>NC_138878.1:11061087-16071979 GCF_965194805.1 Balaenoptera borealis
TAAGCTACAAGGATATATTGTACAATACAGGGAATATAGCAAATATTTTATAATAACTATAAATGGAGTATAACCTTTAAAAATTGTGAATCACTCTATTGTACACCTGTAACTTATAATAATATTATACATCAACTATATTTCAATTTTTTAAAAGTAACACTTTTAAATTTTTAACATCAAATTTGAAAATACCATTAAAAATTAAAAATCGAGGACTTCCCTGGTGATGCAGTGGTTAAGAATCTGCCTGCCAAATAGAGACACAGATGTAGAGAACAAACGTATGGACACCAAGGGGGGAAAGTGGGGGGTTGGGGGGTGGGATGAATTGGGAGATTGGGATTGACATATATACACTAATTTGTATAAAACAGATAACCAATAAGAACTTGCTGTATAAAATAAATTTAATTTAATTTTTTTAAAAAAGGAATCTGCTTGCCAGTGCAGGGGACACGGGTTTGAGCCCTGGTACAGGAAGATCCCACATGCCATGAAGCAACTAAGCCCGTGCACCACAACTACTGAGCCGGCACTCTAGAGCCCACGAGACACAACTACTGAGCCCGTGCACCACAACTACTTAAGCCCACGCACCCTAGAGCCCACACACCACAACTACTGAGCCTGTGCACCGCAACTACTGAAGCCCATGCCTCTAGGGCCTGTGTGCTGCAACTCTTGAGCCCGCGTGCTGCAACTACTGAAGCCCGTGCGCCTACAGTCTGTGCTCCGCAACAAGAGAAGCCACCGCAATGAGAAGCCTGTGCACTGCAACAAAGAGTAGCCCCCACTCACTGCAACTAGAGAAAGCCCACGTGCAGCAATGACCCAACGCAGCCAAAAATAAATAAATTAATTAATAAATTTATTTTTTTAAAAATTAAAAATTGAATACAATAAAAATTAACTCAACTACTTATTTTCTTCATGAAACTCTCTGTGGAGGACACACTGAAAATACATCCCCCTTCCTTCTTGGAAACTTGCAAACTACTTGCTAATGAAAATTATGGAAATTCTGAATCTTGTACAATATGCTTCTAGATTTTGTTTTCCACAGTGAGACTGGAAGAAATGGATCTGCATATACTTCTTCAATTAAAGGAACTTTCAGATTGCTTTTTAAAACTCAAACTGATATAACATCAAATACAGTGATAATTTACTTGTTATTGGACAAAGACTTATTAAACAATGATATTTGGACTCATAGCTCCTCCTTGGAAATTTTATTATAATTGTTCATATTAGATAAGGGAAAATTCAACATGATAAATTCAAATATTCCACCAGACAAGGAGAGCTAAATAATACTGCATGCCATGGCCTTCTTTTTGTGAATAGGCTTTTTCTCTAGCTTTACCCACAAGAACATCTTTCTGTCAAGGATTTAAGATGACCTCACCTAATTTCCTTGGCAGATAAAGGCAGTTTTTCTGTCTTGTGTTTGATCTCATGTTTGCTTAGATATTCTTCTTCTACATTTCCAAGTTCCTCAATTAAGTTTGGTGATGTATCTACTCTTTGGGGATATTGCAAAACCTTTTCCCTAGTATGGAAGACTACCCATTCTCCCCAAATTCTATAACACACAATTAGATTAAAAATTTAAATAAACTATCAGTATAACTAACTCTAAGAGGAAAAGACCCTCACTCCTCAGTATTGGACACCTCAGAGTTAATTGTGGCTCAGCTGAACACAAAAATCTTGGAAAGAGACGTGTTTCTTGCCTGGGGATTTACTTCTTTATGATTACATTATTCTAATTTTCAGTAAAAATTAGTTTACTAATATTTGAAGAAGTCTGTCTATAATCCTGGGACCTTTGCTTTCCCAACATTCTCATCACACGCTTTCTCCTCTTCAGATCCAAGCACATACATGCAGAGATCAAACACCAAACCCCTTGATCAAAATGGCTGTCATTCTCTTGCTAGAATGACTTTCCCCTTCTCTCTACCAAAGGGCTGGTATGATTTTCCTGTCAAATATGTCAAGGGAGTTTTTAAGGTGTCCGTCAGTTGCCAACATGAGGTCTGCTCAGACAAGAGTGCTGCCTTCAGGAAGGAAGCAGAAACTTTCAGAGTTACACTGTAAAAGGCGGTGAGTCTCTGGGTATCCAGGGAAGAAACATTTCTATTTGAATCTCAAATCTGGATTTTCATAATATGTGGACACATAGGAAAACAGTTTTCTACAAAAGCCTTGTAAGGGAGAGATATTCCTTTATTTCCAAAACAAGACTAATGGCTCATAAAACTCGATGTTCTATATGGGGTAGAGAAATTCAATGAATTTAAATGTTATTTCTTACAGATTTTCAGGGAACTGGAGACTTCCTACTAGGATAACCTATTGATATCCTTTTTGATAACCTACTGAAGTCAAAGCTATAAGAACCTCCTTTTTTTTTCTTGTCTCAACTAGATAGAAGGCAAGCCTACATTTAGGATGAGTTACTGAATATGGGAAGGGAGTTTCTGAAGTGGTCTAGAGACTTCTCGACAGCTAGACGTCCCATATTATCATTTCTTAACAGGGAGGGCTAATAAAGAGCTACCTCAAGTAGCTGGTCTATTCAAGCCTCATTTCAGCTCAGCTGCTGATTCATCAGATACATCTCTTGCTGTGTACAAGGGCTTTCCATCTGACAAAATGAAGTTTGGCTTAGAAACCAGAGTTCAGATTGCTGTGTTTTCTGCCTTTCATAATATGCTCTCCTAAAGATCCTGCAATAAATAAATGAGCTCTTCTTGCTGTCATCCTCTTATACTTTCTAGCAGAAACTAGAGAGGCACATAGCTGAGCTCTGTATCAACCTTATAAAAAGTTGAGAAAAAGAATGCAATTAATTTAATTTTAAAATAACAGATAAATGATAACTTCCAAATGGTCTAGAGTATGATTAATAAAAATTGACAATAATAGAATATGTGGGAGAAGTATTACTGGTTTCTTTTGAGATGATAATGGGATAGATAGATGACTTATTCAGAAAGTGTTCAAGGATTTTTGGTTGCTTAAGAATCAACTAAGGTAGAATGCATCCTTTATGAAGTAAAAATTCAGATGATTATCGGAAAAGTATTACATACATGAATAAGTGAAAAGAAACTGTATATTGAAGAAGAAGAATATAAAGTTATATCACTCTGTTTATATGACATTTACTCTTAATAGGATAAATATATTTAAATCAAACTAATGCCTAATAACAGAAGAAGAAAGTGATTTTATATATATGCATACACATGTGATTCTCTATACACAAATATGTATATATGAATATATTCCAATTATATATACATATTCTATATTTATATACATATATATTCCATGGATGTATGTATAATTTATTTGGAATTAAACTATAATTCTAAAATACTACATTGGAAGATTTTTTTATGATATCACAAAATATCAATATATTAAGTAATAAAGGTATAAAAATATTTTAAGTCACTCAATAGAATAAAAAGTATTAAAACTCATATATATCATACATATTTATGATTTTATAATACATAAATGTATTATGAAAGCAAAACTGGAAATGACACTTCAGCACAGATTTCAAAGGCCTTTTGTAACTTTTGTGTCTCATTATGAAAATTTTTAAACGTCCATCTTAACAAAGATAAAAGTAAGTTTTTCTCTTAGAGGAAAACATAGGTAGAACACTCTATGACATAAATCACAGCAAGATCCTTTTTGACCCACCTCCTAGAGAAAAGGAAATAAAAACAAAAGTAAACAAATGGGACCTAATGAAATTTAAAAGCTTTTGCACAGCAAAGAAAACCATAAACAAGACGAAAAGACAGCCCTCAGAATGGGAGAAAATATTTGCAAACGAAGCAACTGACAAAGGATTAATCTCCAACATATACAGGCAGCTCATCCAGCTCAATATCATAAAAACAAACAACCCAATCCAAAAATGGGCAGAAGACCTAAATAGACATTTCTCCAAAGAAGATATACAGATTGCCAACAAACACATGAAAGGATCCTCAACATCACTAATCATTAGAGAAATGCAAAATAAAACTACAATGAGGTATCATCTCATACCGGTCAGAATGGCCATCATCAAAAAATCTACAAACAATAAATGTTGGAGAGGGTGTGGAGAGAAGGGAACCCTCTTGCACTGTTGGTGGGAATGTACATTGATACAGCCACTATGGAGAACAGTATGGAGGTTCCTCAAAAAACTAAAAATAGAACTACCATATGACCCAGCAATCCCACTACTGGGCATATACCCTGAGAAAACCATAATTCAAAAAGAGTCATGTACCACAATGTTCATTGCAGCACTATTTACAATAACCAGGACATGGAAGCAACCTAGGTGTCCATCGACAGATGAATGGATAAAGAAGATGTGGCACATATATACAATGGAGTATTACTCAGTCATAAAAAGAAATGAAATTGAGTTATTTGTAGTGAGGTGGATGGACCTAGAGTCTGTCATACAGAGTGAAGTAAGTCAGAAAGAGAAAAACAAATACCATATGCTAACACATATATATGGAATCTAAAAAAAAAAAACAATGGTTCTGAAAAACCTAGGGGCAGGACAGGAATAAAGGCACAGACGTAGAGAATGGACGTGAGGACACAGGGAAGGGGAAAGGGAAGCTGGGACGAAGTGAGAGAGTGGCATGGACATATATACACTACCAAATGTAAAATAGATAGCTAGCAGGAAGCAGCCGCATAGCACAGAGAGATCAACTTGGTGCTTTGTGTCCACCTAGAAGGGTGGGATAGGGAGGGTGGGAGGGAGACACAAGAGGGAGGAGATATGGGGATATATGTATATGTATAGCTGATTCACTTTGTTATACAGCAGAAACTAACACACCACTGTAAAGCAATTATACTCCAATAAAGATGTTTAAAAAATCATAAAAATAAATAAAAATGCAAACCAATAAATAAATAAAAGTAAGTTTTTAATTAAGTTTTATAAAGTAGATTACAGTCAATTATTTTAAAGAAAACAGCTACCACCCAAAGACCATGAGCATAATTTGATATACAATCTTCCAGTCTTGGTTTCAAAATGTACCCTAATGTGTTCCTATTTTCTGAAGGATTTGTTTATTCACTGTGGTTCAAATTCAGATAAGTAATCATTTGCATGTTTAGAATATTCTCCTTCAATATTTCACATTGTATTAGTTTGTTTTTTTTTTTAATTTTATATTGTATTGTCTCCTATTCCACTCTCCACAAACTACTTATGTCCAAATGAAGGAGGAGGAAGAGAAGAAAGAGCAGAAACTGCTACAGAAGATCAGCTTTGAAACCACCGTTCTGTATACCCTTGTGGTTTATAAGAAGTAGTTCATAGAGTCTCTATAATCAGAGGTCAGTGTGTTTTATTTCCATGTTGCCCATTTCAATAGGCCTATTACTTAGCAATCAAGGCACATTACACATATGATTACAAACACATCTGGAGACTATGAGGTTCTAGGTAACCCAACATCTACAGCATGCGGAGAGGTTTCCCCAGGCTGGATGTTTTTTTCATGAAATAACGCATGTTTATTTACATTTATGCTGCTACTGTGTCCCTGTGTTCTATGTTTTGGTTCCCCTGTAAGGAGAGGATGTAAACAACATTTAACATATAGGAACACGATGGAAAAGTGAAGGTATAGTTAGTATGCATGTTAGCACAACGCCAAACCACTCTGTTTGAAGTCAGCACTTCTTTTTCAATAACTGAGCATCAAATTTTTTTTATCATAGAAAAATGGAAACTGTTCTTGGATGCTTTTCAAATCAGTCAATACCACACACACTGATTGAATAGCATCTATATATGTGCCAAGCTACTGTTGCTGGTACAGGCGCTTATGGTAAATTATTCTATCTCTGCAACATGTTATTTGGAGGAAAATTGGCACTATTTGCAAGGAACTTTGGGTTTAATTTGCATCTAAAAATTTTAAATACCCATAATTGTATATGGCCAGGAACATTACCCATGGTTAATTTGCATATTGTTCTTATTGTCCCTAAGATGTAGGACATTTAACAATGACTACTTTATGCCACATGACGTTGCACACCAAACTGACAGCAAAGATCACTCAGGGCTGATGAAACTTGGCATTGAGGACTTTTGGGGTCATGATGAACCACCAAACAGTTTAACACCCTTTCATCTCATGCCCCCTGAATTTCCCTTTTGAGCATACCTTCTGCCCAGGTTTTTGCAGACTCATCCCAGGACTGTCTGGCTCAATTATCTTGGTCCTAGGTGTCTGTAAGCAGAATCATACTTCAGAGGTTCAAAGGGCTCAGGGGCTATCCATCAGGCCAGTTCCATTTCAAATATAAAAAAATCTTGTGCACTCTGATCAAATTGATGTTTCTCCTTCCTTACGTATCAGTAGCACAAAAGCTGAAGCTCCCTTCCATCTTGAGAGTTTGAACTTCATTCTCCTTTAATGTAACAGTCCTTTCACTAAATCCTTTCTCAGGCTCATTGGCTGCTTCTGTTGAAAATACTCTAACCTTGTATCCCTTTCTTGTTATGAATAAAACAGTTATCCAAACCTTAATGCTGAGAAATTTTCACAGTTCTCCAGCACTTTCATACTGCAGCTCTGCCAATAGTGGAAAATGAATCTAGGCTCTGGAGGGAAAAATTTGTGCTTCAAAGGAAAAACTATGTGTTATCTATAGCATGTCTCCATATTATCTGTTTATGATTCTATGGCAGCTATTCTACATCTCTTTAAATTATAGATAACTGATGGCAGTGAAAAATAATTCTTATCTATAGTTATACAAATCTGTGCTGTCCAAAGAGAGTTAATTGACCTCCCTCCGTCACTGTGGAGAAGCCAGGATTTTCTTTTGAACTGTTAAACATCTACTTGATTTCCTCACTGATTCATGAGTTAAATAAAATCTTTAATAATTATTCATTTTATATCTGCATGGAAGTCACATATTTATCTTTTTTTTAATTACCATTTAACAGCTGCAAATGAGGAAAAATAAGCATAACGAGGTTATTGATCAGGGAATTTATAAAAACGAGATGGTAAAAGAGGACATATCCAGCAAGAGGGGATCAAGAGTCATATTCTCTCATGCTTTTCTTAGCATTAACATGCCATAATTTAGGGGGAATGAAAATAAAGAGTTATTTAATAAGTTTCTCTAAAAGTAATATCACATTTATATTCATATTGGAGAGTCTTGATGGAAATGATTAAAGGGTGATGGTTAGTATCTGAAACCACTGTCAAGGCAAAAATTGCACCAGACGAAGTTAAGCACGTAAGGAAGACTTTATTCAAGGCTATTGAAATAGGGAAGAAAGACAGTCTGAACTCAACTCCACCAAAGCAATGGGCATGAGAGTTTAAAAGCTGGGTTGGTAGATATCATAGATCATCTGTGTTTGCTAATTGGCCTTACCCAAGGAAAAGGGAGGCAGAGGGAGATTCAACACACAGAGAGGAGAAGGCAGTGTAAAGACAGAGCAGCGAGAGATTTGAAGATCCTGGCCTTGAGGACTAGTGTGATGCAGCCACAAGCCAAGGATTGCCCAGTATCCACTAGAAGTTGGAAGAGACAAGGAAATTATTCTCCCCTAGGGCCTCCAGGGTGAGAACAACCCTGCCCACACCTTGATTTTGACCCAGTGATACTTATTTCTGACTCCTGGCCTCCAGAACTACAAGAGAATAAATTTCTATTATTTTAAGCCACCAAGATTGTGGTAACTTGTTACAGCAGCCAAGGGAAACCAATACTGATTTTGGTACCAAGGAGTGGGGTACTGCTGTAACAAATACCTAAAAATGTGGACGTGGTTTCGGAGTTGGTAATGGACAAAGGATAGAAGAATTTTGAGGCACATGATACATAAAACCTAAATTGCTTTAAACAAACTACTGACAGAAATATAAGCATTAAGGACAATGCTGCTGAGAGCTCAGAAGGAAAGGAAAAGCACAAAAGAGGAAACCTGTATCATCTTGGAGAATATGTATATTGTCACAAACAGAATACTGGTAGAATGTGAACATTAAACGTGCTGCTCAAGGGTCTCAGAAGGAAATGAGAAACATCCTAGTGGAAAATGGAAGAAAGGCAATCCTTGTTATACAGTGGCAGAGAAATTCACTGAATTGTGACCTACAGTCGTGTGGGAAACAAGAACTTGTAAGCGATGAATTCAGATATTAGCTGAGGAGATTCCCAAGCATAGCCTTGAGATACAGCCTGGCTTCTCCTTGCTGCTTGTACTAAAATGCTAGAGGAAAGAGACATATTGAGGAAAGAATCACTAAGCCAAAAGGAACAGGACTTGTTGATCTGGGAAATTCCCAGACTACCCAGATTGCAAAAGATGCTAAAATTAGGAGATTCACTGTTACAAAAGCGTACTCTGGAGAAAAGTCCAGCGGTATGGCTGGAGAACCTTTCGTTAGTGTGGAAGAGATTAAGCATGAGTGAAGGGGAGCACAGCTGGGGGACTGGACAATCTGGGTGAGAGATAATGGTGCATTGGTCTGCGAAGTACATGTGGCGGTCTAGCACTACAAGTGATGAAAAGTGGTTGGATTCTAAATGTATGCTGAAGACAGAAATGATGATATTTTCTGACTGACTGTATACACTTTGTGAGAGAGAGGGTTGAGGATTATTCCAAAGCATTGGGTCTGGGTAACTGGAAGGATAAAGTTGACATTCCCTGAGATGTAGGAAAATACCAGGAGCCCAGTTTTTAGCATAATAGGTTGATATTTCCATTGGGAAAAGCAAGTGGAGATTCTGGGAAGGTAATTGAATATAGGACTCCAGAGATCAGCACCTAGGTCCAGACTACAGCTATAAATTTGGGGTCATCCAAAATATACAAACAACTCATACAACTCAACAACAAAAAAACAAATAACCCAATTGAAAAATGGGCAGAAGACCTTAATAGACATTTCTCCAAAGAAAACATACAAATGGCAAGTAGGCACATGAAAAAGTGTTCAGCATCACTAATTATTAGAGAAATGCAAATCAAAACTACAATGAAGCGGGCTTCCCTGGTGGCACAGTGGTTAAGAATCCGCCTGACAATGCAGGGGACATGGGTTCGAGCCCTGGTCCGGGAAGATCCCACATGCCACGGAGCAACTAAGCCCGTGCGCCACAACTACTGAGCCTGCGCTCTAGAGCCCATGAGCCACAACTACTGAGGCCACGTGCCACAACTACTGAAGCCCACACACCTAGAGCCCGTGCTCTGCAACAAGAGAAGTCACCGCAATGAGAAGCCGGCACACCGCAACGAAGAGCAGCCCCTGCTCACCGCAACTAGAGAAAGCCCACGCGCAGCAACAAAGACCCAACGCAGCCAAAATTAATTAATTAATTAATTAATTAATTTTAAAAACTACAATGAGGTACCACCTCACACCAGTCAGAAGGGCCATCATTAAAAAGTCTACAACTAACAAATTCTGGAGAGGATGTGGAGAAAATGGAACCCTCCTACACTGTTGGTGGGAATGTAAACTGGTACAGCCACTATGGAAAACAGTATGGAGATTCCTCAGAAAACTAAAATTAGAATTACCATATGATCCAGCAATCCCACTCCTGGGAATATACCCAGACAAAACTATAATTCAAAAAGATACATCCACCCCTATGTTCATAGCAGCACTGTTCACAATAGCCAAAACATGGAAACAACCTAAATGTCCATCAACAGAGGAATGGATAAAGAAGACATGGTACATATATACAATGGAATACTACTCAACCATAAAAAAGAATGAAATAATGCCATTTGCAGCAACATGGATGCAAATAGAGATTATCATACTAAGTGAAGTAAGTCAGAAAGAGAAAGACAAATACCGTATGATATCACTTATATGTGGAATCTAAAATATGGCACAAATAAACCAATCTACAAAACAGAAACAGACTCATAGACACAGAGAACAGACTTGTGATTGCCAAGGGGGAGGGGAAAAGGGAGAGGGATGGACTGGGAGTTTGGGGTTGGTAGATGCAAACTATTACATACAAAATGGATAAACAACAAGGTCCTAATGTATAGCACAGGGAACTATATTGAATATCCTGTGATAAACCATAATAGAAAAGAATATTAAAAAAGAATGTAGGGCTTCCCTGGTGGTGCAGTGGTTAAGAATCCGCCTGTCAATGCAGGGGACACAGGTTCAAGCCCTGGTCCGGGAAGATCCCACGTGCTGCAGAGCAAATAAGCCCATGCGCCACAACTACTGAGCCTGCGCTCTAGAGCCTGCAAGCCACAACTACTGAAGCCCACGTGCCACAACTACTGAAGCCCGTGTGCCTAGAGCCCATGCTCCGCAACAAGAGAAGCTACTGAAATTAGAAGCCCGCGCACCGCAACACAGACTAGCCCCCGCTCGCCGCAACTAGAGAAAGCCTGTGTGCAGCAACAAAGACCCAACTCAGAAATGGAAATAAAAACAAAAATAAACAAATGGGACCTAATGAAACTTAAAAGCTTTTGCACAGCAAAGGAAACCATAAACAAGACGAAAAGACAGCCCTCAGAATGGGAGAAAATATTTGCAAATGAAGCAACTGACAAAGGATTAATCCCCAAAATATACAAGCAGCTCATGCAGCTCAATGTCAAAAAAACAAACAACCCAATCCAAAAATGGGCAGAAGACCTAAATAGATGTTTCTCCGAAGAAGATATACAGACTGCCAACAAACACATGAAAGGATGCTCAACATCACTAATCATTAGAGAAATGCAAATCAAAACTACAAGGAGGTATCACCTCACACTGGTCAGAATGGCCATCATCAAAAAATCTCCAAAAAATAAATGCTGGAGAGGGTGTGGAGAAAAGGGAACCCTCTTGCACTGTTGGTGGGAATGTACATTGATACAGCCACTATGGAGAACAGTATGGAGGTTCCTCAAAAAACTAAAAATAGAACTACCATACGACCCAGCAATCCCACTACTGGGCATATACCCTGAGAAAACCAGAATTCAAAAAGAGTCATGTACCACAATGTTCATTGCAGCACTATTTACAATAGCCAGGACATGGAAGCAACCTAAGTGTCCATCGACAGATGAATAGATAAAGAAGATGTGGCCATATATACAATGGAATATTACTCAGCCATAAAAAGAAGTGAAATTGAGTTATTTGTAGTGAAGTGGATGGACCTAGAGACTATCATACAGAGTGAAGTAAGTCAGAAAGAGAAAAACAAATACCGTATGCTAACACATATATATGGAATATTAAAAAAAAAAAAGGTTCTGAAGAACCAAGGGGTAGGACAGGAATAAAGACGCAGATGTAGAGAATGGTCTTGAGGACACGGGGAGGAGGAAGGATAAGCTGGGACGAAGTGAGAGAGTGGCATGGACATATATACACTACCAGATGTAAAATAGATAGCTAATGGGAAGCAGTCGCATAGCAAAGGGAGATCAGCTCCGTGCTTTGTGACCACCTAGAGAGGTGGGATAGGCAGGGTGGGAGGGAGGGAGATGCAAGAGGGAGGAGATATGGGGATATATGTATACGTATAGCTGATGCACTTTGTTATAAAGCAGAAGGAAACACACCATTGTAAAGCAATTATAGTCCAATAAAGATGTTAAAAAAAAAAAAGACCCAACTCAGCCAAAAATAAAAATAAATAAATAAATGAATAAAAATTTTTAAAAAAAGAATGTATGTGTATAACGGAGTCACTTTGCTGTACAGCAGAGATTGGCACAACATTGTAAATCAACTACACTTCAATAAAAAAATTTTTTTGATAAAATAAAATAAATTTGGGGTCATCAATATACAGATAATATCTAAAGCCGTGAGGCTGGAGGAGGTCATCAGGAAGGGACTGTAGATACAAAATAGAAGAGGTTTCAAAAGTGAGTCATGGGAGCCTCCAAAATTAAAAGGTCAAGAAGTGGAGGAGAGAGCAGCAGAGGAGACTGAGAAGGAGTGTGGTAGGAGAAAAACCAGGAGAGTGTGGACTTCTGCTGAGCCAAGTGAAGAAAGCGCTTCAAAAAAGGAATGATCAAAAGTGTCGGGGCTTCCCTGGTGGCGCAGTGGTTGAGAATCTGCCTGCCAATGCAGGGGACACGGGTTCGAGCCCTGGTCTGGGAAGATCCCACATGCCGCAGAGCAACTAGGCCTGTGAGCCACAACTACTGAGCCTGCGCGTCTGGAGCCTGTGCTTCACAACAGGAGAGGCTGCTATAGTGAGAGGCCCGTGCACCGCGATGAAGAGTGGCCCCCGCTTGCCACAACTAGAGAAAGCCCTCGCACAGAAACGAAGACCCAACACAGATAAAAATTAATTAATTACTTAATTAAAAGTGTCACGTACTGGGATTTCCCTAGTGGTCCAGTGGTTAAGACTCTGCGCTTCCACTGCAGGGGGCACGGGTTCGATCCGGGGTTGGGAAACTAAGATCCCACATGCCACGTGGCCAAAAAAAAAAAAGTGTCAAGTACTGCTAAGAAGGTAGGTAAGAAGAGGATGAGAAGTGTCCATGGTATTTACCAGCCTGGAAGTCATTGGAGATGTTGACTACAAACGTTTTGTTATGATACTGACGTGATGATTTCAGTGGGGATAAGAGAGAGAATTTAAGGACAGTATATATAGGAAATGAAATGAAATGGACTGCAAAGTCAATTAATTTTGCTTTTTAAAAAATCCACAAATTGGCCAGAATAAGCTCATTACTAACTTAAAAGAGTTTTGCTGAGAGGTACCAGGTGGCTAGAGGTACGGAGGAAATGAGTAACCAACATGGATCATTCAGTTAGAGAGTTTGCTAATTAAAGAAGGAGGTAGTAAATGCATGGTAATTTCCAAGAGCTAAGGGGAAAAGCAAATGTGATTGTTTTAATCTGTTAAATCTGTTAAGTCTGTGAGGTAAAAACAGAGAGAGAAGAGACTGAATGGGGTTCTTGAAGAGTCGATGAGAATAAGAAAAGCAAAGGTGAAGGAACTGACTTTAGAAAAGGAGTAATTTCTTCCTGAGAAATATTAGGGACAGATGCAAAGGTAACTGCACACCAGGCTTTCTCAATCTCATCACTATTGACATTTTGACCAGGATAGTTCTTTGCTGTGGGATGGCCTCTCTGTGCATTATTGGACATTTAGCAACCCTGATCTCTACCCACTAGATGCCAGTAGCACTCTCCCCCTGTCATGACAGCCCCAAATTGTCTCCAGACATTGCCAATGTCCCCTCAGGGCGAAATCACCTTGGTTGAGAACCACTGATATAGAGATAAATTGAAGGACAGAGATTGCACTATGGGCGTTCTGAGTACTATGAGAAATTGGAATGGTAATGCATACAAGGTATTAGAATAAGCTGAGTGATTAAGAGAACTTCTGGGAAGAATTCTTAATAACAATAGATACTATGGTGGCTTTGTTTTGTGTCAACTCGGCTCACTGGAACTGTGTCTGCCAGAATGCCCTTCCCTATATAGTTCTAGACTCATGTGGGCCACAAGAGACATTTTACGTGAGATTTGAAGGTGGAAGGAAACAGCCACCACATTCGTTTCATACTCAGAAGGCTACTGTAGGGCACCAGGCATGACTGCAGCTCACACACATTGTCACTAATCTGCCGGTTCACCTTGGAATGAAGCAACAACCAGGCCACGGCTCCTCCAGCTCCTCCCACTCCTGTACTAGGCGCCTCTTTAGCTCTGTGATGAAGGGCGCCAGCTGCCCCAGCAAGTCATCCATCTCATTGAAGTGGGAGGCCTGGAAGCAGTGAGAGACCCATGTGGGTTCCATTTCATCTCTGAGGGCTCCAGGCCATCCCTCTAGTTTCCAGTTTGTGCTTACTCTCCCCTACTTCTTGTCTATCTTTCTTCCCAATTGCCAGTCCTGCTGACTTCAAGCTGCAGCATCCAACACAGAAGCAATAACTGTATATAAGCTCTTCAATGCAATCCCTCAATTGTTTAAGGTCAAATCCCTACAACAAATCCCACATTCCATACCATTTATTTACTACTGCCTGTATGTCAAGTATAACAACACTATAAATTACGTTGTAGTATCCTTATTTTATAGGTGAGGAAACAAGAGTCAGAAAGACTAACTCTATCAAGGTCCCACATTTAGTAGACATGGAGTCTGAACAACATCCACCTTCCTTTAAAATCCTCTCTCTTTCCATTCTCCCAGTCTACAGTGCTGGCAGTTAGCAATTTTAAGAAATAAGGAGGCGTAGAACTTTTTTAAATTAATGACCTTGGCCTATTGGTAAATGATTCTACACTGTATTCTAATAATGGTGGGAAATAAATAAAAGCCCTTTTCAAGATAGCACTTAATGATGTTTTAGAGGTAGGAGGCACAAAAGTTAAAGATAAAATTTACTTGCTCTTCACGGATATGAAATAAGAAGAGTTTCAGTTTTCCATTTTCTATTACTGCATAATGCCTCTGAGACACTAACATTTGGTGGCAGCAGATGTCCTGAAAGTTTAGAAGGAACCTTAATCAATCTATCAACACTCAGTTTAATCAAAACTAGGAGAGAGTGATCAAGGAGTTTATGACTATTACTTGTGCCACGGCCAATGTCCTGGCTTCGCCTTTCCTGTCTCTCACCTCCAAGGCAGAGCTTCTAGGCCTTTCCACACCAGCTGACACTGACAGTAACAACAGCAGCCATGTTCGCAGTACACATGGACTGTGGCAACAGACCAAGATAGAATAAGTCTAGCTTTTTACTTGCTGGTATTTTTAAAAGCAGCAGCATAACCACAAAGGCATTGAAGAAAATGTATTAGGTTCGCTGGGTGAACAATCTTATGTGTACATATCTCCGTGTCTACTATAGCATATAAAGTCCTGAGGTACCGGGATCAAATCTATGAATTACTTTCCAAAAAGGCTAGAATGATAGAATATCAACATCGGAAGGGATTTTTTTCTTCAAGTCACCTAATCCATTCCCCTTCCAAGTGGATGAATCCATTCTAAAACTAACCAAGTAGTCATGCATGCTCTTCTTTCACTCTCCAAATACCATGCCATTAACCAATTCAAAAGGGAGCCCATGTTATCCACTGATAGCTAAAAGCTAGACTATGCCTGCCTGTGATTATGACCCAAGGGTGTTGGAAGAGTCATTTTGCATCATCCAGAGTATGTCTCCTCCACCTATCATGTGCCATATTTATTATTTAATGCATGCTCTATTGTTATAATAATGGCAATAATAACGAGATTGATATTAAAGCAGATACCTTCTAAACCATTTTGTTCCATCAGTAAAATTTTTGTTAGATCGATTATTGGAAGCACAAATGATTATTGCTTTTGCCACAATTTTTTTCATTTTATACCATAGTAGCACTATGATTATATTAGCTCAAAAGGTAATAATTATTTTAGTAGTCATTTAGAAAAGCCTCTTTTTCATGATTTCCACAGAAAATTATTCACTTGAACAAAGTTTTATTTTTAAAGTTATATTAAATGTAGGCTATGCGGGAGTTTATCTTATAAAAATAAGCTTCGTATTGAAGCCCACTTTAAGATCACAGTTTTATTATCTGAGAAAAGGATAAAATTTTGAAATAGAATATCTTCATCAAAACTTGGGAACAATTTCTACAGAAATTGTCAATTAACTCTTGCATATTGTCTGCAGGTTTCTATCAGCACAAGATGGATCTTGATACATGTTATACCCCTTTTAAGAGCTGGAGAAATCAAGTCACAAGTAGTTCTTACTGTTTATGAGATCTCACAGCCATCTGCCAGAAATAGAAGGAAGGGCTTGCAGTGACCATTCTTCTGCTTTGTAACTAGAGCGTAGTCTCTCCAGGAACACCTTATATTTCACCTCATCAGAGTCTATCTCCACTAAGAGAAAACAGATAGTGAAGATATTGACAATATAAACGACCTCAAGAAAAAAAAATACAGACACTGCCGACATGTGTTAAAGAGTTTATCAGGATTAAAAACTGATTCATCAGGGAGTTCCCCGGTGGTCCGTGGTTAGAACTCCACACTCTTATTGCCGAGGGCCCTAGTCGGGCAACTAAGATCCCACAAGCCGCGCGGTGCAGCCAAACAAAAAACTGATTCAACAGTTTAATTTCTCAGTAACTGGATTAGTATCTGTCCTCTAAATAAATCTGCTTCTAGGGTGACTGTGTTCTGATCAGTTATAGGTAAAATATGTTCAATAAGAAAATTGAGGTGGGATTGTTTCTTTCAGATAAAAGAGTAGAAAAGTCCTAGAGGCAAAAGGCTAGAAATAATAGGAAGCTAAGTTTGATAATTCAACTTTATATGGCAGTACTCTATGGGAAAAAATACAATTTAGTAGGATTCAATAAATAGTTTTCTAAAATTAAATTATTTGTTAGAATTAAGCTGTGCTCTGGGTTTTTAAATCAAAATGAATATGCTGTAGTAATTGGGGATATGAGAAAAAATACATTAACACTACTTGGAACATAGTTAACGTGTCTGAATTTATGCCAATATCTGTTTGTAAGAGGGAACAATTTCTAGTAGATGAAAGTTGCCAATTATGTTTTAATAGGTTCATATACAATGATAGTAGAATTGTAATACTGATTTTCTTCTGAATACTCCAATTTGCACTGTTTTCCTCCAATAATTTCTGCTTCAATGACTGTATATTGATCTCCACTATGTATTATTTTTCCTTAAATTAAATACTCTGTTTCTCAGTTGCGGGGGAGGGGGAGTACACACACGGAGACTAATCCAAATTCTGGTGAAACTACCTGATCTTTCATCAGTTTGCCACTTCATTTTCAAAATAATTCCCTTGACTTTTTTGCCTTCAATGTTCAAGAATTGGCTATCCAAAGTATTTGTATTTATTCACCTTGCTTTCCTTCATATTTGATCTTTGTTTCTTGCTTTGAGTCATTTCACGGCTAATTAATTCCTCTACCTTCTATGTGAGACAAAGAAAGACAAAATAACATAAGCTATTGTAGTAGTGTCAAAGGAGAAAAAAAATAGAAAGGTACTAAACTGTTGCTCCAATTGTCAGTGCCAGCTAACCCCAGGTCTGTCAACTTCCTTCAGCACTGCCCCGGGTATGAAGAACCCTTGGCACGCAGCTCTACCCCTGCCCGACTCAGAGATGGAGCCACTTCTGCCAAGCCTGGCTGTATATGTGGAAATAAACGCAGGCGCACCATGCCTGTGAGGTTGCCAGTACTCTTGCTTCCCCAGGACAGGGAAGCCTTGGACACAGCGTGATTACTGAGCATTCCCTTCATTCCCTCCAAGTCAATTTCTTCTAAGGAATACAGCTCTGCCTTCTTTTCCTGATTGATAATCTGTCCCAAGAGGGTCTAGAGTCTTCCTCCCTCTTGCTCTCAAATGGATAGATTTCCAACAATGCACCCAGCCAGCTCCCACTCCCACTCTTGCCTGCTCCCGTCTCCCAGGGACTAGAATTTACACGTGTACCATCAGGCACTGTTTGAGAGAAGACATACTGATGGGAAATCTGCACCATCCACTTACTACAATTATTTCCACCACCTAGAAATCCCGAGAAGGCACCCTGTGGAACGCCATAGCTGGCTGGTGTTACCAAACCAGGTTTGTTTGCCCTACTCGCAGCAAGCTGAGTGCTGAGATGCCGAGCTTTGCAGCAGAGAAAAGGTTTTCTCACAAGGCAGCCAAGTGAGTAGATGGGAGCACAAATCTCAAATCTGCCCTCCCCAAAGGTGAGGAGCTCGGGATATTTGTGGGATATAGCTGAGGTGTGGAGAATGTGGGGAAAGGTGATTGGAGATAAGAAGAAGATGAGGTAATCCTGTGCAGGCACAACTAAGCTACGTGTTTCTTCATGGGACACGTATTCAGAAAATAGCAGAGTTAGCATGCTCTGAGGGTGGAGTTTTGGGCCCTCTGATGTCAAAAGGTCACCAATCAGACACTCACGAATGCCCAGTTGGAGGGTTGGTGGTCCCAACAAGTCTTAACCATCTCGAGCTCAAACTGGACACAGCTGACTCCAAGTTCCCAAAAAACAACTGGGGCAAGCATCTTATTATTTAAGCTAATGAGGCTTGGAGGACATGCAAGCTTTTTGTAGCAACGATTAAAGCCAGCTTGATCAGTGAAGGCAGCTTACACGTTTAGTGGATCTAACTGATGATTATCCTCAGTTTCACTAGAATACTCTTCTCTTCAGTCGTTCCCTCAAGGACAATATTCTGGAGACTTGGCCACTTCATTGAAGGCAACACAGCCTTGGGTTTGTCCTACTAATTACCCCCTGCCCATTCCTGGTGCTCTCTGCACCCCTCAGCAGCCAATTTTCACAGTCCTGTAACAGCTTACATATCTTAGGTTGATTTAATTTCATCTTTTTTGTTGCTGTTTCTTATTCCAGATAATCAAAATGCGTCAGCAATTATAGTAGTCGCTGAGAACTGATGTTAGGTTTCTCTACAGTAAGTTTCTTTTTAGCAAGGTTGATAAAATATGCAATAAAACTGTGTACAAAATATTGATCCAGCCTCTCTATGGGTCTACGAATGCTTTGATGAACATGAAGAAGGCCTGGAGGGATTCCAACTATCAGAAAGAATTAACCATGCATTGATGTCTTACTTGTGTGATAAGGAAATTGGGGATCCAAAAAGAATGCATAAGGTCACTCTGTCTTAATCGTTGCTGCATCCCAAGTACCTGTCACAGCACCTTGCCATAGTGGGTTTCCATAAACATTAGTTGAATAAAAAGTGAATGGATGAATACAGGATCTCATGCCTGAATTGAAGTTATCAAAAATAACTGAATAAACATCAGTTATGGGAGAACAGTGAAAAAATAGTGAGGTGCTGCCTAAACAAGTACTATAAAAGTTAAAAGAGAGAATACGGTATAGTGAAGAAGTTAGAAAAGAGTACATTGAGAATTTAGAACTAATTCAGCCTTAAATTTGGGACAAGGTTTAGCATCAGGTAGAGACAAAGGCATTCCTGGCACAGGGAACAGAATACATGAATATTTGCAGGTGCACAAGACCATGGACCAATGAGAAGAAATGCTCTGTTGGAGTAGAAAATGTGTGGGAAATACAGATAGATGGGTGGACTGAAGCCAGAACATGGAGATCAATAAAACTCAGTCTGAGGAGGACTTGGAAAAGCACCAGAGAAGTCTGAGTCTGGTCAAGCAAGATGTTTTTTGTATGTCAGGACATTAACTTCCTCTCTATTTCACTAAGTCCATTTTTCCAAAAGACGTGTATTTCTTTCTCATGCTCTGGGTTTGACAGAAGACCCCATGATAGGTGGGGCAGGGCAGGGGGTAAAGAGCTCATGGTAAACCAGGAAAAGAGAGCCACAATCAAGTAGAAGACAGTAACTTGGACAATGATGTTGTCAAAACCTGGTTGCCAAAACTATCACCAAAGCATCTACTGACAAAACAAAGCACAGTTAATTTCTTACCATGGTAAGGGAGGACACTAGGTCAGCAGGGTCTTAATAATGTCCTGGAGAGGGAAGGACAAAGTCAGTATACTTACTGAAATTTTGAAGTCTGGTTTAAAGCAGGTCTTACAATGTGGAGGCTTGATTACGACTGGGCCGGAATCATGACGTAAGAGTTTAGGATTAGTGATAGTTAAGGACATAGCAATGCAAGACTTTTGAGGCAGGGATTCAAAGAGTCTGGTGTAAACTGTCCATGGATGCTTTCTGTTAATGAGTTGATGGAACTCTCTGGGAGTCCTTGGAATGAAAAGTAAACTTATTTACAGCTTGTATCCTCCAGGGAAAGAGTCTCATGAAATACTACAGTTATGTCAAAGACAGTGGGATAATAAAGTCATGTTAATGTACATGGTAAGGTGCACAGATGGCTTCTATTCTGAGTGTACATGCATACAAAGAACACAGGAAGGGCTTCCCTGGTGGCGCAGTGGTTGAGAATCTGCCTGCCAATGCAGGGGACACGGGTTCAAGCCCTGGTCTGGGAAGATCCCACATGCCGCGGAGCAACCAGGCCCGTGAGCCACAACTACTGAGCCTGCGCGTCTGGAGCCTGTGCTCCGCAACAAGAGAGGCCGCGACAGTGAGAGGCCCGCGCACCGTGCTGAAGAGTGGCCCCCACTTGCCGCAACTAGAGAAAGCCTGCGCACAGAAACGAAGACCCAACACAGCCAAAAATAAATAAATAAATAAATAAATAAATAAAATTAAAAAAAAAAAAAAGAACACAGGAAGTAGAACCAAGGGAAGAGGGCTGAGACCTGCTCAGTAGATTCAGAAAAGTCTTCAAAGAAGAGGTGGCCTCTGTGCCATGAGCTAAAAAATGAGCAGAGTTTGATCTGTGTACAAAAGGGAGAAAGGATTCAAGGAAAGAGCGTAATGTAGTGTAAGAAAAGGGGTGAAAGAATGTGTCCGGTCTGAGGGACTATCCATAGATTCCACAAGCAGAACCCTTCACTATTGTTCTAAGTTAGAAATGGATGCACTTCTACTGTGTTCATTTTAATGATTCAGAGTATTTTGTTGGGAAAGAACTTTTTGCATAAGTTAAGGATGTTTCAAATTTTCCTGAAACTACTTTTGTGTTTTGAGATGAGCTTAAAAACAAATAACAATTTGGGGATGTAAACTTAAAATCATGTGGGATTTTTAAAATATACTTTTTTAATAAACAAATTGTTGAAACACATAGAAACTCATTCCTATCTAGAGAGAGTGAAAGAGAAAGGAAGCACGGAGCTTCCAGTAGGGTTTGTAGTTTCTCTGAGGTAGTGTAATAGCATTCAAACCCTCCAGGAAAAGAAAGGAAATTTTCTCTACTACCGAAAGCCAGAGTTGAGACCATTTAGCTCTCTCTTGCATGTCAGGGAACTTTTGGTAAATTAACCTAGAAATAAATCCAAAGGGATTATGATTTCTGTGCTTTATAATAAAAGAGATGGCCTTAAGGAGATTTAATCAGAAAATAAATTTCAAAATCAAAAGCATGCTTTGATGCAAGAACACCGGGAAACCAATCAGCATTTGATGCTCTTGTGTAGCCTTTCCTAGAAAGCATCTTATCCCTTTGGTGCCTTTGTCTGATAAAGGTCAGGACACCCCTACGTGGCCCTTTCATGAGTTGGTCAGACTCAGGTCCCCCAGTCAGTGATGAGCACAGCTCAGATTCAACAAGCTGCAAGCCTGCTAACCCCACACCTGAGAGCCCAGACAGATTCAGAACAACCAGCTAATTAAACCTGGAGCACCAAGCTATCATCATCCAAGATTCATGGGCATCCAACAAGCAGAAGAACTAGCAACACGGCATTTGGCAACAGCTGTCACCTGCTATAATATTCTTTAATTATCTTCAAATCTCTAAGAACTGACAAATGGGTGACAAAATGCAATTTTCTGTGTCAGGAAGCGAGAGACAAGCCTGTGTTACTTTGATGAGAGGAAATACTGTAAAATCATCACTCTCAGCTCTTCTTATTGGGGAAAGGGGGACTGTTGTCACTCAATTCTTGTCTGTAAACACACTCATTACAGGGCTTCTGGAGGGACACGTTGCCTTCTTTATAAAGATTGAAGAAGAGAAGCCAGAATGGGTTCTGGGCTATGCTGAGCGGTCCCCCATAGGCTCAGCACGTCTTTAAAATTCAGCCCCAGCTCCAGTGCTAGCCCCACCATGGTGCTTATGTCCTGTGGACATGCATTCCTAGGGTGGACCCCTAGCAAAGCCAATCCAAGTTCCCTGGAATCAAGTCATGCCTCTTTCCACAGATTCCTCCCGGTGCCTGTCCAAATTGTGACTTAATCCCTCTACATTGCAGTGATGTTTATTTCCATTAGTCCCTAACTTCTGGTCATTACATTCTACTAAATGTGTGTGATAACATCCTTTGTCCCCTTGAAGCAAGTTTGCTTCTATCACCTACACAGCTTTGCCAGCCTGTGTGTGTCAAAAATGTCCAGAGGACACAAAATAAATTGCAGAAAGAAGGTCACTATGTAGTAAATAGCTCTTAACAACATCAGCTAGAAAAACTACATCATCTGTATAGAGTAGTAGGGCACTCATAAGCTAAGAGCACTGTACCACTCATGGTTCTAGAACATAAAAATAGAGAAAAATATGGGCTAGCTCACATTGGCTGAAAGTATAAGATAGCCCCTAGAGCTTGAGGAAAACATACATTAACAGTGTGCTACAACAAACTGTTATATACAATTAAAACTGATACATATATATAGTTCTTTTTTTAGTATTTGAGAGACAAATGACCAATCAACATGCTGTTATCAGGTGCTGACAATCTAAAAGGATAATAATTCTCAAAACATACAGTGTTTGTGACTTGTTCTTAAAATGTGCATAAATATATTAACACAGGGAGAAATGATTGAAAGGTCTGGTTACATTTCTGAACCAGCCAAACAAAATTTTTACATTAAGATTTAAATTAGAGTGTCAAAAGCTGATCAGTGAACGTTCCTGTCTACTAGTTATAGTATAATCATTTAAATTTTGTATTTAAAATTATTTTATGCAATTAGCATATTATTTTAAATGTCAATTAATACAATAGTTAAATTAGTCTGTTTTTATGATCTCTGAGATGTAAGTTCTCTGGGGATAAGGACAAGATCTGTTAGGTGATTTTGTTCATGGTACTTTGATAACCAACATTTGGTATTTGATCATTTTAATAATAAAGTCAACTGTTTTCTCCAAGACCATGAAGTCAAATTAATTTTTTTCTTCTCTATTTTCAATCTTATTATCCACTCCATCAATGCTTCTCACCTTATCACTTCAAAGCCCACAGGTCAAGGAATCTTAGTGTCCAGTACATGATTAAACCCATTAGCTGAAATGGCACCTGAAATGGACATGCCACTAACCTAAAGAGATAAAAGGGGGCTTCCCTGGTGGTTCAGTGGTTAGGAATCTGACTGCCAATGCAGGGGACACGGGTTCGAGCTCTGGTCTGGAAAGATCCCACATCTTTGTTGCCATGAAGCAACGAAGCCCTTGTGCCACAACTACTGAGCCCACTTGCCACAGCTACTGAAGCCCGCGCACCTAGAGCCCATGCTCCGCAACAAGAGAGGCCACCACAGTGAGAGGCCCGCACACCGCAACAAAGAGTGGCTCCTGCTCGCCACAACTGGAGAAAGCCCATGCACAGCAACGAAGACCCAAGGCAGCCAAAAATAAATAAATAAATAAATAAATAAAATTTTTTTTAAAAAAGAGATAAAAGAAGATCATTATTTTCTCCAATCAACTTCCACTGAAAATTCAGGGCAAGGCAGGAAGTTGATCTAGAAGAAGGTACAACATCAGAATGCTGCCCAAGCTACCACCCAAAAAAAATCTATATTCCCAATTTACCTATTTTACTTAAGGCAGAAAAAACTCCTGGGGATAAACATACCCATTTTATATATTTAATGTAATTGCAGAATATTAAAGCTAGAAGAAACCATCGTTTCATCTCTAAAAACAAGAGTGAAAGTACAAGAACCCTGATTCCCAAAGAAACAAATTGCAGCTTCTAAAACATGGACATTTAAATTACATATCACAGCCCCTTTGGTTCCTTTCAAAATAGAATAAATAAGAGGAATGTGACAAGGGTCATATACGTCCCCTCTCCCCATCTCTGCAAGGGTGGCCTTCAGTGGAACTTGGCCATAGACATGCAGCCCAGACAATCCTGATAATCTAACAAGACTGAAGAAAGATTAGGGACTTCCCTAGCAGTCCAGTGGTTAAGACTCCACACTTCCACTGCAGGGGGCATGGGTTCAATCCCTGGTTGGGCAAATGAGAACCCACATGCCCCACGGCTCAGCAAAAAAAAAAAAAAAAAAAAGAAGAAGAAGGATTATTAGATGGTACAAAAGATATTCTTTCACCATGTGTCAAGTCAGTCTCAATAAATTTATTTTGTTTTCCATTGTAATTCATTCATATTTGTGAAATAACAATGTCAAAAATTGAAAAGCACTTCACAATTTACGAAACATTTCCATAGACATTCTTTAGCACTGACAGCAATTGAACAGAGATAATGGGCTGACCAACAGAGATCCATGTTCCTCGTTCATAGTGCAAAGTTGGTGGAAAGAGGTGGCCCAGCTAGGGACCATGTGATGGAATGTGGGTCAAAGTGATGTGTGCCATTTCTGGGCTCAGATGTTAAGTACTAGGTGCTCAATCCTCTACACTCTCACTCTTCACTACCTAGCCAACTAAATGCAAAGGGTCCAGTAAAAGACACCAAGGAGATCTTAAGAGATAGAAAGAGTCACAGCTTAAGAGGAGATTCACAGATCTGGGATGTGAGCAGGAAATTACAGAGATTTGAAGATTTTTTGTTTTATTAGCTCGTGAAAACAACAGTGCCAAAAGAAGTGACAATGCAGGTACCAGTCAGTGCCTAACTCACATCAGGCACTCAACAAATGTTGGGTGGATGGATGGATGGATGGGCCGGTAGATGGACAAATGGCAGAAGCATTATATTCTAACCTATTAAATCTGAAAATCATAAAGTCCTGCCACAAATACAACACTAGGTAGTGATGTTAATTTCTAACACATGTGAACCGGGCCATGATTATTTTTAAAGAAATATGGATGACCTCTAAAATAGTAATATACTTTCCAGAGGAATATCAGAAAAATTGTAAATGGCACTAATTAGAGACTAAACTAAATAATGCGATTGTCTCAAATCATCTGAAGACTAGTAACCATGACCTTCCCAAATAATTCAGACAAAATGGGGATTGGAGTACTATTACATAGGTTTAAGAGCATTGGGCTTTGAGATTAGGGAGATGTTAATTCAGATGCAGGCCGCAGTGCATACTAGCTGTGTGACTCGAAATGAGTCTAATACCCTCCCTAAGCTTCACTTCCCACTTCTGTAAAATGTGAAAATGGAAGTAGAAACCTTAGCACAGTGTCTGGCACATAGAAGACGCTCAATACATGCTAGGCTATTATTCTTGAGAGTGAATCTACACGCTGTTATTGTTAATTAAAATATATTCAAGTTACTCTGTCACATGGCATGTAATTTCAAAGATACTAAACCATAGAAATCTTTAAAAGATTCCTCCAATTTTCAAGCATGGCTAAAAGACAGTCAATAACTAACTCTCATATTGCAGAACTGGAAGCTTTTCAAGGGTGGCTATCAGTGGCTGCAGTATGATTTTATAATTGCTGGGCTATTCTTTCTAAAATACAAATTTAACTTGTCAATCCAGTGGTTGCTAGCCTCTGCTGGATATCAAGGTCCATATTCATGACATTTTCATTCTCACTCATTTGTTTCTTTTCTCTCCAAATGTGCTTCCCAGTGCTCCTACCACCATCTTCCAGACAAGCCACAATTTCTGCTTTTGAGCATTTTCTTGGACCACCCCAGTTCTGTGAACCACTTTCCTCCTATTCTTTAATCTCCTGAGCAAATATCAGACTCAAGGTCACACTGATAAAGCTTCTTGCAAACTTTACATACTCAGCAAATGTCAAGGCTCTTAGCTCTCTCCATTTACTTCTACCACAATGGATCTCTCCTCTCTTTGGATTCCTAGAGCATATATAATCCACATAAAATAGAGTATTGGATCTTATACTCTTGTATATTGATATTTAATTATTTCAAGTTTTTTTTTTAGTCCTCTTAAATAAATAAGATTGTCAATTTCTTGGGGGCCTTAGTATCCTCATCTGTGAAATGAGGGTATTGTATTAAAGATGTCTTGGCTTCTTCTTACTCTCAAATTCTTATGATCTCTCGGGTCATCTTGTCTGTAAAGCCCAAAGCACTGAGCACAAATATGGGTACATCTTAGCTCAGTCACTACAAAAAGAGTTAAGAGAAAAGATAAGCCATCCTTAACAAAATTCAATCAAGGTCAGATCTAAAGTGAACCTTTTTTTGTATACATCAGCATATAGAATAACATTCACAAAGATTTTCTCTTGACAGGTTTAGCTCTAAGGTAAGAAAATTCATGGGATTTCTTTTCTTTATTTTTGCGAAATTGAGAGGCAACACAGGGCCAGGCAGCCTGGTAGAAACTTTCTTGTGCCTCCAGAGGAAGTACCCAATTTTCAAAGCCTTCCTCGAATGCTCCAGGATTTTTGCTGCCCTCACAAAAACCAACTCAGACAGAATTCCGCTTTCTTCTACTTTCCTCATGCTCAAAATTGATTTACCGCGAAACAAATAAGACTGAGCTTTCAGGGGCCCTTATTTGACAGAATTCTAGCAATTTGTCCATGTGGTCCAATGTTGTACAATTTGCAAATGTAAGATATTTTATTCATAATTAAATGACTGCTGTTTCTTTCCACCCTGATTTTTCCCCCTTTTAATTCCCTTTGCTGAAGTGGTAGTGTTGTGCCCGTGGGCACATATGAAGTCCAGGTAAAAAGATGTAAGTTTGTGATATGTAGTTGGGAACACAGTCAACTTTTGTTTAGTCAAATGTTTTCATGTGGTTCACCATCACTTCCATAAAGTTAAGCTATAGCTTGTCCAGTAAGTGGCAAAGCTAAGACTCAAACCTAAGTTTGTCTGATTCTAACGCTACCATATCATATTATTTACTCCTTTCATATTCTTTGGGATGTATTAACAAGTCTTTGATTCCTTAATTTAAGATAGGATGCTCTATGCTGAGCCACTGTCCTACCTGTACAAACAACTCTATCCACATGGGGTTCTTCTTTTACAGACCGTGCTTTTGTTCATGATCTTTCCTTAGGCTAAAATGGTCTTGACCAATCACATTTATGTAAATTCTTATTAATTTTTCCCTAAATTGACATAAACCACTGACATCAATGAAAATAATATGTAACTCATATTATGCCACTACTATAAAGGCATCAATGAAACACTGGGTAATGATTGTTGTCAAATTTAAGAGCTGTCCATTGAAAACATCTGGAGACAAAGATCAAGCCGGTAGTACTAAACACCTCTAGCACCCAGGTTTTGCTCTATAAATGTAAGTAAATGTTATTTTTTAATTTAAAAATTAAAGCACCTTGGAAAAAATTACTAATTACAGGTCAGGGCAGGACATATACAAAACTAGATGATCTTTTGTCATAGCTGCAAGCAAGAAAGATTTCTAACACTGCAGTTGTCCCCCCTTATCCAAGGTGTCACTTTCTGTGATTTCAGTTACTCCCATGGTCAACCGCAGTCCAAAAATATTAAATGGAAAATTCCAGAAATAAACAATTCATAAGTTTTAAATTGTGCAACATTCTGAGTAGCATGATGAAATATCGCACCATCCCGCTCCATCCTACCTGGAATGTGAATCCACCCCCATTGTCCAGCATATTCTCCCCTATGCTGGTCACTTAGTAGCAATCTGGGTTATCAGATCGACTGCCCCAGTATTGCTTGTGTTCAAATAGCCCTTATTTTACTTAATAATGGCCCAAAAGCACAATAGGTAGTGGTGCTGGCAATTCAGATATGCCAAAGAGATGCTGCAAAGTGCTTCCTTTAAGTGAACACGTGTCTCAAGTTAATGAGGAAAGAAAAAAATCCTATGCTCAGGTTGCTAAGATCTACGGTAAGAATGAATCTTATATCTGTGAAATTGTGAAGAGGAAAAAGAAATTCGTGCTAGTTTTGCTGTCGCACCTCAAACTGCAAAAGTTATGGCCACAGTGTGTGATAAGTGCTTAGTTAAGATGGAAAAGGCATTAAATTTGTACAATAAGATATTCTGAGGGACTTCCCTGGCAGCGCAGTGGTTAAGAATCCACCTGCCAATGCAGGGGACACAGGTTCGAGCCCTGGTCCGGGAAGATCCCACATGCTGCGGAGCAACTAAGTCCATGCGCCACAACTACCAAGCCTGCGCTCTAGAGCCTGCGAACGACAACTACTGAGCCTGCATGTCACAACTACTGAAGCCTGTGCACATGGTAGAGCCCGTGCTCTGCAACAAAAGAAGCCACTGCAATGAGAAGCCCATGAACCGCAATGAAGAGTAGCCCCCGCTCGCCACACATAGAGAAAGCCGGTGTGCAGCAATGAAGACCCAATACAGCCATAAATAAATAAATAAATAAATAAATAAATAAATAAATAAATAAATAAATAAATAAATAATAAAAAGGAAAAAAAGATATTTTGAGAGAGAAACCATATTCACATAACTTTTATTACATTATATTGTTGTAATTGTTCTATTTATTAGTTATTGTTGTTAATCTCTTACTGTGCCTAATTTATCAATTAAACTTTATCATAGGTATGTATGTATAGGAAAAAACATAGTATAATATATGTGACCAAAAGTGGGGGTCTGGCTGCTTGCCACTCAAAAGCCAATAAAGAGGCAAGTTTGGTGGAAAGGAACGTTTGCTTTCTGCCAGCAACTGGTGGGGGAAGGGCAGACTCCTGTCCAAAGGCCAATTCCCCCCAACTACAACCAGTGGGCAAGAGCATTTATAGGTTGAGGGAGGGGGCTACATACAGAAACAGCACAGTCAGCTCTGACAATCATCTTGAAATTGGTCATGCGGGAGTCTGACCAGCGTCATCTTGATTGTTTTAAGTATTGATACTATTAATCTTCAGTTCCAGGGTCGGTTTGTTCCCATTTTCTTGAGGCCAATTCTCGGAATTGTGGCAGCTTATGTCATTGCTACAGTCTGGTCATCATGTAGTTAACTTCTTCCACCTGGTGGGGGTGTCAGTATCTACAGGACAGGTCCCAGGATGTGGCACAGAATATTATCTATAGCCCTTGAGGAGGAACTAAAAGTCCTTAACTGTGCTTAATGACTAAACTATTATTATTTAGTTTTGTTGGACTGTTTTCCTTTGTTTCTGCATTTTCTCACTTCTTTGATTAAACTTATTCTTTGGCTAAAGTTTTTCCACAGACAAAAGGCAGGCGGAGCACATGGAGGGGGAAGGACCATAGGGTCCTGCTCCATTTCATATACAGAGAGTTTGGTACTATTCGTGTTTTCAAGTAAACACTGGGGGCCTTGGAATGTATTCCCCATGGATAAGGAGGGATTTCTGTATTGAGGTTATATCACAAGAACAGAGGAGTCAATTTGAAGAGGCTCCAATTGACCAAACAAAGTACTGATAAAAATAAAAATACATCAGATACGTTAAACTGCAAAGAATAAAAACACACCAAAAATGTTAAAAATTCATGAGTTTGAAATGTTACTAAAACAGAAAAAAGTAAAACCTTCATTAGTCACCTTTAAAAAATGCTAAGGAATCAACTCTTTTTTCTGAAAACTGGTAAATAAAGCAAATAAATTAAATATTGAATCTGCTTTTCCTTTTTTTCTTTTTTTAACTTTTTATTTTATATTGGAGTATAGGTGATTAACAATGTTGTGATTGTTTCAGGTGTACAGCAAAGTGATTCAGTTTTACATATACATGTATCTATTCTTTTTCAAATTCTTTTCCCATTTAGGTTGTTACATAATATTGAGCAGAGTTCCCTGTGCTATACGGTAGGTCCTTGCTGGTTATCTATTTTATTTATTTATTTATTATTATTATTTTTTATTTTCGGCTGTGTTGGGTCTTCGTTGCTGCACACGGGCTTTCTCTAGGTGTGGCGAGCGGGGGCTACTCTTCGTTGCAGTGCACGGGCTTCTCATTGTGGTGGCTTCTCTTGTTGCAGAGCACGGGCTCTAGGCACACAGGCTCCAGTAGTTGTGGCATACGGGCTCAGTAGTTGTGGCTCCCAGGCTCTAGAGCGCAGGTTCAGTAGTTGTGGCGCATGGACTTATTTGCTCCACAGCATGTGGGATCTCCCCGGACCAGAGATCAAACCCATGTCCCCTGCATTGGCAGGCAGATTCTTAACCACTGTGCCACCAGGGAAGCCCTGGTGATCTATTTTAAACATAGCAGTGTGTAGATGCTTTTCTTAAATCAGCTATACTACAGGGTAACCAGATACTTTATTAGGAAATTTTTGTCTCTATGGAATCACTCCAAGTACTACAGGAAGAGGAAATGATTGAATAGGAACATTTGCAAACTCCTAACAAAGACAGGCAATGGTCATGAATTGCTTCACGCAGTCCCAGAGAGAAGACAACCAGACACCTTGTACCTGATGACAGAATACATAACACCATTTATGAAATACTTTTGCCAATAAAATCAAACCTAAATCAGATCAAGCTTCTCAATATAATTATTAATATTCTGGAAAGAGAGTAGACAGAAGAAGACACTGTGTGACATCATTAAAATGCAATTTGTAAAATCCAAACAATAATAAGGACAATAGATAAGTGTATGTTTTTACACCATTTTTTTACACTTGTATAACCAACAAAAAATAAAGATGTTTTGAAAATATAAAAAGGCAATATAACAAAAAAGAAACTTGGTTTACTTGTGATATTATTATTACCTTAACAAAGAGATTCTCTCCTTGAAAGATTATTCACCAAAAAATATCTTGAAGAATGAATTGTATTGGTGCATTTATACTTAGTCACAGATCATAGGCTCCTTGACTTAGGGTCCTACGAACAGAGAAATTCAAGAATGAACTCTTAAAGGCTACTGTCAATGGAAGACCTGATAGTAATAAGTAAAAAAGTGTCTTTAAATTTATATCTGAAAATGTTACACACTGAAAAAAACTTATAAATTTGCAAAACTCTCATTTAAGTTTGATATATACACATGTTTAAAATCAGGTCCAAATGTATTTGTGCTAGCCCAGCTTCCTGCAGGTCCCTTTGGAGTGCAAGTCCCTGCTGTGCATCGTCAGGGCAAATTCACCTTCGTATACAGCAAGGAAGCAGCACCAAAGAGCAAAGGCAATGGATCTGAGTCCTAAGGCAGGAGGCTAAAAGTCGTTGGCAAGATGTAAATAAGTGTCATGCATGCTGACTCATGTTAGGGTCTTCCGGTTTTTTATTCTATTAATTCTATTTCATTATTTAACTCTCTTTTGCATAACCAGAAAAAGATATCTTTGTAAGTCTTTGGCACCCTCTTTTGGACAACGTGATTATTTCAGAACTGAAATTTGTTTCAATGAAAAGGATTTCTGAGTATGTTATAGGCAAATTGAAATCAGACATATTTTTATGTATTTTGGGGTTTTTTTATAATTAATAGACTTTACTTTTAGAGCAGTTTTAGATTTGCAGAAAAATCCACCAGATAATACAAAGTCCCCACATACTCCCCTCCCACACTTAGTTTACCCTATTATTAACAATTTACATTAGTTTGGTACATTTGTTAAAGTTAACGAAACAATATTAGTACATTATTATTAACTAAAATTCACAGTTTACAATAAGGTTGCACATTTCTATGGATTTTTATAAATTTCATATATCCACCATCAAAGTATCATAGAAAATAGTTTCACTGCCTTAAAAATCCCTTGTGGGACTTCCCTGGTGGCGCAGTGGTTAAGAATCCTCCTGCCAATGCAGGGGGACACGGGTTCAGTCCCTGGTCCAGGAAGATCCCATATGCCACAGAGCAACTAAGCCCGTGTGCCACAACTACTGAGCCTGCGTGCCACAACTACTGAAGCCCGCACGCCTAGAGCCCATGCTCCACAACAAGAGACGCCATCGCAATGAGAAACCCGTGCACCACAACGAAGAGCAGCCCCCACTTGCCGCAACTAGAGAAAGCCTGCACACAGCAACGAAGACCCAATGCAACCAAAAATAAATAAATGTTTAAAAATCCCTTGTGCTTCATCCTTCCTCCCTTCCCCCCAACCCCTGTAACCACTGATCTTTCTACTGTCTCTATAGTTTTTTGTGTCTCTGTAGTTTTCCACAGTGACAAATAGTGGATAATAAAATATGTATCCTTTTCAGACTGCCTTCTTTCACGTAGCAATATGCATTTAAGAGTCTTCCGTATCTTTTTGCGGTTTGATAGTTCATTTCTTCTTCTCACTGAACAATACGGATTCCATTGTATGGATGTGCCAACGTTTATCCATTTCCTATTGGTGAACATCTTGATTGCTTCCAGTTTTGGCAATTATGAATAAAACTGCCATAAACATTTCTGTGCAGGTTGTGTGTGTGTGTTTATGGAGTTTTCATTTGGGTAAATGCCAAGGAGTTTGATTGCTGGGTTATATGGTAAGATAATGTTTAACTTTGTAAGAAACTGTCAAATTGTCTTCCAAAGTGATTGTACCATTTTGCATTCGTACTAGCAATGAATGAGAGTTTCTGTTGTTCTGCATTCTCACCAGCTTTTGTATCGTGAATTTTTTGGATTTTAACCATGCATATTTGGGACAAATCCTGCTTGGTCATGATGTATAATTTTTTATTCATTGTTGGATTCAATTTGCTAATATTTTGTTGAGGACTTTTGCATGTTTGTTCAGAAGTGATACTGGTCTCTGGTTTTCCTTTCTTATAATATTGTTACCTGGTTTGGGGGATTAGTGTAATGCTACCTTCACAGGATATGTCAGAAAGTATTCCCTCTGCTTCTATTTCCTGGATGAGGTTGCAGAGAATTGGTGTCATTTCTTCTTTAAATGTTTGGTAAAATTCACCAGTGAAATCATTTAGAACTACTGCTTTCATTATTGGAATTTTATTTATTAGTAATTCAAAATCCTTAATATATATAGTCCTATTCAGACTATTTCTTTTTGTTTGAGTTTCAGTAGTTTCTGTCCAATTGGTCCATTTTATCCAAGTTATCAAATTCGTGGGCATAGAGTTATTATAATATTCCTTTATTATCCTTTTATTGTCCATGAGATCAGTAATGATCAGTTTTATCCATTTTTTACTTCATGTATTCTGATGCTCTATTGTTAGGAACATGCATATTAAGGATTGTTAATGACTTCTTGGAGAATCAACCCTGTTTTAATTATGTAACACCTCTTTTTATCCCTGATAACTTTCCTTGTTCTGAAGTCTGCTTTGCTTAAAAGTAACATAGTTATTCTAGTTTTGTGTTTTGTTTGTTTGTTTTTGTTTTTAATTTATTTATTTATTTATTTATTTTTGGGTGTGTTGGGTCTTCGTTTCTGTGCGAGGGCTTTCTCTAGTTGTGGTGCACAGGTCTCTCACTGTCGCGGCCTCTCTTGTTGCGGAGCACAGGCTCCAGACGCGCAGGCTCAGTAGTTGTGGCTCACGGGCCTAGTTGCTCCGCGGCATGTGGGATCTTCCCAGACCAGGGCTCGAACCCGTGTCCCCTGCATTGGCAGGCAGATTCTCAACCACTGCGCCACCAGGGAAGCCCTCTAGTTTTGTTTTGATTGATGTTAAGATGGTATAACTTTCTATATCCCCTTACTCTTCATTTATCTGCATCTTTATATTTTAAAGGGCTTACTTATAAACAATAGGTAGATGGGTCTTGTTTTTTTTATCCACTTTGACAATTCCTGTTATTTTAATTGGTATATGTAGACCATTCACATTTAAAGTGATTATTGATATAGGTGGATTAAAATCTACCATATTTCTATTTGTTGCACTTTTTCTTGTTCCTTTGTTTTAATCTTCCCCTCTTTTTCTGCCTCTCTGGTTTTTTGGGGGTTTTTTAATTTATTTAGGCAAAGGCAAAGCAGTCATCCCACTGTAATATAAGTCATGCAGTTGAGGTGATATCAGTGAAAATGTCAGAATGAGAGCCTCTGAAAATGTATCCCTTCATAAAAGTAATAAAAAAAACTGGCAAAATTTGTCAGAATCAACTTTTTCAGACCTATGGATACTAACCAAAGAACTGTAGTAACCCAAAGAGCATTTGTTCAAGAAAAATGGCTAAGGACTTCCCTGGTGGCACAGTGGTTAAGAATCCGCCCGCCAATGCAGGGGACATGGGTTCGAGCCCTGGTCCGGGAAGATCCCACATGCCACAGAGCAACTAAGCCCGTGCACCACAACTACTGAGCCTGTGCTCTAGAGCCCATGAGCCACAACTGCTGAAGCCCACATGCCTAGAGCCTGTGCTCCACAACAAGAGAAGTTACTGCAGTGAGAAGCCCATGCACTGTAATGAAGACCCAACACAGCCAAAAATAAAAATAAATAAAATAAATAAATCTATAAAAAAAAAAGAAAAATGGCTAAATAGCCATGAAAGCAGCAAGCTTTGTGGTGTTTTAACTTGCCCTAGTACCATCCTCCACTGTCCATCTCAACAGTAGCCTTGGAAACCAACAGTCTGCATTCCTATTGCCAGATGGAGCAAAAGACACCATTATGAAATACAACCCACAGGAGAAAATATCCACAAATCATGTATCTAATAAGGATATAGTATCCAGAATATATAAAGAACTCTTACAATTCATAATGAAGGACAAATAAACCAAACAAAAAATGGGAAAAGGTTCAAATAGACATTTCTATAGATAGATACATAGGTAGGATGGATAGATAAATAGATAAGCAGATAGATAGATAGGGCAAGTAAGCATGAGTGCTCATCATTCATTAGAGAAATAAAACTCAAAACCATAATGAAATACCACTTCACACCCACTAAAATGGATATATATTTTTTTTTTAATGGGAAATAACAAGTGTTGACAAGGATGTGGGGAAATTGGATCCTTATATATTGCTGATGGGGATGAAAAATTGCACAGCTGTTGTGGGAAACAGTTTGTCTATTCCTCAGAAGGTTACCTGAAGCTACCATATGACAGCAATTCCACTCCTAGGAGAATATACTCAAGAGAAATGAAAACAAATGTTCACACAAAAACTTGTGCACAAATGTTCATAGCAGCATTATTCATAATAGCCAAGAAACGGAAACAAAGCAAATGGTCAACTTATGGATAAATAAAATGTGGTATAACTAGCTATACAGTGGAATACAATTCAATGAAAGGGAATGAAGTACTGATACTTGCTGCTGAATCCTGAAAAGTTTTTGCTAAATGAAAGTAGTCAGACACAAAAGAGCACACATGATATATCATTTTATGTGAAATGTCCAGAATAAGCAAATCCCTAGAGACAGAAAGTACATTAGTAGTTTCATCTTTTTTGGATTAATGAAATATTCTGGAGTTAGTCACAATAGTGGCACAACCTTATCAAGGTACTCAAAACCAATGAAATGTACACTTTAAAATGATAAATTCTGGGACTTCCCTGGTGGCACAGTGGTTAAGACTCCACACTCCCAATGCAGAGGGCCTGGGTTCGATCCCTGGCCAGGGAACTAGATCCCACATGCATGCTGCAACTAAGAGTTCGCATGCCACAACTAAGGAGCCATCGAGCCACAACTAAGGAGCCCACGTGCCACAACTAAGGAGCCAGCAAGCTGCAGCTAAGGAACCCGTGAGCTGCAACTAAGGAGCCCATGAGCCACAACAACTAAGACCCTGTGCAACCAAATAAATAAATAAATATTTTTTTTTTAAAAGATAAATTTTATGGTATGTTAATTACATATCAACAACAACAATGAAACAAGACACACAATTAAACCAAATATTGCTACTGATTCCAAAAGATTGGCCTTAAACATGGGGCAAACAAGCTACATCAATAAGAATGAATAGGACGCCAGCACTGTGGCTTCTCTGTTTTTTTTTTTTTTAATAGTTTTTTTTTTTTTTTTTTTTTTAATTTATGGCTGTGTTGGGTCTTCGTTTCTGTGCGAGGCCTTTCTCTAGTTGTGGCAAGCAGGGGCCACTCTTCATCGCGGTGCGCGGGCCTCTCACTATCGCGGCCTCTCTCGTTGCGGAGCACATGCTCCAGACGCGCAGGCTCAGTAATTGTGGCTCACGGGCCCGGTTGCTCCGCAGCATGTGGGATCTTCCCAGACCAGGGCTCGAACCCGTGTCCCCTGCATTGGCAGGCAGATTCTCAACCACTGTGCCACCAGGGAAGCCCGCTTCTCTGGTTTTGACACATATTCTCAATCTTTCCAAAGTCCAATAGTGTTGCCAATAAAGCATTTTCATCTTAAGCTTCATAATAAGCTGGTCCATTGTTATCATTATTCCTTTCCTGACATGTGATTTTATTTTATTTCCACAACATAGTAAATTTTGATAGATCACAGTAATTTCAAGCCATGAGGATCTTTCAATGTAGGAGTGAATTAGAAAGATATTTTTTGTCTATTTGAGATAACAGGTCCTGGCACCATGCTTCGGGCAAAATACATCAAAAGAATGAACTGAAGTTTAAGTTTCCTTTTAGATCACAATTTTTATAACATCAGAAAAATTCTTGCCTAAAAACAATCCGAATTATTCAACTGCAAAATATTCTATATTCACCTCATTCAGCCTGAGGGAAAGAACAAAGTCAGTAGCTGGAGAAACTTCTAAGTCTGAGGCACATTCATCTTCTCATTATGCCCTTCTAAGTCACCAACGGCTGAATTCAACATCAACACACTCAGAGAGAAAACGCAAGTAAAAGGTTTCTGAAAAGCTTTCTATTATGTCGTATTTGCAAAGGTAATTCTCACGTGGAAAGAAGCCATAAGAAATTCGAGTCATGAAATTTAAATACCATGTCCAATAATTACTACCATTCTATCCTACCCATAACAGTCAATTAAATTTAACTAACTCTCCAAATTAGCATTAGATAGCACTTAATCCCAATTTGATAAAAAAAATTTTTACTTTGTGTATATCCTTGTTTCTATGAAAAAAAAGTTTCTTGCTCTGATTATGAATCTTAGAGAATCGAAAGATTCAAAGCTCTTTGCCTCAAAAGCTGTTTATTATAGAGCAAGGTTTGTATTCAGTTTAAGGTGGCTCCATGGGGGTATTTACCCAAAAGGGTTTATTTACTGAACTATCCAGAGATAATCATTATGAGATGATTTCAAATATAGAGGAAACCACTGACATTATCCTTGAGCAACTTTGGTAACAAGTTTATATTTAATCAGGTCTTTCTTGGCTTCAGTCTCCTTTGTGCAAGGCCTGACCCCTGACACACACACAGAGCCCACTGGGATTTTGCAACACTGTGGTCCTGCTTAATAAATGATCCTTTTCTTAGTCTTTATTGAGATATAACTAATATACAAAAAAATCACTTCATAAATATTTACATGTTGATAAGCTCAGACATATACTTACACCTGTGATACCCACCACAACCAAGGCTTTAAACATATCCATCACCTTCCAAATTTTCTTTGTGTTCTTTTGTGAGTTTCTTGTTTATTTGTTTGTTATCAGTTTAGGGGGTTAGGAGATCTACCCTCTTAACATATTTTAACGTACATGCACAATAATGTATTGTTAACCATAGGTACTACTTGAATAAATGCTTTTTTATATTGATGATGATGACAATGTACATGACATCAGGTACTATTACTCACATTCATGCATTCACGTAATCAATGATTTTGTATCGATCACTCAATTTGTGCCAGGCCCTGTCTTGGCACTGGTGACAGGATGATGAAGAAGGAAAACACAGCCCCTGACCTCCTGCAGTTTTTTGTTTGTTTGTTTGTTTGTTTTCTCATGCAGTTTTATACTTTAGTGAGAGGAGAGAGAAAATACACATAGCTTGAGTGAATGAGATGACTTCAAATACTGGTAAGTGCTATGGAGAAAATACAGTTAAATAATGAGATAGGAAGTGACAGGGCAGGACAATTCACAAAGGTTCACTGAAGTGAAGAGAGAGTGATCAGCTCACCAGGCCGTCCTGCCCTTGCAAAAACCAGTGGAGCTCCTACACGGAGAACACTGTGGGAACATGAAATACTCAAGTAGCAGAGGCCTGAAGGCCAGGTAAGGAATCAGTGCCCCAATAAAAACATTCAACTCACATCAGGTTTACGCTGGGATCTGCTTCAAAAAGTCTCCCGTTAGATTTGGTAAACACGTAGCTCTATCCTGTTTCAGCTTTCAGAAGGTATCCGCCTAAAGACTAGCCACTATTCTGATATCTCACACTGAGAAAAACCACACTTGCAATTTTATCTGGAAGACAGAATTCAAGAACCATGAATTCTGAAGTATCCCACTGAACTGTTGATATCACCATCATACTCAGAAGTAAGAAGTGGAAGGCAATTTTTTTTTGGTAGAAATTTATTTTAGGGGCTTCCCTGGTGGCACAGCGGTTAAGAATCCGCCTACCAACGCAGGGGACACAGGTTCAAGCCCTGGTCTGGGAAGATCCCACATGCCATGGAGCAACTAGGTCCATGCGCCACAACTACTGAGCCTGCGCTCTAGAGCCCGTGAGCCACAACTACTGAGGCCTGCACGCCTAGAGCCCATGCTCTGCAACAAGAGGAGCCACCACAATGAGAAGCCCGCGCACCGCAACGAAGAGTAGCCCCCGCTCGCTGGAACTAGAGAAAGACTGTGCGCAGCAACAAAGACCCAACTCAGCCAAAAATAAATTAATTAAATAAATAATTTTTTTTAAAGAAATTTATTTATTTATTATTTATTTATTTTTGGCTTTTTTTAACATCTTTATTGGAGTGTAGTTGCTTTACAATGTTGTGTTAGTTTCTGCTGTATAACAAAGTGAATCAGCTATATATATACCTATATCCCCATATTCCCTCCCTCTTAAGTCTCCCTCCCACACTCCCTATCCCACCCTTCTAGGTGCACACAAAGCACGGAGCTGATCTCCCTGTGCTATGTAGCTTCTTCCCACTAGCTATCTATTTTACATTTGGTAGTGTATATATGTCAATGCTATTCTCTCACTTTGTCCCAGTTTACATTTCCCCCTCCCCCATGTCCTCAAGTCCATTCTCTACGTCTGCATCTTTATTCCTGTCCTGCCCCTAGGTTCATCAGAACCTTTCTTTTTTTTTTTTTAGATTCCATATATATGTGTTAGCATACGGTATTCGTTTTTCCCTTTCTAACTTACTTCACTCTGTATGACAGACTCTAGGTCCATCCACCTCACTACAAATAACTCAATTTCATTTCTTTTTATGGCTGAGTAATATTCCGTTGTATATATGTGCCACATCTTCTTTATCCATTCATCTGTCGATGGACACCTAGGTTGCTTCCATGTCCTGGTTATTGTAAATAGTGCTGCAATGAACATTGTGGTACATGACTCTTTTTGAATTATGGTTTTCTCAAGGTATATGCCCAGTAGTGGGATTGCTGGGTCATATGGTAGTTCTATTTTTAGTTTTTTAAAGAACCTCCATACTGTTCTCCATAGTGGCTGTAACAATTTACATTCCCACCAACAGTGTGAGAGGGTTCCCTTCTCTCCACAACCTCTCCAGCATTCATTGTTCGTACATTTTTTGATGATGGCCATTCTGACCGGTGTGAGGTGATACCTCATTGTAGTTTTGATTTGCATTTCTCTAATGATTAGTGATGTTGAGCATCCTTTCATGGGTTTGTTGGCAATCTGTATATCTTCTTTGGAGAAATGTCTATTGAGATCTGCTGTCCATATTTGGATTAGGTTGTTTGTTTTTTTGATATTGAGCTGCATGTGCTGCTGGTATATTTTGCAGATTAATCCTTTGTCAGTTGCTTCATTTGCAAATATTTTCTCCCATTCTGAGGGTTGTCTTTTGGTCTTGTTTATGGTTTCCTTTGCTGTGCAAAAGCTTTTAAGTTTCATTAGGTCCCATTTGTTTATTTTTGTTTTTATTTCCATTTCTCTAGGGGGTGGGTCAAAAAGGATCTTGCTGTGATTTATGTCATAGAGTGTTGCAATTTTCCAATCAACAAATTAACAAGGTCAAAATGCAATTTGGGAGGGGAAAATTAGCTGCAAATTGTCTAGGTATAAATTATTTATAATCATTACTTTAAAGGCATCTATTTTAATACTTCACATGATATTGAAATGAAATTTCTCTGAATTTATGTGATATCTTCCATGTAGTTGATGCAATTTGCCAACAGTAATTTATAAATTCATACAAGAAAGGTATCTGCAAAAATGAAGCAGAGGACTTCCCTGGTGGTGCAGTGGTTAAGAATCTGCCTGCCAATGCAGGGGGACACGGGTTTGATCCCTGGTCCAGGAAGATCCCACATGCCGCAGAGCAACTAAGCCCATGCGCCACAACTACTGAGCCTGCACTCTAGAGCCCACGAGCCACAACTACTGAGCCCTCATGCCACAACTACTGAAGCCCGTGTGCCTAGATCCCATGCTCCACAACAAGAGTAGCCACCACAATGAGAAGCCCGCTCACCGCAACGAAGAGTAGCCCCCCACTTGCCACAACTAGAGAAAAGCCCGCGCGCAGCAACAAAGACCCAACACAGCCAAATAAATAAATAAATAAAACCTTCATTAAAAAAGAAAAAAGTGAAGTAGAACATGTGATGCTCCTTGCTACACTTGGGAAACTCAGTATCTTGAGTGAAGAAGCCACATTCATCTGAAGGACTAGTGGATGGCAAAGAAATGGAGAGACGGGTGCCAACTCAAGTCTTCTCAGGCATCTTCTACAACGCGGTGGCAGATAACACAGGTCAAACACTCCAGTTTATCTTTGTTTTTTGTCCTAGTCCATTTGAGCTGCTATAACAACAATACCACAGACTGAGTGGCTTATCACTAACAGAAATTCATTTCCCACAGTTCTAGAAGCTGGAAGTCTAAGATCAGGGTGCCCCAGTGGTTGGGTTCTGGTAAAGGCCCTCTTCTGGGTTGCAGACTGCCAACTTCTAGCTGTGTCCTCAGAGTTAAAGCACCTTGTCCTTTCTCAGGTGTTGGCCTGAGAATCAGTCACAAAGTTTTCTTTCTGAGATAATTCTAATCCATCTTCACTTGTGATACCAGAACTTTTTAGAACATAATTGCTCTTTTTTTAAAAAAAAAGATTGATCCACTGATTGATGGATTGATTTGGCTGCACCGGGTCTTGCAGCACATGGGATCTTCGTTGCAGCGTGCGGGATCTAGTTCCCTGACCAGGGATGGAACCCAGGCCCCCTGCATTGGCAGCATGGTGTCTTAACCACTGGACCACCAGGGAAGTCCCCATAATTGCTCTTTTTAATGTCTTTGCTTTGTTCATTTACAAGAGGTCGAAATGAAATACGTATTCTTTTTTTTTTTTTATTTTATTTATTTATTTATTGTTTGTTTGGCTGCATTGGGTCTTCGTTGTTGCGCGTGGGCTTTCTCTAGTTGCGGCAAGCAGGGGGCTACTCTTCGTTGCAGTACGCGGGCTTCTCACTGCGGTGGCTTCTCTTGCTGCGGAGCACGGGCTCTAGGCGTGCGGGCTTCAGTAGTTGTGGCACGCGGGCTCAATAGTTGTGGCTCGCGGGCTCTAGAGTGCAGGCTCAGTAGTTGTGGCGCACAGGCTTAGTTGCTCCACGGCATGTGGGATCTTCCTGGACCAGGGCTCGAACCCGAGTCCCCTGCACTGGCAGGCGGATTCTTAACCACTGTGCCACCAGGGAAGTCCCGAAATACATATTCTTTTTAACTGGACTGTAACTATTTATCTCAGTCTTAATTGAGTCTAATTCATCATCAACAGACAAGGTCCGGTATGGTGTCTGTGTGCTGGGCTCCTGCCTACACTCTGTTATCTCTTCATGCTGCAGTCTTAGCCACCCAACCCAGAAAGCCTATGAAAGGGCCCATGAATCCCAGCGTGCACAGAATGGTCCATGGGGAGTAAATAAAAGAGCATATCTCCATTAGCATTTGTTTTATACTAATAAATAAGACAGAAATTAGACCTCTAATGTTTACTTGGGAGAGTAATCTTGCTCAGTTTATATGTAAAATGGTCGTGCTGCATGTGCAGTGTGCCAGGCTCAAAGAAATAGTGGACGTTCACCAAGATGTTCGCATTTTCTGAAGTGAACAAGAGAATGCCAAGACTAAAATGTCTTCGATTCCACTTAAGTTAGCCTCATTATGACAGAAAACAGTGATCTAATCAGACTTGACATTATCTGCAAAACTTTCTCATTATGACAGAAAACAGTGATCTAATCAGACCTAACATTATCTGCAAAAATTTCTAAGTTGTCAACGCAATTTCATTATTAGCACAAGTGTCACAGTTTTGTGTGTATTTTGTAATCTATATAATTGCATGGGATGTATGACATAGGTATAATTCATAAATAACTAGATATAAATATATTGGATATTTACTAAACCAACATTTTATTATAAAGTCTGTTCGTTCAAAAGAGTTTGGAGACTCTAGTCTAAAACACCCTTTTAATCATATCAATCACTTAATCAAAAATTGTCATTTAATCTCCACCGGCTAAAAGGTATAGTCCAAATTCTTACTGTAGCAAATTTAGCGCTTCACAAAGTGGCCCCAACCCCATTTTCAGTTCTTGCTTCCTGCCACTCTTCTCATGGATTCACTCAGTATTCCCTGATCTTGTCATGATATTTTGAGTACCTCTCTCCTTCTACTTTACGTCACATTTGCACTGTTGGGGATTGATGGTTATTTGCCCCTTTCTCAAGTGGAAAGCTTACACATCCTTTGAACACTGATGGATGGTCACCTACACTGTGAAGCTTCTCAGACTCTCCCTGACAGGGTTACAAAGCACGTTGCCTTGTGCTGTCATTAGGGGTCCACATCTGTGTCTCCCACTCCCCCCAAAGACAGGAGCCCTCTGAGGCAGAGTATAGTTGCTTTACAAAGTTGTGTTAGCTTCTACTGCACAGCAAAATGAATCAGCCATACCTATACATATATCCCCTCCATTTAGGACACTACGGTGCATTAAGTAGAGTTCCCTGTGCTATACCGTATTAAAAGAACCTAAAAATGCTCTGGGCTCTGCTGATTCTGAAAAGCATCTCAGCTGTATAACATTGCCACCTAGTGATAGACTTCAAAACATTAACTCAAAATAATTCTGTTTCACTGTTTCAAAGCTAAGTACAGTAAGTCCCCTACATGTGAAAGAGTTCTGTTCCAAGAGCACGTTCGTAAGTCCAATTTGTTTGGAAGTCCAACAAAGTTAGCCTAGGTACCCAACAAACACAATCGGCTATATAGTACTGCACTGCAATAGGTTTATAACACTTTTCACACAAATAATACATCTTAAAAAATACAAAAAATAAAGAAAACATTTGTTATCTTACAGTAATCTTACAGACACGTGAACTAACTTACGTGATTGGACATGTGAACACAGGTTAGCATCTTTGAAAGTTCACAACTTGAAGGTTTGTATGTAGGGGATTTACTGTACATAAATAGGAGGTTAGCTTCTGGCCATGATGGAATAATAGGGAACAAATTTTCCCTTCCACCAAGAAAAAAAAGAAGACAAAATATATCACATAATGGTTTGCAAGACGTTGAACAACGAGCAATAGAGGAGAGTGGTTCTGTGAAACCAGCGACAAGGTCAGCCCTACAATCTCCCCAGATTGCTGCCTTGAAAGAGATCGCAGGCCACAGAGCAAGTATGGGGTGGGGGTGGGGGTGGGTAGTGGACTCATTATTTCTTTTTTTTAAGGTAACCATTTTATTTATTTATTTATTTTTGGCTGCATTGGGTCTTTGTTGTTGCGCGCGGGCTTCCTCCAGTTGCGGCGAGCAGGGGCTACTCTTCATTGCGGTGCGCAGGCTTCTCATTGTGGTGGCTTCTCTTGTTGTGGAGCACAGGCTCTAGGCGCGTGGGCTTCAGTAGTTGCAGCATGCGGGCTCAGTAGTTGTGGCTCACGGGCTCCAGAGCGCAGGCTCAGTAGTTGTGGTGCACGGGCTTGGTTGCCCCGCGGCATGTGGGATCTTTCCGGACCAGGGATCGAACCCGTGTCCCCTGCACTGGCAGACAGATTCTTAACCACTGCACCACCAGGGAAGTCCCTGGACTCATTATTGATCATGTATCAATATTTGTTCATCAACTGTAGGAAATGTGCAGCACTAACGCAAGATGTTAATTACAGAAGAAACTATACGTTATAAATTGCATCTTTATAAGAACTCTTTGTGCTCAATTTTTCTGTAAACCTGAAACTGCTCTTCAGAGTGTGTGTGGACAAGGCACGCAGAGCGCTGGGGGTGCCAGGGGCCAGTTGGGGGGATCCGCGGGTGAGGAGTTCACAGCAGCTCATGAGCTGTCTTCTTGACGGAGTCTGCGATGCAGTTGGTACAATCCGCGTCCCTTAATGCCCTCTGAGAGTCCTCTCTGCCACTCTCCCAGCCTCTTCCACCCCCAGTCACGCAGCCCATATTCAGCCTTCTTGATGAGGTGAAAGAGGACCCTTCAGCAGTGTCCTGTGTTCCTCCGCGGGAGATCACAGGCCAAGAAACTTTCTCGTGGCCCTAAGCTGTGCTGTTCTGGGGAAGGAAAGATGTAGGCAAAGTCAAGCTATTCCTCTTATCCACTCCAATGCATCCAAACTTTTTTCCCCTCCAACAGTGTGCTGGAACTTCTCCTCTGGAAACTGAGACTTCCACAAAGGCTCTCTTTTCAATGTCTTTTAGAGGCTCCCTGGTCTGAAGCAGAGAAGGGCTGGAGCTGGTTCACAGGCCACTGCAGGGTCCATGACCAGGATCAAGGTGTGTGTGCCTATTACCCAATGCACAGGTGGGTGAGATGCCTCCTGGGTCACTTGGCATGTGGTGCTGGATCCCACAGATCCCACAAAGGCAATTTGTCTGCGGATGAATGCCAAATGTTTGTTGCTGGGGGGGAGGCGGTGACAAAAACGAGTGACATCTTATGCTGCCATGATGCTGACATCCTGGAGATATGGTGATTGTCATGGTGGGGAAGGACGCCACTGACTTCTAGTGGGTAGAGAAACCGCTAAACATCCTACACTGTCTAAGACGCCTCCCACAGAGAATGATCCTATATAAAAATGCCAATAGAGACAAGGTTGAGAAATGCCGATGAATAATATCCAGTTTTGAAAAGGAAGAACAAAGTCAGAGGACTTAAACTGCATGATTTCAAGACTTAATATAAAGCCACAGTGACGAAACCATGCAATTGGTGTACAGATAGACAAATAGATCAATGGGACAGATCAGTGAGTGCAGAAATAGACTCATACATATAAACTGATTTTCCACCAAGGTCCCAAGGCCATTTGATGGGGAAAGGATAATCTTTCAACAAATGGTACTGAAACAATAAAATATATGTGTAAACCTCTACCCTTAATCTCACACCATATACAAAAATTATGTTGTGTCACAGACCAATTTTAGGAGCTTAATCTATAAAATTCTAGGAGAAAACATAAGCAGGGCTTCCCTGGTGGCACAGTGGTTAAGAATCCGCCTGCCAATGCAGGGGACACGGGTTCGAGCCCTGGTCCGGGAAGATCCCACATTCCGCAGAGCAACTAAGCCCAAGCGCCACACCTACTGAGCCTGCACTCTAGAGCCCGCAAGCCACAACTACTGAGCCCACATGTTACAACTACTGAAGCCCGCATGCTTAGAGCCCGGGCTCCTCAACAAGAGAAGCCACCGCAGGGAGAAGCCCATGCACCACAACAAAGAGTAGCCCCCGCTCGCCGCAACTAGAGAAAGCCCGTGAGCAGCAATGCAGACCCAATGCAGCCGAAAACAAATAAATAAATAAATAAATTTATCTTTAAAAAAATAAGCAAAAATCTTAGGGATCCTGGGGTTGGCAAGTTTGCTTAAATACAACACAAAGAGCACAAAGTTTTTTTTTAATGTAAAAAATTGGACTTCATCTATATATATTTTGCCTTGCTAGAAAAAGGTCTCCAGGAAAATGTTATATACATTGTCTGAAGTCAGGATGCCCAGTGAGGGGAGAAGCCAGGGGCTGGCAGGTAGGTCCCCACCAGCCCAGGACCCTGAAAGCCCCACATTCAGACTGCACGGGGGCAACCTCACTCTGCCACCAGCGTCCCCCCCGTGCAGCAGAGGGTGGAGCCCACGCTTCCACCTCCCACGACCAGGGCCTGCGTTTGCTCATCTTTGGAATAGGGGGGAGTGTGAGCCAGGATAGTGTCCACGGCACTCTCATTCACTGTGTGCTGGTGCAGCTGTGTCCTTGGTGCAGGGTCACTCACCCTTGGCTAAGCTGTTGGGTGCACGTGGATTTCCACCTCCCCTGCCTGGAACCAGCTCAGTCCAAGCAGCCAGGTCAGGCTCCTGGTTTGAATGCTGTGACCAGCCCTCGCTCCAAACAAAGCCGTGTCCCATGTAAAGACAAAGCATATTTCTGTGTGGAGATGGCAAGTGTGGAAACAACGGGCACTAGGGGGTGGCAAGAGAGCTTGAGCTTGTGATCTGTCCTAGGCCAGGTCCTGATTGTGCTCCCACCTCCCTCATTCCCACCTCAGCCTGAAGCCCCCTCTCCCAAGGAGGGACAGGATCAGAAATGAAAGGAGGGGCTTCCCTGGTGGCGCAGTGGTTAAGAATCCGTCTGCCAATGCAGGGGACACGGGTTCGAGCCCTGGTCCAGGAAGATCCCACATACTGCAGAGCAACTAAGTCCGTGCACCACAACTACTGAGCCTGCGCTCTAGAGCCCACAAGCCACAACTACTGAAGCCCGCGTGCCTAGAGCCCGTGCTCCACAACAAGAAGAAGCCACCGCAATGACAAGCCCGCGCGCCTAGAGCCCGTGCTCCACAACAAGAAGAAGCCACCGCAATGACAAGCCCGCGCACCGCAACGAAGAGTAGCCCCCACTCGCCGCAACTAGAGAAAGCCCGCGCGCAGCAACGAAGACCCAACGCAGCCAATAAATAAATTAATTAATTAATAAAAAAAAAGAAATGAAAGGAGATGAAGAACAAGTGTCAGGAAATATTGGACATGAGGGTTCTTACTGCAGTGACTGAAAGGTTCTAAAGCACATTAATGCTGATTGTTGCACCACTCAGTAAATTTACTTAAATCATTGAATCATACATTTGGTAGGGGCAAATTTTTTATGTGTAAAATGTACCTAAATAAAGCTGTTTGAAGAAAGAGCATTGGCCAGGGATTACTGTATTTGTCCCTCTCCCTCAGCTCAGCTGAGGTCTTCCTGGTTGCCAGGCACTGGTGTGGTTCCAGACACAATGCTCTCCACACTCTCTGAAGTCTGTTGTGAGCAGCAGCGTTCTGGACACGAGGTAGTGCTGCAGTATTCGTGATGCTGTGTGTCCTGCCGGTCCAGGAGATGTGGAGCTGGGCAGTGGCGACACTTTCAGGGGACCTCAGACCAGGCCTAGCTCTCTGCTCATTGCTGTATTTGATGGCAGTCGAGATGGTCATGGTCGGAATTATCAAGGTCTGACTTCATTCAAATAGAGACAAACTAGACACTGGAGACTCTGCCCCTCTGGAGGAAAGACAATATATCTTTACACTTTGCCTAACTGAAAATGAGTTTGAAGGGCATGAGTCAACTTCAGTGGAACCCCTTTGGGAGACCACAGTATCAGTAATAAGAAAATTAGAAGCCATGAATAAAGACCTAGAAACATCTAACCCTTTTCTTAGGTGTAAAGTGGACATTCCAAAAACTACCAAAAGAGGACAAATCTCAAAATGTAAAACAAGTTGAGCTAATGGCTGGCATTACCAGAAAAATCTGGTTCTTAACAAGGTACAGCAGAGGACACACAAAATTCAAGTAGTTGCTCCTGTTACATCCTTCAAAATCCATCAGGAAAATGAAGAAGAAATTCAGGTATCTCTATAAGGAAAAGTCTCATCTTCAAGGAAGCCTAACACTGTTTTCAAGAGAAGCTGAATGAGTGAAAAGAGTGAGCACATTTACTATACAGAATAAAAAGATATTACAAAACTTTTTTTAAAAAGCCAGATCAAGCTTCTGGGTGAACTTTGGGGAAGAAGGAGTATTGGGCTTCTGCTCCTGGAGAAGACACATGGGTGGTGGGAGCTTGGAATTGGATGTAACAAGTTCACCAGAAAACAGAGACCACATGGATGACAAATCAAAGGGAGTTTTGAAGACTATGACTGATGTGACTGAGTTAAATACTTATTTAAAAACTCTTGAAGAAAAAAGAAACCAACTGCATACTAACTGAACTGAGGAATATGAAATAATTGATGCCCTTAAACTTCATATGAAATGTCTCCAAACTGGGAAAGCTTCACTGCAGTCAGAAAAAAAGCACAGTTAGAAAGGGACATGTCACAGCTCTAGTGGAAACTTAAAGTCCTCCTTGAACCATATCAGGAAAAAAATAATGTTCACCAGACACCTGATTTAGAGGGAACATACCTGCAAAGAAAGGTACAGTAGAATCTTTCAAAAGCAGACGACAAAACCAGCCAGCTGTTAATGTGAAGAGATGGACATCTACAGAATACAAGCCAGAATTCTCTTTTTTTTTGGGGGGTGGGGCGGGCAGGGGTACGGCACTGCCCAGCATGTGGGATCTTACTTCCCTGACCAGGGACTGAACCAGGGATCGAACCCAGGCCCTTGGTAGTGAGAGCGAGGAGACCTAACCACTGGACCTCCAGGGAATTCCCAAGCCAGAATGCTTTCAGGAAAATGTGGAAGAATCACACATTATTATCAAATCCTATTCAGAGAAAAGTTCATGACAATGAATTGAAACCTCTGTTGGCTGAATTCTGTGTAGTGTCCTTCCATAGCTTAAGAAAATGTATACCTGAGACAAATAAACTGAGGAAGAACGTAAGGTTTTGTAAAAGATCCTTATGCCCCTGATGTTTCACACAGGACAGGGGGAGAGGACAGACAGGACTATCAGGCATCCTCTGGATGTCCAGATCCTCAAGGAAGGAGCAGCCCCAGGCTGAGGCTCGTTGAGGACCCAACGTCCCTCCAAGGACCGGGACCCCAGGGGACAGATGCCTCCAGAAGGTCAGCTTCATCCTGACAGAGCAGATCTTTGTCAAGATCAAAAGAGAGTGTGCCCTGGTGCAGACAGCAGCTAGAGACTTTCTCTTGATTCAACAAATCATGGGATCGGAATTGAACTGGTCCAGGCTCTGATTCTGCACCTTACCCCTTGTCAAACGTCCGATGTTTTAGAAAGGCTTAAGGGAGCAGCTCAGGAGAAGAGAACTCTCTGGTCTTCCCCCTGTTCCAGAAATTCAGGAAGAAATTGCCTGGGAATCTTCTCCATAGAGGGATTTCCCTGGCCCCGCACGTCTCGTCATCTTCCATCAGCCACAAGAAATGATTTTATACCAAAGGCTGTCCACACAGCCTGAAAGCAGAAGTGAGTCACCTTGGAATTGATCCCACTTTCTACTGAGCCTGCAACTATAGAACCAGAACCACAGCCAGACGCTCTTTCTCTCTCTGCTAAAATAATTTTCTTTTTCTCTATTTTAGCTTTATCACTATTAAGTGATTATATAATGTCTAAAATGAAAACCACGTGGGATTATGCTTCCAGGGATAATTTTCTATGCCTGTATATTATTTCAGTGTGACACTAAATTAATTGCTTCCATTTTATTTTATTTGCAAGCAGTGTAATTACAGTTTGTTGTTTTAACAGGTATTCTAAAATAATCCAGGAAACCAGCAAATATTTTATTTTGACTTCCTTTTAAAATAATTTATGTTTTGTTCTCTATTGGTTTTTTTTTTGGTTTTTTTTTTTTTTTTGGCTGCCTTGGGTCTCTGTTGCCATGCGCGGGCTTTCTCTAGTTGTGGCGAGCAGGGGCTACCCTTTGTTGCAGCGCACGGGCTTCTCATTGCAGTGGCTTCTCTTGTTGCGGAGCACGGGCTCCAGGTGCACAGGCCTCAATAGTTGCGGCATGTGGGCTCAGCAGTTGTGGCACACAGGCTCCAGAACGCAGGCTCAGTAGCTGTGGCGCACAGGCCTAGTTGCTCTGCAGCATGCGGGATCCTCCCGGACCAGGGATCAAACCCGTGTACCCCGCACCAGCAGGCAGATTCTTAACCACTGAGCCACCAGGGAAGCCCTCTCTATTGGTTTATTGCCATTATATAAAGTGACACACACATCTCAAAAGGAGACCTGATAGGTTTATAATGTTTAGGATTGTGTTGTACCTGTTGTGAAAGTGAATCACATATAACATTGAAGCCACAGCTGTTTTAACCTCCACAACCTAAACTCCTTAGGGTGTTGACTAGAAGCAAACTTAACCTTGACTCTGAAAGCTGCCCTCGGGGAAAGGGAGGGCTGACTGAGTTCACAGGTCAAACCCAGCCACTCTTCACCCAGCCCTGCCCCAGACAAAATTATGAAGGTGACAAGGTTTTTTCAGGACCCCTGATTCCCTTGCCTGTCCCTGTCCTGTGTGCTGTACCACTCCACCCCATCACAAGCCTGGATTTGGGATTGGGAAGGACCTCAGAAGCCAGAGTCAACCCTCACCACTCCCTCCCTGAGCTTTCTCACCTTCACAACTGTGCAGTCAGTGGAACAATTAAAAACCCTAAATGAGGGCTTCCCTGGTGGCACAGTGCTTAAGAACCCGCCCACCAATGCAGGGGACACTGGTTCAAGCCCTGGTCCGGGAAGATCCCACATGCCCGTGCACCACAACTACTGAGCCTGTGCTCTAGAGCCCACGAGCCACAACTACTGAGCCCACGTGCCACAACTACTGAAGCTCGCAGGCCTAGAGCCCGTGCTCCACAACAAGAGAAGCCACCACAATGAGAAGCCAGGGCACCACAATGAAGACCCAATACAGCCAAAAATAAATAAATTAAATAAATAAAACCCTAAGTGAGACCATGAGGCCACCCTGCTCAAAGCCCGTCAATGCCTCCAAGTCACACTGAGACTCAAATCCATGCTTCCATGACCCCCCCAAGGTGGTGCATGTCCTGGTCCAAGCATGTACATGCCCAAGCCCCTCCTAACAGCCACTGGCCATCCTTCTGTTCAATTAGCATCTCAAGCTCACTTGTGTCATTCCCTCTGTCAGAAGCACCTTTCCACAGATAGGTGGGTGCTACGTCCTTCATTTAGGTACCAATTCTGATCCTGTTTTCTTAAAGTGGCTTTTCCCGACCACTGTAGCTTAGTGATGGCATTTCACCCACCCCTCTATATTCCTTTGCCCTATTTATTGCCTCCTAGCAGTCATCCTTCCTGAAATCGTTTTATTTCCATGTTTATTCACGTCTACTTTCTGCATCACCCTCTGCACTATAACGGCCAATAGGACAGAGAGATTATCTTACTTCCACTGAGTCCTCTCCTGTCTGGCACGTGACAGGAGCTCATTAAGGATTTGAGAAACTGAGCAAGAAATTAACGAGTCCAGTGGGAAGACCCATGAGATCTCAGACCTGCCCAAACATCAGAGTAAGGCCATTCTGGGCCTCCAGTACAGGACCTCCTTGGAGCCTGACCTGGGACCCAGCTGCTCCCACTACCTGAATGTTCCCAGAGGAACACAGCTTATGTCCCAGAAACTGCTCCTCTCTCACGAGTGGGTTTCAGGCCAAAAACTGTGCATTCACACGGTCCATGTGGAGGGCAGGGGAAGCTCCAGGTTGCAGGGAAACAGGGAAGTGGTATTAAGGAAAGAGACATGGTGGGGTGGCCACTGCCTCCTGTACCGCAGTGTTGAGCAGGAAAGAGCTGGGGTGCCTTTGTGGTAAAGGAAAAGCCGCTGGGCCTCAGGGGCCCAGATTACTTCACTGGTTCAGACAGTCAGTCCCTAGCGAGGAGGGACCTGCAAGCGTTTAACACCCAGCTCCTCCTGGGAGTCATGACTAATATCTGCAAGGCAAGAAGTCACAAAGCACAGACCTTCGTAAGAGCTCCATGCTGTCTTCTACTTCATCACCTGTAAGCCCCCCTGATGGCTCCCCTCTAGTGCAAGGGTTACATGCAGAGATGAGGAACCAGGTTCAAACAAGCTCCAAATTATGAAACATTGAGAGGTGGTTATCAGCTCAGAAACTTAAACCCACTCCCTGGAATCCCTCAGCTCTACCACAGAGACATACAAGTTAAATGAGATGAATTTATGCAAAACTCTTAGCACATGGTAAAATAAATTGCTACTTTTATCATCACACTCATAACCGGCATTGAATCTGGGAATCCCATCCCCAAATCCCATTCATTTTCCACTCTCTGAAAAGCTGTTTTGCCTCTGTTTATGCATTTTTTTCCCCAATTATTTTTTTTTAATTGAAGTACAGCTGATTTACAATGTTGTGTTAGTTTCCAGTGTATAACAAGGTGATCCAGATATAGATATATATTCTTTTCAGATTCTTTTCCATTATAGGTTATTACAAGATATTGAGTACAGTTCCCTGTGCTATACAGTAGGACCTTTAGTTTATGTATTTTATATATAGTAGTGTGTATCTGTTAATCCCAAACTCCTAATTTGTCCCTCCCCCTCCTTTCTCCTTTGGTAACCATAAGTTTGTTTTCTGTGTCTGTGAGTCTATTTCTGTTTTGTAAATAAGTTCATTTCTATCATTTTTTTAGATTTCACATATAAGTGACGTTATACGATATTTGTCTTTGTCTGGCTTACTTCACTTAGTATGATAATCTCTAGATCCATCCATGTTGCTGCAAATAGCATTATTTCATTCTTTTCTATGGCTCAGTAATATTCCACTATATATATGTACCACATCTTCTTTATCCATTCATCTCTCAATGGACATTTACATTGTTTCCATGTCTTGGCTATTGTGAGTAGGGCTGTCTACAAGAGACCCACTTCAGATGTAGGGACACATACAGACTGAAAGTGAGGGGATGGAAAAAGATATTCCATGCAAATGGAAATCAAGAGAAAGCTGGAGTAGCAATTCTCATATCAGACAAAATAGCTTTAAAATAAAGACTATTACAAGAGACAAAGAAGGACACTACATAATGATCAAGGGATCAATCCAAGAAGAAGATATAACAATTGTAAATATTTATGCACCCAACATAGGAGCACCTCAATACATAAGGCAAATACTAACAGCCATAAAAGGGGAAATCGACAGTAACACAATCATAGTAGGGGACTTTAACAGCCCACTTTCACCAATGGACAGATCATCCAATATGAAAATAAATAAGGAAACACAAGCTTTAAATGATACATTAAACAAGATGGACTTAATTGATACTTATAGGACATTCCATCCAAAAACAACAGAATACACATTCTTCTCAAGTGCTCATGGAACATTCTCCAGGATAGATCATATTTGCATCACAAATCAAGCCTTGGTAAATTTAAGAAAATTGAAATCGTATCAAGTATCTTTTCTGACCACAATGCTATGAGACTAGGTATCAATTACAGGAAAAAATCTGTAAAAAATACAAACACATGGAGGCTAAACAATACACTACTTAATAACCAAGTGATCACTGAAGAAATCAAAGAGGAAATCAAAAAATACCTAGAAACAAATGACAATGAAAACACGATGATTCAAAACCTATGGGATGCAGCAAAAGCAGTTCTAAGAGGGAAGTTTATAGCAACACAATCCTATCTTAAGAAACAAGAAACATCTCAAATAAACAACCTAACCTTACACCTAAAGCAATTAGAGAAGGAAGAACAAAAAAACCCCAAAGTTAGCAGAAGGAAAGAAATCATATAGATCAGATCAGAAATAAATGAAAAAGAAATGAAGGAAACAATAGCAAAGATCAATAAAACTAAAAGCTGGTTCTTTGAGAAGATAAACAAAGTTGATAAACCATTAGCCAGACTCATCAAGAAAAAAAGGGAGAAGACTCAAATCAATAGAATTAGAAATGAAAAAGGAGAAGTAACAACTGACACTGCAGAAATACAAAGGATTCTGAGAGATTACCACAAGCAACTATAAGCCAATAAAATGGACAACATGGAAGAAATGGACAAGTTCTTAGAAACGCACAACCTTCCAAGACTGAACCAGGAAGAACTAGAAAATATGAACAGACCAATCACAAGCACTGAAATTGAAACTGTGATTAAAAATCTTCCAACACACAAAAGCCCAGGACCAGATGGCTTCACAGGCGAATTCTATCAAACATCTAGAGAAGAGCTAACACCTATCCTTCTCAAACTCTTCCAAAATATAGCAGAGGGAGGGACACTCCCAAGCTCATTCTATGAGGCCACCATCACCCTGATACCAAAATCAGACAAAGATGTCACAAAGAAAGAAAACTACAGGCCAATATCACTGATGAACATAGATGCAAAAATCCTCAGCAAAATACTAGCAAATAGAATCCAGCAGCACATTAAAAGGATCATACACCATGATCAAGTGGGGTTTATCCCAGGAATGCAAGGGATATACACAAATCAATATATGCAAATCAATCAATGTGATACACCATATTAACAAATTGAAGTAGAAAAACCATATGATCATCTCAATAGATGCAGAGAAAGCTTTTGACAAAATTCAACACCCATTTATGATTAAAACCCTCCAGAAAGTAGGCATAGAGTGAACTTTCCTCAACATAATAAAGGCCATATATGACAAACCCACAGCCAACATCATCCTCAATGGTGAAAAACTGAAACCATTTCCACTAAGATCAGGAACAAGACAAGGTTGCCCACTCTCACCACTATTATTCAACATAGTTTTGGAATTTTTAGCCACAGCAATCAGAGAAGAAAAAGAAATAAAAGGAATGCAAATCGGAAAAGAAGAAGTAAAGCTGTCACTGTTTGCAGATGACATGATACTATACATAGAGAATCCTAAAGATGCTACCAGAAAACTACTAGAGCTAATCAATGAACTTGGTAAAGTAGCAGGATACAAAATTAATGCACAGAAATCTCTAGCATTCCTATAAACTAATGATGAAAAATCTGAAAGTGAAATTAAGAAAACACTCCCATTTACCATTGCAACAAAAAGAATAAAATATCTAGGAATAAACCTACCTAAGGAGACAAAAGACCTGTATGCAGAAAATTATAAGACACTGATGAAAGAAATTAAAGATGATACAAATAGATGGAGAGATATACCATGTTCTTGGATTGGAAGAATCAACATTGTGAAAATGACTCTACTACCCAAAGCAATCTACAGATTCAATGCAATCCCTGTCAAACTACCACTGGCATTTTTCACAGAACTAGAACAAAAAATTTCACAATTTGTATGGAAACACAAAAGACCCCGAATAGCCAAAGCAATCTTGAGAAAGAAAAACGGAGCTGGAAGAATCAGGCTCCCTGACTTCAGACTATACTACAAAGCTACAGTAGCCAAGACAGTATGGTACTGGCACAAAAACAGAAATATAGATCAATGGAACAGGATAGAAAGCCCAGAGATAAACCCACAAACATATGGTCACCTTATCTTTGATAAAGGAGGCAGGAATATACAGTGGAGAAAAGACAGCCACTTCAATAAGTGGTGCTGGGAAAACTAGACAGGTACATGTAAAAGTATGAAATTAGAACACTCCCTAACACCATATGCAAAAATAAACTCAAAATGGATTAAAGACCTAAATGTAAGGCCAGACACTATCAAACTCTTAGAGGAAATCATAGGCAGAACACTCTATAACATACATCATAGCAAGATCCTTTTTGACCCACCTCCTAGAGAAATGGAAATAAAAACAAAAATAAACAAATGGGACCTAATGAAACTTAAAAGCTTTTGAAGAGCAAAGGAAACCATAAACAAGACCAAAAGACAACCCTCAGAATGGGAGAAAATATTTGCAAATGAAGCAACTGACAAAGGATTAATCTCCAAAATTTACAAGCAGCTCATGCAGCTCAATATCAAAAAAAAAACAAACAACCCAATCCAAAAATGGGCAGAAGACCTAAATAGACATTTCTCCAAAGAAGATATACAGATTGCCAACAAACACATGGAAGAATGCTCAACATCATTAATCATTTGAGAAATGCAAATCAAAACTACAATAAGATATCATCTCACACCGGTCAGAATGGCCATCATCAAAAAATCTACAAACAATAAATGCTGGAGAGGGTGTGGAGAAAAGGGAACCCTCTTGCACTGTTGGTGGGAATGTAAATTGATACAGCCACTATGGAGAACAGTATGGAGGTTCCTCAAAAAACTAAAAATAGAACTACCATACGACCCAGCAATCCCACTACTGGGCATATACCCAGAGAAAACCATAATTTAAAAAGAGTCATGTACCACAATGTTCATTGCAGCTCTATTTACAATAGCCAGGACATAGAAGCAACCTAAGTGTCCATCGACAGATGAATGGATAAAGAAGATGTGCCACATATATACAATGGAATATTACTCAGCCATAAAAAGAAACGAAATTGAGTTATTTGTAGTGAGGTGGATGGACCTAGAGTCTGTCATACAGAGTGAAGTAAGAAAGAGAAAAACAAATACTGTATGCTAACACATATATATGGAATATTAAAAAAAAAAAAAAGGTGGTCATGAAGAACCTAGGGGCAAGACGGGAATAAAGACATAGACCTACTAGAGAATGGACTTGAGGATATGGGAAGGGGGAAGGGTAAGCTGTGACAAAGTGAGAGAGTGGCATGGACATATATACACTACCAAACGTAAAACAGATAGCTAGTGGGAAGCAGCCGCATAGCACAGGGAGATCAGTTCGGTGCTTTTTGACCACTAGAGGGGTGGGATAGGGAGGGTGGGAGGGAGGGAGACGCAAGAGGGAAGAGATATGGGGACATATGTATATGTATAACTGATTCACTTTGTTATAAAGCAGAAACTAACACACGATTGTAAAGCAATTATACTCCAATAAAGATGTTAAAAAAAAAAAATGGAGCTGGAGGAATCAGGCTCCCGGACTTCAGACTATACTACAAAGCTACAGTAATCAAGACAATATGGTACTGGCACAAAAACAGAAATATAGATCAATGGAACAGGATAGAAAGCCCAGAGATAAACCCACGCACCTGTGGTCAACTAATCTATGAAAAAGGAGGCAAGGATATACAATGGAGAAAAGACACTCTCTTCAATAAGTGGTGCTGGGAGAACTGGACAGCTACATGTAAAAGAATGAAATTATAACACTCCCTAACACCATACACAAAAATAAACTCAAAATGGATTAGAGACCTAAATGTAAGACTGGACACTATAAAACTCTTAGAGGAAAACATAGGAAGAACACTCTTTGACATAAATCACAGCAAGATCTTTTTTGACCCACCCCCTAGAGAAATGGAAATAAAAACAAAAATAGACAAATGGGACCTAATGAAACTTAAAAGTTTTTGCACAGCAAAGGAAACTACAAACAAGTCGAAAAGACAACCCTCAAAATGAGAGAAAATATTTGCAAACGAATCAACGGACAAAGGATTAATCTCCAAAATATATAAACAGCTCAAGCAGCTCAATATTAAAAAAACAAACAACCCAATCCAAAAATGGGCGAAGACCTAAACAGACATTTCTCCAAAGAAGACATACAGATGGCCAAGAAGCACATGAAAAGCTGCTCAACATCACTAATTATTAGAGAAATGCAAATCAAAACTACAACGAGGGAAAAAAAAAAAACTACAATGAGGTATCACCTCACACCAGTTAGAATGGGCATCATCAGAAAATCTACAAATAACAAATGCTGGAGAGGGTATGGAGAAAAGGGAACCCTCTTGCACTGTTGGTGGGAATGTAAATTGATACAGCCACTATGAAGAACAGTATGGAGGTTCCTTAAAAAATTAAAAATAGAATTACCATATGATCCAGCAATCCCACTACTGGGCATATACCCAGAGAAAACCATAATTCAAAAAGACACATGCACCCCAATGTTCATTGCAGCACTATTTACAATAGCCAGGACATGGAAGCAACCTAAGTGCCCATCGACAGATGAATGGATAAATAAGATGCAGTACATATATACAATGGAATATCACTCAGCCATAAAAAGGAATGAAATTGGGTCATTTGTAGAGACGTGGATGGATCTAGAGACTGTCATACAGAGTGAAGTAAGTCAGAAAGAGAAAAACAAATATCGTATATTAACACATATATGTGGAACCTAGAAAAAAGGTACAGATGAACTGGTTTGCAGGGCAGAAATTGAAACACAGATGCAGAGAACAAACGTATGGACACCAAGGGGGGAAAGTGGCAGAGGGGGGAGGGTGTGATGAACTGGGAGATTGGGATTGACATATATACACCAATGTGTATAAAATGGATAACTAATAAGAACCTGCTGTATAAAAAAATAAATAAAATAAAATTCAAAAAAAAAAAAGAAAGTGAATAACTTGGAAATGAATGGATGTTTTTGAGTTATGTTTTAATGTCCTTTTATTTTCAACATAATTATATTATTAATTTCATACTTCTGAAATTTTCAATAAGTTAATATTCTCATTTGAAAAATTGAAATTATTCACAAAATTAAACGCATATTTAAAAATTTTTTCTCTGGTCAAACGTATTTTATATAAATATTCAAGTTATAGTCAACTACATTCTTTTAATATAAAATGTGTGATCAATATTGTATGTTGACAAGTGTTAACACTAATGGCATTAAATTTCACCAAAGTGTGTGACTCTTTAACTTACACTTCCATTTTAAACAATTTTGTGATGTTAATTGTTTTTGGAAAGTTTCCTCTGCACTTTCACTTATCCAGGTGGCAGACTATTTCATGACCCTTTCCATTATATTATGGTTTTATAAGCTATTCTCTTTTTTATAACAGTCTTATTAAGGTATAATTTATTTACCATAAAATGTATCCTTTTAGGGTGTGCAATCCAGTGGTTTTTAATATATTCAAAGAGTTGTGCAACCATCAACATCAGCTAATTTTTAAAATTTTTCATAATCTCTAAAGAGAAATCCCCTATCAATTAGCAGTCAGTCCCCATTCTCCCTTCTCCCAGTCCCTAGAAACTGCTAACCTACTTTCTGTCTTCTATGGATTTGCCCATCCTGGACATTTCATAGAAATGGAATCAAAAGATGTGTGTCCTTTTGTATCTGGCTTCTTTCAGCATAATGTTTGCAAGGTTCATCCATGTTATAGCGTGTATTCATTGATATGTCTGAATAACACTGCATTGTATAGATATCCCACATTTTATTTATCCACTCATTAGTTGAATTAGTCTCATATGCTAACATTCAGTAATTATGAACATCTTTCCTTGTCATTCTTCTCCTTAAGTAAAGTAAAGAGCTTGAGAACAAAATCTGGGCAATAGAAAGAAGGCATGCCTTCCTGGAGGAGAAAAGAAGCCCTCAGATCACAAAAAAAAAAAAAGAATGGGCAAGACTTGTTTCATGAAGAGGCACTGTAAACCCATGAGGAAATTTGTCTCTAAGGGAGTCAGCTCACTGTGCACAGGTGAGAATGACTCAATAGTCAACTTGGCCCCCAAAGTTTATCAAAAAGAATGTGTGTGAACACACACACACACACACACACACTTTCCTGTTGGACCCAGTGAGCAGAGTGTCATTTTATTCTGTTAGATCGTGAATGGTTTAAACACTTATTTTCAGAGTAAGAGCTAAAATCTTTTTCCTTTTTTCTAAATTGAAGTGCTTTTTCAGTACTGTGAATATTTTGTGCAAAATGCTTTTCATGATAGAAATTTCTATTTCACATCAGTTTCATTACCTCCTCGGAATATTCTCAGATGTGCTATAGGATAAGCGCTCCAACACATGAATGTGGGGTCACTGCTCAGCCCTTTGCTTCTCCCTTGCCCCCTCCAAGCTGGCATCTGGCAGTGAGGGAGCCTCAGTATTTCCAGCCCTCAGCCCTGTGGGGCAGACAGTTAAGCAGTTTCTAGGGCTGAGATGGCTGATGTGAGCGTGGGAGGGGGAAGCAACAGATGGAGGATAGTTGGAGAGAAGGGAGGAAAGTGACATCTATTCCTGATGGAGGAAGGGAGGGGTCAGACATCAGAAGAGAATGGAAAGGAGGTGGTTCTCAGGGGGATGGCCCAGGACTCCCTGGCTGCTGGATCCTGGTTTCTTCCCTTTGCAGAAGGTCCTGGATGCCATCAGCCCAGGTACCCCTCCTCCCCCAGTCAGGCTCACTGTGGCTCCATCATATTCTGACAATGTCTTTCTTTTCCTTCTCTTTACCCTGGACCCGTATTTGAAGGCAGACACCACGAAGGACCCAGCAGATGGGCTGTAATTCCCCAACTCACCTCCTGCCCCCACTTCTCCATAAAATGTGTGAGAAAGAATGAAGCCAGTCCTGATATCCGGGAGCCAGGCTGGTACCCTCAGTTACATCTTGGGGTTCTTCTGCAGAACACACCTGTTTTTATAGACTATCAACATTAGGCAAGTCCACTCTAATCAGGATGGATCAAGACACAGGCGAGATCACTTTGTGGTCCTGTCTGAACAGACAAATTGGAACATCGTCTAAACCACAAAATCCCAACCATCCACTCTCCAGACCAGTATGAGTGCCATTACATCTCTAGCCTAGCTCAAGTTTCCCTCCCTACCAATAAGATTTATTAAAATACCAATCATAGAATTATCCCTGTTTTGTGACAGCATGCAATCCAGAGAAAATGTCTGTTTCCATGAAGTCACTCAAAATCACCTGGCATAACTGGAAACCCTATAATAAGGCCCTTCAGCAGGGGCAACAACTTCCAAACCATGAAGGATTTGGGGGGACCCACAAGGAACTCGGCAGCAGGACAGGGAACAGTGCTGTTGGTGGCCCCCAGAAATGGTCAGAACAAATCCCTTCAGCCACTGCAGCCTGGGGTGGGGCCATCAGAAAATTCTGGCTGGGAAAATGCCCTCCCACTCTCCCTCTCCTCCTGTAGTGGCTGGGCCATGTGGTCCACTGGTCACCCTCATTACGGAAACTGTGGTTGGGCTCCACTGCCACGTCCACCTAAGGTTTGTTTGTCCACAGTATCCATAAAAGTGAGTTGAAGCAGTAGGTGGAGCTGCCCTTGCTCAGAAAGTCTAGCTACTGAACCATGTCACTGCTGCCACCAGCCTGACCCCATACTCCTGAGGGAAGTGCTGTTCAGGTTGGCGACGCTCCCCTGTCCTGCGTCATGGGCCAAAAGTCCAACACAGAGGAGCTGTGGGCAGGCGGTGGGTGGTGGAGGGACAGAGCACCCAGCAGGGCAGCAGCCCAGGTCCAAGAGCTTGATTCCTTCAGTGGTGACCTGCAGGACAGTGTGCCTGGGAGACTCCCCCTGGCCTGCTCAGAGCCTTCCAGGGACTCAAGGCTGCTGCTGCCTTGGCTTCTGGAACATTTGCCTGTCTCTGTGTGGCAGAGGATGGCATCATGAGAACATGAGAAATGTAGGCAGATGCTGGGTGACTGCAGCTGCCTCAAAGGCTAGTCCTTGGCTGCCCCTGCTTTCTGAGGCGCCCAAAACATGGCGCCCCTGCTGGATCTTCTTTGGGCCCCATGCACATGTCCTGAGCCCAAGGTCCCTCCTGCTTCCATGTCAGGGGCATCATAGGTTTACCATTCAGTGTCATGTTGTACTTCCGGGGACAGAGGTTGAAGGCCATGGGGGGAAACCTAGGGATGCAGTAAATGCAGTAAAACCTAGGGATGCAGGGGTAGCCCCTCCTGAAAGCAGCTTAGCACAGGGGTCACCAGAGTACTGCACATCCTGGCATGTGCCATCCACCCCAGCTGCCCGGTGGGTGATGATGAGGTGGCCCGGGAGGCTCTGAAATTGCGTCTCCACAGGCTCTTGGGTATGTGGATGGTGGGTGGTGGGTCTCCGATTCAGGCTGGGCTGTCAGTGCCCCTGGCCATTTTCACAGCTGCTGAGGCCTCCTTCCAGTGAACTAGTCTGTTTGCTGTCATCAAACATGGCCTTGATGTTGTCCCATCCATGGCTTCATCCGTCCATAGTGACTTATCTCCGACTGAGGTGAAATTGGCACCTAACTTGCAGCGGGACTGGAAGTCAGAAGACAGGCTTGTTCAGTGAGAACTACATATTGTGGCAGCCACTCTTTGTGCATCTGGCTCCAGCTCGAGGCTCTGAAGCTGGAACTGAGAGGCCGTCTTGAACTTGCACACAACAGTGCTGGATCTGCAACTGCTCCAGTGTGTCCTGCAAACACAGGACACTCCTGTGGACCTCACTGCCGCTGTGGTTCCTGACCTGAGTGCTGCAGATCTCTGCCCAGTACGGGCTTTCCCAGCCATGCATGACCTGCTCACCGTGGGCACACCCCACAGCACCATCTTCCCCACCTGCTTGGGCCTGAGGGGCTGGAGCCTGAGGAGGGCTGTAACCCCTGCTGGCAGTCTGGGGAATATTTCCCTTCTTACTTGGACCTCACTCAGGGTTGAGACCCTCCAGGCTACAGCTCCCATGAAACAAGAGCAGATGAGGGAGTTAAATGAGGATTAGAGAAGTTAAATGAAATAATTAGGGTCAGACAACAAATATGTGGTCAAATGACAATTGCTTCCCTTATCTGTGGACATCAGTGCATGTAAGAATTATGTGCATATATGTGTGGGATGTCAGAAAGGACATCATTAATTCACCCCAATGGGGCAGCTTGAGTAAAGCAACAGTTGTAGTAACGATGCATTATGCTGGTGGGACAGCTGGGAGCCTCTTCTGTAGGGCAGAGAGGGTCTCTTAGTGAACAAGAGTGGGTTGCATATTCCTAAGAGTGCAGCCCTGGGATAGACAGCCTTTATTTTTCACATGCTTACCCACTGTCAGAAGAAAGTCTGTCTTGACATCCCTTTTGTCCCATCTACTACAAGGGTTGGCATATCTCATCCCTCTCTGATGGGGTACAAACCTGTGCTGTCATAGTTATTCTGAGTCAAAGTGCCGTCCATTATATTGGCCCTGAGACTGCGGAATGGTCTTCACTTTTTAATAAACAAATAGATTAGAATCTGGGTAATTAAATCCAGAAAGGTCATTGTTTTACTTTCTTCCTAAAGTACAAATAAACATCTTCTCCAGGATTAAGGAAACAGTTGGATAGATTCACTCTTTTCTCCCACACGTAGGCAATATCCCAAGTCTCTATCCCCTAAATCCAAGAGATTCCTTCATTTTCTGCACATCAGATGACCACCTGAGCAAACAGCTTCCCATGATTTTCATCATGGTGAGTCCTGTCCTACGTACGGTACCTCCTTAGGCTTCACACCTGACACAAGGACAAGTCTCTTGGAATTCTTCATTTAGAAAATGGATTTCATGCCCTTCTAAATTTCACAAAAATTTACTGCAGTTGAAAAAAAAACAGTGTTGGGGGAGGCTATTAAACAAAATTATAACAAATGGGTTTCTGGAAATGTTCAGATAATTGTTTTTTAAAAAAGACAACTCTGGTCATAGAACTTAAAGATACAAAAAGCAAATTTGTATATCCATCTCCTTAGTCTCAATTATGTCATTGTAATAAGTGACCTTAAACACTAATGACTCACCTATTTCTCACTCATCCTTCTGGGATTCAGGTTAATGGTATCATTATCTAGGACCAAGAAGGCGCATGGTAGTGAGAAGAGAATGATGGCCCCAAAAGATGGAGGATTCTGCTCAGAGATGGCACACGCTGCCTCATTAAATCCATTCATATTTCACTGGCTGAAAGAAATCACAAGGCAAAGACTGAAATCAACAATTTGGAAAGTATAAGCCTTTTGGAAGACATGGCCTGATTGGGCTGGTGCCATGAAATATTCAGTCCCTATATAATATATTGCACGGGACTTTCCTGGTGGTGCACTGGTTAAGAATCCACCTGCCAATGCAGGGGACAGGGGTTCGATCCCTGGTCTGGGAAGATTCCACATGCTGAGGAACAACTAAGCCCATGAGCCAAAAATAGTGAGCCTGCACTCTAGGGCCCGTGAGCCACAGCTACTGAGCCCACATGCTGCAATTACTGAAGCCCGCGTGCCTAGAGCCTGTGCTCTGCAGCAAGAGAAGCCACAGTAATAAGAAGCCCACGCACCGCAACAAAGTGTAGCCCCCGCTTACCACAACTAGAGAAGGCCCGCACAGAGCAACGAAGACCCAACACAGCCAAAAATCAATCAATCAAAAAATAAAATTTTTAAAAAAAGAACTGACTTTTTAAAATTTTATTTATTTATTTATTTATATTGCAGTCCATCTATTTGGTCAAAATTATTGGCTTCTATCCCTAAAGTACACAGAATAATCTTACCCTTCTCCACCAGGCACAGTATGAAAGATTTTTCCAAACACAGTTAGGACTCAAAGCCCAACACCTCCATTCACACTCAAAGCAGCTGAAACATCCAGATATAACTCTTCCTCATCAAAATATCAAAGAACAAAAGCCCATGCTATGAGCCAGCTGGAACATGGACTGGATCAACGTAATATCCTCTCATGATATGGAAGAAGAGGAGGGACACTGCACCCATTGAAATGTAGCAACAGCAAGATTCAGATGGGGGGATGTTTTGAGGAAGAGCTCCCTTTAGCTGAGAATGCTTTTCCCCCTAGTTAGGTCAATGTCTGATCCTAGATGAAGTCCCTACACCAGATACTTGGATGTCCTTTATGTTGCTTGGCCTCATTTGTAGGGGCATTAGAGGCTATAGCTCTTTGAGGGTTTTACCATCTGGGTATAATATGAGGAGGTGCAGTACACAAAATATTGTTTTTATGAAAGCTAAGTTTCTTTTAGTTAAAGCATGTGAATTTTCTGGTAATCGCACACATATATGTCAACAAAGGGAAACACACACAATTAAAGACGAATTAACCTATCTAATTATATCTATTTCCAGGTGCAATTAGCCCATCCCCCAATTCATTGTGCCTAATTTTTCTGTTTCTCATCTTAAATATCTTGAGCTTATCAGTGTCTGTGGCAAAAGCACATACCATTTTTTTTCTGGTGGCAGTTTATAGTAATGCTGTCTTAAATAATAGAAGAATGATTGGTAAAAGTTATAATGCAATCACTGCTTTAAACCAAAGGTTTTAAGCCACAACCCAGGTTTGATTTTTGCTTTTTTTTAACTGTGTAAACTTTTTGTTAGAAAATATGTCTCCAAGTTCATATTTCCTCATATAAATGATACAAAGTCTGCCTGTACACGTTATCTTGCAGTTCATACAATCTTTCTATCCCCTTCCATTTTTCCTGTTAAGGAACACATTTCTTTCTGAGCTCATTTCTCTCTAGATGTTCCCAAGGCAATAGTAGCCAAGAGCACATGAGTCTTGACAGAGATATTCTGTTGTCTTTAAGTCAAGGCATAGAGTATTTGTTGCATTTCCTGCCTTCCAGTTTTTCACCAAAAAAAATTTACAGCAGCAAAATTTACAGTTGCCATCTTTTCCGGATTCAATAAATTTTTCCATCACCCATGGTCTAGCCCCATGACAAATCCACATATATATTTTTTTCTTGTTAAAGTCATCACTTCAAAGTAAATAATTTAATAATTGTATCAGATGATTGTATTCAACCAGAGAAGCAGAATCAGTGTGTATGTGGAGATTTATTGCAAGGAATTGGCTTGTGACTGCAGAGAAGCCTTGGCAAGTCTAAAATCTGTAGGGCAGATTAGAACTCTTGGGCAAGAGCTGATGCATCTATCAATAGGCAGAATTTCTTCCTCTCAGTGAAGCCTTCACTCAGTCCTTCTGGCCTCTCAGTTGATTGACTTAGGCCCACCCAGATTATATAGGATAATCTCCCTTAGTCAAGTGATTATGAACTTTAATCACATCTACAAAATACCTTCACAGAAACGCTGAGTAGGTGAGTGTTTGAATTACTAGGGTCTGTAGCCTAGCCATACTGACACAAAACTGACCAGCTCTGTCCACACCTTGTCAACCTGGAAACCATACACATCTCCTGAAACCATAAATAATTTCCAAATAAAGATAATAACAAAGTGGTATTTCTGCCTAATATGGTGCAACTATCATGCCTACAAGAGAAACATGCTAATCCTTTCCCCAAAGAGGATGCAACATCCTTGGCTGATGTGAGTACTTCTCTTTTGATGCTCCTTAAATACGGTGATTTAATGTTAACTATTATTAATACATCTTATATTGGATCATCAGGAATAACAGCAGGAAGAAAGCAAAATATTTTGTTAATATTTATACAAACATATTCATAATGCAATCCTCATAATTAGTATATCCTCATTTATGCAAATGGTCACATGGTAATAGCTGGTATTTTTAACTTTTCTTCTGTTAGGGAACCGTTGACCAAAACTGCCCACCTTGGCCAGGTATGATGATAACCACTTGCCTGAGTTGTCTCACAGTAGGAGGTCCTGATAAAGAATGAAGTGCAACTAACCAGAATTCAGAAGGGGCCAAAGGGAGGAGGGAGGAGATGATATGTCCTGCCAACCTCCCAGAAGCCCTCACGTTGAAATCCATCTTGACTGAGAGATGGGTGCGCCACCAGGAAGGACCCTGAGTCAGACAAAGTATGGGCCAATCAAGATGACTGGCCAGAGACAACCTGGAAACTAACCCCATTACCATAAAACCTGAGACAGTGACATGGCAGAGCAGTTCCCCTGGGTTCCCTTACCCTACTGCTCTCCACCCAGGTGCCCCTTCCCAATAAAGTCTTTTGCTTTGTCAGCATGTGTGTCTCCTTGGACAACGCATGTCCAAGTGTTAGACAATGCATATCCAAGTGTTAGACAAGAGCCCACTCTCAGGCCCTGGAAGGGGTCCCCCCCCTTCCTGCAACACTTCCACTATCAGTTCATATTTCCTTTGTCCTCAGCAACTACTTTGGATGGTTTTAGTTCTTTGCCTTGTCAGTGACCCAAATATATAGATATATTTTTTATATTTATATTTATATATAAATGTATGTATATATGTATATATATGATATATACAAACATATACCTATAAGAGTCTATTCTTATAGAACTACCTCCAGTACCGATGCCAAAAGCTCAGCCTCTGTGCACCAGTGCCAAATCAGACCTCAGAGACAGAGTTTTGGGTGAAGTAGAAAAGAATAGCTTTATTGCTTTGCCAGGCAAAGGGGACCACAGCAGGCTCATGCCCTGAAAAACTGAGTGTCCCAACCCAGGAGGATTTGGTGAGGAGTTTTATAGCAATGGTTCAATGGTGGGGTTGTTAATAAGGATTAGGGTGTGTGCAGGGCCTGCACTCCTTTAATCTGGCCTCAGGTGGTCTCTTAAAGAGCTTCTCTGGTTTCTTTAATCTGGAATGAAGAATGCTAACATCTTTGGTTTGTTGGGGGTTTGAGTTCTATAAAGAGCTCAAAGATATTGTTACGTGTATCCCTTGAAGAACCAGGACCCTGCCCCAAGGCTGCACTAGTGTTTCTTGGCCGCTCCTCCCTTGTCTCTGCATCCCCTTCCTTCCCTGATTAGCAACTGTTTGAAAGACTTCCTTGCCCAGGAGCCCCACAAGGTCCTGCTCGGTTTCAGTACCAACATCTGTATCATTCAGTGTTCAACCGGAGAAACAGAATCAGTAGCGTTCTGAACTCAAGTCACATAGGGAACTTGTGAAATTATATACATACTTGTGTGTGTACATACATGCATACACATACACAAATAAAGACATTTATTAAATGGAAATGGCTTATACAATTGTGGGGGCTGGCTAGGCAAGAATGAGATTTCTAGGGCAGGTCTTTGGAAGGGCAGGCCCTTTGGAAGGGCAGGCTGAAAGTCTCTGGCAGGAGATGAAGCTGCTGTCCATAGGCGTGATTTCTTTTGCTTCAGGAATGCACCCAGATTTGCTCTTAAGACTTTTCACTGATTGCATCAGCCCCACCCAGATTATCGAGGATAATCTCCTTTACTTAAATCCAACTGATTATATAATTCAATCAATTTATAGAATACCTTCACAGCAACACCTAGATCAGTGTTTTTTTTTATAACTGTGGAATATAGAACAGCCAAAGTAACACATAAACCCTACTAACAATAATGGAAAGAAATTTGTTTCAGTAAGGGCTAAGGAAAACAGGGAGCCTACAAAGTGAATAGGAATATCCATCTAATATTACAATAATGTCATCAAGCCAAAATAATTAAAAAACAGGAATACTAAAAATTATAGAGAACAAAGCATATATTATAATATATATTGATATATACATATGTACTATGTAAAGTAGAAAGCACAGATTCTAAGTCATATTTGGGGAGATATTATAATAGATGCAAAATTAGAATCTGGTAGAATCTGTATTTCCTCTTAACCTGATTACTTCAAGTCTCTTCTGAAAAGTGTTAAATATTTAATGAAGGGATTAAATAGGAGGGTATTAAAGAAATGGGTGGGTCGCTCTGGGTGTTTATAAATCCTGTGTCTTGCTTAGTTGTCCACTCATCTCTGCAGAATCTGGATAACTCTTCCCAAGATGGATTTGAACAGCACTGCAAGTGGTAAATTCCCATCTGTGTTTTGCTCTCTTCTTTGATAATGCCACATGCTTTGTTTATATTCCAGAGTTTATAAAAAGTAAAATCCCAGTTATGATTAGAGGAATAGATTGTTGAAGCAGGGGCTATTTTGCAGTGATAAGTTGTGTCAGGGGATTGATGGGTGCTTTGAAGTTAGAGAATGCAATTTCAAATTTAAGAGACAGCCGTGAGTCCCATATGTGGGTTTTCAAAAGTCTTAAAGTTAACACTTTAAATGGAGAAAAATATATATGGAATACATAATATTTTACATTTAGTTTATATCTAATAATTTAACATTTTATATTTATTTAAATGTATTTTATCATAAAGTAACAGTTTTGTGTATTGTATTTTATTTATCCTTTTAATGTTTTTCATATTTTACTTGTTTCATTTATTTCCATTTATTTTCCTAACTCCTATTTTCTTTGCATGTAATTTTGTGGATTTCTAGTAACTTCTTCCTTTGGTAACTCAGAGATGACAGATTGTCATTTTTTCTATTATATATATATTTGACCTATATGTCTCCAATTTTTTCTTTTGGCCACGCTGGGCTGCTTGTGGGATCTTAGTTCCCCAACCAAGGATTGAACCCAGGCCCTTGGCAGTGAGAGCATGGAGTCCTAACCACTGGACAACCAGGGAATTCCCATGTCTCCCAATTTAGAATGACTTTAGGTATATCCCTAAAGTAAAAATACAGAATAATCATTGGATCTACAGACTTTCAACCTGAAATAAGATATATGCTCACCCAGTTTTTAATCCATAAACATATCCTTCATACTTCTCCCCATTTTCTCTTCATCAGACATACTATTACAAAAAGAAACCTGGCAAGGCAAGATTATGTACAACCAGAGTCAAAAGAATATCCTCCAAGCATGGTTTGAACATGACCCTTACCCTGAAAAAGCAAGCAGGAAACAACTGGCCAAGGAAATTGGCATTCCAGAATCTAAAATTCAGGTAAGTGTCAGTTTTCTATTTCATTATCTGTCAGGTTCAAGGTAAAGAGAAAGGCCAAGCTTAGCACTGGCAGGCAATTCTCTTATGCTGGGTATGTTTCCCAAAGGTTTTTCCTGTTAAATAATATTTAAAACAAAATAAAAACAAGAATTACCTCTTTTACCAGTGGTAGAAAACTGTTACTTCTTTTACCAATTGGTTGGGGGTATTCACTCTTGGAGAAAAGAATATACTGTTGAGGGTCTCCCAATTGGAGATAATTAAATCAACTTTTGAGATTTAGAGAATATAGGAAATTGGATCACTATGATAATGATATGGTATCAAGTACTGGAATATATACTGCAGAATAATGATTAATATGTAATTATGAGGAAACTGTGGGGTAAGCACTCATGTAAATTCCCAATTCTCAAGCTAGTTTTTTCTTTTTTTTTCACTAATATCTGAAATGTGATTCATACACAGGAGTGTATGAAATAAAATCCCATATTGTATCATTTTGAATTGAACTACTAATGTAAAAATAAAAATAAACTGGATTTCTTCAGTCAGCAAAGAGATAGCTGTAAATAATACAATTATACCAACTGAAACAGTATTGAAATCAATAAAGGTCAATAAAAAAGGTGCTTTCAGAGGAGAATAATGAGTTCAGATTTTTGTTATCAAAAATAGTCTCCAGGGCTTCCCTGGTGGCACAGTGGTTGAGAATCTGCCTGCTAAAGCAGGGGACACGGGTTCGAGCCCTGGTCTGGGAAGATCCCACATGCCGCGGAGCAACTAGGCCCGTGAGCCACAACTACTGAGCCTGCGCGTCTGGAGCCTGTGCTCGGCAACAAGAGAGGCCGCGATAGTGAGAGACCCGCGCACCGCGATGAAGAGTGGCCCCCGCTTGCCACAACAACAGAAAACCCTCGCACAGAAACGAAGACCCAACACAGCCAAAAATAAATAAATAAATAAGTAAATTTTAAAAAATAATAATAAAAAAATAGTCTCCAGTAAGTCACTATATATTATAAGGGCATCAGTCTGAGCGGACGCTGGGGAGAAGAAAAGTTCCTCTTTTCTTAATGCATTTGTTTTAGGTGTAGGAAACAGTTTTCCCAAATCCCAGAATAAAGTGCACTTTGGGGGACTATCTAGTGACTGGCTGCATGAGAGGTACTAGGCCCATTTGAACTGAGGTGGAGGATGGCAAGTCCAGGAAACAATGTAGGATGAGGTTGGTTCTGCAACTGTGTTCAGTAACTTACTCATCAGTTTCCAGTTTCCACTTGGGCTTAAGACTTCTTATTGGAAAATATTTTTATTAATTAATTTAAAGAATAGATATAACGTTTTAGCACAATGCCTGGGATATGAGTGCTACATCAGATATTGGTTATAATTGACACCCTAATCTTACCATGAATTATCAAAATAAAACACTCAGAAATACTTAGAAAGTACCTTGCAATGCCAACTCCAGTAATGAGGAAACAAGCAGAATACAATGGGTTATGTTAGTGATAATAGTTTTAAAGCAAGATATATGGGGTCCCTAGGAGTTTCATTATCTATTGCTGACTATGGGATGAAGTAAGTAAGAGGAAGTGTGGGTGAGTTAGTCCTGCTCTTGACTATGGCTAATTCTACTGCCCTACGTAAAGAAATTCTTTTCTAAGATCAATCCCATATGTATTGTGTATTATGAAATGGTATTCTAATGAAAAGTTGATACAACACAAGGGAGAGAGAGAGAGATTGATTTCCTTTGAGAGAACTACACTGTTTTTCTTAAATCAGGGAAATTTATTTTGGATACCCTGAGGATGACCATACAAGAAATGCTAATTTGAGTTGAGAGCAAATTGTGTACTGTCCTGAATTGTATGCTAATAATAGCATCAATCCCAAGATAATACATCGTCTTTCTCTTAGGGATATTATCCCAAGAGCAGCTGATCAATTAGTTTTGTTTAACTGCATTGATATTTGGAATGACACAGACTGAGTTACATGACTTTTCACGTTGTCTTTTCCCACTCAGATTTGGTTTAAAAACCACAGAGCAGGGACTTCCCTGGTGGCGCAGTGGTTAAGAATCCGCCTGCCAATGCAGCGGACACAGGTTCGAGCCCTGGTCCGGGAAGATCCCACATGCCGCGGAGCAGCTGGGCCCGTGCGCCACAACTACTGAGCCTGTGCTCTGGAGCCCGTGAGCCGCAACTACTGAGCCCATGTGCTACAACTACTGAAGCCTGCGCACCTGGAGCCCGTGCTCCGCAATGAGAGAGGCCACCGCAATGAGAGGCCTGCGCATCACAACGAGGAGTAGCCCCCGCTCACAGCAACTAGAGAAAGCCCAAACGCAGCAACGAAAACCCAACACTGCCATAAATAAATAAATAATAAAATAAATAAAATTAAAAAAAAAAAACCAGAGAGCAAGACAGAGACGATTGGGGTTCAGCTCCTCCTTAGGAGAAGACCAAACCCATGGACAGAACCAGCCTCAGCCTTATACTCAAGGTAAAAACTCACCAGTCCAAATGCAGTTCATCAGTGGGTCCCATTGAGAGGGGAATCAATTCTGCATGTTGTGCTCAAATTCTCCACAAAGAATCCTTAGTTTTGGAGCCAGTTACAGCTTGTCCTGGGTAACCTAAGGTCTTCAATATAAGCATGGTCCCACAGTGGCTGGGACAGAAAGGTTCTGAGCAAGAAAGGCTTTGGACTTTTTGGTCCTGCTGCTCTAAGCAGGGCAACATCCTCCTCTTCTGTCACCTCAGGGGGATTCAGAGGGAGTAAGAGGTCAGCACGATCTTCCCAAGTTTGAGTTTCCAGCTTGAATGCAAAAATGTCCTAAAAACCCTTTTGTTCCTGCGTTCTCTTTAAAATACTTACCAAAAGGAGCCACACGAGACCACACATCTGTTCCAAGATCTCAATCAAACATTCTAGTTCAAGCCTTCAAGAGGAACCAACTCTTTAATATTGCAAACAGGAAAACACTAGCCAAACAGGCATTCCAGAATTGAGAATTCAAGTAAGTTTTATGTCTATGGCAGCAAATATCCCTAACCCATTAAACGATGTTACCCTGAGTGGTTGCTGGAAAACCTTGACTAACCTAGATTACCACAGCAATCAAGGACAAAGGCCTGGGATAGTAAACACCTGGCATTGCAAGTCACATTCCTGCAAAAGGAAGAATTTTCTAATCAAATTGTCAGTGGTGCATCTATTCAGAATCACCAGCAGCAAAACTGGGAAAATGTGAAAGTTAATGCCTATTTTGAGAACACTCTTGTTAGGTTTTCTAAAGCTTGGCACTGCTGTCATTTTGGGCCAGATAATTCTTTCTTGGGAGCGGCAGTCCATGCCAGGTAGAGTGTTTTTCAGCACTACTGGCCTCTACCAACTAGATATCCTGCCCATCTCTCCTTCCCCCACTTTTAACACCCCCAAAAAATCTACAAGCATAGTCAAATAGGGGAACAAAAACACCCTCATTAGTACCTTCTTCTATGTAAGTTATGGGGATAGTGGTTCCATATACATTCAACACTCATGACTGGGAAGCATGTTCATAGGTCTATCAGCACAATGACCCTCATGAACACTTACTTGTGTTTATTAACCCTTATTCAGATTTATACACGTTTACAAGGTATGTATTCCTGTGCACACACTGATTAAGAGGAGGAAAATGTCAACCTCGTCAAGAGACCTTGTTCCCTGATCCATCGTTGAAATTGAAGGGTGGATCCTAAAGCACATGCCTTTTTAGCCAGAGTTTCAATTCATCTATAGTTGATTGCTGAACGTGCTATGACCTAAATCTATGTGTTTGTATGTATGTATATGTTTGTATGTGTGTGTATATAGACACACACACACACCTCTTGAGATTTGGGCCTATATAATAGGCCCTTTGCTTTACACAGTTTGAGAACAGAGCCAGATTCGCTTGTCTTATGATGTCCACGTCTCCGGTTTTTCTCACGGAGATGTGGTTTCAGGACCCAAGATCTCTGTACCCTGGGCAGAGTAGAAGTGAGACTGTGAATTCCTTGGTAGATGGCCCAAATGGGAGACCTGGTCTGACAGCTCAGCAGCACGAAATTGACCTGTGCACTCTCCCAGGCAGATCTCATCATTTTCCTTCCTCCAGTTCTTTCAGCAGGAACCAACCACTTCTACCTGTTCTTCTCCCATCCCGCGTATCCTCTGTCCCTTGTGTGATCCAAGGACAAAGTGTCATGATGCAGCCCCTGCAGGCTGTGCAGAGAGGAGACAACTCTCCCTCTACTCTAACACTTGGGAATTATGTGCCAGTACTGCTGACTATGGGAGGAGACCCAGATACTCAGTATCCTTTCTGGCCCCAATACCAAGAAGAACGCCAGGATCACCAAGAACAGACTGACATGGGAGTACTGCAGTTGGAAGACTATTCTCAGCCTCAAGCTGAGCACAAAAAACAACCACCACAGGATCTGAGCCAGGTGGACATATCTTACTTTCTGCAGTGGTGGGATGAGTGCTGCCAGGCTCTGACTGCAGAGTGGGATCCTCAAAAAGGGACCCACTGAAGCAGACTGGTGGCCACAGCACACACAGTCAGCTGGAGAACCATCTCATGCCCTCAGCCAACCACAGCAGCAATATATAGAAACCTCAAGAAGCCTTTAGGTCAACTCCTGCCATCCACAGATTGTCAGTAAAACGTACAAACTTTTTTGAATCCTGATCCACAGGAAGAGGACCCTCCAGGATTTTCAGGCTCTTCTGAACACTCTGCAGAGCTCACCAGGGCTTGAGCTTCAGGAGGAAGAAGACAGCATTCTGAACCTGATCCAGGCCTCCTTTCTTTTGATGCAATCAAAAGATCAGAGCAATTTAAAGAACAATGAATAAGGAAGTCATCCTGTCAGAGGCAAAACTAAAGCAGGGGGAAGGAAAAACCACTTGGAAACCCACATGGAGGTTGTTTTTCTTGGGGGCAGTGGTTATCTTCTGTACTCCACTAAGTGAAGGATTGTTTCCAAGCTCCACACTGCCTCTGGAAGCACCATGGGCACTAGGTGGTGGACATGTCTGCTGAATTCTTACAGAAAAAAAGTGTTTTACTCACGAATATGACCTTCTCTCTGTAATCACCACGTCCTCCACAGTCTGGAAAATCCACAAACTGTAACCTAACTCAGGTGAGAATAGATCTCTGAGGGACATATTAGAACTTCTTTCCCTCCTGGCATCATGAGAGGGCAAACTTGAAATTAGTTCATTGTGTAGAAAACGAAGGGATGTTGTACTTCCTGATGATGTGAGCTCATAAAAGTGAGCTTTTCCCCAAAGCTCTGAGGGTTTAAATTGGGAACTAGATACTACCTCAGCATCCATCATTAAGGGAATGATTAAATGGATTAGGACAAATCCATAATACTGAGTAATCTTCACTTAGAAGTGTATTTTTACTTTGACTATTTAAAACATACAAAAAATTACAAGGAAATTAAAATAGAAATACCGTATCATCACTGAACATAGTCTAATGATGCTAATATTTCCACTTTTTTAGTTTTTTGTATATATTTGCAAATATGTATATATATATGTCCATAATATTTCTCCTATTATAAATACATTATACGTTCATCTAAAACCTGGGATAACCATTCTCATTCCCAGTCTAACCCCTTCTTTTGAAATGGTAAATTCTGAAGACAGATTTTGGTGTATGTGGGTTTACCTTGGCAATAAAAATGTCTTTAAAAAATATCACTTTTGTACATTTTATCAATTTGCTTTCTGTTTTGTCATATTTGCTTTGTTTACTTTCCATATGAAGGTGTTGAAAGACGATCAGTACGCATACATCTAGTTCTACAAAGATACCAGTTTTGCACAAATATAGTCGTGAGGTGGACATCCTTCTGGTATCTGGGTGCGTTACATGCATGGGTTCTCTAGATGTTTATACACTGAAGCACAAGTGCCAGAATATTCCAACATCAGTATTTACGGCCAAATAACACTCAGCACAAGTTATTTTTCCTAATATGAGCTGTATCTTCATTAACCACTTAGGGAATTAAAACTCACACGCGTATGTGCAGGTATTAGTGGCACAAATTACAAAAAAAGTCTGATATAATTATTTGACAGTGTTGAAACCATGCCTAGTTTGATTTTTAAATTGTTCCCCCACATGATTCTCATGTGGCCAGAGATGAGCGGTCCTAGTATCTTTCCTGTACTTCAAACACATATGTGGACAGAGTTCTCCAACTTATGAAAACAAGTCTGATTATTTGTGAAGGGAAAACTATACATTTGGGTCTATAATTTACTTCTTCATTTATATGCATATCTGTATCTCCATGTTTATATGTATGGATCTATGTAAATATATTATCTATTGTTCATCTACATTGTCTCTACAGCTTCTCTCCATACTCTTCTCTATGCCTATCTCTATATCTACACGTCTAACTATAGCCTCTAGAGGGAGACAGATGGGATGACCTTCTCTAGAGAAATAGGTAAATTTTCACTTCTGAAGCAAGCAGTGGGATTAAGTTTCTAGAGAAAAAGGTAAGGAATAGCATCTGACCAAGAGAACCACACTGACCAGTTCACAATCTCCTGTGAGTCAGATGTCCCTTTCATGGATTGGGTGACCAGACATCCTATTCTTATACCAGATTGAGGTGACCATGAATGTGCACTGGGCTCATAGACAGTGGAGGCCTTAAAGGTCGTCACGGTCGAGGCCTCTACAGCCTGAAAGCAGGGCTGAGAACATGGATCCTGCAGGGTTTTGGCACAGGGTGGCAAGTCCAGTGGACCTTGCTTGGTGCCCAGGGCTGGAGCATCTGACTGCCCCATTCCAGCTCTGCCTCCGATAAAAGGCACCTGCCCTCTTCCTAGAGGCCCCTTGGGTCCCAACAATCTGGTCCCTTAGTTCTTGGACCCCCTGGGGCTGAAAACCTTTGGACGGGAGGGGCCGTGGATGAGGTCATGCATCTCGCAGGCCAGTCCTGGTCCAGGTTGTGTCCACTGTTTGGGTGATGGCCAAAGTGCAGACTTCACCTCTGGAGCAGAAATGACTGTATATCCTCTGGAGGGGGGCATTGGGGATTTAGTCACTAGCTATGCTGCCTGCCCCTGGGTAGAATATTCTTGCTCCAGAAGAAGGTGACTCATCCGTACAATGGAAGTTCTTAGCAGACCCTAAACTCCCTGACTTTTATTTGGGTATACACCCTCCCCTTTCCGGCCACATTCCCAGGAAAGGATACACAATCCGCAGCCCAAGGAGTATAGATCTTAATCACTCTTAAGTCAATTTCATTTACCCTGCAGAGAGGTGGAGTTAGGAAGGGGCACGTGTCACAATTCTGGCCAATGAGATGTCTATGAGGGGCTTCTGAGAAAGGCTGCCCACCAATAAAGGAGACACTTAGGAGGAAACCCTCCCTCTTCACCTGTTGGAGCTGTAGCTGCCACCTTTCAACCACAAGGGGAGCAGCTGACATGACATGTTAAGGATGGCAGAGCAGAAAACTAGAACCTTAAAGCCACCCTACCTCAGGGCTTCTTGTTATATACACAAAATATAAATCCCCTTATTTACTAAAGTCCTTTAGAGTTAGGTTTTCTGTTACGTTCAATGAATTACATCTTATTGCTATAGCCAGGTAGGCATATGATTCAGCCAAAAGCATTAGTCCAAAAGCAAGAGAGGATCAGAACAATTCAAACAACAGCTTCAACTTTTAAAACTCAACTGCACCCACTTAAATGGAATAGGGAACAGAGGAAAATAATGAATAGCCTCAATGTTGCAGAGAAAGAGAAGACAGAATGTTTCTGCCACTAATGAAGTTTTGGAGGTTATTTAAGGTCTAGAAAAATTTCAGAAGCTGGACTAAGGGGGAGCCAAGGGGGAATAGTGAGGAAGGCCTAGAACTCAAGAGCTAAAATGAGTAAGAAATAATGTATCCCACATCATAAGCAGAAAAGAAAAGCCAAACTCACGAAGTCAAGGAAAGAAAACCCAAAGAACAAGAATCTGGCAGCACAAAGCAGAAGTATCTCAATTCAGGACTTGAACTGCTGGTCTCTGGAGTAGATACAGCCATAGCTCAATGCCATTAACCATTAAGATCCAACTCATTTTCCTTGCTTAGTTTTGTGCTCCCCAAAATACTTCTGATAATTTGTTTCCCCACATATATCCCAGCCCAAGAGATGAAATGACCAGAGAAATTACAAAACCAGATATTTGAAAATTACTGGTTTATAATGAGCACTAGAAGTTGGTGTGTGTTTTGATTTAAACATGTCTTCTGGGAGTCTGGGTATAATAAATCAGACCCTTTCCCACATGACTGACAAAACTGGAATTTCTAGCTCTATAAAGCCAATAGGCTGTGGTAACTTTATTGAGATACAGACACGCTAGATGACATTTCCATTTCATATCTAAAGCAATGATTTTCAACCACCCTAGGGTCACATCACAATGGAGGAGAACCCATTTTAAACAAATATCCACCACCCAACCCCTCCCAAGCCCCGTTTAAGAATCACTACTGTAGGCACTTCCCTGGTGGCCCAGAGGTTAAGACTCCATGCTTCCGCTGCAGGGGGCGCGGGTTCGATCCCTGGTCAAGGAACTAAGATCCCGCATGCCATGCAGCACAGCCAAAAAAAAAGAATCACTACTGTAGTGAGCTACGTTTACTGCTGGGTGTGTGTTGTATCCTTCCAACATTCTAAGGAGGAGGAAAAGGTTAAATGCTTTGCTTTAGGCTGGGTTCTCCCAGAAGCAGACTCTAAGGAAACAATGTGAATTTAACTGATGATTCTAGGATGCACTAGTAGGGAAGCGGGTATGTAAAATAAGAGGAGGCCTATGCAGGTGCATTCATACCACTGTGGGCAACTATGCTTTCTTCTACTGGCGGCCTCGGATGGTATGGAAACCATTGCTCCACTCAAGGGGTAACTCAAATATTCAGTTGTCATTTCTCTGGTGAGCAAGGAAGCTGGGTATGCATCCTCTGATTCCTAGTCACCATTAGCTGAAAGCTGCTCCCAGGGGCATTAACTCCACAGCACTTCAAGCAGAGAGAGCGCCTCAGGAAGGTGCTTGCAGTAGGACTCCTGTTGGTGGCAAGTGCTGGAATGGTGAGTGCTCAGGCATTTGGGACAGGCACTGACACCTTCTGTTACACACCGGATGGTTCCTTATTGGCTTCTCTTCCCTTTTGACTCTCAGCAGTTCACCTTGTTATGCCATCTTTCACAGTCCCTGACACAGATCTTCTCTTTGCTCCACCCAGAAGAAACAGTTTCTTTCTAATAACCCATTAGCTCTTAAATGGAACTCTTTATTGGTTCTAATTACTAAGAGTCAAAAATGTTAGTTCCTTTATGGTTTTTATACCTAAAAGGTTTTGTGAATACAATCAAAGAAAACACTTTGTGGAGACTCAAATACAAAGTTCTATTTATTTTCAATAATGAAATCAACACAACAAAGAGGAATTAATCCTCTAATTTTTAAATCTAACACTATTCTTTGCACAAAACTATCCTCAATAAATAAAAACACATTACTAGTAATCAAGTAAGACTTTTCTCAAGACTCTCTAAATTTTTGTTTGTGTTTTAAACAAAACTGGATGGTAGGTAAAGAAACACATGCTAGAGACTTAACTGACACAGACCTGAAGAAAAGAACAGCCAACAAACAGGCTCCCCAAATATAAGTTGGCAAAAGGAATATGGGGTTTTCAAAGCAGCCCAGAAATCAGAGTTCACTGGGGGATGCAAGGGTTTGGGATAGTCCATGTTCAAAGGCCTTGTAATTAAATCTTTCCACATTCCTAGATTCCTGATTTGGAATCTATCATAATCTAGAGAAGCTTCTGCCAAAGGATAGGAGGCTCTTTATTTATGCTTTCTGAAAAGACCCATCTAATTTTCTGCCTTTGACTTTGTCACTAGCTCCTCTCACCAATACAGCAGGGATTCTATTCCAGAAAGCGGTTATTACTATGTAAACCAACCTCTCTGTTTTTGATTTTCCTTTTACAAACACATTGATACTGCCAGGAACAGCTCTAAATATATCCAATTTCTTTTATTTTCATCCTCCAACTTTACTTGGCTATAAAATCTAGGACTCACAGAGCAACAATAGCATTGGTCAAAAGATGAGTGTCAGTTCCAATGTAAAAATCTCTGAAGTTCAACAGTCACAAAAAATTTTTTTAATGCCTTATCTGCCAAACCTTTTTTTTTCATTATCTTGCCAATTATTTCTTTCGGAATTCAATCCTCCGAGCTACATTCTGAGCACCAAATTTTTTGACCAGTGCATCTCGGGTACCCTCATCATCTTTTTGCAAATCTAAGTCATCCTGTCGGGACCAAATGGGATACCCATCAGCCCTCTGACCAGACTCTAAAAAGGAGGAAGTAGCCTCCAGCTCACCACTATTTTTTAGGAAGGCCTGTGTAACTGTTGACAGATCCAAGTTAAACTTTTCCATTAACTGCCGGATGATCTTAATGGCAGCTCCCACCTCTGGTGCGGAAACTTTTTCTTCTTCTTCTCCTTCTTCTTCATCAGGCTGTGTTTCTGAGTCTTCCTCAGGTGTGGGTGGATCATCATCACACATTGTTATATGTATTTCAAAATCAGGGCTCTCATCCACCTAGAGAAAGTGATGAATACGACCAGTTCCTAATTACCAAGTCATGAATACTTACTCTTAAAATATCTGGTCTCTCCCAGCTACCACTTCCTTGCCCTTTTCACCTCAATCACACTGGACTTCCTTCAGTTCCTCTTATGTGCTATGTTCCTTCTTACATTTATTCATGTTGGATGTGCGCATACGTGTATGTATGTGTATATATATGTATGTATATGATAGGGTAAGGAGAAGTGTGAGTGTGGATGGGGGTATATATGTGTGTGTGTGTGTGTGTGTGTGCATGTGTACATATGTACGTACGTGTATGTATATGGTATTCCAACAGAACATTAGAAGCTACACTGAATGCGAAAAATAAATGTTACGTGCATACACATATATGTATACACATGTACGCACTAGATTATTTGTTAAAAATTTGACTTCACTCTCAGATTGTAAGCTCCATAGGGCAGGAAATGTTATGTTTTGCTCATCACTACATCCTCAGTGCCTACCGATGCCTTCACATGGTAAGTACTCAAAACACATTGCTGTATGAATATATTAGGGTCTCCACGCTACACTACATTTAGGCACGTTACAAAGCGTGTTATGTGAGAGGAGACCTATGTAGGCCATGTTTGAGAGTTGTTGAGAGTATCTGAAAGTTTACAGAAAATGAACCAACTTTAAATTAAATGAACTTCAAATTATTTTCCTGTTTTATACTGACGCATAACCATTTTTCTTAGTGTAAAAAAAGTTAATTAACAAGATCCTTTTTCTTAGAGAAGATATGCACATATAATTTGTATTTTTTTATTACTCATTATTTTATGGTTGCCTTTCTCTATAACTATGATTAAATATGGGATTCCAACAAAGTTTTAGAACTTAACTGAATATGGCAGAGCTAAAAAATTCTAAAAAAGCTCTAAGTATACAAAGAGCTAAAATTGCTTGATAAAAAATTAACCTCTTTAAAAAATTACTTTTACCTGAGAAGAAGAAAAACATTTTAAAAAGATAAATCCACAATCTTAACTTAGAAAAACTTACAGATGAAAGTACTCAAAGTAAGATGCTTTGTACTGCTTAAAAATAATTCTCCCCTTTCTCCCTCCCCTCCTCCTTAAATCATCCTACCAAAAACTAAAAGTACATGCCCAGAACCTTGATCAGTCCCACCTTCCATTTTCCTCCTCCATCCTGAACTTCTCTCTTACCTTTCTGGGCCTCAGGTGTATAAAAAGGACACATAGGAAGACCAATTTCAAAGGAGGAGAATGGACGTAGGAAAAAAATATGAGTTAAATCTAGTTAACATACCACAATCTCCTCAAACTCCCGGGTGGCTTCTACAAGCATCTTTTTGACTGCTTCTTCATTCTCTTTGATCTCTTCTTTTTCAAATTCTTCTTCAGGCAAGTCTGGAGTTCTCTTATTCTGTGGTTCTATTAAACAGAACAGCACCAGATTAGAATTAGCCTTTTTTACAGGAACCAAAAATATAGTAAACGCTCTGTGAGCTCTGGGCCAGAAGTAAGCCTGCACTTTTTTCCTGTTAGAAAATATCTGTTTTTGATCAGAAGGGTAAGAAAAACATGACATGCATGTTCAATAATTTCTACTCTTGCTTCTGAAAAGTTGTACAATAAAAATGGTGATAATTTTCCTAGGTTCTGATACGTAAAAATACTCTTCAAGCTTAATTCATTTTTCGCTTTGTATTTATAGATCTTGCAAATTAACAAAACTGTGCCATAAATTGGGTTCTCCGGGAAGTAGGTTCTGAGATGGAGATTAACATGTAAGGTGTTGATTAGGGAGTGTTCACTGGGCAGAAAGAAGCTGAGCTGTGAGAGTTCCAACAAGGCCTCAACTGAAACCATGTACAAGTCTGGAGCTAGGAAGGCCCTACAGAGTTGACCAAGTTGGGGCAAGGGAGCCAAGATATTATAACCCCGCACAGATTAGTCACTGGATGCTAGCCTAGAATGACAGAACCTTGGGTAAGGCAGTTCTCCCAGCTGAAGATAGATCTGGGGGGTCTACCACAATCCACCACATACCATCTACAGAAAGGAGAGCCTCCAAAAGCTAAACATCCTCCTATTTCCCTTTTACTCTTTGTTCTCTGAGGACTTAACTCTGCTATTTTCCACTTAACAAAGACTGACTACTGACTACTAAGGGGCAACACGAGAGAGTTTTTTTGTGATGGAATTGTTCTGTATCCTGATTTTGGTGGTTACATCACCACCTGTACATGTGTTAAAACACCTAACCAGAAAACTGTATGGCAGTTTCTTAAAATATTAAACATATAATTACCATATGATCCAGCAATTCCACTTTTGAGAATACACCAAAAAAAAAAAAAAAAAAAAAGGCAGGGTCTCAAACAGGTATTAGCAACCCATACCACAGCAGCATTATTCACAATATCCAAGATGTGGAAACACTAGGAACAAAATTCTCACACATGTTGCAACATGGGTTGGTGTTTAATGGGTACAAATTTCAGTTCTGGCAGACGAAAATGTTCTAGAGTTGGATGGTGGTGATGACTGCATCACAATGTGAACATACTTAGTGCTACTGAACTGAACACTTAAAAACAGCTAAAATGGTATATTTTATCTAATGTATATTCTACCACAATAAAAAAAATTTAAATACATAACTGTACACCAAAATAAGTCAATTTTATTTTACATAAAATTTTAAAAAGAAGCCTTATATTTTAGAGATACATGCTGAAACAGATAAAATGGGATAATGCCCGGCACTGGCTTCAAAATAATCCCAGAAGTCAGGATGAAAAGTGTAGATGAAAAAACTGGCCACAAACTATAATCAGGTGAAGTTGGGTGATGGGTACATGCATTATACTATTCTCTTTCTACTTCTGTAAATGTTTGAAATTTTCCATAATAAAAAGTGTAAACAAATTATGGCTCACATAATGAAACACAATGCAATGAACAAGAAAGGAATGAAGCAAACAATGAGCAGACACACAAAAGCTTCAAGATCTATTAAGTTAAAAAAAGAAAGCAAACTGCAGAACAAACTTCTGTCTAGTGTGCTAGTGTTACTATGAGCAAAAAGGACACAGACAGGGGACAACAACAGTGGTTGCCTCTGGGAGAGGAAGCCGGGGAAGGGGTATGGAGCAGTGAGACTCACTTTTCACTATGTACTCTTTTACACTTGGAGTATATCTGTAGGATAAATTCCTAGAGGCAATATTACCATGTTTAAGGGAACATGTATTTTATTTATTTATTATTTTTTTTAAATTTTATTTATTTATTATTTTTTTTTGGCTGTGTTGGGTCTTCGTTTCTGCGCGAGGGCTTTCTCCAGTTGCGGCGAGTGGGGGCCACTCTTCATCGCGGTGCGCGGGCCTCTCACTATCGCGGCCTCTCTTGTTGCGGAGCACAGGCTCCAGACGCGCAGGCTCAGTAGTTGTGGCTCACGGGCCCAGTTGCTCCGCGGCACGTGGGATCCTCCCAGACCAGGGCTCGAAACCGTGTCCCCTGCATTGGCAGGCAGATTCTCAACCGCTGCGCCACCAGGGAAGCCCGGGAACATGTATTTTAAATGTTGTCAGATGGTGTCAAAATTCCTTCCAAAGAAATTGTACCGATTTCCTTCTATTAATAATGTAGGAGTGTACTTGTTTTCATATACCTCGTTAACTCTGGGTATTACCCACTTTATTAGTTATTGCCAATCTAACAGATAAAATGACATTGCCTTGCTCTGATCTACTTTTCTAAAAAACACACCACACACACTTATTTCAGTTTCCATGGGCAGAAGTCCAGGCATGGCTTGTATTGGTCCTCTGCTCAGGGTGTAATTTTTTGTTTGTTTCTGGGGCTGCACCTCATGGCATGGGGCGGGGGGAGGCGCGGATCTTAGTTCCCTGACCAGGGATCGAACCATGCCCCCTGCAGTGGAAGCACGAAGTCTTAACCACTGGACAGCCAAGGAAGTCCCCTCAGGGCCTAATTTATTTTTATTCAGTAACAATATTTCTGCATTTGTTTATTTGCCATTTATCTATTTCCTTTTCTGGAAACTTCCTGTTCCATTTCCTTTGCTCATTTTCCTACTAGTTTTTCTTTTACTTACTCACTTCTGCAAGCTCTTTGGACATTAAGGAAACTCACTCTGTTGCAATGTATTGGAAATATTTTTCCAGTTTGCCCTCTGACTTTATCATGAGAAGCTTTAAATTTTAAGTAATCAAATATATAAAGTTTTTTCTTAGTCCTCCTGGTTTCAGAACTATCAACATGTAACTATTAAAAGGGATACTCGAAAAAAAAAAAAGGGGATACTCGGGGACTTCCCTACTGGCGCAGTGGTTAAGAATCCGCCTGCCAATGCAGGGGGACACGGGTTCAAGCCCTGGTCTGGGAACATCCCACATGCCGCGGAGCAGCTAAGCCCGTGCACCACAACTACTGAGCCTGCGCTCTAGAGCTGGCGAGCCACAACTACTGAGCCCACATGCCACAACTACTGAAGCCCGCACACCTAGAGCCTGTGCTCTGCAACAAAGACAAGCCACAGCAATGAGAAGCCCGCGCACGGCAATGAAGAGTAGCCCCCGCTCTCCGCAACTACAGAAAGCCCGCGTGCAGCAACGAAGACCCAACGCAGCCAAAAATAAATAATAAAATAAAATTAATTAATTAAAAATAAAATAAAATTTAAAAATAAAAAGGGTACTCGGGAATTCCCTGGCAGTCCAGTGGTTAAGACTCTGTGCTTTCACTGCCATGGGCCTGGGTTCGACCCCTGGTCGGGGAACCCTGCAAGCCGCGGCCAAAAAAAAAACCACAAAAAAACAAAAAAGGATACTCATCCACATTTTCTCCTGATCATGATTTTAATTTTTACATTTAAATGCCTGAATATCAAAACACTGAGTAGGGTGAATCCAGCTTAATTTTGTCCCAAGTTCCAATTGGTCTACCAGCCATCTCCACACCACTGATTTAAAATCAGGGCCCTACATGATCTCCTTCACCCATACACACAGCCCTGTCTCTCCAAGAATTCTCCCTCTTGCTTCCTCCATCCCACACACAGGTCTCTGTTGCTCCAAGAACACACCAGCCATACTCCACCTCAGGGCCTTTGTACTTAATACTCGCTAAGTCTGAAATCCTCTTTCTCAGATAACCACCTGCTGAGTGAGTTCTTTCATTTCCTCTGGTCTCTGCTCAAGCATCAGCTTACAACAGTGACCCTCCCTTCTCACCCTGTAGAAAACAACTCTCCAGCCCTTACCCTGATTTATTTTTTTCTGTAGCACTTCCCGCTGCCCAGCTAGCATTTTAAGCTCCATGACTGAAGGGAGTTTTATTTACTGTTATATCCCAGCAGGATAAATGTCTGGCACTCAACTATCTGTTGAATGAATGAATCTCAAATGTCACTTTTACCAAAAACAAAATTCCTACTAAGCATACTGAATAGGAGAAACAGATTTTGCCTCCCCAGACTTCAGCTGTTATGCGGAATAGCCACATAAGGAAAGAGAAGCTGGGGAAGCAGCATGACTCTTTAAACAAAAGGGTCTTAAAAAAAAAAAAAAAAAAGGGGGTCTGTCAGTTTACGCTGTCAATACCCGTTTTATCAGAAGTGAAGCATCTCAACAGCTATGCACTGTGTTCTAACCGCCACTGAATCCCAATATTCTGTTCAACTGCGTTAGAAATACACTTCACCCGAGCGAAACGAGGAAGCGACTTCCCACTGAGAACCTTCTTATGTGAAGATGCAGTCATTTAAGCCAAGAAATTAAAATAACATGGTCTGGCAGGCATGGCTTTAAAACGTCGTATACTGAATGTACCTGAATACACAAGAAATATTTTTTAAAACTAGTCTGGGAAATCTCTGAAAAGATCCCCAAGAAGCTGGTTCCCCGTTGTCTCTCGGGGGGGGGGGGGAACTAGGTAGCTGGTGGGAAAGGAAAGGAGGGAGAATTTTCCACATACTCTTTCTGCACCTTTTGAATATCGGACCATGCCAATACCCCAGTTATTGGAAAAGTGAATTAAGAGAGACCTTAGAAAATGGCGCAATTTTACCCGGATGTCAAAGGGGGGAGGAGGAGGAGGAGGTGGGCGAAGCTCCCGAAGACACCAACATGGACGCCCAACAGAAGGGGAAAGACGCCGACGCCCCCGCCCCAGCCTCACACAGAGGACAGCAGAGGGCTCGCGCGTTCGCAGCAAGCCTCACCCCCGCTATCAGCATCCTCGGGGTCTTGCTCAGCTTTCCGCTTGAGTTTATGGGAGGAGGGGCTCACTGGGGCCTCCCCCAACAGGTACTTATGCTCCTGGCCCCGCAGGCGCTTGAGGTAGCGGTCCTTCATGGACTGCCACGAGTGCTGGGTGAGCGAGCTCTTCTCCATCGCTTTCCACAAGGCGTTGCCGGTGACGGAGCTGGGCGAGCGAGCATGTTCCTTCACGTAGGTCAAGATGGCCACGTCGTCCGCGTCCGTGAAGACCATCCGCCCCGCGTGCGGCTGCAGCTCGGGCTCCGCGGCGGCGGCGCCCCCAACCTGAGCCCCGGGCTTCGTCTCTGGGGCCTGGTCGGCCCCTGGAGCCGGGCCCAACCGGTAGGCCTCCAGCTCGAGCCTCTCGTTGCGCTCCACGCAGTCCAGGATGTACTGCGTGGAGATGAAGTCGCCCGAGGCCTCGGCCGCCGCCTCCCCGGGCTGAGCCAGCAGCACGGCCCCGGGCTCCTGCACGCGACACAAGGTGCCGCCGCCGTGCAGGATGAGAGTCGAGAGCCGGCGCTTCGCCGGGCTGGGACGCACGTAGAAGGACATGGAGCTGCCATCCTCCCTCACGAACAGAGTCGAGGAATGGGTTGGCCCATTGGGGTCTTTGCCCAAATCCATCGCCTCAGCCATAGCTCACGCCGAGCACCAAAAGAAGCTGCCGTCTTGCCAGCGCTCGGCACACAGAGCCCCAGAGCCTGAGGTAACGCTCCAAACACCACCGCCGCCGCCCCACAACCCCCTACTACGCCTGCGCAGCAGTTGCGCAAGCAATGCCCGCCCCCTTGCCCCGGAAGAGGCGGGGCTTCTGAGCGTGACCTGGAATTGCCGTGCGACCCTCGTCCTCATGAGCTCCGGCCTTCTGGGAAGATGGCTGAGGTGCAGGGGGCTGAAGTTAAAGTGGACGACGGCGAGCCGAAACTGAGCAAAAAGTAAGTGTCGCGGCAGGTCATTAAAACCTTTGCTGTCGGAGAGTCTGAACTAGGAGGCGCCTCGAGGCTCCGGCCGAGGTGGTTGTGCCTGGGGCCTTCCTGCCGGTTCTCGTGGGTATGAACATGCTGGGACGTAGTCGCTGCGCCCCGAAACTACAGCCCCCAGAATGCCCGGGGCCCCCCGCTGGTTGGGTCCTTCTTCCTTCTCGTACTCGTGGAGTAAGAATGCGGCGAACTGGGCGGGGACAGAGAAAAGCGAAATTTACTCCTTCCCTTTTCTCCGAGAAATGCGTTACTGTGCCACACCCCGGTAAAGAAGTGGAGAAATGTTAAATACCCTAGCTTTTCAGAAGCACCTTCAACGTTCGAACTTTATGTATCAAAAGCCATTCTGAACCCTTTGTATTAAAGGGATCAGTTTTAAAACTGTCGTACACCTATCCATATGGGTTAGAGCATTGTGAGTATGTCTGGCAGTAGGGACTGTCTTATTTAGCCGGGTACACCGAACTACACTTAGCACTGCTGGCTATATCTTTGTTGATCACCCCAAATCCTTGGAGTATGAAGGTAAATATAAATAAATTAAGGTTAGCCGCCCTTTCACTGACTGTGTCTTGTATTCTCTTAATACTACACTCCTTCTCAACCGGAGTTCTTCATAGAACATAGGTAATGATCTGAGTGACTAGTTCCTCAGTACTCCTAAGGATAGTACATAAATATAGTACCGTTCCAGAGGCACCGGAGAGAAGTTAGTTTATTGCATATAATGCCTGCTTTAGTGCATTTTTTTAGTTCTGTTTCTTAATTGTTCTTGGAACTTCCTTGGTGTGAATCTTTAGTGAGCACAATTGTACGCCAGTTATTTTCTCCAAGTTTAAAAACAGATAGGCTGCCTGCCAGGTGATTCATTCAAGGCCACATTTATTTTAAGGCAATAAAGAACATGATCTCTGTCATTCTGTTGCCTTCCAGTGTTAATGTATAAACTTAATGTAGTCTAAGACTCTTTCTGAATTTCTTCTTTCCTCCTTGTTCCTGGAGCTCCAAACAAGGCTTGTCTTTGATTCAGGTGCTTTTGTGTGGCTTGTTTTTAGCTTCCTCTAGAGTTTGCAGTTGATGGTGACGTTTTGTATGCTTCCCATTGCCATCTTTGTGGACACGTATTTCATCACCAAGAGAGAAACTACATGTCAGGGGCTTCAGAAACACTCCCATTTTCTAGACTGTTGTGATCATTTCTACCCATAAACCATTGACTGACTTCCTGTTGACCCCAGATAAGCACCATCTTACCATAGCCAGGACTGAGAACATTGTCATTTACATTTGCAGCACAGTGAGTGTTATAGGGTTGATGTCAGTTGAGAGGGTCTTAGGTAAAATGGGACACTAAAAGGTTGTGTAACCTCGCCTTCTCCCCGCACCCAACCCGTAAGAGTAGGAGTGCTGGCTGGGAGTATGTGTACTGTCTGTCCCATCTGACACCACATCTCTGTGTTTCCTGTTAGGTGGTGGTAATCATTAGTTCCAGGGTAATCTGCCATGTTGACGCAAGCGGCTGTAAGGCTTGTTAGGGGGTCCCTGCGCCAAACCTCCTGGGCACAGTGGGGGCAGAGGGAGCTGCGCCTGTGTCAACTTGCTCCTTTCACAACGGTTCACAAGGACAAGCCACTTTCTGATAAAAGAAGGTTGGTGCCCATTACCTTCTTTATTGCTCTGGGAGCAAAAATCCTACCCTTACTTAGTTTCTTATCTGTTAAGCCTCTGGCTAAGTCTTTGGACTTGATAAGGAAGCAACCCTGCTACCTACCAAAACCAATAGTCCTTTCTCAGTTTCTCTTTAATAAATTGAAATTCTCACTCCATAGATTCTTGAGATGACTTTTAGGTCTTATTCTAGAACAGTGCTGAGAACAGAACCCTTTATGAATAAAGAATTTCTAATGCAGGTTATTTTCCCTTCCCTGTTTTTCTGGAATTTCTTTGCTCCTGAGATTAACTTGGTTTCTAGTCTTAGTTCTTACTCCTAGGACCTTTTTGGATTATCCTTATTATTGATTTGATTTAAAGGGCAACAGCCAGTTGAATGGAAAACAAGTTCATTATGTTAATGCCAGGAAGAACCAGAGAGGCTTCGATGCCCACTGACTGAATGACAGCACAATAAGTCTAGCACACTGTTCTAGAAAGATGGCTTCACAACTGCTACAAAACAGATTATATACAGAGATTTACTTTGAGGCCCTTAGAGTCAGTTTTCTTACTTAAAAGATAATCATTTCAAATCTCCAATTAAGTTTTTTTAATTGAGTTATTCTAAACTCATAGATAATTTAAAATGCACCCTGAAGCCAAACAGTATGCAAGCCTGACTAAGGATCATTTGACATGGTTCATTATGACAGGATATTCAGTTAACATTGGTGGTTTAAAAGAATGATCAAGTCTATTTGAATAATGAGGGTATCCCTCTCTACCCAAATCTGTTTGGTTTCTGGGTTCAGATAGCAAGTTTTCAAATTATTTAAACCAAGTTGTACCAATCGCTTTAGTTTTTGAATCTCAGGTGACGAGTATCAAGAGTTTGAATAGTGAGAGATTTGACAAGAAATTTATCCACATCTGTAAAATTTCTGTCCTTGAGGCAGAGTTTGAAGGGTTAAGATAGTGAGGGATACCTAGAATGGTTCACATTTGCATGCTTACTAAAATGCTAGGGGTGGGGTCATCTCTTTATGTACATTGTCTCAATCCTCACAACATCTGGGCAGGAGGGTGTCTATTATTATTTTACAGGAGAAATTAAGTCACTTGCCCAAAGTCACCTAATTGGTAGGTAGGCGTGTCAGGATTTAGCCCCAGGCAGTCTAGCTCCAAAGATGGTATATTATCCCGTGCTGTGCTGCTTTGTACACTATTCTACCCAATTTGTTGTCAAAGTCAGGCTCCACTGGGGAGAGTGAGGCCAATGCTGAGGGGCATTGTCAATGCATTGATCAATGCTGGGGGAGAGATTGTCAGTGGAGTGTCTCCCTGAACTCTGAAGAGCCACCTCTTCCTCACCCCACCCCAGACTAACCCACTCCTTTCGGGAGGGGAGAGAGATGACAGACAAAGGTAGAGATGTCGCCTTATCACACATCAGATCTGATGCTCTAGGAACTTCATCTTCTGCAGAGAAATCCAAACAACTAAGATTCAGTCCCTGGCCTCAAGGAGCTCCCAAGCGCAATTAGCTTGAGAAAAGCCTATCTTGCTGATTTTCTGGAAAACCTTTTTTCCTATTCTAAATATAAATTAATATGTAGGGTTTTCTTTGTCCTTGTCTATCTTGATTTTAGTTGGGATCTAATGCCAAGGACCTCAGACTGGAAAAAAGAGACTGAGAAAGATCTTTCACATCTTTATTCTAAGTTTATTTTTTTCCCTTGTCTGTTTCACATATAGAGTTCAGTGACTGAGAGACTAACAGTGGGCATGTAGAACTGGGCATGAGTGTTTCCCCAGGTTATTCATATTTTTGATAAGTAGCTATGGGGCAGAACATAGAGGACTCTTCAGGCACCTGTCACGTTGAACATTTTCATCTTCCTGACAGTGAGCTAAAGAGACGCCTGAAAGCTGAGAAGAAAATAGCAGAGAAAGAGGCCAAGCAGAAGGAGCTCAGTGAGAAACAACTAAGCCAGGCCGCTGCTGCCACCAACCACACTGCTGATAATGGTGTGGGTGCGGAGGAGGAGAGCTTGGACCCAAACGTGAGTCCTCGGGACCACTGCCCTGGCTGGGCATAGGGAAGCTTCTAATGAGGATTATGGCAGATTCCTTGGGACCAGTGATTAAGGAGATAAATAGGAACTGAAACAGGCACAGGGATGGATGAGGGTGGGCCCACCACTCCATCTGGTTAAAGGCACAGGCCCTGCGCGTTTTTCTTGTCGGCTACTTACAGATATTTGGGAGAATCCAGTACTTCCAAGTGACTGATCTTCCTTGGAGCTAGCTGGGCCTTATAGCAGCCCCAGAGAAAATGTCTCCCTAAAGGTGGGCTGGGGTTTACTTTAGCCCAGAGATTGGCAAACTGTGGCCCACAGGCCAAAGCCACCACTACCCCCATCCCTCCTCCCTGGTTTTATAAATAAAATTGTGTCGAAACACAGCCATGCCCATTTGTTTACATATGTCTGAGGCTGCTTTCACACTACAGTAGAGTTGAGTAGTTGCATCAGAAAAAGTTTGCTGACCCCTGATATAGAATATTCCTTTTTCACACCCTCCAGGCCCATGCGCCTGCCTTGGGGAAAAAGTCTGGTGTGTGGCCAGGGGCAGGAAAGTAGCAAGATAAATGACTCACCATGCAGATGTGTCTACAAAAGTGGTAACCAGGGCCATCTGTACCAATTAAACATTATTTTAGGCAGAGACATGATTTTTCTTTTTGTTGAATCTTGTATTTTGGAATTCTGGCCTTTATTCCCAGCTGTGGATCTGGCCACCCTGCATATTTAAGTGCAAATCTCTCTCCATATTCCAAGCCTGTGATTTCAAGGATGCAGAGGGGGTTGGTTAAAGAAACCTCACTGTATTGGGGCCCCTCTGAGGCAGAATACAGAACTCCACTAGACAGGCCTCTGGTCTGACCAGGTTCAACTTCTCAAAAGCTGTTTTGTTTTTTGTTTTTAACAGCAATACTTCAAAATCCGCAGCCAGGCAGTCCACCAGCTGAAGGTCAATGGGGAAGACCCATACCCACACAAGTTCCACGTCGACATCTCGCTCACTCACTTTATCCAAGAATACAGTCACCTGCAGCCTGGGGACCACCTGACTGACATCACCTTAAAGGTGGCAGGTAGGAAGATTCCCTGGCAGTTTGCTGAGCTCCCACAGCAGGCAGGCCTCTCCAGTTGCACAAAGGAAGTTCTGGGGTGGTCTTGCTCTCAAAAAGCTTAAGTCTGAGGCTACATTACTAGAGATGGCACCAGTATGTCTATTCACAGAAAGTAGAGCAGCCCTGAGGCATGAGGTCACATTCCAGTGGTGATTCTACAGAGGAAGGGTCGTTCTTTGTGGGGGACTCCTGGCCTGATGCTGCTACTCATTCATAGTCCTTTGTGAGGACTTCCCTTCATCAGTGGGAGCCATGGCCCTGAGCTCCTAAAAATTGCAATCTGTGTTCCTAGACTACTTTACACTAGGCTATTTTTCTAGAGCACTGTTATTTTGGAGTTTACTATCTTGTGTGGGATCTTCTCCTTAATTTAAGAGACAATTAAATCCTGTCCTTCGTTTATACCTTCCCCTCTAAAAAATATATAAAATTATTAGTTGTAGAAAATTTAGAATGTTGAAACATTCAGAAGGGCAAAGAAAGCAAAGTTTGATTACCCATAATCCCACCACCCAGAGAGAACCCTTGCCAATACTTAAATGCCCCCCAAATTTCTTTTTCTTTAAAGTCCAGTGTTTTCACTAAAATATGTCTTGATGTTAGTTATTCTGGTTCAGTATTCTCAGGTACACAGTGTGCCCTTTATTTTTTTTTTTAATAAATGTATTCATTTTATTTATTTATTTTTGGGGTCTTCATTGCTGCACACAGGCTTTCTCTAGTTGTGGCGAGCAGGGGCTACTCTTCATTGTGGTGCATGGTCTTCTCATTGTGGTGGCTTCTCTTATTGCAGAGCATGGGCTCTAGGCGTATGAGGTTCAGTAGTTGCAGCACGAGGACTCAGTAGTTGTGACTTGCGGGCACTAGAGCGCAGGCTCAGTAGTTGTGGCACACAGGCTTAGTTGCTCCGCGGCCTGTGGGATCTTCCCGGACCAGTGCTCGAACCCGTGTCCCCTGCATTGGCAGGCGGATTCTTAACCACTGTGCCACCAGGGAAGCCCTGTGCCCTTTAAATATGTATTCTCAAGTCTTTTTTTTTTTTTTTGGACATTTTTCTTGAATATAATTTTTTTGTATTCTGTTTCTTGCTTAGGTTTATGTTTGGGACTCCTTTTTATCTCTTTTTTTGTACTTTGATTTTTAAATTGTATCCTCCTTTCCAGTGTAGTTCTCTTAAGACATTATTTGTTGTATTTATTCACTCTTATTTCCTTCTAATTTAGGCTTCATTTCTGAGATGATTTTTTCCTTTATTTCTAATTTTTTCAACGTGTCATCTCATTTCTTAGTTTCTTCTAGTTCTAATTTGTGTTCTTTCACATTTTGTGTCATGTTCTTAATGTCTTTCAGCTCATGAAATAGAATATTTTGCTTTTCCTGAGCATGTCTTTCTCGAGTGCTTTTGTTGCCTGTGGTGATGTTATTCTCCTTATTCTCTTTTTTTTAATTTAATAACTTTGATATTTGACCTCACTACTTTTATGTTGTTTATTTTCATGTGAGATTAATTTTCTCCAATGTTAAAAGGAAGCTTGGTTCAGATAGCTTTTCAACTTCACTGAGCTCCCTCTTCTGTTGTTTTTGTGGAGCATTCAGAAATACAGCAGCTTCCTTTCTGGGATTTTCAGGCTCTTCTCCTTTCTCGCTTTCGTTGGACCTTCTCTTTCCCTTGTCTCTTTTTTCTTGGTCTTGTTCAATTTTGTGGGGCCTTGTCCTAGGAGAGATCCCTTGCTGTTAAATTTAGAGAGTTCTTGGGGGCTACACTAAAGGGCTTCATCCCCTAGACCTTCTTAATGCAGCCCACCATACTCACTTGTATGGCAGTAAGCTGCTACCCTCCCAGTGTCCGCTGCTGTCCTCCACTTAGCCCTGCCACATTTTCCAGTGAATACCTGTGGCTTTTTGGGAGACTTCCAGTTCTCAGACCTGTCAGAGACTCCATTGCTTCCCATAGCTTTTTCCCATATAGAGGTCTTGGGGCCCTTAGTGGTTTTCCCCAGAGCTTGTATTTGGGGATTCTTGGGAATATCTTCCCACATAATTTTGTTGTAAATTTTGTCCATGGCTTTTTGGACTTGCCTGTCTAGTTGTGCTTTCTTTTCTTTTTTTTTTTTTTAAACTATTTATTTGGCTGCACCAGGTCTTAGTTGCGGCATGAGGGACCTAGTTCCCTGACCAGGGATCAAACCTAGGTCCCCTGCATTGGGAGCACAGAGTCTTAACCACTGGACCACCAGGGAAGTCCTTGTGCTTTCTATTTTTATGTGAGGATTTAGGAAGATCCCACAGCTATGCTACCATCAACATTCCAGGAATCCATTGAACACCTTTAAAAGCCAGATCTTTCTGCACATCTTTTAACTGGTTTAAATGGGGAGCCAACGTTGTCATGAAGAAAATGGCAGGGCTTAGGCCTCAGGCTAAAATCAAATTGTTCTAGTTTATATTCTGCCTGGATGTAAAAACTGCAGAGGGAGCTTTTTTGGCACTGATATCATGAAATAGCTTCTGCTTCTGTCATTATTTTTGCTGTTCTCTAGGTAGGATCCATGCCAAAAGAGCTTCTGGGGGAAAGCTCATCTTCTATGACCTTCGAGGAGAGGGGGTCAAGTTGCAAGTCATGGCCAATTCCAGGTATATAGAAATATACAGTTACAGGCCTTTCTAGGTTGGCCCAGAGCAACATGACTGGGGAAAAAGGCCCATATAGTCTTCTTTTCCCATTGGAAATTAAAGGGAGTGGTATATGGTTGGGAAAATAAAAGGGCCATCTGGTCACCTGGAGAATAAAGACTGATCTTGGGTTGTGGAGCAGTTAAAAATAAAAGATAATACTTTTTAACGGTTGACCTTGAATCTGAGATTCTTCTTGGGTACACATTAACACTTTAGTGAGGGTTCCACAGTAAACCAGTGGTCAGTTTTAGTTTGGGATATTGTATACTGAATTATGTTTTCCATTTATTCAGGAATTATAAATCTGAAGAAGAATTTATTCGTATTAACAACAAACTGCGCCGGGGAGACATAATTGGAGTTCAGGGCAATCCTGGGAAAACCAAGAAAGGCGAACTGAGCATCATTCCCTATGAAATCACACTGCTGTCTCCTTGCTTGCATATGTTACCTCATCTTCACTTTGGCCTCAAAGACAAGGTAATTTCTCGTGGCCTCCTGGCTCTGGTTTATCATACCACTGAATCAAACACATCAGTGATTTCTATCTGTTACTTTTCATTTAGGAAACACGGTTTCGTCAGAGATACTTGGACTTGATCTTGAATGACTTTGTGAGGCAGAAGTTTATCATCCGCTCTAAGATCATCACATATATAAGAAGTTTCTTGGATGAGTTGGGATTCCTAGAGGTGATGGAAAGTTCTTACCTGACATGATGAGCTGCCTTCTGTGCTTGCCTCTTACTCTTCTTCCCTTCCCTTCTCCACAGGCACATCCTGTGTCAGTATCCTTCGTGCTCAGTGAAAAGTCCCCTTTCTTGCCAGTGTCTTTGTTCCACCTTGTTTATTTACTGCCCTGATTAGGAAGGTAGGACAGGACTTCTAAGATAATGGACAAAGTAGAGGGCCATCCACATGCTAACAATGCCATGTTCAATGTGTTATCAACTCATTTTGCTTTTTTGTAGCATTAAAAAATATTTTTCTTGATTTTTATTCAACTTATTTAAACTAAAAAATGTGTTTAGGAAAATTTTTAGAGCAAAAAAATTTTTTTTTTAATATTTTCTAATTTTATGAGAAAGGTGAATACGTGTTACCATAAAACAAATTCAAACAATAAAGAAATAAATAGAAACAAAACTGAAAGTCCCCTTTCATTTTTTCCCAGCTAATGTCCCTCTCCAAACTTGAATTTGAGGTGGCACAGTGGTTAAGACTGCACTCCCGATGCAGGGGCCCAAGGTTCAATCCCTGGTCAGGGAACTAGGTCCCACACGCATGCCGCAACTAAGAGTTTGCGTGCCACAACTGAGGAACTCTTGAGCCTCAACTAAGGAGCCTGTGTGCTGCAACTAAGACCCAGTGCAACCAGATAAATAAATAAATAAATAAATTTTTTTTTTTTTTTTTAAACTTGAATATGTATCCTTCCTCACCATTTACTCTGCGTATTTATAATACCTCCATTCCTGTGCATGTGACAGGTGGGGTAAGTGTAAGTGTGTAAGTGTAAGTGTTTTAAAACGGTTTTATTTTTTGCTTTAAACATAAATGAAGTCACATTGTATTATAATGGACCTCCCCCCACACACACAATATATTCTGGGGCCCTTTGCATGTCCATATATATGTGTGTATGTATATTCCTTTTTGATGCTTTATAATTATTTCCCCTATTGATAGTTTAAGTTTTTGATTTTCTTCAATAATGTTTTACTGAACATCTTTGTGCACATGGACAGGTGTTTCTGTAGGATGGATTTCTAGAAGTAGAATAAGTCAAAGGGTATAAGCAGTTACAATTTTTAATAAATACTGCAAACTGAACTCAAGAAAGGCTGTACCCATTTAGAGTCCCACTAACAGCTTGTGAAAGTTTATGGGACTGTGTTAATGGTGTTTGGTATTAATAGAGACACTATTCTAGAAAATCAAGCTATCTCTACTTTTTTTGTCAAGCACCTACACATTATTATTGAACTTAACTTTTACTTGGGATATAGTAGGCTTACACTATCACATTCAAAGCATGAGCCATTCCCAAGAACTCTAGTTTGAGGACCTCTGTCTGTGAACTAAATGTTTTTCTTCTCTTTTAGATTGAAACTCCCATGATGAACATCATCCCAGGGGGAGCTGTGGCCAAGCCTTTTATCACCTACCACAACGAGCTGGACATGAATTTATATATGAGGATTGCTCCAGAACTCTACCATAAGGTAGTCAATAAGAAGATGCCCTGTGTCCTTAGAGAAGTAGAAGGCTGAAAAATATTGGCTAGACAGGTACAGTCAGAAATAAGAGGAACATTGAGGGTAGAACAACCAGGAGAGTATTCTAAATTGTCAGGCTTCTGAGTTTTACATTTCTGGAATTTATCTATAGGATCAGTAGAGCATTATAGTGCAAAGGGAGTATCTTTCCTAGGTGTACAGATCCTCCTAACATACTTTGTTTCCCATAATCTCATAATACTTTTAAGTTTATAATCCTCCTTGGATTAAATTTGATTTTAGTCTTTTGTAGAAGAATGAGTTGAATCTCTGTCTGAAAGTTGGAAATATCCTCAAATCACCAGAGTAAATATCGAAGGCTGTGTCATTTGAGATTCTTACTTGCAAATGACAAAGCCTGTTAATGGTGTTTAAGCAAAAAAAAAAAAAAATGTATTCGAATATATAAGGAAGCTCACAATTTCCAGGAAGATCAGAGAATCAGGCTTGGAGACCACACAACTAGGAATGATTCTGAATCATATCACTGAGCTATTCCCATGAAGAACCCAGTATCTTCCAGTCAGGACAGTTACCACAGCTCATAAGCTTGGCACTAGGCACAGGTCATTGCCATTGGGACTTCTGCAGTTACTACCTCTATAAGCCAGATATCTCTGGCCCCCTTCACCAGAAGGGATTCTGTGCAATACCTGCATCATCTTTGCGTGTTGAAGTCTCACAGGTTGGGGAACTTAGGTCACATGCCTACATCCTAACCCCAAAAGAGGCTTCTTTCTTGGGGAGGCTCACACTCACAAGATGGGGGACACCCCAGACAAGGGAAGATAGTTCAGTGATCCTGGACAGCCAGAATGAATGATGACTGTCCACAAAGGCCTAAAGAGAGTAGGGCACTCAGCATTTGGGTAGAGACCTGAAAGCATGCCTTGAGCTGTGAAATCCAACTTACAGCTTTTGTAGACAGACACTTTCCCTAGCCAGTAAGACAAGATTAGCTGCCATGACCATGGCCGTGTGTTGTTATTAGATGCTGGTGGTTGGTGGCATTGACCGGGTTTATGAAATCGGACGCCAGTTCCGGAATGAAGGAATTGATTTGACTCACAATCCTGAGTTCACCACCTGTGAATTCTACATGGCCTATGCAGACTATCATGATCTCATGGAAATCACAGAGAAGATGATTTCAGGTGACCCCTCCTGCTCCCTTTGTCTTTCACTACAAAGAAAGTTTGCAGGGCTGGTGTGCCGCTTTCAATTGGACTTCCTGTTGGTCCTCTTTAAATGACACATTTCTTTCCCAGGGATGGTGAAACACATTACAGGCAGTTACAAGGTCACCTATCATCCAGATGGCCCAGAGGGCCAAGCCTGTGAGATTGACTTCACCCCACCCTTCCGGAAAATCAGCATGGTAGAAGAGCTTGAGAAAGCCCTGGGCATGAAACTGCCAGAAACTAACCTCTTCGAAACCGAAGGTAAAGTGATGCACTCCTTCACTGTAGGGCCCTCCTTCCTGTTCAGCTCTGAATTAGATTAGGTCAGGGCTAGAATTTCCCATGTTACTCTCTTTATATACCTCTTAATGGGGTAGTGTGATGTCTTCTGTCCTAACTTGTATGTTTGTATTACAGAAACTCGCAAAATTCTAGATGATATCTGTGTGGCAAAAGCTGTTGAATGCCCTCCACCTCGGACCACAGCCAGGCTCCTTGATAAGGTGAAAGGCCGTGCACTTCTAGTACATGCCCTCATCCAGTGGTAACGCCCCCTACTCCCTATGAAGGTGAACTCTACTGTAGAGAATGAACTTCTACAGCTTCATAGGAAAGCTCTAATGAGAGAACAAGTTTTGAATTCCTGCTGTACTGAGCTCTGTGCCAAATAGTTATGTTCGTTACCTTATTACCAACCATTGAGAAGCTTAGGATAAACCCGTATAGCATCAGGTATAGGGTTAGGGTCCGAGGCCTCTACCACCAAGACGGAGATGATCAAAATGCCATTTAGAAGGGCTCTCTAACTCTGCTTTCTCCTTAAGCTTGTCGGGGAGTTGCTGGAAGTGACGTGCATCAATCCTACATTCATCTGTGATCACCCGCAGATAATGAGTCCTCTGGCCAAATGGTAAGATAAAGCACGGTGTTGCAGTTACCTGTTGCTGCATAACCTCAGAACTTAGCGGCATAAAACAGTTTATTCTCAAGAGTTTGTGGGTTCATTGGGTAGTCTTTCTGCTCTACGTGGTGTTGGCTAGGGTAACTCAAGTGGCTTTTTTCAACTGGGAACTTTGCCAGGGCACCTTGCATCTCCTCCACATGGGATCTCATCCTCTGGGGCCTCTCTGGCAGCGTAGCCAGGGTTCCAAGTGGAAGCATTCCAAAAGAATAAATCCTGATGTGCAAACACATATCAATCCTCTGCTGATGTCCCATTGGCCAGAGCAAGTCATATGGGCAGCCCAGACTCAGTGTGGCAGGGACTACAGAAGGGCATAAATACAGGGGGTATGGTTCAGTATATCAGTCTACCACACATGCCTGTTGTGAAGATAATTAAAGTTTCTTTGTCTCTAACCCTCCTCACTAATGTACCAAGTGATTTGGTGCCAAGGATGCATGCAGGCTTTTGGTCACAATCAGTACAATTTTGAGTCAACTAGATTTCAGGAATTCTTGTTTGTACCAGATGTTCTTACTGAACCTGCATATTCACCCTCCCCTTTGGTCTCCTGTCCCCAGGCACCGCTCTAAAGAGGGTCTGACTGAACGCTTTGAGCTATTTGTCATGAAAAAGGAAATATGCAATGCCTACACTGAGCTGAATGACCCTATGCGACAGCGGCAGCTTTTTGAAGAACAGGCCAAGGTAAGGAAGGAATGTGTGCCCACTCACCAGAAGATATCAGCATTAACCCTGGTCTGTGTCTTGTCTGCAACTCCTGGTGACTTCAGCAGAATGAAGGATGAAAGCCACAGGCTTCACTGGAGGAAGTCACATTTCAAGATGGAGAACTTGACTAGTTTTGGCCCTAGGATTTCTATATAAATGGAGCTTAGGCATGAATATCTGTTTGAGGAGTGTGACACTTGACAAGAACATAATTTTTCTTAGAAGGTACATTTATTGAGGTGGCTTGAGGATGAGAAGCCAAAGCACCCACAGTCTGCCTACACTAGCACTGCCACTGATGGGTGGTTCAGGAAGTGGGAGAAAGACTGTTGGGAATCATCAGAGTCTCTGAAAGAAAATGCGTTTCACTGGACTTGAAGAGCCCCAGGCAGTAGAAGTATTTTCATTTCGCAGAGAAATTTGCATGTGTTCTGAGGTAGAATTCATCAGTCCTGACCTCCAGGTCTTTGAAAGAAATGGCTCCATCCTGGAGTTACTGGGAAACCAATTCCCAGCAAGTGCTGGGTGTCCAGAGCATCCCTGGAATGATACTGCCTCTGGACGTTTTCACGTGTTCACTCAGACGCTGAGAGAGCACAGCCTAGAACAACGTCGCTGTGTGGTTCTCCTCTTCCAGGCCAAAGCTGCTGGCGATGATGAGGCCATGTTCATAGATGAAACCTTCTGCACTGCCCTGGAATACGGGCTGCCCCCCACAGGTGGCTGGGGCATGGGCATCGACCGCGTCACCATGTTTCTCACCGACTCCAATAACATCAAGGTACGAGGAGACCCTGAAGGAGCACCACTGTGTTGGAAGCGGGGTGTGGTGGGCCTGGAGCCTAAAGAGAGGGCTTTGGGCTAGGAGGAGGGGCAGGCAGAGAAGTTACAGGGGACTTCACCAGAGGAGGGGCAGAGCATCTGACCTTACAGAATTCGGGGGTTTTTCAACCTGAGGCAGAAGAAATACTAATTGTTCACATTTCTTAAGGATCCAAGGAACATGCTAAGCCATCTGCATGCATTATCTCATTTAACTTAAGTCAGCTTATGACGTGTAGAAACTGTTGCTATCCCTTGTTTATAGTTGAGGAAATCATATTTGAAGAGTATCTCTCTGTTTGTTCCTTCTTTTGACATTGTACCCTAGGCAGCACTGTGCATTTCTTCTTTTCCATCCTCTGTAACTGAGAGGGACTGAATTGAAATGAAAGAACACAGATGTCCGGGTGTTGGTGATAACAGTAATGAGGGGTGAAAGGAGTAGGTGGATAGCCAGGAAAAAGTGTGTCTTAGCTTCAGAATGCATTCTCTCTCCTGTAGGAAGTGCTTCTGTTTCCTGCCATGAAACCTGAAGACAAGAAGGAGAACGTAGCCACGACTGAGGGACTGGAAAGCACAGCAGCCGGCACTTCTGTCTAGAAAACAGTGACAGCAAGTCGCACGGCTTGGGCATCTGCGCTTGTGCAGAAGATCAAGGACTGCGAGGGAATTCCTGTGTGCGTTGCTGTCTATTTGACTATCACATTTCATGTCAGCCATCAAAAGAGAGAAGAGGAATTAAGAATTCCTTTTTACTCCTTGTTACCAAATAAACCATTTGTCTCTACTCCTGTCTCATCACTCTTTTTACTTTTGGAATGTCATCTTATTAGACAGCTGACATAATGAATGTTTTAAAGTCTTTATTGGATTTGTTAACAATATTGCTTCTGTTTTATGTTTTGGTTTTTAGGCCGCGAGGCATGTGGGATCTTAGCTCCCCAACCAGGGATCAAACCACCCCCTACATTGGAAGGCGGAGTCTTAACCACTGGACCGCCAGGGAAGTCCCCAGAGGTGCTATTTTAGATAGAAGTGATGGAGGCAGTGCTACGTTGCATATGTGGTCAGGGAAGACCTCTTCTAGGTGACATTTAAGTAGAGATCTGGAAACAGAGATCTGAGTGGAAAAGGGGTGATTTAGACTACAGGGCTGCATTTTTGAGGAACAGCAAAGGGGTCTGGTATGGCCGGAGAGGAGCAAGTAAAGATCAGTAAGGGGCCGGATCATGCAGGCATCTGTAAGCCATGCAGAGGAGTATGTATTATGAGTGGGGTGTGAAGCCATTGGAGGGTTTTGAGCAGTGTTTTTTTATTTGTTTGTTTTTTGGCCACACCACGTATGGCATGTGGGATCTTAATACCCCAACCAGGGATTGAACCCATGCCCTCTGCATTGGAAGCACGGAGTCTTAGCCACTGGACCACCAGGGAAGTTCCCTTGAGCAGTGTTTTTAAAAGATTGTTCTAGTTAGCATGTGGAAAGCAAGAGTGAAAGGGAGACAGTTGCACTGCAGCAGTGGGCTGAGGAGCGATGATGGCTTAGCCTTGGGTGGTGTAAAGAGATGGTGATGGTTGAGCCATTGGACTTTGCCTGTGTTCCTGAGGTCAGCAGAATCTGCTGTCAATGTGGGTTGTAAGAAGAGGAATCAAAGATAATTTCAAGGTTTGGGGCCTGACCAACTGGAAAGTAGAGTTGTCATTGACTTGAGATGGAAAAAACTTGAGGAAGTGCAGGTTTGAGAAGGAAGGTTGAGTGTTTGGTTTTGGACATAATTAAATTTAACATGCTTGTTAGACATTGGGTGGGAAGAGTGAATAGGATGCTGAATAGTGAGTCTGGTATATTCTCATTTTCAGCACAGTTCAATTGAGCTAAGAATGTGACAAGGGTATGGCTGGGGACCTGCTATTAAAAGAGAGCCCATGACACAGGGAGGCAGCGGGGGAAACTTTTCTCCAACGAGACAACAAAGGACTTGTCTTTTGCACTTCAGCAAAACCTCTGCAAGCGTCTCGGCTTGGGAGTTGCCAGTCCACTTTCACAGAGCAGTTTTTTACTTTGCGGCTGGTAAAATGATCTAAGCACCCAGAATTACCTAACTGGGAACTACAGGGAGTGCTGAGCACCTCACTCCTTGCTGGTGTTGAACATAGGCTCCAGGAGCACTTGGCAGTGCAGGTTAGCTGACCAGGTGGTATTTCAGAAGAAACACATCATATGGCACATCCTTCAGCAAGGTGGTGTTAATTAATAATGAAAAGTCAACTCACCAGGATAAGGGACTGGACTTCAGGCACCACTGTACCGTCAATGTGGACCATTGGAAAAGGCAACAAGGATTAATGAGGTCACAAGTGATCTTTGGAGAGCTGTTTAGTAGTAGGCTGGGGGCAGATGCCAGCTGTCTGGCCTCAAGGAGCTTGGGGATAGAGGAACTGAAGCAGCAGTAGACATCTTGTCTGTGTGGTTTAGCAGGAAAAAATGACAAACAGAATGAAAGCTGGAAGGGGACTTCCCTGGTGGTGCAGTGGTTAAGAATCCTCCTGCCAATGCAGGGGGCATGGGTTTGATCCCTGGTCTGGGAAGATGCCACATGCCGCAGAGCAACTAAGCCCATGTACCACAATTAAGCCTGCGCTCTAGAGCCCGTGTGCCACAACAACAGCCCACGCGCCTAGAGCCCATGCTCCACAACAAGAAGCCACCGCAATGAGAAGCCCACGCACCACAACGAAGAGTAGCCCCCGCTCGCCACAACTAGAGAAAGCCTGCGCACAGCAATGTAGACCCAACACAGCCAAAAATAGATAAAATTAAATCTTAAAAAAAAAAAATCCTTTAAGAAAATATTTAATAAATCATCCCAATAAAACCAAAAAATGGAAACTCTGGAAAATGCTCTGAAGGAGAGATCCATGGGGTATTGAGAAACTAACAGACCTAGTTAAGGAAGGTTTCCCTGAGGACATCAGATCTGAGATCTGAAGGAAGATAGAGCACTAACTAGTCAAAGAAGGGAAGGAAGGGCTTTCCATAGTGTGGCAACAAGTGCAAAGGCCCTGACAAGGAAAGAACAAGGAGAAGACCAATACCACTAGATATAAAAACCCAAAGAAATATGCCAACAGATGAGGCAGGACGGTGCTGGTCATACAGGGCTGTGAGCCCTACTATGGGACTTTGTCTGCACTTTAAAAGTGCTGGGAAACCACTGAAGCATTTAAGCAGGGGAGTGACATCATATCTGCATTTTGAAAACATCAGTCTGGCTGCTCTGTGAAAAAGAATTGGAGTTGGGCAGAAAGAGGTTAAAGTCCAAGGTTAACAAGCAGTCCAAGAGGGAAACAACAGCAGTTCGGACTAGGGTGTTGCCATGAAAATGGACAGAATTGGATGGACTCAAGAGAGAGAAAGCTCAACAGGACTTGGTAATGGATTATATATTGGATTATATTATGGGGGTGAAGGGAAGGGAAATGACAAGGTGATTCACTTTTCAGTTTATGCAACTAGACAAATGGTGGTACTAATCCCTGAGATGACCCTGGAAGATGATTCCCCCACCAGGAATCTTTAAAGACAAGGAGTCAGTCGCAGATTAAACATGCTGGAGGGGCTTCCCTGGCAGTCCAGTGGTTAAGACCCTGCGCTTCCAATGCAAGGGGCGCAGGTTCGATCCCTGGTCAGGGAACTAAGATCCCACATGCCGCATGGCCAAAAACAAAAAACAAAACAACAAAACTAAACATGTTGGAGAGAGGAAGGAGGATCAGGGTCCTGACACTTGGAGGAGGCCTGTGGCCCTTTTCCTCTGATCTAGAGAGAAAGATGGGGATCAAGTAAGTTGCACTTCTTCTCTAGCTTTTGAGGGGTAGTAAGAAAAGTGAATTCTCTCATCTTTAGTAATTGAGGTATACAGCTGCTGAATGGTACAGGCTCCTGAACTATCCAAGACAGCTATACTACCTATACCTGACAAACTGAAGGTTTTAGACATGAGCTGTCCAATACGGTAAGCCACTAGCCACATATGGCTATTGAGCGTTTGAAATGTGGCTGGTCAGAACTTAGATGTACTGTAATATACACACCAGATTTCTTAAACTTAGTATGAAGAAAAGTATGTAAAATATCTCAAATTTATAAAAAAATATTGATTACACGTTGAAATATGTTGAATATGCTGGGTTAAATAAAATATATGGTTAAAATTAATTTCACTTATTTCTTTTGACTTTTTAAAACGTAGCTACTAGAAATTTTTTAATTACATATCTGGCTCGAATTATATTTCTACTGGACATCAATGTTTTAGACAAAAATTCAGACTAGTGTTCCAAGATACGACATCATTCTACTATTTGAATCTATCCCACCGGGGAGTCAGCTTCCCTGAGCCCATTTCACCGGTACCTAAGCACAGCGCCGGAAGTCGCTAGACTCTAAGGATCAGCCCAGCCGCCCCTGGCTCCGCCCCCTAAACGACTACAAAGGCCAGCGTGCACTGCGCGCCTCCGGAGACGGGTCTGGAAGCGCCACCTCTTTGTGACGTCACGCTCGTTGCGCCGCGCGGGCTCTGTTTGTTCCTTTCGAGAGCGCGAGTTGTGGAGGTGGGAGGCGAGCGTCCGTGAAGGGGGTGGGGTCGTGCGGCCGAGGGCGCGCAAATAAGGGGGACCTTGGGGCTCCTGGGTGAGGTCCCCTCTGTCCGACTTTCCGGAGCCCTTTTTGTGTGGGGAGAGGATATCAGGACCGCGCCTCTCCCACCGCGTGTCCGGTGGGATAATGCGGCTCCTTTCAGGGAAATGCCAACGTCCCCTTGTGCGGAGAGCTCCTGCTGCGGATGAGTGCGGGGCGCGTGGCCTCTCGGCAGCATCCCACAAAGCCCAAGGGGGCAGGCACGCACGTTGTCCCTGCTGCAGGGGCCTGGAGTCTCCGAATGGGCCCCACCCGGGCCCCTGGAGGATATTGAGGAGGGGGCCTAAGGGAAGTAGGCTTCACTTCCAACCCCTCTAAAGCCTTTTCTCCTCTGGCAGCCGAATTACTTTAACTTTTTTTTTTTTTTTTAATTTATTTTTGGCTGTGTTGGGTTGTTTCTGCCCGCGGGCTTTCTCTAGTTGTGGCGAGCGGAGGCTACCCTTCGTTGCGGTGCACGGGCTTCACATTGCGGTGGTCTCTCCTGTTGTGGAGGACCGGCTCTAGGCTCATGGGCTTCAGTAGTTGTGGCACACAGGTTCAGTAGTTGTGGCTCACGGGCTCAAGAGCGTCAGTAGTTGTGGCACATGGGCCTAGTCGCTCCACGGCATGTGGGATCTTCCCGGACCAGGGCTCGAACCCGTGTCCCCCGCATTGGCGGGCGAATTCTTAACCACTGTGCCACCAGGGAAGCCCAACATGCTTAGATCTTGGTTTGCTTAAATAGGGCACCACAGCATTAGAGCCTCATCAATCTAATGGCCTCCTTGTTTAATTAATTTAACACAACGCAATTTTTCTCATTGTAGAAAAGTCAGTTGTCTGCTATATGCATTGGGGTGCAATGGAGCCTTTTTTTTTTTTTTTTTTTTTGGTGACATGTCTGGCTTTGTCCATCACCATATGATCTTATTTTCTACTAGGAAGCTTTTCATACATTTGAGTCCAAATGAGGTCACTGAGCGAGCATCCATAGAGTCAAGAGTGAGAGAGTTTCGAGGGAAGTATTCTAGACCTCTTTTAGGTCTGATCTGCTTCATGGTTTCTTATTCATGGTTTTACGTGTCCATTACAGTTCCACTGCCTGATAAGGAGCTCAAGGCAAATCAGTCAGGAAATTCAAGTGTTCTTTTTTGTAATATTAATCTCAGTTAACATTAATTATGCTCAACTTTGTACCAATTGCTTTTTTTTTTAATTGCTTTTTGTAATTATTTAAGCCTCGCAGTAACTCCAGTGGATTACATACTACTGTCTCTAAATAATCAGATGACACAGAAAGGTTAAGTAATCTACGCAATATCGCACAGTTACTTTGTAGCAAAACCAGGATGAGACTCCAGAAATGGTAACTCCAAAGCACTCATTCTGAGAAGCGGAACACTTGACTGGTGAGAAACCACTAGACTCTTGTCACTTCTTCCCTCTGCATCATAAAACGCTGTAGAAGAAATTAAAGGGTTGCTTTCCTGATGGGGGCATCACTGGAGGTTTACTAGAGGGAGGTAAACTATCTGCTATGACGGAAAGACAAGTAAAACGTCTGAAAAAGAGGACGGAAAAGAAAAACCTTCTCCCCGGAAAGATAAACTTTGTATGGTGAGAGTCTGTCCAAAGCAAGCTGAGGTCTGCACCCTCAGCTATTTTACATGCTATTTCCAAATGAAAATTGGAGTAACAAGGATACTTCCTTCTCATATGCTTTCATTTTGAGTAGTTAGGTTCAGATTCATTAGAAACATGTCAAATATATAACATTAGAAGAAGAAAAAAAAGCAGCTTGAAGAAATAGGGTATCTTCTGGGGTTGTGAGATTTGGGACTTCTTTGGTCTTTCATTAAAGATGAAAAGAAGGCAGAGGGGTAGTAGGAGAAGATGATACATAGGGTTCCGAACTGAGAAACCTCAGTGTGAACATGAATGGGCTATATCTGAATGCCTGTTGAAGCACTGGTGCAGGCTTGTAGCATCTTGCATTCGTTCTCCTTTCTGCCCTTCTGATGGTTGTGGGTTTTGATCAGGGCCTCAGCACCAGCTCACACCATGTGGACCGCGGATGAGATTGCGCAGCTGTGTTATGAGCACTATGGGAGCAGGCTGCCCAAGCAAGGGAAGCCTGAGCCCAACCGCGAGTGGACGTTGCTCGCAGCCGTGGTGAAGATACAACCTACAGCTGACCAGGCCTGCGACCGCCCTGACAGACCGGTGCAAGGTGAGACCTTTTCTCCCTGGAACGCTGTCTCTCCCTGTAGGAGATGGTAGAACTACACAGGGCTAGGCAGGGACGATGGCGGTTGGGTGTAAACCTCGATGTTGGGCATGTTCCGCTGCTCCCCGCCAGGGGGCGGGGTACCTCTGGTGGCGGGAGATGGCCGTGCTGGAACCGCAGTCCACAGTTGAGTCAGCCTTTGGGGGACTCAGTGTGCAGACTTATTAAACCTATAGACCACTCAGATTCTGAGAGCTCACTTAATGATTTGTTTTTTTCCCCTCAGTGACAAAGGAAGTTGTCTCAATGGGAACAGGAACCAAATGCATAGGCCAGTCCAAAATGAGGAAGAGCGGTAAGCCCCGGTGGGGTCTGAACAGGGCCTGTTAGGGAGTTTTGGAAGCCGGTGTGCATGTCATCCGTTCCTCTCCTCGGCAGAGCAAAGGGGCCATATCGCTAGGTGGCTGACCTTTCACTTCCCACTGACTGTCGCTCCAGTTGAAAGGACAGAACTCATTTAAAGAATGGAAGTAAGCTGTGGAAGCAAAGGCCACCAGGAACATCTTTCCGAGTGGCTTGAAAGTTGGCCAGTATTTTCATGCTCAAACCAAAAGTTCCCTGGGCTTAGCTATTGCATATTAGATCTGAAGCCCCACAAAGCAATCTTTAATTAAATGGAGATTTTGGCACCAGAAAGAATATGGAAATCCCTTAGAGGTCTGACATCTTCACCTTCTGGTTGCCCGTTAACAGATTCCTTCTCCAGTTTGCTCTCCTCATTCTCCTAGCCTTTCCTCCTGGATATGATGCCACTGTTCCAGGACCACTGTTGATAGAATTCGATGGAATTTTATCACTATGAGCACAAGTATGGCATGAGGGTACAAAAGATCTGGGCTCCTCTCCTCCAGATAAAGATTTCCCTATAAATCAGGAGTTCTCAGCTAGGGGAGATTTTGCCCCCCAGGAGACTTTAGGCAATATGTGGAGACATTTTGGTTGTCAAAACTGGGGAGAGGGGAATATGCTAGTGGTCTCTAGTGAGTAGAGGCCAGGAATGCTGCTAAACATCCTGCAAAGCCCAGGACAGCGCCCCCCGCCCCATGCAACAAAGCATTTTCCAACCCTAAATGTCAGTAGTTGAGGAAACCCTGCTGTAAATGCTTTGCCAGTAATGATTGTAAAACTTTCAGGCAAAGCCTTCCAGGAGCTACATGGCCATTCTGGGTGCTGGGAGAAGCTGCTATGTTCTGCTTTTAGAAACCAGGGAATCTCCAGGTTCCATATGTCTTCACAAATGTCCTGTCTTTGCCGCAGGAGACATCCTCAATGATAGCCATGCTGAGATCATAGCCAGAAGGAGTTTCCAAAGGTAAAGCTACATCCCCAAAGACTCTGATTTAGCTTGGGTGGGGGCCCCAGAATATGCATTTCTAATAAGCTCCTAGGTAATACTGATTATGTAGGCCTCCGAACTGCACTTAAAATAGTGCTTGTCTAGACAGTGGTTCTCATGCTTGATGTGCATCAGAATCACCTAGAAGGTTTGTTAAAACCCAGATAGCTGGGCCCATCCCCAGAGATTCTGATTCAGCAGATCCGGGTGGAGCCTGATAAGTTGCATTTCTAATAAATTCCAGCTGATGCTGATGCTGCTGTTTCAGGAATCGCATTTTGAGAGTCACTGGGCTAGGTCATTCTCATAATTCCAAATCGCTACCAGTCCCATTGGTCTGCAGTATCTCTTTCTTAGTAATCACGCAGCCAGAGTCTTTCCCTTTACCACAGAGACTGGTTGTTCGTTCTGATAACATCCTGCACCCCATTAGGTACCTTCTCCATCAGCTCCACTTGGCAGCCAGCCTGAAAGAGGATAGCATCTTTGTCCCAGGAACTCAGAGAGAACTGTGGAAACTCAGACCAGACCTCTTGTTTGTGTTTTTCTCCAGCCATACACCCTGTAAGTATATTAAAGCCTTTGGATTCATGTTACATTGTCTGCTTCCTTATTGTTGTCTTATCCATAGTTTCTCAAAAAAACACCTTAGACGAAGTGGAGCTACAACCATTGATAGTGCCTTTTTGTGAACAGCCCAGTGTGCCTAATCACGTCTCTACCAAGGAAAAGGGGAGGGCGCTTCACTCATACTATTATTCAGTTCTCAGTTCCCAAGCAGGATTGGGAAGCTTAAAGCTGAGACCCCACAAGGTCCAAAACCAACAATAGGGCTTAGAGGTCCAAAGCCCTGAGTTCTATGGTGATTTATCCCGAAACTCATTTCATTCATTCATTAAACATAAATTTTCTACTCCTTGTCAGGCAAGTGTGACATACTGGTTATGTAGCAGTGAATAAGACTAGTCCCTTGCTTACCCTTTAGTTTTTTAGGAAATGTAGACAGCCATGGTTAGTTAAGGTAAATTTTGATGAGTTGTAAGGGGATATTCAGGTGCTATGGTTGCATTAGGCGGGAAGACCAGACCTGGCCGATTTTCTATCCTTTGTTTTTCTGTCTTGAAAATTGGGAATAATTTCTACCCTTTGTAGACAACAGTTCAGGGATGGTGGTAAAATTTCCTCACCCTAAAAACTTTGAAATAAGGATATAAGATTGTTCCCTGAGTATTAAATTTTAAAACTAACTATGTAATTAGAGCAGATAGGTAATCACTCTTAAGAGACAATAACTGAAGATCATAACTCAAATCAAAAATATAGTTTATGAAAGAACAGGAAAATGACATACAGAGGAAGGCAGGACTCATCCATACTCTATTCTTAGCAGTGCCCTGATAGGTTGTTTCCTAACTCAGTGCTTCTCAAACTGTAATATGCATATAAATCACCCAGGGATCTTGTTAAAATGCAGATTCAAATTCAGTAGGTCTGGGGTAGAGCCGGAGGTCTGCATTTCTAACCAACTCCCACGTGGTGCCAGTGGTATTGGCCCATGTATCACATTTTGAATATCCAGGGCCTGGCTGATCCCAGTGGGAGGTATAGCATTCTTGTGGAGAGGGATACATCTGGTGATCACAGCTGGCCTGACCGCCTAATCAAACTACATAAATCAGTGGTTTGCAGGCTGGTACTGCTTTGTGAGAGTGTACTGGTCCATGGCCAGATGAGAAAAATCAGGACTACTCAGTGAGTTTTTCAAAAAAACTAATTTCTTTCCATTTTAAGGTTATGAGATTTTTATGTATTATTAAAATAATGATAAATAGGATTTTTAAAGATCTTACTTGATGAATAAAGAGTTGTCAACACTCTATTCATCTTAAAATCTTCTGGAGATTTTACTGGTCTTTGAAATCAAAATTTAGAACCACTGATCTAACTCCCAGGGTGATGGGTAATCTTTTACAGTGTGATGTCCACCCATGGTTTGTCTGCAGGGAGAAAGAACACTACCTAGAGAATGTGACTGTTTGGCTCCCTTGGCATTTATTCCTCATTACTAATTGATAAGTTGGTGCCTGGATTGGCTACTTCAGACTGGTACTTGCGAGCTGTATTAGCATGAGTCAGCCTCTTGAGTTCAGGCATCTGTCAAGATCAAATCTCTGAGCCTTCAGAGTGGGAGGTGGGCCCTGGGGAAGTCTCCAAAGTCACTGTCACCTTGTGAGGTCTCTGGAAGCCTGCCAGCCAGCCTCTCTGGCAACACTCCCACTTCTGCATCTCTTGGCTTTTCCACTCTTAGGTTATAAAGACCACAGACGTATTATTTACACACTTTAGAAAAGCAATACACATTAGTGTTTGAAGAAGAAGCTCCCTTCTCACAGGGGAGGTGTGCTTTTTACTGACCTCTGGTTTTCTTTGATTCCCTGTAAACACAGAGTGGGTCAGAAATCTCTACACCAGCTTGGGGAAATACCAGTTGTGTAATTTACTGTGAGGATATGCAAGATGGAGAAAGTATGAGCATTATTTGCCAAACTTATTTAACCATGAAATCAACCATCCACTTTTGTTTTCCAAGGCATCTTATGGAATAATATTCCACAAAATGCACTTGAGAAACTGTGCTCATTCTAAGCCAGGGGTTCTCAACTCAGGATGATTCTGCTGCCCAGGGGACATTTGGCAGCATCTGCAGACATTTGTGATGGTCAGACTCAGGGGTGCTATTGGTATCTAGTAGGTAGAGACCAGGGAGCCTGCTAAACATCCTGTAATATATAGGGCAAGCCCCCATGGCAAGGAATTATCTGGCCCAGAATGTCAGTGTGGAGGTTGAGAAACCTTGGTCTAATCTAGTGTTTCCAAAACTTCTGTGGTAAGAATCACCTGGGATCTTTGTTAAACAATTCAGTTTTCAAGACTCCTCCCCCTGAGAGAGTCTAGCTCACTGGGTCTAGGATACGGTCTTCAGCAAGAACCTCAGAGAATTCTTGTTAGGGAAATTTGGCCAAGTGTTCTTAATTCATCTCAGGTAGCTGGGAGAATAGAATTAAGCTTCATTTAAGTCAGTGGTTCTCAAACTTGACGTTGCATCAGTATCACCTGGAGAGCTTGTTAAAACAGACTGCTGGGTACCGCCTCTAGAGATTCTGAGTCAACAGGGCTACTGTGGGTCCCAAGAATTTGCATTTCTATCAAGTTCCCAAGGGATGCTTATGTGGCTGGTCCGGTGGCCTCACTTTGAGAACCACTGGTTTAAGTGATTTCTTCTCCTACAGGTGGGGATGCCTCCATCATTCCAATGCTTCAGTTTGAAGATCAGCCTTGCTGTCCTGTCAGTAGAGATTGGGCCAATAACCCATCAGTAGAAGCTGGTGATAACCTAGAAGCTCCTGAAGATAAAAGGAAATGTGAAGACTCAGATAGTCCTGTGACCAAAAAGATGAGGCTTGAGCCCAGGACTCCTGATGGTATGGCTCACCATCAGAGTTTTGGCAACCAGGAAAGTGGCCCTAATTCACCAGATGTCAGCAGCTCTAATCTCACTGCAGAGGAACCAGCCGCTGTCACTGGAATGGCCCCCGGTGGCGCCAAAGTGGTGGACGTTTATAGAACTGGAGCCAAGTGTGTGCCTGGAGAAGCTGGAGACTCAGGGAAACCTGGTGCTGCCTATCACCGGGTGGGGCTGCTCCGAGTGAAGCCAGGCCGGGGGGACAGGACTTGCTCCATGTCCTGCAGTGACAAGCTGGCACGGTGGAACGTCCTCGGATGCCAGGGGGCACTGCTGATGCACTTCCTGGAAGAGCCCATCTACCTGTCAGCTGTGGTCATTGGGAAGTGCCCGTACAGCCAGGAGGCCATGCAGAGAGCACTGATTGGGAGGTGAGAGGGCAGGGAGGGAACAGTCTTTCCAAAAAGCAGTCTGAGGATATGTCCAAAGAGCCTGGACATACATACCTATGCACAAAGAGTTAAGAATTTGTTCTAAGGAAATAATTAAGAAAGTGCTCAAATATTTAGCTTTGTGTGTACTAATTTAAAGGAAAAAAAAAACAAAAGAGGAAACCACTGAAATGGCCAGCAATAGAAGATTGTGATTTTTGTTACAACTAATATTGATGAATATTTAACATGGAAAGATGCTCATAATGTTTAAAGAGCAATTTAGAAGGTAAAACGAGTTCATTTCGGTCTTAAAGTATATATGCCCATAGAAAAAAATGTATAGGAGGACATACACCAAGGTATTAATATGATTACCACTGAGTTGTGGTATTATGGGTGATTTTTTTCTTCTTTGTGATTACTCTATTTTCTAATTTTTCTGCAGTGTGCATATATTGCTGTTATAATGTTTAAAAACCTTCAGACATTAGTGTTGATTTTTTAAAAAGAAAAAAGACAAATGATGACCACTCAAGCGTGGTCTCCCTAAAGAAGGGCAGCCAAACCTGATTAATGCTGTAGTAACTGAGGGCAGATAAGGCCATGACCAGGGGAGGTCTGTGGGCCCTTGTCAAATGTACCACTCCTAAAGCTGACTCTTGGAAGCACCCCAGGATATGACCCACTAATTCCACTCCCGGGTACATACAGAAGAGAAATGAAGACATACATCCACATAAAAGTTGTACATGAATGTTCATAGCCACATTAGTCATAATAGCCCATAAGTGAAACAACCCAAATGTCCATCAGCTGGTGAATTGATAAACAAAAGGTGGTAGCTCCCTGCAGTGGAGTGTTACTCAGCCACAAAAAGGAATGAAGGACTGATACATGTCACAACATGGATGAACCTTGAAAATCTTATGCTAAGTGAAAGAAGCCACATGTTGTATGGTTTCATGGAGTGAAATGTCCAAAATAGGCAAATCCATAGAGACAGAAAGTAGATTCATGGGTGCCAGGGGCTGGAGAAGGGGATGGTGAATGACTGCCGTTAGGTGCAGGATTTCTCATTGGGGTGACGAAAATGTAGATTGCAGTGCTTGTTGCACAACTCTGTGACTATACTTAAAAAATTGAATTATAACTTTAAATGGGTGAATTTTATGGTGTATAAACTATATGCCAATAAAGATGTTAAGAAAAAAAAGGCAATCCTAGGCACTGTGCCCAAGACATTTTCTGTTTTCCATGTTTTCTTGATTCCAAGACTTTAAGTTGCTGTCTGCTCAGTTCTAGACCCACTACATGTTGGCATCTACTTTGTGTGAAATATTCAAGAGAAAAAAATGAAGCTTTTATATTATAGGATAATTTTGGTTTCTGGCCTGTTTTAAGGACTCCCTAGGAAGCTGATGCCGACAGGTTAATATTTCTTCTTAAGGTTTTCAAATCTTTCACAGCCAATATGAGAAATGGAGTTCGGTGTTACTGAAGTCCCTGAGGGGTGGTGACTCAGTTTATAGCTGTCACTTGAGAGTGATGGAAGAGATCTTCCTTCAGCCATAAGGTTCATAGGATCTGGATTCTATTCTGTCACAACCTCCTATACCATCCTCCCCATAAATAAATAAATAAATAAATAAATCCACAGACTTCCTAAGGCCTTTGCCTCCCACTGAGACATGGGTGGTAATGTGGTCCACAGTCCTAGATACTCTCTTTCTCGATGAGTGAGCCTAAACTACATGCCTTTCCCCTCACGTTTAGGTGTCAGAATGTCTCAGCTTTACCCGAAGGCTTTGGAGTTCAAGAAGTGAAAATACAGCAGTCAGATTTACTATTTGAACAGAGCCGCTGTGCAGTACAGGCAAAAAAGGCTGAGAACCAAGGCCGACTTGTTCCTTGTGGGGCAGGTAAGGGATCCAGGTTCCACTTGCTCTGGAGTAACTTGTCCCTGGACATTAGAGTGGCCTGGAAGGGATTGCATCCTCCCAGCCTGGGGTAGCATTTTACCACTCAAGTGGTCAATAGCGTGGGCTTGGGAGATACCCACACTGGGTCAAGTTCACACTCTTTATGACCCTGGGCAATTTGTCCTCTCTTAGCCTCAGTTCCTTCATCTTCAGATAAGAATATCATTTATTTGTCAGGGTTGTTACGAAGAATAAATGAGAAATTCTGTTTCATGCATTTACTGTGTTCATCATATAATAAATACTCAATGATTGTTAGCTATTATGATGATGATGGTGGTGGTGATGATGAAGAATCATGAACCACTTACACTGTTGTATTCTGGAGGCCAGGCATCAGAGTGGCAGCCACTGTCTCTGGCATCATATCCAGCTCTCATGAGTCTTCAGTGGTAGGGAAATACTTTTATTAAAATACCTCTGACATTTACAGAAAACTGAACAGTTTTAACGCCAGAATCTTTTCATAGCCATCAGCTGGAGTGCAGTTCCTGAGCAGCCACTGGATGTCACCGCCAATGGCTTTCCGCAGGGAACAACAAAGAAAGGAATCGGACGCCTTCAAGCCAGGTACAGCATATTGGGGCAGAAGGAGATGGTGGCAGTGCATTCACACCTCACCACCCCCTAATTCCAGAACATTTTCTTTTTCTTTTTTCTGGCTGCGTTGGGTCTTCGTTGCTGCGCACAGGCTTTCTCTAGTTGCGGCAAGCGGAGGCTACTCTTCATTGTGTGCAGGCTTCTCGTGGTGGCTTCTCTTGTTGCGGAGCATGGGTTCTAGGTGCGCGGGCTTCAGTAGGTGCAGCAGACGGGCTCAGTAGTGGCAGCAGGTGGGCCCTAGAGGGCGTGGGCTTCAGTAGTTGCAGCGCGCGGGCTCTAGGGCACGCAGGCTTCAGTAGTTTTGGCATGCGGGCTCAGTAGTTGTGGCTTGCGGGCTTAGTTGCTCTGCGGCATGTGGGATCTTCACAGACCAGGAATCGAACCCGTGTCTCCTGCATTGGCAGATGGATTCTTAACCACTGCACCACCAGGGAAGTCCTCCAGAACATTTTCATCAACACGATAAGAAACCCCGCACCTATTAGCAGTCACTCCCCATCCTCTTCTCCAGCCCTTCGCATCCACAGATCTACTTTCTGTCTCTATGGATTTACCTATTCTAAACTTTTCACTACATGAAATCATACAATGTGTGGTTTCTTTCACTTAGCATAGATTTTCAAGGTTCATCCATGTTGTATCATGTATCACTCCTTCATTCCTGTTTTCCATTGTATGGATATGCCAGTTTTTTATCCGTTCATCCTTTGATGGGCATTTGGGTTATTTCACTTTTTGGCTATTATGAATAATAATTCTGCTCTGAACATTCATATACAAGCTTTTGGGTGGACATTTGTTTTCAACTGTCTTGGGTATACCTAGGAGTGGGATTGCTGGGTCATGGGATAACCTTATGTTTAACTTCTGAGAAACTGCCAAACTGTTTTACATAACAGCTGCACCATTTTAAACTTCCATCAGCAATGTATGAGTATTTCAATTATCCTGCATCCTTTCCAACACTTGTTATTGTCTGTCTTGTAACCATTTTAGTGGGTGTTAAGTTCTATTTCATTGTGGTTTTGATTTGCATTTCTCTAATAACTAATGATGCTGAGCATCTTTTCCTGTACTTATTAGCCATTTGTATATCTTCTTTAAGTAAATATCTGTTCAGATCTTTTGCCCATTTTTTAAATTGGTTTATTTGTCTTTTCATTGTTGATTTGAGAGATTTCTTTATATATTCTGGATATGAGTCCTTTATCAGATATATATCTCAGATAATTTCTCCAGTTCTGTGGATTGTCTTTTCAGTTTTTGAAAGTGTCCTTTAAAGCACAAAAGTTTCAAATTTTAAGGAAGTCCATTTTATCTATTTTTGTATTTCGTGGTTTGTGCTTTTAGTATCATATGTAAGAAACCATTGTCACAAAGATTTACTTTGTGTTTTCTTCTCATGGTTTTAGCTTTTATGTTTAGGACTTTGATCCATTTTGATTTAATTTTTTATAAGGTGTGAGGTAGGGATCCAACTTCATTCTTTTGCAAGTGGATGTCCTTGTCTCAGCATCATTTCTTGGAAAGTCTGTTCTTTCCCCTGGAAGATTCTGAAAGGAACACTTTCTTGGGCTTTACCACTAGAGATTCTGGTTTAGTAGGTCAAGGCTGGAACCCGCGAATCATTTATGAAGCTGCACAGTGATCAGACTGGCAAGAAGGGTGCCATGAAAACAAGACTTTGTATCTTCAAATTGGCTTTTATTGAAATGTGGAGCATGTGATCTGTTGGACGTGAGACTTGGGTTTCATGCTTGTGTGTTTGGAGTTTCATGCATCTGCCTTATTGGTTCTTCTTTTGTTAAATGTTCATCTTGCCCCCTCTGCTTTTCCCTCCCAGTGAGCCACAGAGGGTCTGCAATAACACGAGGGTGGGTGGGGCTATGGGGTAGCAGCCTCCCCACCGAAGGCATTTCCATCTGTCTGGATTGAGCTGCCTCTGAGTGACTGTTGTAGGACTCCCACAATTTATAGGTAGTTCTTTTCATTCTAAGTGGCTTTTCCATTTCTTTATTACGCCCTTATAAAAAAGTTGTATTGTAATTAAAGTTCACAGGTGGATTTGTTTCTTTTCTTTTTGACATGCTTATTTGTCTCCCTCAATGGAAACAATAATAACTTACATCTTTTTAGACTTAAAAAAAAAAAGTTTTTTTCTTCACAGACACTAAGCAGGGTTCAAATGGCCTATACAGCAGACCCAGCCTGCCTCTTGGTGGCCTAAGCTGTTGAATTGAGTAGTATTTACAAAATTGTTAGGGGTAGAGATTTTTTAACCAGTTTTTTCTCAAGGGCCTCCCTGCTTCAGGCCATTGTCTGCATCTCTCCGGGGACCAGCAGTTAACCACAGGCCGCAATGTGTGAGCAGAGCAGGTCACAAGGGACAGGGACCACACTTCCTGCTGAGCTCTGCCTTTGCTGTAAGTGACAGGCTAGCAGCAACCCACACTGGCCCCACCCACCTGCCTGTGGCTTCAGTTTGCTGCTTTGCTAAGTCTAAATGCTCTTCACTGTGAACCTACACCATCTTTTACCTTAAAAGCTTTCCTTACGACTGCTTTCTAGCTCAAAATTACCATCTTTTCTCCAGATTCCTAAAGTGCTGTTTTCCAGTTTGTCCCAATATGTCAGTGTTTTATGTGTGATTGGGAGTGCCCCGTGTTCTCATCCTGGCTCTGTCTCCAGTTGTCAGGTGACTTTGGACAAGTCCAGTAGCTCTCTGGGCCTCAGCGTGTTCATATCTGTAAAACAAGGATATTGGAGTAGATGATCTGAGGTCTCTGACATGTTGTGGATGTCTCTCCATTTAGAAGGCAGACTCCATACAGGAGGAAGTTCATGGTGGAAAGAGCAGAAGCTTTGCAGTTCAAGAGACTGATGTTTAATTCCTGGCTCCCTTTCCCCCCAAGTGAACTTGGGCAAATTACTTTACCTCTCTGGTCTTCGACTTCCCCAACAATGAAGCAAGGGTAACTCATAGTATCTGTCACACGGGAATGTTGTGAAAATTGAATGAGAGAGAGTGCCTCTAACATGGTACAGGGCTTGCAGTAGACATCTTGTTAAGATAGATTTCTTCAGTCATCAAATGAAGCTGCACATTATGTTTGAAAGGGTCAAAGTTACTTTAATTCTAAAGACCAACAGCTGCTGGGGAGAGTGGGTTTTCTCACTTCTCATTCCTGAGTGCTATCCTGGAACCACCTTTTTTAGAATGATCTGGAGTATGAACTCAAGACTGGGATGTTAGAAACATTTAAAATTCTAGCACGACACTCAAAGGTAATATTTTATTTTAAGTCTTTGTGTTTATTGCAAACAATGAGATAATAACAGGAATCAGATAAAGGACCCTTATTTTCAAGAAGCTTAATTTTACCTTTTGCCCTAAAGTGGCAAATCCTTTTAAATTCTCTTTGCCCTGAAGAGGCATATTCTCGTCCCTTCCCAGATGAGCTACCAGAGCATCCTGGAGAGATCATTACGTGGCTCATTGGATTATAAAAGAGAAGAGTAAGAGATTAAAAAAAACAAAACAAAACAAAAAAAAAACTAAGTGTGTCTAAGTATGTTAGAATAAAGATAGGCCTAGGTTGAAATGTGAATGTGTAATCTTTAAAAAATTATGTATGTATAGCTTTCCTAGCTCTTTTTTTTTTTTTTTTTTTCAGGGACAAGAAAGTAGAGTTTATTGGTGGGCATGGGTAGGGAGGGGGCAGCGCCAAGGCTCTCACGAGTGCAGGGCCCGCAATTTGTCCAGGGGGCCACGATTAGGGATGTACTTGACCCCACAGCCATCTGGGATGAGCCGCTTTTCTGCCACCATGTTTTCAAATTCATCTGCATTAAACTTAGTAAATCCCCACTTCTTGGAGATGTGGATCTTCTGGCGGCCAGGGAACTTGAACTTGGCCCTGCGGAGGGCCTCAATCACATGCTCCTTGTTCTGCAGCTTGGTGCGGATGGACATTATGACCTGGCCAATGTGGACCCTGGCCACTGTGCCCTGAGGCTTTCCAAAGGCACCACGCACACCTGTCTGGAGCCTAGATTGGGGACAGCATGCCAGTCATTAATGTCCACTGGAAAGGGCTGTCTCCAAGGTTCCTTAGGGCAACCCATACAGGCAACAGGCTGCATACACTACCAAGGAGGCTGCTGTCTGCAGCCACTGCGCACCGGGCCCCCACGGGCATTTCCTAGCTCTTTGATACACCAACCAGTAGTGTTAACCAGCTCACCAGGAAGACTAATATCTAAGAATGTAATCCTCACTGTTAAAAGGAACTAGGGCTCATTGGAGCGTAGCAGCTAGCAGCCACCAAGATTATTTTGCTCCACAGATGACATCAGTGGTTATTATTGGGTGGGCCTCTTTGACAGAGGAATTACTATTATGGTCACTCTGTTCTGCTGTTGAACAAGTCTTGAGAAAGGCCTTCTCTGGAGGGAGATATAACACCTTAACATTACTCATGAGGTGACTTAGACCAAAAGCATTCATAAGAGAAAGTGCCATTTGCTCCTCCAGAGGGAAGAATGTTGAAAACATTTTACAGGTCTGGTCTCAAGAAGCTGTTAAGCTCTCTATCACTGATGGCTTTTCACAGTGACAGTGGAGGCCTTGACATTTTGCCCAGTGTTGGTGGTAAATAGAATCCAGTTTGCCTCCTTCCAGTGAGGTTTAAGTGTTGTGTTTCTTGAATGAACCTTGAGTGGATCCCATCTCCAGACTACAGATCATGGCATGGTTGATTACTAAGGCTTGTGAATGAAATGCCTTGACATATTTCATTAATGCTCTGTAATAGTATAGCCAAATTTTCTCTCATAGTTGTACATCGGTAGCCACTGGGTTATAGCAGAAGTCTCATGGGCTCACCTATCAGTATTTCAAAGGGAAATGTGGGCATCCCGGGCAAGATATTAGTTTATTTTTTGATGTTCCTCTTTTGCTGATTCTGAGTGATGTGGGCAGTGGAAATGTTGAGTCTGTAAGACTCTCTGGACTTCTTGAGCAATAAAATGTGTGGTCATGTCACCAAAAATGGTTTCAGAGTCTTAAGTCTGGAGATGAAATCTTTGATTCTAAGTAACAGTGAACATATCAACTTATCTACCTGAACACATACATACAATAAAACATAAATAATGTTTGTTTTCAACTGGGTAAAACCAATCTTGATATAGTGCTAGTTGTCTGAAAAGAAAAAAATTCTAAATCTCCCTTTTTTGAGGGTCATGGCCTCCTGGCTTTACTCTTAATATGTTTCTATTAGCTATAAACTTCATTCTCTCTCTTTTTATGCTTAGGCCTAGAAAGCATAGGGAGCTGCCAGAGAGCCTCGTTTCTTTGTCCTGTATGAGATTTTCCAGGACCATCACTTCCCTGCTCCAATATATAGAATCATTTCTCTTCAAATTGCCCTGGTTCTTTTACAGGAGAATAACATCAGCATCTAAAATCCATGTTCGAAGCATCCATGTTCGATTGTTTCTTACAAGTCCTTGAGGTGTTAGGTTAATATAAGTAGTTGGTGCACCAGTGAATGAGCTAGACAAAATATTATGTAAAGCTGTAAAGCTTGGCTAAAAGTAATTTCTTAATTGTCTAATCAGTCAATATGAATTAGTCAGTATTATTCACACTTAAACTACTAGATGAATAAAAGATTTAACATTGGGCTTCCCTGGTGGGGCAGTGGTTGAGAATCTGCCTGCCAATGCAGGAGACACGGGTTCGAGCCCTGGTCTGGGAAGATCCCACATGCCGCGGAGCATCTGAGCCCATGAGCCACAACTACTGAGCATGCGCGTCTGGAGCCTGTGCTCAGCAACAGGAGAGGCCGCGACAGTGAGAGGCCCGCGCACCGCGATGAAGAGTGGCCCCCACTCGTCGCAACTAGAGAAAGCCCTCGCACAGAAACGAAGACCCAACACAGCCAAAAATAAATATAAATAAATAAATAAATTTTTTAAAAAAATAAAAGATTTAACATTACAGTTGCCTTTGGTGACCACCCTTTGGATATATTTTCACTAATATTGAACAGTCAGATTATTTTCTTCTTGAGTAATAATTTTCAGTTCTAATGCAGTCATATAAACACTTGCACAGTATTTTAGTTCTATAATTTAAGTTCATTTTCAGTTAAAGGGGATTGATATTTCAATCTGACAGTTCTTACTTAGTGGCAGCTTTAGCTACAACTCCTTATTAGCTCTACCAGGCCACTTTATTAATTGAGAGGGAAAAAAATATGAGTACTTTGAGCTACAGGGATTTCATTTATCTAACATCTTTCTAGTCTACCTGCAATGACCCAATACATAGTGTGTATAAAAGGCTCTCATATACAATACAAGCTCCCTGTCAGAGAAACTCATTTTATTTTCTACTCTTTATAGAAAAAGAAACTGTAGTAATTTTATTGAAATCTACATGTTTTAAGTGAACACATATCAAATGTAGAATATCCGTATGTATCTGTATTATATAGATTATTCATATTTATATATATATATGTATATATATATCTGTTTCTGGGCATTCTGTTCTGTTCCATTGGTTTGTTTGTTTTTCCCTGTACCAAAACCATACTCTTAATAACTGTAGTTTTATAATAAGATGATATCTGTTAGGGAAAGTCCCCTTGCCTTGTCTTTCAAGAGTGTCTTGGTTTTTCTTAGACTTTCAAATTTAAAGTTTAATTTGGGGAGAATTGACATTTTTCATTGTTAAGTCTTCAAACCAGGAATATGGTGTATATCTTTCTATATAATGCTGGTGCCAAATTGGCAGTTGTGCCCCAAATTTAAAACAAGCAGTTTTGAATGTTCACTTATTTAGGTCTTCTTACATATATTTCAGTAAAGTTTTATGATTTTCTTCACATAAATTTTCACATCTTTTATTAGATTTATTTCTTGAATGATGTATTAGTTATCTGTTGCTGTGTAACAAATTACACCCCACCCCCACCCCCCAAAAAAATCTAGTGGCTTAAAAAAACAATTAACATTTATTATTTCACAGTCTCCGTGCGACAGGAATTTGGGAGGAGTTTAGCTGGATAATTCTGACTCAGGGGCTTATGAGGTTGCAATCCATTATGTCAGCCAGGACTACAGTCATCAAAGGCTTGACTGGGGCTGGAGGATCCAGTTTCAAAATGGCTCACTCATGTGGCTGCAAGGTCAGTCAGTGCTGGCTGTTGGCAGGAGGGCTCAGTTCCTCTCAATTTGGGTCTCTCCATAATGCTACAAGTATTCATCTTTACAACATGATGGCCGGTTTCTCCCCAGAGCAAGCAATCCAAGAGAGCAAGGCAGAAGCCACAGAGTCTTTTGTGAGTAGCCTCAGAAGTCACTCTCCAACCCAATCTCCTAATGGTTATTCAGATAACCCCTATTCAGTGTGGGACGGGATTGCATAATGGCATGAATTCCAGGAGGCAAGAATCACCATTCAGAGACTGGCTACCACAGATGCTGGTTTTTGTTTTTTTGGTTTTTTTTTAATTAATTAATTAACTTTTGGCTGCGTTGGGTCTTTGTTGCTGTGCGCGGGCTTTCTGTAGTTGGCGGCGAGCCGGGGCTACTCTTCATTGCAGTGCGCGGGCTTCTCATTGCCATGGCTTCTCTTGTTGCGGAGCACGGGCTCTAGGCGCACCGGCTTCAGTAGCTGTGGCTCGTGGGCTCTAGAGCGCAGGCTCAGTAGTTGTGGCGCACAGGCTTAGTTGCTCTGCAGCATGTGGGATCTTCCCAGACTGGGGCTCGAACCCGTGTCCCTAGCATTGGCAGGCGGATTCTTAATCACTGCACCACCAGGGAAGTCCCCCAGATGCTGTTTTAAGTAATTTCCTTTCATTTCATTTTCTGGTCATTGCTACTGCAATCAACTTTTTTCTTGTTGTTTATTTCTCTCTTACAATTAATGTTTGTATCCAGCAACCTTGCTAACTCTTATTATTCTACTAATGTATCTGCGCATTCTTTTGGAATTTTTGAACATAGTCTATCTTTTGCAAATACTATTTCCTTTCCAAACCTCCACTCCTTTTATTTATTTTTTCTTGACTTATTGTGCTGACCAGAACTGACAATATCACAATCATCTATGAATAATGACTTTGTTTTTTTTGCTTTTCAATCTTAATTCCTTTTATTTCTTGTCTTACTGGCCAGACCTTCTGTATAATGTTGGATAAAAGCAGTGATAGCAAGTATCCTTGTATTATTCCTGATTTTTTTTTTTTTTGGCCACGCCATGTGGCATGCGGGATCTTAGTTCCCCGACCTGGGATGGAACCTGTGCCCCCTGCAGTGGAAGCGCAGAGTCTTAACCACTGGACCATCAGGGAAGTCCCAAAGCTTTGTAAGCATTGTTACCCAAGGGGCCAGCTCCCTTGAAAGGAGGTAGCCAAACATAGCTGATGGGTATCCTTGGGGGCAAAATTTAGTAATTCCCTCTGTCTTTACCCCAAAATTTAGTAATTCCCTCTGTCTTTACCCCATTTCAGCCTGTCACCTTGATGATTTCACTGCTGATAACATTTCGTGAGAGTTTTGGGTTTTTTTGTTTGTTTTTTTGTTTGTTTGTTTTTTGGCTGCTTTGGGTCTTCGTTGCTGCAAATGGACTTTCTCTAGTTGCAGTGAACTGGGGCTACTCTTTGTTGCGGTACGCAGGCTTCTCATTGCGGTGGCTTCTCTTGTTGCGGAGCACTGGCTCTAGGCACGCAGGATTCAGTAGCTGTGGCACGCGGACTTAGTTGCTCCGCGGCATGTGGGATCTTCCCGGACCAGGAATGGAACCCGTGTCCCCTGCATTGGCAGGCGGATTCTTAATCACTGCACCACCAGGGAAGTCCCTGATAACATTTCCTTGAGAGTCATTTTTGTCCCTCAACCTAATCAGACTCTTGGGTCTGGATTTTTCTTCTTGCCAAGTGCAAGAAGGTGAAAATGGGGGCTCAGGACATTCAGACCTAAAAAGATACCATGTGAAGCCCAGTATGTTTGATAGGGGCCTGGTACGTAGTAAACACTTAATAAATCTTCTTGGTCTTCTTTTCTAAACAGATCCCGAATCAGCAAAGTAGAGCTCTTTAGATCATTCCAGAAGCTGCTAAGCAGTATTTCAGAGGACAAGTGGCCAGACTCCCTCAGGTGATGCCATTGACCTATGTTTTTTCATATTTAGGAAGACTTCTGGTTTAATTCTGCTGATGGATGGCAGGAAGCTTTGGCAGGGATGGTGGTTCGGTAGGCCAGTGGGTACTTATTACTAACCACATGCTCTTCAATCTCCATGGCCCCATTTGCAGATATGTGTATGATCTGAGCTGTGGCAGATGGGTAGTTGGTAATAAGAGTCTCACGAGCCTAAGGGTAGAATTGGGGCCTGGGCCATTACAGGCCCTCCTCTTGTTCCACCTCCGGATGGAGAGCATTGTGGAAATGTGAGTGCTTGGGGGGCAATATATTCTGTTGGGAATATCATTCTCTTCTCTTTTTCTTTTGCTCACATCACTGCTTGTGAACGGAAGCTCGAAGACTTAAATTACTTTCCAAACAGGAATGTAGAGAACTATAAAACCACTTCTGGGCCCCGTGGGTGGGTGGAATTCAGATACTAACTACCCAGAGTTAGGCCAAATCTCACAGGGTAGGGACACAGTCCCCACAAACTGACCTCACTTCAGGACACCAGCCACATACTGGGGTGGCCCCAAAGCCACTTACACTTCTGACCAACTGACTACAAACTCAGGTTCCTACTTCCCCCTCAGGTTTAATAATTCACTAGAAAAACTCACAGAATTCAGGAAAGCACCATACTTACAATTACCTTTTATTGTGAAGGATACAAATAAGGACCAGATGAAAGAAGGGACACATAGGGCAAGGTCTCCAAGGGTCCCCAACCTGACACTTCTGTGTCCCCAGGATGCATCACCCTCCCAGCATGTCACTGTCTGTCACCAACCAGGAAGCTGACCTGAGCTTCAGTGCCCAGAGTGTTTATTGTGGTTTCATCAATAAGCATGATTAATAGAATTGTTGGCCACGTGATGTGGTTGAACTCAGTCTCCACCTTCCAATATCCCCACCCCAGGAGGTCAGACTGATATCAGATGGCTCAAAGCCCCAACTCTCTAATCTCATGGTTGGTCTTTCTGGCATGGCCAGCCCATCCTGAAACTATCTAGGGCCCACCGTGAGTCATCTCGTTAAGCAAAAACTCAGGTGTGATCTGAGGGGTCCACCATGAATAACAAAGACATTCCTATCATTAGGGAAATTCTAAGGGCTTAGAGGCTCCCTGCCAGGAACTGGCAACAAAGATCAGCCAAATTCTTTTTTATACAACAGTGGGGAAGCGAAGGAGTAGCTATATACTTCCATATGAAGAGGCTACCACCTGTTTTCACCATCATGTATCCTACAGTCAGTATTGATGCCCTCCCATCCTCCGTGGTCAGTTTGCTTGTTTCTTGTCTGGAAGAATGAATCAGACTGGAACAGGGTGGGTTTCCATATATTCTGTGACTTAAAAACAAATCTGGAATTAGGTAAGGAGAGACTTCATTCAAAAGGATTATTGCAATAAGAGAAAGGGCCTGTTACAATAGGAGGAGGAGGACTAACGCAATAGCAAGAGCACAGCAATCTTAAGATCTGTAAGCCTCTCGAAGAGCAGGTGCAAAGGACTTTTCTTTTATACGGAGAGAGAAGCAAAGTTAGAGCCGGGAATGGGGGAGTGGGATGAGCAGGTAGTGTGATGGAACAGTTGAACAGGAAGTGTTGATTCTCAGGAGGGGCTGTTAAAAGAAGGGGTTGTTACACATGCTGATGCTGGCTCAGGCTGAAAGTGGCTCAAAGTTCAGGGGTCTGGGGGAAGGAGAGAAGCATAACTAATATTTGGTCAAATTAGCAGGCATGCTGTCAAGATTTTGTCAGTGGGTACAAACAGTTCAGCTAATCATTATGAGAGAAAGAATGGTGTCTGTGTCTGGCCTTGTTAGAGGTAAACCAGGGGGCATTCATGAGTCTGTCTAAGCCATGAAGAAGGGTGGTTCTTTGCAGTCAGCCACTTCCCACAACACAGAAGTGTGGGAGGGAGATTTCTTAACCATAGCTTGTTTTGGGAACTGAGGGCTCAGGTAAAGTTTAACATTGTCATGTGTGTGGCTCCCATCCATTAACCACCAAAAAGCTATGGGAAATTGATCAAACAACTAAAATCAGTGTTTGCTACAGTTAGCAACTTTAATCTTTGCTGAAGTGAGTGAAGAAACAACTTGGGTCTCCTCAGATCTTGGCAAAGAACGGAAGAGTAGAAGCAGGATAAAACCTGAATCAATGAGACATGAGGCTCAGTTTCTTCAGCTATGAGATGGCAAGGACGCAGCTCAAGGTCGGGGCTGGATCGAGAAGAGGGCTCAGAGGAGCCTGACTCAAGTTTGATCAAAGGAAAGAATCTTTGTCACAAGAAAATCTTTTTATCTGGGTGTATTATAGATATTATTCAGCACGTCAGCCGTTCTTCAGCAGTCAGAGACACTAAGGGATTTGGGAAGGGGTGTTAGCTGGCAGTACATAGGAGAATATGATTAAGATGGAAAGTGCTTTGGGAAAATGCAGTTGAGAAATTTCTAACAGCTAGATCCTAATGGTGGAAATTATAGACACATAGAAAATTTTAAACCAAGTAGTAGATACAGTTATTCTTGTTTTATCTGATTCCACCAGGACCAGACAAAACTAGCATTCTGTTTATTCTTACTGGTTTTAATCCACGCTGTTTTCTAGTGAATTTCCTACAAAGGAGGTTAAGAGTCAGCATAGGACAGCATAACAAAACCCTCCTGTTTCCTAAGTCTCTTGTAATAAATTTGTCCAGCCTATTGCTGAGGTGTCTCGCTGGCCACGGTGGTGAGCTGTCCAGTGAGAACCTGTGTGCTTGGTGGTGTGTGTGCATTAGGGTGCAGAAGCCAGTGACGTACCACGAGTACAAGGAGGCCGCATCCACTTACCAGCGGGCCTGGAGCACACTCCGGAAGCAGGCATTTGGATCCTGGATCAGAAACCCACCGGATTATCAACAATTTAAATGAGCAAAGCTTACTGGCAGCAGGGTGTTTTCCATTCATTCATTCTGGACTGCCTTCTTCCTACATGCTGGATAAGCCTTAGGTTTTCTTGTGGCTGATCAGGAAAAAAAAGACTGCCATCTACCAGAGCAAAATATCTCTTCTGTGTGAGATGGATGGAATTCTGGACATGGAACAATCTATACTTGACTGAAGTAGCTCACTGCTAAAACAGCATCTTGCTAATGACCTTGGTATGTGTCCTGTGTTTTATTGCTTCTCTAAGAATAAGAATTTGGAACGTGATGCTTTAAAAGTACTCTGCAATAGCTCCATTTTGTGTGTTCCTACATTGATTCAGCAAGTACTTATTGGGCTGAGATGATGTTTGAATCTCTGCAAGTTTTAGAGTTTCTCCTGTCATAGTGGACACGTATTTTGTATATCCAGCCTTTTTTCCTTTGGAGAACCACCCTTTCCTGCTTTACCCATGCTTGGATGAAGCGAACTTTACTCCTTGGCTCCAGGAATGTGAGCCAGCCCTGAACAGTCCTGGAACTAGTGCCAGAGTGATCAGGTAAGATTCTCTCTCCTCTTGTATCGGGAACACCACGTAATCTTGGAATTGCCTGTGGCTGCCTTTGCCTACTACATAGAGACAGCCAGCTTGAGAACGAAGGCAATGAAGGAAACAGCTGAGAGAATCAAAGCTCTCATGACCTTGTCTGGATGCCTGAAACTAGTGTCTACTCTGGACTTCAATTATATGAGATAAATTGCTGCTGTTGTTTTGAGTAAGCCTGTTTGAGTCCGTTTTCCTATGACTTTCAATGGAAAGAGTTCTGTCTAAAAGGCCAAAAGTCCCTATAGTAATTCAGCAGCAGAGCCAGCAATCAATGCTGTTTTTACTAACAACTAATGTTTAACTTTCAACCTCTTCACACTCTAATTTATTGACTAAAAGTGGAAGTTCTCCATGTTGGGATTACTCAAGGTCATTGTTGGTTCTTCAGTGTTTCCTTATACCTTTAAATATTTTAAATAGCAGCTTTATTGACATATAATTCACATACCATAAAATTCACCCATTTAAAGTGAACAGTTTGGTAGGTTTTAGTATATCCACAAAGGTGTGCAAACATCACCACGATCAATTTTAGAACATTTTTGTTCTCATCTGGGGGAGGCGGGGAGATGCTGTTTGACCCAGTATAGTATCCTTTAGCAGCCGCTCCTCATTTCCCCTCAACCCCCTTAGCTCCAGGGCAAACAGTAGTCTACTTTGTGTCTCTATGGGTTTGCCTGTTTTGAACATTTCATATAATGGAATCATACAATATGTGGTCTTTTGTGACTGGCTTCTTTCACTTAATGTGATGTTTTAAGATTCATGATGTTATAATGTGAATTGGTAGCATGAGTCAGTACTTTATTCCTTTTTATGGAATAAAAATAATATTCAGTTCTGTGGATATACCACATTTTGTTTATCTAATCATCAACTGATGGACATTTAGGTTGTTTTCACTTTTTGTCTATTGTGAATAGTGCTGCTATAATCATTCATATACAAGCTTGCATGTGAACATATGTTCTTAATTTTTTTTTTATTACAGAAGTAATACGTAAGTTTTTCTTTTTCTTTTTTTTTTTTTAAATTTACCATTGTAACTTTTTTTTTTATTGGCTGTGCTGTGCGGCTTGCGGGATCTTAGTTCCCCGACCAGGGATTGAACCCGGGCCACGGCAGTGAAATCACCAAGTCCTAACCACTGGACCACCAGGGAATTCCCCCATAAGTTTTTCATAACAAGTTATCCTTGAACTTTTTTCTATAAGGAATCCTTTTAGATAGCAAGAAAGAAAGACAAAAACATCACTACCTGAAGGCCAGACCCCTACCATATGCTGCTTTAATCAGAGAGATCCTTTTGCCTGACCCCAAATCCTATGATATGAGAGCAGTTAAGATACCTCGATTGGCAGAAGCTTTTATCCACAGAAAATTATGCAGCTCTCTCTCTCATGAGATTTTTTTTTTTTTTTTAATATTTATTTATTTTGTCTGCACCAGTTCTTAGTTGCAGCATGTGGGATCTTCGTTGCAGCATGCGGACTTCTTAGTTGCGGCATGTGGACTTTTTATTTGCAGCATGCAGACTTTTAGTTGCGGCATGAGGACTTCTTAGGTGCGGCATGCCTGTGGGATCTAGTTCCCCGACCAGGGATCAAACCCAGCCCCCATGGATGGGGAACACGGAGTCTTACCCACTGGACCACCAGGAAAGTCCCAAGATTCTATTTTAAAGGATAAAGATTTATATGAGAATGTAAGGAGATAATGTCTTTTTATTCCTAAATTTTATAGTGTTCATCACATGTGCACCCAAAAAACTAAATATTAAAAACACCCCTAGGTTTACGCTTCAGAACAGAGACTGGGAAAACCCTGAAAGATAGAGACCAGAGGCAGCTTGGACTCTGCCTGTTTTCTCAAGAGCTAAAAGGGGAGCTTAGATAGCCAACTTCCTACATTTTGCTTTAATCTCTTAAAACCCAAGTTTAGGGACTTCTCTGGCAGTCCAGTGGTTGGGACTCCGTGCTTCCACTGCAGGGGGCGTGGGTTCGATCTCTGGTCGGGGAACTAGATCCCACATGCCATGCGGTGCTGCCAAAAAAAAAACCCCAAAAACAAAACAAAACCAGGGGCTTCCCTGGTGGCGCAGTGGTTGAGAATCTGCCTGCCAATGCAGGGGACACGGGTTCGAGCCCTGGTCTGGGAGGATCCCACATGCCGCAGAGCAACTGGGCCCATGAGCCACAATTACTGAGCCTGTGCGTCTGGAGTCTGTGCTCTGCAACAAGAGAGGTCACGACAGTGAGAGGCCCGCGCACCGCGATGAAGAGTGGCCCCCGCTCGCCGCAACTAGAGAAAGCCCTCGCACAGAAACGAAGACCCAACACAGCCATAAAAAAAAAAAAAAAAAAAAACAAAACCAAACAAAAACCCAAGTTTAGAGTCTCACCTATGCCTTAAAATCACATCTCTGCAATATTGGCAGGTTCTCGGACTTCATACATTTAGATCATGTGTTTTTACTGATAACTGCTTCCAATTTTTAAGTACCTTTTTAAACAGTTGTTATAGGACTTCCCTGGTAGCACAGTGGTTAAGAATCCGCCTGCCAATGCAGGGGACGTGGGTTCTATCCCTGGTCCGGGAAGATCCCCCACGCCACAGAGCAACTAAGCCCGTGCGCCACAACTACTGAGCCTGTGCTCTAGAGCCTGTGACCCACAACTACTGAGCCCACGTACCACAACTACTGGAGCCCCCACAATGAGAAGCCCGCTCACTGCAACGAAGAGTAGCCCCTGCTCGCTGCAACTAGAGAAAGCCTGCACGCAGCAACAAAGACCCAACACAGCCAAAAGTAAATAAATAAATTTATAAAAACTTGTTATAGAAATTTTTAAATAGACAAAAAATAGAATAGCACAGTGGGCCTCCATGTACCCGTCACCCAGACTTAACAATCATCAGCTTTATGCTGTTGTTATCTAATCTATTCCCCCCTCCCCTCCAATTTTGTTTTTCTTGGAATATTTTAAAGTGAATTCTAACCATCATATTCTACCCAACAAAATTAACAATCATTCCTTAATATCTATTATGCAGGCTGTGTTTTATTTCCCCTGTTGTCTCAAAAATGTCTTCTGACTATTGTTTTGTTCAAATTAGGATCCAAACAATGTCCACATAATGCATTGGATTGACATGTCTTTTTCTCACTAAATCTGTAGCAGTTCACTCTCCTTTTTATGTGCTTAACAAATGGGTTATTTGTCCTGTAGACTGTCCCCCATCCAGGATTTGGCTGCTTATTTCCTCCAGTGTTGATAGCAGGGTCCTCTCTCCCTCATATTTGCTATAAATTTGTGGTTACATGGAGAGGCTTGATTACATTCAGGTTCAGTTCTTTTCAGGTGGTTCTGCACAACATAGGGTTGTCCCGCTTTCAGTGATTAATCAGTGGGTTTAGTGGTATCAGCCTGATCTATCCCATCACCCTTTTACAGAATGGTTTTAGCAACTGTGTCACGAGGTCCCCAAGACCACCCTTAGGTTGATTCACTAGACAGACTCACAGAACTCAGAAAAACTGTTATACTCATAGTTACCATTTATTACTGTGAAAGTCAGCAAAGGGAAAGGCACATGGGCGAAGTCCAGGAGACAGCCTGCACAAGCTTCTAATTGTCCTCTCTCTGCTAACCTTGTGTCTCTGATGCTTTGACATCGTTGCCTTGCTGACCCTGGAGAGACTGCCCCTCCCAGGGATAGCCAGTTTCTAGGGATAGTTAAAGACTCATCTGTGAGTACACCTTTTTTATGCAAACCAACCAATCCAGAGCCCAGAGCCCAACCACCTCCTTTCTGGGGCTCTCACATTCGGGCCACTATCCACCTGCCCTAATCACCCCAGGGCCAGGTACCAGAAAACCAGGGGCAGTCACTGTGCCTCAGAGTCTACTGAAATTAGTCAAACCAGCCAATCCCAAGCCTGTTTACCCTGCCCGTCCCGTCCCTTTCCCTTCACAATAATGGCTCTTGCCCACATTTCCTCCTTCCTCCCTGTGCCTCCTGACCCACCCTGGTGCTTCCACATGTGGCTCCTCCTGCTGTGTCATGCCCCCTCCTCCTATATTTTAGAACATTCTCCCAGGGCAGTCAATATTTAGTTTTTTGGGTGCACGTGTGACGAACACAGCACTTAATTCTCGGGGCAACGATGTGTGACTGTATGTGCAAAATGTTGCCAATCAGGGAAGCTCACCTGAGCCTTGGGTGCTGACACCCTATGATGCACAGGACAACCCCCCGCAACAAAGAATTATCCAGCCCAAAATGTCAGTAGTGCTGAGATTGAAAAACCAGATCTAGGGATTGTGAGGTGTTTTTTTTTTTTTTTTTTTTTTGGCCGCACCTCGCGGCTGGCAGGATCTCAGTTCCCCAGCCGGGGATTGAACCTGGGCCACAGCAGTGAAAGCCCCGAATCCTAACCACTAGACCACCAGGGAACTCCCAGATTGTGAATATTTTAAAGTCACTTGAAATAGTTCCTCTGTAGTTAGTGCTTCAACTCTATACAGTTAATTTTGTCTCCTTTCACTTTCAGTTTTTAGGGAGACTTTTTAAAAAATTATGTAAAATATTTAAAACAAGTTTTTGTTTTTAAGGTACATTCAGAGAGGTCTTAATCCTTGTCCCCTCACCTCTGTTTCTTCCTGCCCCCAGCAGTAACCATTTTTATTAGTTGTTGGTGGACATTGCATATTCTTTCTTTTTGAAATACTCTGTGAATAGCCTACATAGAATATTTTGTATTTTTGCCAATGTATATTTTGGATAGATTCTTAGAGGTGGGATTCACTGTGTCAAAGGGTAAATGAACATATAATTTTTCTTTATTGAAATATGTCTTCAAAATTCTGTTTCTAAATACAATGAAGTGCAAAAAAAAATAGCAAAATGTAGGACAGCATTATAACATTCCATTTCTACAAAAAAGAAGGATGAAAGGTATATATCTATGTTTTGCTAAGCTAGCTCTGAATAGATACACAGGAAACCACTAACACAGGGCCTATGGGGTAGGAAAGGGAATGGCTGGGGCCTGGGAGTGGGAGGGAGACTTTTCTTATTTTTAAAATTTTGAACCATGTTAATATAGTGCCTATTTTTTAAAGTAAATTTTAGAAAATGAAAAAAAATAGAAAAAGTTTAAAATATCAATAGTTTTAAACTGTAGAAACACCACAACATACTCAGAAGTGACATTGCATAGGGAAGAGGGATTCAACATGCTTTAGGCAGCTAATTCCGCAGAATTCTCTCTTTACTAACAAAATGTCTTCTGAAATTTGACTCTTTCAGAGAAGTTTACATTTTCAGCATTGCTTCCTCTTTATTCTGTGTTCACAAGTGGGTTCCAATGTTATGACTATGTGTGCATAATTTTTATTAGAATTTTTAAAAGTTGTCTTGATTGAAATAATTTTGTGTATATATTCCATTTAGTCATTTCTGCCTCAAAACATGGGGTTAAATGCCTTTTTTTATGGTGTTTTTTGGTGCCAAGCATTAGCTCACTGTCTGGGGAGACAAGCTGATGTGGAGAAAATGATCCAGGCTGGCCGTCAGTGCTCCGCTTAAAAGAGAAGCAGGCCCCGTCTGATTTGGTCGTGTCTGTGGCTGGTGGAAAGCTGCCTTCACCTGGACCTTGCCAACACTTTTTGGCCTTAAGACAGTGTTCTGAGCAAGCCTTAGCCAAAGTTTTCCAGTTTCTAAAACCCAGATCCGTTGCTGACTAAATAGCTTAGGACAATGTTAGGTTTTTAACTGCCTCTGCCCTCCTGTAATGATGTCTGGGGAAGTCAGAGGAGCTGCGAAGAGGAATTCCATTGCAGCAGCAGGTTATCGAAACTAGGAAACAGCTTCCAAGTAGAAAGATAATGCATATGTGCTCACTTTCAAGGGCTCAGGCAATTCTTTCCATAGGAACAGAGGCAGCTACTCTGAAGGAGTGGTGGGATACAAAAAGAGCCAAGAAGGCAGATATTTTGGAGATAGCACCTTTATTTTCCAGAAGGCAGAGTTCTTTTTATACCACATATTGAGGAATCATAGTTGGCCTTTACTTCTTATAAACGTGGATGCCTTTAACCCTAAATATGTCTGTGCTGGGGCTAAGGCTGACTTTCTGGAAGAATGTCCAGATGGATCCAAAACAAATCTTAAGTAGTACTTGCGGTCCAGAAGGGAGAGGAAAATTCTGCAAAGAGACATTTAAGGGCTTCAGGCAAATTCACATGCATTCAATTTTTATTTCTTAAAACTGGGGCCCCGAAACTTAATCAAAAGGGATGGAAATCAGAGCAGGGGTTGTTGCTGGGTGCAGGAAGATGGGAAAAGGGAGTTGAGTGGAAAAAGGCCCAAGGGAACTTCCTAGGATGATGGAAACATTCCATGTTTCGACTGGAGTTTTGATCACGTGGGTGTAAACATTTGTCAAAATTTATTAAGCTCTACACTTAAGATCTGTGCATTTTATTGTATGGAATTATATCTCAGTATAAAAATGTTAAAAAAAAAAACAGTCCTTATTAGTGACTTGGCATAGTAGAATAAACTTTGGTCTGGATATTCAGGTAATTATGTTCTAGTACCAACTCTGCCACTACTTCCTATGTGGATGTGGTGAAAGCATTTAATCTCTTCATTCTGTCACCTAACCTAGAAAATGAGGCCTCAGGATTAGGATGCTCAATTTTTTTCAACTTTGTATTAGGATTTCTCATAAAAATTCTTAACTGGGTAGATAATACAAAGAGAAATTTTCTCCAGGAAACTAAGCCCATTGATGCTGTGAGATATGTATGCCCTCAGTCACGTTGGTAACAAGGGAGGGATGGAAATAATTTTTGTCTTAGTAACCTGGGCTCTGGATTTTGGTGTGCATTTTTTGTCCCTCATCCCAGTGAGCTAGCAGGATGAGGAACCAGCTTTTAGAACTAAGCATGTTCAGCACTGCTCGTCAGTCTCCAGATTCAGGAACTGTCTTGATGGGAAAAAGGCAAAGGCAGAAAGTCGCTCCAAATGGGGACCCAGGCTGCCAAATGTTGGTCACAAGCACATGTTCCCTGAACTTGGGCTTGGCTCCAGACGGAGAAGAGCTCACAATGGAAACAGTGATGGCTGTTTGCTCAGGCAGCCAAGAGAATGAAAAGCACATTGAAACCCAGCAGTGTCTCCATGGGGAGAGGCATGGTGGGCCCCTGGGTGGTGAAACCAACCTGACAACAGAGCAGGATCAGAGAGCCTATTCCCAGCATTTTTCTTCAGTTCAACAACAGACCTTTATGTATGTGCAACCTCTCAGGAAATCTCTGAGAAATTAAACTGTGGGCCGTGCCACAACTACTGAAGCCCGCGCGCCTAGAGCCCGTGTGCTCCACAACAAAACAAGCCACTGCAATGAGAAGCCCTCGCACCACAACGAAGAGTAGCCCCCGCTCGCCACAACTAGGGAAAGCCCGCGCGCAGCAACTAAGAACCAATGCAGCCAAAAGTAAATAAATAAATTAATTTTAAAAAAAAAGAAAAGAAATTAAACTGTGGGCAACCCAAGCTTTGCCCAGCAATAGAGGCACTCTCAATCTAGTTTGCCCCAGTTTTAATTGAATTAGCTTCCATTAATTGAGAGAAAGCAAAGGGCTCTTCGCAATGTATGTTCCCTGTCCCTCCCCCCAAAGATTTCATCAACTTCCTTTTTTATTGCTACTACTAGTGGACTATTTTGACCTCTAGTGAGTACCTTTTCAGTTGGTATGTTCATGCCGTACTTTTCCTCATTTCCCCAGTGGTATGTGAATGCCCTCCTATCCCAGCACATCAGTAACTGCTGGGCTGAGAAAACAGCTGGCAGCGGGAGAAACCAGGCTTCGGGGTGAGGGAGCAAGAGTACAGTCTCAACAGGTCCGGACGACAGGGTTCGCTCACCTGTGCCGACGCAGGCAGATCGTGCAGCCCAGCTCTTTGCCTCTCCCGTGAAAGATGAAGACCAATGTGGGTTAGTATTTTGCTTACATACACTTTGGAAGAATTCTGTTCTAAAATAAAGGATGGCACGTAAACTATGGTGCAAAGGTTGTAAGCCCAAATATATCCAGGAATAGGAAACCTTTAAAAAGTAGGTGGCGAGAGGGACTTCCCTGGTGGTCCAGTGGGTAAGACTCCACGCTCCCAATGCAGGGGGCCCAGGTTCGATCGCTGGTGGGGAACTAGATCCGGCATGCATGCCGCAACTAAGAAGCCCACATGCCTCAACTAAGACCCAGTGCAGCCTAAATAAATGAATAAATAAATATTTTTTTTAATAAAGTAGGTGGAGTGAACTGGCAAGTTCCTTGTCCAAAGAGGAGCCATTATCTTGTTCTGGCTGATTGTAGCCAGATCTTTAGAATTTTTTGAGGAGAAGCAAGAAAGTTGTGTTTTTACATACATGTCTAGGGTCCACGTACAGACACAGGCCTTCAGCTTGTAACCTCTGGTCTAGCAGAACAAGGATGGGCTTTGGCCATAGACTTGAGTTTGAATTGTGACTCCAGGATGGACTGAGTGTGTGGTCTTGAGTGGGTAAGTGCATTTTCAGAGCGTCAGTATCCTCACCTTTGACATGAGGGCAACACCACCCTGGCAGTGGGGTTGTGGCGATGAGATGAGATGCTGTTCAGCACAGGCGTGAGGAGGGCTGCCTACCGCGTGTGCGGTGCCTGCCTTGGTCTGTCACTGCCGCTCATAAGGTACTCTGAAGTTTACTGATCCTGATTTCCAGAACTTTTGCTAACAAACGTTAAGAGATCGTCCTTAGGAGAAGCGTGTTGGGCAGATGTTTGTGGAGCCCCTTGCTGCGCACCAGGCGTTTGCTTGCGTGCACCACCCCATCCCACATCTGGAAGCAGCAGCCTGTCTCCAGCAGCTAAGGAGGTGAGGAAGCAGAGCTGTTGATCACAGAGAAATATGTAGATCCTCCTACCTAACTCCGTGGCTTCGCCTTCCTGATGTCAACCACCAGGATTGTTTTTTTCTCCCTGAGGAAATAAAGATGAAAAGGGGAATTTAAAATCCGCAATTGAGTAAGAGGTGGGCGGAGGGCACGGGAGGTGGTAGTCATCGCGTTTCGCGGCCGGAAGGGGAACTGCGCGCTTGAGTTGACCAGGGACTGAGCGTCTCAGATCTGCTTGGTAAACCTGGTGCACCACCATGCTGGCCGCAAGACTTGTGTGTCTCCGGACACCACCTTCCAGGGTTTTCCACCCAGCTTTCACCAAGGCCTCCCCTGTTGTGAAGAATTCCATCACGAAAAATCAGTGGCTCTTAACACCCAGCAGGGAATATGCCACCAGGACAAGAATTGGAATTTGGCGTGGGAAAACTAGCCAAGAAGTCAAGGAGGCAGCTTCGTAACCATCATTGGAAAAAATATTTAAAATTGATCACATGGGAAGATGGTTTATTGCTGGAGGGGCTGCTGTTGGTCTTAGAGCTTTGTGCTACTATGGCTTGGGAATGTCTAATGAGATTGGAGCTATTGAAAAAGCTGTAATTTGGCCTCAATATGTGAAGGATAGAATTCATACCACCTATATGTACTTAGCAGGAGCTTTGTCTGCCCTGGCAGTGAGCAGAACTCCTGCCCTCGTGAATTCATGATGAGAGGCTCTTGGGTGACAATTGGTGCAACCTTTGCAGCCATGATTGGAGCTGGGATGCTGGTACAGTCGATATCATGTGACCAGAGCCCAGGCCCAAAGCATCTTGCTTGGTTACTACATTCTGGTGTGATGGGTGCAGTGGTGGCTCCTCTGACGATATTAGGGGGGCCTCTTCTCATCACAGCTGCATGGTAGACAGCTGGTATTGTGGGAGGCCTCTCCACTGTGGCCATATGTGCACCCAGTGAGAAGTTTTTGAACATCGGAGCACCCCTGGGCGTGGGCCTGGGTGTCGTCTTTGTGTCCTCACTAGGATCTGTGTTTCTTCCACCTACCACTGTGGCTGGTGCCACTCTGTACTCAGTGGCAATTTATGGTGGATTAGTTCTTTTCAGCATGTTTCTTCTGTATGATACACAGAAGGTAATCAAGCGTGCAGAAGTAGTACCAGTGTATGGAGTTCAAAAATATGATCCCATCAATTCGATGCTGGGAATCTACATGGATATATTAAACATATTTATGCGAGTTGCCAGTATTCTAGCAACTGGAGGCAACAGAAAGAAATGAAGTGACTCAGCTTCTGACTTCCTTAATACATCAGATATCTGGCTTGTTTAATAGGGGCAGATATTCTTTAAATAGTTCGTGCAAGCAGCTTTCGTTGAAGTTTAGAAGATAAGAACTTGTCAACGTGTTTCAGGTGTTCCAGTAATGTGATGCTTCGGGTCTGCTTTTTCTTCTGGAGAATAAATTCAGTAGTTCTCTTCCAAATAGCACACACATTTTCAATTCTCATGTTTAATTCTAAAATGTTCAAATGAATATGAAAACCAAGTTTTGTGTTGCAGGAATTTACGTATTTTATCTATTTTAAAATTTATTTGGTTAAGTGAAATTTAGCAAACTTGTGTACCTGCATTTTTCATTTTGGATTGCAGAATATTAACAAGTAACGTCGTAAGTGATGTAGGGGTTTGGTAAAGGGACCAGAGAGAAGTAAAGTGACACCTGCAGTCTTTCTTTGAATACTTAGAACTTAGCACTCGTGTAATTGTGGTGAGCCAGTGAGGGGGTCTGGATGTTTGGAAACAAGTCATGGCTGTACATCTGCTGAACTTATCAGAAGCACTGAGCAGAAAACAAAGACATAGGTGATTCTCCAGGCTCTCCTTACGATATGGATGTGATCAGGTTTGGCTTCTCATTGTTTGACACTGTTAGGAGAGTCCACAGTGCTAATCATATGGAGAATTCCTGTTATATATATTATGTGTGTGTGTAAGTCTTACTTTTGAATCGTCTAGAACAATACATCCTTAAAACACTCAGGAAAAAATATTCGAAGCATGAAAATTGTTGCATTTTTAAGTATACAAACAATATGTGCATAGTTGCTGAATATTTTTGCAAATTTATTGAAATGTTTAAAGGAATACATGCTTGCCTTTCTTATCTCTTCAGGCTTTAAAGCTTTTATCAGAAAAGCCTATTCGTGGTTTACACTTGAGATTATGAATGCAGTTTTCCCCCTCAGATTTAGTTTCCTGCATTCCCTCTCAGAGGAATCACTAAAAAAAGGAAGGCAAAGTGAGGCTTCTTTCATGAACTGTATCAATCAAAAATGTAATGGAGAAGATGCTTCACTAGAGTTTCCCGTAGCAGAATTTTCCTTCTCTCCTCCATAGACCATTATTTAACTCTCTTGTGCCATTTATAAGTTTTTTGATACAGAAGAGTTATTTTTGGAAGTTCTTATGAATGAAATAAGTGTATGATTATTGAGATAGTTGGTGTTTTGACAAATATTTACTACAGTAATCCATAAATAACTATTCTACCCACCTCAAGTTACATAGGATGCCTATTTCTGAAATAATAAAGGTTCTAGCCAGAAAAAAATTTAAAAAATAAAAAAATAAAATCCCCAATTGTGCTTTTTAAAGCGTTCTACCATTCAGCCTAATGAAGAGTGAGGCTTTTGAGAATAAGAACATTTACATTGCCTCCTTCTAAATTCTCCTTGAAGGAGATGCTTGGGCCCCCTTTGGAATTGGTGCCCTGGTGCACATACCTGCCCCATGCCCTCTGTGTGGCTAAGTACATATTTCACGTATTTCAGCCACTGCTGCAACATTAAGATGCATTAGCACTTGTTAGGTAGGCTCTCAGTTCCAGGTGGACCTGTCATATATCTTCTGAAACCATCAGTATATCAGGCTTTGTGCTGTGCACCTGAAATACAAGGAGGGGGCTAGTCCTCTTGTTGCTCCTTGACTGATAGGGAAGGTGGGCAAGTGACTTTGCAGGGAACACAAGGATGACCATGAAAGAGGTCTAATTCCCAACTTGAGAGAGGAAGGGGCACAGGAAGATCTCATAGGCCCAGGTATACTTGCTTAGAGGTGAAGGGGAAGCAAACAAAGAGAAACTGGTGGCGCATATAGGGACAGCTTTGAGAGAAGGGTATTTGAGGTAGAGAATCAACATATGCAAAGGCCAGAGATGACAGCACTGCGTGGCTGGGCTGGCGGAGTGTGGGAGGGGTTGGAGAGGCACTCGGGGGCAAGTCAGTGAGGACTTTTAAGTCCTGCAAAGGAGAATGGTTTTATCCCGATGCCTTGGCACTTCAAGGATTTTTGAGGAAAGGGTATTGGGATGGAAGTTGCATTTTAGCGATATCACTCTCCTCTGTAACAAGGAGGATGGATTAGTCAGGGACAGAGATGGTGGCAGGGAGACCACAGCTGGGGGATTACTGTAATAGTAAGAAGAGAAATGATGAGGCCCAGACAATAAGTTTTAGGAGCCATTGGGAGGGGACTGACTTGAGAAATATGCAGAGGCTGGTGAGGCTGACTGGCTGATTGCGGTAGGGGATGAGGATGAGGGAGCATTGAGGATGGCTCTCAGGTTCCTGTGGGGGTGAGAGGAGGGAAGGGGGTGCTGTATATGAGGAAAGGGGATCCAGGAAGAGCTGCTCTGGGGTGGGGAGGGGGTCAGTGTCAGGAGTTGCAGGCGAGGAGTTGCAGGGGACGATGAGCTCAGACAGTTGGGATTTCTGTGATACCACGGGCCAAGGACCTAGAGGGGGCATTTGGAAGGACTGGCTTGGGGCTCAGGAGAGAGACGGACTGAGGATCAAGATTTTGGGGTCATCATTTACAGGAGGTCTTTAAAGACACGGGTTAGGATAAAACCATCCAAGGAGAATGTGTAGAGAATGAGAAGAAAAGGGGACCCTGGACTGAACCCTGGGGAACATGGAGAGTTCAGGAGTAGGTGGAGAAGCACAGGAAGGAGTGTGACCAAGAGGCCAGAGGAAAATCAGGAGAAAGGCAATTAGGAGCTTCAAAGAGGGAGTAATCTGGAGTGTAGAATATATTAAAAGAAAGAGAGACAAGGAAGGTAAGAACTAAGAACCTCGTGTTTCCCCTCCAGCCCCTCAACTCGGGGGACAAGGTTATTTTTGGTAACCTCAGCAAACGCAGGGTCAGGGAAGTAGAAGAAGCTGGCCTCTCCTGGGCTGGGAGTGAAGGGGAGTGAGAAATGGAGGCACCCGTGTGCTGTTCTTTGAGAAGGACCCAATCCCTGTTCTCACTGATGTAACTTAAAAAGTTATTTAATAGTTCAAACATAACAATAAAAAGAAATAACAGCAGTAAATATTTTGCTATATTTGCTTCAGGTTTTTATTTTCTGGAGAAATAAACCATGACTAGCTGTATTTGAAACCCCACATTGACCCCTCCCTGATACTGTTCCCCTCCTTCCATTAGGTAACCACCATCCTGAATTGCATGGTTATACTTTTATTACATAACTTTGTATCTGTGAGCAGTACTTAGAATTGTTTTCCATGTTTTTAAACTTTATAGAAATGATATGCTGAATATACTTCTGCATCTTGCTTTTTTCATTCATCAGCACCATTTTGGAGATTTATTTATGTTAACATATGTAGTTCTAGTGCATTCATTTTAACTGCTATATAGTATTCCTTTGTATGACTATACCACATATTATCCTTCCGTTCTCCTGTTGCCGGACATTTAGTCGGTTTCCAATTCTTGGCTCATATAGACAAAGGCTGCAATGATCATTCTTGTACATGTCTCTTGTACATGGGTGGGGATATTTCTAGGATATATACCTAGACGTGGAATTTGCTAGGTCATGGGTTATCTGCATCTTCAACTTTACTGAATATTGTTAGATTGCCTTCCAGTGTGATGGCACCAATTTACACCCACAACAGCAGTTTATGAGGATTCCAGATGTTTCATATCCTCCCTAACATTTTATTTGTTGAAACTTTAGCCAATTTGATGAGTCTGAAAAGATAAACCAGAGTTTACTTTCCTTTGCATTTCATAAGGCCACCAACTGTGTAGTGCAAGTCTGCATCTTTTAGTGTAGAGGTTGTACACTGCACAACTCTAGGGGGCACCGTTCATATTGTAGTCTTTGTGAAAGGCACTCGATAGAGTCAGTGCATGTACAGTGGACTGGAATGAAGTTAAGGATTCTTTGTCTTTGCCCATTGTTCTCTTGGGTTGTTTGTCTTATTGGAAGAGTTCTTTATTTATTTTGGATATTAATTCTTTTTTGGTTTATATCTGTTACAAACATTTTCATCCAATCTGCAGCTTCTATTAATTTTGTTTAAATAAAGTGTTTCATTCTTTAAAGTTATAAAGTTTTTTCAAATTCCATAATATATGTGGTCACCTTTTATTAAAGAGAGGTGAAGCTGATATTCCCATTTAATAAGACAAATCTTTTGTGATATCAAGACAACTTTTCAGCATGCCCTCAGTAAAAATATTACTGAGGAATAATATTGAGGAAATAAAAACCATAATTTTTAAAATTTTAATGTACTTAAATTTAACCTTTTTCTTTGTATTTTTGTAGCTTATCTTAAGAACTCCCTTCCAACTCTTTTTATTTTGAATTTTTATTTTATATTGGAGTATAGTTGATTAACAATGTTGTGTTAGTTTCAGGTGTACAGCAAAGTGATTCAGTTATATATATATACATGTATCTATTCTTTTTCAAATTCTTTTCCCATTTAGGTTATTACAGAATATTGAGCAGAGTTCCCTGTGCTATACAGTAGGTCCTTGTTGGTTATCTATTTTAAATATAGTAGTATGTACATGTCAGTCCCAAACTCCCAATTTATCCCTCCCCCCTTACCTTTCCCCTTTGGCAACCATAAGTTTGTCTTCCAGGTCTGTGAGTCTGTTTCTGTTTTGTAAATAAGTTCATTTGTATCATTTTTTTTTTTTTTTTTTTTTTTTAGATTCAGCATGTAAGTGGTATCATGTGATATTTGTCTTTGTCTGGCTTACTTCACTTAGTATAATAATCTCCAGGTCCATCCATGTTGCTGCAAATGGCATTATTTCGTTCTTTTTAAAGTTTTGCTTTTCCAGCTTTAGATGTTTAATTCACCTTGAATTTATTTTATAATCCTATTATATAATATAGGAATCTATTTTCATGTATATATAACCAATTTTAAATAATGGATTAACTAGTTCATCATTTCCCCTTTGATTTTTCACGCCAGATACTTTAAAGTACTGCCTTTTTTTTTTTTGGCCACGCAGCTTGCGGGATCTTATTTCCCAGACCAGGGATCGAACCCGTGCCCCCTGCAGTGGAAGTGCAGAGTCCTAACCACTAGACTGCCAGGGAATTCCCAAAATACAGCTATGTTTTAAACATGGATCTGTTTCTGGGTTTCTGTTGTGTTCCCTGGTTTATGTGTCTGTCTCTTTGCCATATGGCACAGTCTTAATTAATTACTGCTAACACAGATCTCCCTGGCCTGTTTTTCTTAACACTTCTTGGTTATTCTTGGCTTTTGCTCTCCTACATGGATTTTACCATCAAATGTCAGATTCCACACATACACACACACATACCTGATTGGGATTTTTATTGAAATTGCATTAAACTCACAGATTAACCTGGAGGCAATATGCATCTTTACCATATTGGATGTTCTCATCCTGGAATATGGTATATTAGTGTATCTTATATTAAGTTTATTCCTATGCACTTATACATTTTGCTCCTATTGAAAATGAAATTTTTTCCTATAATATTCCCTAACTGGTTACAAATGGTGTGTAGAAACATCATCAGTATTTGTAACTGATCTTGTATCCAGCAACTATGGAGAACTTTCTTATTCTAATTCGTATAGATTCTCTTAGATTTTTCTATGTAGATTATCACTGTCTGTATATTATGGTTTAGTCTTCCTTTCTGATTCTTATGCCTCTCATTTACATTTCCTCTCATTACATTCGTTTTATGCCAGGACAAAGTTGAGTAAAAGCACTGATAGCAGACTTTAACAGCTTCATTGAGATATAATTCACATACCATAAAGTTCACCCTTCGGATTTCCTTTTTTAGTTCCTGTTTTTAATAGGAATGCCTCTGAAATTTTACCATATAAGTAACTAATTGCTGCAGTCCCATTTGTTAACTGGTTCATCATTTCCCTGATGACTTGTCATGCCACCTCTGACATGTTTTATACACAGATCTATTTCTGGGTTCTGTTCCATTAAAGTATTTGTCTATCCCATTGTCAGTATCACACTGCCTTACTTACCATAGCTTTATATACTAATGTACATATTTGCTATAGAGTTTTTATGAATACCCTTTATCAAATTAAAGAAATCTTAATTTGCTAAGAAGTTTAAAAATAAAAAACTATAAATAGGTTTTGAGTTGTTTCAGGTGCTCTTCCTTCATCTGTGACATGATCATATAGTTTTTGCCATGTGATCAGGCCACCCAGGATGGCTTGTTCTCTTGCTCTCTGTACATCCCCTGCTTGACCAGTCCGTGCTTCACCTACACCCTACTCACATGGCTGACCTTCCCTCTTAATCATAGAGCCTAATCAGTAAATGCCTATGTACTTGCCCCCAGCTAGTGATTCTTCTAATCTTTATACCAGAACGGCTCCACCCTGCTAGTTTTATCAAAGGGGCTGTGAGGGACATGCCCCTCTGCTGGTTTCCCTGGTAATGGATGAGCCAACCTGACATCAGTTCCCCCGTAACAGGTAACCTTCCCCCCCACCGCCCCAGCTCCCTGGACTTCTGCCATGTCCTGCCTGCTGTCTGCCATCTACAGTGGAGTGTCACTCCAGGACCCTTTTGCTCCGGACATGTAAGATCCCCTATCCATTAAACCACTGATGTCTCTGTCACTGACTCTGGGCTCTTTCTTCAGTCTGAGGCTGGGCAAGTACAGGTCTTGAAGGCCTGCGGGGTACAGCCCAACATTCTCCTTTGTTAAATTTGGTGTTTTATTAATAGACATAATGATGAACTATATAACCCATTCTTGGGCTAAGTGCTACCTGGTCATGATTGTTTTGGTATACTACTGAATTTTATTTACTAATATTTAGGATTTTTCTATGTTGATGAGATCAATGTATAATTTTTCTCATAAAGTTTTGGCCATTGAGATTTTGTCTCAAAATTAATTTTTGATTATTCCCTTTTCCTAATCTCTGAAATTTTAAGAAAGGATTAAAGTTTCCTTACATAGTTTGATAAAATTCATCTGTAAAATCTTACTAGTGTCTGTTACAGACTCGAGTCGGGGGAGACTACATGCAACTTTTTTTTTTTTTTGGCCACACTGCGTGGCTTGTGGGATCTTAGTTCCCCGACCACGGATTGAGCCCAGGCGCTCGGCAGTGAAAGCGCGGAGTCCTAACCACTGGACTGCCAAGGAATTCCCTTTTTTTTTTTTTTAAACCTTCACTCATCTGTTGCATTTTAAAAGCAATATTAACAAATCCATTTTTATTGACTGATATTACAAATAAGGCTGCTTTAATAGTTTTTATAGGTAACAGTTATTCTCTCCTCTGTTCCAATAATACTTTCTACATACCACTTACAACAGTGCTTTGTAATGTTTATGTGTTGGTTACCACCAGACTGTAAGCTCCTGGAGTAGGGGGTAATGCTTTATTCATATTTGCCCCAGTGTCTAGCACAGTGTGAGACACACTGTAAATAGAAGAAAAAAAAAAAATCACAAAATGACACTGCCAGCTATGTCTTGTCTCTTAAATCTCAAGTTTGGAGTCTCAGTTCTGCCACTCCGTAGCAGTGTGGCTGGCTGCAAGAATGACACTATCTCGTAAGGGCTTTTTGAAGATTAATTGCAACAATGTATGTAAATTATGTGGTATATCTAGTGAGTGCTCAATAAATGCTAACTATAAACTACTTTTAAAAGAAAAACAGTTGGCTTTCTGATCCCATCTGGAAAGCTAACATTAGTAGAGTACTTGGAGGGATTGCTTACATAATTTGGTAAAGATGAAGTTAAATCTCTTTGTTCCTTCCCCAGTAGAAAATTGGATAGTCATTTTAACTACATGTTCTTAGATCCCTGGATGATACCTGGTTTCTTTATTCTGATGATCTGTGTAATGGCTGTAGCCTCCAGCCACAGTCTGTCTGGGGAAGACTTAGGGAAGTAAATAAGCATTTCCTTTTAGATGCATCTGTGTAGTGGCAAGCCTACACATCTAATTTGTGAGAAATCATAAAATGTATGGCCTGGAAAAATCTGAATCTTCATTTGTAGAAAGTGGTTGAAAAGCAGCACCATGAATGCAGGTACATATACAGGCTATATGTGTATGGTTATCATTCCAACACGGTATGTAATAGTAAAAGACTGCAAACCACCCAAATGCCGTTAATAGGGCACTAGTTAGGAATGTTGCTGAAAACTCAGCCTCTGTGCACCAGTGCTGCATTCAATCTCGGAGACAAGAGTTTTGGGTGACGCAGAAAACCTTTATTGCTTTGCCAAGCAAAGGGGGACACAGTGGGCTCGTGCCTCGAAAACTGTGTATCCCAACCCCAGGGGGATTTGGTGAGGAGTTTTATAGCAATGGGCAGAGTTGCCGATAAGATTAGGGTGTGTGCAGGGCCTGCATCCCTTTAATCTGGCCTCAAGGTGCTCTCCTCCTACTGAGCTTCTCTGTTTCCCTTAATCTGGCCTCAGGTGGTCTCTCTCTTTTTTTTTTAAATATTTATTTATTTGGCTGCTCTGGGTCTTAGTTGCAGCACGCGGGATCTTTAGTTGAGGCATGGGGGAATCTAGTTCCCTGACCAGGGATCGAACCCAGGTCCCCTCTTAGCCACTGGACCACCAGGGCAGTCCCAGGCCTCAGGTGGTCTCTTGATAAGCTTCTCTGGTTCCTTTAATCTGGCCTCAGATGGTCTTCTCTGGAATGAAGAATGCTAACATCTTCCATTTGTTGGGAGTTTTAGTTCCGTAAAGAGCTCAAAGATGTTATGTATACCCCTTGACCTGGAACCAGGACCCTGCCCCAAGGCTACACTATTGTTTCTTGGCTGCTCCTACCACCTAGTCTCTGCATCCCCTCCCTTCCCTGATTGATTAGCAACTGTTTGAATCTGCCCTTTGGAACTCAGGGAAGGTCATGGAGGCTGGAGTCTATTCCCTACAAGAAACGGGGGACACAGAAAGGCTTCTGTGCCCAGGAGCCCCACAGGGTCCTGCTCAGTTTCAGTAATAATGATATATCCACATAATGCAATACTAAAATAAATTAAAAGGCTTTCTATGAACTGATATGGAAAAATCACTAGGATATACTGTTTAAAAAAAAGCAGTGTACTTAAGTATAGATATAATGTGTTCTCTTCTGTATAAGAAAAAAACATTTTGGACATATATTCATATTTAATTGAACTTCCAAAAACAAACTCTGAAAAGAAACAAGATGCCAGTACAAGTAGTTTCGCAAAAAGTGGAGGGTTAGGGTAATCAGCAAACAGTGGTGGGAGAAGGACTTCTCGATGTATACCTTTTTAGAGAGACTTGACATCTGAACCATGTGACTATATTAACCACTTAAAAAAAAAGTTCCCTCCTCATGACACAGGCCACTGCTTCCTGTGCCCAGCTGTGCTGCCATGGGCCCCACAAATCCTCCTCCTAGCCTGGCAGACGTAGGAGCTACTTCTCTGACCCACTTATAAGAAGGTGAATAAAGGACATGGTCACACTGCAATGCCTTTATAAGAGGAAGTTTTATTGTTAATTATTTACCTTAATAGTTTCAGAAAGAGGAACAGATTAGCTCAGTCCAACATGATTGGCAGTTGGCAAAATCTAGTGAAGCAAGTGTTCTGATTGCTAAGGATTTAATTTGGATGCTTTTAATACTTAGCCATCTAACACTTCAAACATAATCGAGAATAAATGCATCATCTCCCTCCCTTTCATTTTAATTCCCACCTACCTCACTTCAATATGGAAATATCTTCGTTAAATAAGATTCCCAGAGGAACAAGTTCCCTAGAGAGTATAGCCATGAGGACAGTGCACAAAAAGAAAAACTCAAAATAAAACTCTGTATGATAATTTACTAGTCTAAGGAAACAAAACCTTCCAATATATTAAGAAATAAATCCAGTTACAAATGCACTGATAGGTCTATGTTAAGAGGTTCTGGTATAGTAACTGAAAATGGCCAGCTATTTACAAGATACACAAGCAGGAATGGTGCACCCAGCCCAGCATTGGCCCTCAGAAGCCAAAAGTGTTTTCTCCACTGTAGGCCACATACAAGAATCCATCTTCATCTTTTTCCTTCTCGTAAAGCTGTCCCATAGTTAGGCTTGAAAGAGAAAAACAAAAAACAACATTGAGAATTGGGTCTGATTACTGAGTCTCGGTGTTGGGAGAAAGATGGCTTGAGGATAAGGAATTTCACTACTTAAACTAGCTACTATGTCACACCTTTGGTGGTAGGTGGTAAAAAGTAATTCGGCCTCTGGGACTCAGTAGATAAGACTAGAATCAACCTCCATCCTCCTGTCCCGAGGCAAGGCCATTTGACTCACCCTCACACCAAGGTATTCCTTCAGAAGCCAGCTCTAACTCCTAGGGTGAATGTGGTTGGTTAGTACTGGTTAGTGCTTTCACAATGCTTTCTGAATGCTGGGGGCAAGGGAGAAAAGCTATTAGCAAAATAAGAGTCTAAGAAGCCCATCCCTGTGTGGGTGAGAGACAAAGGTAAGGAAGAGTACTTGTGCTTTCCTCTCCTCAGGGCTGGTCTATTTGAAGATTTATAATTCGTACCTAACATGATAAAGAATGAGTGGGCTGATTCCTGTGGAAGCTCACCCCGCCAGAAACCCTGTGCCCCAGAGATCTGCATCAGCGTCATCGAAGGGAAGTTACTTTCCTCACACGTAATGCAAAAAGCTCTCATATTGTATCTGTGATCCAAAGAAGTCCTGCCCAAGCTTCCTAAGAACCCTGCAGAAATAGATATTGCTCAAACTAAACATGTGTGGGTGGGAGAGCTGGCTTTCCCTTAGCAGTAAAACAAGACTGCAGCAGAGGAGACCTAATCTAGTTCTCTGCCATGAAGGCGAGCTGCACTGGCTCCAGAGTGAGACTAGTAACACCTGGAGCCCCAGGTGAGCTCTGGCCACATGACTGCTCTATCAGAGATAAGCAGGAGGTGCAGACATGTGCTAAACCTCAGCATGACCGTGCGTGGTGGGGTCAACCAGAACCAGCGCGGACAAAGCAGTCTGAGAGCCGGCTCAAGATGACAGAGGTCACTAAGCCCGGACAGGTCTTAACAGATGCTTAAATGCAGGACTCAGGAGAACAAGGGCCAGAGGGTAGATAAAGAGGGGTCGGAGGCCTCAAGCTGGTGAAGCAAAGACTGCCCCATGCTGCTGCTCTGCTGCTGGCAGCTGTATGGGACCACCATGTAAACAGGAATGCAGACCACATTTATAAAAGGGAGTTTTTCTCCTTTCCTACTCTCCCTGCCCATTTTCAAGCTTAGCTGGTTCGGCTGTGTGGGTAGATGAGAACTAGTAATAACGTAGGAGTGGATGAGTATGAATACAAAATGGCTTGTCACTGGCATCTTGTACAATAAAATCGTGCTTCCTGCGAGGATCTAACTGGAATTTGTAAAATAAGGACTCCCTGAAACAGCACTGTCCACTAGAAATTTCTTCTGTGACAGAAATGTCCTATATTTCTGCTGTCCAATGCAGTCGCCACTATGTTCAGCACTTGAAATGTGGCTCATCTGAATTGCTATGTGCTGTAAGTGTAAAACATAACGCAAGATTTCAAAGTATCAGAGTATGAAAAAAAAGATGTAAAATATCTCAATTTTGACTACATGTTGAAATGATGCCATTTTGGATATATCAGGTAAAAAAATACTATTAAAATTAATTTCACCTGTTTCTTTTTCTTTTTTAATGTGGCTACTAGAGAATTTTAGATTGCGTATGTGTCTCACATGCCATTTCTATTGACCACACTGCCCTGGAACGTGTGAGGACTTGGGGGGCAGCGGGTAGAGGGAGGAACCCATGCCCATGAGAACACCTGTGGTGGGTGGTAGGTCTCAACCTCAGCTGCACAGCAGAAACAATGGGGAGCTTGAAAGACATGCCCCACCCCGGACCAATTAAATCAGAATCTCTGGAGGTAGGACCCAGGCATCAGTAAGTTTTAAAATGCCCAGGATGGGGACTTCCCTGGTGGCACAGTGGTTAAGAATCCGCCTGCCAATTCAGGTGACACAGGTTCGAGCTCTGGTCTGGGAATATCCCACATGCCGTGGAGCAACTAAGCCCGTGCGCCACAACTACTGAGCCCACATGCCACGACTACTGAAGCCTGTGTGCCTAGAGCCCATGCTCCGCAACAAGAGAAGCCTCCGCAATGAGAAGCCTGCGCACCGCAACGAAGAGTAGCCCCCGCTCACCGCAACTAGAGAAAGCCCATGCTAGAGAAAGCCCACTCGAAGCAGCAAAGACCAAACGCAGCCAAAAATAAATATATTAAAAAAAAAAAATGCCCAAGATGATTCCATATGCAGCCAAGTTAAGAAACAATCCCTTTGCCAGAGGGAGAGATGCTTGTCTTTGTTTGTTTGTTTTGGAGATGCTTATCTTTAAAAGCATGGGATTAGGAAGTAGAGTGAGCCAGGAAGTGGAGTGAAGAGCCAGCAACTAGCAAAGGGCTTGAACAAGTAGCGGGGTCTCTCAAGAAGACTTTTACCCTGGTGGTTAGGAATGCCCTGAGGAACCCAGCTTTTCCCTGAGAATCCTCAGAATGAGGCAAAGGGGAAAAGAGCTACCGCTATTGCCACAACTCTCTTTGCCCCGCTTGGTACAAGTGTCCAGGGTGACCTTGATAAGACCTGAACTACAATCTCCCCACTACCATTACCAAAGGGGTTTGGAAGGAGCAGACACTGCGTGCAATTCAAAGGTGGCAACCACGCCTTGATGCCTGTCAAGTTTGGTTCCATCTGCCAGACTAAGTTCTGCTCTTCTCCTAGCAAGTTACAAGCCCAAGGGCAGTGACTCTAAATCCTGCTGCTGAGTTAGAAATACTTGAGGAGCTTTATAAACCCCAGACTCTGAACGTTGTCTGCAGTGAACAATGACCATGGAACGACTACTGTCTAAGGCAGGCTGTGAGACTCTGACGGGGTTGGGGGAGGAGGACCCATAATCATGTGGCTTTCTGTCTTCAGATTCCATTGTCTTTTAAGTAAAACTTGGGTTTATAAATTTAACAGTGCCCTAGCAGCTATAAAGGCTGATCATAAAAATTCTAATTATAATAGCAAACACTATGTGCCAAGCACTTGTTTTAAGTGCATTACATGTATTAACTCTTTACCCTCAGAACAATCTTAGGAGGCAGGTACAATCATAATCCATAGTTCAGATAATAAAAGTGAGGCACAGAGAGGTTAAATAATTCATGCCAGATCACAAAGCTAGGAGACATTCTTACCACCAAGTTGTGCTGCCTCCATGTGAATACACAACTAGATCTAATGACCTAATGTCAGCATTCTTGTACCTTCTGTGAAGACCTCCCTTAGAATAGCGCTTCTCACACATACAAACATGCATAGGGAATCACCTGGATGTCTTGTTAAAGTGCCTGTTTTGATTCTGAAGGTCTGGGTCAAGGATGAGATTCTACATTTCTATCTAACAAGTTCCCAGGGAAGGCCACTGCTGCCAGCTTCTGTATCACACATTGAGCAGCAGGTCCTTCAGATCCTGTAATTTTACAATTAGATGGCCTAATGATTTTAAGAGCCCTTTCACTGTTCTCCTTTCCTCTGCCACACAGTGTCACGTGGAAACTCTGTTCAGTTGGCAGTAGCACCGTGTCCTTATACTCAGGGTATCCCTTGGGCAGGAACTTGAAAACTGACAATGCTCAACACTGGGAGCTAAACGCTCCAGTCAGCAGCCCGTGACTGAACGCCCGATTCCAAGGCTTCCCTAGGTGCCGAGAAAGAAGACTGGCACGTCTGTACAGTATAATTCAAAAACAGCACTTGTGGGATCAGGCCACACACATACAGAGTCAGAATAACTTGGTCTGGAGCTAAAAAAGAGCAGGGCTACAAATATAGTTTAAAAATACTTTTTTTAAAAGTCCCATTAAGGGGCTTCCCTGGTGGCACAGTGGTTGAGAATCCGCCTGCCGATGCAGGGGACACGGGTTCAAACCCTGGTCTGGGAGGATCCCACGTGCCGCGGAGCAACTAAGGCCGTGCGCCACAACTACTGAGCCTACGCTCTAGAGCCCGCATGCCACAACTACTGAGCCCGCGTGCCACAACTACCGAAGCCCGCGTGCCTAGAGCCCGTGCTCCCCAACAAGAGAAGCCACCGCAATGAGAAGCCCGCGCACCGCAACAAAGAGTAGCCCTCACTCACCGCAACTAGAGAAAAGCCCACATGCAGCAACGAAGACTCAATGCAGCCAGAAATAATAAAATAAATTAAAAAGAAAAAAAAAAGTCCCATTAAAAGAATAACCAAGGCGGTTACCCGCTGTCTGGTGTGGCGACCTGGCGCAGGGAGCCACGGGAGGGGAGGAGTGGGTGTCGCTGTCGCTGACGGCTGAGGCAGCAGGAGGGAAGCTGGATCCCGGGAGGTGGGAGGGAAAGCGGGAAAGAGGGTCTGGTGAGGCGGCAGCCCTCAAGGCCACGCTGGGTCAGGCTTGGTTCTTGTGGAGTGGGGTGCAGGTTGCCAAGCCAAAAAAAAGAAGAAGAAAAAAAAAAATAGCCAAGGGCTTCCCTGGTGGTGCAGTGGTTAAGAATCTGCCTGCCAATGCAGGGAACACGGGTTTGAGCCCTGGTCCGGGAAGATCCCACATACCGCGGAGCAACTAAACCCGCAAGCCACAACTACTGAGCCCACGTGCCACAACTACTGATGCCCCTGCACCTAGAGCCCGTGCTCCGCAACAAGAGAAGCCACTCCAATGAGAAGCCCGCGCACCTCAACAGAGTAGCCCCCGCTCACCGCAACTAGAGAAAGCCCGCACACAGCAATGAAGACCCAACGCAGCCAAAAATAAATTAATTAATTTAATTAAATTAAGTGTAAAAAAAAAAAAGAGCCCTCTTTGAAAAAAAGTCATGAGGGACACAAAATAATTAAAAAAAAAAAAAAAAGAACAGCCAAGTGGAAGGGCAGGGATGCAAAACGTGCCCCTTTTCAGCAGGCAGCGTACAGCAGAAGGCCGGTGTGTTCCTTTAGGACAAGTTCTGTACACCTCTGAAAAGTCGGGCTCCCCGCTCAGAATTCACAGAGGCCCAAGCCACACAGCACCAGGTGGGCCACTACTGGAGCACCAGAGGATCTGAAAGCAAAGAGGCTGCTCTAATGCCTCTGTCAGGCTAAGCTGGATTCCCTGACAATTCATGAGCAGCACTGAAACTCCAAGGCTTCCCGCCGAAGTTACTGGCTGCTGAAGATGGCCCCCAGTCCCTATTACTAATGCACACCGCTGCGGCATCAAGTATTACACACACTCATCCAAGGAGGCCGCTGAGCGGTGGTGGTGGGGGACTGCTACCTTTAAGCTCTGAGCCTGACAAGGAAAGAAATGGGAAAGCCAATGGCAGATTTAAGCCATGGAGCCAAGCTAAAGGTATGGTGGGACCCTGAAGTACTGAGTGAAATGAACCTAAACTGCCCCCTGAAACCCTGTCCCCTACACCTCCATTCAAGATCAAACCGGTCTAGACAAACTAACCAATAATAAAGGCACTTTTCAGAAGGATCCACATCCAGGAATGGCCATGCTGCTGAGGGCAAACTAGTTTCAAGCTGCTCAACAGCCTACGAATTGGGGGAGGCTGACCTAGAACCATGTGGATGCCCTACCCCTGCACAACCTTCCCTTGGCCCCAACCAAGGTCAGGCTGTGGAGGCTGTGGGATCCAGCCTGACTCAGGAATTGGCTGGCCTGATGGGCCACCCGGCCATCCATCTGCTTTGCGGCCCACGTGCTTCCACTGGATCTGGATTTATCTCTTTCCCAGCAGGGGGAGGGTGGGTGGGGTGAACTGGGAGGACAACGGCCACTGCTGTGGATCCTGGAAAGGCACGGGCCCCAGAGTGAAAGTTAACACGGCCCTAAAGGCTGCCCAAGATTCTAAAATACAAAAATTAACTACTGCTTATTCCTTTTATCAGATTTTTCTCTGATATAAATAAACTCTATTCCACTGTTAAGATAAACCCTGCTCTTGATGAGGTATTTACCCAGAAATGATCAAATGTGCTTAATTTAAGCACCTTTCTAAATGAAGTTTGGACTGTAAGACATCACAACTTCTTTTACTTAGTACCTCTTTAAGAGCCAGGAGCAACTAAACAGCATATTTCCCAATGTAACATTCCCAAGTTATAACATCTTAGATATATTTTATTTTATACTCCTGTTTCTATTTTAGACAGGGGATTAAGAAGGCTCTTATCTGTGCTCTAAACAAAGACCAAAAGGTGGGCACCACTGCCAGGTCTGGGTTCCCCTCTAAAGCCGTGACTGGGAAACATACACTGATATTCTTTCTCAAGTCCTGTCTGCACCAAGGCATAGTTTTCCCTTCGTTTCTGGCCCAATTCTGGATGCAGGCACCTAGGCAGAGAATTCAACTTTTCAATGGGAAATGGGAAAAGGCAGTTGAGATCTCCCCTTTTTAAAAAAAAGAGAACTCAGAATTTTGAAAGTAAAACTCTTAGAGACTTGCTTCTGTCTCTATTTCTAGAATCAATATTTAATACTAACTACTCAATCACGTTATTTTACATGATGGTCGCCTGTGTTCCAGAACACTCTCCCAAAGTTCCGCTCCAAGGCAGGAATAAATGAAGTTACTTTCGCTCAGCCTCAAGACGTAAGTTATCCTTGTGTAGATCTGTCTGTTATGGGATGGGGGAGGGCTCATCCTTTCTCAACTCTGATTTCCCCAGCCACTCTCCAAAGGCTGCAAGCACTGGCTGAAGGTTAAAGGAGGCTCCATGCTTCCCTAAGGAGGCTGGAAAGTGCTAAGAAAGAGGCTGCTACTGCCTTGGGGAGAAAATGGCGACACTGAGTCAAATAGTAGCTTTAGGAAGGAGACTGGCAATTTTGTTTGTGCAGCCATCAGTTGCATAAAGGCCAATGATGTCACATGCCTCTTTTGTTTATAAGCAAATTTGTTTTTAAGAATAAAACACCCAAACAAACAAAGAACTGGTACATTAAATATGGGGCAGGAAGTCATTAACTGTGTCCAAAGGCGCTGAAGAGCCTGGGCAGAGGGGCTGGTTAGTGACTTGGTCACTGGTGTAATCTGTTTTAGGGAGGATTCTTACCAGGTTGGAAAGGCAAATAAAACTTAGAGAGAAAATGGCCCTGAAGCAGCCTCTGCTGCCCTGAGAATCACTTTTCATTTCCAATTCTATTTATATTTCAGGGATAATGGGGGAAGAGGGCATTAGTTAAAATCTGCAGCCATTTTAATTGCTAAATAACGTAATCTTAATGTCTCCAGAAGCCTGCTTCATTTCTTTCAAGAAGTATCAGAGGATCAGAATCGAGGAAAATAAAACTCAATGCCACAGGTCCTAGTCACCTACTTCCTCCCATAAGAAGCCACCACCGGGAAGGAGAAAACATAGGGCTGCCAAGGAGGTGCAGAAGTTGCAGGTGGCATGAATGAAGATTTACCTCCCCCACTACCTGAAGGGAAGCGGAGAGTGACCACAGATGCCCAGGGCTTCACCAGCCTTCCCTGGTGAAGAGTGTGCCCAGCACCACGCTGCCCAGAGGCCTGCGAAGGAAGGCTGGGAGAGCCCAATGGGATGACCAGATCACCCCTGGCAACACCACAGCTTCCTGAGCTACAGCTGTAAGCAGACCAATGGCACCCATTAGGCAGAACCTTGGCCTAACGGAAGAACCTTCCATTTCTCCCTCATCCTCTGCCTAACACCAGGAGGTGGAGGTGGTAGAGACTGGGAAAGAGAAAATCAGACCAAAAAGCAGCCAGAGGGGCTTCCCTGGTGGCGCAGTGGTTGAGAATCTGCCTGCCAATGCAGGGGACACGGGTTCGAGCCCTGGTCTGGGAAGATCCCACATGCCGCGGAGCAACTAGGCCCGTGAGCCACAACTACTGAGCCTGCGTGTCTGGAGCCTGTGCTCCCAGCAAGAGAGGCCGTGATAGTGAGAGGCCCACACACCGCGATGAAGAGTGGCCCCCGCTTGCCACAACCAGAGAAAGCGCTCGCACAGAAACGAAGACCCAACACAGCCAAAAATAAATTAATTAATTAAAAAAAAAAAAAGAAAAAAAGTAGCCAGAGTTGTCTACCTTTCATAGGAAAAGGACTAGAATTTGGCTTAGGCCTCTTCTGGAGCTTTCAAGGATTTTCAAAAGAAACATATTTTGGCCACATTGGGCTAGTTCCCAGGAGTTCTTAAAGCCTTAGCTTCAGAAGTACTATTTTTGGGGGGATAACAAATGAAACTTAGTTTGGGTCACTAAGATGAGACGCAGCCAGTAATTCACATTCAGAGGAAGGGGCTAGAAGTACTCAAATCAGTAATAGCAAAGGACTGACCAGGGATACAGACTGAGCCAGAACATCTTCCTCTCTCCACAGAGGACTAAAGCCAGACTGTCAACTACCTAGAAGGGAACTGTAACGCCCCTGCCTAGATTCAGGCCCCAAGTTATCCCAAAGATTGCTTCCAGGCAGCGCAAGAGCAAGAGAAAGGGGTGGTTACTCTGAAAGTCAGAGCAGGTGGTACCAAGAGAGGTCTAAGTCTGTAAAGAGACCTCAGAGCCCTTTGCTGGCCAGCAGCCATTTCCACGTACTTGAGGATCAGGCAGCTGCTCTCAGGGTACTCTCACAGTGGCCAGAGCTGAGCCTGGAAAGCGAGCAAGCAGGCAGGGTGATTAACTGGAGCTGAGCCTCAGCAGGGCCCACAAGCTCCTGGGGAAGAACGACAGGACTTATTTCATGGATCATTTGGAGAAAACCTCATTTCAGGCTTCAGTTCTACTGATAGCTTAAGCCTAATTAAGTCCTGAACTATTTAAAAGGATTCTTGGGTGTCTGAGGATAAATTTCATCATTTCTTTTTTTTTTTTTTTTTTTTTTAAGTCCAGGCCTTGTTCTGTTTTTTTAACCCAAAGAGCACACCCACCTATTAAAGCCCTTTCTTGTTTTCCTTGAACTCCTGATGTCAGGCAGCACAAAAATCAGATTTCTCATCAGGACCTCTAAGAGTTTTCAGACCTCCAAAGTTTTGAGTTCTGTAAGCAATCAAGCAGATGGCCAATACCAGTAAACAGCTCTCACCTGGACTGTGGGACTGTCTTATCCACAAACAGGAATATTGCCTTTTCAGAAGGAAGCTGGATCCTTTTCCTGATGATCCACATGAACTGAGCCACAGTGATGTCAGATGGAACCAGATACTTCCGTTTGTCAATGTCAACAATCTGAGAGCCTGAGACTTTTTCCACAATCACCTGCGAAAGCAAAGAAAGGTCAGGACTAGATTTCTAATGTGAGGCTCTGGCCCTGCATTGTTGGAGAGCTGATGAACAGTGTGTAGGCAAGGAGGTGGGTGGGAAACTGCATAACATGAGAAAATATGCCCCTGATTTAATAAACCACACACTCTGGAGGTTAAGAACTGATATAAATGTGTTATAGGGAAACAAACGGTAAGTGCTTTTCTGTGGTCAACTATTATATTTCTCATCCCTGATCTCAGCATGCATAAGAGAAACACAGCCCTCACTACAAAGCTTTTCAACATTTTGTCTGGGCAGACTCCAAAATATCGGGTGAGGGTTTCCTCTACAGCCTGTTACTCCAGGCTGGACCCCAGAATGGATCTGCCTTCACACTACAGGGGAATTAAGATCTCAAGGAACACAGGAAATGAGAATGGATGGACTAATGGGAATGACTGGCAAGCCCAGCCAGCCAAGAACGAAGCTCTTCATTTGGCCTGTTGCTTCTCTCTGAACTAAGTTTCAAATTTATCCCTCCTGCCCCCTCCCCAAAGAAACTGTTCACAAGCAATAAGCTACAATAACAGGCCTGGATGTCCTTAAAAATAAATAAGGGTTACAGAAACTATCTCCCCTACCATGGGATAAATACAGGATAAGTATCATTGATTAAACACAAGCCACTAGAAGTGGCTTCTCAGATTTTTTGGGTCAGGAAAGGATGACAGGATCAGAGTGAGAAAAGGGAACTAGAAGTCAGGTAAAGATGGAGGCTCAAGTTCAAGATCAATGTCCTGAGACTAAAGTACCACTTCCAAGACCAAAGTGAAAGTCTCCCTCCACCACCATTCCCAAAAGTGGCTGTGACCTGTTGCCCCGTCCTAGAACATCGTTTCTTACATAATTGTCTAGGGAAGCCCAGAGGCTGCAGACAGCTCGCTGGCCTAGATCAGGAGATTCAGCACTGAGGCATCCTGAACAGCATCAACTCAAGCCCCTCACACCCCGGCCCCAGCTGGTCCCTTACCCAGTCTGGCCCATCTGCTACTATAACTGGGACTGGAATCTAAACTTCTCAACTGTTGAATGGCCTAGGGCCCTATCACGGGTCCTAAACAGCAGGGGTGACAGCGAGGTGAGGGGGCGGGGAGTCCACTCACCGGAACCCGGTCGGGATATTTCGCTCGGATCTTCGCAGATTCCACGCATCTGTGTTCTATGGGAGAAACGCACCGGGCTGACGGTCGCGCCCGACCGGCCGGCCGGTTCCCGAGCCCCCGGCCCTCCTCCCCACCGTGACCTGCGCACGCCCCAGGTCCTCGTTCAGGCGTCCCGGCAACCTCGGTCCCCGGTCCACTGGTTCCGGAAGGTCCCGCAGAGGTCGGCGCGGGGTGGGTGGGCAGCCGCCCGGGGTGCCGGGACCTCGGCGACCCGAGCCCAGAGTGCGGCATCCGCCCCGCCGGGCCCAGCCCAGGGCGGCCCGAGTGGGGGAGGGGGCCCACCCGCCGCCCCAGCCCCCACAGCGGGGCCAATGGCCGAGCGCTTACCCAGCGAGTGGTCCTCCTTGAACATCCACTTCATGGCGGCGGCGGCAGCGGGGAAAGGATGCAGCCGGCTCTCGGAGCCGCGGAGCTCAGCGCACCAACCACAACAACAACGACGACGGCGGCGTCGGCGGCAGCGGCAGCGACTACACGGCAGGCGGGACTTCCGGCTGCCGGAGCCTAGCAACCGGCAGGGGGCGGAGCTTCCGGCGCCGCTCGCTGGGACGCCGCGCCAAGAGGCGGGGCCGCATGTCAAGGGGCGGGACAGGACAGGGCGGTGAGAGGGGCTGCCGGCGGAGTGGGGATGATGAAGTTAGTGACAGAGATGTCTGTGAGGGATATTGGTGACTGGGGAGGGGATATTAGAGAACTGGTAACAGAAGTGGGGTCTCGGTGGACGTTGGTAACGGGAAGGGGTGAGTGGGGGTCTGGCTGATGGGATAGGGCTCTTATAGAGGACTATTCATTAGGGAAATCTGCCTGGGGCGTTGGTGACAACAGGGGCATTTTGTAGGTATGAATGACAGAAGAGGGTTCTCTGGTGGTTGGTGATGGCAGGGGGTCTATTTAGGGCGTTGGCACTTTGGGGAGTATTGTTTGGAGTAGTTACAGATTCGGGGCCCAATCTGGAGGCCGTGACTAGTTTGAGGGGACTGTATGGGGAGGGGTACTGATGACATCCCGGGGGTTCAGTACTGGGGACAGCCATAACAGGTTGCATTGGACCTAGAAATTGAATTTAAACTAATCCCATTTCCTTCCCTTATTCACGGATAAATATTTGAATAAGCATTTCAGAAAAGCTATCATAACTACGCATTTGAGGAGTGTAACATCACACTGATCACAAAGAGGCCCCTTCGCCTTAACTGGCAGAGGAGTTAGAGGTGACTGTCTGGCTCAGAGAATTCCCCTGATAGCTGGTCATGAGACGGGTTTCTTTGCCATTCAGCATGGTTTCAGCAGTCACAGCCTAGGCTGTGTGTGTGTGTGTGCCATCTGCCTGAGCACATGCCTTCAGGGTCTCCAGTGATGTCATTCCTTTCTTCCTCCAAGAGTCATCAGGGCAGTCTGCTCTGGTTCATCATCTGTTTATGAGCTGGTGAATATGTAACAAGATATTCACTTAATTGGGACACATGATCCTTGCCACGTGCTTGTGATTCTGATGCATCTGAAAGGCCTGTATGTTTGAACATTGTCATTCATCATTTCCTCAGTTGAAACGCCTGATGGATGTTGTGGAATCTAGCTTTATTCTGAAATTATTTTTGATATTTTAAGACTGTGTGTCTGAGCAACTAAAATCCGTGTTTGTTTCTTGCCTGTTTTTAATGAAATGAAAAATCCTTTGAATTTCATACCTAGAAATTATTCTTGTTGCATATAGGAGCACTGTTCTAAGTGTTGGGGAAAAGCAGTGAACAGAACAGACAACACTTGTGCTCTTATGGAATTTGCATTCTAGTGGGATAAAACAAAAAGATATATGTTGGGTAATGATAGGTGCTGTTTAGAAAAATAAAGCATGGTTCTTGACTAGAGAGTGATGTGTGGGATCAAATGCATATTAGATAAAGTGGTTTGGCATATTCTAGGAACAGGAAGGAACCCCTTGTGGCTGGAGCTGAATAAATAAGAGGGTGTGTGTTAGGAGGTGAGATCAAAGGGATCTAGAACAAAAGTGAGTTCAGCTTTGAATTCCATTTGAAGAACTTTGGATTTTATTTAGAATGAAATGAGAAGTCAGTGGAGGGTTTTAAGAAGTGTGACATGCATGAAGAACCTAGGGGCAAGACGGGAATAAAGACACAGACCTACTAGAGAATGGACTTGAGGACACGGGGAGGGGGATGGGTAAGCTGGGACAAAGTGAGAGAGTGGCATGGACATATATACACTACCAAATGTAAAATAGATAGCTAGTGGGAAGCAGTCCCATAGCACAGGGAGATAAGCTGGGTGCTTTGTGACCAGCTAGAAGGGTGGGATAAGGAGGGTGGGAGGGAGGGAGACACAAGAGGGAAGAGATACGGGGATATATGTATATATATAACTGATTCACTCTGTTATAAAGCAGAAACTAATACACCATTGTAAAGCAATTATACTCCAGTAAAGATGTTTAAAAAAAAGTGTGTCATGATATGACTTTCCTTTTTAAGTGATCAGGCTAGCTTCTGTGTAGACAGTAGACTATAGGGAGTTGAGGATGGAAGTAGGGGAAGAGTTAAGAGGCTATTGTGATAATCCAGGTATACGATTTTGTTGGTTTAGACCAAGACGTTATCTGTGGAGGTGGTGGGAAAAGCAGCTGTGTTCTAGATATATTTTGAAGGTAGATCCAACAAAATTTGCTGGTCAATTGAATGTGAGTTATGAGAGATGAGTCTAAGTCACGGTTTTGGAAGAATGGAGTTGCCATGTACTGGTGTACTGGAATAGGGTGGAGCCAGCGGGGGGTTGGGGGGGGAAAGCAAGGGTTTGGTTTTGGTTATATTAAGATGCCCAAGAGACACATCCAAGTAAAGATGTAGAGTAGGTAGATGGATCTATGAGTCTCAAATTCAGAAGAGAAGTATTTAAAGCTATCGAACTAGAGATCTGCTAGAGAGTGAGTATAAAAATGAAAATACCTATTTTGCGAATAGAGTTAAACACTGAGGAATGAAGATGGTTATTCACCATCTGATAGTGAATCAGTGAAGGAGATAGAAATTGGACCGAAGACCCCCTGCTTCCCTTTACAGAGCTGGCCACTGTGTCCTAGTTCAAAGCATGTGTACACCAGCTTGCACCTGGAAGAACTTAGTACACTTCTCAGGAGAGAGATCCGCTGCTCACCAGCTTACAGGCATGTATGTCATCTGATGGTCTCAATGATGTGCAGTGTCTGTCTTCTATCTTTACCTACCTTCTTGATGTCCTTTTCCAGTTCACCATTCTAACTGGTTTCTCTGATCTGCCTTGATGATATGCATCACCTTCTTTACCTGTTGGGTCATTATATTTAGCTTACTGAATGTTCTAAGGACACTGGATCTCTTCCTTGAGAGGGTTGTTAGTTGACGAGGTGAGTCAGAAGGAGAAACAGGATAATGCATATATGCAATTACACATTAACCAACTTGTAAAACATGGAGAGTAAATTTCAAATCTTGGAAAGGTATGTGAACATGGATACTGAGGGATGGCTAGGACAGTGGGGGCCAACACAAAGCCAAGTGTGGCTTATCAAGAAAGACTTCACAGAGGGACTTCCCTGGTGGTCCAGTGGATAAGACTCCACGCTGCCAATGTAGGGGGCCTGGGTTCAATCCTCGGTCAGGGAACTAGATCCACATGCATGCTGCAACTAAGGAGTCCACATGCAGCAACTAAGAAGTCCGCATGCCGCAACTATGAGCCCGCATGCTGCAGCTAAAAATCCCACGTGCTGCAACTAAGACCCAATGCAGACTAAATAAATAAATAAATAAAAATTTAAAAATAAGACTTCACAGAGAATGTGAATCTTATGTTTCAGAAAGAAGGGTGCATTTTCCAAAGTGTAAACTTTCCTTAACAGATAGAAACAAAGCCTGGAGTAGGAAGAGGGAACTCGGAAGTCAAAGGTTTGGTGATATAAATGCCAAGGTGAAAGAAATGTTGGAAAGTGTTGAAGCAAACATTCAGGAGTTCTAACCTGATTCAACAGACCCTGAATGGGCGCTTATAGAAAGGAGTAGAATACGATTTTTTAAAATTTAATTTTATTTATTTATTTTTGGTTGCATTGGGTCTTTGTTGTTGTGCGCAGGCTTTCTCTAGTTGCGGCGAGCGGGGGCTACTCTTTGTTGTGGTGCGCGGGCTTGTCATTGCCGTGGCTTCTCTTGCAGAGTACAGGCTCTAGAGCGCAGGCTTAGTAGTTGTGGCGCAGGGGCTTTGTTGCTCCGTGGCGTGTGGGATCTTCCCGACCCAGAACTCGAACCGGTGTCCCCTGCATTGGCAGGCAGATTCTTAACCACTGCGCCACCAGGGAAGCCCTAAAATATGATTAAAATGCATAGTTTTTAGAGAACGACTTTCTTTGTCCTTGGAGGTAAATTGCATAAAACACGAGAAAATTATGGAAATGGAAACTGAGAAGTCAGTTCTTAGTCAAGAATGTGTGAAAATGACACAATATAGACAAATCTTTAGCATTTAAAAAAATTTTAATATTCTGTCAAGAATTGAAATAAAACCACAAAAAGTAGTTTCCTCAAATCAGGGAAGCAAAGAGTAAATATTAGTATCTGTTATTATTAAACACTTTTGCAAAGCTCATGGCATCTCAGAGGAGGCTGAAGCACTTCATACACCAAAATTCTTAGTAGTCACCTCCGTTTCAGCAGTGACTAAGCTGACACCAGCTACAGCATGTGTTTCCTTCTGAAAGAAAGAGCTTTGGAGGCAAACACCTCCTTCCTCACAGCAGAGCCACCCTCAGGAAGCAACATCAGAACCATCTATTCTAAATTTTATTTTAATGGTTTTTTTTTTTTAATATTTATTTTTTTATCTTGGCTGCACCGGGTCTTAGTTGTGGCACTCGGGATCTTCCTTGTAGCATCTTTAGTTGTGGCATGCAGGATCATTAGTTGTGGCATGTGGACTTCTTAGTTGCTGTGTGTGGGCTTCTTAGTTGCGGCATGTGAACTCTTAGTTGGAGAATGCACACGGGATCTAGTTCCCTGACCAGGGATTGAACCCCAGCCACTGGCATTGGGAGTGCAGAGTTAACCTCTGGACCACTAGGGAAGTCCCCTGGTTATTTAAATAAATGAAAGACATTCACTTAAAGCATAAATACAGTATAATGGCAGAATCATAACATAGATTTAAGCCTAACAGTTGTTGTATTTAAGAGCTGTGTTGCCACCCCAGAAAAGCTTTAAAGCAAAACTGAGTGGTAATGGACCAGATATGTCAAAGAAATGACTTATGGCTGATTACATTGTCACCTTGGACTGTGTTAAGGGCCCTGGATAGTTTTCCCTTATGGGACATCTTGACCTCTTTCTGTGTTGTTAGGATCTCGGCTGTTCTCTTCATCTGAAACCCACTTCCAGGTTATGGTGACTAAACTTATCGTGGTGATCATTTTGAAATGTATAGAAATATTGAATCACTACGTTGTGTAACAGGAACTTACATAGTGTTGTAGGTCAATTATACTTCAAAAACAAACTCATAAAAAAGAGATCAGATTTGTGGTTATCAGAGGCAAGGTGGAGGGAGGGGGGAATTGGATGAAGGCAGTCAAAAGGTACAAACTTACAGTTATAAGATAAATAAGTACTAGGGATGTAATGTACAACATGATAAATATAATTAGCACTGCTCTATGTTATATATAAAAGAGTAAATCCTAGGAGTTCTTATCAGAAGGAAAAAATTTTTTTCTATTTAATTTTTAATCTATATGAGATAAGCGATATTCACTAAACTTGTGGTAACCATTTCATGATGTATGTAACTCAAATCATTATGCTGTACACCATAAACTTATACAGTGCTGTATGTCAATTATACCTCAATATACTAGAAGGAAAAAAACCCTTCTAGGTTGCCTTCAAAATAGGAGCATCTACTACTGGACTCCATTCTGAGCACAAACCTCACACTATCTCTTGCAACTGCAGTGTGATCCTTTTGATGAAGAACTTGGCTATTGACCATGTTAAAAAAAAAATTCCTTCTGCCATGTTCGAAATACTAGGGGGCGGGTGGAGTGGGGGGAAAGCATTCAATTAAGTGATACTCCAACATTATCTTTGGAGAGGATCATAGCTTCCCCTAAAACAGGTAGCCAAGCTTGTGCCCAATTAAGATAACAAAGTATAGCAGAGCTATATAGTAATTATCCTTTCTCTCTCTAGGAAGAGCAGGGAGATTTGTGTCCTGTTTCCGTGTCTGTACGGCTATGGAGTATAATGAAAGCGATAGAAAGTTTGGAGACAAAGAGACATGGTTTGGTCTTGGCCCAGGACCAGGTCCAGGACCAAGGCCACATTTATGTTGTCTGTGTTTTCCTCCAATGTAGGGTGTGCTTTGACTGGTTGGACTTAAGTATACAATGAACCATATTGGGGATTAACAGATGACACATATGCAAGTATTTACTTTAAGTCAACATTTATGAGAATCTTATTTTACAAAAATGTTAACACAGGCGATGGCTACGATTTTGGTGCACAGAAGCAGCCCGCCTTTGGGAAAGCGCAAGTAACCCGTAAAGCGACGACTACACTTCAGTTGCGGACACCGCCCCGTTAGCCCCACCCCTACCGAAGCCCGTCTCCTTGCTATTGGTTCCTTTCCCTGCCCCGTCGGTTGCCGTGGAGACCAAGGCTATGGCAACCAGGAGAAGCCAAAGTTTGTCGAATCTCTGGAACCGCAGAGGAATCCCGAGCTCTTGGTCCGACTCACCGCTGCCCTCATGGCGCTCTACGAGCTCTTCTCTCACCCAGTGGAGCGGGGCTACCGCGCGGGGCTCTGCTCTAAGGCCGCGCTGTTCCTGATGCTGTCCGCCGCGCTCACGTACATCCCGCCACTGCTGGTGGCCTTCCGGAGCCACGGTGAGCCTGCCCCCCGGCCGGTGCGGGACGCGGCTCTCCGCGGCGACCGCGCCGGCCTCCCTGACCTCGACCCCTCCGCCTCCCGCCCTCTTTACCTCAGGGTTTTGGCTGAAACGGAGCAGCTATGAGGAGCAGCCGACCGTGCGCTTCCAGCACCAGGTGCTGCTCGTGGCCTTGCTAGGACCCGAGCACGGTGGGTTCCTAGCCTGGAGCACGTTCCCCGCCTTCAACCGGCTGCAGGGGGATCACCTGCGCGTCCCGCTCGTTTCGGTGCGTGGTTCCCGCCTGGGCCCAGCCGCCCGCCGGTACTGGGCTGCGGTGGGGATGGGGGAAGGGGTGGATGGGAGGGAGCGGCCGCGGCCGGAGCCCCGGCCCCTGTCCTGGGGAGCCCGGCTTGGGTCTGAGGGAGTCACGAACCCACGGGAAGTTCTGTGCACAAGTTCACTGACCCGAGCTTATGTTTAATTTCCTGGGGAGCAAATTTGTTGTTTCATTCGACTTCTCCAAGCCGTCCACCACCCCAATAAAGTCAGCTACAGCTGTCAGCGTCTGTGTCCTATACAGAGGCTAGAAGCCTGGGGGCAACCTGTGTCCGACCCCGTCACTTCCGTGGGCCTGCCCTTTCCTAATGGAAGGGTGGTCGCGAAAGTTGCCTTATGAGTCGTGAAGGCCGAGCAGTGTTCTAGTTAATTACCCCGTCGTGCAGCTGCAGTTGTGCATCAGCACTCGGTAGGAACGGAAAGGGCAGGCATTTTTAGGCAGACTGACACACGGAAGCCAACGTGCTGGTTGGTTAAGCAAGCTGCGCAGAATGTGCTCCTGGCCCTGGGCTCGCCTCCTTAGATGCCGCTCCATCCTGCCGCTGTCTGGGATGAAAATGGAGCATTTTACTGTCTGTAATCTGGTATCTGGTTCGAGATAAGTGAGGGCTAACTATACAATCACCCCCTTTACACTCATTTTCTGAAAACATTTTCCTTTAGAAGTAGGAAAATTCTGGATTTCCTTCTTCCAAAGTTGAATCTCTTTAGACATCTCTGAGATGATTGGCCTACAGTCAAATTTGCGTAGCGGAAAAAAAAAATTGACTTTTTGTCCAGCAACTAAACAAAATGACAAAAATTTCAAAATCTGATTGGTGATATGAATAACCGCAAACAAAATATGATTCCGATTACTTTTTATGATTAAATTTCCTTTTTTTTTCTGACTATAAAAATGCATGCTCATTGTAAAATACTAAAGAGTTACAGGTACGTATAATGACGTAAAATTAAAGGCTCAGTTTGGTACATGTATCAATACTTGTTAATTAACCTTCGTTTTAAGGTCTGCAAAGTATCTCATGATATGGAAAACTGCGGTGGATTTACCAGTTGCCTGTTGGTGGATTTTTGCTTTGCTTTTACTTTTTCACTATTAGAATACTGCAGTGAAGAAGATTTTGAATAAGTCATACACCTTTAAACATCAAATTGTGAGGAATTGGAATAGAAGCTGTTTGTTGAAATTATATAAATACATAGAAAACTAAGCAAGCAAATAAAATAATTATTAACTCCAGAAAAATAAAAAGTAAGGAAAAGCAATCAGAGTTATGAATAGGATTTACATAATCATAATTTGGTGAACACTGAATGTTGACTAACCAAAATAAGACTTTAACGCTACTGGGGGGATGGGAAGGCGGCAGCGCTGGCTGGCAGGGAGGGGGAAAGAAAACTAAATCATCCCTCCTTGCGGGAAGACAATAGAGGATGCCTGAAACGGAAGTTGAGAAGTGCCAGCCAATGCCAAGGTTGTGTAAAGACATGGAGATACATTTCTAAATAATAAGGTAAATGAGGCAAAATTAGTTGCCCTGTGGGTGGAAGCCTGCAGGTTTTTGTAACAAACGTTGTTGAACACTTTGATTCTTTAAATGATCAGGTCTTTTAAATTTATTTAAAAATAGAAGTGGAGTAGAGACAAATTTCTTTCCACAGCTCCTCCCTAATCGTGACATGTTGCCCATTTTTATTCTTATTTGAGATTACAATGCCTCTGGGGAAGGGTGGCTGCCGGTGAGAGGCCAGCATCGAGGTTCACTTCCTTTTCCCTGTAAACCCACTGTACTTCTCCTGTTCCACCTGTGTTTCCTTTCCAAAAGTGGAAACAAAGGTGGTTGTTGTTGTCTGTATTACAAACACACAAAAAATTAACTTGTTAGTTTGACTTTAGGTTAGCATTCCTTGTCTTTTAAATTTTTGGTAGAAATTTTTTCTTTACATTTGTATATTCCTATCTATCATACTCTTCTGGTTACTTGAGTCTAAGAAATAATCATGAAAACTTAAAATAATCATGAAAACAAGGATACAGCATTAGGTTTCATTCATGTGTTCTTTTCACTTGTTCATCCACCATGAACTGGGTTGGCTTCCCAGTTGGATTGCTAATTAGCCTCTAATCTCTGTAACCAGAAACCACTCCCTTGAGAGCACTGCCCACCAACCCCCTACTTCTGGTGTGTGTGTGTTGCGATTTTGTGAAGCCAAGACTACGTCTTGTTTTTATGGTGTCCAGAGCTATCAATTCTCTTTAATACTGGGCAATTTTACACTGTAAAACATAAAGCCAAAGCTCCTTTTTCTTAGTTGTTTTTTTCTCTCCATTCTAAGCCTCTGTCTATAAGTAATTTATGACCTTGTCGTCTACAGTCTTTCTCAGTAAATTATTTGCTTCCTTGCTGGCTGAGCTCTTGGTTTGAGAATAGTTTGAAATCATGAGATACAAATAAATAGTTAGAAGATATAAGGGAAGTACAGAAAAAAAATAAGCAAAAATTCTAGGAGAAAAAGGATAATATCAATACAAGGGAAAGAGGTCTACCAGATATTAAACTATACCTTAAACTCTAATAAGTAAAGTAGTGTGGTTTGGGGAATTATATAAAAAGTATGGAAATGGACCTAATATGACAAAGGTGGCATTTTAAATCAGTGAGTAAAGATGGAGCTAGTCCTCAGAGACTGTACAGCAGAATTAAAGTCCAGATAGATCAAAATTAAATTTAAAATATGAAATCATAAAAGTACTGAAACAAATGAGTGAAAGCTTTTAAATCTCTGAGTATGACGTAAAATTTAGAAGGCATAAAAGAAACTTTTGATAAATGCAAGTATATAATTTAAAAAATCATTGGCCTGGTGAAAACCATAAGCAAAGCCAAAACACAAATGACAGCAAGGAAAAAAGTTTTACTATTTGTATCACTTGTAAAGGGCTAATTTTCCTAACATAAAGTGCCTACAGATCTATAATTAAAAGACCAACTACCTAGTAAAAAAATGGGCAAAGAATATGAGAAGTTTATAGAAGACAAAACACACTGTGAACTAAAAAAACATATGCACAACCTAAAAGTTGAGAGTTATGTTTTATTAGGCACACATACTGAGGACTTCAAGCCTAGGAGGCAGCATCTCTAGTAACCCTGAGAAAACTGCTCCAAGGAGGTGAGGTAGGATATACAGGAGTTTTGCAACAAAGGGCAGGTAGTAGGAACAAAAGATTACTGTTAGTAAAAGAAAACTAGATCTCAAGTTAAGGAATTTAGCGCTTTGCTATGTATGGGAAGATGCAAGAGTTTGGGCTCACTGAAATCATTCCTTTGATATACACCTCAGCTGTCTGGGGCCAGTATCCTGTGTTTTCACATCCTGAATTTCCTCAGGGTGCACCATGGGGAGTGGCTGCAGTCTGATGGCTGCTAGATGGCAGGTATTCTTTGTTTCTGTCCTGAGTCTCCTCAGGGCTCACCAGCTCACCGTCAGCGGTGGGTGTAATCGCCAATGACTGTGACATCCTTTGTTTACTGATATGGCAGGCAGTATTCTATTTCTCAACACGTAACTCTTAAACATCTGAAATCGCACTCGTAATTAGAGAGATGCAAATTAAGAATAATTGAGATATCTTTTTTGTCTATCAAATAGGCAAAAATTGAAGTTTCTTAGCACCGTGAGCAAGATGTAGGGAATTGTGCAAACACTCCTGTATATCACTGGTGGGAGTGTAGATTGATACAACCTCTTTGCAGGACCATATTTGTCAAAATTACCAATTCACGTGCCTGCTTCTACTTCTAGTAAGGTATCCTAAGGTTTGTGCACACATGTGGAATGGCATATGTAAAAAGTTGCTCATTGCAGCATTATCTATAGTATCAAAAGATAGTAAACAGGGCTTCCCTGGTGGTGCAGTGGTTAAGCATCCGCCTGCCAATGAAGGGGACACGGGTTCAAGCCCTGGTCCGGGAAGATCCCACATGCTGCAGAGCAACTAAGCCCGTGCACCACAACTACCGAGCCTGCCCTCTAGAGCCCGCGAGCCACAACTACTGAGCCCGAGTGCCACAGCTACTGAAGCCCACGCGCCCAGAGCCCGTGCTCCGCAACAAGAGAAGCCACTGCAATGAGAAGCCTGCACACCACAGCAAAGAGTAACCCCCGCTCGCTGCAACTAGAGAAGAACCCACGCGCAGCAACGAAGACCCAGCGCAGCGAAAAATAAATAAATAAATAAATTTTTTTAAAAAGATGGTAAACAATCTATGTAGCAATAGAAGACTCATTTAAAAAATTGTGTTACATCTACCTGGTGGAATGTTACATAGCTTTTTTTTTTTTTTTAATTTTTTATTTATTTATTTATTATTTATGGCTGGGTTGGGTCTTCGTTTCTGTGCGAGGGCTTTCTCTAGTTGCGGCAAATGGGGACCACTCTTCATCGCGGTGCGCGGGCCTCTCACTATCGCGGCCTCTCTTGTTGCAGAGCACAGGCTCCGGACGCGCAGGCTCAGTAATTGTGGCTCACGGGCTTAGTTGCTCCGCGGCATGGGGGATCTTCCCAGACCAGGGCTCGAACCCGTGTCCCCTGCATTGGCAGGCAGATTCTCAACCACTGCGCCACCAGGGAAGCCCCTGACTTGGTTCTTTAAGCATGTGTGACCCAGAGAATATGGGGGCTGAAGACTACAAGAGGATGCAGGAAGATGAGCGGAGAGCACTGTGTGTCCGAGACATGTTTTTTCACATCTCCAAAATCAGTGTGTCTGCCTGTCAGTGGTATCTTACAATAGCTGTTGGCCAGAAGACAGGTTTGGCTAGTCCTCTTTGCCTACGTATGGAAACTGAAAAGTACCAGCACCAAACTTGCAGAAGGGGCATCAGCAACTTGAAAGAAAACCCCAGAGACAATAATAAAACATTTTAACCCTAAGAACCAAGTGATAAGCAGGTAAGGGAAGGTTCAAGAGGCACTTAATAATAGGATAACTCCACAGAATTTTAAAGCCTGCTTATGAACCCAGACCAGTGAATTTTAGTTCCCTTTGTGAATGTTTTTTAAATGCTGTAAAAAAGCACCAGTGTGCTTCATGGCACAAAGGACAAACTTGCATAGAAAAGTATGGATAATACTGAGTCAATAAATGAGTCAAAGAATCACGATGTAAAGAAGTTTTAAGAATCCCTGGATCAATTTATTTTGCATATATTTTTCTATGCACATAAATAGGATATCTGATATTAATATGCCTAAATCTAAAAGCTCTTTCAATAAGTACAAAATAAATACCCTTAGTGATTAGAAAGCATTGTGTCAGTTTAATTGGAACTATTTTTGCTTTCTTACAGGTATATAAAATATCGGTACATTTTATAATTAATGATATCTTAGATTAATTGAAATACAGGTAGCAAGGATTTTATATGTCTAGGAGACATGGAGTAGTAGTTCCTACTTTGCTGGAGACCCAAAGACTGGTGTCAAAGAACACTATCAGCTTAAAAAGAAAAAATGGGACACCCCAATGATGACAAGTATATGGTAAAGTGGACACTGGTATAAACTAGGAAATTAACCTTCAGTAAAAGAATATGACTCTAGGGAATTCCCTGATGGTCCAGTGGTTAGGACTCTGTGCTTTCACTGCTGGGCGCTGGGTTTGATTCCTGGTCAGGGAACTAATACCCTGCAAGCCACGTGGCACAGCAAAAAAAGAAAGAAAAAAAAGAGTATGACTAAAGAATAAAAGATATGAAAACAAACAAGAGCCAAATAAAATTCCAGCAAACTATCAAATACTGTATCCCTGCTGAGCAGAATCCCTGCTGAGAAAAATGTTGCAAGTCAAGGCACTTTGGAAACAATGGCACTAGTTAAATTTACAGCTAGCTACTCTTACTGTCAGATGCTGTGCTGGTTATTAGGTCTTGTCTCAGCTCCAAACCTACCCTCCTATACTCTCCTTTGTGATGCCCATGCTGAGATACTGAAAACCACATTTTCCTCTGCCTACTGGCTCCCTGTTAGATTCTGCCAGTAGGAGGCATGGTGAGCCTTGTTCTGGGAGTGGCAGAAAACCAGAAATTGCAACCAGGGTGAAGAACCATTGCTGGGGTGATGCAAACAGCAAGGAGTACATCTTTCCTCCTGCCTTATTGACTCCCTCATGGGTTCTTCGTCCAAGCTCCAAAGGTACCAGTACCAGCTGACAGCACTCCCTTTTTGAGGTCTGAGTCCCAGCTCCTTGAGGTAATGCCAGCCTCTTCCTTTTCTTCTCCGGCCCTAGGTAGTTATCCTGCCAAAAGTGTTCCCTGTTTGCCTTTTTAGTCCACTAATGCCTGTGTTATTAATTATCCCCTATACTAAATTCCCCTGTTAAAATAACTGTTTATTTTCATTTCTTCCTTCCTGATTGGACCCTGATTGATACAGGTGGACTGATGAGCATTGACTAAATCCAACAACGCCTGTATTTATCCTATCTAGTATGTTAGTATTGATTTCACACATATCTGTAAAGGATTACCTGTTTTAACTCCAGAAATCTTTGAAATTAGGGTTCTTATGGGCTATTATAGAATCAGGAGTCAGTAAACTTAAGTTCTAGCCCCAGTTCTGTCATTGGGTTCCATACCCTCTCTTGGTCTCAGTGTAAGTAATTATATAAAGAGGATGACAGTACCTACCTCTCTAACTATTGCTAATTATTACTAGTAATAATACTTCTCTCCTGGGATATGCAGAGGGACAAGACAGGATGAACCGTGGATATAAAAATTGCTCCAAATTGCACATATACCTTATAGAAATAAGGTGATGGTGTGATTTATGAATTCTCTTAGCCAGACACACCCATTGGATTTTAGTTACTAATCTTGAACTTGTGTTAAAGAAGTATTAGCTCATTGAGGGGACTTCCCTGGTGGCGCAGTGGTTAAGAATCCACCTGCCAATGCAGGGGAAATGGGTTCAAGCACGGGTCCGGGAACATCCCACAGGCCTCGGAGCAACTAAGCCTGTGCGCCACAACTACTGAAGACTGCATGCCTAGAGCCCATGTTCCGCAGTGAGAAGCCCACGGACCACAACAAAGAGTAGCCCCCGCTCGCCGCAACTAGAGAAAGCCTACGTGCAGCAACAAAGACCCAATACAGCCAAAAATAAATAAATAACTTCTTAAAAAATGTTTTTAAAAAAGTATTAGCTCATTGAACACCTGCCTTTGTAGCTGTTGCATTTTGTGTTAAGCTTGGTTTGAAGTAAATGGAATTAGGTAATTGATTCCATCAGTGGTCCAAGTGATAGCACAGCGATGTAACCCACCTTGCCAGCCCCAAGGGAGCAAGAGTCTTACTTGGTGACAGGTCCTCTGTGGGAGATGCACCATTTGCACCATCACTCATCCCCATGGCCCTGTCTGGGCCCTCATCTTCCACTGTCTCCAGCTCATGCACTCTGCTCGGCTGCACTGGCCTCATCTCACTCCGTTAAACACTGACCCGCTTTCACTCAGAGTATATGTGCTTTATTAGCTTGGGTCACTCTTCCCCAAGACATTTCTATGTCTTATCACCTCACTTCACCTGACTTCTCGGACAGTCAGGTATTCCTGAATACTTTGTATAAAAATTTTTGTTCTATCCTGGTCATTCTCTAATTTTAGTTTGCTTCATTTTTCTTTGTGACACTTAGCACTACCTGTTAGCACATATCTGTTTGTTGATTTACTTCCTGCCTCCCTGGCTGGGAATGTAAGCTCCATTAGGGTGGGGACTTTGTCCATTTTGTTTGCCATTATATTCCCAGAACCTGAAGCAATGCCTGGCACATAGTAGGCCCTCAGAAAATATTTGACATGTTGGGACTTCCCTGGTGGTCCAGTGGTTAAGACTCCGCGTTCCCAGTGCAGGGAGCCTGGGTTCGATCCCTGGACAGTGAACTAGATCCCGCATGCCGCAACTAAAAAAAGATCTCACGTGCCGCAACTAAGACCCAGCACAGCCAAATAAGTAAATATTAAAAAAAAAAAAAAAAAAAAGGAAAAGAAAATATTTGACAGGTTAATGAATGGATTTAACAAGTAGACACCAATTATGGTGCTGTGCTGGATCTCTGTCCTCTGTGAACATGGTGTAAAAGTGTGCTGGCTTCTTGCAAAAAGATCTTTCATAACCGACATCTTCTCCTTGAGTTTAAGTCTGGACATTTTAGATCCTGGAAAGAGGATCAGATTTGAAGTCAAAGATGTGGTTTCATATCCTGTCTTTACCAATAGTAGCCATACTCCATAAATCCCTTAATCTCTCTGAGCCTTGGTTTTCTCATATATGCAATGGGGAAAGTACTCGCTCTGCTTACCTTCGCCTTATTGTAAAGGTCAAATGAAACGTGTTTTTCTCCCTCTCAGACTGTGTTAGAGTCTGTATTCTTCTGGCATTTCCCTCCTGGTCACTCTTCTCTCTTGCAAGTTGTTGATCTTTGTCTTCCTGTCCAACCCTAAAGATCCAGAAAAGCCATGGATCCACTACAGAGAGTTAACCTGACTTTGTCTTCCAAGTCTTCCCAGATACCAACTGAAAAAAATTCACAGGAAGACAAGCCTGTGAATTCACAGCCTCTTTTCCATCCTACTGGTAATTGCTAATACATAATTGCCTCGGTAACCTGATCGTCAGCCCTGGTAACAGATATCCCTCGCCTACACCGTCAAAGCTGATGTAACAGGACAGAGAAAATAGTATCCAACAGAAGAGAGAGGGTAGGTTTCTCTATAACAAGGCCTAGGATAAGGACATTATTGTCCAGAAGGAAAGAAATGATTGAAAGGTTCAGAAAACTGAGATATCTCCATCTCAAACGACCTTACTAGCCTGAAAAAGAACAAAGAATTTCTTCCCCCACATAAAGGTATGGTGGAAAACCAAATGAATCAGTAGATGGGGAATTCAGATGGGAATGCTGATACCCCATAGCAGAATCCTTCTGGGAACCTACAGTGGAAAAGGATCAGTTGTAGTAACAAGATCCCGAGTTGTGGCAAGGAATCATGTCACCAGTGATCACATTTCAGTGACAGTCTTTCCTGCTAGTCATTTTAGGGTCATTTTAGGGTCACTATGAGGTGAGACTGGATTCTGGTGTTTTTTTAGGATCTGTGATTTATCTTTTTTCCTCCTTGGATCTCTGTTTTCCCTACTTTTTTTTTTTTTTTTTTTTAGTATTTATTTATTTATTTATTTTTGGCAGCATCGGGTCTTAGTGGCGGCACTGGGGCTTCTCACTAGTTGTGGCGTGCGGGCTCAGGAGTTGCGGCCCGAGGACTTAGTTGCCCCGCGGCATGTGGGATCTTAGTTTCCCAACCAGGGATCGAACCCACGTCCCCTGCATTGGAAGGCGGATTCTTAACCACTGGACCACCAGGGAGGTCCCTTCCCTACTTTCATGGCCATAATTTATAAAGTACCTGTGTAGTTTTAATGCCTCACTGATTTTACTTAACTTTCTTTTTCATTGTATTGATTGGTACTAAAAGATGCACTAGGCTATAAAGCCCTGACATCAGTCCAACACTGAGAATCTGAATCAAAGCACTGTGGTTAAAGAATATATAAATAGAGCTTGGTGTTTTTCTGCTGAGCCTTTTTGGGGAATGCATAATGACTAGGATTCTTTCTTTTCTGTTTTAAAAAGTTGACTTCTAGAGAAGTAGAAGTGTGTTTTGATATGCTATTTAAATGTTCCATACAAACTCAGGCATGTTTCTAAAAAGGAAAGAAAACACCAGCAATAAAACCAAAAAATCAAATGAGGCAACTGAAGAAGAACAATGCATCCGGATGTTTACACTGTTGTTACTGCCACTTCCAGGTCTTGTTCAGTTTGGCCCTAGAATATTTGAGAAGCCCAAGTATGCAGTTTAGGGGCCATGCACATGTGTCTCTTTCACCACCATTGATCCACTTATACCTATGTATTTTTCTCTTTTCTTTCTTTTTTTTTTTAAAATAAATTTATTTATTTATTTACTTATTGGCTGCGTTGGGTCTTCGTTGCTGTGCACGGGCTTTCTCTAGTTGTGGCGAGTGGGGGCTACTCTTTGTTGTGGTGTGCAGGCTTCTCATTGCAGTGGCTTCTCTGTTGCGGAGCACAGGCTCTAGGCATGCGGGCTGCAGTAGTTGCGGCACACAGGCTCAGTAGTTGTGGCTCGCGGGCTCAAGAACGCAGTCTCAGTAGTTGTGGTGCATGGGCTTAGTTGCTCCGCGGCATGTGGGATCTTCCCTGTCCAGGGCTCGAACCCGTGTCCCCTGCATTGGCAGGCGGATTTTTAACCACTGCGCCACCAGGGAAGTCCCTTTTTCTCTTTTCTTTCGGTGAGGAAGATAATGCCTCTGTGTGGCAGAACTATGAGTCACTGTGTATGTCCAACAGTGAGATGGATCCCTCCCAGACTTATTAAGGACCGGGGTCACTGGCCTCTTTTGGCTTTCCTAGACTAGAGAAGAAGACAGGAACCAGGATGGGAAAATGGACATGTTACATTTTAAGCTGGAGCTTCCCCTGCAGTCCACGGAGCACGTTCTTGGTGTGCAGCTCATTTTGACTTTCTCCTACCAACTGCACGTGAGTCCTCTCCCTTTTGTCTTTCAATAGAACAGAGCCGCCTTTCTGATTTCTGGGAAAACCCACACTGCAGAAGACCCTTTTCAGAGGTGTCGTTTGGGATTTAACTGCAGAAGTTCAATTTGAATGTTTTTCATTGAGGTCACATTAATTTACATGAGCTATTAATAGGTCAGAGGGTTCTGGGCAGAGTGCTTCCTGTGTGGCTGAGTGAGGCATAGGAGGGATGGCTAGGCTTCAGCCACAGACAGGTGACACTTAGAACCCAGAACCCCTTGGATCTGACCGAAATTGATACTGTCTCTCCTTCTAATGATTTCAGAGGATGTCGACATTCGTGATGCAGAGCATGGCGTTTTTCCAATCCTCCTTCGCTGTTCCGGGGTCCCAATTATATGTGAACGGAGACCTGAGGCTGCAGCAGAAGCAGCCCCTAAGCTATGGTGGCCTAGATGTTCGGTACAATGTAAGGATACTGCTTACTGTCCATCTCTTTTCTTTCTGCATGTTACTGGTGTGTGTGTGTGTGTGTGTGTGTGTGTGTGTGTGTGTGTGTTGGGTTTTTTTTTGGCCGCACCACGCGGCATGTGGGATCTTAGTTCGTGGACCAGGGATCGAACCCGTGCCCCCTGCATTGGAAGCGTGGCGTCTTAACCACTGGACCGCCAGGGAAGTCCCTGTATGTTACTGCTTGTCAAGTTCTTTGAAGAGGGAGAAAGGAACATTGGAAATAGCATGTCTTTGTGGGTGGCATAGAAAAGGATTTCTGAGGAATTCTTTCCATGAGTTCTTTCAAAATATGGAGACAGGTACCCCTGTATTTACATCTAAAAAGAGAGGAAAAGAATATGTCTTTGTCTTTAAGAATTGAATTGCTTATAGTTTTTGGGTGCACGCACATGTGGGCACACACACACGGTGTATTTATTTCAGGTGATCTTTTTCAGTTCATGTAAAACATTTGAAAAAGAATACTGGGATTTCCCTGGTGGCGCAGTGATTAAGAATCTGCCTGCCAATGCAGGGGACATGGGTTCGAGCCCTGGTCCAGGAAGATCCCACACAGTGGAGCAACTAAGCCCGTGCGCCACAACTACTGAGTCTGCACTCTAGAGCCTGCGAGCCACAACTACTGAGCCTGAGTGCCACAGCTACTGAAGCCCGTGCTCCGCAACAAGAGAAGCCAGCGCAGTGAGAAGCCCGCACACCGCAACGAAGAGTAGCCCCTGCTCGTGGCAACTAGAGAAAGCCCGCGCAGAGCAACAAAGATCCAATGCAGCCTAAATAAATAAATAAATAAATTTATTTTAAAAAGAAAAGAAAAAGAATGCTAACCACCATTTGTTAAGCATATAACCTATGCCAGCCTGAGTTAAGAGGTTTAAACGTGTCATCTCATTGAATCATTACCGCAACCTCACGAGATGCCTTCCCTTGCAGCTTCCCTGCTCTGCCGCCGCTTGTCCTTCGCTGTCCCCCTGTGCTCCTGTCTAGGTTGCTTATCCTATTGCTCCATTCTGGTCCCTGTTCAAAGCTCCTGAGCACAGTCCTTCCCTGACACTCCTTCTAAAGAACGTTTACCTGTCCCTCCATCATTCCTCACCCAGGTTTACTCCTCTTACCTCCACCTGAGATATTAAAGAGAGGTTTTCCGTTTGTTCATTTGCCATCTCCTTCAGTGGTAAAAGTGCTGCCGTCTTCTGTGTTCTCTCACCCCAGCGCTTGAAACAGTGCCTGACGCATTGTAAGCGCTGAGTTGATGTGAGAATGAACTCTCACCTCACACATGAGGAAACTGGAGCTTACAGGGATTGATTAATTTTCCCAAAGTCCCACAGCTTGAAAGTAATGGAGCCATGAATTGTCTCTCTGAGGCCAGAACTCATGCATCTGATCACTTTTTACTAACCTTTACATTATCACAGGGAGGCCCATATAAGTTGGGCTGGGCTACTTTTTTTTTTTTTTTTTTTAATATTTATTTATTTGACTGCACCGGGTCTTAGTTGCAGCACGAGGGATCTTTGTTGCCACATGTGGGATCTTTGTTGTGGCATGCGGGATCTTTTTTTTAGTTGCAGCATGCGGGATCTAATTCCCTGACCAGAACCCAGGCCCCCTGCGTTGGGAGCACAGAGTCTTAACCACTGGACCACCAGAGAAGTCCCTGGCTGGGCTACTTTAGAAAATGAATATGAGATGTTATCATTTATTATAGGCATAAACCAGGACTGTTCCAGATAAATTGGGATTCATGGTCACCTAGCTATAATCAACATACATCTTGTTTTGTTTTGTTTTAATTAATTTATTTTTGGCTGCTTTGGGTCTTTGTTGCTGCGCACAGGCTTTCTCTAGTTGTGGGGAGCAGGGGCTACTCTTCATTGCGGTGCGTGGGCTTCTCATTGCAGTGGCTTCTCTTGTAGTGGAGCACGGGCTCTAGGTGCACGGGCTTCAGTAGTTGTGGCTTGCGGGCTCTAGAGTGCAGGCTCAGTAGTTGTGGCACACAGGCTTATTTGCTCCGTGGTGTGTGGGATCTTCCTGGACCAAGGCTCGAACCCATGTCCCCTGCATTGGCAGGTGGATTCTTAACCACTGCGCCACCAGGGAAGTCCCAACATACGTTTTTTAAAAAGGAGGAGACTATAAGATATAAACTTAATGTAGCACTTTTTATTTGAAGGTTTGTATATTAGATTATGTCAACAGGAATATGATATTAGAGGGCAGATCTTTCTTGTCTTCAAAGGATTATGTGCTTACTGTTTGTGCTTTATCCTATTTCCATCTCTGTATTTCAAAGAGATCAATTACAGAGAATCCAGGCAAAAGCAAGAAAAAGACAAAGGAGTTGAAAATGTGGTCTCTTAAAAAAAAATTAATCATTTCTCCCATTGGAATAGAAAGGGGTATTTTATAAATAGCTTTTAACGTGTAAAAGGTGGATATCGACCCCTTGTTTCCATCCCTGCAAAAAGAAAGACTGAGAGTAAATGACTTAAATTGTTGCAAAGGAGTTCATTCATCCTTGAAGAAAAGATTATCAATACTGGAATGGGCCACCAAGCACAAGAGGGTTGTCTTTGAGGCTGGGTGGGCAGGAGGGTAGAAAAACAAGAGGGGAAGCCGCTTGGGTGCTCACATCACATCCTCCTGTTGAATCCCAGGTATCTGTAATCAATGGGACCAGCCCTTTTGCCCGTGACTACGACCTCACCCACATTGTTGCTGCCTATCAGGAAAGGAACGGTGAGTCATGGGGAGAGTTCATTCAGCTGCTTCTCAAGGACTTTGCAGGTTAATGGGGTTATTGGAGAGAAACAGAATTAGAGCCCACGTCATATGAAAGTATCAAAACCAGTGAATGCTTGGGACTTCCCTGGTGGCGCAGTGGTTAAGAATCTGCCTGCAAATGCAGGGGACATGGGTTTGAGCCTTGATCTGGGAAGATCCCACACGCCGCCGAGCAACTAAGCCCGTGCACCACAACTACTGAGCCTGCGTGCCACAACTACTGAAGCTCTCGCGCCTAGAGCCCCTGCTCCGCAACAAGAGAAGCCACAGCAATGAGAAGCCCGCACACCACAATGGAGAATAGCCCCTGCTCACTGCAACTAGAGAGAGCCCGTGCACAACAATGAAGACCCAATGCAGCCATAAATAAATAAATAGATTTGTTAAAAAAAAAACCAAAACAGTGAATGCTCAGTTATGGAAGGTGAACAGGTTGCTCAGGGTTTGTCCTTTTTCTCCTGATCTAAAGACCCACACACTAACCGTCCCCTCCACTGCTCCTATGGTCCGGCAGGTTAGTGCCAATTAACTGCCATATTTATCCCACCACTGACTTGATGGGTTTATATATATAGATATGTGAGTTCCTCCCCACACCATACGTGTAAAAGAAGCCAAAGACAAGTTGCTGTCCATAGTTTTCAGGTGGAAATAGGGACTGTGCATGACTCACCCCATGTCAGCAGCTGCAGTAGGAGAAAGCACCCAAGGTTCTAGCTGGAAGGCAGAGGGTATCCATCCCTTTCAAGAGGTGGGCTCTCAGGCCGTCCCTGAGTGTGTGCTTGACTCAGCACATCTGGCTGGTTGGTGGTCTGAGGTTTTCTCTAAAGGCATCTAAAGCATTACTTGACAACCAGACATCACAGATACTATACACAGACATTTAACAAGTGAGGGGACTGCAATTCCAGTATTTCTTTCTGATTTTATGTAGTACACTAGCAGCATTATTCCAAAAATAATTTTAGAACACAAAATCATTTATCTACAAATCAACTTTTCTTTCTTAATTCCTTCCAGTCTTTGTACATGTATAGATTTTTAAATACAGCTTCTATCATAGTTTATTATTTATTTACTTTGGCTGCACCGGGTCTTAGTTGCTGCATGCAGGATCTTTTTTTTAATTTATTTTGGCTGCCCTGGGTCTTAGTTGCTGCATGCAGGATCTTTTTTTTTTTTTTTTAGTTGCAGCATGTGGACTTCTTAGTTGCAGCATGCATGTGGGATCTAGTTCCCCGACCAGGGATCTAACCCAGGCCTCCTGCATTGGGAGCACGGAGTCCTCCCCACTGGACCACCAGGGAAGTCCCAGCTCCTATCATAGTTTAGAGACACTTTATGATCTAACTTATATTTTGTACTTTGTAATATAAATATTTTCCCACACTGCTACAAAGTTCTAATTGGTTTTCTTTTCAGAGGTAGCATAGTATTCCTTTGCTTAGCCACTCAACAGTTGTAGAACACATAGACTGTTTCCAAGTTTTTAACTTATTTTAACAAGTATTTTAACAAATAATATGTGAGCAACTTTGAACATTCAGTTTCTCTTTCCTTTCGAATTATTTCTTTGGTATGAGTTCTGAAGTGCAGAATTTGCCTGAGAGGTCAGAGTACTTTTATAGCCCTCAATGTTTTATTGCCGAAGAGAGCATTCATGGATTAACTCCCCACTGTGTTGCAGTAACCACCATCCTGACTGACCCCAACCCCATCTGGCTGGTGGGAAGGGCTGCAGAAGCTCCATTTGTAATTAACGCTGTCATCCGATACCCCCTGGAAGTCATCTCATATCCTTTCTGTTAAAGGGCCAACAGTAGCTGGGTTTCAAAAAAGGAAAGGATTCCTCAGTTGTCCCAGGAAGGAACAGATGTGGGAAGCCTCAGACTGGAAATTGCTGCATTTGTAGCCCCACGCAAATGACTGTCTGTCTGCCGTTCATACAGGAAAAAATATTCATTTCCTGTTCATATTTCTTCTTGAGCAATTCTTCTAGATCAGAATCATCCATATTTCTATCTTATTAATCTTTTATTATCTCTTTTATCTTAAGGGTATTTGAAACATTTTTGCCATTTTCTGTCTAAACTAACCCTTTGGTTTAACATTTCCTTAGAAAATGTCATCTGTGATTCCTTAACTGTTTGTACTTATCTACCAGGATTCTGGGAAATGATAAAGTTTGCCTGGATCCAGTATGTCAGTATCCTACTTATCTTCCTCTGGGTGTTTGAAAGAATCAAAAGATTTGTGTTTCAAAATCAGGTGGTGACCACAATCCCTGTAACAGCCATGCCCCAGGGAGAACTGTATAAGGAGCATTTATCTTAAGAAGACCCTTTCTGAAAACTCTAAGCTACCTCACTGTTGTCTTCTGAGGACTGTCATCTTACGAAATTTCTGAAAAGAGCCTGTGGACACTTGCCCACATGTGTGCTTTTCCTATCAGAGACAAAGAACATTCCTTTCTAATATCCCTCCACACAAATTCTATATTTTCTACACGCCTACGAAAATAATCACGGACTAGTTTGTGGAAATGTTTCTGAGGGTTCCTGAAGGCTATAATTTGCTTTTGTTTTTTGTCTCAGACTTGAATTTCAGGAGAAAACTACAGTCAGTTCAGAGAGCTTGGAAAGAGTCCCATCTCTGGTCAAGCAAAGACTTTTCCTCTCTTGAACTGAGAAACATGCTATGTATTTCTTCCCCCTATTGTAAACCACGTTTTACTCTTTTCAGGGCTCTCTGGTGATAGATATGCAAATCATCAGCACTTTCCACTCCTGGGCATCTAAATTTCCCATTCAGAACTGATTTCCAGAACTGAGAGGCCTTTAACTGGAGATCTGGAGAGTGAGAAAGGGAGCGCTCCAGAGCACATGTATGCACGTGCGGGAGGGTGGGCGACTTGAGGACACTAAGACCATCCATCCACCTGCCCCGAGTCTAACAGACAGTCGTCTGTCGGTAGCTCAGCTGAACAGCCCTTTATCCCTGCCCTGCTGTGGCTGGCTCTTTGCCCTCTGTCTGGGCCCCTGGAATAGCAGGCTGCAGTCAGAAGTGCTATTCCATTCACAAGCCCCTCAGCAACAGTGGGGGAAGTAAGGAGTGTAACAACAGGTTCTTTCTCTTTGGCCCTCACCCAACAGCCTGGACGCTTGCCACTCCTTCTCCTTGACAGCCCTCCCCCTTCTTGAAAAGGACATGGGTGACAGAGGAGCCGTTGTTGGTATTGGCTCCCACTGCCTGACAACCACAGAGTTTACTTGGAGGGCTAGCAGGAAGCCCAGCTACTTGTGTTTCCCTCGACTAAGGAACAGGGTGCCCATCAGAGTGGGCCGCTTTGGAGAGGACACACAAGGAGCAGGGAGGGGATAAAGAGGATGCTAGCCCAGGCAGCCCAATCCGGGCCTGGCCTTTAGCAGAATGACACGCAGTCCAGCCAGATTACCCTCATGACTAAGTGAGCGTCTGCCGAAGAGACCGCTGGAATGGCCCCCTGTTGCAGAGAATTCTCCATTCTCGCCCTAAGGACAGCTGGACCTGCTTTATGATACCGAGATATCACTGGCACTGGAAGGACATGCCCTGTGTGATCCACGCTTCACTCCCATCCACACACACACTCCTGAGTGCATGCCTCAGTTTACCCTGGAGACTCAGTTTTTATTTCCAAAGCACCTTTTCATTCAGGCTGACCAAAATAAGAGTTTTGGAAACAAAGCTGTTTTGAAGTATCCAAGCACAAAAATATCCTAACACTGACCCCTCTGCTTTTTCTTTTAATATTTTGGGCTGTTTATATGCCTAAAGTTTTTTTCTTGAGATTTAAATAAAAAATGTTTTCTGGTTTGAATCACCAAAAGGTAATGAGATATGGAAAGATAGCTGAAGATGTGTATAAACATGGCTTTGCATTTTATTACATTATTTTCATGCAAAATGTGTATAAAGAACCATGATGTTTTGTAACTTTATAATTAAAATGTTCAAACTGGAAGGTTGCATGTGGCTCTTTAGAGGGAGAGTATTTGGAAAGGGGAGGATGGGGAGGGCAGAGGTTGTGCACACTTCTTGGGGTTACTCACCAGCAGCCTTGCTTTGCCAGGGCTCTGCCCAAAAACCTTGGAGCTTTTGTTAGCTCTTCGCAAAAGTCTTCTGGCCCTGCCCCAAGTAAATGTGAGTTTTTGGTGAAATCCACATGGCATGTGGAAACCACAGGCTGGAAAATTACAACGGCGTCTGGTGAATATTAGATTATTTACAGATCAGATGTTGGTAGCTTCTGAACCTGAATCACACCTTATAGCTGAAAGAGGGGAAAAATGGAAGTATACAGGATATTATCAACTGGGCTGTAACCCATAACTACATCCATGGTTTGAGACAATTAATATTTGGCAGGGGGGAATCCCTTATTTTGTCAAATGATTTTCCAGTTTCTGTTTGAATCAGGTGAGGTTCCATCATGTAAGATTGATAAAGCAATTAATAAAGCCTTCTTTCTTTCTCTTCATGTTCATGCTTTGTAAAAGAAGTTTTGGTTCTTTGTGACCACATAAGTTCTAAATGCCTATTGGGGGAAATGTGTAATTACAGAAACCTAAAGAAAATAAGTTGTCTGTAAATTGCTCCCTAGAAGTTATCACTGTTGGCTTTCTGATACACATCTTTTTAATCTTTTGTTTCTAATTTTTTTGCTATCATAAGCAACACATCTGTGAAACTTGCATATAAATCCTTTTTTGCTAGTTTATTTTCTTTAGATCCTAGAAAGAAATTATGAATTCAAAAGTTTATGGCGTTCTTAAGGATTTTTTAAAAATATATTTATTTTATGTATTTATTTTTGGCTGCGTTGGGTCTTTGTTGCTGTGCGGGTCTCCTTGTTGTGAGCGGCGGCTACTCTTCGTTGTGGTGTGTGGGCTTCTCATTGCGGTGGCTTCTCTTGTTGTGGAGCACGGGCTCTAGGTGCGCGGGCTTCAGTAGTTGTGGCTTGCCGGCTCCAGAGCGCAGCCTCAGTAGTTGTGGCACACGGGCTCTAGAGCGCAAGCTCAGTAGTTGTGGCCCAGGGGCTTAGTTGCTCCGCGGCATGTGGGATCTTCCCTGACCAGGGCTCGAACCCGTGTCCCCTGCATTTGCAGGCGGATTCTTAACCACTGCACCACCAGGGAAGCCCGTTCATAAGGATTTTAATTCATCTTGCCAAACCGCATCCTGGAAAGAATGCACTAATTTATACTCCCAGCGGCAGATATTTCTTTTAGATCCCACAGCGGATTACAAGAGGTCAGAGTTCTCTTTCTTTTTCAGGTGCTTGGATTCTGCTCCGTTATCTGTAGGAGGAAATAGCATCTTTATTTATTGAAACATACCCTGTATTTATCGGGACCTGCTATCCAGTTGAGGGTAGAGCAGGGAGGGGACAGAAAGAGGGGCACAGCCAGCTTCAGGCCTAGCTCCTGAGGGCCACCTGGTGTCCCGGCCTCGCCCCCAGCTTGACTACTACCCGGGGAGGCCGCGCGGATCCGCCTGGCATCAAGGTGCCTGGGGCTTGGTTTAGGTCTGAGGCTGGGGGCTTGGGAAGCGGTTTGGATTCCAAGTCCTTTCGCTGTGAGGATGCCACTGAGAGGGAGGAGGGGCAAAATTAAGATTCGATTTCCTTCACAAGGGCCTTTTGTGTTCCCAGTAGCCTCCCTTCTCTGGGGATTGGAGGGGGAAGACAACTTTTTGGTCAATTAGTGGGATGAGAGCTGACTGCGAGCGCCCTCTGACATCCTTGGCCCAAGCCGGGCGCCCCCGGCAGCCCCCCGGGCCCACCTGTGCCCTCCTTCCCCGGGGCTCGCCCGCCCCCGCCGCTGGACGGCCGCCCCTCCCCCGAGGCGTGGCCCCTCCGCCCGAGGTGGGCAGGGTAGCCGGAGCCGGGGGCCAACCGGCTTTTTCCTTCCCTCCCGCTCCGGCTCCCGCCCGCCGGCTCCGGGACCGCAGCCACGTCTGAAAGCGCCTCATTGTGCGCGCTCCGCTCGGGCAGGCAGCGCAGAGCAGCGCCGCGGGCCGCCGGCGGCCGCCCAGGTAGCGCGGGGCGCGGGGCCGGGCACCCAGGGGGCTCCGGGGCAGGAGGGCCCGAGTCTGTTTCTTGTCCTTGCCCCGGGACTGCTCCGCCAACGTCGCATTCTTACGACACCTCTCTTTTTTCAGGGGAATCCTGCCCTGTTTCCTGGTTCCCGCCGCCTTGGGTCTCCAGGTGCCTCCAATATCTTGGTATCCGCTTCCCAAGTCCATGCCTCTTGGAGCCCTCTCCCCGGTGTCACTGGGTGCCCCTTCATAGCCTTGGGACCCTGCGGAACAAATCAGCCGCAGCGGACTCTCCCGGCGAGGAGACAGAGCGGCTGTGGAGAGGAGCTTGGAAAAGACGTCCAGGAGCCTTTGCTGAGACTGGGGCCAGAGGCGTCTGCCTCCCGCCGCGCCAGTCGGGCTGGGACGCCTCGCTTGGGGTACGTTGGTTCGTCCTCTCTCCGCGCGGGATGCCCACACCCTGCGCGGCCTGGGCCTAAGCCAGTGGCACAGCTGGGAAGGCCCTGATCTTGCAGCCGGGTCGGCTGTGCGAGTTGGAGCTGAGGGTGGTGGTAGCGGTTTTATCAGAACGTGAAAAGAGCATTGCCGCCCCGAGTGCGGGTTGGAAAGTGTCTTCCTGGGGCTTCAGCTGCGCAGGAGATCACGGCTTGGGGATCCCTTGTCTCTTGAAACTTGAGTTTCAAAGGGTATGGCTTTAATCTAGAAAATTCTCCAAGGGCTTTTTCCAGGGAACTCTGGAGGAAAAGCCGCTCGGTGAGTGAATTTGGAACCAGATCCAGCTGAATGTGAGTCTGGCGGGCCCAGCTCCACGCTGCTGGATCTTGGGCAGCAATAGAGACCTCTCTCTGCCTCAGCGTAGGTGCCCAGCAAGTGTTAACTCTCTTTCCTCTTCCCTGTTGTACTGGAGGCATGAGGATGGGGAAACTGAGGCCTCAAGAGCAGAAAGGACTTGGCTGAGGTGAAGCCATGCGTGAGTGAGCCAAGTACCAGAGCTAATAAGAAGAGCATGCTGCGCAGGGAGCGTTGGCTGTGCTCAGGGTTGCATTGTTCCATTTACTCCTCTCGGACCCGTGTGGTAGGCGCTGTTAGAGCCTCGTTTACAAGGGAGCCAACTGAAGCACAGAGAGGTTAGGAGTGACCTGCTCAAAGTCACACACCTCACTGGTGGTAGAGCGAGATTTTAACCCAATCTGGCTTCAGGAGCCAGGCTTTTAGCCATTATTCACTGTCTTCTGTTTTGTATGTAATGCCCCTGCCTAGGCTTGCCACTTTCTGCGGCTAGGGTGCTAGGGTCACTTGGACCTGGTTAGGCTATTGTCCTTGAGCTTTCCTTATGAAAAGGCTTTCCCTTGGATTCACTGAATATAGTTGTGACCCAGGATTTGGGTGATTCCTGAACAAATACTTATAAGTGTACTATGTGCCAGACATTGTTCTGAGTGCTTTATAAATATTAATTCATTTACTCTTCAAATCAAGCCCATGAGTTAGGTTATATTATTTCCCCTATTTATAGATTAAAAAAAAAAAGGCACAGAGAGGTTAAGTCACTTGCCCAAGATCACACAGTAAGTGATCAAGTGGAGTTCACACTCTTAGCCCCTGTGCTGCTCCTACTCCCTCTAATGAGATAGGGTCCCACTTCTAGTCTAGTAAGGGGAGTTAGGTACAGAAATGCATGAACAAGAGTATTCTGGGTGGTGATAGTAGCATTAACAATGATTTCCCCATATCACCTAATACTCAGTCCACATTAAAACTTCTCTGATTACCTCACAGATATCTTCTTGCACTGGGTTTGTTCGTATCAGAATCCAAACAAGGTGCACACGTTGTCTTTGGCTGTTTTGTGTTTTGAGTTGTTTTCTTCTAAAACAGTCCCTTCCTTTTTTCATTTTATGTCATTGACTTGTGAGAATGATTTACTTTTTAAAAATAAATGAATCAAAATAAGAGATTAAAAAATAAACCAGAGAACATTCCAGACTATCCCTGTATATATAAGAGAGCTCAGTCCACACCTGGGGGAACACAAAGGAACGTGCAAAACATGCACCCTCTACACCCATTCCCTGTGTGTGTTACTGCAGAGAAGAGGTGGGTGCCCCAGACTTTAGGGCACTTCAGCCGTCAGGTGCTGTGATTTAGACCAACTTAGGTGCTGTATAAGGTGTGCTTTGAGGATCCCCAAAGCTCAGAGCCAGGGAAAAGGGTTTATGCGTTGATATCTGCTCATCTGCTCTGAAATGCCCCCGGGGTGGCTCTGAGCCAAGGAGACTTGAGGCTCCTTTCCCAGACTAATTTGATTTCATTTCCCAATAGATTCTTGCAGGCAGATCTGTTTTCTCCAGCAGCATCTGGGCTGTGCGACTGTAGCCTCCATGCCTCTGGCTGGTGCCACACAGCTGTTCCTCAGGGCAGGCGCAGAGACGGCAGATGTGGCCAGGGCTTAGGGCCAGGCACGTCTCCTGCCACAGCCTGGCCCAACCCACAGCCCTGAGGCTGAGTGTGGGCTTGGGGGCCTTGACAAGCCCCTCAGGTAGTTCCTTCCCATGCCCCTCTCCTCTGGCCACCTGGGTACTCAGGTCAGGTGGGAGATGGTTTGCAGGCACCTCTCTCCCTGCAATGAAAGCTGAAGTAGGCAAACTCCACCCATGCCTCCTTGAACCAATGGAATAGAATTGATAATTTATGATTGACAAAGTAATAAAAGTCTCTTGGAGGCCACCTGGAAAATGCAGCAAAGCAATAACAAGGAAAAAAATTACCTGTAATCTGGCCATAAAAAGATAGCCACTGATATTCAGCATGCATCCTTCTGGATTTCTTTCTATACATAGTCGTGATTTTTTTTTTTTTAATAACAGCTTTACTGAGATATAATTCACATACTTTAAAGTTCACCCTTTTAAAGTTTCCAGTTCACTGGTTTACAGTAGATTCAGTGCTGTGCGTTAATCACCTCAAGGTTCATCTATGTTGTAGCACATATCAGTATTATTTATTGCCAGATAATATTCAATTATATGGGTACACCCCATTTTGTTTATCCATTCGTCAACTGATGGACATTTAGGATGTTTCCACTTTGGGGCTATTATGATTAACGCTGCTGTGAAAGTTCATGAAGTTTTTGTGTGGACATATGTTTTCAGTTCTCTTGGATTTATGGTATTGTAGAGTGGAATCACTGGATCACATGGTAGCTCTATGATTATCTGAGGGACTACCTGTTTTCCACAGCAACTGCACCATTTTACATTCCCACCAGCAGCATATGAGGGTTCCAGTTCTACCATGTTCTCAGTAACACTTGCTATTATTCGTCTTTTCTCTTATAGCCAACCTAGTAGATGGGAAGTGGATGGGTATCTCATTGTAGTTTTGATTTGCATTTCCCTAATGACTAAAAATGTCAAGCATCTTTTCATGCACTTATAGACCATATATACATCTTCTCTGGAGAAATATCCACTCAAATCTTTTGCTTATTTTATTTATTTATTTATTTTTGGCTGCGTCGGGTCTTCATTGCTGCGTGGGGGCTTTCTCTAGTTGCGGCGAGCAGGGGCTACTCTTTGTTGTGGTGCACAGGCTTCTCATTGTGGTGGCTTCTCTTGTTGAGGAACATGGGCTCTAGGTGCGCAGGCTTCAGTAGTTGTGGCACGCAGGCTCAGTAGTTGTGGCTCGCGGGCTCCAGAGCGCAGGCTCAGTAGTTGTGGCGCACGGACTTAGTTGCTCCGCCGCATGTGGGATCTTCCTGGACCAGGGCTCGAATCCGGGTCCCCTGCATTGGCAGGCGGATTCTTAACTACTGCTCCACCAGGGAAGTCCTTTTGCTTATTTTAAAATCGGGTTGTTTCTCTTTCATTGTTCAGTTGTAAGAGCTCTTTATATATGGGTATAAGTCCCTTGCTATATATATATATGATTTGCAAATATTTTCTCCCATCTCTGGGTATCCTTTCAGTTTCTTGATGGTGTTCTTTGATGTTCATATATTTTTAACACAATTGGATGTTTTGTTGTGTTTTTTCCACTTGATATTATATAGTGAAGTGCTCTAAAGTTAGACAACTGGGGTTCATATTCTGACTTTGCTGCTGTGTGGGTCCTTTAGGCAAGTGCATAAATCTTTCTAAGCCTTAGTTTCCTCTTCTGTAAAATAGGGATGAGCATCAGATGCACTTCATAGGGTTGTTGTGGGGTAATCCTGATTTAATAATCAGAAGATGGGTGGGAAAGGCTTGGCATATAGGAAGCCCTCAACAGGTAGTATTAACTGGTGTTCCATGTTTCCCACTCCACTGTAGACACCCATCTTTCTCCTCCTCTCTCTCCCCTTTTCTCCCTTACTGCTTTTTCCTTGTCTCTTGCTTTTCTTTTCTCTTTCCCTCTTCGTCTTTCCTCCTCTTTCTTGCCCTCCTTGTCAGCCTTCTCCGTAACAGATGCCTTGGCCTCCACTAGAGCTGGTTTGCCTCCAGGGATGGCCCTTGACGCCTAGAGTCCACGCATCCCTCATCCGGAATCTCTTTTCTTTAGCCTTTGGGATTCCTGAACAGGGATGACCTCCAGCTGATGCCAAAATGAGAGAAATCTGAGCCAGGGATTTGTACCTAGTATTACCTTTCACTCCCTTAGATTCTGTGCCAGGGCTGGGGGAGGCTGGTGACCGGAGGAGCTGCTGAGTCAAGGGCAGGCAGAGCAGAGCTACAAGTGAGTGCTGCCCAGAGAGCTGGATCCCTGGGCTCCTGCCCGGGCCCTGCTGCGACAAAGCCTCCCCTGTCCTGTAGCTCAGTGTTCCCATCTGCACATCAGGTAAAACAATAGCACCTTCCTATGTCTCTCAGGCCAAGAGTTAGTCAGGGATGGTTAGAAGCTATCGAAACTTTAAGATGCTCAGCAGAAAGAAATACGGGACAAGTGGAGAGTTACTCCCTTTGGATTTGGATAACAGAGGACCTGATATCAATTCAGCAAATATTTATTTTTATTTTATTTTGTTTTATTTATTTATTTATTTTTGGCTGCCTTGGGTCTTCGTTGCTGCGCATGGGCTTTCTCTAGTTGCGGGGAGCAGGGGCTACTCTTCGCTGTGGTGCGCGGGCTTCTCATTGTGGTGGCTTCTCTTGTTGTGGAGCACGGGCTCTAGGCGTGCGGGCTCAGTAGTTGTCGCTTGCGGGCTCTAGAGCACAGGCTCAGTAGTTGTGACGCACGGGCTTAGTTGCTCCGAGGCATGTGGAATCTTTCTGGACCAGGGCTCAAACCCGCGTCCCCTGCATTGGCAGGCGGATTCTTAACCACTGAGCCACCAGGGAAGCCTCAGCAAATACTTATTAATATCATCGACTCACTCACACTTTGGGACAATCCCTGACATGACACTTAACTATCTTATTCAGGCAGGATTCTTAACTTTTTTTTTAAAGCAATCCAGTGATTTTAATGTTAGGTTGTTTTTTGTTTGGAAAAAATAAGAGGTTACTTTACAGTCTCTGCTTCCTGAAATGTGGCGTCAGGCTTAAATAGCTGGATCCTTTTTTTTTTTAATTTTTTTAATATTTGTGGCTACGTTGGGTCTTCATTGCTGCATGCGGGCTTTCTCTAGTTGCGGCGAGCGGGCTTCTCATTGTGGTGGCTTCTCTTGTTGCGGAGCACGGGCTCTAGGCACGCGGGCTTCAGTAGTTGTGGCGCACGGGCTCAGTTGCTCCGCGGCATGTGGGATCTTCCTGGACCAGGGCTTGAACCCATGTCCCCTGCATTGGCAGGCAGATTCTTAACCACTGCGCCACCAGGGAAGCCCCTGGATCATTTTTTTAAAATTGATCCCACTCTTTGAAAGCCTTATAATTTGTAGGCACTGAATTTATGACTATACAACTACTGTTTCTGAAAGGACAGGAATTAAAAAGCTGCATTGACCTCCCACCAGTGCAGGACCAGTTCCAGGTTCTCCCATGTGCCAATGGGCAACGTGTCTTAGTGGCCTGAATACACAGGATCCCAGCTCTCTACTATGCGAGAGCTAATCTTGCTGATCTTGGATACAAAACAAGGCCTCCAGGCCTTTTGATAAAATTGATTAGCATTTCTCTCTGCCTTGTCTTGTTAATTGAGATTTTACAGGCTATCATATTGGCCATTATTATAGAAAGCAGGATAGAGCCCTTTTCCTGCCTCTTAGTCCCTTTTCCTTCCCTCCAAATTACTGTATTTACGGAAACAATATGCTTCAGTAAGTAGGACACTTTCCTTTTTTTTTTTACACTTTCCTTTTTTTTTTTTTTTTGGCTGCGTGGCTTGTGGAATCTTAGTTCCCTGACCAGGATTTGAACCCGGAACCCAGGCCCTCGGTAATGAAAGCACTGAGTCCTAACCACCACCAGGGAAGTCCCGACACTTTCCTCTTCACATACTTCTTACTGAACCAAATCTGTTTCATATTCCTTGAGGCAGGTACTGTTTCTCTAATTATAATTTTACACAAATGATGTTCTATGTATAGTGAGGGGGAGGGAATAAAAGAGGTTTAGGGAAATTCAAGGAGCAGTTCTGGGTAGATTGTATAGAATAGGGCAAGTACAAGTTGAAAATCCTGGGCTGTGGCCCTGTCAGCAGTGTCTAGCTGTGTGAGGTCCAGGAAAGCATGTATCACTAGGTTTTGCTTTCTTTAACAGAAAATCTGCAATGAATGGGACTGGGTTCAATGGGATGATTTCTTTCTTTTCTTTTTCTTGAGACACTGTACGTACAGCCTATTTGGCCTTCCTTCAGACCCTTGAACATGAAATGCTTCTTCTCAGAGCCTTTAGAGATGCTGCTTCATCTAACTGACTACTCCGAAACTCTTCTCTCTGCCGGTTCCTCACACAGCCCTTCCCATAGTTAATCCCTACTCATCCATCAGAACCCAGTTCAGCTAGTACTTCCTAAGGAAAGATTTCCCTACTTGCCCTTAGCTATGGGCTCCCATAGCACTGTCCTTCCCCTCCATTACACTTAGTGTGCCCCTGAGGTGGCCGTTGAGTTGAATCACCTCACACTTGAGCTAATTTATGTCAGCAAAAATGAGTTAGAGTTTCCTCCCTCTCCTGCACCCTGTTCTCGGGAAGCACACCCTCGAGGAGAGGAGGTGACACGTGCGCAGAGCAGGTGGGTGGCTGCTGACCTCCTCTTCAGTGTGATCCACGAGTGGGCGAGGCATCCAGGAGGCAGTTCTGGACTCAGCAGGTGACAGAGCTGTTGGGCGTCCTTCACCCGATCCTGCAGCCTCCTGATAAGGGGAAGGAGTAGATATGGGCTCTGCTCACGGTTTAGATGCCAGCTTCCTCAGTGGTGAGGTGGACAGTGAAGGTGGCTTGGTGGGGAGCAAAAGGAAAGAGGAAAGAAACTTCCAGGTCCTTCCCTTCCAAATCAGCTCATCCTTGAGATCATTGCAGGAGCAGCAGTGCAAAGAGAAGAAAACTCTGGGGCCTCGGGGTGTGGGAGCTGGGCTCAGTGTTCCTTTCACTCTGTAGGACACTCTGTGGGACACTTTTTAAAATTTTTTATTTTTTTTAACATCTTTACTAGAGTATAATTGCTTTACAATGGTGTGTCAGTTTCTGCTTTATAACAAAGTGAATCAGTTATACATATACATATGTCCCGATATCTCTTCCCTCTTGCATCTCCCTCCCTCCCACCCTCCCTATCCCACTCCTCTAGGTGGTCACAAAGCACCGAGCTGATCTCCCTGTGCTATGTGGCTGCTTCCCACTAGCAATCTATTTTACATTTGGTAGTGTATATATGTCCATGCCACTCTCACTTTGTCCCAGCTTACCGTTCCGCCTCCCCGTATCCTCAAGTCCATTCTCTAGTAGGTCTGCATCTTTATTCCCGTCTTGCCCCTAGGTTCTTCTGACCATTTTCTTTTTTTTTTTCTTTTTTTTAGATTCCATATATATGTGTTAGCATACGGTATTTGTTTTTCTCTTTCTGACTTACTTCACTCTGTGTGACAGTCTCTAGGTCCATCCACCTCACTACAAATAACTCAGTTTCGTTCCACACTTTTTTTTTAAATTAATTTTTATTGGAGTATAGTAGATTTACAATGTTGTGTTAGTTTCTGCTGTACAGCAAAGTGAATCAGTTATACATATACATATATCCACTCTTTTTTAGATTCGGTTCCCATATAGGTCACTACAGAATATTGAGTAGAGTTCCCTGTGCTATACAGTAGGTCCTTGTTAGTTATCTACTTTATATATAGTGTGTATACGTCAATCCCAATCTCCCAATTTATCCCTCCCTGCCCCGGGGTGGGGTACATTCTTAAGATCCACTAAAGGACTCAGGGGTGGTTGGGAGCTACAGGGGGCCTGGGAGAATCTGGGATTCCAAGCGTAGGTGACCTCAGGGGTCTTATCTGGGTGGAGACTTCCCATGGTTCCTCCTCTCCAGACACAGCTGAACGCTGCAACAGTAACATGGGGCGTGTATGGCACTTTACCAAGCCCTTTCCTCGTATGTCTTCGTAGCAGCATCCCTCACGAGAACCCTAAGGTCAAATGTTATCATCCCCATTTTACAGAGGAGGATATTGAGTCTTGGAGAAGTTAAGTCATTTGCCCCAGGGTTCACAGCTTCTGAGTGGCATCAGAGGAACTCAAACCCAGCAGGAGAGACAGTTATTTCACTCCGATCTGGAAAAATGTATCCAGCTGCCTGCTGGTCTGGGCCCAGCTCCAGCCAGGGGCAGGACAGCTACACTCCCACCCGTGGGGAACTTTCTGTCAGTCTGGGAAGGCCGAGCCCTCCCAGTGTGCAGGGCCATCTCCTCCTGTGGGACTCTGACCCAGCTTCCCTCCTGCTTTCCCAGGCCCTGAAAAACCTCCAGGCATCTCCCATGGATCTGTGATCGAGGTGGGCAGCTCTCCCAGCAGCCCTGGACAGCAGTGAGTAACCTCAGCATGGAAAGGGGTCTGACTCTGCCCTCATCTCTCCCCTTCTCTGTCTCCATCCTACCTCTCCTTTAACTGGTTTCTTCTGCAAAATTACACGAATCCAGAAGGATATCCTCCCTTGGGAATCCATGCATCCTGCAGCACTTCACTCTGCATGGGTGAGAGCAACAGTCGCTGTTCTTTGTCTATGTGTTTATTTTGAATAACAAAAGTTGTATCTGCTTTTTTAAAAAGTCAAACAATGCAAAAGCACACTATGTAGAAAGTGCAAGTTTTCAGTTATGAGAAATGCCCCACCCCTCCATGCTCATCCCAATACTCCAGAACCAGAATGAATCCCCTTTTTACAGATGGGTAAACTGAGTCACAGAGAGATGAAGTGTTTGGTCCAAGATCATAGGCTAGGAAGTGGCGGAGCCAGGGAGGGTTCTGCCAAATCACCCATCAAGCTATTTAGCTAAACAACCTACAACTGTTGCCCTAAAAGGAATTTTAAGTGAAAAGCAGGAATTCTGTTTTAAATATATTTCCCCCTCTGGATAGAAAGAAAAGGGGGCGTGGGGAGAGAAAGAGAGAAAAGGGAAAAAACACTGCCCATAGTATTGTGCAACTGGCCTTTGGCTCTGCAAAAGCTGGATCATGGCTCATGTCTTAAAGTCACATTCCCGGAAGGGCGCCCAACTGAGACGGCCGTGGCCTTGGGAGGCCTCCACAGGTGGGGTGGTCAAGTCCGGGGCTGCTCCCTGGCAGCACCAGACAGGAGTTGGGGTGTGGGATGGGTGAGCGGGCCGCGGTCCCTGACGGCTGCACTCTCGCTCCGCAGGCCCCCGGCCGGCGGCATGTGGCTGCGGCGCATCTCCAGCACCGCGGTGACCGCGCTCCTGCTGGCGCAGACCGGCCTCCTGCTCTTCCTGGTCTCCCGGCCCAGGCCGCCGTCCCCGGTGGGTGGCGAGGAGAGGGTGCACGTGCTGGTGCTGTCCTCGTGGCGCTCGGGCTCATCCTTCGTGGGTCAGCTCTTCAGCCAGCACCCCAATGTCTTCTACCTGATGGAGCCCGCGTGGCACGTGTGGGCCGCTTTGTCGCAGGGCAGCGCGGTGGCACTACACATGGCCGTGCGCGACCTGGTGCGCTCCGTCTTCCTGTGCGACATGGACGTGTTCGACGCCTACCTGCCGTGGCGGCGCAACCTGTCGGACCTCTTCCAGTGGGCGGAGAGCCGCGCGCTGTGCTCGCCGCCCGCCTGCAGCGCCTTCCCGCGCGGCGCCATCAGCAGCGAGGCAGTGTGCAAGCCGCTGTGCGCGCGACGGCCCTTCGGCCTGGCCCAGGAGGCCTGCCGCACCTACAGCCACGTGGTGCTCAAGGAGGTGCGCTTCTTCAACCTGCAGGTGCTCTACCCGCTGCTCAGCGACCCGGCGCTCAACCTGCGCATCGTGCACCTGGTGCGCGACCCGCGGGCTGTGCTGCGCTCGCGCGAGCAGACGGCCAAGGCACTGGCGCGTGACAACGGCATCGTGTTGGGCACCAACGGCAAGTGGGTGGAGGCCGACCCGGACCTGCGTGTGGTGCGCGAGGTGTGCCGCAGCCACGTGCGCATCGCCGAGGCCGCCATGCGCAAGCCACCGCCCTCCCTGCGCGGCCGCTACCGCCTGGTGCGCTTCGAGGACCTGGCACGGGCGCCGCTGCCCGAGATCCGCGCGCTCTACGCCTTCGCAGGCCTGAGTCTCACACCGCAGCTCGAGGCCTGGATCCACAACATCACCCACGGGGTCGGGCCAGGCGCGCGCCGCGAGGCCTTCAAGACCACGTCCAGGGACGCGCTCAACGTCTCGCAGGCCTGGCGCCACACGCTGCCCTTCGCCAAGATCCGCCGCGTGCAGGAGCTGTGTGCAGGCGCACTGCAGCTGCTGGGCTACCGGCCAGTGTTCTCTGAGGACGAGCAGCGCGACCTCGCCCTGGACCTCATGCTGCCGCGCGGCCCGGGCAGCTTCAGCTGGGCATCGTCCACTGCCGAGCACTCGGGGCCGTAGCAGAGGCCCCCAGCTGTGGCTGGCGGTTGCCAGGGCCGGGAGACTCACGCGTGGTGGGGAAGGAGCTGGGGCGCACGAGGCCGGGAGTTTGGGAGGTCCCTCATGTAGTAGGAAAGGACCGACTCCCCAAACTATGTTTCTTTCTCCCCACTTCTTGTTTTTCCTTTGAATCCTCTTTAGGAGCTAGACTCCCGTCACGCACACTCTTCATGGAAAGCAGACTCGTGCCCCCACTTCCTCTGGGCACAGGGAATAAGTTCAGACGACTTGGCTCCTACTCCAGCACTTTCTTTCCCCTTAAGTCTCCCTTGGGATGCCTCATCCTGCAGCTGAGAAGGCTGTCCCGGCCCTGCCTGGGAGTGGAGGGACTCTGTGGTGAGCTGGTCCCTGAAGTCGGTGCATCTCCCCCTACACACACCCCGTGCCTCTGGCACCACACGCCACCAAAGCCAGTGCTTTTATGTTCACCTGTATCTTCAGTAAGAAATCAGCCAAGGTGCCTCTATCTTGTGGTCTCCCCTTAGTCTCTCTCTGCCCCAATCTCCTGGGAGCCCACATGCCCCCATCACCTGCCCAGGGAAGGTGAAACTTTGATTTGTCCTGACATGAAAGATCCTACCTACAGAAATAAACATAATTCACCTGTATGATGCAGATTAGAGTTTACAGCCTGTAAAGTTTGACAAGCAAAATGCAAAAGTGAAGGGACTTGTCCAAGGCCACACGATGAGAAGGAGGATGAAGGGAGGAGGGGGGGTTTGCTCCGGGGCCATAGTGGGGAGGAGAGGGCGAATCAGGCTTGCAGAGGCCTGTCTCCTGGACAAAGAAGGGTCAGGTTTTTCCATCTTATTTGCTCAAGGGATCAGCAAGCAGCCATGGCTAGGGCCGCAGCTGCGAGGTGAGATATGGGAAGTGGTGAGCTCTGGGTCCAGGGTGCAGAATCTAGGGAGCCTCCTAGATAAGCCTGGAGGGAGGCGGTGAGGGGGAAAGGTGGAGGGAGAGAAGGCTGGGCAGGCCAGGGCAGCAAGCCAGGCAGAGCGTGTGGCAGAGCAAGAGGTTGGCAGCAAGATCAGTGCTTGGAGGGCAAGTCACAGGGTGAATGTAACTAGATAAAGCTTGCCAGGAGCTTGGAAGAAAAAGGCTCTGGAATGGTTGTCTTCCCGTGGTCCTTATGTGGCAGGCCCTGGAGAAGAGCAAAGTACGATTCCTAGCTGTGAGCCACAACACCTGGCTCTGGCGGCAAAGCATCTTATTAAACGGATGCTGGATTTAAAAAAGGGGGGGGGGTAGGGGGATGCCGGATGTGTAGAGGGCTAGTCCTGAGCTCAGGAAATGAAAGCCAGCCATGCTTTAAAAATGTTTAAAAGAAAGGGGGGGGGGGGGATTCCCTGGTGGTGCAGTGGTTGAGAGTCTGCCTGCCGATGCAGGGGACACGGGTTCGAGCCCTGGTCTGGGAGGATCCCACATGCCGCGGAGCAACTAGGCCCGTGAGCCACGACTACTGAGCCTGCGCATCTGGAGCCTGTGCTCCGCAACAAGAGAGGCCGCGACAGTGAGAGGCCTGCGCACCGCGATGAAGAGTGGCCCCCGCTCGCTGCAACTGGAGAAAGCCCTAGCACAGAAACGAAGACCCAACACAGCCAAAAATAAATAAATAAATTTTAAAAAAATTCTATGAGAACAAAGTTAAAAAAAAGGGGGGGGGGAGGGGAAGCTCACAGCACCTCTAGGAAGGACAGGGAAGCAGATTTGAGTCCATACAAATAGAATACCCCACATCACACTGGGATACAGAGTTGGTCTGGGGACTGACAGTTGCCACCAGAACTCCTGTGCCCATTACCTCTGGAAGTGAGGGAGCTGCCCTCATCATTGCCATCAGTCACCAGAAGGGATTCTGGAGGTTGCTGGCTTCTGATTCTCAGCCTGGGTGTGGCCTTGGATTGGTGGGACCTGGATGGTAGACCCACATCCTCGCTGCAAAGCAGCAGGTCTAGGGCAATCTGGCACTTTCCATTTCTTTTCTTGCAGGGAGCAGAGGTATACTGACCTTGAAGCTGAAGCTTCAGGATGCCTCAGTTGGGGATCCGTCAAGCTGTAGAAACTTCAGGCCCCATAAAGCCCCCATCTGCCCCTGCTCACAGTAGCATGGAGAAGGTATTTAAAACCCAGAATTTATTAATGGAGACTTTGGCTTGGAAAGACTAAGGTCACATAGCTTAATATATGGGCTGGAACTCAAACGCCTATCTTTGACTTCAATACTTTTGGTTCTAACAAGTAAACTGAACTGGGGATGCAGCAGAGGACTCCATCACAGGCTTGGAAAGCCAGATCATTACCCAGAGACGTGGGTCTCTGGGTCAAGGAGTGGTCCTGGCATTTTGTTTGTTTGTTTGTTTCCAGTTTTATTGAGAAAGAATTAACATACATCACTGTGTAAGTTTAAGATGTACAACATGATGGTTTGATTTGCATGTATTGTGAAATGATTACCACACTAGGTTTAGTTAACATCAATCATCTCATTTAGATACAATAAAAAGAAAAGAAAAACACAATTTAAAAAATTTTAAATTTATAACTGTTATAAGAGATGAAGATTTAATACCTCCACCTCTCCTCATCTTCTCTCCAAAGTTTTATCATACTTTTAATTATATAATTGACCTACAGTACTGGCATTAGTTCCAGGTGCACAACATAGTTATTTGATGTTTCTATATGTTACAAAATGATCACCACCATCCTGGCATTTGTCTGCAGACATCTCAAGGACCAGAATGATGAATGGTGGGCAGTTGGCTGGGACAATGGGGCCACTGGTGATAAAAGCAGCCTGCTGGCCCTGCCTGGAAGGAGCGCATTGTTAAGTGGAGGAGTCGGCTAGGAAAGTCTCCAGCAATGTGGTATGTTCAGGCAAAGAAGGTTGAGCAAGAGGTTCATGGAGCCAGAGGCTAAGAACAGGGAGACACTGATCCCTAGTGGGGTTCAGGAAGGCATTTGGGGTGGGGCTTAGAGCCCAGCCTGATAGTAGCATCCCACAAGTTTCATTTGCCCCTGCTTGGGTCACCGATGACACAATTAACGACCTTTGCTATGTGACTCATCCATTCTCACCTGTCTCCCAAGGTTCCATGATAGCGATGACTGGCTCTTGGATGTTGCTCCCTGCATATGGGGCCCTCTGGGCAAGCCTCTGCATGAGCTACAGGGCGCAGCAGCTTCTGAGCAAGCCTCTAGGTGAACCCACATCAGGTTTCAGGACAAAGATAGGCAGCGCCAGTCCAGTGTTTCAATGAGTCAGCCCAGGGCTAGGCCCTGGGGACATAGTCACAGCCCTTGCTCTTGTGGGGAGCACAGATGCTAAATAAATAGTCCTACAGATAAACATGCAACCATAAGTGTCACTTGTGCTCTAAGAATAAATAAGAATGGGTAGAGGGTGACCTACTTTAGTATGGAGCCTCAGGAAGACATTTTCGAGAGGAAACATTTGGTTTGAATAGATAGGGACTTCCCTGGTGGTCCAGTGGGTAAGACTCCTCCGCGCTCCCAATGCAGGAGGTCTGGGTTCGATCCCTGGTCGGGGGAACTAGATCCCACATGCATGCCACAACTAAGAAGTCCGCATGCCGCAATTAAAGATCCTGTGTGCCACAACTAAGACCCGGCACAGCCTAAATAAATAAATAAATATTTTAAAAAATAGGTAGGAGTTAATTGAGCATAGGATGAAGAGGCAGAGAGAGACTGAGGGATTGGTCTCTTTGGAATCAAGGTTCCTTGGCAAAATAAAAGACTCTAAAAGACTCAGTCCTGGGAATCCAAGCTCATGGGATGGGAGAGGCTCCAGGACATGACTGAGTTTGTGTGTCTATGGTAAAGGGTACTAGAAGTAGAACTGCTGGATCAAAGAGCATCCATGTTTTAAATGTGAAATTGCCAAATTACTCTAAAAATGGAGTACTGACTTATGTTCTCTGGAATGGTGTCAGGAAGGCCCTTGTCACCTTTTTCTATTGACCCCCTCCCCATCATCTGTACAGGGTAAATCATTTTCATTTTTACCTACCTGATGGAATATTATGTAGCAGTAAAATGAAATGAACTATCAAACCATGAAAAGACATTCAGGAGGGAACCTGACTGAAAGAAGCCAATCTGAAGAAGCTACATTTAGTATGATTCCAACTATATGACATTCTGGAAAAAGCAAAACTATTCAGACAGTAAAAAGATTAGTGGTTGTGAGAAATGGAATATTTCCTGCCATATCAGTAAACAAAGGATGTCACAGCCACCAGCGATTGCAGCAGAGCTGGTGAGCCCTGAGGGAACTCAGGAAGGAAAGAATACCTGCCATCTAGCAGCCATCAGACTGCAGCCACTCCCCATGGTGCACCCTGAGGAAACCCAGGATGTGAAAATGCAGGATGCTGGCCCCAGATAGCTGAGGTGCACATCAAAGGAATGATTTTAGTGAGCCCAGGCTCTTTCATCTTCCCATACATAGAAAAGCTCTAAATTCCTTAACTTGACATATCTGGTTTCCCTAATCAACAGTAATCTTTTGATGCTCCTGACTACCTGCCCCTTGTTGCAAAACTCCTATGTGTTCTAGCTCCCCACTCGCCTCGTCGGAGCAGTTTCTCAGAGCTATCTGAAATGCTGTCTCCTGGATTGCAGTCCTCATTTTGCCCCAAGTAAAACTTAACTCGCAGCTCTCACGTTGTGCATTTTTTTTAAGTCAACAGTTGCCAGGGGTTGTGGGTGGGAGGGGAGGGATAAATAGATGGAGGATAGAGGATTTTTAGGGCAGTGAAAATACGCTGTATGGTGCTCTAATGATGGATATATGCCATGGGTGACATGTACATATAATGATGGATATACATTTGTCCAAACCCATGGAATGTGCAACACCAAAACTGAACTCTAAGGTAAACTATGGACTTTGGCCGATTATGATGTGTCATTGTAGGTTCATCCTTGGTAACAAATGTACCATTCTGGTGGGAGATGTTCTATGAACTGTGTGAGCGCAGAAGGTATATGAGAAATCTCTGTAGTTCCCTTTCAATGTTGTTGTAAACCCGAAGCTGTTCTAAAACATAAAGTCTTTAAAAAACAAAACAAAACTAGAGCAAAAGCCTTAGTAGCCTCAGGAGGGTACAGGAATGCTGCTGAAATGGGAGGAGTTGGCCAAGAACACAGAGCCCACCACAGCCCGGACTTTGAATTTTCCCAGGGTGGCAAGCCCTTAGGGCCAGCTGAGTATTTTCTCCCTTGGGGTTAAATCTGGAGAACCTGGATGGCCATGCAATTCTGGTGCTGTCCTGATCCCCGTCTTCAAATCCTCCACATCTCCATTCATTCATTCAACACACATTATGGATTGAGCACCAACCAGTTCTAAAGGGAAGGATCCTGGGGATTAGGAATGTCTGTGTGCAGGGGTGTGAGTTGCAATTTTTAATGGCGTGATCAGTGTAGGTCTCATTGTGAAAGTGACATTTGAGCAAAGTCTTGAAGGAGGTAAAGCAGTTAATTTAGGGATAACTATGGGTAAATCGTCCTGTAGAAAGAAATAGGTAATACAAAAATCCTAAGGAGGGAACATATCTGGAGTATTGGAAGAACAGCAAGGGGCTAGTGAGTTTGGTGTGGTAGGCCAAAGGAAGAATTCTAGAAGATGGGGAGAGAGGGGGTCAGATTATGTACGACCTTGCGGGCCTTGTGAGGACCTTGGCCTTTATTTGGAGTGAGATGAAGGGTGTCCAAAGCCACTTTTGTTCTATGGCCCTCCTTAGTTGAATAAATAAATATAAATATAATGTCATATATATGTGACATAATATATATTTATAATGTCATAGATATTAAAAAAAATAGAACAAGTACCCAAAATATTTCATTATCATTTTACTGCCTATGTTAATATCCTGAATTAGTATATTGTTAGTTTTGCAAGTTTTTGAACTGGATTTAAATTGAATCACACTGTGGCCTTCTTTTTTCTGCAACTTAGACTTTCCCCTCAAGTTTACATTCCTGGGATTCATCATGTTGTTGTTTGCAGCTTTAGGTCATTTCTTTCCACTACTGAATAGTATTTTATTGAAAATAATACAATTTTATTTATCCATCTCAGTGAATACCTGGCTTGTTTTTAGTTATGTACTGTTACAGTGCTACTAGGAACAATCTTGTCTGTATCTCCTGGTATGAATGCTATAGGATATTTACCTGGGAGTGAAATTGCTAGATCATGAACATCTTCATTCAACATTATTCCAGATGGTTATATCTGTTTACACCTCCAGAGTTCCAGCTGCCCTGCAACCTCAGTAACAATCAGATTCTCAGACTTTTAAATTTTTGGGTGTTGGGTGGTTGACAAATGATACCTCATTGTGATTCATTCTGTGTTTCACTGATTAATGAGGTTAAGCATGTTTTCCTGGTTTTTTTGGCCATTTGTATTTCTCTTTGATGAAGTACCTATTCAGGTCTTTTGTCTCTTCATCATTTTCTTATTGATTTTTAGGAGTGCTAAATGCTATTCTTATGTCAGTTATACGTATTGCAAATATCTTCTTCCAGTTTGTGGCTTGTCTTTATACTTTCTTTGTGGTAACTCTTGAATAACACAAGGTCTTAATTTAAAGTAATTAAATTTATCCATCCTTTCCTTCATGGTCTTCGCTTTTTGTATCTAGTTTAAGAACTCTTTCACCATCATGAGACATAAGGATATTCAACATTGCCTTCTAAAAGTTTTATAGTTCTGCATCTCACTATAAGTGAAACAAGGAGAGTGTGGATGTCTAAAAAACAAACAAAAACACCTAGTTTTTGTTTGCTTTATATTTGCTTCATAATTTTCTTGCAGGTTTGTGTGTTTCCTGGAGTTTGTATTGTTTTTCAGTGTTTTCCCATTGAGAGAAGAAACAGGTACCTTCTTCACCCTGTCCTTAAAATTTTGAGATTAATGATTTTGTCTATAGCTGAAATCAATTCCATTATTTTTCCTGAGGATACTCTTTCTTCTGTTTTAATCTGGTTAGGTGGCTGCTAAGACTTGCACAGAAGTCAATCTAACACTCCTGGTTAAATCCACCATTCCTTGTATTGCCCATCTTTCTCTTTCTTAGTCATCACTCTTTTACTTCACTGGAGTACATACTCAGCTTCCTTAGAAAAAGCACATATGGGACTTCCCTGGTGGCGCAGTGGATAAGACTCCGCGCTCCCAATGCAGGAGGCCCGGGTTTGATCCCTGGTCAGGGAACTAGATCCCACATGCACACCGCAACTAGGAGTTCACATGCTGCAACTAAGGAGCCAGCAAGCTGCAACTAAGGAGCCCACCTGCTGCAACTAAGACTCAGCACAACCGAATAAATAAGTAAATATATATTTTTAAAAAAGGACACATGAAACATACATTCTCTGAGTCCTGCAAGTCTAAATGGCTTTTCAGAAATTTCTCAATTCACAGTCAGACTGAGGATAGAATTCTAAATTCAAAATAATGTTTCCTAATGTGATACATTATTGATTGTTATATAAGCTAAAAATAATTGGTTTTTCCACTTCTTATACACTCTGCTAGTCTGGGAAATGTACCAAAAGACAGCATTGTTAAATATTTCATGACTTTTGGAAATACTTACTATTTTTGTTTTAGAAAAGTTTCTTGATTGATGCAAAATCCCAGTTGTAGGGTTAGAGAACTGGCATTAGAAAGCTTCCAAAACAAAGGCTTTCAAAAGGGAACTCTAATAAACAATGTTGCTAATGTTCTTGAATTCAAAGGAAATATTACAGGGCTTCCCTGGTGGCGCAGTGGTTGAGAGTCTGCCTGCCAATGCTAGGGAACACGGGTTCGAGCCCTGGTCTGGGAGGATCCCACATGCCGCGGAGCAACTAGGCCCGTGAGCCACAGCTACTGAGCCTGCGCGTCTGGAGCTTGTGCTCCGCAACAAGAGAGGCGGCGATAGTGAGAAGCCCGCGCACCACGATGAAGAGTGGCTCCCGCTTGCCGCAACTAGGGAAAGCCCTCGCACAGAAACGAAGACCCAACACAGCCAAAAATAAATAAATAAGTAATAAAAATAAAGGAATTCCTTTAAAAAAAAAGGAAATATTACATATTTTGTGCACGATGCTTTTTTTAAAAAATAAATTTATTTATTTATTTATTTTTGGCTGTATTGGGTCTTCGTTGCTGCGTGGGGGGCTTTCTCTAGTTGTGGCGAGCGGGGGCTACTCTTCCTTGCAGTGCATGGATTTCTCATTGCGGTGGCTTCTCTTGTTGCAGAGCACGGGCTATAGGTGTGCGGGCTTCAGCAGTTGCGACACGCAGGCTCAGTAGTTGTGGCTCGTGGGCTCTATAGCGCAGGCTCAGTAGTTGTGGCGCACGGGCTTAGTTGCTCTGCGGCATGTGGGGTCTTCCCGGACCAGGGCACGAACCTGTGTCCCCTGCACTGGTAGGCAGATTCTTAACCACTGCACCACCAGGGAAGTCCCACGATGCTTTTTACTTAATTATTTTTTAATTGAAATATAGTTGACCTACAATATTACATCAGTTTCAGGTGTACTACATAGTTATTTGACATTTGCATATGTTACAAAATGATCACCACTGTAAGTGTAGTAACCATCTGTCCCCAGTTATTACAATATTATTGACCATATTCCTTATGTCATATACAATGTTTTTTGTTTAAAGTGAAGTTTTCCCCCAAAATCATTTCCTTCCAAATATTGAAGGTATTGCTGCATTGTCTTCCAGCTTCTTTCACCTGACTGCTGCACCATCTGATTCTCATTACCAGATGCATATGTATGTACGTGTTTATTTATCTTCCTACCTACTACCTACCTACCTACCTACCTGTCTACTTGCATACCTACCGCTGTCTGTCTACCTATCTACCCACCCACCCACTCACCCACCCGTCTATCTCTCCCTCCCTCCCTATCTGTACCTAAATTCCTTTACTTTCCTATAGGTGGCGCTGCAGAGGAGGGCAGAGCAGAGCACGCCCCACTGTAGCAGGAGAGACTTCCCCAGTAGGGGGCGTAGCCCATAGGTGCTGGGTCTCGGAGAGCCGTACGCAACGTCAGGGGCGGGAACAACTCTCGCCCCGCCCCTGCCATCTGAGGCGCCCTATGATTGGAGGGAGGAGCCATCACTTGGCAGTGCCGTTGGGGTGGGAGGAAGAGGGTTTCGGCCGAAGGTGACGCTGAGGCGACGGAGGTGCGGAGAGCAGAGTGGGCCGTGAGTGAGAGCGAGCCACGGCAGCACCTTAGGCGCTCTCCCCCACCTCTCTGCGGTGAATGGCGGCGGGATGGAGCACGAGGGGAGCGGCGACAGCGGGGGGTCGGCCGGGCTCCTGCAGCAGATCCTCAGCCTGAAGCTCGTGCCGCGCGTGGGCAACGGGACCTTGTGCCCTAACTCCACTTCTCTCTGCTCCTTCCCAGGTACCGGCCCCACCCCGCGCCTGCGCACTGCGTGCCACGCCGCGGCCGCCCGGCTGCGCGGCGGCGCCCGTTTCCCGGCGAGCAGATTGGCACCCCGCCGTCCCGCCCGCTGGGGGCTGTTTTCCTCTTGGAAGAAGGTTCCCTCTCCCTCGGCCGAGAGCTGGGGGCCTTAACCCCTCCCCCCGTCGCTTCCTTGCCGGCCCCTCGGGCCAGGCCACCCCGAGCCCGCGCTGGGGACCCGTCAGTGAAGGGAGCTCAGTCACCGCCCGAACTGATCTTGCTCTTAGGAGTTTCCAGACGCCCCAGGTTCAGACATGAACTCGGCAGAGCCCTGTAGGCGGCCGTCCCTCCTTGTATGGGGCACTGGAGGCGGTCATCCCCGCCCAGCCCCTTTCGTCCGCGCCGGCCTCTCGGCTTTCCCAGCTCGGACAGCGCATGGTCCCGGCCGGGCTGAGGGCCGTCAGTCAGAACTCACACACCCTTTGTTTCTAGTGTAGCCCAACCCCTTTACGAGGGGAGGAGGTCTGGCGATCGCTACCACCCAAGTTCAAATCCACCCCCTCCACCAGCTTCTCTTTCTAGGAATCACTTTCTGAGACCTGTTGCCGAACCTCCCACTCATGCGTTCGAGGTCTTTGATGCAGCTTCTTTTTGATTCTTACACCCACTGGAGATTCTGCTGGGCCTGGGAGCAGGGTTTTTAAAAATTAGAAATCGAGATAGAAAGCTATCGTGTTCAGAAAACTGAGAGGAGGAGAAATTACTTGGGAAGGCCGAAAATAAAGCCTTTGACGGGAGAGCACGGTTGTGTGTTGGCCCTTTAAAGGCAAGAAGGCTGAGTTAGGGGTGATTGAAGGGTGAGGTTGGGCTCTCCCGCATAGCTGGCAGATACCTTGACTCAGTAAACAATGCGAGAACCGGCCTGAGACCTGCAAAGGAAGGAGGGTTGGATTACTGACTGCAGTTGTAAACAAGGCACCTGTGATTTCTCTTTCGCTGGGCAGCGACTGCCAGGCGCCATTCAGCGGACACCAGGGACTTGATGTGTATTACCTTCCTAGTATTTTCCCGGACAGGTTTGTGAAATAGTTAATAAGATAACCGTGTTGGGGCAGATGCAGATGTTAGCTTGAAATCATGCCTAAAACGATAATCTGGCAAAAGGTATCAAAAGGTACTAAGATCACATTTGACAGTGACAACAGAAATATATGGCATTCTGGAGACACCGTCCAAAAAATGAAGTGTTCATGCAGTCTGGAGGCAGTACTGAGCTGGATCGGTCTGCTTTCATTGTTTCCTTACTTTTCCCACAACTCTTTATTTGGAAATTTTTCAAACCTACTGAAAAATTGAAATGATAGTATAACCAATATCTATATGCCCTTTACTTAGATTCATTATTAACATTTTGATTCTTTCACTTCCTCTCTAAATATATATATGCATACACATAACATTTTTACTTTCTGCGAGCCTTTTGAAAGGAAGTTACAGAAGTGACAACGCTTGACGCCTAATATTTCAGCACGTATCATTTAGAATGAAGACATTTTCTGCCACAACAAAAAAAACACATCACACCCAAGAAATTTAACATTGATAGAATATTATCTAATATATTGGCCTTATTTAGATTTTCCCAATTTTCCCAATTGTTCAAATAATGCCATTTTTAGCTTTTTTCCTTTTTTTTTTTAATTTATTTTTAAATTTTGGTTGCGCCGGATCTTCATTGCAGTATGTGGGACTTCTTAGTTGCGGCATACAAACTCTTAGTTGCAGCATGCATGTGGGATCTAGTTCCCTGACCAGGGATCAAACCTGGGCCCTCTGCATTAGGAGCATGGAGTCTTACCCACTGGACCACCAGAGAAGTCCCTCCTTTGTTTTTTTTTAAATTCCAGGATCTAATCAAGGGTCCCACATTGCATTTAGTTGTCATGTCTCTTTAGTCTTGTTGAATCTAGAACAGTTCCTCCATCCTTGTTTCAGTTTCTTGAGACAGACATTTTTGAAGTCCAGGCTAATTGTTTCATAGAATATTCCATAATCTAAATTATCTCAATTTTTTCTTCGTGATTAGATTCAGATTAAATATTTTTGTTCAGAATGCTGCCTACACAGGTGATGTTGTCCACTTCCCAGGGCACCTCATCAGGAGACATTTAGTGTCAGTTTGTACCTTTATTGATAACACTCGGTTTAATCATTTGGTGAAGATGGTGTTTATCAGATCTGTCCACTGTAAGGGTACCATAATCCTTTTGTAATAAATCATGTGAGGTGATACTTTGAAACTGAATATTCTGTTCAATCTGTCTCGCTTTTAGTTGCCTTTTCTCTCTCTAAGAAAAGATTGAGATAAGTGGATTTGGAACAATAGTTTTAACATGTCATAGTAGAGAATCTGTAGCTAAGTGAATTGTTTTGCTTTCAGCAATTGTTCTGAAATATTAAACTGCACTATGTATTTGAGTTTATGGGAACTTCTTTGAATATATGACTTGGGGGTGGTGATCACCAGGGATCATTCATTTAGCAGGTATACGTTGGTCAAGTGCAGGCTCTGGGCTGGGGGTATAAACATGCATGAGATAAAGCCCTTGACCGCAAGCTGATCAGAATGTGATGGGTAAACACACAGCCTCCCTGCTATATCTCTTCTTTAGCTGGAATGGACAGTAAGTGCATGAACTGTAATCCCTTTGGAGGCACCAAAGCCTGCTGACAGTGAATGTCGTTCACTGCCCTGATTCTGGAATTGTTTCTATTTTGGCCCCACAGAAAAGGTTCCTTGCATTTTATGCCAACTCGATATGGCAAAATCATTGCTCTGAAATAGTCTGCGGTTTATCACTGTTAGGAAGCTTTGAATTGATTTTTTTTAAACCTGCATTTGCATTTTAGCTATTTAGGTTCCTGCCTAACCCTCCTTATTGCAAGTTGTTCAGATTTCTTTTGTTGTTGGTGGTGACATTTTTAACAAATCTGAGTGCTATGAAAGGCAGATTTTTTTTTTTCCTGTATCAGGAATAACATTCACTTTCTGAAGGTGTGAATTTCATTATACCTTCAGTGTCAGTGTATCTTCTGATAAACTAAAACTCACTAATGTTTTGGTTGTGCTGTTGTTGGAATCAAGAATAGGTCACACTTGGATCAGTCATTTACTCATTCAGTCAACAAATATTTACTCAGTGTCTATTGTGTGTCTGTTGTTTTCTAGGCACCAAGTAAAGGTGTGTTAGTAAACAAAACAAAAGAACTTTCATTCTAAAGGGGAGAGAGAAAACAAAATTTAAAAGTATGGAAAAGACCAACATAACATTGTGAAGCAACTATACTCCAATAAAAATTTTTTTTTAAAAGTATGGAAAGGAACAGATGGTGGTGAGTGTAAGACAGGGTAGGGGGATAGTAAGTGGCAGGTGTTGTGTGTCAAGTGGAATGCTGTTTTACTTAAGGTCACAAGGAGGCCCTCTATGATGGTGCCATTGGAGAAGAAATCTGAAGGGAATGAGGAACAAGCCCCGCAGCCGTTGGGAGAAGAGCCTTGTGGGCGAGGGGCAGCAGGTTCAGAGGCCCTGGGACCGGAGCTTGTTAAGCAACATGAAGGAGGCCAGTGCAGTGGGTGGAACAGGGTGGGCAAGGCAGGGAGAGGAAGTGAGGTCAGATCCCAGAAAGCCATATTAGAGGGTTTTGAGCAGAGGAAGGATGATCTGACTTACTTTTTTTTTTTTTTTTTTTTAAATTAATTAATTTATTTATTTATTTTTGGCTGTGTTGGGTCTTCGTTTCTGTGCGCGGGCTTTCTCTAGTTGCGGCAAGCGGGGGCCACTCTTCATCGCAGTGCGCAGGCCTCTCACTGTCGCGGCCTCTCCCGTTGCGGAGCACAGGCTCCAGACGCGCAGGCTCAGTAGTTGTGGCTCACGGGCTTAGTTGCTCCGTGGCATGTGGGATCTTCCCAGACCAGGGCTCGAACCCGTGTCCTCTGTATTGGCAGGCAGACTCCCAACCGCTGCGCCACCAGGGAAGCCCACTTTTTTTTTTTTTTAAAAGTATACAATTTAATGATTTTTTGCAGAGTTTGCAACCATCACAAAAAGCAACTTTAGAATACTTTCATCACCCCAACAAGAAACCTTGTTCCCATTAGCACTGACTTTCTGGCTTTGTGTGGAGAATAGATGGAAGGCCAGATCAGGACAGATAAGATCTAGCCAGGCTAGGCCCAAGAGACCACTGGGATTGAGGCAGGCCAGAGGGGCACACAGAAACAAGGGATGAGTGGGCAGTTAGGCAGTGGCCTCAGGAGAGAGGTGGCAGCCCACTGCTGGTAGTCCTGGGGGGCAAGTCGTCACTGTTAGGAGAGGAAGAGTGTCTAGGAAAAACTCGCTGTTTTCCTTTACTCTCACACCGCTGCTACACTCAAACACTTCTGGCGCCAGATGTGTGGTTTTTCCATGCATCAGGCAATTCTGGGACACCAGTTGGGTGTCCTACAATTCAATTCAGTTCTGACACTGGCTACCTGGAGTCAGCATCCAATCCCACAGGTTAAAGGCTCAGTTCCACAAGACTGCCCCAATCCCCAACTTCAGATGCCAGTCAAAAGTCCAGGTTGTCCCATGTGCTTCTGACCAGCTGAGGTTCCCATGTCCTCCTTCTCGTTCAATTATTTTGCTAGAGCAGCTCATAGAATTCAGGAAAACAGTTTACTTATTAGGTTACTGGTATATTACCAAGGATATTAAAGGTTGGAAATGAACACCAGATAGAGAGGTACATAGGGTGAAGTCTGGAAGGGTCCCCGAGCACAGGCGCTTCTGTCCCTTTGGAGCTGGGGTGGGCCACCCTCCCAGCACACAGATGTTTTCACCAACCCAGAAGCTCTCTGAACTCTGTACCTTTGGAATTTTTATGGAGGCTTCATCACCTAGGTATGACCGATTATTAACTCCCTTCTAGCCTCTGTCCCCTCTCCAGAGCATGGAGGGTGGTGCTGAAAGTTGCAAGCTTATGATCATGGCTTGGTCTTTCTGTTGACCATCCAGGAGCCTACCAAGAGTTGCCTCATGAGAACAAAAGACACTCCTGGAAATTCCAAGGAATTTAGGAGCTCTGCATCAGGAACCAGGGTCAAAGACTAAGTATTAGAACAAAAGATTTTCCTAGCACCATTATCTACAAGGGTTTTAGGAGCTCTGTGTCAGGAATCAGGAGTAGAGACCAGTATATATATGTTAGTATTTCACAGGGGAACAGATGGGTCCCCTGGCAGGTAGGTGGGGTTGGGTAAGAGAGGGCTCTCACAGTGGGCAGTGTGGACAGATGCAGGCTGATGGGCAGTTAGCATCTAGTCAGTCCGGCATCGAGTTGCAGAACTGAGTAGGACTGCAGTTCCCAGGACCGAGGCGGTTTACTTAGAACCCTGGCATCAGAGGCACTGGCTGTGCTCATACAGTTGTTTGACCTGGAACATAAGGCAGAGTGGGGCCAGCTGAAAGGATGGCTGGGTGCCAAGCCTCACAATTCCCATTTCCATTTCTGCTGATTGGGGCCAGGCTGGTCTGGAGGCCTTGCTTGGAAATGAGGTGACTCAGCTGTGGAGGCTAGAGGGCTGGGGAGCCAGCCGTTACAAACCCCTTTTGTTAACACAGGACTCACCTAGAGGATTCTGAAATCTGTGTGGCTTTTCTCTTTAACTCAAATATCTGTCTGAAAAATATTCTTAAAGATACAAACACCCTGTGGGCAGGGATCTGTGTCTTTTTAAAATTTTTGTTTTTGTTGTTCACTGACGTGCCCGGCATATGGAATGGGCTCAGTAAGTATTATATTTGCTGAATGAATGAACTCCCAGTGCTTGTGTTAGTTTGCTATTGCTACTGAAACAACTTAGGACAAATTTAGTGGCTTGTCATCCTACGGTCCTGGAGGCCAGAAGTCCAAAGTGGGTCAGCAGAGCTGCCTTCCTTCTGAAGGCTCTAGGGAGAATTTGTTTTCTTGTCTTTTCCAGCTTCTAGAGGTCACCTGCATCCTTTGGCCTATGGCTCCTTCCTCTATCTTTAAAGCCAGCAGCATAGCATCTTCAAATCTCTCTGACTCTGACGCTCTTACAAGAACCCTTGATTACATTAGGCCCACCTATAAAATCCAGGCTAACCCCCACCATCCCAAGATGCTTAATCTAATCACACCTGCACACTCCCTTTTGTTATGTAAGGTCGCATTTTCATAGGCTCTGGGGTTGAGGATGTGGGCATCTTTGGGGCCTCTTCTGTCACCAGTGCTTAGTCTGATTTCCCCTTATAATCTTTTTTTTTTTTTTTATGAAACCACTTCGATGGCAGTTTCCCTTTTTTTAAATTTATTTATTTATTTACTCTTGGCTGTGTTGGGTCTTCGGTTCGTGCGAGGGCTTTCTCTAGTTGCGGCAAGTGGGGGCCACTCTTCATCGCGGTGCGGGGACCGCTCTTCATCGCGGTGCACGGGCCTCTCACTATCGCGGCCCCTCCCGTTGCGGGGCACAGGCTCCAGACGCGCAGGCTCAGTAGTTGTGGCTCACGGGCCCAGCTGCTCCGCGGCATGTGGGATCTTCCCAGACCAGGGCTCGAACCCGTGTGCCCTGCATTAGCAGGCAGACTCTCAACCACTGCGCCACCAGGGAAGCCCCTTTTTTTTTTTTTTATGAAACCACTTCGATGGCAGTTTCTCTTTTTTAAAATTTATTTATTTATTTACTTTTGTCTGTGTTGGGTCTTCGTTGCTACGTGCGGGCTTTCTCTAGTTGCGGCGAGGGGGGGCTGCTTTTTTTTTTTCATTGCGGTGCGTGGGCTTCTCATCGCGGTGGCTTCTCTTGTGTGCTCTAGGTGCGCGGGCTCAGTAGTTGTGGCATGTGGGCTCAGTAGTTGTGGCACACGGGCTTTGTTGCTCCGTGGCATGTGTGATCTTCCCAGACCAGGGCTCGAACCCGTGTCCCCTGCATTGGCGGGCAGATTCTTAACCACTGCTCCACCAGGGAAGTCCCTCTCCTTATAATCTTTTATTTCAGATTAATAACCTGATTTATTCTTCAACATGGGGAAATGATGTGACTTTAGCTGCCAGAGTAAACAAAGCTGAAGATAATGCACTTTATTTGAAACAGTGAACAAGGAAATACTGTAAGATATGTAGACAAAGATTTTTGACCGTGTGTTGACCCAGGGGAATGAAAAGTACTATATGATAATCAATAAATAGCTATTAAATAGATGGCAAATTAAGGCGCAGTAGATTAAAGGGAAATCACTTAGTTTTTAAAAAATGTTTTATTGATTGAGGTTTGCCTTAGCTGTTACAGTCCTGTAATAATCCCATCCATCTGAAAAGTGTTTTATAAATTGTACTACTCATCTAATGTAATACAGCCTTTTTTTCCTACTTAGAATGACTTAAGTGATGCGATATAAAATATGTAGGCACTGAGCTAGCTGATGGATGTAACTCAGGGTTATAGGAAGGTGCATGGTGCTTCTCCTTCTCAGAGACTCAGGGAGGAGCGGACCTGCTGTGCCAGATCTTGTTTGCAAACAGATTCCTTTCAGCTTTCAGGAAAATCGAGATATGAGTTGATAGCCCAGCAGGCCTCCTTGGGCAGGTGCTGTGCTCCAGAGAAGTGGGAACAGGTGAGTGATGTCTGCTAGGGCTGCTAGAACAAAATACCACACACTGAGTGGCTTAAGCAACAGAAGTATATTTTCTCACAGTTCTGGAGACTGGAAGTCCAAGATGAGGGTGCCGGCATGGTCAGGTTGTGGTGAGGGCCCTCTTGGGTCACCTTCTTGATATGTCCTCACATGATGGGGAGAGAAAGAGAACAAGAGACAGAGAGAGAGATCTCTCTTCCTCTTATAAGGCCACAGTCCTGTCGGATTAGGGCTGCCGCACATGAATTCAGTCCATAGTGTCCAGACCCACTTTTATTGAAGTTACCAACTTAGTGTGTCTCTGGCAGATCAAGGCCTCACCTGCCAGTTCACTGCCCCGATGGTTCTGTGGCAGCCAGTAAGAAGCCAAGCTCCAGCAGTGCCTTGAGTTGCTGCGGAAAGCAGTGCTTGTCTCTCAAATTTGGGGCACTCCAGCAGAAGCCCCGTGACAGCTAGGCCCAGGAGTGGTCTCATGTCTTTGGTGGCAGACAGCAGCCAAGACGGCAGCTGCTCTGGGGTCTTGGAGGCAGGTTTGTATCCCGTTTGTCCACCCCTGGGTAGTGGCATTCCTGGTGTCCTTATAGAGTTCTGTGCACACTGGGTGGTGTAATGGAGTTCAGAGTCTCTTAAGTGATTTGGGGAGGAGCTGGGAAGGACTGTGGGATTGAAGACGGGGTTACTGCTTTAGCAGGGAACTGCATGACGCTGTCCTGTGGCTTGGGGATGAGCTGGCAGTGGGTGGTACACAAGGGGGCCTTGGGTGGGGGAGGCCAGGGTGCAACAGCAGCGGCCCAGGCAGGAGGGATTTATCAGGGAGCGGCAGTACCTGAACACCAGACTCTGCAGCCTCTGGAGCTGCTGCCAAGAAGAGAGGGCAAGTCTCCTGGGCTGTGGAAGCCAGAAGGGCTGGTGCCCGAGGCTGGAAAGTAGGCTGCAGTGGTATCTGGTAGAGTAAGTCCCCTACGTGTGAGTTCCGTTCCGAGAGCACGTTCGTAAGTCTAATTTGTTCGTTAAGTCCAACAAAGTTAGCCTAGGTACCCAACTAACACAATCGGCTATGTAGTACTGTACTGTAATAGGTTTCATACAAATAATACATAAACACAAAAAATAGAGACAACATTTTTAATCTTACAGTACAGTACCTTGAAAAGTACAGTAGTACAGTACAACAGCTGGCATACAGGGGCTGGCATCGAGGGAACAGGCAAGAAGAGTTACTGACTGGAGGAGGGAGAGGAGGTGGGAGATGGTAGAGCTGAAGGATCGCCAGCAACAGGAGATGGAGGGCAAGCTGCAGTTTCACTCACGCCTGATGTTGATGGAACGCATGTTCGCATCTTTGAAAGTTCTCAACTTCAAGGTTCGTGTGTAGGGGACTAACCGTACAGGTTTGTTCCTGAAGACGATGGGGACCCAAACCCTGAGGATTGAGAATCCTGCCCACAATTTCTGATAGACACTATTGACTGGAAAGGGTTTTTTTGTTTATGTGTGTGTTTGTGTTTGTGTGTGTGTGTATGTGTGTGTGATTCTTTTGGTGGAGGAAGAGCAGTAGTTAGTATACATATATTATTTTACATATTATACATATATTCGTTTTTTTATTTTATATATAAGTTTTAAGCTTGGGACATTACTGTTTAATCACTTTATACTCCATATTACATGATTTAGACTTGGTTTAACAATTTGCTAAACACCATCAAACAGAATAGACAAGTTTCGACAGTATTATAAAACTATTCTGAAGATGTATCTTGTTCAGCAGAAAGAAAAAGAAAACTCATACCAGTGGTTTGAAACCTTTTGTAGCTACCTGATAATTTGTCACCAGAACGGAAGTACCAAAACACCCTCAGTCGTTTGTTATTTTTAATAAGCACTGAGCCCTAGATGAGGTGTCCCTGATGCTTTTATTGAGAGCCTTCCATCCAAAACAAGAGTGAGGGACTTCCCTGGTGGTCTAGCAGTTAAGACTCTGCACTCCCAATGCAGGGGACCTGGGTTCGATCCCTGGTCAGGGAACTAGATCCCACATACTGCAACTAAGAGTTTGCATGCCACAACTAAAGATCCCGCACGCCGCAACGAAGATCCCACATGCTGCAACTAAGACCTGGAGTAGCCAAATAAATAAATATTAAAAAAAAAAAAAAAAAAAAAAAAAAGGACTTCCCTGGTGGCACAATGGTTGAGAATCCGCCTGCCAATGCAGGGGACACGGGTTCGAGCCCTGGTCCGGGAAGATCCCACATGCCGCGGAGCAGCTAAGCCCATGCGCCACAACTACTGAGCCTGCTCTCTAGAGCCCACAAGCCACAACTACTGAAGCCCACATGCCTAGAGCCCGTGCTCTGCAACAAGAGAAGCCACCGCAATGAGAAGCCCGCGCACCGCAACAAAGAGTAGCCCCTGCTCGCCACAACTAGAGAAAGCCCGTGCGCAGCAACGAAGACCCAATGCAGTCAAAAAAAAAAAAAATTAATTAAAAACAACAACAGCAACCAAGAGCGAGACATCCTAATCTAGGTGTATGTAGAATATGGTATTAATTGAAACTTTGACTTAATATGTGCAGAGAATTAGTGCAGCCATCAGTGAGAGTGTGGAGGGTGCCTGGTGGGGATTTGGCCCCACCTCTAATCACCCCTGGCTCCCTAACCCCTCCTCCCCTCCTCCCAACAAGAGTAAAAATAAATTGATTTGGGAAAAACCACACACAACAGTGTGCTTACAACTCAGACGCAGCTTCAAGAAAAGCCCCTGGCCCTCCCCTTTGCCACTCTCCCCTCTCCCCTCTCCCCCAGCCCACTGATGCTCCTCACTGGTCACTCTTCCCCCCCCCCCCCCCGTTTTTTGGCTGCGCCCCACGGCATGTGGGATCTTAGTTCCCTGACCAGGGATTGAACGTGCGCCCCCTGCATTGGGAACGTGGAGTCTTATTCACTGCGCCACCAGAGAATTCCCAAGCTTTTTTTTTTAAATTTAATTTAATTTAATTTTATTATTTATTTTTGGCCACATTGGATCTTTGTTGCTGTGCGCAGGCTTTTTCTAGTTGCAGCGAGCAGGGGCTACTCTTCATTGCGGTGTGCAGGCTTCTCTCTCATTGTGTTGGCTTCTCTTGTTGAGCACGGGCTCTAGGCACGTGGGCTTCAGTAGTTGTGGCACACAGGCTCAGTAGTTGTGGCTCGTGGGCTCTAGAGCACAGGCTCAGTAGTTGTGGCGCACAGGCTTAGTTGCTCCGCAGGATGTGGGATCTTCCCGGACCAGGGCTCGAACCCGTGTCCCCTGCATTGGCAGGCGGATTCTTAACCACTGCGCCACCAGGGAAGCCCCCGCTTTGTTTGTTTTATCAAAGTAAAAAGTGAATGGTCATAAACCCTCCCCCAGCCCATCCTATTCTCCAGAAATAACAATTTTCTATATCTTAATATACAGTAAGAGGTGGCACAGAGGGTGAGGGCGTTGCTTCCAGCGTGGGTCAACCTGGGCTCTGCCTCATGCTGCAGTGTGGACTCCAGCAAGTTTCCTCACCTCCCTCTGCTTCTGTTTCCTCAGAGATATTAATATGTGCTTTATAGAGCTACTTTGAGAATTACACGAGTTAATATTTGTCAAACACTTAAAACAGTGCCTGTGCATGTTGTCAATATTTATTAAATAAACATATGTCCAGATTTTTCTGAGTAGACAGAAGCATTTACACACATTTGTTTCTTTTGTTTTTTGTTTTCACAAAAACAGGATCTTATTCTACATACTATTCTGAAACTTACGTTTTTTTACTTCCCAATGTGGCTTGGGCATCTTACCCCATCAGTATTTAAAGAGCTGCTCCTATTTTTATTGATTGTGTAACGTTTCATTATGCGGATGCACCATAACATGTTTCACAAGTCCTCCATCGACAGACATGCAGTTGGTGTCTAGTTTTTGCCAGTACAGACAGTGCTGTCAGGAACCTCGTGACCTTGTCCTTGCCCTTGTGTATTCCTGGAAGTAAAATCACTGTGGCAAAGGGTATGCACAGTTGACTATTTTGGATACACACTTCCAATTTACCCTCCAGAGATGGCTTTCTAGTTTGTGTTCCTACTGGGAGTGTAAGGTGCCACCTGTGAAATACTGTGCTGACAACCCTTTACTGCTCAAAAAACCTTTGATGGTACCTTCTAGGGCTTACATGTTGAAGTCCTTAGTTTGGCCTTCAAAGCCCACCGTAATGTGACCCCATCTATCTTTGCGTCCTTAACTACTGTTACTCTTATAAGCTCTTTGCTTCAGTCAGGTCAGCAGTTTTTAACCAGGGTAATTATGCCCACAGGGGTCGTGTGACAATGTCAGGATATTGTGGTTGTCACAACGGGAGAGCGTGCTACCAGCATCCAGAGGGTAGAGGCCAGGGGTGTTGCTCCACATCCTGCAGTCGACAGCCTCCCACAACAAAGAGTTAAATGGTTCAGACGTCAGTAGTGCTGTGGTGCAGAAACCCCAGTTGAGCTGTTGACTGATCTTTAAAATTGCCTGTTACTTACCTGCCTCAAGTGCAGGGATGGACAACAGATTTCATCTAGTGTGACACCTTCATTATATCCATATATGGGTAAAGAGCTCTCTTGAGAATTCTGAAGCCATGCCTGGGCCCACTGGGGGAAAATGTTATGTCTGCCATTTGCTAAATCGTAAAGTCATAAGGGCAGGATGGTATCTCCTCCTTTTTTTGTATTTTCCAAGATATCTCATGCATAGTTTTGTATACATAGTTGTTGGACAAATATTTTAATGTTTCCTGAGTTACTGTCATCCTAAGAGGGACAGAACCAGCTCCTCTTCTAACCTGCCCTCTCACTTGCCATTTGGCCTTAAGCGAAACATTTACATATTCTGGTATTTATTTCATGTCTTAAAGAGCTTTGATACCCTAATAGGAGATGATGGGTTGATATTTACTGCATTGTCTTGAAAATGATTGTTGAATGAATGTAATTGTATATAGAGCTTTTCCTTTTGAGATGACTGAATAATCAAGAAGGCAGGGATGGTCATCAGGCATTGACTGCATAGCACCCTGTCAGTGGTACTTACATCTGTCCTGATGGGAGGGAAATCATTTAAGTGAATTTTCAAATCTGAGTGAACCTTTTCTTCAGTGTTTGGGAGTACAGGTAGCTTGTCAGGGGTTGGCCAACCTTTTCTGTAAAGGGCCAGATTGTAAATATTTCAGGCTTTGCAGGTCATATGGTCTCTGTCACTGTTTTAGCCCTGCTCTTGTAGCTTGAAAACAGCCATAGACAAGACTTAAATGAATGGGCATGGCTGTGTTCCAGTAAGAGTTTATGTATACAAACAGGTGGTGGCCATAGTTTACTTATCCCTCCAAAACCATCAATGTTTGGATATTTGACTGATGAACCTTCATTGCAACTGAATGGTTTTAAAAATGAAATAACTGGGCATAGTGGCTACCCCTTTGTAAGGACTGCACTGGGAAAGGCGGTGATGTACGACCTTTCTTTGCTTTCCCTTGTAGAGATGTGGTATGGTGTGTTCCTGTGGGCACTGGTGTCCTCTCTCTTCTTTCATGTCCCTGCTGGATTACTGGCCCTCTTCACCCTCAGACATCACAAATATGGTAGGTTCATGTCTGTAAGCATCCTGTTGATGGGCATCGTGGGACCAATTACTGCTGGAATCTTGACAAGTATGTTAGACATTAAAATACAGTCAAAATGTTTCATTTGACTAGTTAGTTAATTTTAGGAACCGCTTTAGAAACATGTCTCAGTGAGATGAAGAAGAAAGAGTGATCTTTAACCACAGATCCTGTTTTTTTTATGTATTGTTTTTTTTCTCAGCCCAGTCCCCCCCTTATTTGGCTAACATCTTTGACTTACTGAGTCAGATTTTGTCTCGCTGGCTTCAGGGAAGCCATGTTAAGCTTTGTGAGACAGATCTTGTGAAATAGGTCACTAGCAAAAGAAGATATTTGTCTTTTTGGAAGCTACTCCTCCTTTCTCTTCAGCTGTCACTTCACTGATTTGTGACCTTGCAAGCTGGTTGACAAATTACTTCCACTCATCCAGGTGTAGTTATTTTAAGGATGGAAGAATAATTCTAACGACAAGAATTATTATTTAGAAAAGTACCTGGTTGTTTTTTCCTCTCAGGACTTTCTGAATAAGAATTGGAGTAACATTCATAATTATAAGTTATTTTTACCTGTCTGGTGTTTTTTTGAGGGGAGGTGTGGCTTTTGCTCATGTCAAAGGGATGAGAGTAAGTTTAAATCATTTTTAAGCTCATAATGAAATATAAATAACATGTATATTCTGTATAAATTAAAAATTATAAGAAAGCAAAACTAAAAATCCTCCATTACTGCATTCCTAAGTGGTATCCACAGTTTGCATTTTGGTGTATGCTTTCAGACTTTTTTCTAGGTATACATGTAAACATAAATTTTTTTCACTGTGAATTTAAACCTTGAGCTTCAAGCAGAAATCTCCCTCTCTGACTTGAGGGATTTTTTGGGGGGACAAGGTGGCCTAGTTTCTCTGTGTTCCATAGATGATGAAACCTTTGTGATAACACGGGGGAGGAGGCCAGTTTTCTCCTGTTTGCATTAAGGAGTTTCCATAACTGGCCTTAAAAAATATTTTTAACTATATCACCTACTGCTATCTTTAGAGACCCTCTGCTCCAGTTTCCTTGCTGGATTACTGTTCCCCAGGACCTGTTTCAGATTTCTCATCAGTAAAATAGGGATGCTGTGTGATGACTAAGTGAAAAAATGTGAATATAAAATACTTAACCAGAATATCTACCACATAGTAATTGTGCAGTAAATGTCGTGTTCATGTCCTTCTTCGACTCTAGTGCATACAATCTATTCCCTTCCCATTTGCTGCTCCTTCTGGTTTGCTTTTTCCTGTCTTCCCTTAATCATCCAAATCCCACTTTGGGACCCAGTTCAACTTCTTTAAGCTTCTTCCGAATCAACCCACTTTTTTTGGAGACAAATTACAAAGGGGCCCAATGGAACATGTGCCTTTCAGATGTTAGTAGCACAGTGTTTGTGCATTGCCTCTGGCGGTGGGCATTTCAAAGTCACAAATGTTCCTGGCAACCAACACAGGTATTGATTAGTATTGTTCTTTCTTCTCCTTAAAATATGTCAATATACCATCACATCACATTTGTAAAAGATGTAGACACTTGATTGAAACACTATATTTCATCTTGCATTACTCAGAATCTACTTCATGTTTGTGTTTCTGTCTTGTGTCTCCAGCTAGCTTCTGTGATCAAGGAGAATTCCGTTTGGAGCATTTTGAGGTGGGGCGGGGGGCAGTTGGGCGGTCATCTGAGATGTTTGGATCTGTTATTTTCAAACTATTGAAATCTTGACTTTCTTTGTACAACGCTGAGTCCCTGTGAGCAATTCAGGGTACCTGGGTAGAGAGAGATGTTTGTTTTGTTTTGTTTACTCAATTTCTAGGAAGTTACAGTGACTAACATAATAAAAACGATTAATGATGTGGGTAACAGAAAGGACTCCCCAAGTATCCCTCACCTCTCGCCCTTTGAATGAATAGCAACTTGATAGGCTTAGGGTCCCCCTCTTTTCCTTTTCCCACCCCTTTCTCCATCCATTTCTTGAGGGGAACTCTGAGTATAGTACAAAGTAGAGTGGGGTTTCCCTGTGGCTGCTCCTGAAATATTTCTTGCTCAGTCCCACAGGGAAGATTCTTTGTCATTTATTGCCAAGAATTTGTTAGGTACCTGTTAAATGCATGCGGAATAAGAGATGTTTTTGAGTTTGTAATCAGGTTACGTGGAAATTGCCGTCTTTGTGATTTCGGCTATGACTTCCAGGTGATTTTATTCAATAAATCTAGGAGACTCTCAGTTTAAAGGATTCACTTTTCAACACCTAAAATCACTTGTCAGTGATTTGCAAACCATATAAGGAATACTTAAAACCTAGAGTAGTCAGCAAAAAGAATAGACAAAACATTTCTGTAATGTCTAAATTTTATGTAAAAAATTTAGAACATTCTACTGGTAGAATTTTAAGTGCTATATTTTCCTGATTATATTAACCTTTTTTTTTTTAAACATTCTTGAATTTTTGAACAGGTGCAGCAATTGCTGGAGTGTACCGAGCAGCAGGAAAGGAAATGATTCCATTTGAAGCCCTCACCTTGGGCACTGGACAGACGTTTTGTGTAGTGGTGGTCTCCTTTTTACGGATTTTAGCTACTCTATAGCACATACCCTTGTGCTATGATGGCGAACCTAAGTTTAATAGACTCCTCAAAAAGAATACAGTATGGAATGTGTTTTCTTAGTTCTTCAAACGGGAAGCAACTTGGATGAAAAGGTATATGAAGAACATTTCAGTCCTTTCTTCAATTTGAAGCTCCAGGAATTAAAGATCTCTTTGGACTCATTGTTCTCAACGAAAACAAATCAAGTTTCTTTTCTTTCTTTCTGATGAAGGTTGGCATCCTTCACACTGAAATTTATAATGTTCTGTGAGAAAATGCAACGTTGCATATTTCAGAGAAACTATGGATCATATGAGTTTATTTCTGAGCAGAGTATACTGTACTAAAATCTAACTTGATCTAATCTTGATTAAAATTTGGCAGACTCATCTCTTGCTACATCTTCATGACAGTAAGTGCCAAGTAGGTTTTGGTTGAATATAGTGTTGTGAACAAATTTGGTGAAATTTGTTGCACACAAAAAAATCTATAACTCAAGTAGTGGCTTCGATTCCACTGTTTAAAGAAAAAGGAGCTAACTACTGAATGATGTGACATTTTTATGGATAACTATCTTGACCTCTGATTATTTAATATATTTTAAGAGACGTGAATTTGTTTTTTTGTACATTTTATCAAAATAAGCTAGATAATTGAGACTTTTTCCCCCAAAGCTCCTGTACTACCTCTTCCTATAACTTTTATTCTATTGCTTTTATTTAGTTTAATTGGAAACATACCCTATTAAATAGTTGGGAGTTGAAAATTTTCACCCAGTTTGTTTAGGACACTCTTTGAACATTGAGGCACACGCACAAAAAGATACTTTAAACGTTCTGTTACTGTTTTTCTTAGTGACTTTGGTTTACTCATGGCTCTTGAAAAATTGTATAAGTGCAGCTTAAACTAGAGTTAGTGGTTATGGATTTCCTAGTCCTAATGTGGTTACCTAGTGGTGGGTCTTCAGCTCACTTTTACAGTATTGGGTATCACTCCCAGAAAGTGCCTAAAGTTTAATTTTCAGATATGCCTTCCACTGTGCCCTTTACATTTTCCTTCAAGAGAATTTATATCCTTAAAGAGAATTAAATATCAGAGTTTTTTAAAACCCAATTTTAGCTATTTTAATTTTTCTTCTAATGCCTAACTTACTTTTTCATTTAAAGGCCTGAAAACTGTAACCTTCAAAAGAAAAAGGATTGCAAAAATTATCTAACTTTATCCTTACCACCTAAACTGTTCTGTATGAAATACAATCGATGTTATCTGTTTTCAAAATAGTTTCTGGTAATTAAATCTGACATTTTTAAAGGAAGGTTTTCATTGTGAGTGTAAGGCTAACTGCCCATGAGGTCGTGTGCAGTTCTATTTGATTTGAAGCAATATGCACTCTGGCTTCTGAATAAAAACAGCCAGGAGTACCAATTTACCAGGGATAGTCAAAGAGAAAAGTTACAAAGGATCACAAAAAGTAACTGGACATTTTCTTTTAACTAATCGTCCATTAGACCACTTATCAAAATTATAGTGTTATATACACATAGACTAGGTGGAAAATTACAGGAGTTGGAATGTAGGCAAATGTCTTTACAAATTCCCCAACAAGATTACTCTCCAATGCTCAAATCTTTCTTTCAAGCAAATTTTTAAGTCTTTAGTTGAAGACTCCATTTTTCAGTTCAGTGAGCTGGATTTGGAAAAGTAGCCCTTCAGTTGAAGAAATTTGTTGTAGGAAATTATTTTAATTATCTCTACTGAAGGATGCCTCTTAGCATTCTCACCTAAAACATTCCTTTGGATAGAATTTCACAAATTGAACATGGGCCAGTGGTCAGTGGGCTCCTCCCCCTAAATACTAATTTTTGAACATACTGATCCATGATTTATTTGGTTTATTTTTCTTTTAGAGCCAAGACACAAAAATTAATGCATTTTGAAAGTTGTCTTTGTTTTCATCTGTTTCTTGTTTGATTATCCACTCTTTTTAAAAACTTCAAATATAAAGTGTATCTTCAAATTATTGAATGTTTCATCCATCCCAGTCTGTGAACATTCTCCTGTGAATAAATGTATATAGACTTTATATAGCTTGAGATTTGTGGCTTGAAATATTTTCAGGGAGAAACTATTTGAATGATAAGGAATGTCTATTCCCCCTTAGAGTTTATTTTTCTTTTTAATTTCTCATCTCAAATACACAATTAGTTGGGGGTGGTTGCCCAGATGAAAAAATATTGGCATTTGTGTTGAACATTTTATCTTATCACATATAGCTTCTGAGAAGTTTTGCCAACTACTGACTTTCCTAGAGACACGTGCAACCACCCCTCCCTTAGCTGTGCATCACTTTTCCTTTTTTCTATGAGTGGGAAGGAGGCAGCCCCAACCATAAAAAGCTGATTTCTGGATTCTTTAATATTGAGGTTTTAGGGTAAAGGCGTTTCACGTAAACTTAAATCCGTATACAAATGAGTAATGAATATTCCAAGATAAAGATGTCTCTTTGTGCTGTTAACTCATTTTTTTTTTCAGCAAAACATTACCTAGGATATGTCTAAACTAGGTGAGAGAAAGTTCATGCAAATAATTATCTTTAAGCCCTTATGTTTTCTAAGTCTTTAAATTGTATGTTAGCTTTTGATTCCAAAAGCTGCTCTGGTTTGAATTAAGTTCTTATTACAACTGCAGTGCATACCAACCTTCCCTAGGAGACCATTTCCTGGAATGTGAAGTCCTGGTGCCATTAGCTGTCCACATGCAGAAGGTTCTGTGTACGTGCATTTCTTTTTTGTGCACTCTGTCAGGCTGGTTGTGGCTAAAATCAGCTCAGCTTTTTGTATTAGATTATTTCACCAAATGCTACAGTCAAAATGATCTAATCTTTGTACCATAGAAAATTATTTAAATTTTATTTTTCTACTGACATTTCTAATTCTGGTATATATGTTTATCAATAAAGAGTTACTTTTAATTCTGTGAACTAGAACTGTTATTTCTTTTTCAGTGGCCAATGAGTTTAATCTTTCGTAATAAGGTTTTCCAACTTAAGTTTTTTTTTAGTACTTAACATATATGCTTAACTATTTCTTTTATGTTCAACTCACTAGTTTATGGTAAAATTTTTGTCCAAAGATCTGATTAAACTGTACTTACATGTGAACTTGAGTCTCATTAACTTCACTTTGTGAGCTATATATTACCATCAAGAAGCTTTTGTATGATTACACACTGGAATGGCTGAAAGCTGATATAGTTTGTGAAAAACATGTATTATTTCAGTAGTAAGTCCACATGAAGAGAGGCTCCGAGGTTGGTTTAGTATTCTGTGACATCATAAATCTTTTTCTGCTCTGCCATTTTCAGTAAATTGGATTGTCTGATTTGGGTAGCTTACCCCCTGTTCACAAGATAACTGCTGCAGTTCCAGGCATTGCAGACAGACATACAATGTCTGGTAGGAGACTACCCATCCATTCTCTCTCTAATTTTTTTTTAAATTGAGGTGTAACATACAGTAAAGTGCACAAATCTTAAATGTATAGCTTGATGAATTTTTATGTATTTATACACTTAATGCGGAGTGGCAGCACTTTGATCAAGATACAGAATGTTTCTAGCACCCCTGAAGGATACATGCAGAGTTCAGCCAGAAGCCCCCAAGATACGTATCCAGGACCGAACAGAGGAGGATCTCTTCTAAAAAGGTGATAACCCAAGACAGTGGAAAGAGACTATGGTGGATGAGGGGCTAAAGATGCTGAGTTTGGCAGGAAGGATCCCATAAATTATTACCAAGACAACACGGCAATAGTGAACCAGGAAACTTGTAGGGAGTTGGGATTTGTACTGTGGCCAGCTGGAGAGATTTGTCTAAAGGCTTTGCTCAGTTCCAGCCTATTTCTATTGATATTTTGTGGGATTATGTGCCCAGTGTTGCCAGATTCTCCAGTTTTTCAGAGGAATTGGAAATTAGATTATTTGAAATCTCTTAATTTTTAAGTGCTGGTATATTGGGAGTTCCCCAAACCAACAAACAATTCTTGGACACCAGCAGTGTGTCCAACAATTCAGCTCAATTCTGACACTACCCAGAGATAGCACCAGATTCTACAGGTTAAGGGCTCAATCCTACAAGACCGACTCCCACTGCACCCCCTGATTCGAGAGGCTGGTTGCAAGTCCAGGCTGTTACCTGTGCTTCTGACCAACTGGCTATAAATTGGGTTCAATTAATTTGTTAAAGTGGCTTACAGAACTCAAACATTTTACATACTAGATCACTGGTTTATCATGAGGATATAACTCAGGAACAGCCGGATGGAAGAGATGCACAGGGCAAGGTATAAGGAAGGTGAGTGGAGCTTCCATGCCCCCTCCAAGGGAGCCACTCTCCCCGAATTTCCACGTGTTCACTAACTGGGAAGCTCTCAACCCTGTCCTTTTGGGGTTTTATGGAGACTTCATCACATATGCATGATTCGTTAAATCACTGGCCATTGGGAACTGATTCAACTTGTCGCCCCTCCCCCCTCTCCCCAGAGGTGGGGCAGGGGAGGGCTGTGCGGGGATGTGGGGACTGAAAGTTCAATCCTCTAATCACACGGTTAGCTGTCCTGGCAACCAGCCCCATCCTTAGGTGCTTCTAAAAGCCATTCATACAACACACGACACCTTTACCACTCTCAACACTTAGGAAATTCCAGGGGTTTTGGGAGCTGTGAGCCAGGAACTGTGAATGAAGACCAAATATATATGAGAAACACATTTTGGTCATCTGAGTGACCAAATGTATATTTCTTCGAAATCATAATATCACAGCTGGCCACTAATTTAACTTCACGTAAAATGCTTTTCAGGTCGAACAATGCATGTCTTTATGCTGGATTTGGCCGGCTAACCAATTTTTGACCTCTTTACTAAACTATTTGACACAACAGAAAATAGTTCCCTGGTTACCCATAAAGTGGTCAGAAACTTTGTAAATTTGAACCAATGTGTGGAGTGCTAGTAAGCTGTAAAGAGGAGAGTGGGAGAAGTAGGGTAATGGAGGAGAGAGTCTGCTGAAGAACTCTGGGGTATCCTTTTCCCCAGACTCAGACCCCAGGGATGGGGCAAAAGGCTACATCCCAGTTTGTCACTGTAGGGTTTATTTATGCTGTCCAAGGAAAACGAGGCTGAGAATGGTGAAGTCCCAAATACTGGGTCCTAATTTCACATCTATTTTTCTGTTATTCTCACATAAGAAAGATTTACTGAAATGGGTCATAGACCTAAATGTAAGAACTGAAACTGTAAAACTCTTAGAAGAACACAGGAGTAAATTTTGTGATCTTGGGTTAGGCAAAGCCTTCTTAGATACAACCCCCCAAAGCAAGAGGGACATTAGACTAAAACTAGATAAACTGGACTTCATCAAAATTAAAAATTTTTATGCTTCAAAGGATGCCATCAAGAAAGTGAAAAGACACCCACAGAATAGGAGGAAATATTTTCAAATCATATACTTTATAAGAGACTTGCGTTTATAATATATAAAGAACTCTCTCTTAGAACTCAATAACAGAAAGACAACCCAATTTAAAAATGGGCAGAGGGGGACTTCCTTGGTGATCCAGTGGCTAAGATTCTGCACTTCCAATGCAGGGGGTACGGGTTCAATCCCTGCTCGGGGAGCTAAGATCCCACATGCCTCACCGCCAAAAAACCGAAACAAAACAGAAGCAATATTGTAACAAATTCAATAAAGACTTTAAAAATGGTCCATATCAAAAAAGTCTTTAAAAAAAATGGGCAAAGGATTTGAGTAGACATTTTTCCAAAAGAACATATACCATGACCAATAAAGACATGAATAGATGCTTAACATCACTAGTCATCAGGGAAGTGCAAATCAAAACTATAATGAAATGCCATTTCACACCCACTAGTATGGTTATAATCAAAAAGATAGAGTGTTGGCAAGGGTGTGGAGAAATTGGAGACTTCAGAAATTGCTGGTGAGGGTATAAAATGGTTGCTTGTGAAAACAGTTTGACAGTTTCTTGAAAGGTGAAGCACAGAGTTACTATGCGGTCCAGCAGTTCCACAGGTATATACCTAAGACGAATGAACTTTGAAAATGTGCTAAGTGAAAGAAGACAGTCACAAAAGACCACATCTTGTATAATTCCATTTATATGAAATGTCTGGAATAAGAAAATATAGAGAGACAGAAAGATTAGCCTAAAGCTGGGGACTGGGGAGAAATGGGGAGTGACTGCTAATTGGTCAGAGGTTCCTTCTTGGGGTGATGAAAATCTTCCAAAATTGACTGTGGTGATGGTTGCACACATCTGTGAATATACTAAAATGATTGAACTATGCACTTTAAATGAGTAAATTTTGTGGTGTGTGAACTATGTTGCAATCAGGCTGTTTTAAAAAGCTTGTTGGCATAAAGGCACCATAATGTCCTTTTAATCACAGACATGTTTCATCTATTCCTTGATTTAGATAACACTAAACTGGGTGACACAGACCCTAGTCCAGAGTATCAACAGGGAGCAATTATCAGCTGAAAAAACCCAAACCTGAACAAATAGGATGTTAGTCGATGATATCTCATTTACATCTGATTACTGCCTCCCAGAGTTGGATTATAATTAAAAATTTTTAATCTGACAAAATGACAAGCATTATATATGGTTGTATTTCCATATGGATTAACTTGAAGGAAGGACTGGTGTGGATGATGTCTGAATTCTAGAATAGAGCTGATCCTTGTCGTTCGCAGTACTTATATCTGTAAGGTCACCGTGCACACTCAATTAGCAGAAATACAGGGTTGAGTTCCTGTGGGTCTCTGGTTGTACCATTTTTGTCAACTGATCAGTACATAACCTTGCTTTATGTGTGTTTCTGTTCAAAGACACTGAATTTAATCTCTTTCTTACAAATAATGATACGCAGTGTTGATAATGAAACAATTATTTCAATGACAGCATGTTTGTGTAATGTACAACACTGAGATTGTACTACTTTAACTTTCCCCCTCAGTCATACACACACACAGACACACACTACACATATAGTACTCATGTACAGTAAATGCATACAGCACTGTAAACACATACTATATAGTGTGCAGTAATGCAAATAAAGTCCCCCCAAAATGAAAGATTTAGCGTTTAAAGTTTTATAAAAACGTTAACTAAAATCTTACTGTTGATAGAGCTGCAGGCTGCGTGATGGCACAGTGCACGGTGTGGTTAAACCTCTCGACCTTGGCTTGCCCCACAAAAAGCAAGGGAGATGTTGGTGGAACTCATTCTGCAGAAGAGGAAGAGGGTGGCAGGTTGACATCTGTCAGTTCAACCTCAGAGGTTTGGCTCTCACCACTTGTTGATGGAGTCGGCAATTTTCCCTCCCAAACTGGCTCCAAAAATTGGGTCAGCCCCGTCTGCCTGGCTTTTTGCCTCAAATCTTTAAGCATCTCGGCATAGGGGGCAAATGCACAGGAGGTTAAGCACTTAAATTTGAGGCTGCGATCAAGCATAGGGTCACACTCTTCCATGTCACTGAAAATTTTTTCCAAGGCAGAGTTCCATTCTGATATTTTGGCTGCTGTAAGAGGGACAATTCCTGGACTCTTAGGCTGACTTTCATCACCATCTTCATCATCACTGACTCCAACGCCTTGTTTTGCCATCTCGTCCAAGTCTTCGTTGGTGGGTTCTACTGCTTTCTCTGCCAAAATTTCCTCCACATCTTCTTCTCTCATGTCATCAAAGCCTTCTCCACTTATCTGCCATGCGATATGCATTATGTTTTTGACACTGTTCTTTATACTTTCTGTAACACCTTCAAAGCCTTCAAAATTTTCTACGCAGTCCGGCCAAACATTTTTCCAACAATTATTGATAGTAGCCTGCTTGATGTTGTCCCACGCTGTGCCAACATAATCAATAACGTTGCGTATAGTGACTGACTTCCAATAGTCCATCATGGTAGTTTCCTTGTTGGCTCTGAGAGCCTCAAAAGCCTTGCTATAAAGCTCCCTAGTATAGTGCGCCTTGAAGGCTTTTATTATGCCCTGATCCAGGGGTTGGATGAGAGACGTAGTATTTGGGGGCATGAAAAGAACTTCTACGTTGGGGTGGGCATTTCTGAGTTCTTCACAGCAATGGACTGGGGCATTATCCAAAATTAACAAAATCTTGAAGGCAAGGTTTCTGCCGTGAAGATAGTATTCAACTTCTGGTATGAAGCAGCTGTGGAACCAATCAGAAGTCATCCACGCTTTTTTGTTCCACCTCCAATGCACCGGCATATGATTCACGCTTTTCCCTTTAAGTGCTTGTGAACTTGGAGCTCTGTACACCATTAGGGGTTTGCATTTAAAGTCGCCCTTGGCATTGGCGCACAGAAGCAGGGTTGCATAATCCTGGAATGATTTAAAGCCAGGGGCTTTGGAGGCCATTTGCGTTATATAGGTTCTTTTGCCAACGTCTTTGTAAAATAGGCCAGTCTCATCAGCGTTGAAAACCTGCTCTTCCACGTACCCCTTTTCCTGTATAACACTTAGCAGGTATTTTTTAAATTCTTCCGCAGCCTCCTGATCTGCAGAACTTGCCTCACCTGCAAGCTTAACACTACTCACACCATATCGTTTTTTGAAACGTGCAAGCCAGCCAGCGCTAGCCGAGAAGGGTTTCACGTTTTTCTGACCCTGGGTAACGTGACCGTAAATTTCTTTGGCTTTCAGCCTCACAACAATGCTGTCCACCACACCTTTTTTATCGGTTGTCATCTCATGAATCCACAAATTGAGCCGCTTTTCCATCTTTTCCATAGCTTCCTCACGCACTATAGATGTCACTTTAGCACTTTCCGGAGCAGCCTCACGTACAGATCGGCGAATTTCCTTTTCCTTTTTCTTGATGTACCGGATTGTTGACTCATTAACGTTGAACTCACGGCCAACAGCACTACAACTCATGCCTGAACGAAGCTTATCTAACACACGTATTTTCTCCATAAGGCACATCACAGCCTTCTTGCGCTTAGGAACACTAGGCAGCACCGCAGCACTACGCTCAGGGGTCATTTTAAACAGCGAAATCACCAACAAAAAGCACAAAAAATGCAAAAAACGCGGCACTAAACAGATTGCGAAGAGGACACTTATTTAGAGTACGAGAGCCGAAGCAAGATAGCGGATCATCTGCCTCCAGCGTCGGTACAAGCCACCACTGGTTGACTCAGAATTTTCACTCTCTGCGCATGTCCGCGAATAACCCCAGAAAGCACCGCGAATATTGATTTTTGGGGTGACAGTAAATTTTAACAAGTAAGAGAATACAAAAATAGCAACCTGTTAATAACGAAGGTCACCTGTATTCCCGTGGACAAAACAAATTTCGTTTAAGCATATTTACTAAATCAAAGCGTCTGGTAGCGCTGGAGACTACAAGTTCCAGCATGCACCGCTTCAGCACGGAGCCCGTGTTCCGCCAATCGCCACAGTAGTGTCAAGCCCGAGGCTTTGGCCCGGAAGTGTCGCATTTGGATCACGTAGCACTCCTTGCGCCTGTGCACACGCTGCGGGGGCCGCCCCAGCTACCGCCGCCCCTGCAGCAGCTCTATCTATGGTCTCTCCCTAGAGCTTTGCCGTTGGGGGTAGCTGCTGCGGGCTCTGTTCGCCCCGCGCGGCAGCGACATGGAGGAATTCGACTCCGAAGACTTCTCCACCTCAGAGGAGGACGAAGACTACGTGCCATCCGGTGAGCGATTCCACTTGGGGCGAGAGGCGGCTTGTCCCGCCCCGCGCCTCACGTGAGGCGCACTTTGCCCGGCGAGCGTGGGCCCAGTGGCCGCGTGGCGCGGGTCTCAAGCGTCCCCGCCCCGCGCCCTCGCCCGCCTCCTTGCGCCGTGCGGCCCCCGTGGCCCAGGAAGTGTGCACGGGGACGTCTCGCGCAGCTGCTCCTCACGGCCTGGCTTCGGCCGCCGCCCCCTCTCGGAGCGCGGGAACCGGCACGTGAACTCCGCCCTGCCTCTGGTGAAGCTGGCGGTGGTCGGTCATCGCGTACCCTCACCAGCCCTGAAATCTTCTGAAAGGCAGTCTTATCGCCAGGCCTTCCGTTCCCAGAGAATGCTAGCTAGCATCACGTTCCAGATAGGTCTCTTCACTTTCTGTCCTCAAAAGGGATCTGGTTGTTTAAAAGTTCACATAATGATGCCCTTTGCCTCTTTGCAACGTCTATACCCATTGCTCTCTGATCAGACCTTTGACTTTTTTGTTTTTGTATAGGCTTCTAAAACCGAACCGGGTCAAAATAGATGTCACCCAAACCTACCCCTTCCGCGCTCCTGCACCTTCCGCACGCTTCCCCATCTCATTTAGAGGTATCTGCCCGTACAATAGCTCGGGTTAAAAACAAAGCAAAACCTTGGGAGTTGTCGTTATTCTCACTGTTTTGGTCTAACCAATCATTAAGTTCTGTTTGTGTCTGCGTAGAAGGTTAATTTCTGATCAATTCCTCACCAATCTCGCTCTTACTGAACTACCATTGACACTTAAGACTCGCCATAGCTTCCCAGTTGGTTTCCCGGGTTCCATTCTTATCCACCAACATTGGTCTTTCGGTATCGGCCAGTGTGATCATTTGAAAACTAGTTTTCCTTTTAATCAGAGTTATGCATGCCCCTGTTTCAAAATAGTCAAATATTTTTGAAAGGCTTATTTTTGAAACTGAACCGTTTCCCTCACCCCTCATACCTGTCAATCCTCCCCAGAAGAAACTGCTTTCTACTTTTAAAATTTGGTACTTCCATTGTCTGTTGACTTAACCCATCCATGTTAGGTGTTATTTTAACACCCTCTTTAGTCTCACCGTTTCACCTTCAGACCCTCCCCAACTCCCCAGCCTGCCAATGTTCCTATGTCTAATTTGGGTTAGATTGGTATTGTGTTTCCTTTTTTTGTCATTACTTTGTGGACATCTTGTTCAGACCTGACCATGTGGTATATACAGTTATTGCTTTTCCTGCACTAGTTTTCTCTGGAGTTAATAATTGCCATTTTGTTGTTGTTGCTTAGTCTATGTACTTACTACTGATTTGATCCGGAACTTTCAAAATTGTCTAAATCATCTCCCAAGATATTTAGATCCATTAGATAATCTTTCACTTTTTCAAGTCCATCTTTGCCGTCTGACCTGCTCCAATTTGTCTTGGTTTTACCACTTTGGAACCTAAGATTCTCCATCATCACCACCACTCTGGATGTTCCTTTTACCTCCATTTTCTCTTGGATTCCCTGTTCCTTGGGTCCCATGATGTCTTCTTTCTTGGTGTGTTCCACCAAAATGAGAATAAATCCTCAAATAACTTCTTGAGGAAAGATGCATTTTTTTAGAAACATTTTTTTTTGAGACCTCGACTATCTAAAAATAGTGAAATATTGACCCTCAGGCATGATTACTAATTTAGTATAGAATTATGTGTTCTATAATAGTAATTCTGCATTCTATAATAATAAATTTCTATCTGAATTTTAAAGGTATTCCTCCATTATTTTCTAAGTTTCCAGTGTTTTTATTAAAAAGTCTCTTTTGTCACTAATTTTTCCTCATTTATATAAAATTTGTCTCTGGAAGTTGATAGAATCGTCTCTTTGTTTCTGATATTTTCTGATATTTCACAGTGATATACTGTACCTTGGTATGAGTCTATTTTCATCCATTCTGCTGGGCCTTCTGGAACTTTTTTTTTTTTTTTTGGCTGCGTTGGGTCATTGTTGCCGCGCGGGTGCTACTCTTTGTTGCGGAGCACAGGCCCTAGAGCACGCAGGCTTCAGTAGTTGCGGCGTATGGGCTCAGTAGTTGTGGCTTGCATGCTCTAGAGCGCAGGCTCAGTAGTTGTGGCACCCCGGCTTAGTTGCTCCGCGGCATGAGGGATCTTCCCGGACCAGGGATCGCACCCATGTCCCCTGCATTGGCAGGCGGATTCTTAACCACTGCGCCACCAGGGAAGACACTTCTGGAACTTTTTAAATTTGGGGGGGACAGTTTTCTCCATTTTATTTTTTTGGAATCATTATTTATGTGTTGAATCTTATGTTAGACCTTATGGACTGGTTTTACTTTCCTGTACTTTTTTTTTTTTTTATAAACTTAAAAAAAATTTTATTTATTTATGTATGTATGAATGTATGTATGTATGTATGTATTTATTTAGCTGCGCCGGGTCTTAGCTACAGCACGTGAGATCTTCGTCTCTGGGCGCGGGATCTTTTAGTTGTGGCACGCGGAATCTTTCAGTTGCAGCATGCGGGGTCTTTAGTTGTGGCATGTGTGATCTAGTTCCCTGACCAGGGATCGAACCCGGGCCCCCTGCATTGGGAGTGGGGAGTCTTAGCCACTGGACCACCAGGGAAGTCCCTTCCTCTATTTTTATCCTCTATTTTCTAACCCTTTGACTTCTTTTTCACTTTATGGGAATATTTCAGTATTTTACCATCCAACTCTTCTGTTGAGTTTTTTTTCTCTTTACATATTTTTTCCCGAGTTTTATGGCTTTTATTAACACAAATGCAATGTGTACACGAGCTGTCTGTTCATTTTCTTTGCTGTGCAGCCTGGCATTGGGATTGGTGACTCAGATGGCCAGGTGGGCTGCTCTTTCCGCAGTGACTTTGGGGTTCTTGGAGGAGATATTGGGAGTAGTCTCAGCACCGTAAGATTTGTTGCCCATCAGCCGCACTTCAAGCTCTTTGACATAGTGGACCAGGAACTTCCAGAAGCCACTGGGCAGCATGTGCTTTGTTTTCTTTTATCAGTGTTGGATCTGGCCCTTGGATATTTTTAATTTTGAGTAACTTTTTTGTTTTTTCACAAATTTTAAATAGCATCATGTTCTTGTTTCATGTGTGCAGTATCTTATTGCTCTGTGGATATTAATAATGCTTTAAGGCCTCTTGCCTTCTCAGATGGCCCACACTCTGTGGAGTGTGTTTCTCCCATGACTGCTCTCACTTTCCAAGATGACCCCATGCCCTGGGACCGCTCTTGCCTTTAGAGATGGTCCGCATTCTTCCTATGGAATGTGTATCTCTCTAAATAAATCCACTTCTTACCTATCAAATAATAATAATAATAATGCTTTAAATTTTTTTACTTTTAACTTATGCACGGTAAAATTCATTCTTCATTATACTGTTCTATGAATTTTTGACAAATGCTTAGAGTTATGTAACCGCCGCTAAAATTAACAGTTCCAAGGCCACCTTTACCCTCCCCTCCCCCCCCAAATTAGATCATATTGTCTGTGTATAGAAACAGTTTTATTTCCTCTCTTCCAATAGGCATACCTTTTATTTCTTTTGCTTGCCTTATTGTACTTGGTATAGACTTCCAATGTAATATTGAATAGGAGAGGTGAGAGTGGATATCCTTTCCTTGTTCCCAATCTTAAGGAGAAAGCATCAGTGTTTCACCATTTGGTATAATGTTAGCTATAGGTTTTTCATAGATGCCTTTTGTGTGTGTTTTAAGCACTTTACATTGTCTAACTCATTACTAACTCAATCACATAACATTATCAATATGTGCTATTGTGCTCTCCACACATGAAGAAACTGAGGAACCCAAAGTCACTCAGCTAGATAGTAGCTGGGCTGGGATTTGAATCCTGGCAGTCTGCATATACTGCCCCTAATGTGTTTTATTAGGTTAAAGAAATTGCCTCTATTCTTAATCTGCTGAGAGGTGAATTTTGTCAAATGTTTTTTCTCCATCTATTGATTGTGTGGTTTTTCTTCTCTTATCTGTTAATGTGATGAATTACAGTGATTGATTTAAAATTTTTGAACAGCCTTTGATTTCTGGGATAAAACTTACTTGGTCATGATGTATTATTCTTCTTCTACATTACTGAATTTTGTTGAGGAGTTTTGCATCTGTTTATGAGGGATGTTGGTCTGTAGTTTTCTTGTAATTTCCTTGCCTGATTTTGGTATCGAATAATGCCAGCCTGATAGAATGATCCGCTAAGGTGATTTTTATTCACCCTGTACATTTGTGTTGGGCATTATTATGTTAGACACTTTCTCAGATTTTTTTGGTGATTCTTAGTTGTTTGACTCATATTTAAATTAAGCATGGGGAACTGAAAAGGTGATGGAAGCTCTGAGTCTTTGGAGCTTCAATTAAAAAAAGATTTGTTCATTTTGTGCTTTCTTTGTCTATAGGGTTGTTATTCTGTTTCTTACTCTTATAGTAACTGCATGATTTTTGTGGTTATTTGTGTAATTTAAAATTTGCTTTTCTCTTATCAGTGATATTGAGCATCTTTTTTCATGTTTAAGATCCAGAGCCATATGCATCTCTTTGTCTGAACTGTCTGCAACATTCACCCATTTTTATGAAGAAAAATAACTTTATATTATTACAAAAGCAGTGCATGAACTTCGTAGAAAATTAGAAAATGCAGGCAATTAAACATAAAAAATCAGAATCATTACATTCCTACCACCCAGAGATTATCAGTATTGATCCCTTGTTGAAACCCACTCTGATCTTTTTTCTATACCCAGGTGTAGTTATTTGTATTTTTCCCCAACCTGAAATCATAGTTTTTTCATGTTACTTGGTAACCTGCTCTTTTCAGTGAACATTCTGTCCCTGTCCATTTCAGTAAACTTTCAGCTCGTCTAATATACAAACCATATTCAAGTTTTCCCTTTTGACTCAAAAATGGCTTTAGCTTTTTTGTTTAAATCACCGTTGAGTTCAGGACTACATGTATCATCCAGTTGTTCCATCCCTTAAATATGTTTTAATATAGCACACTCCTGTTTCTGTGACTTAGATTGGCTTAGGAGATCAGGCTGTATGTCCTGCAGAATGTCTCACCTTCTGATTTTGTTTGGTTGCTCCCTCATGGTATTAGGTTGTTCCTTCGTCCCTTGAATTTTCGTTAAATTGGAAGTTAGATCTAAATGCTTGGTGGATTCAAATGAAATAATTTTACCTAAAATAAATTATAGACAACTTGAGTGTTTCATAATGCATAACATCAGAAAACACAAAATACCTGGTTAATTCCCATGGTTGTGACTTCTGGATCAGAATGATGAGAGTTTGATCCTTCTATTGTGTAATTATTTTTTCTCTTAGAACTGGAAAGTATTCTGTGTGGTAATATACTTAATCGCTAAAACTTAAATTGTTTTTAACATTACTTGATAATCCTTGCCTAGATTACTACTATCATTACAGTGTGAGAGTGATGGTTTTCTAATTTTGTGGTTCTTCTACATTTATTGTTTGATGTTCTTCTGAAAGTGTAGCTTTTCCTTGTCAGTGGGGCAGGATAAATGTTTAATTCATTTCCCTTAATTTCCAATTTTCAAAATAGGGAGTAATCTTAATAGTAACCTAAAATGGTACAAATAATTTTTTTTAATTAATTTATTTAATTTATTTATATTTGGCTGTGTTGGGTCTTCGTTGCTGCGCGTGGGCTTTCTCTAGTTGTGTCCAGCGGGGGCTACTCTTCACTGAGGTACGCAGGCTTCTCAGTGTGGTGGCTTCTCTTGTTGAGGAGCATGGGCTCTAGGTGCACGGGCTTCAGTAGTTGTGGCATGTGGGCTCAGTAGTTGTGGCTCGCGGGCTCTAGAGCACAGGCTCAGTAGTTGTGGCGCAGGGGCTTAGTTGCTCCACAGCATGTGGGATCTTCCCGGACCAGGGCTCGAACCCATGTCCCCTGCATTTGCAGGCAGATTCTTAACCACTGCACCACCAGGGAAGCCCTGGTACAAATAATTTTTTCTGTCTTTTTTTTTTTTTTTTCACACACACACACACACACACACACACACACACACACACACACTGTATTTTATTTTTACAAGAGATAAATAGACTGACACCAAGCATTGTACATGGATGACCACAACAAAAGCAACAATGATTGCAATTACCAAACATGAAACACACTCATACTATGTCATAATATTGACATTCAGTCCAGTAATCCTCCACTGTAACAGCTCCTTTACTTTGCAGTGAAAATTGATTTGTATATTCTTTGCCTCTGAGTCCTTGTGGGATTTTTTTTTTTTAATTCAAACAGAAAGTCACAAAAATTATACTCATCCTCATCAGTTCACTCAGTCCCATGTAATTAATTTTTTTTTTCATCTTGATCTTTTGTTAGCACTTTTATGAGTTCATCAGTTTTTCATTAGAGTTATGAAAATGCTTATTCATTCAGTTCAGCAGTTACCAGAAACCTGTACTTGTCAGAGTCTTTTCCATGAATTTCTTGAAGATGAAACCCTTTTATAGGAACATATTTGCAAAAGCATCAGAGTACACCCAGAACTGTCTGTAAATGACAAAAGACTTAAAAATGACCACGGTTAAAGATTTGATGAAAGTTCATAATAATGCAGTTGACAAGAAAATTAGTTATTTCTGAGATATACATTTTAAAGTAACAACTAGGATTATGACTTATAACATTATACCAGAACATATAAGATTTTTAGAAATTTCATGTAATGTCTGAAACATTTATATTAACATATTTCCATACAAATAACCCAATGAAAGTTTAGTATTAGTTGTTTTGTTTGTTTTTTTATACTGCAGGTTCTTATTAGTCATCAAAATATCATAAAGTTGTCACAGTTTTTTATCAATTCAGTGTGTTTCAGTCTAACAGTTATTCGTTTTAATGGTCAGGTCATCACTTTTGGACAATAAAAGTTATTTCAGGCTGGATCTTATATCCTTTTAACGTGACCCATTATTCTTAAATAACTTCCTTGCTTTCTGGCACAGCAAAATGTCCCCATTTCACCTTGTGCTTTCCTTCCCTCAGACTTGAAATTAGCTGGCCTTTTCAGGGAGCCATTTTTGTGTTGAGTCATATCAAAGAATACAATCTGAACTTTAAAGAAATGCTCATTGCTACTAGAGTGACATTGATTCTATGCCATTTCAGTGAACAGAGCTAGAAAATACTCATCTTAAAAAGAGTTGACTGCTGAATTTTAAGTTCAGTTTTAACATTTGTTTTCATTTAATTTCTTAATTTCTTTGGTTTTATAATTGTGTGTCATTTCTTACTCTGAAGTTCTGGATTCCTAACATGATTAGTAGAACTACTGAACTTTCTTTTACCTATAATAAAAGGAATAGTTTCAAAATACCAACACCGATGTTACTACTAGGAATAGAACTTTCTTGGTCTTTAGAATGCATCTTGCTAAGGATGAACAGTCAAAATACTGTTTCTAAAGTTCTTGGAGGGGCTTCCCTGGTGGCGCAGTGGTTGAGAATCCGCCTGCCAATGCAGGGGACACAGGTTCGATCCCTGGTCTGGGAAGATCCCACATGCCATAGAGCAACTAAGCCCATGTGCCACAACTACTGAGCCTGTGCTCTAGAGCCTGTGAGCCACAACTACTGAGCCTGCATGCTGCAACTACTGAAGCCCGCGTGGCTAGAGCCCGTGCTCTGCAACAAGAGAAGCCACCGTGATGAGAAGCCCGAGCACCGCAACTAGAGAAAGCCCGCACACAGCAAGGAAGACCCAACACAGCCAAAAATAAATAAATTAAATAAATAAATTTAAAAATAAATAAATAAAGTCCTTGGAGTAAATCCTTTCTTTGTGGCTTGTGTTATCAGTTTGGTTATGTTTATATGTTTATTTAAACTTTGCTCAATTTAAGGGATTTTCAGAATTCTGCGGAGCAATAAACACAGAGAACTCTTGCTTTTGCTACCCCTGCTTACCCCAGTGTCTTCTGCCCTGACCCTTACAGATAGCGATTTTCATTAGTTTTCTGTTTTTCCTTGTAATTTTGCCTTTTTATATTCTATTTGTATAAACAACTACAGTACAGCTGGGTACCCACCACTGTGGGTTTGTCTTTTAAAAGTCCTTTTGTTGTAGTGATTTTACTCAGGTTTCAGGAGGAAGCAAAATTACATTTGTGTGTTCAGTATCTTCATGAAACACTTTCACTTACCACTTGGTGTCTAAGATGCCAAGTTTGCTTCCATTTTGGAACCCTTATATTTACTATTCCGACAGCCTCGAATGCTTATTCTCCAGATTTTAGTAGAGCTGGCTCATTCTCATCATCTTTGTTCTTTTTCTTTTCCTAATTTCTGCTATCATATTTGTAGTTTTCAAGAGTTTTATAATGATATTTTTCATTTTCTGAAAATTATCGAGTCATCTTATTCTTGTTTTGTGGATGTCTCTTTGAGGATATAAATTATAAAGGTTTTTTTTTTTTCTAATTTTGTTTCCTCTTAATTCCTTTCTGTTTGTTTTCAGTCTTGCCTTTGATATTGGACGCTTTCCTCAATGTTTGGTGGTCCTAGTTCATTGTGAGTGAAATATTTAAAAACTAATTTGATGTGCAAGAATATTCAAAATAGCCCTGTTTGTAATGGCCCCAAACCAAATGTCCATCAACAGAGGAATGGATAAATAAATTGTGGTATAGTCATATGATGAAATAATATTAGGGATGAGAATGAATAAGCTACAGCTACATGGAAGGAACTGGGTGACTTAAAAATAGAATGTTGAGTGAAAGAAGCTGGACGCAAGAGTACATATTGTAGGCTTCTGTTTAAGGCTCAAAAACAGATGAAACTAATTTATGATGTTAGAATTCAGGATAGTGGTTACCTGTGGGATGTGGGTGGTGGCTGTTGATTGAAACGGGGCCTTCTGCAATGCTGGTCATGTTCTGCTTTTTCAGCTGGGTCGTATTTATACAAGTTGTGTTCACTTTGCATAATTTCGTTGACCTGTACATTAGTTTGTGTGCTTTTTGGTGTGTTATACTTCAAATAAAAGCTATGTGAAGTAAAAAAGAAAAACACAACTGGTTGAATCTCTGTGTGTACAGGATTTATTGACTGGTACCCATAGAATGTGGTCAGACTGGGCATTCAAGCAACACTTTTGTTGGGGACCCCAGAATGTCAGTGTCTGAAGATGGGAAGCAGATGTGTTTGTTTTTTTCTGCTATGTCTAACTTGAAGTCTTTAAGCCTCTTTCTAAACGTCTTTTATTGATAAGACAAGGTATCCTTTGCTTACTTTTGAAAGATATCCAAGATGAGGTGGAAACATGAATTTCTTTTTTGAAAAGTACAGTGGTCAGTTTGCAATTTCTGTTCATTCATTCAGCATATACTTCTAAAGACATGCAGATCCATGTCCTCATGGTGTGTGGAGCATAGCAGAAATTGCAGACATTAAATATAAGTGGGGTGCGTTAAGGAGGGAAATATGGACTGCCCTGGAGGCCTAGAATAGGAGAACTTAGCCTAGTCTTCAGGAATAGGGAAGATGTCCCTCAGGAAATGATATTTTAGTCCGGTGAAGAACAGAGGAAAGTACTAGATTTTTTTCCTTAATGAAGATGTCTCATCTTGATGTGAAAATCTTTATTCCTGTCTGTCTGACCACCCTGTTATGTGATTTCAGGTGGAGAGTATAGTGAAGATGATGTAAATGAATTAGTGAAGGAAGATGAAGTGGATGGTGAAGAGCAGACACAGAAAACCAAAGGGAGAAAAAGAAAGGCTCAGAGCGTTCCGGCCAGGTGATGCTGCCCTCAAGGCCCTTAGAAGTCAGGGGCTGTTGTCATAACCTTCCAGATTGCTGGGATTGGTCTGATGATAGATTTCTTACTGCCAGGGTTTCTAACCTTTTTCTCATTGAGGGAAATATTTGGTGACATTTTAGGATTAAATTCTTATTCTCTGGCAAGCTTTAAAATTTTTTGAGCTTTAATTTTAAAAAGTTAATAGGTAATATGTGCACCTGGTTTAAAATTGAAAACTTGGGAATTCCCTGGCAGTCCAGGGGTTAGAACTCTGCCTTTCCAATGCCAGGGCCTGCGTTCAGTCCCTGGTCGGGGAACTAAGATCCCACAAGCTGCGTGGTTTGACCAAAAGAAAAGAAAAATGCAATTGCTTCAAAAAATATGTACCCCATCTCTAGCCCTTGTTGCTTTGTTTCAGAAGAATTATGTTACCAGAGATAATTCTGTGTAGGTACAATCATGTATATATATATTTCCTACTTTTTTTTTTTTTGGCCATGCGGCTTGCGGGATCTTACTTCCCTGACCAGGGATCGAACCCACTCCCCCTGCAGTGGAAGCATGGGAAGTCCTAACAACTGGACCGCCAGGAATTCCCTATATTCCCTACTCTTAAAAAAAAAAAAAAACGAATAGTAGCATACTCTGCATATCATTTCTCACTTTCCTTATTTCACATCTTGGAGATGATACTATGGCCGTATATTTAGCTATACCTTTTTCTTTTCAGTGACTGCATAGTGTTACATTACTGGACAGACCTTACTTTATTTAAGCATTCCTTTATTGAGAGACCTTTAGATTGTCCTCATCTTTACTACAGCAAATAAGACTGCAGTGAATATTCTTCGTATGTGTCTTTGTACACATGTATATTTGTAAGTTAGATCTGTAGAAGTAGAATTGTTTGACCCAAGGTTATATGTAGTAAGAAATAAAATAAAATTTATAGGTATAGACAAATTATCTTCTATAAGCCTGGTACTGAATTGCACTCCCACCAAAAATTATGAAAATTCTGACAAGTTATTTAACTCAAAAAGGGAGTCTTTCAATGCAAGTCTTTTATTCTCTTTGATTGGTGTTTCTGTCTTCCTGGACATTGAAGCAAAAAGCAGAGTGTAGAAAGAGAATTTTGAGTATTAGATGATTCACTTGAAGTCAGAATAGTCTTAAGAAGCAGTTTACTCTTTTAAGTCTTGGACCCAATTCTTTTATCCTTGGCTTTTGTATATTCCAGCTTTCATATCTTCAGAAGGTGGGAAGAAACATGGATTCCCCGCTCCCCACCCCCTCAGAACTCTGGGAAGAAACAGTGCAAATAAATCTGAGGCTCTCTTCAGTCTCTGTTCCACAAATGGAGTGACTTTTAAAAAGTCAAAAATACCGGGCATATGTATGTTATTAGAACCCTCTTTCTGAACAGATTGATTCTGTGAGGTGATTTTGGGTATTTTCTTGGTGAAAACAGCTGGTCCTAACTTAGAAGTAGAACACTGTATTTTGATTCTAAATGCTTTGGGAAAATGCTAACTGTAAGAGCTCAGTTCTTTTTTTCGTCCACAAAATCTCAGCTTACCTCTCCCACTTCCCCTATCAGGCGTGTTAACCAGTAGTCCCCAGATTTAAAAGTTTTCTGATATTTGCAACATTATGTTTGGAATTCAGGAAGGGATAACTGAAATTATTTTGCCTGTTTGTCTTGTCTTTCCTTTTCCTTGTGACTGTTGGTGATTAGGAAGAGAAAACAAGGTGGCCTCTCGTTAGAAGAAGAGGACGAGGAGGATGCCAACGAGGAATCTGGAGGAAGTAGTAGTGAGGAGGAAGATGCAGCTGCAGAGCCAGGAAAAGGCATTGAGTCAGAGGATGCAAGGAAAAAGAAGGAAGATGAACTGTGGGCCAGCTTCCTCAATGACGTAGGACCAAAATCAAAAGTGCCTCCGCGTACACAAGTTAAAGTAAGTTAATAGATGAATGGGATGAATGCTTCCCCAGAAATGCCGGAGGGTCCCCAGATAGATTTTTTAAATTTACAAACTGAGATTTGAGGCTTACAACAGAAATCAGACTAGATGCCTTTGAATAGTAACTCTACTAAGTGAAAAGCAAAGCATTCCCTATGGTAGGAAACACAAGCCTTTCTAATTAAATAAATTTTCAATAAGCATTTAACTGTTTAGAGATGAAATATTTAAGAATAGCTGGAGACAACATGTTTGGATGGATCTTTTAGTTTTCATCCTTAAATGAAACTGATTACACTTCTTTTTTCATAGAGAGGAGAGGAGGCTGAAGAGACAAGTTCAAGTAAATTGTTGGTCAAAGCAGAAGAGCTAGAGAAACCTAAAGAAACAGAAAAAGTTAAAATCACCAAGGTGTTTGATTTTGCTGGTGAAGAAGTCAGGTAAGATGACATTCACAAACTTCAAAACTAGTACTTTTAAAAAGGAGCATCTTTCTAAATGGTGTTAGACATCTGTCCTCATTCCAACCCATCTTAATATTTTGGAAGATTTATATTTGAACTCAAGGAAAGCAGTGGTTCCATTGATTATCAGGGAATATGAGAAAGGTCCTTTTACATATGGTAATGTAGTTGGGGGCATTATGAAGTGGTTGGCTGAACAGAAACAAGAAAACGTAAGAGTTAAGTATTTGGTTTCACTTACTCATGCCGTGCTTTGTGACTTTGGCTATTTCTCCCTTTATTACTTCCCTTAACTTTGACGTATAAGCCCCAGTGAAACCTTTGAAATCAGGTGAGAATTGAAAGTACTAGGAGAGAAATTTGATTCTGATATTATTTCCTCATCTTAATATTATTTTTTTAATTGATTCATAGGTTTGTTACTAGTTTAGAAAAACATTATAGGCTTAATACTCTTGGCCGTTCTAGATGAGAGCCACATGCCCAGAATTTCTTCTTCCCATTTATTTAAAATTTTAATATGAAAACAGCAGATCTGTAATTTAGAGCTGGACAAGAACAGATGAAGTGCCTGCCAATCAATAATTTTATAGATGGTCACATTTATTTTCCTTGACAGTAATTAATTAGACTTGTTTACTCTCTGTAAATATAATTTCCCCTAAAGTTGATACTCTTTAAAATAATTTCTAGTTTCCAACAATTATTTTATCTAGTGAAAATATATCTTAGAAAAAAGTTTGGCATTATTAGTTTTTGTTTGTTTGTTTTTAACATTTATTTATTTATTTATTTGGCTGCGCCGGCTCTTAGTTGCGGCATGTGGGATCTTCATTGCAGCGTGCGGGATCTTTGGTTGCAGCGTGTGGGAACTTTATAGTTGCAGCATGCGGGATCTAGTTCCCTGTCCAGGGATCGAACCTGGGCCCCCCTGCATTGGGAGCACAGAGTCTTAACTGCTGGACCACCAGGGAAGTCCCGGCATTATTAGTTTTATAAATGATGTGAAGCAAAACTTTTTATTATTGTTATTATTTGTTGTTGTTGGTGGTGGTGGTGGCTCTTTTTATTTTTTACTTTTTTTTTTATTGGAGTAGAGTTGATTTACAGTGTTGCGTTACTTTCTGCTCTACAGCACAGTGAATCGGTTATAGATATACATATTTCCACTCTTTTAGTATTACTTTTTTTCTCCCCAAATTTTTTTTCTGAAAAATTTTACACTTATAAAAATGTTGCAAGAATAGTATTACAGTGAACACCCATATACCTATCTTACTGATTCACCACTTGTAAATGTTTTGCCCCTCTCTCCACCATCTGTTTCCGTATTTCTCTCTTTTTGTTTTGGCTGAACCATTTGAGAATTGTAGACATCATGACACTTCACTCTTAAATACTTAATCACTGTTTCCTAAGAACAAGGATCTTCTCCTTTGTGACGCAATATAACTCTCACATTCGGTAGATTACACATTAATGCAGATTGTTATCTAAATTCTCTGTAGTGAAGGACCCTGATTTTAAATTTTCAACCTGTTGCAGACCAATACTTTTGTAAAACACAATAAATAGGAATTATTAGAGAAGTAAATTAAGAAGAGATACAAAATACAAGCGCAAACTTTTTAAAAAATATTTATTTATTTATTTAGGCTGTGCTGGGTCTTAGTTGGCGGCTTGTGGGATCTTCGTTGCGGCATGCTGGCTCTTTGTTGTGGCATGCGGACTTCTTTTTCTTTTTCTTTTTTTTTTAAAATAAATTTATTTATTTTTATTTTTATTTATTTTTGGCTGCGTTGGGTCCTCGTTGCTGCGTGTGGGCTTTCTCTACTTGCGGCGAGCAGGGGCTACTCTTCGTTGCGGTGCGCGGGCTTCTCATTGCGGTGGCTTCTCTTTGTTGCGGAGCACGGACTCTAGGCACATGGGCTTCAGTAGTTGCAGCACGTGGGCTTCAGTAGTTGTGGCTCGCAGGCTCTAGAGCGCAGGCTCAGTAGTTGTGGCACACGGGCTTAGTTGCTCCACGGCATGTGGGATCTTCCCGGACCAGGGCTCGAACCTGTGTTCCCTGCATTGGCAGGCGGATTCTTAACCACTGCGCCACCAGGGAAGTCCTGTACCTCTTTTTAATTTATTTTTCTAATAATTTCTTTTTATTGTGTTTTACAAAAGTATTGGTCTGCAACAGGTTGAAATTTTTAAATCATGGTCCTTCACTACAGATAATTTAGACAATGATCTGCAATAATGTGAAAGTAATGAGGATGGAAGTGTGGATTTTAAAGCAGTTTCATTAAGTTCAGGATTTTCATTTTTACTTTTTCCAAACAAAGCCAGTAATAACTATATTTTCTTTTTTTTCCCTCCAGTTTTATTGAGAAATAATTGACATACAGCACTGTATAAGTTTAAGGTGTACAGCATAATGATTTGACCTAGGTACCTCATGAAATGATTAGTAGTAACTGTATTTTCAGAGTTCATCTTCAGTGCTTCATAAGTAGTCAGTTCCAGTAATTTATCCTGTCAAGTTATAATTAAATTTAAGTTATATTTCAGTGGGAAAAAGGAATTCTGGATGCATGAATTTCCTATGTGTGGATTTTTTTAATGGAAAATATAATTCAGAACATTCTGTGAAACATGTTAACCTATAGGAACTGTTCTTCAGGCTTTTAACTTTCATTTTTACTCTTAGAGTTTATTTGTTTCTGAAAAATATGTTGAATTACTTCCTTGTGTGAAAGTACTAAGATTATTAAAAACACCAAACTGGGAATTCCCTGGCAGTCCAGTGGTTAGGACTCCACAGTTTCACTGCTGAAGGCCTGGGTTCAATTCGTGGTTGGGGAACTAAGATCCTGCAAGCTGCTCAGCACGGCCAAAAAAAACACCAAAAAAATACCAAACAAAGCAGGCAAATAAGCATGTTTTACTGTCTAATTGAGATCTTTAAAATTGGGGACCATATGGTTATTGTTTTTCTTTTGGAAGTACTAAGTTTATTTTGTAGTTCATCATTCTCAAGGCACTTTCTTCTTCATAACCATTGTACTTCAGCATGCATTATAACATATGCATATTTATGATCAACTTTCAGTTGATCAAAAATAGAGTCATTTAAATTTAATGCATTAGCTTTACATAATTCACAGTTTTTACTACTGTACTAAGAACAGTGGGGATTTTTTTATGTGGTAAGAGTTTTCTCAATGAAGGAAGCAGTGTATTAATTTATGTTCTAGCACAAACTCCTTAATCTGAACTGTTTCCCTGTCTTGCAGCTGTGCCATTGGAAGATATTCTTCTAAACACTTAAACTTCATATCTCATCTGTTGACATGTGATCCTACTTTTATTATACAGATCAGTGTCAGTTAATGTTTGTCAGCAAAAAACTGATAAAAAAGAATCCTTTATATCACCCTCGTGATTAAATCACATATACTAAAATAATTTTCATATTAGCAATAATCTGTTGTTCTTCAAATTACATTGAAGAAACACTTTGCTGACTTTGTTAGTAGTTTCTCTATCATAAGCCAGATCCTGAATACTTTTAAGCCATGGTATCATTGGAAAGTTGTACTTGAACTACCTTCTTTGTCAAGATTTCCAAGCAGACACCTTTGATATAGTCTTTTACTAATGTCCTGGGAATGGTATATGTTTTTCTTAGTTAGCAACCAAAAGTACTCCTTTCTCAGAAGGCCACAATGCTAACGTAGGGAATTTTGTATCTTTTTATTGACTTTTTAGTTCAGTACTCTTTCTTCCAAAAAATTCTTTTGATTTTGAACTTATTTCTTCATGTTTTATATGTAAATGCTGCAGAAGTTTTGGTGGATTTGTTGCTTTATTAGCCAAAACATCTCTGCAAAGAACTCACTGTGGTTTTAGTGCTGCATGATCAAAACCCAAGCCCAGTGTATGAGGGCTCATAGAGTAAAAGCAGTTTGACCTTGGTTGTCCTTCATTTCTTCAGAGTCACTTCCGTCATCATCATGTGGTTTACTACTACTGCTGCATTCAGGAAACGTGGGCTTTTTTGCAGAAGCGTACAGTGTAGGTTGTTTTGCCATCAGTAAATGAGGATTAAAAAATAATACCAAATTTACTTTCTTAATTTAGTTATTAAACTATAAATTTTAAAAGTCACACTTGGTCAAAAATTAAAATGATTGTAAAAATTTATAAAAAGAAATGCTTATATTTTATCACATTTTTGGGTTTTAATTGATAAAATAACCCTAAACTTTCATACACACTGTAATGTGGTCTTACTGCACAAGACTAATATCACATGTGACCATCTTGCAAGTTTGACAGTACCTGAATTGGTCTATGTTCTGTTTAATGCAATGAGTCCATCATTCATGTCTTGAATATTGTGACATTGTCAAATTGCTAAGCAAGTTTCTAAATACTCAAAATTTTTGTACCTATCTTGTCTTAGACCAATAACAGGAAGTTTTGCAGGCCACATTTTTGGTAGCTCTATATACAGTTCTACGCAAATCTTTCCCTAGTTATTCTAAAATGTTCTTTTTTTTTAAAATAAATTTATTTATTTTTATTTTTGGCTGCATTCGGTCTTTGTTGCTGTGCATGGGCTTTCTTTCGTTGTGGCGAGCGGGGGCTACTCTTTGTTGAGGTGCGCGGGCTTCTCGCTGCAGTGGCCTCTCCTGTTGCAGAGCACGGGCTTTAGGTGTGCAGGCCTCAGTAGTTGTGGCACGCAGGCTCAGCAGTTGTGGCACGCGAGCTCTAGAGCGCAGGCTCAATAGTTGTGACGCTCGGGCTTAGTTTCTCCGCGGCATGTGGGATCTTCCCGGACCAGGACTCGAACCCATGTCCCCTGCATTGGCAGGCGGATTCTTAACCACTGTGCCACCAGGGAAGCCCCAGAATGTTCTTAATAGCTATATTTCTTGTCCAGTCCAACCTCCAATCCAAGATTACAGTCTGCGTTTAGTCTTTTATTTATTTATTTATTATTTTAATAAATTTATTTATTTTATTTTATTTATTTTTGGCTGCCTTTGGTCTTCATTGCTGCGCCCGGGCTTTCTCTAGTTGTAGCAAGCAGGGGCTACTCTTCGTTGTGGTGCGCAGGCTTCTCATTGCAGTGGCTTCTCTTGTTGCAGAGCACGGGCTCTAGATGTGCGGGTTTCAGTAGTTGTGGCTCGAGGGCTCTAGAGCGCAGGCTCAGTAGTTATGGCACACGGGCTTAGTTGCTCCACGGCATGTGGGATCTTCCCAGACTAGGGATCAAACCCGTGTCCCCTGCATTGGCAGGCAGATTCTTAACTACTGTGCCACCAGGGAAGTCCCTGCATTTAGTCTTTTTTTTTTTTTTTTTAATGGACTTTATTATGTTGAGGTAGGTTCCCTCTATGCCCACTTTCTGGAGAGTTTTTATCATAAATGGGTGTTGAATTTTGTCAAAAGCTTTTTCTGCATCTATTGAGATGATCATATGGTTTTTATTCATCAATTTGATAATACGGTGTATCACACTGATTGATTTGCGTATATTAAAGAATCCTTGCATCCCTGGGATAAATCCCACTTGATCATGATGTATAATCCTTTTAATGTGTTGTTGGATTCTGTTTGCTAGTATTTTGTTGAGGATTTTTGCATCTATATTCATCAGTGATATTGGTCTGTAATTTTCTTTTTTTGTAGTATCTTTGTCTGGTTTTGGTATCAGGGTGATTTTGGCCTCATAGAATCAATTTGGGAGTGTTCCTTCCTCTGCAATTTTTTGGAAGAGTTTGAGAAGGATGGGTGTTAACTCTTCTCTAAATGTTTGATAGAATTCACCTGTGAAGCCATCTGGTCTTGAACTTTTGTTTGTTGGAAGATTTTTAATCACAGTTTCAATTTCATGACTTGTGATTGGTCTGTTCATATTTTCTATTTCTTCTTGGTTCAGTCTTGGAAGGTTATACCTTTCTAAGAATTTGTCCATTTCTTCCAGGTTGTCCATTTTATTGTCATAGAGTTGCTTGTAGTAGTCTCTTAGGATGCTTTGTATTTCTGCGGTGTCTGTTGTAATTTCTCCTTTCTCATTTCTAATTTTATTGATTTGAGTCCTCTCCCTCTTTTTCTTGATGAGTCTGGCTAAGGGTTTATCAATTTTGTTTATCTTCTCAAAGAACCAGCTTTTAGTTTTATTGATCTTTGCTATTGTTTTCTTTGTTTCTATTTCATTTATTTCTTCTCTGATCTTTATGATTTCATTACTTCTGCTAACTTTGGGTTTTGTTTGTTCTTCTTTCTCTAGTTCCTTTAGGTGTAAGGTTAGATTGTTTATTTGAGATTTTTCTTATTTCTTGAGGTAGGCTTGTGTAGCTATAAACTTCCCTCTTAGAGCTGCTTATGCTGAATCCCATAGGGTTTGGATCGTTGTGTTTTCATTGTCATTTGTCTCTAGGTATTTTTTGATTTCCTCTGATTTCTTCAGTGATCTCTTGGTTATTTAGTAATGTATTGTTTAGCCTCCATGCGTTTGTGTTTTTTACGTTTTTTTCCCTGCAATTCATTTCTAATCTCATAGCGTTGTGGTCAGAAAAGATGCTTGATATGATTTCAGTTTTCTTAAATTTACTGAGGATTGATTTGTGACCCAAGATGTGATCTATCCTGGAGAATGTTCCGTATGCACTTGAGAAGAAAGTGTAATCTGCTGCTTTTGGATGGAATGTCCTATAAATATCAACTAAATCTATCTGGTCTATTGTGTCATTTAAAGCTTCTGTTTCCTTATTTATTTTCATTTTAGATGATCTGTCCATTGGTGTAAGTGATGTGTTAAAGTCCCCCACTATTATTGTGTTACTGTTTATTTCCTCTTTTATAGCTGTTAGCAGTTGCCTTATGTATTGAGGTGCTCCTATGTTGAGTGCATATATATTTATAATTGTTATATCTTCTTCTTGGATTGATCCCTTGATCATTATGTAGTGTCCTTCCTTGTCTCTTGTAACATTCTTTATTTTAAAGTCTATTTTATCTGATATGAGTGTTGCTACTCCAGCTTTCTTTTGATTTCCATTTGCATGGAATATCTTTTTCCATCCTGTCACTTTCAGTCTGTATGTGTCCCTAGGTCTGAAGTGGGTCTCTTGTAGACAGCATATAGATGGGTCTTGTTTTGTATCCATTCAGCAAGCCTGTGTCTTTTGGTGGGAGCATTTAATCCATTCACATTTAAGGTAATTATCGATATGTATGTTCCTATGACCATTTTCTTAATTGTTTTGGGTTTGTTTTTGTAGGTCCTTTTCTTCTCTTGTGTTTCCCACTTAGAGAAGTTCCTTTAGCATTTGTTGTGGAGCTTGTTTGGTGGTGCTGAATTCTCTTAGCTTTTGCTTCTCTGGTAAAGCTTTTGATTTCTCCATCAAATCTGAATGAGATCCTTGCTGGGTAGAGTAATCTTGGTTGTAGGTTCTTCCCTTTCATCACTTTAAGTATATCATGCCACTCCCTTCTGGCTTGTAGAGTTTCTGCTGAGAAATCATCTGTTAGCCTTATGGGAGTTCCCTTGTATGTTATTTGTCGTTTTTCCCTTGCTGCTTTCAATAATTTTTCTTTGTCTTTAATTTTTGCCACTTTGATTACTATGTGTCTCGGCATTTTTCTCCTTGGATTTATCCTGAATGGGACTCGATGCGCTTCCTGGACTTGGGTGGCTATTTCCTTTCCCATGTTAGGGAAGTTTTCGGCTATAATATCTTCAAATATTTTCTCGGGTCCTTTCTCTCTCTCTTCTCCTTCTGGGGCCGCTATAATGCGAATGTTGTTGCGTTTAATGTTGTCCCAGAGGTCTCTTAGGCTGTCTTCATTTCTTTTCATTCTTTTTTCTTTATTCTGTTCCGCAGCAGTGAATTCCACCATTCTGTCTTCCAGGTCACTTATCCGTTCTTCTGCCTCAGTTATTCTGCTATTGATTCTTTCTAGTGTAGTTTTCATTTCAGTTATTGTATTGTTCATCTCTGTTTGTTTGTTCTTTAATTCTTCTAGGTGTTTGTTCTTTAATTGTTGTAGGTCTTTGTTAAACATTTCTTGCATCTTCTTGATCTTTGCCTCCATTCTTTTTCCGAGGTCCTGTATCATCTTCACTATCATTATTCTGAATTCTTTTCCTGGAAGGTTGCCTATCTCCACTTCATTTAGTTGTTTTTCTGGGGTTTTATCTTGTTCCTTCATCTGGTACATAGCCCTCTGCCTTTTCATCTTGTCTTTCTTTCTGTGAATGTGGTTTTTGTTACACAGGCTGCAGGATTGTAGTTTTCCTTGCTTCTGCTGTCTGCCCTCTGGTGGATGAAGCTATCTAAGAGGCTTGTGTAAGTTTCCTGATGGGAGGGACTGGTGGTGGGTAGAGCTGACTCTGCATTTAGTCTTAAGAGTCCCTCTGTGTTGTAGAGTGTCTCTCAGTTTGGGTTGTTGCATTGTTTCCTCATGGTTAACTTCATATTAATCACTTTAGACAAAAATACTACATTGATGATGTTTTGTCCTCCTCAGTACATCTCATTGTTAACACCGATTATTGGTGGCAATAAGTTAGACTACTTAGGCAATATGTGTCAGAATTCTCCATTGCAAAGACACCCTTTTCCCATATAATCATTTTAGGGATCCATTAAATAAATCTTGATGATGTGAATTAAGAATGTATTTTGCTGGGCTTCCCTGGTGGTGCAGTGGTTAAGAATCCGCCTGCCAATGCAGGGGACACGGATTCGAGCCCTGGTCTGGGAAGATCCCACATGCCACGGAGCAACTAAGCCCGTGCGCCACAACTACTGAGCCTGAGCTCTAGAGCCTTCGAGCCACAGCTACTGAAGCCCACGTGCCTAGAGCCTGTGCTCTGCAGCAAGAGAAGCCACCGCAGTGAGAAGCCTGCGCACAGCAACGAAGACCCAATGCAGCCATTATTTAATTAATTAATTAATTAATTATAAAAAATAAACAGGGAACTCTCTTTAAAAAAAAAAAAAAGAATGTATTTTGCTGCCAGAAATCATACTGGGAACTATTGAGCTATCCAACAGAGGTTAGTAGAACACTGATAGTGAACCAAAGTCCTACAGAAATAATACAGAAAGTGTTTAATATACCGTTGGGAATATAGCTTTTAAATTTTTGGAAATTTTTCTTGGCTCGCATTATTTCCCATGTGTCATATAGGATATCTAAGAAAGATTTATTATAACTTTACCATTGACTTTACATAGAGAGTAATGAGAAAAGCTGGTGAATAACTGTCGTTATGAGAAATCATTAAATTTCCTGATCAAATTAAATTTTGTGGATTTATTAATATTTATAAATATAGTTGACTGACACAAATTTTCTATTTCTTTTTTTCTATAAAAAAAATTTTTTTTTCTTTCATTTTTTAAAGCAAATGGATGATGATTTTAAATACTGGATGAGTATTCAGAGAACCTGCTGTTTCCATCATTTGTCAGAAGAGGGCAGCACCATATCTATCAAAAAACAGCAGTATGAATAAGGAAACACTTTTTTTCCATAAATATGCACACTCTCACGCACATATATTTTATACTCAAAAGTAATATATGCTTATTACTTTAAACACATACGTGCAGAGATATATAACGTGACAAGTGAAAGTTCTGTGTAACGCCTTCCTCCTAAAAAAACCCCAAAATTCTGTTAATAATTGTCATGTTGGCAGGATTTTTTAAAAAACTTCAATTATTTATACTTAAATTTAGGTATTATAAGGAACCCTCATGTAGGAACTTGGAGGGCCTGAATTTTGACAACCAGATGCAAAGTTGGTAAATGGATTTGAGCATGTCTTTTAATCTCTTGATGTCATTATTCTGCTTTTCCTTTTTGTCTTTGTATCAAGTTAAGAAATGTGAGAAAGAGCTACTGATGACTGGGAGGAATTTGTAAGTGTAAGCATAAGGTAGTGTTAGCACAAAGTTAGTCTTTTGGGTTTTTTCTAATTATGTTTTAATTGTTAAATTTAGGATTTTTACCTTTTTGTTTCGGTTTTCTCCCACTTGAAAAATGTGTAGCTTATTAACCTTGGTGAATGAGGAAATACAGTATTTTTTATCCTTCCCTATCATATAACCAGCTGAGCCAGTTAGCTCAGAATTTCCTAAATGATTCACCTTTTGGAAGAGGCCAGTCATGGAAAGTTTCTGCCTAAATAAAGACTTCTCAGGAAGTTCTGATTAAGTGAAAATGAAGTTAAGATGGAATTCCTTCTGCTAGCACTTGAATTAACTGTTGCTAATGATGGGCCTTTTCCTGTCAGGGTTCCCTCTTGTACATTAGGAGTGGTCTATAATTTAACTGTTCTCCTACTTGAAGATATTTTGATAGCGAATCCTGCCCCCCCTCCTCCCGTCTGCATCTAGGTCAACGCCTGACTTGCAGGATCTTAGTTGCCTGAACAGGGATTGAACCCAGGCCCCGGTAGTGAAAGCGCCGAGTCCTAACCACTGGACCGCCAGGGAATTCCTGCGAATCTGTTCTTATTGCTTGTTAAAAGTGGAGTTCTTCTAGGCATATTCTCAATATACAGTAATCTGCTTATTATTACTTTGTGTCATTTATCAAAGTCCCTGAGAGAAATATTCCAGTTTAAAGAACTTGTTTCCTAGTGAATATGAATAAGACTTTTTTTAAAAAGATAAATTTATTTATTTTATTTTTGGCTGCATTGGGTCTTCGTTGCTGCGCATGGGGTTCCTCTGGTCGCGGCGAGCAGGGGCTACTCTTCGTTGTGGTGCACAGGCTTCTCACTGCGATGGCTTCTCTTGTTGTGGAGCATGGGCTCTAGGCTCGCGGGCTTCAGTAGTTGCAGCATGCAGGCTCGGTAGTTGTGGCTCGTGGGCTCTAGAGCGCAGGCTCAGTAGTTGTGGCGCTTGGGCTTAGTTGCTCTGCGGCATGTGGGATCTTCCCAGACCAGGGCTTGAACCCGTGTCCCCTGCATTGGCAGGAGGATTCTTAACCACTGTGCCACCAGGGAAGTCCATGAATAAGACTTTGACGGTAAGAAATTAATAGAGATATTCCCACAACTTATACTTTTTTCCATGCTTCCTTTATGCCACTTACTATATATCATGTTTTGTTATGATTTGTTTTCATGGTTGGCTGTCCTGATGGACTGTGAGCCAGTCAGGGCAGAGACCATGTCATATCTTTTTATATGTCTCATGTTAAACACAGTGCCTGCATCTAGGTCGCTTTTCAGAAAATGTCCACTGAATTGTCTTAGGTTGCTGGTAGAAAAGTTTTGTTAGTACTGTGGTAAACAAGTAAACAAAACATACTTTGCATAAAGTCTTCTTTTACTTTCCCTATGATTTGGGCCACTTGATCTTTATCTTCTCTCATCACCAGCATTCTAAAGTTTCATAATGATGTGCCTTTATGTAGATCTTTTTAAATTGCTGGGTCATGGCAGTTCCCCGGTGGCCTAGTGGTTAGGATTCAGCACTGTCACTGCTGTGGCCTGCATTCGATCCCTGGTCGGGGAACTGAGATCCCGCAAGCTGCGTGGTATGGCCAAAATATTTTTAAAAATAAATAAATAAAATAAATTGCTGGGTCAAATATTCTGTGGAACAATCATTTTGTGGAAACTTCTAGGAAATTTTTCTTTTTGTTCATAACTTCCCATATTTTCTTATTCTGAAATTCCTATTGGTTAAATTGATGTAATAGTAAGGCTCTGCTAGGCTATGCTGGGGTAACAAATAAACCCAGAAAGTCCGTAGCATAACACATATTTATTTCTTACTGGTACAAAGTCCAACACAGGTTGGGTAGCACTACATCTTACAACTCAGCCGTCCGAAACACGTAGGAAACACATAGCCTTTGAGGTTGCTGTGGCAAAGGAAGAGCGAATAGATACATCTTCATTTAATTTGTCTGTTTTGAGAATGAGACTTCAGCCCTGCCATCTGAGTCTGGAACTTATGTGATTTTCATTTCTCCAACGAGTAATGGGTTCTGGGTTGGGTAGGGGTCAGTAGCCTGTGGTATAAGGTAGAGAAGGGGATCTGGGACCTAGACGCTCCTGATACAAACTTTCAACTAGTTTTAGCCCCACTCCTCTCCCCGACCTTCAAAGTTTCCTGGTATCTCAATTTACTGAGCCTTTCTAGGATACTGCTTGCTTGTTGGCCATTTCACATGGTTACCAACTTGAGAGATTGGAGCAAACAAAGACTTAAGTCAACTATTACTTGTGTGTTTGCTTTCTACCATCAAAAAATTTGATTGACATCTTTCTCCTATTATACCTGTTCTTATCCTTGTGTAGTTTTGCCTTTGTAAATTTGTTTACCACTGTTTGGCAGGGTTTTGGTAGGGAGTAGAGTTCAAACCACCATTTCCAAGTGGAAGTTTCCACTTGTTCTTCATAAGCCATCTCAGGTCTGCCCCAGATTCTACCCAGGGCAAGGAGATTTAAAGCAACTTTCTAGGCCAGTACTCTGGGACTCTGCATTAAGCCTCAGGTTTGGATGTAGGTTTATTTTGGTTGTCTCTATAGCAGTGTAAGTAATCACCCCAGAATTTAGCAGCTTAAAACAGTTGTTTTATTGTAATTTCTTGTAGTTCCGGGGTGGCTGAACTCAGCTAGATGGTTCTTGTGCAGAACCTCTCATGCAGTTGTAGTTAGTGGCTGGGTCTGGGGCCATCTTGAAAGTTTATTTACTCGCATGTGTGGTGCCTGGGCCAGGAAGAAACACCTGGGGTCTGGAACGGGCTCCTTAGGTATCTCTGTCTCAGTGGTATTCCCATGTGTTCTCTCCAGCATGGCGGCTTCAGGGCAACCAGACTTCTTGTGTGGTAACTTGGGGTTTCAGAGGTGCATTCTTGAGAGAGAGCCACCTGGAAGCTCTATCACCTTTTCTCAGTGAGCCTTACAAGTCATGTAGTGCCCCTTCCACTGAACGTTGTGAGTCGAGGCAGCCACAAAGGCCCACCCAGTTTCAAGGGGGGTGACATATACTCTCCCTTTCACTGGGGTAGTGTCAGGTTCTGGAAGAGCATGGGGGTTGGGAAATTTGTGGCAACCATCTTTGGGAAATAGAATTTACTGAAGGGTTCTCTCTAGCATTGCTACTTAATCTCTAGATGAGAAAAAGTAACTTAACCCCTTAGATATCAGTGTTCTCACTCATGAAATGTAAATGTGTTAGCTGCTGCTACAGAAATGCTACAGACCATCCCAAAACACAGTGGTGTACACCAATAAGAATTTATTTGTTGAACATGTGTTTCTAGATATCTGGGGTTCAGCTAATCTAGGCTGGTCTCCAAGCTGCTTGTTGGGTTCAGATCTGCAGCATGTGTCTTTCAGCCATCTTGGACCAGCAGCTCCCTGAGGCATACTGTTCTTATGGCTAAAGGGAGGAGCTCAAGGGGCAAGTGAAACAGCACAAATACATTTAAAGCTTCTTTTTCTGTCAAATCAGCTAACATCTCATTGACTGTTGAAGCAAGTCATGTATCCAAGCTCAGCATCGGTAGGGTAGGGGAGTATCTTCTTGGTCCACAGGGAAGGAGTGAATATTTGCTGAATGGTGGTCTAAGCTATCATATAAATTCTTTCTCTTGTTTTTGACTCTTGACTCTTAGTACTGAGAGGTTTACTTAGGAGAATAGAGGGACACACAAATTAAGCCCAATACAGAGTAGGAGCAGATTTGGGGGGGACCTTGATTTGGGGGGTTCAGCAGTTTATATTTGATCCTCTGAGTAATAGTGAGCCATCATAAGAACTTGAGTAGGGGAGTAACAGAGTGTTCGTTTGTTTGTTTGTTTGTTTGAAGTTATCCTTCAAGATTAAGGCAGTCTTTGCCAGTGAAGATTCTTAATGTAAAACTCTCAACCTCTTATTTTGTGCCACTTGTGTGGGTGACACAGTACTGAGTGCAGGAGTGAGATGGTTCTTAACGAGAAAATTTGGTTCTGGTCCTAAGAAGCCTAGAAGGAAGAAGAGAAAAGATAGAGACTTCTATTCCTGCAAATCTAGAATTTATAGGATTCGTCTGTCATTATGCTGAATGACCTGTTTGAACACTCATGGCACAGTGACCATAATCTTGGACCCTCCGACAGACAGATTGGCATTTAAACAAAATTCCTCAGATGTTTTTATTGACTTGTCAAACCCAGGCCAGCATTAGGCATTTTGCTTCTTTATCTGAAATTTCAGGCACCATTAATACTTTTATTTGATCCTTTAGGACTCAGTTTTGTTTTGTTTTGTTTTTTTTGGAGAATTACGTTTTATTTGGCGGACTTGATGAGGACTTAAGCCTGGAAGACAGCCTCTCAGATGACTCTGAGGGACTGCTCTGAAGAGGTCAGGGAGGAGCCAGGATATATAGGAGATTTTGCAAACCAGGTAGTAGGAACATCAAAAGATTATTGTTAATTAAAGAAAAACAGGGACTTCCCTGGTGAGGACTCAGTTTTATTGAGAGCATTTTTTCCAGATTTGAAATTGGACAGGATTCTCAATCGTGTCGCTTTCTTCCACTCCTAAATCACTGCCTATCTGGCCGGTTTTAAGGAATTTTGTTCCATCTTTGGGTTGTTAGGTATAGAACAGGAGCCTTCTTTAGAGTATTCCCAATTGTTTATACTGTTGCTTTTCTCCTTGAAATCATGCCAGTGTTTTTCTCCCAAATACTCCATCTCCCCATTCCAACTTTTTTTTTTTTTTATTAAAAATTTTTTTTTTTTAATTAATTAGTTAATTTATTTATTTTTGGCTGTCTTGGGTCTTCGTTTCTGTGTGCGGGCTTTCTCCAGTTGCGGCGAGCGGGGACCACTCTTCACCGCGGTGCGCGGGCCTCTCACTGTCGCGGCCTCTCTTGTTGCGGAGCACAGGCTCCAGACGCGCAGGCTCAGTAGTTGTGGCTCACGGGCCTAGTTGCTCCGCGGCATGTGGGATCTTCCCAGACCAGGGCTCGAACCCGTGTCCCCTGCATTGGCAGGCAGATTCTTAACCACTGCGCCACCAGGGAAGCCCCCCATTCCAACTTTTACTTAAGTGTGAGCACTAATCTGCGTGTGAGGTGCAGTGGAAGAGCCCTTTTCAGCCTTCACGTCGGTGACCCACATGGGCTGTGATTCAGTGGTGACTATCACGCTGACAGAAGTAATGGAGGGGATTTGAGAGACATCAGACTTACATATGCTGTAGTTTCATTTGTTAAATTAATAAGGGGACAATGTCTTTATCTAGAACTGTCACAGTACGCTTTAATCATAAAGCTCAGCAGCCAGAACTTATAGAAAGCCCAGTGGGTTTTTCCTTGTTGTTATTTATGCCCTTTTCTTAGATTTTGTTTCTTTCTTTTTATTCCTCTTGTAAACTTGGTGTCTCCTTCCTTGGTACAGGGTGACTAAGGAAGTGGATGCTACATCTAAAGAAGCCAAATCCTTCTTCAAGCAAAATGAGAAAGAAAAACCCCAGGCTAATGTCCCTTCAGCTCTGCCGTCACTTCCTGCCGGGTCAGGGTGAGTATTCTAGTCTCAGGTCCAGGTGTACCTGGCACGTTGGAGAAGCTGTTTTCAGTACAAGGACACCCTTCACCTGTAGCTCTCGTGACTCCTTTCCTGAGAGAAGGAATTCTGCTGCTGTTGTGCCTTTGCTGAAATATTTGCCAAAATGGGGGAGGCAGAGGAAAATTAGCCGTAGGCTTCTTGTTTGATTCTGAAAAAAGTCCTGATACACAGTGTTGGCCACAGAGCTGAACACATAGTAGACTTTACATTCAAAAAATAATTTTTTTTTAAAGCATGACATTTATTTATTTGTTTGTTTATTTATTTATTTTTGGTTGCGATGGGTCTTTGTTGCTGTGTGTGGGCTTTCTCTAGTTGCAGTGAGTGGGGGCTACTCTTCATTGCGGTGCTCGGGGCTTCTCATCGTGGTGGCTTCTGTTGTTGCAGAGCATGGGCTCTAGGCGCATGGGCTTCAGTAGTTGTGGCACATGGGCTCTGTAGTTGTGGCTCGCGGGCTCTAGAGCTCAGGCTCAGTAGTTGTGGCGCATGGGCTTAGTTGCTCTGCAGCATGTGGGATCTTCCCAGACCAGGGCTTGAACCCGTGTCTCCTGCATTGGCAGGCGGATTCTTAACCACTGTGCCACCAGGGAAGTCCCTAAAAAATAATTTTTGAATGAAGATATCAGCAGATCATCAGAACTTGTAATAAAAGATTTGGGTTGAGTACTTGCTTCCACCCCCAAAGACCTCGTAGGAACAGAAAAAGGTCAAAGCTGACTTACAAATAATTTTGTTAACACATCATCAAGAACTTAATAGTTTTTCTCCCTTCATATTTTCCATACTACATGGGCTATTTTTAGCTGAAGACTAGAATTCTTTCTTTGGAGGAAATAAAAATTCCTTTCTTCTTAACCTGTATGTAAGATGGAAAGCATCACCGTAAGTATGAGGAACCAGGGCACTAGCCTACAGAGAAGTGAACATGGACCACACCCGTTGTAACACTGATCACCTGCTGACTCCTGAGGGGGAGCTCTCTGTCCTTGAGGTGTTTGGGGTAGAACAAGTCATCTGTAGGGGCTTCGCTGATCCTTAAGTCAGTTTGTTGCTTCATCCTTCCCTCCCAAAACACTGTTTTGTTTTGTGTTTTTACATTAAAAAAAAAAATCGTTGGTTTTCCTGTCAGGTTACGAGCTTTTATAGGACAGGCCTTTCTCGTCTTTGCAGCCCTGGCTCCAGACAACACTGAGTTACACTGGTGAGCATTTACCCAAAAGCAAACCCTGAGACAAAGGTTTGAATGCAACTCATTCGTGTGGGAGGTGATTCCAGGAAGCCCGAGCAGGGAAGTGAAGAGGCGTGGGAAGGCAGCCAGCGCGGGGTGTACTTTCCAGCCGCTGCTGGCGGTGGCTGCTCCTCAGTCCTGCTGGTAGACTTGGCAAGGGCGAGGAGGCTGGGGTGTTTACCCTCCAGCTCCCGTCCGTGCTGGCTCAGCTGCTTCCTCGGCGCTCAGGCCACGAGCTGCAGGTGTTTGCAGTGACGCTGCTCTCAGGGTGCCATGGCGGTGAGTGCAGGGGCGTGTGGATGGCCTGTGTCCACATCGGCTCCATACTTTCTATCTGCTTCTTAATCCAAGCATTTCTCTCCCACTGGAGCAGCTAGGTGGCAGAAGTCGTGTAGTAGTTACACAGGAACCTGAGAAGGAAAAGGGTTTGAGTGCTTGCTACCACAGTGGAAATTAGGCAAACACCGAGGAGGGCACCTGTGAGAGGAGCGGAGTAATGCGAACAGAGTTCTCCAGACTGACCCTCTTAATACTCTAGGCCAGTACTTTTCAAGCTGTGGTTTGCAATCATCATTTAAGAGAAATGAAATAGAATAAATGTCATAGTACATCATGTGGTAAGAATAAATATTGTTTTCACAAAATTTTTATTTCAGTGTGGGTTTTGTTTGTTTGCTTGTTTTCGGTTGTGCCCGCGGCTTGCAGTATCTTAGTTCCCTGACCAGGGATCGAACCCAGGCCCCCAGCAGTGAAAGCACCGAGTCCTGACCACTGGACTGCCAGGGAATTCCCTATTTTGGTTATAAATGTGCTTGTACAGGGTGACGAAATAAACTATATATTTTATGAGGGCTGATATAAAAAATATGAGGCTCTTGGCTGAAGCAACATGCTTTTAGCCTTCTAATCATTATATTGTTTGACAGGGATTTTCTTCATACCAGTGACTTTCAAACTTTATTGACTGCAACTCAAAATAAGGAGTACATTTTACATTATGACTTAGTATACCCATAAATATAGGTATGTTAAAAAGTGAAATAAAAATTTGGTGAAATTATATTTACCTTTACTATGTATGGTGAACTCTTCTATTTTCTTTCCATTAGTATGTAATTATTATGTGTAGTATGTGTCATTTAAAAAAATGTTATGACCCATTGAATTGATTTCACAGTCTGTTACAACCTGAATGTGACAAATACTGCTCTAGACTACTTACAGAAGTAGCCTTCTGCAGGCTTGTCTCTGGGTTACCAGGCTTTTATCTGGTATTATTAAACAGCGTCTCTTGGCATTTATTGAAAGTGTTACTGTAAATTAAGTACTAGATTAAGTACTAGATAGAAATAAAGGCAGAGTTTCTTCTGCCTTAGGTTTCTAGCATGGTTAGTTTCAACTAGCATAATTTTTACTTCTGTCTTCCTTGGGTGTTTCTTAAAATAATCCGTATTAATGCTTAGAGATTCTACTTGGAAACAATGTGTTTCAGAAAACACTGTTACCATAGTTATGGAGATAACCAGAGGAGGGAGAAGTGGTAGCTTGTCAAGGTCACCTTGTTTAAGTCACTAAGTCACTCATGGAAATCTCACTGTATTCTGTATTCATGCCTTCTTTTCTTTTTTTTTTTTTTTGTATTTTTTTTTTTCTAAGTAAGCACTACCTACAAATACAACCCTGTTTTGTTTTTTAAAAATTTACTTATTTATTTATTTATTTATTTATGGCTGTGTTGGGTCTTCGTTTCTGTGCGAGGGCTTTCTCTAGTTGTGGCAAGCGGGGGCCACTCTTCATCGCGGTGCGCGGGCCTCTCACTATTGCGGCCTCTCTTGTTGCGGAGCACAGGCTCCAGACACGCAGGCTCAGTACTTGTGGCTCATGGACCTAGCTGCTCTGCAGCATGTGGGATCTTCCCAAACCAGGGCTTGAACCCGTGTCCCTTCATTAGCAGGCAGATTCTCAACCACTGCGCCACCAGGGAAGCCCCATGCCTTCTTTTCTTAGAAAGAGCTAATAGCCTTTGGAAGATAAGAAATCTGCTATGATGATATCTGTATTAGGGGAACCCAGCAGGAAACAGATGGCATCCTCAAATTAGGATACCTTGAGGAGAGTTTAATAACTCACAAAATAATGAAAAACCACAGGGAGAGGGACAGTATGGTGTCTCTGGGCCTAGTAATAATGAGGCTCCATCACCACCCCTAGACCTGAAGGGGCAAGACAGGGAGCAGCTTATGGCAGTGAAGATAGGGTGGGCCTCCTGTCAGGAGCTGAGAACTTCACTTGAGTGATGGACCATCTAGGGGGAAGCCAGGGGAATAAATATCCAAATATTCCATTCCTCCCTCCATCCCATCTCTTGCTAGGGCACTCCATTGGCCACTGAGGCTTATGAAAGAAAAAATTATCCTAGTACTTGTTAAAATGGTAAGGAAGACTTATTCAGGATTATTGCAGTAGTTGTTAATGACTATCACAATAGGGGGGAAAGATCAGACTTAACTTTGAATACAACAAAGACAGCTGGGGATTTATAGCCAGGGAACAGAATTGGGGGTGGGAGGATGATCAGTGGATGGAACAGTGCTGAGGGGAGACATGAGAAGTAGGGGGATTCTTGCTGAGCTGACCTAACAGGGTTCTTGCTGAAGACAGGCCAAGGACTTATACATCAGAGGTGGCAAATGAGGAACTTGATCATATGTTGAGAGTGATCAGATATGAGTAGGCAGTTCTGTTTAAACTGATTTAGCAGGATTCTTGCCAAAACTGAGCTATGCAAGCCCGTCAAGGATGGGGCCAAGATTGAGGCTTAGTCGAGAAGAGGCCTCAAAGGAGCCTGACTAAGGTTGGATAAAGGAGCCTTTTGTCCATACAGGACAGCATCTGGGGCAGAGAGCAGCGTGGAGAAGGACGTAGAGGGAATCTAGAGGGGTCAACCAATGACATATCTTTTAGTAGATTAATGAACGACTGACTCCTTTATAAAGGGGTAAAGTGAAATTTGAGCAAAATCAGTTTCTTTGAAAGCTATAATGGCACATAACAGATTACAAGGATATGTCTGCCTCAGTAAAAAAGTCCTCACAGTTTGTACATGCAAATGGGGACACATTTAATTATGATACATGTACCTTGAATTTCTGAATAAATCCAGAAGATGACCTTCAAGGTTGGCATGATCATTTTTCTGCTATTCATCTCAAAAAGCTTCCACAGTTGTAGTTGTGCTTGGGTAAAGACAGGCTCAAGAGGAATTCATTTGATCTGGGGTGTCTAAGTGCACACATTTTATCAGTGCAGACATTAGTATGTGCTGCAGGCTGCACATGCGTGGTATGCAGAGTTTTCAGGGGAAGAATCTACAGGAAATATCTAATTTATTAAAAGAAAATTATTTTAATGCAGTAAAATATTTTTTCCACAGACTCTTTTCATTTTCATTTTTGGAGTTGCGTTAGTTTATAGAAATTGCCCAGCAGAAACACTTTGTTTATTTTTCTTCTCTCTAAACAGATTTAAGCAATACAGGAAAACCAGAGCAGGAGAGTAAAACATCCTGTCCCACGTCCTTTGCTAGCAAATAAGAATCACAGGAGCAAATGTTTGTAACTGACAATGCATTTCCGCCACATGTTTAAAATAGCACACTGCTTTGGCTATAAAAAGCCAAAGTTTATGCTTTGGGGATGGAGTAAACAAAACACCCAATTCATTAGAGGCCGGAGTCAGAAATGACAAGAAACTCTACGATTGGTAGAAAAAAGCACCGTGCTCAGCCTAATGTGTCTGAATTCCTCTAGTTCTGTTAGTCTAAGCTCTCGATCCACTTCTCACCCTCCACTCCCCTCCAGCCTTTGCTACCAATACTGTTGGCCACTTGAATCCAGCTTCTACCAGTGTTTGTGGGTGTCTGGCTGGTACATTTACTGCTTGCCTTCAACCCAACATTTATTACTTACTTTATTCCAACAGTGGGCAGCCGTTAGTTCCACTCAAGTTTATAATCCTACCCATAAGCGTTAACTTGTTTAATGAAGGGCTTACTATTTAGTTGCCTCCTTGTAGATTGAGAGTGACCTAAAGCAATAAAACGTAAGGGTGAAAAACATCATTTTCCCATGTAACTTTGTCTTGTCTTCTCGGTCTATTGAGCAAAAAAAAAAAAAGAGGCTTTATTGTTGAGTCTCAGACAACATCCTGGGTGGTGTCAGTTTAGGAATGTTTGCCCCAAAGATAGAAGAGATAGAATTCCTCACAGTGTCACACTGAAGGTAGAAGACCTGTTGGTACTCAGTGTATTTGAGCAGTCAGTCCCCAGGACCTTTAATTTGTACAACAGTCTTGCTGTCTGAGCAGTTGATCTGATATCTCCCAAGCTCCTCGGACGTGAGTTAATATGACTTTGTTGGCTTTTAAGTTTCAAAATATAGTCGTTTTTATACAGAGATCATTGAGCATTTCACTTAAAGTAACAAAAACCAGGGCTTCCCTGGTGGCGCAGTGGTTAAGAATCCGCCTGCTAATGCAGGGGACACGGGTTCGAGCCGTGGTCCGGGAAGATCCCACATGCCGCGGAGCAACTAAGCCTGTGCGCCACAACTACTGAGCCTGTGCTCTAGAGCCCACAAGCCATAACTACTGAAGCCCACATGCCTAGATCCCATGCTCCGCAACAAGAGGAGCCACTGCAATGAGAAGCCCGCGTACTGCAACGAAGAGTAGCCCCTGCTCGCCGCAACTAGAGAAAGCCCATGCACAGCAGTGAAGACCCAATGCAGCCAAAACTAAATAAATAAATTCATTAATTAAAAAAAATAAAAAAATAAAAACACTGACAAGCATTGCATACACAGCAGCCCTTAAAAAAAAAAAAAGTAACAAAAACCAGACATAGCCACAGTACTGGGTGGAAATGTTTCTAATTTTTGATCAGAATCTCTTGTTATGAAGATCAGTTAGACCTCCGACCTATGTTGACTTATTTTTTAGGCCCTTTTACTTTTAAAGGAGTTGCATTCCCCTTGAGAGGAGCATTTCAAAGCTAGATCCAATTATATTTCAAGTGTTTTGACTGACAGGGAAGAAAGGACCCTCAGCTTATTCACAGAAAATATATTTACATTAACAACAAAAAAAGACAGGCCACCTCAAAAATCTGACTTCACCTCCTGGTTTGATGCTCTTGTGAAATGCCTGGTCAGGTGGTATGTGCCTATGAGTAGATATACATGGTGAGGTTACTGAATGCCTAAAAATGGCCATTTCAGGAAGAGGAGAATCAGCTTGTTTCAAAACCATGAGTATCATGAGTAAGTGCTTATTGGTAATTATTATAATTAAGATCATTAGAAGAAAGTGGGCATCCTAGACATGATCTGTGATATTGTTTGGATTTGTCTTTAAGAGAACAAATGGTATTAGTCTATTTAATAATTTTAAATTGGATGTGCTTTTTTCCTCACTTTTTAAAAATAGCTTTACTGAGCTGTTTTTATTTATTCACCTATTAAATTATATAGTTCATTTATTTTTTAGTGTATTCAGAGCTGTGCATCACTCCCCCCAAAATGTAGTCACTCTCCATTTTTATCCCCATTTCTCTCCCCCAACCCCAGGAAACCACTAGTCAATCTTCTGTGTCTAGGTTTGCCTATTTGGACATTTCATATAAATGGAATCATACAATATTTGTCCTTTTGGCTCTGGCTTCTGTGACTAGCATAATGTTTTCAAGGTTCATTCTTGTGTCTGTACTTCATTCCTTTTTATGGCTGAATAATATTCCATTGTATGGATGTACCACATTTTATTTATCCATTCATTAGTTGACGGGCATAGGATTGTTACCATTTTTTTTGACTATTACAAATAATTCTTCTATAATCATTCATATACAAGTTTTTGTGGGGACATGTCTTTTCATTTCACTTGGGTGTGTACCTGGGTGTGGAATTGCTGGGTCATATGGTAACTTGGATATGCTCTTGAATGGGACAGTGAGCCATAAGGGAAAAATCCAGGAGTGTTACCAAGGGGTTCCTTCCACCGTGATTTCTTTTAAAGCATGTATAGTTCTATATGTAAGCTCCTGCTGTAGGAAAAAAGAGATTGGTGGAAAACTGTAATGTCCAGTAACACTATAAAAGAAATGGCTAGAAAAAAGATACGGCAGTTTCCTTTTGTCATAATTAATGTTAGAAGTAAGGAGAGGGAGTTAAGCCTTTTGATTTGTTCCCACAGCCAGCTCTAAGCTTTCTACTTAGTGAGATTTCCTGTTTGATGATAATTTGGGGTTTTAGTTTAGTTGACTCAGGGCTGGCCCTGTACTTATTTTGTTACTGTTTGTAAATAGATGTTCATGACTCTCATTAACTTTTTTTTTTTTTAAAGCGGTACACTTTTATTTATTTATTTATTTATTTATTGGTTGCATTGGTTTGGGTCTTCATTGCTGCGCATGGGCTTTTTCCCTAGTTGTGGCAAACGGGGGCTACTCTTCGTTGCAGAGCACAGGCTCTAGGTGCACGGGCTTCAGTAGTTGTGACTCATGGGCTCTAGAGCGCTGGCTCAGTAGTTGTGGCGCACGGGCTTAGTTGCTCTGCGGCATGTGGGATCTTCCCGGGCCAGGGCTCGAACCCGTGTCCCCTGCATTGGCAGGTGGATTCTTAACCACTGAGCCACCAGGGAAGTCCTCCTCATTAACTTTTTTTTTTTTTAATTATTATTTTTTAATGCTATTCTTGTCTGCTTACATTCTTTTTATTTATGTATGTATGTATGGCTGTGTTGGGTCTTCGTTTCTGTGCGAGGGCTTTCTCTAGTTGTGGCAAGCGGGGGCCACTCTTCATCGCAGTGCGTGGGCCTCTCACTATCGCGGCCTCTCGTTGCCGAGCACAGGCTCCAGACGCGCAGGCTCAGTAATTGTGGCTCACAGGCCGAGTTGCTCCGCGGCATGTGGGATCTTCCCATACCAGGGCTCGAACCCGCGTCCCCTGCATTGGCAGGCAGATTCTCAACCACTGCGCCACCAGGGAAGCCCCTCATTAACTTTTGAATTTAACTTTGTTACTCTTAGTGAATGTGGTGCTGCCAGTAGGAGGTGTTCAGAAACGTGTGGTGAGATATTTTGGTGTCACATGACTTGAGACCATTGGTACTTAGTGGGTGGGTTTCAGGGATACTAAATATCCTGCAGTGCTTAGGACAGTTTGTACAGAGAATTTTCTTTTCCAGAATGCCAGCTTTGTGACATGCTGTTTTAGGGAGCTGGGGTCCTTCAGTTTCCAGTTTGAGACTCTGCTCCAGGTTAGACATTCACAAACTGGCAGTTGATGGATCAGATCTGTCCTTGTATGTTTTTATTTGGTCAGTATTTAAAAATCAGGAGAGTTGACATAAAACTCTGGATTACTGGTTTTTCTTCAGAAATGAGAAGTTGTGCCACTGCCCTCCCTCTTTCCTTACAGCAGCAAGGAGCTGGAGCAGAGTAGATGGGTTGCGCCTGTTCCTGTCCCTGCTCCTCATTTATGCTACCCGCTTGGTTCCTGTAGTCAGGTGTTTCTCACATGCTAGAATGCCATGTTTCCCTTTAATGACCAGGTTAATTTCCTTTTGGAACCAGTTTGTTCTCTAGATTAAGTATGACATACTATCTTCTCATGCTGTAGGTTAAATGTTTCTCTATCCGTTTTAAAAGAATAGTTTCTGTTTATTGACAGTTTACCAAATTTAAGGCACCGTGCTAAGTGTTTTACATGTATTATTTCATTTATTCTTCATAAACATTTCAAGAGATAGGTGCTAACTTTGTGCCCATTTCACAGATCAGGAAACTGAGGCTCAGGGAGGAGCCCTTAATTTGTTAGAATTGTATAGTTGATGGATGGTGGAGCCTGGATTCCAGTCCAGTTCTATTTGAGACTAAAGTCTGGGCTCTCAGCCCCTGTGCCTTACAACCACTCTTTCTTACCCTCCTAATTGGCCTTTTTTGTTAAAAGTATCTCTTCAGCTTTATAACTTATGAAGGACTCTTTGAAAGCTATTTTGTGTTTTGTTATTTTTGAAGGAAGTGAGATGACTATTTACTCCCATTTCCTTTGTAAGCCTTTTCCTCATTAACCATGGCTAGTCTGGGTTTCCTGTACTATATTTTAATCTCATCCTTATCTCATGAAATTGAAGGAGCTAGCACATTTTTTTTAGTTTTTTTTTTTTTTTTACTTTTTGAGAAATTAATTTGAGTTGAGATATTTTTGAAATATAAAAATTGGTTGTGTTTTTTAAAGGTATAATTCTTGTAGACATCTGTGGTTAAAAATTTGACTCTGCTTTTTAAAAATGGTCGTCTATGTTTTGCACTTGAGATTTGTGAAAAATAAAGTTTCTGTGGGAAGGTGACCTCTGGTTTCCTGATCATGGGAGGGAGGTGGTTGTCTGGCGCTCGGCAGCTCGGGACTAGGTTTCCGGGCCACCTGCCCGCCCCGGGCTGGGGGAAGGGGACCTCGTCTCCCACCTGTCCAGGTGCTGAGAGCGGGACTCCCACCGAGCTGGGTGGCACCTGAATAGACTCGTCTCACTTGTCATTCTGATTGAAAGCACAGCAGAAGCACCAGCACGCTCCCTCCTCATTTGTGAAGGTCATAACTGAATCCTCCTTTGGCGCCTACCAGGGAACAGATAGCAATGGGCAGCTCTTCCAAGCTCAAACTTGGGTACTTCTGTCTGCCGCAGCAAGTCGGGGAAGCCCAGGTATTCTTAAGAGCAGAGTAAAATTACTGGCATCCTCCCTGTAGCCCTGCCCTCCACCAGTCTGGATAATTAGGGCTGAATAGCTAAATTGTATTTCATTTTTCCAGAATAACTGTATATGTAGCCGCGAGAAAGTGAGGCTCAGATTTAAACTCCTTAATAACTTGTCCCAGAATGACTAACATGGAGCCTTAAATAAATGTTGATTTGTGAAGAAGGTTAAAAAAGTAGCAAAATCCAAAAGTAGCACATTTTAAAAATGAGTTGGAGGTGTGTTTGTACTTTGATAATCTGCCAGCAGTCAACAGTGAAGCTGTGGACAAGATGTGATACTGGGGAGTAATGGCTGTTACCGTTTCTATCTGGCAATGGACTCTCTTTTTTTTTTTTTTTAACATCTTTATTGGAGTATGGCAATGGACTCTTACTGAGGTCTGAATTCTACGTTGTAGAAAGCTTATGTGAGGGTGTTGCCAGGGGACTCAAGTAGGAAATATCCTTGCCCAGCTTGTTTTAAGGTCATTTCTTCTAGCAGCCATTTGTTCCAGAATAGGACTAGCTAGAAATAGCTTTTAAGAGGAAATGATTGATTCTGGCAGCCTCAGTGGTACTGCTGTTACTTTACTTATCAGCTCCAGAATGATGCTGTGTGTTGGGGCAAGAAAACCCTGTACTGACTTTCACCTTCATGTTCTTCAATGGATGCTTATACTCTGCCTCATTTGGTTTTAGCTTATTCTTTTTATTTTTTTACTTTTGGCCACGTTGGTCTTCGTTGCTGTGTGCGGCCTTTCTCTAGCTGCGGCCAGCGGGGGCTACTCTTTGTTGCGGTGCTCGGGCTTCTCATTGCAGTGGCTTCTCTTGTTGCAGAACACAGGCTCTGGGCACGTGGGTTCAGTAGTTGTGGCTCGTGGGCTCTAGAGCACAGGCTCAGTAGTTATGGTGCATGAACTTAGTTGCTCCGCAGCACGTGGGATCTTCCTGGACCAGGGCTCGAACCCATGTCCCCTGCATTGGCAGGCGGATTCTTAACCACTGCGCCACCAGGGAAGTCCCTTAATTTATTCTTCAATTGTTTTTTAAGTATACCTCTACCGGTGTTGCAGGTACAGAGTAAGTGGATTTGAAATTGAAATTAAATAATTCTTTAAAGATTTCCCCATGAATACTTGGAATATTTTGAATTTATTAAAGGTGATCTCATCTCATTCAATCTTTTTTAAAAATTAATTAATTAATTATTTTTGGCTGCATTGGGTCTTTGTTGCTGCACGCGGGCTTCCTCTAGTTGCGGCGAGCGGGGGCTACTCTTTGTTGTGGTGCACAGGCTTCTCACTGTGGTGGCTTCTCTTGTTGCGGAGCCCAGGCTCTAGGCATACAGGCTTCAGTAGTTGTGGCTCCCGGGCTCAGTAGTTGTGGCGCATGGGCTTAGTTGCTCCGCGGCATGTGGGATCTTCCCGGACCAGGGCTCGAACCCGTGTCCCCTGCATTGGCAGGCGGATTCTTAACCACTGCGTCACCACGGAAGTCCCTCATTCACATTCTTGATATGAAGAGATTGTTCCAGGCCAAGCTAGAAAGTGAAAGAATTATGAATGGAGAGATTAGTGATTATTCTCCGCCCCCGCCCGCCCCCCCATCCCCCCTGTTCCGCTTTTTTTTGGAGACTCTTTGACATTTGGATCAAGCAATATAAGTGTCTAAATGAGATCCCAAACATAGAAAAACTTTCAAAGTAAGAACATTTTTCATTTGCGGTCACCAGGATGGGATTGAATACCTACAGCAAATACTGTGAATCTAGGAAATGTCCCTTTTGGTTTTCAGTGTTGCCCAGAGTTGAACAAATTCTAGTCTTCTTAGAAAATCCTGTGAGGAGTTGAACTTTATTACACAGAGCAGCCTTCTTTTTTCCTTTGCCCTTACCCTTGAGTTAAAGTGCCAACAAGTTCCAACAATCTATGAGTTTAAGAGCCAGGTGCCTGTATGTGTTATAAAATTTTAAACTTTTATTTTGCTATATTCCTATACCCTTGGTTGTGCCAACTTTTTTTTGGTGTGAAATAGGTGTCAGGGAAGTGCTTTGGGTGCTTCTTGGTAGTGTAGGGAAGAATGGAAAGAATAGGTAGCTGAAGCTATGACTTTCATAAAGTTTACTCAGTACGATAATAGGAAATTGATTTGTAAATAAGGATATGGAGACATTCATTTAAGGAGAGGATTGTGATGCTCTAGGAATGAAGTGGAAATATTTTGGTTATAACACGAATTTATTGATTTACTTTGAGTGCTTTAGCTTCTTTTAGTGTACACTAGAGGGCAGAGTCCCCCTGAAAAGATAGCTTGTCTTTGGCAAGATCCCAGGAACATGAAGCATCCCTAAGATTTGGTATATAAATGCTATACATTTTTCTCTAATTAGATTATTCTCTTAGTATGAGATTTCTATGTGTTATACAATTTCTCCATCTTTCTCTTATTAGAATTTGTTTTGTTTTAAACTTCACCATTGTGCTTAGAAAGTGGAAGATGATTTTTCTTCTCTCATTTTTTTCCTTGAGATCCAAAAGCTTTTACTGTTGTTTTTTGAATTACAAATAAGAAAGTAAAAAATGACCTGTAGTCCTGCCACTTAAATTTTTTTCAGAAAGAAGGAAGTGAAATTTCCTTGCTACCTGCCTGTTCTTTCATTCCCAGCCCCAGAGGCTAAGAATTTTAGCTGGTTATCAGTTATGTCCAGTCCTTCCCTTACTATGCTAGTATATTGTAATCATATAACATTAAAACAAAAATGTACTCACTCTTCTCCATTAATCTGCAACTTGTATTTTTACTTAAACAGTCTATCTTGGGCATCTTTCTAGGTCCAGTATAAACATCTACATTTTGTTATGCCTGCATGATATTCTGTTGTGTGAATATTCTATAATTTGAATAACCATTCCCTTATTGGTGAACATTTAGTTTTCCAAATTTTACAGTTATGAATAGTTCCATAATAATCCTTGCATATATTTTTTTATGATCTCATGCTGTTATTTCTGGAGGACAGATTCTTAGACGTGGGATTGCTGGCTCATCAAATGTGTGCACCTTAAATCATAATAGACAAGAACAATTTGAAATCTCTCCAGTGTTACATTAGAGGGAGGGCCCATTTCCACACAGCATTACTAGTAATCAGGGTTTCTCCACAATCATTATGTTAACTGAATCTTCATAACCTGCTGGTTTGCATTGTGGCTTAAAATTTCCCCTCCTTTGAAAACCTTTACCAAAAACAGATTTTTTTTTTCAAGAATTAATCTAGTGCTACATTTTTGTGCATTTGTCAAATGTTAAAGAATAAATTAAGGTTTGGGTATCACCTATAGGTAGTCTCCATATTGTATCAAATCATGAAAGTTAATTAATTCTCAGTCATTTAAGAGTTCAGGTAAAAATCTGAGTTTTATAAACACTGAGAGCAATCGTGAGCCAATCTAGGGACTGTATATTATAGATTATTTAAAATGCTGTGTGTTATTTCTCTCTTTATGTCCATAGTGTTGGAAGTTACTATCCCCCAATTTTTTTTTTTTTAAACATCTTTATTGGAGTATAACTGCTTTACAATGATGTGTTAGTTTCTGCTTTATAACAAAGTGAATCAGCTATACATATACATATATCCCCATATCCGAAATGTTTTAATGTCAGTAAAGAATGTCATTTGTCCTAAGTATAGCAGTCAGGGATTCTTATGTTCTGATCACGTTTTGATACAGGTATCTTGCTGCTGTTTGGTGGAAGGTTATGATTATATAGAAAGATGCATATTTGATAAATATTTTAATTTGGATTGGGGGATTTTTCTTATGGGAGAGGCTGAGAAGCTGTGTTCTGATTATTTTGGTCAGGGATTGAAAATCAGGCTGATGTGATGTGCAGCACTTACTATATTCAGTTACTAGCTCTGGATTCTTGCCAAAACCCAGTTATCCAAGGGAACCTATGATAAATTTCAGCTGAAAGAACTTAAAATTTCTAACCTAGGCTAATATTTCTGTATCATTAAGAAAATGGAAGATTCTGAACAATCATTAATCTTTAGATATAGTAATTCTGGATGCTTATGACCATAAAAAAAAGTCACAACCTTTTGAATGTTAGACTTTCCTTGAATTTGAAATATTTACAATTAGTAGCTGCTTATTTGAGAATGAGCAGGAAAAACCCACACTTTGCATTGGCTTTTGCTTTAAACCGGGATCATTTAGCCCCAGCTGCGTGCAGAATGGTGAACTGTAGGAGGCAGGAACCAAAAGAGAAGAGTGTGACATAACTTATTTGGACCAGAAGTGAGAGGAAGGATCTAAGGGATCCCATGTACAAAACATTCTTGATCTTGGGCTCTTGTCTAGTGTAACTAGTTTCAAAGAAAAGATGTGAGGAAGTTCCCTTTGGAGCACAGTAACCACAAGCATCATGTCTCCTTCCCAGCCATGTGTCTGTATGTGCTGTGGGTGAGCTAAATCCAAGTTTTTGATAGCATTTCAGAAAGTCATTCTGATGTAGCTTACATTGGACCTGTTTGGACCTCAATTTCTCAGTCTTGTTGTGGTGAAGCCAACTTTCCTATTGGACTAACGTGGATTAGCTATGTGTTTTATAGTATCATTCAAGAATGAGCCAGACAGAATTTCAGCATGAAGCCTTAGATTATGAGGTATCTGTCTTTATAAAATTGGAGTTATATATTTCTAAAACTCCTTTGAAATAGGACTTTGGTTAGCACCATAATGAAAGCAAAGGATCTGTGCTTCCCAGATATAGTAGGGAAAGTTCATGATAAAGGCTTTTTTTTCCCTTACATTTTATCAGTCCTTGGGGAAATTGATTAGCAATGGAAAATGGCACACAACTTCTTTCTCCCAGTATGGTATGTCATGTAATTATGATACACTATCTCAGGACACCCCTTCCTGATAAGACTCTAAGCTTATCCACTGCCACCTTTTCTGCATTTGTGTAGGGTTTTCTCAAGATTCACAGGCCTCTGCTCTTTATGCATTTAAATAATGTCATTCATCTACTCCAACAGCTTTAACCATCTCTTCTATGTTGGTGGTTCTCTGTCCTTCCAGAACTGCCTTTCTCCTGAGCTCCAGACCCTCACTGCATATTTCTCACTGCTTGCTGGAAGTTTATTCTGAATACCCTTGACACCACAGTGGTCCAACATTTAATTCATTTTCTCTTACTTGTTCCATTTTACAATGCTGGAGAAACGGAGCCTGTGTAGTTAAGTAGCTTGTCAGAGAGAGTACCTAAATTAAAGCTTCTTTCTATTCCAGTGTTCTTATCTGCTGGGTCACACTGCCAGTCTGTCTCTGGAGAAAAAATATACCACCACTATTTCCTGAATCACTCAGTCCCAACCTCAGTGCTGTCTTCTTCCCTTTCTTTTTCTTGCCTGCACCCCCGCCCACTGCCCAATCCATTAAGTCCTTTTAATTCCACCTTCAAAATGTCTATAAATATTCATTTATAATCTTTCCCTCCCTCTCCTCCCCCTCTTCTCTCTATATTTCATCTTCATTCCCATTGCCTTTTTTCTGGGTCTTTCTTTCTGCAGATTCTTTCTGTGGTAATTGGAATATTTTCTAAAGTCTTTTGAAAAGCTTGGACTATTAGAATTGTTTCCTAAGTTTACTTAAAGGCAACAGTCCTTCTTCCTATATGCACCCGGGGTGCCGCTGCTGGGGTAAGAGATTTTTTGGCAGAAATTCAGTTTAGATCCTATCACTTGCTCAAAAATTTGATCCTTGTTACCTACTATTAAGTTCAAATTCTTTAGCCTAATATTAGTGAACAACATACTACTTTAGTTCCAGCCAACCACACTTTTTTCTGTTAACTCTGTTTGACAACCAGAAAGAAGTCCTTCCCTTTGCGCCATATTTTCCTCCCTCAGCTTATTCAGACTCCCCACTCCCACCCCCAGGTGCCCTCATCTCTCCCTATCTATGGGAATCCTGCCCATTTTTCAAGTCCAGCTCTGCCCTCCCACACTCTTTCCTGATACAGGTCCTCTCTCTCTACTGCTGTTGTGCTCATGACCCTTTAAACATTGGAGCATGAAGTATAGTTATTTTATTCTTTCTTATTCATGCCTTAAAAAGAATAAAGCTCTTTTAAGATCTTTTCTTTGACTTTGGATTTCTGCAGTTTCAATACGATGGAGATGGTATGGATTTAGTTTTGTTTCTTAAATCTGAGGCTTCATGCCTTTTGAAAGTTCTGAAAATTTCTCAGGCATTATCTCTTTGAATATCGTCTGTTTGCATTTTATTATCTCCTTTTAGAACTCCTGTATGTCAGATCTTTTCATTTTGTCCTCAGTATCACTTCACTTTTCTTCGGTATTTTTCATCTCACTATTTCTCTGAGTTGCCTTCTGGCTGTCTCCTGTGTTCTAGTTCTTTACTTTTTCTTCAGCTGTGTCTAATCTGTTTTAACTTGTTCATTGAGTTTCATTCCAGTGACTATGTTTTTTTTGTGTGTGTGTGACTACGTTTTTTATTTTTAGAATTTTTATTTGATTTGTTTTCAAATCTGCCTGTTCTTTTTTCATAGGATCTCATGCATATGGTTTTTAGGTTTTCTTTTATATTCATAATCATTTTAAGTATACTTCCTTTATAGTGTCCGTCTGATGGTTCTTTTATCAGAAGTTCTTGGAGTTCTAAAGCTGTCTTTATTTCATTTGTTGTCTCTCTTAAGTGGATTATTTCCTTTTGTGTTTAGTATTCTTTACTCATCTTTAGTAAGGTTTTGTCTTGGAGTGATCTCATATGGCCTAGTGAAGCTGTATTTCTCAAAAGTGGAGATGAATTCTCTACTAGGTGCCCTGGCTTGGGCTACTATTTATGTTAATTTTTTTGCTTTGAAGTTTCTAGAACACTCAACTATTACAATTGAAGTAATTGTGAACCCCAACTCCATGTGATTGCAGGCCCAGGGTTCCAGTTCTCAGGAGATACTTTTTTCCCCCTTTTCCCTACTGTCCAAGCAGAGAAAAGTTTTCTTGTCTGCTCCATGGGCTGTTAGGTGAATTTTTCCTAGTCTGTCCTCTCCCTGAAGATAAAGTAGCTTCTACTTTATTTGAAGTTTTAGTTCTAGTGTTCCACCTTTTATAAGTCCAAGACCAGTCCTGTTATAATGTGGATAACAAAACCCAGGGCGGAAGTTATTGAAACTTCTTCCCCACCCCATTCACCCCCTTGTAGCCACTATATCAACTTCTATGCTACCACTGTGGTTTTCAGTTCCTTCTTTGATCCAGGCACCCTGGGGGTTTCCCTTTCTTTCTTGTGGGTTCAGCTATACATTTAAAATAATTTTTGGTATATTTTAATCTAGCATTTCTAGGTCTTTATCTGGAAAATGTTTAGGTTATATTAAACATTCATCTTGCCTGAACTGGAGTGAGTTCTTTAAGGTCAGATACCCTGTATTCCTCTTTTAAAAGTGTTTCCCTGCAACTAGTACGAAGTTGTTCATTACAAGTGGTGAATTTGAGTAACTCAAAGGAAATATTTCTGATCACTCTGAGCATAGGAGGAAATACCCAATACTCTTTAAAAATACATTTGATGACTTATCTTTCATATCAGATATGAACTGATGCTTCTCCTAAAACCTATTGATTTTCACCATTAAAATACTTTGTATCTTAAATACCTGATGCTTTTCTTTTCTCTTTTGAGGTATTTATTACATTGTTCCCATTGTTGGTTTTCCCTGTTCTGTTCAGAAACAAAATATCTGGGAATATTTTTTGATACAATTTCTAAAACATCCATGAATTTTCTTATGTGAAATTCCCTCATATCTGTATCAGTCTATTTGTAACTCCCCCTTTTAGCTCCGTCTTTTTTTTTTTTTTTTTTGGTTGCGTTGGGTCTTCGTTGCTGCGCGCAAGCTTTCTCTAGTCGTGGCGAGTGGGGTCTACTCTTTGTTGCGGTGTGCGGGCTTCTCATTGCGGTGGCTTCTCTTGTTGTGGAGCACGGGCTCTAGGTGCACGGGCTTCAGTAGTTGCAGCACGCAGGCTCAGTAGTTGTGGCTCGCGGGCTCTAGAGTGCAGGCTCAGTAGTTGTGGCACATGGGCTTAGTTGCTCCGCGACACGTGGGATCTTCCCGGACCAGGGCTCGAACTTGTGTCCCCTGCATTGACAGGCGGATTCTTTTTTATTTTTTTATAAGTTTATTTATTTATTTATTTTTGGCTGTGTTGGGTCTTCGTTTCTGTGCGAGGGCTTTCTCTAGTTGCGGCAAGCGGGGGCCACTCTTCATCGCGGTGCGTGGGCCTCTCACTATCGCGGCCTCTCTTGTTGCGGAGCACAGGCTCCTGATGTGCAGGCTCAGTAGTTGTAGCTCACGGGCCCAGTTGCTCCGCGGCATGTGGGATCCTCCCAGACCAGGGCTCGAACCCGTGTCCCCTGCATTGGCAGGCGGATTCTCAACCACTGCGCCACCAGGGAAGCCCTGGCAGGCGATTCTTAACCATTGCACCGCCAGGGAAGACCCTGGACCTTCTTTTTGTCTGTCTGGTCTCACCTCCTCAGAGATCTGCAAGAAATTTCATAAATGCCACCCTTCATGGGAGGCAAGGAGCTGAATATTCAAAACCCTTGATTTCCCAGCACCCTTTGTAGCTAGTTTTCAGTCAGGAACCTTGGCTTCATGAATCAGCTATGTGCCCAGCATTTTGAGTCCAGGCCTAGTGAGGCAGAGGCAGGGAACCCCAAAAATCTTCTTGGGCCTACGTCAGGGTGCCAGCTGCAGTATGTGGATGGTGTCCATGACAGCAGCATCCTCATCAGTCTAGGTCTGCAGTGTGATTTGGGGGCATTGTTTCTGGCCTCTGAACTTGGTTCTTGAATCCTCCTGGATTTTGATGAGTAACCCAATACCTTTTTTTTTTTAATTAAACTTTTTATTTTGAGAGATTGTAGACTCACATGCAGTTGTATAAAATAACACAGTTTTCTTGACTCCTTGACCCAGATTCCCCTTATGGTAACGTCTTACAGTATCACAAATAAAGTTTTACAAATATTTGTGTACAGGTTTTTGTGTGAATGTAAGTGTGTGAGTTTGTGTGGGTTTTTTTTGGGGGGCGGGGGTGGGCCTCGTCACGCATCTTGCAGGATCTTAGTCCCCCAACCAGGGATTGAACCCGGTCCACAGCAATGAACGCACTGAGTCCTAACCACTGGACCACCAGGGAATTCCCATAAGTGTGTCATTTTTGTGTGAACAAGTTTTCTATTGCTACTGTAACAAATTACTACAAATGTAGCTGCTTACATAGCACAAGTTTATTGTCTTAAAATTTTGCAGACTGGAAGTCCAACACTGTGGTCTCACCATGCTAAAATCAAAGCAGGTTCCTAGTGAGTGTAGGACTAAGGTCCTCATTTTCTTGCTTTCAGCTATGGACCTTCCCAGCTTCTAGAGATCATCCACATTCCTTGGCTCATGGCCCCCTACTGTTTTCAAAGCCAGCAGCAACTGGTTGATTCCCTCTCAAACTGTGAATGTCTACTCCTTCCTTCATCTCATCTCTAACCCAGCTGAGAAAGGGTCTCCACTTTTAAGGACTCCTTTGATTAGATTGGGCCCAGATTGGTAATCGAGGATAATCTCCCCTGTCTCAAGGTCCATACCCTTAATCACATCTGCAAAGTCCTTTTTGCATGTAAGGTGAGATAACTAATTCACAGATTCCAGGAGGGTAGGAAGTAAATATTTTTTTGGAGGGGTGGTAGTCATTATTCTGCTCACCACAATAAAAATTTCATTTCTCAGAGGTAAATGTTCGGAGAGGGGTCAGTTGCTGGGTCATGTGGTTATTGAATGTATAGTTTTTATAAGAAATTGCCAAACTTTTCCAAAGGGGCTGTACCATTTTGCATTTCCAGCAGCAGTGTGTAAGGGCTTTTAGTTTCTCTGCATCCTTGTCAACATTTGGCATGGTCATTACTTTTCATTTTAGCCACTCCAGTAGGTGTGTAGTGATACTTCATTATGGTTTTTTTTTTTTTTAAACAACAGCTCCTGTTTATTTATTTATTTTTATTTATTTATTTTATTTATGGCTGTGTTGGGTCTTCATTTCTGTGCGAGGGCTTTCTCTAGTTGCGGCAAGTGGGGGCCACTCTTCATCGCGGTGCGCGGGCCTCTCACTATCGCGGCCTCTCTTGTTGCGGAGCACAGGCTCCAGACGCGCAGGCTCAGCAATTGTGGCTCACGGGCCCAGTTGTTCCGCGGCATGTGGGATCTTCCCAGACCAGGGCTCGAACCCGTGTCCCCTGCATTGGCAGGCAGATTCTCAACCACTGCGCCACCAGGGAAGCCCCTTCATTATGATTTTAATTTATATTTCCCTAATGGCATGTAAATATATTTCCCTAAGGTGTTAAATACCTTTTCATGTGTTCTTCTGCCATATATATATCCTCTTTGGTGAAATGACTGTTCATGTCTTTTGCCCATTTTCTAACCGGATTGTTTGGACTTTTGAGTTTTAAGAGTTGTCTGTAAATTCTAGATATTTGTCCTTTATCAGATATGTGGTTTGCAAATCCTTTCTTCCAGTGTGCAGCTTGTCTTATCCTTTTAAGAGGATCTTTCACAGGGCATATATTTTTAATTTTGATGAAGTCCAATTTATCAATTTCTCCTTTTATGGATTTTACTTCCAGTGTCAAGTCTAAGAATTTTTGTATAAGGCATGATTTTTAATTTTTTAATTTAATTTTATTCATTTTTGCCTATGCTGTCCTATTTCTAGCGCCATTTGTTGAAAAGGCTGTCTTTGAATTGCTTTTGCCCTTTTGTCAAAAATCAGTTTGGCTTTTGGTTCTATCTATTTCTGGGTTCTCTGTTCCATTGACATGTGTCTATCCCACAATCTTGATTACTGACCTATAAAGTAAATCTTGAAATCTGGTAGGCTGATTCCTCCCACTTTATTATTTCTTTTCAGTAGTATTTTTTTTAAACAATTTTAGTTCCTTTGCCTTTTCTTATAAATTTTAGAATAATTTTGTCTGTATCTACAAAAACTCTGGGATTTTGATGGGAATTGCATTAAACCTTATTATGGACTGAATTGTGTCCCCCTCGCCCCCAAAATTTATATTTTGAAGCCTTAACTCCCAGTGTGACTGTATTTTGGGGTAAGGTATTACGGAGGTAACTAAGGTTAAATGAGGTCATAAGGGTGGGTCCTAATCCAGTAGGACGCGTCTCCTTATAAGAAGAGGAAGAGGGACTTCCCTGGTGGTCCAGTGGTTAAGACTCCGGCTCCCAGTGCAGGGGGCCTGGGTTCAATCCCTGGTCAGGGAACTAGATCCTGCATGCTGCAACTAAGATCCTGCGTGCCGTGCAACTAGGACCTGGTGCAGTCAAATAAATAAATAACTATTAAAAAAGAAAAAAAGAAGAGAAAGAGACACCAGAAACCTCTCTTTCCAAACATTCACAGAGAAGAGGCCATGTGAAGACACAGTAAGAAGGTACCTGTTTGCCAGCCAGGAAGAGAGGTCTTACCTTGATCTTGGATTTGCAGCCTCCAGAACTGTGAGGAAATGCATTTCTGTTGTTTAAGTCACCTGTCTATGGTATTCTGTTATGGCAGCCCAAGCAGACTAATACAAACCTGTATGTCAGTCCAAGGGGAATCGATATCTTTACTGTACTGAGTCTTCCAATCAGTGAACATTGTATGTATCTCCATTTATTTAGATCTTCTTTGTTTTTTTATCAGCATTTTGCAGTTTTTAGCATTTAAGTCCTATACGTGTTTTGTTAGATTTGTACCTAATATTTCATTTTCTTTTGAACGATTATAAATGGTATTGTTTTTTTAAAATTTTTTTTAAATTTAAAATTTTTTTTTAAATTTATGGCTGTGTTGGGTCTTCGTTTCTTTTTTTTTTTTTGGGTCTTCGTTTCTGTGTGAGGGCTTTCTCTAGTTGCGGCAAGTGGGGGCCATTCTTCATCGCGGTGCGCAGGCCTCTCTCTATCGCGGCCTCTCTTGTTGCGGAGCACAGGCTCCAGACGCGCAGGCTCAACAATTGTGGCTCACGGGCCCAGTCGCTCCGCGGCACGTGGGATCCTCCCAGACCAGGGCTCAAACCCGTGTCCCCTGCATTGGCAGGCAGATTCTCAACCGCTGCGCCACCAGGGAAGCCTGGTATTGTATTTTTTTAATCAATCTTTATCTTCAGTAATATTTTTCTGTTCGACAGTGTATGTTGTCTGATAACAGTATAGCCACTCCAGCTCTCTCTCTCTTTTTAATTGACTTTATTTATTATTTTTAAAAATTCGGCCATGCTGCACAGCTTGCAGGATCTTAGTTCCCCAACCAGGGATTGAACCTGTGCCCTCAGCAGTGAAAGTATGGAGTTCTAATCACTGGACCGCCCGGGAATTCCCTGGTATTGTGGTTTTTTTTTTTTTTTTAATATTTATTTTTTTATATCTGGCTGCATCGGGTCTTAGTTGCGGCACACGCGATCTTACATTGCAGCACGCAGGCTCTTCGTTGAGGCATGTGGGTATCTCTCTAGTTGTGGCATGCAGGCTCCAGAGCATGCAGGCTCAGTAGTTGCGACGCAGGGGCTCTCTAGTTGTGGCATTCGGGCTCCAGAACGCATGGGCTCTGTAGTTGTGGTGCGTGGGCTCAGTAATTGTGGTGTGCAGGCTTAGGTGCCCCGTGGCATGTGGGATCCTAGCTCCCCTATCAGGGATGGAACCTGCGTCCCCTGCATTAGAAGGTGGATTCTTAACCACTGGACCACCAGGAAAGTCCACTGGTATTGTGTTTTTAATTTCAGTGTCCACATGTTCATTGCTAGTATATAGAAATATAATTGATTTTTGTGTGTTTATCTTATATCCTGCAACCTGTCTGAACTCACATATTACTTCTAGGATTTTTAAAAATAGACTCCTTGGGGTTTTTAGGTAGTTAGTCATTATTGCAAATAGGGACAGTTTAATCCTTTATTCTATTTGTATGCTTTTTCCTTTTCTTGCCTTATTACTCTGACTCAAACTTACAGCGCTGTGTTGAATAAGAGCAATGAGGGCAGACATCCTTGCTTTGTTCCCAGTCTTAGGGAGAAACATTCAGTCTTTCACTATAATGTATAACTTAGCTGTAGGCTTTTTGTAGATGCTTTTAATCAAGTTGAGTAAGTGCCCCCTCTGTTTCTGATTTTTTTCAGGGTTTTTATCATGGGTGGGTGTTAAATTTTGTCAAGTGCTTTTTCTGTATATATTGATATAGTCGAGTGATTTGTTTTCCTTTAGCTTGTTAATATGGATTATGTTGATTTATTTTTTTTATTGAGCCTTATTGTCATGCAATTCACATACCATACACTTCACCCATTTAAAGTGTACACATCAGTGGTTTTTAGTAGAGTCACAGAGTTTTGCAAACATCACTGTGACCAATTTGAGACAATTTTCATCTCCCCAGAAAGAAATCCTGTACCCGTTAGCTGTCTCTTCCCATTTCCTCCCCCCACCTCCCCATTCCTTCCACTTCCAGCTTAGGCAACCACCAGTCTGTTTCTTTCTCTATGGATTTGCCTATTCTGAACATTTCATGTAAGTGGAATGTATAATACATGGTCTTTTGTTTCTGGCTTTTTCACTTAGCATAATATTTTCAAGTTTCATTCATTTTGTAGCATATTTCAGGATTTCATTTCTTTTTATTGCCACATAATAGTCCATTGTATGGATATCCATTCATCAGTTGATGGACATTCAAGTCAGTTTCCACTTTTTGGCAATTGTATTTGCGTACAGGTTTTTCTGTGGACGTGTGTTTTCATTTCTCTTGGGTGGGAGTGAGTGGGATCATATGGTAACTGTGTTTAACTATTTGAGGAGCTTCCAGACTGTTTTCCAAAGCAACTGCATTGTTTTACATTTCCACAAAGGTTCTATTTTCTACATCCTCATCAGCTCTGTCTTTTTGATCATAGCCATCTTTGGGGGTGTGAAGTGCTGTCTTATTGTAATTTTGATTTGCAATTCCCAGGTGGCTAATAATGTTGATCATCTTCATGTGCTTATTAGCCATTTGTATATCTTTTTTTTGAGAAGAGTCTATTCAAATCTGTTCCCCATTTTTTAAAAAATAAATTTATTTATTTATTAAATAAATTTATTTATTTTATTTATTTTATTTTTGGCTGTGTTGGGTCTTTGTTGCTGCGCACGGGCTTTCTCTAGTTGCGGCGAGTGGGGGCTACTCTTCGTTGTGGTGCGCAGGCTTCTCATTGTGGTGGCTTCTCTTGTTGTGGAGCATGGGCTCTAGGCTCGCGGGCTTCAGTAGTTGTGGCACGCGGGCTCAGTAGTTGTGGCTCGCGGGTTCTAGAGCACAGGCTCAGTAGTTGTGGTGCATGGGCTTAGTTGCTCTGCGGCATGTGGGATCTTCCTGGATGAGGGCTAGAACCCGTGTCCCCTGCATTGGCAGGCAGACTCCTAACAACTGCGCCACCAGAGCAGCCCCTAATAAATTTATTTTATTTATTTTATTTTGGGCTGCATTGGGTCTTCGTTGCTGTGCGCGGTCTTTCTCTAGTTGCAGTGAGCGGGGGCTACTCTTTGTTGCAGTGTGCTGGCTTCTCATTGCGGTGGCTTCTCTTGTTGCAGAGCATGGACTCTAGGTGCACAGGCTTCATTAGTTGTGGCTCACGGGTTCTAGGGCGCGGGCTCAGTAGTTGTGGCGCATGGACCTAGTTGCTCCGTGGCATGTAGGATCTTCCCGGACCAGGGCTCGAACCCGTGTCCCCTGCATTGGCAGGCAGATTCTTAACCACTGCGCCACCAGGGAAGCCCCATTCCCCATTTTTAATTGGGTTGTCTTTTTATTATGGAGTTGTAAGAGTTCTTTATATATTCTAAATACAGGCTTCTTATCAGGTATATTATTTATAGATATTTTCCCTCGTTCTGTGGGTTATCTTTTCACTTTCATGTCCTTCGCAGCATAGTTGTGTGGTTTTTTGTTTGTTTTTTTTTTAATGAAATCCTTAGTCTTTGTTATTTTTTTGTCACTTGTGCTTTTGGTGTCTTAGCTAAGAAACTGTTGCCTAATCTAAGATCACAAATATTAATGCTTTAGTTTTCTTCTAAAAGTTTTATAGCTTTAGTGCTTACATTTAGGTTTTGCATAATTTTGAGTTAATTTTTGTGTATGGTATGATGTAGGAGTCCAGCTTCCTTCTTTTTTTTAAAAAAATTTTTTTTTATTTATTTATTTATTTATGGCTGTGTTGGGTCTTCGTTTCTGTGCAAGGGCTTTCTCCAGTTGCGGCAAGCAGGGGCCACTCTTCATCGCGGTGCGCGGGCCTCTCACTATCGCGGCCTCTCTTGTTGCGGAGCACAGGCTCCAGACGCGCAGGCTCAGTAATTGTGGCTCACAGGCCTAGTTGCTCCGCGGCATGTGGGATCTTCCCAGACCAGGGCCCGAACCCGTGTCCCCTGCATTGGCAGGCAGACTCTCAACCACTGCGCCACCAGGGAAGCCCCAGCTTCCTTCTTTTGCATGTGGATATCTAGTTGTTTCAGCATCATTTTTTTTTAATTAATTTATTTATTTAATTTATTTATTTTTGGCTGCATTGGGTCTTCCTTGCTGCGTGCGTGCTTTCTCCAGTTGCGGTGAGCGGGGGCTACTCTTCGTTGCGGTGCGTGGGCTTCTCATTGTGGTGGCTTCTCTTGTTGCGGAGCACGGGCTCTGGGCACACAGGCTTCGGTAGTTGGGGCACGAGGACTCAGTAGTTGTGGCTTTTGGGCTCTAGAGCGCAGGCTCAGTAGTTGTGGCGCATGGGCTTCATTGCTCCGCGGCGTGTGGGAACTTCCCGGACCAGGGCTTGAACCCTTGTCCCCTGCATTGGCAGGCGGATTCTTAACCACTGCGCCACCAGGGAAGCCCTCAGCACCATTTTTGAAAAAAGGTATTTTCCTATTGAATTGTATTGGTACTTTTGTCAAAAATTAATTGACCTTAATTAGGTTTATCTCTGGGTTCTGTTCTGTTGATCTATATATCTGTCCTTATGCTAGTATACATCGATTAATTTCCAAACGTTGAGCTTTTATCCCTGGAATAAACCCCACTTGGTCATGGTGTATAATTCTTTTTATATATATTGTTGAATTCTATTGGCTAATATTTTGTTAAGGATTTATGAGGGAATGTTGGTGTTTGTTTTCTCTTCTTTACTCTCTTTATCTGGTTTTGGTATCATAAAATGAATTTGAGAAGTGTTCCCTTCTTTTCTGTTTTCTGGAAGAGATTGTGTAAAACTGATGTTAATTCTTGTTTAAATGTTTGGTAGATTCTCCAGTGAAACCATCTGGGCCTAGAGATTTTCTTTTAAGTTCTATTTCCTTAATATTTACAGAGCTTATCAAATTATCTCTTTCATAGTGGGTGAGTTGTGGTAGTTTGTGTTTTTAGAGGAATTGGCCCATTTTGTCTAAGTTGTTAAATTTATGTGGGTAGGGTTCTTTGTGGCATTGTCTTATTATTCCTTTGATGTATGTGGGGTTTGTAGTGATAAGGGATTTCATTCCTGGTATTGTAATTTGTGTCTTCTGTTTTTGTTAATCTTGCTAGAGATGTGTCGATTTTTATGGCTCCTTTCAAAGAAGTAGCTCTTTGCTTCCTTGATTTTTTTTCTCTGTTGTCTTTCTGTCTTCAATTTCATTGACTTCTGCTCATTATTATTTCCTTACTTCTTCTTGCTTTGCATATATATTACTCTTTTTTTTTTTGGCCACGCTGCACCCCTTGTGGGATCTTAGTTTCCCCACCATGGATTGAACCGAGGCCCTCAGCAGTGAGAGCACAGAGTCCTAACCACTGGACTGCCAGGCAAGTCCCTATATTACTCTTCTTTTACTAGATTTTTGAGGTGAGAGCTTTAGATTGATGATTTAGACTTTCCCTCTTTATAATGTATGTATTCAGTACTACAAATTTCCCTCCTGCACTGCTTTAGCTGTACCCCATGAATTTTGTCATGCTGTATTCTGATTTTCATTCAGTTCAGTATAGTTTTAAATTTCCCTTGAGACCTCCTGTTTGACGCATGCATTATTTAGAAGTGTATTGTTTCGTTTCCATGTGTTTGGAGGTTTTCCTGTTGTCTTTCTGTTGTTGATTTCTCATTTGATTCCACTGTTGTTAAGGAACACACTCCTTATTATTTCACGTCTTTTATTGATTGATTGATTGATTGCTATTCTGATCTATCTATCTACGTATCTATCTATGTATCTATCTATCTATGTATTTAGGCCACGTCATGTGGCACATGGGATCTTACCTCCCTGACCAGGGATCGAACCCATGCCCCCTGCAGTGGAAGCACAGAGTCTTAACCACTGGACCGCCAGAGAAGTCCGTCCCCCTCACCTCTTTTAAATTTGTTGACATTAGCTTTATGGCCCTGGATATGGCCTAGCTTGGTATGTGTCCTGTGGACACTTGTAAAGCCCGGTATCTTTTTTTTTTTTTTTTTTTTAATTTAATTTATTTATTTTTGGCTGCATTGGGTCTTTGTTGCTGTGCGTGGGCTTTCTCTAGTTGTGGTGAGCTGGGGCTACTCTTTGACGCGGTGCGCAGGCTTCTCATTGTGGTGTCTTCTTTTGTTGCAGAGCACGGGCTTTAGGTGCGTGGGCTTCAGTAGTTGTGGCATGTGGGCTCAGTAGTTGTGGCACACAGGCTTAGTTGCTCCATGGCATGTGGGATCTTCCCAGACCGGGGCTTGAACCTATGTCCCCTGCATTGGCAGGAGGACTCTTAACCACTGCGCCACCAGGGAAGCCCCCCGTATCTTTTCTTTTCCCCCAGTATCTTTTAAATAAATTCCTTTTCTGTCACTTTCAGCCAGAGTCAGTGTCTGTGTCTTTCATCTAAAAACTTTAACTAATATCCCTTTCCAGTGCTTCTGTTAAAAGCCTTTATTGCAGCACTTGCTGTACTGTACTCTGTCAGTTTACATGTTGGTGTGTACCACTACACTGTGAGCTTGAAGGTGTAGGCCTTGTGTCTTTTTTTTTTTTTTTTTTAATGTCCACTCTGGTACATGGAAAATAATTTATAGGCATTTATTGGATGCATTAATAAATAGCTTTTATTAATGATCACCATTTTTTAAAAGCCTTAGGTAAACTTAGATCTAAGGAGATTTCATTCTTATCTTTTTGGTTATTTGTATTCTCCTATCAGTCTTAATCTTAAAAGGAGAGTGTTTTTGGTTCCACACCTTGTGTTCAGCAAGTAACTGACCCCGGAAACAGACTGTAATGTCTATTATGTGATTAGAATGACATTTCATTTCAGCTTAATCATGCCATACTTCAAGCATAGACATGTGGGAAGTTCCTTACTCATTACACAAGACTTATTTCACCACTCCTGCTATTTCCTTTATTTGAGGTGGACTTGTCCTCTTGTTGTAGAAGTGTTGTTTCCACAGCAATACATTTCACAATGCACATCTTAAGGGAATATACTTTTTTTTGGGCTGCGTTGGGTCTTTGTTTCTGTATGTGGGCTTTCTCTAGCTGTGGCGAGCGGGGGCTACTCTTCACTGCGGTGCACGGGCTTCTCATTGTGGTGGATTCTCTTGTTGCAGAGCACGGGCTCTAGGCGTGCAGGCTTCAGTAGTTGTGGCACGTGAGCTCATTAGTTGTGGCTCATGGGCTCTAGAGCGCAGGCTCAGTAGTTGTGGCACACGGGGCTTAGTTGCTCCACGGCTTTTGGGATCTTCCTAGACCAGGACTCAAACCCATGTCCCCTGCATTAGCAGGCAGACTCTAACCACTGCTCCATCAGGGAAGTCCAACACAACGCACATCTTTGCAGAGTGAGCAAAAGCTCTGATATGTGCCTGGAAGCCTTGTTTTCTAGTCAGGAAGTACATGGTATTCCCTCAGCCTTTCCTGCACTTAACTTTGTGTTTCCTTTTGGATAACTGTTTGGTTGTTTTCTCCATTTAGTATAGGTGCTGGGTTAAAATGTACCTAAGGGATTTTGCTGTATAATATGCACCATTATTAAAGTATTCAGGCTGTGGCTGGTGACCGCCAGCAAAGTTGCTGTGTGCTGCAGTAAATGGAGTAGATATAGGAGGTGTTATAGAGACCTGAGCTAAACATTCTGCCACTTGGCACGATATCCAATTTATTGCTAAGGCAATTTGGGGTGACTACCTCTTTGTTGCTTTCAGGGATTTTCTTACAGCTTTTACTGCAAGAAAAAAAAAAAAAGAACTGAATGAACTGGGGATGGCCAGTGGGGAAAAGACTTTTTGAAAGATTTCCCTGACTTTCAATTATGAGCATATTTAAAGGCTTCATGTTTTTCCTTCTTTCGAACTAAATTGACTAGATTGTACTTGAATACAGGAAGTCCTTCATCTTTGCTCATATTTAGTTTCTTCACTTCTTTGCCATCTTTTTTCTTTTCTTTTTTTTGTTATTTCAGCTAGATGCCTTATTATATGGATATACATTGAAAATATTCAAGAAAGGGGTGAGATATAAATAAGGCAGGATTGCAGAGAGAGAGGATATCATTTTAGTTGTGGTTAGCATGCCTTCATCTCATTTATAAATAATAAAACTAGAAGAAAATACGTTGAAGAGATTCGTGTGGACTCACATCAAGAATGATAGAGAGCATTTTAGTGATAATTCCCCATATTCCAAGCTTCGTTATTTTCTCAGTCTTCATCTATTCTGAACATGTATTAAATAGCATCCACTGAGTGCTTTTTGGTTCCCCATAACATTTGACTTTCTTGACAGGGAATAGGTTAGTTATCACAGGAGCCTTAGTGTCAGTTCAGTGAGTTTTAACGATTGTATATATCCATGTAGCCACCACCTGAAATAAGGTGTAGTATGATTCCATCACCCCAGAAAGCTTCCTCATGCCTTTTTCTAGTTGGTTCTCTTCCCCAGCCCCCTCGCACCCTCTGCCCCAGGCAACCACTCATTTTTATTATGATAGATTAGTTTTCCTACTCCAGAACTTCATGTAAATCAAATACGTTGTGTAACTCTTTTGTGCTTGGCTTCTTTTACTCAGCATAATGTTTTTTAGACTCACCCAAGCTGCTGTGTCATATTCATTCCTTTTTATTTCCATTGGATGAGAATATACCAGGTTATCCGTCCTGTTGATGGGTTGTTTCCAAATCTTTTTGAAGACATATGTTTTTATTTCTCTTGGGTAAATAAATACCTAGGAATAGGATTTCTAGGTCATAGGGTAGATGTGTGTTTAATGTAAAAACAGACTGCCAAACAGTTCTCCAAAATGATTGTATTATTTTATATTCCTGCCAGCAGTTTATGAGAGTTCCACTTGGTACATATCCTATACGTGTTTGGTTTTGTCAGTCTTTTTTTATTTTAGTGGGTGTGAAATGGTATCTCCTTCAGTTTTCATTTGCATTGCTCTGAAGACTGATAATACTGACGTCTTTCCATGTGCTTATTGGCCATTTGTATATCTTCTTTTATGAAATGTCTCCTCCAGTCTCATTTTTTATTCGGTTGTTCATCAGTCTGTTGTTGAATTGTAGGAGTTCGTTATATATTCTGGATATGTGTACTTTGTCAGATATAAATGCTATTATTGAGTATTTCTTTTTATGGTGTGTTTTGATGAGCAGAAATTTTAAATTTTGTTCAAATTTATCTCTTATTTTTTCTTTTATGATTAGTGCTTTTTGTGTCCTAAGAAGTCTATCTATCCTGAGGTTGAGATGATTTCTCCTTTTCTTTCTTTCCTTTTTTTTTTTAAAGAACCCGTATCGTTCTGGCTTGTATGTTTAGGTTTTTGATCTGTCTTGATTATTTTTATATTTAAACATATGCTTAAAAAATTCAAACAATGCAGAAAAATATAGAAAACAAAATGCAAGTTAATAGTTTGATGTTTCTCTTTCTAGGCCTCCTCTGTCCAGTACAGTCCTCACTAACCGTATGTGGCTGCGGAGCATTAAAATGTGGCTAGTCTAAATTGAGATGTGTTGTAAGTGTAATGTATGCACTAATTTTTGAACAGTTAGTAAGAAAAAAATAAGCAAACTCTCTCAATTTTTGTACCAATTTCATTATTGAAATGGTAACATTTTTAATTTACTGGGTTAAGTAGAATAAATGATTAAAATTCACTTCACCTTTACATTTTTAATATGGATACTATAAAATTTTAAATTATATATGTGACTCTCATTTGTTGTTTCCATTATATTTCAGTTGAATAGCTCTGTTCTAGACCTTTCCCTAAGCATTTAGTAATCTTTGTATATGTATCTGTGCTGGGAATTTTTTTTCCACATATAAAAGGTGGTTTTACTTACAAAAATGGAGTCATACAAGCCTGTTTTCCTGAAATTTGTCATTTTTGCTTAAAAACACAAATACCCACTGACACATATCATGATAGTGCCTGTATTGATAGATTTATCTGATATTCCTGTTAATGGCTGCATAGTGTTCTGTATTGGATGTTCTGTAATTTATACAACCATTTCCCTATAGGGACATTTAGTTTATTTACTGTTTTGCTTTTTGGTAAACAGTGTGTTTGTAGACACTGCTTCATATTTAGAAAGGTGATTAAAAACTCATTAGAGTTTTCTTCTCAAATAGAAATGGTTATCGCAGCTAGGATGGGTGAATTGTGTAGAGGAAGTCAAGGTTCCCTTGTAAAGGACAAAATGGCTTCATAGCTCTAATCAGAACAGTCTTAGGGGAGCAGACCCTTTAAATATAGTGTATTTCTCCTGCTGGAGTTCAAACTGCCTCTCTTTTGTTCATGATCAGTTAGTTACACAGCAAGTTTAGGCTGGATGGAAGGTTACAAAGAAAAAGAAGCCAGAATTCTGTGCCTTGGCTTAGGAGAGTTTTTAATGCCCACTGTGTAAAAGTTCTTTTGAAAAGTTCTTCTCTTCTGCAATTATTTTCCTTTTTTTCTGAGCAAAACAACTTTCCTAATATTTATAAAACTTATTATATGGCCAGTCATTTTGTGGGAAGAAAGTCCCGTAAGAGAACCAATTAGTAAGCATTAGCAAGAATGAGTGAGATGAGATTATTTAAATATACTTTGGTCAGTTTAACATCTGTTTGTGAGTGTTGAAATGGGCCAGCATGTTATTTCCATAAATGTGGCCTGGGAAATGTGCCTTCTTTTCAATTAGCACATGTAACTGATAAATCCAGACCTTGAAGTAGCTTCTAGAGGAAGGGAGGGAAGTGGACGGATGGGAGCAGCTGCTCCAGCAGAGGTGTGTCAAGCAATTCATCACCGTTTTATCTCCAGGCCAGAATTGTTTCAGTTCCTAAACTGGGAATTGAGTCTATGATCTGACTCCATGCCTAGGAATTCCTTTAAAACAACAAGGTTATGAACTTTATCTGAAGACTGGTAAAGTTAATTTCCCTTTTCAGTTAGCAGTTTGCCTTTATAAAGAATTTTGGAACTAAAATGTTTCCTTGCTGAGGCTTTTATTTTCCCCTTCCCTGACACATCTTCTGGCTTATTTAGGATTCAAAAAGGCTTTTGAAGGGTGTTTGAATGTGTGTGTTCTTTTAAATTTGTGGGGTACAGAGGTGCCAGCAATAAAAGTTAGCACTCCCTTGTGTTAAAATATGATGATTTTATTGTATTTTTCCATGAAACAAAACCTGGAAGGAAGTTTTTGTTTTGTTTTGTTTTTTTAATTTCTTGGTTGCGCCGCACAGTGTGTGGGATCGTAGTTCCCTGACCAGGGTTCAAATCTGCCCCCCTGCAGTGAAGCGTGGAGTCTTAACCACTGGACCGCCAGGGAAGTCCCTGGAAGGAAAAGTTGAATGAACTTTGCAAGCAGTTTAAAAAGTAGAGTTATTTCCAGACCTTAAACCCTGGATTGAGGCACAACTAGAGTGCTTCTATTAGATTTTCTGTTGATTCTTTCATGAAGGTATTTGATGCTCAGAGCCTGGTCTGAGTCTTTTTTAAATTTCTAGTTCTGATTGGATTTTGGAACCATTTTGTAGGCAACTATATATCGCTTCCTTAGAGAACTGGAAAGTTCCACTGATCTGGATCCTTTGGCAGTAAGTTGACACTTTGTTGAGGCTAGTCAGCACTCCTGGCTGGAGTCTTGAAATTGTGGGTGTGTGCCTCCTGCCCAGTGTTGAGTTATTCGTGAACAAATAAAAACCATATACATCTGAATTTTGTTACCACTAGATTGTGTTCACTTTTCTTTTTATTTATTTGAGGATTCTTAGCTCTTGGTCAGACTCTTCTTATAGCTTTTTTTTTTTTTTTTTTTTTTTTTTTGGCTGAGTTGTGCCTTCGTTGCTGTGCACGGGCTTTCTCTATTTGCGGCGAGCGGGGGCTACTCTTTGTTGCGGTGTGCAGGCTTCTCATTGCAATGGCTTCTCTTGTTGCGGAGCACGGGCTCTAGGTGCGCGGGCTTCAATAGTTGTGGCACGTGGGCTCAGTAGTTGGGGCTCGCGGGCTCTAGAGCGCAGGCTCAGTAGTTGTGGTGCACGGGGCTTAGTTGCTCCACGGCTTGTGGGATCTTCCCGGACCAGGGCTCGAACCCGTGTCCCCTGCATTGGCAGGCAGATTCTTAACCACTGTGCCACCGGGGAAGCCCTATAGCTGTTATTTTGAGCATCTTGTATTTATAATAGAGAGAAGAAAATACTGTCATGAATATTCCTGTTGCTGGCTCCTTCTTTGCAAGTAGGTAGAGTATAATCATGTGCTTTTGACTTGGGCAGTTCTGCCATGAAAATGCAGTTTTCAGCTTGAGTTGTAGCCACTCCATGCCACAGGGACTGGCGCGTGCCCACAGGCAAAGCAATATAACTGGGCTCTCTCAGCCGCCTCCCTTCTGGCATTTGACTCCACTCCAATGTCTGCCTGGTTTTTGTTGCTCTTTAGTGCCTTTAAATACTTGTTTTTCATGTTTTGTCCAGAGTTTATCATTGTTATCTGACTGTGGGAGGGTTAGTCCAAAAAAGACACTCCACTATTACTGTGTTATTTCATTTAAAAATAGCTTCTCTCTTTACTCTCCCACCACAGGTATGTGTTTAACCTTGCCATTCAACTTCATCTATGACAGGGACTTCCCAGGCGGTCCAGTGGTTAAGGCTCCGTGCTTCCAATGCAAGGGGCGCGGGTTCGATCCCTAGTTGGGGAACTAAGATCCCACCTGCCACGTGGTGTGGCCAAAAAAAACAAAAACAAAAGCAAAAAAAAACCTTCAGCTATGACATATACATTATAATTACTTTCTGAAGACTCTTTATGGGCTTTGAGTAGTACTGCATACTAATACATTAAATGTTTAAGGTGCTGTAGAAAAACAACTAGCCAGTCAGCATGGTGAAATTTGTGTTGTGTTGATGGCCAAATAACCCACAGCACATTGTAGCCACAAATAAGTAACTTGGTTTCCATCTCATTGCCAATATACTCCAAACACACTGTAAAACGTTTACAAAAATGATTAAAAAAAAAAAAAAAGATGGTACTGATGAACCTAGTGGCAGGGCAGGAATAAAGACGTAGACATAGAGAATGGACTTGAGGACACGGGTGGTGGGGAAGGGGAAGCTGGGGCAAAGGGAGAGTGGCATGGACATACAGACACTACCAGATGTAAAATAGATAGCTAGTGGGAAGCAGCCACATGGCACAGGGAGATCAGCTCGGTGCTTTGTGCCCACCTAGAGGGGTGGGATAGGGAGGGTGGGAGGGAGACGCAAGAGGGAAGAGATATGGGGGTATATGTATATGTATAGCTGATTCACTTTGTAATAAAGCAGAAACTAACACACCATTGTAAAGCAATTATACTCCAATAAAGATGTATTTAAGAAAAATGATGCAACAGATGACCAGGGTTTAGTAGGGTTAAAAGTGAACAATTGACGTACATTTATAAATGCCTAGATTAGTGGTTCTCAAACTATTTGGTTTTAGGACTTCTTAACATTCCTAAAAATTACTGAGGACCCAAGGAGCTTTTGATATCTGTTACTGTATTCGAAATTAAAACTAAGAAATTTAAAACATTTATTTTCAAGTAGTAATAAACTCATTACATGTTAGTAAAACTAGCATTTTTATGGAAAATAAGTATATTTCCAAAACAAAAAAAAAGAATTCAGAAGAATGGCCTTGTTTTACATTTAGTTTAGTATTATCTCTAGAAAGATACTTAGGCAACTAATAACAGTATTTGTCTCAGGGGAGACAGGATTTGGTAACTGGAAGACAGGAGAGAGAAGGGAGACATATTTTCAAATACTTTTTGAATGTTGTGCCTTGTACATTGATTACCATTTTTTAAAAAGTAAATTATTAAATAAAGCCCTTATCTTCTGGCAGAAAGGTGCTTAAAATAATAGATTTTTAAAAATTATCTTATTTTAGGTATATTTATTTAGAGGGGAGAAGAGCCTCAGGAGACACTTCTTGGATCTAAATTCGGTTCCCACTGTCTTTATCTCTCATAGCCCCTTTTCTAACAAAAGAATCTTACAAAATATTCTTTTCTTTTGTAGCACTTACCTCAATTTGTAATTACATGGATTTTCTTGTATATTTTATTTTTTCACCTCTCTGCTCCCTCACTAGACTGTTAGCTCCCTGAGGGCATGAATCAAATCTATTCACTATTCTCAATCTAGTACTTGGTTTATAATGGTTTGTCAGTATATATTTATAAAATGAATGAATGAGGATCTGTGGGAAACTCACATCAGTTTCCCATTTGTCAATGCTGAGCATTTCTGGACAGTTGCCAGAATATAGATATCCTGCCCAAATACCATTTTTGTGCGGATAAAAAGCTTCCTGCATTTGTTCAGGCTCCCCATAGATTGTACACTAGATGAGCAGTAAGTATTTAGTAAGGATTTTAAAAGGTGAGTGTCACAAGAGGGGGCCACAAAAAGGTTTTGTGCTCAGACTTTCATACGTGAAGCCATTTTGCTATTTTAAAGATTTTCTTCTCCATCTCATTCTTTGATTTGTTATGTTTTTCTCTAAATAAAATAAACATTAAAAAAAAAAAAGACCAAATCTGACTCTAATGCGGAATAAAGAGCATTACACCATACGTTTCTTCATGCCTAGATGAAGTTGGCCAAACGTTTCATCTGTTTCCTTGTGGTGGTTCTTTTAGTATTCTCAGCTCATTCGCCGCTGAGTTGTCGGAGGCAAGCAGCTGGATTTCAAAGCCAGCAGTTTGTTCATACAGCTACAAGACCCTCCATTGCCGCAAGATCTCCCACTGCCATAGTAATAAGAGCTAGTGCTTTTGCTGTAGCCATTGAGGTCCACTCCTGCCCTTGCCTCAGGTTCCATGTAATTTCATTATTTATAAAAAGAATTATCGCCTCTTCTATGCAAAACAGTGGAGCAGAAGGTTTATAATCATTAGTAGGAAGACGTACAGTGAACGGTAGTTTCATAGTAAAGTAATTTGTTTCCCTTTTATAAACAGATCTTTAACTGAGGTTTGCTTAATAAGTATAGGAATGAAGAGCAGAGTGTACTCTTCTGGAAGGTACCTCAGCTCATAGCTTGTTTTATAGATTGTGCCAAACTTTTTTTTTGAGCTATGGTGAGCATATTTTCCAAACCAAAAATCAGCATACCTGCTCCGACATTATTTTTTTTTTAATTTGTAGATTTACTTACCAGAAGAGTTGTACAGTGGTGTAAAAAATAAGTCAACAACATGGATGAACCTGAAAGGCATTATGCTATGTGAAATAAGCTTCGTGGGTTTTTGTTTTCTTTTTTTTCCTAAATGAACACCTTTGCCCAAAAAAAAAAAAAAGAAAGTCAAATGTAGTTATACTTTAAGGAGTAAAGTAAAAAAGTTGGGATGGGATTGTCCACGAAAATCCAGGACGTAGGGATGCCTTTCCTAGAAGGAAGACGGGAGGTTGACTCTTCAAAAGAGTGGAAAGCTGTATTTTAATTTCCACTTTACTGATCTTTCAGCACAATGTTGGCATGAACACTCCTAGAGCTGCAGCCTGGCCCCACCTCTCTCCCCAAAGTAGGATGCTACACCACAGACTAGGCAAAACCATTGGTCCAGATAGAGACTTGCTTTCTGTTATGAAGAACATTTTTGCCTTGAAGGCTGTAGGGCAGACAAGTAAAAATAGAGTATAGTAGTGACCCAGGACTGTCCCACAACTGTCATCACCTAATTTGTAACAATCATACACTCTAGGAAATAGCAAGTGTTTGATGGCGGCAAAAGCACCTCTGGGAAAGAATAACTTCGTTGAATACTTGGGTTTTTCTGAGTTTCTTCATCTTATACAAATAACTTCCTGTAGGTATGGGAATTATTGGTCAAGACAGGCTCTTTTGCTTGTTTTTCTAGGCCTTACTTCCAGTCCCTGCCATAGTTGCACACTGCAGAATAGGAGAAGGAAGAGGGCAACGAAGTAACAAAAGTTCTGAAAACAAATACAAGGAAACTCAGGGAACCAAAGAGGAAACAGACATGAGAAATTCAGAAAGAACCCAGACTAGTAGAGAACATACCCATGTGTTATTTTCCATGGTATATTTATGGAGGCTACAGGTGCCTTGGGAGTTCTATTGTCTATTGTAAATGTTTCATTCTCTGAGCTTTTCTAATCGTTATCCCTTTCTAAGTCTTTGTGATATCTGACCTAACATTCTGTTTGAGATGGGATTTTTAGTTCCTCCTGGACCTCTTCTTGTCCCAAAGTAGTGAAGTCTAACACTGATAGCAATATCACTCTGGGATCATTTATGGGGACCTGAATCTATGACTTAAACCCAGAATTTCACCTGTGAAAGTTCTCATTACTGGGTAGTGGTTGGGTATTGTCATTGTGCACAGGGCCATGTTTATATGATGAGGTCATAAGCCCCAAGACAGTGGGAACCCAGTCTGCTTGGTTTACTTACCTCTGTATCAGCAGCACCCAGAAGAATTTATGTTAGAAATAGGCACTCAATAAATATTAGTTGAATTAATGAATGATTTTAGGAAGGAGATTAGGGAATGGGTGGTAGGATATTTGAAAGGACAGCCAAAAATGCATCTTAGCACTAAAGAATTTGGATTAATATTACTGGAAACCATGTGGACAATCAACTGCTATTTCTTACTTTTTAAAAAAGAAGTCTTAGGACTTCCCTGGTGGCGCAGTGGTTAAGAATCTGCCTACCAATGTAGGGGACACAGGTTCGAGCCCTGGTCCGGGAAGATCCCACGTGCCGCAGAGCAACTAAGCCTGTGTGCCACAACTACTGAGCCTGTGCTGTAGAGCCCGTGAGCCACAACTACTGAAGCCCGCACACCTAGAGCCTGTGCTCTGCAACAAGAGAAGCCACCGCAGTGAGAAGCCCGTGCACCGCAACGCAGAGCAGCCCCTGCTCGCCGCAACTAGAGAAAAAGCCTGTGTGCAGCAATGAAGACCCAACGCAGCCAAAAGTAAATAAATAAATTTATTTAAAAAAAAAAAAGACTGTCATCTCTAGATCCTCTTAAAAAAAAAAGTCTTATATGTGACATTTTAACTATTTTACCTGTAATATTTCTGTGGTTTCATAGTAAATTATTTAATTTCTCTATTGACAATGTTGTTTAAATATTAAACGTTAACTAAAATTTAATGTGGCTTGTTCTTTTAAACACTTTAAACAACTTAACATAAAATATATTATAAATGTGATCATTATAAAACTTACTGAGACTTCCCTGGTGGTCCAGTGGTAAAGAATCTGCCTTCCAATGCAGAAGACGTGGGTTTGATCCCTGGTTGGGGAACTAAGATTCCACTTGCCGCGGGGCAGCTAAGCCTGCATGCCACAACTACTGAGCTCGACCGCCTCAACTAGAGAGCCTGCATGCCGCAAACTACAGAGCCCACATGCCCTGGAGCTCGCACGCCACAACTAGACAGAAGCCCGTGTGCTGCAGCTAAGACCCAACGCAGCCAAATAAATAAATAAATAAAAACACCAAGATTTAAAAAAAACAACAACAACTTATTACTCTCTGGTTTGGAGTAAACTGCTGGCTAATTTCCAGTTATCTTGATTTTTTTGCAATTAATAGAAAACTAAGAAAGGGGGATTTTAATCAGCCACAGAAAAGTTATTGTCATATCTGCTATTTTTGTCTTTACCTTATGCTCCCTATGGGTGTTGCTGAGAAGAAGGAAAGGAGTTACTACTATTCCTTTCCACGTACAGAAACCCATTTTAGACCCTCTGGACGTTCCATTTGTAATGCTAAATTATTTTTACAAAATTAGTTTGATTTATGCAGTGTCGCAGTCTGGCTAACAGCATAGTCTTTAAGCTCACTGTTTAATCCTTTTAGCACAACTCTGACAGACTTAAAAATATCCTTGCTTTCTGGCAGTGCTAGAAAGTACCAGAACAGTATTGACTGTTTTCTTGCCCCAGGACATGGAGTCATCTCCCATTCAGTCCTGTTTCTTTTTAGTGGAGAGTAATAGTAGAGATCAAAACCTGGGCTTATGAATGGTGGTGACCAGCAAAAGTACTGCTGTTGCTGTTACACTAATTTTAGTGACAGAGCTTTGTTTTCCTATTCATTGTAAGATATTGCCTGCATACAAAAAACATATACGTAATGTATACCTAAGAAATACAAACAAAACAAACATCCGTACACTCTACCCAGCTTAAGAAAGGAAGCATTATTAAACTTCAGAAATTCCCTGTGTATCCTTCTGTTTTGCATCCCCTTTCAACCCCAAAGAGGTAACTACCATCTTAATTTTTATTTTTGTCATTCTCTTACTTTTCTTTAGTTTTTTTTGTTACCATGTATGTACCCTGAAACATTTATTATTTAGTTTTCCTCATCTTTGAACTGGAAATATGTTGTCTTACAGTATGTATTCTTCTTTGACTGATTTTTTTTTCCGTTAACCTTACTTTGAGATCCACATTGATGTGGTAGCGTTAGTTCAGTCATATTCACTGCTTTATTATATTCCATAGTATGCCACAATTTTTGCATTTTCCTCTATTGTTTCCCATTTTTTGCTCTTGGAAAAATATTGCTGTGAACATTTCCATACACGTTACCTTATGCACGTGTGTAGGTGTTTCTCCAGGTCATTGTTTTGGGACATGTTTTTAACCATGACCCCATAGTAAGAAATATAATAAGGCAAAATGCACTATTTATGTGTAATGAGGTAAAAATATAACATTTTATTCCATTCACTTTCATTAAAATAAAATACTGGTTGTGACCCACTAAATTGATTCATGATCCATTGGGTTAAAACCAGCAGTTTGAGAACTGCCTGCCCTAAGAGTGAGTTTGCTGGGTCTAGAATATGTTTAAATGTTAACCTAAGAAGATTATGTCTTTGTTTTTCAAAGTGGTTGAACCCGTCTAGCAGCAAGTGAGAGTTCCTATTGCTCCAATCCTTGGCATTGGCAAACTTCGGAATTGCCAGTTTCATGAGTGTGAAATGGTATATCCTGTGGCTTTAATTTGCATTTCCCCATTACTGATTGAATTATCTAGTGGGGAGACAATTTTGTTTACTATTAGAGTGCACTTTGATGTTCATCTAAATGTAAAGTACGTCTTAACCGTTCTTGGATCTTGAGGTTTTTGAAAATCTGATGAAAGTTAAGGACCTACCTCCTAGAAGAATTACACATATACAATTATACGTAAATTTGACATACAATATCAGAGCGTTCTTGACCATTTTAGGACCTTTAGAGGAAGAGATAGCTGGTAAAAAGTTCCCAGGGACTCCCAGCAACACAGATGGCTGATTTCTCTGTTCCATCCGAGTCATTTACTGTTCCGGGTTGAGGCTTCCCTCCTCCACACCAACACCCCCACCTCCATCCTGAGGCTTTCTGGAGAAGTGTGATATGGCCTGCAGCTTTGCATTGGTGGCAGAATTTGTTGTTGTCTATCATGGGGTACCAGCATACGTTAACACTGTGTGTATAGACTGTGTGCTAAAGATGAGTGACAGAGCAGAGGCTATAAATTCAACACAGCCCAAAAAATTGAAGCTGAAAGCAACAAATAAAAGACTCTAAGAATATCCAGAAGAGAGTGGGCGGGATACATGTTTTTTCTATATGAGATGATAGACTGAACCAATTTTATTTACATCTTAATAGGATAGTCCAGTAGCCTTGAGGCTTTGGTGACGCCTTGGTAACTGATAAGAGTTACATGGACCCCACTTATAGTTAAAATTATTTGTATTATGACACAGTTAATAAGTGGATATAATTCTACATGTGTAAATTGATCTTCAGAGAAAAATGGTTTTGCTTTCCTTATCTTCCAGTACTGTAGATATTTTTCTGCTTGATTTTCCCTAGGGCTTTTCTTACTCATTTAATGCAGGATTTAGAATTTATCCCACTACTTTGGCTCCAAGGAACTTTATTCACTCACTACCCAGCCAGGTGACTCAACACCCAGTCAGTGGTTAAGACTAATTAGATGCATTATTCTCTTCAGAGACACCTCCAGCTCTTCCCTGACTTCCACTCCAAAGTCCCCAAGTCTGTGAAATAAAGCTGTCATGTAGTATAAGGACACTTGTGTTTACTATCAGAAGGGACCTCCTTCCAGAAGACATTTTTTATTTGATTGGATAAGAGGTATGTGTGGGTAAGTCACAAAATGGCTATTCCAAGCTCTATTGGGAGACCAGCATCTGAAAAGGTAGAAAGTACACAAGATTCAGCCAAATAGAAAACTAGTTGTCTCTCTGGCAGATCATTTGCAGCTTTCTTTGGAGTGTATCCATTAGCAATGCAAACGTGGGGTTTGATAGCACAATAAACAAAACATTGAAAACCTTAGATGGTACTTATGAAATTGACTCTAGTCAAGTAGACAGTGAAGCACATCCCTATTGGGCCAGAGGTAGTTATCCCTTTATTCTGAATTCAAAACCAGTTACTTTTAATGGTCCTGAATATGTCTCCCAATTTGCTTAGGACTGTTATCCCCGGGGAAAAGATAGGAGAATCTGATAGAAGGCAAGCCACTTGCCTTATTACTAGGTGGAGGTGGTGATGGTCAGAGAAACTAACAGGCTGCAAAGGCATGGAGTCTCAGGAAAGACTGGCTTCATGGTTTGGCAAATCCAAGGCATGAGATTTGGTGGTTTTGTTGTTTTGTCTTACTTTTTTGCTCGTTAAGATTAAGAGTCTTTGGGTGGGGGTGGGGGGTACTTCCCTGGTGGCGCAGTGGTTAAGAATCCACCTGCCAGTGCAGGGGACACGGGTTCGAGCCCTGGTCCAGGAAGATCCCACATGCTGCGGAGCAACTAAGCCCAGGCGCCACAACTACTGAGCCTGCGCTCTAGAGCCCACAAGCCACAACTACGGAGCCCGAGTACCACAAGTACTGAAGCCCACGCACGTAGAGCCTGTGCTCCACAACAAAGAGAAGCCACCACAATGAGAAGACCGCGCACCACAATGAAGAGTAGCCTCCGCTCGCAGCAACTAGAGAAAACCCATGCGCAGCAACAAAGACCCAACTCAGCCAAAAATAAAAATAAAGAAATAAAGAAATAAAATTTTTCAAAAATAGTCTTTTGGGAGAAAAATTAAATGCACGGACTAACTAAAACTTCAACACTTGATTCACTACACAGGATATCAGCCTCTGCAGAGCTTTGCTATTTTGGAGCCAGTGGTGTGAATGATTCCCTGTTAATAAGAATCTGGCTTTTTTTTTTTTCCCTATTGGAGAAAAATAGCTTGTATGCATGTTACCCTACCTCGGCAGTTCTCAAGCTTTTTGTTCTCAGAACCTCTTAGCACTCTTCAAAATTATTGGGTGCTAGTGGGGGGCGGGGGATGAATTGGGAGATTGGAATTGACATATAAACACTGATGATACTATGTGTAAAATAGATAACTAATGAGAACCTACTGTATAGCATAGGGAACTCTACTCAATGCTGTGTGATGACCTAAATGGGAAGGAAATCCAAAAAAGAGGGGATATATGTATACATACAGCTGATTCACTTTGCTGTGCAGTAGAAACTAACACAGCATTGTAAAGCAAAAAAAAAAAAAAAATTTATTGAGTTGGTTATAACTGCCATTTATAGTATAAAAAGTTAAAACTGAGAACAATTTTAAGTACTTATTAATTCATTTTCAAATAACAATAATGAACTCTGATACATGTTAACATAATATAAACAAGTAACTACATACTACTACTAAAAATTGTTTTTATTGTGGTAAAAGACATAATATATAACATACTATTTTAACCTTATTTAGCTGTACAGTTAAGTGGCACTAAGTACATTCACATTGTTTGGCAACTCTCACCATCATCCATCTCCTGAATTTTTCACCTTCCTAAACTGAAACTCTGTCCCCGTTAAACACTAACTCCCCATTCCCCGTCCCCAGGGGGCACCTTCCAACATACTTTCTGACTCTGAATTTGACTATTCTAGGTACCTTGTATAAGTGGAATCAAACAGTATTTGTCTGCACCTAATGTATATGGGAATGCGTTTTTAAGGTTAACTTAATATATGTCTTGCAAACAGATTGTACCTTCTTTTTTTTTCCCCCTATACAGTAGGCCCTCACCAACCGTCTACTTTGTGCACAGTAGTGTACGTACGTCAATCCCAATCTCCCAGTCCATGCCACCCACCCCCCTCCTTGGTGTTCATACGTTTGTTCTCTACGTCTCTGTCTCTGTTTCTGCTTTGCAAATAGGTTTGTCTGTACCATTTTTTTAAATTACACATATGTGTTAATATACGATATTTGTTTTTCTCTTTCTGACTTATTTCGCTCTGTATGACAGTCTCGGTTCATCCACGTCTCTGCAAATGGCACAGTTTCGTTCCTTTTTATTGCTGAGTAATATTCCATTGTATATATGTACCACATCTTCTTTATCCATTCCTCTGTTGATGGGCATTTAGGTTGCTTAGTAAGTAACTATATTTACCAAAAGATTAGAGTCATGGTGTGATTTTGTCTCTTTAATGTCTGGTTTAATAGAAGATAGCTGGATTCTCAGGTCTGCTGCTCCTTTCAGTCTTTTTTTTTTTTTTGGCTGCGTTGGGTCTTCATTGCTGTGCGCGGGCTTTCTCTAGTTGTGGCGAGCGGGGGCTACTCTTCCTTGCAGTGCGCGGGCTTCTCATCGCAGTGGCTTCTCTTGTTGCAGAGCACGGGCTCTAGGCGCGCGGGCTTCAGTCGTTGTGGCACGTGGGCTCAGTAGTTGTGGCTCGCGGGCTCTAGAGCGCAGGCTCAGTAGTTGTGGCGCATGGGCTTCGTTGCTCCGTGGCATGTGGGATCTTCCCAGACCAGGGCTCGAACCTGTGTCCCCTGCATTGGCAGGTGGATTCTAAACCACTGCCCCACCAGGGAAGCCCTGTTCAGTCTGTTTTAATATGTTATTTTGGTTGAATGATATGAAGAAAAGCCAGCCTCATACAGATACATAGTTGGAAAAGGAAGGAGTATTTTAATAGCTGTTTAGATAATTTTGGATATCATTTTGTGGTACTACACCAAAATATGAATGATGGTAGTTTCTTTTCTGTAAGAAAGTTTATTACAACTTTTTTTTGTTTTGTTATAGCAAAACTGAAGGGTCTAAATACCCATCAATATGTGACCAATGAAATATAGTATATATACACAATAGAATATAATGCAGCTATTAAACATTGAGGTCAGTATATACTTATGGGGAAAGCCTCTGAAGTACATAATTTAAAAAAATACAGGAGACTAGAAGTGGCAGTTTAGTGAGAGGTTAAGCCAGCAGGAGCCTAGCTTCTTGGCTTCAAAGTCCAGATCTGCTACTTCCTAGTTATAGACTACTGAGAAAGGTCTTAACTTCTCTGTGCCTCTCCTACTATCCTTTGCTTTGAATGAACTCTCTAGCTGACCCTTATTTTTCTGAGATCTTTAACTCTAAATAATGGTCTCAATTCAGTAATTAAAATGTCCAGAACTCCCACATTCCCAGTACCTACAACAAAAGAAAGAGGGAGAGAAGGTTCTTTTGCCTTTGGTAACTAGGACATCATTGGTGACCTCCACCAGGTGGTTTCAGAGGAGGAGTAAGACAGAGCCCAAATGCAGTGGGAAAAGGAAGGAGTGAGGGCTGTGGAAGGGGTGGAGCAAGTGAGGGCAGACTTTTGGAGCAGCTACAGAGGGAAAAGCTAAAATAGTGGAAAGAGGTGTATTTAAAGAAGTGAGGTTGCTGAGGAGGTGGGAAAAGATGGATGGAATTCTCAGCTCAGGGGCGTGCATTAGTTTTGGAATAGAAGCTATGAGAATACACACTTAGAGCCTCCATTTAGGGAAAATGACCTGGAAGTTAAGAGGGTTCCTGCTTGATAGCTCCTAATTTACTCCTTACAGGAAAGAGGAGATGATGTTAGGGACTCAAGGAGTGTGGTGGTGGTTGGGACGGTCTCTGGGAAATGGGAAAGGGGAGCTTCCCAGAGAGTCACTCCCTAGGATTTCTGAGCAGCTTTAAGAGCAAACAGGTCTGAGTTTGGAAATTATAGGTTTGTGGGATCTGTGTAGCTCTGTGATTTTCCCTGGAAGCCTCAGAAGCAGGGTTGCAGGCATAGAGCATGCCTTCAGGGACATGCTGCAGGCTGTCTCAGAGGAACTCCAACACCAAAAGGGCCAAAGACAACATCAGCCCTTCCTCATTATTTTGCTGCAGGCAAGCTTCATTAGGCAGCACAATCCATCAAATAAAGAGAATATTTTACATAACTCCCCTCTTGAAAAAGCAGCACCTTGATTTCTATATTTAAAAACGTAATACTAAACATCGACTAGCTTAACAAAACACAGCCACTGTGGGTGGCTTTATGCATTAGCACCTAACTCATCAGCACACCGAATTCAGACACTTGAGTGTCTTTATTTAATACGTGAAGTTCTCCAGTGGTAGTTTCTTAGTTTTTTTCCTAAGGTTGATTTGTTTTGTTTTTTTAATTTATTTTTTTGGCTGCGCTTGGTCTTCATTGCTGAGCACAGGCTTTCTCTAGTTGCAGCGAGCAGGGGCTACTCTTTTTTTTTTTTAATATTTTATTTATTTATTTATTTGTTTGTTTATTTATGGCTGTGTTGGGTCTTCGTTTCTGTGTGAGGGCTTTCTCTAGTTGCGGCAAGTGGGGGCCATTCTTCATCGCAGTGCGCGGGCCTCTCACCATCGCGGCCTCTCCCGCTGCGGAGCACCGGCTCCAGACGCGCAGGCTCAGCAATTGTGGCTCACTGGCCCAGTCGCTCCGCGGCACGTGGGATCCTCCCAGACCAGGGCTCGAACCCGTGTCCCCTGCATTGGCAGGCAGATTCTCAACCACTGCGCCACCAGGGAAGCCCAGGGGCTACTCTTCGTTGAGGTGCACGAGCTTCTCATTGCCGTGGCTTCTCTTGTTGTGGAGCACAGGCTCTAGGCGCACGGGCTTCAGTAGTTGCAGCACGCGGGCTCCTAGAGTGCGGGCTCAGTAGTTGTGGCGCACGGGCTTAGTTGCTTCGCAGCATGTGGGATCTTCCCAGACCAGGACTGGAACCCGTGTCCCCTGCATTAGCAGGCAGACTCTTTTTTTTTTTTTTTTTTTTTTTTAATTTATTTTCGGCCGCGTTGGGTCTTCGTTGCTGCGTGCAGGCTTTCTCTAGTTGCAGTGAGTGGGGGCTACTCTTCATTGCAGTGCACAGGATTCTCATTGCGGTGGCTTCTCTTGTTGCGGAGCACAGGCTCTAGGCGCGTGGGCTTCAGTAGTTGTGGCACGCGGGCTCAGTAGTTGTGGCTCGCAGGCTCTAGAGCACAGGCTCAGTAGTTGTGGCACACGGGCTTAGTTGCTCCGTGGCACGTGGGATCTTCCCGGACCAGGGCTTGAACCCATGTCGCCTGCATTGGCAGGCAGATTCTTAACCACTGTGCCACGAGAGAAGTCCTGGCAGGTGGATTTTTAACCACTGGACCACCAGGGAAATCCCTCCAATGGTAGTATCTTAAAGTTTAGTTGCAATGTGGAATCTGAAAACTGATCAGATTTTGTACTATTACATTAAAATCTTTGGTCTTGCATTTTTTTTTTTTTTTTTAGAGTTGGTCTTGCATTTTGAATGATTTTTTTTTTTTTTACCAATATGCATGATTTGTAACACCATGCATTTAGTTTTTTGGAAAATACTAGTTCACTGGGTTATACAGATCTAATGTTGACTAATTTCATTAACAAGTTACATTCATTAATAGCACCACCAATCTCATCAGAAAGTCTTTAAGTACCGAGAAGCTGTCCAGCTCACAGTGGTAGATACAAGTTTTCCAGAATTTTAAAGCTCAAAATTATCATTGGCAACAAATACTGTCAGTTGTTCTCCTTCAAATGACAGACTTCTTTCATTTTTCAGAAATGAGAAAATGTCTGCCAAGTACCCAAGTATGAATAACCATAGTTTATCTGGGAAAGCAGATTTAGCTTGCAACTCAGTTGCACAAATGCTTTTCCTGGAGACCACCACTCTTGGCAGGAGAGTTTTATGCTTACTTCCCATTTCATAAAATAGAATATTAAAAAGATATCTAAGAATTAAGATTTAATAAATTAACCTCATTTTTAATAAAATTGTATGTATTTCATTACAAATACAATTATAAATATGGTATATAGAATATTTACTTCACTTAATTTTTATTTATTTATTTATTTTTGGCTGCGTTGGGTCTTTGTTCCTGCACATGGGCTTTCTCTAGTTGCAGCAAGCAGGGGCTACTCTTTGTTGGAGTGTGTGGGCTTCTCATTGCAGTGGCTTCTCTTGTTGCGGAACATGTGTTCTAGACACATGAGCTTCAGTAGTTGCAGCACATGGGCTCAGTAGTTGTGGCACGTGGGCCCTAGAGCACACGGGCTTTAGTAGTTGTGACGCAAGGGCCCTAGGGCGCGCGGACTTCAGTAGTTGTGGCTCGCAGGCTCTAGAGTGCAGGCTCAGTAGTTGTGGCACACAGGCTTAGTTGCTTCGTGGATGTGGGATCTTCCTGGACCAGGGATCGAACCTGTGTCCCCTGCATTGGCAGGCAGATTCTTAACCACTGCACCACCAGGGAAGTCCTCACTTAATTTTTACTGCTTTGGGTTTTTTTAATAAAAGCAAGGGTCTTATTTTAGAATAATTTTATAGTGAATAACCTGAATAGTTTATTTCAGACAAGTTGCTAAAATGATAGAGTGCTCATGTATTTTTCATCCAGCTTCCCCTAATTTTAACATCGTACATGACCATGGAACATTTGTCAAAATTAAGATATCAACAGTGGGACAGAACTCTTTACCAAACTCTAAACTTTATTCCAGTTTTCCCATGAGTGTCCTTTTGCTCTTCCAGGATCCAATCCAGACTATCCCATTGCATTTAGGCAGCAGTTTTTTAAATAGTACTTTCTCCTTTTCTCTACCACATTTAAGGAAATAAATAAACGTAAGATTTATGGAAGAGTTGCAGAGATAGAACAGAGAATACCATGTACCCTCCACCCAGCTTCCCCTGATGTGAACATCTTGCATAATGACAGTGCGTTTGTCCAAAACTAATAGACCAACAAGGCCGCCATGTTTTTATACCATCATGGGGACACCTCCCCTGTAGATATGTCTTAGATTTGGGGGGACCTTCACATCTGTGAGCTTCTCACTCTCATGACTTCAAGCTTGGAGTCAGGCAGACCAGGGCTTTGCACCCCACCCCAGCCATGTCCTGGAGTGTGACCGCCCTAATTTCAGCTTCCTCCTCCACAAATGGGCAAATGTAGTGCTCGTGGCAGACACTCAGCAAACTGCTGCTTTGTTCTTAAGTGAAACTGCCTTTTTTTTCTTTTTTCTTTTCCTTCCTTCCTTCCTTTCTTTTCTTCCTTTTTGTTCTTCCTTCCTTGCTTTCTTTTTTTTTATTCTTTTTTTTTGAATTTTATTTTATTTATTTTTTATACAGCAGGTTCTTATTAGTTATCTATTTTATACATATAGTGTATATATGTCGGTCCCAATCTCCCAATTCATCCCACCACCACCACCCCCCCTCCCGCCGCTTCCCCCCTTGGTGTCCATACGATTGTCCTCTACATCTGTGTCTCAATTTCTGCCCTGCAAACCGGTTTATCTGTACCATTTTTCTAGGTTCCACATATATACGTTAATATACGATATTTGTTTTTCTTTTTCTGACTTACTTCACTCTGTATGACAGTCTCTAGATCCATCCACGTCTCTACAAATGACCCAATTTCGTTCCTTTTTATGGCTGAGTAATATTCCATTGTATATATGTACCACATCTTCTTCATCCATTGATCTGTCGATGGGCATTTAGGTTGCTTCCGTGACCTGGCTATTGTAAATAGTGCTGCAATGAACATTGTGGTACATGACTCTTTGAATTATGGTTTTCTCAGGGTATATGCCCAGTAGTGGGATTGCTGGGTCATATGGTAGTTGTTTTTAGTTTTTTAAGGAGCCTCCATACTGTTCTCCTTAGTGGCTGTATCAATTTACATTCCCACCAACAGTGCAAAAGGGTTCCCTTTTCTCCACACCCTCTCCAGCATTTGTTGTTTGTAGATATTCTGATGATGCCCATTCTAACTGGTGTGAGGTGATACCTCATTGTAGTTTTGATTTGCATTTCTCTAATAATTAGTGATGTTCAGCTTTTCATGTGCTTCTTGGCCATCTGTATGTCTTCTTTGGAGAAATGTCTATTTAGGTCTTCTGCCCATTTTTGGATTGGGTTGTTTGTTTTTTTAATATTGAGCTGCATGAGCTGTTTATATATTTTGGAGATTAATCCTTTGTCCGTTGATTCATTTGCAAATATTTTCTCCCATTCTGAGGGTTGTCTTTTCGTCTTGTTTGTAGTTTCCTTTACTGTGCAAAAACTTTTAAGTTTCATTAGGTCCCATTTGTTTATTTTTGTTTTTATTTCCATTTCTCTAGGAGGTGGGTCAAAAACATCTTGCTGTGACTTATGTCAAAGAGTGTTCTTCCTTTGTTTTCCTCTAAGTTTTATAGTGTCCGGTCTTATATTTAGGTCTCTAATCCATTTTGAGTTTATTTTTGAGTATGGTGTTAGGGAGTGTTCTAATTTCATTCTTTTACATGTAGCTGTCCAGTTTTCCCAGCACTACTTATTGAAAAAACTGTCTTTTCTCCATTGTATATCCTTGCCTCCTTTGTCATAGATTAGTTGACCATAGATGTGTGGGTTTACCTCTGGGTTTTCTATCCTGTTCCATTGATCTATATTTCTGTTTTTGTGCCAGTCCCATATTGTCTTGATTACTGTAGCTTTGTAGTATAGTCTGAAGTCTGGGAGCCTGATTCCTTCAGCTCCGTTTTTTTCCCTCAAGACTGCTTTGGCTATTCGGGGTCTTTTGTGTCTCCATACAGATTTTAAGATTTTTTGTTCTGGTTCTGTAAAAAATGCCACTGGTAATTTGATAGGGATTGCATTGAATCTGTAGATTGCTTTGGGTTGTATAGTCATCTTTAGAATATTGATTCTTCCAATCCAAGAACATGTTATATCTCTCCATCTTTTTGTGTCATCTTTGATTTCTTTCATCAATGTCATATAGTTTTCTGAGTACAGGTCTTTTACCTCCTTAGGTAGGTTTATTCCTGGGTATTTTATTCTTTTTGTTGCAATGGTGAATGGGATTGTTTCCTTAATTTCTCTTTCTTATCTTTTGTTGTTAGTGTGTAGGAATGCAAGAGATTTCTGTGCATTAATTTTGTATCCTGCAACTTTACCAAATTCACTGATTAGCTCTAGTAGTTTTCTGGTGACATTTTTAGGATTCTTTATGTATAGTATGTCCTCTGCAAACAGTGACAGTTCTACTTCTTTTCCAATTTGGATTCCTTTTATTTCTTTTTCTTCTCTGATTGCTGTGGCGAGGACTTCCAAAACTATGTTGAATAAGAGTGGCGAGAGTGGACATCCTTGTCTTGTTCCTGATCTTAGAGGAAATGCTTTCAGTTTTTCACCATTGAGAATGATGTTTGCTGTGGGTTTGTTGTATATGGCCTTTATTATGTTGAGGTAGGTTCCCTCTATGCCCACTTTCTGGAGAGTTTTTATCATAAATGGGTGTTGAATTTTGTCAAAAGCTTTTTCTGCATCTATTGAGATGATCATATGGTTTTTCTTCTTCAGTTTGTTAATATGGTGTATCACGTTGATTGATTTGTGTATATTGAAGAATCCTTGCATCCTTGGGATAAATCCCACTTGATCATGGTGTATGATCCTTTTAATGTGTTGTTGGATTCTGTTTGCTAGTATTTTGTTGAGGATTTTTGTATCTATATTCATCAGTGATATTGGTCCGTAATTTTCTTTTCTTTTTTTTTTTTTAATCAGTCATCAGTTTTATACACATCAGTGTATACATGTCAATCCCAATCGCCCAATTCAGCACACCACCATCCCCACCCCACCGCAGTTTTTTTTGTTGTATCTTTGTCTTGTTTTGGTATCAGGGTGATGGTGGCCTCATAGAATGAGTTTGGGAGTGTTCCTTCCTCTGCAATTTTTTGGAAGAGTTTGAGAAGGATGGGTGTTCGTGCTTCTCTAAATGTTTGATAGAATTCATCTGTGAAGCCATCTGGTCCTGGACTTTTGTTTGTTGGAAAATTTTTAATCATGGTTTCGATTTCATTACTTGTGATTGGTCTGTTCATATTTTCTATTTCTTCCTGGTTCAGTCTTAGAAGGTTATACCTGTCTAAGAATTTGTCTGTTTCTTCCGGGTTGTCCATTTTATTGGCATAGAGTTGCTTGTAGTAGTTTCTTAGGATGCTTTGTATTTCTGCGGTGTCTGTTGTAACTTCTCCTTTTTCATTTCTAATTTTATTCATTTGAGTCCTCTCCCTCTTTTTCTTGATGAGTCTGGCTAAAGGTTTATCAATTTTGTTTATCTTCTCAAAGAACCAGCTTTTAGTTTTATTGATCTTTGCTATTGTTTTCTTTGTTTCTATGTCATTTATTTCTGCTCTGATCTTTATGATTTCTTTCCTTCTGCTAACTTTGGGTTTTGTTTGTTCTTCTTTCTCTAGTTCCTTTAGGTGTAAGGTTAGATTGTTTATTTGAGATGTTTCTTGTTTCTTGAGATAGGCTTGTACTGCTATTAACTTCCCTCTTAGAACTGCTTTTGCACATCCCACAGGTTTGGGATCGTCGTGTTTTCATTGTCATTTGTCTCTAGGTAGTTTTTGATTTCCTCTTTGATTTCTTCAGTGATCTCTTGGTTATTTAGTAATGTATTATTTAGCCTCCATGTGTTTGCGTTTTTTTATGTTTTTTTCCCTGTAATTGATTTCTAATCTCATAGCGTTGTGGTCGGAAAAGATGCTTGATATTATTTCAATTTTCTTAAATTTACTGAGGCCTGATTTGTGACCCAAGGTGTAATGTATCCTGGAGAATGTTCTGTGTGCAGTTGAGATAGTGTAATTTGCTGTTTTTGGATGGCATGTCCTATAAATATCAATTAAATCTATCTGGTCTATTGTGTCATTTAAAGCTTGTGTTTCCTTATTAATTTTCTGTCTGGATGATCTGTCCATTGATGTAAGTGATGAGTTAAAGTCCCCCACTATTACTGTGTTACTGTCAATTTCTTCTTTTATAGCTGTTAGCAGTTGTTGTATGTATTACTGAGGTGCTCCTGTGTTGGGTGCATATATATTTATAATTGTTATATCTTCTTCTTGGATTGATCCCTTGATCATTATGTAGTGTCTTTCCTCGTCTCTTGTAACATTCTTTATTTTAAAGTCTATTTTATCTGATATCAGTATTGCTACTCCAGCTTTCTTTTGATTTCCATTTGCATGGAATATCTTTTTCCATCCTGTCACTTTCAGTCTGTATGTGTCCCTAGGTCTGAAGTGGGTCTCTTGTAGACAGCATATATATGGGTCTTGTTTTTGTATCCATTCAGTGAGCCTGTGTCTTTTGTTTGGAGCATTTAATCCATTCACGTTTAAGGTAATTATCAATATGTATGTTCCTATGACCATTTTCTTAATTGTTTTGGGTTTGTTTTTGTAGGTCCTTTTCTTCTCTTGTGTTTCCCACTTAGAGAAGTTCCTTTAGCATTTGTTGTAGAGCTGGTTTGGTGGTGGTGAATTCTCTTAGCTTTTGCTTGTCTGGTAAAGCTTTTGATTTCTCCATCGAATCTGAATGAGATCCTTGCTGGGTAGAGTAATCTTGGTTGTAGTTTCTTCCCTTTTATCACTTTAAGTATATCATGCCACTCCCTTCTGGCTTGTAGAGTTTCTGCTGAGAAATCATCTGTTAACCTTATGAGAGTTCCCTTGTATGTTATTTGTCGTTTTTTCCCTTGCTGCTTTCAGTAATTTTTTTTTGTCTTTAATTTTTGCCAGTTTGATTACTATGTGTCTCAGTGTGTTTCTCCTTGGGTTTATCCTGTATGGGCCTCTCTGTGCTTCGTGGACTTGGGTGGCTATTTCCTTTCCCATGTTAGGGAAGTTTTCGACTATAATCTCTTCAGATATTTTCTCTGGTCCTTTCTCTCTTCTCCTTCTGGGACCCCTATAATGCGAATGTTGTTGCGTTTAATGTTGTCCCAGAGGTCTCTTAGGCTGTCTTCATTTCTTTTCATTCTTTTTTCTTTATTCTGTTCCACAGCAGTGAATTCCACCATTCTGTCTTCCAGGTCACTTATCCGTTCTTCTGCCTCAGTTATTCTGCTATTGATTCCTTCTAGTGTAGTTTTCATTTCAGTTATTGTATTGTTCATCTCTGTTTGTTTTTTCTTTAATTCTTCTAGGTCTTTGTTAAACATTTCTTGCATCTTCTCGATCTTTGCCTCCATTCTTTTTCTGAGGTCCTGGATCATCTTCACTATCATTATTCTGAATTCTTTTTCTGGAAGGTTGCCTATCTCCACTTCATTTAGTTGTTTTTCTGGGGTTTTATCTTGTTCCTTTATCTGGTACATAGCCCTCTGCCTTTTCATCTTGTCTGTCTTTCTGTGAATGTGGTTTTTGTTCCACAGGCTGCAGGATTGTAGTTCTTCTTGCTTCTGTTGTCTGCCCTCTGGTGGATGAGGCTATCTAAGAGGCTTGTGCAAGTTCCCTGATGGGAGGGACTGGTGGTGGGTAGAGTTGGCTGTTCCTCTGGTGGGCAGAGCTCAGTAAAAGTTTATCCACTTGCCTGCTGATGGGTGGGGCTGGGTTCCCTCCCTGTTGGTTGTTTGGCCTGAGGCAACAACAGCACTGGACCCTATGCGGCTCTTTGGTGGGGCCAATTGTGGACTCTGGGAGGGCTCACGCCAAGGAGTACTTCCCAGAACTTCTGCTGCCAGTGTCCTTGTCCCCACGGTGAGCTACAGCCACCCCCCATCTCTGCAGGAGACCCTCCAGCACTAGCAGGTAGGTCTGGTTCAGTCTCCTGTGGGGTTACTGCTCCTTTCCCTGGGTCCCGATATGCGTGCTACTTTGTGTGTGCCCTCCAAGAGTGGAGTCTGTTTCCCCTAGTCCTGTCGAAGTCCTGCAATCAAATCCCACTAGCCTTCTAAGTCTGATTCTCTAGGAATTCCTCCTCCTATTGCCTGACCCCCAGGTTGGGAAGCCTGACGTGGGGCTCAGAACCTTCACTCCAGTGGGTGGACTTCTGTGGTAAAAGTGTTCTCTAGTTTGTGAGTCACCCACCCAGTGGTCATGGGATTTGATTTTATTGTGATTGCGCCCCCCCCCCCCCCACCGTCTCATTGCAGCTTCTCCTTTGTCTTTGTATGTGGGGCATCTTTTTTGGTGAGTTCCAGTGTTTTCCTGTCGATGATTGTTCAGCAGTTAGTTGTGATTCCGGTGCTCTTGCAAGAGGGCGTGAGCGCACCTCCTTCTACTCCACCATCTTGAACCAGTCAGTGTCAATATTCCCTTTCCAGTCAGTGTCAATATTCCCTTTCCTTCCTTCCTTCCTTCCTTCCATCCATCCTTCCTGCCTCCCTCCTTTTCTCCCTTTCTTTCTTTCTCTTTCTCTTTCTTTCTCTCTCTCTCTCTCTCTTTCCCTTTTAACTGCCTGGCAGTGAAGAATATTTTTGGCAAAGTGTTATGCTAGGGATACAGAGAAGGAAGAAAAGGGTATCTGCCCTCAAAAGACTGAAATCCTAGTGGGGAAAGAGAAGTACCCCTACAACTAACTCTGTAACAAGTTATTCTTAGTTCTTAATCTGGAGCAGTCATCTCTAGCCCAGTTAAAGAGTGATTTGGCTTGTGTACACCCCTATCTGCTCTTTCGTCACAGGTCACCACAGTTCATAGCAGAGCTTCGTCATATTACTCCTCCATAGGACTGCCTCTTAAAGGCAATAGTTTACTATTTCTTTGTGGGCCAGTATGCCTTTCTCCAGCTCTAGTAGACATTCTGCCACCCCTCAGGTAGTGGAAGCAGTAACGGCTTTATATCCTGTATTCCTTCAGCAAGCCTCAGGAGAGGGTGGTAATGATAGTTATCATTTGGTGAACCCCCACCATGGCTGCTTCATGTATATCGTCTCTAATCCTAGGGAATTGTTTTATTTTACAGATAAAGAAACAGGTTTAGATAGGTTTGTTCATTTGCCCAAAGTAATAAGAGGCAGAAACCAGATTCCCACCCAGGTTTGTCTGAGTCCAAGGTCTGAGCTCCTTCCACTCTATCATGATGCTTTTCCAAGGAGATGGAAGCGAAGAAGGAAAAGATAAACAAGGGTGGCAAATAGGTTTCCTGACACTTAATAATACTAATCTGGTTATCATATTGCCATGAAGCTCTGTGGAGATTCAGAAGGAAAGAAGGAAAGAAGTGATTGATTACTGATGTCTGCTGTGGTTGCGGGAGGAGGGACCATGGACATGTTGTGAGGTGCCTGCTGTTCCCACTATAGGCAGTAATTTTCCCTTTGTATATTTGCTCTGGCAGTTTTCTAAATGAAGGTTTTCGTTCTGTCTGGACTTTAAATATTCTTTGAGAAACAGGAATTACATGAAGGCTGAGATCCACACTTAACTCTTCTTATACAGTTGGCTCTCAGTATCCACAGGTTTGAAAATATGCAGAAAAAAAGATTCCAGAACGTTCCAATAAACAAAACTTGAATTTGCTTAGGGCCAGCAACTATTTACATAGCATTTACATTGTATTAGGTATTAAGTAATCTAGAGATGACTTAAAGTATTCAGGAGGATGTGTATAGGTTGTATACATATACTCTGCCATTTTATATAAGGGACTTGATCATCCACAGATTTTGGTATCCAAAGAAGGTCCTGGAACCATTCCCCCTTATACTGAAGGACAACTGTATATTTAAATAGTTAACCTTTTATATTACTTAGAGTAAAAAAAAAATTTTTTTTTATAATATTGGTATAAGGTAAATACCTGTTTCATTGGAGACATGATTGGTATAATTAAGATTCTTTAGAGTGGGTTTTTATGGTAGTTTCTGTGGAAATTCTTTTAGATGTAAAAATTAGTTATAGTAGAGGGTATAAGCATTCTACTTCAATTACAAATAGGCTCTTCTGTTCCCAGAAAGAGCCATAGGACAGAGATCCAGTAAAATGATAAAAATCTTTAAAACTGAAAAAAGAAAGAAAGAAAGGTTTAAGAACTTTGTTGGTAAGGAATTTTTAAATTATTATCTCTCTAATAGCATGGTCCATTTTTTTTCTTTTTTTAGCCCAGCTTCAATAATTAACCATTAGTACCCAGTCTTACTTCGTCTGTACCCCTGTCTAGGCTCATCATATTATTTTGAAGCATATCTCAGATATATGAGTTTACTCATAAATATTATTATATATATCTCTAAAAGAAAAATAAAAATATTTACCAATAAATATTTCAATATGTTTCTCTTCTTTTTAAACAGAATCATAATACCATGTCACACCTGAAAAAAGTAAGTGTTTTCATAATATTACCAAATATTCAATCATTGTTTAAATATCCAATTTGTCTCATATGTTTTAGTTTGTTTGAATCAGGATTCAGTAAGGTTCAGGCATGATAATTGGCTGATATATCTCTTAGTCCCTTTTATTTTATTTTATTTTTTTAATAAATTTATTTGTTTTTAATTTGTGGCTGCGTTGGATCTTCGTTGCTGTGTGCAGGCTTTCTCTAGTTGCGGCAGGCGGGGGCTGCTTTTTGTTACGGTGCACGGGCTTCTCATTGCGGTGGCTTCTCTTGTTGCGGAGCACAGGCTCTAGGCGTGCGGGCTTCAGTAGTTGTGGCACATGGGCTCAGTAGTTGCGGCATGTGGGCTGTAGAGCACAGACTCAGTAGTTGTGGCGCACAGGCTTAGTGGCTCCGTGGCATGTGGGATCTTCCCGGACCAGGGCTCAAACCCATGTCCCCTGCATTGGCAGGCGGATTCTTAACCACTGCGCTTCTTAGTCCCTTTTAATCTTTAGGTCTCCATTCCATCTATTTTTCTTATGTTTTTGTTGAAGAAACTAGTTTGTCCTGTAGAGTTTCCCACATCCTGTTTTATATTCAAGACTGTATCAGAGTGATGTTGTATTAGGAGACACATAATGTCTGGTTTTCTCTTTTTATGGTGTTATGATCCTAGATCCTAGATCCATTCACGATTGCAAACTGGAAACTGTTTTAGTCCATTCAGGCTGCTGTGACAGATTACTATACACTGGGTGGCTTATAAACATTTCTGGAGGCTGGGAATCCTAAGACGAAGACTCGGGCAGGTTCAGTATCTGGTGAGAACCCGCTTCCTGGCTCATGGACAGATGTCTTCTCACTGTCCTCTCACGGTGGAAGAGGTAAGGGAGTTCCCTAGGGCCTCTTTTTTTAAGTATACTAATAATCCCACTCGTAAGGGCTTCACCCTCATGACCTAATCATCTCCCAAAAGCCCCACCTCCAAATACCAACACACTGGGATTGTTTCAGTGTGCACTGGAGAGACCAGGGAGACAAAGTCAACCTATGGCAGTGACAGTGTCATTCTCTCTTCATTTATTAGCTGTAATACTCATATACATATCAACTCTTCCTCATCTTTTTGGTCCCAATTCGTATAGGAAAGACAGGATAAATGCTTGTTTCTTTTTTATGTACCCATTTTCAGTATGAGTTGATTCACTGACATCCTCCAGTTAAATACAAATTAGTATTTTTTATTATGAACTCATGAATTTAAACATTTGATATTATTTCAAATCAATCAAGGGTATTGCAGTCATTACCCTTATTGATTCCCAAATTGTTTCATCTGGTCAGTGAGTACTTCTTCAAGTAAGGTCACAAGTCCTTTTGACAGTAACCCTAATACTCTTTGATAGCTTCCGGGTTATCTGGTATGACAAAATATCCCAGGCTCATTTTGTACATTTGCCCCAGACCTGGTGTAAGTTATCTAACCTAGGACCCCTGTTGCCTTTTAGTGGGAAGCATTATTTCAAGACACTAGGGATAAGGAATGTTAGCTGCTAGTGTTACAAAACAAAACCCAACAGAGTAAATTTGAAGATCTTAATGACTTTATTAAGCAATTCATGAATCGAGCAGCATCCCATCTACCAAATATTGATAGAAAGGTGCTCCTTATAAAATGGAAAGTTTTTATAGGCAGAAAGAGGGTGGAACAAGGAAATTTAAAAAGTGGATTATTTCAGGTAAGGTACCTTCCTTTAGGGGAAGGCAGGGCATTTTAGGTAGATTACCTCTCTAGTGCTGACTAAGAAATTTCAGACTGGTTGGTTTATAATTCCATTCCTGGGAGAGGTGAAACTGCAGTTAGGTTAGTAGTAGTAAGTTTTTGTGGGGCTTAGCATAAGTGACTCCATTTTGGGCCTGTTGTTTCTTTTTAGCACTACTGAGTTGGTTGTTGTCCCAAGGACTTTTCAGTACACAAAGAGTTTTGTTTTGTTTTATTTTTGTTTCCTTTCTCTAAAAGCAGTACTGCTCCTTCTGAAACAAATTTAGGACTCTCGGGTTATCTTAAATCTGAAACTTTTATCGTCCTAAACTGAGAACAAACAGCAGGATTGATAGAATATCACACAAATACCCATTTGCTTTATTTCACAATATACACATAATAGTCTCAGTACCACCACCAAGTAGGATCAGTACAAATAGTTTAAGTTACGTTTTTTGTTTTGTTTTTGCAGTTTTTTTTGTCCTTAGGGTATATTTCACTAGAAATGTATAGCTAAATTACTGTGATCTAAAGTCACCTGGAATAGTATTTCTTTTTGTGATGCTACCAGCTAGATACATATTAAGTTCATTTGTTTTATTTCATTTTTAATTTTTAGAGATTGCTTTTGTTTCTACTTAAATTTTATTTTGTACTTAATGCAAAATCTATAAAAGCAAATTTTCAAATAAGTTCAATTTCTGTCTCTATTCCCTCTACCTATTCTCTCTTTATACTATAAGTAATCTTTTTTTAATGATTTATCCTTCCATTGACAAAAAAAGATACATTTATTTCTTTTTACTTAGATTAACAGTAGTATCCTATGTACAGTTTTCTCTGCCTTGCGTTTTTACTTAATACATTCTGGAGGTTACTTGATAGTAGTACCTAGAGAGTTTCCTCTTTCATTTTTTTCAGATGCAAGGTATTTCATTGTATGAATGTACCAGAGTTTATTCAGTTAATTTTGTTCATTAAACATTTGGGTTGTTTCTAGTCTTCTGGGTTTTTTGCTTGTTTCTTTTAATCTTTTTATTTGGCTTCATTGGGTCTCAGTTGGGACGCATGGGCTTCTCTGTAGTTGTGACGAGAAGGTTCTAGAACATGCAGGCTTAGTTGCCCCATGGCATGTGGGATCCTAGTTCCCCGACCAGGAATTGAACACACGTCCCCTGCACTGGAAGGCGGACTCTTAACCACTGGACCACCAGGGAAGTCTCTCTAGTCTTCTGTTATTATAAAAGAGTCCCACAAGGAATAGTTTTATGCATATGTGTTTTCGTGGTTTCTGGCAAGGATTTCTACATGATTTAAGGCTATCCTTGCTTAAGTTGCGTCCAATTAAATGTCTGCAATAATTTTAAAATAACATTTAATTAAAAACTTGCAGTGCATAATTATTCATTGGGGACATGGAAATCAAACCACAGTGAAGGGGCTTCCCTGGTGGCGCAGTGGTTAAGAATCTGCCTGCCACTGCAGGGGACATGGGTTCGAGCCCTGGTCTGGGAAGATCCCACACGCCATGGAGCAACTAGGCCCGTGAGCCACAACTACTGAGCCTGCACGTCTGGAGCCTGTGCTCCGCAACAAGAGAGGCCGTGATAGTGAGAGGCCCATGCACCGCGATGAAGAGTGGCCCCCGCTTGCCGCAGCTAGAGGAAGCCCTCGCACAGAAACGAAGACCCAACACAGCCAAAAATAATTAATTAATTAATTAATTAATTTTTTAAAAAATGCATTGGTTCCAAGAGACAAAAGTTTCTAATTTGAAATCAGTAAATGTTAATTAAATGCCCGGAAAATGTCAATGGTTACCTACAGTTCAACACTACTGTCATATAAATGGCTAATAAATAAGTAGTTATATTAAAAAAAAAAAACAAAAACACCACAGTGAAATACCACTTCACACCTATTAAGATGGCTATAATCAAAAAGGTGGAAATAGGGGCTTCCCTGGTGGCGCAGTGGTTGAGAATCTGCCTGCCAATGCAGGGGACACGGGTTCGAGCCCTGGTCTGGGAAGATTCCACATGCCGCGGAGCAACTGGGCCCGTGAGCCACAACTGCTGAGCCTGCGCGTCTGGAGCATGTGCTCCGCAACAAGAGAGGCCGCGACAGTGAGAGGCCCGCGCACCGTGATGAAGAGTGGCCCCCGCTTGCCACAACTAGAGAAAGCCCTCGCACAGAAACGAAGACCCAACACAGACAAAAATAAATAAATAAATTAATTAATTTAAAAAAAAGATGGAAATAAATGTTGGTGAGGGTGTGGAGAAATTGAAACCCTTGTATGTTACTGGTGGGATACAGCATGCTATAATTGCTTTGGAAAAGATTTTGATAGTTCCTCAAAAAGTTAAACATAGATTTACCGTTTAAACCTACAGTTCTCTTCCTAAGTATATACTCAAGAAAGCTGAAAACAGTATGTCCACACAAAAACGTACACAAATGTTCATAGCAGCATTATCATGGTACCCAAAAAGTGGAAACAACCCAATGTCCATCAACTGATGAACAGATAAACAAAACGTACATCCATTCTGGGGCGTTTTCCAACACCAACCAATACTGTGATTCTCCAGACACCACCTAAGTGTTCATCAATTCAGTTCAGTTCTGACACTGCCCAGAGTTAATGTACACCTCACAGCATAAGGGCTCAGTCCCATAAGAATACCCCCCACTTGAGAAACCAAGTGCAAAACCTGGGCTATCCATGCTTCTGACTAAATAATTATAAATCAGGGACTTCCCTGGTGGCACAGTGGTTAAGAATCCGTCTGCCAGTGTAGGGGATACGGGTTCGAGCCCTGGTCCGGAAAGATCCCACATGCCGCGGAGCAACTAAGCCCGTGTGCCACTACTACTGAGCCTGCGCTCCAGAGCCCGCGAGCCACAACTACTGAAGCCCGAGCACCTAGAGCCCGTGCTCTGCAGCAAGAGAAGCCACCGCCGTGAGAAGCCCGCACACCACAACAAAGAGTAGCCCTCACTTGCCGCAACTAGAGAAAGCCCGTGCGCAACAACGAAGACCCAACTCAGCCAAAAATAAATAAATTTATTTTTTAAAAAAGAAGATTAAAATAAATTATAAATCAGGGGTTACACGACCCCCTCCTAAAGTTCAGTAATTGGCTAGGATGGCTCACAGAACACAGGAAAGCATTTTACTTATGTTGACCAGTTTATTATAAAGAGTACAACTCAGAAACAGCCAAATGGTAGAGATGCATAGGGTAAGGTATTGGGAGCACTTGCCCAACACCTCAGTGTGTTTACTAACCCAGAAGCTCATCACATTTTGCTCTTTAGAGGTTTTTATAGAGCTTAATCTCTGTCCCTCCTCCCCTTCCCAGAGGTCGATGGCCTGTAACCATTTGGTCTTTCTTGTGACCAGCTCTGTCCTGAAGCTATCTATGGGCACTATCCTAAGTCACCTCATTTAGCATAAACTCCAGTGTGATCATAAGGAGCTCTTGCTATGAATACAAAAGATGCTGTTAGCACTCAGGAAATTCCAAGGGTTTTGGGAGCTGTGTTCCAGGAAACTGGGGCCAAATACATTTCTTATTATATTGTATCTATACAGTGGAATATTAATCACTTGTGAAAAACATTAAAGGAGTGAAGTACACTCAACAAACTAAGAATAGAAGGGAACTTCCTCAACCCAATAAAAGGGCATCTATGAAAAACCAAACCACAGCTAACATCATACTTAATCATGAAAGACTGACTGTTTTCCCCCTAAGATAGGAAGAAGCCAAGGATGTCCCCTCATGCTATTTCTATTTGGCATTGTGCTGGAGGTTCTAGCCAGGGCACTTCAATAAGAAAATGAAGTAAGAGGCATCCAGATTGGAAAGAAAGAAGTTAAATCTCTATTCACAAATGACATGATTTTTATATAGAAAATCCTCATTAATCATCTAAAAACTATGAGAAGTAGTAGACAGATTCATCAAGGTTGCAGGATACAAATCAGTATACTACAAAAATCAATTGTATTTCAATAAATTAGCAATGGACAATCCAGAAACAAAATGAAGAAGACAATTCTACTTACAAAAGCATCTAAAAGAGTAAAATACTTAGGAATAAATTTAACAAAAGATGTTTAAGACTTGTACACTGAAATCTATAAAATATTATTGAAAGAAATTAAAGATCTAAATAAATGGAAAGACATCCATTTTCATTGATTGGGAGACTTCATATTGTTAAGGTGGCTGTACTCCCAAAATTGATCTACAGATTCAGTGCAACTCCTATCAGAATCCCAGCTGGCTTCTTTATAGAAATTGATAAACTGGTTCTAAAAACCATATGGAAACTTAAGGGACCCACAATAGCCAAAACAGTTTTGAAAAAAGAACAACAAAGTTTAAGGACTCACATTTCCCAACTTCAAAACTTAGTACAGGGACTTCCCTGGTGGTCCAGTGGTTAAGAATCCCCCTTCCAATGCAGGGTACATGGGTTTGATCCCTGGTCAGGGAACTAGGATCCCGCATGCCACGGAACAACTAAGCCTGCATGCCGCAACTACTGAGCCCGCATGCTCTGGGGCCTGTGCGCCGCAACTACTGAGCCTGTGTGCACTGGAGCTCGTGTGCCACAACTATTGAGCCCGCGCACTCTAGAGCCCAAGTGCCACAACTAGAGAGAAGCCCACATGCTGCAACAAAAGATTCCGCATGCTGCAGTGAAGATCCTGTGTGCCGCAACTAAGACCCAACACAGCCAAATAAATAAATACATAAATAAATTTTTTTAAAAACTTACTACAAAGCTACAATAGTCAAGACAGTGTGGTACTGGCATAAGGACAGATGTATAGATCAGTGGAATTGAATTGAGAGTTCAGAAATACACCCTCACATTTATAGTCAGTTGATTTTTAGCCAGAATGCCAAGACAGCTACATGGGGAAGGTGTAATCACTTCGACAGATGGTACTGGGACAACTGGATATCTCTTGTCCACACAAGTACATATTCATAGCAGCCAAAGGGTGGAAACAACCCAAATGTCTATCAACTGATGAATGGATAAAGTGTGTAAAACCCATACAATGGAATATTATTTGGCCTTGAAAATGAGTACAGTACTGATTTGGGCTACAACGTAGATGAACCGTGAAAACTTTGTGCTAAATGAAAGAAGCCAAACACAAAAGGCCACGTATTGTATGGTTCTACTTATATGAAATGTCCAGAATAAGCAGTTATAGAAACAGAAAGTAGGTTAAAGGTTGTCAGCGGCTGGACAGGATAAGGAAGGGCGGGTGACTGCTAATGGGTACAGGGTTTTGTTTGGGTTTCTTTTTTGGCAGGGTGAGGGTCAATGGAAATGTTCTAGAATTAGATAGTGATGGTTATACAGCTTTGTGTCTTTACTAATAACCACAGAAAGGTGTACTTTAAAAGAGTACATCTTTTGACATACACATTATATCTCAATACCAAAAAAAGGGCTTGCAGTAAATTATTACCTCGGTAAAGGTTTTTTGTTTGTTTGTTTTTTGTTTGTTTGTTTTTGGCTGTGTTGGATCTTCGTTGCTGCACACAGGCTTTTTCTCTAGTTGCGGTGAGCGGGGGCTACTCTTTGTTGCGGTCTGCGGGCTTCTCACTGCAGTGGCTTCTCTTGTTGCGGAGCACGAGCTCTAGGCACACAGGCTTCAGTAGTTGCAGCACGTGGGCTCAGCAGTTGTGGCTCGCAGGCTCTAGAATGCAGGTTCAGTAGTTGTGGCTCACGAGCTTGGTTGCTCTACGGCATGTGGGATCTTCCCGGACCAGGGCTCGAACCTGTGTCCCCTGCATTGGCAGGCAGATTCTTAACCACTGTGCCACCAGGGAAGTCCCCTCAGTAAAGCTTTTTTTTTATATGTAAATTTATTTATTTTATTTATGGCTGCATTGGGTCTTCGTTGTGGTGTGCGGGCTTCTCATTGTGGTGGCTTCTCTTGCTGCAGAGCATGGGCTCTAGGCACGTGGGCTTCAGTAGTTGTGGCATGTGGGCTCAGTAGCTGTGGCTCGTGGGCTCTAGAGAGCACAGGCTCAGTTGTTGTGCCGCACGGGCTTAGTTGCTCCGCGGCATGTGGGATCTTCCCAGACCAGGGCTCAAACTCGTGTCCTCTGCATTGGCAGGCGGATTCTTAACTGCTGTGCCACCAGGCAAGTCCCACGCTCAGTAAAGTTTTAATGAAGGTAAGCCAAAATGGAAAAAACAACGTGCAGTTTACTCCAGTCTTCGACTTGTTCATGTTAGATGAACATTTCTTTCCCATTTAAGACAAGACAGTGACCACCAAAGCAGAGTTCAAGAAATTTTAGGCTTTGGGCTTAAATTGTTGTTGTTATTTAATTTTTATTTTGAAATAATTTTAGATTTACAGAAGAGTTGTAAAGACAGTACAGAGTTTCCCTGAACCCTTCATCCAGCTTCCTCTAATATTAAAACATCTTACATAATGCTGATTCATTTATCAAAATTAAGAAATTAACCAAAAGTGAATGCTAATGAGTCAAAACATTTCTGGAAAGATAAACAATAACAGATCATAAACTCAGTGTCATGTGAGTTTAGGGAAGTGGGAGAGTGAAGGAGAAAAGAATCATTTATGTATATCCATATGTATCTGTTCAAATATTTCTTAGGAAAAAAATAGAAGGGTTTATAATACCAATTGAAAAATTTAGGAAATCACTGGTAAAATTTAAAACATAGAGACTTCCCTGGTGGTGCAGTGTTTAAGACTCCGCACTCCCAATGCAGGGGGCCTGGGTTCAGTCCCTGGTTGGGGAGCCAAATATCACATGCGTGCTGCAACTAAAAGTTCGCATGCCACAACTAAGGAGCCCATGTGCCGCAACTAAGGAGCCCACATGCTGCAACTAAGGAGCCCTCAGGCCACAACTGAGGAGCCAGTGAGCTGCAACTAAGACCCGGCATAACCAAATAAATAAATAAATAAATTTAACACACACACACACACAGACACACACATTAGAAATTGATTAACAAATACAAATAAGACAAAGAAATATGAGGATTGCCCATGAATTAAAAAAAAAAAAAGAAAGAAAGAAAAAAAAACCTTAAGAAATTAACATTGGGGGCTTCCCTGGTGGCGCAGTGGTTGAGAGTCTGCCTGCCAATGCAGGGGACACGGGTTCGAGCCCTGGTCCGGGAAGATCCCACATGCCGCCGAGCAACTAAGCCCGTGCGCCACAACTACTGAGCCTGCATGCCACAACTACTGAAGCCTGCGCTCCTAGAGTCCGTGCTCCACAACAAGAGAAGCCACCTAAATGAGAAGACCACACACCGCGACAAAGAGTAGCCCCCGCTCGCTGCAACTAGAGAAAGCCTGCACAGAGCAACAAAGACCCAATGCAGCCAAAAAATAAAAAAATAAATTTATAGAGGAAAAAGGAAAGACGTTAACATTGGTATACGATTAACTAAGAAACAGACATTATTTGGATTTCACCAGTTTTCCCACTAATGTCCCTTCTTTGTTCCAGAATCCAAACCTTGATTCCACCTTGCAGTTAGTTGCCATCTCTACATAGTCTCCTCTAATCTGTGACAGCTTCTAAGTCTTTATTTTTCTTGACCTTGACACTTCTGAAGAGTACTGATCAGGTATTTTGTAGAGTGTCGCTCCATTTGAGTTCTCTTCATGATGAGACTGGGATTATGGGTGTTTGGAAAGACTGCCAGAGAGGTAATGTGCCCTTCTTATCACACATGATATCAACTTGTTGCTAGTGATGTTAACTTTCATCATTTGGTTAAAGGGGAGTCTGCCAGGTTTCTCTACTGTAGTTACTATTTTTTTCTCTTTATCTTTTTTTTATTGCTTTGTTCTTTTCAGTTTTTCCAAGTCACTTTGGATTTGTGTTCTATTGATTAACAAAGGAATACTGACACCTGTTACTGAACTTGAGCTCCCAAAATGCATTGTGGCACCAACTACTTGCTGTTACTCAGGAAGGGTAGATGAGACCATCCGCATTTTTTCAAGGAAAGCTCTTTCACTTTTCGGGGGTGGGGTGGGGAAGTCCTGATGACTGACTGGATTTTCAAGTCTTTACTAGGCAGCAAAATACTACCTCAGAAGAGAGGAATGGAGCAGGGTTATTTCCAGAGTTTGGATGGCATACCAATCTCTTTCATAGGGAGTGTTGACTTTTTTTTTGAGTGGAAGTTTTTAGAGTTATCTTGGAAAATCAAAGTATGCACCGTGTAGAATATCTAGAAATCTTGTAGTTTATTCTTACTTCCTTCATCCTATCTGTACATCTGCTACTATGTGCAGTAGGGCATGTACTCCGAGAGAACTTTGGCAAATTAAAATTCCTGGTCCTTGGGCTACTTAAGTTACATTTCACCAGGAGCTTTCATGTCAGAATCCAGGGCATAATCTCACTACCGTTCTGTTCTTAACACTAGACGGGTACTAGTAAGCACTGTGTACAGCGGAATTTAAGCAAGGCGAGTCCTCATGGGAGATGCATTGTGAACACTGAACCTTTACATTGGAGCTGTCATTCAGTGTTGCTCACACTATCATCCATTTCTGTTATTTTTCTCTTAATGGACATTTCCGCTTTCTTCTTGGATGGGAACCCAGAAGCCTCCAGACCTCATCACACGAAGGCCTTGATTATTCCCTGGTGCAGCTTCAGTGCAGTCACTGATTACTTGACCAGGTCTTGTGGCAGCTGGACACCAGCTTAGAACCAAATAACCTGTGTCTTAAAGAGATCTAACAGTTCCCAAGATTTTAAAGTTCACTCTGTCACATTCCTTATATTCCTACTTCCACATTAGTCTACCTCAAACCAGTCACAAGAGGGACAAATGATTTTAATCTCCTATTACCAAACTCTCTCACAGCTTTTAGGGACATTCTTTGTAAATTATATTGCTCCTGGGCTCTTCTTAAAGATCATTATTTTCATTCAGAGATGTATTTTGAGTAGTCTTTCATTCAGCTTTCCTTCTTTTTTTGCTATTCTTCTCATGTGAATATATGTCTACTATAAAACGTCATCTGTACATGAGCTATAATATGATTGTTTGGTTTTGAATTGTATCATTAATGTTACAGGTATTTTTCTAATAGGCATTCTCTCCATGATTTTGTTTTCTAAAGTAATTAAAGTGGTTTAAGTCCTGATTCCTCTGTTTTCTTATTGAGGTGAAATTCATGTAACATAAAATGAGACATCTTAGAGCATACAATTCAGTGGTATTTAGTACATTCTCATTTTTGTGCAGTCATCACCCTGATTCCTTTTTATGTTTGTGTATAACAATGAAAAACCTTATATAGGCCCCAAAAGCCTTGTATATGCTGACAGGGCAAGCTTTTCATTGGCTTCAGAATTTGTGCGCCACTGCTGGAGGTTAGTTAGTTTCCTCCAACAGCGAAGCAATGGTCCATTGGGTTTTAAGTAACTATGGCTTATTACGGCACATTGTCCTACCATAATTACACTAAATAAGAGCGCTAAAATTATTCATGCTGCTTTAATTTGGGGATAAGGGGGAAATTGTTTGTTACTCAGATTCTTTTTCTTTTTTAATAAATTTATTTATTTTATTTATTTTTGGCTGCATTGGGTCTTCATTGCTGTGCACGGGCTTTCTCTAGTTGCGATGAGAGGGGGCTACTCTTCATTGCGGTGCGCGGGCTTCTCATTGCGGTGGCCTCTCTTGTTGTGGAGCACAGGCTCTAGGCGTGCAGGCTTCAGTAGTTGTGGCACGTGGGCTCAATAGTTGTGGCTCACAGGCTCTAGAGCGCAGCCTCAGTAGTTGTGGCGCACGGGCTTAGTTGCTCTGTGGCATGTGGGATCTTCCCAGACCAGGGTTCGAACCTGTGTCCCCTGCATTGGCAGGCGGATTCTTAACCACTGCGCCACCCGGGAAGCCCCCTTACTGAGATTCTTGAAATGTCCTTATAATTAAACAAATGCTTTTTTAAAATTCTGCAGAAAATGTCGCACACTCATCTGTTGCCCAGTCTATACAAATATCAAATCATCCACCGAATTACTCCCTTTTCTTTGCCTCCTTAGGAAATTAACCTTGCACGAGCTGATCTTTCATTGATTAACTGATTTAAAGTGATATAGCAGGAAATAGTAGGGTTAGTCAATATTAGGATATTGATGATTTTTAGCTCATCAGGCCACCTTTGAGAATTCTACTTAGTGTATGTACTAGCTAAGGCAGTTCCAAAGCTTATTGCTTAGTGTCTATTTGGAAACTTTTAAAATAATTGAACTAGTGATGAAGTCATGAACTCCCTCCCAGGCTTTCCTCATGTGCTCTGGGGCCTCATGCTTCCCTATAGACTGTGGGAATTGCCCCAGCTGTTTTGTCATCTACATATATTTTCTCTAAAATTCCTTTCCTTCTTGGAACAGTTCCATTAGCATTTGCTTCCCATCTACATGATGCGGATCAGCGCCTTTTTTGCTGCAGAAGAATGGAGTCAGCACATTAGTGTGAAGGAATTGTAGCCAGGCTGTACCCAGGCCACTTGAGGACTGCTCAAAGGTAGAATCCTCAACGAAGGAACTGCCATGAAACAAGAGAGAACATGTGCACACAGAGAAAACTGGCTATCTAGTGCCACCCTCGTTTTGTTCTCTAGCCAGCTAAAATGTGAAAGGGTTTTGCTGAATGTTATTTAGAAATGTTTAGTATCATGCAGTAGAGTCTAAATTCAGTCTAGAGACTTTTTTGTTCTCCCAAGCCAGTCTCCATCTTCCCAAGAACAGCCAGAAGTTGGAGCTCATAGGGATTGTTCACTGATGGACCAGATGTTAAATCTTGTATGTTTCCAAGGAGCTCAGTGCGCCGTGTCAGGGAGACTGCTGTCGTCATTGCAGCAGAGCTGCTTCCTGGGATGGAAGGAGTGCTGTTTCGCCTCTGGCAGGGCTTCTCAGCCCCTGCCCCCCTCACGTTTGGGCTGGATATTCCTTTGTTGTGGAGAACTGTCCTGTACATGGCAGGCTGTTCAGCAGCACCCCCAGCCTCTGCCCCCTGGGTGCCAGTCATGCCTCTTCCCCTCTCCCCAGGTTATGACTACCCCGATGTCTCTGCACATTGCTAAATGTTCCCTGGGGGCAAAATTGCCCATGATTGAGACTCACTGATCTTAGGTTTCTTCCAAAGGCAAGATGAGGTTCCTGACTCTTAACCGGACCACCTAACCTCAAAGTACTTTTTCTTCTTCTCCCAAGTAAGAGCCAAGAAAAAGAATTCTTCTGCTGCTTTCATGTGCAGATAGAGAAACAGGTACTCTGATACATAGGACTGTGTCAGAACCTGAACTGCATTTGGCTTTGGCAACCACTGGAGATGGGAAGTGATGAGCCAGCAGTGACCTCCTTACTACCTGCCCCTCTTGTTCTAATTAAACAAACTTTTACCGTCTTTCTGTGAATGAGTCAGCTGGTAAAGAAAACACTCTTCTTTTGCCAAAGCTTTTAGGAAGCAGAGACATAGCAGAGTTTTGTACACATAAGTTCCTGTTGTACTGACTTTTTCCTCCTGGGGAGTGGGGAAGGATATCAGTGAAAATACAAGTGACAACATGGATTTGTAGCTATAGTGAGTAATGGTTTTTCAAAAATCCAAGATTTTCTTCCCAAAAATAACAATTAGAAAGCACCACTATTCTCTACATTTTATAATAAAAAGTAAATTCTGATGTCAACAGAGGATTATAAAACCTCTAGTGCAGCAAACTCCACAAATTGGTCCTGGCAGTGGATTTTGTGGCAGCGTGCTAGCAACTGGGAACATCCTTGGCATGGCCTGTGATATGCAGGCACCTGAGGTGCGTATCTGAAGTGTTTAGCTTGGAATGTGTGTGCTGTACAAGTATTAGCAATTAAGAAAACGCCAGTAGAGCTTTAGAAATGAAAAAGACCATGGGAAAGGGAGTTCAGAGAGGCTAAGAACCAGAGCAAAGTCCGAAGACCTAGAGCTTTTGATGCCTCCAGCCAGGTCTTTTCAGTTGTACCATACTGCCTCCCAGACTAGCTGCTGGAGAAGAGCAATAGAATGAACACAGACAGGGAGCCTTAGAAATGGTGGCAGATGCAAAACAATAGAGGTGGAGAGAAAGCACAACAGCTTTAACTCCTCCAGAAATGCTGTGGCTGCCTTTTCTTGGAGCTGTGGAAGGTATGTCAGCATTGCTGGTTCAGGGCTATGAGGGGAGGGTGAGAAATCGGGTCTTTTTTTTTTTTCCCCCTCTTCCCTGCTGCAACCTGCTGCTTGCAGCAAGCCTTCCCAAAGCTTAATTGCCAGAGCAATGCCAAGTGCACAGGAGCTCCACTTACAATTCCCCCACTGAGGGATTTTACTTTGGAGTTTTGCTTTAAGCTCTCTGCTAATCCAACCAGTCACGTATTTTGGAGAGAAACTACCAGTCTTCTTTTGACAGCACAATGATTGCTCAGTTTTTCATGGTTTTCTTCCTCAAGGTAGATGCCAACCTCAACATTACTGAAGAAAGCCTTTCTGAACATTATAGCAAAGCTAGTTGGGTTTCCATAGGGTTATTAATAGCTTTGACTCCATTGTGGACTGTGAACGGTAGTTCGCAGTCAAGAACAGCAGCCGCCGGAGAGAACTGTAGCTGACGGTGTGTGGGCAGGTGGACGGGCAGGCGGCTACTGCTAACACGTGCCTAGTTTACAGATAGTAACATGTACATAAAAATTCATTTAAAAACCAGTGCCTCGTTGGCGAAACCCAGTGAGGTTATACATAGCATCATTGCAACATAATTAACTGGGAACAAAAAAGCATTAGAAAGTGCTCTGGGAGTAGAAGCCCCACGCTTGCCCATTGTGCCTTTGAGCCAAATGTAACACCAGCCTGAGAAAAGAATCGTCATCATGAAAATATTTTCTTTCCTTCCAAGTCAGGAAACAGACTCACAATGGAGTCTACTTCTCCATTCTGAATTTTGAGATGTGCAGGAAACAACCAGCCATTACCAGCTGAGGTTTTCCTGCTGATAAATGAACCCTGAGGCCACAGTGACCTGTCTTGTTAATGAGTTAATGAAGAATCTGGTCCTTGCATTGACCCTCTCCTTAAAAGCTTTCTTTGGAGCTGAAACAACATTCCTCTAATTTATGAGTTAACTCTTTCTTACTTAGCAAATGAGAAACAGAAGGGGAGGAAAGAACCATGTGGCAGAGAAGTGGAGAATCCACCAGGGGGCTTTGATTTCTGAAATTTTTTAATTTGAACATTAACTTCACTTGCAGATAGAAATATCATTCAAAGAAATATTTTCCTCTTATTGAAGAACCTTAATAAAAGTGGTCTTATATTTTTTATGTTGCATTTTACCCCAAGGCAATGACATTTTATTGAAGGAATTCCCCACCCATTACTCTGACAAGAAAGTGCTTTGAATTGAGCAACGGAAGTATTTGATTTTTGTGTAAACATTTCAGTACAGGAAAAAGCAAAGGAATGCTTACTTCTGTAAGTAAATGTTATGAACCCAGCACTTATTAATGGAGGCAGATCCTCTCTTCAGCTTATTGGAGAAAGAATAGTCTCCTTTAAATTAGGTTATCTTTAAGAGCCAGACATTATTTCTTCCTCCAAATTATTTTTTCTTTTAGCGATTGATTGTGATGTTCTATGATTTGAAGGTTGTTGTAGATACCTCTGTTACAGGATCATTGCTCAGCTTTGCAGTTCTAGAAATGTGATTTTACTAGTTGATTAGATTCTGATGAACTGATTCATGACTCATTAGGCTAGTGTTACATTTGGTTTAGAAAACCAAAGTGCTTGTTTATTAACTTACAGTTATTATTTCATTAACCAGAAGAGTTTGTCCTATTGAGGCATCCCCAAACCAGTACCTGGAAAATCATAAAAAGTGATAGGAGGTTTTGTAAGGAGGTAAGCCATGAAAAGAAAATAGATCAATCATCTTCTCCATATGCCACTTGGAGACTTCTAAGGAATCTCTCTCCTACTGTAAGGCATTTATCTGTCAGGCACTTGGTATTGGTGGTTCGTATTTAAACACTCTCTACCTGGTCAGTGCTAAATGGCCACTGCTAAGACAGCTCAAGATGGTGAATTGAACACATGCCGCCACACACTTGCCCCAAATTCCTAAATATATCAGAAAGATACTTGTTTTTAACAATGTTGGAAAAAAAGAATGTTCTGGATAATCTAGAAGTTTGAGGAATTCCTGAAGGACAGAAGGCAGATGGAATCATATTAAAGGTAGAAACCGGAATCCAAAAGCCCTGAATGTCCCACCCCTCCCATGTAATTACTGGACACGGCTGTGGTGAATGGTTGCAGCATTTACACACTGGGGAGCTAGAACATCACTTGAACTAGCACAAATCAAACCACAAGAAAACCAGAGTCATGAGAGAAGCTCCAAACTCAAGAAATTGAAAAGCTAACATTGGAGGCTCCAAATACGGTAAATAGAACATAAAGGAGACTTAAAGGGAAGTGTGTTTATACCCTGAAAGGAATAAAAAGAAAATATTTCATTCATGAAACGAGAACAGACTCTTATGGGAAAGAATGAATTTTATTTCCTAGATCTTGGAAATAAAACATGATTGTTTAGCTAGAACCTCATTAAAGGGACTCCACAGTCTAACAGATACAGATAAAGGGAATTAGTAGTGAGCAGAGGAAAGAGCCAAAGAATTTTCCTAGGTTATAAAATAATAAAGAGATAGGCTGACAGAAAAGTAACTATAACAAAGGGAGTCATTTCAGAAGTTTTAGGGTTCATAGAATATGAGTTCTGGGGGGTAAGAGAGAAGAAATGGAGGCGGGAACAAATACCCAAAGAAACAACGGAAGAAAATTTCCCAAACAGAAGAAAATAAGACCCTTAGAATGAAAGGGCCCACTGTGAATATATCAAGTTAAGAGGGCTTACTTATATGTTTTACACATATAACGGAAGTCTCAGAAGACTAGGATAAGGAAAAATCCTAAAAGCTTCCAGATAGAGAAAACAGTCCAGCCTATAAAGAAGCAAGAATCGTGTTGGTATCAGAGTCTTATTGGCAACTCTGGATGCAAGAGGATGATGAAACAACATATTCATAGTTCTGAGAGAAAATACTGTAGAACCTAAGAGTCCATACCCAGGGAAGCTATCCCTCAGGTATTAAGGGCCAGTGAAAGCATTTTTCACATGTGCAAGAACTCAGTTTCCCACTCATGATTCCTATTTTATAGAATTACCAGAGGGATGTTGTCCAGAAAAATTAAAGGGGGAAACAAAAGAAGCATTGATAAAGGGGGAAAAAAATTCAGCAGAAAATGCCTTAGGTCAGTAATCTGGAACTTGAGCAGCTGTATGCTCCTGACAGCAATGACATCTGTAGACATTGGCAAAAGCAGCCGCCCAGAGGTCCTCAGTCACGGTCTGCTCTGACATCCACTGTGGATGCCACCACAAGTCCAGGCCTCCAGATCGTGCTCATCTTTGAGATGCTTATCCCCACCATGTCCCTCCCTATCCTTTCATACCTGCATGTAGTTTGAGCTCAGTGACCTCCCTTCAGTTTTGTAGGAGTGGAAAAAATCTCCCTTCTTCCCTCCTAGATCCTTTGGCTAGTCTAATAATTAAATTGACATAAGACTGATTAACAGGAGAAAAACAAATTTAATTTTGTATGTACCAGTGCCCCACAAAAATATGAGACTCAAAGAAGTGACCAAAACAGGAAGCTTTTATACCTTTTAGATAAAGAAACAATAAATTTGTGAAGAACTGACAAGACAAAGGGGTTTGGGCTTGGGGTAGTAAATTGGTGAAGAAGTAACAAGGTTTGTTTATTCAGCATTCTCGGCCCTAGATTCCCTATATCTGGTGATAAGGATGCCCTCTACCCCTCTGGTACCTTTCCTGTGGGAGGTTATCTCCTGCTGATTACCGGGACAAAGGAGGATCAGTGTCCTTCTTTTACTGGCTATTTCTCAAGTACCTTTAATTCAACATATCAATAGGCCAAAGTGGCATATTTTGGGGTGACACATTCTGAACCCCTGCTGATTCAGCTTCCTTGATGAATAATCCCTTTACCTTATGCCTTCACTGAAACTGGGCCAAGTGGTCCCCTGGAAACACTGCTTCCCCTACAGCAACCTCAGGTGGCTGCTGTTTTTTCTCCTACACTTTTCATTTCCCAAGACCTGAAGTTGAAATAAATATCTTCCTTGTACCCCATCACTGCTTCCAAATTCTCTTTCCTCCTTCTTCCTGGATTTGCCATTGAAGTTAGTGGAAGTACTAAAGTATTTGAGCCAAGAATGGTAAGAGGAAATGATCAGAGAGTAGAACCTTTGAAGTAAAGGTTGTGGAGGTTTGTTGGATTATCAGAGAAAGCCTATGCGAATAGGTGGCTGAGTTGGACTAAAGAGAAAGTTACCTGACTCTGAGAAATTTGAAAAATTGAGAGAACAAGTTTGGATCATCTGTGGATATTGAAATCATCTGATAGAGGCTAAGAACAAACAAGCTGTCAGTGACAAGGGAGTGATTGGAGAAAGCAGTAGCTGGTGACAATAAGGAGGGACAAGGGGCAGTAAAGCCTCAGGACCTGTGCTTCAAAGTAGGACAGTTTGCCCCGCACCCAAAAAAAAAAAAGTAGAAAGTTTAGAAGCAGCAGCTCCACCATCCGTCCAGCGCCTGTACCTGTGGATCCTGCCCTCCCTAGCGCCGTATTAGTCCCCCGTCCACGGCGTGCCCTGCTCCTCTCGGTGACCTTGCCCGTTCCTGCGTTTATCCCCTTAATCCCGCACCGTCATCTTCTCACTTCAGCTGGATCATTCCCCTCGGCAAACAGACCGTTCTGATGTCACCCGCCTTAGTAGGGAAGTCCATTTTAACTAAGACACAGCACAGTTGAAGTCTTTTATTTTATTTTATTTTATTTTTATTGAGGTATAGTTGATTTACAATGTTGTGTTAGTTTCATGTGTAGAGCAAAGTGATTCAGTTATACATATATATATATTCTTTTTCAGATTCTTTTCCCTTATAGGTTATTACAAAATATTGAGTATAGTTCCCTGTGCTATACAGTAGGTCCTTGTTGTTTATCTGTCTTATATATAGTAGTGTATATCTGCTAATCCCAAACTCCTAATTTATCCCTCCTCCCCTTTCCCCTTTGGTAACTGTAAGTTTGTTTTCTATGTCTGTGGGTCTGTTTCTGTTTTGTATGTAAGTTCATTTGTGTCATATTTTAGATTCTATATATAAGCCATACCATATGATAGTTGTCTTTGTCTGTCTTACTCCACTTAGTATGATAATCTCTAGGTCCATCCATGTTGCTGCAAATAGCATTATTTCATTCTTTTTTATGGCTGAGTAATATTCTACTATACACATACACACACACACACCACATCTTTATCCATTGATCTGTTGATGGACATTTAGTCTGATTGAAGCCTTTTTAAAAGAATGCTGATACATTCCTTAAAAAAAAGCCAAGAAAAACCTGTGGCAAAGACTACCATAAACAAGGACAAATAACAAACTAGGAGAAAGCCATTTGCAACTAAATCCAAACAAGGTACAAATTTCCCTAGTAAGAGCCTCTACAAATCAATAAGAAACATATCAACCACCCAGTTTTTAAAAGGGCAAAGAAGACTCACCAGAACGGAAATATAAATGGCTCTTACACATTAGAAAAGATGCTGAGTTTCCCTAATAAAAAGAGAAACAAATTTAAATGACAAGGAGATGCTATTTTTCACCAGATTGGCAGAGATCCCAAAGTTTGATAATAGTGCCTTGACAAGGATGTGGCTCTCCATGTTTGTAATGGTAAAAGATTGTCATTGAAGTTCATAGTAGTGACTGCCTGATAAATTATGGTTCTTCCATACAATAGAACAACATGCAGCTTCGAAAAGAAAGAGGAAGTGCTCTATGTACTGATACCCAATGATCCCTGGAATACATAAATAAGTGAAAAAAGCCAGGAGCAGAATACACTATTATTCGTGCAGGATGGGGAGAGAATATATGCAAATATACATTGCTTGGATATGCATGAAATAGCTCTGGCAGGAAGAAGCAGATTTAAAAACTCTGACTTGCAGAGCTTTATTTCCAGACCCCAATAAAAACTAAATATATGGAGATTTAAGTGCTCAGATAGGAAATTAGGTCCTACCTACAGCTCTAGGAAATCAGCTTCTGGAGAAGATAGCCTGTGGACTGTCAGTGATTGCATATGCAGAGAACACTGCACAAAGACACCAGGAACTGGTAAACAGTTGTTGCTTCAGAGAAGAAGAATCGGTGGTTAGGGGATTATTTTGGTCATTTTGTATTTTGACCATATGCATAATCTAAATTAAGGTTTTTCCCCCCAAAACGGCAAAGAGTCACTGGCAAGACTTATGGCAAATACGTACTTCATGTTCTGATAGTTAATGTTTCATTGTAAATCAAGAGAGCTACGAGTATTTGAAACCTGACTAGGGGGCAGGTTACAGCATTTATAAGATGGGAGGCCAACATGAAATAGACGGCTGGCTCCAGAAGGATCACTGAATTAGTTGAGTCCATGGAATGTATTCACAGGGAGGCTAATTTTAGGGCCAGCTGAGCCATTTCTCGTCCTCCATACGCATTCCCTTAGCCCATCAGCTGACCTGCTGAATAGGAGGTCTTCTTTTCTCCAGACTTTGTTCAGTTTGGTAGGGTTTAGATTGTGCTGGGAGTGTTCCACCTTTTGTTTTTGTTTTTGTTTTTGTTTTTTAGCCTTATTTTTGACAGTTTAGTAAGAGTAATTAAAAAGTGGGTCAAGAAGCTTCTTACTGTGCTTTACCTGACCTTTCCTCCCTCTCTCTCCTTCGTTCTGGTGGAAACCTCCTCCACCCACTGCACCACTTCCAGCCGACGGTTTCTCCTTTACAACACCAGGCTAGGCCTGCTGGCCAGCAAGCAGCCTTTTCCTGGTATTTACATCCCGGGGAAATACAGAGAGATGTTTTTCAGAGCATTTCAGGCTTGGCAAGGTTGGCTGGACAGGTGGGATTGTTGCAACAGTTTGTCCTTCTTATTATCCTCTTTCCTGTTCCTTTTCACATGTTTCTGTTGTTTTGAAGGGTTTTGTTTGGATTAATTAATTACAGGAGGAGAAAAAGCAAACCTTTCCACAGCTATGGTGGGCCAGGTGCTTTAAGAGGAGGCAAGTCCTGGATGATTGTTGGCCTTTCCAGATGATCATGAGTAACTGATGCTGCAGTACCTCTCTTCCACAGAGGCTCTTGCAGAGTATTAGTGATTAACGATGTTCACGGCCTCTCACAGAGTTAAACTGGTCTCTCTACGTCTCAGTCACTGAAGTAAAAAATGTGACGGAGTGATTTATCCAGGGTGGGGCAAGCCCACACAGCAGGTGAATTAGGAGTGCAGCCCAGAAGTCAGACCATCTTATTAACGCCCTGCTCTAACCACCATAACTTCCTTCCTTATTTTTTTAATCAGCTTGTGGAGAGAGCGAAAGAAGGAATGGGCTGTATTAATTAATGGCTGTATTCTACCAGAATATAGAATGAAAGGCTTTAAAGACTTCCTTTCATCGCCTTTTTTACTTCCCTCCCGCTATTTAAAACAAACTTTCTGGCTTGATGACAATCTCAGTGGCATTTCAGACTTCCCTTCCTAATTCTCATTTGACAGAGGCATGTCCCTTTTTAGCCATTTCCCCTGATTTTCTTTGACTCTGCAGCACAGCATATATCTGAAGGGGCAGGCATCTAAGATTTTTGTCTTTCTAAAATTTAACAGCGTACAAAACCTGCTGAGAAATAAATAAGATCCTGCAAAACCTTTTCTATTAAGTGCAGGAAGAGTGTTCTAGCTTTCATCTCTTTCATCATTTCAGCAGTGCACTCACTGGGGAACAGATCATTTCACCAGCTTTTCCAATGGAGAAATAGCCAGACTGATGACTCCTCAGAAAAATTCCTTTCTTTTCTTTTTCTGCTAAAAGGCACATTAAGATTTATTAACCCAGGTTGGTTATCAGTTCAAAGTCATACAGATGCATAGTGTGAAAAGTCAAAATGTATTAGGGCTTCCCTGGTGGCCCAGTGGTTAAGAATCTGCCTGCCAATGCGGGGGACACAGGTTCGAGCCCTGGTCCGAGAAGATCCCACATGCTGCGGAGCAACTAAGCCCGTGCGCCACAACTACTGAGCCTGCACGCCACAACTACTGAGCCTGCGCACCACAACTACTGAGCCCTTGCGCCTAGAGCCCGTGCTCTGCAACAAGAGAAGCCACCGCAATGAGAGCTCATGCACCACAACGAAGAGTAGCCCCCTCTCGCCGCAACTAGAGAAAGCCCACGTGCAGCAACGGAGACCCAACACAGCCAAAGATAAAATAAATAAAATAAATTTTTTAAAATCTATAAAAAAAAAATGTATTATGCAGTCTCCTGACCCAGGCCTGGGTCCTGCTTTCCAGAGGCAACCACTTTAAACTCTTTTAGCTAGTTCTTCTGGTATTATTTTGTTTGTAATTTAAACTACTGTGTTTAGTATACTGTTATTTATTTTTTCAATATTAGACATTTTTTAAAAGACATTATTTATTAACTTCCTGTTAATTCTAGTCTTTAAGAAGCACCGACTCCTGTTTTGGAAGAGGAGGAATTAACACTCTTGTACTGCCCCTCCCCTGAGCCCCGGTGTGGACTACCCTTGTATTTCCTTTCATGTATGTATGTTATTTGTTAGTTTGCTTCATTTTCTGTGTCCCTATCACATTTTCCCCAAACTCTCCAACAGGGCTGTGAAATCCGTCTCAGTATTTTTCTCCACTATGTCAGATAATCTGTCATTTACATCCCATCCCCAGTCCCTTCTGGAGCCTTCCATCCTCCTGCTCAGGTCTGGGCTCCTTGTTCTCTAGGCTTCCTGTGCAGCTGTTGTTCTGGGCCTGCCTTTCATCCCTCTTTGTGTGGCTCCCCTGTTTCTTGGATCCCTTGTCTTACTCTTCCTAGGTTTATTCCCTCGTTTTGATAGGGCTCATCCTCCAGTTACATCCTGAGGAAATGATTTATGGGAGATAAATTTTTGAAACTTGGAGTGTCTGAAAATGACTTTGTTCTGTCTTCACATTTTACTAATGGTTTTGCTGGGTATAACATTATAGGTGGAAAATGATTTTCCTTCAGAATTGTGAGGACATTGCTCCACGGTCAGAAGCCATTTGGAAGTCTTGAATCTTTGTATATGACCTCATCCTCCCCCCCGCTTCTGCCCCCCGCCTTGGAAGTTTTTAGGATCTTCTCTTCTCACCAGGCACCCAGACCTCCAGCAGTGAGAAGAACCCACTCCTTTTTGCATCTTTTTCTAGGTGCTCTTCACCATCTTATCCCTTCCACTGGGTACACCAACTCAGTTGCCCACTGAACAAGCGAGAAAGTTCGTATCTGCCTAACTCTCTTACCTTGACATAGTTGGTTGTGACAGCTGGAGGGAGTGGTCATCTTTGCTGCAGCTCAGTTTGCTACCTGTAGCAAATCTGTACACCTGAATAATTCTTTCTGGCAGCTTCTGACAAGAAGTTGTTCAGTTGGCTGAGTATTGAGTTAGCTAATTGCTCCGATTACATCCATCCAGTGTTGGTTTTAGCTTCAAGGCTGGACTCAGGCATTGCTTCTGGCTCATAATGTAGTAGAGTATATGACTTTAAAACTAGCCCCCAAGAGCAAACAGACAAAAGTAGCCTGTCTGTGAGGTAGCCAGGGGCAAGAGAAAAAGACTCATTTGCCACCCTCAGCTAAGTCCATCCTTAGGTCTCTTGACCTGGTTGTTCCAGGGCTTCATTATCACAAAATATGAATGCAAATATCACTTTTTAAAAATTTTATTTATTTTATTTATTTATTTTTGGCTGCGTTGGGTCTTTGCTGCTGCGTGCAGGGTTTCTCTAGTTGCTGCGAGCAGGGGGCTACTCTTCATTGTGGTGCGCAGGCTTCTCATTGCGGTGGCTTCTCTTGTTGCAGAGCATGGGCTCTAGGTGCGTGGGTTTCAGTAGTTGTGGCTTGAGGGCTCTAGAGCGCAGGCTCAGTAGTTATGGTGTACAGGCTTAGTTGCTCCGCAGCACGTGGGATCTTCCCGGACCAGGGCTTGAATCCGTGCCCCCTGCCTTGGCAGGCGGATTCTTGACCACTGCGCCACCAGGGAAGCCCCACTTTTTTTTTTTTTTTTGCAAATTCTATTGTCATAGACCAAAAAAAGCAAAGATTCATCCAGCACTCCCCTTAATTCTGTCCCTTATTTGTGTTTCAATTAGGATAGATTACAGTTTATGACAAGGATGTTGAGCATCCTGCAGGCTCTCATCCAGTGGTGCCGAGGCCAGCCTAAGACAAATTCCAGGCTCCTGACAGCCATTCAGGGAGGGGTCCGCCATCTGCTGCAATGAACAAATGCTTTTCCTGTGCCTGCTCTGAAGTACTTACGTCTCCTGTAGAAGAAAACCTAGTGAAGATGGACAGCAGCTATGAGATTAGCCAACATCGAGAATTGTTACTTTAGTAGATATCATTATTGGAATCTATTTATAATATACCAAGTTGATACGTTTTCCCAATATTCATACATTCTTATAACAGATGTTTATTGAGTGCCTAACAAGTGCCAGGCACTGTGCCGGGTGTTTGAGTTATATCAGTGATCAAAACAGACGTTGGCTCAAGCCTTTGTGGAGTTTCCGTTCCAGCAGGGAGATAGACATTAAACGTAATAAATAAATTATGTGGTCTGTTAGAAAATGCTGAATGTTACAAAGAAAAGAAAATCCGAGGAGGGTGGGGAGATCGGGACTGTGGGGTGAGAGTTAAGTTTAGAGTATTGAATAGGATGGTGAACGTTAAGTGTCAATGAGAAGTTTTGAGATTTGAGCACAGACTTGAAGGAGGTAAGGAAGTTAACAAGATGTTATGTGGGAAGAGAGTATTTCAGGTGGAAGGAATGGCTTGAGGCAAGGCCTACAAGGGTGGGTGCACGCCTGAAGAGGAATGAGTCAGGGGTTAGTTATGAGAGGAGATCTGAGAGGTAAGTACCTGGTGGGTGCTGTTGCCCTCTACGAAGGTGTGGACAGCTGCTGCAGGCGAGCTCTACTGGCCATCCAAGTGGAGATGCCCACTGGGCAGTTGAGTGAAATTCTGGAGTTAGGGAGAGAGGTCTGGGCTGAAAATAAGACATTTGGAGGTCAGAGGCAAATAAATGGTATTTAAGCTTTGGGACTGGGTGAGATCACTCAGGAAGTGAGTGTACGTGGAGAAGAGCAGTCCAGGGATCGAGTGCCAGAAGACTCCCAGATACCCTCAAAGAAGCCAACATTAACAATCAGACAAGTCCAAATAGTGGGCCATTCTGTAGGCAAGGGGGAGTGTTCTAGACAAGGGAGATCAACTTTTCTTGGTTTGAAACTTTTCAAAATTAAAAGTTTGTGGGGGGAAAATGTCAAAATTTTAAATATACTTTGCTGCCAGAGATGAATTAGCCTCAGGAAAAGATAGAACAAGCAACTCCTAAAGTCTCAGATCAATCATTTTCCTCTAGCAGCAGCAAGATTTTAATTTCTTTCTGTATTCTAGAGAAGCATCTTTTCAAGGACATGAGAGGGTAAGAGTAGGAACAACAGGAAGTATTGATTTTCTGCTGTGTGCCAGGTATTATGCTGCTCAGTGCTTTCACATACGTTGAGCATGTTATTATCTCTTTCTGGACTTCCTATCCCATGTTGTCCCCTTGGCAGATTCCTCCTCATCCTTCACGTTTCAGACACCTCCCCCTCCCTTTCTACAGCCTTCCACAATTCACACTCTTAGGCTCCTACTGCACTTGCTGTGTAGCGGTTTTCTCATAATCTAATTCTTGTTTGCATATCTGTCTCAAGCAAGTGAATTAAATGAGGATAAGAAATTTGTGTTTCTATCTTCAGTGGCCAGCAGAGTCTGGCACACTGAAGGCACTCAATAAATAAAGGCTGAGTTGATGAATATCTCATTTAATCATCATGCTTCAAGGTAGTTATTATTATCCTCATTTTATTAATTGGTTACTTGAGGCTCAGATAAATTTACTCACCCAGGGTTTTAAAAGAAAAAAAACCTTAAGTGGCAGGGGCAGGTTTCTGCACTGACTGCTAAGCCACTATGTCTCACTGGTTTAAAAACACAGCTCCGAAGTAGTACTGTTGATATGTGGGACTTCGCTATATAAGCAGTGCTCAGATATTCCAGTATTCCTGTCTGAAGTCTAGATTTCTGATTTTCCTCACCCTTATGAAACTTACATATGACTATCAACATAGGGGGCAAGTTGAAAGTTTAAATGTATTTCTCATAGGAAGCTACAACAGATACCAACTATATAATCTTAAACTTAAGATTTAAAAGTATTAGCTGTCTGGGACTTCCCTGGCAGTCCAGTGGCTAAGACTCAGTGCTTCCACTGCAGGGGTCACAGGTTCGATCCCTGGTCTGGGAACTAAGATCGTGCATGCCACGCGGAGTGGCCAAAAAAATAATTTAAGAAAATAAAAATAATAATAAAATAAAACTATTAATATTAGAATAGGCAGATCTGTAGAGACAGAAAATAGATTAGTGGTTGCCTGGAGCTAGAGGAATGGGGCTGACTGCTAATGGGTATGAGGGGTTTTTTTTTTTTTTGAGAGGGTGATAAAATGTTCTAAAATTAGATTGTGGTAATGGCTGTACAACTGAATATACTAAAAACCATTGACTTGCATGCTTTAAATGAGTGAATTCTTTAGTATATGAACTATATCTTCGTAAAGCTGTTTTTAAAAGTATTAACTGAGAATAAAAAATGATGTGTCATCAGATTTTCCAGCATTCTTCTGGAATACAAATCATTTCAGTAGCTTATATATTGGGTTATCGTCTCTATTATCTTCACTCTTAGAGAAAAAAGCTCTTCCTCGTTACAACTAGGTAAATTTTCGTTTTGTGTTTTTTTGCGTGAGTGCCCTTTTAGTTTTAGTTATATCGTTCAGATGAGACCATCAGTGTTGACACCCCTAGCTCCGAACCTCCTTCCTTCGTCTGGGCAATGAGAATGGTCAACATGCTCACGCAGTCTTTGCTGAATTGCCAGCTGGGCCTCACAGTGATGGGAACAGCATCATGAAGCCACTTGCCCCCAAGGAGAGGGCCACAGACTCTCCCAGGCTGCTCCTGGCTTCTGGGCAAGGAGCCACAGGTCAGAGGCCTTGCTCTCACAGCAGGGAGAGAGTGATGCCAAGTTTCCCAGGACAAATGGTTAACATACAAGGATGGATCAGAGAACTGAACAGTCCACCCTTCGCATCTTTAGTTGATGGCATTTTCTTTGATTTGTTTTCATTTTCTTGAACCATCTGTGCGTGGCAACATTGGCCAGCTTTGTTTCAGCACACCTTCATCTCCCAGCCAGTAGTCACTAAAGCTCCTTTTTCAAACTTATTGATTGTGATCCATAGTCATACATTTACGTTATGACCCATTGTGGATCATGGTCATAAAGGCTTTGAGGGGATCCCAGCGTGCAAAGAAACTGGATTTGTTCAAGGTTCATCCATCACTCAGCAGTAGGGTTGGATGACAGGAACCTCATAGAACAATCTACATTTCTGAATGAAAAAGCTCCTTTAGCAACCCCTGGCTGGCAGATTAAGGAAAGGGACTCTACTTATCATTTTTTTCTTGCCTTAGAGATGGAGGGTGGGAATTCTTTTTGGTAGTCAGTGATGCAGTGGGTAAAAATCTTCCGTTTATTAAAGAGAAACTATGTTGTGGTTATACAGATTACCCAGCTGTGGTTAACATCTATGAAAACCATTTCCTGAGTGCAGTAAAAAGAAAGTTTTCTGCTTTCTCTACCAGACTCCGTGGGAACAGATATTTTTCTTTGTTGAAATCCATTGCATTGCTTTAGCAAAGTGACACCTAGGGCTCAGGCTTGAAACAACCCCCTTCTTTTGATCACCCTTGTGCAGGTAATTGCTTCCCAAGGACTCTTTAAATCCTAGATTGTAAAGGGGTGCTGTGACAAGGGGAAAACTGTGGATAATGGTGTGTCCTGGCTTTTTGAGGGTAGATGGGAGCTGCCCTGGAGTGGGGCAGGTTGGGGTCTGGGCCTCGTTGAGTTGCCCACTGAGTTACCAGGATAGTGGCTTCTAGGAGGCCAGGGAAGATGCCCTGGCAAGTGAGCGAGCGACTGGCAGTGCAGATGCCGCCCTGAGAGGAATTTGGAGTCAGGGCCCCAGCAGGAGTGTCACGCGCTGGAAATGACCTTTCTTACTATTCAGCCCCATCTAATGAAAGGACCATAAAGTGCAAACGCACGCACACACGCACCCACACACACCCCCGCCCCCCCAGGCAGAACTGTGAGGTGTTGGGAATCACTGCGTGCTTATTTAGTAGTGGTAAGAAGTTGAGGCATGGAGGTGAGTAATTTTGCAAAATGTGTGCTAGCTAACTCCTATGCGTTCAAAGCCTTGTGGTTAATGTGCCTACCCATTTCTAGAAAGGAGCGCAGGCAGGACTCGTTTTCAGTGAGGTCTGTCTGGTCTGACTGAGGACAGCCCCCACATCCTGAAACTTCGACCTGATCTCAGCCTGGGAGGTGGCCAAGAATTTAAAAATGTGTTTTATGTTGACATCCTCAGACATTTTCATGAGGAGATGGAGACCTGCCTGAGAAAAAGCAAGCCGGGAGTCAAACAACAGAATGAGGTTTGAGAAAACATGCCAACTCCTGAATCAGCAATTAGCCAAAACAACCCAGTCGGAGCACATTTATCTTCTGTGCTTTGCTTCTCATGTTGGCTTGTGTCTCTGACAGATGTGCTCTTTTCCTGATGAGATCGATCAGGGTGAGTGTGGCTCCTGCCCTCAGACCAGGCAGGTAGTCCGCAAAGCCGCCCTGGCCTGGCGTAGTCACAGGACGAAACCAACAGAGCTCTCCTTCGGAAGGGCCTTGATGTGTTAGCCGCCAGATCCTGATTCTGCCTCATCTCTCCTGTGCCTCTGTGGCTGTGATTGGCTGGAGCGCATATGGAAGCAGTATCAGGAAAAACAAGCTGTGCCTTCCTCAGTTGAGCTCCCAGGGTTCTGCATAAAGAAAAATGTCATTATGGGCTTTGTTAGAAGCTGTATTTAATAATTCCTTTAAAATTCTGTCTCAGAAATGTAAATGGCCTCTTTGTGTTGGTCAGTACATTATTCTCCCCAACTCTGCCTGATCATACAAATTAAAGCAACAGCAGTTTGCACCTCGAGGGGAAAGTGTCCCTTCCCTCCCCAGGCATAACCCTCATTCCCAATAAACTAAACATTTCCTCCTTGGAGAGCCCCCAGGCCTCCTTCACTCCCCAACTGCTGTGAAATGGTGGAGGCCCTTCCCTACTTTGCCCTGAGGCCCCACCATGGGAATGGTGTGAGGAAGGAAATTGCTGGAGCAGAGGCAGGAAGGGATGTGGCATTATCTCTTTCCCAGGGAATGAGATGCAACCACAGGGGAGTGGGACAAAGGAGAAGGGAAATTCAGAAGTATCATTTCCTAGAGGTCTGGTGGGTGGGCCAGAGGGTTTTGCTTTGCCACTGACTTCGTGTCACTTAACCCTACGCACACCGGGCGTCCAGCCCTTGAGAAGAGTGTCCAGGTATCGAGGTGAATGCTTCCGTGTTGGCCAGAGACCTCTGTGCTCACCATTGGCAGATCTAGTCTAGGACTCTGCTGATGATCTCATAACCATTGGCCTTTCTCCAGTTACTGCTTTTTCCCTTTTTAGAGACTTTCTCACAGCCAGAGCTTTATGATCCCTTTGGGATTTTCTGCATATTTATCCTTCAAATAGGGTCCTTCACTATTCATTCACCCCAGTCTGTCCTTAGACATGGCCAAGGCATTATAGGTGAGGTATGAAATAAGGAGTCAGAACTTCCTGAAGGTATTATTCTACATATTACACATTAATTACAAATTAATCACAGAAAAGAGAGTGTACCTTTACAAATGAGAGCTCTGGCAGTCACCACATTACCCAAGGGACCACACTTAGCATCATGAGTCCTGGGCTGACCTGACACTATGTGTCCATTACTATGTGATGGTGCAGTAAGAAGTACCCTACCTCATCTACATGGCATATTTGGCATAGGAAAGAGACAAATCCTAAACGAGCAATATTCTGTAAAACAACCAACCTAGACTCAAAAGACTATCAAAGACCAGAAAACAAACAAAACAAAAGACAGAAGACTGTTCTAGATTAAAGGAGGCTAAGGGAACCCCAGATGTGGTGCCTGATAGGAGGCAATGGAGAACAAATGTGAAGGCCGTTGGGGAGGCATTGAGGGAAATGTGAATATGAACTTTTAAGTTAGATTACACCGTTCTATCAATGTGAGATTTCTTGGGTATAGTATAAGGTGTTGTTTATGTAGAAGAATGTCCTTAGGAGACACACACAAAGTATTTAGAGGTGAAGGAGCATGAATCACACACCCCCAAAAAAGATAAGCAAATGTGGCAAAATGTTAATAATTGGTGAATCTAAGTGAAGAGTGTTTAGGTGATAGTCGTTCTCTGCTTTCAACTTTTCTGTCAGTTTGACATTTTGCAAACTGGAACGTTGAGGGAAGTTTCTCAGTAGACCACACAGGTGTTCTTGTGCCATCACGTTCCATACCGCAGAAGCAGGAGTGCACGGGATGCTCGCATACCCTAAAGCTCACCCACCCACCTGGCAACGCAAGCCCTTTTGCATCTTCATACAGCATTTTTCTCTGCGTTAAGTGTGTGAACCAAGCATTGCAGAGGCCTCACGTGCACCAAGGAATGGTGTGGGAAAGGACCCATTCTTTCCTAATGCTTGTCTAAATTTGACCCTCTCTGAAAGGTCTGAACTAGGCAGATTAATAAAAACAAACAACAATAAAAACAAAACAATTGCCTTCTGTGGCAAGGGGCGCAAGCCCACTGAGCTGGTTTCAGCAGAACAATAGACCAGTGGAGGACTGTTCTTCACAAAGAGGGGCATTAACTTTCTCTTGGCATATGATGCAAATAAACTACTGCCCAGCAGATCAGTTAGCTTGTCTCAGAGAAAAAGTCCATTTCAGTGTCACTTGAGAGTCCCTAACCCCAAGTTACTTGTCTCAAAAATAAATGACCTTTATCGCAAGAGAGACCAGAAACTGTGCAGTTAGAGGACCCCTACTGCTCTGGGGAGAACTGACTGTGAATGAGTGTCTTCTATAGGAAGAGCTGTCCATTTAAATAGAACCAAGTCAGCTAGAATAGTCCTCCCAGCAGCAGCTCAAAGGCCAAAGCAGGCAAAATAGACCTCTGTGCTTAACAGGTAGGAAAGGAAGAGTTGAAAAGGGCTTTCTATAATACAGTGTTTTAGAAGCTTAGAATTCAGGGCTTTTGCAACCAGAATCATCAGGTATGTTTCATAGGCATGCTATAAAGATGCAGAGCAGCGGAAATCAAATCAGACAAACTTACGTTCCCTTTACTTTTTTTTTTTAATTTATTTACTTATTTGTTTATTTATATTTGGCTGCGTTGGGTCTTTGTTGCTGCACGTGCGCTTTCTCTAGTTGCAGTGAGTGGGGGCTACTCATTGCGGTGCGCGGGCTTCTCATTACGGTGGCTTCTCTTGTTCTGGAGCACAGGTTCTAGACATGCGGGCTTCAGTAGTTGTGGCACGCGGGCTCTAGAGCGCAGGCTCAGTAGTTGTGGCACACGGGCTTAGTTGCTCTGCGGCATGTGGGATCTTCCCGGACCAGGGCGCGAACCTGTGTCCCCTGCATTGGCAGACGGATTCTTAACCACTGCGCCACCAGGGAAGTCCCTCCCTTTACTCTTGGATTGGCATAAGATCAATAAAACTGAGTAGCAGATCGTTTTCTATTTGTACAAAAACTGAAGCTGCTGCTATTTGCCAGCTTTTATTTCACCTTTTGCTGATAGATGCCTTTTTTTTTTTTTGGCTGGCAGTGTATCAATGTCAATATTTCTGGTTTTCCACTTTGCTGAGTCCCGATGTCCCATAGAATACTGTCAGTACAATGCTGGGAAGCGAATGGGATTTAAGCTCTTTTCCTAATGTACCACTGGCTTCCAGTCCATTTCCTTGAGTCATCTTGCCTTAGGCTTTGCGGAGATTGCTTAGAGACTTACACAGGTGGGGAGTGAAATTGGCCCAGGGACTAGGGCTTTACATTTCATTCTTCGGGATTTCAGCTTAATCCAAAGACGATCTGAAAGAAAATAGTTGTTTCAATCAGACAGCTCTCACTGAAGAATTTCATCATAAACTTTCTTCCCATTTCTCAGGAAGTACCATGCCAGTTCCAGACCCTTGTATGGCTCTGGAAAATAGTCCATGGCTAAGCTACAAATAAGTCCACTCCTGCCTTGTAAACAGATGACAAATACTAAGGAAACTGCATATCTCTGCCAAAGAATCTTTGTTCCAAATAATTTGCATGTTAGTGGTTAAGCAGGTTGTGAGAGAGAACGCGTAGACTTGAGCTGTATGTTGAAGTTCTAAGTAAAGGTCAGTAGTGCTTCCGTGCACATGTGTTGACCCTATCCTTGCTGGTCCAATTTTGGCGTTTCCTTTTCTTTCCTGTTGGTTCAAGTGCAGTGTTAAATCCTTCTGTTACAAGAGAAGATTCACTTGGATAAGTCCATTATCGAATCATATTAGACATGTAGTGGTCACATACCATGGCAAGGCTTTGTACTATGCTGGGTGAGCCAAGAATGAGTAAGACATGGGCCCTGTGTACAGTAAGCTCCAGGACAACAGGGAAAATAAGAATATCCTCCCCAACCCCAAAATCAGCAGTGAAATTGGTGTGTGGAAGGGATCTCCAAAGGTTATCTGTCCTCAACTCTAGTATCAGCAAGATGGAGAAGACAGGCCGGGTGTCAGAAGCACTGAGTACTAGATCCAAGTCTCCCACGGTGAACTTGGGCAGATTTCTTAACCTTCTTAGATTTTAGTTAACTCATCTCTAAAATAAAGAGGTTGCATTAAACAGCCTCTCAGCTGCTCCCTGTTTTGTGTCCTAATAGTATTTGGTCACAGTTTTTTTGGATGATGATCTCCTCTACTAGATTTTCTCCTTGAAGCCAAAGATTATGCTTTATATATTTTTGTATCCCCAGTTCCAAGCACATTGTCTGGTGTACAGTAATTTCTGATTAATCTCTGTTAGATGAGTCCAATGAACGAATGACTCTAAATTCATTCCCAAACCTCAAATTCTATTCTGTGAGACAGCTGGGTGTCTGGGGCTGATTTTAAAGATTATGGGAAAGATGTTCCCACCTTTTCATCACAACCAGTTGTTGTGTCCTGTCATCCTTTCTGTTTGTGTTTAAGAAGTTATTTTCCCAGCTCCTTTCCAGCACCTCTCATAAATAAACAGCAGGACCCGGAGCATCACTGAGCATGGCCAGATAAAGCAGTGCTTTTGCTACGAAACAAGTCATTTGGGTGAATCTGTGTCCATGCTCATGGGACTGGAGCAAAGAAAACATGTTACTTTAATATCTTTATAATAGACTCAACAGGATGGAGTTTATCATTTAGTTGCATTTTGTTAAACTTACATTCTGGGGGCTAAGAGGCAGCATAATTTCTAGCAAATTATCATTGTAAACTTTGAATTCAGAAAGGAACCAGACAATGGTCATTTTGCCCTTTTTGTCCCTTTTACTTTTCTGAGATTCTGAATATTTTTTTGTGAGGTCTCGGTTGGTGTCTGGTGTTGGGACACGTCATCGGGCTTGGTACGGTGGGAAGGGAATTGGGATAATTGCTGATTGATGGAGAACAGGACAGAAAGCACAAGAAAAAAAGCTTAGTAAGAGGCTCTTTCACAAGTGTGTTGTGCACTCAGCCATACCCTCTGATGGCACGGAAGCCAGCTGCTCAGAGTGAAGGCCGTGCTCCTCAGACAGGATTAGTCCTCACACGAACTTGCGGTAGTAAGGTCAGAGTAGGAGGAGGCGGTTGAAATGCCATTGTTACATTGAAAACATCTTGGCAGCAGTAGTCTGGACATGCCTGAGTATAACGTTCTGGATGCAGTCTGTGAGGGAGCACGTGCAGGGTGCCTTCCTGTGAACTGTGACCTCTAACAAGTGGGTGAAGGTTCTCCTGAATGTGGTTTCTGTGACACAGCTCAGCTCATCCCACTTTAGAACCAAGACTGGAAAATCTGCGGCTGGGGGAGGGGTTGGGCTGTCAAAGCCGACTTCCTGGTAGTCCCTTGCCATTATGGCTTAGGATCCAGAACAAAGAGAAGTCAGTGTTGCTGTTGCTCTGATGCCTGAAACTGCACTGGTTCCTGCTGACAGCACAGAGGTCTCCAGGGGAATTTGGACCTTCCCCTTTCCCCGGTTTTCCAGTGTACACACCTGCTAAATGCCTGTGGGATGCCTCCCTCCTGGCAGTGCTGAGTTGCTCCCTCCTGGCCTAGCTAGCTGCACTTCTGAGACGGGGAGCCATAGGCTGAGGCACTCTCTGCAGTTTCCTTCACAGCAGAATAGAGACAGCCAGCAGCCACTGCCCAGAATCTGACTCTTTCCTGCCTGCCTCAGCTTTCCCGAAAGCCTGATTGATGAACTTTAACAGCAGAGATGGGTCCAAGGTCAGGGTAAATCTGCCTTCCTGAAAAGTGCAATGGAATGATGCCAGGAGTATGCCACTAAAGCCCCATTTCAAGGTGGGGAGTGAGTGTGAGACCCCACATTCCAGGCTCCAGGAACCAGGTGCTGGTCTCTCAGTGATGACGAGCCTCCGCATGTTTTGGCTGCTACTATAAATGTGTCGTTCACTTGATTTAGCCTCAAATACAAGATGGGTAATTTTGCTTTTGAGGCCATCAAAGTAGGAAATCATACACCGTGTTAATGATCCAATGCAAGCAGACATAGAAGCTTTCTCCTAAAGCATAATAGCACAGGTGACATTTTGCTGATATTCATTTAAAGGGGGATTATGACTTTTTTATTTTTCTAGAACTTTTTTCACTGCTATGCGGCAAAAATCATTTTACCATAGACTTCTCAAAGTGACTTGTTGAAAAGATGGTATATTCTGGTAATACTGTCAGAGCTGTAGGCTGTAGGGGAGAGGTGGTGTACAGAGAGCCGTGGTGCTGCCCAGATAAGATGGGGAACCCTGGGTTGCAGAGAGCTGATGGGCAAATATAAGTGGAAATTCCTCCCCTTAGAATTTCCCAATTTAGAAGTGTTCTGAACACCTTTATTCTACAAAAATCTGATTCTCTCCCACTAATTGGTTCTGTGATCCAGGTGACATTGTTGAGTTTATCGAGTGTCCACTGTTTACAGAACTATATCCATGTGCTAGAGAGAGATTTGGAGACCGAGAACTTAAGTATCCACACGATATAGAGCCTGCAAAGGGAAAGTCATGTTTCTCCTCAACATCTTTGTTAGATTCCCCCAAAGCAGAACCTTAGGTAAGGCTTTGAGTGCAGGTGGTTTATTTGGGGAGGTGTCCCAAGAAGCAAGAGGTGAGGGGGTGGGAAAAGTGAGGCAGGGAAGGCAGAAAAGCCAATAGAAGAGTGCACGCATTTCCAAGGCCACGAGCCGTCAGGACTTCTGAGAAACATTCAGTGTACCTCCCAGGACTGCCTATGTGAGGACAAGAGATTGGGCCATTTAGCCACCAGCTCCTGTCCGCCACAGCCACTCCACCAAGTGCTTCTGGCATGTAGGCAGGGTCAAAGGACACCCCGCGGCCAGAAATGGAAAACCTCCAGGTGTGTGGTTTTGGTGAGATGTTGTCCGCAGTGGCTCTGAGCTTCCTCAGAGCTGACCAGTGCGGCAGCAACTGAACGTAGAGCCCTCAAGCATCTGTTACGGAGAGGAGCAGTGCTGTAATGGGAAAAGAACAGGGGTGCGGTAGAAACACCAGCAGGAGGTATCTAGTTCAGAGATTGGGGGAAGGGTCTGGGAAAGCCTCCTGCAGGAAGCGGTTTCTAAGCTAAGGCAAGACCAGATGAATGGGAGGGGGACAGGGAGAGGTGAACTGCAGTTGTGGCTGGAGTGTAGGTTGCAAGGGGAGATGTGGCGAGAGAAGGTCAGGAAGAACTCTGCGAGTGAAGGAGTTTAGACTTTGTTGTAAGAGTAATTAGGGGTCAAGGAGGAGACATTAACCAGAAAGACGTGATAAGCTTCATATTTTCAAAAATTCACTGTGAAGACAGTGTGTAGGATAGATGCCAGGATGGAGCAGGTGAGTGATGGTGGGACAAGACAAAAGTCAGGGAGACAAGTGAAGAGCCTGCTTAATCATCCAGGTGAGAATATAAAAATGAGAACCAGGACAGTGGCAGTGAAGCAGGTGAGAAGGGGAAGGATTTGAGCCATATTAAGTTTCTGCCTCCCCACTTATGATCTGTTCCTGGTAAAATATAGTCTGTGTGTGTTGATGGAGAGATTGTTGTAGGGACTGTTATCCAGAAAAGAATTAGAAGATATGAATCGAAAGCTCATACAGAACTCTTTGGAAAATCCTTAAGCAAATTGGGAATAAAATAGCTGTCAGAAAATCTCTCAAGTAAATTCTCACGTTAGAAGTGAGACAGCACAGTGCACCACACTGAGGGTCAGAAAAGCCTTGTTTTGCCCTGGATCTGCATCTTCTATTGGTTTGACCTTTGTTGTATCATTTGACCTCTCTGCACTTTATTTGTCCAGCTCGAAATGAGGACAGTGACGCCTGCCCAGCCTCGTCTGAGTTGATCTTAAGCTGACAGCCTGTAGCAGGGTATGACCGCAGCAGGGAAGCTAATGAGAGTGTGGAGGGTCATTGTTCAGCCCCAAGAGTCTCGTGTTCAGTGTGGACACGCCTGTCGGCTCATTCCAGGGCAGAGGTAGTGAGCCATCCCTCACTGGCACTGTGCTGCAGGAAGGTGGGATTTCAGAATGGTTGGTGAGACACAAGATCATCTTGAAGTTCCTCCTCCAACTCTGAGACTCAGTGGTCCTCTTTCACGGGCACTAGGGAGAGTAAGATGAGAAATGGCTATGAAACACTTGGATAATTAGCCTTCTAGGCAAGTGAGAGGTATTATTGTTGATGTTATCAGTAGGCCTTGTGATATTAGCTCAGAGAGTTTTTAAATGTTTTAACCCTCTTGCATATCCCAGTAAAGCAGAAAATGACTTCTAGTTTCCTGTATGCTGGTATATAACTTGTTTTACTTTCTAAAGAGACCAAAAGCCATGTTCCTTCCATACTTCCTTCCCCTAGTACCACCTTCTTACTAGCTGCATTCTGTCTTGCTTATTTTATCTCATACATTTAACATTGACTGGAAACATTTGACCTGCCAGGACTTGAACTTGGGCATATGGGGTTTCTCCCACCATCCACGACAGCATAACCAGCAAGTAGAGCACAGGCTGTACATTCCCTGCTTTCAGGATGAGGAATGTTCTCCACCTCCTGGGAAAAACCAGGGTCCTGACTCACAGGAGTTGAAAGGAAACTGATCTTAGAGTCTTTTTAAGATACTGTAACTCTTGCTCATCAGTGTTGGGATCTGGTTCTCTTTCTCTTGAAAGGATTCCCTGGGGCTTTAGCGCACAGATGATGACAGTGATTCAGGATGGATAACATTTATTGCACCTTTGCTCTGTGCCAGCTGCTGTTTTAAGCACTTTATATAGAGGATACACTACAGCCCTGTGAGTAAGCATTCGCTTTGTAGATTAGGAAACCAAGGCAGATGTAGTTAAATACCTAGCCTAAAGTCACATGGTTCGAGCTGGACTATGAAACAAGGCATGTGATTGTAAAACCATGTCTGAATCATGCTGCACTTCTCCCTCCTTGCGAGCAGAGACCTGTCTGTCATACAGAGCAGACAGAGGTCTTCAGGATTTCCTATCCCCAGGTCGTTAGAGTGGTCAGAGGTATTGAGCAGGAAAAGTGCATTAGAATTCTGGTCTCCTTACTGTGCTCCCCACACCAGACAGGAAGTACCCTGCATGCAAACATGGCTCCCATTAAGATAAATAGCTTGAATCTAGGGAGGCCCGTGCCAATCAGAAAAACCATTAATCAAGAGGTTAGAGTTTTTACCTGCTACATGTTTCATGTTTTTGCTTTCCCTAGGTTAAAAAGATCAAGTGGCATGAGCAGCCTTTTGGGGAAACTAGGAGCCAAGAAGCAGAAGATGAGCACGCTAGAGAAGTCCAAGCTGGACTGGGAGAGCTTCAAGGAGGAGGAGGGCATTGGCGAAGAACTAGCCACCCACAACCGAGGGAAGGAGGGGTAAGAAGTAGTGCCTTCTACTCTCTCAAAATCCTCAGAACCCTGCGATCGTTCATTGCACACGCGCTACCCAATTTAAGTAGGCAGGAGCTTTTCATGGTAAAACAGAAAACATGAGTTCTTTGGTGTGTTGTTGAAGCTCTGTTCTAATGTGGGCAGGTCCTGTCGGTGAGGAAAACATTGGGGTGGGAGGGCACGTGAGCAGCACTTCTCTCGGGGAGAGGCACGTCTGCCAAGCTGAATTTGCTGAATTGCAGCTCCCATGAACTGTAAGTCACCTCGTTTGTTCATGTGGTCACATCTGGCTCACCGTATCAGCCTCGGCCTCATCTGAATTATTTGGCCTTCTGAGAAGTCAGACAAGCTCAGTGCATCAAACGCAGAGTCAACAGGGCGCCTAGATGTTGTCGGGTATTGTGGGATTTTTTTTGTCCGTGTCATTATGGCCCGGGGTGGGGCTTCACCTTTGGCTTCAACCTATGTGACACACCAGCCCTCAGACAGCATCCGGGCCATCACGTGCACCCTCTTCCTCTTCACTTTGGAATACAAAGAGGATGTCCATAAACTGTGTACAGGAATGTCCTGAGAGAAATGGTGTTCATTGAGTACTTAGGAACCTGAGAAGGAGCCAAGAACAAAGTTACTACAGAAGTGGGTCCATGGCTCAAGGTCCACACTCCCCGCCCCTAACAGTGAAAGGAAGTGTGCGTGGCGCATCAGACAGCCCTGCTGCTCCCCATGCCTGCCCCTCTCCAGCAGGGGCTCTCCCTGCAGTCGCCGTGCATCCCTGAGGCTCAGCTCCTTCACCAGTAAAACTGAGATAATAATACCACCCTTAGGGTGGTTGTGAGGCTCTCGTGAGACAAAACATGTGATATATGTATCATGCATATATGTATATAGCACAGGCAGACCTCAGAGATATTGCGGGTTCTGTTCCAGACCACCGCAATGAAGCAAATATCGCAGTAAAGTGAGTCATGCGAATTTCTTGGTTTCCCAGTGCATATAAAAGTTATGTTTATGCAATACTGTAGTCTATTAAGGATGCAAGCATTATATCTAAAACACAATGTACAAGCCTTAATTAAAAAATACTTTATTGCTAAAAAATGCTGACAATCATCTGACAACACAAGATTGCCACAGTCCTTCAATTTGTTAAAAAACACAGTATCTGCAAAGTGCACTAAAGTGGAGCGCAATAAGAAAGGCATAAAGCCCTGTCCACAAAAGCCCTTTGCAGAGCGCCTGTCACTGTCACTTAAAGGTGTGTATTAAGTGGTAGTCATTCAGGTTATTTATAAGCTAAATTATAATAAAGACAGGTGAGGGATTTGTTTGGGGGGTCATTTTTCTAGATTAGGTTTCACGAGTATTTGAACGAACGTAGAAGCTGATCAGTATATTAAAAAAAAAATGTCTTTAATGACTTTATGAGCTTGTTTAACTACCAGACTTCTAAGTCCATCTGTCAAAGATGGTTTGCCACAGGACAGAGGTAGAAGTACCGTAGCCATCTGGGGAAGGGCCCACAAGAAAGCACAAGCAGGAGTCAGTGTTACCTGCAGAAGGCCTCTGATGCATGCCCTGAACCTCCCCACTCTGACTCAGCTCTAGTAACTCAGCCCCGCCGCTTCTCCATGTTTGCCTGGTGATCTCAGGCAGCAGAGGAACTGCCAGTGTGTGCCACACTTTACTGCTTCTCTGAGGATTGATTATATGGGTTAGACAGTGTTCGTTCTGTTAATAGAGGTCTTATAAAAGTAAGGAGTGGTGCTGTTGACGATAAGGGAGAGATAAGAAAATGTAGGCTGGAAGAGCAAACAAGATTAAAAAGGACATCTGCCCAATGAGGACTTTTCAGGCAATGGAAAATCACATAACTGGGTTAGGGAACAACTAATAGCATACAACTTTTAAGCTCTTTGCTTTTCCCTCTGTCTCTGAGCCTTTTCCTCCTGGCCAGATGATTCCACGGATCTGATTGTATTTTTCCAGTGCAGATCTGATGACTTCTGTGCTCTGCCTTTGGCTCTTCTCACCTGCCCTCTCTCGTGCCCACCCCATACCTCCACTCACTGTCTTTCCTAGCTCCTGGCAGATAAAAGGGCCCAACCCCTAGTCCAGGGAAGGAACTATTGCTCTGGTTCTTACCTTGGCTAAGCATGAGAATCTTCTGGGGGTTTTTTCAGAGTTACATGACAAGGGCACCCCTGTGCACCGCTGAATCGAGTCACAGATATCTGTGTAGTGTGTATATGTGTGTACACACACACACACACACACACACACACACAATGGAATATTACTCAGCCATAAAAAAGAATGAAATTTTGCCGTTTGCAACAACATGGATGGACTTGGAGGGTATATGCTTAGTGAAATAAGTCAGAGAAAGACAAATACTATATGATATCACTTAAATGTGGAATCTAAAAAATACAACAAACGAGTGAATAAAACAAAAAAGAACTTACAGATATAGAGAACAAACTTAGTGGTTACCAATGGGGAGAAGGAAAGGAGAAGGGGCAAGATAGGGGTAGGGGATTAAGAGGTACAAACTACTATGTATAAAACAAATAAGCTATATGGGAATATAGCCAGTATTTTATAACTATGGAGTATAACCTTTAAAAATTGTGAATTACTTGGGAATTCTCTGGAGGTCCAGTGGTTAGGAACTCCGCACTTCCATTGCAGGGGGCATGGGTTCACTTCTTGGTCAGGGAACTAAGATCCCACAAGCTGTGCGGCTGGGCAAAAAAAAAAAAAAAAATTACGAATTACTACGTTGTACACCTGAAACTGATATAATGTTGTACAGCAACTATACCTCAATTTTTAAAAAGAGAGTCACAGATACCTGTATCTTTAAATCACTCCTCAGGTGCTTCTCGTGCACAGCCTGGATTGAGACTCACTAGACCACAGCAACTAAATTCTAGAAATGAGAGCAAGACAGTCAGCTGCTGGGTGAGCCTATCCAGCACGTATGTAACTTAGAGAGCTGACTTCAAAACAGGGACTGTCGAGAAGGGCAAGAAGATTTCTACTGAGAAGTGTGCCCAGTGCCACAGTGTCAGAGGGTGGGAAGCACAAGCCAAACCTGAAAGGTCTGTTTGATCAGGCCCCCAAATTCTCTTACACAGATGCCAACGAGAGCAAAGGCCACCTGGGGAGAGTCTGCTCTGAGGGAATATGTGGAGAATCCCAAGAAGTATTACCATGGAACAAAAGTGATCTCTGCTGAAACTAAGGGGGAAAGGTCCTATTTGATAACATCTCAAAAAAGCTACTTATGAGTAATGATTGGCCTCTACCATATTTATTATGAGACTGTGACATTTTTTACAGATGCCATATTTAAATTGTTCTCCTATAGAAGAATCCAGATCATGGATAGTGATAAAAAATATTCCTGTAATACAGTCCTGATTAAAATAAGATGGAATTGAGGTTGAAAGATTATGTTGTGCTTTTTGTGTTTTGATAGTAATTCTACTTCAGTAAGTGCTATCCCATCTTTCCCCTTGTAAAGCTTTACTAGAATTTGAAGCTACAATGGTCAATATTGGATTATTATTGTCCAATTTTTAAATTTTATTTATTTATTTATTTATGGCTGCGTTGGGTCTTCGTTGCTGCGCGCGGGCCTTCTCTAGTTGCGACGAGCGGGGGCTACTCTTCATTGTGGTGCGCGGTCTTCTCATTGCGGTGGCTTCTCTTGTTGCGGAGCACGGGCTCTAGGCACATGGGCTTCAGTAGTTGCAGTATGTGGGCTCAGTAGTTGCAGCACGCGGGCCCTAGAACATGCGGGCTTCAGTAGTTGTGGCACACAGGCTCAGTAGTTGTGGCGCACGGGCTTAGTTGCTCCGCGGCACGTGGGATCTTCCCAGACCAGGGCTGCATTAGCAGGCGGATTCTTAACCACTGTGCCACCAGGGAAGCCCTACTGTCCAATTTTTTAAAAGCAATTTTGCTGTCTGAAAATATTCACATAAAGAAGCAAAGCACCTTGAGAAACAGCAGTCACAGGACCAGATCTGCAAGGAATTTAGACAATGGAAATATCAGAGACAGGTTTTAATACAATTATACCTACTGTATTTAAAGAAGTAGACAAACTTGAAAATATTTGCAAGAAGAAGAAACTATAAATAGTGGCCTAAAAGACCCAAACAAAATTTCTAGAAATGAAAAATTTAATAACCATAATTAAAAATGAGAGGGATAGATTTAATAGTAGTTAGACCAGCGGAAAAGAGAAATACATGCACTGGAAAAGAGCCAGAAGAAATCATCCAGAATATTGTTCAGAGAGACAAAAAGACAAAAAATATGGAAGAGGGAAGTTAAGCCTCCTGGAGGACAGTGTGGGACGAGATGAGAGACACCTCTTTACAGACTTTTCAAAACTCAAAGATCCCAAGATAAATAAAATAGAAATCCACACTGCAGAGTGAAGTTGCAGGAAACCAGTGACAAAGAGAAAAATCTTAAGAGCAGCCAGAAAAAAGAGATTTCTTTGAAAGGAGGGGCAGTTAGACTGACAGGTAGCTTCTCAATTAACAGTACTTTTCATAACATCCCCAAATTGGAAACAATTCCGATGTCTATTTGTAATAGACAAATAAAGTGTGATGTGTTCACACACTGGGATACTCTACCGATTGGAATGAACATGGGTAAATTTCAGTAACATAATAACACAAAGAAGTTCATGCAGTATGGTTCCATGTATTATATTTATTTGTTTTAATTCCATTTATATGAAGGTCAAAAATGGGCAAAAACAATGTGTCCGTTAGGTCAATTTGTGAAGAAGCAAGCCACAAAAGAACGCACACAGTATATGTCTATTTATGTCGAGTTCACAGTTAGGCCGTCACCAGGTCAAGGAGCCGAATGCTGCCAGCCTTCAGGAGGCACGTTCATAACTTTCACCCAACACCCACACCGAACACCCAAGCCCAGCCAGGTGTGAGCCTGCCCACATTTCCACTTCCCTTTCAAGTTTCTGTTCCTCTGACATTACCATCTAGTTGTGCCTAATTGTGAATCATTATAAAGCAAGCTCTCCCAGTACAGCTTGGACTTCTCCAGGGTGCTCATCTTCTGCTTCTTGGCTTGCTATATAATGATTCATCTGCCTTGCCCATTTTATACTCTGTGTGTGTGCGTGTTTGTTATATTTTACAATAAATTGAAGTGCAATTGAATTCAAATCCTGGCTCTTCTACCAGCCTGCCATGTGCTCTAGCCCCAGTTTCTTCATCTGTGAAGTAGAAACTCTTCAGTATACTCCCAGGTTTATAATGGGAATTAAATAAGTAGGGGAAATGTCTGGCATGTTTATAGATAGGATTCCCCCCCACCCCAGCTCTCCGCCCCCTCTTCTTTCTCCTGTCTGCCATTACTGACCACGCCAAGCTTAGGGCCTTACTGGAAGGCTAGGTGCTTTATTCCTCTAGATCCCTTCCTGGTGTATTCCTGCCAAGCCTTCAGGAACACTTCCCACAACTGTGGCCAGCACAGCTTGGGGGCATCTCCTCTCTGTCTCCCAGGCTGGCCTCTCTTCCTTCTCTGGGCTTTTAAAGTAGGGAAGTCCCAGGGCTGAGTGATGGGCAGCCGTCGTTCCTCATATTCTCTCCCCCAGGAAAGCTAATTCCATGGCTTAAGTACTATTTTCTGCTGACGACTCCCAAAAAAGCTCTCCCCTGCCTGACCATCCCACTGAGCTGCAGGCTCCCGTAGCAGCTGTTTAGTTGACATCTCCATTTGCATGTCCAAGACGTTACATCAAACTTAACATCCAAAACCAAATACAGATATCCCCCACTTTTCAAAAGCTTGCTTTACACCACTTTGCTTTTGCGAAAGACCTCTACATTTTCTCCCTAACTGAAAGAAATCTGAAGAGGATTTTCGTTTTCTCCAAAAGGCAATTGCTTCTTCGCTTCACGCCATTTCAGCTAAGAGAGGTGTTATAGGGACGCTCTACTTTCAGATAGCTTGAGATACCTCTGCTTGCTTTCTTTCCATAAGCAGACTCCTTCCTCAGACCTCTCAGAAAATGGCACCATCACCGTCCACCCAGCTGATGAAAGAAAGCCCTAGCAGCATCCTCTTTCCACTCGGTCCTGAAAGTCCAGTAGACAATTCCGTCATGAAGTATTTTGGTCCATCCTTCTGTCCATCCCAGCTGCCTGCAGTCCGGTACAAGCCACAGGCATCTGCTCTGCTCCCTGCTTCTGTATCTGTACCTTTCCTCCATTCTTCTCTACATCACAGCCAAAATGGTTCTTTGAAAGTACAAACCATTTTTCCTCTCTTCCCTGCTGTTTAAGTAGCACTTAAAATGAGTGTTCACCTCCTTACCCTGGCGTTTCCAGGCCTCCCTGAGCCGTCCCCTGCCCACCTCTGACCCTCTTCGCCCCTGCTCACGGCAGCCCAGCCTCCGCACTGCTCCTCCAGATCCTCCTCCACGGTGGGCTCTTGTATTGTCACTCAGATGCCACTCTTCACTCTCTCAGAGTAGCCCCACCTTAGGAACCCTCCATCACATCACCCTCTTTGACCTTCTTCATCACACTTATTGTCAGTTGATACACGTTGTCGTGTTTTGTTTCATGTATGGTAAGCCCCGAAGGCAGGGTCTGGTTCACCACCCCGCCACCAGTGGGGTGCTAGAAGAGCACCTGTCCCAGAGCAGGCGCTGAGCCATTGCACTGTCTAAATGCACATCCCACTAGCTGTCAGGCAGCCATGGCTTTGTTTTGGAACCTAGTAGGATTGGAATTAACCACCCAGAAAGGAAGGGCATGACAAGTCAGAATGACATCTCCACCTAGGCATCATTTTCAGACAGCAAAGTTGGTTAAAATGCCTGTACCAAAGAGGTCAGCTGCACAGCAGAGAATCGCTGCTTTTCCTCTGAGCCCTGGACTCCAGGGCACAGTCCAGCATTTCAGGATCAGTGTCACCAGTCAGCACTCAGGGCCTTTAACATTGCTTCCCTCTATTCCTATAACCGATCGCACTAGGTTCCCTGGCAGTGTTCGCCATCAGCAGCGCGTCTCTCCAACACTGCTGAGGTAGAGGCCAGCAGGTTTGGGGGGAGGGATCAATGCAGAGAAAATGAGAGGAATACGGGCTTGGTCTCGGCTGCTGCTGGCAATCAAATTGAAGGTCATGGAGCTCGATGATTGGAGACCAGGTGTGTTTGTGATTTGGAGAGGCGTGAAGGAGAGAGAAAATAATTTTCTTTCTCCAAAGAATCTATCTCCATGACCCCCAAGAGTCACTCTTTCAGAACGAGCACAATCTTGAGGTGAGATGGGAGGAAAGCAGTGGACAAGAAAATTAAAATCACCACCCTTTCACTTTGGCCCTCGAGGTGTTTGCGAGTCACCCTCTTGCACAGGGCTTGTGTGATGTTGAGCAGATTGCTTCTTTCACTTGCACTCCTCAGGGCAAAGAAGTGCACCTCTTAGTACTTCCATCACAGAGCTTTATTCCAGCCTCCGAGGGCCTGCGCCGCCTTTTGCTTTCCGGTGTTGGTCCACTTTCCTTCTCAGGTTTACGCTGCACAGAACGCCTGCGGGCTCTGCTGGCAGCATAGTGATGGCGCAGCCCTGAAACATCCTCCGTTATGTGCCTGCTTCGGATTTCCCTGCACCTCCCTGTGCTCTTTCTTTTCCTGACCAGTGGGCAGGACCCTCTCTTGGGCGGATGAGACTGTGTGGCGGAGCTTTTGGGGATCAGCACACCCACCTGCCCCACAGAACTCTGCCTTCTTGTGGGGGTGGATGGGCGTCCTTTCACTTGCAGCCTGGTTTCCCAGAAGTAGGTACCAACATGTTCTCTGGAAGCATTTTCTACCCTTCTCGTCCTCTTCTTCTATTTTTCCTTCCCTCCACATTGGCCTAGATCTCAAGAAAATTGGTGGCAGAAAAGTAATTTGGGTTGCAGGATCAAAAAGATGACCGAGCCTATTGTGTCTAACCTGGTTCTGAAAGGGAAAGCTTAGAAAATCCCTTAGGTTTTGGTGCTCTTAGCATATTTTATTAATGACAGTGAAGAGCTGCAGCCTCTTAAATGGGCCACATAAGGCAGTAGTGGTGGGAAGGGATGGTCCCCTCTGCCCTTCCCAGTAGACTGGGCTGAATCAGTCTGGGTCCCCAGGAGTGCTGGGCACAGACCAGAAAAGAAGCCTTGCGCGTGTCAGCTGGTGGTCCTCTTCTGGGACTGCAACCCGCTTAAGGTGCCTGAGAACTTTCTGAGGCTCAGTTTAAATAGGTCGTCCGCTCAGGCCGCCTTGGAGGAGGCAGCCTTCCCCACAAGCCCTTCCTCTTTCTGGGGCATTTGGTCTCTTGGTCCCTGTTCCAGCTGTCCCAGTTTCTGAGGCTTTATAGTGATACAGTCAGGTCAGAAATGGGAGGCAAGAACCGCACAACACTCATAGCCATTTTTGGTTTTATTGTTTACAAAGTACTTCTCACAGTTGTACTGTCAGAGGGGTGTTGTAATTTTTTTTCCTGTTTTACAGAGAAGAAAAATAAAGTGTCTTGCCCACAGTCACACACATAGTAAATGTCAAAGCCACCCTCATCCTTGGCACCTTTTCTGTCTTGAGGGTGGGAGGAGGATGTCGAGTAGAAGTGTTGTTCCTGGTCAGCTCTTGGCCGCAAACCAAAGCCATCAAAGGATCCTGTTAGCAGCTGCAGATGCTGTGAATGGGGGAATGAAGTCGCCAAACCTGCCTTGATGGCCTTTGTCTGGGTTGCCCTTGAGAATTGCATTCTGCATATGTGCTCCTCTTTGCTGCCTGAGGCGTTCCCTAAACCTGAACTCTGCCTGCACCTGCTTGTTTAGCACCCAGCCTGGCTTCGCTCTCGATAGTCTCAAGGTCAGCTGGACCCGGCACCGGCACTGCTTCCGGGAACCTGCAAGGCATTATTCATGCTCAGTGAGCATCTTAATTTAAGTATCACTTCCTCTTCTTTAAAGGAAAGTCAAGAAGAAAGACCACAAATGCTCAAAGCCACATACTTCCTCTTCTTTCCGCCCCCAGGCCCGCTCTCTCAGGTATCCCTGGGTAATGGCTCTCTTGAAACATGCCCTAAAGTCTTCTTGAACCAGGACTCCCGCATTTCTTCTGTGGGAACTTCGAGAGAGGCAGTTAAAGCACACTGCTGTCAAAACCCTGATCCCCATTGTGATACTCACCCAGGGCCTGTGGGCTGGGGTGGGGAGGGGTGGCGGTTGTAGTGTGACAAAGCCAGTCCGTCGACTTCGGTTAACAGTCCCCACTGGGGAGTCATGGGTCCCTTGGTGGTAGACAGAAGATGAATTTGTTCTGTCATGTGTCTACTTACCGGCCGCGGTCTCTCCTGCTTTCACACTTTATCAAAAGGGGTCCACAGTGTCTGTGGCTTCCCCATCTGCCGGGGAATCTGAAATTGAAATTTAACCAGGCATCCTGTATTTCACTTGCTAAATTTGATGACCTGACCTTGAGGGCTTATGTCAAGCCTAAAAGCAGGCCCTGCCCTTGTGTTTCCAGCCATGCTGTCCCCTCCTTGGCGATTTTGACACGACAGCTGAGTTCCTGATCCCAGACCAGGTGGTAGTTACTAGTTGCTGGTAACGTGCGTCAAAAGAGCTGACTGTTCCCCTTGGATTGATTGTCCTCAAAGCCCTGACAGAAGCTGGCTTCCCGAAATGACGGTGACAGCTCTGCCATTTTATTGAGCACCTGCTCTGTGCTAGGCATAACATGTACACTATTTCATTTAATCCCCACAACAGCCCTTCAGAGTAGGAATGATTAAGGATGATTACCTTTTTTTGGGGGGAGGCAAATTAGGAAACAGAATTAGCAAGGTTACGTGGCTTACCCAGAGACACAGCCAGCAAGCCACAGGGTCGGGATTCAAGCTGAGAGCTGCCATCCTGTCCGTAGTGAGGTGTAGGGTTAGTGGCCGCAGGCCTGGCTGGAGAGCGGATGGGCCGGGCTGGGTTGCTCCTCACAGGGTGCTGTGGGCAGGCAAGCGAGGCCCTGAACTCAGCAAAGGAACACAGGGTCCTGAACCTGGTAACATTCTCACCCTAAACGTAATGACCTTGTAATGACAGATGCACATGTTCCACAGTGCAACAAAGGAAAGATTAGTGCAGAGATTCAATTCTGCCTCCCATTTTCAGTGGCAGTTTTGCTCTCTCAACAGATTAATTAGCAGCAGAGATCCCCTCCCCCCAGGCAAGCGGCAGCACAGTTCATGGCCAGAAGGTGCACGAAAATGCAGCTGTGTCTCATTCAGCGGCCAGCCTGCTCCTCGCAGTGCCTGCTGCTTCAGCCCTGTGCTTCCTTCCCACCCTGCCTGGGGGCCCGACGGAAGCCTTGTCTGCTGAGCCTGGCCAAGATGAGGCGCAAACCACCAGCTTTTAGGGGACCCTGTGTGTGAGCCGTGGATGGCAGAGGTGCTTGACCTCGTTCCCTTGGAGGAATTTAAGGAAAGGCCTCTTCTGTCGTCCTCGCAGAAGCACCCTGGCTGCATCTGGTTGGAGGACACAAGGAGAGGTGGGAAGGGTGAGGGGAAGGAAGGAGCTGCAGGCAGGTAAATACCTTCGACGGTGAGCGCTCTGCGCACCTCAGCCCGCTTCACCTTCCCTGCAGCCCCAGGAGGTAGTTCTTACTGGGTTTCTTCCATTTGCAGAGGCACCTTTTCCCAAATTTTGATGCATATGTGCAGGGAACATAGCTTTCCCTCCCCACCAACTCAGCGCACCGCCAAGGCCAGGAAATGTGGTGTCACTATTTTGCTGCTGAGAAAAACGATGCTCCTTGACCAGCATGGTCCGCTAATGTGTAACCAAGCTAGGCTCTGAACCTGGGCTTGAGGGAGCCCCTGTTCTTTCCCTAAAACCTGGTTACAAAATTGCAACATTTTCTTGCCTTCAGCCTCTAATGTACTTCCCCTTGATAAGTTGTTGGTTTCTCTTTTTCATTCTCTTTTCACTCACATTTGAACCAGAAACATCCTTGTTTAGACCAAATGGGAGTGGTCTGGATGTTCCTGAAATAGTCATGTTGTCCACTCTGGGCACCACCTGTGGTCATCCGTTTGTGTTTGCTGTAACCCGATGATCCCACAGGCCAAGTGGACCCCTTCACACCGGGGTGAGGGGTGTGGGGGCACAGGACAGGACAGTGCAGGGGAGGCATTTTCTTTTACTGCATCTGCTGACAGATATCTTCATTTTCTTCCAGGTACATTGAACGGAAAGCTTTTCTAGACCGAGTGGATCACAGGCAGTTTGAAATCGAGCGAGATCTCAGGCTGAGCAAAATGAAACCCTGATGTGATGAGGAACCTACAGCAGCTTAATCCTGTTTACAACGTGAGCTTTTTGTGCGTCTTTGAAATGTTTCCCGTGTTTTCCATTGACTGTTTCCCAGCAAGGTCTTTTTGTCTACATTGAATTTCTGTCTTTGTATCTTGATCTCATGTGATTTCATTCATTTTACTTTTAATAGTTTGTCTTTTAAAAAATAAAAATAAAAAAGTACAGGTTGGTCCTGTGAGAGGCCGGTGAAGATGACAGCACCCACCTTTCCTTTGTTCTGCTATGAAGTCCACCAGGCCAAGCCAGCACCTCTCAGGCCTGTCCTGGCCACCGTGGTGGAGAGAGTGACCAGCCTGCAGGCACGTGAGCCCCCAGAGGCTGTAGGGCTCTCTCTGAAGAGGCTCGCCAGTGTTGGTGGAACACAAAGTCCCCGGGCAGCTCTGTTCTCAGTTCCACTCCTGCTTCTCTCCTGATCTCTTTTCTCTCCTGAATGGGATTCCTATTTGCTGGTATAATGTGAGGCTGAAAATAAGGATATACGATTGCTGCATTAGGGATTTTTCTTTTCCTTCAGCCATTTTCCTGTTCTCAAAGTCAACTTCACGTGTGCTCTCACCTCAGCAATTCTTTAATTTTTGGTTTGTCAAAGAAGACTCCAAAGGACTTTTTTTTTTTTTTAACTCTTTAGGAAAATTTAAATTCCAAACTTCATATTAATAAAGCAGTAAACACCACATCCTGCCCCTGTGGGCGGGCGGTGGGGATGTCCTGAGTAACACGGACAGGTTTGGGGGTAGGTAGGGTTCCAAAGACTGGAATTCAGAATCCTGCCTGGACATCTACCAGCTCTGTGACCTTGAGCACAGTTCAGCTTTCTGAACCTTCATTTTCTGGTCTGTAAGTGGCCTGAGTAATACCAGAACCTCACAGGGTGGAGATGAGCCAGTGACATGTGCAGGGAGCACGCATAGGTCTCCCCCTCCAGTCCTCTAATATGTGGGCAGAACCTCATGCAACCAAGACCTGATTGTCAGCCCTGCACGGCTGTGAGGTTATGACCCTCATTACTCACTGAGGCCAGGCTGGGTGGTCGGGCTGACTGAGCTGTGTGCATCTTCAATTGAGAATCATCTTTTCCGTCAGAGTCTTCTTTGAACCATAGCCCATAGTTTTTAAGAACAGGTGGATAATATTTTATCTAGCTCTTCACGTCCACACTTAGTGAAAACTAATCTGCCTGACTCCCAAGGGAAGTGACATCTCTTAATCTAGGAGTCGGGAATTGCCAAGGAAAATGTTTGCAGGAATTGGGGGCCTGAGTCAGCGCTGGGAGGCAGCTCAGTAGCCCTTTGCCAGGCACGGTGCGCCTCCCTTGTCCGTGGCATGGATGACTGAGGAGGGCAGCCAAGGATACTTCCTGCTGGTCTGTGGAGTCCAGAGAATCCCTGAGAGATGAGTTTCCTGGCCTTGCTCTTGCCATCAGTCTTTGTCTTCTTGTCCCAGATAAACGCATCAGATTTCCAGAGCATCTGTTACCTTCCCGTTACTGAAAAAAAACTGCCCTAAAACAGCATACGGTCAAAGAATAAAAAACAGCCTTCTCTATGTGTTCTGTTCACCTATTTCCCAAGGAACGCAGTCCTCTAATTAGGAACTCTGCGTGAGGTCCCCAGGGGAGAAGGGCCGCATTAAGAACTAAGTCTTGAGGGAGCCGTGCACCATTGGAGCTGAGGAGGGGAACTGGACTAAGAGCCCAGGGCCCGATTTCATGAGAACTGACAGCTGGCAGCTGGCACTGCAGAAGGATGCAGAAAACCTCCCTAGAAAAGAGTGGCGTGATGGTGCTGCTGGCAGCCAGGCTGGGACCAGGAAGGCCAGGTGACAGGGCTCTCCAGGTGCTGTGCTGCCTCTTGGCCTCAGCAGGACAGAGAAGGTGTGTGCGGCGTGGCTCTCTGGAGTGCGGTCTTCTTCTGGTATTTGGTATCAGTCTTTAGCCAGAACTGGAATTGCTCAGGCATGTTGGGTAAGAGTCCATGACTCTTTTTTTTTTTTTTTTTAATTACCAAAAAACCAATAAACAAATAGGAATTGGTGTAAGATGGTGGACTCCTGGGGAAGGATTCAGAAGCTCTTAGCTTCATCAATAAATGATGCAGTGGTGCCATGTGCCTGGTGCTTCCTCACAAGTTATCTGACCAGAAGAGGAAACTTGCCTGAGATCAGACTGTGAAACGGCCAGCGATCACACCTGTGTCTTATGCCTAGAGGGCAGAAGGCAGAGGGCCCTGCAGGCAAGATGAAACAGCCTCTCTGGATCCCAGCTCCTAGTTGGAGGATTCACGTTGGAAAGGAAAGATTTGAGTGCAAGGGGACAGAGCAGCCAAAGATGAAGAGATGCTTCCAGTTGAGAAGAGTGGCAGCTGGCACACGCCGGTGCCAGAAGCTTGTGTCAGAAGTACACCAGCGGCTTGGGCACGCTGGCTTCAGCTTCCAGTCGTCTGTGCCCTGGGGCGGCATCTGAACCTCTCTTTGGGGAAGAGTGTGCTGCCTCACCTAGACACCCTCAGGCCCTGGGCAGACAAGCCGGTGGGGAGGCCTAAGCCCTGCCCCGGAACCAAGTTCCTGTGCTACACGGTGTAGGCAGTGTCGCCCTCTCCTCTTTGGGATGCTGCCTGGTTTCAGCGAGTGAGGGGAGGAGGGGCTGGTGTCCAGGTGACAGTACCTTGGAGAGTCTGAGGCATCCCAAATGCCATCCCACTGCACCTCCTTCCCTGGGCACACAGGTGTACCCAGGGTTCCTGCTTCAGGCTTTCCTGCAAAGTCTTTTCTTTTTTTCTGCAGCTTTTTTTTCATGCCCTCTTAAGGCAACTTAGATCCAACAGGACCACCAGATACAATCTTTGTGCACACGAAGTTGACCACAGAGGGAAAGTGGGCTGTGGAAGTCTGGAAGATTCCACCATGGTTCCCTGCAGCCTGGAATTGCCCAGTCCACAGAGACTCTCCTTTCCAGGGCCCCTCTCCATGGTCTGCCGGTGAGCTTTCATTGTTGTACCCTCAGAAAACTGATGGTGTAGACAGATCTACGCTCAAGTAAGGGACAAGGTGGCTGTGTCAGGGAGGGAAGGGAGAAATGTGACATGAGGAGAACACTGTCAACATCGGACAGTGGGTTTGGCGTCCTGCCTCTAACCTTAGATTGTAGCCCTGCCATCCGGGTTGAGTCCCTCCCTCTGTGTCTCAGATGCCTTGTCTTCAAAAGGTTTCTGAGAATGCTTAATAACCCTGCTCTGCCTACCTCACAGCATTTTATTAAATGAAATACATTATCCAGGTGTTAAGTTACTCTAATTAAATTTCACACTAAAGGCTCCCAGCTCCCCAAGACAGCCAGGCTTCTGTGAGTATAAATTAGCACCGCCTTGAAGAACACTTTGGTGATATCTCATGAATCTGGAGCTGCGCTCAGCCTGTGACACAGCAGCTCTGCTCTTGGCTTGACATCCTAGAGAAGCACCAGCATGTGCACAGGAGGCAGGCTCATCGGTGACAGTAAAAACCTGGAAACCACCCAGTGCCCATCAGGAGAAGGGGCCAGTTGTGAAATAGCCACACAGTGGAATACAGTACCGCAGTGAAACGACTGGGCCAGGGCTACATGCCTCAGCACAGATGAACCTCTTAAGCAGCATTGATGAAAAACACCTAGCGTACAATCCCAGTTATACAAGTTCAAAAGCATGCCAACATAGAGGTGATGGTTGCCCAACATTGTGAATGCACTAAATGCCACTGAATTGTACACTTTAAAATGGTTAATTTTATGTTATGTGAATTTCACCTCAATAAAATTTTTAAAACATGAGAAAGATATTGTCCTTTGCCTCAGAATAATATATATACTATATAATTATATATATTCCTATATTCATTCAATATAAATATATATAAACAAATGGGTGATAAACACTAAATTCAGCATAGTGGTTACCTCTCATGGGATTGGGAAGGTTATACAATAAAAGATAACAGAGGAGCTTCGTTTAATGATGTGGGTTTATATCTTCAATTGGGAGTTGGGAACACAGATATTTCTTATATTATTCATTATACCTTTCTACCCTATTTATCTGTAATATTTCAAGATAAATTTTTTTAAAAGAAAGACAAGCCCACATTTAAATTTGCATCACCTCTGTCAGTCTCCTTAGGGAGAGAGAGCCAAGGGATGGGCAGTTCAGGGATGGAGGGTTGCCATGGTGATGAGCTTGCTGGGTGTCGAGGAGCTTTTTCTGCCTCCTTTTCTGGGCCAGCAGGCATTCCAGAATGATCCCTCCAAGCCGCTTTTGGGACATTCTCCAGGAGGTGAGTGATTCACATAGGTGAACTACCACATGCCCCACCCGCCCCGCCCCAGCTCCCCTTTCTCTGAAAAGCAGGTTGGGTGGCTGGGGGAGCTGAGGGGTCTGTACCAGGCCACGTGCCCCATCCCAGCACAGCTGATGGTGTGATTCCTGCCGATCAGCCTTCTCCTTGCCCACAAGGCTGCACAGGTGCACACAAACAGGCCATATGTTAGAAAGATGCTACCGCAGGCCTTGACTTGTTAGATGCAAACAAATGGTTCCTGACCTGGATAAATGAGCTTGAAATTTAAAGACACCAAAATGAATTACAGTCAATGTCTTGAGCTTTCTAGTGGAAGTTATGGAGCTGCCTGTTTTCAAACTCTGCCCAGCATCCTGAGCTCACCCCCGGGCCCTGGGCCACAGCTGTGACATGAGGCCGCTGTGGAGGTGGGGCCAGCTCCTCAGGGTGCGGAGGAGTGTTGCTGGGCCTCTGCAGGGAGGGAGGGAGCTATCCTCTGACTAGCCCCACTAATCTCTGGTAATGATATAATGCCTTACTTCTTCCAGTTAACACCTCTACATTAATAACCGAAGCCTGCCCGAGTTTGAGGCACCCTGACTGACAAATAAGAGACTTCTTTTTAAAAATAAATTTATTTATTTGCTTATTTATTTTTGGCTGCGATGGGTCTTCATTGCTGTGCTTGGGCTTTCTCTACTTTCGGTCCGTGGGCTTCTCACTGCAGTGGCTTCTCTTGTTGCAGAGCACGGGCTCTAGGCGTGCAGGCTTCAGTAGTTGTGGCATGCGGGCTCAGTAGTTGTGGCTCGCAGGCTCTAGAATGCAGGTTCAGTAGTTGTGGCTCACGGGCTTGGTTGCTCGACGGCATGTGGGATCTTCCCAAACCAGGGCTCAAATCCGTGTACCCTGCACTTGCAGGCGGATTCTTAACCACTGCGCCACCAGGGAAGTCCCTAGGAGACATTTTTTAAGTCTGGAAGCTCTTTGGGTGCCTGAGGTTGCATCTGTGGCAGGGTGGACCCTCTCTGTCCCAGACACCTCATCAGATTGCCTCATCTTTGCTGTTGTCTCTAGCTGGACCTCACAGTTCTGTTTCAGCCCTGCCATTGAGCTCCATTACAGGGCCTTTGAATTTGAGGTTGGGATCCTGGGACACAGGGAGGGGAGCCTGCCCATCCCCCAATCACACACACACACCCAGCCCTCCTGCACCAACAGTGTCTGGTGTGACCTGTGTGTGCCCTTGAGACCACTATAGACAACTGGGGGTAGAAATGATGTGAATAAGCATCATTGTAGAGGCCTATTTTGTCTTTGCAATACAACTGTATTTTTTTAAAAATTGCAAATACCCCACATGGTACAATAAATACGTATTTTGTTTTTTGTGCAGTTCCTGGCACAAAACCCCTAAAACCCTTGGAATTTACTCTGTTTGTGTGCTAATGAGAGGACTCCTGGGGGAGCCCAAGTGTGGGGCTGGCCAAAAAGTTCGTTCGGGTTTTTCCGTAAGATGTTACAGAATAGCTTCCAACCCAATAGCTTCAGGATGGGATCTGGTCACCAGAAAAACCACACCTTTGACTTAGAACCACCCCTTTGACCCCTTAGAACTTCCAGCCCCACCCTCCACCACCACCCCCACCCCCCCAGCCCGATCTGGGGAGGAGAGGGAGGCCAGAGATCAATCACCAATGGCTGGGGACTTCCCAGGTGGCGCAGTGGTTAGGAATCTGCCTGCCAATGCAGGGAACACGGGTTCGAGCCCTGGTCCGGGAAGATCCCACATGCCGCGGAGCAACTAAGCCCGTGCACCACAACTACTGAGCCTGCACTCTAGAGCCCACATGCCACAACTACTGAAGCCCACACACCTAGAGCCCGTGCTCCACAAGAGAAGCCACCACAATGAGAAGCCTGTGCACTGCAACGAAGAGTGGCCCCTGCTCACTGCAACTAGAGAAAGCCCGTGCATAGCAACGAAGACCCAACGCAGCCAAAAATAAATAAATTAATTTAAAAAAAAAACTCACCAATGGCTAATGATTTAATCAATCATGCCAACATAATGGAACCTAAATAAAAACCCCGTAAGCAGAGTTTGGGGAGCTTCTAAGTTGCTGACCACATCCACTTGCTGGGCACACAGGCTCCAGCTCAGGACCCCTCTGGACCATTTTCATTTGACTGTAGCCTTTATAACATATTTTTCGTAAGGAGAGCGTCTTCCTGAGTCGGTGAGTTGTTCTAGCAAATGATCACACCTGATGGGGTGGTGTGAGCTGGGCAGCAGCATGGGCCGCCTCGGCAGCCCGTTTGCAGCTGGCGTCTGAAGGGGGGGCAGTCTTGTGTGACTGAGCCCGTACTGTGGGGTCTGCGCTAACTCTGGGTAGTTAGTGACAGAACTGGACTGAGTTGTTGGACATCTCGTTGGTGAGAATTGGTTGGACCCCACATTTGTCTAACTCTTCCCTTAACGCCAAGCATCTGCCACAGGTGACTGAGACGCAGCGCGATATAGTCAAGAGACCCTTGCTGGAGAATCAGGACACCCTAAGCCCAGCTCTGCGACCAGCTGGTGCCCTCAGGCATGTGGCTTGGCCGCCTCTGCCCCCATTTCTGCATTTGTAAAAGGAGGGGGGTTAATAACCCTGGGCATTTAACCCTAGGAATCTGCATTTTGAACAGGCAACCCCATGATTCTTATGCACTCTGAAGTTTGAGAACCACTGCTTATGGCCTCCCTACCTAGAAAAAATTTTAAAGCCTCCAGCTCTGTATTTAGGAAAATTCCATTTCCTTTATTCTTGCCACTTCAAATAATTCAAACTCCTAAATTCCTGACGCACCAGCAAACCATAATGAGTAAGCCCAGGTTTCCTCCCTGGCGTCTGCTGAGACCCACCTGCAGGAACTTTCTCCTACCTTCAAAGGCCTTTGGAGGGAAGCTCCTTAAAGTTATCAGTAACTTGGAGAAGCAGCTGAAGTAAGGCCTGGGAAACAAGCGAGAAATTCAAACAACAAAATCCACCCAAGTCCCAGCAAACACGGCTGAAGAGGCAACACTCAGCTGCCAGGTTGGCAACAGATGGCAGGACCCATGTGCACGCGCACACATGCTCACCCCGGCTAAGCCGAGCGTCTAGTGTGTCAGCGAGGTTGCCTGGCAGCTTGGAGAAGACCCAAGTCACCAGAGGCACAACACTTCTGTCAAAACAGCCCTGCACGAGGCAGGTGGCCCCAGCTCCCAGGCCAACTCGGCCAGCGCCTGGCCTTCCTGCCAGTGGGAGCTTTGTCTGCACTGGGCTTGACCTCTCTCTTCCCCCTCCTGATGTACCTCTTTTTTCTTCTGATTATCGAAGGCAACCATTCATTGTTGGAAAATTTGGAAGCAGAAAAATTAAAACTTAAATCTCCCATGGTCTTACAGAGAAAACTGCTGTGTACATTTCGGGATACTTTCAGTCTATTTCCCTATGTTTTTACATAGCTTTTCTTAACAGCTGGAATTATAGTCTACCCATGAAACTCAATACAGAAGCTAGTAACCACATGTGGATATTTTGATTTAAATTTTAAATTCATTAGAATTCATAATTCAGTTCTTTGGTCACACTAGCCAAAGATTTCAACTGCTCAGCAGTCACGTGACCAGGGGCTACACTATTGGAAAGTGCAGGTATCGAACGTTTCCATCAGCACAGAATTCTGTTGGACCGCACTGGTGTATGTAGTTTTGTATTCTTTTTTTAACCTATGGTATGTACTATGAGCACATCCCCATTTATTCAAACATTCTTTGAGAAAACGATTTTTAACGGCTGCATAATATACCATTACATGCTTGTACCACAATTTGTTTCATCAGTCCTCAACCATCGGCCACTGAGGTTACCCACTTCTTGTCATTATACATGATGCTGTGGTGAACTGCCTAGTCCTGAGATCTGGACCTGCATCCCTGATCATTTCCAGATCACTGCTAGAAGTGGAATTGTCATGTCAGGGAAGGTGACATTTTCAAGGCCTTGAAATATAATGCCCAGTTACCTCCCAAAAGGGTCTTCCTCCCTCCAGCAGGGCGGTTGTGCCCCTCTCTTCCTATGTAAACCCTCTGAGAAGACAAGATTCAACAAGGAAGCCCTGTCTGCCTGTCTCTGAACACAGAGCCCAGTGCTTTGGGGGAGACATGTCCGGAACTAGGAGGAGAACGGCCATCCATGGAGAAGACTGGACTAGGTCGTCCCTGAGAACTACTAGCATCTTCTGAGGTACCAGCCCAGGACTCTGTCTCTGGAAGAAGCATTTGGACTGGGCAGGTGTGATGGTTAATTTTTTGTGCAAACTTGACTGGGCTAAGGGATGCCCAGGTAGCTGGTAAAACATGTCTGTAAGGGGTTTTCTAGAAACAATTAGCATTGGAATGGGTAGACTGAGAAGAAGATCATAGTCACCAATGTCGATAGGCATCATCCAACCCACTGAGGGCCTGAATAGAACAAAAGTTGGAGGAAGGGCGAATCTGCTCTCTCCTTAAGCTCAGACACCCATTTCCTCCTGTCCATCTGCGCTCAAGCCTGCAGGCTTGGACTAGGAGTTAGACCGTCAGCTCCCCAGGGTCTCCAGCCTGCAGACAGCAGAACCCTCAGCCTGTCTATGTCCTACTGGTTCTTCTTCTCTGGAGAACCCTAATGCAGCAGGAATATGCCCCAATGACCCTTGATTCATCTAAACCTGGATTAATCTGTTTTGTATTCTTTTTTTAACCTATGGTATTTAACCTATGTGATTAACATCACATTAATCTGTGAGTCGCTCTAAATGTTTTCTGAATCCATTTATCCTCTCCCTGCTCAGGGTGAGTTTTGTTCAGTTAAGAGGTGGGGCTTCACTTCGCTTCTCTCATGCTTCCCAGGTCGTTCTGAGGTTTGGTGAGCAGGTCTACATTCGTCTTAAATTATCATTCACAACCACGTAGCCTCCCATCTCATCCCCTCTCGGTCGGTCTTTATCTTTCCTAACAAGAGCTCCTCTTCTAAGCCTTTCCATGGCTTGCCCGTCCCCTTTCTCGTGTCAGTTGCCCCTTTGTGTGTCCTCCAGGCCTCCCACGTCAGTCCTGACTTGGACAGTCAGACCTGCTCACGGGATTCCAGACTTGTGGTTCAGACCTCAAGCATCAATTCTGGCACCCCTCTCTCTTTTGTAATTTGGGCTGCTTCTTGCGGCCTCACTTTTGCTCTCTGTAAGATGGGGCTTGACAGGTATGAAGCAGCACAACCAGACTGGACTTGTGGCATCTGCTCCATTCAGTGCATCCTTAGACAAAGGGGAGCCGTCAAGGATGGAACCGTGTGAGAGCCAGAGCTGGCCTGGCTTCTGTGCTTGCAGATGGAGAACTGGCCCCTGCTGTCAGTTACAGCAAGACCCCGGACCTCCTGGGATGAGCTGGGCTTAGGTCACCATAGGCCTCAGGGTTGGTGAAGACTCCTACCGTGGAGATGGGTGAAGGGATTATCTACGAGGAAACCACTTAAGGCCAAAAGTTACATCCTTCTCGAGAGCCTGAGACGCTGGCCGCAAGAACAACACCCCACGACGTTCAAAGCCTCTGGGGCAGCTGCCCTGGCCTCTTTCCAAGCCGAGTCATGGCATTTAGTGTATTCAACAACCACGCTAAACCAATAGGCCCAGAGGCCAGAGAATAAAGAAGTGAGCCTGCCTCTGCTCACAGAGGGAGCTTTCCCACCCTCACCCCTCTTTACAGGACGTTCTGTCATGGGCTCTCTCAGAAGACTGAGGTCCTAGCTGCAACTCTGTGGTGCCTTCGTGAAGCCTCTTCCTCTCCCCTGGGGCTCCTTGCTGAACAGGGAAGGGTTTGGGCCTCCAGGGAGGAGTGGCAGCTCCTGCCTCAGGGGAGCCTGAGAAGTAGAAAGCTGGGGCCCAGCAAGGCAAGCTGGTAGGTGGAGGGTGGAGAGACTCGAGTCCCCGATTCTGACGGCAACAGCGTGTAACTGCTGTAGCTGGGAGCCACACCAGCCCTTCTAGCCCAGCCTGACATCCCAGTCCTTCCAGGACTTTTGAATCAAGGCCACGGCACTGCATGACTCTGGGGGGGAGAGGGGGTGGTCACAAGAATAAAATAGGGATGGGGCTCTGCTTTATTAATCCCCATTTGACAGATTGGGATGAAAACATGCTTAGAGAGTATAAATACTGTGCTGAAGTTCACACAGCCAGCCTGGTACCCAGACCCGGCCGCCCCGCCCTGCTGCTGGAGGTCAAAGGTGACAGGGAGTCCAGTTCTGGCCAAAGTACAGACCTCCCTCCCTACAGTAAGTCCCTTCTGTTTCCATGAGAGTCAGCCTCGCTCCCCGGGAGCAGGGAGACTTTCTCAGCGCCCATGGTGCAAACCCTTGGCCTCCGGACAGCACAGCAGTGATGGGGGTGGGGGCCTGGTGTGCCTGCTGCGCTGAGAACCGAGCTGCTGCTCTGGGGACTCGCACTGGTGACCCCAGTGTGGCAGCAGCTGTTTAATAATTTAGAGAATGTATACTGTTCAGCCGGGCGGCTTCATCCCTGGGTTCAGAAACACAATGCCCTGGGGATTGTTCCCAGTGGAGAGTGAAATTCCACTTGTCACGGGCACTGAGAACACAGGCCTGTTCCTGGAAGGGGCTCTGGTCCCTGGGTGTTTACAAACATCCTAGGAGACCAGGAAGCCAGCAGCCGGGGCCCTGGGGCTGGGGTGGGGCTGCGGGTCTCCCAGCTCAGCTGTCCGCTGCTGGGGACCTGCGAGTCCCTTCGCCTCTGTCTCCTGCCTGCTCAGAGGCGACGGGACTGTATGGGAACCAGTTCAGGGTGGCTTTGTATTTCCTACAACTCGGCGATTGCATTTTCCCCTCACAAGGTGTTTTTATATTTAAAAAAAAAAACAACTTAAGGCTTGAAAACATTTTGCTAAGTGCAATAAGCCAGACACAGAAGGATCAATATTGTATGATTGCACTTATGTGAGGGACTAGAATAGGCAAATTCATAGAGACAGAAAGCATGGTAGTTGCTGCGGCTGGGAGGAGGGCAGGGGAGTTATTGTTTAATGGGTGCAGAGCTGCTTGGGATGATGAGAAAGTTCTGGAAATAGGTAGTGGTAACGGTTACAGGTCACTGAGAATGTACTTCATGCCACTGAATTGTACACTTAAAAACAGTTAAAACAGTCAATTTAATGTTATGTATATTTTACCACAATTTTAAAAAGTGTTTACTGTAAAAAAAAAAAAAAAAAAGGTTGCACAAATAATGAATGTTCACTCAAGAAACATTAGAAAATAGAGGAAATAATTTTAGTTACACCAAAACCCCCTCTTTTCCTCCAGAAAGCAAACAAACCTAGTCTCCTGTGAAATTTTAATCTGTAAAGACAGAAAAAGCTCTACTTATTAATCCGTAGAGTACTAAGCACTGAATAGGCCTTCCCTAAATATGACACGATAGTGAAAAAAATCCTACCCCTACCCCAAGATAACCACAGCTGATATTTGGTATCTATCCTTCCACACGTTTCCCAGTGCAAATATATGACATAAATATGCAAATTTTTATGAAAATAGGATCCATCTGTACCTATTATTTGGAAGCCTATTTTTCCTTGCTTTACAGTATATTGTAAACATGTTTTCATGTCATTCTGTATCATTTGTGGTGGAGCCCAGGATTGAATTCTGTCCTGGGAATGTTCCGTGAATTGTTTCATTAGTGCCTATTACTGAACTTGTAAGTTGTTCCCGTGTTTTCCTGATCATAAGGAAAGCTACAAGTTACATCCTTGCACATATATCTTTGGCTACTTGTGAGTGCATTTTTTTAGGATAAGTTCGTGGCATTTCTGAGTCAAAGGGTCCCTGCCTGTTAGGGGTTTTTGCCAGACTGTATGCTGGAGCCACACATCACCTACAGCTGTTCCCATGAACAATGAGAGGTGTCTCTTAAACTGAGTGAGAGGATTCCCGGGCTGGCCAAGTGCAGCCATGGCGGAAGTTTAGGCTGTAGTGCCCAGTGGGGGAGCAGCTTTGAGGGGCCCAGGGTCCCCCCCATACACATCTGAATCTCCAGAATTTATGACTAGGTTACCTTACAAGGCAAAAGGTGCTTTGCAGGTGTGATTAAATTAATGATCTTGAGATGTGGAGATTTTCCTGGATTACTTGAGTGGGCCCAACATAATCACAAGCTTCTTATAAGAGGGAGTCAGGAGGGCCAGAAACAGAGAAGGAGATGTGATGTGATGATGGAAGCAGAGGTTGGAGTGATGCAGGGCCACAAGCCAAGGAATGCAGGTGGCCTCGAGAAGGTGAAAAAGGCAAGGAAACGATTCTCCTCAGAGCCTCCAGAGGGAATGCAGCCCTGCCAACCCATTTTGGACTTCTGACCTCAAGAACTATAGGGTAATAAATTCGTGTTGTTTAGCCACTACGTTTGGGGTAATTTTTTTTTTTTTTTAATGGCTGTGTTGGGTCTTCGTTGCTGTGCGTGGGCTTTCTCTCTAGTTGTGGAGAGCGGGGGCTAGTCTTCGTTGCGGTGCACGTGCTTCTCATTGTGGTGGCTTCTCTTGTTGCGGAGCATGGGTTCTAGGCGTGCAGGCTCAGTAGTTGTGGCTCACGGGCTCTAGAGCGCAGGCTCAGTAGTTGTGGTGCATGGGCTTAGTCGCTCCGCGGCATGTGGGATCTTCCTGGACCAGGGGTCGAACCCATGACCCCTGCATTGGCAGGAGGATTCTTAACCACTGTGCCACCAGGGAAGTCCTGGGGTAATTTGTTACAGCAGCAATAAGAAACTAATACATCTCCCTCCTGCTACCAGGCCTTGAAACCTCATTGTCTAAGGGATGAGGGTCTCCCTCTGCGCCTAGCAGCCAGATGACCTGAACATCACCCTCTCCCTTAACCAGAGGCCCTCCAGGCAAAGCATACCCAAGGTTCTGTGCATGGGGGACAGACAAGGAGGTGCCCCAGCCCCCAGGGCCCACCCTTGACCAGACTGTGAAATTACCCTCAAGGATGTTGGAAACTGGACTTGCTTAAGGTCATAGGGTAAGTGTGAAGTGGTGCCAGGACTGAACCCCAGGGTCTTGCCTGGCAGGCCAGTGAGGTCCCCATCCACTCCACTAAGCTGAGCCTCTCTTTCTTTGCCAGTCTGACTTGCCTTCCTGGAGAGAGGTAGTCATTCACACTTTAGCATGAGTAAGATAGGACAGCTGGCTGTGCGTACACCACCTGTCAGTATTACTACAGAGTAGCAGAGTTCGATTCTCATGTTGAAAACCAGGCTTGGGGTGGGTAGTTTCCCTTCTCATCCACTCCAGGGCTCACCGGGTCCTGCTGGCCACCTCCAACCCTGAAGTCTCCTTCTAGGCCTCCCCAAAACAAACTCAGTTCTTGCCCTCCACAGGGAGTTGCTCATGCCTGTGGTCATGATGGTCCCTGCTGTTTAATAAGAATTCTGTGTCAGGTCCAGTGCCCTGAACTTTACCTGAGCCATTCAACAGAGTCCTCTCAACCACCCAGAGGATATTATCCTCCCATTTCACAGATAAGGAAACTGAGCCCCAGGCAGGTTTAACTCACATGAACAAGATCATTCAGCTGCAAGCAGAGGAGCAGGGTTCAAAGCAGGTAGTCTGACCCCAGGGCCTAGAGCTGCCAGGGTTGGCCTGTAGAAGCACTGGCTTACACAGTCAATGTTTCAAAACCTAGAGATTTTATAAAAAATCTTGATTTCTAGATTCACTTGAAAAATCTGATTCACCAACTGAAAGAACCCAAACAGCCAAGGCAGGGACTATTTGAGCAAGAAAATAAAGTAATATAATCCAAATTATAAAATAAATATCCATGAGTTCATACTGATATAAATGATTGAATAAATAAATAAATGAAGGAGAAGAGACAAATTTCCCGTACAGAATAAATCCAAATAATTGATGTAGATACTCTATCCTCAAGGAGGTGGAACATAACTCCTCACTTCTTCAAAAGGTACATTGTAGAAAGCTGGCGGAAAAAACAGTCACTTTATAGCAGAGTAACCTGACAAACACTATTTCAGCCAGGTCATCAAGGTCAGCATCACATCGGCAAATGGTCACAGTCCAGAGGAGCCTAAGAAGACATGGCGACTACATGTAATGTGGGATTCAGGATGGGACCCTGGAACAGGAAAAGGACAGTAGGGAAAACTAAGGATATCTGAATAGAGTGTGGGCAGTAGTTAATAAGGATGTATCAATGTTGGTTCATCAATAGTGACCGAAGCAACATGCTAATGTAGGATTATTACACATTGCCTGCAGGCGCCTCCAAAGGCTCACTGCACTCTCCTAGGCCAGGGGCTCCTTTGGCAAAGCCCAGGGGATAGAGGCTGGGTTTGGGTGTCTGGAGAACTGGGTATGAAGCTTGTCTCCGCCTAGATTTACTCTGTGGCCATGGGGCCCTGGTAGCCCTCCAGGACCCTCTCAGGGTGCTGGTGCCTGCTCAGGCAGCCCAGCTGTTGCTTGTGGTGTAATTGCTAGTCCTGAGGTGCCCAGAGCCTGTTTTTCGCAGGACTGAGTGAGTAATCCTGGGATCATTTGCCTGCTGGGCAGGGGGGGATGTTTGGTGGTGGCGAGGGAGGAGCATCTGCTGTTTTTTCACAGACACCTGGTCGTGCTGGAGAGGACGCTCAGTGCCCTGAGGGGGCTCCTCTGGCTGCCCCCGACCCCACGCCCAAGGCCCTGGGTCCCTGCCTCAGAGTGAGTGGGGGTCTGGCCGAGCCATCCCTCCTCCTGCGCTAAGGGATGAGTCAGTTATGGCCTTCCCGAGTAAGCGGTCGTTGGGGTTCAGTTGGAGGCAAGGACTAGATGGATGGAGGTTGTGGCCCCAGCCGCACCCCTCTGTTGGGTTCCCATTTCCCTATATCCAGGAGTGTGGAAGGAGTCGTTCCCCACTGCTCACCCAGCTCTGGCCTGGGCACTGAGAGATGGGGCCGATGGGAGAGAAGACAGGAGCAGTGGGCGATAAGAATCCAGACGAAGTAGGAGGGAAAGGAGGGATGGAGCCTGGGCTCCAGGAGGAAGGCTCAGTGTGGTGGTGGGGGGAGAGGGTGGCAGAGGGGGAACGACTGAGACAGCGGGCGTGTGTGGCCTGGAGCCCGGGCACCAGGCTGAACTGCTGCTCCCAGCTCAGGAGACCCTGTGCCAGCTGGATGCAGGCAAGTGGGCACGGGCAGGGCTGCCTGCCAGACAAACACAGAGAGCCCTTTGAGGGGGTGGCAGCTGTCACCCCAGACTCCCCTCTGTTTGCTGTGGCCCTGCCTGCCCCCTCTAGCCCAGGAAAGGCCCCCAGGAAGCAGGGACAGTTTGTATGTGATGGGCAGCAGAACAAAGTGGTCAGACCCTTGGTACTGCCTCCTGGTAGCCGAGGGGTCTCAGAGCCTCAATCTGTCCGATGTAACATGGGAACAGCAAGGCCTACCTGGCAGGGGGCGGGGCAATTAGGATGCACAGGTATGTGCACAGTGCTTGGACACCATGTCAGATGTGGAACAGCTGAAGAAATCGGGGGTTTAACCCGGAGAAAGGAAGGCTCAGGCCCTAGAATGCCTGTCTTCCAGTGTCTGAAGGCTGGTCTCTGGTGCAGGGACGGCCTGGCTGTGGGTGGCCCTTGAGTGGGGGTTACCGGGAGACAGGATCCTCCCTAAAAGACAGTCCAGCTCTGTCAGGGTGACCTGACGATCAGCCAGGCTGTTCCCGGGGAGGGGCAGTCAGGGGAACGCAGAGCAGGCGGAGGAGCTCTGGGCAGAGCTGCGAGTGGGGTTTTGTGGGGGTTGGAGGCGGGGGTGTCTCTGGGTTTTCAGCTGGGTGAGTGGGAAGGGTTTCTAGGAGCCCTGCTCCGCTGACTTGCAATCACCCTCAGACAGAGATTGGGAGCCCAGCCAGACCACCGGGCAGGCGCCCAGCACCCTGGGCTGGGCAACGTGGGGGTGGGGGTGGGGGGGTTCTGGCCTCCAGACCGGGCGGGCGCGCAGGAGATGGTGCGACTCGAGGTAGCCGCTGAAGGACGGGTAAAGGGTGGAGGCCGAGCCTCGTCGCCGCGTTGGGCCGACAGAAAAATGCCGGGGTCCGGGGTCCTCGCCTTTAACGCGGCCCCGGGCGGAGGAGACGGGAGGGGGAGGGGCGGCACGGGGCGGCGCATGCGCGGCGTGGGCTGGAGCGGCTGGACAGTCCGGCTGCCGGGAGATCGCAGGAGCCCGTCGGGAGCCCCGAGAGCGCCGGGACCCCGCGCGGGGGGCTCTGAGCGGCGCGGCAGACCGGCGCCCGCAGCCTGCCGGCGCTGCTGCCCGCCCGGGCCCCGGGAGCGGCGGCCAAGATGTCCGTGCCGGTGAGTACTGACCGCCGGCCGGGACCGCGACCTCGCGCCGCCCGCTGCAGGCCTAATGCCGCCGGGGATCCGGGCTGGGGGTCGCCCCACCTGGGCCTTCTTGCGTCGGGGGATGGGAGCAGCCTGGGGTGTCTCCGCGAAGCCGGCCTCTCCGCCCCCGCCTTTCTTTCCGTCCTCTCCCTGGAGAGCCGGGTCGGGCTGGGGTCGTGCTGTCCCCCAGGAATCCTTCCACCACCAGGACGGCTAGGCCTAGTGGGGAGAGGTCTCTGCCGCTCCCCGGGAACCCTCCTCCAGGATGGCTGGGCCGGGTGAGCGGGCGGGGTCTGCGTAGTCCCCCTGGAAACCACCTAGGACAGCTGCCCTGTTGTGTTCAGGGACCTCACCGGGATGGCCAGGCCCGGAGCCCGGTCTGTACCTCTCCCGAGACTGAGACACCCTTCCCCCGGGACAGCTTGTCGGGGTGGGGATCTGCGCCTACCCCCCAGAACCGGCGGATGCACTCACTTTCCCGGGAAGTTTACCTCTGCGGCTGAACCCCCCAAGGGTTCAGGGCCCAGCCTTTTCTTCCCTCCTAGCCATGGGGGCTTCTCTTCTCACCTGACACCCACTCCTCCTAGCCCAGCAGGCAGGCTTGGGCAGACCCCCAGGGCTCCACACTTCGGCCGGCAACTGGAGGCATCTGAGTCCCACCTCCTCAGGGTGGCAAGTGATCCTGGCCACTGCTGGTCACCAAGCCTCAGGCGCAGGCCGCAGCCCGCTTTACAGATGCACAGACTGAGGTGGGGGCTGACACCCTGCTTCCTTCCCAGAAGGGGCACCTTCTGCTGGAAAGCTGTGGCCTCCAGCCATTGTTTGTCTGCTGCATTAGAGGCTTTCCCTCTGACAGGAAGGGGCAGTGGCCCAGAGCGCCTGTCCCCCTGGCCTGTTTCTGGAACTGCTTGTCACTTGGGGGACCCCGTCCTTACGGTGAAGCAGACAGTTGGGGCTTCCTGGCAGGGCAAGCGGACTTTTAATTACCCACCATAGAGTGTATGGAGATTACTGGAGGAGAGATGCTGTGTAAGTGCAAAGCATTGTTATTATGGAATTAAAGATTCCAGCTCCTGCCCGCCTCCAGAAGCAGTAATGCAGAGTTACAGAAGAAAAATTAGGGCTTCCAGACCGTGCTGATGTGAAGTCCCCACCCCCATCTGTTCTGGTTCACAGCTTAATTGCCTCATCTTTAGAAAGAAAGAAGACAGAAAATGCCTGCCAAGCCCTTCTCCTGCCCTGCTTTCCTGCAAAGCTCTGGGTCTTTTCTGGCTCGGGGCATCGGGGGACCTGCCCTGATCCTATGGGGACTGACCAGAGAGATGAGGTGGGCCACCTGAGCCTGCTTGAGGGCCTGAGTCACCAGGGCAGTAGTGAACGGGGCATGTGACTCCGGCCACATAAAAGGCTGGACAGTCCTAAGTTTGGGACACCTGCGCTTGATTTGGTGTGGCCTCCACAATCACAGCAGAGGTGCGGATCTGGAGTCTGGGATGGCACCCAGACCCCTTGCCTTACAGCACTTTGGGCAGCGTTCCTGGGCTCTGTGCCTCAGTGGCCCCATCTGTAACAAGAGAGGGATGGTGGGAGGGCCAGGCTCAGGGTGTGATTTGGACAGACAGGCACTGCTGTGGACACCTGCTGTGGAGACCTGCAGTCCAGCTCTGCTCCGTCTCTACACGCCATTGCCGGCTCCACGTCGCTTCCCACCCTCCCATCCGCAGCCACAGCCCTCGGAGATTCTGCAGAGGGGAGTGGGGGGGGGGGTCTCGCTCTCTGCCCCCTACATGCTGGGCTGTCAGATCACCCTGGCTCTCTCCTGGGACCTTGAGCAATGTGTGAACTGGTGGCACTGGGAGAGGAAGTTCATTTGGGGAGCAGCCATGAAATGTTCAGAAAATTGCTTTCATGTGCTGATGAGCGGTGAGGCCAGCCTCCTGCTCAAGCCCTGCTTTGTGAACCCAGAATGGTGACCGCCCATGTGGTGCTCACGGACACGTTTGGGTTTTAAGCATACCCGTTCATTTGGGCAGTCTTTTTCTGGATGGGGCTGACGCAGGCACTTTGGCCCACAGCAATTATAAAACGCTTCAGAATGGGATGGGAGGTGATGGCGGCGAGAGAAGAGGTTGGGGCGAACCAGGTTGGGACAGGAGTGACCTCCTGAGTGTTAGAGCTGGGGGACCCTGCAGGGGTCAGCTTGTCTCACTCTGTCATTTGATCCACATGGGGTCTGGGGCCCAGAGAGGGGAAGGCACACGGGGTCCTCCTGACTCCCTGCTTCGTGCTTCTTCCTCTGCCCAGAGCAGAGGGCACAGTTCACACGGCACCTGGAGGTGCACTTCCTGGCTGCTCTCTGACCTCTGCCTTCCTCTTGGGCATGGCTCTTCAGCGCCCAGCACTGTCTCTTCTCTCTGGGCAGGCAGGAAGCGTTTGGAAGGAAGATGGCTGTGCCACCCCCTTCAGACCCCTGGTGGGCATTGGCATCATCCGTATTTAGGAATGACACTGCCCCCCGGCACTGTCAGGCAGGAAGCCAGCTTCTAGCTTGTAGAGAAGCTGCCTGCTCTCTGTTCCTGCCTCTTGTTTCCTGTCTGGGAAATGGGCACAGCCATTCCAGCCCCTCCTCTGCTCCTTTATTAAGTGAGGAATGGGTCCTTTCAAGGAGCTAAGTGCTGACGTGTGTTGAGTGCATTCTGTGTGCCAGGCGCTGGGCTCGGGGAGGACCTGTAGTCTTGCCAGGGTCGCCTGGCCACTGAGAGACGGAGCCAGGGTGGGAACCAAGTCTGGCAGGATCCAAAGCCAGAAAGTGAGTGTGGCCTCTCTAATTGTAGGGGCTGTGGCCTGTTGAGCCATCCACAGAGGCCAAGGCTGCCGAGAGAGCGACCCTCTGCTTGTGGCTTTCTGAGCATGCGTTTGGGTAACCCCTTCGGCACCGCTGGGCATGAGGCAGCTGGGCCTCTGGGCGGCCAGGCAGCTCGCCCGGGGCTCTGCAGCAGGGCGGCTGTAGCCCTGCGGGCCCCAGCAGCAGTCAGTGGAGATGAGCGGAGCAGGAGTGGCACCTGGTTGAACCTCTGCCAGCGGTCCCAGGGTGCCCTTTGTGCCTGGCTCTGTGCCAGCCACCACTGTGACTGGAGAGCTGGCCAGGGAGCTGGGAGGCTCTGCCCTGGGCTCACCACTGGCCTGGGCAGCCAGGCCGTGGACAGCTGGGGCCTGGTAGAACAGGCTCAAAAGAGGACAGTGGGAAGAGGCAGTGTCCAAGTCCAAGGTCCTCAGTTCAGTCTCCGAAGCACCTGGCACGCCCCTCCTGCCACGCTCCTCCCGCTGGCCTTGGACTCTGCCTGGCCCTCCCTCTGCAGGAAGTGATCTTCAACCGCTGCCTCGCTCACCTCGTCACTCCTGCTCGCTCAGGCAGAGGGCAGCGTGCCAGGAAGCCATCCAGGATTCCCATCTGTGATAGTGCATTTATCGCTGGGGTTATCTGGTTGCGGTCAGGCTCCTCAGGGCAGGACCCAGGCCTGCTTGGTTCCTCTCTCTCCAGCCAACCCTGGCCACCTGCCAAGGAAGTGGCCCTGGGAGCACCGAGGAGCCCACCGCCATAAAGGAGTCTGTGTCCCTGTGCAGAGAGCCTGCATCCCAGCCCCTGTCCTGGAAGCCTTGTTGGGGGCTGAGTGGGTTCCCAGAGAGGCTAATTCTGGGTGGGGAGGATATCTGGTGGGTCGAGGGCAAGGGCTCCGGAATGAATGGTGCCGGCTCGTCTGAGCGAATTACTGAACCTCTCTGAGCCTGTGTCCTCTGTATGATGGGGATGTTAACAGCACTGAGCTCTTGGGGTTTTATGAGAACTTGGTGAGGTTTGCAGAAAGCTTTTACTAAGAGGCTAGTAAGTCATAGCAGCTACTGCTGTTGAGGTTATTATCTTTATCCTGCCACTGTTGACTGGTGCAGTGGCCGAGACCCACTCCTGGCACCGGCACGACCAGCTTGGGAAGGGGAGATCAGCTCCCCGCCCCCATAATGTTCCGTGCTGCCCAGTCTGCCTCCAGTAGCTTTCTCTTTATGGTAGGTTCCTGCCAGGGCCTTAGCAGTGGAATGACCCCGGCCCCTCCCCTGCCCCTGCCTGCCTTTGGGACCCCTGCCTCTTGAGCCTTGGATGGACAGGTACTTGTCCTCACCCCACAGATAGAGTGGCCTCCAGTGGGGCCACCATCTGGTCCACTGTGCCTCAGGCCAGCTGGATGCCCTGCCCTGAGGGCCCCCAGGAGTGGGTGCAGTGTTGCCGGCTTTGGAAGCTATTGGATCGGTGGGTACAAGCCTGACTTCAGATGTGGTCAGCAGCAGCCTGGCCAGCATGGAACAGGCAGGATCCTGGGTGGGAACGAGAGCACGCCGGAGGTGGGTCCTGGCACTTTAAGGGAGGGGACTCAAGCTTGTGGGTGAGGCACGTGGGCTGCAAGGTTGTGAGGGTGGCACCTCGTGACCCCCCGCCTCCCATGCCCCGGCATGAGGCATGAGCTGCACCTGCCCTCCCGTCTCCTGCCCTCTCTGTGCTCATCTTTGCCTCCCCAGCCTCTGACTTGGCTTCATCACAACCGCTTGCTTTGATTGCATCCAAGTCTAACCCTATTGTTTCTTTGGCTTTCTTCAGTTTGCTGGGCCATTGTCTCCCTCTCTTCAAGAAAAAGACCTGGGTGAGGGACTTCCCTGGCGGTCCAGTGGTTAGGACTCTGCGCTCCCACTGCAGGGGGCTCAGGGTTTGCTCCCTGGTCGGGGTAAGATCCTGCATGCTGCTCAGCCCGGCCAAAAAAGAAAGAAAGAAAAAGACCTGGGGACAGGTTGGGGGCCTTGGAGGTGGCGATGCATGCCCGCTCTGCCAGGAGAGGTGGTCACAAGTTGTGGCTCTAAAGTTAATCCCTTCTCTAACGGGAATTAGAGGCTGAGGGAACTTTTTAGTAATTTTAATTTATTATTTAAACCCTGCTGAGTTCCAGTAAGGAGTTGAAGCAGATTATAACATGGATTTTTATTTATTTATGGCTGTGTTGGGTCTTCGTTTCTGTGCGAGGGCTTTCTCTAGTTGGGACAAGCGGGGGCCACTCTTCATCGCTGTGCGCGGGCCTCTCGCTATCGCGGCCTCTCTTGTTGCGGAGCACAGGCTCCAGACGTGCAGGCTCAGTAATTGTGGCTCACGGGCCCAGCTGCTCCGCGGCATGTGGGATCTTCCCAGACCAGGGCTCGAACCCATGTCCCCTGCATTGGCAGGCAGATTCTCAACCACTGCGCCACCAGGGAAGCCCCGAAGCAGATTATAGTGAAAGACACAAACAGTCTGGGATCATCAAAAGATCCAGAACTATGTACTGTATGGGGAAGGTAGGCATGCAGACTTAACTTGAAGCTCCCTGACAGCCAGGGCAAAAAGGGTAACACGGTGGGTTTAGGATTGCAGTACCTATTTTTTGGTATTCCTAATGCTATGTATTGTTTCCTCTGTGCTTTGTTTTATTTTTACCAGTTGAGACTCTCTTATTGAGGTAGATTTTCTTTTTTTTTTTTTAATTTTATTTATTTTTGGCTGTGTTGGGTCTTCATTGCTGCATGCGGGCTTTCTCTATTTGTGGCGAGCAGGGGCTACTCTTCGTTGCGGTGCGCAGGCTTCTCATTGCGGTGGCTTCTCTTGTTGCGAAGCACGGGTTCTAGGGCACGCAGGCTCAGTATTTGTGGCACGCGGGCTCAGTATTTGTGGCACGCGGGCTCAGTAGTTGTGGCGCACGGGCTTGGTTGCCCCGCGGCATGTGGGATCTTTCCGGACCAGGGATTGAACCCGTGTCCCCAGCACTGGCAGGCGGATTCTTAACCACTGCGCCACCAGGGAAGTCCCTGAGGTAGATTTTCTATGTAGTGAAATTGAAAGATGTTAAGTATACAGTTGGATAAGTTTTGACTAATGTAGACCCCATGTAACCATCAATCAAATCAAGATAATGAACCTCTCCATCATCTCAGAAAGTTCACAGGTACCCCCTTCACAGTCAAGTGTGCCCTACCCCCTGTAAGGTGGTCAACATTCTTTTTTCTTTTTTAAAAGGAAAAACTGTGACTATCCTGTGATCTTTTTTTAATTAAGTTTTATTGGCGTATAGTTGATTTACAATGTTGTGTTAGTTTCTAAGGTGGCCAGCATTCTGATTTCTCTCATCATGGCATGGTTTCGCCTGTTCTTGAACTTGAACTTGATGTAAGTGGAAGCATATAGTATATACTCTTTGGGGTCTGGCTTTTTTCATTCAGCAAAATGATTTTGAGATTTTCATCCACATGGTGTGTATCAGTAGTTCTCTTTTCGTTGCTGTGCTGAGTGTTCCACTTTTGACTATGAATTTATCTACTTATCTATTCTCTTGCTGATGGATATCTGTCTCTAGTCTTTCTGTGCTGTGTATTTTTAATACTGGAACATACTAGTGTTAGTGGTGGTGTAATACCCTATTTCAGTATTTTATAAAACCTGATATCCAATCATGTGTGCGTTGAGGCATGCCCAGAGAGTCGTCTGTGCCCCCAAATCCTGGATTCCCCGAAGTTGCACGATTGTCAGAGTGGTGTGACCACATGCCTTCTTGTTCACAGCCCTCCCCAGGTATCTAGGGTTTGAATTCCCTCTTCCCAGGTTGGCCATGAGGTGAAGCATCTTAGGTTTTTGGGTCACCTGTGTTTCTCCCAGGCCTCTGTGCCCACCAGAGGTCCTAGTGGGGAGAGGCTTCTAGGAGAGGATGGAGCCTGTCTTGGGAGCTGACCCTATCCCTCCACCCTCCCTGGTCGGGACAGATTCCTGGTCTCCCCGCTTTGTCCCTGGCTGCCCGCCAAGACACCCCAGCAGGCAGACACTCCTGGCTGCTCCCAGTTGACTCTGGATGCCCCCAGCCTGCAGGACACCGCAGCACTCAAGCAGCTAAGAGCAGGGAGGGGTTGCTTGGGAGCTACTCCCTGCGTCCGTGACACCTCTGTGCTCCGCTCTTCACCCTGAGGGAACTGGCATGCCTGTGCTATTCTTACAAACCTTTACTGTTATTTTTTTCTGCATAATGAACCGTAGCAAAAGATTCACACATCTGCTCATCAGAGAGGAGCCCCCAGGCACCTTGTATAAAGTAGCCCCTGCCACCAGTCTGCTCTCTGCTGTCTGCTTGGTTCTCCCACAGGCGTTCCCATGTTTATCTGTTTGTCCCCCTCACACGCCCTGGAGTGTAAGTTCCTTGAGGACAGGACTTGTTTTCCTGGCAGCCGTATCCCAGCAGGGAGTGGGTGCTGTAGTACGTGTAGTGATAGGCCCGACAACCAGCCACTCCCCCCCACTCCCCCGGCTGAGGGGAGACCCTGCCCGCCTCTCAGTGTTGGCTGGTGGAGCTGGGGGCAACAGGGCCTCACAGAACGATTTTTGCTGCAGAATCTCAGACGAGGTTGAGGTTTTGTTCCTCGTGTGGTTCAGGGGCTAGGGAAGCTCAGGGCACTTGAGCAGCGGCTGGGAGGACAGGGAGGGCTTACTGGAGTGCACTTGTGCATGAGCTGTGGGCCCAAGGGAGTGTGCTTGGCAGGGCAGGGCTGGTGTGTGATGGGGAGGTACGTGAGTGTGCCGCTGACACCAGGGTGCCGCTGTGCACTGCGCCTGCACGTGCCTGCTATCTCATGGCCTGGTGATGGGCAGGGCTCCTGGCGGTGGTTACATTTAACAGACGCACTAACCAAGGCTCTGAAAGATGCAGTGACCACTGAGGTCCCATGCCAGGTGGAATCTTTAATGGGCTCTACTCCTGTCCTTGTAGGCTACACCTGGGTGAGGGGTGGGCCTGGGTCTCCTGGGGCACATGGAGCCTTTCTCTGTAGGTTGGAGCAGGCTCAGGTGGGAGGCCCCCAGTGCGGTTCAGGGAGGGAGAAAAAGCCACACTTCCTCGGTGGCTGCTGTAGCTGTGTTCTCTTTGTGTCCACGCCTTCCTGAACTCCCACCCCACTGCCCCCAGAGCTCCCAGGGTCCCTCCTGTGACTCCACTGGCCCCCTGACCCCAGCTGATGTCTGGCCAACACTGCTGCCCCTCTGGGGGTCTCTGTGGGTGTGGGCACCTGTGCTGCTATGGAAGCAGGCTCGGGGGGCAGCAGAAGGCATGTAAGTCGCCCCCTCTCCCTGCCCTGATATGCTGGAGCTGGCTGCCATGGGGAGAGGCAGGCGCAGACGGAGGGCTGGGACTGCTTCTTGACCACACCCCGGGCCCTGCCCACCCAGGCTGTCAGCCTGAGCTGGGCCTCCAGCGGCTAAGCTTTCTCTCTGAGGACAGGGTCTTGTCCCCAGCCCTTCCTTCCCCCACCCCCGTGTCCTCCCTGGCTGCGGCAGGGTGAGGCCCCAGGGAGTGGTGTCCCAGTGCCATCAGGGAGGGCAGCCTTCTCATTATGCACACGTGGGGCCTGGTTTTTGCTTCTCTGAGGCACATGGGGAGGGGGCTTCGAAGAGAAGGGAGGACTCAGGCCACGGGGTCAGCACCCTGGGCTGGGGCAAAGAGCCCCTGGGAAGTGCCCCAGCCTTGTGAGCAGAGTCGCTCGCTCACTCGATGAAGCAGGCACCTCCCCGCAGGTGCCTCTGCTGCTGTTTAATTTCCAAATTAGAAAAGCAGTTAAAAGAATCAGGAGACTGTGTCGCTCCTTCCAGTTCCCAGTCCTTGAAAGAGCTGGAGTGGGAGGGGAGGGAGCTGTGGGAGGGAGGGGGGCACTGGGTTTGCTGGGATACAGGCCCATCTACCCCCCTCCGCCACCCTTAGGCTCTGTCCCCACACCTTTGGTCCTGGTCCTGCCCCTGTACACCGGTGTCTGGGGACTGGCCTGGGACGATGCTAAAGGGCCTCGAAGGCTGGGGACTAGAGCCCACCCCCCCACAGTCCGAGTCACCACTGCAGTGACAAACGGACTGCCCCATGGTTACTCCACCCTTGGAGAGCAGGGGAGGATGGGAGAGCTCTTTATGGCTCCGACACCCGCCCTAAGCGTGCAGGCTCTGCTCTGTCTGAGATCACCCAGGGTGCTGTTCTGTGGGCACACCCCTGGGTAGCCAGGTACGGTTACATTTTTAGTTTGTAGCTTTGTCGCTTCCTGGAGGTGTGACCTGGGCAAGGCACTGCCCCTCTCTGAGCCTCTGGGTGGTGGTAGTTCTGTCCTGGTCCCCAGGAGGGCAGTGAGGACTGAGTGACACGGGGTGTGTGGGGTGTCCAGCCTGTGTGACAGTGGTTCTTGATGCAGCGGGCTGGCCTCTTCTCCAGGCCAGCCACAGGGGTCCCTCCACCCTTGCCCAGGCAGGGCTGGCTCCGGCTTGCAGGCTGGCTTTGAGCTTGCCAGTGTGCGTGGCCAGCCCAGGGGCAAGGCGTCAACACCCGTAGCCCTACAGATACATCATTTCTTCCTGTGCCTGGGGCTGGCAGCACTCACCTCCGGCCTCAGGAAGCCCTTTCCTGCTGCCGCTCCCAGAGCCGGCCATCAGCTGACCCATCCAGCCACCCTCTGTGCTGCTGGGAAAACCAAGGCTTTAGGAGGGGAAGGGGGCTGTCTGAGTCACACTGTGCCAGCCATTTTAGCCCACTCTTTTCACTTGTCATCAGCATTTTCTTGCATGATTTTAGTCTTTGCAAGTGGCCATCTTAAGAGCTGCACAATCTTCCATTGAGAGGCTCTGGTTGCCCAACCAGTCCCCTGTAGTTGGGCATTTAGGTTATGCCCCCTCTTTGTTTGCTGTTATAAATGCTGCCACAGACATTGTTGGGGCTAAAGCAAGAATAGTTCTTTGTGCTGTGGCTCTGACCTAGAGAATAAGACCCCAAAAGCCCAGAGAGCCGGAGCCGGGTCTCCCCACTTAGGGTGTAGGATCAGCAGCAGCCCTCACCCCAGGGGACACTTTAATGGACAGACGAGAACCAACGTCCCTGTGTGAGTCTTAACCACTGGACCAGCAGGGAAGTCCCTGGGCCCCAGTTCTGAACTCAGTTGTGTTTGAGGGTGGTGCTTGGGTCTCAGATGCCTGTCCTTTGGGGTCTCTGAGTGCGGCAGGGTCCTTGGCTTTCCTGCGTGTCCCTGCCCCTTGATTCCCTCTCTGCCCTGTCCTGAAGTTGCCTGCCGCAGGGGAGTCAGGGCGGACTGCACTCTAGGATCCCCACCGTCCCTTCTGTGGCCACCAGTTCTTTCCCTTCTGTGGCTGAAGTCTGTGGGATGGGGCAAGGGGCAGTAAACTGGGTCTCAACCTCTTCCTCTGGAAGACGGGGCTAATCGTGAAGCCTGTTTTGCAGGATCACTGCGGGCATGAAATGAGCACGTGGTCATAGAGACCTTGGCCCAGGGCCAGCCTGGATGCTGTCCTGGGGGCTGTGTCACTTGGCAGTCGGCCCGGGAGGGTCTGCTCCCCCATACTCCCCAGCCAGAGCCTGCCCAGTGGGTGCCCCTCCCCCACTCCCCCTTGGCAGGCCTGGGAGGGGGCATTCCTCTCCCCCTCCAGCTACTCCCCTTGCAGCACATTGGGGCACAGATCCTGGGGCCTTGATTCCAAAGCGGAAATGCCATTCTGGGAGGCACAGTCTTGGGGGGGGGGGGGGGGCGGGGAGTTTAAGTGGAAAAGGAGCAAATTTTTGAAATGCCTGGGCCAGAGCTGGGTTCTCCTCCCCCGCCTGCCCGCCCACAGGAGCAACCCCGCCCCCAGCACTGCTTTAATCCAGCCCCAGAGAGGGAGAGTCTCCCGTCCTCCTCCTCCCAGGCAGCCTCCTCCTGTCTCCCAAGGCCAGCTAGGACAGAGTAAGGCCAGCCCTTTTGTGTCCCTGCCCATCCCTGCAGAGACCTCCTGCTGTCTGGCTGTGAAGCCTGGTCCCCACCCGACTCCCCACCGGAGTGGAGACCCGGGGAAAACCTAGGGACTCCCTCCAGCTCCCAGCATGGACAGATGTTCACACACAGCCCAGCTGGTTCTGATCTGATTCCTTGGAACCTGGAATGCCAGCCAGGCTGAGGGCAGGGGCAGGGGCAGGGTTTCGGAGGGGCTGAGCCCGCAGTTTCCTTTCTGACTTTGGGGCACAGCTTTGGGAACAAGCAGGAGAGGATACCCTAGGCAGTGTTCCCCTGAGAGCTGGCTCTTCTGTGGGAGAACTGGGCTGTTTTGAAGGTTACAGGAGGTCCAGTCTTGAGGAGGGCAGAGGGTAGCAACTAGTTGTCCCATTGCTTCTTGAGGACTCTGGGTCACACTGAGTCCAAATCCCATTGCTCCTTACCCACACCCTATGCTGGGAGTTCTGTCCAGTGGTTCCCCGAGAAACTTTGGGGGAAACGCAGATGTCCAGATTCCCCCCACACCCGGGATTTCTGGAGGAGGGGACTTGTGGGAGGGGTTTTTTAGGAGGGGATTCCTAAAAAACAGGAATCTGTTTTTTAACAAGCTCTCCAGGGGACCTGTGACCAGCCAGACTTGGGGTGCCCTAGCCCAGCTCCTTCCTTTTACAGATGGGAGAGGGCCTGGCCAAGGTAGCACACCTGGCGAGAGGCTGAGTCGGCCAGCCCTGGGTGTCAGGTGGAGGGGCACCTGTCGGTGCACCGTGGGCTTGTATGTATTTTATAGGCCGTGCCTGAGGGTTCTCTGCACGGTGTGCCCCACTGCTTCCCGGGAATTTCGAGCTGCCTGATGGTGTCCACACACTCAGCAAATGGGACAGTCTAGTTCTGGAGAGGCCCCATCCTAGATCTCTGCAGACCACTGTGCAACCCTGGACTGTACTCAGGGACTCTGGCTGGCTACGTAGGGTGACAGTCATCAACTTGCCCCCTAGGGAGGGGGAGCTCAGGAGAACCAAGGCGCCCTCCACTCAGTTTCTCTGTCGTGCTTCTTCCCTCCCCCTCATTCTCATCAGCATCCCTCCCACCCCCTGTTGCTGAAACAGGAGTCGTTGGGGCACAGGGGTTAGCCCTGGACAGCGCTGACTGAGGGATTGGGGTAGGGGCACATCTCCTAGAGCAGCACCGAGACAGTGGGGGACACTTCGAGGAGACTGAATTCAATTCAGAGGAGAAGGTGGGAGATCGCAAGCTTCTCGTCCCTGGGTGCACTGGAGCCTCCCGCGCACGGCTGGTGGAACATGATGCGCTCCGGTTCTACTCTCCCTAGATTACAGGGACAGCCCTCTCTCTAGATTACAGGGACAGCCGTAGTCCCCAGCTTCCCTGCTGTGTCTTCATATCCTGGGGCTCTTACACCGAAGGCCTGACCAGAGTCGGTGCGGTGGTCGTATTATTAGTTTTCTGCCAGCTGGGCCATGCCCCTCTAGATGCAGATCTGACTCGGACTGCCGGATGGACACGCGTGAAATGCCCCACGTTGGTGGGCGGGGAAGGCAGACTTGAAGCTGGTGCCTCCGGGGCTGCAACGGCCACGGGGGAGGAGGGCAATCCCGGCAGTCTTCCCAGAAGAAGGCTTAGGCCTTTGAGGAGGGTCGCGTTCTCGCCCATGGTGGAGGGCAGGGACGGGTGTGCGGAGAAAAGGCGATATCCCGCGTATCCGGCAGGCGCTTGGAGCTTAGCGCGGGTGCAAGGGTGCGGGGTGGGGGACGGTCCCACTGGGCGGCGCGTGCCCGCGCGCTCCCGCGCGCTCCCGCAGCCACCCGCGCCCCCGAGCCAGCGGCTCATTTGCATGGGGAGCCCGAGCGGCCAATGGGCGCGCGCGGCCGGGCATGCCGGGAGCCGGGCTGGGCCCGCCGGCCTCGGCGGCGGTGGCGGGCGGGGCGAGATGGGACCGGCTCTGTACGGCGACGGCGGCGGCGGCGGCGGCGGCAGTGGCCGGCGAGGTGGCTGAGGCGGCCGGACCAGGACTCGGGCGGCTTCGGGGCTCTCGGGAATCCGAGAGCGCGCGGCGCAGGCAGTTCTCTGTGCGCCCTGCGGGGAGCCGGGGCCCCAGGCCGACCCGACACGATGAACTACCTGGTGAGTGCGGTCAGCGCGGCCAGTGCGGCCGGAGTCCACTCGCAGTGGCCTGGGCGGGGTCCGCGCGCCAGGGAGCGTCGGCCGAGGTCCGCGTACCGGCTTGGAGGCGACCCAGCTCTACCCGCGCCCGGGGCGGTCCCAGGCGGGAAAGAGTTAACTGAGTGGCATTTCCTGCCGGACCTGCGGGTCCTGGGAACTACGGGCCGCTGGAGCCTCCGCGGGGGCGTGACCGGGCCGGGGTCCGAGGTCCTGGAAAACCCCCCTTCTGCCCTGGCAGGGGCTCCCGGAGGCCAGGACTGCGGAGGATCCCAGAGCTTGCGCGCCCCGGGGGCGGCTGGAAGGACCGGACTCGGGGGCCGCGGGCCGGTAGGAGAGTTCCTGGATCCGGGAAAGTTGCTGGCCGGAGGCCCGCTCTCCCCCTGCCGGCCGCTGCCTGCTGGGTGACCTTGGGCCTGTGAGCCCTGTCTCCGAGCCTCACTTTCATCGCTACGAGGAGCGGTCCGAGGTCCCTTGGACCATGAACTTTCCAGGGGCGTGAAGTTCCAAGAAGCAGGGTGGCGGTCCGTGTGTTTTGGAGTGAGGGCTGCCCATGCCCCCAGGTTAGGGGTTGAGGGCTGGGTGAGCAAGCGCGGGTGTCCACGGAGAAGTTAATAATTAATCCTCGGCCCGCCCGCGCTGGATTCCGGGACCTAGGGCGGGAGCTTCTCGGTTATTACCTACCGTGGTTGCAAAAACGGTTGTAGGAGCCGGGTCTTGGCAGGGGAGTCCAGGGCCACGCCGCGATCCCGGGGTCCTAGCCTCCGCGGGTAGAGCGTGGGAGCTGGGAGGGGCGGGGCCGCTGCTCGGGTGGCCGCAGCCCGGGCGCCCAGCCCCTCACTGCTGCTGCAGAGCCCAGGGCGGTGTTGAAGGATTCGGGGAAGCTGAGATTTGCTGAGGGCCGGGCGTGGTCAGGGGATGTGAGGGGGTTAGAGTCTGGAGAGATGTTGGGGTCTCCCATCCCTTAGTAGGAGCAGTGGCTCCCTAACTGGTCTTGAGAACAGGGAGTCTATTTCCTTGGCACTCTTAGCATCAGGAAGAGTCTAAGCTGGGAGGTACTCTCTGGGTTTGCTGTGCAGATTTCAGCCAGGCCGGGAGATGTTCCTCATCCCCCCGGGCTGGGGGACACGCCCCCCACCCATGACTCTTTCCTTTCCAGGGTGGAGAGCTGATGGTGGAAGTGGAGGGATGGCAGGGCTAACAGGCTTAGAAAAGCAGGAGAAGGGCCCAGGTGCAGGTGGAGACTGGCAGGAAGGGAGGTCTGGGAGGACCTGCCGGCAAGCTCTCCTGGCACTAGCACCCGCCACCCGCTTGCCATGGGCAAGGAAAGAGTCCTGTAGGTGCTGGGTGGAGGCAGGGCAGGGCAGCCCCAGCTTCTGCCAGGGCAGTCACCCTCAGCTCCCGGTGACTTTTAAAAGACGGTGACTTTTACGCTTGTGCTGAACAGAGGCGTTAGCGTTGTGGGCTGGCATCATCTCCCCAGGCTTGGGCAAGGGATTGAAGTAAGGGCAGTGCCACTAGGGAACCCTTCCTAATCAGGAAGGGCCCCTAAGACACCTGCTCTCCCCGTGAGTCATACAGATGGTACCAATGGGGAGACTGAGGCACAGAGAGGGGCAGTTACTTGTCCTCACAGAACCGTATCCAGAACACAGTCTCCTGGTATGGCCCCATGCTCTAGCCATGTGCTCCCCCTGCTCTGGGATTGGGGGTGCTCTGGCCCTTGGGGTGCTGCTATGCTCTACTGGGGCTGCCAACTTGGTGGGGTCTCTCTGGCTCCTTAGTAGCCCCCTCCTGGCCTCCATTATTCTTTTAGGAGATCCCACCACCCTTTGTCTCTCAGGCCTGGAGAACTCCCTCCACCATCCCCCAGGAGCCCACAGCCAGTTGGGGCAGCCAGAACCAGCCAGCAGGTGCAAGGGGGAGGAGCAGTGTTAGCGTCATGCTTGGAGGACAGGGTGTAGGGTAGGGCGGGACAGGGTCGTTCTCCAGCAGAGACACTGGCCAGATTCCTCCTCCTCTGGATCCTTAAGGCCCCCAAATAAGGGGCTACAGAGTGGCCTCCCTCCAGGGGGCAGGCTGGGCCCTCTAGCACTGGGGAGAGGCCCTGACTCCATCTCCGTCTCGTTGTGCTAACTTCCTCCCACCTCTGAGTGAGGAGTGGGGCAGAGTACCAGCCTGCCGTGGAAGGAGCTCAGAGGGTGGAGGGGCAGGACCCCGTCTCAGTCCCCTATTTCCATTGCGCATCCTGAAGTCAGGGGCTTGGTACTTTTTTCTGGGCTGGAGAACCCTGCTTTTTGTGCCGGTGTGTCCTCCATCCCTGCGGAAGCAGATGGTGCTGCTCTAAGGGCTGCTGAAAGTTATCATTTAGGGCTGGAGAGGGGCAGAGCTGAGGAGGCTTTAGATGTCCAGGTGGGGAAACTAAGGCTTCGTAAGGAGTGAAGTCCCTGCTGTCCCACCCGGGCTTCTGCCTCTAGCCCCTCCAGTGGCATATCTGGGGCTGGCCACGGTGGGTCACCAGGGCCTGGTGCTGTCCCTGAAGCGAAGGTCAACCTCATGCTGGGCCCTCTGCTGAGAGACCAAATCCCAAGACTGAACAAGCCGGTCTACTCAAACATGTCTGGGGTCTGCCAGCCTGGGTCGGTTCCCTGGGCTGGGTGGCAGTGGTGAGGGTTCTAATTGGTTGAGGACCACTCCCAAGCTGTCAGAAGTTGGGGTGGGCTGGAGGGCGGAGGGCTCCGCTCTCGTGCCACCCACATGGGCTCCTTGGTGCCCTGGCCCCAGGCCCACCTGTTCCCACCATCCGAGGTGTGCTGGGGGCTGCAGATGCCCTGTCCTGCAGTAGGAGGGCCCTCCCCATGACACCTCTCTTCCTCTGCCCAGCCTCACTGGGACAGTGCCTGGTATGCCCTGGCAGGAGTGGGGCCAGGGGCCTGCTTCGACCCAAGAGCTGGGCACAAAGACATCTGCTTTTGCCACTGTAGCCAAGGCCAGCTCGGGGCTCCTGATTGTCTGAGGGGGCTGCTGGCGGTGGCCACCCACAGGTGGGTTTTTAGTCCTTTGTTCTGTAGACCTGTCCTCTGGGTGCTGAGTGTCAGGCATGGGGCTGAGGACCCACACACGGCCCCTTCTCTGTCCTCTGAGCCTCAGGCACTGCCAAGGCAGGCAGGGAAGGAGCCATGCTCCCCTTGTCCTCTTGGGGTGGCTCTGGAATGGGGGGCTCATCCACGCTTGTCACGCTGAGCACTGAGGACTTGAGCCCAGACCCTGGTCACTCAGTTGTCCTGGGAGAACTAAGGGGAGGGTGATGCCAAGGCCGGCTGTTGCGGAGTTCCGCCCAGGATGAGGGTGTGGGGCCGTCTGGGAAGGGAAGAGGCACTGCCCTCCCAGCCCCATCGCAGCCGGGAGGCGGAGCAGAGGATTGTCAGGACCCTGGCCAGTGGGCCCGTAGCCGCTGCCCCTCCGGCGGGATTCCCAGGGCACAAGTGAGCAGTGGTTGTGGGTGTAGACCGCCACTTGGGCACACGTACGTTGGGCCTGTATCCAGTGGTCACGGGGGCTCCTTGGGACAAGCAACCAGAATACCCCAGAAATAAACTTGGCCCAGGTTTGAGATGGTTCTTTGTACGAAGAGAACTAGAGTTTCCCTAGTGACTGCTGTGGGGGGGGCTCTGTGCCTGGGGCTGGGGTGTGTGTCGGGGTTGGGGGCAGGGAGGGATGGAAAAGCCCTGTGAAATTTCCGCTCGTGGCTTCCATGGACCTAAGCAGTACCCCGGGAGCCACCCAGCTGCACTCTGTCATACAGCCCAGATCTGCCTCTGCCACTTCCTGACCATGACCCTGGCGAGTCAAGTGACTGTTGTGCACCTCAGTTTCTCCATCCGTAGGTGGAGGCAATCACAGTGTCTCACAGGGTTGAAAGAGATAATTGAGGTACGCCAAAGAGCCCTGCCTCTCACTGCCGGCATTATTGTCATAACTGTGAACCTGTCAGTCTCCCCACCACCAGGTAGCACCGTCCCCCAGAATCGGGGTTTGGGGATACCCAGAGCACATCCAGGGCTCTCTGGGGCAGCAGGCCGAGGTAAAGCCCGTCAGATGGCCGCTGACACGTGCCCGTTGGCGGCCAAGGCCCAGCTGCTCCGTGTCTGCGGGCCCGGGTGGGTCTGGCACACACAATGAGGGCCATTCTCAGACCAGGCAGGGCCGGTGGGGCAGCCCTCTCAGCTCCCATGTTCAACAACCAGGGTGTTGTTCTGGGCGGGCCCAACTGGCAGGCCACTGCCTGGGCAGTGTTGGCATCGGGCAGGGGGCTCTCCTCTGTCCCCTCCCTCTGGGGTGAGTGAGCCCCAAAGGGCCTTCCTGGCTTTCTCAGGCGTGGCCGCGTGGCTCCCAGGGAGGGCAGGGCACCACCTTCTGCAAGGGGGGCTTTTGCCTGAACCCGCCCGTCCAGCAGCCCCATGCTCAGCCCTGCTCTGGGCCAGGCCTGGCGTGCATGTGCGGTGGAGGGGCGTTCCATGCTGAAGCAGACAGGCCCCTCCCATTCTGGGCGCCCGGGTTGGGGGCACGAAGTGGGCAGTAACAGAGGTGTTGATCAGCACTTCGAGGTGAGGGCAGTGAGGTGTGGGTGCCCGGGGAGGGGCGTGGGAGCTTTCCTGGGTGGGGGACGTGTGACACCTAAGTCACGTCCTGAAGGAGGAGTAGGACACAGCGAGAGGTTTCCTAGGGTCGCGGATGAGGTGGCCAGAGACTCGGGCGAGTCAGCAGCAGTCTCCGTGGTGCCTTGGGCCCAGCTGGCTGGCAGAGTTGGCCTGGACTGTGATGGTGCCCTGGTGGTGTGCCCCTCCCAGAGGTCACAGCTGTGTCCTCTTGTGAGCTTGGGGGAGGCACTTGATTGGCCCAACAGTGAGGAAGGCTGGAAAGCCAGGTTCTGGGTAGACTGGCCCCCCTCTTCCAAGCTGGGACAAGGCACTGGGTCCTGGGGAGCGTGTCCAGAGCAGGAATGCTCAGGTGGTGTGGGTTTTGCCTTATTCTGCCATGGGATGCCACCATTTGGAGGGCATTGACTGAGCTCTCCCTGCAGCATCCCAAGGCATCCTGCAGTGTGACTGGCCCCAGCCTGCCTGCCAGTCCAGGGCCACAATCCTGTCTCCCCTCCAGCTTTTCCCTATTTCGGTGTCTTGGCTCATGCCTGCCCTCTGCCCACGTGCCCTTCCCTGGCTGGTTCATGGTCGCCTAGTTTTCGTTCTTCATGAGTCACCTGAAATGTCCTCCTTGGGGGAGGCCACCTCTGACCATCCTATGTGTAGTGGCCCTGTTGCACATGCCACATTTCCCCTTGTCCTGGCAAATCGTTTTGTGTCTGCCTGCCCTGCTTGGATGCAAGCCCCGTGCAGACAAGGGCCTGGTCGACCTAGGCTTGCACCGTCTTGCAGGGCCTGGCCCAGCACCTGGCAGAGGGCAGATGCCAGGTGAATCTTTTATTACACAAAAGAACTTCCCTATGAAACCAGGATTGTCACCTTAACACAAGGGGTCTGGGTGCTCAGAGAGGCTAAGGGACTTGCCCAAGGTCCCCAGCAGTGGGAGGGAGAGCCAGGCCCAGGTCTGGTCTCAGCTGCTGCTCTGCCCTGGAGGGAGGTGGAGGAGTGTGTCAGGAGCAGCTGGAGAGGCTTAGGGGCCCAAAGGGGCGGGTGCTTGGCCAGCTGGAGCGCTGCGGCGCCAGCAGTGCCCAGGACTGCGGAGAGCCTGCCTCTGGGGCTCGGCGGGGGGAGGGGGGCACCAGCTGACGCAGGCAGAGGAGCTCCTGGTGCCAGGCGCCTGGTGCCACGTGCCCACCCTGAGAGGTGCTTCCCAGCCTGGCTCCGGCCGCCCTGGACTATACAGTTGCAGTCGGAATTGGCCTTGACTGCTCATCGAGCTCATGCCCAGGAGGTGAGAGCGGGCCACCCTGGGTGCAGGAGGCCCCGGTAGCTCCCTGGGCAGCTCTCCTGGGTCCAGGGGACCCTCCCTCCTTCCCCTTCCCCCTCCCGCTGGACCTTGCCCTTGGCAGAGCTCTCCAGCCTCCCTGAGAGTCCAGCCCTGCCCAGCAGGGCCTGGCCGAAGCCCCTCTGCCAGCCTTCCCTGGGCTGCCCTCCTCTAAGAGGTGAGGGGCCTCTGAGGGGCATTCCCCTCTGTCTGCACCCCACCCCCTTTGACTGGGCTGGAGGGGAATTTTCCTGTGACTCACTCTGCTGGCACTTCCTGTGGTCACCAGGGCAGGGGCTGAGGGGACCCAGCGGGGTGGCTCTTGTGTTCTGGGGTCATTGGGGGAGGGTGGGTTGGGTGTCCCGCCCCCCTGATGGGGTGTGATTCCCTGAGCAGGCTGCAGACCATATTTGGGAAACTTGCTTTTCCTGCAGGCAGCCTGGGGATGGGACCCATGAGTCCAGTGGGCAGCAGGGCAGCCCCCGCCCCATCTGCTCCTCCTGGGGCCTTGGCCTCTGACCTGCTTCGGCCTTGCCCGTCCCATCCTGCCTTGGAGCCTAGGAGGTAGTCCACTGTTTTCTTTTTCAGGGTGTATATTTTTTCAACCCCCAAACCAAGAAATGCTCATTAAATACAAATTGAAAATTTCTGAAAAAGCATCCCCCATTGTCTCAAACATTATCCTCTCCCCATTTTTTAAGTTGAAGTGACATTTTATTGAGGACTCATTTATGCCTCAGTGCACTGCTAACCGTCCTAACTGCGGTGTGGACAGTGTTGGCGCCGCCGGTAGTTCCGAGGGCCCTTGCCCTGGCGCTCACCTTGGTGCAGGGCAAATTCGCTTGTTCTGCTCTCTGTGCGCTGCCTGCCTGGGCTGGCTTCTCCCCTGGGCCTTGTCCCTCTTGGCTCCCAGCTTTCGGGCCTCTGGCTCCTCCTGAGCTGCTCTGGAGGAGTGGGCTCCCCGCCAGTGCTCCCCCGAGTCTGGGCGTGCAGTCCTGGGCCTGGAGCACGCACTGCCTGCCCCGCTTCCCCCGTGGGCTGCCGTCCCCCTTGATGGTGTTCCGTCCTCGTCCCTAATCCTCACTGTGACGGGCAGGGGAGACGGAGCTCAGAGGGGCTCCTTCTGGCCCCTGATGCTGGTGTGGAGGTGGGCCCTCCTAGACTTGTGTGAGGCCTCACCCCGACTTCTCTCTGCCCCCAGTTGGAATCCAGGGGATGAGACCCAGGCCCACGTGGGGAAGGGCGGTCCGAACCCAGGTCCCATTTCTGAGTCAGATCTAGACCAGGCTCTGCATCTTCAGTCCCCAGGAGACTCAGGGGAGGGAGACCAGAGCTAAGGCCTGGCTGGTGGGGCCGGTGCCCAGCTGGCCTGGCACTGTCCTCTCCACAGGCCTGGCCTTCCCACCCAGGCGCCTGCTTCGCTCCTGCCCTCTGCTGGACTGACCTTGGCCCTCTGGCTGGGGCCCCTCTGTGATATCTCTGGGCCCAGCCTGAGCCCTCACCCGCGCAAGCAGCAGAGGCCAAGGACTGAAAACGTGGGGCCTCTCCACCCGGTTCTCTGTCCCTGGTGAGGTCCTGGGCCTGCCGGCACAGTGCCTGCCAATGCTGGGGTCCTCCTGTCTGTCCCCACAGCCTCGCCAAGGCCTGCACAGGCTGCTGGGCTACTGGGCCTCTGCACGGAGCGTGTGTCCCGGCTCCAGGAGGGTTTGCCGACTCACGGAGCCCATAGCAGCAGTTCTGGGGTGCCTGTGAGAATTAACAGGAGAATTACAGGAGTAAAGAGCTGGGCTGGGCGTGGGGTGCTGTCCTTCTGTGGCCGTCCTCAGTCTGTATGGGACTGCTTCCTTGTTTTGCTTTATCCTCCCCATTTATTCCTGGTGCCTGTCTCATTCCCGTCCCTCTTCCAGAAGCACCCATGCAAATGTAATGAGTCTGGAATCTGTCCTTTGACAAGTGTCTGTGAAAAATACGTAGAGTTCTTTTGTAGGTGTTTGTAACATTTACGTAAAGCGGTCTGGGCTGTAGATCTCCTGTTTGCTCCTCTGACTCGGGAGGGTGTGGCTGGTGCCCCTCACCAGGCGCCTGGGCACCTGCTGGAGCACAGAGCAGCCGCAGGCCTGTCCCGCTTTGCTGGCTGGATCCCTGACCATCCTTTGTGGCCATCTTGGCCATTCTGGTTTCCCCTTCAGAAAACTCTTCATATTTCATTGGTTTTCTGTTGGTGTTCTTGTCTTTTCCTTGCTTGTTTGTAGGAGAACCTCCAGATTCTAGATCAGTGACTCTTGTCGTTTGGTGACCTGTCACCCTGTCAGCTTTCTGCTGTTCCCCCACCCAACTGAAACCATTCACTTTGATGAGGTTGAATCCATCTCTTTGTTTCTGTTGTTGTTACCTTATGTTTTGTGCTTTTTGTGGTCTTTTTTTCAAGGGTTTGGTTTATAATTTTTTTCCACCTCAAGGTCACAGAGATATTCTCCCACAGTTCTTTTCTTTTATCAGCTCTACAGTTATAGCTTTCACATTTAGGTGTTTGATTGCCTTTGTTTATAACATGAGGCAAGCGTCCAGATTGCCTTTTCTTCCTGCGGTGAGCGAGTTTTCCCAGCAGCGTCTTGGTCACGGTCCTGCCCTCCTCATCGCTGCGTGTTCCCAGCCGCTGCTCCCTGCCCGCTTACGGACTGGAGTTGTGGCCTGTCCTCACGGCAGGAAGGAAGTGCCTCTTTGCATTTCATTTTCAGAATTGACCTGCTTATTTGTGGACCTCTATTCCTCCACTTAATTCTAGAAGGATTTTTTTCCTTTGGTTGAATTCCTCCAAAAAATAAAAAAGTTCGGCTGGCATTTTTATTGCAGTTGTAACTTATTAAGTAAGCTTGGCCCAGTTGTTACATTTTCTCCTCTGGAGTCTTTGCTTGATTAACTCCTGGATAACTTGTAGTTGCTGTTATCTGGTGACGTCTTTTCTGTGAGGTTCCCTCCTCAGCACTGTTGATTCCTCTCGTTTGTTGGAATCTGTACGTAGATGACATATGGTCTGCAGATGATGACTGTTCTGTCCCTGGGTGTCCCCTCCCCACTCTCTGGTCTTTTCCTCCTGGCTGATTGCACTGGCGGGGCAGCAGGGAGTTGAGTTGAAGGGAGGGTGTGCATCCTGTTTTCTCCCCAGGACGTGGTGGCCATTATTGTCATTATCGCTGCCCTCCCCAGCATTAGGTCCAGCTTATAGCGTGACTCCGGGAGTATTTTTTAGGGTATCTTGAGTGCCATCCTGGAGTGCAGGTGATGGCTGTGGTCAAGAGGATTTTGAGACACTCTCCAGGCTCATTTGAAAAACTGCCAGGATCAGCTGGGCCTTTTCGCCAGGGGCAGTGGGGGCAGAGGCGCGGGGATCTCGCCAAACCCTACTTAGTTCCTTTCTCGGTGCCAAGGCCAGGTGCCTCCCCAGTCCTGGAGGGGGTGGGAGCTGGGCGGGACGCCGAGCCCCAGCGCATGTCCTCCTGCCCTCACGCCCGCCTGTGTCCTCTTCCCCCAGAACGTGCTGGCCAAAGCCCTCTACGACAATGTGGCCGAGTCCCCAGATGAGCTCTCCTTCCGCAAGGGCGACATCATGACGGTGCTGGAGCGGGACACGCAGGGCCTAGATGGCTGGTGGCTCTGCTCGCTGCACGGGCGCCAAGGCATCGTGCCCGGGAACCGCCTCAAGATCCTCGTGGGCATGCATGACAAGAAGCCCGTGGGGCCTGGCCCCGGCCCGCCCGCCAGCTCTGCCCTGCCTCAGCCCAGCCTCCACCCCCCGGCAGCCCAGTACACACCCATGCTGCCTGCCACGTACCAGCCCCAGCCGGACAGTGTCTACCTGGTGCCCACCCCCAGCAAGACTCAGCAAGGCCTCTACCAAGCCCCTGGGCCCAGCCCACAGTTCCAGTCTCCCCCGGCCAAACAGACAGCCACGTTCTCCAAGCAGATGCCCCATCACCCGTTTCCCAGCCCAGCCCCAGACCTTTACCAGGTGCCCCCGGGGCCTGGCAGCCCTGCCCAGGACATCTACCAGGTGCCGCCTTCCGCTGGGATAGGACACGACATCTACCAGGTCCCCCCATCCATGGATGCACGGAGCTGGGAGGGGACGAAGCCACCAGCCAAGGTAAGGCCTCCCTGGGTGGCCAGGCAGCCCTCCTGGTGGGTTTCAGCCGGGCCCAATTTTGGGATGCAGCAGGGCCCAGCCAGGCACCCTTGGGGACCTCCGGGACTCCAGCAGCCGCTCTGCATTTGGTCTGGGGTCGAGGTGGGAGGTGAGTGTCTGGGGAATGTGTTTATATGTCTGCTGACGTGCGTGTGAGCAGCCCGAGAAGAGACATCAAGCTGGCCTTGGACCATGAGGTGGCCTTTAGCTGACAAGCCCCAGTGGAAGGGTGTCGGCAGCAGAGGACACAGCCTGTCAAAGACTGTTGTGGCAGGTGGGGCCTGACCAAGGAGGCCTGAGCAGCAGCTGGGAATGGACCCCCAGGGGCCTGGAACCTTCCTGAGGGCGGAGGGTGTTGGGTAGGAGTGACCTGCCCAACCATGTCCTGGTGAAGCCATTCTGCCCAGAGGGGAGGGTGCAGGGAGCCCAGGAAAGGGGAGCTGTGAGGCATTTGAAGGGGAGAAATGGAGTATGGAGCACAGGGCTGCAGTTGGGCCAGAGTGGCTGGAAACCCAGAAGAATGGACTCGATGACAGAGTTGTTTCTCTCTCACGTAGCATGGTTGGGGGTGAGCGGTGTGGCGCTGGCGGGCACCTCCGAGACTGTCAGAGCCTGTGGCTCCTCCTGGAGCGCAGGTGGTGGAGGGCAGGTCCTCTGTCTTGTTGCTCTGCCACCTCGTCACGGGGCTCGCGGGCCAGGACAGTGGCCGCATGAGTTCCAGCCAGCAGAGAAGGGAGGAAGGGACAAAGGGGAGAGGCCAGCCAACACGTGCCCAGGGGCTCCCACGGTCCCCCTGTGGGTGCAGCTCATCTAGATCCACACGCACCCAACCCTCTCCTCTCCTGGGCCGTGTTGGTGGGTTGTGGGCACCTGCAGGGTGGCCTGCTCGTGATTCCTAGACCGCGGGGAGGACACTGCCTGCGGGATTGTAGGTTCACCGTGAAAGGGGCTCTTGTTCAAGTCCCTGGTGGGCTGTTGCCAGTGGGAGGCTGGGCGGGGGGCAAGGCTCTGAGCCCAGCACCTCAGCTCCACACAGACCTGCGTATGTGCCCTCACAGCCAGGGCTGTCTGCCTAGGAAGGAGGCAGGACTGGAGAGTGCCATGTCTAGTGTAGAGCAGCCGGTGTCTGAGGACACTCACCGCGCGGCGCTGAGCCTCTCCTCAGAGCCGGCCCAGGGCTCAGATGCCAGCTGGGCAGCGGTTCAGCAGGCAGTGTTGCCCTGCCCCGCCACAGGCAGAGCTTGGAGCGGGAGACCTGGACCCAGGTCATTGGCTGGCTCAGGGTGGGGCTCTGTGGACACTGGCCACCAGGGGACTCTGGGTCACTGGCTCCACTTCCCTACCTGCTCCTTCAACCGCTTGGCCAGAGACAGGCCAGTGGCAGAAGTGAGCCATGCTGGACTGGGGTAGCCCAGACTGGGCTGCTCCCCAGATGGCTTTGGGGGAGGAGGGGTGACTGGGGGTAAGCCTTGGGGCAGGCTGCAGGCCATCCCTCTGCACCCGTGCCCACAAACAGCTCACATTCCGCACACTCCCCACGGAGGCATGCCCTTCCCCTTTCCATCCTCTCCTTTCCTGAGTCCAGGCAAGCTTGTTTTGGCGCAGCTCCAAGGCCAGGACAGGCAGTGGAAACCCTGTGGCCCAGGAAGCAGCAGTGAGGCCTTTACTCCGGGCTGTGGATTTGAGCTCACGTTTTGGCCATTGGTACTGTTTCCCTCCCATACGAGGGGCTTGCTCTCAGACTGCTTCTGGGCTCACCTGGCTGGTGAGTGCTCTGCACATGCCCACTGGTGGGGTTGCCCAGGCCCTGTGTCCCTGAGGACCCAGACCGGGCTGATGGCCCCAGGAGGAAAGCTCTGTGTGCTGGGACCTGGTTGCCCTCCCCTGAGAAGCCTCATGGCTCCTGGCCTGGGCAGTCTCGATTGCGGCTGCTTTTATTTTATGGTCCATGAAAGTGTGCTTGCTTGTCACAGGAATGCGTAATGTATGAGAAGGCCTGGAGATGAGCTTTCCCAGTCAAGAGGGGATCGCTGGGGGATTTCAGCATGTTTTGTCTAGCGTGTTCTCTATTCATCTTTTACAGATTTGTACACATACTTTTGCATTTTGAGGTTGTAAATCCAGCATCAGATATCAGAAGCATTTTGGGTCCCTAAGCGTGATCATGACGACCACCCCTGGTTTTGCTGGGTCGCCCCTTCTGCTGGGGGCAGGCTCCAGGCGGTTTCTAACGGCAGTAAGGCCGTAAACGTCTGGGAGCATGCATGTGTGCCTGCGTTTCAGGCTGTGCTTTCAGAAGCCCGGGCAACTGAGGCCCCTGGTTCCAGGGCTGGAGGTCGGCTCTGCTGAGGGGAAACCCTGCCAAGACTGTGGGGTGGGTGGGTGGGGCCTTGGGTCCAGGAAAGCAGAGGGCGAGTGACAAGGCTGGTGGCCAGGAGGGGTCAGCCTCCTGGAGCCTGGAGCAGGGTGAACCGCGTGGCTGCCGGGGGGAGGTCAGGGCCACACTGGGTGTCAGCACCCTTTGGGGCTGGGCCACGCTTTTAGGGAGCTGAGGGCAGAAGCACGTGGGGCCCCCGGAGGAGGAGGTGTCTTGTGAGGTCCCTCTTGGGGGAGCTCTGGGTCAGGGCTGCAGCTGTGCCTGAGGGAGCAGCTGTGGCACTGGGTCAGGCTGGGGGAGACACAGCTCCACTCAGCCTTGTTCCTTCTGGGAGGACAGGAGCTTGGGAGGGAGGGGACCCACATCAGGTGTGTGCCTCCGTCCCCCAGGACCCCCAGCGGTGCTCCGTTTTCCAGAGCAGGAACCCAAGGCTCTCAGATGGGGGGCGGGGGGGGTGGTGACAGAGCGAGCCGGCCTGGGTCACGAGGGGAGATGCCCATTTCGCAGAAGGGGGACAGGCAGCAGGCGGCCCGGAGGTGGCCAGGGGCCCAGGCAGAAGGCAGCAGGCGGCCCGCCCTGTCCCTGGGGTCTTGGGAGCCTTCAGCCTCCCTTCTCACTGCTGCAGGCGCCCTTATGAGCCTGGGTCTGTGGTCTGGGTGCGCGTCCGGCGGCGGGCATTGTGTGCGTTTTCTCTGCCTCTGCGTTTCTGTCTTCTGTGCCCTTGAGGTGTGTGTGTGAGAGAGCTTGTGGGTCTCGGGCTGGGCTCTGTGTCTCCTCCCAGACTCTGGCTTTGTCCGCCAGCCCCAGGGGGCTCCAGGTTCTGCTAATGGGGCCCCAGGTGTGGAGCAGGGCGGCCTGTGATTAGCGGGCTCCGCGGCTCTCTGGAGAGTTGGTTTCCCTAACAAGCTTTCCCCCCGCTGGTGGCTGCCTGCCTTTTTTTCTAACAGAAAACATTTCTTGGCCAGTATGGCTGCTTACTGTCACTGACTCAGCCGCGTGAGTGGCCAGCTGCCCGCGGCCCAGGCCTGGGGTCCGGCCCCAGCGCCCCTCCGCCTGCGCCCCGCCCTCTCTCACCAGCGTCGGGGCGTGGAGAGGGCGGCACACACCCCTCGTCCTGGGCTGGGTTCCCACCTGCCTTCCGAGGCCGGCAGGGCCTGGAGACACCTCAGGCCTCGCCTCAAGTCCCCGCCAACCTGCCACGTCCCGCCAGCTCCCGCCAGCCACCGCCCCCCACCCTGCTGTTGGCAGGTTCCAGGGTCTAAAAATAGCTCTGGAGGAGACTCAAGTCTGGGGCTTGAGGAGAGAAATGAGTCTGGGAAGGGCCGCCAACACCACTCCCAGACACGCGGGGGTGGGGTGCAGTGGGCCTGGAACACCCCCTGGCGGCGCTCACCCCAGCAGCTAGCAGGGAGCCAGCTCCGCCGGGCTGCCCCGGGAGGCGACCAGGGGCTGCATCAGCAGGAGGCTCTGACGAGCCCTGGGCTGATCAGGAAGTGGTGGTGCCTGCACTTCAGTGGGGTCGTTGCTGCTCCTGGGGTGCCCGGTGCGTGCACACAGCCTGTGCCCTCCAGGGCCCATGGGCCCGCAGAGCTGGCTGTTGGTGTCCTGGGGGCTGGGCAAAGCACGGGCTGCAGGATTCTGGGGGCGTGAGCCCCAGGGCGGGCCCTGCCTCCGCCTTGCTGCCCCCAGGGATGTGTGTGGGGAGCGCCTGAGTCACCACTGTCCCAGACCTCCCATTTGATTAGGGAACAAAAGGCCTTTTTGTCAGAGAAGAGCTGAGCCAGGAGCCTTGTGGAGGAGGTGTGCCCTGAGCTGGGTTAGAGGATCCTGCCAGCCCCTCCTACAGGGCTGACCCCTCCCACAGGGCCCGGTGCCCACAGGGAAGGAGGCTGCCCACCCAACACTGCCTGCGAGCGGTGCCAGCTCTCGCCCTGCACCTCGGGACAGGGGAGGGGCACCGGGGAGGGAAGGGGCTGGCCTCCTCTCTGGGCCAACATCCCCCCACGAAGGCCTTACCCTGTTAGGTGAGGGGTGGTCCCCGTGGCCCCGAGGGTGTGGTGCGGTGGGGAATACAGGTCTTGGTTCTGGTCTTGGTCAGTCCCTCACACCCACACACAACTTGCCAAAACAGCTTCCATCCTTCCATTTGCAGGAGAGCTGGCCCTGAGGGGCTGGGGGTTCTTGGTGGCCCCGTTCTCAGGAATCTCCCCAAGAGTGCTGGGGGGACGAGGAGGGCAGGGCTTGGAGCCCCCAGGCCCTGACTGTCAGGATCTCCTGCAGGCCACCTCCTCTGGGTCCAGCCCGAGGAGGGCACAGCCCATCACTGCCACCTACATCTGTCCTGGAGCCTGAAGGTGGCTGCTGGGTCCTATGGTAGGGACAACTCCTTGCTGGGCAGGCCTCTCGAAGGAGGGTGCAGCTGGGAGGTGCCATCCAGCAGGGGCACCTCAGTCAAGGGTGGCCCCTCTTCCATCAGCCCACATGTTCTCTTCTCTGGAACCTTCTGGGTCATTCAGCTGTAGAGACCACTTCTGTTTCCTGCCAGAACCAAACGGCTCTAAACAAATAGTGGGGGTCCTTGTATTCGCCACGTGCTGTATTCCATTGAAGAGAGAGAGGGCAGGGAATACGAAGGGATGCGGACACCCTTGCCTCTGAGCCCACCCTTGGGGAGCCCCCTTACGTATGTCCTGCTCACCTCACGGGGCGGTGGAATCTCTCCAGGGCCGGTGGTGACGGTTGGCTGTCTGCCCCCAGGTGGCGGTGTCCACCCGCGTGGGGCAAGGCTATGTGTTCGAGGCCCCCCAGCCCGAGCAGGACGAGTACGACATCCCACGCCACCTGCTGGCCCCGGGGCCCCAGGACATCTACGACGTGCCCCCTGTTCGGGGGCTGCTTCCCAGCCAGTACGGCCAGGAGGTAGGTGTCGGGGCCGGTGGGCACGGGGGGGCCTCAGCCTGGCCCTGCATGGAGAGTTGGGCTTTCTTGGCCCCAGCCTGGGTGGTCCTGGGGTAGAGCTGTGGGTTTCTGCTCTTTCTGTCCCCTCAGGTGGCCCTGGCACTTGTATTACTGCACCTTTTCTGCCCTCAGGTATATGACACGCCCCCCATGGCTGTCAAGGGTCCCAATGGCCGGGACCCATCGCTGGACGTGTATGATGTGCCCCCCAGTGTGGAGAAGGGCCTGCCGCCATCCAACCGTCATGCGGTAAGCATTTAGGGGATGCTGGGCCCTCACAGGCTGAGGCCCGATCTGTGCCTGGGGTTCTGGGTGTGAGTGTGTGTGCGTGCCCTGGGGTGGGGACTCAGGTCTGCAGAGCTGGGGGCATTGAGAGACCTGCCTCCAAACCCCAGCTCTGCCCATCACTCGCTCTGTGACAAGTGGAAACTGAGCCCCTCTGAGACTCAGCTTCCTCATCTGTAAAAGGGTCCCTTGTAAGGCCTTCTTCAGGAGGTTCTTGAGAGGATCACACAGGATATCAGCAAGGTGACCACAGGATTTATCATCCAAACCAGGATACCTCTGAGAGTGAAAGGAGAATGACAAGATAGTTATGAGGGGGCATCAGGCACAAACCAGGACTGTCCTGGGCGAACCAGGGTGTTGTTACCCTGAATACAACCTGCACATAGCTCAGCCAGGTACCTGTCACAGAATAGAGAATAATACGCACGTGGTGGTGGTGGTGATGGTGATGCTGGTGGTCACGTGGGTGGTGATGGTGGTGACGGTGGTGCTGATGGCGGCGGCGGTAGTGGTATGGTAGCTGACCTCTCACTGAGCGTTTGCAGATACGCAGTGAATTAGCTCACGTAATCCTCACAACAAACCTGTGAGGGAGTTTTCCCATCTTACAGGTGAGCAAACAGGCACAGAGAGGTGGAGTCACTTGCCTTAGGTCACACAGGTAGTAAGCAGTGGAGCCAGGATTTCGAACTCTGGTCTGGCCCCAGAGTTGGGCTCTCAACCGTAACCTGCATGAATAAGAATCATGACAAATGTGCACGCTGGGCTGTGTCTGTGTGTGTGACTGGGTCCTGCCCGTAGGCTCCCGGGTGGGCAGATGGGCCAGCAGCCTTGACCACTTCTTGGCCCCCAGGTGTACGATGTTCCTCCATCGGTGAGCAAAGACGTGCCCGACGGCCCACTGCTGCGTGAGGAGACCTATGACGTGCCCCCCGCCTTCGCCAAGGCCAAGCCCTTTGACCCGACCCGCCACCCGCTGGTGCTCGCCGCACCCCCTCCGGACTCGCCAGCAGCGGAGGACGTGTACGACGTGCCGCCCCCGGCTCCTGACCTCTACGACGTGCCCCCCGGTTTGCGGCGGCCTGGCCCGGGCACCCTCTACGACGTGCCCCGAGAGCGGGTCCTTCCTCCCGAGGCAGCCAACGGCAGCGTGGCCGACGACGGTGTATACGCGGTGCCCCCCCCCGCCGAGCGAGAGGCCCCGGCCGACGCCAAGCGCCTGTCGGCCTCCAGCACGGGCAGCACACGCAGCAGCCAGTCGGCCTCCTCCCTGGAGGCGGCGGTGCCGGGCCGTGAGCCCCTGGAGCTGGAGGTGGCCGTGGAGGCCCTGGCACGGCTGCAGCAGGGCGTGAGCGCCACCGTGGCCCACCTCTTGGACCTGGCGGGCAGTGCGGGTGGGTGTGGGGGCTGGCGCAGCACCTCCGAGCCTCAGGAGCCTCCGGCACAGGACCTGCGGGCTGCCGTGGCCGCCGTCCACGGGGCCGTCCACGAGCTGCTGGAGTTTGCCCGCAGCGCTGTGGGCAATGCCGCCCACACTTCCGACCGCACGCTGCACGCCAAGCTTAGCCGGCAACTGCAGAAGATGGAGGACGTGTACCAGACGCTGGTGGCCCACGGTCAGACCCTTGACAGTAGCCGGGGAGGCCTGGGGGCCACTCCCGAAGACCTGGACCGCCTGGTGGCCTGCTCGCGGGCTGTGCCCGAGGATGTCAAGCAGCTGGCCTCCTTCTTGCATGGCAACGCCTCGCTGCTCTTCAGACGGACCAAAGCCTCTGTCCCAGGGCCTGAGGGGGGTGGCCCCCTGCACCCCAACCCCACCGACAAGGCCAGCAGCATCCAGTCCCGGCCCCTGCCCTCACCCCCCAGGTTCACCTCCCAGGACTCGCCTGATGGGCAGTACGAGAACAGTGAGGGGGGCTGGATGGAGGATTACGACTACGTCCACCTGCAGGTGGGTGCCCGCTCTGCCCAGGTCCCCTGGTCCTCTCGGGGCTCTGACTTGGCCACCCTGTCGTGGGCACCCTGATTCCCCCCCACAGAGGGCTCTTGTGGCCAAAGGAAGATGTGGTCCCCAGCAAGGCCTTGGTGAGTCCCTGTGCCCTCCTCACTTGGACCTTCCAGGCCAGATGGGTCCCTGGAAGCCCACCCTCAGCCTGTCTCAGGCCTGTGGACCCATGTGGCCCCGACATCAGGGATCCTGCAGTGCCAGCCAGGGAGGGCCCCTGAACACCTGCAAGGGCTGGGCCTCTCGTGACCAGGCCAGAGGTTAGGGATTTGGAGAGGTGAATTCTGAAGTACAAGCAAAGACAGAGATAGTAGCAGGCGTGGGGGAAACAAACAAGGTGATCGGAAGGTGGGGTGGGGTGGGCCTCTGAGCAGAGGCCAGGGTGCCAGCCGATTGGGCATCCCGGTGAGTGGCATTCCGGGCTGAGAGCCAGCAGGTGCCAAGGCCCAGTGGTCAGGGATGGGTGGGCAGACCCTATATGCCAAGGGGAGGGGCCTGGATGTGATTCCTGCCATGGGAGCTGGGGCAGGGAAGATCGACATGGCCGTGTGGAGTGTGCCTAGCCCCTTCCTGGGGGCAGGAGGTGAAGGAGGCCCGGGAGAGCCACTTCCTCCGGAAGCTGCCCCCACCCTGGGCCTGAGGCCGCAGTGTGAGCCTGGGTGCGGCTGCAGCGCCACCTGGTGGCCGCTGGTCTCACTGCACCCCGCTGGGCCTCAGGGGGCTTCTGGCTCAGCTGCATCCTTGTGTCTACCCTCCAGGGGAAGGAAGAGTTTGAGAAGACCCAGAAGGAGTTGCTGGAAAAGGGCAACATAATGCGGCAGGGGAAGGGCCAGCTGGAGCTGCAGCAGGTGAGGACACTCAGGTTCCCCAGCCTCTCCCAGCACAGGCGTCCCTAAGAATCTCTCCTAAGCTGAGCCTCCCAGGGCCCTCCCTGCTCAGCCCGTCCCCACTCAACTGCATGACTGTCTCCGTGTGTTCGTTGGATTTATGTTTAGGTTATTATGGTTAGATATCTCAGCACACACAGAAAACTGTGAAGACAGAAAAGAAGCCACTCACCCTCAGGGGTGGTCACCGTGCTCTGGGGCTGGTTTCCGGTCTTGCTCCTGCCTCGGAAGGGGCCTCTGTCCGTGTTTGAGATGCTACTTTGTGAACAGTTACATCTGCTTTTATCTCAAGATGTTTCCATGGCATTAAATATTCGTCATAAGTTGTTGTTGTTGTTTTTTTTTAATTTTTATTAATTAATTAATTTATTTATGGCTACTGTGTTTGGATCTTCGTTTCTGTGCGAGGGCTCTCTCTAGTTGCGGCAAGTGGGGGCCACTCTTCATCGCGGTGCGCGGGCCTCTCATTATCGCGGCCTCTCTTGTTGTGGAGCACAGGCTCCAGACGCGCAGGCTCAGCAGTTGTGGCTCACGGGCCCAGCCGCTCCGTGGCATGTGGGATCTTCCCAGACCAGGGCTTGAACCCGTGTCCCCTGCATTGGCAGTCAGACTCTCAACCACTGCACCACCAGGGAAGCCCAAAGTTGTTTTTAAAGTCAACCTACGTCTATTATGGTTGAATGTTTACGTTGTACCCAGTTTTTCTTATTGTAAATAATACTACTGTGTTTATCTGAGGACATTGGATTTTCTTCATATTTTGGCTTGTTTCCATAGAGTAGGAGAGGGATTTTTTTTTTAAATTATTTATTTACTTATTTTTGGCTGCGTTGGGTCTTCGTTGCTGTGTGCGGGCTCTCTTTAGTTGCGGCGAGCGGGGGCTACTCTTTGTTGCAGTGTGCGGGCTTCTCATTGCGGTGGCCTCTCTTGTCGTGGAGCGCGGGCTTTAGTAGTTGTGGCACGTGGGCTCAGTAGTTGTGGCTCGCGGGCTTTAGTAGTTGTGATACATGGGCTCAGTAGTTGTGGCGCACAAGCTTAGTTGCTCCGTGGCATGTGGGATCTTCCCGGACCAGGGCTCGAACCCATGTCCCCTGCATTGGCAGGGGGATTCTTAACCACTGCGCCACCAGGGGAGTCCGGGATTTTCTTTTTTTAAGGGAGTTTTATTTTGATTATGAAGATTTAAAAAATTAAAATATAGTCTAGTACAAAATAAACACAGAAATATCACCCGGAAAGTTTTCCTCACCCCACCTTCCCTGGGCATGGGGAAGGATGGTGTAGGAGAGAGCCCACCAGGTTCACCCTGAGACCTGGGCCATGGTGTGCGTTTTTCAAAGCCACGTTTCCCCAGCTGTCAAGCGGGAAGTGTAGTTGCATCCGTCTTGGGGTCGATGTGAGAATTAAATGAGTAAACAATATGTAATGCTTAGGAGGTGCTGGGCACATAGAACATGTTCAGTAAAGGTACAGATGTTAATAATTATATATGTATGGAATCTCCACTGACTTAGGAAATGGGCATGTGCTTTATCTTCTTTGTCTTTCTCTGGACTGTTGCAACATTTATTTAACCAGTCCTGTGTTGGTGGACATTTAGTTTGTTCCCAGAGCTACTTTTGTAAACAAAGCTGTGCTGACTATAAATCTCTTCACATATCTGGTCAGTCACTTAGATAAATTACTAGAAGCTGGGATAAAAGGAATGTGAGTGAGAAACTAAAGATCTAGAGTTCCTAAGCGAGGGACATCAAGTACAAATAAAATACAGGAACATAAAATACCCTGACAGGGAAGTTTGTCGCTCGCTTTCTGCATCAGTGAAAAATCTGGAAACAGCCCCTGCCTGCCACCACCAAATACCTCACAGTAGAGTACTGGTTGAATAAAGTGCGAGCATTCGTACAGTAGAATATTGTGTAGCTACCAAGAGTTTGTCAAAGAATGAAAAAGACCCACCGAAGGTAAAACAGAACAAAAAGAGTGTATTCTCCCACTGGACGGAAGAGCCAAGCAAGTTTCACCAGGTAGCCTACGAGGGAAAGAAAGAGGGTTTCACGTGCTAGGAAGGGACAGTTTCACACTGGTTTGCTAATTAAAGTAAAGCCTGAAACCTTGGTTAGACAAGTACCTGAGTCCCTGAGTCTGTGTTCATGGCTGGTCCCAACGACCCAGTCAGAACCAGCTTGTGGTGAGGACGTGTTAGTCCACACCGCTGCCGCCTAGGCAAGGCTGCTGCTGGTGGAAACTTTTACCATGTGCTTTATACGTTCTCACTGATAGGAAGTGAATGACCCGTTGCTGGGTGCTAAAGGTAGGCTATAAAATATTATATATTGTGTGTTTCTGGTCTTCTAATTATAAAGGAAATGGGAATATTCCTGTTTAAAGGAAGACGTCTTTGAGGAATATTCACCGGTTTTTCCTGTGAATATTTGTTTCCTGAAATTTGCAAATACCATGACCTTTTTGCTTTTGTTTAAAAGTCTTATTATGGGAAATTTAATACATGTATAAAATTGAAGAAAATAGTCCCCCAGGTACCCACTGGAGAAAAGGAACCCCGGGTACCATTCACCCAGCCCCAGCCATTCTCAGCACCAGTAATCCAGTGTATGTAGACCCCTTTCCCACCTGTGCCCACCCCCGCCGCCCGATCATTTTGAAGATGTTACATCATTTCATCTGCAAATACGTCAGTGTATATTTCTAAAAGACGGTTTACCAGAGATTTAACAGATTTCTGGATGCATGGGATTCCAGTTGATAACTATCTTTCTTTCTGCTTGGTGTCTTTGAATCTTTTTACACTGCATATGTTAAGGAGAAAAAAATTTTTTTAACTTTTCATTTTGAAATATTTGTAGATTCATAGAAAGTTTGAAGGAAAGTACAAAGCAGTCCTGTGTCCCCTTCTCCCAGTTTCTCCCAGTGATCGCATCTGAAGTCACTAGATAACAGCACCCAAACCAATAGACTGACATCCCTCACCCCTGCCGCTGCTCATCTGTTCCCATTTCTAGCATTTTGTCATTTCAAAAATGTTATATAAACGGAATTATTTGAGATTGGTGGGAAAGTTATTTGGAGACTGTCCAGAAGGCAGGCAGGGATATGTGCTCGGCCAGTAGGACAGAGGTAGCCTGTTCCCCTGCCCACTGACTCTGAGCTTTGTCACTTTCCAGAAGGGCCCCCTCTCTGTCCCTTTTGCTCTGTGGCTGTGGTTTTCACTCTGTTCTCCCTCTTCCCCAGCTGAAGCAGTTTGAACGGCTGGAGCAGGAGGTGTCACGGCCCATAGACCACGACCTGGCCAACTGGATGCCAGCCCAGCCCCTGGCACCGGGGCGGACGGGCGGCTTGGGGCCCTCGGACCGGCAACTGCTGCTCTTCTACCTGGAGCAGTGCGAGGCGAACCTGACCACGCTCACCAACGCGGTGGATGCCTTCTTCACCGCCGTGGCCACCAACCAGCCCCCCAAAATCTTCGTGGCACACAGCAAGTTTGTCATCCTCAGCGCCCACAAGCTGGTATTCATCGGGGACACACTGTCACGGCAGGCGAAGGCGGCCGACGTCCGCAGCCAGGTGACCCACTACAGCAACCTGCTGTGTGACCTGCTGCGCGGCATCGTGGCCACCACCAAGGCCGCTGCCCTCCAGTACCCGTCGCCTGCCGCCGCCCAGGACATGGTGGACAGGGTCAAGGAGCTGGGCCACAGCACCCAGCAGTTCCGCCGGGTCCTGGGCCAGCTGGCAGCTGCCTGAGAGCCGTCAGCCAGAGGGACGGAGGGCAGGGGAGGAGGGTGGCGATGGGCCCCAGAGAGCCACCGTGCCGCGGGCGTGGGGACAGGCGACCCCAGCTCCACCCGGGCCTGGTGCCCCAGACTGTACAGGGATTTGTGTATATTTATGGCGGGGCAGGATGTGGGACGGTGCCTCCTCAAAGGAGCCCGAGCAGAGCTGGGCCCCGGAGCCCAGGCCAGGAGTGGCTGGCCGTCTTTCCTGAGCGTGCTGAGGGCCCAGGAGGGCCCAACATTCGGGGCCGGGCGGGGGGCTCGCAGACCGCTTGACCCACGTAGCCTCAGGTGACCCCTCGGGCTGACCAGCCCCATGAGGGTGCCGTGTCCCCCTGGCAGGGCAAGCGTGGCTGTGGTGTATTCTCTCTGCACCAGGAGAAAACCCTAAAAAACTATTTTTCATTATTGATTTTCCAATCATTTGACTAATAGTCTACATTTAAATAAAATTTAAAAAATGAAAAGCATTCTCCTGAGGTGTGAGAGGCAAGAGGACCTGTGAGTGGGAGGGCAGGTGTTTGCCACTCTGGATGCCACAGGTGGAGTCACGGGTTGAAGAGATCTGTGGTGAGGCTGTGGGCAGCGCCTCGGGAGGGTGAGGAGAAGGTGGGTCCCTTCAGAAGAAAACGAAGGCTTGGGGGAGCCTGGGCAGCTGGAGGGAGGCTGAAGAGCAGCCGTCAGAATCCAGGGCTTGAGGCCAGAAAGGCTCAGCGTGAGTGCAGTGGCCAAGGGCGCAGCCGCTGCTGAGGTTTGATGAAAATCCAGCATGGTCCCTGGGCAGGCGGCCGAGGCGAAGGCAGATGCAGGGCGATGTGCGGGGGGGGAGCAGCTCCAGGAGCTGCTCCAGGGCCCCTGCATCCCAAGGCAGAGAGCGCCCCGCTAGGGGCGCCGCTGGGAGATACACTGTTCCACGGAGAGAAACTTGCTTTCACAGGCCTTATCCAGAACTTAGCTCTTAGAAAGCAGCTCTTAACTTCAGCTTGTGGAACTTCTCCACAAGTGTCCCCTTTGAATTACACATGGACTTGGACTCCCAGTTGGGAGGTAGGAGACAAGAGGGTCCCTCACCCTGGGTCAGGGGCCCCCTTCCCGGAAGTCTGGGGTATGTCTGGCAGCCCAAGTAAGGTGAGAGCTCTGGGGACCAGTGGTCCTGCTCCCAGCTCTCGCCATTTCTGCGTGTGAACTTGAGTCTCATTTCCCCCGTCTCTGTGAAGAAGGGAGTAGGGCTGGGTATCTGCCAGCTCTCTCAGCTCTGAGCTCCAGAGGGGACCTCGGTGAAGGCAGCCATCCTCCCGCCCCGGTGAAGGCACAGAAGTGAAGATGCAAGCGGTTTTATTTGGGTTTTACACACATGGGGGCTGGGGCAGGGCAGAGGCTCAGTTGGCCTCTAGAACTCCGAGAACCCAGGGAATAAACTTGGTGACCCGGGTGTACACGCCTGGTGAGAACGGGCCACACCGGCCGCTGCCCCAGGACACGATGCCCACCAGGGTCCAGGCTCCATCCTTCTGGCAGACCAGGGGGCCACCAGAGTCACCCTGTAGGAGGAGATAGGACTTGTGTTCAAGCCTGAAAGGGAGTACCAGGGCCCTGGTGTGCCCGGACCTGGCAAGTCCAGGGGGTGCAGACAAAGCACAAGTGGGGACCCAGTGGTTGTGCACAAGAGACTCAGATCTGCTCAAATGGCAGCCCCAGCTCGGCCACCTACTCCTGGAGGGCCTGGGGCAGGTGGCTTATCCTCTCAGCCTCCCCATCATCTGTAAAATAGGCTGAAGCGTCCAGCTCGTGGGGTTGGTGTGAGATTAAATACCCCTGGGAAGCCCCACACCACACCTGGCCAGAGCCGGACCTCACCAGGGGCATCTGATAGGGCTGGTCCAGCCCTTCACTGGGGCACTGGGCAGGGCATGAAGTTAGACAGGTCATGGCAGAGAGGAGTGGGCCTCCTGGCCTGGCCAGGGGAGGCACGGTCAGTGAGGGCGGGCAGGGTAGCGGAGCCAGGCCGTACCATGCAGGAGGAGATGCCGCTGGCGCCCGCACAGATCATCATGTCGGTGACCTTGCTGCCCCAGTACTTCCTGCAGTCGGCGTTGGACACGATGGGCAGGGTCGCCTGCTGCAGCTTGTCGGGGGTCTCGAGAGCTGCAAGGACAGAGGGCATGGGGTCAGGGCCCCTCATCCCACCAGCCCGCCCCTGGGGAGAAGAGACGAGGGGCCGCCTGAGCCCTGCCCTCCCCCTGCACGGTGCTCGTCTTCCTCCGTCACGATGATCGTGGACACCGAGCTTCGAGCCTTCCCTGACACCTTCAAAGAGTCTGGGACGCGGCTCCTCTGCGATTCCACACCAGACAGCGGGGACTGTGCTTCCAGCAGTTGTTGCAACAAGTCCTGCCTCGGAGCCCCGTGTGCTCTGGGCCTTGCCGGCCACTGTGTGTGGGTGGAGGGGCCGGCCTTCCTCCCCAGGGAAGGGGATGGACGTCCTTCTGACTGGGGACACTGGAGGGGACCCCCAAGGGAGCACTTCCCTCCTGCTGCCCTTTCCCGGCTGCTTCTGTCCTGTTACGGGACCAGCCGGTGGGCCGTGGCCGGGGCAGAAGAACTCAGGACGCCGAGGAAGAACCTGCGGAGGGGTGGCACCTGGGCGCTCAGGCCCGAACCCGACCAGGACATTGGACTCCGGGCCCAGACTTCAGGGGCGCTGGACGCACCCACCCTCCTCAGTCTGGAGGGAAATCCGGGCTGTCCATCTCCTTGCAGGTTCTCGCCCGAGACTTGCTGGTACTTAGGTGTTTCTTCAGAAACTGTTTACGTATATATTATTAACCCTCATTTTTATTCATGTTTGGTAGGGTTTTCATTAAGAGGGTTTTAAGTAAAGAAATGGAAGATTTATTGACTGTTGCAATTTATGATTGTGTTTGGAATTTAGACCAAAAAACAGAATGAGTCTCACTCCTGAAAAGTCCTCAGGGCACTCACCGTTGTACCGGGTCTTGCCCCAGCCCGTGGTGGCGCACAGGGAGCCCGCAGGGAAGCTGGCGTTGGCGCTGGGCAGGCACACGGCGGACACGGTCCCAGAGAGGCTCGCGGGCGTGGCCAGCTTCAGCAGGGCGATGTCGTTTCGGACCGTGCGCAGGTCCCACAGGGGGTGTTCAAAGACCTGTGTGGAAAGGGTGGGGGCTGGGTGGGCCGCAGAGGGAGGACTTGGGAGATTTTAGGGGCACACAGGCCTGCACACTGGGAGGGGCCGGCGGTGCCGAAGGGGCAGAGTGTTGAGAAGGGAACGCAGATGAGGCTGAACAGACCAAATCCCTGGGGTGCTGGGGAAATGGCATGTGACATATTTTGCGTTTTTCTACAATGAGCAAAACTTATAATCAGAAACAACCTTCAGTGTTTGTAAAGGAGCTTTATTATTTGGGAAAGAGAAGAAAGCTCAGACTGGAGCAGTGCCAGCGGGGTGAGGCCTGAGCCGCCGGCCGGGGTCGTCTGCCCCCTCTCCCCCTGCCCTCCTGCTCCTCTGCGCCCCAGGGGCCCACCCTCCTGGCTGCCCGCCCGGCCGTCTGTACCTCAGCGACCCTCAGCACCTGGACTGCCTCCTCCTCGGAGCCGTGATCAGACACCCCGGCCACCACGAGGTGACTCTTCCTGGAGAGAAAGGAGGTGGCAGACGGAGCTCAGGCTCACGGCCACCTCCTCAGAGGAGCGCCCGGACAGCGTGCCAGGCAGGGTGAGCCCCGGCTGGGCTACTGAATCGCGTGGTGACCTTGGGGCCTCAGTTTCCCCATCTGTACAGTGAAGGCAGAGGCCCAGACCAGCTGTCTTGGACCAAGCTGGGGTCTGGGGAGGTGGGGCGCTAGGGCTGGGGTCTTCTGCAGCCTGGGGACAGAGCAGCTTCTGCCAGACTCTTTCCCACTCGCCGGCAGCGCCCGGTCGGGGTTAGGAGCGAGTGAAGGTGGTCTCTTCAGGCAGGTGAAGTGGGGGCCCCTCCTGCCCCAGCCCAGGCCTCACCTGACCCCGCAGTGGGCGGCGGTGACCACCCAGCCCTCGCTGATGAGGGAGCCCCCGCAGAAGTGGAAGCCGGAGCTGGTCTGCGGAGACGGGGGGAGGGGGAGTCAGCCTTGCCTCTCCTGCCTGACCCCTCCCTGTCTAACCTGCCCCTCCTCAGCCTCCCCCTCACCTGCAGGGACACCTGCCAGGGCCAGGAGCCGGGGACAGCGTCCTCCCCGTTGACGATCCTGGACAGGCCGCTCAGCACAGGGTCGATGGTGGGGACCCCGCAGCCTGAGGGGCAAGGACAGTGCGGCTGGTCAGTGGGTGGTGCCCCAAGGGGGTCAGGGGAAGACTCAGCACTTCCAGGTCTCTGTGGCACCCTGGCACCCAGAGTTTTGTCCGCTGCAAGGAATTCAGCCCCCCACCGGTCCAGCTGACAGCTGCCCTTAGAAGGTGCCCTTGTGGACGGTCCCCGAGGCTGAGGGTATCTGGAGTTGGGGCCCAGGCTCCCCCGCCTGCTCTGTGCCCTGAGGGGAGTGTCCAACCCACTCTGAGCCCAGGATTCTGTCCTGAGGGCTGGGATGTCCTGCTTGAGTCCTGGGGGCTCTCATGGCCTCTGAGTCTGCAGGGGGAGCAGGTTTGGGTGAGGTTGTTACCCCAGTTGGGGTGGCACACACGCAGGAGGCTGTCCAGATCCAGAGGGTGGAGGTGCAGGGCAAGATGGATGGGCCTGGGGGACATTCTCGAGGCAGCATTCACACAGCCTGGTGGCACATTTGGAGGGTGGAGGAGCCCAGACCACCCCAGCTTCTGAGTGGATGGAGGAGACCAAATTAGGCAGGGCCCAAGGGACCTCCAGGCAGTGGAGGGGGCTCCAGGAGCGCCCAGTGGAGGAGTGGGGAGCTGGGCAGAGCAGCCCAAGGAGGCTCAGGGGGCAGCTGGAGGGGCAGGTGGCAGGGGTAGTTAGAGGTACGAGGACTAGGGCCCTCCTGTTCCCTGCCTCTGGGTTGGGGGTCAGGGGGTGGGCGAGGCTCGGCCTGGGGCTGCCAGGCCTGCCTGAGCCTTGCACTTACCGAAGCTGCTGCCAAAGAGGAAGAAGCCAAGGACAACCCAGAGAAGGGCCATGGTATGTGACTCAGCAGGTGAGATGGGGTCTGCCCGAGGGACCGCCCAATATATTCCCTCAACCCACCAATCTTAGCCTGCCTCGCCATCCCCTCCTTATCATGAGACCTTGGGCTGAGAAGCACCTGGCTCCAACGTGGGCCTGAGCCCTTGGGGGCCACTCCTGGGAAGGTTTCCTGGAATCACAGGTGTGTGGGCAGGCCCTGGGCACACTGAGCCGGGGGTGAATGGTGAGGACCCCGAAGTTGGAGGTGGGAGCATGAGGTGAGAGGTGGGGGCCAAGGTTCCCCTTTATCTGCCTGTGCCCTTCCTGGCCACTCTTGGGAGGTGGACTAAGGAGGGGCCCTCCCAGACACCTGGTTCAGTGAAGGTCCAAATTCAGGAGCAGAGTGAACTCTCAGAAGCCCCAAAACAGGTCACAGACACCATCAGCGTATCTTCCACTGGTTTATTGAGGCTTTGTGGAAGCAAGGTCAGCAGGGAGGCCAGGGTGAAGCCTGGTCGTCAGTTGGCTGCCAGGATCTGCTGCACCCAGGGGATGAGTGCAGTGACGCGGGCATACACGCCGGGGCTGGAGGTGGAGCAGGTGCCGCTGCCCCAGGACACAATGCCCACCAGGGTCCAGGCTCCCTTCTTCCGGCAGACCAGGGGGCCACCAGAGTCGCCCTGCAGGACAGGGAGGAGGGGGCTTGGATCTGGCAGCCCAGGTGGCCTGGCCCAGAGGCCCCTGAACGTTGTTCCCAGAGCCCAGTCCCAGGCCCGATAGCCAGTAGAAGCTCAAAACATGCATATGAGAAGGATTATGAAAGAAACTTCAGCAGCTCCTGTGGTTTGTGCCCCTGGAAGTCTGGGCCACCCCCTGGGGTGGGGTCCTATAACAGAGGCTCAATGGAGCAGGTTTGATTGATAGGAGGAAAGCATGGGTGGTGCTGGCCGTGGGGCTACTGTGAGGGAGGAAGGGCTGCCAGACCCCTTCTGGAGCCCTTCTGGGCCACCATGCTCTGCTCCCCAGGCTGTGCACTGCACAATTCCAGGAGGTGCCATTACTCAGACTTTGCTATTAGTGGAATCTTGCAATATGGCAGCTCTGAGAACAGAGCCCCTTGCTCTGGCACCTCTCTGCTGAGGTCACTGATGACCCTCCAGGAGCCCTATCTTCCCAACCACTCAGGCAGGAATGCCCAGGGAGAGAGTGGCAGGCCCTAGAAAGAGGTCTGCCTGCTACTTCCATTTCCTCTCTCTTTGCCCAAGCCCTTGGCCTGGGCTTTAGCCTGAACCCACCCCAGGCTGGGAGGGAAGGGAGCCTGGGAGGCCATACCATGCAGGAGGAGACGCCGCTGGCGCCGGCGCAGACCATGCTGTTGGTGATCTTGTTGCCCCAGTATTTCTTGCAGTTGGCGTTGGACAGGAGGGGCAGAGTCGCCTGCTGCAGCCTGTCGGGGGTGTTGGCATCTGGAAGGGCAGGGTGGGGGGTTAGTGACTGCTGCCCCCACCTCCCACCTGGCCAGCCAGTGGTCTCTCATCACTCACTGGTGTGTTTGGTCAGGCCCCAGCCGGTCGTGACGCACAGCATCCCGGCGGGGAAGTTATCGTTAGCTCTGGGCAGGCACACGGCGGACACGGTCTTGGAGAAGCGCGCAGGCGTGGCCAGCTTCAGCAGGGTGATGTCGTTGTTGTTGCTGAACATGTTGTACCTGGGGTTCTTGAAAACCTGTGGGGCAGGGCCAGACAGCTGCCTTTGGGGTCTGGGAAGAAGCCGACCGGGGCAGAACCTGGCGCCAGGCTACCCCTCACGGCCTCAGTGCTCCTCCGTGGACAATGGCCTGTTCAACTCGGCAGCTCCTTCCATGGCCCCAGGAGCCCGAGGCCCAGGCCCAGGGTGCAGACCTTCCCCTCATGGAGCCTTGCACACCCTGCTTTCTGCTTTGCCCCATCATGATGGGGTATTGGGGTGACCGGGAGGAGCTGGGGCCCTGGGGGTTAGCCTGGGATGCACACTCCCGAGGGCCCACCCTGCCTGGGGTCACACCTGGACCCTGGGGGCTGCCATACCTTGGCAATCTTCAACACCTGGATGTCCTCGGCGTCTGAGCCCTGGTCAAACTCCCCGGCCACGACCAGATGGGAGGTTCTGGAGAAGGCCAGAGAAAGGAGTGGTTCCTGCCGTGACGGGGGCATTTGGGGTGCAGGGTGCTTATGTGTGTGAGTGCACGCGTGTGCAGGCGTAATGCGCATGCGTGTCTTTGTGTGTCTGCACACACGGCTGTGGTGTCGATCAGAGATGGAAGCTCAGAATCTCAACTGGGCCTACAGCCCGCCATGTGTTTTCCCAGGGACCCCTAGGACACTGGAAGGACCTGGGTTTGCTACACATTTCCAAATAAGAAACTGGGAAATGAAGGCGTTAAAGGGCAAGTCCTCAGTGCTGGAGGAAACCACCCCAAGGGGTTTCTTGGGGACCCCGGGCTCTCACTTGACCCCGCAGTGGGCGGCGGTGACCACCCAGTCCTCGCTGATGAGGGAGCCCCCGCAGAAGTGGAAGCCGGTGTTGTCCTGGAGGAAGATGGGGAGGGTCAGCCCCACCCGGACACCAGCAAAACCGATCCGGGCAGCAGCCCCCAGCTGGGCTAATACCCCAGTGCATCCCCCTACTCGTGTGCAGAATTCCCCCCTCACCTGCAGGGACACCTGCCAGGGCCAGGAGCCGGGGACAGCGTCCTCCCCATTGACGATCTTGGACAGGCCGCTCAGCACAGGGTCGATGGCAGGGACCCCGCAGCCTGAGGGTGGAAGTATGGAGTGAGGGAGGGGTGGAGGCCAAGGGAGCACCCAGGACTCACCGCCCCAGGAATACTCCAGGGACAATTTAGGCTGACATGTGCTCCAGCCCAGACAAGCCCCACAGGCTGAGCTTGAGGTGGTGGCAGGGCCAAAGCCTGGGCTGGGAGGCCCTATCACTGCCTACCTTAACCACTCTGAGTCTCAATTTTCCCACCAGCAAAATGGGGATCTTACAGTCGCTAACCTCACAGAGTTGGTATAATAAGGATGAAAGATGCTTTGCCTTAGCAGACAAAGCAGGCAAAGCAGGAACTCGCTCAGTTCCTGGCACACAGTGAACACAAGTTTAAAAGTTTAAGAGGGCTGGTTCAAGGGCATGAAAGGGCTGATGGGCTGATGGGGGCCAAGCCACACTTGCTCATCATCTGAGCCTGCCTGGGAGCCACCAACCATTCACAGAGCCTTCTGTCCCTCTGGAATTGCTCCCCCTCCTTGCACATGACGCGAGGCCCCAGGAAGGTCTACCTCCGCCCCGGGGGCCTCACGCTGGCTGGTCTGGTCCAGTCCTCCCAGCATCCTCATCGTAGAGATGGAGCTGGTGAGGCTCAGAGAGGGCGAAAGACTCGCTCAGGCTCACACCACCACGCACAACTGAACTGGGAGCAGGGACCCCGCTGTTCCTTGCTGGCCTTGGCGTTGGTGGGGCCAGCACCCCTTCCAGCAGTTGGTGGAAGGGTAGACAGCCTTCCCGGCCTCTGCCTGCCCTGGTGCTCACCAAAGGCCGTGCCCAGGAGGGCGCAGCAGGAGAGAAGCCAGAGGAAGGTCATGGTGCCGCAGTCAGGGAGGTGTAGGACACCTGCCTGGAGGGCTCCCCATTATATCCTTGTGCGCCAGGCTGTTATCTGAAGACCTTGAGGTGATAATCCCTTTCCTGGGCATGTGTCCCAGTGGGCAGGATATGCCCGAGCAGGGCTGGCATCAGGGCCTGGGATGGCAGCAGCTGGGGCCAGGATCTAGGGCAAAGTTGGTGCCAAACAAGGTGGCCCTCCACCCACAGCTAAGGGGAAGGGGACATTCAGGTTTCCTCCTCCAGGCCCTACCTCTAGAGGGGCCCTGCGGGCAGCAGCCAGGCCTGGGCCAGATTTGAGCCCCAGCCAAGTCTCTTATGGTCTGGAGGACCTTGGACAAGTAATTTAGTTGGTCTGCAGTTGTTCAAAACCCCATGGGCAGTGTGGTCAAGTAGGGGGAGGGGCAGGGACCAAAGCATGGTGAGGGCACAGGTGACCAGTGGGCTGAGGATGCTCCCCTAGTCTTAGGATGACCAAGAAGGCTCAATGGCTCAGTTCAGTATCAGTGGCAGTCACGTGGGCTGGTTCAGAGGGCAAGCCGCCCACTGCCCGTTCACGTGGAGACAGGCCCCTCCACCCAGGCATCCTGCCCTTGGAATTGAGTACATGGCATTCAGGTGCAGGACTGGGCCCAGGGCCAGCCAGGGGGCCTCTGCTATCATCCCAGCAAGAGCTTCTGGAGGCTACACCAGGCGGGAAAGCAGGGGGCAAGGAGGCCTGTTTCAGGTGGGCAGCCGGGCCCTTTCCCAGCAACTGGGAAACTGGGGAGGGAGAAATTTGAAGGTGAGACTGCCAGGCACAGGGCAAGTACCCCAAAACACATAGGTAAAACGATATCTTATGGCTATTTTTAATTTCCATTGCATTGATGATTGTAGTGTGGTGGGTAACAGGTTTCAGCACAAAACAGCTGTGGGGCCTCGGGCAAGTTACACTCTCTGATCCCATTTCTAAATATGTAAAATGGGGATCCTTAGAGCAAGGGTCCCACTTTATGAAAGGGCACAGTCCATACTGAGTGTGCTGGGACCAGACCTAACACAATCCACGCTGGTCGGACCTGGTACTTCTCCTTCTTGACTCGCCTGTGGGGTCCCTTTGTGCGTTCTAGAAGACTGCCAACGACAGGGAGGGATGGCCACAGTGCACTAGGTGGGAAAGCAGAGCACGAAACAGGATGCAGAGTGTGGCCCCATCTGTATGAAACCCACCACTTGTGCAATTCCATCCATCCTATCAACCAGCGCTTACCAGGCCCCTGCTGGAACAGAACAAACGAAAGAAAGAAACACAAATTCCTGCCTTACAAGCTTAGGTGGGAAAGGGGTAGGGAGTTTATGGAAAAGAGTTAAAAAAAAAAAAAAAGTAAAATATACATTACTACCAGCTAAGGAGTCATCATTATCATTGTTATTATTATTATTATTATTAATACCGAGGCAGGAGGGCCTCACTCCGAAGGGGACATTAAGTTGCGACCTAAGAGTCTGCCAAGCTATCTGGGTGGAGACGGTGTCCAGGGAGAGGGAACAGGGAGGGCAAAGGCCTGGTGGAGGGGAGTCTGGGTGGCACCAAGAGCCGAAAGGACACGAGGCAGGGCGGAGAGGCCAAGGGGCCGACAGAGGAAGGCCCTGGTGAAGGTACAGGGCTGTCCCGAGTGGCTGCCAAGATGCGAGGTGGCAGCCGCCGGGCCTGAGTGGGGGAGGGGCGTGGCCGGTGAGGGAGGGCACGCGGCGGCTCGAACCCACCCGTGGTTGTGGCCTTGGGAGCCGACAGCTGGCCCAGGTCCTGCCCGCCCAGCGCCCCCTGCTCTCGGTTGCCAGAGACCTGGGAACTCGCGCAGCTGCGGGTGGGGGCGGGGAAGGCGGCCCCCGCAGGTGCTCGACTCCTGCTGGGGGCGGGGCCAAAGCTGGCGGCCGCCGGGCGCGCGGACCTCCACCCGCCCCGCCCCCTCGCCTGGCGTATCGACCCGAGAGACTGCGCACTCCGCAGACCCCCGGCCCCGAGGAAAAACGCTTAAGCGCAGAGTGTTAGGTGCCCCCCATTCTCCAAAACGCCGGGCCCTGAACTTCCTGCCTCTAGGCCTTTGCGCGCTCTGTTCCCTCCCTTTAGAAGGCCCACCGCCCTTCCGTCCCCGGCCCTGGCCGTGAGCGCCTCCTTGTAGGCAGCAGTTCAGCCTTGACTATGACTGGCCAGCGGCAAAGCAGGCATCAATCAGAGGCCACGGATGAGTCGATGGATCTCTGGACCCAGAAGTTGTTTAGCCAATCAGGTTTACAGTAAAGAACATTTTCCTGGGTTCACTTTGTCGCTGATACTTTTCTCGCCCATCCTCGGGTTTGGAACCCTGCCTCATCTCTAGAATCCTGGAGCCCAGCCATCTCTGCTCATGCAAACTCACAGGGAGAAGGTACAGCCTTGTTCGCGGGTTGTCTGCCACGTCAGAAAACCTTCACTCTGCACCTGTTACCTCGTTGCAGGTATGTGGCGTCTAGTGTGTTTAATGGGCAGTGCTGAAAGCAGCCCACGAACAGGTGTAGCTCAAAGAAAGTCACTCAGGAGATGACCCAATGCACGGGGACCCTCATGGGGGCGGCTCTCTCCCAGGCAGCCTGGGTTTGGGGAAAGAGCTTTGCTGGGGGCAGGGGGCCCTAATCCAATCCCTGCCCAGCCACCTCCTGGGATTTGGCCTTGGGGGTGGTGTTGTGTTAGGGTTCCAGGTCCTGACTGGGCGGCGGGACAGTGCGCATGCGTCCCTCCAGGACCCGCATCTCTGAGACTGCCATCTTCCTCGAGGCAGGAACTCAGAAGTCAGTTTTCTTAGATGAAGGAGCTACTCCTCTTGAAGTCGTGCCACTGAGGGGGTCAAATCCCAACCCTCTGTTTTACTAAAAATAAGATATATTGAAGTATAATTTACACATGGTGAAATGCACAGATCTTAAGTGAAGAGACGGATACATTTTGACATATACATACCATAGTGTAACAAACGCCACAACCAAGATATAAAATATTATCACCCCCACCATACAGTATGCTGTCTTTGTGTCTGGATTCTTTCACTCCACCAAATGGTTTTGCGATTCACTTGTGTTCCTGTGTGTATCAGCAGTGTGTTCCTTCTTATTGCTGAGTGGTGTTTCACTTCATAAGCACACCACACTTTATGCACCCATTCTCCGGCTAGGACATTTGGGCTGTTACCCCTCCCCCACCCCACTCCCTTTTTGCTCCTTGTAATGAAGTGATTCTCAGCCCTAAACATAGGCAGGCAAGAAATGTAGGTTTCTTTATTTTTCTATTAGAGAATGAAATTTGAATTTCGATCCTGTATTCTGCCATGAGTCTCACTGGAGAGTCTTAACAAAGAGACTGTTTCTAAAGGTGTGGCCAGGGCTTAGGGAAACCATAAGGAGGTGCAGGTCAGCTTAGGGCTAGGGTCAGTGGGCCTGGAAACGCAAGAGTGGTTACCCGGCCCCTGGGGAGGGCGATATGCAAGGGGGAGGCCGCCAACAGGAGCTTGGCCTTTGTGGAAATCAGTGAAGACCACCCAAATGAGAACGAGTAGAGGCTGTTTATTCAGAGCTTGCTATAGCCTGGGAGTCAGGCAGCATCACTTGCAGCATCGCTTTTCCATTCCCACCAGTAATGTATGAGGATTCCAGTTTCTCCACAACCTTGCCAAAACTTATTTTCCATTAAAAAAATTATAGGTGTGAAGGGATATCTCACTGTTTTTTTTTCAATTTTCAAAATTGTGCTAAAATACATAAAATATAAAATTTACCATCTTAATCGTTTTTAAGTGGACAGCTCGGAATGTACTAAGTGCATTCATATTGTTGTGCAACCATCACCACCATCCATCTCCAGAACTCTTTTTTAATTGAAGTTCAGTTGATGTACAATATTGTATGTTACAGGTGTACAATATAGTGATTCACAATTTTTAAAGGTTATACTCCATTTATAGTTATTGTAAAATATTGGTTGTATTTCTCATGTTGTACAATGTGCCCTTGTAGCTTTTTTGTTTCCTCCCCACCCCCACCACGGCATGGGGGGAGGGTCTTAGTTCCCCTGACTAAGGATTGAACCTGTGCCCCCTGCACAGGGGAGCGAGGAGTCTTAACCACTGGACCACCAGGGAAATCCCCCATGGAACTTATTTTATACATAATAGTTTGTACCTCTTAATCTTCTACCCCTATATTGCCCCTCCCCCCAGAACTCTTCTCATCTTGCAAAACTGAAACTCTATATCCATTAATCTATAACTCTCCTACCCCCAGCCCCAGGCAACTAGCGTTGAATTGACTATCCTCAGTACCTGGTATAAGTGGGACCATACAGTATTTGTCTTTTTGTGATTAGCTTATTTCACTTGGCATAATGTCCTCCAGGTTCATCCATGATGTAGCATATGTCAGAATTTTCTTCCTTTTTGGGTCTGAATAATACTCCATTGTTTATATATATACCACATTTGGTTTATTCATTCATTGGTCAATGGATACTTGGGTTGCTTCCTCATTTTAGCTACTGTAAATAATATTGCTATAAATATGGGTGTACAAATATCTTTTTTTAATATTTATTTTTTTAAGTGAAGTAGACTTGATTTACAATGTTGTGTTAATTTTGCTGTACAGCAAAGCGACTCAGTTATACACATATGTACAGTCTTTTTAAAAAATAAATAAATAATTAATTAATTTATGGCCGTGTTGGGTCTTCGTTGCTGCACACGGACTTTCTCTAGTTGTGGTGAGCTGTGGCTGCTCTTTGTTGCGGTCCGTGGGCTTCTCATTGTGGTGGCTTCTCTTGTTGCAGAGCATGGGCTCTAGGCGCGCGGGCTTCAGTAGTTGTGGCACGCAGGCTCAGTAGCTGTGGCTCGTGGGCTCTATAGCGCAGGCTCAGTAGTTGTGGCACACGGGCTTAGTTGCTCCACGGCATGTGGGATCTTCCCGGACCACGGCTCTAACCCATGCCCCCTGCACTGGCAGGCGGATTCTTAACCACTGTGCCACCAGGGAAATCCCTATACATTCTTTTTTTATATTCTTTCCATTATGGTTTATCCCAGGATATTGAATATAGTTCCCTGTGTTATACAGTAGGACCTTGTTGTTTATCCATTCTATATGTAATAGTTTGCATTTACTAACCCCAAACTCCCACTCCATCCCTCCCCCCTCCCCCTCCCCCTCCCCCTCCCCCTTGGCGACCACAAGTCTGTTCTCTATGTCTGTGAGTCTGCTTCTGTTTTGTAGATAGGTTCATTTGCGGCATATTTTAGATTCCACGTATAAGTGATAGCATATGGTAGTTATTTGTCTTTTTCTTTCTGACTTATTTCACTTAGTATGATAATCTCTAGCTGCATCCATGTTGCTGCAAATGGCATTATTTTGTTCTTTTTTATGGCTGAGTAATATTCCATTGTGTATATGTACCACATCTTCTTTACCCATTCATCTGTCAGTGGACATTTAGGTTGTTTCCATGTCTTGGCTATTGTGAATAGTGCTGCTATAAACATAGAGGTGCATATATCGTTTTGAATTATAGTTTTGTCCGGATATATGCCCAGGAGTGGGATTGCTGGATCATATGGAAATTCTATCTTTAGTTTTCTGAGGAACCTCCATACTGTTTTTCATAGTGGCTGCACCAATTTACATTCTCACCAACAGTGTAGGAGGGTTCCCTTTTCTCTACACCCTCTCCAGCATTTGTTATTTGTAGACTTTTTAATGATGGCCTTTCTGACCAGTGTGAGGTGGTACCTCATTGTAGTTTTGACTTGCATTTCTCTAATAATTATCGATGTTGTGCATCTTTTCATATGCCTATTGGCCATGTGGATGTCTTCTTTGGAGAAATGTCTCCCCCCAGTCCCAGGCAACTAGCACTGAATTTGGCTATTCTAAGTACCTGATGTAAGTGGGATCATACAGTATTTGTTTTTTTGTGATTAGCTTATTTCACTTGGCATAATGTCCTCCAGGTTCATCCATGATGTAGTATATGTCAGAATTTTCTTTCTTTTTGGGTCTGAATAATATTCCATTGTGTGTGTGTGTGTGTGTGTGTGTGTATATATATATATATATATATATATATATATATATATATATACCACATTTTGTTTATTCATTCTTCAGTCAATGGACACTTGGGTTGCTTCCATGTTTTAGCTACTGTAAATAGTGTTGCTATGAACATGGGGGTACAAATATCATTTTGAGACCCTGCTTTTAATTCTTTTGAATATATACTCAGAAGTGGAATTGTGGGATCATACGGTAAATCTATTTTTAATTTTTTGAGGAATTACCGTATTGTTTTCCACAGTGGCTGCACCATTTTACATTCTCATCAACAGTGCACAAGTGTTCCAATATCTCCACATCCTCTCCAGTTCTTATTAATTTCTGTTTTTTTTTTGTTGTTTATATTAACCAAACTAATGAGTGTGAAGTGATACCTCGCTGTGGTTTTGATTTGCATTTCCCTAAAGACTGGTGACTTTGATCACTTTTTTATGTGCTCATTGGCCATCTGTGTGACTCCTCAATATTTATGATCACCACTGATGCTGTAGGAACTTAGTGCCCCAGCCATGTGACGGCCAGGGCCTGTTTCCACCTGCATTTCAGCCTCTGCCGCCTCCCATGTTAATTTGAGTGATTGTGATGCCACTGCGTGCCATGGGCCACCAGGTCTTATCTTCCCCGGCAAAGTTGTCCATGGACCGCTCCAGTGGGTGAGCTAACCAATCCCAGAATCCCGTGTTCAGTGGTCCTCGGGCCACAGTTACTGTATCAGTCATGGTCGTGCCTGAGAAAAGGTGGCACGTTCAAACTGGGTTATTTGAGGAAAGTTTGAATAAAGGGAATTTTTACAAAGGTGTGGGCAGGGTTTAGGGAACCAACAAAGGATAGTGAGGTGCACAGGGTTCTAGCAACAATGGGGACACACCTAGAGCTGAAGGGACACGGCGGGAGCAGTTGTGGAACCCAGCGAGGGTGGCTGTGCAGACAGGGCCACCTGAGATGAGCCGAGCCGTCCGTGGCCTCTGCGGAGGGAGACAGCCAGCCCACGGCAGCCTCCCAGGGAGGGAGCCCAGAGAAGAAATACCCGACTTCTCTCTCCTGCCCCGTCTCCGGCTCTGACCCCAACAGGAAGCCTGAGAGCCTGGGAAGCTGTTCTGCAGTCTCGTCCCTGAGGGTCAGTCTTGCTGGAGGCCAGCAAGGTGGAGAAGGATGGAGAGTGGATCTGAAGGGGAAAACGGAAGACATCCACAGCCATTCTTACAGCTATTCTGTATCACTTAAGATGCTGTTTGTAATAGAACACGTGGCTAACAGTGGCTAAACAACAGTGGTTTGCTTTTCTCACACGGCAGGGATCTGGAGGTGCGCAGTTGTAGGCTTTTGCGCAGCACCGGGCGATGGTGTGGTTCTGGTCAGGGTCTTTCTTCTCTGGTCTCAAGATGGCGGCCAAGGCGCCAAGCACCACATCCCCTCAGGACTCAGCCAAAGTGCTGGAGGAGAAGCGCTGGCTTTCTCCTCACCTCTTTGCCTCCATGGGATTATGTTCATCAGAGCTCTCCCCCCACTCGCCCCCAGAGCTGGGGTGGGGTGACCCTCCAGGGGAACCCTCCACGAGGACAAGAAGGGGGAGATGGCTTTAGGGGAGTGGCAAAGGCTGTCCCTCCTTGTGACAGGACGGTCACCCTGCTCCCAGGGAGTACTCACCTCGTGGTCTGGTTTGAATGAGGGGATGGGTGGGGCAAAAAGGAATCATTCAAAGTAAAAAACACACCAGCAAATGTGCACCAATCTCTGTGGGCCAGGGAAACGCTCCCTTCCCTGTGATATACCCTCCAAGGCCATATCCCTCCTGTACTCTACTCGCCCAGAGTTTACTTTCCCAGCAGACCTCAAGAGCCAGTGACCTCAGGCTGCTTCCGTTTTCTGCTCTGGAAAAGTCCCCGAGGCAAGGAAAATACAAATGTCTTTGCTACCTGCTTGGAATGAGTGAAGGAAAAACAAAACAAAACAGCAAATGTTAATATTTACATAAATTACCTTGGCCTGGAATTCAATATGGATTCCTTATGCTCAAAGCCAGGGCTGACATCCCTGGCCTGAATCCAGTCTGTTAAAATATCAAAAAGCTTCAGACCCAGTTACCAAGCAGCTGCTGGCCCCAGTCTGTTTGCCCCCTGAAATGTGGCTGTCTCCGCCCTCCCCCAGAGAACAGGGCTCAGGGCCTCCATGGACCAGTCCCTGCCGAAGCCACTGTTCTCCCTGGTCAGAGCGTCTGCTCACCAGCGGTTAAATAGTTTGAACATCCCCCTGCAGAGAACGCATGACTCTAAAACAAAACTAAATTTACAACTCAAAAACAAAACTAAAGTTACAACTCAGAGACAAAACTTCAAAGCTAATCAAGTCCAAATCAAGTCCTGTGACACTGTCCTGCTTGCTCTGACCCACTTCTGCCTAGATGACCATGGCCCTGTGACCACAGAGCCCCGGAGGCCTTGGAAGTAGATGCAGTTCACCCAGTCAGCACATTTTCCTTCTCAAACTGGCTCAGCGGTGAGGCCCAGGCTGGATTGTCCAGAGCAGCAGCTTTCCGGACCCTCTCCAGGTTTCTCAGACTCGCTGTGTTCTTTTCTTGTTTGTTTCGTGTCTGTGTCTCTCACTGGGGTCTTGGACCCACGAGGGCAGGGGTGCCCTGTGCTCTGTTCCTGTGGGTGCTCTGGTGTCCAGATAGGCGGCTGTCCCAGGGGAGAGAAGGAACTTGTGCCCATGGTGCTGAGAAGTCTTCTGGCCTCCACTTACGGCAAATGCATCACCGGTGTATTACCTACATCTGTCCTCTTATTGTTCTGTGACAATTAAAATCGTTTTTCTGTTTTCTCCATGTGTCATTTGATGGTGTGAAATCAAAGCCCCATTTTGTATGAAACTCAAGCGTTATGCAATGACCAGTTCCTTAAGTTGAGAATTATCACAGGAGAAGAGAATTCGGTTGAGCTCAGCGGCAGATAAGGGGCAGCCAGTCAGCATATTTGCCAGCCTGTGACCCACCCACGGCCACCCATGGGGGCGATTCCTTCATGCCTACATGTGTCCTCATGCAGGCTCTGAAGCTGCTTGGTTGGGCTGGTTTCGAGGTGACCCTCTGGATGACACAGCATCTCTGTATGATACTGCACTTAAAAAAAAAAATTATTTATTTGCCGCGCCGCGAGGCATGTAGGATCACAGCGTGTGGGATCTTAGCCCGCCGACCAGGGATCGAACCCGTGCCCCCTGCAGTGGAAGCACGCAGTCCTAACCACTGGGCCGCCAGGGAAGTCCCATCCCGATACTGTACTTTTAGATGAGACTCACACTGAAAACCCTCTTCGCTGAGGACGCGAGGCCCCCAGTGATGACCAGCTGGGATTCTTTGGACCCCACGGTGGGATTGCCTGTACTGAGGAGCTGGGAATCCTCCCTGGTGCACTGGGAGTGGCAGAGCCCCCGGCCCTGCATTCTGGTTGCAGAGCTGGGCTATGCGGGGCCTGAGCTCCCAGCCTGGCCCGCGGTGTCCTGGGGATGCCAGGCGTTGCCAGGGTTCCTGGGTGACCTTGTGCCAGGGCAGCTGCCCTTTTCCCAGGGGCTAGATGTCCCCGGCCGAGAGCCAGTACAGGCTTCGAGGGGGGCTCGGTTCCCCCCCACCGGCCCCGCTTATCGCCCGAGGTTCCTGGGTAACAGGAGGGTGGCTCTCAGGCCTCTCTGGCTGGGCTGGGCCTGTGGGATCCCAGGGGAGGTAAAAGGAGCCGCTGGGGCAGGTGCCCCGTGTCTCCCCGACGGCAGCAGCATGGCCTTTCTCTGGCTCCTCTCCTGCTTCGCCCTCGTGGGGGCCGCCTTCGGTGAGTGCTGGGGCTGGGAGCGCCAGCCAGGTCTGGGAGGGGGCTGAGGAGTAGTTCCCTGAGCCCCTAATGGCACCGCAGCCAGGCCCCATCAGAGGCTTGATGGGCTCTGTCCGGAGCAACCTGGGGGCCTGGCCAAGAGGGAGATCTGAGCCCCCTTCCCTGCTCCCTTGGGCCTCACACCCCGACAGGCAATCTAGCCTGCAGGGAGGAGAGGGGTCCTTCTGGAGCTTTCTGAGCCCTCACACCCTGCACTGGAAGGGTGGAAAAGGCCAGTCTGGGCTGCACCGAGATCTGAGGCCCCAGAAGTGGCTCAAGTTGGGGAGCTGTGGGCAGAGAAGGGTGTGGTAGCAGGAGCCCTCCTACGGCCTCCACCTGGGGTTTTTATTTACCGTCCTGGGCACTTGCTAAGCATTTCATTTTCTATTAAAAAAAGAAGAAGAAATAGTGAAAAATACAAAAAATATGACATCCATGTACTTTCCATTGGGATTTAGCAAATGTTATCTTTTTCCAGATTTGCTTCAGGTATTTCTTTTTAAAACATAAAACAGATGCGGCTGAAGTCCCCTCTCCTCCTCGGAAGGTGATCCCTATTCTGAGCTCACTGTGTATCATTTCTGTGTGGGATTTTATAAATTTACTACACATTCATAAATCCATAAACACAGTATAACATTTGTAAAAACTTACATGAACTGTATTATCCGCTACATCAGGTTTATAACCTGCCTTTTCCCACCTGGGTAGTTTTAGATTTATCCCTGTTAATATGAAGACCCAGCTCGTTCACTTTAATCGCTGTAAAACACTCAGCTGTGTGAATACATCACAGCTGATATTCTAATCTTCTTGCTATTACAAAAAAGTGGATTATGTTGATGACATATGTTTTGGTGGTAACAACCTCCAGTGAGTGGCTGGTGCACACCCCTGTCCCCACGGGCAGGATGCCCATCTGGGCATGCAGCAAGGCCTGCATGACCCCCGGGTGGCCTGGCTGGTCGTAAGGGCTGTACCTGCCCAACTTTCCTTACTGTGGCCAAATTGTAAAACCTGTATACAGGTGCCGAGAACTCACCTGGTCCTGACACAGCAAATGCGTCATGGACACATTAAGTACACCTGACTTTTCTCATTGTTTTGTGACAATTCAGGTCCTTTGTTTTCGGTTTCCTCAATGTGTCCTTTTACAGCGTGGAATCAAAGTCCCGTTTTATTAAATAATTAACTAAAACTTTATACAATGAAGAGTTCCTGAAATCTCTGGGAATAGAGAATTCAGTGTAAAACATACTCGCATCGGCTACCAGAATTCTGGGTTCCCCAGGGTCTGGGGTTATCAGATTTTAATTCCATACCCCCCAGGCCCCACCAATCTAATGGGTGAGCTTTGACTTGTGAGGTGAGATTGTTTGCTCCCCAGTTTACTGAGGAAAATGAGCATCAGGGATTCAGTGACGGGTCTGAGGCTTCACCGCAAGGAAGGGTGGGCCTCGGAGTCCAGGCAGGACAGTCCGATTACTCAGCCTGTTTTCTGCTCTTTCAGGCAGGGTGGCCCTGGGTGGGAGCAGCCCTGTTCCTCTGCATCCCTGGATGGGACACCGGGGTCAGCAGGCTGTATGTGGGGATCCTTGAGCCCACAGGTGGGAGGCACCAGGAGAAGTTTTTTGGAGGACGGGGGAGTGTGGCAGAGGGTCCTGAGTCAGCCTGGGCAGCTGAGCTACAAACCAGGGTTTCTGCAGACTGGCTCCGGGTCTCAAACCTTCTTCCCCGTCCCGTCGCCCTCCTCAGGCTGCGGGGTCCCCGCCATCGACCCTGTGCTGAGCGGCCTGTCCAGGATCGTCAATGGGGAGGACGCTGTCCCCGGCTCCTGGCCCTGGCAGGTGTCCCTGCAGGTGAGGGGGGATTCTGCGCATGCGTGGGAGAATGCACTGGGATATCAGCCCAGCTGGGGGCTGCTGCCCAGATCGGTTTTGCTGGTGTCCGGGTGGGGCTGACCCTCCCCATCTTCCTCCAGGACAGCACCGGCTTCCACTTCTGCGGGGGCTCCCTCATCAGCGAGGACTGGGTGGTCACCGCCGCCCACTGCGGGGTCAAGTGAGGCCCCGGGCTCAGGGTTCTGCTTCGGGCTCCAGTCTGGGGTGGGGGAGGGGAGTAGGGTACATCCTCAGTCCTCAACCCCCCATGTGATTCCCCCAGAACCTCTGACCTGGTGGTGGCCGGGGAGTTTGACCAGGGCTCAGACGCCGAGAACATCCAGGTCCTGAAGATCGCCAAGGTACGCCCAGGCCCTGCTGGGCCGGCCCGGGATCAGCCGCGGGGCTGCAGGCAGGGGCAGGGGGACAAAGACCCTTCGGCCGCTTGAGAGACAGGAGCCAAGTGCAGATGAGGCCGGTCTCAGGAGTCTCATTCCGGGCTCCAATGGGTCTGTTTCCGCTGAATGGATCGCCAGGAAAGGAGCTGGTCTCCTTGAAACCTGCAGATCCCCGACTTAACCCAGGGCCTCACCTCGTCTTTCTGGGCCCCACCCGCAGGTTTTCAAGAACCCCAAGTTCAACATGCTCACCGTCCGTAACGACATCACCCTGCTGAAGCTGGCCACGCCCGCGCGCTTCTCCGAGACCGTGTCCCCCGTGTGCCTGCCCAGCGCCAACGATGACTTCCCCGTCGGGATGCTGTGCGTCACCACGGGCTGGGGCAAGACCCGGTACAACGGTGAGTGGGCCGTGGCCTTTCCACCCACGAGGCGTGTCCGGGGTAGGGGCTGCCTGAGCCGCAGGAGTCTCCAGGTGGGACAGGTATGGCTCTTTTTAAAATGTTTTGGTCTAAATTCCTATACAGTCATCAATATTTCCATTTCTTTATTTAAAACCCTCTTAATGAAAACCCTACCAGACATGAATAAAAATGAGGGTGAGTAATATATATGTAAACAGTTTCTGAAGAAACACCTAAGTACCAGCAAGTCTTGCCCCGTCTCACCTGCAAGGAGATGGACAGCCCGGATTTCCCTCCAGACTGAGGAGGGCGGTGCGTCCAGCGGCCCTGAAGTCTGGGCCCGGAGTCCAATGTCCTGGTCGGGTTCGGGCCTGAGCGCCCAGGTGCCCCTCCTCCGCAGGTTCTTCCTCGGCGTCCTGAGTTCTTCTGCCCCGGCCACGGCCCACCGGCTGGTCCCATAACAGAACAGAAGCAGCCGGGAAAGGGCAGCAGGAGGGAAGTGCTCCCTCGGGGGTCCCCTCCAGTGTCCCCAGTCAGAAGGACGTCCATCCCCTTCCCTGGGGAGGAAGGCCGGCCCCTCCGCCCACACACAGTGGCCAGCAGGGCCCAGAGCACACGGGGCTCCGAGGCAGGACTTGTTGCAACAACTGCTGGAAGCACAGTCCCCGCTGTCTGGTGTGGAATCGCAGAGGAGCCGCGTCCCAGACTCTTTGAAGGTGTCAGGGAAGGCTCGAAGCTCGGTGTCCACGATCATCGTGACGGAGGAAGACGAGCACCGTGCAGGGGGAGGGCAGGGCTCAGGCGGCCCCTCGTCTCTTCTCCCCAGGGGCGGGCTGGTGGGATGAGGGGCCCTGACCCCATGCCCTCTGTCCTTGCAGCTCCCAAGACCCCTGACAAGCTGCAGCAGGCGACCCTGCCCCTTCTGTCCAACGCCGACTGCAGGAGGTACTGGGGCAACAAGATCACCGACGTGATGATCTGTGCGGGCGCCAGCGGCGTCTCCTCCTGCATGGTACGGCCTGGCTCCGCCACCCTGCCCGCCCTCACTGACCGTGCCTCCCCTGGCCAGGCCAGGAGGCCCACTCCTCTCTGCCATGACCTGTCTAACTTCATGCCCTGCCCAGTGCCCCAGTGAAGGGCTGGACCAGCCCTATCAGATGCCCCTGGTGAGGTCCGGCTCTGGCCAGGTGTGGTGTGGGGCTTCCCAGGGGTATTTAATCTCACACCAACCCCACGAGCTGGACGCTTCAGCCTATTTCACAGATGATGAGGAGGCTGAGAGGATAAGCCACCTGCCCCAGGCCCTCCAGGAGTAGGTGGCCGAGCTGGGGCTGCCATTTGAGCAGATCTGAGTCTCTTGTGCACAACCACTGGGTCCCCACTTGTGCTTTGTCTGCACCCCCTGGACTTGCCAGGTCCGGGCACACTAGGGCCCTGGTACTCCCTTTCAGGCTTGAACACAAGTCCTATCTCCTCCTACAGGGTGACTCTGGTGGCCCCCTGGTCTGCCAGAAGGATGGAGCCTGGACCCTGGTGGGCATCGTGTCCTGGGGCAGTGGCACCTGTTCCACATCAACTCCTGCTGTGTACGCCCGTGTTACTGCACTCATCCCCTGGGTGCAAAAGATCCTGGCCGCCAACTGAGCCCAGGGCTCCTGCCATCCCAACCCTGAGAGTCCCCAATAAAAGTATCTGTCTGCACATGTCTCCCTGTGTGGCCTGGGTGACGTGGGGCTGCAGTGGTCCCCGTCACCCACCAAGGGGAGGTGTTCCTGCTCCCTTTCCAGGCCGCCAGCACCCCAGCAAACCCCCTCTCAGGAAGCTGAGTCTTTGTATCTCATCCTCCCTGCTCAGGACTCCATCCTGGAGTAGAACCCAGGGACTAATTGCTGGAGCCAGCTTGGCCCATGGAGCTTTCTGGAAGGCAGGAGTCTCGGCCAGGCTGTGCAGTCCCCGGAGATGGGCATTGGGAAGGCAGGGTGGGACTGTGGAGATGGTCTTTCTATCCTCCTTGGTTCTTCACCTGCACATTTCTGCAAGACCCGTTTATCCCGATGATTCCTGTACTCTCTGTCATAGATGGGCCTGGAGCAGGCATCTATTGCCCACAAAGCACTGGGTTTAGGGGAGAAGCAGACAGAATTACGACAGTTCATTTCCCATTTTATCCTCCCACAGCCAGACCTGTAGCCTCCACCATCAGTCACAGCACCACACGTCGGTCATACACAACCCCGGTTCACATCATCCTCTCCCAGGTCCCATATCTTGATGTTTCTTTCCCTCTAGAGTTTCTACAAGGCTAGTCTTTGGGAAGGCAGTTGGTAGTCCACAGTAACCGGGCATCTGGGAAGGAATGGCATTGGCCTCCCTGCTGCATTTCCCTTTCAGTATTCTTCCTAATATCTTTCTCTTCCTGGTGGAATTTTAGGTGTTCTGATAGTGGGTCATAATATGTTGAAACTAAGGTTACACAAACGATTTAATTACTAGGGACACGGAAAAAAGCCCCCAGATAGCTGAACCTGATTTGGAGAAGGAACATGTGAAAGGGAGAAAAGAAAAATGAGAGAGAAGCGTTGGGCAGAGGAGTGGGGTCACAAAGTAAAGTGTTTAAAATATTATTTAAGGGGCTTCCCTGGTGGTGCAGTGGTTGAGAATCTGCCTGCCAATGCAGGGAACACAGATTCGAGCCCTGGTCTGGGAAGATCCCACATGCCGCGGAGCAACTAGGCCCATGAGCCACAATTACTGAGCCTGTGCGTCTGGAGCCTGTGCTCCGCAACAGGAGAGGCCGCGATAGTGAGAGGCCCGCGCACCGCCATGAAGAGTGGCCCCCACTTGCCACAACTAAAGAAAGCCCTCGCACAGAAGCGAAGACCCAACACAGCCATAAATAAATAAATAAATAAGCAAAAAAAAAAAAAAAGGATTTAAAATATTATTTAAAGCCCAGTGTTTTAAGGAACACTGCAGGTTTGGGGTGGGGGAACCCCTCAAACTTGGAGAGCAAAGTACAAGCATTTTATATCTACATCAAAACCATTTACATGCAAATGATTGTGGGATGTGATGCGTATAAAAATGCAGTAGCAAACACAAGCCCGGTTAAGTTACTTTTTCACTCACTAGCAAGACCTGCCTTCGCCTCTGCCAACCGTTTTGCCAACCCTCCCCCTGGAGTCTGAAAACCGCAGTCCCGGGATAAGATCGCCACCTCGTGGCCCATGTGAAAACTGCAAGGCCGTGCCCGGCTTCTGACTTAGAAATGTAATGTAAGCCAAATGGGTGATTTTAGATGATCTCATAACCTTTCTAAAAAAAATTAAAAGAAATAGGTGAATTAATTTTATTTATATTTAATTTATTTATATTATATTTATTTAACTCAGTATATCCAATTATTATCATTTCAACATGTTTTAAAATTATTAATGGTATATTTTACATTCTTTTTCTCATACTAGGTCTTTGAAGTCCAGTGTGTAATTTGCACTTACAGCACCTCTCAATTAGGATGCTAAGTTTTCATCAGGAATACTTCATCTGTATTTAAATTTCATAAAATATTGCAGTTGAAAAAGTAGATTTGCATACCCAAGTGGTTTCCAATTAGGCGTTACACTGAAAAGTATAGTTAAAAAATTCCATGATTGATTGGGAGTCTGTCTCAGTTTGCAAACAGACCCTCTGTAGGGCAGGGTATGCTTAATGGGCCCTGCAGAGGCTGCCCCATACAGTATTCTTTTTTTTTTTTTTAACTATTTGTTTATTTTTAATTTTTTAATTGAAGTATAGTTGATTTACAATGTTGTGTTAATTTCTGCTGTACAGCAGAGTGATTCAGTTATACATATATATATATATTCTTTTTCATATTCTTTTCCATTATGGTTTATCACAGGATATTGAATATAGTTCCCTGTGCTATACAGTAGGACCTTGTTGTTTATCCATCCTATATATAATAGTTTGCACCTGCTAACCCTAAACTCTCACTCCATCCCTCTCCTACCCACCTCCCCCTTGGCAACCACCCGTCTGTTCTCTATGTCTGTGATTCTGTTTCTGTTTCATAGATAGGTTCATTCGTGTCATATTTTAGATTCCACATATAAGTGATAGCATACGGTATTTGCCTTTCTCTTTCTGACTTCCTTCACTTAGCCCGTACAGTGTTCCTGTTCTTCCTTAGACACAGTTAGTGCATACGGCCAACCTTCTCTGTCCACAGATGACCTAGCTTCCTACTTAAATGAAAGGTCTGGACCGATCAGAAGGGGATGGTCATCATTCACATCTGGAGAGTATCACATCGTTCACCAGTCACTTATCAGCCGACATCTGTACCCACAGCTAGCGGACACGGTGATGAGACTGCCCAGACCCCCTCCAGCGCTGACCGACTCCCCAGCTGCAGGGAGTGTTGCCCACAGACAGCCCTCAGCTGTCAGTCCTCTCTGGCAATTTCCTCAGCTGCAGAGAATCGTCCTGACCAAGGTCAGGCTGCCTTTCTGGGCGGCCCACATCCCTGATTGGTCAGCGGGCTTTTAAAGGTCCATCCCTTCCCTTCCCAGGTGTTGATCCTGGAAGCACTCCCTGATACACTTCCTGGTGCTGACCTTCATCTCAGAGTCTGCTCCCCGGAAGCTCGAGTTGTGACTCTCGGTACCAGGAGTGGGTGGGCTCCAGAAAGCAGGCGCTAGGACGGGGTTCTGGAGTCGGACCGCGCTCTGCCGGCTGTGGCCGTGAGGACCCCTTCCCCCTTGGTAAGGGCAGCACCGCCCGCGGCACAAGGTAACAATGAAATCGTTAAAGCTTCCACCCCTGACGAACTGGGATGGTAGTCTGGTGGGAGAGAATTCACTAGTGGGTTTGCCATATGTCAGGAGCTGGTGAACTATGGGGGGTGGAGGGAGAAGCTGTAAGGCTGGTGAAACGGCGTAGCCGTTGCTAAGCACAATTCAGGCTCCAGAAAAAGAAAAGGAAAAGCTGAGAGTGATTCATAGGCGATCACAAGCTAGGCGTGAAGGCCAGAGAGCCTCCTTGGGAGCACAGAAAGAGCTGCCCAGCCTCCGCGGTTCCCTGGTGAGGGAGCTGAGCACAGGGTCCGGGGTGCAGTCTAGAGCAGCCAGGCTCCGAAGGTTAAACGTTCAGCCTAGGCGGGTCTGCCAGGCCAGGGTCAGGGCCCTGCAGGACCCCAGGCTCCTCAGCATAGGCCCCGCCTCCACTCCTGGAGGCGTGCTGGGTCTGACAAGAGAGGAAAGAAACTGTGTCCCAAGGGAGCTGCAGGACCTCGCCAGCAAGGCCAGGTGAGCCCTGGATCAAGTGGGGTCAGAACATAGAATCAGATAAGGGAGAGATGATTGATTTGGGAGCCGTCTCCCAGGACACAGGATTTAACACCCTAGCTGGGTCCCCCAGGGGTGGTGCCCACTTGCTGCCTGGATGGCTCCTAGAAGCCAGAAACCAGCCCTGGACCCCACCAAATGAGGGCCAGATGCCAGAATGACCAGGTCAGACGGTGGAAGAAGGGATTTAAGGCTGAGAGAAGCGGGCGTGGCAGGGTGGCCGTGCTGTGTAAAGCAGGACGCCCGGTGGCTGGCTTCCACGGGAAGGCCCGGAAGATGCACCAGAGTAGGCAGGAATGTGCTGGAGGGAGGGGCCCCAGCCTGGCTGAGACGTTCACCCCCGGTGCCCTCTTTAGGCCAGCCTGGGCGGTAGGAGACGCTGCTACGAGAAACTGCCAGGAGGATGCAGTTCCCGTGGTGGTGGCAGGGCGGGACGGGCAGCCGGGTCCTGGCCCACAGGGTGATGGAGTTGGTTAGGAGGGCCTGGAAGCGCTGGGGCAGAATAGATGGACCGCTACCGGGGGTCCTGCTCAATCTGTGTGAGCGAAAGGAATCAAGGACGGGCGACCAGCAGGCTGAGTGGCCTCAGTAAACAACTTGGCATTCTGCGGCTCCTCAAATTTGTCTCAGGCCTCCTTTGCCTCAACCAGAGGTGGACGCTTCCTCCTCCGAGGTCTCGCAAGCCTTGCACTTCCCCCTGCTAGAAACTAATTGTGCTCCACTGGATTCACCTGGTTACTAGACTGGACTGTGGGCTTTATGAGGCAGGAGCCGTTCCTCTCCTTACGCCACGAAGCAGTGCCCTTAATCACGAACGAGGGTTCCCAAAGCGGGTCTTCAGCCCAGCTGCGGCAGCATCACGTGGGGGTGGGCTGGCTCTTTACCTGGTCGTGCGACTGGCAACGTGTTTATGTGACATAGTTGTCTTTGAAGTGGATGTCTCGGCAATCAAGAGTTTATCAGGCACTTGCTTTAAAATTTAAAAAACCCAACCAAACAGGGACTTCCCTGGCAGTCCCGTGGTTAAGACTCCACGCTGCCAACACAGGGGGCTTGAGTTCGATCCCTGGTCGGGGAACTAAGATCCCACATGCCTCACAGCGCGGCCAAAAGATTAAAACAAAACACCTCACTGTCCGGCGCTTACACTACAATCCACCCTGTGATGCTGAAGCATCAGAGTCAGTGGTAAGGGCACTAACAGCCCGGGTAGCAGGTAAATTAGAAGTCAGGGGGAGGGCACATTGTAACCAACGAAGTACACCTCTAAATCCTAAATGTACAAATCCTATAATAACATACAGTCTGCCATGTTGTTCGTAGCTATTGTCCCAAACTTAAAGCGTCCAGCCGTGAAAATAGGTCAGTGATCTCGGGGACTCTGGGAATCCGTTCGAAGATTTGGGTAATATTTCAACATCTGGGCAAGTGAAGTGGTGAGGTCTCTGACGTGGTGGTGTGTCCCTGGGGTGTCATCTCCTCTGGTGCAAGAGGTATAGGCATCTCCAGCGGCGAACTTGGGCTGGGGCCCTGTCGTCTGAGATGGTGTCCTCTCCAGCGATGAGTCCGTCTCAGAGGTGAGGTGCTGTGGAGAGGCGGTCACCCTGGCAGTGGGCGACCCTCCCATGTGGCTGTCGGGTGGGGCACTGGTCATGGGCTGCTCGTAGGCCACCCTGATGTGACTCGGAGGTTTCCCTGAGGACTGAGCTGCCCATCTGCTGCTGTTCCTAGTGAACCAAACTGTGAAGGGCTCCCCAGGGTCTTCAGGGGCACATTCGGCCACGGCACAGGCAGCTGCCCTTTCATCTCCCAAGGAGCTCATCCACAGCACATGAAGATCCTGCGCACACTTATATTCCGGGCTAGAGAGGATCTTAGGGATGCTATTTCCTGGGACCGATCCGTGAGGGCAAAGGAGAAACCATGAGCTCACAGTTCCCATAAGAAGAGGGGTTTTCTGTACAGGCAATAGCGGGGCCAGCTGGTAGCAATGTTCCATGTGTAGGAATCCGGAGGCGAGTGTCATTCAGACACTGCTTCCAGAGGACCAGTTGCCTGTAAAGGGATTCCATCCCTTGCCCCAGGCTGGGTGGCATAGTGGCCTGAGCCCTTCTCAGTAGGGCTCTCCAACACTCCCTGCTTCTCCACCCGGTGGTGCAATTGCAAGCGGGAGTGGTATGTTCCAGCATTGGATCTGCATGATGGTTGGCCCGAGGGGTCTACCAGTAACCCCATCACCCCGGCCAGTGCAAAGTCATAAGAATAGTCACAGCCACGTAGAGCACTGATGCTTGATGAGCTTGGTTGGGCGGGGTGGAGGTTCCTGTGGCTGAGCTATTTGTATATTGATGAACTGAACGGCTGGGTGGTGATGCTTGGGGAGAAAGCTGTGGGTTGTGGGTTACGGCGTCTAGCATGGGGGTACGGCCATGACTTGTAGCTTTCTCACCATATTCTCGTCTCCAAGTTTGGCTCAAATCTACCGAGCAGAGAGTTTCTTTCCCTCTTTCAGACACCCAAACTGTGCCAGGGATTGGTCCTCAGGCAATGAGTTCTACTTCCTGTGAATTAGTAGGAGATCTCATTTCATTTGCGACCGGCATGGAGGTGACCGGCATGGAGGTGACCCCTGCATTGTCAGGGCTTTAGAAGAAATGATTTCACACTAACTTGCTGGGCTTCTGGCCTGGGGGACACGCACTGATGAGGGGTCACATTGGACTATCTGCCCTCGATCAGGTCACCAGCATGAAGCAAATGATGAAATGATGGAAAAACCATAGCGGAAGGGGGGAGTGGAGTCAGAGGACAGAATAAAAAGGACACTGTCTTGGAGGGTGAAAGCTTGAGGATTGCCAGAGATGACTGAAAGTGGAACTTCGGGGTTGGGGGTGGATAGTAATTGTTATGTGGGATAAGAAGGCCCAGGGGGTGAGAATCAAGCAAGATGGGGTCCTAGCTTGATCCATTTCAGGGACCGCTTGCTTGACAGCAAAGTAAGGAGAGGCTCTTTAAGGAGGCCATTCTGGGAATTCCCTGGAGGTCCAGTGGTTAGGGCTCGGTGCTTCACTGCTGGCCCGGATTCAATCCCTGGTCGGGGAACTAAGATCCGCAAAGCTGCTCGGCATGGCTCAGCATGGCCAAAAAAGAAAGAAAATACACTGTTCTCGTGCTTGGTGAAGCCAGCAAAGTGGGTTCCCGGGTCAGAGTCAATAACGTCTAGTGATGCAAAGGGCACAAGACAAATGTAGTCAGGAAAGGCCTGTTTGAGGAGGAACCCCGGGCGGGGGTCGAGCAGAGTAGGGTCCCGCGTGTCAGCAGCGATGAGTGTGGCAGCAGGAGCGGGCAGCGGCCGAGGAAATCAATCTGCCCGAGGGAGTGGTGGGTCTCCCGGGGAACATGTCCCCATCCTCCATGATGGGAACAGAATAGAACTGGTGAGTAGGTTGACGACTACTGAGGATGCTCCCTGGACCCGCTGTATGTCCTCAATGAGTTCTATGATATTAGGAGTTGAAGCCTTAATCGGGGAGAACCTGAGCATTGAGGTTTCCATTGTCAATGGTGAGGCGCCATCATTAGCGGCTGGCTTAAGTACCAGCCACATGGGGCTATTGCAGAGGAGACTGTGGGCCTAAAGACTCTCAGCTGAAGCGTATCTTTATGTATGTGTGTATGTATTTATTTATTTAAAATTTATTTTTATTTTTGGCTGCGTTGGGTCTTTGTTGCTGCGCGCAGGCTTTCTCTAGTTGCGGTGAGTGGGGGCTACTCTTCGTTGTGGTGCGTGGGCTTCTCATTGCGGTGGCTTCTCTTGTTGCAGAGCATGGGCTCTAGGCGCGCAGGCTTCAGTAGTTGTGGCACACAGGCTCAGTTGTGGCACACGGGCTTAGTTGCTCCGCGGCACGTGGGATCTTCCCGGACCAGGGATTGAACCCGTGTGGCCTGCATTGGCAGGCGGATTCTTAACCACTGCGCCACCAGGGATGTCCTATGTATTTATTTATTATTATTTTTTTAAAAAATTTACTTATTATTTATTTTTGGCTGTGTTGGGTCCCCGTTTCTGTGCGAGGGCTTTCTCTAGTTGCGGCAAGCGGGGGCCACTCTTCATCGCGGTGCGTGGGCCTCTCACTGTCTCGGCCTCTCTTGTTGCGGAGCACAGGCTCCAGACGCGCAGGCTCAGTAGTTGTGGCTCACGGGCCTAGTTGCTCCGCGGCATGTGGGATCCTCCCATACCAGGGCTTGAACCCGTGTCCCCTGCATTAGCAGGCAGATTCTCAACCACTGCGCCACCAGGGAAGCCCTGTCCTATGTATTTATTTTAAAATATTTGTTTATTTGGCTGTCTCGGGTCTTAGTTGAGGCATGCAGGATCTTCATTGCAGCGTGCGGGATCTTTAGTTGCAGGATGCGAATTCTTAGTTGCTGCATGTGGGATCTAGTTCCCTGACCAGGGATCGAACCCAGACCCCCTGCATTGGGAGCTCGGAGTCTTAGCCACTGGACCACCAGGGAAGTCCCTCAACCATATCTTTAATGATAGGACATGGGCCTTCAGTGCCCTGTTTAAATCAGTAATGGGGAATGTTTACCATCTTGACCCGGAGAAAGAGTCACTGGTGTCCAATTGGCGAGTCCTACCAGAAAAGCCAAAAGCTTGGGCTTAGTCCATGGGGCATGGTGTTGTGTCAATGGATCCATGCCTGCAATAGGAAAAGAAAGAACCAGGGGGGCACCACCAGAGGTAGTTAGCTGTTTGAGATGAATGGTCCCAATAGTTACATCCAAATGGGTTTTTACACCTTTGATTGATTTATAAGTAAAGGACTTCCTTTTAGGGAATTTAGAGGAATTGCCTCAAATGACAGTGACTTGGGCCCCAAAGGACTAAATTTTTATTGTCTCAAATGGACCCCCCGAGTCATATAAGGGTGATTGTCCTCAGGAGGTGGGACAAGCCTTATGGAGCTGCCGGTTTTCTAGGGTAGGGGCTTAGGTGGCTGCCAGGCCTGGAGTTTAGGGAAGGGGGCAGAGGGAGTATCGGGGACAGGCTCGGGGTCAGAAGGTGGCTGTGTGGCAGGAAGGTGGACGGCAGAGGGAGGCTGTAGCTGGAGAATGCAGGTTTCAGGGCCTGGAGTTTAGAGACTGGCTACCCAGAGGTCAAGTGGCCAGGACCCCTGAGTTTTTGGAACTCCCAGTAGAGGCTTGCCTAAGTATTCCCATAAGGCTTCCCTAAGTAGTCCCATAAGTATTCCCATAAGAGGCAACTTATTGTCTGAGTCGGGGGTTTGTTGAAGAGGGAGTGGGGAATCTTTTTTGTTGAGGGAAATTTGTTCAAGGGAGACCTTCCAGGGCAACTGGAGTAGAGGGCCATGAGTCTGTAACCTAAAACAGTAAAACAGCCTAGCAAAACTGGTTTATTCGAGAACAGCAAAGAATTGCAATTGGGGACATGCAACTATGGCAAACCACATGGAAGTCCAGTAAAACAAAGGAGAGGAACCTCTTTCCTAGAGAAGGGGAAGTTGGGAGGGGCTATTATAAACCAAAGTCCATTGGGGGGAAACTGGGACTTTGAAGTATACGGGCTTTTCATGGTTGAGTGGTGACAGTCTCTCATTGGCTGAGTTGCTGCCAGGCAAGGAGAAAATCTTCCTCCTCCTGGAGATGGTGCTGTCACTTCCTGTGGGAGATGCCAAGGGTCTTCCTGTCAAGGTCTGTGTTGATGGCGGAGTGGTATGTGGGGGAGAGCTCCCTCTTCTGGCCTCTTGGCTCCATTTTAGTGAGGTTTCCCCAAATTAATTTTCACAAGTCTGAAGTATCTGGGCTTCTGGGTGGGAATCTCCTCCAGGTCTAGCAGCTATGTCAGCGCCCTCCAGTGCCTTTTGGATGGTTTCAGCAGCCCCAATAAAATGTAGTCCTGCCACCCTGTAACAAGGGGGAGTGCCCCGTAAAAAGAATTCTCTGGACTCAGGGTCAAATTGGGCCTCTTCAGGGTTGGAAATGAAGGGGTCATTCGGGTCACTATGGCCATGGAAATAATAAACCCATTTGTGATATTGTGACTTATAATAAGAAACAAATATTTGCTCTTCATCGCGATTTCTAGCCCAGAGCTCCTAAGACTCTTAGAATTTCTGAAGTGATGAGAGTCATAAAGGTGTCTTTTTTATGTTAATGAGGTGACTTTTGGAACTCACCTAAGGTTGGGAGCTGGTTGCTGGAGAAGCCAATCATGTGATTAGAGGGATCTGACCTCCAGGGAGGTTAAATCAATCATGCCTATGTAATGAAGCACCCATAAAACCCCAAAAGGACGGGGTTTGGAGAGCTTCTGGGCTGGTGAACACGTGGAGATTCAGGGGGAGTGATACACCTAGAGAGAGCGTGTATACTCTGTGCCCTTCCCCATACCTTGCCCTGTGCACCTCTTCCATCTGGCTGTTCCTGAGTTATATTCAGTCATTCACTCATTCATTTATTTATTTATTTTTGGCTGCATTGGGTCTTCGTTGCTGCATGTGGGCTTTTCTCTAGTTGCGGCGAGCAGGGGCTACTCTTCGTTGCGTTGCGCGGGCTTCTCATTGCGGTGGCTTCTCTTGTTGTGGAGCATGGGCTCTAGGCGCATGGGCTTCAGTAGTTGTGGCGCGCAGGCTCAGTAGTTGTGGCGCACAGCCTTAGTTGCTCTGTGGCATGTGGGATCTACCTGGAGCAGGGCTCGAACCTGTGTCTCCTGCATTGGCAGATGGATTCTTAACCACTGCACCACCAGGGAAGCCCGGCAGGCGGATTCTTACCCTCTCTGCCACCAGAGAAGTCCCCTGAGTTATATTCTTTTTTTAAAAAACTTATTTTATTAAAGTATAGTTGATTTACAATGATGTGTTTATTTCTACTGTATAGCCAAGTGATTCTGTTAAACATATGTGTGTGTATATATATATATATATATATATATATATATATATATATATACACACACACATTCTTGTTCATATTCTTTTTCATTATGGTTTATCACAGGATATTGAATATAGTTCCCTGTGCTATGCAGTAGGACCTTGTTTATGTATTCTCTATATAATGGTTTGCATCTGCTAATCCCAAACTCCCAGTCCATCCCTACCCCCACCCCTTGGCAACCACAAGTCTGTTCTCTGTGTCTGTGATTCTGCTTCTGTTTAGTAGATAAGTTCATTTGTGTCATATTTTAGATTTCACGTGTAAGTGATATCATTTGGTATTTGTCTTTCTCTTTCTGACTACTTCAGAAAGTAACCTCTAGGTCCGTCTACATTGCTGCAAATGGCATTTATTTCATTCCTTTTTATGGCTGAGTAATATTCCATTGTATATATGTACCACATCTTCTTGATCCGTTCATCTGTCAATGGACATTTAGGTTGTTTCCATGTCTTGGCTATTGTAAATAGTGCTGCAATGAACATTGGAGTGCATGTATCTTTTTGAAGTATGGTTTTCTCTGGATATATGCCCAGGAGTGAGATTGCTGGATCATATGGCAACTATAGTTTTAGTTTTTTGAGGAACCTCCATACTGTTCTCCATAGTGGCTGCACCAATTTACATTCCCACCAACAGTGTAGGAGGGTTCCCTTTTCTCTACACCCTCTCCAGCATTTGTTATTTGTAGACTTTTTGATGATGGCCATTCTGACCCACGTGAGGTGGTACCTCATTGTAGTTTTGATTTGCATTTCTCTAATAATTTGTGATGTTGAGCATCTTTTCATGTGCCTGTTGGCTATATGTAAGTCTCCTTTGGAGAAATGTCTATTTAGGTCTTCTGTTCATTTTTTGATTGGGTTGTTTGTTTTTGATATTGAGCTGTATGAACTGTATGAGCTCTTTGTATATTTTGGAAATTAAGTCCTTGTCGATCACATCATTTGTAAATATTTTCTCCCATTCTGTGGGTTGTCTTTTCATTTTGTTTACAGTTTCCTTTGCTGTATAAAAGCTTGTAAGTTTAACTAGATCCCATTTGTTTATTTTTGCTTTTATTTCTATTGCCTTGAGAGACTGACCTAAGAAAACGTTGCTACGATTTACGTCAGAAAATGTTTTGCCTATGTTCTTTTCTAGAAGTTTTATAGTATCCAGTCTTACATTTAAGTCTTTAAGTCATTTTGAGTTTATTTTTGTGTATGATGTGAGGGAGTGTTCTAACTTCACTGATTTACATGTGGCTGTCCAGCTTTCCCAACAGCACTTGCTGAAGAGACTGTCTTTTCTCCATTATGTATTCTTGCCTCCTTTGTTGCAGATTAATTGACTGTAGGTGTGTGGGTTTATTTCTGGGCTCTCAACTGACTACTGTTCTGTTCCACCTGACTTATATTCTTATATAATAAATCCAGTGAGTAAAAATGAGTTTCCGGAGTTCTGTGAGCCACTCTAGCAAATTAATTGAACCCAAGGAGGGGGTCGTGGGAACCTCTGATTCATAGCTGGTTGGTCAGAAGCACAGGTAACAACGTGGACCTGTGACTGGAGTGTGAAATGAGTCGGGGTGCTGTCTGGTAGGACTGAACCCTTAAACTGCAGAATCTGAGGCGACCTCTGCTACCAAACTCGGGCCCAGCTGCTCACTGCTTGAAAAATCAATACTCAAGAGGCACGTGTTGGGAGAAATGGAAAATGTTCCTTTTGCTAATGTTCCTAATCAGAAAGCTAGCATTCTGGGGGAGAAGTCAGACTCGTGTCCCAAATCTAACTCTGAAGATTATGCTTGGCCATAGAAGTTTGTTGTTTTGTTTTGTCTTTAACAGGTATAATAGGTAAAAATCTTTATTTACTGATTTAAATTCTCTTAAAATATAAAAAATAGGATGGTTTCCTGAATTACAGCTTTTGGCAGTAAGTAAAGGTCAACACAAAGAACAATAAGCCCAAACTTTCTGTAGCAACTTTTATTTTCCCCTAAAAAGAGAGTCCATTTTCATACAGAGACATTCATTTAGATGAGACACACGTTAGGTTTTTTTCTAAAGTGCCAAAACTCACATAATTCCTGTAACTGCCGATGAGAATTATAACGAGAAGCATGCATTAACTTAAAAATACTCCAGGTGATGGCAAATCCTGAAGAGTTCCTGGTTTCTGTGACAGGGGAAGAATTCGACTAGTACATACTTGAACTAAAATCCAGGCAAAAATGCTCTAAAACTTCATCTACTGGTTTGTAATTCATTAACATATTGTAAGACTGTTATTCAGATCCAGTTATGTGGTAACAAGACCTGAGAGTGTTTTGTAAAAGTTTGTTTTAAAAATCCCTAGATAAACTTAATTTGCTAATTTTCCATTCTATTATCTGTATTTTTCTTTTTTTCATCTGTCTCCTTTTCTTTCCACAAATTCCTAAGGACAATCCCTAAAAAAATTTTTAGTCCTATTGTTCTGTTGGAGGTGAATTTATCCCGACAATCCTCAGGTCTGTGGATGTCCAGAGTGTAAATCTGGTGAGCCAGATGGGCTCCTGCTGCAGCAGCCGGAGCAGCGTAGTAGGGCACAGTCTGACCGTCGTTCACGCCCACCAGGCTGAGCGCCCCCAGCATTGCTGCATTGAAGCCACCGAGCCACTGCTTGGTATCTTCACGGAACAGCACTGCCGTGGACTTCAGCACGATCAGAGCATCATCTGTCTCGTCCTGACGAGCACAGATAGTATCGTATACGAGTCCACACGATTCCAGAAAAATAAAGAGGGAGGCAAACAGATGGATCACAGGAACCCTTGGTAGCAGACCATCCAAGTAATGCTCCCCAATTAAAAGTCAACCCCAAGGCTAATTGAGGCCAGTATGTAATTCTCTTCATTAGCAGGTAGGTGATGACGAGAAGTAGGGTTGCTGCTCCAAGAGCTGCAGTAATTCAGACACAGAAGAACACCTAGTGCCAAGTTCAGCTGGCCCCGGAGAAAAAGGATTGCAAAGTTGAAATGTCTCCAGCAGCTCTTGGGTGACTTGCTGCTCTTGTAACCTTTTTATCATCGTCCTGGTCCCACATGTCATTCATAGTACAGCCTGCTCCACGCAGCAGAACAGCTCCAGTGCCAAAGAGGGATAACATGGACCAATCCGTAAAACAACCTGGTTGAGCTGCCAAACCAGTGCGCCAAGTACATGGCAGATCCCGCAGCCAGGCTCCGAAGGGCTTGTCCAATCGCATGAGGCACAGGTAGGGCTGCAGACGGTGGGGCGCCGAATTCACGATCCCCGCCGCCGACAGGCTCAGCCGACGCCCGCCCGGCCCCAGCCCCGCCGAGGGCCGCCAGTCTCCCGTGTGGAGCTCGCGGGCCGCGTGCGCCAAGGCCAGGGAACGCCGTGTGAGCCCCATAGCCACGCCTGCGTCCTGGCCCGCGAGCCCCACGCCTCCCGCGCCCAGCATCGGCCATGGAAGTTTTTAAAGGGAAAAGGGGAAGTGGTCTCAGTTACTCATTGAAATAGGGGATCAGACTTGTCACCATCTCCCACTGCGTGCAGGCTTGTCGACCTTTCTTTAGACGCTATCGTGTTCACACAGTTTGTTTGAGAGATTGGGCAGCTAGGGAGATCTGGTCATCTGTTAATTACTTATTCTTCCTTTCTACTTCTTTGATCTATGGAAAGAACCAACAGGTTAGGCATGGTATTGTGTGATCAAAAGGTAGGAAAGGGGCTTCCCTGGTGGCGCAGTGGTTGAGAGTCTGCCTGCTAGTGCGGGGGATGCGGTTCGGGCCCTGGTCTGGGAGGATCCCACATGCCGCGGAGCAACTAGGCCCGTGAGCCACAACTACTGAGCCTGCGCGTCTGGAGCCTGTGCTCCGCAACAAGAGAGGCCACGATAGTGAGAGGCCCGCGCACAGCAATGAAGAGTGGCCCCCGCTTGCTGCAACTAGAGAAAGCCCTAGCATAGAAATGAAGACCCAACATAGCAATCAATCAATCAATCTTTAAAAAAAAAAAAAAAGGAAAGATGGTGGCGCAGTGGTTAAGAATCCGCCTGCCAATGTAGAGGACACGGGTTCCAGCCCTGGTCCGGGAAGATCCCACATGCCGCAGAGCAACTAAGCCCGTGCGCCACAACTACTGAGCACGCGAGCCACAGCTACTGAGCCCGTGTGCCTAGAGTCCATGCTCTGCAACAATAGAAGCCACCTCAATGAGAAGCCCGTGCACCGCAACGAAGAGTAGCCCCCGTTCACCACAACTAGATAAAGCCCACGTGTAGCAATGAAGATGCAACACAGCCAAAAATAAATAAATAAAATAAATAAATTTATTTTAAAAAAAAAAGTTAGTTAGGAAAGGTGTGCTTGGGCCGGAGATGAGTAGAGCATGGGGGTGCCTGGCTTAAGGTTAGTTAGACTATAGCTTCGCTAAAGTGACAAGACAAAAGGGGCCTCCTGCGGAGAGCTGTTTACTGCCAAGAGCTCTTTCCTGCCAAAAGCTGCTTACATCTCCAGGTAGATGGCCTCAGAATTGAGTTGTTTGGTGTGGGGGAAATCTCCTCACACATACAATGAAAATTGGGTTCAAACTCAGGGACAGCCAGGGGCCTGCAACCAGAGACCCTGGGACCTGGATCCACCCACCAGCGATCCAGCGCTAGCCCCAGGACCCCCTGGGCCTCAGCCCCACCCACCAGTGGGCCGACACTAGCTCTGGGACTCCTGGACCCTGCAGCCAGAGATCCCAGGGCCTGACGCTGCATGCTGGTGCGCTGGCACTGGCCCCAGGACTTGGTTTCACCCACCGGTGGGTGGGCACCAGCCCCAGGATCACTGCAGCTCTGCTGCTGGCCTTGTCAGGACCCAGCTAACACACCAGCCCCAGGGCTCCTTGGGCCCCAGCTGTGCCCACCAGCAAGCCAAACCAGCTCTGAGACACCTTGCACCCCTCAGCCAGCCACCCCAGTTTCCAGCCCCACTGGAAACAGATCAGTGAGCTGGAAGACAGTAATGGAAATCACTGAAGCTGAACAGAAAAAAGGAAAAATAAAAAGAAATGAGGACAGTTTAAGAGAATTTGGGACAACATCAAGCATACTAAAATTCACATGATTGAGATCCCAGAAAGAGGAGAGAGAGAAAGGGACCGAGAATGTGTTTGAAGATAGAGTAACTGAAAACTTCCCTAACCTGGGAAAGGAAACAGACATTCAGGTCCAAGAAGCACAGAGAGTCCCAAACAGAATCAACCCAAAGAGAATCACAACAAGACACACTGTAATTAAAATGGCAAAAATTAAAGACAGAGAATCTTAAAAGCAGCAAGGGAAAAGCAACAAGTTATGTACAAGGGAGCTCCCAGAAGGCCATCAGCTGACTTTCCAGCTGATTGGAGGCAAGAAAAAGGTGAAGTACCGGCTGCTCTGTACAGGCATATCTGAGTTACATGCTTCTTCAGGGGTGCATGTTCAGAAAATGGTGGTGTTAGCATGATCCAAGGGTAGAGATTTTGGCCCTGACATCAAAAAGTCATCCATTGGACACTTGTGCAGGCCCAGCAGGAGGGTCCATGGTGCCAGTCAGTTTGAACTTGGCAAGACTAACTCCATGTTCCTGAAAAACAAACTAAGTAACCGTTACTATAGTGACCTTGTGTCACAGGTGTTATCTGTTGGGGGTGGTTAAAGGAGTCTTACCATAAGCTATGTGTCTAAGCTATGTGAAGCTTGGAGGGTATACAATTTGCTGGAACAATTAAGACAAGCTTGACTGGTGAGGGCAGGTTATGGGATGTTACTAAGCAAGTTAGAGTTTAAGGGATCTAACTCTTGACTGCCCTCGGTTTCAACCTCACTGTGGTAGACATTTTCATAAGAAATGCTGGTGGACTGGATACTTATTAATAACTAAATGGGATTCTAGTAATGTGCCAGTATCTTTTGACTTTTAAGATTGTTTTGTTATAAAGGATTCATGTTTGAAGACCAAGGGGTGGACTGTGTGAAAGGAAAAGCAAAATGGAGTTGCCATTGCTAAGAGAGCCTGGAGGCCACTAAGGAAGTGTGACTTATACACATCTCAGCCTGGATGGAATCTGACCTTTTGACTACTTACTGTCCTAATGGAGTCATTCAGAACATCTGCCAGAAACTCAAGATACTTATCAGAACCTTACCCTAAAATAACTCATGATAGCCTATCTACTTATTGGACCCGACCCTAAAATAATTTGTGATTCCTTAAGGACAAATGTTTTCCAACTTGTGTCAGAGTTGATCACAATTCTTGCCAGGCAACTTTTTACCTTGTGGCTTTTTGCCTCTATAAGCCGTGACTCTTCCTGGAAACACTCTTTTGGTTTTACTTGAATCTGTGTCTCCTGAATTGCAATTCTTACAACGCCCAGTAAACTCGTTTCTTATTTGCAGCCTCCTGCACTATTTCTTGGTTGACAACTGTGAAACTGTGATTTATAATAAGAAATAAATATTTGATCCTCATCCCCATTTCTGACACAGAGCTCCTAAGACTTTTTTGTTGTTCTTGTTGTTTTTTAAAAAATTGAAGCGTAGTTGATTTAGTGATACAATATCATGTTAGTTTCAGTTGTACAGCACAGTGATTTTATATATATATATATACTTCTTCAGATTCTCTTCCCTTATAGGTTATTACAAAATATTGAGTATAGCTCCCTGTGCTATACAGTAGGTCCTTGTTGGTTATTTTATTTTATTTTAATTATTTTTTTGCAGTTCTGTAACTTTATTTGACAATCAGCAGTTAGTGCTCATCCACATTACCTGTAGATTTTTCAAAGTGGTGACAGGAACATAGGTAACCAACCTATAGAGCTTGTTTGGTGAATCTTCATCTTCATTACGTTTTCTGAACAAAAATATGGAACACTTTACGAATTTGTGGGTCTTCCTTGTGCAGGGGCCATGCTAATCTTCTCTGTATCATTCCAGTTTTAGTATATGTGCTGCTGAAGCGAGCACTCTGCTTTATATAGAGCAGTGTGTATATGTTAATCCCAACCTCCTAATTTATCCCTCCACCCCACCTCCCTTTCCCCTTTGGTAACCATAAGATTGTTTTCCATGTCTGTGCGTCTCTGTTTTGGAAATAAGTTCATTTGTATTTTTTTCTTTTTTTTTTTAGATTCCACATATAAGTGATATCATATATATATATTTTTTAACATCTTTATTGGAGTATAATTGCTTTAAAATAGTGTGTTAGTTTCTGCTTTATAACAAAGTGAATCAGCTATACAGATATACATATATCCCCATATCTCCTCCCTCTTGCGTCTCCCTCCCACCCTCTCTATCCCACCCCTCTACGTGGTCACAAAGCACTGAGCTGATCTCCCTGTGCTATGCTACTGCTTCCCACTAGCTATCTGTTTTACATTTGGTAGTATATATAAGTCCATGCCACTCTCTCACTTCGTCCCAGCTTACCCTTACCCCTCCCCAGTCTTCAAGTCCATTCTCTACATCTATGTCTTTATTCCTGTCCTGCCCCTAAGTTCTTGATAACCCTTTTTTTTTCTTTTTTTAGATTCCGTATATATGTGTTAGCATACAGTATTTGTTTTTCTCTTTCTGACTTACTTCACTCTGTATGACAGACTCTAGGTCCATCCACCTCACTACAGATAACTCAATTTCATTTCTTTTTATGGCAGAGTAATATTCCATTGTATATATATGCCACATCTTCTTTTTTTTTTTTAAAGGAATTCCTTTATTTTTATTATTTATTTATTTATTTATTTATTTATTTATTTTTGACTGTGTTGGGTCTTCGTTTCTGTGCAAGGGCTTTCTCTAGTTGCAGCAAGCGGAGGCCACTCTTCCTTGCAGTGCGCGGGCCTCTCACTATCGCGGCCTCTCTTGTTGCAGAGCACAAGCTCCAGACGCACAGGCTCAGTAGTTGTGGCTCACGGGCCTAGTTGCTCCGCGGCATGTGGAATCTTCCCAGACCAGGGCTCGAACCTGTGTCCCCTGCATTGGCAGGCAGATTCTCAACCACTGTGCCACCAGGGAAGCCCCCCACATCTTCTTATCCATTCATCTGTGGATGGACACTTAGGTTGCTTCCATGTCCTGGCTATTGTAAATAGAGCTGCAGTGAACATTGTGGTGCATGATTCTTTTTGAATTATGGTTTTCTCAGGGTATATGCCCAGTGTTGGGATTGCTGGGTCGTATGGTAGTTCTGTTTTTAGTTTTTTAAGGAACCTCCATACTGTTCTCCATAGTGGCTGTATCAACTTACATTCCCACCAACAGTGCAAGAGGGTTCCCTTTTCTTCACACTCTCTCCAGCATTTATTGTTTGTAGATTTTTTGATGATGGCCATTCTGACCAGTGTGAGGTGATACCTCATTATAGTTTTGGTTTGCATTTCTCTAATGATTAGTGATGTTGAGCATCCTTTCACACGTTTGTTGGCAGTCTGTATATCTTCTTTGGAGAAATGTCTGTTTAGGTCTCCTGCCCATTTTTGGATTGGGTTTTTTGTTTTTTTGATATTGAGCTGCATGTGTTGCTTGTATATTTTGGAGATTAATCCTTTGTCAGTTGCTTCGTTTGCAAATATTTTCTCCCATTCTGAGGTTTTCGTCTTGTTATTGGTTTCCTTTGCTGTGCAAAAGCTTTGAAGTTTCATTAGGTCCCATTTGTTTATTTTTGTTTTTATTTCCATTTATCTAGGAGGTGGGTCAAAAAGGATCTTGCTGTGATTTATGTCACAGAGTGTTCTGCCTATGTTTTCCTCTAAGAGTTTGATAGTGTCTGGCCTTACATTTAGGTCTTTAATCCATTTTGAGTTTATTTTTGAGTATGGTGTTAGGGAGTGTTCTAATTTCATTCTTTTACATGTAGCTGTCCAGTTTTCCCAGCACCACTTATTGAAGAGGCTGTCTTTTCTCCATTGTATATCCTTGCTTCCTTTATCAAAAATAAGGTGACCACATGTGCGTGGGTTTATCTCTGGGCTTTCTATCCATTGATCTATATTTCTGTTTTTGTGCCAGTACCATACTGTCTTGATTACTGTAGCTTTATAGTATAGTCTGATGTCTGGGAGCCTGATTCTTCCAGCTCCGTTTTTCTTTCTCAAGATTGCTTTGGCTATTCGAGGTCTTTTGTGTTTCCATACAAATTGTGAAATTTTTTGTTCTAGTTCTGTGAAAAATGCCATTGGTAGTTTGATAGGGATTGCATTGAATCTGTAGATTGCTTTGGGTAGTATAGTCATTTTCACAATGTTGATTCTTCCAATCCAAGAACATGGTATATCTCTCCATCTGTTTGTATCATCTTTAATTTCTTTCATCAGTGTCTTATAATTTTCTGCATACAGGTCTTTTGTCTCCTTAGGTGGGTTTATTCTTAGGTATTTTATTCTTTTTGTTGCAGTGGTAAATGTGGGTGTTTCCTTAATTTCTCTTCCAGATTTTTCATCATTAGTATATAGGAATGCAAGAGATTTCTGTGCATTAATTTTGTATCATGCTACTTTACCAAATTCACTGATTAGCTCTAGTAGTTTTCTGGTAGCATCTTCAGGATTCTCTATGTATAGTATCATGTCATCTGCAAACAGTGACAGCTTTACTTCTTCTTTTCCGATTTGTATTCCTTTTATTTCTTTTTCTTCTCTGATTGCTGTGGCTAAAACTTCCAAAACTGTGTTGAATAATAGTGGTGAGGGTGGGCAACCTTGTCTTGTTCCTGATCTTAGTGGAAATGGTTTCAGTTTTTCACCATTGAGAATGATGTTTGCTGTGGGTTTGTCATATATGGCCTACTTTCTGGAGGGTTTTTATCATAAATGGGTGTTGAATTTTGTCGAAAGCTTTTTCTGCATCTATTGAGATGATCATATGGTTTGTATTCTTCAATTTGTTAATATGGTGTATCACATTGATTGATTTGCATATATTGAAGAATCCTTGTATTCCTGGGATAAACCCCACTTGATCATGGTGTATGATCCTTTTAATGTGCTGTTGGATTCTGTTCGCTAATATTTTGTTGAGGATTTTTGCATCTATGCTCATCAGTGATATTGGCCTGTAGTTTTCTTTCTTTGTGACATCTTTGTCTGGTTTTGGTAACAGGGTGATGGTGGTCTCATAGAATGAGTTTGGGAGTGTCCCTCCCTCTGCTATATTTTGGAAGAGTTTGAGAAGGATAGGTGTTAGCGCTTCTCTAAATGTTTAATAGAATTCTCCTGTGAAGCCATCTAGTGCTGGGCTTTTGTTTGTTGGAAGATTTTTAATCACAGTCTCAATTTCAGTGCTTGTGATTGGTCTATTTATATTTTCTGTTTCTTCCTGGTTCAGTCTTGGAAGGTTGTGCTTTTCTAAGAATTTGTCCATTTCTTCCAGGTTGTCCATTTTATTGGCATATAGTTGCTTGTAGTAATCTCTAAGGATCCTTTGTATTTCTGCAGTGTCAGTTGTTACTCCTTTTTCATTTTTAATTCTATTGATTTGAGTCTTCTCCCTTTTTTTCTTCATGAGTCTGGCTAATGGTTTATCAATTTTGTTTATCTTCTCAAAGAACCAGCTTTTAGTTTTATTGATCTTTGCTATTGTTTCTTTCCTTTCTTTTTCTTTTATTTCTGATCTGATCTTTATGATTTCTTTCCTTCTGCTAACTTTGGGGTTTTTTTGTTCTTCTAATTGCTTTAAGTATAAGGCTAGGTTGTTTATTTGAGACGTTTCTTGTTCCTTAAGGTAGAACTGTATTGCTATAAACTTCCCTCTTAGAACTGCTTTTGCTGCATCTGATAGGTTTTGGGTCATCATGTTTTCATTGTCATTTGTTTCTAGGTATTTTTTGATTTCCTCTTTGATTTCTTCAGTGATCTCTTGGTTATTAAGTAGTGTATTGTTTAGCCTCCATGTGTTTGTATTTTTTACAGATTTTTTCCTGTAATTGATATCTAGTCTCATAGTGTTGTGGTCGGAAAAGATACATGACATGATTTTAATTTTCTTAAATTTATCAAGGCTTGATTTGTGACCCAAGATATGATCTGTCCTGGAGAATGTTCCATGAGCACTTGAGAAGAAATTGTATTCTGTTGTTTTTGGATGGAATGTTCTATAAATATCAATTAAGTCCATCTTGTTTAATGTATCATTTAAAGCTTGTGTTTCCTTATTTATTTTCATTTTGGATTGATCTGTCCATTAGTGAAAGTGGGGTGTTAAAGTCCCCAACTATGATTGTGTTACTGTTGATTTCCCCTTTTATGGCTGTTAGCATTTGCCTTATGTATTGAGGTGCTCCTATGTTGAGTGCATAAATATTTACAATTGTTATATCTTCTTCTTGGATTGATCCCTTGATCATTATGTAGTGTCTTTCTTTATCTCTGCAATAGTCTTTATTTTAAAGTCTATTTTGTCTGATATGAGAATTGCTACTCCAGCTTTCTTTTGATTTCCATTTGCATGGAATATCTTTTTCCATCCCCTCACTTTCAGTCTGTATGTGTCCCTAGGTGTGAAGTGGGTCTCTTGTAGACAGCATATATATGGGTCTTGTTTTTGTATCCATTCAGCCAGTCTGTGTCTTTCGGTTGGAGCATTTAATCCATTTACATTTAAGGTAATTATCGATATGTATGTTCCTATTACCATTTTCTTAATTGTTTTGAGTTTGTTATTATAGGTCTTTTCCTTCACTTGTGTTTCCTGCCTAGAGAAGTTCCTTTAGCATTTGTTGTAAAGCTGGTTTGGTGGTGCTGAATTCTCTTAGCTTTTGCTTGTCTGTAAAGCTTTTAATTCCTCCATCAAATCTGAATGAGATCCTTGCTGGGTAGAGTAATCTTGGTTGTAGGTTTTTCCCTTTTATCACTTTAAATATGTCCTGCTACTCCCTTCTGGCTTGCAGAGTGTCTGCTGAAAGATCAGCTGTTAACCTTATGTGGATTCCCTTGTATGTTATTTGTTGTTTTTCCCTTGCTGCTTTTAATATTTTTTCTTTGTATTTAATTTTTGATAGTTTGATTAATATGTGTCTTGGTGTGTTTCTCCTTGGATTTATCCTGTATGGGACTCTCTGTGCTTCCCGGACTTAATTAACTATTTCCTTTCCCATATTAGGGAATTTTTCAACTATAATCTCTTCAAATATTGTCTCAGTCCCTTTCTTTTTCTCTTCTTCTTCTGGGACCCCTATAATTCGAATGTTGGTGCATTTAATGTTGTTCCAGAGGTCTCTGAGACTGTCCTCAATTCTTTTCATTCTTTTTTCTTTATTCTGCTCTGCAGTAGCTATTTCCACTATTTTATCTTCCAGGTCACTTATCCGTTCTTCTGTCTGTTATTCTGATATTGATTCCTTCTAGAGAATTTTTAATTTCATTTATTGTGTTGTTCATCATTGTTTGTTTGGTCTTTAGTTCTTCTAGGTACTTGTTAAACGTTTCTTGTATTTTCTCTATTCTATTTCCAAGATTTTGGATCATCTTTACTATAATTCTGAATTCTTTTTCAGGTAGACTGCCTAATTCCTCTTCATTTGTTTGGTCTGGTGGGTTTTTACCTTGCTCCTTCATCTTCTGTGTGTTTCTCTGTCTTCTCATTTTGCTTAACTTACTGTGTTTGGGGTCTCCTTTTCACAGGCTGCAGGTTCGTAGTTCCTGTTGTTTTTGGTGTCTGCCCCCAGTGGCTAAGGTTGGTTCAGTGAGTTGTGTAGGCTTCCTGGTGGAGGGGACTAGTGCCTGTGTTCTGGTGGATGAGGCTGGATCTTGTCTTTCTGGTGGGCAGGTCCATGTCTGGTGGTGTGTTTTGGGGTGTCTGTGACCTTATTGTGATTAGGCAGCCTGTCTGCTAATCGGTGGGGTTGTGTTCCTGTCTTGCTGGTTTTCTGGCATAGGGTGTCCAGCACTGTAGCTTGCTGGTCGTTGAGTGGAGCTGGGTCTAGCTTTGAGATGGAGATCTCTGGGAGAGCTTTCACTGTTTGATATTATGTGGAGCTGGGAGGTCTCTGGTGGACCATTGTCCTGAATTCGGCTCTCCCACCTCAGAGGCACAGGCCTGACACCCAGGCAGAGCACCAAGACCCTGTCAGCCACACAGCTCAGAAGAAAAGGGAGAAAAGAGAGAAAGGGAGAAAGGGAGAAAGAAAGAAAGAAAGAAAGAATAAAATAAAGTTATTAAAGTAAAAAATAATTATTAAAAATTAAAATTAAAAGGTAATAAAAATTTAAAAAAAAAATAAAAAGAAAGAAAGAAAGAAGAGAGCAACCAAACCAGAAAACATATCCACTAACAATAACAAGCATTAAAAAGTATACTAAAAAAAAAAAAAAAAGAACGGACAGACAGAACCCTAGGACAGTTGGTAAAAGTGAAGCTATACAGACAGAATCACACAAAGAAGCATACACATACACACTCACAAAAAGAGAAAAAGAAAAAAAATATATATTATATATATCATTGCTCCCAAAATCCATCATCTCAATTTTGGGATGATTCATTGTCTGTCCAGGTATTCCACAGATGCAGGGTACGTCAGGTTGATTGTGGAGATTTAATCTGCTGCTCCTGAGGCTGCTGGGAGAGATTTCCCTTTCTTTTCTTTGTTTGCACAGCTCCTGGGGTTCAGCTTTGAATTGAGCCCCGCCTCTGCTTGTAGGTCACCTGAGGACGTCTGTTCTTTGCTCAGACAAGACGGGGTTAAAGGAGCAGCTGATTAGGGGGCTCTGGCTCACTCAGGCCGGAGGGAGGGAGGGGTACGATGCAGGGCGAGCCTGCGGCAGCAGAGCCCAGTATGACATTGCACCAGCCTGAGGCGTGCCGTGCGTTCTCCCGGGGAAGTTGTCCCTGGATCATGGGACCCTGGCAGTGGCGGGCTGCACAGGCTCCTGGGAGGGGCGGTGTGGAGAGTGACCTGTGCTTGCACAGAGGCTTCTTGGTGGCGGCAGCAGCAGCCTTAGCGTCCCATGCCCGTCTCTGGGGTCCGCGCTGATAGCCGCAGCTCGCGCCCATCTCTGGAGCTCCTTTAAGTGGCGCTGTTTATCTCCTCTCCTCGTGCACCAGGAAACAAAGCTGCAAGAAAAAGTCTCTTGCGTCTTCGGCAGCTCCAGACCTTTTCCCGGACTCCCTCCTGGACAGCTGTGGCGCACTAGCCCCCTTCAGGCTGTGTTCACGCAGCCAACCCCAGTCCTCTCCCTGGGATCCGACCTCCGAAGCCCGAGCCTCAGCTCCCAGCCCCCGCCCGCCCCGGCGGGTGAGCAGACAAGCCTCTCGGGCTGGTGAGTGCTGGTCAGCACCAATCCTCTGTGCGGGAATCTCTCCGCTTTGCCCTCTGCACCCCTGTGGCTGTGCTCTCCTCCGTGGCTCTGAAGCTTCCCCCCCCCCCGCCACCCCCTGTCTCTGCCAGTGAAGGGGCTTCCTAGTGTGTGGAAACTTTTCCTCCTTCACAGCTCCCTCCCACTGGTGCAGGTACCATCCCTATTCTTTCGTCTCTGTTTTTTCTTTTTTCTTTTGTCCTACCCAGGTACGTGGGAAGTTTCTTGCCTTTTGGGAGGTCTGAGGTCTTCTGCCAGCATTCAGTAGGTGTTCTGTGGAGTTGTTCCACATGTAGATGTATTTCTGATGTATTTGTGGGGAGGAAGGTGATCTCCACATCTTACTCTTCCGCCATCTTGAAGGTCTCTCATATGATATTTATCTTTCTCTATTTGGGTTACTTAGTATGATAATTTTTAAAAAATTTATTTATGTATGTATATATGTATGTATTTATTTTGGCTGCACTGGGTCTTAGTTGTGGCACACAGGATCTTTGTTGTGGCATGTGGTCTTCTTAGTTGTGGCATGCAGACTTCTTAGTTGCAGCATGCATGTGGAACCTAGTTCCTTGACCAGGGATCGAACCTGGGCCTCCTGCATTGGGAGCACAGAGTCTTACCCACTGGACCACCAGGGAAGTCCCTGTATGATAATTTCTAGGTCCATCCATGTTGCTGCAAATGGCATTACTTCATTCTTTTTAATGGCTGGGTAATGTTCCGTTGTATATATGTATACCACATCTTCTTTATCCATTCATCTGTCAATGCCCAGGAGTGGGATTGCTGCATCATATTTAGTTTTTTAAGGAACCTCCATACAGTTATCCATATGGTTGTACCAATTTAGATTTCCACCAACAGTGTAGGATGGTTCCCTGTTTCCACACCCTCTCTAGCATTTATTGTTTGTAGACTTTTTGATGATGGCCATCCTGACTGGTGTGAGGTGATATGTCATTGTAGTTTTGATTTGCATTTCTCTGATAATTAGCGATGTTGAGCATCTTTTCATCTGCTTTTTGACCATCTGTATGTCTTCTTTGGAGAAATATCTATTTAGATCTTTCACCCATTTTTTGATTGGGTTGTTTGTTTTTTTGATGTTGAGCTGCATGAGCTGTTTATATATTTTGGAGATTAATCCCTTGTTGGTTGCTTCATTTGCAAATATTTTCTCCCATTCTGTGGGTTGTCTTTTCGTTTTGTTTATGGTTTCCTTTGCTGTGCAAAAGTTGTTGTTTTTTTAAAATAAATAATTTTTTAAAAAATTAATTTGGCTGCTCTGGCTCTTAGTTGCAGCACACAGGATCTTTGTTGCTGCCTGTGGGATATTTTAGTTGCAGCATGCAGGATCTTTTTTAGTTGCGGCACGCGGGATCTTTTTAGTTGTGGCATGCAGGATCTTTAGTTGTGGCATGCGGCATCTTTAGTTGCAGCATGCAAATTCTTAGTTGGGGCATGTAGGATCTAGTTCCCTGACCAGGGATTGAACCCGGGCCCCCTGCATTGGGAGTGCACAGTCTTAGCCACTGGACCACCAGGGAAATCCCTGTGCAAAAGTTTTAAGTTTAATTAGGTCCCATTTGTTTATTGTTGTTTTTATTTTCATTCCTCTAGGAGGTGGATCAAAAAAAGTATTGCTGTGATTTATGTCAGAATGTGTTCTGCCTATGTTTTCCTATAAGCGTTTCATAGTATCTGGCCTTACATTTAGGTCTTTAATCAATTTTGAGTTTGTTTTTGTGTATGGTGTTAGGGAGTGTCCTAATTTCATTCTTTTACATGTAGCTGTCCAGCTTTCCCAGCGCCACTTATTGAAGAGCCTGCATTTTGTCTACTGTATATTCTTGCCTCCTTTGTCATAGATTAGTTGACCATAGGTGCATGGGTTTATCTCTGGAGTTGCTATCCTGTTCCATTGATTTATATTTCTGTTTTTGTGCCAGTACCATACTGGTTTGATTACTGTAGCTTTGCAGTAATGTCTCAAGTCAGGGAGCCTCATTCCTCCAGCTCAGTTTTTCTTTCTCAAGATTGCTTTGGCTATTCAGGGTCTTTTGTGTTTTGATACAAATTGTAAAATTTTCTGTTCTAATTCTGTAAAAAATGCCATTGGTAATTTGATAGGGACTGCATTGAATCTGTAGATTGCTTTGTGTAATATAGTCAATTTGACAATATTGATTCTTCTAATCCAAGAACAAGTTATATGTCTCCATCTGTTTCTGTCATCTTTGATTTCTTTCATTAGCATCTTATAGTTTTCAGAGTACAGGTCTTTTGCCTCCTTAGATAGGTTTATTCCTAGGTATTTTATTCTATTTGATGAGATGGTAAATGGAATTGTTTCCTTAATTTTTCTGATCTTTTGTTGGTGGTGTATTAGAATGCAACAAATTTCTGTGTATTCATTTTGTATCCTGCAACTTTATCAGATTCATTGATGTGCTCTAGTAGTTTTCTGGTAGCATCTTTAGGATTTTCTATGTATAGTATTATGTCATCTGCAAACAGTGACAGTTTTATGTCTTCTTTTCCAATTTGTATTCCTTTTATTTCTTTTTCACCTCTGATTGCCATGGCTAGGACTTCCAAAACTATGTTGAATAATAGTGGTGAGAGTGGACATCCTTGTCTTGTTCCTGATCTTAGTGGAAATGCTTTCAGTTTTTCACCATTGAGAATGATGTTTGATGTGGGTTTGTCATATATGGCCTTTATTATGTTGAGGTAGGTTCCCTCTATGCCCACTTTCTAGAGAGTTTTTATCATAAATCGGTGTTGAATTTTGTCAAAAGCTTTTTCTGCATCTATTGAGATGATCATATGGTTTTATTCTTCAATTTGTTAATATGGTGTATCACATTGATTGATTTACATATATTGAAGAATCCCTGCATCCCTGGGATGAATCCCACTTGATCATGGTGTATGATCCTTTTAAAGTGTTGTCGGATTCTGTTTGCTAGTATTTTGTTGAGGATTTTTGCATCTATATTCATAAGTGATATTGGTATGTAATTTTCTTTTTTTGTCATATCTTTGTCTGGTTTTGGTATCAGGGTGATGGTGGCCTCATAGAATGAGTTTGGGAGTGTTCCTTCCTCTGCAATTTTTTGGAAGAGTTTGAGAAGGATGGGTATTAGCTCTCCTCTAAATGTTTGATAGAATTCACCTGTGAAGCCATCTGGTCCTGGACTTTTGTTTGTTGGAAGATTTTTAATCACAGTTTCAATTTCATTACTTGTGATTGGTCTGTTCATATTTTCTATTTCTTCCTGGTTCAGTCTTGGAAGGTTATACCTTTCTAAGAGTTTGTCCATTTCTTCCAGATTGTCCATTTTATTGGCATAGAGTTGCTTGTAGTAGTCTCTTAGGATGCTTTGTATTTCTGCAGTGTCTGTTGTAACTTCTCCTTTTTCATTTCTAATTTTATTGATTTGAGTCCTCTCCCTCTTTTTCTTGATGAGTCTGGCTAATGGTTTATCAATTTTGTTTATCTTCTCAAAGAACCAGCTTTTAGTTTTATTGACCCTTGCTATTGTTTTCTTTGTTTCTATTTCATTTATTTCTGCTCTGATCTTTATGATTTCTTTCCTTCTGCTAACTTTGAGTTTTGTTTGTTCTTCTTTCTCTAGTTCCTGTAGGTGTAAGGTTAGATTGTTTATTTGAGATTTTTCTTGTTTCTTGAGGTAGGCTTGTATAGTTATAAACTTCCCTCTTAGAACTGCTTTTGCTGCATCCCATAGGTTTGGGATCGTCGTGTTTTCATTGTCATTTGTCTCTAGGTAGTTTTTGATTTCCTCTTTGATTTCTTCAGTGATCTCTTGGTTATTTAGTAATGTATTGTTTAGCCTCCATGTGTTTGTGTTTTTAACGTTTTTTTCCCTGTAATTCATTTCTAATCTCATAGCGGTGTGGTCAGAAAAGATACTCGATATGATTTCAGTTTTCTTAAATTTACTGTGGCTTGATTTGTGACCCAAAATGTGATCTATCCTGGAGAATGTTCCATGCGCACCTGAGAAGAAAGTGTAATCTGCTGGTTCTGGATGGAATGTTCTATAAATATCAATTAAATCTATCTGGTCTATTGTGTCATTTAAAGCTTCTGTTTCCTTATTTATTTTCATTTTGGATGATCTGTCCATTGGTGTAAATGAGGTGTTAAAGTCCCCCACTATTATTGTGTTACTGTTTATTTCCTCTTTTATAGCTGTTAGCAGTTGCCTTATGTATTGAGGTGCTCCTATGTTGGGTGCATATATATTTATAATTGTTATATCTTCTTCTTGGATTGATCCCTTGATCATTATGTAGTGTCCTTCCTTGTCTCTTGTAACATTCTTTATTTTAAAGTCTATTTTATCTGATATGAATATTGCTCCTCCAGCTTTCTTTTGATTTCCATTTGCATGGAACATCTTTTTCCATCCCCTCACTTTCAGTCTGTATGTGTCCCTAAGTCTGAAGTGGGTCTTTTGTAGACAGCATATAGATGGGTCTTGTTTTTGTATCCATTCAGCAAGCCTGTGTCTTTTGGTTGGAGCACTTAATCCATTCATGTTTAAGGTAATTATCGATATGTATGTTCCTATGACAATTTTCTTAATTGTTTTGTGTTTGTTTTTGTAGGTCCTTTTCTTCTCTTGTGTTTCCCACTTAGAGAAGTTCCTTTAGCATTTGTTGTAGAGCTGGTTTGGCGGTGCTGAATTCTCTTAGCTTTTGCTTGTCTGTAAAGCTTTTGATTTCTCCATCGAATCTGAATGAGATCCTTGCCAGGTAGAGTAATCTTGGTTGTAGTTTCTTCCCTTTCATCACTTTAAGCATATCTTGCCACTCCCTTCTGGCTTGTAGAGTTTCTGCTGAGAAATCAGCTCTTAACCTTATGGGAGTTCCCTTGTATGTTATTTGTCGTTTTTCCCTTGCTGCTTTCAATAATTTTTCTTTGTCTTTAATTTTTGCCAGTTTGATTACTATGTGTCTTGGCGTGTTTCTCCTTGGGTTTATCCTGTATGGGCCCCTCTGCGCTTCCTGTACTTGGGTGGCTATTTCCTTTCCCATGTTAGGGAAGTTTTCGACTATAATCTTTTCAAATATTTTCTCGCGTCCTTTCTCTTTTCTCCTTCTGGGACCCCTATATGTGAATGTTGTTGTGTTTAATGTTGTCCCAGAGGTCTCTTAGGCTGTCTTCATTTCTTTTAATTCTTTTTTCTTTATTCTGTTCCATGGCAGTGATTTCCACCATTCTGTCTTCCAGCTCACTTATTCATTTTTCTGCCTCAATTATTCTGCTAGTGATTCCTTCTAGTGTAGTTTTCATTCCAGTTATTGTACTGTTCATTTCTGTTTGTGTGTTCCTTAAATCTTCTAGCTCTTTGTTAAACATTTCTTGTGCCTCCATTCTTTTTCCCAGATCTTGGATCATCTTTACTATCATTACTCTAAATTCTTTTTCAGGTAAGTTGCCTATGTCCACTTCATTTAGTTGTTCTTGTGGGTTTTTATCTTGTTCCTTTGTCTGGAATATATTTGTCTGCAGTCTCATTTTGTCTAACTTTCTGTGTTTGTGGTCTCCTTTCCTCTGGCTGCAGGATTGTAGCTCCTCTTATTTCTTGAGTCCACCCCCTGGTGGGTGAGGTTGGTCCTGAGGCTTGTGCAGGCTTCCTGGTGGGAGGTACTGGTGCCTGCTCACTGCTGGGTGGACTGGGTCTTGTCCATCTCATGTGCAGGGCCATGTCAAGAGGTGTGTTTAGAGGTGGATGTGAGCTCAGAACAGCTTTAGGCAGCCTGTCTGCTGATGGGTGGGGCTGTGTTCCTATCCTGCTAGTTGTTTGGCCAGAGGTGTTCCAGCACTGGAGCCTGTAGGCTGTTGGGTAGGGCCAAGTCTTGATGCAAAAATGGTGACCTCTGGAAGAGCTCACGCCAATCAGTTTTCTCTGGGACCTCTCTGCCACCAGTGTCCTTGCCCCCGCTGTGAGCCACATCCAACCTTCCCCTCCCCAGGAGACCCTCCAAGACTCATAGGTAGGTCCAGCCCAGGCTTCTGTGGAGTTACTGATTTATGCTGGATTCCAGTGTATGTGTAAGCTTGTGTGCTCCCTCCAAGAGTGGAGTCTCTGTTTCCCCTAGTCCTGTGGAGCTCCTACACTCAAGCCCTGCTGGCCTTCGAAGCCAAATGCTCTGGGGGTTACTCCTCCTGATGCCAGACCTTAGGCTGGGGAGCCTGCTGTGGGGCTCAGAACTCTCACTCTTGTGGGAGAACCTCTGCGATATAAGTATTTTCCAGTTTGTGAGTCACCCTCCCTGCGGGTGTGGGATTTGATTACGTTGCTAAAGTGCCCCTCCTACTGTCTCGTTGTGGCTTCCTCTTTGTCTTTGAATGTAAAATATCTTTTTTGGTAGGTTCCAGTCTTTTTTGTAGATGGTTGTTCAGCAGTTAGTTGTGATTTGAGTGTTTTTGTGAGGGGAGGTGAGCTCAAGTCCTTCTACTCTGCCATCTTTTCTGAAATCGAGGGGCTGCTTTTAGTTCGGATGCTTGCTGTCTCTTTCCTCAGTGTGTGCTGGCTGTTATCTTCTTGATATGGGGTGTTCAGGTGCAGCGGCCCTTGCGCACTCCCAGGATGGTGGGGGCAGGCCTTGGTGCCTGCTCACGTGTCTTGTATGTGCAGCTGCTCTCTGCACACTCTGGGCACAGCAGGGGCAGTGCTTGGTACCTGTTCATGGGTCTTGTAGCAGTGGCCTGTGCCCACCTCTGCAGCCCACGATGGTGGCATCAACTTGCACTCACCCCCGAAACTCCTGTAGGCAGTGTCCTGTTGTGTGGGAGGGCTCACAGGGTAGAAGCACTTATGGTGGTCCTGCCCCTCTCCTCATGTGCTCCCCAGTAATGGTACCTTGCCTCTCTGGTGGGCCCAGGTTTCTTCTGAGTACACCCTCAGTTGCCACAGTCCAGCCTCTTCAGGCTGTCCCTGGGCAGCCAACCCTGGTCCTCTCCCTGGGTTTGACCTCTGAAGCCTGAACATCAGCGCCCAGCCCCCACTTGCACCAACAGACGGGGGTCTCAGGGTGGGGAGCGCAGGGCAGTGGTGCTGACCTTCTGTGCAGGTTATTCTCCATTTTCCCTTCTGCAAACCAGTTGCTGCACTCTCCTTCTAGGCTCCAAAGCTCCCCCTCCATCCAGGCTGATCTCCCTGTGGTGAGGAGGCTTCCCAGGAGGTGGGAACCTTTCCTCCTTCACAGCTCCCTCCCTTGGGCGCTGGCCCCATCCAAACTCCTCTTTCTTTTTCCTTTTGTCTGGTTATATGGAGGTTTTCTTGCCCTTTTGGAAGTCTGAGGTCTTCTGTTGGTGTTCAGTAGATGTTCTGTGTGAACTGTGTCACTTGTAGATGTATTTTTAATGTTTCTGTGGGAGAAGGTGAGCTTCCTGTCCTACTCCTCTGCCATCTTTTTTTTTTTTTTTAATTTAAATTAATTAATTAATTTATTTATGGCTGTGTTGGGTCTTCATTTCTATGCGAGGGCTTTCTCTAGCTGCGGCGAGTGGGGGCCACTCTTCATCGCGGTGCGCGGGCCTCTCACTGTCGCGGCCTCTCTTGTTGCGGAGCACAAACTCCAGACGCACAGGCTCAGTAGTTGTGGCTCTCGGGCTTAGTTGCTCCGCGGCATGTGGGATCTTCCCGGACCAGGGCTCGAACCCGTGTCCCCTGCATTGGCAGGCAGACTCTCAACCACTGCGCCACCAGGGAAGCCCTCCTCTGCCATCTTGATCCTGTCTCCCAGAATCTTTCAGGAAGGTTTGAATTTCAGTTAAGGTATAGGTTCTGATGTTTCTACTTTGTGATTCTCTCCTGTTACCTTAATCTTATGCGTTGTTACTGGATGTTTGTGGATGACGTCCCTGTGAGCCCTCTTTGTAAGTGGCTGCTCTCCTCTCCAGGGTGCCCAGCTGACCTCGCTGGGGCTGGGGTCTGCTTCCACTAGCACAGTACTCACAGGGTCTTTGGGAACACCTCCTTGGCCTCCGGAGTGGAACATAAGAGCCTGGCATGCTGGTGTGCGGCAGCACAGGACGCTTCGTTGGAGGTTCTGAGTTTATCAAGGAGCTGGTGCACCTCTGCAGGGTTCTTAGGAGAAGCTGGCACCAGATGTTTAGGACGTTCATATTGGCCTATTAATTTTTTAGCAACATTTCACCAGGGATTGGACCCATGATATATCCCATTGGGTAAGGGGAGGAAGAGCCATAGCAGAGTCAAGTGGTGACACAGAGACCCGATGCCTCCACCGTATTACCCCTTTCATGGTGCCATTGGTGCTATTTCACTTGTCTGGGTCAGGACACATAGTCCAGGCATGACCCACCGACTCAGTGGTCACAGGTAGGGTCTCCTGTTATTTGGGATACCTGTCTTTTAGATGGATGCCTCAGTGGTCAAAAGCTTAAGCCAGGCACCTGCATTACAATTTAAAAAAATTCAACAGTCAGGTGCTTATACTACAGTTATCTTGTTACCGATTTCTAATTTGATTCTGTTGTGGTCAGGGAACACTCTGTACGATTTCAATCCTTCTAAACAAGACTTGTATGGCCCAGCATATATCTATTCTGTTGAATGTGCTATGTGCATTTGAAAAGAATGTATATTCCACAGCTATTAGTGGAAAAAAAAAATTTTTTTTTTTTTTTTGTCTGTGCTATGTGCCATGTGGGATCTTAGTTCCCTAACCAGGGATCAAACCTGTGTCCCGTACAGTGGGAGTGTGGAGTCTTAACCACTGGACTACCAGGGAAGTCCTGGTGAAATAGTCTATCAACGTCAGATCAAGGTGGTTAATAGTGGTGTTCATATTTTATATATCTTGATTGAATTTTTGTCTAGTTCTATCAATTGCTGAGAGAAGATGTTAAAATCTTCAACTATGCTTGTGGGTTTGTCTTGTCTTTCTTTAAATGTGTCCATTTTTGCTTTATCTATTTGGAAGCTCTGTTACTAGGCACATACATGTTTGTCTCCCCAAATTAACCCCATTATGATTACTCTTTAGTAATACTCTGTCCTGAAGTCTGTTTTATCTGATAGTAATATTACTCTCCAAGCTTCTTATGTTTACCAGTTATGAAATATTTTTTCCATCCACTTACATATCCATCTGTCTTTACATTAAAAGCATGATTCTTACAGAACATATAGTTTGGCCTTGCTATTTTTTTTTATCCATTAGACAATTTCTGCCTTTCATTAATATGACTGAACTTTAGGTCTACCATCATACTACTTGTTTTGTTTGTCCCTCCCCCCTTTTTGTTCCTTTCTTCTTTCTTGCCTTCTTTTTGGGTTAAAAATGTTCTTAAGAGTTCCATTTTAATTTATCTATTAGCTTTTTAGATATACTTCTTTCCATAATTTTTTCAGTGGTTGATCTAGATTACAATATACCTGAACTTTTCATAGTCTTAGTGTTGTATCACGTCATGTACCTTGAGCAAATTCCTTAGCCTCTCTGAACCTCAGTTTCCTTTATAAACAAAAATAAACAACTTGTCTCATGGATTATTTGGCTATTGAACGAGCTAACGCATATGAAGCAAATAGTATGCTTTCAAGAGCAGAATAAGCAAGGAAATACCTTTGTACCATCATCACTAACAGCAGTGCTGTTGTTATTACTGATACCAACCAGGGTTCTTAGCCTTCCCTAATCAATAGAAATTGACTAGAGGCCAGACAAGAAATTCAGGCAAGGCTTTATTGGGGCCCCTGCTGCATCAGGGGGCAGCGAAAACTAGTAACAGGTTCCCTTGCTCACTCCCCGATTGGGGGCGAGCTGGTTCTATGTGGGGTGAAGGTAGGGGTGTGTCCAGGGGTCAGGCCAGAGGGGTGGCTTAGGTGTTTTGCCCCCCCTTTGGTGGTGCTGAGTGCAGGGGGCATGTGCAGTACTCTGCTTTTGCTCCCAACACCCTGTTTTTGCTCCCAGCTCTTCAGAAGTGGCAGTCGGGTTGTTGTTTTTTTTTTTTTTGTCTTTTTGTATCTTTTGTCCATAATTTGCCCCCAACTGCACATGCATGCAGTTATTTTTAGTCCCTTATAGTTTCTTCGTATTTTGTTGCTCAAGGAGATGTTTGTCCAGGTGTAAGCACTGCAGCAAAAAGTCCCAGGTCCCAGCCTGTCTCATTCCCCCCGAGAGACTCTACACCCTTAAGGGGTGTACTCTTAAGGGGTAAGGGGCCGAAGATCTCTCCTTCTGAAGCTTCTTCCTGCTGGACAGGGGCCACAGACCCTAGCTTACCCTAGAGGTGTAGAAGTCCCTTGCTGACTCTTCCAAGGACCTGTAGGGACCTTGGCCACTCTCCGCTGGAATGGGTTGAATTTCTTGAACCATCACAAGCCTTACTTCAAACTGTTGGAGCCTAGAAGACACAAACTTAACCAAAAGGTTAAACAAGGGCTAAAAAGGAAAAGAACAATAGCCATTAAAGGGCCTAGAAAGGGAAGGAACCAGGGTAACTTTGGGAGGGCTTCCTTAACTGTTGACCAGACAGGGGAGGTGATGTCACCCCTGCCAAGAAGCCATTCTGCTTGGGTGTATATTTTTGTTAATCTCAGGGTTAAAGTTTAACATGATTCTCTAATTTTAGAATGGAAGGTCTGGACCTATTGGTCCCAGGTCTGCTTCTTGGACTGAAAAGTCTTAGTCACAGGTTTACAGCAGTAGGGAAGACAACGGAGCGCTAGGCGAAATACAGCATAAATCAGCATGACTGAAAAGAAAAGGGTTATGAGAAAATGAAAACCTCCTGCCAGAAAGTTTTTTATACCCTGTGGGATCGAAGAGAACAAACTAGAGAACCAGTTTTCAATTTCCCCGCCCATGCTGAATAGCAAGGATTGGTGGTTAATTGTCCACTGAAGCCAGGTGGCTTGTCGAATTTTCTCAGTGTTGGTTTCTACCTGGGAAGAGGTGTTGATGTATGTGCAACAAGAAGTACTGGCAGTTGCACATACCAATCCTTGTTCTGCCAATAGATAATCGAGGGTCAATTGTTTGTCAAGTACCACCTTGGCCAGGGAATCTAGACTTGTTTTGGTTTTTGAACCATTTCTGTGAGATGTAAAATCTCAGCCCCGTATTTTACAGGGGGATTTTTTGCATTTAAAAGTCCTCTTTCTTTCCAGATACCATGGACATGTAAAACAAGGCAGGCATATTTTGAGCCTGTGTATATATTTATACTTTTTTCTTTCCCTAACTTTAAGGCTCAAGTTAGGGCTATTAGCTCAGCCCTCTGGGCTTGTTAGGTAGCAAAGGTTTTGCTTCTATAACAGTATGAGCGCTCACAATAGCATAATCTGCCCTCCTGACTCTGTCTTTAACAAAACTACTGCCATTAGTAAACCATTCTCCCTCAGGGTTTTCTACGGCCTGGTCTGTTAAATTAGGCCTACAGGCATAAACCTGGTCACAGTTTTCCAGGCAGGAATGTGTTAGCTTTGGGCTTTCAGTGGGCATCAGTGTAGCCGGGTTAAGGATGTGGCACGTTTTGAGGTTACCTTCGGGGAGTCAAGGAGTAAAGCCCAGTACTTAGTAAGGCAGCCTCCAGTTAACCAATGGTGGCCTTTAATCTCCAGAATCCCTTGTCCTTGATGAGGGGTCTGGACTTCCAGTGGCTGTCCAAAGGTAAGCTTGTCAGCGTCTTCCACTGATAAAGCAGTGGCAGTTACCACCTGGAGGCAGCCAGGCCAGCCTTGGGCCATGGAATCTAGAAAACAGATTTTCTAGATTTGGAAAAATCTGGAAAAAGTTTGGAAAAATAGCCTATAGGCTGATGAACTTCTCCTAGCTTTTGTACAAGGACCCCCAGAGCTGTCCCCTGATTTTCAGCTCTGTACAAGATAAATGGCTTTTTAAAATTGGGGAGACCTAGAACAGGAGCTCTGGTGAGGGCCTGTTTGATATTATTAAAAGCCTTTTCTTGTTCCCCAGTCCAAAGTAATGCTTCTGTTATCTGGGCCTTTCGTGGCTTCATACAGAGGCTTAGCCATTAGTCAGAATCCTGGAATTCAAATTGTGCAAAATCCTGCCATGCCGAAGAAAGTATGAAGTTTTTTTTGTTCTTTTTTTTTTTTGTCTTTGGGGCACTGAGGCCTAATATAGCTTACTTTCTATCTGGAGATAACTGTCTACTTCCAGGGTTTATAATATATCCCAGATATTTAACTTGTTGCTTTGAGATTTGTGCTTTTTTTCTTGGGAGATCCTGTAGCCCCGGGCCCCAAGGAAATTAAGGACTTCAATGGTATTCTGATCTGAGGCCTCCATGGTGGAGCTACATATTAATATGTCATCTACATACTGTAGGATAGCCCCTTCTTTTAGGTGTATTTCCCTTAGTCCTTTTCCTAGGGCCTGGGCAAACAAGTGGGCTGTCCTGAAACCCCTGAGGCAGTACTGTCCAGGTATATTGTTGCATTTGGCCTGAGTGGGGGTTAGTCCACTCAAAGGCACAGATACTGAGATGAGGGATGAATTGTGATGCACAAGAATCCATCCTTGAGGTCAAGGACAGTAAACCATTTGGCATCTCCAGGAATCTGGACTAATATAAGGATGAGCCATAAGGGGATGTATAGGGATCCCTACATCATTTACTGCTCTAAGGTCTTGTACCATTTGATATTCCCCATTTGGCTTAACAACTGGCAAAATAGGGGTAATGCACAGAGACCAGGGCACTAAGAGGCCACGCTTTAGGAATTTATCTATGAGGGGTTGCAAACCCTTTTTTGCTTCAACTTTATGGGATACTGTCTCTTGTTAGGATAAGTGACTTCTGGCTTAAGGCTAATTTTTACAGGTTGGACGTTTATAGCCTTCTCAGGGATTCCTTTGTCCCAAACTGCAGGGTTTACTGTGTGTAGAATATGGCTGGGAATAGGGCTTTGTTCTTCCAGCTGATTTGTCTTAGAGTCAAGAAAAGGGGCTGCTCGGCGCCTCCTAATCGTAATATGGCTCCAAGGGAGCCTAGAAAGTCTCTTTCCACTAGTGGGGTAGGACACTCAGGCACAACTTAAAAGACATGTGAAATTAAATGCTGTTCAAATTGGCAAGTGAGAGGCCCAGTAAAATAACAGGTGTGAGGCTTTCCATCGACACCAGTCACTGTACAACTTTTGGAAAGCGGCCCAGTATGAGAGATCAAGACAGAGTAAGTGGCTCCTGTATCAATTATAAAATTGATTTTCTTACCTGCCATGTCAAGGACCACCTGGGACTACTCGATAGAGATAGACATCTCATGAAGGGGAGCCGCCAGAGTCCCTGGGCCTCCTCAGTCGTCTAGCATGGCCATCTCGGGAGTGGGAGCCCCCCTTCCGCTTCGGAACTGGGGACAGTCCCATTTCCAATGACCTGTTCGTTTGCAGACTGGGCATGGACCAGGGGCTCTTTTTGGCACTTTTGGGCCCAGTGGTCAGTTGACTTACATTTGAAGCATTTCCCCTTGCTGGTTTTGTCTCCAGGTGGATGGTTAAATTTCCTTGGCCCCCTTGGGTTGCCCTGAGGTCATAAGGCGTGGCTGACAGCTATGGCCATTGGTTTAGCATAAGCCCTGGTCTGCCTGTTTTCACATTGAGTTCTCTCTTCCTCCTCAGCTTGGTCTCAATTATTAAATACCCCGAAGGCCGCCTCTAGGAGTTGGGCATCAGGGTTTGTGTGCCTAATTGTAACTTTTGGAGCTTTTGCCAGGGGCAGACTGGCTGATAAAATGTTGTCCAAGTAGGGATTGGCCCTCTGGAGTAGATGGATCAATATTAGTAAATTTTCTAAAAGCCTCCACAAGATATCCCTGAAAGAGAGCTGGATTTTCGTTTCCTTCTTGGGTCACTCCTTTAACCTTTTCATAGTTAACTGGCTTTTTGATGTACTTTCTCATCCCTTCTAACACACATTGGATCATTTGCTTCCTGGTTTCTGTTCCCTCCTGGGAATTATAATTCCAGCAGGGCTCCTGATTTGGGACTGTCTCCCCACCCATACCAAAATGTTTGGTTTGGTCCCTGGCAAGCTGGATTATGACTATCTGGACATCCTTCCAAGTTAAATCAAAGGTCAGAGTTAGGGCCTGAAACCCTCCAGCAAACTTACTAGGGTCTTCAGAAAATCGGCCCAGTCTGTTTGCATTGGGCTAAACTGGTTATAGAGAAGGGCACATGTACTCTGATTGTCCCTTCACCGTTTGCCACTTCCCTAAGAGGGCATATTTTCCCGATCCTGGGTGATAAGAAGTTCCACTACAAGTTACCCCAGAGGGACTAGTCTCTTCTTTCTGGGGTAACGGAGGGCATAAAGGGACATAGGGAGGTGAAGTTGGGGACCGGTCAGAGGGATCTGGGGAAGTAGGTGGCTCGGGAGAGGCAGGTGGCTCTGGAAAAGCAGGGGACACTTGGTTCCCCCCTGAGAGCTGGGGAAGGTTAAAAGGGGATCATCTGAAATGTCAGGAGTGCTTTCTGATTCCACAGGCTTTTGATTATAGGAGCTGCATAGAGCAGGGTTTTGGTAAAGGGTCATGAAGGCTTGAACATAGGGAACCTCAGTCCATTTTCCCATCTGTGACAGTAGAAATCCAGTTGCAAGATGGTATTATAATTTAGAGACCCATTTCAGACCATTTTTCTCCATCCCCCCAACTTATATAAAGGCCAGGTAGTGTTATGGTAGAGTTTAAGTTTTTCCCTTTTCTTATTTGAAATGGCTTGGATATTCAATGAATTCCTATCATGTAACTTAATTTAGTTTCAAGTTACCAAAATTTGGAGGGACTATTTTAGATGGACATTTCCAAAACATAATTATTCCTATAGAGTTTACCAAAAAGCTCTTATCTCAGTTACATTTACTTAAAAGTTTAATCATATCAGGTTATTTTCCCTGTTGGCAAATTTCATAACAATGTGCACTTATTGACTTCCAGTAACCCTAGGTACAATAAAAGTATTATATGTAATGTTGACGACTCTAAAGACAGGTCTGTATTAATTAAACCCACAAACTTAAGCTAGCTTTAATACCAGATATTAATTCAATATTGAATATTTCCCAGATCACATGAACCTGAAAAGTATTCTGGTGAGTTTTTTAAAAATTATTTCTGAGAATGTATTTAGGTGCTTACTTTCTGTTAAGCCAATTAAATACAACTCATTTACAAGTTAGTTTTTACATAAAGACAGACAGAACCAGAGACCTCATGGTTTTCCCGCTTGAATTTAAAAAGGCCTCTCTTTTTTCTCCTCAGTCTGGGGGACTACAGATGGATCAGGTAGTTCCTGAGAGCCCAGGCAGAATAGCTACATTGCAAAGGCAGAGGAGAGAAATGCAAGCGCCTCTCTTTTCTTTTTTGCTCTTTAAAATCCCACCAAGTAACCCAAGGCTGGAGTCTCAGGTAATGTGGGCTATATTTGCATTTCAAGGCTTAAATGCTCCATCGTGCCCACAATTTCAGCAGACTTGCAGGAGCAGCTGGACAGACAAAACTACATAAGACAAAGATACCAATGACAAAAACTTAAAGACACAAACAAGAAGTTTTCAGGATAAAGGGGACGAGAGTGCAGTTATAAGGATCAATGGAGAAGTAAAGGGAAAAGACTGAAAAAGAGAAAGAGACAGCAAGAAAATAAAGGTGGTAATACTGGGACGATAGCACTTCCAGCCAGTACACAATATGAGGTTTGAACCTCAATCACTCATAAGTCTCCCATCAAGAAGAGCCTGCTGGACCAGCATCTGCACGGTGTGAGGCGAGCCTCTCCCACCTCTGCTTGTCACCCGTCAAGGTGAGCCACTGCCGGCCAGAGGGAGCAGGTCTCACAAGCTGGGAGGAGTGATGCTGTAGCTGCCCAACGTCCACTCTCTCGGAAGGACAGAAGTAGGAGAGGACGGAGAAAGGAGAAGTAGAGAGATTCCAGGAGAGGGAAAGGGACAAAGGGGAGGGGAAAGCGTTGCCTGAATGAGGGTACTGAGGCCCCCAGGGGCCAGGAAGGCAGACTTACCAAATGTGGTGATGCTGAAACAAGAGGTTCGGGTGGCCACTTGTCGCCCACAGGGAAGCTGCATTCGGTGGTCCTGGAGGCGCCCGGATCCTCTCCCTGGAACAACGGGGGACAAGTGCCCCACGCTGGGTGCCACTAAGTCTGATACAGAACAGGGTTCTTGGCCTTCCCCAATCAATAGGGGCAAGACAAGAAATTCAGGCAAGGCTTTACTGGGGCCCCTGCTGCAGCAGGAGGGAGCGAGAACAAGTAACAGGTTCCCTTTCTCGCTCCATAAAGGGGGGGCAAGCTGGTTCCTTATATGGGGTGAGGGCAGCAGTGTGTGTCCAGGGGTCAGGCCGGAGGGGAGGCTTAGGTGGCCTGCCCCCGCTTTGGTGGTGTTGAGTGCAGCGGGCATGCGCAGTACTCTACTTTTGCTCCCGACACCCTGTTTTTGCTCCCAGCTCTTCAGAAGTGGCAGTTGGGTTTGGTTTGGTTTTGTCTTTTTGTATCTTGTTGTCCATAATTTGCCCCAACTGTGCATGCACACAGTTTTTAGTCCCTTATAATTTCTTTGTATTTTGTTGCTCCAGGAGACGTTTGTCCAGGTGTAAGCACTGCAGCAAAGGGTCCCAGGTCCCAGCTTGTCTCACTATTATTACCACTACTACTACTAGTCTGGTGGCAGGTGCTGTTGCTATTGTTGTTGTTTGACCTCCTGAGGCCACAGGGGAGCCATACTGACATCCTCACCAGCTTGACCCCCTTGAGGTCACGTTTTTCCACCCATTCCTCTAGGTGGCCTGCTCCATCGATGACAGTTTTTGTCTCAGCAGGGCAACCCTCAGCTGCCTCTTCCTTATCCAGGCTCAGCCATCCTGTGCCTACCCTTCAGGCTGCTCTTGTATCCAGAAGAGCCAAATCAGCCGATCAGAGCCAGGCCCGCCCGTAGGCTGGTCCTCATCACAAAGCCTGGCTTGTTTTCAACATTACACCGTCTGTTGCTCTGAGCAAAATAATCTGAGGCCACAGTCCCACAGGCCTCCTGCTATCTTCAAATGCATACTTCCCGCATGACAGGACTCCCCGTATCTCAGGGGGCAGCCTCTGCTCAGCCCTGGTGTCTCTTCATCTCCCTAAGAGATATCAAACCCCACCTGCTGCCCCAAGTTTTCTCACTTTCAGTAATGGCCTCAGCGACCTGCAGGGACACAGAATAACTTCCTCTTCCCACATTCAGCATCAACCAGACAAAGGAGAAGTGCTAATGTCAGCTCCACCCCCAAACAACCTACATGAACTACTGTGTGTTTTTCAAGGCATGGAATACCACAGTTCTGAGGTGGGCATAGGTAGTCCTCAGGGGTCCGGATGGGCTGGAGGCAGGAGGAATAGGGCAAATACCAGAAGACACTAGGAAGGCAGAAGGAAGTGAACCTGGATCCTGGCAAGATGGTTTCTCACTAATTGCCAACAATCAGTAACGGGAGGAAACACTGCTTACTCTGAAGTTTTGTTGACAGCAGTCAGATGGGAGCTATGAACTGGCAGAACGCCATCTCTTAGGCTTCTCTTCCTGAGAGGGGGTTTCTGCTTCTGGGCAGCTCTACCCAAATTCTCCTCCCAGTTAGTATCAAGCTCATTTACTTTTTAAAAAGCAGATGATGGTACTCCTTATTTAAGACCCTACTATGGCTTCTCATTTTTCTCACAGGGACAGGCCCAGCCCATACCTGCATTTCCAGCTTCAGGGAATCTATCCTCTGCCTGGGTTGTCTGTCTGCTCCTGGGATGCACTGCTAATAAGTAAATGCCCCAAGGGCAGGAGCCCTCTTTCATAGTATAATCTTGTTCACCAGCGTGTCCCCAAAAGCCCACAGTGCCTGCTCCCTTGTTGGTGCTTACAATGTCTTTTTGGAATGAATGAATGTCCCCTCATCTGCTGCCATGATTAGTGTCAGCAGCCATGGTCCAGATGTCTCATGGGGTTTTATGCTCCCTTAAGTTCTTCAGTACCCATCTCTGGGTTCTTTCACGTGAGTCCCTAAAATTTTTATATGTTTTGGCTTGTTAGTTGCATTTTGTTTAACATTCTGACAGTCCTTATAAAACCGAGAAAGGTGGGTTCTACATTACTAAAACATGTGTCACACATGAAATGATTCAATGTGTGTGTCTGAGGCAGAAGGAGAGCGAAGACCTGAGGAGAAGACGGTCACTAACATCCAGCTGAGGTCTGGAAAAGAGAGCAGAGGGATCCCAGCCATGGTTCCCTGACTGTTCAGCAGGATGAGCTATGGGAGTTTCCTTCTCCAAAACACCGGAGAACACACCGGATGAAGTCGGAAGACTGTCGAGTGGAGACCAGGTCCCAAGAGTCCACTGTACTTTGGCCAGCAGGATTTGATGTGACAATCAGGTAAGGGGTTGAGCCACACACGGCCTGGGGATGGCACAGGGCTCTATGTAGGTCACTCAGCTGAAGAGATGAAGATGGACTGTGGGCGAGAGTAGTGAATGTGACAGGGGAGACAGCAGGGGTGGCTGGAACTAAACCTCCAGCACCCCACAAAGCCCCCGCCTCCTGAGGGGGACCCAGTGTCTCACATTTCCACGTCTTTGCGAGCTTTGTGCCTCCTGCCTATGGTGCTGTCACCTTATGCCCCATTTGACTAGTCCTGAGACTTAGCAACAGTAGAGTGACACCAATTCCATTTAGCCACACTGGATTTATACCAAGAAGATGTTCCCAACTTTAGATTTATAGAGCATAAAACAATGCGGAAAAGTTAAAATACTTAAGCACTCTAGTTATGAAAAAGATATCTATGGAAATGGAAAGAAAATGTCTAATTAAAATCAGTGGAGTGAAGACTTCCTTGGTGGCGCAGTGGTTAAGAATCTGCCTGCCAATGCAGGGGACATGGGTTCGAGCCCTGGTTTGGGAAGATCCCACATTCCGCGGAGCAACTAAGCCCGTGCGCCACAACTACTGAGCCTGCGCTCTAGAGCCCACGAGCCACAACTACTGAGCCCACGTGCCACAACTACTGAAGCCCGCGAACCTAGAACCCATGCTCCGCAACAAGAGAAGCCACTGCAGTGAGAACCCTGTGCACCGCAACAAAGAGTAGCCCCCACTTGCAGCAACTAGAGAAAGCCCGTGTGCAGCAACGAAGACCCAACACAGCCAAAAAAAAAAAAAAAAAAAAAAAAAAAAAAAAATCAGTGGAGTGAAGACGTCACGGGGTCAAGTACAGTGGGCATGGGTTTTGGGGTCAGACAAGTAGAATTTGTTGTGCAAACTGTCCCGCCTTTTGGCCTGCACCTCACCAGTGAAATGACAACTTGCCTTCTAGCTTGCTGTAAGGTTGATGAAATAAAGTCATATGTCCAGGCTATAAGAACTCGTCTTCAGGAGTTTCCTCTAAGACCACTTCTGTATATGAGGATTACAAGGCACTTTTTAAAAAAAATTATGAGTTCTGATCTGGATTTCTAAGGCCTTGGGAGCAAACAGCTCATGAAAGAACAGTCACCCCTATGGTCATTTGTTTAATTGTAAAGGTGTTTATGTTGAATTTTCTCAAAGCATTTGTAATTTGCTAATTTAGAGTAATAATAACCTTGGCATTCCCTGCATTTTTTTCATTGGTTTTTCTGTCTTTACTAGTCTTTTTTTTTTTTTGTATTAAAGGTTCCATCATGTTAACAAGGAATGTCAAATACGTGTTTTAGCTGAGAACACAGGCTCAAGACTACAACACAGCCATGAAAGCTGGAGCGGAACACGGCAGCTGGCCACTGTACAGAGTAAGGGAACTGCCTGATGTCATGCTATGTTAACTCATGTTAGTTAACTGTGTCCACTTAAATGGGTTATGTTGGTATTCCAGAATAAACAAATGTTAGAGACTAAGGAATGCATGAAAAATTTTCCATTGAAATTAATGTTAATTATATTTTTGACTTTGGAGAATTCTACTCTCCAGGCCCATAAAATCATATACAAATTCACATAAACACAACATTTTTAGATTTTTATTTTACAAAATTTGGTGTACACACACACACACACACAGGCACGCACACACACTTTTTCTCTCCCCCCTCCCCCCATCTGTCTTGGTGGCATTTACCCCTAAACGCTCTTTCCCATGGAATACTGTCCAGCTGTGGTATATCTTTACCACAGTTTATTCAATCATTCCCTTACTGATGGTCATTCACATTGTTTCCTTTTTTTGCCCTTACCAAAAAATACAATATACATTGATAAACACATAGTCTTAGGTACTGGCACTTTATTTTTTTTCCTAGGGATGGATTCCCAGAAGTGAGTCTGCTGGGTTGAAGAGTAGAGTTGGCCCTTGAATAACACAGGGGTTAAAGGCACGGATCTTCAGTGTAGTCGAAAACCCAAGTATAAAGTCAGTCCTCCATATCCAAGGTTCTGCATCTACAGATTCAACCAACCGTGGATTGTGTAGGACTGTAGCACTTACTGAAAAAAATCCGTGTATAAGCGGACCTGCGCATATTAAACTGGTGCTGTTCAAGAGTCAACTGCATGTGTGTTCTTAACGTTAAAAGACAGAGTCACAATTATTTCCAAGGAGGTTGTCACAATTTGTATTTCTAACAGCAGTGTAGGAAGTTAACCTCTTCCCTTGCTTCCTTGCCATTAGTATAGATAAGATGACAATTTAGAAAGACAAAGACTTACTGGACTATGGATATTCTGATAAATTTGTTCAGAAAAATCATTCACGTTCATATACAGTCATAGCACATCAATACTCTTCAAAAACAAAAGAAAAAAAGGCCAGTTACAGTGGCCATTTACAATTCTAATGCATGATTTGTGATGGATAAGGAAAGGAACTGGTGAATTTGAAATCAAGCCTAAAATGGAATCTTTGAGCTAATTATGCAAAAATAAGAAATTTTTTTAGGTTAATAATCAATATATGGGGACATCACTAAAGTCTAATTTATGAAGTGTTTGTGAGCCTTTAAAGCAAAGTTGTAACTTACACTAAGTCAGGTTCCAAAGGGAAATGCTTTTGGTTGATGATAATGAAACTCATGGAAGAAATGCCTCCTTTTAAACAGAATTCTGCAAAAATTTATTTCTAAAGTGGACTAAGCACATGGAAAATTTAAAAAGCAATATAAGACATTTATTGACAGTTTCTTAAATTATTTTTCCTCTGAAGTCTCTGAAATTTAACACTTGAACGACATATGCATCCTATTTTTTGCAAGACAATTTATAAAACATTAAGAGCAATAGGGAAACACCCAAAAATACATGTAGTTTCTGGGTTATACAATATTTTGGTAAAAGACATGCATTTGCATTTGTATGTAAATATCCCAGTGGAAAATAACAAGAGCATGATGGGTGTGGTTATTCTTTACACAGCCCATTTATTCCGTGGTGCACAGTGAGTGATAAAACCCACATCTGCTGCCTTTCACTCTCTTCAATCTCTCTCAATTATCTCACACTTGCATATTTATGTCAATAATACTTCTAGGAAATCTTCAGCAAACCCAGAAGGTTAAAACTTCAACAACATTGTCTTCTGTTGACTGAAGAGGCAGCTCAATAACAATGGTCATACCAACTTATACATGCCAGCAAGGAGGAGGAGAAAACATACGCTACATGATATGAAAATCTGTTACGTGTTTCATTTGGAATGCATACTGGATTGTAAAGGTACTGAAAAACACATGTTCAGTATGGAAAATCATGTTTGATGTGTCCTAATTTGATTATCAAGACAAGAATTTCAAACTCTTAGTGTCTGTTAAATTTACATGTGCAGATCTAAAATATACATTTTTTTTTTTTTTTGTGGCATATTCTCGCACATAACCACTGAATTCCTAGGGTACTCTCTCTAGCTCCTTTATGCTGCTTGCTGCCAGAATATTTCATTATTGAATGAATTATTCAAGATTTTAAAAAACTCACTGTAATACAGCTAAGTATGTCTATTTACAATTGGATATATTCTGATATGTATTCTTTAGTTAGGTATCATATACCTATCAATCAGTACAATATTGTTCTTAGGGGACCTCATTTTTATACATTTTTGAGTTGACAGATTGTATCTCAGTATGAGTTCCCATGTTCCTTCAGCACCTTCGCGAGGCTTCTCCCCATTGGAAGGGTTCTCCACAGTACAACCTGGCTGCAGTCTCAGGGTTTATCCCCGGTATGAACCCTCTGATGGACACTGAGTCGGGACTTCCTGCTGAAGGCCTTCCCACATTCAGAACACTCATATGGTTTCTCTCCTGTGTGGATTCGCAAATGTAATCTAAGAGTTGACCTCTGGCTGAATGTTTTGCCGCATTCAGTACATTCATAGGGTTTTTCTCCGGTATGAGTTCTCATATGTATAATGAGTTGTGAGTTCTGGATAAAGGATTTTCCACATTCACTGCACTCATAGCGTTTCTCCCCTGTGTGAATTTTCTGGTGTATAATGAGGTTTGATTTCTTGAAGAAGGTTTTGGCGCATTCATTACACTCATAGGGTCGTTCTCCAGTATGAATTCTCTGGTGTGTAGTAAGTTCAAATTTCTGGGCAAAGGTCTTGCCACATTCACTGCATTCGTAGGGCTTCTTCTCCATATGTGCTCGCTGGTGTACAATGAGGTTTGACTGGTGGGTGAAAGCTTTTCCACATTCAAGACATTCAAAGGGTTTCTCCCCAGTATGGATTCTCTGATGTTTAATGAGGTTTGCCTTATGGGAGAAGGTTTTCTTACACACATTACATTCATAAGGTTTTTCTCCAGTATGTATTCTCTTATGACTAATAAGGAGTGATTTAAATGAGAACGCCTTGTCACAATAATTACAGATAAAAGGTTGCACCAAATTTCTGATTTTCTGGTGTTTAAAAATGCCTTCTTTATGGCTGAAGGCTTTTCCACTTCTATTATATTCAGAGTATTCCACTCCAGTATGGGTTTTCTCTTGCTTCAGATAGAGGAGTGCTTTTCCAAATCCGTTACAGTCGTCGTCTTTCTTTCTTATATAGCTTCTATCGCTAGTAAGTAAGTCTGAATTATATCTCAAAGTTTTTTCATATAAGTCATATTTATAGGGTACTTGTCTTAAAGAAACAAAGTCTGTGCTAAGATTAAATGTTTTTCCAAAGAGATTATCTCTTTCTTCAATTGGGGTTTGGTTCTTAAAGATTATAAATGGCCTTGCCTGCTCATCTGGGTTTCTGTGGTCCCTCTCCATCTGGTCATCAGCCTTCCATACCTCTAGGAAAGAGCACATGAAATACTCTGTCAACCCTTTCACCACAATGTTACGGAATGTGAAGACTCCACAAATGTTCCATTGTAGGGCTGCCTCTTTAGTTTGGGACACAGTCTTCCAGTATAAAAAAGTCCCCAGTTCCAAGTTTTCCTAGCTCTTAAACTCTGAAGGAAAAGACAAAGCCTGTGGCAAAATGGACACAAATAGCACTGCCAGATTATAAAACGGCCTTAAAAGTGGGTGAAGGGAAATAAATAAAAACAAATGATGTGAGAAGGCTGGCAATTCCAGAGACAAAGGCGATTTGGTGTCCTCAAGGACACCAGTTGGTACAGACCAAGAAAATGAGATGTTAAGGGAAAAAACCCAGGCAGATCTAAGTTGAGCAGCCAACACTGAGACTCTGAATTACTGTGGTCGGATGACCACCTCACCTACATGCTCGAGGCTCCTTCCCCTTTTCTCTCCTTTTTTCATCTGCATCAATAACATCCTAAAGGCAACCTTTCTCACAGGTTTGCAGAGAGAACCCTATGCAGAGCTCCAAATCTCCCAAGTAGAACTTTTCCAAGTGGAAGGCAAAATCCAGAAATTCAGAGATTCTGTAGGAAATATAAAATGGATCTAAGATCTTTTTGACAGAATTGCTCACTGCTACTGCTGGTTGCACTACTTTTTCTATCAAAGTTGTTGGAGAGAGTAAGTGTTTCCATCACTGTATCCTGTATTTCTCCTTTTCACGTGTTTAATTTCTTCCTCAAACCAATCTCGTCTCTGCTTTTATTTGAAGGAATCTTAAGGATCAAATTTACCTGGCTTCAAGCTATGCTTTAAGAACCTTTACTCTGATCTCTGTATTACTGGTATTCCTGACTCTTGTGATCCTGCTGCCATTTGTGTCACTCTTGTACTGAAAAATCTGTATTTTCCTTGAGGCTACTAAACCAATTCCCATGACCTAAAATATAGAAGTCACCATTCTGGCTAAGTGAGAATACTAATGAAAGAGGAACTAATCACAGAACAAAGGTTTAAAACATGTTAGGCAAGAATCAAGGCTTGAGTGTGAGAGGTGAATAGCTATAGAAATTAAACAGGAAAAACATTAAGCAGCGAGAGACTGATATTTGGAGGTATGACTCAGGATATGAGGTGCACAAGTCATCTGTTCTCAGCTACCTCTAAAGGTTTAGGGATTTGAAAAATAGATTCCTAAAAAATATTTCAAAGATACCAACCCATTCATAATCTCTAGGATATTACTTCCACTGGCTTCTATCTGATTCTCCTTCCGACCTTCCACATCTTCCCTAGAAAGTTGTGAACTGGAAATTCTAACTGTGGTATCCATAACTCTTCTCACTGATCCAACATGAAAATCTGGTTTGATAATATCAGAGAACTTGATAATGGAACACAGCTCCTAACTGCTTGGACTTCAGAAAGCCTGAAAATAAAGAAGGTAGAACTTCAGAGTCTGCACTCTCTCAGCTTTAATACATGAAGCTTGACACCAAAACCATTTAGTAATTCAGAAGCTTATAATTTTTGGTAACTGAGAAAGGACCTAAACACTACTAGGCAACATTGAACTACGAACTACACCTGAAAGCTGTCCTTACCCACTGATAGTAAGTTGCTGTAATTCTCCAGCATCACGTCCATGTAGAGGATCCTCTGAGAGGGGTCCAGTTGCTCCCATTCCTCCTGGGTGAAGTCCACAGTCACATCCGTGAATGAAACTGATCCCTGAAATGGCATATTGCTATTCATTCTGAAATGATCAGCATTTGGTGATGTAGGAAGGACATATGAAAACTTACTCTTACCATGTTGTAAAAGAATCATTCATTTAAAAAACTTACATGTGACACCAACTGTTTTGTCATGTCTCCAAAAAATATTTTTATAAATAGTTAAAGCATTTATTCAGGTTCCCCTATATCTCTGGTGCTGTCATATTAAGCAGGTATTTAAGATTACTAAAACATTGTTTTTCCTCTGAAGATGTACATATGAAGACAGTTACATAAACATTAATATGCAGTATTTAATGTTACCAGTTAGTGATGATGCTCATATAGGTATTATTTTTGTGGTCTCAAACTAGACAATATTAAAGAGTTAATTAAAGCTTTGAATATTTAAAGGCAGAAGATGAAATTCCAATTATAAGATAAAATATCAGGCATAAATAAAGATCTCTCTACCATATCCAAGCCATAAAAAGGGTAGAAAAGCAAAAACAAACAAGTGAGACTACATCAAACTAAAAAGCTTTTGCACAGCAAAGGAACAATCAATACAATGAAAAGGCAACCTACCAAATGGGAGAAAATATTTGCAAATCATATATCTGCTAAGGGGTTAATATATAGCAAAGAAAAAAATAAAACCCAATCCGATTAAAAAGTGGGCAGAGGATGATAAATAGACATTTTTCCCAAGAAGACATACAAATGGCCAACAGGTACAGGAGGTGTTCAAAATCACTAATTATCAGGGAAATATAAATCAAAACCACACTGAAATAATATCACCACACCTGTAAGAAAGGCTATTATAAAAAAAAGACATTTACAGCAATTTACACATCACTTATATTGTACTAGGTACTTTAAGTAATCTAGAGATTTAAAGTATAAGGGAGGATATATATGGGTTATATGCAAATACTATGCCTTTTATATAAGGACTTGAGTATCTGCATATTTTGGTATCCAAGGGGGGCCCTGGAACCAACTCCCCTAGGATACTGAAGGATGACTATTCCCATGTTCATTTCAGCATTATTTACAAAAGCCACATATGGAAACAACCTAAATATCCATGGGCGGAATATTCAGCCATAAAAAAGAAGGGAGTCTTGCCATTTGTGACAACATGGATGGACCTTGAGGGCACTATGCTATGTGAAATAAGTCAGACAGAGAAAGACAAAAACCATATGATCTCAATTCTATGTAGAATCTAAAAAAAAGAAAAACAAGCACATAGATACAGAGAACAGATTGGTGGTTGCCAGAGGCTGGAGAGTGGAGGTAGGAGAGATGCATGAAAGGGGCCATAAGGTACAAACTTTCAGTTACAAAGTCAGTCATGTAATGTACAGTATGAGGACTGTAGTTAATAATACTGTACTGCAGATTTGAAAGTTGCTAACAGATCTTGAAAGTCCTTATCATAAAAAAAAATTATAACTGTATGGTGACGATGGATGTTAACTAGACTTATTGTGGTGATCACTTCACAATACATACAAATATCAAATAATGTACAACTGAAACTAAAAATGTTATGTCAATTATACCTCAATAAAAAATAATTAAAAGTCTATTACTTTTAATAAAAGAATATTCACAGCAGCATTTTACATAAGAGCCCTAAACTGGAAAAACAAACATTCATCAACAGTAGATTAATTTCTCGTGGTATATTAAAACAATTTAGTACTATAAAGCAATGAAAAGGAACTAATTCCAGCTACAGAGGGAGGATTTCACAAGGGTTTCAAGAATGCTGGATAATTTTTATTTCTTGGTCTGAATGTATATATGACACTTTTCACTATAGTAAACAATCTGCATGGAACAAAAGACATGCTGAAGCATATAAATATGAAAACTCATGAGCTAGAAAACCAAGACTGTAATAAAAACCAAGAAGAGTTATAAGGAAAAAAATTGAAGACCATTTGATAACTTTCAAAAATCATCTACATTCACTTGGCCACAGGATAAGTATAATAAGAACTTTTGCATCACTGCCAGACCAACAAGGGTTAATAAACCTGTGGCACATCATTTTGGCTCAAGTTACAATGATTTAGAAATGACTCTACCATCAAATATGAAAATATTCTGTATTTTTTCTCACAATGCTGTTTTCCATACTCTATACAAACAAAAAAACTCCAAAAATTAGAGATAAAACACAATTCTGATAGTATAGGATTAAAAGGGATGTCAAACATGACTGTCCTCAAAGAACTACTTTTGTCAATGACAGATGCAGTTTTGATGTGGAATCAATTTGGTGTTCAGAGCACAAATCCTATGGCCACGAGTAGAGGTGTACTTAAGTGTATCTGACACCCAGAGCAGACCTCAACTCTTCAAACTGTTAAATGTCTAAAATCTTCGCCTACGAATTTACTTCTGAGTACAAGAATCCTCTTTAACCTATTAACATTCCCTGTCTACTGAATCCATGTAACTGTCCTCTTCAGTTCTGACCTCCAGTTCCTTAACCCCTCCTTTTTCCAAATACCTCAAAAATCTACATTACGCTTGTCACCACCTTTAAAATACATGCCCCAGTGACTTCCCACCATCTCCCACTCATAACTCGTAGCCTCAGGAAAAGTCACAGAAAGTAAGAAAAAAATGAGATAAAGGTCTGAGCACTACAAATGACCTAGTTATATTGCACAAATTTTCAGGTAACTCAGTAGTATTATTTTATGACATCTTATAGGAATCTTTAGCCACATGGCATGGGAGCAGAGAATGCCAGTGGTGGGTCATCTATGCCTGAGATCAATGATACTGAGGTCAACAATCATGGAGTCAAGATTTTCCCAGTAGTAAATATTTATTCCCACTTTCAGATCACTTCTGAAATTATAGCTTTAAAAACAGGAACACTAGGAAATTTCCCAGGGACTAAATTAAGTACTAAGGCCACAAGACCCAAGACCACTCTTCACCCTTATAGGCAAGCTATAGAACCCCTCAAGTCTTATTACCTTTGCTTCCTCTTTCCACTGCCACCCCAGCTATTACAAAAGCTTCCTAACTCTTATTTCCTGTCTCCTCTCATTCTTATCTACTCCACATTATAAAGCTAATGTGATTTTTCTAAAGCAAAGCTCTACTCATACAATAACCTTGATTAGAAACATCATCCATTATCTCTTGAAATCAACTATGACTGCCCAGCATTCAACACCATTCAAATTCCTCTTCCATCCCTCTCTCCCCTGACTCCCCTCTCTATGCACAGATCCTCCCACTCAGGTCACATCACAGATCACTCAGATGTGATCTTCCATAATTTGAGTCCCTACTCTCTTTTAAACCTGGAGTACTTTGTTTGTATTTCTCTTGTGGCATATATTTCACTCTGCTTTCTTCTTTCTTTTTTAATTTTATTTATTTATTTATTTGCTTATGGCTGTGTTGGGTCTTCGTTTCTGTGCGAGGGCTTTCTCTAGTTGCGGCAAGTGGGGGCCACTCTTCATCACGGTGCGCGGGCCTCTCACTATCGCGGCCTCTCTTGTTGCGGAGCACAGGCTCCAAACGCGCGGGCTCAGTAACTGTGGCTCACGGGCCCAGTTGCTCCGCGGCATGTGGGATCTTCCCAGACCAGGGCTCGAACCCGTGTCCTGTGCATTGGCAGGCAGATTCTCAACCACTGTGCCACCAGGGAAGCCCTTTTCTTTCCTTTTTAAAAAAATGTGCCCTATTTCTTTTACTCTCCCCATTAGATGTTATGATTTTTTAGACTAGAAATTGTATCTCTGTATTTCTGTTAGCACAAAATACATGAGTACAAGTTAAGGACTCAAATAAAATAAAATAAAAACAATTCTAATTGGGGACTTCCCTGTTGGCACAGTGGTTAAGAATCCACCTGCCAGTGCAGGGGACACAGGTTTGAGCCCTGGTCTGGGAAGATCCCACATGCTGTAGAGCAACTAAGCCTGTGTATCATAACTACTGAGCCTGCGCCCTAGAGCCCGTGAACCACAAATACTGAGCCCGCGTGTCACAACTACTGAAGCCCGCGCACCTAGAGCCTGTGCTCTGCAACAAGAGAAGCCACCGCAATGAGAAGCCCACATACCACAACAAAGAGCAGCCCCCGCTCACCGCAACTAGAGAAAGCCTCATGCAGCAACAAAGACCCAACACAGCCAAAAATAAATAAATAAATGTATAAAAACCGAAAAACAATGCTAACTGAATGGTGCTCAGTATTCAAATTTTTCTCCCACTATTTTCTTGCTTCCTGAAGAGCCATGCCACATAATTCCTATAGCAACATCCTAAGTAGCTAGCTAAAATAATATAGCATCTGAACTGTACTCAGATTATACAAAAAAATTTAGTAATATCTGGTAAATCCTAAAATGTGGCTTATTTTCCTGAGATGTCATGCATGCCCTAGTATGCTTGTCTGTTCATTAAAAATGCTTTTTATTTTTTGTAATCTACATGATTCCCAGATCAATTCTGGCTGAACTTGTTCTTGACAATTTATTTGCATTTTGGTACTGGTCTTATTAGTGGTAATTTAGCTCTTCAGCATCCAGGATATGGTCACTCTATTCATGGAGTAAGTATAAGTAAAATCATCACTACATTGTCAGTACAATATAAGTAGAGACACAATGTGACTCATCATCACAGAGGCATAAGTCATGGGCTAAATAACCTTTCACAAAAGAAAGGAACAGCACAGCTGTAAAACTGAGTAGAAAAAAAAATCTTAGAAAATATATATAACTGGATTTAACAGCAGGTTAGATTCAACTGAAGAGATGATTAGTAAACCTGAAGATAGGTCAGTGAGAAATATCCAGACAGAAATAGAAAAAAAGAACAAAGGCTGGAAAACACATCAAAATGCCTAAGAGATACGTGGTACAAAGTAAAGGTGTGAGAAATATCCAGACAGAAATAGAAAAAAAGAACAAAGGCTGGAAAACACATCAAAATGCCTAAGAGATACGTGGTACAAAGTAAAGGTCTAATATACTTGCAACTGGAGCCCCAGTAAGAGAAGCAAGATGCAACAGAAACATATTTGACGAGATAATGGCTGAGAATTTTCTGGAACAGCTCACATCAGACTATAGAATACCTCTAACCCCAGGTATAAATATAAAGAAAACCACATTTAGGCACATCATAAAAAAACTAACAATCTCAGAAGAAAAAAAGTACATTGTTTTCTGTTGTTTCAATACAAACACTGGAAGCCAGAAAGTAACAGAATACCCTCAAAGCGCTGATAATACTAGAATGTGAGTTGGCAAATTTTTTCTATAAAGGGCCAATTAGTAAATATTTTAGGTTTTGTACACCGTATGTAGCCTCAACTACAACTAATCAAGTTGGCTGTTTTACCACGAAAGCAGGCACAGGCAATATGTAAACAAACGGACATGGCTGTGTTCCAATAAAACTTGATCTATGGACACTGAGATTTGAAAACATTTCATAAAAGATTAAGACCTTCAGAGAAGTTTAAAAACAACAACAAAAACAACAACATACTTTTTACAAGAGACAAACTTAAATAACACAAAGCTTGAAAATAAAAGGCATTGTAACGGCTGGCCCAGGAACATCACTAATTAGTTGAAACAAAATTCTACAAATATGTATATATCATGATCCTCAAGTTCTACTTAATGAATATAAAAATATCAGAAAAGAGAACTGGCTACCTCTAAAGTGAGGAGACTGGCTTTAATAGTCAAAAAGATTTTAGCGTTGAGTGAGGTGACCTAATACCATCAGTGACAGCATGCTAGGAGGGCAGAACCATGATATAGTGAGAGAGAGTAAGAGACAGAATTTATGTATGAATTGTGTAACAAAAAGGAAAAAACATATATTATGTGTGGAGGCAAATAAGCCAAGATGATAAATATTGACTACTGGATGGTGTAACTGGTTGATAGTTATTAGACTGAACTGTATTGAAAGTGATGACATTCAACTATTTGGACATACAAAAATGGCAATTTCATATAGCTCAACCTAATATGCTTTTATCTGTATTTCTGTGCATTTTCATACTTCACAGAATCAAACCAAACACAGGTAAGTGACAAACTTCCTTGGAGCTCAACCCAAAGAAAATGGTAAGAAAAAATAAAAAATAATAAAAAGAAAGAAAAAATAAAAATATTTTATGAACTACTAGGCAAACAGGAAGAGAAATCAGAAAAATTTAGAACCCTGGGAAAAAGGAGAAAAGCCTATAAGTTTCAGGAGAGAACTGAACAGGTCACATTCTGATAAATAGACAGGACTTTGTACTTGTTGAATACAACACCAAAAAGCAATGACTTCAAAATTCTGAAAGAAGAAAACAACAAAAGCTGGGCAAACAAATGAAACAGTTTGCAGGTACTGGAAAGCAACCACTGCAGGGCTACAATTATTGAAAAGACGAGTGAACATGAAGGGAACTCCACATTCACACCGATGATAAAAGTGATGAAAGGAAAAAATTATCAATCTTGAGTTTTATATCCAGCAAAATGTCCCTAAAGATATTTTCTAGACTGTGGCACAGAGAAATAGAAATCAAGCAGAAAGTGACAGTATTGCTACATGGCATAAATAAAAATTGGATTTGGGTCTGCAAAACAACTGGGATTTGGGGGCAGAGTAATGGAGATAAGGAAGCCAAAGAGAAGGGGCTCTAAAATTCTGCATAAAAATTCACCTCAGGGGCTTCCCTGGTGGCGCAGTGGTTGAGAGTCTGCCTGCCAATGCAGGGGACACGAGTTCGAGCCCTGGTCTGGGAAGATCCCACATGCCACGGAGCAACTGGGCCCATGAGCCACAACTACTGAGCCTGCGCGTCTGGAGCTTGTGCTCCGCAACAAGAGAGGCCACGATAGTGAGAGGCCCGCGCACCGCGATGAAGAGGGGCCCCCGCTTGCCTCAACTAGAGAAAGCCCTCGTGCAGAAACGAAGACCCAACACAGCCATAAATAAATAAATTAAAAAAAAAAATGCAAACCTTTAAAAAAAAAAAAAAATTCACCTCAGATCTTTGACTGGCTCCTAACATGTGCAGGTGGAAGGCAAGCCTCCAGGAGAACTAGCAGAGTATAGCAGTTTTGTTCTGCCAGATAGTTAAGTTATTGGCAGAATAAAACTTTACATTCTTAAAAAAAAAAAAAACCACACAAAAAAACAAAACAAAACTTTACATTCTTTAGAGGGAATTATGCACCGTACAACATGTCCAACACACAAAAATTACTAGACATGCAAAAAAATCAAAAAGCAATTAAAAGACAAAAAACCAAGAAATATTCAAGAACAGACATAGCGATAATTCATGTATTAGAGTTAGCATACAAAGAGTTCAGATTAACTGTACAGTAATATGTTAAAAATATAGAAAAAAAGATAATGCAGTGAAAATATGGAAATATTTCAACAAAAAACTGGAATCTACAAAAAGAAAGCAAATGGACATTGTAGAACTCCAAAATGTAGTTTTTAACTGAAATTAAAAACTCATTGTATAGACTTAAGAGTAGACTAGGTGCAGCAGAACATAAGAATTGTGAATTTGAAGACAGGGAAATAGAAAATATTCAAACTGAAGCAGAAGAGAAAAAAATGGGGGGAAAAGAAAAAACATTAACAAGATGTGAAGCATGGCCAAAAAAGTCTAATGCATCATTCCTTAAAATGCTAAAAGGAAAAACAAAAAAGGATAATGTGTAGTCCCAGAAGAAGAGGAAAAAAGAATGGGACAGAAACAATATTTGAAGAAATAATAGCTGAGAATATTCCAAATTTGATAAAAGGCAATGACCACAAATCTAAGAAACTCAGTAAAGCCCATGCAGAATAAATACAAAGAAAATTATACCTGAATACATCACATTCAAACTGCTGAGTGTCAGAGAAAGAGAATATCTTAAAAGAAGCCAGAGGGGGGACTTCCCTGGCGGTCCAATGGTTAAAACTCTGTGCTTCCACTGCTGGGGGTTGCAGGTTTGATCCCTGGCCAGGGAACTAAGATCCTGCATGCTGCACAGCGTGGCCAAAAGAAAGAAGAAAAAAAAAAGACGCACTTCCTTTAGGGAAGAACAATAAAAATGAAGAATTATTTCTTAACGGAAACCATAGATGTGAGACAGAAATGGAATTCCATGTTTAAAGTACTGAAACAAAAATTAACCCTAGAATTCTATGCCCAGGGAAAATACTTTTCAAAATGAAGGCAAAATAAAGGCATATACAGATAAACAAAAGCTTTAAGAATTCACTGCAGTATACTGATTTCTGCTCTTGGATTGTAGTGAGGTGGTATAAACCTAATTTGAGGTGATTACTACAGTATATAAACTGTAATCCCTAGAGAAACCATTTTCTTAAAAAAAGAAAGATACAAAGGAAAAAAGACACATACAGGACAGATGAAAAACAAATAGCAAGATGACAGACTTAAATCCAACTGTGCGTATAATGAACTTAATTACAGACAAAATAAGTCAATTAAAAGACAGACGGTCAGCCTGGATAAAAACTATGACCCAACTATATGTTATTTAGAGGTAGGAAACACACTATAAATATAAGAACACAAATAGGTTGAAGCAAAAAAAAAGGAAAAGATATACCATGAAAATGCTAATCATAAAAAGGTAGATATACAGCCTGTGACTCTAGAGGCAGGGATGCCTGGACAAGATGGCGGAGTAGAAGGACCTGACCTCACCTCCTTTCACGAAAACACCAAAATCACAACTAACTGCTGAACAACCACTGACAAAAAAGGACTGGAACCTACCAAAAAAGATATTCTACTTCCAAAGACAAAGAAGAATCTGCAACGAGACAGCAGGGGGGGCGCATTCCTGATACAATCAAATCCCATAGCTGCCAGGTGGGCGACCCACAAACTGGAAAATATATTCATAAAGATTCTCCCACAGGAGTGAGAGTTCTGAGCCCCATGACAGGCTCCCCAGTCTGGGGGTCTGGATTGGGAGGAGGAGCCCTGAGAGCATCTGGCTTTGAAAGCCAGTGGGGCTTGATTGCTGGAAATCCACAGGACTGGGGGAAGCAGAAATAGCACTCTTGGAGGGCACACACAAGGTCTCGTGTGCACGCCAGGACCTGGGGAAAAAGTAGTGACTTCATAAGAGCCTCAGAGACCTACCTGCTGGTCTTGGAGGGTCTCCTGGGGAGGTGGGGGGCAGCTGTGGCTCACTGCAGGGACAAGGACACTGGTGGTGGAGAAACTGGGGAGTATTCATTGGCATGAGCTGTCTTGGAGGCCACCATTTTGACACCAAGGCCTGGCCCCACCAGATAGCCCAAAGGCTCCAGTGCTGGGACACCACAGGACAAACAACCAACAGGGTGGGAACACAGCCCCATCCATCAGCAGTCAGGTTGCTTAAAGTCTTCTAAACCCACAGCCGCCTATAGATATGTCCCTTGACATGGCCCTGCCCACCAGTGGGAAGGCACCAGACCCTCCCAACAGGAAGCCTGCACAAGCCTCTTAGACCAGCCTCATCCACCAGGGGGCAGACACCAGAAACAAGAGGAGCTACAATCCTGCAGGCTGTGCAACGCAAAAATAGAAAGTTAAAGAAAATAAGATGGCAGAGAAGTATGTTCCAGAAGAAGGAACAAGATAAAAAAGAACAACTAAGTGAAGTGGAGACAGGCAATCTACCTGAAAAAGAATTCAGGGTAATGATAGTAAAGATGATCCAAGATATGGGAAAGAGAATTGAGACACAGACTGAAAAGATACAAGAAATGCTTAACAAAGAGCTAGAAAATTTAAAAAACAGAGATGAACAATACAATAAGAGAAATGAAAAACACACTAGAAGGAATCGATAGCAGAATAAATGAGGCGGAAGAACAGATAAGTGACCTCGAAGACGGAATGGTGGAAATCACTGTCAAGGGACACAATAAAAAAAAAATGAAAAAAAATTGAGAACAGTTTAAGACACATCTAGGGACAACATTAAACGCACCAACATTCACATTATAGGGGTTCCAGAAGGAGAGGAGAGGAAGGGCCTAGAAAGTATTTGAAAAGATAATAGCTGAAAACTTCCCTTACACGGGAAAGGAAACAGTCACCCAAGTCTAGGAAGTGCAGAGAGTCCCAGGCAGGATAAACCCGAGGAGAAACACGCCAAGACACATACTAATCGAACTGGCAAAAATTGAAGGCAAAGAGAAAATATTAAAAGCAACAAGGGAAAAGTAACAAATTACATACAAGGGAATCCCCATAAAGTCATCAGCTGATTTTTCAGCTGAAACTCTGCAGCCCAGAAGGGAGTGGCATGATACATTTAAAGTGATGAAAGGGAAAAACCTACAACCAGGAATACTATACCCAGTAAGGATCTCATTCAGATTCAATGGAGAAATTGAAAGCTTTACAGCAGGCAAAAGCTAAGAGAATTCAGCACCACCAAAAAATCTTTACAACAAATGCTAAAGGAACTTCTCTAGGCAGGAAAGAAAAACCCACACCTAGAAACCAGAAAATTACAAATGGCAAAGCTCACCAGTAAAGGCAAACATAAAGGTAGGAAATCATCCACACAAAAATATGCTATCAAAACCAGCAACAGTGAGAAGAGGAGTACAAATGCAGCGTATTGGGAATATATTTGAAATTAAAAGACCAGCAACTTAAAAACAATTTTGTATACATATAGACTGATATATCAAAATCTCTTGTACCCACAAACCAAAAATCTACAATAGATATACACACACACACAAAAAGAATCCAAACACAACACTAAAAATAGTCACCAACTCACAAGAGAAGAGCACAAAAGAGGAAGGGAAGAAAAAAGACCTAAGAAAATAACCCCCAAACAACAAAAAGGCAATAAGGACATACATATCGGTAATTATCTTAAATTTAAATGAATTAAACACTCCAACCAAAAGACACAGACTGGCTGAATAGCTACAAAAACAAGACATGTATATATGCTGTCTACAAGAGACCCACTTCAGATCTAGGGACACATACAGAATATAAGTGAGGGGATGGAAAAAGGTATTCCATGCAAATGGAAATCAAAAGAAAGCTGGAGTAGCAATACTTAATATCAGACAAACTAGACTTTAAAATAAAGACTGTTACAAGAGACAAAGAAGGACATACATAATGATCAAGAGATCAATCCAAGAAGAAGATATAACAATTGTAAACACATATGCATCCAACCTAGAAACACCTCAATATATAAAGCAAATTACTAACAGCCATAAAAGGAGAAATCGACAGTAACACAGTAATAGTGAAGGACTTGAACACCCCACTTACATCAAAGGACAGATCACCCAGACAAAATCCATAAGGAAACACAGACCTTAAATGACACATTAGACCACATGGACTTATTGATATTTATAGAGCATTCCATCCAAAAGTAGCAGAATACACTTTCTTCTCAAATGCACATGGAACATTCTCCAGGACAGATCACATGCTGGGAGGCAAAGCGAGCCTCGGTAAATTTAAGAAAATTGAAATCATATCAAATATCTTTTCTGAACACAACACTATGAGATTAGAAATCAACTACAAGAAAAAAACTGTAAAAAACACAAACACGTGGAGGCTAAACAATATGCTACTAAACAACAAATGGATCACTGAAGAAATCAAAGAGGAAATCAAGAAAAACCTAGAGACAAATGAAGACAAAAGCATGACAATCCAAAACCTATGGGACACAGCAAAAGCAGTTCTAAGAAGGAAGTTTATAGCAAAACATTCTTACCTCAAGAAACAAGAGAAATCTCACAAAAACAACCTAACCTTACACCTAAAGCAACTAGAGAAAAAACAACAAACAAAACACAAAATTAGCAGAAGGAAAGAAATCATAAAGATCAGAGCAAAATAAATGCAATAGAGACAAAGAAAATTAAAGATCAATGAAACTAAAAGCTGTTTCTCTGAAAAGGTAAACAAAATTGATACACCTTTAGCCAGATTCATCAAGAAAAAAAAGGGAGAGTGCTCAAATCAATAAAATTAGAAATGAAAAAGTTACAACAGACACCACAAAAATACAAAGGATCATAAGAGACTATTGCAAGCAACTATACGCCAATAAAATGGACAATCTAGAAGAAATGGACAAACTCTTAGAAAGGTACAACCTTCAAGACTGAACCAGGAAGAAATACAAAACATGAACAGACCAATCACAAGTACTGAAATTGAAACTGTGATTAAAAAAATTCCAACAAACAAAAGTTCAGAACCAGATGGCTGCACAGGCAAATTCTATCAAACATTAAGAGTTAACATCTATCCTTCTGAAACTCTTCCAAAAAATTGCAGAGGAAGGAACACTCCTAAGCTCATTCTACAAGACCACCATCACTCTGATACCAAAACCAGACAAAGATACCACAAAAAAAAGAGAAAACTACAGGCCAATATCACTCATGAACATAGATGCAAAAATTCAACAAAACAGTAGCAAACCAAATCCAACAATACATTAAAAGGATCATGATCAAGTGGATTTATCCCAGGGATGCAAGCATTTTTCAATATCTGCAAATCACCGAATTAACAATCTGAAGAATATGCCACATTAACAACTTGAAGAATAAAAACCATATGATCTCAATAGATGCAGAAAAAGGGACTTCCCTGGTGGTCCAGAGGTTAAGACTTTGCCTTCCAATGCAGGGGGTGCAGGTTCAATCCCTGGTTGGGGAGCTAAGATCCTACATGCTTTGTGGCCACAAAACAAAAAACCCCATAAAAAACAGAAGCAATATTATAACAAATTCAATGAAGACTTTAAAAATGGTCCACATTAAAAAAAACAAACAAAAAAACAAAAAAAAATAGATGCAGAAAAAGCTTTTGACAAAATTCAACACCCATTTATGATAAAAATCTCTCCAGAAAATGGGCATAGAGGGAACCTACCTCAACATAATAAAGCCCACATATGACAAACCCACAGCTAACATCATTCTCAATGGTGAAAAACTGAAAGCATTTCCTCTAAGATCAGGAACAAGACAAGGATGTCCACTCTCGCCACTATTATTCAACATAGTTTTGGAAGTCCTAGTCCCAGCAATAGGAGAATAAAAAGAAATAAAAGGAATCCACATTGAAAAACAAGAAGTAAAACTGTCACTGTTTGCAGATGACATGATACCATACTTAGAAAATCCTTAAGATGCTACCAGAAAACTTCTAGAGCTCATCAATGAATCTGGTAAAGTTGCAGGATACAAAATTGATACACAGAAATCTATTGCATCACAAAGAGAAATTAAGGAAACAATTCCATTTACCATCTCATCAAAAAGAATAAAATACCTAGGAATAAACCTACCTAAGGAAGCAAAAGACCCGTATTGAGAAAACTATAAGATACTGATGAAAGAAATCAAAGATGACACAGATGGAGAGATATACCATGGTCTTGGAGTGGAAGAATCAATACTGTCAAAATCACCATACCACCTAAAGCAATCTACAGATTCAGTGCAATCCTTATCAAATTACCAATGGCATTTTTTCATAGAAGTAGGAAAAAAATTTTTTAAATTTGTATGGAAACACAAAAAGACCCAGAATAGCCAAAACAATCTGGAGAAAGAAAAACAGAGCTGGAGGAATCAGGCTCCCTGACTTCAGACTATACTACAAAGCTACAGTAATCAAACCAGTATGGTACTGGCACAAAAACAGAAATATAAATCAATGCATGAGGATACAAAACCCAGAGATAAACCCATGCACCTATGGTCAATTAATCTACGACAAAGGAGGCAAAAACATACAAAGGAGAAAAGACAGTCTCTTCAATAAATGGTGCTGAGAAAACTGGACAGCTACACGTAAAAGAATGACATTAGAACATTCTCTAACATCATACACAAAAACAAACTCAAAATGGATTGAAGAGCTAAATGTAAGGCCAGATACCATAAAACTCTTGGAGGAAAACAGGCAGAACACTCTGATATAAATGGCAGCAGTATCTTTTTTGATCCACCTCCTAGAGGAATGAAAATAAAACAACAATAAACAAATGGGACCTAATTAAAGTTAAAAGCTTTTGCACAGCAAAGGAAACCATAAACAAAATAAAAAGGCAACCCACAGAATGGGAGAAAATATTTGCAAACAAAGCAACCAACAAGGGATTAATCTCCAAAATATACAAACAGCTCATGCAGCTCAAGAGCAAAAAAACAACCCAATCAAAGAATGGGCAGAAGATCTAAATAGACATTTTTCCAAAGAAGACATATAAAATGCCAAAAAGCACATGAAAAAATGCTCAACATTGTTAATTATTAAAGAAATGCAAATCAAATCTACAATGAGGTTATCACCTCAGAACAGTCAGAACGGCCATCATCAAAAAGTCTACAAACAACAAATGCTGGACAGTATGTGGAGAAAAGGGAACCCTCCTACACTGCTGGTGAGAATTTTAAATTGGTACTGCCACTATGGAGAACAGCACAAAGGTTCCTTAAAAAACTAAAAATAGAGCTACCACATGACCCAGCAATCCTACTCCTTGGCATATATCCAAAGAAAACCATACTTCAAAAAGATACATGCACCCCAATGTTCACTGCAACACTATTTACAATAGCCAAGACATGGAAGCAACCTAAGTATCCATCAACAGAGAAACTGATAAAGAAGACGTGGTACACACACACACACACACACACACACACACACACACACACACAGAGGAATATTACTCAGCCATAAAAAAGAATGAAATAATGCCATTTGAAGCAACATAGATGGATCCAGAGATTATCATACTAAGTGAAGTAAGTCAGAGAAAGACAAATATATATCACACATGTGAAATCTAAAAAAATGATACAAATGACCTTATTTACAAAACAGAAAGACTCACAGACTTAGAAAACAAATTTATGGTTACCAAAGCGGAAAGGTGGGGAAAGGGATAAATTAGGAGGTTGGGATTAACATATACACACTACTCTATAACAGGGGGGCGGAGTCAAGATCGTGGTGTGGGAAGACGCAGAGTTTGCATCTCCCCATAACTAGGGCGCCTGCCAGACACTGGTGGGGGACCTCGATGCCCAAGGAGACAGGAGGAACGCCCAAGCAAACCGGTAGGATGTGGGGAGACTGAGGGGGGAGGAGAAGTGGAGGCCAGACAGGAACAGCGCCCCTGAGGGGTGGCTGAGAGTGGGGGAGGGGTTCCCATGCCTGGAAGGACCCTTGGGGGCTCAGAGCAGGGGGGAGTGCACCCAGCGTTTCCCCTGCCCAATCAGCCAGGGAAGTCTGCCCGGATCTCAGACCAGGTCCTATGCTCTCAGAGGCCCCCTCTGGGCCACGTTGGTCCTAGGGGCAAGGAGGCAGGCCAGGGGAGAACAGGAGAGGCAGGAAGGAGGGGCCCTCCAGGACCAGAGGAGCGGGAGAGGAGTGGAAGGCATTGGCCCCACCCGCTCTGGCCCGGGAAGCCTGCTGAGCTCCCATGCCGGGTCCCCCAACCTCCAAAGCCCCCTCCAGGCCCCGTGGGTCCTGGGGGCATAGAAAGGAAGCTGGGGGAGAACAGGAGGTTGGGGGGAGAACGCAGGTGGGAGAGGCCCTCCAGGACCAGAGGAGCAGGAGAAGAGTGGAAAGCGTAGACCCGCCCACTCAGGCCCAGGAAGCCTGCTAGGCTCCCAGGTGGGGTCCCCCGCTCTCTGAGATGAGAGGCATGCCTTGGCCCCTTCTGTTCCGTTGAGCTTAAGCTCCACCCACAACACCGCCCAGGGCCTTTTCCAGCCCTGTAGGTCCTAACCATAGGCCCCGCCTACCACACAAACCCCGCCCCTGCTTAGGCCCCGCCCTCCACAGCCAAGGCCTTTTCCACTTTTTTTTTTCTTTTCCTCTTTTTTTTTTTTAAATGCCTCCTCTGGGCATCAACCTTTTTTTTTTTTTTTTTTTTTAAAGGTAGATTCCTATTTTTTTTTTAAATTTATTTATTTATTTATTTACTTATGGCTGTGTTGGGTCTTCGTTTCTGTGTGAGGGCTTTCTCCAGTTGCGGCAAGCGGGGGCCACTCTTCATCGCGGTGCGCGGGCCTCTCACTATCATGGCCTCTCTTGTTGCAGAGCACAGGCTCCAGACGCGCAGGCTCAGTAATTGTGGCTCACGGGCCTAGTTGCTCCGTGGCATGTGGGATCTTCCCGGACCAGGGCTCGAACCCATGTCCCCTGCATTGGCAGGCAGATTCTCAACCGCTGTGCCACCAGGGAAGCCCTCTTCTCCTCTTTTTTACTATTGTGGTTCTGTTTTACCTTCTGGTTGTTGTTTCATCTATATTTTTATTTTTATGTTCTTTCTAACATATCTGTTAGTTTCCTAGTCTAATTTTACTTTTTAACTCTTTGTTATTGTTCTTTTCTTTTTTTTTCCACCATGCACGGCTTGCGGGATCTTGGTTCATTAGCTGGGGGTTGGGCCGAAGCTCCTGCAGCAGGAGCTCTGAGTCTGAACCACTGGACTGACAGAGAATGTCAGACCCCAAGGAATATTCATCGAAGTCGCCCGGAGGTCATTATATCGGCACCAAGACCCAGCTTTACCCAACAGCCTACAAACTATAGTGTTGGAAGCTTCAGGCCAAACAAGCAGTAAGACGGGAACACAATCCCACCAATCAAAAAAAAAAAAAGAGACAGCAAAAAAATATGTCACAGATGAAGCAAGGTAAAAACCTACAAGATCAAATAAATGAACAGGAAATAGGCAATCTACCTGAAAAAGAAATCAGAGTAATGAAAGTAAAGATGATCCAGAATCTCAGAAATAGAATGGAGGCACGGACTGAGAAAATAGAAGAAACGTTTAACAAAGATCTAGAAGAACTAAAGAACAAACAAACAAACAAAGATGGACAACACAATAACTGAAATGAAAACTACACTAGAAGGAATCCATAACAAGATCACATAGTCATTATACACTCTACTGTTTACCTTGTATTTCTCATTTATTCTCAATGCTATGAAAATTTTACATATTTATCACCACTGGTTGTGATGTAGCTATCTCTTCATTATGGCTGTTTGAAGTTCAATCTCCAGGTGATTCTTCAGGAAGGCCTCAGGCTTTCTCTGAATTATTAAATGCTAATCACAGTTTAAAAAAAAAAAAAAAAGAAGGAATCAATAATAGAATAAAAGAGGCAGAAGAAAAAGTAAGTGAGCCAGAAGACAAAATGGTGGGAATAATTGCCAAGGAGCAGAATAAAGAAAAAAGAATGAAAATAACTGAAGACAATCTCAGACACCTCAGGGACAACACTAAACGCACCAACATTCGAATTACAGGGGTCCCAGAAGAAGAAGAGAAAAAGAAAGGGTCTGAGAAAATATGTGAAGAGATTATAGTGGAAAACTTCTCTAATATGGGAAAGGAAATAGTCACCGAAGTCCAGGAAGCACAGAGAGTCCCATACAGGACAAACCCTAGGAGAAACACACCAAGACACATTAATCAAACTAACAAAATTTAATTCAAAGAAAAAATATTAAAAGCAGCAAGGGAAAAACAAAAAATAACATACAAAGGAATCCCCATAAGGCTATCAGCTGATTTTTCAGCAGAAACTCTGCAGGCCAGAAGGGATAGTAGAATATACTTAAAGTGATGAAAGAAAAAACCTACAACCAAGTTACTCCACCCAGCAAGAATCTCATTCAGATTAGACAGAGATCAAAAGCTTTTCAGACAAGCAAAAGTTAAAGGAATTCAGCACCACCAAACAGCTTTACAACAAATGCTAAAGAAACTTCTCTAGGCGGGAAAAACAAGAGAAAAAGACCCACAAAAACAAACCCCCCAAAACACTTAAGAAAATGGTAATAGGAAAATACATATTGATAATAACCTTGAATGTAAATGGATTAAATGCCCCAACCAGAAGACACAGACTGGTTGAATACATACAAAAACAAGACCCATCTATATGCTGTCTACAAGAGACCCACTTCAGACCTAGGGAAACATACAGACTGAAAGTGAAGGGATGGAAAAAGATATCCCATGCAAATGGAAATAAAAAGAAAGCTGGAGTAGCAATAGTCGTATCAGATAAAAGAGACTTTAAAACAAAGACTATTACAAGAGACAAAGAAGGACACTACATAATGATCAAGGGATCAATCCAAGAAGAAGATATAACAATTATAAATGTTTATGTACCCAACAGAGGAGCATCTCAATACATAAGGAAAATGTTAACAACCATAAAAGGGAAAATCGACAGTAATACAATAATAGTAGTGGACTTTAACACCCCACTTATAACAATAGACAGATCATCCAAACAGAAAATAAATTAGGAAACACAAGCTTTAAATGACACAATAGATGAGATAGATTTAATTGATATTTATAGAACATTCCACCCAAAAGTGGCAGAATACACTTTTCCTCAAGTGCACAAGGAACAGCTCCAGGATAGATCACATCTTGGTCACAAATCAAGCCTTGGAAAATTTAAGAAAATTGAAATCGTATCAAGCATCTTTTCTGACCACAATGCTATGAGATTGGAAATCAATTACCAGAAAAAAACTGTAAAACCCACAAATACATGGAGGCTAAACAGTGTGCTACTATATAACCAAGAGATCATTGAAGAAATCAAAGAAAAAATTAAAAAATACACAGAAACAAATAACAATGAAAACACGATGACCCAAAACCTATGGGACACAGCAAAAGCAGTTGTAAGAAGGAAGTTTATAGCAATTCAATCTCAGCTCAAGAAACAAGAAAAATCTCAAATAAATAATCTGACCCTACACTTAAAACAACTAGAGAAAGAAGAACAAAGAAAACCTCAAGTCAGTAGAAGGAGAGAAATCATAAAGATCAGAGCAGAAATTAATGAAACAGAAACACAGAAAACAATAGCAAAGATCAATAAAACTAAAAGCTGGTTCTTCGAGAAGATAAACAAAATTGATAAACCCTTAGCCAGACCCGCCAAGAAAAAAAGGGAGAGGATGCAAATCAATAAAATTAGAAATGAAAAAGGAGAAATCACAACTGACACCACAGAAATACAAAGGATTGTAAGAGACACTACAAACAGCTATATGCCAATAAAATGGACAACCACAAAGAAATGGACAAATTCTTGGAGAGGTACAATTTTCCAAGACTGAACCGGGAAGAATTAGAAAATATACACAAACCTACCACAAGTAATGAAATTGAAACCATAATTTAAAAATTTCCAACAAACAAAAGTCCAGGACCAGATGGCTTCACAGACGATTTCTATCAAACATTTAGAGAAGAGCTAACACCAATCCTTCTCATACTCTTCCAAAAAATTGCAGAGGGAAGAACACTCCCAAATTCATTCTACAAAGCCACCTTTACACTGATATCAAAACCAGAAAAAGGTATCACAAAAAAAAGAAAATTATAGACCAATATCACTGATGAACATAGATGCAAAAATCCTGAAGAAAACACTAGCAAACAGAATCCAACAACATATTAAAAGGATCATACACCATGATCAAATGGGTTTTATCCCAGGGATGCAAGGATTCTACAATATACAGAAATCAATCAATATGATATGCCATATTAACAAATTAAGGAATAAAAACCATAGTATCATCTCAATAGATGCAGAAAAAGCTTTTCACAAAATTCAACACCCATTTATAATAAAAACTCTCCAGAAAATGGGCAGAGAGCAAACCTACCTCAACATAATAAGAGCCATATATGACAAACCCACAGCAAACATCATACTCAATGTGAAAAACTGAAAGCATTGCCACTAAGATCAGGAACAAGACAAGGATGTCCGCTCTCACCACTCTTATTCAACATAGTTTTGGAAGTCATAGCCACGGCAATCAGAGAAGAAGAAGAAATAAAAGGAATACAAATTGGAAAAGAAAAAGTAAAACTGTCACTGTTTGCAGATGACATGATACTATACACAGGAAATCCTAAAGATGCTACCAGAAAATTACTAGAACTAATCAATGAATTTGGTAAGGATACAAAATTAATGCACAGAATTCTCTGGCATTCCTATACACTAACATTGAAAAATCAGAAAAAGAAATTAAGGAAAAACTCCCTTTTACCATTGCAACAAAAAGAATAAAATACCTAGTAATAAACCTATCTAAGGAGGTGAAAGACTTGTACTTTGAAAACTGTAAAAGACTGATGAAAGAAACCAAAGATGACATAAACAGATGGAGAAATATACCATGTTCTCGGATTGGAAGAATCAATATTGTGAAAATGACTACACTGTACCCAAAGCAATCTACAGATTCAATGCAATCCCTATCAAACTACCAATGGCATTCTTCACAGAATTAGAACAAAAAATCTTACAATTCGTATGGAAACACAAAAGACCCTGAATAGCCAAAGCAATCTTGAGAAAGAAAAACGGAGCTGGAGGAATCAGGCTCCCCAACTTCAAACTATACTACAAAGCTATAGTAATCAAGATAGTATGGTACTGGCACAAAAACAGAAATATAGATCAATGGTACAGGATAGAATGCCCAGCGATAAACCCACTCACATATAGTCACCTAATTTATGACAAAGGAGGCAAAAACATACAATGGAGAAAAGACAGCCCCTTCAATAAGTGGTGCTGGGAAAACTGGACAGCTACATGTAAAAGAATGAAATTAGAACACTACCTAACACCATACACAAAAATAAACTCAAAATGGATTAAAGACCTAAATGTAAGACCAGACACTATAAAACTCTTAGAGAAAAACATAGGAAAAACACTTTTTGACATAAACCACAGCAAGATCTTTTTCAACCCACCTCCTGGAGTAATACAAATAAAAACAAAAATAAACAAATGAGGCCTAATTAAACTTAAAGCCTTTTGCACAGCAAAGAAAACCATAAACAAGATGAAAGACAACCTTCAGAATGGGAGAAAATATCTGCAAGTGAAACAATAGACAGAGGATTAATCTCTAAAATATACAAACCGCTCATGCAGCTCAATATCAAAAAACAAACAACCCAATTAAAAAAGGGGCAGAAGACCTAAATAGACATTTCACCAAAGAAGACATAGAGATGGCCAAGAGGCACATGAAAAGATGGTCAACATCACTAATTATTAGAGAAATGCAATTAAAACTACAATGAGGTATCACCTCACACCGGTCAGAATGGCCATTATCAAAAAATCTAGACACAGTAAATGCTGGAAAGGGTGTGGTGAAAAGGGAACCCTGCTGCACTGTTCGTGAGAATGTAAATTGATACAACTACTAGGGAGAAGAGTATGGAGTTCCTTCAAAAACTAAAAATTGAACTACCATATGACCCAGCTATCGCACTACAGGGTATATACCCTGAGAAAACCATAATTCAAAAAGAGACTTGTACCACAATGTTTACTGCAGCACTATTTACATTAGCCAGGACATGGAAGCAACCTAAATGTCCATCAACAAATGAATGGATAAAGAGGATGTGGCACATATACACAATGGAATATTACTCAGCCATAAAAAGAAACGAAATTGAGTTACTTGTAGTGAGGTGGATAGACCTAGAGTCTGTCATACAGAGTGAAGTAAGTCAGAAAAAGAAAAACAAATACCATATGCTAACGCATATATATGGAATCTAAAATAAAAAAATGGTACTGATGAACCTAGTGGCAGGGCAGGAATAAATATAGACACAGAGAATGGAGTTGAGGACACGGGGAGGGGAGAGGGAAGCTAGGGCGAAATGAGAGCAGCATCAACATATATACACTACCAGATGTGAAACAGATAGCTACTGGGAAGCAGCCGCATAGCACAGGGAGATCAGCTCAGTGCTGTGTGACGACCTAGAGGGGTGGGATAGGGAGGGTGGGAGGGAGGCTCAAGAGGGAGGGGATATGGGGATATATGTATGCATATGGCAGATAAACTTCGTTGTACAACAGAAACTAACACAGTATTGTGAAGCACTTATACTCCAATAAGGATGTATTTTAAAAAAGCAAACAAAATAAAATAAAGTAGATAATCAGGGACTTCCCTGGTGGTCCAGTGGGTAAGACTCCACGCTCCCAATGCAGGGGGCCTGGGTTCGATCCCTGGTCAGGGAACTAGATCCCATATGCATGCTACAACTAAGAAGTCCGCATGCCGCAACTAAAGATCCTGTGTGCCGCAACGAAGATCCTGCATGCCGCAACTAAGACCTGGAGCAACCAAAATAGAAAAATAAATAAATAAATTTTTAAAAAAAAAAAAAAGATAATCAACAAGGATCTATTGTATAGCACAGGGTACTCTAATAACCTATATGGGAATAGAATCTGAAAAAGAATAGATATATGTATGTTTAACTAAATCAATTTGCTGTACACCTGAAACTAACACAACATTGTAAGTCAAATATACTCCAATATAAAATAAAAATTAAAAAAAAAAAAGGTAGGTATGGCTATATTTAAATCAGACAAGGGGTATGACCAGAGATAAAGAGGGACATCCCAAAATGATAGAACAGTAAATCCATCTGGAAGATAGAAAAATCGTAAGTGTGCATGCACTCAATAAATGTACAAGAACTCAATACAGCTTCAAATTACATCAAGCAAAAACTGACAGAACTAAAGTTAAGAATGGACAAATCCATCTTCATATTATCTATCAACCAAGTATCAGATCAGAATGAAGACATTTTCAGAAAAGCAAAGTTTAAAAAAATATATTTCTCACATACCCTTTCTCAAGAAGCTACTGAAGAATCTACTCCAATAAAATAGTAATTCAAAAAAGACAAAGACAGGGGAAAAGGCAAACAAAAGATCAATAGGAAAGGTGAAGGAAATCCCTAGGAGGAGTTTGAAGGAGACTGCAGGATGGTAGTGATTCTCCATCAATACTAAATTGTTTGTCATACAGATTGGAATAGTGTGATTCAAAAGCAGGTATTTTGAGGGCTGTCATAAGATGCCTAGTGATATTGTATCACCTTGTTAACCTGAGGGCAGAATACCTTGGTGATCCTGGCCCAGCTTCTTATCTGTTGGGGTTGGTTTAACTCTGGTTTGACTTGTCTTGAACAAGTCCTGATGACATCTATCTCTCCCCTCCACACCAGGCTGCCTTGGATCACATGAGGACACTCATTTCATCTCACAGAAGTACTCTGCTTTGATCTACTCCTGAGAGTTGGCCGTTGACTAGTGAGCTAAGAAGCAGAGAACACTGAGCAGCCCACTCACTCTAATTATATTCTTGTCAGACATTCAATACCTGATTCACACTCTGACCCTGCCAGATGGTCCAACCATGTGAGCCCTATGTTTTCCTATGTTTTTCATGACTTTGCCAATGACTTCTCCAAATGAGATTTTTGTAAACTCTCAGAAAAACTGAAGCCAGACTATGACTCAGAGATTCTATTCAGCTCATCTCCTAGGAGCCTTTATCCAATAGTAGCAGAATTTCTACACACAATTAGATTTGTGCTTGCTTGATAAGTTTTGCCACATTGCTCCCCAGTAAGTCTGTACCATTTTTTACTACCACAAACAATGCACGAGTGGTTTCACCTCTCTATAGCTAACACTGGCTAATATATCTTGAAAAAACAATGATAAAAATCTTAAGTCTTGATAAAGGAAACATGGGTACATAAAAGGACATCTTTTAGACTGTATACATCTAGAAAAAGAAAAAAAAACCTCTACCAATCAGACAAAAAATTATGCAATATAAATCGCAGTTATAGTTTTTCAAAACTGAATTTTGTATTGATTAGGGATATATACATACATGGTAAAATCTTCGAGGAAAGCAAGGGAATAAATAACAAAAGTGTCAAGATAGTGGCTACCTACTAGCAGGATTCAATCAGAGAATGTATCATAAAGAACAGATAGGGACTTCCCTGGTGGCGCAGTGGTTAAGACTTCACGCTTCCAATATGCAGGGGGCCCGGGTTCGATCCCTGGTCAGGGAACTAAATCCCACATGCATGCCGCAACTAAGGAGCTGGTGAGCCGCAACTAAGGAGCCCACCTGCTACAACTAAGGAGCCCGCAACTAAGGCCCAGCGCAACCAAATAAATAAATAAATATTTTTTAAAAAGAACAGATAATGTTCTATTTCTTAATGTGAGTGCCCATTTATTATTATTCTTTAATGTATACATATTTTTATACATGTTATGTATAAAGAGTATTATAATGCTTTATACACTCATCTGTATACATATTACATTACACAATAAAAAAAATCAGAAAAAAATGAGGAAACTCTATGCTCTGATATGGAAAGAATTTAAAAATATGTTATTGAGTGATAAAAACACACATAATCAAGAGAATGAAAAGACAAAGACATCTTTGCAACACACATACCTGATAAAGGATTGATATCCGAAATATATAAAGAACTCTCAAAACTCAACAATATGAAAACAAACAACCTGATTTAAAAATGGGCCAAAGTGCAGCCAGTATGGAAAACAGTATGGAGGTCCCTCAGAAAACTAAAAATAGGGGCTTCCCTGGTGGTGCAGTGGTTGAGAATCTGCCTGCTAATGCAGGGGACACAGGTTTGAGCCCTGGTCTGGGAAGATCCCACATGCCGCGGAGCAACTAGGCCTATGAGCCACAACTACTGAGCCTGCACGTCTGGAGCCTGTGCTCCGCAAGAAGAGAGGCCACGATAGTGAGAGGCCCGCACACCGTGATGAGGAGTGGCCCCCGCTTGCTGTAACTAGAGAAAGCCCTAGCACAGAAATGAAGACCCAACATAGCAATCAATCAATCAATAAATCTTAAAAAAAAAAAAAAAGAAAACTAAAAATAGAAATACCATATGATCCAGCAATCCCACTCCTGGGCATATATCAGCAGACAAAACTATAATTCAAAAAGATACATGCACCTCTATGTTCACAGCAGCACTATTCACAATAGCTAAGACACGGAAGCAACCTAACTGTCCATCGACAGAGGAATGGATAAAGATATGGTACATATATACAATGGAATACTATTCAGCCATAAAAAAGAACGAAAAAATGCCATTTGCAGCAACATGGATGGACCTAGAGATTATCATACTAAGTGAAATAACTCAAACAGAGAAAGACAAGTATCATATGATATCACTTATATGTGGAATCTAAGATATGACACAAATGAACCTTTCTGTGAAACAGAAACAGAATCACGGGTTGGGGGAGACATGGAGTGGAAGGTTGGGGTTAGCAGATGTAAGCTATTATATAAACAACAAGGTCCTACTGTAGAGCACAGGAAACTGTATTCAATATCCTATGATAAACCATAATGGAAAAGAATATTTTAAAAAAACAATGTATATATAACTGAATTACTCTGCTGTACAGCAGAAATTAACACAATATTGTAAATCAACTATACTTCAATAAAATAAATTTTAAAAAAGGGCCAAAAACCTTAACAGACACCTCACTAAAGAAGATATACAGGTGGCAAATAAACACATGTAAAGATACTCAACATCATGTCATATCATCAGAGAATTCTAAATTACAACAACAATAAAACACTGTTAAACGCCTATTAAAGTGGCCAAAGTTCGGGACTTCCCTGGTGGTCCAGTGGGTAAGACTCCACACTCACAATGCAGGGGGCCCAGGTTTGATCCCCAGTTGGGGAACTAGATCCCGCATGCATGCCGCAACTAAGAAGCCTGCATGTCACAACTAAGACCCGGCGCAGCCTAAATAAATAAATAAATAATAAATAAATGAATATAAAATAATTTTTTAAAAAAGTGGCCAAAGTTCACAACATTGACAACACCAAATGCTGACGAGGATGTGGAGCAACAGGAACTCTCACTCACTGCTGGTGGGAGTGCAAATATTACAGCTACTCTGGCAGACAGTCTGGCAGTTTCTCACAAAACTACACATATTCTTGCTGTACACACTGGCATTTGTGTTCCTTAGCATTTACCCAAATGATTAACTTATATCCACACAAAACACTGCACAGAGATGTTTATAGCAGCTTAATTCATAATTGTCAAAACTTGGAAGCAACCAAGATGTCCTTCAATTGCTGAATGGGTAAATAAATGGTAGTACATCCAGACAATGGAATATTATTCAGTGATAAAAAGAAATGAGCTATCAAGCCATGAAAAGACATGGAGGAACTTTAAATGTGTATTACTAAGTGAAAGAAACCAATTTGAAAAGGCTACATACTGACTGATTCCAACTGTATGATGTTCTAGAAAAGGCAAAACTAGGGAGACCGTTAAAAAAAAAAAAAATCAGTGGTTTCCAGGTGCTCAAGGAAAGCGGGGGAGGGATGAATAGATGGAGCACAGGGGATTTTGTGGGCAGTGAAACTATTCTGTAAGATACGATAATGGTGGATACACGTCATTATGTATTTGTCAAAATGCACAGAATGCAGAACACCAAAAGCAAATCCTAGTGTAAACAATGGACTTTACTTAAAGTATCAATATTGGCTCATCAACTGTAACAGGTATACCACATTAATGCAAGATGTTAGTAACAGGGGAAACTGTGCAGAGGGAGAAAAGGAGTATATGGAAACTCTGTACTTTTCACTTAAATTTTCCGTAAGCCCAAAACTGCTCTAAAAAATTAAGTCTATTCATTAAAAGTAAAACAAAACACATATAAACAGAACAGTATGATTAATATGCTATCTTATAATAACCTGTACTTATACTTGTGTAAATATGTACAAATACATTCTGCAATGCCATTCAAGAAAGTAATGACAATGGAACTCATGGAAGTTAGGGGGAGAATTTAAATACACATCTGGATATTTAGTGAGTTCTCTAGCATCATGCTAATCTGACCAGAAAAATAAAATACACACTATAGTACCCTGAAGAATGCTATATGAAATAACCAAAGACAAAATAATAACCTGTTTAATTTTTTTTTCTGGGGATGCTGTTCAAAACACCATCTATATGAAGGTCCATAAAATTTATTCAGACCTAATACTAGAGAACCAAGGAAATGGTATTCATAATCAATGCAAGACACTTAATTAACTTGATTTACTTTTTGGCTGCTGGTATGTATTATTCTTACTATGTTTTCCTGAGTTTTACTCATTCATACCTTTCTATTTCATTTTCTAGGTCCTTATAAACTTCCTCAAATGTACAGAAAAATAAAATTGGGAATAAACAAACAACTCACCTGGGATTTGTTCATTTTCTGCAGCTTTTGGGTAAAGGCAGAGAACTATGAAGGCAGAACTGAAATAGAGGAAAAAGAAAGGCATTGTTATTAAAGATCTGACCTGCCTCAGAACTTCTAAAATGACTTGTTTGGAAATCCTTACACATCACCTGAGAAAATACCACCTCCTGAGCTAGTCCTTTTGCCTGTTCAGAAGGGGCAAAAAGGATCATGCTGGCAGCACTCACTTTCAATCAAACACTATGAAATATCCGAAAAGGTAAGACTAAGACAACCCACTATCAACTGACAAAACAGTCAAAAGAAACCATAACTGATTAAATTATCGGACAGGGAATTTAAAACTATGATTCATATATTAAAGCTTTAAAGGAAAAGATTTACAAAATGAATGAACAGAGAATTTCAAGAGATGGAAACTTCAAGAAAAAAATGGAAATGCTAAGAAAAGCACAGTAACAGAGTTGAAAGAATACCTCCAATAGGTACTACAACAGAGTTGAGGAAATTTTCAGTAAATCTGAAGATAGGTCAAAAGAAATTACCCAAACTGAGACACAAAGAGAAAGCCAAGGGGGAAAAAAAAGGACAGAGAATCCAAGGGCTGTAATACAATATCAAATGGCCTAACAAAAATGTATTGGGATCCCAGGGACTTCCCTGGTGGTCCAGTAGTAAAGAATCTGCCTCCCAATGCAGGGAACGCGGGTTTGATCCCTGGTTGGGGAGCTAAGATCCCACATGCCGCGGGGCAATTAAGCCCTTGCACCACAACTACTGAGCTCACGAGCCTCAACTAGAGAGCCCGCATGCCGCAAACTACACAGCCCACGCACCACAACTAGAGAGAGAAAAACCCACATGCCACAACTAGAGAGAAGCCCACGTGCTGCAACGAAGCGCCCGCGTGCTGCAACGAAAGATCCCGCATGCTGCAACTAAGACCTGACGTAGCCAAAAATAAATAAAATAAAATAAATAAATAATAAATCTTTAAAAAAATGTATTGGGATCCCAAAAGAAGAGAAAATGGGACAGAAGAAGTATTGAAGACATAATGACCAAGGATTTTCCAAAAATAATGAATGATATCAAACCACAGATCCAAGAAACTCAAGATAATTTATCCAAAAAGCATAAATATCAAAAAACAAAATAAAATGGACACACCTGGACATACCATATTCAAACCAATGGAAACCAAAGTTAGAGAGAAATTCTCGAAGGCAGCCAGAAAAAAAATCTGACACGTTACATACAGACATACCTCATTTTATTGCTCGTCACAGATTGCCTTTTTTTTTAAAAAACAAATTGAAGGTTTGTGGTAACTCTGCATTGTCAGATGATGGTCAGCATTTTTTAGTAATAAAGTACTTTTAAATTAAGGTATGCACATTGTTTTTTAGACAATGATATTGCACACTTAACAGACTGCAGTATAAGGTAAACATGAATTTTACATGCACTGAGAAACCAAAATATTCACGTGACTTGCTTTATTGCAGTGATCTGGAACTGAACTAAAGAATCACAGAGAATTTCTCATCAGAAACTATACAAGCTGGAAGACAATGCAGTGACATCTTTAAAGTGCTTTAAAAAAGAAAAAAAAAAAACTACCAATCCAGTATTCTATACCCAGCAAATACATCTTTCAAAAAATAAAAGTGAAAAAAAAACCTTTTCAAACAAACAAAAACAGAAAATTCATTACCAGTAGACCTGTACTACAAGAAATATTTAAAGAAGTTCTTCAGGTAGAAGGAATATGATAACAGACAGAAATGTGGATCTATACAAAGAAATAAAGATCTCTGGGAATGGTTAAAATGAAGAGAAATATAAAAGACATTTTCTTCTTACTTTTAATCAATCTAAAAGATACTTGACTGTCTACAGCAAAAAGAGTAGAAAAGTTTTGTGAACTTATAGCATATGTAAAAGTAAAATATATGACGATAATAGCACATAGATGAGATGATGAAATTGTTGATGGCAGTATATTGTTTTAAGGATCTTACATTACACACAAAGCAGTAGACTATATTTAAAGGTTCACTGTGACTCACTCAAGAAGTTTATTTAAACCTTAGGGCAACCACAAAAAAATTTAAAGAGGTATAAACAATAACCAAATAGTGGAGAAAAATATGGAATCATGAAAAACTACCACTAAATCCAAAAGCAGTCAGAAAAAGAGGAAAACAGGAACAAAGACCAGATGGGCCAAGTAGAAAAAAACTAGCAAGATGGTAGATTTTAACCCAACCATGTCAATAATTCATTGCACAAACACACCAATAAAATGACAAAGGTTGCCAAACTGGATAAAAAAGACCAAACTACGTGCTGTCTAAAAGCAATGTGTTTGGGACTTCCCTGGTGGCACAGTAAGAATCTGCCTGCCACTGCAGGGGACACAGGTTCGATCCCTGGTCCGGGAAGATCCCACACGTCCTGGAGCAACTAAGCCCGTGTGCCACAACTACTGAGCCTGTGCTCTAGAGTCCACGCACCACAACTACTGAGCCCACATGCCACAGCTACTGAAGCCCACATGCCTAGAGCCCGTGCTCTGCAACAAGAGAAGCCACCGCAATGAGAAGGCCACACACTGCAATGAAGAGTAGCCCTTGCTTGCTGCAACTAGAGAAAGCCCGCACGCAGCAATGAAGACCCAACACAGCCAAAAATAAATAAAAATTTTAAAAATAAATAAAAGCAATGTGTTTTAAATATAAAAACATAGTGACAAAATAAAATTTTAAGGCAGAACAAGAAATTTAAACATAAAATTCTGTCCTTTGGGCCTCCTCCCTCTCTGTTTAGTGTGCAACGTCCAGCCACATTACACATTAACCAGACCTCCTCAAAGATGGGAATGCCTACTCAACCATAAAGATCTTTTTTTCTTTCTTCTGATGCTAGCAATGTAACTTCTTTAAAGATTAACATTCTTTCTCAACTCTGTAAGGGGGTCATGATGACTTGCTGCTTGCTTTGTATGTGCTTACCTGGACTACTGTATATTGGTGAACTTTATGTCAGTATGTCATTTTGATGTATGGTCTTTTGTCTCAAAAAATGTATATGACTATGCCTTCAACTTCTAACAGGCAGGACAGTTCTCAGAGCTTCTTAGAGTCTGTCTCCTGGGTTACAATCCTCAGGTTGGCTCAAATAAAATTCTCTTCCTTCTTGATTGTTAATTGAATTTTCAATAATAGCTAGATCAAAAGTAAAAGGATAAAAAAAGATATTCCTTGGGACTTCCCTGGCAGTCCAGGGGTTAAGACTCCATGCTTCCAATGCAGGGGGCACAGGTTTGATCCCTGGTTGGGGAACTAAGATCCTGCATGCCACAAGGCACAGCCAAAATAAGAAGAAGAAATAAAAAATAAAAAATGATACTCCTTGCACACACTAATCAAAAGAAAGTTGGACTAATTAATATCAAGCTAAGTAGACTTAATAAGAAATATTACCAGGGATAAAGTGTGATATTACATGTCACTGTGATAAATGACACATGATAAATGTATCAAATCACCAGAACACATAACAATCCTAAATGTATATGCACAAAAGAACTTCAAAATACAAGAAGCAAAAGTTGATAAAACTGAAAGAATAAATAGATAAACCACAATTATAGCTCGAGACTTCAATATCCTTTTCTCAGTAGGTGACAACAGAGGTAGATAAAAAACCAGTAAGGATACAGAAGAACTCAACCACACTATCAACCACCCTGACCCATTTAGTATTGACAGAAAACTCTACCACCAACACAGCACAATAGTCATTAAAGTACATAAAAAACATTCCCAGGGACTTCCCTGGTGGTCCAGTGGTTAAGGCTCCACACTCCCAATGCAGGGAGCCCAGGTTCAATTCCTGGTCAGGGAACTAGACCCTGCATGGCACGAGAAAGAGCCCACATGTTGCAACTAAAAAGATCCTGCATGCAGCAATGAAGACTCGGCACAGCCAAATAAATATTTTTTAAAAATCCCCAAGGTAGATCATTTCCTTAGCCATGAAACAAATCTCAAGTTTTAAAGAACTGAAATACATAACAAAGTATATTCTTTGACCAAAACAGAATTAAACTAGAAATCAATAATAGAAAGAGATGTAGAAAATCCCCTAATGTTTGGAAATTAAATAACAAATTTCTAAATAACCAATGGGTGAAAAAGGAAGTCACAAGGTAAGTTTAAAAAAAACAAAACACAGAATTGAATGGAAATGAAAACAAAACATACCAGAATTTGAGGGGTGCAGCTAAAGCAGTATTTAGAGGACATTTATAGCATTAAAACCAATGTCAAGGGACTTCCCTGGTGGCACAGTGGTTAGGAATCTGCCTGCCAATGCAGGGGACACGGGTTCGAGCCCTGGTCCAGGAAGATCCCACATGCCGCAGAGCAACTGGGCCCATGAGCCACAATTGCTGAGCCTGCGCTCTAGAGCCCGCGAGCCACGACTGCTGAGCCCGTGTGCCACAGCTGCTGAGGCCCGCGCACCTGGAGCCAGTCTCCGCAACAAGGGGGGCCGCTGCAATGAGAGGCCTGTGCACCGCAACGAAGAGTAGCCCCCTCTCGCGGCAACTGGAGAAAGCACGCACGCAGCAACGAAGACCCAACGCAGCCAAAAAAAAAAAAAAAAAACAATGTCAAGAATAATCGAGGAGATGTTACTACAGATGCTACAGACATTAAAAAGTTATTCTTTCACAATAAAAATTGATAAACATTAGCTACGTTAATTAAGGAGAAAAAGGAGCAATCCCAAATACACAAAATAAGAAAAGTGGGAAATATCAACAAACTCAAGAGAAAAAAGATGAAATAATGGAAAAAAAAATTCCATCTTCAATAGCAATAAATTACATAAGAATAAAGTTAATAAAAATGCAAATATTTTATGAAAAAACTTATAAAGTGCTGGCAAGGGGAAAAATGAAAGAGGAACAAATGAGAAGGCCTACAGTAAGATCCAACTTCATAAAGGTGTCCATTCCCCCTAACTAAATGTAACCATTAACTGGATCATAATAAAAGTACCAACAGATTTCTTTAAAATATAACTTACTCTAAAGTACCAGTGGGAATCATTAGTAAAACTTGTATAATCTCAAAGTGGTGAAGGCTTTTGGGTGTCATAAAAAGGAAGAGCAGTAAATTCAACCATAAAGAAATTCAAAACGCCTCCATGGCAAAAACCACCAATGAGCAAAATTAAAAGGTAAATGAAAAAATATTTCCCATTCATATGACAAAGTACCAGCTGGCTGTTTGACCTTGGGTAAATCACTTCACCAAAGCCTTCACTTTTCCTTCTGTTGAAACTGAGGAACTAAGCGAAGACACAGGGTAGGTGTGAGGATTGGGTGAACACTTCAGCTGAAAAGTCTCTTGCAAAGAGGTCACAGGTCTTACTCATTCAGCAATTTGTGCATCAGGAAACTTGCGAAACCTTTCAAGCCTCCCTCCACCCCGCGAGGCCCTGGGCAGCCGCACGCGGCATCCGGGCGCTGCCAGGTGCGCCCGGCCCCGCCCCCAGCCTCGCCCTGCGCCCGCCCTGCGCCCGCCCGCCCGCCGGGTTTCAGGACCGGATCCCGCGCGGCCGGAGACCTTCGCGGCGGGTCGGAGGCGCTTTGCCTGACAAAGGGAGGAAGGCTGGCCCTCGCCGCCGCCCTCCCCTTCGGCCGTTCCCGCCCCCGCACGTCCGGCCAGGCGGGCCCCGCCGGTCCAGCGCCGAGGAGAGGGCCGGCCCGCCCCGGACACCGCCCCGAGGGTCGCCGCCGCCTGCGAGTCACCGAAGTTTGGGCTCCCACCCCACGCGGGCACGAGCCCATCCCTCATCTCCTTCCCCTCGGCCCCCAGACCCCGCGGAGCTGCCTGGCAGGCCCCCCTCATACCTGGAGGGGCACAGCCCCCGCTCGTGGCTCAGTGCCAGGCCGGGTCACGGCGCGGGGCAGCTTAAACGCGTGGAGACCGGAGCCCTGTCACCCACTCGCGGCGGGAGGTGGGGGGAAGGGCGGCCACCGGCGCGCTCGCAGCATTGCACATGCGCAGATGCAGGGGCTGCTTGCCGTCCCAGGGTCCTCCGAGGGGTGGTCCATCGAACTTCGGGACTACATTTCCCATAAGCCTGCAGGGCCTCACCGTAGGGACTCTCAGGAAAGTCTTCACCTTGTTTAGCCGGTCGGATGAGTGCTGACCAAGATAATCCCTTGACCTGGACTTCACTTCCACCAGAGCGGTTTATGAGTTACAACCACTACCTACCCCAAAATACAAATCCTGGCTTTTAAAGATTACACAGGTCATCTATGGTAACAGCATTTAAATTAGAAAATATGTATAAAATAAAGCAAATATTACCCATAATCTCACTCTTCAAAGATAACTGTATGTAACATTAAGTTCACACCTTTCTGATATTTTTTAAAAATAAAATCGGCCATAAAGATACCATGTGCTGCAACTACTTTTTTTTTTTTTTAAGTTTTAGGTTTACAGTAAAATATGAGGAGATGCAGATGTTCCTCTATGAGGAACACAGAGTTCCACTATACCACCTGCACCCACACATGCATGGCCTCCTCCACTATCAACCTCCAGTACCACAGTGGTACATTTGCTACGATCGAATGTACACTGACAAATCACCCAAAGTCCATAGTTTACACTAGGGTTCACTCTGGGTGTTGAACATTCTATGGGTTTTGACAAATATATGATGACATGTATCCACCACCATAGTATCATACAGAATAGTTTCACTGCCCACAAAATCCCCTGTGCTCCATCTATTCATCCTTCCCTCATTCTCCCTGAGTCCCTGAAAGTCACTGACCTTTTTACTGTACTCCTAGGATTGTTACCAAGTCCAAGCTGCACCGCAGGCCAATAAATCAAGAGACGTTCTTGGGGCAAGGAATAGCGACTTAACTCAGAAAACCAGCAGACCTAGAAGAAGATGAATGTGTGTCCCAAAGAACCATCTTGCCTGAGTTAGAACTCAGGCTTCTTTTACCTAAAAAGGGAGGGAGTAGGGTCAAACGTTTCCTGGTTCCCCTCAGCCTCTGGAGGGGGTATGTTAATTTCTCCTTCCTGTAGTCATTCACAGGTGGGCCTGGTCAAGATGTTTCCTGTGAGCTGAAGAAAGGTATTTTAGCTTAATGCACATTACCTGGGAGGCAGGGGTTCCCAGAGATGGGCTATTATGTATAATTTAAGCTTATAGGCAACATCCCTTTAGTGATTAACTTGTAATAGAATACGAAATTTCTTCCCTGTTACAGTTTTGCCTTTTCCAGAATGTAACATAGTTGGAATCATTCAGTATGTAGCATTTTCAGATTGGTTTCTTTCACTTAGTAATATGCATTTAAAGTTCCTCCATTCTTTTCATGGCTTGATAGCTCATTTCTTTTTAGAACTGAATAATATTCCATTGTATGCATGTACCACCACTTATTTATCCATTCAGCAATTGAAGGACATCTTCGTTGCTTCCAAGTTTTGACAATTATGAATAAAGCTGCTATAAGCATCCCTGTGCAGTGTTTTGTGTGGAAATAAGTTTCTCATTTGTATAAATATCAAGGAACACAATTGTCAGATTGTATGGTGAGAATATATTTAGTTTTGTAGAAACTGCCAGACTGTCTTCCAAAATGGCTGTACCATTTTGCATTCCCACCAGCAATGAATGAGAGTTCCTGTTGCTCCACACCCCTGTCAGCATTTGGTGTTGTCAGTGTTGTGGATTTTGGCCATTCTAATAGGTGTGTAGTGTTAGCAACTAGTTTTTAATTAAAACAACATATAGTCTCAAAAAGCTACTGTTACTGAACCAAACTTGGGTCTGTATGCAAACAGCGAAGCCAGTCTATTGATACCAGGCTGTGGTGAAGGAAAGTGCAGGGTTTATTGCAAGGCCAAGCAAGGAGTACAGGCGAATAATACTTAAAACACTGGAATTCCCCAATGGCTTTTAGGGAAAGATTTTTAAAGACAGGGTGAGGGAGAGGATTGTGGGGTGTGGAGTAATCAGCTCATGGACATCTTTATGATTGATTGGTGGTGAGGTAATCAGGAGTCAACATCATCAACCTTCTGGTTTCAACCAGTTTGGGGTCTATGTGCTTGTGGTCAACATGTAGTTAACTTCTTCCACCTGGCGGAGGTTTCAGGATTGGCAAAATAGCTCAAGGATATGGTTCAAAATGTTATCTATAGCCCTTGAGAAGGAACTAAAGGTCCTTGAGTTTGTTTACTGGCCGAACAATTATTATTTTGTCTTGCTTGACTGTTTTTCTTTGTTTTTGTATTTTCTCACTTCTCTGATTAAATCTGCTCTTTGGAACTTGGGGAAGGCCTACAAGGCTAAAGTTTTCTACAAACAAGAGGCAGGCAGAGGACATTGGTAGGGGCAGTTCTTTCCTGGGAAGACCCTATCATAGGGTTCTGCTCAGATATATTACTTGTACATCAATGTTCATAGCAGCACTATTCACAACAGCAAAAAGACAGAAACAACCTTAGTGCCCATCAACAGAAGAATGGATAAATAAAATGTGGTATATACATATAGTGGAATATTATTCAGCCAAAAAAAGAATGAATATCTGATACATGCTACCACATGGATGAACCTTGAAAATACAAATGAAATAAGCCACATACCAAAGGACAAATATTGTATGATTCTGCTTACATAAAGTATCTAGAATAGGCAAATTCATAGAGAGAAAGTAGAGATTGCTGGGGACAAGAGTGGGGGAAGGCATGGGAGTTATTGTTTAATGGGTAGGGAGTTTCTACTTGGGATGATGAAAAAGTTCTGAAAAGAGACGATGGTGATGGATAAACAACACTGTGAATGTGCTTAACACCACTGAATTGTATAGTTAAAAATGGTAAATTTCATACGTATATTTTACCATAATTTTTAAAAATAATAAGCTGGGTTGAAGTGATTGTTGCATAACTGTAAATTACTAAAAATCAAAGTCTCAGCAAGGTATTTTTGTTATTTATTGTTTGTGCCCTTTTGATTATTTTTTGTTTGATGGAATAATTCCATACTTCATCAGAAAGAAAAACAGAATACTCAGGATATTTTTTAAAAAGAGAGACTAATAACTATTAGATATAAAAATGCATTACAAAGCTAAAACATGAAAACTTTTTAGTACTGGCTCCAGAAAAAAAAAAAAAAAAAAGACTCAAGAGTATATATTAATTTAGTGTCTGTTTTCACAGCACTTGTGAAAGATTGGAATTTTCCATGATTGTTCTTGGGCAACTAATTAACAATTTGGAGGAAAAAATGTTAGAGTCCTAAGACTGCATATTAGGACAGTTAAGTATAAGCTGGATTCACGATTTAAATTTTAAAGTGAAAGTATCAAAGTAGTTGTAAAGAAATGATAAGGGAATGTTTTTTATATACTTTGGGTGAGAAGGTATGACACCAAAGGCATAAATCATCAAGGAAATAATTGACAAATTCAACTATAGAGACTAACTTTGAAAAAAATGCTATAAACAAAGTTAAAGACAAATAAGCTGGGAAAATATACATGGTACGTGAATGAAGAAAAAGGGTAGTCTTAATTTATGAACTCCTCTTATATGTTAATTTAACCCCATTAAGAAAAATAAGCTCAGTATATGAAGAACCAATTAAAGACGAAATACACAGAATAAATTTATCAAAAATGTTTTCTCTCTACTCAAAATCAAAGAAAAGCTATATGATAACATATGTAATATCATTTTGACCTATAAGTTTGGTCAATGTTTAAAAGAGTAATGAGACCCAGGATTGGAACAACTTAGAAAAAATTTTTATACAATTCTGGTGGGATTATAGTACATAAAATCTTTCTGAAGTCCTCATTGTATCAAAAGTTAAAATTTTTAAATTATCATAGATTTTAATCTTGTACAATGATATATATACATGAATGTTCTCACATTACAGCTTATATCTGCAAAACACTGGAAACAGTCTAAAAATCTTTCAATAGATGTAGTTAAATTATGGTATGTAAATGGAATTTGGGGAGACATTGAAAATGATAATGTATACTAACTCCATGGGGGAGGTGTCTAATAAGTTGAGAAATGAAAAAATGTAGATCACACAAGAGTATGCAGAGTGTGATACTATTTTTGTAAAAATTATGCATATTTTAAAAAGACTAAATACTGAAATGTACAAAAAGAAGAAATATACACTTTTCCCCCAATAAACACACACAAAATAAACTCCCTACTGCCTTATGCATAACAACGTAAAGTACTGTGTGCATGGACTGTTTCTGAAGACCTTGCAAAGTTCAAAACCACATTATTTTCTATTAATTTCCTCTTAGGAATAAAGGAAAAGTATAGACGATGTTTTTTAAAAAAACATATTGCATATTTTAATTTAAATGTTGCTTTAAATTTTTTTGACCTTCCACTAAGGTTTCACACTCTCTTCTCAATCAACTACCCAGTATGTCCTAGTGGTTGTTTGATCTTCCGAGCATGTTGTAATATCCACTTCCGTTCCAACAAGCACTGGCACCAACAGTAAGCACATGCTTGTATGGCACTGTTATTGGATGTAAAGAGATTTTAACTGTTATAATAGTGACTGTTTAAAGTGGAGCAAATATCCCAAAGCTCATAAATAACAGTGTGGTTAGCTCATAGATATTGACAAAAAATTTTATTTTTGTTTATGAGCTCAAATGACATTCCCATGGGGCAGAGACCCTAGATCATATGATTTTATCAAAGAACTTGTATACTCTGTTATATTAAAATCCATTGGTCTTTCTTGTACTTTGAATGGATCATTTATCCAGGCATGATTTTGTAACATCGTGCCCTGGTCTTTGAAGAACACTGGCTTACTGAGTCATAAAGATCTTTGAAATGTTGATACATTTTATTACATAGTATCAAATGACCATAATAATATCACCACTGGTCTCATCAGAAAAGCTTTAATAAGTATTGGGAAGCAGAATCAGGTTTTTGCCAAAATTCAAATTTTCACTTGAAAGCTCCTTTTATCATTGGGCAAGAAATATAGTCACTTGTTTTCCTTGGAATGACAGCTCACTTCATTCATTTTTGAGAAAATGTCTGCCAAACACCCAGCCTTTGTTTGACTGTCAGCCACTCAAGTAAAAATGTTTCATGAGAAAAGCAGCTAGTTCAGCTCACGACTCAACCGCACAAGTGGTTTTCCTGGAGACAACGTCTTGCTTCTATGTGCAGCAGAAGTACTTTGTACGTACTTCCCGTTTCATCAGACAGAATATTAAAAAGACATGCGCTCAAAGGTTGAGACAATACAATTAATCATTTTTACTGCTCCATTAAGGTCATTCTTAAGTGAAACTGGCACTTCTTTCCTGCAATTGCGTGAGAGCGCAGAAAGCAGTGACTGCCAGGGAATTCCCTGGTGGTCCAGTGGTTAAGACTCCGTGCTTCCACTGCAGAGGACATGGGTTCAGTCCCTGGTTGGGGAACTAAGATCTTGCACGCCGCAGCACGGCCAAAAGAAAAAAAATAGGTAGTGACTTCCAGTGCAGCTTGGTGCCACTGTCTGGAATCCTGCTGTGGCACCAGCAAGCTCCCCCACCAACTGCTTTTGCACCATCAGTGCAAATGTCAACTCAACGAAATAGGAAAATAATGCCGAAGTGTTATTATTAAAAGAGCCTTGACCTCCTGGATCCCATGCAAGGGTCTTGGAGACCCCAGGGGCCTGTGGATCACACTGTAAAGCACAGTCACTGTGCGCCATTATCCCACCTAAAATATTTTAAAAGTTTCCTTAATAGTATTCAAATGTCCAGTTGGTGTTCGTATTTCCAAACTGTTTCCACGAACATTTCTTCAAATTTTTAAAACTCAAGATCCAAATGAATCCACATCCCATGATTAATGTCTTTTAATACATAGGTCCCCCCCTCCATATCTTTTTTTTTTTCTTTGCCATTTATAGGCTGAAAACACTGCATTGTCTATTCTGAAGAACTTCCACACAGTCTGGATTTTCCTGATCACCTTAAATTTTAATTATCAATTTTCTGTTCCTTCATCTAGACTCAGAACCTGAGAAGGTCAAGGTTTAAGAAGAATTTTTGGCCAAATACTAACAGCAATTCCTTACTCCTTGCCAGGTTTTAAAACAATTCTTTTTCTGAGTGAGAGGTTCAGGTTTTTTTCCCCAAGCATCTTTATTTTCTACTCCTTTATTCAGCATTCCTGCCATTAACGCTTGTCAAGCACCTGCTGGTGGCAGGCACTGTGCTTGAGCACAGCTGTGAGCGACCCATAGCTCTCTCCCCTTATGAGCTTACATTCTACTTGGGGAGACAGGCAATAAACAATAAGTAAAACATAGAGCATGTCAGATGGAGTTCACTGCTAAGAGGGTCGTATCAGGAGTGTCGGGGGGGGGGTGCATTTTTGAGTAGAATGGCTAGAGAAGACTTTACTCAGCAGGTGAGGTTTGAGCCAAGACTCCATAATCACGTATTAGGCTCCATAATCCCTATAATCATGACTCCAAGACTCCATAATCAGACCCCTACCAGTGGATGTTCCTTTCCTTGTATTATTTCCAGTGTCTGACAACACCACTCCATCTGGTCACCAATTTCTCCCAGCCCGTCTACCTGCCTCCCTCTTTTATATACCTGAGATGATGGAAAGGAATGATACCTAATCACAGCTTTTCCCTCCTCATTTGGGGCTCTGAGAAGTGGCCTCTATTTTTTTTTTTTTCATGGCAAAATTACACGGACTTCCTTGGTGGTCTAATGGTTAAGACTCTGTGCTCCCAACGCAGGGGGCCCGGGTTCGATCCCTGGTCAGGGAACTAGATCCCACGTGCCGCAACTAAGAGCCCGCATGCTACAACTAAAGGGCCCACATGCCGCAACTAAAAAAAAAAAAAAAAAAGATCCCTTGTGCCACAACGAAGACCCCGTGTGCTGCAACTAAGACCTGGCGTGAAATAAAAAATAAATATTTAAAAAACAAAACAAAATTACAAAGTAGGGAGCCTGCAAAAATTCTCCTTATTTGGAGCAAAGTGAATATCTCATGCTATCTTTCCTTTATTTTTAACATCAATTAACTGTGGAGAACGGAACTAACCTGAACCTCGAAAAATTTAGTTATCTTAACTGAGTGTTTGACAAGGCCATCTTTCACCTCAGTGAATGAAGCGATCTTACATGGTCAATGGCTTAGAAGTCTTCATCAAGGATCCTCTGGGCATATAAGGACTGTCTGTCTCATTTATTGAGGCCTTTCCAGCACTGTGCTCGGTATAGATGAGGAATGAATGAATGACTGGGGCAAGAAGTAATGACGCTTGAAACCCAACTACTATCAGTATCATGCAGTTCTGTAGTCCTGTCCACCTGAGTGTACCAAGAGCTGCCTACGCATCCTGCATCCTGCTGGAGGGCGTAGCTTCCAGCATCATCCAACTTTTCAGGGCTGCCCACCTCAGTGGAATGGCGGTGCCCCCGCATAGCACCAGGGTAGGTAGCTGCTCCTTCAGTTCTTCTTTCCTGCTAGCCGGGTCTTGGGACTGCAAAGAACTCCAGCTAGTTCCTCGCTATATCTCCTCCTTGTGGAGAGACACCTGAAGAATATCCTATTAATCCCACCTTGGGGAAAAAATAATCATAGTCATTCGGAATCAGGTTTATTACTGGGTGCACTGTTTTTTATAGAGAATTTAGAGATAATTTCATACAAGTCAGAAAGATGTGGGTTTGAGTATTATTGGACAAAGTATTATTACAAAATAAAGCAACTGCATCAAAGCTTCCCCTATTTTATGGGTGGATCCATAAACAGAACAGATCAGGAGTCTATTGGTCCAAATACCTGTTTACAAATGGAAAAACAAAAGCCTGGAGAAGCCAACAAGTTTTAATTCTGAAAAAGATAATCTGTCTATGGCTTCAAAATGATAATATGACTGCTTTAGGGGGTCCCACAGACCATGCTCAGGTTCAATTTTTCCTTAGAAGGACTCAGAACTCAGCAAGCTGCTGCACTCATGGTTACAGTTTGCTGCAGTGAAAGGACACAGATTAAAATCAGCAACGGAAAAATGCACAAAGGCCAAGGTCCTGGAGATACCAGGCACAAGATTCCATCTGTCCTCCCTCAGTGGTGTCATGCAGACAGCGCTCGATTCTCCCAGCAATGGTACGTGACATCACACATGGAGTATTGCTAACCAGAAGCTCAGCCAAGCCTTGGTGTCCAGGGTCTTTATTGCAGATTGGCGCTATGAGCATGTCTGACTGCCCACACGGCTGACCTTAGTCTCCAGCCCCTCCCCAGGTCGAGCTGATACCATGTGGACCAAGAGCCCCAGCATAAAGCATCTGGCTGGTTCAAGGTCTCCAGGTAAAGAAAAACACTCTTATCAGACAGGATATTCTACCAGCCTAGAGGTTAGAAGTTACCTCCCAAGGGCTGGGCAACAGTCAAGCCTTCCTTTGGAAGGTACAAGGTTTAGACAACCCAGACTTGCTAAGTTAACCCTTTACTGCATAAGGCCCTACAGTGCTTTTTTTATGCTATGGGAAATTGGTTTTGTATTTTGTTTTTCCAGGAAAGCAATGCTGAAGAACACTGAGGTGTTCTTCATACACAAGCAATCATTTCTTTGTGTCCAGCCGTGGGTCACATTTTGCTAAATAGCTTGAAGGAAGTTTATTTCTGTATCAGAAGTAGTTGATATCTCAGTGGGATTTAGAGGTCATTATGGAAAAGGAGTGGCCTCAATTACCACTTGATTTTGCATGTCTTCTTATCTAGAGGTGCAGTCTATTTCCCTGCCTCTTGAACTGAGGCTGGCTTTGTGACTTGCTTGGCTACAAAGCTATGAAAATAATGATATATTGGCCCTCACATGTTCCTACTTTCTCTTAGAATGCTGTTGGAACACAAGAGACCACGTGGAAGAGAGCAAGTTGTCCTGCTGAGTCCCTTCTAAACCAGCCTACAGCCAGCTGACGCCCAGATATATGAGAAATTCCAACTGAGATCAGCAGAGCTGCCTACCTAACCCCCCAAATTAACCAAAAATGCGCAAGTGAGACAGGCCAAGACCAGAAGAATCACCCAGCTGACCTACAGACTCATGAACAAGAATAAATGTTTACTGGACTTCACTGGTTTTCCGGGGGTTAAGACTCCACGCTTCCAGGTTTTATCCCTGGTTGGGGGAATTCTGCATGTGGCCAAAGAAAAAACAAAACAAGACAAAAAAAAAGAATAAATGACATGAATCAATATCAATGTTTTCTTAGGTCAGTCTCCCAAGGCAATAGAAATAAACACAAAAATAAACAAATGGGACCTAATCAAACTTACAAGCTTTTGCACAACAAAGGAAACCTTAAACAAAACAAAAAGACAACCTACAGAATGGGAGAAAATATTTGCAAAGGAAGAGACAGACACGACAAGGGACTACTTTCTTTTTTTCTTTTTTAAAATTATTATTATTTTTTGAATTTTATTTTTTTATACAGCAGGTTCTTATTAGTTATCTATTTTATACATATTAGTGTATATATGTCAATCCCAGTCTCCCAGTTCATCCCACCACCACCACCTCCTGCCCCTTCTTTCCCCCCTTGGTGTCCATACGTTTGTTCTCTACATCTGTGTCTCTGTTTCTGCCTTGGAAACCAGTTCATCTGTACCATTTTTCTAGATTCCACATATATGCATTAATATACGATATCTGTTTTTCTCTTTCTGACTTACTTCACTCTTTATGACAGTCTCTAGGTCCATCCACGTCTCTACAAATGACCCAGTTTCATTCCTTTTTATGGCTGAGTAATATTCCATTGTATACATGTACCACATCTTCTTTATCCATGGGATTACTTTCCAAAGTATACAAACAGCTCATGCAGCTCTATAACAAAAAAACAAACAACCCAAACAAAAAATGGGCAGGAGATCTAAATAGACATTTCTCCAAAGAAGACATATAGATGGCCAAAAAGCACATGAAAAGATGCTCAACATCACTAATTATCAGAGAAATGCAAATTAAAACTACAATGAGGTATCACCTCACACCAGTCAGCATGGCCATCATTAAAAAATCTACAAACAATAAATGCTGGAGAGCATGTAGAGAAAAGGGAACCCTCCTACACTGTTGGTGGGAATGTAAATTGGTGCAGCCACTGTGGAAAACAGTATGGACATTCCTCAGAAAACTAAAAATAGAGTTGCCATATGATCCAGCAATCCCACTCCTGGGCATATATCCAGACAAAACTATAATTCAAAAAGATGCATGCACCACTATGTTCATAGCAGCACTATTCACAATAGCCAAGACATGGAAACAACCTAAATGTCCATTGACAGATGGATGGATAAAGAAGATGTGGGGGACTTCCCTGGTGGTGCAGTGGTGAAGAATCCGCCTGCCATTGCAGGGGACACAGGTTTGAGCCCTGGTCCGGGAAGATTCCACATGCCGCAGAGCAACTAAGCCCATGCACCACAACTACTGAGCCTGTGCTCTAGAGCTCGCTTGCCACAACTACTGAAGCCCGTGCGCCTAGAGCCCGTGCTCCACAACAAGAGAAGCCACTGCAATGAGAAGCCTGTGCACCGCAACAAAGACTAGCCCCGCTCGCCGCAACTAGAGAAGGCCACACACAGCAACGAAGACCCAACACAGCCAAAAATAAAAATAAAAATAAAAATAAAAATAAAAGTAAATAAATCTAAAGAAAAAAAAGATGTGGTACATATTTAGAATGGAATACTACTCAGCCATAAAAAAGAATGAGATAATTCCATTTGCAGTAACATGGATGGACCTACCTAGAGACTATTATACTAAGTGAAGTAAGTCAGAAAGAGAAAGACAAATACCGTATGATGTCACTTATATGTGGAATCTAAAATATGACACAAATGAAGCTATCTATGAAACAGAAACAGAATCACGAACATAGAGAACAGACTGGTGGTTGCCAAGGGAAAAGGGGGTTGGGGGAAGGATGGAGTGGGAGGTTGGGGTTAGCAGATATGAACTTTTATATATAGAATGGATAAATAACAAGGTCCTACTGCATAGCAGAGAACTATATTCAATATCCTGTGATAAACCATAATGGAAAAGAATGTTTTAAAAATAGAGGGCTTCCCTCGTGGTACAGTGGTTAAGAATCCACCTGCCAATGCAGGGGACACGGGTTCGAGCCCTGGTCTGGGAAGATCCCACATGCCACAGAGCAAGTAAGCCCGTGTGCCACAACTACTGAGCCCACAAGCCACAACTACTGAGCCCACGTGCCTAGAGCCCATGCTCCGCAACAAGACAAGCCACCGCAATGAGAAGCCCGCGCACCACAACGAAGAGTAGCCCCCACTCACCGCAACTAGAGAAAGCCCACACCCAGCAACGAAGACCCAACACAGCCAAAAAAGAGTTTAAAAATAGAATGTATATATATGTATAACTGAATCACTTTGCTGTATAGCAGTAATTAATGCAACATTGTAAATCAACTATACTTCAATTTAAAAAAAAGAGATCAAAAAAAGAAAGAATAAGTGTTTATTGTTTTATGCCACAGAGTTTTAGGTGCTTGTTAAACTACAGCAATAGCTAACTGATACAGTGGGGTAGTAAATGGAGGAACAAAAGTACTTTTTGAAATTAAAGTGTATTAACACAAATCAGACAACTGTCAACCAAACATTTCTGGTTCTAAGGAACGTGGCAATGAAGCCTCAGCAATACTTGTTCTTTAGTCAAAGAAAAAAAAAAGGGTCTTTCATCATTTTACTTGTCTACTAGATCTTCAAAAATTTTTTATTAAAAAAATTGTTTTAAGTGTAAGAACACTTAAAATGAGATCTACCCACTTAACAGATTTTTAAGTGCACTGTGCAGTAGGGTTATATACAAGCACAGTGCTGTACAGTAGATTTCTAGAATTTATTCATTTCACATAACAGAAATTTTATACCTGTGATTAGCAATCTACTGGATCAACACATTAATTCAAAAAATGCCATTTTCTTCTAATACTTTTATGATTTCATTTATTTACATTTAAATATTTTATCTCTTTGGTATTTACCTTGGATACGGATCCAATTTTATTTTTCTCCCTGATACCATGTGTTAATAAGTCCATTTTTACTACACGGACTTAAGGTGCCACCTTCATCATACATAAAATATTTGGTTATATTTCTGAACTTTCTATTCTGTTCCATTAGTCTTTCTGTCTATTCATGCAACAATACCACACTTTTCATGATTGTGTCTTATGGTATGTTTAGTTATCTACTAGGATCCAATCCCCCCTTATTAATCCCTTTTTATTTATATTTTTATTAATAGACCTAATTTTTTCAGAAAAGTTTTATATTTACCAAATACTGAGCAGATAGCAGAGTTCCAAATATGCCCCCACAAGAGTGCATAGTTTCCATCTACTTTTTTTTTTTTTTTTGGCTTCGTTGGGTCTTTGTTGCTGCGCGGGCTTTCTCTAGTTGTAGCAAGCGGGAGCTACTCCTTGTTGCTTTGTGCGGGCTTCTCATTGCGGTGGCTTCTCTTGTTGTGGAGCATGAGCTCTAGGTGCACGGGCTCAGTAGTTGTGGCTCACGGGCTCAGCAGTTGTGGCACACGGGCTTAGTTGCTCCACAGCATGTGGGATCTTCCTGGACTAGGGATCGAATCCGTGTCCCCCAAATTGGCAGGCAGATTCTTAACCACTTCACCACCAGGGAAGTCCCTATTTTTTTTTTTTTAAGATTTTTTTGATGTGGATTTTGATTTTTTTGTGTGTTTTTTGAAGTCTTTACTGAATTTGTTACAATATTGCTTCCGTTATGTTGTGGTTTTTTGGCCGCGAGGCATGTGGGATCTTAGCTCCCTGACCAGGGATCAAACCCACACCCCCTGCACTGGAAGGCAAAGTCTTAACCACTGCACCTCCAGGGAAGTCCCTCCATCTATTATTAATTAACATCTCATATTAATTAGTATAGCTCATTTGTTATAATTAATGAACCAACATTAGTATATTATTAACTAAGGTCCACAGTTTTTTCAGATTTCCTTAATTTTACTGAATGTCCTTTTTCTGTTCCCGGATTCCATCCAGGATGCTACATTACATTTAGTCTTCATGTCCCCTTAGGCTCTGCTACAGACTGAATGTTTGTGTCCCCATAAAATTCATATGTTGAAACCTAATCCCCAATGTGATGGTATTTGGAGGTAGGGCCTTTGGGAGGTGATCAGGTCAGGAAGGCAGATCCCTAATGAATGTGATTAGTGTTATAAAACGGACCCCAGAAAGCTCTCTTGCCCCTTCCACCATGTGAGGACTCAGTGAGAAGACAGCTGTCTAGGAACCAGGAAGCAGTTCTTATCAGACACCAGATCTGCCGAAGCCTTGATCTTGGACGTCCCGGCTTCCAGAACTGTGAGAAATAAATATTATTTAAGCCAATAAATATTGCTCATGGGTTGCTGAAGTCCATTCAGCAGCCTGAATGGACTAAGATGGGCTCTCCTTGGCTGTGGTTTTTTCAGACTTTCCTTGTTTTCAATGATTTTGACAGTTTTGAGGAGTACTAGTCAGGCATTTTGTAGGATGCTCCTCTATTGGTACATGTCTGGTGTTTCTGTCATGGTTAGACTGAGGTTATGGGTTTTGGGGAGGAAGACATCAGAGGTAAAAAGGACCATTTTTATCATACCATATCAAGGGTATTATATTAGTTTCCTAGGGCTGTTGTAACGAAGTATCACAAACCAAGTGACTTAAAACAACATAAATTTGTTTTTTCTCAGTTCTGGAGGCTAGAAGTCTGAAATCAAGGTGTTGGCAAGGACATGCAGCATCTGAAACCCATAGCGGGGAATCCTTCCTTGCTTCTTCCCAGCTTCTTGACTCACTTGAGCTGCAGCACCTCAATTGCTGCCTCTGTGGTCACGTGACATTTCTCTCCTCATGTGTCTGTCTCTTCGCCTCTTATACGGACACCAGTCACATTGGACTAATGGCCAACCCTACTCTAGTAGGACCCTGTCTTAACTAGTTACATCTGCAAAGACCCAATTTTCAAATAAAGTCCATTCTGAGGTCCTGAGAAGGACATGAACTTTGGGAGGATGCTATTCAACTCAGTACAGGTACATACCATCAATGTGGTTTTTGACTGTTGATGTTGACCTTGATCAGCTGGCTGAAGTAGCATTTGCCAGGTCTCTCCACTATAATGTGACCTTTTTTCTTTCCCCCTTTCCATACTGTACTTTGGAAGGAAGTCACTTGGAAAAGCCCACATTTAGGGAGTGGGAAGTTATGCTTCCTCCCTTGAGGGTGGTGTAGCTACATAATTTATTTGGAATTCTTCTGAATGGGAGACTTGTCACTTTTCCCCATTTACTAATTTATTCAATCAATCCAGTTACACGTAAAGCTGTATCAGAAGTGTTAACTCGTACCCCTGTGGGAAACAACTTGCCTGATTAGAGTACAGTGCTTATGAGCCTTTCCTTTTGCCTTTAGTCTAATAAACTCCATTCATTTAGGTCAGCACCTGTTTCTCCCACCCTCTTCAGTGAGGTCATTTCATACATTTAGAAAGATAGAGTTAGACTGTCTTGTCACAGTCTGCATTCTTTCCTGGGATCCACCAATCTCCTAAATGATTTTTTTAGAAATTTGCCTGGGGACTTCCCTGGTGGTCCAGTGGGTAAGACTCCGTGTTCCCAAAGCAGGGGGCCCAGGTTTGATCCCTGGTGGGGGAACTAGATCCCACATGCATGCCACAACTAAGAGTTCGCATGCTGCAACTAAGAAGCCTGCATGCCGCAACTAAAGATCCCACATGCCACAACGAAGATCCTGCCTGCTGCAACTAAGACCTGGCACAGCCAAAATAAATAAATATTTAAAGAAAGAAAGAAAGAAAGAAATTTGCCTGCACTAAGGTTCACTTTTGGTGTTGTAAAGTTCTATAGGTTATGAAAAATGCATAATGTCATGTATCCACCAATACAGTATCATACAGAATAGCTTTACCACCCTAAAAATCCCTTGTACTTCATTTATTCATCACCACCCCCCTGGTCTCGAATCCCTGGCAACCACTGGTCTTTTTACTGCCTCCCTACTTTTGTCTTTTCAGAATGTGACATGGTTGGAATCAGGATGTAGTTTTTTCAGAATGACTTCTTTCACTTAGCAATGTATATTTAAGGTTCCTCCATGTCTTTTTGTGACTTGATAGCTTATTTCTATTTTTAGCTGACAAATTGTATGAATGGACTGCCGTTGGTTTACCCATTCACCTTTGGATGGACATTTTGGTTGTTTGGTTGTTGACATTTTAGTTTTTGGAGATTATGAAAGCTGCTATAAATATTTGTGCGCAGGCTTTTGTATGGACAGAAGCTTTCAACTCAATTGGGTAAGTACCTAGAAAGGTGATTGCTGGATCATATGGTAGGATTATGTTTAGCTTTGTAAGAAACTGCCAAACTGTTTTCCAACGTGACTGTACCATTTTGTATTCTCACCAGCAATGAATGAGAATTCCTGTTGCTCTCTGTCTTCATCAGTATTCGATGTCAGTTTTTAAAATTTTAGTCATCCTAATAGATGTGTAGTGTCATCTTGTTTTGTTATAATTTGCAATTCTGTGATGACATAGGATATTGAGCATCTTTTCATATGCTTATTTGCTATCAGTATATCTTCTTTGGAGAAATGCCTGTTCAGACCTTTTGCCCGTTTTTAAATCAGGTTGTTTGTTTTCTTTTTTTTTTTTTTATAAATTTATTTATTTATTTATTTATTTATTTTTAGCTGTTGGGTCTTCGTTTCTGTGCAAGGGCTTTCTCTAGTTGTGGCAAGTGGGGGCCACTCTTCATCACGGTGCGCGGGCCTCTCACTATCGCGGCCTCTCTTGTTGCGGAGCACAGGCTCCAGATGCGCAGGCTCAGTAATTGCGGCTCACGGGCCTAGCCGCTCCGCGGCATGTGGGATCTTCCCAGACCAGGGCTCGAACCCGTGTCCCCTGCCTTGGCAGGCAGATTCTCAACCACTGCGCCACCAGGGAAGCCCTGTTTGTTTTCTTATTGTTGAGTTTTTTTTTTAAATAGATCTTTATTGGAGTATAATTGCTTCACAATACCATGTTAGTTTCTATTGCACAACAAAGCGAATCAGTCATATGCATACACATGTCCCCATATCCCCTCTCTCTTGAGCCTCCCTCCCATCCTCCCTATCCCACCCCTCTTGGTCATCGCAAAGCACTGAGCAGATCTCCCTGTGCTATGCTGCTGCTTCCCACCAGCCAACTATTTTACATTCGGTAGTGTATATATGTAGATGTTACTCTCACTTCACCCCAGCTTCGCCCTCCCACCCCTTGTCCTCAAGTCCATTCTCTATGTCTACCTCTTTATTCCTGCCCTGCAACTAGGTTCATCAGTACCATTTTTTTTTTTTTTTAGATTCCATATATATGCGTTGGCATACGGTATTTGTTTTTCTCTGACTTACTTCATTCAGTATGACAGACTCTAGGTCCATTCACCTTACTACAAATAACTCAATTTCGTTTCTTTTTATGGCTGAGTAATATTCCAATGCATATATGTGCCACATCTTATTTATCCATTCATCTGTTGATGGACATTTAGGTTGGTTCCATGTCCTGGCTAATGTAAATAGTGCTGCAATGAACATTGTGGTGCACGTCTCTTTTTGAATTATGGTTTTCTCAGGGTATATGCCCAGTAGTGGGATTGCTGGGTCATATGGTAGTTCTGTTTTTAGTTTTTTTAATAAATTTATTTATTTATTCATTTATTTTTGGCTGTGTTGGGTCTTCGTTTCTGTGCGAGGGCTTTCTCCAGTTGCGGCGAGCGGGGGCCACTCTTCATCGTGGTGCGCGGGCCTCTCAGTGTCGCGGCCTCTTGTTGCGGAGAACAGGCTCCAGACGCGCAGGCTCAGTAGTTGTGGCTCACAGGCCCAGTCGCTCCGCGGCACGTGGGATCCTCCCAGACCAGGGCTCGAACCCGTGTCCCCTGCATCGGCAGGCAGACTCTCAACCACTGCGCCACCAGGGAAGCCCCTATTTTTAGTTTTTTAAGGAACCTCCATACTGTTTTCCATAGTGGTTGTATCAATTTACATTCCCACCAACAGTGTAGGAGGGTGGTTCCCTTTTCACCACACCCTTTCCAGCATTTATTGTTTCTAGCTTTTTTGATAATGGCCATTATGACCAGTGTGAGGTTATACCTCCTTGTAGTTTTGATTTGTATTTCTTTAATAATTAGTGATGTTGAGCATCTTTTCATGTGCCTCTTGGCCATCTGTATGTCTTCTTTGGTGAAATGTCTATTTAGGTCTTCTGCCCATTTTTTAACTGGATTGTTTGTTTTTTTGATATTGAGCTCCATGAGCTGTTTGTATATTTTGGAGATTAATCCTTTGTCTGTTGTTCCATTTGCAAATATTTTCTCCCATTCTGAGGGTTGTCTTTTTGTCTTGTTTATAGTTTCCTTCGCTGTGCAAAAGCTTTTAAGTTTAATTAAGTCCCATTTCTTTATTTTTGTTTTTATTTCTGTTACTCTAGGAGGTGGGTCAAAAAAGATCTTGCTGTGGTTTATGTCAAAGAGTGTTTTTCCTATGTTTTCCTCTAAAAGTTTTATAGTGTCTGGCCTTACATTTAGGTCTTTAACCCATTTGGAGTTTATTTTTGTGTATGGTGTTAGGGAGTGTTCTGATTTCATTCTTTTACATGTAGCTGTCCAGTTTTCCTAGCACCACGTATTGAAGAGGCTGTCTTTTCTCCATTGTATGTTCTTGCCTCCTTTGTCTTAAATTAGGTGCCCATATGTGCATGGGTTTATCTCTGGGCATTCTATCCTGTACCATTGACCTATATTTCTGTTTTTGTGCCAGTACCACACTGTCTTGATTACTGTAGCTTTGTGGTATAGTTTGAAGTCAGGGAGCCTGATTCCTCCAACTCCATTTTTCTTTCTCAAGATTGCTTTGGCTATTCAGGTCTTTTGTGTTTCCATACGAATTGTAAGATTTTTTGTTCTAATTCTGTGAAGAATGCCATTGGTAGTTTGATAGGGATTGCATTGAATCTGTAGATTGCTTTGGGTAGTATAGTCATTTTCACAATATTGATTCTTCCAATCCAAGAACATGGTATATTTCTCCATCTGTTTATGTCATCTTTAATTTCTTTCCTCAGTGTTTTATAGTTTTCTGAATACAAGTCTTTCACCTCCTTAGGCAGGTTTACTCCTAGGTATTTTATTCTTTTTGTTGCAATGGTAAATGGGAGTGTTTCCTTAATTTCTCTTTCTGATTTTCGTTGTTGGTGTATAGGAATGCCAGAGATTTCTGTGCATTAATTTTGTATACTGCAACCTTACCAAATTCATTGATTAGTTCTAGTTTTCTGGTGGCAACTTTAGGATTTTCTATGTATAGTATCATGTCATCGGCAAATAGTGACAGTTTTACTTCTTCTTTTCCAATTTGTATTCCTTTTATTTCTTTTCTTCTCTGACTGCTGTGGCTAGGACTTCCAAAACTATGTTGAATAAGAGTGGTGAGAGTGGACATCCTTGTCTTGTTCCTGATCCTAGCGGAAATGCTTTCAGTTTTTCACCATTGAGTATGATGCTTGCTGTGGGTTTGTCATATATGGCTTTTATTATGTTGAGGTAGTTTCCCTCTATGCCCATTTTCTGGAGAGGTTTTATCATAAATGGGTGTTGAATTTTGTCAAAAGCTTTTTCTGCATCTATTGAGATGATCATATGGTTTTTATCCTTAACTTGTTAATGTGGTGTATCACATTGATTGATTTGCGTATACTGAAGAATCCTTGCATCCCTGGGATAAATCCCACTTGATCATGGTGTACGATCCTTTTAATGCACTGTTGGATTCTGTTGCTAGTATTTTGTTCAGGATTTTGCATCTCTGTTCATCAGTGATATTGGTCTATAATTCTCTTTTTTTGTGATATCTTTTTCTGGTTTTGGTATCAGGGTGATGGTGGCTTTGTAGAATGAATATGGGAGTGCTTCTCCCTTGGCAATATTTTGGAAAAGTCTGAGAAGGATAGGTGTTAGCTCTTCTCTAAATGTTTGATAGAATTTGCCTGTGAAGCCATCTGGTCCTGGACTTCTGTTTGTTGGAAAATTTTTAATTACGGTTTCAATTTAATTACTTGTGATAGGTCTGTTTATATTTTCTAATTCTTCCTGGTTCAGTCTTGGAAAATTGTACCTTTACAAGAATTTGTCCATTTCTTTGTGGTTGTCCATTTTATTGGCATATAGTTGTTCGTAGTAGTCTCTTATAATCCTTTGTATTTCTGCAGCGTCGGTTGTGATTTCTACTTTTTCATTTCTAATTTTATTGATTTGCGTCCTCTCCCTTTTTTTCTTGATGAGTCTGGCTTAGGGTTTATCAATTTTGTTTATCTTCTCAAAGAACCAGCTTTTAGTTTTATTGATCTTTGCTATTGATTTGTTTTTATTTCATTTATTTCTGCTCTGATCTTTATGATTTCTTTCCTTTTACTGACTTTGGGGTTTTTGTTCTTCTTTCTCTAGTTGTTTTAAGTGTAGGGTTAGATTGTTTGAGATTTTTCTTGTTTCTTGAGGTGAGATGGAATTGCTATAAACTTCCCTATTAGAACTGCTTTTGCTGCGTCCCATAGGTTTTCGGTCATTGTGTTTTCGCTGTCATTTGTTTCTATGTATTTTTTTTTTCTTCTTTGATTTCATCAGTGATCTCTTGGTTATTTAATAGTGCACTGTTTAGCCTCCATGTATGTGTGTTTTTTACAGTTTTTTTCCCTGTAATTGATTTCCAATTTCATAGTGTTGTGGTCAGAAAAGATGCTAGATACAATTTCAATTTTCTTAAATTTTCCGAGGCTTGATTTGTGACCCAAGATGTGATCTATCCTGGAGAATGTTCCACGTGCACTTGAGAAGAAAGTGTATTCTGCCACTTTTGGGTGGAATGTTCCATAAATATCAATTAGATCTATCTGGTCTATTGTGTCATTTAAAGCTTGTGTTTCCTTATTTATTTCCTGTTTGGATGATCTGTCCATTGGTGTAAGTGAGGTGTTAAAGTCCCCTACTATTATTGTGTTGCTGTCAATTTCTCCTTTCATGGTTGTTAGCATCTGCCTTATGCATTGAGGTGCTCCTCTGTTGGGTGCATAAACATTTATAATTGTTACCTCTTCTTCTTGGATTGATCCTTTGATCATTATGTAGTGTCCCTCCTTATCTCTTGCAACAGTCTTTATTTTAAAGTCTCTTTTATCTGATACGAGTATTGCTACTCCAGCTTTCTTTTGATTTCCATTTGCATGGAATATCTTTTTCCATCCCTTCACTTTCAGTCTGTATGTGTCCCTAGGTCTGAAGTGGGTCTCTTGTAGACAGCATATATATGGGTCTTGCTTTTGTATGTATTCAGCCAGTCTGTGTGTTTTGGTTGGGGCATTTAATCCATTTACATTCAAGGTTATTATCGATATGTATGTTCCTATTACCATTTTCTTAATTGTTTTGGGTTTGTTTTTGTGGGTCTTTTTCTTCTCTTATGTTTCCCGCCTAGAGAAGTTTCTTTAGCATTTGTTGTAAAGCTGGTTTGGTGGTGCTGAATTCTCTTAGCTTTTGTTTGTCTGAAAAGCTTTTGACTTCTCCATAGAATCTGAATGAGATCCTTGCTGTGTAGAGTAATCTTGGTTGTAGGTTTTTCTCTTTCAGCACTTTAAGTATATCCTGCCACTCCCTTCTGGCCTGCAGAGCTTCCACTGAAAAATCAGCTGATAACCTTATGGGGATTCCTTTGTATGTTATTTTTTGTTTTTCCCTTGCTGCTTTTAATATTTTTTCTTTGTATTTAATTTTTGTTAGTTTGATATGTATGTGTCTTGGTGTTTTTCCTAGGGTTTATACTGTATGGGACTCTCTGTGCTTCCTGGACTTCGGTGACTATTTCCTTTCCCATGTTAGGGAAGTTTTCCACTATAATCTCTTCAAATATTTTCTCAGACCATTTCTTTTTCTCTTCTTCTTCTGGGACCCCTATAATTCGAATGTTGGTGCGTTTAGTGTTGTCCCAGAGGTCTCTGAGATTGTCTTCCATTCTTTTCATTCTTTTTTCTTTATTCTGCTCCTTGGCAGTTATTTCCACCATTTTGTCTTCCAGCTCACTTATTCATTCTTCTGCCTTCGTTATTCTGTTATTGATTCCTTCCTGTGTAGTTTTCATTTCAGTTATTGTGTTGTTCATCTCTGTTTGTTCTTTAGTTCTTCTAGATCTTTGTTAAACATTTCTTGTATTTTCTCAATCCGTGCTTCCATTCTATTTCCGAGATTCTGGATCATCTTTACTATCATTACTCTGAATTCTTTTTCAGGTAGATTGCCTATTTCCTCTTCATTTATTTGGTCTTCTAGGTTTTTACCTTGCTGCTTCATCTATGACATTGTTTTTTGCAGTCTCATTTTTTTTTTTTTTTTATGAGGGGGATTGTGTTCCTGTTTTACGGGTTGTTTGGCCTGAGGCTTCCAACACTGGAGTTTGTAGGCTATTGGGTAGAGCTGGGTCTTGGTGCTGAGATGAGGAACTCTGTGAGACCTCACTCCAATGAATATTCCCAGGGGTCTGAGGTTCTCTGTTAGTGCAGTGGTTTGGACTCGGAGCTCCCACCGCAGGAGCTTCCCCCCGACTCCGTGTTGGCAAATCAAGATCCCACAAGCCGCGTGTGGTGGCCCCCCAAGAAAAAAAGAGAGAACAGTAACAAAGTAAAAAATAAAAATAGACTAGGAAACTAACAGATATGTTAGAAAGAATGCAAAAATAAAAATATAGATGAATCAACAACCACAAGGTATGTCAGTACCATAATAGTAAAAAAGAGGAGGAGGGAAAAGGAAAAAAAAAAAAAGGAGGGTGGAAAGGCCTTGGCTGTGGAGAGTGGGGCCTAAGCAAGGGCGAGGTTTGGGTGGTGGGAGGGGCCAATGCTCAGGACCTACAGGGCTGGAAAACCCTGGGGGCTGTGGGCGGTGGGGCTTAGGCTCCAGGAACAGAAGGGGCCCAGGCGTGCCCCCCATCCCTGGTCTCAGAGGGCAGGGCACCTCACCAGGGAGCCCAGCAGGCTTCCTGGGCTCGAGTGGGCAGGGCAATCACCCTCCGCTCCTCTCCTGCTCCTCCCAGAGGGCCCCTCCTGCCTGCCTCTCCTGATCCCCCCGGCCTCCCTCCTATGCCTCCAAGGATCCACACAGCCTGGAGGGGCCTTGGAGGGTGGGGGATCGGCCTGGGAGCTCAGCAGGCTCCCCGTGCCCCAGTGGGCGGGGCAATCGCCCTCCACTCCTCTCCCGCCTGTCTTTCCTGATCTCCCCGGCCTCCCTCCTATGCCCCCAAGGACCCACGCCACCTGGATGGGGCTTTGGAAGGCAGGGGATCAGCCTGGGTGCTCAGCAGGCTCCCCGGGCCCAAGTGGGCTGGGAAAATGCCCTCTGCTCCTCCTGGAAGGCCCCTCCCGCCTGCCTCTCCTGATCTCCCTGGCCTCCCTCCTATGCCCCCAGGACCCACATGGCCTGGAAGGGGCTTTGGATTGCAGGGGACTGGCTTGGGAGCTCAGCAGGCTCCCCGGGCCCCAGTGAGCAGGGCAATCGCCCTCCGCTCCTCTCCCATGCCTCCCGGAGAGTCCCTACCACCTGCCTCTCCTGATCTCCCCGGCCTCAGGGGTGCCGATCTGGTCTGGCCTCCACTTCTCCTCCCCCCTCGGTCCCCCTACGTCCTACCGGTTCACTCTGGGGTTCCTTCTGTCTCCTTGGGGGTTAGAGTCCCCACCAGCAGCCGGCAGGCGCCCCAGTTGTGGGGAGACGCTAACTCCACGTCTTCCCACACCACCGTCTTGACTCCTCCTGTTGGGTTTTAAGAGCACATCTAGCATCCAAATCTTGGTTTCTAAAAACTATTCCTGACTAAAAGGAACAGAACTCCTTGGAAAAGCAGTTGATTACTGATCTGGGCAGGGAAAAGACAAGATGAGCCTGGAGCATCTTATGGTACTAGAATGTAAGACAGTGCTCATAAAAAGGTAAGGGCCAGTCTAGAGGGCAGACAAGCCTATATGACAGAGGTCCCCAGTGACCAAAGCTGGGATAATCTGAACAACAAAATAAATAATGATTGTATTAGATTATAACCTATGGAATAAAAAAATATCCATGAGTCTATATTGGTAATGTACAAATGATTCAGTAAATAAATAAATGAAGCAGAAGGGATGGCTCTTCCTTAGAGAATAATTCTAACTAAATAACATCAAAGAAATAAGAAAATCACTGTTAGAACGCCATGATAACAACGAAGGCAGGCAAGATCCACCAACGGATGCTAAAAATAATGAGTGAAAGTGAGGTGAAACAGGATATTTGCAGCCTTAAACTTTCTACCCTGGTATATTTATTAACTACAAAGAGAAAAATAGTAACTTCACAGTGCAGAAACACCACAGACATGAACTAAACTAAATGATCAAGGCTATTGCCATCAGTAATAAGACACATTGACCCCTTACACTGCTGATATGATATATTGAGAAGGGAACATCACTTCTGTAGTATACTTGCCAAAAATGCATGGCCTCCATCTACTCGTGAGAGAACATCAGACAACCCACACTGAGGAACGTTCAATACAGTAACTGATCCATACTCCTCAAAATGTCAAGGTCAGAAAGACAAGGAGAGACTGAGGAACTGTCACAGATTGTAGGAGATGAAGGAGACAAGACAACTAACACCCCAGAAAACCAGCGGACATTAGTGGAAGAACGGGTGAAATCAAATTTGCAGTTTAGTAATGTACCAATTCTCTAATTGTATCAATTAGTATTTTACTAATTCTTAGTTTTGATAATTGTACTGTGGTTATGTATAAAGCAAACATTAGTGAAAACTAAGTGAAGGGTATACAGAAACTTTCTGTACTATTTTTGCAGCTTTTCTCTAAGTCTAAAATTATTTCAAGGGACTTCCCTGGTGGTCCAGTGACTAAAACTCCACGCTCCCAATGCAGGGGACCTGGGTTCGATCCCTGGTCAGGGAACTAGATCTCACACGCCGCAACCAAGAGTTCGCATGCCTCAACTAAAGATCCCACATGCCACAACTAAGACCTGGTGCAGTCAAATAAATAAAATAAAATAAATAAATATTTTAAACAAAAATAAATAAATAAATAAATAAATAAATAAAATTATTTTGAAATAAAAAGGTAAAAATAATTTGGATACTCACCCTTTATCTGTTAATCATATGAAAATATCTTCCTCTTTCGGCACTCTGGTTGAGTTGATGCATCTCCGAGCTGGAATGTTAGCTGTTCCTTCCAAAGGCCATTCCTTCTATTGCTCTGTCAGGTCGGCGGCCTCAGGATGGGGAGGTAGACATTAGGATTAGTGGATCCCATGGTCATCTGCCCATTACTGCACCCCCCTTTGCTAAAAAGTGGACCACTTGGCCTGAGGGGATGGTATGTGATATACCATGTCGGTGGGTCAAACACTGTGTGAGCCTTCAGATGCCGGTGCTGGCTGAGGCCATGCAGGCAGGAGAGGCTAACCCATACGCATAATATGTACTGCGTTGATTTCAGTCAAGATAAATTGCTCCCTTTCCAGAGTGGAAAGGGTCTGACGTGGTCAGCTTGTTACCAAGTGGCTGGCTGGTCTCCCTGAGGAATGGTGGCATGTGGCAGATTCAGTGTCGCTGTAGGGTGGACATTCAGCAGTGGCAGTAGCCAGGTGAGCCTTAGTGAGTGGGTGTCCAGGCCGGTGCACCCGTTACTAGCCTCTCCCCTACTGCCATTGTGCCAGCGCTGGGGTGGTCTTTGACAGGCTGGCCAATGACTGCTGGCTGAATCACGCTGTTTACTTGGTTTAGTCTCTTCCATGGTAGATGCTCTCTGGTGGGCGTTAACATATGATACATGTGCTATAAAGACCTCACTTTGTGCCTGGTCCTCAAGATCCATCTATGTGCCTCTTCTCCAAACCCCCTTGACCCTGATGTTCCAATCTCCTCATAGGCCCCTGACCAACCAGCCAAGCCATTTACCATTGCCCATGGGCCCATATATATTCTTCTATTGGACCCCTTTTCTTTCTACAAAAGGGAATGACCAGGTGCACGACCTGGAGCTCTGCCAATCGGGAGGATCTCAGGGTTACCCCCAAGTAGGGCTGTAGTACAACAGTCCATCTTCAGCTCAGACCCTCATATTGAGCCAATCCATTCACGAATCAAGCTTGAACTTTTTCCTCCTCCATCAGCTGGTCATAAGAGTTCCCCCATACGGCTGTAGGTGTGAGCTGAGGGAAAGGTACTGGCCAAGCAATAGTGGGTGACATGGGGGTCTGGGCCACCTACTCATGCAGCTCACTTTGCCCTCTGGCCCTGCTTGTGCCCAATTTTCTTGTCCCCCTTTTTGTTTTGGACCTGCCTGACTATGACTTGGTGGGTCTGATAGAAGACAGCTCATGACAGCCAGCTCTGGCCACATGATCACTCAACGATATCTTGTGGTCACACTCACCATCTTAACCAGGACCCAGTAGTAGGCCGGGGCAGTTTTTTGTATAGTGTGTAGGCCTCTGTTGCAGATGTCATGACCCTGCTCCAGAACCATAGGGATCTCTATCATGGCTCTTCTTTTTAGGGTTTGCCACAAAACTCTACCTGGCATCTCTCCTCCATCCATAGATACCTCTGGTACCAACAGCTACATGTGGCTGACGGCTACCATATTGGAAAGCACAGATACAGAACATTTCTATCAGTTCAGCAGGTGTATTCGACAGTACCACATCTAGATCTAACAGTTTACAAGAAGTACAGAGGCTGGAGAAATATATTAAACAATCTCACAAGGATACAATCATCCAAAAACAGAATGCGGAAAATTCTACAGAACAAGTGACCCAGTTTCTTTAACAAATAAATGTCATGGAAGAATGGGGAAGAGGGAAACTGTTGTAGATTAAGAGTCTTATGAGACACATTAACCAAATGCATTGTGTGGACTTTCCCTGGATCTTGATTTGAACTAACCAACTGTAAAAGAGACATTTTTTGAGATAAGCCAGTTAAGCAACACACTGAGAGTGGAAATGTGGGCTCATTCAAATGTGGTTGGGGAGAAGGACCCAAGTAGGAGTTTGTATTCCTGGTTTGACTGGGAAGAAAAACAAAGCCAGAAATAGCTTTATCTCGCTAATGTTAGCAACACGCTTCTTCAAATTTGCTGTGGGAGGAAAACAGAGCTTGGAATAGTTTCAAGAGCAGCAGCCACATCACTCCCCTCGATCCTGGGATATGCCCAGTGGGAGAGTGGAGACAAAGGGATGCGACAGTCTTTTCCTTCGCTTATCTGGCACACTGCTGCTCATCCTTAGCACTCCTCTTCCAGGAAGTCTTCCTGGCTTGCCTTACTGCCCTACCCCATCCTAACCCCCAAGAGCCTCCCTGTGCTTTCCTCCTCATAGCCCCGATCAAGGCCTACCCTAACTGTGACACCGGAGCTGGGACTTGCAGGGTGAGAAAGATTAAGGGTGTGTGCCAAGCCCCTGAGCCTTGCTGGACCTCTGGGTATTCGGACCACAAGAAGCCACTGCATAGTCTTAAGCCAGGAAGTGGTGGCTGTTCTGTTTCCCTTTGTGCTCAGTAAGCCTCACCTCTCCTTTAAGAAGTACTGACTCAGCGAGGGTTGGCAGGGCCACCTTAAGGCCGTGCCACCTTAAGCAGCCCTGCCCCCAGCACAACCAATAGGCTGCGGTGGTCACCGGCTGTTGCCCAGCTATGGCCAGCCTGCTCCGGGCTGCAACTTGGGGGATGTTCTCCTGGAGGGGCTACTGCTCCAGGGGGAAGCAGGTAGGTGGGAGGGGAGGAGCCCCTTAGAGGGTGGGGGGCCCCCAATGCCGAGTTCTGGCCAGACTCTGTGCTGCCCCAGCCCCAGGAGACCTTGAGCAGAGGCTCGCTGGACTCACCCCAGGTCAAATGTGGGTGCTCAGTGAGCTGGGCCGAAGCCCTCACAGCTGCCATGAGTGGGGCTGGGGGGTGTCAACTGAAAGATTTGTGGACTCTAGGGCACCCCTTTGAGGCCCCGGAATACACACACGTTTTGAAAGAATGCCTGGGAGGCAAGGAGCTGGGTTCTAGGCCAGGCCCTGTCCTGGACTTGCTGGCCTCTTTTCCTCATCTGTAAAATGGGAAGAAATCCCCAGAAGGGCTCCAAGAGCCCTACGAGCCCCCAGCCGAGGTGGGGTAGGGGTGTGGGTGCCTCTGTTCACAGGCAATGGAACCCCCACTCCCACCCCTCCCACTGGCCAGGTGGTCCCAGGTATCTTTGAGGGACCCTGCCTATGTGTTTCTCCCCTGCAGGGCGAACTCAGCGAGGGCTTTGTGGAGGCTCTGAAGGCAGTTGTGGGGAGCCCCCATGTGTCTACTGCTGCTGTGGTCCGAGAGCAGCACGGGCACGATGAGTCAATGCACAGGTGGGCTCCGCCGCCCCCCTGCATCAGAACCCCTGGCTGGGAGTGAGGGTCCTGGGTTATCTTCTGCCCCTCAACCCCCGCCATCTGTTTTTGGGTGTTCTGGCATTCTCCACCTCTCCTCTATGCCCCCAGAAGGGTGTTCCCTGCCCCTCGCCCACTGTGCAGCCTCAGGCCCTGCAATACCTTCAAACTTGAGCGGGACCAGAGGGTACCCCACACCCCTACATTGCTGAGGGTCTGGTTCCAGGTGCCAACCTCCGGACGCCGTGGTGTGGCCCCAGAATGTGGAGCAGGTCAGCCGGCTGGCAGCCCTGTGCTATGGCCAAGGCGTGCCCATCATCCCGTTCGGCTCAGGCACCGGGCTTGAGGGTGGAGTCTGTGCCGTGCAGGTATGTATGGTGGGTGGCCTCCTCCCCTGGCCGGGCTCTAGTCCCACCACACTTGTCACACTGGCAGCTGCCTCCTCCACCACACCAGCCTGGCTGGCCAGGTCCAGCCCTCCTTACCTGCCATCCTGGGGCTCTGGTCTGGCTGCTGGGAGGTCGGCCACAAGCTGGGGTCCCGGGCACTGTGTCCTGGCGAAAGATCTAGGTCAGTGACTGCTTGAACGGCCTCCGCCAGGGTGGCGTCTGTGTCAACCTGACCCACATGGACCGAATCCTGGAGCTGAATCCGGAAGACTTCTCTGTGGTGGTGGAGCCCGGCGTCACCCGCAAAGCCCTCAACACCCACCTGCGGGACAGCGGCCTCTGGTTCCCTGTGGGTAGGCTGGGGCTCCAGGACTTTCCCGGGCCTGGAGGGCTCCCTGGTGGCAGGGGTGTTTCTGGGGCTTGGCGGGACCCCTCTGCCCACGGGCACCCGCCCCAGGCTTCCTTCTGCCTGCCCTCTGCCCTCCAGACCCAGGTGCAGACGCCTCTCTCTGCGGCATGGTGGCCACCGGCGCCTCGGGCACCAACGCTGTGCGTTACGGCACCATGCGCGACAACGTGCTGAACCTGGATGTGGTGCTGCCGGGAGGGCGGCTGCTTCACACTGCGGGCCCCGGCCGTCACTTCCGGTGAGCGCCCTCTACCGGCGGCGACGGGGCCTGCTGGAGAGGCGGGTCATGAAACTGCCCTGTGGGCCAAAGCTGGTGGTCCGGAGGCCGATTTGGGCTGTGCCAGGGAACGGCTGCCTGGGTGGCAGTCTGCACGGAGGCGGGTCAGCCCAGACCTCAGGCTCAGCTCCCCAACTGGCTTCTGGCCAGAAATCCGTCGTCACGTGGCCTGGGCACTCACCTACCTCATGTCCCCGGGGACCCAGGAAGAGCGCAGCTGGCTACAACCTCACCGGGCTGTTTGTGGGCTCCGAGGGGACGCTGGGCCTCATCACGGCCGCCACCCTGCGCCTGCACCCTGCCCCTGAGGCCACGGTGGCCGCCACCTGTGCCTTCCCCAGCGTCCAGGCGGCCGTGGACAGCACCGTACACATCCTCCAGGCTGCAGTGCCCGTGGCCCGCATTGGTGAGCCTGGGATTGGGCCGTCCAGGTGGGCTCCCCGGAGGAAGCCCCCTTCGAAGGCCACGCGTCACCTCACGTGGCCTCTCCTTGGTCCCAGAGTTCCTGGATGACGTCATGATGGACGCCTGCAACAGGCATAGCAAGCTGAACTGCTGCGTGGCGCCCACGCTCTTCCTCGAGTTCCACGGCTCCGAGCAGGCGCTGGCAGAGCAGGTGCAGCGCACAGGTGTGCTAGGGTGCTGTGGGCGTGGCGTGGCGGGGCGGGACGGGGGGGGGCTCCCGGGCTGCCCCAGAGTAGGGCCTAGTGTCAAACCCCCGCCCCCCACAGAGGAGATCATCCGGCACAACGGAGGCTCTCACTTCTCCTGGGCCAAGGAGGCGGAGGAACGCAGCCGGCTCTGGGCAGCGCGGCACAACGCCTGGTACGCTGCCCTGGCGCTGCGGCCCGGCTGCAAGGTGAGCGGGCTGGGGTGGACGCGGGAGCCTTTCCTCAGCCTACTACCCTATTGTCCAGGGCAGCAGGCAGAGGCCCCGGCGGGCAGGACTGCCAAATCCTCGGGAGGGAGCCCCTGCCCCGAGCCAGGCCCTGGGTGCAGGGGCCGAGCAGGGACAGTGTGAACACAGAAGGCAGGCTTCCTGGAGGAAGAGGTGGTGAAGCGGAAGGTGGTAGCCAACAGGAAGGGGAGGCTGGGCTCCAGGTGCTGGGGGGCCTGCACGGTAGCGGGGGTGGGGAGCAGGATGAGAGCCCTGGGAGCCTAGCCGGGCCAGTCGCCTTGTTGCACAGGGGAAACTGAGGCTTAGAGACAGCAGGCACGTTCATGTGAGAGGCCGAGCCCCTTGAGCCCATTCGTAGCCTTGACCCCTTACCTCCCGGGCAGGCTGGGTGAGGGAGGGAAGCTCACCGGCCTGCCCCGACTCAGGGCTATTCCACCGACGTGTGTGTGCCCATCTCCCGGCTGCCGGAGATCCTGGTGCAGACCAAGGAGGACCTGCAGGCCTCGGGACTCACAGGTTCTGCCTGCCCCAAGCGGGGCGCGGTGGGAGGGTGGGGGCGGGGCTGGGGCAGCAGCTCTGTCCTCTGGGCCCCCAGGAACCATCGTTGGGCACGTGGGTGATGGCAATTTCCACTGCATCCTGGTGGTAGACCCGGAGGACCACGAGGAGCTCCTCAGGGTCAAGGCCTTTGCAGAACAGCTGGTCAGGTAAGGGCAAAGCGGGAAGCAGGGTGGGGGAGAGCTGAGGGAAGTGGGAGGGGCACCCGCTGAGGACCTCTTCCCGCTGCTTCCCAGGCGAGCACTGGCACTCCATGGCACGTGCACGGGGGAACATGGCATCGGTCTGGGCAAGCGGCTGCTGCTGCAGGAGGAGGTGGGCACGGTGGGCATTGAGACCATGCGGCAGCTCAAGGCCACGCTGGACCCCCGAGGCCTCATGAACCCAGGCAAGGTGCTGTGAGGGGCTCGGAGCACCCGGCCCACAAGCCCCCAGAGAGTGGCACCTCCCGTTCCGGAACCTGTTTTCCCGCCACGGAACAGCTCTGCCTTTGCTTAGACCCTGCAGGGGTCTTCGCCAGCCCGCTAGCCCTTTTATCCAAGCCGAGGCCAGAGAGAGGAGGGAGAAGCCTGGTTGGCCGTCTTCTCCCTGGCCCTCTTGCTGGCCTCAGGAGCCTTTGGTCCAGTAAATGCCTCAGGGTCATTCCCGGTGAAGCTGCTTCCTCTCTGCTCGCTTACACGTCCTGTAAGGTGGTGTGGGTCAGTCACCCCAAAGACTAGGACGACTCCCCTCCACCTTAGCCTCCCCATTGCCCGGGCAGGAGAACAAAGGCTGGGGGCCCCAGCACCCATAGCCCAACTCCATCTGCCGGGTGACAGGAATGCTCCTTTGCTGGTGGGGGAAGGGACCTTCGGCTCCACACTCATAGACCCCCAAAATAAACCTGAACCCCACTTGCAGTTGTCTGGAGACGAGCAGGCGGCACCTGTGAATGGCCCCCTGTGCCTGCCCGCCCCACCTCCTCCAAGTTCTCTGTCCTTTGGCTGGTGACACCCTCGTCCCTCATCCCGGGCCTGCCCTCTGACTTGCTGCAGCCTGAGGAGGGGCAGCTGCTCTGCCTCTCAGAGCCCCAGGGCCTAAGGACTTGCCCATGTCCATCATCACTTACCACAGACTCCCCCACTGAGCCCCAACTGGGCTCTAGAACATTCTGAACATGTCCTTCAAGTGGCTGCTACCAACCATTGCAAATGGAAGTGATTTTCCTGGTACCACACCTTTCCACAGTGTCATGTATTATACTACCAGCTTTCTTGCCCTCAACCTCAGGCTCTGTCCACCCTGGGGCCAGCCCCTGCCTTGGTCAGGATTCCTGATCAGAGGACCTTGTCCGGGGTACCTGGCAGTTGTTCCCCCTAAGCCCACGAGAGGGCGCCCGACACCTCGAAGCTTAGACACCAGTATCTGCTTGGGGCAGTGATGGCCAGCACTCACCTCTGCAGGGACCTGCAGCTCTCAGCTCTGGGCCCCCCACTTCCCAGGGTCTAGCAGGTGCCTGGAGTCCTGGAAACCAGTCTCTAAGCTCTCCACTCCCCCGCAGGTCCCAGGAGCCTCTAGTGCAGGCCCATCTCCCTCACCCCAAGGCCTTGGCCCTTAGGAAAGGGGCTGAGCGAGGGGCGCAGGGGAGCCGGCGGCACACTCCATCTCGCCTCACTCCCATTCTCCCAAGCCACCTCTGAGCTCCTTCCCTGCCTCCACCCCCTCCGCCCCTCCCCACCTCTCCCCCCCAGCTGTTCAGGCAGCCCCTCTGGCTCCTGAGACCAGCTCAGTTCTTGGAACCCCTCCTCTCTGCTAACTCGGGGCTGAGCCCTGAGTTTGCTCCTCTGTGACATTTCTGTCCCTTGGATGTGCCAGGGGGTGGTGTGGGGCAAGTCCCATGGGCCTTCCCCCGCAAGCACCCAATAAAGCAGACTCGAACCATCTAACCATCAGCCACCAGTGCCCTCCCCTCCACGCAGGCTGCCCGCCACCAGCAGCCCCCCGGGGCAGCATTCTGCAGGGGCAGGCCCCTCCCCTACAGGGCAGGGCTTGTCTCTGATGTGCCCCTCAGTGCCTGGCAACTAGTAGGTGTTCAGCAAATGGCCACTTCCCCACAATTCTTTACTAGGAAAAACTCCAAACACGCAGGAGATTTGAAAGAACAAGTACACTGTTCACTGAAATACTAGCCACTGAAGATTCAACAATGAATATTTTTGCCTTACTTGCTTCGTGCGTGTATTTTTCGGGGAACCATTTGGAATTGAGTTACAAATTTCTTGACATCATTCACCTACATAATTCAGCATCTATTCCCTAGGAATAAGGACCTAAAAACCTTGACACCATTAAATGGCTCCTAGATGACTGGTTTTAGTGAGGTACCCCTTCCCAGGAAGCCCCCCCCGCCCCGCCGCCCAAGTGTGCTGGGCCCTTAGCAGGGGGAGTGGGTGGAACCCACCTCCCAGTTCCTGCCAATTCCCTCCCCTCCCGGAAAGGCAGAGTTGAGGAGAGCTGTTGGGATGGAGGATGACAGACACCAGTTCCATCTGGAAAGCCCGGACAACCCCGGTCCTACCCCCGCCCAGGAGCTGGCAATCTGGGTCTGAATTTGGAGGAGACGGCAACCGGCAGAGGGCTGCAGTGTGCCAGGTGGGAGTGAAGTCGCTGGGGGTGGGATAGGCACCAGCCCCAGGAGCCTGGAATAGCAGCCGGCGTGGGCTCCAGCCCTGCCCCACCCAGCTCGACCCCCCAGCTCACCCAGGGCGCTGCCAAGGCTGCCGGGCCTAAGCCACCGAGGTGGGCACAGAGGCCTCCTCCGCCTGCAGGCCCAGGGGTCAGGCAAGGAGATCCTCAAGGCCAGCTTTGCTGGAGGAATTAAATATAGAACAGGCAGACATAGTTGCCAGGCAGAAGCAGGAGGTGCTGTGAATAGAACAGTGCTCTTTGCGGTGACAAAGCCACGAGCGAGCCTGCTATGCACGTGCCAGGGGCTTCTGGGCTGATCCTCTGACCCTCACGGTGGCCTCTGAGCTGCATGACTTTGTTCCCACTTCACGTGTGGGGCATCTGAAGTTCAGATGAAGTCCTTTCCCCAGCGTGGTTCTGCCAGGCAGAGGAGCCCCATACAGACAGTTTAGAGCCCAGGTTTTTGCCACCATGGCGACTGCGTGTCCCCGGGGTCACCACCCCACAAGCTCAGACCCACAAACTCCTCTTGAGTATTTCTCTGAAATGCTGAGCGTGCCAGTGCCTTGGCTCGCATTTGCCCACCAGCCTGCAATGCCCTTGTACAGAGCAGGTGCTTCAGCAAGTGTCTGACAGAAGACAACTGCAGAGCCTGGGCCTGGTGGGGTCAGAGCCCATAGAGGCAGCAGCACACAGGAGGCCCGAGAAGGGGCGGAGCAGGCGTCTTCCTCCACAGCTTCCTTCACAGGCTCTGCAGGAGGCTCTGGAATGCCGCTACGGGAGCCAGTCTGGCACAGGGACAGAGGCCAGGTGTGCACTGCTACCTGCTGCCCTGAGCTTCCCACCCAGCCCAAGGTGTGCCAACTCTTGCGAGCCCTGAGTGGCTGGTTCTAGTTCAAGGGCTCTGAGCTGGCTCAGCCCCAAACCAGGGCCTCTTTCTGGGCCTCACTGAAGGATGCCCATGAGTCAGCACTGAGATGTGGCCGGAGCAACAGGAAGGGCAGGGTGTGGAATGGGGAGCCGAGGATTGGGGGGGGGACGGTCTGGGCCAATGCCTGGAAGAACCCGCATCCTTGCAGCCTCCATCTGCTGCAAGATCTTTGCCCTGCAGATCTTTCCAGAAGAGTTCTGTCACGACCACTCCACAGGCGATGGCAGATAGATTCCACGAGGCTTGAATGGGTCGTAAACCTGCGGGACTCCGGCCTGACCTGCCACGTTCCCTCACCCAGGCATGACCGCTGAGAACCACATCACACACCTGTAGCCCCGATGCTAGCCTGAAGGAAGGCTCAGGAGGTAGGCAAGGGAGCAGGGGACAGACCTTCAACGCCCACTTCTTGATTGTGTAACAATACTTGATTAAAATGAAGTCACACAGTGCATCTTTTATTAGACATTATTTTAATACCATATCAAAACACCTTGACTAATGAAGAAAGCCTTTTCCCCCAGCTTTGAACGTATTTTTAAACATTTTATAAGGTTTTTTTTTGTATTTTAAAATATAAATACAGAAACCTATCTTGCAGGGGCTGATGCCACATGTGAACATCAATGGCTAGAATGTTCTCAAACAGAATGCCTGAAAACAGGGGCAGCTGTACATATCCCTTTAATAAGTCTTTTGTTCGTCTAGGTTTTCTGGAAAAAAAAATCCACAAGGGTCTAAGAAAAATGTTCAGGCATTTTTGCAGGACACTTGTGATTGTTAAATCCTCTGAACTGACCAGAACCAGGAGGGAAGAGGGGAGGAGAAATGGAAAGGATGGGGGGAGAAGGTCCTCAGTGGGTTGGTTTTTGGCAATGAAGTCAAGATATCAGGGTCCCAAGGGGAGAAAAGTGCAAAACCAAGCCAGAAAATTGGGGAAAAAACCAAACGAACAACAACAACAAAAAAAACCAAGGCAGAGCGGTTGATGGAGAGACCGCCGGGTGCCGGGCACAGGAGGGCTGTGAGCTCTGCTCTGCGAGTGGCGAGAACCCGGCTCTGTTCGTTTTGTCACTGAGTGGGTTCTGGCCGGGCAGCAGACGGCAATCTGTAAACATCACGAGGGAAAACACCAGTCGACACTAGACATTTTTTTTTATAATTTTTTTTTTTTTTGTAAACACTTTAGAGACAGACCCACAACGCCTTGCAAAGGTGAAAAAGAAAATGCCCTTTCCCTCCTGAGATGAGGATGAGGGGAAGGATATTGGGTGATTCTTTCTTCTCTCAAACTCGCTCTCTTTCAATCTGGTGTCCTCAGGGAGAAAGGGAGAACCATTCTCTGGAAGTCAGTGCAGGAGGGGTGCCCTGTTCCCACTGGTGTCCCCAGCTCAGCTCTGCCCCAGGGTCCGAAGCCTCCTCTCAGGAACGGGGGCCTGGCTGTCCCTGTGGGGACCGTAAGATGTAAGTCGTGCTCCATCGGGCCCGAGGCCAGCCGCGTGCATCCTGCTGAGGCCGGGCAGGGGCACCTGTGGTTCCGGTCTGGGGGCCCCGAAGCCAAACATCATGCCGGGAATTTGGACTTGCAGCCAGCACCAGGCTCCATTCCCTCTGCCTCACTCTTCCCCTCGCTTTTTCTTCACCCCACGTCCTCAGTTTTTGAGGTGAAGGTAAAAAGAGCAAATGTCCCTGAATAGTTTGACATCAACAGCTGTTCTGGGAGTTTACTTGGAATAAATAAAATAAACCTAACAAAGAACAAAAGAAAACAAAAAACGAGAGAAAGAGGGAGAGAGGGAGAGAGAGAGAGAGCACAAAAGAGGCCCCCAAACCCTTGGATTCACATGAGATGGGGTGGGTTTTGGTTTCTCTGGGGGTCTGGTTTGTTTGGCAGAAAACAGAAAAGTGCCAGCCCAGAACTCGGGAGGGACATGTAGGATGGGGCAGGAGAGAATGGTCAGCAGTAAAGCGGGGTGCCTGGGGGGAGAAACTGGGGTCGGACAACGGTGACAGGGGAGCACATGTGCACATCTCGGGAGGAAGCTGGTTGTGCTGGTCTGCTGTGCCAACAGGGACTTGGGTGGCGGGGCCCCAGGTCTGGCCTGGAGGCCTCAGAATCATCTGGAAGGGGGTGAGGGCGGTGGGTGCAGGCGGGAAGAACCAGCCAAGAGATGGCTGCTGACAAGCGCTGCAGGGAACGAGGCGCCGTCCCACACTCGGTCTTGTCCGATGGGTGTGCTGTCCACGCGGGGACGCAAGCGAGATTATCCCGCCCCCAAAGAAGCAGCAGAGACACCCACACCACTGAGGGGCGAGGACCTGCCCCGGACACCAGCGAGCACGAGGCACAGCTGGGGTGCAAAGCAGCATCCCGTCCTGGGGCTTGTGCTGGTTCTGCCCAGCACTTTCCAGGGGACCTTTCTGAACCTTCCTCGGGGAGATTCGCCCTAGACACGGGGAACACGAGGGTCCTTCCCCCAACTCACCTTCCTCTACCCAGCAGGTTCTTCCTCGCAACGTGCGAGTCTGGACTCTCACCCTTCCTAGGAACGCTCCCCACCCCACGGAACCCCTGCTGCTGAGATGCTCCCCTCTCCCCAGACCCCTCTTGGCCGGGGGAGGCGGGGCGCGGGTGCCGTGACGGCAGCTCAGCCCCCCTCCCCGCCTCCAGGCCCCAGAGCGACGCGACCCCAACCACGGGCTCACCTTTGAGAGGAGTCAGCAAGCGAGCCCAGCAGGGTCAGTCCGCGGGGTGTTCTGGACAAGATCTGTTCACTTCAAACCACGAGTCTATGCAACTGAGGGGAGACGGCAAGGGAGACACATCACCGGCTGGTCAGGCCGCTCCCTGGGGGCTAGCTCCAAGGGTCGGGTCTCTGGGCAGGGGATGCCTGACGCTCACCTGCGGGGACCCCACATACCCACTGTCTGCTAGTAGAAGAAAGGAGGACACCCAGGGGGGTCCTGGCACAGCCGGAGTCCCGGTGCAGTGCGTATGGGCTTGGGGTGGACCTAGGCGCTGCAGGATGCAGGGAGTGTGGCCTCGAGAGGGACAAGGCCTCAGGGGCATGGAGCCCAGGAGGACGGCAACAACTACCGGCCAGAGGGTGAGAGTCGGGGGCTGCACAGGGCAGCCAGTCAACTATTTCCAAGGCTTAAAGGGCAAAGAAGTGGGAACAAAGCCCTGGCAGGCTGGTCATCGCCCTGAGCAAGCCCTCTCCTGAGTCACAGGAGCCGCCTGAGGCTCCTGCCCTGGTCTCCCTCTCAGGAGACCCCCAAGCTCTGCCTGGCTTGGCTGGCTGTTGTGGGCAGCCAGCATCTAGCCCTCCTTCCTGGAGAAGGTGGGCCAGGGGAGGACTGGCCCTGTGGCTTAGTGACATTGCTCAGGAGAGCCAGACAAGAGGCTAGCAGGGAAATCCTGGTCTCTAGTGTTTACAGAAAGCACTGTCTGAACAGAGAGGGAACAGAAATTGGCCCAAGACAGCTTTCTGTAAAACATCTGGGTATTTTCAAAACAGGAACCAGACAGATCATTTGCATAAGTCTCTCCCAGAGCTAAAGATTCCCTTCTTCTGGCTCTGGTCAATGCTTCCCTGGGACACTGGAGCCCTGGGTGCTGCGCCCAGGCCAAGACCCCCTCCCCTTAGGCCTCACTTGTGCCTTTCTGACACCAGCCACATCCATGTGATGCCCCGTGGCCAGTGGCCCTGTGAGTCAGGCTTTGGAAAAGCCTGTGTGTCAGGAAGCAGCTCTGGGGCTCCAGGGGCCGAGAACAGGTGGAGGCCACGGGCAGCACAGAGCGTCCTCCCGTCCTGGGTAAGGAGGTGTCTTCTTTCCAGTTGGAAACAAGAATGAGGCTCATGCTGGAGCCTGAAGGCGAATCTCAGCCCTGCTAATTATAGCGGCTCGCAGCACCCAGGCCCACAGGCAGTGGCTATTCCTGCCTGCCGGGCCTCTGGGGAGGAGGGGCGGGGCCAGGGCGGCCAGCACACCCCTCCGTGCTGACCACCCACCCCCACCAGACCAGGGTCTGCACACTGGAGCAGAGGGGCTCACAGAGATGGACGGGGACTCAACCTTCCAGGGGGCAGGGGCTCCACAGGCCTCCCCCTCGGGCCCGCCACCCAGGCTCTGCGCTCAGCACGTCCAGAACTCCCCAGCTGCCGACCTCTGCCTCGACTCCACTCAGAGTGCTGGGGGACGGGGTGCCTAGTGACAGTCTGCCCTTCTCTCCCCCCACCCACAGGGAAGGAGCCCTCTGGGGTCTGGGGTGCAGCTAAGCCGGCCCTGCCGGCCCTCTCGTACCTTTTGTGATAAATGCACAGGCAGGGCAGCCTGGCTATCGTGTCCCCCTGAAGCAGCTCCTCCAGGCAGATCACACACTCACCCGCATCTTTAGTCAGCACGTCATCTGCAAAGGGGGGACAGGGGAGAGCGGGGGGGTCAGTCACCAGCAGGCAGGGGTCTAGGAGCTGCTTGGGACTGCATGGGTCACCTGAGTCAGCGAAAGCCCAAGAGGGACCTTGACGTGAAGGTCCTCACTGTGGACACAAGACATGCAAACCACACGCTAAGTACCTGAAGACAAAATGGGATTAATCACCAAGTAAGCGGCCCAGGCGATGAAGGACGAAAAAGGCTTGGAGAGGAGGAGACATGCAGCAGAGGCAGCACGAGACAGAATGGTTCCCTGAACAGACATTCCCCTTAAACATACACACAGACCAGGTGCACTGGATTTCTGGTTTGGAAAAAAATGGTGATGAGGAGAGTGGTACGAGGCAAGGGTGAACGGAAGAAAGAGGTACCCCAGCAATACGCGTACATGTGTGTCCACGGCAGCATTATTCACAAGAGCCAAAGGTGGGAACAACCCAAATGTCCGCCAGCGGATGAATGGAGAAATGAACCGCGTATCCACTCAGCCAGGAAAGGGGTGAAGAGCTGACGCCTGCTGCACGTGGATGCACCTCGAAAACATGGTGCTGAGGGGAAGGAGCCAGATGCGAAAGGCCACCTGCTGTGTGATCCCGTTTACGTGAAATGTCCAGAAGAGGCAAATCCAGAGACAAAAAGTAGGTCAGGGGCTGGGGGCAGGGGGCACTGGGGAGTGACTGCTTAATGAGTAAGGGATTTTCCTTTGTTTTTCTTGTGGTAACATGAGATCTCTTAACATGAGATCTACCCTCTTAATAAAAATGTAAGAGTACAGTATACTATTGTTATAGGCACCATGCTGCAGAGCAGACCTCTAGACTTATACATATTGCATAACTGAAACTTTTTTCTTTTTTTTAAAAGTCACATTATCAGCGCTTTTTTTCTCCCAAATATTTATTTATTTGGCTGCACCAGGTTTTAGTTGTGGCATGCAGGATCTAGTTCCCGAACCAGGGATCGAACCCGGGCCCCCTGCAATGGGAACGAGGAGTCTTAACCACTGGACCACCAGGGAAGTCCCATAACTGAAACTTTCTGCCAGTTGAATAGCAATTGCCTGTTTCCCTCTCCACTGTCAACCACACTTCTACTCTCTGGTTCTATGGGGTTGACTGCTTTAGATCCTTCATGTAAGTGGAAGCATGCAAGGAGTTCCTTCTGGGATGGTGAAATGTTTGGAATTAGACAGAGATGGTGGTTGCACAACATTGTGAATGTCCCAAATGCTACTACACTCTACATGTAAAAATGGTTACTTGTGTGTTATACAAATTTTAACTCAGTTAAATATTTTAAAAAGACACCCCACACCTCACCAGAAAAGAATGAATGGAAGGAAGCTGCTGCCCACCACGGCCCCAAGCGAAGCTGTGACCAGAACAGCCCGAGCAGAACAGGGGGCCGAGCCAGCATCCCCTATGACATTTCTATGACATTCTGGGCACTGGCGACTCAGTGAATAAGCCACGGTCTCAGGATTCAGGAAACTCATAGTCTAGCAGGGGCGGCGGAACAAGAAGACGGAAATGAATGAACAGCACAGGAATTCCTGGAAGTCTTACGACGCACATAGATCCAGATGTGAGAAGTACGGGAGACGCCGAATCGGGGCGGGGACTGTTCAGGGAGGGATATTCCAGGCAAAGGGGACAGCATCTGTGCACCTGGCAAGGCAGGACGTTTGCTGTGGTAGGTGCAGAGTCCTGGGGCCACGGGGGGGTAGGTGAGACCAACTTCCTGAGGACGGACTTGTATCCTGCTGTGCTACCTTGGCTTTATCTGGGTCACTGAAGGGCCTTGGAGACGCACTGATCACATCTCGTCTCCTGAAACTACTGGAAATGACTGGAAGAGCCCACAGATGGGGAGCCCGCTACGGAGGCTATCGCTGTGGTGCAGGAGAGATGAACTCAAGGCCGGCACCAGCAACGGGGGGAGGTGGATGGCATGAATTGGGGCAGCTGGGCAAACGGGGGGCAGGGGACGGGAGCACACGCTTGTCAGAGCGAGAGGGAGCCCGGAGGAGGGCCAGCTTGGGAAGTAATGATGAGCTCAGAGCTGGGTGGTAGGCGCTGACCAGGCGTCTCCCCCAGGACGCACTAATGGAAACCTGCTGGAGTCCATTCAAGTCCAGATCTGGGGTTTAGAGGAGAGATGTGGGCAACAGGGGTAGATGTGGGATAAAGAGCTTAGACAAATCTAAAGAAGGCAGACGACTGACCCCAGGTGAATTCTAATATTTGGAAGGCAGGTGAAAGAGGTGAAGTCAGCAAAAGGTTACCCAGAAGTTCTCAAAACCACAGGAGAAATACCCTGAGAACAGGTTCTGGATGTAAAGAAAGCAAAGCCTGAAGCAGGGTAATTCTCCACTTATGAGAGATATTAATTGATCGTGAACACTGCCAATGATACACACTGAGATTTCATGTGTGTTCAGTGAGCCTCAGGATCTTACAAGCCAGGCAGGGCACACGGTGTTATTCCTGTTTTGCAAACGGGGACACTGCAGCCAGAGAATCAGACACCTTGCCGAAGTCAGAGGGCTCATGAATGGGGCAGGGACGGGGACCCTCTGTGGGGCTGCCCTCCACCACTATGGTTTCTCTGTGCCCTCTGATTACTTTAGTGGAAGGGGAAACATCCGGGGCCCATAAAATGAGGATACTTCATGGCCTAGAAGGCTACGGTGACTCAGAGCCCCCCATCAGGAACCCCAAGGAAAACAACTAAGATAGAATCAACTCAATACTTAAGTCCTTATGCACAAGAGCTGGGAGAGAAGTCACTTTCAGCTTCCAGGCCACCAGGACAGCCTGTGGTTATGTTCTCTGTTAAGATCTGCCTAACCCAAAGCCCCAAAGCCCACCTGAAAGGGCAACGTGGCGGGAAAAGCAGACAGCACACAGTCGGTCTGCCACTGGAGTGTAACCTCAGACTCCAAACGTGGCAAGTGGCACATCTGTAAAAGGGTATGATCCCATTTTTAAAAAAAGCACTAGATACCATACACATTTAAATATTTGTGTGTGTGTAAGCAGCGCAGGAAAAAGCCTGGAGGGAAACACACACTTTAATAGTGGTGGAAGAAAGGAGGATTAGAAGAAAAATATTTTTATATATTTTTGAATTGTTTGAACAGGCATTACTTTTATAATTAACAACCCCCAATAAAGAAACAGACTAGTGTTTTCATTTCACTCTGAAATGTATCAAAAGGATAATACGGATTGGTGGGTGGAGAGACATGTGATAGAGCAAGTACAGTATAATGTAGACTCTAGGTGGGGGGTATTTTGGTGTTCATTGCAAAACTCTCAACTTTGCTGTATGTTTGACATTTTTCATAATAAAATACTGGGAGGAAAAAACTCCAATAAAGATGGGAGGAAAAACAGACCAGCTCTGAGAAGGCAGTCATACTGCAGACCTTCTTGGGCATTTATTTCCACTCTCCTTGTCTCTGGCATCTCATCTGTAAAGTGAGGATCTGGGATACGGCCCCTTTTCCGTGCTTCCCTCCTCACTTATGGATGATTTCCTTGGGAGCACAGCAACATTACTGATTCCGAATCAGCGTCCCCTTCTGATGGGTAAATCAGCTGTGAGCCCAGGGGCAAGTCAGAATTCCCTCAGTCCCAAACAGTTTTCTGCATGCGCTCTGTCTGTCCTGTCAGGTCCAGGCTGGGATAGGGGGCGGGAGCCAGGCAAGGGGATGAGACCTGAGACCTGGTGCTTGCTTCTTCAGCGGGACTGGACTGGACTCTTCTCTCTTTTCTCGCGGGTCCTGGGGTGAAGAGGAGCCACGGCTGGGACCCTGAGAGCGCAGGGCAGCAGGGAGTGCTCACAGCCAGTGAAGTGCCCGGGGAGCACCATCTCCCCACCGCGGAAGGCAGGAGGAGCCCGAATCCAGCCACAGGCCTGAGTGGGTTGGGTAAAACTTCCCGTCCCAATCCCCGGGCTCTAGGAATCAGCAGCCCCCAGCTGTCCCTGGGCGCCTAGCAGGCGAGGGGAAATGGCTGAAGCTGAAGCCTGGCTATCACCCAGATCCTACGAGACTTCCGCACTCTTGTGATGGGAGCCTGCTGTCCGCTGTTGGAGGGACCTTGCAGCCTGAAGCCGAGGACCCCGAGCCTGGCACAAGTTAAGGCCACTCTGCAGATGGACCCAAACGCCCCCGGGCACCCGATGTCCCCAGAGGAGGGGGGCTCAACCGATGCTGGCTGATGAGAACACAGAACCAAGCTGTGCTTTCTTCCTTTTTCTTACTGCTTCTCAAGCACCCACAACCGCCAGCTTCCCGACACCGTGTGCAAAGCCAACGGCCCTGTCCAGGGGGGAGTGCAGAAGTGTGCCTGGCCTGAGGGGTGGTGCTCACGGTGCCAGTGCCTGGCCCTCTAGCCGGCCCAGAGTGGCAGGCAATGCTCTCTGTGACAGCACTGCGGTGGGAGGTGATGGCACACTTCTGCCCCCTCCCTGACAGCTGCTGTTTATCTGAGAAAAGTGATCGAGGAGGAGGAGAAAAAGGAGCCCTCACTTCTTTGGGGCCAGCTGTATGCCACAAATGTCGCACACGCATCTCAGTGAATCCTAAAGACCCTGGGGGGGGTCTGTGCTTCAGCTCAGGCAGCTGGTAAGTGGCCATGACTCCCACGCCAAGTTCCTTCCACTTGGCCACCCTGCCTCCTTTCCTTAAAAGACCAGGCAGTAGAGTCTCTTCCTTGCGGCTGGAAACCACCACCCGTCTCACAGACAGCTTCAGATCGTTCTCTTTGTGAACGTGGTGCAGGAACCTGGGCGCTCAGCATGAACAGGCCAGGCGGAGGGAGCTGTACTGCTGCCCTGCAGAGAGCACAGGCTCGACGTCCCCCGAGGGGACCCGCAGAGCTGCCGGCGGCACGGAGGGAAGGCTGGTGCGGCGCAGCTGAGCGGGGCCGCACACAGCCCACTGCCCCTGCTGCTTGATGGCAGTCACGGTCCTGGGAGGAAGGAAGGTGGGAGCCAGAGGGAGAACCCCCAGCAAATGACTCAGAAACAAAGGCTCCACCGCCAGCCTCGTTTCCTGCCTAGGCGTGGAAGAGCCCAGGCTGGTAGACCCTTCGGCATGCGCAGAGCTGCTGGCCCAGCCTCCTGGGGGACAGGAAGGGGCAGTGCCACCACCGCCAGGCGTCGCCAGCTCCCTTCTTGGGATATCTCCAGGCAAAGGGGAGACTTTGAGTAGAGAGCTCCCCTACCAGCAGTGGCGTCTCCACCCCACCCCACAGACTGTGAGGCACGACCCAATTGTCCTGGATCCAATTGTTCTGACGAGGGGGCTGCGATCACGACAGGCAGAGCGGGGAGCTCTCAGGCTCGCAGGGCTTCATGTTTACAGAGGCTGCCCCGTGACCCCATTCAGTCCCCTCTCCTCCGGTCTCCCTCCCAGCCACTCCTCATTCACCCAGCGGCCTGGCCTGCCGGGAGTTCTCCTCCCCCCTTCCCTCCCACAGGAAGAGCACCCAGACAGACACCTCTGGACAGACACCTCGCAGCCAGACTCAGCCGCTGCTGGGCATCGAACAATAGCTCCTGGCAGTGCCCCACCGGGCTGGGCAAACTCCCCGGCCGGAACCTGGCTCCCCAAGGCCCAAGAAAAGGCACTTCCATCCCAACCACAGGACCCCTGAGAGCAGAGACACAGGCCAAACAAGCACTATTTACACAGGTCTGCTGGCTGGGGGTAAACCAGCAGGAGGCATTCCTGCTCTGGGGGGAGCCAGATTCCCTTTCCTTTAAAGAAACCTTGTGTGACATTTATCATTTCAAGAGCCCTGAAGTTGGGGGCAATGACTTTCAGTAGAGAGGAGGGATGGATGGTCAGGACCTAAGAAGCAGGGCATGGCTCTGCGCCCCAGAAGAAAGCAAGGGGGAGAGGAACTTTTGAAGCTGCTTTGACAGCCATCAAGCTCTCTTAATACTGCTGGCAAATGGACCTGCCACACGCCAGACTCTCCCAGAGCCAAGGACTCCTGGCTGGTCCTGGAACCAGGGTCTCCTCGGCTTTCAATGGACAATCAGTCATCTGTCACGACCCCCCGCCACTCCAGTACTGTGACTCTCTTCTGTTCATAGCAGAATCAGGCCCCTCATCTCAAGGCTTGTTTTGCTGGCTGACCAGTATGATGGTCAAAATCTGAGTGCATGTTCTTAAGGATGCAAGTTCCCCCAGTCTCAGAACCACACACAGATATTGGAAAGGAAGAGAAATTACAAGGCCCAATCAAGCTGACCACATTTACCTGCAGAAAGGGTCCCCCCAACTCTGTCCTCGTCTTTGAGGGGTCCTGGGTTCAGAGCTGCCCACTGAAGAGAACGGAGGAGAGAAGATTCTGTGCTCTGCGGTGCAGCTCCCTTCCCTACCCCTCCGAATGGGTCACCAGGACTCACAAGCCAGGTGCTTGCTGGGAAGCACCAGTTACTGGCCTTCACGTTTCTCTTGAGCACTGGGTCAACCAGTTAAACTAGTCTTGCCTTTCCAAAACTGGCTTTTTTTTTTTTTTTTTTTTTTAAATCTGGCAGGCGGCTACTGGAGGCCTTCCAACCCACGGCTCAGGCCAACCCTCATAATAAGAAAAATACTACTTTCTATCTGCCTCATTTAGGAGGTTTCTACTTTTTCCCCCCCCTTTGGTGGTTAACTAAATTTCATCTTATATAACCGCTATAAATTTCCTAAAAATTTCCCCAATTGGTGCCAGCAGCTACAGGAAGGGTGTGTGTGTGTGTGTGTGTGTGTAGATGCGAGTCACCAGGAATTCCAGTGAGTCTTCACAAGAATATAGCACTTCTTAATCCACTAAGAAAGTCTCAGATTCTCCCCTTTCCAGGAAGATTCTGGGAGTTCTACACCTCACAAATGCTTTAAGTCTCTTCACTTTTTTCTTTTTTGGTAGAAAAGATAAAGTGAAGCTGGGGATGTCAGGATGATAAGAAATCACTGGTAAAATATGTTACTGGCAAAACCAAAATAAATACTTAGAGGTCCGACCTGGGACTTCGGCCTAAGGCCTTATCTGAACTAAAACAGGCCCTAGACCAGCCCGGAGACTCACACCCCATATACAAACCCCAAGTGACAAATGCCTTTCTCTTATCTGGAAGGGTTAGGTGTCTTTAGAAAAGACAAAGACTGAATGTGAGGAATCCAGCCATGATGGAGGGGCCAGGCCACTGTTTCTGAAGCACTTTCCTCGCCTTAAGACGAATTCCACCGATGGGACCAGGAACAACCTGCCTTTCTTTGCCTCAGGTGGTAAAGGACTGGCTTTTGCAAAAGAGATCTTCCAGTTTAAAGCTTATAATTTACACTCACACTCTCTCTCTCTCTCACACACACACACACACACACACACACACACACACGCACCCCCCCCCCCAAAGAGGTGGCTTTTCAATAAGAGGAAGGAAAAAGTGGGAAGTGACCAAGAACAGCCACGGTTATGCCTCAGACTGGTTGGCCAACCTCTGCTTCCTCTAAGGAGACTCCGACTCTGAGTGTGGCTTCCGCAGGTGACCTGTGCTCGGGCTGGGCTGTCAGGCCTGCTCTCCAGGGCTGCCTCTCTTTGGAGGCAAAGAGGAAAGGCACGGAGGACACCTACGGCAGCACTGGCACGTACATGCTCACATGCAAGAGGCACTGCAGGTATCCCGGGCGGTTCCCCGGGAGAGAAGCCCATGCCCTCACCTCCCCCACTGTCCAAGCTGGGCGTGTGGGTCCTCCTTACAGAGTGGCCCCAAGAGCGCTCTGCCCTCCACAGCTGCCCTACAAAGTTCTCCCTCATGACGCCAAGAGCCCAGGCCTGTCGGGTGAGCCCACTCTGAGGATGCTTTGTGTTCTCATGACAGCAAGGCAGTGTCCACAGAGAACTCTGCCCAGCGCCCCACGGGACAAAAAGCAGCCTTCACGGGGGTGCTGCGCACGTGGGAAGTAAGTGAACACGGTCTCTGAGGCCACGGCGGGGGAGGGCTGTCAGCCTCGGGGGAAGACTCCTCTCCCTCCCTGGTCCCAGGCAGAGACAAGGAACAAAGTGGAGCTGAGCAGCCTGGACGAGCCTGACGGGGAGCCCAGAGCTCGAGGGACAAGACTCAGAGACTCAGCATCAGTCAGTCCCCAGGGACGGGAGAGGCTGTCCCCTGGGGAGAACGGGGGCTCCCTGGACAACCAGGGAGGAGAGGAAAGGGAAGGACACTTGGACTCAGAGATGGCAAAGGTCACCAGACCATGTGTAACCGGCCAGCCGGCCCACGTCCAGAATCTGTTGGCGGTGCAAGAAAAGAGATAAGAGAATAGCAGGACGTGTCTTCAGGAGAATCAAGTGGATCAGATTCGTCAGATTAATTTTGCAGGAACAATCTGGAATTATCTGGCCTACACAGGTGGGTCTGAGGAGGCAGGAGCCCAAGGAAGGTCTGTAAGGAGAGTCGACCTGGGAAACTTTCATGGACAGGATGGGGGTCAGGTGATGCGGGCCCACCTCCTGCCCGGTCCTGGGGCCCTGAGAAATCTCAGCGCTGTTTTCCTAAGCATCGCTGTGACTCTAACCTACAAGGCAGGCCGGGGTTGGGGTCAGGTCGGGCGCACCCCTCTCAGATCCAGTGCCCATTCTCGTAGAAGACACAGTTCTCTGAGAACATGGTTTGAAGACCAAACTAAGCACGTAAGGATGGAAAGCCCAAGAGTCACTGGCAGCACAGGGTGCAAGGAACTCAAGAGCAGTCAGTCCACTTCAGAAAAGGATGAAAAGAACCCCAGGAACGGCCTTGCATTTCTCGGGGCGGCTGTAACTTCCTGAGCGCTGACCACGTGTCAGGCTCCGGACTGAAAACTTTTATGTGTAATATCTCACTTTATTCTGACAAAAATCCTATGAACCCTGTACTGAAATTCCCATTTTAGGGACCAGAAAACCAAGGCTCTGCAAACTGAGCACTTGTTCAAGACCGCACGGCCAGTAAGTAAGTGGCCAAGGCAGGCTCTGAACCCAGAACAGCTGGGCTCCAAGCCTTCCCCAAAGTAAACCAGGCAGGTGCTGACCCTCCTTCTGTCCACAGAGGCGCCGTGGCGGGGGGGTTTCACTGAGTCCCCCGTTGTACTCACTGCTCAGCCCCGCGGCCGCCTCCAAGGCAGGAAGCAGCACAGCCTCGGGGCAGCGATGAGGTGGCAGGTCAGTGTTCTCAATCCCCAAAGGTGTCCACAAATCACACCCGCTCTACCGTGGAGAGTCAGGCTGAAGCACTGTGTGCAAGGCACAGCCCAGACTCCCTTCCCCACAGAGAGCTGGCGCTCCCGCTGGGCCCTCTGCTGTCAGCTGTGTGACCAAGGCCTGTCTCCCGACCAGAGATGCAAGGAACTAAGTGGGTGGAAGAAAGGGCAGGGCTAATTGGCCACCCAAGGGACTTCCAGACCCCACCCCTGTGCCTTCCTCCCTGCTCCACTCCTCTTGCCGGAAGGCGGGGTGGACATGCTGCCCAGAGCCAAGGAGGCTGGAAAGACCCTGCTCAGAGCTCCCCCCACACCTCCCGCCCCAGCCAAGCTCTTACCATTGTAGGAGAGGCGAGGTTTGCTCAGACACATTATAAAGTGCATTTCCATCTCATCGGAAGCCACAGACTTGGAGCAAATGGGGCACTTGAAACCTGAAAAAGAGGAAATAGAACGAAATGTTTTTTTTCCAAACCAAACATATCCATCATAAATGTGGAAACTCTTAGGTGACTCTGGCCATTGTGGGGTCAGGGTCAAAATGGCGAATTACAGTCTAGATACATCCTACAGCTGACTTCTTCATTAAAGGCGGGCAACGTTTTGTTTTCTGATTACAGCCTCCAATTCCCATTTTTTCACTGGGACTCACCCTTGTCATGCCCCTTGCTGAAGTTTTTCAGAAGTCACTGACAGCTGATTTGAGTTTTATTTTCTTTTATACCCTTTCCCAAGGGGGTCCAGTGGGCAATGGGGACAGGGAGGCATCGATCTAATCAAGGCAACCAAATAATCTGTCTTTGAATAATAAGAGTTTAATTTAACACCCTTCCACCTCCCAGCCCTCAAACCACTTGGCTGGATCACCTGTGGAAGGAACCCCTAGAGTCCTGGGCACCTCCATCCCTCATCTAGAGCACCTTTCCTCCCGTGGCTCAGGCAGCTGTCCTCCGAGAGTATGTGAGCCACAGGGTGGCCCTCCAGAGCACTCCCAAATGCCACACATGCCTTGGCCATATGCCACCAAGAGTAACAGCTGTTTCACAATGATAGGCGACAGACCCTGCTGTTTTATTCCCGAGGAAGTTTGCTTATACACCCAGGGAGTGTCATCGGAACTGTATCAGTATTGGAGACTTTGGTTGAGAATCTTCTGAGCTGAACTCCATTAAGTAAACCTAGTCCTTCGATCTATTTTTTAATAAATTATTTTTTGATCTATTTTTATAGATAAATACAGATCCACTATTGTCAATTTCCCCCATTTTACTTTTATTAAAATTGCTTTCAAATGGGGAATTGCCTGGCGGTCCAGTGGTTAGGACTGTGTGCTTTCAATGCCAAGGGCCTGGGTTTGACCCCTGCTCGGGGAACTAAGATCCCACAAGCCGCACGTCGCAGCCAAAAAATAAAAAAGAAAATAAAAATTACTGGACTTCCCTGGTGGCACAGTGGTTAAGAATCCGCCTCCCAATGCAGGGGACACGGGTTCGAGCCCTGGTCCGGGAAGATCCCACATGCTGCAGAGCAACTAAGCCCGTGCGCCACAGCTACTGAGCCTGCACTCTAGAGCCCGCGAGCCACAACTACTGAGCCTGCGTGCCACAACTACTGAAGCCTGTGCAGCTAGAGCCCGTGCGCCTAGAGCCCGTGCTCCGCAACAGGAGAAGCCACTGCAATGAGAAGCCTGCGCACTGCAACGAAGAGTAGCCCCTGCTCGCCACAACTAGAGAAAGCCCGTGCGCAGCAACGAAGACCCAACGCAGGCAAAAATAAATAAATAAAAAAATAAATAAAAATTAAAATTACTTTCAAATGGATTACTTCTTTTCCATTCTACCAAAAAGATTGAAAAGTTATCTATTTATTTGTCCACATCAAATGCTAAACATCACAGCTGCTCCCTTTTGTGACCATAATCCCTACTTTCTCAGTCTGGAAATCCTAGGTCAAATACAGCACACCAGAATATTGTTGTGAAGATCAGACTCTTCTGTTAATTTGCAGTCAAAATGTCCCACGCACAGTTTCACTGGATGCTGGTAATATCTATCAGCAGTATTTACTATGAGGCGAGGGTTCGTGTTGACTGTTAGCTGCTCCAGGAGAAGAGGAGTTCACACCTTCACCAGTGTGCTTCCCGAGGGGAGTCGCTCATTCTGTATGGAGAGCCCTCCACTCTGGCAGCAGGTGGTGCTGAGACAGGAAGCAAGCTGGCTCCCACGTTCCCGGGTAGGGCACAAGCACTTTGCTTGAAGTCTTCTCCAAACCCTCCTCTCTTCAGTGACAATGCTCTGAGCTACAGGACCAGACAAAAAATCCACAGTCCGGTTCATTCCAGGCAATGTGGACCTCAGACTCCGTGGAACCGTTCCCATTCCTCCAACCCCTTTCCTCAAAGAGCTTTAGCATCTAAGTGTCTTGGCTAAAAATTCTTGGAAGTGCTACCATCCCAAGGACTCTGGCCAAGCTTTGAGAAAGGGCTGTATTTTCTGATCTCTGGATGCTTATGAATCCATTAATGACAAAACCAGAAGACAGAAAAGAAACGTGATGGGGGAGGGTCCATCCCCAGTTTCCTGGCACAGGTGAGTAATGAACGCGAGTCTGGTAGAATGAGGATGTTCTTCACATCTAACCTAAGTCCCTCTGTACCCTTGAATCTACCCTCATGTCTGTGCCCTGCAAATAAACCAATACTTAAATAACATTCCATAGAATGACCAGCCCTTGGGAGATTTGTTCACCCTTTTTTCTGACTCAAAAGACCAAGGTTGGGTCTTCCCTGGAGGTCCAGTGGTTAAGACTCCACGCTTCCAATGCACGGGGCACGGGTTCAATCCCTGGTCAGGGAACTGAGATCCCAACATGCTGCGTGGTGCGACCAAAAAAATAAAAATAAAAAATTTATTAAAACAATGTTTTAAAAAGACCAAGGTTTTGCAACACTTTGACTACAGGATGCTTCCACTTTAAACTTGCTAAGTTAGCACCCTGTCTGCGGGCTGAGGGCTCAGGGCTGCGGGCAGGCCAGGATGGACGTGCTCCTGACAGGTCCTCTAACACTATGTCCTGATGCAGCCACTGGGAGGTGGTAAAGTGATTTCTTACTAAAGAAAAGCCCTTCACCTCGTACATTACTCACTTTTCTGATAACTCAGAACAGAGTCATTGTTGTTGCTACAATAGCATCATTCAAACCCTCACATCCCAACGTGACTCCTTGAGTACAGGAGAGGGGTCGAGTTACGGCTACGGCGCTGGGAAGAAGGCCACCCCACAAGAAGGTCTAGGAAGGAATGTCACCCGATGTTTATGTCCTAGGAAAAAACAAGTTGAGACTCACAGGTTTAGACCAATCCTCTCACTGTACAGATAAAGAAAGAGACCCCAGGAAGGCCATCAGTCAAACAACTTAGGGGCGGAGCTGAGACAAGAATCAGATTTCTTAGCTCCCAATCTAAAGTCCTTGCCATTAGGGAAGAAAAAGCTGACCGCAGGTGTGATATTGTGATTTATAGTCAGAAGTATATATTTGGTCTTTGTCCCGTTTCTGGCATAGAGCTCCTAAAACCCTTGGAATTCCCTAAGACCAATTATATTTGGTTTTCTGTCATCACTTCCTGAAATAGCTCCAGAGCCAAAGGTGAAAGGATGAAAAGGAGTGTCTTGTTATTCATAACCAGCCCCTTTCAACCACACCAGAGTTTATGTTAATGAGGTGACCTTTGGAAAGCCCTAGTTAACCTAAGGATGGGGGCTGGTTGCCAAGGGAACCAACCACGTGATTAGAGGCCTGGAACTTTCAGCCCCACCCTCGACCTGGAGGTTGGATCAATCACCAATGGCCAATGATTTAATCAATCATGCCTATGTAATGAAGCCCCGATAAAACTCCAAAAGGACAGGGTCTGGAGAGCTCCCGGGCTGGTGGACCCATGGAGATTTGAGGAGAGTGGTGTGCCTGGAGACAGTGTTAGCCCTGTGCCCTTTCCCCACACCTTGCCCTGTGCTTCTCTCCCCTTGGGCTGTTCCTGAGTTACATCCTTTTATAATAAACCATTGATCTGGTAAGTAAAATGTTTCTCTGAGTTCTGGGAGACACTCTAGCATATTACACAAATGTGGGGGGGGGGGCATGGGAACCTCCAATCAATAGCCAGTTGGGCAGAAGCAGAGGTGACGACCCGGGCTTGTGATTGGCATCTGAAGTGGGGGCAGTCTTGTGGGACTGAGCCCTTGACCTGTGGGATCTGATGCTATCTCCAGGTAGATGCTATCAGAATTAAGTTAATTGCTTGGTGGTGTTGGGAAACACATCTCGGAACAGGGTTTTAAAAAAGAGGTGGGCTGGGAAATATTATGTCTTGCAGGAAGCACCACTATAGTAGGGAGAGACCTATATTCTAATGAAAGCAGGGTCATTACCACTTGCATCACCTAACTCTGCGTGTGTGTGTGTGTGTGTGTGTGTGTGTGTGTGTGTGTGTGTAAGGCTCAAAAAAATAACTCAGGGTCTGTTATGAGTGGGAAAGACCAAGATAACCTGGCTTTTCCAGCCTCAAGACCTTGGCAAGTTATCTACTCTCCCTGGACCTCAGTTCCTCATCTGAAAAACAGAGACATTTACCTCCCTTTTGAGGATCGAATGAGATAAGAAACCTGAAAGCACACTAAAAAGAAGCTAAATAAATGGACAGTGGTATCATCATCATCAAGCCAGGCAGTGCTTAACAAGGAGGAAGGAACAGGCTGGAGAAGGGATGTGGGGGGTGGGCTGAGAGATGGGGGTGATGGACCAGCAGGGCACGTTGGCCACAGGTCATGCAAAAGTGTGCTGGGGGTGGCCAGTGGCCATCACCACTGGTCTCATCTCTTCAGAGCACAGAACTTTGAAGCACTGTGTGTGGCACTTTCTGTATAGCCGACGTGGCACTGTACACGCTGAGGTCCCTGTCTAACCTCTATGGCACCCACTTGTGCACATGATGATAAATAACAGCTTGCATTTATGTTGCTATGGGCAGCCGCTGGGCTTTACGTGTCTTCTCATTTGCCAGAATATGAGGTAGGTACTAACGTTAACTCTATTTTGCAGAAGAGGACATCAAGGTAGGTCACTTGCCTAAGGTAACGCAGCCAGAGCGCCAGAGCTGGCACACAACCAGGAAGTCTGACCACCCAGTGTGCACCATGTTCCCTGGGCTGTGGGACAGGCTGACTGGTACAGGAGGAGGAGACACATAGCAAAAAGGATGTGAGGGCTTCCCTGGTGGGGCAGTGGTTAAGGATCCACCTGCCAATGCAGGGGACATGGGTTCAATCCTTGGTCCGGGAAGATCCCACATGCCGCGGAGCAACTAAGCCCGTGCGCCACAACGACTGAGCCTGCGCTCTAGAGCCCGCGAGCCACAACTACTGAAGCCCGGGTGCCTGGAGCCTGTGCTCCGCAACAAGAGAAGCCACCGCGATGAGAAGCCTGCACACCGCAACGAAGAGTAGCCCCCGCTCGCCGCAACTAGAGAAAGCCCGTGCACAGCAACGAAGACCCAACACAAATTTTTATAAATCTATAAAAATTTATTTTTATAAATAAATTACAAAAAAAAAAAAAAGAATGTGAAATGCTACAAAGACACAAGGTATCACCAAATATTCACCTCAAACCTTCCACGTCATCCCAGCAATTTCTCCTGAAGCACCCATGGTCCTGGATAATCTCATAAACTGTAACAAAACTGATAATTTTTTCCTGGGAATTCTGTTAATATGGAAGGACAGAGCTCTGCTTTCCACTCGGGCACTGAGCCTATAGCATTGGTTCTAAGACGCTGAGTTTGCAAATTACCTTTTAAATGGAAAATAAAGGGCAAAAGGTAAGAGGGATGGAAAAATATGGAGAGGCTCGGGGCGGGGGGGTGGGGAAACTAGTGTTCCCACCTTCTTTCCCAAGAGGTCATCCAGTGATCAAAATGGATGTTACCACTCTACCATCCCAATCTTTTCTCATGATTGTCCAGTCACGATTCAGCATCAATAGCCCTATGTAATAATAAATACTATGATCTTTACGAGCCATCTGAAGGTTAAAAAAATTCTAGGAAATTTTGATACCATTTTGGAAAAAAGTCCCAACTGAATTAAAATCAGCCCCACAAAGATCAAACAATGGTCCACAAAGTCATCCAATCAACATCATTTCTGTCAATTTTCATGAGACCTCATCAGCACTCAGAAAACACGGGTTAGAGATGCTTCATGAGAAAGCAAGCTACAGGTGGAGTTTTCAGGACACTCCCCAACTGCGCTGAGACTCGACTCTACCCATCATGCCCTGGAAGCCAGGTGAGCAGACAGCACGTGCGCCCAGCTGCCTTCCTCTCTCCCGCCTTATCTCTTTTCAGAGGCAGCCCTGCCCGCATTGTGTCTTTAACATCTGACAGCATGAAGGGAAGTGTCGGCTAGCTCAGGCTTGCCAGCCAAGTCTGACACCAGTTCCCCTAAGCCTTTGCTCCCACCAGGCTGTGGCAGAGACAGGGAACTCACCCGGTTCCTAGTCCTTTTCTGCCAGCCTCTCAAAATGAGGGAGGAATGAATGACAGAGCACCGAGGGGAATTTGTCTACAATCTCCCAATTCTGTGCTGGGTGGGCTCTACCAAGCAAATGCTGCTGCAGGATCCCCCCCACCCCCACTCAAGGAGACAGAGAGATCCTAATGGAGACCTCATTTTCTTTCTTCCTCTCGTCATCATATCAGCCCAAGGTTATGTAGAGAGGTGATCAGCCAGAGCCCAGTTGCTTCCTGTCTTTCAACAAGCGTCTGGCTTAAGTGGGGGAATCCTTGCCATTCGACTGCCTGGACCAGAAACCGAAGCTCCTGAGAAAAGACAAGCCTGCCCCTGGTGCAGGGCCTTAACCCTGTTACCACCGGGCCAAAGGGAGGTAGTGTCAGGCAAGTGAACCAAGAGTGACGCAGGAATGCACACATGGTCATGTGCATCAAGCGTCTTCCTGGGTCAGGTTAATTGGGCCCCTCGGACTTCACCCAGGTGCTTCCATTTGACTGAGAGAGCAACTGAGGAAAGGTCGGGGGGCAAGCGGCTCAAGTTACAACAATTCTCTCAAGCCTCTACAGAATTTATCATGCAGTACAAATGAAAGTTTTTCTCATTTTCCAAAACGGCAACCTTCTCCTTTAAGACCTGATTCTCGGGCAGGCAGGACATGTGCTCTACACGTTGCCCCAGTTCCCTCTCAGACCTTCCCTCCTATGCTGATGCGCTATTTTAGCCCTGCCCCAGTTCTGCCTGTCTCTGGGATCACCTAAAGGGAGAAGAATCAAAAGAAGCAACCAGGGTAAAGGAAGCCACGCTATCCAGGCAGGCCCTATGTCTGGGTGAGGGGCTGATGTAACTTCTCTCACCTAGGGGCGCGGGGAGCCCCACCCCCATACTCCATCCCTACCATCCAGTTCCTAGTTTGCAGCCTAGATTTTTCCCTCTCACATCCCTGTGATGCTTTGAGACTTGACTAAATGAATTTTATTAAATGGGATTTATTACAAATAAAAGGTCAAGGCGTAATACTGGATGACTTTCTTTTACAATTCTGTACCGAAATGTGTCCCCAAGAGCAGAGGCTGTATCACATTCTACACACACACACACACACACACACACACACACACACACACAGAGACACACACTCTCTCACTCTCTCTCCCTCTATCAAAGAAATAACTGGAAACCAATGCACAATGTATCAGCTGCTGATGTCTGGTTCAGTCTCTCCTGGAGAACATTCTGGACTAGGGAAAGGCCCACCAGTTCTGCTGTTGCTTCTCTCAACACCTCTCTTCTGAACTCAGCCTCTAGGTTCCATTCTAGGGTCTGGGGCTCACCTGTTGCCCCAGCAGCCAATAAAATTCTCATAAGCAGGTATGAGGAGAGAGCCACACTGATACTTAAAATCAATTTAATATATTAGTGTGCGTGTCTGTGTGTGTATTTAACCTATCTGTTGTGTTGGTCAACTTTACGTGTCAACTTGACTGGGTCACGGGGTGTGCAGATATTTGGTTCAACATTATATCTGGGTGTGTCTGCCAGGGTGTTTCTGGATGAGATTAACATTTGAATCAGTAGACTGAGTAAAGCAGATTGCCCTTCCTAGTAATGGCATCATCCAATCCGTGGAAGACCTGAAGAGAATAAAAAGGCAGAGGAAGGGAGATTTTGAGCTCTCTGCCTGTTTGTTTTGGGACACTGGTATTCTCCTGCCCTAGGACTGGGCTGTACACCATCGGTTTTCTCCTGGTTCTCAGGCCTTCAGACTCGGGCTGGAACTAAACCTGGTGGGCTTTCCTGGGTCTTCTGCTTGCAGACAGCAGATCACAGGACTTCTTGCTACCATAATTGCATGAGTCAATTCCTTATAATACCAATAAATCCCTTTATCTATATCTCCTATTGGTTCTGTTTCTCTGGAGAACTTTAATACATTTGTTTATTAAAATGCCAAACATTAAAATTTAAAAGATTGACAACAACAATGTTAGTGAGGGTGTGGACCAACTGGAATGCTCATATTGTTGGAGGGAGTGTAAAAAGACACAAGCACTTTGGGAAAAGGTCTGGTAGTTCCTTGTAAGACAAAACACACACCTAGCCTAACCCAAGAATTCCCATCTAATTACCTAAAAGAAATGAAAACATATGTCTACAAATAGATATTTATCAGAATGTTCATCACAGCCTTATTTTTAACAAGAAAACCCAGGAACAACCCAATTGATCAACGGAATGGATAAATAAACTGTGGTATAATCATGGAATGCAATAGAACACTACTCAGCAATAAAAAGCATGAACTACTGATACATGGAACATGGATGAATATTAAAAACATGCTGAGTGAAGGGCATGAAAGAGCAATATAATTGGAATTGTACAAAGTTCTAGAACAGGGAAAGCTAATCTATGGTGGAACAAATCAGACCAGTGGCTGTCTCTAGGGGGTAGCAGTTGGGGCAGAGATTGATTGAAAAAGGGTTCAGAGAACCTTTTGGTGGCATGAAAATGTTCTGTGTCATAAGGAGGGTTTGGGTTACACACATGCATGCATTTGTCAAAATTCAGTGAATGTACACTTAAGATTTCAGATTTCATTGCTTGTAAATTTTACCTCAACGAGAAAAAAAGTGTAAACAAATACTGAACTATAGTTAACGACAGACAGGCTGAATCAAGCATTTAGAGGGAGGTGTATTAATGTCTGCATTAGAACAAAATGCATCAAAAAGTAAGATGCGGGGCTTCCCTGGTGGCGCAGTGGTTGAGAATCTGCCTGCCAATGCAGGGGACACGGGTTCGAGCCCTAGTCTGGGAAGATCCCACATGCCACGGAGCAACTGGGCCCGTGAGCCACAATTACTGAGCCTGCGCGTCTGGAGCCTGTGCTCCGCAACAAGAGAGGCCGCGATAGTGAGAGGCCCGCGCACCGCAATGAAGAGTGGCCCCCGCTCGCCGCAACTAGAGAAAGCCCTCACACAGAAACGAAGACCCAACACAGCCATAAATAAATAAATAAATAAATAAATAAAATTTTAAAAAAAGTAAGATGCGTAAGTTAAACTTCTTTCCACTTTTCTGTATGTTTGAAATTTTCATAATAAAACACTGGAAAAGGTGTCATTTGATAATTTACTTTTTCCTTTATGATTTTGGATGTGTTTTATTTCTTTTCTTGCCTAACTGCTATGGCTAGGACTTCCAATACTATGTTAGATAAAAGTTTGTCTGGGTATAGGATTCTTGAGTTGCCTTCCTTTTTTCCTCAGTGGTCTGTAGGTAAAATTCTACCATCTTTCAGCTTCTTGGTGTTGCAAATAGAAAATCTGATGCCAGTGTGGTTCTTTTTCCTTTGTAAATAATATGTTCCTTTGGCCTGAAATCTTGGAAGACTTTTCTTTGCATCCTAAGAGTTAAGAAATTTTACTAGGATACACTTAGATGTATTTTAGTTATTTCCCCTAGTGGTAAGTCGGGACTGCCGTTCACCAAATATTTCTAGCTTTCCTCCTTCCATCTATAGGGGAGGACCATACTTGCTTCCCTTTGAAGTTAAAAGTGGGATTGTGATTTGCGTTGGCCAATGAAATAGGAGCAGAAGTGATCTGTGCACTTCCAAGCCAACTTTAAGTACTAGTTCATGATTTACCATGTTGAGACGAAGCCTCTATCACCTTTTGTTCCTGAATAACAACAATGAGCAGAGCCCCCTCTGCCCAGTCCTATACTGGCTACTGCATTATGGGGGAAAAATAAACTTGTTGAGTTAAACTACTGAGGTTATGGACTGTTTGCTATTACATTTTAACCTAGTCCTAGCCTGTCCTGACTGATACACCCTTCCTTTACCTTTTTCTCCTTTTAGCACTCCTATTACTGGTATGTCAAGTGTCTTGGTTCCATCTTCTGGGTCTCTTGCCTCCTCTTCCATAACTTCTCTGTCTTAGCAGTTGTTCAGAAACTCAGCCTTTCTGACTCCTCTGAGCCCCACTTGCCCCTGCTTGCTGAAAGAGGTCAATGGTTGGCATCTGAATCAAAGAGATGAGACATGCATTCTGGTCACACCTTCCTAGAATCCTCTCTGCCTGGATATCCATATTTCCCTCTTTTAAATATACATTCTCTTTGTAACAGCAACAATCCACATACTTGTCATTTTCAACGTCTATGCATTCTATAGTGATAATATATTGTGCTTAACTATTTTCTTCTGTGGGTGTTTAGATTCCCAATTGTTGCCTACTATAAAGATTCTCTCAGTAGTGATCTCTATTCTCTACTCTAAGCATGGTAGATTCCACTCCCAACATATTTTTGCTGTTTCTGAATTGTAGGCTGACTGGTTTGGAAGAAAGAAAATTATATTAGGAGTCAGAAGAAACAGGCTCTCCCAATCACTAAGTCAGGTGGCCTTGTACAAGCTCCTCAGCAATATTTGCATAGTGTCCTGCCTACTGTCCAATATAGTTCTAAAACCCAACCAAAGGTGGATGTGTGAGTGCTCTGTGCAGAGCCAAGCCATGTGAAATGCGATGTGGCCATTTTACTTGGCTGCATCCAGTGCAACTTGAATATACTGAGGCTTGCTGGTAAATCTGGCTATTTGAGGAAATTCACAAATTCTTCAGGCAAAGAACTGAAAAATGAGCTGACACTACACAATGTATTTTGTGGACTCTAAGATGCCATCAATTTTAACAGGCACCAGTATGAAGCTCCGAGAGAGAGAAAAAAGCTGTCAATTATAATTTGAACATGTGATTATATGACACATCCTGATTTTAGAGTTAAATTGTGTTTAGTTGTTAAACTGTGACATGGACATGCCTTAGAATCAATGAATATATGAAAAACACATATGTAAATATTTTTAAAATATACAGACTGGATCCCAGTCACATACTCAATACATCTATCCTGTTCATTTACTACAAAGGAGAACAGGCTCAAGGAGGTATCTACCGTGGGAACACAGGGAAGAGCTGCAGGCTGTGCACATGGACGTCTGCCTGGTGACTTCAAACCCACCTGCTGCCATGGCAAGTCTGGGCTGCACTCCTGCCAGGTGGAGCCCAACACCAGCATTCCAGTCAAGAGAAGAATGGGAAAAGCGTTTGCCAGGAGCAGGAACTACAGCTACTAATTGGTCCTATTCCCTTTGACCCTCTGACCCATTTCTTCCAGAGAGAGACCCTGGAAGGAGTGTTTAGGAGAGGGATTATGGGGAGGGGGGCAAGTAGAGACACGATAGTCTGATGATCGGAGCCTGAGCAGGTACAAATACAAAAAAGATGAAAGTCTCAGTGTGAGAGTGATCAAGTTCCCAGCTACCGAACAGGAAACATGAATGTCAAATGATAATCCCTTGTCACATGGCCTACCATGCTTGGGCAAGTTTAGGGGCATCCAATCATGACTCAAAAAGTGTGGATGTGGTCTCCAGATGAACATCTGGCTTTTATTTTAGAGATGTCTTAATTAAAGGATAGACTATATGTTAAAAGAGGAAGATGGTCTAGTATCCAAAGGGCAAGCCAGGATTTCTTCAAATGCTTAAATATTAGGAATTACCTACAAGCTAGGCAATAGGATAGACAAGTCTGGCCAGGAAATGTCTAGTTACTTAGCTGGATACCATGCTTTCCTCTCAATGGCTATCCCTTCTTCATTCCAATCTCCAACACACCACACACCCATGCCCCCTGGATCCAACACCCACAGCCGCTGCTGGAGGGGTCTTTCTGGTGTTTGGGCAATGCCAGAGCACATCTTAGGAGTAGGCAGAATTCCCCAGCCTTTTCTTCACAAACTCAACAGCACTGAGTGGGGCCAAGGACCACCTTCCCTCAAAAAAGACAAAGGGAACGTAAACACCTGGGTTTTAGGCAAAGAAGGCAGTTATCTCCCCCAGCGGAGGTGGACTGCCTCCACATTAACCACAGAAAGAAGCCTCACTTCTCCTGATTCTAGAGGGGCATGCCGTCTGCGCAAGACACCAGTCATGTAGGTCTAGCCTCACTCACAACAGGTGCCCTCAGCAGACTTTCCCAGAGAAACAGGACTATGCTGGGAATTGCCCTATTGTTGGCCTATATCTCTTCCAAGTCCTGGGGCCTTTTTTTTGCTTTTTTTTTAAAGTTTTAATTTTATTGAAATATAGTTGATTTACAATGTTGTGTTAGATTCAGGTGTACAGCAAAATGATTCAGTTATACATATACATATAGTCATTCTTTTTCAGATTCTTTTCTCGGGACTTCCCTGGTGGCGCAGTGGTTAAGAATCCGCCTGCCACTGCAGGGGACATGGGTTCAACCCCTGGTCCGGGATGATCCCACATGCCACAGAGCAACTAAGCCCACGCGCCACAGCTACTGAGCCCACACGCCACAACTACTGAAGCCCGTGCGCCTAGAGCCCGTGCTCCACAACAAGAGAAGCCACTGCAACGAGAAGCCCACACACTGCAACAAAGAGCAGCCCCCGCTCGCCACAACTGGAGAAAGCCGTGCACAGCAACGAAGACCCAACGCAGCCAAAAAAAAAAAGTTGGCTATATTAAGAATTAAAAAAAAAAAAGATTCTTTTCTCATCTAGGTTATCACAGAATACCGGGTAGAGTTTCCTGTGCTATAAGTCGTGGGGTCTTTGTTGATATACTTAAATTTTCCAACCTTTAAGTAACTTTTTTTTTTTATGGTGTGTGTGTGTTTGTGTGTGTTTGGAGGTGGAGGTGGAGGAGAAAAGGGGATTTAGGAAAGGCAAAGGGACAAAAAAGGAAAGTTTCACACATAATCCATATAGGACCAAGAGTTTATTTCTGGGTTCCTGAAGGCATTGTCCATCCCAATGCCCATACGCCTGATAGGGATTTTTCACTTACAAGAAGGAAAACACTTGAACACACTATTAGATCATGTTCAGCCAGTATCTGACTCACCAGGTGAATGGACATGACACACATCTAAGTGACTGCTCATACTGAAAAATGCCATTTTCCTAGCACCGCAGAACTTGCATCTGTTCATGCCGACAGCCCTGGCCTTCGTGTCACTGGAGGTCTGCTAGAAGGCTCCTCCGCAGCTCCCAATATAATCTCAGGATGCAGAACACGTGCTGCTGTATTCACTCCATAAAAACTATCAGCTCTGGCTTGGGCCCTGGCACGCAGCAACACTGCAGGCTGAGCTTGGTTATGTTATTTAGCAAAATGAACACTGGCTGGCTTCTTGCCTGGACCTAGACCTGGTCCCTTCTCAGCAGGGCATCCTCTGCTCACCTGCACCTCCAACACTGAAGTAGATGGAGGAAGGAACTCAGAGGACATGGTCCTGTCGGCCACAACTGTGCTTTGAAATGGCACCTAAAGAGGCAGAAGCCAAGGGAATAGAATGGGGTTGTTCTGAGAGCGCAAGAGCAGTGGAGTGATCAATCCTATGAAAGAGAACTGTCAGGGTAAGAGAAGACCTTCACGCTTCAGTGTTTGCTTTTCTGTCATCCACAGCTTTGAGTACCACAGAGAAAGAGACGGGGAGACCCTAGAGAGCTATGAGGTACTGACCAGTGAGTTTAAAAAGTATTTCCCGTGGACCCTCCAGACACAAAGCATGGGCAAGAAGGGTCATCGATTCTAAGCTCCCTGAAACAGTGAATGACTTCTATCAAGACATGGAAAGTGCGCTATTATACTAGACTGGTTCAGACTACTTGGGAGTCTGGGAGACAAAAATGGGAGCGGGGGATGCGGGCGAGCAAGGAGGGCAGAGGAAGAGATTCCAACGTGGTAGCAGGAACGTGGCACTGCCTCCTAAATCTTTACTCCCAATAGTTCCAAGGTTAAAAAAAGTCTGGGATCTCCTAATGATACATAGTCTGGTTGGCTGGCAAGCAAAATGTTAGTAACATGCTGTTAACATGAAAACCAAGCAGATGTCAGTGGACAAAACAGTAAGCCACTAAGCAGTCTCTGTACTGGACCTTACACGTGTATGTTTATGGGGAACTGGGAATTAAATTCTTTCTTCACTTTGCTATTTTGCCTTGATGACTATGTTTACATAGGTTTTGACAATCCCTTATTTCGTCAAGTCAGCACATCGACTTCCCCAAATATTGGCATCAAGAACCTAAATACTGACAAGTATCACTAACTGAAATCTATGGAAGACAGGAGAATTAAAACACAAGCAGCCAAACAGAATGGAACGAGGTGGATAGGAGTCAGAAGTCCAGCATTCAAGTCATGAATTCTGGGGCCAAGGGGAATTGGCCTAACCTCTCTGATCTTCCATTTTCTCCTGTAAAACAGGAATACTTTTACCAACCTAGCCACTAAATGAGAACATATGTGTAAATAGCTATAGAAATGTCTGGTTAGCAGAATAAGGTCCCCCAAAGGTGCCCACATCCTAATCCCTGGAAGCTGCAAATGTTATATGGTGAAAAGGGCTTTGCAGATGTGATAAATTACGGATTTTAGAATGGGAGACTATCCTGGATCACTGAGGTGGGCCCAATGGAATCACAAGGCTCTTTATAAGGGAAAGGAGACAGAGCCAGGGAAGCAGATGTCAGAGAGAGATTTGAAAATGCTAGCTGCCGGCTTTGAAGACGGATGAAGGGGCCATGAGCCAAGGAAAGCCGGTGGCCTCTAGGAGCTGGAAAAGGCAAGGGAGTGGGTTCTCCTCTGGAACCTCCGCAAGAAATGCAATCCTGGCAACACCTTGACCACTTCAGAATTTCACTTCCAAAAACGTAAGAGAATAAATCTGTGTTGTGATAATTTGTTACACCAGTAACAGGAAACCAATGCAAAGTATAATAGGAGATGTGGTTATTTTCCTAAAGGATCAATTTTTTTTTTTTTTTGGCTGCACTGGGTCTTTGTTGCTGTGCGTGCGCTTTCTCTAGGTGCGGCGAGCGGGAGCTACTCTTCGTTGCGGTGCGCGGGCTTCTCATTGCGGTGGCTTCTCTTGTTGCAGGGCACGGGCTCTACGCGTGCAGGCTTCAGTAGTTGTGGCATGTGGGTTCAATAGTTGTGGCTCGCAGACTCGAGAGTGTAGGCTCAGTAGTTGTGGTGCACGGGCTTAGCTGCTCCGTGGCATGTGGGATCTTCCCGGACCAGGGCTCGAACCCGTGTCCCCTGCATTGGCAGGCGGATCCTTAACCACTGCGCCACCAGGGAAGCCCCAAGGATCAACTTTTTAAAGGCGGAAGTTATTGGGGTTCCCTGGCTCTACTGAAAATTACCGAAGCATGGCATCCTCTCTTGGTGCATCACTGAAAAGAGTACAGCTAGGTATGTGCCACACTCAAGTAGGACGAGCAACTAAGTGAGTCAGTCTGTCCCCTCATTTTTATTCCAGTTATTAAGTGGTAAGGAAACAAGGCAAGACATTAAATATAATTTCTACCCTCAAGGAACTGATGATCTACTAGAGAAGAAGAGAGAAGACAAGGCCTCAGGGCTCTCATTTTTTCCGCCATTTTCAGAGCCTTAAGTGACTGACGGTGTAGGGAATGTATCCGACACGCAGCCCCATGACTGGACGATCCTGGAACAGACGTCAGAGGATCCATCAGCCTCCTGAAATAACATGCCAGGTTCTGCTGATAGCTGTGTTTTTGTCAGGAATGAATCTCTAGATTCAGATTTAAAACCCAAAAGTTCAGAACCATTTGGAAAACAAGAGAAAGACTGTAAATAGAAGATGAAAGCATGTTAACACAGATATTTGAGGACAGTCCAAACATTTGTGACTTACTTTCAGCCTGGAGAAGAGGGAACTCCAAGGGAAAAAGGAAACTGAACCAGGGCCTCCTCTCCCTCATGATCAGGGTCACTTAATATTTGCTAAAGCACACCAGAGGGCCATTTACAACAAGTTCCATCAGATGCATTTTCCCTCTCTACTGAGTCAGCATACATGCGCTAGTCCCCATCTTACACAATACTCTCTCAATCCCACCCCCACTTTTAGCAACTGTCCCATTTACAATGAAAAGCACCTTCAAAGAGTTGTCTGCGACGGCCTTCTTCACTGCCTCTCCTTCCATTCCTTCTTGAACTACTCCAATCCCACAAATCGCTCTTACCAAGGTTACCAATGACCTCCACGTGGTGGTATCTGAAAGTCAATTCTCCAATAATCCGCAGCATCTGAGAAAGGTGACCCTCCTCCTCCCCCCATGTTGTTGCACTTGCTTTTTGGTCCCCCATAACGACTCTCTGACATCTGCCCGTCCCCGCTCACCTTCCTAGACAACCATCTAAAACAGCCACCACTCTTAACCCACTCCCCCTTCAATTCACTTTTTCTTCTTAGCACTCACCACCGCAGCACCTGCTGCCACTGCCACTACAATATAAGCTCCCTGAAGGCAGTCTTTTTCTTTCACTGCTGTGTCCCCTGAGTGTGGCATATGATAGGCTGGCTCTCGAAAACATCTGTTGGATGAATAAATACCGCACTTTGTGGAACTGTGTGAAAAAGGTCCAGCTGTATAACCAGAAAGAGATAACAGATTAAGGGTATGTCAGACTGTTTGCGTCCATTCCCAGCAGAGGTTACCCTCTACCACTCAAGGCTCCAGCAACTGCCGTACGACAGTGAGGGTTAAGTGGGATCATGTCGGTTAAACAGCCATTGCAGTCATGCTGCTTCCTGCCCAACCCCGTGGTCCTGATGAGAGTGTGGAAAATAATCACGTGTGCATGTGCACAAACTGCAGGCACCCCTGCCACCAGCACTGGGGTGTGGAGCGGATGTGGTGCTTCGGTTGCCACCTGGGCAGGCCTTGAAAGTTCTGGGGACAGGAAAGAGGGCTGACCTTCTTCCTGCCCCCAAACCAAGTCATGTTGAGCTAGAACACCCTCAAGTTTCTCATTCCTCCTACCAACAAGAGCAGGCAGGGCCCCGCCTCCCCATCCTGCCCCCAAAGGGCAGTGCCCAGAGGCGGTGGAAGAGCAGCACGGGGTGACCTGGGCTTTCTACCCCAGGTAGGGGCTGCCTAGAAACCCAATAGCCATTTCCTGTACAGGAGGGCTTCTGAATGCTTCAGCAGTCTGATGGATATACTTCCTTTTATAAAGCCTTTTTATTATGGAGAATTTCAGACAAACAAAAAAATAGGATATAATGAGCTCCCAGGTACTCATCACCCAGGTTTAACAGTGATCAACTCAGGGTCAATTCTGTCTCATTTTCCCCTGGGATGTCCTTGTCTTCGTTTGCGGGGACAATCATGGTTTAAACTTGTCCTGGTGTAATTAAAAGCCCCCTCTTTCAAGATGAACCGGTTTGCAGGGCAGAAATTGAGACACAGATGTGGAGAACAAACATATGGACACCAAGGGGGGAAAGCTGCGGGGGTTGGGGTGGGATGAATTGGGAGATTGGGATTGACATGTAGACACTAATATGTATAAAATGGATGACTAATAAGAATGTGCTGTATAAAAAATAAATAAAATAAAATTCAAAAATTCAAAAAAAAAAAAAGCCCCCTCTTTCAGTCTCAAACATGCCTGGGATTGGACAACAAATTATATGGTCACCTGATATTTACCTCACACACTACCCCCAACACCTGGATCATTTTGAAGCCAATTACAGACAATAAGTTTATCCATGAATATTTCACCATGTGAAAGGTACAGCTCAGCACTCTTTAGACACCAACTCACGGACCACTGTGCTCCTTCCTCTCAACACTCTTTCTGGGGGCTTTCGTGTCTCATAAGTGGGGAGCCAAGAAGGGGGAAGAGGTATGGGCCCCCCCGAAAGGCTCTGTGCTACATGTCCTTGCACTCGGGCCCTCCACACCCACTTTGTGGCCTGACGGCATGACTCCAGCTCGTGGACTGAGCTGCCAAGCACACGGAAAAGTCAAACGTGTGCTTATGCCGGCCCAACTCCGTTGTATGGCCTCCTTCCACTACACCATGCTGCCTCCATACAAGAGGTCTAGAAACAGCCATGGACAACAGGACACCAGAACAACCCTCAGCAGTCGCAGATCATTTTGTATGTGGACACAAAAGGAGCAGAGTGAGTCTGAACTATTCAGGGTAAAGAAACTCAAACTTCAAACTGACCCACAAGAGACTAAGCCCCAACCTTTGTCTCTGTTCTCTGGACGGTATCACTGCAAGACTCCAGAGCCAGGCTAAAAGCTGCAGCAGCCTAAGCAACATACCTTCCTAGCACTTAGGAGAAAACGGAGAGAAATGGGATACAATCACCTCTTTTGAATCCCCAGAAGAGATGATCGTAGAAAGTTCGCTGGTCTATGATACCGCAAGCCCACTTCTGGTATGTTTCCCTGAGAAATCCTCCCACAGGCCAATCAGAAGGCAGCAGAGGAAGTCCACCGCAGCACGGAGCGGGGCAGCAGTGAGCTGCAGGCAGCCCGGATGAGGAACAGGAATGGGGCCTGTACACTGCGAGGTGGTGTGCAGCAGGCATCAGCAATGGACTAAACATACACACAGGAGAGATACGAACACAGTGCCGAGTAAAGATACAAAAAGGATCTGGAGCACCAAGCCATTTAAGTTAAAGATGTGTGTACGTGATCAACAGAAATTCAAATCCAAAAACAAAAATAAAAACTCCGCATAGGCACACAAAGCAACGATTCCTAATACACCAACAAGAGAATATATATCAAGCACATTTGCATGGTTGGCTACAGAGGGGAGGGGAATGGAGAACAGGAAGAAATGCGAGGAAATCAATGTAGAGGTGACTAAAACCAAGAGAACAGCCTTACCCAGACCAATGACAATATGCCACAAATTGAGCAACAGTGTTAACTCAATCCTCTGCACCAGAGGGAGGTCTAAAAATAAGAAAAAAAGGAAAGGAAAGGGAAAAAAAAGCTCATGATTGCAAAAGCCAGCAAATGATCAACTTGTGAAGGGAAGCCTGGTCCCAATTTTTAAAAATTTATTTATTTATTTATTTATTTTTGGCTGCGTTGGGTCTTTGTTGCTGCGTGCAGGGTTTCTCTAGTTGCGGCGAGCGGGGGCTACTCTTCATTGTGGTGCCCGGGCTTCTCATTGCAGTGGCTGCTCTTGTTGCAGAGCATGGGCTCTAGGCACACAGGCTTCAGTAGTTGTGGCACATGGGCTCAGTAGTTGTGGCTCACAGGCTTAGTTGCTCCACGGCATGTGGGATCTTCCCGGACCAGGGCTCGAACCCGTGTCCCCTGCACTGGCAGGCAGATTCTCAACCACTGTGCCACCAGGGAAGAACCCTGGCCTCAATTTTTAAAATGCCGTCTTTCACCCACCTAGATAACTGGTTGACAAATGGTCCAGGACTGGGGAGGGAGAGAGCAGAGGGACTGTAAAAGGAAGCCTCACTCCTCGCTGCTAGCACACGGGAAGGGCATGAAGAATGGCAGCACCTGGGCTTCATCACTGGGCCAACACGGTCCCTGCATCTCAGAGGTGAAGGCAGGAGTTCCATCCACTGCAACGCCTCCTCTCAGTGTGGGCCTGGGACTGCTGGTCCCGAAGGCATCGGCTTCCAGTTGGATGACTCATGCCAGAGCTCTGTTTACATTTTTTACCTGCAAAAGGATGGGGGGTTGATAGGACAATCTAAACCTAAAACTGCTCTCTGCTCTAAAACTTGGTGCTTTTGTGTGAGTGGTTGTGTGACAACATAGCTAATCCTATGTGTTAAACTGTTAATGCTCAATTTTATGCATAGGCCACTGTCTCTAGTGGGTGGACACTAGAGGATGAATCCATTTTCTACAGTTAGGGGGCTGCTCAGTCATTCAGGCCAAAAGTCGTGTGAATGGAGAGAAGCAGGCCTGGGCCAGGTTATGCTGCCAACCCCTGGTTGGCATTAAGGTCCCCTGTGCTACTGGGGCCTCTGGGCTGGCTGCCCAATGGGTCATCTGGTGGACTCAGAATCCAGAAGGGACCTCTGGTCGACTCAATTCTGAACAATTATTTATCTTGATTACCTAGTTTTTTGGTGTCTCCTTACACGTTGTGCCCAGTCCTGGCGGAAAAGTATATGGACTAAAAACATCTCGGGGGGTTTCCCTGGTGGCATAGTGGTTAAGAATCCGCCTGCCAATGCAGGGGACACGGGTTCGAGCCCTGGTCAGGGAAGGTCCCACATGCCGTGGAGCAACTAAGCCCATGCGCCCCAACTACTGAGCCTGCGCTCTAGAGTCCACAAGCCACAACTACTGAGCCTGTGTGCCACAACTACTGAAGCCTGTGCACCTAGAGCCCGTGCTCCACAACAAGAGAAGCCACCGCAGTGAGAAGCCTGTGCACTGCAATGAAAAGTAGCCCCAGCTCGCCACAACTAGAGAAAGCCTGCGCACAGCAACAAAGACCCAATGCAACCAAAAAATAATAATAATTAATTAATTAATTCAAAACAAAACAAAACATCTCAGGGACCTCCCTGGCGGTCCAGTGGTTAAGACTCCGCACTTCCAGGGCAGGGGGCACGGGTTTGATCCCTGGTTGGGAACTAAGATCCCACATGCCGCGCGGTGTGGCCTAAAAAAGAAAGAGAAAGATCTCTAATGGATTCATTCTCATGGATTTTTTTTATCCTAGAAGTGAGAGGAATGAGTGCAAAAGTAGTTAACAACGATGATCAAGTTTCTGGCTTCAGAAATTGAGTAGATAGTGGTTTTCATGGACATACGAATCCTTGAAGGAGGATGGCTGATAAAAAGGGAGCGCAGGGATAAAGATGATGGTTCAGTTTGGGACATATCAAGTTTGGGGAATGTGAGGGAAATGGAAATAGAGCTATCTGGTGTATCTGCTGTAAGGAACTGAGGCCCAGAGAGAAGATCTGGACTGGAGATATGGATTAGGCTAGAAACAGTTTAAAAAAAAAAAAAAAAAAGGCAAAAGAAGCCATAGGAACAGATAAGCCCAGGCCAGGAGAACGTATAAGGATCCAAGTCTGAGCCTTGAGGGAAAATAACATTTAAGGGACTACACTTAAACACGTGTGCAAATATGGTGGATACTAGAAGTAAAAGGGAGCAGCTAAGAATAATATTTACAGTACATATCCCTGGGGTCCAGAACAAAAAATAAAAACACAAATGAAGTTCTGCAACTGTAGACATCTATCTGTAAAGCAACTCTTCTTGCCTTCTTTCTTTTTGTTCTTTTTTATTTCCCCCCTTTCTCTGGCCCCATTGGTCCTCCTCAGGCATCAGCTTGATTCCATCCACTTGCTGAATGAAACCAGGGAGGAGGGAGTGGACCCCCATGTTTCTTGAAGGCACTCAAAATAACTTGGTGAGGGAGCTTCAGGTCCATTTCACAGAAGAGGAAAAAGGGTCAGACAAGTAAGGAAATAGATACAAGGTGAAAAGGGAAGTGTGTTCTTACAGCCTTAGCTACCAGGGCCAACTCCTAAGCTTGGATTAGGGAGATTACATTTCAAGCCCTGGAGGGAGGCATGATACAGGGCTGGAGATGCGGACCTTGCTGTACAGACTCCAGACCCTAGAGCAACCCTGGGCCTCCACTCACGGCCTCGGCTGGTATTGGAGACCCTCGCACACTCCTGGGGCTCTCTTCCTCCAGAGGTCACACTCCAGAACCAGATCACTGGGTCTTTTAACTTTTGGGACTGACAAATGTTTGAGTTTGGCTTTAATAGGCAAAACCAATCAACCAGATCAACCACAAAAAAGGAACAGCGGGTATGGATTAGAACCCAACTTGGCCTCCTGAGAAAGGAATTTGTCACAGGATACAGCTGCCCCACTGCCTGCTCTCCACACAGACTGAGACCCCCCGCCCGGGCCTGGCAAGCCACCTTCTTTCTTTCCACTGCTGGGGATGGCGTAATGCTTGTGGATTTTTTTCCCCAATCACTTAAGCATATTACGAAATGTTCGCCAATTCTAACTGCCACCCTCCTCCAGCTGAAGGCTTTCCCAGTGTGCTGCCCTCTCGGGGAAAGCTGGCACTGAACTCTAAACTCTGAGGCCAGTTTTATGTGACAGAAAAGGGTTTTATTTTTAAAATATATTTCTGGATTAAAATATTTATATCTTAAGGCTTTTTTTTTCTTTGCATCTACACTATTTTGAAATCTACTTTTTCATTTTAAAATACATTTTCTTCCATGGAAATAATATAATCTCCCTCATCTCTTTTAAGAAACGGTTATGGAGGACCCTACTGTATGGAGCCAGAACTTATTTAGCTAATTTCCTACAGCGAGACATTTAGTGTGTCCTCAGTTTTTCAGTAACAGAAACCACGCTGCGTCTTGGCAGCACCTGAGCATCTTGGGCACTTGTCCAGTTTCATCCTTGGGTGAATTTCACAAAGTAAAACTGCTTAGTTAAGGCACAGATACTTTACAACCACCACCAGTACAAAAGGGGAAAAGGACAAGTCCCCACTTCAACTCCCCAGAGGTAATTATTGATAATTATCTTACATCTTGACACCTTGCAGATGGCTTTATTCTACCCTCACGTGTCTGTGAGCGGAGGCTGGCTGACTGGTTTCACTGCCAGACGTCAGGCTGCTCCTCCCCGACCTTTGTCTCAATCTCCCGGCGCACCGGCTGACTGGATCACGCTGCACAGTTTACGGCACACTGGTCTGAGCGAGGCCTTTCTCTTGCCTCCTTTCATCCCCAGGGGTCACTCCATCCTCCTCCCTGCAGACCTTCTCCCCTGGGAGCAACCATTTAAATCTACTTAACGTGCATCCTCTGGTTTATAGGTGTGCTTGCAAAATGTGGATGGTTATTTTGGCTATGTGACTTTCTTATTTTTTTTTTTCCTCTTTATCCTTCCCAGCAGCAAACAAATATGCTAATATTTCTCTAATTTTGGAAAAATGACTTCTCCTGACTCCCCTTCACCTGACAGCTATCTCGCCGTTTCTCTGCATAGCTTTTTATCAAAAACTCCTCCAAAAGGTTGTCTATACTCAATAACGCCTTTCTTCCCTCTCACCCTAAACCCACTCCAATCAGATTTTTTTTCCTTTACCACTCCATCAAAACTGCTTTGTCGAGGGCACCACTGGCATCCACGCTGCCACACCTAACAGTCACCTTTCGGTCCTCGTCTACCTGAGCTCTCACAGGAGCAGGGCCAGGTCATCTCTCCCTTCTCGGTGACTCACTGTCTTCACTTGGCTTCTAAACTGTGCTCCTTTGGTTGTCCTCTCACCCCACTGGTTGCTCTGTCTCCTTTTCTGTTTCTTCCTCTTCCTCCCAACCAATAATAATGGTCTATGCTTCAAGGCTCAGTCCTGCCACCCCATTATTCTCTTTCTACATCCTCTCCCTTCTGAGTCTCAAAGCTTTAAATACCATCTGTGTTTTTTTGCCTTATTTGTGCTTTACAAAGTTCCTCCTTGCTCCTGTGACACAAAGATACTCTGCACTTTTCCCTACTTTTTTATAATCCCTTATCTGCAAACCTCAGGGCTAGAGGAGTTTTGGAATTCAGATGGTTCCAGACTTAAGAAAGGTGATGTCATGTAATACTCCTAATTAACGTCTAGGACAGCACATATTATACACATTAATAGTTCTGAAGTGACCCACCAAGGAAATAATTGATTAAGGTAAGGATCACCAATGGATAATAAAACCATTAGATATTATCATCAGAACACTAAAATAATTTGGTTGTTGGAGAACAGGATATTTTCAAGTCACCAATGAATCTCCCTGTAAGTAACTTGCTAACTGCAAAGAGAAAAAAAAAGTACTTTTACAAGGGAAAGATCTGGCAGTCACCATCTTAACCAAATTATCAAACTTAACAGAACTATGGTGGAAAAACCTGACATTCATTACGTGTTTCCTTATGTCATACAATATGAAGTACATAGCAACAACACCTATATTCTTGTCAAAAATGTTTAAACTGAAACTAATCCAGACCTCGCCTCAAGTTTACAAAGAAATACAAACAATAGTATCTAGAGAAACAGGTTAAATGACACCATGAGAAAACAATCAGACAAATCCAGAATGAGGGACATTCTATAAGTCGGCTGGTTCTGGTCGTCACAAGAAGTCAATGTCACACACACACACACACACACACACACACACACACACACACACACACACACACACACAGAGTTCTGGATCAAGAGAAATGAAAGAAACATACCAACCAAATACAATGTATGAACCTTGGCTGGATCTTAGTTCAATAAAACCATATAAAAATGTATATTTTGGGTCTCTTTAAGGCCAAATATCCCTCAAATTAGAATCACTCTAAGGTCTGAAAAGAGAGAGATGGAAGTCCTAGCCACGGCAATCAGAGAAGAAAAAGAAATAAAAGGAATACAAATTGGAAAAGAAGAAGTAAAACTGTCACTGTTTGCAGATGACATGATACTATACATAGAGAATCCTAAAACTGCCACCAGAAAACTGCTAGAGCTAATTAATGAATATGGTAAAGTTGCAGGATACAAAATTAATGCACAGAAATCTCTTGCATTCCTATTCACTAATGATGAAAAATCTGAAAGAGAAATTATGGAAACACTCCCATTTACCATTGCAACAAAAAGAATAAAATACCTAGGAATAAACCTACCTAGGGAGACAAAAGACCTGTATGCAGAAAACTATAAGACACTGATGAAAGAAATTAAAGATGATACCAACAGATGGAGAGATATACCATGTTCTTGGATTGGAAGAATCAACATTGTGAAAATGAGTATACTACCCAAAGCAATCTACAGATTCAATGCAATCCCTATCAAATTACCAATGGCATTTTTTACAGAACTAGAACAAATCATCTTAAAATTTGTATGGAGACACAAAAGACCCCGAATAGCCAAAGCAGTCTTGAGGGAAAAAAATGCAGCTGGAGGAATCAGACTGCCTGACTTCAGACTATACTACAAAGCTACAGTAATCAAGACAATATGGTACTGGCACAAAAACAGAAACATAGATCAATGGAACAAGATAGAAAGCCCAGAGATTAACCTACGCACCTATGGTCAACTAATCTATGACAAAGGAGGCAAAGATATACAATGGAGAAAAGACAGTCTCTTCCATAAGTGGTGCTGGGAAAACTGAACAGCTACATGTAAAAGAATGAAATTAGAATACTCCCTAACACCATACACAAAAATAAACTCAAAATGGATTAGAGACCTAAATATAAGACTGGACACTATAAAACTCTTAGAGGAAAACACAGGAAGAACACTCTTTGACATAAATCACAGCAAGATCTTTTTTGAACCACCTCCTAGAGTAATGGAAATAAAAACAAAAATAAACAAGTGGGACCTAATGAAACTTCAAAGCTTTTGCACAGCAAAGGAAACCATAAACAAGACGAAAAGACAACCCTCAGAATGGGAGAAAATATTTGCAAATGAATCAACGGACAAAGGATTAATCTCCAAAATATATAAACAGCTCATTCAGCTCAATATTAAAGAAACAAACACCCCAATCCAAAAATGGGCAGAAGACCTAAATAGACATTTCTCCAAAGAAGACATACAGATGGCCACGAAGCACATGAAAAGATGCTCAACATCACTAATTATTAGAGAAATGCAAATCAAAACTACAATGAGGTATCACCTCACTCCTGTTAGAATGGGCATCATCAGAAAATCTACAAACAACAAATGCTGGAGAGGGTGTGGAGAAAAGGGAAACCTCTTGCACTGTTGGTGGGAATGTCAATTGATACAGCCACTATGGAGAACAATATGGAGGTTCCTTAAAAAACTAAAAATAGAATTACCATATGACCCAGCAATCCCACTACTGGGCATATACCCAGAGAAAACTGTAATTCAAAAAGACACATGCACCCGAATGTTCATTGCAGCCCTATTTACAATAGCCAGGTCATGGAAGCAACCTAAATGCCCATCGACAGACGAATGGATAAAGAAGTTGTGGTACATATATACAGTGGAATATTACTCAGCCATAAAAAGGAACGAAATTGAGTCATTTGTTGAGACATGGATGGATCTAGAGACTGTCATACAGAGTGAAGTAAGTCAGAAAGAGAAAAACAAATATCGTATATTAATGCATGTATGTGGAACCTAGAAAAATGGTACAGATGAGCCAGTTTGCAGGGCAGAAGTTGAGACACAGATGTAGAGAATGGACATATGGACACCAAGGGGGGAAAACTGCGGTGGGGTGGGGATGGTGGTGTGCTGAATTGGGCGATTGGGATTGACATGTATACACTGATGTGTATAAAATTGATGCCTAATAAGAACCTGCAGTATAAAAAAACAAACAAAACAACTAAAAAAAAAAAAAAAAAGAGAGAGAATGAGTTAGGACCAGGAAGAGGATTCAGCTGTTTTCCCAACACGCTATAGCAGGAGGAAGGCCCCCTTCAGAAGGCATCGATGATTCCTTGCTTCATGTCTTATAGTTTTGTTTCTGCCCGTATTATGGCACTTATTGCAGCCTGTCCTGCGTCATACTTTTTTGTGTATGTTTGTTTCTCCCACACTAGATTGTTCCCAAGGACAGCGAACACATCTATTTTTGTATTTTTCATAGTGACTTACAATAGTAGGTGTTCAATAATGTTCACTAAACATTAGCCAATGAACAGTAAACAAATAATGTTCAAATGCTCAATAAATATGTGTTGAGTGGGGAAAAACATTTGGGGGATAATTGGGGAAGTCTGAATATGGGTATTAGATGATATTATGGAATTACTGTTAACTTTTAAAAATGTGACTATTATGATTCTGTAGGAAAATGTCCTTTTCCTTAGGAAATACCTATTCTTAGCAGTATATACAGATAAAGTATCACAATGTTTGCGATGTTTCAAATGGTTCAGCAAAAAAAGAAAAAATATATACATATACACATATATAGATAAATCAAATACAGCAAACTGATAAGCATTGAGTGCAGGCAGTAGATATACAGGTGCCCAATGGACTATCCTTTTAACTTTTCTGAATGTTTGAAAGTTTTCATAATAACAGTTTGAAAAAACACTGCAGTGAACTATGTGATATTCACATTAAGCAGGATAAATAAATGATTATAAAGAGCCTCACCTCAACTCAAGTTTTGCTGCCATGTGGGTTATCAAAGAGCTTTTGGTTTTCAGAGCTTTCTGGATTTCACATTTGTGGATAAGGGATACTGGACCTCTATTAATTTTGTGGTGTTACCACTTTCATTTAGGCCTTTAATTCTTCCAGAATCTACCACTGTATGTGATATTACGTGGCGATCTGGTTTATGTTTTTCCATCTAGTAAGTCAATTTTCCCAACACTATCTACTGAGCAATCCATCCTTTCCTCATTGATTGTGGTACCTTTTTATAGTATATTAAGTTCTTATATATACATGGGTCTATTTCTGAGATCTTTATCCTATTCTGTTTTTGTCTATTATCTGTTCTTGCATAGATACCATACTGCTTTTAGTACGATGGCTTGGTAGCTTACAGTATCTGGTGCAAAAGTCCCCTTTTTCTTTCTAAAAGTTGGCTTTGTTATTTCAAATGCATTTAAGAATAAAAGTTCTTCCCCCAAAAATCCAGTTATAATTCTGAATGGAACTGCAATTTGGGCAGACTCTGTTTTCCAAAGATGGCTGCACCAGTACATGTTTCATCCCACATGCTCTTTTTACAATGATATTAACATTCTTCTATTGATATATAGAGTCTATGTTCCCTTCCCTTCTACCTAGAGTGACCTTCGCAACCTGCCTGAATCAATAACGTGCAGAGGTGATGCTGCGTGACTTCCAAGGCTGCATCCAAAAAGGCTTCCCCCTGGTTCTCTCTTAGGACAAGGGATGAGGGAGCCCTGAGCCAACGTGTAAGAAGTCCAGCTACCCTGAAGGCACCATGCTGGGGAGATCAAGCAGAAAGCTTGCACATAAACAGAGACGCCCACGGATCCCCAGCTGTTCAAGCCCCAACTGCTTGAGTCTTCCCAGACCAGGCACTGACATGTGAGTGAAAAGCCTTTGCAATGGTCCCATCCACAGCCACCATCTGACTGCAACCTCATGGGAGGCCCAAAAGACAAAAATGCCTGGGAGAGCTGGCTACCAAAAGTTGTGAGAGAGGATGATTATTCTTGTTTGAAGCTCTTACGTTTTGGAGTAAATTGTTATTCCATAGTTACTGGGATAGCACTGAGTTTATAAATCAATGTGAAAGGAAGATTATGATCTGGATAATATTAGATCTCATACAGGAATACAGAATATCTTTCCATTTATTTGACTTTCCCATAGAGGTTCTATATATTCTTGTTTCTGTTAAATACCAGAAACTTTATGGTTTCTTCTGTTATTATTTCTTAAATTTTGAGTTGATTATTGTAGCATAGGGAAATACAATTTAATTTGATAGATTCATCTTGTATCTGATTATATCATGTGAAAATAAAGTGTTATCTCTTCCCTTCCAACTCCTACATTTAATTTCTTTTTCTTTCCTTAATCTGTTGATCAGGACCTCCAGTAAATGAAACAAAGTTTCTTCAATTAAATATAATGTTTGCTATAGATTTCTGTTATATAACTTCTGTCAGATTAAGGAAGTTCCTTTTATCCTTATTTTATTGAGTATTTAAAACATAAAATGCTACTGAATTTATCAAATTAGTTTTCTGTATCAACTGAGATCATGTTTTCCCTCCTTTTGTCTATTGATATGATAGGTTTTCTGATGCTGAACTATCCTAGTAATTTGGGGGAAAACAGTACTTGTTTGTACATGTTCGCAATACACTAGTGAATTGGTTAGCTGATATTTTATTTTGGGATTTTGGTAATAGAAGCGCCAGGCAGCTTTTTCATTTGTGACCAAACATTAGTATCTACAGATCTTTCCTCTGTAGTAAGTCCAGTTTCTTCAAACACAGATCCTTCGAACTCTTGCCTCTACTCTAGGAGTTCTGGAATTGTACAGGACAGGAAGTTTGGAGCCTCTTGGTAGAGTATGGATTCTCAACCGATCCTCCTGCCTCTGGTTTGGTACCTCACTCCCACCTTCCCTTCCTTGGTGTCTGGCCAAGTCCATAAACCCCCGCTCAGTTTCTCTAGAGACGACACCTCCCAACTGTTGCAGAGCTGGGAAAGTAGCGTCACCTGATGGAGGAGAAGATCAGACCTCAGACTTTCACACTATCCTTATTCAGACTTTCACACTATCTCCTTATTTTCCAGGTTAATGGAGGTCTGGTTAATAATTTGTAGAATGTCCATATGATGGGCTATTAGACAGTCAAAATAAAAAGGCAAAACTTCTGTATACTAATTTGTCCACAAATTGAATTAAAAAAAAAAAAAAAAAGCAAGTTGCAGAACAATATGTAGAGTGTGACGCCCTTAAAAAACAAAGAAACCCACAAGCAACCCACACATGCTTGCAGAAGCATAAGCACGGACACACGTCTGCAGACACACCCACGTTTCACGGCAGCTACCTGGTCACCCACAGACCAGGAGACTGTGACGGGAGAAGAGACACAAGCTTTTACTTTCAACACTCTGTATTATTTGATTTTGTGATAATGAACTCAGATTACTTTCATAATTACAAGACCCAAAGAAGATTTTTTTGTTACGTCCTCCCACTCCCTAAACCCCACCCCAATTATCCCTGGATCTCAGTGAAAATCATAGTGGTTGAAACTGCTACTTACTAAGAAGGCAAAAACAGCGGTCTGGGCCTGGACGAATGACTCCAGCTGAAAAAACCTGGGGGCGTCGGCACAAGGTTGCTGCTTAGCACAACCAGCTCTGCAACAAGCCCGGGCGTGAGCAGCACAGAGCCTCCCCAGACTTTCGTATCATTTCTGCTTCCCTCTTCCCCGTTTTCAGCCCTGGTTGCCTGCCTTTAGCACGTGTTATACTACAATTACCAAAGCAGTGGGATTGGTATAGCTTCTCGCTCCATGAAAGTGCATTCCCTTCTCCCTTATTTGAAGGCACAAGAGCTACTGAGCAAGGGCCACAGCAGCAAGGCCCATCCCTCGCTAAGATAAGGTGAGAAACACCCCGTGCCTCCAGGAAGAGCAGCTGCATCGTCTGAATTCACTGAACACCGCACTCCGGAGTGACCAGCTCCGAGCCCCGCACACCAGCTGGTTTCCCCAGCGCCTTTCCCAGGGCCCTCCGCGGGGCACGGGACAGGCACATGTGGTGCGAGGGAGGACACACGGTGAGCCCAGGGCAGGGCGGGGCAGTCAGTCCTTCCAAAGAGCCACTTTGGCTCTCACCGATGCAAGACACGCCAGTGCCAAGTGCTGCAAGAATCGCCAAGAGCAGCCAGGAAAGGTCTCAGTGCTCTCACCACAGCAGCTCTGGGCCTGCTGCTCACGCAGGGCTTCCATCCACCCAGGAGGTCGGTGGGGGAGGGGGAGGAGGGGGAGGGGGAGGGGGAGGAGGAGGAGGAGGAGGAGGAGGAGGAGGAGGAGGAGGAAAGGAAAATGAGAACAGTGGCCCGCATTTCCAGAGCCATGCCTGGCACGGGTACTGGGCGCTTTATTTGCATTACTGCATTTAAGCCCTTGAACCTCTGTGCGGGGCACCATGATTATTCCTACTTTACAGGTGAGGAAATCGAGGCACAGGGAGATAGATGAAGGTCAGACAGTTTCGAGTGACTGGAGCCGAATCGCAGCCCAGGCAGACTGACCTCAGAACAACATGGAGAACCAGATGGAGAAGTAGGATGGGGAGGGAGGAAGGAATAAAACAAGTCGACCAAAGCTCTGACCGGTTCCTCCTTTTCAGTTAAGGACAGAGCAACTGAGTTTTGGTTGAAAATCAGGCCCTTAAGTCAAAGATTAGCCAATGTGAAACTCAAGGTAGGGGAGAAGTTGTCAGGAATAATACTCGTATACTGCTTTGGGTATCTATAAGTATAGAGGAAGAACTATAAGGATAATGTTTTAACAAAAATCCTGAGCTGGGAGACGACCTCCACTCCTCCTCTAGTCCAACTGGCAGGAGGCAGACACACACACACACAGGCAGGTCACAGCCAGCTTGTCCCCACCTTTATCCTGAGGACAAAAGCGGTGACTCTTTGGGCCCAACGTTTCCTCCCCTCATTCTCATAGGAAAGGGTCCCTCCCTAACCAGATGAGCCGAGTGGCAGGGGGACAACCCCCACCTCTCTGACAGCTGCAGAACTTCAGAGCTCACAAAGTGACCTCACAGACTTCATCATCCACTCTCAAAGCCACCAGTGCTCTGTCTCCATTCATTTATTAATTCAAACGTTTACAAGTATAGATCAAGGATCTTTGGGCTGAAATTTAAAATATACACATGAAATGCCACCATATATATTTTTTAAAGTAACGTAACATGAACACCTATCCAAGGAAAAGGTGAACCCAGCGGGGTGGGGTGGGAGGGGAGTCGGAGATGAAGGGGGATAAGGTAAAAGTAAAACCAAATGGGGCCTGGCTGTCAACACCCACCCCAATCTAGGCTGGAAGGTACCCCTGGCCTCCAGGAATGTGAATACCCCTCACCACCACCAGGCCGGAGGCTCCTTCCCGACCTCCCTGAAGGCACTCCTTGTGTATCTCCTGGCTCCAAGTGCCCAGCTTGCAGCCTGTGTGGTGGGAAAGGGACTAAGCAGGAAGCTAAAATATGTGCATTCTCATCAAGGGGTAAATCTTGACATTTCTGAGTCTCCACTTTTTCACCTGTAAAGCGAGGAGACTGGCTTATGCATCAAGATTCCTTCTAGTTCTAAGGCTTACGGATTTAAAGTTAGCGATGACTGTGGGTCCCCTTCAGTTCAGGAAGGCCCTTGGTTTCTTCTGACCCTGAAGAACGGCAGTATTATTTCCAGGTGAACTAAAGGAGTTGGGTAGCCCCAGGCCTCACACATGGTAAATATTCTAAAATATTTTCAGAATTGATACCCCTGCTTAAAAAAAAAAATTGGAAAAACTGCCCCTATTAGAAAAGGCAAGGAGGTATTTGCTATTCACATGCTGACTGTTAAACCTCTCCATGGACCAACATGCATCATCCTTCCCCCAACCCCCCCTCATGAAGCCTCCATCACCTACAGTCACCTGAAGGAGGGACGGTCTCACAAAGAACTCAGGTGCATGCGGCCAAAGCTGCTATGAAAAGGTAAAGACATATTCCATATTTGCACTCCTTTTTACTTAGCTCTTTTAATCAACCCTTTCTGATAAATAATTCATCTCACTTCAGCAACTGTCAACTTTAGTAAAAGGTCAAAGCATTAACCTTGAGCTGCTGTAGGAGGGAACTTCTCCAGCTGTCTTCAGAGAGGCCTAGAGAGGTTCTATGGAGGGAGCAGTATTTCCCACACGACTAAGAAACGCATATTCCGAAGAGACATGGGGTGTCTGCCTCTGATACCCTAACCTCCCAACTGCTTCCCAATGGAGCAACTACAAGGCATTACCTTCTTCTGAGATGCTCTTAAACAAATAAGGTTCTAAGCATTTTATTATAAATGAGATATAACAGGTCTGTCAAAGCAGGTTCTTTAAACTGTCTCGATTCTTTTGAAGTCACTGAACAGACATTTGCTTAGATCCTTCTAAGCAGTGTAACAGCGAGAACACTGATACTTTGTCAAGTCAGAAGTATAACCTAATTTTATGTTTCACAGATTAACTTGAGGGAAATACAATACAAACCAGTGTCTTCCACTGTCTCAGCAGCCAGGCTCTTCAGAAGGGGAGCCTCTCACTGTAATACTGAACTTAGGCCTATTTTCATTAAAAGGCCTCAGCCAGGTCAGAAGCTATGACAAAGCTGATTCTTTGAATTAACACTTTAAACCAAGATGTTGGCAAGATGATTAATTCTGTTAAGAAAGCTGGTGAAGTGGAAGTTATACTTGGGTACAGGGATCAATTGCAAAGTTCCCATACTTTTCATGTCCTCCTCCTTCGGTCACTTCTGACTAAGGCATCACAAAACCTGCAGCGGGAACACCAGAGTGTCACTGCAGGTCTGAATTCATTGTGTCCCCTGAAAGGAGGTCACCCTTGGGCAGCCTTCCTGAGATCTTCTTGCCTCATTTTCTCAGCCTCCTCCTCGTGTAGTTAAGAAACTCCAGCCCCCTCATAGTACAGAGGAGAAATTAAGAGATAACCTTAGAAGTCTTCTCCCAAATCAAGGGTACAGCCGAGACTAATATCCCGGTGTCTGGACTCCTAGATCTCCTTTGAGGCTGGTGTGCGAGTGTGGATTTCATGGTCCTGGTGCTCAAATGTGTAGACAGAATTTATCCCCCTACTCCTGGCCCAGGCAAGGTTGGATCAGCCTAACTTACCCAGGCTATCTAGTCATATAACCCTGTCCCAACTCTACGTCACTAGACTTTGTAAGTGCAAAGGAGAGATGGGAGAAATGAGGAGGACGGGAGAGATGAAGGAACGTAAACAATATGACTTCCAAGGGTCAGATGAAACAAAGCCAGCCTGAAGGAGAGGGGAGAGCAGTCAAATCTATCAGCCTAAGATCTTTAGTCCATTTAAAAACTGATTTATGGGGACTTCCCTGGTGGTGCAGTGGTTAAGAATCTGCCTGCCAATGCAGTGGATACAGGTTCAAGCCCTGGTCTGGGAAGATCCCACATGCCGCGGAGCAACTAAGCCCGTGCGCCACAACTACTGAGCCTGCGCTCTAGAGCCTGCATGCCACAACTACTGAAGCCCACATGCCACAAGTACTGAAGCCCACGCGCCTAGAGCCCGTGCTCCGCAACAAGAGAAGCCACTGCAATGAGAAGCACGTGCACCGCAACGAAGAGTAGCCCCCGCTCGCTGCAACTAGAGAAAACCCCACTTGCAGCAACGAAGACCCAACGCAGCCAAAAATAAAATAAATAAATAAATAAATTTTAAAAAATGATTTATGGGAATTCCCTGGCGGTCCAGTGGTTAGGACTCCACGCTTCCACTGCAAGGGGGCACAGGTTCGATCCCTGGTGGGAAAACTAAGATCCTTCAAGCTGCATGGCATGGCCAAAACAAAACAAAAAACTGATTTATGCAACTTCCAGTCATTACAGGGAAAGTAAAAAACTCAAGCTTTGGGCTCCAAATACTTCTCTACTCACATGGAGAACTGGGAGGATCAAATAAGACCTAAGAACAAACTTCAAGAACCAGAGTCTTTAGATGGCAGAAAAACTGGTTCCTAGGTGATCGAAGCCATTTCACCACAAACAAAATAAATAAAAAGACTAGTTTTTTCTGATACCCTTACAGTACCAGAGATGTATTATAATTCATCTTGATTTATTACGCTGTTCTTTTTCAAATCCCATGGATATTTGATGCCAAGTCTGCAATGGGGAAGGTAACCGCCAAGTGTCTGTAATGAGCCCCGGTGTTTAACCTGAAGACAGTTGAGAGCGGGCTCTTCCTGCAGCAGCAGGTCTGGGACGTTTTGAGGGCTTCCTTCACAGCTCCCAAATACTACGCAGCTGGAGAGCAAGGCCAGTATCTAATCATTTACATTCAAACGTGAAAAGCCTAGCAGGCAGCAGCCCCTGGGATGCAGCAGCTCAGAACCAGAACAAGGGAAAACCAGTATGTTCGAAAACCTCAACAAAGGTGTGCAGAAAGCCTGGTGCATCTTCTGGGTAAAGAGACTTGATTTAGTTAAAGGAGAAAAGGAAAGGGGACAATTCTCCTGTGTCCAACCAGCCAAAGCTGCACCCAAAGCAAGCATAAGTTCTACTAGTTACTGCTATCTAACGTCTTACCAGTTATCAAACTCAATCCAAACACTTCTGTCCAAAGCGGCGTGATGAGAGTTGCTGCTTGTTTTGTGCCCAAGTGCAACGCGAAGGGTTGGGACCCCCACTGTCCAGGAGGGCTCCAATTCCCCTTCAGGTTGCCCCCAACTTTAACCATTTCTCTCACTCTTCTGCGAGGCCTTTGGCAGCTTTTCTTCCTTAGCCTCTGCTGCCTGTGGTGCTGCTGGGCCAGCAAGTATGGGGAAATAATACTTGGACTTAACTGTTACTTGGTGTTATTCTCAGAGTGCCCCTTGCTACACTGCTACTGAAAGCCATAAAAGGAAAAAGCTGCACACCGCTGATGAGAACAGCCCACCTAACAGGACAGCCCCAGGCTATCATCGGATCTATACACTCCTGCAGAGAAAGAAAAGGGAAGGGGGCAGGTCAAGTATCAGAGTACTTATAGGACAAGAGGGGCAGAACAGAGGTTCTTCTCTCTCAGACCCCACATTTGCTGAGGGGTTTACAGTGGTGCTGGCCTCCACCCCCTCCACACTAAGCTCAAGGCTAAAACAGCGCTTCCCAAGGCAGACAGACAGCACCAACTCCACCAACCTCCTTGCAGAGCAGCTGTGGATGACCATCCTGAGGCCTGTGGTGATGAATCCTTATGAAGTTTTCATTTTCTCCTGTAAAGTTATTTTCAATCCTACTTCCTAATGCTTTTGACTTTGGAACTTGAACTAGAAGAAGGTTCAAAACTGACAAGAGACCCAGAGAAAGCAGAGGAAAGAACAGAAGAAACTGGGCCATCCTGCTGCCCCGAACCGGCCAACCTCCCGGCTAAGGGAAGGCTCTTTAGTCTTGGGGCTGAAGAGGCTTGTCTTCCTCAAGCCCCTCTCAATCAAGGACCAAATTAAATCATTTAAAAATCATTAAAAAGGGAATTCTCTGGTGGTCCAGTGGTTAGGACTCCGTGTGTTTTCACTGCTGAGGACCCGGGTTCAATCCCTGGTTGGGGGACTAAGATCCCACACGCTGCGCGGTGCAGCCAAAAAACTAAAAAAAAAATCTGCCCCCACCAAAAAAAAATCATTAAAAAAAATCTCCAGGTATTGATCAAACCTGGTGATTCTTGCTGAGCAAACAATAAAACAAAACTCTGTCGCCATCTATATTTGTACTGGAATCACCCACTAAATTTCCCTTTAGATCAGAAATCTGCTTGGCATGAGTAAGCACAAAACAAGCATTTGAGTAACACAGGGGTCAAAGGAGCAGGGAAATGGAGGAGGCTGACAGGGGGAGGTTTTTCAAATAAGCCCTGCAGCCATCAGATTCTGGATGGAGGAAAACCCCAGGAGATTCTGACCAAATCTGAAAGAAAACACAGATCAGGACTCTGTAAGGAGAAATGCCACCATAACAAGAACCCTAAGTCTTGAGTTCCAACAAGCCAAGTAACTGAACGGGAAGATGCCACAGGACTGAATAAATGTGCTGGGGGAGGAAAGGTTTTCCTGAGAAAAGTGAAAAGTTTAAACGAAAGCCAGGGGTCTAACAGGTGGAGCCAAGTGTCATCTTCACGACCGTCCTCGAGCAAGCTTAGCCCACGGGTTCATGAGGGGATTCTCACCTGCCCTTCAAAGACTGAACACTTCACACACTCACTGGGGTGTCACTCCAAGAACCACAGGCAGGCCTGCCGGGAAGTTTTACCTCTGAAGGAACGGGAGGACATAAACTGATTCTCAAAGCAGTAAACCAGGAGGCACCCTGACGCATTCTCACTTTGTCTAGCTACCGGATGAAGGACGTCTGTGCGCTGCAATCCTGTTTGCCTTCTTTTTCTGGCAATAAAATGACCAGAGCCGGAGAACACTGGGTTTTCTAGTCGCTTCTCAAGGGACTTACCAAAGCGGACGGTTGAACTTAGTGGTATTAAAAGTGTCTTCCATGAGACAATGTGGCAATTTCTCCTCCCACGCACTACTTGTGAACTTCAGTCCCTTTAAGTCTGTACAAGGATACAGTTCCCACTCTTTTTTTTTTTTTAATTAATTAATTTATTTATTTATTTTTGGCTGTGTTGGGTCTTCGTTTCTGTGCGAGGGCTTTCTCTAGTTGTGGCAAGTGGGGGCCACTCTTCATCGCGGTGCGCGGGCCTCTCACTATTGCGGCCTCTCTTGTTGCGGAGCACAGGCTCCAGACGCGCAGGCTCAGTAGTTGTGGCTCACGGGCCTAGTTGCTCCGCGGCATGTGGGATCTTCCCAGACCAGGGCTCGAACCCGTGTCCCCTGCATTGGCAGGCAGATTCTCAACCACTGTGCCACCAGGGAAGCCCCCCACTCTTTTTAAAGAGTGCTAATGCCACGTTCATTCTTTAACCAAGAAAGGTAAACACTGACATCAGACAGAACTATATACCTGACTTTCAAACCTGTTCTGGCCACGACCACTAGAACTTATGAGCAGTATTGTCATCGAAAATGATGGAACCCTCAGCCCAACACCTTATTTCCAGGGTCTCTGACCAGAGCCACCAGATGGACACATGAACTAACATTATACCCACTGGGACCTATGGAAGGAGACAAATCCTTTCACAGTCAACTTCCACAAGCCCTGACCTCTGAAGAGGAAGATTCTAATTCATCTTTATGGATCCTTCTATTTCAAATATTTAAAAAAAAAAAAAGACTTCTGAAGTGAAATGGGGAGGGGGACCTATAGAAATAACCAGCAGCTACTAATAGCTAAAATGGCTGCAGCCCTCAAAATTTTCTAAAGTAGCAAACAGTCCTCATTACATATAAATATAACCTGCCGGCTCAGCAAAGGAATGGATCTACATTCTGAGCAGCTCCGGGATGGCTTTGGGTCACTGGCTAGCAAATGTCTTTATTGAGGAAATACCGGAGCAGAAACACTACTTGTTTTCCCCAAAGCTCGCGATGCGAAGGACACGGTCTTGGTCCTTCGAGGGTATGTCCAGTTAGAGGCGAGGCTGACTTTCCCAGGGCAAGCTCAGTTCAGTAGGAAAGGCAATAATCACCCCCTACAGACTATGTGTTTATGCTGTTTTTCTTCTGTAAAATCAAGATCCTTTGTCTCCAAGCTCACCTGAAGAGGTCGTGAGCAACATTCCCATGCCTGTCTAGCAGAAGTGACTCTCCACAGACCGGCAGGAAGGGATTTCTTGCTCCAGATGGAGCTGGTGTGTCCACGAGGCCTCTGGCTTTGTGGGCAGAGGAAAAGGCTCTCTCCCAGAGGGAGCAGCTGTGCCATCATCAAGCCTGCAGCCTTTCCAAGAAGACCTCACTGTCTGAGGACAGAACAGGACCTGCAGCTGGCCCAGTAGCATGGCAAGGGCTGGGGACCAAGTTCTTCCCAACAAGAGACACCCAGGACCTTAAATCACGACCCTGGTTCCGCACAAGAAGGGAGAAGTTCTAAATCCCAGGTCGGGGACTGGGAAAGTGGAGTGAATATGCACAAAGGGAGGGGTGGTACTTAGTTCTAGTTAGCCAGCACTACCACTTTATTCAAACCAGAGAAATAGTTCCTTTAGAAATCACTAAAATGGAAGCAAGGGGCAAAACCCAAATGACGTTCCCACACTTCTCAACTCTCTTCTCCTATCAATGCAGCACGGGACAACACCTGGCCCTGCCTGCTGGGAGAGGGAAGCCAGCTCTACAAATGAACAAGGACATCGGCCCACCCACTCTGCCACTTAGAAAGCCTTCTTTCTGCATTTGCTCTGGGAAGCTGATAAGATCACAATAATAGGTTCATCCAGACACCCTGCTCCTTTAATTACTGTTCTAAAACAAGAGAGCTACACAGGAGAACTGACCAGGAAGAGAGTCAGACCCTCTTGTTTGGACTTGACTAGTACGAAAGGCCAGGTGTGAGAGACAAGGAGGGGCTGAGACAGTCCAGCTGATGGGGGCAGTGAAAGCCAAGGCACCTTCGCCACAGAGCTGGTCTCACGCTCCAGAAGAGGCAACGCTCCACGTGAATAGGTGAGGCCGATCCCCCAGCGGAATTACTATCAGGAGAGGAACCACGGCACGATGCAGTAATGCCATCACAGGATGGACATGGAGGAGATGGTCAGGGAAGCACAGAACGCTGCTATTACTGACTGGTAAATTATTAAATCACTTCTTAAAGTAAAAAGCAATGATTCTAGACCCTTAAGTAGATGTGCCTGATTCAGAGATCAGAATAGGGGCTGAAAATCCAGCACAAGACCTGAGAAGCCCACAGCGATCTCCTCTGTGCCAGCTCTACCCGCTGTGCCCTCCCCACGCTTTCTCTCTGTCCAGAATCTTAGACCAGAGACCATGAGCTAGTGCCTAGCTTATCCCTGGACCCACGGAGGCCAGCGAGGCGGCGGGAGAACACCCAGGGTATGAGGAAGGCAAAGGGGCGCCAGCTTCTCCCTGGAAAGCCATGACTGGACTTCCAGAACCAGACCGCTGAAAGTACACTGCCCCTCACAACAACAGTTGCTGGGTTTTATTTTCCTTCTGTAAACCAGGAACCACATTTCTGGATCAATACAGTTAACAAGGCGCTTCACACTCTGGAAGACAAAAAGTGTACATGAAAACGCTATGCTGTTGAAACACACAGCAGGCCGATTATTTTCCACAGGGCTCTGCCATTTCCACAGGAACCCCAAATCCAGAGGGAACTAAGTAGTCCTGCTGGGAGGAGAGGGGGTATGAAGTGAACTGTCAACAAGGAGGGAAGAAATGATTTTAAATGGAAGCAAACCTGTGGGTTGAAGGAAGTTAATTCAATGAAAAGCAAAGTTTTGAGCTGAGCTTGGGAAGACGCTGGCCACCGAAGGGAATGTAACAGAAGAATGTGAGTGAGCTACCAGGACGAGCCAAACAAGCCAGCGGATGATGCTACAGCAGAGGCAGCCTGCGCAGGGAGCCCGGGAGCCCAGAGCAATCAGGAAACCCCTAAAGGGTTGTTTCTAAAGTCCAGATTTTCTTGAAAATGTGACATGTCATCCCAATGCACGAAATGAAAAGACATCATCTGAGTGCATGAGGAAAACTCTATTTCTGTGAGTCAAGTCTGCTTATTCAATACTTGCGCTGTGTTTTGCAGCACGAGGCACACCTGTGATGGGAATTACAGATGCAAAGAGAGGAAGACCTCTGGGCCCACAAGTAGCCCTTGACGGCTGCAGTTTTCATCTCTCCAGCTGGAGTCCTCAAGTTGGAGAATATAATTATTTTCTGACCCTCTGTTCCCACCTTACACATACATTTAGATATGTGGTGTTTAACGTTAAGGTTCTAGCCACCCACCCGAACTAATTGAATTTTATAAGGTGATGTGGGTAGTGAGATAAAAATCCCCGAGATTTCCTCTGGGATCTATGAATAGAGCTTCAGGAAGGCAGTTGGTCTACCTGGGGCAGGACTTTAAGGAAAAGAAAAGTCTGTTTCCTCAGGAGGTTCCTCCCTCACTTCCAGCACAGACGCCTCGTGGAGCCAAGTCACAGGATGTCTAGCCTCGGGAACACACGTGTCAGATCCCTGATGGCAGCAAACGAAAATGCTTTTCCCATCTGCAGGCTCAGACTCTCCTCATTTTCACATGGGTCACCAGCTCTATTTTAATTTTAAAAGTTGGTGCCATAATGCAGTAGAATCACAGAGGAGATCACGGAGAGATTAAAACTGCATTTGGTGAAATGCATCGAAACGATAAGATGGGCCGATGGAGGACTGCACAGACGAAGAGTTTGTGATAAAGCAAATACAGGAAAATGTTGATTGTAGAGTCTGGGTGGTGGTTATGTGGATGTTCACTGTATAACTCTCTTAATTTCACTGTCTCTGGCAGATTCGTCTGCCTGAGGATGGAGGTGGCCTTGCAGGAGGGGGGGCACTCACACTTGTGAGATCAGAAGAAGTCCTGGCCTCACCTTAAACATGCTTGCTGGCCTGAAGGCGGCTTGTCAGGTCAGCAAGGGTTCTTTACAAAGGCATACATCAGAATCAGCTTCCTCAAAATTAGGGACCTTTACAAACGACTCATGCTTGGGCCCCACTCTAGCTCTCCTGACCCACAAGCTGAGGCTGGCAGGGTAATGTAATTTTTCTATCTTGATGGGGGTTTGCATCGTTCTTGCGTATACACTGTCAAAACTCAGTGAATGTATACTTCAAATGTGTGCATTTCACTGTATGCAAATTTTATATCAAGAGAAACTATAAACAAATACTGAACACCAGTTAATGGTATGCATGTTGAAATATTTAGAGGAAAGTACGCAGATGTCTGCATTTACTTTGAAATGCGTCGAAAAATAAGATTGATGGATGGATAGAAAAGTGGCGAGATGAAAAGAAATATGATGACAAAATAAGCATAGTAAAAAAGATGTATTTGGGGTGGGTAGTGATGGTGGTGATGTTATGGCTGTGCCAGCAAACAAGTATTTTTTAGAAGCTCCTCAGGTTCGTGAAACAAACTGTGGTCCATCTGAACCGTGAAATACTACTTAACAAAAAAACAAAACAAAACAAAAAAGGAGTGAATTCTTGATAAACACAGCAACTTGGAAAGGGAGTTATGCTAAATGAAAAAAGCCAGTCCTGGGACTTCCCTGGTGGTCCAGTGGTTAAGACTCTGCGCTCCCAATGCAGGAGGCCCAGGTTCGATCCCTGGTCGGGGAGCTAGATCCCACATGCCACAACTAAGAGCCCCGCATGCCACAACTAAAGATTCCACGTGCCGCAATGAAGACCCGGTGCAGCCAAATAAATAAATTTTTTTTAAGAAAAGAAAAAAGCCAATCCTGAAGGTTATACACCTGTATGATTCCATTTATAGAGCATTAACAAAATGACAAAATTATAGAGATGGAGAACAGATCAGTGGTTGCCAGGCGTTAAGGGTGGGGGGAAAGGGATGGGTATGACAATAAAGGGAAGGACTGGGGATCTCGGTGGTGATGGAACATTCTATAGCTTGACTGTGGTGGCTGGTACTCCAACTTACACATGTGATAAAACTACACAAACTACACACACACACACACACACACACACACACACGGGTGGATGTCAAGTGGTGAAATCTGAAGGAGGTCTGTGGATCGTCCCAAAGGTACCAATGCCAATGTCCTCGTTTTGATATTGTGCCACAGTTACATAAGATATACCACTACAAGGGAACTGCATGAAGGTACAAGGGACCACTGTATTATTTTTACAACTTCCTGTGAATCTATAATTATTTCAAAATAAAAAGTTAAACAAAAGTTCCTCAGACGATTCCAAACTTCCCTAGTTAAGAACTACTCATTTAGTCTAACCACTTACTGTAGAGAAGAAAAATCAAAAGTCTATAGAGGTCTCTCAATCACAAAAACTTTGTCTTCTAATTCTAAAACTAAAGTAAACTTAATCAATTACCAAAAATGTTTATTGATATTTCTGAGCCATTTGTGCCTAAAGACATCATCCCTTCCTTCCTTGGGATAGTAATCTTGGCATTACATGAAATATTAGGATTGAGATAATCCAAATGGGTAATGTGGGGGAAAAAGAGGTAGGTCAAGTGGACCAAAAGGAGAGGAGAGGAAAAAAAAAAAAAAAGAGAGAGAGAGAGAGAGAGATGCTTTCTAAGTTACATTGGAGCAGGTGCAAATTTGCAAACTAAAAATTATAGAGTTTTTAAAAAACTGAGTGTTTCACACCCATCATATCCAAGCTTAGGTTTGTCAAAAGGGGGTTCTCTCAGTTTTCAGAGCTTCTAAACCATTATTTGCTAGTAAATTTCATGAGAAGCAGAAGGGGACACGCTCTAGACACAGCTGTTTCCATCTGTTGTTGAAAATAAGATCCTGTCTAAAAAAAGAAAATGTTAAAAAGTCATAAATCCTTCAAACTACAACCTCAGCAGGGGAGTGAACCGCGATTCTTTTCATCTTTTAAAATGTAATAACTTTGCTCTAGCTTGATCATATAGAAAAGGAAACCATTCTGACACATTTAAATGCTGATGTGCTGATGCCCTTAAGAACCGGAAGGTTAAGCAAAACAGGGCCACTGGGGCTTCTACAACTTAACAACTTCACCATCCTCCCTGCTGCTTTTCACCACCCCATCCCTTCTCCAATCCCCAATCATTAAGAAAAAATAACCGGTAAGATCTTTGTAATCAGGATTAATAATGATTTGGGAGCTAAGAATCCGGGACTTGTTAAATCGTGAGAACGATACCAACTTGAGTCACTTGCTGCAAGTTCACAGGAGAGTAAACCTAAGACTTAAAAATTATTTGAAGTGCCAAGTCTCAATTCCCAAAATCAAAACCAGGGGAACTTCCAGTTACAGTAATATGACAGCCTAGAAAACCAGAAAACCCTACTGCTACAAATACCTAATACTATTGGAGAACAAACGAAAGAACTGGAAATCCCCAAGTGCCAGAAACCAAGAGAACTGAAAAGAGAAAGTGAGGGTTGGGGGGAGGTTGGTCCGCTTGTGCTACAGAGAAAGAAAAGCCTCTCCTGAGTTCTGTAGCTGCAGGCCTGCACCTCCTACTCTGATGATGCGGTTGCAGTCAAAAATTACAAAACACAGAGGGAAACAATCCACCAAGGGCAAGACTCCAAAAACAGTACAGTCTGAGAGATCCTGCAAATACGTATACAGTAATGTCTACACGTTAACTTTTTTTTTTTCCTTTGGCTGCACTGGGTCTTTGTTGCCACATGTGGACTTTCTCTAGTTGTGGTGAGCGGGGTTACTCTTCCTTGCGGTGTGCGGGCTTCTCATTGCGGTGTGGCTTCTCTTGTTGTGGAGCACGGGCTCTAGGCATGCGGGCTTCAGCAGTTGTGGCACGCAGGCTCAGTAGTTGTGGCCCACGGGCTTAGTTGCTCCACAGCATGTGGGATCTTCCCGGACCAGGGATCGAACCTGTGTCCCCTGCATTGGCAGGCGGATTCTTAACCACTGCACCACTAGGGAAGTCACTACATCTTAACTTTTAAATGGTTCAGAAAAAATTATACATGAAAGAGATAAGGGAGTGAGAGGGAAAAGAGTTCAAATACGACAAAATGTTAATTGGCTAAATCTAGGTGAGGGGAATATAGCTATTCGTTGTTCTATTCTTTAAGTTTTCTGTAGGATTTAAATCTTTCAAAATAACAAACTGGGAAAAAGAAAAAATATATCTTATATATTTATAAACATAAAACAAATGTCTGTATCAAGGCAATTAAATATGGCAATGAATGTGGGGTTAAAAAAGAATGAAAGAACTGGAAGCACTTAATGAATGATTTAATATGGTTCCAAGCCAAGTAACTTATAGAAAGAAGTAAGTCCCCAAGAGATCATTTCAGGGAGAGTTAGTTCATTTATTTCAGGGGATCTCATTTCCATACTACTTAGAGCAGATAATAGTATGCATTTGTATTGGATCATCTAAGGAAATGTAATTGCCAACCTCACCAAAAGATCTAAGAATAATATTTTCACTAGATATTCTACAGCCATGAATCCTGAATACTAAATTAGCAAAAGGCTTCTTATGTTAATGTCAAAGTGATTTTTAGAAAGAAACAATACAAGGGGATAAAAAAATAATTCATCTGTGGATTAAAAGAGCTTGTGGGACAGCAAAGCAGAACCTATGGGAAATTTAAAATGCATATACTAGAACAGGCAAATCTATACAGGAAGTATTGGGAGACTTGGGTTGGGGGAGGGGGGTGGAGAGAAGATGTGGAGGGTGCAGCTTCTTTCTGGGATAAATTGATGGTGATGATGGTTACACACCCTGAATACACTAAAAAGAACAGTATACTTTAAATGGATGAATTATATGTGAATTGTATCTCAATAAAGTTGTGGAAAATGCTGGATTTCCCTGGTAGCGCAGTGGTTAAGAATCCGCCTGCCAATGCAGGGGAGACAGGTTTGAGCCCTGGTCCGGGAAGATCCCACACGCTGCGGAGCAACTAAGCCCGTGCACCACAACTACTGAGCCTGCAGTCTAGAGCACTCGAAGAACTACTACTTCACAACTACCGAAGCCCGTGTGGCTAGAGCCCACGCTCTGCAACAAGAGAAGCCACCGCAATGAGAAGCCCGCGCACCGCAACGAAGAGTAGCCCCCGCTCGCCACAACTAGAGAAAGCCCGCGCGCAGCAACGAAGACCCAACGCAGCCAAAAATAAATAAATAAATAAATTTATATTAAAAAGTTGTGGAAAATGCATATACTAGAAAATAAAAATAACGTAAAATCATTAGTTAGAGTGTCCAACTCAAAAACCTAGGAAAGAACTATAAAGCAAACCCAAATAGAGGGGAAGGGAGGACAAACTGGCCAAAAACACAGCACCCAGCAGAAAATGACCATGGTGTTTAGGCAGAAAAAAGGTTAACGGTGGCAGAGTAACATGGAAGCTAAGCTTCTGAGGACAAGGCCAAACACCACACCACAAATGGACCAATGAGGGTCCCATCTCGGGGACAGTTGAGAAAAACGCCACCATCACGCCCCCCATTCCCGATGCCATTTACATGCTAGAATTTGACCCTGTCAACATGCCGCCTCCATGGCCTCAAGTTGCTCTTTCCAAATTAGCCTTTGGATGGGGCCCAGGTCATCTCTCTGGACCCTGCTGTGAGGAAAGCCAGGCATTTAAGTTTTCTGAGCTCTAATGGATGAAAGCAGGCCCTCATGGGGTTGGAACTCCAACATCCATTCCTGAGGACAAAGAAGGTTCAGAAAGGACCTTCTCTAACCCAGTGAAAAGCATCTACAAAGCCACAGCAACGATCACTTTCGGTGGTGAAACTTTCAGAATGTTCTCTTTAAAATCCCTCTGCAGTCAGGAACAAATCAAGGATGCCCACCGTAACTGCTTCCATTCAGTGGTGTATGAGACAGCTGAGCCAGCGTAGTGTTACAGGCTGAATTGTGTCCCTCCTAATTCCTATGTTGAAGTCTTAACCCCCAGTAACCCAGAACGTGACTGTATTTGGAGATAGGGCAGTTAAGGAGGTAATTAAGGTTAAATTAGGTCATTAGGATGGGCCCTAATCCTATATGACTAGTGTCCTTATAAGAGGTGGAGATTAGGATACACACACAGAGGGAAGACAGCCATCTACAAGCCAAGGAGAGAGGTTCAGAAGAAATCGACCCTGCCGACACCTTGATTTTGAATTTCCAGCCTCTAGAACTGTGAGAAAATAAATTTCTGTTGTTTAAGCCGCTCAGTTTGTGGTATCTTGTTATGGCAATCCTAGCAAACTAACACAATAAGAAAAAGACACAAAAGATATAAGGACCAGAAAGGAAGAAACACAAGTGTGATATGATTATCTGCATTAGGAAAGGCAGGAGAATCTACAAACTGCTAGAACTAATATAAGCTCAGTAAAATTGCCAGACGTGAGATCTACACACAAGAAAGTCAACAGGACCCCCTCCTAATATACCAACAACAATTAGAAAACAAACAGGTACGTTAATTAATTGTCCCTCACTGTGCAGACAGATGAAGAAGTTGAGATATATTTATCCACATATCAAGGGAACACTACAAAGTAGTTAAAATAAATGGGCTGGATCTGCACAAACACATCTCAAAAACACAACTCTGAATTAAAAACCAAAAAAGCCAAGTTACAAAGAAATAGATACTTTCTATCTATTCATTTTTAATACACACACAAAATCATGGAGATGCATATAAGTACAGCACAGAGAAATCCACAGCAAGGGTGTTTATATTAAACATTTCATTTTGGTGATAGGCACATAGATGTTTGCCATATTATTTTCTGTACTGTTCTGTACATTTGAAAGGCTTCATTTTTTTGGATAAAAATAAAAAACTCTTGAGGTCCAGATAAATGCAAACATTAAATTCTAAGGGGCTCATGATGTTTTAAAAAGTCCCACAACACAGTTCTCTACTATCTGTACACACATGCTTTTTCAGGGGAGTTTAACCTCACTCCCACACTACTACTACCCCAGCAGGAAGGTAAAACAGCAAAGAAAGCGATTTAATTTCCAAGACATTTATTTTCAAGTCACAATAAAAACCAACTTAGGTAGTGCCCTTTTCTCAGGGCTGTGTGATCGACTATAATCTGAAAGGTGTCAGGGATAAATATACCACATTCTCCACCTGGGAGTAATCAGGGAGATCATTAAAGAGAAGATTCAGCCCAGTCAAAAGAGCAACGCAGGATTATAGGCACCAGGTGCAATACGGTTCACATTCAAAGTCAAGTTAGGACCACGACAGGGATCCCTTGGATAAAGCCAGTGATTGATAATGTCATGGAATCTTTATTGCTAGGTTAAAAAAGAAATCTTAGATCCAGTAAAAACCTGCACTGGCCCCACCTATGCTTATTAGCAGTAACCTTCCCCACTCATCCATCCCCTCTCTATGCCTAGGATAATGACTTAAGCTTCCACTTCCCAACCTTTTCCTAAGGGAAAAAAACAGGCAAGAATACCTAATAAAAAACTGTGGTGCAAAGGGCAGGGAGAGTTCATGTGTTTAATTTTAGTCAGTTACCAGGTTTTTCTTGAGCCCTGGCCAGAGTTATTCTGGTTCTGGCATGGGGAATCTATTTTGCATGGGTGTGGGTTAGATTAAAAACAAAGAAACAAACAAAACTCTCACAACAGGCGCTCAAAGAACACGTCCCTAACTGAATCCATGAGGTCACCAGACAAGCACTGACCACTGATCCAACCAGGACACCTGCCAGGAGGTTCTGGTAAAGACAAGGGTTTCCCACAGTACAGAAAGGGACAGGGGAGGGAGCTAACAGAATCACCATCTCAAATCCTCTGCCACTGCCTCCTTCAGATGGAAGTATTAAGCAATGTTGGAGAGAAAAAAAAAAAATCCCACTTTCAAGAGACTCATGGATGAAAGAGAACCATGTTAAGCTCCCCTGGAAGAATAAAATATTAAATAACAGATAAGGTGCTTAAAATATTATGTTACTCCATTTATAAGTATGTCACTATTGGTTCATTTGTTATATATACAGCCCTTTTTTCCAAGGGAAAGCAGAATGTCCATTAAACAATTTGATCCTTGTAAAATCAATGGCAGCAAAGTGAGTCAACAGGACGAGGGCGCCTGTCCTCTACCCAGCAAGGCTGATAGCTAAACCACTGCAAAAGACTTCCAAGGATTAAATTCTGAAAGTCAAGATCTGGGTTTTAAAATATGCAGCAAAGGTAGCTTCTGATTCACAGCAGATTCTTTGGAAAACAGTACTCCATTCAACCCCAAGATACTCCTCATCTCTTATATGCTCCCTCCTATAGCTATTTGGGTACTTTTACCACACACTGTCTCTTTGACCAGAACGTAAGCTCCATGAGGGCAAGAACCGTGTTTTGTCCATTTCTGCACATCTAGTAGGGCCTAAAATGATGCCCTGCATATAGTCAAATGCTCAATAAACATTAGCTGGGTTTAAGCAAATCCGGCCCAAAGAGGCCTAGTGAAAGAGAAGGAAGATAAGAACTACAGTCTGGAAGGTGGCCTGTTCAAAAGAAATACACATTTATTTATTTATTTATTTTTGGCTGTGTTGGGTCTTCGTTTCTGTGCGAGGGCTTTCTCTAGTTGTGGCAAGCAGGGGCCACTCTTCATCGCGATGCGCGGGCCTCTCACTATCGCGGCCTCTCTTGTTGTGGAGCACAGGCTCCAGACGCGCAGGCTCAGTAGTTGTGGCTCACGGGCCTAGTCGCTCCGCGGCATGTGGGATCTTCCCAGACCAGGGCGCGAACCCGTGTCCCCTGCATTAGCAGGCAGATTCTCAACCACTGCACCACCAGGGAAGCCCGAAATACACATTTAAAATGTTAAAAGATGAACAGCCATCCTTTGCAGGCCAGAGATAAAATGTTCCTCTAAGTAAAACTGAGGAAGGGAAGTACCAGAGTTTCCTCTGGCAAGCTTCTGAAAAGATAAAAGAATGTCTGGTTTGAGTGATAATGTGTTACAGGCTTAAGCAAGAACAGGTGAAAAAAATCTGATAAAACCATGAAGCTGCTGGTAACTCAAAGAAGAGGGAACCAGACTTGGCCAGGCTGCTTCACAACTCATGGCTACAAAGGTGGCTTTAAAATAAGGAAGGCTCAGAAAGAACAGGGAAGATAAAGGCATTATCCTCAACTCGTTCTTGATTGTACATGGTCTCTTACTCCTATTATGTATTTATGGAGTGCCAACTACTGGTGAGCCATGGAGGTAAAGCGAAACACCCCAGTCATCGCTACTCAGGAGTTGGCCTTGGCTTGTGTTCTCATTAGCTGTTCAATCCGCTGTATGCCTAACCTGGAGAGAGGCCAGTACATCAAGTGTCTCTCAAGAACCGTTTATTATAACCTCTCAAAGAGCAGAGTCAGTTTCAGTTTCTCTCTGAGAAGTCACAAAGACTCCTGAATGAAAAACATCAGGATTCAAAAACAGATAACCATTTTGTAGAAATCGACAAGCTGATCATAAAAATTTAGATGGAAATATAAGGACCTAGTATAGCTAAAAAGATTTTGAAAAAGAACAAATTCGAAGAACATACACTACCAGATTTCAAAACTTAACTATAAAGCTGTAAGTAACCAAGATAATGATAGTCATATAAATCAATGGAACAGAATTGAGTCCAGAAATAATCCTTTACATTTATGGCCAGTTGATTTTGCCAAGTGAATTCAGTGGGGAGAAAGAATGGTCTTTTCAACAAATGGGGCTAAGACAACTGAATGTACAAGTGGTTCTTTAAAAAAAAAAAAAAAAGGAACTGAGACCCTTACCTCATATCATACCCCAATATTAACTTAAAATGGAACAGAAACATATGTAAGAACTAAAACTATAAAAATTCTAGATGAAAACACAGGAGAAAATCTCTGTGATCTTTGGACTAGACAAAGATCTTTTTACATATGACAACAAAAGCATGATGAATAAAAGACAACCATTGATAAATTGGACTCAATCAAAATTTAAAATATTTGCTCTTTAAAAAACACCATATAAGAAAATGAAAAGACAAGCCATATATTGGGAGAAAACATTCTCAAATCACATATCCGGAATACATAGGGAACTTTTAAAACTCAGTAAGACAACAGCCAACCCAGTAAAAAACAAATGGGCAAAGGTATGAGTAGACATTTCACCAAAGAAGATATATGAATTGCTATTAGGCACACGAGAAGAGGCTCAACATCATTAGTCACTGGGGAAATGCAAATAAAAAACCACAATAAGATACCACTACCCACCTACTAGAATAGCTATAAATTCATGAGACTGACAATACCAGGTGTTTTGAGGATGTGAGAAAATTGGAACCTCCATCCACTGCTGAAATGTACAACCACTTTGGAAAAGTCTGTTTCTTAAAGGGTTAAACAAAGACCTGCCATGTGGAAACACATATCCACATAAAAACTTACGCATGAATGTTCACAGCAGCATAATTCATATTTGCCTTAAACTAAAAACAGTCTAATTGTCTACCACCTGGTGAATGGACAGACAAAATGCAGTATGTTCATACAATGGAAAACTATTTAGCATTAAAAAGTAACAACACGCTCAACATGGAGGAACCTAAAAGAAGGAAGCCAAATGCAAAAGACTTCATATTGTATGATTTCATTTATAAGAAATTCCCAGAAAACACAAATCCAGGACAGCAGATCAGTGGGACTGAGCAGGGACTGACTACAAACAGATATAATGTAACTTCTGGGGGGATGGAAGTGTTATAAAATTGGATTTTAGTGATAGTTGTACAACTCTGTAAGTGAAAATCTTTTGGGATACTTTCTAGTAGAAATGGAGTTTTCAGGCAGAGAACTAAGAAAGGGATTTCTCTATAACAGTGCTTTTCCAACTTTAGCAAGTGTAAGAATCACCTGGAAAACCTGTTAAAACCCAGACACCCCAGATACCCTCCCATCCCAGATATGGATTCAAAAGGTCTGGGATGGGACCCATGACTTTGCATTTCTAAGAAGCTCCCAGAATACTCAGTAAAAATAGATTTCAAAGTCCCACCAGAGATCTATTACACAGCCTCTTCAGGAGAGGAGGGCCTGGGAATCCACACCTCTTACAGGGAGAGTCACCCCTGGTATCCATCCACAGGCGATTGGTTCCAGGACACCATCAACACCCCAACGGAAACCAAAATCCATGGATGCTCAAGTCCCTTACATAAGATGCATAAAACCTACACACATCCTCCCATATGCTTTAAATCATCTCCAGATTACTTACAATACCTAATACAATGTAAATGCTATGTAAATATTCAATAGTTACCAGTGAGTGGCAAACTCCAGTTTTGCTTTTTGGAACTTTCTGGAATTTTTTCCATGGTTGAATCCATGGATTGGGAACCTGTGGACAGAGAGGGCCAACTGTATAGGGAGAATCTCATGCTGAATCTCATGGTTCAGCACTTCATGAACTATAACACTCTCATATACAATTAATTCCAGCAGTTTCAAGAGTAAAATTTGTGTGTTCCTATTTCGAAAATGATAAAGTAAATGTCCTATATTTTAAATGGTTCAAAATCAGAAGGGGTTCTGCCTTAGGCCTTTCTAAATAAAGTAATTTGCAGAGAAGTAAATTGTATTTACTCAAGGCATTCTAAATATGCCTCCACATTTTTTTTAAAAAATTTCTCCTTTAAAAATGTTTAGGCCACTTTTCAGGCTGAATCTAATTTTAAATCTGTTCAGATGCAAGATCACATGTCTTTCTGAATTCTTAACAGGGATGTGCAATTGTCTGACCCATAGGATCACAGTTCTGACTGCCACAGATAACACTCAGCAGCAGTGGTGCCATTTTTAATGGTTCAACTCAGTAACTACTGGAGTCTAATGCTCTGCTATCACAGAAGACACAGACACAGAAGACCAAGTTCGTACCGGGAATTCACCATACTTTTTAGTATCATAAAAAACAATAGTACTAAACATCAGCGTGTGCGGAAACAGACGGGGGAAATTTTTACAGAGGTAGGACTGTGTTCTAGAAAAAAATGAAACAGCGCTTAAATTATTTTCAACTTCTCTGATCATTATGGTTCAAAGGAGAGGGAGTGGTCTCGCACATCGTATGCCATGTTGCAGGAGCCAGAAAGAGCCAGGCTGAGTGCTTAGAAGAGCACACACGGGACTTCGCTAAGAGCACCTCACCTCACTGTTTCTTCAGATTCTGACTGAAATGGCCTGGGGTGGGGCTCAAGCTCTCCAGAGGAAGGATTTGATGATAAATTATATTTCTAAAGACAGTCACAACAATACTGTCCATCCCACAGGCTTCTCTGCAATGGCCCCTCTCCTAGCCCAGATTCCTGTTTAGACCCACAGAATGTGGAGGAAATGACAGCAAGTAACTTCTGAGGCTGGACCCTAAGAGAACGTCAGCTCTGCTTTCACTGCTTGGAATGCTTGCTCTTGGAATCCAGCTCCCACGTAATGAAACCCAAGCTAGAGAAGTGGAGAGAAAGCCACTTGGAGAGGGAGAGATCCTTGCCTCCTAGCCATGCCCACCAAGGTCCCTGTCGTGTGAGTGAAGCCATCTTAGATGTTCCACCCCAGTCACCATCAACTACAATCTCATGAAATGCCCCACCTGTGGCCACACAGAGACGAACCACCCAGCTAAGCCCTGCCTCAATTCCTGAGCCACAGAATTATGAGCAAATATAAAACGGCTGTGTTCTAAAGCCATTAAGTTTTGGGGTAGGTTTTGTTACCTAATAATAGAGTATAAAAATAGGTTTCAAGTCTGCTCTCAAATGTTTTTCTAGGTAAATGGTGTGCAGATTGTAGTCAACATGTATGGACTTGGTCTCTATACACCTCAGGGGTGGGAGGAGCCTGAAATCTAGCTACCGGGGAAAGAAAATAAGTGTTCATAAGCCAGACCCAATCTGCTTCATAGACTTTTTCACATCTGTTGGAAAAGATTTTGTTGCTTCCCAAATTGTATATTAAAAAATCAAGTTACATGAATGTTTTATGTTTTCCTAAAGGCCAAATCAGACAAAGGACTGCCACTGCACACCAACCTATCAATGTGATTCCACTCATATTAACAGTTTACTGAAACAGAAGGAACAAAAGACCCTAAAGACATAGCTTTCTACAGTATCATCCAGTCTGCTCTTCCCTCTATATACCAGCACCCCTGTCAATTTTACAATAGGGAAGAGAATTTAAACCCAATCACATCTAAGATGCGACCCATCACAAAGGCTGCACAAGCAGATGCTCAGTCAGGCAGATTCAAATTCTGCCTTTGTCGTTTCCCATCTATAAGATGGGAAGTTTGGCACTGAATGAGCACTCAAGAAATGTCAAGTTCATGTTTACCTTCTCTCTTCCCTCCCAAATCAATGCAACTGAACCTATAAAGTATTGCATAGCCCAAGGATTTTCTTAAACATCTAAGCAAACACGATAAAGAAACTGAATCACATACGGCTCAGTTCACAGTGCTCAGGGGAATTAAACATAAGTATCCAGGTACACTGAATAAATCTTACTGATCCAAGTACCATACAGGTATTACTGCCCTTTCAAGTGTTTATAATTTCAACATCTGAGAAAGAAAATTAGTGAAGTTGCTTCCATATTTGTGGACAGGTTGTCCAAAAATTTTTAAATGACAGAGCAGATAACTTAGCTGCCAGAGAACAGGCCATTCTTGTCTAGAGATAGATCCTTAAAAGGAGAAGTGCAGAGATGAGCTCCGAGCCTAAAGCAGCTATGCAAGTCTTAACGATCCCAACTCACAACTGAGAGCTGGCTAGTGAACACTTCAGTGCTGGGAAGTAACAAGTCCTTGAGTTTATGGCTTGAGAGAGAGGAAGGCTTTGGTTGAAACAGGACAAATAGTCTTCATATTCAGAAGGATACTAACAGGTAGAGGAGCTTAGTTCTGCTAGGGTTTAGGAGACCAAAGAGTCCCAATATGATCCCTGATTCTTATATAAGGTAGTAAGTTGAATCTTCTACTCTAACTGGCATCAAATTGATACCGGCAGCCTCCTACTAATTATAGCCCAGTCTTCACCTGTCTCTGTTATACTGAAATTTCCTCACCCTTTTAGTCACCTGAACCACAGAACCAGAAAAGTAAGACTATATGTGCTTTCAGGTCTCAACTTAATATGATTTGCTCAAATCTTATAATGTCTGCTCTATGAACTGTGAAATCTCAATTTTATTATTTAGGGACTACTCACTCACCCTCCTCTCAGGTACAGTGGTTGAACTTGAGGCAGCAGTGAAGGACTTAGAAATCTTCTGCTGCAGGCAAAAAAATGGAAGAATACTGTTGCAAGGTTCTTAGCCTATCCATGAAGTAGTATAAGACTAACTGAAGATACACTATGGTAAGTTAAAAATGTATAATGTAAAACCTAGAGCAACCCCTAAAAAATAATAAGCCAAAGAGGTAAAAAGCTAACAAGCTCATAGTGGAGATAAAATAGAATAATAAAAAATTCTCTTAGTCCAAATGAAGTCAAGCAAAGAGGGTAAAAAGAAACTAAGAACAGAGACAGAAAACAAGCAAGACGGTCAACTTAAACCCAATCATACTGATAATTGCATTAAATGCAAACATTCTAGTTAAAAGGCAAAGATAGTCTGGATAAAAGCAACACAAAATTGTATGTTTTCTCTAAGAAACCCATTTTAAACAAGAAGATACAGATAGATTAAAAGTAAAAGGACAGAAAAAGATAACCATGTGAACACTAATCAAAAGAAAGCTGGAGTGGCTACAATTATTGCTGGAGATTTTAACACTCTGCCCTCTATCATTGATAAAACAAGTAGACAGAAAATCAGTATAGTTCCAGAAGACCTGAAAAACACCATCAACCAAATTGACCTAACTGACATTGATAGAAAATCTACTCAAGAACAGCAGAAAACACATTCTTTTCAAATGCATTTTGAATGTTCAGCAAACTAAAACATATTCTGAGCCACAAAACAAATCTCAAAAAAATTTAACAGGATTCAAGTGATACAAAGTATGTTCTCTGATCACAACAGAATTAAACTAAAAACCAATACCAGAAAGATACCTGGAAAATCCCTAAATATCTGGCAATTAAATATGACACTTCTAATAACCTGTAAGTTATAGGGGAAAAAAATCACAAAAAATTAGAAAATATATTGACATGAATGAAAATAAAAGCACAATATATCAAAATTTATAGAATACATAATATTTTTAAACAGCTAAATAAAATAGTGTTTATAGGGAAATTCATGGCTTTAAATGCTTATTTTAGAAAAGAAGAAAGGTCTAAAATCAGTGATTTAAGCTTCAAGCTTTAGAAGCTAGGAAAAGAAGAGCAAATTAAACTGAAAGAAGAAATAAAAAGCAGAAATCAACAAAATAGAAGAGAGAAAAACAATAGATTGAATCAATGAAACCAAAAGCTGGTTTACTGAAACAATTAATAAAATTGATAAATCTCTAGGCAGACTAATCAGAAAAAAGAGAAGACACAAATTTCCAATGTCAGGAATGAAAGACGGGTAAACATTCTTACAGCCACTAAAAGTACAAAGAAATATTACAAACAGCTTTTTGCTGATAAATTCAACAACTTAGATGAAATGGACAAATTACATGAAAAAGACAAACTACTAAAGCTTATTTGATAAGAAACAAATAAACTGAATAGCCCTATACCTGTTAAAGAAATTAAATTTTCAGTTAAACTTTTCTACAAAGAAAATTCCACGCCCAGAAGGCTTTACTGGTGAATTCTGTCAAACATTTAAGAAAAAAAAAAATACTACACAACATCGTCCAGGAAATAGAAAAGAAACACTTCCCAAATCATTGTATGAGGCCAATATTACTGGTACCAAAACAAGACAAAAATATTACTTGAAAAGAAAATTACAAATACTCCTTATAAGCATAAAAGTAAAAATCCTTAGCAAAATTTTAACAAATTGAAATGAGTAACATATAAAAAGAATAATATATCATGACCAATTGGATTCATTTACTCTTAGAAATCAATGTTATCCATCATATTAACAGAATAGAGGAGAAAAATCTTACAATCATCACAACAGATGCAGAACAAGCATTTGACAAAACTCAACAGCCACTGAAAATAACAACTCTCAGCAAACCAGAAATAGAAGGAAACTTTATGAAACAGCTAGCATCATACTTAATAATGGGAGGGCTTCCCTGGTGGCGCAGTGGTTGAGAATTTGCCTGCCGGTGCAGGGGACCCGGGTTCGAGCCCTGGTATGGGAGGATCCCGCATGCCGCGGAGCGGCTGGGCCCGTGAGCCACAACTACTGAGCCTGCGCGTCTGGAGCCCGTGCTCCGCAACAAGGGAGGCCGCGACGCTGAGAGGCCCGCGCACGGCGATGGGGAGTGGCCCCCGCTCGCCGCAACTAGAGAAAGCCCTCTCACAGAAACGAAGACCCAACACAGCCATAAATAAAATAAATAAATAAATTTTAAAAAAAATTATAAAAAAAAAAATAAATAAAATAAAAAAAAAAAAAATAATGGGAGACTGAATGCTTCCTCCTAAGGCTGGGAACAAGCCAAAGATGCCTGTCTCACTACTTCTATTCAACATTGTACTGGAGATCCTAGCCAGTGCAATGAAGTAATAAAGCATACAGATTTGGAAAGAAGTAGTAAAGCTGTCTTGATTCTCAGATTATGTAGTTATGTGTGTAGAAAGTTCTATGGACTACACAAAAGCTACTAGAACCAGCAAGTTAACTTAGCAAGGCCATAAGATACAAAATCAACATACAAAAATCAATCATAATTATATGGCAACAAACTATAGGAAAACGAAGTTTTTTAAAAAAATATTTTCCTTATTTATTTATTTATGGCTGTGTTGGGTCTTTGTTGCTGCGCGTGGGCTTTCTCTAGTTGCGACGGGAGGGGGCTGCTCTTTGTTGCAGTGCACGGGCTTCTCGTTGCGGTGGCTTCTCTTGCTGTGGAGCACGGGCTCCAGGCGCGTGGGCTTCAGTAGTTGTGGCACGTGGGCTCAGTAGTTGTGGCTCACAGGCTCTAGAGCACAGGCTCGGCAGTTATGGCGCACAGGCTTAGTTGCTCCGCGGCATGTGGGATCTTCCCGGACCAGGGCTTGAACCCGTGTCCCCTGCACTGGCCGGCGGATTCTTAACCACTGCGCCACCGGGGAAGTCCCGGAAAATGAAGTTTTTAAAAGTACCCTCAACAGATATGACACCAAAAGCACAGGCAACAAAAATAAAAACAGATAAATTAGACACATCAAGATTTTAAACCTCTGTGCATCAAAGGACACAACGGAGTGAAATAGCAACCTACGGAATGGGAGAAAATATTTGCAAATCATATATCTAATAAGGGGTTAATATTCAGAATATATAAAGAACTTCTACAACTCAACAAAAAACAAATAGCCCAATTTAAAAATGGACAGAAGACTTGAACAGAATTTCTCCAAAGAAGATATACGGATAGTCAACAAGCACTTGAAAAGATGCTTAACATCACTAATTATTAGGGAAATACAAATTAAAACCACAATGAGCTATCACCCTACACCTGTTAGGATGTCTATTATCCAAAAGACAAGACATAACAAATGCTGCTAAGGATGTGGAGAAAAGAGAAGCCTCGTACATTGTCAGAGGGAATGTAAACTGGTATAGCCACTGTGGAAAACAGTATGGCAGTTTCTCAAAAAATTAAAAATAAAATTACCATATGGTCCAGCAATACCACTTCTGGGTATACATACAAAAGAACTGAAAACAAGGTCTCAAAGAGATATTTGTATATCCGTGTTCACAGCAGCATTATTCACAATAGTCAAAAGATGGGAGCAACGCAAGTGTCCATCGATGAATGAATGAATAATTAAACAAAATGTGATATGTATGCAACAGAATATTAATCAGCCTTAAAATGGAAAGAAACTCTGGCACTTGCTATAAATGGATAAACTCTGAGGATATCAAGCTAAGTGAAATAAGCCAGTTACAGAAAGACAAACACCATATGATTTACTTATATGAGGTAGCAAGAGTAGTCAAACTCATAGAAACAGAAGTACAATGGTGGTTTCCAGGGGCTGGGGGAGGGAGAAATGGGGAGTTGTTGTTTAATGGGCACAGAGTTTCAGTTTTTCAAGATGAAAAAGTTCTGGAAATTGGTCACACAACAATATGAATATACTTACCACTACTGAACTGAACCCTTAAAAGTGGTTAAGATGGTAAATTTTGTTATGTGTATGTTCACCACAATTAATTTTTTAAAATAATTTTAATGTGAAATTCTTAGAGATAAATGTTTAATATGTGTGCAAGACCTTTATTCTAAAACTGTAAAAGATTGCTGAGAGAGATTAAAGATCACTTAAATAAATGTAGAGAAATATCACTTTCATGGATTGGAGGTTGCGATATTAAAATTCATTCATAAATTTCACTCAATCCCAATCAAAATTCCTGTAGGCTTTTTTCCTAGAAACATATAAGCTGATTCTGAAATGTATATGGAAATTCAAAGGATTGAGAATACTCTAAACAATAATTTCAAAGAATAAGGTAGAGGATTTATGATATCAATATTTGATTTCAAGACTTACTATAACACCATAATAATCAAAAGAGTGTGGAATTGGCATAAGGACAGACATATAGAGCAGAACAGAATAGAGTCCAGAAGTAGACCCACAGATATATGGTGAATAGTTCCTTTTCCTTATTCCTTTCTTTCTTATTTCGGTAACATTGGTTTATGACATATATAAGTTTCATGTGTACAACTTTATATTTCTACTTCTGTACACACTATAGCATGCTCACCACCAAAAATTTAGTTGCCCTCTGTCACCATACAGTTGATCACTTTTACCAATTTTGCCCTTCCCCCCTCTGCCTCTTCTCCTCTGGTAACCACTACTCTGTTCTCTGTATCTATGAACTGGTTTTCCTTTGGTTTGTTCATTTGGTTTGTTTGTTCTTCATATTCTACATATGAAGACTGAAATCATACAGTATTTATCTTTCTCTGTCTGACTTATTTCACTTAGCATAATACTCTCAAGGTCCATCTATATTGTAGCAAATGGCAAGATTTCATCTTGTTTTATGGTTGAGTTGTATTCCATTGTATATATACCACATCTTCTTTATCTGTAAACAGAGTTTTTACAAAGGTTCCATGATAATTCAATAGGGGAAAGCATAGTCTTTTCAACATTTGGTGCTGAAACAACTAGGGGGAAAAATGAACTATGAAAGCAAAGGCAAGGCTTGTACATCAAAAACTACAAAACAGCTGAAAGAAATCAAGAAAGGTCTAAAAAAATGGAAAGACATCCCATGTTCATACACTAGAAGACTTTAATATTGTTAAGATGTCAGTACTCCCCAAATTGATCTAGAGATTCAATGCAATCCCTATCAAAATCCCAATTGCCTTTTTTCACAGAAATGGATAAACTGATCCTAAAATTCAAAGGAAATTGAAAGCAACCTCAAATAGCCAAAACAATCTTGAAAAAGAAGAACAAAGTTGAAGGACTCATACTTCCTGACTTCAAAATTAACTACAAACCTATAGTAGTCATAACAGTATTGGCATAAGGATAAACATATAGACCAAAGGAATAGAATTGAGGGTATAGAAGTAAACCCAAATATCTATGGTTGATTGACAAGGGTGCCAAGACCATTCAACTGAGAAAGAACAGTGTTTTCAATAAATGATGCTGGAACAACTGGATATCCCCATGCAAAAAAATGAAGTTGGACCCCTATCACACACTACAGACAAAAATTAACTCAATAGTGATCAAACACCTAAGACTATAAAACTCTTGGAAGTAAACCCAGGTAAATCTCTCTGACCTTAAATTAGACAACAATTTCTTAAAAGTACAAGAAACAAATGAAAAAAACAAATTAAGCTTCATCAAAATTTAAAACTTTTGTGCCTCAAAGGACACTATCAAGAAAATGAAAAGCCAACAGAATGGGTAAATTTTGGCAAATCATGTATCTGATAAGGGACTAGGATCCAAAATATATACAGAAACCTTACAATTCAACAACAAAAAGACAAACAATCCAAATAAAAAATTGTCCAAGGACTTGAATAGACATTTCTCCAAAGAAGATATACAAAGGGGCAACAAACGAGAAAAGATGCCCGACATCCTTAGGGAAATGCAAATCAAAACCACAATGAGATACCACTTCACAACCACAAGGATGGCTATTATCAAAGAAACAGATAATAACAAGTGCTGGAGAGGATATAGAGAAATCAGAATCCTCATGCACTGTGGGTAGGAATATAATATGGTGGAGTTTCTTTGGAAAATAATCTGGAGTTTCTCAAAAGAGATCAAACATAGTAACCATATGACCCAGCAATTTCACTCCAAGGTATATGCACAGGTGAAATGAAAACATATGTCCACACAAAAACTTGTACTTGAATGTCCTTAGCAACATTGTTTTTAATGCCCCAAAAGTGGAAACAATGCAAATATAAATCAACAGATGAATGGATAGACAAAATGTGATATACCCATACAATGGAGTATCATTCAGCCATAAAAAGGAATGAAGTACTGATATATGCTACAATATGAATGAACCTTGAAAACATTATGCTAAGTGAAAGAAATCAGACACAAAAAAACCACATATTACATGGTTCCATTTTTATAAAATGTCCAGAATAGGCAAATATATACAGGTAGAAAGTAGATAAGTAGTTGTCTAGGCCTGGGGTGAGACTGAGAGAAATAGAGTTACTGCTAATGGTTATGGGGTTTCTTTTTGGGGTAATGAAAATGTTCTAAAATTTACTGTGGTGATAACTGCACAACTCTCTTAATACATTAAAAACTACTGAATTGTACCTTTTAAATGGGTGATTGGTATGGCATGTGAATTACATCTCAATACAGCAGTTAAATTAAAAAAAAAGTCAAGGGAGAAATCGAGCTGGAAAGATGAATTTTGGAGTTATCAGCATATGTACAGTACTTATAACACTAGCCTCAAAGACTTCTCCAGGGTTGCGCTATAGAAAAGAATGAGAAGTGGTCCAAGGACTAAGCCTCCATGTCCTTCAACATTAGAGGTAGAGCGATAACGAGGAATCAGCAAAGGAGACAACATCGGTGAGAGAGGCAGGAAGAAAACCAGGTGAGTGTGGTGTCCCGGAAGCAAGTGAACAAAGTGTTTCAAGGAGACCAACTTGTCAAATGATTCTGGCTTCCCCAAACTGAGAACTGAGAAGGGACTACTGATTTAGCAACATGAAGGTTCTCGGTGACCTTGAGAAGAGGAGTTCTGATAGAAAAGTGAGGGCAAATACTTGATTACAGTGGGTTCAAGGAGATTGGAAGGAGAAAAATCAGAGAATCAAGAAAAGAGAATTCTTAAGGAGTCTGCTAAAGAAGGAAATAGAGAAATGGGGTGGTATCTGCAGGAAAAGTAGAATCAAGAGAATCTATGGGGCTTCCCTGGTGGCGCAGTGGTTGAGAATCTGCCTGCCAATGCAGGGGACACGGGTTTGAGCCCTGGTCTGGGAAGATCCCACATGCCGCGGAGCAACTGGGCCCGTGAGCCACAACTACTGAGCCTGCACATCTGGAGCCTGTGCTCCGCAACAAGAGAGGCCGCGACAGTGAGAGGCCCGCGCACCGCGATGAAGAGTGGCCCCCACTTGCCACAACTAGAGAAAGCCCTCGCACAGAAACGAAGACCCAACACAGCCAAAAATAAATAAATAAATAAATAAATTTTTTTAAAACAAGAGAGAATCTATGGTTGCTGTTTTCAAGATGAAAGAAACACCAACAGTTTTATGCTGACAGGAATGTGCCACTAGAGAAGCAACTTTTAAGAGAGAGGGGAGGAAGGCTGGAGCAACACTCTTGACTCAGCAAAGACGAACGAAACCTAGCGCTCAAGTGGAGGCCTTGGGCTTTGCTGGGAGCGTGGACGGCTAAGACCTACTAGATACAGGAAAGGGGGAAGTAGCACAGATGCAACTAGGTGCATAGATACGGTGGTGAGCGCCAATCATGTTTTCTCGATTAAATAGGAAGTAAGGTCATCAGCAAAGGCTGAGAAGGGACTTTTGAGAAGAGAGGAGAAGGTCTGGAACAGTCCTCTAGGAGGGCAGGAGAATGAATAAACTGTAGAAATACAGCAGGATTCCCAGGCAGCACTAAGGGTTTCCTTGAGGTTAGTGATCGTGAATCAACAGTGAGGCCAGGGGCTTCCCTAGCGGTCCAGTGGTTGGGACTCCCAGCTCTCACTGCTGAGGGCCCAGGTTCGATCACGAGTTGGGGACTAGGATCCCACAAGCTGTGTGGCACGGCCAAAAAAAAAAAAAAAACAACCAGCGTGGCCAGAGAACATGTTCAGAGTTCCCTCCAGCCAAGGAGAACACCCACAGAGCACGCAGAGATTTGGATTCAACCGGAGTTGTGGTTTAGCCAAGCAAGTGTGACAAAGCAAAAGAGGGGAAGGGGACTGATAGTGTACTAGAAGAGGCAGTGATTATAATGACTGACTTGGAACTTACATTATCTAAGGAGAAAAGTAAGGGCATGAGGGGGTGAGGGATGGAGAAGGAAATAGGATCAATGCACTATAGGACCTGTTGATAGGACTGATGATATGACAAAAAGCAGAAAAATGCAGTCAAGGGTGGCAACTCTCACAGTTGACATGGTAAAGAAATGTGTTTTATTTCTCCATCATTTTACGAAAACACAAAGAATGCTATAGGCATTGGTAGTACTTGGTAGGAAGGACACAGGGTGGAAAAAGATTCCCATAATTTAATTTCTGATGGCCAAACTGACTGCAATCTAATAACCATATGAGATACCATTTATTAGAGTCACATCACTTTCTACCTAATTAGGCTTGTTCCCTAACTGCTGGGGCTCAGTTTTCTCATCTGTTAAATGGGGATGATAACCGTAACCACTTCTACAGATTGAGGATTGAAAGAGTTAATATATGAGAAGTATTTACAACTCTGCCCGGCATTTAGTAAGTAATAAATAAATGTCTGCTATTGCTAATACTGCTATTACATACTACTGTTTAAGACTGTGTATGTTTTTTATTTTTAAAAGCTGCAATAACCAACAAAAACAGACTGTTATAAAAGCAACAGTCTCAGTAGGGAAGAGTTCAAAGACTCAAGTATTAAGCCTGGCTCAGGCTCAAGTCATTACAGAATTCTTCCAAGTACTTTTCCCACTCTGCTCCAGTTTCTCCACTTTCTGGGGACATAACACGTGCCATCCAAAAGGGCTGTGAGTTCACAGAAACTCTACAAACATTAACTTTGCTGTTGGATAATGGGTTCAACTTCATCCGAAACTCAATTTCTAGGTTCTGTGCCAGCTCCTTTACTTCCTGCCCACATGGGTGGCCTTGATAGTCACATGGAATAGCAACATCTTAAAAAAAAAAAAAAAAACCACACACACACACGAAGAAACCACCTTAGGAAAGGGTGCTTTTTCTTATTTAGGAACATTTCACATGTCCATTTAGAAACAGACCAGACTTCTTTTACAGTTCAAATGAGATGCTTGCTTGGTTACTGGTCATTTTATTACTCCATAGGTCACTGGAGGAGGGAGGAGAGTCAGACATTCGCCTGCCTGTCACCTGACAGAGACTCCTCTGTGGGATGTAATCCCAGACGTTGTCCGGGTCCCAGTGGATTGTTACAGGTCCCACCAGCATGCTGCCTGTTTGACAGTTTGTTTGAAGCACCCCGAGGAAGCAAAAGCACCCATTGAGTGCAGAGCCCTAAGATTAGCTGTCTTGTACAGGCCTGGCTTGAAATGTCTCCACCCCTGCCTCCCACCTGTTGTTTTCTTTTAGGGCAGCTCAGATTGTGGATCCAAGGTAAAATTTTCTTATGCTCTAAGTCTAGCTATTGACAGAAGCAATCATCCCATCAGAAGTAAAAATGGGAAGAAGCAGTGAACTCTGGAACGAGTTGGACATACTCAGATTGTCTCAGGATTGAAGGTTGAAGGAGAGAAGAACAGGGGCCCTATGAATCCTATTGCCTGGTGTTATATATTTACCAAATATTCTCTGCATTTGGGGCTGAGCTCTGGGCTCTTTCTATTCTATAATTTAATTGCTCTACTGAGAACAAACTAAATTAACAGGAGGGGCTATGTGATCTTTCCCTGCGGCATTCTTATAACAACTTACAGAGAGGTGTGACCAAATGAGAGATATGGTCTCTCTACCAAAGAGGTAAAAGGGTGAAAGCATTTTTGGGGCAAACTTCTCGGGCATCAACCTATTACATGATGAGTTCACCCAAACAGGCACAATGGCTGGGAGGTGGGCGGGGGGGATTTGCTCTGAATAGGTCCCCCCTCACAGGTACAAGTTTCTGGAGATAACAACAGAAACAAAAACAAAATAAAATCTACACATGCACATGGAATGACATGGAACAATGAAGAAAACATTAAATAAAAGACAGAGGTTACGAAACGAGATAAGCAGAATGTGATTTCTACTGTTTTAAACATATCTACTAGTCCGCGGGGGCAAAAATCTGGAGAAATACATACCAAAGGAATTATGGGGAACTTTTGCTTTCTATCAATACATCAATGTTTGAAATCTTTACAATGAATATTCTGATTATTTCTGTGATCAGGAAAAAAAACCCAGGAAGAACCCATGCTTCCATATTTGCTTGAAAAACAAAAAACTGCTAATCTGGAAACCACAAAGGTCTGTTAACTTCTCTATTTCTGCAGAGCATCTATTAGTTCGTCCTTTCCAACTTTTCACCTGCCATAGGACATTTTTCTCTTTTACAGTTTCTTCTTTTTTCTTCTACAAAAGCTGCCTCTGAATTCTTTCTAAATCCTTCCCAGTCGTCTTACAAGGCATCTTTTTCTTTTGGATTAATTTCTTCCAGAAAGTCAACTCCAAGCTAGCTTTGCCAACCCTACAAATTCCACCAGGATGAACTAATAAGTAATGGATACTTTCTCATAAAAATTACCTTTATCTTCACCTCTAGAATTAACTTCCTTTTTCATGTGTATCTTCATTGAACAACTTTTATTTAGGTACCTACTCTATACCATGAGCCATGAATACTCCAGATAGAATTAGAAAAAAAAAAAAAAAAACTTCCTCAACTACCATATTTGGTTCATAATGGTACTCTGCAATCAACAAGAACAATGTCCCTTCTCAGAATAGCAAACTCCAAACCTCAAATCCCTAGCAAAGAACAGTAAACAGGTTTAGTCTTGCATGCCAACTTCAGCTAGTTAAGTCTGACTTGGGGACCCAAGTACTGTGTTGAGAGGGATTCTGAGTCCATGTAGAGCTCCATAATAAAGAGTGAAGTATGTTTTTTTAGAAGTTCTTTGTCATAGGCAAAGAACAAGGTTGGGGTCACTGGCTCTTCCTTCTCTTCAAAACCTGTTGGGGCCAGGCTGGTATGACCCACATTGTTCTTATTTTTGGTCTATCTTGAGGCCAGTCACTGTGAAATGTTGCTAAATTTGAAGAAGGTGTGGGTGTGTATATGTTGGGGGAGGGGGGGTTGGAGGAAAAAGGTACCTCTTCTCTTCTCTTGAGAATCTTTAACTGTTCTATTGCAACTCAAAGGAGAATGAGATGGCAATTTAAGGGGGTGGAGAAAGATGATTTCACTACAAAGAATTTCCAACCTGAGTCAAATTTCAAGTAATAAGACCTTGGGCTGGTTATCTCCAGTCACTCACAAACCCATCCTCCCTGTTCTCAGTTTAATCACAATTGCATAAAATCAACAGAACCATGCAGTAATTCTTCTCCATGTTCCCCAAAGTTTATTCAACATCAGGTTCATTCACCTTTCTACTTACCCTCTTCCCATGGTATCAAACTACAGATAAGGCAAGTAGGCTTGGGTTTACCATTTCATCCCGTAAATCATTCTCAGAATGCAACACCCTCTTTGAATTCTTCCCACATATAGATAGTACAGAATGGTGATAACTCTAAAGAAAGCCTTCTAGTTTCTGGTTATCAACAGGTTCACTTGATCTATTTTCTGAAACTACACATTTACCAATTCTCTGTCTACTGTGAGAATACTATGGAAGACTTCAGAACAGCACAGTCCGATAGAACTTTCTGCAATGATGGAAATGTTCTATATCTGTGCTGTCCAATTATCGTAGTCACTAGCAATTTGTGGCTACTGAGCACTTGAAATATGGCTAGTGTGACTCAAAGGAAGTTTTACATTTTAATTAATTGTAATTTAAATAGCCACAGGTGGCTAGTGGCTACTATACTGCATAGTGCTACTATATAGGACAGAAGAAAGAGAATAAATCCAGCCTCCCTGGAAAATGGAAAGCTCTAAAAGTTTATCCTGGAACTTCCCTCTGCATATCCTGAGTACAGAGGAAGAGTTAAGTCTTCTGTTGCCATAGAAACAGATCCTTGCCACAGCTGTGAGCCCCCAAGAGGTACAGTGCTCAAAGATTTCCCTATATGACTCAGGAGCTGCTCTTCCTCTGGGAGCAGAGAACAAAATGATGATGGGCTTCCAGCTTCCTGCTTCCCTGTTCATAGTGCTTCTTTGCTCCACAGTATAATGCCAGTGATAGGGCTTTACGGAATTTCTGAGCAGAAAGAGAACAGAAAGCAGGTAGCCAACCCCACTTACTTTCCCAAAGAGAAAAACAAACCATGAAGGTAAGGTGACTTACTCATTTAAGATTTTTTTTACACAATTGAAGGTAAAAAGTAAACAACCCACAAGGAATTTAAAATGTAGTTCAATGAAACATAAAACTCAATGAACAGGTTAAAAAACAGGTGAATAAAGAATTACTGTACTGAAAGGTAGAGATAGGAAATTACCAAGAGTGCAGCATACAGAAATAAAGAGTTAGAAAATATGGAACTGTTTAAGAAACATGAAGGATAGAAGAAAAAGGTCCAATACATGACTTCTAAGATTACCAAAAGGAAAGATGGGAGAGAATAAAACAAAGGCAAAATTTGAAGGGATACATGGCTGAGAATTTCTCAGATTCTTTGAAAGACATGAACTCTCAGATTCAAGGAGAAATAGCAAGCAAGAAAAATAAAAATAAATCAAACCCTGAACACACAACACAACAGTAAATTTGCAGAATACCATGAACAAAGCAAAGATTATAGGGACTTGCCTGGTGGTCCAGCAGTTAAGACTCCACACTCCCAATGCAGGGGGCCCGTGTTCGATCCCTGGTCAGGGAACTAGATCCTTCATGCCACAACTAAGAGCCTGCATGTCGCAACTAAAGATCCCACATGCCACAACTAAAGATTCCACATGCCGCAACAAAGATCCTGCACTCGGCAACGAAGATCCCACGTGCCACAACTAAGACCTGGCGCAGCCAAATAAAAAATAAATAAATAAATAATTTTTTAAAAAAAGAAGACGAAAAGATTATAAAGCAGCTAACAGAAAAAAACGAATTAACTGTAAGAGCTGAGAATCAGACTTCTAAATTACTATATCAGACGCCAAAAGATAATGAAATGGAATAACTTTGTCCAACTGCTGAGAAAAAAATAACTGCCAACCCAGATTTTTATACCCAGCTAAATTATCATTCAATAGTTACAGCAAATAAAAACACTTTTTTAATTTGCAAGCAAAAAAAAAGTGTTTATGCTTAATAAATTCTCACTGAAAAAAAACTTAACATCTACCTCTGGAAGAAGGAAATTTAACTCAGAAGGATGAAGTATGATGAAAGAAGGAACAGCAGGCAAAGAATTTGCTAAGCAGGTGGGTGACTCCAAACAAGCAGACTTTATCAAATAAGAACAGCAACAACTAATTCTAGAGTACAAAAACGAAGTGGAATTAGAATACTGAATCTTGGACTTCCCTGGTGGTGCAGTGGTTAAGAATCCGCCTGCCACTGCAGGGGACATGGGTTTGAACCCTGGTCCAGGAAGATCCCACATGCCACGGAGCAACTAAGCACGTGTGCCACAACTACTAAGCCTGTGCTCCAGAGCCCGTGAGCCACAACTACTGAGCCTGCATGCCCTAGAGCCTGCGCACCACAATTACTGAGCCCATGCGCCACAACTACTGAAGGCTGCACGCTCTAGGGCCCGCATGCTGCAACTACTGAGCCCGCATGCTGCAACTACTGAAGTCCACGCACCTAGAGCCCACAACAAGAGAAGCCACTGCAATGAGAAGCCCACGCACTGCAAGGAAGAATAGCCCCTGCTCACCGCAACTAGAGAAAGCCCACGCACAGCAACGAAGACCCAAAGCAGCCAAAAAAAAAAAAAATGAATACTGAATCTCAACAGTGTGTAAGACAAACTGTGGGTTCTTTTTTATTTGGGAAGAGAGTAGAGATACTGATTTAACATTATATATTTTTTTCAAGTATGCAAGCCAAAAATTTAAGAGTAGCCTCTAAAAGAACTGAAAGCTTCCAGATGGTGATAAAGAAAACCCAAGTTATCTAACAGAGGCAGGAAAGGAGAAAAATGCAAACAAAACACATGGTACATAACACAAAACAACGTATTAAATAACAATATATTTTATACTAATTAGATATTAAATTAACATATAGTGGTATTCAGAATACTTTTTAAATGGATTTGGGACTTCTCTGGTGGTCCAGTGGGTAAGACTCCACTCTCCCAATGCAGGGGGCCCAGGTTCGATCCCTGGTTGGGGACTAGATCCCGCATGCAGCAGCTAAGAGTTTGCATATCACAACTAAGAGCCCGCATGCCACAACTAAAGATCCCACATGCTGCAACTAAGACCCAGCACAGCCTAAATAAATAAATATTTTTTTAAAAAATGGATTAAACTTGCAAATTAAAAGTCTCAGATTAGGTTGAAAAAAACCCCAACTATCTGTCATTTACAGGAGACACATCTAAGACATTAGGACACAGGGACTGAAAATAAAAAGACAGGAAAAGATACCAGCAAATAGTCACAAAAAGAAAGCTGGCATTAATACCAAAGAAAATAGACCAAAGAAAAAAGTATTATTAGAGATAAAGATGTTCTCTACAAAAGCAATTCTCCAGAAGGACATAAACAACTCTAAACAACTATATACTTGAGAAAAGTTCAAATTACACACAGCAAAATTTGACAAAATTATAAAGTGAAGTTGGCGAAGCCATAGTCAGAGAGAGTTTAACATAGTTCTCTCAGGAACTGGTAGATCAAGAATGCCAAAATTTAGTAAGATAAGGAAGATTTGAACAACACAACTGATAAGCTTGATCTAAGGATATCAGAATCAAATTTCACCCAACAATCAGAACACAATCTTCTCAAGCATGAATGAAATATTTATGGAAACTGACCATGCAGTGTGCCACAAATCAAGCATCAATAAAAACCAAACAATCAGGATTATAGAGACTGCTCTGTGACTATAATGCAATCATGTTAGAGGCCAACTTAAAATTTTTTGGAAATTTTTAAATATACTTATAAATAACTCATGAATCAAACAAATACTAAAAAGTAGAAAATACCTAGAAATGAATGATAAAGGAAACACTACAGATCAAAAATCATGGGACCCAGGGACTTCCCTAGTGGTCCAGTGGTTAAGAATCCATCTTGCAATGCAAGGGACACGGGTTTGATCCCTGGTCAGGGAACTAAGATCCAATATGCCGCGGGGCAACTAAGCCCACGTGCCACAACTAGAGAGGAGCCCATGCGCCACAACAAAGAGCCTGCACGCTGCAATGAAAGATCCTGTGTGCCGTGACTAATACCCAACGCAGCCAATAAATAAATATTTAAAAATATCATGGAACCCAGTTAAAGAAGTGCTCAAAGGAAAATTCTAGAGCCTTAAATGACTATGTTAGAAAAGGAGATTAAAAAGTAAATGAGCATAGGGTACACTTAAGAAGTTAGAAAAGCATAAACAGTAAGCCCAATGAAAGTAGAAGGAAAGATAAAATACAGTTAAGAGTATAAAGCAATGAAATGTGGCAGGCAGAGGGGAGGCAATGGACAAAACCAAAAGCTGCTCCTTTGAAAATAAAATAATAAAAAATAGGTCTGGCAAGACTTATCAAGAATAAAAAGAAAACATACAAATAATATTAGGAATGAAAAGGGGGACATAATATAGACACAGAGGCTGTCTTGAAATATATGACACAAGAATAGAAAACCTGAACAGGCCAGTAACACTGAAGAACTTGAATCATTAGATAAAAGCCTACTCAACAAAAAAAGTCCTAGGTCCAGATAGTTTTACAGGAGAATTCTACATGTAAGGTCCACCAAGCATTCAAAATACAGATATTTCCTTTGCCTTTATCTGTTTCCTCCAGATCCACTTTCCTCTCTGTTAGCCTTCTCTCCAGAAGACTAACAAGTCTGGACGCGGTTTCCTTGCCTCCCAAACTTCTGTTGCGTTTGGCCAATGGGAATCAAGAAACCAGAGGACAAGATGATAGAGAGACTGGGGGTACTTATTACCTGGCGCCCTCTGTGCTTTGCCATGGTATGGCAGTGGTTCCTTTCTCCTATGTAAGTCCACAGTTCTGTGGGACATCTCTCCCAGGGCTACAGTTCTCATCCTGTTTGGTAATGGCTCCCTCCCCATGCACTTCAGATCTAGGTGTTATAAGAGCTTCCCACTGTGGCCAGTCTCCAGGTGCTTCACCATCCACTGTTAGTTCCTTTAATCCTGCCCACACCTTTGTAAACTGTCTGTTCAATTAAATTTGATTCAATTACCTCTCTGAGTGTGCCATCTGTTTGCAGCCAGAACTCTAATACACCTTTATACAAACTCTTCAAGAAAAAAATGAACATACACTCCTAACTGCCTTATAAAAGGTTACATTAATCTTAATAACAAGAAAAAGGTAGTATAAAAATTATGAGTGAAATTTTATAACATATGCAGAAATCCCAAGTAGAATATTAACATATTAAATCTAGCAATGTATAAAAATAGAACACATCAAAACCAAGTAGGGTTTATTTAAAGAATATAAGGATAGTTTAACACTACAAAATCTATTGATACAATTCACCTCAGTAACAAATTAAAGGAGAAAGACAATGTGAATAAATGCAAGGGAAATTTTGATAAAATAGCCATTTGTGATATTTAATTTAACAAATTAAGAATAGAAGGAAATAAAGGCTATCCACCGAAAACATACACAATGCTTCCAATGCAAGAGGCACTTCCTTTAATAGGAGGAAAACAAGGATGCCCATGGTTATAGATTCAAATAAACTTTTTACCAGAGGAAATTGCCAGCAATCCTAAGGTAAGAAAGAGGAGTGACACACAAGAGAATTAGAAAAGAAGAAACAAAACCGTCATTATTTACCAACGTGATTCTCTTGGATTTTCTCTGTAGATGCTTTCCATTAAAACTATTAGACCTGTAAGAGTTCAACAAGTCTGCTGAATATACCAGAAAACTGAAATAATTATAAAAAAATTTTTAAATACTATTTACAGCATAAACCAAAAAACTATAAGGTACCCAGGGGTAAATCTAACAAAAAAGATTCAAGATCTTTAGATAATTACTAAGCTTTACCCAGAGACATTAAATAATAATAAGAGGTTACTTTTACTGATCACTTACTATCTGCTGGGCAATGCTTTGAGTGATGTGGATATGCCTATAAGCTCATTTAATTGATACAATAGTACTGTATGATAGATATAATTATTATAAGCCTCATTTAACCTTAACCACTACCCCACACTGCCTCTCCTAAGAAGGGGTTTCTCGTGTGCATTAGTGGTATACTGGTGAGCATAGCTGCCTTCCAATAAGGGGTGTCTCATTGCAGGCACCTCCCATGCAGGCACCTCTGGCTCAGCCAAGCCAAGCCTCCAGAAGACATTCTCAGGTGATACTGAGGCAGACTCGACCTGAATTACCCAGGCTCCAGCTGTCTGAGACTCTCAATTGAAGGGCAAGAAGCCCTTCTTCCATCAGATGAGATCACAGCACAGCGTGGGAGCAGAGCTTGGGACTTGATCTACTTCAAATCACATAAGGATACAGACCAACTCTGAAGAAAGCAGATGTCCATATTAGGCCTAGCCACCCTTCAGACACCATGTCACTCTTAAGTTCATGTGGCTTTCCCATTCCTAAGAACAGGTCAATGTAGATTCCTCAGACTTGACATGTTTTATTTATTAAGACTTTAAGCTGCTTTGCAGAGTTAAGGACTTAATGGACATTCAACTATTTATGCCTTTTTAGTAACATTTGAAGATTCTGGCTAACGGAAATGCAGTATTTATTTTGCAGTTTTTGCAACTTTTCTGTAAGTCTGAAATTATTTCAAAGTTTTTAAAAATGTAAAAAAATTTTATCCTTACATCTGTAAGTCCATTCCCATCAGGTTCACGGGTAGACCCAATTTTATAAAGATGGCAATTGATAAACTCAACATAAAACTCCAGTAAATATCCTAACAGTTTTTCCCCCATAGAAGTTGACAAAGCTGATTTTTAAATTTATCTGGAAGCAAAAAGCGCCAAAAATAGCTAAGCAGTTTCTGTTGTTTTATTGTTGTTGTCTGTAACATACAGAACTGTTTATTCTGCTGTTTACAATACAAAGACATAGGGAAATGTTATTGTTCGTGCAATATAGTAGGGGAAAAAATGTGAAACTGTCCATTAGGGTCGGTTTACCAGATGTCCTGTCATTAAGAATAACAGCTATAAACAGAGCAGTTCCTGGTACTCTGTACTTCATTTTGTTGATTCTATCTGGATTCCCTTATTTGTCCCTAGAAAGCTTTATTGAGACAACACAGCTCTGAAAGAGAATAAATAACAATATGAAAGGATTTGCCCTTCTACATGGCAAGACAAAACTATAGTAATTAAGAAAGTATTAGCACAAGGATAGACAACTTGACCAATGGAACAGAACAAAAAGCCCAGGAACAAATCCATGCCTGGAAGGAAACTTGATATTTTGATAGAGGTATCTTGAAACTTGATAGAGACAGCTTTGCAAATCAGTAGGAAAAGACTTTACCATTCCTCACTTGCTGCTGGGAGAGCTGGTTATTCATATGGAAGAAGGAAAATATATCTTTATCTTACTCCATTCAAACAATTTAATTCTCCATAGATTAAGGACTCAAATATGAAAGGCAAAATTTTAAAACTTTTAGAAGAAAATATAAGACAATAATCTCTATGACCTCAGGGAAAGAAAAATCCTTCTTAGGACACAAATGCACAAGCCATTAGGGAAAACACTGGAATATTCAATTATATTAAAGGTAAGTTAACCGCAAGAAATCGCAAGGAGAATAAAGAGATAACCCACAAACTGGGATATACAGATGTATATCTGGAAACAAAATGAAACAAAAACACAAATTCATACAAACTAGTAAGAAAAGGATGAACCATCCAATATAAACATGGATAAAAGACATGAACAAGAATAATGATTAAATATACATTAGTATATTAATTATATGTAAATATGTATTACATCAAGTATATAAATAACAAAAATCACAACGATATATCATTTCACACTCACCAGAACTTGCCAAAAATTCAAGTATGACAATATCAAGTTTTGGCAAGAACATGTAACAAGTGAAAATATGCTATTTGGGGAGTATAAATTGGTACGAGCACATTGGCAACCTACTGGGCAATATTTAATCAAGAGTTGAAGGTATATATATATATGAGCCTGTGACCCAGCTATCTCAAGACTAAGGATGTACGCTAGAAAAACTCTCATTCAAGTATACAAGGAAACAGCAAAACATTCTCAAAGTAACTGAAAATAACTTTAATATCTACTGATGAGAATGGATTGATAAATGGTGATATCTGTGGTATATTCTTACAATAGAGTAGAGCAGCAAAAATGAATGTGTTATAGCAGCAAATAGTACAATGGATTTACAGATCTCAAATCCATTTTGAGTTGTATCTATAGACAGAGATATGAAAGGATAGAAACATTATAAAGTTTACATAAGTTAAATACTGTTTTGGATAGAAACAGGCAGTGAAAAGTATGAACACATACAAGAGGATCAACAGGAGCGTCAGGGCAGTGGTTACTTTTGGGAAGGGAAGGAGAAAAATAGGAACTGAGTGAGGTCCATACAATTACATCTGCAATGTTCAATTTATAAGATGTTATGGGAAAACCCGAATGAACTTTTTGGCCAATACAATATTAATCTGCTTGGTAGGTAAGTACATTATCTCTTTCGCATGCCTGAAATAGTTCATTTTTTGAAAAGATTCCAAGAGATAAGAACTCCTATTCAGAGTCACACCACTATGTGATTTCCTAAAATGTGCAAGTGAAACCAAAATTGAAATAGCACAAACCCCTGTGACCCTTCCATCTTACAGTCACAGGACTGAAACTTTATAGAGTTCATCTAATAAATGTGAATGGACAGGAAAAGGAAGGGGCAGGATCCATCTTGGATCCCATGACAAGATGTACCCTGGGGACCCTCAGGGAAAAGAGAGGAAAGTTATTCCTGCTCTTTTATAAAAGTGATAATCACTTTTTTCTTAGTTGTTTTGAACTCCTTATGCAAAAGATACTTTGTAATTATGCCATCAATTAAAAAATGTTGAGCCTCCACTATATAACCTAAGAGAAATTTGTCCTCTCAGAACAAACTGCTTTTTTCTTGTTTGAAGAAGTTGGTTAAAGTCATCTCTGCAGGATGTATCTATAATCCTAGAGACCTGGATACCTTCAAGGCCCAGAACTCCCCCCTCCCAGTTCCATGCTTCTGCCCTTTTCTCTTAGTTATTGCTGGCTCTTAGGCATCAAACGCTGGCTTCCTGTTCCCCTTTATTGAGCTCTGGAGACTTGGAACTGGTAAGAGGCTTTGAAGAAAAGTACAAAGCCAGGAAAACACGGAAGGGAGACAACTATGACTTTCCAAAGGAAAGCAAATCTCAACAGTTGTAATAACATTTTAGACTTTCCTCTGTCTGTAGCTTACGTAAGACGTGGCTCAGACAGGAGGACCTAAGAAGTACTTAAGTCACTGAAGTTGGAAACGGTGAAAACTCAGGTTCCGGCGGGCAGAGAGGCTGAGGACAGGATTTTTTTTCTTTAATTTTATTTTTGGCTGCGTTGGGTCTTCGTTGCTGCGCGCGGGCTCTCTCTAGTTGCGGTGAGCGGGGGCTACTCTTCGTTGCAGTGCGCAGCCTTCTCACCGCAGTGGCTTCTCTTGTTGCAGAGCACGGGCTCCAGGCGCGCGCGCTTCAGTAGTTGTGGCACGCAGGCTCAGGAGCTGTGGCTCACGGGGTTAGTTGCTCTGCAGCATGTGGGATCTTCCCGGGCCAGGGCTCGAACCCGTGTTCCCCTGCATTGGCAGGCAGATTCTTAACCACTGAGCCACCAGGGAAACCTAGAGGACAGGCATTTTGGATACTGGTATTATAATCCTGGCTTGTTCTAAACTCTAAGTATCTCCAGCATGCCCTTTTCACCATCCTATAAAGACACTGGGTGAACTGTTCACTTTGGGTGTCATTCTAAGTGCTTTATTAGACCTAAATTCTTCAGAGCACAGACTCTGTAGAATCCTCTCTATGTGAGGTAGTCCCACAGTCAGGGCCAAGCACCATGCCACCATTTCACAATATGGAAAAAGGAGGCGCGCTCGTGGCTCGTATATTCTCATCATTAGGCCTGCAGCCATCCCTTAATCCAGAAATATGATGTTGTTCTTGTAAATGGCCTCGGGCCCTCTGACCCAGGGCCTCCATTTCATGATCCTTTTACACTACAATAGTTTTTTTTTTTTTTTTTTACAATAGTGTTTTAATGAACTGAGTTTGAATGCTGAAACTCCAGTCTCGTTGGTCATGCTACTGCGACAGTTCACTGAGCACAGCCCTCCCCATTCTATTCTGCTGTCCTGCGCTTTGAATTCAGGGCTTGCTGTCAGCACGGAAAGCACCAGAGTTCTGATATGGCAGCCTTTGGTTATGTTCAACCGAGGGATTTATCTTCCACAACCTACTCAAAACCCTCCTCCAAAAGCTACCAAAAATTCCCCTGGTGAGAAATGCTATTATGAGAAGGAGTGGCTGCTTTCTGACTCACACTGTTTCATTAAAAAGATTTTTTTTTTTTTCAAACAAATGTTCAGTAGAAGAATCCAAAGGTTTTCCAAAGTCACAGCAAAAACAGAACAGCTCATAATACTATTTCTCAAAGGTCTGTCACTTCATAGGAGATTCCTATACCTCAAAATGCTGGAGATGCTTAGATTCACTATCCTTTTACATTGCATTTGGCCTCTGGGCTGAGAGGAGGTAGGAAGTGGATGCATTAAACGCAGCCAACAAGACCGGGCTCATCAGGTATTAAGACGGAAGGCAGCTTAGCTTGCAAGCCAGCCCTGGGCATAGGCCTTGGACTTACCAGAGTTCGCCAGGGCTGGCTGCAATAGTTATGAATGTTTTAGCCATTTCTGACCAGGATTGAGGAAATCTAATAATACGTGTTATATTTCGTAATGCTTATTACAGTAGTGGGCAGTGTTACCACAAAGTTTCTTTGAAAAGCTGACTTAGATGGTGCTGTGCCTCTGGGGGCATTAAAAGTGTGTCTGATCTAAACAGAATAGACCAATATTACAGAAAGCTCACTTGTATTTATGGTAGACCAAGTACTTCATTGGTTTAGGCTGGAATCCCAAGGGCTCCCTCAAATCCCTGTAGGATTCCTGGAGTACTTAAGCAGGCATCAAGATAAAAGAATCTTAATATTTCTTAGTTTTTCTCTAAGGAAAAGCACCTTCTCAGTGCGGAGGGGTGGGGGGGGTGATATTTGAGAGGGAAACAAATGAAAAGATCTCCAAAGACTGGAGAAATAGGGGCAAAATGACCAAGCTGGTGGGAGTCTTGGAGTCTCAGTCCTGCATTCTCCTCCTACCTCTGTCTCAGATCATCTGGATGACTCTAGATTTAAGTTTCTTCCACACATAATAAATCAACTTTGACCTTAAAAGATACTGTACAGTACAGAGGTGACTAATTTCAGAACAACTCCTTTTGAAGCGTGGCTTATTTAATTACACTTTGCAGAGGGCTGAAGGTACTACCAACAAGCAAGCTGGAGCCATGCTATGCCAAGTCTAATTCACCAAGACCAAAAGGACCACATATGCCGAAATGTAAGGAGGGGTTGCTCCAAAGATTATCCTTCAGAGAGTAAGATATCACCTTACAGCCAAAGTCTGCATAAGGTCTTTCAGCACGGAACATTTCCCTAAATTCTGTACTTTGGGCAAAAAAATACTCAACTCTAACACAGATTTAATAATTATTCCAGGGGGGAAATGATATTTCAGTCACTACTGCTGCCTATCATAAACAAGGCTTTAAAAATTACTTAAAACAGCACTAAAGTGTCAATGTCGCGGAGCTCAGAGACAAACACAAGACCAAGGAGGAAAACTCTTACATTTCCCTATGTACATTTTGGCCTGGGATAAATTTTACAGAGATGGGTTTAAAAGGTGGTGGATCAGGCTTCTAGAAAACAGTGTTCAGTGACCAGAAAGAAAAGTGGCTCTAGGGATGACAAAGATACTGAAGTCAAAGATAATGAAAAAAAAGTTTTTCTTTTGATATTTTCATTGAGAAGATAAGAGGACCATTTATATTGGCACATATGAGGAATTTCTTCTTACCAGGCACTTGACTGGAACCACAAAGAAAAGATCACCTGCCCCAGCCCAGATACAGGATTTAGTTAACAAGGAATAATGTGAGTGAAAGAGTAGAGAGGAGATCATCCGTGTAGCAGCCTCATGGACAAGCGCCTGAATTTGTTTATTCAACAGAGGAACTGATGAAGAAGGTAAAATCTTCCACAAGCTGCAATATTCAGACTTTCTCTTAAAGGAGTGAAGAAGCAAAAATTCTTAGAAAGAACAAAGTAATGCCAATCACCTTCATAATAAATATACATTCCCAGCACCTAGCACAGGTCCGGGTATACTGGAAGCACTCAATCTCTGTTGAATAAATGAATATCTTAGCTCAACAGACACACACAAAGTCTCATATTTTCAGTCAGCTTTAAAAAAAAAAAAAAAAAGGGTACTTTGTCCACTTTAAAGTCTGGATTCATCCTGAGATCTTGTACTTGTCTAGCTACCAGGCTGGGGATATAAGAAAGAGGATGTAACTCAGGAAGCCCTTCTGTAGCACAAGCAGCCAACGGCAGCTGTGCCTTAGGTGAGAAATCAGGGGAAAGAAGCCCAGGATAGGGGACACTGCCACAACTACCTTCTGTTCGGAGAAACTCAGGACCAAGGCAGATTGGCTCAGGCCTATCTGTACGAGAAAAATGCTTAGTACCATGTAAAAGAAAACAGCCAAAGAATGAACAATGCTCTTGCTGGGTGGATCTACCCTCTGGGAGCAATAGAAAAGAAGATTTGTATGGATTCTGCCTGGGAAATATCTGACTAGTTTAGTGATACTGAAAGTGATGCTAATGAATGCATGAGAAAAGAATTCAGAGTTCTTTCTCTCTGTTTATGGAGAGAAAAGTTAAAACCATGGTAGGGGTGCACTTCAGATATAGACGGTATTCTGACTACATTTTTAGAATCATTTGTTACAAATTCAGATTCTACTGAACTCTGGGAGTGGGGTCCTGTCCTCTACATTGTTAATGAGACCCTAGAGAATACTGGGCAGAGTCAAGTTTGAAAACCCTTTGAACCATTCACAGAAATCAGGAGAGCTCCTGTCTGCATCTGCCTCCTTCTCCTTACAGATCCGGGAGTGCACCATAAATTCTTACCATGCCTCCTCTTACTTTACGGCGGCACGGTGAATTCCTCCTTCCTCTTTACTCCCAACAGAGGAAGGCTGTACTCTCAATTCCAACAACTCGAGGGAGATCTCAAGGTAAACAGTTTCATCAGCCTACAAAGTACCCCAGCTGCGGCTTTCAGATTAAACCTGGTTCTCTATTTGCTTCGCACTTGACGGTTGGTCTTCAGGTTATTCACCCCTCAAGCATTTAGCCTATCAAAATCAGGAACCCAACTGTTGGTTTCAAGGATAAACCTGTGTTCTTATGAGAAAATAAGATTCAGAGGTGAAAACTGCCAGGTCTGTAAGAAGTCCATTCTCATACTCAAGCCTACACCCACCGTAATCACTAGGAACCATTTGATTGAGACAAGGCCGTGGCAAAGCTTGGAAAAGAAACAAATGGAAATTTGTACACATCCATCATTCTAAAAGATGGGGAATAGGATTTAGGTTTTGGACTAACTTCAAGATTTTGGTACCTCAACCTCAGTGACCCAGTCATTAAAAACACCCCCTACTTAAGGGTTAGTAAGAGCAAGACCAAGAGCTTAAGTTACCACCACTTCCCTATGACTTTTTTCCAATTTTGAAACTGTCAAAATTGAAGTTTAGTCTTAAAATCGGGTTTGCTATAATGTAAGTACCCAATAAGCTTGGGTTTAATGTCACATTTGTAAAATACAAAGCATGTTCCTTTCCCCAAAAGGAACTGGAGTTGCATTTCTGGTAAAGAGTGGCTTGGCTCAGAGAGTATTCCTTGTGACCTATTTGGGGTGTGTCTTTGTTTAATGGCAAAATGTACACATCCCATAAAACACACACTTTAAGAGTGAAACCACTGTTTCTTGCAACACCTTTCAAACCCCAGTGAGGGAGAATTAACTGTGACCTTCAAGAAATGATCTTCTCCTCAAGGGAACTTTTTTTTTCTTTTATAGAAAATAAGCCCTCATGGTAATAGAGAGCTAAAAAACTCTGCTTTTTAAAAAGTCTTCCAAGAAAACCCAGTCTTCATTAAGAATAAAACTTCTGCAGGGCAGGGACCCACCATGCTATTTGGAGGCCACAGAATGCTTTTCCTTTTCCAGAAACTATGGAAAGGACCATTACATCTAGCACACCTATAGCGAGGCACAAAGAGGCTTTCTGATCCACTCCGATGGAACTGGCAACTCTCCCTAATTATTTAAGAACAGAGAAAATTAAATCACTTGAGAACCCTAGAGTGGCAGCAGGATAGGACCCATGAGATATCCTGCTGGCACGTTCAAAGACTTACCAAAAAGTCACCATCTATCAGCCCCTGTTCATGGCTTGGTAACAACAGAGAACAGTTTAGTTTTCTGCACATGCACGTGTATACACGCATCTGACAAAGAAGTTGGAGGGAAACCTCAATGACCAGCCATTTTATATTAGGGCCCAGGAAACAGGCAAGCTCTTCCTTCCAACACGGTGGAGCCTCTATATTTTTTCCCCCACATCTAGAAATCTGTATTCTGAGATAAACAGGACTACAAATGGATGACCAGACCTCCAGAATACCACCCAACCATTAGGAGTTAAACACCGTATAGCAAAACGCATTTTATGTGGAAAAGAAGGGACTCTACTCGGATTCTATGAAGCAGCTCTTCTCAAGTGGCATTCTTATTATGGACGGCCCCCTCAACACAGATCACATGTCAGTAGAGAGCACTAGCTTCCATTTTGGGGAAAGAGTTCACACGATCCTAAATCTCTCTGCCCAGCAACTTCTGAGGAGATGAAAGAAGGCAGAGAACTCTAGAAGTGACGCTGTAAGAACACCACTTCCCATTTCTATGTTATTTGGCTTCTGTAAACACCATCTCATGAGACCACAACAGCGACCTGGCAAGGTAAGCAGAACAAGTATTATCTTCAACTTACAGGTGGAGAAATGGTGACTCTGAGGCTAAATGACTCACTTGCACAAGGTCACAAGACAGGCAGTTAACTAGCAGCCCAACCGGGAGAGGAACCTAGCCCTCTGACACGCAAGCAGTGCAGTTTCCACAACGCTATCCAGCTTCCTCATGTTTTAGGTTGAGAGGCAGTAGAGGGTAATGGCTAAGAGACCAGGTGGATTCTGATACTGGCAGACCTGCATTCCAATCCCAACTCTGCCACCTATTAGCTATCTGGCCTTGTGTAGGTTCCTTAGCCTCCCTTTACACCTCAGTTTCTTCATCTGTAAAATGGGAATTAAAACATTTTACCTCCTAGAGTTATAGTGATGATTAAATGAGCTGATGAACATATGGCACTCTAATTCATTCACTCAACAAATATTTGTGCCTGGCACATGGAGTGCAGGAGTTACAACAGTGATCAAGAGGCACAGTCTTCCTCTCATGGAGCTTAAAATTTAGTCAACTTAAACAGAAAGAGTAAATGGATAAATACAATGTGTTAAGTGCTATCAAGGTAACAGGTGAGTGACTGGAGAGACTGACAGGCGGGAGCCAATTTTTAAGAGTGGTCTCTAAGGAGAAATTTAAGTTGAGCCCTAAGGGATCATAAAAGGCTATCCCTGTGCAGAATGGAAGGAAAAGCATTCCAGGCAAAGGAAATAGGGCGTGCAAGGGTCACAGCCCAGAGAAGGCAAACGTGACTGTGTGTATCCTCGCAGGATTTGGGGAACAACTTTTACAGGCTGGCTGTATTTGTATTTTAAATTTTACAGGCTGGCTGTATTTGTATCTTAAAAGTAACAAAGACAACGCTCAAGGGAGGTGAGGTGTCTCGTCCAAGGTCACAGCTTCTCCAAGGAGGACCTGAGACCCCAGTATTCTACCTCCTGACATAACATCAGCTTGCTCCCTTTGAGGAAGCCTCTAGCTCATTGAGCTCCCCCACTTATTTCACTGACAGCTGTTTTCTGTGCCCCTGAAGAGTTCCAAGAGCACCTTGAAAACACAGGCAACGACATCACATCAGCTTCCAGTCAACTGTGCACTGAAATCCTCACTCTTCTACTCTTAAGACACAAGAGTGAAAACTGCTGGGACCTTCCCCAAGGCTCCAAAATTTCTCTTCTTACAGCAACAAACAAGAGAGGAAGGGGATGTCCTGGAAGGAAGAGCCTGTGGCCTGTTGCAGAAGGTGAGATAGAACCACCATTGCAGAAGAGCGGAAATATCAAAGTTCCTCTCAAATGAGCTGCACAGGAAAAACTAATTACTTTATTTGAATAAAACAACAAATCCCTAAGGAGGTGGTTCTCAATCAGGCGATACCCCGCCCCCACCAAGAGCACTTTGAAATTTGTGGGAGTATTGAGTGGGCAGGGCCAGGTATGCTCAATGTCCTGCAAAAGGACAGGATGGTCCTATAACAACTATATTACCCAAAATATTAACAGCGGCCCCACCCATTTTAATATTAATCCCTCAAGGGATTAATATGCTCCAACTTTTCCTGTAGTCCCTGGTTCAGTGGCTCTTCCTAACCTCACTACAACTAGATAAAAAAACCTTAAGGTTTTATAGCTGAGGAGTCTGAATTCTGGAATCCAATTTTAAGCTCATAGCTCCAGCATGGAACTTGGTGGCGGAATAAGGAAAAAGATGTTTCCAGTAAGAGACAGACAAGAAATTTAAGCAAGGGAACTCCTTCTCCAGAGAAACCTCTGTAAGATTACATTTTTGCAACACACAAAATTCTACTTGCCCTTTTTGAGAATCTCCTTATAGCACCCTTCAGTTTAAAATCAGACACTAATGACAGTTCTTTTAAAAACTTAACTACAATCATCTCAAAAATACACCTGACTCTTTCTGGACCAAGTTTTATAAGAAATATTATTAAGTTCAAGATGTCTAAGGGAGGGAGATGCAAGAGGGAAGAGATATGGGGACATATGTATATGTATAACTGATTCACTTTGTTATAAAGCAGAAACTGACACACCATTGTAAAGCAATTATACACTAATAAAGATGTTTAAAAAAAAAAAAAGATGTCTAAAGCTGATCAAATGTCTAAAAGTACCAACGGTAGTCATGCCTTCCATCTCATTCAGGGCAGAGTTGGATGCATGCAGGTCAGAGAAGCTCCAATGATATCTAGAGGTCTGTTCAGGGACTGAAATTCCATCCTAGCAATTAAAAGCCACTTTCAAATGTTACTCTAAATTAGTCACTAATTCTCCCTAAAAATTATTTCACAATTATTTTAAAGAATTGAAAAAAAAAGACTGTTTTCAGAAAGAGATACAAAAAGTCTACCCTATTTCACAATAGCTAGAACAGTGATCCAACAAATAAATCCTCCATAAAGCAATCTTTCTTCTACACAATATCTAAATTTTCTGAAGTCTCCCAAAGGAGTCTGAATATGTTAACTTCTTCACTCCAACTTGCCAATTAGCAAATAGCGGCCCCACACCCCTTCTGACCAATTTTCTAGAAGCTTAACCTGGCTTCTCAGGTTAGCTAAGCAGACAGACCTGTTTTCCTCCAAAAGCACCGAGCAGTGCCTTTTCTGCCCTGCCTGTTAGAGCCTGGGAAATCCTCCTCCAGCTTTTCGCTGACCTGCCACCAGAAGTTCACAAAATGAATTCATCCAGGTTCTCTGAATCCTCCTTTCCCCCTGACATGTGCCAACAGCCAGGCAATAAAATGCCACCTCTTGGTTACAAAAAGATGCAGAATACCCAGAAGACCAAGCACTTAGCATGGAGGGGAAAAAAAAGATGGAGGGATGCAAGAGTCATTGAGCCAAGGCTACTGCATGCAGCACGGGCAACCAGAGCCCTGGTCCTGCAAAGCCTCCCAGGGAGGCTCCCGGCTGGGCCCTCCATCCAGCAGGCCACACCTGTCTATGACAGCAGCCTGACAGCCGCTCCACTTTAAACAATTCAAACAGATTTCCAGCAGGGTGGCAAAACTGGGCACCCGTCTCTCCCAGCAAGAGCAAGAGCCCTAATCCAAACACCACTTGGCCCCAATTTTTTCACACCCTTTGTTTAGGAGACACCGCTTGGTCAAATTGGATCCTTCTCTGTTACCGGTGAGGCAAGCACAATGCAGCAGTTACAGAAAGAAAGCATCGAGGCCGACTTGCTATAAGCCAGACAAGACCTGAGGATGGGGATGCCAGTGAATGAGACTTCAATAGGCATCCATAAGTGAACCAACACCTGAAGTCCTAATACGCCCGGCTCCGCAGCCTCTCAGAAAGCCTCTTTTCTAGAGGGTGGGTATCCCATTCATCCCTTGGCTTCGGCGAACCAAGGGGAAGGCAGACAGATCCAGGTTGCGCACTCCACCTCCAAATCTTCGCACACGCGCGAAGGTGTGGGGCGCCCCGGCGCGCCCCCGCTTGCACTCCACCCTCTGAGGCCTCCACCAACCGCGGACTCACCACTGTGCGAGCTGAACCACCTGGGTGCGATGTGCAGAGGTAGAGCATCCGCCAGCGAGGCTCGGGAGCCCAGGTACAGCATCCCGTCTCTATGGTGACCGCCGCCCGTCTCCTGGTAACCATTGCCGTGGGCATAGGTGGAGTCGGACGCCGACCCTCCGCCGCCGGGCGCCCTCTCGGAGTCGCCGGTTCCCCGGGAGGCGGGGGTGTAGAGGCCAAAGGGCACCCCCCCGGCCGTGCTGGGGTCCATGCCCATGCCCGCCACCGAACTGACCGAGCGGCTGCGCAGCCCCATGGCCCCGCCGCCCGCCCGGTAGTGCCCAAAGTGGGGCGCCCCTCCCGGAGGGGGCACGGCGCTGTCATCGGTGGAGACCCCCGGGAAAGGGCCCCGGGAGCGGGCCGCCGTGCTCTGCTTGCCCCCCATGCTCGCCCGGGCCCCGGTGGGGCGGGAACCTGGAGGCCGAGACCCTCCCCCACTTCTCAGCAGCGGGGGGAGGGTTGGGCGAGCATAAAGGGGGAGGGAGTCAAAAAAGGAGACCGGGAGAGAAAAAAGGAAAAAAAAGAAAAAAAAAAAAGAAAACCCGCGGGCGGAAGAGGCAGGCGGGCGGGGATCCCAAACTAAGAATTTAAAACGATCCAAGCCAAACGCATGTTTCCCCTCAAGGTCCAAAGAGGCGCAGTCCGGCGCGGGCTCAGCGCGCCACAGGCCGCCCCCGGGCCCCCGAAAGCCGGGGGAGCTGCAAGGAAGGAGGGAGGGAGGCGGCGGGCGAGCGGGCGGGCGGGCGCAGGGAGGCGCCGGAGGAGGCCGCCCGCCCGACAGCAGGAGGCGGAGGAGGGCTGGGGGCGCCGGGCGCGTCCCCCGCCTCAGGACGCCGCGACCATGGACGGCGGCCCGGACCCCTCCAGGCCTCGGGCGGGCTGCGGCGCTGGGCAGCCAGGCGGAGCTCGGGAAGCCGCGGTCGCGTGGCGTAGCGCTCTCGCTCCAGCCGCAGCCGCCGCCGCCGCCTGCCCCGCCAGCCGCACCGCCCTGCTCGGTCCCGGGCTGCGCTCGCCGGCGCTCCTCGCCGCCGTGGAGACAATGGAGGGAAGCAGAGCGCAGGCGCCGCCCGCGCCCCCTCCCCCTCCCCCCCCGCCGGGTTAACCCCTTCGCAGCCCCTGCAGCGCCGGGCTGCTGACGCCCGAGAGGTCCCACCCACCCACCCAGCCCGCCCCGACCCGCCTGCAAACTGAGTGGCCTGAGCTATGGGGCGTCAGGAACAGAAGCAAGGCGTCTTTCCAAGCAAGCACTCTTTAAGCCCCTGAAAGTAGCTGATGATTCAGAGGGGAACCACCTATGGGGGGAGGGGCTACCATGGTTCGAGGGGTGGGAAGGAAACGCAGGGAAGAATAAAAATTACTCTAGACGCCTACCTGGCTTTGAGGGTCACTGGTCAAGCTCCCCTCCCGGCACAAATTTGCCCCCACAGCGCCCTCTGGTGGACGTGCTGTCCGTTCTATCGGAGGTTCCCCATCCTAGAACCCCTAAAATCAGGAAGCTTAGCATTTGGGGGATTTTTAGTTTTTCGGGGGTACTTTTCACTGGGGCAGTTGTGACTCCAGATTTTGCTGACAGTAGATCAGAACTTCCTATTTTGGGCTTAAGCAAATGGGTAGATTCCTTAGCTAAAATGTAATCCTGAAAATCATTAGGTGTACGATAAAAAGTGAAAAGATATAGACATGAAAATGCAATAATGCAGCTAGAACTAGTGATTTTAGAAACTCCCTAGTCCACGGCGGGACCCCTGTTTTGTTTACCATTTATCCTGGCATGCACCACAGGGCCTGCAACACAGTAGGTACTCAATAAATATTTGCTGACCAAGTCTGCATTTTGCAATATGTCTCTCTCACATATTCACACTCACTGATTCATCGTTCGTTCGTCCATTCATTGGTTCAACAACTATTTTTCAAGTGCTGAGTGCTGGCTATGAGCATCACGCAGTCCCTGGCCTGACTTCCTTGCCCTAAATGTCCTCCAGATACTTCCAAATCAAGGAGCCAAAACAAGGTGTAAAGAAATATTAAAACCAAAAAAAGAAAGGTTGATCTGTCACAGGTATTGATTGTCCCAGTGTGACCAGCTTGGAAAGAAACAGGAGGAAGGCTATGTGCAAGCATGGAGTGCTTTTGAGGCCAGGGGAGGCAGTGAACAAAAAGCCCTGCCGAAAGAAGTTGAGATTTCTGTATGAGAAATGATGTAGCAAAAACAGAATGTTTTAATACCCAAGAAGTTATCTGTAAGTGCCTAAATGGGGAATTTGTATACACCTAAGATCCAAATATGTGATCTGAAGAAAAACAAGAAAGTTTAAATTTAACCCAATTTCCTCCCTGAAGAAAGAAGCGGGGTATTTCAGTACCATGCAGAAAAGAGGATACTAGATCCCTTGACAGATCTCTACTGGGGAGATAAATATATAATCAATAAGTATTGTAACCATCTAACTAGCTTTTGATTTACCTATTCATTCAACACTTTTTTTTTAATGTTGAACAAAATATGAATTTCTTTTTTTTTTTTTTTTGCTGCGTGGCACAGCTTGTGGGATCTTAGTTCCCCAACCAGGGATCAAACCTGGGCTCCGGCAGTGAAAGTGCAGTGTCCTAACCACTGGACCACCATGGAATTCCAAAAATATGAATTTCTAGTAAGTGCCAGGCACTGCACTAAGTTCTAGGATACAATAGTGAGAAAAACATATAGAGTCTTGTTCTCATAGGGCTTCAGAAGAAACACTAACCTAAATGTCCAACAACTGATGAATGGATAAACCAAATGTGGTATATCCATACAATGGACTGCTATTCAGCCATAAAAAGAATAAAGTGCTGATACATGCTACAACATGAATGAAACTTGAAAACACTAAGTAAAAGGAGCCAATCACAAAAGATCTTATATTGTCTGATTCCACTTATATGAAATGTCTAGAATAGGAAAATCTTATATTGTCTGATTCCACTGATATGAAATGTCTAGAATAGGCAAATTCATTGAGACAGAAAGAAATCCTGGAGGGAGGCGAGAATGGAGAATGACTGCTACTGGGTCTCTTTTTGGAGTGATGAAAATGTTCTGGCATTAGATAATGGTGATGGTTGTACAACCTTGTAAATATACCAAAAAAAAAAAAACCCCACTGAATTATCCACTTAAAAGGGTGAATTTGATGGTGTATGAATTACAGTGCAGTAACATGTAGAGATATATATATATATATATATGAAGTATCAAAGCAGGCAGTGACAGTACAGTGTGGTAAATAAGCCTAGAACAGAGACTTCCCTGGTGGCGCAGTGGTTAAGAATCTGCCTGCCAATGCAGGGGACATGGGTTCAATCCCTAGTCTGGGAAAGATCCCACATGCCACTGAGCAATTAAGCCCGTGTGCCACAACTACTGAGCCTGCGCTCTAGAGCCCACAAGCCACAACTACTGAAGCCCCTGTGCCTAGAGCCTGTGTTCCGCAACAAGAGAAACCACTGCAATGAGAAGCCCACGCACCGCAACGAAGAGTAGCCCCCACTTGCTGCAACTAGAGAAAGCCTGCGTGCAGCAACAAAGACCCAATGCAGCCAAAAATAAATAAATAAAATAAATTAATTTTTTAAAAATAGCCTAGAACAGTGCCTGGCAAGTACACGACACTCAATAAATGTTTATGAAACGAATGAATGAATGACTAAGTGCTATGAGAGTTCAAGACCATGGTGCTGATGGAAGGAGACAGGCACAGACATAGTGATTCTAAGCCAAGACCTAAAAGATGAGTTGGAGATTAGCCAGGGAAAGCAGGGTGGAGGTGGGGGATTAGCTGTATTTCAGGAAGAGAAGAATGTTCCAAGGAAAGGGAACAGCATGTTCAAAGGAACTGAAAGATGCTGCTGAGCTGCAAAGAGAGGAAGTGGTCCTCAGAAGCTGACAAGAGGGTCCAGGGAGCCATGGGAAGGAGCATGGACCATATCCTGAGGGCATGGGGAGCTGTGGAAAGATTTATCAACATCATTATCATTAAAAATAATGATTAATAAGGCCAATGATTAATGAAGATTCCAACTTGGAAAATTAAGAAACTTATCCTCTCCCCAAATAAAGATCTATATTTTTCTTTGCTTACATATTCATAAAGATACTGGATGGAAACATGAAACAACATAGTGTAGTCCCTTGGGGTGGGGTGGGCAGTAGGAACTGGAGAGCTGGGTGAGAGGATAGATGGGAAATGTTTCGTTTCATTATATACCTTTTTGTATTTTAGTGTTTCAGCCATGTAAATTTAAATAGAGAGAGAGAGAGAAAGAGATAGAGGTATATAGAAAGTGCATACCACATGCATTAAGTCTTCGCCTTGCAATGCAGGGGGTGCGGGTTCGATCCCTGGTCAGGGAGCTAAGATCCCACATGCCTTGTGGCCAAAAAACCAAAACATAAAACAGAAGCAATATTGTAACAAATTCAATAAAGACTTTAAAAATGGTCCACATCAAAAAAAAAATCTTAAAAAAGGATATACCACATGCACACTGAAAAGTCATACAGCTGGAAGGAGCAAAGCTGGACTTCTAAGCTTTACAGTGAACATGTTCATCAAGGAATCTTTGCATGACAATTTCATTTTCTCTCTATGCTTTCCAACGGGGTGAAAAAGATTAGATCTGCTTAACAGCTCTATTTCTTTTTGTATATTAATAATTTGCCCTTAAGGTGTATATTCCAGTCTACTATCATAAGCTAGTCTCTCTCACATCTGGCACCACTGAACAGCTGAGAGCCTGATCTGCAAAGGTGAAGACCCTGCTTTCTGCAATGTGATGACACTAAATTTAGGTGGCCTGTGGGACCTCGAGTGGCAGCCTTTCCCAGGCAATGCCCTTGTTATCTCCTTGTGCAGTTATTTGTATGACAAATTTCCCCCTGAAATGAAAATATTAAGATACAGAGCAGGGAAAGTTCAATCATTCAGTAGCTTGATTCTGTCCTTTACATCTTAGAAAGAGGGACTCATGGCATTAACAACAGGCATCCACTGAGACCTGAAGCCTCAGATTTGTTTCATTTCATCATTTGTTGCATCAAGAGTCCTGTACGTATTTTGTTCCAAGTTTCTCCTGTGGGTTCTTGGTTTAAAGTTAACAGGTCTGGAGACAGTGGCAAGTCATTCTGGATACTCTTTTTTTTTTTTTAATGTATTTATTTTTTTTTACTTTTTGGCCACACCATGCAGCATGTGGGATCTTGGTTCCCCAACCAGGGTTCGAACCCGTGCCCCCTGCAGTGGAAGTCAGAGTTTTAACTGCTGGACCACCAGGGAAGTCCCCATCCTGGACACTCTTGATGCAAGGATATCAGATGCAAGAACGGCCCCAGCTAGACTTGGGACCTCTGTTTTATTTTTTATCTTCATGCTCTCACTTACCCTGGGCGAACTGCTTCGTGGCTCTCCTTCAGCTGTGAAACAGGGTTAATAAATCACTAACCCACCTACCAGAATAGTCAGGAGAAAGAGCTGATAAAATCAGCATTGACTGTAGCCAATATTTTATAATAACTATAAATGGAGTATAACCTTTAAAAATTGCGAATTACTATGGTATACACCTAAGACATATAATATTGTAAATCAACTATACCTCAATTTTTAAATATTTTTATTTATTTATTTTGGCCATGCTGCGAGGCATGCGGGATCCTAGTTTCCTGACCAGGGGTAGAACACCGGGCCCCCTGTGGTGGCAGCACAGAGTCCTAACCACTGGACCACCAGGGAAGTCCCTATACCTCAATTCTTAAAAAAAAATCAGCATTGCCAAAGCCATTTGCCTTTGCAATGTCAGTGCATAACGATGGTGCAAAACCCCAGTTTCGAACATCACCTTGAAGAATGTAAGTCTGGGGGACTTCCCTGGTGGCGCAGAAGTTAAGAATCCGCCTGCCAATGCAGGGGACACGGGTTCGAGCCCTGGTCCAGGAAGATCCCACATGCCGCGGAGCAACAAAGCCCGTGCGCCACAACTGTGGAGCCTGCACTCCAGAGGCCCGTGCTCCGCAACAGGAGAAGCCACCGCAATGAGAAGCCCGCGCACCACAACAAAGAGTAGCCCCCGCTCACCGCAACTAGAGAGAGCCTGCATGCAGCAGGCAACAAAGACCCAACACAGCCAAAAATAAATAAATTTTTTAAAAAAAGAATGTAAGTCTGGGACTTGAAGGGTTCAGAAAATGGGGGCAATGGCTTGTTAGGGCCTACTCCTGGGAAATAGCCAGGGTGGGGATGGCATGGACAAGTATCTCCAAGTAAGAAACTTTCTCCCAGGCCTCTCATAGCTCTTTAGGTTTTTAATCATTTTGCTTGAAAAGAGAAAACGTAAATAGAGAAAATCAGGGTAATGATCAACCAAATGCATATAGCAAGGAGCCGGAGCATGTGGGAACGTCCACAAATATTTGTTGGTTGATGAAGAGAGGGAAATTACTGGTAGAGCTCAGGGCAGGGTTCCAAGATTCCCAGATGTAGAGAGACTGAGGGGTCAGCTAACTCCACATTCTACAGAAGAGGAAACAGGGGACCAGAAAGATAAAGGATCGTGCTCAAACTTGCAAGGCTAGTTGTTGATAAGAGCCAGCCAGAGCCCTGGATTTCTGGGTTGGCCACATACCCTTCCTTCCTGTGGCGTGGCTAGCAAGTGACCTTCTGAAAAGACATTGTTTGGTGATAAGGGCCCTGTGGCCTGGTCAGCAAGTTGAGGTCTGCTTGACAAGGGACACCTCAATGGTCTCCAGTCTCTTGACTCAGGACATTCATATGCGGATCTCAGGGGAGCGCAGTAGTGAAGAAGCAAGCAGAGAGCTCTAGACTTGTCTCCGGAGTCCTTACTCTTTCGTGGTGACAGCGTGGGTGGGAGATGGAAAGAAGGCCTGAGGAGGCAGTTAGAAAGGGGCTCATGGTCCCTCTCTCAAAAATTCTACCTTGCCTTTTTCACATTCAAGAAAACACTGGGAGAACAGAGAGAACCAAGGATTTGAAACCCAAAGTACTTTCTGTACTTAATAACCATGACAAGCAGATTTTGAGAACTAGACAAAAATGAACTAAAGAGGTGGGAGTGGAGGAGGGTTGAAGAAATGCTTGGGCAGGGTCAGTCCTACTGGTTTTAGTGGGAAAGGAATTACCAAGCTATATATAGACAGACAGAGAGCTTTGAAATCTCTCTCTCTACCTCTATCTCTATCCAAAATAAAACTTCAAAGCCTAAGCAGGACCCTTCCTAAATAGCCCTTTTGAACTTTTCTAGCTGTACTTTTTGTTACATCCTGTCATCTACCCTAAGTTACAGTTGTACCTGACTATTTGCTAACCACTCATTCAGTGGATATTTATTGAGCACCTACTACATTCTAAGCAACAGGCAAATAAATAAGAATATGATGTGTTAAATGAATTAATTCATTTATTCCTATGTGATGGCATAAGCATACCTAGAAACTATTCTTTATCTTTCCATCTCTGTGCCCTTCAACGTGGCTTGCAGTTTTTCCCCTTCCTGGCCCTCTGAGCTGAGGCCCTTCTCTCTAGAGCAGTCTTTGGCATTTTTGATGGAGAATTGGGAAGAAACTGGAAGGCAGGAAGAAAAGCCAGTGCAGGACTGTGGAGGCCAGGGCTGGAGGAAATTTTTAAGGGCCGTGTTGTGTGAGTGTAATAACTGATAGATGAATGAGAAAGAAAGCAAGGGATTTTACGGAGAACTATTGGTGATTCTGTATTTCTTTCTGGGTGTAAAGAATTACAAGTAAAGACCATGAATAGTTTTAGAAATTGCTTTTGGTTTCACAGAAGGCATCCTTTGGATTTAGACAGCACTGTGTGGACATGACATATGCTTTTCGCATTTATTCATTGGACCAATATTCATGGAGTGTCATGTATGTGCGGTCGCCACGCAGGGCTGAACAAAACAGAGCTGGTCCCTCTCCTCCTAAAACTTGAAAATATTCAATAAACAAATATTGAGTTACATATTGTGGTGTGTATTTTGAAGGAAAGAAAGAAGCACAGTGTCGTGAGTGTTAATTGGGGAACTGCTTTATGTCTTTGGAACACATCCTGCCCTTCACACTTTCTGATGCTGAAGTACTTTTTCTGATAGTGGACTCTATCAAAAATCCTAATAATATACTGAAAAGCTCAAATGTCACGGTCTTCAGGATGCTATGTCATGTCTCCCATTTAAGCTGTTCTCTCCTGCCACATTGCTTTTATAAAACACAATTCTGCCAAGTGTATACCTGTTGTACAGTGACCAACTGTCTCTGTTTGCCCACATTGAGCAGCTTCCTGGCGTGAGTTGGTCACCCTAACCTGTTAACAAGTCTGTCTTCCCCATTATATCCAACACTCCAGGAGGGAAAGGAAGCCTTCTTATCTCTATTCATGCAACAACTTGCATGTAGAAATAGAGTTAATATTAACAACAATAATAATAGCTTACACTTGAGTGTTGACTATATTCCAGGCCCTATGCTTGCTTAACTCCTTACAACAAGCAAACAAACTTCTTCCTTCCATAGAGAAACTGAGGCTAAGCCAGTTAAGCCCAGGATTTGAGAGGCTGGGGCTGAAAAAGAGAACCTCTTAATCACCACTCCCCATACTAGCACAGCAGTCCTCCAACTTTTTGATCTCAGGTTCTCTTTACACTCCTAAAAAGCATTAATGACCCCCCAAAACTTTTGTGTGGGAGATGTCTAGTACATCAGAAATTAAAACTGAGAACTTAAAAAATATATATTTCATTTAAACATCAATGCGCATTCACATCAATAACACATTTTGTAAGTAAAAAATAACTATTTTCCAAAAAATTGGTTTTGTGAGAAGAGTGGCAAATCTCTTTAATGTCTGGCTTAACAGAAAACCCCTGGATTTTCACATCTGCTTCTACGTTCAATCTGTTACAAATATGTATCATGTAGCCTCTGGAAAACTCCACTGTACACTGGTGAAAGAAAATGAAAAAGGCAAATAACTTCTTTGTATGACTATGAAAATTGTTTTGCCTTCGGAGACCCCCTGGGTCCTTGGATAGTTTGGCAGGCGCCGCTGTACTGTATAAAACAATGAATCGCACATTCACTCTTTTCAATGCCTTTGTGGCAGGCCTCAGGGGAAGAGGTAACCATTGGTTTGCACTAATGTCGGGCTTTGGTTATACGGCCTGGGCCTTGCGAAGGACACCAGCGAGGAGACAGAGAGGTGCCTCCCCTTGTCCAAACCTTAACCTGCAAGCTCTTCGCGGATTGCCCACAAGTGGCTAGACCTTGGCCTACAACTCCCGGCAGAGCTCGCGGCAGGGGGCGTGTATCCACAGGCGCGAGAAGCGTGGGTGACTCAAGCAGAGTGACGGAGTGAAGGGGGCGTGTCTGTTTGGGGCAGGCGCCGTGCCGCAATTGGATGATCCGGGAAGAGGGGGCGGAGCCAGTGTTTGGGTCAGCCAATGGTTCGCGGTCAGACGGAAGGGGGGACGGGGCGTGGCTGGACTGAGTCCGGGCTGCGTGGAGCTCACCGAACGCGGGTGTCGTGGGTGGGAACGCGTGGTCCTGGGACCGCCGAGTCTGGGCGCGGGAGATGGCGGCGCGATGGAGCAGCGAGAACGTGGTGGTGGAGTTCCGCGACTCCCAGGTGAGCTCGGGGCCTAATGGAGCCTTTTAAGCATGCGCCCTTCCTGGTTCCCCTCCCCCACGCTGCCGGGTCATTCTTGGGGGTGGCGGGGCGACCCCCAGTCCGGGCTGGAGAGATGGGCAAGGGAGTGACCCGGACCTGTCAGACCCGAGCGGGTGAGGGGGTCCTTGATGACTGTGGCGGGTGTTTGGGGCTGGCATGGGCGGGGTTTCGGGGTTCCCCTCGTGGATACCGGGAGTGGGGTCTGCCTGGGGACATCGAATTGCAGAGATTGCGCGCTAGTAAGCGCTGAGGGGAGGCTTCCCATGACCAGGGTGGTGAGCGAGGGGGGTTTAGGTACCCCCTCGCCTGGTGACTTTGGGCAAGTCGCAGAACTTATTTGAGCCTCAGATGCATGGACTTAACCCTGCCTCACAGGTCTTTGGAGTGGATTCGATTAAAAAAAAAATGCATGCAAAGTGCCTGTTTCGCGCCTAAGTTTTTAAGCGGTTACTGATGTTAGGATAGTGGAGAACACCGTAGGTGAATAGGAGTATGCACTGCATGTATTGCCCGGGTTCGAATCCCGCCTCAGCTCTTAGCCTGTCATCACCCTCTGTGCATGTTTTCTCACCTGTAAGAGGTGCGAATCGTACCTACCTCATACGGTTGGTGTGAGAGTTTTATGAAGTCATACATTTAGAATGTGTGGCACAGTGCTGGACACATGGTAAGCCCAAAGGAACACTAGTATTTACTAGGAAATTTTATCATTTTTCTATTTCATTCCTTCCATATGCTGGGCTTTGTGCTAAGTGGTCTACATTTCCTTTTTCTAATTCATGAAAGAACCATGCAAGATAAGTAGGTTTTTTTTTTCCCCCCAACGGGGAAGCTGATCCCCATTTGGCTGATCCCAAGTGACTTGGCCAAGGCCTCCCATTATGTTGTCGCATTGGGATTTGAACGCAGGCGTCTGGCCCCAGGGCCTTGTTGGGCTCATTACACTGCTCTGCTTCATACTGTATGAGCCTGTCATACAGTCGTTTTACAATAAATATCATGCCCCCTTTCCCCAGCACCCAGGACAGTGTGTTGGTGATTGTCTTCATGTATCGAACACATAATTTATTGAATACCTTCAGTGTGCCAGACTTTCATTCAGTCATTTTTTCAATAAGGGTTTATTGAGCTTTTTGACAGGTGCACACTGTACCAGGCACTGTGTTGGTGCTCAGGTGATTTATACTGAAGGGGAATCTGGATTTACGATAAGGGGGTGATGTGGTTTCTTCTTTCTAAAACCTATCCCTTCTTTTGCCGTAAAGATGCATGAGGGGAGAACCTCCCACCAATTTGCTCTATGGGTGCCCTTGATACATAGTGCCCATGGAGAATTTGAGCAACCGCATTTGGGTGAAATGATCCTAAAACACTTTGCACTGTCAGCATGGTGTCTCTGGGAGGAAGAAAGATGCCAGACTCCCAGGGAAAAAGAACCATATTCCTGTTACCCTTTTTGTTAATTGCTTTCACTGGGGACTAAGAACAGAATCATGTGTCCTACCTCTGAGCTTGCTAATTTGGAAGCTAGTAATCTGCAGACCCTTTAATTTTCACAGAAACCCAGGTAGTCTCACCCCTACTTCTCTACACAGATGTAATTGAAAAGACCTGCAGGGAGGGTGTTGACACATATATTAGGATGCTATGAAGTCGTATCATATAATTAAACCTGAACAGCGGTTGTCATAGTAAGAGAACAAACTAAATTGGGTAATTTAACTGGCTTGCAGGAGTTTCTGTTTTTCTTTCTGGTTTTTCTATTCATTTGGAAGGGTGAGTCTTAGTGTGAATTAGCATGGTTTTGTGATTGATTTTGGTGATCACTGGGAGGGGTAGGGACTCATTTTATTAACTATTTCATTAACATAGAAAGAAAAAGTTAAAACTCTTCACACTGCCTTTCTGAAAAGACAGAACAATAAACTTTTCCAAACACCCCACCACTTTTTTAAAAAATTTTTAATTTATTTTTGGCTGCATTGGGTCTTCGTTGGTGTGACCCCACCACTTTTAAAAATCATTTAAAAAATTTAAAGCTTTTAGGTTTTTCAGAGAAAAACCCCAGTCTGAAAGGTGAAACTTTTTTACATTTTATATGTGTCATTTACTTTATAAAACAGATGTTACTTTCACCGATTAATAGTGAGGAAGCTGTGCTGCTTGGCATCTACTCTGAAGTGGTCCCTGGAATCGATGAGTGTGAATGCTAAGAAAGCTTAGCGATAGTTTTCTAGAGCAACACCATCCACTAGAACTTTCTGAGACGATGGAAATGTGGCTCTTCAACACTTGAAATGGGGCTAGTGTGACTGAGATAGTGTATTTTAATTAATTAATTTATTTTAAAATAAATTTATTTTATTTACTTATTTTTGGCTGCATTGGGTCTTCGTTGCTGCACGCGGGCTTTCTCTAGTGGCAAGCGGGGGCTACTCTTCGTTGCGATGCACGGGCTTCTCATTGCGGTGGCTTCTCTTTGTTGCGGAGCACGGGCTCTAGGTGTGCAGGCTTCAGTAGTTGTGGCATGCGGGCTCAGTAGTTGTGGCTCACTGGCTCTAGAGTGAAGGCTCAGTAGTTGTGGCGCACGGGCTTAGTTGCTCTGCGGCATGTGAGATCTTCCCAGACCAGGGCTGGAACCCGTGTCCCCTGCATTGTTAGGCGAATTCTTAACCACTGCGCCACCAGGGAAGTCCTTTTTTTTTAATTTTATTTTTTTTTATTTTTTTGGCTGTGTTGGGTCTTAGTTGCAGCACGTGGGATCTTCATTGAGGCAGGCGGGATCTTTTGTTGCCGTGTGCGGGCTCTTCGTTGTGGTGTGCGGGCTCCTCTCTAGTTGTGGTGTGTGTGTTTTCTCTTTAGTTGTGGTGCGCAGGCTCCAGGGTGCATGGGCTCTGTAGTTTGCAGCACGTGGGCTCTCTAGTTGAGGCTCCCAGGCTCAGTAGTTGTGGCACGCAGGCTTAGTTACCCCACGGCATGTGGGATCTTCGCTCCCTGACCAGGGATCGAATGCATGTCCCCTGTGTTGGAAGGCGGATTCTTTAGCACTGGACCACCAGGGAAGTCCCAGCACAAGATATCAACATTTGTATGTGTCCTTTTCAATTTCTTTCATTAATGTTTTATAGTTTTCAGTATACAGGTCTTTCACCTCCTTGGTTAAATTTATTTCTAGGTTGTAAATGGGATTGTTTGATGCAATTGTAAATGGGATTGTTTTCTTTACTTCTTGTTCTGATGACGTATTAGTGTATATTAGTGTATAGAAATGCTACAGATTTTTGTGTATTAATTTTGTATCCCACAACTTTATTTAATTAGTTTATTAGTTCTAACAGGTTTTTGATGGAGTCTTTAGAGTTTTCTGTATTTAATATCATGTCTTCTGCAAATGGTGACAGTTTTACTTCTTCCATTCACATTTTGATACCTTTTATTTCTTTTTCTTGCCTAATTTGCTCTGGCTAGGACTTCCAATACTGTGTTGAATAGATGTGACAAGGGTGGGCATCCTTGTCTTGTTCCTGATCTTAGAAGAAAGGCTTTCAGCTTTTCACTGTTGAGTATGACGTTAGCTGTGGGCTTGTCATATATGGACTTTATTATGTTGAGGTATGTTCCCTCTATATTTACTTTGTTGAGAGTTTTTATCATAAATGGACGTTGAATTTTGTCAAATGCTTTTTCTGCATCTATTGAGATGTTCATATGATTTTTATTCTTCATTTTGTTAACATGGTGTATCACATTGCCAGATTTGTGGATATTGAATCATCCTTGCATCCAAGGAATAAGTCACACTTGATCATGGTGTATGATCCTTTTAATGTATTGTTGAATTCAGTTTGCTAATATTTTGTTGAGGATTTTTGCATCTGTGTTCATCAGGGATATTGGCCTGTAATTTTCTTTTCTTGTGATGTCCTTATCTGGTTTTGGTATCAGGGTAATGCTGGCTTCATAAAATGAGTTTGGATGAGTTCCCTCCTCTTACGGTTTTTGGAAGAGTTTGAGAAGGTTTGGTATTAAATCTTCTTTGAATGTTTTGTAGAATTCACCAGTGAAGCTCTCTGGTCCTGGACTTTAGTTTGTTAGCAGGTTTTTGATTACTGATTCAGTCTTTTTTTTTTTTTTTTTTTTTATAGATTTATTTATTTTTTGGCTGTGTTGGGTCTTCGTTGCTGCGTGTGGGCTTTCTCTAGTTGCGGTGAGCGGGGGCTACTTTTTGTTGTGGTGCACGGGCTTCTCATTGCAGTGGCTTCTCTTTGTTGCAGAGCACAGGCTCTAGGCACACGGGCTTCAGTAGTTGTGGCACGTGGGCTCAGTAGTTGTGGCTTGCGGGCTCTAGAGCGCAGGCTCAGTAGTTGTGGTGCACGGGCTTAGTTGCTCTGCAGCATGTGGGATCTTCCCGGACCAGGGCTCGAACCCATGTCCCCTGCATTGGCAGGCGGATTCTTAACCACTAAGCCACCAGGGAAGTCCCAGATTCAGTCTTTTTAGTAGTAATCAGTCTGTTCAGATTTTCTGTTTCATCATGATTCAGTCTTAGTAGATTGTATGTTTCTAGGAATTTACCCATTGCTTTTAGGTTGTCCAATTTGTTGGTGTATAATTGTTCATAGTAGTCTCTTATGATGCTTTGTATTTCTATGGTATCAGTTGTAATATGTCCTCTTTCATTGCTGATTTTATTTCAGCCCTCTCCCATTTTTTCTTGGTGAGGCTAGCCATAAGCTTGTCAATTTTGTTTATCTTTTCAAAGAACCAGCTCTTAGTTTCATTGATCTTCTCTGTTGTCTTTTTTTTTTTTTTGGCTGCTCCACGTGGCATGCGGAACTTCCCTGACCAGAGATCGAACCCGTGCCCCCTGCATTGGGAGCGTGGAGTCTTAACCACTGGACTGCCAGGGAAGTCCCTGTTATTTTCTTTATTCTACTAACTTTGGGCTTCTATTTTTCTTTTTCTAGTTCCTTGAGGTGTAAAGTTAGATTGTTTATTTGAGACTTTTCTTGTTTATTGAGATAGACATTTATTGCTATGAACTTCCCTCTTAGAACTGCTTTTGCCGCATCCCACAAATTTTTGTATGTTATATTTCCATTTTCCTTTGTCTCAAGGTATTTTTAAAATTTCTTTTTATTTCTTCTTTGACCCATTTGTTGTTCAGTAGCATGTTGTTTAATCACCACATATTTGTGAGTTTTCCGCCAGTTTTGTTTGAGTAATTAATTTCTCATTTTATACCATTGTGGTTAGAAAAGACGCTTGATATGATTTCAGTCCTCTTAAATTTATTAAGACTTGTTTTGTGGCCTAACATATGATCTATCCTGGAACATTTTTCATGCACACTTCAGAAGAATGTGTATTCTGTTGCTTTTTTTTTTTTTTAATTTTATATTTGACTGTGTCTGGTCTTAGTTGCAGCATGCAGGATCTTTTGTTGTGGTGCATGGGCTGCTTCTCTAATTGCAGCGCATGGGCTTCTCTCTAGTTGTGGTGCACAGGCTTAGTTGCCCCATGGCCTGTGGGATCTTAGTTCCCCGACTAGGGATCAAACCTGCGTCTCCTGCATTGGAAGGCGGATTCTTAACCACTGGATCACCAGGGAAGTCCCTGTTCTGTTGCTTTTGGATGGAATATTTTAGATATAACTGTTATGTCTATCTAACCTAATGTGTTGTTTAAGGCCGATGTTTCCTTATTGACTTTCTATCTGGATGATCTATCCATTGAGGCAAGTTGGGCATTAAAATCCTCTAATATTATTATATTGTTGTCTGTTTCTTCCCTTAGGTCTGCTAATATGTGCTTTATATATTTAGGGGCTCCTATATTTAGTGCATAAATGTTTATAAATATTATATCCTCTTGTTGGATTGACCCCTTTATCATTATGTAACACTTGTCTTTTTTTTTTTGGTATTTATTTATTTATTTGTTTATTTATTTTAACATCTTTATTGGAGTATAATTGCTTTACAATGTTGTCTTAGTTTCTGCTGTATAACCAAGTGAATCAGCTATATGTATACATGTATCCCCATATCCCCTCCCTCTTGCATCTTCCTCCCACCCTCCCTAACCCACCCCTCTAGGTGATCACAAAGCACTGAGCTGACCTCCCTGTGCCATGCAGCTGCTTCCCACTAGCCATCTATTTTACATTTGGTAGTGTAACACCTATCTTTGTCTCTGCTAACAGTCTTTGTTTTAAAGTCTATTTTGTCTGATAGAAGTATAGCTACTCCAGCTTTCTTCTGGTTTCCGTTTGCGTAGAATATCTTTTTCCATTCCTTCACTTTCAGTCTGTATGTCCTTCCATCTAAAGCGAGTATCCTGTTGGCAGCATATAGATGGGTCCTGTTTTTTTATCCATTCAGTCACTCTTTGTCTTTTGATTGGAGAATTTAGTCCTTTTACATTTGAAGTAATTATTGATAGGTTTCCCCTGTTAATAACATTTTACACTAGTATGGTACATTTTCCACAGTTAATGAATCAATATTGATATATTAACCCAAATGCATATTTAACTCAGATTTCCTTATTTTTTACCTAATGTCTTTTTTCTGTTCTGGGATTCCATCCAGGATACCACATTATATTTAGTTGTCATGTCTCCTCAGACAGATGTCTCCTGTGCCCCTTGCATTGAGAGCATGGAGTCTAACCACTGGACCGCCAGGGAAGTCCCAGATTTTTTTTTTTTAAACCACTACACTTTCCTTCTTTTTTTAAAAAAAAAAAATTTTATTTATTTATGGCTGCGTTGGGTCTTCATTGCTGTGCACAGGCTTTCTCTAGTTGCGGCGAGCGGGGGCTACTCTTCATTGCCGTGCACGGGCTTCTCATTTCTGTGGCTTCTCTTGTTGCAGAGCACAGGCTCTAGGCGTGCGGGTTTCAGTATTTGTGGCACGTGGGCTTAGTAGTTATGGCTTGTGGGCTCTAGAGCTCAGGCTCAGTAGTTGTGGTGCACGGGCTTAATTGCTCTGCGGCACGTGGGATTTTCCCGGACGAGGGCTCAAACCCGTGTCCCCTGCACTGGCAGGCAGATTCTTAACCACTGAGCCACCAAGGAAGCCCAGGAAGAGAGGTCTGAAGTGATCTTTAATGTCATGCTCAGGCTATGGGGAGCCACTAAGGGAGTGTGAGCAAGCAAGCAGCGTAGCCAGAGGTAGGTCCTGCAACAGCCCTGAGGGTGGAGGGAGCAAGGCTGGTGACAAGCGGGTGTCCCTGTCCAGGGGAGGACCGACAAAGGCCTGAGCTGAGGCAGAGACAGGAAGAAATGGATGGATTAGGAACAGACTTTCCTAGCTGTTCCTTCAAGTGTCCAAAGCTAGGAAGAGTCCAGGAGGCAGTCATGTCACGAAGCCAGTGGTTTGAAGGAGGGAGTGATCATGAGTTCTGATGCTGCCACAGGATCAAGTAAAACAGCCAATAAACAGCCAACAGTGCAGGAGGCCAGTGACAACCTGTGCTGGACCATTTTTTATTGTTGTCCACCAGAGAGGTGGTAGAGAGGGCTCTGAATCCAGTCTGACACAAAGCCCATGCACATCCTTTCTGCTGCACCAGATGAACTGTGTTTTATGTCTGCAGAAATGCCGTGTAGAAACTTTCTTCCTTTTGATGCAGGGCAGTCAGTTTCTTTGGATTGGTGAAACCAAATGCTTAAGAACACAGCTGCCTTCATGAAAAAATTATTTTTTTGAACAAGGGCAGCAGCAATTTGTGTACAGAGGCTCGCAGAGTCTCATGAAATGGTATCTTTTATCAGCCATCAGTTAGCTTGTCTTTTCCACATTATGAATTACATTTTCTCTAGGCCAGTAAGAATCAACCATCACTGTCAGTGCTATGGCAGTCTTATTTCGTAGAGGTCATATGACTCCTAAAGTGTGCGGCAAAGGCCACCATCCTGCAGAAAGGACAGGGCTGTTAAGAACTTTATTCTCTTTTGTCTAAAGATGTCACCTTGACAGGGAGAATTTCTGAACATAAGTTTGTTTCCGGCAGGCGGGAGAGGAATTTTCAATTTCTAAAAACAAAGGTTCAGAAAAGGTATGATTGGAATTTTACGTCATAAAATGTGGGGATAAGGTACACAAACTTTGCTCATCAGTTCTCTCTATTCCAATAGAAGGTTTCCCACAGCAGGCAATGAACTATCAAAGTTCATTATCCTAGGAGGTATTAAAAAAGTGAGGGAACTGGAGAAGTATAGATAAATTCATGGGTGATAAGTTAGCAAGGGAAAGGAAGGAGCCTTGGAAAGAAAGTGCTTTTTATTATAAAATAATGCAAATATAGAAATAATACAAAAAGGTAGGCTCATTTAGAGGAATAAAATTAAAATCCCATAGGAACAACTACCATCTAAACATTTTGGGATACTTTTTTCAGGCTAAGTAGCCGATTTAAATTTTAGTTCATAGTAGGGAATGAAATACCACTTTCCTGTACTCCTCTAAGTTGTCTTTAATCTGCAGCAGGGCTCTGCCTGCTGGTGGGAGGTTCTCTCTCAGTCACTATGGGGCTCCCTTCCTCTCTTTGCAGTGGGATCATACAAGAACCCTATGGTTCTTCACCCCTGATGCCCAGACTTAGCATCTCTCAGCCGTTCCCCATCGGGTGCACTGAGGGTGCTGAGGCCTTTCCAGGGGGATTCTTGTCCCTGACAAAGCACCACCTTTTACTCTGGTCAGTTTATTTTTACGTCCTTTGCTTAAAACACTTCCCTCTCTCCATTTCCCCCTTTGGGACAGCCTAGCAAACCCTCCTTCATGTGCTCCTGCAAACATAACCTCTTTCTTTCTGGGATAGGAGTAGGGAAATGTCAGTTAGGTGTGGGTTTTTTTGTTTTACCTCTTAAAAAATAACCTGCTCTGATAAGGTGATATGGTGAGTTATGATACTCTAATTGCAGGCTCCTGCATTTTTCTATGTCATTCTTTAATGCTTCTAGAACATTTCATTGTATAGATATCTATAATTTACTTATAGAGAACATGAATTCAACAACTCTGTGTATGAAAGTTTTGCTGTATTTTGGATAGATTCTGGAGGTGGAATTACTGAGTTAAAGGACATGACTTTAGGGGAGTTCCTAGTGGTCCAGTGGTTGGAACTTCACGCTTCCACTGCAGGGGACATGGGTCTGATCCCTGGTCAGGGAACTAAGATCCTTTATGCCGTGCAGCGTGGCCAAAAAAAAAAAAAAAAAAAAAAGACAAAATGACAACGTGACTTTTTTTTTGGGTATTATTACCAGATCATCCTTTATTGTCACTCACTGTACCACAAACTTAGCAGCTTGAAGCACCACCCACTTATTAGCTCACAGTACTGTAGGTCAGAAATCCAGGCTCTGCATGTCTGCTTTCTCTCTTCAGTCTCATAGGCTGAAATCCAGGCATCAGTCAGCTGTGTTCTCGTCCGGAGGCTCAGCTGACTAGGGAAGAATCTGCTAACAAACTCATTCAGGTTGTTGGAAGAATTTGGTTCCTGAGGGTTAAAGGACAGAGGTCCCTGGTTTTTTGCTGATTGTTATTTAGAGGTCACTCTCAGCTTCTGCCATGTGGTCTGTCCATCTTCACAGCTGGCAGCAAAGAGTCTTCTCCATGTTAAATCAATCCCTCATCCTTCAAATCTCTGACTTCCTCTGTCTCTGACCTCTAGACTTAGCTTTAAAGGGCTGATGTGATTAGGTCTCTCTATCTCCCCTTCCTCCCTCCCCCAAGAAATATTTCATCATCTCAAATGGAAACTCCGTACTCAGTAAACAATAACACACCACACCCCACACCCCCAACCCCTGGCAACCTCTACTGTACTTGCTGTTTCTATGAATTTACCTAGTCTAGACACCTCATATAAGTGGAATCATGCAGTATTTATCCTTTTTTGTCTGACATTTCACTTAGCGTAATGTTTTCAAGGTTCATTCATGCTGTAGCATGTATGCCATTGTGTGTATATACCACGTTTTGTTTGTTCATTCATCACCTGATGGGCATTTGGGTTGTTTCGGGTCTCTCTATCTTAGGGTTAACTGATTTGGGACTTTAATTACATCTCAAAATCCGTTTACAGCAGTACCTAAATTAGTGTTTAAATAATGGGGAGAATGTGTATGTACCCCAAGGGCCCAGAATCTTGGGAACACCTTAGGATTCTTGCTACCACACACCCTCTAGAAAGATGGTACCGCCCCTGGTTGGAGGTACCATCTTGCCCTCTTTCATACCCTTAATGTATACATTGCACAGAAGAGTTCTGGAAATGGCATCTCATTTCACTGCCTGCCTTTCCAGCTGGGCTATTCTCTGCTCACGACTCTAGTGGAATGAAGGATGCATAATAATCCCTTTTCAGCCTCCAGTGAAAGCACTCTGGCTTCTTGTCCCTAATATTATCTGTGACATGTTTCTTGAGGGTGTACAAGTGAGAAACCCATTAATAAGACCAGCGAGAGTGAGGAAGGGAATTTCTGTTTACCATTTGTGATTTGTGAGTGTAGCAGAATGTACAAAATGCATTCTCTCTTGATAGACTCTTGGAAAGAACTTAGAGCATTTAATAACCAAACAACGGCACAAGCTGTTTCAGATAATGCCCTGAGAATGCAGCAGGACTTGAACTTGTCCAAATAAGCGAATTTAGGGCTATAACTACCATGATTAAAATTAGCCTCGTGCTCCAGCCTGAATGCAGATTTGTTTGATTCAGTGTGGTCTTTTGGAAATTGGACATAAGATCCTGAAAAGATAGTACTCCCTAGGAACTGGGAGACCTGGGAAATGGAAGCCAGTAAAATGTGCTGGAAAACCCAGATTAAATGAGAACTGGGCATCTCAATGACAAGAATGTGACCGTGGATTCAGCAGAGGTGGTGTTTGAATATTACCAATTGCCATTTGGCTTGGAGGAGGAGTCCATGCCCTTTGGGAAGGCATGGATGGTGTGTGTATGTGTGTATATGTGTGTGTGTATGTGTGTGTGTGTGTGTGTGTGTGTGAGAGAGAGAGAGAGAGAGAGAGAGGGAGGAAGAGAGAGAGAGAGAGAGAGAGAGAGGAAGATGTCCCAGGTTATATTGTGTGTAGCCCTGGTCTCAGGGGGAACAGACAACTGCTGCCCTATTGTGGAAGGTGAATGTGAGATTTGAATGAGAATTAGAAGGGGGTTAAAGTATCCACTGTAGAGAACTGCCAGCTGGGGACTGCCTGGGCCATGGGAAGAGGAAGACCCACAGGTGTCTACCTGCCTGTCTTCTCTAACCTGAGCCGGCTTTGCTGGCAGAACTGAATCTGTGTTCTCTCTCACAGGCAACTGCAATGTCTGTGGACTGTCTCGGGCAGCATGCAGTGCTTTCCGGGTAAGTGAGCTTACAGAGTTCGTCTGCCACGATTTCTGGGAACAAATTGCAAATCAAGAGGTTTCTGGGAAATTGGAAAATACTTTTTTATTTAAGGATTACGGTCATAGGGTTTAGTTCTGCTGTCCTAGTGACCTCAGCGGTAGTTGTGGGGATTATTTGCAGTTTATTTTTTTCTCTGCCCTAACAGGTGAGCAATAAAATTCCTTTGAAATGTTAGTGACTGGTAGTTTGGTCTTGAAATTGCCATTTTCTGTTTAGTGCATGGACTCTTCAGAAGGATGCTGTCTGGTACAGTCTAACAGGTAGTTAGTTCCTAGGATTGAGAGGATCTGGGTTACAGTTTGGCAGTGCCATTGATTATGAGCCCCTGGACATTTATTCAGTTGGCCTCCCTGGACTTCGGTTTTCTCATGAAGCAATTCGATTTCATCATGAAGAAGTTGAACTACATAATTTCTGTAGTGTCTTCTGGTTCAAAATTAAGATTCTGGCAATTAAGGTCCCTGCATTTGCTAATCATCCTAACATTGTACCAGTATGATAACATTTAATGGTCAGAGTCCCTTTCCTTTCATGTTGCTCTAGATTACTACCTCTCAGATTTAGCTATATGTTCATTAACTTAGTTGTTTTTGAACCCATTTATAAAATGAAGTGTTTTTTATTAACTTCATTATTTTATTTTGAAATCATGTTTTAAATTACTTTTAGATAAAACCATAGCAAACATTAATTCAAAAGGATATACCATGGAAAGTAAGTTTCCCGCCTACCTCTGACTCCACTCCCCAGAGACAGTTATTGATACCATTTTCTTGTGTCACCCTGAATGCATAGATAGGAAAAATTGGTATGTCTCTTTTCTGCCCCTGCCAACCTCACTTTTTTAAAAAATAGCTTTATCGAGATATAATTCACATACCATGCAATTCACCCTTTTTAAAAAAAAATTTATTTATTTTATTTATTTTTGGCTGCATTGGGTCTTCGTTGCTGTGCGTGGGGTTTGTCTAGTTGCGGCGAGCAGGGGCTAGTCTTCGTTGCGGTGCGCGGGCTTCTCATTGAGGTGGCTTCTCTTGTTGTGGAGCACGGGCTCTAGGCGCGCGGGCTTCAGTAGTTGCGGCAAGTGGGCTCAGTAGTTGTGGCTCACAGGCTCTAGAGCGCAGGCTTATTAGTTGTGGCGCATGGGCTTCGTTGCTCCGCGGCATGTGGGATCTTCCCGGACCAGGGCTCAAACCCGTGTCCCCTGCATTGGCAGGCAGATTCTTAACCACTGTGCCACCAGGGAAGCCCCAATTCACCCATTTAAATGTACAAGTCAGTGGTTTTTTGGTATATGTTATTAATTTCCTAGTCAGTTTTTAAACCTCTTTTTTTTTTTTTTTTAAATCAAGGAAATGCCTGTACATAGTTTGAAAAGTCAAGTAACATTACAAGGCTTATATTGTCAGTCAGCAGAATCCCACCTCACCTTTTTTTTTTTTTAATTAATTATTTGTTTTTTTATTTTTGGCTGTGTTGGGTCTTCGTTGCTGTGCATGGGCTTTCCCTAGTTGAGGCAACCAGGGGCTACTCTTCATTGGGGTGCGCGGGCTTCTCATTGTCGTGACTTCACTTGTTGCACGGCATGAGCTCTAGCGCGCAGGCTCAGTAGTTGTGGCTCACGGGCTTAGTTGCTCCGGAGCATATGGGTCTTACCGGGCCAGCGATTGTACCCGTGTCCCCTGCACTGGCAGGTGGATTCTTAACCACTGCACCACCAGGGAAGCCCCCCACCTCACCTTTTTCCGCACCCTGATCTCACTCACCAGAGGCAACCAGTTAAGACTCTTTTAGCTATTTATTTTGAATTGCCTCTATTTTTCCAAGTGGTATACTACATACACTGCTATAACTTGATTTATCCATCATAGATATTCAAATTGACTTCTTACAGTAGATGATGAATATTTAGCACTTTTACTTCAGTTGTGAGTCCCTTATGTATATATACCTGGCCTTCCCCCTCCTTCCAATGTAGTCATATAACAATTGTTGGGTTGAATCAGTATTTGGGGTTCTTCTTCTCAGAGTTATTGTCAAGAGGTCCTATGCCATTCTGATTCTGGACTCTGTATGTGACCTATTTTTTCTCTTTGGAGAAATCCTATCTTTATCCCTAGTGTTATCTTTACCTCTTGTGCGTGTGAAATTTTCACTGTGACCGCTTTGGTATGTGTCTTTTTTCATTCATTGTGCTGGGCACTTAGAGGGACCCTCCTCCCCTTTTTGACATTATTACCTGTTTTATCTAAACAAATAGAAAAATAACATATACTTGGAATTATGTAGCCATATTAACAACCCATAAAATACTTTCAAGTGCCCTGGAATAACTGTATCTCAAACGTTAGATTTCTCAGTATTGACTGATGTGGATATTGTCATTTGTAGCATTCTAGGAGAGAACGGGATTATGTAACTGGAAATCATGCAAGTGTTCTTGTTCTGATGTGTTCTTAGACATGCATACATCCATATTATTTTTCAACATGATCTTGAAGTTCACCATTTCATTTTCTTATATTGAACTTTAAAATATGTGTAGTAAGGTGTATGCTTAAGTGAACAGCTCAAATAAATTTACAAATATGGTCACCATTCAGATTAAAATAACGAATAATTTTTAGCACCTTGGAGGGCCCTTTCAGTCTGGAAATCTGTGTCTTTTAGTTTGGAGAAATTTTCCTGCATTATGTCTTTGATAATTTTCCTCATTCTTTGTGGAGCTCCTCTTAGTGCATGTTGGATATCCTGTATGGATTCTCTTCTGAACTTTTTGGTCTTTTTGTCTTTCTGTTTTGCATTCTGGGAGTTTTCTTCAACTTTAACTTCCAACCCTTCTGTCAGGTTTTAAAATATCAACTATAACTTTAATTTCCAAGAGCTCTTGTTCTCTGTTCTTTAAATTGTCTTCTTCTATGTCTCTGAGAATATTAATTCTAGGTTTTCTTCTTTCCTCTGTGCCGCCCATTTCCTTTTTTTCCTTTTGGCTGTGTTGGTCTCTGTCTTTCAAGTTTCCTGCTGTGACTGATGCTCATGGGCTCTCTGTTAATATTAAAGAGTGAGTGGCATCTCTGTTTACATGTGCAGTGGTGGGATCCACTGGAGGGAGATCAGGTGGGAACTAGGCCCTTTTGTTGGAGGGTGCCCGGACGTCACCATCTCCAGGGCTTTGTTGTTGTTGTTGTTGTTTTGTTCGCTTTCGTTCTTTCTCGGGCTGCTCACTTCCTCCTGAGAAGAATCCGCTTGTCATTAGTCACCACCTGAAGACTAAAAGCCATGTGTTGTGAGTTCTGAGCAGGGGAGGAGGCCTGAGGGTCTCACCCTCCACTTCCTGCCCTGTTTTGAGCACAGCAGCTCTCGCTCACCCCCTGCTGTGCCTCTTGTCCCAGGCCCAGGGCTCCTCTGAGGTAGTTTCTCTTCCTCTCCAGCTCCTGCGGGCCTGGATTCCACAGTGTGAACCAGCTCGCTCTGCAGGCACTTGGGTGCTGGTTGTCTTTCCTCTAGATCAGTTACCATTTTTCCGTCGGCTTTCCATTTCCTCTCTCATTTTCTTTGTGGGTTTCTGTCTTTTATGTTTTCACTCTTATTCTAGTGGGTCTTCAGTGGGGGATGAAGACAAACATGTATGTCCAATCTGGCATGTTTATCCTGAAGTGCCCACCTTCTGCTGTTCTGCATTTGCCCTGTACTGTCTCTGATTTCCCCTGTTGAAAAACACGCCATATATATAGTGCTTGGCCTTTGCCCTGTTTTCATTCTAATGGGAAATGCCGGCCTGCCTGCCGTAGGATCAGATGATTCCTTAGGAAGAGGTCAGAGTTTCTAGGTCTTTGTACTATACCAACTTTCTCAGAAGCCCCAGAAATTCTCTTAATTTGTGTCTTACCTGTGCTTCCCTTCTCTCTTAATCCATCCCTCCTAGGGTTTCTGCTAGAGTTCTACATGCCATTTTTACTTTCTACTTCCTGTCTGTTCTGAGCAGGGACAATGAATCTTTTTCTTCATTATCAAGCCCACCTGTCCTTGCCGACTCCCGGGGGCTTGGAGCGCTCCCCAACAAAGAATCACTGATGGCTGCTGAAGAGGTTGATACACATACCAAGGATTTTTTTCTTAAAACAGAAGGAAAATAGGTGAACAGAGAACATCACTGTTTTCAGATCCTTTATATTGATTGGCACCTTGAACATTATTGGCACTTATTATTATTTTCATTATTATTATTTTTTGGTTATTGTTTCCCCTTCTGATAGTGTTAATTTAGTTCCCATCACCAAGTAGTCAACTTGCACGGGAATTTGAGATTTTCTCAAATTATTTGGCTAAGTGATAAGCGAGGTGTTTAATTTTACACACGTTTATTGCATGCAAAGCACTGTGCCTAGTGATGAGGGACATACAAAGATATTCAAGACACGGTCCATACCCCAAACACTCAGTTGGTTTGGGACAGGAACCTTTACGTTAGCAGTTCTGCTACAGAGATAAGCGCTGTGCTGTAGTCCAAATGCAGACTGTGTCATGGGAGTCGTGTGGAAGCAGCTATGATCCTAACTGGGGGATTGGAAAAGCCTGGGAGAGGGCTGGGCTGGAGCTGAATCTGGTGGAGGAGGTCAGACTTCCATGGATATGGGAGGGAGGACCATCTCTAGAGACAGATCTCACAGGGGGTACGGCTCCCGCTTGCCCAGCAGCCACGAGTTACTCTTGTCACTTGTATGCCTTTCAGAGTCGATAAACGTCATGTACATCTGGGGATTTTTTGAGCACTGCTTGCGAACCGTATGTCATTCCAAATGTGCTTTTCTATCTTAGTGCTAATGCTGTTCTGTTTTCATAATGCTGATGTTGTTTTCCTAGCCGCCGATTCCTATACATCGTCAATCTAGATGCCCCCTTCGAAGGTCATCGAAAGATCTCACGCCAGAGCAAGTGGGACATTGGAGCCGTGCAGTGGAATCCTCATGACAGCTTCGCGCACTATTTTGCAGCCTCGGTGAGCTCATTCGAGGAGTACAGGAAAAGGCTTTTATTTTTTATTTTTATAAATTTATTTATTTATTTATTTATGGTTGTGTTGGGTCTTCGTTGCTGCGTGCGGGCTTTCTCTAGTTGTGGCGAGCAGGAGCCACTCTTTGTTGTGGTGCGCGGGCTTCTCATTGCGGTGGCTTCTCTTGTTGCAGAGCATGGGCTCTAGGCGCGTGGGCTTCAGTAGTTGTGGTGCATGGGCTCAGCAGTTGTGGCTTACGAGCTCTAGAGCGCAGGCTCAGTAGTTGTGGTGCACGGGCTTAGTTGCTCCGTGGCATGTGGGATCTTCCCGGACCAGGGCTCGAACCTGTGTCCCCTGCATTAGCAGGCGGATTCTTAACAACAGCGCCACCAGGGAAGCCCGGAAAACTCTTTTAAATGTGAGATCTAGGCTGGTAGGTCTGTGTTCTACATAGAGAAGAGAACATAATCGTCATTTCTCAGGCGGCACAGAGGGGTTGCATGGTTCTAAAAGGAAGATGGAGGCAATTACAGATTTAAATGTATATGAAAAGAATTGAGGGTACCATCGAAAATTGTAAGAATTGAATCCAGATTTGGAAAGGGAAACTGGTAGATACCTTTATGTCTGTGTGTGATAAGAACCCGTTTTCTGCATGAATGTAACTAGCCAGTGACTGAAAGAGGCTCTAAGGAAGGACCTGGTGAGCTGGTCTGGGGGCGACTGTCATTGCTTTCAGAGGGATCAGAAGATTCCATACACCCTTCCACTCAAAGGAAGGGATTCTTTTTTGATTGAATCCTGTTTATATGTGAATTCTTCCAGGGAAAAGATGCATATGTTTCATTAGGTTTTCCAAGGGGTTCACAACTGAAAAAATATCTGGGCTTAGATCATCTCTGGTATCCCTTGCCCGATTCTTTATCAGTGTTCTGTTCTCCTAGGACAACTAGAGACCTAAACCTCTGGCTCCTTTTGCACTGGGCCGGGAGGGCAGTATTTGAAGGAGCCCTTCTCATCCTCCAGGGAATATGACCATTCGCAGTGCTGTCTGGGTCTGTTCTTATTGGGAATGACAGTCTGTGAGAGGAAAGCATCTCACAAAAGAAAGAAGAGCAGTGCTGTCAGCTTTAGAAGGAACAAAAAGCTGCTCTTCCCCGTCATTTCCAAAATAGAATCTGACAGTCTGCCTTTAACCAGGGACAATGACTAAAGTGGAACTGATTCCTGGGACTGTTGACAGGTCGGGCCAGATCATTCTTCGTGGTGGGGGCTGTCCTGTGCTTTGTAGGAAACTAGCAGCATCCCTGGCCCCTCCCCCACTAGATGCCAGTAGCCTCCTCCCTCACCCCCATCGTGACAGCCAAAAACGTCTCTAGGCAGTGTCAGGTGTCCCCTGGGAAGCAAAATCTCCCCGGATTGGGAACCACAGATTTAGGCTGACCCTTCAGTACTCGGCCCAAGTGGATTAACACTGCATGTGTTTGGGAGTGGCAAGAAAGGGCCTTATATATTTATTTTTTTCAGACAGTCATTTAAAGGGAACAGTTCAGTATCATTTACTACATTCACAGTGTTATGTAACTGCCACCTCTATCTAGTTCCCAAACATTTCCATCACTCCAAAGGAAACCCCCTTACCATTAAGCAGTAATTCCCCCACCCCCAGCCCCTGGCCACCTCCAGTCTGTGTTCCATCTCTGGATTTAGCTATTCTGGATATTTCATATAAATGCGGTCATAACCATACATGACCTTTTGTGGCTGGCTTCTTTATCCACGTCAGAACATGTATCAGTACTTTACTCCTTTTTATGGCTGAATAATAGTCCATCATAGGGATACACCACATTTTGTCTGTTCACCCAACGATGGACATTTGGTCTGGCTATTATAAATAGTGCTGCTAAGAACATGTACATGCATGTATACTTTTTTTATATATATAAATTTATTTATTTATTTAATTTATTTTGGCTGCGTTGGGTCTTTGTTGCTGCGCGTGGGCTTTCTCTAGTTGCAGCGAGCGGGGGCCACTCTTTGTTGCAGTGTGCAGGCTTCTCATTGCGGTGGCTTCTCTTGTTGCGGAGCACGGGCTCTAGGCGCTCAGGCTTCAGTAGTTGTGGCTCGCGGGCTCTAGAGCACAGGCTCAGTAGTTGTGGCGCACGGGCTTAGTTGCTCTGCGGCATGTGGGACCTTCCCGGGCCAGGGCTCGAACCCGTGTCCCCTGCATTGGCAGGCGGATTCTTAACCACTGTGCCACCAGGGAAGTACATGTACATGTACTTTTTTGGGTACTCATTTTCACTTCTTTTGGGTATATTCCTAGGAGTGATTGAAAGGCCATGTGGTAAGTCTGTGTTTTACTTTTTGAGGAACCATCAGACCGTTTTCTACAATGCACAAGACCGTTTTGCAGTCCCATCAGCAATGCATCAGCATTGCATAGCAATGCACAATCCAGCCGCACCAAAATTTATTTCCTGTTTTTGTTTTTGTAATTTAAAAATTCTAGCCATCTTAGTGGGTATAAAGTGGTATCTCACTGTGGTTTTGATTTGCATTTCCCTAGTGGCTAATGATGTTGAACATCTCTTCATGTGCTGGCTGGCCATTTGTATATCATTTTTTGGAGATATGTTTATTCAAGTCCTTTGCCAGTTTTTGAATTGGGTTGTTTGTCTTTTTGCTGTTGAGTTATGAGTTCTTTATATATTTCTGATACTAGACCCTTATCAGGGACATGATTTGCAAATATTTTCTCCAATTCTGTAGATTATCTTTTTACTTTCTTGATAATGTCTTTTGATACATAAAAGTTTTAATTTTGATGAAGTTCAGTTTACTGATTTTTTTTTTTTCCCCTTCATTGCTCTTGGTTGGAAGGCAAGCATTTTCAGGAGAAAGAGCTTTGGAGTTAGGCACATCTGAGGTCAAGTCCCAGTTTTAACACTCACTGTTTTATCTTGAGTGCCCATCCAACTTTTGGAGCCTCAGTTGCCTCACCTATGATGTGGGTGATGACACCCAGTGTGCAGTGTGATGGGAAAGAGCAGAGGGCAGATTTCTTAAGGTTCCTAATCCATAAACTGGCACTAGCAGACCCTGGAAATGGCTGGGAATGTTATTATGAGATGAGGGGGGCTTTTCTTTACACTCCTATTCCCATTGGAAGCTACTTTGAATCCTTACCTTTTGACAGGAACCTTACCTATTTAGAATTGGAAACTGGCATTTCTGGATAAAAATCTCAGAGCTGTATACAACTATCTGTCTCTGAGCTAAAATGAAAATCCATCTCATATATATATATATATATATATAATCAGTTCAGAAATTATTAAATAGCCTACTAATAGTAATTAGTCTATTAGTAATCTTTATCCATTTTCAGTGTGTTTTATGAACTCATGATATTTAGGGAGCATTTGCTGGCTTGTTGTTTCTTTAAGAGAAATGTAGTTTGATTGAAGCTTTGTTTTTCTTCCTTTTCCTTATTGTAATTGTGGTTTCTTCTGGCCCATTTTCCCTGTGTCTTTCTGCTTAACCCTTAAAGAAGTTCATATTTCAAGGAGTCTTCTATAATTTTGTCTTCTAAGACACCCTTTTAGTGGTGATTCTGTTTTCTTTCTCATGCATGTGTTTTTTCAAAGTGTGGTAGGTGGACTCCGGGCATTTGATGGTGGGGAGGGTGAGCTGAGACCATGGAGTGTGACAGCAGCTGGGGAGATGGGTGTGTGACCCTCAGGGCAGGGAGGTCGTTCCTCTGATGGTTGGGGGCGGCTCCATAACCCATAGGTCACGTGCTCACGAGTGTGTCTGTAGCCTTAGTTCAGCCGTAACTGTTCAAGATGGGTTTCCCCTTGTCTCTTTTCAGAGCAACCAACGGGTCGACCTTTATAAGTGGAAAGACGGCAGTGGGGAAGTTGGCACGACCTTACAAGGCCACACTCGTGTCATCAGGTAGGCACAGCCCTCCACTGCTCCCTGGCCTGTCTCACTTTGTCACAGTCTCTCGGGAAGTGAAACAAAGACACCATCCCCCTCCAGGCTTGACCCTCTGTGTTGCATTGGCCCCAGGTGGCTGCTGCATCCTTAGTAGTCCTGAAGTGATGGTCTTTGCGGCGAGGAACAGCCGGTGTTTAGGAGCCAGCGTCCCTGTAGCTGTTCACCCCGATCCCAGGAGACACTTAGGTACAGCCCGGTCCAGAATAAAGGGTTAGAGCTGTTTGCTGCAGGAGGGAGATGAACTTACGGCCACAGAATCCCGCAGCTCACGGTCGGCGGTGCCCCGGAGCACAGAGACCTTGGGGGCCAGCCCTTTGCTCTCTGTCCAGCCGCGGTGGGACACCACGTGGAGCTCCTGCATCATAGTCCGTTACCCAGATGCCCAGTTGCTTCCCACTCGTGGCCTTCCAGCTGGCTTCTGGAATGTTCCTGGATCCATCCTTTCCTTGGGTCACTGTTTCTGGGTGGGGAAAACTTCTTGTGAGAAGTAGCAGCAGGAAGTGTGGGAGTGGTGAAGCTGACGTGGGAGGTGATGGGAAAGGCCAGAACCCCCCCACCGGCCTGTGTTAACTGTTTGTGTAGCAAGTGCCTTTCAAGGACTGAGGACGTGGGTGGGGAGGACCAGAGCCCTGCTTGCCCTCCTTGAAAGCTGTGTGGCAACACGGCAGTTTGCCAGTGCTTTAAAGATGTTGGGTTTACTCAAGGTATCTGTGGTTGAGTCTGATTTAAAAAACGATGTCAACAATTACGTGGGGTTTTTTTCTTTGTTTTGTCTTAGTTTGCGCAGATGCATGTATGTGCGCTTTTGTGTGTGTATGTGTTTTAAGTTGAAACGCTCCGTTTCTTTTGGTTTGGGGGGGGCAGGTGGTAACCAGGGAAGGACCTGAAAGTTTCCTTTGGAGCTTGGTTAAGTCTTCTTTCCCAAAGAACTTCGGAGATTCCCAGCCTAAACCATGTTCAGGGGCCCATTAACAGTGACTTTCTGAAGCCACTAGAAATGAAATCTGCGAATGCTTTGGAAATGGACTCTGAATTTTTTCTCTTCGTTGTTGTCCTGTTTATTCCTTGTGTTTCCAGTGACTTGGACTGGGCAGTGTTTGAGCCAGATCTCCTGGTCACCAGCTCTGTGGACACCTACATCTACATTTGGGATATCAAGTAAGAACCGTTAAGAGGCATAACCACTTGGCTGTGGGATGATCTGGGACCTTTGTTTTAGAGATCGGGTATCTTAATTTGGTTTTCCCTAGATGCAGACCCTGAGACGAGGAGACGTTGCAGATACGTTGTTTAGGAGGGGACAGAACTGCTGGTGGGGGTGGGGAAGAGAGACAGGATCGGGAAGGCCACACAGAGAGGGCGCATCATCTACTTGGGTACCACCATGAACAGGTGGAGCTTGGTCTTACTGGGAACACTAGGGGCTGGTGAACCACTCCCTCCTCAGAGGTGTTCCCCTCCGAGGGCTGAGGAAGCGGGCGTGCCATCCACTGTCAGTCACTGGCTGAAGGCTGTCCCCGGGGGCCTCAGCTCCCTGGCACTTCAGGCCTGTCACAGAGGTTTGCAAAACGGGCTTCAGCAGCCAGGGAAATCCCGTTGTCAGAGAACCACAGGTTCTGGCATTTGGAAGTGAGGCTGGAGTTTCCTGAAGTGGCAGGTGACGGTGGGGGCATTCTAATGGGTACAGACACACACGTGCTGCAGCGAGCAGTGTTCCAGGACAGCTGCTTTGCTCTTGGTGACGCTTCACTTCCCCTCTGGAAAGGGGGCTGAGAGCCACCTCGTAGAGCAACTCTCCATGGAGCAAAGAGTGGAGGAGCGCCCAGCCCAGGGCCTGGCGCGTCCTAAGTTCTTAATAAACATCTATTCCTGTTTCTCTTTGTAAAGCAGATTCCTTTCCCCATAACCGTTAACTAGAGGGCCTGTGGCCTGTGGAGTCCCCAGGACAGGACACCCTCTCCCCAACCAGGCCACTCTGCTCCCAATTGGCAGTGACTTTGTGATGCTTTACACTGAAAGGTAAACTGCAGGCAGAGGACAAGCCAGGTATTGAGGTTTGACTGACCAGACAGACCAGGGAAAGGGATCCCAAGGGAGTAAGGATGCGCACAGCTGACTTCACCTTCATCCCATGCAGGTTAGCGCTTCCGAGGTGACAGGTCTAAGGGCAGCGCCAGAGGAGGGAGGAGGAGCAAAAAATCCAGGGGAAGTGGAAGAGAGGGGCTCTTAACAAGCAAACAACCCCCTGGGAGCTCTGGGGCAAGGGTCCCTCATTTACATGAAACAGTTGTTTTCATAATTTAAAGACTGAAAGACACTTGAACTGACTTGCCTTCTCAGGTCTTCTGAACAGTAAGCCAGGGCTGCAGATTTGCCTTGTCTGGCCCTCCTAGCCCTAGGGGGCTGCCCAGTTCTGTCATTTTGACCATTCGTGGTGAACGGTTGAGTCTCCCATTGTATCCAGGAGTAGTTTTAAAAAAAATAAAATTGTGGTAAAAGCCACCAAGCAAAATTTACCATCTTAATCATTTTTAAGTGTGCGGTTCAGTAGTGTTAAGTATACTCACATTGTTGTGCAACAAAGCTCCAGAACTTTTTCATCCTGCAGAACTGAAAATCTGTACCCATTAACCAACTCCCCGTGTCCCCCTCCTTTCAGTCCCTGGCAGCCACCACTCTACTTTCTGTCTCTATGAATTTGACGACTCTAGGTACCACGTGTAAGTGGAATCATACAGTGTTTGTCCTTTTGTGACTGACTTACGTCACTTAGTATAATGTCCTCAGGGTGCATCCATGTTGTAGCACGTGACAGTATTGCTTTCCTTTTTAAGGTCTGATAACAATCCATTGTATGTAGAGACAATAGTGTATTTATCCGTTCATCAGTCGTGGACACTTGGGTTGCTTCTACCTCTTGGCTGTTGGGAACATCCAGAGTAGTTTTCCACTCCACCTTGGCAGTGCTGTTGGTTCTTGCAGAATTACGCCTCCACGACTGTCCCGTTGTTCCACAGGAGGAATGACACCAGGAAGGGGTTCTTTTGGCTCCCTCCAGCCCCGCATCAGAGTCACCCAGGCCACGCCAGATCGCGTAATTTGTTCTCTGTGGATACAGCTGTATAATTGGAAATTCAGACTTAGCCTCAGCTGAAGAGGCTGAGAAAGTTCACCTCCCTGGAGGGAGACAGGCTTCTCTTTACACTACTTTTCAAGGCCCTCACATTCCCACTGAAGTCCAAGAACCCACTGAAAGGAAAGTGAAGAAATGCGAGCAGCGGGAGAAAGGCACCAGCTGGATGGGGGCAGGTGAACGGGCATTTGATTTCTGACTCTTATGTTTCAGAGATACACGGAAGCCGACCGTTGCGCTGTCTGCTGTAGGTGAGTGGACGCCCACCCCCGCCCCGGCGGCCTGCATTCCCTTTCTTCCACTGCTTCACTCCCACTGACCCCCCCCCCCCCATCCCCCATGCCCCGGGCTCTGTCCACGGTCGCGTGGACCTGTAAGGTCCGCATCACAAGGGCCCTGCTCCCGCTCCTCTCAGAAGTTAGAGTCAGGACTGTAGAATGTGGTCAGGAACTTATTTCAGAATTCAAGGGCAGGAGCCACATTGGTTTGTTTCTAAACTTTTTCTTGTGGAAACTTTCAAAAGTGTATAAAACTAGAAGAGGATGAATTGCCCTGTGTTCGTCATCCAGCTTGAACGTTGTCAACGAACAGACAATCTTCCTTCCGCTTTCACCCACTAGCCCACCCACCCGTACCCCTATCCCCTTTGGGATTATTTTGAAGCAAATCCCAGGTGTCATATCATTTCATCAACAAATATTTCAGTAAGTATTTTTAATAAGAGAAAAATCCTTTTAAAAATAATAACCACAATACTATTAGCATACCTAAAAATATTAACAGTAGTTTAATGTCGTCAAATATTTAAGCAGTATTCAGATTTCCCCAGTAGTCTCAGTAGTTGTTTGGTTTTTTGTTCTCTTTTTACAAATTATTTGAATCAGAATCCAAATAAAGTCCGTATTTATAAGTGGTTGATATATTTCTCATCTCTTTCAGTTGGTAGGTTTCTCCTCCCTCCCCTTTTTTGGTTTGTTTGTTTTTCCTTCCCTGCAGTTTCTTTACTGAAGAAACTGCGGTTTCCTCACAGTCTAGATTATACTGATTGTGTCCCAGTGGTATCATTTAATATGGGCATACTGAAACTTTGAAATTACTTTCTGAGCTACCTGTTTTCATCATTCTGTTGGAATTGACTATTTTTGCAATTCTGCATTGGGGCTGTTACGGAGTATTCTCACCACTTCCTGAGAGGTGAACTTGGGCATAGAACCGGTATACCTTGCCCACCATGATGAAGCCCAATCATCAGTATTCTATTTTGGCATCCTTGGTCAAAACAGATCATATTATCTGTCTCTTAAATCCTGCTTTTTTGTATCTTCTTGCGTCATTTGAATTCACATTTGGTGTTTGCTCCAAAATGATCACATGATTCTTCTTTTTATCCCCCTGTACCCCGACACGTCATCATTTGAAGGCATTAAACATCACAACTGTATTAAGCAGTTGGTTGGTTTGTTCTGTGAGGTTAGGGACCACGTCTGCCTTGTTCAGGGCTGCAGACCAGGATCAGCCTAAGCGCCTGTCCTGTGGAGATGCTCTGGGAGTGTTTGTTCCGTGGATGTGGAACTCAGGCACCTGTGTCTCTTGTGCTGAGTGCTTAACAGTTGTGCTGGTGCCTCCCTCACAACCTGTGCACACACACACTTGTAGGCACTTATGATCTGAGGCGTTAGAATAGCCCACAGACGTGGTTGCGGAGGACCCTGAGCTGAAAGAAAGTACTGATGGTCTGTGAATGCCTCAGTCATCCATCCCTGACTTTGTTATTTCTACTTGCAGGTTTCTAAGTTAGATGGCTTATAGAGGACCTCTAAAAAGAAAGATTCTTCTAATTGCTTTCTGTTGGGAGTCTTTCTGAAAAAACAGAGGTAGGAGACTTCTTTCTTTTTTGCACCTCAGTGAGGTCTCAGTGGTGGCAGAGCTCTCCTTCCCTGAGAGGTGCAGCCCAGACGCTGCGGCTCCCCAGAGCCAGTGGTCCTCCTCTCTCTGTGAGCACATTGTTCATACCTCGGGGTAGGGAGTCAGTAAGAGCATGTCCGCGTGTGCTCCAGAGCGTTCTCTGTTTCTGAGAACTCTTACGGTCTGGGAGGTCTCCATGTGACCCTGGTGTCACGATCCTAGTAAAGCACGTTGAATTAGGGGGTTCCCAGAATCCTTTGGGAGGCTTCATGTTCTGATGGACCACCTACTGGGAAAGGCATATTTTCTTGGAACTCGTTTTTCTTTTCTTTTTCCTTTTCTTCCAGTTTTATTGAGGTATAATTGACACACAGCACTGTACAAGTTTGTGTACAGCATAAGGATTTGACTTACGTACATGGTGAGATGATGACCACAGTAAATTGAGTGAACATCCATCATCTCATTTAGACACAACATTAAAGACAGAGAGAAAAATTTTTCTCCTGTGTTGTTGAATTCTTTGGTAACTGTCACGTGGAGATGGAGCAGTTTTTTTTTTTTTAATGAATTTATTTATTTATTTATTTATTTTTGGCTGCGTTGGGTCTTTGTTGCTGCGCGCAGGCTTTCTCTAGTTGTGGTGAGTGGGGGCTACTCTTCGTTGCGGTGTGCAGGCTTCTCATTGCGGTGGCTTTTCTTTGTTTCGGAGCACGGGCTCCAGGCGTGCGGGCTTCAGTAGTTGTAGCTCGCGGGCTCTAGAGTGCAGGCTCAGTAGTTGTGGCACACGGGCCCCGTTGCTTCATGGCACGTGGGATCTTCCCGGACTGGGCCTTGAACCCGTGTCCCCTGCATTGGCAGGCGGATTCTTAACCACTGCACCACCAGGGAAGTCCCTGGAGCAGTCTTTTCTTACACACTTTCTCCTCTAGCTGATACCATTTCTTGCAAAGAAACTGGGTCTCCTAAGTAATACACTGCCGTCCTCCAACTTCAGGGGTCTCCATCATTCGTTCTTAGGTGACTTAAGGTGCCCTGTGTCTCAAGGAAAAAATAACACAACAAACAAACAAATAAGTAAACAAATACCCTCACCAAAACCAAGCAAGGATAAAGTCTGGGCCTTACTCTATTTCCTGTTAGGTTCTAAGTCCTTGCTTTCTTTCTCATACTCTCCGGATTCTTGGGTCAGGTTGCTCTCCAAAGTCCTGGATCCACTGCAGTGTCCCCAAGTAATAAACACCCACCCAAAGGGAGAGGGTGTCAAAGCAGAAATGTCATGTGTTGTCTGAGCAGAGAACAAGAAGAGGTGGAAGGAGAGTCATCATGTGATTCTGGTTTAACATCATCAACGTGATTATTTTAAGAGTCAGCTGGAAGTGCTGCTATGTCCCAATTTTCCACCTGTCTCAGCCCCTTCTGGCCTCTTCCAGTATGCCTCCTCTCTTAAGTAGCTCTTTGGTCGCCATTGTTGTTACCTCTGTGTTCTGGCAGAGGACTGAGTCCACACGGTGCCAGGATTGCTCCCTTTCCCTGTCTCCACGCAGGGCCACGTCTAACCGGGCGCTGATGGGGAGATGAGAGTGGGGCTGGGGTGCACATAACTTCCTGAGGGCAGAATTGGGCCACACTGGGGCTCATTCTTCAGCTCAGCCTCAGCTGGAGGCTGTGTTTTTCCAAGACTGTCCCTCCCCCAGAAACGAAACCAAAAAAACCAGTGTGGGAAGGAGCAGGCTTTGAGCTGAGGCTCTTCTGATTGGGAGCGCAAGCTTGGTGTCGGAGAGGCTGAAGGGCCAGGTTGTGTGATGTGTCAGTTACCAGCCCGCAGAGCCGGGCTGAACCGCTGCTCTGTAAGAAACTGTATTTCCCTGCTGATTCTGCTCGGAGGTAACCTGAAGTTTTTTTTTTTTTTCTCCTTAGTGAGATTATTTCCTCAATTAGGTGACTCTGATCCTGTTCCCATGTGTTAATTCATTTATTCTTTGGCTTCATTTTCTCCTTAATGGTGGAGCTGATGCAGTCATAGAAGCTTGAAGAGTTCTGTTCTTACTCATCCGGAACTCATTATCCAGCTCCCCTGGATAAGCTCCTCTCTGGTACTGAAGGCGTTGAGGGCAACAGCTTTCCTCCCCTGATTTTTCTTTGCAGCGGGTGCCTCACAGGTCAAATGGAATAAAAAAAACGCTAATTGCCTTGCCACCAGTCATGACGGGGATGTACGGATATGGGACAAGCGGGTAAGTAATCTTCTTTTTCCCCTCTGAGAGGATATGAAGAGGATGTTGTGAATAGCAGGACTTGTCTTGAGAGACCGGGGTACCCTGTGCAGCATAGTTAATTGCCATGTTACGATCCTGGTACCAGATGACATTTGCTTCCCGATCAAACTGGTGTTGATGGAAGATAGGGGAGTGTGACATTATGGTCAGTGGTTAAGAAAATGAACTTGGGGAATTCCCTGGCGGTCCAGCAGTCAGGACTCTGAGCTTGCACTACAGGGGACACAGGTTTAAACCCCGGTCAGGGAACTAAGATCCCGCAAGCTGCGTGCCGCGGCCAAAAAAAAAAGAAAATGAACTTGGCCTGACCTAAGCTAGCGTCCCGTTTTGCTGCTTCCTGATTATGACATCAGGTGAGCCACAAACTCTTCCAAGCCTCAGTTTCCTTTTCTTCAGAATAAAGATGATAATAGTGAGTGTGTCACTGAGGGGGTCAAGCCTGGGGGACCAGACACTATTCTAGAATGGTCAGCAGGCTTCTTATTCCTGCCCCAGATTGCAAAGTGAAAACTCATTGTTCTAGGACATATACCATCTAGAATTAAGTCACTGAGGCAGGATACTCGGTATGCTCAGATCTTCCCTTGGAAGTCTAGCTGTGCCGTCAGCCTCAAATGAGCCTGCAGAGCGTACGTTCTCCCTGCATTAGCCCATGGACCTGAGAGGCATGAAAGAGTTGCAGGGTTCTGGGCGGCTACTGTAATGGCAAGTCTGGAAGTTTGATATGTTGGCATCAGTGAGAACAGTGGTGCAGGGAAAGGGCCTCTTCCATAACTAACTGCCGGACGACTGGGTAAGAATGCAGAGAGTAGTCGACTTCTGTAGATCTGGGGTGTAAATTCTGCTTCCTGCTCTGTAAAACCTGCCTTTGTGGGGAGGACCTACTGTTAGTTTTCCTGGAACTTGTTCAGGAACTGTCCCAACTGGGATGCTGACTGTAAAGTCTCAGCCTTGCTTCCGGCTGCCCTGCTCCCTTCCCCTTCCAGCAGGGAATAAAGTCATACAGTTGGAGAGGAGAGGGAAGTGAAGCAGAGATTGGGAGGCTGCTGGATTGGGTGCCAAGACTTGCTGGGAAATGGGTGTGCCGGCCGAAGCCCTCGCTTTAAGTGGCTCTTAGGTGACAAGGTGATTTTATAAGGAAAGGATGGATGGTGCATCTTCTATATGTTTTATCTCTGTCCCTTTAGTCCAGTCTGGTAATAGTCATTCTTCATCCCTCTTTATTTCTTCAATTGACAATTGGTTTTATTCATATTTGTCACTGGTATAGCATTTAAATATAGTAAATGGTTTAACTAAAATGTTTGGTTAATTTGTAGTGCTTGTGTATTTGCTTTAGACTGTTTTCAGAGCCATAGGCAAAATAAACAATTGGGTATTTAGCCATGAACTCGGTCAGGACCTGTTTTCCAAAACAGTAGCTGTGTTCCTTATCTTGTAGAAATATACTGCTGAACTGTTTCTTTCTAGCCTTCTGATTGGTCTACTCATAACGCTGACTTCCCTTAGCGAGCCTTTTATCTATTTTGTTTAAAGAGCTTTAACTTTTTCTTGGCTATTAATACTTAGGACTTTTGTTCATATGGATTGTAAAACTTGTTGGTTGTAATTTCACTTCTCTGGCACTTTCTAGTATCAAAGCAGGACTATTGGCAGCAAGCATCACAGGCTTAAAAAAGTGCAGTATCAGTGGTAGTGTTGGATTTTCACTCAAATTCGTGAATGACTAGTAATACTAATATTTCTAAGTGTTTATTATGCACAGGCATTGTTCTAAGAACTTTATGTGTATGGATTCATTTATCTTTATAACTAACCTTTAAAGTAGGTAATATTATTACCCCATTCTACAGCTGAGTAAACTGAGGCACAGTTTGTTGCCAGGATTTAAATTCAGGGAGGCTGGTTCTGTAGGAGCAGTTCCACGTGTAGATGTATTTCTACTGTATCTGTGGGAAGGAAGGTGATCTCTGCGTCTTACTCTTCCGCCATCTTCTCTCCCCAGGGAGGCTGGTTCTGGAGATTGCACTCTTAACCTCATAGACCAGTGCTGATTACAGAAAGTAATACATGCTCTTTGTTAAAAATATAAAAGAGAAGATAAAAATCATTCATAGTCCTGCCCCAGAGACAAATGCTAATATTTTGGTGTTTTCTTTTCTTATGCTTTTTTTTAAAACATGGTTTATCATATCATATGCATAGTTATGCATACTTTTTTCATTTAACATTACAACAAATGCATTTCCCCTGTCTTATAAGCTCTTTCTAAGTATAACTTTTAGTGGCTACCTCATATTGTATCAGATAGCTGTACAATAATTGATTCTAACATTTAATTATTCCCCACTTATTATTCATGTTGTTTCTGGTTTTCTAGGTGTTCCGAATAACACCAAGATGAACATCTTTGGTACCTAAAGCTTTTTGTGAATTTAGGATATTCCCTTAAGAAAGGAAGAATTTTAAGTCTGTTGATAAAAATTGTCCAGTTTTTTTCCCAAACAGGTTATACTATTTTATATGTACACCAGCAGTGACAAATGCAGCCTCACTGCATTGAATATTATTTACAAGTATCTTCTAACTTGATTGCTTAAAACAATCTTTTAATGTTTTAATGTATGAATATATTTCTGAGGTTTCCTTCTGAATTTGTTTTATATATGCTTATTAATCATGTATTGTTTTCTTTTGTGATGTGTGTTCATTCTCTTTTTGAAGTCTTAGGGCTTGATCATTTTAAGCTTGGTGGGTTTCTGATATAGAGAACAAACTAGTGGTTACCAGTGGGAGAGGGAAAGGGGGAGGGGCACTATAGGGGTAGGGGATTATGCGGGACAAACTATTATGTACAAAATAAGCAACAATGTTGTGTTATATTGTACAACACGGGAAATAAAGCCAATATTTTATAATAACTATAAATGGAGTATAACCTTTAAAAATTGTGAATCACTATATTGTACACCTGTAACATATAATATTGTACATCAGCTATACTTCAATTAGAAAAAAAAAGATTAGTGGTTTTACCCCCAGGATTGGGGTTGGGTCTGTTTAGATGTCACAGCCCCTCTTTGTGGGTGATTGTGAGGAAGGGGAGCAGGAATTGCAGACCACGGTACCAAAGGAGAAAAGCATCCACTACCTTGTGTCCTTCATTAAGGCCGTACCTGGAGCCGGAGCGGAAGTAGATTAGGCTCACAGGCCCGTATTCAGAGTACGCGTGAAGGAGAGCTGGAGAATTCTTCTGTCGTTTGTTTTAAACAAAACAAAGCGGAGTTTCTTAAGAATAGAGGCGGTCTCTGTGAGTTTTTTTGTTGTTGTTTTGACTGCGCTGTGCGGCATGCAGGATCTTAGTGTCCCGACCAGGGGTCAAACCTGTGCCCCCCTCCAGTGGACGCGTGGAGCCCTAACCACTGGACCGCCAGGGAATTCCTCTGGGAGTACTTTTGTATTCCCACTCGGCACCCAGCAGACTGTTATATGGTGGACACTCTGAGTTTCTTCTGAAGTGACAGCTCTCATTGCTGATCCTGTTGCAGAAACCCAGCACAGCAGTGGAGTATCTCGCAGCCCACCTCTCCAAGATCCACGGCCTGGACTGGCACCCAGACAGCGAGCACGTTCTTGCTACCTCCAGTCAAGACAACTCTGTCAAGGTGAGCGGCGCCCCCAGGGCAGTTGGGGGAGCGTGCTTGGGAGGCATCAGGGGTGTGTGAGCACTTCCTTCAGAAGGAAATTTGCAGTAGGTTAGCATGGCACGTGTTTCAGGGGTGCATGTGCTTTTTGGGGAGCTGGGCAAGTACACCTGGTTATGTGGTCCAGCGGGAGTGATGTACTAGCACGTATCTGATATGGCTCCTGGCATTTGTTCAGAGGCTTTTCTTCTTTCCCTTTGTGAAAGGAAGTCAGAGACAAAAACATCTAGAAAGGAAAAGAAGTTTACTTGCCAAGAAGTTGTCAGGAAGTCCCATTTCAGGACTGGCTCATCAAAATAAAAACACAACAGATAAACAAGTAAAGGAGAAAAGCCCACATGCTCATTAAAGTTACCAAGTTTATCATTAGTCTGGGGTGGAAAAAGAGCAATTTTCTCACGTGATTATCACATCTGCAAAAGTTAGGACGTCTTCGATCATCAGCATTTCACAAGTAGAGATGGAGTTGTTCTATTAGAGATTCTCTAACTTATAGGAAATGCTCAAGGATTTATGTATGTCGGTGACCCTATTATTTTTGGTTTCTCTCAGTGTTTCTTGTTTGTTTATCCTCTCTGACTGTGGGATGTGATATGCACCCTTGTTCAAAAGGATGCAGGGCACAGAGTTAGCCGTGCCCCACAGTTCCTGCATATGGTCAGATCTCTGCCTGGAAGCACAGAGATTTGACCACAGAAATTTGCTTAGCAACTTTAGGATTCAGCTTCAGCAATTTAATGCTTTGTTTTATTTACACAGGCATGTACGTCTTTTTGGTATGGTTAGCAAAGCTAGAATCGTACACTCAGGCTTAAAATCTAACTTCTGTCTGGAGGTTTGTAAATCCCCTGGGGTTGTAATTTATTCTTATGTGCCAACAGTGGTTTTTCTGTTTGTTTGTTTTGGATTTAAGCGTTTGTCCCCATACCCCATCAGCTTGTTTCCCAACTTCAGGAACCAGAAATCATCCGATTCACCTCCTTCTCTTTCTTTGAGGTCCCCAAGTTTGTCAATATTCACTGACAACTTTACTACCCTTGAGGCTGGGATTCCATAGGTAGTAAAGCAGATTACAGGCCAGTTTCCACATGTGAAACACAGTCCTTATTCCTTACTAGTGGGCTTAGCTTATGAATTAAATGAGATTTTTGCCATGGTATTTGATTTATTCCACTATATCCTGGTAGGAAGACAGTTTTTATTGAACATATACAAATAACATAATTGTAAAAAGTGAAGCAATTTAGAGGCGCTTATAATAGTCAACAATTGTTTTCAGTAATTGGTTGATAAGGCTCAATGCATGCCATTTTTTCCTACATAATCATTTTCTTTAGTTTATCTGACAATTTATTAGCTTATAATTTATAACAATAATTTTTATTCTATTTGTCTTTTGTGGATTCTAAGGGGTCTGCTGGAACAAGATACCATTGAATGAGTTTCACTTCACTTTGTAGATTGTAAACTGTAAAACGAATTGAGGGTTAGAGCTAGATCAAGAAGAAAGAAAAGGATTTTTCTTCTATGGCCATTAAAAATAGAACATGAACCATAATGAAATTAGTTCATGTCAGTTTGGATAACCGATTGTTTTTTTCCTTATCTTGGGGTAAGCAGGCTATTTTACAAAATTGCCGTCTTCCAGACTGAGTCCTGGAAATCCAGACCCCGTCCCTTTGTCCATTCTGACATGTTCATAGTATTAGGTGAGCCATATTGAGAAACCTGTACCCAGAGGCTGTTCCCTGTGATGTCAACAGTCAGGAACCTGGTTCTTGACCGAGGCTCTTGTGACATTTCTTCAGAAAAATTTCTTTTTGATCCCTAGCTTGGCGCAGAGGCCTTTGGCAACGGTGAGAGGAAAGTGGAAGTTACCTACGGATAGGAGGCAGCATGGCTCTGGTTAACTTATTGTAATAACCAACTTTATCACATTGAAATAGACCGGAGTCCTCCGTTCAACTATAACGTAATCATTTCATAAGACCCCAACAGTGATGGCCTTGAGAATAAGAGCTTTTTATGAACAGTGAGGACTTTTTCCAGGGTCCTCTATTTATCCCATAAATTATCTGACATAACTGTCACCAATTGATGAGCGTATTTAAATCTAGAAACAAAATCCTTTTTTTAGAGGATTAATTTTATTAGTAGTTATCATGCTGGTCTTCGTAAATGAATGTGAATATACTTTTGTCCAACCTGAAAAGTAAACTATTGCTGAAGTGCATTCAGAGTAATAATATTTTACTTGTATATAATCAACCCAGGGAGGTTGAACTTCTCTTTTATTTGCTAGTTTTTCGCACAGGGTGGACCTGGTAACAGGAAAGCATTCACAAAGTGTTGGGCTAATTGAAAATAAGGAGAATGCCAAGCATACCTAATTATTTCTAGTTTTCCTTCTTTTATAAGTTGAGGGAGCAAGTCATAGTTTACCCCGTGGCCGTCTGGGAAACCCAAAAGCAGTTTAGATGGAAATGACATCTTAACAATTTTATTATGTTGAATATGGGACTTGAATTCGGCAAAAAAGAGTTGTCAGAAGAAACAAGAATTGCCTCATGCTATACCTATATAGTTCCACCCTCCCCAGCCCCTAACTTCTGGCAACCACTGATCTGTTCTCCATCACCGTAGTTTTGTCTTTATGAGAATGTCATTTAAATGGAATCATGCAGAACGCAACTTTTTGAGGTTGGCTTCTTTCATTCAGCATAATGCCTTTAAGATTCCCCCAAGTCGTTTTAAGAATCAGTAGTTCATATACTTTTTATTGCTGAGTAGTAACCCACTATATGGATATACTACAATTTATTATCTCTTGACCTGTGGAAGGACATTTGGGCTGTTTCCAGTTTTTGGTAATTGTGAATAGAGCTGCTGTAAACATTCGTGTATTGATTTTTTTCTGTGAACAGAACTTTTCAGTTTTCTAGGACCAACATATAAGAATGGGATTGCTGGGTCACATGGTGGGTGTGTGTTTAACTTTTTAAGAAACTGCCAAACTGTTCTCTGGAGTGGCTCCTCTCACCTTTTTTTTTTTTTTTTTTTGTCCGTGCTGCGTGGCATGCGGGATCTTAGTTCCCCAACCAGGAATTGAACCCGTGCCCCCTCCAGTGGACCGCCAAGGGAGTCCCCTCCTATCACCTGTTTTTGACAATAGTTCCTTAACACCTGATAGTTCAGAGTTTCAGTCTTGGCCCTCCTACCTTTGGTGCTCTGCCATTTCCTGCTTTCATGGCAAATGCTTGAGCTCTAAGTGTGTTTATTTTTCTGTTAAAAGCATAGACATCTCTAAGGCTCAGTTTTTGTCTGGCTCACCTGTGTGTTCCCTGCACCTTCCGTGTTGGAGTCGGTGGAAGAGTGGACGTGAGTGGTTGGGCCCCAAATAGTCGCACAGTCACCTTTTTGCTGCGTGACCTTGACAAGTTACATCGTTTAGTAATTTAGCTTCCACCTTTGAAAAAGAGATTCATAACACCCACTGTATGATTGTTGTAAGGATTAGATGGGATGAAACTCTTAAAGCTCTAAACATCTGTCTGAAATGCAGTCAGCGGTCAGTACATTTTTAACTACTAGCAATAGCGGTAAGTTAATTTAGTAGTTAAATTACTCTATGTGGTGTGAAGTGATACAGGATGAAAAGTTGTCACTTCTACCTTTCAACTCTGAAGGTGGTTTAATAGGCAGGCTGGCAGTGATCTGCCTCAAGGAGTGATCCTCATGTGTTCACAGAAGTCTTTGTTTCTCCTGTAATGTTTCTAAGTGTGAAAGGGGCGTTTCCTGTGTGTCTGTCACAGGAGCATGGCCATGGGGGCTGACTCCAATGCACTTAGAGGACAGAAAGCATGGAGTTTGAAGGCTATGCTTATTTCTTTTCTGGTTTTTTTTTTATTTAATATTAATTTATTTATTTGGCTGCATTGGGTCTTAGTTGTGGCGTGTGGGATCTTTGTTGAGGCATGGGGGATCTTTTGTTGCGGTGCACGGGCTTCTGTCTAGTTGTGGCACGTGGGCTCAGTAGTTGTGGTGCGAGGGCTCTCTAGTTGTGGCACACAGGCTTAGTTGCCCCACGGCACGTGGGATCTTAGTTCCCCGACCAGGGATCGAACCCGCATCCCCTGCATTGGAAGGAGGATTCTTAACCACTGGACCATCAGGGAAGTCCCGGCTATGCTTATTTTGATAGTTGAGTTTTTTTGTTTTTTTTTTTTAATGGCATTTATTTCACAAATTATCCTGCTTTCTTTCTTCCAGTTCTGGGATTACCGCCAGCCTCGGAAATACCTCAATATTCTCCCTTGCCAGGTGCCTGTCTGGAAGGCCAGATACACTGTGAGTGAGATGCCCTACCTCTTGCTCGGAAACATTATCTAGGTGTTTTGGACAGAAGGGACCAGGGACATTTCCTCTTATTTATTTGTGAGGCAGTTTTCTCCTTCTGTCTTGGTTTAGAAGTGGGACAAAGGTGGTAATGATGGCATAAAAGCTGTTATCTATTTAAAAATTTGTCCTTGGGTCGTTGGGTGAGACTCTATACTAGAAGTGCTAGACTAGCTGGGCTGGGGAGCTGGGCAGTGTGAAGGTGGTCAGTAAGGGAGGGGAAGAGGGTAAGCTGGAGGGTTGAGAGGCTGGAGGTCAGTGGATCATGGTGGAAAGAACTCTGGCTTTAGATTCAGAAGACCTTGGTTTAGGGCTTGGCAATGCCATTTAATTTTTTTCCCCAGCTTTACTGAGATATAATTGACATATAACATGGCATAAGTTCAAGGTATACAACATGTTGATATGTTACACTTACATATTGCCAAACAGTTACCACTGTAGCATTTGTTAACACTTCCATCGTCACATAATTACCATCTCTTTTCTGCAATGAGAACATTTAAGATCTAGTCTCTTTTAACACTCAAGTATATCATATGGTGCTATTAACCATAATCACATGCTGTACATTAGATCTCCAGAGCTTATTCATCTTATAACCAGAAGTTTGTACCCTCTGACCAGCATCTCCCTGTTTCTCCCACCCCCAACCCCTGGTAACCACCGTTCTACTCTCTGTTTCTAAGAGTTCAGCTTTTTAGATTCCACGTATAAATGATATCATACAGTATTTGTCTTTGTCTGACTTATTTCACGTACCATAATGCCCTCAAGGTCCATCCATATTGTGACAAATGGCAGGGTTTCCTTGTTTCTTGTCACTGAATAACATTCCATTGTATATGTACCACATCTTCTTTATTTGTTCACTCATTAACGGACATGTAGGTTGTTTCTATATCTTGGCTATTGTGAATAATGCTGTAATGAGCCATTTAATATTTGTGTGGCCTTGGACAAGCCACTTGTGTTTTTTGAGTAATAGTTTCCTCCTGTGTCAAACATGAATAATAGTGTTTAATATGCCTTGCTCTTTTTTTAAAATTGTGATAAAATTCCCTATTTTTAAGTGTCCAATTCGGTGGCATTTAGTACCTGTACAATATGTTTTCCCTTTGGAAAAAAAACATGTATGAAAATGCTGTATAAACCACAAAATGCTACAAGTATAGTGGATAGGCTGTTATCGACCCTCCAACTTTGTTGCCAGATTGATAATTGATCAGAGATAATATATTTCCTTCAGTGTCAACTTGAAAGGGAGCACAGGGATGAATGAAGGTATCTTTATGCATTAGGCTGCCACCTGCTGCGTCATGGAGTGAGGAAGAGAATTGGGGTATCACTTGGCCTTCGCATCTGGGAGCACTTGGGAGGAAGTCAGGCATTGCTCTTGTGAATTGAAATACTTCTCTGGATTAATATGTTTGCTTTAAAAAATAAACAGGAAAGCTCAGGAGTGCTGCCAAGAGGGCAGGAGAAAATAAGTGTGCTCTTAGGTGGCTTTGGCTTAATTCCTTAAAGAACAGAGTCTGCCTATCAACCAAATGAGCCCCTTAGCTACTTCGCAGATTGGGTGTTTATAAGTGGAAAGTGTCAGTCCTGAAATTGGAAGGTTTTCCTTTGCAAAGCTGTGGTCTTGGGGGCAGTGGGAAGGTGCTGCTTCACGTGGATGGTGTGCTTCTGGTGCATTTCCACATGGCAGGGTTTGTTTGCTGTCTGGGGTTACCCTCAGTGTGCCTTGCACGCTCATTCTGGGAATGCACTCGATAACTCTCAGAGGGAACTCGTGGAGAGGAGCCGGGGTGTGAAACGGTGTGTTCCCGTGTGCAACCCCTAGAGCCATTTGCTTATTTTACATTAAAAAAACGTTCTTCTCCAAGTATTTGGCTTAGCTTTATTTTTTACTTGCTGTGGTCCCTTCCATCAGCAAAGAAAAAAAAAAAGGAAAGCAAATGAAAAGTAGATGTGATGGTCAACTGACGGTATTTGGAAAAATGTTCCCCAGATGGGTTGGGGCCTCCCATCATCCAGTTTATTTTAATTAGGCGAGAATTCCAACGTGGGTAACTCAAGACTCAGCGGATTCTCCCTGGAGCAATGCCTGCTTTTCCCTCTTTTGCCACAGCCTTTCAGCAATGGATTGGTGACCGTGATGGTTCCCCAGCTGCGAAGGGAGAACAGCCTGCTCTTGTGGAATGTCTTTGACTTGAACACGCCGGTCCATACCTTCGTAGGCCATGATGATGTGGTGCTGGAATTCCAGTGGAGGAAACAAAAGGAAGGTGGGTGGGAGGGAGACCGCCAACTGATTTCCTCCTGAGCCCTGCTCACCAGCAGCTCCCGTCCGGGTGGGCCACGTGATCGGAGGGGAGGATCCAGGAACAGGGCTGGCTTAGGAGTGGGAGTCAGGGAACCTCCCCCTTTAATCGTAGGTGGGTGATAGGGTGTGTGGCTGTGCTTCTTCCCCCCAAGTCCATCCCCTTGTGTTCTGTGCAGTCTCTCTCCTGTGTGGAAGGGATCTGGAGAGGTTGGTAGCCTTGCTGTTGGATCACTTCTAGAGCTGAAAAACTCTGGGGTCATCACACGCTCAGAAATCCCTGGCACTTGCTCCTTCCCCCCCTGTTTTTGTTTGTTTGTTTGTTTTGTTTTGGCTGCAACGTGTGGCTTGTGGTATTTTAGTTCCCCCATCAGGGATCAAACCCGGGCCCTTGGCAGTGAGAGCGTGGAGTCCTAACCACTGGACTGCCAAGGAATTCTCCCTCCCCCGTCTATTGATGAGGGAGATGCAAGGTCATCGTCAGTACCACCTACCACGTATTCCCAGTTCTCTTCACAAACACACAGTGGTATTTCACCTCCCAACCCCTTGAAGATAGGTTTGGCCACGTGACCTGCTTGGATCTTGAAACATGAACGAAAGTGATGCAGTCTCTTTTGGGTTGAAGTGGTAACAGCCAGTGTGCAATTATTTACTCTCCCTGCTAATGCCGAGGTACCTGGAGAAACTCCATGTGGCGCTGCTCCCACTAGGGTGGGGGTGAGGTGAAGATATAGAGACAGCAGGAGAGCCTTGCATTAAGCCACTGAGATTTGGGGCTGTTTGTTATTGCAGCTTAATCTAGCTAGCCCTCATTCATGCATCATAAGTATAATGGGGGTCAGGAAGCCCTCGGCCTCAGTTTCTCCACCAACTCACCATGCAAACTTAGTTGCAACCTCCCTTGTCTTGAGATCTTATTGCCACACTCTAAATGTTTTTCAGACCAGAAGTATATTTCATGGTCTTTCCATATCACAAAAGGAAAACCGGGCAGTGGAATGGTGTGACTTGTCCAGAGTCCGGGAGAGGTCACTGGTGTACCTGGGATTAGAGCAGTCATCTTATCCCAGCTTGTTTGTGACCTTCACAAGCCTCTTCTAGGATTGTTTTTTTGTTTTTGTTTTTGTTTTAATTTTTATTTATTTAAAAATATTTATTCATTTATTTGGCTGCATTGGGTCTTAGTTTCGGCACATGGGATGTTTGTTGAGGCATGCAGGATCTTTCACTGTGGCGCATGGGGTCTTCATGGCAGCGCACGGTCTTCTCTCTAGCTGTGGTTCAGGGGCTCTAGAGCGCACGGGCTTAGTTGCCCCACGGCATGTGGGATCTTAGTTCCCCGACCAGGGATTGAACCCACGTCCCCTGCATTGAAAGGCGAATTCTTTACCACTGGACCACCACGGAAGTCCCTAGGATTGTTTTTGATAGGAATCTTTTGATCATGCTCTTAATTTTCCCATCTTCATTTCCATAATCTCACTTGCTTCTAGAAACACGAGGCTGCTTGGTCTCTATCCCATCAATTTCCATGCTTGACTTCATCTTTCAACTCTATCCTGCATTTTGCCATTGAAAAGAGATGATAGAGTTTCCCCATGGTCTGGCAGCGAGAGGTTGGCCTGTAGTTTCGGACTGAAATAAAAAGTTTTTAGCAACCCGTTTTCAGTTGTCTGTGTCATCTGTAAGCTGGCAGGGTGAATTGTATAAATTGGGGCTGTCTAGCCAGTAGTGAAATTTTGAGTACAAGTTATAGGTGTTTTTTAAAAATTCCTTTTTATGGTGAGATATATCATCTACAAAATTGCATAAAACATGTAGAGTTTATAACATGAAAATCTGTGTGACTACCACCAAGGTCAAGAAAGAAAACATTGCTAGAACCCGGAAGCTTCCTGATCACAATCCTTTCCCTTTCCTAGAGGTAAACACTATCCTAACATTTACGGTAGTGATTTCTGTTTTTATTTTTACAGTTTACCACCCATTTCTGCATCCCTAAAAATAATTTAGGTTTGTTTGTTTTTGAACCTTTTATAAATGTAATCATCCTGCATGTATTCCTTTAAATAAAAATTATTTATTTAGTTGCGGCATGCAGACTCTTAGTTGCGGCATGCACGCAGGACCTAGTTCCCCGACTGGGGATCGAACCTGGGCCCCCTGCATTGGGAGCCCAAAGTCTTATCCACTGGACCACCAGGGAAGTCCCCATCCTGCATGTATTCTTATATTTTACTTCTTTCTCAACCTAATGGTGTTCCATTTTCTTTTTACTGCTGTGTCTTCTTAGTCAGTTTTTATTGGACCACCTCAGGCTTTGATGTTGGTTTTTCACTGTGGTGAAGGAGCTCTCAGAGGTAGGAAGAGAATCAGGATGTTGTGGTCCAAGGAAAAGGATGCTTCATGAAGGAATCGGAGGTCATTGGTTTTGGGTTTTGCTGAAGGATCTCCATGCAAAGTAAGAAAGAAGCACTTAATTGTATAAATAGGTATAAATAGGAAGCCATACAATCATTGAGAGACCAGTTCCAAAAGCAGATTGAGGAGGGAAGCCTGATTGTGAGACAGCAGAAACAGAGGCAGCACGAACTGGTTTTGTGAATGAGGTTGCCTTCAGAGGCAAGGAGTAGACTAAATTCTTTGGAGGAGGCTGCTGCCCTCTCTGTTTGAAGGCAAGGAGAAGAGGCAAGAAAGGGAGTAGGTGTGAAAGCAAAGGCCCTTTGAAAATAGGAGAGAATAGGGCCAAAGACCCAAGTAGAGGAGTTGGGTTTAGAAAGGAATTAAGCATAACTTTTCTTCAAAGTCAGGGACATGAAAAGAGTCTGGATGTGGAGTCAGAAAATTGTTGCTGGGACTTCCCTGGTGGTCCAGTGGTTAGGACTCCACGCTTTCACTGCCGAGGGCCCGGGTTCAATCCCTGGTCGGGAAACTAAGATCCTGCAAGCCATGCAATGATGCCAAAAAAAAAAAAGAAAAGAAAATTGTTGTTATGAACTTGGGCTAGATGGTGGTTCTCATGACAGGTAGTAGCTCAGAATAGTTGCTGTCTTGATAGTTGTGCACAGGGATGTATTAAAACATGGAGGAATGAAGGCCTGGTTGAAGGCAGTGACAAAGAGAAGGAACTTTGGCCCTCACTCGCTCTGTTCTCTGTTGCTTCAGTTTCCCCATCCATAATATGAGGGAATTGAATGAAATTATTTCTAGATTCTTTGCTCTCTGAAGATGGCCATAAAGAAGATTCTAGATACTGCAGAATTACCCTGAAATGTTCTGATCTTTCATAAAGCTCTTTCAGAAAGTACCTTGGACCTTTTTATTGATAGGATAATTTCCCTTTGACCAGACCTATCGTGTGAAAATACAATTCAGTCAGTTAAGAACATTAAAGATTGATTATTCCTTTTATAAAGAGATGCATTTCTTTACCAAAAAATTATTTTAAACAGTAAGATGTCACGATGCATTTAAAACAATTCATTTTACAAGCAACCTATTCATCCCCAGCTCCTCTGGAGCACATAAAAGGAAGAACATTTGTGGAGGTGAAAGTTCACTGAGACATTAAATCCCAGCATCACTCTTCACTTGCTAATTTGTGAGCTATTATTTCAGTTCCTTTAAGTTTCTGCTCAGGACTTCCCTGGTGGCACAGTGGTTAAGAATCCGCCTGCCAGTGCAGGGGACATGGGTTCGAGTCCTGGTCCGGGAAGATCCCACATGCCGTGGAGCAACTAAGCCCGTGCACCACAACTACTGAGCCTGCGCTCTAGAGCCCGTGAGCCACAACTACTGAGCCCGCGTGCCACAACTACTGAAGCCCACATGCCTGGAGCCCGTGCTCCACAACAAGAGAAGCCACTGTGATTAGAAGACCGTGCGTAGCCACGAAGACCCAACGCAGCCAAAGATAAATAAATAAATTTATAAAAAAAGAAATAAAAATAAGGTTCTGCTCAAAGGTGACTTCCTCAGGGAAGTCCTATCTAAAAATAGTTCCCCTGTCAGTCTCTATCCTCTTATCCCATGTTATTTTTTTCATAACATTGTCACTACTGGACACGTTATTGTATGTTTGTCTATTTCCACCATTGGAATGTGAGATCTGTAAAGACAGAGATTCTTGTATTCATGTTATAGCCCTAGTGCCTAGAACAGTACCTGGCATATAGGAGATGTTCCATAAATATTTGTTAAATGGATGAATGAATCTCACCCCATCGCAACCTGTAAGAAACTTGATGTTGAATCCAGAAAAACCTCCACGATTCTTATCTGATGATTTCCAGGGTCCAAGGACTACCAACTGGTTACGTGGTCACGGGATCAGACCTTGAGAATGTGGCGGGTGGATTCCCAGATGCAGAGGGTATGTATTCAATGATACTGTGGAGGAATGTTAACTGGATACACCAGAAACGTAGGATAGAAGATTTGGTAGTTGAAGAAGTTAGAGGATACGTGATGGACATTTAATACGTACTTGCTGGTTGGCCGAGTGGCTTGTGTATGCTACACTGAGGCTTTGAGGTGTTCAGGAGCCCACTTCAGTATTCAGCACTTGAAGGCTGCAAAGCCTCTGAATGTCTTTTTTTCCTCTTGTCCTGGTCTAAGGTAGTGTGGGTTAGCATACTGAGCAAGTGGCCTGGGGGCTTCATTTCTTTCTCTTATAAATGGGCTAGAAAATCTGCCCTGGCACTAGGCAGTGTTCAGAGTCCTCCACGTTCATCAACAACACCTGTTAAGTGAAGCCCTTTCCAGTTTTTGCCCCATAAGTTGTATCTGTTCTTATATGAAGCACAGTGGTCCCTGTGTGAACTGCTTTCATGGCCCTTGCTTTGCTCTGCCCCATCACGGGGTTCTGTCTTCTCATCCGGTGGCTAAATTCCTTGAAGGTGGGATCGCTGTCTCACTTGTATTGCATCCCATACAGCACTCTGTACAGAGTGGATAGAAAATTCTGGGTCAGATTTGCTACACTGCTTAGTACCAAGTCATTCATGAGCAATTTTGGTCAAATATCATCACCTTATTGCCTTTTAAATCTGTTTTCTCCAAAAAGTACCATTTGCTCCAAATGCTTTGAGGTTATGATATTTTTGCTCTTACGTTGGCTGAATAACTCCATCAAGGCTGGAGTTTAAAAGGTTTTCTGAGATTTGCGTAAACTACGAACAGGATAAAACATTTTCCGGGGTAGGCTGATAGAGTCTGTTACCCTGTGTATTTAACCAGGGAGAATTGGTGATGGGCAAAACTTATTTTGATTGTATCAGTTTGGGGCTGACATCGCTCTCCTTTGTGATTCCCATTTTTAAGTCAGAACTCAACCAAACACGACAGTCCTTTCCACTGACTTCTCTAGACCTAGATCTCCTCCCCTCTGTTGCAGCTTTGTGCAAATGACATCTTAGATGGTGTTGATGAGTTCATTGAGAGCATTGCTCTTCTGCCGGAACCAGAGAAGACCCTTCACACTCAGGAGACGGATCACCAGCACAACTCCAGCCACGGGGAGGAAGAAGGTAATTGGTCACACTGATGTTTTAGGTGCGGTGCCCCTCTCTGCATCTCCGAGTTGAGGCAGATACCCCAGAACTGCTCTCTGAATCCATTTCAGAAATCTTTTCCAACAAGTTACCCTCTCTCTCCTGCTAGTCTTAAAGGAAGACCCCCCAAGCAGCCTCCTGGAAGAGAAGAAATCAGAGCAGCTGGGCCTGCCTCAGACTCTGCAGCAGGAGTTCTCCCTGATCAACGTGCAGATCCGCAACGTGAACGTGGAGGTGCTCAGGCTTAGCGAACTGTCTCTCACTTGCGGTTGGCGGTTGGTGGTTGGTGGGTGAGGGGACTATTTCAGCCATGATTTAGGCTAGTAACATAGCTTTGCTGCTCTAACAGGGAAGTCTCTGTGCTTGCTTTTTTGTTTTCTAGGTTATCTAAGGACATAGATATTTTACAAATGCAGATTATTTTCCCTTACCCTATTATTTTCTCATAAGATGAACCAAGGGATAAACTGATGCTCAAATGTCTTAAAATCTCCTTAGATGCTCTAACACCTCATTTTACTCTATGTGAAGATGCTCAGCTCCTGGAAAGTTTAGTGTTTTGGCGGGGGTTACTGGCAAAGTTAATGGCAGGGCTGAGTTTGGAAGCCAGCCTCTTGACTCTCCAAGGCTCTTAGTACTTTGCTGTACGATCTTGCCTTGTAAGCTGATCATTTCCTCAGAGATTTAGATGCATGTTAAGAAGGTGACCAAGCCTCTTTGTTCATTTAACACACGGAGAGGTTTACTCTTTTCCTTTTGGGCAGGTACTGAAATTCTGTGCTTCAGGGAATTGAGTCTTTCTGTGAAGGAGTTTTAACACTTGATTAGTTTTTCTTTAGCCCAGATTCAATTAACAGTAGGCCTGGATCTGTGCACTTACATAATTGTCTCATTTGGCCTTTAAAACAGCTCTGCAATAAGTGGTTTTATCCCCACTCTACAGATGAGGAAACAGAGACACTACGAAATGAAATAACTTGTCCGAGGTCAACAACTGTTTGAATCTGAGTCTCCAGATTTCCCATATGTGTGGCTCTTTTTGCCATCGTCCAGCTGCCGTCTCTAGTTGGCAGCACAAGAAATCAAAAGAGATAAAGGATTCCTTGATTAATTGGTTATCTATATCAACTCAGTTTATATTCCCTTTGTCCCAGTTGAGAACAGTTTGGATATCTAGTGATCTAGTCTAAGAAGGAGATCTTGATTCCTTTCCCAGGACTGCTTTTTAAAAATTACTGAGAGGGACTTCCCTGGTGATCCAGTGGTTAAGACTCCACACTTCCACTGCAGGGGGCGCGGGTTCGATCCCTGGTCAGAGAACTAAGATCCCACATGCTGCATGGCATGGCCAAATAAAAAAATAAAATAAAATAAAATAAAAATTACTGAGCTATAATTCACATACCACAAAATTCACCCTTTTAAAGTTTACAGGGACTTCCCTGGTGGTCCAGTGGTTGAGACTTCACCTTCCAATGCAGGGGGTATGGGTTCGATCCTTGATTGGGGAGCTAAGATCCCACATGTCTTGAGACCAAAAAACCAAAACATAAAACAGAAGCAATATTGTAACAAATTCAATAAAGACTTTAAAAATGGTCCACATCAAAAAAAAAAAATCTTAAAAAAAAAATAAAGTGTACAATTTAGTGGTTCTTAGTACATTCACAAAGCCATGCAGCCATCACCAGTGCTACTTCCAGAGCGTTTTCATCATCCCCAAAGAAACCCTACATCCCCTAGCAGCCTCTCCCCATTTCCTGTATCCCCAGCCCCTGGCAGCCCCTCATCTCCTTTAGAGAGGAGGATTTTCCCAGGAGTCCTTTTTTTTTTTTGACATCTTTATTGGAGTATAACTGCTTTACATTGTTGTGTTAGTTGCTGCTGTATAACAAAGTGAATCAGCTATACGTATACATATACCCCCATATCACCTCCCTCTTGCGTCTCCCTCCCACCCTCCCTATCCCACCCCTCTAGGTGGTCACAAAGCACCGAGCTGATCTCCCTGTGCCATGTGGCTGCTTCCCACTAGTTAGCTGTTTTACATTTGGTAGTGTATATATGTCCAAGCCACTCTCTCACTTCATCCCAGCTTACCCTTCCCCCTCCCCATGTCCTCAAGTCCATTCTGTATGTCTGTGTCTTTAATCCTGTCCTGCCCCTAGGTTCTTCAGAACCATTTTTTTTTTTTTTTTTTAGATTCTGTATATATGTGTTAGCATACAGTAGCTAACACATGTTAGCATACATTTCTCTTTCTAACTTACTTCACTCTGTATGACAGACTCTAGGTCCATCCACCTCAATACAAATAACTCAGTTTCGTTTCTTTTTATGGCTCAGTAATATTCCATTGTATATATGTTCCACATCTTCTTTATCCATTCATCTGTCGATGGACACTTAGGTTGCTTCCATGTCCTGGCTATTGTAAATAGTGCTGCAATGAACATTGGGGTACATGTCACTTTTTGAATTATGGTTTTCTCAGGGTACATGCCCAGTAGTGAGATTGCTGGGTCATATGGTAGTTCTATTTTTAGTTTTTTAAGGAACCTCCATACTGTTCTCCATAGTGGCTGTATCAATTTACATTCCCACCAACAGTGCAAGAGGGTTCCCTTCTCTCCACACCCTCGCCAGCATTTATTGTTTGTAGATTTTTTGATGATGGCCATTCTGACCGGTGTGAGGTGATGCCTCATTATAGTTTTGATTTGCATTTCTCTAATGATTAGTGATGTTGAGCATCCTTTCACATGTTTGTTGGCAGTCTGTATATCTTCTTTGGAGAAATGTCTATTTAGGTCTTCTGCCCATTTTTGGATTGGGTTGTTCGTTTTTTTGATATTGAGCTGCATGAGTTGCTTGTATATTTCAGAGATTAATCCTTTGTCCGTTGCTTCGTTTGCAAATATTTTCTCCCATTCTGCAGTTTGTCTTTTCGTCTTGTTATTGGTTTCCTTTGCTGTGCAAAAGCTTTTAAGTTTCATTAGGTCCCATTTGTTTATTTTTGTTTTTATTTCCATTTCTCTAGGAGGTGGGTCAAAAAGGATCTTGCTGTGATTTATGTCATAGAGTGTTCTGCCTATGTTTTCCTCTAAGAATTTTATAGTGTCTGGCCTTACATTTAGGTCTTTAATCCATTTTGAGTTTATTTTTGTGTATGGTGTTAGGAAGTGTTCTAATTTCATTCTTTTACATGTAGCTGTCCAGTTTTCCCAGCACCATTTATTGAAGAGGCTGTCTTTTCTCCACTGTATATTCTTGCCTCCTTTATCAAAGATAAGGTAACCATATGTGTGTGGGTTTACCTCTGGGCTTTCTATCCTGTTCCATTGATCTATATTTCTGTTTTTGTGCCAGTACCATACTGTCTTGATTACTGTAGCTTTGTAGTATAGTCTGAAGTCAGGGAGCCTGATTCCTCCAGCTCTGTTTTTCTTTCTGAAGATTGCTTTGGCTATTCGGGGTCTTTTATGTGTCCATACAAATTGTGCAATTTTTTGTTCTAGTTCTGTGAAAAATGCCATTGGTGGTTTGATAGGGATTGCATTGAATCTGTAGATTGCTTTGGGTGGTAGAGTCATTTTCACAATGTTGATTCTTCCAGTCCAAGAACATGGTATATCTCTCCATCTGTTTGTATCATCTTTAATTTCTTTCATCAGTGTCTTATAGTTTTCTGCATACGGGTCTTTTTTCTCCTTAGGTAGGTTTATTCCTAGGTCCCAGGAGTACTTTTAACTTGAGTCAGGTTTTTAACATCTTCCTGCTTTATTTTCCCATCTCAAAATAAATATAACAAGTTTCAGCCTATCTCACAGCTTTGGGATGAAGCTTTTTTAAGTAAAAACACTTTGAACTTATTAAATCGGTGCTAAAATTAAAAATCCATTTTGAAAATGAGTTGTCCACATCTTCCAAATTCATCTTTGGAGACTCTCTCTCACTCTGTTACCAGGAACCTAGAGCATTCAGTTACCTTATTTAAACCTGTTTGCATCTGAAGACCCTTTGCAGTTCCTCTCCAAAGCAGCTATTGATTTGTCCCCTGCAGATGGACGCAGCAGACAGGAGCTGCACAGTGTCTGTGCACTGCAGCAACCACCGCGTCAAGATGCTGGTGAAGTTCCCTGCGCAGTACCCGAACCACGCGGCCCCTTCCTTCCAGTTCATTAACCCCACCACCATCACATCCACTATGAAAGCGAAGCTGCTCAAGGTGGGCATCTGTGTTCACAAGTTCTCCTTGATGTCAGAAGTGGAGAGCACTGCTCATGTGCATCAGTGTCTGAGTCGAGCAGTGAAGTTGAGTGAAAAAACCAATCGATAAGATTTGGACCTCATGTGTCCTTCCGCCTGGCAGGGTTAACAACTGTATTCTTTTTGTGTAGGAAACATTGAGCGCTGGTTCTTAATCTCTTTGGGTCATGGACCGCCCCCTTCTAAAGTCTAATGAAAACCACACACCCTTCCACAGAAAAATTTGCACAGATATTGCATATAACTTCAGAAATATTGCATATAAATCATAGGCAATTATGTAATTGCATATAATCTCACAGATCTCTTTAAAGCTATGCGTTAATCCCAGGTTAATACAATACAATCTCATTTATTTGGAAACTATAGGCAAAATGTATTCTGAAGCTAAAAGATACTTTTTAATCAGAAAAAAAGTATGTAAGGTCATTAAAAAAAATCTGCTCCATAAAAGGAGATGTTGTTACTTAGAGTGAGGCTGGCTGGCTGGACACGTGAGGTGTGTGATAGGACAGCGGTGCCTGAATGGAGGGGTACAGCCTGGAATCTCGTCTTTACCCTTACAGGTTCAGAAACTTGATTTGTCAGTTCACGCAGAGCTGATCAGGTGGAATCCTCATAGAAAAGCCCCATGAGCTGAGATACGTCTTTTTCGGTCTGAGCAGCATCACATGTGAAATAGCAGAAATATCCTGACAGCACCAAGTTGACCTGAATGCTGTTCATTTTTTGCCTTGTTTGTGTTATATACACTTGATTGTTCTATCTTCTTGGGGTATGATAGGTAACCAAGAAATTGTTCAAGCTTTGTAAGGGTCTGTGAAATGCTAATTACTCAGATTTTGTGGTACTTGACATTTTGTCCTTGGAGTCTGAACATTTCGTTGCCTTGTTTGGACATACAAAAAAGATAGATTTTTCTATTGGTATAAAAATGATAGGGTAAGCAAGTGTTTTAAAGGTCTAATTCAGTGCTGTCCAATAGAAATGTGATGCAGACTACATGTAATTTTCAATTTTCTTGTAGCCATGCTAATAAAAAAAAAAAGGTAAATTAATTTCAATATTTTAATTTAATCCAGTATATCCAAAGTATTATCATATCAACATGTAAGCAGTATAAAAATTATTGGGATAGCTTACATTCTTTTTTTTTTTTCTTTTTGTTACTAAGTCTTCAACTTTTGGTGTGAATTTTATGCTTACAGCACATCTCAATCCAGACTAGCCACACTTCATGTGCTTTATAGTCTGGTAATGACTTCCATGTTAGACAGCCCAGGTCCAATTTACATGCCTATCTTCAGTATGTGTATGTCAGTTTATATCGATAGCATGTGCTTTAAAATGTTAAGCTCCATATATATATGTATATAAAATATATATATGTTATTAAAGTATAGTTGATTTACAGTGTTGTGCCCCAATCTCTGCTGTACAGCAAAGTGACTCAGTTATACACATATATACATTCTTTTTTTAATATTCTTTTCCATTATGGTTTATCCCAGGGGATTGGATATAGTTCCCTGTGCTATACAGTAGGACCTTGTTGTTTATCCGTTCTAAATGTAATAGTTTACATCTACCAACCCCAAATTCCCAGGCCATCTGTCTCCCTTCCCCTCACCCTTGGCAACCCCAAGTCTGTTCTCTATGTCTGTGAGTCTGTTTCTGTTTTGTAGATAGGTTCATTTGTACCATATTTTAGATTCCACATATAAGTGATATCATATGGTATTTGTCTTTCTCTTTCTGACTTACTTCAATTAGTATGATAATTTCTAGTTGCATCCATGTTGCTGCAAATGGCATTATTTTGTTCTTTTTTATGGCTGAGTAGTATTCCATTGTATGTATGTACCACATCTTCTTTATCAATTTATTTGTCAGTGGACATTTAGGTTGTTTCCATGTTTTAGGTATTGTGAATAGTGCTGCTATGAACATAGGGGTACATGTATCTTTTTGAATTATAGTTTTGTCCAGGTATATTAGGCTTTATATTTTTAAAGGACCCCCCCCCAAAAAGGTACATTTTAATTTTCACTAAAGTGAAATCTGTCCCCCCTGGCATGTATGTATCACATGGAACAGTTTTCAGTCCAGACTGGAGGATATTACTCTAAGTGATGCTGAGATTTCTCATGGAGGAGGGTGGGGTCGGGAGAGAGCAAAGGAGTAGAATTCACTATAAAGGAAGAATGGTGGTTCTAATCGTGTTCTCTCAGAGCCAGTGCATGCGCCTGCCGTGGCAAAGGAAAGGGCTCCTGGAAGAGGATTCACAAATGAATCTTCTCCCTGAGCCTCTCGGGGAGGGGGAAGGTGGTGTGTTGCGTTGGCGGCCTCAGACACGGCCACGCTCTGGTACCCCAGCATTGTTGCTGCTTCCGATGCTTCACACAATAAAAAAGAATCAGGAGAAAGAATGTTGCTCTTCTTGACTGCGTTTTGTGCCTTTTCTAGATCCTGAAAGACACTTCCCTGCAAAAAGTGAAACGCAACCAGAGCTGTTTGGAGCCCTGCCTGCGCCAGCTTGTCTCCTGCCTTGAGTCTTTTGTGGTGGGATCCTTGTTACCAACCTATGCTTTGGGGTTTCCTTTCCTTTCCTCCTCCCTAAAATCCTGGGCTCCCTGATCTTGTAATAATGTGTCCTGTTTTGTAATTTGGCTTGAAGACAGACTGTGGGTTTTAGTCTCTTGATTTTAAAATTTCAGAACCAAGAAGACAGCGCTTCCAGCAATCCCTTTGCGCTCCCGAACTCTGTCACGCCGCCCCTACCGACATTTGCCCGGGTGACCACTGCCTATGGGTCCTACCAGGATGCCAATATTCCCTTTCCCAGGACCTCGGGGGCCAGATTCTGCGGGGCAGGTTGGTCTGTTTCGGTTCTCTGATTCTAGATTTCGAGAGAGAGAAGCTAAGAATGTCTGTATAAAAATTTCCATCAGAAAATGTTTCTTTGTTTTTATTTCCTGAGAACTCAAAAGATTTCTGTCATAGTGTTATCTGATGCCGAATTGGCATCTGGGGACATACCCTAAGAATGTTCACCAGATTTACAGACTTAATTTGTTTGATTCTGATGAGTGTGAATTTGAGTCTTGACTCAGCCTATTGAAAATACACATAGGAAATATAAAGTACCTGTGAAGACTTTTTCCAAACCACATACATCCCATCTCTCCTGAATCCTGGAGATTCTTATCTTTGTTTTTATTAAGTACGGCTGCCATTGTGAGCCTGTGTAGCTTAGGATACTATGTCTTATCCTTCAGGTATATTGAGGTAGACAAAAGATTGACCAGTGCTTTCTTAGGATTTCCCACGACCAGCTCATTGACCTTGATGTGCACATGTGATGTCTCCTTTGACAGGGTACCTGGTGTATTTCACAAGGCCCATGACGATGCACCGAGCAGTGTCTCCGACTGAGCCTACTCCGAGGTGAGTCTGGGAGATGCAGGTGTAAGCTACATTCATGGGCCAGAAATAGGCAGACATCTGGGAATTTGTCTTTGGACAATTTGTGTTATAAGATTTACTCCCAAAAGATCATGGTTCATTGAATTTCACCCAAGCTGAGATTTCTACTGTAAAGTTAACTACTAGAAGGAGTTGCTTGATAAAAACTCTTGTCAAAACAAGGCAAATTCTTTTTTAATGTGCTTTTCCCCATTGCTAAAGTATTATCTGAACATTAAATAAAACTAGAAAAATAGCAAGAGATAATCTGTAGTCCCGTAACACTAATAGGCCACTTCTGACATTACCACACACATGTAGTGTATGTGCAGCCATCACTGGAGTAAATTCTAGAACCTTTTCATTATCCCAAAAAGAAACTTTGAATCCCTTAAGGGTCACCCCAGTCCCTAAGTCCCCCATTCCTCCAGCCCTGGGCAAACACTGATCTACTTTCTGTCTATAAATTTGTCTATTCTGGACAGTTCGTATAAATGGAATTATATGTGTGTTCTTTTGTAACTGACATCTTTCACTTAGTATTATTTTTAAGGATCATACATGTTGTAGCATGTATCAGTACTTCATTTCTTTTATTGCCAAATAATATTCAATCACACGTATATACCGTGTTTTATTTATTCATACATCAGTCATTGGACATTGGGACTATTTCCACTCTTTGGCCATTATGAATAATGCTGCTATGAATATTCTGTGCAAAGTTTGTGTGGATATATATTTTTTCATTTTTCTTGGATATATACCTAGGAACTGAATGACTGGATCATATTGTAACTTTTTTTCTTAATTAATACACTTTATCTTTTAGAGCAATTTTATGTTCATAGCAAAATTGAGTGCAGAGTACATATACCCCTGTCCCCACACCTTTACAACCTTCCCCATATTAGTGGTTTTTTAAACTTAAGTATTATGCTGTAGACTTCTGGTTCTACAGTGTGATGACCAGGATAACTTGGAAACCCTCCTGCTACAAACACCTGGTTATATTGTATATGATATAATTAGCATACTTAATGATGAATAGCTAAGCTAACAAGAAAGAAAGGACATTGCACCAAGTTCATGAGCAGGTGCTACGGCTGTCCTGGGAGTTTGCCAGTTTCTGCCGTAACCCAGGCAGATGAGAACTTGGCGCTACAAGAAGTGGGAGTTAAATGCCAGAGAACGCCCTACATTACACCAGATTCCTTATTCGAAAGGTTGGACTAGAAAACAATCACCTACTCTTTTTTTTTTTTTAATTTATTTTATGTTTTTGGCTGAGTTGGATCTTTGTTGCTGCATGCAGGCTTTCTCTAGTTGCAGCGAGCAGGGGCTACTCTTTGTTGTGGTGTGCAGACTTTTCATCGCGGTGGCTTCTCTTGTTGTGGAGCACGGGCTCTAGGCGCGTGGGCTTCAGTAGTTGTGGCTCACGGGCTCTAGAGCGCAGGCTCAGTAGTTGGAAGACACGGGTTTAGTTGCTCTGCGGCATGTGGGATCTTCCCAGAGCAGGGCTCAAACCTGTGTCCCCTGCATTGGCAGGCAGATTCTTAACCACTGTGCCACCAGGGAAGCCCCCAATCACCTACTCTTAAAAGGAAACAACAGATATCTGTATCTGGACTTTGGGTCAGCGGGAAAATGTTCCTATTAGAACATTTTTCATACTAACAGTATTTTATTGGGATATAATTTAGGGTACACAAATGTGAAGTCTGTACCTTGATGACCAGCACCCAGATCAGGATACAGAGCCTTGTCCTCACTCCCAAAAGTTCCCTGGTCACTTTACCCAGAGGAAATGATTCTTCTGCTTCCATCATTGAAGTTTAGTTTGCCTGTGCTTGAACTTCATCTAAATAGAATCATCCAGCATGTACTATTTTATGTCCGGCTTATTTTGCTCAACTTAACGTTTTTGAAATTGATCCACGTTGTTGCGTGTATCAGTAGTTCCATGGTATGAAAATAATATAATTTGCTTATTCATACTCCTGTTGATGGACATTTGGATTATTTCCAGTTTTTATTTTATTATATGTAGACCTACACATACAAGTCTTTTTTTTTTTTTTAATTTCATACAAGTCTCTTTATGGACATGTGTATTAATTTCTCTACCCAAGGAGTAGAATCCCTGGGTCATAGGATACGTGCATGTTTAATTTTATTAGAATTGCCAAAAAGTCTGTCCCCAGTGGTTATGCCGTGTTATACTCTTCCAGCAACGTTTCAGAGTTCTGGCTGCTCCACATCCTCTCCAAAACTTGGTGTTTTTAGTCTTTTCAGCTTTAGCCATTGTGGTGGGTGTGTAGTATTATCTCATTATGCTTTAATTTGTACTTCCATTGTGATGACTAGTGATGTTGAACAGCTTTTGTGTGCTAATTGACCACTTGGATATCTTCTTTTGTGATTTGCCTGTTCTAGTATTTTGTCCAGTTTTTTTTAGACTGTGTTTCTTATTATCTATTTGTAGTAGTTCTTTATCAATTCTTATTGCAAATCCTTTGCTGGGTGTATGTATTCATTTTCTCCTAATCTATGGCTTATCTTTCTCCCTCTTTAATGATTTTCAATTTTCAGCAGTTATTAATTTTGATGCAGTTCAGTTTATCACTTTTTAAGTGTTAGGGTTAGTGCTTCTGTGTCCTGTCTAAAAAAAATCTCTGCCTATCCCAAGGTCATGAAAATATTCTGTGTTTTCTCTTAAAAATTTATAGATGTAAATTCCTTATCTAAGGTCTGTAATTAATCTCAAAGTAATTTTTGTGTGTGATGTGAGGTAGGGGTCAAAGTTTTTTTTTTCAGTAGAGATATATAGTTGTTATATATATAGCACCATTTATGGAAAAGATTTTGCTCTTGTTGAATTTGCATTGATACCTTTGTTGAAAATCAGTTGACCGTATGTTTTGGATCTATTTCTGGACTCTATTTTTTTCTTTTGTTTATTGGTCTCTCCTTATGCCAGCACTATACTGTTAATGTAGGTTTATATAGTAAGTCTTCAAATCTGGTAATGTTAAGTCCTCTAACTTTATTATTCTCATTCAGGATTGTGTTGGCTACTCTAGATCTTTTGCATTTCTGTAAAAATAGAAATCAGCTTACTGGTTCCTACAGAAAAAAGCCTGCTCATATTTTGATTGGAATTGTGTTGATTCTATAGATCAACTTGGAGAAAACTGACACCTTAACAATCTGGAATCTTCTAGTCTATTAACACGGTGTATTTCTCTATTGTTTTGAGTCTTTAATTTCTCTCAGCAATATTTTGTATTTTCAGTGCACATTTTTTCTTTAAATGTGTTCCTAGGTATTGAATGTGTTTTGATGCTATCGTAAATGCAGTTTTATTATTTTCCAAATGTTTGTTTTTAATATATAGAAATACAGTAGATTATTGTAGATTGACCTTGTATCTAAATTCACTTATTAGTTTAAGTAGTTTATAGACTCCTTTGAATTTTCTATGTATATAGTCATAGAAACATTCTCCGCTTCTGCAGATAAAGTATTTTTCAGTTCTAAAAGTGCTCTTTGATTCCTTTTTGGAGTTTCCATTTTTTCCCCGTTTTATCCATCTTTTTCTCCTGATTTCATCAAGCGCTAAGAATGGCATCACTTAGAACTATGGAAAGATCCAAGCCAGTATGGTTAATCGTGCCTTTTCAACCACAGATCTCTGTCAGCTTTGTCTGCCTATCATACTGGCTTGATTGCACCCATGAAGATCCGCACAGAGGCCCCCGGGAACCTCCGTTTGTACAGCGGGAGCCCCACGCGCAGTGAGAAGGAGCAGGTCTCCATCAGCTCCTTCTACTACAAGGAGCGGGTAAGTGGCCGATCCACGGCCTTTGGTTCTTATCCCTTCCCCGGATTCTTGTCCTTGGCCTCCCTACCTGCCATGCACAGCAGCTAACTTAGTGATCCCCCTGTTGTCTTTCCCTTTCATAGTTAGTGTGTTCGAGAAAGACCATTGCTTTGTTCCTTTCGGTTGGTTTTTAACTACTGTAAATTGTATAGGAGGGGGAGGGGTGGTTGGTTGTTATAATCCGTACTCTTCCCTCCCCTTTAACCCTGTCCTGTGATCCCCATACATGAAGTCGATTCCCATCCTCTCAGATAGAATCACGCAGCTTCAGGTCTTCCTGGGTATTCTGATGTTTGTCAGCAAATTAAGGGATGCTTCAGAAGGCTTGGGATCCTGATATATTGGAACTTCATAGTTGTGGGAAGTTTCCAAGTTGACCTCTAAGAGGTTTTATACTTAGTTACTAAGTCTGCACTGAAGTACCCATTTGAATGGACCGGTTTATAGAAAAATCGCCTGAAACTGTCCTTCTGTTCCTGGGTTCTTAAGGAACTCATCATCCCTACAGTAGCTATTAAGCTGTCAGAAACCTTTGGTGACGACAGTGTAGAGAATATTGGCAGAGCGTGGGAATGATTCTGAGAACTTTCTGTGTTATCAGGTTGAGTCTGGCTTAAACTGTCTTTTAACTGACATGATGTATTAACTGGTTACCACTGAGCTACTCACAAACTCAGTCCTTAGGAATTCTTTGTTGCTCTCTCCCACTAATTGAGAAATGATGGATTGACTATAATTAAAATTTGTTTTTTTGTTAAAAATTGAATTATTTAAAATAAAACCCCAATTTCCAGCAAGTGTTAGAGGTGTGTTCACTTTGATTGCAATGTAGTGTCTAACCTTCCTGGTTTGCATGATGTTGGCTGTCACTGACTTTGTCAAGTCTTAGGGTTGTATGTGACAAATGAGTGGCAGGAACTGATGCTTGAGACACGACCAGTCTTGGGCAAAACCTTCAGTCAATTAGGGAAAATGATTTTTTTGTTGCCTTTCTGGCCAGCTCTATAGTCCCTTTCTTTGCATCTCTGACGGAGTTCTCCATCCCACCGCCGCCTCCCTCCACCCCTCCCTGTCCTGCACCTGTCACAGAACTTCTTAGAACACTTTTATATTCCCAAGTCCTTTACATTCAAAAAAAAATTTTTTTTTATTTTTCTGCAAGCTAGCGGGTAACTGGTGAGAAGCTTTGATAAACTGGTTGGAACTAAGGCATTTATTTTATTATTGATGTAGTAGCTAAACAAACTCAAGGTTGAATAAATGTGGGAATTTTCTTTAGCACCAGGGCCAGGTTGAGGAGACCTTTTAGTCAAAGAGGCAGTTCTGAATTCCCCTTTGCGTCATGCCCCATGCTTCTTGTGCTTGGGTTCAGATTGGGCAGCATAGCTGGGACTTGCACTTTTGACCCTGTGATAGTGTGTAAAGGTCGTGTTTCATCAAAATAACTCCAGTTCCAAGAAGGAGCCTCTCCTAATGCAGAAGCATTTGTAAGGCCTACATTTATATTTTTGATGGTCTGGACTCTCTTTTACGACAAACACACTGTAATCATGAAGAGGGAACAAAGGCACATAGATAATTAGCTCTTATCAGACAGGATCTGCTGGGGCGTGGAGGAAGGATTGTGATGTTTCACTTTGGGGTGATTCCCAGTGTGCTGCTTCTCCCCAGAAAACGGGCCATTATAGTCCCCTAGGATGACATACTAAGTGGTCTCTGAATTGTATTTCAGACAGTGAGCGAATAAAATGGGGGGAGGTAGTTTTATTATAATTTTCATATGAAACTTTTGTATTGATGTATAGCATATGTACAGAAAAGTTCACAAATCATAGGTATATAATTCAGTCAATTAGCAATCACAGGAAATAGACTGTTCCAAGAAATAGACTATTCCAAGAACCCTAGAAGCCCTGGGGGAGGGAGGCACATTTTAATGTATGACACATAGTAATTATTAGGTTAAATCATATGAAACTGCTGATATTTGAGCATTTTTGACCTTAAGAAAAAGTTTCACGTGGTTCAACCTAGTAAGAAGTTAAAATCAGTTATTAATAACTGGTCAGTCAGTTATTTTGTGATAAATCTAAAATAAACTTGTAAACTCTCCTTGAAGCTTGTTCATGCCCATCCCATTTACATACGGCATGGGAAAGGAATTACAGGAATGAAATATGGCCATCTTATCTTCCTCACAGAGGACGATAACGGTTTTATCCCTCGAGAAGTATTTTCTGATTCTTGGGTGTCTAGTTTCAAATGTCAAATAATATCACTTTTATTACTTTTGTCCTGGAAACGATTCCAGTGTACTAAATTTCTCTGTGCTTAAGTCTTCATTTTCAGCCCAAATTTTATCTCCTGCATACTTTTATTCTTGTTTAGATCTCTACCCCTGAGAGCTTTAAATGAGTAAGAAGAAAGGAAAAGAATATAACTGCATTAAAGTATAACAATGAAAGAATTATAGAGTATTTTGGAGATTGCAGAAATATCTTCCTAGAGCCATTGGGGACTAATACTCATTTCTCTTGTTTTTGTGTTTTTAACCTGCCCTACTTAGGTCATCTTGTTATATCACCAAAGGTTCTCCAGATGGAATTCCAATGTTTGCTCTTAAAATTTTTTTAAATGTGAGAGATGTAAAAATAAACAAATAAAACCATTAAATTTCATAAGAAGTTAGAAAGCACAGAGAGATGCTAACATTCATTTGGTAACTGGACCATCTATTAATAGTTGATGAAATATTGTTTATTCTTAGGGTAAATCAGAAGGCCCAGGACTTAAGATCAACATCAGGCATCGCCCTGTAAACATTCAAAAAATTTTGCAGCCTCCCACATTCACTTCAGTGGACATCACTAAAATAGCTTTAATGTAAATAACTGGGGAGGTCTTGAAGTAAATAGAGTAATTTCTGATTTCCCGAAACAGTGTTGTATGCTCCCAGTTTCACACTGATGCTCCCGCGGTTAGCGGTTAGCGAGAGCCCTGGGGACCATCACGCTTCAGTTCTCTCAGGCTCTCACTTCCTCGTGGCACCGCTCTGAGGATGGTCCTGCAGCCCCAAGGTCAAGACTTCAGTTTCCCTGGCGCCCCCTACAGCCACACACCAAAAACAATTCGGTGTTGAATCTCTTGAGGAACTTCTTCCTTCTTAGGAATGAGAAGCTTCTCGCACATACATATGCTTTTGAAGGGGAAGCAGAGTTCTCCACCTGTTTCCTTTTTTTTGGCCACACTGGCCTGTGTGGGTCTTAGCGCAGCATGTGGGATCCTAGTTCCCGACCGGGGATGGAACCCGCATCCCCTGCATTGGAAGTGTGGAGTCTTAACCTCTGGACCGCCAGGGAAGTCCCTCCACCTGTTTCTTACGATCTTAATTCTTGTAAGAGAACCACAAATCTCCGTCGTAGTTCCTCTGTCAGAGCTGTGTGGATGTCAGCCTCCTGATACCTTGAAATGTGTTTCGGACTAAAGGACAATGACATTGTCCACGCTGTGTATGGAGTGTGATGGGTTGGGAGGGGGGGTGAGGGAATCTAAATACTGCTGTGCTGAGTTTCAGATTTTTCAGTCATTCCCATCCCAATTTTGCAGTATATTATGGTACCTTTGAATCCATCAGATGTGTGGGAAGCTTTCATTTTATTCTATATTTTTTCCCTTTTAATTTTCTTGGTGTTTTTCTTCCCTCCTCGTGGGTGTAACGTTTTCACGCACAGATGTCTCCTCGCTCTGCCCGGCGACGTTGGTCCATACAAGCAATTAACGACTTCCCGGTACTGTGCGCTGTGCAAATGCTCTCCTTAACTAATCCTGTCTCTGCCCAAAGGCCCAAGAATAAAATGCCACCTGCCTGGCTTTGAGGAACCTGAAATGACAGGCTGGCTGGTTTTCAGGACCAGCATAATCAATTTCTCACTCTTGGGAATCAGGCGCCAAGGACTGCCTCCTGGTTCTATCAGTTTCAAATGGGTGAATACTGATATTGTTAAGGATTGTGAATGGACTTCTTTGAAAATGAAGCTGAATGCTGGATTTCTTGGAAAGAACCCCAGTGATAAACCTTTAGCTCACCTGATTTCACTTGGAGTATTTGTATAATTTCATAGAGCTTTCAAAAGCCTACCTTTGGCATGGCGGGGCAGCAGAGGAAGATATAAGAGGCTTCTACCATTTTGTCTCCGTTTTTATCGTCTTGCTCGAGTTCAAAGAGGGAAGTGCCCACCTGCTTCATTGGCATGACACCGAAGCTAGATTTTAATCCTTTGGGAATTTCCTGGAACAAATTTTTTTCCTTGCCATCAATATTTTGCATTGACAATAAAACCTCTGCAATGGACATCTTCTCTTCCTTTTCTCTTGCTTACTCTCTCCTCTTCTGTCTTCCTCTCCCACCCCCTTTGTGTTTCAGTCGTGCCATGGTGACCTCAGGCTGTGCAAGACAGCTTTGAGGCTTTTGTGTAAGTTTCATTTGGTGTAAAAAAAAAAAAAAAAAATTTAGGGGCATAGTCCTATAGCCTTTTCATATAAAAACCGGTTGAAATCAGGAGCCTTGATTAGCAAGTTCCACTGCTGCCCAACAACCTGGAGGTGGAGCTGCCTCCACGGCCATCTTTCCTCAGAAAGCCTGTCCTACCAACCCAACTGCTGCGTTTCCACTGATTTTTCCAGAAGTCCCTGCTCCTGCTGCTATTTAAATAGGAACTCGTTTTGACTCACTGCCCACTCTGCTGATGATTATGCATTGTCGACGGGGTTGCTGCGAAGCAGTTGGTGGCTTATTCTTGGGCTGTTTTTACATTTAACCCATTTATTGGCATCGATGTTGCCTCCGATTGTAGCAGTAACACTGGTGGTTCAGTCGCAAGCTGGCTATTGGTTGTCATTCAGTGCTCTCTGCACCAGTGCCTCCCCCCTCCCCCCGCCCCTCCCTCCCCACCCCCATCCTCCCTGTCCTGTTGCCCGTAATTCCATGAACACCTTCTCGGTCTGTTCAGAGGACCATCCCAGTCTCATTGTGTGATAACTTGTCTGTCTTGCTTTTGTCTCTCCTCCCTCGATCCCTGCTCATGGAATCTGTGGGGAAGGGGTGTTTTCTATCGATGGGGCATTGAGATGACCTAAGAGAAGTGCAGAGTCCTTCACCTCCCAGAGGTACCGATTTTACTGCACAGAAACGTATCCACATTTAAGCCCGTCAGAGTGGGACTGGAGCAATGCAGGAGGTTTTAGGGGGCTTTGGGGCCCCTGTGCCCTTTCCTCACCCGGAAAGGTCAGCCACACCTCATCTCGGTGTATCATTGTTGTCGTCACCTGACAGGTGCTCAGACTAGAGAGGTTATTCTAAAATCTCCAGCAAGATACTATGGCAAAGAAATCTTGGGAAGGTGTGGATGAGGTATGAACCATTTTTGTTGCCAAAACACTAGAGGAAACACTCCATGCTTCTTAGGGAGCAAGTGGGTCCTAGGCCTGATTTGAGATCTACCACATCTTTGTTTAGGCAGCCTTGTTGGATTTGAATCCCCAGAATAATTAGCCACGAGACAGGTTTACTGAGTGACCTCCATAGCCTGAAGGGGAGATAGCTCATATTTAAAAACCATCAACCTCCAAGTTTGAAAAAAAAAATATTTTGTGAACCCCCCCCCACTTAAAGATTTTTTATAATGTTTTATAGTTATTCCTTGCTGGATTAAATGAACAAAAACAGCTGTCCCTTAATTGCTTTCACACTTTGATTCTTGGTGGCAGCTGTCATTAGGGTGATCCTGTGTTAGGGAATCTCCTTCTATTGTAGGCTCAAAGGCAGCTTATCGAGGTCCATAAAGCACCACCTGTACATCAGTACAGATCAAACAGAGAAGCACTTGGAAGCCTGGTGTCTCAAGAAGCTGACAAGGAAGTCCCAGGAAATACAGACAGTGATTTCTGTATTTCTGTGAAGGGTAGTTGCAGAAAGCTGCCCAGACCACTATCTTTACATTTTCATCAAGGACTTATTGATGACTCACATGGGCCCGTTTCTGCCAATCTCCATCACCCAAGACTGCAAATGGGAGAAGAGCCCTGAGACGTCTCTTTGGACCCTGAGTTTTCTTTTCTCTGCATGTGTCGAATCCTAACAAATCCAAAAAGGAAATTAAACGGCGCGAGGTTCAGGCTCATGAGCCCGGCCTGAAACACAGCACCTTGGCCTGAGCCTGGTGTGTTAAGCCCTGTAGCCGCAGGAGCTGCCTGCCTCTGCCTGTCACCAGCGCGTTGCTCTGGCTCAGCAGTGCTTGGCAGAGAAGTGACTTTAGAAGTGAGTAGTTGTAGACAGTGGTGTGTTGGACAGCCCTCACTGGAATCAGATGTGGATCTCCTTATATGCAGAAATGGATCTGTTTTTATATGGATCAAACTATTTACATATTAACAGGTAGCTTAGTCAGGACTTAATTTTCCCCCCTTTTTAATCTAAAATCATACTCTTAAAAGCAGGTTAACAAGTATGGGCTTAGCAGCCTGAGAACCTGTGTTCAAAGCTCAGCTCTTAGGAGTGTGGCCTTGAGTAAGCTCACCTCCTCACTGGTGAAGTCCAGGGCGTCTCTCATTTCCCAAATACTGGCTCCTCTCTGGCCATTGTGGAGAAGGCTCTGGGGAAATAGGATAATTGCTCGTGATCTTCTTCCACATCCATTACCCAGGTCCCTCTGCTCAAGTATTTTTGACATTCTGAAAATGATCCTTTTTAGAAATATTGCAAGTCTGCTAGGAAAAACATTCTGACATGAGCTAGTCTATTTGCAAATGAACCACTTTGGGCACATGGGCCTTAATATTATGCTTTCATTGGGTTTGCTTAAAAAGTCAGGCGATTGTGGATGTTTCCAGTGTGGTCTGAAAGCTGTAGACCCCATCCCTTACGAGGCCTCCATTGGTTTCCACTGTTCAGTTAAACGGATCTGTCGTGAATTGCTCAATTGTTGAAGGGCTTCTTATTTTCTCTTTGTAATAAGGAACCAGAGTCAGTGCCTGGAACTGTTTTAGAAGCCTTTCAACCAACCCGGAAGACCCAATTAGGTGGATCCTCTTTGATTCCAGATGGAATCTTTTGAATGTAGATCTTTTCTTTCTGCCTTTAAAAAAAAAAAATCCAGTACCCTAAATCTCATTGGAGATGACGAATTACGTGGGGCCTTGTGGGTATGTCATTTCCCGGGATTTTTAAACTCCCGGAAGTCTGGATGAAAGTCACAGTGAAGTGAGTTTATGGACTTAACGCCCTCCGTGTTCTAGTTAACCACGTTGTGCTGTCCCATCACTGCAGGGTCGGTGTATGCTGAGTTACTCTCTGTGAAACCGGTCCTAGTGCTCAGGGCACGTGTGACAGCACAGTCTAATGTCGATAAACGCTGCCTGGTTCCAGCCCACCCTGACAGGCCGTTTTTCTCCTTAGCACACTTGCCCCTTACTTGCACCCACATCACAGTTCTTTAGAAAATAACCAAGGCCGGTAGAGAATTGAAGGGCTACTAGCCCCCAAGAATAGATGCAGTTTCCTCTTGTGTTGCAGAATAATGACTTGTGTATGGATACGTAGTAACTGAACTGCTTCTAAGACCAAATAGGTTAAGGTTCCAAATGGATAGCATATGTATTTACAAACGATGATGAACAATTCAAATACGTTCGCTAAACGTCTACATTTACCCGCCATGCACTGAGTCCGGGTGTCCTGGCTTTAGCAGGTTCCATGCTGCTTACTAATCCGATAGGAAGTTACGTGCGTTGGACAACTTTGGGGGTTAGATGGGACGTGACCGGTCAGAAATGCCTGGATATAGACCATGACTGATTTATGGAAGAGTGATTGTATCAGAATCACGGGTGGAAAATGAATTTATCTATGAACCATCTAAATAATAATGTACTCTGCATGCCCGAGAGTTTATGGACATTTATAATAATTACAGATTTTGAAATTGCACTTTTTCAGTTGACACTTTGCAGTCTCACCTTTTCATTGTCCCCTGATTAACCTTGTGAGATTGGAACCACAGAGCTTATCATGAGCCCAGACTTACCAGTGAGCAAAGAGAGAGTGACACAAGCCTGAATTCACCGCAAAAAAGGAACGTGCCTGGGGTCTCATTGAGCCAGGGCATGTGTTAATAAGACCAGTAAGCCTTGGTTTCCTGACTCCACATTACAGGGCCCTTTCACTGGCTCCTTTTGCCTCCTTTGTTAATAAATATGTCACTTCCCTCCTGAGTTGAATCACTTTGGTGACCCTCTTTCTAACTTCTGGCAATAAAATAAAATAGAATATTGCTCCCTTGGCTGGTCGTCATTTTGAAGATACCAGATGGGGCTACACTCTCATAATTCTCATTTTCCAGGACATCTCTCATTTCCCACATACAGGCTCCTCTGTAGCCATTTGTAGGGAAGGCTCTGGGGAAATAGGATAATTGCTTATGATCTTCCACATCCATTACCCAGGTCCCTCTGCTCAGGTATTTTTGACATTCTAAATGATCACTTTTAGAAATAATTCAAATCTGCTAGGGAAGACAGGGTAATTTTTCTTGAGCTGCTTAGTTTCTGTGTCTGCCTCCCATAGATGAAAGTTTGCAGATCCCACACCGCTGTGTCTGAATTAAATTTCAACAAATCCAATTTAAATTGTCTGAAAAGGAAAGAAAAAAAAAAACAACTTTGATTAGTTTCAAGCAAGAATTTTGAACCTAGGGCTGAACCCAACCTTAAAAGTTGCTCTTCTCCCACATTTTTGTGGTCTTTACTAACTTATTTACTTGCTGTTCTTTCTTTTTTAAATTCTGGCTTCAAGGTGTTTTTGAGCACCTGCAGAATGTATATAGCACTGCAGTAGGTGCTTATTTTCCTCTTAGGATTCTGGGCCGTGAGCTCAATGCCCTTTGTCATCCTTTTATTTTCTACAGATGCTGATTCATATAATTGTGGGCATGATGTAATGCAAGGTCTCTGCAAATTACCAGTGATCCAACTATGGTGTGCTCTGCAAATGTAGGTTTCCGTTCATCAAAGTCCCCATTAGTTATATCTTGTCATTTCCCCCAGAAATCAAGGAGATGGAAAAGTAAGCGTGAGGGATCGGACTCTGGGAATCGGCCAATCAAGGCTGCTGGGAAAGTGATCATTCAGGATATTGCCTGCCTTCTTCCTGTTCACAAGTCATTGGGAGAACTATACATGTAAGTTCAGAATTTCAACTATGCCGTGCTTCCCACTTAGACATGAATATCAAAGTTGTTTATTTTATCTTATTTTATTTTATTTTTTGGCCGTGCCTTGCGGGATCTCAGTTCCCTGACGAGAGATTGAACCCAGGCAGTTGAAAGCCTGGAATCCTAATCACTAGGCCACCGGGAACTCCCTGTTAATTTTATTTTTTGAGATACTGGAATCCTTTTTAGGAGAGGCCCAGTGCATTAGCTTTCTTCTGCTGCATAGCGAATTACCACAGACCTAGCGTTTAAACAACACACATTTATTATTTCAAAGTTTCTCTGAGTCAGGAGTCTGGGCATGGCTTACCTGGGTCCTTGCTCTGGTCTCCCCAGGCTGAAATTACGAAGTCAGCCGGGTGGCGGTCTTAACTAATGCTCAGGGTCCTCTTCCAAACTCATTCAGGTTGTTAGCAGAATTCAGTTCCTTGCAGCCGGAGAACTCAGGGAATTTCATCTTCTCCAAGACCAGCAGGAGTGTCTCACTGATGCTTCACTGTCTTTCTAAGGTCTCATCTGATTAGGTCAGGCCCACCCAGGAGAATCTCCCTTTTGACGATTACGGGAGTGATATGTCATCAATATTCACTGGTCTTGACCCCATTTAAAGGGAGGGTTTATACAAGGCATGTACAGCAGGGGCCAGCAATCTTGGGCACAGTCTCAGAATTCTGCCTCCTGTACTTAATATGTAAAACAGTTTAAAAGCAGAGCTACTTTGGTTGAAGGGAGCTGGGAGGTGGGTGACAGGCGCACAGAAGCTGCTGACCTGTGGTTCCCCTTCTTCTTGAACTTGAACACATAATAAAAAATATTTATTTTGTTGTTTATGTACAGCACATTACTCCTTGTTAGAAACTACAGTCAGCATTATACATATCTAAATCAATTTTTATTCAACCCTTAAGCCTGGGGAACTCCCCAGAAAAGCTAGCTGGCAAATTGTTCTTTGAATCTGGCCTCCTTTCCTGACTTCAAAGAGGTAAGCAATTTCACCTTCCCCAGGCCTGAACTCACAGTGTAACATCAACTGTAGGTAAGCTTTTTCTCCATGTTACGTAGAAAGGGAGCTTAAGGCCAATACGAATAAAACATTTTGAGTGACAACCAAAGAGGCAGTTTTTAGTTTATTTGTTAAACCAGGAGTAATTGATTTAGAAGTCAACTGGAAATAAACTTTTTAATTCTTCTTAAATTTCAGATTGAATGTGAATGATATTCAAGAAACATGTCAGAAGAACGCCACTTCTGCCTTGCTTGTTGGAAGGAAGGATCTCGTCCAGGTATTTTCCATTCCTTTTGTTGGAGATCTGGATTTTTCTCTTGGAGCAGGTTCTTTTCACTTTATAGTTGTGGTTTAGTGACATTTCAAGGTGTACCTCCTATTTTGTAATTTCTTTCCCATTTTCTTTGCCAAACTGTAGGGCTAGAGCAGCTTTTTAAATCCCTTGGATGTTTTTCTTATTAGTGCTCAGTTGAGGAGGTCCTAAAGCATTTACTAAGTGTTTTTATAACATCTCTTTTCTATTCTAGGGCAGGGTGATTGTTAATACGTAAATTTGGATGTCTTTATCTTTGCCATTTACACCCTCAGTTCTGTTTTGTTTGTTTTTTACTTTTAAAAATGCTTCATTTCATAAAAGGTTTACCAAGGCATTCCTTAAGATAGAGACATGTTCAGTTTTAAAACAAGGTGTAATATTACAAGAATTAAAATTTCCTTCGTCTTTGCAGAAACACATCAGTGCTTAGGCAAGTTGCTCCTATATTGGTGAGGTTTTTTGTTTTTTATTTATTTATTTATCTTTATTTGTTTGGCTGTGCCACGCGACTTGCGGGATCTTAGTTCCCTGACCAGGGATCGAACCTGGGCCCTCGGCAGTGAAAGCGTGGAGTCCCAACCACTGGACCACCAGGGAATTCCCAGTGTTTTTTTTTTTTTAACTGTTTTATTGAGATTGTAGTCCATAGACCATGCAATTTACACATTTAAGATGTACCATTCAGTGGCTTTTAGTGTAGTCATAGCATTTTGCTATCATCACCATAAGCAATTTTGGAACATTTCCTTTACCCTGTAAAGGCACCCCACACCCCTTACTTGTCACTGCTCAAGCCCCTCTTCCCCCATCCAGCCCTCGCCAACCACTAACCTATGTTCTGTCTCTATTGCATCTTTTATTCTTTAGCATGAGGATTAGATTGAGCAATGGAAACTATGAGCTACTGTCCTATCTGCTCAGTTTTTTCCTTGTAACCCTCCAAGTGACCCAGAGCTAAGGCCTCTCCTTGATTTTTATCTGATTGAAAAATCCCTAAGATTTCCTTTTGTCTCCTAGTAAACACCGTCAAGTCTCTGCTGCAAACCCTTTTAAGTAAAACTTAGAGTCATGGATTTAATCTGTTTCTCTAAGGACCCAGCCACCTAAAATTCTGCAAACACTAAGAAGGCAAAACAAAGTAGTGGAAATAGTGGGGAATTTCTAACAGGTGGCGTCAGCCCGACTCCGCTCCCTAGTGGTGTAACACTGGGCCAAGTATTTCCGACTCTCTCAGCGTCTGTATATTTGTCAAATGAGACCCACAAGAATAATTGCCTCATAGAGTTGATGAGAAGATTGGTTCACGTTCTGAAAAAACATTCTCTGAGGAAAAATTACTTCCTAAAGTGTTTTGGTTTTTTTTTCTTTTTCTTTTAAGTTTTTAGGACTTTTAGGCAGGGTTGATTTGGAAGGTCAGGCTAGTCCGAGTGAAGTGGAAAGACCCTTCCCTGGGGTTCAGACATACCTGGGTTTACATCTGGGCTCCGTCCCTTTCATGTTGTGTGATCCTAGGCAGCTACCTAATCATTCTGAACTTCAGTTTCCTCAACTATAAAATAGGAACAATACTTCTAAGGTCCTTATGAGAACTAAATAAGGTAATATGCATACAATTTCCATACCTGTATCTGGTAGATGTAAATACCCAGTATGTGGCAAATTATTGCTGCTGTTCTTGCAATTGCAGTCATCATTGTGGTGTGGTCTTCCTTAACGGGCTGGAAATGACATCAGTGCAGATGCTTGGAGAATTTTTTGTTGTTGTTCTTTTTGCACATACTGAAGATGATGTGTCTACTGTTTTGCAGAGAGTTACAGGAGTAAACCTGTCAACTATTTCTGTTGAAGGCACTTAGGAAACGTGTATTACAAGTGAGGAAATAATGGGCCCAAGTTGTCAGCCAGGGTAGTAAACAGCCTTTCCTATCCCAGAAACCTATGAACTTCTTCCAGCAACCATCCAGGTGGTCCATTGATCATAGAAATGAATGTTTTTCATTGGAACCAATACTCATGGGCATTATTTAAGTATACTGGAGCCACACGATTTAATTGATTTTTTTTTTTACATATCTGATGTGTTTCTATACCTGTTTTTCAGTATTTTTATTTGCTTATTCTTTTTTTCTTCTATTTTAAACTCCTTGATTCAAAGTCTGTAGCTTCTTCCTTGCGGGTTTTTCTCAGAGTCTAGTAGTGTTTTCCAGTTGGTGGGCATACAGTGATGTATTGCTAGTAAGAAAGATTTCCCAAAAATAGTATTCCATTAAAAAAAAACACATTTATTTATTTATTTACTTATTTACTTATTTATTTGGCTGTGCCGGGTCTTAGTTGCGGCGTGTGGGATCTTTTAGTAGCAGCATGCGGGCTTCTTAGTTGCAGCATGTGGGCTCTTAGTTGTGGTACGCATGTGGAATCTAGTTCCCTGACCAGGGATCGAACCTGGGCCCCCTGCATTAGGAATGCAGAGTCTTAACCGCTGGACCACCAGGGAGGTCCCCAGTATTCCATTTTTAAAGGTATAGAGGGGAGGGGACTCTGTTGATGGTGTGATGTATTTATATTTAGCGTGTGCTAAATCTTGGATTTAATAGACACTTCATGGACATTAGTTTCTGCTTGAGGACTCCAAGCCCCGTGAGGTTTCAAGTTTGGGGATATTCCTCAGATTTGATGTCAACAAAAAGAAAGCCGAGTCTATTTTTTCTTGGCCTATTTTTCTGTAACTTCAGAGAGTATACTGAAACTTTTGTAATGGAAGGTTTTTCATTATTTGGGCAAAGGACAATCTTAAGTGTGATACCGAATGCATTTTTTTCTCCCTGCCAGTTCACTAGTGAAGCAGCAGAAAAAGTCACATGAGTCAGTGGTTAAATAGACCATCCAGGGAAGTTGTTGCATGGTGTCATTTCTCTGACGTCTGCTTCATAGAAGTTTTTAAGGCTAGTGTTTCTCAAGTGTGCATACAAGTCCCCCGAGAATCTTGCTAAAATGCAAATTCTGTTTCAGTAGGTCTGGAGTGGTGTGTCAAACTCTGCATTTCAGTAAGCTCCCAGCTTTGGCCGCCCCCAGAGTAGCAAGGCTTTAGGCTGTGTGTGGAGGAGGAGGAGGTGGGGTTCTTTCATGGTTCCCGGTCCTGTGCTCACCAGTCTGAGTGTGGGTATTTCTCTTTGATCTGTCCAGGTTTGGTCGCTGGCTACAGTAGCTACGGATCTTTGCCTTGGTCCGAAGTCTGACCCAGATTTGGAAACACCCTGGGCTCGACATCCATTTGGGCGACAGCTACTGGAATCCCTGTAGGTTTTGAGAGCTAAAAGTGAGGAACATGAGTGATGTGAATTTTAGGTCTATAAACACTTTCAGTGTTTTTGTCTAAGAGAAAAGTGCAAAGGCCTGAGGCATGAGAAGAGGAAGTGAGACCTTTCCTTTTAGGGCTGCTATAATTTCTGTGCAGAACTTACTTCTTAGAGCAGAAGGAATTATACAGTATTTGTCATTTATAACAAGGATTTAGGACTCATGTGTCCTTGAGAGAGTTATGCTTTGGCCCAAAAGTACATCAGTCTGAACACAGGAGTTTGAGTTCTTGAGGTAGAAAGTTTCTTGGGTGCTATAGAATCTTGCCCCTGAGAGCAGGTTAGAGAATTGCACGTTGGCCTTCGTGTTTTCCAAAGGCCACGATGCATTCACCCTGTTAGACAGTTTATGAAAACCTTGAGTTTGTGTTTGATTTATTGCACTGAAATATGGCAAACTGGAAATACAGTGTGCAAAATGATTCACAACCAGGAAAAACCACTTGAGGCTCCAAGACAGGGAGGCCCAGGTCCTGACAGAGAGATGGAAAAGCTCTCCTTCCTTCAGGTGGAGGTTTGCTTTACCTACTTGTTGAGGCCAGACCTGGGACACGTGCTCCTGCTTCAGGTTGCTCATGGTGCTTGTTCTACCCACTTCATACGAGGCTCATGAGATAGTGTGAAAACACCTTAAACCTATCAGACATTGCTTGGTAGGAAAGTATCAATATTATTCCATCACCAAGGCCAAGTCCCTGGGATCTCTACCTCACATTCTATCTAGCACAGTTGTACTGAAAGGAGCAAAGGGGATGTGAGGACCTAAAAGGTAAAACTATCTCCTGTTGTTCTTACTTAATAGCTCAGACTCATAATGCCACCTCCCGAGTCTGTGACCTGCTCCCCATACTGTGGTGGCACCGTGCTCTCTGAGCACCTCCATGTAGCCTTACGTCATATGAATGGAGGACATAGAAACCCCCCAGGAAGCGGTGTGATGCCTCCTTGGAGTTGGGGAGGCCGAGAGAGCATGTGTGGCCTCACTCAGATGTGAGTTGAGTCTCCTTCATTCTTGAAGAAGCTCCATTCGAGTCTGAACCCAGGCCTGGATGCCAGCTAGGAGCTTTCAGATTGGTTATATCTAGGTCATGTGTAATACTCAGATACATGTTATTCCAAAACAAATTTAGCCAGACTCAAAGTCGATCAAGCCCCTGGATCTGTAGAAAGCCCTCGTTCCTGAAGGGGGCTTTTGAGGCAGAATCAAGAATTCTCCCTTCCTTTATGGTTTATCACAGGATATAGTTCCCTGTGCTATACAGTAAGACCTTGTGGTTTATCCATTCTATATAAATGATAATGGAAAAGAGTATGAAAAAGAATGTGTATATATATATATATATATGTATAACTGAAGAACTTTGCTGTACAGTAGAAATTAACACAACATTGTAAATCAACTATACTTCAATAATATAAATTTAAAAAAAAATTCTGCCTTCCTACCCTGATGGCGGCAACCCGCCGCTGTCGTGACAGTCATCCTTCCCCCTGCCCTTCTCATGCCTTCTTCTCTCCTGTCCCCTTTCTCTCCAGGCTGGCTCATTACTGCCGGCTCCGGGACGTGCAGACGTTGGCTATGCTCTGCAGCGTGTTTGAAGCCCAGTCTCGGCCGCAGGGGATACCAAACCCCTTCGGGCCTTTTCCCAGCCGCTCATCTAACCTTGTGGTGTCCCACAGTCGATACGTAAGTTGGGGGTTTCCTGGTGTGAGTTTGACTTTTCCCAGAGGTCGCCATCACCGGGAATGGCACTCTCATACTGCTCCTGTTTGCTCTGCAGCCCAGCTTTACATCCTCTGGTTCCTGCTCGAGTATGTCTGACCCAGGATTCAACACTGGTGGCTGGAACATAGGTTGGTATGGAACTGCCTTAGCCCACGCTGGGTTTTTTGTTTTTTTTTTTAAAACATCTTTATTGGAGTATAATTGCTTTACAATGGTGTGTTAGTTTCCACGCTGGGTTTTTATACTCTAAATGTGGTGTGTGATTTAATACGTAATTTTTACTTGATGAATACTCTCCATATTTTTACTTGTTTCTCCTTCACACACACACACACACACACACACACACACACACACACACACACACACACACACACACACTGCCGCAAAGCTTGCGGGATCTTAGTTCATCTTAATTCCCTGACCAGGGATCGAACCTGGGCCCGCTGCAGTGGAAGCTTGGAGTCGTAACCACTGGACCGCCAGGGAAGTCCCCCTCTTTGCCCCTTTTTTTTAAAAATTAATTAATTAATTAATTTATTTCTGGCTGCGTTGGGTCTTCGTTGCTGCATGCAGGCTTTCTCTAGTTGTGGCGAGCGGGATCTACTCTGTTGCAGTGCACAGGCTTCTCATTGCGGTGGCTTCTCTTGTTGCAGAGCACAGGCTCTAGGTGCACGGGCTTCAGTAGTTGTGGCACGCAGGCTCAGTTGCTCCACGGCATGTGGGATCTTCCCGGACCAGGGTTCGAACCCGTGTGGCCTGCTTTGGCAGGCGGATTCTTAACCACTGCACCACCAGGGAAGCCTCCCCTCATTGCCCTTTAAATTGAGTAGGATGGGGATACTGTAGTCAGCAAGGTCTGGGCTTTTCGTGTTTGAACAGGCTGGTTTCTGGTCTCTCTGCCTTGCTGGGTTGCTTTCCATCTTGTAACCTTAAGAAACTGACAGTGGGACTTCCCAGTGTCCACCCCCAAACGCTAACCCTTATCCTTTCTCCTGCACAAGCCCCTTTCCCGATCATCTGCCACTTCCTGTCACCTCCCTCTCCCCACGTACCTCCTTCAGGGTAGAGGAATAAAGCTGAGCCTGGTTCCAGCTGGCCATAAAGGTCTATTTAACGAGGAAGTGTATTTGTGTTTTCTGGATTTTTAAAATTTCTTTTTAAAAATGATCTTAGTTTTGTTGATTACAAAAGTACTATTTGCCCAGTGAAGAAAAACAAAACAAAAAGCATTAGTGGAGAAAATAGTGATCATCGATTCCCCCACCTAGAAATAACATCTGTTAACATTCCAGAACATTTTCTTCCAATCTTTGTGTGTGTGTGGGGGTCATTCTATATTTGTGGTTTTTGTGTTGCATTTTTGATTTTGTCATGAGCATTTTCTCATGTCATTTAAAGAGTTTTTATAAGTAATGCCTGCCTAATATTCTACATCATCTCTACCATAATTTGCTTAATCATTATGTGTGTACTTAATTATCAAGTTACCTTAATAGTAAATACCTAGACAAAAAGGTAAGGCTAGGAGAGTGTTCTGTTTAGTTCCATTTCTCAGGATCTTCAACTTAGCTTATCTTTCTTCCAGGGAGTAAATTGGACACATGTACATTATGAGAGTTTTCAGGTATTTCCCATGCCTTCTCTGATTTTCATCTTCTCTTCCCATTTGATTTTTTTCAGTGGGAAGAGAGACAGAGCACATATCTTCACCCTGGGGAGAGTCCTCACCAGAAGAAATCCGATTTGGGAGTCTGACCTACAGTGATCCTCGTGAGCGAGAGCGTGACCAGCACGATAAAAATAAAAGGTAATGACCTTTGCAGGTGGGAGCTGCAATTTCATGACGCTTAGATTCTCCAAAATCAGGACTCTTAGCATATTATGTGTCATTTGTTATATTAAGGGCTGTTTGGCCTTGAGCTTGTTTCTCTGAAAGGAACTGACTGGAATTTTGAATTTGATCCAGGCTTCTGGACCCCGCCAATACCCAGCAATTTGATGACTTTAAGAAATGCTACGGAGAAATCCTCTACCGCTGGGGTCTGAGGGAGAAACGAGCTGAAGTGCTGAAGTTTGTTTCCTGTCCTCCTGATCCTCACAAAGGAATCGGTGAATAAGAATTTCTTTCTGTTCCCATCACTCTCTGAAAAGTCCTATAATTTAATGTGCCCATAACATAATACTTGGAATGAAGTTCCAGTTTCTCCTTTATAAGCAGAAATTTCTGAAGCATTTTGGGTCTGTTTCAAGCTTCCGAAAACCTTGGCATTTCATGAGGTGATTACATTTTTACTGTAACGGAAGAGATTTTCTATACAATCCTCAGACGTTGATTGGAAGTAGGGATATTTATTCGGTGATTCAACTAATGTTTATCAGACTCCTCTGAGTCACAGCGCTAGCACACTCACTCCTTCCCGTGGTGGAACTCACAGACCAGTGGGGGAGAAAAATATAATTACAAATTGTGATCAGTATTTATGAGCAAACAAAAGGGGTGTTGGGGCAGGGAAGCAGTGGGGGGAGAATCTTAGAAGACATGTCGAGCTGTATCGGGGAGGCTCTCGCAGGAGCTGAGGTTTGCAGTATGGGGCGGAGCCACACATGCAGGGAGAGAGCAGCACGAAGGGCGTCCCATGCAGAGGGAGCGGGTCCATGGGGGAAATAACTTGTTATTCTAAACAAATGAAGGAAGGCCAGTGTGGCTAGAACATAATGAGTGAGAAGAGTGCTGTAAAATTAGACTGTAGGATAGTCAGACTTGAGAGTCATAGTAAAGAATTTGGATTATATTCTAAGTCCAATGGTGAGCTTCACAGGACATTAATAGGTAAGTTATATGACTTCCCTGGTGGTCCAGTGCTTAGGACTCTGTGCTTTCACTGCCATGGGCCCGGTTTCGATCCCTGGTCAGGGAACTAAGATCCCGCAAGCCGCGTGACGAGGCCAAAAAAAAAAAAAAAAGTAAGTGATGTACTCTGGTTTCCATTGTAAGAGGAGCCCTTTGGCTGTTATAAGAAGAAAGGGTTGGAGGAGGAGAGAAGCAGAGGTAGGAAGGCCATTTGAAGATTCTTAGAGTAGTCAGAGAGAGATGGACGGCCTAGTCTCGGGGTGACATCAGTGGAGGTGGAGAGAGATGAGTGGAGTAAAGATGTATTTTAGAGGTAGACTCAATATGACTTACTAACAAGTTGGGTATGGGCTTGAGGAGAAGAGGCAAAGCTTAGATGATTCCCAAGTTTCCAGCTCAAGCAACTGGGTAGATGGTGGTGCCATATTCTACGATAGAAAAGATTGGAAGAAAATTGAAAACTCAGTTTGGGACAGTTGGAAATGTTGGTGAGGTTCAGACTGTAGAAATCATGCAGGCAGTTGGATATAAGTCTGGAGCTTAAAGGACAGTTCAGGGCTAAAACTAGGAATGTGGGAATCTGCACCATGTCGGTGGTGTTCAAGCTGTGAGAGTTGAGTGCCTTTACCTGGGAGCTGGGGGGTGGGGAGGAAGAGGATGGGAGGAGCAAATAAGAGAGCCCACTTACTCTGGGCCTTGAGAGAAACCAGTACTTGGAGATTGAGTCTTGGAGGAAGAACCAGAAACAGAGACTTAGAATGAGATACCAGTGAGTTTTGAGGAAAAGCAAGACTGTACTATGAAAGAAGCTAAGAGAAGAGATGTTTTCTAAAGAGTGACATGAAAGACAGATACAAGAGTGGACTAAACACACACTGATTTCCTTTCTCCCCTAGACCCTGCCGAAGTGTCTACATAGAGCTTTTCTGTAAAGACACAACCATGCAAGGAGAAGTAATGTTGGCAGTAAAATTTGGGACCTGGGGGGCAGGTAGGTTAGTGATACCTGATCTCACAGGGAGAAAGCTGAGCCCTGAACTGGCAGGCAGAAAAACAGCAACACACATGGCAGAACCCCCAGGTGGCTCAGGAATTAGTGGTACCCCGTACCTCTGCAAGTGGCACGAAGGTGAGGTCAAAAACAGGAGTATTGTGTCATGGCCTTTCTAGGGTCCCCAGATCCCCACTCCTAGTTTGCAGAGCAGTTATCACCCTTCCTCTCCCCCAGCAGAAAACGGAAGTTCATTCTCCAAAGAAGGTGGACACATTTCCCAATAAAGGGGCCGCCACGTAGCTAGCATACGAATGAGGAAAGACCCAGGGTTATAGAGAAGATCCTAGAAGCTTCCAGAGAGAGAAAACAGGTCACATACAAAGGATAGGAATATGAATAGCATCACACTTCTCGGGAGCAGTGAACTAGATACTGGAACTAGATGACAACAGTGCAGCAGTGCCTTCCCTGTTCTCAAGAAAATGATCCTCTTAGAATCTCTTAGAATTCTGACCTAGAATTCTGTACCCAAGTTATCCATCAAGTATAAAAGTAGGCCTTCAGCCTATCCAAGGAGGAGAAATAGATTCAAGCCAGGAAACCAGGGTGTTGGGATGATGGTGAAGGGAGATGTACGTGACAGACCTGAAGACAGACCAGTCCAGGTTGGAGCTTCAGAGCATTGTCTCCAAGAAGAGAAAAAAAAAATCTGTGTATTTCAGTGTATATAGTGTATTTCAGTATTCAGTGTATTTACAGAAGATTCAGATGTTTGGAGATGAATTATCAATAAGTATGTAACTAAGCAAACAGGCAAAACAAGACTAACTCTAGGAGGAACAAAATGTGCAAGAAAGAAAGGAAGTCATCATGGTACGTGGCTTGGCTTGAGTAATATTTACCTAGAGAAATAATGTGAAGACAGTACTGATCCAACCAGCTGATAATAGAACCGCATGGGGAAGATGAGGAACAGGTGGTACATGAGTCTGGTTGGGGAGATTGGGGAATGAAAGCGTTTCCACTGGGGAAGGTCAAGAGACAGTGCTTAAATACAACAATTAAGAAATAGCTTTATGAACATGTTGTGTAGAGATAGGGAGGTAGAAACAGAAGAAATAGTTAAGAATTTCCTCTAGGGGGTGATGGGTGTGGAGGTGGAAGGGAATGCTGCTTTTCATAACACGATACATACAATAATTTGACCCTTTAAGTTGTGCGAGTATAGTTTCAATTAAAAAGAAAAACCAAACTAATATATACATACATACATACTAATACATACATTGAAGAACAAGGATTATTTTAATATGGATTATCTTTTTTTTAAATTTGTTTATTTATTTGTTTCTTTAAATTTTTGGCTGTGTTGGGTCTTCGTTGCTGCGCGCAGGCTTTCTCTAGTTTTGGCGAGCGGGGGCTACTCTTCGTTGCGGTGTGCAGGCATCTCATTGTCGTGTCTTCTCTTGTTGCAGAGCATGGACTCTAGGCGCGTGGGCTTCAGTAGTTGTGGCACATGGGCTCAGTAGTTATGGCTTACGGGCTCTAGAGCACAGGCTCAGTAGTTGTGGCGCACGGGCTTAGTTGCTCTGCGGCATGTGGGATCTTCCCGGGCCAGGGCTGGAACCCATGTCCCCTGCATTGGCAGGCGGATTCTTAACCACTGCGCCACCTAGGAAGCCCCAAATATGGATTATCTTGGTGCATGTACGTAAAGAAACGCAGACAGAAAATGCTATGTGGGTACATATTTTTCAGAGCATCTACATGCATGAAAGTATATCAGGGAGAGATTAATGATGGCCTGGAGCAATTTGTCTTTTAAAATTAGTTTCTAGGAAAATAAATGAATCACAGAGATATGTAACTGATGTGTCAATCCATCAATCAGCTAGACTATTGTCATCTCCTATTATAAAGGTCGTGCTGGGTTCTGTGGGCTGGACAAAGAACTGTAAGGTGTGGTTTGGGGAGGGGGTCATTCAAGAAGTCTATAATCCAATCAGAGAGATGAAACAGAAGCTCATGAAGACTTAAATGATGTTCGAGAATGAATAGTATGTCCTAATACCATTACAAACAATGCTACAAAATTTCAGAAAGAAGGGGGGAGCGTGGATTGTGGAAGAGTCACAGACAAAAACATTAAGTATTTCATCCTTAAAGTTTTTCCTTTGGAAGAGTCAGACTACCCAAATACAGGAAATAGCAGGTATTGAATATGACAAGGTTGCCAAGTTGGTCTCCTCCTGGTGGAAAACCAGCAGTTTCCTCCCACACTTAACACATCTGCAAGGGTCACTCCGTATCAGCAGCAAGATTTGAGGGATGAAGTTGTTTTAATTTAGGGGATTAGATATTTATAGAAAGGACTCCAGGCTTCATTTATTTTGAGGGGATAATGCTAAACAGAGTATTCTTTAAAAAAAAGAAAAGAAAAAAGGAAAAAAAAAACCTCCATATGCAAGGTGATTTTTGTCTTTGTTTTTTCTATTGAGGTATGAGGCGCTAGGTCAGAATGGTGGTAGAGAAGGTGCAGCCCACCCCCAGTTCCTATCTGCCCACCTGAATTTTATTCAGCAGTTTTCCGTTTCAGTTTATTAATTTAATGTCTTATTTACTTGGCTGGTTTTACTTACATTTGTGTAATGTGGTGTTAATTAACACACATAACTCTTCTATGTGATTAACAAACTAGAATTGTATGACACTAAACCTTTGGGGTTAGCTTCCACCTGGAGGTTCCGTAAAGCCTTGGGAATCATAATTTGATCGTTCCATGTACCAGCAGTATTTTTATTGTCCTTATTAGTTTGTCTGTTAGGAACCAAGAATGATCCATTTCGCCTCTACCAGGTTTCACCTGCGAAGCCTATGCCTGTGATTCTGTGCCTTCTTCCCTGAGATCCCCCAAGTTTATCAGTGTTCCAGTGAAAGACAGTTGACAGCTTTGTGGTTTTCATTAATGTCTTATAGTTTTCCGAGTAAAGGTCTTCTACCTCCTTAGGTAGGTTTATTCCTAGGTATTTTATTCTTTTTGATGTGATGGTAAATGGGATTGTTTCCTTAATTTATCTTCCTGATAGTTCATTGTTAGTGTATAGAAATGCAACAGATTTCTGTATATTAATTTTGTATCCTGCAACTTTACTGAATTCGTTGATAAGCTCTAGTAGTTTTCTGGTGGTGTCTTTAGGATTTTCTGTGTATGGTATCATGTCATCTGCAAACAGTGACATTTTTGCTTCTTCCTTTCCAATTTGGATTTCTTTTATTTATTTATTTTTCTTGTCTGTTTGCTGTGGCTAGGACTTCCAGTATTATGTTGAATAAAAGTGGCAAGAGTGGGCATCCTTGTCTTCTTCCTGATCTTAGAGGAAATGCTTTCAGCTTTTCACTGTTGAGTATGATGTTAGCTTTGGGTTTGTCATATATGACCTTTATTATGTTGAGGTATGTTCCCTCTATGCCCACTTTATGGAGAGTTTTTATCATAAATGGATGTTTAATTTTGTCAAAAGCTTTTTCTGCATCTATTGAGATGATCATATGGTTTTTGTTCTTCAATTTGTTAATGTGGTGTATCACACTGATTGATTTGCTGAAAAATCCTTGCATCCATGGGATGAATCCACTTGATCAAAGTGTATGATCCTTTTAGTGTACTGTTGGATTCAGTTTGTTAAAATTTTGTTGAGAATTTTTGCATCTATGTTCATCAGTGATATTGGCCTGTAATTTTCTTTTTTTTGTGGTATCTTTGTCTGGTTCTGGTATCAGGGTGATGCTGACCTTGTAAATTACGAGTGTTCCTTCCTCTGTGATTTTTTGGAATAGTTTGAGAAGGATAGGTGTTAACCCTTCTGTAAATGTTTGGTAGAATTCACCCGTAAAGCCTTCTGGTCCTGGACTCTTGTTTGTTGGGAGTTTTTAAATTACTGACTGAATTTCATTACTGGTAATTGGTCTGTTCATATTTTCTTTTTCTTCCTGGTTCAGTCTTGGCAGATTGTACATTTCTAAGCGATTTTGAACACATTCCACATCCCTTTGTACCTCCTAAAGTGGCAAAAGTTAGCATGTTTACCAGCATCACCCAAAGTGGATGCATACTCTTACCAACTGTTAACTAGTGGTCATGCCATTATGTGCAACAATGAGCGGCAAGAGAGAATATTAAGATTATGCTCAGTGACTTAGAGTTTTTGTATTTTTTCTCTTTGGGAATTTAAATCCATTTAGAAATTGTCCACACCCCTAAAGATTATTCGTTAGTTAAATGAAATATAAGTTCAAGGTCTTAAAGTTGATAAGGATGTTAGAAATTATGTTTAAGTGACACACTAAAAAGAAACGTGATTACTAATGATGTATTGAATTTTTCAACAAGATGACATTTTAATCATTTTACCCAGATAGAAATGGAGAATAGTTTACATATACAGTTATCTCAAGTGCCAAAGAACAACCCTTTTAAAAAGACATGTTATTATCATTCAGTTTACGTGAACACATGGTTTTTACATTTTCATAATTTTAAATGTTGAATCTTTTCAAACCAATAAAACCAGTAAAGGAAACTTAAGAAATATAAACTAATCAGTTTTTAATGAGAACACAAAGCAAAGTCTTACATAATATATACAGTTATGCTTTACAGAACTAGAACAAAAAATTTTTTAATTTGTATGGAAACACAAAAGACCCCACATAGCCAAAGCAATCCTGAGAAAGAAAAATGGAGCTGGAGGAATCAGGCTCCCTAACTTCAGACTGTACTACAAAGCTACAGTAATCAAAACAGTGTGGTACTGGTGCAAATACAGAACTATAGATCAATGGAACAGGATAGAAAACCCAGAAATAAACCCATACACCTATGGTCAATTAATCTGTGACAGAGGAGGCAAGAATATACAATGGAGAAAAGACAGTCTCTTCAATAAGTGGTGCTGGGAAAACTGGACAACTACATGTAAAAGAATGAAATTAGAACACTCTCTAACATCATACTCAAAATAAACTCAAAATGAATCAAAGACCTAAATGTAAGGCCAGACACTATAAAACTCTTAGAGGAAAACATAGGCAGAACACTCTTTGACATAAATCGCAGCAATATCTTTTTTGATCTGTCTCCTAGAGTAATTAAATAAAAACAAAAATAAATAAGTGGGACCTAATTAAACTTAAAAGCTTCTGCACAGCAAAGGAAACCATAAACAAAACAAAAAGACAACCCACAGAATGGGAGAAAATGTTTGCAAATGAAGCGACCAATAAGGGCTTAATCTCCAAAATATGCAAACAGCTTATGCAGCTCTGTATCAAAAAAAATCCCAAACAACCCAATCAAAGAATGGGCAGAAGACCTAAATAGACATTTCTCCAAAGAAAACATACAGATGGCCAAAAAGCACATGAAAAGGTGCTCAACATCACTAATTATCAAAGAAATGCAAATTAAAACTACAATGAGGTATCACCTCACACCAGTCAGAATGGCCATCATCAAAAAGTCTACAAACAATAAATGCTGGAGGGGGTGTGGAGAAAAGGGAACCCTCCTGCACTGTTGGTGGGAATGTAAATTGGTGTAACCACTGTAGAGGTTCCTTAACAAACTAAAAATCGAACTACTATATGATCCAGCAGTCCCACTCCTGGACATATATCCAGAGAAAACCATACTTTGAAAAGACACATTCACCTCTATGTTCATAGCAGCACTATTCACAATAGCCAAGACATGGAAGCAACTTAAATGTCCAGTGACAGATGAATGGATAAAGAAGATGTGATACATATATACAATGGAATATTATTCAGCCATAAAATAACAAAATAATGCTATTTGCAGCATCATGGATGAACCTAGAGATTATCATACTAAGTGAAGTAAGCCAGAAAGAGAAAGAGAAATATCATATGATATCACTCATATGTGGAATCTAATTTTTTTTAAATGATAAAAACGAACTTATTTACAAAACAGAAACAGACTTACAGATGCTGAAAACAAACTTATGGTTACCAAAGGGGAAACGTGACGGGGAAAGGATAAATCAGGAACTTGGGGTTAACATACACACATTACTATATGTGATAGATAACCAACAAGGACCTACTGTATATAGCATAGGGAACTCTACTCAATATTCTGTGATAACCTATATGAGAAAAGAATCTGAAAATGAATGAATATATATATATGTATAACTGAATCACTTTGCTGTACACTTGAAACCAACACAACATTGTAAATCAACTATACTCCAATAAAATTTTTTTAAAAAGTTATGCTTAGAGAAAGAAGACAGCTTTTTTCTGGGGAGGCGGGGGGGCTGCGTTGGGTCTTCCTTGCTGTGTGCAGGCTTTCTCTAGTTGCAGTGAGCGGGGGCTGCTCTTCATTGCGGTGCGCTGGCTTCTCATTGTGGTGGCTTCTCTTGTTGCAGAGCACAGGCTCTAGGTGCACAGGCTTCAGTAGTTGCAGCACGCGGGCTTTAGTAGTTGTGGTGCACGGGCTTAGTTGCTCCACGGCATGTGGGATCTTCCCGGACCAGGGCTTGAATCCGTGACCCCTGCATTGGCAGGTGGAGTCTTAACCACTGTGCTGCCAGGGAAGTCCCAAGACATAGCTATTTTTAACCCAAATTTTCAAACCAGTTTATCTCAGGGTTTACCTTAACTAGGAACTACCATAAAATTTTTTCCTTAGTTACCATGTATTTAGAGTCTCTATTTGTCTGTTTTTATGACTACCTATTGTGGTGAAGCAGAGGAGCTGGCTTTGATAGAAGAAAGAAACCAGGACCCTTCCTCTACAGTAGGAGGTGAAAGAAGAGGGAGATGTGACGATTTGGGGGTGTTGAGATGAAGTGTCCCCCATTGGAAGGCTTCTATTTTCTTAGGGAAGGGAGAGAAGAGGCCATCGGGTGAGAGAGAGAGGCATGTGGGAGAGGTTTAAGAACGTGGCAGAGGTGTGAGGTGGGCACCTGGGAGTTGGGGAGGAAGAGCCCGACCGCTGCACACAAGCCAGGAGTCTACCTGCAGGTGCGGTCAGCGAGACGAGCATCCTGACCGTGCGCCTTCCCGTGGGAATGCTCCCGGGCTGACGCGGAGGAGGCCAGGGACGGGGCTCATCCAGGTGAAGGTTTTGCCGGGTGGGACCGTGAGGGAGAGAGGGGCCAGTTGCAAAAAAGTGACTATGAAGTGGAACCGTGTAATTCAGGCTGGTCAGAGGGGAAACTACAGCCAGAGAGGGGCTGATCGCATGGAAGTGCAAGTGGACTTTGGATAGAATGAAAGACGGTGGTGGATTAGAGGTGAGAGGACGGTGACCTGGGAGGCCAGGTGTGCAGAGGGTTAGTGGCATGGCTCTTGAAGATGCCAAGGATTGGGGCGGAGGGAAGATTGAGAACCAGAAGCAGAAGTCTTCAGGGCATGGGGTGGGTGTGTGTCCAGAATGTCGGTCGATGACAGTAGAGGGAAAGGGGAAGGGCTGGTGAAGCCAGGGGGGCAGTGGCCTCAAGAGGAGAGTACGGTCTGGAGGCAGCCATGCGCCACCCTCCCCTCCCACCCCTCCATCCTTAGGATGTAAGACAGAGCCGGCCTTTCCTTCGGAGGAGGCCGAGACGCAGCGGGGTTTGGTTAGGGCCAGGCGGTGAGGGGACCGTTCCCAAAAGAGCCAGTAGAGCACGTGGGAAGGTCTGCACTCGATGCAGCGCAGTGGAAGGTGGTCTGGGAGGAGGAAGGATCTCCAGGTAGCAGGGGGTGAGCAAGGGAGCTGGGCAGTTAACATGGGCCGCCTGGCCCCAGGGCCGTGGCCGAAGGGGACAGGGACTTAAGGGCAGGCGGGGACCAGTGGAGCAGGGCGGTCCTAACCGCTCTCCCCCGCGCTGGGGCGGCCCTGTGGTGGCCTGACTCCGTCCATCTTTAGGCTGCTGGGTCATTGGCAGGCAGATAGGGAAGAGATTGTGAGACCAATCAGCTCTTGCCTGAGTGTCGACTGATCCTTCAGTGCTTTCAGACAAACGTTTGTTAACTGCCTTCTCTGCATCTGTAGCTGTTGGGGTGGAAGAGGAATGAGATTGGAGCCTCGACCGCTGCAGACACGGGGGTTTCCACCCAGGGCCTCTGAGAGCCAGGCGCCTGCTGCACCCCCTGCCCGCACCCTTCCACTGTGGTGATGACAGCAGCTCCTCTTTAAAAGACTTAGTGAGGTTGTGGAAGAAGGGGTTCTGCCATTAAAAAAAAGGAAATTGAACAGCAGGGGTCTAATAGGATCCTACAGAAACCCCCAAATGAGTACCTCGCTTTTATTCACAATGCCTGGTTCCCCTTTGCAGAACTGAACTCACCATGTCTCTTTTTGGCCATCTCCACCCTTCTCCAGAGTTCGGCGTGTACTGCAGCCACTGCCGGAGCGAGGTCAGGGGCACGCAGTGCGCCATCTGCAAAGGCTTCACGTTCCAGTGCGCCATCTGCCACGTGGCCGTGCGAGGGTCGTCCAACTTCTGCCTGACCTGCGGGCATGGGGGACACACCAGCCACATGATGGAGTGGTTTCGGACCCAGGAGGTGTGTCCCACCGGGTGTGGGTGCCACTGCCTGCTTGAAAGCACTTTCTGAACTGACAGCCCATGGGAGTTGTGGGAAATCCCAGAGAACCCGTCAATGCCGGTTGACAAGCTCTCTGCCGGGAGAGAGGCTCCAGAACCCACCCCTCACTAGACAGGGATGTGTTCTCCTCAAAGTCTGACACGGTACCAGCTGTTCATGGGCCTTTGCTTCTCTTTTGTTGGCTGTTGGTGGCATGGATGTCGGTGGAGGAGGACGCGGGCAGGTGGAAGTTTTCTTGGAGAAAAGCACCTGCCTCCAGAGCCGTGTTTACCTTTAAGATGACAGCCTCCTTTCTGGTGCCATCAGAGAGATCAAGGTTGGTTGCAAAGGACAGTCTCCTGAGCCAAAGGACAGTGGACAAATGGGCCTGTGACATAAGTTGATGCATTTATGAACTGATGGACTGTGGCCTTTTAAAATATACTTAAATTGTAAATACATAATGTACTTAAGGATCCTTAAGATGTATTTTTTTGTTTGTTATTTCTCTTCCAGCTATTCTCCCTTGGCTAATAAAATTCTAGTAATCGTTTGAAAAAGAGATGAAGTTGAACAATATTTTAGTGAATCTTTTTTTATTCTACTTCTAATTGAAATTAACTCTTTGGGATAGGACCAAAGTCAGTGCTCATATTTTCAAAGGAAATGCTGATTTGCTTTTGTCATCCAACAGGAGAAAATAGAATTTGACATTTAAGGTTCTTCCCAACTCCAAGAGTTTTTTTTTAATCATTTCTTTTAACAAGGGAAAATGAAATTACGTGGCAGCATTGCTGTGAGAGTCTCCCGTTGCCACTGTGTAGGTTGGCTGGGTTCCCGTAAATGCCTTCACTCTTCCCTTGGGCCCCTTCATAGGCTTTGACCCATGTTTATCTGCATCCACCAATTCTCCAGAATGATTCTCAATGCTTCGCATTTTGTATGTGCCAGGAAAGAGACATCTTCTTTTCAATATTGCTACTGAAATTTATATTTATTTATTTATTTTTAATTTTTTTTTTTTGGCTGCATCGGGTCTTAGTTGCGGCACGAAGGGATCTTTTGTTGCAGCGCGGGCTTCTCTCTAGTTGTGGCATGCGGGCTTTCTGTCTCTAGTTGTGGCGCACGGGCTCCAGAGCATGTGGGCTCTGTAGTTGTGGCGTGTGGGCTCTCTAGTCGAGGCGCACGGCCTCAGTAGTTGTGGCACGCAGGCTTAGTTGCCCCGCAGCATGTGGGATCTCAGCTCCCTGACCAGGGATCGAACCCACGTTCCCTGCATTAGAAGGCAGATTCTTTACCACTGGACCACCAGGGAAGCCCCTATATTTATTTCTTAGAATTTTACAATTCCAAATTGATTAGCTTAAGAAAATAGCTCCATGTCTCAAAATGTGAAAGTGTTGTACATCACTGTGGGTTTTTTTGTTTGTTTGTCTTGTTTTTTAATTTTCATTCATTCATTTATTTATTTTTTGGCTGCATTGGGTCTTTGTTGCTGCGCAAGGGCTTTCTCTAGTTGTGGCGAGCGGGGGCTACTCTTCATTGTGGTGTGCGGGCTTCTCATTGCGGTGGCTTCTCTTGTGGAGCACGGGCTCTAGAGCACAGGCTCAGTAGTTGTGGTGCACGGGATTAGTTGCTCCGCAGCATGTGGGATCTTCCCGGACCAGGGCCCGAACCTGCGTCCCCTGCATTGGCAGGCAGATTCTTAACTGCTGCGCCACTGGGGAAGTCTGCATCGCTGTGTTTTAAACTACAGGTCAGGACCCATTAATAGATTGTGAAATCAATGTAGTGGATAAAAACCAGAATTTTAAAAAATGAAACAGAGTAGAAGAGACATATCAGAACTTACCAGACATAGGGTAAACATTGTTTTCTGTAACTTGTTTACCAGTGTATATGCACACACCTGCACATGTGTATAACAGATCACTATGTAAATTCCTTCCTTCCTGAGGGTTGTGGTCAAAACGTTTTCAAAGCACTGTTTTGGATGATGCTTATATGAACATCATCCCTGTGTTACTGGGCACAAAACACCATGACATAAGAAAGGCCTGGATCCTGTGCAGTGAGAGCAGAGGTTTAACCTTGGCCTATGATCCGAGGTACGATGCCAGCGTCTTTGCAGAGTGGGCTGAATAACTAGGTGTAGTAGGTACGTGGGAGGTGGATAAAGGAGGCGGCCAAAGAAATCCGAATTTGTTCACTCTCTCTTGTTCACCTGTTTATATTGACACTGCTGTAATGGCACCATGGGATAAGTCGACAAGTTTTTACAGTAAGTCCCCTATGTACGAACAAGTTCCATTCCGAGAGCGCGTTCGTAAGTCCAATTTGTAAGTCCGACAAAGTTAGCCTAGGTACCCAACTAACACAATCGGCTATATAGTACTGTACTGTAATAGGTTTATAATACTTTTCACACAAATAATACATAAAAAACAAACAAAAAATAAAGACAACATTTTTAATCTTACAGTACAGTACCTTGAAAAGTACAGTAGTACAGTACAACAGCTGGCATACAGGGGCTGGCATCAAGGGAACAGGCAAGAAGAGTTACTGACTGGAGGAGGGAGAGGAGGTGGGAGATGGTAGAGCTGAAGGATCGTCAGCAATAGGAGACGGAGGGCAAGCTGCAATTTCACTCACACCTGACGTTGATGGCAAAGGTTCTGGTTCCTTGCTGGAATGAATTCTATCTACCCTCTTGAAAAAACGGGTAGTAGCTCTTTTTTCTCGTCATAGATGACACGGTAGCACTGGATTGCATTCTGAATGGCTGCTGCAACCTTCTTGTACCGTCCTATGTTCGGGTCCTGTGCCTCAAAAACTAACAGTGCCTCCTCAAATAAAGAAAATCCCGGGCTTCCCTGGTGGCGCAGTGGTTGAGAATCTGCCTGCCAATGCAGGGAACACGGGTTCGAGCCCTGGTCTGGGAAGATCCCACATGCCGCGGAGCAACTAGGCCCGTGAGCCACAACTACTGAGCCTGCGCGTCTGGAGCCTGTGCTCCGCAACAAGAGAGGCCGCAATAGTGAGAGGCCCGCGCACCGCGATGAAGAGTGGCCCCCGCTTGCCGTAACTAGAGGAAGCCCTCGCACAGAAACGAAGACCCAACACAGCCAAAAAATAAATAAATAAATAAATAATAATTAAAGGTGCTAATAATTAAAAAAAAAAAAAAAAAGAAAATCCCCCTGCCATTTCCTCCGTTGTGAATCTCTTCGGATCTTCAGTTACTTCTTCCTCTTGTCTCTCTTCGTCCTTTCTCTGGGCCTCCAATTCCATCAGGTCTTCATTAGTAAGCTCCTCGTGTTGCCCAGCAACAGTACTGTACAATAAAGTACACAAAAGCACAATCACTTGTGGAGGATGCACGTACATGACAATGTATGCCAGACACGTGAACTAACTTACGTGATTGGACAGGCACGTTCTCATCTTTGAAAGTTTGCACCTTGAAGGTTTGTATGTAGGGGACTTACTGTACTGAGGATCTGTCATGTTCCTCAATGAAGTCACACCATTTGCAGAGAACAATCTTTTCCTGTTCCCCCAGTGCTTGAGCTCATGTCAAAATCTAGTTTCTCGCTCCGATTTTAGTCCTTTGACTCTGTTCCCTTATGGCAGTTATCATTATTTTCCAGTAAGACTTGTGATTGAAAAGCAGTCAAAACTTTCAGGAATAGATAACGGATGTGTACTCGGCCATCACTTTGAAAATATACAACTAATCCTGGGAGACTGGTTATTACCTCCCGAACCAAGTAGCAGAAATCCCCAGCTTTGCCACCAAGGGGGATGCCTGTTAGTGTTTGGGAAGTCCTGTATGGGAAGGCCCATGGATAAATTCGTTTAGTTTGGACTAACAGAAAAAAAGGTAAGAAAAGCACAGACAGGAGTATCCGGCTTTTCCTTCTATCATAAAAATATTTCTCTTACAGTAACATAACTCTCGTAACAATCTCTTAGTACTGTCTTTATTTGGCTACGTTCAGCCAAGATACAGTATAAAGGGTGCGAACGATTAGATAGAAATGATGTCCCTTTTCTCATTGAGCTCAGCTGTGCTGTCACAGCTCTGGATTGCCACGCAGGAAAGTACTCTCTCTCACTCTCTGTGCTTTCAGAAGATTGAAAGTTTGGCCTCCATAACCTGGCCCTCCGTGCTAGATGCCTCTGTGTCCAAACTGGGAGTAACTCTGGTTTAAAGGCCTGGGGCCAGGCCAGACATTACTGTCTTCTGCCATAACTTGATTTAGAGAGAATCGATGAAGAGCACCTCCAAAACCATCTGTGTTTTTTCTTCTTTTTCTAATGGAGATCAGAAATGGAAGGAAGGGAGAGAAGATCAACATTGGTATCCAAAATAGGTGGATTTTCTTTCCTATCAGGAAAATGTCCCACTTTTCCCAGCAAAACTTGCTGGCTTTAAGAGGCTTGGGCCAACCTGGTTTCTTAATCAAACTTTTTTCCTTCGTAAACATTTTGGACACATCAGACGCAACAGAGGTAAAATAGTTGTGCAGTACAAATAGAAGATATACTGTTTCTTGTTTTACCCACAAAAAGCTTTGATAGAGTTGGAAATCCTGAAATAGAAATGGTCGAAGGAACTCCAGGTGAAATTTTTTCAGAGCACAGAGCTTCCTGACTTTATACCTTTTTAAACCTGAGAAACTGTTAACACTAGGTGGCAGCAGAGATCTAGACTTGGTGAATCTGATAGATTCCTAAGACAAGTGAGGTTGCCGATAAAGATTAAACCAGACTAGTCTATACCTGGTTCTCCAGTCGTGAAATGAAAGATCTGCTCAATTCATCTATATTCATCGATCCGGTGATTGAACAGATATATGCCATCGGAAAAGGAAAGCTAGTTGAAGTCCTGCCCATCAGCTCCTCTAGTATGAAAACTTCTCACACATGGCTTTCCCTCTACCTACCTCATTGTGTCCTTTCATTCAAAGATCAACTTTGGGTCGGCAAACATTTAATACATCTCAATACATTAATACTTAAATAACGAATTTTTTTTTAAAGGACAGATTCTACTTTTCCACCCATCCACTTAACAAGTATCCGTTCGGTTTCAGGCACTGTGCTACCCTTTGTAGAAACATGCTTGTTCATTAGACGTGATTCCTTCTGTTTCATGATCTTGCATTTTAGTGTGCACTATGCTTATAACGAGGGTCTTCTGGGTTAGAAATTTGGAGTGGTGGGAATAGCGGCTGTGAATCTCAAGACCTGTGTTCCCACCCCAGCTTTGCTGTGTGACTGTAGTGCAGGCACAGGGCTTCTGTAAATCTCTAATTTCTCACCTGCGGAGCTATTTCAGGTGTTGCAAATTCCAAAGCTTATGGGGATCAGGCATGTACCAGAAATACAGGAAGCAAGTGGATGTTATGATTTGTTTTATAAAGACACTTTAAGTGGAATTCTCTAGAAAGACGTTTTGCATATGAAGCACATTGGACTGTTTTCTCTTACACAAAGAATTTGTCTTCTCTCCCATTTTTTTCCTTGAAACCCTCAGCCTTCTAGATCTTCCATTTGTCTTCCCATGTTGGTAGAGTCACAGTGTAAAGCGTTTTAGTTCAGCCACAGCCGACTCTACCACAGCTGGGAATAATCAATGAAAGAGAAGTAGCTCACAGAATCTAGGAGGCCTGGAAATCAGGCTTGGGGGTCATGCAGCCAAGGGGAGTGTTAAAATACAGGATGCCCCGGTCAATTTGAATTTCACTTGGAACATATAAGTTGTTCATCTGAGGTTCAAATTAAGTGGAGATCTTGTATTTTTTGTTGTTGTTTGGCTGCGTTGGGTCTTTGTTGCTGCGCGTGGGCTTTCTCTAGTTGCAGCAAGCGGGGGCTACTCTTCGTTGCGGTGCGCAGGCTTCTCGTTGCAGTGGCTTCTCTTGTTGCGGAGCACAGGCTCTTGGGCACGCAGGCTTCAGTAGCTGTGGCACACGGGCTCAGTAGTTGTGGCTCGCGGGCTCTAGAGCGCAGGCTCAGTATTGTGGCGCATGGGCTTAGTTGCTCCACGACATGTGGGATCTTCCCGGACCAGGGCTTGAACCCATGTTCCCTGCATTGGCAGGTGGATTCTTAACCACTCAGTCACCAGGGAAGTCCCAGATCTTGTATTTTTATTTGCTAAATCTGGCGATCCTCACCAAGGGTCGTGCTTAAATTATACCCTGAGATGATCCCAGCTGCTGGCTCCAGCAGGGCCCCCACTCTGGGCATGGGATGCCACCCCTCAAGGTCTCTGCCAGCTCTGACTCTGGGGTCTCACCCTGAATCTGTTCCTCATGGTTCCTTCTTTGTATCACCTGTCCAAAATGAGGTCTTGAAAAGAAGTCCAATAGACAATACACCAAAGGAAAGATGCCCATCTCACTGGTAATCTGGGAAATGCAAGTTAAGACAACAGATAGCATTGGTGAGGCAGTACACACAGTGGTAAGAGCCTGGACCCTGTGGCCAGAATGCGTGGATTGCATCTCAGCTTGCCTGTATCCTTGGCACTGTGCCTCACTTTCCTCTTCTGTAAAGTATGAGTAACAGTACTTACCCCAGTGGGGTCATTTTGAACAATATATTTCTGAATTTCCAAGATTGCTTCCAAGTTCATTATGCTCTGGCATAGAGTTCTTTCTCCTCCCTTGGCAGGGTCTCCTAGAGAATGAGGGGTCTCCTAACTGCCTAATAATCAGCCTCGCCACCACAATTTACTTTGGAAACCCTCAGGACTCAACTCGTCATGTCCTGTAACCTTGCTTATGTCAACAGAGAAAGTTAATAAATGTATGTCACTCGACCAGATGATCAAGGTCAACAGTGACAGTGATTAGTCATGTTGACAGTGTGATGCGATAATGTGACAAACAGGGCATTTTACCTCTATGGTCATCCTCTCCCAAATCCATAAGCCCAGTCTAATCATGAGAAAAACATCAGACAAATCCCAACTGAGGGACATTCTACAAAATACCTGGCCAGGACTCCTCAAAACTGTCAAGGTCATCAAACACAAGGAAACTGAAAAACTGAAAAACTGTCACAGCCCAGAGGAGCCAAAGGAGACGTGACAACTAAATGTAACGTGGCATTCTGGATGGGACCCTGGAACAGAAAAAGGATATTCGGGAAAAACTAAGGAGATCTGAGTAAAGTATGAACTTTAGTTAATAACAATGTACCAATCAGTATTGGTTTATTCATTGTGACAAATGTACCATATTAATATACGGAGTTAATAAATAGGGAAACTGGGTGTGGGGTGTCTGGGAACTGTCTGTAGTATCTTTGCAATTTTTCTGTAAGTCTAAATCTCTTCTAAAATAAAAAGGTACTTTAAATGAATTTCAGTAAGGAATTTTATATTTCTCTTAGTGACAGTAATAACTTTCTTCCAAAGCTATTCATAAGAGGTAAGGCAAAGTTTGAAGATGTACTGTACTCCCTTTTCTCTTAGGCTATTCTTAGGACTGCCTGTTTCACATGCACATACAATATTCATTGTCATTATTATCATGATTTCAAATGACATGTGCTGATATTTATAAATAACTGAATCAAAATTGTAATCATTCCTTATGTCATCTTGTTAGTTCCCTCAATTCTTAGCTTGACATTTTAAGATCAAAGAGTAATCAGAAGGGAATTCCCTGGCTGTCCAGTGGTTAGGACTCTGTGCTTTCACTGCTGAGGGCGTGAGTTCAGTCCCTGATTGGGGAATTAAGGTCCTGCAAACCATGTGGTGTGGCCAAAAAATAAAATAAAAAATAGACAGATTTTGAAAAAAAGAGTAATCAGAAAGTGACTCCCAAGCACTGCTCAGTATATAATTAATCTTTCCAGTTTAGGCTGCAAAGCCGATTAATCACTCTTAGACATAAGGATAAACTTTTGAAATACCAACCATCCCTGTTACTACCTTGATTTATTAAATTGAGTCACCATGTTCAGAAATGGCAGTAACCTTGCACTCATGGCAGACTGGCACACACACAAAAGCACACACAGGAAATGTCATTTTTCCACCTATCAGACTGGCGAAGATAAAAAAGTTGAAGAAGCACAAATGTTGGCTAGTGTGTGGGGAAGCATGCAGCATTATATACTGCAGGTGAGAGTGGTAATTGGTGCAGCCTTCTTAGAAAACAATTTGTCAATAGCTCTCAAACTGTTCACTACCCAACCCTTAGACTCAATTTCCTTTTTAGGAATTTATTCCACAGAGGCAGTTACACAAATGCACGAAAACACTTGTATGAGCGTGTTTATTTTCACATTGTTTGTTATAGTGGGAAAAAATGAGACAACCTAAATGCTCGTCAGTCGGGGACTGATTAAATAAATTGTGATGTGTTCATACAATGGAATATTATGCCACCATTGGAAAAACATGGATGCAGGGTGTTTGTGCTGCTGTATATATTGTTAAGTGAAAGAACATACAAACTGTATCCAGTATGGTCCTGTTTCTGTTTTTTTAAGTGATATATACATATACATTTATAAAGACAGAGAAAATTTCTCAAAAGATACACTATTAAAAGGAATGTTCTCCGGAGAATAGGCCTGGAGGGGTTTGGGATGGAAAATAATTTTACTTTTTATTTTTAATTTTTTTGTATTATTTGTTTTTTTAATATGTTACTTTGACTTTTTAATGTAACAAAAAACGAGTTAAGTATTTTAAGGTTTCCGTGTCAAAAACAAACGAGCAACTTTTTTAAATATAAAAAAGTTTTATAGGCAGCTCAGTGCTTGACTGAGAAGAATTTTGTGTATTCGAGACAGCTGGGAGCAAACCACTCCAGTTCCTCAATTCTGTTTTAAACTGGATAGCTGTATCTGGGGCAAAATGTTTACATGGGTCAGAAAGGCACACGCCCAAAGAATAGGTGCTTATATTGTGAGACTTCTGTTGAGCAGATTTATTACTAGGTAAATTTTATGGGTGTGTTTCACATTTCAGATGTGATACCAGTTTGGTCTGAGGTATTGGCCTGAAGTAATAAACTTGAAGGTTAATATTGATAGCTTAGTTAATAGGTGATGACAACTAAAATCAGATTTTAAAAGTCCTTCCCTAAAGAGTTTTGGCATGATGTATATTACAATCCTTGGAATGATTATGCTGCCCAAGAAAAGTTGACTCTTCTTCCAAAATAGTCTCAAAAGACAATTATAAAGAGTAAAAGGAAAGAGGGATTCTATCTCAAACAGGCTAGCTGAAGTCTGTTCCAAGAAATTTGAATTCAGAAAGTTTAGAGTGGGGCTTCCCTGGTGGCGCAGTGGTTAAGAATCCGCCTCCCAACGCAGGGGACATGGGTTTGATCCCTGGTCCGGGAAGATCCCACATGCTGCGGAGCAACTAAACCTGTGGGCCACAGCTATTGAGCCGGCGAGGCACAACTACTGAAGCCTACGCTCCTAGAGCCCGTGCTCCGCAACAAGAGAAGCCACCGCAATGAGAAGCCCGCGCACCGAAACAAAGAGTAGCCCCCGCTCGCCACAACTAGAGAAAGCCCGCGTGCAGCAACAAAGATCCAACACAGCCAAAAAATAAATAAATAAAAATTTTTTAAAAATTAAAAAAAATGTTTGGAGCAATGTGGAGCCAATAATGGTAATATATTAAGTGAAAAAGACATGGTAAAGAACTTATATTTATGTTAGTATTCTAATTGTGTAAAACAAACCAAAAAATGCACGTATGCACATTTAAAATTGTGGAATAATAATCAAATTTCCATTTCCAGTCCTTCTGCCTCTGGGCTTCCCGGTGTAGTGAGGACTTGAGCGCCCCCAGCCTTGGGGAAAGTGCTTGGCAGTAAACTCGGAGCACCCTGCGGGTGGCCCTGGAGGCTCCCTGGACCCCGTGAGAGGAGGGAGGTCTACACTGGCCTCATAGAGAGGACCTGCGTCCCTGGGGCCCCCGGAAGCCAAGGAGTTGAACAGGTAAGCCGAGTGGGGGCAGTTACCTGAAAAAATGAGATTAGCGGTGGTTACCGAGAGCAATAGGAAATAGAGGTTGGAAAGGCGACCACTAAATCCACTCACTGTGGGAAGCAATCATTAAGGAGGGTTGACCTATGAGTACGAATTTGGGGGCAGGATCCATTGTTTTTAAAGGTTTTTTTTCTAGTTTTATTGAGATATGATTGACATATAGCACTGTATATGTTTAAGGTGTTCAGCATAAGGATTTGACTTACATACATCATGAAGTTATTATCACAGTAAGTTTAGTGAAGATCATCTCATTTGGATACAAAAATCAAAGATGGAAAAAATATTTTTTCTTGTGATGAGAACTCTTAGGATTTACTTTCTTAACTTTCATATATAACATACAGCAGTGTTAATTATATTTATCATTGTATATTACATCCCTGGTACTTATTTATCTTATAACTGGTTTTATTTTATTTTATTTTTTAATAATATTTTTTAAATTATTTATTTAGGCTGTGCCAGGTCTTAGTTGTAGCACATGGGATCTTTAGTTATGGCATGTGGACTTCTTAGTTGTGGTATGCATGTGGATCTGGTTCCCTGACCAGGGATGGAGCCTGGGACCCCTGCATTGGGAGCACGGAGTCGTACCCACTGGATCACCAGGGAAGTCCTTATAACTGGTTTAAAGTTTTAAAGCAAACCTCTGTCAATACCGTCCAGCTGAAGATCATCAGAATCACACTTGTAGGTGAACAAGGTGAGATTTTGCCTGTTGCAGAGAGGGAGACCACTCGCCCTGGAACCTGGGGCATCTTGGTGAGAGGCTGCTCTAAGGACCTTCTTACAGGGTTTGCACTTGTGTTAGGTGATTTTGATGTGAGTTCATGGAAGTGGAGGTTTGCTCTGGGTTGGATGTTATGTTCCTGTCGGAAGCAAGGATAATTCTATGATTAGATACATTAATAAAATGTAATGAGAGAGAGGGGAGACCAGAGTGAGGCTACAGCTGTAGTTGGTAAAGAAGCAGCCATCACTCATATTGGCTGGGAGAGGGGGATGGCTGGTATTTTAGGGCTTGGATAGTGTTCAGCTTTTATTTGTGTTTAGACACGATTCCCAGGTGGTCTTGTTCTCGTCTTGCTTCACATGGTCTCAGAGTGGCCCTGTCCAATGTTGATATGACATTGTTCACCAGGAGAACAGCAAGACCTCTCTCAGGGATTCAGACCAACCTTTGGCCGTAAGGAACAGCTTTCCTCTGGCGCACCCACAATTACAATAAATTTTGTCAGACTAATACCACTTTCAAAGTAACAAACCAAGTTTTATCTACTCAACCAAATCCTTAGCAACTTGGTAGCTTTTCTTATTCTCGAGTCTTTTTTTTTTTTTAACAAATGGTGTATAAAAGGGCCACAGGTCAAAGTGTTATCCGTCAGTATCTTAATGATCCCTTAACCTTTAATCAAGGGTCTTTTATCAGTCAGATGACAGCAAGAAAGGAACTCAACACAAACAAAAACACACTATGAAGCTATGCATTTTCTATGGTACATGTATATACCTATAAACTCATGGAGAGCATTCTGGAAGAATACACATTAAACCGATAGCTATGGTTACCTTGGAGCAGCAGGGAGACCAAGATTGGCAGTGATGATCAAAGGGAACCTAACGTTTTTAAAAAAGAGACTGTTATTTTAGTTTTAGGTTCACAGCAAAGTTGAGTGGGAAGTACAGAAAGTTCCCATCTACCCCCTTCCCCACACATATGTAGTCTCCTATGTTACCAACATCCCCCCCCCCTGCAGAGTGATACATTTATTACAAATGATGAACCTACACTGACACATCATCATCACCCAAAGTCCATGGTTTACCTTAGGGTTCACTCTTGGTGCTGTACATTCTGTGGGTTTGGACAAATGTGTAATAACTGGTATCTGTTATTATGGTATCATACATAAGTTACGGTGTCATAACTTAAATATTGTGGGAAATGGTTTGTAAATATTTGCTAAATTGGTCTTTTTTTTTAATGGTCTTTAACCAGGTACGATGCTGCACCAATAGTGCTCTTATTATTTTCAAGGTTTCTCACTAAGTTCTAATTTTATGTGGAGGCTTCTGACTTCAGTCGTATTTTCTAGCCATTGTGAAATGAAAGAATGTGGGACATACATTTTTCTGTTTCCATAATGCTTCTTCCACTTAGTTCCCCATCTTTATTTTTTTTCCAGTTCATATATTTTTTTGAATTTTATTTTATTTTTTTAAATAGCAGCTTCTTATTAGTTATCTATTTTATACATATTAGTGTATATATGTCAATCCCAATCTCCCAATTCATCCCACCACCCCCAACCCCATTTTTCCCCCTTGGTGTCCATACGTTTGTTCTCTGCATCTGTGTCTCTATTTCTGCCTTGCAAGCCAGTTCATCTGTACCATTTTTCTAGATTCCGCATACATGCGTTAATATACGATATTTGTTTTCTCTTTCTGACTTACTTCACTCTGTATGACAGTCTCTAGGTCCATCCACATCTCTACAAATGACCCAATTTCGTTCCTTTTTATGTAGTTCCCCATCTTTAAACTGGTCCTTTCTGTGTACATTTCAGTTCCATTCCTGGGAGCCCCCAAGGGGAAAAAAAATAGCATATTTATTTTTACTAAAACATAACTTAAATTTATCATTCCTTTCAATTATTATGAAGGCATGCAAATTTGTTTCGGGTCATAATTAATGTTCTATTTAAGTTACATGTTTACCCCTCAGTTTTTCTTAAACACCTCCCTTTAAAAAAAGTTTTTAGGGACTTCCCTGATGGTGCAGTGGTTGGGAGTCCGCCTGCCAATGCAGGGGACACGGGTTCAAGCCCTGGTCCAGGAAGATCCCACATGCCGCAGAGCAACTAAGCCCATGTGCCACAACTACTGAGCCTGCGCTCTAGAGCCCACGAGGCACAACTACTGAAGCCCGCGTGCCTGGAGCCTGTGCTCCACAACAAAGAGAAGCCACCTCAGTGAGAAGCCCGTGCACCACAACTAGAGAAAGCCCATGCACAGCAATGAAGACACAATGCAGCCAAAAATAAATTAATTAATAAGTAAATTAATTTTTTAAAAAAACTTTAAAAAATTTTCAAATATTTACAAAGGTAAAATAGTATAATGAACTCTCACATACGTCTCACCAGCTTTCACAATTGTCAATACCTGCCTATCCCATTTTTATCTCTATTCCTGACACCCTACCCCTCCCAACTTGCCACGGGATTGTTTTGTAGCCAGTCTCAGACATCATATCATTTCATCAATAACACTTCAATATGTATCTTTAAAAGATAAAAATTCTCTTGTGAAATCCAACCATGCTACTTAAAACTTTTAACACTGATTCCTAAATATTCAGTTAGTTTTCATATTTCCTAAATTGTGTCACAAATGTTTATTCCAATCAGGATCCAAAGTCCACACTTTAAATTTATTGCCATGTCTATCAAGTCTCTTTTAATCCAAAGGATCTGTAGGTTTCCTCCCTTTTTCATCCTTGCAATTTTTCTGTCAAAGAATAAACTGTTTTTTTCTTCCAGTTAGCAAGTAAACTATTGTTTCTTTGCAAATTATTTGTAGAAGGACATGTGTCCTGGAGAGTTTTCTACATTCTAGATTTTGTTGATTGTATTCATTCTATTTCCTGTGAACTGGTAGTTAGATTTAGAGTAGGGTTTCCAGATAAAATACAGGACACCCAATTAAATTTGAATTTTAACTAAACAATGAATATTTTTTAGTGTAAGAGTGCTCAGTAGTGCAATATTTGGTCATCTTGTATTTTTATTTGCTAAATTTGACAACCGTAATCTAGAGAGTTATCACATTCAGGCTTGGGTTTTGGGCAAGAATACATTCAATTTAGTGTCGTGTACTTCTATCAGGAGACACATATGGTCTGGTTGTTTCTCTTTTTGTGATGTGAAAAATGATGCAAGGGTTCACGTTTTGTCAGCTGGATGCATCCATTGTTAATACAACCCTTCAGCTTCTTACCTGATGACTTTGGCAGGTGATGATCATTGCCCAGAATCATTACTTTATTAGGGCTTGCAGAATGATGCTATTCCAGGTCTATCATTCCTTCTGCGTTCATTAGCTAGTATTCTTCTATAAAGAACTTACTCTTCTGTACAGTTTATGTATTGATAGGAAAGTTAAGCTCTTTCCTTAAGTCAGAATTTTGCAAGCACCTAAGAGAGAGCCTTACAAATCTAACAGTGAAATCTTGCTAAGGATTTAGATAACGCTTACAAATCCAGCAAATCAAAATATACATTCAGTAAAGTAAGGTTAAATTTCTAAAACATTTCTATATGTTAAAAATCAAACATATACATTTCGAAAATCAGAATTCTTCAGCATTGAAATGTTGACAGCACACTGAATTAGTTAAATCTTCCTAAGGATTACAATTAAAATTAGATGTTAAATTCTCTAGTATATCAGATTATCTGAAATGTTTCAAACCACTGAAAACTGAATAAAGCCTATAAAAAGAGGCACAATGATTATACAGCTTTTCACACCTGGTTTTACACAGTATATATCAAAACTTTATTTCCTCACCATCTATATGTTTATTATTTATGCCTTTTTAGGATTGCAAACTCATCCACTTAAGGGGAGCTGAGTAAGCATCGCTAGCGTCCTACCGCACCTGAGAGTGTTTCAAGGCAACACGCCAGAAAGGGCAGGCAGAACGTGGGAACTTGGATCCACCAAACCCCATATAGACAAGCCCAGGCCTTTCCGTATCTGGCTCTCGAGTCCACATCTTTGAACTGGAGTTAATTATAAATTTCTCAATTCAGAGCATCATACATTCTGGTTGTCTTTCAAACTTCATCCTTACCTATCTTTACTTTCTGATGTAGGTAGATGAAATTCGGCACCTCTTCTCGTCCTCCCAGCATGAGTTGTAGCCAATCTTCCTGCTGCCTGTTAAGAGCTCACTGGATTCTGCACTCTCTCTGTTTTGCTTCTGTACCTACCCATCAGCCCCCATTGCACAGTTGTTTGTTGACAAATCAACCTTAGAACTCCAGATGAAATGTGGAACTGTCCCTGTCAAGTTTCTTATTCTTATTGATATTTTTCAGGTAAAGAAATAGCCACTGAGAAATTAAGCAGGTGTTCCTCATGACAAGTTTTCAGCTAAGAAGCCAGGACTATAATTCAGGACTACTTTCCCATCATTACTAGGTCAGAGGTAGGCACTATGTGACCTGGATGCTGTTGTTGGGTGTTCGTCTTAATTGTCTCAGGTAGATGTCCTATCTACCTCCCATCTGACCTTTTATTCTTCCATTTCTTCATATCTAAGGGTAAGAGATCAGTGAAAATAAATGAGCTCGTTTGCAAAGATACCATGGTGCAACAAATTGATTGTGACATCTGCATATCTTGAACACAAAAATCTCTTTTTTTTAGTCATTATTCACTCAGTTATATAAAATGCTGATATCCACTGACTTGTTGGAGTGGGCTTTGAGGCTTTCAGGTAAAGATATTGTTTAAAGTAAACTGTATTATTCCTTTTACTATTAAGCAACAAATTTCCAATCTAAAGATGGAGATTACTACTGTCTCTCAGCTCACCTAGCCCATTTCTGTTGTTGGTTTGTCCTTGTTTTACAGAGTCATTTGCAGTTTCTATTGCATTTGAAATAACAATCTACTCTGGAAACTCCTAAGTGTAAAAAAAATTTTTTATGTACTTGCCTAATTCTATATTAGCTTAAAAAATTTGATATACTTCTTTAAAAGCAGAATGGAAGATAGAATCTACATTATGACATTCTAGCTTGGGGCATTTATTATTTTCATGGGGTGACTATAAAAAAGGGCTTTGGGGGCTTCCCTGGTGGCGCAGTGGTTGAGAGTCTGCCTGCCAATGCATGGGACACGGGTTCGAGCCCTGGTCTGGGGGGATCCCACATGCCGCGGAGCAACTGAGCCCGTGAGCCACAACTGCTGAGCCTGCGCATCTGGAGCCTGTGCTCCGCAACAAGAGAGGCCGCGACGGTGAGAGGCCCGCGCACCGCGATGAAGGGTGGCCCCCGCTCGCCGCAACTGGGGAGGGCCCTCGCACAGAGACGAGGACCCAACACAGCCAAAAAAATAAATAAAAAAATAAATAAATAAATAAAATTTAAAAAAAAAAAAAAAAGGGCTTTAAAATTTTTTTTATTTATTTATTTTTGGCTACGTTGGGTCTTCATTGCTGAGCACGGGCTTTCTCTAGTTGCGGCAAGCAGGGGCTACTTTTCCCTGCGGTGTGTGGGCTTCTCTTGTTGCAGAGCATGGGCTCTAGGCGAACGGGCTTCAGTAGTTGTGGTATGCGGGCTCAGTAGTTGTGGCTCGCAGGCTCTAGAGCTCAGGCTCAGTAGTTGTGGTGCACGGGCTTAGTTCCTCCACGGCATGTGGGATCTTCCCGGACCAGGGCTTGTACCCATGTCCCCTGCATTGGCAGGTAGATTCTTAACCACTGAGCCACCAAGGAACTCCAGTGCTTTTGTTTATCTTGCTGATTGTAATAGCTTCCTTTTCCTCATGGACTCTGTTCTTTTTTTAAGACTTTGTCACTAGGAGCATTGTGTGATGTTGAGAGTATAGTTGGAAATATCCCAAAGGATTAAAGCAGCCATGTCTTGGCTAGCTCATAGAGTGGAGAGGTCATAAACACCCCATGTCTCTTAGCCTTATCAAGTGATAGTTATGCATCTCAACACTGGAGGGATTTTGAAAACTCTCAGAGGTCCCCATGGCTGGTTAGCTCTGGCTACTTGAATGCCAAGTTGGGCAACAAGAGCAAACTAATAAAATCTAGACCAGAACTAAAATTCTGTTTTCTATTCGTTTGTAGAAGTATTATTGTAGGCAGCTTACAGTATAAAATCTCACTGTGTTAGGCTGAATTATGGCCCCCTCCCCAAAGATATACACATCCTAATCCCAGGAACTTGTGAATTTGTTATCTTACATGGTATCTTAGTCTGTTTGGGCCACTATAACAAAATTCCATAGACTTGAGTAGCCAATAAACAACAGACATTTATTTCTCACTGGCAGATTCAGTGTCTGGTGAGAACTCACTTCCTGATTCACAGGTAACAGTCTTCTTGCTGTGTCCTCACAGACGGGAAGGGGTTAGGGAGCTCTCTGGAGTCTCTTTTATAAGGGCACTAATCCCATTCATGAGGGCTCCACCTTTATCACCTAATCACCTTGCAAACTCCCACCTCCTAGTACCATGCCACTGGGGATTAGGTTTCAGCCTATGAATTTGGGGGGGACATGGACATTCAGTCTACAGTACATGGTAAAAGAAACTTTGCAGATGTTATTAAATCAAGGATCTTGAGATAGAGAGATTATCCTGGATTAACCAGTTGGGCCCAATGTAATCATAAGAGTCCTTAGGGAGGTCAGAACAGAGAAGAGATGTGAAGAGGGAATCAGATGCTGAAGTGATGTGCTTTGCAGATGGAGGAAGGGGCCACAAGCCAAGAAACGTGGGCAGAATCTAGAAGATGGAGAAGGCAAGGAAACAGATTCTCCCCTAGAGTCTGCAGAATAAATACGGCTCTGCCTAAACATTGATTTTTAGCCCCCAAGACCCATTCTTGGACTTCTGACCTCCAGAACTGTAAGATAATTAATTTGTATTACATTAAGGCAAATATATTTTTAAAAAAATAAGTAAAATTACAAGCATTGTTGCAAGTTTTTCCCCTGACCCAGAAAATACAGGGTGAGGTCACTGAAGCAGGGACAAAAGAGCAAAACAGCCCTGAACTCCACAGAAGGTGAATGACCTGTTTGACTGTAGCCTGACCAGCTCTTAGAAGGAGAAATTAATGACCGAGGACGTGTGAAACAAGGAAAAGCTTTCAAAAGCTAGAACTGTAGCCAAGATCGCTGGTTGTGCAGATAAGCAGTTGGTATTGATACGGTGAAAGTGACTCTTGCCACCTTCGGAAAATGATGACAGTTATTCAAGGTTTACTTTCTTGGATAGAATAAGCCTTCATAATTCTTTCTCTAAGTCTTTATAACTCTTTTTAACTTTCCAGTACTTTTAAAGTCAATACTTTACCTAAATGCAAGAAGATTTAAATAAATCTATCATGAGAAGCCATAAAATAAATGAAATGATAATCATTGAATGCAGTTAAGGACAAATCCTGAACTATTACTTCTCCACATGGAAGCAAAACACTCCTGTAAGGAGTAATATGGGTCAATCCTGTTAGATTCTGCTAGTTCTAGCTAGAAATCCTTCCAAAAAGAATAAATTTTTTAAAAAAAGAGTCTTTGCTGTGTAGGAAAATGCTTTCTTCTTTTAAACTACACAGCAGCTGTCCACTTGTGGGTGGTACCTACATATCTACAGAACTGTCTGTAAGCCAGATCTGAGTCATTACTTCCTCTGTCAGTTGATGATAGGGAACTGCCCATGAAGCCATAAGCACAGCCTGGGAGAGACAAGACAGAGTAGCAGGGGTGGGGACCACAGGCATTTGGGCCACTGCATCATGTAACTTACTTGTGCCTTCAGGGCCTGCTTGGGCCAGATCATGTATATACCACTTCCATTTGATGATGCACACCCAACATTATGGCTTGGTGGGTCAGATAACACCCAGTTCATGATGGGCAGCTCAGGTCACGTGGTAACTTGGTGGCCCACGGTCAAGTGTTCAGTCTCTACTAAGGCCCAGCAGCAGCTAAGAGCTGTTTTTCTAAAGGAGAGTAGTTATCTGTGGATGATGGCAGAGTCTTGCTCTAAAGCCCTAAAGGCAGTGCTGTGATTCACCCTTTCTCTGCCTTTTTGTTCTATTTGCTAGTCACACTGGTAAGGGTGATCTTTTGATTACCCTGATTAATCTTTTGATTGAGTAATGTGCTGTTTCGAATGCTAATCTCTTCCAGAAACACTCTTACAAGACACACCCAGAAATAATATTTTACCAGTTCTCTGGGCATCGCTTAGCCAAGTCAAGTTGACACATGGAATTAACCATCACACATGGTAACTATTAGCCACATGTGACTATTTCCACTTAAATTAATTAAAATTAAAAATTCAGTGTCTCAGTCACACTAGCCATAGTTCAAGTGATCACCAACTAGTGGCCACATATTGGACAGATATAGAACATTTCCGTCCTTACAGAAAGCTCTAGTGGACAGCACTGCTTTGGAGAATGAAACCAAGATGTGAAAAAATTCTCTGACTTGACAGAAATCAAAGATAAGTCTGTGGAACCATCAAGAGAAACAGTCTTCTCTTACACAATCCCAGAGTATTAGATAATGGCAGGATGATGGATGGAGGGTCAGGGAAGAGTGGTAATGTTTTTGAAACTTCAGCCAGCCTCCTCGGACATCCATATTCGGGTATGTATACGCAATTCCAATTCCTCTGCCAACACAATGATTATTAAAATCTCCTTCTGCACAGCTTTCTTCTAGGGTGGAGGCCCCAACTTTGTCTCTGAAGTTGCTAAACCTTCTGAGAATCTGATGCAAATATTATTCCCTGTCTCCTCCCAACCCAGCCCATTTTTCTGTATATTAAATGAGGGACTGGGGAAAAGATTGGAAGATATGTTTGTAATTTATGTTCCTGTTTTAGGCAGAGTCACTTATCTGCTTCCAAAGACAAAATGAAAACGAATCTATTTTCTGGGAAGATGTGAGTAGATAGAGCCCATAGGTTGGAGTTTTGTGTGAGTGAACGATGGGCTTTTTGCCAATTCTGGTAGAGCTCCTATGGCCCTTTATAGTAATAATCATTGCTAACATTTATTGAAGTGTTACTGTGTACCAGGCACTATGCTAATTGCTTTGCATACTTTATTTAATAGCAGTCCTCTGAAGAGATTAGTAATATTAACTTTTCTTTGCAAGTGAGGAGGCAACAAGAGGTTAAACACCTTTTCAAGGTCATGCAGCTTACACCTAGCAGAACCAAGATTTAACCATCTGCCTGCAGAGTTTGTGCTCAGAGCCTGGCACTGTACTTTTTCTTGATCATGTCCCTGGTATTGTGTTTATTATTCTGTGTTGGGTTTCATCTATCTATTGTGTGTCTCTCCTTCAAGACTGAGAGCTTCTTTTTTTTTTTTAATTTATTAATTAATTTATTTTTGGCTGCGTTAAGTCTTCGTTGCTGCGCACGGGCTTTCTCTAGTTGTGGCGATGGGGGCTGCTCTTCATTGTGGTGCGCGGGCTTCTCATTGCAGTGGCTTCTCCTGTTGTGGAGCATGGGCTCTAGGCATGCGGGCTTCAGTAGTTGTGGCACACAGGTTCAGTAGTTGTGGCTCACGGGTTCAGTAGTTATGGCTCACGGGCTCTAGAGCGCAGGCTCAGTAGTTGTGGCGCACGGGCTTTGTTGCTCCGCGGCATGTGGGATCTTCCCGGACCAGGGCTTGAACCCGTGTACCCTGCATTGGCAGGCGGATTCTTAACCACTGCGCCACCAGGGAAGCCCAAGACTGAGAGCTTCTTAAGGACAAAGTCAGTGCCTTACTTACTCAAGTGTGTAGTTGATTTTGGCGGCCACAGCCATTCCTATTTTTGAGCTCTCCCCACCCCCACCACTGGCTTTGTAGAGTTTACCTCCCCTGTGAAAGCATCAAAGGACAAGAAGTACTCTTTCCCTGTCGCAGGCCATTAGGGTATGGACACAGGACCTGGCTTGGCCGATCACTTCTCCCACCTGGGACACAGAATCTTGAACTAGCGACACAAAGAGGATGATACGGTTAGGCCTTGTTCACGGTGATGGTGGTAGCATCCCGACCAAATGGTTTCTGCTAAAAAATGGTGTCTGTCTTTCTGCTTGCTGACCCTCCACCGCTGCCTTATGTCCTGTCCACTTTCCAAACCCAGTTCTCCTCCCTCCCATCTGTTTCTTCCGAATATTCTTTTTGTGTGTGTAGAGTTGGCTTCTGCTGCTTGCAACCAAGAATCATGACTAACACGGTCAGCTTTGTATAACCAAAGGATGAGGGTAATGCTTTAGTAACTGTTTGTTGAGTGAATGAATGAAATCTCGTAAGCTGTCAATATGTCTTGTAGAAGGGTGGACTAAAAGGGGGAAGTAGGCTAAGAATGAGTATTATAAGAATATAAGTATGTTATAAGAAAGTGAGGTAGGGAGGAATAGTTTTCTGTTTAAATTCTTCTCCTTTTAACTTGCCAGATGTGCTTGCTGTAGTGTGGAAGCTCTGACAAAGACAAGGCGTGGGACAGCTGTCATTCTTGAAAATTAAATTTTTTGAAAATTAAAAAAAAAATTGTCATTCCAAAAATTTTTTAAGAAAATTAAAATTTTTTAATTTAAAAATTCTTTTAAAAATTCTTAAAAATACAGTTAGAAAAGAAAATCCCTCTGCTTAAATCTGAGGTGCGGGTCTTCAGCCTCCTCTGAAGCGTCCCATAAATTCCACTGTGAGTCTCTTCAACAACTGCTTTTCAAACACAGTAACCCTGAGCTCCTCCAGGTCTCCGGTTACTCAGCTCACATGGTGACATGCTTGCAGGAAATTGTCCTGTTCCTGTTTCCTGCAACTTTGATGGAGAGCAAGGATTAGTGTGGCTTCACCTTTCACAAGTCGCACCAAGACATTAGGAAAGGACTTGAAAGGATTTGGTTCAGGCAGTCATCAAGAAGTACTTTATAAAATTAAGTCTCATTAATCAGCGCTATGATACTCCAGAAGGCATCCAAATAGACATTGACTTAACAGGAAATGCAACTGAATAAATGAGCTGCGTAAGCTAGAATGCAGGAAAACTGTTGAAACTTTGTATAGAAAAATGTTCACCTCTATAGGAGTACATCAAAACGGTTACTTATACATTACTCTTATGCATTCAGAGAAGTTGTTCTTTCCTTGAATAATTATCCGATGGCCTAAACCTAGCTGGACTTTCTTAGTTTGGTTTTACACACTGTTTACACTTGTGTCAGTCCAGGGTCCCCAAGAGACAGGAGGCACACTCAAGATTCTGCCTGCTATTCATTTTATCTATTAGAGAGAGACAGAGAGAGAGCCAAAGGGAGAGACAGAGTCACCAAAGTCCACTGTACTTCTGCCCTTTGAACAGACTGCAAACTTCCTGCCATGGCTTCCAAGGCTTTGCATGACCATTAGGATCTCACCCGCATCTCCGATTTTACCTTTTCACACTACACAGCTCTCTTTCCCAAACTCCTGGTCTGCGAACTCTTCTTCAAACACACCTCTGTTACTGCCTTTGTTTGTGTTAAATCCCCGGCGGTCCAGTGGTTAAGACTCTGTGCTTCCACTGCAGACGGCGGAGGTTCCATCCCTGGTGGGGGAATTAAGATCCCGCGTGCCTCGCAGCATGGACAAAAAAAAAAAACAAAACAACTCATTAAAGTTTTCTATAGTGATGGCATATTGTCTTGATAATATTTTGGGTATATTGGGTTAAATAAAATATATTATTGAAATTAATTTCACCTGGTTCTTCTTATCTTTTTAATGTGGCTACTAGGCAATTTCAGTTTCCATTGGTGGCTTCCACATAATTTCCCGTAAAACACACTTTATTAGGTTTACACTTAACCAACTTACTGCATATCTACCCTGAACCAGGCCATGCAGAGAGGAATGTGTCAAGTGCCACTGGAGTACGCAGGGAGGAGAGCCGTGCCCACGGCATTAGGGAGGCCTTCAAGGAGGAGGTGGCGTCTGCCCTGGTACTCACTCTCTTCAGAAATCAGCAAGAGTTTCAAGGGTGTGGTCTCGTCGTGGGCTTTGCCCCTTCGGCATTTTAAAAGCATGGAAGACAGCACCATACACCTCTACCCTATGAAAACCTGACAGCCACACGAGTCCTGGCTTTCCAGCAAAGGGTCGAATCAAGGTAAGGGATATTCTGATATCTGAACCTTAATCTCAGTATCTGGCCTCATGTGCTTAGTATTTATATCATGAAGTGAGCAGTAGACAAACATTGCTGGAAAAGTTGTTTGCCTTTCAAGGACATCTAAATAATGATTTCTAAAATATTGTGCCAAGTAAAGCATACTGGTTTTTTCTGTTTGTTTACAAATTTACTACTGATTTAATATTCAGTTGGGTTTGGAAAGTCATCCCCAGCTGCTACTGTGATAATCTTTGAGTTCTAGGGGACTTTGAAATGACTTTGCTAACCAGCCAATTTGCTCTTTGGATTAAGTGTAGCTTCAGCCTGATCCCAGGGGAGCTCTAGGATGTGACCTGTATCACTGAGGTTGTCCTTCCACACGCAGCCAGAGGCAAGGGAGCAAGGCTGTTGTACTCCCACGTAGATTAGTCATTGGCCGCAGGCTTCCCTCCAAGGATGGTGCAGAACCTTCCAAGCGTCTCCAGACAAAGCCGTGGTGGCCAGCCAAGGACAGGAGGAGGGTGTAGGGGTGAGCAGTTAGCAGCCAACACCCTGGAGCTGGAGGACAGGTGCATGCCCCAGTTAGGGCATCTGGACGGGACACCAACAGTTCTGTCACAGTCACACTTTGGGAAAAACCATGGCGAGCCTCAGTCCTGCCTATGGTGTCTCCTGCGGCTGCACGAGGATCAGGCTAGTCTTTGGAGCACCTGCTATTACTCGCCTGGCCATTCCTGTCCTGGACTGTCATCATCTCTAAGACAGAGATACCTTATCAGGTGAAGGGGAAATTTCATCTTGCAGTTGCAAGACTATGCAGTCAGGACGAATGGCTCTCATCTGTGTGAGAATTTTTTAAAAAAGAAACCAGTGTTCACTAGCATAAGAAGCTGGCTAAAGTCACCAGGGTCAATGTTAGGACCTCCAGTAGATTCAGGGCTTCAGACTCAAAAACCAGTGCTTCACCACTGGTAACCACAAATATGATCTATTATCTATTTTCTTTGATTTTTGTTTTGTTTTGTTTTAGATTCCACATAGAAGTGAGATCATCAGACACCTCTTAAACTCACATAGAGCTGTATGTCAATTATATCTCAATAAAATGGAAAAAACAAACCCCCCAAACCCAATGCTTCAACAGACACTGTGCTGCCTTTTAGCAAACCAACCAACCAGCTAGCTAACCAGCCAATAAACAAAAAGCCCACCAAAAATAAATAAACAAAAACCCTAGGGTTTGTCCTGCAATGAATGAGGTACGTAGTCAATAACATGTGGAAGAAAAAGATATTACCTTCAGATTTTCCTAGTATAAGCAAAATGCTTAGTGTTCAAAAGAGTGCTTGAGGGACTTCCCTGGTGGCACAGTGATTTAAGAATCCGCCTGCCAATGCAGGGGACACGGGTTTGATCCCTGGTCCGGGAAGATCCCACATGCCGCAGAGCAACTAAGCCCGTGTGCCACAACTACTGAGCCTGCGCTCTAGAGCCCACGAGCCACAACTACTGAAGCCCGCGCGCCTAGAGCCCATGCTCCGCAACAAGAGAAGCCACTGCAATGAGAAGCCCACGCACTGCAACAAAGAGTAGCCCCCGCTCGACACAACGAGAGAAAGCCCGCATTCAGCAAGGAAGGCCCAGTGCAGCCAAAAATAAATAAAAATAAAATAAAAATTTTTTAAAGTACACCGTTCAATGCCTTACAGTATATTCATAAAGTCATGCAACCATCACCACAATCAATCTTAGAACATTTTTATCATCCCCCAAGTGGAACCCTGTACCCCATTGCCAGCACCCCCCGAGTGGGTTGAATTGTGGCCCCCAAAGATATGTCCATTTGGAATCTCAAAATGTGACGTTTTTTGGAACAAGGGTCTTTGCAGATGTAATTAAAGTAAGGATCATGAGATGAGATCATTCTGGATTAGGGTTTTTAAAACCAATGATGAGTGTCTTTATAAGAGACAGAAAAAGGAGAACATGCAGAGACACAGAGAGAAGGCAGTGTGAAGATGCAGGCAGAGGTTGGAGTTAGAAAGCCCAAGCCGGGAGCATCAGTGGGTCACCAGCAACCACCAGAAGCCAGGAGAGAGACACAGAAGGGATTCTCCCTCAGAGCCTCCAGAGGGAACCAACCCTGCCGACACCTTGGTTTTGGACTTCTGGCCTCCTGAACTGGGAGAGAATACATTTCTGTTGTTTTAAGCTGCCAGGTTTGTGGCAATAATTATGGCAGCCCTGGGAAACGAATAGACTTCAACCTCCCCCTCTTCCCCTGGCTTCTGGTAACCACCAGTTTATTTTCTGTCTTTAGAGATTAGCCTATTATGGACATTTCATATACATGTCATGTAGTCTTTTGTGATTGGCTTCTTTCATTTAACATGATGTTTTCAAGGTTTATCCATGTTGTAAGATGTATCAGAATCCCATTTCTTTTTATGGCTGAATAATATTCCATTTTATGGATACACCTCATTTTGTTCATCCATTCATCAGTTGATGGAAATTTGGGTTGTTTCTGCTTTTTGTTTTTTATGAATGCTGCTGCTGTGAACATTTATGTGGAAGTTTTTCTGTGGACCTATGTTTTCATTTCTCCTGAGTATATGAGTCATATAGTGACTCTGTGTTTAACGTTGGGAGGACTGGACTGTCAGACTGTTTTCCAAAGCAAATACACAATTTTACTTTCCCACCAGCAATTCCAACTTCTCCACCTTCTCACCAACATTTGTTATTATCTGTATTTTTTTTTTTAAAGCAGGCATCTTTGTCTTTTTTTTTTTTATAAATTTATTTTATTTATTTTATATTTGGCTGCACTGGGTCTTCGTTGTTGCACACAGGCTTTCTTTAGTTGCAGCGAGGGGAGGCTACTCTTCATTGCGGTGCGTGGGCTTCTCATTGCGGTGGCTTCTCTTGTTGCGGAGCACAGGCTCTACGTGCGTGGGCTTCAGTAGTTGTGGCACGTGGGCTCAGTAGTTGTGGCTCGCGGGCTCTAGAGCGCAGGCTCAGTAGTTGTGGCACACAGGCTTCGTTGCTCCGTGGCAGGTGGGATCTTCCCGGACCAGGGATCGAACTCATGTCCCTTGCATTGGCAGGTGGATTCTTAGCCACTGTGCCACCAGGGAAGCCCTATCTGTATTTTTTTCATTAGACCTGTATCCACACCACAAGTCCCCTTGGCCATACACAGCCTTCTATGTCGACACCACAAGCCCCCTCACGGCTTCGGCTTCCTCACCACGTGTCCCTTTGGGCACACATGGCCTTCCACGTCCATGTAAGTCCCCTGGGCTAACACAGTTTACTGTGTCCACAGCATGGAGACCACAGTCTCAGGTATCCAGAGCCTTCTACGTTGACCTCGCAGGTCAGCGCAGGTACTAGCATCTCTACCTCCCTGCTACAACTCGCCTTCCGAACACAGAGCCTTCTTGTCCAACACAGAAGTTGCTTCAGGTACACACAGCTAGCTGTGTTCACGCAATTCTACTCAGGTACACAAGTCTTCTGTGTCTCCATCACACGTCCCCTGGGTTACACACAGCCTTCTTTGCCCAAACTGGAGGTCTCCTGGTTACAGACAGTTTTCTGTGACCACACCACAGGTCTCCTCAGGTACTCAGAGCCTCCTGTATCTACACCACAATTCCAACTGGGTACAACCACCTTCTGTGTCCCCCGGCATACAAAGAGCCACCTATGTCCGCATCACAAGTCCCCTCAGGTACACACAGTCTTTTTTCGTCTATACCACGATTTTCCTCAGGGACACACACCACAGGTCCCTGAGGTGCTCACAGCCTTCTATCCACACAGAAAGTCTCCTCGGGGACACACCGCCTTTTATGCCCACATCACACGGGGGCACGTGTCGACATGTCTACCTCCACACCACCACATGTCATCTTGGGAACAAACAGCTTTCTTTTTTTTTCTTTTGCCGTATCACACAGCATGTGGGATCTTAGTTCCCCAACCAGGGATCAAACCCGTGCCCCGTGCAGTGGAAGCACGGAGTCTTAACCACTGGACCGCCGGGGAAGTCCCCGAACAAACGCTTTCTGCTTCCACTCCGCATGTTGTCTTGAGCACACACACCCTCGTATGCACAGCATGCATCCTCTCAGGGACACACAGCCTTCTTTATCCACATCACACGTTTCCTCTGACACCTACACAGACTCAGGGGTCCGCAGCAGACGTCCCTTCGAGTTCACACAGCCTTTTTTTTAAACTACTGAGTCTCTGTGCCCTTGGGTTTACGCAGCCTTCTGTGTCCTCTATCCATACCACAGGTCCCCTCAGGGACACACCGTTTTCTGTGTCCACCCCACAAGTTGCATCACATATACACAGCCTTCCTCTCCCCCCCTCCACAGACTTCCCTCAGAGACACACAGACCTCCCTGTCCACACGCTAAGTCCTCTCAGAACACACACTGTTTTCTGTGCCCAGACCCAAGCCACATCTGGCACACACAGCCATCTCTGTCTACAACACAGGGGCCCTCAGGTCCTTTCACCATCAATGTCTACACCACTGTTCCCCTGGGTACACAAGCCTTCTGTGTCCACACTACCAGCTCTCTGGGTACACATCTGTATCCACACCACACATCTCCTCGTGTCTATACAGCCTTCTGGAAACACACCACAGGTTTCCTCAGGAACACACAGCCTTCTGTGTCCATACTACTGATCCCCTTGGGCAGGTACACACGTCCATACCACAAGTCCCCTCAAGAACGCAAAGCCTTTCATGTCCACACAGTAAGCTCTCTCAAGTGTGTCCATCCACATCACAGCTCCCCTCCCCACCCACAGCCCTTTTCCCCCACACAGGCCTTCTCAGACACAGCCGTTTGCCTCCGCACCACAGGGCTGCTCACGCGCACCCAGCTTCCGCTCACACCCACATCTTGGATACACCAGTGTCCACACCATGAGTCCCCTTGGAAGCACACAACCTTCCACGAACACACCACAAATTTCCTCCCATGCTCCCAGCTTCTTGGTCTCAGGCTTTTGCAAGGACTGCCTTAGTCAATTAATCACATAATATCTACAAAACTCAGGATGACTCAAGTTCATTGTGCTAGTACCCCAGTCGCCACAGGCTGGTATTCTGCTCAAGTTTATTTTTATTTTATTTCTTTCTAGACCTACATCTAAACTACTGGCTTCTGTGGCTTTTTCATGTCTGGAGACAATTCAGCTATTGGTTAAGTTTAAACTGGCTTGTTCAAGCAGGTTTCATATGTGATATTATCATCTTAAGTGGAATCGTATAATCATATAATCGGGCATTTCAAACTCCTCTTTTCAGTGTGCCTTGGCTTTTTTTTTTTTTTTTAATTAATTAATTTTTTTTTTTTTGGCCTCGCTGCCTGTGGGATCTTAGTTCCCTGATCAGGGACTGAACCCGCGCCCCCTGCATTGGGAACACGGAGTCCTAACCACTGGATCGCCAGGGAAGTCCTGAGTGTGCCTTGGCTTCTTATTTGCAGTTTGGAGGTTCAATGGTTAGAAGTTTTCAGGTGGCCTTAGAGGTTGGGTGGGAAAGCCAGCTGCCTCGCTCAGATGCTCTGGAAAGCCTTGAGCTCCCCAAAAGTAGGGCCTTGGGGTCACCACTCATCCAGTTGGACCCAACACTCTCCAGGCAGCACACTTCCTCCAGCCAGATGGAAGTGGCAGGAAAGGAGCGGACACCAAACCCCTAGAACGAGGATTATGAAGACTCTCACGGATCGGGCACTGGCTGCAGCACGTTTCAGCGTCGCCCTGAGGCAGGGATAGGGCAAGTCAACGAGAGGAGACTGGTTCCGTCTTGCCCCTGCCCTGCTCCTTTTCTCACACTCTCATCTTCCAGCTCTGCCAAGGTCATGTTGATATGTTTTCCCCATCACTGTGGACCTGCCAACCCACGTTGTTAATAGAGAATAATTTTCCTCACACCCTCTTGGAGAAAGAAAAGAGAAGATGGACTATGGCAAACTGATCTCCTAGATGGAATTTGACTTTGGAACGTCTTCAGTTAGGAAAAAAGCCAGACGTTTTCTGTAGTCAAACAATATTCTTCCCAGTTGGCAGTGAAAGCGGGAAAGAGGTGGTCATCCCGCGTGGTCCTTGTTTAGAGCGAGCAACAGAGGAGCTGTGACTTGGGGTCAGCAGTCCAGCCAGAAGGGCAAGAGGGATGATGCTTCCGCACCCAGACCCTGGGGTTTGAGCTGGTTCTAGCCTTGTCATTTGTGTCCAAGCTTGGACTTGGGTGACTACTGGTCTGGGAACTTCCCCGCAGTTACACGGAGCAAATCCTCTCTGTAATCTCCAACCAAACTGAATCCATACCCCAAAGCCAGCCTCAGAATAGACTTAGTCTTAAAATATTCTCCATCAGTGATTCTTCCCGATATCCCTTTCCCACCCCCAACCTACTTATTCTGAACCTGACTGGCTTAGATGTGCTAAAGCAAGTACTAACAGGATTCAGCAGGTTTCTTTATGGGAAGATCTCTCAGAACCTTTAATATGCATTTTGGTCCTTTAGGAGGGGAACAGAATTTGCAGAGCTGCTCCCACTTATTTGGCCATGAAACTTATTTCTTACAGATCTTTTTATAAGACTGGTGTGGGCAGGGCATTATTATTAGATGGGTTTTCCAGAAGCAGGATCTGAAAGGGTGGTTGTTGTGCAAGAGATTTACTGAGAGAAGGGGCTCCAAAGAAACGTGTAAGGCGGAGAGGGAAGCAGGATAGGGCAGGGGGTGAGCCAAGGAAAGACATGGGTTTGGATTAAGTGTAGCTTCAGCCTGATCCCAGGGGAGCTCTAGGATGTGACCTGTATCACTGAGGTTGTCCTTCCACACGCAGCCAGAGGCAAGGGAACAGGGCTGTTGTACTCCCACGTAGATTAGTCATTGGCCGCAGGCTTCCCTCCAAGGATGGTGCAGAACCTTCCAGGCGTCTCCAGACAAAGCCGTGGTGGCCAGCCAAGGACAGGAGGAGGATGTAGGGGTGAGCAGTTAGCAGCCAACACCCTGGAGCTGGAGGACAGGTGCATGCCCCAGTTAGGGCATCTGGACGGGACACCAACAGTTCTGTCACAGTCACACTTTGGGAAAAACCATGGCGAGCCTCAGTCCTGCCTATGGTGTCTCCTGCGGCTGCACGAGGATCAGGCTAGTCTTTGGAGCACCTGCTATTACTCGCCTGGCCATTCCTGTTCTGGACTGTCATCATCTCTAAGACAGAGATACCTTATCAGAGGAAGGGGAAGTTTCACCTTGCAGTTGCAAGACTATGCAGTCAGGACGAATGGCTCTCATCTGTGTGAGAATTTTTAAAAAAGAAAAAAGAAACCAGTGTTCACTAGCATAAGAAGCTGGCTAAAGTCACCAGGGTCAATGTTAGGACCTCCAGTAGATTCAGGGCTTCAGACTCAAAAACCAGTGCTTCACCACTGGTAACCACAAATATGATCTATTATCTATTTTCTTTGATTTTTGTTTTGTTTTGTTTTAGATTCCACATAGAAGTGAGATCATCAGACACCTCTTAAACTCACATAGAGCTGTATGTCAATTATATCTCAATAAAATGGAAAAAACAAACCCCCCAAACCCAATGCTTCAACAGACACTATGCTGCCTTTTAGCAAACCAACCAACCAGCTAGCCAACCAGCCAATAAACAAAAAGCCCACCAAAAATAAATAAACAAAAACCCTAGGGTTTGTCCTGCAATGAATGAGGTACGTAGTCAATAACATGTGGAAGAAAAAGATATTACCTTCAGATTTTCCTAGTATAAACAAAATGCTTAATGTTCAAAAGAGTGCTTGAGGGACTTCCCTGGTGGCACAGTGATTTAAGAATCCGCCTGCCAATGCAGGGGACATGGGTTCGATCCCTGGTCTGGGACGATCCCACATGCCGCGGAGCAACTAAGCCTGTGCGCCACAACTACTGAGCCTGCGCTCTAGAGCCCACAAACCACAACTACCGAGGCCAAGTGCCATAACTACTGAAGCCTGCGTGCCTAGAGCCTGTGCTCCACAACAAGAGAAGCTACCGCACTGAGAAGCCCACGCACTGCAACGAAGACCCAATGCAGCCCAAAATAAAATAATTAATTAATTAATTTAAAACAAAAGAGTGCTTGAAATGTGTGCATGTTTGCTTGTAACAAATTTGTGTTTATACTTACTGGCATAATTATAAGTAAATATTTATTGGTTTTCTACTGTGTGCTAAGTGCTGGAGATTCAAACTAACGTGGGAATCATTCCCTGCCCTTGAGCACTTCCAGTCTAATTAGGGAGTGAAGGTAACAGTACAGGACATTGTATGGCAAGGGCAATATGAGTGGGACAGACAGTAAAGGAATCAGAGAAGATCCTTTGGAGAGGTGGTGCTTGAATCTAGAGGTCAGGCCTGCCAGGCAGAGAGATAGAGGATCTTTCCATTTGAAGGAGGGTGAGGTGAGCCTGAGGAAGTGATTAGGGCTCGCATCCCAGCTTGAATCTGGATCGCATCATTTTTGCAAGAGGGAACGTCCGACAGTTTCTGAGCAGGGTAATGACATGTACTTAGTTAATTTGCACTTCTTCAGTGGTGTTGAAGATGAATCGGAAGAAGCAGAACTTGAAGGAAAAGAGACTGTTAGGCTATTGCACTAGTCTAAGCATCAGGGGAGCATCTGAATTAGAGTGTGGAGTTCAATTTCAACACATATTTATTAAGCACCTACTACGTGTCTGAAGCTCTGTGAGGAGCAAAACAGCAATGATGGAGGCAAAATGGCCCCTGCCCTTGAGTTGCTCACGTCTAGTGGCAATAGAAAAATTAGCATTAAATTTGAAGTTAAACTTGGCTCCCAGCTGTATTCCTCACTAGTTCTGTGATCTCAGATCTAATCTTCCTCATCTATCAAATGATGAAATTGAACCATATTCCTTCTCTTGGGTCACTTTTAATTCTATCCTTTCTACGATGAAAAGAAAATACAAGTTACAGAAGATTAATTTTAAAGGAGAAGCCTGCGGTATAGGTCTTGGGTGATTCTAAGATTTTGCATGTCAGGGCTAGGTGAGCTGTAGTATCGTGGACAGAAATAAGGCAATCTAGAAGGGGCTACTGACTTAAAAAGCTTTTAAGACCTGAAACCATAAAATTCCTAGAAGAAAACATAGGCAGTACACTTTTTTTTTTTTAATTGAACCATCTTTTTCTCTTTATTTATTTATTTATTTATTATGGCTGTGTTGGGTCTTCATTTCTGTGCGAGGGCTTTCTCTAGTTGCGGCAAGCGGGGGCCACTCTTCATCGCGGTGCACGGGCCTCTCGTTGCGGAGAACAGGCTCCAGACGCGCAGGCTCAGTAGTTGTGGCACACGGGCTTAGTTGCTTTGTGGCATGTGGGATCCTCCCAGACCAGGGCTCGAACCCGTGTCCCCTGCACTGGCAGGCAGACTCCCAACCACTGCGCCACCAGGGAAGCCCGGCAATACACTCTTTGACATGGGTCTTAGCAATAGTTTTTTTTGGATCTGTCTCCTCAGGCAAGGGAAACAAAAGCAAAAATAAGCAAACGGGACCACATCAAACTAAAAAGCCTTTGCATAGCAAAGAAAACTATCAACACAATGAAAAGGCCGCCTACTGAATGGGAAAAGACATCTGCAAACAATATATCTGGTAAGGATTTAAATAGCCAAAATATACAAAGAACTCAATACAACTCAATATCAACTAAATAAACAATCTGATTTTAAAATGAGCATTTTTCCAAAGAAGATATACAGATGGCCAACAGGCACAGGAAAAGATGCTTAACATCACAAACCATCAGGGAGATGCAAATCAAAACCACAACGAGATACCCCCCTCACACCTGTTTGAAAGGCTATTATTAAAAAAGACAACAAATAACAAGTGTTGGTAAGGATGTGGAGAAAAGGGAACCTTTGTGCACTGTTGGTGGGAATGTAAATTGGTGCAGCCACTATGGAGAACAGTATGGGGTTCCTCAAAAAATTAAAAATAGAACAACCATGTGATGCACCAATTCCACTTCTGGGGATTTTTCCAAAGAAAACAAGAACACTAATTCAAAAAGATATATGCGTCCTTATGTTCATTGCAGCATTGTTTATGTTATTTACAATAGCCAAGGTTTAGAAACAAACTAAGTGCCCATCAATAGATGAACAGATAAAGAAGATGTTGTATATATATACAATGGACTATTACTCAGTCATAAAAAGAATGAAATCTTGCCATTTGTGACAACACGGATGGACCTAGAAGGTATTATGCTAAATGAAATGTCAAATAGAAAAAGACAAACATCATATGAATTCACTTATATGTGGACTCTAAAAAACAAAACAAATGAACAAACACACACACAAAAAACAGAAACAGGCTTATAGATACAGAGAACAAACAGGTGGTTGCCAGAGGGAGGGAAGGGGGATGAGTGGAATAGGTGAGGGAGATTAAGAGGTACATATTTTCAGCTACAAAATAAATGAGTCACAGGGATGAAGTATACAGCATGGGGAATACAGTCAAGAATATTGGAATAACTTTGGTGACAGATGGTAAGTAGACTTGTGATCATCCTGTAATATATAGAAATATTGCATCACTATGTTGTACACTTGGAACTAACATATTGTTGTAGGTCAATTATACTAAAAAAAAAAAAAAAAAAGACATGTACAAGAGTGTTCATAGCAACTTTATTCTTAATTGCCCCAAGCTGGAAGCAACTCAAATAGGTATCAATGATAGAATGAATAAATTAGTGTGGCTTTTTCATATAGTGAAATACTATACAACCACAAGAATGTACAAATGATTACTACACCTCAAAACATGGGTGAATTTCAGGAACATAATTTGAGTGAAAGAAGGTAGCTACAAAAGAGCACACCCTATATGATTCCATTAATATAAAGATCAAAAGCAGACAAAACTGATGTACAGTTTTTGAAACCAATATGGTGATTTTCTTTGGGGAGGAAAGGAAGTAGTAATGTGAAAAGGGCATGAGGGAGATTTCTGTGGAACTGCTAGTGTTCTATCTTCTGGTAAGTGTGTGTTCATTTTGTGAAAATTCATTGAACTGTACCCCTATGATTTTATGTACTTTTCTCTATGGATGTCATACTTCAATGAAAAAAGCTTTTTTAAAAAAGAAGCTGTTGACAATAGCAAAAACAAAACAAAACCCTATAAGGTATACTTATAAATTAATTTAACATATATATGCAAGTCCTGTATGCAGAAAATTTTAAACTTCATGGAACAATATTACATATGACTGGATAAGTAGAGATATAGCTCAAGTTCATAAATAGGAAGACTCAGTATTGCAAACGTATTAATCCTTTCCAAATTAATCTATAGATTCAATGCAATTCCTTTCATAATCCAAATAGGCTTTTTCATGGACATTAACAAAATGATTCTAAAGTTTATATGAAAAAGGAAAAATCCAAATATAAGCCAAGACACGCTAAAGGAGAACAGGGAGTGAGCAGTAGACTTACCAGATATCAAGATTTAATATAAAGCTATTATAATAACAAAGACAATGTAGTATTGACAAAAGGAGAGACAAACCCGATCTTTATAACAGTATAGAAGATGCCCAAAACTCATAGAACTCTACAGTTGTCTCTCCATATCTATGAGTTCCACATCTGCGGATTCGACCAACTGCAGATCGAAAATATTTGGGGAAAAAAATTCCAGAAAGTTCCAAAAAGCAAAACTTGAATTTGCTATGCATCAGCAGCTATTTACATAGCATTTACATTGTACTAGTTATTATAAGTTCTCTAGAGCTGAGTTAAAGTATACAGGAGGATGTACATAGGTTGTATGCAAATACTACACCATTTTATATAAAAGACTTGAGCATCCTTGGACTTTGGTATCTGTGGGGAGAGGGTGGTGGCCCTGGACCAAATGCCCTGTGGATACCAAGGGACAAGTATACATTAAAAAGGTCAAATTTTGTATCTCAGTAAAATAACAAAATGGACTTATATGTTTGGATCTATTTCTGGACTCTGTTTTGTTCCATCGATCTATTTGTCGGTTCTTATGAGAGCACTACACTCTTTCAAATATGAAGTTTTAAGTCTTGAAGTTAGGAAGTGTAAGTCTGCAACTTTGTTCTTTCTCAATATTGCTTTGGATATTCTAGGTCCTTTACATTTCCATGTAAATTTTGAAGCAGTTTGTCAATTTTTTTCTTTTCTTTCTTTTTTTTTCTTTTTCTTTTTTTGGTGAGAACATTTAAGTACTGCTCTCTTAGCAAATCTCAATTATATAATTGTTTATCAATTTCTTAATAAAAACCTAGTGGGAAAAAAACACACAAAAACCTAGTGGGATTATGATTGGGATTGGATTGAATCTTTAGGTCAATTGGAGGATTTGAGATCTTAATATTGAGCCTTCCAATCCATGAACTTGGAACTTATTATATCCATGAACTCCATTTATTTAGATACTCTTTCATTTCTCTCAGCAGTGTTTTGTAGTTTTCAATTAGTTTCACATAATTCATGCTTTTTGACATTATTATAAATGGAATTTAACATTTTTATTTTTCAATTGTTTGCTGATAGTAGTTAACACATAATTGATTTTGTATTTTGACCTTGGATCCTGTGAACTTGCTAAATTCACTTATTAGTTCTGGTTGCTTTGCAAATTAGTTGATGTTTTCTATGTAAACAATCATGTTATCTGCAAATAGAGAGATTTTTAAGCCTTCATCTCTGCTCTTTATACCTTTCATTACTTTTTTAAAAAAATACAGTGGCACAGTGGTTAAGAATCCGCCTACCAATGCAGGGGACACGGGTTTGATCCCTGGTCCGTAAGATCCCACATGCTGCGGAGCAACTAAGCCCGTGCACCACAACTACTGAGCCTGTGCTCTAGAGCCCGTGAGCCACAACTGCTGAGCCCAAGTGCCACAACTACTGAAGCCCACGCGCCTAGAGCCCGTGCTCTGCAATGAAGGGTAGCCCCCGCTCGCCACAACTAGAGAAAGCCCATGTGCAGCCACGAAGACCCAACGCAGCCATAATTAATTAATTAATTAATTTTAAAAAATACATTCTGAGTATTCTGAGTTTTATTATTTGAAATAGAACATTTTTATTGAAGTATAGTTGAAGTACCCATATGTACAAGAATGCTTGTAATAGAAAAAAAAAAACCTCAAATTCATATCTGCAAGTAAAGGAAAATGGGTAAATAAATTTGTATTGTGGAATATGACACTGCAGTGAAAATTGATGACCTACGGTGACCCTCAAGAACATGGATGAATGCTAAGGCAATATTGAGTAAAACATGAAAGGCTGGGGGCTTCCCTGGTGGCGCAGTGGTTGAGAATCTGCCTGCCAATGCAGGGGACACGGGTTCGAGCCCTGGTCTGGGAAGATCCCACATGCCGCGGAGCGACTAGGCCCGTGAGCCACAATTGCTGAGCCTGCGCGTCTGGAGCCTGTGCTCCGCAACGGGAGAGGCCGTGATAGTGAGAGGCCCGCGCACTGCGATGAGGAGTGGCCCCCACTTGCCGCAACTAGAGAAAGCCCTCGCACAGTAAACGAAAACCCAACACAGCCATAAATAAATAAATAAATAATTCCCATTTAAAAAAAAAAAAAGAACTGAGTTCTTAAAAAAAAAAAACATGAAAGGCTACATAAATCAAAATACAGTGTCATGTGGTTTTCATAAAATTCAGAAACAAGGTAATCTAAACAATATATGGTATAAGCATACATATAGATGTGATAAAAATATAAAAAAATTTTTTCATGGACATTAACAAAAGTCAGGACAGTGATTACCTCTTGGGAGGAGGCAGAGAGATGGGAGTTTTGGAGTGTAGGAGTAGGTACAATTTTTGTAATGTCCTAGCTCTTGGGTTGGGAGGGAAATTCATTGAATTAATTATACTATTTTTGCTTTAGAACATATACATACTCTTTTGTTTGCATTTAAAATATTTTAAAAATTAAAGAGCTTAAAATAGCAAAATAATTATTAGCATACCATACACACTGTTCTTATTTTCCACTTACAATATCATAGAGATTGTTCCCTATCGGTACACATAGACCTACCTCATTCTTTCTAACGGTTACATAGTGTTCCACTGAATACACCATCATTTATTTAATCAGTCCTCCTTAATGATGAATATTTGGGTTGTTTATAGTCTATAAGCAATGTCGTAATTAATTAATTAATTAATTAATTATTTTTTTGGCCACACCACACGGCACGTGGGATCTTAGTTCCCTAACCAGAGATCGAACCTGCGCCCCCTGCAGAAGGGCAGAGTCTTAACCACTGGACTGCCAGAGGTGTCCCCGCAATTAATATTATTATGCATACATCTGTTTGGGTTCAGGGCAGGCCAATCCAAAATATGCCACTTTGGCATATTGATTATTTTGAATTAAATTTACTTAAGAAACAGCTGGTACAAGAAGGACACTCTGACCCTCCTTTGTCCCCCTAAAAGCAGGAAATAAGTCTTCCATGTGAAAGTTACCCTCCATGTACCAGAAGGGTAGAGGGCATTCTTATCACTAGAGATAGGGAGTTCAGAGCTGAGATGTCTGTATAAAAAAAAATCTTGTTACTTCTTTACTGATATACTACTCCAAGCCCAAACTCCTTTGTCTTGTCAATTCTTCACAGATTTATTGTTTCTTTGTCTAAAAGGTGTAAAAGCTGCCTGCTCTGGTCACTTCTTTGGGTCTTATACCTTTGGGGTCCCCTTATGTATGAAATTAAGTTTGTTGTTCTATTAATCTATTTCAGGGAGTGTCTCAGCCGAGAACCTAGAAGGGTAGAAGGAAAATTATTTTTCCTCCCTACACATCTTTATACAGTAATCTGAAAGGTCAAATTTCTAGAAGTGGAATTACTATGGTAAGAAATGTTACAATTCTGAATAGATGACTAAATTGCTTGTTTAACTTCAGACAATATGAGTTTAAGGCAACGGTGAAAAATCCAAATGCGGGTGGCCTACAGATATTGTCATCAGGAAGTACCTGAGGACGCCCAGGAGTGTTTGAATGCTTTTGCACATGCAATGTATTTGGAACAGAGTAGGTGTGGAAGTGGAGTGAGAGTGACTATGTATTCACTGCTTGAGAAAAGCAAAATTAGTGACCTAAGGCCTCCCTCCAGGCCTGTTGGACAGCAGTTCCACAGCCGACCCATATACTCAGCCAAATTCTTGCCTACTCCCTGAGGGTGAGCCAGGAAAGTCTTGGGAAGGAGAGAAGGAAGGAACAACTCTCCTGACCTTGGATGTGTCTATAGTTGGGGTGGCCCCTAGGGCATCTGAGCTAGGGTTTCCCCCACAGCACTGGCCCAGCATAGAGGCCCAACCCCAGAAGAGCATAAACAGGGGTGACCCTGAAAATACCTTTTGCTGAGAGAGACCAAGGCCAGTTGAATGGGGCAACCTCAGTACCAGGATCCTTTTATTACAAATCATGAGTTCAAGTGAGATCCCCAATTGCTGGGCAGTTAAAGTTGTGTGCAGTTCACCCCTGTTATAAACAAAACTGGATTGAGCACACTTGCTCTTCCCTTCCATCCAGCATGACTACCAGGCTTTACTTCTTTAGGTCCCTATTTCCCCTCCTATAATGGCAGCAGGATTCTCTCTTCGTCCCTCAGGATCCTCCCCAGAAGGTGAGACTAGAGTGAGGCAACTGAGGCAGTCATTCTGCAGGCAAAAGTTAAGGGTGTGCCAAAAAACTCAGTAATCAAGATAAAGAATACTGGGCTTCCCTGGTGGCGCAGTGGTTGAGAATCTGCCTGCTAATGCAGGGGACACGGGTTCGAGCCCTGGTCTGGGAAGATCCCACATGCCGCGGAGCAACTAGGCCCGTGAGCCACAATTACTGAGCCAGCGCGTCTGGAGCCTGTGCTCCGCAACAAGAGAGGCTGCGATAGTGAGAGGCCCGCGCACCGCGATGAAGAGTGGTCCCCGCTTGCCACAACTAGAGAAAGCCCTCGCACAGAAACGAAGACCCAACACAGCCATAAATAAATAAATAAAAATTAAAAATCTTTAAAAAAAAAAAAAAAAAAGATAAAGAATACTTTAGGGAATCCCCTGGTGGTCCAGTGGTTAGGACTCCGAGCTTCCACTGCAGGGGGCAGGGGTTCGATTCCTCCTCCGGGAACTCAGATTCTGCATGCCGCGTGGCGCAGCCAAAAACAAACAAACAAAAAAGTGTATTTTAATAATTCAAAACTAATGCAAACAAAAAAATCCATGATGAACAAAATACCAGAACTTACAGTGTTAAAGACGAGATCCAACCCTTCACTTTCACCAACCTGCCTCGCTCCTCTCACTAGTCCTGGTTCCACTAAAACTTTATATACAAAATCAGGTGGCCAGCCCACTGGCTGTGGTTTGCCAATATTCCTATTTTTTAAAAATTCTTTGTTATATATATTTTTTATTGTGGTAAAATATACATAATATAAAATGTACCATTTTAACCATTTTAAACTTTACAGTTCAGTGGCATTAAGCACATTCACATTGTTCTGTACACATGATTTTTTTTAAATATTACATTAAAATATTGTATATCGTGATTACTGAGTTTGGGGGCGCCAGAGGCCAGTGTCTCCCTTGCCTTACTCTAGTTCTCACGCTGCCTCCCCCACTCTTCATCCACTCCTGCAGCCTGAGGAAGGAAAACTGCAAGTTTCTCCCATAAGGCAGCAGCAGAAGAGTTATTCCGGTGGCGATCAGGCTATCGAGGACGTCCGTCCACACAGCCGCCGGCAACAGGAAGACTTGTTCCACCTGCGTCCTCCCGCCGCCTTTGCTCTCTTGCAATGAGACACACTTGGCGGGCGCTCCCTCTACCTGCCCAGGACCACCTGACGGAGGGCGGGCATCCCCTGGCCCGCCCCGCTCGGGTCGGCTGGGCGTCCTGCCGGCCAATGGGGAAGGGGCCCCTCCGGACACGGGCAGCGTCCTTAGGAGCGGCCAATGGGAGCGCGGCATGCAAATGAGCAGGTGCGGCGACGGCTGACCAGTCAAGGCGGCAGCGGCTCAGGGGATGTTAGAGGCGCGCTGGGCGGCCGCGGAGCAAACGCGCAGGCTTCGAGCTGCGAGCTCCGGTCTCCCGCCATGGCCCCCGCTCCGCCCCCCGCCGCCTCCTTCTCCCCCGCCGAGGTCCAGCGGCGCCTGGCGGCCGGCGCCTGCTGGGTCCGCTGCGGGGCCCGCCTCTACGACCTCACCGGCTTCGTGCGGCACCACCCAGGGGGCGAGCAGCTGCTGCGGGCACGGGCTGGTCAGGATGTTACCGCCGACCTGGACGGGCCACCGCACCGGCACTCGGACAACGCGCGCCGCTGGCTCGAGCAGTACTACGTGGGGGACCTGCAAGGAGACCCTCAGGTACAGCCGGGCCCTGGGGTCACCCACCCTCTATTCCCCCCACCCTCCCCGCCCCAACTCGCCACTCCCCGGCAGGCCGCATTCACCTGCCCTCTAGGAGGACCCAAGGTGACAGCCTCCGCCCTCACCTCTCTTCTCTCCAGGTAACAGGTCCCTGCCTACCACCACCACCCCCAACCAGGAGTTTGCCCTTCCTCTCCAGCATTTCCCCTGACCCTCCTCTATCTGCTACTTCTCCCACCTCCCAAGGTACCTCCTCCTTCCTACTTGTTCCTGCTGCAGCCTCTGCCATCTGACAACTTGGATGACCTTTTCCCTCCCAGCCCCTCACACACTCAATCTTTCCTTCCTGTCCCCTTATCGGCCTCTCCCTCTTCGCAACTGCGCTTCATTTCTGTTTGAATAATAGCTTCCAAGCGCACCTGTCCTCTCCTCCCCATCTCACCCTACCCCTGCATCCAAAAGGCACAGACCAGTCACCCTTCTCAGCTAGTTTGGATTTCCTGGTGCCACCCTAGTCTTGCGCAAGGGCTTCTCTGGTTGCGTGGAGAGGTTGGCGCAGTGTCTTGGGTGGCCTATGTCCTCCCACCCCTCAGACCTCCCTTTATTCCTTGTCTTGCATGCTGGCTTGGGTGTCCAGCAGAGTGACATGACAGGGTGAGCCAGTTTTGCTGGGGAGAAGGGAGTAGCACTCTGAGCTGCAGGCTGCTGTGCACCACAGGCTCGTGATTGTATTTAAGCCTCTGACTGATCCTGGGGTGGGTTTTGTTATCCCCATTTTAGGATGTGGAAACTGAGGATCAAGGAGGCACTGTAATTTGAGGTCAATTTGGAATTTGAGGTCAATTTGGAATTTGAGGTAATTTGAGCTTGTTAGTGGAAAAATCAAGTGTGTCTGATTCCAAAATCAATGGTCTCTCCATCCCAAGGATCCTTGGGCCTAGGAGATGATCCTATCCATTGGGTTCCAGGTAGGCTTGTGCCAGAGGCAAACCGACTCTTCAGGACTTCCCCAGGCCCAGCTGTAGGACTGGTGACAGTGAGGCCATCATGCTTGGACATAAACCAACAGTTGTTCCCTGCTTCTAGCTCTTGCATTCAAGATGGCCCCAGCAAGTGCTTTTAGATCTTTGGATGAAAGGACTTGCCTCTCACTGTTCCAGGTGGCTTTTCACTGGACCATCTTGCCTAATTCTTTAATCATTTATTCACTCACTCACTTGGTCCCTTAGTGATTGGCAGCACTGAGCTAGGCACTGAGGAGGTATCAATGGACAAAAGCAGTACGGTCTTCATGGACCTAACAGGCTAATGAGGTAACATACTAATCCCACAGTAATTCTTCAATTACCTGGTGCTATCAGAGTATGAATCAGGGAGAGCTTTCTGGAGAAAGTGGTACTTACCCTGGGAGCTAATCAATGGATAGGGCTTAAGCCAGGTGAAGTGTGGTGAGAAGAACCTTCCAGACAGAGGGAAAAGAATTTGTGAAGGCTCTGAAGGGTAAGGACTTGGCAGAGTCAAGGGACAGAAATAAAACCAATGTGACCAGAGGCTGTTGGGCAAGGAGAGGGAGTGGAAGGAGGCCGGAGATCAGCCAGGGCCGCTGTGGTCAGGATTTGGGACTTGATTCTAAGAACAATGGGAAGCCAGGTAGTGGATTCAAGCAGGGGTGTGGTGTGGTCAGATTTGCATCTTCGGAAGAGCATCCTGGCTGCAATGCCAAGAAGGGGTGGAAGGAACCCAAGTGGGTGTGAGGAGACCAGGCGGGAGGCTACCCCATAGCCCAGGTGAGAGATAACGGTGACTATGACCAAGGGAAGGGGAAGGTTGAATTTGGGAGACTTCATACGTTAAATGGCAGGACTCAGCATTCTGCAGCGGGGGCCCAGTTTAATCTTGGAAGCTGATGTTAGGTGTCAGGTCATGCTGAAGGCGCAGAAGGTTTAGCCATAGATGTAACTGAAGCTGAGTGCAGGAAATGAGAGGTGGGGGCTGGAATACTAGAGACTTCCAGGCTTGTGATGGCTCATGGAAGCCATCCTACATTGTAACTGTGTCCTATAAACAGGAGCCTTAGGGTGTGGCCTCTCCTCCCAGCACCATCTAGAGCATCTCTCCTGGCTAGCTGCCCTAGATGGCTTTACCTCCCAGCTCTGCTAGCTACCCAGCACTATGGTTTGATCTGGCTTTGTTTTGCTTTGCTTTACCTGACCTTCAGAGAATACTGAGTCTAAATTTGTTTCTTACCCCTGCACTCACCTGTTACCCCAAGAGTCCCAGTGTGGCCATGTTTCAGGCATCCTTATATCTGGGCCCCCACCTGAGGATGTGGGAAAAAAACTAAAAATTAACACCACATTTACAAATCCATGGCCCAAACTTGACCAATGGCCGTAGTCACCCAATACTCCAGTTGCTCGTCAGCTTCTATCTGCTATTCTGGAAACTAGTGTAGGGTTGTCTTTATATTGGGGAAGAGAGGTATTCAGAGGAGAAATCTGGAGAAGATATCTTTTCAGAGAGAAGCCATCTTCGTAAGGGCTGAATGGAGAGAAGACATATCTGTTCTTCTCTCTGGTTAAGCCCTTCTGGCAACCCCCATGCTGCCTTCTCTACCTCTCCCGTCTCCTCCTGCTGGACCAGGGATGCTGACACCTGTTGAGGCTAGAACCCGGCTCCTGTAGCGTGAGGACCAGAAGGGGCGTTGACGGGGAAGGGGAGTGTTATGAACCAGCTCTGTTGTTTGGAGCTCACTTCTGAATGGTGCCCCTCCTTGGAGTCCTTCTTCCCAAGTGTACTCCTCAGCGGGGAGCCTGCTGGAGCTCTGCCATGAAATTCCAGGGACAAGGCTCAACCCCACTGGTTTCCCCTTTCCCCCACTTTGCCACACCCCTTCTGTATACACACTTACCCACACATTCACACTCACAGGGAAGCACACACACATGAAACAAGTCGAACTTGTTTGAGCTAACATACCGTGGGGATGAGACAAGATCTGTTGTAGCCCTGGACTTGAGGACGTGAATCAGTGATGGCTGAGCAGGGAAGCCAGGCCCTCTTCTTGATTGGGCGCTCAGGGCTCCTCACTCCAAGCTTAGATAAGAGTGGCTCACGTTGTTAGTGGGGCATGAAATCCATTGATTGAGCTGCAACCAGCAATTTTTTTAAAGAAATAGGAAAGAAAAGAACTTCGGGTCCAAACCTCCCAAGGCCATAAATACTGTTTCGCAGACTTGTCATCCATGAATCACTGTCCCAGTTTTTTTCCAAATTGGCATACGACTTGAACTATTTAATATTTATCTTTAAGTAGACTCACTTTTTATTTTACCATTTACTCACCCTAGGCAATATTACCAGGGAAATCAGGGTGTACATGCACTTTAAAAATAGAGCTATTAAAGTAAATGCTCATCCTCCTATCCCCTAAAATCCTGAGCACCGTCAGTGGAGTAAGTATCACACTTTGGAAGACACAAGGAGCAGAGCTTCTTAACCCTGGAGTTCTATGGATCATTTTCTGGGATTGATGGAAGAGATGAAATTATGTGTAAAACATGCATGGTTGTGCGTTTTTCTGGTGAGAGAGCTGCAGCTTTCATCACAGTCCAACCAGAATCCTTCCGTCACTCCAGACCTGCCACCAAGAGGAAAATAACTGAAAGGGCAGATCATACTGCCCCCGTCTTACACACCCAGACCTTGAGGGGGCCTCCTGTGGGCAGACATCTGACCATGCCCCTGGGGAAAAGCCCTCTGTTTGGGGAGACCCTAGAGGAGGGCAAGCCCTGACTCCCCAGCCCCTGCTGTTGGGTTAACCCTACTGTCTGAATATGTGTCACATCCTAATCCCGCAAGGTGTATCCGTCTCTGAGTGGCTGAGAAGTCCACAGATTCTGCCACATGTGGTTCTGCCAGGCTTTGGGCGTCCAGCCATTCAGAACTTTGGAGATTGAGTCATTAAATGGGGATGGACAATAGGGAGGAGATCTAAGTGCAGGAAGACTCAGGGTCCCCACCCCACCCGGGGCTCCGGAACAGCTTGAGCACAGCCCAGCTTGGAATGCCGGTCTGAGCTGAGAATTCAGATAAAAGCTGATGATTGGGAAACTTGCTAAACTCCCCCTGCCTGCAGAGCGGAGTGGATGTGAGAAATCTGCTAACTGAAGGGGGTCGAGATCTGCTTAGCCCACAGCAAGGCTTCCTAAGTGGGCCTGCCTGGCCAGTCAGCAGCCCCCGTCCTTTGCTACCTGCCAGGGACTTGTGAGCCCTGGCCTGCTGTGGTGCCAGGTGAGCCTTACCTGGAGGACGAAGCTAGGGCAAGCTGGGAGAGGGCCAGGGACCCAAGTCACTGTGGTTCCATGTGACCCAGGGTAAACACAGGCTCCAAGAGTGCCCCCTGGTGTCACCTCAGAATTCAGTGATTGAAGGGGCTTCGAGACCCAATTTAGGGCAAAGTTTGGAAATTAGGACTCTATGGGGGAAATAAAAAGAAATAGACAGGAATCTCAGAAACACCTGAGGGTAATCATTTCTGGAAACATTCCCAGCAAAGAACCCAAATTGATGCCTGAACAGCATCTATCATCTTCCCTTTCCTTATTTATTTATTTATCTTAAGACACACACTCACTGTTGGTCCATATGTCGTCTTCATTCATTTAGACAGACAGGAAATAAGCGTCCTGTTCTCTCTGAAACCCACCACGGCACTGAAAGTACCCTTGCCAGGGCCATTGGGACCTTCACCTGGCTAAACCTGGTGGTCAGTTCTCACCTGGCCTGGCAGCAACTCTCGACATGGCGATCGCCCCCCCCCCCCCCCCCCCCCCCCCCGCTTCTTGACACACTGTCCTCAGCTGGTTTCTGGATACCTCGCCCCTTTGGTTTTCTATTGCTGCTGTAACAAATTACCACAAACTCAGTGACTTAAAGCAACACACATCTATTCTCTTATGTTTCTGGAGGGTCAGAAGTCAGAAATGAATTGGCAGGGCAGCCTTCCTTCTGGAGGCTCTAGGGGAGAACGTTTCCTCACTTTTTGCAGCTTTTAGAAGCTGCCTGTGTTCCCTGGCTCCTGGCCCCTAGCCAGCAGTCACATTGCTCTGACCTCTGCTCTCCTGTCCCTTCTCGTTCTCGGACTCTGATTCTCCTGCCTCCATCCTTATAAGGAACCCTGTGATTACACTGTGCCCCTGTCCCCCCCGCACCCCCCGACACCAGATATCCAGGATCATCTCCTCATCACAAAGTCTTTAATTTAATCACGCCTGCCAAGTCCTCTGTGCCATGTAAAGTAACACAGTCACGGGTTCCAGGTATTGGGCTGTAGATTTTGAAGGGGGGGTGCGTTATCCCACCTACTTCACCCCTTATACCCCTGGTCGTTACGGCTCAGTCTCCACTGCTAGTTTCTCTTGCTCCTCATTTCCCAGAAAAGTCACACAGTGTGTGCTCTGCTGTACAGCTTCTTTCACCCAATACTACGTCTGGGAGATCGTATTTGTGTTTTTCAACTGTTTTTCAACTGGGTTTCCAGTTCTGTTTACTCTTTCCTGTATGTGTGTTTTTCAACTGTCTCCATTCCTTGCTCTGTCCTAGAGAATCCAGAGGCTGCAGAGGGGAAAATGGGGGATAACTGGAAAAAAGCAGAGCCAGTGGCTGGGACAGACCCCATGCCCATCCTCATGAGCCTCCTTAGTCTTCCTTCCAGGACGCCTACCCGCTACTACCCTACCTTGGCCAGAGCTGCGTTATGCTCATTATTGCAGCAGTCTCCTGGGCAGGTCTCTCCCTGCCAACGCTTCCTTCAGCCCGTGGCCTTGTGAAGCTTTCCAAATATGTTACAGCGGGATTCCTAAATCTTCAGTGGCTCCCGATTGCCACATCCTTTAAGTCCATCTCGAACTCTATTTCTTCCACAGAGATTCTCCTTACCTCCCCATCTAGAACTGGGTTTTTCCTTCTCCCAAACTCTCATAGCACTTGGCCTCTCCCTACATTACAGCATTCAAAATGTTCTTCCTTATTCACTGTGTTTTCACTACGTGTCTTATCTTCTCTACTAAACTGTAAACTCTCTGAAGACTGGAATTGCCTGATTCATCTGGGTTTCCCTAGGAGACAGTAGCCCACTGGTGCCTACCAGCAGGAAGTAACAAATGTCTGAATAAATGAATGAATGAGCTGCTTGGAAAACTGATATGTGTACCAGATTGAAAAGGAAAGTGGTGATATTAGCGCACACAAGATACTTCAAGTAGTAAGATGTTAAAAAAAAAAGAAAACAGAAACAAACCTCTTTCCAGTTTCTTCTTTGTTAGCTAAAAGGGTTGGGAGTTGATGGAAAGGATGGAGGACTATCAAGTGAGTCACTCATTTCTGCCTTTGCCCTCAGTTTTTCGCAGCCAGAAAGAGTTGGCAAAACGTCTTCCATGCCAGGCTACTGAAGTTCATCCCTGCCCGTGAGTCCCCTGCAAGGTTAGAAGTGAAATTAACCATAGAAAATGCCAATTGAGAGCCCTCCTCGCTCTCAGGGCTGTGACCCGTCCCCATGTGTCTGTAAGTGTCTGGAAGATGTGCATAGGCAGGACCCAGGTTCCTGGGTTTCCAGTTCTGTTTACTCTTTCCTGTGTCTTTTCATGCAAAATTCTCTAAAGCGTGTCATCTCCGAATGGTGATTCTCAATCTTCTCTAATTGCTGCTCAACTAAGATGGGCAGAAGGTTCTAACGACCGTTTCCCCACCTGCTCTTGCCCTCTGATGGAAAACAAACTCAGTCATAGTAACAAGACTGGGGAACAACAAAATTGATGCTAGCAACAGCCATAAAGCTATCATTGAGAAATAGAAACCTCATACTCAGGATTTGTTGTTATGAAGCATTGCCCTGAAACATAATTATTCAAATGCTTTGTTTTCTGACTTCGATAGTATTTATATTGCAAGGCGTTAAAATAGCAGTACCAGATAAGCAAATTTGGGGGGATGTGTTTTGAACTACGATGCATACAGAATGTCTTAAGGTCCTGTTAGAGGAAAGCTAGTAGCCAAAAATTCCTTTGATGGAAGTACCTGTGACTACACACTTAGAGTGAACCATGTAATCTACAACAAATGTGGTTGATAATTACCTAAGTGAATTAGTCATAGTTTCTCCTTTAAAACAAATTGAATTTAAAGGGAGTAGAGTTCTAGTTCTGTACATTCTTCTATGCCCAGCAGAACCTTTTTAACATTGCTTAGCATCGCATGATGCTTACCTTTCCCACTGGAAAATGGAATTGGAGATTTTAGGGATCTCTAGTAATGGCTAGCTTTGTTTTATAAATCCCAAATGTGAATAGTCCATAATAACCCACTTAGTTGCTAATAAATAGCACCTAGTCTTATGTAATAATGAATGTCTATGAAACAAGCATCATTTACCCACAAAGATCAAAGAAAGACCTCACATTTTTAAATCAAGTTAAGGCCCACACTTTGAGACTGGCTGCCATGGAGGAATAAGGAGAAGTTACATTTAGCTGAATAAATACAGCTTCCATGATCCCAAGTTAGGCACCAGGACAGACCAACCGGATTTAGTTGTTGCTTCCCCATGTCCTGGGCAAGACCCTTTGGAGTGCCAGGTGTAAAAGATGATGCAGGTTGGAGACAGGGTGCCATAAAAAAATTCAGTTGTTCTTAAACCTGAGTAGGAAAGTCCTTGACTCCTAGGATTAAAGGTCACTTAAAGTGAATCTACTTTAAATGAAGACCAAAATTTCATAGAAAATGGACCAAGTGGTTGAGAGAAGGAAATTGATTCTCTTTAAAAATGAAACTGAAAAGTTTTTTTGTTGTTTGCTTTAGTTTATTTTAACCTGACAGCAAGGGACTTCCCTGGCGGCCCAGTGGCTAGGACTCTGTGCTTGCACTGCAAGGGACACGGGTTTGATCCCTGGTCGGGCAACTAAGATCCTGCAAGCCCCGTGGCACAGCCAAAAAAAAAAATCTGACAGCAAAATTAAGATTGCACTTGGGTGCTGATTCTTAAATTGAGCAAATAATGAATCAAGTAGTGTTGTTTTGCGCATGTGTGGTTTTTCTGACAAAAACGTATGAAAGCACATTGTGACATTCTAAACATTGCATTGGCTGTTCACAGTGTGATCATAAAGGTCATTTTAGAGACTTCCCTGGTGCTGCAGTGGTTAAGAATCCACCTGCCGGGGCTTCCCTGGTGGCTTAGTGGTTGAGAATCCGCCTGCCAATGCAGGGGACACGGGTTCGAGCCCTGGTCCAGGAGGATCCCACATGCCGCAGAGCAACTAAGCCCGTGCACCACAACTACTGAGCCTGCGCTCTAGAGCCCGCGAGCCACAACTACTGAGCCCGCGTGCCACAACTACCAAAGCCTGCGTGCCTAGAGCCGGTGCTCCGCAACAAGAGAGGCCACTGCAATGAGAAGCTCATGCACCGCAGTGAAGAGTGGCCCTGCTCGCTGCAACTAGAGAAAGCCGTGCGCAGCAACGAAGACCCAATGCAGCCAAAAAAGAATAAATAAATAAAAAAAAAAAAAAAAAAAAAAGAATCCACCTGCCAATACAGGGGACACAGGATTGATCCCTGCTCTGGGAAGATCCCACATGCAGCGGAGCAACTAAGCTCGTGCGCCACAACTACTGAGCCCGTGAGCCACAAGTACTGCAGCCCACGTGCCTAGAGCCCATGCTCTGCAACAAGAGAAGCCACCGCAATGAGAAGCCCGTGCACCACAACAAAGAGTAGCCCCTGCTCACCACAACTAGAGAAAGTCCGCGTGCAGCAATGAAGACCCAATGCAGCCAAAATTTTAGAATTTTTTAAAAAAGGTCATTTTAGCAAGAGTATTTAAGGGCTAAGGATCTCTTTTGATCCTTTAATAAACAAGTCCTCCTCTTTTGAAGGGCCTCATCCTTTGTTGATGACCTGTGTTTCAGTGTTAAACAGCCTGGCTTTGCCAGATCCTTATTTGGCAGTGGAACTGTAACTAAAACAGTTTTCTCTCACTTTCATTGACTTCATGAAATTTTCTAAGTTTTTGCATTGATTTTGCATTTTCACTTTGCAATCAGTTTGCATTTTGTTATATTGTGTACTGTCAGGTGGTAGTAACCCCAGCCATCACTTTGTCCCTCCTTTTCTCTATTGTGATAATTACCCATGAACATAGTTCATACAAAAATTTAAATCATTTAAAGTAATGTGCAAAAAATAATATTGAGTGCCCCTCCCAACCTAGTCCCTGTGTAAACACTACCAACAATTTCTTATGTGGCCTCAGAGAAACACATATATTATTCTATTTCCCACATAAAGGAGTTGTATGGTACAGGCTGCTTGGCAACTTGCGGCTTTTTTCACCTAATGACATGTTTTGTACTTCCTTCCACATCAGCAATAAAAGTTTTCCTCATTCTTTCTTCCAGTCCAAGAGCATGGGATATCTTTCCATTTCTTTGAATCCTCTTTGATTTCCTTTATTTTATTTATTTATTTATGTTTCAGTTGGGTCTTCATTGCTGTGCACAGGCTTTCTCTAGTTGCGTCGAGCGGGGGCTACTTTTCGTTGAGGTGCGCGGGCTTCTCATTGCAGTGGCTTCTCTCGTGGCAGAGCACGGGCTCTAGGTGCCCGGGCTCAGTAGTTGTGGCTCGCTGGCTCTAGAGCGCAGGCTCAGTAATTGTGGCGCACGGGCTTAGTTGCTCCGTGGCATGTGGGATCTTCCTGGACCAGGATTGAACCCATATCCCCAGCACTGGCAGGCAGATTCTTAACCACTGCACCACCAGGGAAGTCCCTTGATTTCCTTTATTAATGTTTTAGTTCTCAGCATATAAGTCTTTCACCTCCTTGGTCAGGTTTTTTCCTAGGTATGTTTTTGGGGTGGGGTGATTTTAAAAGTTATTGTTTTTTTACATTCCCTTTCTGATATTTCATTGTTAATGTAGAAAAATGCAACTGATTTCTGAATATTAATCTTGTTTCCTGCTACTTTTCTGAGTTCATTTATTAGATCTAGTAGTCTTTGTGTGGAGTGCTTAGGGTTTTCTATATATAGTATCATGTCATCTGCATATATTGACAGTTTTACCTCTTCCCTTCCAATTTGGATGCGTTTTATTTCTTTTTCTTCTCTGATTGCTGTGGTTGGGACTTCCAATACTATGTTAAATAGAAGTGGTGAGAGTGGGCATCCTTGTCTTGTTCCAGATTTTAGTGGGAAGGTTTTCAGCTTTTCACTGTTGAGTATTATATTGGCTGTGGGTTTGTCATAAATGGCTTTTATTATGTTGAGCTATGTTCCCTCTATACCCACTTTGGTGAGAGTTTTTATCATGAATGGATGCTGAATTTTGTCAAATGCTTTCTCTGCATCTATTGAGATGGTCATGTGGTTTTTGACTTTTCTTTTGTTTATGTGGTGTATTACATTGATTGATTTGCATATGTTGAACCACCCTTGTGAACTTGGGATGAATCCCACTTGGTCGTGGTGTACGATCTTTTTCATGTGTTGTTGGATTCGGTTTGCTAATATTTTGTTGAGAATTTTTGCATCTGTATTCATCAAAGATATTGGTCTGTAATTGTCTTTTTTGGTGGTATCTTTTCTGGTTTTGGTGTCAGTGTGATGGTGGCTTAAGAGACTGTCTTTGGGAGTGTTCCCTCCTCTTCAATCTTTTGGAAGAGTTTGAGAAGAATCAGTATAAGTTCTTCTTTGTTTGTTTGGTAGAATTCTCCTGTGAAGCTATCTGGTCCTGGACTTTTTTTGTAGGGAGTTTTTTTTATTACAGATTCTATTTCACGTCTAGTGATCGGTCTCTTCAAATTATTTCCTCTTGATTCAATTTTGGTGGGCTGTATGTTTCTAGAAGGTTGTCCATTTCTTCTAGGTTGTCAACATTCTTTCTGATAGCTGTCCCTATTGATGTTTTTCCTTATTTTATCAATGCTACAAGAAGCATCCTTACATAATCATTTTGCACACATATGCAAATAAATTTGTAATATAGAGTCCTAGACGTGAAATTTCTAAATCAAAATTATATCCATTTTGTGTTTTGATGGATATTGCCAAATTGCCCTCTAAAAAGGTTGTACCAATTAAAACTCCCTCCAAAAGCATACAAGAATGCCTGTTCCTTCACACCCTCACCAATGCTGTGTACTACCAATATTTTTAATCTTTGCCAATGGGTGAAAAAAATTGCTCCCTGTTCAAATTTTCATTTATATGAATTATGAGAGAGTGAGTGTCTTTTTATACATTTCTAAATTATTTGCACCTTTTTGGTAAACTGCATGTTCAGGTCCTTTGTACATCTGTACTGGATAGTTGATCTTTTTCTTATTGATTTATATCACTGTTTATATATAAAGAATATTAGCCTATTTTCCATCATACATAATACTACTTGTCTTCCAGCTCTCATTTGTCTTTTGGCTTGTTTAATTTTTTTTTTTTTCTCCATTTAAACCTTTCAGTTTTCCATGTAGTAAAAGCTGTCATCTTATCATTCTTAGAAAGACCACCTCTACTTTATGATTTTATATATAAAAGCAAGCAAAAAATATTTTGTATCCTGCTCATAGTTTTTATCCTTAATGATTCTGTTGTTGTTTGTTTGTTTTTGCTTAAATGTTTTATCTACCTGGATTTTTTTTTTTTTTTTTGGTGTAAAGAACAAAATAGAGATTATTATAGGTTTATATTTTTCCAAATGACCAACTGGTTATTCCAGTAGATTTATGGAATAATCTATCTTTTCTCACTGATTTAAAACAAAAACCTTTATCACACATCAAACATTCACAGATATATTTTGGTCTATTCTTGGACTCTATGCTATACTAATGAAATCACTCATTTTCTTATTAGGTTTTAGCCATTCGGGTTTTTTTCCCCTTTCCTCCTTCTGTTCCATTCCATCCTGCTCCCACCTGCTCCACTAGAGAAAGCAAAGGGCAGGACAAGAGCTGAGCATCAATTCTGGACCATGTTGCCAGCCTTGGGGAAATACGGTCAAGTCTGACTTTCAGGAGCTGCGGCTGCCCAGGACGCCCTGACCCTGATGTCGTGTGGCTGGAGCCGGGAGGAAGTGGCTCAGGGAAGCTCACACAGGCTGCAGCCGCAGTCCGAAAGCCCATGGGAAGGGGGGATGCACAGTGGGTGTGCAGTGGTTGTGGAATGGTAGTGATTTCAGCAGGGAATGCAAGGATGAGGAGGGGTGTGGAGGGAATGTCTGGAGGCAGCCTTGCCGCTGGAACTCAGCATGGGGGCGGGTCCTGTGTACCTTTCCTGCTTTGTGTCCACAGCTTGTAGTTGTAGGAGGGGCCTACAGGTCAAGTTCTATGTGTGTATGAACAGGGGAGGCTAGGAGAGCCGGGAAGGAGCCCTATCAGGGAAACTGGCACCTCTCTTGTAAAGCCCTGTAAATCTAAAACTTCTTGTCCCTCTGGTCAAGGGAACTGAATACTTATCCCCCTCTACCTTCCTTTCATCAAAATCAAATAAGACCTTACTAAAAATAGATTCCTGGGACTTTCTGGGATGGTGGAAATGTCCTACATCTTGATGTGGGCATTGGCTGCAAGGAGGCATATAATTGTCAAAACATATCAAACAATATACTTAAGATTGGTAATTTTTTACTATATGAGGTTTATACCCAATTTTTTTAAAGGAGGCAAATAAATTTAACACATATTTAGTAATTGCTTCTAAAGATATGACCTCATGATTGCAAGCGTTAGATGTTGGTATACACCAGCCTTTAAAAATTGCTTTTTTTTTTTTTAAATCATTTTACCGTTGAGTAGTATTGTCTGAAGGTCTATCAACTAGAGATTAGAAATCTTAGCTCAATTAAAAGCATGAAAACTCTGACAGGTTAAAAGGGTTGTCTCTGGTCATTCAGATCTTAATGTCAATCACGTAAATCAGGTTTTTTTCCTGCTAGAACTGGGAAGAATTGGAGCACACTGAGGGAATGCTGGTTTGGATTTTGTGGTGAGGAGATGGCTTTGGAGAAAGGCTCTGGGAAGCAGGGAGGTCCCAGTGGGGTGTCGTTTGGGTAATAGGAGCATACTGTGACGTAGGGACTGGGTTTCCAAGAGCCTTAGGGGGAGGGCAGTGAGACTACCTGGTAGGGAGGTGCAAGGATCAACATTTTACTTAGGACTGTCCACATACTGTGAGGCACTTCTTTGTCCTCTGATCTTCCTCTTTCAGACATATACAGAATACTACAGAAGTGGAATCACACAGTATATACAGGCAGACCTTGTTTTATTGCACTTCACTTTGTTGTACTTCGCAGATACTGCATTTTTTTTTTTTAATTGAAGGTTTGTGGCAACCCTGCGTCAAGCAAGTCTATCGGTGCCGTTTTTCCAACAGAATTTGCTCACTTTGTGTCTCCGTGTCACATTTTGGTAATTCTTACAATATTTCAAACCCTCTTACAGCAAAAAGGTAATAACTCCCTGAGGGCTCAGGTGATGGTTAGCATTTTTTAGCAATAAAGTATTTTTTAATTAAGGTATGTACCAAAAATGCTTCTAAAAAGAAAGAATAGAATGTGAATGGCAGGACCTAGGTAGTAGGGATACAGTATTCACGGTGAGATTCTTTCACCTTGGCTGCATGTTTAAATTGTTTCATAATAAAAAGTTGGAAAAATACTGGGTAGTTACATCATGGACATCACTCCCAAATATGTTCTTAAAGGATGAGTGGGAAAATAAAACAAGGTAACAGCACATGAATGGTTACGTGTAACAAGGCATCACATTTCTAGTGATATTGTATTAGTTTCCTAGAGCAGCTGTAACAAAATACCACAAAGTGGGTACTTAAAATAACAGGAATTTATTCTCACCATTCTAGATGCTAGAAGTCTGAAATCAAGGAGTTGGCAAGGTTGGTTCCTTCTGGAGGCTCTAAGGGAAAATCTGTTCCTTGCCTCTTTCCTAGCTTCTGGTGGGGCCAGCAATGCTTGGTGTTCCTTGGCTTGTGGATACATCACTCCAATCTCTTCAACCATCTGCACAAAAGCATTCTTCCCTGTGTCTCTGCATCTGTGTCTCCAAGTTTCCCCTCTTCTTACTAGACACCAGTCATATTGGACTCAGAGCCCACCCTAACTCAGTATGACCTCATGAGAACATGATCAGTGCAAAGACACTATGTCCAAATAAAGTCACATTCACAAGGTTCTGGGTGGACATGAATTTGGCAGGGGTGGGGTGCAGAGAGATACTATTCCTCCCAATACAGATATCGTTAAACAACTTCTGCCGCTCAAATAACCTAGAAGGAAGTGAATGTGATAGGCACTGGAGAACTGCGTTATATTTCAGAAAAATGGCGCTAGTAGCAACAGAGATTCTAATATTTTAAGACTTGTGTGAAAAGTTTGATGTTTCACTGGGGTTGAAAAAATAGACATAAAACTAAATTAGAGAATTAATTGCCATAAGGATATATATATATATATATATATATATATATATATATATATATATACACACACACACACATACACACACATATAGATATATATATGTGTGTGTGTATGTGTATGTATGTGTATATATATATATGTATTTCATATTCTTGGGCCATTCCCCAAATCTACAAAATCAGAATCTCTGAGGGCAAGACCCCAGAAATCTATACTTTTAACAAGCTCTCTGTGTGCCTTAGAAGCAACATAAAGTTTGCAACCCACTGTCCTAGAAGGCTAAGGGCAGAGGGAAAATGGAGATGGAAAAGCTGGAGTCACTGAAAGTGGCTCAGTAGGTAGATCTGTTGGAATTACTGAAGAATCAGCGTCCCCAAGCTCCCAGAGTGGAGCTTAGTGCAGAGCAGTTGTGTGGTGGGTGCTGAATTGGCAGCCCGTCCTATTCCCCTCCAGGAGAGAGGAGGAGCTGGGGATCTGCAGCTCTGGGTCTAGCTCTGGGTCTTACCAGCTACATGACATCGCATGAGTCACTAAACCTCTCTTGGCCTTGATTTCCTTATTCCTTGCATCACTACAGGATTTTCTGCGGCTTCAATGACATCATGTGAGCTCTGTAAGACAGAACATGTAGATTAAACTGAGATAGATGATTACGAGCCCCTTTAGCCCAGCTTCTGCTAAGAAAAGGCAGATTCCTGTTAGGCGGTGAGGGATGGATGCTTTTAGGATCTGAGTTGCTATGTGCTCAGACTCTCTTGGGTGAGGCCACTTACCCCCTGGAGGAGCTGGAGAGTGGTGGCATTCAGTCTCTCAGAGTTACCCCTCCCCCCAGCTAGGGCATGTGGGGTCTGCACCAACCTGCTGTCCTCATTCTGTCTTCACCTGGACAAGTACAATGTTGGACTGTGGACACGCGCCCTGGTCAGGGACAGTTGGTCTCTGAAACAGAGGCTGGCGACCGCCCCAGTGGTCCCAGGGGCTTGCAGGGCTGCCTCTTTCTCCCCACCGTTCCTTCCTCTATTCACCTGCAAACATAGTGGATATAGTCTCATCATGCCCAGACCAAGCTCGATACTGGGGATAAAAAGACAACTGGTCGCTGCCCTCATGGGGAGTACCTACCAGTAGATGGAGGGAGATAGATAGGACAATTACAGGTGGTGGCAAGAGCTGTAACAGAGTATATTTTAGATAGATAGATAGACAGACCGATAGACAGACAGAAAATATATTTTAGATCAGGGGGCTGTGACAGAGTCACAGCTGCAGCTTCTGATGGGGATGGTCAGGGAAGGCTTCTCTGGGGAACTGATATATGATGGATGAAAAGGAGCTGTCATAAAAACTGGGTGAAAAAGCATTCTAGGGCTTCCCTGGTGGCGCAGTGGTTGAGAATCTGCCTGCCAATGCAGGGCACACGGGTTCGAGCCCTGGTCTGGGAAGATCCCACATGCCGCGGAGCAACTAGGCCCGTGAGCCACAACTACTGAGCCTGCGTGTCTGGAGCCTGTGCTCCGCAACAGGAGAGGCCGCGATAGTGAGAGGCCCGCGCACCGCGATGAAGAGTGGCCCCCGCTCACCGCAACTAGAGAAAGCCCTCGCACAGAAACGAAGACCCAACACAGCCAAAAATAAATATAAATAAATAAATAAATAAAAATTAAAAAAAAAAAAAAAGCATTCTAGGCAGAGGAACAGCAAGTATAAAGGTCCTGGGGTCTGGCAGGATTGGTGACATCAGGCATCCAAAAGGCGGCTCTGCTGTTGCTGGAGTGTTGTGGGCGACGGGGAGTGTGGCGTGGGCTAAAGTGGGGAGTAAGCAGGAGCCCTACCTCAGCGGGGCTCATAGGTCATTGTAGGGGGCTTAGATTTTACTCTGAGAGCAAGGGGCTGGAGGACTTGAAGTGGAACACTGACAAAGTTGGTCTGTAGTTTATTAGATCATTCTGGCTGCCATGTGGATGGTAGCTTGAAGGGAGACAAGAGTGTAAACAGGGAGCTTCCCTGGTGGCACAGTGGTTAAGAATCCGCCTGCCAATGCAGGGGACACGGGTTCAAGCCCTGGTCCGGGAAGATCTCACATGCCGCGGAGCAACTAAGCCCGTGCGCCACAACTACTGAGCCTGCGTGCCACAACTACTGAGGCCCACACACCTAGAGCCTGTGCTCCACAGCAACAGAGGCCACCGCGATGAGAGACCCACGCACCACAATGGAGAGTAGCCCCCGCTCGCCGCACCTAGGGAGAGCCCATGTGCAGCAGCAAAGACCCAACACAGCCAAAAATAAATTAATTAATTAATTTAAAAAGAGTGGAAACAGGAAGAGAGCTAAGAGGCCATCACTGTTGTCCAGATGACAAAAAGAGGTGGCCTGGACTGGGAGGCCATTGGGACAGAAAGAAGTAGATAGAAATTGGAAATGTCTTCTTGAGGGATTAAACATTGGGAGTGAGGGAAAGAGAGGAGTTGAGGGTGACATCAAGGTTTTGACCTGAGCAATTAGGTGGTTTGATTTGTGGAATGATGAATACTGGGATGGGGGTCCCTGGTTTGGGATGGGGCAATTAAAGTTCACTAGGACCCTATTAGGTTTGAGATGCCCAGGAAACACCCAGGTAGAGATTTCAAATAGTAGTTGAATATATGAGTCCAGAACTCTGGTGTCCAATATGGTAGCCACTAGGCACATGTGGCAATTTAATTTTAAATTAAATAAATAAAAATGCAGTTCCTCAGTCACACTAACTACATTTCAAGTGCTCAGTAGACACATGTGGCTAGTGACTACTGTATTGGACACGACAGATCTAGAACATTCCCATCATTGCAGAAAGTTCTCTTGGGCAAAAAAGCGTTGGTCTGAGCTGTGGCCCAGAGTCACAAAGGCATTTCTCTCTAGGACAGTGGCATCCTAATCTGGTGATTCGGGGCCAGAAAGCTGGTGTCCCTGCATCCTTCTCAAGTAGCTCCTTCGTGCTCTCTCTCTACATGATCACACCAGATCATGTATTCAGTGATGTCCCTGACATGCGGCCATGTCAGAGAGGCACTGGCCACCCAGGAGGACAAGTTGCCGTGAGGCTGATCAAGGACATCATCCCCTGGAGCTGAGCATCATTAGAGTGATGAGTATAAACACATGAGCATAAAACGTGGAGTGTAGGCTGTTACTCATGAGGCGGTACCAGTTCTAGGGCTCACTGTGCAGACTTGGCTAGTTTGAGAAATGTGCAGTGGATTTGGAAGTTGTCAGGATAAATGAGGGTGGAAAAGAAGACAGGTTTAGAGTTCAACAGTCTTGTGTTCTTGAACTAACTGTGTCCCTGGAGGTGAGCCAGTCAACCTCTTGAACATCAAACATCCTCAGCTACAAATGGGAGAAGATTCCATGCCTGAGCAGGAAGAGGGGGAAATTGCTTGAATAAGTAAAAAGAAGTAGTGGGTATAAGGTTGTTTTTTGTTGTTGTTTTTATTGTTTTGTTTACAAAACAGTTCAATGACTTTTATTGTTCCTGGCAATATAATCATTTGCCATTTTTTGTAAACAAAGGAGAACAACAGTATTTTTGTTTCTTAAATTATTAGATTATAAAAGCCACATTTAGGAATCTTGTCTCTGGAATAGTGATATATGAGGTTATTTGTAAATCAATGGTCTTGTTTCTCCTTTAATAAAACAGCAAAATAGTATTTTTGAGATTAATCCTTACAGACGGAGTGTTACATCTGAAATTGTTTTTTTTATAGAAGTTGGGTCAGTCAGGAGATAATATATTTTAGATGGCTTAAGTGTGTCTTCCCTGTGGATAGCACATTCTGTAAGCCCACCTGAGGTGCCTTGAGGTCTGAGACTTGAGAGACCACAGTCTAGAAATGTCCCGTGGAATCTGCAAAAGGCTAAACCTTGAGGAGCTCATTTCCTGCAGTTGCTGACGCTGCTCATCAGAGTTGAAGCTCTGGTCCCACCCATCCTACCACTGCAGGCGAGGCAGGGTTTTGTAAGGCAGGACCAAGGAGGTGAGCCTCAGAGAGCTTCCCTGGTCCCCCCCTGACCATGCCCAGGTCAACCTCCCCAGCCCAGGCTCCCAGATGGAATTTTCCCCTCGGGCTGTTCCAAATCCCTGAGTTAGGCTTTCATTGGGAAAAAACTGTGTCCGCTTGACTCTTGGTGACTTCCTGGAAATGGTGCCCTCATCTAAGGTTAGAGGCTAGAGCAGAAGGGATCTACCTGGATACAGATGGTCCATGGCAGGATTTGGTAGAGAATCAAGTTAGTAGCCTGAAAGCTTGTGGGGTGCTTTGGCGAGTTTTGAGTGGTAATTTACTATTTTCAATCCACTGGCCCCCTTTTCTGATGTCTTGGAATGCCCACCTATGCTGGCTCCTGCTTCTGGTGACAAGGTTGCTGGTGATGTCATCCAAGGGGGCTCATTTCATGAGTAAGAGCAATGCTGGGTCCACAGCAAACTGACGTCAAGGACCCAGGAGGCTCGGAATGTCTTGTCCACATCCCCACGTCTTCCGAGAAAGAGGCGTGGGGCACACCTCAGGTGCAAGTTTCCTATTCCTACTCATTTCCTCTTTTCCTTTCATCTGCCTACCATGAATACGGGGAGAGTGGCTGGCAGAGCTAGCTGCCTTGCAGTGACTGGGCGAGTGGGACGTGCGTGTGCTTTGGGAGTTCTGTGGCTTGTCATTTGCCAGGCATGGATTTTGTTTTGGTTTGGGTTTTGTGCACGTCAGGGGTTTATTTTAAATGTTTTAAGGCTTGGATAGGCCACAGGACCTGGCTGGGCCTGGCTTCTGATTTGGACCTCATCGCACAGCAGCTTATTGGAGACGGAAGCAAGCAGGTCCTGCCGCCTTCATTTTCGCCCCATGTTTCTGGCTGCAGAAGACAACCAGCTCCAGAGAGGCTGCTCCCCGGGGGGCCTGGGGGTGGGCTTGTTAACACTGGCTTCTCCCCAAGGAAGCCTCTTGGCGTGGTTACTGTCCTCCTCCTTCCAGGGCCTGCCTGGGCCACGTGCGACCCAGGTATCCTGAGACACATGGGCCTCTGGGCCTCCGTGGGGTGCGGGGGGGGCAGCTGGACACGGCCTGGGGCACCCTCTCATTTCAGAAGAAGGGTTTTCAGGCCGAACCCAGGCCATGGGATAAAAGGCCATCTGTCTGTCCCTCGGTGCCCAGCCCCGGCTTTCCCAAACAACATTCCTTTATGCCGGCTCCCCCGCCTCCTGCAGCCCCCGCCCCGCTGCACACAGCCTCCTTTCACCGCCTCTGCAGTCGGCTTGTTTGTTTGCCATGCAGAGGGCAGGCTTTTTGTTGTTCTTCTCTTTTCTCTCCCCCTCATGCACCATCCAAGCAAACCCTCTCTGGGGATGGTCTGGGGCACTAGAGAGGGGCTTGGGGGCTCAGGGCAGGGGCTTGGAGCATCCCGGTGAGTCCTCCCAGAGGGGATAGAAGAGGACGTGGGAAGGACCTCGGCAGGGACAGCCCTGGAAGTGGATTCCTGGCTGGCTCTCCCAGCAACTGTTTGCGAGTCCTTGAATCAGTGACTTGGTCTGTCTGTGCCTCCATTTCCCTCATCCAGGGAACACGTCCTCAGGAAGAATTGTGTTGATCCCGATGAGATGTTGGCCACACGTGCAACGTGGTGGTAATGGCACTCACCGTGGAGGTGGCGCAGCTGTCCCAGAAGCCTCGTGGCTGGGTAGGGGGTGGGGATCGCCAAGTAGGCCAAGGTTTGTGCTAAAGGGGGTCGCGGTACACTGGACCCCCCCGCCCCGTTCAGCCTGCCTCCCCAACACAGTGCTTCCAGGTGCTGGGGAGTGACTTCCCAGGCCCTGAAGAAGGGGAGCAAGGCCACCCCTGGCTGCTAGACAGGGAACGGTGGGCTGGGGAAGGAGGTATAGTAAGTCCCCTACATACGAACGAGTTCCGTTCCAAGCGCACGTTCATAAGTCCAATTTGTTCATGAGTCCAACAAAGTTAGGTAGGTACCCAGCTAACACAATTGGCTATATAGTATTTACTATAATAGGTTTATAATACTTTTCACACAGATAATACATAAAAAATAAACACAAAAAATAAAGAACTTTTTTTTTTAACTTTGGGTTTATTTATTTATTTATTTATTTATTTATTTATTTATTTATTTATGGCTGTGTTGGGTCTTCGTTTCTGTGTGAGGGCTTTCTCTAGTTGTGGCAAGTGGGGGCCACTCTTCATTGTGGTGTGCGGGCCTCTCATTATCGCGGCCTCTCTTGTTGCGGAGCACAGGCTCCAGACGCGCAGGCTCAGTAATTGTGGCTCACGGGCCTAGTTGCTCCGCGGCATGTGGGATCTTTCCAAACCAGGGCTCGAACCCGTGTCCCCTGCATTGGCAGGCAGATTCTCAACCACTGCGCCACCAGGGAAGCCCCACGACAACATTTTTAATCTTGCAGTACAGTACCTTGAAAAGTAAAGTACAGTAGTGCAGTACAACAGGTGGCATACAGGGGCTGGCATCGAGGGAACAGGCAAGAAGAGTCACTGACTGGAGGAGGGAGAGGAGGTGGGAGATGGTAGAGCTGAAGGATCGCCAGCAACAGGAGACGGAGGGCAAGCTGCAATTTCACTCACGCCTGACATTGACAGAACACACGTTCGCATCTTTGAAAGTTCGCAACTTGAAGTTTCATACGTAGGGGACTTGCTGTACTCGAATGCCTACCCCTCCCAGTGCAGTGCCATCTGTGTGGGCTGCCACCAAGGGCCTGGCAGGAAGGCTGTGCTGATTGCAAGACCCTGGTTTCTGCCGCTTCCTCAGATCTTGTCTCCACATCTCCTTGGACGCCTCCATCATTTGTTCTCGTTCCTGGTTGGATTCCTTCTCCTTCTGTGGCCCTGAGGCAAACCCAGGGGAAACTGGTTCATCTTGGATTCGTTTGCTAGTGCTGCCATAACAAAGTCCCACAACCTGGGTGGCTTAGGCAACAGAAATTTACGTGTCACAGTTCTGAAGGCTAGCAGTCTGAGACCAAGGTGTGGCAGGCTTGGTTCCTAGTGAGGGCTGTGGGAGAGACTCTGTCCCAGGCCTCTCCCTAGCTCCTGGTACTTTGTTGGCAATCTTTGGCGGTTTGGCACTTGCAGCTGCTTCACCCTGATCTCCGCCTCCCTCTTCACATGGTGTTCTCAGTGTGTGTGTCTGTTTCCAAATTTCACCTCTTTATAGGGGCACCAGCCACATTGGATTAGGGCCCACCCTAATCACTTCACCTTAACTAATCACACCTGCAGTGACCCTAGTTCCAAATAAGGTCACGTTCTGATGGACTCGGGGTTAGGACATCAACATAGGAATTTATTAGAGGTGGGGTGGGCATGGGGAGGATCAAGTCAACCCTCCCTGGAGGGAACGTCCTTGGTGCAGAGCTGCGTCTCCGCTGCGATCCCCTCACCCTCACGGATTTGTCTCCTTTCCAGACACCGTGACGGGGAAGAGCGCCAGTAAAAATCCGCATCCACCACCCACTTCTGCTTCCTGACACCCTGCCTCCTCTCGGCTAGCCTGGAGGGAGAAAGAGGCCCGGGTTGCCCTTCGTTGAGCCTTGCTGGGGCTCTGGTCCTCAAGTGCTGCCCGCCTGTCACCAACCCACTCAGGGCGTTGGTACAGCTGGGTGGGTGCATGTGGGCTCCCCGTGGATTCCCTGTTGTGGGAACAGGAGGACAACACCCTTGCTCTTGCCTGTCCACGCCCATCCTTCTCTGAGGCTTTCCCGGGGGCAGGAGGGCTGCAGCTCACCCGGGCTTTTCAAACTGGCGAACCAAGGGCTGTGTTTGTATTCAGGCAGGTTGGTTTGGCCCACATCGTGTGTTTGTTTTAAACAGGAGTCAAATTTTGAAATCTGGAGATTTCACAGAGAAATCTACTTTTCCAGTTTTTCTTAGAAGTCGGAAGGTCTGACAACCCTGGGCCCCATCCTCACCTGACCTGAACCTCAGTCGGGGCTGCCCCCTTTCCACGGGGTGTGACCCCCTCCAGTTTGCTGCAGTCCCCTCCATCCCCCACAGCCTCCCCCATGCCAAGACCCCACGACAATGACCATAGATTACTGCACGTGTTGCATTTCTTTTTTTCTCTGTACTGCTGTCTCTAGCAAAAGGGCTCCTCATGTTTTTGCTTGTCTTTTGTTTCTTGGTGCCTCGTGTTTTAAGAAAAAGGAGAGTGAGCATCTTTCCTCATAGAAGTAAAGAATATTCCTATGTATTTAGCCAAAAATAAATAAATAAAAATAAAATTAAAAAAAAAAAGTTCGCGGGGACTTCCCTGGTGGCACAGTGGTTAAGAATCCACCAATGCAGGGGAAATGGGTTCGATCCTTGGTCTGGGAAGATCCCACATGCCGCAGAGCAACTAAGCCCGTGAGCCACAACTACTGAGCCTGCGAGCCACAACTCCTGAAGCCTGTGGACCTAGAGCCTGTGTTCCACAGCAAGAGAAGCCACCGCAATGAGAAGCCCGTGCACCACAACAAAGAGTAGCCCCTGCTCGCCACAACTAGAGAAAGCCCATGTGCAGCAACGAAGACCCAACACAGCCAAAAATAAATAAATAAAAATAAAATTTTAAAAAAAGTTCTCATCACAAGAAAAAAATTTAAAAAATATTCCTACGTGTTTAGTCCGCAAACAAAATGAGTCTGTATTATGAACCACACTCTGCCTGCTTCATTCATCGAAGGCACCTGCCCACCTTCTGAGGCCAGAGCAGGAACTTGGGGTGCCTTTGCCAGAGAGAAGCACTTCTTGTTCCAAGAGGAAGATCCTCAGGTCACAAAGCAAGTCAATGAGGGAGGCTGGTCTAGAACTTTGTCTCTTTATTAAAGCTGAATCTTCAGGGTCTGGAATAGATGGTTGGACCCGGATTCTTCCCCCGAGGGCTGCCTCCCTGAGAGACAGGCATGTTGGGGGAACTGGCTGGAACCTCAGCAAGCTGGCAGGGGACAACTCCTGGGTCCTCTGTGAGTTCGGGTCCGAGGGCAGTGTGAGAGAGGAGGTGGCGGCCGAGGGAGCCCAGGAGAGGGGGCGGTGGTGTCAGCAGGACCATCTCCATGAGACAAGAGCAGTGGCTTGGGCTGACCTGAGAGGACATCTTGATTCATTAGCAGCCGGGAACTGGCACTGTACTGGGAGAAAATAGGGCTGGTGCTGCTGTTTTATTGGCTTCTTTCCCTGCAGCCTTGGACTGTGGCTGGGAGGATCTAAGGAGATCAAAATGCCCTCCTCACCTCCTCCCCCATATTGCCCAGCATGTCCAGTGGTTCCCAGCTCAGAGTGGGCAGTGCCCGCCTACCTAGTCTCCTTAGCAGGGCACATTGACCTTCTCCCCTCAAGTAGGCATCCTGCCTGCCTGGGCCCCCAGACCCTAAACAGGCCACCATCTACTCAAATATACCATTCAGCACGTATTCAGGTGCTGACCCCGTGCCAGCTGCCAGGGACAGAGCAGTGAGCAAGGCAGCAGGGTCTCTACCCTCATGGAGCTTGCATTCTGGCTTGGGAGGCAATCACAGGGAAATGCATAGGAAAGCAAGATGCTTTCAGCCCCTGAGCTATCCATACTTTGCTAGGCTCAGACAGCCTTGGGCCTGACCATAAAATGCGCTTCTAGCCAGGTCTCCTGCCTGCCTTCCCAGGATGGAAAGGTCAGCAGGGCTCAAGAGGAGGGGTGGGTCTTCAGCTCCATTCTTGCTACCCTGGGACAATCTTGTGTCCCTCGGGTAGACCCTCTAGGAAAGCTGTCATCTGACGCAGGTGGGTTGGACGCCGCATGTCAAGCCACATCCATCAACACTTGGGCTGATTATTCTTGTGAAAGCCATTGTGAGTCTGACTACAGAATTACTCACTTCCCTTCCCCAAAGTCTGCAGCTAATGCAATCTGAAGGCAGGACCCAGAACAATTTCCAAAACCTGGAAAAGAGTACATGTATCCTTCACTTGCCGCTGCTTTTTGGTTTTTAAAGGTTTTTGGTTTTCAGGCTTGCTTCCAGGATCAGGAGAGTCTTTTAAATAATGCATTGTGGAAGTTTCCAAGAAACTTTTTTTTAAAAAGTCTTTTAGAGTCTGAGTTGTACCCTAGTCCCTAGGAATGACCTTTACACACTTCTGATTCATAGATGGTGTTTGCCCATGGAATTCAAGGGTGAGCCCAGCTCAACCATAAAGTAAACACGGAGCAGGGAAGTCTGGAAACCATGGCCCAGATCAGTGTGTGTGGTGTGGCGGCTCCCAGCAGGACTCGGTTCCTGGAACCCCCGCCCCCCTGCCCCGGTTCGGATGGGAGCAGCCCCCGAGTGGGAATGGGAGACCTTTTGAAAACTCACAATTAGACTCTAGAAAAAGAGTCAGTAAAAGACGCACTAGAGGACACTTCTTGTACCTGAGGGCATTTCTGCTCCTGGCAGCGCCCATGTGCTGCTTGCTGTGGTTCTCCTTGAAATCTCCTCCCGTATTGGAGCTGTGTACAATCTTGTGGTTAATAAGCCTGGGCTCCTGCCATGGAGGGCTGTGGTCCCGAAGAGGCCACCCAGAAAGCACCTTGGTTCTGTTGTCAGTCTGCGATCTACTGGCCAAAAGCCTATCACCCACGACATGACTGCCTGGTGGTTCCAGGACCCTCAAGTTGTGATTCGCTGGGGTGGCAGGAGGAAACAGCCTTCTCCCGTCCCTTCTTCCTCTCCTTTCCCCACCCTCCATGGCAGCGCACGGCCCGTGCCAGCCCTCAGACAGGCGCTGGTGCAGGATTCAAGGGCAGCGTCCTGGGAGAGTCCGTGACTGCTCAGGGCTGGGGAAGCAAGCTGGTGAGCCCGGTGCTGGGCAGGAGCCGCTCCCCTTCCTCCTGGCTCTCAGGAAAGAGGCAGAGAGCCACGGGGATCCTCCCTCCATTTCCCTCATTCCACCCGGAGTATTTCCAGCTGAACGACAACAGCAACAACAAAAAAAACCCTTGAAAGTTCTGTTTTCATTTTCAGCCAACATCCCTCTGTGAAACTGGATTTTTAGTAATTTGTTAAGAAAACCTTGGAACTGGAACAAAGAGAGCATTTGATCTACTTCCGGTTACACAGAGACTAGAGACCCACACCGACCACCATGAACCAAGAAAACAATGACATACAATTAATGCTCACAAAACAAAATTTAGGTTTTAATTTCTTCTGCATTAATAAATATTTTTAAATGGAACCTTTTTTTTTTTTGATCCCCTTGTAAATTTGCCAAATGCCCTTCCTTGGGAAGAACTGCCTTTTATTCTGCAAGCATGTGTTTCCTACCTATTTCTTTCATTTATGAAATGCTGCTGCTGATAATTTTTTAAATATTTTTTTAATATATGTTTTTTTCATTTATTTATTTTATTTACTCTTTTTTTTTGGCTGCGCTGGGTCTTCGTTGCTGCGCGCGGGCTTTCTCTAGTTGAGGCGAGCGGGGGCTACCCTTCATTGCAGTGCGTGGGCTTCTCATTGCGGCGGCTTCTCTTATTGCAGTTGCAAAGCACGGGCTACAGGCTTCAGTAGTTGTGGCGCATGGGCTCAGTAGTTGTGGCTCACGGGCTCTAGAGCACAGACTCGGTAGTTGTGGCGCACGGGCTTAGTTGCTCCGCGGCATGTGGGATCTCCCCGGACCAGGGCTTGAACCTGTGTCCCCTGCATTGGCAGGCGGATTCCCAACCACTGCACCACCAAGGAAATCCCTTTTTAAATATTTTTATTTGGCAAAATAAGATGCTGGTAATTTCATGTCAGACTAATGTACTTTCAGTTCTGCTCATGCCTATCCTATGGACTTGGCCAAAGGGCACTGAGAATATATGGCCCAGATTATTGGAATTTGACCCTTGTGTCTGGGCACCACCCCACCCAGCCCGGGGTGGCATTCTAAGATGGTGTGTTCAGTGTCCTGGGCGACCTCTCTCTTCCAAGCAGATGTGCTCACCCCCCATTCTTTATATATTTCCAAGGAGCATGAGCCTGGCAGAGTTTCAGGGCTCCACCCCGAGCAGCACAGCCAGGATCCCCTGAGGTTCCTGCCACATCTCAGGGGTCTGGAGTGTCAGGGGATCGTGGCTGTGCTGCAAAGAGCCAACACTGAAACATGATCCACTCAAGAAGTATGAGTGGAGATGTAATATTTTCAAGAGCCCACCCTAGGTAACTTGAGGAGAGGAAACAGTAGTTTCCTGGCCTGTTAGAATCTATTGTTTGTCCACCATTGGACAAACAAGATCATGGCCCAAACATGCAAAAACAATAAGAGGCAGGAAATTGTAAATACCAACTGAGGCAGTGGGACACATGGAAAGTGTGACTTTTTTTAAAGTTGGAAAATGAAGAGCTCATTTCTGGCTAGAATGGTTAGGGAAGAAGTACATGGTGGTCAAGAGAATATTCTGGAGCCCAACTGCGGCTCTACCCCTCATTAGCTGTGGGGCTCCTTCATGCCTTGGCCCTCTCATCTGTCAAGTGGGAATAATAATCATGCCTCCTTCATATGGTTGTTATGAAGATGAAAGGGCTGGGCACATGGTAAGCCTTCGTGAATATTAACCGTTGTCATCATGCTAGATAGGATGACATTTGAGAAGAAAAACGTGAGGCATGTTTAGAAAATGGCAAGTCGTCCCTACCGGTGAGAGGGAAAAATTAGGGTTAATTCAAAGGCGTGACAGAAGAAGAGCTTGGAAATACAGGGGAAAGACGTTAAATACAAGAAAGTCAAGGATAAGCCGACCTACAGAGGAAGATAGTGTGTTCACTCTTAGGAATGTGGTCAGAGGGTCAGACTATAATGTCAGCTGTTGGAAACGTACTCCCGGAGCAAGGAGCAGGACCAGTGTTAGAGAGACGTTGCAGAGTCTTCTGAGCTGATGTGTGATTGGCACGTTGCAGATGTTCAAACACGTATGTCTGTGGATGAGTGGGTGACAGCAGTGGGTGTGGATCAGATCCTTGTAGGAGGGAAGAATTAAGGGAAGAGGCAGGGGACCATAGTGATACTTCACTGAGACCACTAGCCCCTGAAGAGGAGGCGGATATGGAACCAGGGCTTCCGTCCCCACAAACTCCCCTCGATGATCCCATTTCTTTTTTTTTTTTGACCATCCCATTTCTTAGGGTTTCTCTGGTTTCCACCGCCTTCTACCCTTCTGTTCATCACTACTCCGGGCATCCCAGTGTTCATCACAGTGAGTCTGCAGGTCCAGCTTGCCTCCTGGGCCACACAAGCTCTCCACACCACACCAGCAGCAGCAGTCCATGAAAAAAGCTTCAGGTGGCCATAAGCTAAGTGAATGAGCCGCAAAAGATGGAGGTCAAAGTGCCAATGGGAGCTCAGTTCCCATGGGCTGAAATAGGATGTTCCATGTGGGGGAGGCATGAGCCCTGCTGGGTTCTGGCCTGGTCCCATCACACCCACCTTGGAAGAGGAGCAGGAACCAATCATTATGCTTAGAGACCCTGTTATGTCCTAAGGAGGTCTTGTGGAAAAGCAGATGGCAGTGGTCCTCATGTATGTATAAGCTGCCAGGTGAAAAAGAGCCTGTACAGTCCTAGAGGGGAAGAGCCAGGAGTGGTCCCTGGAAACTGAGGCAGCCAGCTGAGCAGAAGGGAGACTTTCCCAAGGACTCGAACTCTCGGAAAGCAGCCCAGCCTTAGGTGACCAGAAGCACGGGCTGGATACACGAGTGCTCTGTGCCCAGTGCTGGAAAGTAATGACCATTTCTTCTGCTTCCAGTGGTTGTTTAGATGCATGTGCCCCAAACAGGTCTGTGTCTGCCACTCGGGGATGTCTGAAAAGTGTAGCGCAGACAAAAACATCAAATGCTAATTCGAGTGATAACCACTTCCCTGCTTGGGATGGGTGGACCCCAAGACAAGCCTTTTGTGGAGAGAGATGGATGGAGTTGTAGTGAATGAGAGGGGTTGGAGGTGCAGAGAAGGATTAGATCACCCTACTTAAGAAAGGACTTGGGGTGACCAGGAGAAAAGAACTATCCAGGAGGGAGGGAGAACCAATAGGTCCATGATTGGAGGCGTTCGGAGGTATTTCAAGTGTAGAACAGAATTAGAAGGGACAAGATTCTTATATGACATTTATATTTGATACTTAGGGAGTTTCCTTGTATGAAATACTATAAAATCCACTCCATCCTCAAGAGATCATCAGAGTTGCTTTTTAGAAGAATTCAGGTATTAGCATGGTGACAAAGACAAAAATACTGAGATACCCAGACCAAGACAGGACCATGAAAGCCCGCTTTTACTTGGGTTACATATGTGTTTTCCCAGAAAATGACAGCATCACTGTCACCATCAAGTTCTCTTGGTTCATTTGGAAGCAAAAAATGTAAGAATCATAGCAACAGAAACCCCAACTGGTTGCTCAAACACTCTTCTTGGGTTCTTGCCAATATCCAGGTTCCAAGGGCCCCTTCTCCATGGCCACCACAGCTTCCTTTAGTCACAGGGACTCAGAGGACACCCCCCCCCCCATTGGTAAGTGCTCTCCCCACCCTTTCTGGAGGGAAGCCTGCATTTTACCTACGTGCCGGCCTGCGCTCTCCGGCCTCACCTCACATGACGTCAGGGCCAGCTGGAGCCATGTGATTTTCCCAGTACATTCCATTTCCTTCTGCCTTTGCCTCTTTGCTCCTTCCATTTGACCTTGAGCCCATCTGGACTCTCCTCTGCCAGTCCCGCCCCGCGTGTGGCCGCTGACCCACACCTGGGAGTTCCTGGAGGGACGGCTCCCTCACGCTCTGCTGCCTCTCTTTCTTGTGGGCACGTGGACCTAGCTGCCCAGCCTGTGGCCCACGAGCTCTGTAGAATTACCAGGGAGAGAGGCAGGTGGCGTAGTCATTGGGCGTGACCCAGTGAGCCTGCCAGGTCCCCTGGTGCCACCCTGTGACTCTTTACCTGACACCTGCCAGGAGCCTGGGAAAGGGCTGGCAGAGATCTTCTGGGCCAGGGCATTCCCACCCACTGCTCTCATTTCCCTCCAGGCTCTCTGCCAGCTTCTCTCCTCCCCCAGATCTTTTGCCTCTTGTTTTTATGGGTATTATTTCCTTTTTCAGGGAGAAGAAAAGTGCAGAGGTTAAGACCACCCACATCAGTGTCTACCCTTTTTCAAGTGTACTCGGTGCCCTTGATTTCCGCCCACCCTGCCCTGCCATGGTGCTCCCACCACTCCTGACTGCCTCATCGTGGGGCAGTTGGGGGTTCTCTTCCCTCGCCCACTGTGGATAATCCCCTTGTGTCTTCTCTCCCCAGGGTTCCGTGGAGAATGGGGCTGTGACCTCTGCAAGCGCTCAGAAGACAGACCCTGCGATGGAGCCAAAGCTCAAAGCAGTGGACTGGGACAAGGTAGCAGGCACAAGACAGGGTGGGGTGATGGTCGGGGCTCCCAGGGCCGAGGAGAGGGTGCGTGGAGCCACAGGCTATGGTTATTCATGATGTTTGCCCAGCGAAGATGAGGACCGAGGAGCAGGTGCCCACAGCTCACAAGCACGACCTGGGGCAGCAAACCTGGGCCGAGGTTATGGTGGGTCTGGGGAAACGGTACACGAGATCTGTGCAGAGCCAGGCTCCAAAAACCCCAGAGGGAGGTCTCCCACAGGGACCCCTGAAGCTGAGAAGGGCACGATGACAGGGTCAGGAGGCCCAGACACACCCAGCTTGGCCAGTGCACAAGGCAGAGCTGCCCCAGGTGCCGGCGACCACTCGCAGGAGTGACCGGCATGGGAGCCAGTCACTGAGGCCAGCAGGGAAAGGGCTGCAGCCTTCTGTAGCATGTGGCTGCAGAGCCCGATGACAAACCTCTCTTGGCGCTCAGAGACCAGCATCTTGCTGTGATTAGGCACACCCATTTGCTGGTTAGGGAAGTCCTAGAGGAGCTGGGTAGTTACAGGTGGCAGTGGAGCCAAGAGGAGGAAGGGGTAGCGTTGCCTGGGGGCTCTGGAGAGAACCAGACCTGGGTGTCATTTCCCTCCAACCTGGATCATGGACCTTTCTTAATGTCATGGCGTCATTTCCTCCTGTAATAGACATAAGTGTATATGTCCCTAAATGTCCCCAACCTGTGCTGGACACTGGGAACAAGAGACCAACAGGACAGGCCATTGCTTTCAGGGAGCTCACAATCTGGTGTGGAGGGCAAATCTCCCCCCAGACATGTTATTACAATATGGAGAGATGCAAGAAGCACACCCAAGGGACACAGGTGACCAGAGGAGGCCCCCACTGATTGTTTGCTGGGCCCCTTTTGCCAGGACTCCTGAGGCCCTGACCCCAGGAACTTAGAGATGGCATCTGTCACGTGGGAATCGCCTCTGCCTCTGGGGAAGCCCATCAGCCCAGGGCAAAGACGCCTTGGGGTGCTTCACTGAAGAGGCTGGGACAAGTTGTCCTGTGCCCTATCCCCTTCAAGCAGGCCTGTGACCGAAAGGGAAATTGAAGGCCATCAAGGGGAAAGGCTTGCATAGGCCACGCAGTATGTCCCCAGAGGGCTCACTGGACCTGGTCTCCTGACCTTGACGCCGGACTCAGCCATGATTGCTCATTGCCCAGGCCACGGGCACAGGTTGAAGGTCTCAGTACAAACGGCTGACTTCTCTGGAAACTTTGGGGACCTGGGCTTGTTCTGCACGAGGGCAGGATGGAGGGGGAGACAGCCAGCTTGAATGGGACAAGGACCTTGGAAGCTGGTGGAGTCAGGACCTCGACTTGAAAAAGGAGGAGCTGTGGTGGGAGATGAGGAGGGTGTGGGGATGAGGGTGGGACCAGAGAGTGAGCTGCAGCATGTCGGGCTCTGGGCTCAGCAGCCAGTGGACGGTGCTGGAAGGACCGCAGGAAGAGGGGTCCTTGGGGCCAGCATCTGTGGGCTTGGTTTAGGGGTTGAAGGTTGGAAAGAAAATACTCTACAGAGAGCTGAGCAGGCCTGGGGTGGGGAGGCAAGAAAGAATCATCCTAGAAGGGAGGGGACTGTCACATGAGCCTGGCTGGGGATGGGCAGATCACCAGCCCTGCTCAGGGAAGGGGTCCTCCCAGTTTCCCTGGGCTGCCCTCGGCACAAGGCAGAGGGATCAAGTCCCCCAGGCCTGTTCCGCCATCCACCCCTCCCCCACCCAAGGGGAAGAGAGGCCTCCCCTCCCCCTCCTCCCCCGGGCCCTGCCCAGGCTCCTCTCCAGCACATCCAGGTCATACCTGACTCACCTTCCCCGCCTCTGTCATTCTCTCTCTCACACGCACTTTCTCTCTTCCTCCTCTCACTCTCCCTTTGTCCCTGGGCTGAGAGAGAGGGGCAAGGGCTGGCCCAAGAAACGGTGTGGAGACCCACTGGGAGCAATGGGGGGATCAGCTTCGTGCCTCCCCCAGGCCCTGAGAGGACCCAGCACAAGGAGCTCACTTCCCAGGGAGAGCGAACAGTGCTTTCCTTGCTTTTTTTCCTTTTTTATTCATCTACCACGTAGTCAATCCCAGCCCCTTTGCGGGGAGACGAGAGGCTGGGAGACCCCCATCTGTTTCTGACCCAGGCCAGGATCTGGACCTTGAGGAGCTCTAGAGAAAGGCCAAGAGGGCAGCAGCTTTGTCTCAGCCGGGGGTCCCGGGCCTGGGGTGCACTTGACAAAGTTAACCCTTCATGTTTTGCATTCACGGGAAGCCCCTCTAGGTGCTGCTAAGGAAGGGAGTGTTGGTTACCATGGCCCAGCCTCCCTGGTCCTAGAAGCTGGGGGACAGATTCAGCCATGCTGGAAAGAGTGAGGGGAAACTGGGATGGAGGTGCTGGGGCAGAGAGTGGAGGGCGGAGAGTTCTGAAAAGACAGGAGAAAAGGCCAGGAAGCAAGCCCGGGGGGCCCTGCCTGCTTAGAGGTGCAGGATCGTCTGACTTTCCAGCTCTGCATGGGATTTTATTGGAACAATTTTTGAATCATACCTTCCATCACCTCTTGGGCAGGACCCAAGTTTCCTTGTGGGACAAGAAACCAGGTTGTAGCTCTTTACCCCACACTACGCCCTACATGTCTCTCCCTGCTTCCTGGAACCCAGCCGGCTCAGAGCCTACCCCAGTAGAGGTAGACGGAGCGCCCACTGCTCCTGGCTTCTGGGCACACCTGTTCCATTTGTCCCACGGCCTCTTTTGCTCCTTCACTGTGTCCTTGGCAGGGTTTCTCATTGGGGGGCCAGCGTCCTGGGAACCAGACTGAACTAGTGTGATTTGAGGGGTTTGCAGAACCCCCTGCCCAGATCCCCCTGGATAGCGGAGTTAACACTGAATTAACTCTTCTTTCATTGAACTCTTCGGCACAGGGTAAGAGCTTTAGGCTAAGCACTTTAATGAAATTATCTTTTATCAACAACACAATGTGATAATGATCCCGATTTAACTAATGAGGAAGATCTTCTGCCCAAGGTCAGTCACTCTGCTGGTTAGCGTAGGGGGTCACAGCTGAGCCCCCTGCCCTGCCCCCCCCCGTGTGTCCTGGAGCCCTTCCACCCTGGTGGCTGGCCAAGAATAAGACCCTGAGGCCCGTGACTGGGAGAGGGGGTGGCAGAAGGCAGGGAGGAGGCTGAGCAGGTACTCAGGGAGGTGTCTTCAAAGCTTGGCCGCCTCCTCTCCGCATCCTGCTTCCCTCAGGCTCCTGGAGGCCACCAGCAGGTGTCAGAGCAAACTGCAGCTCCCCAACCTCCCTGCCCCTACACACACACACACACACACACACACACACACACACACACACACACAAACACACACACACACACCCCTTGACATCAGGGGCTGCCTAGCAAAGATGTTGATTTTGCCCAATGAGTTTTACCCTTTCACGACCCTCACATAAGTCACTGAGAACTTGGGCAAGTAGCACCTGGATCGGAACCAGCGCCCCTTGGGCAGCCGCCCCTGGGACAGGGCCGACCTCGACACCATGGGTGCTGGGTTCCTTCCCAGGACTCTGCCCCCCAGTCACCTGGGGCCCCCTTGAGCCTCCCTTCTCCCTTTGGGCTGCCCCAGAGTAGGGGTGTGGAGGGTCTGGCTGCAGAGGGATCCACAGGAGGTCCCCAGGATTGTCGTCCTGGCCCAGAGCCTCTCAAGTTTCCTCCCTGCCCGTCCCCTTGCCCGGAGGTCTGGGCCCCTCTTCTAAAGAGCTCAGCTGTGCTCAAAAAATGCCCCCCGGGGAGACACCAGGCAGGCAGGCTGGGCACTGCCCTCTTTGTCCCTGCAGGGGCAGCGGACAAGGCAGGCTGGGGAGCAGGAGGTGCCACTGGGTGACCACAGGCAGTTCCGGCCTGTTTCTCCATCAAGAAGGAGGAAATTATTCCTGCCCTGTATTGTGTGGGGTATCAGAAAGTGAGTTGCCAGTGAAAGACCACCCCGCCCGGCCTTGGGCTGGGCAGCGGGGGCGGGACTGCAGTGGTACTGGCTTTCTGCACAGCACGCCCTCCTTCCTCTCTCCCTGGGCCTCGGCCCCTTTGCCCCCTGCTCCCTGTCACTCTCACCTGCTGCGCCTTCGCAGCGGGGAGCATGAGGCCACCTCCTCTGGGCACGGGGAGGTTATAGGGCACGGGCGGGGGAGGCAGAACCCGCCCCTGTGGACTTGAGCTTGTCCAGCTGGGAGCCCCCAGTTAGACCTCAGGGGACAGGCCTGCACTCACCCCTGCAAGGCCACCAAGAGCCGCTGCACTGGACACCCCTGCTGGATCCCTCACAGCCTCTGTGCCAGAGAACCCACTGCCGTGCGGGTCCTGAGCCGGCTGAGAGCGGGCCTCCTGGCCCTGTGGTTAGGACCTCGGGCTCCGGAGCTGGGCGACTGAGGTGCAGCAGACGTAGCTGAGCATCTAGCCTAAGGCTCCTCATCTGTCAGATGAGCTCATCAGAGGCCCGATCTCTCAAAATTCTGGCTTCCAAGAACAATGGACCTGAAGTCTGAGTCCAGGGGCCTGTTACAAGGATGCAGAAACAGCAGCTGGAATTCTCATCCTTCACGGGCACCGCCCCCCTTCCCGCCCCCCTTCCCGCCCCCGCTCCTGCTGGTTGGAAGTCGCTCCCCCACCTCCCTGGCCCAGAAAGCTGCCCTGGAGCTGTGAGCTCTGGGGTTTGGGTACACATTTCTTTCAACAATCGCCTCAGCTCACAGCTGCGGTGGTGGGAGGAGCTGCTGACAGCAGCTGCCCCCTCTCCCCACATTTGCCCCTCGCCCTGTCTGGGGATGAGCAGATTCCCACTCCTGAGCTGGGGCTGCCCCTGGAAAGAGTTATGTGCCACCTGGCCCCTGTGCTGCCCAGGAGGAGGGGCCTCTGGAGAATGGGTGGGGTGAGAAAAGAGGCCCCCTCCCCACCCTGGCAGCGCCCTTCCACCCACCCTCTGGGCAGCAGGCTGCCCTTTTCCCCCGCTGGCCCTGCTGCAGCTGCATTCCTGGCATAGCCCGGGGAGACTTCCTCCCCCTCCCTCCCGTTAGGGCAGGGACAGAGCTGCATGGGGGAGGGGAATGGGATGCCAGGTGCTTGGGCCAAACTCACCCCGACTTACACGTGTGCTCCCTGGGACTTGGCCTGTTGCTCTGGGTCTTTGAGTTCACTCAAGCCCGCCCCCCACCACCACCCTCAACAAGTGCACTCAAGAGCAGTTTCTGGACATATCCTCACCCTCATCCATGCAGTCTGGCTTTAGCTGGGTGACCCTGAGTGAATCACTTGCCCTCTCTGAGCATCAGGTTCCACAGCTGTAAAAGGAGGATTTGCTATCGTGAGGGTAGCAACAGAAACCCCCAGATGCCTGGGAACTGGAGGCGTGATCAGTGGCCTGTTCCCCCCTCCTTCCCCCACCCAGCCTCCTTCCAAGGCCCGCAGACCTTTGCTGACGCCTTCCCTGTCTCCCCTGAGCCTTAGGAAGTAGGGGTGGGAGAGGGCCAGGAGCAGGCACCAGCTCTGGAGGAAGAGAGCCGTTTATGTGGGAGGGTTAAGGGGCCAAGGGGTCCCGGCCAGGTAGAGTAGGAAGTGAAATTTATCCTGAGTCCCTTCCCACCTCATGGATCCGAGCCATCATCTCTTGTCATCCTCCCGTCTCAACCAGCTGCCGTGTTGGAAATGACCAGCAAGTGAGAGGTGTTGAATTAGCACCCCCCTGAGACTTGCTCTTCAGTGAGCAGGACTGGAAGAGAATTGAGAAGAGACACCCTGTGTGTGCTGTACTGTCTAAACCAGGGTGGAGCCCACGGTGAATGTCCCAGCTCCTGGGAGATTGTGTGGAGGGTGCCACGAGCTCGGGGGAGGCGGGAAGGGAGCTCCTACTACAGGACCAACCAACCCTATCTGAAGAGTCACCTAACCCCGCTGGGCCTCAGTGTCATCCTTCTCAAAGTGGGGAGGAAGTCAACCAAGCTGGATTTCTACACTTAATGTGGAAGGGTAGCTTTACTGCCCCTGGAGTAGCAGGACTGCCAGCGGGGAGAGTGCAGATGTCAGCCTTTGAGGACTGAGGGGGATGTTTGCAGAGAGGAAAGTGAGCCTTCTTGGGATTCCTCCGCCGTGGTCCTTCATCCCCCAGGGTGAAGTGGCCCTTCCTGGGCACCAATGAGGGCTACCTTGCAGAAATGCACGGGGGGCTAGACACAGAGCCCAGGTTCCAGGCCCTCCAAGGCCAGCCAGCAGGTCAGAGGACCCTTGGGACCAATTCAAGACAGCAAGTCCGCCCTTTGTACAGTGGCCAGTGCCCAGTGGTCTAGCCAGGGAGGAACCCAAGTCATGTCCAAAGATCCAGTGGGCAACAGGCCATCAAATGAGAGACCCTTGTGTCTGGGAGAAGAGGCTGGCTCTGTTTCCATCATGCCTGTAAACAAGCAGCTCTCTGGCCATCTGAGTCCAGCTTCTCCATACATTCTCTGTCCTTCTGTTCTGTTCCCTTCGCAACAGGGTGTTAGATTCAGGCTGGAATCCCTGCTTGGTGCTAGACCTAGACATTTCTTCCTGGGTCTCAACTGAATCAAGCTTATGAATCCCATACTGTTTTCTATTCACTTTACAAAATAAGGGCAAAACGGATCAACAGAAAAAATTTTCCCAAGCCACTGCTTGTCTGAGAGAGAGGCCTGCCTGTTCACATCCCTGTGCCACAGCTGGAAACGTTCCTTGTCTAAAGTAGCTAAGTCTGAATTAAGTGTCGTGTGTAACATGCAAAAGTGGAACACGTAAAAACCAGGGCTTTCACTTGAGATAGATGGTGATAAGCTATGGATGAGTATTATCATCCTTTGAACAGCAACTAAGAAATATACAAAAAGGCATAGCTAAAATGCCAACAGAGCAGACAATATAGAATATTTTTAATTCTTGATCAACACAAACAAGTCAAGAAGGGAAGAACAGAGGAGACAAACAGAGAGCAAATAGCAAGACAACATTAAATGTAAATGGACTGAATACTCCAATTAAAAGGCAGAGAGTGTCTGACTAGATCGAAAAGCAAGACCCAACTATCACTGTCTGCAAGAGATGTACTTTAAATTTAAAGGCATGTGCAAGGTGAAAGTAAAAGGGTGGGGAAAGAAAGACCATGCAAACACCAAGTATAAGGAAGCCTTGCTAAAATCAGACAAAGTGGACTTCAGGACAAGGAGTATTACCAGGGAGTATTTCCCAATAATAGAGGGGCCAATTCATCAAAAATGTCTTAACTGGGCAGCCTTGGGCAAGTTACTCAGCTTCAATTTCCCCATCTGCAAACAACAACAATAAAAGTACCCACCTAGTTATGGGTACAGTGAGGATCACAGGATTTAACTCACCATGCTTAGCACATAACCAGTGCTCTGTGACTCTTAGCCCTCAGTGTTGTTGCATCTGGGACAAAGCCTCAGGCTCTCACCGCGATCCTGGCTGAGCTTCTTCTGAGGTGAGGCTCTGCAGGCTGTTGCAAGATAAGATGTGAACACAGGCCACTACCTGGTTCCTCCAGTTCCCTTTCCGTGTGTGTGTGTGTGTGTGTGTGTGTGTGTGTGTGTGTGTGTATAGAGACCTGAGGCAGAGGAATGGGACGAATGAGTCAGCCTGCATCCACTAATCCGTTTGCTGCTAGACCCAAAGGATGAAGTCAAGGAGACACTGGGACCGGGCCAGGAGGAGTGCAACGACCAGGTGGGGGGTTTGGATGATTGCCTGGTTTAACTGGTCCTGGATGGGATGGCTCCAGGCTGACCTGGGTCATCTTCCAGCCTGAGAAGCATGAAGGCAGTCAGCACCTGGGACCTGCCAAGTTCACATGGCAGGAACCACAATTATCTTTGGGCCTTTCCCTCTGGTCGCCGGCCCAGAGAGAGTGCTTGGTGACCTTCCCCACTTGCCCCGAGACCCCCAGCCCCCTGCTCCAAGGCTGTAATGGCAGGGCTAGCTTCACCTCTGGCAGGGCTGGGAGCCCTGCTGGGGCTGAGCCAGCTTTGGCATGGAGGCCAGTGCAAGGGTGAGGTTCCAGCTGGGGCTGCAGGCAGGTGGGTTTCTGAATCACGATTGATTCTTTCTCCCAGGCTTCAGTGCTCTTCCTCCACATCCATCCCTTGCTCTTCTCCATTCCTTTCCTGACACCACGTCCCTGTCACCCGCAGTAGCCGCCGAATGCCCTGCATTGGACGTTCATTGACACCCACTGAACACAAGACACTGGGCACATGGTGCCCTCTCTCCTATCGTGGGTGGTGGGTGCCGGCACACCCGGCTTTACAGACGAGAGAGCCGAGAGGCTCTGAGAGGTAAAGGCACTTGCCCAGGATCCCACAGCTGATAAAAGGCAGAGTCAGGCTTTGAAGGTGGTCACCTGACTCCAAGGTCATTTTTCTTTACTGATTTTGGTCTAGATTAATCTTCAATACACCGACTCATCAGAAATCTTCAAGGGCTTCCCATTGTCTTCAAGGGCTTCTGCAGCCTCCAAACTGTTTTGATCTTGCATCCCTATTAAGTAAAACGTTTTGAGCACATTCTCCATTATATGTCCATTTAAATTATCTACAAATTATTTGTGCGAGCTAATGTACTCTTGTATTACGTACATTAGAAAACATTCAAATATGGTTTATATATGAAAGAAATATATCAAAAATAGTCTCTAATATTTTCTCCTCACCTCTGGGGATCAGCCTGTGAGTACCCCTGGGGTACACATACATCCCTACCTTGGAGACAGCCAGCCTGGAGGATGAAGTGACAACTCCTGAGACTGATACTGGGTATTCTGTCATCTAAAGCCCTCAGCAGGACTTCCCTGGTGGCGCAGTGGTTGAGAATCTGCCTGCCAATGCAGATGACACGGGTTCAAGCCCTGGTCTGGGAAGATCCCACATGCCGCGGGGCAACTAGGTCCGTGAGCCACAATTACTGAGCCTGCGCGTCTGGAGCCTGTGCTCCGCGACAAGAGAGGCCGCAATAGTGAGAGGCCCACGCACTGCGATGAAGAGTGGCCCCCGCTTGCTGCAACTGGAGAAAGCCCTCGCACAGAAACAAAGACCCAACACAGCCATAAATAAATAAATAAATAAATAAATAAATAAATAAATAAATAAATAAATAAATAAAAATAAAGCCCTCAGCAGATCTCTTTCTACTGCCCCACAGACCAATGTCAAGGAATCAAATGGGCCACAATCATTCTCAACTCCACATCTATGCCCATACTCCCTCCCCACCTCCTTTCCCTTCTCCCCCTTCCCAAGTATTCCATATTGTATGAGCTCCAACCCAAACCCTAGGTTCTGTGCAAAGCCCTCCTCTCCTACCCTAGACCCGGGCATTTGTACCAATCATTCTGCCCCCCAACCTCAGCCTGCCTGCATCACCATTAACTTATCTTGCCTGGCATGTCTCACCTTGCTGAGTACTTTATGTGGGTACCATTATTATTACTTGCATTTCATAGCTAGGTAAACTTGGGCTCGGAGAAGTCAAGTAATTTCCCCAAGGTCACACAGTAAGTGATAGAGCCTGTCTCTAGAGTCTGAACTCTGCTTCAGCACTAAGCTATGTGAAGCAAAGATGGTCTCTTACATTGTTGTTTATTCTTCCCAGCAACTAACATAGAAATATAGATATATGTCAAGCAAAGTGCTGAACGAATGATTGTTTGAATGGGTGAATGAATGAATTACACAGGCCACCACGAAGAAGAAAGCCCTTGGACTTCCTTGGTGGTGCAGTGGTTAAGAATCCACCTGCCAGTGCAGGAGACACGGATTCGAGCCCTGGTCCGGGAAGACCTCACATGCCGTGGAGCAACTGAGCCTGTGTGCCACAACTACTGAGCCTGCGCTCTAGAGCCCGCATGCCACAACTGCTGAGCCCGTGTGCCACAACTACTGAAGCCCGCGTGCCTAGAGCCCATGCTCCACAACAAGAGAAGCCACCGCAATGAGAAGCCCATGCACCACAACGAAGAGTAGCCCCTCCTCACAGCAACTAGAGAAAGCCCACGCACAGCAACGAAGACCCAATGCAGCCAAAAATAAATAAATAAAAATACATATATAAGTTAAAGAAAAAATAAAAAGAATCTGCCTGCCAATGCAGGGAACATGGGTTCGATCCCTGGTCTGAGAAGATCCCACATGCCTCGAGGCAACTAAGCCCATGTGCTACCAACTACTGAGTGCACACTCTAGAGCCTGTGAGCAGCAACCACTGAGCCTGCACACCGTAACTACTGAAGCCCTCGTGCTCTGGAGCCTGCGTGCTGCAACTACTGAAGCCCGCGCCCCTAGAGCCTGTGCTCCACAACAAGAGAAGCCACTGCGATGAGAAGCCCATGTACTGCAATGAAGAATAGCCCCCACTCGCCACCACTAGAGAAGAGCCTGTGCACAGCAACGAAGACCCAGTGCAGCCACAAAAAAAAAGAAGAAAACCCTTGTTGGAGGAGAAAGGGCCTACTTGATTCCTAGTACAGAATGTATTGGCTCCTATACCTAAAGAATCCTGGTTAAGACTTCAAGCTTCATGCATGGCTGAATCTGGGCACTCAGATGTCATCACCAGGATTCAGTGTCTCCAGCTCCTGGCTTGGCCATCCTCTGTGTTGACTTCATTCTCAGGCAGCCTTCACTGGCAACTCCAGGGTCATGCCCTGGAACCTAGCAATCCCAGCAAGAGGAGAGGGTTGTCCGATGGCTCATTGCACCAGCTTAGGCCATGGGCCTATCCTGGATCCCATTTCTGTGGCCCTCGGGTTGGGATGAACAGTTAGTCCCCAAGCACTGGAGCAGGAGGGTTGGTAGCTCCATACAGACCACATAAGCTGAGGTGGGGCTGGGGAGTAGGATGCTGTAACCAGGAGATGGGAGAACGAATGTGCACAGGTGTGAATTTCAAGTGTCCACTTGACTTTATCTCTTGCAGGACCTGGTAGACTGGCGGAAGCCCCTACTGTGGCAGGTAGGCCACTTGGGAGAGAAGTATGATGAGTGGGTCCACCAGCCGGTGACCAGGCCCATCCGCCTCTTCCACTCAGATCTCGTCGAGGCCCTCAGCAAGACTGTCTGGTGAGCCCTGTTCTCGGACCATGGTGGGCTATCCCTCTCTCCTGATGGTACCAGTCAGATGCAAAGGGGAAGGGGCAAATGGATCCCTCCCTGGAGCCGAGAGCTGTACTGTAAGCTCTTGGCGATGGTGGAACATGCCATAGGCATAATCCATTCGTATGCATGATTTTGTCCACTGAGTGACAATCCAACATGTAGCCAGAAACCACTTTGAATGTCACTCCTGTTCTATTCCAGACTCCTGTGAGGGGTTTCTAGCCTTCCCTGCCCATGGCGGACTATTTTGCCTGCAATTAGCCCCTCTGCCACAAGAGGTCAGCACCTATCTAGCTGCACTGTCAGCCAGAGGGACTCTTTTTTTTTTTTTTTTTCCCTGCCAGTAATTCATCTCAGAGACTGAGACAGACTCACAGCTCCTCTCTTCTTTTCTCCTCCTCCCCTCCCCACCCCCGACATCAGTGTCCTCTGGACCGCAGGTCTCCATATGCTTTGTGGACATGCTTTGGTATCATCTCATCCCCCTCTAGTTGAGAGGTGTGTCTCTAGGGAAGTTGGACCCTCTCGAGCTTCTGTGCATGTATATCTCTCACCCTGATGACCTTCCTGCAGGTACAGCGTCCCCATCATCTGGGTTCCCCTGATGCTGTATCTCAGTTGGTCCTACTACCGAACCCTCGCCCAGGGCAACGTCCGACTCTTCACATCCTTCACCACAGGTAATGTCGGGTCCTTCCTCAATTGCTCCCGTGGCTCCTGAAGGCCGGAGACCTTGGTGCTCTCCCTGGTCCTGAGTTTCTGAGAACATAGAACCCTAAACCATATCACAAAGATTTTAAAATGAGGTCTATCTGTAGAAATATTCTTCCAAAAGAAATGTCAGACCTCCCCACCCTCCACAAAATGAGTTTTAAAAAACAACCAGCCACACATTAGCAGACACTAAATGAAATCATTTCATCAAGTAGTGTAACAATAAACACGGGGGTTTCTCACTGAGTCTAAGAATAGAAAAAGTGTGACCTGGGATTGTTCGTCAGGAAACTAAATGAAGTCATTTCACCAGGTGGCACAGCAGAGAGCTGAACTTGGAATGGTTCACGAACAGAACACAGATTAGAGCCTGGGAGAGAAGGATCCCAGAGTGTCCTAGAATGTCCCCCAGGGCAAAGGCCCAGCGGCAGAAGCCCTGACTCAGAGTAGCAACCCACTAACCTCTACTGAGCACTTATCACATGCCTGGTGCTTTCCAGGGACCATCTCATTTAACCCTCCCAACAGCCCCACAACAAAGGTACACCCCTTTAGAGATAAGGAAATGGAACCTCAGGAAGTCAAGCGAGCAATTCAGGGTCACGTGGCTAGGATGTAGATGCTAGGTGCCACCCAGGTGGGCAGGGGACAGAGAGAAGGGCTGACATGGGGTGACTTCCAAAGAACCTGTGAGGCTGAGTCTCTCAGGGCAGCCACAGGTTTGGGCCTCTTCTGCCAGCCTGCCTCCCAAGTTCATCACCCACCTTTGGTCTTCAGGTGCATGCCACCTGCCCAGGTAATCTGTCCGTCCTGGCAGAACCTGCCTTGGGGAAGTGCTTGCCCATGGCAAATGGCTCAGACAGAGGCCGGGTAGAGGGACAGGTGGGAGAGGGGTGCTGGGAATAACTCAGATGGGCTTTCCTCTCCTGATCACATGTCATGTTCCCAAATGTGAGCCTCTGAACCCCTGTCTCTGCCAGAGACATCTCATCCCCCTCTAGTTGAGAGGTGTGTCTCTAGGGAAGTTGGACCCTCTCGAGCTTCTGTGCATGTATATCTCTCACCCTGACGACCTTCCTTCTCTCCACACTCCGAGGCTCTCTCCTGCCCGCCTCCCCCAGGAGGAGAAGTTGAGGGCTGAATGGTTTAGATGAGAGGGGCCACGGCCACAGCACTGGGAGCCCCAGTTTTCCCATCTGGTCCGGGATGGGGAGGGGCTGAGCCAGCTGCAGGAAGTCCCCCAGAGCCCAGGCTGCTCCCGGTCCCCAAGGGTTAATGTGTGCACCCCTTGAGCCAAGGTTACCCTTTTCTGCCCACGCTGAATAGCTCAGGCACAGCACAGGGCTTGTTGCTGAGACGGCCTGCTCACTGAATCACCCACTGTCTGCCGGGCGCTCCCCTAACAATCACCAACAGTGGCAGGGCCGCCAGGGCTGGGGCCGGAGGGGGAACGGGATGCCAGAGCTTTGGCCCAGGTCCCTTTGCAGGATTCCTCCAGAGATGCCACTCGGTACCAGCTCCGGCCTGATGGGCTGACGGGGGTGATGCTGGGGTGAGGGGGCGGGCAGAGACTTGACCTATAGGAGGGGACTCTTCTGCGAGGCAGGGAAGGTGATTCGACGGCTTCATCAGAACCACCGGCCTCTGCAGAGAGCTGAAATGTGCTGTCTAATAAAGGTCTAGTGTAGGGGGTTAGTGGGGCTGTGACCATGATGCCAGCGATGGTGGCATGAGAGCCGCACACGCCTCCCTCACCTGCAGCTCATCAGGCAAGGCACAGGCCACAGGCAGAAAAAAATCGAGCCACAAAACAAGGCGAGTGGAAACTCAGCAGGGTCCCAGCACAGCTGCTGGACGAAGGGTGCACTGGAGTAAATGCAGGAGACTCAGGGTGCCAAGGAACAGCGGAAGCTGCACGGAGACACCAGTGCAAGGCTGAAATTCCTAGGTGCGTGTGTGAAAATGCTTTGGAAAGCAGAGGGCTTCTGCTTTCTACATCCAGGCTGGCCCCCAGCACAGTTCCTGGAGGCGCATTAGAGTGAGTGCAGAGCAGCGTCCTAGGCAAGGATTCAGGCCTCCATGCGATTGTGGTGGGAGCCCCAGCAAAGGTCAGGACCAAAGTCTGTGGCCAGGGAATGCTTCTGTGTGTCCAGTCCTTTCCCTGCTGACAAGAGAGCTACACAGCGAGGAAGGGCTCCTGCACTCTGGGGCGGGGGGGCGGGGGAGCTGGGAAACTCCTTCTCCCCCAACCAGGGACCCTCCAGAGCCCTGCAAGGAGAACTGAGAAAACACAGCACAAGGGGGACTGTGGGTGGAACTTAGATGTACTTTGACTCATTATATTTAAAAATTATAGTAGCTGCTTGTTATACATGAGGCATATTATATTATTATGATAAGTATTAATACACAATATATTATTCTTATATATAAGATATATATTTATCACATAATCAGGTGTTATATTCCCTCTGTCTTAGCAACAGCCCTTCACAAGTGGTAGGATATTTTACTGTTGAGAAAACACGTAGATAGTACAGAGCCGGGATCTGAACCCAGGTCTGCAAATCCAAAGCCCAGGCTTCCTGCACGTCACCAGAGTGTCCCGAAAGACCCCAGAGGTGTCCAGCCTTCCCTCAAAGTGGGACCTGGCCAACCAGAGAAGCCCAGGCAGGGCTGGATGGCCACTGACAGGCAATGCTGTCAGGCAAGTGTCTCGTGCCAGATGTGGACACAGCAGGCCCCACTGATGAGAAATGTCAGACCAGCTCAACACCTGATTTGAGAGAGATTGGATGGGTCCTTTGGGGATTGAATCTTAGCTGCGTTGTGTGCTCCTTTCCAGGCGAGGTGTGAAAAATCCTTCCTTAGCTTAGAGACTCATTTGGAACTGTCCCTCAGAATGGCCCTGGGCCTGGAATATGGTCCAAAGAGCAGGAAAGTCACCTCTCCTCCTCACCTTCCTGGGCTCTCTCCTTCCTCACTACTTCCCTGTGGTCATTCACACTGGGCACAGTCCTTCAGAAGTGCTTCCTTAAACAGAACCAGAGGCTGCCCCTGTGCTGCCCTTAGAACAGTGCGGGTCAAATCTCATCTTTGTCCAGCCCTCCAGAGAGACTTGGGCTGGCCCATGAATCTCCCACGAGTGTCTGAGCACCTGCTGCGTTAAGCACAGGAGATACAGAACGGACTACCCACTCTGCCCAAAAAATGCTCACAACCTGGTGGGGACGAATGAGTAAAACAGCAGCCATAGCTCAACCTGATAAAGGATGATGTGGCAGCCCTCGAACCCGGCCCAGGTTGGGGCAAAGGGCGTCTGCGGAGGCTTCGCACAGGAGGAGACATGTGGGGTAAGGAAGGGAGAGAGGGAATTCCAGCGAAGGAAAAGATATGTGTGGGTGGGGAACGTGGGGCATCTCAGGAGCCACAAGTGGTTCGGTTTGGTCCCCGTACAGGGTGACGGGACAATGAGGCTGGCAGGGCTGGGTCTCAAGGGAGCTCGAGTGCCAGGCTAGGGGTTTGGACTTTACCTAAAGAGAACGAGGCACCACAGGAGAGTTTTAACAGCATGTAGGGGCAGAGAGTTGGAGTAGGAAGCTGACGCAGCCACCGGGTGGTGAGGTAGTGGCGGAGTCAGAGCAGTGAAGTGACCCAAGAGATTTTTTTTTTAAATTGAGGTGAGATACATATAACATAAAATGAACCATTCTGAAGAGAACAATTCAGTGGCATTTAGTACGTTCACAATGTTGTGCCACCACCACTTCTGTCTAGTTCCAGAATGTTTTCATCACCCCAAAAGGAAACCCCATCCCCAATGAGCAGCTGCTCCCCATTCCCCCCTCCTCCAGCCCCTGGCAGCCACCAGTCTACTTCTGTCTCTCTACATTTGCCTGTTCTGGACATGCCATATAAATAGACTCCTACAATATGTGGTCTTTTGTGTCTGGCTTTTTTTTTACTTTGCCAGAAGATACTAAGGAGAGGGAGCTGACAGAGCTTGGTGACAGGTTGGACACGGGAGAGGGGAATAAGTTGAGCCTTAGGTAATGTGTGGAAGTCATTAACCCCCCCACTGAGGTGCAGCCTGGGGTGATAGGGTGGGCAGGAAGGAAGAAGAAGATGATTGGCTTCATTTGGAAGCTGCTGACCTTGGAGGCGGGGCTGTGGACAGCTGCATGGAGATGCCCAGTAGCAAGTGGCCGTCCAGGGCTGAGCTGGAGGCATAGATCTGGGGCTTGTCAGCAGGCAGGTGCGGCTGACATCCTAGATCAAACAGAGAGCATATAAGAGGGGAGGGTCAAGGTTTTGACCCTGGGGACAGAGGCAGTTTCCACGATGGAGCCTGACAAAGGGCATCTAGAGAAAAGGAGAAAAGCCAAGTATCCCAGCAGGCAGGGAGTGGAGCTGTGTGTTCAAACCTTGTTGGTTCCAGTTCCTCTGAGAATCTGAAAATTTGTGGACTCAACCCCCAGAAAGATGCACACAGACGCATCGTTTGGGATACCATGTCAGCAGGTTCACTCTGAAATCCAACCGAGGACTCTGGGTATTCATAAACCTCAGGATGGGAACTTATGGGGTTACAGATTCAAAAATAGAATGGTCACCAATGTCATATGCCACAGCCAAGTTAGAGACGAATTGAAAAAAATTACTTCGATCTGGCAAGAAATACATCACAAATGGCCTTTGCAGTTCTTTGTAGAAGACAGACTTTAGGGACTTGAGCGAATGGTAAGAGGTGAAGTAGATTTGAGTCTAGCCAACCTTTTCAGTAGGTTTGGCTATGAAGGTACTGCATCTATGATGGGAAAGTCTTAAAGATGAGCAGAAGAGCCAGTGGAGGAGAAGTTGAAGATTCCCAGAGTGGTTGGTTGGGATGGAGGGGCCGGAGGGGAGGCAGACTGAGGGCTGTGCATTACCTAGTGGGGTGAGCTGGACAAGTAATGTAAGTTGTCTGTAATTCCACATCCTCACTCACATGGGCAATGCCAGTGCTTCCCTCGAGAGGCTGGAGTGAGATGAAATGTGAAGTAACCCATGTAAAGCACTTGAGTGGCACCTGGCATGAAGGGTGCCTCAATACACATCCGCTGCTGCTGTTATTATTATTATTATTATTATTATTATTATTATTATTATTATTGCCACCATCCAGTGCCCAGGTACCTGGGTACACACTTCTTCTCTGAGGAGCAAGAAGGAAGTTTCAGGGTTGGGGCACAATCAAGTGTGGTTGAAGGTGGACGGATGTGAAGGAGCTGTTCCCCCCCCACCTCTTTTCTTCCACCCCAAGTCGTTTTTTCTCTGTGAAGTAGGAGTCTGGGTGGAAGGAACGGGGGATGTTTGAGGGCAGTGGGGAGAGAGCTGAACCTGGAGACATAAAAGGATCACTAGGCAGTGTTTGAGGTCTAGCTGAGGTTGAAGGCGCCAGACCCATGGCTACACACGTCTCCTCTGTGTTCAGCAGCTTGGGTGTGGAGTGGAGAAATAGGTCTTGTGCTGATCCTGGCTTGGGAGGTCATGGGGGCAGCTGAGGTCAAAAGAGAATGGCTAGCTTTAGAAAACAGTTTGGTAGTTTCCCCAAAAGTTAAACACAGTTGCAATAGGTGCCAGCAATTCCACTCCTAGGCATATACCCAAGACAACTGAAAACATACGTCCACACAAAAAATCGCACATGAATGTTCATAGCAGCATTATTCATAATAGCCAAAAAGTAGAAACAACCCAGCTGTCCATCAGCTGATGAGTGCATAAACAAACGTGGTGCATCCATATTAATAAGGAATATTATTCAGCCTTAAAAAGGAATGAAGTTCTGATACATGCTACAACGTGGATGAACCTTGAAAATATTGTAAGTAAAAGAAGCCAGTCACAAAAGACCACATACTGTATGAGTCCATTGATACAAAATATCCAGAATAGGCAAATGCAATAGACAGAAAGTAGATTAGGGGATTCCTGGCTCTGGGAAATGGCAGGGGTTGGAGGAAATGGGCAGTGCCTGCTAATGGGTAAAGGGTTTCTTTCTGGGGTGATAAAAATGTTCTAAAATTGTGGTGATGGTTGTACAACTCTGAGTATACTAAAAACGATTGAATTGTACACTTTAAATGGGTGAATTGTAAGATATGTGAGTTACATTTCAATAAAGCTGCTCATTTTTAAAAGAGAGAGCAAGTATAGCCAAAGCAATAGCTTGTGGAGAAAAGAAGTAGAACTAAGAGGGTGAGGATAGACATGAAGAAAACTGTGACAAGAGCTGAAGTGTCGGTGAAGTCAAAGAATGGATGAAGTAGAGAAAAGAAACGAGAGCCGGAAGGACTGCAGGCTGTCCTCCGAGGGCTGGGCATGGGGAACCTCACACTTGATGATAATTACACCTCTCCAGTCTTCTGGTCTCCGGGCTAATCTTCTTCAGGTTTTTCACATCTTCCTCATATGCTATGATTTTAAGTATTGTTCATGAACCTGTCTCTCTTTGGGTGTTCCTGACCCTCCTGGCCCCCCAGTCCCTGGTGGTTAACATCTTCCACCAATAGCCCCCCAGCTCTGCTGGCTTCATCAGGATCGCCCCTCCCTCTCCTCCATGCTGCTGGGGCAAGGTCACTTTTTCCTGGTGTCTTAGTCCGTTCAGGCTGCTATAACAAAACATCACAGACTGGGTAGCTTGTAAACAACAGACATTTATTGCTCACGATTCTGGAGGCTGGAAGTCCGAGATCAGGGTGTCAGCATGGTCAGGTGAGGGCCCTCTTCTAGGTCAAAGACTCATTGTATCCTCACATGGCAGAAAGGGGAAGAGTTCTCTCGAGCCTCTTTTATAAGGGAATTAGTCCTATTCACCCCATGACCTAATCACCTCCCATCACCTTGGGGGTTAGGTTTCAACATATGAATTTGAGGGAACACGTTCAGACCATAGCACCAGGTAAAGGTCCAGTGCTGGCCATAGCTGTTCCTCTTACAGTCCCTTTAAGGAAGATCTCAGATCTCTAGCCAAATCTTACTCTGATACCAAAGCCAGACAAAGACACCACAAGAAAGAAAACTACAAACTAATATCACTGACGAATATAGATGCAACAATCCTCAACAAAACACTAGAAAACGGAATCCTAGAACATATTAAAGGATTATACACCACCACCAAATGGGATTTATTCCAGAATGCAAGGGTGGTTCAACATCTGAAATCAATGTAATACCCCACATCAATAGTCCTCTGAGAGGACTCCTCCTAAGCCCAACACAGATCGTCACAGCCTCCTTCCCATTTTGATTCAAAGGCCCTGATAGTGGGGCTGGGCCCCATAGCTGCTGGGCAGAGGGCAGCAGCTCCCAAGGTGACGGGGCCGTGAGACAGGACCTCTGGAGCTACCAGGCACTGCTGTGCCCCGGGGCTGTCTGCCCTGACCTTGCCTCTCTCCTGCCCCTCTGCAGAGTACTCAGTAGCCATGCCTGAGTCCACGTTCCCGGGCCTCTTCATGCTGGGGCTGCTGCTCTGGAGTCTAGTAGAGTACCTCATCCACCGCTTCCTGTTCCACATGAAGCCCCCCAATGACAGCTATTACCTCATCATGCTGCACTTCGTCATGCACGGCCAGCATCATAAGGTGAGCAGGGCAGGCTCTCACCCGGGTCCCTGCCACTGTGACCCACCCGTGGGAGCTGCCCATCTTGGTGGGAGTCAGGTTGAGAGCGAGGGGAAATCAAGGGCGTGTGACTGGGTCCTAACCTGCACCGGGCGTGGACAGAGTGAGCATGTGTGTCCAACTTTAATCCTCACAACAACTTCATTCCTTCATTTATTCATTCATTCAGTAAATGCTCACTTAAGTGCTCACTATGTGCTGGGCACTGTTCTAGATACCATTGAACGAAAGTCAAGAATCACTGCCCTTGTGGAGCTTCATTCTGAAGGTGGTGCTGCAGTTCTCCCCATTCCACAGACTGGCAGACTGAGGCTTGGGGAAATAAAGGAACTAAGGAATTCACCCAAGGTCACACCTGGATGTTGTCCCCTGTGGAATCCAGAGTCTGTGTTCTCAGCCATCCACCCCCCTGGGGCTCCTCAAGGGCAACATGATGGTCCCAGCAGCTGGGATTGGAAGCCAGGTCTGCCCAGAGGAAGTTGTGTCCCCCTGCTGCTTCTCTGTCCCTGCACCGTGCTGTTCTCAGCCTGTCCCAGGATCTCCATCCTCCCCCCTCCCTTCCTTCCTTCTTTGTCCTGGAGCCGGTGTTCTGGCACATGGCCAGCAAGTCCTGTTGCTCCTGGTCAGATGGGAGGGAGGCCCACATCAGTATATTGCTCTTTCTCTGTCGCCTGATTTCTCTCTCTCCTCTTTCAGCCCAGAGAGGGTCTCTCCTCAGAATACTCACACAGTCTCTAAAATCTTACCTGTCTGCCAGGCCCTTGACTTGTGAAGCTCCAGAGCCAAAGACTAGGTTCCTTTGCTGTCTGGTTCACTGTGACAACACCCCCTTGGAACAAAGAAGGCCACCTGGGGTGGGGGACCTGCCTGTTAACACTTCCAGGATCATCCACCACGTGCGCCTTCATCACCCTCAGGCCTTGTCTAGGTGCCCCGCCTGGTACTTGGGGTGGGGGGTTGGGCCTCCTCTCTAGCACCGAACAAATTCCAGAGACAAAGGGGCCTCTTGAGCATAAAGCGGGGCTCTGCTCTGCGAGCATCCTGCCCACATCACACCCACCCCTGTTTTCTTGGCCGGTTTTCCAGGTCCCATCCTGGCTTGGAAATTGCGGGTGGGACAGACTCTCCAGGGCTTTTAGGCTTGGTGGCCCACCCTCCCCAAAGCCACCGAGAGTGCCAAGCCTACGCCCTCCCTGGACTGTGTGGGCTGCTCCGCCCCGTCCCCCATGGGAGCACCTCTGGGCCGGCATGCTGTGTGTGACCACAGTCAGGCCCTGGGGCCCCGGGCTGCGTCCTGACTCATGAGCCCCTCCATCCACAGGCACCCTTCGACGAGTCCCGCCTGGTCTTCCCCCCGGTGCCAGCCTCTCTGGTGATAGCTTTCTTCTATGTGTTCTTACGGCTCATCCTGCCCGAGGCGGTGGGGGGCACCGTGTTTGCAGGGGGCCTCCTGGGCTACGTCATCTACGACATGATCCACTACTATCTGCACTTCGGCTCCCCGCACAAGGGCTCCTATCTGTACCACCTGAAAGCCCACCACGTCAAGCACCACTTTGCACATCAGCAGTCAGGTAAGGACCTGCCGGTGCCTCCCCGCTTCCTCGTTTGTTCATTTCTTATTTGACAGCTACCCCTGAGCTTCCAGCCAGGGCCAGGCACGGTTCTGGGGATGCACAGTCAGCAAGGCAAGCCTGGGACTCCCATCCTAGTCCCTGGTGCAGGGGGCTGTGCGGAGACAGACAAACAAGGAAACCAGTAAATAGCAAAGACCATTTCAGACAGTGATAAGTGCCACGAAGAAAATAAAGCTAAGTGATGTTAGAGAAACCATGTCAGCGGGGCAGGGGACCCACACTGTTTAATAATATAGAATGTGAGTCACAGATGGGATTTTACATTTTCTAGTAGCCACATTAACAAGTAAAATTAAACCAATGAAGTTCATTTTAATAATATAGTTTATTAAGCCAAATACAACCAAAATATTATCATTTCAACGTGTGATCAATATAAAAATTGTTGGGAATTCCCTGGAGGCCCAGTGGTTAGGACTCAACGCTTTCACTGCCATGGGCCCAGGTTTGATCTCTGCTTGGGGAACTGGGATCCTGCAAGCCGTGCGGCGTGGCCAAAAAAAAAAAAAAAAATTTGTTAATGAGAAATTTTACATTCTTTCCTTCTATTAAGTCTTCGATATCTGGTGTGTATCTTGCACTTACAAGCCCGTCGCCATTCAAGGGCTAAATGTTCATTGGAAATACTTGATCCATATTTAGAGTTTATAAAATTTACAGTCAAAAAAGTAGACTCACATACATGAGTTGCTCCAAATGTGCCTAAAAGTTTTCCAGTAACTGAATCGAGTATAGGTTTTTACATTGAAATGTAAGTGAATTAAAATTAAATGAAGTTGGGAATTTAGTCCCTCCATAGCTCGGGCCACATTTCCAGTGCTCAGGAGTCACATGGGCTAGTGGCTACCCTGCTGGACAGCAGAATGCTAGCTAAAGTGGTCCAGGAAGGTGTCACTGCAGAGACGTCATTAGCGCTGAGACCTGAATTAGGAGAAGCCAGCATCCAGTGTCTGGAGGAAGAGCATCCCAGGAGCAACAGGTGCGAAGCCTTGAAGCAGGAATGAACTTGGCATCTTCAAAGAGAAGGAGGCGGCTGGAGTGTGAGGGAGAGACAGGCAGAGGCAGACAGCAGCCAGGCTCTCCCAGGACGCCAGGCCAGATAAGAAATTGGGGGTTATTCCAACCGTATCCTTTGGAGTCTAGAAACACTGGTACCCTGCTCTTGACTTCTGCCAGAATGGCCCTGAGAGTTGGGAAGGCCATCGGGGACCGATGTTGAAATCTTCCCCACGTGCTAGCCCCAGCTAGGCTCCCTTCCGAGCAAACTGACTCCTTCAAGAATGCCTCATCTTCTCCCCATTTGTCTCCCTCTCTAGGATTTGGCATCAGCACTAAATTTTGGGATCACTTTTTCCACACCCTTATTCCGGAAGAACCCCACCCGAAGATACAGTGACAACTCCCAGCCCTGTTGTCCTGCCCTCAGCCCCGCCGTGGCCCCTACCCCAGTCCACCCCCATCCAGACCCTGCAAAGAAGGTTTGCTTGACCAGGCAGTACGGGCTTTGTCCGGCCCTCCGGCTTGGTGGAGGGTGCTGGGGAAACCCTGAAGCCCGAGGCTAACCCTGAGACTGCCCTCCTGACCCAGCACAGGAGGGTCACGTCCACTTGGTGGCCCAGTGTCCCTCAGGGACTAGCTCTTCCCTGGAGCATCCCAGCCTCTTCACTCACACCCCCGCCCAGTGCCTTAGCCCACAGGACTGCTTCAGGACCCGGCCAGTGGGGACTTTCCTAAGGGGAGTGAAGGCAACTGACCCCTGGGACCAGCTGGTGTCCCACCTGTATCTTAGCACCCTGGGCTCCCTAGGAGCTGCCCCCCCCCGAAACCCTGGAACTGCCAGTGTTAACAGTGAAGAATGGGGTCTGCAGGGCCATGGCCCTCGTCTTCCCCACCTTCTCCTCCTGGGGAGGGTGTGGTGGCTCTGGCTGTTGTCCTGAGGACTGGAGAGCACAGAGGTGGATGAAGCGCTCTCAGAAGAGGAGAAAGCATGAAGCCTCCTCCAGGCCACCCCCAATCCCGGGGCGGCACCTTTGTCCCCTGCCAATGACAAATGCCAGCTGCATCACCACGTGCCTCGGGCTGTGACACATCCAGCACCCACACGCCTGGCCCTCACCTGTCTGTGCAGGTGGGCCGACAGTAGCTGTTGTGGGTCTCAAGGCTGGAGGGAGCCCACGCCCCTTTCTTTAGGAAGCACCAGCTGCTCTAGCCATCTCTTCGCCTCCAGAATCACAAAGCTTTTCCCCAAGGGAGGCTAAAGAGACCTCTCCGTGGGTGGGAGCCCCATCCTGTCCCCAGCCATTCTCGACCTCCACCTGGCATAAGTGGGCCCCTGCCCGCCTCACTCAGGACCCTTCCAGCCAGTGCCTCCTTAAGCCGACAAGAAGCCTTGACGCGGTGCCTTATCTCCCAGCCCCTCCCACCCCAGCGGACGAGGTTCCCACCCTTTCTTCCTCATAACCAAAACCCTCGCTGCTCACAAGAGGGTCTTATTTATAAACTATATAAATACCCTTAGTCGGGCCCCAGACCAAGTAGCTGCTCAGATTGCCCTTTCTAATCCTACATGTCGAGCTTATGTAAAAACGTTTTTGTCTTATTTTTGTTCCCTGCTTACCCACAAACCGTTACTACTTGAAACTTTTTAAAAACTCGATGTGTGTAAAGGCTAAAGGGAAGCAGTTTGACCGATCCTGTGATTTGTACTGTTTACTGCGGGGTTATTTAAAGATTTGGGAATAAATATACAAACTACCGTTGTGAAATAAAGGTGTAAATAAATTGTATATTTTGAAAAATAAAAACATTGGAAAAGAAACCAAAAAAGAGGTGTTACTTGCTGATGGCCACTCACCAGACTTCGTCGAGGCCGGGGAGGCGCAGGAGGGTTGGGGGGGTGTGGCTTGTTGAGCAGGAGGGAGTATTTATTCGATCGCTGAGCTGACCAGGTTGTGTAGACTTGCTGGGGTAGAGTGATGATAAAAAGCAGACCAAACCCTATCCTTTTATTCGATTTTATTACTGTTTTTTTTTTTTTTTTTTTCACTGTGAACGGTGGCGTGGGTTTGATCCCTGGAGGCTTCACTGCCTCGGGGCTTGCGGGATCTTAGTTCCCTGACCAGGGATCAAACTCACGCCGCCGTTCGCAGTGAAATCGCGGGGCCCTAACCACTGGACCACCAGGGAATTCCCTCGTTACTGTTTTTAAATTCTCTGCAGACAGCATCTCCCCCTCACTGCTTATACCTGGAGGTGGGCATAAGGGGGCATCACTCCCACCAACTGCCTTGGTACACAACAGAGGAGGTGTTTCTTCTGGAATTTACCAGACCACAGCTAAGACTCTAGTTGACTTTTCTAAGGCTCCAGCAACAAATGCCCAATGTAGGAACTAGAACTTCAAGCCAGCTCAGTCTGGGTGAAACAGTTTCCCAGGATATCTTCCCAGCCACCACATCAGAACCACCTATGGAACCTATCAAACCACAGATCCGAGTCCTCAACGCTCAGATTCTCATTCAGTAGGTGCGGCAGAGGTGGGCTCTGCATTCGCCTGCACAAGGATGCAGAGGCAAAAATGAAAGCGGAGGCAAGCTGATGTTGGCGAGACTGCGGCCACATGGAGGGGCCCCCCCGCTCCTGCTGCTTCTCCCTGCTCGAGAGGGCAGCTCCCAGCCTGAAGGTTAGGGCGACCTGTCTGAGCCAATCCTCCCTCAAGCTCCTGCAGTCAGGCCATCCAAGCAGCAGAAATCCAACCTCCGTTCCCTAGATGCTGTTGGGAGTCCAACCACGGAGCATCACTCCCCAGGGGAAGGAAGAAACAAAAAGCAGGAGCAAAGGAAGAGATCAACTAGTTGTAAATACGCGAGTCCACCGGAGACAGGTCTAAGATGAGCAAGTTTGAGCAAAAAATTAATTGGAAAAAAAAATTCTTTAAAAAGATTAAAACAGAGCTAGTAAGAAGTGCCAAAATCTATGTGAGTTTGTAGCATGGTAATGAGAAGACTTAGGGGGGAAAAAAAAGCCAGTCTATTAATGAAAATGTCCACTCAGTGAATATTGGACAGACTCCCCCAGAGCTTCCTGCTGTGCTGGCTAGAATTTTCCAGGGGTTTAGGAATTTCCACAAGGCCTTGGAAGGGAGAGAATGAGCCCCATCCTACGGAAGAGAATAATATAGAAAGTGCCCTTAACCTCAAGCCAGTTGGCACTCAAAGTGCAGTCCCTACTCAGTGATCATCTGCTGGAGTCAGAGAATTTTATCTTCAAGTGCAAGACCCAAGGAGGAGTCAAAGATTAGATGCTAAAGCCAGCAGGGGACATTATCAAGATGCCAGCGCATCTAGCATGATGGGAAAGCCTGAAACTTGGAGCACGTGATTATTTCTGTAGTGGGAGAAGACAGAAAAATCATCAAGAAAGTTTAATGTTTACGTGGACCAAGGGCCATTTAAATTCTGATCAGTGTAAAGTAAATATGCAGGTTGACTGACTCTCAATGATCCTAGCAACTTACCTGATTCTCTAGCAACAACCCAGCTGCCCTGGCAGAGGACAGGGCCATAGCTGTTATCTTTATTTCTGGCATCGCTCTACCTCCAGACATGCTGTCTTTGGGCGTTTCTCGGCTGACCTGAAGAACCGCCCTCTTAACTTGACTCCGTTCCCCTCCTGCATTGGCTCTAGCCTCCCATCTCTGCCTTTGAACTTTGTACTGTTTCTAATTGTGCTCAGCGCAAAGCCCAACTTGTAACAGGCCCCAATAAATGTTAGTCTTGTCTCTGTCAGATCTCTGGCAGGTTACATTGTTTGGGCTTTCGTTTTCCACCGGTTCCCTGGCCTCTGCTGCCCTCTGGTGACGGCATGCGGCTCTGCCCCCTTATGACTGGAAATCAGATGCCTGTGATTGTAAAATTCCATCACTTTTCCACCTTACCTGTTCTCTTACCTTACTGTTTTGTCTCATCTACTGTTTTTGAGAGGAAGCTGGAACTATACATATGCACTTTCCAGTTCTAACTTTCTATAAAGATATGATGGTTGGGAAAAAAGATGGAGATTTCTTTACAATGAGGTAATAACGGCACAGTGAAGAACTGTTATCTACTAAGGATGCTACAGGGTGAATGTGAAATTTGGAAAATGCCAAGAGTCTCATCTGCACTCCAACCCAGACACCTTATTAGCTTATAGTGGGGGAGGGGGAAGAAGGAGTGATAAGAAAAAGAAGAAAAATATTATTTTGGCAAAAGCATAAAGGTAGGGGGCTGTCTTCATTTAGGTTCCCTAAAAAGCAAGCCTTAAAACAAGAACATGGATGCATGTAGTTTATTTGGGAGGCAATTGCAGAAATAAAGAGTGAGAAATTGGGAAAGATTAGACAGTGGGGGAGCCAAATAAGAATGAGTATGTGAGGTTCTCATACAGATTCCGCAGGGGCATCTTGAGAAGCAGACAGAATACCTGCCAGAATTGTCCACCTAAAGGACAAGAGGCTGGAACATTTACCCACAGCTTCCTCTCCTATTGGTTGAGCATTGGTGTCAACACCCTTCTCACTGATGTGCTGTCCCAGCATGCAACGCAACCAGATTCCTTGGCTCTGACAAAGGTCCTGGAACAAAAGCAGAAAGACAGATGTGTGCAATTGAAGTGGGATGCAGTCAGTACAAGCTGAGTGTGAGCTTGCCAGGAACTATCCACCAGAACTGTGGCTGAGTTCCCGCAGAACCTTCCACCACAACTGAGGTTAAGACCAGAGGTGGGCTGAAGGGACATGACAAGGATGCCAGACATGTCTGCTACAGACCCCAAAAGGCTAGATCCGCAGTGGAAGAGTGAACCGGAAGTAAAACCACCTTCCCAGGGCACTGCAAGTAAAATTACCTGCATGGAGTGGAGAAAAAGCTCTTTTGAGAATATAGAACCACAAGCATAGCCCTCATGGTGGTCTGAAGCCTGGATTCACATAAACTGTGTGGTTTGAAACACCTCAAGTCAAAATTTTAGTGCAAAATATCCCTGACTGGTGGAGCCACAAGGCTCTCAGGAGAAGCACTTATAAATTTTGGTGGGAAAAAAATGTAGCTTCAATCCAGGCCTCAAAAAATTCCCACAGATAAAATTCCAAGGACTATAAGCTCACAATAAAAACAAAACAAAACACACAGGGAAAGAAGGCACCATGAGTAAACGCTGGTAGAAACAACATGCAACAAATACACCAACAAAGACATCAGACATAGGAATTATGAGATGGGCTAGATACTTGCCATTTACTCTCCAGATTCACTCTCCCCTTCTTTCCCATCCCTCTCAGTACCCTGTGAGGCTGATCTGTGTGAACTGCCTCAGTGTGTTCTTTTGCATATTGACTGCCAGTTCTGCAAATACAGGCACTGGCAAGAGATTGGCGGTCCAGGTGTTTATACCTGGAACTCTTTAATTTACTTCAGCAATGGTTTGTAGTTTTCCGTGTACAAGTCTTTTCACCTACTTGGTTATATTTATTCCCAAATATTTAATTCTTTTGGCTGCTATTGTAATTGGAATTGTTTTCTTAATTTCCTTTTTTTGTATTTTTCATTGCTGGTGTATAGACACACAACTGATTTTTGTGTTAATCTTATATCCTGCAACTCTGCTGAATTCCTTCATTAGCTCTAGTAAAATTTTTATTGGATACTTGGTTTTCTACATACAAGATTATGTCATCAGTGAACAGAGACATTTTTACTTCTCCTTATCCAATCTGAATGCCTTCAGTTTTTTTTCTTGACTAATTGTTCTGTCTAGAACTTCCAGTACAATGTTGAACAGCACTGATGAAGATGAGCATCCTTCTCTTATTCCTGATCTTAGGGAGAAAGCGTTCAGTCTTTCACCATTAGATATGATGTTAGCTCTGGGTTTTTCATAAATGTCCTTTATCAAGGGGAAGTTCCCTTCTCTTCCTGGTTTGCTGAGTGTTTTCATCATGAAATGGTGTTGAATTTTGTCAAAATTTGTTCCTGCATCAGTTGAGATGATGTGGGTTTTTTTCCTTTGTTCTATTAATATGGTGTATTATATTGTTTCATATGTTGAACCACACTTGCATTCCTAGAATAAATCTCATTTGGTCATATAAAGGCGTACAATCCATTACTGTGTTTTAGGATTCAGTTTTCTAGTATTTTGTTGTGGATTTTTGCATCTATATTCACCAATGGTATTGGTTTGTAGTTTTCTTTCTTGTGGTATCCGGGTAATGCTGGCCTCATAAAATGGGTTAGGAAGTGTTCTCTCCATTTATCTTTTTGAAACAGTTTGAGAAGGATTAGTGTTAATTCATTTTCAAATGTTTTGTAGAATTCGCCAGTGAAATCATCTGGCCCGAACTTTTATTTTGGCGGGAAGGTTTTGATTACTGATTCAGTCTCTTTACTTGTTATAAGTCTGTTCAAATTTTTCTATTTCTTCTTGAATCACTTAGGTTATTTGTGTGTGTCTCATCTAGGTTATCTAATTGGTTGATGTACAATTGTTCATATATTCTCTTACAGTCGTTTTATTTCTTTTTCATTATTATGGAAAGAACACTTAACATGAGATCTACACTCCTGACAATTTTTAAAGTGTACAATATATTATTGTTGACTGTAGGTACAATGTTGTACAGCAGTTCTCTGGAGCTTATTCATCTTTCTTGACTGAAACTTGATGCTCAATGACTAGTAACTCCCCATTTCCCCCTCCCCCAGCCTCTGGGAACCACCATTCCTCTTTCTGATTCTATGAATTTGACTGTTTTAGATACCTCTTATAAGCTGAGTCATGCTGTATTTGTCTTTCTGTGATCAGCTTGTTTCACTTAGTATAATGTCCTCGAGGTTCATCCATGTTGTTACATATTGCAGAATTTCCTTCTTTTTTAAGGCTGAATTCTATTCCATTGTAGGTATATACCACATTTACTTTATCCATTCATCTGTTAATGGACATTTAGGTTGTTTTCACTTCTTGGCTATTGTGAATAGTATTGCAATGAACATAGATGTGCTATTTCTTTGAAATCCTGATTTCAACTATTTTGGTTAAATACCCAAAAGTGGGATTGCTGGATCATATGATAGTTCTACTTTTAACTTTCTGAGAAACCTCGATACTGATTTCCATAATGACTGCACCATTTTCCCTCCAACAGTGTGCAAGGGTTTCAGTTTCTCTACATCCTCACCAACACTTGTTGTCTTCTTCTTTTTTATAATAGCCATCTTGACAGGTGTGAGATGATATTTCATTGTGGTTTTGATTTGCCTTTCCCTAATGATTAGTAACGTTGAGCATTTTTTCACATACAAGTGGGCCATTTGTAAGTCTTCTTTGGAGAAATGTCTGTTCAAGTCCTTAGCCCATTTTTTTTCATCAGGTTATTCATTTTTTTACTATTGAGTTGTAGGAGTTCTTTATATATTTTGGAGATTAACCCCTTATCAAATATATGGTTTGAAAATATTTTCTACCATTCCATAGGTTGCTTTTCCACTCTTGTTTCTTTTGCTATGCAGAAGCTTTTTAGTTTAATATAATTTTACTTATTTTTGTTACCTGTGCTCTTGGTGTTGTATCCATGAAATCATTGCCAGAGTCAATGTCACAAAGCTTTTCCCTTATGTCTTCTTCTAGAAGTTTTACAGTTTCAGGTGTCATGTGTAAGTCTTTAATCCATTTTGAGTTGGTTTTTGTGAGTGATATAAAATAAGGGTTCAATTTAATTTTTTGGCATGTGGATATGGTTTTCCCAACACTATTTGTTGAACAGACTATCCTTGTCCCATTGTGTATTCTTGGCACCCTTGTCAAAGATCAGTTGATCATATATATGTGGATTTATTTCTGGGTTCTCTATTCTGTTCCATTGGTCTATATGTCAGCCATTATGCCAGTACCATAATGTTTTGATTACTGTAGGTTTGTAATATATTTTGAAATAAGTGTGATTCTTCCAGTTTCGTTCTTCTTTCTCAAGAATGATTTGGGGGCTTCCCTGGTGGCACAGTGGTTAAGAATCTGCCTGCCAATGCAGGGGACACCACAGGTTCATGCCCAGGAAGATCCCACGTGCCACGGAGCAACTAAGCCCGTGCACCACAACTGCTGAGCCTGCTCTCTAGAGCCCACGAGCCACAACTACTGAATCCCATGCGCCTAGAGCCCATGCTCTGCAAAAAGAGAAGCCACCACAACAAGAAGCCAGTGCACCACAATGAAGAGTAGCCCCCACTCGCCACAACTAGAGAAAGCCCGCATGCAGCAATGAAGACCCAATGCAGCCAAAAATAAATAAATAAATAAATAAATTTTAAAAAGAATGATTTGGCTATTTATGGTCTTTTGTGTTTCCATATTAATTTAATTTAATTTAATTTAATTTAATTTAATTTAATGCAGCATGCGGGATCTTAGTTCCCCAACCAGGGATTGAACCTGCGCCCCTTGCAGTGGAAGCATGGAGTCTTAACCACTGGACCACCAAGGAAGTCCCTCCATATTAATTTTAGAATTGTCTTTCTATTTCTCTATAAAATGACATTGGGAGTTTGATAGGGATTGCATTGAATCTGTAGACTGCATTGGGTAGATGCTCATTTTAACAATATTAAGTCTTCCAATCCATGAACACTGGTCTTTCCATTTATTTGTATATTGTTTAATTTCCTTCATCAGTGTTTTGTAGTTTTCAGTGTACAAGTCTTTTACCTCCCTAGTTGATTTATTATTCCTAAGTATTTTATTCTTTTTGGTGCTATTGAAAATGGCATTGTTTTCCTAATTTCCTTTTCAGATAATTTGTTGTTAGTGTATAGAAACACAACTCATTTTTTACGTTGGTTTTGTATCCTGCAACTTCACTGAATTCATTTATTAGTTCTAACAGTTTTGTGGGCTTTTTTTTTTTTTTTGGTGGGCTTTTTAAATGGCGTCTTTAGAGTTTTCTATAGATAAGACCATGTAATCTGCAAACAGGGACAACTTTACTTCTTTCTTTCCTATTTTGATGTCTTTTCTTTCTTTTTCTTGCCTAATTGCTCTGGCTAGGACTTCTATTATTATATCGAATAGAACCGGTGAGAGTCGACATCCTTGCCTTGTTCCTGATCTTGGAGGAAAAGCATTCAGTTTTTCACCATTGAGAATGATGTTAGCTGTGAGCTTGTAATATATGGCCTTAGTGATGTTGAGATAATTTTCTCCTATTCCTAATTTGTTGAGAGTCTTTAATCATTAAAGAGTGTTGAATTTTCTGAAACGCTTTTTCTGCACCTATTGAGATGATCATATGTTTTTATCCTTTATTCTGTTACGGTGGTGTATCACATTAATTGATTTTCATATGTTGAACCATTCTTGCATCCTAGGAATAAATCCCACTTGGTCATGGTGTATGATCCTTTTAATGTGTTGTTGGATTTGGTTTGCTAGTATTTTGTTGAGGATTGTTGTATCTATATTCAGCAGGAGTATTGGCCTGTATTTTTCTTATATCTTTGTCTGGCTTTGGTATCAGCATAATGCTGAGCTTATAAAATGAGCTTCAAAGTGTTCTCTCCTCTTCAATGTTTTGCAAGAGTTTAAGAAGGATTGGTACTAATTCATTTTTAAATAGTTCGTAGAATTCACTAGTGAAGCCATCTGGCCCTGGGCTTTTCTTTGCTGGGAGGTTTTTGATTACTGATTCAGTCTCCATTACTAATTATAGGTCTGCTCAGACTTTCTATTTCTTCATGATTTAATCCTGGTAGGCTGTATGTCTCTAGGAATTTATCTGTTTCTTCTAGGTTACCCAGTTTGTTGGCATATAATTGTTCATCACAATCTCTCTCTCTTTTTTTTTTTTTTTGCTCATGCTGCAGGGATTTGTGGGATATTAGTTCCCAAACCAAGGATCAAACCCGGGTCCCTGGCACTGAAGGCCTGGAATCCCAACCCCTGGACCTCCAGGGAATTCCCCATTACATTCTCTTTTGATCCTTTTTATTTCTGTGACATCAGTTGTAATGTCTTTTATTTGTGATTCTTTTTATTTGAATTTTCTCTCTTTTTTTCTTAGTGTAGCTAAGGGTTTGTAGAGCTTATCTTTAAAAACATAAACTCTGGGCTTCCCTGGTGGCGCAGTGGTTGAGAATCTGCCTGCTAATGCAGGGGACACGGGTTCGAGCCCTGGTCTGGGAAGATCCCACATGCCAAGGAGCAACTGGGCCCATGAGCCACAACTACTGAGCCTGCGCATCTGGAGCTTGTGCTCCGCAACAAGAGAGGCCGCGATAGTGAGAGGCCCGCGCACCGCGATGAAGAGTGGCCCCCGCTTGCCGCAACTAGAGAAAGCCCTTGCGCAGAAACGAAGACCCAACACAGCCAAAAATAAATAAATAAATAAATAAATAATAAAAATAAAGGAATTCCTTTAAAAAAAAAGTCTTTAAAAAAAAACATAAACTCTGTTTCACTGATTTTTTCTATTATTTTTCTGTTTTCTATTTCATTTATTTCTGCTCTAATATTTATTTCCTTCCTTCTGCTAATGTTGGGCTTAGTTTGTTCTTCTTTTTCTAGTTCCTTGAAGTGTAAAGTTTGGTTGTTTATTTGAGATCTTTCTTCTTTTTTATGTAGGTATTTATTGCTGTGAACGTCCCTCTTAGTACTGCTTTTGCATCCCCTAAGTTTTTTTGTTTTTTTGTTTTTTTAATTTTATTTATTTATTTATTTATTTATGGCTGTGTTGGGTCTTCGTTTCTGTGCGAGGGCTTTCTCTAGTTGTGGCGAGCGGGGGCCACTCTTCATCGCGGTGCGCGGGACTCTCACTATCGCGGCCTCTCTTGTTGCGGAGCACAGGCTCCAGATGCGCAGGCTCAGTAATTGTGGCTCACGGGCCCAGTTGCTCCGCGGCATGTGGGATCTTCCCAGACCGGGGCTCGAACCCGTGTCCCCTGCATTGGCAGGCAGATTCTCAACCACTGAACCACCAGGGAAGCCCATCCCCTAAGTTTTGGTATGTTATGTTTCATTTGTTTCAAGGTACTTTCCAATTTTCTTTTGATTTCTTTTTTGACAGGATAGTTGCTCAAGAGTTGTTTAATTTCCACATATTTATGAATTTTCCAGTTTCCTTCTGCTGTTGATTTCTAGTTTCATTCCACTGTGGTCAGAAAAAATACTTGGTATGATTTCAATGTTCTTCAATTTGTTAAGACTTTTTGTGACCTAACTTCTGATCTATCCAGAGCAGAAGCTGCCTCTTGCTCCAGAGCTTCTTGCTCCAGACCTCCCCATGGAATCTGGCTGAAGCTAGTCTGCACTGAGACCGCATCCTTGCTTAGCTATTTTCTCCCCCTGCCCTATCCTACCCTCTATCCTGAGAGCCTTCCTTCAGTAAATCACAATGTACCTGATTCTCTTTTTTGGACTCTGCTACTAGGGAACCTGACCTAAGAAGAAAACTGATGATGCAGTAGGTGGAGAACAATAGCAGGAGAATATAAATGAATAAACACCCCAGACATCCTCTACCCAGGTCTTCCCTATCCAAAAAGTCTTCTCATACAATCCAATTCTGTCCTTTTAGAGGAAACAGCCTGATGAGTTAATGAATGTCATTCCTCAGACTTTCTAGCTGGGGACACAGCTAACTGTAATAAAACATGACTCACACCAAAACAGAAAGCTCTGCAATGACCTTAGAGGAGGAAGTTGATTTCCGCCGAACCCTCCCCCCCACCCCAGCTTAAGTGTGTCTCTTCCTTCACTCCCTTCCCCCAACCCCAATATTTTCAAGCACCGAGAAGCAGACACAAGAACCTTCTCTCTAGCTCTGTTTTTTGCTCATCTAATCTTTCCCATACTGTGTCCTGGTTATAATAGTTTCCTGGGACCTTATTCTTTTCTGAATCTCCGGCCCCAAGCAGAGGGCCTGGCCCCAGGAGTACTCTGTAAATAATTACTGAGAAATTTGGGGAAGGTGGGGGAGTGTGGAAAGGGCAAGGGGAGAATACCAGGCGGAAGGAAGGATCCTTCGCTCTGAACCAGATGGAAAGAGGTTCTAGGGAACCAATGCACCCTGAGCCTGGGGTTTGGCTACAAGAGCCCTGTGAAAGCTCCGAGAAGGCGGGTCAGACTTCCCTGTCCGACTCCCAGTCCTTTAGCTGGCTCAGGGCAAAAACAGCCGCCGATAAAGCTGATTGGGGGACACGTGGAGGGGCCGAACGTCGCTTGACTTCGAAGGGACACATCCGCCCGGTGGCCGCGCGGCACGGGCACCGAGGGCAGGAGGCGCGGGCGGGGACTCAGCACTTCCCGCGGGGTCTCGCGTTCGCAGACTTCTCGCCCGGGAGGAAGGCAGTCGTCCGAGAAGCCGGGGTGTCTTCCTGGAACTGCGCACAGGACCGACTGGACGCCCTCAGGAGGGGCGAGGGTGAGTCTGGCAGTCGTCCCGGGGCGCGCGCGGTCCCCGGAGGCGGCGGGGCTGAAGGGCGCAGCCAGATACCTGGGCAGTGAGGGGAGAGCCGCGGTGGGAGGTGGGGGTGACCCACGGTCCCATTTCCTGGAACTCAGGACCGAGTTGGTTTTCTTTCCTCTGCTCTGAGGGTGGAGCCGCCCGCTCATGTCTCCGACTGCTTCCAGCTAAAGAAGGCGCGGCAAAGGGGTGGGCTCCGGGTGGAGGTCGTTGTGGAAGGGCCTCGGGAACCCAGCTCAGAAGAATTGGCCAAGCAGCCCCAGACAGACAACTCCAGACAGTGGGTCATTGACAAGGGAGATGATTCCAGATCTTGATGATTAATGCCCTCTTCCTTTTCTGGAGCCCATTTTAGACACAAGGAGAGTAACCTTATGTAAAATGTCTCATCAGGAAAGGTTGCTTGATGGCATTTTTCGGAGGGGAGGAGGAAATGGCATTAGAGTTCTCAGTGGATTTATATTGTTACCACTGTTTTAAGATTTTTCACTTTTAAAATTAGTGACTTTTACCCCTCATTGTTTTTCTGCAAGTAACATATCCTTACAAGGTTGTTAGCAGTTTTACACATTACAAATAGCACCTCAGTGCACATCCTTAGTATCCATCTATCTGTACACATATGAGCTTTTCCACAGCACAAGTCCCTAGAAATTCACATTGTTGAGTCAAAGTATATATGCATTTATATTCCCTTTCATCCTTTTGGTATCTTTATCCTATACTTAATAAGCCCTAAACAATTTTAGTAATTATAATTTTAATATCTTACAGGTAAGTCCCTTTTTATTACAAAAATCCTTGTTATCCCTACTAATTTCCTCTTTCAAATGAACTTGAGGATCATTTAGTTTCAGTACCAAAACGTCCCATTGAGAGTTTTATTGGAGCTGCATTAAATTGGATTTACCTTTGGAAAGGATTGCCAGGGTTGTCATTTTTAATCTTCCCAGCCAGAAAAATAACAGTTCTTTCCATTTCGTTTTTTGATTTTTTATTGTGGCTGCGCCTCGAGGCATGCGAGATCTTAGTCCCCCAACCAGGGATGGAACCCGTGCTCCCTGCAGTGGAAGCACGGAGTCTTAACCACTTCTCCGCCAGGGAAGTCCCTCTCCATTTCTTGAAGCTTTGTTTTCTGTGGTTTTCCTCATACCACGTTATCACTTTTCTTGCGAAATGTATTGTTTTAAATTGTTGCTTTGATGAGTGGGATATTTTTTCCAATTATCTTTTGATTAGTTGTTTCTGAGATATGGCTTTTTTGATGAGGCTGGCAATAAGATAGATAACTGAAGCTTGGAGCTATGAAGCTGAAATCCTCAAGGTTCCTTGAGCAACATTTTCACATCTGCCTTTGTCTCCGGTGGACCAGAGAAAGGTGTATAGTTCATTGCCCTCAGGAGTCCCAAGAAATGGCCTTGTAGCTATCTGCTTAGCAACTGCGAATAGCTGGGCAGCCTGAGACCCACTGAGTCTTTTTAGGCATGCCCTAATACCTGTTACTTCTCTTGTTAGATCAGTATAACTCTAAGGCAACAACAAAAATATATCAATTAGTTGCTTATTTGGTTTGGCTTCTGCTAGTTTCTTACTCTTGCTTTTAAACCAGATTTGGGCTCCAGACCAGTTACCTTCTTGGAATAGAACTGTTGAGATTAACTTTGTTTAAAAGTACTTTAGAGGGACTTCCCTGGTGGTCCATTGGTTAAGACTCTAACTTTGTTTAAAAGTACTTTAGAGGGACTTCCCTGGCGGTCCATTGGGTAAGACTCCGCACTCCCACTGCGGGGGAACTAAGATCTTGCCTGCCAAAATAAAAGTCCTTTGGCAACCGTTTCCGTGGCCTTGTACTTATTTAAATACAACCTTTCCCTACCTCAGGATCTTCACCTATACAATGCAGATAACCACAGTGAGCTTGTGGTTCCAAAGCACTTAGCCTGTAGTAATCGTCGCTATTATCATCATTCATTACTGAACCCGGTTGCCTTTGGTTGCAAGTACAGCAAACACGATTCAAATGAGCTTAAACAATAAGGAAGATTATTGGTTCATGAAACCTGTAATTGAGGAAATGGGTAGGCTTCAGGGTCAGTTCAAACCACCAGTGGCTCAGTGTGGTCACTGAGGACTCATTCTTTTCTTTCCGTTCTGCCATCTGTAGGTTAGCCTCATTCCACAGCTTTAGAGTCAGGGCTCCATGCTTTCTCACTCATATTCAGAGAGAGGTTGAGAGTTAGAAGCTGACTTCCTGGGCTGTCTTAGGGGAGCCAGGAAGCTCCCCAGCCAAATGTACCCCTCAAAGTAGCCCAGGTGCCCAGTTTTGAACCAATGACTGTGGTAAGCTACTAGGAATTGTCTGATGGCTTAGATCAACGTTTCTCAACCCCTGCACTATTGACATTTTGGGCTGGATCATTCTTTGTTGGCGGGGCGGGGTGGGAGGCATCCTATGCATCGTAGCACCTTGACCTCTACCTGCTAGATGTCAATAACACCCATCCCCTAGTCGTGGCAACCAAAAATGTCTCCAGACGTTGCCAAAAGTCCCAGCAGGGAGTGGGGGGGGCGTGTGCAAGTCACCTTCAGTTTAGAACCACTATCTTAGATACAAGTCTCACCCTTAGAACCAGGGGTGGGGCCAGCTCCCCACAAACTGATTGCTGAATGGAGGAGGAGCAGATAGTCACAGAAAATTTGGGCAGCAGTAGGAAGTAGAGAAATGGATGCTGTGTAGGCAACACAGATGTCTACCTCAACTCCTCTGGGCCTGAAAAATCTTAGTCTTTAGTGCAAATGCCTCTGAGGGGTCAGCACTTACAACATGAAGGCTTATTGATGAATCGGCCAATGGGGAGGCTGGAACAAATTTACAGAGTGCTAAAAACACAGTAGAGAGGGATGGAGGTGAGAACCAGGGAGGCAGGGCTGCTCAAGCACTGGGAAAAGAGACAGAAAAGAAGATTTGAGATTGCAGAAGCCAACTTCTATTACAGTCCTGAATATCCTCAGCCGGCTGTGGCCAAGGTTGTAAACTGAGGCTTCATGGGCAATATCCAGTTGACAAACATATTTTATTTGGCCAACACAGTGTTGGACTGCACAGTTTTTACAACATTTTTTGACTTGGTTGCAATATTTTAAATTGAGAGATTTAACATAAAAATCCAAATTTCTGATTGCTCTTTAAAAACTAGAAGATCTTCCACCACTGAGCCCTTTATCCTTGAAGAGTTGGTGACTTACTAGGTAATCCTTGCCTTCTTTAGAAAGGGCCTGAGCTTTTCAACCCACTATCCTATAGTCACCCCTATACTTTGGCAGGATATATTTGTTAGAATAGGCTAAACTTATTTAATAAATAGACCCCAAAATATAATGGTTCAAATGCAATAGAAATTTAGTCCATGGCAGATATTCCAGGTTTATGAGCAGCTCTCCTCCAAGTGATGATTCCGGGATCCAGGATTCTCCCTTCTTGGGCTCTACCACACCTAGGGCTACATCATCCTGTGCAACCAGCTGACAGTGTGTGAAGGAGACAAACCTGATTCAGCCCAAAGTAACACTTATATTACTCACACCCCATTGGTGAGAACTAGTCACATGGCCACATCAAGCTGCAAGGAAGGCTGGGAGATGTAGTCCTAGCTGGGCCAACACTTCCCAGCTAAAACTGGAAGATTTTGGTGGACAGCAAGCCATCTCTACCTTACATGAAATTGATGGAGAGACCTCTACAGCCATTTAAATCACAGACACCCTTAGCCCAGTAGTAAATACGCAGGAGATTCCTGGGACTTAAACAAATTCCATCTGTTTCTTCCAGATATGGATCAATTGAGGCAGATCATCTCCTTAGGCCAGCTTATCTACAACCAGTGTGAAGAGATGAAATACTGCCAGGAACAGTGCTGGCGTCTAAGGAACCATGTCCATGGCCTGCTGCAGCCTCTGCAAATGCTCCAGGCCCAAGGAGAGAGGAACCTGCCCACCGAGAAAACCAATGCCCTGAAACGTTTCCAGGCTGCCCTAGAGGAAGCTAAGGAGCGGATAGATTAGGTCAGCAATAAATCCAATATCTAGAAGTTTCTAACAGCAGGGCATGACAGAATACTCTTCAGTGGAGTGAACAAGAGGCTGAGAGATGTCTGGGAGGAGTTCTCACTGCTGCTTCAGGTGGATCAACGGATGCATATTTCGAGCATCAGCCCAGGAGCATTCTGGCAACAGGAAGATCAATAGGATGCAGAGGAAGACAGGAAGGTTATCCAAGGACTGAGAAGTGGTAAGGAGTTTTTTTAGATGGGGGGACTCCAAATGGGGGTATATTAGTCTCATTTTGGTTTACCAAAAAATCAGGAAGGCTGAAGAGGTTTTAGCAGGTGTCTATTCGTGTAACTCAGAACTCCGGACATCCCTGGGTACAGACATGGTGGGGGCTGGTGAGATTTGAGTGTGCCACCAGTGGCGGGGTGGGGGTGATACTGATGAGTTGTGTTTCCCTTTCCATTCTCTTTGATGTCATTCCTCCTAGCCTTAGTTTTTCCAGGCCCTTCCATTAATATGTAAATTATCCAGGAAGAAAAATTCACTAATTATCGAAACAAACAGGAATTGAGTACCACGTGCCGGGCACTGTTCTAAGTGCTGGAGATTCAACACAGAGCAAAATACACAAGATCTTTGCCTTCATGGAACATAAAGTCTGCAGATAGAGGACTAAGTAAATCATTTTATCTAAAGGCAATGAAAATCGTACACATGGTAATGAGATGGAAAGTGACAGTGGGTGCAGCGAGAGCGGTCAGGGTGACCTTTGAATGGATACCTTGAATAATGAAAAGGAGCGAGTCATGTGAAGTTGAGGGAGAGGCGCATCCCAGGCCGGGAAGACAGTGAACGCAAAAGCCCTGAGGTGGGAATAAATATGGCATGTGCAAGGAACAGCCAGAAGCCAGGGTGGCTTTAGTGTGGTAGGTGAAGGAGAGGTACCAGATTAAAGTGGGGAAGTAGGCCAGAAGATACAGGAGCAAGGTCATGCTGGTCCTGGTAGGCCTGATAAGAATTTTAGATTTTATTCTGAGTCATTAGAAGTCAGTGAAAGGAGATCCTTAAATGTGGGCCTGTCATGATTTGATTTGTATAAAAAGAAAATCACCCAGGCTGCTATGCGGCAAATGGACATATGTATTAGTCAATTACTGCTGCACTAATGCTGCATAACAAACCATACCAGAACTCAGAGGCTTAAAACAATAGTCATTAATTCTCTTGCTCACAGATCTGTGGATCTGCTGGGGTTCTCCTGATCTCATGTAGGCTTGGCTGGGCTGGCCTTTAGACACCAGGTCCAATTTGGGTCTGTTCCACGTGTCTCATTCTGGAGCCAAGGCTGAAGCAGCAATGAGTACCTGGAGAATGTTCTTTCCGAGGTAGAATGGCAAGAAGGGAAGCTCAACTGTGCCAGCACATTTCAAGACTCTATTTGTATCACATCCGTTAGCATCCAAAGCAAGTCATATGGGCAAGCCCAGCATGAAGGGACAGGGAGGGTGGGGTGCCCACTATGAGGCTGTGGCCGGAGTGTGGATGTATAATACTACTACATGGGGGTGAAGAATTGGGAATAATAATTCAGAAAACCCCAGGGGGCAAGAGTAGAAGTACGGCGACTTCCCTGGTGGTGCAGTGGTTAAGAATCCGCCTGCCAATGCAGGGGACATGGGTTTGATCCCTGGTCTGGGAAGATGCCACATGCCGTGGAGCAACTAAGCCCATGCACCACAACTACTGAGCCTGCGCTCTAGAGCCCACGAGCCACAACTGCTGAGCCCGTGTGCCACAACTACTGAAGCCTGCACGCCTAGGGCCTGTGCTCCGCAACAAGAGATGCCAGCACAATGAGAAGCCCGCGCACCGCAACGAAGAGTAGCCTCCGCTCGCCGCAACTAGAGAAAGCCTGCGTGCAGCAACGAAGGCCCAGCGCAGCCAAAAATAAATTAATTAATTAATTTTTTTTTAAATCAAAAAAAAAAAGGGTGGAAGTATGAGCCCAGTTAGGAGACCACTTTAGAGGCTAGGTAAGAGATGACAGTGGCTTGAATTAGAGTGGCTTGAATTGGACTCGGCAGAGGGCAAGGCTCTAAAGGGATTAAACACGGGCTAGGTTGGACTGGGGGATGACAGTAGAGCCAGGGACCACCAGAAGAGGGAAGAGAGGGAAGGATGGACCCGTGACCTCTTTACACTTTTGCAGATCCTGGTGATATGAATTCCAAATCCTTCCCTCTTATTAGGATTGTGGGTGGAGGGAGAGGAATTAAGGGGACAGTGAAAGACATTTGGATGAACCTTCAGGTAATGGAACTCAGAAGGATAACTGTTCTGCCACCTTGATGTGGAGGGTGGTCCATCCCCAATCAGGTCAGCAGGAGACACTCAAACAGGACAAACCAGATATGGAAGAGACCTGTGGGCAAAATGTGTTCTTTTCTGGATGAGGAAAAGTGAGGCATTTTTAATCCCCCAACCAAGTACCTGCTGCCAAGGAAAAAGAGAGTCAGGAATTGGGTTGGAGTGAGGTTGGGGGCGGTGCAGAGGCTGATCCAGCCAAAGGGCAGGACTGGTCCCTGGCCTTCCTAATCTTCAGAGTTTTCATTGGTCCACTTTCTGGTGGAAGTGGCCCGTTGGTGTCATCAACTTGGAGGAAAGGATTTACTTCCTGCAATTTTGTAAAAACATTTTTATTGGGTAATACATTCATATAGTACAAAATTCAAAAGATACAAAACGGACCCAGCATGAGACATAAATCTGCCACTCTCATCCTTGACAGCAAGGTTCCATTCCAAGACACACGCTCTCTTACCAGTTTCTTTAATAGCCTTCTGGAGATTTAAGTTTATATTTTGTTGTTTGTTGTTATTGTTGTTGTTATTGTATAATCAGTTGCATGCTAAACACACTGTTCTCCTTCTTGCTTTTCTCTTTAAATAACCTTGAATATTCTTCTGTATATATGCCCATAGAGTTGTCTCATATTCCTTGGTAAACATGGACCAGATATATTTAAGCATCTCCTTGTTGATGGGCATTTAAGTTGTGTCCAGTTTTTCACTATTGTAAGTAATCCTGCAGTGAGCATCTTTGTATGTATTTCAGGATATCTTTAGGGAAAATTCCTAGAAGTAGAGTTACTGGGTCTAATTGCTGGGTCAAAGAGTATGGACATTTTAAATTTTGATACAGGTTGGCAGATTACCCTCCACACAGGTTGTAGAAATATCACTCCTACTAACCATGTCTGAGATTGTTGCTATTTTCCTGGTTTGAGCACTGAAGGTCCCATATCCTCAGAACTCCTCAGTCCTGAGAAAACTGGGATGGTTGGCCACCCTATGTAGTGTATGATCAATTTTTTAACATATTTCTGAATATATAAATCAGGATAGGTTAGATTATACTATGGTTCAAAAAAAGAAAAAAAAAACAACTCAGTGTCTTAAAGAAAGAAATGTCTATTTCTCATTCAGGGAAAGTCCAGGAGACTCTCCAAGGTAGCTGTTCTCCTTCCAGGATGTTTCAATATTATGGCACTTTGATGTTGACACAGACTTCCCTGAAATCTCTTTCACTTCAGTTCTTGGCCAAAGCAAGGCACACAGCCATGCCTCGGGGCACTTCCTGTGTGCTTAGAAGTGGAGAGCTGAATATTCGTGAGCAGTAATCATTCCTACTGCAATGAATATGATAGATGAAAAAGGATATCTCGGTGTGCTTTTAATGAGCATTTCTATTTTTGAGTATCTGCTGCTCTTTTTCTTGCAGAAAATGAAACCATAGAAACTTTATTGAGGCACTTGGAAAACAACACAAAGAAAACCATCGAAACCGTGAGGAGCTGTGAGTTATCACGTGCCCTGCTGCTTCTGACTGCCCCAAACTAGAAGTCATTAGTTTGCTAGGAACTCCAGCCCACCCCGCCCCCACCCTTGTCCATTTTCTGGGCTGGATGGCTGGAAGCAGCCCACAGGTTTGGGGACGTGCTCATGGCTGGCCCAGGCTTCTGCCCCTGGAGTAGCGTTTGAAGGGAACTTCTTGACCAGCCAGATATCTTGTAGCACCTGTCCAAGTGCTGACAGCTTCCTTTAGATAGCTTCAAAGCTTCAAGTCATTTGCTGAATTTCCAAGAAGAAATTCAAATCAAATTTAAAATGCTTATCCATTCTACACATCTGTGAGTCTCTGCTTTATGCTGGAGCCAGTGCATAGAGGAAACTAAGATGCAGAGAAAGACCCTGCCTTCCGGGAGCTCCCAGCCGTGGCCTAGAGGAAGGGAGAGAAAAGAGAGACATGTGAGCACATAACAGCAGTGGGGTTACTGAGCTTGAACTATGTATGTACCTATTAGAACTGAAATCACTCGACAAGATGCCAAATGCTCAGGTGCCAAGCTGTGTGGCAGTAGGAGAAGATGAGAGAGATGGGTTGAGACGGGGTTGTAGGCTGGAGACAGGGAGGATCTGAAGAGGAGGGAAAGGAAGTACATGAGACATTTCTATTAACCATCCAGATGTGTCTGTACCAGTCACTCAGAAGCACTGGGACCTCACTTCTGGGATGAGTCAATCAGAAGCTCCAGGCAGGGCCAGCTTTGGTTCATGGTGTAGGGCTTCCCATTCACATGTTGCTAAGATGCCTCTTCCCTTATGACACACGCCCTCCTCAGCTTATTGACTCTTTATTACCTTCTCTCCTAGGGATGAGGTCAGTCCCACAGAAACGCAAGAAGGGGCTCCCAGAAGATCAAGTCAAGGAGATTAAGAAGGAGGAGCTTCCAGAAGCCGATTGGATCCTGCTAAAGGAAAATTAATTCAGCACACTTTATGAAGGAAAACAGCGCAAATCTCCAGTGGCCATAAAAGTATTCAACAAACCCCAGGCCAGAGACATTGGGTAAGTTGTTGTGCAGAGTTCTCTCTGTAACCCCCCAAGTTACTTCCTCTCTATAACTCCACAAGGAGAAAGGCATATTGTCTCCGTATTTAGATATAGGGGAACCCAGACCCCAAAGGGTTAAATGACTTGCTCTCCGCTACTAAGGAGCAGAGTCTAGACTTAAAGACATGTCTTCCAACGTCAATTCTGGAAACTTCTCTTATTTTTTCATGTATTTAGATATTTTTAAAGATGTATTCCTGGGAATTCCCTGGCAGTCCGGTGGTTAGGACTTGGCGCTTTCACTGCCGTGGGCCCACGTTCAATCCCTGGTCAAGGAACTAATAAGATCCCGAAAGCTGCAAGGTGCGGCCGGGAAGAAAAAAAAAAGATGTATTTCCTTTTATTCCTGTTTCTTAGTTTCCCATCCCTTCCACAGACAATAAAGTGTTTTGTTTGTATGTGTTCTGGCAAAATGTATGCTGTCATGATATGTGTGTACATTTTATTTATTTATTTTAATTTTATTTATTTATTTATTTATTTATTTATGGCTGTGTTGGTTCTTCGTTTCTGTGCGAGGGCTTTCTCTAGTTGCGGCAAGTGGGGGCCACTCTTCATCGCGGTGCACGGGCCTCTCACTATTGCGGCCTCTCTTGTTGCGGAGCACAGGCTCCAGACGCGCAGGCTCAGCAATTGTGGCTTGCGGGCCTAGTCGCTCCGCGGCATGTGGGATCTTCCCAGACCAGGGCTCGAACCCGTGTCCCCTGCATTGGCAGGCAGATTCTCAACCACTGCGCCACCAGGGAAGCCCTGTGTGTGCATTTTAAATTTTCACAAACGGTAGTGTTATATGTCTGCTGCCTACTTTTCTTACCATTCTCACTCAGCATCATGTACTGTACTTGTAGTCCTTTCCTCCTGACTGCTGTCCATGGTGGAGATCCACATTTTGCCTTTTTTTCCAGTGATGGAAAACAACCTGTTTCTAACTTTCCCGCGTCAAAAATAATGCTGCCTTAAGTATCCCCTTATGGCCCTGTATGGGAATTTCTTTGGGCTGTATTGCCAGGAGAGGAATTGATTGATCATAGGGTATGCGTATATTAAATTGACTAAGAATTACCAGATGACTCTTCAGAACAGGTTGTATACACCTGTACTCACCCCTGGGAGATGCTGACGATCCCTCACACCCCACACATACACAGATGGTCACTACACTGAGTGTTCTCTGAAGGACCTCCCAATCCTGAAATACTAATTTCCCCTTTTATTCTCATAGAACAATGAGGCATACTTTCAATAATGAAATCAGAACCATGAAGAAATTTGATTCCCCCAACATCCTGCGTATGTTTGGGATTTGCACTGATGAAACAGGTAAGGCTGCTTCTAGGACTGGGTATGCTTTTGGTGGTCTGTCATATGTCTTCTGTGTTTTACTGCATTGCATTTTTAAAGAACAGCTCAAAGGGTGGCATCTACACAGTGCTTTTTTATCAACGTTAATTTTTTCACATCCCAGGATGCAGGTTCCCATCTCCTTTCAGGAGAAGAGGGCTTGAAGTTGGCTTCAGCCCCAGGGCTGGTTTGCACTAATGCGACCATATCTCCTCCTGCTGGTTCACTGGGAACCAAGGAAATGCTTGTTCAGATGCTGACCTGGATGATGCATGTGTTTTGTTGCAAGAAAACGTTATAAAGCTGACTGACCCAAACAAGGAATCTAACGTTGATCATTAGTGCAGAGTGAATCTAAAAGCTAGATTAACCTACGCCTTTACCTAGAACCTCACTCCTCAGGTTCATTTTAACTTTAATTTTTTCAGTGTGGCTGCATTTTCCCTCACAGCATGGCCTCTCCTGCTGGTTATGTTTTGCTGCTCTTGCCTACAGAGAGGACAGAGCAACTCCCATCTTATCCTCTCTGGAAGTTTCTCCACAGCTTCAGGCGACCTGACTTTGGAACATAGAATCCCAGTCTAAAGGAGAACTTCCAGTGATGTTTACCCTCCTGGGTGACGGCCAAGGTGACTGACTCACTCTGTGTGTGTCAGTTCTTGCATCTCAGGCCCGTGCCCTTGACTTCCTGTCTGAGCTCCCCTCACCAGCCCCTGCAGTCTGTGCCTCATTTCTTCCTTCCATACATATTTACTCAGCTCCCCGTGAGCACTGTATGCCCTCCTGGGATATATGGTTGAGTCTGGGAGACATTACTCAAATAACTAAGGGAAATGTAGAATTCCGACATGCCAGACGCCACAAAGAATACCCACAAAGACTCGGTGGGTATTGGACCCATTCAGGGAGTCAAACTGTGTGAGATGGAGATGGAGAAACATAGCAGAGGTGAGTCTGTCTCTGTAGAGAGATGGTGGAGTGGGCTGCAGAGAGTAGGCCCTCTGAGTGGGGCTGGGTCTTCATAGTGTTTGGCTCCTTTCCATCAGTGACCCCACCTCAGTTATCCATCGTCATGGAGTACTGTGAGCTCGGGACCCTGAGGGAACTGCTGGATCAGGAAAAGGACCTCACCCTTGCCAAGTGCATCATCCTGGTCCTGGGGGCAGCCAGAGGCTTATACAGGTACCAGATGGGGGAGAGGGCACCGAGAAGAACGGAATGAGTCTGTCTTCCTTACTGATAGTCCCAGAGATAAGGAGAGAAGAGGCCAGAAGCCCCAGGTAGCCTTCCCTTCCATAAGTTGTTTTACTACTTAACTCTGATTGTAACACCTGAGACAGAAGGGGGAAATGTGGCTTAATCCAGTGAGCACCAGCTCGCAGAACTGAGGGTTGAATTTAACGTCCAGGCTGCTGTTGTGGAATTGGACAGGCCTTAGTCTTAAGGTTACCAGATTTAACAAATAAAAATACAAGATGTCCAGTTAAATTTGAATTTCAGATAAGCAGTGAACAATTTTTTAGTATAAATATATCCCAAATATTACATGACACATACTTTTACTAAAATTTCAGATATACAGAATTTCATATAAACCATAATACTTTCTTAGTACTTTTTTTAAAAAAATGTATTGATTTTCCAAAATAAAAAATGAGCTGGGTGTCCTGTGTTTTATCTGGAAGCTCACACATAGTCTATGGTTCCTTTAGCCCAAGGGCCCCCAAAGGTCAGTCACTCACAGACCACTTACATGGTTATTACCGTATTCACAATAATGCTAGTATTATTTACTTAATATTTTCCTTTTAATCAGCTCAGTTTTTAAAAACCTAAATACGTTTTTTTAAAAAAAAGGACACTTTCTATTACTACCATAAATTGAAGACGAGAATCACTTATCACAAATAGGTGACCACAAATAAAGCCAAAACAATGTTATTAAATTCTGGCTGCATGATGCCTCCTGCCCAAAGGTCTGCAATTCAGACCCGGCATTCTCTTTGTGCAGAGGAGATGTCAGCAGATTTAGGGAGGTATTAAAGACATCCAACACCAAACTGAGACTTTCTTCTTGACGTAATCGGAAAGACTGAAATTAAAAGAAGAAGAATTTTCTCACTATGTCATCTTGCATACCACTTATCCATACTTTTGGAAACACTGCCTTAGCTCTTTCTTGGAAATCACAAAGTTTATTCCTTCTCGACTCCCTACACTAGTGGGTTTTATGAGAAGTAATTTTGGACTGCAGGAGACACTGTTAGTGCCTACCCAGGTGGCCTCTGATCCTTTTTACCTGCTCTGCACACTCATCCCCTCCTCAGCATACTTTGCTGCTAAGAGCTCATGGCCACCATCTGCAGAGGAATATCCATGGGCGCCGGAGCCCCTTGGCCCTGAGAGCTGAAGGTGCCCGGGAGCTTTATAGCCACCTGTCCCTCTCCCCCCACCCCACCCAGTCCACAGTCATTGAACAACAGGTGTGAGTACAAAAGTCCAGCTCCTTTGCTTCGTGCAGAACAAACCCTGAGGGGTAGTTATCCTCTAGAGGTCCCCGTGGGGTCAGTCTGAGCCTGGAACTTCACCTGAAGCCATACCCTTGCTTGATTTCTTCTCCTTCTCTGTCCTGCTTCCTCTACTCCCTCACCTGGTTTCTCCTGGGAATACCTTCTCTTAATCAATCACTTGTACCCAAATCCGTGGCTCATGATCTGCTTCTGGGAGAACCCAACCTAAGGCCAACTCTGTGATAACACCCCAAACTGGGAGGCAGGGGCTCCATTAATCCAAAACACTTAGCACTTACTAAGTTGGTGGGAACCCCAGCTTCACATTCTGTTTCAACCAGAAGGGTCCTAGGTATGGTCCAACCATCCAGCCATGCCTCTGAGCCCTTTGCTTTGCTCAGTGCTTCCCAGGCAGAGCACCACAGAGGCGTACAGCTCACAATTGTCAAATCTCACCTCTGCATCCTGGTTTTCCCACCTACCCGTGGATAGCAAAGTCTGTGCAAAGGTCACTAATGTTCCCTGTGTTTGGTCGTGTCAGGCTGCACCATTCGGAAACACCTGCAGAACTCCACAGAAACATCAGCAGCACGAGCTTCCTGGTAACTAAAGACTGCAATGTGAAGGTGAGTATGGCCTTCCAGGGGCCCTTTGGGTTCGACCTGTGTGACTGTTTGGTGCTGGGAGAGTGACGCACGTTTCCCAGAGGCCTGTGCCTGCTCGTTTCTCTGCCTTCACCTTAGAACTGAGTTCAACTCTTCCCCTGCCTGGACAGCTTCCCGTGTGCCCACCACAGGACAGACTCAGTCCTGCCTGCTCTTCTGATGCCCGTCGTCCACCACTGCGCAGGCACTCAGCAGGGATGGGCTAAGAGCCATTTCCCCTTAGATGCCTGGACACCACTTCTGTGTCCCTGCAACACCCATGAGGGGATCTTCTTAAGCCCAGGTAGGCATTCAGACTCACAGGCCAGCCGTAGCCCACACTTGGCACCTGGAGGCAATTAGAAGGGTATCACACAACACAGCTTGCCAGCAGGGCAGCGTCAAATCCTTCTCTCCAGCCGGAGACGCCACACCTGTCCCCACAATCCTCCAGGAGGTATTCTCCTCATCCTCATCCCAGGTGCGACAGAAAGAGGCTCCCCTCGGGTGGGTGCGGGGCCATCCAGGTTTAGAAGCCTCACAACTCACAGGAGTCAATATTCTTTCTTTTTTTTAGATTTATTTATTATTTACTTATTTATTTTCTTTACTTTTTTGGGTGCGTCGGGTCTTAGTTGCGGCACACGGGATCTTCGTTGAGGCATGCGGGATCTTTTGCTGTGGCACGCGGGCTCTTCCTTGTGGCGCATAGGCTTCTCTCTAGTTGCGGTGTGTGGGCTCTCTAGTTGTGGCACATGGGCTCTCTAGTTGAGGTGCAAAGGCTCAGTAGTTGTGGTGTGCCAGCTTAGTTACCCCACGGCATGTGGGATCTTAGTTCCCCGACCAGGGATTGAACCCACGTCCCCTGCATTGGAAGGCGGATTCTTTACCACTGGACCACCAGGGAAGTCCCCCTATAGCTCTTTATAGCCCGCATCCCCCCGACCTCTTGTCCATAAACGACTTACTAATCACCCATCATTTTTTAATCAGCAGCAATATTACTTAGGAGCATAGGTAACAGTCAGCTTTCGTCAGTTTCCCGGGGGAGTAGAGCTAAAAAGTTCACTGAAATTCAGATTCTCCTATGGAAGAGAAAAGGGTTCTGTTAACTCGATGTCCACAGTTCCCAAATGCTAAAAGAATATCTTCTCTGTCATCCACAGATAGCTTTCTCTGAATAACAGAAGACGGGTCTTTTCTGCCTTTCAGATGTCTTTCCCCGTAGCTGGTGTAATATAAGTGTTCGCAAAGCATGGTCCTTCTCACACCTGACTGTAACATGTGCTGTTCGGCCTTTCGCCCCTGGTGGCTAGCGTGGAGCCAGATGTCAGAGGATGTCAGTGCTCACTGAACATGTCAGTGAAAGGGGGAGGAGCCACCTAAGTGTCTAATCCTTTTCCTGACCTTGCCCCTAGTTTTGGATCCCTGGCTGCGTTTAGGGCTGGCAGCCCTCTGCACATGGATGGTGCTGACGACAGATGGGCGTGGACCAAGGAGAACGCACACTCCCATGACTTGTGCTGTGGCTTCTTTAAGAGCATGACATTGACCGTGCAGGGTCAGTGGGGTAACAGGCTGCCTATAGGTTCAGATACAACAGAGAGGATACCCCTGTGTTGGTTTTTTGTGTGTTTTTTTTTTGTCTGCTTCCGAGAGAAAATGAGCCATCGGTGACTCCAGGCACCCCTGTCCACACTCAGTCAGTGGAGCTGAGTCGTCAACTGAGAAAGCCCTGTATCTAACATAGTAACACTAGAACAACAACATACCAAGTCTTACAGGTGCTTTATAACCATCACCTCAAGTAATCCTCTTGCCCCATTTTATAGAGAAGAAACCTCTTTGTGTTCCTCTTGGTCGTTACACCATAATAAATTGAACCCAGGATGCCAGCCAGGAGAGTAGCCACAGAGCCAGAAGACACCACTGGAAATACATCCCAAAGGAAAAAGACCATCCCCTGAAAATCAGGTGTAGCACCAACCCATTCCCTCTATCCCCCACCCGAGATGGTGCTGTTTCTTTCTGTCTCTGAGTCATTCTCTATCTAGCTTGCAGGATTTGAGTTGAGCAAAACACAGACTTCCATCAGCTGACCAACTAAAGGAAAAGAAGCAGAGAGAGTCAATTCTGCCACATACATCTCACCTCAGAGACTGGAAAATGTGTATAATAAATATGACATAAAAGCTGAAATATACAGGTATGTTTATGTTCTCGTGCAGATTCTAACTCAGATGAACGGGACAAGAAAGTCCAAGTCAAATGCCATTAGGGAGGAGCATCTTAACTCTGTTGAATGGAATTGGGTGGTAATCAGAAAATTCACTGTGAGGAGTTCCCTGGTGGTCCAGTGGTTAGGACTCTGCGCTTTCACTGCCGTGGCCTGGGTTCAATCCCTGATTGGGGAACTGAGATCCCACAAGCTGCTCAGCACGGCCAAAAAGAAAAAAAGAAAATCCACTATGTTTTCTGGAAATGGCTAGAGGGGCATGGGAAAAGGGAAACTTGTTACAGTTGTTCAGTTTCTTGGTTCTCTTTTAGCTTTGGAATCGTCCTCTGGGAAATCGCCACTGGGAAAAGCCCATTTGAAGGTAACCAGTGTGAAAGTTGGCTCAGATGGTGCTGGGATTGGGTCGCCTTCCAAGAGACTACAGATTCCCATCAGTGCTGTCCTGGGCGCTTTGTTCTTCAATGTGGTCATTGCCTACGCTTGTCATTGGGGTCATTGGAAGCTCCTGTTCCTTCAGTTCTCAAAGTCCCTAGTTCCATTGCCAGCCATCAGCATCCAGAGAGATGTGTGTGTGCCAGAGCAATTTTTAAGCCTCCCATCCTATCATTTCCATGCCAGGCTGTGATTCCAAGAAGATCTACCAGCTGGTGGCTGTGGACCGGCAACAGGAGCCGGTGGATAAAGATTGCCCTTCACAGTTGCAGGAGATCATTGATGATTGCTGTGCATATGAGCCCTCCAGGAGGCCCTGTGTTAAAGGTAGGGCTTTTTCTGGTCTAAAGAGCATAGGCCACATGTGTTACTTAACATTTGTGAAAGATTTTCCTTATGTATCACAACCAGGGGTTGTTTTGCCCTTCGGGGGACATTTGACAATGTCTAAAGACATTTTTGGCTGTCACAACTCAGGGGAGGTGGGGTGGGGTGGACATGCCACTGGCATCTAGTGGATAGAAGCTTCTCAACATCCTACAAGGCACAGGACAGCCCCCTACAACAAAGATTATCCAGCCCAGATATCAATAGCACAGGAGTTCAGAAACCCAGCCCTAAGGGCATTGTTTAGTCTAAAGTGGGTTGCGAAGGCAGATTACTCCAGCCTATATTCTTTCTCTCCCTTCCTTCTCTTTTATCAACATCCTGGGGATAATTTCCTCTACTCAGACTTTTATTTCACCATGTTATCAGCTGCTCCTCCATTTCTTTACACCATCTCCCTCCCTGGGAATGTCTCCCTCTCCCACTCTAGATCCAAATTTCTCAGACTTTCCACAAAGCTCCAGACACAAGAGAACATGATTCACAGGCAGTATCCCCGGATTGGGGAAGTGTTTCCACTGAAGTTGCTACAGAGGTCAAAGATACAAAATAATATTTTTCTTATCTTTATTGTGATACGTATCACAGTACAGCAGTGTATAAAATATATATGTGCAATTATTTTTAAGTCAGAGGAAAAGAACATCACATATCCACCCCTGGTTAAAGACTAGAACATTGCCACCAACTCAGAAACCACCTGTGAGTCCCTTGCTTTCACATTCCTGTCCCTTCCTCCTGGAGTAGCCACTGTCCTAACATTTTGGTAAAAATTTGTCTATAGTTTTACAACCTAGGTACACTATATTATTTGGCTTCTCATGTATGAGGACTTTTTGTGAATGATGTCATGCTGTATTCTACCATAACTTGCTTCATTTGGTCAATTAGTATGAGCAAATGATTTGAAATTCATCCATGCTAATGTGATGGTTTCAACTCATGCGTTTTCACTGCTGTACAGTAGGCCACTAGATCACCATGCACCTTACTTACCCCTTCCACTATCGATGGATATTTTAGTTGTCCTTAGGAACCACTCCCTTAAACATTCTTGCACACGTTTCCTGAGAAACACATGTGAGAGTTATCTTGAGTTAGAGACCTGGGGGTGGAGTGCATTGTTAATTGAAGATGCAATGCCTTGAGAGAGGAACTAAAGAGACAGATGTCCAGGCTTTGGAGGTAGTCCCCCAAGGACAGAGCCACTAATTACAGAAGTGTCTGGCATGAGGACTGTCCTTCAAGGCCTTCTCATTTGTGGTCCATCGGGAATCATGCTAACAGTCATGTTAGCAGGTATCTCATCCCTCCCCCTCCTTCACCCCCATCCTTACCTTTTGGGGTGAAAAATCAAAACCCTGGCCTAGCTTCTATCTGAAACTTTCTCTCTGCCACCACAGCGTAGAAGAGCAGATTCAATGGTGCCTCCTGAAGAATTAGCCTTCAGGGTGGATGAGACGCTGACAGTATTTTCTATAGTACCCTCCTCTCCTTCAAATTCTCCTTTGTCTTCTTCCTCCTCTTTCCAGGGTCCTTAAACCCAGGGTCCTCCAGGTATTAGAGAATCTAATACCTGAGACTACTTCACACTAAGATGTGAGCTTACCCCTTCCACGAGCTAGTTGTATTTTGAAAGTTGACAGAGTAAGAGGGATCATCATATCACAAAGGCATGAATGCCGGTGGTGGCTTAGTTTCCAGCCAGACCAAGGGGAATGCAGTTTCTACGGTATTGTGAACTTTGGAAATGTCTGTGTTTCTAATGTGGCTCTCAGTTCCTGCCCTTATCTAACTTTCTGTTCATTCATTCACAGAAATCTTAGAGAGACTGTCTACTTTTTGTTAAGCCAAGTATTGAAACTGAAACTGAGTCCCTGAACAAGGCGCTGGAAGAGCACAAGCTGGGCATCTTTCTCCCTCATATCCTTCAGCATGGAGTTATTTGTGGGTGCAGGAAGGCAGCACTTGTCTGTTACAAATAGAAAACAACTCCAGTAATACAGAGCCCATCCCACTCCAAATGATATTGTCAAAAATACACCTCTGATGGTAACTCTGATAGATGTTTTACAAAAATATATCTCTCTCTGGATCCACACCTCTTGGCAATTCTTGATTTTTTTTAACCTAGAACATTTTTTAAGTAAAAAAAAAAAAAAAAGGTAAAGAATAAACATGAACAAGTTGAACATTGAAAATGAGTCTTTTCTAGAGCTTATCATCAGGTACTACTATTTTCATCTTTAAAATCTTTTGTTCTCTTTGCTGTAGGAGCTACAGTGAACATGCTCCCTTATAGATTAATTATACACTCTCTAGCAGACCCACAAGCAGAGGTAGATTTACTGTGAAACTAATAAAGCTTAATCTTCAGGGCCCCTCACTCACACAAGACATCTTCCAAAGTCTGGTACCTAATTTTTTCCTCACCATTTATAAATATAAATATTTTCAAATACACCGAAAAGTCAGTAGAATTATACTCTGACCATCTGTATAGTCACCACCTAGATTCTATACCTAACAATTCACTATATTTTATCACATGCGTATCAGTCGTCCCCTTCCTCTTCCCATCCATTGATCCATCCTTATTTTTTATGCATTTAGAAGAAAATTTCAGACATCAGCACACTTCATTCCTAAACACTTCAGCATTTATATCATTAACTGCAGTTCAATATTTGTTTACAGGGGTTTTTTTTGGCGGGGGGGAGGTAAACTTTCCATGTTGTGAGATGCACAAATCCTAAATATACCATTTGATGAGTCTGACAAATTCATACACATGATTAATCCAAACCCCATCAAGATGATGAACAGTACCATCATGCCAAAAAGTTCTGTTATGCCCACACAATCAATCCTTCTCCTCACTCTTGCCCCACAATTCTGATTCCAACAGCATTTTTGAGGTATAATTGTCACACAGTAAACTACACATATTTAACATGTGCAATTTGATGTTTTGACATGTATGCACCACTACAATCAAGATAATGAATATGTCCATCGACTCCCAAAGCTTCTTCATGCTCCTTTGTAATCACTCCCTTCCATGCCACCCCCTCCCCATTTCCCTAGGCAACCACTGATCTGCTTTCTGTCACTATAGATTAGTTTGCATTTTAAAGTTTTATATAAATGAAATCATATGGTGTATAATAAGTTTGCCTTCTTTCACTCAGTATAATTATTTTGAGATTGACCCATGTAATTGCATGTATCGATATTTTATTCCTGTTTTACTGTTGAAAACTATTGCAATGTATGTGTGTAACCGTTTATTTATCCATTGGCCTGTTGATGAACATTTGAGTTGTTTGTAATTTTTGGCTATTACAAATAAGGCTGCTATGGATTTTCATGTACAAGTCTGTTTGAATATATGATTTTATTTCTCTTGGGTAAATACCTAGAAGTGAACAGCTAGATCATATGGTAGATGTACGTTTAACTTTTTAAAATCTTTTGCCCATAGTTGTGTTGTTGTTTTGTTTTACTAATTATTGAGTTTTGAGGGTTCTCTATATACTGTATTCTGGATACAAGCCTTTTATCAGATAAATGATTTGCAAATATTTTCTTCTTTTTTTTGGCGGGGGGGTGGGGCACACCGCAAGGCATGCGGGATCTTAGCTCCCCAACCAGGGGTCGAACCCGTGACCCCTGCAGTGGAAGCACGGAGTCTTAACCACTGGACCGCCAGGGAAGTCCTGCAAATATTTTCTACCAGGATTCAGTTCACCTTAACAGCGTCTTTTGAAGAGCATACATTTTTAATTTTGAAGTCCAACTTGTCAGTTTTTGTTTTTATGAATCATGCTTTTGGGGGTTATTTAATAAATCTTTGCCTAACCCAAGGTCATGAAGATTTTCTCCTGCTTTCTTCTACACATTTATAGTTTTAGAATTTACGCTTAAGTCTGTGACCTCTTTTGAGTTAATAAGGTGTGGATTATTATGTCTTCAAATATTTTTTCTTCCCTATTCTCTCTCCTTTCCTTCTTTGATTCCAATTACATAAATGTTAGACTTTTAGATGTTGTCACACAGATCCCTGAAGGTCTGTTCTTTCTTTTTCTTTTTTCTTCTCTGTTCTTCAGACTGAGTAATTTCTGTTGCTGTATCTTCAGTTTAATCGACTCTTCTTTCTCTCCAACTTTGCATTAAGCTCATCCAGTGAATTTTTAAATTGAGATATTGTATTTTTAAGTTCTGGAATTTCCATTTGCTCCTATTTTTTATAATTTCTATTTCTCTGCTGAGATTTCTTTCATGTTCCTTCATTATAAGCATGTTTTCTTTTACATCCTTGACAGTGGTTACAATAGCTGCTTTAAAACCCCTGTCTGCTAAATCCAACATTTAGGTCATTTTGGGGTTAGTCCCCACTGATTGACTTTTCTCTTGATTATAGATTATCCTCACGTTTTTTCATACCTCCAGTAATTTGGGATATTTCTTGGACATTTTTATTGATAGTTGTAGAGAGTATAGATTCTGTCATAGTTCTTCAGAGAGTATTTTTTTTAACAGGCAATTAATTTGGCTGGACTTAAATTCCAAACTATGTCTCCCCTTTACTTGGTTATATCTGAAATCTCTGTTCAGTATTTTAGGCTTAGCCGCTGCTTGAAGTCGCTCCACACATGCCTAACTCAGAGGTAAGATAGAGATTTGGGTAGAGATTATATACAGAATTGGGGCTTCTCCTCTCTGGTTTTCTCCTTTCCTAGATTTTCTCTCTCACTTTCTAACTACTATGGTCACTCCAAACTTTGTCCTCTGATTTTCAACCAAATTAGACTGAGAGTTTCTCTCCAAGTTTTAGCCACTGCAAATGGTGCCAATGGGGTCCTACCCTCAAGCTAAAAGCCATAAAAAAAAAAATGGGAGGCTCACCTAGTGCCATCTCTTTCTTCCATATAGACCCCTCTAGTTTCTGCCTGCCTTTAGCTGCTTTCCAGTGCCTTCAGGTAGCTGTTTTTTTTAAAAATATTTTGTCCGGGGACTTCCCTGGCAGTCCGGTGGTTAAGACTCCACACTTCCACTGCAGCGGGTGCAGGTTCAATCCCAAGTCAGGGAACTAAGATCCTGCATGCCACACGGCATGGCCAAAAGAAAAAAAAGAAAAAAAAATTTGTCAAGAGCTTTTAGTTATTGTCTGTTAAAGGATTTGCTTAACAGGAGATAGCTGGCCTTTACTGGAAGTAATTTTATATTTTTAATTTTGTATACTTTAAGAGGTTCCTCCACATTGTATAAGCTTCAGGCCCATGAAACCTGCATCTACTCCTGCCTACAAGGCTACTTCCTGGGATCTCATGCTGTGTTAGGAGAATGGTGGTGACATTGAGAATAAATTCCCAGTACATATCAATAGTAACCTGTCCACATATCAATTCCCATAGCATTCCAAAAAGCTGATGCAGAGGGACTTCAGACCAGCATGGTTCTGTCTGTTAATATCTGGCAGAGGAGATCATTTTTCCCCCCATCCTGCTTTGAACTTCTGCAGCATTTTGTGGTCTTCTAGATTTGCTGCACTTCAAACAGGGACAACTCTTCATTTTGGTCCAGCTATCTCATTTTGTCATGCAAAATATTAGGTCCAAAAACGGGCAGCACCTCATGTAAAATATTAGTGATAATTGGGGGAGTAGAGGCAGACCCAGGTGTCCTGAAGCCCTATCTAGTCACATTATTTGGAGCACTACCATGCCCATCACAGCACTTACCTTACTCTATTTTTTATTATGGTCAATTATAGACTATACACCATTTCTCAAAGTTTTCCTCTGAGGTTTTCAGGTCTCAGCTCTAATATCAGCACCTCAGAGAGTCCTTTCTTGAACCTTCAATTGAAAGAAGTTCTCCTAAGCACTTTCCATTCATGTCCCTCTGTTTTACTGCTTATATGATATTTACTATATGAAATTACCTACTTTATTCTTGTTTATTGGTTTATACCCCACTTAGTAGAATGTAAGTTCCATTAGGTCAAGAGTCCTCTCTGTCTTATATACCATATCCATACCATATAGACCAGAGCCAGGATTTAAGTAGTTGTTGAAGAAAGTATCAATATTTGTTGACCGAATGAACTAGAAAATGAATGAATGAAGGTACTGCTAATGGTAGAGGGAAATTCATGGCTTTCCCCAGATCCTGGGGATGAGGCTTACCACAAGTGTAAACTTTCTTTGGCATATTTTAGCCTTGACAGTTATTTCAAATTTTTCATTTAAATTATACGTTCAGGGGCTTCCCTGGTGGCGCAGTGGTTGAGAATCTGCCTGCCAATGCAGGGGACACGGGTTCGAGCCCTGGTCTGGGAAGATCCCACATGCCGCGGAGTGACTAAGCCCGTGAGCCACAACTACTGAGCCTGCGCGTCTGGAGCCTGTGCTCCGCAACGGGAGAGGCTGCGACAATGAGAGGCCCGCGCACCGCGATGAAGAGTGGCCCCACGCTCGCCACAACTGGAGAAAGCCCTCGCAAAAAAAAAAAACGAAGACCCAACACAGGCAAAAATAAATAAATAAATAAATAAATTTAAATTATACGTTCAGGTCCATAAAAGTAGTTACTATCATGTAGTTTAGGGGAACCCATTAGTTATGTCTTTTGGTGGAGGAAAAATAAAAGACATCCATCTAAACAACTCTTCTATGAAGTGGCGCTTAGTGCATTTTTTTTTTCAGTCTTTTTACAAATGAGCCAACGGGAGGTTGGTGTTTCAGTAATCACCCATAAAGTTGTAAATGGGAATTTCACCCTTAAAATGAAATACAGCCAATACCTTTCTCCTCTAACTATATAAAACTTTTGGAAGTTGGAGACAAGACTATAACCTTCTGGCTTGTGTGTTTATTCTCTTTCTCTTCTAATTAGTAAACATGGCCATTAGGTGGATCATGAATGAATATACTCTCAGAACCTTTTAGAAACATTCTGTATTATTTTTCACTAAGCAGCCCTCTGTGTTGTCCAAATTTTTTTTGCCATGTGATATTACCTATTAATTTTTTTTTAATTTTCAAAGAATCACTCAGTGTTTGATGATGTGCCTATGTATTCATTGACAAGGAAAGCAATTCAAAATAAATTTTGAGATTAAAACACAATTCCATCTATACGTAAATATACACATTTAGATAGATGACGATTTTAAACAAAGTAACTAATGACTTCTCTGGAGACAATTTTTCTTTTTTGCTTCTATGTATTGTCTAAATTTTCTGCATTGGACATGCAGTTACTTATATAACAGTGAGAATCACTCAAAATGTTTTTCATTCTACGCCATAATATATGTATTTGTTTAAAAAATAACATTCCTTTTCCTCATATTAACCTTGCTATAGCTCAGTAGAAGCTCCCTTAGGGGCAGGAAAAGGGAAAAAAAAAAGTACAAATGCTAATGTTCACTTTAGTGACAGGTTTGGAGGAGGAAAATATTGAAAAGTCAATTATTTGGATAATCCATGGCTTTCAGTTGTTTACACTCTCCTCTGCTACTAGTTCCACTCAGAATTGGAAGCTGAGTAAATGAAATTTGGCAGTGTGCAGTCTGTGCCTGAGGTTCAGATTTTTAGGTCTTCCTCCTAAAGGTGAGATTTCGTCTTTCAGGGAAATGCTTGAAAAATGTTTGCTGTCAAGTGATGTGACGGTAGTTTAGTAGCAGGCAATTTGTTGCAGTGGTTTGGGATTGAAGAGACCGTGTAGGTAAGTTCTTTTGCATGAGCTCTTCAACCCACTGGAGGATGTACAACATACGAACAGGATTGTCCCACTCTTCTTTATAGGCGCCGGGATACTGCGGGCAACATTTTGAAATTATTGGATTAGCTACCAGCCTTTGGATAAAGACATCTCCTTCACCAAAGACTTAGGGAGAAATAGCATGAGGCACAGTTTTAATATTTTCATCTTTTCAAAATGGACCAAGAAATGCTTCCCTTACGACTTTCTCCCGCCACAAAGTTCAAATAAAGAGCGGTAAAACCCTTCTTCCGCTTTTCTCTGTGGGCGAGAGTTGACGGACGTAGGTTTCTACCAATTGTACGAGGCCTCCTCGAGCGTGGTCCCGCCTAGTCCGTTTACGAAGGATCAGCCAATGAGAGCACCGCTGTTTCAGCCAGTGGCGACCAAAGAAAGAAGAAGAGAGGGTATTGGCCGCCGACTGGGACTGCTGCCCAATAGGAGCAGGCCGAGCCCGCAACTCGGGCTGGCGGATTGAGCTGCTCCGGAAGTGGGTATTGGCGCCAGTCCGGCGAGAGGTTTCCTGAGGAGACGGCAGTTGCTGCGGCGGTCCCGCGAGTCTGACCGCGTCCTTCCGGCTTCAGGTGAGGTGGGTGCTTGCCTCTTCCCAGACCTTGGGCCTCTGCTCCGAGATGACTTCCCGGGCTGGGTCCATGGACGCGGGGCCCCGGGACGCCCCACGAGATGGGCTGCGGGGTTGCTGGTGAGGGTGGGGGCGGGGAAGGCAGGAACATCGGGGATCCCGGAAGGAGCCGACTTCGCCGCGGGGCCGGAGTCAAAGGTCCCGGGTTGCTCTCCAGGCAGCCGAGCCTCAGACTCATCATCTGCAAATAACTGCCGTCCCGTGGAGCGCCTTCTACTTGCATCACTTTCAAGTTGAACGAAGGACCTATTCTATCCAACTTTACCTCACAGCAACACTGTGACGTAAACACTTTTATTATCCCCATTTTACAGAGGAGCAAGTCGAATAGGGAACCTCCTAAGGTCCCAGAGGTAGGATGTGACAGAGCAGGGATTTGAACCCAGGTCGGCACGACTCCCCGCCGGCGCCTCTTATTCTTTTAACTGGGAGCCATCATCCCGCCTGGAGCGGACTTTGGTTGAAATCTGAGTGACAAAGCTTGGAAAGATTACGGGAGGTCTAGGACCAGGCTGCTCACGGCCTGGGTGAGCGGGGGTTGCAGCCGACGCACCGCTGCTCAGCCCCAGGCCTGGAGGGATTTGTGTTTCCCCACGTTGATTGGGAAGCTTTGCTCCAGGATGACGCTGGTTAGAGAACTTTCTGCCGGGATGAACATGTTCTGTATCTCTCCTGTCTCTCTCTGTCAATATCGGGTGCTAATATGTTCTTAGTTGTTGGGGGATTTTTGGTTGGTTTTGTGTTTTTAGGTGGATGGTGGGTAATTAAGTAAATATTTAGCATCTGCTCTGTACTTTTTGCTGTGTAGGGTACACCGATGAATCAGGTTTGGATTCGGCTCTGGGCCTTTCACGTCTTATCAGAACTGGTTTTTCTCTAATCAGATCTGGCATATGATGGGAAGAAATTTCACTTTTTAATATTTAACCATGCTGAGAAGTGCACAGAATAATTTTTAAAAGACCCGTGCATTCACCACCCAGATCTAGCAAATCTTGGCTTTGACTTTTTGATAGAATTCTTTTTTTTTTTTTCCCTTAAAAAAAAATTCTGTATTCAAAGCCTCATGTGTACCTCTGCACCCTTCCTCTCCTGAATTTGGTATTTTTCATGCCTGGGCTTGTTTTATACTATCTTATATCTATAAATCCATATAGTAGTGTGGTTTTGCATATTTTATAAGTGTCCTAAAATTGGAATTAATAATGGAGGTTGTTCTGTAACTGATATAATTTTTGAGGAAATTTACCGTGTTGGGGTTCTTAGAAGAGAGTTTATGGTTACATCTTGACCAGAGGTTTTGTTTCACTTTCTTCTCCATTTTGAGTTCTCTCATTCTTTTTTTTTTTTTTTAAATTTATTTATTTATTTATTTTTATGGCTGTGTTGGGTCTTCGTTTCTGTGCGAGGGCTTTCTCTAGTTGTGGCAAGTGGGGGGCACTCTTCATCGCGGTGCGCGGGCCTCTCACTATCGCGGCCTCTCTTGTTGCGGAGCACAGGCTCCAGACGCGCAGGCTCAGTAGTTGTGGCTCACGGGCCTAGCTGCTCCGCGGCATGTGGGATCTTCCCAGACCAGGGCTCGAACCTGTGTCCCCTGCATTGGCAGGCAGACTCTCAACCACTGTGCCACCAGGGAAGCCCGTTCTCTCATTCTTGTACTAAAGTTAATCAAGTATTCTAGCTTGAGCTTTTAATATTATTTTTTAACTGTCTTTGGTTTTCTGAAAGAGTTACTCAGGTTTATCTTCCAGTCCTTCTATTAAAGCATTTACTTTGGCTGTAAATTTTCTTTTCTAAGAGCTCTTTCTTGTTTTCTGATTTAATCTTTTTTTCCTTGGCATTCTTTTAAGTTTGGATTTGTTTCTTTATTTATTTACTTATTTCTGTTTCTTGCATTGTATTCCTTTCTTTTCTCCGAGTTTCTTCTCTTTGTCTGCTTTGGTCTCTTTCTCATGTTGGAGGCTTTTCTTGAATGTCAGTTGTTCTTTGGCTATTTGTTCATTTTGAGGAGAGACCCCCAGAAAACTGATTGGAAGCTCTGTATGAACGACTGAACCTTACCAACCAATGGACTTTTACTGTTAGATGTACGGGCAGAGACAGCCATTTTCTTGAGAGTCAGAGCTGTCAGTATTTATAGATCTTTCCTCTTGAGCTGGTTTTCTCTAGGGAACAATCCTGTAATCTCCTGCCTTGAGGCATAGAGAATGTATGTAAACCAGAATATTGCGTTCTGGATTTGTGCAGCCGGGGAGAAGGGTTGGAAGTGTCTCACACTTGTGAAAGTTTGTAGACTTTCACTTAACTCTTTGTTTTCACTGCTGGTCTTAAGTCTGTCTGGTTCAAATCTCCAGTTGTCTGCAGCATAGGGGGAGGGGTTTTTTGATTGTTTGCCTGAGGGACAGATTAACTACTTTCACAGCCTTTCCATCTCCATCTTACAATGCTGTCTTCTTTGGTACGTGGTTTTTACAGTCCCCTCAGTGGAAATTAGCTTGCTTCTTAACAGCACACAGTCCTACCAGTTATCAGTCCGAAAAACTGATTTGTGTGCCTCATACTCTCTTTGCCTTGTACTTGTGGATCCACTACTTTCAGTAGTTCAGTCCTCTTATTTTATCGATCTATTTTTTAAATTAATTAATTAATTTTTTATTTATTTATCCTGTGCGTGGGCTTTTCTCTAGTTGCAGCGAGTGGGGTCTACTCTTGGTTGCGGTGCACGGGCTTCTCATCATGGTGGCTTCTCTTGTTGCAGAGCACAGGCTCTAGGCACGCAGGCTTCAGTAGTTGCAGCATGTGGTCCCTAGAGTGCATGGGCTTCAGTAGTTGCAGCACACGGGCTTCAGTACTTGTGGCTTGCGGCCTCTAGAGCACAGACTCAGTAGTTGTGGCACATGGGCTTAGTTGCTCTGCAGCATGTGGGATCTTCCTGGACCGGGGATCAAACCTGTGTCTCCTGCCTTAGCAGGCGTATTCTTAACCACTGTGCCACCAGGGAAGTCCCTAGATCTATTTTAAAGGATAGTGCTGTGATCACATGACTTCATGTTTTCAAAGGGCAAACAGGAAAACTGGTTATAAGTACTTATTTTGGGAAAAAAAAATCGAACAAAATCATCTCTTTAAGTTTCCCAGTTTTGCCAAGAATGATCTTAAACAGAAATATTAAAGAACAGATATGATTAGATAAAACATGTCTTATAGCTGATATATTTTACTAATACTTACAAATATTGTTTTCTCAGTGATGGCTCATGAAGCAATGAAATATGATCTTCAGGTGCAGTTAGAACATGGTGCTGCACAACAGCCTGCTCCTCCTGAAGTGGTCAGTGGCCAAGGGGGACCACCCCTGCTCCAGCCTTCTCATACTGAGGTGGTCAGCAGCCAGGAAGGACCACCCCTGTTTGAGCCTGCACCTGCTGCAGTGGTCAGCAGCCAAGGGGGACCACCCCTGCTCCAGCCCTCTCCTGATGAAGTGGTCAGCAGCCAAGAGGGACTGCCCCTGCTTCAGCCTGCTCCACAGGTGTCCATTGATGTGACAGAGGAGCTCCCAGGAGAAGAGACTGTGGAGAACATCAATCCAGGAGTTTCAGAGGAACGTAGGCAGGAATCTGGTGCTAACCACACTGCCCAAGTATCTTCATTGGATTCAACGAACGGCTTCATCAGTGGGCTGCGGAGACTTCATGGCATGCTGGAAATCCTGAGACCAACTTTGGAACACAGGGTGGGGCCATTGAGAACCAGGAGGAGGAGGAGTTCTGCTTCACAGAGGGCAAGAGCTGGAGGGTCTCACAGGACAAACAATGCCAGGTAAATATATGTATAAACAGTAGGATTAGTGCCAGATTGGGAATTGTGAACCTTAGGCCCTGATCATAGCCCCAGTGCTGCCAAGAATTGGCATTGTGACTTGGCAAGTCAGGTGACCTTTCTGAACCCCCATTACCTCATAAGTCAGATGAAAATAAAAGTGCTTGCCTTATTTATTTCACAAAGTAATGGAGGGGATAAGTTACACTGATATGTTTTGAAAACTCGGTGGTAGTTTGTTGGCAGCGTCTTCTGTAGAGGCTGGCTTTTCTTTAGATCATTTGTCTCTTGTACATTAAAAAAATATTTAACTTTCAAGGCTACTCCACTCGCCCAATTTCATTGTTCTCCACTTAGTGGTGCAGTAGATTTCAGAAGATGGGCAGGCTGGATTTAGAGAAGCCTTGTGAAAAGTAGAGTGTGAATTAATTTAGAGCTTATCTGACTAAGTGAGAAACATTCTAGCTCTCCTCACCTGATACTGTGTTGTAGAGTTAAAAATAATTTTCTTCCATAGGTTTTGGTTTGAATTTGCCTCTTGAAGGGCTTAGCTGTCAAGTCTTTGTGACAGAGTTATTAAGAAGAATAACAATTGTCTATGCCTTACCCGTTTTTTAACTTCCTCCAGCTTTTTTTGAAATACTTTGTTTCACATTTGGGCTTCTAAGTACCTTCATAATGTTGAAAGAGATTGAATTCAACCTTTTCATTTTAAATATGAAGGAAACTTGGACCCTGAGAGAGTGGTTTGTTCAGGGTCTCATAGTGACAGCACAGAGGAGGTTAGAGCTGGCTTCAGTCAGACCTATTTGTTTTTTCTAACACTGAAAATAATGAGGTGACAATAAAAAGTGGTAGCTGGGCCATCTATTACTTATGTTTTACAAATGAGGAAGATGATGGGGTGATTTGTGTTTTGACTGGGATAACTCTGGAACTGGACTCTACCTTCTGATTCTGGATTTCAGCATCCTTTTCCATGGATCCTGCTGATTACTGTATCAGGGCCTGCTATTACTATGGCTTCAGTCTCTGTAATGCCTGGTCACTGCTGGATGTGATCCATCAGGGGTGAGAGGTGCCCAGTTCTGTGTTGACAAGAGTTGCAAATGCATGCTACTCTGTTATTTTAAGATGCCGTTTACTCGGATTTTGAAAGCAAAGTAGGATTTCATACATTTGTGTCATAGGTGAAGGTACCTTGTAGTGCAATTTGGGGACCCTGTTGAAGTAAGGGAGCTGAGAGTTGAGAGTGATGTCCCCAAGAACTGTCAAGAGGCCTCTTGCAGTAGTCCTCACACTTGGTTGTTCATCCACTCATGAGCAGGCGGGAGTGGAGATTGCTCTTGGTTGGGGACTTTTGTGTTAACCAGTTCACAGGACAGTGACACTTATAAACCAGATGCCAATTTACAGAGAAAATCAGAAACACCACAGAGACCAAATTCTCTTGTTGGCATGGTCAGCATGATTCTCCTAGGGGATGCTGCCACACAGAAGCCAGACTCTAATCAGAAAATAGCTTGATGTGTGTAGAATCTCTGCTCAGGGACTGAGCTACAGAATTTAGATGTTAAATGATGTCAGTTAAGCTATTTGACTGACGGTCATATGTTTGTCTCCACAAAGAGAATAAACCTTAAAGGCAAGGGATTATGCAGTTCAGTGGAGAGAACATGGATTCTGGAGCCAGATAAATGTGGCGTTAAAATTTTTTTCCTTTAAATTGTGTTGTAAACAAATTCCACACTAAATTCACATAAAAGTCTGAGCTTTTCCAGGACTCATTGCTTATACCTTCTGAATTTCTTGAGGTGAATTTCTCATTATGGTGTTTGGCATTACTCACCTGACAGACCATTCCTGGGCCAGGTGCTGAGAGCCTGGGCCAAGGTGAGCAGCTTTTGCCTCAGACTCCACCAAGAAGCCAAAATTGGGGAAACCTGCATAGTGGGATATTTTTCCCAACTACTTCTCAGCCAAGGTCACAAACTCCTTTCCTGTTTCTTTGTTTGAGGCTGCTTGATTCTGACAGCCAGCATCATCACTTATTCATCAAATACTTGTAACACTCCACTATGTGGGACTGAACTTTTGCCTTGGAGATACATTGGTGAACAGGACAGATCAGGGTACCTTTTCTCTTGGAGCTTATGGAACCTAGGACTACAGAGGGTAAGCAAGGGGCAAGAACTTACTATACTGTTATTTAATGCAGAGATGATAAGTGCAGGAAAAAAGGAGAATTTCTTGGGTTCCAAGACTGTACTCCTAGCACTGCCTCCCAGTTGCTTTTCATAGTTTCTCTTTTATATGTCCCCACCTGACCTTGGAAATGCCTAGTTTGCTATGTAAAAGCAATATTGATGAGTGATTTTTTAAAAAATAGTCAATCACTTAATTTTTTACTGGTTTCTATGCAGAATGCTATTGATATGCATGTAATAGCCTAACTTTATTATGTATTTCATTTGGTTAAAATGTTCTTAGGAAATACTGTTCTTATATTCTTATTCTCATGAGTAGCTATAGCTGCTGTTCATGCACAGTTCATAAAATAAGTTTGTAAACTTGGTTAGCATTTTTTTTGAAAAGGAAACCTGAGTGACATCAGTGAAAACGGCAGAGTAAGGACCTCAGAAAATTCTCTCCATAAAATCATTGAAACAACTGGCAACATTTATCAAAATCAACTTTTTCAGTACTCTGGAAATTAACCAAATACTTGTAGCAATTCAGTGAGTGATTCATAAAGAAAACCAGCTGAATCTCAGTAAGAACTGTGAGCTTTGTGGCATTCCCTATTCCCATCCCTCTCTTCAGCTTCATAGTAGTCTTTTTTTTTTTTTTAATATTTATTTATTTATTTGGCTGCATTGGGTCTTAGTTGCAGCATGTGGGATCTTTCATTGCGGCACGCGGGCTTCGTTGCCCCACAGCATGTGGGATCTTAGTTCCCTGACCAGGGATCGAACCCATGCTCCCTGCATTAGAAGGCTGATTCTTAACCACTACTATGGAGGGACTTACTATGAAGTCCCTCCATAGTAGTCTTGAAAACTAAATGCCTGCAATCACAATGAAAAGGCAGCAGCCTGGAAGCAACTAGAGAGAGTAGAATGGAATTGGAGGTCCTTCAAAGCCTCATCCCCAGAGAATTCTCTTTCTTTGACCTGTTTGTTGGTTTCCTGGAAGATCCCACTTGAAAGGCAATCCCTGGCTTGTCCAGTTCGAAAATTCTAAAGCCTTTTCCCCAGGGTCTGCCTGTGGCAGTGGATGACCATTGGGGCAAACATTAGACTAACCAAAAAGCTTAAAAGGAAAAGGTGGAGAATGAGATCTTCCTATGGGGTTTTGAAAAGTTCTGACATATTCCTGGGAATCTAGAAGGCCACATACATGCCCAGGGCTGTGTGCAGCTGGGCCCACAATCAGGAAAGACCTAGGAGGGCACTAAGCTCTCAACTCTGGCTGACCTTGAGGCTCTGCGTAAGCAGGAAATGAAGGCTAAGGCAGAGTTGTCACCTGCCTGGCTGATTATTGATGATGTGTCCCAACACACACATCAAGTCCCTCAGCAAAGACTGGGAGGTAGATACTGATTCCAAGTGTTTAAGGAAATCTCTATCTAGTCATGAACTGAACACCAAGCTAACCAAACAGAAACTTCAGTGGCCACACACAACAAAGAATGCAAACTTTATAGAATTACTTCAGAAAAGTCACTGAACCAATAGTAATAGCTATAAGAAATCGCAACAACAACAAACCCTGGGAATGGGTGAAATCTCATTTCCAGAGTTACCACATTATATTATTTGAAACGTCCAGTTTTCAAGAAAAAATAAGACATGTAAAGAAAGTATAACCAATACACAGGAAGAAAAAATAGAAACTGTACATGAAGAAGCCAAGATGTTGGACTTACTAGACCAACTTTAAATCTGCTATTTAAATATATTCAAAGAACTAAAGCAAAGTATAAAACAACAAAATAGACAATATCAATAAAGAGACTGAAGTTATAAACTGTACAAAATAGAAATACTGGAGTTGACACAGTAAATGGAAAAAAATCACTAGAGAGCTCAACAGCAGGTTTGAGCAGGCAAAAGAGAGAACTTTTGTCCTTCTTTGACATTTTTGACTTGAAAAGTGGCTTAAAATAAGAGGTGAGACAATGATGACCATAGCCAGGCTTCATACCTTCAGAAGACCTTGGTCTTAGTAGCTGCAGCAGCAGAATCCCATGAGGCCATATTTGATCAATAGGGCCCTTTTTTGTCTTGCCCACTCTCTTTTCAAACCCCTAATATCAGCAGACAAATTGCTGAGTCAGCCCTCCCTCCCTCCCTCCCTTTCTTCCTTTATATTAATGAGTCATGTCTTTAAAAGGTATTGACAAAAGAAATGCCAGTAAAGTAGGATTAGCTTTTAGCAGAGGGGTCAGGCTTCAGTGTGGGCTAATGGAATACTTGAGTTGAAAGAGCATGTCTAGTCCAGTCAGCACCTGCCTGAATCTCTATTCCTACTTCAGCGTTCAAAGGCAGCATTTAATGGCCTGGTGATGCGTTAAAATGACTAGGATTTACCTCCAAAATACTGTGGATTATTCTTGTGATGATGGTATGTTGTACAAGAATTTTGTTGTCTTTCTGCATATATAGGTTGAGAACACCGTTGGATGCTTACTTTCAAGTGAGCAGGACGCAGCCTTATTCGCCAGCCACCTCTTATGATTCAGAGACTAGGAATCCTGTTTCTGAAGACTTGCAGGTATCAGGTAGTTCTGACAGTGACAGCTCCACAGAGTATGAAGAGGGAGTTGTCCAGGCAGAGGAACCTGGAGCTGTTGTTTTAGAAGGTGAGTGTTTTATCCAGATTTGATTCACAAGGTCAACATCCAGAAAGCTTAGACTCCAGAAGGCTAGAAACTCTAGACTTGTGTTTTGATACTTTCCCTTTTCACCCCAGATGTCATAGATTAATGCTTTATAGTACAGAGCTTTCACTGGCCATAACTATATAGAGAGGATTTGATCTGGCTTGCAATTTAATGTGATTTGTGACCCATTGAGTTGGTCACTTTATAATGGCATTTTACATTCCCTTTCGTTTTCTTAGACAATTGAGAAGGAAGTAGATTATTTAAAAGAAAAGCTTCATAAATTCAGCACCCTGTCTAGTCCGGTACTTTTTAAGTCCTAGTGTAATGTTACGTGTTGTGCAAGTGGAACTTTATTTAACAGTAGATGGGCAGAGACCCTTAAGCATATGCTTGTATTAAAATACTCTCTGGGGACTTCCCTGGTGGCACAGTGGATAAGAATCCGCCTGCCAACGCAGGGGACATGGGTTCAAGCCCTGGTCCGGGAAGATCCCACATGCCGCAGAGCAACTAAGCCCGTGTGCCACAACTACTGAGCCTGTGCTCTAGAGCCCGTGAGCCACAACTACTGAGCCCGCGTGCTACAACTACTGAAGCCCGCGAGCCTAGAGCCCATGCTCCGCAATAAGAGAAGCCACGGCGATGAGAAGCCCGCATACCGCAATGAAGAGTAGCCCCCACTCGTTGCAACTAGAGAAAGCCCACGCGCAGCAACGAAGACCCAACACAGCCAAAAATAAATAAATTTATAAAAAAAAAAAAAAAAAAAAAAAAAAGAATCTGCCTGCCAATGCAGGGGACACGGGTTCGATCCCTGGTCTGGGAGAATCCCACATACTGTGGAGCAACTAAGCCCACGAGCCACAACTACTGAAGCCCACACGCTAGAGCCTGTGCTCCGCAACAAGGAAAGCCACCACAAGGAGAAGCCTGCGCACCACAATGAAGAGTAGTCCCCAGTCGCCACAACTAGAGAAAGCCCATGCAGAGCAACAAAGACCCAATGCAGCCAAAAATAAATAAAATTAAATCTTTACCCAAAAAACAAAAAACCTATCTGATACCCTACAGTGTGGTCTTCTCACACTAAAGGGAACCAAGGCTTGGAGAAATGGCTTTCCAGGTCTGTGATAGGAAGTATACAAGATGGGCCTAGGGCATTTTATTGTGCTGGAAAGCAAGGAAGCCGTCTGAGTCTTACAGAGTTAGGTCAGTAGGCACAGGCACAACCTTGAAAGAGATCCTACTGGCCTAAGTTGGGACAGTTTGAACATTAAAAAGAATAATGAATGTATTCTTAGATTACAGATTGAAATACATCAAATCTGTGCGAATCTATAAATTCATAATTGTGCACTTTTTAAAAAAAAAAACCTTACTTATTACCATCATAAGTTATTAGAGTCCTAACTCATTGCTCTGAAAACTGTTGAATAAAGGATTAAGCATTTATCCTGCCTTTCCTATATGAACTGTATTCAGGAAACCAAATAGTTGATGGAGAAGGTCTTTTAAGTGTTTGTTTTTAACACTTTTTTTTTTAGAGTAGTTTATGGTTCACAACAAAACTGAAAGGAAGGTAGAGAGATCTCCCTTATACACCTGCCCCCCTCCCTCCCCCACACATACATGCATTGCCTCCCCATTATTGGCATCATTCACCAGAATGGTGCATTAGTTACACACTGTAATCACTCAAAGTGTTTGGTTTACCTTAGGGTTTACTGTTGGTATTGCACATTCTATAAGTTTGGACAAATGTATAATGACATACATCCATCATTATAATATCATATACAGTATTTTCAGTGCCCTAAAGATTCTCTATGCTCTGCCTATTCTTCCCTTCCATGCACCCCCTAAGGAAGTTCTTTTTAATAGAAAAATTCCAGCTAGTAATTGTAGCATGAATGATAGGGGGAAAAAATTATCATTTTGTGACTCCTAATGAATTGATGTATCTAGTCAAAGATCATCAGTGACTCTTAAAACCATTAGGTTGGAAGGTTGGTGGGAGTCTTTTTAATAGAGGGACCAGGCTGACACCACCGGAACCCATTTATCAATCTTAGCATTTCAGAAAGTGAAACCATTATATGTGCCTCTTGATGTGCTGCAATCAGAAATGTCCAGGGCTTCCCTGGTGGCACAGTGGTTAACAATCCACCTGCCAATGCAGGGTACACAGGTTCAATCCCTGGTCCGGGAAGATCCCACATGCTGCAGAGCAACTAAGCCTGTGCGCCACAACTACTGAGCCTGCGCTCTAGAGCCCGTGTGCCACAACTACTGAAGCCCACACACCTAGAGCCCGTGCTCCGCAACAAGAGAAGCCACCGCAATGAGAAGCCCACGCATCACAACGAAGGGTAGCCCCCGCTCTCCACAACTAGAGAAAGCCCGTGTGCAGCGACAAAGACCCAACACAGCCAAAAATAAATAAATTAATAAATTAATTAATTTAAAGAAAATGTCCACACCACCTAGCAAGTACTGTTGCCCCCCATAAAAACCCTGAATGACCTTGAGATTCTAGATATAATAAACAGTTTAGGCAGTTTACAGGAAGGAAGTAAAGGAACAAGGTGAGCGATAACTCAAAAATGCAGTCATTCAAATCTAAAATGTAAGACATTCTACAAATGGAACATCTAGGAAAAGGCCTATACATATCTGAAAATCTAATATGTTGTAAAGGGAATATCTCATATCAGTGGGGAAAAAATAGACTTATAATTAATATTATTGTTAAAACTGGATAGCTGGGCTTCCCTGGTGGTGCAGTGGTTGAGAATCTGCCTGCCAATGCAGGGGACACGGGTTCGAGCCCTGGTCTGGGAAGATCCCATGTGCCGCGGAGCAACTAGGCCCGTGAGCCACAACTACTGAGCCTGCGCATTTGGAGCTTGTGCTCCACAACAAGAGAGGCCGCGACAGTGAGAGGCCCGCGCACCACGCTGAAGAGTGGCCCCCACTCGCCGCAACTAGAGAAAGCCCTCGCACAGAAACGAAGACCCAACACAGCTATAAGTAAATAAATAAATAAATAAAATTTTTTTAAGCAAAGTGTTACTCTTTTAAAAAAAAGAAAACAACTGGAAAATAAATTTGGATTCGTTCCTCATACTGTAAACCAGGATATAAGAGGTCAGAGATCTAGTGTGGAAAATGAAACCGTTTAGTATTAGAGGAATACATGAGTGATAAAATCTAGGAGTAAGGAGTACTTCAAAATATAGAAGAAATAAAAGAAAATTACATAAAATTTAAAAAAAAATTATGACAGTAAGCCAGCATAGATACTTTGTTTCCACTTATGTAAAATGTCCAGAAAAGACAAATCTATAGAGACAAAGTAGATTAGTGGTTGCGTAAGGGCTGCTGGTACAAATGGGGAATGATTCTAAATTGGTGTGATGGATATTTTGGGGGTGATAGAAATGTTTTAAAATTGGATTGTGGTAATGGTTTTACAACTCTGTAAATAAGTTTAAAAATACCTTGAGGAAGTAGTTGGTCAAATCTAGGATGTAGGACATTTCACAGGACCAATGACCAGATTTCTCCAACAAATCAGTGACAAAACAGGTGAATTTTAATTTAGAACTTCTCTTAATCAAAAGACGTCATTAAAAGAGTGAAATGGCAACCCACTGACTAGAGAGAACATTCATAATACATATATCCAGAAAAGGGCTTATATCTAGAATACATAAGTAACTTCTACAACCTTATAGAAAAATGGGCCGAAGATTTGCAAAGATACTTCCAAAACAAGATAGCTAAATGGCCAATAAATATATACAGAGACTTGATTAGTCATCAGGGAAATACAGATTAAAACCACAGTGTGGTAACTGATATGCACCCACCGCAACAGCTAAAATTTAAAAGATTGACAATATCAAGTATTGGGAAGGATATAAAGCAACCAGACCTCTCACACAGTACTGGTGGGAGTGTAAATTTTTTTTTTTTTTTAATGCTGCTTATAAGAGGTTCACTTTATTTATTTTTTTATTGAAGTATAGTTGATTTACAATGTTGTGTTAATTTCTGCTGTACAGCAAAGAGATTCAGTTATACATATATATATGTATTTTTTTTATATATTCTTTTCCATTATGGTTTATCATAGGATATTTATTTATTTATTTATTTTTGGCTGTGTTGGGTCTTTGTTGCTGCACGTGGGCTTTCTCTAGTTGCGGTGCGTGGGCTTCTCATTGCTGAGAATGGGCTCTAAGCGTGTGGGCTTCAGTAGTTGTGGCACGTGGGCCAGTAGTTGTGGCACATGGGCTTAGTTGCTCCATGGCATGTGGGATCCTCCCAGACCAGGGATTGAACCCATGTCCCCTGCATTGGTAGGCAGATCCTTAACCACTGCGCCACCAGGGAGGTCCCTCTTCTGCCCATTTTTTGATTGGGTTGTTTTTTTGTTGTTGAGTTGTATGAGCTGTTTGTATATTTTGGAAATTAAGCCCACGTTGGTCGCATCTTTTGCAAATATTTTCTCCCATTCTGTAGGTTGTCTTTTCATTTTGCTTATGGTTTCCTTTGCTGTGCAGAAGCTTGTAAGTTTGATTAGGTCCCATTTATTTATTTTTGTTTTTATTTCTATTGCTTTGGGAGACTGACCTAAGAAAACATTGGTATGATTTGTTTTGCCTATGATCTCTTCTTAGGAGTTTTATGGTGTCATGTTTTCTGTTTAATTCTTTGAGCCATTTTGAATTTATTTTAGTGTATGGCGAGAGGGTGTGTTCTAACTTCATTTATTTACGTATGGCTGTCCAACTTTCCCAACACCACTTGCAAAAGAGACTGTCTTTTTCCCATTGTATATTCTTGCCTCCTTTGTTGAAGATTAATTGACTGTAGGTGGGTGGGTTTATTTCTGGGCTCTATTTTCTGTTCCATTGATCCATATGTCTGTTTTTGTGCCAGTACCATGCTGTTTGGATTACTGTAGCTTTGTGGTATTGTCTGAAGTCTGGGAGGGTTATGCCTCCTGCTTCGTTCTTTTTCTTCAGGATTGCTTTGGCAGTTCTGGGTCTTTTATGGTTCCATATAAATTTTAGGATTATTTGTTCTAGTGCTGTGAAAAATGTCATGGGTAATTTGATAAGGATTGCATTAAATCTGTAGGTTGCTTTGGGTAGTATGGCCATTTTAGCAATATTAATTCTTCCAGTCCAAGAGTATGGGATATCTTTCCATTTCTTTGAATCATCTTCAGTTTCCTTTATTAATGTTTTATATTTCTCAGTGAATAAGTCTTTCTCCTCCTTAGTCAGGTTTATTTCTAAATATTTTATTTTGGGGGGTGTGATTTTTTTCTTTCTTCTTTTTGGCCGCACAGCATGCGGGATCTTAGTTCCCCAACCAGGGATTGAACTCATGTCCCATGCAGTGGAAGTGCGGAGTCTTAACCATTGGACTGCCAGGGAAGTCCCTTGCGGGTGTGATTTTTAAAAGGTATTGTATTTTTACATCCCCTTTCTGATACTTCATTGTTAGTGTAAAGAAATGCAACCGATTTCTGTATGTTAATCTTGTATCCTGCTACTTTGCTGAATTCGTTTATCAGTTCTAGTAGTTTTTGTGTGGAATCCTTAAGATTTTATATACATAGTATCATATTATCTGCATATAATGACAGTTTTACCTCTTCCCTTCCAATTTGGATACCTTTTATTTCTTTTTCTTGTCTGATTGCTGTGGCTAGGACTTCCAGTACTATGTTGAATAGAAGTGGTGAGAGTGGGCATCCTTGTCTTGTTCCAGATTTTAGCAGGAAGGCTTTCAGCTTTTCACCATCGAGTATTATATTGTCTGTGAGTTTGTCATAAACAGACATGTTTATGACAAAAAACGTGTTCTTTTTTTTTTTTTGCTGTGCTACATTTACCATCTTTACTAGAACACAGTAACATGGCCTCTGGTACATAGTGTTGCTTTTGATCTGGCATTATTTATTTATTTTTTCTTAACATCTTTATTGGACTATAATTGCTTTACAATGGTGTGTTAGTTTCTGCTTTATAACAAAGTAAATCAGTTATACATATACATATATTCCCATATCTCTTCATGTTCTTGTTTTTTGAGGAAGGCATGTATTGCTTGAACTTCCCTGTAAGACCTGCTTTTGCTGCATCCCATAGATTTTGTATGGTTGTGTTTTCATTGTCATTTGTCTCAAGGTATTTTTTAATTTCCTGTTTGATTTCATTGTTGACCCATTGGTTGTTTAGTAGCATGTTGTTTAGTTTCCATGTAATCGTTTTTTTCTCATTTCTTTTTCTGTGGTTGATTTCTAGTTTCATGCTGTCATGGTCACAAAAGATGCTTGAGATAATTTCTAAAAATATCAATTAAGTCTAACAGTTCTGTTGTATCATTTAGGATCTCTGTTTGCTGTATTGATTTTCAGTCTAGAAGATCTGTCCATTGACGTGAGTGGGGTGTTAAAGTCTCCTACTATTATTGTATTCCTGTCAGTCTCTCCCTTTATGTCTGTTAATTGTGTTTTATGTATTTTGATGCTTCTATATTAGGTGCATATATGTTGACGAGTTAAAATCCTCTTCTTGTATTGATCCTTTTTATCATTAGATAGTGTCCTGTATCTTTCCTTATGGCCTTTTTCTCAAAGTCCATTTTGTCTGATATGAGTATTGCGACCCCCACTTTCTTATCATTTCCGTTAGCATGATCAATCTGTATGTGTGCTTTGCCCTAAAGTGGGTCTCTTGTAGGCAGCATATTGTAGGCTCTTGTTTTTTTTAATCCAGTCTGCCACTCTGTGTCTTTTGATTGGAGCATTTAGTCCATTGACATTTAAAGTAATTTTTTTTTTTTTTAAGAAATGTACCATTTATTTATTTTTTAATGTTACAGTTTATTATTTTCTCAATTTTTAAAATTTAAAAAATTTATCTTTATTTATTTTTTTTTGGCTCTGTTGGGTCTTCATTGCTGTGCACGGGCTTTCTCTAGTTGCAGCGAGTGGGGGCTATTCTTCATTGCTGTGCGCAGGCTTCTCCTTGCAGTGGCTTCTCTTGTTGTGGAGCATGGGCTCTAGACGCGCAGGCTTCAGTAGTTGCAGCACATGGGCTTAGTTGCTCTGTGGCATGTGGGATCATCCTAGACCAGGTATCAAACCCCTGTCCCCTGCGTTGGCAGGCGGATTCTTAACTACTGCACCACCAGGGAAGTCCTTAAGGTAATTATTGATAGATACATATTTATTGCCATTTTAAACCTTGTTTTCCCATTGATTTTATATTTCTTCTTTGTCCCTTTTTTTCTTTTTGTTTTTCCTTTTGTGGTTTGATTCTTTTTATTATTATTAATTTTTATTGGAGTATAGTTGATTTACAATGTTGTGTTAGTTTCTGCTGTACAGCAAAGTGAATCAGTTATACATATACATACATCCACTCTTTTTTAGATTCTGTTCCCATATAGGTCATTAGAGAGTATTGAGTAGAGTTCCCTGTGCTATACAATAGGTTCTTATCAGTTGTCTATTTTATATATAGTAGTGTGTATTTGTCAATCCCAGTCTCCCAATTTATCCCTTCCCCCTGATTATCTTTTGTATTATACTTATGTTCTCTTCTTTTTGGTTTTTGTGTATGTTTTTAATTTGTGGTTACCCTGTTTTTCAAGTGTAGTAACCCTTTCCTATATCTGCTTGCCTTAGACTGGTAGTCATATGGGCTCAAATACATTTTAGGAAATTTTTTTTTAAAAATCTACATTTTCTTACTCTTCTCCCCCACATTTTATGATTTTGATATCCTCTTTTACATCAAAACGTAAATTGGTACAAACATTTTGCTAGTATTGTTATAAACTCACTATATATATATATAGAACCAGTGGCTCAACAATTTCACTTTTAGGTATATAGTCAAGGAAATGAGTACATGTGTTCATGAACGACATGTACAAGAATGTAATAACACTGTTTGTAATAGGAAAAAACTGAAAACTATCCACAAACCCGTTAGCAGTAGAATGGATAAATAAATGTTATATATTTACGCAGTAAAACACTGTACAGAAGTGAAAATGAACTACAACTCCACACATTAGTATGGAAAAATTTTGCAAAGAATTTCAAACAAAAGTAGCAGAAAGTGGGTAACTCAGATGCCATTTATATACAAAAACAGGCAAAACCAGTAGATGGTGTTAAAATTTAGTAAAGTAGTTACTTTTGGGGGCAAGGTCACCTCCCTGCCTGTCACCCAAGATAAAAGGACATAAGGGTATAAGGGGCACTCTTAGGGTCGTTGGTGATGTTCTGGTTTATAGTTCAGTTTGTGAAAATTCAGTAAAAATATTTATGGTACACTTTTCTGTATGCATATTACATTTCAATAAAAGATTTTTTCTTTAAAAGAGCCAATTTGAAGGGATTCTCTCTGGCCTACGATGGAACAATTTGAGCCTCAAAAAGAAAAATGACTAAAAGTTAAGATTACTATCTTGACCATTAATGGAAGCTGTGAAAGGTTGTTGAGGAACCAGATAGTCTAGGGGTCAGACTGACATCACCTGAACCCAGTATGAGCCTCCTGGTGTACTGCTGTCAGAAGCACAAAACCTAAGTTTCTTGCTGCCCTTCCTCTTTCCAAAAAACAGAATTGAATCTACAAAAACATCTAGGTCTAACGGCCAGTTTATAGGAAAGGCAGGCAGTGGAGCAGTAAGTAAGGAATACCACAGGAAGCAATCAGCCAAATCCAGGATGTAGGACATTTCATAAGACAAATGATCAAATCTCCCTCAACAAATCAGTGACAAGGAGGGGATAGAAATAAGTGAAGGAGAATTGTTATAAATGAAAAAGACTTAAGAGACATAACAATCCAAGCTCACTGTTTGGAGACCTTGTTTGGATCCTGATTGGAATAAATCTATTGTAAAGAGCAACTTTAAAGCAATTGGGAGGGACTTCCCTGGTGGTCCAGTGGTTAAGACTCTACGAGGGGCATGGGTTCGTTCCCTGGTTGGGGAAGATCCTGCATGCCTCACTATGTGGCCACAAAAAGCAACAACAACAACTGGGAAATTCTGAGTACAAACTGGGTGTCTGGGATGGTATTGAAGGATTATTGTTAACTTTGTTAGATATAGTATTATTAATTTTGTTAGGTATAGTGTTTATGTAAAAAAAAAAGTCCTTATCATTGAGTGCTACAAAAGTTTTTCCAAGTGAAACCACATTTTAGGGTTTGTTATTAGGAAAGAAAATAATGGGAATGGGGGCTTATTTGGAACAAGATTGGCAAAATATTATTTTTGAAATGGGTGATGGGTACTTGTGGGTTAGTTTACTATTCTGTCTACATTTAAAAATGAATTCATTAGGACTTCCTTGGCAGTCCAGTGGTTGGGACTCCATGCTTCCACTGCAGGAGGCGTGGGTTCAGTCCCTGGTCAGGAAACTAAGATCCCACGTGCTGCACAGCCAAAAAAAAAAAGGATTCATTGATGCTACTTGGGGAAATTGTCATTCCTTTTACAGCAACAGTATCAATTAGAAACGGAAAGCTGTGGTGAGTCAGGCTCTCCTGCTAGCCTCATACCTGACTTATATCTTCTTTTACATATCCCATCATTTCTGGAAACGACTTGGCAGAGCAACTAGGAGGTAACGACTTGGCAGAGCAACTAAGAGATATGTCAACAGAGCAAGAAGTTACATGTATCGGTGGAGGAGAGACTCTCCCCAAACAGGTAATATGAACATCCTTTTAAATGAGAGGTTTCGATTTACATTTAAAAAGGCAGCTGCAGATTAAAGTGGAAAGCCCACAGACTTTGTAGGCAAGGGGTCCAGGTGTAGATCCTATACAAGTTACTCATTATTTGTGTGACTGCCTCCCCTTAGGTTTAAAAACATGGGGTAGGGGAAGATGTGAGGAGAACTTGTCCTGTCCACCTAACAAGGTTAAGTATCAGTTAAAGTAGTAGATATGAATGCAGTTTATGAACTGTCTGGCAGAAAGATTGCTATGAGATAAACAGTTTTTATTTTTAAAAATTACAAATATCACTGTCCTTAATCTGAGACTTATTTATACCAACTGTGGACCCTGCCAGTTCCAAAACATCATTGATCCACTTTTTGCAAGTTTCTGTTTTTATTTATTCTCTCTAGAAAAGTTACTCTCATATAAATTTACTTATGTGTATAAATGTTTTTTCTTTATTTATTGAAATATAGTTGATGTACAGTATTCTGTTAGTTTCAAATGTACTGCAAAGTGACTTGACATTTGCATACATTATGAAGTGATCACCACAATAAGTTTAGTAACCATCTGTCCCCATACAAAGTTATTACAATATTACTGACCACATTTTTCATGCTATATATTACCTCCCCATGGTTTATTATTTTATAACTGGAGGTTAGTACCTCTTAATCCCCTTCACCTATTTTGCCATACCCCACTCCCCTTCCCTCTGGCACTCACCCATTTGTTCTCTGTGTCTGTTAGTCTGAGTTTTTTTGTTTTGTTTTATTTTTCAGATTCCACATGTAAGTGAGATCATATGGTATTTGTCCACACTCCATACTGTTTCCTATAGTGGGTGCACCAATTTACATTCCCACCAACAGTGCATGAGTGTTCCCTTTTCTCCACATCCTTGCCAATGCTTGTTATTTGTTGTCTTTTTGATGATAGCCATTCTGACAGGTATAAGGTGGTATCTCTTTGTGGTTTTAATTTGCATTTCCCTGATAATTAGTGATGCTGAGCATCTTTTTTTATGTGTCTGTTGGCTGTTTCTTTGGGAAAATGTCTGTTCATGTCTTTTGCCCATTTTTAATCAGGTTGTTTTCTTGCTGTTGAGTTGTATGAGCTCTTTGTTTATTTTGGATATTAACCTCTTATCAGATGTATCTTTTGTTAATGTCTTCTCCAATTCAGTAGGCTGCCTGTTCATTTTGTTGATAGTTTCCTTTGCTGTGCAAAAGCTTTAGTTTGATGTAGTACTGTTTGTTTATTTTTGCTTGCTTCCCTTGCCTGAGGAGACATATTCAAAAAACAACTGCTAGGACCGATGTCAAAGAGCCTACTGCCTATGTGTTCTTCTAGAAGTTTTATGATTTCAGGTCTTATATTTAAATCTTTAGTCCATTTTGAGGTTACTTTTGTATATGATGTGAGAAAGTAGTCCAGTTTGATTTTTTTGCACGTAGCTGTCCAGATTTCCCAACACCATTTATTGAAGAGGCTGTCTTTTCCCCATTGTCTATTCTTGCCTCTTTTGTCGTAAATTAATTGCCCATATAAGTGTGGGTTTATTTCTGGGCTCTCTGTTCTGTTCCATTGATCTATATGTCTGCTTATGTGATAGTACCATGCTGTTTTGATTACTGTAGTTTTGTAGTATAGTTTGAAATCAGGGAGTGTAATATTTCCAACTTTGTTCTTCTTTCTTGAGATTGCTTTGGCTATTTGGAGTTTTGTGTTTCCATACAAATTTTAGAATTATTCTAGTTCTGTGAAAAATGTTATTCATATTTTGACAGGGATTGCATTGAATCTATAGATTGCCTGGCAGGGGTATGATTATTTTAACAGTGTTAATTATTCCAATCCTTGAGCATAGTATATCTTTCCATTTGTTTGTGTTGTCTTCAATTTCTTTCATCAGTGTCTTATAGTTTTCAGAGTACAGGTCTTTTACCTATTCAGCTAGATTTATTTCTAGGTATTTTGTTCTCTTTGATGTAGTTCACAAATGGGATTATTTTCTTAATTTCTCTTTCTGATAGTTCATTTTTAGTGTGTAGAAATGCAACAGATTTCCGTAGATGAATTTTGTATCCTTCAACTTTACTGAATTCATTTAAATGTTCTATTTTAAAATTCACACAAGAGGGATTATATAATATCCTGTTCTGAGACTGGTTCCTTTTCCCCCAACTTACTGCATTTTGGAGAGCCTTTTAGTGTCAGTCCATAAAGTTGAATCTCATTCTTATTGGCAGTAATAGCTGCACAGTGTTTTTACATAGGAATACATTTTTAGTTAACTCTTCCCTTGCCATGTACACTATGGTTGTTCCCTTTTTCTTTCTTTCTTTGTTGTTGCTGTTGCTTCCTAATGAGATCATGCTGCACTGAGCATCTTTCTACTATTGTCTTGGCAAATATTTGTGATTATATTCATGGGATATATTTCTAGCAGAGAGATTGGTATATCAAAGGAAAGATGTATGTATTTTTAGTTTTGATAGATAATGCCAAGTTGCCCTCTGGAAAATTTGTGCCAGTTTCTACTTGCAGCAACAGTATGTAAGCATGCCCATTTCTCCCTCACCCTCAGTGCTTGGTGTCATCAGACATCAATTTATGCCATCTAATAGATGAAAAAGTAAAAATGTGGTCTCTTACTTGAATTTTCATTTCTTTAATTATAAGTGAACACTTACTGACCATTTGTATTTTTGTGTGAGTTGTTTATATCCTTTGTTTTTTTCCTGGTATTTTTTTTTCTTTATTCACATAAGCTAGGTATTTTATAGCTACTTGAATTGATTATGGACCTAATTTCGAATGTATAACAAATTTAATATTCCCTGTTGTTATTTAACTGGGTCACTTCTAGTTTTGTTTTGTTTTAATATCTTCATAAATATAGCTCCTTTTTGTCATTTGAATGAAAGAAAATCAAGAATTTTATAAGCTCAAAGGGTAATAATATTTTCATGGCTTATATTACCTTTGACCAGATTGCATTCTGGAAAGAATGGGAAGTGATTCATGGGTGTTGGGGTTTTTCTTTGGCATTTTCAATTGCATTTGTATCATTTTTGTGTGATTTTTTGTTAATTTGATAGAGTTTCACATCTTCTTCAAGACTGATTTTGCATTTTCTCTAATTTGAATGTATTCTGGTTTCCACCTAGCAGTCTCCCCAGAAGTCTAATCCTCTTCTAGCTTCTGCTTCTGTGGATGAGGAAGAAGTGGACACTTGCACAATATGTTTGGAACAGTGGACCAATGCTGGGGATCACCGGCTCTCGGCATTGCGCTGTGGGCACCTCTTTGGGTATAAGTGCATTTCTAAGTGGCTCAAAGGACAGGCACGAAAATGTCCTCAGGTAAAGACCATAGTTAAGAACTGTGCATGTGCACAGTCAACATGTTAAGTCAGGAGGATTCCTAGAACCACACTTATTGTGTCCCATTGGGCTCCTTAGTGCAACAAGAAAGCCAAGCACAGTGACATCGTTGTCCTTTATGCCCGAACCCTGAGAGCTTTGGACGCTAGTGAACAGGAGCTCATGAAAAGGTAGGTGGCAAGAGTCTGCCTAGCTGGAATATTCCCTTTTGGTTCTTTGTATGCACCTCTGAAAAAGGTATGAGTCACTCTTAATGTGGTTCTGAGGCTTTCCTTGGGCCGTGACTGGGGATCTCTGGGGATCGTTGGCAATCTGTCTAACACTGTGATTTATGATACATGTCTGATCATCTGAAGCATGGTTTGCTCTCCATATAGCATTAAAAATGATGATCTGGGGCTTCCCTGGTGGCACAGTGGTTAGGAACCCGCCTGCCAGTGCGGGGGACACGGGTTCGAGCCCTGGTCTGGGAAGATCCCACATGCCATGGAGCAACTGGGCCCATGAGCCACAACTACTGAACCTGCGCTCTAGAGCCCGCGAGCCACAACTACTGAAGCCCGCGTGCCTAGAGCCCGTGCTCCGCAACAGGAGAAGCCACCGCAATGAGAAGCCCGCGCGCCGCAAGGAAGAGTAGCCCCTGCTCACTGCAACTAGAGAAAGCCCGCGCACAGCAACTGACCCAGTGCAACCAAAAATAAATAATAAATTAATAAATTAATTTTAAAAAAAAAAGTCATAGAGAAACCTTTAGCCATACAGTAATACCTCACACCTAGGCTGGGAAGCAGACCCAATCAGAAAGATAGCCTGGATTTTTTGTAGCCTGTCCAGATTCTTCCCTAGGGATTACATTTACTGCCTGCCTCTGCTCCTAAATACTGTGAACACTGAATCAGGGAATCCTCTGTCTTACTCTTTGTAGCCAATTCATGGCCATCTAGAACACACTCCCAAGTCTCAATCTCTTTGTCACTAGAATAGACTTAATGATACTTTTTAAAAACTGAGGATTTTTGTTTCTTGTGTCCCTAAGCCCTCCTGCAACAGTACTCTGCAAAGAAGTCTCATAACTGAAGCTTTGCACTTGTCATACAATGCAAGAAAGTATCAAGATTTTGGAAGCCCATGAACAAATGCTAATAACACTACTTATAAAATATGCTCTAAGAACATTAAAGATTAAAAATACCTGCACTGGACTTCCCTAGCGGTCCAGTGGTTAACACTGCACGCTTCCTCTGCAAGGGGCACAGGTTCAATTCCTGGTCAGGGAACTAAGATCCCACATGCCTCACAGCACAGCCAAAAAAAATAAAAAGAACCTGCACTGAGAGACTACAGGGATGTGGGTTCGCTCATGTATTACTGGTAAAAATGTACACGGGCACAAACATTTAGAGAGGCCTTTGGCAATATGCTTCAGAAGTCTAAAAGTAATTCTGCTTCAGGCATTTTCTCTAAAGAAATGATTAAGGATATGTACAAAGATGTACTTAATCAGACTTGATTTTTTTAAAATTTTTTTTTTATTTTATGGCTGTGTTGGGTCTTCGTTTCTGTGCGAGGGCTTTCTCTAGGTGCAGCAAGCGGGGGCCACTCTTCATCGTGGTGCGCGGGCCTCTCACTATCACGGCCTCTCTTGTTGCGGAGCACAGGCTCCAGACGCGCAGGCTCAGTAATTGTGGCTCACGGGCCCAGTTGCTCCGCGGCATGTGGGATCTTCCCAGACCAGGGCTCAAACCCATGTCCCCTGCATTGGCAGGCAGACTCTCAACTACTACGCCACCAGGGAAGCCCCAGACTTGATTTTTGCTTAATACTCTGAGGCACATATCCTAGTTGATAGATGTGGCTCTAGTTGATTCATTTTAATTTCTATATAATATTCTATTTCTCTAATTAGAGTTTACCTATATGTATTTCATATTGGTGGACAGTTAGGTGGTTTCCAGTTTTTGTTAATATAAGCCATGCTGCAGAGAGATAGGTGAGAGTTTCTTTAGGTCTAGAAGTGGCTTTGCTTTATCATAGGGTACATGTAATTTCAGCTTTACTAGATATTGTCAAATTGCTCTTCCAAGAGGCTATTCCAGTATATACCAGCAGCAGTGTAAGAAATTTCTCATTTTTTTTCATACCCTCACCTACTTTGTATTATCAGACTTAATTTTTGCCAGTTTCATGGAGTGAAGTAGTATTTACTTTAATTTGCTTTTCCTCAATCACGGTTGAACCTACTTTTCTATACATTGTGCTCAAATATTTTGCTCATTTATATTGAAAAAAATATATTGTTTCTTACTGATTTATAGTTCTTTGTTTTCCTTATACCAACTCTTTGTTGGTTGTATATGTTGCAAATGTCGTCTTCTAGTTTATGGTTTGTCTCTTTAACTTGTCTATGGTATCTTTTGTTAAACACAAGTTTTTAATTTTAGTGTAGTCATTTATCAGTCTCTCGTTTTGTGTGTTTTTGTCCCTACTACATTACAATCATGGAGACATAATATCTTCTTTGAAATGTCTTTTTTTTTTTTTTTAATAAATTTTTTCTTTTGGCTGCGTTGGGTCTTCGTTGCTGCGTGTGGGCCTTCTCTAGTTGTGGCATGCGAGGGCTACTCTTCGTTCCGGTGCGCGGGCTTCTCATTGCGGCGCCTTCTCTTGTTGTGGAGCACGGGCTCTAGGCGAATGGGCTCAGTAGTTGTGGCGCATGGGCTTAGTTGCTCTGTGGCATGTGGGATCTTCCTGGACCAGGGCTCGAACCCATGTCCCCTGCACTGGCAGGCAGATTCTTAACCACTGTGCCGCCAGGGAAGCCCCTTTTAAATGTCTTTAAAAGTTTTAGTTTTTTTTTTTTTTTTTTTTTTTTTTAATTAATCAATTTATTTATTTTTGGCTGTGTTGGGTCTTCGTTTCTGTGCGAGGGCTTTCTCTAGTTGCGGCAAGCGGGGACCACTCTTCATCGCGGTGCGCGGGCCTCTCACTATCACGGCCTCTCTTGTTGCGGAGCACAGGCTCCAGACGCGCAGGCTCAGTAGTTGCGGCTCATGGGCCTAGTTGCTCCGCGGCATGTGGGATCTTCCTAGACCAGGGCTCGAACCCGTGTCCCCTGCATTGGCAGGCAGATTCTCAACCACTGCGCCACCGTGGAAGCCCCTAAAAGTTTTAGTTTTTACACTAGTTTTTAGTCTACCTAAAATCTAGTATTATGGATAACCACAATTGTATTAATTGTTAAAATTAATAATTTAAAAACTAATAAATAGGGCTTCCCTGGTGGCGCAGTGGTTGAGAATCTGCCTGCCAATGCAGGGGACACGGGTTCGAGCCCTGGTCTGGGAAGATCCCACATGCCACGGAGCAACTAGGCCCGTGAGCCACAACTACTGAGCCTGCGCGTCTGGAGCCTGTGCTCCGCAACAAGAGAGGCCGCGACAGTGAGAGGCCCGCGCACCGCAATGAAGAGTGGCCCCCGCTCGCCACAACTAGAGAAAGCCCTCACACAGAAACGAAGACCCAACACAGCCAAAAATAAATAAATAAATAAATTTATTAAAAAAAAAAAACCTAATAAATAATTTTAAATTAATAAATAAAAATTTATATAGAAATATTCTTTCTATATAAATTTCCATTGCTACCTCTATCCTAAATTAAGTTTCTATATTATGAATGGACTACTCTGTTGTTCTGGGGTCTGTTTGTTAATTCTTGCACCAGTACTTCAATTTAGTCTTTCCAGCTATGAACATTATATAATATCCTTTCACTTATTCACTGTTTCCTTTGTGTCTTTTATAACTGTATTTTGCTTCTTAAAGACCTTAACTTTATTCCTAGGTTGCTGTTGTTAGAATGCTATTTCGAATGAATTTTTTTCTGTTATATTTACTAGTCAGTTATCTGTGTATGGGGAATGCTGTTGATCTAATTTTCTTGATCTTGACTACAGCAGCCTTGCTGAACTCTAATAGTTTGTGGGTTCTCTTGAATTATAAGAGCCACTTTATCCCTTCCTTTCTAATTTTCATCTTTTTTTCTCTCCTATCTCATTGGAGTGGAAATTTCTTTTTTTTCATTTCATATTTTGAAACATTCAGATTTATGATTTTTATTCCTGGTGAATATGTCCTTTCATTACACATTGTTCCTCTTTATGCCTATTCATCCTTTTTAATTCTAATCAGTCTTTTTTTAACATTTGCCTAGTGTATACTTTCTGTCTTTTTAACTTCAGCCTCTTTTTTTTATTTATTAATTAATTAATTTATTTATTTATTTATGGCTGCATTGGGTCTTCATTGCTGCACGTGGGCTTTCTCTAGGCGGGGCTACTCTTTGTTGTGGTGTGCGGGTTTCTCACTGCGGTGGCTTCTCTTGTTGTGGAGCACGGGCTCCAGGCACGTGGGCTTCAGTAGTTGTGGCATGCGGGCTCTAGAGCACAGGGTCAGTAGTTGTGGCACATGGGGTTAGTTGCTCCGTGGCATGTGGGATCTTCCCAGACCAGGGCTCGAACCCATGTCCCCTGTACTGGCAGACAGATTCCTAACCACTGGGCCACCAGGGAAGTCCAGCCTCTTTTTATAGTGTTCTTTAATTTGAATATCTGATGAACAACCAGTACCTTATTTTCTTTTTATCCAGTAGATAATCTTGGTCTTTTAACAGGTCATTTTTACTCTTTTATAATTTGGTTCTAACTCAAGCAGTGAGCTTGGCTCTAATCCCTCATTTTGCATTTTAGGTCCCCATTCCCTAGTAAGAGCCAAATTCCTGGTCATCACTGCCTACTTCAACACTGAGACCCACCCCAGTAGGCTCATGAGTTCAGCCCTGCATGCTACTTTTCTGTAGTGTTTCTGGGCTTGAGAGATTTTTCACTTGTTATGTTTTATTCACTATCATGACATATTTACAGCAAAGTGTGTATATCATAGCATGAATTTACTATGTCATCTTGATGAGAAGTCTTCTGTAGTCTTTCTAATCTCCACCTGTTGCTGGCTTTCCCCCTCTAGTTCCTTAGAAGAGGAGCAGACGCTAAGGAAGAAGGCTGAGTTAGAATCGGCACAGTGCCGGCTCCAGCTTCAAGTCCTCACTGAGGAATGCACTAAGCTTCACAGTCATGTTCAGGTAAGTTTGCCTTTTCTAATCCAAAGAACTTTTGGAGTAGGTATTAAGAAGGCATCTAAATATTATTTAGTTTCATCTCAGATATGAATAGGATTTACCAGGTTTTTCAGGAAGTAAACATGATCAAGTCTTTATTTCTGATTAGGGCTTATATACATGCTTTATGATGAATTCTACTGCAGTGTGAATTTTTTAAAAATTGAACAGCCACCTGATAATCAAAACTTGTTTAAGTCATTTCACTTCCTTGAATCTACCAATTAAATGAGAATTTCAGACAAAATGACCATTAAGGACTTTCAGTGCTTTATGATTCTGTGCTCTCCCTATTTCAATTGCTTGTTGAAATATTGTGAAAACTGCAGCAGTTCTTTAGGATACATGTTAACATTTTCTTGTAAAGGATAAGAAATATCCTTGTATTAGATCAAGGAATTGTGTATGAGGGGAATACCAAACGAAAAAGCTTCACATTTACAAAATCTTTTTCATTTTAGGACTTGAAAAAACTTATTGTGCAGCATCAGGGTCAGATTTCACAGCTGACCGGGAGTTCCCAAGCACGTTTCCTAAGCAGCCTGCCCTCCAGCCAGAGCCGACGCAAATACCATTTCCAGAAGACATTCACAGTGTCTCAAACAGGAAACTGCCGAGTCATGACATACTGTGATGCTCTGAGCTGCCTGGTAGTATCACAGCCTTCTCCTCAGGCCTCCTTCCTTCCAGGTGAATAGTCCAGAACCTCAGGTGTTTTTTTGTTTTTGTTTTGTTTTGTTTTTTTAAGGAACATTTATTTATTTATTTTTTGGCTGCGTTGGGTCTTCGTCGCTGCGCGTGGGCTTTCTCTAGTTGCGGCAAGAGGGGGTTACTCTTCATTGTGGTGCATGGGCTTAAGAGATGCAGTGGCTTCTCTTGCTGCAGAGCACGGGCTCTAGGCACGCAGGCTTCAGTAGTTGTGGCTTGTGGGCTCTAGAGTGCAGGCTCAGTAGTTGTGACGCACGGGCTTAGTTGCTCTGCGGCATGTGGTATCTTCACAGACCAGGGTTCGAACCCGTGTTGCCTGCGTTGGCAGGTGGATTCTTAACCACTGCGCCACCAGGGAAGTCCCCAGAACCTCAGTTTTTATGTTCATTATTGGACTATATTTCTCTCCTCCCTTCTTGGAGAATCCAGGACTCACTAGTAGGTGAACACTGTCCACAGCCCACCAAATCACTTTTTCCTAGTCACTTTCCTATTAATACAGATACTTTAGGGTACTGCAAAGATATCTGTACTGTCTGTTGACGTCATTCTGTAAATTTGTTCACGAAAAGGGTAGAGATACTGAACCATGGTAAAGTGAGAGAATATGTACTTAGAAGTGTGGGTTGTCCAAGGATAAGAACATCATTCCTGTATGTCCCACTAAAGTACAGATTCATTTTAGACTAGAAATATTTGAAAAAACACTACCCCAAGCTCTAATTCAAGTTAAAACAAGATTTAATGCTTATTTTCAGTAGTGTTCAAACTGACAAATTCCAAATAAAAGAATTTGGGAACATTATTATTTTATTAATATTATACTGCTTTTCTCTTTTTTGTGTGCTTTTCAAGCTTAATTTTAGGTTGTCCTAATGTTGAAAACCAAATCTCACATGCCCAATGTTGTAGATGTTTTTCCTGCTGTCTTCAGCATATGATTTCTGCCAACTGTCAGGTCCCTTTGCTTCAGCCTGATTTCCTGTCCCCCGACTTAGAAGTTACATTCAAATGCTTCAAAACTATGTCCCCCACACTTAGGTATATATAGGATTGGTGGTGGAATCCCTAGATTATCTTATATTTCTCTATTCACTAATATTACCTATGAGTTGAGAGGCTATCAGGAGGCTCCAATTGAGGGAAAAGTAAAAGGATTGTTTATAATGTTCCTATATCCCATTCAAAATTTTAATAAAAAGATTTATCATCATATAAAACCCTCCCCATTAATTGGAAAAATACTTATTTCTTCCAGTTGTTTCCCCAAATTGGGTGTGATCTATCTGTTCCTTTATTTCTTAATGCGTCTATTCCATACTGCACAGCTGATAGACTGATGATGCTAATTTCCTCTTGTTTCCTTTAATGATTAACTAGGCAAATACTCATGTTCCCTTGTTGATTTAAAGCCTGTAGTTTCTGTGTTTGTTTCTCTGGCTCTCCTAATTCTGTTTCAGGAGAAAACACAGTAAACTTTCTCTCACTTTTTTCCCTAGTGAAGCAGAAGTGTGATCTTCAATCTAGGATTTGACAAATTTTGTTTGTGTATAACTCAGGTAAAATAGATACTTGGTAAAAATAAATGTATTATCATAACCTGGTAAGAGAACAGAGTAACAAATAAATTTAAAAGGACAAGTTTTTGGCTTTCTTTTCCTCTCTTGGAATGATATACCTTGATTAGCATACTTGATGTCATCTGTTTTCATTCTGTTTCAGAAAAAGGTAACATATCTTGACCACCTGACACAGAAATTACTTATCTCCATTCTGTATTGTTCATTATCTCTTCTACATCTTGAGTATCTGTGGTTCAGGTGGAATAGTGTCTTTCTCTCTCTCTCTCTCTCTCTCTCTCTCTCTCTCTCTCTCTCTCTCTCTCTCTCTCTCTCTCTCTCCCTCTCCCCCAACAGCTTTATTATTAAAGTATAATTGATGTACAATAAACTGCACATACTTAACGTGGTATATACCATTTGGTGAGTGTTGATACATGTATACACTCCTGAAACCATCGCCACAGTCTAGATAATGAACATATCTGTCACCCTGAAAGTTTGCTCAAGCCCTTTTGTAATCCATCATCCACCTGTCCCTCCCTCCTCTCCCCATCCCCAGGCAACCACGTTCTGTCATGAAAGATCAGTTTATATTTTCTAGAATTTTACATAAATGGAACCATACAGTGTTACTCTTTTTTTGTCTGGCTTTTTTCAACATAACTTTTTTAAGATTAGCCATATTATTGTGTCTATCAGTAGTTCATTTCTTTTTATTGTTGGGTAGTATTCCATTGTATGTATATACAATGCTTTATCATTCACTTATTGATAGATATTTGGGATGGAATGTATTTTTTAAAATAAATTAGAACTCCGGGGAATTTTTATTTTCTTTGTTCGACTAGCTTTTTCCCAGAGACATGCCAAGAAAGGTGAAGAAAGGACCTACTTGAAATGGTAGTTTGCTTTGTCCTAAATTGACTTTCAGTGATCTGTTTCACTCTCTCGTATCTTTGGCAGGCTTTGGTGTTAAGATGTTGAGTACTGCCAACATGAAAAGCAGTCAGTATATTCCCGTGCATGGCAAACAGATACGTGGACTGGCTTTCAGCAGTCGATCCAAAGGCTTACTTCTCTCTGCTTCCCTGGACAACACTATTAAACTGACCAGGTGAGTGCTTTGTGGGGAAGATGGGCCCTGGGTTGCCTAGGGTTGAATAGTGTGGGAATTAGTTATCTGTGTTATGATGATCTTGGCTTTTGTGGGGGTGGGATGGGAGATGTGTAAGGCATTGTCTTCTCAGATCCAGCTTCATTGATTTTAAAATGTATTGCTTTAAAAAGTGGACACATCTGGTGACAAAACAGAACGTGTGGTGTTCCATTTCTTAAAAATTATATATGTTACAAAATATATCTTAAGTCATGCAGATGAGAGTAACACCCTAGAGTTGGTAGAATGACAATATGGAGGGAGCCTTGGTACTGACACCATGGAGTCACCATACTAGCTTGGGACTGCTTATTCCTTGTCTGTTCCCGGATCATTGTACCTAACAGAAATGCCTACCAGGAACTCATTGTCCTGGGTGCCATGATGACTGCTCTCATCAGTAACCCTCAGTTACTACATTTTATCTTTCACATGCTCTGCAAGTACCCTGCACCAGATCTGAGTGTGCTCCATGCCTTTATCTTTTAGAAAGTAGTTCTAACCCACGCACCTATGGCCACCTAATCTACGACAAAGGAGGCAAGAATATACAATGGAGAAAAGACAGCCTCTTCAATAAGTGTTGCTGGGAAAACTGGACAGCTACATGTAAAAGAATGAAATTATAACACTCCCTAATACCATACACAAAAATAAACTCAAAATGGATTAAAGACTTAAATTTAAGGCCAGACACTTTAAAACTCTTAGAGGAAAACACAGGCAGAGGACTACCCTGGGGGTGCATAAGAATATGCCTGCCAATGCAGGGGATACGGGTTTGAGCCGTGGTCCAGGAAGATCCCACATGCCATGGAGCAGCTAAGCCCGTGCGCCACAACTAATGAGCCTGCGCTCTAGAGTGCGCAAGCCACATCTACTGAGCCCGCATGCCACAACTACTGAGCCCGCATGCCACAACTGCTGAGCCCGCATGCCACAACTACTGAGCCCGCACACCTAGAGCCTGTGCTCCGCAACAAGAAAAGCCAACACAATGAGAAGCCCACGCACCGCAACAAAGAGTAGCCTCTGCTCGCCATAACTAGAGAAAGCCCATGTGCAGCAACGAACCCCAATGCAGCCAAAAATAAATAAATAAATTTATTTAAAAAAAAAAAACATAGGCAGAACACTCTTTGACATAAATCACAGCAAGATCTTTTTTGACCCACCACCTAGAGTAATGAGAATAAAAACAAACAAAAGGGACTTAATTAAACTTAAAAGCTTTTGTACAGCAAAGGAAACTATAAACAAGACAAAAAGACAACCTCAGAATGGGAGAAAATATTTGCAAATGAAGCAACTGACAAAGGATGAATCTCCAAAATATACAAACAGCTCATGCAGCTCAATATCAAAAAAACAAATAACCCAGTCAAAAAATGAGCAGAAGACCTGAGTAGACATTTCTCCAAAGAAGACAGATAGATGGCCAACAAACCATGAAAAGATGCTCAACATCACTAATTATTAGAGAAATGCAAATCAAAACTATAATGCAGTATCACCTCACACTGGTCAAAATGGCCATCATCAAAAAATCTACAAACAGTAAATGCTGGAGAGGGTGTGGAGAAAAGGGAACCCTCCTGCACTGTTGGTGGGAATGTAAATTGATACAGCCACTATGGAGAACAGTATTGAGGTTCCTTAAAACACTAAAAATAGAACTACCATATGACCCAGCAATCCCACTATTGGGCATACACCCAGAGGAAACCATAATTCAAAAAGACACATGCTGGGGACTTCCCTGGTGGCGCAGTGGTTAAGAATCCACCTGCCAATGCAGGGGACACGGGTTTGAGCCCTAGTCCGGGAAGATCCCACATGCCGTGGAGCAACTAAGCCCGTGTTGCACAACTACTGAGCCTGCGCTCTAGAGCCCGCGAGCCACAACTGCTGAGCCCACGTGCCACAACTACTGAAGCCCGCACGCCTAGAGCCTGTGCTCCACAACAAGAGAAGCCACTGCAATGAGAAGCCAGCGCACCGCAACAAAGAGTAGTCCCCGCTCAGTGCAACTAGAGAAAGCCCGCGCACAGCAACGAAGACCCAATGCCGCCAAAAAATAAATAAATAAATTTATTTTTAAAAAAAAACAAAAAAACACATGCACTCCAGTGTTCATTGCAGCTCTATTTACAGTAGCCAGGACACGGAAGCAACCTAAATATCCATCAACAGAGGAATGGATAAAGAAGATGTGGTACGTATATACAATGGAATATTACTCAGCCATAAAAAGAAACGAAATTGGGTCATTTGTAGAGATGTGGATGGACCTAGAGACTGTCATGCAGAGTGAAGTAAGTCAGAAAGAGAACAACAAATATATTAATGCATATATGTGGAATCTAGAAAAATGGTATAGATGATCTTATTTGCAAAGCAGGAATAGAGACACAGACATAGAGAACAAATGTATGGATACCAAGGGGGAAAAGAAGGGGGTGGGAGGAATTGGGAGATTGGGATTGACATATATACACTATTGCTATTATGTATAAAATAGGTAACTAATGAGAACCTACTCTATAGCACAGGGAACTCTACTCAGTGCTCTCTGGTGACCTAAATGGGAAGGAAATCCAAAAAAGAAGGTATCTATGTATACGTATAGCTGATTCATTTTGCTGTACGGTAGAAACTAACACAAGTTTGTAAAGCAACTGTACTCCAATAAAAATTAATTTAAAAAAAAAAAAAGTAGTTCTGATTAGATGTCTCTTAGTTGGCTTCTTATTTAATTTCTCCAGCTAAATCTGAGGGACATCATGATGCCTGCTCCAGGCCTGATATACCTTTTGACTTTTCAAGAATGCCTCAGCTTAATTTTACCCCCAAAATCAATGTACCATTATGTTTTATGTGTATCTATGTGCTATGACTTATTTTAGTAATGTTGAAAATTAGGGGGAGAAAGAAAGGTTAAATAGCAACGTGTTATTAATGACTACCTCTGGATGATTGGATTATAATTTATTTTTATTTTTCTTATATGTATTTTCTAGTTTTTCAATATTAAATATTGATTACCTGTGTAATAGGTAGCTATGGAGAAGGTAATAGGGGTAGAGTAGGGAATGTACTGTTTATCTGTCCCTTTAACTTATTCTTTTACTTCCTTACAGCTCAGGAGGAAAACCTGTCCCCCAAAACAAATATTTTGGAATTAAAAGGAGTTATCTGGGCAGTCCCTAGGGGAAATTGGGAATCCAGATAGTTTTGGTGTGTGGTTACGTTCTTAAAGGATCATCATTAAAATGATAATCTTTACATCTTTCTTCTGTATTTGATTTTTGTAATGCATAGTTGTAAAAGTCTTTTTTAACTCCACAGCCTGGAGACAAATACTGTGGTCCAGACTTATAATACTGGACGTCCTGTCTGGAGCTGCTGCTGGTGTCTTGATGAAAACAATTACATGTATGCTGGATTGGTCAACGGTTCAATTCTGTTGTATGACCTTCGAAACACAAGCTTTCATATCCAGGAGTTAGTACCTCAGAAAGCTAGGTAGGGAGCCACCTGTAGGTAACAGCTTTCTCTTAGACTGTGATTGTATTAATCCTGTCTTTTGAGAGTGTTTCACAGTTGATCAGAATTCCTAACAGAGGGCATTTCTCTGAGTCCACTGATCTATTCTCACTTCAGAATCAGTAAGATCCTTAGAGTTTGTGTTCATGATAGTTCATATGGTAGAAAGTTCTGGTACCAAATATAACCAGATTGACCCAACATGCCAAAATGAAATCAGATATGTGTTCAGAGCCCAGCTCCACCATTTATGAGCTGTGTGACCTTGGTCACATTTCTTGGCCTGTTATGAGCTTCATCTGTGAAATGTGGTTAGCACCGTCTTGCTTTAATAGACACACATGTCTAACACATAGGAAGAGATCAGTAAAGAGCAGCCCAGTAAAAAGTGATTTAAAACTTCCCTAATCCACAGCTGGACCACCTTGGTCTAAGGATACCATATTACTATGATTTATCCATTTATAATCCAGTTATAGAGTTGGGAGGTTTGTGAGGTTGGCCCAGGTTCTGAGGATGGGTAGCCACCAGCACCACTTTGGCTCTTCAGAGTGTACAAAAAGGGGGGTAGAGCAATCTAAACATAAAGATATCACTATAGTAATAATTGTTTACTGAAACCTAGCCTCAACACTGTGGGGTTTTCGTTTCATTTGGGTTGAGTGGAATCGTTCTTCAGTGATGTGGTTCATGGGCCTGAAGGTGACTGATACAAGTTTATACAAATTCGAACTTCAGGCAAACAAGGTGACTGCCGTCTGTGTAGAGGATCCACGTAGACAATAAAATACAGCAAATAGCAAGGGAAGAATATGTTTTTGTTCTAGTTTGCTTAGGTTAGCTTCATTATGACAAGGAAATGAAACAAAGCAGGCAACGTGATCACTTTGGCAGCTTCAGCAGAAACGAGTTCATAGGAACATAGTCTGTAGGCTAATATTTCTGAGAGAACTCTTGGCATGCAGTCTGGGTCATATGATTGCAGAAAGACATTTAGAAAATCTCTAAAGAAACAATCCTGTTTCTGAATTAAAATGTAGTTGCTTTAGGCTGTTTTTTTTGTTTGTTTGTTTGTTTTTTGGCCGTGCCACACAGCTTATGGGATCTTAGTTCCCTGACCAGTGGTCGAACCTGGGCCCACAGCAGTGAAAGCACAGATTCCTAACCACTGGACCACCAGGGAATTCCCTAGGCTGGATTTTAATTGAGGGGGTCTGTCAACTACAGCTTGGAAGCTTTAGTTTATTAGATGTATAAGCTGAATTTCCTTCCTGACTTTTCTTGTGTATGTGGCTAACCCCATTTCCAGAAGCTTCACGCCAGTCAGTTCTTGTGTTTGTAATCTTATACTTTTAAATTTCCTAGTCCTTTTTTTTCCCGTTGCTTTTAGAGCATGTGGTGTCCCCTCTGAAACTGAATGTGGAATATTATATGTATGCTCTTTTGTTTCTGCAGAGTGGGTTGGTAGTTTTATCAGCTGTGAGAGGATAGTCACCCTCAGAAGTTTTTTAACCTTTTCTATAGAGTTAGGAAAGTCCTCAAGGGCTCCTGGTAGTGGGGTCTGGAGCAATCCAAGTATTGGAAGGTGAGGCATAATTTCCTTTCTTTCCCTTCAGATGCCCGCTGGTATCCCTGTCATACATACCCAGAGCTGCCTCGGCTGCATTTCCATATGGTGGGGTGTTGGCTGGAAGCTTGGAGAATGCTTCCTTTTGGGAGCTGAAAATGGGCTTTACTCATTGGCCTCATGTGCTGCCCATGGAGCCTGGGGGCTGCATAGACTTTCAGACAGAGAGCAGCACCCGGCACTGTCTTGTGACCTACAGGCCTGGTGAGTGTTGTTGGCATGTCCTCGTGGGACCTGTGGTTTGTTTGGGAGCAGATTGGTAGAGGGGAGAAAAGGAGAGCTTGTCCTAGCCTTCAGGGGGTACTGGTAAGCCCCTCACAGACTAATAGCTCTTGCTACTACAGTGAGGACAGTGGCCCCAGGTTCTTCCACAGAGCCTGCCTCCCTTTTCCTCACTTGTGTGAACTGGGACATATTTGGCCAGGTACTCCTTGGAAGTGAATCAGCCACTTTAGGAGCCCCTATGACTTAAGACAGTAGTGGAATGAGGAGACCTGCTCTTGAAGCCACTGAGCTACCCTTAGATCAGTGTCATGTTTTCTACTTGCCCCTCATTTCACTTAAAAGAAAGGCCCAGATAAGGGGAGTCATGTAAAGAACCCAGACTCTATGCTATTAGCTGTTCTTCCTTATTTGGGGCCAACACACGTCAGTGAAGAGTAGATGGACAACCGTAGTGGCCCTAGCCAGCTGAACTTCTCATGGCCTCCAGAACCAGGACTGCAACCCTTGACGACCAACTATGCTAAAATTCACAGGTTCTTCCTAGCTGAAAGGTATGAATCTAAATTCCTGATGAGCTATATTGATGGTCAGGCAGCTGTTTTGTAAGAGATAGTCATTAAAGTGCTCATACTTCTGCTAGTTGTGGATTGACCTAAGCATTTTAAGTTTTGTTTGAGCTGAGAAGCTGCTTCAGCAGACTCTTCTTTCCCTTTTGGTTTTAGTCATCTAGGTCCTCTATCTCCAAGGATTTGCTATGACTTTAGAAAGCTTGGGGATCCCATTTTGTTCTCTAGCTTTTGTTTGCCTCCCAGCAGAACCACTTGTATGTGCTTCCCCTTCTGTAATAATATGCTTTCACTTTATATGTACAGTTCCAGGGATTAATGGGGTCCTGACTCGGGGAAGGAAAAAACCTTGTAGTCAGAACCCTTAAGGAAGACAAAAACCCAAACAGAGGTCTGGCCGGTTACAGTGATTTTCCTAAAAAGGCTAGCTCATTCTCAGAATTGTTTCCTTCATATACAAAAACCTATTGTAGATAACTTGCTTCATCCTAGCCTAGGGTTCTGAATTTCATTTGTGATGTATTATTTTGTTCTTGTTATGTTTGCTCTGTCACTATTCATGATGGTTTGATAAAATTGTGCCCTTTCCACTCAACTAACTGGTAACCAAGTTCATGTACTTGGTTAATTTCTTTGGACCATCCCCATGGATCAATACTGATTTCTCTGTCTCATAGATAAAAATCACAGCACCTTACGAAGTGTACTCATGGAGATGTCCTATAAGCTGGATAATGCTGGAGAGCCAATCTGCTCCTGCCATTCTGTACAAACATTCCGTGGGGGACCCACTTGCAAACTACTGACCAAAAGTGCCATTTTCCAAAATCCAGAGAATGATGGCAGCATCCTGGTGTGTACTGGGGATGAAGTGTCAAATTCTGCCCTGGTGAGTAGTCTGTCAGTTTTTTATACTGACTTATATAAAGCAAAGAGCCAAAGTTCTCCATAATTGCATGTATCTTCATACGTGTATATGTGTGGTTGCTTAGTTTATTTTTTACACAAGTCACACTTTATTGATACATACTATTCTATAGTTTGCTCTTTCCTGTTTAACTTCCTGTTTTGGATATCTTTCCATACCAATATCTTTAGATTGACCTCACTCTTTTTATGTGAGCTATAGTGTCTCATGGGCCATATTGTGAACCTTTTAAAAGAAGTGCTACTGAAACCTCTATAAAATAATTGATCAGGCATCAGCTTCATCAATTCAGGATGAATTTACAGTGCAGGGGTCAGCCTGTCACCACCTGAATACATTGATCAACCTTTGCATCACTGTAAGTGGGTTAACCAGAAATAATTTGCCTCTTGATGTTAGGCAAAATGAAGCACACGATGCCGTCTGTGTGGTGTCCTTGAACCCATAGAGCAGCACTGTCCAATTACGTCACGCTGGCCATGTGAGCACTTGAAAGTAGTTAATGTGAATGAAGAACTTAATTGTAAAATTTTTATGTAATTTAATTTAAATGTAAAGAGCCTTATGTGGCATACTGTATAACACAGGAAACTCCGCTTAATGCACTGTGGTGACCTAGATGGGAAGGAAATCCAAAAAAGAGGGGATATATGTATATGTATAGCTGATTCATTTTGCTGTACAGTAGAAACTAACAACATTGTAAAGCGTCTATACTACAATAAAAATTAATTTAAAAAAAAAGAGCCTTATGTGACTAGTGGCCACCATATTGGATAGCACCACTCTAGAGTCTAATGCTTTCATTTACTGGAATTGCAGTGGGTAGAGGAACAAGTTAAGTAATAGTACAGAAAGCAAACACACAAATCTAGGTTGTGGACATTCTATAGGACAACTGATCCTGCTTCCACAACAAGTCAGTGGCAGAAGAAAAAAAAGTGGGGAGGTTGGATCTGCTCTAGGTTAAAAGAGGCTTGGGACTTCCCTGGCAGTCCAGTGGTTAAGACTCTGTGCTTCCACTGCAGGGGGTATGGGTTCTATCCCTGGTTGGGGAATTAAGATCCTGCATGCCATGTGGTGTGGCCAAAAAAAAAGAGGCTTATTTAAATTTATGACTATTGGACTTCCCTGGTGGTCCAGTGGTTAAGCATCTGCCTGCCAATGCAGGGGACACGGGTTTGATCCCTGGTCCAGGAAGATCCCACGTGCCGTGGGGCAACTAAGCCCTTGCGCCACAACTACTGAGCCCACACTCTGGGGCCTGCGTGCCGCCACCACTGAGCCCTCGTGCTGCAACTACTGAAGTCCGTGTGCCTAGAGCCCATGCTTCACAACAAGAGAAGCCACCGCAATGAGAAGCCTGCACACCGCAATGAAGAGCAGCCCCCGCTCGCAGCAACAAAGACCCAGGGCAGCCAAAAAAAAAAAAACAGACATTTATGACTACCAAGTATAATGTGGACCTTACTTGGATCCTGATTCAAACAAACCAAATATAAAAAGAGACTATCAGAAAGTTTTTATTATGCACTAGGTATTAGAGAATACTATAAATTATTGTTCATTTTGTTAGGCATAGTGACACTGAGGTGTAAGAAAATGTCTTTTTTTTTTTTTTTGGCTGCGTTGGGTCTTTGTTGCTGCACATGGGCTTTCTCTAGTTGTGGCGAGCGGGTGCTACTCTTCATTGCGGTGTGCAGGCTTCTCATTACAGTGTTACAGTGGCTTCTCTTGTGGAGCACGGGCTCTAGGCGTGCGGGCTTCAGTAGCTGTGGCACGCGGGCTCGGTATTTGTGGTGCACGGGCTTAGTTGCTCAGCAGCATGTGGGATCTTCCCAGACCAGGGCTCGAACCCGTGTCCCCTGCATTGGCAGGTGGATTCTTAACCACTGCGCCACCAGGGAAGTCCCAAGAAAATGTCTTTTTTTAGAGATGTATACTTATGTATATAAGGGTAAAATGACATGATGTCACCAAAGAAAAAAATAAAATCAATAAAGCAGGTATGGTAAAAGCTTAGTAATCTGGGTGATGGATGGCTCATTGTACTATTGTACTTTTTATTACTTTAATTTTTTTTTCCACAATAAAAAATTTTTTTAAAGGAGAAGAAAGCACCAGTTAGAATATAGGTTCCATGAGGGCAGAGACAGGGACTTCTTGTCTTGTTGACCCTTCTTTCCCTAAAAGAGTTCTTGGCACATAGATTGAAGCGGTGAATACTAGGCTTGGTTTTCAGATCCACTCACAGGTAGACTAATTGCTGATTATAGTAGGTGAGGCCATACGTGACCTATGTCAGGTGTGTTGGCTTTGTGCAACCTTGTGAAGGTTAGGGACAGTCTATTTTGCTCCCCAGGCAATGCTGTCTCTGCGGTGCTTTCAAAGTTGTGTGATGATAAAGAATGCAAGTCCCTAGCTGAATTGAAGGGACCTAGCTGACCTTTGTCTCTGCTTTTCTTTTTTAGCTGTGGGATGCTGGCAGTGGCTCGTTGCTGCAGGAACTGCAGGCTGATCAGCCTGTCTTGGACATCTGCCCATTTCAGGTGAACCATAACAGCTACTTGGCTACCTTAACGGAGAAGATGGTCCACATCCATAGGTGGGAGTGACCATGGTCTTGAAACTTGTCGGGCATGCTGCTGGTTAATGTTAAATGTTTGTTAGCACCTGGCAGCCCTGAGCAAGATCTGTGCTTATTGTCTGTGGCCTAGAACTTTTGGGATTGTGGTTCCATTGGGTTAGTATGATTCTAGGACTCCAGGTCAGCAAAGCACTACAGATTGTGTATTTTCAGTGTCCATCAAAAGAGTCAGTGACTGGTACTCCATCACATTATACATTTCTTGGGGGTAAAAGCCTTCATGAATCTTCGTTGAGAATCAATATTTTTGATCAAACTTTCTGCCGAACCTCGGAGAGTATCCTCCCAGAAGTCATTTAGGATATGTGTGTGCACCAAGCATTTCCAGAGGATGTGACATCCCACCAGAGTGGTCTTGTCACTTGAGCTATATGACTTGGGAATGCGTATGTTCCTGAAGGGACTAACCATCTTCCTGATGCTGCTTGGATGCAGCCTGGATGCAAAAGAATCTTTAGTTGAACACAAGAGGGCACTGTAGAATCTTCCAAAGGATTTGATCTATTTCTGACCTTGCGGCCTGATAACCTTTTAGTAACTTGGTCTCATCCCTACAGAAGTGTGTGGTAGAGCACATCTGGTCTGCTTTGTGGCAGGAACAGTAATATTCAGGTGTGCAGTGCTGGGATATTGGTAAACCCAGTGATGGTGGTGGCTGATGAGCTGTAGACCCTTCCCTAATGCCGAGTGTACGGAGTTCGTCACATTGTGGGAGTCAAGGAGAGAGACCAGTTGTTTGAGCAGTGAGGAAGACTCACTTTTTTTTCTAGCCAGCTTAGGATCTCAGGATTGGTTTTATATAAGCCAATGCTTTGAAGGCCACTCTTTGTCCCTCTCACTAGGAAAAGATGAGCCATATGTCAGAGCTCTTACTTGAGTCTTCTAGTATGAGAGATCAGGAGCAAGGGGCTAACCAAGAGAGGCTTACAAAAGAGAAGCTACTCAGACTGCTGTTGAAAGCAAAAGAAGGACTTGTGTTTTCCATTTTGAAAGAGTCTCTCTCTGAATAAAGTCAACCCCTTGGAGTGAGGAGCCATTCTTGAGCGTGTTTAGAATTCCCAGGTTAAATCCTTCCCCCAGGTGAAACTGATGTTTGATTCCAAGTTCCTCTGATTTGCCTCCCTTCCTAACTTTAAAAAAAAGTGTTGTTAGTAAAACAGTTATTCTCAGGAAGATAATAGTGGTTGGAGGCCTATGTGGTTTGCAGGGAGATGCCCACCAGCTTTCATTTCAGCCCTGGATTGTCCAACTTTGGGAGCTGCACTTTTCTCCAATAGAGGGCTCACTTTATATCTGTTTGCTTTGCCAAAGGCTACTCTGCTAAACTGTTGTCCACAACAGAACATATCTCAAGGTGTGTGCTCCTTGTTCTTGGGAGCAGGATGGCTAACAGTGTGATTTTCTTAAATAATAGGAATTTTATTTTATTTTATGTATAAGTTTTATCATTTTTATTTTAAAACAGTTCTGACCGGTCAACTCCTGAACTGTTTCCAGCATTTCTCACCAGCAAGGGGTTATTGCAGTAGATTTCCCCAGAGTTCCACATTCTAGTTGTGCTTTTAAAGAGTGGCCTCCTATTTAAGGACATCTTTCAAAAAGCCAGTTTCCAGAGCCTGGGAAAGAGCCCCCTTTTCTAGAGGAGGTGTTCCTTTTGATATGTTGATGATTAAGAATGACTGCCAGGTCTGGCAGAGAAGGATTTGAATGAAAAAGCAGAGCTCATCTGGTTTCAGCCAATGATAAGATAACAGAGAGGATGCAAGTGGTCAGGCCCTGGCTGCCTCTGTCTTTGGCAGGGGCAGAACCCAGGGCAGGGTTAGGATTTGACTAATGTTGAAGTACACTCAGCTGATGCTGATTAATCCCCCCAAGTGTAGGAACCAAGGGACTTGTATTACTAGGGAAGTTGGAAGAATCTCATGTCTTACCAATCCTTGCATTCCTCTAGTAAATTTAGATGTTTTAGAAGCAAATTCTTGGGACTGTGACTGATTTCTCCAAAGGAAAAAAACTTTGCTCCTGCCCCCGCTCTCCTCTGCCTGGCAGGAGAGATTACCTCTGTAGACCCAGACTCTGCCCCACCATGTTCCCTCACCCCTGGCTCTAAGTTTGTTTTCGCATTTGAGGGTTTGGAGTTAAGCAGACTCAAAAATATTTTCTTGTTGTATATGTCCTTATACCTGCTTTGAAAACCGGACAGTGGGATCTCTGTTCATGTTCTGTGTTTTAATGTTTGTGTTTTATGTTTTAATGTTAATATGAAAATAAAGCATTTACCATGTGTACCTGCTCCTGATGTCTTTTGTCTTTTTTTTTTTGGCTGTGTTGGGTCTTAGTTGCAGCACGCGGGATCTTCATTGCCATGCGCAGGCTTCTCTCTAGTTGTGGAGTGCAGGCTTCTCTTTAGTTGTGGCATGCGGGCTCTCTAACTGTGGCGCTCGGGCTCCAGTAGAAGCCCTAGAGTTGGCCATGACCCCAGTTCCTCTCATGAAGGTGGTATCCTGACGAGGTAGAGAGAGTGACAGTACTTAACATCACTAGGCAAACAATATGCCCCTTCCCTCAGTTCACCTGAGTCACTTGCTGCCTGAGTCAAGGAAAGGAAACAAAGACATTAGCAGATGCTAACATTTGCTTCTCTGATTAAGACCCCTCCCTCCCCCCCCAAAAAAAGACGTGAAATTCCTTTAGGAACCATAGTTTGTACAACTTGGCAAATTGTTGTAAGGGAGGTAGAACACCCACACTCCAGAATACTGGGTTCTTCTCTCTGGGTCTTAACAACCCTAGACAAAATAGGGTTCTCACCCTAGACAATCACTGAGATTTCTGTGACAAGTTCAGATCCCTTAGCCGGATAATTTGGAGTGCCTGGAAGTATGTTATTCCATTTTTCATCCCTTTACTCTTGTTGATATTAAGCCACTGCTGTCGTTCCAGCTCAGTAGTCATACTGTTTTGTTTCTTAAAATTAAAAAGTAATCAGAATAGTTCATTTTAGATTTATAATAACAACTTACATTTACTGAGTATGTACCTAATGCTGTGGTATACCTTTTATATGAAAGGAACTTTCAGAGAAGTGAAAGAATTTGCCCAGGTGTGGTGGCCAGGAACATGTGCCTTTCAGATCTCCGACCAAGGAGGGCATAATTGACTGCTGTTCCAGCTGCTGAGCTCTGAAATCCACTACTGCATCACAGCAAGGCCTTACTTCCCAAGGGTTGCTCCCAGCCAGTGACTGAGGATGGCAGGGATACTAAGGCAGGCCCATTTCTGGGAGACGCTGAATGCCTGACAGGCAACTTTAGCTTGAGGACTCTCCAATGGTGGTGGCCAAACTTTCTTAGACTTGAACTTCAGTCTAAGTTGTTTCCACCTAACCATCCTTGCTTCCTTCCTCTCTATCTCTACTTCACACAGGGTGAGATCTGTGTATTTGACTATTCTAATTGCCTCATCTATGTGGAATCATGCAGTATTTGTCTTGTTGTGACTGGCTTATTTCACTTAGCATAATGTCTTCAAAGTTCATCCATGTTGTAGCATGTATCAGAATTTCCCTCCTTTTTAAGACAATGATGTTCCATTGCATGCATATACCACATTTTGCTTATCCATTCATCTGTCAGTGGACACTTGAGTTGTTTCCACATTTTAACTATTATGAATAATGTTGCTATGAACATGGGTGTACAAATATCTCTTTGAGACCCTGCTTTCAATTCTTTTGGGTATATACCCAGAAGTGGAATTGTTGAATCATATGTAATTCTGTTCTTAATTATTTGAGGAACTGCCATACTGTTTTTCCACAGCAGCTGTGCCATTTTACATTCCCACTAACAGTGCATAAGAGTTTCAGTTTCTCCACATCCTCTTCGACTCTTGTTACTTCCTGGGTTTTTTTTTTTGGCGGGGGGGGGGGGTTGTTTGTTTGTTTGACAGTAGCCATCTGAATGGTGTGAGGTGGTATCTCATTGTAGTTTTGATTTGTATTTACGTAATGATTAGTGATGTTGAGCATCTTTTCATGCGCTTATTGGCTATTTGTATACCTTCTTTAGAGAAATGTTTATTCAGATCCCTTGCCCACTTTCATTTATTTATTTATTTTTAAAATTTATTTATTTTATTTATGTATTTTTGGCTGTGTTGGGTCTTCGTTGCTGCACGTGGGCTTTCTCTAGTTGCAGCGAGCGAGGGCTACTCTTTGTTGCAATGTGCAGGCTGCTCATTGCAGTGGCTTCTCTTGTTGCAGAGCACGGGCTCTAGGTGCGTGGGCTTCAGTAGTTGTGGCACGTGGGCTCAGTAGTTGTGGCTCGTGGGCTCTAGAGTGCAGGCTCAGTAGTTGTGGCACACGGGCTTAGTTGCTCCACGGCATGTGGGATCTTCCCGGACCAGGGCTCGACCCCGTGTCCCCTGCATTGGCAGGCAGATTCTTAACCACTGTGCCACCAGGGAAACCCCCCTTGCCCACTTTTAAATTGGGTTGTTTGGTTATTTGTTGATGCCTAATCCCCTTTTGTTTTCTGCTTCCTGGTAGACCTAGATAACACGGGTATGCCAGGAGTGTTCCCGGAAATTTGGTAAGATGGAAATGATTGAGGCCCAAGAATAATAAAGACCAGGTGGCAATGATTAACTTCCAGAAGCCAGGAGACCACAATTCCATTATTACCAGCAAGATTGAAGAGCTGACTAAGGGGTCTTGACCAGCAGGGAGTTGGGGAGAGAGTTAATAAAAGACAGCATCCCTAGGTGCAAAATAGACACAGCCAATGAGGGTGCTTTTTAACATCTATAATCAAAAAATTCCATAAGAAAAAAAAAAAATTCCATAAGAAAGGAGGGGCACGAGGCTAAAGGTGGTCGTCCCCAAAGGTCATGCTCCTTTGCTCAGTTTCTAGACCTGAGCCAATTTTCAGATCCAGAACCCACTGATGAATAAGTAGTTGGGAGCCTAGGAACAAAGACCCTACAACACCATGCCAAGCATATGGTTCCTTCAGTCTTTCCCCAAAGAGACTCAATGGCCATTTACTTGGGTGACTATACACTGACAAAAGAGAAATAACCAACTATTTGAGGACCATGGGACATTTGGTCCGAGTTGCCATTGATACTCAGACTAAAATCATCATCATAGGCCCCTGGCCCCTGGGGACCTGGTACTATAAATGGAGTCCTGGCTAGATTATGGCTCACAGTGGCCCCACTGGTTATGTGGACCCATCCAGTGATCATTTCCCCAGTCCCCAAGTATATAACTGGAAATGATCTAGAATAATCTAGACCTAGAAACACTAAATCATTGTGAAAATGATCTGGAAACGTGGTGTTTCTGGCCTATGGGGTGAGAATTACCATTACAGGGACTTCCCTTGTGGCGCAGTGGTTAAGAATCCGCCTGCCAATGCAGGGGACATGGGTTTGATACCTGGTCTGGGAAGATCCCACGTGCCACGGAGCAGCTAAGCCTGTGCGCCACAACTACTGAGCCTGTGCTCTGGAGCCTACGAGCCACAACTACTGAGCCCGTGTGCCTAGAGCCCGTGCTCCACAACAAGAGAAGCCACCGCAATGAGAAGCCCGCACACCGCAACGAAGAGTAGCCCCCACTCGTTGCAACTAAGGAAAGCCTATGCACAGCAACGAAGACCCAACGCAGCCAAAATAAATTAATTAAAAAAAAATACCATTACAGGAAAGGCCAAATGTAAGTCTTGGAAACTGCTCTCCAATCACTGGCCAGGATAATAGATTAAAAGCAATGTCAGGAATTCCCCAGCAGTCCAGTGGTTAGGACTCAGCACTTTCACTGCCATGGTCTGGGTTCAGTCCCTGATCGGGGAACTAAGATCCTGCAAGCCGCATGGCGTGACCAAAAAAAACAAAAAAAGCAATGTCTTACTGGGGGATGGAGGATGGTGGAGATTAGTGCCACCATTAAAACCTACAGGATGCAAGTATGACCCTGAAAGACGGTGGAGAGTGAAAAATATTCCAATGAGTAGAGCTGCAAGCTGTGCCCTCATCTTTCCACTTTGTATGGAAGAAGTGGTTTAAGGTGAGAATATAAATAGATTCCTGGGCAGGGTCCAACAGCCTGGTCTGGGATAGTGGCATGTGGTTGGACTATATGGAGAAGGCACAATGTGTAAAGATTTTTCATTACAGGACAATGCACACCAGAACCTCCACCATTGAAGAGGCATTGAACAATCAAGTAGGCAAAATGACTCGACCAATTGACAGCCATCCTTCAGCCACTGTAGACCTGATATGTTGGGCCCATGAATGGAGTGGCCACGGTGGCAGAGATGGAGGCTACCTATGGGCCCAAAGTCTGGCTGGGAGAATGGACTGCCACTTACTAAGGCTGCCTCTTAATGTCCAACCTGTCAGCAACAGAGACCAACACTGAGTCTCTGATATGCCCTTTTCCTAGAGAAGATCAAGTAGCTACTTTGTGGCAAGTCAGATACAATGGGCCTCTTCCTCTTGAAAAGGCCAGCAGTTCTTCCTTATAGGGATAGATACCTATTCTGGATGTGGATTTAACTTTCTTGTTCTCAGGGCTTCTGCCAGCAGAATGCCAGATTGAGGCACAGATTGCTACACAACATAGCATCTGACCCAGGGGACCCACTGTACAGTGAAGGGATTGCAGAAGTGGATCCATGACCATGGGATCTGTTGGTCTTGTCATATACTATCCCATCCAGAAACAGCCAGCTACTAGCATACTGATACTGACCTTCTAAAGACATAGCTGAAGCACTAGCTAAGAAGCAACACTCTGAGAGAATAGGGTGTCATTCTTCAGGATGCAGTGTTTAGAGACCTCTATTGGTGTTGTTTCCCCAGTAGGCAGAATACATGGGTCCAGGAACCAACATGAGGAAACAGGAGTGGCTCCACTTACTGTCACTCCCAATGACCTGGGTGATTTTGTACTTACCATCCCAGCAACCTGGGCTCCACATCATTGAAGGTCCTGGGTTCCTACAGGGGTGCACTTTGCCAGAGGACACAGCAAGGGTCCCACTGAACTATAAATTAGGCTGCTACCAGAGCACTTTGGGACCTTGTGCCCAGGGACCAATAGGTGAGAAGAGGAATCACCATATTGGCAGTGGTAACTAACCCTGATCAAAAGGAGGAAGTAGGGCTGCTTGTACATAATGGGAGCAAAGAGGAATATCCAAGTGGTCCAATTGGATGCCTTCTGGTGCTCCGTTGCCTCTCTCTAACTGTGGACAGACATGCAACAATACCACACCAGGATGAAAAGGTTATTATGCCCACTACCAACACCACCCCAGAAATGAAGGCTTGGGTCACATCACCAGGTAAGCCACCAAGACTTCTGAGGTGCTAGCTGAGGGTAAAGGAAATTCAGAATGGAGGAAAAAGAGGATGAATACCACTTGCAGCCCTGAGATCACCAGCAATGATGGACATTAGTTTATTTCACTAACCTCCCTCTTCTTTTTTCCCTCTGAAAAAGAGATCCATGGAAACTATAGAGCAGCTGTTCATCAAATTTGTGTAGAGAAATAAATCTATGGGGCACAAGGGATGGAATATGATGGTCATGAAAATTTGCCTCTCAGATGTCCAATTGTGGGGACTGTAATTGACCAGCTGCTGTGCTCTGAAATCCATCGCTGGGTTCACTCTGAGGCCACACTCCCCAAGGGTTCTTCCAGCCAATGACTGAGCATGGCAAGAGATGCTAAAGCAGGCCCATTCCTGTGAGGCTTTAATCCTAACAAGTTTCTTCCGCAGCTAATCCTGTCTGGACATTGCTTCTCACAGAACCCAGAATAACCCACCAGGAGGCAAATGTTGGATTAGACAATGAAACCCAGACAGTCCAGGCTGGTTCTTCTAACTACAGTGCTATCCCCAAGGCAGGAAGTACATAGGAGGTGCTCAGAAAAGAACTGCTGAATTATAAATGAATAAATCTAAAAATGGCATGTTGAAAAGGGGTTAATTTTCCTAGGAAGGCTTCAAAAATATTGAGACTTTTGAGCTGAGCATTAAAGGAGAAGAAAAAAAAAATTTTAGGAAGAAAGTGTTAGAACTTCATGGGTCAATGTCATATCTACATGATCTTGAAATTTTGGATATGGCAAAGGTCAGGAGGTGCTTGAGGAAAGAGAGACCACTGATGCAGTCCTGCACTAGAGCAGTAGTTGCCAAGGACTGGCAGGGACCAGTGCTGCCTTGGTTGTTAGGAAAGCATATTCCTGGATTCCATAATCAGAAAAATTTGAAAATTGCTCCAGGTGATTCAGCTGCACAGTGAAGTTTGGGAAAGCATTCCTGTATTTTGGAAGCTGCCATAGTCCTCAAATGGGAAAGACGGTAAGAAGTCAGGGGAGGAAAGTGCTCTGCCCCATCACTTCTTTTCACCTTGCTTGCCCAAACAATGAGAAGAACAATTAGAGGGCTTCAGGGAAGTCACTTCAGCCACTCAGCAGTGGGAGGAGCAGCTTGGCCAGTTCAGTAAGCCTTCATTGATTGCCCTCTATGTGCCCCACATCATGCTGAGCACTGAGGGTACTTGTGACGTGGTTAAAGACTCTATTCGCTCTTGCTTGGAGATTAAACCACACCCTGGCTGATACCTCTCCAGCAGCTTCCCAATGCACTTAGATTTAAGTAGACTTAAACCTAGTGCAATTGTTTTCTGTTTATCCTACGTGTTCTTCGTCACTTTATTCCCACCTTTTTGCCTTCTTTTGGATTAATCAAATGCTTTACACTTACACATTCTTGTAGTATTCTTTTAGTGTTTATCCTAGACTCCAGGGCCTAGCAGTTACAATATGCATCCTTCTTTATATGCTATGGGAGTCATATATTTCACTGTTACATATGTTAAAAATCTCTCATTATCGTTGTTTAAAACAATATCAATTGTCCACATATTTACCCTTTCAGTGCTCTTTATTCCTTCCTGCAGTCCTATGCTTCCATCTGGGATCATTTTCCTTCAGCCTAGAGTAGTGCAGACCATCTAGCAATGAATTACCTTACTCTCTCAGCTTTAGTTTGTCTGCAAATGCCTTTTTTAACTATTTAATTTATTTATTTAAATTTATTTGTTTATTTATCTTTGGCTGCTTTGGGTCTTCATTGCTGCGCACGGGCTTTCTCTAGTTGTGGTGAACGGGGGCTACTCTTCGCCGCAGTGTGCAGGCTTCTCATTGCAGTGGCTTCTCTTGTTGCAGAGCACAGGCTCTAGGCACGCAGGCTTCAGTAGTTGTGGCATGCAGGCTCAGTAGTTGTGGCACACAGGCTTAGTTGCTCCGTGGCATGTGGGATCGTCCCAGACCAGAGCTTGAACCCATGTCCCCTGCACTGGCAGCGGATTCTTAACCACTGTGCCGCCAGAGAAGTCCCTGCAAATGTCTTTATTTCACCTTTTTTGAATGGATCTAATTACATTTTTAAAAACTTATTGAGACCAAATTCATGTAACATAAACTCCACTATTTTAACAATTCTAAGTGCACAGTTCAGTGGTTTTTAGTATAATCACAATGTTATGATTGTGATTATCTGATTCATCACCATTATCTGATTCCAGAATATTTCCATCATTCCCAAAAGAAATCCCATACTTCTCAGTTCTCCCCTCCACCCATATCCTGGAAACCATTAATCTACTTCTGTCTCTATGGATTTGCCTATTCTGGATATTTCATATGAATGTAATCCTACAACTGGTGGCTTTTTGTCTCTGGTTTCTTTCACTTAGTATTATGTTTTCAAGGTTCATCCATGTTGTAGCGTGTATCAGTACTTCATTACTTTTTTTTTTTTTTTTGGCCGTGCCGCACGGCATTTGGGATCTTAGTTCCCCAACCAGGGATGGAACCTGTTCCCCCTGCAGTGGAAGCACAGAGTCTTAACCACTGGACCACCAGGGAAGTCCCTAGTACTTCATTTCTGAAGTACAATTTCCCTGGGTGTAGAATTCTAGGTTAGCAACATTTTTTTTCTTTTGGTATTTAAATTATGTCATTCTACTGTTTTCTGGCTTTCATAGTTTCTTAATGAAAAATCAGATATGCCTGTTATTGGTCCTTTGAAAATAATACATCTTTGCTTTTAAGATTTTCTCTTTCTCTCTTTGATTGTCACCAGTTTTACAATGACATGCCAAGGCTGTCTGTGAACCAGGATGTGGGCTCTCACTGGACAGTGAATCTGCCAGCACCTTGATCTTGGCCTTCCCAGCCTCTAGAACTATGAGAAATAAATTTCCATTGTTTATAAGCTATCCATCTATGGTATTCTGGTTTTTGGGGGTTTTAAAATTTTTTTAATTTTTTTTTTTGGCCGCATCACTTGGCTTGCGGGATCTTAGTTCCCCAACCAGGGATTGAACCTGTGCCCCCTGCAGTGGAAGCATGGAGTCCTAACCACTGGACCACCAGGGAAGTCCCTATAGTATTCTGTTAAAGCAACCCACACAGACTAAGATATCCAGTCTGCTCTTTATGTTATCTAACGAATTTTAATTCAGTTCTAGAATGTCCATTTGATTATTTGTATAGAATCCAATTTTCTGTTGAAATTCTCTATTTTCACCTATTTTATCTATCTTTTATTTTCTATAGCATACTAGTCACAGTTATTTTAAAGTCCCCATCTGATGAGTCCAATATCTGAATCATATGGAGTTTTTGCTGACTTTTTGTTTTTGGTTATTTAGTTTAGCTTAGTTCAGCTTTGTTTTGTTTTTAGCATGCCTTACAATGTTTGATTCAAAGCTGGACCATGCAGATTAAAAATTATAGAAGCTCTGGATGGTATTAATCTTTCTCCAAAAAGGTTAATTTTTCTTCTTATAGACAGAGTACTGGAGGGTCACCTTGACCCCACTGAGGCATGTTTTAAGCTTTATTAGGGTTGGCCCATTGTAGTTTTGCCTTTTCTTCTAGGGCAAGGTCCTCACCCCTGGGGTGTTGTCCTTCCTCCTGCAATATGGCCTTTGTTCCTAGGGTGTAACACTTCTGAGGCCTAAGTTAAAAGCCAGGGGTGTTTACCAAGGCCTCTACACCTCAGCAGGGTCCAAGCTCTTTCCCCAGTACTATGGGGCGGCTGAAATCTCTCTCAATTTATTGCTCTCTCAGCTATTGTTTTCTTCAGGATTTGTTGGAGTCTGACTCTGTGCATGGACAGCTTAGGAGTCAGTCAGCCATTTGAGAGAAATTTGTTCACAGATTTTTGGCTCTTTCTCTGTGGTTTCCTTCTCTCCAGTATTTTGACCCTTAAGTCCCAGCCACTTGGAGGATTCTGAATGCCTACCTGTATATTTTCAGCCCAATAAGATTACTGCTTTCTGCAAGGGCTCGATTCTTCTGAGCCACAATTTGGACAGTCCCCTCTGAAATAAATCTGGGCTGGAGCTCCCCTGTGTACTTCTCTTTTCTCAAAGATTGTAGCCCCCCATTTCCTCACTGTATGAGTTACTTTCTAACCCCTCAAAGGATATTTTATATATTTTATCTAGTTTTTATGGTTTTATTTCAGCGTAAATACAAATTTGTATTTGTACTCGTATTTGGGATCAGAATCCTCCCCAGTTTCATGTATATAGAGGGCCTGAGGGCCTTATATGATCTGGCCCTTGATGGGTTCTCTGACTCCTTCTTCTAGTGCCCTCTTTCCTCATTTCAATGCAGCCACATAGGCCTTCATTCTGAAAGCTCATTCTCTTGTCTTGAACTTGCACTTGTCATTAACCTTTGCTTTTGGAACTCTTTTGTTATGGTCTAAATGTTTTTGTCCCCCCTAAATTCATATGTTAAAATCCTAATGCCCACTGTGATGGTATTAGGAGATGGGGCCTTTGGAGGTGCTTAGATCATGAGAGTAGAACCCTCATGAATGAGATTAGTGTTCTTATAAAAGAGATCCCACAAAGCTCCCAGCTCCTTCCACCCTGTGAGGACACAGTTAGAAGTTGGCTGTCTGCAACCCATAAGAGGGCCTTTGCCAGAACCTGACCATGCTACCACCCTGATCTTGGACTTCTAGCCTCCAGAACTGTGAGAAATAAGTTTCTGTTGTTTATAAGCCACCCAGTGTGTGCTATTTTGTTATAGAAGTCTGAACAGACTAAGATATCTTTAGATCTGCCCCCCCCCTTTTTTTTTAAATTTATGCCAATTCACTCTTAACTCAATGATCACTAGCTGTCTTTATATAAAATCTCCTCCCCACCCCAGTCATCCCATTTATCTTTTCTTTCTTTCTTTTTTTTTTAATGTTTATTTATTTATTTGGCTGTGCCGGGTCTTAGTTGTGGCACGTGGGATCTTCGTTGCAGCATGTGGGATCTTTAGTTGCAGCATGCAAACTCTTAGTTGTGGCATGTGGGATCTAGTTCCCTAACCAGGGATCGAACCGAGGCCCCCTGCATTGGGAGTGCAGAGTCTTAGCCACTGGACCACCAGGGAAGTCCCTATCTTTTATTTTCTTCATAGTACTTATACTATCTGAAATTATCTTGCTCTTTATTCACTATCTTATTGTTTATCTCTCATATAAGCCAGTTCTTGAGCAATGCGTGGCATATTAAAAAAATGCTCAACACGCATCTATTGGATGAGTTACGGAAGTGAGGATCAAGAAACAAAGGGTACAGTAAAGGGTAAAATGAATTCCTAGTTTGTGATAGAGACGGTCAGTTTTTATTGACAAGTCACTGAGTCCAGGCGACCCAGGTCAGGTCAACCCTCTTCCCACTGGCCTGCGGGTTTGTGCTTTCTGTAAAGTCTGACTTGCCTGACACAGGCTGAGCTGGCCAGGTTCCCAGATTTCTCTCAGTTTCTTGCTTGTTGGTCACTGTGATTTCAAGATAGGCACATATACTCCTCCCTATCTCCAGAGGCAGTCTGTGGCCGAGTCTAGGGTTTTCTCACTGCAGGCTGTGAGATGGGCAACTGCTGGCTTCTCTTAGCGGATTGTCAATTTCTGGCCTTAAACTGGCTTAAAAAATAAACTCCCACTTGTTGTCTGTGCACATGGAGACCCGTCATTGAAAATTAATGACCTTTATCCAGTGGTTAGGACTCTGTGCTTTCACTGCTGAGGGCCTGGGTTCAATCCCTAGTCAGAGAACTAAGATCACACAAGCCGCGTGGCATGGCCAAAAAAAATTAATTAATTAAACAATTTAAAAAATTAATGACCCTAAGTGACTTTTCAAGAACTTCAGGTCTCTAGCCTGCCTGAGATTTACCTATGCCACGTATCTGTTAAGGAACATGTACATTTATCTGTTCTCCCCTGGGCTGTCTTAGTCAATGCTCAAGGTTGGCAGCAACCTTAGCACCACATTATGGCAGTAGCAGGAGTGAGTTTTGGTAGAGATGTCAACATGTCCTCATTCCTAGAGATAGAGGCCTGTGTCAGCCACAGTGGGCAGTTTGTACCCCTAAAATACTCTCAGTCTCAGGGGTTCCTTATGAGGCCCATGAGCCCCCACCCGACCTCTCTCAGGTTCTAGTTATGTCTGGTCTGGTCTTCACTGCCCATTTGTGGGTCAGGACAGCAGAAGCTGCATTTTTGAACATGGATGACCAGTGGGGATCACATGTCCCAAGCTGCCCTCACTCCCCAGCATGGTATACTGGCAGAGTGGGATAAAAGTGCACCATGCCAAGTGAGAGGCCAGGGGTTCTGGTCCCAGGCTGGCAAAGTTCATCCTGGGCAGGACATTTAACCCTGCTGTGCAGAACTGTTACCATCTCTGCCATTCTTCAGCTGAGTGAGAACCCAACTCAGGCCTGATGCATGGCTCAGATGACACAACAGATGTGAAGATGCTTTAGGAAGATAACATCTCTCCTATGGAGAAGGAGGGGACACTGGTGTTAAGTGAAACAACCATCCCTGCCTATAGTGCTTGCTGAAGACGCTGCATGCAGGTCAGCAAGACAGTTATGAGGCACAGACTTAACCTGAGGCCTCAAAGACATGTTTTGTTATTTTCTTTGCCTCCTTGAAACATGAGTTTAAATTCTGGCTTAAAATCTGGCTCACATGCAAAGGGCTTCCCAGTTTATTCATAATACTGGCTATAATTTTTTGAATTCCCTATTGTGGGCCAGGCACTTTATTATTTCTAATCTTCACAATTATACATTAGAGCTCCTCCTTGTCTTTCTCAGACGAGAAAAATGAGGGTCAGAGAAGTTAAAGGACTTGCCTAGTCTGCCGAAGAGCAAGGATTATAACAGGCTCTTTTCTTATTCTGGAACCAGTGCTCCTAACCCTGATTCAATGCTGCCTTCTTTTCTGGGTAAGAGAGGCTTTTGGGGCAGGTGGAAGGAAGCAAGGAGAAATGCAAGAAAAGGTTTTTAGATGCCGGAATACACCTGATCGTGTAAAGTTCACCTCTACACATAAAGTTTTTTTTTCAAGTCACTGAACGGATGACATACTCTACCGGCCATCTTGGTTGTGGCAATCCCAATCTTTTTTTATTTTTCTGTGACGACAACCAAGGGAATTAGGCAAAGCTGCCCTACCCAGATATCTTAAGGAGCACCAGGAACGCCCCCGGCAAGGAGCGCAGCTTTCCCGCCCGCCGAGGTCCGGGGCGTGGGCCATTCGGAGCTCGGCCACTCCCGGTCTTTGCTCCCAGCTGGCGGGTCTGCACCGGCAGGGGAAGGGCTCGGATGGACCCCGCCGGGCCCCGCCCGACGCCCCGCCCCCTCATTTAAATACGCGGCGCCGGCGGGTGCGTCGAGCTCGCCGCGGACTCAAGATGGCGGCGTGTGGACGTGTACGGAGCATGTTCCGCTTGTCGGCGGCGCTGCAGCTACTGCTGCTCGCGGCGGCTGGGGCCGAGAAACTCCAGGGCCAGGGAGGCCACAGCCAAGGCCAGGGCCCGGGGGCCAACCTTCTGCCCCTCGGAGGGCAGCCTGGAGGCGGCGCTCTAGGGGGTCAGCTCCAGCTGCCTCAGTCATCTCAGTTCCAGCAGCAGCAGCAGCAGCAGCAACAACCGCCTCAGCAGCCGCAGCCGCCTTTCCCGGCGGGTGGGTCTCCGGCCCGGCGGGGCGGATCAGGGCCTGGCGGGGCTGGCGGGGGTTGGAAGCTGGCGGAGGAAGAGTCCTGCAGGGAGGACGTGACCCGTGTGTGTCCCAAGCATACCTGGAGCAACAACCTGGCGGTGTTGGAGTGCCTGCAGGACGTGAGGGAGGTGAGGAGGCAGGACGGGGCCGGGAGGTCCAGGCCTGGTGCGGGCCCTAGGGTGTCGCCGGCTTTGGAAGCCGCTGACTACGGTCTGCTGCTTCTCTCGCTTCCTCTGAGCTGCGCTCGCTCCTTCCCTCTCTGCCCCTCGCTCCCCGGCGCATTCCAAGAAGGGGACCCCACCCCCACCTTTCATTACCTCTGGGTGCGGGGGTCTGGGACGCAGACCCCAGCTCCCGGCTGCAGTCGGCGAAGGCCCAGAGCGTGTTTATATTTGCTCCGGTCTTTTGTGTGATGCTCTAAGCGCGGTGGCTCCTCGGTGAAAACCTGTTTAGGATTTTGCCATCCGTTTCGACTTGGATAATTTGTAGCAATCCTTTTAAACATGAAAAATGGTTGGCGTACTTAAGCTGTTAAAGAATGCCCTGCTGTTTATTGGCAGTAGATAATGTTTGTTTAGGTAACTGGTTCTATTCTGATGTGTATTGTAGACAGCAACCGAATTTACTGTCTTTACCCCATTCTTTGTAATTCAAAAATTCCTGTTATTTACCAGCTGCTGAAACTAATATATGCTTTTTTTTTTCCTTCTTCTTCTTCATTTCTTTTGGTCAATTTGTAATGAATCTCAAGTGTAAGCTATTACTCCAAGTGATTTAGAGTCCCAAAGCTTGAAAAGTTGGGGCAGTATTTGAAGATGGATTGTGGGGTCTCTGCCTTTCTGACGTCTGACTATGATTTTAACAGTACCTTTTAATGCAGTCTAGGTTTGATGTTGTTTGATGTGATTCAGTTAAGTAACAGAAAATTTCTTCTCTGGATTTAATGCTGCAGACGTAAGTGCATTTTTGACAGTTACCAAAGTTTGGGAGCAAATCTGGTAGGGATACTTTTTTTTTTAAGGTTTAGGTATATAGAATTAGGCCCAAAGGTTGACAGAATGAAGCCACCACTGGATACAGTTTTATTTGGGAAGTTGTTAACAGAATTGTCTAAGGTGTTCATGGTCATAGGAAAACCACTGGTTTGTACAGAAATGCTAGTCTTGGAAGTTTTTTTCCCCCTCATCCCCCTGTGATATTTGCTCTGGTATTCCACGCAGAGTAATTCACAGGAGGAAAAGATATACATGCAGGAGACAGAGAGAAGGGAAATTTCTAGAGCCACCAGAAATGTGGGGCCTTAGATGACTTATCTACAATTTGAAAACTAGAAAGATAATCCTTTGTTATTCTTTATTCTTCAACTACTCCTCTAGTCAATAACAGCTATGATTCTTAACTCTGTCAAGCTTCTTGAAATTTTCTATTTGGCCTTTGAGGATATATAATAGATGCTGTTCTCTCAAACTAGGATCCTAATATTGAAGACCAAACCTTTGGTTAAGCAGTTTGTGGTAGAAACAGGATGTTATTAGGGAAAGTGGCAAAAAGTGGCCCATTCAAGGAGTACATGTCTCTTTATGTGCATTAGGGACATTTGGAAACAGTCACTCACAGGAGCAGTCTTCCTTTGTCATGCATGTAGAAGTGTGTAGCAGCATATATAATCTATAAATAACTTAGCTTTGACCACTTTTGGAGTCTGTTTAATTTAGTAGGTACTATCTTTCTTGCATTAGTTAGTGTAAAGAACCTGGCCTGAAAATGTAGTCCCTGCTCCACCTTTGACTGTAAGATTCTCAGCAAGGGTATTCTTTTGGTAACTACATTTTTCTTCCTTTATAGGGATTTAAACTCTTTGAAGGTATTTACTAGGTCCTGTATTTCCTTTGTAACTTTTCAGAGTACCTAATTCAGTGCTGAGACTCAGTAAGTAGTGTTGACTGATTGAAGGTGAGTCAGCTAATGGAGCCCGTTTTATGCTCTAGAGAAAGAAAAGGTGTCATATAAATTGGAAGAGGGGGTTTGGGGGGGGCAGGGGTTTCCAAATTTCCAATTTAATTAATTTTCCTCCAATTTTATATACATAAAAATTGAAAGAATAGTATCATGAACAGCTGTGTATATTCTTTAGGAGGTGGAGCTATTTTTAAACTACTTCTTTTTTTCCTTTAAAGACAGCAAAAAGAAATTTTATTCCACTTAGAGAACTAGTTAAATCTCAATTATGTGTTTGAAAGAGCATAACGATTAAAAAAGTAAACTAGCTAGGCACATTTGAAGTGAAAGTGTGGAATATGTTGTATATGTGCTTTTTGGTAAGTAGGACAGTTTGATAGGAAAGTAGACATTTGTGCTTCTTTATCCCTTTGGATACATATTTGGGGAAGATTGTTCTCTGTGTTCTTGCTATTAGAATTATGAAAAGGCAAAGCTTGTGAGTGTTTAAATGGTAGTATAGTAAACCACATTTTTATTTTGAAACAATGTGGGTAGGTTAAGTCTTTTTTTTTTTAATTTATTTATTTACTTATTTTTGGCCGTGTTGGGTCCTCGTTGCTGTGCGGGCTTTGTCTAGTTGCAGCAAGCCGGGGCCACTCCTCGTCGCAGTGCGTGGGCCTCTCACTGTGGTGGCCTCTCTTGTTGCAGAGCATGGGCTCCAGGCGTGCAGGCTTCAGTAGTTGTGGCTCGCAGGCTCAGTAGTTGTGGCGCACGGGCCTAGTTGCTCCGCAGCATGTGGGATCCTCCCGGACCAGGGCTTGAACCCGTGTCCCCTGCACTGGCAGGCGGATTCCAAACCACTGTGTCACCAGGGAAGTCCCCTAGGTTAAGTCTTAAGTTCAGATATTTTAAGGTTCTCTTTAGTGTTCAAAGCTATGTACTAATTCACTTAGAGAATCTATTTGAAAGTATTTATACTTACCTTTAAAGAATTTCAGCAGATACTTTCTGTTTGTCTAATGCATCATATGCCACCAAATTATGCATCATATGCCACCAAATTAAAATTTTATGTGTGAACTGTATTAAAACTGCACATAGACTAAGATTAGTTCACAGCTTTTTCTCCTTTTGGCCACTATTTTAAGGCTATATGTTGTAAGGGATTCTTTTTTTAACCCTCTCAGCTGAGTCATACTTTTTAAAAGGTTAAGTATACCCAGCAGGCCCCCTGTTACATAGTGGGTATATTAGCAGTAATGATGGATAGTAGTCCTGGTTATGTGTGTGTGTATGTATATGTAGTTAGTGGTAGTTCTAGTTATAAGAATATGTAACTAGAAAGTATAAGGGTAAAAAGGAAAAATACATCCTGGGCTGTTCTACCAGGTGGAGGAGAAGTAATACCAAAGGGATTACTGTCTAGTATTTGATAAAGAGATAAGACATGCTTTATGTTGAGAGTAATTTTAAAATACTTTATATATTTTTGGCTGAAATGACCAACAGTATCTTTTTCTTTTTTTTTTTTTATAAATTTATTTATTTATTTTTGGCTGTGTTGGGTGTTCATTGCTGCGTGCGGGCTTTCTGTAGTTGCGGCGAGCGGGGGCTACTCTTCGTTGCGGTGCATGGGCATCTCATTGCGGTGGCTTCTGTTGTTGCAGAGCACGGGCTTTAGGCACACAGTCTTCAGTAGTTGTGGCACGCGTGCTCAGTAGTTGTGGCGCACGGGCTTAGTTGCTCCGCGGCATGTGGGATCTTCCTGGACCAGGGCTCAAACCTGTGTCCCCTGCATTGGCAGGTGGATTCTTAACCACTGTGCCACCAGGGAAGTCCCGACCAATAGTATCTTGTGTTTAGAAGTTGCAGATGGAGATGTTGGTTCTTTAGAAGTTTATTAGTGATGTGCATAGTTTTTCTTAGGTTGTTTTTTTTTTGTTTGATTTAAAAAAAAGAAACAAAAAACTTTCTAATATGGAAAATTTCAAACATAAACACAAATAGAACAGTATGATGACTCCCCACATACGCATCACCCAGCTTCAGCTATCCTCACTTTTTTTTTTTTTTTAATCGCAGGGGTTGGGAGAATGGATATTTTAAAGCAAGTTCCAGACACTGTCATTTCTGTTATAAATACTTCAATGTGAGTCTCTGATAAGGACTTAAAAAAAAAAAACCAAAAACCAGAACCTATTTGTTATTTTTTAGTATTTGAAAGCGTTATGAGTATTTCTTCTGAATTTCTTGGTACCTTGTCTTGATATATCAGTTTCAGGTTATAAATTTGTGACCACTATCTCTAAACTATGCACAGAGTGAATGCTTTGTAAATATTTATTTAAGATGGACTATTTTACATATTGAACAGGAATTAATATTTCAACATTGCAAACTGTAAACTTACTTTCAAACTCATAGGTGAACATTTTCTTATTCTATTCTTAGCCTTTCTCTTAACTGTACGTATCCTAAGATAGTATACCATAATATCTATATTATCTCATTTATCCTGTGAGGTGAATAGTGTTATTATCTTAGTTGAGAAACAGGCTCAGAGAGATGAAGTAATTTGTCCAGTGTTATATCCTAAGTTGTAGGGGTGGTATTCAGCAAGTTCTCTTTGACTTCAAAGATTGTATTCTTTCTAATCTGCCATGGATGGTTGCAGCTAGGGAAATTAGTCTGTGGCTGTTGGGAACGCCAGGGGTTCATAAGTGCACACAAAAGGAGAAGAGTCACCTGGAATTAGAATCCTCTTTTCTTCACTACCAAGAACAACTGGGTAGGAGCAGCACCTTTGCGTTGGAGTATTGTAGATTTCTCAGGTGGACAGACTGGCATTATTAGACAGAGCTAATTTAATTACTAGTCTGAGTCCATTACAAGTAGAGTTTCTGCTTCATGAAAAGATTTCAGATCCCATCTCACCTTAAGCAGAATTTGTACTAGTATAATGGAAGAATTTAGATATATTCCCCTACTATTTGTATTGAATCAATGGAACACCACAAAGAGTAAAGTAGGGCTAGAGCTGGCACTGCCAATAACTAATTGTACGACTGTGAGCAAGTCAGTTTACCACTCAAGTCTCAGTTTCCTCATGTGTTAAATGAGAGGTTTGGGAAATAGTACAATTTACAATTTCTAAGTTTCCTATTATTTAACCTTTATGAGTTGTTTCCTGTGTATATTCTCTGTATGTATGTATTTTATAGTTTCTAGGATTTATATGTGTGCCATCTCCTGGTTCCGTATTCATTCAGGGGTGGAATAGTGAAGTGAATAATGCAAACAGCTGTTAATCCAAACATCGTTTGGCTTTAGGATATATTATGATTGTTTTGTTTGAGCCAATATGGAATTTCCTCCTATGCTGACTCTCAGTGGTTGGAAGCAGTCTAACCACATAATCAAGGCATTATTGATCTCCTATTATGCACTTATCATTGTGGAAGAACACTAGTACTTTAAGACACCACCATTGCTTACAGTTGGTTTGATAAATGGGATTGTGATCAAGAAACAGTTATAGGGGCTTCCCTGGTGGCGCAGTGGTTGAGAATCTGCCTGCTAATGCAGGGGACACGGGTTCGAGCCCTGGTCTGGGAAGATCCCACATGCCGTGGAGCATCTAGGCCCGTGAGCCACAACTACTGAGCTTGCGCATCTGGAGCCTGTGCTCCGCAACAAGAGAGGCCACGATAGTGAGAGGCCCGCGTACCACGATGAAGAGTGGCCCCCGCTTGCCGCAACTAGAGAAAGCCCTTGCACAGAAACGAAGACCCAACACAGCCAAAAATAAATAAATAAATAAATTAATTAATTAAAAAAAAAAAAAGAAGGAGCCAAAAAGAAGGCTTACTCATTTAAAAAAAAAAAAAAGAAAGAGTTATATAAGAGAGTGTTCATCACTTGGTGTCACACAGACGGTAAATTCTTTAGGGCAATGAAAAGAGCACAAAATTAGGATTTAGACTTGGATGGAACTCTGCTCTGCTACTCTTGGCTTAAAAATCTTACCACTTTTTTTTACCCTTAAGTAGGAACAGTTTAGCCCTGTTGTAAGTGAAGATATACATGAGTTCTTGAGTTTGATGTGCTAGTTATATTTTTCTTTTTTTATGTTAAACAAAATATGTTACCATTAAAGTAGGCAGTACTAACACATACCACCAGAAATCATCTTGCTTACCACCTATGGTACATGCTTTGGAAAATTCCAAGACTGGATTATCGCTTAAGATCCTTCCAGCTCTGGTACTTTGTGATTCTGTCATCTGTAGGAATACAAAACATTGCAAGGGAATCATAAGCACAAGTAAAAAGGGAAGATGCTTTGAGAAATTAAGGGGGCTGTACTGACTGTACTGAAGTAGAGGGTTTGAGAATTTTTTCAGAGTCCAGATTATAAAGGGTCTTGCATGCATCACTGGCTTATTCTCCAAGTAAAGCCCAGAAATGGGATGTGTTTTTATCCCTGAGATAAAAATATTCCCGCAGATAAATGAGTTACCTGTAAAATAGCACAGTCACTTATGGAAGGAACTTTTTTTTTTTTTTTTTAATTTTTATTTATTTATTTATTTTTGGCTGTGTTGGGTCTTCGTTTCTGTGCGAGGGCTTTCTCTAGTTGTGGCAAGCGGGGGCCACTCTTCATCGCGGTGCGCAGGCCTCTCACCGTCGCGGCCTCTCTTGTTGTGGAGCACAGGCTCCAGATGCGCAGGCTCCAGATGCGCAGGCTCAGCAATCGTGGCTCACGGGCCCAGTTGCTCCGCAGCATGTGGGATCTTCCCAGACCAGGGCTCGAACCCGTGTGCCCTGCATTGGCAGGCAGATTCTCAACCACTGCGCCACCAGGGAAGCCCTGGAAGGAACTTTTTAAGAAGCCTCTTGATAAGACTGCTTTACAGTATATACTTGCTGAATAATTTCATTGCTCTGATCAATACTCGATCAGTCTAAGAGATGAGATGATACATTTCTCCTAATGTGTTCAAAACAAATTTCATCAGCAACAGTCCTTCCAAAAAACTTCTCCTGCTTATATGAGAAATGTATGTAGTATTTTAAAAAGAAGCAGTTAAAATGACTTGTAGGATGTCATGCAAATTAATTTTTCTTCCTTCAGCAAACATTTATTGAATACATACTGTGTACAAGACACTGTGCTTAGTGTTAAAGGTTACAAATATATGATAATAGCTAGCATTTATCAAGGGCTTTTTGTGTGCCCTGCCCTAAGGGACCAGATGTTCTCTAGGTGTTATATCTCATTTAATCCTATGAGAGATATATCATTAGTATTATTTTAATTATTACTATTTTTTAAATGAGGGAACTCCCTCAGGGCCAGTAAGTAGTGGAATTGATATTTGAAAGCAAGTCTGTCCAACTGTAAAATGGCTCATTCCCCCTCCCCCTATGCCTGTGGTAGTCCAGTGTGGTAGTCACCAGCTATATATGTTGCTACTGAGCAGTTGAAATATGAGTAGTCTGAGTTGAGATGTGCTGTAAGTGTAAAATGCACACTTGATTTTAAAGACTTAGAACACACAGGAAGGTAAACTCTCTCAATTTTTTTGGGGGGGTAGGGGTGCGCTGCACAGCTTGCAGGATCCTAGTTCCCCCACCAGCAGTCGAAACCGGGACCTCGACAGTGAAAGCACAGAGTCCCAACCACTGGACTGCCAGGGAATTCCCGTCTCAGTTTTTATATTGATTACATGTTTAAATGATAATATTTTGGATATATTGGGTTAAAAACATTATTAAAGCTAGTTTTACTTTTTATTTTTTAATGTGACTACTAGAAGACATAAAATAATATATGTGGCTTCCATTATATTTCTGTTGGACAGCACTGATCTGGAAGAAGAAAGAAGTATCTTTATTAAAACTATAATACAAGTTATAAAGTAGTAAGTACCATAAGAGAAGGATAAATTAAATGCTCTGCGCATATGGTAGCGGAAATGGTTGGGAGAATCAGAAAAAAACTCTTCACTGCTTTTCAGTCTTAAATCGATGTTCATATCATGAAATTCTTAATTTAGCCACCTTAAAATGCCTGGTTAATAGATGGATGTCATTTTCCTCATGCCGACTTTATGAGTTGTAAAGGGGTACAATAGCTCCTTCAGATTAAGAGGAGCTATACTCATAAAACTGGAAGTCAGTAAGTGACTCATCTTTATTTGATTGAGTTAGATATATTTAAAACTTAAGAAAGAATGTCAAGTGATGGCCCTCAGAACTGTGCCAGTACTAACCCTTGTATCTGCATTAAAATAGAGTGTGGAGGAACAAGAAGTGTGGACTGGAATCTAAAAACAATGAATTAAGAGAACCAGGCATTTATTTTCATTCAGTTTTAATAATTTTACTGAAATTAGAATATTACGTTAGATCGACTGCATGGTGTTTACAGTACCTATAAATTCTCCTATTGAAGCCTTGAATAACATTATAACTCTATACAGGGGGAGTCAGTGAAAATGGGTACTTGGTTGAATTCCTAGATGTGTATCCTTGTAAAATAGAACAAACTCTTAAAACATTTTTGTGTTCCTTTAAAAAAAAAAAAAACAAATGTGATGTATACTTAAAATCATAAGGAAGATAAACAGTGAAGTGAAATGATATGTGAGAGACATTAACCAGGAGAATGTGCGTATGTTATAAATCAATTCAAATGCAGAGGTACAAAAAAAAAATGAAAGAAAAAAATCATGTTTAAAGAAAATGCTCTGATGTCTAGGAAGGTTTCATTTGTAATTTAAGTTAACATAGAAAGACAGACTGCAAGTCACTTAACAGAATTCCCAAAGTTCCTATGCTGGCCAAATCAGCTCTGTAATGTGATAAACAACATAAAGTGAACAAAAACTTTAAGGAGGGAGAAGGGAATGTAATGGAGAGTTTTAATCATGCACAGAGTCTGCTGTTTGTTAATTAATGCCGTCTACTGTGCATACTTGTTGCACATGAAATAATCAGCAGAGATAAGGTCCTATAGTCATGTGGAGCTCATCATAGGAGGAGCAGTGTGGTGAGTGGTAAAAGAGTGGGCTCTGGAACTGCAGTCCTGGATTCAAATCCTAGCTCACTTACCACTTACTGTGACCTTGGACAGATTTATCTCTTCAGCCTTCACTTTTCTTATGTGTAAAATTGAGGTATGAAACCACTCCCATGGGGTTATGAAGAGGATGAAAAAAATTTAAATATATAGAGCATCCATCAAATTGCACTTGCCCATCAGTGGTCTTTCTGCCCTTTGTTGTTGCAGATGGCGTCAAGATATGGCTTTATGTTCACTGTCTTAAGAGAAATCTGAAGTAAATTGTAATGTGCCACACCTTTTATTATAATCCTTCCAAGGCTTCTTCAAGAAAACTGTAGTTGAACTTACTTGAAGAGTAGTAAGGTCAAAAACTTTTCATAGAGTCTTTACCAGGTATTTAAAATGTGTGCACTTTGAGGTTGTGGAGTGCAAAGGAGTGAATTCTCTGGGTAAAGGAATTCAGTTCTACCAAATGTTCTTTCATTCTCTTGGCCTAAATGATGCCTAAATTTGGAATATACTGCCTATCAAACAAAGGAAATCTCTGTTCTTTTGATATAAGAGGAAAAAAATTAGTTCTTCTATTTCTGAAGACTGTTGCTTAAAACATCCTCCCTCTGTAGAATGGAATGACTAAGCAGCTGTTTTATCAGCTGAGAAACAGAAGGCATTGATTGCTATCTTTTTGCCCTTTGTAAAACCAGATAAATATAAAAATCACTTAAATTTTCCTGAAGTTGGCAACTTTTCAGAGGGAAAGTAATATGTAAGGACTTCTGTGTTGCTAAGGTGGGAACATTATCTGGCCTATGAAACAGTCTATATTAAAGTATAAATACATAAATTAATCATACATTAAGGACAGCACAAAATATTCTCAGTATGTAAGCCTTCTTTCTGAGGTAATTAGGTAGTAGAGTTAGTTTTGAATAGTTTTGAAATAGATAAAATTCCACAATCTCGGGACTTCCCTGGGGTCCAGTGGTTAAGACTCTGCATTCCCAATGCAGGGGGCACGGGTTCAATCCCTGGTCGTGGAACTAAGATCCCACATGCCACCTGGTGTGGCAAAAAAAAAAAAAAAAAAAAATCTACAATCTTTTATTCAGACTCTGATTTGCTAGATTAGAACCTGACTGACATGTGTATAGATAAAAGCTTTTAGTTTGTAGAGTTGTTGGTTTTCTTTTTTTAAATCATTATAAGAAGTTTCAAGAATTTATACAATTGTATATTGATTTTCAACTTGAAAGTATCATCTGAAACAGGAGAAATTAGAGCAGTGAAAGCGGAAGTCAGAAGAGATTGGTATGGTTCCCTTCCTCTTTTGGAAACAAATTCACATTCTTTAGCCCATGGTCTCAGGCTGCTTCTCCATTCTCCAGCTCTGCTTCCCACTAGCTCCCTACATGACATCCTACTGTTCGCTACCTTTCCCCCAAGTCATTTAATGGTATTGGCTTCCAGAGAGTGCCAGTTACAGCTGTTGAGTTTTTATGTAAATGTTTTGTTGGCAAAGATTTTATATTCAGTGATTTGAGAAGTTTCTGCCCCAGACTGTTGCTCTTTACCTTTCCCTTTGCACAGCCCACTGCCCCTACCCCCTACCAGTTCTCCTTTAAGCATTGTTTTCTGGCTTGTTTTTACTAGCAGACTGAACCATAAGAATTACTAATATTTGATCATATTTGATTTATAAAAAGCAGTTTCATATGGTTCAATCTGTTGTTCATCTTGCTCAGATTTTGAGTAAGCAGTATATGCTTCTGTAGCAATATCATTGTTTCCTTTTGTATCATCTTAAACTCTAGAGACAGGAGAAATTTAGTCATTTTAGTGTAGGGCTTTCACTGTGGGAGTCTTCCTGAAATTTTTTTCCCAGCTTCTCATTTGGTTTATCTGCCCCTAGGACCAAAATAAGAGAACCAGTGTAGATTGTTTCATACTTTTACTCATTCATTTGTGAAATATTTACTGAGCACTCATTGTAGGGGTTAATTAATAAGCAAGATGATTATTTGGCGTAAAAAAAGGTGACATGAGAGTTTTGTTTCTTAAAAAATAATGTATTCTGAAAAACTTTTCTTACCTCTCTTACAATAGGGGAAATGTGGAACCAGGTATAAATGTCGGAGAAGAACTCACCAAATATACTTGCTTTTTAAAAATTGAGTATTGACCTAACAACCTTCTCCCTAAATATTTAGTTACTCTGAGTTAAGTTGCTAGCTAACATTTAGTTTATGGAACCCTTTTAATCTCATTTGCAGTTCTTGATAGTGGTATGTGGTAGATAGGACAGATATCAGCCGTATTTTACAGACAGAAAAACCACAAGAATCAGATGGATTGTGATTTGGCCAAGTCTTGTAAGTAATAAGAAACAGAGCTTAGACGCCAACTCAAGCCTTTTTAAATTTAAAGCCTCTGGTTTTCCATGTTACCACATTGCTTCTCTGATAATTTTCACATTTACATAAATGATATATTTTCATATTTTTAAATGTTTCTTTATAGCTCATTTTTATTTAAATCTGCCAACAAATATTTGAACACATACTGTGTGCCCCTATTTCTTAAAATAATTTTTCTGTTCTCTCCTGGGCGCTAATCTTACACAGGTTAAATTGCTTGCTATTGTCTCACAATCATGAGGCTCTTTTCTTCACCCTCCTCTCCCCACCAGCAGTGGGGTTGGGTTTTTTTTTTCCCCTCTGTTTCATTTTGGATTATTACTATTGCTGTATTTTTAGATTCATAGATCTTTTCTTCTGTGGTTTCCAGTGTGCTGTTAGTGCCATCTGTCCAGTATATCTTTTATTTTAGATACTCTATTTTTCATCTGTACAAGTTTGATTTGGATCTTACATATATATTCCATTTCTCTCTTCGTTATGTTCATATTTTCCTTTACAACCTTGAATGCATTTGTAATAGCTGTTTTAAAAAGGTCCTCATCTGCTAATTTCATCATCTGTCATTTCTTGGTCTTTTTCCACTGATTAATTTTTCTTCTGGTGGTCACATTCCTACTTCTTTGCATGTGTGGTGATTTTTTTTTATTGGGTGTTGGTCATTGTGCATTTTACATCTTTGCTGAATTTGGTTGAATTCCCTTAAAGAGTGTTAGATTTTGTCTGGCACACAGGTTATATGGAGATCAGTTTGATCCTTTTGAGGCTTGCTTTTAAACTTTGTTAGGGCAAGTCCAGAGCAGCCTTTAGTCTATGTCTAATTTAATTCTACTGCTGAGATGTGACTCTTCTGGGACGCGAGGTCTCTCCTTTCTGGTTGGTGGGAATGAACTACTCCCTGCCTTGTGAGCTTCAAGAATTATTTGGCGTATTTGCTTTTCAGTGTTTTGTTTCCCACTGCACACACATAGGATAGGACTTGACTCAGGGCGATCCCTCTGAAGATCTCCTGGGATCTTTGTACAGCTCTCCTTTCCATTACTCTCTCTGTCTTGCAAATTCTGGCTGCCTTGGATCCCCTGAACTTTGATTTCTCTCCTCTACTCAGCAAGTACACTAGAGGCTGTTTGGGTTCCTCCTCTCTGTGCTGCAGCCTAGAAACCACCTCCTGGCAGTAAGATGGGGTGATCGTCAGGCTCACATTGTTTCACTTCTCTCAGGGATCATGGGCTTATGCTGCCTGTTGTCCAGTGACTGAAAATTATTATTTCACATATTTTGTCTAGTTGTTAATTACTATGGGGGCAATTTCTCTGGTAATTAATCCTTTGTGAGCAGTAGAAATCACCATCCCTTGAAGTTTAACTTCTGACCTATCAAATGGAAATGAATAGAAGAATTTGTTAGAAAAGGAGATTGAGAATTACTTATTAAAATTGCAAATGTATATATCTATCTTTTGAGCTAACAATCCTACTTACGAAAATTTATACATAACAGTATGATCAGTGTGTAGGAGGTATTTAATTGAAGTTTTTTTTTTTTTTTTTGGTAATAGCAAACAATTGGAAGCAACCTAACACCCTTCAATAAAGAAGTGATTAAATAAATTTGTGCATCAATACAATGAACTATTGTATTACTGTGGAAAAGAGACTCTTTATGTCAGGTATGGAAAGAGCTCCAAGATCTGTGAATAAATTAAGAAAGTAAAGTTACCGCTTTGTATAGTATACTACCTTTTTTACAATCAAAGGGGAAAAATAAGAATAATAATATTTATTAATATTTGCTTGTATTTGCATTAGAATGCTCCAGAAGGGTACAGAAGAAATTAGGGCTAATGGAGGATAAAAATGGGGCTTCCCTGGTGGCGCAGTGGTTGAGAATCTGCCTGCCAATGCAGGGGACACGGGTTCGAGCCCTGGTCTGGAAAGATCCCACATGCCGCGGAGCAACTGGGCCCGTGAGCCACGATTACTGAGCCTGCGCGTCTGGAGCCTGTGCTCCGCAACAAGAGAGGCCGCGATAGTGAGAGGCCCGCGCACCGCAATGAAGAGTAGCCCCCGCTCGCCGCAACTAGAGGAAGCCCTCGCACAGAAACAAAGACCCAACACAGCCAAAAATAAATAAAAAAAAAAAAAAAAAAAAAAAAGTAACAAATGTTCAAGTACAATTGGTGTCTTTTAAAAAAAAAAAATGGGTGGGAAATTTCCCACTCTATTCTTTATATTTTTGATTTTTTTTTCTTTTTGGCTGCACCGTGCGGCTTGTGGGATCGTAGTTCCCCAACCAGGCATTGAACCCAGGCCTACGACAGTGGAAGTGCCGAGTCCTAACCACTGACCACCAGGGAATTCCCTATATTTTTGATTTTTTAAAAAAATATTTGAGCTGTATGTATGTGTTACCCGTTTAACCTTTTTTTTTTAATTAAGATAAAGACCTCTTTTTTTCCCGTTGCTCATGTTGACTAAACTATCTTAGTATGAGAGTTCCACAGGTATAATTTCATTTTGTGCCAAGGTCAGCTTGTTTGTAACTGGGTTGAGCCAAGCCTTTCACCAACTTAGAAGATAAAAGATTTCCTTAATGTATTATTTAGGGCAAAACTAACTGCCATACCAAACCCAAAACTACCAGTGGCTTAGCACAAGAGAAGTTGTGGAAGACTATCAGCCATCTGGTGATCGGGAGACCCTGGTTCCTCCCAACTTGTGGTTCTATTTCCTAGGGCTTTAGAGTCTTCCGTTTTCAGGCAGGCAAGAGATTAGAAACCCTGCCTGCTGCTTTTTCTTTTTCTTTTGTAAGTCCTTATTATGGAAAATTTCAAAAATACAGAAACAGTTTTAAAAAATCATGCATTGATCACCCATATACCCGACCACTAAAATTTTACCATTAACATTTTACTCTACTTGCTTTATCACATAAATATGTTTTAAACATTTACTGTAAGCTATATGAAAAAATTGTATTCCAGTTTTAGTTCATAGCTTTTCTTGTGCTTAATAAAAACAAAACACTCTCCTACTGCCAGAACTTTAAAAAAAAGAAAGAAAAGAGAAATTGTATCTTAGTTAAAAACAACTGCATTTATTTTGTGTTAGTCTTTTTTTTTTCTTCCTCAAGGTGGTTGGGAAAACCAGTGTCTTTTTCCGAAGCAGGTCTGCTCATTCTGCTATGATGAGCCAAAATCCTTAGACTTTGCTTTTTTCCTCAGTTTCTGAAGATGTTATTTTCACGGTCATCTATTTCTAGATCTGGCCTTTCCATTATTATAAGTTTATGTAACCTAAAAGGAATTCCAGATGATTCAGGATATACCACGCTTGGGAAATTGAGCTGTATCCTGAATGGCTGACCCTGCAACATGGCATGGCATTTCAAACTGATATATGTTGGAACTTTTGCTGAGTTTAACGATGCCATGCAATGGTGATTTATAGATTATATTGAGATAGTAATAGATTCATTTTTTAGATCAATTAGAACGTAGCAAGTAGAGTGTAGCAAAAACGCAGAGTATTTGTTCCTCTGAGCTAGTATCCTCCGTCATCCAAAATAGTTGTTTAATAGTTTAGTTATAATAATAACCTGTATAGGATGTTGTCAGCCTTTTGATGTGTATGTTTAGTGTACTTTTTTTAAAATTCCATTATTTTTGTTCTCCATTGGATGATTTAGAGATCAGTCTTTTGTGATGATAAATCACTTCCATTGGCATGCTAAAGTCTGGACATAGGTTTATTCTTGCTGTACAGTGCCTATATTTCCTGGATTCAGAAGATGGCCGTCAGCTGGAGCTTTCTAAGAGTCAATTTAATATGATTGGCTATATGTTAAAATGTTGTTGGTATTTGTAATGACTGCTTCTTGCCAGGAGGGCATTTAAGTTTTTTTTTTTTTTTGGCTGTGTTGGGTCTGTCGCTGCACGAGGGCTTTCTCTAGTTGTGGCGAGTGGGGGCCACTCTTTGTTGCAGTGCGCGGGCTTCTCATTGTGGTGGCTTCTCTTGTTGTGGAGCATGGGCTCTAGGGTGCACGGGCTTCAGTAGTTGTGGCTTGCAGGCCCCAGAGCGCAGGCTCAGTAGTTGTGGCGCACGGGCCCAGTTGCTCCGCGGCATGCGGGATCCTCCTGGACCAGGGCTCGAGCCCATGTCCCCTGTGTTGGCAGGCAGACTCTTAACCACTGCGCCGCCAAGGAAGCCCCATGCTTTTTCTTTTCTTTTTTTTTTTTTTTAAATATTTTAAGAATAGTTTAAAAATAATTAGCAATTTGTCACTCCATAAGGCTAGACATACTAAATAAATTTGTTTTAAATTGTTATGATCACCTTTAAAAAACAAAGTATCTTGAAATTGTTGTCACAAGGCATTAATTAGCATATGTAGGAATTATAAAGTGTGAAATTAAGGACAAGCAATTCTTTTTTTTTTTTTAATTTTTATTGGAGTATACTTGATTTACAGAATGGGTTCATTTCAGGTGTACAGCAAAGTGAATCAGTTACATATATACATATATCCACCTTTTTTTTTTTTTTTTTTTAGATTCTTTTCCTATATAGGCCATTACAGAGTATTGACTAGAGTTCCCTGTGCTATACAGCAGGTTCTTATTAGTTATCTATTTTCTGTATGGTAATGTGTATATGTGAATCCCAATCTCCCAATTTGTCCCCCCCTCCTGAAAATGTTTATTATTAAAGACCTAATGAGAGATCATTATAATGGGATTAACACACAGATCTGTTTATTTCTGTGACATAAATTGTTAAATTAGGACTGATAACATTATATCAGGGCATCTTTGAATTTCAGGAATTTCATACAATTTTGGAACACTTCTGTTAATATATTCCTATATAAATATAAGGTTAAAAGATTGTTTTTCTTTTTTTTTTTAATTTTTAAAAATTTATTAAAAAAATAAAACATAATGGTACAAAAAGGTTGAAAGTAAAAGAATTGGAAAAGATATACTGTGCAAATATAAACCAAAAGGAAATTATATAATAACAGATGCAGTAGACTTGAAAGCAAAAGCATTACTAGAAATAAACAAGGGCACTTCATATCAACAAGTCCAATTTACCAGGAAGTTTTAAATTTGTATGCACTTAACTTCAACTTATATAGAGCAACAGAGCTACAAGGAAAAAATAGAGAAATTCACTATCATATTAGGAGATTTAACATACTGATGTCATTCACTGATAGAGGATACCGCTTTCAGAACCAGGAGACACCCACAAAAAAAAATTAGCAAGGATATGAAAAACTTAAATAACGTGAGCAGCAAATTTGATTCAACAAGCAGATATATAGTCACTATACTCCAAAACTTTAAATTACAAATTATTTTCAAGCACACTTGGAACATTTTTAAAACTGACCATATTGTGCTATAAGGCAAATTTTAACAAATTTCAAAGTATTAAAATTATACAAAGTGTGTTTATTGACTTGTAGTTAAGCTACAAATCAGTAACAAAAAAGTAACTAGAAGTTATGAAATACACTACTTCTAAGTAACCCCCCAAAAAACAAATCACAATTGGAGTTAGAAAATAATTTGAACTGAATGATAATAAAAATATTACATACCAAAACTTGGATGTGACTAAAACTGTGCTTACAGGAATATGTATAAGGACAAGCAATTCTTAACATTATCCTTTCAATTAGAAATGAAGTCTTTAGAGGGACTTCCCTGGTGGTCCAGTGGGTAAGACTCTGTGCTCCCAGTGCAGGGGTCCTGAGTTCGATCCCTGGTTGGGAAACTAGATCCCGCATGCTGCAACTAAGACCCGGTGCAGCCAAAAATAAATAGATAAATATTAAAAAAAAAAAAGAAAGAAGGAAAGAAATGAAGTCTTTAGAGTGTTTAATTTTCATCTGTCACCATCATTGTTATATAGTCCTTGTAATGAATTGAATTTGATTCTGGATCAATTGCAGCAGACAACATTTCTTCCATTTCCTCCTGAGAAAAAGGCTGACCTTCTTCAGTCATATAGTTAATCAGTTCTCCCTTAGAAAGAAACCCATGTTTAGCTGGATCTAATACTTCAAAAGCTTGAAGAAGGAGATCTTCCGGAATTGGTCTGTATCTTCTTTCCAGTAGTACTTCAGTCATCAGGAAGAAATTTTTCAAATTCACTGTATCCAGTGGGTTCTTCTTCCTCTACCTCTGCAATCAGATCATGTAGCTCTCCTTCACTAGGGCAGCATCCTAATGACCTGATAATTGTTCTGATCTCTCTGTGCCTTCCTTGTCTCTGTCGTCCACCATCTTGTTCTGTTTATGCTTTTTCTAATTCAGAGGTACTCTAACTTTAATAATGCAGTTTTTCAGTTCAGGAAGTTCTTTGTATTGAAGCATGCATAAAACTCTGCAGACATGGGATTAAATCACTTAGAAGTGTTATATGTGTTTTGAAAATAAAGAATCTTTTGAAAGCTTGTTAATATTTTGTTCTATGTGGCTCTTAACTATAAATGATGTGAATAATCTGTCTTATACTTACCTTTAGAAAACCCAGTTTAAATGATTGGACTTAAATAAGAAGGGAAACTAAGCCACTTGATTGTATTACATACGATTATATTTCATAAAGATTTTAGTATCATAGCATGATAACACATTATAGTTGAAATTTTTCTTATTTTTAGGTATATATTTTGTAAATTTTATTTTGTACACAAACTATCCCTTGAAAAAGAAACTTGAAGTTTCTTAATGGGCTATATTTTTTTAACAGATTTTTTTCCTAATGTTGAACCAGAGTTCATCTGTTATTTTAGATAGCTAAATTAATTTGCCATAATTTTATTTAGAATTTTGAATCTGTGAGCATTGGAATTTAAGGACAAATTTATAAAATGAAGCTGTCTGAAACTCTACTTGATAACAGTGTTATAAATAATAATATTAATCATACCTTGTGAGGAACACCCTAAGAGATAGTTTGTAAATGTTTTGCCAACAAAACTTGGTTACTTAATGTTAGGCCTTTGTGATGCAATTAATAGGAACATTTTCAAGGTAATAATGCTGGTGGAGGTCTGCAAGGAACTTAAAATAAAGGAGAGTCAAAGAGAAGAATGAGTCATTGTTTTTCACTGCCATGGCCAATGGGAGAACTGCCCTGAGCAGCTGACATTAGTTGTCCTTGGCAAATTGAGCTCTTTAGTGAAATGTCTGCATTAGCTTAGATTTGTTTTTGAGGGAAATAGGAAGTCACTGAATATTACTGGGTAGGAGAATGGCATGGGAAATTATTTTTGTGTCAGTGTGGATTGAAGTAAGGAAGATCTGAAGGAACTCACTGAATAAGGTGCTTTTGTAATTAAACTGTGGACCACAGTGGACTTGTAGCAATGGAGATGGCAATGGGATTGAAGGGATACTCATTACTTAGGAAAAACTGAGTGCTTTTGTTCATTCATTTGCCAGATTTTGGGTAACTGTTAATTTACTACATGTCTGAAACTTAATGGTAGGTATTGGGAATATGGGGATTATCATACCACTCATCTCCTACTCCTAAAAGGCATGATCCTTGTTCTCGTGGGGCTTACCGTCTGGTGGAGGAGACAGCCATTAAAGAATCGCAAAATAAATGGAAAATTATAGCTACAATAAATGCTTTGAAAGAGATCTATGTGGACATTTGGCTAATCAGAGAGTCAGGAAATATTTTCCTGAGAAGACGTTGGCTGAGCTGAAGGAACAGTAGAATTTAACCAAGTGAAGAGAGGTTAAAGTTTAACTGTTAGGCTCCCTCCAAAAATATATAATTCTTAGCTTGTGTTGAATTTGAAGTGACAGCCAGGCATGTCAAGCAATTTCCAGTAAGAGGGTGTAAATTTGGAACTAGATCTTGAACTGAATCTAAATTTTAGTCATTCAGCTTAAAAGGCTGTAGTTGGAGGTATGAAAATGGTTGAGCCCTCTTAAAGAATGTATAAATAGAAGAGTATGATTCCAAGGACTGAGCCCTGGGGAATGCTCACAATTGAAGGTTGGAAAGAAGTTTGTTGAGCGAATTACAGGGAACAGAAGGAATGGTTGAGAGTTAAAAGAAGATTTAGAAGAGTATTTAATTGTGGAGGCCAAGGAGGAAAATTTTAGTTGTGGGAACCAAGGAAAGGGACATTTGAAAGGAGGTAGTAGTAATCACTAGGGTAAGTAACACAGTTAAGGTTAATGACTGAGAAAAGGGTGTGGGTTTTTGTAAAACAGAGATAGAACAGATTCTGTAGAACCCAGATTTGGACTATTTGAAACTATATTAGTCTATTTCAGAAGTGTGATAGTGACAAGAGGTGAGAATATCTGGAAGGGAGACCGTCTCAGTTAAATAAAGATTTTTCAAGATTAAGGAAATTCATTTTAGTTTAAAGGCAGAGAGAAGGAACAAGTAGAAGGTAAAAGACAGGAGATGCTGGTGAGTAAGAAGGTAAATATAAATGCTCATAAAGAAAGAAAGGAGGAGGAGATTCAAATCAGTTTGGTGTCAGAAAACATGATTTGTAATTTTTTGGGAGAACTTAAAGACTATAGCCCTTTTGAATTTCACAGACCTTACCAGTTCCCAAGAGAGTTGCTGTCTTAGGTTTAACTTACAACCCACAGAGTAAAGATTATTCTGCTTTTCTTCTTTTTTTCCTTCCTCAGAACTGTTTCATTCCTTTTTTTTTTTCCATTCTTAAGTTAAATTTCAGTGAAAGTAAATAGAGATGTTTATCCCTATTGTTCAAAATAATTGTGTAGTCATTTACTAAATTGTCACCATGTTGTTTAGTATTGAAAGGTAGTTTTGGGGTGGAGCCAAACACTTGGGGCTTTGTGCCCCACAAATAATATTTAGTAAGCCCGGTTGCCTATAGGAAAGTAGACCAAAAAAATGGTTTAAATGCCATTCTGGAATAGATGCAGAACAGTTGGGAAAAGCACCATAGTAGCTTCCGTAAAGAAGAATTACAGCTTTAGGAATGCAAAACGTCAGGACTGCAAGAGTGAACCTTCTCTATCCAGCTAGAAGTTTTTCAATACGTTGTATAATGCCTAAACTTTAACAGTGTGTCACCTGATTTTGTGTCTGACTAGTAGCACCTGGCCTCTTAGGCTCTGGGTGTATGTGCATGCTCACAGCAACACAACTGTTGTATTCCCCCTTCCTAGCCGAGTGCCTCTTATATGCTCAATAAATCCTGAATGAAAAAAGAAAGTAACTTTTTATTGGCTATGAGTAATTAGAAACTTAAATTATTTTAAGTTTCTCTGCCACTAATGCAAACAAGGAGTGTCTGGTTTTTGTATAGTTTGTTTTCTTTTCTTTTTTTAAAAAAATATTTATTTATTTTGGCTGTGCCGGGTCTTAGTTGTGGGATCTTTTAGTTGCGGCATGCAGACTCTTAGTTGTGGCATGCATGTGGGAGCTAGTTCCCCGACCAGGGATCAAACCCGGGCCCCCTGCATTGGAAGCACAGAGTCTTACCCACTGGACCACCAGGGAAGTCCCATGTATAGTTTGTTTTCAAACTTGGCATCTACCCAACTGCTTGTTTTATTATCGTACCAGCAACATACAAGTTCAAAAAGAACCCAAAACTGTGTCATCCGTTTTTTTTTATTGTGGTAAAATATATGTAACATAGAATTTACCATTATTAAACATTTTTTAGGTCTACAGTTCAAAATGAATTAAGTATATTCACATTGTTGTGAAACCATCACCACCATCCGTCTCCAGAACTTTTCATCATCCCACTGAAACCATACCCATTAAACAATAACTACCCATCCTCCCTCTCCCTAGCCCCTGGCAATCACCATTCTGTTTTCTGTCTCTGAATTTGACTACTCTAGTACCTCATATAATAGTGGAATTGTACAATATTTGTCCTTTTGTGTCTGGCTTATTTCACTTAGTGTCTTCAAGTTTCATCCATGTTGTAGCATGTGTCAGAACGTCCTTCCTTTTTAAAGCTGAATAATATTATATTGTATGTGTAGACTACATTTTATTTATCCATTCAGCCATCAAGCAACTTGGGTTGCTTCCACCTTTTGGCTATTGTGAATAATGCTGCTATGAACATGGGTATACAAATATCTGAGACCCTGCTTTCAATTCTTTTGGATATACATATACTTAGAAGTATCAGTAGAATTGCTGGATCATATCATAATTGTTTTTAATTTTTTGAATGTATGACCATACTGTTTTCTGCAGTGGTTGCACCATTTTACATTCCCACCAGCAGTGCACAAAGTTCCAATTTCTTCACATCCTCTCCAACACTTGTTATTCTTAAGTTTTTAAAAATTTAATTAAATTAATTTATTTATTTATTTTTGGCCATGCCGCGTGGCTTGCGGGATCTTAGTTCTCCGACCAGGGATTGAACCTGGGCCGTGGCAGTGAAAGCACTGAGTCCTACCAACTGGACTGCCAGGGAATTCCCTATTTTTTTATTTTTTAAATAATATTCTAATGGATGTGAAGTGATATCTCATTGTGGTTTTGATTTACATTTCCCTGATTATTACTGATTTGAGCATCTTCATGTGCTTATTGGCCATTTGTATGCCTTCTTTGGAGGAATGTCTATTCAAGTTCTTTGCCTAGTTTTTAGTCGGGTTACTTCTTGTTGTTGTTGAGTTGTAGGAGTTCTTTATGTATTCTCGATATTAAACTCTTATCAGATAACTCATTTGCAGATATTTTCTCCTATCCCATGGGTTGCCTTTTGACTCTGTCTATTGTGTCCTTTGATGCACAGAAGTTTTTTATTTTGATGTAGTCCAGTTTATCTATTTTTTCTTTTATTTGTGCTTTTGCCATCATATAGACGAAATCATTGCCAAATTCCATGTCATGAAGGTTTCCCTCTATGCTTTCTTTTAAGAATTTTATAGTTTTAGCTCTTACATTTAGGTCTCATCCATTTTGAGTTAATTCTGTACATGCTGTAGGGTAAGGATCCAACTTCAGTCTTTTGCATGAGGATGTTAAATTTTTCCAACACCATTTGTTGAAAAGACTGTCCTTTCCCCATTGAATGGTCTTGGTACCCTTGTTGAAAGTCATTTGACTATATATGCTAAAGTTTATTTCCGTCCACACTAGAGCAGTTGTCAGTAACAGTGTAAGTGTTGCTGTGGGTACTGGCTCCAGTAGTGGGCTTCTTCTGGGCTTCAGCTTCCAGTAAACTGCGATTCCCTGTATTCACCTGTCTCCGATTTTGGGGCAACAGTTTGCCGAGTGACTTCAGGTCTGATGGATTTCAGAAGAGTTGTTGATTTTCAGTTTGTTCAGCTTTTTTCTCATCGTGAGGGTGGGAGGGACGATTTCCAAGCTCTTTACATGTCGGACCAGAGACTAGAAGTTTTCCTGGCTCATCTTGTACTTTTCTAGTCCCAGACCTGGAATCAACCACTTCTCTAAGGAACTCTGTTTCCTTTTAGTGGAGAGTGGTCTTTAGAAGCCAAGGTCTGGGTGCTAGATGTGCTCATTGCTACTCATGTGTCATTGCTTCAGCAGACAGAACTAGAAACTGTATAGTGTGTGTGCATCTACATACATGCATTAATATAGACATATGCACATACGTACACATATGTGTATATACACAGACATCTATTCATATCTGTGTGTATATATATATGTAGACAAACATGTTAAAAGCTGATTTTTATTCATATTGATGCCTCCAGTACCACAAGGTTCATTCTAGCTTTCTCCCTTTCCATGTTTATAATTTCCTTCCATGACAGTGAAAAACTTGGTTCTTACTATCCACAAATTATTTATTTGATTGCTGAATCATATAATACACTTAAAATAGTTTCAGAATGCTAAACTATGTCACTATGAGAAAGCAAACCTACTAACTAGGGTTCAGTATTTGTTTATAGCTCTTTTTGTCATTGCACTGAGGATATAAAGTCAAAATACTGTCTTTATAAACCACTAAAGTGAATCTCCCTCTTCCTTCCTCTCTCTCCCCTGTGGTTATGGTATTCATTTGAAATACAGTTAGGTTCATTTGTTTTTCTTTGAATTGCATTTTTGCCTTCCCTCATTCTTATTTTTAAATTTTTGGGGACTTCCCTGGTGGTCCGATGGGTAAGTCTCCGTGCTCCCAATGCAGGGGGCCCGGATTTGATCCCTGGTGGGGGAACTAGATCCCACATGCATGCTGCAACTAAGAGTTGGCATGCTGCAACTAAGAGATCCTGCATGCTGCAACTAATACCCAGCACAGCCATAAATAAATGAATGAATGAATGAATGAATGAATAAATAAATATTTTTAAAAAGTAAATAAAATTTTGAGTCACTAAAAATAACATGGTTCCAGAGTTGCCTCCCTGCTACACCTTTTACCCCATTCCCATCCTTCCACCCTTTTCATTTCCCCTTCTTTCTTACCCAGAAGGTAGCATACTTGATACTCTTTTGTACTTTGCTTTTTTTCATTTAACCTTATGCCTTGGAAATCACTTTATATCAATTCATAGAAATCTTCCTTAGTTTATTCAGCCACTCTCCTGTGCATGAGAGTTTATTTCCTGTATTTTGTGGTTATGAGCAATGCTGCAGTGAATAGCCTTGCTTTTATGTAGTTTCATATTGTTGTAGATAATATTCCTGGAAGTGCAATTTTGTTGGCTTTTGTTATTGCACCAACAGCATATCAGTTCAAAAGCAAACAAAAAATTTTTGAAGTTTTTTACATTTTATTGTTCACAAGCATTAGTTGATATTTTCAAAAACCTCTTAATAAAGGACTCCCCAGGTACTGCTACTGGGTGATGTAACCAGACAGAAAAATCCCACCTAACTGAATTGCTCTAAAAGTGAACATGGTAAAGTGGAACGGGAAGCATCTCCTTATCTCAGGTTGGTTAACTGCTCACTTCTAGGTCACAAAACATTGTATATATTTCATAATTATTTTTCTTAATTAGTAATTCTTAGTTGGAAATTTTGGGAAAAGATTATATCGTGTACATCACTGCAAATAATGTGAAGTACAAGCCTGTCACTCATTAGGAAAAAAAAGCTAAACATATATTAACAATACTTATAATTTTAAAAAATGGGGCCTGATTAAAAAACAAAAACTTTGTTGTATTTATTATAAGTGTGGTGTTGCTTCTTAAGTACTTCCTATGATGAACTGTTGCTTTTCTCTTCCCCAACCCTTGTCTCTCCCATTTTCCTGATAGGCCCAGAAAAGCCTAACTGGTGTTTGTTCTTAACCCCATTTAGAGCAACATTTTCAATTTAGTTTTTTGATTTAGCATCTTTAAAATGTGATAGCCTTTAGGATTTAGATACGTGTTTTGGACAGTGGTGCAGCACGAGATTCAACTATTCTGGAAAAGTTTTGCTAATATCCTTAAATGACGATCTCTTGAGTTTTTAAAACAGTTTATGCATTTAATATCTCAAATCCTGGTACAGTATTGCTATTCAGCATTCCTGGGGCAGCCTTGAACCCTCTGATTCAGAATACCAAATCATTTATGTGGATTATTAAGAACTGGATCTTAATAAATGCAGAACTTTCAGGACACATCTACCCGTTTTCAGCTAGTTAAAGATTACTGAAATGCCTTCTTAGACCATGTTATCTTGGAAAAACATTGTTTCAAAGGTCTTTTCCTAAATCTTGTTTTAGCTGGTTGATTCAAGATAATCTATGCAAATGGTATTTTGGGGGAATTAAAACAAAACAAAACCAGCATCACTAGACCAGATAACTTTCTTTGTGTACTGAAGCACAGCAGAGTAGAATTAGGAGTACATCTTCAGAAAATGCTCCCACGTTCGCATAGATTCCATATGTCCTGGCAGGCATATGGATTTTGTTTCTTCCCTTCCTTTTCTTATTCAGTAATGCATATATAGTTATAATACATAAAAATTAAAGTCAGAGCACAACCAGGTTTATAATGGAAAACTGTAATATCCTATTTTAGCTTTCCCTACTTTCAACTCTTAGTTCTTTATTTTTGTATTTATCTAATTTTTAAGTTAGAATACTTACATTGTTCTCTTTTTTTGTTAGACATTATCTATTGATTTCTTATAAACTATCTACATTTTGTCCTCATAAAACACACTTAACAGTATTTACTCTGAAATTGAACTTTGTAGAGCAAGAAATCCTACAAAGCTAAGGGATAAAATAGACTGTGCTGCACCACAGACAGGATTCATACAAGTCATTGGCTTTAGAATGTGGCATTAATTGGCCAAGTTCTACAGAAAGCTTTGACCTACTCTAATGAGATCAATTTTGGTCTGTTTCATTCTTGTCTCAGTCTCATTCATCAATCCTGAGTAATCAACATACTCATATACTAAACAGTTTCTTAAAAAAGAGATAAAATTCATTGCTACTTAGGTCTGATTAGTTAAAAAAAATAAAAGCAAACAAATGAAAAAACCTACAAAAATCCACAAAGTTGTGTGTTACTCATTTTTTTAGTTTTAACAGAGAATGGGGAGCAAGTCTAAGTCATTGCTGTAAGAATGTTTCAGTGTGAAGCCAGACTACTTCAAGCAACTATCGATCGCCCCTTTGTGTTTTATGATTTTCATTTTTATATTTCTGTTATAGATTACAGTCTTCTAGCTATGTTTCGTTTGCATTTCTGGATCCACAGTCATGACCCACATTAATTCTGCAGAGTTCTTTCGTTAGAAAACATTTCTAGAGTCTACTTTTTGGTGATGATTTCCTTTGTGATTCAAACACTATCAGAATAGATTTACTTAGAACTTGTGTGAATCTGGTTTTTATTTTTTTTTAATTTTTATTTATTTATTTATTTTTATTTTTGGCTGCCTTGGGTCTTTGTTGCTGCACGCAGGCTATTCTTCGTTGCGGTTCCCGGGCTTCTCATTGCGGTGGCTTCTCTTGTTGCAGAGCACACGTTCTAGGTGCGCGAGCTTCAGTAGTTGTGGCACTCAGGCTCAGTAGTTGTGGCGCACGGGCTTAGTTGCTCCATGGCATGTGGGATCTTCCCGGACCAGGGCTCGAACCCGTGCCCCCTGCACTGGCAGGCGGATTTTTAACCACTGCGCCACCAGCGAAGTCCCTGAATCTGGTTTTTAAATTTGGAAAAGTTATACTCTGCGTGGGAACAGCTAAGGGTGTATGTCTGGTTAATTTGAGACCCTCCTGAATTGGCATTCAGTTTTTAAGTTTCTCTTAATAACTACTGAAAACGCCATTTACGTAAAACTCAGCAGTAAATTTATTTTCTCTTCTATAAACAGGTACATACTAGGCAGCACAAATAAAAAAACTCTTGCCTTGGCTTGGCTTTTCACTAGTCCTAGAGACTTACTTCTCCTTCTTGATGGTTATCAGAGCCTGGATAGGCTTTGCTATTAGCAAAAGTGAATAGGATAATCCTTTAAAAGTTATTTTTTGTGTATTTATATTGAAGCCCAGGTTTGTGGAGGGTGGGGTCCCATGTATAAAGTATGATAGGAGTCATTAGAAATTTGCCCTCAATAATATCTTGACATCTATTTTTCTAAATCAGAATTGGTACATGATTTCCTCCAAGAAATAAAAATAAAATATTTCTTCAGGTACTCATTCAGGATCATGAGTAAACAGAATGTTGTCAGTTATATTTTAAAGTGAAAAGAATAAAAAATAAACTTTATCTTCAGTAAGCTTCATTGTTTTTTGGCTTAGCAGTTCTTGTTAAAGCATTACTAAATAGCTATTAAATTGAAATCTAGAATAGATCAGTTCTGTAATTTCTTCACAACCTTGTTTTATGAAGCACTCCTTTATGCCCATTTGTATCTTAGACTAGAAATTGGCAAACTACAGCCCACGGGCCAAGTCCAGCCCACAACCTGTTTTTGTATGTCTCTGGAGGTAAGAGTTGTTTTTACAGTTTTTAAAAGGTTAAAAGAAGATACCACAAGACTGTAGAGATTGTTTGTAGCCCACAAAGCCTAAAATAATTACTCTATGTCCCTTTACAGAACAAATTTGTTTTAGACTATAATATATAATGTATGTGCAACTCTTTATTTTTATTTATTTATTTTGTGCAACTCTTTTTAAATGGTTTACAATCCATCTGAATTACCGTCACCTTCAGTAAGAAAAATGTCTTGCTGTATCTCATTACATATCCTTCATTTTTATAGGAATTCACCAAATTTGTTAGTTTTTATAGTTGATATGGACTTTAAAATTTTTTTAAAAATTTTTTAATTGAAGTATAGTTGATTTACAATGCTGTGTTAATTACTACTGTACAGGAAAGTGATTCAGTTATATACACACACACACACACACACACACACACACACACACACACACACACACACACACACACACACACACACACACACTTTTTTTTTGGACCACACCATGCGACTTGTGGGATCTTAGTTCCCCGACCAGGGATTGAACCTGGGCCCTTGGCAGTGAGAGCCCGGAGTCCTAACCACTGGACCGCCAGGGAATTCCCAACATTCTTTTTTAATATTCTGTTCCATTACGGTTTATCATAGGATACTGAATATAGTTCTCTGTGCTATACAGCAGGACCTTGTTGTTTATCCATCCTATATACAATAGCTTACATCTGCTCACCCCAACCTCCCAATCCATCCCTCCCACAACACCCTCCCTCTTGGCAACCACCAATCTGTTCTCTATGTCCGTGATTCTACTTCTGTTTCATAGATAGGTTCATTTGTGTCATATTTTAGATTCCACATATAAGTGAAATCATACGGTATTTGTCTTTCCCTTTCTGACTTCACTTAGTGTGATAATCTCTAGTTGCATCTGGTGTGGACTTCTATTAATCAGAATCTGTACACATGACACTGTGGACTTTAATTAAACTAGCTTGGGGTTTGAGACAGAAAGACAGCACCCCCGCAGGTACTTGTGCTTACTCTTGTGCTTGCTCTTTGGTGCGTGCATTTTTGTGATGCTGCTTTAGGAATGGTAATGAATTTGAATATTGCCATTTCTTCATAGATGCAACATTTTCTCACTGATACCTTTGCCTACTGCATAGAGTGTGTTATTTCTTTGAGGCTGTATTTTGATGTTAAATTGGGTGGTGTGGTTGGTTTGGCTGAGAGGTTTTTTTAAAAATAAATTTATTTATTTTATTTTATTTATTTTTGGCTGTGTTGGGTCTTCTTTGTGGTGTGCAGGATTCTCATTGTGGTGGCTTCTCTTGTTGCGGAGCATGGGCTCTAGGCACGCGGGCTTCAGTAGTTGTGGCACATGGGCTCAGTAGTTGTGGCTCGCAGGCTCTAGAATGCAGGCTCAGTAGTTGTGGTGCACGGGCTTAGTTGCTCCGCGGCATGTGGGATCTTCCCAGACCAGGGCTCGAACCTGTGTCCCCTGCATTGGCAGGCGGATTCTCAACCACTGCACCACCAGGGAAGTCCCTGGCTGAGAGTTTTAATAGAAAAGTTTTAGTAGAGCTATAAAAGAAAAAAACCTGGTTATAATGCTTTGTCATTTATCATATTTTATTGATTCTGAAACACACTTTTTATTTTTCGCCTTAACATTTTTAAAAAATTTATTAATTTTAATTTATTTATTTTTGGCTGCATTGGGTCTTTGTTGCTGCGTGCGGGCTTTCTCTAGTTGCGGTGAGCGGGAGCTACTTTTCGTTGCCATGCATGGGCTTCTCATTGCAGTGGCTTCTCTTGTTGTGGAGCACGGGCTCTAGGCGCACGGGCTTCAGTAGTTGTGGCTCACGGGCTCTAGAGCGCAGACTCAGTAGTTGTGGCGCACGGGCTTAGTTGTTCCGCGGCATGTGGGATCTTCCCAGACCAGGGCTCGAACCCGTGTCCCCTGCATTGGCAGGTGGATTCTTAACCACTGTGCCACCAGGGAAGCCCCACATTAACATTTTGGAAATCAGGATGTATCTTAAATTTTATGACATAATTACAATTGGCAGTTTTCCCCCCCTGTGGTGCATAAAATAATGGTTCATCTTAAAATCAGTAAGGCATGGTTCATATATTTTACTCACTTATATTAACTGTTAGGTGCATTGTTTTCTTGTTCCTTATATAAATTTTTAAATAGGTTTTTTAAAATTATGTATGTATTTATTTATTTATTTGGGCTGTGCCGGGTCTTAATTGCGGCACACAGGATCTTCCTTGCAGCATGTGGGATGGTTTTTTTTCATTGCGACATGCGGACTTCTTAGTTGCTGCATGCGGGCTTCTTAGTTGCAGCATGCATGCAGGATCTAGTTTCCTAACCAGGGATGGAACTTGGGCCCCCTGCATTGGGAATGTGGATAGAGTCTTACCCACTGGACTACCAGGGAAGTCCCTCTTTTTCCTTATATTGATTCCACCCCTTTTTACTTTGGATATTGCAGCCAAAATTCATTATTTTGGAAATCTTTAATCATTAAAGGATTTGTTTGGGGATTTATTTTAATTCTGAGATTTGTAATTTGAATTAGATAATAAGCACCATCATCCATATCTGGTCAACAGAGCAATTTAGGAAAATCAACAGTTAACATAGTGTTTTGAGTAGCACAATATCCTGATCTGTTACTGTTAGTTAACAGATGGCCTGCAGCCTGGTCTTTTGTGTTAGTTACTATTTTGCTGAATATACTGTAGAAGAACATTAACCAGAAAACCAGTTTAGCTTTAGCCTTACCTGCAATTTTCTTGGGTGTTTGCAGCTGAGAACACCCTGTGAATTTATAGTAGTATCCTGTTGATGGGAAATAATTAGAAATTATATAGTAATTGTTTTTTAGGCCTTTAGTATCTCTGAAAGTAAGCCACTTTGTATTACAGAGACAATACATTTTTTAAAGCTTATTTTAATGCAGAATCACAAGTCAGTAACTTCAAAAAAGGCAAGCCAAATAAAAGGGGGAGGAAGGTGGGCACTAATGCCAACATTAAATATACAGGCGTATTTAAGTCGGTGATTCTAAACTCTAGTTGTACCTAGGGCGATTTTTAAAATATCAGTACCCAGAGGTCTCAGGTAAATTAAATTATAATGCCTGGAATTGGTTGCTGGCATTGAATTTTAAAAATATTTTAAGATACTATTATTATTGTGTTACAAAGGCAATATTTTTGTAGATTTACCCATTAGTTAGTACTTTCTTTGCTCCTCATACCTTCTTGCTTCTCTAAGCTTCCATCTAGGACCACTTTCCTTCTGCCTACAATACATTTTTTAGAATATCTTTTAGTGAGGGTCTCCTGCTGGCCAGCTGTCAGGTTTTGTTTGTCTGGAAATGTCTTTATTCTACCTTACTCTTAAAAGATATTTTTTGCTGGGTCTAGGTGTCAGTTATCTATTTCTGACTAACAAACCATCCCAAACTTAATGACTCAAAAACAACAACTATTTCCTCATGAATCTGTGGGTCAGCAGTTTGATCAGGGCTCAAGGGGATGGCTTGTCTCTGATCTACCTGGTGTCTCATTCATCTACTTGTAGTCGCTTGTCACGTCAGCTGGGAGCTGGACAGTCCAGATGACCTCACTTATATGTCTGGTGGTTTGGTAAGGTGAGAAAGGAACTGGGCAACATATCTCTCATATCTCTCAGCTGGCGAGGCTAAATGCCTTCATGTGGTAGCTGGGTTCAGAAAACAATATAGGGACTTCCCTGGTGGCGCAGTGGTTAAGAATCTGCCTGCCAACGCAGGGACATGGGTTCGAGCCCTGGGCCGGGAAGATCCCACATGCTGTGGAGCAACTAAGCCCGTGCGCCACAACTACTGAGCCTGCACTCTAAGCCCGCGAGCCACAACTACTGAGCCCAAATGCCACAACTACTGAAGCCTGCGCGCCTAGAGCCCGTGCTCCGCAAGAAGAGAAGCCACCGCAATGAGAAGCCCACACACCGCAACGAAGAGCGGCCCCTGCTTGCCGCAACTAGAGAAAGCCCACGTGCAGTAACGAAGACCCAGTGAGGCCAAAAATAAATAAATTTATTTAAAAAAAACAGCAGTGGCAAGCTCCAATGCACAAGTACTTTTCAAGCTTCTGTTGTCATATTTGCTAGTGTCTCATTGACCAGAGCAAGTCACATGGCCCAGCCCACATTCCAAAGGGTGGAGAAATTAGATTCCATCTCTTTATGGGTAGACGGACAATGTCACATTCAAAGGGATGTGCTTTAAGGAATGGGAGGGATTTGTGGCCTTAAAAAATCAATAACAGTGTAGAATTTTAGGTTGGAATATTTTTTCTTTCAGCACATTTTCTTTCCACTGCCTTTTGGCTTTCACTGTCACTGTTAACCAGTTAGTTAGTTCCTATGGCTTCTTTTCAGATTTTCTGTCTGTGTTCTCTTGATCACCATGATTTGTCTTGGTGTGAATTTCCTTTTGTTTCTCAACTTGAGCTTTATTGAGTTTCTTTTGATTTGGTGTCTTTCATTCTTTTTTTTTTTTTTTTTTTAATAGCTACTTTATTTATTTATTTATTTTATTTTTTTGACTGTGTTGGGTCTTCGGTTCGTGCGAGGGCTTTCTCTAGTTGCGGCAAGTGGGGGCCACTCTTCATCGCGGTGCGGGGACCGCTCTTCATCGCGGTGCGCGGGCCTTTCACTATCGCGGCCCCTCCCGTTGCGGGGCACAGGCTCCAGACGCGCAGGCTCAGCAGTTGTGGCTCACGGGCCTAGTTGCTCCGCGGCATGTGGGATCCTCCCAGACCAGGGCCCGAACCCGTGTCCCCTGGATTGCCAGGCAGATTCTCAACCACTGCGCCACCAGGGAAGCCCTGTCTTTCATTCTTTATGGAAAATTCTCAGCCATTATCTGCCTCCACCCCACTCTTTCTCTTCTTCTTGAACTTCAGTTAAGTTAGATTTCTTGCTATTTTTTCATGTTTATTTATCTTTTACTCTAAAGGTTTTATTATGCACAGAGAGGGGAGGGGGCTCAGTGCCTGACAGCTGCTTTCCTCTTGGCAGCCAGGACATCACTCAGGTCCTCTTGCCTCTTGGCGTGGATGTGTGTCCCCACTCTTTTCTTGATGAACTTTAGGGCCTGTGTGTCCTTGGAGAACTTGAGCATGTCCCAAATGCTCTGCTTGTATGAGGCAAAGCCTCATACTTCTCAGATCATGTCCCTTAGGGACTTGGTGTGCTTCGTGAGGCATCCGTGGCAGTGGCTGTGCCTCAGCTTGCGCATGTTCTTGGTCACTTTGTGGCCCTTGTTGAGGCCCATGGCCATGGGGTAGCACAGAGCCATGGCTTTGTTCCTTAATGGCTGCTGAGGCAGAGTCTTCATATTTATTAACTTTTCGTCTTCATGCTACATTCTGGATAATTTCTTTTTACTTTCCTTTCAGTATACTAATTTCCTCTACAGTTATACCCAGCTGCTTATTAACTCTTCTACTTTTTTAAAAAATTAAATTTACCATAGTTCATCATTTTTTCCTTTTTAAAAAAATTAAGGTATGATTTACATGTAGTAAAATTTGCTTTCTTTTTTTTTTTTTTTTTGGTTTGCAATCTACAAGTTTTTTTCTGTTTACGTTGTACTTTTTATTTATTTATAATTTATTTATTTATTTGGTTGTATTTATTTATTTGATTGTGTTGCGGCACGTGGCCTCCTTAGTTGTGGCATGTGAACTCTTAGTTGCGGCATGCATGTGGGATCTAGTTCCCTGACCAGGAATTGAACCCCGGCTCCCTGCGTTGGGAGCGCTGAGCCTTAACCACTGTGCCACCAGGGACGTCCGTGCAATCTACAAGTTTTAATATTCATTCCTTTTATCTGTAAATCTGTGCTTTTGCCAATAGCACACTCTTAATTACTATTGCTCTACTGCAAGTCTTAAAATCAGGTAGTATTCCAACTTTCTTTTACAAAATTGTTAGGGTCTTCCATTTCCAATCTGCTAGATCACTTTTTATATTTTCCTGTTCCCTAAAGATTTTGTCAAGTTTATTTCATTTCTTTAACTCTTGTACAAAAGGGTTCTATTGGACCCAATTTTAGTTTTTGAGTTTCTTTTTTGAAAAATAATATTTGTGAATATGGATATCTCGTGACACTTATTCTTTTTTAGAAGTCTTTCAGAGAACAAAGGGAATATTTACTTTGTATTTTACAATTATATAGATGCATTGTTTGTAACTCTTAAGATACCATTTTTGTAGTTAACGTTAAGCTTTCACAGAACACAGTTGAAAATTCAGAATTTTTCCGTTTCTGCTCATAATGGCAAAGAGAGGAACATTTTTAAAAAAATATTTATTTAGGCTGCGCCAGGTCTTAGTTGCAGCACATGGGATCTTCGTTGCAGCATGCAGGCTTCTTAGTTGCAGCATGCGGGCTTCTTAGTTGCAGCATGTGCACTCTTAGTTGCGGCATGCATGCGGGATCTAGTTTCCCGACCAGGGATCCAATCCGGGCCCCTGCATTGAGAGCGTGGAATTTTACCCACTGGACCTCCAGGGAAGTCCCAAAGAGAAGAACATTGACAGAAGAATATACTTCACAATTTTATGAGTTAGAAGATAAACGTAAAGAGACAAATAGCACTGTAGACACATGTATTTTGGTATGGTATCCACCAGCTATATGTGGCTAATGAGCACTTAAAAAGTGCATTTGAGGTGTGCTGTAAAATACACATGGGATTTCAAAGACTTGGAAAGAGAAAAGAAATTTAAACTTTCTCAATTTTTACATTGCTTACATGTTGAAATAACATTTTGGACATATTGGATTAAGTAAAGCATATTAAAATTAATTTCACCTATTTCCTTTTTTTTTTAATGTGGCTACTAGGAAAAATTGCATATGTTGCTTACATTGTATTTCTGTGGGACAGCAGTGGTCTATACTCTAATAGTATAGAAGCAACATTTCAGACTGAGTCTTTAGATGACAATATCCTAGGTAAACTTTCTGAAACTCAAAGTTCAACTGAGTGAACAAACTATTTCTAAGGATAAAAATGAAATATAGTATTCTCAGTTATTCAGCAAGAAGGTCTTTATCATGCAGTATTTTGTGACACGTATCTAGAACACCTTCTTTTGCTAGAAGAATGTGTGACAGTATTTGTACATCTTTTTTTTTAATATAAATTTATTTATTTATTCATTTATTTAATTTTTGGCTGCATTGGGTCTTCGCTGCTGCACGCAGGCTTTCTCTAGTTGCAGTGAGCGGAGGCTACTCTTTGTTGTGGGGCGCAGGCTTCTCATTGTGGTGGCTTCTCTTGTTGCAGAGCACAGGCTCTAGGCGCGCAGGCTTCAGTAGTTGTGGCTCGTGGGCTCTAGAGCACAGGTTCAGTAGTTGTGGCGCATGGGCTTAGTTCCTCCGCGACATGTGGGATCTTCCTGGACCAGGGCTTGAACCCATGTGCCCTGCATTGGCAGGCAGATTCTTAACCACTGCACCACCAGGGAAGTCCCTTACAACAGTTTTAGTTGTTTATAGTTTGAGAGTTGTTCCAAAAAATTTAACCCACCATTACCAGAAATGGATTACCGCATACGTATTTTTTAAAGCTTTTTTATGTATACCAGATTTAAGATACTATTGATTAAGCATTTTGCAAATGGAAAATATATGTGGAACTATAAAAATTAAATAGCTGGAAGTCACATTTTACAAGGGGGGACCTAAGAGTCATTAAAGTCAAGGGTAACATTCATTTCAGTTTAAACACACACACACACACACACACACACACACACACACACAACACAGATGAAACAAAATGTTTTTGTTATCTTTAGGGTTTTAAGTTAGTCAGATATGTTTGTGGCTGTAGGAAGTTGAGTGATACCAGTGTGGAAAATTCAGGCTTGATATAAAAAAAAAATGGTTACCAAAACACTGATTGATGGCGGTTATAGTGCCTGGATGACAAAAGGTCACTCACCTCATACTCATGAGTTGTGACATGCTTGGTGGAAATGTAAGGTTAAAACTTTTACAACAACCTTATTTTGAAAATAGCTTAATCCAGTGATCTAAATTTATTTTAGGATTCAGTTTTTTTTAGTGAGTCATTTTTCTAAGCTACCTTATATATATGCAGCAAAGCAGTTGTAATTTGACATTCTCTGGTCTAAATCTACAGGTGAGATGTAAAAGAATGTGATGTAATAATTTTGTTTCCTTCTACTAAAAACAAATTTTTCTTATTTTCTATTATATTTACATGCTCTGTAGCTAAGGAAATGACAGTTTTTCTTGACACTTAACAAGTGGCTTTGCTTGCCACTCCTCTTTAAGAATGTGGTTTATGGGAGTTCCCTGGTGGTCTGGTCTAGTGGTTAGGATTCGGCACTTTCACTGCTGTGGCCCGGGTTCAATTCCTAGTCGGGAAACTGAGATCCCATAAGTTGTGTGGCGCGGCCCAAAAAAAAAAAAGAATGTGGTTTATAGTGTCGTTCTGGACTACACAAGCTAGGAATTAAGGTATTTAAGTATTATAGGAAGATCAAATATTTTGGTAATTTGCAGTAGGCTGAGGCTGTGATTCTTGGGTCTTGAGGTTAGTGGTCTTAAATTAGACATGTCTTTTCTTGAACAGCAAAACAAATGTTTTATTTTTTAAATTATTTTGATATTTTATTTATTTATTTATTATTTTGGCTGCACCGCACGGCACGTGGGATCTTAGTTCCCCGACCAGGGATCGAACCCGAGCCTCCTGCATTGGAAGCACGTAGTCTTAACCACTGGACCTTCAGGGAAGTCTCAAAACAAATGCTTTAGAGCCGTGTGTCAGAGACATGGCAGAAGGTGAATCAAATTTGTGTTATGGTGAAGGGATGCTTAACAGCTGGTACTTTTGTCTCCACTCATATTGTATCTTATAGTTGACACAGGCAAAAGAAATAAGTTAATAAATGTAGTTGTGCTGTAAGGAATGATACTTTTGCCCCTTACGTGATTTGATAACTGTGTGCCTTGTAACATGCTCACACAGTAGTTAAGGTCAACACTGATGTTTGCATTTTGCATGATGAATTATGTCTAGGTTCATTGTCAGCTGAGAAAGTCACTGTAAAGTCAAACTGGAGTTATTCCAAACATTGAATAATTCAGAATGCTTTGAATTGCAAAATTGAGTGTGTTAATTTTTCCAGGCTATAAGATTTACGACATTTTTACATCAGTGATCTAGAACCATTGTTATGAAAACATAAGCAAGTTCTCTTCCACATTTGTCTTTCTGTTTAATATTTTTTGCTTTCTCTCTTGGCTCTTGCATTCTTGTAGTAGTTGTAGCAGCAATTACTACAAACCAACAGCAGCAAAACTCTATTTTTTGTTTTGTTTTGTCTGAGAAAACAAGCATGGTGACTTCTTTCCAAGGCTAATTACATGTTATCCATGGGCCTTCCAGAGAGGCAGGCATTTTATTTTTAATAGTTCCACAAAACTCCCATTTGGTTTGTTTTGCTGTAAGACTATCACTGAAATCCCCCTCCAGGATTTCAGTACACTATAGCTGCGGCCAGGGATGTGTTAATAGAATTTATATGATATTGAGCTGTAAATTTAGTAGTTTGCCATCTGCCCATTAAAAAACAAATGAGACTTCAAATAAGCAGGTTAAAATTTAGTAACTCTTCTAGGCCTTCTTGAAAATTGTGATTTAGAAGGCTGACAGATCCCATTGAGATTAGATAGATATAGGATATGAAAGTGTGGCTTGTTACTTTTGGAAGATGTAAGAGAGAAGTTGCTGTTAATGTGCTGTGGAAGTAAACAGGCCCATTTGCTAGAGAATAGAAAAATTAATGTCTTTAAATTACTTTGTTCCTTTTCCCCATATCTCCTTAAATTTGATCGGGTAACTTCATTGCATTTAACATATAGAGTACATAATCCTACTGAATTTCTTTGAAAGAAAAGGGACCTTTACTGTGTTGTCATTACAACTTTAAATAAACATGGGCTAGATTAAAGAGTGGCAAAATTATTCTGTTTCTTTCACCTTTGTTTTATCAGAGTGAGATTTAAGTATAAAGTGTATGTTCCTCACTATGTCAGGAGTTATGATTCTTTTGTAATAACAGGGAGTCCTATCCAAACTAGCTTAAGCTAAAAAGATAATTTACTTCATGTAACTGTAAAGATAAGGTATAACACTGGCTTTGGGCTTAGCTAAATACTGGGCTCATCCTCTTAGCTGCGTTCACTTCTGGGCAGGCTTCCTTCACAGCCTCCACCTGGTGGCTGGCAAGGTGGCCAAAGTAGCTCTTATCCCTACACCTCCATCTGTGCCCGCATTGTTTGCAAATATTTTATTGTTTATCATTGTCCAAGTTCCTGAACCACTTAAGAATATTTTGGGGAGTTTTATTTCTGAGTGACCCAAATCAAAAACAGTTCTGTGTCCTAGGAAACTAATGTTTTGAATTCACTTCTTTCATTAGAATAAAGAGATACTTGTCAGTTTGCTCATTTCACATTCTAAAGAGTTGGCATGGTAAACTTCACTGAAATCACCCTGAGCCAAGCTAGAGCTGAAGGAGATGTTCATAACACAGGTAACTGAACTTACTGGGCTCCTTCCACCAAAACACAGAACAGAGGAGGCAAATAGCACACGCACGCGCTCGCTAGCATGCACTCTCTCTCTGTCTCTTTTGATGAAAGGCAAGTCCAAGAGGCCAGTGCTCATGTTCCATAACCCAAATTGTAGATCCCAGCTGTTAGTCCTCAGCAATGACTTTGAGAACTTCATAGTAAAGTTTTGGTGTTTTGCTGATTTAAAGTTTTCAACCTCTATGCAATCATATTTCCCTATTTTAAAATATAATTTTAAACCTTTTCTAGTCAGAAATGTTGTGAGCATTCTATAAAAGCAAAAAAAAGTAAATGACATTTGGGTAACTTACACTTTATTTTCTCAACAAAAATGTGTCTCCTTTGTAACCCCCCCCACACACTTTTTTGCCACTGTTACCATTTTTTATTTCATACGTTAAATAGTTGGAAAAGCTATACCACATTATCTCCAGCTCATAGGTCAAGAGACAAGGTTGGATTCCTGTGGAATAGGCTATGTCATTTTAGTCAAGACGTTCTCCTATAAAAAATTCAAAACACCAGATCTGAAGAGACCATTGAGGAGTCTGAAAGATTTCCTTAGATTATTTTCCTGGGCAAGGACATTTTCCTTTTCTTAGCTTCTTCGTTAGTTGTAGTTTTGCAGCACCTTAAACATTTTCTCCTCTGACGTTTACACTCTTCCTGTATTATAAATACTTTTCATCCACACCTCAGCAATTTGTGTTGTTTGAAATAATTAACATTTAAATATTTCTATTGTTTCTTTAATTTTCTGCAAGCTGTTTTTATTTTCCTAGCACGGAGACTAAACTACGGTAAAGAAAAATTTTGTTGTATCTTCTACTTCCCCAACAGTTATTTATTATGTACTTTCTACATTCTAGGTACAAATCAGGGATACTCTTTCTGTCTCTCTGGAAATTTCTGTCTCATACAGTATGACTGTATGATATGTGAAAGGCAGATTGGAACAGAACAAGGCATGGAGGCCACAAAAAAAAAAAAAAAAAAAGACCTCAGAGATTGTCATCTAGAAAATGAGGATTTGGATTAAAGCAATGACAGAAAGAAAGGAGATTGACTAAATCTAATACTGAAAAAAGATGACTAAGGAGAGCTTGTTAAAGGACTAAGATAGGGGACTTACAGGAGAAAAAGGAATCAAAAGTAAACCCAACGTTCCATTGGGTATGTGGGCATTGCTTACTGGGGGAATGATGATGCCATGGTAGAAAAATAATTAAAAATAATTTATGTAGATACTTCCTCTTCCAAGAGGTAGAGCTGAACTCCCCATTCCCCTCTTGAGTATGGGCTGAACTCAGTGAATTGCTTCCAAGGAGTAGAATGTGGAAAGGTGGAAGGGAGTCATTTTACAGTGGAGAAAGCTGGCAAACACTCCCTTGGCCGGGTGATCAAAGTTGGCATCATCAGCATGTATGCCCTTCATATGATGTGTTGAGAATGGCAGTTCTTCCCCAAAACCTATATCCTATGAGAAAAACATCACACTAACCGAAGTTGAAGGACATTCTACAAAATACCTGACCAGGCTTCCTCAAAAACTGTCAGGTCATTAGAAACACTGACGCTAAGGAGATCAGACTAAATCCTGGATGGGAATAATGTTTGACCAAGTATCTGGGCACCTGTTAGCCCAGTCAAGTTGACACATAATCTTGTGTCACTGTCCAAAACTAAGAGAGGATGGAGGGTTAAAGAAGATAAAGGGTTAAGGAGGAGAGAGTTGTTTTTTAAACATCAAAAACAGCAGAAAGCCAAAAAATGGGATAGAGAAGATGACTCTTAATGATAAAAATCACATGAAGCAGGAAATCAGGAAATGTGGTCTGACTCCTCATTTAAAAAGTGAAAGGAAGACGCACAGTCAGTGACAGAATGGATAACAGAAGTAAGTTAAATTTTCATTTTACAGTTGACCTTTGAAGGTACAGATTTGAACTGCACAGGTCCACTCATATGCAGATGTTTTTTCAGTAAATACTACAGTACTGCATGATCAGAGGTTGGTTGAATTCGCAGATGTGGAACCACAGATACAGAGGCCAACTCTAAAGTTATCCTCGGATTTTTGACTGTGAGTAGGGTCTGCGCCCTTAACTCCCCCTAGTTGTTCAAGAGTCAACCTTATTTTATCTGCCCCTCTCTTGGGATATCCCTTTTCTTCTAACTACTCCAGTCCCAAAGTAGGGCCAAAGTAACTAACTTTGGGGGGGAAAACAAGTGTTCCCCCCACCCCCACCCCCCTGGCCCAAGAAAGAAAGCAGTTTCTTCACATCCACTAAAAATGTCTTCAGGTTCTCCAGTACTCAAATTTATGAATGTGTATCCATGGATACAAGGATAAAAGTCATATAGGTTAAAGTTAAACTTACATGTTATAAAGCAGGTGCTCGGCGAGTTAACAAATATTATAAAATCCTAACTTACTCTTAACCTTTTAGGTACAGTCTTCAATAATATAGTTCAAACATTTATGCACACTCTTTCATTTTATTATTCATCCTTTATAATTGAATTCATGGAAGACTGGCTCTAGGCCAGAAAGCAGTAAATTAAATTTGAAATGCTTCTTTCTGCTAGTATTTAGCACTTGCATTTTTCTTCCCTTTTTTTCCCTCTAAGCCCAATAAAATATTCTAATAATTTCACAATGATATGCCTTAAGAGGTGATACTGCCAAAGGTGAAATATTGCTGGGCAAGTAGTACCTCCACTCAGTAGCTTAAAAATTTGCCAGCTGGTAAACACAATATTTAAAATCAACATTTAAAATTCTCCTAGGTATGTAAGTATATAATGTATGAAAATCAGATTATGAAAGTTGAGAACCATCTGTAAATAAAAATGCAAATATTTTGAATTCTTAATTACCCAGAGTTTCATTGTTTTACTACTTTCTTTAGTGTGTGTCTAACATTTTAAAATGTTCTCCTGGGCTTTGATCTAGCAGTGTCTGCAAATTGTGTTCACCGTCACCCAATCACATGCTCTTAGAGTAGCCTATACTCCGTTGCTTCTTAGATCCTGCCTATTTTAGTACGTAAAACTCTCTATGATTAAAATTTCTCTCAATTGAGATTCTTACTGCTTTACTTCATCTAACTTACTATAAAATAAAATGGATAACTATCCAGTGAATAAATATCTCTAAAAATAAAATGAAACTCACAACTCAAATATTATGTAGTTATAGAAAAGTTTGTGATATTTGAGATAAGGATTTACAAATCTATTAAATCAGACCCTGGGTTCCTTCTAGTTTTGCTAACTATGCCAATTTTATGGGGGATTGAGGGAGAAATTGGTCAGTAGGAAAAGTATAGATTCACCCTACTGATTCAAGTGTGGAGGGTAAATCTTCCTCCTACTAAATTAATAAACTACTTCACTGTTCTGAACAGTGACAATCTGAATACATTTTCTTTATGAGAATACGATTAAGTTAATTAAAGACATATTATTAGGGTTGTTCTTATAAGTTGTTCTTATCTGCCTACATAATGTAAACAGCCTACATACAGTTAGACTGTTAGTTTTAGCTCTGTTTTTACCCCTTGGCTCCAGACTTTAGGTTATTTTCCATATAACCTGCCTAACAGGGTGCTCCATACAAAAATTGGTTAAATAAACGTGCTTGAGTTAGCCTCAAACAAAAACATACGTTTTGTGGAGAGAAGTCCATTTCTCCTAGTAAAAAAACTTTAAACTTTCTAGTAAAAGAACTTCTGGTATTTAAAACCAAGTTCTATAATGTGATAAAAATACTCAGTATTGTTGCCCGTTTCCATCATCTTGCTTTTCTCCTATAGGACTCTTTCACTTTCTTGTAGTAAAAGCAAAAGGGTATTTGTGTGTGTGTGTGTGTGTGATTTAGGAATTTAGAATTAACTCACCAGCTTATTATAATTGTCCTGTATGAATTAGTGACTGTTTTTTCCACAGAAATTGTTTCTATCCTAGGCTAATTGTTTCTGAGCCATTGCTCAACCTGTTTTCAGAATGGGAGCACATTTTATTAATAATTAGCTCGAGAAAAACATAATAAAGTTAATCTGTTGCTAAGTAAAACCATATGAAATTCCAAAGCAAAATACAAATATGAGTTTATGTGTTCCAGAGCGAGTTCCTTAGCATAAGTAAGTGATAGAAAGCCCAGGCATGATCCTAGTTCTTGCTGTACAAAAAGGAGCTAGCAGGAGACTTTCTTCTTTGCCATCTTCTGCAGTATGTGAAAATTCTGCCACTGCTGCACTATATTAAGAATCTGGTTGACACACTTTTAACAGTTATCTTGGTGTTATGCATGGTTATTTTATACAGAAATGTAAAAATAGTGGCAAATCATTCTTTGAAGAATAGAATCACATTTTAAGTGTATTGATGGAGTTAGTGATTTAAAGGAAATTTGTGCTAAGTTTTAAGTTTTTTGTTTTTGATCTGTATGGCAAGTCCCTTCGCAACATGAATAACTGACCTATTTTATGTTCCGTTGTCTGAAACAAAGCCACTAAACAAGACAAGATTATGATTTGGGGAATTTGGTGACCTGATTCAGTTTTCAAAGAAGGAAAAATTGTAATTTGTGAACTTTTAAACTACCATAGTGATCATTTGATCAGTATGTGAGAATAGTCCATTTAGTTAATATGTCCAAGCACAGCTATAACTGTTTTTTAAATTATTTTTTTCCATTTTACCACAAAATCTATAAAATAAACTGAAGGAAATTACATCTTTTTATATTAGCATCTCTTGGGTATAACATAGTTCTTTCCCTGACTAGTCATTTTCATCCTGATTTAATGATGTCCCATCTGACTTTCAGTGACCAACTGATATTTAACACTAATATATTCAGAAGAGTGTAGGAATCTCAACCCATTTATTGAAAAAATTCTGTCTTAAATATTTTCAAACAAAGTAGGGTTTAAATAAGTAATACTGAGGAATTGTACAAATTGGTTTTTATTCCCCAAGACTGTTTTTGTGAGCATAGTAATTCCCAAGTATCTCTTTAAAGATCATTTTGTGTTGTACCTGGTTCTTAAAGACTTATGTTACTGAGGTTTAGCATGGTTGTAAACTATGTTGCCATGGTTAAGAATGTTGGATGCGGGCTTCCCTGGTGGCACAGTGGTTGAGAGTCCGCCTGCCAATGCAGGGGGCACGGGTTCGAGCCCTGGTCCGGGAGGATCCCACATGCCGCGGAGCAACTACGCCTGTGCATCACAACTAGTGAGCCTGCGCTCTAGAGCCCGCGTGCCACAACTACTGAAGCCCGCACGCCTAGAGCCCGTGCTCGGCAACAAGAGAAGCCACCGCAATGACAAGCCTGCACACCACAACGAAGACTAGCCCCCACTCACTGCAACTAGAGAAAGCCCGCGTGCAGCAATGAAGACCCAACACAGCCAAAAATAAATAAATAAAATGAATAAACTTATTTAAAAATAAAAAATAAAAAGAAGAATGTTGGATGCATATGCTTTGGGTTGAAGGGTTTTTTTGGTTTGTTTTTTGTTTTTGCTGCGCCACATGGCTTGCGGGATCTTCGTTCCCCAACCAGGGATCTAACCTGGGCCCACAGCTGTGAAAGTGCAGAGTTTTAACCACCAGGGAATTCCCATGGTTGAGGATTTTTAATAATCCCATGATAAATCTAGATGGATAATTTGTATCTTTGTATATGTGAGTCCTGCTATTATCAGATGGCTACTTCTATAAAAGAGCTGTTTCTTATACCAAATTATGGAATTTGGATATACAGTGAAAACTCAGCTTTTAACAGCTACAAGAAGACCAAAATAATGGCAAAGTGTAATAAGAACTAGAATGGAAACTGCTATGGAGTCCGTATTTTAAAGAATGTTCCAGGGGATTCCTTGGCGGTCCAGTGGTTAGGACTCCGCGCTTCTACACTGGGCCAAAAAAAAAAAAAGAATGTTCCAGAAAATTGCCATTTGTCTAACTAACACTGTTAAGCTAGAATCTGTCAAAACAAATTTTGAGCAAAGATAAAACAAGGTCCTGTGACTCAACCATGGACTTAAGTACAAATTAAGAGGGAAGATTTCTCTTAAGAAAGGGAGAATGGAGAACTCTCCCTGAATCTTTGCCTTTTCTGAGGTGTGGCTGCAACGACACTGTAAAGGCAAACCCCACAGGAAACTGCTCACATTCTTCTGGCCCTTGTGCTCGAAGTGACCCGGCCTAGTTTTGATTTTTTTTTTTTTTAATTTATGTATGTATGTATGTATGTATGTATGTATGTATGGCTGTGTTGGGTCTTCGTTTCTGTGCGAGGGCTTTCTCCAGTTGTGGCAAGCGGGGGCCACTCTTCATTGCGATGCGTGGGCCTCTCACTATCGCGGCCTCTCTTGTTGCGGAGCACAGGCTCCAGATGCGCAGGCTCAGCAGTTGTGGCTCACGGGCCTAGTCGCTCCGCGGCATGTGGGATCTTCCTGGACCAGGGCTCGAACCCGTGTCCCCTGCGTTGGCAGGCGGACTCCCAACCACTGCGCCACCAGGGAAGCCCTGATATTTTTTTAAAGGCAGTTGTAGAGGAGACTGAGCGGTCCATCTCATACACACCACCACTGCACTTCCACACTGGAGAATTAGCAGTGTATTTACAAGAAACCAGGTTTCCCTCCTCATTTTTTTTTTTTCACACACACACACACACACACACACTGTATTTTATTTTTACAAGAGATAAATAAACTGACACCAAGCATTGTAACTGGATGACCACAACAAAAGCAACAATGATTGCAATTACCAAACACGAAACACACTCATACTATGTCATAATATTGACATTCAGTCCAGTAATCCTCCACTGTAACAGCTCCTTTACTTTGCAGTGAAAATTGATTTGTATATTTTTTGCCTCTGAGTTCTTGTGGGATTTTTTTTTTTTTTATTCAAACAGAAAGTCACAAAAATTATAATCATCCTCATCAGTTCACTCAGTCCCGTGTAATTAATTTTTTTTTCACCTCCTCATTTTTTAAGAGTGGTATAATAAAATATATATTTGATCTTTGTCTCCAGTTCCTGGCACAGAGCTCCGAAAACCCTTGGAATTTCCTGAGTAATAGGATTTGTTACTTCATAACACGCCCCTTTCATTACACTTGAGTTTATGCTAATGAAGTGATTTAAGACCCCTAGATAGCCTGAGAATGGGCCGGTCATCAGGAGTGATTAGAAGGTTGGAACGTTCAGTCCCACCCACCAGCCTCCAAGGATGGGGTGGGATGGCTCTCTGGAGACTGAGCGTTATATTATAAAAACTCAAACTAGAAGACCTGGGGAGCTTCTGTGTTGTCGAACAGATCAAGGTGTCAGGAGGTGACATGCCCTGTGTGGGCCTGAAGCTCGGTGGCGCCTTTCCTCACTTTGCCCTAGGCATCTCTTCCATTTGACTGTTCCTGAGTTGTATCTTTTATAATAAACTGGTAAATGTAAGTAAAATGTTTTCCTAAGTTCTGTGATTTTGTCTAGAGAGTTATTAAACTTGAGGAGGGGGTCATGGGGACCCTCAAATTTGTAACCAAGTCAGAAGAATTACAAGTGTCCTTGGGACCTGAGATTCACGACTGGCATCTGAAGTAAGGGCAGTCTTGTGAAACCGAGCCCTCAACTTGTGGGATCTGCCTTAACTCTGGGTAGTTAGTGTGACGATGAAAATTAATCAGTAGTCAGTATATGAAAGTAGTGGAAAATTTTATTTGAGCCAAATTTGAGGATTATAACTTGGGAAGAGCATCTCAGAAAGCCCCCAGAACTGTTCCTCCCATTGGAAGTCAAAACACAGTTACATAAGTCCTTTTAGATGAGGGCTATTCATTAGATGACGTATTATTGACAGTTTACACAATCCAGATCTAAGCATGGCCCTTACAAGATCAAGAAGGAATGTTATCTTTTAAGGAGTTGTCTTGTTGATTTTAGGAGAATGTTGCTCTTTGCTTAGCTTGAGCAGGTATTTCTTCTGATGGGGGAGGTTTGGTTGATGCATAAAGCAGCTACACAGTAGGCGGGGAGAGAGGAGGCCAGAGGGCAGAGAAAATTTTTTATGTTTAAATTTTTCTTGTCTTGCTATAGAATATGAATTTTATTTCACAGTGTCAGAACTAAATTGACACCCAGTTAACGTAGGAGAATCTGAGACCTGGTATCACAAAGAGTAAGCTCTGCTTGGGACTTCCCTGGTGGTCCACCTTCCAATGCAGGGGACGCAGGTTCGATCCCTGGTCGGGGAACTAAGATCCCACATGCCGTGGGGAAACTAAGTCCGTGTGCTGCAATAAAGACTCAGCGTAGCCAAAAAAAAAGCATAAGCTCTGCTTTGGTTTTGTGTTTTTTTGGTTTTTTGTTTTGTTTTGTTTTGTTAAAATTAATTAATTAATCAATTAATTATTTTGGCTGTGTCGGGTCTTCATTTCTGTGCGAGGGCTTTCTCTAGTTGCGGCAAGCGGGGGCCACTCTTCATCGCCGTGCGCGGGCCTCTCACTATCGCGGCCTCTCTTGTTGCGGAGCACAGGCTCCAGACGCGCAGGCTCAGTAGTTGTGGCTCACGGGCCTAGTTGCTCGGCGGCATGTGGGTTCTTACCAGACCAGGGCTCGAACCCGTGTCCCCTGCATTGGCAGGCAGATTCTCAACCACTGTGCCACGAGGGAAGCCCTCTGCTTTGTTTTTATGTGTTTAGTAGATTTTAACATTTGCAGTAAAAAATACATAAGAATAAATTTGCTCAAAGAAAGTGTCAACTGAAGAAAAATGCACAACCTGAAAATAGTAAGTTATGTTTTATTTCGGGACCTTGCTGAAAGATAGCTCTGAGGAACTGTTCCAAAGAGGTAAGGGAGGAGCTAGGATATATAGGAATTTTTGCTGAAAAAGAGTCATGTAGTTGAACATCAAAAGATTACTGCTAATCGCAAAAAAAAAACCCAGACATTTCAAGTTAATGATTTTATTGCTCTTCTGTGTATGGGAAGATGCTAGAGTCTGGGCTCGTTGAAATTATTTCTTAGATACGCATCTTAACTATTTAGGGCCAGTATCCTGTTTTTACTCCATCCTGAATTCCCCTTATAGCACACTGTGGCACTGTGGCACTGTGACGGGGTGGGGGCTGCAGTGGCTGGTGGCTTGGTGGTGGCCACATTTGCTGTTTACTGGAATGACGGGCAACATTGTTTGTTTACTGGAATGGCAGGCAACATTCTTTGTCCACAAAAGTAAAGATCCAACTTAACAGAAAGAGATAATATTCTTCCTAGATTTGGAAGACCTGCAGATCAGTTCAATGCAATCGCAATCAAAATCCCAGCAGGCTTTTGTGGGGGGCTAGGGAATAGAAACTGACAAGCTGAGTCTTGCATTTATATAGAAATGCAAGTGAGCTAGTATAGCTAAAACAGCTGAAAAAGAGTAAAATTGGATGACTTGCATTACTTGTATTTCAGCACTTATTATAAAGATTTACTATAAAGTAATCAAGACAGTATGGTAGGGCTTCCCTTGTGGCGCAGTGGTTAAGAATCCGCCTGCCAATGCAGGGGACACGGGTTCGAGCCCTGGTCCAGGAAGATCCCACATGCCGCGGATCAACTAAGCCCATGTGCCACAACTACTGAGCCTGTGCACCTAGAGCCCATGCTCTGCAACAAGAGAAGCCACCGCAATGAGAAGCCCGCGCACTGCAATGAAGAGTAGCCCCCGCTCGCCACAACTAGAGAAAGCCCGCACGCAGCAACGAAGACCCCAACACAGCCCCAAAAAAAAATTAAATAAAAAATTAAAAAAAAAAAAAGTATGGTATTGTCAGAAAGATAAACTTATAAACCTGGGGTTCACAAAATGGCTGTGTGTTTTGTAAGTAAAGTTTTAGTGAAACAAGGCTAAACCTATTTGTTTACGTATTCCCTAGGGCTGCTTTTGATCTAGTTACCAAATTGAGTATAACAGAGACAATATATGGCCCCCAAGCCTAAAATACTGTCTGTTCAGTAGTTCAGAATAGAAAGTTGATAAATAGGTCCACATATGCCTGATTGTTACCTGAAAACTGATTTCACCTCTTGGTGGGTGTTGAGCCAAAAGATACAACCAAGCCAAAGACTGGGAGAAGGAAGGATTTGTTACTTGCAACAAGTAAGGAGGAGAACACGGGAGATCTTTCCCAAAGCAGTGTCTCCCTGAATAGCAAAACTGGGGAAGTTTTAAGCTAAGGGTACATGCATATTCATGAAGGGGCTTGAACAGAGGAGAATTCAGCATAGAACTGAGGCAGAGGTTGAGTCCAAGCTTTAGCTGATTAAAATCATGAGGGTCAGAAAAGGTCAACGTTATAATTCCTTAGGTTCTGGCCAGTCTGGGGTTCTTAGCATGTAGTTGCCATTCTCCACCTGGATGGGACCTTAGTTCCTGTTGAACAGCTCAAAGATATGTATCAGATTGTCATTTATATCCCTTAAGAAGGAACTAGGACTCTGTTTTATTGCTGAACTATTGTTTCTTTCTTTTTTTTAATATTTCTTTATTTGGTTGTGCCGGGTCTTAGTTGTGGCAGGTAGGCTCCTTAGTTGCGGCTCGTGGGCTCCTTAGTTGCCGCACGTGGGCTCCTTAGTTGTGGCATGCAAACTCTTAGTTTCGATATGCATGTGGGATCTAGTTCCCTGTCGAGGGATGGAACCCAGGCCCCCTGCATTGGGAGTGCACAGTCTTAACCACTACGCCACCAAGGAAGTCCCTGAACTATTGTTTCTTGACTGCTTTTCCTCTGTTCCTGCATTCCTTTGTTCACTTAGGATCATTAATTGCTGAGACCTGTTAAGGGCAAGCATTGTGGCCTGGCTTAGATTACAAAATGGCTTAGGCCTAAAATGGCTTCTTTTATGTCAGAAAAGGCTGTATCTGGTTCTTTTCCTCCGGGGATCCTATACCCTATCTGCCTACATGATCAAATGATTTTCAACAAAGATGCCAATCAAAAAGGAAAGGATAGTTATTCAAGCACAGTTTGTTGAGGAATCTGTTGTGTTTATAAGGGAAAAAAATTAACTTCAGCCTTACATCACACCTTCACAAAAAATAACTTGAAATGGATCATAGATATAAATTTAAAAGCTTGTTAAACAAAATTGGACTGAGTAAAAATGTAAAGATCTTACTGGCCTTATTCAGTGATTCATGAATAGGGCAGCATCCCATCTAGCAAATAGAAAGGAGCTCTGAAGAGCTATACAAAATGGGTGGCTTTTATAGGTGAAAGGGGACAGAAAAAGGAAATTTCTAGCAAAGAGTGTGTTGTTTCAGGCAAGGTCACCTTCCTTTGGGGGACAGAAGGGGTCTCGGGCAGATTACCTCACTAGTGCTGACCAGTAATTAATCAGATTGACTGGTTAAAGGTTACATTCCTGGTAAAGACTGAAACTGCAGTTAGGTTAGGTATTAAGTCTTGATTTGCTGATGTGGGGCCATTTTGGGCCTGCTCTCTCTTTTTTTTTTACAAGCTAAAAATAAAAATTCTAGAAGAAGATACAGAATATTCATCAGCTCGGAGTAGGCAAAGATTTCTTAAGACATAAAAGCACTAACTATAAAAAGAAAAAATGGATAAATTTGATAACATAAAAATTAAAATTTCTGCTCTTTAAAAAGCACCATCGGGACTTCCCTGGTGGTGCAGTGGTTAGGAATCCACCTGCCAATGAAGGGGACACGGGTTTGAGCCCTGGTCCGGGAAGATCCCACATGCCGCGGAGCAACTAAGCCCGTGCGCCACAACTACTGAGCCTGCTCTCTAGAGCCTGCGAGGCACAGCTGCTGAGCCTGTGTGCTGCAACTACTGAAGCCCATGCGCCTAGAGCCCATACTCTGCAACAAGAGAAGCCACTGTAATGAGAAGCCCACGCATCGCAATGAAGAGTAGCCCCTGCTCGCCGCAATTAGAGAAAGCCTGTGCGCAGCAGCAAGACCCAACACAGCCAAAAATAAATAAAATTGAAAAAAATAAAAATAAAAAAAATAAAAAGCACTATCAGAAAACGAAATGGCAACCACAGACTAGGAGAAAATACTTGTAAAACATATATCCATCATATGACGTGTCTAGAATAAATCAAGAAGTCTTAAAATTCAATAATAGTAAACTCAATTTTTAAAAATAAAAAGATTTGAACAATGCTTTACAAAAAAGTGATGTTAGTGGCCACTTATCACTTGGAAAAACTCTGTATATCATTAGTCATCAAGGAAGTGCAAATTAAAACCATGAGATACCACTTACTATCCACTAGAATGGCTAAAATTAAAAACATGAGCAATTGTTGGCAAAGAGGTGGAGCAACTAGAACTCTCATGCATTGCTAGTGGGGTGGGTTCTAATTTGGTGTAACCACTTTGGAAAACTGTTTGAATTAAAAAAAATTTTTTTTTTATCGAGGTACAGTTGATTTACAATATTATATTAGTTTCAGGTGTACAACATAGTGATTCACAATTTATGTAGATTATACTCCATTTAAAATTATTATAAAATATTGGCTGTATCCCCTGAGCTGTACAATATATCCCTGTAGCTTATTTATTTTATACATAGTAGCAAATTTTCTTATATTTCAACATACACTTAACATATCCAGAAATTCCAGCCTTAGATATTTACCCAAAGTATACCTCGAAGTTTATTTTTAAAAAGAATTTTATTAAAAAATAATAAATAGGGAATTCCCTGGCAGTCCAGTGGTTAGGACTCTGCACTTTCACTGCCGTCAGCCTGGGTTCAATCTCTGGTCGGGGAACTAAGATCCTGCAAGCCACATGGCACAGCCAAAAAAATAAAAAATAAAGAAAAAGAAAAATAATAAATAAACAGCATCTCTTTTGCAAAAGTAATTTGATCACGTCTATCCCCTGATTAAACTCTTTTAACACTTTCTCATTACATTTCAAGTAAAATCCAAATTCTTTCCTGACTTCTTTTTGAATGTATTTTCTGCCACTTTACTTTTCACTGGGCTTTGTCCATACCTGCACTCCTTAGTTGCTAAAACATGCCAGACTCTTTCCAGTATGATGTTCCTTCTGCCTAGAATACTCTCCATCCACCCCCACCTTCCCCACCCACTTGTTCATAGCTACATCCTCTCTGTTTAGATCTAGGCTTAAATGACATCTCCACAGAGAAATTTTTCCTGCCCTCCTTACCTAAAGTAAAAATTTCCACTGTTATTCTTTATTCCCCAGTTTCTTTCACGACAAAATTTGCCATTATGTTAGTTGTCTGCCTATTTTTTCATTGTTTATCTCATCCTCTCACATGAAAGCTCCACAAGGGAGTGCCCTTGTCTGTCTTGTACAGCACTGTGTCTCCATCACCTACCTCAGAGTTACCTGGGCTTTGTGAAGGAGTGAACATTGTTCCCTAAGCCTGAAATCTCTCTTCCTTCTCATCTATTGTAATTCCCCCCTCATCTTTCAAGGCCCAGCTCAAATGACAGCTATTCTTCAAAGTCTTCTTCCACTCCTTGTTTAATTCCTTAGTGTATAAGTTAGTGTTTGTACTACACTAAAATGTTTTCAAAACTGGTGAAGGGAGACTTCCCTGGTGGTGCAGTGGTTAAGACTCAGCGCTCCCAATGCTGCTGAGGCATTGGGGACCTCAGGGGTCCTGGGTTCGATCCCTGGTCAGGGAAGTAGATCCCACATGCATGCCACAACTAAGAGTTCTCATGCCACAATTAAGGAGCCTGCCTGCTGCAACTAAGGAGCTAGCGAGCCACAACTAAGGAGCCTGCCTGCCACAACTAAGACCTGGCACAACCAAATGAATGAATGAATGAATGAATGAGTAAATTAAAAAATATTAAAAAAAAAAAACTGGTAAAGGAACTTAGAACCAAAGCAGAGGTTGAACACTGGCTTAAGCAAAAGGACCTATAACTTAACGGAGTTCATATCTTCCAAGTCAAGACATTTGAAGGAAAAGACGGTGATCTTTGGTGGAAAATATAGTCTATTTTCCACTCCTCCAAACTAGGTCATAGCAGTGTCTTAAACTATACACACTTCAAACTTCTTTGGTTAAAACTTAACTCCTCAGGAGGATAGGTATAGGACTGGTAAGAAAAGAAAAACTGGAAAGGTGTTTGCCATTTTCTTTTAGTTGTAATTAACTTCCTGTTCTAGGCTAGCTTCTGTTGTGCCTACTTGGACGAATGGGTAAAATTTTTAAGAGCCTGCAGGTGAAAAAAAGTAGTTTTAAAAAGATGCCTTCCCCTTCTTCCTCCTCCTTTCTCTCCCCAGTAATTCTCCTGGTACATGATTTACCTCATTCATTTGAAATTAGCCTTTGCTATGACACCTGAAGGTGAGCCCCTATGCCCCCGAACACACACACGTGCACACAAATCAACGAACTGACACTTTAAAGTTGTATTTTCTTTTATTAAAAAAAAAAAAAAGATACAGCATTTGAAGGGATGAGAAGATACAATTCTGTAAAACCCTAAAAGCATTTCTCAGATAATCCTGTCATAGTCCTCTGATTAATTTATAACTTCTAGGCATTAATATTCTCAAGAAGTTACAACAGCCAGTATGACAGAATAAACCAAAGTTGCTAGATTGCTTTTCAGCCGTTGTGATCTGTATTTGGCATACTTTGTCTTTCTCATATCGAAAGTCCAAGTACTGTTATTACTTAAGTGGTTCTTAAACTCGAGCATGCATCAAATCACTTTGAAGCCTGGTTACAACATAGATTCAGTAGGTCCAAGAATTTGCAGATGCTGATATTGATGTACTTCGAGAATCACAGTAGCTTATATCAATATTCCTACATATTTGGGTTGCCCAGACAAAAGCCCTCTTTAGGTGAATGTTATTTGAGTTTACGATTCACCTTAATCTAGATAATTTGTGTTTATTGTTGTTCAAGGAATTGAATGGGCAGGAAAGTGGAGTTCTCATAATTTTAGATTTAACCTAGTCCTTAAAATTTTTCTTGCCTTATGTAAGGCAGTTCATAAAACCTATCTTGTCATCTCAGGCCAAACTAAAAGCTATTTTTATTACGTATAATTAACCTAATTCTCAGAAAAGGAGCAGGCGTGGGGGAATGGCCAGCATTGAAACAAGTGTGGAAGCTCTCAAAAATTGCTTTTCTGAAATTAATGTTACCAGCCTCAATATAGCATTTGAAGTTGTTGTTTTTAGAATCTTGAACCTAGTTACTCAAATCTAGGGCTGAGTTTGTAAGGGTTAAATAGTTTGTCTGTGGATTCAACATGAATATTTCCAAGGTTGTCCTAACTTCAAGCATTAGATCAGCTTATTTGAGAAGTTGGAGGTGTGTTACTGTGCAAAAACTTGGAGAAGTAGTTAGAGAGAAATATAGAATCCATCCCATTGGTGAACCGTCTTTCAGCTTCTCACATCTACTGCCCTTGTTTGATGTTATCACAGCATAGTATTCCAAAAGCTGTTACTATACATAGCATCTTTATGTTTATAGTATAACTATGGAGAAGTTTTGTTTAAATCTTTAAAAAATTTTTTTTTCAAAGAATTGTTGCCAAGCTTATTCCCCATCTTTTGACTTTTGTTTGAATCTTTGTCTTATTTCGAAGGCTGAGAGCTGTTACCCAATTGAGCCTTGAATTATAAAAGTCCAATATTTTTGAAATTGTAAAATTAAAAAATATTTTTTAATTAAAAGATTCTTATGTTTTAAATTTTGGACTTATCACGTCTTATGGACCAAAATAGCACATTCAGTTTTTGGCAGCTTCTGTCCTGCCCATGCCAATAAAAGCAGCACCATATGGTGTGACTGCTGTCCCACTAGGAAACCCACACCCTGTGGAGACGTTGCCTGCCATGAAGCAGAGCCGCTGCTCCCCATATGCTTATCTTTTTAAGCCAACATATTGACCAGGATATATTAAGATTCCAGGACATCCTATCAGTTGAGTCTTGTAGCCCTCTTTCCTACCAGTTTTAACATTTGACCACATTATGAAAATACATACTCAAAACTTTATGGAATCTCCTACCCAGCCTCAGAAAGAAGCTTTTGAATGACTACTGCAAGAAACGAAAATATGTACCTTTTAGAATACAGTCAGTAAGTGTTTTAGTGCTCCTTAACTGCTAGTACTCCTCCACAGCTATCTCCTCTCTCGCTCACCCCCCTCCCCTGACCAAACACCCAGAAGGAAAAGGGTTTGCAAATATTAATCTTAGGTGTTGGTGTAAGTGTAGGAAGATGGGCTGAAAGTTGTAGTTCTCTGTGATGGAAAGAGTTTAGAATGTGACAGAACGAGGGAATAATTGCTGTTCTACTCACTTCTGTGTATTTTGTCCTTTGTTGAATAGGTGTACAGTGTTTTCCAAATAACCACCCTCTGCTGCCTGTTCTTTGTCTTTTTTATGCTGGAGCAGCCATTTAGTTCATTGTAACCTTCATCCAAACATTTCTCTACCTTATAAAATTACTGTTAAGGCTTTCCAGTATAAAATTATCTAATTCTTCTGAAAATAAAGGCACACAGCAAAGTTTTGTTCATCATATAGATTATGTCTGTAGTTTTCAATAACTTTATTTAGTTATTCTTGAAACATATATTATTGAGCATTTACTGTGTTAATTGTATTGGGCAATGTGTATATGGAATAGACAAAATTCCACCCTCCAGAAACAGATAAGCAGGTTATAATACAGTATAATGCTTTACTGAAAAGATATACAGTATACTATGGTTGTATCTTGAGGCAGCTCCTGAAATTAAAATTTCTAAAGACTCAAAGGAAAATATAAAACTTTGGTGTTACAGCGAAGTGCTTATAAATGTTATTGCCTGGTCTGTCAAAAAAGTGCTTAAAGCTCAGAGAAATTTATAAGGCTGGTTCAAGCTAAGTGACAAATAACTGAAAAATATCTCTAAATATTTTACAATATTTCTAAAATTTGAACATCTAATAGTCATGTGCGATTTTTCAATGTTAAAATTTTGGGAAATTATATTTTTAATTTGAGTATGGTGAAATGTTTTGTTAGTAATGCATATGCCTTATATTTAAATTTCTAGAATAAGAATCTACAGGTATTTTACATTTTGAGGTGTTACTAGATAGGAACGTGGTTTAAATCAGTGTTTTTCAGCAGGAATACCTTTGGCATTTTGGAGGAATCATTTCTCCTTGTGTAGTACTGTCCTATACATTGAAGGACATTTAGTATACTCAGCCTCTTTTTATATTTTTTATATTCATATAAAAAGTTGAATGCCTTCTTACAACTGTTTGACCCAATAACATTGAGGCTGCTTTTATTACGTATAAGTGAAGACCAGTATGTATTTCTGATTTACTGTTTTTAAAAGCAGTAAATGACAGTTAAAACATTGCCCTCTAAATGCTACTGTTTCTCCCCCTCCCAGGTTGGTGTGATAAAGAAAAATATCCCTTCACATTTCCAAATGCACCTTGTTGGGAGTTGACCATCTCCTTATTACATAATACTTTCGCTTTCTGTACATGTGTACAAAATTTTACTTTCTGAACTTAAGAGAGTTGCCCTGAACTTTAATAAATAAGACATCTCTCTTTCTTTTTAAAATTAGAATACATGCTTAGATATGTATGGGAAGGGTTTCCAGCTGGCTTGGTGCAGGAGCGTATAATTTTGTTTACTGTAAAGCTCAGCAAACATTTTCTCACACTAGGGACAGTAGCCACATCACAATGTGGAAGATGCAATACTCAACCTGATCTTTTTTTTAACAGCTTTATTGAAGTGTATTTTACATATCACAGAATCCACTCATTTCAAGTTTACATTAATTTTTAGCAACTTTACTGAATGGTGTAATCATCACCATAAATCAGTTTTAGAACATTTTTATCACCCCAGAAATATGTCTCGTGCCCATTTACAGTTAATCCCCATTCATTCCTTTACCTAGACTCTACTAACCTACTTTATGTCTCAAAATCTGCATTTTGGGACATTTTATATAAATGGAATCATCAGCATGTGACCATTACCTTCTTAAAACATTTCTCTGTGGCTTCCCTATCAGACTGTTGTTTTTCACTCACCTCCTCAGTCAAGGGCTTGAATGTTCTATCAAGGGTTCTGTTCTTGCTCAGCCTAGGTGATTTCATTCTGACCTAAATGTGATGATTACCCTATCTCTATCACTAGCCTAAATCTCTTTCCTGAGCTCCAGACACATATTGCCAACTACACCTGCAGGGTATGTCCACAGGCACCTCAGTCTCAACATCTGTGAAACTGAGCTCAGTACCTGCTAATACAAGCCTGCTGGGCCTGAATTTCACTTTTCAGGGAAGGTACCACCTTCCACTTTGTTCCCCAACTTGTAAAGTAGGGCAGCCATCATCCTTCATTCTTCTTTCCCTCACTTCCACATCCAATAAGTTACAACTCTGAAATTACCCTTTAAATACCATACACACTGAATACAGTCAACCTGAGTTTAGGTAGTATAAGTATGCCATGTGGTTTGGGTCAAGAATCTGTAGAGATTCTAAGCAAGATCAGGCCTTAACAGGAAGTGTAGTAAATTTTCACCCATTTTAAGTTTTGAGATTCACAAGAATAAACTGAGCACACTTAGTAACAAGGTATCTTTAAGAAGTTTCAGAATTCTTTAATTTTATTATAATTTTATTTTAATTTTTCTTTAAGTTTTTTTAAATAAAAGTTACACATAATTTAAAGAATCAATGGATTCTACAGTGTTTCTTTTTTCTTTTTTCCTAAATAAATAAATAAATTTATTTATTTATTTATTTTTGGCTGCGTTGGGTCTTTATTGCTGTGCGCGGGCTTTCTCTAGTTGCTGCGAGTGGGGGCTATTCTTCTTTGCGGTCCACGGGCTTCTCATTGCGGTGGCTTCTCTTGTTGTGGAGCATGGGCTTCAGTAGTTGTGGATCGCAGGCTCTAGAGTGCAGGCTCAGTAGTAGTGGTGCAAGGGCTTAGTTGCTCTGTGGCATGTGGGATCTTCCCCCACCAGGGATCGAACCCGTGTCCCCTGCATTGTCAGGCGGATTCTTAACCACTGCACCACCGGGGAAGTCCCCTCTTTTTTAGAAAAAAAAAAAAAATTTATTTATTTATTTATGCTGCACCCGGTCTTAGTTGTGGCACATGGGATCTTCCTTGCCATGTGTGGGCTTTTCGTTGCTGCATGTGGGCTCCTTAGTTGCAGCATGTGGCCTCCTTAGTTGCAGCATGCAGGCTCCTTAGTTGCAGCATGTGGGATCTTTAGTTGTGGCACACGGGATCTTTAGTTGCAGCATGCGGGATCTAGTTCCCTGACCAGGGATCAAACCCAGGCCCACTGCATTGGGAGTGCATAGTCTTAGCCACTGGACCACCAGGGAAGTCCCTACAATGTTTCTTAAGGCATGTAGCAATCTGTATTTCCCCTTATAATTTTTTTTTAAATTAAGGCTAAAACAGAGATTGTTTTGGCTTTTACCTCCCCACTCCCAGATACTCTAAGTAAAGTTTTCCATTTTCTATAGAACAGAAGAATAATTTACAGTTTTCTCACAAAACACAATTGGTACTCGCATAACAAATTGAATGTCTGTTTGCAGTGGTTTGACACAATTAAGTAGAGGCAGTTTCCTGTTCAGTCAGTAAATAAAAGAGTAATGTTTTATAGCTTTACAAAAGAGTAAAGTTCCTTTCTATTTTATTTAGCAGCAAATTTTAGTTGGATAAAGAGCATTTTAAATTTTATGTAAAACATTTGTTGACTTAGATTTTCAGGGTCCTCATCACAAAGACTGAGTGGACTTTGTGAAGAACATAGTGGAACACGGGATAGAATTAGAAATGAATTGTTAGACTTCAGTAGAAGCTAGCAAGAATGTCTTTTCTAAGCAACTGTTAAGAAGCTAAGGAAAGGGGTTTTTCTTTCCATATAGGAGATGGCTTTCCCATTACTTCCTCTTCCCTTTTGAATTATTTTTGTTTGTTGTCCTAGGGAGATAATCATTTTTTGCTCTTAGTTCTGTCTCTCTCTGTCTCTCCTCCAGATCTAATCCATTGGTGTTTATTCATATGAAATTTTTTCCTTAGTCATTTCTAAAAGCTTCACCTGAAGGATGAGCAGTTTCTCCTGAGGGAATTGGATTTAAATGAATAAGGGTGATGAATTCCTTTAAAGGTGCGCAGAGGAAAACCCGCCTGTGGTGGAGTCAGCTCAGGACTGCTTAGGGTCTTTGAGGGTCAGGTACAACTGTCCCTGAAGCTAGGTCACATTGAAGTTTGGAACAGGGAGTCTTGCCCCTTCATTCTTTCTGTTTCTTTCTGTGGAACCGAAAACCTCGGTAAATTTGCCTTTGGAACAGTAAGAGAGGTGTCAGAGTTTTCCATTTAGATAGACAACTTCAAATTCTCAGCATGGAAAACTCAGAGAAGACAGAAGTGGTTCTCCTTGCTTGTGGTTCCTTTAATCCTATCACCAATATGCACCTCAGGCTGTTTGAGCTGGCCAAGGACTACATGAATGGAACAGGAAAATATGAAGTTATCAAAGGCATAATTTCTCCCGTCGGCGATGCATATAAGAAGAAAGGACTCATCTCTGCCCATCACCGAGTTATCATGGCACAACTCGCCACCAAGAACTCAAAATGGTTGGAAGTTGATACATGGGAAAGTCTTCAACAGGATTGGATAGAGACTGCCACGGTGCTAAGACACCATCAAGAGAAGCTGGAGGCCAGTAGCTGTGATCACCAGCAGAACTCACCTGTACTGGGAAGACCTGGACGGAAGCGGAAGTGGGCTGAACAAAGACAAGATTTTAGTCAAAAGAAATCACTAGAGCAAACAAAAACAAAAGGTGTGCCAAAGGTGAAGTTGCTGTGTGGAGCAGATTTCTTGGAGTCTTTTGGTGTGCCCAATCTGTGGAAGGGTGAGGATATCACCAAAATCGTGGGAGACTATGGGCTTATATGTGTTACTCGGGCTGGAAATGATGCTCAGAAATTCATCTATGAATCCGACGTGCTGTGGAAACACCAGAACAACATTCACCTGGTGAATGAATGGATCACCAATGACATCTCATCCACAAAGATCCGGCGAGCCCTCAGAAGGGGACAGAGCATTCGCTACTTGGTACCAGACCTTGTCCAGGAATATATTGAGAAGCATAGTTTGTATAGCTCCGAGAGTGAGGAGAGGAATGTTGGGGTGATCCTAGCTCCTTTGCAGAGAAAAATTGCAGAAGCTGACACATAAGAAATTCTCCAGCATGGTATTGTGGACTTCCCTTTTGGGAATTTGAAACAGTGTGGGTGTTAGTAAATGGGGGAAGGAACTGTGATCCTCTTTAATAAATTAAAGTTTAAAAGGTTACAAAAAAAAAAAAAAAAAAAAATTTCTTCCAGAAATGTAATTCTTGATCATCCTTTCCTTCTCCATCCTAGTGCTATTCCGTCAAGAATCCAGAATAGTGGATTTGGTTTTCTGAGAAAAGTGCTCTTTGACATCCTTATTTAATAATTTCTTGTCCTGTCCAGCTTAAATTCATTGCATAGTTTTGGTCTTAATTTGGGGGTATCTTAGGGAATTGATGTTAAAATGAAAGGCCTGAAAAATAGACCAAAAAGGAAGAAGTTTGGGAGAAGCTGTTTATTTCATTGTGACCCCAGTGATTGACAGCCTGCCTTTGGAAGCTTAGAGATCAAATAGAATTGCTGTCAACCAAGTAACAAATATTTGTAGAATGCCAGTGTGTGCCTAGTATTGTGTAGCACAGGATGTAATTACTGCCTTCCAGGAACTTCCTTAAATATAAGTTATCTGAAGAAGAAAATTTTTGCCAGAGACTTGTGGAGGTTTGTGATCAACCAAGAATTTATTTTATTAGGATTTTAATATTTTTAGGAAGATTTTCAGGATAGATATAACTTGGAGCCAAAAATTATGTTTCATTGCTTGCTCTGTGATGTCATAGTTGCACCAAATAAGAATTAGAACATAGATTTGAAATTCTTACTCAATTTCAGATTGAATAAAGGTATCCTGCAGCAGATATTTTTAGAATGGAGGATCAACTGAAGGGCCCAGGTTCTCATGCAGAAACTGATATTGGGATACTGACTTTAAAACTTTGAATTTTTCACTCTGAATTATTTTTCTGTTCTGAAATGCAAGTTTAAGCTGTCATCAGTGGATTAAATCAATATTTTATATATATAATAAGAATATAACTTTTGATATCAGAGACAACTTAAATGATCCCTCTATTAATAGGAAGGGGATATTTTTCACAGATGTTAACTGTTGAGTTGGTGATTATACTATCAGAATTGTCAGATGGCTTTAGATAGGTATGGCTCTAAATTTTATGGGAGAAAGGTTTGAAAAAATGTGTTTTTCTCTTTTCACCGTACTTAAAATTTAAAGCGTTGTAGTGGCAGAGGATGGGATTAATGATTAGCTCCTCCCAACTCATAGTATGAGTTAACTGGTAGAATAGGGATAGGAATTAACAATTTCATAGTCTTAGTCAGTTGCTTTCCTCACCATGCAAAAAGAAAGCTAAATGTGAAAAAAATGTTTTGAATTTTGTCATTAATGGAAACTGCAGCGTTAAGCCAATACACAGATATAAGACACTTTTGTTGTGTCTGATCTATTTTGGTGGCAATTAATTATGTAAGTTAGATCTACTTAATCTTAAATTCTAAGGTGAAAGTGATCAGTCATCTTTGGAAAAAGAATCTGCTATTCATTATTTCTATTTTTTTTTCCTGAGATTTTTAGAGAGGATGTATAATTATATTAAATAAGCTATTGGTGAAACAGGGAAAAGGTTGCAGAGATAACTTACATTTTTAGGAATTTTTTTGTTACTTTTTTTAAAAAAATAAATTTATTTATTTATTTATTTTTGGCTGTGTTGGGTCTTAGTTCCTGCCCGCGGGCTTTCTCTATTTGAGGCGAGTGGGGGCTACTCTTCATTGCTGTGCACGGTCTTCTCATTGCGGTGGCTTCTCTTGTTGTGGAGCATGTGCTCTAGGCATGCGGGCTTCAGTAGTTGGGGCACGCGGGCTCAGTAGTTGTGGCTCGCGGGCTCTAGAGCGCAGGCTCAGTAGTTGTGGCACACAGGCTTAGTTGCTCTGTGGCATGTGGGATCTTCCTGGACCAGGGATCGAACCCGTGTCCCCTGCATTGGCAGGTGGATTCTCAACCACTGCGCCACCTGGGAAGCCCTTTGTTACTGTTTTTAAATGAGGTACTACCACCTCCAAGGGGGCCAGGAGCAAAATAAAACCAGAAGAACTTAGGAATTTTTTTTATTGACGTGTAGTTGATTTACAATTTTGTGTTAATTTCTGCTGTACAGCAAAGTGATTCAGTTATACACACACACACACATTCTTTTTTATATTCTTTTCCATTATGGTTTATCACAGGATATTGAATATAGTTCCCTGTGCTATATAGTAGGACTTTGTTTATCCATTCTCTATATAATAGTTTGCATCTGCTAACCCCAAACTCCCAATCCATCCCTCCCCCACCCCACTCCCCCTTAGCAACCACAAGTCTGTTCTCTATGTCTGTGAGTCTGTTTCTATTTTGTAGATTAGTTCATTTGTGTCATATTTTAGATTCCACATATAAGTGATATCATATGGTATTTGTCTTTCTCTTTCTACTTAACTTAGTATGATAATCTCTAGGTCCATCCATGTTGCTGCAAATGGCATTATTTCATTCTTTTTTATGGCTGAGTAGTAGTCCATTGTATTATGCACCACATCTTCTTTGTCAGTTCATCTGTTGATGGACATTTAGGTTGTTTCCATGTTTTGGCTATTGTGAATAGTGCTGCTGTGAACATAGGGGTGCATGTATCTTTTCAAATTATATTTTTGTCTGGATATATGGCCAGGAGTGGGATTGCTGGATCATATGGCAACTCTGTTTTTAGTTTTTTGAGGAACTTCCATACTGTTTTCCATAGTGGCTACTCCAACTTACATTCCCACCAACAGTGTAGGAGGGGTTGTCTTTTCTCCACAGCCTTTCCAGCATTTGTTATTTGTAGACTTTTTAATAATGGTCATTTTGATCAGTGTGAGGTGGTACCTCACTGTAGTTTTGATTTGCATTTCACTAATAATTAGTGATGTTGAGCATCTTTTCATGTGCCTATTGGCCATCTCTATGTCTTCATTGGAGAAATGTCTGTTTCGGTCTTCTGCCCATTATTCGATTGGGTTGTTTGTTTTTTTGTATTGAGCTATATGAGCTGTCAGAAAAACTTAGGAATTTTTAATGGTGCCAAAATGAACTTATAAGAGACTCTTTTAAACCAGGGAAGTCGATTTCCAATTCCTCTGCACTGTTTCTTTGTTTCGGAAGCAGGAACAATTTAGTAACCAGTCTAATAAATTACTTGGTAAGTCATGGATGTTGAGATCATTTATTCAGTGTCAAGCCTTTTGGAAAGGGAATATTAATACCTTCACTTATCTTTCTTTTCAAACTTCATTAACTGGCTGTTAGACCAAAACTATCCCATATTATTTTATGTTTTAAAATGTATATTTGGTATTCACTATGTACTATGATGTAAAATAAACTCTTCTATACCTGAAAAAATAAATGTATATTTGGTAATTTTAAGATGAAGTTTAAAAATTAAAATCCTGGCTAAAGGTTTTTAGTAAGTTACTTAATTAGATGATACTAAGATATCCCGTATGAATTATGTCCTAAATTTTTCTTTCAAAATTGGTCATGAGTCACATATTTTGGCTTATGTATATGCTTCTGAATTCTTTGTGTTAATGGCATAACTAGCCACCAACATTCATAATGTTGTAAGATTCTTAACCAGACAGATGACTCAGAGTAGACATAAAGGTGTGTACAGTACAGCTTACAATTGAAGTGTGTATTTTTTTTTTAAATTTTTTTTTTAAGTCTTTATTGAATGTGTTACAATACTGCTTCTGTTTTATGTTTTGGGTTTTTTGACCGTGAGGCATGTGGGATCTTAGCTCTCCAACCAGGGACGGAACCCACACTCCCTGCATTGGAAGGCGAAGTCTTAACCACTGGACAACCAGGGAAGTCCCCAAAGTGTGTATTTTAAATAAGTCTTAGAATGTTGCATTTTACGGATTTTATTTAGTCCATATTACAGAGAGAAGTCTCAGGTAAATGCTTGAATCTTTTCTTCTTGCATACTGAGGTGAAAATAAGGATCATAGAGAGTCTAGGTAAAAGATTAAAAATATTCCTTGGCATCAAAAGCAAGAGAGAAAGCAATCCAAAATTGACTTTCTACTGTTCCCCTCTCCCCAGTCTTTTTTTTTCTTTCTTCTGAAACTGTAACAAAAATATGTTTGGGGTTATTAGATATTAAGTCCTGCTTCTGAATAGGTGTAGTTATGCCCTACCTAATGCAGAGAGCCTTTCCCCAATCGAGTTCTGTGATGTGGATTTAGTAAGATTTCAGTTGGGAAAATGCTTGTGTTCTTTCTGTGGCTCACTTATGTTACTTGTTCTGTCCTCTTTCTGTGGTCCATGAGGCATTTCATTTGTATCACATGTCAGAATTTAAAATATTATCTTTGAAATAGTGAACTTTCCTCCAGTCATAGATCCTTATCTTCTATATTTCTGGTGTAACTAAAGATTCAGAGACCCTAAATCAAAGGCTTCTATTTTAGACATTAGATTTCCCAGTACTCTTCTGAAGAATAATAACTGTGATGATCAAAATTTTAAAGATACTGTTGTAAGGTCTGAGTGTATTTGAAAGAATTATGGTAGTAACCCTGGACCACTTTTGTACTGCTTTGTACGATCTGTTCACAGGTGGCTGTCAGGTGACTTAAAGTAACAAACCCAGACAGATACATGGCATTGACTGAGTTGTCAAAGGCATCAGTCTTGCTTATTAAAATTGACAGTTGGTGACAAGCAGCATTTACTTTCACAAAATGAATCAACTTGAGTTTGATGTGATGAGAGAAGTGCATTGACTGCCAGCAGTGGGCTAGAAACATTTACCAAGTAAAATTTAGAAAAGCGATTTTAGATGACTAAGAGCCTTGGTTTGTTTGCATATTTAAAGATACTTGCATCTAAACAGTTGGACTTAAATACAGAGATTGTTTGGAGCCTTAAAACAGTTGAGTGAACAAAATCAAAACTATTTAACTTCTGATGTTTGCTTAGAAACAAAAACCTAAATGAAGTTCAAAACAGATATCTAATCTGGATTTGTATATGGATATTAGATTGAGAGATTAGAGTGAGGAGCAAGACAAATTCCACACACACTTATTTGTGCTACGCAAAATTGGTGAAGTGATGTAAAGACTCTTCTTTCCATTAGGATAAGATTTTTCTACCTTAATTTCCTAAATTAATTTATTCCTTTACTCTAGTTTATCCTAATGTAATTGAACTACTTAAACTGAAGTTGCCTTCCTACGGCTAAGAATCTATGTATCTTAGATTTAAAAAGAAAACCTCTGTTTTTTTCCTTATTTTTGAAATTGGTTTATTTTGGGGTTGGGGCAGTACAAAATGAACTCTTCTAGAAGTATACTATAATATAATAACTGTTATTATTTTTATAGATAATATTTATTGTATATTTACAATGAGCACTGTGCTAGGTGCTTTATGTGTTTTGCTCTACTTATTGCTGCATGTGTAATAAATACTCTTATTATCCTCATTTATAGGTAAGGAAATTTAGGCTTACAAAAGTTAAATAATTTGTCCAGGGTTACACAGCTAATACCTGGAAGAGGCCAAATTGATCTGATCCCAGGTATGTCTCTCCAAAGTCTATGCTGCATAGCCAGTTCTACAGACTATACAGTAATAAGTGCTCCAAAATACCTGGAAGTGTCTTTTGTTTCCATTATTGGAAGTAAATATTTTTTTACTGGAGAAGTAATGCATATTTAAACCGCTGACAAACTTACAGTGTTTTAAAACAATAATTCTAAAAGAATCTGTGATTGTTCTGCCTATCTCCTTTCACCTCTCCCAGTTATTTCTGCAACAGTATTTCCCCTTCCTCAAAAAGGTAATTATCTGTTTTTATAGAATCATATTAGATAACCAATTGGAGTCAAAATGTCTTGCTTTTTATTCAGTTTCCTACCTATTGTAACTGAAGTGTGGGGAATTATTATATATTCAGGTCATATAGTGATCATTGGCTCAACTGAAGTTACCAGCAAAAGGATCCTCCTGGTTTTTTGTTCTTTGCACTTTAGTTTCAAATCAATTTTATAATAGAAAATTACCACTTTAAAAGGCAAAGATGTGATTTAGAGATTATGGATAATTCTTATTAAATATTGCATCTTTATTAGTTTATATTAATTTATCAATATTTCCCAAAGTGTTTAATTTCTATCATTTCAGCCTTTATAGTTTGATATAATGGTAATTATTAACATACGATTAATGTACCTTTGTTCTACCGACTGTAGAATGATATTATCTAAGCAAGAAGAAATATGGAAAACTTCTGAAGATTTCTCTAGATTTTATGTACATTACTGATGTTGTTAACCCCAGAAGATTGTTTTTAAAATATATCAATTAAGTTTTTCCCTGTTCAGGCCTAGATGCCTTTGAACTGGATGTTGAAGGATCTGTTGGCATAGAACCTGATGAACTCCTCCAAATTTCACCAATCTGTTAATAAAGCAAAGCTGAATTTATTAGAACTTACTACAGTAAAGGAGAATACCACCTTGACAGGAAGAAGTAAAAAATGGGATATTTAAATGGCTTTGAGGTCTGAGGTCAAGTGGCTTTAAAGGGTTTTTTTTTTTGGCCGTGCTGAGCGGCTTGTAGGATCTCAGTTCATTGCAACACACAGGCTCCGTATTTGTGGCATGCGGGCTTAGTTGCCCCGCGGCATGTGGGATCTTAGTTCCCCGACCAGGGATTGAACCCATGTCCCCTGCATTGGAAGGTGCATTCTTAATCACTGGACCACCAGGGAAGTCCCTGTTCAATAGTGATTTCTTTTGCCCTTTCAGTTTCTCCATGTGACTCCCTTTTTTTTTTTTTTTAATAATTTTAATTAATTAATTAATTAATTTTTATTTTTGGCTGTGTTGGGTCTTCGTTTCTGCGCGAGGGCTTTCTCTAGTTGTGGCAAGTGGGGGCCACTCTTCATTGCGGTGCGCGGGCCTCTCACTATCGTGGCCTCTCTTGTTGCGGAGCACAGGCTCCAGACACGCAGGCTCAGTAGTTGTGGCTCACGGACCTAGTTGCTCCGCGGCATGTGGGATCTTCCCAGACCAGGGCTCGAACCCATGTCCCCTGCATTAGCAGGCAGATTCTCAACCACTGCACCACCAGGGAAGCCCCATGTGACTCCCTTTTGAGAGGGAACTATTTATGTGATAACTCTTTGCTGTTCCTCTACCACTTTTCAAGTCCATTTAAGCATCCACTGGTGTTAAGCTATCAGGTACTCTTCTTCCCCCATTCCAACTTACCATACTCAAATGTTCTTTTTTTTTTTGGCTGCATTGGGTCTTCGTTGCTGCACGCAGGCTTTCTCTAGTTGCGGCGAGCGGGGGCTCCTCTTCATTGCCGTGCACGGACTTCTTACTGCGGTGGCTTCTCTTGTTGCAGAGCATGGGCTCTAGGCGCGCAGGCTTCAGTAGTTGTGGCGTACAGGCTCAGTAGTTGTGGCTCGCAGGTTCTAGAGTGCAGGCTCAGTTGTTGTCGCGCACCAGCTTAGCTGCTCCACGGCATGTGGGATCTTCCTGGACCAGGGTTTGAACCCGTGTCCCTTGCATTGGCAGGCGGATTCTTAACCACTGCGCCACCAGGGAAGCCCTACTCAAATGTTCTTCATTGGGACTTCCCTGGCGGTCAAGACTTCGTGCTCCTGATGCAGGGGGCCCGGGTTCGATCCCTGGTCGGGGAACTAGATCCCACGTGCATGCCGCAACTAAGAGTCTGCATACCACAGCTAAGAAGTCCGCATGCTGCAACTAAAGATCCCTCACACTGCAATGAAGATCCCACATGCCACAGCTAAGACCCGGTACAGCCAAAATAAATAAATAAGTAAGTAAGTAAGTAAGTAAAATATTTTTTTTAAAAAAAGTTCTTCATCTCTCTCATCTAACTGAATTTTTATCTCCTGCCCATTCCTGCTTCAAAACTTGCACATCCTTCAGAATTATGCAGTGTAGTTGCAGACTTAATTCAGATAGAAGGCCAGTCCCTGAATCACAGCTGTTCTCTTAAGCAGCACCAGTCATCTGAAATGGGTTATACAGAAAGGGTCTGTGCAGTCTGGCAGTTCAGCCCTATTGGCTTCTCATCAGGCCAGTAAAAGTAAACAGTGCACTCACCACTAGTCAGTATGGAAGAAATGTGGTATTTTTAGATACTTGGGTATGGAACATGAGAAATTATATTTAATTTCAGGACTTTTTTTGCGTCCTGTAATCTTACATCCATTTTTTGGTTTTATCTTTTCACAATTATAGAAATAGCATAGTTGGATTGGAGGTAATGAGCTACATTGATAGAATCATTCCAGATTTACTGGGTATAAACATTAATAGTATTGTCAGATGTCTGGAAATTTTGTCTCTATTTTAGTCTCCTTTCCCACTTTGCATTTGGCTGTAGTAGCCACTGTTTTGACACATTTGTACCTATATTCAGCTGTTCCAAATCATCTGAGATGGCAAATGAAGAGTATGAAAGGTACCGTATTAAAATTGACATTCTGTTCCTTTTCTTTCCCTTCTAGTTTTATTGAGATATAATTGACATACAGCATTGTATAAGTTTAAGGTATACAGCATAATGATTTGATTTACATACATCATGAAGTGATTATCACAAAAGTTTAGTGAATATCCATCATCTCTTAGAAGTACAAAATTAAATAAATAGAAAAAATTTTTTTTCTTGTGATGATAATCTTAGGATTTACTCTCAACTTTCATGTATAACATATAGCAGTGTTAATTATATTTATCATGTACGTTACATCCCTAGTACTTATTATTTTATAACTGAAAGTTTGTACTTTTTGATTGCCTTTGTCCAATTCCTCTTACCCTCCCCACCCCCTGCCCTTCTTCTCTGGTAACCACAAATCTGATGTCTTTTTCTATGAGTTTGTTTATTTGTTTGTTCTTGAAATATAATTGACCTACAACACTATGTTAGCTCCTGTTATACAACATAGTGATTCAGTGTTTCTCCTCATTCCAAAATGATCACCATGATGAGTCCAGTTGCATATGTCACCATACAGAGATATTACGTGGTTATTGACTATAATACCCCACACTGTACATTTCATACCCATGACATTTATTTTGCAACTGGAAGTTTGTACCTCTTAATACCCCTCTCCTATTTCTTACTTCCCCCTACCCTCCTTCTCCCTGGCAGACATCTGTTTGTTCTCTATATCTGTAACTTTGTTTACGTTTTGTTATGTTTGTTCATTTGTGTTTTTTTTTTTTAGATTCCACATATAAGTGATATCATACAGTGTTTGTCTTTCTCTGTCTGATTTATTTCACTTAGCGTAATACCCTCTAGGTTCATCCATGTTGTTGCAAATGACAAGATTTCATTCTTTTTTATGTCTGAGTAATATTCCATTGTGTGTGTGTGTATGTGTGTGTACCATATCTTCTTTATCCATTCGTCTGTTGATGGGCACTTAGGCTGCTTCCATATCTTTGTTGTTGTAAATAATGCTGCAGTGAACATAGGGGTGCATATATCTTTTCAAATTAGTGTTTTTGTTTTCCTCAGGTAAATACCCAGAAGTAGAATTGCCGAATCATACGGTAGTTCTATTTTTAAATTTTTGAAGAATCTCTGTACTGTTTCCATAGCTGTTGCATCAGTTTACAATTCCACCAATAGTGTATGAGGATGACATTCTGCTCATAATTCATATAATGCTCTTCAGAGAATTTTGTTTTCATCTCTCATTTTAAAACTCCCATGTAACTGTTGACCACACTGGGAAAACTAGGCCATAAAATTGTTAATGTGCTTTTCTTAGAGTAGAACTACCAATGTAGGACTCTTTTTTTTTTTTCACACACACACACTGTATTTTATTTTTACAAGAGATAAATAGACTGACACCAAGCACTGTACATGGATGACCACAACAAAAGCAACAATGATTGCAATTACCAAACATGAAACACACTTATACTATGTCATAATATTGACATTCAGTCCAGTAATCCTCCACTGTAACAGCTCCTTTACTTTGCAGTGAAAATTGATTTGTATATTCTTTGCCTCTGAGTCCTTGTGCGATTTTTTTTTTTTTAAATTCAGACAGAAAGTCACAAGAATTATACTCATCCTCATCATCTTTTTTTTTTTTAATACACATTTCTTCTTTTATTTATTTATTTATTTATTTTTAAATTTAGTGTCTGCACTGGGTCTTCGTTGCTGTGCGCAGCCTTTCTGTAGTTGCGGCGAGCAGGGGCTACTCTTCATTGTGGTGCACGGGCTTCTCATTGTGGTGGCTTCTCTTGTTGTGGAGCATGGGCTCTAGGCGTGCAGGCTTCAGTAGTTGCAGCACGTGGTCTCAGTAGTTGCGGTGCATGGGCTCTAGGGCACGTGGGCTTCATTAGTTGTGGCTTGCCGGCTCTAGAGTGCAGGCTCAGTAGTTGTGATGCATGGGCTTAGTTGCTCTGTGGCATGTGGGATCTTCCCGGACCAGGGCTCGAACCTATGTCCCCTGCATTGGCAGGCAGATTCTTAACCACTGCGCCACCAGGGAAGTCCCCTGTAGGACTCTTAAAAGGGCCAGATTTCCACTTGCCATGTCCCAGAGGATGTTGATATTCCATATTTCCTCCCCACCACTACCTGATTTGGAATAGACAGTGGAAGAGAAAAAAAGAGGAAAATACGGACTGAGGAGGGTATATCATTAAATTTCCTCGGTGCCCCAACCATGAAGATGTATTCCAGATATTTTCAAAGGTGTCTATGTTTATGTCTTAAAGTGGAATTATCTTTGGCTTTTGTTTTTTTTTCTTCTTTTTTGCATGTGGCACAAAATTCAAAAAGTGCAAAAGGGTATATAGTGAAAGTAAATATTTTTATATGTCCTTTCAGAGATAGTATATACAAATACAATCAAATATGTATGTCATTTATTTTGAATTCTTATTCTTCTCCTGCATGAATTATGGACTACTAAAAAGCAGTAATGTTGCTTTTGATGTTTATTTGATTATATTATGTGCAGAGACTGAAGGGCCAGTATTATATTTGCAAGGCCCTCTATAATTTTCAAAGGCCTTTTAAATAATTCTACTCATAACAGCCCTGTGAAGTACGTAAAGCAGGATTTATCTGTTTTGTAGAGATGAAATTTGAAGCCTGAAAAATTATGTGACTTTATCAAGGTTTGTTATACATGAATATAAAATGGAACTGGAATCAGAACTTAAGTTTTTTGGCTCCTAATCCAGAATTCTTTCTACCATGTTTCCTCTCAAACACGATGAAATGAGGGGATCTACTGCACGGTGTCTGTTTTTATGAGGTATGAAAAATACTGTGGGTAGCCATTTCAGAAGAATTTTGGTGCTGTATTTTTGTAGTGTTGACATAGTAGTAGTAGTCATTGTAGCCTCACAGTTCAGAGGAAGTATGTCCTTTTTGGTGAATTGTCTGCAAAATACTTTATAAATGTTAGGCACTTTAGACTGAATGATAATGCTCTAGGTGCCACTCTTGTAACATGGGCACCAAAACTGACTTTATCCAGGAAACTGGGCAATGAAAAACAAGGTCTTTTATCTCTTTACATCTGTGTGCCTGTCATGGCTGGAAGCCACGTTGATAGACCTGTCCAAGATTCTTTCCCTTGAAGCTAAAGGGGAATCTGGCCAAGCACTTGACAGAATGCCTGACTCTTTTTTCTTCCCTGCCCCCCCCACATTAGGACCAAATTGGATTCTGAACTTCTAAGTTGTCTCCTAGGGAGAAAAAAAAGAGTTGGTAGGAGGTAACTTTTTTCTCCTTGCTGATAGTAGGCTCTCATGAGGATGATTTAGTTCCAGAAAAACTCATTCATTAACGATGGTGAAGTGAGGCAGAGTCCTTGCAAGGCCATAATTGGATTTTAAAGCACTTGTCATTACAAAACAATCCCTGTATTTCTTCAATATTAGGCAGTCCCAAATGGAAGGTTGATGAAAAGGTTGAATGAGCTCTGCATGTGAAAGAAATATCTCTAAACATTCTTTTGAGGATGACCTGTCTCCTACAGTTTATAGGTACCTTTATTTCTGATTCATAATAGAAAAATGGGGGGGGGGGGGAATGGGGAAAAACTTCACAATATTTCTTATAGTACAGAAAATTACTTGGTTTTGTAATTTACATTTTTTAATAAACTTTAAGATTTGTAAAATGATAATCCAGTGTGTATCCTTTGGGCCATAATGTAATGATGCAGTTTTTGTTCAGTAACTAGATTCCTATATCCTTATTTGTCATTCCCTGCTCTGGGCACAGAAGATGATAAATTTTATTAATGTTGAGTGTTTCCATTTGGTCATTTAAACTAGTTTTAGAGTTTTCTTAGGCAAAAATAAGATGTAATTTGACTTCTCAAAGTGAATTTTGGGGCATAGCATCTTCATGGATGTGGATCATTCCGTCAGTGAGTCAAGAGTTGCTCAGTCTTGGTGTGTGAGCTGTTAAGTCCAGTAATTAGCCAGGTTATTGCGCTTTCATATTTTTAAAATAGAGCTAAAGCCTCATTGAAGATGAATGAATTAGTACTTGACAAAGCTGCAAGTCTTGCCAGTATTTTTTATCTATGAGTAAGTATGTTACCTGAACCAGAGCAGAACCATTTGCTAATTCCCACTATAATATAGATATAGATATAGATATGGATATACATATATATATAATTAGAATTAAAGGCCATTGAGGATATTTTTCATTTTAAAGGTACAAGACAAGTAAGTCTTGACTTCATCATAGTCCCCTGACTGTCCAAGAACCAGGGTTAAATGGGCCCTAATTTGTATGGGGGGGTCTTGCCTATTTATCTTTTATCCCTTTAAATTGCATCATGTTCCTATAGAAGTAACATTGAGTAACATTCTTGGTGTTGAGTTTTTGGGCTGTTTCTCTGAACTACACCTAAAAGTGCCCTGGTCAGTAGTCTGCTCCAACACCTCCGACCTGGGGAGGAATATGATGATGGTGAGAAGCCCCTTGATGTCTGTTACTCTTCGTGTTGCCAGATGGTCCTGGTACTGGGCTGTCAGAGAAATTACCCATGAGTCCCCAGGACTGGTCTATGTAATTGATGCTGCCAAACACAGGCACAAGTTTTGTAACACAAGTTGAAGATACTGTGTATCTTTGGAGGCCTGAAGGTGTGGAAGGACAGCGCAGGAAGAAGTGTACGAAGTGTAGACTGCCACTCTTCTGCCGGTCCCAGCTGAAGAATGCTCCCATGGCCTCCATTGTGGATGGAGCGGTAGTCAGGTTTGGCCAGAGTTTTGGGAAAATGAAATACATATACCCAGAAACAAGAGCCTCCTAAGAAGGTGATAGTGACCAAATGGACTAAAGACATGGGCACGTTCAGCTCTGTCACTGTGTCTGCTATTGATGAAGAGGAAGAGAAGACTGAGGCTAGGGAAGTTGCTGACTTGTGTGCACAGAATGCCAAAGCGACTGAATAACAGTTGGAACGCAAAGTCCTGAGCAACAGGCAGTTGCAAGAGCTGGCTGAACTAGAAGCCAAGAAAGCAAATATGAAAGGGACTTTGACTAACCACCAGTTCAAATGATCAGGACCTTTCTCTGAACCCAGCTGGAAGCAAACATTTAGATCAAGAGGAAAAAGAGCTTTTCTTAGACTACATGGACTGGTTCCTACCTTTATGCCCCAGCAGAAGGCTTTATGTTGCTTCCCTTTGATTCTCCTAGATTCAGTGAGGTCTATGAGTCCCTATGATCTGCTTTCTAGAAATGGATTTTTCTGAATCTTTCTGTATATAGTATATAGGTCTTCTGTACTATTTTTTGCCCCTATGATGTACACTTCTTGAGCTGTGTAAAAATTCTATGAATAGATCAGTGCTTGAGTGTCTCTAGTTTCTAAAGTAGCTGTTCTTATTCCTTCTTCAAAGTTAATAAAATGTTTAAAGATTATTAAAAAGTAATTATACATTATTTACCTGTTGTTAACCCCACCACCCATTGGGGGAGCACAGAGGTAAATAACAGTAAATTGAGGCACCACTCTCTGCACTGAGTTTACCATAACATATTAATATGGACGATGGCAAACCACTATTGGACCAATGTTGGGATTTTATTAAAATTTTGTAGTTATCTCACCGTGTATTAGGAGATGCCAAATATGTAAGCCTAAGAATGGTCACCACAGAGTTCCTCACTTTCTTGCTCAGGTCTCTGCCCTCTGTACAGAATATACCTTTCAAACTCCTCCACACCTAGTATTCACAGCCCCCCTCTCACCTGCCTCAACCTAGACACAGTATTACATCACCAAATCACAACCTCCTTTTAAGGCTGAACTCAGTTGTTCCCTCCTCCATTAGACTCTCTCTGATTCTATCATCCTAACTCATGAGGGGTGGTGGTACTTCTTTCGTTCTTTAAGATATCAAGCTCCTTCAACTCCACATTCAACTTTGTGTGATCGTTAGGTACAGACTCATGTTTTACCTCCTCTACCACAGTAATTTACTTGAGAGCCAGCATCTGTAATTGTTTCATACCTTTTCTTTTTATCTCGCGCTGAACCTGTACGTAAATCCTTTCTGAAAAGATGGATGAATGTTAAAGAATCATACAAAAGCAAAACTCTTTAGTGAATCAGAGCACAGTTGGAGGGCATGAAGCTTATGTTTATCACTGTTCTTTGGGAAAAACAATACTTAGCAGCTATCCTGGGTACAAATAAAAATTAATTCTGGAGGACTTCCCTGGTGGCGCAGTGGTTAAGAATCCGCCTGCCAATGTAGGGGACACGGGTTCGAGGCCTGGTCTGGGAAGATCCCACATGCTGCGGAGCAACTAAGCCCGTGCACCGCAAATACTGAGCCTATGCTCTAGAGCCCGCGAGCCACAACTACTGAAGCCTGCGCGCCTAGAGCCCATGCTCCGCAAAAAGAGAAGCCACCGCAATGAGAAGCCTGCACCGGAATGAAGAGTAGCCCTCGCTTGCCGCAACTAGAGAAAGCCCACACGCAGCAGTGAAGACCCAATCAGCCAAAAATAAATAAATAAATAAATTTATTAAAAGATTAATTCTGATTAAGCCAGAATAAGGCACTAAGAGGAACTTAGTAATGAATCTGACTGAGGGTTAATATTCAGTTTACACTTGCTCAGGGAAAGTTTACCCAGACTAAACAACTGAGTTTATCTAATCATTACCAACTATATTATTTTCAGTGTGCTTTTTTGGTGGGCAAGAGTGAAGTGGTTTGGGCCAAGTTAATAAATGAATTGCTCATATGATTGGAAGTTTACGGGGTTCTTAATGTATAAACTCCCAGAAGAAGAATTTACTTACTACTGTAGCAGAATGTTTCTAATCAGAAGGAGGCATCGGGCTGTTGCCCAGCCTTCAGATTTTTGCAAGGCCGTGAAAGCACCAATGCTACTGATTTTTTTGTTTTGTTTTTTTGTTTTCTCTTAGTGATTAATAAACAGAGTCTATTGCCACTTAATTTAGTATCAGGTGTGATCTGGTGGGTAGTTCAACTTCAATGGATGTGACTATAGAATGTTTCATATTTTAGACAGTCTAATTCCCAAGATTTCTGTTTCAGAAACTGGGACAACTTCCAAGTTAGTTTTGTGAATCCTTTAATTTCTCCTGCCAGACTCATTAACTCAGCCTGTTCACCTTTGGGGAAATCATAGTTCCAGACTTATACTCTTTGTAAAAATCATCCTCTTAAGTGAATGTGATGGTTGAATTAATTGAGAACATTCAGACTCAAGCTTTTCAGCAGTATATTCTGAAACCTGTTTGTTGTGACTTTGACCAGCAGAGAATGATTAAGATGAAGTAGTAGGAAACCATAATCATAATACAGAAATTACCTGCATTAAAAGATGTGGAATTCAACAAATACTCTATTTTTGTGTTCCACATCTCTGCTTTTATAGACTCAGAAAGCTGGAAAGAATCTTGACCATCTTAGACCAGTGTTTCTTTTTTTTTTTTTAAACCATAGTGTGCATTTATTTAAAAAAATCCAAATATACGTGGACCCATGCAGTTCAAACCCATGTTGTTCCAGGGTCAACTGTACTTCAGTGCATTGTTGGCTTTGATTATAAACTTTATTATTCTGAAGACTGCCATAGTATTGTCTTGAAGGCTGTCCAGTGTTCTTTTTTTTTAACTTTTTATTTTATATTGGAGTATAGTTGATTAACAATGTTATGTTAGTTTCAGGTGTACAGCAAAGTGATTCAGTTATACATATACATGTATCTATGCTTTTTCAAAGTCTTTTCCCATGTATGTTGTTACATAATATTGAGCAGAGTTCCCTGTGCTATACAAGAGGTCCTTGTTAGTTATTTTTTTAATTTTTATTTTTACTGATTTATTTACGTATTTATTTATGGCTGGGATGGGTCTTTGTTGCTGCATGCGGGCTTTCTCTAGTTGCGGCGAGTGGGAGCTACTCTTTGTTGCAGTGCGCGGGCTTCTCATTGCAGTGGCTTCTCTTGTTGCGGAGCACGGGCTCTAGGCGCACGGGCTTCAGTAGTTGTGGCACGCAGCCTCAGTAGTTGTGGCACGCGGGCTCAGTAGCTGTGGCTCGTGGGCTCTAGAGCGCAGGCTCAGCAGTTGTGGCGCACGGGCTTAGTTGCTCCATGGCATGTGGGATCTTCCCGGACCAGGGCTCCAACTCGTGTCCCCTGCATTGGCAGGCGGATTCTTAACCACTGCACCACCAGGGAAGTCCCTGGTTACCCATTTTAAATATAGCAGTGTGTACATGTCAATCCCAAACTCCCTAACTATCCCTCTCCCCTACCCTTCCCCCCTGGTAACCATAAATTTGTTCTCTAAGTCGGTGAGTCTGTATCTGTTTTGTATCTCTGTTTTGTGTCTTTTTTTTTTTTTTAGATTCCGCATATAAGCAATATCATGCGATATCTGTCTTTCTGACTTACTTATGGATCTTTTTGAGATTATGATGACAGCTGTGGATTCTCTTCTCAGGAAAATATACTTGCACACAGAAGTTTGTATTCAGTTTCAGGACAATATCACTCCTGTCTGTCATGGATCCTAGGTGGTGAAATCCCTATTATAGTCCAAAGCCTGTCCTTGGGGGTCTAGAGAAGTGACACATCTAAAATCACAGAGCTTCTAGGGACTTCCCTGGTGGTCCAGTGGTAAAGAATCCACCTTCCAATGCAGGGGATGCGGGTTCAATCCCTGGTCAGGGAACTAAAATCGCACATACCATGGGGCAACTAAGCCTGTGCGCCACAACTACTGAGCCTGCGTACCTCAACTAGACAGCCTACGTGCCGCAAACTACAGATCCCACGCACCCTGGAGCCTGCGCGCCACAACTAGAGAGAGAAAACCCTCAAGCCACAACTAGGGAGAAGCCCATGTGCCGCAACTAAGACCCGACACAGCCAAAAAAAATAAAGGAGAAAATAAATAAATAAAATAATAAATAAATATTAAAAATAAATAAATAAAATCACAGAGCTTCTATAGCTAAATACTTCTGCTAGTCTATTGTTCTTTCTCCACAGTTCTATCCCTTAAAGCCCATACTGAGTTTACAGAACTTAGAGGAAGGGCTAGGGGTATTAAGCCTTAAAATCAACTGTTTCAGCTTAACTTACCCAGTTAGGAGATTAAAGTACAGTAATACCCCAAACATTTAAGTCATTGATTTAGAAAAGCCAAATGAACTAAGCAAAGTTTTTTTAATAACCTGTTGTGGTTATTTAAAGAGCTAGTCCAGATCCCTAGTTGATCTAATTACCAGTTTCTTACCCAAGCTGTGGGCATCTGAATTCATTAAACAAATCAGTCTAGAGCACTAGTTCTGTTTATTCATCCTGTCTACCTTTCTTTGGTTTTGGGGGGGTTGTTTTGTTGGTTTGTTTGTTTGTTTTTAACATCTATATTGGAGTATAATTGCTTTACAATGTGTGTTAGTTTCTGCTGTGTAACAATCAGCTATATGTATGCATATATCCCCATATCCCCTCCATCTTGCATCTCCCTCCCACCCTCCCTATCGCACCCTCCCTATCCCACCCCTCTAGGTGGTCACAAAGCACTGAGCTGATCTCCCTGTGTGATGCAGCTGCTTCCCACTAGCTATCTATTTTACATTTGGTAGTGTATATATGTCATTGCTACCCTCTCACTTCGTCCCAGCTTACCCTTCCCCCTCCCTGTGTCCTCAAGTCCATTCTCTATGTCTGTGTCTTTGTTCCTGTCATGTCCCTAGGTTCGTCAGAACCAATTTTTTTTTTTTTTGAGATTCCATAAATATGTATTAGCAACGGTATTTGTTTTTCTCTTTCTGACTTACTTTACTCTGTATGACAGACTCTAGGTTCATCCACCTCACTACAAATAACTCAACTTTGTTTCTTTTTATGGCTGAGTAACATTCCACTGTATATATGTGCCACATCTTCTTTATCCATTCATCTGTTGATGGACACTTCGGTTGCTTCCATGTCCTAGCTATTGTAAATAGTGCTGCAGTGAACATTGTGGTACATGACTCTTTCTGAATTATCGTTTTCTCAGGGTATATGCCCAGTAGTGGGATTGCTGGGTCATATGGTAGTTCTAGTTTTAGTTTTTTATGGAACCTCCATACTGTTTTCCATAGTGGCTGTATCAATTTACATTCCCACCAACAGTGCAAGAGGGTTCCCTTTTCTCCACACCCTCTCCAGCAGTTATTGTTTGTAGATTTTTTGATGATGGCCATTCTGACTGGTGTGAGGTGATACCTCATTGTACTTTTGATTTGCATTTCTGTAATAATTAGTGATATTGAGCATCTTTTTATGTGTTTGTTGGCCATCTATCTGTATGTCTTATTTGGAGAAATGTCTGTTTAGGTCTTCTGCCCATTTTTGGATTGGGTTGTTTGTTTTTTTGATATTGAACTGCATGAGCTGCTTGTATATTTTGGAGATTAATCCTTTGTCAGTTGCTTCGTTTGCAAATATTTTCTCCCATTCTGAGGGTTGTCTTTTCGTCTTTTTTATGGTTTCCTTTGCTGTGCAAAAGCTTTTAAGTTTCATTAGGTCCCATTTGTTTATTTTTGTTTTTATTTCCATTTGTCTAGGAGGTGGGTCAAAAAGGACCTTGCTGTGATTTATGTCATAGAGTGCTCTGCCTATGTTTTCTTCTAAGAGTTTTATAGTGTCTGGCCTTACATTTAGGTCTTTAATCTATTTTGAGTTTCTTTTTGTGTATGGTGTTAGGAAGTGTTCTAATTTCATTCTTTTACATGTAGCTGTCCAGTTTTCCTAGCACCACTTATTGAAGAGGCTGTCTTTTCTCCATTGTATACTCTTGCCTCCTTTATCAAAGATAAGGTGACTATATGTGCGTGGGCTTTTCTCTGGGCTTTCTATCCTGTTCCATTGATCTATATTTCTGTTTTTGTGCCAGTACCATCTTGTCTTGATTACTGTAGCTTTGTAGTATAGTCTGAAGTCAGGGAGCCTGATTCCTCCAGCTCCGTTTTTCTTTCTCAAGATTGCTTTGGCTATTCGGGGTCTTTTGTGTTTCCATACAAATTGTGCAATTTTTTGTTCTAGGTCTGTGAAAAATGCCATTGGTAGCTTGATAGGGATTGCATTGAATCCATAGATTGCTTTGGGCAGTATAGTCATTTTCAAAATGTTGATTCTTCCAGTCCAAGAACATGGTATATCTCTCCATCTGTTTGTATCATCTTTAATTTCTTTCATCAGTGTCTTATAGTTTTCTTCATACAGGTCTTTTGTCTCCTTAGGTAGGTTTATTCCTAGGTATTTTATTCTTTTTGTTGCAATGGTAAATGGGAGTGTTTCCTTAATTTCTTTCAGATTTTTCGTCATTAGTGTATAGGAATGCAAGAGATTTCTGTGCATTAATTTTGTGTCCTGCTACTTTACCAAATTCATTGATTAGCTCTAGGAGTTTTCTGATAGAGTCTTTAGGATTCTCTATGTATAGTATCATGTCATCTGCAAACAGTGACAGGTTTACTTCTTCTTTTCTGATTTGGATTCCTTTTATTTCTTTTTCTTCTCTGATTGCTGTGGCTAAAACTTCCAAAACTATGTTGAATAATAATGGTGAGAGTGGGCAGCCTTGTCTTGTTTCTGATCTTAGTGGAAATGATTTCAGTTTTTCACCACTGAGAGCAATGTTGGCTGTGGGTTTGTCATATATGGCGTTTATTATGTTGAGGTAAGTTGCCTCTATGCCTGCTTTCTGGAGGGTTTTTATCATAAATGGGTGTTGAATTTTGTCAAAAGCTTTTTCTGCATCTATTGAGATGATCATGTGGTTTTTCTTCTTCAATTTGTTAATATGGTGTATCACATTGATTGATTTGTGTATATTGAAGAATCCTTGCATTCCTGGGATAAACCCCACTTGATCATGGTGTATGATCCTTTTTTTTTTTTAAGTTTTTTTTTAATTTATTTTTTTATATTTTATTTATTTATTTTTGTCTGCATTGGGTCTTTGTTGCTGTGCACAGGCTCTCTCTAGTTGCTGCGAGTGGGGGCTACTCTTTGTTGCGGTGCGCGTGCCTCTCATTACAGTGGCTTCTCCTGTTGCAGAGCATGGGCTCCAGGTGCGCGGGCCTCAGCAGCCATGGCACACGGGCTCAGCACTTGTGGCTCGTGGGCTCCAGAGCGCGAGCCCAGTAGTTGTGGCACATGGGCCCAGTTGCTCCACGGCATGTGGGATCCTCCCAAGCCAGGGATCGAACCCGTGTCCCCTGCATTGGCGGGCAGATTCCTAACCATTGAGCCACCAGGGAAGTCCCTGTATGATCCTTTTAATGTGCTGTTGGATTCTGTTTGCTAGTATTTTGAGGATTTTTGCATCTGTGTTCGTCAGATATATTGGCCTGTAGTTTTCTTTTTTTGTGACATCTTTGGTTTTGGTATCAGGGTGATGGTGGCCTCATAGAATGAGTTTGGGAGTGTTCCTCCCTCTGCTATATTTTGGACGAGTTTGAGAAGGATAGGTGTTAGCTCTTCTCTAAATGTTTGATAGAATTTGCCTGTGAAGCCATCTGGTCCTGGGCTTTTGTTTGTTGGAAGATTTTTAATCACAGTTTCAATTTCAGTCCTTGTGATTGGTCTGTTTATATTTTCTATTTCTTCCTGTTTCAGTGTCGGAAGGTTGTGCTTTTCTAAGAATTTGTCCATTTCTTCCAGGTTGTCCATTTTATTGGCATATAGTTGCTTGTAGTAATCTCTCAGGATCCTTTGTATTTCTGCAGTGTCAGTTGTTACTTCTCCGTTTTCATTTCTAATTCTATTGATTTGAGTCTTCCTTTTTTTCTTGATGAGTCTGGCTAATGGTTTATCAATTTTGTTTATCTTCTCAAAGAACCAGGTTTTAGTTTCATTGATCTTTGCTGTTGTTTCCTTTTATTTCTAATCTGATCCTTATGATTTCTTTCCTTCTGCTAACTTTGGTTTTTTTTGTTGTTCTTCTTCTTCTTTCTCTAATTGCTTTAGGTGTAAGGTTAGGTTGTTTATTTGAGATTCTTCTTGTTTCTTGAGGTAGGATTGTATTGCTATATACTTCCCTCTTAGAACTGCTTTTGCAGCATCCCATAGGTTTTGGGTCGTCGTGTTTTCATTGTCATTTGTTTCCAGGTATTTTTTGATTTCCTCTTTGATTTCTTCAGTGATCTCTTGGTTATTAAGTAGTGTATTCTTTAGCCTCCATGTGTTTGTATTTTTTACAGTTTTTTCCTGTAATTGATATCTAGTCTCATAGCGTTGTGGTCAGAAGAGATACTTGATACGATTTCAATTTTCTTCAATTTACCAAGGCTTGATTTGTGACCCAAGATATGGTCTATCCTGGAGAATGTTCCATGAGCACTTGAGAATAAAGTGTATTCTGTTGTTTTTGGATGGAATGTGCTATAAATATCAATTAAGTCCATCTTGTTTAATGTGTCATTTAAAGCTTGTGTTTCCTTATTTATTTTCATTTTGGATGATCTGTCCATTGGTGAAAGTGGGGTGTCCCCACTTAAAGTCCCCTACTATTATTTTGTTACTGTCCATTTCCCCTTTTATGACTGTTAGCATTTGCCTTATGTACTGAGGTGCTTCTATGTTGGGTGCATAAATATTTACAATTGTTATATCTTCTTGTTGGATTGATCCCTTGATCATTATGTAGTGTCCTTCTTTGTCTCTTGTAATAGTCTTTATTTTAAAGTCTATTTTGTCTGATATGAGAATTGCTACTCCAGCTTTCTTTTGATTTCCATTTGCATGGAATCTTTTTCCATCCCCTCTCTTTCAGTCTATATGTGTCCCTAGGTCTGAAGTGGTGTCTTGTAGACAGCATATGTATGGGTCTTGTTTTTGTATCCATTCAGCCAGTCTACGTCTTTTGGTTGGAGCATTTAATCTGTTTACATTTAAGGTAATTATTGATATGTATGTTCCTATTACCATTTTCTTAATTGTTTTGGGTTTGTTATTGTAGGTCTTTTCCTTCTATTGAGTTTCCTGCCTAGAGAAGTTCCTTTAGCATTTGTTGTAAAGCTGGTTTGATGGTGTTGAATTCTCTTAACTTTTGCTTGTCTGTAAAGGTTTTAATTTCTCCATCAAATCTGAATGAGATCCTTGCTGGGTAGAGTAATCTTGGTTGTAGGTTTTTCCCTTTCATCACTTTAAATATGTCCTGCCACTCCCTTCTGGCTTGCAGAGTTTCTACTAAAAAAATCAGCTGTTAACCTTATGGGGATTCCCTTGTATGCTATTTGTTGCTTTTCCCTTGCTGCTTTTAATATTTTTTCTTTGTATTTAATTTTTTAAAATAAATTTATTTATATTATTTATTTATTTTTGGCTGCATTGGGTCTTCGTTGCTGCATGCGGGCTTTCTCTAGTTGCGGTGAGCGGGGGCTACTCTTCATTGCAGTGCGCGGGCTTCTCATTGCAGTGGCCTCTCTTGTTGCCGAGCTCGGGCTCTAGGCATGCAGGCTTAGTAGTTGTGGCCCGTGGGCTCCAGAGCGCAGGCTTGGTAGTTGTGGCGCATGGGCTTAGTTGCTTTGCATCATGTGGGATCTTCCCAGACCAGGGCTTGAACCCATGTCCCCTGCATTGGCAGGCGGATTCTTAACCACTGAGCCACCAGGGAAGCCCCTTGTATTTAATTTTTGGTAGTTTGATTAATATGTGTCTCTGCGTTTCTCTTTGGGTTTATCCTGTGTGGTAGTCCCTGTGCTTCCTGGACTTGATTCACTATTTCCTTTTCCATGTTAAGGAAGTTTTCAACTATAATCTCTTCAAATATTTTCTCAGACCCTTTCTTTTTCTTGTCTTCTCCTGGGACCCCTATAATTCGAATGTTGGTGCATTTAATGTTGTCCCAGAGGTCTCTGAGGCTGTCCTCAATTCTTTTCATTCTTTTTTCTTTATTCTGCTCCTTGGCAGTTATTTCCACCATTTTATCTTCCAGCTTATCTGTCCTTCTGCCTCATTTATTCTGCTATTGATTCCTTCTAGAGTATCTTTAATTTCAGTAATTGTGTTGTTCATCACTGTTTGTTTGCTCTTTAGTTCTTCTAGATCCTTGTTAAATGTTTCTTGTATTTTCTCCATTCTGTTTCTGACATTTTGGATCATCTTTACTATCATTACTCTGCATTCTGTTTCAGGTAAGTTACCTAGTTCGTCTTCATTTATTTGGCCTTGTAGGTTTTTACCTTGCTCCTTCGTCTGTAACATATTTTTTTGTCATTTCATTTTTTTTTTTTGATGGGTGATGCTGTATTCCTCTCTTACTGGTTGTTTGGCCTGAGACGTCCAGCACTGCAGTTTGCAGGCAGTTAGATAGAGCTGGATCTTGGTGGTGAGATGAGGACCTCCGGGAGGCCTCACTCCAATTGATATTCCCTGGGGTCTGAGGTTCTCTCTTAGTCCAGTGGTTTGGACTCGGAGCTCCCACCACAGGAGCTCATGCACAACCTCCAGCCTGGGAACCAAGATCCCGCAAGTTTCGTGGCGTGGTGAAAAAAAAAAAAATGAAGGAAGAAAGAAAAAAAAGAGTTGTACAATATCAAAGAATAAGAAACAAAATAAAATTAGAAAGATAAAAAATATATTAGGAAAAATAAAACTATAATTGAAACAGCTGCAGTAAGGTAAAATAAAACCACAGCAGAAAAAAGAAAAAAAAGAAGGGGGAGGGCAACAAGCCAAAAGGAGAGATCACTAACAAAGTATAAAAAATAAAATAAAATTAGAAAAATAAAAGATTTATTAGGAAAAATAAAAATATAAAAGAATCAACAACAGTGAATCAATAAGGTAAAACAGAACCCCAATCTAGAAGAGGAAAAAAGAAAAGAAAAAAAAAAGAAAAAAGTGTTGGCTATGGGGGTGGAGTTTAGGAGCAGGTGGAACTTAGGCAGGGGTGGGGTTTTGGGTGGGGCGGGACCTAGGCAGGTGGGGGGGGTTGATGTTTGAGCGTGGAGTGGGGCCTAGGCGGGGCACGTTCAAGCATGGGGTGGGGCCTCTACTTAGGACCTGGGGAAGGGGAGAGGCAGCACATCCAAAGGAGGTCCTCTGGAGTGTGGGGTTCCGGAGTTTGGAGGCAGGGCCCTGAGTGAGGGTGTGTGGGTGGGGTTTAGGCCCAGCTCGTTGGACGGGATCTCCCAGTGTAGAGGTGGGACTTGGGCTCTGTGCGCAGGAGGGGGGCTCCGAGGACAGAGGATTAGGCCCGGGAGCCCAACAGTCTTCCCAGTGCCTAAGTGGACAGGGAACGCACTGGCCCTGTTCCCTTCCGTTCCTCCGCACCCCTCCCCCACCTTCTTCCCCAAGTTCTCCCCCACTAACGGGGGTGGGTACCGCTTGGTGTAAGAACTCCTCACCTCCCCCAGCCACCCCTCAGGGGTGCCGGTCCTGGAGGTCCGGCCTTTACTTTTGCTCTGCCTTGCCTTCCTCCCACTCCCTCAGGACCTGCGCAGCTGGAGGGGGCCTCTGTGGGCAGAGGATCAGGCCTGGGTCTTCAGCAGGTTCCCAGGGGCCCAAGTGGGCATGGTAAACCTGGCCACACTCCCTTTTGATCCTCTGCCCTCCCAGTGGTTCCCCAGTTTCCCGCTGCGGGCATGGGATCCCTTCCCCTCCCACAGCCACCCCTCAGAGGCGCCAGTCCCATCCCGCCTCCACTTCTCCTCCCCCTTCACTACCCCCACACCCCACATCCTACCCAGTCACTAGGGGTTCCTCCCGTCCCCTTAGGTGTCCGTGGTCCCCCACCAGTGCCTGGTAGGTGTCCTAGTTGTGAGGAGATGCGAATTCTGCGTCCTCCTAGTACGCCATCTTGACTCCGCCCCTGTTTGTTTTTAATTGGCGTGGCATGTGGGATCTTAGTCCCCCAACCAGGGATTGAACCCATGCCCCCTGCATTGGGAGCTCAGAGTCTTAACCTCTGGACCCCACGGGAGTCCCTGTCTACCTTTCTTTCTCTTGTACCTCCCAAAGGCCCCCCATCATTGTGCTCACCCTGACCTACTGGCTCTTTTTCAGGAGTATCAAGGTGAAAGCATCACAGTAAGCATGGTTGTCATTTACTATCATTAGGTAAATTCCAGTTTTGTTGTCTCCTAGCAATGTGCCTTTGGTTACATGACTTGGTTTCTCTGTATTTCAGTATCTTTATCTGTAAATTGGATGCAATACCATTTTTCTTGCAGTCCATCATGTTGTAGGAAATAAATGTAGCACCTAGCTCAATTCATTGACAACTTCTACTGTTTTCTGCTACACCCATCAGATTCTTTATTGGAGTCAGGCAGGTGTCTCCAAGTACTCAGGGCTTGTCTCTCGTACAGTGCTATTGCTGCATCATTCATTCAGCATTAACTGAGTTCCTTCTCTATTTTAGTCACTGCTGTGTTTGGTTGGGGGAATGCTTCATATTTTCTTCTTTTTCTCTTTCCTCTATTCATAATCATTTCTTTTTTGATATTAATATATGTAACTTCAGCAGTCTCTTTTCCAAAATTTGATCATTAATTTAACAGAAAGTTATTTGTGAGGCTTTTCATAAATTTTTCTCCTCCCAGTTTTCCATTGTTAAGAGGACAATTATTGTAATTCTAAAGAGGAAACACTTGATGTAAGAGTCTTTTCAAAGTCCAGATTTCTATCTCCAGAGTAATAGAGAACAGCTAATAATGTGGCAAAGCTTAGCTTCTAATTTACTGCTTCCACAGCTAGGAACCTTCACTTTGCCTCTGATTTGAAGAGGTAGGGATGGGGGTAGGACTCCTAAACTGGTGAGAAGAAAGGTTTTAACTCTCAGTTTTCTATCTTGATCATGTTCTTCTTATCATTTGAAAACATTATTAAGCATACTCTAGTAGATATATATTCATAAAATATTAATTATTCTAACATATATTATAAAAACATTAAAGTATAAATTAAAGCATGAACTTTTCAAAAAAGAGAGGTTCCATTATTTTCTTCCTGAGCCCCAGGGGATCATCTAACTTGCATCCCCTTTGGAAATCATTCTTCTGTCTAAACCTTCAGGCCTAGCTCAAGTCCCTGCTCTTGCTTACTTGCTTGATTTCACCATTTTATCTCTATAACTGGATTGTAAACTACCTGAGGTTAAGGACAATTTGTGTCTTACCTTTCTTCTGTATCCCACAACAATGCCTAGCACGGTTTTGGGTACTTCATAATTATTCAGTATTTACTTGTTGATTGATTTCTTGGGATCATTTCAGAGTATTATTTCACTGATTGTTAATAAAAGGAAAAAATCCTCAGCCTTTTTTTACCTTAGTAGTTCTGGTGTTAGTCCTCATACTATTCGTATTCTAAGATTAAAGATCATCAAGCCTATCTGCATTTACAGATTTGCAGAAATAGATATGTCTGATGAAGTGACTTGATTGGGACCTCATGGCCATGGTGTAGGCTCAGAACCAGACCTGTGTCAGCACCCATGTTTGTTTTTGTTCCTTGAAATTTCTGTCTTTTAGTTTCTTATCAAATGGCTGAGTGCCAAACCATAGCATTTTCTCTTTCTACTTTCTCTAAAGTTAGTTTGTGCTGGCATTATTCATGTTCCCACTGTTTGGGTATACTACTTTATATTTTATATTCTGCAAGTCTCTGTTCTGTTCCTCTGAACCACTACTTTGTCCTTTGATTCTAAAGGCTCTTTTAAATTTATAAGAGTAACTATTTGTAATTACACTTAGAAATTCTTTATAGCTGTTCAGTTCAGTGAATCTCAGTGGCTTAACATCATAACCTTGTTCTCATGGCACTCCTATATTGTCTTCTCTTTGTGGGTAGAAAAACTAAATCTAGAAAGAAAAAAAATAAGCCAGTTGATTGTCAATTGCAAATTGAGACAGCGAGAGAGATGAAAACCAAACACTGACCTCCACATTTGCAGTTCACTTATGTCTCTGTGGACTGTGTCATTCCTTCATAAAAGATGTAGTATTCTGTACTTACTAATATAATTCACTAAATTAAATCATTGCAGTTACCAATTACAACTTAAAGGTTTTGAGATTTTTCTTATTTCATTTGCCTGATGGGCTTATTAGTCATTTTTTTCTTCATTACAAATACCCTCAAAATTTCAAGGGCTTATAATGACAAATATTTATTCTTCTCGCTCATGGCTGCACAGGTCAGTTGGGGTGGCTGTGCTCTGGGCTACGGGTTAGGTTTACATCTGCTCCACGTGTCTCTCCTTTTCCTTGTACTAGCAGCCCTCTGTACATGTTGTTCGCATCAGGAATGTCAGGAGTGCGAGAGTACAAGCCAAACCACCCAAGCGCATTTAAATGTGAAGAGGCTTAAAAGCCTCTTCTCATATTATGCCTGCTAAAATCCCATTGGCCAGATCAAGTCAGTGGCCTAACCTAACATCAGTGGAGCAGGGTATATACTCATTCCACAGCAGGAGGCTATGCAGAGTTACAGGGCCAAGGATCTGGATATCAAATCCTATTAAATAAGAGTAGAAAACTGGGGGAAATAATCCAGTCTATCACTGTAGGAAAGTAAGACGTTAAAACAATCATTAATTTGCTGATATAAGTCCTATGGACTGTAAACGTGGCAATGCTTTTTTTCCATGGGTAACTTAAATCTTCTTTGACTACTTTGAAAATTCTCCAATGCTCTGAATTTCTTTCAAGAATGCCCCTTTAATCCAAAGTTATCATTTAATAGAAATGAACACAAGTAGAGATGCTAATGGTATTAATTGCCATCTGTGCTTTGAGAAAGAGCTAGAATTACTGATTGATTGGAAAAAATTGAAAGGATAGATTAAAAGGGGATAAGGTAGAAAACTGCCTATACAAAATAAAGTATTCTTGCAAATAAACTGTTAAGGGCTATAAGTTAAGCACTTGGAATTTCAGTGAAGGGAACAGAGTTAAGCTAGATTAACTCATAGTATGGAGGCTGATTTCTGAGATTTAGAAAGACATCTCAGAAAGACATTAAAATATCTATTCTTACTTAGACAAGGAAGGGGAAAGTTCAGAAGTGGTGTGTTACAATCTCATGATTGCCTAGCAATCTAATTAAAGTCAATTTTAATATAATATTTTATAAGTAAGTACAAAAATGTTTGTACATTAGAATTAATGCCTGCTAAATAATGTAGTGGAATGAATAGTTCCCTAGAGACCTTTTTCTTCCTAAAGTGATGCTAGGTGTGTCTGCTTAATTTGTTAATATTTACTGTTTTCTGTATTGCCTTATTTCTATCCTTGAATAGGGAGAATCTTTTTATTTTGAAAGTGGCATCTTTTACAACCTATGTCAGGAATATTTCATAGAGGGGACACAATTTACTTCGTTTGAGCAGGTTGGAGTACTATGGAATCTCAAAGGAAATAGTGCTTTATTATGGCGTGCATTATGACAATTGTATCTCCTTTAATGGTATGAACAAGGAAATTAAAGGAGAAGTGTATGGCAAAGCTATGCAATATTAGGCATAACCTAGTCTACTTTTTTGTCACAGAATTGAAAGTTCATTTTATCTCTGTTATATGTACCTGACTTTATGAGCAAATGTATTCATGGGAATATATAAATAATTTCTGTTTTTTTAAACTTTGTATTTTTAATCATAGACCTGCAAGATTATAGACTCATAAGAAGTTACAAACATAGGTGTAGAGGTCCCATGTACCTACCACCTCACTTCCCCTAATGGTGACATGTGAGACTAATTTTTAAATCATTGTCAGACCTTTTTTGCCCTCTTTAATAAGCCTGCTTTTTTCCAGATATCTAACTTTCTTTAAAGCGAGGGCACCTGTATTGTGCCTGATCCTCTTCAGCTTTCAGAATTATGAAGTATCGTGTAAGGATCCTTCTGTCGCTGTAGCTTTATGTCTTTAGTACATCCTTCTCCATTTTCCCAATTTCCAGATTGTACCATTGATTGGGAAGGGACTATGTCTCATCCTTTTCTGGTATATTTCTCCTCAGCAATCTAAAAGATGTATAAGCCCCATTTTACTCCTCATATTGAAGTATTATATTCAGTTGAATATTCAGATTTCTTGTTTTGAGTTTATTTTGGTGGTGTTTGGAAACTTGAGAGGATATTTTTTTTAACATCATCTCTTCTCTTTTTTCCTTTTAGCCTGAAAATGAAATTTCTTCAGACTGTAATCATGTAAGTATGGATTTTCCATAATTCACGTTATGTGCTTTATATATATGATGACAGATATTGGGATGCTTTTCCTGTTGTTCTGGGAAGCATAATGTTTTCTTAAATTCACTTAATCTTAACGAGAGTATGATTAACCTTATTTAAGGGCCATGGTAAATCTACAAATACTCCTCTATTGTCGAAATCAGTAGGCTCTGCCAAATAATATTTATATACTTAAGTTTAAATTTTTCTTTAGTTACAGCTACCATATGAAATTGTTTCTCTGCATGTCAGGCTTACAATTGTAGAGTTTTGTATTTTAAAGTTGTTTCATTTAGTCATCATACAGTCATCTACTGTGTGCCAAACACTGTGGTAGAAACTAAAGACACACAAATAAGCACCTTGAAGATAGAGACATATATTAGAGTTAACAGATAAGAACTCCAGAGATAACTACGATTAATACATTCAATGTCATATATATGTGTCATATATATATTCGTAATACATTCAGTGTCTATATATCTCCCCATATTACATACAGTCTGACATTAAAAGGAGAGTGACGTGAAGTCAAATCTGTGCAAAAAGTACCAGATTCTTCGGCAGAAACTTGTAAGAGTACAGTGGGGACACAAGAGTGAATTTTGCCCAGGTGGGTTGATGTCAGGAAACACTTAATAGTGGAGATGATACTTGAGTTGTGTCTTAAAAGAGGAGTAGTTATATATCTGAAATCACTCTGTCTCCACATTATTTGATAGTTTGAATGGGAGACTGCAAGAATAGAGAAGCAGGTTGGCTGCCTAAGTTGACTACTTATTCTAAAGAAGGTCTAGATAGGTCAGAGATTTAAAGTAAAAATAAAACCACAAGAGTAATAGAAGAAAACATGAACAGAGGGTAGGGTTTTTAAAACATGATACAACCTCAAAAAATATTTAAAGACAAAAAAAGATTTATAAATCTGATTGCATTAAAAACTCAGAAAAGGGGACTTCCCTGGTGTTAAAGACTTCACTTTCCAATGCAGGGGGTGCAGGTTCAATCCCTGGTTGGGAGCTAAGATCCCACATGCCTTTTGGCCAAAAAACCAAAACATAAAACAGAGCGATATTGTAACAAATTCAATAACGACTTTAAAAATGGTCCACATCAAAAAAAAAAAATCTTTAAAAAAAAACTCAAAAAAGATTTGAGGGTTTTTTCCTCAAAAATGTTATGTAAATTATGAAAAAATATTTGCAGTGCAGATGAAAAAGACTACATTCTTTAATAGAAAGTGCTGTTAATAAACATAGAAAACAGACATAAATAGACTATTCACAGGAAAAGAAAAAGATGTCCAGTAAACAACAAAAATTTCGATTCTTTCATAATTTAAAGTGTGAAAATTAAAAGAAAAATGAGTGTACTGTTTTTATCCATCTGATTAACAAATATTAAAAATTTGATAAATATACAGTATTGACAAGCATATGGAAATTTAAGCATTCTCTAGCCCACCAGTCAATGGCTACCCATTGGCCAAATCCAGACCACTGCCTGTTTTTATGCATAAAGTTTTATTGGAACACAGCCACACTCATTCAGTTACATACTGTAGCTGCTTTCCATGTTATAATGGCAAGGTTGAGTAGTTGCAACAGTGACTGTAGTTTCCTGAAAGCCTAAAAAATTTACTTTCTGGCCCTTGCAGCAAAAGTTTGCTAAACTCTGCTCTAGCCTATGGATAGGAATATAAATAAGAAAAACTTCTTTATAAAGCAGTCAACTTAAAATGATATTTGTTATGGCATTATTATGGCATTATTTATTAAGCAAAAGATTAGGAAAAAATCCTCAAAAATCTATTAATAGACTGAATCTGACAGAGAGGAAGCCCAGAAAGAAGCTCCAAAAGGGTGGAGAAAGAAGCTGATCTCCAAAGGATATTATACTGCTGAAAATGGGGACAAATAGTATACAGAAAACGGAAGGATTGATGTCCTAATAAAGAGAGGTTAGGGCACAGACCCAGGAGAAAATGGACATCTACAAGTCAAGACGAGAGCCCTCAGAAGAAATTGGTACTGCCATCACCTTGATCTCAGACTTCTACCCCCCAGATTCGTGAGCAAATAAATTTTTGTTGTTTAAGCCACCCAGTTTATGGTATTTTGTTACAGCAGCCCTGCCAAACTAATACACTTGGATTGGGATGGAATGCATTATAATTTTTCCCATTAAAGTTTTTATTTTATTTTGTTTTATTTTTATAAATTTATTTATTTATTTATTTTTGACTGTGTTGGGTCTTCGTTGCTGCGCATGGGCTTTCTGTAGTTGCAGCAAGCAGGAGCTACTCTTCGTTGCGGCACGTGGGTTTCTCATTGCCATGGCTTCTCTTGTTGCGGAGCACGGGCTCTAGGTGCGCGGACTTAAGTAGTTGTGGCACGCGGGCTCTAGAGCGCAGGCTCAGTAGTTGTGGCACACAGGCTTAGTTGGTCCGCGGCATGTGGGATCTTCCCAGACCAGGGCTCAAACCCGTGTCCCCTGCATTGGCAGGCGGATTCTTAACCACTGTGCCACCAGGGAAGCCCTAAAGTAAATTTAAAAGTAACACTATTTAAAATAGCATATAAAGCATCAAATACATAAGAATAAATCTAACAAAAGTATGTAAGACATCTCTACAGATAACTATAAAATATTAGAGAAATTTGAAGACCTAAATAAATGAAGAGATATATTAATATATACTGTGCTAGTGAGTTGGAAGACTCCATATTATAAAGACGTCAGCTCTCACCAAATTACAGATTCTGTACGATCCCATTTTTGTTGTTACAAAAAATAGTAAGCTGATTCTAAAATTTACATGGGAACACAGTTTTGACCAATAATAGCCAAAAGTCTTGAAAAGAACCAAGCAGAGAGAATTTCACCACCTGATTGAAGACTTAAAGTAGCAATAATTAAGGCAGTGTGGCAGAGGCACAGGGGTTAACAAATAGACCAATGAAACAGAGTGAGTCCAGAAACAGGCTCATATATAGATAGACACTCGAATAAAAAAATCTTAATCCTTACTGCACACCATTCACAGAAATCTATTCTAGATGCATTATAGATCTAAAGGTGAAAAGTGTAATAATAAAACTTCTAGAAGATAACATAAGAGACTATGTGGGATAAGCAAAGATTTAATAAATGGGAAACAAAAAGCAGTAAGCAAAAGCAAAAGATTGATAAATCAGATTATATTAAAGTTTGTTTCATTAAATATAGTATTAAGAGTGTGAAAAGGCAAGCCATAGAGAAGGAAAAAATATTTCAATCCTTATCTGACAGTATGTGCAGAATATATGAAGAATTCATACAAAGCAATAAAGAAAAGACAACAGGGCTTCCCTGGTGGCGCAGTGGTTAAGAATCCGCTTGCCAGCGCAGGGGGACACGGGTTCGAGCCCTGGTGAAGGAAGATCCCACATGCTGCAGAGCAGCTGGGCCCGTGCGCCACAACTGCTAAGCCTGCTTTCTAGAGCCCGTGAGCCACAACTACTGAGCCTGCGCGTCTGGAGCCCATGCTCCACGGCAGGAGGGACCACCACGGTGGGAGGCCTGCGCACCCCAGTGAGGAGTGGCCCCTGCTCGCCACAACTGGAGAAGGCCTGCATGCAGCAACAAAGACCCAACGCAGCCAAAAATAAAAGATAATAAATAAAATAAATATTTAAAAAGTCTTAACTATTAAAAAAAGAAAAGAATCCCGCTGCCAATGCAGGGGACACGGGTTTGAGCCCTGGTCCGGGAAGATCCCACATGCCGTGGAGCAACTAAGCCCATGTGCCACAACTACTGAGCTTGTGCTCTAGAGCCTGCGAGCCACAACTACTGAAGTCCGCGCACCTAGAGCCCGTGCTCCGCAACAAGAGAAGCCACTGCAGTGAGAAGACTGCACACCGCAACAAAGAGTAGCCTCTGCTCACCGCAACTAGAGAAAGCCCGTGCGCAACAACAAAGACCCAACACAGCCAAAAATAAAATAGATAAAATAAATTTTAAAAAAAGAAAGAAAGAAAAGACAACAGAATAGAAAAATGGAGAAGATAAATTTCATCAAGGAGGTGAAAGACGACCTGTATATTGAAAACTACAAGACATTACTGAATGAAATTGAAGAAGACATAAATAAATGAAAAGATAGTCCATGCTCATGGGTTGGTGGAATTAGTATTGTTAAAATGTTCATACTACTCAAAGCAATATACAGATTCCGTGCAATTCCTATCAAAATTCCAATGACATTTTTCACAGAAATAGAACAAACAATCCTAAAATTTGTTTGGAACCGTAAAAGACCCCAGTTAGCCAAAGCAATTGTGAGAAAGAAGAACAAAGCTGAAGGCATCACATACCCTGATTTCAAACTATATTACTAAGCTATAGTAATTGGAACCGTAAAAGACCCCAGTTAGCCAAAGCAATTGTGAGAAAGAAGAACAAAGCTGAAGGCATCACATACCCTGATTTCAAACTGTATTACAAAGCTATTGTAATTAAAACAATATGGTATTGGCATAAAAATAGACACATAGATCAGTGGAACAGAATATAGATCCCAGAAATAAACCCATGCATATATGTCAGTTAGTTTACAACAAAGGAGCCAAGAATATGTAGTGGGGAAAAGAACAGTCTCTTCAATAAATGGTATTGAGAAAAGTGGACCACTGCCTTACACCAGACACAAAAATTAACTAAAGACCTGAGACCATAAAACTCCCAGAAAAATAAAGGCGGTAAGCTCTTTCACGTAGGTCTTGGTGATGGTTTTTGAATGTGACACCAAAAGCAAAAGCAAAAATAAAGTGAGGCTATATCAGACTAAAAAGCTTCTGCACAGCAAAGGAAACCACCAAGAAAATGAAAAGGCAACCTACTGAATGGGAGAAAATATTTGCAAATCAAATATCAGATAAGGGGCTAACATCCAAAATGTATAAAGAACTCATACAACTCAATAGCAAAAACAAACAAACAAAACCCAATTAAAGAATGAACAGAAGATCTGTATAAACACTTTTCCAAAAAAGACATACAGATGGCCAATAGGTACATGAAAAGATAATCATCAGAGAAACCAAATCACAATGAGATGTCACCACACACCCGTTAGAATGGCTGTCATCAAAAGGACTAGAAATAACAAGTATTGATGAGGAGGTGGAGAAAAGGGAACCTTTGTGTACTATTGGTGGGAATGCAAATTGGTACAGCCACTGCAGTGTGGAGGTTCCTCAAAAAGTTAAAAATAGAACTACCATATGATCCACTTCTGGGTATTTATCTGAAGATAATGAAAACACTAACTCAAAAAGATATGTGCACCCTCATGTTTCATTGCAGCATTATTTACAATAGCCAAGATATGGAAACAATATAAGTGTTAAATGGTTAAGAAAATGTGTGTATACATATACATACATACACACACACACAATGGAATATTATTCAGCTGTAAAAGGAAGGAAATCTTGCCACTTGAAACAACATGTATGGACCTCGAGGGCATTATGCTACTGAAATAAGTCAGACAAAGACATATACTATACGATCTTTCTTTTATGTGGAATCTTAAAAACAAAACAAAAAACAAAAAAAAACAACACTAAGCTCATAGATACAGAGAACAGATTGGTGGTTGCCAGAGGTGGGAGAAATGGGTGAGCTGGTTTTTGTTGTTGTTGTTTTAGTTTAAATAAATTGAATTTTTTAAAAATAGAAATTGTTCCATAAGATACAATATAACTGCTGGATGGACAAATTTAGGATAAGCCCTTAATTAAAAAAAAAGAAAGAAAGAAAAGAAAAATGGGTAAGATACTTGAACATCCATGTCTTAAAGATGGTACTTGAATGATCTACAAATAAATGGAAAGGTGCTCATCCTCATTAATAATCAGGGAAATGGAAATTAAAACCTGAGTGAGATACTAGTATCTACATTCACCATTAGAATTGCTAAAATTCAGAAGACTGACAGTGTTAATACCAAGCATTACTGTGAATATAAAATAAGGGAGCTTTCGTGATCGCTTCGGCAGCACATATACTAGAATAAGGAAGTTTTCAAATACTGATGGTGATAATGTAAATTAGTGTAACTACTTTGAAAGCTGTTGGGTATTACTTACTAAAGCGGAACTTAGGCATAGTATATAATACAGCCTTTTCACTTCCAGGTACTTACCCCACAGAAATGCTTATGTATCTGTCTAACCATGTAAGGAACATTTATAGCAGCTCATAATAGCCCTGTGAGTAAATGGTTAACAAAACCTTTCTTTCCCCTTCAGGAGAATTTCAATCCTGTTAACTATGTAGTTCAGTTCCCTGGTGACCTAATAAGGGTAAAATACCAACTAAGGTTCAAGGCAGTATTACTTATGATAAAAATGACCCTGATTGGTAAATTCTATATGGATTGGGGAGAACTATAAATGAATTATAAATACTCATTGGGGGTGCCATACTAGAGGTTTCCCTAAATGTGGTGACTCTTGTACCTGGGTGTGTGTGTTCCTTGCAGGGATCCTGGAAACTATGCCCAGAGGGCTGTTTCAAGAGATAATGGCTCGAATGGGGCTTGAGGGTTTCTAAGCCAAAACTACCTCTTACAGTGCCTGTTGGGAGTGTTGTCTTCTCATACCTGAGCTGTCATCTGGAGAGAAGATACCGCCAGATGGCTACATAGACTGTTGCCATGACTCCCATTGGAGAGGAACAGTTGATGCTGCCCTGCTGACCGACAATTTGTGGTTCCTGTCTTTTCTCCAGCACAGACTTGTCCACAAACTCCAGACTCCAAGTGCTGATTTCACGTTTCTATGCTGTCTCACAGTCATTTCTAGAACTGAACTCTTGATTTTCTACCTCTAAACCTCTCTTGTTACAGTCTTCCCAATCTCAGTTCTTCCCATTGCTCAAATCAAAAACCTTGATTCCTCTTGTCCTCTTATATCCCACATTCAGTCTGTTAGCAGCCTTGCTGTCTGGCTGCTCCTTTTGGAACGTGTCCTGAATCTGACCATTTTCACTGCTACCCCCTGGTTCAAGCCATCGTCAGTTCTCTTTTGTGCTTCTTTAATAGCCTCCTAAGTAGTCTCCCTTCTTCTGCCCTTGTCCCTCTACAGTCTGTACTCCATGCTACAGCCTGAATGATTCCTCTAACAGTCAGGTCGTATTACGTCTCTGCCCAAAACCGCAGAAGCTTTTTTCTCACTTATTAAACTCCCAGGTCCTTAACAGTGGCCTACAAAACATGCAGAGAGCAGAGACCTGCTCCTTGGCCTCTTCTACCACTGTCCGCCTTGCTAACTCTACTTAGGCCACAAGCAGCCTCCTCGCTATCCCTCAGATATTCACAGAATGTGCCTGACTTAGGTCTTTTGCATTTGCTGTTCATCATGGAACAGTCACCTTTTCAGGATATTCATTTTCCTTGTACCCCTCTATTAAAGCACCCCTCACCCGTCACTTCAGTTCTTTTATACTAGCTTAATTTTCTTTATAGCATTCAATACCTGATCTATTTATTTGATCATTTGCATATTATCTTTCTCTCCTTCATACAATGTAAACTACTTGAGGGCAAGGATTTTGCCCTTCTTTGCTCACATCTGTCTTGAGTGGTGCCTGGTATATATTAGCCACTCCAAAAAAAAAAGAAAAAACTTGAATGAAAAATACGAGAAAATTTCCAAGAACTGAAGGATGAGTTTCTAGATTAAAAGTGCCCATGAGTGCCTCACACCATGGATGGAAAGATAACCCAAACCAATTTTAGGGTTCTGAAAAGAACCCTGGGAGTAAATAAAAGATCTCAAAAGCTTTCAGAGAAAAAAATAATAGTTAAGGTACTGGGAGTTTGAATAATATGATACTTCTCATTAGCATTACTGGAAACTAGAAGAGAGTAGACCAGTGCCTTTAAAATTCTGAGGAAAAATTATATTTAGTCAAGATAATACAAAATAGACATTTCATACATAAAATTTTTCAAGACATTTACTACCCATACATGTTTTCTCATAAAGCTACTAGAGGATGTGCTTCGCCAAAATGAGGGAATACAGCAAGACAAAGAAAATTAAAGAACCCAGTAATTAGTGCATCAGCCTAAGAAAAAGCAAAGGAATTCCCAGGATGCTGGTGAAGGATGACACCTGTGCAGTGGCTTAGATGGCAACCAGTCCTGACTGAAGCAGGAAGATGGAAGACTCCAAGAGGAATGTCTCACCTGAGAGATCATTGAAGCATTTGAACATTTTGAGAGATTTGCTTTTCCAGTGAAGAGATGGGGGATTAATTAGTAATGGGCATATCGAAAATAGGCTTATGAAATAAATGACTGTTAACTATATGACAAACTAAAAATTGAAAGAAATATAATATTCTATATGGCTCATTATATATAGTATTTTTACATAATCAATAACGTAAATACTGAGTATCTAATGACATGATGACTTAACTATATTGGGAGGATTGGGATCAGGAAGAGGGTATAAGAGTTCATTCCTTACCTTCTATAGTATAAAGCTATTATACAGTATCTAAAGCTAACAGGTCAAGAAATAGCAATTTAAGTAGCTTAAAAGTATGGAGGTAATCACCATAAGAAAAAGCTAAAAGAATTGTCTCTGGGTAATGGGTAGGACTTTAGAAAGGGACTTTGTGGGGGACTGCTTGTTTGTTTAGATTGACTACCTTTGACTATTTAACTAAACAGACAGCTTTGATTTAAAAAATTTTAAGGATGAATGGAAGAGTAAGTAGATTAAATAAACTTAGACTATACTTTCAAGGAGCTTGACTGTGAAGGAAGGATTTTCCTTCATAAGTCAGACAGAGAAAGACAAATATCATATGATATTGCTTATATGTGGAATCTTTAAAAAAAGGGTACAAATGAACTTACGTACAAGAAAGAAATAGAGTTACAGATGTAGAAAACAAACTTCTGGTTACCAGGGGGTAAGGCAGGGGAGAGGGATAGATTGGAATATTGGGATTGACATATACACACTACTATATATAAAATAGATAACTAATAAGGACCTACTGTATAGCTCAGGGAAGGAACTCTACTCAATTCTCTGTGATGGCCTATATGGGAAAAGAATCTAAAAAAGAGTAGATATATGTATATGTATAACAGATTCACTTTGTTCTGCACCTGAAACTAACACAACACTGTAAGTCAGCTATACTCCAATAAAAATAAAAATTAAAAAAAAGAATTTTCCTTCACTCCCCACACCCAAATCTTGTCATTATTCTAAATAAATACCTCAAATATATCCCATCTTCTCCCATCCAAAAACTCTTGCCTTTTAACTGGCCTACTAACCCCCTCTGTGTAGCCCTTCTCTATACAACCAGAGTTCATCTTTTGAGTTCTCTGATTAAAATTATCCATTAGCCTCTCATTTCCTTTAAGATAAAATCCAGATTCTTTCATATGAGCTATAATACTCAGTGTGATCTAACACCCCTTCTCCCCTGATCTTTCATACCCTCAACTCCAGCCATTCTGAACTATGGGATTCCCAGAAGTTATCATTATTCTTTCTGTTCTTTCTACCCTTGCAGTCCTAGAACCCCAGTCTTCCTCAGTTCATCTGACAAAATTCCTTCTTACTCCTGGCCCAGTATAACTTGACCACTACCAGCCTCACCTATCCCTCCTCTACAATCACTGTGATATGTTCTTTCCTTGTATTCCCATAATATCTTCTGCATGCTTCTGTTACCACATTTATCACACTGTGTTTTTATTGCTTATTTTCTTCCCATTCTGACTCTTCCTTTTGTTTCCTGTGGTGGAGCTTCTTGACTACTGAGACAGTGGCTTTTTTTTTTTTTTACTTCCAGCTTTCTCAACTTTGTCGCCTAACACGATACTCAGATTATAGCAGTTACTCAGTACATATTTGGGGGAGGGAGATGGGTGCGTAGATGGATTCAAAGATGAGACTCTTAAAGTTAAGGAAATTGAAGCTGAAATACATCATGCTAACCAATAGTATTTATTGTCAAATTGCAGTTATTTTTCTTAGTTGATTATAGCCTCTCAGAGGAAAGGACACTTATCAAATATGCTGTAAATAATCAGCTCTCAGTAATCAAGTGTAATGTGTGTTTATCTCTTTTCTAGAGGAAAATGTACTTGTGGCAACCTATGTTGAATTCCCTTTTTACCTATATTCCTGAAAGAGAATAATAATGCATTAATAAGTCATATTAAAAGTGAAAGACCAGAAAGTAGATTAATGGTTGCAAAGGATGGGAGTAGGGAGGATGGGGGGTGGTAGAACAGGCATGGGGTTTGTGCTGGGGCGATGAGAAGGTTCTTGAATTATAAGGTGGTGATGGTTGTGCACCCTTGTGAGTACAGTTGACCCGCGAACGACACAGGTTTGAGCTGCACGGGTCCACTTACACACAGGTTTTTTTTCAGTAGTAAATACTGCAGTACTGCAGGAATCTGAGCACGGGGAACTGTGGATGCAGAGGGGCCCCTATAAATTATACTCAGATTTTCAACTTCACAGAGGGTTGGTGCCCCTAATGTGGCCGTTGTTCAAGTGTCAACCATATACTAAAAAAACACTGAATTGTACACTTTAAAATCGTGAATTTTATGGTATGTGAATTATAACTGAAAATGTGAAAAAAAGATGAGAGGTAGAATATTTAGCATTAGACAATAGTATCATAGTTATCTGGGAGGAGTCCTGTTCGTAAGGAAATTTACACCTATTATCAGAACAAATAAGGTTCCAAATTAAAAGTTAAAGACATTCAAAAGATCTAAATGATTATCTAAATGGTTTTTGTCAGAAAATCTGTTTCTAGCCCAATCATAGGACATCTGAGTTTGCATTAGATAAAGTAAGGAAATACTCTGTGGTTTGTATTTATTTTTTTTGACATTTGTTGCTGTTCACTCCAACTCTAAGTACCAGACAACTTTTTTCTTTCTTGCATTTTCTCTTTCTTTCTTTCTTTCTCTTCCTTTCTTTTTCTTTTTTTTTTTTTTTACATGGAAGAAATGGCATTGGGTCAGCTGCAAGTCACTCAATAAGGAGGACATTTTTAATCTGTCTTTGGTTTAATATACATATAGAATCAGAATGTGTTGCTTTAATTTTAAAATATAACATTTAATTACCATGTAGCACTGACTTAGATAGATGGTAGTAGATAGATAAATACTAAAATGTATTTGTCCAGTTCTAACCACATCTTTTGAATCATGGGATATACTTCTGAGGAGCCAGGAGGCCTAAGATGCCTTCAGTTAGAACTAAGCTTCTCCTATATCTATTCTCAGTTTGGCCTTATATGTACTATTGGTTGAACTTATCATGGTATAGATTTGTTCTTTTGTTGATCTTTTCAACAAATATTTATCAATGCCTGTGTGTTGCATGTGCTCTTCTAGGCACTGGGCATATAGTAGTAAACAAGGCAAAAGTCCCATCCTCTTAAAACTTTCATTATAGATAGTAGCCAGATTCTTACCCCTTTTTCTAAAAACTCACTTATTGATGATAGTTGGACGATTAGAGTTTTTTACTGCTTTTCTTTGTTTTTTGTTTTTGAGGAGGGAGGAGAAGAAATCCTACTCATCCTTTATATTTTATATCTTCACAAAATCTTCTTCACTCTTACGTGGAATTTACTGCCTGTTTCTGTGTTGTTCCTAATGCACTTTATATTAGCTTCTGTTCTACTTCTAAAAAGCAAATCTGGTCATGTCACTCCCTTATTTCCCTTTTAGTGACTCCCCATTACTCTTGGGTTAAAGTTCAGACATGACTTATAAGGGCTTTATGATCTGGTCCTGGCCTGTGTCTCCAGAGTCAATCCTCCATTGGACTTTCAGTTCGTCTAACATGCCCTGCTTCCCATTCCAGTGAGCTTCCACGCATGCTGCTTTATTTACTTAAAACAGTCTTCTTACCCTTTTTAATATGGCTAACTGCTACTAATTTTTCAGATTTCATCATAGATAGCACTTTCTCTGGTAAACCTTCCCTGACCAAACCCCCTGGTGCAGTGTGGGGTACTCCTCCCCTGTACTGCTGTGGCACCTTGTGATGCCATTAACCAAATACACATTACCTGCTATTACCATAGCCACCACTGGACAGTGTTTGTCTTTCTCCTCCTGCTTTAACCCCCAGTTCCTAACACAGTGTGTGCTCAAACATTTGCTTCTGTTTCCTGTAATAACCTATGAAGCCCTTGAGATTAGACTGTGTGTGGTACATCATAAGAAGTGCTAAGCAGATGTTTGAATGAATCAGTGAATGAGTGATTGTATTCTTTAGTCTTGGAGTGCAGCCATCTGAAAGAAAGGCTTGTGAACTGCCCCTCCACCCCCCAAACCTCTTCATGTTCTACGTCATACAAAGCTCCTGCTCTGTCGCTCCATCTGAGCAGAGTTTAAGAGCTCATTTTTGCTACTTTTCAGAAATTGAATCATGTATTGAAATTTTTTAACTGAAGCTGCAAAAATAAAGTAATATTCAGCCCTCGCCCATGAATAGTAATGGCTTTAGAGATTTCATAGCTTAAGACATGTTAAAACAGTTGTGTAAAATAGACCTTATCGTGTATATGTCAAGTTGAGGGTTTTAGAGGAATAAAGAAAGATGTGTCAGGAAACTAGACTCTAGACAACACTCCTTCACTCCTTCAGTGAAAAGCACTGTTGATTGTGAAATCTGCAACTAAACCTACCAATTCTTGAGCTTCTGGGTTAGACTTTTTGATTTAAGAATTTTGCATATACAACCTATTTATATTTTCTCTGAAACCCTTGTCAGGAATTTTCATTTTAATTTTTTTCCTGACTTAAAAAAAAATTTGTCCTTAAGTAAAAATAGAGAAGAGTGTATGTCCGAATGGTAGTGTTTTATTTTGTCTGCACATTTTTTCCTTTTATCTGTAAATACAGTGACATTTTATCTTTTTGTTTGTTAACTGAAGTGTGAATATGTTTTATCTGACTCTGTATAATGAAATTTTATCATTTATAGTAACCACTGATGTTAAATTTCATACTATTCTAACTGGAGTTTTTTTGTTTTTTTTGTTTTGTTTCTCTCTTATACCTAGTTGTTATGGAATTATAAGCTGAACCTAACTACAGATCCCAAATTTGAATCTGTGGCCAGAGAGGTTTGCAAGACTACCATATCAGAGGTAGGTTGTGAAAGAAAGAATTTTGTGGATATTTAATGACTTAGAAGCAAAAATTACATCTGTTGACCAAACCAGTCATTAAGGGAGGAATGACTGATTCAGTTACTTTACTTTTCTTGGAATTAACGTATGTCTTGGCTCAGAGATAGGCTAAAGGGGTGTAATTAGACTTCTTTTTCTTAACGTTCACCTACACTTACAGTAGGATGCTGTTGATTCAGACAAGTTGGAAATCAGGCTCTTTTTGTCCCCAAACGGAGAATACAATCACTTCTGTCATCAGTCAGTGCTCTCACACATTGTACAATCTGCTTATGACTGAGGCGTATCAGAATGGTTTCCCCAGGAGGCTGATAAACATTCCTAAGTGTTTTGGCTATGCACTTGGACCAGTTGAACCACAGGGCATATGCTTCAAATAATAGGAGTTAGCATTAAAAAGGTTTGTAAAAAGACTGTATATATTGTTATAAATGGATATTGAGTATAAAAACAAAAATAAAAATAATTACTAAAAATGTATAACATTATATGGATGCTAATTGGTGATATTTTTCAATCATTTCTCTTGGCTCAGTGTAAATATCAAATAATATTAGTGAAAATTGTGGTATTGGAATTTTTATTTTAATTTACTTTATTTTTTAGAATTAGTGATAGAAATTCCATGAAGCTGGGGATTTCTTCATACTGAAAGAATCACAAAGAAAATAGTTGCTATTTTTTTACCTCAAAGTTAATAATCACAGATCTTACATCATATAGATTTGTCCCCAAACTACCCTATTGATGACTTAATTCAGGACCATTTTCTCCTGAGGTCTTACGGAAGACTCTACTCCAACCAGATAAGTCCTCAGCTTGTGTTCCTAACTTTCGTCATTATGGGATCTTGTGGAACCTGTTTTCTTCCTCAAACTTTCTACTACTGAATCAGATATGCGTTATTCTTTTAAAGCAGTGACCCTTCTTCATATGCGTTGGGGCTTCAGAATAGAATACCTTATTTTAAAACATTGATCTTCAGCTTCTAGGTTCAGTATTATGCACCTCAAACTCCCAATGTGACTCATGTACATACCAGTTTGAGTGCCATGTGGAAATTTAGCTCATAGAATATGCAGATTCATCAGAATAATCTCCCCCTTTGCTGGTTTTATCCATCTATTTATAAAATGAAACTGGCTTCCTTGTAATGTATATGTTATGTTATGGCCCTCTTGTAACCTTTTGGGGTGTTGTGGTTTTATAAAAGATTAATGTAACAGGGACACTTCTCCCTCCCTAGAGGGAGATTATTCTGGAGTCAAGAAAATTAAATATCAGGAAAAACATAGTTGCCAACAAAACATTTTATTCTGCATCTCCCTCTTCTTTCTTAATTTTGGAATCCTTCCAAGGAGGAAAACAACATCATAAGAATACTGAAGACTGCCAACCAAACTTTTTATTTACTCTCCATGATTGAGTCAAATATCGCTTGCTTTTCTCCTGCCTCATGTCAAAAATAGAGTGACTATAGCATTTTATAATGGCACCTTAAGAATCTGCTCCCCAGCCACTTCAGAGTTTACACCCATTCGTAAATATGTTGACGATTTAATGCTGTTTTTTGCTGTTAATCTTAGAAATTTCTTTTATTGTATTAAACTTCTCTCCAATAGAGTGGTTGAAGAAAAGCATACCCTTAATTCAAACACTACATCTGGTTGTAATTGGTGGTGAACAAATAGGTGTTTCAGTAAAATCTCAGGTGATTGAAGCTAAATATACATTTAATTTCTTATTGAGGCTCCAATTCAAAATGTCTCTTGGTCTTTCTTCAGAGTTTTAAACCATTGATTGCCCAGTATTAGAGCCTATATGAATACTTCTACTTCATTGTTTTAAAACCCAGGTGTCTGCCACTAGTCCTGTGTTTTTTATGCAGGGTTTTTCCAGTGGTTGAATTATAAATGCTGAGATTTTCAAGCAGCTATTTCTCCTTTCACTGTTGAAACTTACCTCTGTTTTGCTTTAAAAAAATCACAAACAAACAAACAAAAAACCCTTTTCTTGGAAATACATTCACGGCCCTCTCTCTAGGCATCACCCAAAAAAAAGAGCTCAAGGTTAAGCTGAAAACGTTGCATTCAGCTTGTTGACTGTTGAAGATCTCTGCTGCCTCTTGAAACCAGTGTGAGGCTATTTAAATTTCCAGGTTTGCTTCTTTAAAAGTAAACACAATTTCCTCTCTTGAACTGAGTCTTTGACTTGCTCTGGATTTAATCCTGGGGTCAGACATGAAGAGACCCACCGGCCTATAGGACAATTAGTATGTGGTATGTCCTTCACCTAGCACCTTTTGGAAAAGGAGATTGTATTTGTCTTATCAAGTGTACATGTTTACCATAGGTGGTGTAATAGTAGAGAATGGTCTCCATTGGTTTCAAAAAAACCAGTAAAATATTCCCTTCTCATTTATATTGGAAACAGACATTTACATTTGGCTCCTTCCTCTTGTCAAAACTGCCACTTTTGTTTTTTTTTTAATTGCTCCAAATGCAACAGGCTTTTTCCAAACAACCTTCTCTGCTTTATAATTCAAGCTTAAAACCCTGTAAGTAGATTTCACTTTTTTATGCCTGAATTTCAACATTTTGGGGCTATTTTCCTTCATTAGCACTTGTGATTTTATGTGTACTTTGCGGGAACACTACCCATGTGGAGTCACGCTGTGCTTGATCCACTAGATCATATGTCTAAACCACCCAGATTACACTTGCAATGGCCTTCCCCCTTCCCAAACTTCTTGCCAGACTGCACTGAACATCATGTTTTTTTAATAAATTGATTTATTTATTATTTATTTTTGGCTGCATTGGGTCTTTGTTGCTGCGCGCGGGCTTTCTCTAGTTGCGGCGAGTGGGAGCTACTCTTTGTTGCGGTGCGCGGGCTTCTCATTGCGGTGGCTTCTCGTTGTGGAGCACGAGCTCTAGGCGCGCGGGCTTCAGTAGTTGTGGTTTGCGGGCTCTGGAGCGCAGGCTCGGTAGTTGTGGCACACGGGCTTAGTTGCTCTGCGGCATGTGGGATCTTCCTGGACCAGGGCTGGAACGCATGTTCCCTGCATTGGCAGGCAGATTCTTAACCACTGCGCCACCAGGGAAGTCCCTAAACATCATATTTAAACATATTTCTGTTCTAGACCACAGTGTTAAAGCTGGGATTCTGCTAGGTTCAAAACATATGTCCAAATCCATAGTTAATTCAGAATACATTAATGTCATGTCAAGAGGTAATAGTATGCCTTCCTCCCTCCCTCCCCTTGGTCATTAGGTTTACCTAACATTAATAGTTTGCTGTGTAGCTTGGCTTGGGATATGCAACTAGACTTTAGTTCTGCACCTGTTTTTCAGACCTGTTCCTTAGACTAATCTTCTCACTGTCCATTGTGTTCTTTGCATGGATAAAGGGACTTCTCAGTAGAATCATTATAAAAAGAGCTGTCAAAAGCTCTTTTCAATAAATACATTTTAATAAATTTTCTCAACAAAGCTGAAAATTTTTAAAAAGCTCTTTTTACGCCATTTAAACATGGGTTCTACCTAAGCATTTGTATATGTATGTATTTTCTTGCAAAGCATATTAATCAGGTGTTTCCTAGAAGGTGCAACGATCTGAGTAGGCATGGCACACTATTTTCTTTAAAACACAAGCATTTCTAAGTGTTTTCCTTTTTCTCCCGCGGAAGAAGAAACAAGAAAATATCATTCTCTCTTTTGTAAAAGTTGTTTGATAAGAGAATAGAATACTTGTGTAAAACAGCCACTTTCCTTTGAGCAGATCAAAGAGTGTGCTGATGAACCAGTTGGAAAAGGTTACTTGGTTTCCTGCTTGGTGGATCACCGAGGCAACATCACTGAGTACCAGTGTCACCAATACATCACCAAGATGACAGCCATCATTTTCAGTGATTACCGTCTAATCTGTGGCTTCATGGATGACTGTAAAAATGACATCAACATTCTGAAATGTGGGAGCATTCGGCTTGGAGAAAAGGTATCTACTACACTGCCTTCACCAAAGGGGTCTTACAGACTCGATGAATGAAAAGCTTTGTATGACTGGCATGGAAAAAATTTAGGGCTGGAGGTAGACTTAAAGTTGAGGTCCAGACAGCCCCAATATCTAAGGCTAGTTGGCCTGTGGGTGCACTTCATCTGTTTGTAACAAATTGTTTCAATACTGTATGGGGGAGTAGAGGAATTAATATCTGCTAAGATTAGTGTTAGCTTCAAAATGCAAAACCAGCTGCTGGTTACTTATAACGTTCCTCTAGAAAAGTATTCTGTAGTCCTGTGGGAAAAGTAGTTGGATTAGGAGAGACTCAAGTTCTCTAACCTTTCTTTGCATATACCTCACTGTTGCCATAAAAAAAATTACTTAGTAAGCACACCAGTATAAAAGAAGATAACGTATATAAAAATTAGAAAATTTTAAAACATGGAAGGTATTTTTAGCTTCTCAGAAGAAAGCTACTCTGTAAATGTGATATATGTTATGTTCATCTCAGGAGAACTAGTTTTAGTAAAGGCAGGAAAGAAAATAACTACCTAGCTTCTTCTTCCTTAATTATATCTGATCTTATTTTTGTCCTTAATAGTCTGTTGTCCGGAGGGTCACAATGGAGGTTCAGCCAGGTTTATGCTGAATTTGTTTGCTTAGCAAAAATGAAAGAACTCCTGAGAAGTAGCAGATGCCAGTGGGAGAGGTAGTCTGAGACCTGTGTATGGCATCAGCTGTTAATTGCTGCTGCTCATTAATCTGCTGTTTAGGAAGTACGAGAGAAAGCAAAATCCATTTGTGCCTTTGCCCTCTGTTTGTTCAGAGCACTGTGACTTGCAAGCTTCCGTCCCCAACTGGGGGGCGTGGTGTTAGAATTCTGGAACTGCACACACCAGTTCAAATGAAGGTTTGAGTGCTGGTTATTGTCTGGCTGTCACCAAATACCCTTTGCTTCATACCAGCACAGGGCTCGCCCTTTCACAGGGAACCTCTGGGTCGGTCTTGAGAGCACTGTGAACTGGCATACAGCTTTCAGGCAGCTAATGAAAGGCCAGTTTTAATAAAGGAGGGTGATTCTTCACTTTCCCAGCACACTGTAGAAATGGCACAAAAGCATTTAAGTCACCCTGATAATTCAGGAAGCGCCTCTGACTTTATTTAGGGTGTTGAGGGTTATATTCTGTTCCAAACCTCACTCTTAAAAATCTTCATAGAAGTGTTACAGACACACTTTTCAGGAATCAATGATGACACATTTTCATTTTTGTGGTTAGTGATCCGTGCTGTAGAGCAGACCATTACAATTCACCTCTCTTTGTAGTAGTTCTTCCCTGTTGCCCACCAAGATAATCACTGGTTAGCTTCCCACTAGCAATCTGAATTGTCAGTGTAAAACCTGCTTTCAGCTGCGTGTACAAGTTACTAAGTCTGCACTGACTTGAACCATGGCAGAATATAATAGTGCCAGAGCCCAAAGATGTGACAGTGAGGATTGATTTTTCAGCTTAGTTAAAATAACAAAAATGCTTCCATGGACCATCCAAATGCACATTTTTGTCATTTTCATCTTTGGCTGTACCTACCAGTTAGATGAATTTCTTTTTACTCCAGACCCCCACCCTAGCACCCTAGAATGACTCATGCCTGCACTTCTGAAAAAGCATGTTCCTTTGTATGTAATCCACCCTATTGCTACAGCCAAGTTTAAAAACGATAGCAGTCTGTCCTCAGCCCTTCTTTGCCTTTTTCTAACTATAGTTTCCTTCTCTGAAGCCAAGTTATTTAGTTTTGAAAATTATCCTGAGAATTTATAAAGTCAGCTTCTGACCACAGAAGAGAACGCACTCGTCAGTTTTAAATTTGTTGCCCTGAAGCTTGCAAACTCCTCTGTGACTAGCTTTGAACTCACCTCCAGAGGTCAGAGGAGAGGCGTCATGGTTAATCTGTTTATACCCTGCCTCTGTATGAACATACAAATGTCATAATTTCAGAACTATAATGATTTTTTCAGAATGTTAATGTATGTAAATTTTTAGAACAAAGACTATATATTTAATAAAACCTTTGGAATTTTATAAATAAATATTTTTAAAATGGAAAGGCAGATCTCCAAAAGTAAATGTAAATAATTTATATCATTTGAAGAGAAAGCAGGATGTGGCATAACAGGAACTTAGTTGCGGACAAGTGCCCCACATTATTACTACTTTTATACTTTTCACACACTAGTTTTATCATTTTATTCTTTCCTGCTTTTAACCAACTACTTTGAGTAGTTCAGACATTCTTTTTCTCTCTTTACCTATAGAGGTAGATCACAGAAGACATTACAAATGTTGAAATGGAGGATGGTTAATAGCAGAGATGAAAACTGAGTTCTTGCCCACCTTTTTGTGATTAGTGTTATCCTTCTCTGGTCTTTCAAAAAAATTTTTAAAAAGGACAAGGTGTATGGAGAAGAAAAAATATTACTTATTGAACTGCTAAAAACTGATTGGGACACTAGTAATAGTTTTAAGACAGACATTTGTCTCACCACAATAGAATTTTAAAAATTCATTGTAAGTCCATTTACAGTATCATTTGTTATTCATATGTCAAGCCTGCATATTAATAACTTTTTAAAACCTAACCCTAAGTAATTTCATTTTCTTGTAGGTAATGTGCTGCTATACAGTCCCTTGCTTTCATTCATATTCAGTAATAACCCTACAGTCTTCTTTGTCAAATATTTGCATACATTTCAGTTGTATAACTCAAATGGGCTGAACTGAAAAGCTCAGAGACTCTGGGAAACTGAGAAGAATTCCTGAAATATCTTTATTAGAAAAAATTATCTAAAGTTATGATAAATGAAAACATCTAATGGAGGTGATGTTATGGCTCAATACTAATATGTGGTGCTACAATTGCTATAATTAAAATTACATCTCAGATTCCTTAGAGGGTCTCAAACCATGGTGCTGGTGCATTTAAACAGTTGTAAACCCTAAGTATACAGGGAAACACTTAGACTCATTACAGGGAAATCATTTCTTTACCCTATGATGTCAGAACTAAAGGGTAAGTCTAAATCGTGAGTTGGCTATCATGCTACTATTTTCAACCTTTTTTATATGATTACGACCTAATTGCTAGCAACCTCTCAGTAAGTTATTATGAGCTACTAAAATTTGGTATAAGATATTATTTCATTAACAAAACATGTTTATAATAATCTCTTGTAAACTGTAAATAGTAAGTGACTGATATGTTTCCAAATCTTTGTTACCACAGGTTTGTTTTTCCTTTGAGAAGTGGAAATGGGTAGGGCTTTTCTAAGTGGGCCAAAGTCAGACAAATTTTAGTGTCACTCATAAATTAGGAAGAAAAAATAAGCTTTACTCTGAATTTCTGGGGTTTGTGTCCACTCTTCTCTCTGTCCTTATCTTTTTGTCACTTGTCCTTCAGAGTTTTTTCTCCCTTCAGAATTACTCTTTAAAAAAACTTTTTGCTTATCTCAGGTTTCTAAGCATTGGATGGAATCATAAAGCTAGTGAGAAAGTTTGAGGTACAGATAGAAAATAGGAAGGCATGAGAATCTGCTGGTATAGTGTGCTTCCTGATCTTTTTTGGATCAGAAAACCTTTTGGAATTTAATGAAAGCTATGAACTTTCCTCAGGAAAAATATACAAAACCCACATACAAACTGTAGGAGTTTCATAGCACTCCAAGGCCTAAAAAAATAAATGGTGGACTGTTAGCTAGGTGCCTTATGTTCTGCAGCTTGGACGAGTTGATAAACTCCTCTAGGCCTCTGTTTACTCAGCTGCACAATAGGTATCACAGCTCGTAGCCCCTTTTCATAGGTATATTAAGAGAGAACATGAAAATTTTCATGAAAATACTTGGAAATTAATGTGCTGTGGAACAAACCCTATTACAACAAAATGGAAAAAAACTATATACATTTTTTGTTGAATTGAAATTTTAGTAAAATAGATATTTCCCTACCTAGTTTTAGGAGTCTTATGTACAGATGATCTCATAAACATGGTATTTTACTATAACGAGATTTTATATACGTGCGTGTGTGTGTGTCAGTAAAATGATAACACTGAATTTTCTGCTGCTTTGGTTTGGTACATCTATGGATATACCTCTCAAGTTTTTGAAGCATATCTTCTGAATATAAAAGATTAGGGCTCTTAAATAGAAAATGTTTAGGGGAAATTTTTCATATTTTGAATGAATGAGTGCTTGTGGTTGCTACGGGGTAGATGCAATGTACAATTAAAGATAATTGGATGGTTTTAGGAAAGCTCTCAAAAGCAGTTTGTGTAAATGGTGGTAATCTTGTTAAATCATATTAAGATAAATCCAGAACATCAAAGTGAACATTACACTAAAGAGTGGGGTCTTTGCGGACAGTATAAAATAGAAAAAAGAGAAAGAAGGTCTCTATAACATGTTTTCTCAATGAATTTTGAGGTTTGTTGTTATTTTTTAAACTTGACTAAAGCACTATTATTTGAGAAATACCTAGCCCTTAGAGGTAAATTAACAGATATTTCTGCAGTGTTCTATCAATATTGACATGAACTATGATCACCACATTGGGCTGATGTAATTTCTTTAAAATTTTCTGACATTTTAAACTCTGAAAAGTCAGGTTCTTGTTTCTAGTGCAAACTAAACTGACTTAAATTTCCCAGGATCTGTATTTTCATTTATAGCTTGCAACTATTACATTCTTACCAAAGATTATCGAGGGCATTTTCTGTAACTTCCACAATGTGGTTGGTTCTCACCCTATTTCTCAATAGAACATTGATAAACTATTGTGTGTTGAGTTGGTTTTTTTGGTTTTTTGTTTTTAACCAAATGATGTTTATTTGATGCTCATGGTGGTGAGAGTTTTTAAATGTTAGTATCCTTGTTGTTTTAGGATGCACATTCACAGGGTGAGGTGGTATCATGCTTGGAGAAAGGCCTGGTGAAGGAAGCAGAAGAAAGAGATCCCAAGATTCAAGTCTCTGAACTCTGCAAGAAAGCCATTCTCCGGGTGGCTGAGCTGTCCTCAGATGACTTTCACTTAGACCGGCATTTATATTTTGCCTGCCGAGATGATCGGGAACGTTTTTGTGAAAATGTGAGTCAGCTCAGAAACTGTTCTTCTTTGCTTCCTTTTCTTCCTAAATATTTTTTTATACTCGATTCCAAAATTAAACCAACACAAGCTGTCACATGTAGAAAAGTCACTGAAATGGAAGGTGGAGTTGATCCCAGGATAACAGAAAGTTATCTGGGTATTGGATACGGCTGCTCAGCCTTGAGGTAACATCTAGTTAACACTTGGCTTCGAACAGTCTCCATACGTTGTTTTTTCTACTCTATCTCACTTCTCAATTACAGTTCTTGGAAATCTGTTTTATATATAGGAATCCTATCTTACCAGGGAATCCCATTTCACATATATTCCATGGCTAAAACTTGGCCATATTACGTATTTATATTTAACTAGTTTTGGCTAACACAAAGGAAGCAGCAGGTGGCTAACTTTTAAAACCAAATCCTTGGTTACTACCTGCGTACCCTGTAGAACAACTTTCCAACCCTTTAGGCAGAAATCTCCATCTTTACCACAAAGGACTGAGTGTGACTTGTGTACACTCCTACTCTGCCTGCTGTTTTGAATTAATAGCTTTAACTATCAGAACCACTGATCAGAGCCAATGCTAGAGTTTTACTGACTCTAGCATAAAGTTGTAAGAAGAGAGACTCATTGACGCTTCTCTTGGTTTCCTAATTAACAGTATGTCTGGGAACACATGACAGTGTATTCAAATACCATGGGAAATTTTTTTTCATCTTCACTGCAATCATTATTTTCTTTCAAAGGCTACTAAATTTTATAAATGACTGAGCCATGTGTTCAAAGGTAGTCATCATTATAATAATTTAACAAAGTTCTTTGTAAGATTGTGGATACTGCCCAGCATAACTACTTAGCTAGTGATGATGATGATGATGTTATATTCCATCTTACAGACACAAGCTGGTGAAGGCAGAGTATATAAGTGCCTCTTTAACCATAAATTTGAAGAATCCATGAGTGAAAAAGTAAGTATTACTTTGAAACAAACCAGCATTTTATTCATTTTCTTAAAAGCTTTCTCAAATCCTCTCAAATAATATTCTTATAAACTCATACCAAAATATAAAATACTGATACAGCTTGTCCTTTTCGGAGGTAAGATACTTGGCTTTTAGTAGGAAACCAAAACATATTTCACTTAAACCAAAAAAATTAAGCTTCTCGTGATATCTGGACTTTGGGAAGCCAATGGGGAATCAGTTTGGGGAGTAAAATCAGAGAATTTTATATCAGAATTACACTGAAGCCATCCCTATGTACTCAAGAAGTTTAGACTAACCAAACCAATATGCTTCATAGATAATTAGCAATTTAATTGTTCAGCAACTGTCTCATCAAGCTTTCTCGTTACTGTTAGTTCTCTGTCCCTGGATGAATGCAAGAATCTTTCATGACTTTTGAAAGTCGTTATTTTTGGCTTTGCTATCCTGTCACTTACTTTCCTGTGCAGCTGAAGAAATGTTCCTCATTTCACTTCCTTAAATCATTTAGTATTGAATAATTATATTTAAAAAGTATAGAATGGAGCTTCCAGAGTGTTATGTCAGTTGCCACTTTCATGCTGGTGAAATTTACTTTAGGGATATTGTTGAAGAGGAAAATAATACTTTGTCAAGTTAATGTATTAGAATCTACCACATATTTATGTGTTCTGGACAGTTGCTATTGTTGCAACAATCAGCAATTCACCATAGAATTTCAGGCTTTCCTGCTCATATACCCCTACTTCTTGCTACACTAGTTCAACACACTTGTGCTCAATTTTAACCAAACTTAAACATAGACATTTTGGTAACTACTGCAGTTGTTTACTGTACTTGGCCATGAGCCTCTGCTTGTCTTAGAGGTACATGTGAACGGCTCAGCCTCCTGAGCGGTCACAGCTCCCTTTCTGCCCGCTTTCCTCAGTGTCGAGAAGCACTAACAACCCGCCAAAAGCTGATTGCCCAGGATTATAAAGTCAGTTATTCATTGGCCAAATCCTGTAAGAGTGACTTGAAGAAATACCGGTGCAACGTGGAAAACCTTCCTCGGTCCCGGGAAGCCAGGCTCTCCTACCTTCTGATGTGTCTGGAGTCAGCTGTGCATAGAGGTAAGAGTTAATTTCTTTTTATCTTTTTCACTCCTTTTTGGTTCGTTTCCTCCTATGTGGGCTCTTTTGAGTACACTTGTACCTTGTGGCTCAGGAGCCTTTCTTTGTAAGCAGAACTCTAGGCTGAAGGCTTGGTATCCCTAAGTCTTACTGAAGCCCCTTCCTCTTAACTCAACAGCCCTAAATTTTGTTTTTCTTTACATCCCAGCTTTTTTTAAGTAAGGTATATTTCTCAAATCCAATTTAAAATTTTTAAAATGCATGTCACACAGCAATTTTAGGAGAGTCAGGGAAGCATAATGATTTAGCATATGAGCTTTGGGTCAGAGAGACGTGACTTCAAATGATGCCTCTATCACCAAACTAACTGCCTGGGGACCATTATTTGTGTTTCTTAATCTCTCCAAACCTCATTTTTCTTATCTATAAAACAAAAATATATTACCTGTGTTGAGGAGTTCCTGTGAGGATCGAATGAGGTTTTTTGGCGTAGCATGTAACATACGCTAAGTGATGAGTACTGTTATTATTCCAACAGTGTTGATATAAAGAAATAAACAGTGAAAGAAGGAAGGATTACCTTATAAGGTCAGACTCAGGGTCTGTTCAGTCCAAAAGTCAATCCCTGATAAAGGAACTAAGAAGGATGTATAAAAGGTCAGGGTCATTCAGAAAGAACATTTCTTAACATGGACTGTAGGATGTAAAAATGAAATTCCTAGCTGTCAAATGAATGATGCTAGGACAATTGGCTAGTGATTAAAAAGTTAAGTGGAAAAAGATCAGTTGTTAAATAAAACTCAGAACTTTTTGTTGAATTTTTTTCTCATATCTGGGTAGTGAAAGACTCCTAAGCGTAAAAGCAATGAATAGCAACCAGAGACCATGCATGTTTGGTATTCATGCAAACAAAGGACATTTTGGAGGAAATTGGAGAATTTTGATTATGGTCTGGGTGTTTGATGAAATTTTCTTGAAATGTAAAGGTGGAGATTGTTGACTACTAAAAGCATATTATAAAACAGTATGCATTAACATCTAATTTTGGTATTTAAAAAATAGAGAGTTAATCTCCTTAAACTGCAAATTAACAGGAAACACAAAAAGACTCAGCAAATAAATGGCCAAAGGATATGAACAGATAATTCATAGAAGTTATACAGATTTTTAATACTAAAAAGTCTGACCATGTGAGTGTTAGTAGGATGTGAAAGCACTGGAACTACACTACTGATGGGAATTTTAAATTTCTCCTTCGGAAAATAGTTGGCCAGTTTCTTAAAAAGTTCCACGTACATCTACCTTATGACCCAGCCGTGTAAATCCTAGGTTACCCAAGATATATGAAAGCATATATCCATATAAACTCTTGTGTATGAATGCTCATAACAGCTTATTTGTAATAGCCCCAAACTGGAAATAACCCAAATGTCCATCAGCAGTTTAAGGGATAAACAAATTGTAGTATAGCCACATAATGGAATAATATTACTTAGCAGTAAAAAGGAATGTACTGTTGATTTGTGACTGAATCTCAAAAAATCTGAAAGAAGTCAGACAAAAAAAAAAAAGAGTCCATAGCATATCATTCCATTTATATGAACTTCTGAAAAATGCAAACTAGTACAATAATCTGTAGTCACAGAAAGCAGATCAGTGGTTGACTGGGCGGGCATGGGGTAAGTGGGTAGAGAGGAAAGGAAAGGAGGGATTCTAAAGGAACATGTGGAAGCTTTTGGAGTTGATGGTTATATGTTCGATATCTTGATTGTGGTGATGGTTTCATTGATGCATACATATGTCAGACTTATCCAATTGTATGTTTTAAAAGTGTACTTTATTATATGTCAGTTATACCTCAGCAAAGCTGTTTTTTTTTTTAAATTTCATAAGTTTTCCCAGATGGCATTGACAGCTCAAAGAAGAGTTGGGGAGGTGTAGTGAGTATTTGAAGTGAAGATTTTTCCACAAGCTTAAAGGGTGTAAGCCAGTAGGGATTTTCCTGGCTTTAATTTTATCCCAGTAGTTATCTTATTGATAAGACTTCTGTTGGCAATACATATGCATTACTAGTTCAGTAGTATAAAATTCTGTATAAGGTAGAACACCGACAAGGTAAACCCTAGTCTTTGGAGTATTAAACTCATTTTATGCTGATAAAGCTTTTGCTAAATTCTCTGCTTTTCAGTCTAGATAATAGTGTGACTGGTATATTCTAGGGAAAAACTTGTACTTTTAATATGTGGTAATATCTGATCCTGTAGCTCACCATCCATAATGTTGTGACTTAAATCCTAACAGGGCGGCAAGTGAGCAGTGAGTGCCAGGGTGAGATGTTAGATTACCGCCGCATGTTGATGGAAGACTTTTCTTTGAGCCCTGAGATCATCCTGAGCTGTCGGGGGGAGATTGAACACCACTGTTCCGGATTGCATCGAAAAGGGCGAACCCTGCATTGTCTGATGAAAGTAGTTCGGGGGGAGAAGGGGAACCTTGGAATGAACTGCCAGCAAGCGGTAAGGACAGATTTTCCACTGCCATTTTTAATGTTACATTTTATCAGCCGAGGAGCCTCTTCCTGACACTGTCCCAGCTTATTTATCTGGATCATTTGTGACATCACAGTGAACCTTAGGTATTAAGAACTAGACGCAAAATATTGTTTCTTCAGGCATATCAGAGTAAAAACGTGGAATTTGCTGCAGAGCAGAAGTCTGAGCCCATAATAAATAAAAAGAGCTATACAGTAAACTTAAAGAAGTAGATAAAATGCATTGTTTACTGGAGTGTTTAAAGAAGAGGTATCTGGCTAGATTGTATTTACTAAGGCAAACCAGGTTCTGGTAAATCAGAAAAGGTCTTCCAGCAAAAGAGAATGTGCCTCTCGCACCACGTTTGATTGAGTTGAGGCTGAAAGAGAGCTGAAATGAATTGAAACTTTCTAGGATTCTCTTCGTACTACTGATATGCAGCATGGCGTGAATTCCTGGCCTGAAGGATCAAGAAAGCTTGTCGTTTTCAAAATCCCACCATCTTTTCTTGTTCGACAAGGGCAGCTGTGCATGGGAGGGTCTGTCTTTCTCTACCGCCAAACTCTACAGTCAGTTCTGTAAAGATAGTTGGAAAAAATTAGCGTGCTTTGCTTGAGAAGATAAAGTTGTTCTTGATCCAAGGTTCATAAACAGTTGAGTAACTATAGATCAGGTACATAATATAATTTAACAAAATATGATAATAGATAGAGTGCATCTGTTTCATTACCATTATCCATGTTTATTGCTTTTTACCGAATAAGAGTCTTTGAGCAATTTACAATACGAAATGTAACAGTGGCATCCTGTACAATGAATTCTGTGGTTTCCTATACATTCCTTTAGGAAGCACAGAAGATAGAGTGTAGCCTTATACTCTGAATTAGAAGGTTGAGGTTCTCTCCTAAGTGAAACTTTAGAAAACTGCAATTCATTAGTCTCTTGTTTTTGTTGTTGGCATTCTTTATTAAAAACTGAATATTTTCATTGAATTTGATTTTCCTGCTAATCAGGTAAAATCAGAATTTTACAGTCTGAAACACAAAATTTCCATAGAATTTTGACGTGTAGTAAAATTTCATCTTAGCTTCTATTACTCACCCTGACCCAGAGTGGACAGTAACGTACACATCCCGTAGTGGGAAAACTAGACAAATGTCGCCTCTTCTCCAGAACACCAAGCCTAGCTAGAAGGAAGACTTCTGGATGTAGTTCCTCAGGAGCAGTCTTTGCTGGTGATTGTCCTGGGAAACGTCTGTGACAATGTGTGTGCCTGGGCCCCAGACCAAGAACACATCAAGACATTTCATCCTTAATGCAGCATGCAAAGGGGAGAGTGGTGGTCAGGAATAAACTTATATTTTTACTGAGGCTACACTTTGTACTAAGGTGTACAGAAAAAAGAAATTAGTTTGATTTTATTTGGAAGCATCTAGTTTACCTCCAGGGCTTTTTGAAATTTAGCTTGTTGAGAGAGAAATAAATAGCACCCACCTCATGCTTTGTGCCCAAAAGAAAAGTGCTTCCAAACCTAGAGGTTAGCCTCAAAAGGTAAAATACGTGGTTTTGTCCACATTAAGTTTAGCTAAGTGGGCAATAAACACTTCATTTTGTTTTTCACGGACCTGTGGTCTTTAGCCTTTACTCACAAAAATTGAAGATAGGTGATCCAAAGGGAGAAAGTTTTCCTTAGTCTTCTACTTCATTATCCATCCTCAGTCAAATGGAGGAATGTTTTGTAATAATTTGCTTTTCAAAGTTTCTTTCCTTGAAACAGTAGACTTCCATATTGGTCTGTGGTTGACCATTAATTTTCCCTTGTTCTCTGCCTGGTGGTGCTTTGATTTAGTGATCTCTCAACAAATAGTAAAGCGAATAAATAGTGAAGCATAAGAATAATTATTATCTTAATGAGTATATACTCTTCCAAATACACTGTGATCATGAACTTAAATTCTTTTCAGTTATGGCTGAACAAATCTGGGCCCAGTCTCTCCTAGGCTAAGGAGACTGCCGTCTATTCTCTAGACTAATTTTTTGGAAGCATTTTCTCACGTTTTCCTAAGCAATCGGGGCAGGAATAGATGTATAATCATGTAATAGTTCACATACTTAGTGTTTATTTCCCACACCGCTGTCACTGGATTCCAGAGTAGCAGTAATCCCTTGAGCCTTTAACCTCCTAGAATGTGTAGGGCATTCATTGTCTTCTTTTAGAACCTGCAGTCTGGTACATGCATGGAGAATTCTCAGAGTTTGCCTGTCAGTCATGGATATTTAACTGATAAGTTCTTAGAGAAACTTCCAGACTCCCATGATGCTTATAATGTCCCTCAGAAAAAGAAGTAAATATTTTGGTCTTTGTCAGCAAATTAAAATTGGTAGTCATTTGACAGTAGTAGTAATCCTCCTACTAACTAACCACTGCATTTTGAAGCTTCTCCAAATTGCACCAAGAATTGGTATAAATAAGTTCCATCCCAGAATATTAGATATCTTTCATACTTCTCTTATCTTGATTGTTGACTTCTTTTAGGAGAGACAGAATTGGGATTTTCTTTTGATCTTTGTTCTCTGATCAAGTATGTGATGGGGTCAGTGCTTTCATATGAGCCTCTATAGGATTGTAGGTCAAATGTATGAGGATCAGAGAAGGCTCCTACAGAGGCTAAATCAATGACACAAAAAGGGCTCCAATTCTTTAACTTGGAACAAAAGGAACCCCAACCAGAAGGACCGTAGTTTTCAAATTTGCTTTGTGTTATTTAAGATTCCCACCCCAAACACCATCTGCTACCCATCTGTAGTAATAATGATCTTTTACATCTGTAAAATGCTTTGCAGCTTACACAACCTTCTATATATTATTCTTCCTTATAATTCTTTGCAGTTAAAGAAACTGGAACTTAGAGGTTAATCAACTTGCCTTTGTTCTCAAAGCTAGTATCTGGCAGAGACAGAACTATTAATAGAACTCAGGTTTTCTCATTCTTAATTTAGAGCTTTTTCATCTGTGCCCCGACTGCTTTCTCCTCAGACAGGAAAAAAGAATCTGAGGCACATCTTCTCATGCTTTCACTTTATTCTATGACAGATTGTGGAGCAAGCAAAAGTAAATGTTAAAGAATATATCCTCATTTTCAACTGCATAATGACAAGTATTTTTCTGTATTACTTGTAATGAACAAGCTCTGGTTTATCTCTTGGTTATATAAAAAATAGTTAAGGAAATATAGGAAATTATAAGTAATATTATATTCTTGGTTTTTGTAATTGGTATTTCTTGCAATTGAAGTCTCACATCTCTTTTTAATAAAGCAGAGTATACTTGTTTTATGCCATTGTCTTTGCAGCAAAATTCAAATTCTAGATTTTTAAGACCAAATTAGATCTCTAACTGGAAATGTCTTCTGTTTACTCTTCTCCACTCAACTCTGGCTTGGCACTGAGTGTCAGATTTAGTAATTTGATTAACAGATGTGAGGAAAGAGGCAGCTTTTATATTGTAAGGTCCTCTTGTTTCGCACACATCCAGGGATGGTTCAGACAGGTAGGCAAGCTATACCTGCAACGAGTTAAACAGAAAAACTTGCAAAGTAGAGGAACTAGTTGGAAAGTATTTGACAAGAGCTGTTGAGCTTGGCCAGTGACAATTGTAGTACCTTGTTAAGAGTACATTGTGATATACCAGACTGAGAACTGATTGAAGACATGACATTGTTCATCCTAGATGTATAAGTGACTTTCTTTCTTCCTTCTTAATTTTTTTTAATCCAGCTTCAAACACTGATTCAGGAGACTGACCCTGGTGCAGATTACCGCATTGATAGAGCTTTGAATGAAGCTTGTGAATCTGTAATACAGACAGCCTGCAAACACATAAGATCCGGAGACCCGATGTAGGTTATCTTATTTGTGGTATTGTATTGTATTTGGCAGTGCAGCATGGGGAATATATCCCCAAATGACTTGCCGACGGTTTAACAACTTAACTGAAATTTTGTTAAGCAGGAACACATACCAGCTTTTGTTAAAACTAGTATTGGGATTGAGACTTGGGCTCTGCCTCATCCATGATGTAGAGAACCTAGACCTAGCATTGTGATGATGTTTGTTGACGGTGACTGAGCATATACAGTCCTAGACATTAGGTCACTGAATAATCCTACTTAATGGTCAAATAAAAATCAGGGAGAAAAACTCTCAGGATAAAATGAAACATGCTTTGGCTCTGTACTTTTCATCCTATTTGTATATTGTCTCATATACATTGGCAACTTGATAATTATTAGAGAGTAATTAATTATAATTGAAATAAAACACAAAATGTGGTGGTTGGAGGGGGTAATCATGGACAAAATGAACTCTGAAGTTATATCCAAGATCTAGGAAAGCTGTAAAATGCTATAATAAAGCATTTGAGTCTCATGTATTGGTTTTATTCCATATGATGTGCAAACAGCTCTTAAAACCAGGTTGCAAGTAAGAACAGGTTTTCCATTCTGCAAAAATCTTTATAGCCTGCAGCCGGCAGTACCCAACTGTGTGAAACAAATGCAGTCCATGTTTCTCATCATTCTGCTGTGCATATACTCCAGCTGTTCATGCTGTGGTGGGAGGTTAAAAAAAAGGTCTTCTTCCTTGAAGCTCTTTGTATGGTTGGTGGAGGTAGACAAACACTCTTAAGACTGATTAAGACTGTTTACCAATATGAAAATAACTGTGTCAACTATTAAGGGGGCAGGGGAGAGGGAGGAAGGAGGGAATCTGCTACAGATTAAATAGATTTGAGATACTGTTAATTAAATGCAGGTTATGGACCTTTTCTGGGTCCTAATTTGAACAAACATGTAAAAAGGCATGAGATAATTGGAAAAATTTGAAAGCTGACAGGATATTTCATGATATTAAAGATTTTTAGACTAATTTCTTTAGTGGATAATGGTATTATGTTTTCATATTATAGAGAAACATGCTGAAGTATAATATTTACAAATGAAATGATAGGGTATCTGGGATTTATTTCAAAATATTAGCAAGGGGGGTATAGGGTTAAAACAAACTTGGCTATAGGTTGATAAAGCTATGGGAAGGGAAGATGGATATTATATGATTCTCTGCTTTTGTATGGTTGGAAGTTTCTCATAATAAACAGTTAAATATAAAGCAGCTGCACACAGCTCTTGTGTAAGCTGAGTCCTAAGTGCTAAGTGGCTCTGAAGTTGATAGAAGGCATGAGCACTGTTAGGTTGAGTTAATTTGAGTGATTCTCAGGAAAGTAAGTCCCTGATTGCCCTAGGAAAATAGCTAAATGGCTTTTTCTACAGACCAAGCAGTACTGGTGTGAGAGTTCTGAATCCATTGTCAGAACTTTCTCTAGTTACAATTTCACCTCTATTTTATGCCCAGGATCCTCTCGTGCCTGATGGAACATTTATACACAGAAAAAATGGTGGAAGATTGTGAACACCGTCTCTTAGAGCTGCAATATTTCATCTCCCGTGATTGGAAGTGAGTATTTTGTTTTGTTTGGTTTGGGGGTTTTTTTGGCCACGCAGCATGTGAGATCCTAGTTCCCTGACCAGGGATCGAACCTGTGCCCCCTGCATTAGAAGCACAGAGTCTTAAGCACTGGAAGTGAGTATTTTGAAGCCATAGTAAGGTAAGCCTCAGCCTGTTCTCCTGTGTAGTCACTATCCCTTGTATTTTTAAAAAATAATCAGTAGTAATTTGTTTTTGTTAAGTTGTGGGATAGCTGACACTCTAATCTCCAGAAAAACCTCTTTCTTGCTTTCAGAACAGTATCTAAAAGCAGAGACAGCCCCTGCTGGTCTATTCCCAAGTGTCCCCATTAACTACTACATTGAAAGTCAGCATCAAGTGTTTCTGATACCACAAACGTCTATCTAGAAAGAACTTGGGCAGCTGTGGGGCAGCAGAAGCATCTTCAGATATGTCTCTTATAGTGATTTTTATTTTTATTGATTTGTCCTAGGTATGGGAGTTTGCTTTATTTCTTTTACTATTCAAAGTTATTGAATTTATTCTGTCTTAAGAAGCTCTTCTCAATAAATGACAACTTGATTCTCTTCTCATCCTGTTAGCCAGAAAAAAGGGGGGAGGTAGATGAAATAGAAATATATCTCTTATGGTCAGAATAACTGTTTATTGGCTGCAATCCCTTCCTCTTTCCATGTCTTATTTTCTCTTCCCACCTCCAGACCAGGCTGTTCCTCCTGCCTCCCAAGTTCAGCTGCTTCCTGATTGTTTTAAGCCATTGTACTTTGGTCATTAATTATTTTTCTGGTGATTAACATATGTTTTACCCCCATACTTTACTGGAAAGAGATTACTTGAAGACTCAGTGTGTCTGTTTCTGTTTCCTCAAGTTAATTCTTGAAAGGACTTCAGAAACTTGGGTGGGAATTTCCCTGTGCTTACTCTGGCTATCTAAACCGAAATAACAGAGTGTTTACTGAGTTTATTGCCTTGAAAAATTATGTTTTTCCTCTTCTGTAATTCCTTCATCCATGATCAAAAGATGCTTCACAATCTGTAAAGCTCCTTAAATATTAGCCTTCTTCCTCCCATTAAGCAGCCCTCCCCCAGAGTTGATAATATAATGCAGACAGAATGAAGCATCCATTGGTCTGATCTGGAGGGGCAGGAGGCTCATCACCTAATCCACTGTCTCCAGAGTCAAAGTTAAATGTCAAGTTTTTTTAATTGATAAGCATGTTCAGGTAAACTAAAAATATAACTGCCTTACCTTGCATGGGAAGAAGAAGTGGAACAGTTTTACTAGAAAAGAACTTGAGGAGGAGACTGTGTATCTTGTCCTTTCCTGATCTTAATGAACCTAGTGTATCAGGTGAGATTGACTTTTACTCACAGAAGAAGTACTGAGTAAAAGTTGTGAATTGCCTGGTGATTGCTACAACCCTTGTCTCATTTCAGCTAGGGCACGTTAATGCTGAGTCTGTTATTGTAATGCTGTGTGCCTTACATTGCGAAGATACCATCTTTGATGCAGAATTTAAATCTTCTATATTAAGGATTAACAAACTTCTACAGATTGACCACTGTGTGTTCATGAAGAACAAAATTCAGGAATGTACTTGTGCTTACCTGCTGTCTCCACTACCCTAGAAGTGATTGTCAACGAGTACACAAACAAGCACCTTGCAGAAACCCTTAGCATGTCTTGGGAGGAAAGGTATAGTAAGAGTGGTTATCTCTTAACTCTTAACCTTATAGGCTGGACCCTGTCTTATACCGCAAATGCCAGGGAGATGCATCTCGTCTTTGCCACACCCACGGTTGGAATGAAACCAGTGAACTTATGCCTCCTGGAGCTGTGTTTTCTTGCTTATACCGACACGCCTACCGCACTGAGGAACAGGGCAGGAGGGTATGCACTCAATGTTGACTTCATTTCTTCCTGTCATCATTTAATTCGTTTGCTGTGAATTGTTGTGATTCCTATCATCCTAGGAAAACTTTGTTAGTATATCTGGCGGGGAGGGGTTGCTGCACTACTAGAAGCTTCTTCATTCAGTGAGTGTACATAGAATTGTTCTACCAGCTTCTTTCCATCTGATTTATGTTTTTAACAAAATGAGGGGACATTTCCAGTTTTTCTTAAAATTACCAAAATCTAAATCACAAGTAGACAGATGCCGCTACCCTAACTGTATTTAGCGTTAAAGATCCGTTAGAAGCTCTTAGCCAAGGTGTACACGGTTCTTAGGCTTCTACCCTTGGCAGCAGAGCCCATAATGCATGTATTGGTGAGGCCCCTCAGACAGCACACTCGTTGGAGCTACACCCTCCACGCCCCACTCTCTTGGTATTTGTCTGCCCTGAGTACTGCCTCTTGTTGGGATATTTGTGTCTGCTTGGCTCTCAGGTAACATTTGTTGCCTTCTGGTCCCATACTGGCATGCTGCTTGCTCTCCAGGGTGGCCTTTTTAAGCCTTCTGAGATACTCTATTGCATTTCAGCCCTGCATTTGTTACAGAAAATATAGATGGTATTATTTCACAGGCATGTTTGCAAATACCCCTTCTGAGCTTAATGCAAAAGTCTGACTGTTTAGGATTCAGAATGAGGAGACTCAGACAGAAAGAAATGTCATACTTTAGTTACTGCAGTATTAACCCAGTTTTTATATTGCTATGTAAGAAAATATGGAAATTTGTTGTTACTTTTTTCTTCGTATAATGAGCCTGTCATTAATCACAGGAGCTCCTAAATCCTAGCATCTTGATAGTCACTATAGTAGGAGGTTCCTTGTCTTTGTAAATAAAGGAAGAGTTGGAATCTGGTATGCTGTCCTTTTAAAAAACAGGCTTCTTTTAAAAATCGAGGTTAAAGTCACATAACATAAAGTTAATCATTTTAGAAGGAAAAACTCAGTGGCATTTAGTACATTCACAAAGTTGTGCAACCACCACCTCTATCTACTTCCAAAATATTTCCATGTCTCCGAAAGGAAACTCCTATGCCGATTAAGCAGTTACTCTCTATCCCCACCATACCTCCCTCCAGATGTGTTGGCTCTTTTAGGAGGAGAGACTGACTGTACCTGTCAATGACAGCTTTCTCACAACTCTCCCCAAAATATTAGTTTTCATCTGTTTGACCCTCTGCTAATTCTCATTAACTTACCTAGAAGAGTCTGGTTCTGAACTGAAGTAACTCTCACCTGCTTGTTCCGAGTTTAGGTAAATTTGAACTCAGTTCTCCTCACCCAAGTGTTTATTCTTTCTTGAATCAGACCCAGCATTCCACTCTACATTCATAGAGTAGTGGCAAATTAATTTTCATAAACAAAAAACTCTCTACCTCATCTGAACAAATCCAGTTCATTTTTTAATTGAAGTATAGTTGATTTACAATATTATATTAGTTTCAGGTGTACAGCATAGTGATTCAGTCCTAATTCACCTTTATCAGGATACTCTGAGAAAAGAATATTGTTTCATACAGTATATTAGAAAATGCTGAATGTATTTATAATCGCATTCCTAGAGATAAAGGTGTTTAGAAGCGTCCTAGAACATTTAATTTTTATTCTGGAAGAGATTCGAGGTATAAAGTTCGGTTCAAATGACTGTAAAGTTATTTGTTAGTTTCCTGACAATGGATTTGTTCTATCTAGTGTCTTTTGGTTTTGGTTTTGGTACCTTTGAAGTATTTTGCTTATTATTTCTCATGTAGCTCTCACGGGAATGCCGAGCTGAAGTCCAGAGGATCCTACACCAGCGTGCCATGGACGTTAAGCTGGATCCTGCCCTTCAGGATAAGTGCCTGATTGATCTGGGGAAATGGTGCAGTGAAAAAACAGAGACTGGACAGGTAGGTGACAAAGCTACCTATTTATGGTGTAGTAATAATAATAATGTTCATGATTAACATTTTATATAGACTACAAACACTGTAAAATCCATCTCCATCAACTTCACAGGTGTGTGATTTGCTATATTATTCAGTGTTCTTCGTATAAGAAATCCTGAGGAAAATGTTCTCTTTGGTCTCTATAATTGTACTTTTCCTAAGCAGTTAGTTTGTTTTAATGTTATGGTTATTATGTTTTGTAATTGATTGTTTTCCCTCTTTGTGCTGCCTCTTAAAAAGCCTCAAGCCAAAGATATGGCCTGCCTCTAGCAGGTGTATTAGATTTTGTGGTAGGCATTTTGTGTACTAACTTACTACCGGCTTCATTCCACTTTCCTTAACATATTTTCTTTTTCTTTTCTCTTTTTTACTCATTTTTAATTGATCTTATCTTGCTTTTTTTTTTTTTCTTTTCTCATTTTTGTAAGCTACATTAGGTCCTTTTGAGGGAAGGCAGAGTATAAATATATACAGCGATATGGGAATACTGATATGCATGAATAGTATGCTTGCCCTACGACAGTCCTAGAAGAGATGTAGGAATGGCATTATTTTTTCCATTTAGTAATTGATACAATTGAGGCTCAGAGAAATGAAGGGTATTGACTTACTTACCTAGAGCTCAGGTCTAATCCTAGCCAGGCATTTGTTCCGTTTTATTATAACCTCTCTGTACAGGAAAGTGTAGAGAAGGAGCAGCCCCAAGAATTAATGTGTATGCTATAATGGTTTCTTAGGATTTTGTGCCTAGTTTAAAAAAAAAAAGAAGATATGTTGTTGCATTCTAGCAAATTAGGTGGGAAGGTAGCTTGTCTTTTAGATCAAGGCAGAGGAACCATGCAGTGAGGAATAGCTACTTATTTAAAGCCCCATTAATACTAGAAGGAGGCATGAACGGTTCCACTTGTACCACTCCAAAACACCCTCTGGGATTAAACTAATGAAAGTCACATGTGCAGGAATTGGATATTTTTTAAAAGCAATATGATGCCTACTCAGATCTGTTGGGCCTGGGAATATCATTTTCAGCAGTCTGTTTCCTGGGCCTACTACAGTTCTGTCGAGTTTATTGTTAGGAAATGCCATATAGTTTAGCTTTCTGTTGCCTCTGTCTAATGAAACAAGGGATATGGTCATATGGAATCCCATGAAACAGTTTCCTTTCATACCCCCTGTAAAGTAACAGTGAGAAGGCTGCACTACATTACAGCTCATCACTGTGAAGCTAAACTTAGGAAAGGAGTCCATGAGTGGAATTTTTCCCTTAGCCATTTATATCCTCCAAAAGTTGTATGCATTTTCCTTTAGGGTCCCCCCCTCCACACTCCCTTTCTGGGTCTTGTATAATTCCCACAATCCTTCTCCTCGCTTCCCATTCTAATTCTGAAACAGAGATTCTTGCAGAATAGTAAGTTAAACTTGATCCTTTAACAGAGCCCTTTGCTGAGAAATAGCTGTTCATGTTCTTTGGGAAAGTAAGCTAATATAAAACTTAAAACCTCTAAGTCTCTAAAAGGAATAGCAATAGACTGATGTTACAAGGTAACTCCAGCTCAGTTTCCAAAGCCCAGGTGAGATAGCTTTTAGATACTCAAACCCTAGTGTGCTCGCTTGTTTTGCAGTTACCCTCAGAGGATCCTTTTATGTGGGTTAGGGTTAGAATCCCAGATTTGATTTGCAGGAGCTATCAGCTCTCTACTGTGTTTCAGACCCTGAAACTGGGTCCCAACCTACTTGCCCACGAAGAGTCGTAGAATATGCCATATCTTTCACTGTGAATATTTTGTCCAATGATCATTATCAAAATGCAGGTTAGTAGGGTGTTGACAGAATGGAGTAAAGGCCTGATAAGATTTTTAGACTCTGAGGACACCTGAACATTGATTCTTGTTGCACTTATCAGTTTGGCCTTCTGGAGGATTTGCATGGCTGTTGTACCCCCTTGACCCTCTTAACCACCCTGATACATCAAATAATTATCTTTTCAAAAATCCCAGTTTGGGGACTCAAATAAAGCTCTAGCATTCTGTTCAGTGAAGTTGTTTAAAAGAAAAGAAAAGGAAGACCACTGAAAAGGAAGTGGACACTGGTATCTCATCTACCCTTGATTATTTATATAATTGACAAATGCTAAGAGAGTGCCTTTTTATTTGCAGGAGCTTGAATGCCTCCAGGATCATCTTGATGACTTGGCTGTAGAGTGCAGAGACATAGTCGGCAACCTCACCGAGTTAGAATCCGAGGTAAGCAGTTTGCAGCTCATGGAAGGAGAGTGCCCTGTCAGCAGCCTTTCTTTTCTTCTTCGTTCTTTTGTTTCGATACTCTTGAGAGTTCAGATTCCCTGTAGAACAAAAGAAACCTTGTCAGATTCTCTGTTTGCTTTTTAAAGAAGAATATCGTGATGCTTCTTGAACCCCTTTTCTCATTTCTGTAGCTAAACACTGCATTTAGCCCTTCGGTTTTCTTCATAAATTAGAATTATCACAGTGACAAGACCAATCTTTTTTCCCCCTTTAAGAAAAGATAACAGCTATACTTCAAATCCCTTAATCACATTCAAGAATAGTCCAAGCATTCCTATTCTGTCATCCTTAGCTCTTTCAATTAGGTCATTTGGTAATGTTTTTTTGTTTTGTTTTTTAAACTTATTTATTTATTTTTGGCTGCATTGGGTCTTCTTTGCTGCGCGTGGGCTTTCTCTAGTTGAGGCGAGCAGGGGCTACTCTTGGTTGTGGTGCACAGGCTTCACATTGTGGTGGCTTCTCTTGTTGTGGAGCATGGGCTCTAGGCGTGCAGGCTCAGTAGTTGCAGCTCGCGGTCTCTGGAGCACAGGCTCAGTAGTTGTGGCTCACGGGCTTAGTTGCTCCGCGGCATGTGGGATCTTCCCTGACCATGGATTGAACCCGTGTTCCCTCCCATTGGCAGGCAGATTCTTAACCACCGTGCCACCAGGGAAGTCCCCATTTGGTAATGTTTGTGTGTCCACTGAAATAAAATAAAAGCCTGGGATTTGCAGTTAAACATGGAAGATTGAATATTATTCCATGTTTATCCCTGTTCCATCCTAAAACTCACTAAAGTACAAAAAATGAGATTAAAAAGAAACCTCATAAGCATAGGCATACTATTCGAAATACAGAGAGTATTGGGGGGGGCAGTTAAAATGTGAGAATTGTCTTGTAGGGCCAGAAATCAGGGAAACAGGGAATAGCTATTTTTTTTATAAGCCTTTTAGAGCTATTTAAGTTGTCAAAATTGGCAATACATAAAATTACATTTCTTAGGGTCTCTTTTTTCTTTCTATTTTTCAAAAATGCATTGCCTTGGGGCTTCCCTGGCGGCACAGTGGTTGAGAATCTGCCTGCCAATGCAGGAGACACGGGTTCGAGCCCTGGTCTGGGAAGATCCCACATGCCACGGAGCAACTGGGCCCGTGAGCCACAATTACTGAGCCTGCGCATCTGGAGCCCATGCTCCGCAACAAGAGAGGCCGCGATAGTGAGAGGCCCGCGCACCGCGATGAAGAGTGGCCCCCGCTTGCCACAACTAGAGAAAGCCCTCGCACAGAAACGAAGACCCAACACAGCCAAAAATAAATAAATTAATTAAAAAAAAAAATGCATTGCCTTCTTTTATCTTGTGTCACCTCGTGTCTCATTCTCATTGTCCTTGAGGGCTGATGAGGATGTTCTGGGGTGTGTAACTCTTTAAAGGAAGATGTTGTGTCAGCAGCTGATGCTGCACAGCAGTTACTCTGCTTGAAGGCAGTTGGCATGTGTTCCCGAGAGGTAGTAGTTTGTCATCTGGTTCGAGGACAGGATGATAGATGTCAGTTACTCCTGTTTTCATTTTGAACTGCTTAGCTTTGGGGAAAAATTCCAAAGGCTTTACATACTCTAATATTATTTTTATGTTTATTTTTTTATTTTATTTATTTTTTATTGGGGTAGAGTTGTTTATACTCTATATTATTATTATTATTTTTAGACGGAGAAGGGAGGGAGACTGTGGGTTAAGTCCTCTTATAGACTTTTTTTTTTAATTATTTATTTATTTATGGCTGTGTTGGGTCTTCGTTTCTGTGCGCGGGCCTCTCTTGTTGCGGAGCACAGGCTCCAGACGCACAGGCTCAGTAATTATGGCTCACTGGCCTAGTTGCTCCACGGCATGTGGGATCTTCCCAGACCAGGGCTCGAACCCGTGTCCCCTGCATTGGCAGGCAGATTCTCAACCACTGCGCCACCAGGGAAGCCCCCTCTAATATTATTTTTAAATGTTTTTTTCTCCCCACAGTTCTTACTTCTATCTTCTCTCTTGCTCAAGCACGAGGGGAATCTGCCTCTAGAAAACTTGCCTTTCAAAGTATAATGAAGGAGCGTTAGAGGAGTAGCATAGAACTGCTGTTCTGTCTGTGCTGGGGCCATCTAACTGAAATACTGGAATAGTTTCCAAATGTACATATTGGATTATTTACCCATCAGATGATGCTGATTCAGAGAAAGAAACTGCCCCTCCCCCACCCCTGGCTCTTTCTAAAGCAGAATTACTGATATTTTAATCTTCTGCAGGATATTCAAATAGAAGCCTTGCTGATGAGAGCCTGCGAGCCCATAATTCAGAACTTTTGCCACGTAAGTGATGTCTAGAGGAACAAGGGTTAGAAACAGAACCAATTTCACTGGGGCTCTGGCTCCCACGTGTATTGAACTCATCTCTGTCTTCAGCTCACATTGCTCCTAAGTGATAACCAACTTTCACCAGTTAAAGTTGAAAATGTAAACATCAAGAGGGGCCACCATCCTGGGAAACCTTATTTGCTTACCCCTCATAGGTGACCAGATCGTTGGTTAACAGCACTTGCTGAGATGCCCTTTGTAAGGAAAGAGGGGAGGGGGAAGCCCCATTAGTAGGGCTGAATTGCTTCTGATACATACAGCTGGGATTTGTTAACAATAATGTGGTTTCCCCTTCCAGCTCTCTCCTTGTACCTGATGTTGAGGGAATTCTGTTACTTTATTACTTTTAGTCACTTACTGAACTACCTAAATTGTGGGAGTGAAACACACCCAGGAACCATAAGGATCTGACAATCAGCAGACAATGTTAGATGTTATCCCTAAAGCCAGCTGCCAGCATCATATAAGGAAAAGAGTTAAAAGACCTGCATAGTACATGTTCTTGTTGGAGCTTCAGGCAGGGAGGGCAACTTGCTGTGTAAATTTTATTCCCCTGAGTGTTGATCCTTTGTAATGTCTCAGACTTATTTTGACATAATTTGTGATGTGTCTTATTTGTAAAGGCTCTAGAATCAATCTCGTTTGCATTTTTTTTATGGGCTGGGGTGCAGGCTTTGTTCACTAATGGTTACAAATGAAGTGTAAATGTGCACTACCTTCCCCAGGATGTAGCAGATAACCAGATAGACTCTGGAGACTTGATGGAGTGTCTCATACAAAACAAACACCAGAAGGATATGAATGAGAAGTGCGCCATTGGAGTCACCCACTTCCAGCTGGTCAGTAACACCTGGCACATCCTTCTTGTCTTGACTGCTTGGATGGTTACTGAATCCCTTCCTCTTTCAGAACATCAGAGCACCTCTTCTGTGAAAAATCATTTTTTCCAAATATCTGTTCAGTGCAGCAGCCCAAATGTGTATCAGTACACTAGAATCTAAGCCTTTTTTTCTTTTAAATCATACTACCCAGGTCTGGCATTTGAATAAGAAGGTTAAACCATAGTCTTCATAGTTACTACATGTCTAAAGGAAGTATTTCTGATAAAGCAAGCACTTCCTTCCTAGAAGGGTGAAATCCAGTCATCTATGTAAAATTGACCTCTTCTTGGGGCACCTAGCCTCCCTGACTGCCTTCCCCAAATGGTACTGAGGGCCTCTGGACTGTGGGCACTGGGAGACAGGGGGGAACCGACAAATCCTGCCCTTGTCGACTTGTTTACATTCTTGTGAAAGAAAGATGCAAAAATACATTTACAAATAAATATAGAGTTTCAGGTGAGCCTGTGAGGAAAAATAAAGCAGTGTAAGGCCTGCAGGGTGATGGAGAAAAGGGACTTGAGAAGGAGGTATTTGAATAGAAGCATCAAGAAGAGTGAGGGAGCAAACCATGGGAAGATCTGGGGGAAGAGTCACAGCCTGTGTGTGACTGGAAGCTGGTGTGCCCAGAGCAAAAGATGCCGTGGGGAGCTTAGCAGGTCATGAAGTCAGAGAGACAGAGTTGCGCAGGCCTGGAAAGCTAGCTGCTGCAAACGGTATATGAACACACTTACACCCAGCGCTGCTGATTAGACCTTGTCACAGAGCTTCTGATTTTCTTTTTCATCATCTTTTTTAGGTGCAGATGAAGGATTTTCGGTTCTCTTACAAGTTTAAAATGGCCTGCAAAGAGGACGTGTTGAAACTTTGTCCCAACATAAAGAAGAAGTACGTAGCTTTTAACTGATTCATTCTGCTTCCCTAAAGTCCCTCTTAGCTACTGAATGAGTATCCAAGATGTCAGGTGGCCTGGTGCTATCTGACAGGATTAGCCCTGCAGGCCTCCTGCACCCTCCTTTGGTAGTATGGCCAAACACTTGGATTGTCTAGACATATCCTCTTCATAGCAGCCTAGAGCCACACCTGGTGGTGGTAGTTCTGATATGGAGAGCCTATGTCCTAAAGGAGCATTTTTAATTTTTCCAGGTTCAGGCTATCTAACTGATGAAGCACATACAGATTGTGTACTTAGAGGAGCACCTTGCAGTGTGAATATGAGGTTAACTGATTTCCTCGGAACATCATTCTATCGATGTTCCTCAGAACATCATTCCATCGGAACAGGCAGAATGCTTCCTTGCCTTCCGTCTTCAGGGAAGCAGCAGAGGCTTTCACTGAGTTAGAGATGTAGTAAAGAACAAAAGCTGTATTCATTTAAGAATTAGGTGTTAATGAGGAGAGTGATGAGCTTTTATAGCATGGCTGCCCAAATTCTTCCATGCTGCTCTTTGCAAAGGTGCATTTCTAGAACACACTTCCCCTCATATAAACCAAGTTCCTGTGTTTGCTTAGATTTCTGTACTTTTCACGAATGATTTTCTCAGTATATCAAAGACACTGCGCAGAGTTAAGAGTAGAGTAGCATTCCTCTCTGGTCACATGTTTTCATCAAAACCAGTGTTGAACTGTCCTTGCACACATGTCCCCTCTCTGGCCTCCCCACCAGCCAGGAATGTTGTCAGCATCTGAGCTGTGGCCCAACTTTTATGACATATACAGACAAATTGCTGGTTTTAGCTCTCTGAAAACACAGTGAGGCTTACAGGAATGGCATTCAAAAACATGGTAAAGGGGTTCCTGGGTTCTGGGGGGATGGTGTGGCCCCTGCCCCAGCCCAGTTCTCGGCCATCTGCCTTTGTGCGGCTCCAGCCAGTCTCAGGCCTCTTCTTCCCTTGGCAGGGTGGACGTGGTGATCTGCCTAAGCACCACCGTGCGCAACGACACTCTCCAGGAAGCCAAGGAACACAGGGTGTCCCTGAAGTGCCGCAAGCAGCTGCGGGTGGAGGAGCTGGAGATGGTAAAGCCGCAGAGCACAACCTCTGGTCCAGAAACCACAGGGCAGGGCTTAGAGAGTTAGGTGAAGGGTGAAGGCAAACTGAAAGATTTTAGCCACAAGCGTGATGGTTAAGACTTGGAGCTGCATGCTAAAATTTTACCATAGGACAGCTTCTTGTTTCCCTTTTTTTCAATGATAAAGTATTTTTTTACCACACATAACTGGAAGTCCAGCTGTAAGACAAGCTGTAAGCATGTGATGTAGTCATTGCATCAGTAATGTCCTCGAGGATCGAGGGTCTCTCCCTCTCCAGTCTGCTGCCTTGGACACCAGCTTCATTGTTACGGCTGGTTTCCCTCATGGCCGCACAATGGCTGCCTGCAACAACTGGGCCACCTGTTGCAATATTCATCTCCAGCAGGAAAATAGAAACAAGGGAAAACTGCCCCCAGCACGAAATAAAGGTCCCTCTCCTCAATTTGATTGTGTCAGTTTGAGATCTGTGCCCCATCCCCCATCAGGGGATGCACTCACTGATGAGCTTACTGATAAGGTGAGGTGGATGTTGGGAAGCCACCCACAGTGTGCACTATGAGAGGACACTTCTTTTCACTGTACTTTTGAGGATAAGCCCAAGCCACATTAAGACAGCTAAAAATATATTTTAATATGTTTTGTATTGTGAATCATACTTACTTCACCTCAGTCTAAGCAAAAACTAGTAATGGACACCAGGTATTATTAATATCCCCAAAGTTGCAGTACCAGATTTTCACATACGGAGGTAGTGATTCTGTGATAATTATGTTAAGTGGAACTGGCCTAAAGATACTTCTATAATAGAAACTTTGGGTCTTCAGATTTGAACCTGGCTCTTTCAGTAAAATAATAATAATAATAAAAGTAGAGTCCTACATCTGTATAATGGTTTTAGCTTTCAAAGTGGTTTCCACATCATACTATCTTACTTCATCGCACAGCAGTCCTGTGAAGGGGTCAGAGTAGATGGTAGCATTTCATTTTGCAAACAAAGGCCAAGGCCTTGTAGCTAGGTAGTGGCAGAACTGAAACTCAATCCTACTTCTCCGTTTACTGCAGTGACCACACTGCTGCCCTTGGCTGTGTAGAAGTTATGGCCACCAGACAAGATCCAATCAACAAATAAATATGTAGAACATTTGATCTCTCCAGCTTAGAGTAAGCTCACTTTTCCATGCTGGTTCCCCCTCATACAGACAGAGGACATCCGTCTGGAACCAGATCTGTATGAAGCCTGCAAGAGTGACATCAAGAACCACTGTTCCACTGTGCAATATGGCAATGCTCAGGTAACTTTTTGTTTTTATTTTTTAATTGTAAAGGTAATGTGAAGGTACCTTTTTAATAATTAATTCTGTGCTGGTGAGATAGGCCCCATCACATCCTATCCAGCCTGATCATCCCTTCTTAAGCTACACCAGGCTGCTTTTCCCAAACAGACTACTTTTGCTCACCTTCATTCCTCTTTGTCACCTATTCTCTTCCCTCTTTCAGGTTACCTTGTCCTCCCCGGCCTTGTCTGCCTAGTAAACTCCTAATTATCCTTCAAATGCCTCCTCCTCCCCATAGCTTTCCCAACACTCTGCACCTCCAAAATTAATTATTCCCTCACATGATCCCATTGCACAGAAGTTCTTAACTAGAGGTCACATAAGAACCATCATGGGAGGTTTTTTCCCCCTAATTCACAGAACAGGACCCTACCCAGAATCATCAGAAATGAAATGCAATCAAGTGTGTTTTTGGTTTTGTTTTTAATGTTCTTCCATTGACTCATCTACCTCTTCTAGTTCAGGGCATTGCCAGGTGCTTTAGCCTTTGAGATATGGCTTTGTTGTCCTCTAGTATCTGCTGTTGGTGATGCAAAGTCTGATGTCAATCTGATTCTCATTTCTGTGTAGTTAATCTACCTCTTGAGTTTTCTCTTTATCTTTAATGATCTGTAATTTCACTGTGATATAATTAGATATGGTTTTTGTTTTCATTATCCTGGTTGGCTCATTCAGTCTCAGAATTCATGTCTTACTTCAGTTCTAGGAAATTCTCAAACCTTTGAAATATTGCCTTCCTTTTCCTTCCTTCTGGAACTCCTGTTAGACATTTGGAGCATCTGAATCTGTCCTCCATGCCTCTCACTTTTTCTTTTATGCTTTTCATTTCTTCATCTCTCTGTACTACACTGAGGTAATTTTTCAGTTCTGTTTCCCAGCTTCATAATTTATCCTTTAGCACTTTCCATTCTGCTCTTTAGAGAGACTACCAGTTGGGTTTTATTTTTCATTTCTTTTTTTTTTTTTTCCTCATATAGTGTATGTATTTTATTAGAGAGCATTCCCAATTCCTTCCACCCATCTCTTGTGACATTGCTGTTATTCATTTTTTATGCATATGCTATGGTCACCCAGTACATTGTTATTAGGCAGTTATCAGATCAATTAAGAATAAGAAAAATAAATCATTTTTTTCACTTTTTTCCTTCTCTAATGCTCTTCCTTTCTTTTTGTAGATCCAAGGTTTTGACCCATATATTTTCCCTTCTGCCCAAAGAACTTCTTTTTTAACATTTTTTTTTTACAAGGTGCATGTATGTGCAATGAATTCCCTGTTTTTGTTTGTGTGAGAAAGTCTATCTTCTCTTCATTTTTGAAGAACAGTTTTGCTGAATATAGAATTCTAGGTTGCTGGATATAGAATTCTAGGTTGCTGGATTTTTTTTTCTTTCAGTACTTTAAATATTTCACTTCACACTGTTTTCTGCATAGTTTCTGATGAGAGGTCCACTGTAATTCTTGCATCTGTATATTAGTTTCGTAGAGCTGCCAAATTACCACAAACTGGGTGCCTTAAAACAAATTTATTATTTCACAGTTCTGGAGGCCTGAAGTCTGAAATCAAGGTATTGGCAAGACTGCTTTCTTTCCTAAGGCTCCAGGGCAGAATGCTTCCTTGCTTTTTCGATCTTCTGGTGGTTCCAGTCCTTGACTTGGGGCTGCATGATTCCAATCTCTGCCTCCATCTTCTCATGACCTTCTCCTCTGTGTCTCTCCTTTGTGTATTATTTATATTTTCTTATTCTTATAAACTTATAAAGGCATTTACATTAGATTTAGGGCCCATCCAGATAACTCAGGATGATCTCATTTTGAGATTCCTCACTTAATTGCTTTTGCAAAGAATTTTTTTCCCAAATATTCACATTCATGGCTTCAGGTTTAGGACTTATACATATCTTTTGGGGAACCAAAATTCAATCTACTAAAATCTCTTTCTCTATAGATAAGGTGTTTTTCCCCTCATATTATCATTTATTTAGGTTTTCTTATTGGTTTATATCTGCAATGATTTTTAGTTTTTGGTGTACAGTTTTTCTACATCTTTTGTCAGATTGATCCCTATGTACTTTATATTTTCTGATGCTATTTAATCTTGTAGTTGATTTCTAATCTCACAGTGTTGTGGTCAGAAAAGATGCTTGATATGATTTCAGTTTTCTTAAATTTACCGAGGCTTGCTTTATGGCCCTGCATGTGGTCTATCCTGAAGAATGTTCCATGTGCACTTGAAAAGAATGTGCATTCTGCTCCTTTGGATGGAATGCTCTATAAATATAGGTTAAGTCCATCTGGTCTGATGTGTCATTTAAGGCCTATGTTTCCTTATTGATTTTCTGTCTGTCCATTGATGTAAATGCGGCGTTAAAGTACCCCACTATTATTGTGTTACTGTTGATTTGTTCTTTTAAGGCTATTAGCGTTTGCCTTATAGATTGAGGTACTCCTATGTTGGGTGCATATATATTTACAATTGTTATATCTTCTTGGAGTGATCCCTTGATCATCACGTAGTGTCCTTCTTTGTCTCTTGTAATAGTCTTTAAAGTCTATTTTGTCTGATATGAGTATTGCTACTCCAGCTTTCTTTTGATTGCCACTTGCATGGAGTACCTTTTTCCATACCCTCACTTTCAGTCTGTATGTGTCCCTAGATCTGAAGTGGGTCTCTTATAGATGGCATATATATGGGTCTTGTTTTTGTATCCATTCAGCCAGTCTATGTCTTTTGGTTGGAGCATTTAATCCATTTACATTTAAGGTAATTACCGATATGTATGTTCTTATTGCCATTTTGTTAATTGTTTTGGATTAGTTTTTGTAGGTTTTTTTGCTTCCCTTCCTCTTTTGTTCTCTTCTCTCGTGATTTGATGACTGTCTTTAGTGTTGTGTTTGGATTCCTTTTTCTTCTTTGTGTGTATATCTATTGTAGATTTTTGGTTTGTGGTTACCATGAGATTTTGATATAGCAGTCTATATATATACACATGATTGTTTTAAGTCGCTCGTCTCTTAATTTCCAATGCATTTCCAATATCCTGCATTTGTACTCTCCTCTTCTCACGACTGCTGGTTTTGATACCGTATTTGTGGTTGATTTCCTACCTTTACTGTATGTTTGCCTTTACTGGTGAGCTTTCCCATTCGTATTTTCCTTGTTTCTAGTTGTGGCCTTTTCTTTTCTGCCTAGAGAAGTTCCTTTAGCATTTGTTGTAAAACTGGTTTGGTGGTGAATTCTCTTAGCTTTTGCTTATCCAGAAAGCTTTTGATTTCTCTATCAAATCTGAACGAGAGCCTTGTTGGGTAGAGTATTCTTGGTTGTATGTTTTTCCTTTTCATCACTTTAAATATATCATGCCAGTCTCTTCTGGCCTGCAGAATTTCTGCTGAAAAATCAGCTGATAACCTTTGGATTAGTTGGGAATGGGAATTCTCTTGTATGTTATTTGTTGCTTTTCCCTTCTTGCTTTTAATATTTCCTGCTTGTCTTTAATTTTTGTCAGTTTGATTAATATGTGTCTCAGTGTGTTCCTCCTTGGGTTTATCCTGCCTGGAATTCTCTGCATTTCCTGGACTTGGGTGACTGTTTCCTTTCCCATGTTAGGGACGTTTTCAGCTATCATCTTTTCAAATATTTTCTCAGGCCCTTTCTCTCTCCCTTCTCCTTCTGGGACCCTTATAATGCAAATGTTGGTGCATTTAATGTTGTCCCAGAGGTCTCTTAAACTCTCATTTCTTTTCATTTTTTTTTTTAATTCTGTTCTGCAGCAGTGATTTCCACCATTCTGTCTTCCAGCTCACTTATCTGTTCTTCTGCCTCATTTATTCTGCTACTGATTCCTTCTGGTGTATTTTCATTCCAGTTATTATATTGTTCATCTCTGTTTGTTTCTTCTTTATATCTTCTAGCTCTTTGTTAAACATTTCTTGTATCTTCTCAGTCTGTAACTCCATTGTTTTTCCGAGATCTTGGATCATCTTTACTATCATTACTCTGAATGTTCTTTTCAGGTAGATTGCCTAGCTCCACGTTACTTAGTTGTTCTTCTGGGGTCTAATCTTTTTTCCTTCGTCTGGAACATATTCCTCTGCCATCTCATCTTGTCAAACTTTCTGTGTTTGTGGTCCCAGAGGCTTCAGGATTGTAGTTCCTCTTGCTTCTGGCATCTGCCTCCTGGTGGGTGAGGCTGGGTTAAGAGGCTTGTGCAGGTTTCCTGGTGAGCAGGGCCGTCTCAGTGGGGTGTGTTTAGAGGTGGCTGTGGGCTCAGGAAGACTTTAAGCAGCCTGTCTGTTGATGGGTGGGGCTGTGTTCCTGCCCCATTGGTTGTTTGGCCTGAGGCGTCCCAGCACTGGATCCTAAGGGCTGTTGGGTGGGGGCCATGTCTTGGTGTCAAAGTGGTGGCCTCCAGGACAGCTCACGCCAATGAGTACTGCTCAGTATCTCCACCACCAATGTCCTTGTCCCTGCAGTGAGCCACAGCTACCCCCTGCCTCTCTAGGAGACCCTCCAAGTCCAGCAAGTAGGTCTGGCCCAGGCTCCTATGAAGTCACTGCTTTTTCCCCTGGGTCCTAGTGCACACAAGACCTTGTGTGCGCCCTCCAGTAGTGGAGTTTCTGTTTCCCCCAGTCCCGTGGCATTCCTGCGATCAAGCCCTGCTGGCCTTCAAAGCCAAATGTCTGCGTGCTCCTCCTCCCGATGCCAGACCCCCAGGCTGGGGAGCCTGAGGTGGGGGTCAGAACTCTCACTCCTATGGGAGAACCTCTGTGATATACTTATTTTCCAGTTTGTGGGTCGCCTACCCAGTGGGTATAGGGTTTGATTGTATCATTAATGCGCCCCTCCTACCATCTCACTGTGGCTTGTCTTTGGAAGTAGAATGTCTTTTTTGGTAGGTTCCAGTCTTTTTTGATGGTTGTTCAGCAGTTAGTTGTGATTTTGGTGTTTTTGCGAGTGGAGGTGAGCTCAGGTCCTTCTACGCCACCATCTTGTCCCCTTCACTTATTTTTCATTTGTAACATCTCTAATTGGTTCTTCTCATAACTACCTGTTCTTGATTCTTGTTTACTATTTTCTTCTCTGTTGTTCTGAAGATATTAAATATACATTTGATTGCTCTGTTGCCTTTTCCCCTCAGTTTTGAGGCCTTGATTTATTTTGTTTATCATCTTTCTTACGTTATTAATGTTCCTTAACTGCAGTTGACCCTTGAACAGCATGGGGTTAGGAGTGCTGCATGTCCACATCGTTAAAAACCTGTGTATAGTGTCAGCCCTCCATATATGTTGGGCCCTCCCTATCTGAAGTTCCACATCCACAGATTCAACCAGTCACAGATCGTGTAGTACTGTAGTGTTTACTATTGAAAAAAATTCTCATATAAGTGGACCTGCATAGTTCAAACCCTTGTCATTGAAGGGTCAACTGTATTTGGTGATTCTTGGTTGTGCCTTGAGGATTTCATAGAAGTCTCATGACTACATGCTACAGCCCTAGCTACTGCAGCTTCCCATCTGCTTTCTTTCTTTTTTTTTTTTTTTAATTAATTAATTTATTTATTTTGGCTGTGCTGGGTCTTCGTTTCTGTGAGAGGGCTTTCTCTAGTTGCGGCGAGCGGGGGCCACTCTTCATTGCAGTGCGCGGGCCTCTCACTATCACGGCCTCTCTTGTTGCGGAGCACAGGCTCCAGACGCGCAGGCTCAGTAGTTGTGGCTCACGGGCCTAGTTGCTCCGCGGCATGTGGGATCTTCCCAGACCAGGGCTCGAACCCGTGTCCCCTGCATCGGCAGGCAGATTCTCAACCACTGCGCCACCAGGGAAGCCCCTGCTTTCTTTCTTTATCTTTTTTTTATAGTAGCTAAAAGTTTGTTGTAGGGAAGGGGAGGTTTTAGGATACACCTAATTCACTATCTTAAAATCTATCCCATGGCACTTTATTCTTTTATGTTAACTCACTCATCTTTTTTATTGTAGTTGTTTGTTTATATAACTTTGCCCTGTGAGACTATATAGTCTTCAAAGGTCAGGATTGAGTCTAATTCATAGCTGGCATCTAATGCTCTGTTCTCATGTGGTAAATGGTGAGCTGAACTGAACTTCCTGGCTTGTGCTTACTGTCGAGTCAGGGTTATTGCTCCAGGGAAAGGCAGAGAGCCTGATGTATGCTCCAAAAGGAATCTTGACAAGGAGTAGCCCTGGAAGGAAGAAGAAACCAGGAATCTTGAGAGGGTTTCCTTCCCCTTAGACTCCAGTACAACCTGCTCTTTATATAGCCTGCTCTAATTTTTATACATTTGGTTTGCTATTAGCCCTGGGGTTGTAAATCTATAAATATAATTCTCCTTTGTGAGGAAATCCTGATTCCTATTACCTAGGAATTAGAAATGAAAGGTACCTGTATAGAAAAGTGAGAATGTACTAAGAACTTAATGCTTCAGTCAGAAAACATGAATTATCAATACCTGATCCACCTCTTAACTTGCCCGTAACTGTTATGCCCTAGATTATTGAATGTCTGAAAGAAAACAAGAAGCAGCTGAGCACCCGTTGCCACCAGAAAGTCTTTAAGCTGCAGGAGACAGAGATGATGGACCCAGAACTAGACTATACACTCATGAGAGTCTGCAAGCAGATGATAAAGGTAAGGGACCCAAAACCAAGGGTTGAGCACAGGGTAAGTCAATGTAACAAAAACACAAACTTCTTTAAATTTCAGAGGAAATTCATATAATCTCTCAGTGTCAACCTGTTTTATACAACTACGGCTGTGGTTCTTGAAGTCTGGTCCCTAGACCTGCAGCGTCAGCACCACCTGGGAACTTACAAAGTCTCAGGCCCCACCCCGATCTCTGAGTCAAGCTCTGGGAGTGGCGCCTTCTGTTTTCACAAGCCCCTGGGGGTTCCAATGAAGCTCAAGTTTCAGAACCACTAAGCTAAGATAGCTAACCTCACTTTGACCTGAGGAACAAGTAAATAGATGTCCATTAAATATGTGATTGGTTTTGAGCGCGGTTGGTGGTAGGTATACTGAGGAAGCCACTATCAAATGTCCTGATCGTCCATCTATCACCATCCAAGGCTTTTTTTGTTCTACAGGTTGTTTTGCTTCATTTACTTCTCCAATAAATGCCCCCTGCAGCAGGGCTGACTGGAGAACCTGGATGTCAGTTCCTAGACCTGTCCACACGTACAAAGAGATTAAACTTAAAGTGCTAACCCCTTATTTCAGCTTCCCTTTAAAATAAAATGATACTCTTCACCCTATCAATAAACTCCAAAGAGAATTGTGAAAGTTAGAAGTCTCTTTAGCTGGGTCTGGAAGAATTGAGTCCTCTGTAAAAGTGGAAATGTTAGGCTCTGATTTGAGGGAGGTTTGTAAGATTTTGATGACTTCTATAAAAATCAGTTAGCAATCCATGTCCCTGTATTAAGATAACAGTGGACTATAATTAATAGACTGTGGATTATCAGATAGAGATGGAGTTTATCACTAGTCCAAAATGAATCTCTGACTTCAAGGACAATAACAAGTGTACAGGGGCTGGCCCCACAGGATTTGGTAGGATTATAGCCCCTCTGGTTAAAGGGTGAACCAGATAGGTCCTTCCCCCACATCCCTGTTCACACTGGTGGCTGGGTAATTCCTAAATTTCCCATTGGGATTGGGTAGATGTGGCTTGAGGGCTACGTGGTCACCTGGTACAATGTTACGTTCATGCATAAACAGTATGTAAGCTTACGAGAGGCCGTGTAATGTAGCATAGCCATGTAAGTAGGGGATCCATCCTATCCAAAATAGGAAACAGGTAGGAGAAAGAAATGTGAGAAACATAGTAGAGAATAGAGAAAGGGGAACTTGAGGCTGGGTGACTATTCAGGCTTACCATTTCTTGTCCCAAGTGATACCTTTAGGTTCTGTCATAAGCTCCCCAAAAGATGTAAGAGTGATAAATATGGTGTTAATTGCCATATTTGGGTAACTACTTTTATAAAACTTTGTTTCTTTGCAGAGATTCTGTCCAGAAGCGGATTCCAAAACTATGTTGCAATGCTTGAAGCAAAATAAGAACAGTGAATTGATGGATCCCAAATGCAAACAGATGATAACCAAGCGCCAGATCACCCAGAACACTGGTAACATTTTGGCACGGCTTTCCTGGTCCTGCTGGGTATGGCTTGAAAGGAATTGAGTGGGCATATACTTGCCTAATTAAACTAAAGGTGCTTTGTTGCTCATGAGTGTTAAGGAAAGAGTCTGGATGTAATGAGCAAAGTGACTTACTTCTTCCTTGAAGAGCATCTAGAACAGAATGAAAGTCATGGGAAAGAGGAGGCTGAAAACATAGGAAACTTGCCTTTGAAGGGTCAAAACGAATTAGGGCTAAAGTTCGTTGAAAAGTCTAGAAATTTAGTAAAACTTCACGCATGTGGCAGGAGAATATATGGGTAATCTGTTTTAGAACAGAGAAATTTAATCTCTGAGTTGCAAGACCTTGTAACTTAGTGGTCAAGTTGAGTTGGATATTCTGTTCTCAGAATTTTCAAAAATATGTATCATGGGGAAGGTTGCTGATGTCTGCTTGATTTTTGTGAGGACTGCTTAGAATGTTGGCCTCAATAGATCCTGCAGAGCTGCTGCGGAGTAGGTTTCCTGGGGGTCTCCACGTCTGCTCTTCCACTACAGTATATTGCTGAGTTAAAACAGTGTGTTGAGGGAGTTCCCTGGTGGCCTAGTAGTTAAGATTCCGGGCTCTTACTGCCGTGGCCCGGGTTCAATCCCACAAGCCGCAGGACATGGCCAAAAATAAAATAAAATAAAACAGTGTAGTGAGAGCTCAGTAAACATTTACCGAATAAATAAATCAGTGGTTTATTAGTGGTCATTGATGTAATATGCCCCCTTTGGGTAAGTGGATCTCAAAACATTTGTAAATCCAGGTGGAGTGTTTTCTCATGTGCTTATTACTTTCTGCTCTAGATTACCGCTTAAACCCTGTGCTAAGGAAAGCCTGTAAAGCTGACATTCCTAAATTCTGTCATGGTATCCTGACTAAGGCCAAGGATGATTCAGAGTTAGAAGGTCAAGTCATCTCTTGCCTCAAGTTGAGATATGCTGACCAGGTAAGCTGCCCTGGGCTTTCCACAGAGGTGTACTTATGGAACCTCCACTAGACCTGGCAGTTTTTTCTTTGGAGGTCCTTAGCTTGCTGTTACTTTCCCCAAGACCTTTTTGCACACCTTCCCCAAGCCAGGGCCCAGATAAAAAGCTGACATGTTCTAATAGGCTGACATATTCTCCCTTGTCACATGTAGCGCCTCTCTTCAGACTGTGAAGACCAGATCCGGATTATTATCCAGGAGTCTGCTCTAGATTACCGACTCGATCCTCAGCTCCAGCTACACTGCTCAGATGAGGTAGGATTTGGGGACAAAACTGGTTGTGAACAGAGCTGGTCAGAGAAGTTTTTACTGGAGAAAAGTTCTTTACTCTGTTTCCCTTCAGCCCTGAATCCAGGGCTCTTCTAGGCTCTCCACTGTCTGAGTTCCTGGTTCTGTGTAACACTGAATTTGGTTTGTCCTTAGTCCTATCACTATTCAGTTTTGATTCCATATTTCTCTATTGAACAGCGTATATCTGTCTACGTCTAGTTTGTTCTTCCCTCTCCTTATTCTGATGTTCAACGCAGAACACTCCCAACACTTGCCAGGAGGATAAAAGTGCTCCTGTAATACCTCTAACGAAGTGCCAGTCCTTGGATATTATTTGACTTTCTAGCTAGAAAATGTCATGTAGTGAACCTTGTTCAACATATGTCCATTTTATGGGAACATAGCTAAAGATATTTCAAAAAAGCTTACTCATAAAGCTGTCCAAAGAAGGTTAAGTTTTTAACTGTGCTGCAGGCTGTGTGTCAGGACCCCTTTGTGTGTGTGTGTGTGTGTGTGTGTGTGTGTTTCCAAGTTGTGTAGCTGGGTTGACACTGAACCTCTGTCAATGTCAGGCATTTGCTTTTAGGATTTTACTTGGCTGTATGACCTTCCTCTTGAGGAATCAGAGAGTAACCTTCTTTGTGACCAGCCCTGGGACAGTCTGACTCAGGTCTTGGGGTTGACAGCATGAAGATACATGTATTGACCGTTTTTCAATTCTGTGCCAGTCCTTGTGAAGGAGAACAGAGCCTGGCATCCCATATGGGAGGGAGGGGAGTGAAATCCACCAGGAATCCGTTTGAGAAGAGCCCCGGGCACATGTGTGGGAGGATCTCCAATCGATATGCTTCAGAGACCAAGGTGTCTCGTGACAGTAGGGGTGCCCTTGTTTTTTGTGTGTGTCCTGAACAGATTGCCAGTCTATGTGCCGAAGAAGCAGCAGCCCAGGAGCAGACAGGTCAAGTAGAGGAGTGCCTCAAAGTTAACCTGCTCAAAATCAAAACAGAAATGTGTAAAAAGGTAACTACCGTCAGTCACCATTTTCTCTCACTTGCTTTTCTCTCCTCTTCCTCTTCTTCCTCTTAAAGCTGTAGTCTGTACATCTTAGTGATAAAATCTAAACCTTCCTTCCCAGAATTCTATCCTGTCCCCTCTTACCAAACTAATTTGCCTTTTGACCATTAATTGTAACTTAAATAATCTTTCACGTGTACTAATTACTTGTGACTATGTCTCATCCCCATGACTAGACCATTGTTTAAGGTCATTGTTTAAGTGCTATGCCAAAGTAAAATGTCAATTCCAATATATCAATAAGTGTACTGCATTCATAAAAGTCAGTGAAACTACAAATTCAGTTCATTTCAGAAACATCACATAAAAACAAATTTATCAAAATATGATAGCTGGGGCTTCCCTGGTGGTGCAGTGGTTAAGAATCCTCCTGCCAGTGCAGGGGACACGGGTTCGAGCCCTGGTCCAGGAAGATCCCACATGCCATGGAGCAACTAAGCCCGTGCGCCACAACTACTGAGCCTGCGCTCTAGAGCCCATGAGCCACAACTACTGAGCCTGCCCTCTAGAGCCCACGAGCCACAACTGCTGAGCCTGCGTGCCACAACTACTGAAGCCCGCACGCCTAGAGCCCGTGCTCTGCAACGAGAGAAGCCACCGCAAAGAGAAGCCCGCACACCACAACAAAGAGTAGCCCCCGCTCACCACAACTAGAGAAAGCCCACGTGCAGCAACGAAGACCCAACGCAGCCAAAAATAAATTAATTAATTAAAAAAAAAAAGATAGCTAAGCATGCATTATCTTACAAAATTGAAAGTGAAATAATATATTTGATCTTTTTTAAAAAGCTTTATCTCTTTTTGGAAAAGTGTTTCAATGATATTACTGGGTCACTGTGAATATTGTGTGCAGATATTTTCATCCGCTAAAAATGTTTCTAATTCCACATGGTCTGAGGAGTGGTAGGAGTTGGCTAAAGGCTAAATCCAGATATTTTCCTTTGAATACTTTTTCATCAAATTATCCCGTTTAACTTCAAGGAGGACTCTTTGAACAACATTTCAGGGTTTTTTTGTTTTTGTTTGTTTGTTTGTTTTGTTGTTTTACAATCTGTGAAGTGCAAAGTAATTTTTACTTAAGAAAGCCATTTTTGACTGTCTTTACCTGCTATAATTTCATCATGTATAAATGGAGAGTCTGCAGAGTTGATTTCAGTTCTATCATGTTTATATTCCTGTTGTTCAGAACATCTTTAAACTCAAATAAGAATTATTCTTGGAGTAGAAGTTATGCTCTGTCAGTTCTTTCTTTCCTTTTGAGGATAACGGAAGTAAAGTGAAACATTTTGCTAATGCACCTTTCTGTTTGGGAATTTTAATATAGCTTATTACTCTGATTTTCAATTTTCACATTTTCAGACTTCTAAAGTAACAAAATAACTGCATTAAATCAATATAAACACTAACACTTAGTATTTAATAATATAGCATACCAGAGTGCCCAAAACCCAATTCTGATCTTAAACTTGCCTCGCTTTGCTTATTAGCAAACAGCTCTGCACACACTAGGTCCCCAAATTGTATTTATTGAATTAAATTGGATGCTAACAGTCTGCGTTCTTTGCATCATCACCACGTCGCCACCTATCTCAGAGTAGCCTCTGTTGGCTTAATCGTCCCTCCTTGACTTTTCTGTTTGTATGTAAAGTATTTACAGACGACAGATCTGATGTATTTCCTCTATAAAAGCTCTCTCTATGATCTCCCCTTCCTAGGAAGTGTTAAACATGCTGAAGGAAAGCAAAGCAGACATCTTTGTGGACCCAGTTCTTCATACAGCTTGTGCCCTGGACATTAAACACCACTGTGCAGCCATCACCCCTGGCCGAGGGCGTCGTAAGTCACGGTGTTCACTCTGACCCTGTCTGAACTGTCTTGGGAGGAGCAAAGACTCCCTCTGAGACATCAGTTCCAGCTACTCTGTTCTGTAGCTGCAGCTCAACCATAGACAGCACCCACTGGGGGCCTGGTTGATGCCTTTGTGGCAAAGTGAGTTTAGGAGTAATCCTGCTGCAGGTTTGAACAGATAGAGCCATGACCCGAGGTAAAGATTTGATGACAAGAGAAAGTTGAGTTATTTATCAGGGAGGCAAAAGTTAAGCTATCATCATGGCCCTCTTCCCCGCCTTGTCCAACCTTGAACAGCTTCATCAGCTTCCCCAGTGGCCACAGTGGGCTCAGCAGACAGGTTCTGTGTGAGGTGGAACCTGGGCAGGTATATGGTTGTTTCTGAGCCATGTGTGTCCAATGAAAAAAATGAGAGAGGTTTTAAGAGAGACTCTGGACAGCCAACCTTAAATATTCTTCTCCATGTTAGATCTTGGGTTAAGTGTCCTTGAAGGGGTTTAACTTTGTATAGCCTCCAGATCTGAATTCTCTGGTGGTTAGGTACCCTTCTCCCCATCCTTACCGAAATTTCTGTTCTGTAAAGCTTCAGACGCTTCTTATCCCTTTCCCTTGCACAGAAATGTCCTGCCTTATGGAGGCCCTGGAGGATAAGCGGGTGAGGTTACAACCTGAGTGCAAAAAACGCCTCAATGACCGGATTGAAATGTGGAGTTACGCAGCAAAGGTAATGACCACGAGAATCTCCTGATGTGGCGTCTCCCCTGTCAGTTTCCCAGGTCTCTTTGAGATACTTCACTGGCCTTCTTGTCCTTGTTGTGAGACTGGCAGTAGGTTTATTTGAAAAAATCTCTCAGTGCACCGTAAGACGCCTGGGCCCTGTGAGCCTGGAGCCATCATCTCCAGATAGCACAGCAGAGACATTAATTAGTCCCTTCTTTCGTCATTGGTTTCCGCTTTTGAGCCGCCAAGCATTGCTTCACAGTGACTCCACTGCTAGTTTTTTGTTGGCAAATGTTGGTGCTTAAATCACATTAACCTGGAGCCTCCTTGCTTTGTTCTGAGTACATGGATGAGCATAGAAGCAGCCCAGACCTCTCTGGGCTGGACCCTTTTCAGCACCCAGGCTAAGTTGAGACTCAACAGAACAGGTCTGTATGCACCTGGGGAACCTTTTGGTCCTGATTCTGCCATAGTAGCCTACCATAGAGGTCCACTGGAGAAAGCACTGAGGAAAACTGAGGACGAAAACTGGTTAGACTCTGAGTGTCCACGATTGGGGGAGTGATTAAGTATATTCAGTCAGCATAAGTCATGTTTGCAAGTTGTTCTTGGTGGGGGGGGATGCTGATGATATGATGGTGAGTGGAAACAAGTCACGACAGAGAATTAGCACCCGACAGAATCTCAACTTTTCTCTTTGTTTTTAAAAAGACAGCAACATATGAAGCAAATAAATCAAAATATGTAAGAACCTGTGACCTTGTGCAAGTCACTTGACCACTTCCCACCCCTTGGGCCTCCGGGTCTTCATCTGTAATGTGGGAGTAGTAAAATCTACGCCCCAGGATTAATGTGAGGACTAAACGACTGAAACATGCTGAGCCCTTTGCCAGCACACCATCAGGTCCGCAGTGTGAGAGCTGTTACTGCGTGGGCGGCAGTGATCACTGTGATGAATTGTATGATTGGGAAAAACAGTTGTAACTCGGTGTTTGATTTTCTTGCCCGTTGCCCTCCTCTCTCCCCAAAAGAAATGACCTAAGTTACAGTAGGAGTCCAGGGGGGCAAGTTAGAGCAAGCATTGTCCCAGCCCACTTCTCTCTGAGGACGATGCCCCTGTGTGTTTTCCAGGTGGCCCCAGCGGATGGCTTCTCTGACCTCGCCATGCAAGTGATGACATCCCCTTCCAAGAACTACATTCTCTCTGTGATCAGTGGGAGCATCTGCATATTGTTCCTGATTGGCCTGATGTGTGGACGTATCACCAAGCGAGTGACACGAGAGCTCAAGGACAGGTAGAGCCACCTTGAGCACCAGAGGAACTGCCCGTCCAGTGCCCAGTTTGTACAGCCCTCCTGTATAGCGTACCCACTCACCTCGTCCTTCTGCGAGGTGACACCAACACCCATGTTAGAGCAGCAGCAGGTATCCACCGCATTGTCCCATCTCAGACTTCACCCATGTCCATGGTATCCTCCTCCTCGACCATTTGTGCAGCAGCTGACCGCTTTGGGTATTGCCTTTGTTGGCAAACTCGGGTTTACCTGCCCATAGACAAGTCTCTCATACTGATGGAACTACCAGTACTTCCAGAACCAACTCACCTGACCTGCAACTCAAATGATTTTTTTTTTAAAAAACACCAAAAAAAAAAAAAAGAAATTTTTAAAGAAAAAAATGTATATAGTAACACATCTCCTCCAGGCTTGATATGAGCAATGGGGTTATTTCTTCTGTGCGACGGTGTAAAATGAAGGCAGGACTTTAGAGGGGAAACACACCACCCAATGTGCTATAACTGGGATGTCTTGCTTACTTCTCAGAAGCACCTTTGGCCCATGTCAGGGCCGTGGACTTCACCGAGTAGTGGGAAACGACTAACCAGCCCGCTTTGGGTCTTGTTTTCTTCTGCTGAAACAGTGATGCCTTCCAGTTCCTACCCTAGTAGAGCCACTGCTGGTCCAGACTCCACAGCCGTGGGTATTTGTGTGATCTCCTCACCCCAGTGAAGTAGAGCATGGGCTTCCCTAGGCCGAGGGCAGATGGCTTGGAGAGGGGATCAGAAGTGTGTGCAGCTGGTCAGTCCACTGATCTGCACGGAGAGGCTGGACCCTGAGGCCCAAGGCAGAGCGTCCCAGTGACCTGCCTCCTCCAGGGCAGCGCAGGGCTCAAGCCGCGTTCGGATTGATCCTGCTGGGGCGGCAGTTCCACCAGAAGTCCTCCGCTTCACCGGGAGGCCATGACTATGGGGGGATGGAGCTCAGGGCAGGAAGGAGAAGCAGGGGATTGATTCACTTGGCTTTATTTTTCAGGCAACAATACAGGTCAGAGACAATGGCTTATAAAGATTTAGCGTGGTCTCAGGGTGTGACTGGCAGTCCAACCTGACCCTTCTGCAGGTTCAAGGCCACCTTCCCAGACAAGCTCATTTAGGCCTCTACATGGAGAGGGTGTGGAAAGTTCCTACATTAAAAGATGGAGGCGTTTCTCCGTTTTTTCTTTCTGTCCATTTGCTGCATACACCCACTACAGTAGGCATTGACTAAATGTTGTACTTTGATGATTCATCAGTCTTTCCCGAATCTGAGCTTTATGGAAGCAATATTCCTGACCATCCCTCGTCCCTCCAGTGTAGAGATGACAGGCTTGGAGTATAAAAAGGGAGGAGTGCAGGCGTCACAGTTCAACTTGGTGCACCTGGACTTGAGTTTGGGGCATGGAATCCAGTGGCTGCACAAGAGGGCGGCGTGTACAGTAGAAGATATATTTATATAATATATATTTTATTAACCTGTTAGACGTCCACAAAGTATTATAAATCACGTGCCTAAAACTGTCCACATAGACCATGCTCCGTTCCTTGCCCTGCCCCTCTTTGCCACTGTCCACACGTGCTGAGGGACCTCCCCACATTTGTCTTCCCTGGAATGTGTTCAGTACACAGTGGGTCAGTTTGTGGGTTGGTTGATCCAAATGACTCCTTGTCTAACCTGACTGACATATATTTGAATACTGTGGTTTTCTTCTTTTTCTTTCTTTTTCCTTTTTACTACCCTTCCTGGAGGCAGTGGGTTCCAGAAGCTGCATATGCCCCCTGCCTAGGGTACTCCAAGTCATGAAGGGGAGCTTCTAAGCTGCTTGGTCCCCCAAGTCCTGCTCTTAGGGTCTTCCTGATTCTCAGCAACCGTCCTGGGGTTCTTCAGCCTCATAAAACTTGAAACTCTCGGAGTCCGAGCAGCACCCCCTCCTACCACCGCTTCTGGACTGAACTGAGCTGACCTAGATAGTCCGCCTCCAGGGGCTCCTCCCTGGTGGTGGGGTCTGGGATCGAGGACTGGGGACATATCTGTACACAGGCCCCCACTGACGTGTCTGATGTGGTTTACAGGATAGAATGACTGTTGCCTGTTTGATGAGAGTGGGAGTAGCATTCTCCATCTCTGCAGTCTCCCTCCCAGTGTGTGTAAAACATCTCCATAGTTTAATGTGTCTTGATACTTTTGTTCTTTCTGAACTGAGAGATGATCTCAGTTGTCTGCAGCAGATCTGGAAGTTTGAAAAGGAGTTTGATTCTTGAAACATTTGTCATCTTTAGAAATGATCCGGATAGATAGAAGGCATAACTCTGCTGGTATCTTGGATTGCTCGTTGTCAGAAAACATTTCACCATCCGACTTGGAATAGTTTCAATGACTGGTTTTTAGCATAGTTTCGTATGACTGAGCAGTTTCCTACATCCAAGGGGCCCAGCACCATCTGAAACTACGGCCCAACTATATCCATTCTGTACCTCATTGGTGTAACAAAACAGGTTCTGGGGCACCTTTGGTTACTGGGCTCATAGGTCACTCTTGGGTAAATCAGCTAGTCAAGAATTAGTCAAGAAGAAGAAACCATGGCCCTAGTGGAGCTGATGACAGACCTGTGTCCTTTATCTCTTCTTCTGATGTCTACCCATGAACAATAAGATAGGCAGCAGGTAGGGTTTTTGTCCAAGGCCAAGGCTCCAAGCACTTGCTGAAGATTACAGTAGCCAGAGAACTCATCAGGCCTTGTCAGCTCACTCCAGTGTCTCAGAGACTCAGACTTAGTGTCTCTACAACACCCCAGAGGTGCCAGGAGGTCAGTCTCTGGGCTGGAGGCCCTGCAGTGCAGGAGATGAGAAATCTGAGCAGAACGTCAAGAACAAGGCTGTCTTCTCCCTGCATCAGAGTTTCTCACACAGAAGGGTGGCTGTGGGAGTGAGACCTTGACCCTGGTACATCCCTGGCCTTCCTCTGCTATTGCTGCTGTCCCAAGAGAAGTCTGCTAGCAAGATGCTCTGAGGCGGGAGCCATCGCACGGGCTTGGGTTCACTCCAGCAGGAAAGCCCTCCTTCTTGGCGTTCCCTAAAGTTCTGGTACCACTACCAGGCCCAGTGCTGTGGATCCCATCAGCTTGTTCTGAGCCATTGCATCCTTAGAAGCGAGGGGAATTCTAATACTGAGTGAGCAGGTGTTGACTTGTATTCATTGCAGGCCTTTGACTGTCTCACATCCTGCACGTATTCTTCTTGGGGACGCTGGGGAAGGAGGGAGATTCTGCTTTCCTAGGTGTGACAGGAAATTACCATCAGATTTCATTTCTTCCTGTTTCCTGAGGTCAAGTAACAAGAGAAGCCAGTAGTAAAGAGTCGTAGGATCATTTACGTTTTATCAGACAGAGTGCTGACTTCCCTCCACCTTCCCAAAAGAAGATTCACTCTCCTATATGAGCCTGACTTCTGCACCACCTCCAGGCTTGTGGTACCACTTCTATCCTAAAGATCCCCACTAGCGTGAGTCACCCAGGGAGGGGTAGGTTGCTTTGTGGGACCTCCTTACCTGGTCTCAAGTTCCTCTGAGAAAAGGCCTCCCCATCCCATTTCTTCCCTCCCCCACCAAAAAGTAAAAGTTTTCCGCATATAACTTACTCTAAGCAAGCAGATACAGAGAAGGAACCTGGAGTAGGGACCCTTAGAAGCCAGCCAACACAGCCTGACACATTCAAACTAAATTTGGGCCACAGAACAAAAAGAAGAATATGGCTTTTTGAATCGTGCATTTTGGTATGTTTACTTACACTTCTGATTCTTCGGAATTTGAAAAACCTCAAAGACTCCTTTTATTTATTCTCACCATTTGGACAGCACCTAAGTAATTTTATAAAATGCAGCATTCCAGTTCCCTGAGTTTCCCCCAGGCCTTTAGGGAGACTCCACTCCTAAATCACCTCTTCCCCACTGGTCTTCAATTCCCAAAGGGCCTGGGGCCAGAGCTGATGTTCTGGTCTCCATCTCTCTCTCTCTCTTTCTCTCTCTCTCTCTCTCTCACTTGTCTTTGGTTGGTCATCTCTCCAACTACACTCCTCTTGGTCCTCCTCTCCCCTAGGACCAGGGTCACATGTCGGGGCGATCAAGTTTGAAGCCGAACCCCCCTTCCTGCCCAGACCTCAGACAGAAGGTCAGTCGTTAGCAAACTGAGACTGACTCTTCAGTGACAGGCTCATCCGAGCCATCTAGTGAGATTGCTGTGGAGACCCAGGGGCTGTTTGTCATCTGGAGCACAGAGGCGGGACTGTCTGCTCGGGCTGGTAGTGGCAGGATCCTGACGGTGGTTTCCTCTCCTTCTCCCCTCCCAAGATCTGCCACAGCGCACAGGTAGGGGTGTTGGGATACTTGCAGTGGAGGAATCTCCTTGGGCAAGGAGAAAATTCAGATAGTGCCTCTATATTCTGTTTTGCCTTCCCCCCAACATAGAATTGACAACTGGACCCCAGAGCCCAGCAGGCCCTGTACCACACATGCTAGATGGTTTGAACAGGTCCCCTGTCAGACTGAGGGGCACTAGGGTGGGTGACCGACAGGAGGGGCTGGCAGCCCGAGGCTTCCTGAGCGGCTTCTCCCAACACCATGTTCCCGGGTCAATCGAAGCAGGAAAACAGACTGTACAGCAAATGCTGTGTGAGATCTTAGGCCTTTAACTTTTTTTTTTAAGAAGGAAAAAAAGAAAAGTAAATCTAACAAGCCTCTTTTGTAAATGGTTTTCCTTTCTATGTATAAAATCCTGGCAGTTTCTTGTTTTTACATGTTCATGCTGTGTAATTTTGAGATGTTACTGAGATTCTGAACATAATGTGCATTTTTTTCTGTACAGATGAAATGGGAGAATTTAATAAAGAGTTTGCAGGTTTTTACTTGTTAAATTTTCTCTGTGGTGACTGGGAGGACCCTCTTCCAACCACATGCTCTGCTGGAAGAAGTCTCCGGAGCTGTGAGCACTGACTGTAAACTTGCCACTGATGCTCAGAAACTTACTGTTAGAATGTCCGTGTTCTTGGCTAATTAGGTCAAGCAGAGTAGGACCATAGGCCTTTACAGGAGAGCTGGAAGCCAGATGTGGGGTTTTCTGACTCTCAATCTCATGTGTCCAGAATTGTTCATTCTACTGATGTGTTTAAGCCATGTCATGAGGCTCCTTCCTGGGGGGAACACATACCTGGACTTCTCCTTACAGATGTGACACATGGATGGCACCTGGTCTCTGATGGCCGCCTTCCCATTCAGGCCCAGAACTAGGCCACATTTATTTTCTGGGCCCTGCTATGTCCGCGTTTAGTCAGTGCTTGCCTCCCCCTTCCAACAACCCAGCCCTGAGGTCAGTGACCTCATGACACCCTTCCCGAACCTTGTCTTCTACCTCCTCTACTCTCAGCAAAGCCGATTTGCGTCCGGCTGTTAAAAAGTAACAGCTTAAGGAATTGCATGGTAGCAACGATTTCTTTAAGTAGTAATGGCTGTACTAATATTCAAGTAATGAAATGGGATGTTCAGTGAGAAAGGAGGGGTAACCTGGAACCCAGGGTTTCTTCTCAGAACTCCTCAAATCCATTTTCAGCAACTGTCACTTAGGAGATAGTAGGCCTAGGTGTACAGTGGACATGGGAGAAGGTGAAGGGTAGAAGAAGAAAGGAGGGAGGGGTTGAGGGGCATTTTTGAGCCCCAATGTGAATATTCCTTTATCTAGGAGGCTCAGGGCAGCCGTCAGCCCTGAATGTGTGCCCTGGAGAGGCTACCCTGCTTTGGTGTAAGTGTAGGACATGAGCTGTGGGTTCAGGCTCCTCGTCACCTGTATCTCTACACGGGAGAAGTGGCTCCCCAGCCAAGCTGCCCTCAGCCCCCTGGGGGGACACCGCAGCAGAGAATGGGGTACGTGTTGCCCGGCTGACACCTTAGCAGTCTCTGAATGAATTGGCCCCCTCCCAAATTTTGTGTGTGATTTTTCTGGTAAAAGATCCTTGGCCAACTTCAATCCTCAGAGGCATTTGGCCTCTGTTTTCCAAAGGGACTAAGAACAAAAGAGTTTTAGGTGAAAAGGGGAGGAGCTTAGACTGTCCAAGTCTCTCACTTAGATGAAAAAGTGAGGTGCAGGGACTTCCCTGATGGTGCAGTGGTTAAGAATCCGCCTGCCAATGCAGGGAACTACGGGTTCGAGCCCTGCTCCAGGAAGATCCCACATGCCGCGGAGCAACTAAGCCCGTGCACCACAACTACTGAGCCTGTGCCCTAGAGCCCGTGAGCCACAACTACTGAGCCCATGTGCTGCAACTACTGAGCCCATGTGCTGCAACTACTGAAGCCTGTGCTCCTAGAGCCCATGCTCCGCAACAAGAGAAGCCACTGCGGTGAGAGAAGCCCGCGCACCGCAACGAAGAGTAGCCCCAGCTCGCCGCAACTAGAGAAAGCCTGTGCGCAGCAATGAAGACCCAACGCAGCCAAAAATAAATTTAAAAAAAAAAGAAAAAGTGAGGTGCAGAGACGGGGAGGGACTTGTTTTCACATATAGCTGATTAGCAGCGAAACGAGAGTGTTTGCCCCTGCCATATGCTTTTTCTCTGACTAGCCAGATTGGCTTTGGGACCTGTGTGACCGAACTAAAACTCCAGCCCTCATCCAGCTCTGGGCAGAAGCTGCTGACCTGACCCCAGAGCCTGCAGACCCTGCACAGGCCTCCCTTGGGAGCTCTTGACCTTGGTCCTGGGTTCCCACCTCCCTTGCTCAAAACAACAACCGGCAGCACAGCAGTGTCTTCTCAAATTACTTGTTAACTACAGAGAGAAAAAAAATTAGTAACTTACAGTGGAGAAGACACAGCTATACCACGTGATCCACGTTAACATCAAGAGGAACAGAATGAACAGACATCACGTGCCTCCTGATACAATGTACTGAGGACACAACATCCTTTCTGTCATATCCCTGTCAAAAGAGCAGAGCTTGAATCCAATCATAACAAAACATCGGACAAACCCAAACTGAGCAACATTCTACAAAATAACTGCCCTGCACTCAATCATGAAAGATAACGACTAAGGAATTGTTCCAGATTAAAGGTGGCTGAAGAGGGACATAATAACTAAATGCAGTGTGTGACCTGGACTAGAAAAAAAATGTTTTGTTACCTAACACACATCTGAGGTAACCTTTTTGGAGAATTGGGTCACTAGGTTTTTAAGGCTGCCTCTCCACTACTGAGACCAGGGGGCCAACAGCAGTTCTTACTTTGTAATCATTTGATGCAACCAATAAAGAAGCCTTGAACATGAAAAAAAACCTTTTATTGACCATTGTATTGTGTTACGCTAAGACTGATGGCTGACTTCGAATCAGAAATGATGGAAGTCAGAAGACAGTGAAAAGACATATTTAAAGTCCTGGGGTGATAAAAAAAAAAAACTGCCAATGTAGAATTTTTTTACCTAATGAAAATAACCTTTAAAATAAAGATGTTCTCAGATAAAAGCTTAGAGAATTTGTCACTATGAGACCTGCACAAAAGGAATCCTAAAGGAAAATCTTCAAGCAAAAGAAAATGATTCTAGATGGAAATATGGAAATGCATGAAGGAGGAGCACTAGAAAAGGTAAATATGTGCTTAAATATAAGCAAAAATTTAAATAATATATATTAATTTTAGTGAAATAAATTTAAAATTTAAAATAAATTTAAAATTTTTTTAATTTATAAATATTGTACAAAACGATAGAAATGTCTTTAAAATATATGTTGACTTAAAATGTCTTAAAAAGAAAAAACCACAAACGTTGGTAGGAGGCAAGTGAAGTTGAAGTGCTCTAAAGTTCTAGCCTTACTGGAGAAGTGATCAAAGTAATGTATTAGACTATTAAGTCAAATGCTTTGGTGGGGGGGTAAATTAGGAGTTTGGGGTTAAAATATACACACTATATAGAATAGATAACCAACAAGAACCTATTGTATAGCACAGGGGAGTATACTCAATATCTTGTAATAACCTATAATGGAAAAGAATCATATATATCATGGAAACTGAAATGCAGACTACAGTGAGATCAGCTGCACACACACCTGAATGGCTAAAATGAAAAGACAATGTTTCATTTTGGCAAAGATGTGAAACCACTGGAATCCTCATACATACGTATTTTATCTGTTTTTGTTCATATTCCAAAATCAGAAGGAAATATTTGAAACCATTAATAGTAGCAGAGTGTGGGTTTACGATTATGGGAGGTCTTTTAACTTTTAATATTTCTCCTGTTTAATTGTATTTTTCATGCTTTAATCAGACAAAAATGTTCAAGTCTCACATTTTGAGAAGAACAAGCCCCTTTCGCACCACACACGAACACCAAGGCCCAGAACCTAAGGACCTCTCACCTTCATCTCTCCCGGCCTTCCAGCCACGCTCACCCCTGATGCCGCGGGCTCAGAACCTCGGCAGTCCTCCCCACCCTCCTCTCCCTACCCCCTTCCGTCACCCCTCCAGGGCCCTCCGTCTTAGTCCTTGGCCTCTCTCTCCCTCACCCTCTCTCCCATCAGGGTCAGGGTCCGTCTTTGCTGAGGGCGGCTCAGTCTCCCCCGGTCTCCGTTCCCGAAGGAGAACGGGGAACAGACGCCGCCCCCTGCCGCTTCGCAGCCGGGCTCCACCAGCACGCACCCTCTGTCTCTGGTCCTGCAGGTTCCTCTCCCACCCAGCCTCCCTCCACCAAAGCCTGCGGAGCCCAGGTCTGCTTTGCCTGCCGCCTGGGTGGCGCCCAGCCTCCCGGCTGCTCCCGCTGACCCCTCTCTCCTGCTCCAGCCCATCCTCCACCAGAGCTCCACAACGTTCGCCAGGCCCGCCCGCCCAGACCTGCAGTGGCTCCCGTGCCTGCTGACCGCCGCCCCCTCCCCAGGTCGGCTCGCCGACCTGCTAGCTGTGTGACTGTGGATAACCCCGTGTCACCTGTGCAGTGGGGGGTGTAGGACCTACATCACAGACTTGTCGGAAAGGGTAAAGGAGAGACCGTCTAGCGCGAGGTGGCTGTCTCATCAGTGTGGCCCACTCCTGCTGTTTGTTAAGCTTCAGTGGACAGCACTGCAACAAGGTACCCCCACTGCGCCCCCAGAGTACTGCCTCTCTGTGCCTGGTGCTGTTCCTCCACCTTTCAACTGCCCTTCCAAGCCTCCCCCAGCCCGTCCGTCCAGGTCCAGCCCTAGGAACCTCTCCCCTGCCCCCTGCCCTCCCATCCCTCAGGCCTGTGTTCTTCATGAGGGGTGGCAGTGAGGGGCCCACAGGGTTCTGCACCAGGATTCTGCCCTCCAGCCCATGGCCTCTGATACTCTCCCCAACCTAGGAGGCCCCTTCTTTATGGGCTCCTAAACCAGGATTTGTCTGTTGCGCAACCCACCCACCCCCACCCCATTAAAAAGGAGAAAGAGGCTAAGGATCTGGGGGTGGGGGGCTGGGAAACAAGGACCTCGCCTGACACAGAGAAGAGCAGCCAAAGCCCCAGGGTCCAGCCAAGCCGGGAGACTGTGGCTCCTCTCAGAAGCTTTCCTTGTGTTACCATCTCCATATCTGCCCCGGGACAGAAGGCGCAGCGCTTCTCGAACTGAACCCTCCTTGTCGGGGGCTTGGTATCTGCTTCCTCCCTAGGTATGGAGGGTGGGGGACAGACACAGGTGCCTCTCAGTTCAGCAGCCGTGCCCCAGCCTCTGCCCACAGAGCCTCCTCCTCACTGCCTCTCCATGTCGCTCTCTAAAGGGCGCCTCTGCTTCCTGATGGGTCCCAAGAAGTGGGCAACAGTTTCTCTTACAGCTCAGTGGTAAAAGCCCCAAGGTTCGGTCATCAGAGACCTGAGGCACCCTTCCTTCCCAGGGACCAAGACCTCATGGTTCTGTGATAACAATCAAGATCATCATCACCATCATCATCATCATCATCATAGAAGATAATTGGCCACCTCATCTCCGCCTTGGGTTGGGTTGTTGGGAGGACTCAAGGACAGTGCCTTGCCTGTTGGAAATACTTGGTGAATGAGGTACGTTTGTGTTTTCCAAGATGGCCACCACAGCCTATCACCTCCCACGTGCCCTTCTTTCTTTTCTTTTTAATTTTTATTGGAGTATACTTGATTTACAATGTTGTGTTAGTTTCAGTGTACAGAAAAGTGAATCAGTTATACATACCTCCACTCTTTTTTTAGATTCTTTTCCCATATAGGCCATTACAGAGTATTGAGTAGAGTTCCCTGTGCTATACAGTACAGTAGGTCCTTATTAGTTATCTATTTTATATATAGTAGTGTGTGTATGTCAATCCCGATCTCCCAATTTATCCCTCCCCCCTTAACCCCTGGTAGCCATAAGTTTGTTTTCTACATCTGTGACTCTATTTCTGTTTTGAAAATAAGTTCATTTGCACCCTTTTTTTTAGATTCCACACATAAGCAATATCATATGATATTTGTCTTTCTGTGTCTGACTTACTTCACTCAGTATGAAAATCTCTAGGTCTATCCGTGTTGCAACAAATGGCATTATTTTGTTCTTTTTTGTGGCTGAGTAATATGCCATTGTATATATGTACCACATCTTCTTTATCCATTCCTCTGTCGTTGGACATTTAGGTTGTTTCCATGTCTTGGCTATTGTAAATAGTGCTGCAATGAACGTTGAGGGCATTTATCTTTTCAAATTATAGTTTTCTCTGGGTATATGCCTAGGAGTGGGATTGCTGGGTCATATTGTAGCTCTATTTTTAGTTTTTTTAGGAACCTCCATACTGTTCTCCATAGTGACTGTACCAATTTACATTCCCACCAGAAGTATAGGAGGGTTCCCTTTTCTCCACACCCTCTCCAGTATTTATTGTTTGTAGATTTTTTGACGATGGCCATTCTGACCGGTGTGAGGTGATACCTCATTGTAGTTTTGATTTGCATTTCTCTAGTAATTAGTGATGCTGAGCATCTCTTCATGTGCTTTTCGGCCATCTGTATGTCTTCTTTGGAGAAATGTCTATTTAGATCTTCTGCCTTTTTTTTTTTTTTTTTTTTAGTTTGCAAACTCCATTTTATTCATAGTTTGTTTCTGGGTTTTTTAAAAATTAGGTCACAAATCTGGTACATACAGTTAAAACTGGTTATCACTTTGATAATCAGAAGCCTCTGGTATAACACAATCTTCATGAAAACGTAAAACATAGAGAATACATGGTAATAATCTCTTTGAAAGCAATGGTTGCAAACATCCATGTTTCTAAGAAAATATAACTTTACATATATATTTTAAGCTTCTGCCCATTTTTTGATTGGGTTGTTTGTTTTTTGATATTGAGCTGCATGAGCTGCACATGCCCTTCTTTCTTTTTCCAACCTAATATTTTTTATTTTTAAAATTGGCCCACAGTAAACTGCACATATCTAAAGTGTACAATTTGGTGCAATTTAACATGTATACACCTGTGAAACCATCACCACTATCAAGGTACTGAGCATATCCATCAACCCTAAGTTTCCTCATGCCCCTTTGTCATCCCTCCCTCTACCCCACCCCTAGCATCTCCATGCAACCACTGTGTGCTTTCTTGTCACTACAGGTTAATTGCATTTTCTAGACTTTTATATAAATTGAATAATACTGTGCATACACTTTTTTTGTCTGGCTTCTTCCACTCAGCATAATAATTTTGAGAGCCATCCATGTTGTTGCATGGATCAACAGTGAATTCATTTTTTTTTTTTTTTTTAATTCAAAAAAATTTTTTTGGCTGCATTGGGTCTTTGTTGCTGCGCACGGGCTTTCTCTAGCTGCAGCGAGTGGGGGCTACTCTTCCTTGCAGTGCGCGGGCTTCTCATTGTGGTGGCTTCTCTTGTTGCGACTCTAGGCACACGGGCTTCAGTAGTGTGGCACATGGGCTCAGTAGTTGTGGCTTGCGGGCTCTAGAGCGCAGGCTCAGTAGTTGTGGCGCATGGGCTCAGTAGTTGTGGCTCACGGGCTCTAGAGCGCAGGTTCAGTAGCTGTGGCTCACGGGCTTAGTTGCTCTGTGGCATGTGGGATCTTCCTGGACCAGGGATCGAACCCGTGTCCCCTGCACTGGCAGGTGGATTCTTAACCACCACGCCACCAGGGACGTCCGATAGTGAATTCATTTTTATTGCTGAATTGTATTTCTCTGTATAGCTATACCATAATTTACTTATCCATTCGCCTATTGATGGACATTTGGGTTGTTTCTCATTTTTGTTTACTTCAAATAAAGCTGGTATGAACATTCATGTGTAAATCTTTGTACGGACATCTGCTTTCATTGCTCTCAGGTAAATAGCTTGGAGTTGCGTGGCTGGGTCATATGGGAAGTGTATGTTTAACTTCCAAAGAAACTGCCAAGGATTTTCCAAAGCGGTTGTATGAGAGCACCCTTGACAACCCTGGGTATGGCAGGTCTTTTTTATTTTAGACATTCTACTAGGTGTGTAGTGGTATCTCATTGTGGTTTTAATTTGCATTCCCCAATGACTAATGATGTTACCTGGGGTCACCAAGCTGGGAAGAAGCCGAGCATCGGCAGGGAGAAGCCCACATGTAGGTGTGCTGCTGAAGACCAGCCTCAGCTTGCAAGTCAGCAAACCCTCAGATGATCCCAGCTTCCAGCCTTCCAGCCACCCCTGCTGGTGCCGCATGGGGCAGAAACAAGCTGACCCCACCAAGCCCTGCCCCAGCTGCAGATTCGTGGGCAAAGTAGATGATGGGTGTCCTAAGCCTCTCTGTTTGGGGTGGCTTATGCAGCGGTGGCTAACTGAAACAGTGAGTCTGATAGCTGTGATGTGTTACTACTACTGACCTAGTTCTTTTCCTCCACATGTGGTTTATATTTGTCTTCTCAATAAACCCTCAGTTCCTAGAAGACAGACATCGTTTCTTTCATTTCTGGAATGCCAGCCCCAGAACCTTGCTCCTGACTGTCCTGCCACCTCCCCCTGGTGACTCCCTCCTCCAGTCCTACCACATTCTCTCGTCTGTTACATCAGCTCCCTCTGACCCTTTGCCTTCTCTTAGCCACCTCCCCAGGGGACAGAGTAGAGTGTTGAAGAGCTTAGGCTCCCCTGTTGGACTGCCTGGATTTGAATCCTGTCTCTGCTCCTTCTTTTCTAAGCTGTAAGAAATTGACCAAATTCTTTAACCTCTCTGAGCCTCAATTTTACCTTCTATAAAATGAAAACAGTAGCACCTACCACAGAGGGTGGTGATGAGGCTTCAATGAGATGATGCATGTAAAGAACTTAGACTTGGCCTGGCGCCGCTACTGTTATTTTCACTATGGTGTTGTCTGATGCCTGTATGGATATAAAAACACCGTCTCTCATTCTCTCTCAGGGAGCTCGTCTGCCTAGCCCCTGATGGAAAGGTGTCAGGTGTCTGGGTGGGAAGAGCTAACATCTGTTGTCCTAGGAGATTTACAAACATGAAATCACTTGCATTTTTTTTTCTTTTTTATGAATTTATTTATTTATTTATTTTTGTCTGTGTTGGGTCTTTGTTGCTGCGTGCAGGCTTTCTTTAGTTGCAGCGAGCGGGGGCTACTCTTTGTTGCAGTGTGTGGGCTTCAGTAGTTGTGGCACATGGGCTCAGTAGTTGTGGCTCACAGGCTCTAGAGCACAGGCTCAGTATTTGTGGTGCACGGGCTTAGTTGCTCCTCAGCATGTGGGATCTTCCTGGACCAGGGCTCGAACCCATGTCTCCTGCATTGGCAGGCGGATTCTTAACCACTGAACCACGAGGGAAGTCCCTCACTTGCGTTTTTAAATCCTGGCTTCTCTCCTTACAGGTCTTATATTTCCGGGCAAAATGTTCCCTCCTTCTGAGCCTACTTTCCTGCACCCAGAACAGGGGTAATGCTGTCTGCCAAACCGGGGTGAATGCAGTGACGTTACAATGCACTGTCCTGACACAAAGTGAGCCCCTGATAAATGGTAGCTTTTAACACTAATAACATTTACTCTGTGATGCAGCAGGTAATAGTTACTGAGGAAGGAAAACAAGGATGGGGGAAGATTTTTCAATGTATATTTTTTGGAGCTTTAAAATGTTTATATTATCTATGTTGTTATAAAATTAAATATAAATTTTAATAAATGAATAAAATTGATAAATTCAGATTATTAACAAATAAAATTTAAAATATACTATGTTCCAGATAACTATTTTTGCCCTATTTTATAGATGGAGAAACTGAGTCTCAGAGTGGAATAACTTGCCCAGGATCAAGCAGCCAGCCAGAGCCGGAGCCGGGATTAGAACCCAGGTCTGCCTGACTCCAGTGCCCGGGGCCTTTCCCTGCGCTTGCTCTCTGGTTTCTGGGTAAGCACCATGGGGTGGTCAGGCGGCCTAATGGATGGGAGTAGCTTCCTGAAATCAGCTTCCCAGTGAGAAGCTGGTCCATCCCCATGCCTCCTTAGACTCCTGAAGACGGGGTGTCTCCTCTGGAAATCTGGCTGGGTGTCGGGGCCTCCTGACCCTCCCACATTTGCTCCAGCGGGCAGGTCCCCACATCTCGGATGGCAGCTGTGTCTAGGACTGAGCAGCTTCCTTCAGAGGCACAGACCCCTCACTCTCAGTTCCGCTAACTCGTGGTCTCACGTGGGGAGCAGTCCCATTCCCACGAGGTGGGGGGCAGTTTGGGAGGGCTTTGGCACCTCCATAATTCCCATCAACTCCTTCTGCCAAAATAATGAAACAGTTTCGAGGCAAGTCCTTAAATCCCCACTTCTCGATGCCCCTCATTAATTACTATGCAGACATTCCATACGTGACCAGTGGCTGCTGTCAGAGCTGTTTCCTGACTGTGGCTATGCCACAGTGTTCCTCCTTCTGGCCCAATAGAAATTCAGCCCAAATGTTACAGGGAGCAACGAAAGTCTAGAAAAGTACAGAGCTGTGGGGCAGGAGAGGGCCAGTGTCACGGGGCCTGGCCCCATCATTTTGCACTTGAGGAACGTGGGTGGGGAGGGGGCACTGACACATGTCGAGTTAGCCGCGGCACGGGCTCTCCAGGCCTCCTGAGTGCCCACCGATGCCCTTCTCCCTAAAGAGCTTCCTGAGCACTGGCCCTTTGCAGGGAGTTAGAGGACAAACAACAAACAAAACAAAATCATTGCCTTTGAGCACTTATGAATGTCCCTGCTGGAGAGGAGAAGATAGATTGAGGGGCGGAGCACTGGATTCATGTCAAAAAAATCAGGGAACCAAAGGCCATCCAGTAACAAAGTCCTGCAGCTCTCACAGAGTCCCATGGTCGCAGGCTCTGCAGACATATCCTGGGCACCTGCCCCGCAAAAGACCACACCTGATATCCACAGAACACAATTCACCGGCTCCCCTGGGGGCAGAGACTGGCATCCAATGTTCTTTTAAAACAGCTTTATTGAGATTTAACTCACATACCATTCAATTAACCCATTTTAGGTGTAGAAGTCGATGGTATTTAGTACATTCACAGTGTTGTGTAACTATCGCCACAGTAAATTTTAGAACATTTACATCACCCCAAAAAGAAACCCCATACCTGTCAGCAGTCACCCCTGTTTCTCCCCAGCTTCCCATCCCAGCCTGTTGCAGCCATAAATCTACTTTCTGTCTTTGTAGATTTGCCTGTTCTGGCCATTGTCTATAAATGCAATCATATAATATGTGGCCTTTATGTCTGGCTTCTGTCACTTAGCTTAATGTTTTCAAAGTTCATTCATGCTGCAGCTGTACCCACACTTCATTCCTTTTTATTGTTGGATAATACTCCACTGTATGGATATACTCTATTTTATTTATCCACTCATCTGTTGATGGGCCTCTAGGTTGTTTCCACTTTTTGGCTATTCTGAATAATGCTGCTATGAACATTCATGTGCAAGTTTTTGGCACCGAATTTTCAAAACATATTTACAGCAGCTCAGTTATCTAATAGGAACCACTGCCTCAGTTGCTGTTCCTTTAAGGGAAAGTGGTAAATCCCATCCAGAAGCAGCCTGACGTGAGGGGCCCCTCTAGGTGCTCCTCTAAGCAGCGAAGAGAGTGCTGGGAAGGGGGCAACTGATGGCTAACAGTGGCGAATCTTCTATAGCTCTCACTCTGCCGTGGAGAAAAAGGAAAACTGTAAAAATAGTTTGTAGGTGGATCCCAGTGTTGGTTTGAACTTCAAAGAGCCTCCATCGATAATTGTCTCCTAGTTGCACAATCAAGGTGTCGAAATGGTTGGACCTCTCTTATTAGCTGCTTCCTAGAGAGTATTCAGCTATCCTTTTTTTTATTCAGTGTGTTTCACTCACCTCTAGTTGCAACTTGAGGAAAGAAAACACATGTCAAGTCTCCTAACAGAAGAACAAATCACTGAGCAGAAATCAGCCAGCGGGCAGATGTCCTGGGGTTCATAGGATGAAGAGCCAACTCGAGAATCTGCTGGGCATTGGTGAGCAGGTGGGGTGAGGGAAGGAGAGAGTTCTGGGTGTGTTTGATTCTTCCTCAAAAGGTAGGGTATAGTCATTCAGCCATTCCTGGTAAGAGACTCCGGAAACAGCTAAGGAAAGAATCCCCCTCTAATTCTGATGTAGGAGCTTCTCAGGGTGGGGCACCCAGTTATCTGGTGAAGGCAGGCGTCTTCAAAGTGGAGGCAAAACAGGTTTTGCTCAGTTAAACACCATTAACATAACTCTGCGAGTGTCCCAGCGGGTTCACAGGAGCAGCCGTGGAATGGTTCAATTACGCTTTTGAAGGGAAAAGAAGATTCTGAGAAGTGACCAACATGAGGTGTGAACAACGAGCACCACACAGGCCCCCGAAAAAGTTGGAAAGCACAGAGGCCAAGTCAGCCAAGATCACCGGAGGCCGGGGTAAAACTGCTCACAGGTCATCCACACACATGCATCCCTGGGCCTGGAAAGAGCTCACTCAGCTCAGACAAGCCCACTGGATTCCCAGGCTGCCTCCTGAGTGAGTGAGTCTCCACCAAGCCCAAGTAACTCGTAAGCAAGTCATGATGAGCGCAAAGCATCAGCCCCAGGGGCACCTGGGGACTCCCGCCCAGCTCCCGCCACAAGCGTCAGGCTCACAGGCCTGGGCGCAGGTCTCTGCTCTTCAGCTGCGCGTCACCAGCCTCCGTGGCCATTCAGTTTGGCTCATCACCCCCACCCCCCACAGTCTGGAGCCTCAGGTGCCAGGCCGTGCAGCTCACTTTGCAAGAATAATAATAAAAGTAGCTGTTGTGCAAAAACTTTCACAAATTTTGGGCCAGGTATTTTATACGCATTATTTGAGTCTGCAAAAACAAAAACAAAAAGATATCATTGCCCGTTTTACAAGCAAGTAATCGGAGGCTGTGATGATTAATTTTATGTATCAACCTGGCTAGGACATGGAGACCAGATGTTTGGTCAAGCACCAGTCTAGATATTGTTGTAAAGGTATTTTCTGGATGTGAATAACAGTAAAATCAGTAGGCTTTCAGGAAAGCAGACTACCCTCCATAATGTGGGTGGGCCTCATCCGTTCAGTTGAAGGTCTTAAGAGAAAAGACAGAGATCCTGTGGAGGAAGAAGGAATTGGGCCTCCACACTGCCTACGAACTCGAGACCCCCAACATCAGCTGTTCCCTGGGTCTCCAGCCTGCCCGCCTGCCCTGTGCATTTCAGACCTGCCAGCCCCACAATCCCGTGGTGAGTCACTTCGACATAAGTCTCTCCCTCTCTCTATATATACATCCTATTGGTTCTTTCTCTTTATATATAGTCTCTATTGGTGATTACTACAGAGGCCCAGGAAAGGTAACCACCTCCCTGGGTCATACACTAAGGAAGAGGCAGTGCTGTCCAGCTCCAAAGTTGTGCTCTTAACCAACCACCACAACAACCCTTTCAGCTTGGACTCTGAGAGGCTCCAGTCAGATGATGCCCCAGATCCAAGTGTCTGAGGGTCCCTAACTCTACAGAGCATCTCATGGGAAGGACAGCCGAGGGATGGGCACACACCTCTCTTTGGGAGGCTGCACCAAAGGAGCTGCTCCTCAGTGGCTCCTGTGTCACAGGGACCATGCTGGGTTGTCACCCCTCGGGGGAGATTTTATTAGTCTGACTTGGGTTTCTAACTAATCTCCACGTGGTGTCCTCCATATGAGGGGCTGTGTGAACCAAGGACACAGCATTTCATAGGCCGCAGCACCACCTACTGCTGGTTTATATGAACAAAGAGAGTGACTGAATCACGCTGATCTGAGGCCACTCCAGCATTAGCCCCATTTTACGGATTGGCAAACAGAAGTTCTTGAGTAAGAACCAGCTCAAGTCCTGCCTCATCCACAAAGCTTTACACAACTACCACTTCTCCTCCCAGACTTTTCAAGAGTTGGCACCCAGGGGATTCCAGATACAAGAGGAGTTCCTGGAAAGCTCTTTAGAAGAACGGACATGTCTCTCAGCCTTGCTGATTCCAGTTCATGTGGAGGATGTGGGTTTAGATTCCCCAAGTGAGTCTAATGCACCAGCACTGTCTCTACCACATTTCTTAGCACTGACTTGAATAGTTCACTACTTCATAAAGACTTAGATGTGAGGCCTGGTTTTTATTATCTGCAACTTGAGAACGTGCTTCTCTAGGCCTCACTTTCCTCACAGGTCAAGCAGGGATACTCTGCTCTAATTCACACAGTTTTGGTGAAGTTTCAACAAGGTAAGGCAGTTAGGGCACAGGAGACACTTATAATATCACTCTGTCTTACAGGGACTCTGTGAAATAGCGCCCTGCACCCTGCACAGCACTGAGCCCATAGCAGGTGTTTTACTGCAAAACTGCACCGTGATTTGTGGGTGGAGGTTGGTGTGGTGAGCGCACTGGCTGCTTCTCTCAGACAGAGAGCTTTTTTCCCCACAGGTGTGAACAAGAATGGGCACAGCCCTGGTTTCCACACAGACATGGGCTCACAGGTACATGGGGGATACGCCCCGTGCCAGGTTCTTACCGTGGAGCCAGTGTAAGGCTGGATGTCAAGTCCAGCGACGGCGGTAGTAACTTCAGGGGGAGGAATGGGGTTTCTCCCCCAGCCATGCCGCCACTGCATGGGGAGTAACACTTGTAAACGTTTGTGTCTTCGTTATGTCAGTTCTCAAATTCTCTTTTACACTTCGGTAACAGGACAATGGTTTTATGTGCAATGTTTATCCCATCGTCTAACACAATGCCCGGCCACAAGAGGCCATCCATTAAACAAAACTGGCTTGTGTGGTGAGATGGGCTTGAATCCAAAGAATGGGAACTGGTGAGTGTGGCCCCAAATGGAGCATAACCTGTGCCCATTCGATTGTTATCCATTCAAAGACATATTTACTGGACAATGTGCCAAACACAGTTCCAAGTGCTGAGAACATAGTCGTGCGTGAGATTTAGGTTCTGTTGTCAGAGGGCAAAGCTTGCAACTAGTGGGAAAGGCAGTCAACACTGATCTAATTTAGTGATAGTTTCTATAAAGGAAAGAAAACAGGGTGATGTGATAGTAAGTGGGGTGCTGGAGTGGATGGGGAGCTTCTGAGAGGACAGAGCGAATGATTCCTCTTCCTCTGGTTCAGACTAGCAGAGAAGGTGCAAAGAGTAAGATCCAGCCCAGAGCTCAGGTCTTCTTATCCTGCCTCCGAGGTTGGGCCAGGCTAGCAGACTGGATTTCAGATCTGCACTTTGGTAACAGGACAACCGTTTTATGTGCAATGTTTATCCTTAGAGATGGTAAATACATATGCCTGGTAGCTACAGATATAAAACATTTCTCAAGCAGACATGGCAAGAGTAGTGAAACGTCTGTTCATTCCTTTACAAACCTAGTGACATGAAAAGAAAATCTTCATTGAAATCCAGCTTGATAGAAACTGTGCACAATGTTAATACCACATTTGCGGAGGGCAGAAATGCTCGGTCACCCTGTGTGCCTGCCATCACCAGGGCTCGTGAGAAAGATCCCATTTACTAAAGTGCCTCAGGGAATTCCCTGGTGGTCCAGAGGTTAGGACTCCGGCTTCCACTGCTGAGGGCCTGGGTTCAATCCCTGGTGGGGAACTAAGATTCTGCAAAACTCGAGGCACAGCCAAAAAAAAAAAAAAATTATAATAATAATAAAGTGCCTCAAACGCCCTCAAGACCATATGCTGATGCAACACAGGGACAGAAAAGGCTGAGCTGAGCTGGACATTTACAAATGCAAAGAATGAGTTGTAGCCTTTACAATAATTACAGTGGTGTTTATCATACATCCCAAGAGTTGACCAGAGAGTAGAGCGTTAGCTGTGCTGTTAGAAAACCCTTCACTGAAACGAGCTGCCACTTTTGACCCCGCACCCTCTTGTTCTGGGAAAAGAGAAGCTGTGTAGAGTGAATGGTTACCTTCAGACAGAAATGAAGGTACTTTTTTTTCCTCCTTCACATCTCCACCCACCATGTGACACTGCAGTATGAGGCACTAGAATACAGCTTGGAAGAAAGAGGTCCCCCAAGCTTCAGTTCTTGGTGTGCAAAGCAAATCCTGGCGTTGATCTTTTGAAACAGGCGCTAAAAGTATCCTCCCCACCTCTTGTAATTCCTGTCCTTGAGAGAATGAAAAATGAGAAGGTAGAAGGTTTGCAAAGGATAAAATAGATGCACCTAAATATCAGGAGAGACATGGCCCATGAAGAAATGTGTACTTCTGCAAGGGCTGCATACACTCTTCTCAGAGGATTCAAGAATCACAGAAGAAATAACTCTGGTCTTTAATAGAAAAAGAGAAGTCAAGATCATAAAAACACTCAATCCTCTTGAAAAATAGTGCATCAGTTATTATGAGAGCCTACAAAGCACAAGACAAAATTGACAATGAAAGGAGCCTTAGGACTTAGCATTTTAAAGTGGAGGCCAGAAATGGCAATGGGGGAGGGAAGCAGGGAGAAATCTAAACAGCTTGTTCAGTACTTACTGCTTGAAAACAATGTAATTAACAGGTTAAATATCACTATTCCGTTCACCATTTCCTATAGACAACTAGATTTCTCCCAAATTCACATGCCTGGGAGATGGCTCATCAAAAGTATTTGTGACGGGACTTCCCTGGTGGCACAGTGGTTAAGAACCTGCCTGCCAATACAGGGGACACGGGTTTGATCCCTGGTCTGGGAAGATCCCACATGCTGCGGAGCAACTAAGCCCATGTGCCACAACTACTGAGTCTGAGCTCTAGAGCCCGCGTGCCACAACTACTGAAACCCGTGCACCTAGAGCCTGTGCTCCGCAACAAGAGAAGCCACCGCAATGAGAAGCCCGTGCACTGCAACGAAGAGTAGCCCCCACTCGTCGCAACTAGAGAAAAGCCCATGTGCAGCAACGAAGACCCAATGCAGCCTAAATAAATAAATTTTTAAAAATATTTTTTAAAAAATTTGTGACTATTTTCCCTCGAAATTGCCACATCCAGGTATCAGAAAGATTTCCCCAAGAATATACCTCAGATCTGTTAGTCTATTTCCTCTTCTTTTTTGGGGCAGCTGGTGACCCTAAGCTTTAAGCCCAGAGCTAAAATATTAACGTATGTAGCTAGCATGGAGGCCCAGAATGCCTTGAACTTTCATGTAACAGAGGAGCAAAAGGCAGTGTCTGTTCTCAAGAAACCAGACCTCATACGGGCTGTCTTGTGTGAGTTAACTGGCAAGTGAGAGCATGTAAGGCTGTGGGCTGGCATGGTGACACAGAGGTCCCTGGAACTTTACTGCCACTCCTTCATAGCAGAAGCCCTTTCTTTCTTGTGCACTGCTGAAACCCGTCACCCAGCAGGATGCCCGGCCACAAGAGGCCATCCATTAAACAAAATTGGTTTGTGTGGTGAGATGGGCTTGAATCCAAAGAATGGGAACTAGCGAGTTGGCCCAACACGCAGGGGAGGCTGTACCATTAGATCACTGTCCATTCAGAGAATATGTACTGGACTTTGTGCCAAGCACTATTCTAAGTGCTGAGAACATAGCCCTGCACGAGATTTAGGTTCTGTCGTCAGAGGGCAGAGCTTGCAACTAGTGGGAAAGGCAATCAACAAACACTGATCTACTTCAGTGACAAGTTCTATAAAGGAAAGAAAACAGGGCGATGTGATAGTAAGCAAGGTGATGGGGAGCTTCTCAGAGGATGTAGTGAATGATTCCTCTTTCTCTGGTCCAGACAAGCAGAGAAGGCGCAAAGAGTAAGATCCGGCCTAGAGCTCAGGTCTTCTTATCCTGCCTCCGAGGTCTGGCCGCGCCAGCAGACCGGATTCCCGATCTGCTCTGCTAGCGATTCGCCCAAGAAGACCCAGGCGACTTCCAAAAAACAAAGCGGCTATCAGTCCAAGAATCTTCTTTACGCCCTGACTAGAGTGTCTTTGGGCAGCGGACGACGTGGGACAAGACCTGGGGACTCGCATAGAAGGAAGAGAGAACCCCCGCCCTCTCCACACTGCAGCGGGGCTGCCGCCAACTCGGCCGGCAGGACTGCAACTGCAGAAAGAGCAGGGTCCGAAGGTAGAGTCCTAAAGCGGCCCTCAAACACCAGGACTGCAGCTCGCCGCCATCTTGGCGAAGGCGACCCCCCCCCTTTAGGGGCGGGGCCTCGTGAGACCCAAACAAGCCCCACATGTCAGGGGCGGAGCCCTACCCACTAACGTCACGGTGCGCGTGCGCGAGTGAGGTCACGCGCCGGCGTACCCTTGCTAGGCACCGTAAAGTGCGGAAGGTCGCCGTATCAAGCTTCCCCGGAACTTTTTCCTCCCTCCTGTCCCGCCCCCTTCCCTATCCCTGTCCCACCTTCCGGCCCCCGGGACCCCCGGCAACGGTTGTGGCTGCTGACCCGCTTCAGCCGGAGTGTTGCTGAGCGCGGAGCCCGAGGGCGCCCGTGAGGTAAGGAGAAGCTGCGGGGCCGCTCTGGCGTCCCCGTCCGCGCGGACCGTGGCGGCCCGGGACCCCCAGCGCCCCCCCTTTCCGCTGTGGTCTCGGTCAGGGGGCTTCCGGCGTCCCTCGTTTCCCGTCGGTTCTTCCTGGTCCTCGGAAGGCGCGTCCCGGCGCCGGGACTCCGCCCGCCGGGGCCGACAGCGCGTCGCCCGGTCTCCCTCAGCCTTTCTGCGGCGGTGGCGTCTCGCGGACCCGTGCCCGGCTGCCCGGGGCCAGCGCACCGGCTCTGCCAGGCGCCCGCAGCCCAGCCCAGATGCCCAGGGCGGCCGGGGTAACCTCGCTCCTGATGCCCGCTTCGGGCAGGCAGCCCCCACCCCGCAGCGTGGGTCGGGCTTGTCCAGCTGGGTAGTCTCTGCAGGTGGAATTGTTTTCCCGCGTGGCAACGTGCGGTCCGCTTGTGCTTAACTAACCAGTAAAAGTGCTGCAGAGTCAGCGGTGAGGTTAGGTGGAAACGTCCAGGCCGGGGCGGTGAGCTCTCTTCCCAACGTTTGACCCTTTGGGCCTGATGTGTATGACACCGAGATTTGATTCAGGCATCTTCACGTCCGTTTCGCCCGTGCCTTGTAAGCATGTTGTCGGGGGCTGCGGGGCGGCGAGGTAGCCGGGCTGAAGGGGACACGTTCCTAGGGCTGGAGATTTGTATTAAGTTCTCAAACTTGGCTGATCACCTGGTGCACTTGTTGAAAAATACAGCACCCTGGACCGCAGGATCAGAATCTCCAGAGAGGGAGCCTGTGAGTGTGTGAGTGTGCGTGTGTGTGTGTGTGTGTGTGTGTGTGTGTGTGTGTGTGTTTTAAAACACGTGTCCCAGGTGGCTCTCGTTTGGAGGCAGGTGTGGGAAATGTTGTGTTAATCCGCCTCTTCTCACCCAGTCTCCCTCGTGACCAGCAGCCAGTTTGTACAAGGTGTTGTGACCATGCAGAGGAGCAGCTCAGGAGTTGGAGCTGTCCTCTTGCTCTTGTTGGCGTAAGCAGAGCTGAGCATAACCAGCGTCAGTATTGAGATTGTTTAGCAGAAACTCTTCTCCTTAGCAGAAATTAAACACATAATTTATTTTCAACCAGGTGTGTGTTTTACTTTGTTGTCTTTGACATCTTCCATTTCTTCTCTACTGGCTTTATCTCCTTTGCTCTCAAGCTTTATTTTGCTTTAGCTGCCAAACCTACTGCAATAGACTGTGATGCCTTCTGTACCTGCATTGTTTGCATCCACTGTAAATCCTTCTTTTTTTGTCCTCACCACTTCACTGACTCTTGATGGTCATGATGAGCACAAGGACAAAAATCCTTTTCTTGGTTCTTATCATCCTGGCCTTTTAGTAGTATTTCTTCCATCTTGAAACTCATCTGTTGTTATGTTTTTAATGCTACCTTTGCAATTCCTTTTTTTTTTTAATATCCAGATGTGTGGTAACAAATACCAACATTTCAACTGCACATGCTATCTTCTTCCCTATATTTGACATTTTGTAGTTAGCTGGAGCAGTATAAGAAGCACTTGTGGGCATTAAGGAGGCTTGGTTTCTTTTTTTTTTTTTTTTAATTTTATTTATTTATTTATGGCTGTGTTGGGTCTTCGTTTCTGTGCGAGGGCTTTCTCCAGTTGCGGCAAGTGGGGGCCACTCTTCATCGCGGTGCGCGGGCCTCTCACTATCGTGGCCTCTCTTGTTGCGGAGCACAGGCTCCAGACGCGCGGGCTCAGTAGTTGTGGCTCATGGGCCCAGTTGCTCCGCGGCCTGTGGGATCCTCCCAGACCAGGGCTCGAACCCGTGTCCCCTGCATTGGCAGGCAGATTCTCAACCACTGTGCCACCAGGGAAGCCCTGCAATTCCTTCTTTCTATTAGGGGAAGTGCCTTGTGGTTCTGGCCTCCCTCACAGCTACCCTTTTTTAATCATCTAATCCTAACTTACAGGTAGCATGAAGTAATGATTCAATGGCAGACTGTAGTGCTGAACTGGCAGGCTTTGAACTGTGGCTCTGCCACTCACCAGTATTGTAGGATCTTGGATCAGTCACTTCACGTCTCTGTGCCTCCTTTTCCTCAAGTGTAGAATAAAAATTGTAACATCTTCCTTCTAGATTTGTGAGGGTTAAATTAGTTGTATGCATAAAGCAGTACCTGGCACATCATAACTACCTATAAGAATATAACCTTTTTAAAAAAAATTATATCAGGTTATTTAGAGATCTCCTCACATCTGGGGGCCTAGCCTTGAGATCTGAGTCATCACTGAATTTTTTCCCCATCTCCTTTGTTCTCTGTTTTCATGTATTTGTCAGGTTGTATTTCCAAGGTGCCTACGGTGACTGCTGGGAAAACCCTGATCAAGTTATAGGTGGTCCCTGCTCTCAGAGAGCTCCATTATCCCAGGGGGCTAAAGGCTACCACTTTCCAAGTGCTTCTGAGGCGCCACTTGCCATGTTGTTCCTGTATTTCTGCTTTAGTCTTGCAGCAGCCACGTGAGGTAGGTATTCCTAGCCCATGTAACAGACGAGCAGCCCGAACCACAGAGATTGAACAACTTGCTCAAAGTCATACAGCTAATGAGTGGTGGGGGAGATTATCAGACCCAGATCTGTCTGCTTCTGAAGTCTGTTTCGTCCTCACGCGGCTTGCTGTTTTGCTTCCCTGATTGGCAGACAGACCGTTACAGAGCGTGGCTGGCTCTGAGCTGGGGCTTGTGCAGGGTGTTTGGGGGAGTATAGAACAGTTACCTAACTGAGTGTTGGGGGGAGAGTGGGAGCAAATAAGATGTCAAACAGGCTGAGAGCTGCGGGGATTATCTTTATTTGGGGGGAGGGGTGGCAGGAACTATGCCAGTGAGAAGGAACAGTCTGCACAAATCCCAGAGGTGGAAGAGAAAGTTCATGCCTGACACGTGTGAGGAATTAAAGTAGTTTAGGTTTGATTAGAGTGTGAGAGGAGAGAGAGAAGAGAAATGAGATCAGAGATAAGAAGTGAGCAGGGTCTTGCACTTCGTATTAAGGAATTTGACTTTTTCTGAGGGCACCAGATAGTCATTGAAGGGTTTGAGCAGGCGCACGAAATAGGATCTTCATTTCAGAGATATGCTCAGGCCTCTGTGTGAAGGCTGTGGGGCGTGGGGAGAATGGTGTGCAGATGAGAGGCGGGAAGCCCAGTTGGGAACCTTCTGCAGTAAACTGAGAGAGGATGGCGGGCTGTGCTCAGTTCAAGGCAGTGGAGGTGGAGAGTAGATCCATTGGAGGGAGGTTTAGGATGTAGGGTTGTTGGTTAGGCCTTGATGATTGACTGGAGAGAGGAGATGAGAGAAAGGGAGGAATGTGGGATGACACCCAGGATTCTAGTATATGGTGTTCCTGGGGGACACAGGAAGTGGAGCAGAGGTGGAGATTGGGGAAGATGGCTTTACCTTTTGGATGTGCTCAGTTTGACCTGTGGGAGTCCAAGTGGAGGTGGCCCTTCTTCCACTAGACGTGCAGGTCTAAGGCTCAGGAGTGCTGTGGGTTAGGCCATCAGTCATGGCAGGAAAGGGAATCACCCTGAACAGTGGTGGATGGAGAAGAGAAGCTGGCCTCAGGGAGCCTTGGGGGACGTCAACACAGAGGGAAGGGCAGAGGAGAGAGGCCAGCAAGATGTGATCGGGGCAGAAGGCATCACAGAAAACAAGGAAAGAGTGTGTGAATAGGAGGGAGTGAGATGGTGCCCAGAAAGTGCCCTTGGAAAGTAGCAACATTTGGGTTCCTGGTGAGAGGAGTGCAGTGGCCTGGTGGGGCAGGAGAGAGTAGGATGGGGGAAAAGTGAAAAACAAAATATAAACAATCTTTTCTGTACATTATTTATTGTGAAGTAGAAAAGACAGGTTGTGAAATACATGTTAAGAAATTTTTGCTTAAAAAGTCCACTGGCCGACTGTGCCATCACCAAGGTAATAAAAGAAGGACTTAAGACAAAGGTGGTGGCAAACAAGTGGACATCAGGGCAGCTCACTGCTGCAAAAGTAACATTCTGGGAAAATATAATTGACACTGGTATTGGTGACCTTTGAGTGGAGGGAAATCTTAACTTCCTCCTGTTTTTCTTTTTTTTAAAATAAATTTTATTTATTTTTATTTTTGGCTACGTTGGGTCTTTGTTGCTGTGCGCGGGCTTTCTCTAGTTGCGGCGAGTGGGAGCTACTCTTTGTTGCAGTGCACGGACTTCTCATTGCAGTGGCTTCTCTTGTTGTGGAGCACGGGCTCTAGGCGCACGGGCTTCAGTAGTTGTGGCACACAGCCTCAGTAGTTGTGGCACGCAGGCTCAGTAGCTGTGGCTCGTGGGCTCTAGAGCGCAGGCTCAGCAGTTGTGGCGCATGGGCTTAGTTGCTCCACGGCGTGTGGGATCTTCCCGGACCAGGGCTCGAACCCGTGTCCCCTGCATTGGCAGGCGGACTCTTAACCACTGCACCACCAGGGAAGTCCTTTACTTCTGTTTTTGATTTTTTGCAGACCATCATTTTATAACTTAGAATTTTAAAAATTAAAAATTGCTAATTGAAGAGTGTTGTGGAGCTTTGTTTTATTTCTTAAATCCCCTGGGCGGGGGGAGGGGGTACTTGAGCACATCTAAATGCCGAGGAGAAGGAGGTAAACGTGAAGGTATGTGAAAGAGGGAGGACAGTTGATGGAGCTCGGTTCAGGGAAAGGGGACAGGAAGGGGGATCCAGGCCACTGTAAAGGATTAATTTCTGACCCTGTGAAGGAAGGCAGAGATGGTTTGCTGATGCAGGGAGGTTTACAGGTGGGGTTTTGGGGAATAAGATGAGACAGGTTATCTCCTTTGATGAAGGAAGAGAGGAAGTGGTGTTAAAGGTTGGGAGAAAAGCCATGTTATGGGTTCAGAACCCGGATGTAGAGAGAGCTGTGCCTGTGGCTTAATAGGAAGTAGCCCGGAGCTAGGCAGGGGTGCCTGCTAGCTTAAGGCACAAAGGAACAGGGTCTTTTCCAAGCGTGACTGAGTGGTAATGGTTCAGAAGCAAGGAGGATGCCGACGGTGCCTCTTGATGGTGAGGTCAGTGGAACAGGGCTGGCCGTGTGACAGTGACAGTTCCCTCAGGAGAGCTGCATTTCCATTAAGACAGAGGGTGGAGAGAACATTAGTGAAGGGGTGGGTGCGTCACTTTTGTAAGGGTGTTCTAGAAGACCCATAGAGAGGTTTTAGGGGAGGAAAACAGATGGTTTGGAACTGGGGAGAGAAATTGGTCATGTGGAGGTGAGCTTACAGCTAGACTAGCTGTGTGGAGAAGCTTCCATCTTGAGACAGAGTTTGACAGGGACATGAGGCGTGGTGGGGCCTAAAGTGGCCAGAAGAGTTAGTCCCTAGTTGGTTGGGATTTCTCTTGGGATGCAGTCTGTGCCTGCCCTTGTCACAGATCTGAGAGTCCTCTGACAGATGGGTGTTGATACGTGGCCTTAGGTGATTCAGGCTGATGGTGGAGCGTGCTGGGTCCTGAGGCTGCTGGTGGACATGTGTTGGTGACTTGCTAGCCACGTCCTACCCTCATGTCTGCTTGTCGCCCCCATTCTGGTCTTCAGGCCTCGTCTTCCTGTACGTCTGTGACCGCATAGTCTGCGAGCACGTCTTTCTTCAGTTTCTTGAAACTAGAACAGTCCCCTGTTTTGCTGTTAGATTAATTTTGTTAAAACCCTGCCTTTGTTATATTCAGCCTGTGGTACTGGACCAAGTATCAGAGCCTTCCATGGTCTGGCTTCACCGTACTTCAGTTTCTGCTATTACCCAGGGTTCATAGAAGCTGCGGCCTCTGGGCCAGGTCCTTCACTGTCATCCACCAGTGGGTTCTTGGACTCTTAAGTCAGTAGAAATTGAGGCAAGGCTTTATCGGGACTCAAGGGAGCAAAAGCAAGCGGCGGGTTCCCTTGCTCACTCCCCCAGGGTGGGGGCAGATCGGTGGGTGGGGCCAGGGGGTGACTCGGGTGGCCTGCCCACCCCCTTGGTGGTGCTGTGCGTGGGGATCATGCGCAGGACCCTGCTTTTGCTTCTGGCACCTCAGAAATGGCAGGTGGGTTTTGGCCTGTTTGTATCTTTGTTCTTTTTGCCCCCGCTGCCCTGCATGCAGTTATTTTTAGTCCCTTATTGTTTCTCTGTGTTCGGTTGCTCCAGGAGATGTTTGTCCTGGGGCAGGCACTGCAACAAAGGGTCCCAGGTCCCAGCCTGTCTCACAGGCAGTTAGGGTCAGACTTGTCCTGCAGCTTGATGGCGTGTGCTTCCTGTCTCTGTCCCGATTTTGCCCCTCCCAGGCTCAGCTTAGGTCTTACTCTGTACACGATCCTCGTCCCCGTGGACCTGGCCTCCACGCTTTTCCTTGTCTATCTTAGGATGTTTATTGTCTTGTAGAAATGTGTCTTGGTTACAGCCTGTGACTGGTGTGTAAGTGATCAGCCTGACGGGACTCCTCATCCTCTGCTCTCAGGAGCGCACACCTGGTACCTTCAACTCCCCCCATCGCGTGGAAGCACGAGGCGAGCTGTCCTTCCCTGCAGCTTTGAACCCCGTCTCTCTCTCTCTCCTCCTGGGCCTCATCCTTTGTTCTTGCCTCTCCTTTCTCACCCGTCTCTTCCCTTTTTACTGGCTCATCCCCCCAGCAGTGAAACATGCTTAATAGCTCCGGGCCCTAAACGCAGACCACCTTGCTCGGCTCCGAGCTCCTCTGCTCCCCTCAGAGCACAGTGTAGCGGTTGCCTCACTCCCTCACCTCGCTTACTCTTTAGTTTGTTCTAGTCTCTGTTCTATCCCTGCCATTCCCCTGAGAATGTTCTTTTTGAGGACACCTGGGGCTCTGTGCTGTCACATCCGGTGGACACGTGGCCGTCTTGCTCCCCCCTCGGCACCCTCTGTAGTTACCGCTTCTTCACACATGTTCCTCTCTTGGCTTCTGTGCCCTCTGCCTGGTTTTCTTTCTACCTCACTGGCCACTCCTTCTCTATCTCTTTAGCCACTTTTCTTTCTCAGGACACTCTGTGCGTCCACAGCGTTCAGTCCTGTTTGTAGTCCTTTCCTTCTCTTCCTTGTGTGTAAATGCCGGGAGCCTTGGGGGTCTTGTTCCTCGAGATGCTAGGGCTTCAAATATTGTACATATGCTAATGACTCCCGGACCACACCCCCAGGTTTCAGGCTTGGGAACCCAGCTGCTGTGCCCTGTTTCCACGTGCTGCCTGCTGGGTCTCTGGCTGTTGACATCTAAGACTGGGGCCTTTCACTGTTCACACACATGCACCCCCTCACAGCCTCCCTCCCTGTGTCTGGTCCATCTCACATAATCCGTGGTCCCAGTTGCTTACCCCACAAACTTAGCCATCATCCTTATTTCTCCGTTTTTCCCGTTTTAACATCCAGTTTGTTGGCAAGTAAGTTCTGTCTTTTCTACTTTCCGAACAATCCAGTCATTTCTCTGACTCTGCTGCCACCATCCTTGTCCGAGCCACCATGGTGTCCCCCCTGGAGAACTGCCATCGCTTCCTGACTCAGCCCTGCTTTCCCTGTCCTTCTAGGAGCCCTCCATGGAGCCAGCCTCGTCTTGGAAAACAGACCAGATTATGTCATTGCCCTGCTTTAGTATTTTCCTTTGCATGTAGAATAAATCCCACTCCTCGTGGTGGCATCCAAGAGCCGTGTACCATTGGTCTCTGCCACCTCCAGCTCGGTCTCAGGTCCCCTCCCTCACGTGCTGTGGACACACTGGCCTCTTTTCTGTGCTTGGACTCCTCAAGCTCTGTCTCACTTCAGGGCCTTTGCACATGCTGGTTCTTCTGTCCGAACACTCACATAGCTGGTTCTTTTTCATCCATCAGGTCTTTTCAAATGTCACCTTCTTTGTGACCATGATATTTTGAGTGTGCCCCTAGTGACTCCGTCGTACTAGCTTTGTTACTTGTTTTATTTGTATATCGGCTGCTTGTCTCTCTCTGTCTCAAATGTAAGTTGTGTAAAGGCAGGGACCTCGTCATTGGTCTTCATTGCTGTATCTATACCTAGCAATGTGTCTGGAACTCAGTAAGTCCTCAGACATTTGCTGAATGTACAATTATTGTTCTGTGTTTCAACACTTTCTCGTTAATTTATGCTCTTGGTTTTCTCTGTCTAGTTTGAATTCTTGGTATCTGCTTCTTACCTGAGTGAGAGCACATCTCCCAGTTGCTGACAGACGTGATGTTTTACTGGTTGCTGTCGGTGATCCGAAGACCAAGAAGCAGCCGAGGATGGCAGAAGTGGTCCTCAGCCAGAAGCGGTGCGTCAGCTGCCAAAGCGCATTCTGTGGCCCTGCCTGCCCAGGCACAGGTGGTCATCTGTGGTGGTGGAATCATGGGCACATCTGTGGCCTATCACCTCTCCAAGATGGGGTGGAAGGATATCGTCCTTTTGGAGCAGGGCAGGTAGGGATCAGCTGGACATGGCTTGTGGCTGTGCTGCACTGATTATATGGGCTTCCCTCATCCCTCTCATTTCAGTAGTACTGACCCAGCAGTAGCTAATGTAAGTGTCACTAAGTAGCGTAAGTAGAATAACAGAAAAGTGAGATCTTTGGTACTTTGTTTTGCTATGCCTAATACTCCTGTTTTCTGGTTTTCAGAGAGATGGCAGATTGGAACATAACAAGTAGCTAAAGGATGTGTTTATTTCCGGTTCAAAGCACATCTTATCATCTTGCTCTCTGTTGTAATAATACAGCAATAAATCCTGAGACTCAGGTGCTTCCTCTTTGAGCCAAAATGAAATTGGCTACATTCCTTCTTATTTCTGTTCCTTTTCAGTTGATTAACTTACTTTAGAACAGTTTAGATTTATAGAACAATTGCAACAATAGTGCAGAGTTATCATATACCTTGCATCCAGGTTCACCTACTATTAACATCTTATATTAGGATTAATGTTTCAATTAATGATGCAATTGTGATACATTATTTTAAACTAACGTTGCTGCTTTATTCGAATTTATTCACTTTTCACCTACTGTCCTTTTTCTGTTCCATGCTCTTTATGTTCTGTTGCCTAGCACAAATTGGACAACATTTAAAAAATTTAAAGTGTGGTTATTTCTGAACAGATGATACATTTACATAGTTCAAAATCGAAAATGTGTAAAAGAGTATACAGGGAAAAGTCTCCATCTGCTCCCTGACCTCTAGCTACAAGTTCCCCTCACTGGAAGCCAGTTAAGTTCCTTAGGTACCATTTCAGATACTCTTCTCCATGTATAATCAGATATGTATTGGTAGGTATGTATGTGGGTATATGCATATTCATTTATTTTTTTTCCCTTTTTCATACGAGAAGTAGCATACCTTAAACAGTGTTCCTCACCTGGCTTTTTTCATTAAGGTTGTTCCATTAGGATTGGTGCATAAAAGTGTTCATTTATTTTTTATGGCCGTAAAGTATTCTGTTGTGTAGGTGAACTCCAAAATTTTATATCATTCTCATGTTGATGGACGTTGCAGTTGTTTCCATCTTTGGATGTTACAACAGTGGTATAATGAGGAACCTTGAACTTCTTGTATTCACCGATATATGTGTCTACCTAATAGCATTTGCATCTATCCTGCAGGCTGGCTGCTGGCTCTACGAGGTTCTGTGCTGGCATCCTAAGCACCGCCAGGCACTTGACCATTGAGCAAAAGATGGCAGACTATTCAAACAAACTCTACCATCAGTTAGAGCAAGAAACAGGGATCCATACAGGTAAGCAGGTAATCTAGACTCCTTTACTCAGTACTGTATTTGGTCCTGTACCAAGTCAGCTTGTGATTTGGTAATTCAGACTTGAGTTTTAATACAGGTTCTGCCACTTGTCAGGATATGACCTTGGGCAAGTCACTTAGCTTGTTGAGCTGTCTTCACTTTCCTTACCTGTAAATCGAGGGCCTTCAGTCAGTATCCTAGCTCCTTTTCAGATTCTATAATTCTTATAAAGTGAAAGTTTTCCTGGGCCATTTCCTATATATTTCACTCACTGAAGTATAGTAAGTGGCAACACTTGGCTCCTAAATGAAGAGGAGGAGAAACAACTCAACTTTAGGTGCTTGGTAGTTAAATCATAGTTTGACCCACTGCACTTCAAAAATTGATATTAAGGATATTTCTAACTAGAAAGCATAAACATGTATTTCTCCTTACCTGTGTGATTAAGAGGGTAAGGACACAGAATGGTAAGTTAAATAATACTGGAGTAAGTAGGAACTGTCCCAAGAAGAGGAAGAGGAAGCCACGTTATGGTCCCATATGGTAACAAGGTAGAAAGAAAGTCCAGCACTTTGTTATAAGGTGATGGATTAGCTAGAAGCCCAGAGTCAAACCCAGTCTCGTGTCTGATGAAGCAGTTTGGTGACCACAGTATAATCATGAGAGGGTAGTGAGGCCCAGTGATGAAATTCAGGACAATGCCTATATGAGGCAGACCTTGCATAATTCAGATCACAGATACTTCAAGATTAATACTGACAAAAATTGGTAGCTTTTCTTTTTGCCAACTGAAGTGTAACCTTATTTGTAAATTGTAACTTAAGACTGATTTTCTAATAACTTGAATATGATAGACATGGACCTAACTGTATTTCATTCCTTTTTGGTTGGATTTAATTTAATGACAACAAGGTAACTTGAATCAGATACTAACCAGTATTTGAGTCAGAAGAGGGTCCACATAATGAGCCCAGAAATGGAACTGCTGACTCCTGGTCCTTTGGTTCAGTTACTCGTGCTTTATTGAGCCTTGCATGGCTCAGCTGGTTAGATTCCAGAGGAATCAGGGCTGCAGCCTTCTTTTCTGTAAGGTATGTTAGTCTAGCTTTTGTTCGAGGTCATTGGCTGGAATCCTTTATTGGGCCTGATCTCTCTTTGATGTCTGTGGGGCAGTGAGGAAGTCAGGCAACAGAGAGTAAGGGCATCTCCCTCAATCTGTCACCCCCATTGTAGTTCACCAGTGATGCAGTGAAAGATGATGTAGGGACTTCCCTGCTGGAGAATTCTGTTGTCCAGCAGAATGTACAGGTGTGCATTCCAATGACTGCTGTCATTCAGTGGACTGCTTTGAGATATTAAATAAGTGACATGTGTACAACATAGATTTGATGATAACATATAATAAGCTAATCTGAAAATAGTTCATTCATGTGAGGTGTATGTTAACTGCTTTCTACTCTGAATTACTGGGTCATTCCAAGGGTCCTCATTATGCAGATACTAGTTTCTGCAGTGCTTCTTTTGCACGTGATGTAATTTTTGTCAAGTGATTGAACATGATAATCTAAAAGTTTTAATAATCTTTGAAAGTGTTCCACATATTATTTGATCTTAAAATAAGGAAGGATCATTCTTTTTTTTTAAATTTGTTTATTTTACTTATTTATTTTTGGCTGCATTGGGTCTTCGTTGCTGCGTGCAGGCTTTCTCTAGTTGCAGCAAGCGGGGGCTACTCTTTGTCGTAGTGCGTGGGCTTCTCGTTACGGTGGCTTCTCTTGTTGCAGAGCACGGGCTCTAGGTGCGCGGGCTTCAGTAGTTGTGGCATGGGGGCTCAGTAGTTGTGGCTCGCAGGCTCTAGAGCGCAGGCTCGGTAGTTGTGGCACACGGGCTTAGTTGCTCCGTGGCATGTGGGATCTTCCCGGACCAGGGCTTGAACGTATGTCCCCTGCATTGGCAGGCGGATTCTTAACCACTGCACCACCAGGGAAGCCCAGATCATTCTTTTACAGATGAAAAACCTAGATGCAGGTAGATTAAACCATTAATTTACCAAGTCGGTGACAAATCAATTTTTAAAAATTATTTGGTGGGTTAGAAGGAACTTTTAAAAAGGTTTAAACATATGCAATAAGTTATATACTCATTATAATAAATGTGAACAATACAGAAATCTAAAAATAAAAAGTGATCCTCCCCACTGAATACCCACCAGAAGGTTACTAGTCTGTGGTTAGTTTGTATGTATATACAGGTCTACTTTTTTTTTTAACCCAAATGAAATTGTATTAAGCATATTATGTACTTTGTTTTTTCCACTTAAGAACATCTTGTACAAAAATATACGTGCATGAGATTGGTAAAATAAAATGGAACATCCCCACAAAGGATTATTAGGTAGATGTAAAAAGAAGGAGGAAGATGTCTGTGAACTGCTATGGAGTGATCCCTGTGATAATTGTTAAATGAGAAAAACAAGGTGTTAAGAAGTATATAAAATGTGCTACTTTTGTGTAAGAACTAAGAAAAAATAAGAAAATATGCAAATGTATACTTAATTTTGCAAAGAAAGAAACATAGGAAGGATAAACCGGAAAGTACTGAGGTTGGTTACCTCCCAGGGTAGGTGGGAAACAGGGTGCAGGGTGGGGGCCTGGGGGGTAGTGGTATTTCTGGCCTGACTTTGGGTAGTTTTGACTTTTAGAACAATGTAAACATTTTGCATATTCAAATATAGAATAAAACCATCAGGAAAAGGGGGGAACGTTCAGTGGAACACTATGAGAAATAATCTAGTTGTGTTTCGTATGAATGACAGCTTTACTGCAGGGGAAGAAGGAGGAACACACCCAGGGGCTTCTGGTCTCAGTATGTAGACTCCACCTTCAGTCGAAGACACAAGGAAATGTGAACAAACATTGACCCCTAATTAGCAAGTTTGTTTTTCACAGTGGTATGGACAGTTGCTTTCTGTGTACCCCAGGATTGAGTAAAGGAGTAAATATATTGAGGATAAATTTGCCACTTATAAAACCAGGCTCTGAAATTTCAGTTTTCTGAACTTGGCAAACTTGTCATGTCAGCGAAGGGCATATTTATCTGATGATTTCAGAAGGAACAATAAAATATTTAAATTCGTGACTGTATTTCCTTTTTAAGAAGACACTTGATTGATTCAAGTTTTTGTTCATAAGACCTAAGACTCATTGCATTCTGGGGTGGATTGTCATTGACTCAGGTGTAATAGTGGTCGTATCCAGTACATTGATTGCAAACAACAGGAATTGACCGTGGCTAACTTGGGCAAAAGGAGTTTGTTGGAAGGCCACTGGGGCCTGTAGAGTTGGCAGGAGGCTGCCAGCTGGAGGCAGGGTGGAGGCCAGGTTGTAGGGACTCAGCAGCAGCCAGTCCCTCCGCTGGAACAGGAATCATGTGGCCAGGACGCTGCTGCTCCTGAGATGAGGAACGTCCAGCCATTCCCCTCCTTGCTCAAGACTCAGTATTCCAGGAGGATCAGATTGGCTGAGCTTAGGTCACAGGCCTGCCGGCTGTACTGAGGCAGAAGGTGTGCTGAGTGGCCTTCACCAAGGGTTACTCTCCCACCAACAATAGGAGGAGAAAGGGTCTAATTATAATTACATAAACGAGTGAAGAATTGATGGGTCACAGTTACTTCTCGCGCCCCCCCCCCAAAAAAAAACACAAAGGTTTGTTCAGCAATGGTGTCCTTCATTTCTAGTGTAAGAGTGATTTTATGTACATTAGACTCATTTGATCCTCACAAAACTGTGAGCTGAGAATGTTTGGGACGTGGCAGTCCAGGACTCATCACGGGTCTCCCACTTTACAGTCTAGTGGGCTTGCCACTCTGCCCCCCTGCATTTGGCCTGGTCTGTCTCAGTTTGGGCTGTTTTTTCTTCCAGGTTACATAAGGACAGGCTCAATCTTTCTGGCCCAAACTCAGGACCGGCTGATCTCCCTGAAGCGCATCAATTCAAGGCTGAAGTACGTATGAGGCTAGAAGCCCATCCTGACTTTACTGTCAGCTGACCTCTGCCAGAGGGCAGTGAATGTCATTGTCCCCCTGTGTTCTGTGGCAGTGTTATAGGCATCCCCTCCGAGATCATCTCCCCCAAGAAAGTGGCCGAACTTCACCCTCTCCTCAATGTACACGACCTGGTGGGGGCCATGCATGTCCCCGAGGATGCAGTGGTGTCCTCCGCTGATGTGGCTCTTGCCCTGGCAAGTGCTGCCTCCCAAAATGGTAAGCAGGCTTTGGGGTTAGGAAGGAAGAGGTCGTCTAAGAAAGCATCTCTCAGTAGGCAGGAACACCAACCAACTTCCATATTGGGACACTGGCTCCTAGAATTTTTGTCTTAATATAGTATCTGTTAATAAATATTTTTCCTCAGGGCCACATTTTTCTTATTAAGTTCCAAGGAACTGCTTTTAGTCCTGTTTAAAGCACTTCAGATTTAAGGGCATTTTCTCCCCCACAGGACTTGAGAAGCTCTAAGGTTGAAACACACCTTGGGGATTTAATCCGCAGCTTGGATCATATCCTGATGTTGGAATGAATGGGGGGAAGACTAATCAGTGTCCATGGTGTTATATACTTTGGATGAACTGATTCATGATGTACGGAGATTAGGATTTAAGGATGCCCTATGGCACTTTTTCTCTCCTACCCCTTTTATGATCCCTGGAATTTTTTTTTTTGGCCATGCTGCATGGCATGTGGGACCTTATGTCCCTGACCAGGGATCGAACCCGTGCCCCCTGCAGTGGAAGCGTGGAGCCCTGAACACTGGACTGCCAGGGAATTCCCATGATTCCTGGAATTTGATTACATACTAAAGTCAGTTTTTTCAGTTGGCCTGGTATTTTCAGTCTTGGGAAAGGTCCGTTTACACAGTCTCAGGATGCGGTTCCAGGAGTTTTTTGGTTTTTAAAATTAAAGGCCATCATCAACCTGGCCTCTTCCGTGTTCGTTGAGAGTCTGCTGCAGATGCCTAATTCTGAAACGTCAGATGGTGATGCCCCAACTCTTTGTTTACCTTGGAACAGGTGTTCAGATCTATGACCGGACAAGTATTCTTCATGTTATGGTGAGGAAAGGTCAAGTCACTGGTGTGGAGACTGATAAAGGACAGATCCAGTGCCACTATTTTGTCAACTGTGCCGGTCAGGTAGGTTAGCTACAATACTGGGTCACTGCTTTTCTTATTTAACTTTTGTCTCCAGGACTTTTTTTGCGGGGTGGGGGTGGGGGGTGGTACAGACGTATAGTTAATATTGTGATGGACTAAGCAAATGTCAGGGACCACATTGTTTCTTGTTTGGACAGGAAAACTCAGAATTCTCTCACTCCAAATCGGAAGCCTGTTCTTATTCCTCAAATAGTAGCCTGGGTGACCTTTTCCTTCCTCCCCCCTGGCTAATTGGCACTGTCCTGGTCAGGAAGGCCAGGAGAGAGTTGGGCATTGACAGAAATCAGTCCTTGGCGTCAGGTCTGTCTGTGGTGTTTCATTTCATCCTACCACCCAGCAGATGAGTATTAGGCTGTTTTATTGTGTCAGGAGCGTGGATTCAGTTTCCAGGACACTAAACTGCTGCTGCTTTGAAGGCAGGTTGGTCCCTTGCTTCCCACTCCACAGTCCTAAGGGGGCCTAGGAGTACTTGCTGCCATGTGGAGTTCTTTATGATTGGTATTTGGGGTTTGTGGTTGAGGCCAGGCGTTTTGTTAGAAGGGCCTCACTTGCCCCCCACGAGCTCCTTTCACGAGCTGGTAAGTCTGTCTTCTGCTGCTCGGAAAGCAGGCTTTGTGGTTTAAAGGCTGGAGTGTTGCTCCTCGTCCAATACCTGAACTAAAGCAGGCTGGAACTTGGCTTCCCACAGCTGACGTGGAGGCAAGAGCGCACAGAAGCCACTTGAAATTAAACTCTTTTCAAGAGGCTGCACTTGCTCATTTGTCTTTCTGTTCCTCTTCCACCCACAAATCAATCTGTCCGTTTGTAGTGGGCATACGAGCTGGGTCTGTCCAACGAGGAGCCGGTTAGTATCCCGTTACATGCCTGCGAACACTTCTACCTTCTGACTCGCCCCTGGGAGACCCCTCTGCAGAGCAACACACCAAGTGAGGACTTGCACTTTGTTTTTAATCTTGTTTCCTTGCCCCTGTTCTGTCCTCTGCAAAGGAAGGCTTTCTGCTAAGGACAGACTGCGCTGGAAGAGTCTTTTCTTTTCGTTTCTTTTCTGAAGCATGGTACAGGGAGGTGGACCCCATTCTAACTTGACTTTAATAACTCTTTATGAAAGGATGGACAAAGTGGGCATTGCACTTAAGCAGTTTTGTTTGTTTGCAAGCTAACGGGTAGTCCCAAACAGAGGTCTAAACTGAGAGTGTTTGGAACGTAACCTAGAGTTCTTGACTTAATGCTACACGTTGTGGAGATGTCACAGGTGAGCTATAAACTCGGGCTGTTCAGAGACTCCCAGCGCTGTAGGGAGGGTTTGATACCACTTGGAGGCCTTCATCCCTGGAGTGGGCTCCGCAGTCCCCGCTTCTCTCTGGCTTTCACATGGCACAGTGGCAGTTAAGCAGTTTGATTCTGAGAACTAGTCAAAGCTTCTAGGTAAGTGATCTGGTTAGGGATAATCTGAGAAACAGTCTCCACTGTAAATCTGAAAGGGAGGATCCTCCCCCATGACCGGGAACAGTATTTTAAAGCTAATGAATGCCTGTGTTCACTGAATGCTGTTTGGTTAATAAGTCCAATTTTGGGTGTTTCTGTTTTGCTGCTTTTTCTGTCCATTTAGACAGCTGGCTTGCCTCTCAACCCTGTCTTCTCCTCTACCCCCCACCCCCTTGTCATTTCTCTTCCTCAGCTATTGTGGATGCCGATGGAAGAATTTATATTCGGAACTGGCAGGGTGGCATCCTGTCTGGGGGCTTTGAGAAGAACCCAAAACCAATTTTCACTGAGGGCAAGAACCAGCTGGAGATTCAGAATCTACAGGAAGACTGGGATCACTTTGGTGTGTGAACTAGATTCTAACAATATTGCCTTATATTTATCTAAGATGTTACACTTTAAAGCCTTTTCAGGAACACAGGCATACCTCATTTTATTGTGCTTCACAGATACTGAGTTTTTTTTTTGGTTTGGTTTTTCAATTTTTTTTTTTTTTTTTGAAGTATAGTTGATTTAGTGTCATGCCAAACTCTGCTGTATGATACTGAGTTTTTTATAAATTGAAGTTTGTGTTGAACAAGTCTGTTGGTACTATTTTCCAACAGCATTTTCTCACTTTGTCTCTCTGGCACATTTTGGTAATTCTAACAATGTTTCAAGCTTTTTAATTGTTATGGTTGTTACGGGGATCTGTGATCAGTGCTTTTTGTTGTTACTGTTGCAAAAGATATGATTTGCTGAAGGCTCAGATGATGATTAGCATATTTTAGCAGTAAAGGTTTTTTTTGGTTTGTTTTTGTTTTTTACTTTTTTTAGAAGTTTTTAGTAATACACTGAAGTCTAAGTAGAAAATTTTTTTTTTTTTTTTAATTTTATTTATTTATTTATTTATGACTGTGTTGGGTCTTCATTTCTGTGCGAGGGCTTTCTCTAGTTGCGGCAAGCGGGGGCCACTCTTCATCGCGGTGCGCGGGCCTCTCACTATCGCGGCCTCTCTTGTTGCGGAGCACAGGCTCCAGATGCGCAGGCTCGGTAATTGTGGCTCACGGGCCCAGTTGCTCCGCGGCATGTGGGATCTTCCCAGACCAGGGCTCGAACCCGTGTCCCCTGCATTGGCAGGCAGACTCTCAACCACTGCGCCACCAGGGAAGCCCGAAAATTTTTTTAAATGATCTTTTTTTTGAGGTATAATTGATGTACCATATACAAGTTTCATGCATACAAACAATATAGTGATTCACAATTTTTAAAAGTTACGTTCCACTAATAGTTATTATAAAATATTGACTACATTCTGTGTTGTACAATACATCCTCGTAGCTTATTTTTTTTATACATAGTAGTTTGTACTTCTTGATTCGCTACCCCTATCTTGTCCCTCCCCTTTTCCCTCTCCCCAACAATAACCACTAGTTTGTTCTCTGTATCTGTGAGTCTGTTTCTTTTTTGTTATATTCACTAGTTTTTCTTTTTTAGAGTCCACATATAAGTGATAACATACAGTGTTTGTCTTTCTCTGACTCATTTCACTAAGCATAATACCCTTCAAGTCCATCCATGTTATTGCAAATGGCAAAAGTTTTTTTTTTTAAGAGCTGAGTAGTATTCCATTGTGTGTGTGTGTGTGTGTGTATATATATATACACACACATCTTCTTTAGCCATCTGTTGATGAACACCTAGGTTGCTAGCACATCTAGCCAAGTAGTTTTTAATTTACATTGTTTTTGGTTATGTACATTGTTTTTTTAGACATAATGCTATTGTACATACAGTACACTATAGTATAGTGTGAACAAAATTTTTATATGTACTGAGAAACCAAAAAATTCACGTGACTCTCTATATTGCAATATTCACTTTATTGCGGTGGTCTAGAACTGAACCGAGGTATACCTGTAGTTCCTTATTTGATCTTTGTAACAGCCCCTTTTGGTGGTTACAGAGGGTAGTCTACAGAGTTTGATCTAAGGATACAGTTATTGGTGAGCAGATTCAGGGACCTAAAATTAAAATCTTGGTTTAAGGGACTTTTGGCTTATCACTTATTTCATTGCTGAAATTTTAGGCTGGGAGGAAACCTTCTTTTGATAGGACTTCATTTAAAATTGAAGAGAATTTTAAGAAGCAAAATAGTTTCATTAATATGTTCTTTTACTCAATTTTTAAATAATTTTAATTTAATTTATCGAATAGGTAATATAGTCACATGGTTCCAAATTCAAAAGATATGAAAGGGTCTATAGTGAAGAGTGTCCTTCCTTCCACTTGGACTTAAAATTTTTTGTCTTTAAATTTAGGAAATTTCAAACTTTTAAAAGTGAAAAGAATAATATAAAGAAATCCCATGTACCTACCAGCCAGCTTCAGTCTGGCTTCATCTTTACCACTGTCCCCCTGGATCATTCCCTGATGAGGGACTTACCTTAAAACAGGCTGAGGATCTGTCTTTTGCAGCTGTTCCAACTTAGGAAAACATTGCCTTTTATTGCACATCTCTTTGGGGGTCATTTAAGAGCTTTTCCGTGAGTCCTGATCCCTTTGAGATTCTATAGCCAGATGTAGTATTTACTCTTCCAGAGCTCCTTTCCCTTCTAAAGAGTATCTTTTTTCCTCCGTCTTTATGCCAAGAACTCTGTAGGAATGTCCCATACTTCCCCAAGGCTTCTGCTTCTGATAGATGGCCCAGTTGGCTCATCTTAGAAAACCTCCACAAAACATTTTCTGAAAGGAGAGGGGGAGTAGAAAAGTGTAAGGGGTAGGGAGTTTTGAATCCTCTAAAGCTGAGGACTGTGTTTGGGTCTGTTTTTGTTGCTCAGAGCCCCTGTTGAGTTCCCTGCTGCGTAGGATGCCAGAACTGGAGACTCTGGAGATCATGAAGTTGGTGAATTGCCCCGAGACCTTCACCCCGGACATGAGGTGCATCATGGGCGAGTCCCCTTCAGTGCGGGGCTACTTCGTCCTGGCGGGAATGAACTCTGCTGGCCTTTCGTTTGGTGGAGGAGCTGGAAGGTAAGTCTTTCCCACTCAGGTTCGGCTTGCAGGGCTTCTTCCTTTCTGGAATTACTTCTGGTTCATAGGGTTTGTGATATACCTAATCCAGTATGTTCATAATAAGAGGAAGACACATGTCATGAGAGAGTTGTCCCCTTGAAAGTACTTGCCATGGGAGGCTCTCCCCGTGTTCCAGACACGTCATTGTACAGAATGTTTTCGGAACTCCTCTTTTTGAGTTAGCCTTGGAGCCAGTGGGATGTTCTTCTGTACTACTTCAGTCATAACAAATGTTGGTCCTTTGAATATGTATTTGAGTTTGGAAATAGCCAAGTGTGGTGAGTGAAGTAGAAGATCATGCTGATCACACAAGTTTTTATTTTCAAATTTGGTACTTAGAAAAATTAAGCAAGGGACTTCCTTGGTAACACAGTGGTTAAGGATCTACCTGCCAATGCAGGGGACACGGGTTCGAGCCCTGGTCCAGGAAGATCCCACATGCCACGGAGCAACTAAGCCCGTGCACCACAACTACTGAGCCTGCACTCTAGAGCCCACGTGCCACAACTACTGAAGCCTGTGTGCCACAAATACTGAAGCCCGCGTGCCTAGAGCCCATGCTCCGCAACAAGAGAAGCCACCGCAATGAGAAGCACGTGCACCACAACAAAGAGTAGCCCCCTCTCACTGCAACTAGAGAAAAGCCTGTGCGCAGCCACGAAGACCCAACGCAGCCAAAAATAAATAAATTAAAAAGAAAAATTAAGCCAGTGTTGAAAGGACAAATACTGTATAATTCCATCCATATGAATACTTACAGTAGTCTAATTCATAGAGCCAGACGAAGAATGGTGCTTGCCAGGGGCTAGGGTAAGGAGGGAGTAGGGAGGGGCTGCTTAGTGGATATAGATGTTTGTTTGATGAAAAGAATTCTGGAGGTGGATGGTGGTGAAAGTTACAGATAATGTGAAAGTGCTTAATACCCCTGAAGTATATACACTTGTAAATGGTTAAGATAGTAAATTTTATGTTGTGTGTTTTTTACCACAATTTAAAAAAATTTTTTATTAATTGACCAGTGTTCTTGAGTGAATTGTAGAATGGCTCTGAAGACAGTTATGGAGTAGAAGTTACCAAAAATGTTTGGAGCAAAGGCGATATGGCCAGATAACTGTATAACCTCCTGAGGTGACTTTTTACAGGAAAAAACAGAAAAACAAAAAAAAACCCATAAAAACAAACAAACAAAAAAACCCATTGGATGTATAGAGTACATTTGTATGTATATTTTAGTCTTATTTCTTCATAGTTGTGGCTTATCTCTATACTTTCTAGGGAATCTTATCATTAGAGCTCATATCCTCATAGTGGTCTTGTGAGAGCAGTAGATGGATATAATTTGTTTCTTCTAGAAGTTAAGGAAATTGCTCAGAATTGCTCAACCACTCTTGACAAGATAGAGTCTTGCGATTCTGTTGGAGCTAGATTCCCAGTACAGCGCTGAGAGTATCACGGTGCTGAGAGGCCCAGCAACTTCCCCCATCTACACAGGTACCTCGCTGAGTGGATGGTGCACGGCTATCCCTCAGAAAGTGTCTGGGAACTGGACCTGAAGCGTTTTGGAGCCCTCCAGAGCAGCCGGACCTTCCTGCGCCACCGTGTCATGGAAGTCATGCGTAAGTGAAGCTTTATCCCCGTTGCCCATGGCTGCAGGCATCTGACTGGTTCTGTCATCCAGAGGGGCAGATTCTTCCTTGGTTCTTTAGTAATTGCTTTGAGTTTGGCTGTTTCAGGCCTGTGTTGGGGGCATTATGCCCACGTGACATTGATGGAACATTTTCTTTAGTGTGTTGTATCTTTCTTACCTCCGGGACCAGGAAAGTGGACTAGGACGTACAGGTGGTGATTCCTGTCAGACTCCTGGCAGCAGCTTCTTGAACATTCCCAGCATTGCCTCCTTTCCACTTTGCTGTGTCAGAATGAATGCTCTCACTCTCCACTTGGTCTTTGAGATCATGGTTTGCTTTCCAAGGCAGAGAATTTGCCAAGTTAGTCTCAAAGCTTCAGGCTCCTTTGAGTGACTCTCGTCATTAACCCATCCTATGCTAGCAAGTTAGGAAACCATTTCTCATGTAAATACCAAACATACATTCCTGCTCTTTCTCCTTGTTTTTGCTTCTCTCTGACTTTGAAGGATTGGACGCTTTTAACTTGTTACTACTTTGTCGTGGCTTTATTTTCCAGTGAGCCCTTTAGAGATAGCTTTTGAATCAGGAATTGAACCAAATCAGATTGTAATTTCATTTTTCTATACCAAGGAACTATTTCCAGACTTGCCAAAATATACCTATTTGGGGAATAGTTATCCTCAGGACTACGATTCTGCATTGGTTGTGACCAGCATTGTTGGTTAAGGATGGACTGCTGGTTTAGTAGCTGGAGGTTCCATTAGCAATGAGGCCTTTGGGTGACCTTTCACACCTGTGTGCTCACTTTTGGCCTGTGGCAGAGAATTCACATCCATGGGAGTTAAAGGACCTGGAAGCAGTATGTGTAACTGCTAAGGTTGTTTAGTGAATGTTTTGGTTACAGTGTTGAACTGTTAAGAGTCTAGGTTTCTACATCCATCGTTACTTTGGAAGCTGTGCAAATCGTTAATGAGCTGGAGCTTCTTCTTGATGATACAGTACTTTTGGTGGCCTTCTCTGATTCTCATGAGATGGAAGTTGCAGGCATGATAGAAAATGGGGAAAGGGAAAGTAGAACCTAAAGCCCAGAGGAGATTGTCACAGTATAAGGACGCCAGCTTGGTTTCCTTCTCTGTCATCTCCCAGTCTCCCCCCCACACTGATGTACCTCTTGTTTGGCCTGGTGTGAAGTCCGGTCTTCTCTCTGCAAGAGACTAGAGATCACACTCTTTCTGGATATTTTACTTATTACTGTTGCAGATTGGACATTAGGAGAAATGAATTCTGACCCTCCCTTTGTTATGTAAATAATGTCACTGGGACAATACTTTGCAACCTGTCAGATTTCAGAGCCACCAAATCAAGGTATGCTGTGTGCCCTTTTGCTTCAGAAATGGCTAAATATTAGGAAAAGTGTGTAGCAGGTCTGAGAGTCCAACAACACAGTCACTGGAAAGAATCAGGTGCCATTTTTTCACACTTTGTAGCCACCTGTGTCTGTGTAGACGTAACCTTCATCTCTGCTGGGAGCTTAACAAGGTTTAGAACTCTGACCTTTCTCCCATTGTTTCTACCTACTAATTTGGAACAGTAATTATAAACAAAGATCTACAGTTGTTATGTGACTCACAGCTATATAAGTCTATGGAGGGGCGATACCAGCTCTTGCAATGTGATCCTTTCTTCTGGAACATTCCTGTCACACTGGGTACTGTTTGGCAAATTAGGCTACAGCAGCCTGAAAGCATGCTTTTTTGAATAGGAGCAACTCCAGAGGCCCATGGATATTGGTGCTCAGCTCTGTGCCTTGGGCTTTCATAGACTGCTCTTCTCTCTCCTAGCTCTGCTGTACGATCTGAAGGTTCCCCGTTGGGACTTCCAGACAGGAAGGCAGTTACGCACATCTCCTCTGTATGACCGGCTGGATGCACAAGGAGCCAGGTGGATGGAGAAACATGGATTTGAGAGGCCAAAATACTTTGTGCCACCAGACAAGGGTAAGAAGGCACATTCTCATTTTTGCTTTTTGGGTTTTTTTAGTCTTAAGAATAATAAACCTTGTTTTTAAATGTGTATAGCTAGTTTGTCTTCTGAGGAGAATAAATAATAAAAACCTATTATACTCTACTAAGCTATCAAGGAGACTCACCAGTACAAGTCCTCTCCTTTTTTGTCTTCCTTTGGTTTTCTCTGTCCTGTAGACCTCTTGGCCTTGGAGCAGAGCAAGACTTTTTACAAGCCGGACTGGTTTGAGATTGTGGAGTCCGAAGTCAAGTGCTGTAAGGAGGCCGTGTGTGTCATTGACATGTCCTCTTTCACAAAGTTTGAAATAACAGTAAGTATTTGGGAACCAAAAGAACAGATTTGGAAACTTGCATATTTATTGAATGCCTCTTGTTTTTCATCTGTCACTTCAAAACAGACTAAGAACTCTGATATATTTTAGTGTTTCACCTGTATTATAACATTTTCTGGAATTTTTAGCTCTTTGTTTCTGGTTCTTTATCTGCTTGCAGAGGCTCATTTGACACTAGAATCAATAGCTAGCTTTCTCTGGAGCTCATTGCAGTGGAGCAAATCTGCAAATACCGTTGCACGAGTACCGGCTAATTGAATTTTCTCCGCAAGTGACTTTGCTTGTCAGGCCGCACTACCGGCCAGAGGTTCTCTCACGTTTGTTCTCTCTGCTTCGTTCCCTAACCCTGCAGTCCACCGGGGATCAGGCGTTAGAAATTCTCCAATACCTCTTCTCCAATGACCTTGACGTGCCCGTGGGCCACATCGTGCATACCGGCATGCTCAACGAGGGTGGAGGGTACGAAAATGACTGCAGCATAGCACGGCTGAGCAAGCGCAGGTGAGCCGGCTGCCGCTCTGCTCCCTCCGCCTAATGGCTGTGGCGGAGCTGAGCCCTCAGCTCACCTCTCCAGGAAGCTGTAATAACACTGAGGACAAAAAACATTTCATTAAGTCAGGGCCAGTTCATTAGCAGCCCAGCACGCACACACAAAAAATCACCAGGAGGAAAAAAAAAAAAAAAACCCACCAGATTATGTAAAACTTGGTGTGGAAAAATTAGTAACTCTACTGAGGAAAAATGCCTTATCTTATGTTAGTAGGTCTGTATAATTTCTTGGCACTAGCAGAAAGCCAGAATCTTCTGTTTTGTCATTATGTGGTATATCCTAGAAGTATGTGCTGTTGGCCTTCCCTAAAAGCTAAGAGATCATTCACCAGTATTCTGTTCGTTGCTTTGAAACTAGCTGAGAACTTACTGCTTCCTGATCATTTTCCTGCTGCCTGGTTTTGATTACTTTTGGGTCTCACTTTCAGTTTCTTCATGATTTCTCCAACCGACCAGCAGGTCCACTGTTGGGCCTGGCTTAAGAAATACATGCCAGAAGACAGCAACCTGATTCTGGAGGACGTCACCTGGAAATACACTGGTAAGGGGGCCCTCTGCAGTCAGCTGAGCGAGGAAAAGCCAGCTGATCGAAGTTGATCCAGATCTGTCTTCTCCATTTGCCTTCTCTATATCTGATATTCAAAAATGAGTTTCAGAATTAGAATCTTGGAAGAGGCTCCTAGTCATAGAAAATTGATCTCTAATGCTTCCCCATGTTTTTATAAGTGAAGTGTGAATGAGTTAGTGCTTCAGTTTCTTTGTGTTTTGTTTACTGCTGTATCCCCTACAGCCAGCATAACAGAGTGCAAATATTTGTTGAATGAATGAGTGACTCATTATTAAAGTATTTTTATATTTATTGCCTAAGTATTATTTTCTTCAAAATTTCCCCTTAGTTTCTTTTTCCTTTAATGAGTAAATACTTTTTAAGGATAGATAACTTAATTTCCATATTATCTCTTCCTCAACAGTCTTCTCAGGGAGCAACCCCTCCTCTTCTGCCACCCGATTCCAGCTTTAACCCCTCCCTACCCTCAATGGACCCCTGCCCCTCACCTCCACCAGGCCCTCATCCTCAGTTCATCGTGGTAGCAAATATGATTACCTTCTTGCTACCAGATTAGAAAACTATAGCTTATTGAAGCAAGCCTATTTTCTAGTACATTTAAGGGTATTTGATGTGTAATTAGCTTAGGTGCTGTCGTCAACGTGACAGAATCCAGGCTGGGTGGGCAGCTCTCCTCAGGGCTCTCCTGGTACTGATTTGGGTTTGGGGCTTTTTCCATCATGTAGCCACATTGGGAAGAGGAGGGGAATGGGAATTGTTTTTGTGTTGTCTTGTTTTTAAATATTAATTTATTTATTTGGATGTGCCAGGTCTTAGTTGAGGCATGCAGGATTTTCATTGCGGCACACGGGATCTTTAGTTGCGGCATGTGGACTTCTTGGTTGCGGCATATGGGATCTAGTTCTCTGACCAGGGATCGAACCCGGGCCCCCTGCATTGGGAGCATGGAGTCTTAGCCACTGGACTATCAGGGAATTCCCGGGAACAGGAATTGTGCAGGGGGTTTTTGGCCAGCCCCGGGAGTGGGCTCCTATCCCCTGGCCTCATGATCCCAATCAAGTTGCAAAGGAGGCTGTGGAGTTTTGTCTTCCTTTGTACCCAGGAAGAGGCAACACACTAGCCAGGCTGTCAGATGCCAGGAGTCAGTAGCAGCATTTAGCAGCCCTGTCAGGAGAAGTGTATTTGCCAGAATCAAGGTCCACCCTAGGATTGCCTAAGCAAACGGACATTTTCATGGTCTTGCCACCCAGACCTGGCCATAGGTGAGCAAGTCCAGAACAGACCTTTCCCATTGGTTCAGCTGTTCACCTGGAGCGGCCAGACATCTCTTGTTCTTTTCCGTTTAGCCCTCAATCTGATTGGTCCTCGAGCTGTGGATGTGCTGTCTGAGTTGTCCTATGCTCCTATGACTCCAGACCATTTCCCAAGTCTGTTTTGCAAGGTGGGTACTAGTAAAGTTCTAGTTTTTAAATAAGCAGGGAATATTTCTTTTATAGAGATGGCAATTACATGTTTTCACTATGGTGTTAATACCCACAAAGCGTGTTCTGACTTTTATTAAGCAAACAGAATGAGTAAATCCATTTCTTTATTTTTCAATCTTCATGTTCTTCTTGTTTAATACACATTGATATCTTTGAAGACCTAATTTCTCTGAATATCAGTTCTATATATTTATTGATTTCTGTAGAGGTGGATTAAATTTTTAAGTTATAGTATTATGACGCGGATGCCAAAAAATGCCAGTCGAGGTCAGGTCCCTTCTCCCCATGCAGTGCTTCCTCTTTTCCATACACAAAGTAACTTCTGTGTATGTGGCGCCTTCAGGTAAGAAATGGTTTAGGTGAATCCCTAAACAACTTACTTAATTTTCTTTCTTTCTTATAAATTTTCTTTCTTATACTTGGCAACTAGAGCTGAGTGAAACAAATTGTAACTGAATAAAAGGAATGATAACTGAGCACACTCTGTGGGAAGTGGCTGATTGGAGAGGTCCAGACAGACATGTTTTGGCAGCCTGTAACAGGCAGCTTCGGGACAGTGACTGACGGGATGCTCTTTGAAGTGCAAACCGAAGTTAGGATCCACCTCTTAAGTGATTTTACAGCTCTCCTTTTTCTCCATGGCACAGTTGAAGCAACAGGAAACTCTGTTAGCTGGCAGCAGACCCTGTCACAGTACATTCTTTGCTCCTTGAAGAAGTAACCCACATGCGTGCGCCTACGGTGTACTGCACTATGCCTGCTCCTCGTGGAAACAGTCTGCTTTGGGGCCGTCTGGGGCTTACCACTTCCCATTGCAGGAACGGTGATTGAGTCAGGGGCCCCTTTTGGGCAACTGAGCTGCTGGAAACATGTTTTGAACATGAGAAGCCCAGTCTCTTCCCCCAGGGTAGCAGGTGAACGGTGTTCTTTGGTCATTCGGCATCATCTTCTGTGGGGCAGGTACCCAGGACTTGTCTGCCAGGTCCTCCAGAGAACACATTTGCCTGGTCTTCATCGCTCCCGGCGTCTCTGACTAAAACAAATCTTTAGCACGACCTTGTAAAAAGAAGTATTTCATGCTTGTCAAAGACTTTGCCTCCACTTCCCTCCAGTAGCTTGGCTGGCACTCCTGAACTGGGGCTGTTCATGAGACGAGGCATTGGAAAGGCTGTGCTCTGTTCCTAATGACCCCAATGCCTGGAAACAGACTGTCCTGAGGAAGAAATTTTTATTCACATGTATCTCCATTAGGGTCCAACACAGGGTACAGAGCTAATGAGAGGGGTTGCCTCAGGCATTCATTCCTCTAACAAACATGGAGGGGCCCACTTCCCCTAACGAGTTTCCACAATGACCTTCTCCCTTTGTTTCCACAGGAGATGAGTGTGGGCTACGCAAATGGGATTCGGGTGATGAGCATGACTCACACAGGAGAGCCAGGATTCATGCTTTATATTCCTATAGAGGTGAGAACCACGAGAGGATGGGTGCTGGCAGGGTTAGAGCGCCATGTCCGACCGGGCCTTGGTCACTGAGGTAGGCTGCGTTAAAGAGATTTTAACGTTTTTAGCTAAGTTACGTACTTTTTTTGTGTAGGTAATATATTTACATGGTCTAAAAATAAAAACCTCTAAAAAGTATTCAGTGCCACCCGACTAGTTCCCACCAACCACCACCAGTGATATAATTGTTAGTTTATATCATGTCAGAGATTTTTGTGCATATGGAAGCAAGTTCAAAGATGTATTCATAACCCTCTTTTTTAGAAACACAAATGGAGGCTTACTGCTGTTCTTCATCTTGATTTTTTTTACTTAGCAATTTAGAGATTTTTCCCTGCCAGTACCTAAAGAGAAAGAGCTTCCTTTTTCTTTTTTTCTTTGTTTTTTAATGAAAATGATATAGTATGCCATTATATAGTTGAATCGTAATTTATTTAACCAGTCTGGTACTAATAGACATTTATAGGGTTTCTAGTCCTTTGCTGTTATAAAAAATTCTGCAGTGTACAAGAGTGTCTTTTTCTTTATTGCTTGTACCAGCACACAGAGTTGTCAAACTTCGGGCTGATGGGTGCAGTTTCATGCAGGAGATCAAGCTACTTTTCAAAACCCATCTCACTCTGAGTAAAAGCCCATCTGCCGGGCCCACACAGCTCTGCCGACCCTTCTCCACACTGCTGCTCCTGATCTCACCCTGTCTTCTTGCCTCTCACTCCTTGCTGGACATGCTTCTGCCTCAGGGCCTTTCCACTTGCCCTTCCCCTTTCCTTGGCGTTATCCCTCCCCCCGTAGAGCCTCCCAAGCTCACAGCCACACCTGCTTCAGGTCTTATTCACACCTCACCTTTTTTTTTTTTTTTAAATTAAAAAAAATTTTTTTTGGGCCATGCCGCACGGCCTGTGGGATCCTAGTTCCCCAGCCAGGGATTGAACCCACGTCCCCTGCAGTGGAAGCACGGAGTCTTAACCACTGGACCACCAGGGAGGTCCCCACACCTCACCTTTTGTTTTTGTTTTTTTTTTAAGTTTATTATTTTTGGCTGCGTTGGGTCTTCGTTGCTGCCTGCACGGGCTTTCTCTAGTTGTGGCAAGCGGGGGCTACTCTTCGTTGCGGTGTGCAGGCTTCTCATTGTGGTGGCTTCTCTTGTTGCAGAGCACGGGCTTTAGGCGTGCAGGCTTCAGTAGTTGTGGCACGGGGGCTCAGCAGTTGTGGCTCACAGGCTCTAGAGCGCAGGCTTAGTAGTTGTGGCACACGGGCTTAGTTGCTCCGCGGCATGTGGGATTTCCTGGACCAGGGCTCAAACCCATGTCCCCTGCATTGGCAGGTGGATTCTTAACCACTGCGCCACCAGGGAAGTCCCACCTCACCTTCTTGAAGAGACCTTATTTAAAGTTGCAGCCTCTGGCCCCCTCCTCCCTAGCCTCCTTCCCTGTTTTATTTTTCTCAAGAGTGCTTACCACTGTCTCATAGAATATATATTTTCTTTATCTTGTTCATCACATTACCCCTGTTTAAATGTAGGTTTGCTAAAGGCAGGGATATTTAACTTCTATATCCCCAGCAGTTAGAGAAATACTTGGCACATAGTAAACGCTTAATAAATGTTGCATGAATGAATGTTCTGGCAGTATCTTTTGTCCATTTTTGTATTGAATTATTGGTCTTTTCCCCCAATTTCTAGGCATTCTCTGAATCAGCCAGCCAGTCCTTACTATTAAGTTGTAAATTTTTTTTCCAGTTTGTCATTTGTCTTGATTTGTTTTTTTTGCCACGTAGAAGGGTTTTTTTATACTTTTTTTTTTTTTTTTTTTGGCTGCATTGGGTCTTTGTTGCTGGGCGCAGGCTTTCTCTAGTTGTGGCAAGCGGGGGCTACTCTTCATTGCGGTGCGTGGGCTTCTCATTGTGGTGGCTTCTCTTGTTGCGGAGCACGGGCTCTAGGCGCGTAGGCTTCAGTAGTTGTGGCATGTGGGCTCACTAGTTGTGGCTCACGGGCTCTAGAGCATAGGCTCAGTAGTTGTGGCACACGGTCTTAGTTGCTCTGTGGCATGTGGGATCTTCCCAGACCAGGTATGGAACCCGTGTCCCCTGGCAGGTGAATTCTTAACCACTCTGCCACCAGGGAAGTCCCAGAAGGGTTTTCTAAATTTTACTTTTTATTATGGAAATGTTTCATATGTTGCAAAAAATTTTTTTTGTAGGTGAATTGATGAATCTTTTGTGGCTTCTAGAGCTTAATACATAGAAGGGGCTTCCCCACTCCAGAGTTAAAAAATTTTTCCACTTCTGATGCTTTTATAGTTTGTGTTGTTGCTATTTATGGGTTTGTGTGGTTTGTTTTTTCATATTTAAATGCTCCAACCTTTTGCACTGTCTCTTGGTACACTTTATGAGCTATGGATCAAACTACTTTTTCTAACATGGATGACCAGTTGATGTGAGATTCTACCTTTATCACATACTAAGTTTCTATATATATATAGATTTATTTCTGGACTTCTATTCTACTTGTGTATCCAGTATCACATTGTTTTAATTACTGAGTCTTTATTGTATATTTTAATACTTGGTAATGCTTATCCTCCCTCATAGCTTGGAAAACTCTGGAAAAGAATAATTCCTGTTTCCTTATTTTTCCTTATAAACTTTTATAATCATCTAGTTAAAAACACCCTGAGTTTTTGGATTGTGTTATGTTTGTAAATTAGGAAGAATTGACATTCTTTTATATGTGTTGAATCTTACAATCAAAATATACCTTTCTTTAATGCGGGTTTTTATTTTTTTGGTGACCTTCAGAGGTATTTTGAAGTTTTCTTCATGTAGACGGTATACATTTCTTAAATTTATATGAATAATATTTTGGTGGTGTTGCTGTTGTGAATGGTATTCCGGTGTCTTCTGATTTATGAAAGCTTTTTTCCCTGTATATTAATGCTTTAACCTGTTTCCCTCCTAAACTATTTTACTGTTTATAGCTGTTTTTTAGTTGATTCTCTGGAATTTCCAGGGTTCAGTCTTACCATACACAAACAATAATAGTTCTTGTTTCTTAACAATTTTTATTCCTGCATTTTCCCTTGTCCAGTTGTGACAAGTAGCAGTGATCTTCAGCCTCGTCATGTTTTGACATTAGTCATACTACTCGTGGTGTTAGGTTTCCTTTTAATTATTAAATGAAGCACGGATTTACCAGCCCATGAAATTTTATCTGCTTTTCCACACTCAGAAGTATTATAATAATATCAAGGTGAAGGGATTATTCATGATTCGAGAAGAGTTGATATGCATGTAGCTGATATGTTTTGCCTGTACTGAAGTGCCATATGGTCATTCAGGTGTTACCACCTGCTCCTGGGTCATTAATCAGCCAAGCCCATCAGGAGGGAGAAGCCCTGTTTTCTACCCAATTTTCCTGGGCTGGTCCCATTTTTATGGTTTTCCGTGAGTCCAAGAGGTAATTTGTGCACTGCTTGGGTTCTTTTCAAGCTGGCTTTTGTCCTCAAGAAGCTTATACTTGTCTCTGAGGAGCTGCCTTCCAAAGCATGGTGGCAGATAGATTGGTTTGTTCACACTCAATCCCTGGCATCTAGTGAGAAAATGAGTAAATAGTGGGGATCCACTTTTTGCTTTGCTCTTCTCTAGCCCAAGACTACTCACCTGCTTTAAATCTTTCCTCCTTTGTCTTTTTAATTCAAGTACAGAGCATTCAGCTTGAGACACTGAACCTGCCCGAGATACAGCTTATTCTTACTCTCGTTTCCCAGCCAGTCTCCATTGGTCTCCTCCACCCACCTTTGCTATTTGCAGTGTTTCACTTACACACATACCACAGGCTGTGTTGTACCCAATAGCTCAGACTCCCTTTTCCACATCTAAAGTTGTCTTGATCACAGTGGTCTGTTTAGTCAATGCCTGTTCGGCTGCAGTAGTGCAGTTTATAGAGCAACATACGTTGCCAGGATAAAGAATTGTGATACCAATGAAGCAGATTTTTGTTTTTGTCTTTTTCCCCATTTTTTTTTTTAATTTATTAAGCTTTGGCATTGGTTACTTTTATTTATTTATTTATGGCTGTGTTGGGTCTTCGTTTCTGTGTGAGGGCTTTCTCTAGTTGCGGCAAGCGGGGGCCACTCTTCATCGCGGTGCGCGGGCCTCTCACTATTGCGGCCTCCCTCGTTGCGGAGCACAGGCTCCAGACGCGCAGGCTCAGTAATTGTGGCTCACGGGCCCAGTTGCTCTGCGGCATGTGGGATCTTCCCAGACCAGGGCTCAAACCCATGTCCCCTGCATTGGCAGGCAGATTCTCAACCACTGCACCACTAGGGAAGCCCTCCCCCCCAGTTTTATTGAGATATAATTTACATACATCATTGTATAAGATTAAGGTGGACAGGATAATGGATTGACTTACATAGACTGTGAAATGATCACCACAATAAGTTTAGTTACTAGCATCCATCATCTCATATAGACACAATAAAAAGAAAAAAAAATTTTTTTTTCCTTGTGATGAGAACTCTCAGGATTGACTCTTAATTTTCATACGTATCATACAGCAGTGTCACCTAGTCATCATGTTGTGCATTATATCCCCAGTACTTACCTTGTAACTGGAAGTTTGTACCTTTTGACCACCTTCCTCCAATCCCCACCTGTAACCACAAATTGATCTCTTGGTCTGTGAGAGTTTAGTTGCTATATTGGTTTTATTGTTGTTTAGTTGTTTTTTTAAGATCCCACATATAAGTGAGATTATACAGTATCTGTCTTCCTCACTCCTCTGTGTCTTGTTTTGTTTTACTTTTACAGTTTTTAAAGTAAACAGTGTAGTTTGTTGTTGGGCTTTAGACTTAACAGAGTATGTTTAGATTGAGTATTTGCTTTCAATTTGGAAAACTTTTGTTCATTTAAGTTATGTGATACTTAAACGTGTCTGGAACCAAGAACAAAACAACATGAGAGACGGGATATTGTGGGATACGGGTAGGAGAGCTCTGATTTTCAGGGTCCTCTGTGACTCACTCTAGGTCTCTTAAGATATGCCATAATCTGTGTGACAGATCAGAGCTGTGCATGCACGTCTAGAGTTGTGTGTAACACCAGTTTCACAGCATAGGCCAGTGCATAAGGGAAGGACCAAGTTCAGGGAACTGGGGCAAGAGAACAAAGCCAGTGGAGGGTGCATGGCTCTTGGAGAGGCAGTTACGAGACTGGTTGTTTACTGAGAGCTTCTGTGAGTTATTATTTAATAAGTGCTATACACTGAGATCCTAGACATTTTAGAGAAGTAAAAAGATAAGGGTGCTGCTTTCGTGGAGCTTAAGCCTGGGCTGCAGCACTTTGGTTCCTGAGGATTGTAGACAACCTTCTCCCTTGTCCAGGTAACAGTGTCAGCCATCAGGCACTGCCAGACAGATTCCATGTTTTAATTCTGAAGGTCTGCTGGTTACTGACCTTTTGTCTCTCCCTCTAGTATGCCCTGCACGTATACAACGAAGTGATGAGTGTTGGACAGAAATATGGAATCCGGAATGCTGGGTATTATGCTCTTCGTAGTCTCCGAATTGAAAAGTTTTTTGCCTTCTGGGGTCAGGATTTAAACACCCTCACCACACCCCTGGAATGCGGACGAGAGTCTCGGGTGAAGTTAGACAAGGTACTGTACCTGTGTGCACTCCACTCTGCCCTCAGCTTCCTGAGCAGGGAGCCTGCATGAGAACAGGAAGAGCTGAGGTGGGAGGAAAAGTGTATAGGTGTTGAGACCTCAAAATGTATCTATGGGATAAAACGCTTAATATGGAAACATCATAAATAGACGACACTTGTTTGGGGCACTTTGCTCTCTTTTAGACTGAGTGCTTTCTGGGCAGTTTTTCTGAGTTGATTGTGGTAATTCATTAATATGCCATGAATATATATGTACAAATGAGTCACTTTACATTCAACTGCCTAATTTTTTCATCATCACCATTCAAGAGGATGAAAAGTCTCTTTCCCACCTCTGAGCCCACCCAATCCCACTGCCAGCTTGACCAGAAGCAGCAGTGTTGTCCTGCCTCTCCTTGTAGAGAGCTTCGTGCAGTGCAAACAGACGAGTAGTTTCCCCTCACCACTTTCTTAACCTTGGTGGTTGGATACTATATACTTGGTATATCGCACCTTGCCCTTTTCACTTAAAATATCTTAGCAGTCATTCCCTATCAGTATAGTAGATCTCTGGTGTTCTTTTTGAGCAATTAGGTAACTAACTATTTTTCTCTGATTTGGAAAATAGGGAAAAAACATAAAGAATAAAAAATCGCTTTTTTTTCAGCGACACGCATTGTTAAGAGTTTATTTTATCCTGCTCTTTTTTGGACATATGCATATGTAAATATTTATGCATTGAATACAGATATATATGCATGGATTTCTGGTTGAGATTATATAAAAACATTGTTTTTCTAAAATAATTCTAGCAGGCATTTTCAAGTGTTGATTTTTCTTCCTATTTTTGTTCTGTGTGGTCTTGTGATTGAAATGTGTTTATAAAATAGAAAAGAGAGCAATATGTACCTGTGTTGTTACAAGAATTCTCTGCAGGTGTCTTTCATACTGGGAATGCAGTTCTCCACATGGGGGAAGCACACTTTCTCCAGAGCTTGCAGGGGTGTGGTGGGGAGTGGGCGGCCCACTGCAGTGACACTGGGTCCCGAGTGGTGACGCTGTCTCTGTGCTGCCTCTTTCCTAGGGGATGGATTTCATTGGGCGAGATGCCCTGCTGCAGCAGAAGCAGAACGGGGTGTACAAACGCCTCACTATGTTCATCCTGGATGACCACGACACGGACCTGGACCTCTGGCCTTGGTGGGGGGAGCCCATTTACCGAAACGGGCAGTACGTGGGCAAGACCACCAGCAGCGCATATGGTTACACCCTGGAGCGCCACGTGTGCCTGGGCTTTGTGCACAATTTTTCCGAGGACACCGGAGAAGAGCAGGTGGTGACAGCAGATTTCATCAACCGGGGAGAATATGAGATTGACATCGCAGGACAGCGGTTCCAGGCCAAGGCCAAGCTCTACCCGGTCACCTCCCTCTTCACCCATAAGCGCCGAAAGGATGACGTGGAGCTAAGTGACTTGCACGGGAAGTAATTGCAGGCAGTCTCACCACCTTCCCACCTTCTAGTCATCTTAGGAGCTTTTCTCCTCCTCCTGATCCCATCCCTCTTCTTGATTTAACCTTCTTGATTTAACCTCTGCCTCCCACCTCTTATCTCCCTGATATAATTTTAAGCGTTTAAAACTTTTCCTTTGCACCCTCTCTTGTCCCTCCATCTTCTCCTCCCTCCTGCAGTTTCCCATCTCCTGATACTCACTCTGGGCTGGTCATCCCTCCACCCATCTCAGGTTCCTGTGGGGACAGGAAGGCAGGACAGAGGTAGACTCCACTTGTGGAAGTGGGTTACAGTGACAGCCTGACTTCAAATGCTGTGTCTTGAAGCAAGGGAGGCTTGTGGTGTGCAGGCCTCAGGGTAAGAGTCCATCTCCGTGGGGCTAAGTTTTCTCGGAGTAACCTGCGAATATTCTGGCTAGCTGCTGTCTGTGTGATACAGCCGTGTGGAAGAGCTTACACCTTTTAGCCAGGTAGGTCCTTCTCCCGTTCCTTTGTGCTGTGGGTCGGCACCCTGATACCTCTAGCAGGAGGATGACCATCTACCTCGCTGATGAGAGGCATCGTGTGGGCGCTGCCTGGGGTTTAGCACAGATAAGTAGTTAACCATCCTGGGCCTCGCTACTGACCCAGTTATCAGACTGTTGGGCTAGGGCCACCTGCCTATAATTTTCTTCATCTCTTGCTAATCTGTATAATGAGGGGGGTTGTGGTTTATTTAGCCGACTAAACAAGCCACAGTGTTCGAAAGGGAAAGACCATGTTGCCTTTAGTGTTGCTTTTCCTAGCTGAAAGGGTCTGACCTCAAACTAAGCTCCAGTGATGCTGAGTTTTCTATGAAACAGTGCTGCTTTTCTCTCAGCTATTCACAGTTCAGTCACCCCACCTTGATGTTCCTCTTCTCCGAGTGCATGTGACTTTCAGTTCAGCCTCATGTGTCCCTTCCACAGGAGGCCTACTGGCTCAGTGCACGCTCTCTCCTTTAGAAGAGGACAGGGGAGGCAGGACAAGCATCCTGGCTGAGTAACTAAACCTGTGGCCACGCTGAGTTGAAGAGAGCTACTGGGACCCCAGGATTGCTTCCCCCGCACAAAAGACACAGATCCACACAGAGATGACCCACTTGGGTCCCTTGAGAGTTCCCAGTGTGGAGAGCGTATGTTACCTGAGTCCAAGGTCTGCTTTCCGTCTTCTCTTTCCAGACATCTCTCCACATCTTCTGGAATAGAAGGTGACTTGGGGTAAGAGCGCCCTGCACACTTTTAAGCAGTGTCTCTGTTTTCTAAGGGTGGAACTTGGATCGCACAGACTGTGGTATCCATCCCCACACTTAATTTCCCCTTGCAAACAAATGGCTGCTAGAGATTTTAATTAACCATAGCCTTTGTTATCTTGGTATCTTGGATGCATTAGTTCTGATAGGTCTATAAGTATATTAGAGACAATCCTTTCATTTTATTAGAGCAGCTTACAATTCTCAGGTGTCTGCCTGCTCTGGCATTTCTCTGGGATTTCTGTTTACCCACTTGATCACTGACTTTAGTGTCCATCTTCTTACGAGGTCTTCATTGATTTAATGAGGGAGTATGTGATTAGAATTCTGTCGGGGGGCCTTGGTATTTTGGTGCAAATGTGAATTTAACTAGCTGAGAGATGCTGCTTCTAGGCAAAGAGGAGAGGTGCTGCCCAGCTGGAGAGCAGTGAACAGCAGCTGTGAAACTTGGGAGAGTAGGAAACTGGCACCGGACAATGCATGTGTTACCAGCAGGGAGCCGACTGACCCCAGAAGATGGAAACAGATGTAGAACTAAAGGTATCTCATGCTCACACCACTGCAAAGTCGTCTTCATAAATGGAAAGTTATTTGGGATTGAATCCAAAAGAAAATCTAGATTTACGCATAAATTACATCTTGTCCATAAGTAGGGGAGTAGGGGTCACACTTCTAAGACTCTAAGACTCTGACAAGATGTTAAGATTCTGGGGGGAATCACTTGTTTATTGAGTGCCCTGAAACTTACATATTTATCTTCCAGCACTTTACAATTCATCCTTCAAGTCTCCTTTGGTTCATTCAAATATAGGCAATATGAATCTGGTAGGTTTCTCTATTTGGTCCTAAACAGAAGGGGGTGACTCTTTCCTGCCTCAAGCATAGTTGATAATCAAAACATCTTCATTTCTGTGTTATCCCCAACTTGGGCACTGGGATCAAATGTGTTTGCTTTCTGTGACAACTCACCTGTCCCTGGAGATTGGAGGGATTGTTCAAGGAGTAGCTGGACTCTTGTTTTAGGTGGTTGGTACTTTTTTCTTCTCTCTGAAATGATCTGTTATCACCACTTCTGCTGTATTGGGAGAGGGGCTCCACAATCTTCTCAGCATATGCAATCGAAGAATCATTTTGAACCTAGAAACACAAAGTGTGTTGGCTTCAAACAGATGGAGAATCAAGGTTGCAAGTCTCCTGTGAGCCCTCTCCTCTCTTGAGATAAGCCCCTAGTTACTTGTGCCACATGTAAATCCCATGGTCATGAGACTGACATTGAAGATTTCTTGTCTGTGATAAAAGCTCTAATTCAGAAAGTTTTTAGAGCAAAAAGGGACGGACAAGACCTACCTGCTTGGATACCACAATTTGATGTCCTTTAACTTGTGTTTTGGTCACATAGCACTGCATGGGCAGGACATGCTCCAGGAGAGAAAACTGAACAGTTCCCACTACGTTCTAGTGCTTTTCTGAGGAGTCCCTGTACCCCCAAATGCAAGAGATGCCATTTAGCCCAGTGATTAACCCCAGTCTCACTTTGGCCCCAAAATTCCCATTTCTGCAGGAGTAGCAACCAAGTCACTTGTTTGATTCTTATCAGGAGGTGTGCTGGCCCTGGATTCTACCTCCTTGTACAGACCAAGAGTTTTAGCCATATCTCTTCTTTCCTAGACTGTTGTTTCCAAGAAAGTAACTCAACGTGAAAAATAACTCTTCAGCTTTCTCCTTTCTCCTGCCTTTTGCATGCATTTGCGATGTTAACCCCTCCCCACTGCCACCATGTATGTGGCAGGAATGATAGGAGCTTCCTAAAGTGATTTTGCTTCACTGGAGAGATGACCCCTCTGCCTTGGTTTCTGCCTCTGTAAAACAACTGCACTGGCTGGCTTCCAGGCATTAACTACAAGTTCCTTTTTATATCTTTGTTGCCTCTTGGCCAGCGTAGGCAGCAAGGATCTAAGTATCTTTGGTATCTAAGATAGAGATTTGGTCAACAGTGCTCAATCCTGAAGTGTAAGTATAACCTACTGTGTTCATTTTCTTTCTGCACACACCCCCCCCCCCAATCCCTCACAAACTCTGATATAAGCAGCATTTTATCAACAGGAGGTAGGGAAAAGTTTCTCACGAGTAAGGAATTTTCATCTGGCACATGTCATGTGCAGGCACATGGACTCAGGAGCAGCACAGTTGAGTGGAAGAGATGGTAGATGAAATAATAGGCAGTAGCCGCGTCCTGCAGTGAGTCGTGAGGGAGCTAAGGAGCCACGCGTCAGAGCCGCTCCCCACACCCACCGCCACCGCCCTCCACTTTAAGGTGCTCCGTTAGTTGTAAGGCTCCTTCATTGTCATCACGGGGCTGGCATCTGCAGTCCCTTAACCATGACAAATGCACTATTTTTCAAGAGGACTGAGTATTTTTGTACGTCTTTGCCTTCTCTTTTATCCATTAAACACCAGAGTTGTTCCTTGTGTATGATTCGTGACTTCTCTGAGCAGAACCCTTGGGGAATTACACATTTCTTCATGGGCCATTTTTCTCATGATATTTAGATACACCTACTTTTCATCCTTTGCAGACTTTCTGCCTTCTCATTTTTCTGTCTCTCAAGGACAGAAATTGTAAGAAGTGGAGAGGATAATTATAGCATCTGTTTCAATGGATCTATGCCAGGATTTCCTTTGCACACCAAGAACTGGAGCTTGGGGCACCTCTTTCCTCCAAGCCAGGTTCTAGTGCCTTACACTCGAGTGTCACATGGTGGGTGGAGACGAAAAAAAGTACCTTCAACAGATGGGTGTAGGGTCGAAAGCTTCTGCAGCTCGTTTCAGTGAAGGGTCTTCCAGCAGCACAGCTAACACTTTACTCTCTGGTCAACTCTTGGGATGTAAGAAAATGCCATTGTAATTACTGTAAAGGCTACAACTCGTTCTTTGCATTTGTAAACATGCAGTTCAACTCAGCCCTTTTCTATCCCATGTGTAGCATCAGCATGTGGTCCTGAAGACGTGCGAGGCACTTTACTAAATGGGATGTTTCTCACGAGCCCTGGTGATGACGGGCACACAGGGTGACAGAGCATTTCTGCCCTCTGCGAATGTGGTATTAATGGTGTGCACTGTATTTCTATCAAGTCAGATTTCAATTTTATTTTATGTTACTAAGTTTGTAAATGAATAAACGGACATTTTCACTACTCTTGCCGTGTCTGCCTGAGAAATGTCCTGCATCTGTGGTAACCAGATATATGTATTTGCCATCACTAAGAATAAACACTGTACATAAAACCATTTGTACCTGTTCCCATAGTGTACAAGAGAATTTGAGAACAGGTAAACAAGATACCTTCCCTCCTTGCGATGGGGGGCATGGCTGTGGGGGAAAAGCCCCATTCCTCCTCCTGCAGTCCCTATCACTGTCACTGGACTTGACGTGCTGCCTTACACTTGACTTCGTAGTAAGAACCTGGCACTTTACTCATCACTCAAGTATTGGGTTGGCCAAAAAGTTCATTCGGGGCTTTCTGTAAGATGTTATGTAACATGAGCCCATGTCTGTGTGGAAAACGAGCTGTGTGTATATTTTTGCTTATAGCAGTAGGAAGAGAAAAACATCATCAGAGAGAAGCAGCCAGTGATCTTTTACTATACTTAGCTTCCATCCAGAAATTTAGTCACTGGACTTCTATCCTCTTTACCCAACTGTTCTGTGAGCCACCACATCTGGGAATCCATAGGTAGGCTAACATGTCTAACAAAAATTTCATCATCTTATCGTCCAAACCTGCTCTACTTCCAGTTTCATGAATGAGCAACATTTGTTATGACTGAAGTAGTTCCAAAAAAACATCCCACTGGCTCCAAGGCTAACTCCAAAAGAGGAGTTCCAAAAACATTCTGTACAATGACGTGTCTGGAACACGGGGAGAGCCTCCCATGGCAAGTACTTTCAAGGGGACAACTCTCTCATGACATGTGTCTTCCTCTTATTATGAACATACTGGATTAGGTATATCACAAACCCTATGAACCAGAAGTAATTCCAGAAAGGAAGAAGCCCTGCAAGCCGAACCTGAGTGGGAAAGACTTACCTTCCAGCTCCTCCACCAAACGAAAGGCCAGCAGAGTTCATTCCCACCAGGACGAAGTAGCCCCGCACTGAAGGGGACTCGCCCATGATGCACCTCATGTCCGGGGTGAAGGTCTCAGGGCAATTCACCAACTTCATGATCTCCAGAGTCTCCAGTTCTGGCATCCTACACAGCAGGGAACTCAACAGGGGCTCTGAGCAACAAAAACAGACCCAAACACAGTCCTCAGCTTTAGGGGATTCAAAACTCCCTACCCCTTACACTTTTCTACTCCCCCTCTCCTTTCAGAAAATGTCTTGTGGAGGTTTTCTAAGATGAGCCAACTGGGCCATCTATCAGAAGCAGAAGCCTTGGGGAAGTATGGGACATTCCTACAGAGTTCTTGGCATAAAGACGGAGAAAAAAAGATACTCTTTAGAAGGGAAAGGCGCTCTGGAAAAGCAAATACTATATGTGGCCCCAAAATAAAATCTTAAAGGGATCAGTGGTAGTAAAAGAGCTCTTAAATGGCCCCCAAAGAGATCTGCAGCAATTCCAACTTAGGAAATCCTTGCCTTTCACTGCATAAGACAGATTCTCAGCTTGTTTTAAAATAAGGCCAACACCAGGGAATAATCCAGTGGAACAGTGGCAACAGATGAAGCCAGACTGAAGCTGGCTGGTGGGTACATGGGTTCTTTATACTATTCTCTCCACTTTTAAAAGTTCGAAATGTCCCTGAAATAAAGTCCAAGTGGAAAGAGGAAAACTCTTCGTTATAGACCCTTGCATATATTTTGAATTTGGAATGTGACTATCTTAACTATTCAATAAATAAAATTATGTTAAAATTGAATAAAAGACCGTATTAACACAATTCTGCCTCCTAAAAAATGTCTTCAGGACTTCCCTGGTGGCACAGTGATTAAGAATCCGCCTGCCAATGCAGGGGACACGGGCTCGAGCACTGGTCTGGGAAGATCCATATGCCGCAGAGCAACTAAGCCCGTGAGCCACAAATACTGAGCCCGCATGCCACAACTACTGAAGCCCGTGCGCCTAAGAGCCCGTGCTCCGCAACAAGAGAAGCCACCGCAATGAGAAGCATGCGCACCACAAGAGAGCAGCCCCCGCTCGCCGCAACTTAGAGAAAGCCCGGGCGCAACAACGAAGACCCAACGCAGCCAAAAATAAACAAACAAAAAAAAAAAAACTCCTTAAAAAATAAACAAGTAAAAAAATAAAAGGACCTATGGGAGACCTTTTCTTACTACTGACATTCTACTAGATGAAGAAGTGAACCAGGCCCTGAGATATATTATTAATCTAGGACAAGTTCAGAAGACAATCCTGAACTATACCCACAAGGCACTGCCAGCTCCCACTAAAAATACAGAGGAAGGAGCAGTTCCTTCACAAATAAATCCCAGGCACCAAGTTCTTCTTAAAACCTGGAAAGGGGTCCCCCGAAGACCAACTATTGCCAAAATGGAAGGGCCCCTATAAAGTAATTTGAACCACTCCCACTGCTGTCAAAGTGCAAGGGATATCTAGTTGGGTACATTTGTCCAGACTAAAGCTTTTACCTCCAGAAACCCCGCAGGTTAACAACAGAACAATACACCTGTAAGCCACTGGAAGATCTGAGATACCTATTCAAAAGACAGGCACCTTCGACAGATAAGTAAAATGATATAGTAGGTTGGACTCCTGTTTGCCATTCTTGCTACTGTACTCAGCAGATCATACATGAACATCTTGTTAAAAATGTTGTAGAGCTTTATATGCTTAATCATCAACATAATAGTCTGCTGTCTCCTAATTGTTTAAGTACTAACAACAGTTATGTCCTTCAAGGGCTATCTGGTCTTAACAACTGTGAAACAGACATTCAGGTCTGCACCCCCTGAAGGGTTTGTTTTCCTCTGCGGACACCCAAACCATCATATGTTACGGAATTATCGACAGACTCTGTCCTTTTCCAACCAAGCTATAGCATATAAATGCACTGATAATGTTCACTTCATAGGAGAGTGTGCTGTAAGGACTACAGGGTTAAGAGGGATTTTCATCTGCAACAGAACCAGTCAGGCTCACCACCAAACCCAGAAAGCTCTAGGAATGATCTTTTTTCTCTATATATGTTTGTTTATTTATTTGGCTACGCAGAGTCTTAGTTGCGGCACACAGGATCTTTAGTTGCGAAACGCAGGATCTTTTAGTTGTGGCATGTGGGATCTAGTTCCCTGACCAGGGATCGAACCCAGGCCCCCTGCACTGGGAGCACAGAGTCTTAGCCACTGGACCACCAGGGAAGTCCCCTGGGAATGATCTTAGCAAGGGCAGAGCTGGCCACAGGCCTGGCAGCTCCACGGGGAGGCTCTACCTATCATGAAGCAACACTGAGATCAGACAGCTTGGTTATACGATGGAACAGACAAGCCTTAATGGGGCTTAAGACCTCTCATTTCTTTGGCTAATTTAGTTCTTGACAATCGTCTAGCTCTTGATAACCTTCTGGAAGAACAAGGCGGAGTTTGTGCGATAATACTTCCTGCTGCACCTGAATTAGTGTGATAGGACAGGTGGAAGTTAACATTAAGGAAATATACGCCCAGGCAGACTAGCTTCACAATTTTAGCAGTGGCGATATCGCCTCCCCTGCCTGGTCAACAGTTAAGGAAGCCCTCCCAAAGTTACCCTGGTTCCTTCCCTTTCTAGGCCCTTTAGTGGCTACTGGTGTTCTCCTTTTGGGCCCTTGTTTGTTTAGCCTTCTGGGCAAGTTTGTGTCTTCTAGGCTCTAACATTTCAAGTAAGACTCATGATGGCTCAAGGAATTCAACCCATTCCAGCAGAGGGTGGCCCAGGTCCCTACAGGTCCTTGGAACAGTCAGCGCTGGACTTCTACACCTCTAGGGTAGGCTAGGGTCTGTGGCCCCTGTCCAGCAGGAAGAAGTTCCAGAAGATGAGACCCTTGGCCCTTTACCCCTTAAGAATAAAAGGTGTAGAATCCCTCAGGGGATAATGAGACAGACTAGGACCTGGGACCCTTTGCTGCAGTGCTTACACCTGAACAAATGAAATACAAACAAAATACAAAGAAACTATAAGGGACTAAAAATAACTATATACATGCATGCACAGCTGGGGGAAATTATGGACAAGATACAAGAAGACCAAAAAAAAAGCCAACTGCCACTTCTGAAGAGCTGAGAGCAAAAGCAGGGTACTGGGCATGCCCCCTGCACTCACCACCACCAGAGGGGTGGGCAGACCACCCAAGCCACCCCTCCAGCCAACTCCTGGACCCGCCCCTGCCCTCACCTCATATAAGGAACCAGCTCGCTGCCCGCCTCAGAGCGATCAAGGGAAACTGTTACTTGTTTTCACTCCCGCCTGCTGCAGCAGGAGCCCAATAAAGCCTTGCCTGAATTTTTTGTCTGGCCTCATCAATTTCTATTGATTAAGGAGGCCAAGAACCCTGGTTGGTAACACTTCACTAATGTTCTCTCCACCCTCTGTCTTAATGGAAATGCAGCTCTCCTGAGGGAACTGTCACTGTCACACGGCCAGCCCTGTTCCACTGACCTCACCATCAAGAGGCACCGTCGGCATCCTCCTTGCTTCTGAACCATTACCGCTCAGTCACGCTTGGAAAAGACCCTGTTCCTTTGTGCCTTAAGCTAGCAGGCACCCCTGCCTAGCTCCGGGCTACTTCCTATTAAGCCACAGGCACAGCTCTCTCTACATCCGGGTTCTGAACCCATAACATGGCTTTTCTCCCAACCTTTAACACCACTTCCTCTCTTCCTTCATCAAAGGAGATAACCTGTCTCATCTTATTCCCCAAAACCCCACCTGTAAACCTCCCTGCATCAGCAAACCATCTCTGCCTTCCTTCACAGGGTCAGAAACTAATCCTTTACAGTGGCCTGGATCCCCCTTCCTGTCCCTTCCCTGAACCGAGCTCCTACAACTGTCCTCGCTCTTTCACATACCTTCACGTTTACCTCCTTCTCCTCGGCATTTAGATGTGCTCAAGTACCCCCTCCCCCCGCCCAGGGGATTTAAGAAATAAAACAAAGCTCCAAAACACTCTTCAATTAGCAATTTTTAATTTTTAAAATTCTAAGTTATAAAATGATGGTCTGCAAAAAATCAAAAACAGAAGTAAAGGACTTCCCTGGTGGTGCAGTGGTTAAGAATCCGCCTGCCAATGCAGGGGACACGGGTTCGAGCCCTGGTCCGGGAAGATCCCACATGCCGTGGAGCAACTAAGCCCGTGTGCCACAACTGCTGAGCCTGCGCTCTAGAGCCCACGAGCCACAGCTACTGAGCCCGCGTGCCACAACTACTGAAGCCTGCGCGCCTAGAGCCCGTGCTCCACAACAAGAGAAGCCACTGCAATGAGAAGTCCGTGCACTGCAACAAGAGTAGCTCCCACTCGCCGCAACTAGAGAAAGCCCGCGCACAGCAACAAAGACCCAACGTAGCCAAAAATAAAAATAAATAAAATTTATTTTAAAAAAAAGAAAAACAGGAGGAAGTTAAGATTTCCCTCCACTCAAAGGTCACCAATACCAGTGTCAATTATATTTTCCCAGAATGTTACTTTTGCAGCAGTGAGCTGCCCTGATGTCCACTTGTTTGCCACCACCTTTGTCTTAAGTCCTTCTTTTATTACCTTGGTGATGGCACAGTCGGCCAGTGGACTTTTTAAGCAAAAATTTCTTAACATGTATTTCACAACCTGTCTTTTCTACTTCACAATAAATAATGTACAGAAAAGATTGTTTATATTTTGTTTTTCACTTTTCCCCCATCCTACTCTCTCCTGCCCCACCAGGCCACTGCACTCCTCTCACCAGGAACCCAAATGTTGCTACTTTCCAAGGGCACTTTCTGGGCACCATCTCACTCCCTCCTATTCACACACTCTTTCCTTGTTTTCTGTGACGCCTTCTGCCCCGATCACATCTTGCTGGCCTCTCTCCTCTGCCCTTCCCTCTGTGTTGACGTCCCCCAGGGCTCCCTGAGGCCAGCTTCTCTTCTCCATCCACCACTGTTCAGGGTGATTCCCTTTCCTGCCATGACTGATGGCCTAACCCACAGCACTCCTGAGCCTTAGACCTGCACGTCTAGTGGAAGAAGGGCCACCTCCACTTGGACTCCCACAGGTCAAACTGAGCACATCCAAAAGGTAAAGCCATCTTCCCCAATCTCCACCTCTGCTCCACTTCCTGTGTCCCCCAGGAACACCATATACTAGAATCCTGGGTGTCATCCCACATTCCTCCCTTTCTCTCATCTCCTCTCTCCAGTCAATCATCAAGGCCTAACCAACAACCCTACATCCTAAACCTCCCTCCAATGGATCTACTCTCCACCTCCACTGCCTTGAACTGAGCACAGCCCGCCATCCTCTCTCAGTTTACTGCAGAAGGTTCCCAACTGGGCTTCCCGCCTCTCATCTGCACACCATTCTCCCCACGCCCCACAGCCTTCACACAGAGGCCTGAGCATATCTCTGAAATGAAGATCCTATTTCGTGCGCCTGCTCAAACCCTTCAATGACTATCTGGTGCCCTCAGAAAAAGTCAAATTCCTTAATACGAAGTGCAAGACCCTGCTCACTTCTTATCTCTGATCTCATTTCTCTTCTCTCTCTCCTCTCACACTCTAATCAAACCTAAACTACTTTAATTCCTCACACGTGTCAGGCATGAACTTTCTCTTCCACCTCTGGGATTTGTGCAGACTGTTCCTTCTCACTGGCATAGTTCCTGCCACCCCTCCCCCCAAATAAAGATAATCCCCGCAGCTCTCAGCCTGTTTGACATCTTATTTGCTCCCACTCTCCCCCCAACACTCAGTTAGGTAACTGTTCTATACTCCCCCAAACACCCTGCACAAGCCCCAGCTCAGAGCCAGCCACGCTCTGTAACGGTCTGTCTGCCAATCAGGGAAGCAAAACAGCAAGCCGCGTGAGGACGAAACAGACTTCAGAAGCAGACAGATCTGGGTCTGATAATCTCCCCCACCACTCATTAGCTGTATGACTTTGAGCAAGTTGTTCAATCTCTGTGGTTCGGGCTGCTCGTCTGTTACATGGGCTAGGAATACCTACCTCATGTGGCTGCTGCAAGACTAAAGCAGAAATACAGGAACAACATGGCAAGTGGCGCCTCAGAAGCATTTGGAAAGTGGTAGCCTTTAGCCCCCTGGGATAATGGAGCTCTCTGAGAGCAGGGACCACTTATAACTTGATCAGGGTTTTCCCAGCAGTCACCGTAGGCACCTTGGAAATACAACCTGACAAATACATGAGAACAGAGAACAAAGGAGATGGGGAAAAAATTCAGTGATGACTCAGATCTCAAGGCTAGGCCCCCAGATGTGAGGAGATCTCTAAATAACCTGATATAATTTTTTTAAAAAGGTTATATTCTTATAGGTAGTTATGATGTGCCAGGTACTGCTTTATGCATACAACTAATTTAACCCTCACAAATCTAGAAGGAAGATGTTACAATTTTTATTCTACACTTGAGGAAAAGGAGGCACAGAGACGTGAAGTGACTGATCCAAGATCCTACAATACCGGTGAGTGGCAGAGCCTCAATTCAAAGCCTGCCAGTTCAGCACTACAGTCTGCCATTGAATCATTACTTCATGCTACCTGTAAGTTAGGATTAGATGATTAAAAAAGGGTAGCTGTGAGGGAGGCCAGAACCACAAGGCACTTCCCCTAATAGAAAAAAGGAATTGCAGGGCTTCCCTGGTGGCGCAGTGGTTGAGAGTCTGCCTGCCAATGCAGGGGACACGGGTTCGAGCCCTGGTCTGGGAGGATCCCACAGGCCGCGGAGCAACTGGGCCCGTGAGCCACAATTACTGAGCCTGCGCGTCTGGAGCCTGTGCTCCGCAACAAGAGAGGCCGCGATAGTGAGAGGCCCGCGCACCGCGATGAAGAGTGGCCCCCACTTGCCGCAACTGGAGAAAGCCCTCGCACAGAAACGAAGACCCAACACAGCCATAAATAAATAAATAAAATTAAAAAAAAAAAAAAAAGAAACCAAGCCTCCTTAATGCCCACAAGTGCTTCTTATACTGCTCCAGCTAACTACAAAATGTCAAATATAGGGAAGAAGATAGCATGTGCAGTTGAAATGTTGGTATTTGTTACCACACATCTGGATATTAAAAAAAAAAAGGAATTGCAAAGGTAGCATTAATAACATAACAACACATGAGTTTCAAGATGGAAGAAATAATACTAAAAGGCCAGGATGATAAGAACCAAGAAAAGGATTTTTGTCCTTGTGCTCATCATGACCTTCAAGAGTCAGTGAAGTGGTGAGGACAAAAAAAGAAGGATTTACAGTGGAGGCAGACAATGAAGGTACAGAAGGCATCACAGTCTATTGCAGTAGGTTTGGCAGCTAAAGCAAAATAAAGCTTGAGAGCAAAGGAGATAAAGCCAGTAGAGAAGAAATGGAAGATGTCAAAGACAACAAAGTAAAACACACACCTGGTTGAAAATAAATTATGTGTTTAATTTCTGCTAAGGAGAAGAGTTTCTGCTAAACAATCTCAATACTGACGCTGGTTATGCTCAGCTCTGCTTACGCCAACAAGAGCAAGAGGACAGCTCCAACTCCTGAGCTGCTCCTCTGCATGGTCACAACACCTTGTACAAACTGGCTGCTGGTCACGAGGGAGACTGGGTGAGAAGAGGCGGATTAACACAACATTTCCCACACCTGCCTCCAAACGAGAGCCACCTGGGACACGTGTTTTAAAACACACACACACACACACACACACACACACACACACACTCACACTCACACTCACACTCACACACTCACAGGCTCCCTCTCTGGAGATTCTGATCCTGCGGTCCAGGGTGCTGTATTTTTCAACAAGTGCACCAGGTGATCAGCCAAGTTTGAGAACTTAATACAAATCTCCAGCCCTAGGAACGTGTCCCCTTCAGCCCGGCTACCTCGCCGCCCCGCAGCCCCCGACAACATGCTTACAAGACACGAGCGAAACGGACATGAAGATGCCTGAATCAAATCTCGGTGTCATACACATCAGGCCCAAAGGGTCAAACGTTGGGAAGAGAGCTCACCGGCCCGGCCTGGACGTTTCCACCTAACCTCACCGCTGACTCTGCAGCACTTTTACTGGTTAGTTAAGCACAAGCGGACCGCACGTTGCCACGCGGGAAAACAATTCCACCTGCAGAGACGACCCAGCTGGACAAGCCCGACCCACGCTGCGGGGTGGGGGTGGGGGCTGCCTGCCCGAGGCGGGCATCAGGAGCGAGGTTACCCCGGCCGCCCTGGGCATCCGGGCTGGGCTGCGGGCGCCTGGCAGAGCCGGTGCGCTGGCCCCGGGCAGCCGGGCACGGGTCCGCGAGACGCCACCGCCGCAGAAAGGCTGAGGGAGACCGGGCGACGCGCTGTCGGCCCCGGCGGGCGGAGTCCTGGCGCCGCGACGCGCCTTCCGAAGACCAGGAAGAACCGACGGGAAACGAGGGACGCCGGACGCCCCCTGACCGAGACCAGCGCGGAAAGGGGGGGCGCTGGGGTCCCGGGCCGCCAAGGTCCGCGCGGACGGGGACGCCAGAGCGGCCCGAAGCTTCTCCTTACCTCACGGGTGCCCTCGGGCTCCGCGCTCAGCAACACTCCGGCTGAAGCGGGTCAGTAGCCACAACCGTTGCCGGGGGTCCCGGGGGCAGGAAGGTGGGACAGGGACAGGGAAGGGGGCGGGACAGGAGGGAGGAAAAAGTTCCCGGAACGCGAGAATCCAGCTAGGGTTTGCCGGCGCTAGTCTCCCTTCCAGCCGCCGTGCGCCGTGACGTCAGGGTAGGGCTCCGCCCCTGACACGTGGGGCCTGTTTGGGTCTCGCGAGGCCCCGCCCCTGGGTGTGGGGGGGGGGAACCGCCTTTCCAAGATGGCGGCGAGCTGCAGACCTGGTGTTTCAGGGCCGCTTTAGGACTCTAGGCTCGGGCCCTGTTAAATTGTCCAGGTGCAGCCGGGACCGCCACGATGGCGGCAGCCCCGCTGCAGTGTGGGGAGGGCAGGGGTTCCCTCTTCCTTCTATGCGAGTCCCCAGGTCTTGTCCCACGTCGTCCGCTGCCCAAAGACACTCTAGTCAGGGCGTAAAGAAGATTCTTGGACTGATAGCCGCTTTGTTTTTTGGAAGTCGCCCGGGTCTTCTTGGGCGAATCGCTAGCAGAGCAGATCTGAAATCCGGTCGGCTGGCCCCGCCAGACCTCGGAGGCAGGATAAGAAGACCTGAGCTCTGGGCCGGATCTTACTCTTTGCGCCTTCTCTGTTTGTCTGGACCAGAGAAAGAGGAATCATTCACTACATCCTCTGAGAAGCTCCCCATCACCTTGCTTACTATCACATCGCCCTGTTTTCTTTCCTTTATAGAACTTGTCACTGAAGTAGATCAGTGTTTGTTGATTGCCTTTCCCACTAGTTGCAAGCTCTGCCCTCTGACGACAGAACCTAAATCTCGTGCAGGGCCATGTTCTCAACACTTAGAACAGCGCATGGCACAAAGTACATATTCTTTGAATGCATAGCAATCTAATGGTACAGTCTCCCCTGCGTGTTGGGCCAACTCGCTGGTTCCCATTCTTTGAATTCAAGCCCATCTCACCACACAAGCCGATTTCGTTTAATGGATGGCCTCTTGTGGCCGGGCATCCTGCTGGGTGATGGGATAAACATTGCACATAAAACTACTGTCCAGTTACCGAAGTGTAAAAGAGAATTTGAGAAGTGACATAACGAAGACACAAACGTTTACAAGTGTTACTCCCCATGCAGTGGCGGCATGGCTGGGGGAGAAACCCCATTCCTCCCCCTGAAGTTACTACCGCCGTCGCTGGACTTGACATCCAGCCTTACACTGACTCCACGGTAAGAACCTGGCACGGGGCGTATCCCCCATGTACCTGTGAGCCCATGTCTGTGTGGAAACCAGGGCTGTGCCTACATTCTTGTTCACACCTGTGGGGAAAAAAGCTCTCTGTCTGAGAGAAGCAGCCAGTGTGCTCACCACACCAACCTCCACCCACAAATCACGGTGCAGTTTTGCAGTAAAACACCTGCTATGGGCTCAGTGCTGTGCAGGGTGCAGGGCGCTATTTCACAGAGTCCCTGTAAGACAGAGTGATATTATAAGTGTCTCCTGTGCCCTAACTGCCTTACCTTGTTGAAACTTCACCAAAACTGTGTGAATTAGAGCAGAGTATCCCTGCTTGACCTGTGAGGAAAGTGAGGCCTAGAGAAGCACGTTCTCAAGTTGCAGATAATAAAAACCAGGCCTCACATCTAAGTCTTTATGAAGTAGTGAACTATTCAAGTCAGTGCTAAGAAATGTGGTAGAGACAGTGCTGGTGCATTAGACTCACTTGGGGAATCTAAACCCATATCCTCCACATGGACTGGAATCAACAAGGCTGAGAGACACATCTGTTCTTCTAAAGAGCTTTCCAGGAACTCCCCTTGTTTCTGGAATCCACTGGGTGCCAACTCTTGAAGAGTCTGGGGAGAAATAGTAGTTGTGTAAAGCTTTGTGGATGAGGCAGGACTTGCGCTGGTTCTTAAAGAACCTCTGTTTGCCAATCTGTAAAGTGGGGCTAATGCTGGAATGGTCTCATATCAGCATGATTCAATCACTCTCTTTGTTCATATAAACCAGCAGTAGGTGGCGCTGTGGCCTATGAAATGGGGTTTCCTGGGTTCAGAAAGCCCCTCATATGGAGGACACACTGTGGAGATTAGTTAGAAACCAAGTCAGACTAATAAAATCTCTCCCGAGAGATGATAACTGATAACCCAGCATGGTCCCTGTGACACAGGAGCAAATGAGGCTCCTTTGGTGTAGCCTCCCAAAGAGGGGTGTGCCCATCCCTCCACTGTCTTTCCCATGAGAGGCTCTGTAGAGTTAGGGACCCTCAGCCACTTGGATCTGGGGCATCATTTGACTGGAGCCTCTCAGAGTCCAAGCTGAAAGGGTTGTTGTGGTGGTTGGTTAAGAGCACAACTTTGGAGCTGGACAGCACTGCCTCTTCCTTAGTGTATGACCCAGGGAGGTGGTTACCTTTCCTGGATCTCTGTAGCAGTCACCAACAGAGACTATATCTAAAGAGAAAGAGCAATTTTTAAATTGATTTAAATCAATTTTCAAATTGATTATGATAGGGCTTCCCTGGTGGTGCAGTGGTTAGGAATCCACCTGCCAATGCAGGGGACACGGGTTCGAACCCTGGTCCAGGAAGATCCCACATGCCGCGAAGCAACTAAGCCCGTGCGCCACAACTACTGAGCCTGCGCTCTAGAGCCCGCAAGCCACAACTACTGAGCCTGTGTGCCACAACTACTGAGCCCGTGTGCCTAGGGCCCATGCTCCGCAACAAGAGAAGCCACCGCAATGAGAAGCCCACGTGCCACAATGAAGAGTAGCCCCTGCTCGCCGCAACTAGAGAAAGCCCACGCGCAGCAGCGAAGACCTAATGCAGCCAAAAATAAATAAATAAAATTAATTAATTTTAAAAAATTGATTATGATAGCAACCAATTAATACTTTCACTTGGGCAAAATGTCTCACAAGGATGGTTCAACATACACAAATCAATCAATGTGATATACCACATCAACAAAAGAAAGGACAAAAGCCACATGATCATCTCAACGGATGCAGAAAAAGTATTTGATAAAATTCAATATCCATTCATGATAAAAACTCTCATTACTTTTATTAAACATAGTATTGGAAGTCCTAGCCATAGCAATCAGACAAGTAAAAGAAATAAAAGGTATCCAAATTGGAAGAGAAGAGGTAAAACTCTCATGAAATGCAGATGACATGATGCTATACATAGAAAACCCTAAAGACTCCAAACAAAAACTACTAGAACTGATAAACGAGCTCAGCAAGGTAGAAGGATACAAGATTAAAATACAGAAACCTGTCGCATTTCTTTACATTAATAATGAAATATCAGAAAAGGAAAGTAAAAAAAGAAAATCCCTTTTAAAATTGCATCAAGGGAATTCCCTGGCAATCCAGTGGTTAGGACTCTGCGCTTTCACTGCTGAGGGCCCAGGTTCGATCCTTGGTAGGGGAACTAGGATCCCACAAGCCACGCAGCACAGCTAAAGATAAAATAAAATTAAATTAAAAATAAATAAAATTGCATCAGAACAATAGAAATACTTAGGAATAAACCTGAACGAGGAAGTGAAAGACTTATGTGCTGAGAACTATAAAAATATTGATAGCTCGTGCAGCTCAATAACAAAAAAACAAACAACCCAATCCAAAAATGGGCAGAAGACCTAAATAGACATTTCTCCAAAGAAGATATACAGATTGCCAACAAACACATGAAAGAATGCTCAACATCATTAATCATTAGAGAAATGCAAATCAAAACTACAATGAGATATCATCTCACACCGGTCAGAATGGCCATCATCAAAAAATCTAGAAACAATAAATGCTGGAGAGGGTGTGGAGAAAAGGGAACCCTCTTGCACTGTTGGTGGGAATGTAAATTGATACAGCCACTATGGAGAACAGTATGGAGGTTCCTTAAAAAACTAAAAATAGAACTACCAAAAGACCCAGCAATCCCACTACTGGGCATATACCCTGAGAAAACCATAATTCAAAAAGAGTCATGTACCAAAATGTTCATTGCAGCTCTATTTACAATAGCCAGGACATGGAAGCAACCTAAGTGTCCATCATCGGATGAATGGATAAAGAAGATGTGGCACATATATACAATGGAATATTACTCAGCCATAAAAAGAAACGAAATGGAGTTATTTGTAGTGAGGTGGATGGAGTTAGAGTCTGTCATACAGAGTGAAGTAAGTCAGAAAGAGGAAAACAAATACAGTATGCTAACACATATACGTGGAATCTAAGGAAAAAAAAAAAAAGTCATGAAGAACCTAGTGGTAAGACAGGAATAAAGACACAGACCTACTAGAGAATGGACTTGAGGATATGGGGAGGGGGAGGGGGAAGGGTAAGCTGGACAAAGTGAGAGAGTGGCATGGACATATATACACTACCAAACGTAAAATAGATAGCTAGTGGGACGCAACCGCATAGCACAGGGAGATCAGCTCTGTGCTTTGTGACCACCTAGAGGGGTGGGATAGGGAGGGTGGGAGGGAGGGAGATGCAAGAGGGAAGAGATATGGGAACATATGTTTATGTATAACTGATTCACTTTGTTATAAAGCAGAAACTAACACACCATTGTAAAGCAATTATACTCCAATAAAGATGTTTAAAAAAATAAAAATTAAAAAAATAAAAATTAAATTTAAAAAAATTGATAAAGGAAACTGAAGATGATTTAAAGAAATGGAAAGATAGCCCATGCTCTTGGATGGGAAGAATTAATATTATTAAAATGGCCATACTACCCAAAGCAATCTACAGATTTAATGCAATCCTTATTAAATTACCCATGACATTTTTCACAGAACTAGAACAAACAATCCTAAAATTTACATGGAAACATAAAAGACCCAGAATTGCCAAAGCAATTCTGAGGAAAAAGAACTAAGAAGGAGGCATAACCCTCCCAGACTTCAGACAATACTACAAAGCTATGGCAATTAAAACAGCATAGTAGGGCTTCCCTGGTGGCACAGTGGTTGAGAATCTGCCTGCCAATGCAGGGGACACGGGTTTGAGCCCTGGTCTGGGAAGATCCCACATGCCACAGAGCAATTGGGCCCGTGAGCCACAATTACTGAGCCTGTGCGTCTGGAGCCTGTGCTCCGCAACAAGAGAGGCCGCGACAGTGAGAGGCCAGCGCACCACGATGAAGAGTGGCCCCCGCTTGCCACAACTAGAGAGAGCCCTCGCACAGAAATGAAGACCCAACACAGCCATAAATTAATAAATTAAAAAAAAAAAAAAAAGTGTCTTCTCTAAAAAAAAAAAAAAAAAAAACAGCATAGTATTGGCACAAAAACAGACATATGGATCAATGGAACAGAATAGAGAGCCCAGAAATAAATCCACACACCTACAGTCAATTAATCTTTGACAAAGGAGGCAAGAATATACAATGGAGAACAGACAGTCTCTTCAGCAAGTGGTGCTAGGAAAGCTGGACAGCCACATGTAAATCAATGAAGTTAGAACACTCCCTCACACTATACACAAAAATAAACTCAAAATGGCTTAAAGACTTAAACATAAGACATGACACTGTAAAGCTCCTAGAAGACCACATAGGCAAGATATTCTCTGACATAATTGTAGCAATGTTTTTTTAGGTCAGTATCCCAAGGCAATAGAAATAAAAGCAAAACTAAACAAAGGGGACCTAATCAAACATAAACTTTTGCACAGCAAAGGAAACCATAAACAAAATGAAAAGACAACCTACAGACTGGGAGAAAACATTTGGAAACAATGCAACCCACAGAGCTTAATTTCCAAAATATACAAACAGCTCATACAACTCAATAACAAAAAAAAAACAAAAAATAAATGGGCAGAAGACCTAATAGACATTTCTTCAAAGAAGACATCCAGATGGCCAATAGGCACAAGAAAAGATGCTCAACATTGCTAATTATTAGAGAAATGCAAATCAAAACTACAGTGAGGTATCATCTCACACCAGTCAGAATGGCCATTATCAAAAAGTCTACAAATGATAAATGTTGAAAAGGGTGTGGAGAAAAGGGAACCTTCCTACACTGTTGGTGGAAATGTAAATTGGTGCAGCCACTATGGAAAACAGTATGGTGGTTCCTCAGCCAAAAAACAGAGTTGCCATATGATCCTACAATCCCATTCCTGGGCATATATCAAGACAAAACTCGAATTCTAAAAGAAACATGCACCCCAACATTCATAGCAGCACTATTTACAATAGCCAAGACATGGAAGTAACCTAAATGTCTGTTGACAGATGAATGGATAAAGATGTGGTGTATGTATATACAATGGAATACTACTCAGCCATAAAAAAGAATGAAATAATGCCATTTGCAGCAACATGGATGGACCTAGAGATTATCATACTAAGTGAAGTAAGTCAAAAAGAGAAAGACAAATACCACAGGATATCACTTACATGTGGAATCTAAAATATGACACAAATGAACTTATTTATGAAACAGAAACAGACTCACAAACATAGAAAACAGACTTGTGTTGCCAAGGGGGAGGTGGGGTGGGGGAGGGAAGGATTGGGAGTTTGGTATTAGCAGATACAAACTATTATATGTAGAATGGATAAACAACAAGGTCCTACTGTATAACATAGGGAACTATATTCAGTATCCTGTAATAAACCATAATGGAAAAGAAAAACAAAAAACTGGGACTTCCCTGGTGGCGCAGTGGTTAAGAATCTGCCTGACAATGCAGGGGACACGGGTTTGAGCCCTGGTCCGGGAAGATCCCACATGCCGCGGAGCAACTAAGCCCGTGCACCACAACTACTGAGCCTGAGCTCTAGAGTCTGTGAGCCACAACTACTGAGCCCACGTGCCACAACTACTGAAGCCTGCGTGCCTAGAGCCCATGCTCTGTGACGAGAAGCCACTGCAATGAGAAGCCCATGCACCGCAACGAAGAGTAGCCCCCGCTCACCGAAACTAGAGAAAGCCTGCATGCAGCAATGAAGACCCAACGCAGCCAAAAATTAAAAAATAACATAAAATAAACTTATAAAAAAAAAAAAAGCTATGTATTCGAAAAAGTTTTACTGCCAAGGAATATCGCCTTGGACAAAAATTGGCAGTGACTGAACTTTAAACCAACTTGGGCCCCCAATCTTCTCTGGGATCAAAGCAGGATGAGAAAGCTGCTTACCCTTCGCAGGTGTGGCCTATTCAGATGTGACCAAGGAGGAAAAGGAAGGGGGTATAATGAAGAGCCCAGAGGGCAGAATAAGGAGCTACAGAAAACAACGTGCTAGGGGCCTGCTCCCCAAAGCCAGAATGAATATCTAATCATAGAATATTTTCCACCTGGAGAATAGAGGGCTCTTGTAACATTTGCATCCCAAGATTTCAGAATTACTCTGAAACAAAGAGTGCTGTGTGCGTCCCATCTTCTCCTTTTCCCAATGGGAATGTTGACTGTGGTGATCCTGTCCTGTTTGCTGGATGGCAGAGGAGGAAAGGCAGAATAGGGCAGAAGACATGCCTTGTTAATTAACAGGTCTTTCGCTTAAGTAGAATGGAGGCATAAGTTGTGGTATATTGGGCTTCCCTGGTGGCACAGTGGTTGAGAATCTGCCTGGCAATCCAGGGGACACGGATTCGAGCCCTGGTCTGGGAAGATCCCACATGCCGCGGAGGGACTAGGCCCGTGAGCCACAATTGCTGAGCCTGCGCATCTGGAGCCTGTGCTCCGCAACAAGAGAGGCCACGATAGTGAGAGGCCCGCGCACCGCGATGAAGAGTGGCCCCCGCTTGCCGCAACTAGAGAAAGCCCTCGCACAGAAACGAAGACCCAACACAGCCAAAAATAAATAAATAAATAAATAATTTTTTTAAAAAAGTTGTGGTATATTCACAGCAATGGAAAAGAACTACTGCCAAACCTAACAACATGGGTAAGTCTCATGGACATAATATTATGTCTAACAAAACCCCAAAGAACACATGCTAATATAAGTTTATTTACCTGAAATTTCAAAAATAGGCAAAAAGGGCTTCCCTGGTGGTACAGTGGTTAAGAATCCGCCTACCAATGCAGGGTTCACGGGTTCGAGCCCTGGTCTGGGAAGATTCCACATGCCGTGGGGCAGCTAAGCCTGTGCGCCACAACTACTGAGCCTGCGCTCTAGAGCCCAGAAGCCACAACTACTGAGCCCGCATGCCACAATTACTGAAGCCCGCGTGCCTAGAGCCCATGCTCCGCAACAAGAGAAGCCACCACAGTGAGAAGCCTGTGCACAGCAACGAAGACCAACACAGCCAAAAATAAAATAAATAAAGTAAATAATTAAAAAAAAATTTTTTTAATAGGCAAAAAGAGAGACAGAGAGAACCAGTAGGATGTGTATATATGTAGAGGGAGAGATTTATGTCGAAGTGACTCATGGGATTGTGGGGCTGGCACGTCTGAAATGCACAGGGCAGGCGGGCAGGCTGGAGACCCAGGGAACAGCTGATGTTGGGGGTCTCGAGTTCGTAGGCAGTGTGGAGGCCCAATTCCTTCTTCCTCCACAGGATCTCTGTCTTTTCTCTTAAGACCTTCAACTGAACGGATGAGGCCCACCCACATTATGGAGGGTAATCTGCTTTCCTGAAAGCCTACTGATTTTACTGTTATTCACATCCAGAAAATACCTTTACAACAATATCTGGACTGGTGCTTGACCAAACATCTGGTCTCCATATCCTAGCCAGGTTGATACATAAAATTAATCATCACAGCCTCCGATTACTTGCTTGTAAAACGGGCAATGATATCTTTTTGTTTTTGTTTTTGCAGACTCAAATAATGCGTATAAAATACCTGGCCCAAAATTTGTGAAAGTTTTTGCACAACAGCTACTTTTATTATTATTCTTGCAAAGTGAGCTGCACGGCCTGGCACCTGAGGCTCCAGACTGTGGGAGGTGGGGGTGATGAGCCAAACTGAATGGCCACGGAGGCTGGTGACGCGCAGCTGAAGAGCAGAGACCTGCGCCCAGGCCTGTGAGCCTGACGCTTGTGGCGGGAGCTGGGCGGGAGTCCCCAGGTGCCCCTGGGGCTGATGCTTTGCGCTCATCATGACTTGCTTACGAGTTACTTGGGCTTGGTGGAGACTCACTCACTCAGGAGGCAGCCTGGGAATCCAGTGGGCTTGTCTGAGCTGAGTGAGCTCTTTCCAGGCCCAGGGATGCATGTGTGTGGATGACCTGTGAGCAGTTTTACCCCGGCCTCCGGTGATCTTGGCTGACTTGGCCTCCATGCTTTCCAGCTTCTTCAGAGCCCTGAGTAGCGCTGGATGTTTGTGCTTCATTCCCAATCGGACCAGCTGGCCCCCCTCTGCTGGCTAGACCTCCTCCCCTGGGTGACCAGTTTGGACACCCAGCCTCTGTTCCTACAGGCTCTAGGTTGGAACATCACAGCAGCCTCCCAGGAAACTTGTGTCCTGTGTCTCAGCCCATTGTCACAAGCTCCTGCCAGCCTTGTTCCTTGAGGAGCAAAGGCAGCCAGGACCCTTGGCCACAGAGGAGAGCGTGGATTCAGGGGAGCCTGGCCAGAGTCTCACCCAAGCAGAGGGCCCCCACTTGTGACTCGTTCCCCTTATCCCGGCAGCTTTGTAAACCGAAGCTCAGCAGAATCACGGGAGAAAGATACACCAGTGGCAACAAGCACGGAGGACTTGGGCCTGAAAAAGCAGGATCCCACTCTCCTCTCCACTCGCGCTCAGTGCCAGAGCTCTGGGCCTACAACACGCTTGCTTGTTCTGGGCTCCACCTTTCCTCCTCCAAACGCTTTCTAAACATCTGGTCCACATACCCTTCTCATTAAAGGTTAGGCACAGACTCTCTCCATATGACCTGGTGACACACCCCATCCCACATGTAAAATTCTCTTTGCCTAGCCAGGCCATGCTTTCCTCCTCCAGGCAGCCCTCCAGGATCTCCACCTGCAGATGCCCAGCCAGTCAGGAGCTAAGAAGAACAGAGAACAAGAGAGGCAGATGGGGATGCCACCTCCAGGCTCCTGCAACCTCTAAGCCCCACTGCACCACCTGAGGCAGGGGCAGGTTCTGGAGACTCGAGAGGGCTCGGGGCCAGTCCACCACACTCAGCAGCCAGGAACCCTCCACGGAGGAGCAGCCCTGACCTCAGGGAACCAGCCTTGGGTAACTTTGGTCTCCAGCTCAACCATGCAACCCAACCAGGCGAAGGTCTTGGGCTGCTGACTCACGTAGGACCTGCTTATTACTTTCCTCATGACTTAAGTATCAGCTTTTTATGACTGATTTTTAAGTTTAATTTTGACTTTCATCAAAGTAATACCAACACAAATTTCAAGTCAAGTAATACTACAAGTGATTCTCAATCCCCAGGGGTAATCGTCTGACTCTTACAGGTCTTTCTTCTGGTGATTAACTCTTTTTTTCTTAATTCATGCTTATCCTGCTATTTTATTGGTTTTCCAGTTTTCAGATATTCTCTGCTGACTTGGAAGATGATTTAGCTCCCACACTGTATACACACACTCGTTCCTTCCACTTGCCACCAATTTTGTAAGCTTTGTTTTTATTTTCCTTTTGGATTAAATCCATATTATTTACATTTTTTGTCTTTATAAAAATTATTCTCAGCTGAGCCATACAAATTCATTTCCTTTTTGGCATTTTATTTTTAAAGATTTCAAATGTACTGTCAAGTTAAAAACATTTTACAATGAATATCAAAATACTTAAGGCTAGATTCTACCATTTTTCTAAACATCCTTTATCAGATCTTTATTCATCTACTCATCCCGATATCAATTCACTAATTTAACCTGGTTTTGGTACATTTCAAAGTAAATTGTGGACATTAGTCCACTTCACCCTACATACTTTTCTTGTAATATCTTTGTCTGGTTTTCATATCAGTGTAATGCTGGACTCATAAAATGATTTGGTAAGTGTTTCCTACTGTTTGTTTGCTTTTTAAACAGCTTTATTGGGATATAATTTATCTGCTGTGAAATTCACCCACTGTATATGTACATTTGAATGACTTTTTGTCAATTTATACATCTGTATAGCCTTCACCACAATCCAGGTTTAGAAAATTTTTATCATCCCCAAAAGTTCTCTCATAAATATTTATAGTCAGTCTCTACTCCCATCTTCATCCCCAGACAACCACTGATCTTTCTCCTCTAGAGATGTCCCTTTCTAGAAATTTCCTATAAATGGACTCATACAATATATCATCTTTTTTTTTTTTTTTTAATTTTTATTTATTTATTTATTTATTTTTGGCTGTGTTGGGTCTTCGTTTCTGTGCGAGGGCTTTCTCTAGTTGCGGCAAGAGGGGGCCACTCTTCATCGCGGTGCACGGGCCTTTCACTATCACGGCCTCTCTTGTTGCGGGGCACAGGCTCCAGACGTGCAGGCTCAGTAGTCGTGGCTCACGGGCCTAGTTGCTCCACGGCATGTGGGATCTTCCCAGACCAGGGCTCGAACCCATGTCCCCTGCATTAGCAGGCAGATTCTCAACCACTGTGCCACCAGGGAAGCCCCAATATATCATCTTTTGTGTCTGACTTCATTCACTTAGCTAAAGGCATTTGAAGTTCCTCCATGTTGTGGCATGTGTCGAAATTTGTTCCTTTATATGATAATTATATCTCAATAAAGCTGGGGGGAAAGTTTGTTCCCTTTTATTGATGAATGATATTCTATTATATAGATATACCACAGTTTATCAGCTCACCTTTTTGATGGAAATCTGGGTTTTTCCAGCTTTGAGCTATTACGAATGATGCTATGATCATTTGTGTATAAGTCTTTGTGTGGACATGTGTGTCTATTTCTCTTGGGCAGATAACTAGAAGTGGAATTTCTGGGTTTTGTGATAAGTATATATTTAACTTTTTAAGAAACTGCCAAACTGTTTTCCAAAGTGGCTGTAAAATTTACACTGCCACTAGCATTATATGCAGGTTCCAATTTGACCACATGTCATTAAAACTTGGTATCATCAGTCTTTTGGACTATAGTCAATCTACTGGATATGTGGTGGTACCTCACTGTGGTTTTTTTTTTAATTTTTTTTTCTTTAATTTTTATTTATTTATTTATTTATTTATTTATTTATGGCTGTGTTGGGTCTTCATTTCTGTGCGAGGGCTTTCTCTAGTTGTGGCAAGTGGGGGCCACTCTTCATCGCGGTGTGCGAGCCTCTCATTATCGCGGCCTCTCTTGTTGTGGAGCACAGGCTCCAGACGTGCCGGTTCAGTAATTGTGGCTCACGGGCCTAGTTGCTCCACGGCATGTGGGATCTTCCCAGACCAGGGCTCGAACCCGTGTCCCCTGCATTGGCAGGCAGATTCTCAACCATTGCGCCACCAGAGAAGCCCCCTCACTGTGGTTTTAATTTTCCTTTCCTTAGTGACTAATGATGTTTAGCATCTTTTCATGTGCTTAGTCTCCATTCATATATCTTTTTTGTGAAATGTCTATTAAAATCTTTGCCCAATTTTTAATTGGTTGTTTGTCTTCTCACTGTTTAACTGTGAGAGTTCTTTGTGTACTGCATATAAATCCTTTATCAGACATATGATTTGTACATATTCTATGTGGCTTGTCTTTTCATTTTCATAATGGTGACTTCTCAAAGCCAAACGTTTTAAACTTTTATGAAATCCATTCCATAAATTTTTCATTTTATGAATTGTGCTTTGGGTATCATAACTAAGAATTCTTTGCCTAACCCAAAGTCACAAAGATTTTCTCCAATTTTTTCTCTAGATGTTTTATAGTTCTAGCTCTTATACTCAGGTCTATGATCCATTTGAAATTCATTTTGTGTATGATGTGAAGTAGCTGTGTAACCTCATGACTTAGCATATCCAATTGTCCCAGCACCACTTGTTAAAAAGATCATCCTTTCCCCCACTGAACTGTCTTGGCATCTTTGTCAAAAATCAATTGACCATAGGAGAAAATATATATTTGCAAATGAAGCGACCAACAAGGAATTAATCTCCAAATACATACAAATGCATATATACAAAATATGCAAACATGCAGCTCTATGTCAAAAAAACAAACAACCCAATCAAAAAATGGGCAGAAGATCTAAATAGACATTTCTCCAAAGAAGACATACAGATGGCCAAAAAGCACATGAAGAGATGCCCAGCATCGCTAATTATCAGAGAACTGCAAATCAAAACTACAATGAGGTATCACCTCACACCGGTCAGAATGGCCATCATCAAAAAAATCTACAAACAATAAATGCTGGAGAAGGTGTGGAGAAAAGGGAACCCTCCTACGCTGTTGGTGGGAATGTAAATTGATACAGCCACTATGGAGAACAGTGTTGAGGTTTCTTAAAAAACTAAAAATAGAACTACCATATGATCCAGCAATCCTACTCCTGGGCACATATCCAGAGAAAACCATAATTCAAAAAGAGTCATGTACCACAATGTTCACTGCAGCACTATTTACAGTAGCCAGGACATGGAAGCAACCTAAGTGTCCATCGACAGATGAATGGATAAAGAAGATGTATATATATTCCATTGGCATCCATTGGCATATATTTCATGGTATATATATTCCATTGTGTGTGTGTATATATATATATAAAAGAACAAAAGATAACAAAATAATGCCATTTGCAGCAACATGGATGGACCTAGAGATACCATACTAAGTGAAGTGATATCACTCATATTTGGGATCTAATTTTTAAAAAATGATACAAATGAACTTATTTACAAAACAGAAACAGACTTACAAATATCGAAACAAACTTATGGTTACCAAAGATGAAATGTTGGGGGGTGCATAAATCAGGAGCTTGGGGTTAACATACACACACTACTATATATAAGACAGATAACCAACAAGGACCTACGGTATAGCACAGGGAACTCTATTCAATATTCTGTGATAACCTATATGAGAAAAGAATATGAAAAAGAATGAATATATGTATATGTGTAACCAAATCACTTTGCTGTACACCTGAAACTAACACAACATTATAAATCAACTATACTCCAACAAAAATTTTAAAAAACCAATTAACCATAAATTTAACTATTTCTGGAGTGTCTATTCTCTTCCCTTGATCTATATATCTATCTTTTCTCCATACCACATAGTTGTGTTTATTATAGTTTCATAGCAAGTTTTGAAATCAGGTAGTATAAGTCCTCCCATCTTTTCCTTTTTCAGATTTGTTTTGGTTATTCCAATTCCTTTGCCTTTCCAGATACATTTTAGGATCCAGTTCTCACTTTCTTTAAAAAAAAAAAAAAGGCGGGCTTCCCTGGTGGTGCAGTGGTTAAGAATCCGCCTGCTAATGCAGGATGGGTTCGAGCCCTGGTCCGGGAAAATCCCACATGCCGCGGAGCAACTGAGCCGGCGAGCCACAACTACTGAAGCCCGCGCGCCTAGAGCCCGTGCTCCACAACAAGAGAAGCCACCGCAATGAGAAGGCCACGCACAGCAACAAAGAGTAGCCCCCGCTCACCACAATTAGAGAAAGCCTGTGTGCAGGAACGAAGACCCAACGCAGCCAAAAATAAATAAATAAATATTAAAAAAAAAAAAAAAAGGTTGTGGGATTTTGATAGGAATTGCATTGAATCAGTAGATGAATCTGGGAATAACTGGCATCTTAACAATATTGAATCTTCTAATCCATAAATATGAAATGTCTCTCCATCTATTTAGATCTTTTTCCATTTCTCTCATCAATGTTTTATAGTGTTATGCATTTAGGTCTTGTGCTTTTTTATGCCATTGTGAAAGGAAATATTTCTCAGTTTCATTTTTGGATTGTTTATTGCTAGTTTATACAAATACATTTGATTTTTATATATTTATTTTGTATCCTGAGACCTTTGTTCTAGTAGGTTTTTTTTTTTAAACATTGCTTAGGATTTTCTACATACAGGATCATATCATTTGGAAATAAAGACTGTTTTACTTCTTCCTTTCCAATCTAGATGACTTTAATTTGTTTTTCTTGCCTTATTGCACTAACTGCACATTCAGCATTACAGTGTTGAATGGAAGTGGTGAGAGTAGACATCCTTGCCTTGTTTCTGATCTTAGTGGGGAAAGCATTTAGTCTTTCACCACTAAGTACAATGTTAGCTGTAGGGTTTCCATAGGGGCTGTATGAGTTTGCTAGGTTGCCATAACAAGGTACCACAGACTGAGTGGCTTAAATGACAGAAATTTATTTACTCACATTCTGGAGGCTAGAAAGCCAAGATCAAGGTGTCAAGAGGGTTGGTTTATTTTGAGGGTCTCTCCTAGGCTTACAGATGGCCATCTTCTGTGTCTTTACATGGTCTTCCCTCTGTGTATCCTAACCTCCTCTTCTTATAAGAGCACGAGTCTATGTCCAGGACTTCCCTGCTGGAGCAGTGGTTAAGAATCTGCCTGCCAACGCAGGGGTCACGGGTTCAATCCTTGGTCCAGGAAGATCCCACATGCCGTGGAGCAACTAAGCCCGCATGTCACAACTACTGAAGCCCACGCACCTAGAGCCCATGCTCTGCAACAAGAGAAGCCCCCACTCGCCCCAACTAGAGAAAGCCCGTGCTCAGCAACGAAGACCCAATGCAGCCAAAAAAAAAAAAAAAAAGACTATGTCCAAATGTAGTTACATTCTGAGGTACTGGGATTAGTATTTCAACATACGAATTTGGGGGGATGCAGATTGTATCAGCCCATAACAGGGACCCTTTAACAGAATGAGGAATTTCCTTTCTATTCCTAGTTTGTTGAGTATCATCATATGGAATAGGTTTGGGATTTTATCAAATGCTCTTTCTGTGTCTTTGAGAGGATCATATGGGTTTTGTCCTTTGTTCTATTAATACAGTGCATTACATTGACTTTTACATGTTAAACCAACCTTCCATTCCCAGAATAAATCCTACCTGGTCATGGTGTTAATCATTTTTTATGGTGCTAGATTCGTTTTTATAATATTTCATTGAGGATTTTTTTTAATTTATTTTTTGCTTATTTGTTTAAATATTTATTTATTTTTGGCTGCATCGGGTCTTGGTTGCAGCACACTTGATCTTTTGTAGTGGCTCGCAGGCTTCTCTCTAGTTGTGGCATGCAGGCTCAGTAGTTGCGGCACGCAGGCTTAGTTGTCCTGAGGCACGTGGGATCTTAGTTCCCCGACCAGGGATCGAACCCGCGTCCCTTGCATTGGAAGGCGGATTCTTAACCACTGAACCACCAGGGAAGTCCCTCACTGAGGATTTTTGTGTCTGTATTCATGGGTGATACTGATCTATAGTTTTCTTTTCTTGAGATATATTTGTCTGGCTTTGGTAGCAGGATAAAACTGATCTTGTAAGATGAGTTGGAAAATTCTCCTCCTCTTCTGCTTTCTGAAAATGTTTATGTATGATTGGTATTACTTCTCCCTTAAATATTGACAGAATTCACCAGTGAAGCCATTTGCACTTAAGCTTTTCTTTGTGGGAAGACTTTTTCATTCAGTTTCTTTTGTTGTGATAGATCTACTTAGATTTTCTATTTCTTCTTCTTTTTTTTTTTAGATTTTCTATTTCTTCTTGAGTCACTTTTGGTAATTTGTCTTTCTAGGAATTTGTCCATATTTCTTATGTTGTCTATTTTGTTGACATAAAGTTTGCTCTTAATATTTCCTTACAACCCTTCTGATTTCTGTAGGATCAGTTGTGATGATGTCCCCTCTTTCCTTCAGGATTTGGGTAATTTTGTCTTTTCTTTCTTTTTTACGTGTTTATTAAATGAAAATTTTAAATTGTACAATCATGTTTATAGCAACTTTATTCATAATAAACAAAAACAACCCAAATAACCATCTGTAGGAGAATGAAAATACAATGAAACACTACCATCAATTAGAGCAACAACAATGACAAAAGCAAAAACAACCTACTAATACTAATACTAAACAACAACATGGATGAATCTCACAGACGTTTCATGGAGCAAAGGAGACCAGGCCTCAGAGCTAGTATATTCTATGAGTCTGTTTATATGAAATTCAGAACAAATAAAATTAACCTATGGTGATAGAAATCAGAATAGAAGTTGCTTATTGGGGAAATTTGTCTTGCAAGAAATTGGATGCCCATTCTCAAACCCCACTACAACCACTCAGCAGGTTCCTATAAAAAGTTTGGACCCAGGAGGAAATATTACATACACCAAAGTGCAATGCCCTAGTTAGGGAGTCCAGCGAGATTGTCACCCCTGCTTTACACCATTGGACACTGAGACCCAGGGTGGAAGTGACAATCCCAGGGTCACAGAGAGCACCTCAGATAGAAGCTAGGCCTTCAGATGTCTGGTCTGGCATTTTCTCTGCTCAGCTTCTCCTCTTCCGGCTCCTGAAAGCCGGGCTCGCCCTGGCCTCCTCTTACGGTGAGCCAGGGCCGCTCAAAAGTTGTTCCATCCCAGGCCCCAAAGTATATTTTCCTCCCACCTGTGTCACGTGCCCAGCATTGTACTACAGGAAAACTAGCCACATTTATCTTCAAAGCCCAGGAGCAGGAACTGGGTCTTTTGTTACCTGGTGCAGAGCAGGGCTGTGGGAATTGAATTCAAAGGTCCGTGATGTGAACTAAAGCAGATCTGCACCAGGGTCTGGGAATGAATGTGAAGACAGAGCCCCCGGATTAGTTGGGATGCACCATGTGCCCGCCGGGTGACCTGGGGCAAGTCCCTCAGGCACACTGAGCCCAGCTTCCGCATCTAAAAAATGGGCTCCTCATCTTCTATTGCCCCGGGTTGTTGCAACAATTAAGTGAATTCACATATTCGAAGCTGCTTTGTAAACGCTACAGAAAAATATCCCTGTTTTATTAAGCATTGCTGGGACCCAGACAGGGTGAATTTGAGGTTGTCTGGTCATCCGTTTGAGGGAGAAGAAACTCCTCAGGCCCTGGGTATTACAGGGGGATCCCCAACCCCAGACTGGCTTAGGGGTCCTTGTGCCTGGCCCTGTCTCCACTCCCCAACATCCACAAAGGTATCCACATTCCATCGGTGTTTCCCCCTCAAAAGCCAAGCCCACTTGCCTCTCAGCAGAGCTTCCAGGCAACTGACACCTGGTTCTGAGAGGGTGCTGGTCCAGGGGTCAGGGGTCACACAAACTCCAGAAGGAAGAAGTACCTGGCTTTCAGGGCTGTCCTTTGGGATGGCTGAAAAACCTCTGATCTGCCCTGAGAGGAATGTGGGCATTTGGCTGTGGCCTGTGGGACAAATTTTATTTTCTAAGAAATGTGGGCCATGGTGCAGATCTGCTTCAGCTTATTCCAGTGGGACTGTGCTGGCCGCAGCCAGGCCCCGGAGCATCATGGCAACTGGCTGCCCTCCTGCCTGTTTGTCTGGAGGCCGACTTGTTCCCAGCAGGATTTGAGTCAGCCAAGGGCATCACGTGCTCTCCTCCTGCTTTTGCCCTCTCCTGGCCTGCAGTCACGTGGGTGGGCCTGGGGGGGCACCAGGGCTGGGGCCCAGCCCCCCACACGACCCAGACAGACTGTCCTAAGGCACCCATTTCCTCCCCCCTGGGGCAGCCCCTGCCAACTCCCCTACAAACCCACCGCCCCAGTGCCCCAACCCACCGGCGGCACCTGACTGGTGTGCGGTTACCACCCGCCTATGTTTAATTCATGGCTGGGGGTTGGGAAGGGCTTCCCAAGAAAGGAAAGAACTCCCCTGGGGTCTTGCCCAGTTCTTACCCGCCCACAGGGCACATGGCCGCAGACTCCCTGGGCCTGGGGCTGGGAGGAGAAGCTGCCCATAGGCCTGGAGGACACTGTTTCAGCATGGGCACAGCCATTATTCGTTAATCTGCAGCCCTGGAATGTCTGCGGGCCAATCAGCAGGGTCTCCGAGGGCTCCCCGAGGGCTCCGATAATCCTGCAATGATTAGCAGGGGCCACGGGGTCGCTGCGAACCACTCGGTAGGTTGGTCGGTTGGCTGTCGGCAGGCGGGCGGGCTGACCAGGCCAGCAGCCGGGGGAGGGAGGGAGGGAGCCCTGGGACTGGAGCTGTCTGTCTCCTTTCATGCCAGCGCCAAGGAAGGGAGGCTGTTTGGACTCACCGATTACTCACCAGCCTCCCCCTTTTGTCTGCCAGCCCAGCCTGACTCTTAGAGACTGTGAATAGCTCCATCCAGTCTGGGAAGCGGGCTGGACAGCTGAGCCAGGCAGAGCCCCGAGCACCCAGCAGGCCCATGTTGAGGCTGCAGCCCTCCCCTGGGCTGGGGGGCCACCGGCCTGGCCTCCTGCCCGTGCTCCTGGCTCTCCTTGGCATGACCTGGGCAGAGGTGCGCCCACTCCAGCTACAGGAGAAGCAGGTTCCAGTGCCTGGAGGTAAGGGGCCGCGGGGTGAGGAAAAAGTGGAGGAGCTATGAGCTCTGCAGAGGGTCCCAGGGGGCTTCTGGAAGCCAGTTCCCAGGCCTGAGCCCTGGGCAGGCTGGTGTGATTTACAGAGCCACCCTCGAACAGTCCAGGGGCCGGAGATGGATGGAGGAGGCTGGGACTGGGGCAGAAGGATGAAGGGGAGTGGGCCCAGGCTTGGGGGTGAAGGAAGAACACTGGGAGCCTGCAGCAGGGACCCCAGAAGAGACTCAGTGGCCGAGAGAAGCCCCAGCCAGAGGGGCCGCTGCGAGCCCAGGGCTGGACCCCTCTTCACACCTAGTCCCCAGGCCCCCATTCCCTTCTATCACCCCAGCCCCAGCTCTCAGCCTAAGGCTCCTTTACACCTACACCTGTCTCTCCGTCTCAGCCCCACTGCTTTCTCCACCTCTCCCCACCCCTCTGCTCCGGGTCCTCCCATACACACCCACCATCGTCCTGTCCCATCTCAGGTCTTGTTCCATAAGTGCAGGGTTGCATTCTCATCTTGCCATGGTGACCCCCGCCCCATCACCCAGGGGCCGGGCCAGGTCCCACTGCTCAGGTGGCCTGACCTTGTCTCCTGCCCCAGCCCTGAGCAAGAAGGAGAGCTTCCTGCTCCTCTCCCTGCACAACCGCCTGCGCAGCCGGGTCCACCCCCCTGCAGCCAACATGCAGAGAATGGTGAGTACCCCCAACCCGGGCTGGCCAAGGGGGCGACTGGAGGGGCAACCCTGAAGAGGACTGAGGAGGCCATGCCAGTGCCAGATGCCCTTTCACCTGGCAGAGTGGGACAGCAGCCAGTCAACTTGCCCACTCTGGGACCACGCCTCGTTGCCGGGGGGCGTGGAGGGGGGCCGTTGCTTCCTCCTCCCCCAGAAAGGCAGCCCTTCGGCTTTTCCTTGCATCCCTTCCCGTTGCCCCGGAGACCAGAAGACATGGAAAGAGCTGGGGTCCCCTCCTCCAAGAAAGAGGAGCATCACAAAAGAGTCCCAGCAGGATGGGAGGCTAGTCAGGGAAGGAGAAGCATCCTGCTGGGGGTGGGAGGGGTGAGGCTTGTGTGTGACCAGATCCACTGCTTCTTCAGCAGTTTGTCTAGGCGACTAGGAGGGGCCCCCTCCCAAATTCCCTGCTCATTCACTGGGGGCCGGGGAGCGGGGTATAGGGTTTCCCACCACTCCCTCGGGGCTTCAGGGTTGAAGGTGTCATCCTGGGGCCCAGAAACACTGCCCCATAGTATGGGACCCCAGCTGCCCCCTCCCATGGTAACAGTCGAGGGAGCGAGGGAGGGGCAGTGTGGGGCAGGCAGGGTTCCCCATGACTGCTTCCCATAAACTCCTCTGAGGCTGGCGCAGCGGTGGCGACCTTGAGAGCTCCAGGGTCAGGTTCCCAGGAGGTGGGGGTGGGGTGGGCAGGAGGGGGGTCGCCTCTCCCCCTTTCCCTGCTCGGCGGTGGCTCTGCCTCTCCTCAGGCCCAGGTCCTGGCTCTCATGCCCACACTCCCAGCCCTAGTGTCCGGTGTGAGGGTGTTCCGGTCAGTTTCTGCACTTCCCATGGCCCTGCTGCCAAAGTCTTAGAAAACAGCATTTCATAAAAAATGCAAGTGGAGCCCCACCACTCAGCCTCTGTCACACCCACAGCTTTGGCCCTGGGCACCCCAGTGGAGGCTGAGGCTTGGGGGTGATCCGGGCTGCTGAGGTGTCCCACGCAGTCCCCGCTGCTCCCAGCTCGTCCCCATCAGCAGTAAAATCACAACCACCATCTGCCCGGGCTGCTGCAGGTCAGGCCCTAAGTACAGCACTTTTCTCTCTGCATCCATTTAATCCTCACACAATCTTACCCTATGGGTACCTTATTATCTGGTTTTTTTGGTTTTTTGTTTTTGTTTTTGTTTTTTGGGTTTTTTTGGCCGCACGGCACAACTTGCAGGATCTCAGTTCCCCGGCCAGGGACTGAACCTGGGCCATGGCAATGAAAGCCCGGAATCCTAACCACTAGGTCACCAGGGAACTCCCACCTTATTTTTCATTTTACAGAAGAGTATGTTGAGTCTCATGGAGATTAGGAGACTGCTGGAGGTCACACAGCTGGAATGAGGGGGCTGGGCTGGACCAGGGCATGACGATCGGGTGACACATGTCATCCTGGTTGCTGAGCCCCCTGTTTCAGAGGATGAGGGGCTGTTGGATGGGGGTAGGGAAAAGGGCAGCTGGTACGTGGTGGGAAGAGCAGATTAGGCCCACTGCAGAGAACTCTGCTTGCTGAGACCAAAGCGCTGAGGCCCTGGAGACCTTTTACACCCTCTCTGGTCCTGACTCCCAGCTGGTGCCCCTATGAACTCCAAAACCAGATTTAGGGAATAAGACACAGCGGTATGGCTGCTGCAACTTTTTGCATCACAGAAGGGAAGCCAAGAGGGAGCCTTTCTGACAATGGCCAGGGTCAGTTTTACCTAACACGGAACCAGTTTGAAAGGCTTGGGCACTGTCCAGGGCTCCCATTACCAGACGGGAAAAATTACGGCAGAGGCCCATCCTATCACGTGGGCTGGCACCTGCACCCAGGAACACCCATCCCCCTTAGTGGGCGGGGCCTGAGGGTACCCGCCACTGGAGTCAGAAGGATGGAAGCTCTCAGTCCCGGGTGGAGCCGGGCTCTGGGGGGGGGGGGGGGGTCCAGACAGAGCAGGTGCTTTTCCAACACCACCTTGGAGCACCCCTTGCAGGTCCTGTCTGACCTTCCCTGGCCCCAGTGAAGTCGGTGAAAGCAGCTCAGAGCACTCAAGCAGCCAAGCAGGACCCCTGTTTGGGCTGGGGTCTCTTCTCTGCAGGACCAGCACCTCTGGATGTGCTGGGGGGGGAGGTGGCTGGATCACTAAGGCCTGGCCCAGGGGCCCCCTGCTGATGTTGCTGTTTGTGGTCCTTCTCCCCAGGACTGGAGCGAGAGCCTGGCCCAACAGGCCCAGACCAGGGCAGCCCTCTGTGGCGCCCCAGCGCCAAGGCCAGCCTCTGTGCCCCGGGCTACCCCGCAAGTGGGCTGGAATGTGCAGCTGCTGCCCGTGAGCTCGGTGTCCTTCACCCACGTGGTGGGCCTGTGGTTCTTGGAGGGGCAGCAGTACAGCCAGGCAGCGGCCGAGTGTGCCCCCAATGCCACCTGCGCCCACTACACTCAGGTGAGGCCCGGGTACCGGCTCTAAGGCCCCAGCCCTGCTGGGCTGGTTCGGAGGTCTGCAGTTTGGCCTAAAATTGGTGGTTGCTTTTCCTCCCATTTGTTTAGTTTTACTTTTTTCAGCTTTAAATATGAAATATTTCAAACCTAAATCAAATAACGGACTCCTTCTTATCCACTACCTAGCATTAGAAAATGTTAACTATATTTCTTTCTCACCTCTTAAAAAAAACAAAACTAAGCGTAAGCCCTCCTTCTGCCCTTTCCTCTGTCCCTCCCCAGAGGTAACCTTGCTGAAGTCCAGGTAAAACACCCCATGTTTCCTTTTTTTCCCCTCAACAAAATTTGTTGAACGTCTTCTCTATAACTGGCGTCGTTTATGTACTAGGATCCAGCACTGGAAAACACAGGCAAAATCCCAAGCATGTTTTTCTCTCTTTCTTTTTTTTTTTTTATGGTTACTTTTACGTGTCAACTTGCAGGGTAGTGGGTTGGTTTTTTGGTTGGTTTTTTTTTTTGCATGACATTAACATTTTTTATATGAATTTATTTACTTATTTATTTTTGGCTGCGTTGGGTCCTCGTTGCTGCGTGCTGGCTTTCTCTAGCTGCGGCGAGCGGGGGCTGCTCTTCGTTGCGGTGCACAGGCTTCTCATTGCGGTGGCTTCTCTTGTTACGGAGCACGGGCTCTAGGAGCATGGGCTTCAGTAGTTGCCGTGCATGGGCTTATTTGCTCCGCGGCATGTGGGATCCTCCCGGACTAGGGATCAAACCCATGTCCCCTGCATTGGTAGGCGGATTCTTAACCACTGCACCACCAGGGAAGTCCCTGTTTGTTTGTTTTTTTGTTTTGGCCGAGGGTAGTTCCCCGACCACATATGGAACCAGGGCCCCAGCAGTGAAAGCACCAAGTCCTAACCACTGGTCCCTCAGGGAATTTCCCCAAGCATGTTTTAATACCTTTACTACACGTGGAAGGGTTTTGATACCTTTTCTACTTGTGCAAGTGGGTTGTGTGTTATTAAATCCTACCTAAGTGCTCTCTCTGTACATCTCCTTTTGCAATTTGTGTTCATCACTTCAGACCACATTTGTAAGATTTGTTTCCATTGATCCGAGCATGCATGTGTGATTCACTATGAATAAACTGCAATTTACAGGCATCTGGGTTACTTCCACTTTTTTTTACTATCCCAAGTCATACTGCAATGCATAAATCCTAGTTCCGGTCCTCTTGTACATATGTGTCCAGACTTTTTCTAGGACACACTTGGAAGGGGAACGGCTGGGTCAGAGGGAGCACGCACTTACAACCTTAGTAGCTATTGCCAAAGTGATGTCGCCAACTCTACTCCTACCCACAAACCAGTTCTCACTCCCCATTCTTACTCTATTCATTAAGGAGTATTGTCAGCTCCTTAATTTTTGCCAACTCAAGGCTGTGAAATGCTACCTCATTCTGTTTTTAATTTGCATTTCCCTGATTACATGTGGGACTGAGCCTCTTTTCTGTTCTTTTCATTGCCTGTTAATTTCATCTTTCCCTTATTAATTTGTGAATATCTTTGCTATATTCTTTGTACTTTTTGTTGGTCATATTGGTTGCAGATACTTTTTTTCTGATACATGGCTTGTATTTTCTCTTTATGTTATCTTTTATAAGATAAATCTTTCAGAAGATTTTAATATTAATGTAATCAATTTTCTCTTGTTTTTCATTATAGTTCATCCATTTGTTGTATCATGTTTAAGAAATCCTTTTCAACTCTGACATCAGCAAGATAGTCTTCCTGTATTTTCTTCCAAAGTTTAAATGTTTTCCTTTTTTTCATATTGAAGTCATTAAGCCATCTAGTGATGTAGGATTTAATTTTATCTTTTTTTTTACTTCTTGTATTAAGTACTGAATCCCCCACAGACTCTAATGCCACTTCAGTCATATACCAAGCTCACATATCCACATGGGTCTGTTGCTGAGTTCTCTCTTCTATTTTGTTGCTTTTTTTGTTTACTCCTGCATATATGTGCTTTAATTATTATGGCTTTATAAAAAGTTTTGACAGGAAAATCCCCCATGTTATTATTATCATTCAAAAATTTCTTGGCTATTCTTGATTCTTTCTCCTGATTCTTTCATATGAATTTAATAAGTAGCCTTTATCAGGTTACAGACACTTCTTTCTAATCTAAGTTTGTTAAGGATTTTTAAAGTCATGAACAGGTTTTGTGTTTTATCAAATGCCTTTTGCGCATCTATTGAAATAATTACAAGGTTTTTCCTTAACTATCTACAGTGATGAAATACATGAATAATTTTTTTGTGTATGTACAAAGCTGTTACATGACACTACATCTTCCTGGTCACATATTTTAAACATTTTATTATAGAAAATTTCAAATATATACAAAGCAATCAAAGTGATATAATGAACCCCCATCTACCTATCATCCAGCTTCAGCAATTATCAGCTCACAGTTTCATGATTCATATTTATTTAGTTATTTATTTATATTGAAGTACAGTTGTACAGTATTATATAAGCTACAGGTATACAATATAGTGATTCACAAATTTTAAAGGTTATACTCCATTTATAGTTATTATAAAATACTGGCCATATTCCCCATGTTGTACAATGTATCCTTGTAGTTTATTTTATACCTAATAGTTTGTAGCTGTTACTCCCCTACCCTTATACTGCCCTCCCCCCTTCCCTCTCCCCACTGGTAATCACTAGTTTGTTCTCTATATCTGTGAGCCTGCTTCTTTTTTTGTTATATTCACTGGTTTGTTGTATTTTTTAGATTTCACATATAAGTGAGATCATACAGTATTTGTCTTTCTCTGTCTGACTTATTTCACTTAGCATAATGCCCTCCAAGTCCATCCTTGTTGCTGTAAATGGCAAAATTTCATTCTCTTTTATGGCTGAGTAGTATTCCATTGTATATATGATGTGATGCGAAATAAACCGATGTAGGGTGTGTGTGTGTGTGTGTGTGTGTGTGTGTGTGTGTGTGTGTTATTGTTGTTTTTAATTAATTGCTATATTTGGTTTCCTAAATACTATTTGATAGTGAAATTGACCTCTGATTTTCTTTTCTCATACTGCCCTCACCTGGTTTATATTAACCTCATAAAATGAGTTGGAGGCTTTGCCTCATTTTCTGTTTCCTGGAATAGTTTCTGTAATATTTGCTGTAACTGTCCTGTAAAACTATTCGGGCCTTGTCCTATTTTTTGATTGTTTTGTGTGTATGTGTATGTATCCATGGATTTTTAATTACTGATCCAACTTTTAGAAATGGTCGTAGATCATTTCAGATTTTCTATTTCTTCTTGAGACAGTTTTGCCAAGTTCTATTTTCTAGGAAGCTATCCATTTTATATTTTCCAGTTTGTTGGTCCTAACTGTTAATTATTTAACAGAGATTTTAAACTAGAATTAAACAGATTTTTTAAATGTTTCCTGTGTCTGCAGCTATGTCCTTTTAAAATTCTCGATTGTATTTATTTGTGCCTTCTCTCTTTTGTTCTTTACCAGTCTTCCCAGAGGTTTGTCTATTCTAACGAATCAGCTTTTTGTTTGTTTTCCTTCTCTCTTTTTTCCAACCATCCACAACTTTATTCTTCTTTCTATTAATTTCTGCTCTTTTTTTTTTTATAAATTTATTTATTTTTTATTTATTTATTTTTGGCTGCGTTGGGTCCTCGTTGCTGTGCACGGGCTTTCTCTAGTTGAGGAGAGTGGGGGCTACTCTTCATTGCAGTGTGCGGGCTTCTCATTGCGGTGGCTTCTCTTGTTGCAGAGCACAGGCTCTAGGCGCACGGGCTTCCGTAGTTGTGGCACGCGGGCTCAGTAGTTGTGGTTCGCAGGCTCTAGGGCACAGGCTCAGTAGTTGTGGCACATGGGCTTAGTTGCTCCGCAGCATGTGGGATCTTCCCGTAGCAGGGATCGAACTCGTGTCCCCTGCATTGGCAGGCGGATTTTTAACCGCTGTGCCATCAGGGAAGTCCTTCTGCCCTTGTTTTTATTATTTTCTTTCTTCTACTTTCTTAACTCATTAATTTTAACTCCCTTTTCTTTTCTGGTATATGCCTTTAAAGCTATCAATTTCCCTCGAAACTTTGTTAGCTATATCCCATAAGTTTTGGAATTTAGTGATTTCATTGTCACTTAGGTCTATGAGTTTCCTATTTTCCATTATGATGCTGTCTTTGATTTTGAAGTGTATATTTAAATTTCTAAACTATGTTTTCTCCTTTACTTACTTCTAAATTATTTCCTTAGGAATTCCCTGGTGGTCCAGTGGTTAGGACTTCACGTCTTCACTGCCGGGGCCTGGGTTCAGTCCCTGGTCAGGGAACTAAGATCCTGTAAGCCACGCAGCCAAAAAAATTTTTTTTAAAAATTAATTAATAATAATAGTAAATTATTTCCTTTACATTCTATTGCATTGAATTCATAGAATGTGTCCCGTAGGATGTTGGTTATTGAGTATTTATTGAATCTTGCTTTGTGGCTTAGTGAGGGGTCAGTGTCTGCAAAAGTTCCACACACTCCTAAAAAGAATGCATATTCTCTAATTGTTGGATACATAGGTATGACTACATGTGCATTTCTCCCCGCCTCATGCTGGTCATTTTTAGTGGCTACCAGAGTTTGCTTGGCTATTCCTGTGTATTGACCATTTGTGCTATTTCCAAGTTGTCACTGATTCTAAAACTCTAAATCTAAGTTTTGAATACTATTAAAGACCTGTATCTGTTAGCTGTTGCTGCATGACGCACTACTCCCAAATATAGCATCTTACGATTCTGCAGGTTGGCAGTTTGGGTTGGGCTCAGCTGACTGTTTCTTCTGGTCTTGGCTGGGCCCACTCCTGAAACTGCAGTCAGCTGCTGGGTTGGCTGGGAGCTGGCTGTCTAGAGTGGCCTCAACTGGTTCACCTCTGCCCTATAAGGTTCTTCAACCTCCAGCAGCCTTGTTCACGTGGAGGCTGAGCATGAGAGTTCTATGAGAATGAGTGGAACTTGTAGGGTCTCCTGAGGCCTAGGTTTAAAACGGTTCAATATCATTTCCCCTGCATTCTGTTGGCCAACAGAAGCCACAGGGCCAGCCAGATTCAAGGTGTGGGAAAGAGATTCCTCCTCTTGATGCAAAGAACTGCAAAGCCACATTTTATAAAGAGGGGGCTGTAGGGAGAAGTGAAGGGTTGTGGCCATTTTTTCAGTCATCACAAGGCCTTTGATGTCCAAGTCTTTCTTTTCCCACTCTCCTCCACTATCCACAATCTCCCTTCCCTTCAGGTATCTGCTGACCCTCACCTCCCGACCCAGAAGGCCTTTCTAGACTATTCCCACCCATCCTTATATCCCTGCCCAGCACAGCTACTGCTCCTGGGGTCCCCAGGGAGGTGACACAACTGTTTATCTGCTTGGTTTGGGGCAAGAGCTGTGTCCACCCTTCCCAGGGGGGCATCATCTAGGCTGCTGGTCCCCAGACTAGGAGTGGAGGTGGCCCATGAGAGGGTCTCTGAGCCACTGTGTCTCCTGCAGCTCGTGTGGGCCACCTCGAGCCAGCTGGGCTGTGGGCGGCATCCCTGCCCTGGGGCCCAGGGTGAGATGGAAGCCTTTGTCTGTGCCTACTCTCCCGGGTAAGCCTCCTCCACGGCAGCTGCCCTGCCGTCCCCTGCTGGGCTGCGGGGTAGGGGACGCTGTCACCCAGGGTGAGACACTCACCCACCCGCCCACAGGCCTTTACCCCTGGTGGGAGAGGGAAGAAGGAGGAAAGGGAGAGGGTGCAGAAGTGGGCAGCACCCAAGATTCTGGCCACGCAGAATGTGGCTTCTTCTCAGATGCCCCTTCCTGGAGGCACCACCCAGCGTTCAGGGCATCTGCCCAGTATTAGTTTGGAGGTCATCTTTTCTTTCCTAGGAAATCTCCCTGTCTCACCCAGCTCCCAGCTTCCTGGCTGGGCCGGAAGGAGCTGAAGGGGCTGGTGGGGCAGGCAGCAAGGCCCAAGGCCAGGCCCTTCCAGCCTCTGCTGCTTGCTCTCACAGAGGCAACTGGGAGGTCAACGGGAAGACCATCGTCCCCTACAAGAAGGGCGCCTGGTGTTCGCTCTGCACAGCTAGCGTCTCGGGCTGCTTCAAAGCCTGGGACCACGCAGGGGGGCTGTGTGGTAAGTGCCCCACCCTGCCTGCCTCTGGCTGGGGCAGCTTGATCTGGTGACCCTGGAGGAGGCTGGCAGCATCCTGAGGGACTGTCCCAGAAGCCCTGGCCCTCAGCGCTCAGGGAGGCACCTGCCTGGCCTGCCGGGGAAAGGCCCCCCCAGTGTTTCCTTCTTATCCGATCAGAGGTCCCCAGGAACCCATGTCGCATGAGCTGCCGGAACCACGGACATCTCAACCTCAGCACCTGCCACTGCCACTGTCCCCCGGGTTACACAGGCAGATACTGCCAAGGTGAGGGGCAGTATCTGGAGTTCTGGATTGTGACCAGCCGGGGGACCCAGGGAGTGATCCTCGCACAGCATATCCTCATCCAATAAGCATTCACTGAGCACCGACGGTCTGCCAGACCCTGCGCTGCGCAGGGAATTCAAAGTGAAATCAGATCGGCCCCTCAGGCTCTGGGATGGTGGGAGGAGGACAGTATTAGGATCCAGAAGTGGATTCCTTTCCCACTGTCCCCCACCCCCCAGCTCTTTGACCATGAGCAGGTCCACTCCCAAACCCCGATTTGCTTCTCTCTACAAGATCAAACCAAAGATGCCAAATGTGGCAGCGGTTGGGAGCCCAGATGGGTTCCATCTCTGGGGGGGGTGGGGGGCTGTTCTTGCTGTGGTTGGCCATTCTGCGCACATCCGTGGCCTGTGAGGGGCAGCCTGGGGCCCAGTGGCTGCCAGCTGAGTGCCGTCCCCTCCCCTGCCCCATCCTGGCAGTGCGGTGCAGCGTGCGGTGCGTGCACGGCCGGTTCCGGGAAGAGGAGTGTTCCTGCGTCTGTGATGTTGGCTATGGGGGAGCCCAGTGTGCCAGTGAGTCCTGCTGCAAAGCCCCCCAACAAGACGAGCCCCTCCCAGGACCCCCTCAGCATGGTGCTGGGTCCGGCTCGGACCAGCTCACAGGAGCCCATCGTATGCACCTCTTCCCCATTCCCCGAACAGTGACGTCACAGTGGTAGCTTGAACTTGGCCATGGTGGGGGTCTTTACACCACCACAGAAATAGCAATGCTAAAATCATAGACTTTTTTCTTTTTGAGAGAGAGAGCTGGTTGTTACACATTTACCAGCACACCACTGACCCCAACCCCCTCTCCTGCTTGGTGGCCAGAGGAAGGGGTACCTTGAGCTTAACATCCTGGCAGGACCGGAAGGGTAATGATTCTGAGGTGCCCACACACAAAATCAGGCTTCCCTCCCCCCAGCCAAGGTGCTCTTTCCCTTCCACACCTGTGACCTGAGGATCGATGGAGACTGCTTCATGGTGTCCTCAGAGGCAGACACCTATTATGGAGCCAAGATGAAATGCCAGGTAATGGTTGGCCCCTGCCTTCCCAGGGACCACGCCCCTGGGTTCTTAACAGAGGGACCCTGGGCTAAGAGATGAATTCCTTTGACTTCTCCTGACTCTCATCTTTAGTATAAAGCAGGGGTTACAACTCAGAGGCCCATGGAAGCCAGGAGGTCACTTAATGAGCTGAGGGACCCAGGGACAAGGCCCCACTCAACCCCCATCTAAGGGGCCATCCTGACTCAGCTCGAGCTGCTGGCTGCCAGGCAGGAATGCAAGTTCAGGGAGGCCAGGACCTGGAATTTTTCAAGAGAACCAGAAATTCAGATTTTCACTGAGCTCTCTCAATTTATTAACGTTGGCAACCAATTCAAATGTATTAAAGACACTGAGCAGGTGAAACAAAACCCTTCCAAGGGTGGGACCCTGCCAGAGGAGCTGTGGGCAGGGAAGAGAAGGCAGACTCTGCTCTAAGAGGCAGGAGGCTTTTGGGGGCTGAGGACAGCCCGGCCAGCACACAGATTTGACATCCATGGCCACGGTGGGTGGCAGGATGGAAAGGAAGGGCTGGCCTGAGCTCTGGGGCCAGCATGACCCGGAGCGGGGGTTACAGGGAAAGGGCGGGGTGCTAGCCCAGATTGAGAGCCAGAAAGTGCAGGACATCCTCGCCTTCTACCTGGGCCGCCTGGAGACCACCAACGAGGTGACCAACAATGACTTCGAGACCAGGAACTTCTGGATCGGTGAGTGCCTGGCTGATTGGGGGAGGGGGGAGGGATGCAATGAGTGTGGGGCTGGGATGCCTCACGCTGCTCCAGGAATCTGGGCCATGGAAACCCAGAGCACCTACCAGTGGGCAGTAAGGGTGTCGTGAGGGCTTGGGGCCCAGAATGGGGCCAGTGGTCAGGCTGGTGACTCCTTTCCCTGTGGAGAGAGCTGAAGGGAGGGAGAGCCACCAGAGGGGCTGGAAGTGCTGGGAAGGGGGCTTAAGGGCTGGGGGTCGACAGGCATTGGGCAGCAGGCTCTGGGCTCAGGCCCTCATCGCAGGGAGCCCGGGCTGCCAGTGGGGCCCAGGGATCTCGGGTATGGGGCCAGCCTTGGCTGCTGTGGCTCAGGGCTCACCTACAAGACCGCTAAGGACTCCTTCCGCTGGACCACCGGGGAGCACCAGTCCTTCACCAGTTTCGCCTTTGGGCAGCCTGACAACCAGGGGTGAGTCTGGGGTGCCCTCCCTCCCCTGGGCCCACCTTCTCACCTGGGCCTGCTTGCTGAGCCTTCAGACACCGCTAAACAACCTCCACCCTGCCTGCTGCTTGGCTGAGCGCCCTGAGGGTCTGGGCCTTACCTGGTGCCCAGGTGCCAGGAAGTCCGGGCACAGCTGTCTATGGGCCCAGTGCTGAGATGAGGTACATCCCTGACCTCCAGGGGCTCACATAAAAGAGAGGGAACCCAAGAAGGTTTCATCCATCCACAGTCCCCATCATCCCCCCAGCTGTCTCTCCGTCTCTCTATTATCTATCCATCCCTCCCCCCCACCGTGCCCCCTCTGCCTGTATCAATACACTGATTCTGCCCTCCTTAGCTGGCCACTCACCTGCGTCCACTTGTGCACACATCTGCCCAATGGCCCGCCTGCACTGAGGCCCAGCCCTGGTCTTCAAAGCCCAGGAATGCCCAGGGCAGGGGGTAGGTGGTCAGGCTGTGTGGCCACCAAGGCTCCAGATACCCCGCCCAGTTCTCCTTTGACCTCCTTGATGGCAGCCATGCCCAGACCCCTGGCCCATCCCTAGAGTAAGCCAGCTCGGTGGGCCCCCAGGCATACCTTCTCCTGCTGGGAGGAAAGATGTGGGCCTGCCTGTTCCAAGCCCCCTGCCCCCACCCGCAGTGGCCGGCATGGCTGAGGGCTGCAGCGGTGGGTGGCGCTGTCCCCACTGCACCCCGAGAAGAGAGGGCTGCAGCGCTCTGAGGAGCAGGCAAGGAGCCAGGGGCTGGGGCTGGCTCCCAGAAGCCCCATACGTGGGACGGGGGCACCTAAGAGGCACCTCCCTAGACTCAGGTGGCCCATTGTCGGGGAGGATTTAAGGACTCATAATTTCATTCCTCCACCCTGAGCACTCAACAATCTTGGCAGGTTTGGCAACTGTGTGGAACTGCAGGCATCGGCCGCCTTCAATTGGAACGACCAGCGCTGTAAAACCCGAAACCGTTACATCTGCCAGTTTGGTGAGGGCCTTCCCATGGCTCCCCTCCTCTGGCCCCTGGGGATATCCAGATGAACAGTCTAGAGTGTCTGAGCACACAGGGCCACGAGGACATCCTGCTCAGGGCCTCGTTGGACCTGTAGGCCCCTGAAGCACAGAGAGGGAGATTGGCCTGGGCTCAGCCATGCAGGGGCAGGACCAGAACTACAGCCCGGCTGGGGATTTCACCAAGGTCCCTTTCCTCCTGTCACTAAAGCTGCCACATGGGGACCCAGCGGGTTCTTCAGCGTTCCCTGATTCCCTAGAGCACAGTGAACTGTGGTGGGGACAGAGATGAGACCTAGCCCAGAATCAGCCCCCAGCAGCACCTGCTAGAAGGATCTGGAGCTGCAAGTGGGATCATGGTTACTTCTGGACCTAGTGCAGCAGGGTCCCCAACCCAGGACTGCCTGGGCTGTCACTGACCCTTGTTCTGTTCTCTTCCTTTCCAGCTCAGGAGCACATTTCCCGGTGGGACCCAGGGCCCTGAGGCTCACCCATGCCTCTCCCCTGCCAGCACCTGGATGCACAGCCCTACTTGCCCTTCTGCCCACCTGTTTAGAACAAGGGCCGGGCTAGAACTGCAGGCCCAACAGCCAAAGAGGCCTCAGACCTTGCAGGAAGTGGGGCAGGGGGTACAAGTGAGGCCGATGGAGAGCCCGGTATAGGAGGAGGGGAGCCTGGGGTCCCCCAGCCTGCTTTTGAGTGGGAAGATGGATCTTAATTAGGCACTGAAACAGGAGTCTAGGGCAGCGGTCAGAAGAGACCACTCTCCTCCATCTGGGCTGGACCCTCTGGGGCAGATAGAGGTTCCTTGCTGCCCAGGATGCATCCCACAAAGGATTAAACTAAGTTATGGATCAGCTGGACTTGTGCATGCTCATTGTGAAGGGGAATTCAGACAACCCAGAATGACCCCAGGAAGACTGGTTTCCTCCCAGCCACCCCAGTCCCATCCCTGCTCACCCACATGACCCAGGCCACCCTCTGGAGGTTTTCAGACTCTTAGTCCTGAATAATGCACAGATTTAGAAGCCTTGTTTGTTTGCATCCCTAATTTCCAGCTCCTCTCACCACTGCCTCTGTCAGCTTTGTGTTTCTGTTCACACCTCCTCCTTTATTAATTATGCTTGCTTCTACATGTCTCTTCTTTCTTTGTGATAACCTGAACTGCGGTCTGTTATGGCCCCATCTCCTCCCTCTCCCTATAGTGGTGAGAGGGTGAGTCCAGGCAGGTGCAAGACTGGGAGGTGCTACCATTAGTGTCCAGAATGCACACTGTTATGTGCGAACATCGAGTTGCTTTGCTGGTTGGAAGTATCAGTACAAGTGTGGCCTGGGCCCATGGAACCGGGAGAAGCAGATCACTCACGGTTCTTGGTTGCAGCCAATAGAAACATAGAAACAGCTCTGGCTAGTCATGGCAGAAAAGGAATTTATCAAAAGGGCAATGATTTTTAAATGGGCAAAGACTTGAATAGACAGTTCTCCAAAGAAGATATACAAATGGCCAATAAGCACATGAAAAGATGTTCAACATCACTAGTCATTAGGAAATCCAAATAGAAACCACAGTGAGACGCCACTTCACACCCATTAGGATGGCTGTTAGCAACGAAACAGACAATAACAAGTGTTGATGAGGGTGGGGACCCATTGGAACCCTCATACATTGCTGGGGAATGTAAAATGGTGCAGCCACGGTGGAAAATAGTTTGGCGATTGTTCAAAAAGTTAAACAGGACTTCCCTGGTGGCACAGTGGTTAAGAATCCACCTGCCAATGCAGGGGATGCGGGTTCGATCCCTTGTCTGGGAAGATCCCACATGCCATGGAGCAACTAAGCCCGTGCACCACAACTACTGAGCCTGCGCTCTAGAGCCCGCATGCCAGAACTACTGAAGCCCGCACACCTAGAGTCTGTGCTCCACAACAAGAGAAGCCACCGCAATGAGAAGCCCGTGCTCCGCAACAAAGAGTAGCCCCTGCTCACCACAACTAGAGAAAGCCTGCACGCAGCAACGAGGACCCAACACAGCCAAAAATTAATTAATTAATTAAAAAAAAATTAAACACAACTACCATATGACCCAACAATTCCACTCCTAGGTATGTACCCAAGAGAAACGAAAACAAGTGCTCAAATCCTTAAAACACAAAGTTCATAGCAGCATTATTCACAATAGCCAATAGCCAAAATATAGAAACAACCCAAATGTCCATCAATGGATGAGCAGCTAACAAATCGCGGTGTATACATGCAATGCAATATTATTCAACCATTAAAAGGAATGAAGTACTGATACATGCTACCAGGTGGACGAACCTTGAAAACATTTTAAGTGAAAGAAGCTAGTCACAAAAGGTCACATATTGCATGATTCCACTTATCTGAACTACTCAGAAAAGGTAAATCCATAGATGCAGAGACGGGTGGTTGCCAAGGGAAACAGGAAAATGAGGGTATGGGTTTTATTTTGAAATTATAAAAATGTTTTGGAATTTAGATAGAGGTGGTGGTTGTACAACACTGTAAATGTGTTAAATGCCACTGAATTGGTTAATATCATGTTATGTAAATTTCACTTCATTTTTTTTTTTTTTTAAGTATAATGGTTGGTAACAGGATCCTAGGGAGAGTGAGAGAGACACGCTGGGGGCCTATGTAGCCAGGAATAGTGCTCCAAATTCTGCTGCAAAGCCCATCTGGGTAGACTCCCATGCCACTGCTGCCAGGCACAGGAAATGCAGAGCCTACTCTGACAGCAGAGACACAGGAGCCACCTTTATGGCAACGAAGGTTGGCAATCCAATGTCCTTCTGAGCCTCTAACACCCCAGACACCAGATTCCCATTCAGCTGCAGCCTCTCCCATCAGCATTCCTGGCGCTACAGCGCTTCCCTCACCAACGTATTTCTCAGTGCCTCGGCAGAGGACGTGCTTGGGGCCGTCTCAGGGTTTCTAGGTTGGGGTGTCAGTGAGCAAGTCCTACCTGAAAAGTCTATTCCAACATTCTCATCTGCAAGCGAGGCAGCCGAACGCCGCGGTCCTCCATGTTGGTCCACGGGCCAGCAGCATTGGCATCACCTGGGAACTTGTTAGACGAGCAGATTTTCAGCTGCCCCAAACCTAATCTGAGTTTTAACAAGATCTCCAGCCACTTCAGATGCAGGCTCAGGTGTGAGAACCACTGGCAGAGGCAGAGTTCGGGTCTAAAGTCAGGCTACCTGAATTGGAGGACAGGCTCTGCCACTTACTAACTGTGTGACTTTGGTCAAGTTATTAACACCTAGGTGGACCCACTGTCCCAATTTGCCTGGAACTGTCCTGGTTTTAGCACGCAAAGTCCCACATGCTGGGAAACCTCTCCATCCTAGACAAACCAGGACAGCTGGTCACCCTAAAACACCTCTCTGCCTCATGATCCTCTTCTATAAAATGAAGGTGATAAAATGAGTTAATATATTAAAGTGTTTGAAACAAAGCCTGGGGAGAGTAAACACTGATGAATATCAGCTGGACTGAGCCACTGCCCTCATTTCTCAATTCCTCCATCAACATTAGACTATCTAAACCTCATTTGTTAACTAAGTAAATTTGTTAAATAAATGAAGTGCTTAAAACTGTCCCTGGCAGAATAGTAAATGCTCAGTAAGTTTTAGCTATTCTTATTCTATTATTATCTATCAGCTTTTAGCTAATATTATTCTGCCACAATTGAGTCCAGGCTTTAAGCAACCATCAGAGCAAACAATTGGAACCATCCCAGCCACTCAAGGTACCTCCATAGAATCCTAAATATCGGTATGTTCAACCAGACTTCCCTGGTGGTCCAGTGGTTAAGACTCCACGCTCCCAGGGCAGGGGGCCTGGGTTCAATCCCTGGTCAGGGAACTAGAGCCCACATGCTGCAGCTAAAGATCCCACATGCCGCAGCTAAAGATCCCACCTGCCACAACTAAGAACCGGCACAGCCAAATTAAAAAAGAAAAATACATTCAACCCCATTTAACATTTTCTTCCTTCCCCACTCTCCACCCTCAGAATCCATTCCCAGATCATTTTGCAGGTTTTGTCAATAAAAATTAGCAAAATCTCATGGTTCTTCTGGTGTTTCAATATCTTCCTCCCAGATTTGAAGTCATCGGCCCCCTGGGGCCTGCTGCGATATGACTTGTTATTTAAGTCTGGAGAAAATGAGGGGTGATGGGGTAGCACACACAAGGGGTCTCCTTCAGGGCAAGGTCATTACAGAGTGTATTTTTTAAGGAAATGATGCTGGCTTGGTTGCACATGTGCAATGCAGGGGGGGACCCAGGCTGAGCAAGGCTCTGCCACCAACAGCACATGGCTCCCAGCTCACCCAGGGCACTGGCATTCAGGTGGCCAGCTTGGGAAGCAGGAGGGCTGATGGTCACTTGGAGGATGCTATGGGTCAGGCATGAAAGTGGTGCACATCCCGCCCTCCCACTGCCACTGGCCACACCTCAGCCATGCAGCACACTAACTGCAAGGGAGGGTGGGCAACTCCACCTAGATGTGCACCCAGGAGGAAAGGGATCTGGGTTTGGCAAAGAGCTAGTGAATTTCTGCTACCAGGACCTTCAGAATGACCAAGAAGAGTCCCTTTGGCAGGCAAGGGAACCTCTGTAGCAGTGGGGGTCCTGAGTCTTCCACACCTTCCCACAAAGCCCTCCACTCTCTCTGCTCCCCACTCTCCACTCTTTCCCAATTAGAGACCCAGAGAGGGCGTGAAGCCACCTCATGGTGCCATTTTATAACCATTGATTAAGCCTTAAGTTTGGGTTGTAACTCTCTCAGCCTTGCAGCCACAAGATATAAAAATTCCCTGATTTTCTAACCATGTCTTGAGCCGCAAATTTGGACTTTGATCTTGTCTTTCCTTTATGCTGTTGGTGCTGTTAGCACACAGCCTGCCTAACAGCCCTTGACTTCAGGGTAATCTTTATATTCTTCTATGGCAAGAGCCACCAGGTCCCAAAAGCCTTGCCCTTGATGGGCGCTTTGTTCTGGGGACCACAGGATTAACTGTCTCGCCACGGCATGCCGTGGGCCGCTGGTGTCCTGTCCCTTAATACTAGCTGGATTTTCACTGTCCCCTGGCCGCTTGCCAGGCTTCCATCACCCCCATTTCCCACATGGCTTCTTGTTCCATCCACCTCTAGTCCTGTGTTTGTATCAATCAAGGTTCTTAACTGTAAGCAACAGAAACTGAGTCCGGTGACTCTAAGCAGAAAAGGAATTTGTCCAAGTTACTGGTTAGCTCCCAGGAGTTCTGGAAGGTTGGAGGATCAGATCTGGAAGAGACCCTACTGCCTCTGCTGGGCACAGATGCCACAACGGGCATCACCAACGAGGGATGGAGGTGCCATCACCTTTGAAAGCCGGATATAGCTGCTGGCACTGCCGCCATCAATTGCTGAGATGAGCTTCTCCCACCGGCAGCTTTACCTTGAAGTTGGGCACGTGGCTCTAATTGGAGGAGCCAAGTCATGTGCCCAGGACCTTGCTGCAAGGGAGGCTGGAAAAAGGAGGCAGAAAGGGGCATTTTCAGCTTCTTTCAGGGAGGCAGCCTCTGTCTTCAAGCTCTAACACAGGAATGGGACTCCGATGTGGGACGGCCAAGAGAATGACTCAGGTCCACTGCAAGAAGCCACTTGGTACCCCTGGGCCCCTGGGCCCCTGGCCTGCAGCACTGGCCCTGTCATCCCACGCTCTAACCAGGGGCCTCGCCAGCCTTTGGAGTCTGTGCAGGGTAAGGTAGGTAATGGAGCATCCCCATGCAAAGGCAGTGTGGCCTGGAGGTCCTGACAGAATCAGGCTATGCTTGTAGCCGAGCCTACCAGTAAGTGTCTTTCAGTAAGTCCTCTAACTTCTTGGAACACGTAGTGATTGCCAGGCAGGCGACTGAGATCTCATTACTCCTCTCAAGTGGCTCTCCATTTGACCCTGGGCACATTCGGTAGCCTTTCTATAAGATGGGGAGCATCTACCCTGCAAGGCTGTTGTGAGGATTAAATGAGATGATGGATGTAAGTTTGTAGCACAATGCCTGGCAAATAGCTAGAATTCAATCACTGTTAGCTGCCGATTACAATTTTAATACTGGGGATGATACAATTACCCTTTTCTTTCTTTCTGGGAGCTCTTTGCAAAAAAGTGAACTATTTTGTATCCATCTCATGAATTCAGGGTGGATGTGTCTGGGAGTCAACTCAGGGAACTCTGGGGACCAGTTGTTCAGTGTGTCCACCCCCTTCTCCTCCTCTCCTTTTTCCTTATTCTTGTCCTTCCGTCAGCTTGGCCTCTCTGTTTCAGCCTTCTTCTGTCTTCCCACCGGACTGCCAACCTCCCCATCCTTGCATCATTTGCTGTCACTCATTATGACTCCCATTCATTAACTGTCCTACCCATGTTCCGTGCAGTCAAGCACTCACAACCTGGGGGAATACAGGAGGGTGTCCCTTAGGAAATCTGTCTGGGAATCTTTGTGAGAGGTGAAGATGGAGCAAAGACCTCCACCCCATTTCCTGATTCTTGGTCCCTATGACGGTTAATTTTATGTGTCAACTTAATTGGGCCATGGGTTACCCAGACACTTGGCCAAATATTATACTGGGTGAGTCTGTGAGGGTGTTTTTGGATGAGATTAACATTTGAATCAGTGGACTGATAAGTTTCCTCCTTTTGTAATAGATTGAGTAATGCAGACAAGAGCATTTGGTCTTTCCAAGGAAAAGAGGGAGAGGATAAGGGAAGAAGTAAGAGCAGGAAAGAGTATACAGGCCTGTTCTGGTCATGTTGGGAAAGCTGTCTCCTTCAGCTGCTGTCTGCTTCAATTCCTGGTGAAATTTGATTCAGAGGTCTCCAGCGCTTGATTATATCGGACTGGATGTCAGTTGGAGCCTTCTTTAATTGTGAGATGTATATCCAAGGCTTGAGTCTCAAGTTTGGCTGCCATCTGGGTAGTGAGGAGGACCTGGTACAGTCCCTTCCAAGGACATTTAAGGGCAGTCTTTGTTCTTACTGATTTCAAATCAGAAGGGTGGGAGAAAATTGGAAACAGTTTAGAGATTTATAGTCAGATATTTGAGGAAACTAGAAGAGTTTAGAATCCAGTTCAGCTTACAGCTGTATAAAAAAACCTTGAAGCTTTATCATTAACAGGACAAGAATCTAATATCTACAAAGTTGCAAACACAATTTCTCTCTCAATAATTATTCCCCTTATTATCAAAGATAATCATAGTAAAACTAATTTGTTTGTAGTAAATTTGGCTTGATTATTTACAAAAATACAGCAAGAATAGTGATTGACCATATAAGCCCTTTTTTTTTTTTTTTTTTTCGGTCATGCAGCTTGAGGGATCTTAGTTCCCCAACCAGGGATTGAACCCGGGCCACTGGCAGTGAAAGCACAGAGTCCTAACCACTGGACCGCCAGGGAATTCCCTCATATAAGCCCTTTTTAAGATTACTTTGCTGGAACCTTGTAATCAAGGTACTAGGCTGATTTTTCCAAGCAGTTCCTTAAAATTGTCTGGTCATACCCGAATCTATGCATATCTCTCTTGAATTTGATAATCCAGTCAAAGCCTTGGTAATATAGCCAATATTTCCAATTGTTTTCTATTACAAGGAGAATAGATTCTTATTGAACTTATGCAAATATTGTCATGAAAAATAAGAATATTTAATAAGAGTTTCCAAATTCTGGAGGAATCAATTAGGGAGAAAAAGATAATGTTTCTTCTTTGTTTACAAAGGTGTATTTTACCAAATTGCTGTAAGTCATAGATGCTGAAGAGAAGTTTCCTTAAATCTGGAAAAGTAAAACATTGGAGAACCAGCATAAAAAGTCATAAAAGTTACAATCATCCTCATTAGTTAATTTAGTCTCCTGTAATTAATTCTTGTTGATCTTGATCTTGGGTTAGCAGCTTTATGAATCAATCAGTTTTTCATTAAAGTTTTAGAAGTTTTTACCAGTTCAGCGTTATGATCTTAAAGTTATTAGGACCTACATTTTAGGGACTTCCCTGGTGGTCCAGTGGTTAGGGCTCTGTGCGTTCACTGCCAAGGGCCCGCGTTTAATCGCTGGTTGGGGCACTAAGATCCTGCAAGCCGCGTGGCATAGGAAAAAGGGAAAAAAATTGTGAATCACTATATTGTACACCTGTAACTTATATAATATTGCACATCAACTATACTTCAATTTTTAAAAAAAATTTTAAATAAAAAATAAGAAGACAGCTTTTCTGAGTAATCAAAGATCTGATAAAGACAAAGCACAGAATCTTATTGTTCTTAGGCAGATTACATCAAAGGCAAAGAAACTTTGTTGTCTTTTTTTTTTTTTTTTTTTTTTTGGTTACCTTGGGTCTTCGTTGCTGAGCACGGGCTTTCTCTAGCTGCCGTGAGTGGGGGCTACTCTTCATTGCTGTAGACAGGTTTCTCATTGCGGTGGCTTCTCTTGCTGCAGAGCACGGGCTCTAAGCTCACGGGCTCAGTAGTTGTGACTTGAAGGCTCAGTAGTTGCGGCACACGGGCTCAGTAGTTGTGGCACGTGGGTTCTAGAGCGCAGGCTCAGTAGTTGTGGCTCACGGGCTTAGCTGCTCCGCGGCATGAGGGATCTTCCTGGACCAGGGCTCGAACTTGTGTCCGCTGCATTGGCAGGTGGATTCTTAACCACTGCACCACCAGAGAAGCCCGAGAAACTTTGTCTTCTTAACGGAGAGAAAAACCAAATTCTAATTTTGCACCAGTGTACTTTTGATATTAAAATTCATTTTAATTACATTTATTTTAATTTTAGCCAGCTTGACCATACATTAAAATTCCTTTTCAAAGATTCGTTTTCCATAAACTTTCTACAACTTGTTTCCATTCAGCTTTGTTCTATCTTTTTTGTTTTTTGCTGATAATTTCAACTTTATTAGTTCAGATGTTATTGTCTCAATTTCAAAAACTTACAAATCTTATCTAGAAAAGAAATGATAAAAGGCAGTTGTTACAGAACAATTACAGATTTACTTTTAGAGGCTCACATAATTACCTATGCATTACATTAAATTAATATAAACTCCTTCCACATAATATAGTTAAAATAAACCATACACTTCTTGAAAATTACAGTATAAGATTCACTTGTGTCAAATGTTCATCCTGACATTGCTCTGCTAGACTGGGAATAATAGAACAGGCAGGGGCAATAAGATCCCCACATTTCCAGAAGAAAGTTGCTCTAAGTTGAGTAGCAGAATAAAGATTTGAAAGATGGGACCCGCAACCTATAAATAACTGGGAAGCCACCACCAGAATTTCCAGCTTTGTAAGTAGTTATAAGAAACGGGGGATGTGGGAGTTCCCTGGTGGTCTAGTGGTTAGGATTCTGGGCTTTCACTGCCATGGCCCAGGTTCAATCTCTGGTCAGGGAAGATCCTGCAAGACATGTGGAAAAAAAAAAAAGAAAAATATATATATATGATGAAAAGACCCAGAATTGACAAAGAAATCCTGAGGGAAAAGAACAATGCTGGAGGTATAACCCTCCTAGACAATACTACAAAGCTACAGTAATCAAAACAGCATGGTATTGGCATAAAAACAGACACATGGATCAATGGAACAGAATAGAGAGCCCAGAAATAAACCCACACACCTACAGTCAGTTAATCTTCAACAAAGGAGGCAAGAATATACAATGGAGAAAAGTCAGTCCCTTCAGCAAGTGGTGCTGGGAAAGTTGGACAGCTGTATGTAAATCAATGAAGTTAGAACACTCCCTCACACCATACACAAAGATAAACTCAAAATGGCTTAAAGAATTAAATATAAGACATGAGGCCACAAAACTCCTAGAAGACAAAATAGGCAAAACGTTCTCCAACATAAATCATATCAATGTTTTCTTAGGTCAGTATCCCAAGGCAAAAGAAACAAAAGCAAAAATAAACAAATGGGACCTAATCAAACTTATAAGCAAAGGAAGCACAGCAAAGGAAACCATAAAAAAAACAAAAAAGATAACCTACAGACTGGGAGAAAATATTTGCATACAGTGTGACCAACAAGGGCTTAATTTCGAATATATACAAAAAGCTCATACAACTCAATATCAAAAAAAAAAAACAAACAACCCAATCAAAAAATGAGAGGAAGACCTAAATAGACATTTCTCCAACGAATTCATACAGGTGGCCAACAGTCACATGAAGAGATGCTCAACATTACTAATTATTAGAGAAATGCAAATCAAAACTACAATGAGGTATCGTCTCACACCAGTCAGAATGACCATCATCAAAAAGTCTACAAACAGGGCTTCCCTGGTGGCACAGTGGTTGAGAATCTGCCTGCCAATGCAGGGGACAGGGGTTCGAGCCCTGATCTGGGAAGATCCCACATGCCGTGGAGCAACTAGGCCCGTGAGCCACAACTACTGAGCCTGCGCGTCTGGAGCTTGTGCTCTGCAACAAGAGAGGCAGCGACAGTGAGAGGCCCGTGCACTGCGATGAAGAGTGGCCCCCGCTCACCACAACTAGAGAAAGCCCTCGCACAGAAACGAAGACCCAACACAGCCAAAAATAATAAATAAATTAATTAATTAATTAAAAAAAAAAGTCTACAAACAATAAATGCTGGAGAGGGTGTAGAGAAAAGGGAACCCTCCTACACTGTTAGTGGGGATGTAAATCAGTGCAGCTACTATGCAAAACAATATGGAGGTTCCTTAAAAACAATATGGAGTTCCTTAGCAACTTAAGTTGCTAAGACATGCAAGCAACCTAAGTGTCCATCAACAGAAGAATGGATACAGAAGATGTGGTGTATATATAGACAGAGGAATATTATTCAGCCATAAAAAAGAATGAAATAATGCCATTTGCAGCAACATGGATAGACCTAGAGATTATCACACTAAGTGAAGTCAGAAAGAGAAAGAAAAATACCATATGATATCACTTACACGTGGAATCTAAAATATGACACAAATGAACTTATTTACGAAAGAGAAACAGACTCACAGACATAGAAAACAAACTTACGTTTACCAAAGGGGAAGGGGGAAGGGATAAGTTAGGAGTATGGAATTAGCAGATACACACTACCATATATAAAATAAAGAAACAACAAGGATTTACTGTATAGCACAAGGAACTATATTTGATATCTTGTAATAACATATAATGGAAAAAAAACCAAAAAAGAATATGTATATATATATAAAAAGAATCACTTTGCTGTACACCTGAAACTAACACAATATTGTAAATCAACTATACTTGAAGTAAAAAAAAAAAGAAATGGGGGATGTGTATATCAACTATACTTCAATTAAAAAATAGAATAAAAAAAGATAAATGGGGTATGTTCTTTTAAATAAGGATTGCTACTTGGCTGTGAATTTGAAAAGACAAGGCAACAAAGTATGAGCCTATCAACAAGTGATTATAGCCTGGCCCTGAGAAGTTATCACTGACTGTGTCCAGGGCAGAAAGGGTGGTTGTTCTGTATTGGCCTTTTCAGCTGGCTGTAAGACCCTTTTGTTGCTCCATTTACTGTGGTATAAGAGTAGTTGTTTTCAAATGTGTTGGATCATTCCACAGTAAGAAATATTATGGTCCAACATACACTTACGTATAAAAAAACATATAAGTAACTGAAATAAAAGTTAAATAAACTGTATTTCCTATTTGCAGTGTATGTCATGCATGCACTCTATTTTGCATTTTATGAAATTATTCTCTTCTATTTATATATAGATAATAAACAAATCTATAATAAACTTATCTATAAATTATAGATAAAATTGAAGATATATATTATTAATTTATCTATGTAGGTACAGACAATATGTATATGTTCTATTTAAATAAACGTTAATCAAATTCACCAATGGTCTATGATCACAATTTGAAAAACAAGAAGTTACAATAAGTCCTGGGGCTTCCTTGGTGGCGCAGTGTTTAAGAATCCGCCTGCCAATGAAGGAGACACTGGTTCGAGCCCTGGTCTGGGAAGATCCCACATGCCGCGGAGCAACTAAGCCCATGAGCCACAACTACTGAGCCCACATGTTGCAACTACTGAAGCCCACGCACCTAGAGCCCGTGCTCCGCAACAAGAGAAGCCATCGCAATGAGAAGCCCATGCACCACAATGAAGAGTAGCCCCCGCTTGCTGCAACTAGAGAAAGCCCATGTGCAGCAACGAAGACCCAACGCAGCCAATAAATAAATAAATAAATAAATAAATAAATAAAATAGATTTTTTTTAAAAAAATTATTTATTTATTTATTTATGGCTGTGTTGGGTCTTCATTTCTGTGCAAGGGCTTTCTCTAGTTGCGGCAAGCGGGGGCCACTCTTCATTGTGGTGCGCGGGCCTCTCACTATCGTGGCCTCTCTTGTTGCGGAGCACGGGCTCCAGATGCGCAGGCTCAGTCGTTGTGGCTCATGGGCCTAGTTGCTCCATGGCATGTGGGATCTTCCCAGACCAGGGCTCGAACCTGTGTCCCCTGCATTAGCAGGCAGATTCTCAACCAGTGCGTCACCAGGGAAGCCCCAAGGCAGATTCTTTTTTTTTTTTTTTTTAACATCTTTATTGGAGTATAATTGCTTTACAATGGTGTGTTAGTTTCTGCTTTATAACAAAGTGAATCAGTTATACATATACATATGTTCCCATATCTCTTCCCTCTTGCATCTCCCTCTGTCCCACCCTCCCTATCCCACCCCTCTAGGTGGTCACAAAGCACTGAGCTGATCTCCCTGTGCTATGCGGTTTCTTCCCACTAGCTATCTATTTTACGTTTGGTAGTGTATATATGTCCATGCCACTCTCTCACTTTGTCACAGCTTACCCTTCCCCCTCCCCATATCCTCAAATCCATTCTCTAGTAGGTCTGTGTCTTTATTCCCGTCTTGCCACTAGGTTCTTCATGACTTTTTTTTTTTCCCCTTAGATTCCATATATATGTGTTAGTACACTGTATTTGTTTTTCTCTTTCTGACTTCCTTCACTCTGTATGACAGACTCTAACTCCATCCACCTCACTACAAATAACTCAATTTCGTTTCTTTTTATGGCTGAGTAATATTCCATTGTATATATGTGCCACATCTTCTTTATCCATTCATCCGATGATGGACATTTAGGTTGCTTCCATGTCCTGGCTATTGTAAATAGAGCTGCAATGAACATTTTGGTACATGACTCTTTTTGAATTATGGTTTTCTCAGGGTATATGCCCAGTAGTGGGATTGCTGGGTCTTTTGGTAGTTCCATTTTTAGTTTTTTAAGGAACCTCCATACTGTTCTCCATAGTGGCTGTATCAATTTACATTCCCACCAACAGTGCAGGAGGGTTCCCTTTTCTCCACACCCTCTCCAGCATTTATTGTTTCTAGATTTTTTGATGATGGCTATTCTGAACGGTGTGAGATGATATCTCATTGTAGTTTTGATTTGCATTTCTCTAATGATTAATGATGTTGAGCATTCTTTCATGTGTTTGTTGGCAATCTGTATATCTTCTTTGGAGAAATGTCTATTTAGGTCTTCTGCCCAAGGCAGATTCTTAACCACTGCATCACCAGGGAAGTCCTAAATAAATATTAAAAAAAAAAAAAAGGCAGAAGATAAAATTCCCATGTGATTAATGTCCTCCTCTGTCAAAATAATTCTTATCTTCCCTCTTCCTGCTGGTTATACAGACTGCAATAAATGGTACATGTGTGCAAGTTCCCTCTTCAGAGCTTCCCAAGTCCGTTTTAAAATTTATTGATTTATTTCTATTTTTGGTTGCGTTGGGTCTTCGTTGCTGCATGTGGGCTTCTCTCTAGTTGTGGCGAGCGGGGGCCACTCTTCGTTGTGGTGCACGGGCCTCTCATCACGGTGGCCTCTCATGTTGCAGAGCACGGGCTCCAGGCATGCAGGCCTCAGCAGTTGTGCCTCAATGGCTCTAGAGTGCAGGCTCAGTAGTTGTGGCTCATGGGCTCAGCCGCTCCGTGGCATGTGGGATCCTCCCGGACCAGGGCTCGAACCCGGTCCCCTGTATTGGCAGGTGGATTCTCAACTACTGCACCACCAGGGAAGCCCCCAAGTCCGTTTTAAATGAGATTTTCTTTATATATTTTCATAGTGCTCATGCACTGTTGCCCTACACAGTGGACATGGGTGTGCTTTTCTGTCCTCTCCGGACATTGCAAATACGAAAGTCAAAGAAACAGACATAGAAAGCCAGACAACATGGAAGTACAGCTGTTTTCTTGGTGCATGGATATCTGTTTAATGTGTTCCTGAGTGGATAATTGGATAAGGCAGGACCATGAATGGAAGAGAAGGGCTGAGGGTGCGGGTACAGAATTGCCAGCTTCCTCCCACATGAACACTCGATCTGGATTGTCAATGCCTCAGGGACATCGTTGCTGGTCTCCTTGTTCCTCATCATGAGCAAGCTGGTGCTGGATAACTGCTCTTGGTGATTGTGTTGCAGGAAGTCTTGTGAACAGGAAAAGGAGAAGGCTCGTATTTGTTGCTGTCTTGGCAGTTAAAAGTGGGCCATGGATGATGATCATAGATTCAGGAAGAAAGGGGGTGGGCTCAGGGAGGGGCCTCGAGGTCACAGGTGAAACTCTGGGGTCTGATCCAAACCCACAGGAAAAAGCTGGAATTTATTTAATGGAGTTCCATTCATTTATTCAGCAGAGAGCAACTGAGCACCTACTAAGTGGCCAGGCCCCAAGTGAGCTGCGAGAATACGGCAAGGAGCAGATTCCCCTCTGTCTCCCACGAGCATAGAGCTATGTGCTCAAGTGGTGAACACTGAAGGAGCCCAGAAAGGAGACAGTCTGCCCGTGACTGGTGCACAGACGGCTGCCTTGCCTAACTTCTCAGCCCTCCTCTAAATCGGGTTCAGCTGACTCTTGACTCCCCTGCCACCAAGAGAGAGGGCAGCGGGGTGTCCCCACCCCAGACCAGGCAGGCTGCTTGCTTTGTTTCTCAGAGCCACCCTGGCCGTTTCAGACGCAGCCAGCCCAGGAGCTTAGACCAGAGGCAGCTGTGGGGCGTGGGCCTGGCAACAGGCAGGCCCGTGGGCGGGCAGACAGGCAGCAGGAGAACACTCGAGAATTAACCCAACCAGGGACCGGTGTCTCCTCAGAGGATCACGGACATCCCCTCTCCTGCCCTTTGACGGTACCACCCCCAACTTCCAAGGCCTGGGCGATGGGGTTGATTCCCGTGGTAATTTGGGGGAAACAGTAGAGCAGCCTCCTCATCCTCGGAGGTTTTTTGTTTTGAAGTTAGCCAAAGGGACTGTTTGTCTCAGAACCATGGTCCCCTGAGGATGGAGATGACCCCTCTGGAGCCAGAGCCCAGCTCTGAATAGGCGGGCCCAGGGTCTGGAAGCCAGGTCGGGCTGCCCACTGACTGGGGATGGGCGCTCCAATGCACTGCCTCTCAGGGGGCACTGCCCACCGCCTCAGAGCTGAGGAGCAGGGAAGGGCCAGCCAGGAGGCAAGCGGGGCCCGTGTGCACTTGGCCCCATTTTCCTGCATCCCTCCCTCTCTCTCTCCTGCTCTGTCCCACTCTTTGGCTCTCTCTTCAGATTGAGACATGGCTCGGGAGCCCAAGCCCGGCCCTGCCCGGCCAGGCCAGAAGAGGCCATGGGGCAGAGCCATCTCCTGGTGAGTCTGCCTGGGGCTGCCTACCGGGGAGGGAGTCTGATCACCAGCTTGTTTGGGGCTCTGGGCTTCCCTGGGACAGAATAAGAACCCCAGGAGGCTTGCTCTGTGTGCTGCCCACCCAGCCGGCCAGGCTGCCCGTCCTACTCTCTGTGTTACCGGAGGAGGTCCGGTCTCCCTCGGCCACAGGTTTTGTCTGTAAACTGGGGGAAGGGGTCAACCCAGCTCATTCCAAGGCCCCTTCTAGCTGACAAAACCCAGCCACCCTCCTGCTGGTGGTGCCCTCTCCTCTCGCCTGGACCCCGGGGGGTGTGAGTCCTCCAAGGGGAGCCTCACCTGTGGGGTGCTCGGGGGCTTTTTCTGGGTATACATGTTTGGGAAGTAGACAATGGGAACCTTTCTGGATGAAATCTTCCCTCTAACTTGGGAAGCTTCAGGGAATTTTAAAGAAACCTTTAAACATGTTTAGAAAGGAGCTCACCAACCTCTGCCAGCCGACGTGCCATTTTCATAGGCATAACGAGGGTGTGTGTGAACCGGTGGCCCCTTAGTCCCCTCAGCTGGGAGGCTGTGATGTCTGCGATCAGCTCCTGGCCTGTCTGTGGGCATTTGAGTGGTTTCTGTCTTGCCAGTGGGGGAGGCAGGGAGGCAGTGGGGCAGGTGGTTGCTGTTAGGTACAGCACCATGTAAACAGCCTGCTGCCAAAGGTTCTGGTTTCTTTTGGGGTTTTGTTTGTTTGTGGGGTTTTTTAATAATTTTTTTTAATACTTAATTTACTTTTCTTATTTATTTTTTTATTTTTGGCTGTGTTGGGTCTTCGTTGCTGCACGTGGGCTTTCTCTAGTTGCAGCGAGCTGGGGCTGCTCTTCGTTGTGGTGCACAGGCTTCTCACTGCAGTGGCTTGTCTTGTTGCAGACCATGGGCTCTAGGTGAGCAGGCTTCAGTAGTTGTGGCACATGGGCTCAGTAGTTGTGGCGCACGGGCTTAGTTTCTTCCACGGCATGTGGGATCTTCCTGGACCAGGGCTCAAACCCGTGTCCCCTGCATTGGCAGGTGGATTCTTAACCACTGGACCACCAGGGAAGTCCGGTTCTGGTTTCTTTTGGGTCTCATCTCCTCAGAAGTGCGATGGCTGGGCTGGGTAGGGGCTACTCTGAGAAGCCTCTGCACCTCCAGGTTGACCTCGAGAGACATTAGGCCAAATCTCTCTCTACCTGCGGCAGCCAGAAGGTCTACATCATCTTTGCCGGCATGGACTGCTTTTTCACTGTGTTGTTTTGGGCTGATGAGTAGATGTGTACTCGTAGTTTTTTAAGCTTGCGTTTCTTCAGTGATGTTGAACTGCATATGCGGTGTGTTGGTTTGCCTCTAGTCTCGTGCGTGAGACTCTCATCTGGGAGTTCATACAGTTTGGTAAATATCCGTCTGATGGGAGGTAAGTAGTTTCTTCCCATAGTTCTCTGCTGTGTTTTTTCACACGGCCGCTTTGAGGCTGGGTTAACCCTTCCTCAGTTCTTCAGTTCCAGTTGCCTTCTCCAGATTTCATGTCCCCCCACCCCCTTGCCTAGCAGGTTCGGACCCAGTCCTGTAGGTGCAGGTGGGAGAACAGGGAAGCAATGGGGAGTGATGCCAGCTGTCCTGCAGGAGCTCAGATTCCATTCGGAGGGGTGCCTGGCATTCACGGCCTGGGGCAGGGGTGGCTTCCTTAAGACCCATGTGTCCCTAGGGGACTCCAGTGGGGAGAATGAAACCCTTCTCTGGGGACTAGGGCAGCATGTCTGGAGCAGCAGGCTGTTGCTGTGGCTCTGGCCCCTTTGGATAGTCACCCAAAGAGCGGTGGTTTGGGGATGGGGTTCTGGTGGCCCCTGAGTTGTTGGATGACTTCTCTATGAGAACTGGTCAAGTCCAGGTCTTGTGTCTTGGGTCTCAAAATGGCATTTGTCAACCTGGAGGGAAAGGTTTGTGGTGGAAGGATTGCCCCATGTCCCTTCCCCTCACATCTCCCCCCGCTTGGCCCCTGAGGACACTGAGGGAGGTGTCTTGACCTCTGCCCACAGGGTCATACTGATGGTGCATTTTATTTCTCTTATTGTGGGAAGTCCCAGCTTGCACTGTAATCATTAGCCCAGACCAGGGGACAGATGTGACTGCAGACCCTGTGTGACCAGGCCAGGGACAGAGCAGGGATGACCCCAGACCGGGAGGGACCCTCTACCTACAGCAAACTGGAGCAGCGAATACCGCCTAACCTCTAACCCGCAAACTCATCCCGCCTCTGTCTCAACTCTGGTAGTTCCCAGGTCTGTGCTCAGCAGTCAGTGAATTACCATTCCTTTACCATTAATTTTTAGGTACTCTAAAAAGTCATTTTAGGAAAAAAAGTGAGGAAGAGGTGTTTAAAGAAAAGTGTGCTTCTTGCATTGGCTGGGAATTGAACCCTGGCCTCCCACGTGGCAGGCAAGAATTCTACCACTGAACCACCAATGCTGTTGTAGGACAGGGTTCATCGAGGTAGCTCAGGTGGTCGGCTACCGGTCCCTCCCCATCTCCCTCCCCTCCCCTCCAGCTGTCTGATCTCTGCTGAGGTTTCAACCCAGTCAGGGATAGCCAGCCCAAGGCGGCTATCGGTTTGGTAAATATACGGTTTGGTAAATATCTGTCTGATGGGAGGTAAGTGGTTTCTTACCCCATGGCCAGCCCAAGGCCAGCCCAAGGTGGGCCGGACAAGCGAGAATTTTCCCAGAGTGGTCATGCTCAGCTGAGACTCGTACTCAGCTGAGACTCGTACTCAGCTGAGACTCGTAACCTTGAGCTCTGTCCTGGCACCCAGCTGTCCCAGCTTGGTCGTTGCTGACCCTCAGGGGGCTGCCTGTTTCCTGCACCGTGCCCCTGGACCCTGACCCCAACCCCAGAGCGCCGAAGGGATGGGTACCTGCCCTCCCGCGCTCCACTGGCTTGCTTTCCTTTTTCCAAGGATGGGCCTCCCACCGCCGGAATCAGCATCCCAGCGGCTACTGGGCCGCCCACCAGACTTCCTGAGGCCAGAAAGCGGGGGCGGGGGTGGCCGGAAATCTCATCCACAGGCTTGGGGACCCCACAGCACGAAGGCGAAGGGGCCCCCTAATGTTCCCTATTCCGCTCCAGTGGCTTCCATAGGCCTCGCCCCTCATCGGCTGGGCCTGAGCTGGTGGCGTGGGCGCACAGTCCCAGAAAGTTATTTCAGAAACTTCACTGCCCCCAGCTTGCAGCCCCTCTCCTCCCCCTCAACTCCTCACTTGCCTTAACCGAAGCCTCAGGCTGCACCCGAACTTCCTGCAGCTGTATCCCCACAGGATCTTCCTGCCCAAGCAGGACCCAGTTGTCCCTCTGCACCCATCTCCCCTTCCCTCCTAGGCACCAGTTCCCTGGAGGTGCATGGTGCATGAGAGCAGGGGTGAGGCCAGGCAGTGACAGCCTGGGACCTTCCAGACTCAGCCTCTTTCCCAGGGCCTGGAGCGAAGGGAAGGTGGCCTGGCCACGGCCCTAACCCTGCCTGTCTGGCCCTGCCAGTGCTGAGCCCAGCATCCTGGCGAATCCCACGCAAGGATTAAAGGCTCTCTCCGTGGCTTTGAGCCCTGACTTAACTCTTCCCTTTCATCCTCTGCCAGACTAAGAACGAGAATAAGATCAGCAGTGCCTAGGTCAGGCAGGGCAGCCTTTGGACAGCCCAGACCTGGCTGGCCAGAAGCCTGTGGGCAATTGCCCCCTCCTGCCACCTGGAGGCACCCAGAACGTGCCCCTAACAGAGGCCAGCTATGGGGAAGCTGGTTTGCTGTGGTCTCCCAAAGTGACCTTGGTCAAGTCCCTAGGGGCTCTTCTGGTGAAGAATCCTGGGATTCTAAGGAAAAGCTGCATACATCAGTTTCTCTGAATTAAACTGGAGTCGAGGCAAGGATTCTGGCCCTGGACAATGACCCTTTCCTCATTTATCTCTATTTCAACAGCAACTATGACCTGGATTACAAGCTGTACAGGGAAGATTTCCCCTACAGGTAGGTGGGTCCTGCCCCCTGTCCTCTGGGCAAGCAGGTGGGGCTAGTCGGCCTGACTCCCTCTCCATCCTGTCCACAGGGTGTATGAATGCCAGAGGATCCCTCCACTAATCAACCGCATGCCTATCAAGATCCGGAGGACCCACATGGGCATGGGGCTCAAGAGCAACTTCAGTCCCCACAAGGCTCCCAGGAACAGTCAGCTGACCCCCAAGATAAAGCGTGAGTGAGGGAGCACAGCCCTCACCTGCAGGGCTAGGGGAGAACTGGGAGGCCCTTAGCAGTGAGGGTGGGTTCAGGAGTCCTCGCAGCACTGCCCTCTGCCTCCTGAACCTGATGGACACCAACTCTGGCCCCTCTCCCAGCAGTCCAGACTGAGGAGCTGCACTCCATCAGGGGAGAGCTGAGCCAGATCAAAGCCCAGGTGGACCGCCTGTTGGACAGTGTGGAGCGCATGGACCAGCAGAGGGACCAGCTTTCAGGTCAGTTCCCCCCAAGTGTGGGCCCAGGCCACACTCCTAGCAGCCTCCAGGTTGTCCCACTCCTGAAGGTACCAGGGGGTCCTGCCTCCGGCTTTCCTTGGGTGCAGGGCTCCTCCTCGCCCTCCCTAGAGTTCACTTCCCCCCACTCCCTCTGGGTGCTTCTGTGGCTTGAGGACCCTTTTGGCTTCTGGATTGTTCTATGACCCTCACCCACTCAGCAGCTGTCTGGAGCCAGAGCAGTGTCCCAGCCCATCCCCATCCTGTCCTCTTGAGCCCTAGATACCCTAGATCAGTGCTGGGCATCAAGTGGCATCTTTGGGGTTAGCTGGGGCCTTCCAATCCAGCCACTGACCAGTGACTCTCCCTGTGCAGGGACAGAGGACTGTCAACAGAACAGGGGATCTGGGGGTAAAGGTCCCTCATGCAGAACCACTGAACCCCAGCAGGAGCCCAGGGGCCAAAGGGCCCATCCAGCGGCGGACAGCTCCCAGAACACAGACCTGGAGGCGGCAGTGAGTGGCCTGGTGCCTCCCCCCATTCTCACCCTCCTTGTGTTTGGGTCCTTGTGGCCTCTCTGTGAGCAAGGGAGGGACTTGGGTTTGTGTGGGAGACCACAATGGTGGTTGCGGGGAGGCGTCTGACTTCCATCACAGGCAATGCCCAGGAGAAGATGGGGCCCTGCCCTGTTTTTTCTCCCCTCTTAATTCGGGCTTGGTCGGCTCAAACGGACCAGGGGCTACGGCTGGGCAGCTGAGCCAGTTCTGGGCTGAAATGCCATCTCCTCCTGGAAGGTGGGTGGGGAGGGGGCTTTGAGCATTGTACAGGGAGTATCACAGGTGTGCCCCATGGCCCCAGATCCCTTGCCCAAAAACCATCCGGTAAGCCTGCCCCTGCCCACCTGCTGCCCCAGGGTCTTTGGGCTGTCTTGCATTGTACCATACTCCCCAGGAAAGCTGGAGCACACTGACCTTCCTGGACTGAGAATACCCAACCCTGGATCTGATAACAGCCTTTTGTGCAGCTTCAAAGGGCCCAAATGTTCCCTGCCCTACCATTTCCTCCTCTCCTATTGGTGGTCCCTGAGATGGGCCAAGCCCCTACTGTTGCTAGAGCCGTCTCAACAAGGCTGGGGCTGCTAGGGGGTTAGCAGTGAGGAGCTTCCTTTCCTCCACTTGCCTAGCTCTGGCCTGTGGGCTCCAGGGGACACTTACTGCTGCCCAAGACTGAATCACATCTAGGAAAAGACTGGGGTAGATGGAGAAAATGCCTTCTTCTGTTTGGTGGTCCTGGGTTCGCTCCCAAGTCTCAGGAAGAATCTACAGTAGCACTGAGAGATGTTAGAGCTGCCAAGAAAGGGAGGTGGGGGTGAGAGACTGGGAGTTGTTAGCAGATGGCCCTCCCTTTCCCAGCCATACCACACCTCTCAGCCCTCGGGGCTAGAGTCCTGCTTCTGCTTCTCCTACAGGTGAAGAATCATGCAGCAGACCAGGAAGACAGCCAGTTGTAACCCCTCCAGGCTCATCAGCTCCAGGCACCTTCCCGAGTGGTTCCTTTCCTTGCCTTGAGTGATTTTCCAAAGGCCTCTCAGTGGCACCCATGCAACCCATTCTGGAGCAAGGGCAATGGAAATGGAGGCACGGCTCAGCCAGACCAGCCAGGAAGCCTCCCCCCAGTGCTGGCTTTAGCTTTGGTCATGTTTCCAGATGACAGTCTGGGGACTGGCAGGGAAGGGAAGCGGCCTGCAACTGCCCAGCACCAGCTCACCATTCTCATAAAGCTGAGGCCCACTCGTGGAAGGGGCAGCTGGACAGGGCCCACCTGCAAGCACCATCAGCCCTCTCTGACTGCAGGTACTGTTCCAGCAGCTCTCCTCCCTCTCAAAGCCCCCAATCCTGTCTGGGTGTCAACAGGGGTATCCTTTTTGTGTCGTTTCTATCTTGTTTCTTGCTGATGTGATACCATGTATTTCAGATCTGCTTTGGAAATATGTATTATGTCTCTGGGGGGAAATAAAATTTATATTTTTTTCCTCTTGATCAGGGGTTCTCGGTGTGGTCTCCAAGCCTTATTCTGGCCCTTCGGCTGTCCCAGGCCAGCCCTTCCTAGAGAAGCTGAGCAGGCCCGAGACACACAAGCTCAGAAGCTCACACCAAGCCAGGGCAGAAAGGGCACCAGGCTGCCCCGCTTTTCTCCAAACCAGACCTGAGCACAAACCTGCACGGCTCAGGAGCCACAAAGGGAAGATCCTACCTTGTGGTCAGACAGGCCAGCTCTGCCCTGTAAAATGGCCAGACTCCATCTCCAACATCCAGAAACTCTCACTCCTGGCAGTTCAAGTGCCCTCTCCCAGGAGCCAAGACGGGATGAGGGACACCAGGACACATATAAGATAATGCTGTCTCAAGCCCTTGACACCAGGAGTCCGAGAACACACTACCCAGCTCAGAAGAGCCTTGCTCTCTTAAATCCTGTACCAAGAACAACAGAAGTTTTCAGATATAAAAGAGTTTATGTTTTAGCTCAGATATTAAGTGGGAAGGTACAGCCCCCTTGTCCATTCTCTCAAAAGCAGCCCAATAATATAGGAGGAGGGTCACTGGCCGGCCTGCATAGGGTCCATCCCTTACGAGACACTAGCTCCAGGTTCCATTTTCCAGGTAAGTCCAGCTGAAGTCCTTTCCAACTTGGGGGTCAGGCTGCATTCGCAGGTTTCTTCAACTGAGTCGTGGCTGGGAACCAACTCAATTAGAAAAGTTCCTTTAACAGAACAGTTTGTAAAAAAATCATCCCAACACAGCTGTCCAGTGCATCAGTTCTGAGCACGCCTCCCCAGAGCCTCTCCCGTGGTCCGAGTTCTCAGCTTGGCGCACGCAGTCTGCAAGCCGACGGCGCGGGTCCTTTCGGGGACAGCGGGAGCTTGGTCCTCGGCGTCCGTCATTGCTCAGGGTTCTGGTTCAGGGCGGCGTGGCGGCGCCCCTCCGGCGGGCGGCCCGTACTAAGCACTGCTGCAAAACGGGGTAGAGGCGCTGGCAGCCCTCGAGACCCAGGCGCACGGCCTCCGCCCAGCTCTCGGTCGGGCCGCCCTCCCCGCTGCCCAGCAGCCCGGCCACCTGGTTGAGCACCGGCATAAGCGCCACGGTGAGGCCGGCGGCGGCGCGTTCCTCCTCTAGCAGCGTGGGATCCAGCAGCCAGGTGGGCTCGGGCCCCAGCGCGCGGCTTAAACCGCAGCCCACCACCAGGTCGTACATTTCGATGCCCGCGTCGGCCAGGGCGATCGCGGCAGCCGTGAGCGCCGCGGCCAGCGCCGAACCGCCGTCCTCGAGCAGCAGCGCCGACACCTCGAGCTGCGCGCGCGGGTAGCGGCCCAGGCGCACGGCCGGCTCGAGCGCCTCCTGCAGCGCCAGCGCCAGCTCACGCTCCTCGCTGCCACCCGGGGGAGCGCGGCGCCGGCGGCCCGAGAAGGGCGCGCGGCGAAAGTCGCAGAGCAGGCGGCCCCGCAGCGCGGCCGGGGTCTCGCCGCCCGCTCCGGCCGGGCCACCACCGCGCTCACCGCCCTCTACCTGGCGTGGGCCGGACACTGCGCACAGCACCTTGGTGCCTCCCGCCTCCAGGTAGGCCGAGCCCTTGGCCTGGCTCAACAGCCCGGCGCGCGCGTACACAGGCCGGAGCCGCGTCGGGTCGCGAGCGGCCGGCACCTCGTCCTCGTCGGTCGCGTACAACTGAGGCGGCTGCGACTCCTCGGGCCCGCGGATGCGGCGGTTGTCCCCGGGCATGGCGGCGCCTGACGTGCGAGCCGCCTTCACCCGTCGGCCCGGCCTCGCGCACCGGCTCTTCCGCCCGCTCAAAGCCGCGCGCTCGCGCGAGGACTGTCGGGATAGCGGCAGGCCGCCCCGCACCGCCCCCTGCCGGCCCGGAGGGAGAACGGCGAGCGCTGCAGAGGCCTGGGGCCGCCGCAAGGACGCCCGGAGCTCCGTGGATGGATGGACGGATGTACCGGGCAGGCCTGCAGAAGTGGGACCTAGGCCGGCTCGGCTGACCTCTAGCCTTTGCGCTCAGGGTGTAGGGCTTTTTCCTTTCACTTGTGAAGCTGTAATTATTTTAATTTTGCACTTATTTGTGTGACTATTTTATCCATGTTCCCCACTGCCTTGCCCAAGAGGGCAGTGACCTTGTCTTGGTCACTCCTGTACTGTCAGTGCCCTGGCTGGCATAAACACTTGTCGAGTGAATGAACGCTCCTTACCTGGCATGCACATATTGCAACCAAGGGCCTCAGCACCCTCCCTCTATCTGCTTTTCATACTTCTCACCCCCAGGCCTTGTGACTGCTGGCCTCTGCTTCTTCTCTCAGCATAGACCTGCTTTTCCTCCTCCCTCAAAGTCAGCAGGCCTGAGAATGACCCAGGGCCCCAGAGCCAGCCTGCTGTACTCAGGGGACATGAAATCAGCCAGAGCAGGCACAACCAAGTACTGTACACTACTGCTACCAAACCCAACTGTCTTCAGACTTGGGTGAATGGACACAGAACCGGGTCAGAGTCTCCACCCTTACCGTCTAAGTGAGGTCCTGGAACCAGGAATGACGTGGCAGTCAAAGGAGTGGGGGGAGGCAACTGATGTACCCTAAACACCTCCTATACCAAAGAATGCCTCTGACCTCACACCCAACCTGCACATCAAGTGAGGAAAAGGGATATGGGCCTAAAAAATGAACATAATCTCCTACAAGGGGCTCTATTCTGTGGACCACCTCCACAGATGTCTTGAGGAAAATCTAGCGGCCATTATTCCCGAACCTCAGGGGTCTGGGGCTGGACTCGTCAAGGACTGCGACCAGAAGCCAGTTGGAGCCACAGCATTTATTCTACAGACACCCAGGGAGCCACGGGCTGTCACACTGGGGGCACCCATTGTGGGGGGGGTTGGGGGAGAGAGGGGAGGAGGAGATAAGAAATCACATGGCATTATCGAGTATTGCACATGGTCCTTTTATTCTCTGCAGCAAAAACGATTCCTCCCTGCAGGCCCAGAGCCTTGGGTCTGCAGAGAACTCTACAGACACAATCCTGGGGTAGTGGTTCTAGACAGATGGCGCTGATGTGCTCGGGGCAGAAGCGTAACGTGGGAATTGAGTCACAGGCTGGCTCCCAGGTTAACTTCCAGTTACTGCTGGGTTAGGAGGACAGATGGGGCTGTTTAAAGGTCCCAAGATTAGAATGCCCTTGTGGGGGATGGAGCGCTCCTGGCTGGACGGATCCATCTGGGTGCGGGGGAGATGCCTCCTCATGGAAGCCGCCCTTCCGCCTCAGTTCTTCACATCTCCCAGGTGGAGCTGGGCAAAGGAGGTGGCCAGCTGCAGCGCCTCCTGCAGGCAGCCCACGTTCTTGCCTGTGGCCTGAGCGGACACATCTTTGCCACCACCTTTGCCATCCATCAGACCTGACACCTGTTGCACCCACTCACTGGCTTTCAGGCCCCGGTTGGCTGCATTCTAGAAGACAGGAAGGAGAAGTGGGGGTCAGGACAGAGGACGGGATTGAGGGAGACAAGGAGAGGGGTGGGATGGAAAAAGGATGGGGGAGCCAGACACCCAATCCTGCCCTGGGTGATGCTGCCAGAGCTAAGAGAGATCCTACAGTGGGTACGACAGCCAGGGCGAGGCATACCGAGTAGCAAAGCCAGCATGGTTAAACATATCCACCAGGGAGGGGAGAGCCTGAGGGGAAGGGGTGCTGGGGAGGTGACAAACAGGTGAGCAGGAAAACGGCCACTTCTAAAAGGGGTTGCACAAACACACATGGGTCTTGGCAAACAGGCATAAGAAGAACCGAGCTCCCTGAGAAAAGCTATGGCCACTGGCACGGAGCTGCTGTGAGCAAGACTGCAGGGCACTCTGACCTGGGGGACTTGACACAAGCATGTGATCTTGCCAGCCTCGTTATCCACTGTGAAGAGCATGGCAGACGTCTCAGGGGAATGCGTCTTGAAGAGCTTCAAGGCTTCGTTCAGGGCCTGTGGGGAGAACCTGGCATCAGGCCATGGCCCTGGGGAAGGGGGCCACGCTCTCCACAAGTGCAGCGCGTCTGCAGAGCTCAGTTCTCAGAGTGCTCCCATCCCCTACCCCCTTCTAAGAGCAGGTGCTGGTCCCCGGAGCCTGGATGGAGGACTAAGCACAGGGCCTCGCCCACGCTCTGGCTCGGAGCTTCGCCTTCCACCTCGAGGAGCCACAGCTCCCCAGCCACCAGCTCTCTCCATGGCTCAGCCCAACCTCAGTCCCAGAGAGTGGGCCGTCAGGCAACTACTCTGCTCAGAGCCACAAGGCTCCCACTTCAGCCACCAGAAGGCTGAGACCCCGAGAGGAGGAGACAAGCAACAGACAGGCACAGGGCGGTGCCATGGAGCCCCAACCCCGGCTTGCCTTGGCCGAGGCACCGCTCTCCATCTCCAGGATGACAAGGGGCTGGTTGGGGCTGCTGTCAATGAGCTGCTTTGTCTTCTCCAGCACCTGCAAGGAAGGAAGTCCAGAGGAGAGGCCTCAGGTCAAAGGCTCAGACTCCGACACCCAGAGAGCAGGCTGCACAGCCTTTGCTGGGTAAGTCCTCCCGGCTCCTGCACCGCCAGGACTCACCCGCTTCTGGACATCGGCTTTGTTAGCTCGGTCTAGGTCATCCATGATTTTCTTCAAGGATCTGAGATTCTCCCGGAATTCATCCTTCTGCCACTGAGGGATGACTGCGGTGGCCAGAGCCTGGAACCAGAACAGGAACACCACTGGGAGCTGGGCCACGAGGAGCTAGGATGTGAGCCCACCCCACCCTTCTGGCTTCTGACACCGAAGTCCCCCAACCAGTGTCCAGAAGGAGCGAGAACACAAGAACAAAAAGGAATCCACGGGCCTTGAGACCAGTCACTTTATGAGCAACTGCATCAGTTGTAAGGAGCAGGACTAGAGAGAAAGGGGCAGAATAAAGAGAGCTGGGATCCTCTGTTAGACCTGGTCCCCCCAAGGCAGTGAACACAGCCTGTGATGGGCTAATGGGAAGCCCCCGAATATTAACAAACACCAGGAGACCTGGAGACAGTGGGCTCCCACAGCGCCTCTCCCACCCCCCTCAACACCGGTGCCCACTAGTGCTCAGAAGGGGCTGCCCTGCCATCGGCAACGGGGGCAGCAGCTGGTTCCAGGGGTCCGCAGGCCAGGATCCGGGAAGTCCCCTTTGCAAGGTTGCCGGACAAAAGAAGTCAGTCCAAAGGCCCACTGCACCGAGAACCAGGACCTGAGGAGGGAGGCCGCCCTTACCTCACCGAGGTCTGCGATCTCCCTCTGCACATCCTTATTTGGCGCAGTCTGGGCCTTCACTTTGGCCTCCGTGACAGAGAGAGATTTCTTCAAGCTCTCCGCTTTCCTGAGCGCCTGGGAGGAGGACAATCAGAGTTGTAAACTGTGGGTCAGGCAACTTCCAGCTTCACGACTCTGTCTGTAAACGGTGGCAGACGCTGATGGCAGGCTATGGAACAACACCCCCCCAGAACACCAGAACTTTCTCTTCCTGCAGGAGCAAGTGTTTGCAGCCTCGTGCCCCAGAAAGGCGCACCTTCCTCACACCTGGCCAGTGGAACTCAGGTTCAGGGGCTGACGGAGAACTCATGAGCCAGGAGCCCTTCCCACCTATGAGATCATCACTCCTCAAGCCTCGGCACACGTCAGGCGTGAGCTACAGTCCCCACCCCCAGAGCAACTGTCCCCGTACTCCATGCGTCTCAAACTGGGTACAAACCCCTAGGGAGGTGGTGGCTAAGTGCTGGGGGCACAGAAGCCACAGCAAAACTATGGCCTACCCTCCTAGACACAGACATCTTATGGCAGAATTTACCTATATTTTAAAAGATTAAATGTAAGATAGCTAGAACGTTTCCTGCGGTGCTGGCTTTCTTCTGCCAGGCGGGGTAACGGGAGGACACTCTGGAGGGAGTGCTGTACCTCCGATTCTGACCGCAGCGGCCACGTGACCATCGGCACTGTGGATCCAAAGATTGGGCCCCTCTTGCCTTGTTCAAGTAAGCCACAAACCAGCCTGACCTGCTCACCTTCTGGGCTTCGGCACCTGTGACAGCAACAATCCTCCGGATGCCCTTGGCAATAGCTTCTTCACTCACAATCACAAAAGCTCCCGCGTGACTCGAATTCTGCAGATGCCTGAATGGCAGAAGGCAAAGTTCATGGTCCTCACAGCACCCAGGAGCCCTTGGCTGGCAGACAGGAGCCCTAAGTGGTAGTCACTCCCAGGGAAGCTCCCTCAAGGGGATGATGAGAAAAGGCCCTTCGTGTTTATTTCAGAACGCAGCTGTGGCCTGGAAGGGGCAGGCAGTCAGAGAAGGCCTGGCTGGGGCCGATACTGAGCAAGGCACCACGTTCCTGTGCCTCAGTTTTCTCATGCACGAAATGTGGATAGTTCTCCCTCACCGGACTGCTGCCTTCTGTCCCTGCTCAACAGCCTGAGAGTATCGGTGGATTCCCTTTCAAGTCTTACCACAGCACCTCAGACAACCCCAGGAGCTCAGAGAACCTCAAATGCTCATTTACTCTCAGCCACTCCGCAAGGATGATGTAAAGTCTCCGAAAGCTGTTTCCAGTGCTCTAGAGAGTGTCATGTAGAGAGGTATTAAGGCAGATGTGGGACTCATTTGAAGGCCCAATTCTACTGGACAGAGGGAGGCCTGGAATGTGACCTCCCAGATCCTTACCCCATCCTCCACGCGCCCACCTGCTCTCTGCCTGCCTGAGGCTCACAGGAGGCCCTGGATGGGCTCTACCATGGCCTTAAGAATGCTTTTTTCCCCCTGATTTCTTTGCAAGCAGGAACTTCCCAGGCCACCAGACGGTCCCAGAAAGACCCCAAGGGCTATGGAGAACTCCAAGTTGGCAGAAACATGTGGCTGCCCACAGCCAAAGTGAGCCGGGTCTACCGTGGGGCCTGACTCAGGGGCGCTGAGACAATGAGGTTAATTCCACAGATGCTGCTCAAGCCTGCAAAGGGAACTGTGTGAGGCCCTGGGAATGGAAAGTGGCTAGGACCAGATCAGAAGCTCCAGGGCCCTGCTGAATCATGAATCCCCAGGCCTTCTGTCGTCATCCGTCCAGGGAACGAGAGCAAGCAGCTGTAAGTGTTAAGATGACATTTTTCACCTTCCCTCCTTGGAAGAACATTTCATCACACACCCAGTAAATGTCAACGTCAGACACTGAGGGGTCTGATGGGAGCACGCAGGTGCTGATTCCTGGGAACGCTGTTTGGCAACTGCATTTCTGAGGACTCGTTTCAACCTCAGACAAACGAGAGCTGGTCTAGCCTATCACCCACATCCTCCGAGGGCGACGCAGATTAACAAAAGGCAGGCCCGCCCACTGCTCCCCCTGAGGTACTCACGTTCCCCCACAGAACTCAACAGAAGTGAGCGAGCCAGCAGGACCGGAGGGGTCATCCAACAGCTCAGACACCGGGACCCCAATAGAGACGACTCGCACAGGGTCAGGATAGGTCTCATCAAACACAGCCCGCAGGCCCTGGATGGCTTTAGCTGCTGCCAGAGGACAATCCTGGGTGTAGACGGGCTGCCACGGAAAGAAGATAGGAAAAAAAGCTGGGAAAAGATCTTCTCTGGAGGTGCAGTAGGAAGCAGCAGGGAGAATGCAGTCTTGCAGGCAGAGCTCTGGGTTTCTGATCCCGGCTCTGCCCATCATGTGCCCTGAGCCTCCCAAAATAAAGCCCCATGTGTAAAGTCAAGAGGCTCAAAATAGGAATTTCCAACTGCTTTGTTAAACCATGAACCAAATCTCAAATGGATGTGCTATATGTAAAACAGATTTAACTAAAAGAGCTCTGGTTGTCCTAAGGAAGGGGCGGACCAAAGACCTCCCTGAGGCCCCCCACTGAACACCAGCACTGCCCCCTACCCAGCACAGTTAAGAATCACTGCTTTGAACACGTGTTCACAGGACAGACTATGGCTCGACAGAGTGAGAGCATCTGGGCGGGGGCGGCTCCGTACATAGAAAGCGATGGTGCAGGAAGGAGTGAAGTTCATGACCCAAGAGCTCACATGTAACGCAACCTACCTTGGCAGCTTCAATCATCTCGTTTGCAATCTCCTCGGCCTTCTTGATCTGTTGGGTGGACATGGCTCCCTTGGCGGTGAAGTCAAACCGAAGGCGGTCAGGAGCAACCAGGGAGCCTCTCTGGTCAGCCTCCCCAAGCACGGAACGCAGGGCGAAGTTCAGGATGTGAGTGGCTGTGTGGTTGCTCATGACAGGCCTCCGTCGGGGCTATAAAGGGCAGAGCAGGCTGGTGGAGAGGTCCGCAGCGGACTGCTGGTCGGCCCCCAGTACCTGCTCTCCCCTTCCTCCCAAGTACTAGAGTTTTTAGTTGGACCCATGGCTGCCCAGAATAAAGCCTACAGCTTCCCTGGCCGCTAACTGTGGCCATGTAACTAAATTCTGGTCAGTGGGCTGTGAGCAGAAGTGATGTGTACCCTTAAAGGAACACACCCTCCCCTTCCTCTTTCCCACTGTCTAGAACAGGAATTGGCAAGTTACGGCCTATGGGCCGAACCCGTCCTGCAATCCATTTTTGTAACTAGGTTTATTGGAACATAGCCACACCCGTGTGTTTACGTATTGCCTACGGTGCTTTTGTGCCACAACGGCAGAGTCAAGTAGCTGTGATGGAGACAGTATGGTTCAGAAAACCAAAACTATTTACTATCTGGCACTTCACAGAAAAAGTCCCCCAACCCTGGCCTAGAAAATGGATCTGATAGCTACCTTCTTGGACCATGAAAGCAAGGGCAACGCCCCAGGAATGATGGTGGAACAAAAGCAAGGAAGAGCAAGGCCCTGTGACTTTGTGGGGAGGGCCTCTGCATCAGCTCAGACTTTCAGGTGAGAAACACATTTCCGTCTTGTTTTATGCTACTATTATTTTGGAGCTCTGGCACGTGCAGCAGAACCTATTTCTTCATACAGGATCCTTGGCTCCTGAAGAAGTGTTTGAGGTTAAGCTGGAGAAAGGCAATCCGTGAAAATGAAGGTATAGGATCTCAACTGAAATCACTGTGGTCTAACTTGGGAACAGATTTAACTCTCATCGACATCCCTCAAAATTTACTTCTGCACCTTACACGCAATCATCTACTTATAATTTTACTTAGGAGGGACAGTAATGATGGACCAATTTAAAGCCAGAGGAGGAGATGAATTCCTTTCACAACCTGCATCAAATCACTATGACGTACACTTTAAAGAACTCTTGTAATTCTACATGCCAGGTATGCCTCAATAAAGCTGATATTTTTTTTAAAAGGGGAAGGAGAGATGATTACTAACCAGCCTAAAGCAACTCAAACTCACCTCATCAATAAACAGCCGGACCTGATCCCCCACTTTCAGGTTGCCATAGATTGTTCCTATGTGCAGGACATATCCTCCTCGGACCTGAGCGTTCTTCACCGTAAACTCAGTTTTCTAAGAGGAGTCAAGGAGGAGACCAATACATAAATAAATCCAAATACATATGTGTGTGTATATATGTATATATATAAATATATATAAATGGACATAAATATGAATTCTCCCTTTATGTACTATACACACATACCATTAATACCATTATATATACATACATACATATATATATCGACCACTATATAAATATTTATCATTACAAACACACAACACTTTAAATATGTAATACATGTGTATATATACACAGACACAGACACACATACACTCTCCATTAAGGAGCATCTTAGAGAATTAAAGCCATTGTAAGGAAGCTCAAGCCCAAGAGACTAGGTAACTCATCCAAGACCGCAGAGACAGCAGTGGCTGAGCTACAGGCCACGTCTTCTACGAGGATGTCTGCCCTCCAGAGAGCTATCTCTCCTTATTTACAAGGAAAGCCTGGAGGAATCAAGGATCAACCTAAGCAGCCTGGCTGCAAGGATCCTGCTACAAGGGGACCTAACGGTGATGAAAGCAACACAGTACAAGAAGCAGCTCCCTCGGCTTCAGAAACACTGACCACAGAACACGACCCAAAGGTCGGTGGTGTCTGCCCAGCAGGGCTGGGAGCACCGAGGAGACAGAGCAGCTGCCTGGGGCCCAGGCCCGGCCCTTTGCTGGGCCCCCGCCCCCCACTAATGAAGAAGAACTGCTGGCTTACGTCTTCGCTGCTGTCATCGACCTTCACCAGGTAGCCTTCGTCGTAGATCTGCCCTCCTTGCTCGGCATAGAAACAGGTCTTGTCCAGCACCACTCCACACTCCTGGCCCGTGGACACTTCCTCCACAAACATCTTGTCCCTGCGCAGAGCCATCACTGTAGCCACCGCACTCTCAAACACTGCATACAAGGGGAAAACACGGTTGATGACTTCATTCACACATTCTTAGCTGGCTTTTATCGGATTCTATTTCTCAAACTCTCCTTAGGTCCTAATTGTCTAATTTCATGTTGGAAGAAGCCTATTAGACTCCACAAAAGGGCTTAACATGCTGGTTTTCTACTGGAGAATATAATACTCAGTAGGGGTGACCAACTGTCCTGGTTTGCTTGGGACCAAGGGATTTCCCCGGGTATGAGGAAACACTGGGACAATTTCAGCGTCAACACTGGGACAATTCTGGGAAAATGGGACAGATGGTCACCCTAACTGTGAGCTACTGAACAGAAACCTGGTGAATTTGATTAGTAGGTATTTAAGAGTAGTAATAAATTCCCTACTCCAAGGTCAATTCATAAGGAATGTATTCCTTTTGTGGGCTTCCTTAGATAGATTTAAGTATCTCTGCTGGAGCAAAAAAAGCAAAAACATGTAGCGCCTGTATATTTCTTTTGAGTTGTCTTAACTTTAGAACGCTACTATCCCGATGCAAAATTCAACAGCCACTGTGAATTTTATCAATCAATGTCATTTTCCTTGTTTCCTGCAAGATGTTGCAATTAGGGAAGACTGGGTATAAGATACAAGGAATCTCCTGGTAAATTTCTTTTTCTACAACTTCCTGTGAATCTATAATTATTCCAAAATAAATAGAAAGTCAATCACCAAGGGTCTCTCTGAGTATAAAATTACACAGCATGAGTACACAGCACTGCAGGCAAGGCTACCATTGGATATCCTGGGTTCCTAATCTCGAGACTCATTGCTTGAAAACCACCCCAGATGAGCACACTAACATACCGTAGCTCCCACCGGAGTCCGAATGGTAATTATACTTTGGGGAATCATCTGTTGCCTCCAGACCCTTTTCCCGGAGCTCTTCAATAGCATAAATGTCCAGCATAATGAGATCTTCCCCACCAGCTCCCTTGCCCTGTGATTTCAGCTGCCAGTAAGAGAAATAAGCATAAGTTACCTCAATGTCAAAGAAAAAGAACTCTGAAGGACTTGAAATTGCTAAACTATGCCCAATGTAAAGCTCTAAAACAGAGTTTTTTGATCTCAGCACTCCTGACATTTGGGGCCAGGTAACTCTTGTTCTGGGAGGCTGTCCACTGAAGGATGTTGAGCAGCATTCCTGGCCTCTACCCACTACAGGCCAGTAGCATTCATCTCCAGTTGTGAAAACCAAAAAATGTCTTTATACGCTACTGCCAAATATCCCCTGGGGTAAAGGGGGCAAACTGCCCCCACTTGAGACTCACTGGTCTTGGAAAAAACAGAATTTCAAAGACTTTAATGGGAGGAAACTCTTTCTTGCCTTGCAGCCAAGTGCTGCCTTGATTGGTGCGGAGTTTCTTGCTCATTCCCCAAATGCTTTACCTGAGCCAGCTTCCTCTCCTCTTCAAAGCCATCCATATCTACCACCAGGCCCTTCTCTTCAGCAATCAGTCCAGTAAGATCCACTGGAAACCCATAGGTGTCATAGAGGAGCCAAGCAGTGTCCCCTACACAGCACAAAGGCATCACGTAAGAATGACAAGGATGGCCCGCCTTCCTTTCCATCCCGACCCCTTCCCAGGAGGACACTGGCAGTGACAGGAGGGATTAAAGAGCCAGGCAAGTGAGTAATGGTTCTGTGTATCTGTCAGAAAATCCATCAAATCTTTTGCAGTCAACCTGGGGGAAGCACAAGAGGTCCCTGGAAAAGTTCTGTTTCTTAATCTGAACACAAGTGTGCTCAGTTTGTGGAAATTCATCAGGCTTTCACCTTGAACATTACATTATACTTCCATAAAAAGTAAAAACTTTTGGATTTAATTTTCCTGTCTGGTAAAAAATTAAAGTTGTAAAACACTATATACTATTCGTTCCCATTTTTTGCTTGTGCACGTGCACACACCCCTATATACGTTTGTATGCAAATACAGAAAAGTCCTGAATAGTTATACAACAAACTCTAAAGAGTTGTGACTTCTGAGAAATGAGTTTGGGAAAGAGGATTTTCACTTTTTACTTCTGTACTGTTTGAATACTTTGCCACAATATTTATTTATTTTTGTCTGTGTTGGGTCTTCGTTTCTGTGCGAGGGCTTTCTCTAGTTGCGGCAAGCGGGGGCCACTCCTCATCGCGGTGCGCGGGCCTCTCACTATCGCGGCCTCTCTTGTTGTGGAGCACAGGCTCCAGACGCGCAGGCTCAGTAATTGTGGTTCACGGGCCCAGTTGCTCTGTGGCATGTGGGATCTTCCCAGACCAGGGCTCGAACCCGGGTCCCCTGCATTAGCAGGCAGATTCTCAACCACTGCGCCACCAGGGAAGCCCTAAAATGTTACTTTTATAATCTTACTATAAACCCCATTTTACACCAAAAGCGGTCTAACCAAGCTATGCTCAGCCTTTGGAAACACAGGAGTCCACTGTCGGTTTGTGAGAAAGGGCTTGCCTCTTCCAGAAAGATGAACCAGCCTATTGAAGAAAGGAACAAACCGGTCCTTACCGGGAATGGTTTTGCTGTCTCCCAGGCTCTGAATTTTCCTGTCCAGGATGCGACGCCCTCTGCTGAGCGTCTTGAGAAATTGCACCTCTTCTTCATTTATGATGTCCTTCACCATATCTGGGTCCTTCTTTAGCTCAGGAAATGCATCTCCCTGGTAAATGGGAAACACAGATATGAGCCCAATGAAGGCAGGGACTATACTATGACTCCTCTAAAAATTCTCATTAACAGTGTGATATCTCCCACTCTACACCTTTTAAGGTATGTGCTTCAGTACAGAAGAGGTGAACAGGAAATACACCTACCAGGGACTGGACGACAACATCTGCTAATGTAGCAAAGAAACCCCTGCTGGCGTTGAGTTTCTCATGGGAGTATCGAACAGCCCGGCGGAGAATCCGTCTCAACACATACCTGTAAGAGGCAGAACCCAGTCTCCTGCTAGACAACATTCCCAGCCGAGTGTTTTGTAGTGGGTCCTTTGGAATTCTACCCAAGCAACATGACCAATTTTTTGTCTTTCTCTTTCAGATTCTTTCTTTTATCCTAAGCCTGCTTTTTTTTTTTTTTTGCATTCCCCCAAGGTCATTACATTAATTCCAGCATAAAACTCAGTAATATAATCCACAAATATGCATCAAGGATAACCTTGGTTTATTTTCCAAGCTTGTTCTGTTGAACCAGAGATGGAGGCAAGAAGTACAGACCAGACGGCCAACTTGATGCCCACAATCCAATCCCAGGTCCTGGCTGTCAGTAATGAAGTTGCCTGGGGTTCATCAGTATCTCCCCTGCCCCTGCCAGTATCTTATCAGACAACCTTAAATACAATCCTTGTCATCTTGTACTTGGCAGCAGAAATTTAATATAGCGAACTCTTCAAAGTGAGCTGAAACTCCCTTTATCCCTAAAAAAAATAAAAGGATCCCTCCAACTACCTAGAAGACAAACAATAACGAAGTATGGTGTTAAGTTCCACGGAGAGCCATAAAACTCAACAGCGTCAGTCCTAACCCTGCCCCACGTGTAACACACTTACCCCCGCCCTGTGTTGTCAGGTCGGCCACCATCAGCCAGGGCCACGGTGATGGTCCGAGCGTGGTCGGCCAGCACCCGGTAGGCCATGTCGATCCCATCAGCATCATCAGCACCAACCTTCCCAGTGTATGGCCGAGCACCCGTGCCCTACAGATAAAAACCAGGAGGCAGCTCATCAGGAAGCAGCCCTCCTAGTGTTGCCTCACCCTAGGAGGTTCAGAGAGGACTGACGGGGCATAAAGAGAAAGGATGACCCTCTTGCCAGATCCTATAACCCCAAGAAAGGTAACAGGAGCAAGAGTGAAGAGCCTCCAGCTAGGCCCCTGCACACAATAAAATACAGTGCCTTGTGCTTAGACCCCTGTGTTATTAACAATGAAGTTGGTAGATGGTCACAGGTACCCTCACCTGGCAAAGCATATGATTGTTTTATCTTTGACAGTACTAAGGGTCCAGCCTGAAACTTCCATAGAAGTCTGCAATAGGACCAGTACCTTCTGAATGGCTTCAAAGTAAGGGACAAAAAGGTCAGTGTCATAGTTGGACATTTTATTCTGCAGCACAGACACCAGTCGCTCCAGGCCCATCCCTGTGTCAATGCTTTTCTTGGGAAGAGGTTTCAGAATGCCATCGGTTTCCCTGCAAGATCCAGAGAAAGAGGAGGATGAAACATGGACTCAGGCTGCCACCTCTCCCTGCTGGGTAGAACTCACTTTGCAGTTTGCAGGCTGTGACTATTTGCCATTTGCCTCTGCCTGTTTTGGTGGGAGGAGGGGAGTGAAGGGGGAAAGGGAAGAAATACTCTGGGGTTCATTAAAGAGTGAGGCAAGCTTCAAGGAAATGAGCTTTAAAACAGCAGTTCAAATTATAGCAAAAATGACATTATAGGAATAGCCCTTAAGCAGGTAGTATGTGGAATAAAACTAGTTTATAAAAGAATAGGCCCAGCCCTGTCCCAGAGATCAGAGGGAAAACCTGAGAAATAAAATTGAACAAATGTCCACAAGATCCCATGATGCCTTTAGCAGTGCCCCACCGTCCCCAAAGACGAGGATGGGAAGACAGCCGTGTGCTCTGAGTTCCTCTCGTTCTACGCAGCTTGAGGAAAGGTGCTGCTCTTAGCAGGAACAGATCAGGACCCCAAGGCCACCTGTTATACTGGATGAACACGAGGTTCCAGATCTCTAGCACATTGGGGTCATCCTGGTTGACGAGGTGCGCCGCATCCCGACCACCAATCCGGTCATAGTGGATCTCACTGCAGGGACCACAAGGGCCTGTGTCACCCATCTCCCAGAAGTTATCCTTCATGTTGCCCGGGAGGATTTTGCTGTCATCCAGCCTGCAGAGAGCGGGAAGATAAGCCCAGTTATAGCTAGTAACAGGATTCTGCACAGACTTGCATCCACCAAAAAAGGAGATCCTTATGCATTTCTAGAAAGAAGGCTCACTCTTTGGCAATTACTAGTGCTGAGTCTGCATTCAAATCCTGATAAAGAAGCAGAACATGATTCTTTTCAAGAGTGACTACAACAGAATACAAAATGCACATATGCTGTGATCATAAATAAAAACATGTAAACATATAGATAAAGCCTAGAAAGGAACACATAAAAATGAAAACTTTCATGCTGAATATGACCAGAATTTACCTATCTGTCTATCTATCTATCTATCGGCCACCCGGCTTGTGGGATCTTAGTTCCCTGATCAGGGATGGAACCCATGTCCCCTGCAGTGGAAGTGTGGAGTCCTAACCACTGGACCACCAGGGAATTCCTGACCAGAATTTAAACAAATTTCTTTGCACGTTTCTTTGCAAATGTTCCTTCATTTTTATAAATGAAAACAATTATATTATGACAGTATAAGTGTTGAAAAAAAGCAGCTGATCATTTAAAGTCACCTCTCTATGCCTCAATTTAGTCATCTTTTACCTTAAAATGACACCAAAAAGAATTTAATAAGGTTAAAACATTTCCAAAATATTGACTCTGCTGAGAATTGCTAGATAACAGAGCACTCAAAAAAGATTATGCTTGCTTGAAAACAAAGTACAGATATATACAAGCCAAGTAAAACAGGATTCAAAAAGTCAAGATTAGTATTTAAGTTTCACATGTGTTACTACTCAAAACATCCAAGTACATTTAGACTATAGAGTCTAACCAAAGAGGGATTTCAGACCAAGTACAAGGGGAAGCTGGATTGGAATAATATACCTGGAGTAAAAGTAATTTAAAAAAAAAATTAAAAATAAAGGAGAAGTAGCAGTGCTTAAGTATATAAAAAGCTACGCACTAAAGGACAAGAGAGTGTAAGTAAAAAGAACAAGAAAATGAGACAAGGACATCATGGGCATTCTTGTTATCTACAGGGGAACATCATTCCACAATCAGATTCCTCTTGATACAGAGCTTCATAAATTCTATTATGTTCAAAGCCCAGTACACATATCGCTCATCTATCATGTTACTTTTTATGCTATGTGATTTTTTTTTTTTAAATATATTTATTTATTTATTTATGGCTGCGTTGGGTCTTCGTTTCTGTGCGAGGGCTTTCTCTAGTTGCGGCGAGCGGGGGCCACTCTTCATCGCGGTGCGCGGGCCTCTCACTGTCGCGGCCTCTCTTGTTGCGGAGCACAGCCTCCAGATGCGCAGGCTCAGTAGTTGTGGCTCACGGGCCCAGTTGCTCCGTGGCATGTGGGATCCTCCCAGACCAGGGCTCGAACCCGTGTCCCCTGCATTGGCAGGCAGACTCTCAACCACTGCGCCACCAGGGAAGCCCTATGCTATGTGATTTTATATTAGAATTATATTACGTTAAAAAAAAAAAACCCACAACTTCCTTTGTCCTAGACCTGTTTGACGCCATTACATTTCTATAAGAAATAAACTGTTTCATATCAATACACTCTGTTGAAAAAGACACACACATACACACAGGGCTACAGAAATATGAAAAAAGGCCTGAGAGACTCTATATGGGGTATCAAACTATTAACAAGGACTAATGTTAGGGATCTTCCATTTCCTATTTTTTACACTTCCATATAGTTTGAAATTTCACAACATATGCACTCTATGTACAATTTCTAAAAATATATAAAAAGCAAAAAAAAAATGAGACTCTTTATGTTGGCTTTCAACGACAGAATGATCAAGTAAACCTACTAAGAAGCAACGGATGCACCAAAGGATAATTACTCCCAGTCACCTCCACCTCCACATACACACCCCGAAACAGGAAATGGCGACGCACCCCAAGTCCTAAGACCCCACTCTGGCACTGAGTGTAGGAACCATTTTATTCTTCCATACTCATACTCTCCACATGCGAGCTACATTCTTACCCCAAGTTTTGCCAGATCTGTTTGCACTCCAGGTCTGGTTCTAAGCCGGCTGCTTCATCCCCCCCAAAGTAAGTAACGTAGAGTCTTTCAACTGGAATGCCAAACTCTTGGGTGAGAAGTTCTAGAGCCATCTTACATGCCAATTCCTACAAAAAGATCAAAAAGATGTGGAATATGACCAAACCAGAATCTATTTAATATGAGTAGGAGAGGTCCAATACAGTATCTTCACCATAAACAGTAAATTTACACAAGAAATCCACACGTAAACTGAAATCATAAAATTACAGGTACTGCTTCCAAGAAGTCTTAGAATTGATAAATGTCCTTCACTTCTGAATCTGCTAGATGATATTTTGTATCATGAAACAAGCAAAGTTAGAACCCATTTCCCTCCGCAGAAATGACTGTTTTGCTCAAAATCCCTTTGATCTTTGCTCAAGGATCTCCTCTTTGAACTTACCTTGAAGTAATCTCCAAAAGACCAGGAGCCCAACATCTCAAAGAAGGTGTGATGATAGACATCCTTGCCCACATCGTCCAGGTCATTGTGTTTGCCCCCAGCCCGGATGCATTTCTGGGTATTGGCAGCTCTGCTCAGCTTTGCCATAGGGTGAGATGGGTCAACAGTATTCAGAAAGATGGGTTTGAACTAAAAAAGAAAGGGAACATTTCAACTTTTAAAGAGCTGCTGTTATATCAGGTGGTTACATGCTGGCGGGAAGAGAACACACATAGACCATTCCCTTCCGGATGTGATTAGCCTGCAATACAGAAACTTATCAGAGGCAGGTGGCCCTGTGGGCTGCAGCAGAGGCAGCCTGTCTTGGAGCAGCTCCTCCCTGGTCCTAGTTCTCCAACGGTCTCCACCACTGCCAGTAACACCAACTGCGCAAAGCAAAGCCCTGCCAGATCTGGGATAACAGTCAAGGTTGATGCAGTGAAACCTGTGCTTCCTCTCAAGTCTCTGCAGTCAGGGCTTATACCATCTTTCTGGAAGAACTTATTCTAAAACCAGTGTGCCGGCTTGGTAGTAAAGGTGATAAGGAAGAAAAAAATTTGAGACCTGTTAAGGGAGTAAAATGAGCACCACTTGGTCACACTAAGTCACACTAGCTCCATAATCACACATGGCTGGTGTGTGATTAGATATAGAGTTACCATTGTTGCAGAAAGTACATTGTACAGTCCTGCGCTAGACCGTAAACTCCTTAAAAGCAGAAACTATCTTACTTAGCTATTATCCAGCATCTAGAAAAGTACCTGAAAAGAATAGATGCTCAATAAATACTAATTCAAAATGTAAAAACAAACAAAGCAAAACAAAAAAAAACGCAAGGTATTTCTGATTAAGAGGCATAGAGCACGTAAGCAAATGACTGTCTGGGTTCAAATCCACGCTCCAGCATTTACCAGCTTCGTGGGGTTGGGCAGTTTACTTGAGCCTTCAGTGCCTCAGTAGGATGGCACAGAGTGAGGATTAAATGAGTGAATATACATAAGACATAGAGCAATGCCTGGCGTATAGGAGGTGCTACACGCAGGCTACTAGTTACTGTTATTCAGAGAATGTTTATAAACCTTGGACTCCATGGTCCTTCTGCCAAGTACATTCAGTTCATGTGGGAGAAGACAAAGCCTAGGTATGCCTGAGTAGAATAAAACTGTTCCAGTGTTCCAGAAAACTCACCACCTTGGAAGAGTCCACCTAAAATTAGTGCCCTCAATTCCAGGTGTACGCATGGGACTCACACAACTGAAAACACTTTTATAACTTCATGGTTCATGTAATACAGGTGGAAAATGTTCCCAGCGCCTCTAGTTTTCCATGCTAGAGAAGAGACCTGAGAGAAGAGAAAATGTCAACTTATCCCACAGTGAGGGGCATCCTAAGGGCTGGTGGGTCCACCGGGCTAAGCAGTCACCCAGAGAACCTCCAAAGGAAAGTCCTGAGGGCCCCATCTAACCTGAATCCACTTCCAGCCAATTAAATAGTTTTCAGTGTCACAGGTATATTGAAAAACTCCTTTTAAACACCTTTATAAACTTGTGATGCTCTCATTACTTCAAGAGAAAATGCTTGTCTCCAAAAATAAAACTTTTAAATATCTTTTATAGTTCAATTGCCCCAAACACAAATCCTACTAATAAAGTTTTGTCAGCAGTAGATCCGAATTGGCATTCGTGGCAGTAGCTTCAAGAAAGGAGTTTAAAAAAAAAAAAAAAAAAATCAGTAAGCCTGTTCATGGGACTTCCCTGGTGGTGCAGTGGTTGAGAATCCTCCTGCCAATGCAGGGGACACAGGTTCGAGCCCTGGTGCGGGAAGATCCCACATGCCGCGGAGCAACTAAGCCCATGCGCCACAACTACGGAGCCTGTGCCCTAGAGCTCGTGAGCCACAACTATTGAAGCCCACGTGCCACAACTACTGCATCCCGCGTGCCTAGAGCCCGTGCTCCGCAACAAGAGAAGCCACCGCAATGAGAAGCCTGCGCACCGCAACGAAGAGTAGCCCCCGCTCGCCACAACTAGAGAAAGCCCGTACGCAGCAACGAAGACCCAACGCAGCCAAAAATAAATAAATACATACATTAATTAATTAATTGAAGAAAAAAATAAGACTGTGCATGGCCTAGAATCGGAATGAAAGCAAAGCCTTAAAAGAATCCTGAAGAACTGACATTTTATAAAGAAAAAAACAAGGACAATGAAAAGATGAAGAAGAACCACAACAGCTGAGTTAACAAGTCTCTTCAGGGCTCAGCAAGATTAACCCAGCCTCTGATTTTAATAAAGCACAGCTTTTTCCTTAGGAAAAAAAAAAAAAGGCAAAACTTTACAGACTAGATGTAGGCTGTATTTTTCTTGAGAGGCATACAAGTTTAATCCATGAGTATCGAGGTCTCTCATCATAATTAAAAATAATGATAGTTAATATTCAAGTACCGGGGCTTCCCTAGTGGCGCAGTGGTTGAGAATCTGCCTGCCAATGCAGGGGACACGGGTTCGAGCCCTGGTCTGGGAAGATCCCACATGCCGCAGAGCAACTAGGCCCCTGAGCCACAACTACTGAGCCTGCGTGCCTGGAGCCTGTGCTCTGCAACAAGAAAGGCCGCGATAGTGAGAGGCCCGCGCACCGTGATGAAGAGTGGCCCCCGCTTGCCGCAACTAGAGAAAAAGCCCTCGCACAGAAACGAAGACCCAACACAGCCAAAAATAAATAAATAAATAATTTTAAAAAAAAATTCAAGTACCTACTTCAAATACTGTGCTAAACATTTTAAATGCATTATTTTATTTACTCCTCACTGCAACCTAAAGGCAGGCACTATCATTATTCCTCATTTCACAGACAAAGAAACAGAGGTTCAACGACATAAAGTAGATTCTGCAAGATCACACAGGAAGGACAGAACTGGGATTCTGACTGACTCCAGGGCTGCTTTGCTGCCTCTGTGGACAAAAAAAGCCAAGGGGAAGGGAAAACACCCTTACCTGGTTCATGCCTGCGTTGGCAAAGAGCAAAGTGGGATCATCCAAAGGGATGGTGGCAGATGAGTGAACATAGGTGTGTTCATTTCTCTTGAAGAAATCTATAAAACGCTGCCGGATTTCACTTGCTGTTAGGGTTGAGTCCATCTCGAAAATAACCCTACGGAACTAACCAAAGGAAAAATGAAAGAAAATTAGGGGAATTGAAACTAAGAGATAAGTAAACATTACACAAGACTCCTAGCTTCTCAGGCCATGTCAAAGCAGGACACGGGTAAGCTGTTTGATCCTAAAACCTCTATGTTCTAATGTCCAAGGCTAAAATCATCATCGAAGCAAAACTTGCTGCAGTAGCAGACAGCAACCCCACATGCTCTTCCTTCCCCGGCCAACCTCAATCTGTTCAATACACCAACACATTAAGCGGAGGAGGTGGTTTCTTCATGCATTCATTCACTGCAAAAATGTATGGAGCGTCCGCTGTTCCAAGCCCTAGGTCAGGAATTAAGAAATGGGAATAAAACCTCACAGTTCAGTCTAGCAGAGGAGCCCCCTGGAGACGAGGGAGGCTCAGGAGACCCAGGTTCCAGTCCTAGCTCCAAGTCCTTAAGGGAATTACTTCACCAACAAAAGGGGGCCATAACAGATGAACTCTAAGGGCCCTTCCAGCTCTGTCTTAACCCACATGCCTAGAACTGTGCAAAGTTCCACTATTCCCAAAGCCAGGGCCTCTAGGTTTGGCCTGACCGTCTTGGGGAGGCAACAGTGGACCTGGGGATGGGTCCATCTGTACAAGGAACTGCCTTGCAAGTAGCAGGAATGTACCTGCCTCCACTTAGCTCCTCCAGAACCCAAGTGCTAAACTGCTGCCTTCCCAGCTATTTGACTGCTAGGGAGTGAGGACGTTGTTGCCACACTGAGGAAGTAGAGCTCAAGAGCCAGTGAAAGAGAGAGGGAATCAGAAGAGAGGGAAATTAGGAATAAAACAGCTTTACAGTTTCAAAGCGCTTTCACATATATTACACGGCTTCTCTGACAGGCGGGTTAGAGAGAAGTGACAGGCCTTGGTAGAGGGTACCAATCACAGGCATGGAGTTGTAGTGCCATGTAGCACTGGGTGTCCAGAAAAATAGGAACCATGTCATTCACAACATTATCGAAAAGTCTCTAGAATTCTAGACCTAGCTCTAACCTTTAAAAAGTCACTTTGGGGGACTTCCCTGGTGGCGCAGTGGTTAAGAATCCGCTTGCCAATGCAGGAGACACGGGTTCGAGCCCTGGTCCGGGAAGATCCCACATGCCGCAGAGCAACTAAGCCTGTGTGCCAAACTACTGAGTCTGTGCTCTGGAGCCCGCGAGCCACAACTACTGAGCCTGTACGCCACAACTACTGAAGCCCGCGTGCCTAGAGCCCGTGCTCCACAACAAGAGAAGCCACCGCAATGAGAAGCCCGCGCACCACAACGAAGAGTCGCCCCCACTCACCGCAACTAGAGAAAGCCCCTGTGCAGCAACAAAGACCCAACGCAGCCAAAAATAAATATAAAAAAAAAAAAAAAGTCACTTTGGGGACTTCCCTGGTGGTGCAGTGGTTAAGAATCCACCTGCCAATGCAGGGGACACGGGTTCGAGCCCTGGTCCGGGAGGATGCCACATGCTGCCAAGCAACTAAGCCCATGCACCACAACTGCTGAGCCCGCGAGCCACAACTACTGAAGCCTGTGCGCCTAGAGCCCGTGCTCCGCAGCGGGAGGGGCCACCGCGATGAGAGGTCCGCGCACCGTAACGGAGAGTAGCCCCCCCGCTCACCGCAACTAGAGAGAGCCGGCATGCAGCAATGAAGACCCAACACAGCCAAAAATAAAAACAAACAAACAAACAAATAAATAAATAAATTTATTTTTAAAAAACAGTCACTTTGGGACTTCCCTGGTGGTCCAGTGGTTAAGACTCCGCGCTTCCAATGCGGGGGTCGCGGGTTCGATCCCTGGTTGGGGAACTGAGATCCACATGCCTCACAGCATGGCCAAAAATTTTTTTAAACAATTAAATAAGTAAAAAGGCACTTGTCCTAAATTTGTTTCCTTTTTCGTAAAAAAGTAAGATCTACTCTGCCTACGCCACCTGGGGTTTGAGGCTCAAAAGCCATCCTGTATTTGGAAGCAACTTGTAACCTGGAACAAATTGGATACTATTACTTTACATCACTTAGCTCAAGGTTTTCTTCCTTCCTAGGAGGAAGATACAAAGAAAGATGTACACAGCGAACATGATGAGACTGACTCTTAGATTTATGTTTAATCACAATTTCAACTGATTTATTCACAACTCAATCAACTCATTACTCAAACAAAAAGCCCATTGGGCAAAAAGATGGTGAAACACGGGCAGACAGAGCCAAGGAGCTGACTAAAATCCCCACAGCTGAGGACTTTCTGTTCACGCTAAGGAGTCAAGGCTATGGTTTCTAGAAAGTTTGTCACACCACATTCTTCCTCGACCCTTCTCATCATGGCTCTCAATGAATATTAATCATGGTAGCAACAATGAACGTACGGTGCTAATTCTGCCTGAGCAGCAACATCATAGCTGTTTCAGAATGTTCATTGCTCCTCCTCTAAATGTGTTACCTGAGGAAAATAAGCAGTTCCATTCCAAAAGACACATGAATTTTCCATCTTTGTTTATTCATTCAACATATTGAATACATACTGTATGCTGGGAACCAAGATGAAAGAGAGTTCATGCCCTTAATAGGGAGATAGTCACAGAAATAACTGCAGTATGATGTAAAAGGATCCAATATATTGCTGTTAGGCCCAATGGAGGCTGGGACTATTAAAGGCTGTGTCACCATCACCACTCATTCATTTATTCAATATAAATACACAGGAAGGCTATATTGGATACAGAAGTAGCACAAAGGAGGTCAGACTCCATTTTCCAGCAGGAACTGTAAAGGTCTTAAGTACCTTAAATCACACTGGCCTTTGGGTTTAAGGCTCCAGCCACTGGACCTTTCAACATGCTCTTCACTTGCCAGGTAAGCTGACTACCCTATTCTCCCTTTTTGCCTTTTCCTAGTTAATTTCTCATTGTTGGCATCTCAATTTCAAAGAGACTTATTTAAGGAAGTCTTCTCTTTCTTGATCAGATTCTCCCTATTTTATTCTCATAGCCCCAGGTGTCTCCCGTCATAATTTGCACATGCATTTGACAGCTGGAGGTCCATCTCCCCAACAGGCTGTAAGTTCTAGCCCAGTGGGAATCATGACTGGTGGTTTTTGCTCACCATTACGGGTATGGCCTCAGCATCCAGCACAGTGGTTGCTAAGTATTTCATGGTATAATTAATAACCCTTTAGTAGAGAACTGCGAATGAACTTAAAGCACACTGGAAACGCAGACCCTGAAAAAGTAATAGCCAAACGTGATGGAGCACGGAAAGTGCTTCTAGATGGGCCTGGACTAGTATCAGTTATTAGCTAATTTTAAGAATTTATGGAACGGCTCACAGCCTGATTCCACCCGTCTTGACCACTCTACCCGCCCGCAACCCCGCCCGCCCCTAGGGGATTAAAACCAGGGGAGATAAAACCTCAGCTTTGGGCGGATGGTCAGCGACAACAGTGATCCTTCCAAGGTCTCGGTCCTCAGCAAGGCCACCCGAGGCCACTCCACCCCCAGCGCTCCAAGGGTCTGACAAAAGGCCACTCTCCAGCTGCCGTGTCGCCAAGCGGCTGCCTCAACCCCGGCTCCAGCCCATGCCCCCGTTCCAGAGGACTCACAGGGCCTGGCCTAGGGACCAAACGCCAAGCACAGCCGCTATTGCGGCGCCGTAGAACTCTCTCAGAGGTCAATCTGCTTCTCCCGAGGGTCGCAGTTCCTAACTCCTCCCTCAACGCCCAGCGCCCGGAGCCACGGTTACCTGTTCCCGCAGACACGCAGATGTACCAGCGCCAAACCGCTGCCCTCGGCAGCACGCACCGCCCCGTCCAACCAGAGCGCGCGGATGGAAAGTGCCCCGCCGCGCCTTACCTTCCCGAGAAATTATTGGTCATCCGACATGCCAGTCAACTGGAGCACGAATCAGCTTATTAGTTGGTTTCTGGGAAGGCGGCTCTAAATCGGCTGATGCAATGGCAGGGAAAGAAGGGACTGGGGCACGTCACGTGACAAGTAAGGATGTGGACTTCTGGGGACCGACATTTTAGTATCCATACTCAAAATCCTAGTAGTTGACATGATTAATAAGGGGGAAATGGTGACGTGTGTTTGGTAGAGGTCACAGCTCTTAGTATCTAGTTATGTTCGTTTTAGTTGCAGAATGGTATGCAGACCTCAGATTCTGATACGTTGTGCTCATGGATACACTTGTCCTTTAGACCTTCTTGGATTTGGTGTGGAAGAAATAACGTACTCTTTGAGAGACAATTAAATTGGCATTTGGTCCTCGATTTGCCTTTGAAAAGTAATAGTTAATGTTTATATGTGAGGCATTATTAAACATTTCCTACATTATTTTGTTTATTTTTTTAACCGTGTATGAGGCAGGCCAACTGGCATACCTTTTACAGATGAGGTAACTGCCTTGCCTAAGTACACACTGAAAAGTAAGTTAAAGGGCCAAGATTCAAACCCGTTTCTGTTCAACTCCAAAGCCCATGACCTAAACCTCTCCACTATTAACCTACATCATCTTGTATATCTAAATGCAAGGGTATAAAATTGTGCTGCTGGTCATAACTGGGTTAAAGATATTGTTACGGAACACAAGTTCATATGCCCCATGCACAGGGAGGCCAAACAACCCAAAAAGTGGGAATTCGGAGCAGAGAAAGGTTTATTGCAGGGATAAGCAAGGAGAACGGGTGGCTGGTACTCAAAAACCCCAAACTCCCTGATGATTTTGGGGGGGGGTTATGGTAAAATTTAGGGTGAGGGCTGCAGGGTGTGTGACGTTCTTCTGATTGGTTGGCGGTGAGGTAACAGGGTAGTGCTCCAGGAATCTTGTGCTCAGCCTGAAGTTACCATCCCCCACCTGAGTGGGGGGCCTTAGTTCCTGCAGAAGAACTTAAACATATTATATGTATATTCCTTGAAGAGGAACCAGGACCCTACCCCAAGGCTGCACTATTGTTTCCTGACTGCTCTTCCCTTGTTTCTGCATTCCCTCCCTTCCCTGATTAGCAACTGTCTGAATCTGCCCTTTGGAACTCTGGGAAGGTCAAGGAGGCTGAATAAAACCTATTTCCTAGAAAGGCTTTTGTGCCCAGGATGGCCCCACAGGGTCCTGCTTGGTTTCAATACTTCAGAAAAATTTTACTCATTTTATGTAAAAGAGCATGCTACACAAATAGAAGGTCAAGCTCAAAAGCTATCAAAAAGTCACTTAATTTCCCAGTTCACAGCAAAGCATTAATAATCATCATCACACCTAATGTTTGTTGAGCACTTAGTATGCAGCAGACACTGATCCTCACAACAACCTTATGAGTTACTTTTATTACCTGCTATTAACAGCTGAGGAAACTTAGGCACCCAGAGGTTAAGACAGCTAAGGTCAAAACCAAGAGAGATAACTGTTCTGATCCAAAATGGCCCAAAATAGGTCTTCCCTGGTGGCGCAGTGGTTAAGAATCCGCCTGCCAATGCAGGGGACAGGGGTTCGAGTCCTGGTCTGGGAAGATCCCACATGCCGCGAAGCAACTAAGCCCGTGCGCCACAACTACTGAGCACAGACTACTGACCCAGCGTGCCACAACTACTGAAGCCCACGCGCCTAGAGCCCGTGCTCCGCAACAAGAGAAGCCACCGCAATGAGAAGCCTATGCACCGCAATGAAGAGTAGCCCTCGCTCTCTGCAACTAGAGAAAGCCGCTCAGCAACGAAGACCCAATGCAGCCAAAAGTAAATTAATTAAAAAAAAAAAGATATTTAACAAAATGGCACAAAATAGCATATTTAGTCACAACAACCTGAGAAATGGGTCAGACTTTTGTACCCGCACATTTAAAATGGAGAGCCAAAATTGTACAAACTGTACTTTCAAAATAAAGTAATATTGGTTGTAGCCTTAATAACTTAGCTATGTTGCCATAGTTGTTGCTGTTAATATAGCATTTTCACTAACAAAAGAATTGAAGATAGATTAAAAAATGTTTTTTATTCCCCAGTGATTGGTTCGGTACACATGAAGAGAAATTGTTGAAGCCCAAAAGTCACATTCTTCTAAAAATGAATTTTCTACATGAATTATTCAGATAATTACCCAATTCTCTATGATACTATTACCGAGTCCAAGCTCGCTCTGCTCGCCACACAACAGGCCAGTAAATCAGAGACGAGGTGTTGAGGCAAGGAATACGAGTTTATTCAGGAAGCCAGAAGACAGAGAAGATGGCAGACTAAAGTCTCAAAATAACCATCTTATTGGCGTGTGGATGCCAGTTTCTTTTATAGTACAGAGAGGGGGAGGAGATGAGGAAGTAAAGTAAAAAGACCGAAAATTTTGCAAATATCCCCTGTAATGGCCAGCCTCAGGGAGGGGATGTGTTAATTTCTTATTTCTTGCAGCCATCCACAGGTGGACAGGGTCCGGATATTTCCCTGAACAAAGGCACTTTAGTTTAACATTCAGGGGCAGGGTTCCCTGAGGCAGGCCACTATGTATAGACAGTATCCTTTTAGTGAACAAAGCAGCGGAAAGCAAAGGTTAAAGTAAAAGAAACAGATCCAACATGTAGTCAGATTTGGCTCTTCCCTATTACAATATTTTCCCCTGGCAGATAGTGTCAACTATATAATAGAAGGAAAACTATCTTAATGCAACATGCAAATTGTCTATTTGAGGAAACTACTAACTTATTCTGGGCTAATTGCTTAGGACTGTAGGTAAGACTGAGTGCTATACACATGGCTTGCTCTGCAGTAAAATACTGGTTGAACGTTACCTGGGGGCATGAGGAAGATAGCAGGGGCTCAAGATAGTACAGCTAAAATACTTAGTTTTGGAAGGATGTAGTCTAACTCTTCCATGGCACCTAAGCTACTTCTATCATCTATAAAATGGACTTTGAATGTTCATTTATTTGCTATCAGGTCAAATGGGGGTGACTGAAGAGTTTTCAGACCATGAAGTACTATAGGAGTCACCTAGTGATTTCGGATGCATGCAGCAGTAAGCAGTAGCTTGCAGCAATTAACAGCGAGTGGTAGCTGGAAGCAAGATCTTAGTTCCCGGACAGGGAGTCCTAACCACTAGACCACAGGGGCCAGCGGCTAGGGCTTGGATCCCTAGTTCTTGCCTGCCTTGTCAAGAATGAATTCAGGCGAGGAGGCAGAAGGTAAAGAGAAAAGGAAAAAGTTTATTGGAAAAGCAAAGTACATGCAGAAAGACACATGGGCGAACTCAGAGAAAGAGTCGCGCCTTTGGGAAATTCTTAAATTATTTTTTTATTTTTTAATTTTTTTTAATTTTATGGCTGTGTTGGGTCTTCGTTTCTGTGCAAGGGCTTTCTCTAGTTGTGGCAAGCGGGGGCCACTCTTCATCGCGGTGCGCGGGCCTCTCACTATCGCGGCCTCTCTTGTTGCGGAGCACAGGCTCCAGAAGCGCAGGCTCAGTAATTGTGGCTCACGGGCCTAGCTGCTCCGCGGTATGTGGGATCCTCCCGGACCAGGGCTCGAACCCGTGTCCTCTGCACTGGCAGGCAGATTCTCAACCACTGCACCACCAGGGAAGCCCACCACAGTCAATTTTAAAACATTTTCATCACCTCAGAAAGAAACCTGTACCCGTCAGCAGTCACTCCTATTTCTCCTCAACCTCCCAGCCTAGCCCCTTGTAACCACTAATCTATTTTCTGTCCCCTTAGATATGCCTATTCAGGACATTCCCTATAAATGGAATCATATAATATATGCTCTTTTGTGGCTGGCTTCTTTCACTTAGCATGTTTTCATTGTTCATCCATGTGGTGACACGTATCAGTACTTCATTCACTTTTATTGCCAAATGATATATCCATTGTATAGATACCACATTTTATTTATCTATTCATTGATGTCCGTTGATGGGCATTTGAATTGTTTCTACTTTTTGACTATTATGAATAATGTTGCTGTGATTATTCATACGTACTTGATCATGTACAAGTTTTTTTTTTTTTTTAATTTATTTATTTATTTATTTTTGGCTGCGTTGGGTCTTCGTTGCTGCACGCGGGCTTCCTCTAGTTGTGGCCAGTGCTGGCTACTCTTCATTGCGGTGCGCAGGCTTCTCTTGTTGCAGCGCACGGACTCCAGGCATGTGGGCTTCAGTAGCTGTGGTGCATGGGCTCAGTAGTTGTGGCTCACGGGCTTTAGAGCGCAGGCTCAGTAGTTGTGGCGTGTGGGCTTAGTTGCTCCGCAGCATGTGGGATCTTCCTGGACCAGGGCCTGAACCCATGTCCCCTGCATTGGCAGGTGGATTCTTTTTTTTTTTTTTTTAATTTTATTTATTTATATATGTTTTTATTTTTGGCTGCACTGGGTCTTCGTTGCTGCGTGCGGGCTTTCTCTAGTTGTGGCGAGCGGGGGCTACTCTTCGTTGGGGTGCGCGGGCTTCTCATTGCGGTGGCTTCTCTTGCTGCGGAGCACGGGCTCTAGGCGCGCGGGTTTCAGTAGTTGTGGCTCGCGGGCTCAGTAGTTGTGGCTCACGGGCTCTAGAGCGCAGGCTCAGTAGCTGAGGCGCACGGGCTTAGTTGCTCTGCGGCATGTGGGATCTTCCCAGACCAGGGCTCGAACCCGTGTCCCCTGCATTGGCAGGCAGATTCTCAACCACTGCACCACCAGGGAAGCCCCTTAAATTCTTTATAAAGGGGCAGTTTTCCGGGTCTTTGTCTTCCTTCTGGCCAGTCATCTTGTTTTGTTCTCCCCTGGCTAATTTGTCTCAGGACCCTCCCCTTAGGTGCGCATGCACCTCTCAGTCAAGATGGATCCCGACGTGGAGGTGTCTGGGAGAAGCAAGAGTCACCATGGCCTGGAGTTGTCCCCTGACTTTTGACCCCCAAGGAGGCTTTCTGCCCATGTGTAGTGTCTCCCTTGCCCGAAGGAGAGGGGAAGCGGAGATCCCTTGATCCTTTACTCAAACAAGGTTTTGCCCCTCTTTGTTCTTGCCATGACTGTTATCTTAAGGCATCCACAAGAGACAAAGCTTGGCTATCTCCCCTGTCCCTGTCATTGCTTCTATTTCAGAGCAAGCAGGAGACTGATTGTAAATGCCTAACCTGCAGCCCACCTATCTCCTGTCTCAGGAAATGCAAACAGGAGGCTAGTTTTAAGTATCCAGCCTGACCCACTTTTTTCTGTCTCATGAAATGTAAACGGGAGGCCAGTTGTAAATGTCTAACCTGGGGCCCATCTATCTCCTGCCTCACTAGGATCTTAAAATGCAGATCCCAATTTAGTAGGTCTGGAGTGAAGCCTGAGATTCTGAATTTCTAATAAGCTCCCATGTGTTATCTGTGCTATTACTGGGGGATCACACTTGGAGTAGCAGTGGCCTAAACTAGAGAATGAGCTTCTTCACCTATTTGTTCAGAGGCAAAGATTAAAAAGTTTGATCTACAGGGACTTCCTTGGCAGAACAGTGGTTAAGACTCTGCACTTCCACTGCAGGGAAAACGGGTTCAGGGAACTAAGATCCCATATGCTGCAGAGCCTGGCCAAAGAAAAAAAAAGATTAAAAATAAATTTAAAATAGGGACTTGCCTGGTGATCCAATGGTTAAGACTCCGCGCTTCCAATGCAGGGGGGCAGAGGTTCGATCCCTGGTCGAACTGGGATCCCACTTGCAGCGCAGCGCAGCCAAAAAATAAAATTAAATAAATAAAATTAAATAAAATATTCATTAAAAAATAAATTAAAAATAAAAATGTTTGATCTGGGGGGCAGGGAGGGGGGATGTGCATTCCTCATCTATTTATTCACCAAGTGAGTGTCTCTTATGCGCTAGACCCTAGAGATCAAGATTAAGGAGAACACTGCTCTGTCCTTATGGAGTTTCCAACCTAAGGCGGGAGCCTGACATTCAGCAAAACACAACTCGGTTTAAAAAACTCAAGGCGGGGGGAGGGGGAAAAAAAAAAGCTCAATACCCAAAGGCTACCCCTGTTGAAACATAGACCTAGCCTTTTGCACCTAGGTACTTTGGTGCGCATGCGCCAGGCTTGCCGTTCCCCTTCTCTGATTGGCTGGCGGGACTGGCTTCTAGGCCTCAGCCAATGAGGCTCGGGCTGTGGGCGGCCGTTGGCGGTGGTAACTGTAATGCTGAGGGGCGATGGCCTGGGCTGCTATCCCGTTCCGAGGTCGCGCCGTAGGGCGCTTTCCGCTCGCCCAGCCTGTGGGCGACGTGAGTATCTGAGGGTAGAAACAAGACCTTTTTTTCCACGTTTAGGCTTCTTCCCCGCCCCCACCCCGGGCTCGGACGGGAGAGGGGACAGGAATAATAATAATAGCGTATATTTAATCAAGCCTTCGCCAAGGGCCGGGCACTGGGCCGATGGCCCTTAATCTTGTGATTCCGTTGAATCCTCGAAGCGTGAGATGAGTGCTTACCAGGATTTCAGAGGAGACAGGCTGCCTAAGGTCACGTGGGAGTAAATGCAGGCGACTGAATTCAAATCCAGGTGCTCTTATTCCCTTGATTTCTCTCTCCACGCCCCACTTTGGGAACCAGTTTCCTTCTTACCAGGAGTCTCACATTGTGCAGGTGTTGGGGGTGGACATAGAAAAGTCTAGAATCCTGGGGCTTATTTTTAAGTTTTTTTTTTTCTTTTTTTCTAAATAGGAAAAGCTATACATACTAAAAGCATTTATGGGAAAGATAAGCACTAAAATTCAGGAGAGCTTCTGTCTCTTGGGATGGCATTGCAGGGGCTTCATTTGAATCTTAATTGTTTTATTTCTTAAGCCTTGAGGTGGGAATCTAGATGTCTGTTATAGTATTCCCTTTCCTGTTTGTCTGAAATACAATTTTAAAAGGAAAACACGCACGTGGAAAAATTTTCAAAGGATTAACTGTACACAATGAAAAGGAAGTCTCCTCCCACCCCAGACTTCTAGAGCCCCTCACTAGAAGCAGCCACTGATAGCAGTTTTGTGTGTATCTTATACATTTTCTGTAGTATGTACAAGCATATATGTGAGTTTGTTTTGTTTGCACAAGTGGATCCTATTGTATACAGTTCTGCACTTTGATGGCTTATTTTTAACCTCATTAAACTTAAAAGTTCCGTAACCTCTTTTAGCCCTGTGATCAGTATAATTTGGCAAGACATTCCCAGGGTTGCTTCTCACATGAGATGTAGGTCATGGCCTGCCATAATGCACATTTACCTTTTTCTTCTTGCACATCCTCACCTGTAGGGTCCAAAAAAACCTCCCCCAAATTAACCCTGTAAGGAGTGCGGGAGAAAAAGAATCATGGCAAGAAGAGGATTGCAGGAACTGCTTTACTCTTTCTCAAATATTTTTACTTATAGTCTACAAGTAAAATTCCCCATAGACCCCACTGTTACTTGAAATTAATTTGTTGTAGTGGATTACTGGCAAAGTGAAAGAAGGGGGGATTCATTTCTCACTCAGGTTGCAGGAAAGTGCCCAGCTTCTTTCTAGTGAAGTAACAAGGAGAGAGAAGCTTGTTTGATCCCAGTTAAGGGAAAGTGTCACACTTAAACCTTATTTTACCTCTTCTAAAAGCCACATACACACACACACACACACACATATATATATATATATATATATATTTTTTTTTTTTTTAATTCTCCCAGTCACAGAACCCTTACATGAGAGAGCTGGGATTCTAGCCAGGCAAGGCTAACTCTAAAAGTCACACCGGAGTGGGGCGATCCCTCAGGTGAACTCATTTGCTCATAAGCTGCTCTGCACGGCCCTTTTAATGGACCTCCTATCAACTTCATCCCTGGTTCTTGTCATCATTCCAGAAACTGTGTTTGGTTCCACAAACCTGCTTGCTTTTTGTCTCTGATTTTCTACCTGGAACACATTTCCCTAGCACCCTCTCTGAGTATTTTTCAAGGTTAAATTCCTGTAAGTGGTGTTGCCACATAGTCTGTGGGACAAATTTTTAACCAAACGGTGTTTGAGAGGGCTGATTCCCAACACCCTAGCCAACACCTGGACATTTAAAATTACCAACCTGAAAAGCGAAGGAAAAAATCTGTTTCAAATTCATCTTGCTCACTATCCGTAATGGTTTTGTGTATTGATATATTCAATCTATATGAGCATCTTCTATGCCACCGTGCTGGGAGAGAATGTGGCATCTCTCCCAGCACGGTGGCAATAGAGAGCAAAATGTGGTTTTGCCCTTTGGTTGGGGAGCCGGTTGACAGGAGCTTAGGCACTTTAAGATACTACCTTAGTCTGCGGTTCTGGACGTTGGATAAAAAACCGAGAGCAACGAAGGAGTGGGGGCCTGAAGGCGACAAAAGCGCCACACCAAAGCAGGTGAGGGGCAGCCGGTCCGGCGGCAGACTCTGACGTCACTGCGGCGCGCCGCTTCCGGTCCCCAGCGCCTGAGCGAAAGAATTCCCCCCTCTTTGGGGCGGGAGTCTACCCTGATCGCTGATCGCGCCGCGCCAGCCGGCTAGTTTGCCGGCACCTGCGTCCCAGCCGTGCCCGCGACCATGGCCACCGACTCGTGGGCGCTGGCGGTGGACGAGCAGGAAGCGGCAGCCGAGTCGGTGAGTTGGCTTCAGCCGTAAAAGGGTCAGGGGGCCGTTTTGGCCGTGATCAGATGCCTGGGAAAAGACACTCCCTAGGTTGGTCTGGGCCGGGATGGATGGAGCCTGGACCCTGAGCTGGCTTTCTTTACCCACCCGCCAGCCCCCGACAGGTTACGTAAGCGCAGGTGCGCAGGTTACGTAAGCGCAGGCGCCCGCCTGTCTTCCTGGAGTCAGGACCTTGAATTGTAATAATCACCTATGTAGGTGTGTCATTTTCCACCTCCCGATTCTGAGCTGCCTGGGCTCAGGAACCATGGCTTATTCATTCATATTTCTGGGCTTCCTCAGCTTGCTCAGTGATGATGAATGATCGACTCTGTAGGCTTGGCAGTCAGTAAATCCTCTCCTGATCCGTTTAACTTTGTTCTGGGCCTGACACAAAGTAAGCAAGATATGGGTTAAACGTTACTATGTAGAATTCATTTTTCCCGCCTAAACACTCGAGTTCTGATAGTGCTTTGAACCCGCTTTGTTGGTACTTATTTCTGTTAATTTCTCGAGAACAAGGACTTAGTCTTATTTTTTATAACTGATAAAAATGTTTCATATGCACATAGATAGAGTCAAATAGTTTTAGAAAGTGGTTCCCGCCAGTTTCTTCCTCCCCAAAGAAAATTGTTATTTCTCTTGACATTGATTTACGATACTGACCTCCTTGTTCCCTGAATAACATGCTTGCTTTGCTACTTCTTGAATTTTCCGTTTTAGGTGTTTATTGATTTTGACACTTTCCTACATCCTCCTTTCCCCACCACAAAAGCACAGCTTCCCATTCCCCATCTTTCCATTATATTGTGATTTTAGTTAGATCAGTGTTCTGTGCTTGTATTATTAGTAACTCAGGAATACCTTTATTTCCTATACAACTTTTCCCTTGGAATTTTTAACTGCCTTTTTTTTTCTTTGTGTTTATCACCAATTCAACCCCAGGCTCTTTGCTAATTGTCTAAGTTTATCTCAGGATGTTCCCACACATCAGGTGTTCTGTCAATTCCATTTCTCCCAGGTCTTTTAGCCTGCTTCAAACTGTACTAGTTGCCCCAATTCATTTTGGGGGCTGGAGGGGAACAGGGCAAATTTCCCTTTGCCCTCATTCTGGGGACTTCTTCCTCTTCTCTTGTATTGGATCCCTTCCTTTCTGTATCCCCTCTCTTCATCTTTCTCGATTTGGTGGAGCCATTTATCAGCTTTCTGAAGGTGTACGGGAAGTAAAATTTTTAAGATACTGCCTTTCCGAAATTAGCTTATTTTGCCCTATCATTTGAACAGTAGTATTGCTGGGTGTAGAATTGTTAGTTGGAAATTATTTTCCTGCCAAATTTTAAAGACATTGTTCTATTGCCTTCTAGATTTCTGTATTTGTTGTTGAGATGTCTGAGACCATTCTGATTCCTGATGTGACCTCTTTTTCCCTTTCTAAGCTTGAAGAATCTTCTATTTGTCTCCAGTATTCAGAAAATTCATGATGATGTGTCTTGATATGGGTCTATTTTCATTCATTTTACTAGGCACTGGGTGGGAACTTCAATCTGGAAAACTCTTGTCCTTGTGTTATGGGAAATTTTCTTGAAAAATTTCTTTGTTGATTTCTTCCCCTTGGTTTTTCTTCATTTCCTCTTTCCAGACTCTTATCAGTTGAATGCTGGATCTCTTGGACTGCCTTTTAATTTTTTTAAGTCAAATTTATTGTGATATAGTTTATATAAAGTAAAATTCGCCCTTGTTAGTGCTACAGTTCTGTGAATTTTGACAGACGTACAGTTGCATAGCTACCATCACAATCAATATATAGAACGTTTCTACGACTCCAAAAAGTTCCCTCAAACTTTTTGCATTCACTTCCTTCTTTCCACCCATCTCTGGCATCTGCTGATTTGCTTTGTGTCATTTTAGTTCCACCTTTTCCAAAATGTGGTATAAATGGAATTATATAATATGTAGCCTTTTGAAAAATCTGGCTTTCATTTAACATAATGCATTTGGGATTCAACCATGTTGTTGCATGGATCAGTAGTTTGTTCTTTTTTATTGCTGGGTAGTATTCCATGCATGGGTGTACCACAGTTTGCTTAGTCTTCTGTTGATGAACATTTGTGTATTTTCTAGTTTTTGGCATTTATCAATAAAGCTATTATATACATTAGGGTACAGATTTTTGTATGGACTTATGTTTGCGTTTTTCTTGGGTAAATACCTAATATGAGATTTGCTGGGTTATATGTTAAGTGTATGTTTAACTTTATAAGTTACAAACCAAACTGTTTTCCAAAGTGGCTGTACCATTTTGTAATACCACCAGCAATGTATAAGAGCTCTAGTTGCTCCACATCCTCACCAGCACAGCATGGCCAGTTTTTTCCCTCCATTCTAATAGGTGTATAGTGGTATGTCACTGAGGTTTTAATTTACATTTCCCTAATGCCTAATGATGTTGAGAGTCTTTTCATGTGTTTATTTGCCACCTGTATAACTTATTTGAAGTGGCTTTTCAAATCTTTTGCCCACTTAAAAAATTTGATTGTTTTCTTATTATTGAGTTGGGAGAATTCTTTATGTATTCTGGATACAAGTCCTTTATCAAATATGTCGTTTGCATAAATATTCTCCCTGACTGGAACTTGCCTTTTAATTTTCTTAACAGTACTTTTTTGAAGAGGAGACATTTTCAATTTTGGCTAATTCTAATTTGTCAATTTTTTCATGATTAGTTCTTTTTGTGTTCTAAGAAATATACCTTACCCAAGGCCTCAAAGCTTTTCACCTGTATTTTCATCTAGAAGATTTATGGCTTTAAATGTCACATTTATGTCTGTGATCCATTTTGAGTTAATTTTTTTATGTAATAGGAAGATTAGATCAACATCACCACAGTCAATTTTATTTATTTATTTATTTTTATTTATGGCTATGTTGGGTCTTTGTTTCTGTGCGAGGGCTTTCTCTAGTTGTGGCAAGCGAGGGCCACTCTTCATCGCGGTGCGCGGGCCTCTCCCCATCGCCGCCTCTCTTGTTGCGGAGCACAGGCTCCAGACGCGCAGGCTCAGTAATTGTGGCTCACGGGCCTAGTTGCTCCGCGGCATGTGGGATCTTCCCAAACCAGGGCTCGAACCCGTGTCCCCTGCATTGGCAGGCGGATTCGGCAGGTGGATTCTTAACCACTGTGCCACTAGGGAAGTCGTACAAGTTTTTGTGTGGACGTTTTCAGTTCTCTTGGGTATCTGTCTAAAAGTGGTATCGCTGAATTATATAGTAACTCTGTGTTTAACTTTTGAGGTACTGCCATACTCTTTTCCAAAGTGACTGCATCATTGTATCATCTTTAAGTTTATTATTATTTTTTTGAGATTAGTATCATCTATGAGAGGCACTATTGTGTAGAAGTTAAGACCTAAGACTTTGTAGCCAGACAGACTTGGATTTGTATTCTGGGCCCATCACTTATAACCTTGGGCAAATTGCTTAACTTCTCTGTTCCTCAATTTCCATATCTGATAAATGGGGATAATCATAGTACCTACCTCACTGATTTATGGACATGCCTGAAATAAGTGCTATATAAGTGATTGTTATTATTATAGTTATTGTTATCTATAATTCATTTTCTTTGCAGGAATCTTTTGAATTACTTATCCATATTGTACAGATTAGTTGAACCTGGATAAGTTTTGTGAATTTACTTAATCATGCACAGGTAAATTATAATAGATCCCAATATTCTAAAACTGAACAAATGAGTAAAGACAGCTCTTTCCTTCTGCCTTGTGGAACTCCCACTGAGGATCTCCACAGGAATTGTGTGATGTAGGTGACTCTGACATGTGCAGTGCAAGGTTACTGTGTTTTAAATATTCATCAAGCTCCATTTCTTATTCATTTTAGAAAAGAAAATATTAGATCCTATTTATGTTTATTTCCTCATTCCCCTGTGGTTCCTCTTTGTTCCCCTTGTTCCTTAGGAAATTTCAATTTAGAGAAGGGCAAAGGGAGTAGGAAACTCTGATGAGTAAGACTCTTAAGTTTCCTACTTCACCATTGTGCCTAAGGCATTCCTTATTCAGTATAACTGAATAACCATTAAATCTTCCTTCTTCTGTCTCAAGAATCCTTTCTCAAGTAGCTTTTGAATAAAATGCAGTGTGTAACTGTATAGATTCCAATTATTTTAACACATCTTAAAAGCTAAAGTATTAACTAAAGGCATTGAAAAAATGTAGATATTATAAGGTGGGTGTTTTGGCTTTTTTGCCTTTTGGTTAATTTTTTGGATTGCAAAATAGTTTTGAATGAAGTTGCAAGAGAAATTGGTTTCTCCTTTTTGGTCCAAGTAAGCGGAGCAAAGGAAGGAATCGGAACTAACTGGACTTTCAACGTAAGTTTCAGCGTTCAGTTCACTGACACTGCAGTAGGTGATGTGAACTTCACTGTCCTGGTGCTTTTGCTGTTTAGGCTTTGAGATCCTTACAGCCAAGTGAGGGCTGAGTAAGTTTTCAGAATCTTCTGGAACCTCTCCAGAATTCTGATACATTGTAATCAAAACAACATTTCTTGGTTTCATTTACATTGTTGCTATCAACTTTTTCTGTACATTGCATTTTATTTATTTTAACTGTTTATTTACTCTGTTAGCTTCATTTTTAACAATATACCAACAAAAGAATAGGTTGTCCTTTTATCACGGATTATTACAGTAAAGGATATTTCTAACTCACTTATACCTCAACCCTGTCATTTATTTTAGGTAGCAGTTATCACCCTAGGAGTGAGTACTATTAACCCTGCTCTTGTAAATATTGCCAGTAAGTCAGTCTGTCTGCCTCTGTTTTTAACAGCCTTGAATATTAGGCTTAAACCATGTTCATTGGTAGGTTGTGGAAGAGGAGTGCTTTAGTGAAGACTAGAATATATTGAACGCCTATTATATATCATACACGGTGCAGGTTGCCTCATTCATTATCTGTTAGTGTGCTCTCTGTCCTTCAGAATTAATGAAGGATTTTTACTGCTTCATAGTGATTTCCTTTTTTTTTTTTTTCCAATTCCCTGTCTTGCCAATCTCTCCAGTGTGTTCCCCCGCCCCCCGCTTCCTCCTCCACCCACCCCAACAGCGAAGTAGACAGACACCAGAAACTCCCTTTTCAGTTTCCATCAATAGAAGTGAGGTTCCTCCATTCCCAGCTAACCACCCATTAAAACAGTTTTTTCATTCCTCCCTCCACTTTCCCCCTTCTTGGACTTAGAGGAAAAGCAGAAATGAACCTCAAGACATAGAAAACCTGTGCAAGTGGTGCTTTAAGCAATAGCCGTTTGATTGTGGCGATTTTCATTCTTTTTCCCTTCTCTACATGATGTCTTAAGCCCCACTTAATATTTTATGATTAGAGCACCTGCTTTGGCTAGATCCAAAGGTCAACTAAAAATAAAAATATCCCGTCTTTAAGTTCTGTTCTTTTCTTTCTTTCTTTTTTTTTCTTCTTTCTTTCTTTTTTTTTTTTTTTTTTTGGCTTTATTGCGGTATAATTGACAGATTTTCATACTAATAGGGGAGATAAGTCCTTCCAGGATATCCCTAACTTACAGTGTTTGATCAAAGTCCTAATAAATCTTTCTTTGAAATGTCTTTCCTTTATCCCTTCCTTTCTATTCCCACTTCATCCCGCTGGGTATTTTGATTACATAGTGTGCCATGATGCTCTAGGCTGTTCCCAATTTAAGATACCAGACATCTAGCACAAGGCAACCCGAATGTGAGGATGCATACTGGCGTGCTGTGGCCCTGTCGCTCCAACATAGCCTGCAGCGTGACTGGTTCCCACCCACAGATGCTTTTCATTGCAGTCTTCCCGCCTCAGTGCTCTCTGAAGAATGACTGCATTCTCCAGTATCTCTCTAAATTTCCTCTTGTTTGAAAAATGAGAGTGGCAACTCAAATGGCATTCTGTTGAGAGACTGAGAGAATCTGTGTAATCCGGGCATTAAGCAAACTCACAAGTTATAATTCTTTCTAAGGATTGTAATTAGGAAGTGTGGATTTTGAGCTGTTGTGTAACCAATTTTTTTCAACTGGTTTTGTGGGATATTTTGTTTATTCTCACTCTAACATTTAGTAAACAAAAGGAGCCCAGCAGAACAACCTAATGAATATGTCCTAACGAATAGGTCATGAGAGTGGTTCATTGCTTCCCAGCTTCACTGGGGGAGGCACTATTGATGCAAAATCTTGTGATTTTCCTGACACTTTCCCCGCCATGTTCTCCATTTAGTTGAGCAACTTGCATCTTAAGGAAGAGAAAATCAAACCAGATGCCAATGGTGAGTAACTAAATGCTAGTTTGAAAACAAAAATAATTTCCTTTAGTATTAATGTTTTAACATAACAACTGTCTTGGAAAAAAAATTATATGTGTACCAGACAGGGGGCTGGCAGATATTGGCAGTCATTTGATTTGGGAATCAACAAACGGGATGATTTGGTATTCTGCTTCATATAAGCATGAGGATGCCTATTAGGCTTATAAATTATAAAGTGTATTACTAACCATGAAAATATACTGCCAATGATTATTTGTTTTTTAAAATATTCCTCAATTTGAGATGAGATAGACAACGTATGAACAACCTGAGGGTTAACCTATTGTAATTATTCTGAAATCGTATCTACCAAAAACCTAATATGTCCATTGAATTTTTGTTGATGTATTTAATATTATAGGGGAGAAATTGTAACCCTTACCTCACTCTGAATTATTTTTCTGTATGTTTTTACAGAACTACAACATTGAATATATGTTTCTATTAATCAACAGTTTATATACAAAGAGTCTTAATGGCACTATGGTGTTTGTATATTGACGAAATATGATTTGCATAGATATAGATATTCCTCTGTTGAGTATCAAGGTGGTTTTGGTCATTGCTGTAACCATCTTTCTGTAACATGAGAGAAATATTGATGCCGTGAGGGATTAATATTAGTTTTTGAGGTAAAGTGAAAGGACTTGGAAAGAACTGAAATATAAGCGACAGTTTTCATACCTTTGTTTATATAGGAACAATAAAATGTTTTTATCTGTGGCTTGGTTTCCTCATTTATTTTTTTGCTCCCCAAGCCTTTACATTTCTAGTGTCTCATAGAATTTGAATTGTCTCAGCTGTTGGGTATGGGATGTGATTTTGAATGACGGTCGCTTTGTGTCTGATAAAGGTGCTGTGGTCAAGACCAATGCTAATGCAGAGAAGGCAGATGAAGAAGAGAAAGGTAACCTAGCCTAGAGTTATGTATACATGAAGTTCTAGAGTCTAAGAGAATGGAATGTTATGAGGTTTCATTTCTACACCCTACTTGGCTGGACTTTAATGGGAGTCACAGTGCTAATAAAAAGTTCAACATAGTCATTGGTAAAGGGATTCTAATTCTTTACATTTTAGAGAAATTTTACTTTGAACAACTGATAAACTTCAGCAGCAGCAGGAAATATTCCCTGAATGATTATCTTGTATTGGTCTTTATAAAAGAAATTTTAACTTGCGTCACCATTTTCTAATAAAATTATATTTGTTGATGTTTTGACACATTTAATGAACAGCTTATCCAACATTAAGATACAGACTTTGTTCATTTGTTTTTTTTCCATTGTTGTGACGTGGTTTTTAAGCTCATGATTTTATTATTTATTTTTGGCTGCATTGGGTCTTCGTTGCTGTGCGCAGGCTTTCTCTAGTTGCAGGAGTGGGGGCTACTCTTCATTGTGGTGCGCGGGCTTCTCATTGCGGTGGCTTCTCTTGTTGCGGAGCATGGGCTTTAGACACGCAAGCTTCAGTAGTTGTGGCACGTGGGCTCACTAGTTGTGGCGCACGGGCTTAGTTGCTCCGCGGCATGTGGGATCTTCCCTGACGAGGGATCAAACCTGTGTCCCCTGCATTGGCAGGCGGATTCTTAACCACTGCGCCACCAGGGAAGTCCCTTAAGCTCATGATTTTAAATTTATATTGAGTGTAAATTGGGGAGTAAATATTTGGGTTTGGATAGGAGGAATCAGTAACCTCAAGAAAGGATAGTTGTTAGGAATAGAGTTCTGGAGAAGAATATGAGGCCCCCACAGATGATACGAGTTATCATAATTTTTCACTTTAATAAAACTATTTTAATTGCATTTATAAATCAAAACTAAGCTATACCTTGAATCAGGAGTCCCAATACAAATGCATGTTATTGCTTAAAATACCAATGGCAGCTGAATTCAGATGAGATCACGCTGGATTTCATGGACTTTTTAAAAACTTCACGCTCTTTTTTTCCTGACAGAGGACAGAGCCGCCCAGTCCTTACTCAACAAGCTGATCAGAAGCAACCTTGTCGATAACACCAACCAAGTGGAAGTCCTGCAGCGGGATCCAAACTCCCCACTCTACTCGGTGAAGTCCTTCGAGGAGCTTCGGCTGTGAGTATTTACTTTCTGTCTCTCCCCTTTGTGTTTAGATAGAAATCCTAGGCCTGTTACAAGTATTTTTTCATCACTACAGAACATTTTTAGTTAACACAAGTTTAATAAAAGAATTTAGCTGCTTTGAGCTAGTAAGTAAAATTTCTAGGTAATTTGTAAAAGCTTTAGCTGCACTCATACATTGTGTCCAGTTCACAATTCTAGTACTGTTAGCTAGATATTTGGCTTCTTTCTTCAACCAAAGAGACTGTGACTTTCATCTTTAACTGTTTTTCTAGGAAACCACAGCTTCTCCAGGGAGTCTACGCCATGGGCTTCAACCGTCCATCGAAGATACAAGAGAACGCATTGCCTTTAATGCTTGCTGAGCCGTACGTGTCCTGATGCAACTCTATCCCATTTTTAACCTCCCATGTTTTTTTTTAACTTTTATTATTTTAAAAAACTATACTAGTAATACATGCTCATTTTAGAAGAGTTATAAAACAGTGAAAAATAAGAAAAAAGAAATAATTTGTAATCTCCCTCTCCCCTACACTATTAATATTTGGAGTAGAGACTAATACATGTTTTTCTATGTAAACTTGCATATGTATACTTTTTTCTTAAAGGAACCATATAAAATGTTTAAATGTTTTTTTGATACGATAATTACATAATAATATTTCTATGTTGGTAAATACATTTATATCATTTATATACACCATGATTTCATTATATGGATAAGTAAAATATATGTCTCAAATGTAGAAGACAAAAACCAAACAGGGTTCTAGGAGACCAGAATAGTACAATTGCTAAGGTCATTTTCTGGTGCAGTGCTTCTTACTCTTTCGTAGGCGTTTGAATCTCATAGGAATTTATTAAAATGCAGATTCTGATTTCAGGAAGTCTGAGGTGGGGCCTGAGGTTCACCATTTCTAACAAGCTTCCCGGTGTTGCTGGTGCTGCTGGTGTCAGACCACATTTTGAGGAACAAGGTTCTAGAGCATGAGGAACTTTTTATAAAAACTGATCCCTACATCACATATGATTATCTAAATTTGTACTGCATATAATCCTAAATCCCCCTTTCCCTATTTGTCTGAAAATAGATACTTTAGGTCTGTATTTTCTCAAAGTTTTTTTTTTGTTCTGTGTCATAATAATGGTATTTTTCAAGATGGGTAATGTCTTTTGAGCATACTTAAAAATGAATAAATTGAATGTTTATTAGATTGTTTCACATTTGCCACTTGTGTTTATGGATCTTGATGCTTTCATAGATGCTCAGTGTTAGATTGTCAATGTTAGAAGAGATCTGAGAGAATTTTCTAGTACTTTTTCTTCATTAACATATTTATTGAGGGCTTGGTTTGTAACAGATACTATTCTAGGCACTTGGATACATTAGTGAACAAAGCAGACCAAAATTCTTGCTCACAAGGAGCTTACATTCTAGTTTGGAGTATAGATGATATATTTTTATTAAACATAAATCAAATATATAGTCTGTTAAAAGGTGAAAGATTGTAAATATAATTAATGCCACTGAATTGTACACTTAAAAATGGCAAATTTTATGTTATCTATTTTACCACAATTTAAAAAAATCATTAATGTAATATACCAAAAAGCATTGACTTGTATACTTTAAATGGATGAATTGTATGGTATATGAATTATATCTCAATAAAGTTCTTTTTTAAAAAGTTGATAAGTGCTAAGGAGAAAAATAGAGCATGATAGGGGGGATTGGGAATACCAAGGACCTGACTGCAGTTTTACTCTCAACGTTTTATTATGGAAAAGTTGAAAGGATTTTATAGTGAACACCTATATACCCACCTCCTAGATTCTTTCACTGACATTTTACTGTGACTATTTACTATGCTCTATCGTGTATCCATCTATCAGTACATCTTGTTTTTTAAGGCACTTCAAAGTAGGTTGCAATTTTAAATCAAGTAGTTAGGGTAGAATCTCATTAAATAGGTGATATCTGAGCAAAGACTTGAAGGGGAGGAGAGAGTTGGCATGTTATCATCTGGGGACAGTGGTACCAGGCACTGTATAGCCGGTGCAGAAGCCCTCAGACAAGAGCATGGCTGGCATGTTTCCAGAGCAGCGCCGGGGCGTTGTGGTGGAGGGGAGTGAGGAAGGGGGAGGGCAGTGGTGAGGTGGTAGAACAGAGAGCTATTGGGGAGCCACATTAGGTGCGACCTTGTAGGGCATTAGAAGAACTTTAACTTTTGCTGTGAATGAAATCAGGAGTGATTGGAAGGTTTTTGAGCAGAAAAGTGACATGAGCTGACTCGCATTTTAAAAGAATCACTCACTGCTATGTCAAGAATAGATAAAAGATAAGGAAGGAGTACTTCAAATCCCACCATAAAATCTTCTATTTGTGAAGCTATCATATGTAACTTTATTACAGAATCCAAGGCCTCCTTCTGTAAATTAAGTTGGAATATTCATTCTTTAATTAAGCTTTATGCTTCATTTTTAGTCACTGAAAGAATGCATGAGATTTAAACTCCTAAACAGTGTGTTTTCTTGTGCAGCCCACAGAACTTAATAGCCCAGTCTCAGTCTGGTACTGGTAAAACAGCTGCCTTTGTGTTGGCCATGCTCAGCCAAGTAGAACCTGCAAACAGATACCCCCAGGTAAGGGCTTGGTGAATTTGGGTTTTCTAACTCATAGCTGGAAGGGAAATGCCATTTGATGGATTAAAAGCCGAGCTATGTATTACTTTTCACATAAACTAGAACCCCTTAAGTTGAGCACAAACAACATGGTTGATCTTCCAGTAACAACAAAAATCCTGTTCCTCTTTCGATGATCTGCCAGTCCTGGGATACTGCTGATAGGCTTGGCTTCTTTAGTTGCAAGAAAAACCTCCTTAATCTACAACTGTCATCCATTAGGAACTTCTGAGAACCTTCTGAGTAAGAGAAAAGGAAGCTTATCTCCAATTGGAATTTCAGATCCCTGCTCACATGGGGCTTTTGGTACTCCAGTGGTCAATAGCTGTTCTCAAGTGTCTTTACCCAGCCAGAGTTCTGACCCCTGAGAATTACAGCTTATGACTCTGCAGCTTAGAGTCAAATAGTGTGCACTTTATATATTCTTTGCTTCAGCCTCAGCTGGAGGAATCATTAAGTTCTAATGGCAATTCCCTGTTGCATAATAGTGAGTGTCTTGAATTCTCTCTCTGCATTCTTTCCCTACCAGTGTCTGTGCCTCTCCCCAACTTACGAGCTCGCTCTTCAAACGGGAAAAGTGATTGAGCAGATGGGCAAATTTTACCCTGAACTGAAGCTAGCTTATGCTGTTCGTGGCAATAAATGTGAGTATGCCTATGTGATCCTTGTTAATTAAGCTAATTACTTTTTATTTTGAAAAATTTCAAAACGTACGCAGTTGAAATAATACAATGAACACATGTTCCTTCCACCTAGATTCGAAAAGTTAACATTTTGCCATATTTGCTTTATCTGTATATGTGTGCATATTTTTTTTTTTTGGTGAATCATTTGAAAGTAAATTGTAGACACTGTGCTCTTTATTCCTAAGTACTTTAGTGTGCATTTCATAGTAAGAACATTCTGCAGCATATCCACAATACCCTTATCACAACCAAGAAAATTACACATTTTTAATAACTAACATCTAGTCCATTTCATTTCCTCCTAATTGTCCCAGAAGTGTTTCTTTATGTCTTTTTTGTTGAACCAAGACCGAGTCAGTGTATATGCATTGCATTTGGTTGTTATATCTCTTTCTTCCAGTCTAGAATAGTCGCCTCCCATCCCCTCCACTACGTTACATTTGACTTTTTGAATAGACCAATTACTTATAAAATAGACTGATTTTTTTTTTTAATGTCATTAGAAGAGCAAAAGTGTTCTAGAATGTTCATGGCAATTAACCCTGGGAGATATTTTTATTATTCTTTTTTCTTTATCCATTCTTTCTACTTTTGCTTGTTTTACAACAAACTAATAATATTTAAGTAATTATAAATTCGTTGGAATCTTGGTTGAGTCCTGTGGATCTTTAACACAAACCTTTGACTTGATGACTGGCAGAAGTCCACTCGGTGTACGTATCCTAATGGCAACTTAAGTCAGTTCTTTTTTTTTTAAATTTGTTTGTTTATTTATTTATTTGTTTTTGGCTGTATTGGGTCTTCGTTGCTGCGCACAGGCTTTCTCTAGTTGCGGCGAGCGGCGGCTACTCTTCGTTGCAGTGCGCGGGCTTCTCATTGCAGTGGCTTCTATTGTTGCTGAGCACAGGCTGTAGGCACAGGGGCTTCAGTAGTTGTGGCTCGTGGGCTCTAGAGTGCAGGCTCGGTAGTTGTGGTGCACGGGCTTAGTTGCTCCGTGGCATGTGGGATCTTCCCAGACCAGGGCTCAAACCCATGTCCCCTGCATTTGCAGGAGGACTCTTAACCACTGCGCCACTAGGCGAGTCCTCTTATGTCACTTCTGAAGAGAAAAGTAAATACGACAATAAAACAGTGGAAAATCTAAGTCTAGATTAGATGTCTTAAGACATCTAAAATATTGCAATTTGTATTTGAGTTAGAATGGCAGAGGATTCTGAGTGTTTGTGGAGGGCAGTAATTGGTTTGTTAACTGAAGTAAAAAGGAGCATTTGTTAGCTTTAAATTGACTCAACATTAATGTTAAGGCAAAATTGTCTCTGTGACTTTTTTTTTTTATTTATTTGGTTGCACTGGGTCTTAGTTACGGCTCACAGGCTCCTTAGTTGCGGCACATGGGCTCCTTAGTTGTGGCATGTGAACTCTTAGTTGCGGCATGCATGTGGGATATAGTTCCCCGACCAGGGATTGAACCTGGGTCCCCTGCATTGGGCGCGTGGAGTCTTAACCACTGCACCACCAGGGAAGTCCCTTGGCTGTGACTTCTGTGGGAGCTTGTATGTATTTGGTTAAGGTTATACTGTAACTAAAGGACTAAAAATTGAATCAGTAAGTACCATCTAACCCAAAATGAGCCAAATTCTCAATTTCAGGCTGTACAGGGCCAAGAATGTGCCATGCTGTGCCAGGCCTAGTCTGGGGAAGCACTCTAAGAGAGGCAGTTTGTTTCTTGGAAAAGACAAAACCTTCCATAATGAATCTTATTTACTGACCTGGGAAAGGGACACCTAAAGGCAACTGACTTATTTGACATAGATGCGGGGAGAACTGAGAGGCAGAGTATACTGGAGTGAGAACTTTGAAAAAGTCTACTTGTGAGGAAATGCAAACCCAGGCAAGGGAGAATGATGTTGACAGAGAAGAAATAAAGATAAGAAATCCTTGAAAGAGGACTGATGATTATAGAGAATGTAAAAGAATACCATTTTCATCTCATTGTTTATACTCTTACCAAATCTTTTCAGCATTACTGTTTTTTGTGTGAATGTCTATTAAATACTGTAGTGCTATCCTAACCTTTCCTTAAAATATTAATGCAAACATCACAACAATTGCTTTAAAATACATCATAGCTTTAGAATTGCTCAGAGAGTAGAGCTGGCTTTGCCATGGAAATACCCACGGAACACATCTTGTCTCCACAGTGGAAAGAGGTCAGAAGATCAGTGAGCACATTGTCATTGGCACCCCTGGGACCGTTCTGGACTGGTGCTCCAAGCTCAAGTTCATTGACCCCAAGAAGATCAAGGTGTTTGTTCTGGATGAGGCTGACGTGATGATAGCTACTCAGGGCCACCAAGATCAGAGCGTCCGCATCCAGAGGTAGGACCTCTTGAGCCAGGAGGAACTTCTCGGCCTCCTGATCTGCAGCATCATCTCCTTTTACTTCACCCTCTTCTTCTTGCCCCTGCCAGGTTCTTTACTCTGCAGCTTTCAGAGGCATTTGTTTGGTGGGCCATTTCCACGTCAGCACTGACCATACCCCCAGCCTGGGTTGAGGAAGGAGACTTAGGGACTCTACCGCCACCCGTCCCCGCCCCACGTCTGCTCCCCCCTCCTCGCTGCGGTGCTCCTCCCTGCTTTGCCACCTCCCTGGGGACGCAGGTCATCCAAGCCTGGGGAGGCTGTGCTTCTGTTCCTTCCAGTGAAACACTCGGTCGGGGTCATGTCGAACACCTGGGCCTTCCCTTGCAGGATGCTTCCCAGGAACTGCCAGATGCTGCTTTTCTCTGCCACCTTCGAAGACTCCGTCTGGAAATTTGCCCAGAAGGTGGTCCCAGACCCAAACATCATCAAACTGAAGCGCGAGGAGGAGACATTGGACACCATCAAGCAGTATTACGTCCTGTGCAGTAGCAGAGATGAGAAGTTCCAGGCCTTGTGTAATATCTACGGGGCCATCACCATTGCTCAAGCCATGATCTTCTGCCACGTGAGTAGCAGCAGCAGCAGCAGCAGCAGGAGGCGTGCGGGGGCGGAGCTCCACGGGAGGGTGTGGCCCTGCGCCCTCCCTCTCAGCCAGTTCCACCTGGTGCTGGGGGACCAGGTTCCCTCCCTGTGGCTGGAAAGGAAATGAATCACCTCCATCTGCCCCAGGACATATTCTTGCAGGTTGTAATGAGTTGTAAGGGGAAGACTGAAGATCTAAACCTTCTTTGGTCCCACTTCTTAGAGATAACTTGGGAAAAAAAACTCCAAAAAATATCCAGGAAAATAATTTTAAAGTTTTAATAATATAGAGTATTTAGGAATGAAGACCTTTGGCTCAAACCAGTCTTTATAGATAAACACTAAGATCATTGATGGAATTTATCCAAAAAAATCACATGGCTAAAAAATATTCAGAAACTTTAAGCCTAACCTGCTGACTGAACTCAGTAGAGCCTTCATATATACTAATGGCAACAAGCCACTTTTCTGCAGGTGTCTTCTTTTTTTTTTTTACAGGTATCTTCACTTAAAACAATTCTTTTCAATTCTCCAGACGCGCAAAACAGCTAGTTGGCTGGCAGCAGAGCTGTCGAAAGAAGGCCACCAGGTGGCTCTGCTGAGTGGTGAAATGGTGGTGGAGCAGAGGGCTGCAGTGATTGAGCGCTTCCGAGAGGGCAAAGAGAAGGTTCTGGTCACCACCAACGTGTGTGCCCGCGGTGAGCAGAGATTGTGTCCTGGTCTGCAGGCTCGGGGTAGCGAGAGAGACCTTCGTCTGCGGGACACTCCGGTGGTTTGCGGGAGATCCTGTTTTCTAGGAGAGCCTGTTTGGATTCCCTCGGCAGAGGAGAACTTTCACAGAAGCCAGGAGTCCTGACTTGGTGGCTCAGAACAGCGCCTGCTCTTCTTGGGGCCCCCAGTGAGGCTTTAGCTGCTTCTCCAGATACTGGTATCCAGCAGAGGCTCTCTGGAGCCTGATGGCTGATTTCATAATTTGGTCAGCACCTGCCACAGTTCTGTTTTCTCCCTCTGGGTTCTGCTACCTGCCCCTTTGTCTGAATCCCAGAGCTGGCCCATCCCAGACTGTTCCTTCCACCTGCGGTTGGTGTATGTAGGCCTGACTGTGGACGACAGGGATTTCTGTCTCCCATCCTTACTCCTGTCCAACTCTCCTTCATGCAGGTATCGATGTGGAACAGGTGTCTGTCGTCATTAACTTTGACCTTCCCGTGGACAAGGACGGGAATCCGGACAACGAGACCTACCTGCACCGGATCGGGCGCACCGGCCGCTTTGGCAAGAGGGGCCTGGCCGTGAACATGGTGGACAGCAAGCACAGCATGAACATCCTGAACAGGATCCAGGAGCATTTCAGTGAGTCCCTGGGAGTGTCCCCTGCCGGGCCCTTACCTTACAGGGGTGAGTCCGGGGGCGAGGGGAGGGTGAAGGGTAGGTTTTCCTGTGGCCCCGAGAGAGGCCTGTGTCCCTGTCCCATTCCCCTCCTTCCCTACAACGTGGAAGTTCTCAAAGAGCACACCTGGAGAGGGCGGGGCTCAGGGACTTGAATGACAGTCCCCCCTGGCCAGGCTGAGGGGCCTGGGGCTCTGGCTGTTGCTGTCCGTGTCCCTTGCTCAGTCACTGGAAGCCTTTGGGGTTCAGTGAAGGATCTCTGTGGCCAGAGGCACAGCACGTTCCTAGGCGGCAGAGACCTGTGTTTCCTCCCTCCCTGCTGTGCTGTCCCTTCCCTGAGTGTGTGTCTCTGTAACGCCATGTTGGTCTCTCTTTGAATTCTCTTTTCTTTCCCCCAGATAAGAAAATAGAAAGACTGGACACAGATGACTTGGACGAGATTGAGAAAATAGCCAACTGAGAAGCTCCTGCAGTCACTGGTGCCGCCCTTGGTGCTCCCCCTGCACGGGACACTAGTGCTTTCACGGCACAGGCCTCAACAGTCAACACAAAGATGAAGGCACGAGGAGAGAGAAACTACCTACCTCATTTTAAATTACGTTTGGACTTGACAAAAATTGTACAAGTGATGGGGGAAGGTAGAAAAAAATCGTTTACACAACTTTTGAAGATTAGGCGTGAATACACAGAAATTTACCTTTTGGAAATTCCGTCTGTTTTTTGGCCAGCGTTTTCCCACATCATTACGCTAATCTATATGTTGTGGCTGATCACTTGCTCAGGAGCCTTTGTGGCAGCCCCTGAGGCAGCCTGTTCTCTGCTTAGAATTGTTCAGGCCAGCCTCCAGCCTTTGTGAAAGTGACAGAGTAGAGGTGAAGAGGGAACACAGAGAGAGAGACCGAGTAGGTTAGGTGTGTAAGCCAGTCATCATGTTCGGAGTGTGGCATGAAGCAGCAGAGGAGACCTGCGAGCTGCTGCTCTGGATTTGGGTTGGGACAGCTCATCTGAGTGTTGTCAGTCTCTGCTGTCCTGATGGCCAGAGCAGGAAGATTTGCTAAGCATGGACCAAAATGCCAACCTGGGATCTTTGGTGTATACAAGTCTGTGTTGCAGACCATGACTTGTTCTTCTCAGCGGGTGCAATCTGTGTAGAATGCACATCTGGTAACTGTGCTTGTGCTTGAGCAAGTCCTGTGGAGAAGTCATCGTGGAGAATTAGTGGTGGTCCTGGCTTGCCACAAAACCTGATCTTGTGGGCACTTGCAGCATCTTTTTTACATCCCTAACATCACCTTGACCGTTTAGTAGCCCTAAGCAAATAAAAGGTGCTCTGAGGTTTGGATCCTCAGTGAAAATTGTGGTTCCAAGTTGCTAATGGCCAGTCTCAGGGCTCCAGAAGCGATCAGCAGTAGTCAGATCACAGAAGGCAAGTTTTTTATCAGTGCTGGGGAATGATTTCAGAATTTAGGCATCTTGATTATAAAAGGATTCTGAATATCTGCGTTCACAGTGCTTGGAATACAAACAGGTGCAACTAAGGGACAAGGTGGACTACAGCCATTCATCTGTCCAAGGCAAGAGTCACAGCCAAGGCCTTTGCTCCATCCTTACTTGGCATCTTTGTGCAGAGCAGTCAGAGCAAATAATAGTAATGGACACTTCCTCTTACCTGGCCAAAGCTGTTGGTACCCACAGAGTGACAGAGCAAAGATGAGATGAAGCTGAGTTACAAGCGCATATGAAACCCCAGCTGAGAGTCCTCTTCAGCTCTTTGACTTCGATACGGAAGGGCCACTTTATCTAGGACCAGGCCTGAAAGAGGGATTTTCTGTGATGAGAACTATTCCAATCCCAGACCTTCCTTGTAGGCATTTCTGTGTTTTAGGGCCAGATTTGTCTCCTGGGAAGGGAAGGGGCCAATGTCAGCCTCCCAGGTGGTTTCCCTAATCTGACGTTACAGATGCTACAGAGAGAACCGCAGACTGTCAGTCCTGCCACATTCCCCTGTGGGCACTTGACTGTGTTGAGTCTTGTTTGTACTTCTGGCCAACTCTGACCCACCTTGGGAGTCTTGTAAAAAGGGAAGAAATTTTATGCCCCCCCCCAACCCCCGCAAAGTCCTGTGGACCAACCCTGAAATAACTTAAAACAAAGGCAATAATTAAAGGAGTGTGGACTCCTGAGGCTGCAGGCTGAGCACATCCCACCTTCTCACAACATGTGTAACCTACCTACTGAGTAGCCCTAAATCTGAGCAGGAAAATGGGAAGCGATGTGCTTCAGACTCTTCAATAGTAGGAATAAATGGGTATCTGGTAGAAATCCAGATTAACAGTTCCTTATCTGGGGCTAGACCCCTAAGAACTCACTGGATGGGTTTTATGGAGTTTATGAAGTTTATGCAGTGTTTTGAGTTTAAATGTATTTTCCTGGGGAGAAACTCCCAAAGGAGTATGTGTCTTTTTAAAAGGTAAGAAAGACTCACTGTATGGATGGCTCCGGAAAGGCCCCCAGTGTCACTGCAGTCTATGTTCATTTCTGCCAGAGCTTAGCCTCTAGGGCGTAATGGTCCATAGCTGCTTCTGTGACCTTGTGCCATTTTGAGACATCAGTGATGTAAAAATGTGTGGAGCCCTTGAGCTTCAGTCCCCAGAGTTTATTCTGCTGATTTTAGTAAGTTCCTATGTATGGAATGATAAACTGTGCCCTACAACAGAGAAACTCGCTTGAGAAAAGGAGATTTGGGCCCAGTGGAAAATTCTGGATATGTTCATTATCCATAAACAATGGATTTTATTGGTTTTTTGGAGTGTTCATTGGTTGTATGCATAAGAACTAATCAGTCGTTAATGTATTCTTTTTTTTTTGAATTTAACGGTTTATTATGATTTATAAGTCTCATTTTAAAAACATCAGTCCATCAAACCATGTAGAAGTAAGTATGCAAAAAGTCTGCAAAACAAAAACATACTTTAAGCGTGTTTAAGTAGAGAGGTTATCTGAAATTCCAGATTTTCAGTCACTTCATTGTTATGCAGTGGCAGCCAAGTAATCCTTAACTTCAGTTGGAGTCAGCCTCCTAAATCCGGCTTCATTGCAGATTCCAACTTCTATGTTATCTTGTCATCTGCCCTTCAAAGCTTTCCTTTAGGGTTAATATGGCTGCATGAATGGCATCTTCAAGTTCCAGATCTTTATTATATCTTTTCTCAAGGAAAGTTTTCCCATTCACATAGTTCTTTCCCATTGCTGTGGCTTTCCAGGCAAAGTAAGCTCCAGATGGATGTGACTGAAATAAATATGGTTGTCCCTCATTCCAGCCACAAATAAGTAAAGAAACTCCAAATGGATGAACACCACCTGACTGGGTGTATTCTTGCATCACGGAAGCTACTCTCTGTACCAGCTGAGCTGTGGGAATGGGTTCTTGGTAAACGAGATAGTATTGTTGAGCTAGTTTTCGAGCTCTGTGCACAAGCACTCTGAAATCTGGGCCTATGCCGCTATACACCAAACCTATATGCTTGGTGATTGGCTCCACTTTGTGGACACTTCACTCTTCATACAAAATGGATTTCTGTTTCTTCTCAGTTGCCAAGATCACACCATTTGCAGCTTTTATTTCCACTGAAGGGGCTCCTCCAGCTACAGCAGCCAAAGCATATTCAATCTGGACAAGCTTACCAGATGGGCTGAATGTAGTCAGCGAAAAGCTGTAACCACGCTCCGCCATCTTTACCCAAAGACCCCATTAATGTATTCTTTATTGATGTTTAACTGAATTATGACATGTTCTTGTTACTAAGACATCATTTCTGAGTATAAGAAGATAACAGCACGTTTTGGTTGCTGGTATTGGTGAAGATTTATGTATTATTCCATAGACTAGTCATCACCTGATACTACTATTCCATTTCAGAGTTGACATTGCTCCAACATAAGCAGTTGGGATGTCACCATAGGCCAAGGGCCCTACTCAGTTGCCAGAGGACTCCTTACATTCCTGTTTTTCCTGCTGGCAAACCAGAGTATGCTGGCTAACTAATCAGAAAGAAGGTAGATGCCTGCATTACAAAGGCCTTATATTCGATTTTCTAGTCCTAGGAGAGGAATACAAACAGGGCTTGGAAACAGGTCTTCTCCCTTTTTTGTTCCCATCTTGTTTATTATTTAACGTGAAGGCTGTTTCATTCACAGTATCTGATATTCAGAAGGTAAGGATTTCTGAGGTTAGAGAAGATTTCATGAAGGGGTTGAGTTTGCTTATGAGAGAAAAGTGGGGTTCCAAGTGACAAGAAGAGTGGCCTAGGCAGATGAGGCCCTATTACAACCAAAGCGACTTCACTAGGATACATGCAGTACACTGGAGGGCAGTGAAGGGGGCAGCCTTGCCACATGGGCAGAGAAAAGTCTTGTGAAGTAGAAAATGAGATTTGATTATTTGAACAGTATTTGGATTTAGTAGTGAATTGTCATAGATTCTTAGATCACAGGAAGTGATGAAATGGGGTTTTGGGAAAAATGGTCTAGCAGAGACATACAGGATATATTGGAGCTGGAAAAGGCTGGCATCTGAGAAACCAGTTAGAAGATTATTACATCAGTCCCATCACACAGTAAGTGCCAGGATGTCACTGGTTGTACTGAGAACACAAAAGAAGAAATGGGGAATTCCCTGGCAGTCCAGTGGTTAAGACTTGACGCTCCCACTGCAGCGGGCGTGGGTTCAATCCCTGGTCAGGGAACTAAGATCCCACATGCCAGGCGGCATGGCCAAAAAAAGAAAAAAATAAAAAGAAGAAGAAATGGACTGGAGGGGTGCTGCAGAGGAGGAATGGTAGACTTTTATACCTGCTTACTGTTGTTATTCCGAAAAGAATCTGTGGCTCTTAAAATTTAGACACACTATACACAAATAATTCTGGGGAGAGATCCAAAGGGAAGGTTTGGAAAGAACAAATGACATCAGGGTTGAGTCATGAATGAATGACTCATGAATGATGTCAGGCCTGTCACCTTCGCAAGAAGGGACTGGCCCTTCTTCTTCACCAACACCCCTAAGCTATTGTAAATTTCAGAGGCCCTCTTCAGGTTTCTCTTGATCCTGAACGTAGAAAACAGGTTCTTAGGAACCCCCTGCAGTTTTATCTGACTTTGCTTTTCTGCTTGAGAATAAATGTTCTTTATTCTGTTGTCTGACTCAGGTTGCAGCATCTTCCAAAAATGACACAGTGGAGGTGAGGGAACCTGAAGGGCTGATGCTAGGAGGCTCCAGTACCCTGCTTTCCTGCTTTCCTAATCCTGAGTCTGGAACAGGGCTTTCCCGGAAGAGCTTCAAACACCTAGTGGGAAGTTAGAGGGCAGGTGGGGATCTGCTTGGAGGATATTTGTCACACTCCTACATTCTGTCCTCTCTTTCTCCAGCCCCTGTTGTTGGATGCTCCTGCTTTGGCTTAGAAACTGTTCTGGCATTAGTATTCAGCAGAGCAAGGGGCTTCTCCTTAGTAGTCCTAATTGTAAAGTGGGGAATAGGAGTAGGTGGAGAAAAAACATTAGATGAAGCCTGAGAATGGTCGCTGTCCGGGATGTCAGCTGCTCAGATGAGACACTTATAGTCTCTGCTTTATCCATATCTCATAGGCAGAGGTGCTTGGGTGGCAGATCTTTCTTTTATGCAGGACTACAGCTAGCTACTCCCAGAGGAAGCGGGGTCGGGGAGGGGGGCTGTTTAAATGGAACTCTCCTGGAAGTACTAGTACACATTTTGTGAGTCTTTACAACTGTTATATTCTCATCCATAGGCTTCCAGCATCCTTGGAATTCTGCAATTGGAGAAATGCCAAATAGTCTTAAGTTAGCTTAGACCCTGGTCTAGATCACCACTGTCATCTGTTCTACACTGGCTTCCTAACAGGTGCTCCTGCCTCTAATTGGGTTTTCCTCTAGTTCATCTGTCACACAGCAGCCAGTGTGATCTTTGTAACATTTGAATCTGATTTTCCCACTCTCCTGCTTAAGCCCCCCATTACTTTCCATTTTCCTTAAGTGCAAACCATATAACATGTTGTGTATACACACCTGACACATGTATGTAGTAGGCATTCCAGATCAGGCACCTCAAGTCTCTAGCCTCACTTGCTTTACTTCCCCCTTGTACTCTGCTCCAATTCCACCCTCACCAAAATTTGCTTTTGTGCTAGGTCACGCCGCAGAGAGGTTGGTGATCCTGTGCATTTCCCTCTCCAGTTTCTCATTTTGAGACCGTTATTTCCTCCCCCAGCCAGCCCACTTTGAAGCAGGAACAAAAATTCAAAGAAACTGCCAGGACTTATGGATGAGGTTAAGAATATTTCACCTCCAGGATTCTAGCTAAGATGGGCAGGAGGAAAGAGAGAAGGTAACTCAAAACGGGAGTCCTCAGAGGCTGCAGGTGGTCAGGCAGCAGAGCAGGAGTTCAGAGGATACTTTCTTCACGCCACCCCAGGGCATCACCTGTGGCCAACCTCCTGTTCAACAGTCCTTGTCTCTTAAAGTCCCCCCTCTCAGCAGAGCACCAGAGATTTCGGTACTCCGTGTGGGGAGAGGAGCCTGGAGGGGGAACCTCTCCCCTCTGCCAAGTGGGCCCCAAACAACCAGTGACCAGGTGCATCAACTGCCGTGGTTACACCTCTACTTGGAACTATTCTCCCAGTTCTTCCCTTCCTTCTGTCTCACTCCTCCTAGTCCTTCCTCTTTCAATGGTAAAAACCACTTCTTCAGGAAGGTGTGCCTCAGTCCCCTGTCATAATCTCCAGGGTGCCCTGTACAGGTGCCTGTACTTCCCTTATTATTTTTTTTTAATTTATTTTTTTGGCCACACTGCACAGCACGTGGGATCTTAGTTCCCCGACCAGGGATCAAACCCGCGCCCCCTGCAGTGGAAGCACGGGAGTCTTAACCACTGGACCACAAGGGGAGTCCCCACTTCCCTTATTGACATTACTGTGTCAGGTGACCTTCAAAAGGTCTACATAGATAGCTTATTTACTCCTGACAACAAATGTGTTATGATTCCTATTCTACAGATGAGGACACAGGCACAGAGAGGTTAAGTCATGTGTCCTACTACATACAGGTCAGAAGTAGCAAGGCAGGCTACACGCCTGGGCAGTCTGGCTCCAGGACCCACCTTCTTAACCGCTAGGCTGTATTTGCCTCTTATACAAATATGTATATGTTTGGGACTGCTTGTTTAGCGTCCGTCTTCCCTTGAGGTGAAGTCCAGTAAGGGTAGGAGGTGTGTAATCAGTCATCACTGAATTCCTAGCTGTCAGCAGGCGTGTTGCTGCTTTGTTAATGTGTGTTAACAGTGGAGTATGTTTTACAAATTTTCTGTAAAAATTATACCCAATCACTTTTTCATACAATTTTTACAAATTGATCTTTATAAATTAGTCATTAGAATTTTGCTGGCCAAATACAAACTTGGTCTGGCTCCTGCCACTATTGCTAACTTATTTTCCGAATCTTACGGCATTCCTCTTCCCCTTCCCGTCACTTCCGGTACGCAGAGGCATCACGAGGGAGAAGGAGCAGTCATTCCGAGAGCAGAGCCGCCATCCTATCGTGCCCACCCCCACCGCACACGTAAGCAATGCGAGTGCCCGCACGCCTCGGCTCAGAACACATGATGGCGCCACAGAATCAGGCACGATCGTGAGATGTTCTTTGCCGACCCTTAATTGACTTACTGATACGTTCACTCCCTAATTCAACAGTTGTTTATTGTGTCTCTGCTATGGGCGAAATGCTCGGGATCAAAAGAGGTAAGGTCCCTGCCAACGGGACATACAGTTCACTGAAGACGAAATCATCATGTGATCCGGCAGTTCTAAACTAGGCGCAGTGCAAGCTCACCCAGTCAGCATCTAAGCCGGGATTTGGGCCCAAAGGGCCAGTTAGAAAGTGCCCGGCGCAGGGCTATTGCCCACCTCTGATTGGCTGGAGCGCCCGGCCTCGGCCAATCGGATACCGGCACGGCTAGAAACTTGAAAGTAAAGGGGTCCCAGGAAAGCCGGCCCCTCACTCCGCTCTTGGTTTTGGGTTTTGTCGCCCAGAGTTTTCTGGAATTCGGTTGCCCAGATTTGCCACTTATTAAGCCATATGGTCTTGGGAAGTCAACTTCTCTGAACGTCAATTTCCTTATTTGTAAAATGGAGAAAACAGGATTGTTGTGAGAATTCAAGTAAATCATGTAGGATGCATTTTTAAAATGTGAGCTCTTGTTGTCATCTGCCCAGTTTAATTGAATCCGACTCAGGGCAGGCTGTCTAGTTCGCAGCTTCATGAGAACGTGCCCTTCTTGTTGGTCTCGGATCTGAAGAGGAATGGGATTCTCAGTGGCTACCAGCAGGATGCTGTCCTTTAGGGATGGATATAAACCTCAGCTGACCAGGGTATTGGCAGCCTTGGCAGAGGGTTCCCTGTTGCCCAGAGCTGCTCCAAACAGGCTGGCTGGTTTCACTGTCCCAGTTGGAGCCTCAGCCTGCACCTCCCTGAGAACACTCACCTGGATTAAACAAATGCCAATCACCCTTCCAGTAGGTGCAGACAGTGAAATAAATTTAAAAATTTTTTAGTAAGCACCCTAAAATCAAATGCAAGGAAAAATCCTATCAATTCCCCCAGAGACCACGTTTATCTCTAGGAATTGTGTTTCAGTGGAAGCAACGTAGGAATCACCCTCTCAGTGCTAGGGCAGCTGCACTTCGTAATGAAACAGCAGTGGAAAGAGGGTAGTAGGCACCCAGACTTCAATTTTTGCTCTAAGCAAGATCCTCTGCCTCCAAAATAACTTTAAATTGAGTCTTGATATTGCTGCTTTTGACTGTCACGAAAAGCTTTGCTGTGTTTGAGATAAAAAAAGAGGGATAGTTGCCTCAAGATCTAGATTTTTTTTTAAAGTGACTGTTACAATAGTAAGACAGAAGGAGCATTTTTCCCTTAGATAACCAACTAGCAGTCTCCCTCAGTGTTGCTGCCTTACGTGGAGTTAGACCGTGGCGCTGCCTCCTAATAAACAATGTAGTCTCTAAGCAGTAACTCCATTGGTGGTGCGCTGGGAATTAGACTAGTCACTTGGGACGACAATATGGCGTCTGGCATTCTTACTTCTGTAAGCATAACGTGTGCATGCCCTCTGTTTTGATCAGTGGTTAAGAACTGAGAGAACATTCTTACCCTCCCCCCACTTTTTTAAAGTAAAAATAAATTTATTACTACCTCTATTTTTTACACTTTGATTTTCTCATTACATTACTTTGTTTTATTTTTAATTGACATATACATAGACTTGCAATGCACAAATATTAGGTGTATAATTCTAAGTTTTGACAATTGTATACACATGTGTAACCACCACTCCAATTAAGATACAGAACATTATAAAAAAAAAACAGAACATTTTCATTGTTATCAAATGGGGGTCCCGCTGCTTGCTGCTTACAAAATCAATACTCACAAATGGTAAAAAGGAAAAGGGCCTTTAATCAGAATGCCAGCAATCTGGGGAGATGGTGGACTCAACGTACCCCAAAAACCACCTCCGAAGATTCTGCTCGTGAAACTTTTAAAGGGAAGGAGGGAAGTAATCTCAGTTAATCACTGAGATGGGGGTCTGAGTCATCGCCATCCCCCACTGTGTGCGGGCTCCTCAACTTCTTGTGATCTTCCTCTAGATGTGATCATGTTCACACAGTTTGATCACAGAGTCTGTTTGGGAGATTACTGAAGGGGAAGCTAGGGAAGAGATCTAGTCATCTGTTAATCACTTATTCTTCTCTTCTACTTCTCTGATCTGTGGAAAGGACCAACAAGTTAGGCAAGGTTTTGTGTGACTAAAAGATTTGAAAGGTGTGCTTGGGCCATTGATGAGTAGAGCATGGGGGTGCCGGGCTTAAAAGTTAGTTACTATACAGCTTTACTAAAGTGACAAGAAAAGGGGCTTCCTGCTGAGGGTGGCCTCCTGCAAAGAGCTGCTTACACTGAATCTCATACAAATGGATTAAACAGTATGCATCTCTTGTGTCTGGCATCTTTCCTTCAACATAATGTCTGTAAGATTCATCTATTTCATCATGTGTATCAGTAGTTTGTTCCTTTTTATTGCTGAGAAGTATTCCATTTAATAAATATACCAAAATTTATTTATCCATTCTCCTGTTATTTATTTATTTATTTTTGGCTGTGTTGGGTCTTCGTTGCTGTGCACAGGCTTTCTCTAGCTGCGGCAAGCGGGGGCTACTCTTCGTTGCGGTGCACGGGCTTCTCATTGCAGTGGCTTCTCTTGTTGTGGAGCATGGGCTCTAGGCGCACGGGCTTCAATAGTTGTGGCTCGTGGGCTCTAAAGCGCAGGCTCGGTAGTTGTGGTGCACGGGCTTAGTTGCTCCACGGCATATGGGATCTTCCCGGACCAGGGCTCGAACCCGTGTCCCCTGCGTTGGCAGGCGGATTCTTAACCACTGCGCCACCAGGGAAGCCCCTATCCATTCTCCTGTTGATGAACATTTGGGTTGTTTCCAGTTTGGGACTATTATGAGTAAATCTGCTGTGAACATTTGTGTACAAGTCTTTATGTTTCATTTCTCTTGGAAAGTAACTAGGAGTAGAACTGCTGGATCACAGAGTAAGTATAGGTTTAACTTCTTGAGAAACTGCAGAACAGTTATACAAAACCATTGTACCATTTTACCTTCTCTCCAGAGGCTTAAGAGAGTTCCAGTTGCTCCTGACAGTTTCCTTGCTTGACCAACATTTAGTCAGGCTCCTGAACCTTCTCCTAGGACCATCTGTGCACTTGTAAAATCTAGTTTTAACAAGAACCGCCCACCCTTGATATCTGATCGCCCTCAATATCTGGTCAGGTTCTTCATCCTCCACCATCTCCCAGGTGTTGTCTGATCATCCTGGCCTGTCTTCAGCAAGAATACTGTTACATCGGTTTAACAAAAACTCTCCTTACCCCTGTTTCCTCTTAGTAATTTTCCATCCACTCCCCTGCTCCTTGGCTATAAATTCCCACTTGCCCATGCTGTATTTGGAATTGAGCCCCATTTTTCTCCTCTGGTGCAAAATCCCATTGCAGTCATCCCTATACTTATGGCAATGGTCCTAAGTAGAGTTTCCGTTATCATCTTTAGCAAGTGTCTTTGATTTTTTTTTTTCTTTAACATTCCACAACCTTATCAACACATGGTGGGTCAATCTTTAATTTTAGCCATTCTAACCAGTGTGCAGTGGTATCTCATTGTGACTTTGATTTGCATTTCCTTAATAACTAATAATTTTTTTTAAATTTATTTATTTATTTATTTATGACTGTGTTGAGTCTTCGTTTCTGTGCGAGGGCTTTCTCTAGTTGCGGCAAGTGGGGACCACTCTTCATCGCGGTGCGTGGGCCTCTCACCATCGCGGCCTCTCTTGTTGCGGAGCACAGGTTCCAGACGCGCAGGCTCAGTAATTGTGGCTCACGGGCCCAGTTGCTCCGTGGCACGTGGGATCTTCCCAGACCAGGGCTCGAACCCGTGTCCCCTGCATTGGCAGGCAGATTCTCAACCACTGCGCCACCAGGGAAGCCCAATAACTAATAATTTTTAATGAGCTCTTTTTCTTGTGCTTACTGACCATTTATCCTTTTTTTTTTTTTTAATATTTACTTATTTATTTTAGCTGCGCCATGTTTTAGTTGTGGCACGTGGGATCTTTATTGCAGCATGCGGGATCTTTTTTTTTTTTTTTTTTTTTTAGTTGCGGCATGCGTGTGGGATCTAGTGCCCCGACCACCCAACCATGGATCAAACCCTGGCCCCCTGCATTGGGAGCTCGGAGTCTTAGCCACTGGACCAGCAGGGAAGTCATATATTCATACATTTTGACATAGATGTTGCAATGATTAGAAATGTGTCCTAGAGTAACATATTTTGAACTAAAATCTTCATTAGTCTATTCAGCCATACATTAAAAAATATTAATTGGGTGTCTACCATGTGCCATGCACTTTTCTAGGTTCTTTAATCAACTGTGATTAAGACAGATAAGATCTTTGCTCTTGTCTGAAGAGTTAATATTTTAGTGGGGAGAGACAAAATGTAAACTGGAAGCAAACAAGTAAGATGATTTTTGATAGTGTGGAAATGCTCACTGAAGTGTTATCAATTAATAATAAAACATGGAAACAACCTATATCCCTAAGGGGGGGGAGAAAGGGGACTTAGGTAATTTACATGATATGAGACTGACGGACTATAATGACATTAAACCGATAATTGACTTTAAAAAACACTTAGCCGTATAAAAAAGCAAATTTAAAATTGTATGTGTACTTTGTTTAGGACTATGTAAAACACCTGTGCTACGATGCATATGTACAGAAATTAGAAGGACCCAGAAGGTAAAGAAAACGCTGGGGGTTTTTTTGTTTTTGTTTTTGTTTTTGTTTTTTGTGGTGGAATTATGGGGGTTTAAGGCGTTTGGTTTCGCTTTCTTTGTTGCTGTCTTACACGTTATCTCGTTCGCTAACAGTAGAAACTGCCATCATAGAGTTTTCTCCTAGGACTTTCCTTTGCGCAAGGCTTTACAGCTCAGAAACTTACACATTTATTATGAGACGTGGCAGACCTAAAAATAAAATTTAGGTTACTTCAGAGTGACGTAAGGCAAAGAAGTGAGGTCTACGAGTTTCACCCCATAGAACTTACGCATTCCAGGCACGATGAGGTTGCTCCCGGGAAAGTCCGCGGAAAAAGCAGGTTTGCGCACGAGGAGGGGAATCGAAGCCCGATGTTAGGCCCTGCGTGGCGCCGCGCGGATGGTGACGTCTCGCGCCGGGCGGGAACTGACGTCATCTTCGCGCATCGCCGCTTCCGGTCCGCGTGAGTGTGGTTCTTGCGCCGGCAGAGAGCTCAGGGCTGGTGTTGCCGTGCGTGCGGTTGTGTTTTTCGCCAGTCGGCCTTCTTCCTCCGGGACCATGGCCACCGATTCGTGGGCCCTGGCAGTGGACGAGCAGGAAGCGGCTGTCAAGTCGGTCAGTGGCTTCAGCTCCAGGCGGGGCGAGCGTAGTAGGAGGGCCCAAGCCGACCCTGCTTGGAGTCCAGGGAGCTCTCTGGGTTGGGCAGGCCCGTGGCCCACACACCCCTAAAGGTTTGCTGGGAGGAATCTCTTAGCTTTGTTTTGCGGCTAAGGCAGAAGAGACCAGTATGGAGCCTTTTCCTTTGATCTGGGCCAGTTAAAGACTTTTATCCTGTGGCAAATCTGGCCCTGCTATGTATGCTGTCTTTTCTGCACTGCACCTCCTTCTCAGTGGGGATTGTAAGAAAAGGCGCAATGCTGATTCTCTTTTTTCATCTGGTTTCTGAGTGATTCTCTGCTACTCTTATTTTACCATTTTTTAGATGCGTGCTTAACATGGTTGGCAGTTTGTAGCACTTTGCAGAATAACAGATTCAGGTTTATATTTAGTGTTTCAGTCTACTGCAAACGGGGGGAGGCACTACAAATTGTTTCATCTGTGTTTAAAGAGACATTTAATTTCATACACTGGTTCTTTGATTAATGAAGATCCATTCAGTGGGAAGTTAACTATAGTGTAAACTGTGACTCTCCGTTCTTATCTCTAAGTTACCTTTGTTTGGTGGTAATAGACCATTGATTTTAAGAATATAGGGGTTTTTTGTAGTCAGAAGTCTTTCCCCCCACCCCCACCCCACCTCGGTGCGGCATGAGGGATCTTAGTTCCCAGGGATCGAACCTGCGCCCTCTACAGTGGAAGCGTGGAGTCTTAACCACTGGACCTCTAGGGAAGTCCCATGTAGTCTGAAGTCTTATGTAACCTTTTAATGCCTAAATTACATTTCTTTTCCAGTCACCCTTTATTGCTTTGGGAGGATTGTCAGTTTCTCAGCAGATAGTTGAAATGGGCTAAATCCAGGAAAGTTTAGGAAGAAGCTTTACAAACTAGTTAGGAAGCCTAGAATGTGGGAGGTGCTGTGAAAAGGGTAAGAATAATGTGAGAAATGAACTTTGAATAGGGAGAGGATGTTTATGAGTAGGAAAGTCAGGGAAATTCCTCATGAAGAAGTTTATATTTGTGCTGGATATTAGAAAATAATCATTTAAGATAGAGATGAAGGTGAACGGCATTTTAGAATAGAATGCACAGAAGTGCTGGACTTGCCTAGAGAACAGGAATCAGAACTCATTTTTGCTGCAGCTTAAGCTTATCGGGTTGTAGTAGGAGCAGTACTGAAAATATCGTAGGAGTGTACTTTGGACCTTAACAAAGAACTTAAAAATGAAAGGCTTTATTTGGCTGGTTTGGGGGTTTTTAAGAAGGATATTGACAAGATTAGATCTGAGAGCTAGCAAGATTTATTGGACTGCAGAGAACAGTATATATTAGGAGTGATGTCTAAAGGATAGGAGATCAATGTGGAAGTTACTCTTATAGCCCAGAGATAGAGGGCCTATGTTGAATGATGAAAGTGAAGATGAGGGGATGGATTCAAGAGATAATTGTGGAGGTATGAAGATTTAAAAAAAAGAAGAGAAGGGAGATAAAGGCAAAGATTACTGTTTTCAACCTGGATCCCACAAGGTGGTATTAATATAGTGCTAATAACAGGATTAGGGGAGTGGGAGGAACAGCAGATTTGATATGTAGGATGATGAGTTCATGTTTGGCTGTTCTGAATTTGAGGTAAGGAGGACAACTTGGTAAGTACCTGTGTTGGGAATCACCAAGAGGTGTACAGGTTCAATGATTTCCCGGGAGAACTCATAGGACTCAGCATATGATTGTACTCACAGCTGTGATTTATTACAATGAAAAGCAAAATTAGCAAAAGGAAAAGGCCCGTGTTGCAAAGTCCAGAGGAAACCAGGCACAAGCTTCCAAGAATCTTCTCCCAGAGGAGTCACAAGCTCCACTTAATTCCTGCTTAATTCCTCTAGCCACAGATTGTAATAACACATATGAAGTGTTGTCAGAGAAGCTCATTGGAGACTCAGTGCTCAGTGTTTTTATTAGGGGTCCATCACATCGTCATTCTTTGCCTAGCAGTACCAAAATTCCAGACCCCTAGAAGGAAACCAGGTGTTATCATAAACCACATGTTTTTAGAAAGATAGTTAGTGAACCCCTCAGCGGTTCTGGGAATGGTGGGAACCCTCTCCAAATCCAAGTTTCCAGATGCCAGCCAGGGGCCAACTTTGCAAGCTGGCTTTCCTAAGGATAGCAGTCAGTCCTGCTGTGTTAACTCTTTTCTATACAGTGCCCATCAAGCATTTGGAAATGTGGCACTGGAGTTCAGGAGGAATCAGGTCAGAAGTATAAAACTGACAGCCACAAATAAATCAAAAAGTATTATAAAGGATACGATTCTGTACTCTAGAATTTAAATCTAGTATTTAGCATCAGATATTCCCTAAAAGACAGTTACTGAGAATTGGTTTCAAATCTTTTTTAACCTACAACCCTAATCTAGCTGTGTTATTATGAATAACACAAATATAGACCTAAACATACTTGGTATCTGGTTTCAACCACTCTGCTTATTGGGTGGCTGGTATAAGTAAATGTTTTAAAATGTTGCTTCCTGGGAATTCCCTGGCGGTCCAGTGGTTGGGACTCCGCACTTCAACTGCAGGGGGCACAGGTTTCATCTCTGGTCGGGGAACTAAGATCCCACATGCCATGCGGCGCGGCCAAAAAAATAAAATAAAAATTAAAAATAAGTAAATAAACATAGCTTCCTAACAGTTGGGTAAGACCCTCCCCCCTTTTTTGTTTTACCATTTAGACTTGTGTACATTAGCTTAATAAATGTAGTTAACCATTGAACAACTTGGGGGTTATGAGCCCCCAACCCTCCCTGCAGTTGAAAATCGCCAAATAATTAACATTGTCCTTCCGTATATGTGGTTCCACATCTTTGGATTCAACCAACCATGGGTTGAGTAATACTGTAGCATTTATCCTTGAATAAGTGAACCCTTGAAGTTCAAACCTTGTGTTTAACGGTCAATTGTGTAATTCATGGTATTTGGTTATCAGGTGTCTCTACTCTTGTTTCCTTTTATTCCCATTCAGATGAGTAATTTGCAGATCAAGGAAGAGAAAGTCAAACCAGATACCAATGGTGAGTCACTAGTAACTAGAAGCTACATGTGCACTTCTGCTTTGCACTCATAGCTGCAATGTGGAAAGGAGCTTTCATTTAGCATGTTTGGCAAATGTCAGCACTGGATTTGAGAACCAGTAAATTCAGTTTCATTAATGATGGAGATAGATTCGTTTTCCAGATTTTATCTAGCTTCTGACTCCTTAAAATCAAGAATCACTATTGGATTGTACAGTCACTGTTCACTTGATAATGTTTCCGTAAGTTTTTTTTAATTTAATTTTTTAAAAGGTTAATCTGGGTTCAAAATTCAGAAAGTATAAGTAAGTGAAAGGCCTCCTTCCCATCCTGAACCACCATTTACCCAGATCCCACGCCCCACCTATATTACTTTGCTAGGGCTCCCACAACAAAGTATTACAAACTAGGTGGTTTAACAACAGAAATTTATTGTCTCAGATCTGGAGGCCAGAAGTGTGAGATCAAGGTGTCATCTGGTTTAGTTCCTCCTAAAGGCTGTGAGGAAGAATCTATTCCCTGTCTCTTCCTAGCTTCTGATGGTTTGCTGGCTATCTTTGGCATTCCTTGGCTTATAGGCATTTCTGCCATCATCACCCCAGTCTCTGCCTTCATGGTGTTGTGCATGTCTACATCCAGAATTTCCCTTTTTAATAAGAACATTGGTCATACTGGATTAGGGCCCATCCTAACAACCTCATCTTAACTAATTACATCTGCAGTGAACCTATCTCAAAAGGAGATCACATTCTGAGATACTGGGGGGTTAGGACTTGATCATATGAATTTTGGGGGGGACACAGTTCAACCCATATACCACCCTATGCCATAAGTAACCACTGTTATTGGATTTTTAATATTCTTCCAAAGTTTCTTTTTTTTTAAAATTGAAGTATAGTTGATTTACAATGTTGTGTTCATTTCTGCTGTACAGCAAAGTGATTCAGTTATACATACATACACATTCTTTTTTCATATATTCTTTTCCATTGTGGTTTATCATAGGATATTGAATATAGTTCTCTGTGCTATACAGTAGGACCTTGTTGTTTATCCATTCTATGTATAATAGCTTACATCTGCTAACCTCAACCTCCCACTCCATCCTTCCCCCAACCCCCTCCCCATCCTTCCCCCAACCCCCTCCCCCTTGGCAACCACCAGTCTGTTCTCTATGTCTGTGACTGTTTCTGTTTCATAGATAGGTTCATTTGTGTCATATTTTAGATTCCACATATAAGTGATCTCATATGGTATTTGTCTTTCTCTTTCTGACTTACTTCACTTAGTATGATAATCTCAGTTGCACTTCCAATGTTTCTTTATGCAAATCAAATACAGATTTTTCTCCCTCTCTCCCTCTCTCTCACCAAAAGATGGCAGAGTATACACAGTGCACTTACTTTTTTTCATTCAACAACATACCTTGGCAAGCTTTCCTTACCAGTAAATGGAGTTTCCTCACTCAGTTTTGTAACTGCATAGTATTACATTGTGTTGATAGACCATAATTTATTTAACCAGTCATCTTTTGATAGATACTTGGGTTGGTCACATTCTTTCACTGTTATAAAGTGTTTCATGTAATAACCATGAACTTAATTCTTTTTACACGTATGCAAATACATTTGTAGGATAAATTCCCCCAAAATGGATATCCATGGTCAAAGGCATATGCACTTGCACTTTTTATCAGTATTTTTCAAGGTACCCTCCATAAATATTATACCAATTTATATTTCTATCAGTAAAGCATGAAAGTGTTTTCCTATAGCCCCACCACAGAATTTTTAGTCAAAAACTTGAAATTTTGCTAATCTGACAGGTAAAACATGGTGGATCAGTGTAATACATTTTGTATTTCATTAATAAGGTTGAATATTTTCATAAGTATAAAGGAATTTGTGTTTCCTTTTCTACTGAGCTTTTTGTCTTTTTTCTAAATATGAACTTCATATTTTAAGATTGTGATAGAAGTTGCTAATACTTCAGTCAGTTTTGTCTTTTGACTTTTTTCTTGTGTATTCTTGCTCTGCAAACTTTTTTTTTTAAAATTATTTATTTATTTATTTGGCTGCACCGGGTCTTAGTTTCGGCATGCAGGATCTTCGTTGCAGCATGCGGGATCTTTAGTTGCTGCATTCAGGATCTAGTTTCCTGACCAGGGATGGAACCTGGGCCCCCTGCATTGGGAGCATGGAGTCTTAACCACTGGACCACCAGGGAAGTCCCTCTGCAAACATTTTTATATAGTCAAACGTATCAGTCTTTTACATTATTATTTCTGGAATTTGAGTCAGTTTTCATACTTCAGTCTTTGATCCTTTTGGAATTTTTCCTGGTGTGAATTGTGAGGTATGGATCCAAAGTGTTTTCTCTAGTGTGTTTCACCTTTTTAATTTCAAGATGGCTACAGATTTGTTTCAGTGCCACTTTTGTAATAGTCCATTCTTCCTCTCTAGTTTGAGATCCACCTGTATTATATACCAAATTCTGCATTTTCTCATCTATCCTATCAAGTTTATTTTGCATATTCATGTACCAGGTTCATATTCCTGATTGCTGGAGCATTATGACATGCTTTAATATCTGTGAGTGCTGGTCCCCATTCATTGATCTTTTTTTTTTTTGGCTGTGCCGCACAGCATGCGGGATCTTAGGTCCCCGACCAGGGATCGAACCCACACCCCCTGCAGTGGAAGCACAGAGTCTTAACCACTGGACCGCCAGGGAAGTCCCCATTGATCTTTTTTTAGAGTGTTCCTGGCTATTCTTATTTTCCATATGTATTCTGTTATAGTCAACTTGACTAGTTCTAAGACAAAGAATCTTTTAGTATTTCTCCTAGGACCATGTTACATTTATAACTTAACATCTATATGCTATTGAGTCTTTTTATAAAACCTATGATTAAGTCTTTCCTTTTTTTTCAAATCCCTTTTTGTGTCCTTTAGGAATGTTTTAATGACTGTAGCATATGTGATGTCCCCTCTTTCATTTCTATTACTGGCGGTATGTGTTTGTTCTCTTTTTTTTGATGAGTCTACCTAGAGACTTATCAGTTTTTTTTATCTTTTCAAAGAGCTAGGCTTCGGCAATGTTAATTTTCTTGAATATTTGTCTTTTATTTCATCGATTTCTACTCTGTATTTTTTTCCTTCTACTTACTTGGGGTTTACTTTCCTCTTCTTTTTTATCATATACTTAAAATAGTTTCAGTTTCCCTTTTGATTTCTTCATTGGCCCATGGATAATTTAGAACTGTGTTGTTTGATTTCCAGATATTTGGGGGTTTCTAGATATCTTATTAATTTCTAATTTAACTCCATTTTGATCAGAAGCCATTAAATATGATTCTGCAGTTATTGGGTATAGTGTCCTCTAAATGTCAATTAGGCCACTGTTGTTGATAGTGTTACTCAGATCTTCTATGTCTTGACTGTTTTTTGTTTGTTTGCTTTTTGGTCTAGTTCTTCCAGTTGTTGAAAGAGAAGTGTTAAAATTTCCAACGACAATTGTGGAATAGTCTTATTTCTCCCTTTAATTTTGTCAGTTTTGGCCTCCTGTGTTTTGTAGATCTGTTGCCAGGTACATTCACATTTATGTCTTCCTGATGAATGGACCTCTTATTAGAAATATCCTCCTTTATCTCTGGTGGTGATTTTGGTCTTAAAATCTGCATTACCTGAGCCACTCCAGCCTTCATATGCTTACTGGTTGCGCGATGTATCTCTTTCCATCCACTGACTTTCAACTTGTTTGTGTCTTTGTATTTAAAGTGTGTCTCTTGTAGGAGTATAATCTATAAAAATTTTGAATCACTATGTTGGACACCTGAAACTAATACAGTATTGTAAATTAACTATACCTCAATTTAAAAAAATTAAAAAATAAAGTGTGCCTCTTGTAGACAGCTGACAGTTGGATCTTGCTTTTTTATCCATTCTACTAATCTCTGTCTTTTAATTGGAGTATTTTATCCGTTTGCATTTAATGTAATTATTGATGTGGTTGGGTTTAGGTTAGCAATTTTACTGTTTGTTTGTCCCCTTATATTTTGTTTCTCTGCCTCTTTTCCTGCTTTCTTTTGGGTTAATTGAATATCTTAGAGTTCCATTTTAATTTATTTATGAGCTTTTTAGCTTTATCTCTTTGCGTTAGTTTATGAGTGTTTTAAAGTTTTCTTCATATAAGTCTCACATATTTTTTGTTAATTTTATTTCTAGGTGCAATATTTTATCTTCTAAGTTGCTATTATAAAGAGAATCTTTTCAATAATATCTCTATTTATAAAAGCTACTGATTTCTATTTATTTATTTTGGACCTAGCTCTTTTATCTTTTCCTGAGATATCTTATTTTGTAGTCATTTTTAAGTTGATACTCTTAGTCCTGCAAGTTTACAATCATGTAATCTAAAAAAGTGATCATTGGGCTTCCCTGGTGGTGCAGTGGTTGAGAATCTGCTTGCCAATGCAGGGGACACGGGTTCGAGCCCTGGTCTGGGAAGATCCCACATGCTGCAGAGCAACTGGGCCTGTGAGCCACAACTACTGAGCCTGCGCTCCGCAACAAGAGAGGCCGCAATAGTGAGAGGCCCGCGCACCGTGATGAAGAGTGGCCCCCGCTTGCCGCAACTAGAGAAAGCCCTTGCACAGAAACGAAGACCCAACACAGCCAAAAATAAATTAATTAATTAATTTAAAAAAAAATGATCATTTTACCTCTTCCTTTTAATTTTGAATACATTTATTTTCTTTCTCATGTCTCATTGTGTCTGCTAACATAATGCTATATTTTAAATATAGTTATAATAATGCTATATTTTATTTTATTTTTTAAAATTTTATTTATTTATTTATTTATTTTTGGCTGCATTTGGGTCTTCGTTGTTGCGCATGGGCTTTCTCTACTTGCCGCGAGCGGGGGCTATTCTTCGTTGCAGCACGCAGGCTTCTCATTGTGGTGGCTTCTCTTGTTGCGGAGCACAGGCTCTAGGTGCGCGGGCTTCAGTAGTTGTGGCACGTGGGCTCAGTAGTTGTGGCTCGCAGGCCCTAGAGCGCAGGCTCAGTAGTTGTGGCGCACAGGCTTAGTCGCTCCACGGCATGTGGGATCTTCCCGGACCAGGGCTCGAACCTGTGTCCTCTGCACTGGCAGGCGGATTCGTAACCACTGTGCCACCAGGGAAGCCCTAATGCTATATTTTAAATAAGTAAGTCAGAGGTGACATATCTGATCACTCTGAAGTCAGCCAGCATTTCTAGAAATTTGAAATTTTCTTATGCACTAAACTTCCTAGGAATAAAAATCCATTAAATGTATAGAAACGCCAACTATTTAAATTTTGATCACTTAAATAAGGTTTGATATTTATATTGTCCCACCTTTTGAGTGGATTTTATTTTAAAATAAATGTATTTATTTATATTTATTTTTGGCTGTGTTGGGTCTTCGTTGCTGTGCACGGCCTTTCTCTAGTTGCGGCGAGTGGGGGCTACTCTTTGTTGCATTGTGCGTGCTTCTCATTGTGGTGGCTTCTCTTGTTGTGCAGCACAGGCTCTAGGCGCGTGGGCTTCAATAGTTGTGGCTCACAGGCTCTAGAGCATAGGCTCAGTAGTTGTGGCGCACCGCTTTAATTGCTTCGCCACATGTGGGATCTTCCTGGACCAGGGCTTGAACCCGTGTCCCCTGCATTGGCAGGCAGATTCTTAACCACTGCACCACCAGGGAGGTCCCCTTTTGAGTGGATTTGATACTTGCCTTTCTGATTATGATAACTGTTTTCTTGTGCAGGTGTTATCAAAACCGATGCCACTCCAGAGAAAACAGAAGAAGAAGAGAAAGGTAACTAATCTTTGAAACCCTGTAGCAAGAGACATAGTATCACCTAGGACGTGCCTCTCTGGAGCCAGAGGCATTCTGAGTTATAAGATCAAGGAGATGAGGGGAATCAGCCAAGGAAATTGAAAACAGTGAGATAGAAGGAGAACCAAAAGAGAGTGGTATCCCAGAAACCAAAAGAAGGAAGTGTTTCAAAAGTAGGGAGTCATATATAGGTAATAAGTTGGTTAAGAGAACTAAAAATTGTTCAGTTGATTTAGAGTGTAGAGTCATTGGTGAGCTTGACAAGGGCTGTTGAGGTCAGGTGGGGAGGTTAAATTAAAAAAACCTCTTCAGTGTACATTCTGCAGAGAAGGGGAGAAGAGAAAGTGAAGACATGAGTACAGACAGCCCTGTCAGGGAATGTCCCGTGAAGGGGAGCAGAGAACTGGGACAGTAACTGGATGGGGATGTGGGATAAAGGCGGAAGCACATTTATGATGAGACGTGTTACAACGTGTATACGTGTATACGTGTTACAACGTGTATACATGTTACAACGTGTATACATGTTACAACGTGTATACGTGCTGGGGGGAATGATCCATTAGAGGGAGAAACTGATCATGCAAGAGAGAAGGTCACTGCTGGGAGAAATATCCTTGTCTGCAAGACGGAATGGGACCCATTGTATGAGTAGAGGGGCTAGCCTCAGGAGCACGGCGGTCCATCCATAGTCACAGCAGGGAAGGTGGAAAGGACGCACACAAACGCAAGTGGGTGTGTGGGTTGTCACGGCAGCGCGTGGGGGTGCTTCTGATTACGTTCACTTCTCAGGGAAGTGAGTAGCAGGGTCATTAGATGAGTGAGACTGTGGAGAGGTTAGAAGTTGAAGAGAGAAGAAATAAGTGGCATATAGAAACATAAAGTCTTGCTGGGCAGCTCAGCCCACTTGAGTCTAGCAGTCAGGAGTTTAAAGTTAGACCTTTTGGTGTGATTATGTTTTTCTCCCACCTTGCTGGGCCATTCAGGTGTGGGTGCAGACATGGGGAGAGAGGTTTCACAAGGGTGGGGTTTGCCCAGTGACTATGAGGAAGATCTACTGGTTTTTTCCTACAGAGGACAGAGCCGCCCAGTCCTTACTCAACAAGCTGATCAGAAGCAACCTTGTCGATAACACCAACCAAGTGGAAGTCCTGCAGCGGGATCCAAACTCCCCACTCTACTCGGTGAAGTCCTTCGAGGAGCTTCGGCTGTGAGTATCTGTTCCTTTGAACAACTGTTCCTTGCTAGTCCCTCCTTTATAAGACTTAGCATATCAGAGATCTTGTGGGAATTTTACTTTCTCCTTTTATTTTTAAAAAATCTTAGTATATTTACTTTCTTTGACTAGTTAATAATTCACATGTTTCAAAAGTTTAAAAGTGTGAAAAAGTGATGGTCTCCTTCCACCCTTGTCTCTTGGCTACCCAGTTCTTCTCCTTAGGGATTTTTTAATGCCACAAATTTATTCATCATAGCTGAAAGTCTTTTTTCTTTTATGCTCTTAGAACTTTCAATAAAATATTGGCTGACAGGTGATTTCTGGATGTCAGGAACATTTCTTATTAGGTAAGCCCTTTTGTTAGACTATAGGGTTTACAGTGTTAAGAACAGTTTATCTGCTTTTATAAAATCTGTCCAAGAAGCCTGTGCAGGATTCCCAGTAACTGCAGTGGAAATCAGCCTTCAGTGTTCCAGAATTTTTTGAAAAATCCAGAACCCAGAATTAAGCCCTAAGTGTGTACATTTATGCACTGTGGTGAGAATGACTTCTAACATGTCCTTGTTTTAAAGGCAGAGAATTATGTAATGTTATGCCAAGTTTGTTGTTTCCTTCAGTAAGTTAGTAAAGAGGTATTTAGGGTTGTTGGTTTATGTACATGACACTGTGCTGGGTGTTATGAGTAACACAAGACATAGCTACCATTCTTGCTGCCTGCCAGGACTCAAATCATAGAAAATAGCTAGTGAATAAGAAAGTGGTGGAATGAATGGATTCTTTGCCTTTGTTCAGCAAAATCTATCATATGCCCCCTGTAGGCAAATAGGGGCCACGTTTCTGCCAACTATTTCCACCACTTTAGAGTAAGAGACACTTAAAATAAGAGAGCTAACTAGAACCAAATCAAGTTGTTAATGCAGCAATAGCTAAGAGCAAGGTTTTTAAAGTGAGGCCTCTTTTTTTGAATATTTTCAGGACATTATACTTTTCTATGTGTATTTTCTTTGTCAAAGGCTTTTTTCAGCAAACCTGTCATCTCTGCTTCCATTCATAAATTCTGTCCGAGCAGCTAGATGTGCTCTGACAGCTTGCTTTTCCAAGTATCAGTGGTCTTTTTAAGTTCCTTTTATTTAAAGGACTGGAGTTCTCAGGTCAACCAGTGATGAACTGTCCTCTTTGAAAAGGCAAGTTCTTTCTGATTTAATTGTTAGTAGCCAAAGGAAACAAAGAATAAAACCTAGGTTACCGAATATACTTTGTCTATTTTTTACTGAAAAGATCTGCAAAATAAAAGAAAAATAATGAGCCACTGAAAGTTCTTGGATCACTTGAGTCCTCTTTCAGTAGTGACTTTGTTTCCTTGGCAACCAAATCAGAATCTGCTAAGCTTCACAACCTTTTCTTCCAAATGGATGTTACTTTTCAAAGTTCTTTGTATCGGAGAACCACCATATGCCAGAAGAATTGCCTTTTAGAGAGCCTGTTAAACTTTAAGGAAGGCTTAGAGAACACTCCTGACTTGGTTTGACTTTTCTTTAAAAACAGTGTGGTGGGATTTTTGTTAAACACCCTGTCAATTTAGAGGTAGCAGAGAGCTTATTATAAATGTACTACAAAAGCAGCTTTATTTGATATTTGTTGTGTGGCTACTTATGGAAGAAGTTGGTGCTTTTCTAGTTTTGATTTTGCCTAGACTTAATAAGTAAATCTCATCACTCGTAAAGTTCAGTATGATAACTGAACTCCCTTTACCTATTTACTAGAAACTGGCTGAATCAATTTTCTTACCTCTCAATTGTCCCGAGTTCTTGCACAGCTGGCTTTGGAAGGCCCATGGAACACAAAATGACTGTGGTTCAGTGGAACATCTGCACTAAGAAATGAAAACTGAAATCTCATTCCCTAAAGGGACTTCTGTATCTTAGTGGCATAGTAAGCAGTGTTTATTTTTAGATATGTCTTTTATAATTTATTTTATACTATGAATTAATAAGTACCATTCTTCCAGTATCCTGGGAATGTTTGTCATCCAAGGCCAACCAAATCTGTGGGTCTCCTGAAAGATGAATTTCTCCAAGAAAGGAAACTAGCCCAGATTGTATAAATTGCATAATAGTTTCAGACTAAGATTTAGTAGGGAAAGATTTTGGTTTTGTTTTGTTTTAGTTAGTATTTTTTAAGGCACAGGAAAATATGTCTGACAGGAAGTATCATTCTTTGCTAGATATAGGGAAAAATAAAATTCTAGGCCTTTAAAACAATTTCAACAACTAGGAATCCATCTTTCTCTCCCCGGCCTCCTAGGAAACCACAGCTTCTGCAGGGAGTCTATGCCATGGGGTTCAATCGACCATCCAAGATACAAGAGAATGCGTTACCCATGATGCTTGCTGAGCCGTAAGTATATGGACCCTGGCACACCTCTTCAGAACTGGGTTCAGCATCTTCCACCAAGAGCTGTAGTGTTCCTGAGCACAAGATGGGCCGTTGGGAGCAACGTGCTTCTTCAGGGGAACAGCTTAGACAGGTGCAGAGAGAGTCTGATGCAATTCAATACAGTTTCTGCCTTTTCCACTTAATAAAAACTGATAGAAAAAGTTAGTGCTGTTATTCTATGCAGCTTTAAAAACTGCTTTTTTGTTGTTGTTGTTGCTATTGTTTTTTAATAATTTTGAAAATTTTGGGACCTGCAAAAAATATCAGGAGCAATACCAGGAACATCTCCGTAACCCCATGCTGCCAAGAAATAAAGCTGCCATTAATCTAGTTGGCAGTTGTAGCCCCCACGTAACTCCCTCCATTCACAGCCCCCTCCCCCTCCCCCTCCCAAGTGAGCATCACTGATGTGGGTCATTATTCTCTCATGTTTCTTTATCCTTTTACTACGTAGTTTGCTTTCATTGTTTGTTTCTTTTTGGCCACGCTGTGTGGCTTGTGGCATCTTAGTTCCCTGACCAGGGATTGAACCCGGGCCCTGGCCCTCGGCAGTGAAAGCGCTGAGTCCTAACCACTGGACTGCCAGGGAATTCCAAGTTTGCATATTTTTAAACCTTACATAAATGGTATCATACTTAGGTAGCAACTTTTTTCATTCAACTATATTATTTATTTGTTTGTTTGTTTATATTTTGGCTGCACCACACAGCATGTGGGATTTTAGTTCCCCGACCAGGGATCGAACCTGTGCCCCTTGCAGTGGAAGCTTGGAGTCTTAACTACTGGACCACCAGAGAAGTCCCTCTTTTTTAATGATAAAAATGCCACCTAGGACTTCCCTGGTGGCTTAGTGGTTAAGAATCCGCCTGCCAATGCAGGGGACATGGGTTCGAGCCCTGGTCTGGGAAGATCCCACATGCCGTGGAGCAACTAAGTCCGTGCGCCACAACTACTGAGCCTGCGAGCCACAACTACTGAGTCCACGTGCCACAACTACTGAAGCCCACACGCCTAGAGCCCATTCTCTGCAACAAGAGAAGCCACCGCAATGAGAAGCCCACGCACCACAACAAAGAGTAGCCCCTGCTCACCGCAACTAGAGAAAGCCCACAGGCAGCAACAAAGACCCAACGCAACCAAAAATAAATTAAAAAAAAAAAAAAAAAAAAAAAGCCACCTATTCCCATGACATTGGGTTACCTGAAGTGAAATGTGAAAGTTCCCTCTAAAGCATGTGACTTGTTCTCTTAAATTTTCCATAAAGATGAGAAAAGGGAGCACATAGTAGGAGCCAAGTCCTGAAGACACATTATGGCTCAGGGATTTGCCTGGGCACAGATGTTACTCTGCAGTCTTAATTTCCATAGGCCCCTTGGGGTATAAAACTAGGGCACTCTAGCTGTGCTAGAGTCTAGAATGAGGATTTCTTAGTGTGAGCCCATCTAAAATAATCATCATTTCACTTAATATATAAGCAGTTTTTTTTAACAACATATAAAATTTTATCGTTGTACTCAGTGCAGAAAACCTGGATAATAGAAGCATGAAGGGGGAAAATCCCTATTCCTACCACCCAGAAAGAACGTTTGGACACTTGATTGTTTTTTGTTTTGTTTTTAATAAATTTGTTTATTTATTTTTGGCTGTATTGGGTCTTCGTTGCTGTGTACAGGCTTTCTCTAGTTGTGGCGAGCGGGGGCTACTCTTTATTGTGGTGCACCGGCTTCTCATTGCCGTGGCTTCTCTTGTTGCGGAGCATGGGCTCTAGAACGCAGGCTTCAGTAGTTGTGGCTCGCGGGCTCTAGAGCGCAGGCTCAGTAGTTGTGGCACACTGGCTTAGTTGCTCCACAGCACGTGGGATCTTCCCAGACCAGGGCTCGAACCTGTGTCCCCTGCATTGGCAGGCGGATTCTTAACTACTACGCTACCAGGGAAGTCCCGACACTTGATTGTTATTAACCAATATTACTTTCATCTCTGTTCTTCCTTCATCCAGCCCACAGAACCTGATTGCCCAGTCTCAGTCTGGTACTGGTAAAACAGCTGCCTTCGTCCTGGCCATGCTCAGCCGAGTGGAACCAGCAGAGAGATACCCGCAGGTGAGGGGGTGGAATCCTGGGGGCCCTGGCTTGCTCATCCTGGGAATGGCTGTGCCATCTGGGGGGGTTGTCTAACGAGGGTGCCCCGGTACAGTCTGAATGTATCTTGATGCCTCAGACTGTTGCTCAGGCAAAGCCCAATGGTGCACCAGGCCCTTACCTGGGTAGAACTGATTCGGAAGCAGCAGCCTTAAACAGTGGCTTCTGAAGGCATCTGCCAAGCCAGGGCTCCCTATTGAAGGCTTCTGTCTACAGCTGAAATGTGGGCCTGGTTGACGAGGATGTGGTTTCCTACACTGTTCAAGTGGTAATGACATCAGTGTACTGGTTGCTTTAGAGCCTGTTGTCTGTTACTACAAGGCTCTCCTAAACTCATCTTCTATGATCTGCCTGTTAGTGTCTGTGCCTCTCCCCAACATATGAGCTGGCGCTTCAGACAGGAAAAGTGATTGAGCAGATGGGCAGATTTCATCCAGAACTAAAGCTTGCTTATGCTGTTCGAGGCAATAAATGTGAGTATAAAGGGGCAAGACCTAGGCCATGAGTTGGGACGGGTGGTTGGGTATTTGAATTTTGAAGATGAGGTGATGATATTCAACTTTCTAGTTCAGTCTGACCTTGGAGCCCAGTGTTGCCTTTAGCAAATCTATTTAAATACTTGCTGATTTGTTAATAATTCTCTCCACTCCTAAAATAAGATTTTAAGTTGTTAAAAAAAAAAAATCCCTGCATGAGTCATGGGGTTCTTAAAGTGTGGAGTATTTCACTGAGGAGCCAGGGTTTCAATTCAGCATCCAGAGTTCTGGAAGCTGCTTAAGAGGGAGGGATGAGCACTGAAGATGGTAGGTTGGGTCAGTTCCCTTTCTTTAAAAGTAAAGCACAGCTTTAGTAAGAGTAATCTAAGAGCACGTACAGTTCACTTGCTCTTACCAAATCAGAAATCCTTCCACCAATTCCTTTTTCATGTGTTCTGCAGAATGTAGAAAATATGGGTTAAAATGGGAGGAGGGGCAGGTAGAAAATGGGTAATGGAGAAGTTATCAGAATATATGAAACTACAAATCAATTAGAAAAAAGTAAGCATTCCAACAGGAAAATGGACGAGAGAGGCCCAGTTGAACAGACGCTTCACAAAAGAAGGAATTCAGATGGCCAGTAAACATGAAAAGATGATGAGCTTCATTAGTCATCAGGGAAACGTCAGGTGAAACCACTGTATGCCTCTCAGATGGTAGAAATGAGGAAGTCTGACAAACCAAGTGTTGACCAAGATGTAGAAGAACTGGAAGCCGCATGTACTCCAGTGGGGAGTAAACATCGGCACACTGACCTCCAGAAGCAGTTGGCATTACCTAGAAAAATGGAAGAGAGACATCCCTTCAACCCAGCAGTTTATAATCGCCTAGAGCAGCGGTTCTTAAACTTTTTGCTCTCTTACACTCTTAAACATTATTGAGGACCCCAAGTACTTACTTGGGAAGAATATGAAGAAAATCTAGCCTTTCTTATAATTTTAGATATTGTTTTTTTGGATGCCATACCAAAACTTAACAAATGGTAATTACTTAAAAGTTAGTTGCCATGTGATATCTGAAATCATATTAATGAACTCTTCGTACTGTCACATTAAAATTCCTTGGTCTCCCTTGCACTTTGAATGCATCTTTTGCCCAACTGTGATTTTCTAACATCATACCTTGGTCATTTGGAAAATACTGTCTTAATGAGTTATGCTGATCTTCCAAATGTTGACATATTTCATAATACAAAATTTTAAATAGCATTTAAAATGCATTAGTATCACCACCAACCAACTCAGAGGAGTTTATACACGGAGAAACTCTCAAACCTACAGCAGCACATAGAAGTGTTCCAAAATTCTAATTTTCCCTTAAGCTGAAACGTTATCATGACAACAAATAACTGTCAGTTGTTTTCATTTAAGAGATAGGCTCTCTTTGTTCATTTTCAAGAAAGTGTATATCAAATTCCCTACTTGATTTTCTTTCTTCTTCTTTTTTTTTTTTTGGCCTCACTGTGCGGCTTGTGGGACTTTAGTTCCCCGACCAGGGGTCGAATTTGGGCCCTCGGCAGTGAGAGCGTGGAGTCCTAACCGCTGGACCACCAGAGAATTCCCCCTGTTTGATTTTCTGAGGTTGTCAGTCAACAAACAAAAACGGCTAGTACAGTTACCACACAAATAATCACACAAGGGCTTTTCCTGGAGGAAACCATCATGTTTCAGCATGCAGAAAGAGTACTTTAACCAGAAATTATTAGTATTTTTGTGTGTGTTTGATGTCTTACACTGATAGGTGCAGCTAAGTGTAGTGTACCAGAATCTTGTGACAACATGGATCTTCTCTAGATTATTTTATAACAACAGGGGACTTCACTGTGTCTGAAGGATTAGTATATTAACTATTTAAGGTATCATTTTTTTAAAAGTTCAGTTTAGACTGATGGGCAGTGGACAGTGAGAACCACAATGTATTGAAGAGTTCATTTAAAACTTTTCCAGTGGAGTTAATGAATTCCTGACCAAAGTCCCTTTCTCCTCGAACTTTAAATTTTGTTTTGAAAATAATTGACATTCACATGTTTCAAAATTGAAAAGGATATATGGTAGAAACTTTTCTTTTCCCATACCCTTCAACCACCTGGTTCTGCCTGCCTAAAGGTACCCAGTACTAACCTGTTCCTCACATGTCCTACCAGAGATAGTCTGTGTGGCTACAGGCAAGTGATAATGTGATAACATGTAGGGACTTCCCTGACAGTCCAGTGGTTAAGACTCTGTGCTTCCATTGCAGGGGGCACGGGTTTGATCCCTGGTCGGAGAACTAAGATCCTGCATCCCTCATGGCACGGCAACAGAGATAGATGTAATAGATAGAACACTCACACACGCATGTACATATATTACATGTATTCTTTTTTGCCCCTGTTGGTATACAAATTGCTCTGCAACCTCTTTTTCACATTTAATAATGTATTTTGGAGATTGTTCCACATCAGTTCCTAAACAGTTCTATACTTTGATTGGTGTCATCCATTTGGTGTGTCATATTTTGCTTAGTTATGTTTTAATGCATGCATATCCTTGCATATATGTTATTTCACACATATTCATGTGCATACAGGATTGATTCGTAATAGTGGAAGCACTGGTCAAAGGCTACATGCATTAGTAATTTTGATAGATGGTTATATCAGTTTCAACTCCCACCAGCTATAGTTTGAGAGTAATGTGTTTCTTTCAGTCAAAGAGAATTTGTACTTAGGAAAACTGTCTACACAATTAGAATGTCTAACAAAGCAAAAAATCATTGGGCCAGGATCCTAGGACTCAAAACTACCAATTTATAAGGAAATCAATGAACCATGAGTGAAGGGATGGTATAAAAAGAATAAGTGTTATGCTAAAGAAAAAAAGTTGGGTGATGGGGAATTACTGGAGAAAGTAGGAAAAGGGAAACTAACACTCATGGAGGGTTGACTGTAGGATTTAATCCTGACCACAGTGCAGTGAGATAGGTGTCATTATGCCCATTTCATAGTAGAAGAACACAAAACTTTTGGGTAACACCCTGTGTTTTGAAATCTGGAATTAACTTGTTCTAGCTCTGGAAGGATGGGCAAGGCTTTCATTTTGAAAGCGGGTTTAGCCATGGAAATACCCACAGAACACATCTTGTCTCCACAGTGGAAAGAGGTCAGAAGATCAGTGAGCACATTGTCATTGGCACCCCTGGGACCGTTCTGGACTGGTGCTCCAAGCTCAAGTTCATTGACCCCAAGAAGATCAAGGTGTTTGTTCTGGATGAGGCTGACGTGATGATAGCTACTCAGGGCCACCAAGATCAGAGCGTCCGCATCCAGAGGTAGGACCTCTTGAGCCAGGAGGAACTTCTCGGCCTCCTGATCTGCAGCATCATCTCCTTTTACTTCACCCTCCTCTTCTTGCCCCTGCCAGGTTCTTTACTCTGCAGCTTTCAGAGGCATTTGTTTGGTGGGCCATTTCCACGTCAGCACTGACCATACCCCCAGCCTGGGTTGAGGAAGGAGACTTAGGGACTCTACCGCCACCCGTCCCCGCCCCACGTCTGCTCCCCCCTCCTCGCTGCGGTGCTCCTCCCTGCTTTGCCACCTCCCTGGGGACGCAGGTCATCCAAGCCTGGGGAGGCTGTGCTTCTGTTCCTTCCAGTGAAACACTTGGTCGGGGTCATGTCGAACACCTGGGCCTTCCCTTGCAGGATGCTTCCCAGGAACTGCCAGATGCTGCTTTTCTCTGCCACCTTCGAAGACTCCGTCTGGAAATTTGCCCAGAAGGTGGTCCCAGACCCAAACATCATCAAACTGAAGCGCGAGGAGGAGACATTGGACACCATCAAGCAGTATTACGTCCTGTGCAGTAGCAGAGATGAGAAGTTCCAGGCCTTGTGTAATATCTACGGGGCCATCACCATTGCTCAAGCCATGATCTTCTGCCACGTGAGTAGCAGCAGCAGCAGCAGCAGGAGGAGGCGTGCGGGGGCGGAGCTCCACGGGAGGGTGTGGCCCTGCGCCCTCCCTCTCAGCCAGCTCCACCTGGTGCTGGGGGACCAGGTTCCCTCCCTGTGGCTGGAAAGGAAGTGGTTTGTGAAGATGTAAGAAACAATTTCTTCTTAGTATCCTGAGGCATATACATAGTCTAAGCATAGAGTCTCCTGAACTTTATATCATTTGTAGGTGATACATTAGAAAACCCAAGTAAATCAACTGATATTTGTAGGAAAAATAAGAAACTAAACAGGACGGTTGGTTAGAAAGTTACTAGAAAATAAGTAGTTTTCCAGTGTCAAACACAAACACTTAGAAAATGGAAGGACAGACCCCATTTATAATAGCCAAAATAATTTTTCAGGAATAGTTAAGATCGCTGAAGAAAACATCAAAATTCTGTCAAGCGATGTAAGAATAAGAGAGCTCTTACTCTATTATTGGAATACTTGTAGATTAAAAAAAATTTTTTTTTAGAGTGGCATTGTTTTCCCAAACTCAAATTGAAACTTTCAAACCTACAGAAAAGATGAAAAAAATACAAAATGAGCACTTTTATGCCCTTCACATATTGTCAACATTTGCTTTATCCATAAGCTTTTGTGTGGGGGATATCTGTACTTTTTCCTGAATCTTTTTTTTTTTTTGGCTGCGTTGGGTCTTCGTTGCTATGCGCAGGCTTTCTCTAGTTGTGGCGAGCAGGGGCTACTCTTCGTTGCGGTGCGCAGGCTTCTCATTGCAGTGGCTTCTCTTGTTGCGGAGCACAGGCTCTTGGTGCTTGGGCTCAGTAGTTGCGGCACGTGGCCTCAGTAGTTGTGGCACGTAGGCTCTAGAGTGCAGGCTCAGTAGTTGTGGCACACGGGCTTAGTTGCTCTGCAGCATGTGGGATCTTCCCGGACCAGGGCTCGAACCCATGTCCCCTGCGTTGGCAGGTGGATTCTTTTTTTTTTTATTTAATAAAATACTTTCAGTTATTTTGCTTTGGGATATATATCTAATGCCATGTATGGTAGAAAACTGCAGTATAGATCCTTTTGAGTCACTGTTTTATTCCAGACATAATGTAACTCAGTATATTTAGAAAGTATGTGTGTATATAAATACTTATTGTAAAAAAAACCTTTTGTAAGCATGTTATTCCTCTACTGAAATGTAACTTGATAGGAGCCATGCCTTACATTATTAAATTATCAGGTGATTTGCACCATATAGCACTAATGATTTTCCATCAAAGAAATTACTCATTTCTCATTTTGTGAAAGTATCAATTAATAAAGCACCTGACAGTTTTAAACAGTAAGAATTAGAAATTCAATATAAACAAATCGTGCCTAATGTAATTATTTTACATTTGTTGTGTCCCTTTCTAGAGTAAGGGTTTTATGCACATTTTATTATTATTATTTTTTTAACATCTTTATTGGAGTATAATTGCTTTACAATGGTGTGTTCGTTTCTGGCAGGTGGATTCTTAACCACTGAGCCACCAGGGAAGTCCCTTGCTGAATCATTTTAAAGTCAGTTGTAGATATCAGGACACTTCCCACCTAAATGCTTCCTAAGAATGAGACGTGCTCCTGCATGAGCACAGTACCATTGCCATACCTTTCACAATGATGCAGCGATAGTGTCCTCTCTGTCGTCCATCATATGCCACTTTCCCCATGTGTACCAAAATGGCCTTTATTGCTTTTGGCTGCTGCTGTTAAACCTAAGAGCCAATCAGAGATTGTCTGTTGCATTTAGTCTCTCTTGAGACTCCCTTAATCTATAACAGTTTCTCCACCTTTCATGACATGGACATCTTGAAGAGTCCAGGCTAGGGACTTCCCTGGCAGTCCAGTGGTTGAGACTTTGCCTTCCAGTGTAGGGGGTGCTGGTTCGATCCCTGGTCAGGGAGCTGGGATCCGACATGCCTCGGGGCCAGGGCATGGAACAGAAGCAATGTTGTAACGGGTTCAATAGAGACTTTGGAAATGGTCCACATCAAAAAACCTTAAAAAAAAAAAAAAAAAAGAGTTCAGACTAGTAAGTAGTCTTTAGAATGTCCCTGATTTTCCCCCCCTTGTGATTATATTAAGGTTAAATATTTTTCTAAGATTAGCACCCAAGTGACATGGTTACTTCTTTATACCACGTCATGTTAACAATTTTAAGACATTTAATGCTTAACTGCTAAGTTTTAGTAGTCTTCCAGATCAAAAATATTCTCTTAAGGTACTTTCATTTCTGAAATGTTTTCTTCCTTCCAGACCCGCAAAACAGCTAGTTGGCTGGCAGCAGAGCTGTCGAAAGAAGGCCACCAGGTGGCTCTGTTGAGTGGTGAAATGGTGGTGGAGCAGAGGGCTGCAGTGATTGAGCGCTTCCGAGAGGGCAAAGAGAAGGTTCTGGTCACCACCAACGTGTGTGCCCGCGGTGAGCAGAGATTGTGTCCTGGTCTGCAGGCTCGGGGTAGCGGGAGAGACCCTCGTCTGCGGGACACTCCGGTGGTTTGCGGGAGATCCTGTTTTCTAGGAGAGCCTGTTTGGATTCCCTCGGCAGAGGAGAACTTTCACAGAAGCCAGGAGTCCTGACTTGGTGGCTCAGAACGGCGCCTGCTCTTCTTGGGGCCCCCAGTGAGGCTTTAGCTGCTTCTCCAGATACTGGTATCCAGCAGAGGCTCTCTGGAGCCTGATGGCTGATTTCATAATTTGGTCAGCACCTGCCACAGTTCTGTTTTCTCCCTCTGGGTTCTGCTACCTGCCCCTTTGTCTGAATCCCAGAGCTGGCCCATCCCAGACTGTTCCTTCCACCTGAGGTTGGTGTGTGTAGGCCTGACTGTGGACGACAGGGATTTCTGTCTCCCGTCCTTACTCTTGTCCAACTCTCCTTCATGCAGGTATCGATGTGGAACAGGTGTCTGTCGTCATCAACTTTGACCTTCCCGTGGACAAGGACGGGAATCCGGACAACGAGACCTACCTGCACCGGATCGGGCGCACCGGCCGCTTTGGCAAGAGGGGCCTGGCCGTGAACATGGTGGACAGCAAGCACAGCATGAACATCCTGAACAGGATCCAGGAGCATTTCAGTGAGTCCCTGGGAGTGTCCCCTGCCGGGCCCTTACCTTACAGGGGCGAGTCCGGCGGGGTGGGGAGGGTGAAGGGTAGGTTTTCCTGTGGCCCCGAGAGAGGCCTGTGTCCCTGTCCCATTCCTCTCCTTCCCTACAACGTGGAAGTTCTCAAAGAGCACACCTGGAGAGGGCGGGGCTCAGGGACTTGAATGACAGTCCCCCCTGGCCAGGCTGAGGGGCCTGGGGCTCTGGCTGTTGCTGTCCGTGTCCCTTGCTCAGTCACTGGAAGCCTTTGGGGTTCAGTGAAGGATCTCTGTGGCCAGAGGCACAGCACGTTCCTAGGCGGCAGAGACCTGGGTTTCCTCCCTCCCTGCTGTGCTGTCCCTTCCCTGAGTGTGTGTCTCTGTAACGCCATGTTGGTCTCTCTTTGAATTCTCTTTTCTTTCCCCCAGATAAGAAAATAGAAAGACTGGACACAGATGACTTGGACGAGATTGAGAAAATAGCCAACTGAGAAGCTCCTGCAGTCACTGGTGCCGCCCTTGGTGCTCCCCCTGCACGGGACACTAGTGCTTTCACGGCACAGGCCTCAACAGTCAACACAAAGATGAAGGCACGAGGAGAGAGAAACTACCTACCTCATTTTAAATTACATTTGGACTTGACAAAAATTGCGCAAATGATGGGGGAAGGTAGAAGAAAAAATTTGCGTTTTGGAAAATTTAGTCCTTTTCCTCCCATCCCTTTTCAAAGCCACGGTCTCCTCCGTCTTTATAATAACGTGCTCACTATTGGTAATCGCTGGCCCCAGGATCCCCTGCTTGTTTTCTGGCTAGGGGTATTGAGACCAGCCTCTAGCCCCTGAAGAAACGATAGAGGTGTAGGCAGAGGGCAGGAAAGGCCCGGGCAACTCAGCCGTGTGAGCTCCTGTGCGTGGGTGGAGCATGGGGGGTGGCGGCAGAGAGGCCTGTGAGCAGCAGCCCCCATCCCTGACTGAGACTTGTCATGAATGTCTCTTGCCCTTGGCCGCCTTCCTTCTCCTCAAATCCAGAGATGTTCCAGCTGATCCCTTTTACCTCTGTTCTCTGTGCACAGTATATCCTTCTCTCTCCCTGTGTGAGCATCTTGGCTACTTTGTAAACCTCAGATTTGGGGAGAACCACAGAAGTCAGTGAATCTTCAGAGGGACTGCTCTGGCAAGAGTGGATGATCTAGGGCTGCCTTCTCCTCCCGCAGTTGTTCTGTCTGCTCAGGTACCTGGTGTCACAGCAGCCAAGGGACACCTGGTGGTTTTCTGACACACGCCTGGCCGAGTGAGTTGATTCTCACCCATGGATGTCACACTGTGCCTGGAGTCGAGCAGCAGAGTTTGGAAAGGAAGTTATGACCAAGTGAAAACTCTGATTATGCTGTTCATCCGTAACAGTAGATGAACTTTAATTCATACATTGTCTGTATGAATAAGGATGGATAAATTAGAGCTATACCCATCATTCATTATGTTAAGAAATTTAAAAATAATTATGAAATGCTTTACTAATCATTTGTTTTTACTTGTATTTTTCTGCTTATTAGACTAATATATGCTCATTAAAAAATGTGTGTGTGTCTATATATATAAAGTGTAAGTGCTCATCCCCACCTCTTTGGGATCACCATTGCTAGCAGCTTGGTGAACTTGCAGTATACTGCCATCTGTTTGCATATATCAACCCACTTTTCTTTTACAAAAATGTGAACATTCTACTCACGCTCTTGCGCGACCTGCCTTTTCACTTACCCGTGTGTCTTGGACATGTGACATGGATGTGCCTCACTCTCAACAAGCATCATTCCAGCGTGTAGCCGCCCCAGCATTACATCATGGCTCCTAGCGATAGGCACATGGGGGCTTCCACTGTGTTGTTGCCCACGGTGAAAATACCAGTCCCGCTCCTCTCTGAGCCCAGCTGAGACTCACTCAGGATGTATACCTGGAAGTAAGAGTTGTTGGGTCAGAGTGGGGACCCTTAACATTTGAACACATTGTTAATATAGCCTGCCGAAAAGTTTTTACCAATTTATGTTATTACAGTGATAACAAAGATACTTATTACGTGCTTACCAACCCCCTCTGTTATCAATTTTTAAAACTGCCAGTCTGGGTAGCAAAAATAGATTATATAACTGTCTTTTTTTTTTTTTTTTAAATTTAGTGATGTTCGGCAAATTCTCAGTTTATTGGTATTTGTATTTTCTGTTTTGGTGTGCTGCCCATTCGTATCTCACCATTTTGCTACTGGCTTGTTAGTCCTCATTGAATTTTAGCCACCTTTCTATTTTAGGGAAATTAGACTCTCTTGAGTGGTGGACGTTTTCCTAGTTTGTCTTTACAAAATCATTTTTTCTTAATACTGCACAAAAGTTTAATATTGGTCAGAATGGCCATCATTAAAAAGTCTACAAACAATAAATGCTCGAGAGGGTGTGGAGAAAAGGGAACCCTCTTGCACTGTTGGTGGTAATGTAAACTGATACAGCCACTATGGAGAACAGTATGGAGGTTCCTTAAAAAAACTAAAAAAAAGAACTACCATACGACCCAGCAATCGCATTACTGGGCATATGCCCGGAGAAAACCATAATTCAAAGAGTCATGTACCACAATGTTCACTGCAGCACTATTTACAATAGGCAGGACACGGAAGCAACCTAAGTGTCCATCGACAGATGAATGAATAAAGAAGATGTGGCACATATATACAATGGAATATTACTCAGCCATAAAAAGAAACAAAATTGAGTTATTTGTAGTGAGGTGGATGGACCTAGAGTCTGTCATACTGAGTGAAGTAAGTCAGAAAGAGAAAAATACTGTATGCTAACATATATATGGAATCTAAACAAAAAAAAATTGATTCTGAAGAACCTAGGGGCAGGACAGGAATAAAGACACAGACGTAGAGAATGAACTTGAGGACACGGGGAGGGAGAAGGGTAAGCTGGGATGAAATGAGAGAGTGGCATGGACATATGTACACTACCAAATGTAAAACAGCTAGTGGGAAGCAGCAGCATAGCACAGGGAGATCAGTTCGGTGCTGTGTGACCACCTAGAGGAGTGGGATAGGGAGGGTGGGAGGGAGGCAAGAGGGAGGAGATATGTGGATATATGCGTATGTATAGCTGATTCACTTTGTTATACAGCAGAAACTAGCACACCATTGTAAAGCAATTATACTCCAATAAAGATGTTAAACAAAAAAAAAAGAAAAAGTTTAATATTGCTCAGACTTCATTATTAAGAAATCTGGATTTCATGTCATGGCTAGAAAACCTTTCCTCATCTCAGTATTATAAATTATTTACTCATGTTTTTGTATGTTTTGAAGTGTCGTTTTGCCCGCCTGATTTGCTGTGAGCAATTACGGTTACCTCCGGGTGAGTGGGTGTGTGGGCTGGAGCCGAGACTGAGCGACAGGGTCCAGCTGGGATCGGATGTGAGAGAAAGTGAGACTGAGTGTCCTGGGGGTGCAGCAGGTACGGTGACTGCAGGTGTGTCAGGGGCGCATGCAAGCCACTGGTGCGGGAAGGGGTTCTGAGAAGAAAAGTGGGAGCGAGAAGTGGAGCAAGTTTCCAGAAAGGCCGGGGACAAGGTGAGGGCGGGTAGAGAGGAAGCAGTGCGAGGGGTGCTCAGAAGGGAGACAGGCAAAGAGGGAGAGGAGGTCGTGTGCAGTGCCAGCATTCCAGATAAGTGACACCCACTTTGACCCCAAAACACAACAGTGATATAGAAAACGTAAAACTAGAAAACAAAACATACCGCCCGACCTGAAAAACGAGATGAATACTTCTGTGGACCAGTAACGGGGAAAAATGCAAAGCTGTGAGCAGGGCTGAAGCCAAAGCTTGCTGGACTCCCGTCTGGGGACCGAGCAGCTGCAGGCTGTTAGGTCCCGCTCAGCAGAGGGGCCGGGAAGCGAAGCGCTGCACACAAGACCAGAACTCCAGGCAGCCTCGCCGCTTGGAGGGCACTGGATTGGCGCTTCGCCTGCACGCCAGCTGGACAGAGACTTTCATCGAGATGCAGGCCCAGAAAGGAGACAGGAGGATGCGGATCCCCACTGCAACCGGTAACCCACACCATCTCTGCCTGCCTGGTCTGATATCCTCTGATCTCACTATATCAGCACACCTGGCTCTAGAATAACGGCGAGAGGGGCGGGGAGCTGGATGGAGCCAATTCCTAAATCCACTGGTGGGGTTTCCCTGGTGGCGCAGTGGTTAAGAATCCGCCTGCCAATGCAGGGTACATGGGTTCAAGCCCTGGTCCGGATAGATCCCACATACCGCGGAGCAGCTAAGCCCCTGAGCCACAACTACCGAGCCTGTGGTCTAGAGCCCGTGAGCTACAACTACTGAGCCTGCGCGCCTAGAGCCCATGCTCTGCAACAAGAGAAGCCACCGCAATGAGAAGCCTGCGCACCGCAACGAAGAGTAGCCCCCGCTCACTGCAACTAGAGAAAGCCCGCACGCAGCAACGAAGACCCAATGCAGCCAAAAATAAATAAATAAATAAATTTTAAAAAGCAAACCCATCTGTGGATTGTGGGGAGAGAAGAAACTGAATGCAAAGCAAGACGCAAACAACAGAAGGAAGGTGGGGAGGGGCAAGATAGGGGTATGGGATTAAGAGATACAAACTACTAGGTATAACATAAATAAGCAGCCAGGATATACTGTACAGCACAGGGAAATACAGCCCTTATTTTTTAATAACTTTAAATGGAGTACGATTTATAAAAACATTGAATCACTGTGTTGTACACCTGAAACTAATATTGTAAATCAACTATACTTCAAAAAAAAAAAGGTATCAAATTCACCCCAAATAAAATTTATTTTATGGAATGGCCTCATAAAACGCTTAAAGTATGTTTGGATGCTCAAAGAGAAAGCGAAATGATTACATTTCACTGAAAAGAGCAAGAAACTATGAAGTAAATTTGGACAAGAGCAGTGGTGTGCTGAAACTCACACAAGCTGGCTGGTAAATCACTGGCAGATTGAAACTGGCTGTGCTGGGAATATTTATACCACAGAAATCAGCAACACTATAAATCAGGGGTTTTAGTTTGTTTTCAGAGACAGTTTACCAGCATACCACTGGGCAGAAATAAAACAAGATTAGAAATTTTAGAAATGAGAAAGTCAGTCATTGAAATAAACTCAATAAATGGGAATCTCAGATTTTAAATCCTAATTATACTCTCATTTTAAGGACAAGAATAAGAGCACAACCAAATTTCAGCAGATTCACACAATAAAACTATTTCTTGCTCCCATAAACTCTAAACTGGATGTTCCTGATTGGTTGGCTCTTCTGGACACTTTCCCCTCTTTCCACTGAAAAGAGTGGGTTTTTTTTTTTTTAATAGAATTGATTTTTTTAGAACAGTTTTAAGTTTATAGAAAGAAAAGGCAAAGTTACCTCATAGCAAAAGAAGGATTGAACTCAGATCCTTCTGAATGCAGACACCAGATGTTCTTTCTACTTCACCAAGCCTTCTCCCTGCAGAGAAGCCATGTTGCCAGAAAGAGCCTGTATTATTCTCAGGAGCAGAAACAGTTGTTAGATGAAAGGTGTTGTTTCTATATTCTCGGGGAGCAGGCTGGTCCTGATACCCACAGTTCAGCAAGTGTAAGGGGAGGGACCATCTTGCATTTTTGTGCATTAGTTGTCACACAGACAAACTTACCGCAGAAGCTGTGATTTTTCTGGAAGGGTAGTGAGAAGGAGCTTTGGTTCCTAATTCACTCAGAAAGGAATAATTTGATTTTTTGAAGTGTTTTAGGATTTCACCCTTCCCCTCACCAAGCCAGGAATGATGTTTTCCTACTTTGCCAAATATGTCACAGGCAGCAGTTCCTTGCCTGCTGAATGGCAGCCCTCAGCCGTTCATTCCTCTGATGGGTAAAATATTTAATCGCTTCCTGCCCTTCCTCTAGCATCCAGCCAGAGTGCCAGCCAAGTGTGTATCCACCACCCCTGGTCAGGCCATAAATCTAAGTGTTTCTCTCCAAAGAGCCCTCTGTGTTCAGACTGTATTACTGCTCACTCAAACATGGTGCCTCTCCCAGAGGAACACACATCCCTGCTAGACTGAGGCATGGACATGGGACTTCTCTGACATCAAGGAAATGTGAACTTCTTGACAGAAGCATTCAGAGCCAGCCTGTGGCTCACCAGATACTCTTTTCCTGGCCCTGAAACAACAGATCCACCACAGACGGCACTCCTTTCTGTCTGGGTCCCTGAGTGACCATGAAGAGCACAGCCCATGATGGGAAAGTGGCTTGAGTGAGAAACAAACTTTGTTGTTTTAAGCCACTGCGAGTTTGAAGGGTGTTTGTTACTGTAGCACAACCTAGCTTATCCTGACCACCCTCCCTGCCTTGGAACGGCTGGTTCCCTGTCCAGTCACCCTAAGGTCAACCCATATCATAGATATGCTCCATCTCGGTACACAAAATTCCCAAGCAGCTTCTGGATCCACTATTTCAGAGAACAGAACAATTTCCAATTCCCAATTATTTCAAAAGCCTCCATCATGACAGAGAGGGGTTAAATAAACAACCACAAGAAGTCAGCTCTGTGGAGACAGAGGAAAACAGAGGAAGAAAAAGGTGTCTGCTAGTATGCGATTAAATACCACACTTACCTAACTTTCCTTTCCAAGAGCTCACTGAATTTATAGGGAAGGAAGGAAAAAGGTATAAACTCACATGGACAAATAAAATGGAAGCAGTTACATTGGAAGAGGGAATTTAACAAAATGTTTGGAATACACAGAAAAATGAATGAAAAAGCTCCAATTTTTAGTAATACAGGGAACTATATAGAGCATGAAAAAAATTCCAATCCAAAAACCAGCTACAAAGCTGATAATATTCTGTTTGAATATATCAAAGAACTACTACTTTTAGGGTTTTATTTTTAACATTTAGCTCTGATTCACTTGGCATTTTGGTGAATGGTTTAGGCTATGGATCTAATTTTATCTTTTTCCAGATGGTTATCTAGTTATCCCAATAAAATTTATTTAAATATCCATCTTTTCCTAAGTGATTTGAGAGGCCATCTCTATTATAAACCAAATTTCCATGCGGACTTGGGTCTAGGTAATCAGACTAATGAAAGAGAATTGAGTATCCAGAAATACTCAAGTGAATATGGAATGTCAGGGCGGTGGTCACCTTCAGGGGAAGGAAGGGGGCTGTGCTTGGCAAGGAAGATGGAACAGGGAGGCCTCTGGGGTGCTTGCACAACCTGAGTGGTGGCTACATGAGTGTTCATCTTAAAATAATTCATTAAGGAACCGCCATACTGTTTTTCATAGTGGCTGCATCAATTTCAGTTTCCCCCAACGGGGCACAAGGGTTCCCTTTGTTCCACATCCTCACCAGCGCTTGTTATCTCTTGTCTTTCTGATAACAGCTGTTCTAACAGAAGTGTGGTGATATCTCATTATGGCTTTGATTTGCATTTCCCTGATGATTAAAGATGTTGCATATCTTTTCATGTACCTGGTAACCATCTGTATGTCTTCACTGGAGAAATGTCTATTCATATCTGCCCATTTTTTAATCAGATTGGTTTTTTTTTGCTATTGAGTTATATGAGTTCTTTATATATTTTGGTTTCAGGTTTTACATTTAAGTCTAATCCATTTGGAGTTAATTTTTTTGAGTGGTGTGAGATAGGGGTCCAGTTTCATTCTTTTGCATGTGCATATAGAACTACCATATGATCCAACAATTCCATTTCTGGGTACACATCCAAAAGAATAAAATCACTGTCTTGAAGAGACATCTGCACCCCCATGTTCACTGCAGCATTATTTACAATAGCCAAGACGTGGAAATAACCTAAATGTCCATCAACAGATGAATGAATAAAGAAAATGTCGTGCATATATACACAATGGAATATTATTCAGCCATAAAAAAGGAAATCCTGCCTTTTGCAACAACATGGATGGACATTGAGGGCATTATGCTAACTGAAATAAGTCAGATGGAGAAAGACAAATACTGTATGATCTCACTTTTATATGGAACCTAGAAAAACTAAATTCACAGAAACAGAGAGCAGATTGGTGCTTGCCAGGGTGGGGGAATGGGTGAAGGTGGTCAAAAGGTATAAACTTCTAGTTACAAGATAAATAAGCTCTGGGGATGTAATGTACAGCGTGGTGATTATAGTTAACAATATTGTACTGTATGTTTGAAAGTTGCTAAGAGAGTAGATTTTGAAAGTTCTCATCACACACACAAATATTTTAACTATATGATGTGATGTGTTAACTAATCTTATTGTGGTAATCATTTTGCAATATACACACACATAAAATCACTATGTGTATACCTTACATACATATATAACTTTCTATGTCAATTGTATCTCAATAAAGCTGGAAAAATAAAATTCTAGCTTTTCCAATTCTTCCATATAACATGTTCAATCACCTCTTTTTTCTTCAGTCCATTTTGATATCCAAATGTCAGTGGAAATTGCTTTTCCTTTACCACAGGAATTATATAATTCTATCTATTTATAATCTATAATCTATATGTATTATATAATATGCCATCTTTGCTTTACGAAATAAATGTCCATTATGGAGCTTTTAAAAAATAATAATTCATGAAGCTATATATTTTTGTACATTTATTCTTATGCTCTTTTCTGTTTATGCATTATATCCCACAACAAAAAGAGTTTTAAAAAATTAATTTAAAAATGTATTAGTCGGGGGGCTTCCCTGGTGGCGCAGTGGTTGAGAATCCACCTGCCAATGCAGGGGACACGGGTTCGATCCCTGGTCCGGGAAGATCACACATGCCGCTGAGCAACTAAGCCCATGTGCCACAACTACTGAGCCTGTGCTCTAGAGCCCGTGAGCCACAACTACTGAGCCCGCATGCCGCAACTACTGAAGCCCGCATGCCTAGAGCCCATGCTCCGCAATGAGAAGCCACCGCAATGAGAAGCCCGCGCACTGCAACGAAGAGTTGCCCCCGCTCGCAGCAACTAGAGAAAGCCCGTGCGCAGCAGTGAAGACCCAACACAGCCAAAAATAAATAAATAAAATAAATAAATTTATATTAAAAAAAATGTATTAGTCGGGACTTCCCTGGTGGCTCAGTGGTTAAGAATCCAACTGCCAATGCAGGGTACACGGGTTCGATCCCTGGTCCAGGAAGATCCCACATGTGGTGGAGCAACTAAGCCCGTGCACCACAACTACTGAGCCTGCGCTCTAGAGCCCGCATGCTGCAACTACTGAGCCCATATGCCACATCTACTGAAGCCCATGCGCTCTAGAGCCCATGCTCTGCAACAAGAGAAGCCACTGCAATGAGAAGGCTGTGCATTGCAACGAAGAGTAGTGCCCACTTGCTGCAACTAGAGAAAGCGTGCACGCAGCAACGAAGACCCAATGCAGCCAAAAAACAAAAATTAAAAAAAACCCATCATTTCAAAACAATGTCTTTAAAAAAAAAATGTATTAGTCATGCACCCCTATGCTTCAGAGCAGCACTATTTACAATAGCCAAGACCTGGAAACAACCTAAATGTCCATCGACAGATGAATGGATAAAGAAAATGTGGTACATATATACAGTGGAATATTACTCAGCCACGAAAAAGAATGAAATAATGCCATTTGCAGCAACATGGATGCAACCAGAGATTATCATACTAAGTAAATCAGAAAGAGCAAGACAAATACCGTATGATATCACTTATATGTGGAATCTACAATGCGACACAAATGAACATATCTACGAAACAGAAACAGACTCACAGACGTAGAGAACAGACTTGTGGTTGCCAAGGGGGAGGTGGGGTGGGAAGAAGGAAGGATTGGGAATTTGGGATTAGCAGATACAAACTATTATATATATAGAATGGATAAACACCAAGGTCCTACTGTATAGTACAGGGAACTATATTCAATATCCTGTGATAAATCATAATGGAAAAGAATATGAACAGGAATATATATGTAGGGCTTCCCTGGTGGTGCAGTGGTTGAGAATCCGCCTGCCAATGCAGGGGACACAGGTTCAAGCCCTGGTCTGGGAAGATCCCACATGCTGCGGAGCAACTAAGCCCGTGTGCCACAACTACTGAGCCCACGTGCCTAGAGCCCGTGCTCCGCAACGAGAAGCCCGCGCACTGCAATGAAGAGTAGCCCCCGCTCACTGCAACTAGAGAAAGCCCACGCACAGCAACAAAGACCCAAAGGCAGCCAAAAAAAAAATAAAAATAAAAATAAAAAAGAATATATATGTACAACTGAATCACTTTGCTGTATAGCAAAAATTAACACAATATTGTAAATCAACTATACTTCAATAAAATTTTTTTAAAATGTAGTAGCGATTGAGGCACCATCTTTAAAGAATTCTGGTGGCTGTTATGTGAGGGTCAGAAAAGAATGGATCTCAGCCTGACAAAGATGAGAAAGCCGTGCCTCCCTACCTGACCCAGGGAGGCACATTTACCACAACAATCCAGTTTGGCAATTAGAGTTCTGACCTATAAGCATTTGGGGCAAGTTAATTGACCATTAAGGTCCCCAAAAGTAAAACAGATGCTGGGCAGCCTACTAAGGTACTGCTTGATGTGTATGGGAGGGAACATTCTAGGAGTGCCGAGAAGAAACCTGAGTCACAGTGATGGGAATTTTTGGCTTCTTACCCAGTTCCCAGACCTAATCAGGTCACACACCTGGAGCCTTTTTCAAGGCAATCTCAGGGTCTTTTGAGGAACTATTCTCTGATGTAGCAGGTATGTAGTGTGGCTCTTCCCCTAAGCTTTTCCAGAGGAACCTATTTCCTGGAGTGACAGGGCACTGGGGAAAGGGAAATACCCAGACCATCAGGAGTTATCAGACACTGGCTCTGAGACCCAAATGCCAATGCAGTCCACCTTATTATGAGAGTTGGAGCTTACTATGGCTAATGATAGATGGAGCTCTGGTCCAAGTCCATTTAATGGTGGGTCCAATGAGACCACAGACCTATTTTAAGGTAATTTCCTTAGTTCCAAAAGGAAAGAGAGATATTTACTACCTGGCAAAATCACCATATTGGCAACCAGACCTGTGGAGGGAAGGTGATTATGATGGGATGGGCCTAATAGAAGTCCCTGGAACTATCTCCAACATGGTAAGTCAAACTCAATACCACATTCCAGCAGGATTTGCAGAGATTGGTGCTGCCATCCAAATTGAGTTATGGAAGGGTGGGTGACTTCTTCCTCGTTTCATTCACTCACCATCTGAATCATGGAGAATGACAGTAGTTTACTGCAAAGGTAAACAAGTGGCAATGTTAACGTAACCTGTGGTTCCAGATGTGATATCTTTGCTGAATCAAAGCAACACAGTCCTTGGCCAACATTAAAAAAAAAAGACACATGATTTGGTGAGACTCTTGATTCTGGAGGTAACAGGTACAACATCTGGAGTGCTGCTCCCACAAAGTGTGGTGACCCACAACCCATAAGACTGGGGCCCAGATAAGAAACAGTTCTCGGAAGCCCAGGCTATGTGCACGTCATCCGGACGCTGGACCTTATCACTCAGCCAACCAAATGCTATTGGAGAGTGTCTGTGGCAAAGAGAGATGTCATATGGAGCCTATGTCAACTCCAAATAAGAGAATTACAGCCCAGAGTCCTAGGGTTTTAGAAAAAGACCTATACCCTCCTCCACCAAAAAGTATTCTCCATTTGAAAAGCAACTCTGGCTCGCTCTTGAGCACTGACAGAAACTGGATTGCAGGACACCATGTGACTACACACTCTAAGAGAGATCCATCGTGAGGCCCACATTATCTAATCCACCAGACTATAAAACTGTACATTCAGTGCCATTCTGTTGCATGATGGAAGTAGGCTCGAGTGGGTCCAGACAGCCCAGTTAACAGCACAGGCAGTTACCGCAGACCACTGTGGCACCAGCTCCTACCATTCTGCCAAATCCCTGCCAACCCACACCTATGGCATCATGGGAAGTTCCACAGAACCTGGAAAAGGAAGGGGGAAAAGCCCCATCCTGGTGCCTGCTGGATCTGCATGCTGTGCTGGCGCCTTGCAGTGGACAGTGTCTGCCCTGCTGATCGACTCCGGGGCCCTGAAGGACAGTGGTGAAGGCCACCCTCCCAGAAGGCATAGCTGGCAGTTGGGGGTTGGGAAGCCTCACGTATAAGGAAAGGGTGGGAGTCGTGCCCTCCCCTATTCACATCCACCCACAACAATCTTAGTCATCACGTGGTCACAACTTCCCACTGACAGATACACCTTCTTTTCACCAGCAAACACATTTCAGAACAAACAAACAACTATATAGTTTCTTTGCTCTTTTTAATTCAGAAAGAGAAAGGGAAGAAAATAAAACAACATTTGTTTAAATAACTGTTGTAGAAAAGAAGATCTGGGCCAGATGCTGGGACCTACCTCTTCCAGAATGGGGATTTATTAATATTTTAAACAAAACAAAATCCAAACAAAAGAAGAAAAAGGAACAGAAAAGAAATAAATTATTCTGCTCAATACTGTTTGGCATATTGCATTGTTTTGTCATCTTTTAAACACTCAAAAGAGCCTCTTCAGGAAGCACTGAGATGAGACTGGCAAGAATAACTGGTACCTCGACTCTCTAAAATGACAGTGGGAGGTGGTGAGAGAGGCATTCCACTAAAGGCCCCCCTAACCCACCCACATTCTTTACTCCTACTTCTGGAATTGGGAAGGGACAGACTCAAGCTAAGTTCTCAATATATTAACTTTTAGGGGTGCCCACTGCCCTGCCCTAACCCTCTAATACACTCCCCTGCTGGCTACTGTTCCCCCAGCCAGCTGCAGGAACTACACCAATGGCCAGGAGGCTGCCGGGTGGTATCAACTCACCAAGAAAAAAGGGTGGTTTTTGTGTCCGTCACTGTTGGGAAGGGGGATCCTTTTAGTGGTTTGGAAGCTTCACAGAAGCCCTTTCACCCCTCCTACACTTCCCCAACCTTGAAAGGTGAGAACACCTTCAGCAGCTTCCTCTAGGGACTTAAGCTGGGTTCAGTCATGCAAGTAGCTTCCAGCTGTAACCTCTGGTTGTTAGCTTCGCAGCCCTTCTAGAGCTGGAAATGGAAAGTGGGTTAGAGGGAAAAGGCAGGAGGTGAGCAAGGGGGAAGGGATGTGTGGGCAGGGGAGGAGGCATGCAGGGGGCAAGTCTACTCCTCCCCAGCTATTTGCATGGCCAGCTTACTATTTGCAAAGAATCTGTTGGTCAGCCACCCCTAGTAACTTCAGGTTAGCTAAATCATGAGCCCAAAGCATCTCCAGCCTTCTTTCCTACGTGTTGCTCCCTCTCCCTAGAGGCAGACAAAGGGGGAAGGGCGGGGAGCAGCAGTGCCCCAATCAGGGCAAGTTTTGATTTTTTTTTTTCCCAGAGCAACAAGTAGGCTGGTGAGGAGGCCCAGGGCCTAGGGAGAGACACTTAAAAAAGGTTGTGGGCGAACAGGGGCCGAGGGTACACGTGGGTGTACCTTACATTTGACGTGACGGGGCTTCCTTGTCTCCTGCCCTATTCTTACACCTGTGTTCCAGAGTTAAGCCCTAGGCGAATCCCGCCCCCAGCAAGACGTGATAATAATTCTAGTTTTCTGGTGAGACACTAAATGCCATGGTCAGAAAGGCCATTCCATAGGGTGGCCAAAGGCGGGAGGGGAGGAGGCAGGAGGAGGGGACCCACGTGCCCTCTGGATTCTCACTGCATTTCTTTGGTGGGTTTGCACTCACCCATCTGCGCCTGACCGATAAAGGAAATGTGGGGTCTAGTTCTCTCGGAGGTCCAGAGCGGTTTGGGAGGGCTCTAACTTTTCCCCTGGGGAAAAACGGGCTCCTTGGAAACCACCTGACCACCCGCCGACCACCCGCAAGCCTCCGCGAACGCCCCTCCGCCCGCCCCGAGGCCATGAGGGACCCCCGGGAAGGGGAGACCGGGCCGCTACTGTCCCGCACCTTCCCCACCGTTTCCTCCTCCGCGCCCCCTGCGGGGTCAGGCCGGCCGGCGACTGAGACGCCTCCCGCCGAGCCTGAAGAAAGTACTTCTCGAGGCCGGAACTTCTGCTCCTTTGAAAGCGTGAAATCTCGATAATTCCTACCCAAAAGCATACGGGAGTGGGGATTGATCGGCCGCCGGCCCGCCTCCGAAGGCCATTGATTGGAGGAGACGGGCCCCAGCGCCGGAAGTTCTCCTTGAGTCGCATGATTGGCTGGGAGAAACGGAGGCTCCGGCCGGCGGCAGCGCTGATTAATGCCAGGCCCAGCCAGCGCCCAGAGTCTCGTGATTGGCGGAGGATAGCCGGCGCTCGCTAGACTGCAGCATGATTGGTCCAGACTGCGGCGGCGTCGCTCCCGATTGCCTGCTGACGCCCAATAGGGCGCCGCGCCCGCGCTTAGGCCACCACCCCCGGGCTGACCCTGAGTCCCGGCTGGAGCGCTTGCCGGCGCCTCGCGGTAGGGCCGGAAGAGTCACGGCTGGGTCGGGCTCAGTTCCCTCGGTAGACCTCGATCTTGCTGGCCTTGGCCAGCATGTCGATGATGTGGGCCTCGAAGTCGGCGTCATGCACGCCCGTCTTCCGGAACTCGCCCGCGTACCGGTTATTCTCCCAGTAGTGGTGCCAGTTGCCCCGGCTGTCGGCCCCGAACCCGTACACGTTCACCTGCGGGGGAGGGCGGCGCGGGTCACCCCAAGTGGGGGACCAGGGAGCAGAGGGCGCGGGAGAGCCTCGGGTCGTGGTGCGGTGCGGGAGGAGAGGGGAGCCGCGACGAGCCGACCACAGCCAGAGGCCGGCAGCTCATCAATTTACAGCGCGCCGGTTAGACCGGGGACACCCAGCCCTGACGCTAAGGACACTGTCCCAGAGGGAGACTGCTGCTCCCTTCCGGTTCTCCTTCCAACCACCCTCTGATTACATCAAGAACACCTCAGTTTGGGGCTAGTCTGTGACAGCTCTCCAACCCTTGCTAACTTTTTTTTTTAATGGAGTACTTTTATTGCAAGCTGGTCAAGTACCCAGTACCATACACTGAAGAGTTTACTGGCAAAAGTGGGTGTGCTGGGCATGAGCACTACCGTGTATGGCACAGTAGCTCCCCCTGCTAGAGAGATGGGCTCCTTGAATGACTAACCTCCATTTTTAACACAGAGTAGGCCTGGGGCCCACAGCTGTGGGAGACACCATCCCGCTGAAACTTAACTACGTCGTTTCCATTCCATTTACGTTTATGCTTATTGTTTATGGCAAGTAGTATCAATTACAGTAGTATTCAATTTCCTTTTTAAATAAATTTAGCGTTTCAATGAAGTGATTTCAGATTTGGTAAAATCATGAAAGTAGTTAAGTTTGGGAAATGCAGATCTATACCTTACAACCTAGAAATTGGGGGAATGAAAGCCACTTTGTTTCTTCCTGCAAAATCACATTCCTCTTGAAGCACTGCTAAGCCCCGACAAGGGCTGACTCCCTGTCTATGGGTCCCGCTATTTTATCAACTACCCACCTCATCACACACATGCAGAGCAAAGAAGAGTACCAGCATCCCAGTGGAAGGGTACCGCCCATGATGCTCTGTCCACCTGTCGTGGATGTACTTGAAGAAGGCTGGGTTGTAGATCTGGACCTGGGAGGAGAAGATGTAATGAGCACATGAGGGCTTCTGGGGCCTGGAGGCTCAGGCCAGGCTCTGAACAGCTTCTGCCAGGTCCTCCATGCTTGCCAGTGGACCTGTTCATCAGGGTTCTCTGGTTCCTGCAGCCTCTGTGTGGGGTCAGGCATACCAGCAGATGGGGACTCTGAAGGTTCTAGAAGGGTTTTGGGGGGTATCTGAACCACAAGACCAGGCACAGCACAAGTCAGGTCTGCACTGTTTCCTCTGGGGTGGGGATGAAGAAGGGGGAGGAGGAAACTTACCTTTTCTTTGTCCACTCGAAGGAAGGACTTCACTGGGGCATAGGTGCTGAAAGCAGAAAGAAAAAAAACACTGAGATGGCTCCGTGGACCCAGGGATGCCTTTTCTCCCACTGAGGCCCGAGTGATGACAGCCTCACGACAGGCTCCCCTGCTTCCAGACTGCTGTCCCATAGCACATCACTGCAGTTCCTTGCTCAGAAACCTTCAGTGGCTCTCTATGTCCTTCAAGATGAAATAAGGATGTTTTAGACAAGCACTGGGGCCTTCCATAACCCAGCCCCAACTTTTCTTCCCACAACACTCTGCTGTGATCATCTCACACCCACCATGTTTGTGCTCTTACCTCTGTCCACAATAGCCCTCTTGCTACTCTCCTCCCATGTGGCACAAATCCCTCCTTCCCTATTAGTCAGCCATGGTGCCTGTAACCTACACTCCCATTTCTGAGTATCCATGGGACTTAAACTCTATAGCACTTACTTTAGCCCTTATGACTCCCAAACATAAGATAAAGTCAGAAAACTGTAACTTATACTTCCGTGTTTAAAAAATACGTGGTGGGGCTTCCCTGGTGGCACAGTGGTTGAGAATCTGCCTGCCAATGCAGGGGACACGGGTTCGAGCCCTGGTCTGGGAAGATCCCACATGCCGCGGAGCAACTAGGTCCGTGAGCCACAACTACTGAGCCTGCGCGTCTGGAGCCTGTGCTCCGCAGCAAGAGAGGCCACGATAGTGAGAGGCCCGCGCACCGCGATGAAGAGTGGCCCCCGCTTGCCACAACTAGAGAAAGCCCTTGCACAGAAACGAAGACCCAACACCGCCAAAAATTAATTAATAAAAAAAAAAATATGTGGTGACAACAGGCAAAAGGTGGCAACAATCCAATTGTCCATTGACAGATGAATGGATAAACAAATCTGGTATATCCATACACTAGAATACTATGCAGCCTTTAAAAGGGATGAAATCCTGACACAGGCTATAACATGCATGAACTCTGAAAACATTATGCTACTGAAATAAGCCAGACTCAAAAGGACAAACACTATATGATTCCACTTGTATGAAGTACCTAGAATAGTCAAATCATAGAAACAGAAAGAATAGTGGTTATCAGGGGCTGGAGGGAGGGGGGGAATGGGGAGTTACTGTTTAGTGGGTACAGAGTTTTCATTTGAGATGATGAAAAAGTTCTGGAGATGGGCTGTGGTGAGGTTTGCACAGCCATGTGAATGTACTTAATGCTAATGAACTGTGTGGTTAAAATGGTATATTTTGTTACACGCATACATTTTTACACACACACACACACACACACACACACACAAACCATGGTGAGACAGAGAGTAGATCAGTGGTTGCCTAGGGCTGGGGGGGAGGAGAGGGTGGAGGGAGTGGGGGAGATGGCTGAGGGGTACAGGAGTATCTTTAGATTATCTTCATCTTTAGAACATGCATGTATTCTAAAATTAATTGTGGTGATGGTTACACAACTCTGTAGACATACTAAAAGTCCCTGAACTGTACATTTTCAATGTGTGAATTGTATGGTATGTGAATTATATCTCAATAAAGCTGTTAAAAAAAAACTACTTGGTGAATTGAATTTCCTGAGGTTCCCAGCTGTGACTGGGCAACTGCCTCCAAAGAAAGTTCTCAGAAGACAGAGCTCCCACAGTAGGAGCTACCTCCTAGAAAGGAGACCTGGAAAAGTGTCCTTCTCCACCTTTCTACCACCAGTATGCTGGCTGCCACCATGCAGGGAGTGACCCAAAACAAGCTGTGGCCTCAGCTAACCACCGTTTTGGGCCCTCCCTACCACTGCTTCTCTCCTCACCTGCCCCTCTTGGCCAAAATATTCAATTAAAGGAATTCTAAGCTCCATTGCCTGGACAACTCCTCCCAAGGTGGGCCTGTCACCCATATCCCACTTCCAGCCAGCAGAGGAACTCACAATCGGATCTGCCCCGTGGACAGGGCGCTGGCGATCCACAGTAGGTCCAGGGCTTTGAAGGGCACCAGCACGAAGCTGACATTGGCGGGCAGGTTCTTGGCACTCTCGGGGTACATGAAATGGTGGGTGGTTCGGCTGCCGACATCCTGCTCAAAGCCCACGGTTGGCGCCTGATTCATCCTGCAGGGACAAGAGGGTGGCGTGAGAAGACACCACCGTGGAAACTGGTACAAGAGTTTTAGAGGACAGTTTGTTGCTGGCCATCAAACACGTAAATAGGTGTGCACTTACCCAGCAATTCCATTCTTAAAATTTATCCTATAAAAATGGTTGCATAAGTGTGCAAAGGATAGTCACTGCAGTATTATTTACAATAGTGAAAAGGAAAACCAATCAAACAATAGAGAACTGGTTAATACATTTTGGTACATTCATGTAACAGAATAGCATGTAGTCATCAGAATGAACAAAGTAGATTTACATGTGCTGGTAAGAAATACGTCCAAGAGCTACTGAGTGAAAAAAACCAAGTGGCGTGAGGAATCTCACTTCTTTCCTTTTAACACATATCTTTTGAATACCTGTGCAGTCAGAGGAAATTATAACACAGAAAAGGAAAACTGAAAATTAGATAGTGTGATTCCATTTTTTGTGAAAGAAAACAAAAAAAGAAAGGATAGAAGGAGAGGGAGAGAGAGAGAGAGAGAGAGAAAGGAAGGAAGGAAGAAAGGAAGGAATGAAGGAAGGAGGGAAGGGAGGAAGAATAAAAACTAACTTTTGTATATGAATAGAAAAAAAATCTGGAAGAGTATTAAAATTTTAACAATGGTTACTCTTAGGGAATGGGATAATTCACTTTTTTAAAAAATATATGTTTTAGGGCTTCCTTGGTGGCACAGTGGTTGAGAATCTGCCTGTCAATGCAGGGGACACGGGTTCAGGCCCTGGTCTGGGAAGATTCCACATGCCGCGGAGCAACTAGGCCCGTGAGCCACAACTACTGAGCCTGCATGTCTGGAGCCTGTGCTCTGCGCTCTGCAACAAGAGGGGCTGCGATAGTGAGAGGCCCGCGCACCGTGATGAAGAGTGGCTCCCGCTTGCCGCAGCTAGAGGAAGCCCTCACACAGAAACGAAGACCCAACACAGCCAAAAATAAATAAATAATTAATTAAAAACTTTAAATATATATATATATATATATATATATGTTTTATTTTTAGCTGCGTTGGGTCTTTGTTGATGCGTGCAGGCTTTCTCTAGTTGCGGTGAGCGGGGGCTACTCTTTGCTGCAGTGCGCTGGCTTCTCACTGCGGTGGCTTCTCGTTTTGGAGCACAGGCTCTAGGTGCGTGGGCTTCAGTAGTTGTGGCACGTGGGCTCAGTAGTTGTGGCTCGTGGGCTCTAGAGCACAGGCTCAGTAGTTGTGGCGCATGGGCTTAGTTGCTCCGTGGCATGAGGGATCTTCCCGGACCAGGGCTCAAACCCGTGTCCCCTGCATGGGCAGGCAGATTCTTAACCACTGCGCCACCAGGGAAGTCCTGGATAATTCACTTTTTAGTGCGTACATTTCTGGGTTTTTTTTCCCCAAAAACAAGCACATATTACGTTTATAATTTTTTTTTTTTTTTTTAAAGACAAGACAGCCTTTCACAGCTTACAGCTCACCTGGCTGTTCTGTCCTCTTTCATAGAAGACATGGAAGCAAGACAAGAAGCTGAAGCACCCCCTCGGCCCCTGGGCGGATGGCTCAATTCTGCCCGTCCCAGCCACCCTGTCCCTGCACTTTAAGTTCTTGTCTCCCTTTTCCACTCCAAGGCCAAGAGGGATGCCCGCGTTCTGACAGAGCCCACCCTCAGCTGTCCCGGGCAGATGTGCAGTGTGGGGCTGTCTCTCCTCTGCTGTCTTAGAAGAACCTGGAACCCCAGAGCAATCTCCCCCCTGCCCATCCCCCAGGCTGTGACACACCAAGAAGGCTTCTAACTCAAGTGGTGCAAAACACAGGATCAAAACTCCCTTTTTTTGGTGAGCATCTTAAAAACAAGTGATCCAGCTTTAAACACAAACCTGTTCGCCTTTTCTGTTGTGACGTATCATGAGAACATTCCTATCTTGTGTGGATCACAATTCAGAATCATACACCTAGGAGGGTGACTGTAACCTGGGCCTCCACTGGGGACACAGGGATCTGGGAGAGAGGGAGCAAAGTCTCCTCCACGTGGTCTCCCAGCTTTTTACGCCCGTTCGAACGTTCCCTGTCCATAAAGTGGCCAGCACCCCCTGGCTGGGCCCTGCGTCACAGGGGTTCCCCTACTGCCTCCCTCCTGCCCGTCTCCCATTGATGGCATGATGTGGTGACAGTGTGTCCAGGATGCCTGCCCCTGCCCCCTCTCCCCCCACTGGTCGCTGTGCTGTACCTCATGCCTCTCTGGTTCCCTTCCCTTGAGGGACTGGAGGGTACTTTGGGCTGGGAAACCAAGAGTGGCCTGATTTGGAACTAGAGAGTGAGTCCTTGTTCTTAGCCACTTCAGTTCCAGTCTGCTTCAAGCAGAAGCCTAGAATCTTTCCTGCAGCTCCAACTGTGCTCTGGCCCCCAAACAGGGATTAAGATCCTGCCTCTCTTCTCCCAAATCCATTTCTTTAGAACTACCAGTCTGCCTCCCGTCTGGGTACCCCTCTGATGTCTTGGTATTTAGGGTTCAGAGATACTGTCTCCTAGAGGGGATGAGAAGTATTTTTCCCATTCATTAATAACAGTTTGCTGGGACTGCTACAGCTCCACACACAGCATTGGTCCTGTTGTCACCAAAGCCACAGTCTGGATCTGCCTCTGCCATGACAGCCCTGGGGTCTGTGAGGAACAGAGCAGTTGGAGAGGAAGCCTTAATGGGGATGGTGTTTCTCAGCTGGTGGCTGTGGATGCCTGGATTTGGCCTAGCATCCCCCTCTCCCCCCCTCCCCCGCCAACCATTCTCAACATGAGAAAGGTTCTGCAAGGAATGCTGAAAGCCTCAGAGACATATTGCTGCCTTGGTGTTGCTATGGAGACAGCAACAGTTTCTAAGACAAAGCCCTTCGCTCTGCCTCCTGGGAAACCTGGTCTTTCTGCAGTGCTCATCCTAAGAGATGCTTAGTGAAAACTGGGCATTTTCAGTATCTTTACTCTTAGGGCTCTTCCTCCACCAAGGAGTGGGATGGAAGGATCCCCACTGTGGCATTTCCTGCCCCAAGTCTAGGGAGATAAGTCAGAAAACATGGCAGTTCAGGAGCAGAATAAGCAGCCCATGTCCGGGTCACAAATCCACCTCTAGTCCCTGCTCACACTCAGGTTCCCTGCTCCTGTCTTCGTCTGGAATGAGTGCCTCCCCAGCCCTTCTCTTTTCCTCAAGTCTGGGCACAGACGTCTGTAGAATGAATGAGCCCCTGCACAATCGAAATGCTATGAGGTAAAGGTAAGGGATGGGAGCCCAAAGCAGGCACCGACAGCTCCTTTTTCTGCCCAGGACGCCACTCCTCTGCGAGTCTGCCAGAGGCATCATCTGTGGCTATTAAGCAAGACACTAGTTTGGGGCCCACACTCCTGGCCCAACTGCTAAAGGGGACCAGGCAGGTGAAAGGGCCTCTGGGGGTAGTTTTCACAGGACATCAGCCAGGAGTCTAGTTTCAGCTCTTTGCAGAGGCATTCAGAGTTGGAAGCTGAGCGCGGGCCTCAAGCAAAGTTCAGAATGACAGTTCTGCCTCCTCATCCACCCCGACAAACACAAGCGAGAGACTTGAGCCTCTGTCACAGCACCCCCAGCAGCTGGCCGCTCCTACGCGGCCGGACAAGGCCAAGGAGGCCAGGGCCCCCTCCTGGAGGCCGGTCCTGGGTCCAGCCTTGAGCTCCCTGGGACTAACCTCATGATGAAGTTGTGCCCGTCCACATCCGGCCCGTAGCCAGAGCCCCGCAGGTTGCCCGAGTTCCCCACCACAGCACAGCGCCGGCACCGGCGAGGGTCCCGGAAACGGTAGGGGTTCTCGCCTGGTACTATCTGGAACAGCTTCTCCAGCACCTCGTTGGTGTTGTGTGACTTGAACTGGGGCTGCAACATCTGGGGGGGGGAGGGGAGAAGAAAGAAGGAGGGGTGTGATCGGGAGGGGACTCCCGCCTGCTCCCCCTCCCTGCCCTCACCCTCCAGTGTCCAAGCGGCGCAGGCCTCCTACCCAGGCTGTCAGGGGGCGGAAATCCTCCCTGAGCAGTAAGGACCCTCCCCTTGTTCAACAACAGCGCAGTCTCCCTACCGAGACCAGACCAGGGAGGGCCCTGCTTTCGGGAGTAGCCCTGCGGTACTGGTTGGGCTTGGGGGTCAAGGCGCTATTCAACACCTTCTCCAGGGGTCTGCAGGCCTGTGCCGCGAAGCACAGAGGTCCCTGCTCTGCTGTCCTCTCGGGGCAGCTCTGAGTCTCATGGTCATTTTGAGGTGCAGTTAATGTGGAAAGCCCCGGGGAGCTTCAGGGGCTTATTCCCAAGTAGCCTGCAGGGGGCGCCCCTGGGACTCAGCCTGAAACTCCAGGCAAGATCCACAGGATATCCAGAGCCCTGAGCCCTGGGGAAAAGGCAAAGAGGCACAGATATTCTTTCAAAGTCAGAACAGCTGGAATGAAACCGGTCCCCTGCACCTCCCACCACCAGTGATGCAAGAGACCATGAAATGAGGCCAGGGCAGCACTTAAACGCCTATAATGCCAGGCAGGTAACATGCAGGAGTGAAGAGGCAGGTGGGGCCTACAGCCAACAGGAGCTCCCATCAAAAAGAGGTGACTGGGGCTTCCCTGGTGGCGCGGTGGTTGGGAGTCCGCCTGCCAGGGCAGGGGTCGCAGGTTCGAGCCCTGGTCTGGGAGGATCCCACATGCTGCGGAGCGGCTGGGCCCGTGCGACAGAATTCCTGAGCCCATGTACCACAACTACTGAAGCCCACGCACCGCAAAGAAGAGTGGCCCCCGCTCACACAACTAGGGAAAGGCCTGCGCACAGCAATGAAGACCCAAGGCAGCCCAAAATAAATAAATAAATTTAAAAAAAAAAAGGGGTGACTTCAACCAATTTTTGCCTTGTGGGATTGTCAGCCCAGAAGGACCAGATTTTCTGGTTTTTCAAGAGAAGCTGAAAAAACAGATGTCATGTGAAATATCCTGATTCCTAAATGATGGTAACTCATGCAAATAGTTTAAAAACATTGAGTGAGCTGGATTCAGCCCCTGGGCCACCATCTGTAAGGGCTTTAAAATGCTCTGTGGTCCGAGCGGTAACGCTGCGGGTTTGCGGCTAAGCAGGAGCTGCTCAGGGGACAGAATGCACGGAGGGGATGGGTGGGCCTGCTTCTCTGCCTCTTTTCTGAGCATAGGAAGGGCCCCTGAGCACAAGAACATGAACTCAGTGTGGAGAAGCAACTTAGCCCTGAGACAAGAATTTCTAAGTTCATAGCAAAAGAGGGTGACTGTGGGGAGCAGCAGAGAGGTGGCTTCTGGGGCTTCAACAGCCCTGAGCTCCACCCGTGAGCAGGGGGCCTGGCCTGCCTCTCAGTCCATCCCTGCCCAGAGGCCTGTGCTGGCCCTTCGTGGCCACCACTGAGACCTATGACCAGGGCAAGCCCAGGGCACTCTCTGAACCTTGATCTTCCCCGTAAAATGAAGGGTATGACTATGAGCAACAGGCAGGACCCTGCAAGGGCTCCAGGCTGTCATGGGAAGGACGTGTGTGGCTCCTGGTGACTCCTGCTCTGTAGACGCCCCATCCTTAGGGACTCTGACAGTCCGGGCTGGGAAGCAGGATCTCTGAGATGCTCTGATAAGCCTGACTGCAAGAGCGCATCCTCACAGTTGTCCTAACTGTGAGAAAAAGGGAGAGTCATCACCCTCCCCATTTGCCAGCTGGGGAAGCCAGGGACCACGAGCTGCCTCCCAAGTCCCCCAGCAGGAAATGCCTGCAGCCTGCAGGCCCCCCTGGGTCAAGTACTGACACTGCTCCACCTCTGACATGTGTGGCAACCAGATGGCCCTGGCAAAGCCTAGGGAGTGACGCTCCAGAGATGACAGGGACAAGGTGAAGGGAGCTAAAGCAGCAGCAAGGTGACAGGATCCGGAAGAGCGGGGAGGCTTGGGCACACCTGTCCCCCCATCCCCTCCCCTTCACCTCCCTTAGCCCCCAGAGGAGTTGCTGATGCTTTCCTATCCCAACCCAGAAGAAAGGCTTTTCCAGCAATTGGAAGAAACCAAGTGAGTGGCATGGTGTTTCAAATTATTTTGAGCAAACATTTACAAATTAGGATACTGCCTGCATAGCAGCAATCACTGGAGCTGAGCCGCTGCCTCCTTTATAATGGGCGGGCCTTCTTCCTGTTGCCATGCTCACTTCTCACCATCTTCTCCCTGGGGAACCTGTTTCTCCTGTCTATTTCACCTCCCTGGCCCAGCAAGGCATTTCTGGTCTCTGTTTGGCCTCTACAGGCACTAGAAAATATTAGTTCTCTTTCCTTCCAGGCCAAAGCTCGCTCTCCCCTTCACAATCTGTGATCCTAGTAGCTGGCTCTGGTCCAGTGAACCTCACACTTTGTCAAGGCTCTGGGGGCCAGAAGACAGACAGCCCCAATCCAAGAGGGGGCTCTAAGGGTGACTCCCAAACGGGGGGACAGACCCCCGGAGAGGAGGCAGGAAAGGCCACGGCTTTCTCACCATCCACCACCTCTGGACCTCTGGGGGCAGGTCCATGTTCTCTCGGGTCCAGACCGGGGAAATGTTGCTGTTGAAGTGGCTATCAAACCACTCAGAGGCGCCAGCGTCGCCCATGCAGCGGCGACAGGCACAGCTCTTGCCGGCGGGCCCCTCCTTGCTGAGGCGCTGAAGGCCAGTGTAGCCGGGCACCAGCTTCACCCGGTGGGTCCCGTCCAGGGCGCCCGAGTCCAGGTAGGGCAGGGTGGCCATGCTGTGGTGGGAGTAGGTGAACAGCAGTGACATGATGAACACCAGCAGGAAGGCCACGGAGAGGAACCACACCCGCAGGGAGCACTTCATGGTTCGGCGCCCCGGGGATCCGGGGCCTCAGCCCGGCAGTCAGGCGGGTGTCACTGTGGCCACTCCTTTCCCAGCCCGCTGATGGGCCAGCCACAGTGTAGCCTGCTTGTTCTGGCACCACGCGCAAAGGGCATATGGGCACGTGCCAAGGAAGGGACAGGGGCAGGAGTCCCACACCACGCCCTCCCTCAGCGTCAGGAGAAAGCACGTCGGCAGCAGTGGCTCCCCTGTCCCTGAGCCGCCTGGCCCTGCTTATGGCTTCATTGGGTCTCTCCGTCACTAGCTGGGCCACAGAGGCTCTGCTTCTCCCGGAGCCCTGGCAAGGGGGAGGTCAGTCCATCCCAGCCCTCTAGTCCCTTGGGGTTGCTGGCTGCCAGCTCTGGGGGTCCCCCTCTTTGGCGGCTTGAAACGATCCAGTCTGGAGCATTCGGGGTCCTTGTGGCTCATGAGCAGATGCCGAGGCGGCCCCTCGTCCCCTGCAGCAGGGAAGCCCTTGAACCCCAATCACAGCAGAGAGCACGTGGGCTTCAAGCAGCCTGAATCTCATGTAAGAGTCTTCCCTCTCTCAGTTGGCCCTCAGGGCCCAACCCCTTTGCCAGGGGAGGAAAGGGAACCAAGCCCCAATCTAGAGAGAAGAAACCCAGGAAGCTCTGTGGGTTCCAGAAAACTCTTCAGAGACCAAGATCCTCCTGGCGTTAGGTTCTGCCCTTCTACTTCCCATCCGAGGCGCCAGCCCCTTCCCCCGACGGTCGCAGCCCCAACTGCAGTTGTGTAGGGGTGGTCAAACTCCGGCTGCTGCTCTGAGGTCCTCTGGGGCCTGGGAACAGCCGCTTCTCAGCAGGGTGTTGCTTCAAATGCCATCAGGGTCAGCCGAGCGAGTGTGTGCCAAGCTCCAGGCCAGGGCTCAGGCCTCCGTCTTGGTGCTGCTGGCCCAGGCTTGGAGGCTGCTCTGCCCATCTCCGCTCCCCGGAGGCCTCTGTCCTGCCTTGAGCTAGCAGTAATCCCCTGGCAGGTTCCCCTCACTCGTCAGGCGCCAGGCTGCCGCAGCATGACTCTGAAATTGCAGAAAGGAAAAATAATGTGCAGACAGATCGCACATGCACACGTGCTCTCCCCCAGCCCTGCCCCCAAGTGCCAGAGGGGACAGAGCTGGCAGTAGAGGAGATGCCCACTTAACTGAAGGGTGGACAAGAGAAAGGGCTCTTCCCTCTAACTGCAGATAGCATCACTCTGCTCTCCTTAACTCAGGCCTCTAAAGACCAGATTAGCCCGCCACCCTCACTCATTAGCCAGAAGGTAAACAAGGACGGAAAGTGATTTCCCTAGAGCCACAGGGCAAGTCACTGGAAAAGCCAGGTTTAGGAAGTTCCTATTCCAGCTATATGACGTTAATTTCAGGAAACTTAAGAGAAAATGGCCCAGAGAAAAGATTGTAGGGGACTGCAGATATGACCCCCTGCCCGGGCCTTCTCTACCCCTGAGAAGAGGTAGAGAAGCCCCCACAAAGTGAGTGGCGGCGGTTGACCTGAGCCCTGGGATTTGCCCTCTCCCCTCTGCAGTGTGGGCTACAGATGAGGCATTCCTGGGTTAGCTGGGTGATTCATTAACAATCCTTCCAGCTCTGGTGTCAGGGAGAGAACCTGACCGTGTCAGGACGCTGAGCACCACCACCACTCAGCCCTCTGGACAGTTGCCTTCCTCTGCAGGTTACCAAATAAATGCCAGGGGCTACTGACAGCCTGAGGCCCTGTGCTGCCCGGGGCAAGAGCAGGGAGAAGAGGCAGCAGGGTGCTTTGGGGATCCACCCTAAGGAAAGGAGCCTGAATCCATGCCACATGCTAGGGACCCAGCGTAAGAGTCAGGGACAAGGCTGAGAGTGGAGCCTCCGGGCCCTGGCTCCATGCCACGGGGAGCACTTAATCCTAGAGGCCTGCCTGTCCCCACCAGCTCCTCTCCAAGTCCAGCCAGCCCTGGTTCTGACCCGGCCCCTGGGCCTCACAGCTGCTCTCGGAAAAGCTCCAGCTCCAGCCAGCTCCTCCGGGTCCTCTGGCTGTGCCACCAGCTGCACAGAAGGCACCTCAGGCTCTATGTTCAAGAACCTCTGCCGCCCCCTCCATTCACGGCAGATCAAATTTCTGGGGCCAAGCCAAACCACAAAGCCATCAGGGAACAGAACTAACACGTTCCAATAAGGAAACATTATTCTGGGTGGAGAAACAATGCTCACAGACGTGAAGGAACTTGCCTAGTCACAACCTCCTGAGTGTAGCTGAGATTTGAGTCCAGGTCTATCCAGTTCCAAAGCCTGCAACTGGCCAGGGCGTAGAAAGAAACCCATGGGTTCCTTCAACTACCCAGAGGCTCCAGGGTAAGAGACAAAGAGACACAGAAGCCGGCTTCCCAGGGTCAAGAGTGAAGCTTCGCCCACAGGCCTCACCGGGGCTCCCAGCTCTAACCCACAGACCCAGTGGCACTGGCCCAGTGTGCTCCTTCCAAATGTTCTACTGCACCCTTTGGCATGCCGGACTCCATGCACAGCCTTTGGAGGCGCTGTCTGTAAATAGAAGCCAGGTCACTGTCTCTTCTAGGCCTCCCTTTGCTCATATCCATGCCCAACATCTAAGGAAAAGAACTCCATTTTGCAGGGTCTTGCTCCCAGCATCTTGTGACCTGAGGAGAGCCAGCCATGAGGCATGCGGCCCAGGAGGTGGTGACTTTCCAGGCTGAGCAAGGGATGGAGGGAGGGGCCTGGCTGGGGAGACCTGGTTTCTGGTGCGTGGCCCACTGTGGCCCCCGAAGGCGGACTTGGGCAGAAGTTTCCTTCAGGAAACATCTCTCACGTTGAGGAAGACGGTAACTCCTTGTAGTCTTAACTCAACAAAGGGGGCATCTGACGTAACCGGCTGCCTGGTCAGGGGGAGGAAAAGCCCCAGTTTCGTCACTGTGTTTGGGAAGAGCAGAGAGGGTCTTCCCAAACAAGGGTCACCGGCAAAAGCCCTTGCTCTGGGAATCCCAAGGCTGGGCTGTTTCTGGGAACGTGTGCTGAGGGCAACTGAGGGCACAGGGCAGAACGGAGCAAGAACGGTCAGAGGTCCCAGACATGCACCCCGAATCCCAGAAGTCACCTGGTTAAGAGTTTTTATGCATGTCATTTGCTCTGGGGTACTCCCCGTGCCCTCCAGTTGCCAATGCCTAATTCTCATTTCTCCCTTTCACAGCTGCTCTGATCTTTCACTTTAAGCCCATGCAAACCCCAATGTAAAAAAGTCAGGGGAAGGGCACACACTTGGGCCTCAGCTCCCACCTCTGATGCCCACAGAGGGAAGCAGGCCAGTCTTCCAGGGCCACCTGGCTGGTGCTGGCTTATTTATTCATTCGACAGATACTTAATGGGCTGGCGCAGGGCTTGGGGGGCTAGTGTGGGACAGTACACACGCATCCTGTCCTAATGGAGCTTCTGGTCTAGCGGCAAATACAAAGGCAAGACACAGGGGATTACAAAGTGCTATGACAGGGAAGTTACAGGGTGCTGTGAGAGGGAACAGAGTACACAAGGAGGAAACAGCCTGACCTGTGAAAAACATGGCAAGAGGGGCTTCCCTGGTAGCGCAGTGGTTAAGAATCTGCCTGCCAATGCAGGGGACACGGGTTCGAGCCCTGGTCCGGGAAGATCCCACATGCCACGGAGCAACTAAGCCCGTGCGCCGCAACTACTGAGCCTGTGCTCTAGAGCCCGCGAGCCACAACTACTGAAGCCTGCGCACTTAGAGCCCGTGCTCCGCAACAAGAGAAGCCACTGCAGTGAGAAGCCCGCGTACCGCAACGAAGAGTAGCTCCCGCTCGCGGCAACTAGAGAAAGCCCGCATGCAGCAACGAAGACCCAACGCAGCCAAAAAATAAATTAATTAAAAAAAAAAAAAAAACAAAGCATGGCAAGAAGGCCAGCAAAACTGGGGAGGGTGTCGGAGGGGTAGGCACGAGGGGCCCGGCCACAGAGGCCTTTGAAGGGATTAGGATTTATTATTAATCTGATGCGGGGGTTTTGGGGAGGGATGTGTCATGACCTGATTTATATTTTAAAATGGACCCTTGGAGCAAATTTTTTAAAACTAACAGTACTAAGAGTTTAGAGAGGATGCAGAGTATCAAGCACACTCACTCACCATTGGTGGGAAAATAAATTGGTACAATGCTTGGGAGGCTAATTTGGCATTACTTAAAAAACACGGACATAAGTATATCCCAGTAGTATTTCTTTTTAAAGAAAAATTAAAAAACATCTTTCTCACAGAAAAAGATGGAACACTGGGGACACAATGAGAGATTAGAAAGTTCCCCCATTTGTCCTGAGCTAATCTATTTTGTGATGCCACATGTGAGAAGACATCCTCAGAAAACGTAGTCCTCCTCCAGTTTGGGTGGGAATGAATGGTTTCTCACCCAAAGGTTGAATATTTAGAATCAATGAATTATAAAGCTGGTGAGCTCAGCCTGCTTGTCCTATTAAGCAGATTTAAAGCTTAAGTTGAACCCTGACAACTAGTTGAATAGACTGTTTCATTTTCCCCCAAAATCGTGACCCTACTTGGGACAATCTATTTTTCTCATTGAGGTTTAATTCACATATAATAGGATGCAGACGTCTTTCAATGTAGAGCTTGATGCATGTTTATCCATGTGTGCATGTGTGTAAGCACCCAGTATAAAATACAGAGCATTTCCACCACCACCCCCCAACCCCGGAAGTTCCCTTGTGCTCCTTCCTGGTCATTGTTCACTGTTACACTATTTTGCTGAGTCTGGTCACCATAGATTAGGTTTACTTGTTCTTGAACTTCATATAAACACTCCTGCCTGGCTGGCTTCTTTTGCTTAGCACAATGTTTTGGAGATTCGTCCATGTTGTGTGTATCAGTAGTTTATTCTTTTCCATGTTTGGACAGTTGAGTTGTTTTCAGTTTTTGGTCGTTATGAGTAACACTGCCCTGACCTTTCTGTACAAGTCATCTTGTGGACACATACTCTCATTTCTCTGGGGTAAATACCTGGGAGTGGAATTACAGGGTCATGGGGTACATACACCAGTATGTTTAACGTTACCAGAAATTATGAAATAGTTGTCCAAAGTGGCTGTAGCATTTTATGTTTCCACCAGTAACACAGGAGAGTGCCATTTGTTCCATGTCCTGGATATCTGCTATCTTTTTAATTTTAGGCATCCTGGTGGGTATGTAGTAAACTCTAGTATTTCTACAACCAGATACACATGAACACATGTACCAAGAGACATACAAGAATGCTCAAGGCAGCACTGGGTAATAGCTGAAAACTGCAAACAACTCAAATGTCCATCAGAATAGGATGGATAAATTGTGGTCCATTCATGTAATACAGTAAAAATGAATGAACTCCAGTTTCAGACATAAACAGGAATGAATATGACCAAAAAACTATTATGTTGAGCAAAAAGAATAAGTCAGGGATGAATACTTACAGTATGAGTTCATGAAAAGTTCAGAAGTATGCAAAGCTAACAAGCAAGAAATTGTTTTAAGGCCTCTATACACATAGACAATAAAACAACAGATAAAATCAGGGAAACACTGTAAAATCCAGGAAATTCCCCTGGACGGGAAGAAGGCAGATGAGACAAGAAGAAGGGTCTATAGGGGCTTCAGAAGTACTGGGGAATGTATTACTCCTTAATCCAGACAGCAGAAACAGAGTATTTAAAATTTTTAATCTTTAAGGAATTTATATGATATATACTATTCTGAATGTGTGATGCATTTCATTATAAAATCTAATTTTTTTTTTCTTAGGTTAAAACATTTTTTGCTAAGGGACTACTTTGGCTGCTGTGTAACACTAGCAGGGGACCAGAGAGAAGCTACTTCAATATCCCAGGCAGTGGAGGTGGTGAGAAGCAGCTGCATGCATTCTGAAGGGTTTAACTGATGGGTGAGATGGAGGGTGGTGGGTGGGAGAGGAAGACTGAACCAGGGGCACAGGACCTTGTGGCCCAAGCAACCTTGTGGGGGGGGTGGTGCCATTCTTTCATACAGAAAAGTTAGGAAAGAAATGGGTTTGGATAAGAAAAAAAAAAAAAAAGAGTTCTGTTTACAACAGGTTAAATTTGAGATGCCCTTTAAATGTCCAGGTGGAAATGGCAATAGGCAGCAGGACACAGATGTCTGAGGCTCATGGATGAGGTCACAGCTGGAGGGATACATCTGAGAGTCATCAGAGCACAGTTCATTTTTAAAACTACAGGACCAGAAGAAATTATTGACAGAAGGCCTGGCATAGATAAGAGAAGGCTGTCAGCAGTAACCTTCACAATGGCTGATCCAGAGGTTTGGAGGGGGTGAACACCTGACTGGATGAGAAGTGGCCAACAGGCAGGTGAAAAGGTGCTCAGCATCATTAGTCATCAGGGAAATACATATCAAAACCACAATCAGACACCACATCCCACTCACTAGGATGGCTATAATCAAAAAGACAGATAATAACAAGTATTAGTGAAGATATGGAAAAATTGTAACTCTCATACATTGCTGGTGAGAATGTGAAATGGTGCAGCTACTTTGGAAAACAGTCTGGCAGTTAAAAGGTTAAACAAAGAGTTACCGTATGACTCAGCAAATCTAATCCTGGGTCTATACCCAAGAGAAATGAAAATATATATCCACACAAAAAGACATACACAAATGATTATAGGAGCATTATTCATATCAGCTCCAAAGTGGAAAGAACTCAAAGTTCCATCAACTGATGAATAAACAAAATGTCAAATATCCATACAATGGAATCTTACTCAGCCATAAAAAGGAAGCACTGGTACATCCCTCATGGATGAACCTTGAAAACATGGTGCTAAGTGAAAGAAGCCTGACACAAAAGACTACATATGATGTGATTCCATTTATATGAAATATCCAGAATAGGCAAATCCATAGAGTAGATTAGTGACTGCCTAGGGCTGGGGGTTGGAGGAGATGGGGAGCGACTGAGAATGGGTATGGCGTTTCCTTCTGGGATGATGAAATGTTCTAAAATTGTTTGTGGTCTAATTGCATAACCATGTGACTAGACTAAAACCAACTCACTTGTACATTGAAATGGCTGAACTGTATGGTATGTGAGTTATATCTCAATAAAAGTGTTACTAAATAAAGGGAATGAGATAAAACAGAATGGGAGATATTACAGAATGTTTGTAAACTGGTGGGGATGGTTCAGTAGAGGGAGAAGTTAAAGCTGCAGGAAAAAGAGGATAATTAAGAAGCAGAGTCCTTGGGACTTCCCTGGTGGCGCAGTGGTTAAGAATCTGCCTGCCAATGCAGGAGACACGGGTTTGAGCCATGGTCCAGGAGGATCCCACATGCTGTGGAGCAGCTAAGCCCGTGTGCCACAACTGCTGAGCCTGAGCTCTAGAGCCCACAAGCCACAACTACTGAGCCCGTGTGCCACAACTACCGAAGCCCACGAGCCTAGAGCCCGTGCTCTGCAACAAGAGAAGCCACCGCAACGAGAAGCCTGCGCATCGCAAGGAAGAGTAGCCCCCGCTCGCCGCAACTAGAGAAAGCCCGTGCACAGCAACAAAGACCCAACGCAGCCAAAATAAATAAATAGATAAATAAAAAAGAAGCAGCAGCAGAGTTCTTGAGCAGCAAGAACGGGGCAGAGGGTGGTGGGAGCCAGTGCCCGCATGGAGAGGGTTGACCTGCCTAGCAGGAGGTGAAGCAGAGCATGGGCATGGGCACAGGCACAGGGAGGGATGCATCTTTATTGCTGGGGTTGGAGATTTACAGAGATCAGATGTGAAACAGTCCTCTAAAAGAGAAGGAGAGTAACGAGGGAAATTTAGTGGGAGGCAAGGCAATACTAGGGTCTTCTGAGAGGTTTGTGGTCACAAATTCAGCAAATTTGGTGAGACCACTTAACGATAAATACCCCCTGAATGGCTGGCTGAGCTCAAAATGCTGAGGCTGAACAGTGGAACTGGAGACCAGAATCCAGAAGGTCAGGGGCAGCCTTGAAGAACGGATGGTCTTCCCTAGAGCCTTCTACCAATCAGGGGATGCATGCTTGAACAACTACGCTAATACAAGGAAACAAGGGAAACCAAAGGAGGCCCTGGCCAGCTTGCAGGTGGAAGAAAGGAAAAGCAGGCATATGGGATTGAGCAGCAAAGCTTGCCCCAAAGGAGAACGGATGGAACTGGGTTTTGGAGGCTAGTGTGTTTTTAGAACCAGTCTCTGGTCAGTTCCCAGGAGACAACCCATCAAATTAACCTAATGAAGCACAGGATATAGCACAGCCTCAGACCAGCGCAGCTGAACACAATCTTCTCGGCAGGCAGAGAAAAGAAATGTCAAAATAAGGAGCAGAGGATGGGGGGAGGGAGACTGCTTGAATATGGAGGGGGTGGAGAGAAAGAAAAAATCCCAGCCCAAGATGCTGATAAAGCACCCTCTTTCCACCCACTGACACACAGCCTAAGGATGTGTCCCAGAGCCTCAATGTAAAGGCATCAAACCACAGATTAGTACTCACATTGCATGGTGTTTTATGAGTTTCTGAGCATGTGCAGGCATAGCCTCTCATTCGGTATTCACAAAAGTCCCAAGACGAGCTGAACCAGGTCAGCCAGGCAATAAGTGACAGAGCTTTAATATCATTCCAGGTCTGATGGCTCCAAGGCCAGTGCTCCTTCCAAAAGCTCCCATTGCCTTCCAGAGAGGCTTTTCCCACTAACTGGGGTACAACCATCAAAGGGTTCCCTGTGTCCCAGAACCTTGCCAACCTAGCAACCCAGCAAACTCCCTGCTTGCTGGGTGTGGCAACAGCCGAACCCAGCAGAAGATGCCCTGGGGTGTCAGTCATTATCTGGAAGAAGAGACCTGACAGCCCCTCCCTCACACTCAACTGAAGCCCAGAGGCACATCCTTGATGTGTCTGAGAACTGGTTGCTTCACCTCTGCATGCTTGGCTGACTGAAGTCATCACATTGCAACATGCTGGCACCACCCTCTGGCACACACCCCTCAGTTATCCTAGTGACGCAGGCCTCCTCGCTCCCCAGTTACAACCCCTCTGGCAGTGTCTGCCTCAGGAGCCCCTGTCTTCCGGCAGGACACCTCACTTTGTCTTGATCTCAGCTCCAGTACTTCTGATGCTGTCCTGAGTTGGCAGCCAGGAAACCAGAAAGCAAGAGCTAACATTTCTTCCGGCCTATGATCATCACTCTGGCTAACTTTCAAATAAGTCCCAGCGAAATAAACCATCAGTCTTCATCGCAAGCAGATCGATGTTGCACCCTAAGAAACAGGCTCTAAGGGGAGGAATGCTGGGCTCTAAGGCACGGGGAGAGGGTGGGGCAGGGGGACAGCTGGGATGTGGGGTCCCGGCTCTGCACCACACCTGCCCCTTAAAGGAGTCCCAGTGTGATTTGTTGGTGTTGGGCATGGGGTAGGAGTCCAGGAATTTGTTATACATATCTACAGTAGGCAGGGAGAGATCTAGAAAAACAATACCATCTCAGTAGCAAGGCAAAGCCAGACAGAAACTGTTGAGGAGAGGCAGGAAGATGGGGTGAGGAATAAATAGAAAGTTATTTAAAGAACAGAACCACCTGTATGATGAAGGCCAGGGCGGTTCCTGTTAAGCCCCTGTGTCCACTGACCAGTCTCTCCAGGATCCAGACCACTTCTTATTTGCATTTTATCCAGTCTGATAGCTTTTTTCTTTTTAACACATGAGTATAACCCTTTACGCTTATGTATTTGGACTCATGTTACTATCTTTGTTTTCTCTTCACTAGTTTTCCTTTAGTTCTTTTTTCTTTTCCTCACTTGTTGGACTGACACACTATCCCTACTCCCACCACTTTTTTTCCTCCTGGCTTGGAAATTATATTCCTCTTCTTTTAGTGGTTATCTTAAATTGTTAGCATATATACATTGTCCTAATGAGGTCTACAGTTTTCAGCAGTACTATTCTGTTTAACTAGGCAGAAACTTGATGTGATTTAACAAGGAAATTCCCTTCCTTACTTTACCTTATTCTTCCTTGATAATGTGGTCAACAATTTTAGTTTTCCTTTTGTAAAATTAAAAAACAAACTAGACACTGGATTTCTGTTTGTGTGTTTTGCTATCTGTGGCAGACACTGTTGGTTGCCTACCAGCAGCCACTCCCCCTTCTTTCCTGCCAACAGAATCCTGATTTTGCTCAGGCAGCAAAGAACCCAGTCCCAGGAGATGAGGCAAGCCTGGTCAAAGCCAACCACAGTAAGCCTGTTCCCTTTTACCAGGAATTGGTGTAAGAATGAACCAGCTCGGGCCAATGAGACATAAGGAGATGTCTGCTGGGGCCTTCTTGGACAGATTCTCCTTCCCAAAAAAGGGGCACATTAGAAAGCTTCCTTTCGGGGCTTCCCTGGTGGCGCAGTGGTTGAGAATCTGCCTGCCAATGCAGGGGACACGGGTTCGAGCCCTGGTCTGGGAAGATCCCACATGCCGTGGAGCAACTGGGCCCGTGAGCCACAACTACTGAGCCTGCGCGTCTGGAGCCTGTGCTCTGCAACAAGAGAGGCCACGATAGTGAGAGGCCCGTGCACCGCGATGAAGAGTGGCCCCCACTTGCTGCAACTAGAGAAAGCCCTCGCACAGAAACGAAGACCCAACACAGCCATAAATAAATAAATAAATAATATTAATTAATATTAATAAATAAATAAATAAATTAAAAAAATTAAAACAAAAAACAAAAATAAATTAATTAATTAAAAAAAAAAAAGATCATGGTCCTTAAAATGATGTATTTTAAAAAAAAAGAAAGAAAGCTTCCTTTCTCTTAGCATCTCCCTGCCTTCCTGCTTGGGAAGCTATAGGGTGATGATATGTTACCTAGAGCAGCAGCAGCCATCTCACAACCATGAGAAGAAAGATCTTATACCCTTAAGATGGCACAGCAGAACGATGGAATGATCCAGGGTTCTTCATGTCAATATTAGACCACTGCCCCAACCCTGGAACTCCCTACCTCCACACTTCTCATTATAAACTAATTAAATATTTTCTAGAGTTTAAGTCACTGTGAGTGACTTAAGCATCCAGATATACTGTCTATAGTTAAATGTACCAACGTACTATTTCAATTTCTGCGCTCAATGCTGGTGCTAGCAACCCCCTCCTTCCCCCGAGTTTTCTTCTTACTGAAGTATACCTTTAGTAGTTCTTTTAGCCAGGATCTATAGATAAAACTGTCTTAGCATGTCCAAAAATATCTTTATTTCACCTCATTCTTGAATGATAACTGGATATAGAATTCTAGTTTCCCTAAGATAGTCCTCTATCATCTCTGGCATCTAATGTTGATGAAATGTTGTCTGTCGGTCTCATTGCTGTTTCTTTGAATTCTTTTATTTCTCTGGTAGTTTTAAATATTTTCCCTTTAATTATTTTATTTTATTTTATTTTGGCTGTGCCACGCGGCTTGTGGGATCTTAGTTCCCTGACCAGGGACCAAACCCGTGCCCCCTGCAGTGGAAGCACGGAGTCCTAACCACTGGACCGCCAGGGAATTCCCATATTTTCCCTTTATTCTTATCTGCAGTTTCACTATATCTAGGTATTTATTTTGTTTGGTATTCGTGCTGTTTCTTCAATTCTGGAATTCTCAGCCATTATCACTTCAAATATTTTTTTGCCATTTCCTTGACTCATATCTGGAATTCCTACTAGACTTGTGCTAAAGCCTGTAACATGTCCTCCATGTCTGTGCTGCATTCTAGATTAATTCCTCAGCATTAGCTTCCAATTCTTGAGTTCTATGTGTCCAGGCTACAGCTATCCATTGTTTCAAATTCTAATTACACTATTTTTCGCTGCTAGAATTTTTAATTTAAAATTTTCATAATCACATATTCTCCTTTCTTTTACAATTTCCCTTTCTTTTCTTTAATGAATATCCTGTTTCCCTAATCTCTTTGAGGATCCTTAACCTATTTCTATTAAAGACATTTTCTGATTACTCTGTTATTTTCATTTCTTCTGGGGTAACTTTTTCTTTTTTCATATTAGTTTTCCTCACATGTTTCTGAATATATAAGCTCATCCCTCCCCAATCTGGGGGTTTTCACCTTTGCCTCCCCAGGTCCTTTGGGTCTCCTGGTCTAGAATCATATCTTATAGTACCAGCTCAGCTTAGGTCCAGGCTCTGATGGTCTGTCCCCCTAGGTAAGCATCTTCATGGTAAGCCATAGCCCCAGGGAATGGGTGACAGCAACTGTTTTCCCAGCCCCTGGGTTCCAGCAGTGTACCAGCTCTAATTCCATGCTTTGTGTTGAGCACTTCATAGCTCTGTTACCCCAGATTTCTAGCCACTTCTGCCTGCATCCAGTCTCAGAGACCAGCAGGCCTGCAGCTTCTGCCCTGCTCTCCCATATGCATTCTTGCTCCATTTCTCATCACAGGGATGTTTATCATTTTGTGTGGGGAGGGAGGGGGAGTACATGACTATGTTTTCAGCATTTTTTCTCTTTATGTATTACTGCTATGTGTTTAGAGTATAAATTTACAGTGCCATCTTCACTGGATGAGTTGGATTAAACTATTTATACCAAGGAACTGGGAATCCCTGCCAATACCAGTCTCCTGAGAAGGTATATCAAACCAGCTCTAACGAGATTCACAGAACTCCAGCCAGTACACTGAGGGAAGCCGACTGAGACAGCCTGGGGTAAGCTGATCAAAAGTTCCAATTAAAACTGCTCTCTCATCCCCACCCCATCTTCATTCCAGTCCACCATGGGATGGGGACAGGGGTGGGCAGACATGCAAATAGCATCTTTCAGATGTGGTCTGACCAGGTCTTCACTGAGGAAGGCCAGCCCTGCCTTCAGCCCCTCTTCCACACCACTTGAGCATTTCCCAGTGTTTCACCTGGCCGGGGAAACATGCATACTGGCTACATGGACACTCTTGATGAAAGGTCCATCTGACTCTCTTCAAGTCCCCAGCCCACCTGCAGCAGGCCCAGCCTTTAGTTTCAATTACATCAGAACAGCAGTGAACTCAGGAGCCATATTCGAGTCCAGGCTATCACCAGGCAGCTAGCCACTTTTTCTTTCCAGGCCAAGGTTCTTGAACCATCAGAGGAAGGCTATCCCACCTCCAGCCTCTTCCTCTCTGATTATCTCCTGCTTGTTCCTGCTGACCATCACTTTGACTTCCAAGCCATCACAATCAGCTTTCTTGACTCAGACCCCTCCTTGCTTGTTTCTTTCAGCTGCTAATGGATTGTGAAGGTTCAGCCCCCAGCCCTTTTTCTCCTTTGCCTCTCTACGGTGCCCCATCCCCCTCCAAATCAAGAGCCTGCCCTTCTACCCTAGATTCTAGATTGTATTCTCAACTGCCTCTTTAGCCATGTGGCATTTCAGACTTAACAAACTCATCACCTTCCTGCGTTCAAAAGCACATAAGATGGAGATGCAGCTCTCTCAATCATGGGGCCAAGGTCAGGCTCTTTCACATAGCATCCAGAGATCCCCAAACCAGGCCACCCTCCTAAGCCTCATCTCTCACCGTGTCCTACCCTCCAGGGGTTATGAGTTAATTTGGACCACAGGCCAAATCTGGCCCATATTTATTAAGATCATACACGAAACCTAAAAAGACACAGACATGTTTATCTCCTTCACTTAAGCTCTAAGTGTACAGACACCATGTTATTTAATTCACTATCTAGCATTGGCCTTCATATAGTAGGCATCAAAAAATATTTGTCCATGGCGGGGAGGGATAATTTAGGAGGTTGGGATTAACATATATACACTACTATATATAAAATAGATAATCGGGGCTTCCCTGGTGGTGCAGTGGTTGGGAGTCCGCCTGCCAACACAGGGGACACGTGTTCAAGCCCTGGTCCAGGAAGATCCCACATGCCGCGGAGCAACTAAGCCCGTGCGCCACAACTGCTGAGCCTGTGCTCTAGAGCCCGTGAGCCACAGCAGCTGAGCCCGTGTGTCGCAAGAAGAGAAGCCACCGCAATGAGGAGCCCGTGCACCACAACAAAGGGTAGCCCCCGCTCGCTGCAACTAGAGAAAACCCTCGTGCAACAACGAAAACCCAACACAGCCAAAAATAAAAATAAATAAATTTATAAAAAAAAAAAAAAGATAATCAACAAGGACCTACTGTATAGCACAGGGAACGCTACTCAATACTAAATACTATGTAATAATATGGGAAAAGAATCTGAAAAAGAATAGATACATGTATATGTATAACTGAATCACTTTGCTCTATACCTGAAACACAGCACTGTAAATCAACTACACTCCAATATAAAATAAAAATTAAAAAAAATTTTGTCCAACTGAATATCACCTCTCTACATAACCCCAGGGTTATAAGAAGCAGAAGAGGGGGGTTCCCTGGTAGTCCACTGGTTAGGATTCGGAGCTCTCACTGCCATGGCCCGGGCTCAATCCCTTGTTGGGGAACTGAGATCCCTCAAGCCGCACGGCATGGCCAAAATAAAAAATACATATGGGGCTTCCCTGGTGGCGCAGTGGTTGAGAGTCTGCCTGCCGATGCAGGGGACACGGGTTCCAGCCCTGGTCTGGGAAGATCCCACATGCCGCGGAGCAACTAGGCCCGTGAGCCACAACTACTGAGTCTGCGCGTCTGGAGCCTGTGCTCCGCAACAAGAGAGGCCGCGATAGTGAGAGGCCCGCGCACCGCGATGAAGAGTGGCCCCGGCTCGCCTCAACTGGAGAAAGCCCTCGCACACAAACGAAGACCCAACACAGCCAAAAATAAATAAATAAATAAATAAATAATTAAAAATGAATATCTGCTTAAAAAAAAAAACAAAACATATGAATTTTAAAAAGTAAAAAATAATAAAAAATAAGAAGTAGAAGAAATAAATGGTAATGAAAAAATGTTTTGAAGCCACTTCTATAAATCACTGTATAAATATGCAGATGGAAGTGATCATTATAATCAGCCCCCACTCTTCCAGCTTTGACATTCTAGAAGTGAAAGCTTTCTCTAACTTCTCATGGACCACCAAGAAACACGAGGCCTCAGGTACAAACCAGATTTCACAAATCGGAGGCAATGAGAAGGGTGAGTGTGTAAAAGCTAGAGAAGCTGCCGGGACGGTGGGAACAGTTGAAGTGGACTGCTCTTGAGCTTCTGTCAGCAGAGACACACCAGGGCTGCCAGGGACAGTACTCTCTCTGGTGGCTCCCCTAAGCACCGCAGGCTGCTGGCTAAGTCCTCCCTAGCTAGGACTCATCAGATCTCACAACCATCCACCGCAGCTCAAAGTCCCTTTCCAGTCAAGCCTCCCAAAATGAAGAAGGCACCTAGAAAAACCTGACTTCACTTTCTGGTTTTGCCGCTTGCCAGCTATTAACCATTTAGCCCCTCGGATCCATGCCCTGATCTGTAAAATGGGAGTACCATCTATTTTGGAGGGTTTCTGGAAGGGCAAGAGCCAGAAAGCTCCCGGCCTCAGTGCCTGTGCTCCTGGGGTGGGCGGGTGGAGGGCCACGGTTTGGTTAGTCCCAGACCCAGCCTGGCCAGCTCTCTGGGCTGCAGGCCCGTGACCCTGGATAGGCACCACAGGTTCCTCAGCACCCTCAGCCCCACTCCAGCCCCGGCTTCCCCAGGCCAGCACCGCCAGGGTCTCCAGAGATTCCTTCCCTGCCTAACCACAGGTACTGCCCGCCCACCCCATCGACCTCCCACAGTGGCAGCTTCCAGGGAGGTGGAGTGGGCAGCGTAGACCTGAGGTCTCCGAGCCAGCTCTGCCCCAATGACCCCCACCCCCAGGCTGCACAGCGAACAATGCTGTGTCCATCCTGTGGCAGAGCTTGTGGGTCACGGAGCCTGTCACCTGTTCCCTGGCTTCATCACACTACACAGAACAGAGGCCTGCCCTGAGCTGCTTCTAAACAGCTCACTGAGGTCCATCCCATACTTGGCCACCTCTGTGGCTCTCTAGACACAAGCTGGCAGCAAGATTCTAGAAGAGACACACAGCACCTCACACGCGTTTCATTCTACAGACGACGCACCCGGGAGAACTTTTCAACCGAGATTTTTAAAAGCCTTAGTCTTTGGTGTCTTTTTTTTAAGTTTTCAAACTGTAAGTATTGGGCTTTGTATTTTGATGAAAATTCAGAATAGTGGCATTTGGGGCTGTGACTAGTAATCAGACCAAACTTGTAACCGACCATGGATCTGAATAAACCTATTCTTGGTCCTGAAAAAAAAAAAAGATTCTAAAAGAGACAAAGTTTATAAGGGGGTTCCTCTACAGGGCTGAAAGCCTCTGACATTAAGAGAAGCAGGAGATGGACCTCCCTGGCAGTCCAGGGCTTAAGATTCCACGCTCGCCCCAAAAAAAAAAAAAAAAAAAAAAAAAAGAAAGAGAAAGAGGCAGGAGAGAGGCGGAAGACCCTGAAGGTAGGAGATTGGGAAAGTAATCTAAGTTTCTTTGAGGACTTTTGGAGGAAGCAGGGAGCAGGATGAATTAAATGGTGGCCTAGGGCAAGTCAGAGAGGAGTCTGGAGAAGCTGAGGTCTAGACCTTATTGCCCAACTCTCCCTTCCAAGGGCAGTTAAACTTGACTACCCCACCCACACCCAGGGTCAGGGGACCATGGTGCTTACAGTCTGCTCTGATTTCCTCTAAAGATAAGGTTCAAAGCGTGGGAGGCTTGGCTATTCTTCACTGTTTAAGATTCAGATCTCAGTCACACCAAAGATGTAATGAAGAGCCACAGAAAAGCTGCCGGGCCCTCCTTTTCCTTCTGCACCTTGTCAGGATGCCTAGGGGATGTTCTGAATCTCAAGAGAAAAGCAAATATTTTTATTCAGCAAATATTATCACAGTGGGGAGTGGCAGACAGCATGGGAAGAGCCCCAGGCCTCTCCCTCCTTGTACAGTCGCATCACTGACCCCTTAGCAAAGCTCTTCTCTCTCCAGCCTCGCAGCTCCTGCTCTGTCGAGGAGCAGAGCAATGGGACTCCTCTGTTTTGAGGACACCCCACCAGCCCCTCTAGTCTGCCCGCCACTCAGGGCTCCTTGGTTTTGCCAGCCAGGCTCCCCCTAGGAGAGCTGCCCTTCCAAGGGTATGCCAAGGGCAGCTGACCCCAGAGACCAGCAACCCAGGTCCCAGCTGTCAGCCTCTCCCTCTAAAGAGGAGGGAGCTGGTAACAGCATATCCCAGAGGCCTTCAGAGGGGCATAACCAGAGCAATACCCACCAGCTAGAACATGGGTGGAGGGCAGAGCCGAGGGCTTCAAGAAGGAAGAGGTGAGTCAATCCTCAACTTACAGACCCCTTGGGGAGAAGGATCATGCTTCCCGTCCAACTCATGCTTATCAATGGGAGTCCTCCTTGCTCAGAAACATGGGTTACTCCAATCCTCCTCAACGCTGGCTCCCCCAAACGCACACACCCTCTACCCTGGGATGGGAGGACTAGTGTAAGTTTGATAGATAGAAGGTTTAAAAGAGAGTCTCATTGCATTCCATTGCTCCCGCCAGAACTGGGTGAAAAGAAAGGAGTAAATGGTTTCTCCAGGTAACCTTCAACCCCCTTCTCCCCAACCCATACACCCACGTGGCAGGGGACGAGCCTGTGAAAACCTGGTCCATACACCCAGACAGCTTCCTGGAATGCTCCCAGGCAAGGGCATGCAGACTGAGAAGGAAGCTCCAGGGGCTGGGGGCAAAGGGCGAATGTTCTCCTGAAACAGCAGATTCGTACACATGGCAGAGAGAGGCAGGGCGTTGCCTTTCTAACTCCCAACCAGCCCCCTCAAGAAATCCTGCATCTGATCACTCTCGCCCTCACCACTGGGGAAGGGACAGGACTGGTGCTTCTGTGTGCCACCACTGCCCTGGCTCGCCCCCTCCCCAGCCTGCACTGTGGCACGGGGCTCTGGACAGGGTCCTCCTCCCTGTACTGTAAGCACCGGAAGGTTGGCCACCTGAAGAAAGCTGATGGGGAAGGGCTGAGCTAGGGTCTGTACAAGTCCTGCCAGTACACACCTAGGGAAGGGAGAAGCTGTGCTTCTAGAATCTTCCAGGCCACAGTCTCTGTGGCTCACAACTCCAGCCAGGCCTTGGCCCAGGCCCAGAGTTGAAGGATTCAACTTAAAACTCCAGCATCTATCCCCACATCCTCTGTGGGATGGGGGGATGGGGGAGAGAATGCCGGGAAAGAGGTCTTAACCTAACTGGCCTGCACTGTGACCCTGCGGGAGAGGGGCCCGGGAAGCAGGGTGACTGATGCTTCGCTGGAAAGGAGGGCTGCAGGACCGCTGTCTGTGTAGTCATTGTACGCGCACGACCCAGCAGGACTCCAGGCCCTCAGCAACCAGGGGGCAGACACCAGCCCTTCCTGGGGGGCATACTGGGATGGACCTGGCCCAAAGCTCTGATACACAGGGCAAGCTCCCGCCCCTGACAAGGCTGGCAGAGCTCCTGGGATGCGAAGGTCCAGAAACAGTGCTTCCGGGAGCATAGCAGCCCCCGTTCTGGGGGTCTTCCGTCCCCCAACCCAGGGCGGAAGTCAGGGGCGCACACTCACTCCACTAGGGCCAGCGTCACACTTGAAGGTGCAAGTGAGAACAGGGCTCTGTGTCCTCAGTGCCAGGACTGTGTAAACCTCTTCCCCTGAGCTGGTATAACCTATGGCTGGAACTCTTCAATACGCATGGCCCAGCCAAGCCACCCAGGTGGGAAGTCTGCCAGAGCCTCTAGGACCAGGCAATATCATGAAGGTGACAGTCCAGGCTGCAGGCACGGAGGCCTGCTTTGTCTGGGGCAAGTTTCTCTAAAGGGCTCCAAGCTCAGCAGGGCAGCAACAGTGGGCTGTAACCGTCGGCAGACAACCTCCCTTACTCTATCCGCCCTGCCCCCACATTTCCTTATCAGGAGGCGGTTCTTTTGATTTTTTTTGCGGCTTCATCTGAACACTGGTTATGAAATGGGAGCACCTTGCGTGCTGGCAGGCAGCCATTTGGGGCGTGGACACCGTCTGGCTCCTGGGCACCACCTACATGCCAGGCAGGATGCAGAAGTGGGGCTGCAGGCTGGAAACTCCGCTTTGTGGTCAGGCGCTTATCTCCTTCCTTCATCAAGACTAGATGACTTCAAAGTGTTCTTTTTGCTTTTTTTTTTTTTAAACCAGAACACTCTTTCCCCCCAACCCCACCCGAAAACTTCCATCAACCAGGCCAACTTATCAGTTTCTATTCTTGTGGCCCAGTGGGAAGAGGGAGGCTGGTGGTGAGACTTGTATAATTCCTGCCAAGATCAGATGCTGGAGAACCACCAACCCTTTACGGCAGCTTGTGGGCTAAGCTGGGGCCTGAGTGCTGTGTCAAGAGATGGGGCCCTGTTACAAGGCTTACTTAGAATAAATAAGGTGACACTGTTATAGGTACAGTCATGTAGGTGCCAATTCCCTGGGGGACCTCGGGAAGGAGCTATATTCCCTCACAGCCAATCAGCCCTGAGTAGAGAGGAGGTGGCCCATCTGCCCTGAAGAGGACTCATGGCAGGATGGGTCCCAGGGATCCGTAGACAGGGAGACAGGTCAGCGCTAGGAGACCAGAGACTGGCAGAAAGGTGTACAGAGGTGCGCTGGTCCTAGGGGTGGGTATCTCCAGTGGGGAGAGTACCCCGAAAACCCTGGAAACAAACCAGTAACCTGTCCTTTGTGAGCCAGACTGTTTTTACTCTTCATACACCCTATCTTTAGCTTTCCTTTGTTCTCCTTTTATACTTAGTAACGTCTTTCAGAAAGGTCAGCCTGTGGCAGCTATGCTAATGAAAACCCAAAGGAGGTGTTTGCATCCATGCCTGGACCAGGAGATTAAAGGGAGCAATGTCCCCTCTCTCCCTCGGGAGTGGAGGTGCAGAGGTGGGCCCTTTGCTCAGCCTGTGTCCTCTGGAGTCATCTTTCCCACAGAAACCTTGGGAATTGCAGTTAGAGGCCCTGAGCTAGTGCCCAGCCTGGCGCCACAGGGCAACTGCCAGCACCAATCCCGCAGGAAGCACCCCTGCCCTGCGCCCCCGCTAATCCCCGTGTCACTAATATTCAGCTCCAGGAGGCAGAGAGCAGGTGGCTGGGAAACTGTAGAGGCCAGTGCACACCTGCTTTCATTCCCCCCTTGCTCTGGCTAAGCCGTCTTCCTCGTCACTGAGGAGCTGATAATATGCTGTGACTGACTCAGGCAGGACCCCTGGGAGGAAAGAACATCCCCAAGGTTGCTAGGCAGGTAATCCGCTTTCCCTTCAGGGAAGTGGCAATATCAGCTGCTATGAGTAGAGCAAAGGCAGCCTTCCCCTTGCCCGGCCTCTGCCCCTCGCCCCTGGGTGAGGGGAGCCAGGGTGGGGGAGCAAGGAGCCCTCCCCAGTCCCATCCTCAAAGAGCGATTCATCCTCCTGGACCTGGCCTACATTATATGTTCCCTGCTAAGATAGTATCTGTCATCACATCTATTACTGTTGTCAACCTCGGGGGAACATGGAGGGGAGGAATACACCAACTGGGGGTCCATCACGATGGTCCCCAGGGAGCGGTATCTTTTGGCTAACTTTATTATGTATCCTGGGGTTACAAGGGGATGGCCAACATGATGGTGCTTATTTGGGGCTTGGGCTGTACAGGGTGACCTGGGGGCCACCAAGAGGTGGGGCCCAGGGCCTCCTTTCAAGCCCCTTGGGTGGTGAGACTGGGGCAGCCCCACCTCAACATGTGTCTATGAGTTAACATTTTACAGTGAACTCTGGACTAAACCCAGATGACCTCAATTCCAGGACTGGCTTTGCTATTCGACAGTTGCATGTCTGGGCAAATCTTACCTCTCTGGGCCTCAGGTCCTCCATCTGTAAAATGGGCATCATGATGCCTGCTGCCCTGCTGACCTCACAGTCCCCGTCAAGATGAAATAAGTGATGACTATAAGCTGCAAGGCACTATGTACCTGAGGTACCAGCGAATTTCAGCCTCACCGAGAAGAGGGAGTCAGGGACAAGAGTAGGCACTGTGGCTAAGCCTGAGGGAACAGGAGGCCGGACCCAGGCTGGCCAATCTCTGAGAACATGAACCTAGACAGAAACAGGTGGACCAGGGAGCCTGCGGGAGCCAATCATGCAGGGCAGACACAGCGCTCTGGTCAGTCTGGGTTGGCAGACAGTTCAGGAGAGAAGACTGGCTGTCAGCAAGTATATGAAGGGCAGGAGGAAAGATGCATGAGGAGATGGTCAGAATGAAAAAGGAATTCAGTCCCAAACTCAGAAGAGCCCCGCCTTGCTCACTGAGCACCCTGGAGCTGGGGAGAAGCACCCCCAAGCTCCCAGGACCTCCAGCATCTTATTAACATACATGTCACACTCAGGGGACAGCCTTCCCTTTCTGACCAGGGGCCCCAGGGGAGTGACCCACTCTGGGCAAGACACTTGTGTCAGACTGAACTTGAGGTCTCCTCCTGCTAAGGTGAGGCTCGAAGCCCCAAGCACTTCTTTTTTTCTTTTTGCTGCACCACCAAGCTTGCAGGATCTTAGTTCCCCAGCCAGGGACTGAACCCAGGCCCTCGGCAGTGAAAGCGCAGAGTCCTAACCACTGGACCGCCAGGAAATTCCCTCAGAGCTCTTTCTACAACACCCCATTCTTGGCTCTGCCAAGCTGGGTCAAACATCTGTACCCTTTACAAATTGGGGGTGACGGGCGAACTGAGGCCAAAATTGTGCTATTCATCTCTCTGTACCTGAAACTGGCACCACCATCCTGGGCATTCTCTTCCAAGGGAGAAGACACAGGGGCACAACCCTCCCCAGCAGGAAATACAACATAATCCAGAAAGCACAGCAGCCCTAGAGCTACATCCTTATCTAGGCCCCAGCAGGAAACAGCACAGAGGAGGGTGAGCATCTAGGAAGCTGAGATGACAGGGGAGACGGGGAGGGGATGGAGGCAGCACCAGGGCAGAAGCGGGCAGACTTGGGCCAAGGCCTCCTCTGTTTACTGGGACCTGGTTGAACGCACACTGAGTGAATGTCTCCCTCATCTCAGACAGATGGCCCCGGACCACCACGAGGAAGGGACCATTTGCCATAACCTGCCTGTGTCTACTCTTTGTCTTGCAGCCCAGGGGATGAATGACTTTGTGGATGGGCAACCGGGGCACGGGGGCTCCTCCCTAAAAGACACCACTTACTACTGGAAAGAGCCTCAGCCTGCAAGTCAGATGACCTGGGTTCTGGACTCAGTTCTTCTACCTACTGGTTTGAGGAGATCCGGCATATTTCTCAACCTCCACTTCCTGATCTGTAAATGGAATGACTCAATGATTCTAAGTCCCGTTCTACATGCTAGCATTCAGTTTTTAACAAGGTGAATGAATACATGGCAATAAATCCTTATAAGTTTGTCTACAGTGGTGATTCTGACATGCACACCTAGCTCTGCCTATTGCCTCAATACACGAAGCCTTTAGAATGGATGACAACCCCATTTTCTTTTGGGGAGTCATCTCTCCCCAAATTTCCATCCCTGTGCTTGGCCAATCAGAGCACCAAACGCAGCCAGCCACAGTACTTGATCCAAGGTTGGGCAAGGACCCTGATTCCAAGTGAACCCAGGACTCCTGTGGCCGTCCTGGGATGGGATGCTGAGAAGACGGAGGCCTGCACTGCTGACAGCACCTTCCACCACGTGGGAACTGAGAATGGTGTCACCATGGAGAAGGGCGGGGTGAGATGGCGTTGTTTGAGTCCCTCATCTTCCCTGTACATGGCCAGCCATTCTCTCAGGTATGAGTCAACGGATTCCCTTTTATCAAAGCATTCTGAGTTGGATTCTTGGCTGTTGTAATTGAAGAAGTCCAACTGATACAATCTTGCACACATGTACAACCATTTTGCATTTCATTTAAAGGAATTTTAAAAAGCCACTACAGTATCGCTTGCCATCTGGTGCAGAAGGGTTGCCCTGAACCTGGCCCTAAAACCCTGTCCTTGATAGGTCAACCCAGCTCAGAGGCCCATGGGCCCACAGGAACAGAAGTGATTCTGGGATTCCCATCAGTGACTCATTCCTGGCCAGGACCCACACCCTTCTCCAGCCGGGGACACTGCCCAGATGTACAGATGGTGAGAGAGCCACTGACGTGCATGGACTTTCTGGGTGGCCTGGGGTCAGGACTGCCCACAGCTAGAGTTCCCCCATCACAAGCAAGACTCTGGAGGGGAGGGTGCTGCCCAGCTGGGCCCTGAACTGGCTGAAGTGGTCAGGGAAAGAAAAGATGACCCTGGACATAGAACGCAACAGGAAGTCATGACCCTAGGTTCCATTCCTTGTCTGGCAATGGATTTTGGGAGGAATCCTTTCCAAACCTGTTTCTCAACCTGTTAAGAGTCATGTCTGGCTTTTCAAATGATGCCAGACACTCCCCTGAACTCCAGACACATCTATCCCACTCATTTCTGGAAGCCGCCCCTTTGATGACATATCTTAGAGGCACCCAAAAGTACCTCAAACTCACCCTGCTCCAAATCAAACTCACGCATGCTCTAAGCCCCTCAAACTGGACTCCCTTCTGTATTCCCAGTGTCTGGAAAGGGACATCATCCAGCCAACCCTGAAACCTGGGAGTCATCTATGTCCCTTCCTTCCTTCAACCTCCTGCAGCCAACCTCTTATAAAGTCCACCTGTTTACCACCCAAATCTCTCAGCTTTCTACCTTCCTCCACGTCTGCCACCATCACTCTATCCAAGGAACTGTCACCCTCCACCAATAGTAGCCCCTTAACTGCTAAAGTCCCAGATCTACTCAAGGGACACCCCCTCCAATTCATTCTCCAGAGAAAGGCCAAAGTTATCTTTCCAAATGCAAGTTCCATCAGATCCCCATTTCCACTCCTCCCAGCAAAACACCCAGCCCTCCCAAAGCTCTGGGGCAAAGGTGGGACTCCCTTAAGACCCCATGGTCCCATGTCTGGCTGGCTGAGTGGCAGGTTAACCCTGAGACCAAAATGCACCAGGCAGGTCTGGGAGTCACTGCTCAGCCCAGAGCCCTGGCTGCACCCTGGAGTACGTCCCACTCCCAGGTCAGGCTCAGAACAGCTCAGTCTTGCCAGGACTGACCCTCCCCCAGTACAGACTTCATCTAACCACAGATGGGAACGGGAACTGGAGGCCAGGCAGGGGAAGCCCAGCTGGGCTGAAGCCAGGGGCTGTGTATATCAGAAAGGAGAGAAGATAGAGCAGGGCCACAATAGCCTGTCAGTATCTGTGGCGCAGGCTGAGAGAAGGCAGCTGTCGGGAGGATAAAACTCAAGAAGCCTATCTCTTCCCTCTTATCAGATTGACCCTTGGCAGCCTCACAGCCTGTGGAGAACAAACAGTCATTAACAACCCTTCCCATACTTCCAGCACAATCGTGTGCAACCAGCCCAGCCCTGGGAAAGCCCAGGCCTTCCCCCCGTGCCAGGGTGGTTCTTGGGGCCCATCTCTTGGCCAGACCTCTCCATCCTGCTTCTCCTTCTTGAGCAATGAAATGTTATGCTCTGCTCAAACTGGTCTCCTCGGGGCCAGTGGTCCCTGCCCATTCAGTTCAGGCCTTTGCATCATGTTATGTGTGGCCTTTGCCTCACCATCTTCCTTCTCTCCTCTACTAAGAAACTCTATCCAGCCCCCTTCCAGGCGTGTTCTCAACTCCTTGCAGACCCGCCAGGAGTCTGTGCTGCCGATCTGGCGTCTCCCATGATCAGCCTGTCATCCAACCTCCCATGCTGGCTTTGGGGAAAAAATCTTGCTAGAGCAGAGTGAGGGCATAAGGAGGTGAGGAGACTGGGAGCAGAAAGAAACAGGAAGCCTATAAACAGTCACCCCAAGGCCTAATCAGTTTAGGCCAGTAGAGGAAGGGAAGAATGCAATGAGAGACCAGTTGGGTTTTTCTGCCTGAACCCAGGACAGAGGCAGAGCGAGGGTTGGGAGGTGGGGATGAGGACAACGGGAGGCACGGGGACAGCTCCCTTGGCTGCAGGAGCCCAAGTTCTCCAGAGAGATGCCAGAGCAGGCTGGCTGCTGTTCAGTACATCCAAGCGGGTTAGCAGAAAGGTCAAACCGATTCCCATGGACGTCTGGACTGCATGGTGGCATCCTGGGCCCCAGCACTACCTCCTCACTCAGGATACGGCATTCCTCTGTCAGGTCTACCAGACGATTTGAGAGCAAATTCCTGAACAGGTCTTTAAATTCTTTATTTACAGATGAGGACTCTGGGGCCCAGAGAGGGGCAGCGACTTGCCCTGGGTCACACAGCACCAAACCCCCTGCGCGTAAGTAAGACAGTGAGAATCCTGTATACACCCAGCCAGACTGGGCCCTGGACTATGAAAATCATCGGGGCCCCCTGACCAAACAAACTGCTTCCTCTTTGGAAGAGCCAAATAGCCCTGCCCTGAGGCTCTCATTCAGGCCAGGCCCCCACCCTGGCCACAGTGGCAGACAACAGAGGGTCTGCTGGCTCCTCTTCCTGTTTTGCACAGGATGAATGGCAGGGTAGGCCCACAGATCCAGGATGGGCAGGAATTGCTGGCATGGCGGGTGGGCAGCATGGGTGGAAGAAGACACCTTGTGAAATATCTCAACCAGGTGTAAAGAGGGGTGAGGTATCTTCTGTGTTAATCACAGGAAATGCCACTTGAGAGATCTGAACTCACATTTATCCACTGCTGCTTTAGGGTCAAGCGTGAATTGCTTTTCAGGCACTGAGGAAACCCCTTCATCCATCAGCTGCCACTGTGGCCTTGGGCTGGACCTCCCTGACATAAACTGCTTGCCCTGCTCCCATTTCACAGCATCTTCCTCTCTAAGGAAGTGCCAACGTTGGCTCCCCGATACTGGAAGAGCCTGAACAGGGTTCCCATGCCTCTCCAAACCCCCTTCGGGCTTTCCCATCTCCCTCTACCTGTGGTATCTGGGGTTTCCTCCTGAGCTATGCTGGAAACCCCAGGAATCAGCCAGAAGCTACACAGGTGTGGGTTCAGGGAAATACAAAGCCCTCTGGGACAGGACGGAACAGAGAGAAGGCCAACCCCTGGAAACTCCCTTGTGGCCGCCTCAGACTCAGATGGTTCCCTAGAAAACCCAAGAGACAGGAACTGGGAGCTCAGGGGCTCTCGCCCCTCCCCTGCCTTCCCGCACAGCCTCAGTCCCTCCGGCTGCTGTCTGTTCCACTTGCTCGGCCAGAGGACTCAGCACCGGGCCACAGAGACTTTTGTTTCCTCCTGACTCTGGTTCCAGTTTACCATCAGTATCAAAAGAGGTATTTTGTTTTCAACTGAACTTGGGTGAGAATGAGGGTTGGAGGGAACTCCACTGACAGGTCAGGGGAGAGTCCCTTGCAAACCCAAAGGGACCCTCCCCACCAGGAAGGAAGGAGGTGGTAACTATGCATGGTGACAGATGTTAACTCATTTGCAGACATTTCACAGTGTATACAAATATGGAATCATTATGTTGTACACCGGAAACTGACCTAAGGTTATATGTCAATTACATGTCAATAAAAAAAAAAAAGGAAGGAAGGAGTGGGAGTGAAGGAGCAGGGTGGAGCTGTGGGAGGTGACATGAGTGGGGAGGGGGAATCCCCACTCCCGCCCTCAGTTCCCTCACTTGTGCCTCCTCCTACAATCCACCTCAACTTCCCCTCTCACTACCCACTCCAGCCTCTCTGAATTCCCTTCAGCCACACTAACAACTTGTTGATTCTTCCTCACCAGAACGGTTCCCTCTAGACCAATTAGCTGTTCGCATTTGTTGCTGATTTTCTTCCTCAGAAGGCTGCAGACCTGCTCAAGCTGGGAGACTGTTGCCTGCCTGCTGTGCTAGGACTTTACAGCAGAAGGATTCAGAGAGAAAGGGTGAGGGCTGCCCTCTGGGGTCCCTGGGTCATGCCCCAACACCTCAGGGTCTTCTGCCCTCCCTCAAGCCCCCTTTCAGGAGCAGGACGGGCCTCATGCCTCAACTGCACAGAAGCAGGGCTGCTTTCTGTGTCCCTCTGGTATGTTTCCCTCCCTGATCCTAGAGAGGAAGAGAAGGAGAAAAAAGGAAAAAGGATGCTAATGGGCAAAGGTGATAAACTAGCAAGAGGTGAGAAACAGAGGACTGCAGGACAGAGAACGACGCCCCTCCAGGCAGGAGATGCGTGTGCTGCCGGCTCCCCTCCCACGTCAGCAGCCAGTGGGGTGATGTCAGTCAACCTCTTTCCCTCTCTGGACTTCCTCATTTGCAGAGACACATCCCCTTGAAGGAAGAAGCCATTTGAGGATGTTTTTCAACAACTGAGAGCAGAACTGTTTGTTTTGTTTTAATGTTATTATTTCACAAATACAAATTTACCACTGACATCAAAATAAAGAAAAGTTACATTTTTCTCTTGATTTCTCTTGTCCCTGGTTCACCTTACTGTACATGGTGGAATGCACTGCATTCATAGGTGACCAAATATCACTTATATTTGAATGCTAACAGCTCTGACTGAGGGGAACAGTCCTCTTCACCCCAGAAGATGACCTTCTCTCTGAGAATCTGTGGAGATAAGTACTCTTCAGCACTGCCCCTCCTGCCCCACCCCAGGGAGGACCCTGTCCCCTCCCTCCCGTTCCTGTAGGAGGAAACTTCCCCAGTTCTCAGCTACAAAGTTCGGGTGGCCCAAAGCCCAGCCTACGCCCTGGGGCCTTAGGAGAGATCTGCAATGGCAACATGAAAGTGTGATTGACAACATGCTGTATAATGATTTATGAATAAGCACCAAGAAGTGCTCTAGAATGGCTGCTTAGGGAAACACACAGGCGTCCCTGGTGAGCCCCACCTAACTGGAGGAAAAGCCTGCTGTCCCCAGATAGCAGGCAAAGTTCAGACCCTCTCCTTGCAAAATGTCATTTGGAGATGTTTGCCCTAATAGTTAGTGAGGACTTATTAACAACCATTCTGAGCAGAAAGGGAGGAAAATCTAAAGTCCCCAGAGAGCTGGGCCAGGTCCTTTAGTTGGTAAGGGCTCAGGTATTGGGAACACGTGGTGGGGGAATTTGGGGCATGGGAACTGAGTGGGGAAGGGGAAGGAGGAGGAAGAAGGCCACCCAGGTGGAAGTGTGGAGACAGAAGAGATGTAGCATGTTGAGCGTGGACAAGAAAGCCCCAGCTGCTTTCAGGATGTACTGGGCCCCTGAAGCTTTGGGGCCCCAACTCCTCAGGGCTGAGGCCCCAAACCTCAGGCAGCATGGAGTCAGGAGTAACGAGCTCACCAGGGTTCCATGTGTGCTGTGAGCACCCTGCATGCAGCCCTCCAAAGCAAAGACACATCATCTCCTGCAAACTCTTTCTCCTCCTGACTGCCCCATTTCAGCTAAAGGAACCAACCTCATCACCCAAGCAATTAAGTGTCAAACCCTAGCCAATCAAGTGTCTGTTCCAGAAAATATCTACTTTCACAATTCTCTAGAATCAGTCCCTTCTTTTCCATTTCTACTGCCAAGTTCCAGCCTTCATTACGTCTCACCTGGACCCTACCTAGTTTTCCGTTTCCTCCCTCCCTTCTTTTCTTGTCCCCTTATGACCCAGCCATACCTTGCTGCCAGCCTGCCCTCTGCCTGCTCAGAAACCTTTCAGAACCAAGCCCTCTCTTTGCTGTCTGCCGATTCGAGTCCTCGTTGAGCACCTTGCTGGACTGATCTCTTGCAGTGCCCACTGCCACTTCTTCTGGGGACTTCAGCTTTTGGATACAGTCTGGGGGGACTGCCTACCATGCCACCAGCCCTTCCCTGGCCAGGGAAGGAGCATGGCCCAGCCTGGGCCAAAGAGACATATCCTCCCTGGGATATGACTCCCAAGCTGTGGTGACAAAATTACAGAGCACAGCTGGAACAGATTTATCCTGGCGACAGAAGTACCCTGAAGAGGCTGGCCTTTGGCTCCTGCCTTATCCACTCCAAGACCCTGGAGGGGACTTGGGTCCTGAGTCATCCCTCAGATTCTAGGAGTTCCCATAGCCCTCCAATGAAGTCCTTTCCTGCCAAAATCAGCCAAGCTGTTGCTTGTAACCAAACAGGATCTTCTCACTGCTTTTTGAAATACCTCTCCTATGCTCCAACCAAAAGGGAAAACTCCCTAAAAGTGCCATGATGGCCTCTCTCTGCACCTGTTGGCCTGCACACTCTCCAGCCTGTAGGCACTGCTGGAACTCTACCTGCCCCTTCAGGGCCCAACCCAAAGGCCTCTTCTGAACCCTCTACGCGGATGACTTCCGCCTCCTTTAAACCCACAAGCCGCTGGCTGCCCCTTCTGCCTTCCACTGTGGACACTAGTGTACCTGTCTTATCCCCCTCCCAGCGGACAGTGACTTGGTCATTCTCTCCTCCACAACACCCGGCATAGTTCCAGGCTCAGTAAAATTCACCAGGCTCTGGGGGCAGACAACCCAGAGGACAATTACAGGTTTTCTGGGCAAGACAGACAGTGAGTGACACAGAGCACAGGGTGTGCTGTGGGTAAGGCCTGAGTCTGACTTCCGTATCCTCCACTTACCAGCTGTCTGAGCTTGGGCAAGTCTCATAAGTTCTGTAAGGCTCAGTGCTTCTTCTATGAAAGAGTGACAACAATGCCGACTCCACAACACTGCTGTGAGTATCTGACGAGCTGACGTGTGAAAGCATCTAGCCCGGCGACTGGTGAGGAATACGCGCTCAGGGAACTGCAGCCGTTATTCCAACTGTTCATAGCGACTGGTTTAGTAGATGCTCCATCAGAGGGTTGGAATCAGGAGCCCTGGGCCTGCTGTGTGACCCACAGTGCATCTCTCTGTTTCTCAGTAACCCCGCCTATGTCTACATCTGCCTTATCAACCTCCTAAAGAACAATAGGTGGAAAATGCTTGGCAACGTAAAAGCACAATGTAAGGGGTTCCTCCTGTTTTTCTAAATTTCAGAGGTTCCCAGCCATCCCGTCCAGTGTGCAGCATGGCCAGCACCCCAGCCTGCTCGTTCTGAGGGACAGGGCAGATGAGTGCCTAGTTTGGCGTCTGCTTCTCCATGGCCACGCAGCCACCTCTTTTCCAAAGCCCTGGGGGCTAAATGTCCTGCTTTTGTGGGGCCTTCTTTCAAATAGCCATAGGGCAGTGTCTGCTATGTGGTTACAGGGGGACTGGGAGCTCAGGCCCCACAAGTCACCCCTACCATCAACCTAGCCAACACTGGGCAGCATGAGAATGGAAGGAAAAGGCTAATCCAGGGCAGCTGCCAGAACAAGCCTGGGTGGGGAAGCACGGTAGGAGGAAATCTCTCTTAAGACTTTACATCTGGGGACTCCCCTGGTGGCACAGTGGTTAAGAACCCGCCTGTCAGTGCAGGGGACACGGGTGCGAGCCCTGGTCTGGGAAGATCCCACATGCCACAGAACTAAGCCCGTGCGCCACAACTACTGAGCCTGCTCTCTAGAGCCTGCAAGCCACAACTACTGAAGCCCGCGCGCCTAGAGCCCGTGCTCTGCAACGAGAAGCCACCACAATGAGAAGCCCGCGCACCGCAACGAAGAGTTGCCCCGCTCGCCGCAACTAGAGAAAGCCCACGTGCAGCAACGAAGACCCCACGCAGCCAAATAAATAAATAAATTTATTTAAAAAAAAAAAAAAGACTTTACAATCTGCCTGGATTAATCACCCAAGCAACTGTCATGGACCCAAACCAGTGGTTCTCAAGTGTTATGGCCAAGAAACTGGGCAGAAATCAAATCAAATCCTAGGCCCCACCCAGACTGCCTGAACCAGAAAACTCTGGGAGTGGGACCCAGCCAGCTGTGCTTTAAACAGCTCTCCAGGGGGATTCTGATGTCTGATCAAGTATGAGAAATCCTGCCCTTTAACTGCAAGACTCTCCACTTTAACTCAAATTACTGAACACCTACTATGCGCCAAGGACCAAGCCGGGTGGTGATATTTCATAAATGAGGACACGTCTGAAGAACTTCCATAGTTTAATGGCGGTCAAAATCAAGTACACAAATACACAAGGCAGGATGGGGTATAGAACAAAGCAACGGAATCAGCTTCCCATCCCTCTCGCCAGACTCCACCCCTCAGATCTTCTCTTGCCATGACTGCGGAAAAAGAGAACTCCAGTTCTGGGAAACCGGTCCCCCCATGCTTCTATTCTGGGCTCCTCATAATTGCAGGTAGTTTTTTGAAGAAGAGTGATCCTCACCCTGAGGCATGTTTCAGGTCCAGAGATTTGGCTCATGGGGAAATAGCCCATGAGGCCATACCAAGTGGTTCTTAGCACCTTGGAAATTGGCACTATCTAGGGTTTGGGCTCAGAAAGTTCCTAGAGAGCTGTGAGCATGCCACAGCACATCACAACACCGCATTCCCGTGCAGGGTCACTCCCTCAGGTCCCTGGCAAGCTGGCACGTGACTGCAGATGCAGACATAAACATGCACACAGACAGTTGGCCCCCTGGCCTCCCTTCCTCCATTCTCAAGTTACAAGGTTAAAGGCGTCCTATTCACAGCCAAGGGGGAGGGATGAGAGAGGGGTACTGAAGCAGAGAACCATCTGGTTCAGATCAAGATTGCTCATTCAGGACCCCAGTGGAACTCCCAGAGCCTGCCTTCCTGATGGCTCATAGATTTCCCTCCCTCCCCCAACTTCCCACTGGGAAACTGAAGACTGGGCTAAGAAGGGGTGACCCATAGGCAAATCTACCGAAGGAAGACAAAAAACTGAAAACAAAAAACTGAATTATACACGCAAGTCTGTGCCACCTCTCTGAGCCCTGGCTCTCTCTTTCCTTCAAATCCTGAACACCACGACTAAACTTGAGATCACCACCTACAGTCACTGCATCTTCCTCCACAAAGAGCTCAAGGCACCTAGCAGCCATCCTTCTCTGAACCGGCAAGCCCCTCCAAAGTTAGCAGCAGAAGCAAGATGAGGCTTAGGGGTGTGGTCTCCCAGACTCCTCTTACACCGCCATCTCCACCAATGTAGGAGGTTCCCTCCATCTCAGGGGGACGCTGGAGTCCATCAGACATAATAAGAGGAAGGGATGACCAACCAGCTTCCAGACAACTGTCCCAAAGACAAGATGGGAGTGTGCGTTACTGGCTAGGATTGACTCACCCAGGGACCCCAGAGTGCCCTGATCCCCCCTCAGCAGCTTTGGTTGAAAGAGGCTGCCACTCCCTTTCCACCACCAGCCCCTCTCTCTCCCCTTTCCCCCCAACACCACCTTAGACTCTGTTCTACAGTGCTTTATAAAGCACTGTAGAGTAAGATGCGGGATGGGAGATGGATGCAGTTGGCAAGAAATAAAAATTAAAAGGCTAACTTGACTAAACGAGCAATAGGTGGGTGACCCTACAGGCAGAGTAGGCCAGAAGTGAAATAAAGGAAGGAGGAGGGGGAAACAGAAGTGGGAGAAAGCCCAAGGGGAGACTAAAGTGAGCTCAGCCCAGAGCTGCAGCAGGGAGCTGGAAAGTTTGGTCCCGTCACCTAGGAATGACTGGAGGAAAGAAATGACTCTTCCATGCCAAGACATGGGCTCAGACCAGCCCCACAGGACTGGGGCATGGACTTGGCCAAGTTCCTGGTTTGTGCCAAGCCTCAGTTTCTCCAAAGTGGGAAGGAGGTCAAGCTGTTAGTTCTCATCAGAGAGAACTGGGCCATTGTGGGTGGCTAGGGGGCAGTGCCAGGTAGGGGAAAGAGGAGAGAGGCGCTGATGGTGCAGAGACATCCTTCGGCCAACAGGAGCGGGGCAGGGGTCTCTCAGTAGTGCACAGGCCAGGAGCGCGCGCGGGGGTTGGCGGTGCGAACTAGGCAGTGGACTGAAGTCGGGACTGGGGCACGGAGCGCTTCCCAGGGCTGGGGCTGGCGCTGCGGGCTGCCGCCAAGGAGCGGAACAGCCACGCGTGGGAGCGGCTGGAGGTGCAGAAGCAGAAAGCGGGGAAAGGGGATTGAGGCCAATGTAAGTGGACCCCCGCCCCCACGGGGGAGCCCAGCGCCCCGACCCAGGGGAAGTTGCCGGGGTGGACCGGGCGGGTGTGGGCCGCTGGCCGAGCCAGCTGCCCGCGCAGAGGGGATTCGGGGCAGAGAGGGGCCCGGGGCGCCCCACATCCCGCCCGCCCTCATCCCGCCCGCGCACCTCAGTCAGCGTCGAGCGCCGCGCGGGCCATACTCGCCGCTCCTGCTGCCGCCTCCGCCCGTGCAGAGAAAGCCGCCGCCGCCGCCAGCGTCTGGACCCGTTATCTCCGCGGCTCCCCAGTCCGCCCGCAGCGGGCCAGTCCCGCCCTTGCCGGCCGTGCCCTCCCCAAGCGAGCAGCCGAGCCGCCGCCGCCGCCTCAGCCCGGCCCCTCCCCCCACCCCAGCCCGGCTGGAAGGGAAGGGTGGGGGCAGGGGGGCAACTGCCCCCTCCCCATTCACATCCTCCTGGTCTGTCCCCTCCCACCTCCTCCTTCACACCCCTGGGCATGCTGGGATATGGAGTCCAGCCTGCGCCGGGCCGCTAGGAGTGTCCGGCATCCAGAACTACTACTTCCAGAAGATAGCGCGTGAGCCTTAGGGCTTGTGGGCTTTGTAGTTTCGCCAAGGCTCAGGAATTCTACCGCGCAAGAGAGGAGAGGGGGATGGGAGATCTCGATTCCCAGAAGGCCGGGCTCGCGATGGTGGAAATAGGATTTGGGGTCTGCGATGCCCCGGACCCGGGTTGAATACCTGGATCTCAAGGGAGATGCAAAGTAGCCGAGGATGCCTCTCAGACACGGCTGTGGTCAGCTGCAGCCGAGCGGGACTAGAGGGGAAGCCTGCGGCCCGAGAACCGCGCCCCGGATACCATTCCCATTTGCGCTTGCAAAGAGCCTTGACCTGAGGCTAGCTTGGCTTCGTGCCCGGGCTCCGCAAGCTGGAGCTGCGGTGGGGCCGCTGCGCACAGGCGGGAGAAGAGAGAACACCAGGAGCCACGTGGGCGTGTGGTTTTCCCGACTTGGGAAAAAGGGGCTGAGTGTCTGGGTTTCCTGGAGCGCTCACCCCCTGGGGCACCTTCTCATTCCAGTCTCCCTCTCTGGTTGGTGCCCTTATCTCCCAACTGTTTAGGGCAAAGTGCACACATTTTAAATATTTTTCCATGTCTTCTCTTAGCACATGCTTCCCCCAATTTCCAAACCTACCTCAACCTTAATGAAGCTCCAGGTTGCCCTCCAAGTTTCATCCCCTCTGGCAGAGGGGAGACCTGTAAGCCAGTGGTTCTCTAACTGGCGTCTATCAGATTCTCCTGGAGAGTTTGTTCAAACACAGCTGACCCATACCCCCAGTTGCTGTTTCTGTAACTCCAGGGTGGACCTGAGAGTTTGCGTTTCTAACAAGTTCCCAGGTGATGCTGGTTTGGGGAACCACTTTGAGAAATGCTGCTATTGGCGTTTGTTGGCTAGAGTTCTGGCATTGTCCTTCAAGGATGGGCCGGCTGTGGAATAATATTAGCCTCTGAAGAACCAGGCTATAGAAAGCGGGGTCTCAGGCTAGTTTACCACAGAAATGCTCTTTTTAATTTAAATAAATAAATCAGTTCATGCAGTAAAAGGAAAATACTACATGGGCCTGAAAGGTGTTCCAGACCTTAGCCCTTAGCATTCTCTCCAAAGCTGGGAAAGTTTTCTGTTTCAAAGAGGGGCAGGTGGGGTATACCTAGTGCTACTCCCCAAGCTCTGGGTGCAAGCCAGGGGTTGAAATCTCAAATCTATAGGATAGGGTCAGCTCAGTGGTATCCTCTGCTTCTGGGTGTATGATGATCTATAACAGGCCGGAGGATTGAGAGGTGGGGAGGTGGATTCCTGACTTGTCTGTTAGCAGAGAGTGACTCTCACACCTACCCAGGTAGACCCTACTTACCACATGATGTTCTGGGAGCTACAAACCTCAGAAGGGGAAACTTGGTGACCTTCACCCTCAGGCACGATCTCAGACTCTTTCAGCTGTGAGATGACAAATGTTCTCTGCTCCACCAAACTCTAGCCAGGCTCCTCTGGGCCCTCTTCTCCAACAGGCCTCAACCTTGGCCTATAAAAACTACACTCTTGGGACTTCCCTGGTGGTCCAGTGGTTAAGACTCCGAGCTTCTACTGCAGGGGGCATGGGTTAAATCCCTGTCGGGGAATTAAGATCCTGCATGCCGCGAGGGGGGGCCAAAAAAAAAAACCCACAAACAAACAAAACCTACACTCTCAACACAAATAATTTTATCCACCCTCCTCCGCCCACATTAAAAGACTTAAACCGAATAACATAGTTTCTAACACCTCAAGGCCACATCCCTAGGATGACCCTAACCCCCTTTAAACTGCCTGCCCGAGAAAGCTCCAGAATTTACTGTTTGTTCTAGACAACACCTGTAATAAGCTCTCCACCACCACCCCTTTCTCAGAGCATATACTAAAAAGGGCTTACAACTGTGACTTCTTCCTGCCCCTTTGAGGTGTATATCAGATGTATATGTATTATGTGTCTTTCTCAAGGACCTGAAAGCCATTCCCTTGAAATGTAATCATTGGAATGGATAGGGCCTCTGTCTCCCAGTCTCTGTGGGTGGGTGGAGTCCTAACTTCAATAATTGCCAGCTCACAAATACAGCTGGCCTAATCAGCATTTACACTGACCAACCCTTTGTAATTTTTCACTTTGACTCTACGGAGCCCCTGCTCACCTCCCTCCATACTCCCTCGTTCTCCCTTAAAAAGGCCCAGTCACCTCTGTGCAAATTGAAGTTGCAATATACTATTGCGATAGTATATTGGTTAAAATCTGTCCTTACTACTTTAACTTGTGCCCGGCTTTGTTTATCTTTGCTATGAGTTCTCGGGCCCCAGGCTCTAGCCTTCCTCCCATCCACCAAGGGCCAAAGGGAAAGTTATTGCTAGGTCCTTGGGCAAGTAGCCAAGAGGCCACCAGAGGCATTTGGTCCTAACTAATGTTGACCCTTGAACGCTTTTGTTTTTTTTTTTTGGTGTGTGTGTGTGTATCCCCGTCACAGACCATAGAGGGGCTAAGTAATCCACATGCAACCCCATGCTCTGCCCCTAAAACCAGCTGCCAGGCCCTTCCTGTAAGGGCTTTGCCTCTGTACCCGAGTCACATGCAATGGCAACATTCCCTCACAGGCAGAAGGTAATTAGCCTTTTTGAATGTACATCCATCTCCCAAAGCTCTGTTAGCAGATTACCCAGGCAGAATTAAGATGTCCTTTCATGAGCAAGACAGACAGACCCTCTCTATCCCTCAACTCCAACAGGAAGCCCCATCATCACCCTGACTACCTCCCAATTAGATGTCAAATCGGTTTTTACCCATTTCCCCTTGCCGGTTGTGTTTTCCTATCCTCTCCACCCATCCAAATTCTGCCTGACTCTCCAAAGTCTACCTTGAGTTTTCCTTCTTCCACAAGGTTCTCCCCAACTGCCTCAGCCGCACAGCCATTGGTGAACATCACCCCTCGGGAAGCACTTGAATTTGCCTCATTCTCTTAAAAGCCTACCTTTGTTGGTGAGCATCCAGAGCAAGGAAAGCAGTGGAACAGGAAGTGAACATGGTGAATGTGAGCAGGGGCTTTGGAGGCAGACAGCTACTAAGTAGCAAGGTGCAAAGTGGAGCTGGCTCCCTCCCTCCCTGGCTTTCTGTTTGACCCATTTGGCAGCTCCCACCCTAATGGCTTGTGTGACCCAGAGCAAGGTACACAGTTCTGTGTTGTGTTAGTTTCAAGTGTACAGCAAAGTGATTCCGTTATGGATATATATGTATTCTTTTTCAGATTCTTTTCCATTATAGGTTATTACAAGATATTGAGTATAGTTCCCTGTGTTACATAGTAGGTCCTTGTTGTTTACCTATTTTATATACAGTAGTGTGTATATGTTAATCCCAAACTCCTAATTTATAATTTATAAAACGGTTTTTAAAAGTTCAGTCAGATCTCTACCTCATACCTAGCTAAAAACCAAAACCACAACAAGGGCTTCCCTGGTGGCGCAGTGGTTAAGAATCTGCTTGCCAATTCAGGGGACATGGGTTCGAGCCCTTGTCCAGGAAGATCCCACATGCCGCGGAGCAACTAAGCCCATGCGCCACAACTACAGCCCGTGAGCCACAACTACTGAGGCCCGTGTGCCTAGAGCCCATGCTCCACAACAAGAGAAGCCTCGCAATGAGAAGCCCGCACACGGCAACGAAGAGTAGCCCCTGCTCACCGCAACTAGAGGAAGCCTGCGTGCAGCAACGAAGACCCAACACAGCCAAAAATAAATAAATAAATAAGTTTATTAAAAAAAAAAAAAAACACAACAAAAACCAAGTCAATAGGAAAATGGAAGAAAATTTTGCAATTTATATCAGGGTAAAAGGCTAGTACAAAGTGCTCTGTAAATCAGTAAGAAGATGACCAAGGAACAACAGGAAATGTGAAAAGAATATAAACGGACAGGTCACAGAGAAGCAAACACAAATGGCTGTGACATGAAAAGATGCAAAGCTTCACTCTTTATGTTTTGTTGTTGTTGTTGTTGTTGTTTTTGGCCACACCTCGTGGCATGCGAGACCTTGGTTTCCCTGGTACCTGTGCCCCCTACAGTGGAAGTGCATAGTCTTGACCACTGGACCACCAGGGAAGTCTGCTTCACTCTTTTTTAAAAAATTGTGCTAAAATACACGTAAAACTTACCATCTTAACCATTTTTAAGTGTACAGTTCCGTGACATTAAGTACATTCACGTTGTTGTACAACAAACACTACCATTTATCTTCAGAACTTTTTGGTTTTCCCAAACTGAAACTATGTACCCATTAAAGGATAACTACCCACATTTTCCTCTCCTCCCGGCCTCTGACAACCAGCAGTCTAGTTTCTGTCTCTACGAATTTGACTATCAAGGCATGTAAGTATGAAGACAATATTTGTCCTTTTGTATCTGGCTTATTTCACTTAGCATAATGTTCTCAGTGTTCATCCATGTTGTGGCATGCGTCAGGATTTCCTTCTTTTTTTTAGGCTGAATAATATTCTATTGTATGTATATACCACATTTTATCCATTCGTCCATTAACGGACACTTGGGTTGCTTCCATCTTTCGGCTATCGTGAACAATGATGCTATGAACATGGGTTTACAAATATCTCTTTGAGTTCCTGTTTTCAATTCTTTTGGATATATTCCAAAAGTGAAATTCCTGGATCATATGATAATTCTGTCTTTAATTTTTTGAGGAACCACCATAATGTTTTCCACAGCGGCTGTACCATTTTACATTCCCACCAACAGTACACAAGTGTTCCAATTTCTCCACATTCTAACCAACATTTATTTTCTCAGAGCTTCACTCTTAATAAAAGAAATGCAAATTAAAACCACACTGAGATATCATTTTTCACCTATCAGATTGGCAAAGATCAAAAAGCTTGATAGCTATCTTGGCAAGAGTGTGGAGAACAAGGATTCTCCAGCCACTGCCAACGGGGCTGGAAATCCATACAACCTCTATGAGAAGAGACTTGGTAACATCTTCAAATTGCACATGCACACACAATTTGACCTAGTAAGTTCTAGGAAGATATCCTATCTGCACATGTTCTTAGTTACATATAGAGATGGATATCTGTCATAGCATTGTAAGAGCAAAGATTTAAAATGATCTAAATGTTGATGATCCAGATTAAAGATTAAATGAATGCAACTGAGGAAGCTTCAACTGACGGTGTCTTTTGTTATCATTACTTCACTAGATAACAGACTATTGGAGAGCAGAAGACCGGCTTTTGTAGGTCCACACAGACCTTCCAGAAATGTTGATTAAATTAATTATTTCTTAGCCTCTGGCAGAACTAAATTGGCAGATAGCTCAGGGAGGTAAAGTGGTTGGTCCAAGGTCTTCCATAGAATGTGTACTACCTATTCCTTATGTGGAAAGCACACCGGCCGGCACTGTGAAAATGACTGATAAAGAAGACTTAGACCCTATCTTCTTGGAGCTTGAAACCTAGTAAAGCACTCTGACAGACATTAAAAGTGTTAAACTTTTTTTACTGTCCTTTCAATTATATCAATGGAGACCATTGGTCTGGTGTATAAAGTAAGTCCCAGCTCAGAGAAACAGTTTCTCAAAAGTTATACAAAAAGGCAGAAGAAGAGTGCTGATTAAAACGGGAGTCATAGGACTTCCCTAGTGGTCCAGTGGTTAAGATTCCGCACTTCCACTGCAGGGGGCTCGGGTTCGTTCCCTGGTTGGGGAGCTAAGATCCCGCATGCCCCGCGGCGTGGCCAAAACCAAAAGTCATCCCCCCAAAACAAACGAACAAAAACCCCAAACAAACAAAAACAGGAGTTTGTCCTTCCATTTGTGCCCCATCCTTAGTGTCCCCAGGGACTCATTTTAAGGGACCCACTTTCCACCAATGTTCCATGCGCTGGGTCAGCCTTCTACATTATAGGTCCTGTGAGATGCTCTCAAAAAAGGATTCCCTGGGGCTTCCCTGGTGGCACAGTGGTTGAGAGTCTGCCTGCCAATGCAGGGGACACGGGTTCGAGCCCTGGTCTGGGAAGATCCCACATGCCGAGGAGCAACAGGGCCCGTGAGCCACAACTACTGAGCCTGCGCATCTGGAGCCTGTGCTCCGCAACAAGAGAGGCTGCGATAGTGAGAGGCCCGCGCACCGCGATGAAGAGTGGCCCCCGCTTGCCGCAACTAGAGAAAGCCCTCGCACAGAAACGAAGACCCAACACAGCCATAAATAAATAAATTAAAAAGAAAGAAAAAAAAGGATTCCCTAACCTGTTTGTGAAATGCTTTATAGGTTAGCCTAGAGGTTCCCCATACATATAGGTATTTTTTTCCTTAGCTCTGTCCACTGAGAAGGCCTGGGAACAGTGACACCCCATTAGCAACAAGCACACTGAGCTTGTCGTGGTTGTTTTTTTAAATTGAGGTGAAATTCACATAACATAAAATTAACCATTTTAAAGCATACAAATCAGTGTATTTAGTACATTCACAATGTTTTGTAACCAGTACCTCTATCTAGTTCCAAAACATTTTCATCATCCCAAGAGAAAACTCTGTACCCATTAAGCAATCACCCCCCATTCTTCCCACCAGTCCCTGGCAACCATTAATCTGTTTTCTGTCTCTATGGATTTAACTATTCCAGACATTTCATATAAATGGAATCATACAGTATGTAGTTATTTGTGTTTGAGTTCTTTCATTTTGCATAGTGTTTTCAAAACTCATCCATGTTGCAGTATGTGTTAGTATTTCATTCTTTTTATGGATGAATAATATTCCATTGTCTTTGTTTATCCAGTATATTGGTTTAAAAGTTGTGGGAAGAAAATAAACCTGTCTACCTTTGTTTAATGGATCTGTACCTCCTCTGCAGCAACACTTGTTAACATCCTATAGCAGCACTTTTTGAAAAATACTGCATAAGATATTTGGCAAAGGCAAATCAGGCATTGGGGAAGATGGGCCACTTAATGATAAAGTACACTTATTAGCCCTCCAGAAAGGGTTAACTATTTGGTTATCCTATCAGGTCTGGGTTTTGATTATTTAAAACCATACCAGGGACTTCCCTGGCGGTCCAGTGGTTAGGACTCTGCACTTCCACTGCAGGGGGCACGGGTTCGATCCCTGGTTGGGGAACTAAGATCCTGCAAGCTGTGTGGTACGGCAAAAAATAAAAGCAAACAAACAAAAACATATCAGCTGCTTCAATTTCTCCTTGGAAGACCCAGTAGGAAAAATTAATATCCTCTCCCCATTTTCTTCATCCAGTTCCCATCTCTTTGCCAGTCCCCTGGCAGTAAATACTCTTGGTTATATACCTTTACAGGGATGGTGCACCCATTCCCCTGCTGTTGTGAGTGCTGGCTGCTAATGTCTCATAGATTCACCCTTCTCTGAAGAATTGGTATCAGTCCCTGTGAGCTGCTTTGCCTGGAGATGCCCTCCTTTCCCTACGTCCCCTTGGCCCGCCCACAGCCCATGAATGACTGATGTGGGGTAAAAAGTCCAGCTCCCTTGCTTCTAAGAGGGGTAAACCTTGTGATGTATTTTATGCTCCAGAGCTCCCCAGAGGATCAGACTGAGACTAGACTTAGCTGAACTGACATCTTTGCTTGGCTTCTTCCCCTGCCCTATCCTGCCTCCCTCACTGCCCTAAGAGATCATTTGCACAAGAATCCCTTTCTCAGGCTCTGAGAACTCAACCTAAGGCATCTAGGGAACTCAACCTAAGATACCCCTGTGGGTAGTCCTGGCTCCCAGAGGGATTTCCTGCTACCAGCAGCCTCATATCTCATGCAGGGTCCTGCAGATTGTACCTCCTCCAAGAAGCCTTCCAGACTTGCACCCTTACATTTTGGCAGAATGAGCACCCTTACATTTTGGCAGAATGATTGTTTAATAAGGAAGTTGGATGCCTACTCTGTGCCAGACCCTTTATATGCATTGGCTCATTGAATCCTCCCAACCTGGTTAGGCAAATACTATTGTATTCTTACTGAGGAAGAAAGCTGAGCTCAAAGAATTTGAGTGGCTTGCTCACATTGTCAGAAAGTGATGAGAACTGGGGAGGATTTGTCTGATTCCAAACCCTGTATTTAACCACTAGAATCTACCCTACGTTATAGCATCAGAATGTTTTTTCATGGCTCTGTCTACCCCAGACCGTGGGGTGGAGAGCTACATGTTTTTGTGTCTGCTGCTGAGGGCTTTATCTTATTAAAAAGCCTTCTGTGAGTATCTTTGCTAGTGGCCTTGGAGCCACTCCCTACCGGGCCAGCATGCCCGCCCTAGGAAGTGGGGTGAAGCCCTTGGCCTCTGAGCTCCTCGGAGCTGTTTTCCTTGAACCCCCGCCACGCTGCAGCTGCAGGCATCCCTGCCTTCCACTCCACTGCAGAGCTGGGATCTGCGTTGCTGAGAACAGCAGCAGTGGGAGGCAGCTCATCTCTTCCCTGGAGGCCTGCTGGGTTCACAGTAGAAGAGAGCAGGTGCTGAAGTGGGGGAAGGAGGATGAGACCTGGGCCAAGTGAAGAGGGGGGCTGACTCTAGTGGGAGAAGACTGAGAGAAGGAGAGAGATTTGGGGGAGGAGGCAGGGTAGCAGGAGCTGAGCAGGGGACTGCTCTTTATTCATTCCTTCATTCAACAAATTGTTGGGAATTCCCTGGCAGGCGAGTGGTTAGGACTCCACGCTTTCACTGCCGAGGACCCGAGGACCCGAGGACCGGGGTTGATCCCTGTCTGGGGAACTAAGATCCGGCAAGCCATGTGGTGCGGCCAAAAAAACCCAAAAAACAAAAAAAACAAACAGTACAAACCCAAATTGCTTTAACCACCTACAATGTCCTAGGCACGTTCTAGTGACTGAGGATACAATAGTGAACAAACCATTGATCCAGCTTTAAGGAGTCCGCATGGGAATAACAACAATCAGCATAATAATGGTTAATATTTTTGAAGCATTTACTATGGAGTCAAGAATTTATTTATCTCATCCTCATAAGAATCTTAGGCATTTGACACTATTATTACCCCATTTTACAGATAAAGACAAGGAGGCAGAATAGCCAAGTGACTGGTCAAGGTTACACAGAGTTAGAGCAGAATCCCTCATCTTCTCTGAGACTGACCACTTGGGCCTCGCAGGCTCCCTATTAAGGACACTAGATTTGGAAAGTATATTCTCATAAGAAAAATTCAAACAATACAAATAAAGCTCACGTTCTCCCTGCCTATCCCCATCCCTGGCAGTCTCCACCTCAGAGTGTGCTCCCTCCGGTCCGGTTCCTATCCACATGTACTATATGTCCGCATACATTATTTTTGACACGAGTAGATTCCCATACATAATGTTCTTTAACAAAGTGTCTTGAACACTTTTCCCTATTGTACATGTAGATCTAGCTCATTATTTCTAACTGCTGCAGAGTATTCCATTGCATGGATGTGCCTAGTTTATTTTCCCAGTACCCTGGAAAGAGAGAGAGTGTTTCCAGTTTTCCGCTATTACGAACAAGGCAGCCATTCATCACTTTTCCAAAAAAGCCACAGATCTTTTTCCCACTACAGAGTTGAAAAGTTTCTACCGGAAGGACCCACGTAATGAACCCGCGAAAGCATGGCCAATTGCCAATCCAACGGTAGTCGCTTACGCTCGAACGACACCTGTGGGGTTTTTCCTCCCGGTTTGATTTCTGTCTCTTCGGGGAAACGCGGCGGCACCACGCCCCCGGCCAGGGGGTTAAACAAACGAACAAAACACAAACCTGGAACCACGAGTCTCAGAAAACGAGTTTTGTCTTTACAACCCACTGGTTCCTCTGGGAGTTGTAGTTTTGCTGCCCAGCGGAGCCGCCTTCTCCCCTCACCTCCCTTCTCGAGGGGAAGAATCACTGCCCTTTAGGAAAGCGCTGCCCTGACCATCTCCGCGGGCCCAGGCGATAGCTCCGAGCTGGGCTTTTGAGGAGGACAAGCCAGGGCGGGCGGAGGGCTGAAACTACATTTCCCAGGGTGCGCCGCGAAGGCACGCACAGCCCCGCGTTAAAGATCCCGCTGTGCCGAGAACCGGCGGAGGCACGTATGTCAGACCGCGCGGATACCGGTACCGCACACCCAGTGTCCCGCGCCGTTTTTCCGCCTCCCGCCCACACTCTTGGACCCGCAAGACTGAGCCGGGCCACTGGCTGTCTGGTTCCTGATAGGGAAGAGCGTCGGGGAACTCTGCAGCCGCCCCCGGGCGCCCACTTCCTCCAAGGGGCGTTTGCGGGTCCTTCTACCCGTTGGCCTGGGTCTTTCTACAGGAGCTCCGGGACCTGGGGACGCCCGGGACAGGGACCACAGGCAGGTGGGCCTCTGGATGCTGGCGCTGGTGATTTTTCCTTTGAGGTCGCTTTTCCTGCCTCCGTTTACCCCATCGGGGCTCGTCATTATCCACAAATCTCAATTATATGACGTTTGTGTAATTTGCAATGTAATTTTACTCCCAATCACCTTTCTTCTGCCTTTTTTCGCTTCCCAGAAGACAAATCACATTCCTCCCTGGGGCTGCTTTTTCCCTTTAAAATGCAAAATCCCTGCCCCACTTCTCTTCAAAAAGCAAATATGAAGAGGCCTTACTATTTTATTCTGTCCCTGGCTCCCCTTCCCTATCCTAATATTAGGCAGCGTGTGGCTGAGGACATTAAGAACTATTTCAACTTGGCCTCAGTAGATAAAGTTCTGTTGGAAGTGTGCAGAATATTGGATAGAGGCCTGTATTATCTAAGATTTCTGTACAAATGTCAGGTATGACAGAGGGCAAAGACTCCAGGAGAGATGTCTTGTTTCTACAGGGTGGGTAAGAACAGGAATCTTGGAGTTGGATACACCTGACCTGCCTGTAAAAGCTGTATATGTCCTTGGGCAGGCTATTTCATCTCTTTACGCTACAATTTCCTTACAAATTACGTGGGTGTGGTAAAATTCAATTCATAGGGCTGTTGAGTGGGTCACATGAGCTGATACTTCAACGTGTCTTTGGCGTGGTGCCTGAAAAAGACTCTCCCTATGCTACCAGTACTGTTCCACCTTTTCTGTTCTCATAATACCCTTTAGTCTGATCGGGCAAGGCATGCCACTTAGCCTTGGTTGATTTTCCCAGGCCTTCCCTGATTTTTTTTTTCTACAGGAGCATCTTTGACCCAGAGAATATATCAGAGCCTTCACTCCAACTTGCTTCAGGGTCAAGTCGAATTCTTCTGTTGCTTTTCCTCACTGGAGAGAACTACCATTCATTGAGCTCCTGCTGTGTGCCACATATTTTTATGTTTTATTTAATGCAACCATCCTAGGAGGTTGGTATCTTTGGCCCCAGTTTTCAATTGGGGAACTGAGGCTCAGAGAGGTTAAGTAACCTGCTCAAGATCACACAGGAAGAGGGAGAGATGGGGACAGCCTCTGGGGGGTTGATTCCCAGCCCAGGACTATTCCTCTGCTCCAGTTTCTAGTAGAGTACAGTCCAGATTATGCCATCCTCCCTCCTCTGCCTGTGACCTGTCATCTGCTCATGACTCTCAGTCACTATGCCAAGACCAAGACTGGCCTCAGACCTTTGGACTCTCCTTGGGGCATTTCTTCCTTGCTCTCTTTTAACACCTTTGCTTGGGATCAAACATCATTGTCACCATCACCTGAGAGACCCAGGTCCCAGTCATGGATGCAGCATCAACTAGCATTTGTAAAGTGGACAGAATACTTACCTGGCAGTGGTGTTGTGAAGATGAAAAATCATAGTGTCTTAACTCTGGGTCTTAACTTCTAGTGGCTGTTACCATTAATGCCATCCCCATTTCATTGTCACCTTGTATTGGGCACTTCACATATATTTAGTACGTTGGTTCTTTTTTCTATCCTACAAAGTAGGTTCAGTGTAGGGGTTAAGAGAATGGACTCTGGAAAAAAGGTGTCTGGGTTCAAATTTGGCTCTACCACTTGCTAGCTGTGTGACCTTGGTCAAGTCACTTAATCTCTCTGTGCCTCAGTTTCTTCATCTTTAAGTATAAAGAAAGTACTTCCCAGACATTAATTTAGAGGTTCTTACAGTAATTTTTCCTTTGGCAGTCCCAAGAGGAAGATGATATACTCCCATGTTGGTTTAGGTCCTCAGAGAAGTAGAGAACAAGATGGGATTAGACTTGCAAGAGATTTATTGGGGGAGGGAAGAAGGGGAGGGAGCTGGAGGAAGCAGGGAGAGCTGTCAGTTTTCAGTTCTGCTTCCTGTAACAGCACCAGAAGGAAGAAGGGAGGTATGGGTAGAAGGCTCTCAGACTGCAGTGCAGTTCTAAGACAGTTTCTGTTGGGTTGATGGGGAGTTCTGGAGCCAAGGGTGCCTGTCAGAGGATCCCCATCTTTTTTTTTTTTTTTTTTTTTTAGATTTTTAGAAATTTCATGTAATGTCTGAAACATTTATATTAACATATTTCCATACAAATACAAATATAAGATTTTTAGAAATTTCATGTAATGTCTGAAACATTTATATTAACATATTTCCATACAAATAACCCAATGAAAGTTTAGTATTAGTTGTTTTGTTTGTTTTTTTATACTGCAGGTTCTTATTAGGCATCAGTTTTATACACATCAGTGTATACATGTCAATCCCAATCGCCCAATTCAGCACACCACCATCCCCACTCCACCGCAGTTTTCCCCCCTTGGTGTCCATATGTCCATTCTCTACATCTGTGTCTCAACTTCTGCCCTGCAAACTGGCTCATCTGTACCATTTTTCTAGGTTCCGCATACATGCATTAATATACGATATTTGTTTTTCTCTTTCTGACTTACTTCACTCTGTATGACAGTCTCTAGATCCATCCACGTCTCAACAAATGACTCAATTTCGTTCCTTTTTATGGCTGAGTAATATTCCATTGTATATATGTACCACAACTTCTTTATCCATTCGTCTGTTGATGGGCATTTAGGTTGCTTCCATGACCTGGCTATTGTAAATAGTGCTGCAATGAACATTCGGGTGCATGTGTCTTTTTGAATTACGGTTTTCTCTGGGTATATGCCCAGTAGTGGGATTGCTGGGTCATATGGTAATTCTATTTTTAGTTTTTTAAGGAACCTCCATATTGTTCTCCATAGTGGCTGTATCAATTTACATTCCCACCAACAGTGCAAGAGGGTTCCCTTTTCTCCACACCCTCTCCAGCATTTGTTGTTTGTAGATTTTCTGATGATGCCCATTCTAACAGGAGTGAGGTGATACCTCATTGTAGTTTTGATTTGCATTTCTCTAATAATTAGTGATGTTGAGCATCTTTTCATGTGCTTCGTGGCCGTCTGTATGTCTTCTTTGGAGAAATGTCTATTTAGGTCTTCTGCCCATTTTTGGATTGGGGTGTTTGTTTCTTTGATATTGAGCTGAATGAGCTGTTTATATATTTTGGAGATTAATCCTTTGTCCGTTGATTCATTTGCAAATATTTTCTCCCATTCTGAGGGTTGTCTTTTCGTCTTGTTTATGGTTTCCTTTGCTGTGCAAAAGCTTTGAAGTTTCATTAGGTCCCACTTGTTTATTTTTGTTTTTATTTCCATTACTCTAGGAGGTGGATCAAAAAAGATCTTGCTGTGATTTATGTCAAAGAGTGTTCTTCCTATGTTTTCCTCTAAGAGTTTTATAGTGTCCAGTCTTATATTTAGGTCTCTAATCCATTTTGAGTTTATTTTTGTGTATGGTGTTAGGGAGTATTCTAATTTCATTCTTTTACATGTAGCTGTCCAGTTTTCCCAGCACCACTTATTGAAGAGACTGTCTTTTCTCCATTGTATATCTTTGCCTCCTTTGTCATAGATTAGTTGACCATAGGTGCGTGGGTTAATCTCTGGGCTTTCTATCTTGTTCCATTGATCTATGTTTCTGTTTTTGTGCCAGTACCATATTGTCTTGATTACTGTAGCTTTGTAGTATAGTCTGAAGTCAGGGAGTCTGATTCCTCCAGCTCCATTTTTTTGCCTCAAGACTGCTTTGCCTATTCGGGGTCTTTTGTGTCTCCATACAAATTTTAAGATGATTTGTTCTAGCTCCGTAAAAAATGCCATTGGTAATTTGATAGGGATTGCATTGAATCTGTAGATTGCTTTGGGTAGTATACTCATTTTCACAATGTTGATTCTTCCAATCCAAGAACATGGTATATCTCTCCATCTGTTGGTATCATCTTTAATTTCTTTCATCAGTGTCTTATAGTTTTCTGCATACAGGTCTTTTGTCTCCCTAGGTAGGTTTATTCCTAGGTATTTTATTCTTTTTGTTGCAATGGTAAATGGGAGTGTTTCCATAATTTCTCTTTCAGATTTTTCATCATTAGTGTATAGGAATGCAAGAGATTTCTGTGCATTAATTTTGTATCCTGCAACTTTACCATATTCATTAATTAGCTCTAGCAGTTTTCTGGTGGCAGTTTTAGGATTCTCTATGTATAGTATCATGTCATCTGCAAACAGTGACAGTTTTACTTCTTCTTTTCCAATTTGTTTTCCTTTTATTTCTTTTTCTTCTCTGATTGCCGTGGCTAGGACTTCCAAAACTATGTTGAATAATAGTGGTGAGAGTGGACATCCTTGTCTCGTTCCTGATCTTAGAGGAAATGCTTTCAATTTTTCACCATTGAGAATGATGTTTGCTGTGGGTTTGTCATATATGGCCTTTATTATGTTGAGGTAGGTTCCCTCTATGCCCACTTTCTGGAGAGTTTTTATCAGAAATGGGTGTTGAATTTTGTCAAAAGCTTTTTCTGCATCTATTGAGATGATCATATGGTTTTTATGAGGATCCCCATCTTGTAGGAGTGGGTCTGTCTTCTTCATGTCATTGGTTGGTGGGAAGCATGGCCTCCGTGTGAACAAGATGGGGGCATCTATCCGTTACACTCCCTACCACAGGAGGCCAGAGAGGGTTAGGGGTGCCGAAGATCACACAGGGAGTTGGTGGCCCATGTGGAATCCCCAGCCACCCCCTTTACTGGGAAGGCCAGATGGGTAACCTGGGGAATGCCTTTGACCTCAGATGCCTGGCCAAGATCTCTAGCTCAGGTTTCCCCTCTGGATTTCCCTCCTGAGCTGAACAGGGAACAGAGCAATTTTTGTTAGTGGTGGAAGCTTTACCTGAAAGCTCATGGGAGTGTGGGTGTTGCTAAGTGGCAGTGTCTGTCAGCCTTAACCATAGGCTTGGTGGCAGCAGAGTCTGGCATAAGAAGAAACCATTACTGAGGTTCAGGTTTCCTGTTGGCTCTGGCTGGGGTGAGGGTTGACTGCAGATGGACGTGTGGTCAGGGCACCTCTGGGGTGGCATGCAGCTCACTCTACCGACCCTCCCCACACTGAGCTTTGGGGGCTGGAGGGAAGAGGTGGGGGTGGGCTGCTGCATGGGACAGCAACTGGGACCCTGCCAGAGGTAGACGCCAGCGCACGCCTAGAGACTCGTCCACAGAGGTCTTGGGGAGGCCAGGGCCTCTGCAGTCAGATAGGCTTCTTATCTGGTAGGAAAGGAGTGTTGGGGGGATAGGAGTGGGTGAAGCCATAGCTTTGGCTTCACCTTCCCCTCACTTGCTCAGAGTGCCCTGGAGGAAGATGGCTGACAGGTGGGGTTGCAGCCCCCTTCTGGCTTGGAGCCTCTGGGAGGGGAGTTCCCCTCTGAGGTCCCTGTAGTGGGTGCTGTTGGCATGCTGCTCTTGAACAAACTGGTGCCCCTCTCCCAGAGCTTCCCTCTTTTCCAGGGAATTGCCCTCAGCCTCAGGAGCCTAGAAGTTAGAGCCTCCCTCCCTGCAGCTCAGTGCCAATGATTGGATGATGAGGGGCCTGCGGTACCGAAAGGGCAGCCCCTTGTTTTAAGGTGGGACCCCCTGTCAACCCCACCCCACTCCCCTTACTTCCTCTCCTGAGGAAATGTCATGCACCCAGATTGATGAAGTCAAAGATAGACTCATCACATGACCCAGCAATCCCACACCTAGGTGTCCACCTGGAGAGACGAAGTCTTATGTTCACGCTAAATCTGCATGAATGTTTATAGCAGCTCTATTCATGATTACCAAAACCTGGAAGCAGCCCAGATGTCCTTTAGTGGGTGGGTGGAGAAACAGACTGTGCGATGTCTATGCGACGGAATACTGCTTGGCAAAAAAAGAGAAAGAACTATGGATATGCATAGCCAACTTGGATGAATCTCAGAGGCATTATGTTGAGTGAAAGAAGCCAATCTCAAAAGATTACATTCCAACTATAGCTTTGGAGAACAGATGGCTGGTTGTCAGGGGTGAGGGATGGAGGAGGGTGTGACTGTAAAGGGTTAGCATGTGGGAGCTTTTTTAGATGCAGATGGTGGTAGTAACCACAAGAATCTATACATGTATTAAAATTCATAAAACTACTTACAACCAAAAAAATCAATTTTAGGGTATGATAATTTTAAAAAATTCACATATACCCTTATCTCTGCCCTGGAAGCCCCTCAACTTTGGCCAGAATGGAGCAGCCGAAGGGGGTTGATTGGACGGTCATCATCCTGACATGCCAGTACAAGGACAGCGTCGAGGTCTTCCAGAGAGGTAGTTGACCCTCCCTCTCCACTCTGCCCCTAATGTGGAACCCTCTCCCCTTTCTTTGCCACATACGCCTACAGCCCCAGGAGCCGGGCAGACCCGGGTTCAAACCCAGATTCTGCTTCTTCCTAGCCACGTGACCTCAGACATAGGTCACTTCACTGAGGCTCGGTTTTCTCATCTGTGCAATGGGAGTAATTGTACTTACCTCACTGAGTTGGGAAAAGATCTAATGAGCTACTAGATGAAAAGCTGCTAAGTCAAAGAAGATTAAATAATGGCTGTCAGGAGGTTTGCTTGAGGTGCTTGGGACCAGGGTGGAGAGGCTGGGGCGCAGGTCCCAGTCATGTTCTGACCACAGAGCTGGAGATACGGCAGAAGCGAGAGCAGATCCCCACCAGGACGATGCTACTGGCCGTGGAAGACCCTGAGGTTCACGTGGGCAGTGGAGGAGCCACCCTCAACGCCCTGCTGGTGGCTGCTGAGCACCTGAGTGCCCGTGCAGGCTTCACTGTGAGTGCTCCTCAAGTGCCCCCCTGGGCACAGCAGGAATGGGGGCTTCAAACAGAGCCTTTCCAAGGTCCCCAGCTCTTCGGGCTCCACTTTCCTGCCCAGTTCAGGTTTGGCATCAGTTTTTGCATCTGTAGATTGAGCAGACTCATCCAGCTGAGGGCAGAAGGCAGGGGCAGCCTTTGTAGTGGTTTTAGAAAGTCAGAGCCAGTATCTCGGAGTTAGGCTTTCTGGCTTCCCTTGAGAAATCTCATCTTGCTACCCTGGACTCTCCTTCCCACATAGCAATGGTTTGCTGGAACTGAGGTGCAGTGGCCCCCAGTGCGTAGAGCGTGGGCCCACGTCCCACACACACCCAGCCACTTCACGAGGTCACCTTGCCTGCATGGCACCCTGGCACAGGCAGTGAGGGTGGTCACAGGCATGGACACGCTCTGGCAGTGGGGGTGGCACCCGCAAGGGAGGGGACCACTGTGTGGTTGCCATGAAGCTGACTTACTGTGAGTCACCCGCCAGCCAGCCCCACGTTCTTGCCTGCAGCCTTCCCTAAAAACAGGGGACAGGGGAGTGGCCCAACTGGAAGGCTGCTGTGCTTCCTTATCCAGGAGTGGCCAGGGCTGCCTTGTGCCTGCCTGTGGCCATTGGTCTTGATCTTGCTGGTTGCTCCTTTGGTTCCTTTTTTTTTTTTTTTTTTTTAATTTATTTTATTTATTTATTTTTGGCTGCGTTGGGTCTTCGTAGCTGCGCGCGGCCTTTCTCTAGTTGCAGCAGGCGGGGGCTACTCTTCGTTGGGCTGCGCGTGCTTCTCATTGCGGTGGCTTCTCTTGTTGCAGAGCACGGGCTCTAGGTGCATGGGCTTGTTGTGACGCACGGGCTCAGTAGTTGTGGCTCGCGGGCTCTAGAGCGCGGGCCCAGTAGTTGTGGTGCACGGGCTTAGTTGCTCTGTGGCATGTGGGATCTTCCCAGACCAGGGATCGAACCCGTGTCCCCCTTCATTGGCAGGCAGATTCTTAACCACTGTGCCACCAGGGAAGTCCCTCCTTTGGTTCTTGTGTGGACTTGTGCTGGGGGTCTCTCCCTGCACAAGAGGGTGCCATCCTCGGGTGCCATCTGCCCAGACCTCTGTGAACAGTGCTCTTCCACTTTTGATAGGTGGTCACATCGGATGTTCTGCACTCGGCCTGGATCCTCATCCTGCACATGGTCAGTAGAATGCTGGGCAAGGGCCGTGCAGAAGGATGGTCAATCCTCGGGGTTGGATGGGACTTTAGGGGTCTTCTACCTTTGTGTGCAGGTGTGCATTGTGCAAATCCTGAAGAATCAGAAACAGAATTAATCCAGGTGTCCAAAATAGGGAACCGGTTAAATATAAACAGCATATCCTCCTGGTGGAATATTAGACAATGATTAAAAGGTCCATTTAACTCTCTGCACTGACCTGTGCATTGACCAGCTCTGTGACCTGGGGCAAGTCACTTGACTGTTTCGAGGCCTCAGTTTCCTCATCAGTAACATGAGGATGGCAGCAGTTCCTACTTCATGTGGATGTGCTGAGATGACCCATCAAATGCTTAAATTGGGGCCTGGCCTGGCTCACTGTGAGCATCGGTGAATATATTTTCATTGTTCAGTGAAAAAGGCCAGCTGCACAAGTTTGTACAGAATGATCTCAGCCTTTTTAATTGGAAGTTTGATTGAGATCATTGTAGATCCACATTTAAGAAATATTCCAGAGGGAAGCCTCTGTAAACTTTGCCCAGATCTCGCCAATGGTCATATTTTCCAAAACTATAGTATAATTACAGCCAGGATATTGACATTGATATGGTTCCCAGTCTTTCTCCAGTTTGACTTGTACTCTTGTGTGTGTGTGTGAAGTTCTGTTGTCTCCGTCTTTTTCATTTTTGTAAAAAAAAAAAAAAAAAAAATAGCCTGCATGTGAGGTATATACAAAAGGGCGTAACATCAAAATGAGGGCAATGGTTATTATCCCTGAGGGGTTGTTTTTCTTTTTGTGTATCTGCATTTGCTCATTTTTTACCATAATCATGTAATTTAAAAAATCACACGAGAACACACTTTGTAAAAGTCCTCTGGCTTGATGGCTTTCTGCCCAGGCTCTCTGCCTCAAGCTCTTCTGCCTGTCCCTGCTCCCGCCCCAGGGCCGAGACTTCCCCTTCGATGACTGTGGCCGGGCCTTCACCTGCCTCCCTGTGGAGAACCCCCAGGCCCCTGTGGAGGCCGTGGTCTGCAACTTGGACTGCTTGCTGGACATCATGAGCCATCGGGTGAGACAGGCAGCTGCCATGGGGCCTTGTCCTGCCGCTTTCCTGCTGAGCCACCAGCCATAGTCTGTGCTGGCTCAGACGGGGGATGCCAGGAACAATGGCTTTGGGTGCCTGGAGTTAGTTAGAGCTTCAGGATGTTAGTGTTGGCCACACTGGGGGGAGGTGCGGCCTCAGGAAGCAGGCGGGAGGGCTGGCATCGGCACCATGGATATAGGGAGGCCCCTGTTACCTCAGCAGCCCGAGTCCCCCTGGAACAGGCTGAGGCTGTGCTGGGTGGGAGCAGAGGAAGGGCTGGGCCCGGCCATCAGCTTCGTCCTCTCTCCCCACAGCTGGGCCCAGGCTCCCCGCCAGGCGTGTGGGTTTGCAGCACCGACATGCTGCTGTCTGTTCCTCCAAACCCAGGTGAGCCTGAGAAGGCTTGGGACTGCCCTCCCTAGCCACAGCCAGCGTGGCTCTGCCTCTCCTCACCCACCCCGTCTCTGGGCCTGGCCGGCTGCCCTGTTCACGAGGGAAGCTCTAAGGTTTGAAGGATGGAGCTTAGACCAGGAGGCAGGGCTTCCCCTGCTGGGCCTGTCTGCCTGTCCGTAGAGTGGAGATACCCAGCCCTGCCCGCTTTGTCCCAAAGGGCTCTGTGGCCACACTTTGGGGGTGAGGTGTTGTCATTCTCCCAGGGGAATGTCCATTTGGCTTTGGAAACCGTATTTTCTTTAGAGGCGCCTGGAAGCCCCTGCCCTCTTCCTGGAAGGGACGCCCCCATTCCTTGGGCCGGGGTCCCTGGAGAGCCTCCTGACTCCCCCGCCTGCAGGGATCAGCTGGGACGGCTTCCGGGGAGCCAGAGCGATCGCCCTTCCGGGGAGCACGGCCTATGCCCGGAACCATGGTGTTTACCTCACTGACTCCCAGGTAGTGCCCCTGGGGCAGCAGCGTGGGCAGCTGAGCCATCCTGGGATGGCCTCCTGGTCCTGTGCTCTGGGCAGCCTCGCCCTGGACTTTCTGGCATGGTCTGGATCTGGAGGAGTTTCCCCCCATGGCAGCAGCCCTTGTGCTTAGTCTTTTGCCAAACATGAATTGCCCCTGATCCTGTGCCAGGCTCTGTGCCCAGGCTTGGGGCTGTGGAGACATTTGAAGCCTGCCCTCTGCTGTCAGGGTGGGGGAGGTCTCAGGCACTTGTATCCCCAGAAGTATGCTGGGGCCTGTCAGACTTGTGTCCTAGGTTTACATCTGGAGAACACCCTTGCGTGCCCTCTTTCGTAATCCTCTCTTGCTCCCTTCCCTAACTCTGTTTTCTGCTCCCATGTAGGGCTTCGTTTTGGACATTTATTACCAAGGCACCGAGGCAGAGATACAACGATGTGCCAGGCCTGACGGGCGGGTGCCACTGGTATGGCTGCCAGGGCAGAGCCCCACTCCTTCTGGGGAAGGCTAGAACCAGAATCTGAGGAAGATCTGGAACTGGTATTCAGGGGAGCGGGTGAAGCCAAAATCTGAGGAGGGGGTAGCCTTGGAATTCAGGGTCTTGTCCCAAATGAGAAAGGCTGGAACCAGACTCAGGGGATCCTTCTAGAATGAAGGACAAAGGTACGAGTGGTGGATAAGAGCCTGGGACTAGACTATAGGGAAGATGGAGAACTGGGATTGGGAGGAGACCTGAAAATTGAGGGGGTCCTAGAAGTTGCCTGCTGAGGGGCCCTTGGTGGAGCTGCCTCCATTAAGCCTGGAGTCTGGGCGCTGGAGTGGCCCAGAAGATGAATGATCCTGTCCGGTGTGGCAGTCAGCCTTGCTTGGCACATCTGCACATGCCCTCCCCAACTCAGGCACAAGGCTGGCCCCAGGGTCTCCCACCTGACCCTTGTGGGGGCCCCTCCAGGTTTCTGGGCTTGTCTTCTTCTCTGTGGAAACTGCTGAGCACCTCCTGGCCACCCATGTGAGCCCGCCTCTGGACGCCTGCACCTACATGGGCTTGGACTCCGGAGCCCGGCCTGTCCAGGTGACTGGGAGTGGGGACTGGCAGGTCCTGGCCTGGGCAAGAGGCACTGACACTGGCACCTGGCTGTGTGACCTCAGGCCAGTCCTTTCCCCTCTCTACGTCAGCGTCTCGTGAGATGGAACCGCCCCAGCTCAGCCTAGGTACCCACTAATAGCAGTGCTTCCCACCCTTGTCCCAGCTGTCTCTATTTTTTGACATCCTGCTCTGCATGGCCCGGAACGTGAGAAGGGAGGACTTCCTGGTGGGGCGGCCCCCAGAGATGGGGCAAGGTGATGTGGACATCGCGGGTTATCTGCATGGAGCCCGGGCTGAGCTGTGGAGGGAGCTTCGCGATCAGCCCCTCACAGTGGGTGGGTACTGCCTCTTGGCTCTCCGGGGTAGGGAGGCCATGGGAGTGAAGGCCCCCAGAATGAGGCTCCCACCCCACCTGCCTGGCCCCCAGGCTCCTGGACCAGGCAGGCCTAGTGAGTGCATGGACTGGACGATTACCCTCTCCCAGTTCAAAGTCCCCTGCTGAGGTGACTCTCCTCTTCTTCCTTTGTCCCTTTCCTGGGCTCCAGTCCTGGTCTTTCTACTTTCTAGCTGTGTGACTTTGGGCAGGTTGCTGAGCCTCTCTGGATCTCAGCTTCCCCATTGGCACAGCGGGCTCATTTCCATGCTTGCCCTCCCAGGCCCTGATGAAGATGTGTCTTCTGGTGGGAGGCCCAGCCTGGTGTCAGAGCTGCAACATGCAGGGTGTTGGGGTCAGTACTTGTATCTTTACAGCATATGTCCCTGACGGCAGCTACAACTACATGACCAACTCAGCCAGTGAGTTCCTGCACAGTCTCACATTCCCGGGGGCTCCTGGGGCCCAGGTCGTGCACTCCCAGGTGGAGGTAAGACCTGCCTGGAGGTAAGGCCAGCAGAGGGGCCTACGGGGTACCTGGAGACAGGTGGGAATGGGGGCTGCAGGGAGGGGAGCGAATAGCTCACGCTTGGGACAGATTATCTACGCGTGTAGGTGTTATTATCCCCATTTTGCACGTGAGTCACTGGAGGCTCAGAGAGGTTAAGTTACTTGCTTAAGACCACAGAGCCAGTAAGTGGCCAAGTCAGGATTCTACATCCAAGTCTGAGCGAGCAGCTAGAGAAGATTCCCCACCCCCCACCCTTTCTGAAGGGTCTGCTTGGGGATTCAGGCAAATTCATGGTGATGGGGCAGGTAGAGTTCAGAGGTGGCCCTCAGGGTGGCGGGGGTAGGGATAGCTGGACAGGTGGGAGAGGTTTTCTGGGGGAGCTGTCATCTGGTGGGACTTCCACTACTGGGTGCAGATTTGCTTTGGAGGAGAAGGCAGGGAGAGCGTGCCCCTGGGGGAGCAGCAGAAATCAAGATGGGATGGGAGTCAGCCTGAGGCTGGGGCCAGGGAGGTATCGAGAGGGATCTGGCTGGCCGACAGGCGCGGGGAGCAGCAGGAATTCTGGCCCTGGCTGTGGAGGAGAATTGGGGCAGCACCCGCCCTGGGCCCTCACAGCTTTCTCCCTGGCTTCACAGGAGCGGCAACTACTGGGGGCCGGGAGCTCTGTGGTCAGCTGCCTGCTGGAGGGCCCCGTCCAGCTGGGTCCTGGGAGTGTCCTGCAGCACTGCCACCTGCGGGTGAGGCCTGAGAGGGCAGGCAGAGGGAGGGCAAGGGTACGGGAGCCAGGGTCCTGTGTGTTTTGTGGGCGTGCTTGGGGTTCCCCTGCCCACGCAGGACGCCTGCCCGCTCCCCTGCCAGGGCCCCATTCACATCGGCACCGGCTGCTTCGTGAGTGGCCTGGACGTGGCCCAGTCCGAGGCACTGCACGGCTTGGAGCTGCACGACCTCGTCCTGCAGGGACACCATGTGCAGCTGCACGGCGCCCGCAGCCGGGCCTTCACCCTCGTTGGCCGTCTGGACAGCTGGGAAGTAGGTGCTCACCTACCTCCCCTCGCCCCCATTCTTTAGGCTTTGGGGAGCACCGGGGGTCCTAGCCCAGCTTCACTGCAGGGCTCTCTGAGCGCTCACCTGAGAGATAGGCAGTGAGGAGAGTGTAGCCAGTAGAGTCTCAACAGGCCTTTACCTCCCTCCTCAGCTGCTCTGACGCAGGCTGGGTGGGGATTCTTATCCCCATTTTTCAGGCCGGAGACTGAGGTTCAGAGAGGGAGGTGACCCGCCTTGGGCTGCAGAGCCAGTTATGGAGGGTCAGGCCTACAGCCAGGATTCTGCTCCAGGTTCCAGGCACCCGGGCTGGAATGTGGAAGCTCCAGGACTTGACGCTGTTTCAGAACTTGCTTGCCTAAGTGCCCCTGTCTCTTTTCCTGTCCCCTCTTGAGCAGATCCTGGCCTTATTGCCCTTAACCCCTTCCTGTGGCCCCTGCAGCCCTGACTGCTTCCTTCTCTTCCCCCAGAGACAGGGGACAGGAACGTATCTCAACATGTCTTGGAGTCAGTTCTTCCAGAAGACAGGCATTCGGTAGGGTTGGTGGCCCCACGGGCCTCTGTGGGCCTCGGCAGCCAGGGTGGTAGCTGCTTGGAGGCTCATCCTGCTCCTGCCCCACCCCCCACCATCCCTGCGGTCTGGGGTATTTTTTTTTTTTTTATTTCATTTATATTTGGCTGCGTTAAGTCTTCATTGCTGCGGGCGGGCTTTCTCTAGTTGTGGCAAGCAGGTGCTACTCTCCGTTGCGTTGCACGGGCTTCTCATTGCAGTGGCTTCTCTTGTTGCAGAGCACGGGCTCTAGGTGTGCGGGCTTCAGTAGTTGCAGCACGCAGGCTCAGTAGTTGTGGCTCGCGGGCTTAGTTGCTCCACGGCATGTGGGATCTTCCTGGACCAGGGCTCAAACCCGTGTGCCCTGTACTGGCAGGCGGATTCCTAACCACTGCGCCACCAGGGTAGTCCCCTGGGGTAGTTTTGAGCAGCCTGATTTGCCCTAGCATCTTCTCCCTGGGCAACTCCAAATTCCTGGCCGTGCTCAGGCTTTGGGATTTTGTTCAATGGCCTGGGAAAGGAGGCAGGGCAGCTGGGCCTCCCTCCCTGAATTGCCTGCTTGTGCTGCCTCTGGAGTTCGTCCTGTCCCCATGAATGAGCCAACCCCCAGCTGACAGGTGGTCAGGGCTTGGTGACCAGGCAGGAGCACTTGCTTCCCTCCTGCTCATGTGTCTTCTCCCCACATCAGGGACTGGGACCTGTGGGACCCAGACATGCCCCCCATTGAGCGCTGCCTTCTCAGTGCCCGTCTCTTTCCCGTGCTCCACCCCTCGAGGGCTCTGGGGCCCCAGGACATGCTGTGGATGCTGGACCCCCAGGAGGATGGGGGCAAGGCCCTGCGGGCTTGGCGAGCGTCCTGGCGTCTGTCCTGGGAGCAGCTGCAGCCGCGCCTGGACCGGGCTGCCACACTGGCCTCCCGCCGGCACCTGTTCTTCCGCCAGGCCCTGCATAAGGCGCGGCACGTGCTGGAGGCCCGGCAGGACCTCAGCCTGCGCCCGCTGATCCGGGCTGCTGTGCACGAGGGCTGTCCTGGGCCCCTGATGGCCACCCTGGACCAGGGTGAGTGTGCTGGGCACCTATGCTGGGAAGCCAGACCCAGCATCACCTGCCCTGTCTGCCCTCTAGGTCCTCAACCTGAGGGTACTAGGGAGTCTTGAGACTTTAAAGCAGGGGAAAGACGCAAATGGACTTAACTTTTAGGTTTCTGGGAAGTCCATCCCTGTTAGTGGGGAGTTTGGTGAGCGGCGGAGGCCTGGGGGTGAGGCTCTGGGTCCTGTGAGCATCGGCAAAGCCTGCACGTTCTGTGCGGGGGGCTGGATGTGGGTGAAGAGCTCCAGCACAGCCCCAGGGGGATGTGGCCCGCCCTGCGTGGGACCCAGGCATTCTGGCTGGGGACTCAGCCTTAGCCTCACAGGGACTGCCTCATTCTCCATTTCAGTTATTCACTCATGGCCACACAGCTGGTTGGTGGGGGGCTGAGACTGAACCCAGGTGGTTTGCCCCCCAAGCCTGAGCTCTTACTCATTAAGGGCATCCTGGGTGGGGGCTGCAGAGGCATATCTGGGCTGGGGCTGGTGGGATGAGAACTTTGCCAGGCAGAAGAGGGGAGCATTCCCAGGCAAGGATACATCTTGGGCAAAAGTGAAGAGGTGTGAGGAGTCTGGGGTGCCTGAGGGCAGGGGGCATTGAGGGCGGGCCTCCTCCCCAGCTGCTCCTGACTCCTGGTCCCTCAGTGGCAGCTGGTGGGGGAGACCCTGGCGTGGCAGCCCGGGCACTGGCCTGTGTGGCGGATGTCCTGGGCTGCATGGCAGAGGGCCAAGGAGGCTTACGGAGTGGGCCAGCTGCCAACCCTGAGTGGGTGCGGCCCTTCTCGTACCTGGAGTGTGGAGACCTGGCGCGGGGCGTGGAGGCGCTCGCCGAGGAGCGGGACAAGTGGCTGAGCAGGTGGGTGCTAATGATGTCAGAACCCTTGGAGAAGCCTCCTGCCGTCCTTGGAGGTGGAAACCCAGAGAGAGGCGGAGTGTCCTCAGGTCACCTAGGGCAGTCGGTCCCCAAACCCAAGCAGCCCGCCCCCAGCTTGGGGCTCCATGCCACCATCTCTCCCTTCCCTCCTGGCAGACCAGCCTTACTAGTACGAGCTGCCCGCCACTACGAGGGGGCTGGGCAGATCCTGATCCGCCAGGCTGTGATGTCAGCCCAGCACTTTGTCTCCTCGGTGCCGGTAGAGCTGCCAGCACCCGGGCAGTGGGTGGTGGCTGAGTGCCCGGCTCGAGTGGACTTCTCTGGTGAGCCCCTGGGGGGGGGGTTAGGGGTGAGGGGAGCCACCCCGGAACTGAGCTGGCAGCCCCTGTGACCAGCTTGGTCTCGTTCAATTGCCACAGGGGGCTGGAGTGACACGCCACCCCTTGCCTATGAGCTTGGTGGGGCAGTGCTGGGCCTGGCTGTGCGACTGAATGGCCGCCGGCCCATTGGGGCCAGGGCTCGCCGCATCCCAGAGCCCGAGCTGTGGCTGGCGGTGGGACCTCGGCAGGACAAGATGGCCACGAAGATAGTATGCGGGAGCCTGGATGACCTGCAGGATTACTGCCAGCCCCATGCCCCAGGTCAGGGCACCTGTGATTTGTGCAGGTGGGGATGGCACACCTAGCCAGCTGGGGGATGGGGGCAGAACCCGAGAGACCCTGCAGGCCATGGGTGCCTGGCCTGAGGGTGAGCCAGTCTGGTGGAGGAGCCTTCATGTTACCCTGCCCAGGCACAGGAGGTAGAGCTGGCACATTTGCTGGTGTTATGGAGCCCAGAGGAACTTTTGTGGCTTGGGGATGGGGTCTGCGCCGAGCCCCGGGCCAGGCTGAGATGGGTGGGGTTTCTGTTTCCACCCCTGAAGACCAAACTCCTTGCCGGATGCTGCTCACTCCACAGGGGCGCTGTTGAAGGCGGCCTTCATCTGTGCGGGCATCGTGAGCGTCCACTCCAAGCTCTCGCTGAGTGAGCAGCTGCTGTGTGCCTTTGGGGGCGGCTTTGAGCTGCATACCTGGTCTGAGCTGCCCCATGGCTCTGGCCTTGGTGAGCAGGCCCTGTCTCCCTGCTGCTCACCGACTCCGTTCCCCCTTTCAGCTTTGCCTCCAATCCTCTCCCCAGCCTCTGCCCAGTGGAGAGGGAGGGGGCGGGGCAGGATTGGGCTGGGCAGAGCCGTGTCATGGCTGGTGCTCTCCTCCGTGCCCTGCAGGCACCAGCAGCATCCTGGCGGGGGCTGCCCTGGCCGCCTTGCAGCGGGCCGCAGGCCGGGCGGTGGGCACGGAGGCCCTGATCCACGCGGTGCTGCATCTGGAGCAGCTACTTACCACAGGTACGGACTGCCCCAGGGCAGAAGGGAGGTCGCGGGAACTTTTTCAGGGCCCCCAGGGGCTTCCCTGGACGTGCAGACAGCCACGGAACTGTGCTGCTCCTTACAAGGGTTAGAGCTTCCCTCTCACCACTCTGACACTCTCTCTCTGGTGCTTTTCAAAATGAAATATTTCTACCTCAAAGGGCTTGATGTAGGAGCACCTACTAAGTGTTAGAGTCTGTGCTGCACCTTTCATGTGTGTTAGGTATTCCTCATGTCTCTGTTCCTACCCAGGGCTGTCCCTCAGGGCAGGGCTGGGTTTGGATTAGGGGACAGGACCTTCAGCCTGTTCTTCAGCACCGTGCCTCCCCCTTGGGCGAGGGCCACTTGTGCCTCGCTTCCCCCACCACATGATGGGGTACCCAGTGCCTGGCTGTGATCATACGGAATGTCACTAGCACCACGCTTCTCCTACTCATCACTGTGGCCCCTTAGCATCCATGCACAATGGAGAGCAGCCAGAGGTTTGTCTGGCTCTAGGGTGCTCTGGTCACCTCAGGATGCCAGGCCTCATCTTCAGCATGACTGTGGGAGGGAAACTGCCACAGAGATGTATAGATGCCTGATTATGGTATCTTCTCTGGCCACTTTGTAGCCTAGCTCCCTCCTTTCATTGTAATGACTCACATCCCATAATAGGTAGTCATTAGCAAAAGGGGCAGATGGGGAAGCTTTTTTAGTTTTCTTTTGAGGTACACTGTTCATATCTCTCATTTGGTCAAATGACAACTATTTATCGAACACCCGCTCTGTATTGGGCCCTGGGGATAAAGTGAGCAAAAACAGCATCCCTGCCATCAGAAGTCTTACGGTCTATTGGAGACAAACATGGATCAATAACCACTCCAGTAAATGTATAATTACAAGCTATGCTACGTGCTCTGAAGGAGAGGGGTGCGATTAAGGAGTTCTTGACATTCCAGGCCTGACACTAACCACATTTTGGCTGTAAAGTTCCAGATGCCTCCTGCCATTTGCATTTTATACTCGAAATCCTTGCAGGCCCTTCTCCAAATATCAAAGGCCTATCCCAGAATCATCTCAAGTTTTGACATTTTTATATAGCTGCAAGAAGAAAAGAGATCCATACCTTTCATTAGTAAAGCAAAATGTGAACAAGCTATTTTAAGTTTGATAAGAGATGCTGAGGAGCTTATTTCCACCATCAACACCCTTTATCAGGCAAGCCAGGGTGCAGGGACTGTTAGGCTGTAGGGAAAGTCCTATGTCATCCCTCCTCAGGGGGAAAGGTTAGCGTAAGGTCTTAATCCTTTGATGTGGTTTACCCCAATTCCAAGTACACATTAGGTCTGCAACAAAACTCAGGCCTTGTGCATTCTAAGCTTGGCTCCAGAATGAAGCCCCTTCCATTGCTGGGCTCAACTTGCTCCCAGGGCGGGGGCAGAAGCTGCACAGCTCACCTGGCCCAGCTGAAATTGCGGGGGGGACGCTGTCTTCCCACGCTCGTCCCTGCCAGGGATGCAAGGCCAGGAGCCTGTACTGGGAGAGGGAAGCTGGGCCAGATAGGCTCCAACAGTGACGGGGCCCGGGCTCTCGCAGGAGGTGGCTGGCAGGACCAAGTGGGTGGCCTAATGCCTGGCATCAAGGTGGGGCGCTCCCGGGCTCAGCTGCCACTGAAGGTGGAGGTGGAAGAGATCACTGTGCCTGTGGGCTTTGTCCAGAAGCTCAATGACCACCTGCTCCTGGTGTACACTGGCAAGACCCGCCTGGCCCGGAATCTGCTGCAGGTGAGCCCTGGCCCCAGAAGAAGGGAGGGACGCGAGACTGGCTCAGCTAGGCTGAGCCTCACCGCACCCCTCCTGCCCCATCTGTAGGACGTGCTGAGGAGCTGGTATGCCCGGCTGCCTGCCGTTGTACAGAATGCCCACAACCTGGTGCGGCACACCGAGGAGTGCGCTGAAGCCTTCCGCCAAGGTAAGGCGCTTCTTCCCCGGAGCTCAGGCACCAGGAGTGAGTGCCTGTTGCCTGTGGGTCTGAGGCCGGGGGCCTTTGCAGACTTGGCACCGTCCCTAGGTACGAAGCCTCTGTCCTCTGCAGGGTCCCACACTTAGGTGGGCGTCACATCTCAGGACAACACCTGCATCCTGGGGAAGGCCTCCAGCCGCCCCTGCCAGGAAGCGGATGGGGGAAGAGGCTTGGCTGCATAGCCGAGTTCCGGGGAGTCAGGGCTGATGAGGGGCTGATGAGGGCTACACGGTTCAGCGAACACCGTGCCGGGTACCACGCCAGCTGCCCTGTGCTCGTTAGTCCTCAGACAACCCCGTGAGGTGGGCTTCGTCACTCCTGTTTCCAGCCAGTACCGAACCCAGGTTCTTAACTATGACACTGGTTAAGCAGTGCCTCTTGGCACCCCATCCAGTCTACAGATGGGCACTGAGTGAATATCCTGGCTCAGGCACACAACTCCCCTCTCTGCCCCCACCCCAGGGAGCCTGCCTCTGCTGGGCCACTGCCTGACATCATACTGGGAGCAGAAGAAGCTCATGGCCCCAGGCTGTGAGCCCTTGGCTGTGCGGCGTATGATGGCTGTCCTGGCCCCCCACGTGCATGGCCAGAGCCTGGCAGGGGCAGGTGGCGGGGGCTTTCTCTATCTATTGACCAAGGAGCCACGGCAAAAGGAAGCTCTGGAGGCTGTGCTGGCCAAGACTGAGGTATGGTGTGGTCGGGGTATGGTATCTGGCGTGGGACAGGAGCCCTCCCTGTGGCCCACCAGCTAACCAGCGGCTACAGCTGTAAGCCCCCTTGGCCCTGCAGCCACAGTCCAGCCTCCCAAAAGCCTAAAACCCACCCAGAACCCTCTAAGCACCTCTGTCCTTTGCTCCTAGGGCCTCGGTAACTACAGCATCCACCTGGTAGAAGTGGACACTCAGGGCCTGAGCCTGCAGCTGCTGGGGACTGAGACCTCAGCCTGAGGCCCCTTCTCATGAGGCTTGTCCCTCTGCAAGAGGAGAAAGCCTGGAGCTATAGCAGGCCCTCCCTTCCTTCCCCCTTGGGAGCACTCAGTCTTCTACTCTCCACCCACTTCGTGAATCTGCTTCCAAAGGAAGCCAACCTGAGCTCAGGCCCAGCCCTTTCTAAAAGTTGGTGAAGCACAGACGGTGCTTGGGAACAGGACTGTGACCTCCTGGTTGACAGTGGCCTAGGCTTGGTGTCTGGACATAGGAAGGTCCTAAGTTCAGTGTCCCCTGTGACCTTTACAAATCTGATGGCCCAGCTTGGGCCTTGGCCTTCTCACTCTCCATGAGGGCCTGGAAGAAGGGGATGACAACTAGACTTGGCAGATGGCTGGGGTCCCTTGGTAAGGCCGACCCTGAAGAGGCCCTTTGAGGCATTTCCTGTGGCCTTCCTTAGAGGTCAGGCTTTTGCCTGAGTAGAGACTTGCTGTTCCACACTCACTCCCAAGCTGACTTAATGGGGGAGTGGGAACAGGGATGAGGGTCCACACTCGTGTCTGTGGCGGAGAGCCAGTGCAGTCCTGCAGCAAGTCACTGCTAATCGTGGCCTTAACCAGCAACTCTGCCATGTGCCTGTGGGCCGTGAGTTCTCAGGACTGCAGTCTTCTTGGAATAAACTCACTCTGCTCTTCAAGGTTGTCCTCATAAAGATCTTTTTTGTTCCTGCTGGGGGAATTTCCACTTCCCCCGGCACTGTGGGAAACTGCCCCTGGGATGATCCAACGTCTGGTGCTGAGGGCCCAAGAGATGGGATGAGGGTCTGGGATTGGATGAGGCACCTGTTATCATGTGGGTCCTGGTGGTGGCCATGTGCCTCTCTGGGTGTGGGAGGAGGCTGAGGATTTAGGCTTTTGCCTTCACATTTCAGTGCAACTGATGGACCTGTCGCTCTGTAGCATCCAGCCCTTCCTGGAAACAGCCACTGGCATCTCTTCAAGGAGTATCTTTATTTAGGGTGATCATAAACATCATAGCCTCTCCTCGGAATAAACCTAATTCCTTAGGTCCCTAGATAAACCCAAGTCCTTTAAGACTGGCAGGGAGGCAGCCCATTTGCTGCAGTGTCCAAGGACGAGAGAATGACTACCCATGCAGGAGACTGGCCTGCCCTGGCTTCCCCACCTAATTAGGAGCCAAGGGGGACCCACCTCACTTGGTGGGGAGAGACTGTCCCCCAAAGCACCCTGACAGGTCTGAGAACAGACAGTGGACTGCGTCAGGGCCTTGTTTCCCTGCTGCCAGCAGTAGAACAGTCTGGGCTGTGGCCACTTAAGGAATGGGCCCCAAAGCGTGATGGGCCAGGTGGGGTCACCCTGGCAGCTACAGGCGCAGCCTCTTGATGTCCTCGCTGCGGAAGTCTATGCGCAGAGCCAGCACCTGGCGTACTTCAGCAGGAGTGAGGCGCCATGTCAATGGGCCAGAGTTGGCGCCCCAGTAATCTAGGATCTCGGTCACCTACGGGGAAGAACAGAGACGAGTCAGCAAGGAGGGGCTATCTTGAGAGAACGCCTTGGGATCCACCAGAGGCAGAGCAGGGGTGCCCAGGAAGACGGTGGCCTGCAGGGCTGGGTTGCTGGTGGAGACTTGGTTTTGAGGGAGTGGCAGGGATTCAGATTTTGTCTCTGCCTCTCTTCCCAGTCACCTTTACCTGGCTAGGCCAAGGGAGCCCTACATACCCGCTCCAGATTGAGGATTGTGGCCATCTGGGAGAGCCGGGCAAACTTGTCTCGGATGGTCCAGGTGGTCACTGTGGTGAGGTACGCAATGAGTGACCTCAGTTCCTTGTCAAACTGCAGACCGCCCAGCTGCAAGGGAACATGAGCCCAGTCACTGTTTAAGGCCTGGCCCTCTGGCCAAGCAGAACTGGCCCCCAATTTCGCTCAGTGCTGGGCTGCAAGGCCAGCTGGGCCTCAGATGGTGCCTCAGCTGGCCCCACTGCCTCAGGGCAGGACTGAGCCTAGATATGCAGGGCCTGGGGGTAGCAGAGAGAGGGGACGGACTTGTCTTCCTTAGAGGGAAAGCAACAGAGCGGGAGGCCTGTGCTCCCTTGACATTACCCGGTTGAAGGTGGACTTCAGCACCACTTTCTCCAACTCGACTGCGACAAGGCTAGTCATGAGGCTGGTCAGGCTGTCGTAGATGACTGGAGACAGGCTGGCCTGCAAACAGGTTAGGCATCAGCGGGAGTCCCATCTCACCCCTCTGCCTCCCAGGAGTCTTTCTCCTGTGGGAGTATCTCTATGGCCTGGGGCTCGGAAGAGCTTCTTGGGTTCCCAGCAGGAGTGTGATGAGAAGCCTCAGGCTGCTGACTGGGGCAGAGGTGGGTAATTCTATAGGCTGGTCCCGAGAGCCCCTGCTCACCTTGAACTCTGCCATTTGCTGCTCCAGATTAAGGATGAACTGTTGTACCCAAGGGTCGTTGGCCTCATAGTCATTGAATTCTTCCTATTATCAGGAAGCAAGGTGGGTCACCAGGGGCGTCTCCAAGAAGGACCATTCACCCCCACCCTTGTAGCTTATGACTCATCCAGCCTAAAATCAGCTTAAAATCAGGCTGGCAGAAACTGCTGCTGTTTCTGCATCACACTTCTGACCAGCAAACGGCCCTGGGCTGCAGCAGTGGCCCACGCAATATGGTAAAGCTCTTGGCAGTTTATTCCCTCTTGTATCTCATGTTATACAGGAATGAAAAGATTAGGCTAGAGGGGCTTCCCTGGTGGTGCAGTGGTTAAGAATCCACCTGCCAATGCAGGAGACATGGGTTGGAGCCCTGGTCTGGGAAGATCCCACATGCTGCAGAGCAACTAAGCCCGTGCGCCACAACTGCTGAGCCTGTGCTCTAGAGCCCGCGAGCCACAACTACTGAGCCCGCGTGCCACAGCTACTGAAGCCTGTGCGCCTAGAGCCCATGCACCGCAACGAAGAGTAGCCCCTGCTCACTGCAACTAGAGAAAGCGTGCGCGCAGCAATGAAGACCCAACGCAGAGAGGGAGAGAGGGAGAGAGGGAGGGAGGGAGGGAGGCGGAGGGGAAGGGAGGGAGGGGGAGGGGGGAGAGAGAGGGAGGGGGAGAGAGAGAGGGAGGGGGAGAGAGAGAGGGAGGGGGGGAGAGGGAGGGGGGCAGAGAGGGAGGGAGGGAGAGAGGGAGGGAGGGAGGGAGAGAGGGAGGGAGGGAGGGAGAGAGGGAGGGAGGGAGGTAGGAAGGTCCCAAGTCTATAAGATGCGGGGCAAAAAGAGCCTCAATAAATGAGAATGCGTCAGGTCAAGGCAAACTCCCTTTAGATGTCTTTCGGAGCCCTCTGACTGCAGGAACCTGTTTCTGGGAGGAACCACCTGTTTCTGGGAGGAACCTAGCCTTTGAGCATGAGGGAAGTGGGCCTGAGAAATATGTAAGGTCTAGTCTGTTCAGACAGCTCCACTGCGCTCCAGCTGTGGGCTGGGGAATGAGGGGTAATCCTGGGCTTGGTGGCCGTCCGTGGTCAGGCTGACCTCCTCGATGTTGTGGGAAACAGAGAGAAAGGTGTTGATCCAAGGCTGCACCTGTGGCTTGATGGCTGTGCTGTTTAGCTCCATCAGCCCTTCCTGTAGGACAAGGCAGAGACGCATCAGACACAGAAGGCACGTGCCTCCATCCCTTCCCTTTCTCCTGCTCCACCCATCCTTTGACTATCAGGGCATCCTTCCAGCCATGAGGCTTTTCTGCAGGCCCTGTCTGAAGTCTCACAGAAATAATGCTAATCAAAGACGCCAGGAACAACCTGTTCCTTTCCAGATATATTCTGATTCAGGTCCAGGCCAGAGATGAGACCATGGGGTTGGTCTGTTAAACTCTAGAAAGAAGAGATTTCTGAGTGCCTGGTACTAAGCAGCACCTTCGGCTAAGGCCAAGCAGATCTCAGTACCCACATGGTTCAATTTCCTCTGAGGACCCTTCTGAGGGCTCCTGGCACTGTGGAGATTCTAGAGGACCAGAATGCCAGCTTGTCAACGTGACAGCTGCACTGCTGAAAAACCTTTCGTCTTCAAGGGACTCGCACAAGTTCAGTGGCTTGCACTCTGCCCCCTCATGCCTCCTCTTCCCCCCCATCCCGTTTCCTTATATGCACGAAGCCCATGATAAGCCAGTGACAATATTCTCAGAGCGAGACACAGGCCCAGGATTCAGGCAGCGGTTGAACCTGGGGCTTACCTGCAAGAGGTCTCGGAATTTGTTGGACACGGCAACCAAGTCAGAAAGGCAGCTGTCAAACTTGGCCTGGGCCTGTTCCCCTCCAATGCCTTGGTTGAACAGCTTGGTGCAGTCACTCTAGGGGAGAACACCCAGCCATCAGGCTTCTGAGCATGCCTGGGCCATGGGCGTGTGAGGAGGGCGAAGAGGCCAACATGAAACCAGCCATTTCTCCTATTCTAGCCTTCTCTGGGAGCAGCTCTGGTCAATCCGAGGCAAGAACCCTGGCTGGGTCTCAGGAAAGCTGGATTTGATCCTGTGGCTAGTCATTTGGCTCCCACTTCCCTCTTTGTAATATGAGGGTATTGGGGTCAGGGGGTGTGAGTAAGAAACACAAATATCAGAAGTTTTTCACACCTTTAGAGTCAGGCATTCCTGGCTTCAAATCCTGGCTCAGCCATGTATTAGTTGAGCGACCTTGGTCAAGTGATTTAAAGCTTCTGAGCTTTAATTTCCTTGGCCATAAAGTGGGAACACATTCCTGCTCCCATGGTGGTTGTGAGAGTTGGATGAGATGATGCACAAAGTGCTTAGCCCAGTGCTTGGAATGTAGTAGGCACTAAGGAGACACTAGCTACTGTAATAGGATCTGCTTTGTAAATAATTTGGTCTGGCTGCCCAGGGGATATTGTTATGACCATAGGTAAGATTTAAGTGCCTACTGTGTGCCAGGCCCAGTTTTAAGCATTTTACTTTTATTAATTAAAGTACCTTTCTTAAGGAGTAGGTACTATTATTATCCCTACTGTATAGATGAGGAAACTAAGGCACAGAGAAATTAATAACTTGCCTAAAGCCACAGAGCAGTAAGTCGTAAAGCTGGGATTCAAGCTGGGAATTATGGCTCCAGAGCACCTGTTCCTAATCCCACACTAAGGTCTAGCTGTAGAGAATGCCACAGGGGGAGCTGCTTTGGATTGGCAGGAGCTGCCTGCATTTCCTATAGCCTCCTAACAGTTGGTGCCATTTTGGCTACAGTAGGAGCAGCTGTGAGGAAGAGCTGCAAAGGGACTGATCCAGCAGGGAGAGGTCCTTGGTCCCCGTGGCAGCTCCAATACTTACTATCTTTAACTAGCCTTTTAACCTCATCTGTTAAATGGACGTCACACCACCTGACCTGCCTATCTCAAAGGACTGCTGACGGGGTTGAGAAAGAATTCATGTGAAATGCAAATCTAAGGGGGGGGCGCGATTTATGGGAATTGTTTTTTCAGCTCTTCGTTATCCTTCTTTTCATTCACTTGGCTAATTCTGCTGGCTCAGTTCTGAATTCCTAAGATTTCCCAAAAATTTACTTCAAAATCCAACAGACTAATTAACGTTAAGGAAAAAGTCTGGAATACAATCTAACGTGCCATGACTTAAAAACAATGACGACAACGACCTTGTTGAACACTTGTAACGTGACAGACACTACGCTGCTGGTAGTCTGTGAATATTGCTCTTATTTTATTCCATTTTAAGGCCTTTTTGGGGGTGAATTCCTAATCTGGTCCAGTTTACACTGTAAACTCCCACCTGACTGCTCTCTCCGGGCCTCCTTCAGGAACCCCGTCAGCAATTAGGCCCTCTTCTCATGTGCTGGCTCCCGGCCTCCTCAGTCTGCCCAACCCTAAAGCCAACACTCAGCACCAGCCTCGGCACTGAGCCCCACGCTTCTGTAGCCAAGCTCTAGGGGAGCTGTTATGAGTGCCCTGGTATGAGTGCCCGCTGGGGAGGCAGGACTCTGGCTTCCCTCTTCTCCCAGAGGCAGAGCTGGGGAGTGGTGGTGAGCTGGGCTCTTCGTTCTCTAATACTTAACAACGTGATTGCTCCATGATGTTACGTATAACTACTAATACAATCATTAACTACCACTGCATGCCGCTCATGTACCAGGTGCTTTATATCCTCGTTCAGTTCTCACAACAAACCTGTGGGGCAGAGAGCATTACCCCTGTATACAAAAGAGGAAACTGAGGCTCAGGGAGGTTAGAGAACTTGCTTCAGGCCACACAACTGGTCAGTGGTCAAGTGGGGACTTGAACTCAGGGGTATGTGACTTCCAAGCCCAAGCAACTTCCACTGTTATATGGCCTTCCTTTAAAAAATGACAACAGCAACTGGCTCTGTACAGGGTTAAGTGAACCCTGTATCATCATTTTTTTTTTTTTTGGTCACGCCACGCAGCTCGCGGGATCTTAGTTCCTCGACCAGGGATTGAACCTGTGCCCTCAGCAGTGACAGCATGGAGCCCTAACCACCGGACCGCCAGGGAATTCCCCTCATATCATCTTAATCTCAAAATTTATAGAGAGCTTTATCACTTTTATAAAGTGCTTTCAATCCTGTTTTTTTATCGGGCCACCCAACAAACCCAAAGCAGGGCACCATGGAGATCTGTATCTTGTTTCATAGATGAGAGAACTGAAGCTCAGGGAGTTAAGGGGTTTGTCCAAGGTCACATGCCAAGTATGTGCTGGAAGAGCTAATTTGAATTCTGATCTCCTAACTCATGGGTCAGAGCTCTTCCCATAGTTCAGAGATGTCCTGCTACCACGTCATTCACTAATGAATCCCCTCAAATGCTCTGAAGAAGAGCTGGCTCAATGCCAGGGAATGCCATAGCCCCCAATAGGAGGAGTGCACAGGGCTCACTCTCAAAAGGAGGCCTGGGGAGGCTACAGCCACTGAAAGCTGATAGGCAATTTCCCCTGTACCTCCAGTGTCTTCTTCAAAGTGGAGATGTTTTCACTGCAGACTTCCACGTTGTTCAGGGTCACCTGGGAGACAAGGACAGAAGAATGTAACTTCCTGCTCACTATTATTTGTACCCACTCCAAGGCCAGACTGGCTGACAGCTGCACTCCTGAGCCTCGCGGGGGGGCGCTAAGGACCACCCACACCAGTGTCATCAGGCAGGGGGCTCAGGTCTCAGTGGGCAGGATGGTGAACCAGGCTCGCCCTTTCTCCTGGGCTTGACACAAAGGCAGCAAAGACATCTGACCTCAGAGGTAGTGACCCAAGGTTTCAAGTCTTTTTGTTCCATGTTTAGGCATGCAAGTCTCGGAGAAGTCCTTGGGCTCCAAACCTCCAAGCCCACGTCAGTGATGCAACGGCTGACATTGATTAAAGAAATGCTTCCTGAGAGCCTGCCACCTATGAGGCATTTTCTCATCATTAGTTCTTTGGCTCTGTTGAATACCTTCTGCAAAACAAGTATAGTTGACCCTTGAACAACGCAGGAGTTAGGAATGCAGTCGAAAATCAGCATATAACTTAGAGTTGGCCCTCCGTATCTGCATCTGTAGATTCAACCAACTGTGAATTGTGTAGTACTGTAGTATTTACCATTGAAAAAAATCCACGTGTAAGTGGACCTGTGCAGTTCAAACCTGTGTTGTTCAAGAGTCAACTGTATTATCAAGCCAGCTCACAGGTGGAAACATGACTCCTAAGAAGGTGAAATAATTCACCAAGGTCAGTCAACTTTTGATTCAGCAAATATTTAAGGTGCCCACTATGTGCCAGGCACTGTTCTAGGTACTGGGAAGAAAGCAGTTAACAGACAAAATCCATCCCCTCGCAGAGTTTACATTCCAGAAGGGAAGTCAATAAATAAGTGTCAGGTAGTGATAAATGCCATGAGGAAAAATAAAGCAGGGTAGGAGGACAGCAATTCAAAGAGTGACAGGATTAGAGCCAGGATTAGAATTTAGGTCTCCCCACTCTAGGCCAAGGGCTCCTTCCTTCATAACTCAACAGCCTTATGAGCTTGGTGCAGAAACACCAATCATAAAAAGCATGTGACAAAAGTGACAATTAAGGTAAAAACTGCTATGGTCATTTAGAGGAAAGACACAATGTTTTGGTCTGAAGCATTCTAGGAAACTCCATGGTAGAGTAGGTAACTGAGTGGAACTTAAAAGGCTGGAACATAATTCTGAGAGGAGAGGAGGGTGAGTACATTTCTCCACCCCCATCGGCCTCCTCTAGTCCAGTGTCCTGTTTGATAATTACCTTAATGGTACTTAGGATTATCTGATATTGTCTTGTTTGTTTCTTGTTTCCCTTTCCCACTAGAATGAGAGCTCCAGGAGGCAGGGATCTAGTCTGTCTTCTCTACAGCTGTATCTCTAGCATAGCAACGTCCAAGAGAACTTTCTTGATGACGGCAGTATTCTAAATCTGAACTGTCCAGTACGGTAGCAATAGCCATGTGTTGCTACCGAGCACTTGAAATGTGGCTGGTGCAACTCAGGAGCTGGATTTTTAGTTTAAAGTTAAATTTAAATAGCCACACCATACTGGGCAGTGCAGCTCAAAAACCTAGAACAGTGCCTGATATATAGAAGTTTCTCAATAAATATTTGTTGAATGAATGAATGAGTGAATGACTGTCTTCTGGAGAAAGGATAACATAAGCAAATGCAGAGTGGCATAAAATCCAAAAAGGTATTTGGGGACCAGGAGAGTCAGTGCACAGACATGTGCAGGGAAATGGCAAGAGGTGGAGCTGCAGAGATGGGTGAAGTCCGACTAGGAATTGGGTGCTACGGTGTCCTGTGGACAATGGAGTGGCACTGACGATTATTTAAAGCGGGTGAATGCCACACGAGCACAGCTCTGGTTTGGGAATACTAATTTAGCGGCCTTGTGTGGGAGAAATTAGAGTTTGAGAAGATCACATTGCCTTTGAACTGGTGTGCTGGTGCCATGACCAGGAAGGCCGAGGTGAGGTAGAGAGGGGCTAGTATTTCAAGAGATCAGTCAGAAACTTCAGGATTTCAGGGTGAAAGAAGAATCCCAGAAGCCCAGGGATTGAGATTAGGATGTCCCTCCTGTCTTCCACAAAAATACTGCCCTTGTCAGTGTCCTGCAGCTAATACTGCAAGATTACGCTGCTGACAATGGTGCTAAGACCACTTGCATGGTGGATGGATGAGACTTGAGGTCTTTCATTAGCATGCCACAGCACAAGGCTGCTAACATCACAAGCTTCCAGAGAAATAACTGCACTGTCATGACAGCTCAAGGATGAAGGCCACAACATAAATGTTTCCAAGGCATTTGAGGGCATAAGTAAAATCTGTCATGAGGGAAAAATGGATTTGAGTTCAAATGGTATTGATTTCAAACACCAAAAACTTTGATGTCAAAGTTTCCTTGTACTGACAGTCCTTGTAAGCATGGATTCACTGGGCTTATCCCTAGCTCATGGTGAATGATACATCAGCACTGTTGGGGAATTCATCTTGACAGCCAAATGAATCAAGGTGACATAAGAAATAGGTCCTCCAGTGGGAGTGATGACATTTTAAGTACTTGGTATCAGGAAAACCAGAAAACTGTCACCAAGCATTTAGCATCACCTTTTCTTGTTGGCCTTATTTTCTGGGCCCTCAAACAATGAAGCTGTCTGAACGGGAGCAGCGAATGTGTGAACACACAGCAGCCAGCCTACTGGGGACTCGTGGAGCCAAGGGATGGAAAATAGGACTAGAGTGACAGGATGGATCAGATTCTGGAGGCCTTCAGCAAACTGTCAGGCAAAGATGTCTAGTTTTGATGTGGTAGGTAGCAAGTAGTCATTTCTGAGCAGAGAAATCAAAGAATGAAAATAAGTTCTATAAAAAATGAAACACAATGCAAACAAAACGAAAAATTTAAGTCAGTTCATGATCATATGCAGCTGGTTGCCAGAAATTTTGGCAAAGTTTTCCAAAGGTACCATATTTCAGAGACAATAGTTTCTTGGAGTTCATCCTCTTTTTTGGCAACAACTATGACACCCTAAAAAGACAGAACCCATGCTCAGGGAAGATATTTTCAATGAGAAGGAGAAAGTAAGGTTTCTTAAATAGACTTCATTGGATCTGTCTGAGGACTAGTTACTGTGGGCTCCCCTGCATAGGGGCAAGGTAGATATTAGCATGTTTAGGCTTCTGTCTCTGAAAGCAACATCTTAACTCTTTTGGTGTTATAGGCCCCTTTAAGAATGATAAAGGCTGGGCTTCCTTGGTGGAGCAGTGGTTGAGAGTCTGCCTGCTAATGCAGGGGACATGGGTTCGCGCCCTGGCCTGGGAAGATCCCACATGCCACGGAGCAACTAGGCCCGTGAGCCACAACTACTGAGCCTGCGCGTCTGGAGCCTGTGCTCTGCAACAAGAGAGGCCACAACAGTGAGAGGCCCGCGCACCGTGATGAAGAGTAGCCCCCGCTTGCCACAACTACAGGAAGCCCTAGCACAGAAACGAAGACCCAACATAGTAATCAATCAATCAATAAATAAATCTTTAAAAAAAAAAAAAAAAAAGAATGATAAAAGCTAAGGACCTTGCTTCCAGAAAAAAAACGTGTATACATTTTTGCATCCTACCCCCAGGTGTTCAGAGACCCCATCTGTGGACTGTTGAATGAGAGCTCTGCTATTGGATGCTTCCGTCAGGTCTCTGAACCCCAGGAGCCAACCAGACTCAGAGCCTGGCCAGTGTGGGGGTGGAGCAGAATGACCTCTGACGGCGCTGTACCCACACGTGAAAAGACACCATGTGCCAGAAACGCCTGATCACAGGCCCAGGGCTCATCTGCATTCTTTCTGGCTCATCACAAATTGGTTGTTACCCTGTATAAATCCCTTCATCCTTCCACGCTTCTCCTTCCCCAGCTGTCACACAATGGTAAGACTGCCGTTCTGTGTAACAGGACTTTAAGAAGGTCACCTTTCTGAGGAAGCTGAGAGCCTGAGAAGTGCGCTAGAAAAGCAGTTTGGTAGGCCTAACGGGTCAGCCCCAACCCATGTTGTGGGATGTCCTCAGGGAAGTAGTCTGGGGGCCTGGCACAGATGTAATCCAAGCTTGAAACTCAGTGGAGCCCCTCAACAGCTGGGTAGTGCTCTTGGGAATAAGCGCTGGGGAGAGCTGAGGCGCCTAGACTTCCAGGCAGGGAACAGTGCATGTCCTGGTTCGGGCTGCTCTGAAATAGGTCCCTGGGTAAGAAATGGTTTCACAACCTTCTAGGACGAGCTTTCCTTAAAGGAGGAGTTTTCCTTGTATATAGACACTGGAGGAAAAGCCTCCAGTTGAAGGCTTGTTATACTGTGGCTTAGAGGTCACAGTTCAACCCCTTGAGATAAATTGAGCAGCTCCCAACCTGTGGGGCTACCTACCAGGAAGGACAGCTTGGCCTCGTCAGTGCTCTCGATGCCTTTAGTGTCAAATTTGCCCTGCTGGAGGCTGCTGTGCATGATGTTCACGGCACTTGTCACCCCACGCTGGATGTCCTGAAAGGTGGTGGCTGGGAAGCCCATCCGCAGCTTGTTACACAGAACGTCCCTGGGGGGCAGATTGGCATATGAGGATTGACAGCACTCAACCTGGCCTCCAGTTCAGCAGCACCAAAGGGCTCACTATCCTGACCCAGAAGCATAAGTTGCTCTTTCCAGGGAATAACCAATCCTTGAGATCACCATAGGAGACGCTAAGCAGCCAGGGTATGAGAGGCCAACACCCTCTCAAAGGCACTGATATGAAAGAATACAGAGGAGACTGGCCAACTCTTTACTCCCTATGAGGCTTTCACTTAACACCACTGAGCTCCAGAAAACTCAAGAGAAGGCAGTACAGCTTAGTGAAAGGCAGTACCGTGTCAGAGTTGAGAGAATAGGTTTTGAATGTCACACTCTACTCCATATTCTACCATTTATGAGATGTGTGATCTCCTTGAGACTTTTCCTCATTTACAAAAGACAGCTAATGGTTCCTACCTCATAGGGTCGCTATTAGGACTGAACAGGAGCAGGAAGTTAGCACAGTGCCTGGTCTGTAGCAGTGGCAGCTATCATTGTTAATATTACAACTACTGCCCTCATCTGAGCTGCCTGGTCTCTTTCCTAGGTCTGAGGGCCAATAACTCCTCCAATCCAGTCCAGGGAACACAGATTTGGCCTATAACATATCTGGTTGCTGTACAACTGCCTGGAGTCAAGGATGTTGTGCTACGGATGGGAGCTTATATCCTGTATAGAACTGAACTACAATCATAAGGAAAAAAAGGAAGAAACAAAATGGGCCTCAGGAAGCAACCACGACTAGGACCTTTTTGCCTCCTAGAAAGCAGAAAGAGTGTTAACTGTACCTGAAGTCGGACTCCAGCTCTGTGGTGGCGAGGTTGATCATGGCACAGAGACAGTCGATGCTGGAGCTAGACAGAGCCCGCCCAATGCACTTCTTAACAATGTAGAAGACATCATCCACCATGCTGGATGTCAGCTGGCCCTTCTCATAGGTGTCCAGAGCCACAGCCTACACAAAAGGCAAAGCACCCAATGAGGGCCCCAGTTCTGTATGTCACGGTTCTAGATGCTTCTGGAACAGGCCCTGGCTCTGCTCCCTTTTCTGTACCTTGTCCATGTTTTTCCCAACATAGCTTATTCTGGTCACAGCTTGGTGTGGTTCTTCCTTGCCAAAATAGCTCACTTCCCTACTGATCACCACGTTAGGAAATTAAGTATTTCGGGCGTTTGCCTTGGGAACATCTGTTACGTAGGTTGTAAGACACCAGGCAAGGCCCTTCTTTCCCAAGGCTCCTCACCCACATACCTCCAGGGAGGCAGGGAACAGGTAGGTTCCCTGAGGAGCTGAGGTGTTCTTTTGTGATCCTTGGGAAAGAAGTCCCAGTTGGGTCCACAAAGAGCCTGATCACTCCAAAGATGCCCTCTAACTATTCAAAGCAGTACACTCAGTCTGCATGCAAGGGTATTCTCAAAGCAGGACCAAGAACTATGACATGCCTCGGCCATTCCCTTCAGCCTGGCTTCTTGGACAGGAAGCCCCAATTCCCAGGGATGTGTCCTCTCTCCTACCTTGTTGACAGTCTCCCTCATGAAGTATTCCTCCATGGTAATATATAGACCAATTAGCTCCTGCATGGTGCAGCTCAGCAGGCAGTTATTGAGGAGTTTGTCCAGGGACTTCTGGTGCTCTAGGAGACAGCCAAGAAAGGAATACTCACTCTTCTTCCCCAAGGGAAATAGATCATTTTTTTCAGGTCCCTTTCTAGTCTCTGTTCCAAATCTGTACATGATTTACATGGTTATAATCACAGTACCAATAAAATTTTGTATTCTGCTTAAAAATTATATCACAAATATTTCAATGTTTCTACATAGCTTAGTTTTTCTTCTTTTTAGCTTATTTTTTAATGGCTGTGTGATATCTTATCATGTAGATGGTCTGTTTTTAGACACCTGGGTTATTTCCAAACATTTTGCCATTATTAGAGATCATTGGAAATCATAGTAATTGGAGATTTTAGTTAATGTTATTGTACAAAGAAGTTTTTACTTCTTTTCCATTATTTCCTTAGAATTAACTGGTAAGACTCAAAAGATGTAAGCTTCCAAAGCCAAAGACCAAAATATATTGGGTACAGACCATTTCATTCTCTAACCAGTGCTATCCAACAGAATTTTCTGTGATGACGGAAATGTTCTATATCTGTTGTCTAATACAGTACCACTATTAAGTACTTGAAATGTGCTTAATATGATTGAGGAACTGAATTTTTAATTTTATTTAATTTTAATTAAATGGCTTGTGGCTTCTGTAATAAACAGTGCAACTCTGAACACACATGGTTATTATTATAACAGCAATAAGCACCAAACTCTAAATGAGCATGTATCCTCCTTTAAACACCAATTCAGGGAATTCCCTGGTGATCCAGTGGTTAGGACTCCGTGCCTCCACTTCAGGGGGCATGGGTTCGATCCCTGGTCGAGGAACTAAGATCCCTCAAGCCACGCAGCGTGGCAAAAAAAAAAAAGAAAAAACCACCTGTGTCATATAAATAATTCCCTTGCCATGTATTATTGATACAAGCCATGCAGAATGCCACAGATGTTGGGTCAGTTTCAGGTCTCCAGTTCAGGGAATCCTGCCTATACTCAACCAGCAGGAATTAAATGGTCTTCTTCAAAACGTGGAGAGTCAATTTGTCCATGAAATAGGACTATGACACACCTTTTTATTCAACATATTTATCCCTTCAAAAATTGCGACTGGAGGAACTGGGAGACTGAGGGAGGGAGTGAAAGGCTTTCTTTATACCATGTACTCTTTTTGTATACTCTTTATACTACATATTCTTTTCTCAATATTATACCTCAATACTACATTGAGGTATAATTTATATACCATAAAATTCACCCACTGTACATGTACAATTCAATGATTTTTTTTTTTAGTAATTCTATAGAGTTTTGTAACAATAGCCACAATCCAGTTTTAGAATATTTCTATCACTCCTTAAAGTTCCCTCATGAAATTATGTATATTTTTTTGTTCTATCTATCTACCTATCTATCTTGTGCACATATCACCTACTTAAACACCAATCCCTAAATCTGAGCTGTTGAGGAAGCATAGTGTGGGGAAAAGAGCAGAGGAAAATCATTGAATCACTCTTGCCTTTAGCTTTCCTCATCTGTAAAACGATTAGATGGCCTCAAAGAGCCAGTCCAATTCTAAAATCTGGTAAGTCTAGATTTCCTCCTGGGAGTCAATTTGTCCACAGACCTCCCACAGACTAATAAGCCCCAATTATTTCCTTATTAAAAGATCTGTGACTTAAGTATTACAAAACAGAGCCAACTATACCCCAACCCATCCCAGAGAACATGGGAAATGCCTTTACCTTGTTTTACTTCTTCTGAGGCCATGGAGTCCCCCACCTCAAAATCTGAGCTGATTCTTTTCCTGAGGAAGCGTAAGTACAGCTCACTGCGGGCATTCATCAGGGTGACCTCAGTCAGGATAGGATCCAGTTCCCTGAGACACATGGAGCAGAAAAAATAAGCAGGGCACTGGATTCCTTCAGATATAAGAGCTACAGGGCAAACATAGTCCCAAACTCCCCTTCCCCCTGGGCCCAGAAGGGTCAGCTCTACCCGATGGACCTCCTGGCTCTGCTGGTCCAATTATAGTCAGAGACAGCTGTCAACCACATATCCCATTTACATGTTTCACCTGAACTCTTCACCCACTAAAATCCTGCCAGGGCTAAATAAGAGATTGGGAGATGTATTTTTGTTAGTGGTTTAAAATTATCTATTAGTAAAAATTATCTATGGTTCATGTGAAAGAAATCACACCTCCCTAAGCCCTCATGTAGCTGTGCTGGGATTTTTTAGGGTACACCCTTAAACTGTGTCTCACACCCATTCATCTATCCAGATGAATAGCCAAAACAATCTTGGAAAAGTAAGGACTTGGAGGACTCACACTTTCCAATTTTAAAACTTACTACAAAGCTACAGCAAACAAGACAGTGTGGTTTTACTGGCATTAAGAACAGACATACAGATTAACTAACAGTCCAGAAATCTTGACGTTTTTGGTCAACAGATTTCCAACCAGAATGCTAAGACAATTCAATGAAGAAAGAGTAGTCTTTTCAACAATTGTGCTGGGATAACAAATATCCACATTACCAGGAATGAAGTTGATCCCCTACCTCACATTATAGAAAAAATTTACTCATTTTCCACACTGAAGTCCAAGAGATCTTTTCAAAACATAAATCTGGTCATACCGTAATCACATGATTTCCATAGCTCTTAGGATACAAGACACTGAATGGCCTGACTCTAACAACCTCACCAGGTTCATCTCATAGCAGGCTCTTGCCAACTCTCTGCACTTCAGCTATACTGGCCTTCTTTGGCTTTTTCAAATACACAGGGTCTCTGCACATGCTTTCCCTGCTCTACGTGTTACACATTTCACCTCTTATTTCTATTTACTCTTTCCATGCCGCGCGGCATGTGTTACACATTTCACCTCTTATTCCTATTTACTCTTTCCGTGCCGCACGGCATGGGGGATCTTAGTTCCCCAACCAGGGATGGAACCCCTGCCCTCTGCATTGGGAGCACGGAGTCTTAACCACTGCGCCACCAGGGGGTCCCCCTATTTACTCTTAAAGTCTCAGATCTAAGGTCATTTCCTCAGGATTTTTTTCCTTGAACTTCATCAGCTTAGGTTACATCCCTTTATTACATGCTTCCCTGTACTCTATGCTCAGTATGTTGTAATGGTTAACAGCACCAACTCTAGACTCAGACTACTTGGATTCTATTCCTGGCTCTGCCACTTTCTAGTTGAACGACCTTGGGCAAGTCACTTAACCTCTCCAGGCTTCAGTTTCCTCATCTGTAAAAAGTGTTTATGGATTAAATCAGTGATCTTAACTGGGGGTGACTTTACCTCCTGGGGTACATTCGGCAGTGTCTGGTGATATCACGCTACCAGCGTCTAGTGGGTTGAGGCCAGGGATGCTGCTAAACATTTTATAATGCACAGCTAGTTCTCCACAACAAAGAAATTACCCAGCCAAAATGCCAATAGTATGGAAGCTGAGAAACCCTAGATTAAATGATTTAATATTGGTTAAATGTTTAGAACAATGTCTGGCAGATAGTACACACTATATGCATGTTAGCTATTATTGTCTACTTTATAGACCATAAATGCCACAAAGAAAGAATTATGTCTGTTTTGCTCACTTTGCTTTCTGACATATCCCCAGTACCAAGGACCAGTGCCTGGCACGTAATATGTATAGAGTAAAAATTTACTGATTGAATGAATACACTTTTATGTTTAGCATTTCTTTTAATAAGCATATGTTACTTTCATTAGAAAAAAGTAAAAGTTAAAAATTTTAGGATAGTAGTTACCTTTGGGGGAGGAGAGTCACTTTGGGGAGTTCAAAAGTATTGGTAATGATCTAGTATTCTTTACAAAACACAAATATGTTATACATATGCTTTTGTTTGTATGCTATATTCCATTTAAAAAAAGAGTCATAGATAAAGTATTTTTAAAGCATAAACCACATTGTAAGAGAGCAGTCTCTGAACGATACTTGATTACCAATTCAAACTCCTATGGGCTGAAGAAAAGAGCATTATTACCTTGGTTCTATTTTTTCTGATGTAGAGTTTCTCATCAAGTTGTTCTGGACATGCCGGAACTGCAATATACCACAGAAATGAGAATGCTCTTCCCCTCCCTCCTTCTATCTGCCCCTCGCTGGTCACTCCTAACTTCTGGCATAAGTATGTTTAGGTTTAGTTTGTTTAACAGACAAGCCAAAAGTAGGCTCTCAGGATGAGGAGCCAAAGATTTACTTTTGATTTATAATGCTAACATTCACCTCTGTTATCGCACTTAAAAGTGATGCTACAGGGAGATCAGCTCGGTGCTTTGTGACCACCTAGAGGGGTGGGATGGGGAGGGTGGGAGGGAAGGAGATGCAAGAGGGAAGAGATATGGGAACATATGTACATGTATAACTGATTCACTTTGTTATAAAGCAGAAACTAACACACCATTGTAAAGCAATTATACTTCAATAAAGATGTTTAAAAAAAAAAAAAAAGTGATGCTAGTGGTGTTCCAATGGACTAGTGTCTAGAGTCTCCCAGAGTTCTAGAAATAAAATTGTATGGGGCTACTCCTATTTCTAAGTCCTACTCTTACTTTATCTGCTCAAAGGAATGGAGAAACAAAGTTCTAAAAAAGCAAATGCTACCTTTAGCACTTAAGGAATGAAGGAGAAATTTGAGACAAATTACTTAACACTGAATAGGACCTTAAGAAGTAAAATTCCATTAAATCACTAGAAGGCACTGTTGTACATTCTGTGATAGAGAAGTGGTCTAACGTTTCTGTTGTGCTCCTTTTAGGAAGCCCTTTCTATTTCCTTCTTAGTCGTGTACTGAGGCCATCATTAACTTGACAACACCTCAAGTCCAAAGTAAGCTGGTGAGGGGCACGATGCAGGCCAGTCTGCATTTGCCATTTTTCTCCTAGCTGCACCTTTTTTCACTCCCCTCCCTAATTGACTCTATTCAGTGTTGCACGCTAATGCTGCTACTAAACCACCTATAAGCCTCCCCTGCTCACCTGCTGGTGGTAGTCCCTCTGCTTGATGAACTTGTCTACCACCTTCTCCACCTGTCCGTCACATTCCACCTGCAGATATTTTATCAGGGTATAAAGTCTCCCTGGGCCATAATAGGTTTCCACTATTGGTTGATGGGTCTCTACAATTCGGGCAATCCCTAGAAGGGAAAAAGTGAGAGAGTTGTATTCCAAATATTCTTCCCACAAGATAAACTCCTTTCTTCCATCCAGGACTGACCTGGGGTCTAACTCAACCCTTTTTGGCTGTTTAACTTCCCGAAATGAACACAAATTGTACTCGTCAGTGCCAGGAGTTGCTAAGCAAATCTGTCTGTTAAATATGCACAGTGCTTAGTAAACCAGCAGGCATTTGATAAATTATACTAATAGTTTCTACAGGAGCATCTTTGGAAATAAGCATCACTCTTCCCAGTCATTTATTTTGGGGTTAAATTCACTCTTAGAATTTGGGTCTCGAGGACTAGGGAGAATCAAAACATCTGAGAGACGCTAACTAATCTTTGCTAATCAGGTACTGAATTGGGAAGTTAATTCTCCAATAAGTCAACACATAGCAAACCATAGGATTAAATTAAAGGCATCAGGCTAGCAAGAAGAAAAGCTAGTGATGCAGGTGTTGTAAGTGTCTCCAGTCTCCCGAGAGTGGAAAAAGGGGCTTGCCTTCAAACAGAAGAGTGAGTGTATCTGCAAAGATGACAGCAGCTCTTCGATCACTCATGTCTGTCCCTAGAACCAACAGTAGATTCTCCTCAGCTTTACTGGCCACCTGAAAAAGTAGAAAATCCACACATTTCTTTTTTTTTTTAAAAGGTTAACTGCTCATATTTCTGTTTTGAACATATATACGTACATATACGCACAAGAAGAGAATGTTAAAGTTATTTTTTCAACTTTTTTTCTTTAAATTTTATTTTTGGCTGCGTTGGGTCTTTGCTGCTATGTGCAGGCTTTTTCTAGTTGCGGCGAGTGGGGGCTACTCTTTGTTGCGTTGTGCGGGCTTCTCATTGCGGTGGCTTCTCTTGTGGAGCATGGGCCCTAGGTGCATGGGCTTCAGTAGTTGCAGCACGCAGGCTCAGTAGTTGTGGCGCACAGGTTTTAGAGCACATGGGCTTCAGTAGTTGTGGCTCGTGGGCTCTAGAGCGCAGGCTCAGTAGTTGTGGCACAAGGGCTTAGTTGCTCCGCGGCGTGTGGGATCTTCCCAGACCAGGGATGGAACCCGTGTTCCCTGCATTGGCAGGCGGATACTTAACCACTGCGCCACCCGGGGAAGTCCCCACATATATGTCTTAGACCAAAGGCTAGTTTCAGTTTTCCAAAAAGACCTCCCATTGGCTTTCTTTTTCCCTTGATGCTTGAAAGCCTAGACAGCACTCACGAACATCCCTTGGGGGCTCTGGGTTGTCCAGGCCTCAGGGAAGACAAAGAACTTAACACAGTTGTTAACTCTTCTTCCATTCAGAGGTATAAATAAAGCTTTCCTTTTCTTTGATAACATCTACAGTCATTAAACTGGGGAGAGAGTCCCAAGTTTCAATAATTGTTTCAAAGTATAACTCAAAGTTATCATTATTATTAACGGTGCTTCGTTGATCAGGGGAAGGAATCTGGGTACTTGGAAGGGATTTTTAAGGGATTAACAGTAGAAACCATTTCCAGGTTTCAGATGGCAAAGTACTGATTTAAAAAAAAAAAAAAAAACTGATAAAAGAGTACCATAGGGACTTCCCTGGTGGTGCAGTGGTTAAGAATCCACCTGCCAGTGCAGGGGACACAGGTTCGATCCCTGGTCCGGGAAGATCCCACATGCCGCAGAGCAACTAGGCCCTTGTGCCACAACTACTGAGCCTATGCTCTAGAGCCCATGAGCCACAACTACTGAGACCACGTGTCACAACTACTGAAGCCTGCGTGCCTAGAGCCCATGCTCTGCAGCAAAAGAAGCCACCACAATGAGAAGCCCGCGCAGCGCAATGAAGAGTAGCTCCCACTCGCCACAACTAGATAAAGCCCGTGTGCAGCAATGAAGACCCAATGTAGCCAAAAATAAATAAATTTAAAAAGAAAAAGTCCCATAAAGCAGTTATATTTTATTTTTAGTTAATTAATTTTTAGAATGGGTAAAACATACTTAAACATTCAAAAGAAACAAAGGAGTGTCTGGTGAAAAGTAGTTCTTCATCTTACTTATGTCTCTTGGTCTCCTAAGTCTCCTCTTGAGAGGCGACCACTGTTAACCATTCCAAAAATATCCTATGTTTATATAAGCATACATTTTTACTGCCACTCCCTTCATTTTAAACATGAATGATAGCATACTGTTATTTAACTTAACCAACCACATGTTAGAGAGTAAAATGTGTCAGCACATATGGAACTGTCTCATTTTTCTTAATGGCAAAATAATGTTCCATTATACAGAATTGAGGGGGTGGGGACAGGATGCACTGTGACATATAGTTAAAAAATAACAACAACCCTGTGCACATATGCCTACTGATGTTTGCTTCTCTCCCTCTAAGGTTGGGCTGGGCGGAGGCGAGCTGAGACTAACTGAAGCCTGTTTCTTTTTCAGTTTTAATCTTAAGTGACCTCACCTGCTTCATCTCAATTTTTGAGACGTAAGCCTGGGTTCCCCCCTCACCACCAAGTCTTATTTTGAGACTCAAGCCTGGTTATGAAGTCTTAAAACCACTAACCAACTTCTCTGAATGCTCTTAAAAGAAGCCATTCCCTGGTTGACAGCTTGGAAAGGGTGATTCAACTTGTTAGAGAATCTGCATTTTAATTTTCCTATACTTTCACTTGGTCTGTTGGAAAATGTACAGCAGCAGATGTCCAGGCCATGCCTGGTACACAGTAGACTGGTAATAGGTAAGTGTTGAATGAATGTATGCATCCAGTCCTGCCAGGATACAGCAGAAAAGGGGAGTCAAATCCAGAGGTAAGAAAGTATCCACAGAAAATGTATCCATCCAGTGCCCCAATCTACAGGTGGAGAACTGTACATTATCCTGCCAAGCAATCAGGAGCCATACCTGCTTGCAAAGGTATTCTGAGAACTTGCTTAGTCCCTCCTCATGCAAACCCAGCAGTGGGAAGATCTTGAAGAAGCGCTCCACCTGGGGCAGATCCCCTTCCTTAGTGGCAATGGCAAACTTCTCTGTGACAATGGCTTTGAGACGCTGCTCCGCTTCCTGCAGCAATTTCAGGTTGGCATCAATCATGCTGCCTGCACAATGGGGAGAAAATGAGAATTAAGGTAAAGAATGGTACTATGTCAGGTATATGCCACCTGGTCTGCACATTCCAAAAATATGTATTGAGCACTTAGTGTAAGATGCTGTACTAACAATATGGATGATTAAGAGATGAATCAGCCATGATCCTATCGTCAGAGAAGTTACAATCAACTGAAAGAAATAAGATTTGTGTGCAAATAACTGTAATAAAATTCAGTGTATGATAAGTGTCATAAGAAAGGTGCCCAGTCACATTTCTGGTTGAAGTAATCAGAAAAGGCTTCCTAGAGATGATATTCCATCTCTCAAAGACGGGCAGGATTTTGATACCTGAGCAGGGGAACATACATTCCAGGCAAGGGGAATGAAATGAGCAAAGGATTAGAAACAGAAAGATGCAGAGTATTTGCTGAGTATTGCAGATAGTACATATCCTGGTATACAGAGGAGCTCAATAAGTGTGTGCACAATGGATGGATGCATGAGTGAATGGCATGAAATAAGGCTAGAAAGACAGAGTGGGCTGAGATCATGGAAGGCCCAGAATACCAAGCTAAAAATTTAATTTTAAATTAAAAAATATATATATTTATTTATTTGGCTGCACTGGGTCTTAGTTGCGGCATGTGGGATCTTTGTTGTGGCACGCAGGATCTTTTAGTTGTGGCATGCGGGATCTAGTTCCCTGACCAGGGATCAACCCCGGGCCCCCTGTATTGGGAGCATGCAGTCTTATCCACTGGACCACCAGGGAAGTCCCTAATTTTAATTTTATAAGCAGGCAACATGGTCAAGTGTAAAGAACCCACGGGTCAGAGGAACAGTAGATCTGGATTCAGTTTTCTTTTCCGTAAAGTAGGAATAACAGCCTCTGCCTTGTGATGGTCTAGGACCTACACAGGGTCTAGTACCAGACAAGGAAATTTCCTAACAGATGTCCTTTTGCTGGTTGAGACTGCCTAGTTCAGATTACAGATGCTTGTACCTAAACTAGAAATTACAGATGTTTAAACTAGATTACAGATGCTTGTAACTAAACTACAAATCAACAGTTTGGGATGCCAACCTTCTTTGCCCTGTCGGCTGAGCTCGATGACTGACTTGTCCAAGCACAAGTAGCGATGAATGTGGGCTGCAGCCTGCTCATAATCTTCATTTCTCAAAGCAGTCTGAACTCCATCCATGCAGAACTTCAGGTCCAAGATGTCATCAGCTCTCTGAATGGCCTGATAGAGGCGATTCTGCAAAAAGACCTGGTGGTTAGAAACAATGTCCTATTCTTTCAAAAATCTCTCTCCAGAAGGTAGAGTTTCAGGAGCTGAATGTGATTAACCAGAGGTCCTTTTCAGTTTTCACTGGTAAACTAAAAAGCACCACCACTACCACTCACAAAACTTGTTGACGATGGTCAATACTACTGATGGGTATCACACAATTTTATTTATTTGATTGACCAGATCATTTATTTTAATGGAAGCAGGAACGGGGATAATCCATATTTATATTTGGCTTATACTGTTAAATTTATAACATAATCAAAATGTATTTGACATTTTGGGGACATGATATTGTAAACCAAGTAGTAAAATATGCAAAATACATGGAAAGTATTTTTGCTTTATTTATTTACTTTTTACATATTGTCTTTATCAGTATCTCATTCTTTTTTTAAAATTTTTATTGGAGTATAGTTGATTTACAATGTTGTTACAGTGTTTCTTTTTTTTTTTTTTTTGGCTGCGTTGGGTCTTTGTTGCTGCATGCAGGCTTCCTCTAGTTGCACCGAGCGGGGGGTGGGGGGTGGCTCTAGGGCTCACAGGGTCTAGAGCGCGGGCTCAGTAGTTGTGGCACATGGGCTCAGTAGCTGTGGCTCACGGGCTCTAGAGCGTAGGCTCAGTAGTTGTGGCACACGGGCTTAGTTGCTCTGCGGCATGTGGGATCTTCCCAGACCAGTGGTTGAACCCGTGTCCCCTGCATTGGCAGGTGGATTCCTTTTTTTTTAAATTTAATTTTATTTAATTTTATTTATCTTTGGCTTCGTTGGGTCTTTGTTGCTGTGTGTGGGCTTTCTCTGGTTGCGGCGAGCAGAGGCTACTCTTCGTTGCGGTGCTCAGGCTTCTCATTGTGGTGGCTTCTCTTGTTGCAGAGCACGGGCTCTAGGCGCGCAGGCTTCAGTAGTTGTGGCTCGCGGGCTCTAGAGCGCAGGTTCAGTAGTTGTGGTGCACAGGCTTAAGTTGCTCTGCGACATGTGGGATCTTCCCGGACCAGGGCTTGAACCCGTGTCCCCTGCATTGCCAGGCGGATTCTTAACCACTGCACCACAAGGGAAGTCCAGTATTTTTGTTTTAAAGAAGAACATTTAAGAAAACTTTAATATGTGAGTTGGTAGCTGCGTGGCTATAATGTTTCATGGTAAATTATTTTGGCAGAATCTGAACAAATAGATAGGGAAGAGTTATGCTATTTCACAGGGGCAACCTGAGGCTGGGACTGACTTGTTCAAGAACCCAGATCCTGTGCTTGTGTTCAATACATACAGCAGCTACGAACCACCGGCGGCTAATGAGTGCTTGAAATGTGACTAGTCCATGGGGAATTTCCTGGTGGTCTAGTGGTTAGGATTTGGCGCTTTCACTGCCGTGGCCCAGGTTTAGTTCCTGGTTGGGAACTAAGATCCCACAAGCCGTGCAGCACGGCCAAAAAAAATAAAATTAAAATAAAAACTTAAAAAATAAAGAGGTATAAACGTGGCAATAAACTGTATCTTAAAAAAAAAAAAAGACAAGAAATGTGACCAGTCCAAATGAAGATGTATATGAGTAAAATACACATTGGATTTCAAAGACTTAGCACAAAATAAGGTAAACTATCTCACTGATACCTTTTCATAGTAATTTCCCATATAATGGGTTAAACAAATGCTATTTTTAAATTGTTAAAATTATATTCACCCATTTCTGCTTTGCTTTTTAAAAACGGTCACTGGGAAATTTTAAATCACATGTGGGGTTCATATAAGATTTCTTTTCCAATCTGAATGACTTTTATTTCATTTTCTTACCTAACTGCCCTGGCTAGAACCTCCAGTACAATATTGAAGAGAAGCAGCAAGAGCTAACATCCTTGCTTTGTTCCTGAACTTGGGGGAAAGCACCTAGTCTTTCACCAGTAAGTATATTAGCTGTGGGATTTTCATAGATGCCCTTTATCAGGTTGAGGAAGTCTCTTCTATTCCAAGTCTGTTGAGTATTTTTATCAAAAGGGGTGCTGGATTTTGTCAAATACTTTTTTTGAGTCTATGAGATGATCATGTGTTTTTTTTTTTTTTAATTTTACCTATTTTTATTTTTGGCTGCACTGGGTGTTTGTTGCTGCACACGGGCTTTTCTCTTCTTGAGGTGAGCAGGGGTTACTCTTCCTTGTGGTGCACGGGCTTCTTATTGCAGTGGCTTCTCTTGTTACGGGGCATGGGCTCTAGGCACGCGGGCTCAGTAGTTGTGGTGCGTGGGCTTAGTTGCTCCGCGGCATGTGGGATCTTCCTGGACTAGGGCTCGAACCTGTGTCCCCTGCATTGGCAGGCGGATTCTTAACCTCTGTGCCACCAGGGAAGCCTGACCATATGGTTTTTGTCCTTTATTCTATTGATATGGTATGTTACATTCATTCATTTTCAGAGGCTAAACCAACCTTGCACGCCTGTGATAAATCCCACTTGGTCACAGTATAGTCTTTTTTTTTATATACGTTGCTGGATTTGATTTGCTAGTGTTTTTGAGAATTTGTATGCCTATATTCACAACAGCTATTGGTCTGGAGTTTTTTTGTGAGACCTTTGTCTGGTTTTGGTATCTTGCGTTAGGTTTCTATTGGATGGTGCTACTCTAATTTCTAACGTGGTAGCTTCTCTACTGCCCTCTACTAACTCAAATATCAAAAGCTCAACAGGATTACCTTGGCCAGGTCAAGCTGACGGACTTTGCTGGACACATTCTCAGCTAGGTTGCAGGTAAAGGTGATCATTCCAGCTAGCTGTTTTGCATCTCCTTCAATCAACTGCAGGTTGGGACTGAAGACACACATTGTCAGCACACATATCCATAGGGGTAGACAGTAGAAGAGATGGAAAAATTTTTTTGCAGATGGAGACTACATCTTCTACCTCTTTTGTACCTCCCTACAACTATTAGCTCTGTTCATTCTATTCACAGCTTTTTCTCAAGAGTTTTTTAGTGAAAACTCAGACCTATACTTAATAATAAATTAATTTCAATAACTACTAAAGACACCCCTAAATAGGTACTGCCAAAGAACCTATTTAGATTCTCCCAATTGTTAAGTCAGCATAAAATGCACTAACCAACAATCTAAGAGGATGATGAAATCAAAAAGCAATTTTTATGACTAGAAAATATACAAAATCTGTAAAAACAGGGGTTCTCAAACTTGAGCCATATGTCAGAACTACTTGGTATGCACATTAAGCTAGAGATTCTAGGGCCCCACCCCCAGAGTTTCTGGTATAATAGGTTCGGGGTGAGGTCCCAAAATTTGCACTTCTAACCAGTTTCCAAATGTTGATACTTGCTGGTCCAAGGACACTTTGAGAACAGCTTAACTATACCCTTAGGTAAACACTTTACCTGGAGGTAATGCTCCTTTTCAATTCAAACTCAACTTGCATTGTATAACAGAAAGTTAGGAAAAATAATAACTTATCCAGTGGACCCTAATGGAATTAATAATAGGTCTTGCTGAGATGAAGACTCACCCCATCCGGTGGAGAGTGACCATTTTACTTTCAATGGTGTTTTGCTGCTCTAAAAGAGCATCCAGCTCTCTCTCCACCACTTTCTGAAACACAGAGAAACAACCTGTCATTAGGATGATCAGAAGGAACCTTAAGAGTTATCTAATCCAACCACTTAGCTGAAGGGTAAATCCCATTTCAAACGTCTTCTTTCCTCTCACTAAGCTCCCCTAGGACTTTAACAAACAATACTTCATTTTTGCACTTACCATATTACATAATAATTGTTACCTTATGTGTATCTTATTCCATCTAGGAGATGAACACAACGAAGGGAGAACATAAACTTTTATTCAATTTCATTAGCATAGTGCCTAACACAGGAAGGCATTTAAAATATAAAGGCTCAAATAAACAAATGAAACTTCTAAAGTGGCAGTTATAAAAAGTCTCTTCTAGTGTATAGTCAGTAGCCAGAAGCGATAAATATAATTCTCTCTCAACTAAGTCATTTACTGCACTACCTTAACTAATGTAACCTTATGCTTGAGTTTCTTCATCTGTAAAATAGGGACAGTAATATATACCCCATACGACTGTTGTGTGAGCCAAACAAGATAACACATATAAAGTGCTTAACATAGCATGTTGCGTAGGGCTCAACAAAAGCCATTAGTATTAGCTATATGTTTCTATTAAAATAGTCCAGTAGGATCCAGAGGAAAACATGCCCTTGACAGTCATCAAATACAAATACAAAACTAATATTGTTTGTTCTGTTTGTAAGACTGACTTAATTTTTCCCCCCACTCATTGAATGCAAGCTTAGTACTGAACTTTATAAAGCACATCTTGCTGAAAAACGTATTAGAAACTGCTAGAGTTGGTATAAGTTAATATTATATTTGAAAATTCTCAAGATATCAATGACCACCTCTGCTCCAGTCTGAAATTGCTTTTTGTACTCAACCTTAATAAAAGTTTGCTTTAGGGAACAGCTACTAAACTTTTAGATTAGAGTTTAGATCTTTCTTCTGACTGGCAAGGAACCCAACTGGCATTCAAAATTGTATTGACATCATCAAGTCGCACGGAAAAGTGAAGCAGGCTGCAAGGAATGAATCTTCGACAGAATATAGCCCACACCCCTCATTTGACACCATGCAGGGGTACAAGAGATTAAGTGACTTGTCCAAGATTAGACAGTTGTGCCTGAGTCTTAAAATCTCAAGCTTCTATAAAGCCCTGTATTTAACTGAAACACTAAAATTACACCCCCAAATTCATTCCCCACAGGAGGAAATCTTAAAACGCTTCAAGGTTATTTGCAATGATTTCTCGCTTAAATGAGATAATGGGGTAAAAGCATTTCATAATTTTTAAAATTGCTAAGCCGTTGCAAGAGAGCCTTTCCTCTTATTTTGAAAAGCAAGCGAGCCGCCGTATACCCTCAAGCCTAACTTGACTCTGGCGAAGAAACCTAGAGATTAAGGGCCAGGGAAATCAACGGGGGAGTGGGGGCAGATCGCCTAGATGACAGGAAAACATGCTTGGGGGCATCAGACCGAGTAAACAGAGAAGTCAGGTCGCCCCAACTACACTCAACTACACGCTTGCTTCTCGAGTAGGTGCTTTTTTGTTTCCTTGGCAAGAAGAGACCTTCCCACAGCCTGAATTTCCCAAGACTGACGGCTCCTAAGGCCACTGCCCCTGCATCCTCCTGGAAAAAGAAGCGCAGCCCCCAACCTCCTCGCCGCAGAGCCGTTGATACACAGCTTCCAGCTCCTGCAGCTCGGTCAGGGAGCGAATGAGCTCAGTGGAGATACCCGAACAGCTGCCTCCTCCCACGCCGTCAGTCGGCGGAGGCACCCCTAACAGCTTCTGACCGGAATCGAGGTCTGCCATCTTGGTCCCCATTCCTCGCTTCCGGCCCCGCGAGGCCCCCCTCGTTGGCGCGCCATGTCTTTGGGGCTGCCCACGGCAGTGCCCAATGAATTTGTAGTTTTTTGTTTTTTTTTAAAAGTCTACTTTAAAAGGTCAATTCATTTCCTATTCTCCTGGAAAAAGTGACGGTCATAAAGTATATTTAAATAATTTTCAATGCTGTGTGGAAGCAAGACAGAAGCAGTAAAAAAAAAAAATTATATATACATTCTTCAGGCGCCGGTTGGGGACCTTTTTCCGTCGCGCGCCAACCGGAAGGTCCCTGGCTTAGGAGCTAATGGAGGACGCCGGCGGCTTGGCGTTGGCGGTTGTTTAGGGCTTGAAGGAAACTGAGGATCTGTCGGATATCTACGCCATCCTCCTGGCTGCAGGGTAAAGAGACAGCTCCCCGACCTCCCCGAGACCGGGGAGGCGGATAGCGGCCATGTAGGAGGGTGGGCCGAGCCTGTGGCAGGGGTTTCTGAGGCATCTTAGGCCCGAGAGGTACGGGAAAGGGAATGCTTGGGGCGGCTTTAGGGAATCGTCTCCCGTTTCCGTTCACAGTGTGGGAACCAGGCCTGGCTCAAAATAAGCTTTCTAGAAACTGCCTACCTTTTAGGCGCTGGGGGAGATGTGAGAAGGAGCAGGAGGGACGTCTTCTTCTGGAGAAAGTAAACGACACACGGGAGGGTGGGAAGATCGAGGGTGTTAAAAGTGTAAATAATGGAAACAGCCTTTGAAATCAAGACTTTTGTATTTGTATTTTGGCATTTGGGCGATTTGTTTCCTTCTCTGATCCTCATGCGGTGATGTTCTTTTGGCACATGGAGAGGGGTGGAGGGGGCAATCACAGGCTCATTTCCTAGTATTCACAGGCAGGAGATAGAAGTGGGGGAAATCAAAATTTACCAAGTTTGGGCCGTTACTGGTTCCTGGTATATTGTTCTTGGCTGGTCTGCTTCCAGATTGCAACTTCCTCCATTTCCCAAGATAACAATACTTGGGGAACCTGGATCCAACTAGGTTTGGGGAAAATGAATTCCAAAGATAGTAATGGATAGCATAGGCTGTAAAGCTTTTCCAGGTTTCAGAAGTGGCCTGTGGTTTCCTCTGTTGTTTTCTAAAAAATTCTTTATTTTTAACGTAATCAGTCCTGCAACACAGATCACATTAACAACATGGTAGGGCTTTCATTGTAAATTGTGTTGTTGATAACTGGAGATTTGAAATTATGTTTGCAATTTTATAGTAAGAGCAAGATGCAACAATAAATTATGTCTGAGAATCACATTCACTACTTTTCAATTAAGAGCAACTGCAACACATTCTCTGCCTATTTTTTACCCAGACTTTAAGCTGGGCACAACTTTCCCTGGAAATTTCCCAATGTCTAAGCCCTACTGGGTGTGTGTGTATCTGTGTCTCTGTGTCTGTATGTTTTTTCTATTTTTCTTCTTGTAGGTCATTTCTCACTCCCTTCTTGTTCCATCTCAAGGCTTTTTCCTTCTTTCCCTGTGATCCTAGAAGAACCTTCCTTGGTTTCCTTGATGTTCCTTGGTTTCAAGTAGGAGAATGTATATCTCTCAGGACCTGTTTCCAGACTGAAGGATTTTTTCCTCTCTTAGGCACCCTGCTCTTGCCCAGCCCCAAAATGATTATTATTTATAAGGACATTTGCTCATAATTTTCTTTTCTCATTTAACAAAACCAAACTCATACATTAATTACACAGTGATCACTTTGAATTTCTCAAGATCCCTTCCTTTTGGAATTGAAGAAAAATAGCTCAGTTTATTTTCCAGCAGTAAGTGTGTATAGGTGTAGTTTTGGTAATTCTTTTATGGTAGAAGTGCATCAGTTTGCAGTCTTCAGTTCTGTCTGATGAGAAGAATCCTTTTCTGTGACCGTATACTCCTTTGGGGAGGCTTGCTCCTGAAGTGACAGTTCAGTTTAGAGATACAGTCATGCACATATGAATGGCCTATATATGAAAGATTTTCTTTGCAGCAGTGTTCATAATAGCAAGAGATTGGGAAGAAACTGAATGTTCATCAATAGGGTGTTGGCTAAATGAATTGTGATATACCCGTTCAATGGAATATTATGTAGTTGTAAAATAAAAATGAGAAAGCCTTTTGTTTGTTGCTATCTCAAAAGATAGGTAAAGTGATAAAAAATCAGTTGCACTATGATGTGAGTGTATGATATACAGTATCCAGCTTTTAGTTAAAAAGAGATAATAGACAGTATTAATATATATTTTTCTTTGTACATACAGAAAATATCTGGAAGGACACAATATAACTTGGTGAAATTGATTCCTCCAGGGAGGAAAAGTGGGTGGCTAGGGAATGGATGGAGTCAGCTTTTTGCTGTGCTTCTGAATTCTGAACCATGTGAAAGTAGAGCCTATTCAAATACAAGTAAATGTAGACCTACTTAGTTTCTATCACAATAGAGTCAAATAGACAGTGTTGGTTTAATGGTACAGATCCCAGCTCCCAGCGATTTTACTACTTGTTATGTGACCTCAGGCAGACAATTTAATTTCTTAGCTCAATTTTCTTATCTGTAAAATTAGTGTAATATTGAGTACTTCATAGGATTCTTGTGAGATTGAAACAGGGTGTATAGTAGCATAGTGCCTGGTATGTAGAAGGCACTCTTAATTATAAGTATGTTGTTCCTCAATAGGCCTTACTTTCCTGGTTCTGCTGTCTTCAGCCAGAAGTTCCCATACAGAAATGTCTGTTAAAATAACAGTTGCACAGCTGATATTCTTCTGCTTTTATGTGCCCTTAGCTTGCTTTGACTTGGTATAACCAAGGCCTGGATTGTGGAGTTCTGGGTGGCTCAGTGTTACTGCTACCATGTTCCTGTACAACTTGACCTTGCAGCGAGCCACTGGCATCAGCTTTGCCATTCATGGCAACTTCTCTGGTAAGTTTTTCTATTATTACCTTTCTGAGCTTAACATTTAAAAAAAATTTTTTTTGCCCGCATGACGCGGCTTGTGGGATCTTAGTTCCCTGACCAGGGATTGAACCTGTGCCACCAGTAGTGGAAGTGCGGAGTCCTAACCAATGGACTGCCAGGGAATTCCTAACATTTTTAATATTACTAGTTTTATGCTTCAAATTGCTTTTTCAATATCAAACCTTTTTTCTAAAACAAATTATGAAAAAAATCTTTTAATCATTAGAGAATATTGTAATTTATGTGATGCTTTACAGTTTCTAAAGCACTTTGGAGTACTTGATCTTCCAAAGGACCTTTGGAAAATAAGGTGGCCTGATAAATGATGGCATTGAGCAAATGAGAATGGATTGAGGTGGGTAGGAGTGGCATATCAGATAGGATAGGAAGCCATTTAGGCATTAGATAGTGAGGATCTGTATTAGGGCAGTGAGGATAGAAAGAAAGAGAAAATATGAGTTTGCAACCTGGGTGGCAGAGAAAATGACAGTAACATTGATAGCAGGTTACTTGAGACCAGAGAGTGTGTTTGGGGAAGGAGGAACTTGGATATTTTAAACATTTAGTTTAAAGGTGATGACAACTCATCTGGGTGGAATTACATAGCAGGGAGAGATGGGGACAAGTTGACTGTTACGTATTTGGAGGTGTTGATTGCAGTTATGAAAGCAAGTGAGGTTTTTAGGAGTCAGTTTAGAAATAAACAGCATATATTAGATGGTAGCTTTGAAAGGTCTTTGAGATATTATAGCTAACAGCCCCAAAAGTTAATATGATTTCTTAGAACAATAGACTTAAAGATGGGCTAGAAAGAGCCTTTGGTAATTTTTAATTTTACGAAGCAAAACATTATATGTTTTTTTTGTTTTGTTTTTAAATTATTTATATTTGGCTGCGTTGGGTCTTCATTGCTGCACGTGGGCTTTCTCTAGTTGCGGCGAGCGGGGGCTACTTTTCGTTGAGGTGTGCGGGCTTCTCATTGCGGTGGCTTCTCTTATTGTGGAGCACGGGCTCTAGGTGTGCGGGCTTCAGTAGTTGTGGCACGCAGGCTTAGTTGCTCCGCGGCATGTGGGATCTTCTGGGACCAGGGCTTGAACCTGTGTCCCCTGCATTGGCAGGCAGATGCTTGACCACTGCGCCACCAGGGAAGTCCCCAAAACATTATATGTTAATGTCGTTTGTAGACGACTCCGAATTACGCAGATTGATGGCAAATCTCAGAAAAATAAAAAGGAAGTTTAAAAATAACTTGTGTGACCATTTTTGAAAAGTTCTTCTTTGATACTACTTTTTTTAGATGCTTTAAATTCTGGGAAAAGTACCTTTTTTTTTTTGCCTTTAAATTTATTTAATTTATTTATTTATTTTTGGCTGCATTGGGTCTTTGTTGCTGCGTGCGGGCTTTCTCTAGTTGCGGTGAGCGGGGGCTACTCTTAGTTGTGGTGCGCGGGCTTCGCATTGTGGTGGCTTTTCTTGTTGCGAAGCATGGGCTCTAGGCGTGTAGGCTTCAGTAGTTGTGGCTCACGGGCTCAGTACTTGTGGCTTGTGGGCTCTAGAGCACAGGGTCAGTAGTTGTGGTGCACGGGCTTAGTTGCTCTGCGGCCTGTGGGATCTTCCCAGACAAGGGCTCGAACCTGTCCCCTGCACTGCATTGGCGGGCAGATTCTTAACCACTGTGTTACCAGGGAGGCCCAGGAAAAGTACCTTTTAAAGTAGAATAAATTAACTTAAAATACTAAGCCCCCAGCTCAGTTATATTTATCTTTTGTGGCTTTTTTTCTTTTTTTAAATTAATTTATTTTTTTGGCTGTGGCAGGTCTTAGTTGCGGCAGGCGGGATCTTTCGTTGCGGCCTGTGGGCTTCTCTCTGGTTGTGGTGTGTGGGCTTCAGAGCGCGTAGGCTCTGTAGTTGTGGCGTGTGGGCTCTGTAGCTTGCGGCACACAGGCTCTCTAGTTGAGGCACGCAAGCCCACTAGTTGTGGCGTGCGGGCTTAGTTGCCCTACAGCATGTGGGATCTTAGTTCCCTGACCGGGGATTGAACTCGTGTCCCCTGCATTGTAAGGGGGATTGTAAAGATTCTTTACCACTGGACCACCAGGGAAGTCCCTTTAGTGGAATTTTGATCCATTCAGGTTACTAGTTCTGATTGTTCATGATCTTTATTTTTCGTGTTTTTCAGGAACCAAACAACAGGAAATTGTTGTTTCCCGGGGAAAGATTTTGGAGCTGCTTCGCCCTGACCCCAACACCGGCAAAGTACACACTCTACTAACTGTGGAAGTATTTGGTGTCATCCGGTCACTCATGGCCTTTAGGTTGACAGGTGGCACAAAAGACTACATTGTGGTTGGCAGTGACTCAGGTCGGATTGTTATCCTGGAATACCAGCCATCTAAGAATATGTTTGAGAAAATTCACCAAGAAACCTTTGGCAAGAGTGGATGCCGCCGCATTGTTCCTGGCCAGTTCTTAGCTGTGGATCCCAAAGGGCGAGCTGTTATGATTAGTGAGTGACTTACTCTGTTGACTTTTTGACTCTTAAAGAAGCCCAGTTCAGGATAACAATGCTGTGATCTTGGTAGTGTGCCAGGAAATCACTCAGCTGGGTAAAGTTTGGATCATTTTGGATGTTTAAAGTTTAAAATTGCTTTTCCTTTTAAAACAATGGGAGAAGTTTTAACACACCTTTTCTACTTCTTATCTAGTTGGAAATGGGTGTTTTTCCATTTCTTTAAGTGTAGCAAAAAGGCTGCACTGTAAGATTTTACATTATTAGACAATGAATATGGTTGCTTTCATCAGCCTGAAGTGATGATTCACATTCATGTCTCTTCTCTGATAAATATCTTGAAGAAAATTCTGTGTATCTGATCAGGCTTCCAGAGGGCAACCTTCTTTGACCAGTCACAAAATCATTAGATCTAATTCAGAGAATAAAGCTGGCAATTCTATGAATTATTGTTTAGTTTGTCATAAAAATTTTTGAAGAGTTAGTGGGATATTAAGATCCCTATTAGGAAGGAGGGGGTAAAATTATGCTCTTGTCTATTTTAATGATAGAGAGCAAAATCCTAAAGCATGCATACACTTGTAGAGTTAGTGCTGGCTATTAACGATCTTTCAGAAAATAGTGATGTGAATCTAGCTGTTCTGTAGCCTCTCGTTTCATTATCTGGAGTTTTCTATGTTTTGTCTCCTTCAACAGGTGCCATTGAGAAACAGAAATTGGTGTATATCTTGAACAGAGATGCTGCAGCCCGGCTTACCATTTCATCTCCACTGGAGGCCCACAAAGCGAACACTTTAGTATATCATGTGGTCGGAGTAGATGTGGGATTTGAAAATCCAATGTTTGCTTGTCTGGAAATGGATTATGAGGTAATGGCGGGGGGGTCTCAATCTCTCTACCCACCTTTTCCTTCCCCTCCCTTCTCCCCTTCTCCCTCCTTTGGGTTTCTTCCACTCACCTTGGTGCTTTCCTGAGATTGTTTTCTTCATTGTGCATTTCTTATATCTTACTTGCTCACAATTTTTTTTTTTCTATTCCAAATACCTTTCTGAAATACTTTGGAGTGTTTCAGATTTTACCTGATTTGAATAGTCTCCCTGTGGAAACGGTATTTATTGGGAAAAGCTCCCTGAAAAAGGAGGTGAAAGTGTATTTGGGATATTTTTTCACTGGGAGATAGTGAAAGATGGGGCATGCCATTCTTTTGCTTGAGAGGAAGGCAGTATTTTCTAGTAGAGCTAACCCTGGTCTCAGAAATAGAAAACCTGGGTTCTTGCTTCCACTCTGCCATTACTTAGTGTGAACTTTGGCAAACCATTTGGCATCTGTGGACCTTTGCTTCCTTGTTTGTGAAATGGAGGAATCCTGATGCCCTTTTCAGCTATGTTTGTTTGTTTGTTTAAATAATTTTTATTGGAGTACAGTTGATTTACAATGTTGTGTTAGTTTCAGGTGTACAGCAAAGTGAGTCAGTTATACATATACATATATCCACTCTTTTTTTTTTAATTAATTAATTAATTAATTTATTTTTGGCTGTGTTGGGTCTTCGTTTCTGTGCGAGGGCTTTCTCCAGTTGCGGCGAGCGGGGGCCACTCTTCATCGCGGTGCGCGGGCCTCTCACTGCTGCTGCCTCTCCCGTTGCGGAGCACAGGCTCCAGACGCGCAGGCTCAGTAATTGTGGCTCACGGGCCCAGTTGCTCCGCGGCATGTGGGATCCCCCCAGACCAGGGCCCAAACCCGCGTCCCCTGCATTGGCAGGCAGACTCCCAACCACTGCGCCACCAGGGAAGCCCTATCCACTCTTTTTTACTTTCCAGTTTTAAAAGTTTGATTTTATGGTACTGATTAGTCTCTGTGCCACTGTTATTCTGTAGGAAGCAGACAATGATCCAACTGGGGAAGCAGCGGCTAATACCCAGCAGACACTTACTTTCTATGAGTTAGACCTTGGTTTAAATCATGTGGTCCGAAAATACAGTGAACCTTTGGAGGAACATGGAAACTTCCTTATTACAGGTACTTTTCTCTTAGAGCTGCTCTGTACCATTTTGCTTGGTCCATTTTATGTTCAAACTTAGCAGTGTTTGCTTAATATGATTTGGAAACTATAATCCATTTGTAGTAAACCTGAGTGCCTTGTCTATGTTTTGGCAAGGTTAGAAATTCATGTGGTGGTTAACTCTTATTCTCTAATGGGGGCAGGGAAGAAAAGAGAGCAGTCAGCTTGGAATATTGATTACTATTGGTTGCTCTGGTGTCTTGACTGTAGTCAATCTTTCACTCATTACAGAAATCAAAACATGGCTCTGTGAAAAGACAAATGTAACTGTTACCAAAATTGATCCAGGAAGAAATTAAGAACCTGAATAGACCAGCATTTGTTAAAGAAATTGGAGCAATAATCCAAAGTTTCTTTCTCTCAGAAGATTTAAGGTCGAGAATTTTCAGGGACCTTAAATTTCTCCAGAGATTAGAAAAAAGAATAAAAACTGTTGTACCACTTTATGAGCCTAATATAACATCAGTACCAAAATTAGAGAAGGATAGTAATAAGAAAAATTTGCAGGCTGGTTATACTTGTGACTATAGGTGCAAAAATCTTAAATTTTAGCAAATCAGATCAACAGTGTTTTAGATGCACCAGAGCAAAGTATGATTTTTGTAGGAGCTCAAAGATGTTCACCATGAAGAATCAGTATTAGTTTAATTCATATTAAAAGACTAAAGGAGGGCAACTGTATTTGTGGTAATCTAAATTTCATCAGGCTTGAGTAAGACAATGATCCAGTCCTTTCTGTTTCAAGTCATTTGCACTTGAATTGATGTCTAAAGTGAAATATGTCAGTTGTTGGGGGAGGATTTTAGAGAAGAAAAGTACAAAACAGCACTTGTCTTTGAGCATTAAATCTTAGGAAGAGACTTCTTATATATTAAGCAGAAGAATTTTAGAAAATAGATTGTATTTAATTACTTGCTGTAATGTATTATTGTACTTCTCATTTATGAGGGTTTCATTCATTAAAACAAATTTTTACTGAGCCTCTACAATCAATATGTGCAAAATCAGTCTACTGGGCCCTGGGACTGCAGTGATGAAAAATTAGATGTGGTGTTTCCTTTTATGCAAGATTGAGCGTAGTGGTGAATATGTGATAGTAACAAAAAAATTGCCAGTGTGCCAGATGGTATGACAGCATGGAGGAAGGGTCCCTAACCTAGGGAAGGAAGGCAATGCGTCAGAGAAAGGTTTCAGAAGAAGTGCTCTCAGCTGAGAACTGAGTACTAGTTAGGAGTTAGCTAAGTGTAACGGGGGTGGAGGAGGAGTTTCTGTTATGGCCAAATGGAACAGAATGCACAAAAGCCCAAATGCAGGAAAAAACATGGTTCATTGAAAGAACTGAAAGCTCATTGTGATTGGATCATTGGCGGTAAAGGGATGGGGTAGAGGTGGGAGGTAGCTACTGAGGGATTTTTAAGCAGGAAAATAATGACATGTTAAAGGTGAACGTTTTTAAAAGATCACATGCTTACATTTTGGTAATGGAATGGAAGGTAATAAACCAGGAGATTGGTCAGGAAGCTGTTTCACTAAACCAAGAGAGATTCACAGCATGAGGACTGCTAAGGAGGTAGAATCAATAGGGCTGTGGGAGAGGGGAGAATTGAAGGATGACATCCTTGTTTCTGGTTTGGTCTGTTGGTCGATGGCAGTGTTCTCTAAGGTGGAGAACCCAGGAGGTGGTTTGGGAAGGAACTCTGCACTTGTTTATGAATACGTTCATTTTTAAGCTGCTATGGAATATCCACGTGAGAGTGTCCAGTAGGCAGTTGGATTATAGGTCTGAACCTAAGAACTGAGTTCTGGTCTTGGAGCTAAACATTTAGATGCATTATCAGAGATCTGGAGATTCCCCAAATGGTGCCCTATCCTTGTCTAGCATAACTGTCAGGGAAAAGAAACATTGAATGTTTATCACCTTTAGGCACACTGTACCTTCAAGTTGTGCTGAAGGAGGGAAGGAATTGAAGGCTAAATTGTAATTCATGGTTATGTCAAATCATTGCTGAGTTTCATTTTCTCTTGACAGTTCCAGGGGGGTCAGATGGTCCAAGTGGAGTGCTGATTTGCTCTGAAAACTACATCACCTATAAGAACTTTGGTGACCAACCAGATATCCGCTGTCCAATTCCCAGGAGACGGGTAAGGTCTTTGTTTTCCATAAGAGAAAATATATTTGTGTTTGTGAAATGAACTTAATTTTTGTAATTACAGTGTGGTCTCTTAATTTATATGTTAATCAAGTTTTAGTTTCTTTGTAAATGTTGTTTTTAATAAAGCCAGTAAAATACCTTAGCAAAAGCAAAACAAAATCTTTGAGAAAGGGAGTTAAAAGTCAACACAATTCTATGTTGTACACCTGAAACTAGCGTAATACTGTAAGTCAATTGTACTTCAATTAAAAAAAAAAAAACCAACACAGTTTTCATTCTCGAAGAACCTATGGAGATTATCAATTTGAAATTTCTGAAAGTTTCTAGTTTGAAGAATCCAGGTGTATTCATTGGAGATAAATTGTGTTTCATTCTCTCCCACCCCACCCCATTCCAACATACAGAAAAATCTAAAAGGAGAGAATGGTGAATTCCTGTATACCTTTCACTTAGATTCAACAATTAATACTGCTTTGCTACATTTGCCTTTTCTTTCTTATGTATCTACAAATTTTTTTAGGCAAAACCATTTGAAGATAGCTTGTATGACACTGCAAGAATTTCCTAAGATGTAGCTCCTAAGAAGGAGGAAATTTTCCTACACTATCAATATTGTGCCCAAGAAATTTACCATTTTGAGTAATACAGTTATCTTATGTACAGTTCTCTCATTGTCTCCCAAAGTTCACTTATATCTACCTTTAGTCTCCTTTAATTTACAATATTTTCTCTCACCTTTGCTTTTGTTTTTTTATGATACTGACATTTTTTTTTAAGAGTCTGGGTTAATTTTCTTGTAGTTTGTCCCCTAATCTTTTTCCTCATGATAGCATCCATGTTATATTTTTGATAGAATTATTACTTAGGTGCTGATATATATTTCTCATTACATTACATTAGGGGCACATGATGCTGATTTGGTTCATTATTGGTAATGCTAAATTGATCACCTACTACTTCTCTTTGTTGTAAAGGTACCTTTTCCTTTTTGTAATTGGTGTGGAAACTAGTGAACTCTGAGACTGTGTAAATACTCTCTTCCCCCAAATCTTTTCACACAGTGGTTTTCCTCTCAGTCAGTTACTACACTGGTGGTTGAAAATATTGCTTTATTGCTTTTAATTTTAAGTTTACTGTGGAAATCATTAAGCATACAATTGGGCCTCCATATCTGCAGGGTTCTCATGCATGGATATGGAGGGCTGACTATTCCTTGTACTACCCCATTTTATATAAGGGATTTGAGCATCTGTGGATTTTGGTATCTGTGGCGGCTCCTTGAACCAATCCCCTGCAGATATCAAGGGATGATTGTGTATATAATGAACTTCTGTGTACCCAGCTTCAGCAGTTATCAATAGCACATGGGTAATCTTATTTCATCTCTGCTTCCTCAATCTTTCCTCTCACCGCCTATTGTTTATCTTTTTAATATTAATTTATAGGTGCTGAGGTTAAATCTTTTAAGACTTAGTTTATCTAGTACATGGTATCTGAGTAAGATTCCATCAATTTTAGAATATCTGGTAAGATTAGCAAGTTAAATTCTTGGTAAGGAGTGATAAGTGATTCAGTTTAGTTGATCAGAAATTTATTAAGCACCTGACTGCCAGGTGCTGTACTTGGCTTTGGGGCTGCAAAGAAGTATAAAACATGTTTTGCCCTTGAACTTACTCTGAGAGAAATACAAAATGTTGGAAACATTAAAAAAGAAAACCAAAGTCCAGCCAAGGGGGAATGCCCTTTGGAAATCAGGGCTGATGATGATGCTTTGGATGGTATTGTCGTGAACATGTAACAGTCTTTTATTCACAGCCTGAAATGATGATTCTTTAAATTTCATGTCTCTTCTCTGACATTTTTCTCTGGAGGTAGTTCTTGCCTTATTGATCTGATTAGGCTGTAGAGTGGAATTGTGGCTTTTTTTTTTTTTTTAAAACGTAAGCTTTATTATGTATTTATAGTAGACTAGAATTTTTGATTATTGCGTTTTAGTCTTGTGACTGGCAGGCTGCTCTGAGTCAGAGCTTGCATGGAGAGGCTCCAGATGCCTCTAGGCCTTGGATGGCCTGTATGATCCTTGTCGGTAAAGTGTTGAATTCCAGAAAAGGAGTACTCATTTCCAAGATGTTGGTTGTGTATTTGACTTTGCTAGAATGACCTGGATGACCCTGAAAGAGGAATGATTTTTGTCTGCTCTGCCACCCATAAGACCAAGTCAATGTTCTTCTTTTTGGCCCAAACTGAGCAGGGAGATATCTTTAAGATCACTTTGGAGACAGATGAAGATATGGTAAGTAGACCATGGAGGGAGGGAAAAAAATGAAAAAACCTATTTGTTGTGGTTAGTCTAGTTAATGAAACTTTCTACAGTTTCATCCTAATTTTAATATAATTAAGTAACCTTATTTTAAAAACTGATATGTGTGTGCATTTAAGGTTTACAGAGTGGTTTTATAAACCATTTGTTCATTACAACTACTCTCTGAGATAGAAAGGATAATTTACAAGTTAAAAAAATGGAAACAGAATGCCTTAAAAAGTGGTTGCCTAAGGTGTTAAAGCTTTTAAAGTTTGGAACTGGTACATGAATGTAGGTTTTCTCCCTCTGGTTAACAGATTTTTGGTCTGATCCCATATAATGTGAGAATGGGTAATGCCGTTTCTAGTGAATAACAAGAGAAAGCTCTCCATGTCTCCTGAAAACTGGTAATATACATGATCTGTTACTTTTTTCATCCCATGGAAGAGTGCTGAACACTGGGTGATTTCTTAGATACCTGTTTAGCTCAGGAGGTGGCAAGTTTTTTTTTGTAAAGGCCAGGTAGTGAACATTTCGGCTTTTGTGGGCCATGTGGTCCCTGTCTCAACTACTTAGCTCTGCCATTGTGGCACAAAAGCAGCCGTAAGCACCGTGTAAACTGCGTGGCTAGCCTGAGGGTTGTAGTTTGCTGACCGCTGGTTTGGATATGAAGGACAGTATTTTATTTGCTACTTTGTTTACTACACTATCTTATAATACTGGGCTATTTTCCATGGCGTGGCTTCACTTGCCTATACACTAGAATCTTTTTCTCTTTCCACTCCAGGTTACCGAGATCCGGCTCAAGTATTTTGATACTGTGCCTGTTGCTGCTGCCATGTGTGTGCTTAAAACAGGCTTCCTTTTCGTAGCATCAGAATTTGGAAACCAGTGAGTAATCCTTTTATTACCCCATTTCACCCTGGTTACTATAAAAGTTGGCAGGAGGGAGATGTAGTTTCAAGGCTGTGGAGCTTTTCCCAAGAATGTTTTAGTTTCTTCAGAACAAGTTTTGCTCTCTTTCCCCTTTTATATCTTTCTCTTGGTGACTTCCTCTACTTTAGTGGCTTCAATCAATACCTGTGGGTAGCTGCAAAAAAACAGTTTTAAAAGTGATCTCTCCTAAGCTTTTTGCTGGACATTTCATTGAATAAATATCTATTGAACTACTTAGTATTAAGTATATGTTCCACAGACACTTCACTTGTATAAATCTGAAGTTGAACCTCATCAGAACCCATAGCTTCCCAGCCACATCACCAACCCTTCCAACCTCACTTTTTTTTTTACATTCTTTTTTTTAATATTCTTTTCCATTATGGTTTATCATAGGATGTTGAATATAGTTCTGTGTGCTATGCAGTAAGACCTTGTTTATCCATTCTATATATAAAAGCCTACATTTGCTAACCCCAACCTCCTAATCCATCCCTCCCCCAACCCCTCCCCCTTGGCAACCACCAGTCTGTTCTCTATGTCTGTGATTCTGCTTCTGTTTCATAGATAGGTCCATTTGTGTAATATTTTAGCTTCCACATATAAGTGATGTCGTATGGTATTTGTCTTTCTCCTTCTCACTGACTTCACTTAGTATGATAATCTCTAGTTGCATCCATGTTGCTGCAAATGGCATTATTTTGTTCTTTTTTTTTTTTAAGTTTTTATTGGAGTATAGTTGCTTTACAATGTTGTGTTAGTTTCTGCTATACAGCAAACTGAATTAGCTATACATATACATCTATCCCCTCTTTTTTGGATTTCCTTCCCATTTAGGTCACCACAGAGCACTGAGTAGAGTTCCCTGTGCTCTACAGGTTCTCATTAATTATCTATTTTATACATAGTAGTGTATATATGTCAATCCCAATCTCCCAGTTCATCCTACCTCCCTTCCCCCCCAGTATCCATATGTCCGTTCTCTACATTTGTGTCTATTTCTGCTGTACAAATAAGTTCATCTGTTTCATTTTTCTAGATTCCACATGTAAGTGATATTATGCGATATTTTTCTCTTTCTGACTTCACTCTGTATGACAGTTTCTAGGTCTATCCACATCTCTGCAAATTGCAGAGTTTCGTTCCTTTTAATGTCTGAGTAATATTCCATTGTATATATGTACTGTATCTTCTTTAACCATTTTTCTGTCAATGGACATTTAGTTGGTTTCCATGTCTTGGCTATTGCCATTCTCAGTATTTCTGTTAATGTCTGATGGGGCAGTTCCAGCATCTTGAGTGTAAAGTCTCGATTTTGCTGTCCTCTACAACTTTCAGTTGAATGCCAAGTTGTTTTTACTTCTGTATCCCTTTTTTTTGGTGTTAGTCTGAACTAGTTCCCTAGTTTGCTTATTGCAGTTCATTGTCTTTCCTGTAAAACTTGGCCTTTTATAGAGTCATCTCATTAAGCAGACAAGACACAACCCTGATGAAATCATTTCCCCATCCCGTGTTATAGTCTCTGATGGCTTTTCATTGACAAATGGCTTAAGTCTGAACTCTAGCCTTGAATTTAAGACCAGTATTGAAGACTCCAAATTGCTTATGAGATAAGCCGCCATGGTCTTGCTTTCTAGTTCAAGTTTTGCCAGTATCTGCTAAAGTGTGTGCAGATCACTTACCTAATGCTATTTCTTCGTAATGATAATGAAGGTGTTGTCTAGAATTCTGCAATTCTATTCCAATTTTGCCTTGTCTCCAGTTGTTCTCCCTTTCTTTAACATGCCTTTTACTCTTCCTCATTGACTATTCCAACGTCATTACTCCTTTTCCCAGTTTGTATACCTCTTTTGATGCATTTTTCACATTTAGCCTGTCATTATGACTATTTTCATCCATTTCTAATTTTTTAGTTTTTTAACAAGGAATTTTCATTGTAGAAAAGTTAGGAAAGTTCATGTAAGCAAGTATGTCTCCTGTAATCCTTCCACCCAAAGATAACATTTTTTTTTGTGTAGCCTTCCTGTGTGTGTATATATTTAAATGTTTCTATGGAATTGCAACTATGCACTATATATTGTTTTGTAACCTGCTTTTTTTTTACAGTAGTAAATAATAAATATTTTTCTTTACCAATATGTACAGATCTTTAACATTCGTTTTTTGTTAGCACCTTTTCTCTCCCCCACTTTTTTGTGGTAAAATACATATAACAAAATTTCCCATTTTAACCATTTTTAAATGTTCAATTTGGTGGCATTAATTACATTTACAGTGTTGTATAACCATTACTGCCATTTTTCCAAACTTTTTTATCACTCCAGACAGAAACTCTGTACCCATTACGGAATAACTCCCCATTCCCCTTTCCTCCAGCGTCTGGTAACCTAGGTGGAATCATACAACATTTGTGCTTTTCTGTCTGGCTCATTTTACTTAGCATAATATTTTCAGAGTTCATATGTAGTAGCATGTATCAGCACTTTATTCTTTTTATCTCTGAATAATAATGCATTGTATGTATGTATGTACCACATTTTGTTTATTTACCTGTTAATGGACACTTGGGTTCTTTCCACCTTTTTGGTATTGTGAATAATGCAGCATTGGACATTGATGTGCAAATACCTGTTTTAGTCTTTGTTTTAAATTATTTCGGGTATGTACCCAAGAGTGGAATTTCTGGGTCATACCGTAATTCTCTTTAACTTCTTGTGGAACTGCTAAACTTTTTTATAGCTGCTGCACCATTTTCCATTTCTAATGTATGAGGGTTTTTGTGGGTGTTTCATACAAATGCCAAACACTAATAAGTACTTTTTGTTGTAAGCATCTAGTAAATGTTGACTACTCCCATTCTTGTTATTTTACTCTGATAATGTAGAAAGTTTTGGAAAATGAATAAAAGAGCAAATAAATAATGAAAATCACCCATAATCCTAGTATTCCAGAATAGTTACTTTTTAACATTGTATCTGCTTACAGTGTTTTTACTTTCTTGTATTTATATGTAGTTTTATTTTAGAGAACTGCATCAGTCTATAAAAAACTATTAGTCTACTATTTCAAATACGCAGTATATCCTAAAAATCTTTCCATGTCAATAAGTCTGTATTTTTCACTTAAAATTATTTTGTTTTTTTATTATGGAAATTTTCTATCGGGCACGTAACAAGAGAGAATAGTATAATTAATGAACTTACGTGTGCCCATCACTCAGCTTCAACAAAGGCCAACCCATGGCCAGTCTTGTTTTATTTATACCTCCCCCAAATAATAATAATTTCTTTTTTAAAAATTAATTAATTAATTAATTTTTGGCTGCATTGGGTCTTCGTTGCTGCGCACGGGCTTTCTCTAGTTGCGGCTAGCGGGGGCTACTCTTCATTGTGGTGCACAGGCTTCTCATCACAGTGGCTTCTCTTGTTGTGGAGCACAGGCTCTAGGCGTGCAGGCTTCAGTGGTCGTGGCACGCTGCCTCAGTAGTTGTGGCTCATGGGCTCCAGAGTGCAGGCTCAGTAGTTGTGGCACACGGGCTTAGTTGGTCCGCAGCATGTGGGATCTTCCTGGACCAGGTCTCGAACCCGTGTCCCCTGCATTGGCAGGCAGATTCTTAACCACTGCGCCACCAGGGAAGCTCAGTAATTTCTTAATATAATAAAATAACCAGTCAGTATTCAAATGTCGATATTGTCTCAATATTTCATAAGTTGATTTGTTTGCATCAGGATCCCAGTAAGACTCATACATTGCATTTGGTGTAGAGAAGGCATTTTTAATGGCTACATAATATTTTATGGCTCTACCCCCTCTTGATGGATATTTAGGTTATTTGTACTTCTGCTATTATAACAGTGCTATAGGTTCTCTCGCCTTCTGAGATGGCCCACACTCTGTCTGTGGAGTGCATTTCTGTCTAAATAAATCCACTTCTTACCTATCAAAAAAAAAAAACCCAACAGTGTTATAGTGAACGTTGTAGGTGTATCTTTCTTTGCATGTTAGCTGAATAAAGCCATAGTTTAAATTTCTATATGCGGGATGAAATTTTGATAGGGAATGCCAAATTGTACTTCAAAAGATGACATCAGTTTACATTCCCACCAATGGTGTGTGAAATCTTTTTTCTTTTCACTACATGAAAAAGGGAGAGTTAATAAGCTCTTAAAGATCATTGAGTAAAAATGGGCAGTTCAGTCAATAGAAAAATGGGTGCAGGATTTGAGCATGCCTTTCATAGTAAAAGAAATACTAGTGGTTTAGAAGTGTAATATGTAAAAAGATTTTCAAGCTAATTCATAATTGAAGGAATGCCAATCAAAATGAGGTGTTGGGCTTCCCTGCTGGTCCACTGGTTAAGACTCTGTCTTCCACTGCAGGGGGCTCGGGTTTGATCCCTGGTCCAGTAAGTTCCGCGTGCCTCAAGGTGTGGCCAAAAAAAAAGAAAAAAAAAACCCACGAGGTGTTGTTTTTTCACCTAGCCGATTGGCAGACATTAAAACTTAGATAATAACCTGTCTTGATAAGGCTGTGGGTGGAATCAGTAGCTGCAGACATACAAGGTATTCTGTTCTTGCTTACCTTGTGCAGATAGTGTATTTGCCTGGGATTTACACATTCTAATTGTCTGTTAAGTCTTCTAAAAGTCTTTTTAGAAATAATACAGACAATGATTCCTTTTGTTCTAAAGAATCATAGTGTACATTTGTTGAGCACTTGTCTGTATGTAACAGGCACTGTTCTAAACGTTTTTGTTATATTGTTTTAGTTTGGGCTCCCCTGTAAGCAGAGCCCGAGACAAGGCTAGATTTTTGGGAGGTAATTGCAGGAAGCAAGAGTGAGGGATCAGTGGGGAGAGATAGGGAAAAGAGGAAAAGCCAATATTAAGGGCACGTTACTGAGGTTCCTGCTGTGGACATTGGAAACCGGCTTCTGTCAAGACCTGCTGAGAAGCATGCAGAATGCCTCTGAAAATTGCCCACCTGAGGGTTAACAACACCAGTTCCTCTCCCTCTTGGGTTGAAGGTTACCCCTGGGGGCATGAAGTCCCCTGTACATCCTGTTGCTCAGGCAGCCCCCAACGGGATAGATGTTCTGAGGGCAGAGAATAGAAAGACTGCAGTGCACAGGTGGGATGCTTGTTAGAGTGAGACGGGTTTGAACTTGTGAGAAATTATCCATTACTGTTGCACCTGAAATCTGGAAGACTTAAGAGTGGAGATTTGGGGCATCAGAAATATGTGCTATGGGTGTTAACTCATAAAGCAAACTTATTTATCAATCAGATACTTAATATAGCATTTACTGTGTTCTAAGTACTTTACAAATATTGATGCATAACATTCCCTGTAAGACAGTGCTGTTAACCCATTTATAGTAAGGGCCCTGGGGTCACAGGGAATTTAAGAAATTTGATCACACAACTAAATTTAACTCAAAGCCAGACCACCTGGTTCCAAAGTTCCTGCTCTGAAGCACATTATAATCACAGAAACTGTTTTATCGAGATTCAGCCGTAGCAACCTTTCCTGTGATGGAGATAGTGAACCCAGCATCCTCTTGGTTATCTGTGAAAGTGTCTTTGACGGGTGATCTTTTTCATCTGTATATGGACATCTTGCCTGAATAAGAAGTTTGTATTATTTAACTTTTTATTTTCTTTCTTTTGAATGTGTTTGTAAATCATTCAAGGATAATAACCCTATTTACTTTTTCGTAATTTAGCATAGAATCTGATGAGTTTACCAGAAGGGTTATATGCTGGGGTTTATTTGGCTAACATTTATTGAGTGTCTTATGTATTTCAGACCCCGATTTAATCATTTTATCTTGCTCCTAAAAAGCTACACTGGATTGTTCAAAGTGCTTTGTATTGAAGGTTTGGTATATGACTTAATAAATATGACCAGCAGTGTGATATTATTTTAATTGAGCTGCTTCCCAAAAGTGTGCTCATTGCACACTCAGTTTATGATGGTATATTGTTACAGATTATCTACTCCCAAATTGCTTTCCCTTTTTTATTTTTTTTTGTGGTTTGCCTTTGAATCAGTTTACAGACCCCCAGAGGACAGACAGGAGAAGGGCAAGATGATTTTGTTGCTTATTATCTCTAGATATGTTTATGTTTTGTTTCAGGAATAATACTACAGTATCTGCATACTTTTGTGAAATCACCTATTCTTGTTTTTTGTTAGATTTGGCCTGGTGACTGGTTAAAATAAGAAGTGGTTATAGATTTTCTTTGGGTTTCATTTATCCATATTTCATTTTATTTGACAAAAACTATGCTTACTAGGTGCGATGCAATGTTCTAAGTACTCAATGAATTCTTGAGGAAGGTACTATTCAATTTTATAAATGAGGCAACTGAGGCAAAGAGAGATTAAGTAATAATATGCAGCTAGTTAAGCGGCAGAGCTAGGATTCAGACCCAGGTACTCTAGTGGAAGTCCAGTACTCTTAACCACTGTGATGCTAAGGTCCTGCCACTGTACCAGTTTGAATTCAGTAGTCTTAATTTCTTTATCCCTCTTCTTAAAGAAATAGAAAACCCCAGTCAGATAAGCAGAGATCTCAAACTATAGATGCTGACTCAATATTAAAGTGATTTATGAGCATTATGTTGATGGCAAACATCTTCAGACAAAATATTTTTTAAATGCTATTTGCTTTTTTCCTTCCAGTTTTATTGAGATATAATTGACACATAGCACTGTATAAGTTTAAGGTGTTGCAGCATAATGATTTGGCTTACATACATTATGAAATGATTATCACAGTTCATCTCATTTGGTACAACATTAAAGAAATAGGAAAAAAATTTTTTCCCTTGTGTTGAGTACTCTTAGGATTTACTCTCGACAACTTTTCATGTATAACATATAGCATGTTAATTATATTTATCATGTTGTACATCAGACAGAAAATATTTTAACTAAAGTCTTTGCTTCTCCCTAGTTACTTATATCAAATTGCACATCTTGGAGATGATGATGAAGAACCTGAGTTTTCATCTGCCATGCCTCTGGAAGAAGGAGATACATTCTTTTTTCAGCCAAGACCACTCAAAAACCTTGTGCTGGTTGATGAGTTGGACAGCCTCTCTCCCATTTTGTTTTGCCAGGTGAGGGTCTTTCCAGTCACTCCATAATGAACGGTGCTAGCCAACTGTTTCTGAATCTGAATGAGTTTAAAGTTTTAACTCCAGTTAAATTAAGGTCTAGTTTAAGAGGTTCATCAGCGTATCTGTGGTATTGCCAGAGTATAAGGGTGAAGCAACTAAAGGTAGTTGGGTAATTAAAAACCATTACATAAATCCTTGGGCTTAAAAAAATTTTTTTTTAATGATAAAAATCATGTTTTATAAAAATTCAGACTGTACAAAAGATAAAAAGTAAAAGTCCAACCCCCAATCTTTTCAACCCGCTATCCCACCGAGGCTGTGCCATTAATACCTTCCTGTGATTGCTTCCAGGCATTTTCTCTGCGTCTATAAGCATTGTGTGTTATACTTTTCTTTTTAATGTAAATATGCTCATATCCTTTACAGTATTCTGAAGTAGATCTTTTATCACTTAACAGTCTGTGAATATCTATATCTCATTTTAACACTCATTTCCTCCATAAAGTACTCCACAGACACTGGGATCAGTCAGTAACAGAACCTTTTTGGGAACCCAGGGTGGCCCAAGATGGGAATTGTGTCACTCACTACTGGCACTCAAGTGTAGCAGAAATTTTACCATGCTGTTGCATCCTGGATTCCTGGGGTTCCAGTGATCATTAGGCACCACCCTACCCTGTCTAGATGATTACACTTTTAGTGCAAGAGTTTTGCTCACTGTGTGCCAAGGACACACAGTCAGTATTCAGGCACTCTTCCTGGTAAAATTAGCAGTTCTGAAGTTAACTGCTTTTGTTCTTTTTGAGAAAGGGTTAGTCCTGAGGGCAATAGAAAATAAGTATGAATAATTCCTAATTGGATTTTTACTGATTTTTTTTTTTCTGCTTTCATTGGAATTTGAGGAGATAATTGTGTAAATAGTTTGTAGGTCAAGAATAACAGGAAGTTCAGGTATCTGTAGCAGGGCTATAAGCATTTTTTGCCATGTATCTCTTTACTAGCCTAGTGAGGCTTCTGGATCCCCTCTGTGAATAATGTTTTTAAATGCGTATAGTAATAAACATGATAGCCAAGAGAGCAAATTTTTTTTTAAATTGTGAAAAATTAGTATATGTGCTTCTGTAATGGGCTTAAAATAACAAGATAGTGCATTTAAAATAGGTGAGTTAATTTTTTAAAGAACTCAGTGTGAAGGTTGTATATGCTCACAACCCACATGCTTATCCATGTTACAGTAGGCTGCACTGCCTTACAGTCAAGAATTTTCATTTGAATTGTACAGTTTGACAAAACTACAATATAAAGAACTTGTTTCCACATGTTGATCAACAAATATTTGTACTGGAAAGCAGCTAGATGTCTGGGGTGACTAGTACAAGAACACATGGCTTCCCCATTTGGTGGCAAACAGCCAGGTGCAGAGTTACCCTGTAATTGGTCAGATACATCATAGGAACATCTGTAGTAGATAGGGCAGCTGTGATCATGTGCGTTCTAACAGCAGATCTAGTAAATGTAATTTTGAAATCGTGATGAGGGAAATGATATTTGGAGGTATCTATAAACTTTAATATTGGTGACAAAGTCACGGATAACGATAATATAATTTATTGTCTATATTTTTAGTTGGAAGGAAATGCTGAGATTTCAGTTTGAGGTTATATAACAATTTCACTAATTGTAAGAAATACTTTGTTAACTCAAGAACTGATACAGGTGGGACTTCCCTGGTGGTCCAGTGGTTAAGACTCCGTGCTTCCACTACAAGGGGCACAGGTTGGATCCCTGGTCAAGGAACTAAGATCCCACATGCCACGCAGCATGGCCACAAAAAAAAAAAAGGACAAGCTTTTTTTGTTGGTAAAACTTGCTGCTTCAAACTGTTTGCTTTTTGGAACATTGGGTCTATCCACTCCATGCCCCCAGGGCCAGTAGCAATATTTAAGCCTAATAAACTAAAAAGTGGTTTGTCGCCCTGAGAACAATCAGGGTTGGGTATGGAAAAGTAGCAGAAGTAGACATTTTTTCCCCTTTCTCTGTGCAGATAGCTGACCTGGCCAATGAAGACACTCCACAGCTATATGTGGCCTGTGGTAGGGGACCGAGGTCATCTCTGAGAGTCTTAAGGCATGGACTTGAGGTAAGATTGGAATTTCTAGATCATATGCAGGGTTTGGAGGAAAGCATTGACAAAGCAGCCTAAGGCTTTATTCTGATGAGATCAAAGATGTATTTAATGTTTCTGTGAAAGAAAAATGTTTTCTGCCTCCCCATTTCCATAAAGTTTAGAGTTTAAATTTCCTGTCCTTTAACATGTTAGCACAGTAGGCACATTTTAAAAATCTGGCAAATAGGGATCAAAGGGGAGAAATACGTCTGTTAGTTCCAGGTTCAGTTGCCATTACGTGGAGGTTAGGAAATCTGCATGACACATTTTACTCAGTTTCCTTTTAGTGTTGGTCTTTTTTCGTAGCTTTTAGATACTTATATTATTAACTATGTTAATATTGTGTATATATTTTTGTATCTTATTACGTTTCTGATTACTGTGTGCTCTTATGTCATGTCATTTTTAATGTTTTTGCAATATATCTCCACAGTGGGTGGATTAGAATTTATTTAATGAATCCTTTATTTTTTTAAATTTAATTTTTTTTTTATATGGCAGGTTCTTATTATGTATCTGTTTTATACATATTAGTGTATATAGGTCAATCCCAATCTCCCAATTCATCCCTTCACCCTCCCACCCCCCGCAATGAATCCTTTATTGTTGGACTTTTTAGGTGATAATGGATACTCAAAATTACCTTCTCAAATCCCACACCCTCTTCTCATCATGGTTCTAGTGTTGATGGCTTTTAGCAAGTGCCCTGGACTTGATTTTGTTAGGAGTAAAATAAAGCTTTCTCTGACAGTTTGCTCTTAGAGGTTGAGGTTGAGCAGACTCCAGGCTCTTAGAGGCCCACTGCCTGTTTTTGGAAATTTTTATTGGAACACAGGGAAGACGACCTTGGTTTTGAATTCTGACTCTACTACTTAATAGCTATTACTAAGCTTTATAGGACCTGCCTTAAAGGATTGTTGTGTGAATTAAATGAGAATGCGTATGAAGCACTTAGCTCAAGTTCTGGCATATAGTAACTGTTCAATAAATGTTAGCTATTAATAGTATAGTTTCAGAGAATTCAAAAAATTTTGACTGCCAAAATATTCATCAGGTCACCAAATTTTCGATGACTTGAACCCAATTTAGACCAGTAGTTCTTGATTAGTTACTTACTGCTAATTGGATCCTGTCGAGCATCTGATTAAAGCAAGCACTCAACACAAAAAATACATATATGCATTAACAGAAAATTTTGTATACCGTGTAAGAGATAAAGGACCCAACTAAGAATCATTGTTTGTGAGTCCTCTGCTCCCTCCTAATTTTTTCCAATTCTATTAAAAAAAATCTGTGTTATATAAAACTATTTTAAAATTGTTGGACGTTGTTGTCTAGCTAGGTTATGGTCTCAGTTGAACAAGGTCACTGTCAGATATTACATTTGGTGTATAGAGTGTGGTATACCTGACATTTACGTTTTATTGATGGTGAAGTTTTCGAAGATTCTCCTGTACCACGATCAGGTATTCCTGCTATTATTACGTCAGTAAACCAACAAAAGGGTAATGTCTTTCATGTATATACTTGCGTTCTTCCTATAAGATGTAGTTCCACTGTACAGTATAATAGGCTGCCTAATTTTTTATTTCTAGGTCATTTAAAAAATACTTAGGGCTTCCCTGGTGGCGCAGTGGTTGAGAATCTGCCTGCCAATGCAGGGGACACGGGTTCGAGCCCTGGTCTGGGAAGATCGCACATGCTGCGGAGCAACTGGGCCCGTGAGCCACAGCTACTGAGCCTGCGTGTCTGGAGCCTGTGCTCCACAACGAGAGGCCGCGACAGTGAGAGGCCCGCGCACCGCGATGAAGAGTGGCCCCCACTCGCCGCAACTAGAGAAAGCCCTCGCACAGAAACGAAGACCCAACACAGCCAAAAATAAAATATATTAAAAAAAAAAAAATTCTTAATAAAATTTTTATTTTAGAATGGTTTTAGATTTACAGAAAAATTGCAAGGATATTACAGTTAATGTATAACCCACACCTAGTTTTCTCCTCTAGATCATTTTGAGTTCATCTTACATATTGCATTTACTCTCATTTGAGAGCCTATAGGACATTCAGAGGATTCTTGACTCTGACCTTAAGGAGCATAAAAATCTAGTAGGAAGAACAAAACAATTCCTCAGATCACTTTTTAGGTAAGTGTCCTAAGAGGTGATGATTGTGATTCCTGTGAGAACTTACAAGGAAGAGATGACTGCCAGCCAAGAGAATAAGGGAAGATTTTTCCTAAAGAATGTGGCATTTGAATTGTTCTGTGAAGGGAGATGGAATTTGGCCTTGAGGGAACAAAGAACAGAAATGGGAGGCTTCCCTGGTGGTGCAGTGGTTAAAAATCCACCTGCCAATGCAGGGGACACGGGTTCGAGCCCTGGTCCGGGAAGATCCCACATGCCGCAGAACAACTAAGCCCGTGCTCCACAACTACTGAGCCTGAGCTCCAGAGCCCGCGAGCCACAACTACTGAAGCCCAGGCGCCTAGAGCCCGTGCTCCGCGACAAGAGAAGCCATCGCAATGAGAAGACCAAGCATGCAATGAAGAGTAGCCCCCGCTCGCCACAACTAGAAAAAGCCCGCGCGCAGCAATGAAGACCCAACGCAGCCAAAAATAAAACGAATACAATAAAATAAATAAATAAATTTTTTTAAAAAAGAAAGAAATGGGATGCTAACTTAGATGGACTGTTTCATTCCCACATGCTCACTTTGAGGAGGATGCAGGCATGTTATACCCAAAGGAAGCATTTGGCCTTGGCTGCAACAACTGTCCTAGATGTTCCATCACTTCTTGCTGAAGTCTGTTATGGGAATTGCCAATACCTCTAGCGTTTTGGTTCTTATGTTCTTTTTGACTAGATTGTTCCAATGTTTTAATCAAGTACACAGTGTGAGCCCTGCTATGTTGGGACTGTATTATCTAGTGTAGTTGTAAGTAAGGATCTGAGTTTCATGCTGACTGGATCTGTGGTTTGTCTCCTCTCCCTGTCAGGTATCAGAAATGGCTGTCTCAGAGCTACCCGGTAACCCCAATGCTGTCTGGACAGTGCGTCGGCACATTGAAGGTAAGCAGCCCTTTCCCAACAGTCAAAATGAGGGTCTGGGTGCCATTGACAATAGAAGGCTTAAGAAACTGCATTCATAATGCTTCTATATCACATCATCTAGCACCATATACTAGAAACTTCTTCTGACTCAACACCATGTTTTTGAGGCTGTCCCAATCAGGGTGCCTTCACTTACTACTTTTTGTACACATGGGTAAGGGGAGCATAGGGTGGCTGTTCAGCACATATACACTTGAGTATCATAGATAGAGCTGTCGTATGTTGTGTTCTTTGACTGTATTCATCTTTAAGATACTCTTTCCATTTGTGTGAGGAATATGGTGTAAGGGAAAGTTTTTGCTGCTTTTTTCTTCAACGATGTTTTCTCTCATTGTGCTGAAATCACAGTGAAATTAAAGGTATTATTCTGGATATTAAGAGATTGGTAAAGCTTGTTAATGTCCTACTCAATAGGTATAGTAGTTGTGTTTAAGGAAAGCGGAGGTTGATTGAATGGAATCAGAATTTTAGAGTGAGTGGAAAAGAAAGGATGGAGGAAAGAGGAAGTCTGAGCTCCTGAATAAAAATGGTCACCTCATCCTAAAAAATTGAAAGTTATGCGAAAATTCTTTTTAGTGCAATAGCAGGAAAGTCTTGTGACAACTGAATTTCAGTTCCTTAGAGATGAAACTCAATTCTCATTTTCCCTTTGATTCTTTGGGATCGTAGGTCATTTCTATTCCTAGACCTCATTTTCCTCTTGTTCCCTCAGGAATGTGGGACTGGCCAATATACAAAGCTTTTTCAAGAAATCAGCTGGAAATCTTCCTGCTATTTAGATGTTTTGGTTGTATGGAACAAATTTAAGGGAGCTGGGAAATGTGGAGGAGGGAAATCTCATTTCTATTAATAGAGTACACATTTTAGTGGATTTTGTCTTCGTGTAAGCATTGGAATCCAATCTGAGTTGAGTAGAAAGAAAAAGTGAATAGGAAATTAGTAGGTTCATTTTAGCTGAGAAGGTAATTATTGGATGATTGGTTTTGAAAGATTTCCCCATTTTGTATAATGTCTTCATAAAGAAGCTGGTCACTGTTGACGTTCACCTTTAGCTTGGTGGCAGATTGGCTGGTTGATATTTAGGCTCTTAAAAACATTTCCCAGACTGTTTGAATTAGAAAGAGCCTTTGAGATAAAACCTAGTTTGTTCCTTTTTTTTTGTTTGTTTTTGTTTTCACTTATTAAACTTTACTGTAAAATCAATTTAGATTTGCAGGAAAGTTAACCCCTCATTTTTATGAAGAAGACCGAAAATCACAGGCGTTGACTGTCCCAAGATAGGGCACCTAGGTAATAGAGACTGAAAGCGGTGTCTCCCGAATCTCAATCCAGTGTTCATTTGACTAACCCTATAGTGAGTCTGGGTCATGCTGGTTTTCTAGGATAAGTTCAGTATTCTCATTCTGCTACCTTGTAATTAAGATAAGACTCTACTCTCAGGGCATGTGCCATCTAAAAAAGAAGATAAGGGCTTCCCTGGTGGCGCAGTGGTTGAGAATCCGCCTGCCAATGCAGGGGACACGGGTTCGAGCCCTGGTCTGGGAAGATCCCACATGCCGCGGAGCAACTAGGCCCGTGAGCCACAATTACTGAGCCTGCGCGTCTGGAGCCTGTGCTCCGCAACAAGAGAGGCCGCGATAGTGAGAGGCCCGCGTACCGCGATGAAGAGTGGCCCCCGCTCGCCGCAACTAGAGAAAGCCCTCGCACAGAAACGAAGACCCAACACAGCCATAAATAAATAAATAAATAAATTTTAAAAAAAGAAGAAGATAAGTATAAAAAACTGTTGTGTGTTCTGATGTGATGAAAGGCACAAGCAAGCATGTTGCCAGGAGGGGTTAGAGGAGAGGGAACAGGCATGTGTTTGAGAATCAGGAAAGGCTTTGGGGGTAAGTTAGATAAGTTCGTGATAAGTGGTATGTTGCATGATGGAACTTGTAGCTGAAAAGTTTTGTCCTCTAGATACCAAAATCTAGGAAATGAATACATCTTGATAAATTTTACTCTTTAGAAACTATAATTTGGGTTATCACCCACAAAACAGGTCAAGTTCTCTCTGTTCATTCTCTTTCCAGATACCCTAAGTTACTATTCCACATGTCCACACATGCTGCAGTCTTCCAGGCAACTACTAACCTTGGCTGGTACTTGGTGATGCACACTACCAATACCAAGCCTTTTTTTCTCTTCCACAGGTGGCTGGTGAAGGTGCTGATCACCACAGGTGTGTACCTTGTACCTATTGCTAGGGTCTACTATGGGGTCTTAGAGATTACCCAGGGAGAGGGACCTGCACAAAATATTGAGGCTGCCCTGGTAGCATCTTTCAGAGGGTAACTTTGCAGTTGGCTCTCCATGTGCAGTGTTAGTGGTGCACACCCATCTGCCTGTATGTTAAATAGTCTGAGGCAGGAATCACTTTCTCCCACAGAATATGGAACATGTGGTTAATTTGCCTCTCATTAAGCTGAAAGAGGCTGTAGCTAGAAAATCTTAACTTCATACTCTCCCTTGATGTTTTGGTATGTTCCACGTGTACTGACTGAAAGATTAGGTCCTGGAGAAAGCCCCCCTTTTTTCTCTTTCTTTTGAGTATAATCAAGACTGTGCTGAGGCAAGACAAGCACTGAGTAGTCTGAGTATAGAGTGAGAATGAGACATTGGAGGCTTAAATCATCTGGATGGTCACTCACTTTTCCCTTTGGAGTAGTGAGCTGTTTTTTGAGCCTGAGATACTAAGGCGGGGGAAAGAAGAAAGCATTCCCTCTTCTGTGGGCTGCTTCCCTATTGCTCAGACAGATAGAAGTCCTGTTTAACTGAGACAAAGATGCGTCCTCATATCCTAATAGATTCTTCACTGAGGTATGAACTAATGGTCTTTCATATGAAATTTGAAACCTCTGGAAGAAGGCAACATAGATTTCATAGTTCATAGTCATTTATCTTGACTGAAGCTTGATTTTGTTCTAAAGTCCCCCATTTAACCTATAACCTGCCTAGGACACAAGAGCAGCTTATCTGTTTCTGGTCCTCCTGGCCATAGAATGGAAAGGGTAGAAGTTACAGTGTGCTTAGTATTTACAGGGTAGTGGATATTTTGAGGAAATCCGTGATGTAAAGCAGTTTTCAGACATCAGTCATTGCTTTACTCCTTGTTGAACTGCCCAGCAAACGTAAGACCCTATTTAAGTCCACCGAGCATCTCTTTATTTTTATACCTGAGCAGTCTGGGGCCTTGGGTCAGAGGAAGGATAAGGGCCCAGGCAGCCCTTTTTCCTCACTCCCCTCATTCTCTGCATGTAAGTTATAAATGTGTGGTTTCTTTTCTGGAAGCCCACCTTTTCCCTTGACTGAAGGAAGAGGCCGAAATCCTGACCAGTTTGAGCCCATTTCTGTTTGGCTTTAATTTGCTCTGGCACAGCATTTAAGATACAAGGTTTCAGTGTTGAGAACATGGGAAAGGACACAATATTTATGTAATGTTAAAATTAAGCAATTCCTATTACTTTTACACACCAGAGATTTCCAGTTCAAAAACTGAGAGCTGGAGCAAAGCTTCCAAGCTTGGTGTTGTGTGGAGAGCGATGATGGTTTTGTTGTGCGCTATTAAGGCGTCCATTTCAGAGACAACCACATCTGCACTCCATGTTTTATGATGTGAACAGTGCGGTCTTACAAAGCCATTTTATAAGGTGTCCCCAGGCATGCGATACATGTTGACAGTTATAATAAAGTAATCTAAAACCAATTATCTGCTTGTTCAGTGTTACTCCTTATGATGGAACCCTTACTCTGGATTCCTGGTGTAGCCATTAGATTATACCCATTGGGAAAGATCTTTGATCCTTGCCTTTCAGCCACTCATTCAGTGCACACGTATTGTTAACTGAAGCAACAGTTTTGCAGAATAGTACTTACCCTTACTATGAGGCATCCTCATAAATTATATTTATTTCTATATATTTATATTTTAAAATGCTGATTGCAATCCACCAAATTGATTTTATATCCTGCTAATAGGTCAGAACGCTACTATAGGTTATGCCAATAATACATTTTCATCTGGCCCCTTTTTCTGTAAAGAGCACTGATTCTGCTGAACTCATTGAGTAATCTTAGTTCAGCTGAATGACCCTTGGAGCAATCAAAATCCAGACTGTGTCCTTGATGTGAGTGGGGTGGATCAGGCCTATGGTGTTGAGCTCTGACAAGGACTCAGGCAAGCAGGATCCTTCAGCTGCTTCTGCTAAGAGTGAGGTAGCCACTCCAATTTAGTACCTTGTCTACTTGTCATTCCATCCCTTGTTTGCCTGATTTCTGTGTGAAGGGGACAGGAAGAGGGGAATTGATATAGAAAATTCAAATGTAAAGTAGGAAAATCTCAATTCATCTCAAAAAAATGAACATACATTTATTCAGCATTTATCAAGCTTTATGCCAAACATTGTGCTGGATGTGGGAGATACATACAGAAGTTGTCTTATGTTGTAGGGTGGAATGTGTAGGAAGTAGACAGCTTTTAACTATGGGATCTGTGTGAGAAACTTTTGGGGTTGCCTGTATACCTCTGACCTCCTTGAAAAACTTGTTGGTGTTTGTTTATCCAAGTACATTTTATTAAATGAAAAGCAAGTTCTAATAGGATTGCTCATGACCATCGAATGGTTATATTTTTAAATGTGAAAAACTAGAGAGTTCAAGGGCTGACAATATAAACTACCACCCCACCACCACCACCCGCCCCGTCCCTGGTTATCCAGTGTTCTTACATCATTCCTTTTGGGACATCCTAGGAGTCTCAGTTTCCAACCCTAGAATGACTTAGTCTCATGGAGGCTTAAGTAATCACTATTTTATTCATTAGGTCTTGTGTTCCCGCATAAGATACTTCTGGAAGAAGATGGGGCCCTTTCTTGGTTATAGCGAGTATCTCTTAAGAATGGATTGCGATTGGCATCTGAAACTCTAGCTTCAGTACATATAAATATTGTATACAAAATTTCCTCTTGCTTTCTTCTCTTGCATTTTTCTAGCAAATGTCTCAAGAAAATATTAATTTTCAAAGGTATTAGATGTGGGCTTGTCTACTTTACGTGCTGTTTAGCCATTTAAGGAAGCAAAGTATATGTGTAGGCTGTTATGACCTTTAATTATCTTTTGGATCGTCCTGTGCTGTTTGCCACGTCACACCGTGTGTGATGACTACACATAGGAGAAGTGCCTTGGAAGGTTTCTGAAGAGAATGCTTAGTGTGTCTCATTTGGCTTTGTAACTAATGAGTTCTTAGCTAACCCACTTCTTTCTTCTCTTTCCTTTTCAGATGAGTTTGATGCTTACATCATTGTGTCTTTCGTGAATGCCACACTTGTGTTGTCCATTGGAGAGACTGTAGAAGAAGTGACTGACTCTGGGTTTCTGGGCACTACCCCAACCTTGTCCTGCTCCTTGTTAGGAGATGATGCCTTAGTGCAGGTGAGGATTCTCAGAGAGCTACTTAACCTGCTCACCTTACTTTGTCCTTTCTTTGGCCTCATTATGGTGTAGATTGCTGGGTTCACATTTAAGGAGCTTTGAACTTCTTTGAAATGGATGCTGCAAAACATGAACTTTTTTGAAGTTAACCTTGCCTGGGACCTCTTAACTCTTTCTTGTCATTGACCCAACTGGTGCCTCAAATACAGTGCCTCTAGATCTGACAGATCTAATAGGTGTGAGGGTCATGCTTGAGTGATGAGTCAAATTGCTAAAGTTGGGTTTCTTTCTGTTACTGCTTCTAGGTGTATCCTGATGGCATTCGGCACATACGAGCAGACAAGAGAGTCAATGAGTGGAAGACTCCTGGAAAGAAAACAATTGTGAAGTGTGCAGTGAACCAACGACAAGTGGTGATCGCCCTGACAGGAGGAGAACTGGTCTATTTTGAAATGGATCCCGTATGTTATTTTACCATTCACTGTGGGACTTAATGTAGGGTTCAGAGGTGAAGATGGGAGTTGCAGTCCAGGTATCTAGATTATATATTCATAAGAAAGGGAAATGAACACTACCAAACGTAAAACAGTTGGCTGGTGGGAAGCAGCAACATAGCACAGGGAGATCGGCTTGGTGCTTTGCGATGACCTAGGGGGTGGGAAAAGGAGGGTGGGAGGGAGGGGATATGGGGACATGTGTATGCATATGGCTAATTCGATTTGTTGTGCACACAAAAAACTAACACAGTATTGTGAAGCAGTTATACTCCAATAAAGACCTATTAAAAACATAAAAAATAAAATAAAATTTTAAAAATGAAAGGGAAATGAGAAGGGAAAGTGTCCAAAAGCCCTTTACAAGGGGGTTGGAGGTGGATATGTTTTCATGTCTTTAATTCTAATTGGAGTTATGAAATGCCATCTTAGCAATGAAACACTTTTTCTGCCCTTCACACTCTAGTTTTCCACCAGATACTTGGCATATGTTTAGTTTCTGCAATCTGAATCAATTTCAGAAATTTTATTTTACTTTTATATATGGAAGGATGTTAGGTGTGTTTAATTATGTTCTTAAGAAGTCTCTGGATGTGGCCAACTTGTATAGTCCAACTGTACCTATGATTGAGGGTTTTTGTCCTTAACTGCCATATTTGAATTCTCTTTCACCCAGAGTATTTTCATGAACAAATAAACAGTTTTATGTATTTTCATTTCCTGAGAGCTAGGTTGGCTTAGAAAATTTGTGGTGCATTATACTGGTCAAGGGTCTCTTGATTCTCCTGTCAGTAATTTTGCTTTCCATTAGCCTGTAGAGTTTAGTCTTGGAACCTCAGGTAGAGATATTCTTGGTCATTGATTATAGTAAGAAGAGTGCGAGGAAGCAAAAAGGAACTTAACAAGCCCGCTTTGTTCTCCAGGCCCAGGGTTTGGGGGCAAGTTGGAGTGGTTTGTGACCTCTCTCTGTCTTCATTCCTGTAGTCAGGACAGCTGAATGAATACACAGAGCGGAAGGAGATGTCAGCAGATGTGGTGTGCATGAGTCTGGCCAATGTGCCCCCTGGAGAGCAGCGGTCTCGCTTCCTGGCTGTGGGGCTTGTGGACAATACTGTCAGAATCATCTCCCTGGATCCCTCAGTGAGTGTCACTCTCAACTTTAAGGATCTTCCACTTGGAACCTGAGCACCTGACCCTTTTTTTTTTTTTTTTTTTAACCTGACCCATTTTTGATGTCCCTCTCTGAGATCAGGTGGGCTGGACCCTGAAATCTCCACCTGCTGCTTCTCCTGATTATTGTAGCAGCACACCTCAGGAGTCTTCTGCAGTGCTTGCTTCTTTGGCTTATGTCTTGATTCCCTTTTTTAGTTTAAACAGAAACAAAAAAAAAATCCAAGATTGTGTTTGCAGAAAAGGGCCTTGGATGACTTTAAAGAGGCGCCCTTTGCATATTTACTTTTACTGTTATCCACTTTTGCAAAAAAAAAGGAAAGCACAATCCTCTCCAGAGATTGTTCTAAGGTTCAGTCTGAATAGAACTTCTTCAGGTTTTCCCTGTCCATGAGAAAGAGTTGTTCTTCACTTCTAGAATTAGATTTCTCTGGGTAAGTTTTTTCCAAAATTGGTCACTTCCCATGTTTTATTCTTTTCTCTTTCCCCCTTAGGACTGTTTGCAACCTCTGAGCATGCAGGCTCTCCCAGCCCAGCCTGAGTCCTTGTGTATTGTGGAAATGGGTGGGACTGAGAAGCAGGATGAGCTGGGTGAGAGGGGCTCTATTGGCTTCTTATACCTGAATATTGGGCTACAGGTAAGAGATCTAGAAGCTCACATTGTTGGTGTCAGGGCTTCTTTTACTTTCATGACTCCTTTGTTCAATACTGTGCCTGTGGTTTCAGTTACCCACCTTATGAGAAGTGAGCAGTGCTGCTCTGTGTTCCACTTATTTCAGCTCTAATTAGAACACATCAGGCCTAGAAAAAAGTATTTTTATGAAGAGTTTTTGATAAAAATGCTTAGCAATCACTGTTCTGTGGCAGAACTAGATGGGGTCCTTAAGAGTTGCCTATAGTTCTCACAGTATGCAGCTTTTGAAACTAATACGGTTGTCCTTTGGTATCGTTGGGAGATTGGTTCCAGGATCTCCCTTGGATACAAAAGTCTGAGGATACTCAAGTCTCTTATATAAAATGGCATAGTAATTGCATATTCTCATATACTTTAAATCATCTCTAGATTACTTAATTACCTAATACAAGGTGAATGCTATATAAATAGTTGCTGCAAATTCAAGTTTCGGTTTTTGGAATTTTCTGGAATTTTTTTTTTTCCCTCAAATATTTTTGATCTATGGTTGGTTGAATCCGTGGGTTCAGAACCCCTGGATACGGAGGGTCTCACAGTTCATAATGGGCTCCATTAGCAATAAAGGGCCCCTAGATGTTCCCTGTTGTCAAAGCACCTGAGCTCTTCATGGCCCGAAAGGCAGGAACCTAAGGATCAGAGATTGTCAGGGGTTTTGACCATGTATTGATACTTTTCGTTTTCATCTAGGCCAGGTCCTTTTTGCTTTTTAATTTTACTTCCTAATTTAGAAATTCTCAAACATGCCCAGGAGTTAGACTAATGTAATGCACCTCCATGTACCTGTTACCAGTTATCAGCACTTTGTCTTTTCCCCTTCTTTTCTTTTTCCTGGAGTATTTTAATGCAGATCCAATATGGTATATAGTTTCATCTTTAAGTACTTGAGAATGTAGCTGTACTTGAGGGGGGGGTGTGAGTGTGTGTGTGTGTGTGTGTGTGTGTGTGTGTGTGTGTGTGTGTGTGTTGAGGCCTTAATATGATCATGCTCAACAAAATTTAACAATTTCTTTGTTTGTTTGTTTATGGCTGGCTGCGTTGGATCTTTGTTGCTGCGCGCGGGCTTTTTCTCTAGTTGTGGCGAGCAGGGGCTACTCTTCGTTGCAGTGCGCGGGCTTCTCATTGCAGTGGCTTCTCTTATTGTGGAGCACGGCCTCTAGGCGCATGGGCTTCCGTAGTTGTGGCTCGAGGGCTCTAGAGTGCAGGCTCAGTAGTTGTGGTGCATGGGCTTAGTTGCTCTGCGGCGTGTGGGATCTTCCCGGACCCGGGCTCAAACCCGTGTCCCCTGCATTGGCAGGCGGATTCTCAAACCACTGCACCACCAGGGAAGCCCTAACAATTCCTTAATATCATCTGATACCCCCATATTCTAGTTTTCTCCTTTTTTTTTCTTTTCCCAAAAATGTTTTTACATTTGGTTCTACTCAGGATCTACATAAAGCTGTCCACAGTTTTCATCTGCTTGATTTATCTTTTTATGTTTCTTTTAATAACTGTCCCAACCTGTTAAAAAATTTTTTTTTAAAGAAACCAGATCATTTTTCTTGTGGAATTTCTCACCTTCTGGATTTGACAGAGTCATTCCTTGTGTGTTTGTTGTTCCTTTATCCTTTGTATTTCCTGCAAACTGGTGGGTAGATTAGACCATGCTATCCATTAAAAATATAATGCAAGCCACAGGTGTAACTTAAGTTTTTCAGTAGCCACAAAAAAGGAACAGATGGAGTTAAATTTTAATGTTTTATTTAACCTAGTATATCCAAAATATTTCAATTTGTAGTCAGTAGAAAATTAAGATATCTTACGTTTTCTCCCTTTTATTTTTTTGGGAATGGGGAGAACTAGGTCTCTGAAATCTGCTATTTGGTACTTTGCACGTAACAGCACTTTTTTTAAAAAATTTATTTTTGGCTGCATTGGGCCTTCGTTGCTGCGTGCAGGCTTTCTCTAGTTTCTCTACTCTTAATTGCGGTGCGCAGGCTTCTCATTGCAGTGGCTTCTCTTGTTGCGGAGCATGGCCTCTAGGCGTGCAGGCTTCAGTAGTTTTGGCTCGAGGGCTCTAGAGTGCAGGCTCAGTAGTTGTGGCGCATGGACTTAGTTGCTCCGCGGCATGTGGGATCCTGGACCAGGGCTCGAACCCGTGTCCCCTGCATTGGCAGGCGGATTCTTAACCACTGCGCCACCAGGGAAGTCCTAACAGTACACTTCTAATTCTGACTAACCACATGTGGCTTGATTGATGGCTATAGTATTAGATAGCACAGACCAAGAGGTTGATCAGATTCAGGGTTTTTTTGTTTTTTTTGTTTTTTTGTTTTTGGTGAGGGACAAGAATATTTTTATAGGTGCCATTTGTTTTCCTATTACATCAGGTGGCATATGAAGTCTGGTTGTCCCACTTTAATTTAGTGATGTTAGAATGTTAGTATCTATTTTAAATGACCTGTTTTAAAGCTCTCTGTCCATCTTTTACTTAATAACAGCCAGTGATACACATTGCCTAGATTCATTAGGGGTTGGGAAGTGATGGTTTTCTATTTCATTCTTTAATTAGCTGGAACTTTTCTCTAGAGACAAAATTTGCTTTATATCTTTGCTTAACCCTGAAGTACAGTTCATATAGGGAAAGGATAAATGTTTCATTTTTTCCCCTTTGTTCACTTATTTTCAGAGTAAGGAGTTGGTGCCGTAGCATACTCCAATGAAGACTGATGAAGTGTTTGTTTCTGTTTTTTTTTTAAATAACGTGATGCACTTGCAGATTTTATGATATTTGTGCATCAAACTGTTGTAGTCTTTGTTTTGGATGCTAAATTGCCACATTTTAGATGAGTGGGAGTTCCCCTTTCAAGTTGGCTCCTTTGTCCTTTTAACATGACCCCACTATATTTGGGGGCTTCCTTCTGGCACAATGAAGTGCCCCACACACATTTGGAATATTCTTGCTTCAGACCTGAAGAAGCCATTTCTCTTAGGATTCTTATTCTTTTTAAGGGAAATGGTATTTATAGACCACAGTAGGCATGGATATTAAACAGTGCATATATCTTAAAACTTAAAATTATGAAGAAGAGTTTAACATACTTGGTAAAAATATTTTTAAGGATATACAGTGAAAAGTAACTGTGCTTTTCACTTAGTAAATACTCAATAGCCATCTGAGTGAGTGAGTGATTTAGGAGAGAGTGAATGAATGGCTGGCTGATTACTATATATTTAAACCACCTAGTCATTTCCTTCCATCTGCTCTGAAATTAAATAAAGTAGCTAAAGAAGCTTCCATTATGTATAGGCTTTAACCACTCCTCTCCTTTTTATTAGAATGGTGTGTTGCTGAGAACTGTCCTGGACCCTGTCACTGGGGATCTGTCTGACACCCGCACTAGGTACCTGGGGTCCCGTCCTGTGAAACTCTTTCGTGTCCGGATGCAAGGCCAGGAGGCAGTAAGTAATGAAAGGGGGCAGATAGTGTTTTTGGATGTTAGTGACATCAGCTGAGAAAAATCCCCTTGGTATAAATTTTGCTGTCATTAATTCACCAGTATTGTAGTTAGTTGACATTAGCTTTATCTTGATTAGTTTCCTTCATGTGGGAAGTCTTGGGTCTCTTAATCTAGAGCTTCTTAACTGGATTTGCATGGCACTGTGCCATGATTTGGTTATAGGTGAGTTAGAGTATTGATCCCTTCAGTCCTGAGGCTGAGCAAATGGAGTACACTGACAGCTGGAAACCTCCCATGTAGGATACCAGTACCCAGGAGCAACCTGGTATCAGTGTCATGGCTTACTGTGTAATGTGAAAGAGGCTGGTAAACATTGTGTCCTTTGTAGCTAAGAATATCAGTGTTGCTGGGTGCTCTGCTAGTTCTTTACTTGTTACTGCATTTAATACTTGCAACTATCCAGCCTTGTGATAGTATTCCCATTTTACACATGTGGAAACTGGGGCTCAGAGATTGATTAGTAGGTCATCTGGCTAATAGCCAATGCTTTTAGCAAATAGTAAGCCATACTGCCTCTTCTCTAGGCCTGTTTTTCTTAAGGTAGCCCTATAGGTTTCTAAAATTCCTTGGGATATTCTGCACACTGAAATTTGGGGATAGGATAATTTGGTTAGCATACCATGTTTGGGCTTTTCCCAAGCTTATTGGAGATGTTTTTCTTTCCTCAGGTGTTGGCCATGTCAAGCCGCTCATGGTTGAGCTATTCTTACCAATCTCGTTTCCATCTCACCCCCCTGTCTTACGAGACCCTGGAATTTGCATCTGGCTTCGCCTCTGAACAGTGCCCTGAGGGCATTGTGGCCATCTCCACCAATACCCTGAGGTGAGAGAGTCCCACAGTTGAAGCCCCGCAAGAGGCTGCAGAGAGCTGACTCTGCCATGGCACTACTGTGTTGTAGTTGAAACCTTCATTTGGCTCAGGATTTAAGTACCTGGTAGCCAAGTCTTGGTGTTTGGGAGTTTTAGCTTCTGTTTAGACCTTCAGGGCCAAGTTTTTATACTCAGCAGTGTAGTTCAGTCTCTGAGATTTAAGATTCTTGTTTTCAAGGGCCATGCCATTGGATTGGTTTTAGAGCAGGCGTTGTTGGCTCACTGATAATCTTTTCTCACTCTGTCTTGCATTTGCAGTGTTATATCTTAAATATTAACCAATATAAATTATTTAGGCCTTTTGCAGGTTGACAGATTATTTACACTGATCACATTGGAGTGAACACTGTCTGTATTGCAAGATGGAAAATAACCTATTCAGTTTGACTGTCTCAAGTTTTGGCGGTTGGTTGTGTTTGTTTTCTTTTTTAACCCTTTAATGCCACCAGTGTCATACATGTCCTGGTTATAACTGTTGGCTGTTTACAGTGGAACTCTGACTTCTAGATATATGAATCACTTTCTGCTTAATCAAGTGAACTGCCAGATTTGTTTGCGAAAACTTTTGAAAGTTTTCAGTCATTGTCGCTCTCTTTCTAAGCGTCAGCACCTTTGTATACCTTATGCTCCAGCAGAATTACTCTCCCTGCATACCTCCATATATTCCTTCCTGGTGTTTTATCTCTGCACCTGTCCTTGGAATGCTTCCCACACACATCTCTGCCTTTCAAGGCCTAGCCTCATCCATGTATCCTCTAATTGTTTTATCGACGTGTGCTCTCTATCTCCTTGATTCCTTATTAATTTTGACAATTCCACAGGTTTTCAAACTTTTTTTTTAGCAGCAGAACATTTTTCCCCCAGAACAATATCAGGGAAGGCTGCTGTGTGAAACTTAAAAGAAGAATTCTTGGGAACATAGTTTAAACACCACTGTCCATAGTACTTACTGTCAGAACCATTCACTTTTACTTTTGGTTATTATGAATAACGCTGCTGTGAACACTCATGTACAAGTTTTTATGTGGGTGTATATTTTTATTTTTCTTGGGTATGTACCTGTAAGAGTGGAATTGCTGGTAACTGTTTAACTTTTTGAGGAGCTGCCAGGCTGCTTTCCAAAGTGGCTAGACCATTTTACATTTTCACCAATGGGGTTTGAGGATTCCAATTTCTGCACATCTTTACCAACACTTGTTATTATCTGACTTCTTGATTCTAGCCATCCTAGAGAGTGTGAAGTGATGTCTCATTGTGGTTTAGATGTGCATTTCTTTGATGGTTAATGATGTTAAGCATCTTTTCATGTGCTTATTGGCTCTTTGTTCTTCTTTGGAGTAATGTCTATTCAGATCCTTTGCCCATTTTTTAATTGGGTTATTGTCTTTTTATCATTGAATTGTAAGAGTTCTTTTTATGTTTTAGATACAACTGCCTTATCAGATAATATGATTTGCAGATATTTTCTCCTGTGGATTGTCTTTTCACTTTCTTTTTTTCTTTTTTCGGTATTTATTTATTTATTTATTTATTTATGGCTGCATTGGGTCTTCGTTACTGCGCATGGGCTTTCCCTAGTTGTGGTGAGTGGGGGCTACTCTTAGTTGTGGTGCGCAGGCTTCTCATTGCGGTGGCTTCTCTTTGTTGCGGAACACAGACTCTAGGCGTGTGTGCTTCACTAGTTGGGGCTCGCGGGTTCTTGAGCGCAGGCTTAGTAGTTGTGGCGCACGGGCTTAGCTGCTCCGCGGCATGTGGGATCTTCCTGGACCAGGGCTTGAACCCATGTCCCCTGCATTGGTAGGCGGACTCTTAACCACTGTGCCACCAGGGAAGTCTTCTCTTTTCACTTTCTTGGTGGTATCCTTTGGCACACAAAAGGTTAATTATTTTTTAAAGAATTATATTTTAAAAACTCCATCTGAGAACTGCCTGAAGTCACCTTGGGTATCAGCAGTGGTATATGCCCCACTTTGACAAACGCTGGCTAGCTTCATGTTTTTCAAGGAAGAATACAACATGGGAGCATCTGTGTCCCTTCCCATGTTATGTTTCTCCCTTAGGACAGGTGCTCCCTCTGTCTGGAGTCTGCCTTTTGGCATGGTAGAGTGCCTTTATGAAAGCAGGCCAGTGTGTGGGTTGGACTAGAAGAGTCAAAACTCAGGGGTTGTGGTTTTTGTTTATGCCGTACTTTTTTTTTTCCTTGCAGAATGACAGTTTTTGATGTTTAGCAGTTGATTTTTTTTTTTACTCACATGTTGGTAAAGTATTTGATTTAATGTCTGCAAGTAAAGGGACCTTGCTAATTATCCCCTCAGAATATTTGGATATTTATGGGAGTGGAATGTTGTTAATCATAGTCTATTAGAAGATGTTCTGGTTTTTATATTGTACTCTTTTTTAATGATTCTTAATTAGCTGTTTTTTTCTTTCAGCACTTTGAAATGGTTTTTCCTATCTTCCATTGTTTTTTAGGTCTGCTGTCAGATTGTATATGATCTGTAGAGAATATTTAAATTAAAAATAAAACTCCATTGTTAGAGACCAAGTGTCTATATTTTTAAGAGCATCTGGGTTCTGCTCATTTTGCTCATAATTTGACTTAATGCACATCTCTGTCCCTTTTGACAAAGGTTGTAGAACTCATACTTGCCATCTCTTTTTGCATCGTTGTGGATTTCCTAAAGCTTAGGTGATTTTCGTTCAGGATGGCATCCACTTTATTTTATGAAACACTATCACACAAGTACCACATATGTTCAGATAATTGCAGTGCTTCTCAACAAATTTGGAATTGGTACTCTTTTTTTTTTTTTAATAAATTTATTTATTTATTTATTTATTTATTTATTTATTTATTTTTGGCTGTGTTGGGTCTTCGTTTCTGTGCGAGGGCTTTCTCCAGTTGCGGAGAGCGGGGGCCTCTCTTCATTGCGGTGCGCGGGCCTCTCACTGTCGCGGCCTCTCCCGTTGCGGAGCACAAGCTCCAGACGCGCAAGCTCAGTAGTTGTGGCTCACGGGCTTAGTTGCTCCGCGGCATGTGGGATCTTCCCAGACCAGGGCTCGAACCCGTGTCCCCTGCATTGGCAGGCAGATTCTTAACCACTGCGCCACCAGGGAAGCCCGGTACTCTTTTTTTAAAAAATTAATTAATTAATAATTTTGGCTGTATTGGGTCTTCATTGCTGTGTGCGGGCTTTCTCTAGTTGCTGTGAGCGGGGGCTTCTCTTCGTTGCGGTGCGCAGGCTTCTCATCGCCGTGGCTTCTCTTGTTGCGGAGCACAGGCTCTAGGTGCACGGGCTTCAGTAGTTGTGGCACGTGGGCTCAGTAGTTGTGGCTTGCAGGCTCTAGAGCGCAGGCTCAGTAGTTGTGACGCACGGGCTTAGTTGCTCCGCAGCATGTGGGATCTTCCTGTACCAGGGCTCGAACCAGTGTCCCCTGCATTGGCAGGCGGATTCTTAGCCACTGCGCCACCAGGGAAGCCCTGGAATTCATACTCCTTATATCAGGGTTTGTCGATAATAATCAAGAGGAAATTTTAACTTGTCACTATCACGTTATCATTGGAGGGATAAAAAATCCTCTGAGGGTTCTAATGTAGGTTTCACTGGTGGAAACTGGAATCACCATGAACAGTGCTGGGCTGTTGCTAAAGTAAAGGCCCTGCCCTGATCTCTTTGTCTCTTGTGTGTAATCTTCTAGATAAGAAGACTATTGTTTCTTGTTGTCTAATGCCAACATTAGAGCTTTAGGGATTGATGTGTTTGCTGTGACTGCTTATTGACCATTTCAACACCAGTTTCTTGGTCCTGAGTGGGTGACCTGTTAACTCCTTGCCTTTTGCCATAGGATTTTGGCATTGGAGAAGCTGGGTGCTGTCTTCAATCAAGTAGCCTTTCCACTGCAGTACACACCCAGGAAATTTGTCATCCACCCTGAAAGTAACAACCTTATCATCATTGAGACTGACCACAATGCCTACACTGAGGCCACAAAAGCTCAGCGGAAGCAGCAGATGGCAGAGGTAATGCATTTAACCTTCAGGGTTCAATAAAAAGGCATTCCTGTGAAATTGTGTTGAAAAGTTTAAACCTCGGTGTAATTGATGGCTGTAGTCTTTGTTATATTTGAAGATCCAGGCTCTTTTCAGGTCTTTCAAGCAGAGCCCTTTGCCACAGTCCTTGGTTTTAAAGGCTTTCTTGTGACTTAGGACTAAAACGCTGAGCTGGGTTTATTCAGTATTCAGCTACTTCTCTGGAACGGTTCTTCAGTCCTGGAACTTCCAAAACAGTCTGTTTCCTGAATTTGGGCCCAGAGGAGACTGCTTTTGTATTCCCCACAACACCAGCTCCTTCCAGAAATCATTTCCCAGCAAAAAACAAATGGTCCCAACTATGTAAAACTGTATCTGGCCTAGAAAAGAGGAAACAAGTAGTCTTAGCAAGAGAAATCAGATGGGTTAGATAGAAAAAAGGTGTTTTCATCTCATGTTTCTCAGACCACCAGGCAAGTGTTCGCCACAGCTGATGTTAGTTCTTTAGTTTCCCCTTAATGATCTTTCCTCTTCCCCTTGTCTGTGTACCTCTCCCTTTGATCCTGATTTTGGTGGACAGACTTGGCTACTTTGTGTACTATGAACACTCCCTGGAGGTGTTCTTGCTACTTGTCCACTTCTCACCGAGCACCCACCTCTGAACACACCAACTCTCCCTTGGTTCTTTGGATTTAGGAAATGGTAGAAGCAGCAGGGGAGGATGAGCGAGAGCTGGCTGCGGAGATGGCAGCAGCATTCCTCAATGAAAACCTCCCTGAGTCCATTTTTGGAGCTCCTAAGGCTGGCAATGGACAGTGGGCCTCTGTGATCCGAGTGATGAATCCTATTCAGGGGAACACACTGGACCTTGTCCAGCTGGAACAGAATGAAGCTGCTTTCAGGTAAGGAGCCCAGTACATACAGAGTTTTGAAGACTGGAATGGGAATTCTCTGGGCTGTGACTAATACCTGACTCCTGATTCTTTCTCTGTAAATGCAGTGTGGCTGTGTGCAGGTTCTCCAACACTGGCGATGATTGGTATGTGCTGGTGGGCGTGGCCAAAGACCTGATACTGAACCCCCGATCTGTAGCAGGGGGCTTTGTCTATACCTACAAGCTCGTGAACAATGGGGAAAAACTGGAGTTTTTGCACAAGGTAGGAACCAGCTAGTGGTTTTCCTGGTTCTTAGGTCCTACTAAACTTTCCTACTTTTGTGTAAGTTGTGGATCAGGTCTTTCTGATCCATCTCTTGGTGGCACATGGAAAATGCTCCAGTGAAGCTCCGCTGCTTGTTGGTCCCACATCTATTTCTATGGGGAATAGATCCATACTGAAGTAGCCCCTTGTTTTCTAGTCTTACTAAGTAGGTAGCAGTTTGTGACCAAAATTCAGTAGTTCTAACGAATTAACATTCTTGGGGCAGGGGTGACGGTGTGGATTTCTGTTTAATGGTTACATAGTTTCCCTTTGGAAAGATAATAAAGTTCTGGGGATGGATAGTGGTGATGGTTGTACAACACTGTGAATATGCTTAATGTTACTGAACTATATACTTGAAAATGGTTTAAATATTAAATCATGTGTATTTTACCATAATTTTTACTTTTTTTTTTTTTTTTAATTTATTTATTTATGTTTGTGTTCGGTCTTTGTTTCTGTGCGAGGGCTCTCTCTAGTTGCGGCAAGCGGGGGCCACTCTTCATCGCAGTGCACGGGCCTCTCACTATCGCGGCCTCTCTTGCTGCGGAGCACAGGCTCCAGACGCGCAGGCTCAGTAATTGTGGCTCACGGGCCCAGTTGCTCCGCGGTATGTGGGATCTTCCCAGACCAGGGCTCGAACCCGTGTCCCCTGCATTGGCAGGCAGACTCTCAACCACTGCGCCACCAGGGAAGCCCTACCATAATTTTTAAAATAGAAGAAATTCCTGTTCTCTTTTCCACACTGACAGCACATGAATGTGATTTCTCCAGGCGTCCCACAAGGGGAGTGTTCTCTAGGAAATAGTTACTTCACAGAGGCTTCTTTGTGCTATACTCATTGTGTCTCCCTTACAACTAAGATGTCCCTTAAACTAGCATTTCTTTCCCCTCCCTCCATGTCCCACAGTCACTTTTCTGATATTGAGGCTTCACTTTTAGTTAATGGTGCCAGTTGAATTCACATGGGTTCTGAAGTGTTCATCAGGCACCAGGACTTCTTTTCACTTGTGGCATTGATCCACTTGCGGAAGTGGAGTGTTTACCCAAACACCCTGTTTATATTATAGAGACTGTTGTATGTATGGTTTATTTTCTCTGAGCAAAAGGTGATCACTTGCTGTCTGTCTTCCTGACAGATGCCTGTAGAAGGCATTTTGGGTTGAGGGGGTATGGCTGTATGTTTTAATAGCTGCATAACCTGTTTTTCCTCTCACAGACTCCAGTGGAAGAGGTCCCTGCTGCCATTGCCCCATTCCAGGGGAGGGTGTTGATTGGTGTGGGGAAGCTTCTGCGAGTCTATGACCTGGGAAAGAAGAAGTTACTCCGAAAGTGTGAGAACAAGGTAAACACGTTGGTAGAGGGCCCAAATGTAGCTAGTGAGGAAGGAGGAGACCCTGGTGGGGTGGTGGACAGCAACTGTTAGAATCATCTGTCTTTATCAGGACCTTCTTTGTCTTCCAGTGCCAGGTGAAGAACTAGGCCCTTGAGACTTGAGAAGGGGAGGAGTAGGTGGGTTTCTTGACTTCTTTACACTAAGAGTCAGATTTCTCTCCTTGCTTCTGCAAGGAATTTAACTGTGGCAGGCATATATTTCCACTGTATTAAAACCAGTTAGCTCTTTTTCCCACCTTCTAGGAATTTATTGCTGACTCCTCTTCTTTGGTGTGTGCCATTCTTCAGACCATATATATGCTGCAGTCATGGTAACCTGGACTTTCTGTTGATTCTGCACCCCAAGGTTACACCCATTGCTGTCCTTGTTTTTCCCAGCATATCGCCAATTACATCTCTGGGATCCAGACAATTGGACATAGGGTAATTGTATCTGATGTCCAGGAAAGTTTCATCTGGGTCCGCTACAAGCGTAACGAGAACCAGCTTATCATCTTTGCTGATGATACCTACCCCCGATGGGTCACAACAGCTAGCCTCCTGGACTACGATACTGTGGCTGGGGCAGACAAGTTTGGCAACATTTGTGTCGTAAGTTGATGTTTACTTGGGTTACAGTGATGTATAGGAAAGCTGACCCAGTTTGTTTGTGGTAAAGCCAAGGACCCAAGACTGATCTCCAACATGGAAAGTAAAAATGGGTATAAAATTCTTTTAAGATTCCCCTACCCACACCCCATTCACCTCCCTCCTCCCCATGCAACATGATTTAATAATGATAGATTTAGTTTGAGCTAAGGACTAATATTTATTTTTACTTTTTGCCAAAATTTTGGCTTATCTTTTAAAGCCCAGTCTGGCTTTTCTTGTTCATGTTCTGTGGTCTCCGTTTTTGCTCTTTAGTTTTTTGTTTTTTGGGTTTTTTTGCTTTTGAGTTTGTCACTCCTCGGACATCAGAACAGGTGCAGGAGACTTGGGCTCAGGCCTCTGCCAAATTCGGGGCCCCAAGGTTTGCGTGCAAGGACCTGGGGCAAACGTTGCTTGGTGACTGAGGTAAGTAGGTTCAGGACCCAGCCCTGTGATTTGTGTCACTTCATTGTAGGTGAGGCTCCCACCTAACACCAATGATGAAGTGGATGAGGATCCCACTGGAAACAAAGCCCTGTGGGACCGGGGTTTGCTCAACGGGGCCTCTCAGAAGGTAAGATTGCAGAAGGGACCGCAAAGGAGGGGCACAAGCCTGTGTAGTACATTCTTTATGACCCTCACCGAGGAAACATTTCTTTAGTGAATTATCCACAGTGCATGTGACTATGTTGAGTGTTCTCCCATGCATGGTGGGTTTGACACAAGGTGACCAAGTTACTATCCCATTTTTATGACAATAGAATAGAAATTTTTCTGAGACATTTTAGCAGTGTAAATCTCTGCATAGTGGGTTCCTCAGAAAGGATGGTTGCACAGGTTCATTCCAGATACTAACCAGCTCTTCTCTGAAGTATGCCCTGGGCTTTACTGTTCTCCTGTAGACATATACTTCTGTATCTCTGGACTTTTAAAAATAGATCCATTTTAGAGGGCAAGCCTAGAGATTGCTGTTTTTTATACTTTTCTGTGGTTACCTTCTTTTTGCAAACTTGATAATTTAACAAAAAGGTTTTTTAGTTATAAATCAAAAATTATCTAACTTCAGCATGTTTGTGAGGGCATTAAGCTCTAAGTAAATGCTAAGGACATTTCAAAGTATTTTTCAATGTTAGTAATTTTTGAATTTCCAAAGGTGGTGAAATCTGGCCTTTGGAGGCACTGTTTGCTCTTGGGAATCTAGAACAGGCTCCTGAGGGCACATATAGTCACTATTCTGGTTTCAACTTGCAGGCAGAAGTGATCATGAACTATCACGTGGGCGAGACAGTACTTTCGTTACAGAAGACCACGCTGATCCCTGGAGGCTCAGAATCGCTTGTCTATACTACCTTGTCAGGAGGAATTGGCATCCTTGTCCCGTTCACATCCCATGAGGTGACATCTTCCACACTGGTCTGGCTTTTACCTTCCCAAGGTTGTTTCTTGGTGCTAAATCTGCCTAAGAGGGCAATCCATTTTGTCTCCATCTGCAACTAGGAGTGTTGTGCAGTTTTTATAAGGTGACAGGAGTGCCTGGGGAGATAGGAATCTTGATTTTTTTTTTTTTTCCCCCCTGTGGAAAGCCATCTGGTTTTATACTGTACCAGGGTTTCGTTAGTCAGAGGCTGAAGCCCCAGAACCAAACCCCACAGACCAGGAATGATGGGATGGTGTGGACTGGGCATGTAATGCCTCCTAGAGTCAGCTCTTGGATTGACGAGATTTGGTTTATGTAATTGCAACCGAGGAAGCTGTGGTTAGGAATCTGACTTTACAAACCATTCTTTGCATATGGTGTTTTCTCTCATGTTTTGCAAATACAAAGGGGTTTTCCTTCAGGTTTTAGCTACCTTGTAGCAGGAGAACCTGTGGTCATGAGGAACAATTAGATACTTAACATCTCCTTGCGTGGTAAAAATCAATAGCTTCTCTGTTCATTGTGCTTTGGAAACTGTAGACTAGTAGTTGAAATCACTTTTTTCTTTTAGTGACAGATTCTTTGTTTCTTTGCCAGGACCATGACTTCTTCCAGCATGTGGAAATGCACCTCCGGTCCGAGCATCCCCCTCTCTGTGGGCGAGACCACCTCAGTTTTCGTTCCTATTACTTCCCTGTTAAGGTAGGTCTTTCTTGGAAACTCGAGTTGAAAAGGGGGATCCTCAGCACATTTAACCAGTCTTTTTCTCTGGGCCTCCCTCCTTAAAAATCGGAACAGTCTTGAATGAAGGAGCATTGAGGTTGTGGATTGATGGAGGCAGTAATGTGGGAGAGGAGTAGTTAGTGATATTCAGAGACCTCTTCCCTCAGGGCAGACCATAGCCAGAGGAAAGTTTTCACCCAGTTTTGCTAATCTGAACTCTGGCTACTAAGGGTCAACTTAGAGTAGTATTCCTGGCTCTGTAAATGTAGTTCAGGTATCTGAGGGAGAATAAAATGCTTTCCTTGCAGTTGCTGCTTTAGCATGTGTCATTTTCTTTGGGCATCTAACCTTTTTCTTACTCTCATTTTTCCGTGCCTTAGAATGTGATTGATGGAGATCTCTGTGAGCAGTTCAACTCCATGGAGCCCAACAAACAAAAGAATGTCTCTGAAGAACTGGACCGAACCCCACCTGAGGTGTCCAAGAAGCTTGAGGACATCCGGACTCGCTATGCCTTCTGATCCCTTCCTTTTCCTGTGGGGCTTGTCAGAGACTTTATTTCCCTCACCACCTGGCTCTGAATCCATGTGACAGAAGAAGGGTGGCTGTATAATTAAGACTTTGTAATATTAAAGCGAGTAGCTCTTCCCCTGGAGTGACTGGTTTCCCCTAAAATTGGCACTGAGATTTGCTACACTTCTCCTTGCCTGGTACATAATACATTGCCCCCAGGTTCCGGTGTGGAATACAGTGTCCCTTTTCCCAAAGCTTTCTTGCATTGATATTTTTGGCTATCCTCTCTACTTTTGTACACACCCTTAATTTTTAACTGGTTTATCTGTAAATATAGTTTTGTATGATGTTATCTTTGTGGGAGGCGGGAGACAAGCTGAGGTGGAGACCAGGTTGGATATAGTACAACTCCGGAGTTCTGCCACCCTGGAACCTAACCAGAAATACAAACCTAGCTTTTAAGGTGGCTGGTGTCCATGTGTCTTTTCTGAGAATCTAGGTGGGAGATGGGAGCCCAAGTTGGAGCAGGAAGAACTGAGTATCCTTCTTCCAGTTACCAACCTGGACCCTGTGGCCTCATGCTCCCAGCTCTGTGATGGTTTTTGGCTTTCTCTAGTCTTTTCTACTATGCAGATGAAACTTGGGCTCGATGATAATTATATAGTCATCCATACCTCTTCCCATTGGATAGTGAGGAAGGGTGGCTGGTTTCTTCTTCCCTGTTTTAGCTCCCTTCTACTTCGAAGCCTTAGAGTGAAGGATTTGTCATGAATTCCAGCTGCCTAGTCTCTTAATAGATGCTCCTTTTACTTCCACAGCTCCTGAAATGATCATTTGCCATCTGTCTACTAGGAAGGATCAGTAAGTACAGAAGAACCTGCCCTTGGGAATAAAGTCAGTACATGTTGTCCCTTTTTAAAGGCACATGGGTAATGGGGTCGGGGGTGGGGGGGGCCTGTCTTCAACAGACATCTTAGGCGGGCTCTGGAGGGCCTTTGGAGTATGTGGAGGCAGCAGCTGGAAGTGACCCAGTCTCAAATGTTCCAATTCACACTTGAGAATTCAGCCTTCCCCTGTCAAACTGTGTGGGAAGCCTTAATGTTCCAGGCAATCCGTCAGCTTCATTGAACATGGAGAGGCCTGAGTCATTTCTTTTCTGAGTACTTCACAGAGTAAAACGCTTTTTTGTTTGTGTGCTCAGCACTTCCATTGAACAGATTCTCTGGCAGGCACTGGGTTAGAGTCAGGAATGGAGGTGGTTAGATACAATCTTTGACCTCTAACAGCCCACATTCCAAGTGCAGAGAGGGTTCCTGATGCTATCCCTGGAACTGTGTATCTCTTTAATCACAGCTTGGTTTTGGATCAGTCAGTAGAGACCTAAGTTTTGCCAGGAATTGAATCCCTAAATTACACTTCATTTTCTCAGTTCATGGGTATACATAGTAGACAGTACTTTTGAATTACATTTGCATAGTCTAATTCCAGGGCTCATTTTTGCTGTGGCCCACCCCCAACTTAACTTGTTCCATTTAGCCTGTCAGATTGTATGATGTTGATGTGCAGTGGTATGAGAAACTCAGCATAGATATTTGAGCAGTGGCTCCTTGTTCCTAGCCTCTCCCCTGAAATACTTCTTCCTACAGTAGTAGGGGGGTTATGTAAGAACGGAAAACTTGATCTCTGTATAGAATCAGGAGTTGCCACCCTTTTTTTGTTTTTAATTATGTAGACAGCAGTTTATTGTCCAACCCAGGGGAGGAAGACACCACATGTCACTCAGGGATACTGCATGCCATCCATGCTAGACAACATGGGGGTTGCGTTCAGAAACCCAGTAAACAACTAGGGGCTTTGGGAGGCAGGCTTTGTAATATCAAGAGGGTGGAACTCCTCCTGTTCTTGTGGGAAGTTGTGATTGGCTTGTTTGAATAAACCCACAGACTGGCAAGGAGCTGAAACCTCCCCAGAGGTGGGCAGGAACTGTGCCTGGTCCTTTGATACAGAGGATTGTTTAGCTAGGGAACCTCATTCATGAGAACAGAGTGGGGAGGGAAGCTTGGCGATTAGGCCACTTGAAGCCCTTCTGATTTTATAGCATGAGATACTGGACCTTAATTTTAGATCTTATACCGTAACTGGGAATGTGTGGTCATCCGATTATTGCTCCACTGGAGAGCTACCAGTAGGCCAGGCAAGGGTGAATTTCACATTGGATCATCTTCTTGTGCTTCCAGTGTATTACAAGATTCTCTTCCATTCCCGGGGAAAATGATACAAACTCAGTGGAATTGTCAGAGAAATATGGGTGTGTATTGGAAAATGTTATCTGATAGATGACAGCAAATCATGAGCTAATATTCTGAGCATCGTGCTAAGCACAGTGAGAAATTCTCAAGGCTCGCTCAGCTGAACTTGACATTCTAGTAGGGGAGAGGAGGCTTATACATGTGAAATAATCAGCTGAATGTGTTTATAGTAGAAAGAGAATTAGAATCAGGCAACACGTCTGATCTGGTTGGGCCAAATAACAGCTGAGTGAATTTGGGCAAGCCATTAAAACTTCTGAGCCTTGGCTCCCACAGCTGTAGAAAGTGAAAGGAGAGATGTAATATATGCTGCACAGAAGTCTCTAAGTATGTATCCCAGCCTGACTTAAAACAACATCTTAGTTCCTCAGAATCCCAGCATTCATCAACAAGTCAGTGACCCTGTATCTCTTGGGAGTACAAACTGCATTTGTATGTTTGTTTTATTTTTTTCCCCAAATTTTCCTAATCATGAAAATCATCCCTTAGGCCACTCAATAAAAAATATAGATTCCTAGGAGTCTCCCCCTTAAGTCTGGAATGGAATTTGTAAATAAGTCTAGACATGAACTCACAGGCCTGAGTTCAGTCAAGTCTCTGCCTCTGATTAGATCCACGATTTTGGTCAGGCCAGTTGGCTTCTCGTGCATAATATGGAGATAAACAGGGTTGATGTCACAATAAAATGAGAGCATATACCTAAAACACCCAGCAGTCAGCCCAGCATGTTGTAGGTTCTTATTGATCCAAACCCCAGCCCTTAATACGTGGGGCTTGGATCAGCACAGCGAAGTCTTCCATTTTCCTTTAGGAGTCACCATGGATGTGGATCTCCTTCCCTTCCCACCCCTCACACATCACAGTGATGTTCTCTTTTCCCCTTACATTGCTTTACTTTTGATGTATCTGTTGACTTTGTCATGTTCTCCGTTGTGGCCAAACGGGTGCTGGATGAGATACGAGTTTTGAAGGATATACAGACAGCATTTCAGCTCCATTACTGAGGGGCCTTCTCTGGACTTGATTTCTCTGAATTCTCACAGCTGGAAAGGTTTTCTTTTCTCCACAGTTTTATTGAGATATAATTGACATACATCATTGTATCTATTTAAGGTATACGTCATAATGGTTTGACATATATAGTTTAATTAAATCCATCATCTCTTAAATACAATAAAAAGAAAAGGCAAAAAAAGAAAGAAAAACTTTTCTTGTGAAGAGAACTCTTAGGATATACTCTTACCAACTTTCATATGTATCATGCAGCAGTGTTAACTCTAGTCATCACGTACATTACATTCCTAGTACTTATTTATCTTACAACTAGTTTATATCTTGACCACTGCTCTGATGTCCTGTCCTCCCATTCTGCCCCCCACCCCTTCCCTCACAAATCTGATCTCTTTTTCTGTGGGTTTCGTTTTTTGGTTTTGTTTTTTTAGATTCTGTATATAAGTGATGTTATACAATAATTTGTCTTCTTCTGTCTGGCTTATTTCACTTAGCATAATGCTCTCAAGATTTATCCAGTCCTGCAAATGGCAGGATTTCCTTCTTTATGGGTGAATAATATTACACACACACACACACACACACACACACACACACACATTTTCTTTATCCATTCATCTGTTGATGAACACTTAGGTTGTTTCCATAACTTACCTATTGTAAATAAGGCTGCTATGAACATGGGGGTACAGACGTTTCTTTGAGTTAGTGTTTTCGTTTCCTTTGGCTACATTCTCAGAAGTGGAATTGCTCTCTCATAAGGTAGTTCTGTTTTTAAGTTTTTGAGGGTTGTCCGTATTCTTTTCTGTAGTGGCTGTACCAGTTTACAATCCCACCAACACTGCACAAGGGTTCCCTTTTCCCCACATCCTCACCAGCATTTATCTCTCGTTTTCTTGATGATGCCCATTCTAACAGGGGTGAGGTGATTTAGCTCACTGTGGTTTGATTTGCATTTCCCTAATGACTAGTTTTGTTGAGCATCTTTTCGTGTACCTGTTGGCCATTTGTATATCTTCTTTGGAAAAGTGCCTGTTCAGGTCCTTTGCCCCATTTTTTAATTGGGTGTTTTGCTGTTGAGTTGTCTGAATTCTTTATATTTTTGGATATTAACCCTTTATCAGATATATGGTTTGCAAATAATTTTTTCCATTCCATAGGTTGTCTTTTTTACTTTGTTTCTTTTGCTGTGTGACTTTAGTCTAATGTAGTCCCACTTGTTTATTTTTTATTTTATTGCTTGTGTTTTGTGTTTTAGGTGTATCCAGGAATTGTCACCATTGAGCTTTCTCTGCATATCAGTGGGTTTGCTTGTTCTCTGCAAAACAGGGCTCTGACAAGTGGAATTTTAGGAGCACAGGCACAAGGAATTAGGCTTGAATATGTTGAGACCAGTTTTGTCTAGTTCGTAGTTGTTGCTGTAGGACCTACAGAAAGTGTTTAGTAAAATTTAGTGATTGGATACGCTAAATTACAAATCCCATCTGTGTAAGTGTTAAGGGGACCACGTCAACTCCTTTGGTTTAGTTGTGCAACCAGGTAAATGGAGAACTCTGTCCTGTTTTGCAAAACACATTAGAGGATGCCTTAGAACTGAGAAGGAAGGCCACCCCACCAAGGCATTTGCTCTTGGTTATTAGGATTGCTCCCATTCTGCTGCTGTTAAATCTCTGCAATTTGGGTCTAAAAAAGGACTGAAAAGTTTTTAGCTGCCTCAACTTTTCCCTGACCTCAGGAGTGGAGGTTCCACAGATGTTGTTTCATTTGGAAGATCTTTTGCTATGAATAGCATTCCTTTGGGGGAGGGGGGTTCAAGTTGGACTGTGGATGGAATGTTGGCTTTTGTTTTTTTTAATGCTAGCAAGACAGCTGCTGGGGCTGGGAAATACTCTTGGGGTTCACTTACCTCATGGGGAGAGCTCTGGTCTCCAGAATCTGTGCTGCTCCCATGACTGCAGCCTCTCTTGAGGTTATTAGTGGGAAGCCAGAAATGTTGGGAGAATTCTTCAAATGAATCAATGTGGCTTTCAGTTTTTTTTTTTTTAATTCCTAAATTCTGTTTCTATTCAAAATAGAAATGACATGTGTTTGTGTGAATCATCCACTTGCTCATTTGCATATGGAATATTGTATGTGAATATTTTTAAGTTTATTGCACCCTTAAAATATATTCAAGGGCTGTATCCAGAGCTCTGGTGCTGAAGTCAAACCTTGTCCAAAAAAATAACAATGTAGGGATACAGATGACTGGGGTACATGGGTGACGCTGTCTGGGGTATATGGGTAGGGAAGAAACACCTCTGTGGTCAGTGGCTGATTTATATTTGGGGATCTGATAACCCACTATGTGGGCCTTGTATGAAGTTTGAGTGAACTGAAATCAGTAGATACGGACTACACGGCACTCAAGAGAATCCCCTTCACCACTCTGCATTAGCGTCACCAAGAGCTTTTCTGTAGAAGCTTTGAAAGTCAACATCAAGAGATACGCCTAATACACTAGAAGATGGTGCTACATTCATTTATTCCACCAATATTTACTGAGCACCTACTGTGTGTTACCTCCTTGAATATCTGCTCTACACCCAGGAGTTTTTATAACTTAGCATGCTGTTTCTGTCCCTCTGAGTCTGGTGGTGAGGTTGAGTCTGCCAGAGAGCCTGGTGACAAATTTCACAGGAGCCTAAGGCCGATGTCTCTAGTTTTCTCAGATAAAACAGGCACAGCCTTGGGATTTCTGGGGAAAATCAGAAGGTCCCAAGTATGAAAAATGAGGAGGTGGAGAGTAGACAGCCAAAGATTTTAGGTCAGGAAGCTAGGAAATCTGTTGCAGTGGCTTTTCTGTTCTGCCCCAGATTACTCTGCTGGGGGTGTCTGGGCATCTGTATATTTCACAATCTGGTAATAATAATCAGACCTGGAAATCACTAGGTGGTTTCCATGAGAATGAGGGAACATTGCTTCTTGTTTAAAATGAAGCAAAAGAAAACACCAAGTTTGGAGGGGACACAAGGATGGGAGACTCAACTGGACGTAGCTAAAGGCCCCTGTCAGCACCAGCTCACCCTCTAAATCCAGCAGCTCTGTCAGCACCCAGTCAAGCTTGGCTGTAATCCCAGAGGCAAACCCACCCCAGTTCCCCACCTCTGTCTTTTAGAGTCTGGTCCTCAGATTTTTATCCCACAGGCCCACCCAGCAGAATTTACCCTTTTCTAACTGCAAGCAAAATCTCAGGGAATGAGAGTTGCTTTTGATTAGGCCATTTCTGGAGAGTTTTTACAAGTTAATAATTTGGGGTCATGAGTAAATGTGTATAAGCTACACATTTACTCATGACCCCAAATTATTAACTTGTAAAAACTCTCCAGAAATGGCCTAATCAAAAGCAACTCTCATTCCCTGGTGAAAAGTATTAGCATTTACTGTGAGTCATTAGGGGGTCTACTGCTGTTAACAAGGCACACTGAGGAATCTCTTGCCTTTAAGGAGCTGATGCTGCAACTGGAGAAAGGCGACTTAACATAAAGCAATCAGAAACAAGATCCCATCTGCCAAATGCCAAGTAGGAGTGAAGTCCATAGAAAGAACACTGGATATGAAGTCACATGACCTGTGTTCACCAGTCTCTAAGCTTGGTCTCAGCTTCCTTTCTGTAAAATGGGAGAATAAGACCAACCTCTTGTTACTAGGGGTCATAGTAACAGCAAAGTGCTTTCCACTGAGCTTCCAGGGTGTCTGAGGAGGTATGGCCACAGAACTTGGATCCAAAAGCGCTGGGAGAACTGCAGCCACTTCCATCTTGAATTGCAGCCCTATATGCGATGCTTTGAAAGAAAGGGGCATCATTCTAAGCCAAGAGGTCCTGGAGAGGGCACAGTGGAGTTTGTTCAGACTTCTGTGAGACCCCAGTGATATGCTGTGGCTGTACCCCCATCACCTCCACCCCACTTGCCCTCCCATGGGCTGCTTGACTACTATGAATCAGCTTGGTAGAAATACAGCAAGGCCTTGCTGACGGTGTGGCCAGTGTAGTCACAGCCTTGGGCACAGGGGTGGGAAATTAGCCATAGCACATTCCAGTGTGGGCGTTATTGTCCTGCTGGAAGTTCCAGTGTGGGCATTATTGTCCTGCTGGCCAAACCAGGAATCTGGTTTTGTCAGTCCAACTGAGAAACCATTTCTTGGGAAACTTTTCTTGAACAACTACTTTTGCCAGGCATTGACATTCAGAATAATATATGCTAACATCTTCTAGGCCAGCATTTCCCAAACCAGGTGCTGTGGAATCCTAGATGTTCATAAGGGACTCCTTAGTAAAGGATTCTGTGCTTGCTTTCAGGGAAACATGCAAACTATCTTGGGTAGTTTGATGCCTTGAGCATAGCCCTTCCCCTGTCCCTTGCTCTCTACTTGTCTGCTGGTGGGGGAACTAAAGGATTCCTTGAGGGAATTGCCTGGCTGTCCAGTGGTTAGGACTCGGCGCTTTCACTGTCGTGACCCGGGTTCAATCCCTGGTCAGGGAACTAAGATCCTGCAAGCCGCACAGTGCGGCTGAAAAAAAAAAAAAAAGGATCCCTTGGGGAATTGGCCCACCCCTAAATATTCCAAATATAGTCTAAGTACATTAGGGAGCTTGTTAGAGATGGAGCTCCCCCTTAAGTTCCCACAGAACTGTGCTAGCAGAACCATTCTCAGCTCTCTGACGCAGGCAAAGTGAGAGTGACCCTTGTCCTTGGAGATCGGGTTGAGCAAAGGACCTCTCTTTCATGTCATCAGGAACTCCCACAAGTGCTGTGCCAGATCGCGTATTACACCAGGACAGGCCAAGTCACGTAAGGAAGGAAGCCCTCTGGCTGTGTGATCTTGGGTTAGATACTTCATCTCTCTGGGCTTATGTCTCCATCTGTAGACTGGGTAATTGACTGGTCCTCGACACTGATGATATTTATCAAAGGCCTTTTCTCCATCTAATGTTTGTCCCCCTATGTACACATGCACTCCAGTCACTACCACATCACCCAGTTTTAGTAAGTTTTGTAGAAGGGTTTTTGTCAGAATAAACGTGTTCTGGAGAGGCACTGGGGTAGCCCCTTAAAATGACCTAGCCTGTCTGGGAGCCAAGACTTGGTTCTGCAGACTCCCACCATTAACTTGCCACCGTTAACTTGCCAGGCGCACTTGGTCAGAAGAGTTCCGGTCTGATCGTCTGGGTTTGTGGCCCCCTCCTACTCCACTCTCCAAGGCTGGCTGGGGCCACGTGGCCCTGCCCCGCCCTTGCTGGCTCCAGTTTCTGAGTCAGTTGCAGTGGCCTGCTTTCCCCGCCCTTCCCATCAGTCGGGAAGCCTGGATTGTGGGCTGGGGGAAGCCACAGCTTTTCCCACCTGGCACCCACTGCCCCCAGCTCCTAGGTACCTGTTCCAAGCCCTAGAAAACTTCATCCTGGTATGTGAACAGGTAAGAAAGCGGTCGATTTTCTCTCACATGGTTTTCTTTGCCTGACTTGACCACCCCAACTTAGCTGCTTCCTTCCTTCACAGATCACAGCAAGAGGGATTTGAGCTAGACTTGAAAAACACAGTCCCAGAAAGAAGCTCTGAATTATGTCTCAGAAAAAGGGTGTGAATTCTCTGCTCTGGGTTTCTTTTTTAAACCTTTGCTTTCATCAGCCTTGTAGGAAAAAAAACATTCAAATAACCATAAAGCAAGTTGCTTCTCTCTGCGTTCCCTTCTGAGTTTTGTAAATCAACAAACCCACATTCTTAAATGGTTGTCATGGGTTACTGGGGGCTGTTCCACTGGGTATTGCTTTAGTTCTTTAGACCTTAATGTACTATGTGCATGAATTATGTACATGAATTACCTATCAAAAATTTATTTAAAATTCTTTAATGGAAAGGAAAAAAATAAAATGGCATACGTGAGCCTTCCTCATTCAGTTGGTATTCTGAAATTAAAATGAAGTGTTCTGCTTTTACACTTTGCATTTATTCTAATAAATGCACATAAACCAACTAACTGTGATTTTTAAAGTCCATGTGGTATCTGCCACGTTAACAAGCCCATTCCAGGATATGCAGCCTTTGTCCCTCAATTGTGAAATTAGATTGCTTCCAGGTGTTTTGCAATTAATAATTTGATTTTTATGGACAACTCTGGAAATAACTTTCTTTGTCTTTTAGATTTTTTTTTTTAATCTCTCCTTGGATTTTATTCTCCATCCAGAATAAATACTTGAGGTAAACCCAAGAACATTTTTGTAGCTCAGCTCATGTTACACATGGGGTCAGCTCACTCATAATACTTTTCAGGACCATGATGGCATGAGGGAGTGGGTGGGTAACTTGTTTTCTCTGGATTTTTCAGGAAGTGGGATGGAGGCAGTCTAGAGCAGTGGTTAAGACTTGGCCTTTGAAGGCAGGCTAGCCTGGGTTTGTATGCGTAGCTGCCTGACCTTGAACTCTCACCTAATGACTTAAATTAGTTCACATGTAAAATACAGATTATAAAACTCCTTAGGGGTGTAGGAAAGGCAGAGATAGTATTTGTAAAGCAACATTGGTGCTTAAAAAGCACCCCTGGAAGGCTCTTTCAAACCTGGGGCTTTCTCTGGGCCATTTTGGAAGCTGGGTAGAGTTGAGAGTCATCTCAAGTGCATCTTTTTGACCCCTTCCCCTCTTCTAATTCAGCCACCTGTTAGAGGCTACTTGTTTGTTCTTTTTTTTTTTTTTTTTTTTTTAACTTGGGCCCCTGTCTCTGCTAAGGCTGGAGAACTGGGCATCGGGGAACTTGCGGTTCAGATCAGCCTCTTTCCAAAGGTCCCCCAGACTCGGCCACCTGCCATCAGATCTGGATGCCACCAGTCCCATCTCTTAGCCACCTTCCTCAAAGGGCAGGTTTAAGGGATCACTGGACAGTGGAGAATTCCTTGGAAGTCTGTGGACACACCTTTTGTTCCCCACTCTGGTAGTTTGCTGGGAGGCCACATGGAGGCACAATGGAATACGCATAGGCTGGCTTCTAACCTGGCTGCACAAATTCCCAGCAGTAAAATGGGAATGTTAATACCTGTGCCATAGAATTACATGAGATAGTATAGGTAAATCAGCTGGCACTTAGGGGCCCATTACTGTGGAAGGTCAAGGCCATGTTCCAGAGCCTTTGAGAAAGTACTAGAATTAGCCATAAAAGGCAGGCAGAAAACTCATGTTCATTGCCTCAGTCAATAAACATTTATCGGACTGGCTGGTTATGGTGCTGGAAACTAGGGAGAGATATTGGGTTGGCCAAAAAGTTTGTTCGGGTTTTTCCATAAGAACTTTTTAGCCAACCCGATATATAACACAGGCTCCCTGCTCTTGGTACAGGTGTACAGCCCATCCCAAGGGACAGAGGAGACTGACTGCAGCTGCCTGGGCACTTCAGGACAGCCCCTTGCTTAAGAAGGAAGCACAATCTGTTAGGCAGAGATGGGGAGGAAGCAAGAGTAGCAAGTGCTAAAGCCCAATGGCGTTTGGGAAAGGGTGGGAAGTTCAGGAGGGCTGCAAAAGGGAGCTGAGAGGAAGTGGTGGGGACCAAATTCTGAAGAACCCTGAAAGTCAGGTGAGAATTTGGACTTCCTCTCAAGTATATGGGGATTTAAGTGGCTTTGGGGATGCCTGTTCTGGCAGCTTTGGGGGTAGAGGATGATGTTGGAGGCCTGGAATACCCCCAGCCTTCCACCCCATTTCAGGGGCTTCGATGGTACCCAAGATAAATCATTGCAGAGAGTGGGATTCTCAAGACAGACTCGGCCTGGGGCAGCCTGGCCTGAAAGTTGGGGCCCAGGGTTCTGGGGGTTCTGGTCCCAGATTTTCTATGACCAGACCCAGGGTCTCCTCTCCTGCCTCAGCTGAGAGTTCAGGGCAGTCAGGTTTCTTACAGCTCTTGCCATTTGGAGGGCTGCAAAATGTCTCTGGAGACTGCATTCACCCTATCCCCCCACCCCTGCAACACTGTCCATGGTGGCTGTCCATGACCCAGCCTTGGCCTTGGGAGGAAGAGGCATCTGGTCTGAAGTGGACAGTCTGACCCCTTGACCCTGAGAGGCTCCATGGAAGTCTGAGAACTGTGGCCTCTAGCCCTGTGACAATCCCAGGGGGCTTCTGGGCTCCGACTCTCCTGCACGCTTGCCTGAGGGCACTGTTCCGCAACTGGGGGATGGTGTGCCCTGGAACAGGGCTGTGGACATCCTGGGAAAGTACCTCCCAAGCTTCCCAGGGGCTGCTGGGAGAGTTCTGTCTGTGCATCTCAGCCAGGAAGGGCTCAATAGCCAACGCCTGGAGAACCAGCCAGAACTTCCCCCTTGGGTCGATCTCAGGTGATGAAGAGGTGGATGAGTGGGGATGTGGCTACAGTTAGCAACGTTGAGGTCAAGGTGAAGAATTTGAAAGGCCAAAGAGATGTGGACTTGCCATTGTGGACAGCTATTCAGAAAGGTCAGGCCCTGCTCTTCAAGCTTTCTGGGTGCCTGTTATCTGTCGTAGCCTGAGAATGTCCACATTCTGGCCCAGGACTCTTAACCACATCCAAGCCCCCATTTCTGACTTTATCTAGCACCCACAGGTCTCCTCAATCTTCCCTTGCCTACTGCCACATCTGCCTTTCCCTCTTTCCCAAGAGCTAGAACTTCCCTGCTTCTTTGTCTTCCTACTTTCTCAAATCATTAACATCTCTTCATAAGCACTCTTTAACCATCTTAATCATTTTTTAGTGTATAGTTCAAAGGTATTAAAGTACATTTACATGGTTACAAAACAGATCTCTACGACTTTTTCATATTGTAACACTGAAACTGTACCCATTAAACAATAACTCCCCCTTTCTCCCTCCAGACAGTCCCTGGCAACCACCGTTCTACTTTGTTTCTACGAATTTGACTACTCTTAGGTACCTCACATAAATGGAATCATACAGTATTTGTCTTTCTGTATCTGGCTTATTTCACTTAGCATAATGTCCTCAAGGCTTATCTGTGTTGTAGCATGCATCAGAATTCCCTTTTTAAGGCTGAATAATATTCCCTTGTATATATACCACATTTTGTTTATCCATTTATCTGCCAATGGACACTAGGGTTGTTCATGTTTTAGCTGTTGTGACTAGTGCTGCTATGAACATGGGTATACAAATATCTCTTTAAGACCCTGCTTTCAATTCTTTGAGGTATATACCTGGAAATGGAATTGTTGTATCGTATGGTAATTCTGTTTTTCACTTTTAGGAACCTCCATACTATTTTTCATGGCAGTTGCAGCATTTTACAATCCTACCACAAGTGCACAAGTGTTCCAGTGTCTCCATATCATCGCCAACACTTGTTATTATCTGGGTTTTTGGTAGTGGTCATCTTAATGGGTGTGAGGTGATATCTCACTGTGGTTTTGATTTGTGTTTTTCTGGAGATTAGTGATGGTGAGCATCTTTTCATTTAGCTGTTGACTATTTGTATGTCTTCTTTGAAAAAATATCTACTCAAGTCCTTTGCCATTTTTTAATCAGCTTATTTGATTTTTTTGTTGTTGAGTTGTAGGAGTTCTTTATATATTCTGGATATTAACTCCATATCATATTTGCAAACACTTTCTTCCATTCCATAGGTTGCCTTTTCACTGTGTTGCTGTGTCCTCTGATGCACAAAAGTTTTCAGTTTTGATGTAGTTCCATTTGTCTATTTATGCTTTTGTTGCCTGTGCTTTTGATATCATATCTATGCAGTCATTGCAAATACAATGTCATGAAGCTTTTTACCTTTGTTTTCTTCTAGGAGTTTTATAGTTTTGGATCTTAAGCCTGTGTAAGCATTTAATAGCTTTATTGCTTTTATGATATGTGCTTATTATAAAAAATACCAACAATTCAGAAAAGCACAAGAAGAAGAGAAAATCTCAATCCCACTCCCCAAAGGTAACCACCCCCAATAATATTTTACTGGGCAACTCTTCAGACAGTGCCTTACTTCATCACTCCTCAAACTGTAACCTGCACATGAATCACCTGGAGATTTTGTTAAATTCTCATTACAAAGGCCTGGGGTGGGCCCAAGACTCCACAAGCTCTTAAGTGATTCTACTGCTATTGATCAGGAAACCATACTTGGAGGAGCAAGGGTCTGTAAGTATGCACGCACACAGCTCTATGTCCTATGGGATCATCTATACTTGACTTTCTTTTTTTTTTTTTTAATTTATTTTATTTTTTTGGCTGTGTTGGGTCTTCGTTGCTGCACGTGGGCTTTCTCTAGTTGTGGTGAGCAGGGGCTACTCTTCACTGCGGTGCGCGGGCTTCTCATTGCGGTGGCTTCTCTTTGTTGTGGAGCATGGGCTCTAGGCGCATGGGCTTCAGTAGTTGTGGCACGTGGGCTCAGTAGTTGTGGCTTGCAGGCTCTAGAGTGCAGGCTCAGTAGTTGTGGTGCACGGGCTTAGTTGCTCCGCGGCATGTGGGATCTTCCCAGACCAGGGCTTGAACCCGTGTCCCCTGCATTGGCAGGCGGATTCTTAACCATTGCGCCACCAGGGAAGCCCTCCATCATTCTTTAGAGTGGCCACGTACTATCCCATTGCGTGGTCGGATGGTATTCAGCTAGTTCCTATGGAAGAAGTTCAGGTGCTACCAAGTTATCACTGTTATAAATAATGCATTCGCAAACATCGTTGTCACCATGTCTTTGTTTACCTGAAGGAATTACTGTTATGGTGTTTATTTGTCTTTCTAGGAATCAGACCAGAACTAACACATTCAAATGTATTAGTCCTCAGAGTCACCTGGGGGACTGGACACTTAATCTCAAGTCTCTGCCAGCCCACCAATGGTGAGGGGCGGAGCAGTGTGGGATAGAGGTGGGACAAGTGTGGGGTAAGTGGAAGAACACATGGGCCTGGGAGGAGGCAGGGGTGGCCAGCACTGTCGGTGCCCACTCTTCAGCCAGGCAGTGTGTGTCTGGTGCTCATTTAATGTCCACAGCTCCCTGCTAGGTTTGACTTAGTCTCCCCCGTTTTACAGATGAAGAAACTGAGGTGCAGGGAGGACTCCTAGCTTCCCACGGTCACTCAGTCGTGATGAGGCAGTGCAGAGGACACACCCGACCCTGCATAGGTTGCTGTCACCTCGTGTGCCCCGCCTCGTCTCCCGAGAGGCCCTACCCTGCGCTCCAGCCTCTGCCGAGCCCCCGTCCCACCGGATTCAAGAGTCTGCGGGCTGCCCTGCGCTGCCAGGGCTGTCCCTGCTCTCGTGCAAGATAATCCAAGCAGCCACCAGCCCATCAGGCAGCTGTGGAGCGAGCCCCCGGCCCCTTCCCCGCTCCTGCCCTGAGAGCAGGGACCAACTAGAGGACACCTCCAGGCTGTCATCTCTGAGGGCCATGCAGGGTAAGGCCTTTGCTGAAACGATCCAGGGGCTGGGGTTAGTTTAGCACTCTGGGGCAGGGTGGGGGTATGTCCAAGGTCACCACCTCCTCCCTGGCCAGGGCTCCCTGGATGGAGCTCAGAGGATGTTGGAGGCTCCAGGGTGGTCACTGATCAGTTGGACTGCAGGGATTTGCCGGGATGGGAGCTGTTGAGAGCACTGGACAGGCTTAGACAGCCTGAGCTTGAATCCAAGCTCTGCCACGTGCTGCCTGTGAGACCTTGGGCAAGTCAGGGCACCTCTCCAGTCTCACTTTCCTCAGCTGTAAAATAGGAGTAAGCATAGGCTCTCCCTGTACCCTCTCACACCTATTAGGATGGCTACTACGTAGAAACAAAACAAAATAACAAGCATTGGCTGGGATATTGAGAAATTGGAACTCTTGTGCACTGTTGGTGGGATTGTAAAATGGTACAATCCATTTCCATGATACCGTGGAAAACAGTTTGGCAATTCCTAAAATAATTAAAACTAGAACTACCATATGACCCAGCGGTCCCACTTCTGGGTGTACACCCAAAACAATTAAAAGTGGGGTCTCAAAGAGATATTAGTACACCCATGTTTGTAGCAGCATTATTTGCAATAGACAGAAGGGTAGAAGCAACTAAAGTGTCCAGTGACAGATGAATGGATAAACAATATGTATATGTGTATGTATACACACACACACACACACACTCTGGAATATTATCCAGACTTAAACAGGAAGGAAATTCGATGCATGCTACGACATGGATGAATCTTGAGGACTTTATGCTAGGCGAAATAAGCCAGACACAGAAAGACAAATTCTGTATGATCCACTTATGTACGGTACCTAAGAGTAGTCAGATTGTAGAAATGGAAAGTAGAATGGTGGTTGCCAGGAGCCGGGGGGAGGAGGGAATGGGGGAGTTATTGTTCAATGGATTTAGAGTTTCAATTTCACAAGATGAAAATATTTCTGGAGATAGATGGTGGTGATGGTTGCACAACAATGTAAATGTACTTAATACCACTGACATGTACACTTAGAAATGGTTAAGATTTTATGTTATATGTATATCACTACAATTTTAAAACTTGGAGGAAAAAGTAGTATATGCCTCACAGGGGTTTTGTAAGAGTTGAGTGAGGCAAGTGAATGTGAACTATTATTAATGTCAGATCTGGGAACATCCAAGACTTTTTTTGCCTCATGGACCCAGGCATTGGAGGAGATTTGTGTATCCCTGTGGGGAACAGTTGCGCCATTCTGCATGAGATGCTCAGGATGGGGTTCAGGGGAGACTTCTGGAGGAATGACAGGCCCTGCTCAGAGGGTTCCTAGCATTTGTGGGATGGGTAGATTCCAGACATCGGAAAGTCCCTGGCAAAAAATCACTTCCACTAAGGGGCAGTTTGCAGGGAGGAGATTTTAGCTCCGCCTAGAGGACTTGTGACCAGAGCTGTCCGAATGTGGAACAGGCTGCCTCATGGAGTGGTGAGCTCCCCGTTAGAGGAGGCATGTGAGGAGAGGCTGGGCAAGCTGTAGAGGAGACTCCTGCATGGAATAGGGGTGGAGTCAGAGGGTTTCCTAGGCTCTGCGCCTCTCTAATGTGATCCAGTCCAGGCAAAGTTATATGTAACAGGCCTGTGTAAAGGTGGGACCCAAGTAAGAGGGAGGGGGCAGGCAGGTGAGAAGGCTTGCTGCCAGCCTTCCCCTAAACAACAGTAATAATAGTTGCTGCCATTTATTCTGGGTACACACTGTTAAATGCTAAACCGGCTTGATCTCAGATCCTCACCACAACCCTGTATGGTGGTTGCTACAGTCATCCCCATTTTACTCCTGGGAACTGAGGCCCAGGGGTTAAATCTCCTGCCCAAGGTCAGCCAATAGGCAGTGAGCTGGAATTTGAAACCAGGAGGTCTGGTGCTAGCCCTCGCTGTTGTGTGGAAGTCTCCAAATCTGCCTCCGCAAGCTGACTACTCCCTGCCACCCTGCCCCTGGCCGATAGTTCCTGGGTCCTGACACTCTCACAGGTAGGGATTTAGCAGCTGCCACCTCCCCCTGTGCGTCCTTGCTGCCCCCCTCACTCTGGCTGGTTCCTCTGCGGAGCCAGACCCCACCTGCTTGGGTCTCCAGGGTTCAAGGATAACACTGTGCAGACAACACTGGCCTTGTTGGGAGCCAGGCTCCTTGTCACTCAATGTCCCCCTTCTCCTTCTGTTAAACAGGACCCTCCTTGACAACTCTCTTCAGGGCTCCAAGTCTTTCCCATAGCTGTTGAGTTCATTCTGCCTTTTTTGCAACTGTGTTTTTTCCAGCCCAGCTCTCTGGGTGCCAAGACCTTGTCCACAGGATTCAATTTGTCCAAGTTCCCAGGCTAGCACCCGCAAGTCAATAAATGCTATCCCTAATGGTGGCAATACGGTGGCCTCCTCTGTCTTTGGAATTACAGAGGAAGCCCTGGCAGGGACGGCGATTGAGCCAGAATGACCCAGTTAGTGGGGATGCCATTCACACCTTATGAAGATGCAGGGAGCTACCGTTTAAAGACATCTCCATGCCAGGTAGGGTGCTAAGCTCTGTGCGGGCACTATCTCACCAAATTCACACAGAGCCCAGGAGGTGAAGAACTGCAATTTTCCCATATTACAGATGAGGCAACTGAGGCTTGGAGAGGTTAAGTCACGTGTTCAGAAGCTCGGATCTTTCTCTCTCCCCATTGCTGCCTTGGAGGCTTTGCATTGGTAGCTGATCCGATAGCAGTAATATTAGTGCCACTTGCTGCTTGGTGGAGAAGTCGTACATTTAAGATTGCTCTCCTCCTCCCTCCTGGTACCCTCACTGCCACCCTAGGAGTGGGCCTGGGTAGTGGTATTTTGTGGATGAAGAAGGTGATTAGGGGCTTCCCATGGTCCCATAGTGGAAGGGGTACACCAGAGCAGGGTGGTGATCCTTCTGGCCCCCCTTGCTCTGCAGGCCCCTTCCCACCTCCACTGCACTGGGTCTCAGGCTATGTAGCCCTCCTGCTTGTCTCTTTGGAGGGTCTGTCCCAGGCCCCAGTGAAGCGGTTCTGCACAGAGCCAGCAGACCAGCTGGCCCAGCAGAGGCTGGGCTGGGGCCAGGTGCTTTCCAGCATCTTCCTGCAGCTGGGAAACCTTTCTTGGATGACATCTCTGCAGAGGGTGCCTCCTGGTCCTACTTGCCCTGGTTCCCCTCCCAGTCAAGAGAAGACCACTGTTCTCCCTGTCCGTGGAAATCACATAGGCAACATAATTTTTGACTGTCAGGCTGCAGCAACGGAGTTCTGGAACCTGTAAGCCTATAAGGCGTGACTGTTAACCCCAGAGGAGGAAGCTGAGGCTGGTTCAGAATCTGGGACTTAAACCCTGGGCTGTCTGCTGGCAAAGCCCATAACATTGACTGAATAATTTTTATTTTATAATTTTTAAGCTTTTAAAAAGTAATTAGTGGGGTTTTTTTTAGGACAGTTTATCAATAGATTTACAGAAAGATTGAGAAGAAAGTATAAAGAGCTCCATATGGCCACCCTACCCCAGTCACACAGTGCCCCTTGTTATTAACATGTGTTATTAGTGTGGTTTGTTACAATTGATGAATCAATATTAATACATTATTATTAGTATATTAAAACATTATTAAAGTTCATAGTCTACATTAGGGTTCACTCTTGGTGTTGTACATTTATGGATTTTGACAAATATATAATGAAATTGTGACAATGTCAGAATAGTTTCACTGCCCTACAAATCCTCTGTGCTACACCTATTCATCCCTCTCTCCCTGCATCCTCTGACAACCACCAATCTTTCTGCCATCTCTGTAGTTTAGCCTTTTCCAAAATGTCATACAGTTGGAATCACACAGTATGTAGCCTTTCCAGATTGGTTTCTTATACTTAGAAATATGCATTTCCAGTTCCTTCATATCTTTTTGTGGCTCGATAGCTCATTTCTTTTCAGTGCCTAATAATGTCCCATTGTATGGATGTACTATAGTTTATTCACTTATTAAGGGATATTTTGGTTGCTTCCAGCTTTTGGTGCTTATTAGTAAAGCTGCTATAAACATATGTGTGCAGGTTTTTATGTGGACATAACTCTTCAACTCAGTTGGGTAAAAAGAGCATTACTACTGGATCATATGGTAAGGCTATGTTTAACTTGTAAGAAACCACCAAACTGTCTTCCAAAGTGGCTGTACCATTTTGCATTTCCACCAACAATCAATGAGTGTTCCTGTTGCTCTACTTCTTGTCAGCATTTAGTAGTGTAAGTTTCTTGGATTTTAGCCACAAAGTAATAGGTGTATAGTGCTATCTCATTGTTGTTTTAAATGTAATTCCCTAGTGACATATGTTGTTGAGCATCTTTTCATATGCTTATTTGCCAACCATATATCTTTTTGGTGAGGTGTCTGTTCAGATTTGTTGTCCACTTTTTAATTGGGTTCTTTTATTTTTTCTTGTTGAGTTTGAAGAGTTTTTTGTATATTTTGGATACAAGTCCTTTATCAGGTCTTTCGTAAATATTTTCTCTTCATTTTCTTAGCTGTGTCTTTTGTAGAGCAGAAGTTTTAAATTTTAATAAAGTCTAACTTATTAATGTTTCCTTTTATGGATCGTGCTTTTAATGTACATAATAACTCATTACCAAACCCAAGGTCACCTGGATTTTCTCCTATGTTATATTCTAGAAGTTTTATTCTTTTGCATTTTACATTTAGGTCTAATATCCATTTTGAATTAATTTTTGTAAAAGGTATAAGGTCTGTGCCTAGGTTCTCTTTTTTTTTTTGGTATGTGGATGTCCACTCGTTCCAGTACCATTTGTTGAAAGGACTATCCTTTCTCCATTGAATTGTCTTTGCTCCTTTGTCAAAGATTAGTTACTTATATTTATGTGGGTCTACTTCTGGGCTCTCTATTCTGTTCCATGGATCTATTTGTCTATTCTTTTGCCAGTACCACACTGTCTTGTTTACTGTAGCTTTATATAAGTCTTGAAGTCAGGTTGTGTGTGTCCTCCAAATTTGTTCTTCAATATTGTGTTGGCCATTCTGGGTCTTTTACCTCTCCATATAAACTTTAGAATCAGTTTGTAGATATCCACAAAATAACTCGCTGGGATTTTGATTGAGATGACATTGAATCTATAGCTCAAGTTGGGGAGGACAAACATCTTAACAGTATTGAGTCTTCCTATCCATGAACATGGACTATCTCTTGATTTATTTAGGTCTTCCTTGATTTCTTTCATCACAGCTTTATAGTTTTGATCATGTAGATCTTCAGCATATTTTGTTAGGTTTATATCAAAGTATTTCATTTTGGGGGTGCTAATGTAAACGGTGTTGTGTTTTTATTTATTTATTTTATTTAATTTTTTGGCTGTGTTGGGTCTTCATTGCTGCACGCGGGCTTTCTCTAGTTGTGGCAAGCAGGGGCTACTCTTCGTTGCGGTGCATGGGATTCTCATTGCGGCAGCTTCTATTGTTGTGGAGCATGGGCTCTAGGCACGTGGACTTCAGTAGTTGCAGCACGTGGGCTCAGTAGTTGTGGCTTGCGGGCTCTAGAGCGCAGGCTCAGTAGTTGTAGCGCACGGGCTTAGTTGCTCTGCAGCATGTGGGATCCTCCCTGACCAGGGCACGAACCCGTGTCCTCTGCATTGGCAGGCAGATTCCCAACCACTGCGCCACCGGGGAAGCCCGGTGGTGTGTTTTTAATTTCAAGTAGATAATGTATGTGCACAGTAAAAAAAAAAAAAATCAGGGACTTCTCTGGAGGTCCAGTGGTTAAGATTCCATGCTTCCACTGCAGGGGGCATGGATTTGATCCCTGGTCAGGGAACTAAGATCCCACGTGACGCACGATGCAGCTGGAAAAAAAAGAAAAAATCAAAAGATATGATTGGTTTACAGTGAAAAGTAGCTTCCTCTCCGTATCCCATTCCTTAGGACTCTGTTTTCATCTGTCCAAATACAATCACTGATACTAGGTTCTGTGGGTCCTTCTAGAGATTGACATACATACTCAAGCTCGTATTTATATTTATTATTCATTTGACAAACATCCATGAGCATTTACGATGGGCCAGGCGCAGGAGATGGGGCAGAGAACAAAAGGAAGTCCTGCTCTCATGGAGCTTACATTTGTTGCAGTTGGCATCACCAACTAGATCTCCAGTCCTCACAAGAACTCTGCCCGGCAGGTATTATCCCTGTGGGAAGGGCTCAGGATTGAAGGAGGACTCTCTGGGGCCAACCAAATTCTCCAAGAGCTCAAGCAGAGAGGCTGGTCCTGCCAAGAGCTAGGGGCAAGGCTGCTCAAGGCCAGAAGAAGCAGGTTCTTGAAGGGAGGGCTTCTTGCTAAGGCAAATGGGTGGAGATGAGGAAGAGGTGAGGAGGCAGCTAAAGGAGGCTGCCAGCCCGGTCTGGAGCCAGATTCATATCAGAGTAATGACTTGGAAGCCCTCCTATTCCCAGATGGCTGCATTTTAATTCCTTAGTTTTGTTTCCTCTCGGTTTCTTCTTAGACACATTCTTCTGGGGTCGAGTCTAACCTTGTCTGGCTGACCTCAGGAGGAAAGGGATTTATCTATACTGTGAGTAACCCTGCCGGGGGAGTGATCAGGGTGTCCCCAGAGGTGTAGAGGGAACTGTGGTCATGAGAGGTTATGATTAAGAGCCGGGGAGAGGCAGTCAGCTGCTGGGATCAAGATGTCTGAGTGGCAGATGTGGGCCAAGTTGGCTTTCCCGCCTGGGTCTCCCTCCCAGGCTGGAGGTGACACTCTTAGACATGGCACTGGGCTCTCTGGCATCCCATTTCCCACGTCTGCCTCAGACACTGGAGCCAAGCCCTGCAGCCACATATATGGCACCCTCTACCCATCCCCCAGCCCAGCTAAAATTATTTGTGTCCATTTGCAATGAGGGTGGAGCTGTTCTTATCTGTATGTGTCATACATGTAGTAATAATAGTTCACCACTGACCAGGCTGAGGGCCAGTAACTGCAAATTTCATTCCCATTTTATAGATGAGGAAGCCGGAGCTCTGAAGCCAGATTACACTGCATTGCCTCCAGAGGGTCCCAGCACCCAGGGTGGCAGCACACACAGTTGGGGTACTTCTCCCCAGCTTGACACGTTTGTAAGTGCCTCACTCAGGCAGCTCAGGTGGTGCCTGATGTTGACCCTCCTGGCTGAGCTGAGCCTTTTCCTCTCTCTTAGATTCTTGGGTGGTTCTCTGGCTCCCACCTTCCCAAGTGGCACTGCTTTGGGCCATTTCTGATTATTTCCTAGGCGTCTCTACCTCTTAAAGTGGAGTTACCCCCTCACAGGGTTTAACTAGTTTTATGGTTCTTGTTACAAATCGCCGGGTAGGACCAATCCAGAAAGATTGGAGTATTTTATCAATGAGCATGTCTCAGACATATGTGTCTCTTACCAAATACATCTCTTTAATTCCTAGAGGCAGAATGGATTTACTTATATGGTGATTTACACTCTGTACAAATGTAAGCAATGTGCTCTTGAGCCCCTGCATCTGTTAGGTGTTACCAATTTTACTGAGTAGAGAATGATTCTTCATATAGCTGTACCTCCTGGGAATATACCAGGCAAATGCCTGGGTGGCTCCGGCCCTGAAGGGACAATTCTGTAAAGGGTCTAGGACTCCTTTCCATCTAGGCATGGCTCAAACCGCCTGGAAGGACTGTCCCCCAGGCCCTGCCAGGCACATGAACATCCAGTAGAGACTCTTTAGAGGTCACCTTCCTTCACTGCAGGGCTTGGAGGAATGGTTGTTGTCCTGGCCTCCAGCTCCGGCCTCCAGCTCATCTTGCCCATCAGTGTTCCCTGAGTGAGTGTGTTCACCAGGTCATTCCCCTGCTCACAACCTGTACTGGCTCCCTGCTGCCTGACACTCAAGAGCTGCTTGGTTTTCAAGGCCTTCTGTAGTCCTGTGTTGGCCTGCCTGACCAAAGTAGACTCCCATGACACCCTGATGCTGCTTCTCGGCTCCAAGACAAAGGACCTTCTCTGCTGTCCCGAGCATTTGCCATGTGGGCCTCATCTCCACGCTTTGTTCACTTTCTCCCCACTTCTCCCTCCTCAGTGTCTTCTCTTGTCCCCATTTTCCATCCTTCATCCTCTAGTTTAAGTCTCCTTCTCCTTGCCATGAAGCCTACTTTGATCACTTTGGCCAACTTTGATCCATCCCTGCTTCAAACACTTATTAAATTTATCGTCCATAAAGACTAGCCTTGAACCATTCTGTATATGTTCTCTCAGCCTGCCTCCAAGACCGCCAACTAGCCTGTGATTTCCATAAGGGCAGAAAACTGAATGCCTGAGAGTCTAAGATGGTTCTGGGCATACTGCCTGCTTACTAGCCATTAATAGCGAGACACTGTATATGGAAACATTCTGTAACTCTCAGACAAGGCACCAAGTGCACAATAGGGCTCTTAGTGTTACCATATTCCACTGATTCACACCTTTCCCCCACTCCCCACATTTTAACATCTCTGAAATCAGGATCAATGGCAAATCACAATTTAACTGATAGGTTTTTCCTCCTCTTTCTCAGTGTCATGTAAAATATTGGTGCATTTTACAATCCATTGTGCATTAGACTTGATGAAATAAGGCGTTACTGGTTGATGAGAGAATCTGCTGATAGCTGTTTCTGGATTGGACCTGGGAAAAAGCATTTGGGAGAAATGAGGGAATTCTGGGAAAGATGAAGGGACACAGGGTGAGGAGAGGATGCTGGGAAAAGTGGAGGATGCTGGGGGAGATGAGGGATGCTGGGAGAAGTGGGGAATGCTAGAAAAGGACGGGAGGGTACCCTATTGGGCCCAGAAGCTTCCTGAATCATTCTGAATTGATTCAGCTATTCCTTCCATATTCCTGTCCTCTGTGCATATGCTACTTCAGAGGCTGATTCACAGAGGCAACCTCTGGGTCCTGTCTCTGAAGTTGCAGGGTGCTCAGGTTACCCCTCCAGCTCCATATTCTTTTGGGCTTCATCCCATATGCTGGGCCTTCCTGGGCCTCACAGTCAGGCTCTTCCAGCTGCATAAAGCTGCTGGGTGGGGGAATGTGGTCTCCTTTTGCCTTCAGACTGCCCTCTAATGTAGAGCTATCAGCAAGGGCTTTGGGGTCAGACATATTTAGATTTAATGCTTGCTGTCCCATTTGCTAGCTGTGTGATTTTTGGCAACTTGTAGACCTTTCTGAGCTTTGCTTTCCTCATCTTTAAAATGAGGGTGAGGGAATTCCCTGGTGGTCCAGTGGTTAGGACTCCGTGCTTTCACTGCCGAGGGGGCAGGTCAGGGAACTAAGATCCTGCAAGCCACGTGGCACGGCCAAAAAAAATAAAAATTAAAATTAAAAATGAATAAATAAAATGAGGGCTAGAATTTCTAATTCTGGTACTGATGTGTGTGTTGTGGGGGGGGATTAAATGACGTAAAGTGATTAACATTAGCTATTATTATGATGATGATGACGATCGTCATTGTTCCTTTAGTCCTTTTATTCAAGCTTAGGTAGCCCCAGCTTCTCATGGACACTGCCTACATTGTCAACCCAGATTTTATGGGCCCCAAACATCCCTGAAGCAGAGGCAGCACCACCTCCGTGGCCATCCCCAGCCGTGACTGGGAGCTCTGGCTCTTTTTCCGTCACTCTACTAGTTTTCACTGAGCACCTCCTGTGTGTCCACTGGGGGCTGTGCCGGCTGAACACTAGAGCTCTAGTTTCATTGGAAAAATAAGGCAAAATTCCGGTTATGGCTAAAAACCAGTACAAAGAAAAAGAAATGTAAGTGAGGTTCCTTTTCAACAGAATGGAAGGTTTGATAGTTTTTCGGGGAAACTCTACAAAAACATCCAGAAACTTAGGATATAAAACAATCAGCATTTTTTTATGCATAGCTGAGCTGCATGGGAATAAGGATAGCCCTGGGCAAGACAGTAAAGGAAGTTGGGAGGGAGTGAGGCTGCTTTGCCTTCCCTGAGGGCCCTTCACTGGTCTGGATATCCAGGGAAGTAGATTTGAATAGCCATAGGGACTAGAGCCAAAGTTTTGAGCCCACATGAAGCAGGGAGGTAGAAATGAGACCCCCACATACAGCTGAGACCCTTAAGGGTTTAAGCTTCTTTTAAGTGAAGTTAGGCCAGAAAAAATTCAACCTCTGGAAGAGGCAGAGAAGGAAGATTTTCTAACCTGGCCTGGGTCTGGTTTGAGAAGGGGAAGACCTCCTCTGAGAAATGTATAATCACACATCTGCCCTCTTTTGGATTTGGGATCAAATTTACACTGCTCATGTGATCCTAGAGTCTCCAGGCCAGGAAGTGATCATAAAAGCTACTCCTGGCTGGAAAATTCATAGAGAAAGAAAGTAGAATGGTTGCCAGGACCTGAGGGGAGGGGGATATAGGGAGTTGTTTAATGAATATAGAGTTTCCATTTTGCAACATGAAGAGTCCTGGAGACTGACTGTACAACAACATGAAAATATTTAGCACTCCTGAACTGTATACTTAAAAATGGCTGAGACAGTAAATTTTATGTTATGTATATTTTACCACAATTTAAAAAACACACACACAAAAAACAAAAACAAAAAAACCCAAAAAACTACTCCTACCTGGTACTCCTTGGAACACCTGGAAGAAGCAAAAGCAAAACCTTCAACCCAGCCTGGTCAGGCTGCCCACAGGATGCCTGTCAAACTTGAACAAACAGTCCAAATTAGAAATGCACGAGGAAGCCAGCCACCATGAGGGAGTCAGCAGCAAGATCAGGAAAGAAAGCAAGAGAATCAAACTTACGGTTACCCAAGGGGAAATGTGGGGGGAAGTGATAAATTAGGAGATTGGGATTAACATATACACACTACTATATATAAAATAGATAACTAATAAGAACCTACTGCATAGCACAGGGAACTCTACTCAATACTCTGTAATAGCCTATATGGGAAAAGAATCTGAAAAAGAATGGATATATATATGTATAACTGATTCACTTTTCTGTACATCTGAAACTAACACAACATTGTAAGTCAACTACACTCCAATAAAAATTAAAAAACAGCAAAAACAAACAAAATCAAGGTATTGGCAGGGTTGGCATCTTCTAAGGGCTGGGTCTGTTCCAGGCCTCTCTCCTTGGCTTGTAGTTGTTCTTCTTTTTCCCATTTCTCTTCATAAAGTCTTTCCTCTGCATCTGCCTCTGTGTCCAATTTCTCCTTTTCAGAAAGATATTACTGGGTTAGGGCTCACCCTTACCACCTCATTTTAACTTACCTCTGTAAAGACCCTGAAACCATGGTTAAATCCACTTCACCTGCCTTCACTAATCAAGGTTATTTTAAGATTTGCAGGTCCTCCAAGAGGCATGTAGCCTAAACAATAAGATGTTTGCCCGAGTTGTTTTCTAGGAACTTGGAGTCAGCTGCGTCTAGATCAAGCTGAGTTGGTTAAGGACTGGCTAGGACCACCCACCCTCCAGCTGGGCATGTGCAGTGTCCCCTCAGTGACCTCTTGAACATGCAGAGCTTAGGCCTGCGCAGAACCATGCACCTTTCTCCAATCACCTTTCCCCACGCTCTCCTGTGCCTCAAACTGTCCTGCTTTGTTATTTGTTATCCCATCAATACCCCAAGCCCATTGCCTTCGTGGACTTGAGGTTTGTTCTCCTGATTCCTCGCTGGGCTGCCTTGCAAATAAACCCTCTCTTTGCTGCAAAGAAAAATAAATAAATAAATAAATGTCCCTGGATGTTTACTGTCAAACAAACAAACACCACACCACCACCACCACCAGAACTGGAAACAAAGTAGAAGTCCCTCAGTCAGGGAATATTATGCAGCCATTAAAAGGTTTGGAGGGGGAATTCCCTGGTGATCCAGTGGTTAGGACTCAGTGTTTTCACTGCCAGGGGCCCAGGTCGGGGAACTAAGATCCTGAAAGAGACACGTGGCGCAGCCAAAAAAACAAAAAAAGCAAAAAAAAAAAAAGATTTGGAGGGATTTTCCTGAAGAATTTTACTATTGAGTGAGAAAAGTAAGAAATAGAGACAGGTACTATTATGATCCCCTTTTTGCAAAGAAACTCCAAATAAAGCCAAACTTGACCCCAAACCCCACGCTTGTATTCGGTGTATTTCTGTATAGATACATGAGCATGAAGAAGGTGGTGAAGGCTTCCCATCAGGGCTGCAGGTGAAGGAAGAGAAGAAGGAAAAAAAGAGAGATTTTGGTGCAACTGAAAATATCTACAATACTCAACCTTCAGCCTCTCTGCTCTGATCCTGTTTATGGAGTAGGATAACTGATTGTGTGTTTGTATCTGCAGGATAAAAAAATTAGAATACTGACTTGCAGATATGCCCACTGTGAAGTGGGGGAGAAAACAAGTTATATGGATCTGGCGATTCCATTTTATTCATACAAACAAGCATACCTCTTCCCTATGTATATATGCGCTCATGTGTTGGTGTGAGCAAGGAGAAAGGTGTGGAAGGACAGGTGTTGGCAACTGATGTAAAGCCGGACACGTGAGGTAAAGTTGGGGCATGTTACGTGCACCTGACATTTTATCTCCTACAGTTTTGGACGCTAGCAGTCTGAAATCAAGGGCCGTGCTCGCTCTGAAGGCTGGATTCCTCCTTGTCTCTTCCTAGGTTCACTCCTGTGTTTGGGTTTGAGGCCCACTGTGGGAAAGGTGGGGGGAGGGTAGGAGGAGAATGGAGGGCTGCTGGTAGAATCTGAGGCTGCCCACCGCGTGCTCCCTGTTGAGGAGAGATGGACCCGACTCCCAGTCTATGGGCCACCGACTCTGGTAACAGACATTTCCAGAAGTTCTTGAGGAACCCTCCTTACTCAGGCTGGGTCCCCTTGTGAGGGACCTTGAGTGGCTTCTCATCATGTGTTAGAAAGGTTTTGAAGGCCCGCCCCTTCCCAGCCTCCCGTCCTCTCTGTGCCTCCCTCTCTCTCACCCACCTGCTCTGTGACCAGGCCTCCCCATCAGTGTCAGCTGCTCCAGGCTAGGCTTGCAGCTTTTTGTTTTTGTGTGCCAACCCCTGGCACACGGGAGAGGCTCGGGTCACAAGCGCATGTAGAACAGACTTTAACTCTGACTCATTTAACAAGTTTCACGTTCTCATACAGGTGGCATGGGCAAGAGTAGGGGTTGTGGTGGAACCAGGGAGGGTCCTGGGTCAGACTGGTGTGTGTGATGAGAGGGGAGGCTGGCGACTCTACCCTGGCCCCAGACCTCCCCGTTCCAAGTGGCTTGGGGACAGGGGGCTGCGTCTGATTCCCCTTTAGCTGCAATATATGCATGTTAGAAAAGACAGACCAGGCCCCCACTGCGGGCCTCCCTGCATTAATTAGTTAACACGGTGATTGAATTCGCCTCATGATAGGCACTAAGCTAGGGATTCAGTGGGGCTTATGTTCTGGTGGGGATGGGTGGGGGATGGATGCGAAACTACTAATGCATGTTTAATTACAATTGCAGTAGCTGTTATAAAACACAGGCCCCATTGCTCTTGGAAGGTGTAACAGAGCAAGTTTGATGATGAGCCAGAACAGAGCCCGTGTGCCAGGGCCTGTGTCCCTGCCAGCAGCCTTGTTAGAGCAGGGCTTGAACCCAACCTCAACAAGTGTGAGGCCAAACATTTGCGGGAAGTTGGGCCTTGTGTGACCAAGACGCTCCCCACAGTGGGGACCTCTGCAAACATCCCCATTTCCCCTCCACCACTCCTCCCTCTCAACTCAGCTCGAAAAGGAGTTTCTCAAGCTCCATTTTCAGGTGGGTAAAGTGAGGCCTAGAGAAACGAGCCGATTTGCTCTACTAGGTCCCAAATCAGTAAGGAGAAGCCAAAGCCAGGCTTCTCGGCACCGTGCTGAGCCTGCCCAAGTCCCCACAGTCCATCCTCTGTGAGCCAAAAAATGAGAAACAAAGCTGCTCTGTTCACCGAGATTTCTATTTTCTCCATTGTTCTCCACTAGGGACATTCCTGAATTGGTAAAGAAGGGACTGGCGCAGCCCGAGTCCTGGCAGTTGATCGGCTATGCTGTCCCTAAACCAGAATTGAAAAGTCAGGAGACAGAATTAGGAGAAGTCCGAGACTCTGAGGACCTCCCAGCCAGAGCTGGGACAGTGAATAGATGCTCAGGACACTGTGATCAGGTCAAAGGAAGAGGGTGGGGAGGGGGCATGGGGGGAAGAGGGACAGTCCCCTTGGAGAGGGGGCAGCTGGAGCAATCGGGACTGGCCACCTTATGTGGGTCAGGGGCAGCATGTGAGAGAGTCTGGGAGGGTATGGGTGTGGGGGAGGGGAAGTGGGGAGGAGGGAGAATTAGGCTGGCAGGGGAAGGGGGTGAGGGCATTCTGCTCAGGGAACAGCAGGAGCAAAGGGATTGAGGCCGGTCAGTCATTGGGTGGCGGAAGGGGTGGGCTTCAGGGGTGAGAGCCTGACCCCCTGGTGATCCTGGCTCCATGGAGCAAAGGATCATGAGAGTCTTGTCCTGTGAGAGGGGAAGGCTGTCGGTCCTATGGGAGGAGGGCTGTTCCAGACACCCCTTAGGCTGAGAAAAGCAGAGAACCCTCCTCTTTTTTTTTACTGTGGTAAAATATACATAACATACCATTTTAAACATTTTTAAGTGTACAATTCAGTGACGTTAGGCACATTTACAATGTTGTGTAACCATTATCCCTATTTCCAGAACTTTTTTTCTTAAAGAACATTTATTTATTTATTTATTTATGGCTACGTTGGGTCTTCGTTGCTGCACGTGGGCTTTCTCTAGTTGCGGGGAGCTGGGGCTACTGATCCTTGCAGTGCGCCGGCTTCCATTGCGGTGGCTTCTCCTGTTACGGAACATGGGCTCTAGGTGCGCGGTCTTCCGGGCTTCCGGGCTTCCGTAGCTGTGGCTCGTGGGCTCTAGAGCGCAGACTCAGTAGTTGTGGCTCATGGGCTCTAGAGCGCAGACTCAGTAGTTGTGGCTCATGGGCTCTAGAGCGCAGACTCAGTCGTTGTGGCGCACCGGCTTATTTGCTCCGCGGCATGTGGGATCTTCCCGGACCAGGTCTCGAACCCGCGTCCCCTGCATTGGTAGGCGGATTCTTAACCACGGTGCCACCAGGGAAGCCCGAGAAATTCAGTAGATTTTTATATGTTGATCTTGTGTCCTGCAACCTTGCTGAGCTCGTTTATTAGCTCATCTTGTTCCTAATTTTAGGGGGAGAACATTCAGTCGTTCACCATGTAAGTTTCTCATAGATGCCCTTTTTCAGGTTGAGGAAATTCCCTTCTATTCATAATTTGCTGAGAGTTTCCTTGACAGTGGATGTTGGATTTTGTCAAAGGGACAAAATCTACTACATCTGCTGAGGTGATCATAGGTTTTTCTTTTTTAGTTTGCTAACATGGGGAATTCACAATGCTCGATTTTCAAATGTGAAACTAACCCTTCATTCTTGGTACTGCATGTGAAATTAGAATAGGACGTGGGCATCCAGGTCCCTCCAGAGCATCCCGGGCACTGTCCTCCGAGGAAACTGGGTTTGTTGCCTAGTCATCCAGGAAGAAGGAGGGAGGGGACAGAGGGCAAGGGCGGGGACAGCACGTACCGCCAGACACAGCTGCCTGCGTCTGCCGCCTCAGGTGAGCCGCTCCAGCTGAGCCAGGGGCCAACCTGGGACCCAGCGGCAGCTCGCCACAGCCTGTGTGCTTGCGGGGTGAGGCGGTCCCTGCTCTCAGGCTCTCTTGCAGGGTCTCAACGCTCAGCCCTTGCATCTCCTGGAGCCTCGTTCTCTGCATCTGCGAAACGGAGCTGGTGGTGGCTGGGCAGCCAGAGCACACGCACTGACCCAGGAGGCCGCAAGCTGCGGCCAGTCTGCGCGCCCCACGAAGGGTTCCTGAGTGCAGCGGAGACTGCCCACCAGGCCACACGCGCGCCGGCAGTTTCCTTCTCTGTGCAATGAAGGTAATGATCCTTCCTTCCAGGACTGCTCTCTTCAGTGAACCCATGGTGCCAAACCACTTAAATAAACCAGATAAAAGTGGCCGATGCCCCCCACTTGCTAGCCGTGTCTTTCTGCCAGTGGCTGAATCTCTCAGCCTTAGTCTCCTTACTTGTAAAATGGAGATAATGGTACCAAGAGGTGTGGGTACCGATGATAATTCGGTGTCACCGGACAGATGAGCGAGCGCCTGGCACAGTGCCTGGCATGTGGGAGATGCTGGGTAACATGTGGGGCATCTCAGGTGCCCAGAGCTGGTGCGGCTGCGGTGGAGACTCTTCTGGAGCTGGAGGAGCCACAGAAGCAGCCAGGGGCAGGAATGCACCCTGCCCTGGTTTAAGTGTGCAGTGATGTGCGTTTGCGGCGCCGCCGTGCCACGGGCCGGTGCTCTCAGCAACCCTGCCAGGCTGGCATGATCCTTGCGCCCCACCCAGGTACCAGCGGGGAAGGGGAGGCTCAGAGCTAGAGCTAGAACTGGAATCCAGATGCCCTTGGTCGTTTTGAGGGGTTTGTGCCTTTCTAAAAGGTGAAGGATCTCCCCAGGGTTGATGCTAACTCTGGTCCTACGTTGAAGGGTAGTTGAGAGAGGGAGCTGAGAGAGGAGAAGGGAATCAAGTAGCCAAGGAAGCTCTTGGTGTATTCTGTCCTTCCCCATCCTGGCCTTGGGCGGGGTTTTTCCTCCAGCTTCTTGGGCTGAGTGTTTAGCTGACCTAGTTCTCCTTCTCTATTGGCATTTCAGCATCCGGCCCAAATGTCCTACTCATTCACTCAGATATTGTTCATCAGATGTTATTGTCTTCTGTGTGCATAGGCTCTGGGGACACAGTGATGAGGTCAGAACAAGGCTCTGGAGGCCATTCTTACAAGATAACATACAAGTGAACACAGCCAAGATAAATGCAGAAGTGCCCCAGGGAGTGTGACAGGGAATGACCTGGGCAGGTCAGAGAAGCCACTCTATGCAGGTGATGTTTGAGTTGACAAGAAAGCAGCTGGGCAGAAATCTGGGGTGGGACGTTCTGGGCAGAGAGAACAGACATAGTCCTTAAGGAGGAGTCGGTTTGATGTGTAGCTGGAGGTCAGTGTCTGCTTGGACAGTGGGTGGAGTTGGGGGAGGGGTCACCTTGCAGTGTGTGGGGAAGTCAGGGGGAACTGTGAGGACTTATTCTAAGTGCAGATTCCAGGATGCTTCTGAAAATGAAAAATATGCTTGTATTCTTTTCTCACCTTCTGTCTTTTGTGATTTGGGGGGCCTCTTGTTTGGAAACATATTTGAGGGACTCTCAGAACTGGAAGGAAGTATTGGTGCCCACCAGATCCCCTTTAGCCACTGTTGTACCTATTTCTGGGCTGTCACGAACAGCAGACCCCATGTCATTCTCTAAGCCACCTTGCCAGAGTTACTTGGTGGGGTCACACCCCCTGGGGCAGGGGAGGCCACTGACTAGTCAGGGGTATGAAAACCCAGCCGCCTTGCCCTAGGGTGGGAGGACTCTGGTGTTATTTATTTAGTTATTTATTTTTAATAAATTTATTTATTTATTTTTGGTTGCGTTGGGTCTTCGTTGCTGTGCGCGGGCCTTCTCTAGCTGCGGTGAGCGGGGGCTACTCTTCGTTGTGGTGCACAGGCTTCTCATTGTGGTGGCTTCTCTTGTTGCGGAACATGGGCTCTAGGCATGTGGGCTTCAATAGTTGTGGCGCGTGGGCTTTCAGTAGTTGTGGCTTGCGGGCTCTAGAGCGCAGGCTCACTAGTTGTGGCACACAGGCTTAGTTGTTCCGCGGCATGTGAGATCTTCCACGACCAGGGCTTGAACCTGTGTCCCCTGCATTGGCAGGCGGATTCTTAACCACTGCGCCACCAGGGAAGTCCTCTGGTGTTATTTAAAAATGCTTTAGCACCCCCAAGACCTGCCCTTCCCTATCCTCTCCCCTCACTCCTTCACCTGAAAGTTTTCTCCGGCGAGCTCTCCCTCAATAACTCATATAAAAGCGAACCCCGTCTCAGGCTCTGCTTGTGGGGAAACCAAGCTTAGGCCATTAGAGACCATGTGTTTTTTGGATTAGAAACTGAGGTTCTAGGTTTAGAAACTTCCAGCTCTGAAAGTCCCTAAAACTGTGTGATTTACTCAATCATGCAACAGGTTAGTGGCAGGGCCAGGCCCAGGAACTACTCAACAGCCAGAAGGCATCAGGGGTATGGGGTGAGGCCTGCTGGTGAATGTGGTGCAGAGCCAATGTCGCAGCTGTGGTTTACCAGCAGCTGTGCTCCCAGATGAAGCTTCATCTCAGGTAAGACCCCCTCTGCATGAATTGCTCCAGAGACTTTATGTTCAGAATTCCACCCCCTTCCTCCTGTATTAGAGTAGTTCACACTAAAGTGTGAAAGATTGGCAGCTCAGAGACAATGCATCCTGAAAAGAAGATGCTTGTTAACCCCAATAAATCTTTAATTCGATGGACTTTTTGTCAGGGTGGTAAAGTGAGTTGGAAGAATGCGTACAGTGCAATTCTGTAGGGTTTTGAGGGCGTGAGGGAGCCATATATCAGGAAATTCCTCAGCTTTCCCAAGGATCAGCTTCCCCACTCCCATTTCTGCTTCTCCTCACCCTCTTCTCCCCACAATCAGATACGTTGAGAAGTGCTGGTGTCTTCCTCACGTTTTAACAGCTGTGCCTGTCAAAGGTGCGAGTCACTGGAGGGGAAAGTGACTCAGCTAAAGAAATAATTTGGCCAAAAGTGCATTTTTGTAAAGAACAGACTGGTGATTTGAGCTAAGCTCCCCGGTAAGTGACTGATCTCTCAGAAGCACAGAGGACTGTGTATGATTTAGTAAATTTCCACACCATTTTCTAAAGGGCTGGCATCACTTGCTGGCTCAGGCAGGTTTGTGATATAGGTCTGGGCACGGCAGGGAAGGCACTCCTGAGGAGTGGCCGCCTCCCTGGACGGGGTTTCACCTGGACAGTGTTTCACCTTACTGTCCAAGTGGCCTTGGGCAAGTCATTTACTTCTTCCCTGGCACAGCTTCCTCATCTAAACAAATGGAGCTGGATATTCCAGAACCTTGGTCCTCAAAGTGCAGTCTGCAGACCAGGAGCATCTACAACACCTGGGAGCTTGTTAGAAATTCAGAGTCCTGTGTCCCACCCCAGACCTTATGAACCTGTATTTTAACAAGATTCCCAAGCCATTTGTATACATATCACAGTTTGAGGAGCCCTGCTCTGGACAAGACCACTCAAATGTAGTCCTTAAACCAGCTGCATCAGTATCACCCAAGCTTGTTAGAAATGTAAGTTCCTGAGCTCCAGACCTACTGAATCACATCTCTGAGGGTCGGCCCTAAAAGCCTGTGTTTTAACAGCCTCTCCAGGTGATTCTTAAGCACGCTGACCTTTGAGAAGCACCCTCAGTCAAGTAACATTTATTCTAGCAGAGGGTTGGCTGTAGAGCAGCTGTTGTATACAGAACTTGTTCAGTGCTGCTTTGCGGTTCTGGAAACGCTCACATTGCACTCCACAGCAGTTCTGGGATGTTCTTTTGTCTTTATCTTGCTTTGCCAAAGAGAAAACTGAAGTTTAAGGGAGGTTAAGTGAGTTGCCCAAGATCTTTCTATCTCACAATGTCTTGTATAGCATTATTGACATAAGATGTTTCTGGCAAAGTCAGCTGTTACAGGGTAATAAAACTCCTCGTAAATATTTAAGATTACCTGTTGATAAATGACAGAGGCTCTTGGAACATGAGCTGGGATAGATTTTGTGGGTCTTGATCAAGGCTTAGGAGCTCATGAACTGCAGCTCTTCTTTTACAGTCTCTTGTTGTGATTAGATAATATGTTCACATGGTTTAAACATCATATAATAAAGGACTATAGTCAAAGTTTTTCTTTCACTCTTGTTCCATAACCACCCCGTACCTTCCTCCCTCAGGTAACTGTTTTTGTTTTTTTTAATTAATTAATTTAATTTATTTATTTTGGCTGCGCCGGGTCTTAGTTGCGGCACACAGGATCTTCATCGCGCCACATAGGATCTTCATCGCGCCACATGGGCTCTTCATTGCACCACGAGGGATCTTTTGTTGTAGCATGCAGCCTTCTTAGTTGCGGCACACATACAGGATCTAGGTCCCCGACCAGGGATCGAACCCAGGCCCCCTGCATAGGGAGCGCAGAGTCTTACCCACTGGACCACCAGGGAAGTCCCCCCCAGGTAACTGTTTTTAGTTTATTGGATTTAACCTAATTAAAGCTGATCCTTGGCAAAGCTGTGGACTCTCCTGATATATGGCTACCCTCATGACCCCCAAAATCTCTGAACTTGCAGTATATGTATTTTTCCAATTCACTTTATCATCCTGACAAAAAGTCCATCAAATTACACATTTATTTTGGTTAAAAAGCATCTTCTTTTACGGATGCACCATCTCTAAGAGGTTCTGAGCTGCCACTCTCTCACACTTTAGTGTGAATTATTCTAATACAGCATCTCTTTATACAAATACAAGCATATACAAATATGTATATATATATATGTGTTCTATATAACATATATTAACTATATATAATAGCATATATCACATATATTTAATGCTTTGTCACCTCTGCCGACACAAGTTACAAACTAGAATACACGGTGCTGTTCTGTGCCTTGCTTGTTTCACTGAATATATTACGCAGTTCTATTGTGTGATAGCAGTTGTTTCCATTCTGTTATCACAGACATTGCTTGTATAGGTGGCATTTTGCCAGTGCTTATTATATGTGCAGGATAAATTCCCAGAAATGAGATTGCTAGGTATCTGCATTTGTAATTTCAAGTTTTTTTTAAGTTTAAGTTAGTACCAATTTGCACCTCTACCAGCTTTGGTTGAGAAGTTACTGTTTTCTCACCTCTTTGTCAGCTCGTTAAATTGTCACATCATTGGATTTTTACCAATCTGATAGGTGAAAAACAGTGACTCAATTGAGTCTTTTTTTTTTTTAATATTTATCTATTTATTTTATTTTTGGCTGTGTTGGGTCTTCGTTGCTGCACGCAGGCTTTCTCTTGTTGTGAAGAGCGGGGGCTACTCTTTGTTGCGGTGCGCGGGCTTCTCATTGCGGTGGCTTCTCTCGTTGTGGAGCACGGGCTCTAGGCGCGTGGGCTTCAGTAGTTGTGGCGCATGAGCTTAGTTGCTCCACGGCATGTGGGATCTGGATCTTCCCGGACCAGGGATTGAACCTGTGTCCCCTGCATTGGCAGGCGGATTCTTAACCACTGCGCCACAAGGGAAGTCCTCCTCAATTGAGTCTTCATTTAAATTTGTAATGAAAGTTTTAAACTTAGAATATGTGTTTACGGGCCATTTCTATCTCTTTTTCTATGACTCTCTTACTATTAGTATTCTGCTTATTTTAAAAATTGGATTGTAGGGACTTCCCTGGCAGTCCAGTGGTTAAGACTTCGCCTTCCAATGCAGGGGGTGCGGGTTCTATCCCTGGTCCGGGAGCTAAGATCCCACATGCCTGGAGGCCAAAGAACCAAAACATAAAACAGAGGCAATATTGTAACAAATTCAATAAAGACTTTGGAAATGGTCCACATCAAAAAAAAATCTTAAAAAAAAAATTGTATGGTTGCCTTTTTCTTTATTTCTAGGAACTGATTATCTACTAGGGAAGGTTGGCATTTTGCCTTTGATAAAAGTCATGTCTAACTTAGTTGTTTCTCTTTTATTTTGTTGATGGTTGGTTGGTTTTGTTTGCATGTGTTTTTATTTTTTGCTGTCAAATTTATCAGTCATTTCTTTTATGGCTTCTGAATGTTGAATCATAGGTACAAAGGTCTGCCCCACTTCAAGATAACATGTTATTTATTTTCTTCTGTTATTTTACATCCAAATTTTGATCCATTTGGAATTTATCCTGAGGTATGCTGTAAGGTATAGATCCAACTTTTTTTTTTTCAGATGGCTATCTTTTCTCTGCTGAATTGAAAAGCTACTTTTATCGTAAGCTGTTTGTCATAAGCTTTTTTTCTCATACATATGTGGGTCTGTTTCAGAACTTGCTACTCTTTTCCATTGGTTTCTCTGTCTATTCATGTTCATTCATGTTCACGGTTTTGCTTGCTACGGTTTACAATATTTAAAAATATCTTTTGGTGTATTGAAGGGCTGCCCCTTATTTTTAGATCTCTTTCAGGCTACTCTTGCTTATTTGTTTTTCTATTTGAACTTTGAAATCTGGTATATAATTACACACACACGTGTTGGTGTTTTTACTGGAATTGCTTTAATAAAAACTGAAGTATAACACACATACAGGAAAGGGAACAAATTGTAAGTATACGGCTTGATGAATCATCATATAGTAAAGTGAACTATTACCCAGATCTGGAACTGGAGCAGTACCAGCATGGAGGAGCCCCCCTCCGGTCCCCAAGCAGTTATTACTACATCGCCCTCTTCCAAAAGGTAATTATCATCCTCATTTCTTTATGTCATAGATTAGTTTTGATTTTTTAAAAAACTTTATATAAATGGATTCTTTTGTATTTGGCTTCTTTTGCTCAACATTATATTTGTGAGGTTTTTTAAGTCTGTCCTCCTGCTGATGGACAATTAAGTTGTTCCCAGTTTTTGGCTATCATGAATAATGCTGCCAAGAACATTGTAACACATGGCTTTTGGTGCCCCTATATATACATTTCTGTTGGATATTTACTTACGAGAGAACTTATACATGGGATATGCATATGTTCAACTTCAGAAAATACTGCCAAACTGTGTTCCAAATAGATATGTAACCATTTACCCTCCTTCCAGTGGTATCTGAGAATTCCAGTTATTCCTAGTTCCTGCAACAATTGGTTTTGTTGGTCATTTGGATTTTACTTACTCTGGTGTGTGTGTAGTGGTAATTAATTGTGGTTTTAATTTTCACTTCTGTAATGACTAATGAGGTTAAGCACTTTAAAATATGTATTTGTTGGCTATTTAAATATTCTTTCATGAAATGTATTGGGATTGCTTCAAATTTATATTAACTTCAGAGAATGGACATATTGATGATGTTGGATGTTCCTATCCAGGAACATGGTATGTCTTTCCATTTGTTTAAATCTTCTGTGTCCTTTAGTATTGTTTACAGTGTTTTGGTATGGATCTTGCACATTTTTTGATAGGTTTATTCCTAGATATTTTATGTTTTTTATGGAGTCTTTTCTAACTGGCTATTGTTTGTAGTAGTTTCTTTTATTTTTTTTTTAATTTTTAATTTTTATTTTTGGCTGTGTTGGGTCTTCGTTTCTGTGCGAGGGCTTTCTCCAGTTGTGGCAAGCGGGGGCCACTTTTCATCACGGTGCGCGGGCCTCTCACTGTCGCGGCCTCTCTTGTTGCGGAGCACAGGCTCCAGACGCGCAGGCTCAGTAGTTGTGGCTCATGGGCCCAGTTGCTCCGCGGCATGTGGGATCCTCCCAGACCAGGGTTCGAACCCACGTCTCCCGCACCGGCAGGCAGACTCTCAACCACTGCGCCACCAGGGAAACCCCTGTAGTAGTTTCTTAATTGATTCTTTTAGCTGTTCTAAGCTTATAATCATTTCATCTATAAATAGAAATATGTTTCCAATTCCAATTCCTCCTATGCAATTCTTTACTTTTTGTTTTTTTAATTGAGATATAATTGACATATAACATTGTATTAGTTTTGGGTGTACAAAATAATGATTCCATGTATGTATATGTGTGAAATGATTACCACAATAAGTTTGGTTAACATTCGTCACCACAAGTAGTTATAATTTTTTTCTTATAATGAGAACTTTTTAAGATTTGCTCCTTTAGTAACTTTCAAATATACAATGCAGTATTGTTAACTATAGTCACTGTGCTGTACATTATATTCCTTCATCCAATTATTTTATCTCTCATTTCTTTAACTTATCTAATTGCACTGGCTAGTACCTCCTGTACAGTGATAGTGTGCACATGTGTGTTATATCTGACTTTAGTGGGAATGCGTCTGGTGTTTGGTGTTTTCTAGTTAAGCAAAATGCTGGCTTTTGACTGAGATTTATATATTTTATCTTATTAAGGAATTATCCATTGATTCCTACTTCGGGATTTTTTATCAGGAAAGTGTGTTTTTTGTCAAATTTTGTCAAATGCTTATTCAACATTTATGGATTTCCTGGGATCTATCATTATGTTATACTATATTAAGAAGTTTCTGCGAGTTCCCTGGTGGACTAGTGGTTAAGATTCTGGGCTTTCATGGCCGTGGCCTGGGTTCAGTCCCTGGTCAGGGAACTAAGATCCTGTGAGCCGTGCAGTACAGCCAAATAAAAAAAAAGAAGTTTCTTAATATTGAACCATCCCTGTACTCCTGGAGTAAATTCCCCTTGGTCTTTTCTTTCTTTTTTGGCCACGCCACGTGGCTTGCAGGTTATTACTTCCCTGACTAGGGATTGAACTCGGGCCACCGAAGAGAAAGTACCAAGTCCTAACCACTGGACCGCCAGGGAATTCCCTCCCTTTGGTTTTTTAATGTGCTGTGCCACCCTACTGGAGACGGTTCTTTGACTGAGCCAACAGCTACTGTGGACTCCTCTGGAGAGGGTCTAGGGACATGTACAGAGTCAGTACATATGGACTGAAGTGTCTTTTCCTAAAGTAAGGAACCATTGGTTTGATTCTTTTTTAGCAAACCCAGCTCCAAACTCCTTCCTGGTGTAATGGACAACAGAAACTGGGGTTTTGGGAATCCCCTGGTGGTCTAGTGGTTAGGACTCTGTGCTTTCACTGCCGTGGGTCCGGGTTCAATCCCTGGCCAGGAAACTAGGATCCCAGAAGCCATGTGATGCAGCAAAAACAACAACAAAAAAACCCCGACAACTGGGGTTTTCCATCCAGTTGGGAAAAAATGCATGTTTCTGATCTTAGCCTTTTTTTCAGTTTAGCTCTGTTGTCGTTTGGTTAACTTTCATCTCAAAACAAAACAAAACATTCCAAAACCCAAAAAACAAAATTAAACAACCTTAATCCTGTTACACTCAGTTTTTGTTTATATAATGCTTTGGAGGATGTCCCAGTAGACTTTGGGACTCACTGCTCTATTGTTTCTCAAGAAGGGAAAAAAGTTGAAGGAGTCTGGATATTTAACAAACCTTCGGGTTCTCAGTCACTGGGGAATCCAGTGCCCAATCCAAAGAAGAGGCATCCACTTGGCAGTGCAGCCAGTGGTTAAGACTTCCAGGCCAATTTGTCTGGGCTCAAATCCCTCCTCTGTGTACTGCTGTGTGACCTCAGACAAGTTATATCACCTCTCTGGTCCTCAGTGCCCTCATCGAAAATTAAAGATAATAATGGTCCTACCTCTAGCCTTGTTGTGAGGATTCGGTGAGTTCATGCCTGGCAAGTTCCTTGGCCATAAATGTGGGGGATCCAGAATGGGGATCAGAGCATCCACTGCGGATTGGGCCAGGTGGTCTTTGCATTCAGTGACCTTCCTGACCTTTGCTGATGCCAATCCTCATGCAGATATCTGCCGGTGTGCTTAGACAAGTGACTGGCAAGTTCTCAGGGTCATGGGCTTCTAAGATGAAGCAAAATAATGAAATAAAAATTCCCCTTTTGTAAGTGTCTGGGCTGCAGAAAGCAAAGGAATGGAAGATTCCTTAAGGTTGATATTTCAGATAATAAATTTGTGAGTTACTGAAGAGCTGGGTTAAGGCTCTTGGCCCCTAATCAGGCTTTTCTGCAGCCTTTAATTCTAAGGCTTGGACCTCCCTCGGAAGTGGGTTGGCTCATTTTTGAATGGGGCATCTGCAGGGTGGCTTTCTTGGGTAGTGCTGCCTGTAGTCCCCATAGTATTTGTATCTGAGAGGGTAAAAGAGGCATTTTGCTGTGGGCAGAGGGAACAGATGCGGAGGGTGGTTGAGTGTGAAGGGAGAGCCATTGGGAGGGAGGGGCTCCCTGGGCAGTGCCCCGGTTCTCCCGCTAAATGTGGATTCTGAACAGCATTGCCTGGCTCTCCTTCAGGTGTTCTGTCTAATTTGGTGAAGCAGAAGCCAAAGGAAGCCTCATCACCAGCTTGCTGTTTCCAATGAGCTATTTGCAACTTAAAAAATTGTAGTATAATTACTTAAAATAAAAGGCACAGACCTTAAACATTCTGTTTGATGGTTTGTTAGTTTCCTAGGGCTACCGTAACAAAGTACCACAAATTTGGTGGCTTAAAAGAACAGAAGTGTGTTCTCTCACAGGCCTGGAGGCTAGAAATCCAAAATAAAGGTGTCAACAGGGCCATGATTTCTTTGACCTTTCATTGCCTCTTCCTGGCTTCTGGTGGTTGCTCACAATTCCTTGGCTTGTGGACATGTCATTCTGATCTCTGTCTTGATCGTCACGTTGTATCCTCCCTGTGTGTCTCTATTTTCTCTTCTTATAAGGACGCCAATCATTGGATTAGGGCCTTCTGTCATCTGGTATGACCTCACTCTAATTTAACGAATTAAATCTGCAAAGCCCCTATTTCCAAATAAGGTCACATTCTAAGATTCCAGTGGACATGAATTTTGGGGGGACACTATTCATCCCAGTACAGATGGCTTTTGACAATTGTGTATACCCAGGTGACCACCACCCCAGTCAAGAACCAGGATATTTCCATCACTATGGATTTGCTCATGCCCCTTTCTAGTCAGTTCCTACCACTACCACCTACCCTAGACAATCACTGTTTGATTTCTGTTACTGTAGATTAGTTTTTTGCCTGTCCTTGCATTCGAGTAAATGGAATGATGTAGCATGTGCTCTTTCATGTCTGGCCTCTTTTGCTCAAAATGTTTTTGAGATTCATCCATGTTGTTGCATGGATCACCAGTTTGTTCCTTTTTCTTGCTGAGTAGTCTTCCGCTGTGTGATTATACCACAGTTTGTATATCCATTCTTCTATTGATTGTTTTCAGCTTTTGGAACTGCATATTATTCATAGCATGAATATAGTAGCAATGCACATTCTTGTTTGTTCTTTTTGTGGACATAGATCTTGAGTTTTCTAGGTTAATACTAGGAGTAGGATTGCTGCTTCATAGGGCAGGTGTATATTTCACTTTATTAGAATTGGCAAACAGTCTTCCAAAATGATTGTATGCTCCCAAGGGCGATGTGTAAGAGTTCCAGTTGCTTCGTATCCTCATGAACTCGGTTACTTTCTTGGTGGTAGTTATTTTCTTTGATGCATAGAGAGGGTAACTCTCTGCAGAGGTTTCCATCCACAGAGCTGTCGAGCTAAAGGCCCTCCAGCTACTGACTTCTGCTTCTCTCCTTTTTGTTTTGTTTTGTTTTCTTTTTTATCGTGTTGCTCCAAGGAAGCTTTCAGGCAAAAAGGTCTGCTGGAGTCCCTTTGTCCACTGTCCCTTTTTTCTGAGAAGAGCAGAAGTATGGACTCTCCACACTCTGTTCTTCTACTCTTGAGTCTCCTTGCTTGTTGGAGGTCAGAGGTTGGAGATCAGAGGTTGGAGTCCTTCAGAAGGACATCAGCAACTTTCTTGAAGCAGGAGCTGTTCAGAGTGTTCAGGGGTCCCACGTGACTAGTTCCACACTGTGTTTGTTTCTTTCTTTCACAGTCAAGTATTTTGTTCACAGATCTCTATTGATGGTACAAAAGCAACAGCAATAAAGGAAATCATTCAAAAATAAAAGAGAGAAGTTTACTGGTCTTGGAATATATTTGGGGAGTGGGGGTGGATAAGTTGCCTTTAAAGTTAAAACTGTAAAATTACCACATAATAAAAGCCTTTGCTTTGAAAAAATAAAAAAGAGAAAGCTTAAGTTTTCCAAAACCCGTCTTTACTGCTATTTATAATAGTGAATAATAATAATAGTAAATACTGAGCTACCGCATACCATCCCATGTTCTAAGTTTTCCATATATAGAAACTCGGTAAATACTCCCATAACGCTTTGAGGTCAGAATTTTGTATCAAGGCCATTTTACAGATGAGGAACCTGAGGCGAGAAGAGAATGCTGACCTCTCCCAAGGCAAGGTGGAGCCAGAATTTGCACTCAAGTGTTCTAGCTTCAGAGTCTGTACATATCTTACCTGCACATTTTTTCCTTAGGGTCATTCACGTTTTGGAAACCTAGTCACATTTATTTAAAAAGGAAACATTATATCACTACCATAAATGGGAGATCCATATCACTTGCCAAAGATAGATGATAACTATAAAAACAAATACTCTGATAACAACATTATTCTAACTTATTCCTATTGTTTCTCCCCCCAACACCATTTTTTTTTTATGGTTTGTGCTTTTGGTGTCAAATATAAGAAAATTTTGCCCAACTCAAAGCCACAAATATTTTCTCCTAGAATTTTTATAGTTTTAGGTTTTGCAGTTATGTCTATGATCCATTTCAAGTTATTTTTATGCGTGGTGTGAGGTAAGGGTTATGCTTAATTTTTTTTTTTAAGTAAGGATTTCTAGTAGTTTCTGCAGCATTGGTTGAAAAGACTCCCTTTCCATGTCTTCTCTGAGTCTGACTTTTCCCTGGGAATGGGAGGATTAATTCTCGCAGTCGCTACAAGGAGAAAAAGGTATAATCATTGTGCTACACTGGATATATACCCATTGGCACACGGTCAGGACTCAATAAACAGCAATTAGTTCTCAGATTATGGTAACTGCTTTCCTGTGGTTTGGCATTTAAGTTGTTTCCAGTTTTCTTTCTTCAAGTGTAAACAGCAATGCAATGGATATTCCAAGCGTACTGCTTTTTTTTTCTTTAAAGTTATTTTAGAGTATATTTACACATCTTAATCCATACTACAATTAGTGTTAGAAGTGTTTGGATTCATGCACTCTGCCAGAAGCCAGAAGCCATGCATTGCTTTTGAATTAGCTCTGCTTCTAACTAGAGGGAGCTCCTTGGGAGTGCTAAGAACTGGAATCATCACCTTCCCTGGCAACCCCCTGCCACCATCCCCAGTGGGTATTTTCTCATCTTCCCTTTAGCTGCACACACTTTCCCATGATACTGTTTTCTACTCATTTATTTACCTCCTTGCCTCCCCCACTGGCCTGTATACCTCTTACTGGAATCACACCTTACCAGTTCCCAGCACAGTGGCTGCACATAGTAGGTGCTTAATAAATGTTGACTGTAAGAACAGCATGCAGCACAGCATGAACTAGTACTGCCGCTGGGTCTGTGGACTTCTCTGAGATGAGCTTTCTGATAACATTGTTCTTTTAGCACTGGTGCTTTCGTTCCAAGACATCTCATCATTTAAACAGCGTTTTCTAAGTGTGGATTATGTGCCATTAGTTAATGTTGGATGGTGTAACATGGTACTTGGATCCTGCATTAAATAACATTGAATCCCAGAGTGAGGAAATTTCTTTTCAGTTCTTTTTCAATCCTTCTTACTTCTCTAGGACAGGGTTTCTCAGCCTCAGCTGAGAAACAAACAATTCTTTGCTGTGGGGCGGCTGCCCTGTGCAGGGTAGAATGTTTACAGCATCCTGACCTCCACCCACTAGATGCCAGTAGCGCCGCCACCCCCAGTTCTGACAACCAAAGATATTTCTAGGCATTGCCAAATGTCACCTGGGGGACAAAATCCACCTCCCAGCTGAGAATGACTGCTCTAGGAGAAAGACTCAGTCTGGTGCTAATATATTTCAAACACCTCTCTAACCCTTGTTAGTCTCCCTTTTCCAAAAAGAGAGAACAGATCCCTAGTTCAGCAGGCAATGCTTTCTCACTCGAATTTACATTATTTTGCTCTCCTTGATGTTACCTTCTCATTTTGGCAAGTTAGAATTGTTTTCCTCTCAAAGTAAGTGTTATGAAGTTTTCTTTACAAATAAATTTCAGTAAAAAGGTGAGTGACTATAGAGAAATATACCTCAAACATGTAGGTATGGCCCAAATAGCTCTGTGTTAGACACCTGGTTCTAAGGAAACGTTGAGTAATGCATCTTCCTGTTTCAGTGCTTCTGTCGTTTGCAGCACTGGGCAGGCTTTTATGTTTTTCTTTTTTAAAATTAATTAATTAATTAATTTTTTGGCGTGTTGGGTCTTCATTGCTGCGTGCGGGCTTTCTCTAGTTGCGGTAAACGGGGGCTACTCTTCGTTTTGGTGTGCAAGCTTCTCATTGTGGTGGTTCCTCTTGTTGTGAAGCATGGGTTCTAGGCACATGGGCTCTAGTTGTGGCTCGTAGGCTTTAGAGCGCAGGCTCAATAGTTGCGGCGCACGGGCTTAGTTGCTCCATGTGGGATCTTCCCCGACCAAGGATCGAACCCGTGTCTCCTGCATTGGCAGGAGGATTCTTTTTTTTTTTAAACATCTTTATTGGAGTATAATTGCTTTACAATGGTGTGGCAGGTGGATTCTTAACCACTGCGCCACCAGGGAAGTCCAGGTTTTTATGTTTTGCTTCATCTAAGTCAATACTCCAGCTTGGTAGATGCCCTAGGGATCTGGTGTAGGTGCCAAGCCTCCCAGACGTGCTAACACTGATCACATACATGCAGCACCTGTCAGACGTGTACTGCCTGCCACAGGCATTTGGTCTGTGGACCCAGGGGTGAGTCTTAGTTGATAAAATCATTCAGGTAGCTTTGGATTACAAGGGTAAAGGCAGTGCATGTCTGGATGCCAGCCAATCTTCTTCTGAGAAGCAGGCATTTGAAAACAAATCACACAGGCCTGGAGACTTTCTGATTTCATAGAGAGGTCAGACGTGGGAGGAAAGTACACTATGTCATTCATATCAGATATCTTGGCAAAGCTGCTGACCTGCTACTGACTCTGCTTGCCTCATGGGAAAAGGCTTGATCAGATAGCCATGTGAGTGAGAATATCACACTTGGCACCCTTGATGAATTAATGGGCCTAGGCATTAAGCATTGGTAGCTATCAACATCAGAAAAGAGTGAAAACCAGACATTACCTCCTGTTGGGAGAGCCCAGCACCACGTGTAGTCGTGACAAAGGATTTAAGCTTGAGTCTGATCCAACCCCCAATGTGCAAAAGCAGAGAACAGAGGAACGTGTTGAATTGCACAACACGTTGTGCAGATGAGTGTGCAGACTGGGAGCACTCTCTGGTACGCATATCCTGGGTTCTTTAACAGATGAATTGTAAAAGAATGGGATGGAGGAGAAATCCTGTAGATTGTAGATTTAAAGAGGCTTAAAAGATATGAAATTTTAAAAATGGGCAAGGCTGAAAACTAAACTATACTGTCTAGGGAGGCACACTTGGTTGATAAAACCAGAAAGAAAGCCAGCAAGGTGATTGCTGTAATAATTAGGATGCTGGTTACTTTTTTGGCAAGCTGTAGTTGAGATGGGGCTCATGGAGGACCTTTTAGGGTGGCTGACTGTGTTCCATTCCTTGATTTCACGGTAGATATAAAGTTTGTTTATCTTATAATAATTCATTAAACTATACATTTGTTTTCTGTTACCTCTATGTTTTATTTTAAAATAGCTTTTAAAAAGCAAGGTGCAAAAGAATATGTGTAAAATGCCACCTTTTGTAGGCAAAAAGAGGAAATATGAAAAATATGCTTGTATTTTAAAATGTAAACAATGTAAGAATAAACCAAAAACTAGTAAAAATATTTATCAGGGAGGGGGAAATAAGGGGGGGAGAAAGACCTTTCTGAACATGGCTTTTATAGTTTTTACTTTGGAATGTTGTGTTTTATATAATTAAAACACAGAATTTAAAACAAATCTCTAAAAATAAGAAACAAATGGAAATACATGATCTTTTGGGTTTTTTTAATATTTATTTTATTTATTTGGCTTTGTGGGATATTCATTGCGGCATGCAGGCTCTTTAGTTGCAGCATGCAGGAGCTTTAGTTGTGGCATGTGGGCTCTTTAGTTGCGGCACGTGGGATCTAGTTCCCTGACGAGGGATAGAACCTGGGTCCCCTGCATTGGGAGCGCAGAGTCTTAACCACTGGGCCACTAGGGAAGTCCCGGAAATACATGCTCTTTTGACTATACATTCCCATTGGGAATATGACCTAAGATGAAAGAACCACAAAGAAATCTTAAACTGCACAGACTTGTTTTATTGTTATCAGTGTTACTATTGAAATATTTTGAAACTTCTATATATATGAAAGGATAAAGAAAATAATTATCTTAAGTGTCATTAAGAAACAAGATTTTCAGCACAAAAGAGATGCAAATAACAATCTAAAGAAGTTTAAAAACCTTATAATTCTGGGACTTCCCTGGTGGTGAGGTGGTTAAGAATCCACCTGCCAATGCAGGGGACACGGGTTCGAGCCCTGGTCCGGGAAGATCCCACATGCCGTGGAGCAACTAAGCCCGTGTGCCACAACTACTGAGCCTGCGTTCTAGAGCCCGCGCACCACAACTACTGAGCCCGCGTGCCACAACTACTGAAGCCCGTGTGCCTAGGGCCCATGCTCCGCAACAAGAGAAGCCACCGCAATGAGAAGACCCCGCACCGCACCGAAGAGTAGTTCCTGCTCACCGCGAGTACAGAAAGCCCGCGCACAGCCACAAAGACCCAATGCAGCCGAAAATTAATTAATTAATTAATTAATTTAAAAAACCCCGAATTTCCTAGGTCTATTCACATAAACACTGAAAACCCAGTAGTAATGAGCGCCTGTAGTATTCAGGCTGTGGTTTCTAAGTACCAGTTCCCACTAAAAGAATTCCTTGGAAAAGTAGCTGATTTCTATCTAGTCTGAGGCAGAAAATGTACAAGATGAGCCTGGAACCCCCAGTCATGGCTGAAATCAAGGAAGCTATTGAAGACTACTGGAGTCTGTCAATAGGACAGGAACCCACTGGAAGGAGCTCCCACTAGCCAAATGATGAAATAATTCAAATGTTAAAAAGAATAACAAACAACCACTTTGGAAAATAGGCTGGCAATTTCTTACTGTTTAAATCTCCAACTATCACCCAGCCACTCACTCTTAGGTATTTACCTAAGAAAAATAACATATGTCCACAGAAAGACCTGTATGCAAATGTATGTGACAGCTTTATTCATATTTGCAAAAACCTGGTACAATGGAAAACTACTCAGTAATAAAAGGAAGAGCAGACTTCCCTGGTGGTCCAGCGGTTAAGACTCCCTGCTCCCAATGCAGGGAGCCCAGGTTCGATCCCTGGTCAGGAAACTAGATAGATCCCACATGTCACAACTAAAGATCCCACACGCTGCAACTAAGACCCGGTGCAGCCAAATAAATAAATAAATATTTTTTAAAAAGTAAAAGGAAGAGACCACTGACAGACTTTAGCAACATGGAAGGATCCCCAACACATTTGCTAAGTGAAAGAAGACAGGACAGAAATAGCAACATATTATATGATACCATTTATATAATATTCTGGAAAAAATAAAACTCCAGGAACAGAAATGAAGTGATTGCCAGAGGTGTGGGGTGGGGAAGAGGATTGACCGCTAAAGGATACAGGGGACCTTTCTGGGGTGATAGTAATGTTCTACATCTTGAATAATGTGTTGGTGTATATAGTTGTGGAAACTCATCAAAGAGGCTGAACTTTAGTGTACATCGATTATACCTCAGTGAACCTGACTTTAAAGTAACTTCAATGGATTGAAATCTAAAAATTAAAAAATTGATGAATTCAAAGTGATACTGAAAAATCATCATTAATTACCTTTGGAAGATGTTAGGGAACAACTCATTCTGAAAGCTGGTAAATAAGGGGAAAGAATCAAGCTTTTATCCTGCTTTTTCTACCCAGACCAAATTTTAAGATAAGAAAATAGATGAGGAAGGAAAGTTCTACTTCATAAAAGAATCACAGTAATAAATATAGAAGAGAAGATAGAATAAGAAAGTCACCACCTAAGGAAATTACTGGATCAAGGCTATAATCATGAATACCTGATGAAAGGTAAAATGTTGATGGAGAACTTTATAATGGATGGATCATGGAGCAAGAACATGACATTAGCTCATTAAAGTGGGACAAACAGAACTGTGCCTCCTGATGTAATGCAGCACCTCCTATGGAAATTATACCTGAGCCCAATGAAGCTTCCTGATCTAAATATTATAAATACAGAGATAAATATGTTAAATGACATTCCAGGGGTACAATTATCCAAATCCAGAATGTGGGACGTCTACAGGACAAGTGACCCAGTTTCTTCAACAAAAACAAAAAGGGAAAAATAAATTATTATAGATTAAAATGTCTTAAGAGTTCAAAACTTACAGAAAGCTACAGAAGTCAAGACAGTGTGGTATTGGCATAAAGATATACATATAGGGACTTCCCTGGCGGTCCAGTGGTTAGGACTTAGTGCTTTCACTGCCAGGGCCCAGGTTCAATCCCTGGTTGGGGAACTAAGATCTGGCAAGCTGTGTGGCGAGGCCAAAAAAAAAAAATAAATAAAATAAATAAATAAATATATACATATAGATCAATGGAATAGAATTGAGAGTCCAGAAATAAATCCATATCTATTTATGCATTTGTGGTCAACTGATTTTCAGTAAAGATGCTAAGGCCATTCATTGGGGGAAAGAATAATCTTTTTAAAAACTAGTGCTGAGGACTTCCCTGGTGGCTCAGTGGTTAAGAATCTGCCTGCCAACGCAGGGGACACGGGTTCGAGCCCTGGTCCGGGAAGATTCCCACATGCCACAGAGCAACTAAGCCCATGTGCCACAACCGCTGAGCCTGCACTCTAGAGCCCTCGAGCCACAACTGCTGAAGCCTGCACGCCTAGAGCCTGTGCTCCGCAACAAGAGAAGCCACCACAATGAGAAGCCTGTGCACCGCAACAAAGAGTAGCCCCTGCTCGCCACAACTAGAGAAAGCCTGCGTGCAGCAACGAAGACCCAATGCAGCCAAAAATAAATAAATAAGTAAATTTATTTTAAAAAAACCAAAAAAACAAAACTAGTGCTGGGACAACTGGATAGCCACATGCAAAAGAATGAAGTTGGGCTCTTGCCTCACACCATATACAAAAATTAACTCCAAATGGATCAAAGACCTAAATACAAGAGCTAAAACTATAAAATTCTTAGAATAAAACACATGTATATCTTTGTGCCCTTGGATTAGACACTAGTTTCTTAGATATGACACCAAAAAGCATAAGTAACCAAAAAATAGGAAAATAAATAAAAAATAAATTGGACTTCATCGAACTTAAAAAGTTTTGTGCGTCGGGAACACTATCAGGAAAGGGAAAAGACAACTCACAGACCAGGAGAAAATATTTACAAATCATACATCTGATAAGAGTCTAGTACCCAGAATACATAAAGAACTCTTGTAACTCAAAAATAAAAAGATAAACCAGTTTAAAAAAATAGGCAAAGGATTTGAATAAACATTTCTCCAAAGAAGATATACAAATGGCCTATAAGCAGGTGAAAAGATGCTCAACATCATTAGTCATCAGGAAAATGCAAATCAATACCACAATGAGATACCACTTCATACCCACTAGGATGGTTGTAATGAAAAAGATAGATAATAACAAGTGTTGGTGAGTATGTAGAGAAATCAAAACCCTCGTACATTGCTGATGGGAATATAAAACGGTGTAGCTGCCTTGGAAAGCAGACTGGCAGTTCCTCAAAAAGTTAAATGTAGAGTAGCCATATGACCCAGCAACCACATTCCTAGGAATATACCCAAAGAGAACTGAAAGCATATACCAACACAAAAACTTGTACACGAATCTTCATAGCAATATAATTCATAATAGCCCAAAAATGAAAACAACCCAAATGTCCATCAATTGATGAATGGATAAAGAAAATGTGGTATATCCATACATTAGAATATTATATTACAATAAAAGGAATGAAGTACTGGTCCCGGTGGTAAGATGGTGGCCGCTGCAGAGTGTGATGTGGTAATGGCAGCAACTGAGCCAGAGCTGCTCAACCACAAAGAAATAAAGAAGGAAACAGTCTTTCAAGGAGCAAGAAGGTGCATACTATGTCAAGAAAGAGTACAATGACGCTTATTATATATAGATATCTATATACAGCTATTATATGTAGATATACTCTTTCTATATATATATATACAGTAGCCATGTGACGTGTGTGTGTGTGTGTGTGTGTAATGGAATACTACTCAGCCATAAAAAAGAATGAAATAATGCCATTTGCAGCATCATGGAAGGACCTAGAGATTATCATACTAAGTGAAGTAAGTCAGGAAGAGAAAGACAAATACCATATATCACTTATATGTGGAATCTAAAATATGATACAAATGAACTTATTTACAAAACAGAAACAGACAGACATAGGAAACAAACTTACGGTTACCAAAGGGGAAAGGGGGTGGGGGAGGGATAAATTAGGAGTTTGAGAGCTCAAGGCATTCTTTGGCAGTCCTGGGAGTTTTGAAGCATCTGGTCCAGGGATTTTTTTTTTTCAATTTGACAAATGAAAGGAAACTATTTAGAACCCAGAAAATGCAGACTTGTGCAGTTTAACCTGGAATGTGGACGCAGGTCACCTCCTCCCTTCATCATGTCTCCATGTACTTAGAGCGGTTTTGTTTTCTTAGTTGGATACCCTGTGCCAGTGTGAGTGGGGTGAAGGAAAGGGAGCCAGACTAAAGACTACAGGTAGGGGAGGGAGGCAGAGAGTGAACAGGGAGACAGCTTGTGAATTTTTGTTTTACTGTTTAAATTTATTAAAAAAAGAAAGAAAATTGAGAATAAAATGTTTCACCCTTATTTTTAAAAAAAAGGAATGAAGTGCTGATAGATGCTATGTCTTAGCCTGCTCAGGTTGCCATAATAATATACCATAGATTTCCGGGCGGCGGGGACGGAGGTGGGCCTGGCAGGTCCGCGCGGCCTCCGGGCTGGAGCCCGGGTCCCCGCCCACCCCAGCGCCCGCCGCCGGCCGAGCCCCGCGCCGCCGTCCTGGGTCCCGGTGGCCGGAGGTGCGCCTGGGTCCGTGGGACAGGCGGGCGCAGAGGTCGCCTGTGTTGGGGGGTGGGGCGCGGCGAGGTTCTGGCGCATCCATGGAGCCCGGTCCAGGGCTGGGGCGCCGCGGCTTGCTGTGCTCTCCGCACTCTCCCGGCTCTGAAGCCTCGAGAGCACGGCTAGGCAGCAATAGTTTAATGGGGCGTTTGCTTGCTGGGAACTAGGGGCCTGCGGGGGTCTCAGTTCTTGGCTGGCCCCGGCACACGAGGTTGCCAGGCGTGTGATGGCAGCAGGTAGGAGTGAGCTGCTGGTGCAGTGATGAGCAGGAAAGGAAGGACAGCGGCTGTTGGCCTGTGAACCTAGGCAAGAATGACCACCCAACACAATCCAGACCAAGGTCCGTGGGCCCAGCTCAGTCCTGTGCGGCTAGTCAGTGGAATAGACCTGCAGGTGTGGCTCTTGTCACTCTAGGACTGGATTCAGGACAGATCCTGCTGATGAGCCCAGGGCACCGTCCTCAGTGCTCCAGGAGAGTGTGCAGTAGTGGAGCAAGGGTGGTGTGCCCGACTCAGCACTGCGGCCACGCATGTCCAGTCTGCTGGCAAGGGCAGTGGGCAGCCGGAGGAAGTCATGGGCTTGGGAATGTCCTCTGATGAAAAAGAACCTGCAGGCTTATAAAGTAACTTTTGTGTGGAACGTTGGTGTGCCGAAAAGCAGTTCTGTGTGCTGTTCCCCCTTGGTGTGGATCAGCAGTGCTGAGGCAGCAGGCGTGATGCAGAAGTGTGAGCAGAGACCGTCTGGAGTCCCCAACCTCCAGGGAAACTAGAGGTGACAGCCAGCCTAGTGAAGAGGACAGGAGTTGGGGGCGGTGGTGGCAGAAAGGCGCCCGAAGGCAGCGTGTCCCATCTGCGGTGGCGGTAACCCACCAGGCGCCCCTCGTCTCAGGGCCCTAATCCTGGCTCCAGCTGGGTGATCAGGGGAGCTATGAGCTCTTCTGGGCGAGCAGAGCCCACAGTCCTGAGCTGTTCTTTGCTGTGTTTGGGTCATCTCCCCCCATCCAAGGGGAGAAATCTAGATGAGATTTAAGAATTAGTGCTTTAAGAATGTGGATCTCATAGTTGAAACCTTGGAACATGTGTTTTCAGCCCAAGGTGTTAAAGTGAATGGAAGGATTCAATGCCTTTTCAAGGAGGGTGTCTCCATGTGGGCAGAACTAGAGAATAAATGGGTCTTGAATATATACCATAGACTGGGTGGCTTAAACAACAGAAATTTATTTTCTCACAGTTCTGGGGGCTGAAGTCCAAGATGAGGGTACCAGCATGGTTGGTTTCTGGTGAGTGCTCTCCCCTTGGATTGCAGACAGCCACCTTCTGGATGTATGCTCACGTGACCTCCTTTTTGTGGGATCATGGAGAGAGAGAGAGAGAGAGAACAAGCTCTCTGGTGTCTCTTCTTATAAGGGCACTAATCCTGTCATGAGGGCCCCACCTTCAGGACCTCATCCAGCCCTAATTACCTCACAAAGACCCCATTTCCAAATACCATCATATTGGGGGTTAGAGCTTCAACACAGGAATTTGGCAGAGGCACAAACATTCAGTTTACATGATGAATGAACCCTGAAAATATTATGCCAAGTGACAGAAGCTGGTCACAAAGGATCACATATTAAAGATTCTATTTACATGAAAGGTCCAGAATATGCAAATCCATAGAGATAGAAAGCAGATTAGTGGTTGCCAGGGGCTAGGGGGAAGAGGAAATAAACAGTGATTGCTGATGACTACAGAGTTTATTTTTAGGTTGGTGAGAATGTTCTGGAATTAGATTATGGTAATTGTTGCACAACTTTGTGAATATACTAAAGATCTCCACTGAATTGTGCCCTTCAGAATGGCAAACTTTATGACATGTGAATTATATCTTAATTAATTAATTGATTTTTTTTAGGTTTTTTTTTTTTTGATGTGGACCATTTTTAAAGTCTTTATTGAATTTATTACAATATTGCTTCTGTTTTACACTTTGGTTCTTTGGCCACAAGGCATGTGGGTTCTTAGCTCCCCGACCAAGGATCGAACCCCCATCCCCTGCGTTGGAAGGCGAAGTCTTAACCACTGGACCGCCAGGGAAGTCCCTTAAAATTTTTTTTAAAAAGAGGAAAAAAGGCATAGAGACCCATCAATCAGTGGACCAACTTACTGGGCTCTTAATTCAAACAAAACAACTTAAAAAAAGACATTTTTTAAACAACCAGGGAAAATTGAACGTGGATTCTTTTTTTTTTTTAAAGATTGATTGATTGATTGATTGATTGCTATGTTGGGTCTTCGTTTCTGTGCTAGGGCTTTCTCCAGCTGCGGCAAGCGGGGGCCACTCTTCATCGCGGTGCGCGGGCCTCTCACCATCGCGGCCTCTCCCGTTGCGGAGCACAGGCTCCAGACGCGCAGGCTCAGCAGTTGTGGTTCACGGGCCCAGTTGCTCCGCGGCATGTGGGATCCTCCCAGACCAGGGCTCGAACCCGTGTCCCCTGCATTAGCAGGCAGATTCTCAACCACTGCGCCACCAGGGAAGCCTCCAGGATTCTTTTTTTTAATTTATTTTTTATTTATGTAACATTGGTGTATAATATTACGTTTCATGTATGCAGCATTATATTTCTACTTCTGTATACACTACAGCCTGCTGACCACCAAAAATTTAGTTTCCATCCATCACCATACAGTTGCCAACCATATAGTTACAACATATGTTACCCATTTTGCCCTTCTCACCCTTCCGCTCTGGTAGCCACTGCTCTGTTCTCTGTATCTACATGTTTGTTTTTGTTTGGTTTGATTTGTTCGTTTGTTTTTTATATTCCACGTGAGCAAAATCATATGGTATTGTATTTCTCTGACTTATTTCACTTAGCATGATACCCTCAAGGTGCATCAGTGTTGTCACAGATGGCAAGATTTCGTCTTTTTAATGGCTGAGTAGTATTCCATTGTATATATAATATATGCCACATCTTCTTTATTTATTCATCCATTTATTGACACTTAGGTTGTTTCCATATCTTGGCTATTTAAACTAATGCTATGATGAGCATAGGGGTGCATATTTCTTTTCAAATTAGTATTTTCATATTCTTTGGATAAATACCTAGAAATGTTGGGGGGAGTTCCCTGGTGGCACAGGGGTTAAGAATCTGCCTGCCAATGCAGGGGACACAGGTTCAAGCCCTGGTCCGGGAAGATCCCACATGCCATGGAGCAACTAAGACCGTGCACCACAACTACTGAGCCTGTGCTGTAGAGACCACGGGCCACAACTACTGAGCCTGCGTGCCACAGCTACTGAAGCCCGCACGCCTAGAGCCCGTGCTCTGCAACAAGAGAAGCCACTGCAATGAGAAGCTCGTGCACCGCAACGAAGAGTAGCCCCCGCTCGCTGCAACTAGAGAAAGCCCGCAAGCCAGCAATTAAGACCCAACGCAGCCAAAAAAGAAACAAAGGAAGGAAGGAAGAAAGAAAAAAAAAAGTTATATTAAAAAAAGAACACCCAGAAGTGTTGGGAATTCCCCGGCGGTCCAGTGGTTAGGACTCTGTGCTTTCACTGCCGTGGGCCCAGGTTCAATCCCTGGTCGGGGAACTAAGATCCCACAGCCACATGGCGTGGTCAAAACAAACAGACAAACAAACAAAAAACCCCAGAAGTGAAATACTTAGGTCATATGGTAGTCCTATTCTTAATATTTTGAGAAAACTCTGTACTGGTAAAACTCTGGCTTTACGAGTTTATAGTTCCACTAACATTGAATGAGGGTTCCCTTTTCTCCACATATTCACCAACACTTGTTATTTCTTGCCTATTTGATGATAGCAGTTCTAACAGATGTGAGGTAGGATCTTACTGTGGTTTTGATTTGTATTTCCCTAATTATTAGTGATGTTGAACATCTTTCCATGTGCCTGTTGGCTATCCGTATGTCTTCTTTGGAAAAATGTCTATTCAGCCCCTTTGCCCATTTTTTAGTCAGGTTGTTTGTTTTTTGCTGTTGTTGAATTGTATGAGTTCTTTATCTGTTATGAATATTAACCCCTTATTGGACGTATGATTTACAAATATCTTTTCCCATTTGGTAGGTTGTCTTTGTTTTGTTGGTGGTTTCCCTTGCTGTGCAGAAGCTTTTTAGTTTGATACAGTCCCATTTGTTTATTTTTGCTTTTGTTTCCCTTGCCTGAGGAGACATATCTAGAAAGATATTGTTAATACTGACGCCCAAGAGTATACTGCCTATGTTTTCTTCTAGGAGTTTTATGGTTTCAGGTTTTACATTAAAGTCTCTGATCCATTTTGAGTTGATTTTTGTGTATGGTGTGGGGTAGTGGTGTAGTTTAATTTTTTTGCATGTGGATGTCCAGTTTTCCCAACTCTATTTATTGAAGAGACGATCCTTTCGCCATTGTATGTTCCTTGTACCTTTGTAGTGAATTAGTTGTGTGGGTTTATATGTGTGGGTTTATTTGAACATAGATTCTGTATTAGATGATATAAGGGATTATTGATTTGGAAATGTGCAATAGTAGTAATGCGATTATATTTTTTAAAGAATCCTTACATACTGGTAAAATGGCCTGTCTGGGATTTGCTTTAAAATACTCTAGGGAAAAAAACGGAGGATGGATGAAACAGGAGTGACAGAATATTGATAATTTTTGAAGCTGAATAATGGCTATATGAGGATCCATTTTACTATTCTACCTTATTTGGGTTTGTTTAACAATGCTATAATAAAGTTTCAAAACATAAATCAAATGTGGCAGAGGGGAAAAAAAGTCTTGATTAGTATTGAATTCCAGAAAGTTCATCTTCCAATAGAAGATGCTGAGCTGGGCCCTAGGGCAATGAAAGCACAGCTTTGCCCCCAAGTCTTCCTGAGCTTCATTCAGAGGAGAGAAGCCACCGGAACCACTCCCAGAAGATGCTTTGGGTTAGAACTGACCTGGCTTTTTACAGAGCATTTGCAGAGATGATGCACTTTCGGGCTATATCAATTAGTTTTTGTTGTGTAACAAACTACCCCCAAAGCTTAGTGGTTTAAAATAAACAAACACTGATTATTTCTCATGATTCTGTGGGGTGGCTGGGATTCTGGGCTGACTTGACAGAGGCCAGATGGACTAGTTTAGGATGTTCTCACTCAAATGCCTGAGGCCTCCTATAGGAAGCTAGCCCGGAATTGTGTACATGACATGAAGCCCTCCCAGCAGCAAGAGAGGACAAGCCAAAGGCATAGGCACATCCCACTGGTCAGAGCAAGTCACAGGGCCAAGCCCAGATTAAAGGGAGGTAGAAATAGAGCCTCCTTTGCAGATTGGACTTGCACTGAATGGGATATGGGAGCCGAGGGAGCCAGTCAGGGTCTGACTCAGCCCACCTCTCTGAATGAGACTTACGACTCAGATGTGGCCAAGAGTGGGTCCTGTGTTATTCATGTGCCCCAGGTCTAGAATCCTCTTTCCACTGAGCAGAGGTGGTGGATGAAATGTTATTCAGAAATATAGACCCTGGGCTAATGGAATTAACCAGAAAAAAATCATTCCTATTTATGCTTTTGTTTAGCTTCTTTTTTCTGTGGCCTCAACTCAGCCCTATTTTTCATCCACCTCCTCCTTAAATTGAGCGTCTGTGACTCACTCTACAGGGCTGCTAGTTGCTAGAATGTCCCTCCCCACATTCTCAAAGGGCAGAGGGGCTTGATTCACAGGAGGACGATGGGGTTGGGCATGAGGCCTTGGGACAGCTCCCTCCCCCCAGGCCTGTTTCCTCATCTCTGGATGTGGAGGTGGCATGGAATGTCTCTGAGACCCTCGTGGCCCTGCCGTGCTTACAGGGAAGCTGTCAAGCTGGAGCAGGTGGTCCGGTGCTCTGTCCCCTGGGCCTCAGGTCAGGCCTGGCCACTTTGGGGAGAAGAATGCTCTGTGTAGGTGTAATAGATTGGTTGCAAAAGTGGCCCTAATTCTTCACACGCACCCACTTCCATAACTTTTTTAAAATTTTTTTAATTGAAGTATAGTTGATTTACAATGTTGTGTTACTTTCAGGTGTACAGCAAATTGATTCAGTTATATATACGCTCATGTTGCTCATTCATTTGAGGCACTATCTGTTGACTTCCCACCAAGGAACGTGTAGCTCCTTGTCACCCGCTTCCCTCACCACTCATGTGCACCCTCCCCAGGCCCTTGTCCTTCCAGGATCCTTAAGTCATGCTTCTGTTAAATTAACTTTCACTTTTTACTTGCTACTGTGACTTTGAAAATGCTATTTGCAATTGAATTATGTAGAATAATATTCCAACTTTTACTTGTCTAACTTTTCTCTGCATGAGCTTCCAAAGGGCTGTTCCAAACCCCTGGGTAAAGTGGGGGTGGGGTGGGAGAGGCAATTCTCAAACTCCTCCCCCTCCCTCTTCCCCACCAGAGAGAGACAGACAGACAGACATCCCCATTCTTTTAGGTGATTTCCTCTGTGCCCCTCCCCCTGAGAGAAGGCTCTGGCTTCTGTGCCATTAGGTAGCTCCCACTTTGTGCCTTCCTGGCTTCCGCACATCTCCCCCATTTCAGTGGATGGGTGGGACCACAGATGGCACCCAGGATTAGGGCTCTGTGGTGTGGCATGAAGGTGACCATGACCCCAGTTCTCACTTTCTCAGCTTCTCCGTACCGGTCTGGTGGTCTAGGGTGCATGGTGGGAGGCTTTCTGGGAGATTTCTGAGTGAGGAGGTGGCTAGGAGAGTGTTCTCTGGGGCATGGAGGGGTGCAGAGCCCGATTCTGGGCTTTTTTTAACCTCCCCACAGTCCAAGCTGTTCTTGTACTTTACCTGTGATCTGCTGCCTTCAGGAAGCTCCCTCGATTTAACCCACACAGCTCATTCATTCCGTGGTCCTGCTTTTGTTTTGGCCCCAGGCTGTCAGCTGGTGTCATTTTAACTTACTCCTGGGCTGGGGCTGCCCTTCGGTGGTTCTGTCGTTTCTGTGTCCCCGAGGAGCCAGCAGCCAGGGCAGGGCTGTGCGCCTCTGGCCTTCCCTGGTGGTCCCGGCCAGCGGAGGGTGCAACCTGCACAGTAGGCTCTGCGCGCCTGTGGCTGATGGCTGAGTGGCAGCACCACTCTTACATAATCAGTTTCTCTCCTCCTTTCTCTTTCCAGAGCCAGATTTCACACTGAGCAGCTGCAGACAGAGAAATCAGAGAAAGCACAACCCAGCCTCAGATTCCGAGGGGCCTGCTGGGGACTCTCTCCTCCTGCTTGGAAGGAAGACCCCGAGGCAGCCGTTTCAGGCCAGGTCTTGGCTGCCATGGGACTCACAGCCACTGCCCCCCGGCTGCCCTCTGCACTGCCAGGCAGATAAGGGTGAGCCCTGCCCAGGAGCACCTGCCGCCTCCTGCTGGGCCACTCCTCCGTGGCTAGTCCTTCCTCGACTTTGGGCCACCTTTGCTGACCCGAGGCCATGTAGGCCCCACTCAGGCCTCTGTGGATAGACACATTGCTGGGGACACCACCTCTGCTCTCTGGGAGACCCAGCGCACCACCATGCCCCGGGGATTCGCCTGGCTGCACTGTGAGTACTGGGGGGGTTCTGTGGGGACTGCCCAGGGAGAGCTTGGCCCAGAGCCAGGCTTCGTAACCATGGCAACCAGGGCATTCTTCCTGGTGAGAAGTTGAGATGCTTCCCAGCTTAATGGCAGGCACCCTTGGGGACTCCCACGCCGTCTGCCCTGTCTCCAGCTGACTGCAGCTCAGATGGGCATGGTGGGTATGAGCCTTAGGCTGGGTGGGCACAGTCAGTGGGTTACAGGGACAGGACAGGCACTGGGGGTAGGAGGCAGCGTCTCACTTGCTCAGACTCATTGGTGCTGGGGAGTACGGTGGGGATGGAGGTGGCAGAGAGATGATTTCTGGCCTCCCTGGGCATGACCAGCCAGGGGTGGGGGCTTGTGAAATTGCCTGGGCCCCAAGACACATGGGAGTAGTGCAGCCTGTTACCTCTGCCTTTCCCTCCATAAAGAGCTAAATCAAAAGGCAGAAAGAGAACAGTGTCTTTGGGGAAAAGAAAAATAGTTGAAATGAGGACAGAAAAGAAAAAGAATTGACAAGTCTCTCAGGCCTGCCTGCTGGTGGGAGGCCAGACCAAGCTCCCTTCAGACTCCAAGATTCAGTTTAATTGACTTAAGTTCAACATATTTTTTTCTGGTGCCCCCCACATGCCCACTGGAGAGACACTGCCATGGTGACAAGGACCTGGGCTGTCTCGTGCGTCTCTCTCTAACACCTGGCATGGAGTTAGGTGCTAGGAACTGTGTGCCACTTGCATGAGGTCCGGGGTCTGATCCTGTGAGGTATTCACAGAGGAGATGGGTCCACCCTTGCCCTTGTGGAGGGTACTGCAAAGGGTCCGGATGTTCAGAACAGGTGGAAGGACCCAGACCCAGTGTTCTGGAATCTTCCAAGTCATGAGGAGCAGGGGGAGCAGGAGAAACAGCACGGCGAGGTGCTGCTTGAAATGGTCTCAGAGGTGGGTGGGGTTCACACACGTAGACGTGGGGATGTGAGGACGGTGTTCCTTCCAGGGAGAGGGGGCAGCGTGAGCAAAGGCTCAGCAGTGAGAGCGTGAGAGGCCAGGCTGGAAAGCTGGTTTGGGCTCAGGTGGCTGAGGCCTTGAAAGCCAGAGTGAAGAGTGGCTAATTCATGAGATAACAGGGAGCCCTGGAAGGTCCGTGACCTGGGCGTGGGAGCTGAGATTGAGAGGTACTCTGCTTTCGGGAGATCAATTTGGCCGTGCTTTTGGGAGTTGCTGTCACAGCCTCCTGGGCAGGATGTGATAGGTGATGAGGGTTCCTTCTGGAGATGGAAGTGAGAATGAAGAGGCCTGGCAGAGGGGACAGAGCTCATGAAGGCAGAGCGCAGGATTGGCAAGGACTGGCTATGGGGTGAGGGGGAGGGAGGGATGAGGATCAGGGGCTCAGAGAGGGGCTGGGGTGCTGGAAAAGGAGTGGCTGCCGTAACAAATTGCCACAGTCTTGGCTTAAAACAGCAGAACTGTATTTTGTCACAGCTTTGGAGGTCAGAAGTCTGAAATCAAGTTGTCAAGGTTATGCTCCCTCTGAAGGCTCTCGGGGAGGATCCTTCTTGCCTCTTCCAGCTTCTGGTGGCTTCTGGCATTCCTTGGCTTGTGGCTGCATCACTCCAATCTGCCTTCATCTGTGAAGCCCATGTGAATGGTCTTTCCTTACATGTGTCTCTGTGTCCTTTCCTCTTCGTATAAGGGCACCAGTCATTGAATTTAGGGCCCACCCTAAATTCAAGAGGATTTCATCTGGAGATTCTTAATAACATTTGCAAAGACCCTATTTCCAAATAAGGTTGCATCTGAGGTTCTTGGTGAATGTAAATTTGGGGGTATCTACACACACAGGCACAGATGTGGAGGTGGTGGACAAGCCCCATTTGTCACTGCGCACAGGACATTACTCTTTCTTCAGTCTCCTCTTCTGTCTTGCAGGCCTCTTAACTGTGGAGATAGGGGGGCACGGCGGGCCTCCCGACCAGGGTTGCACTAGCTGTGGGGCTTTCAGAATGCAGAGGTACGTGAGGCTACAGCTGTGCTGGCCCTGCCTAGTTACCTGTTTGCTGGCCTGTTTTTCAGAGTGGAGGCAACAGGAAGGGAGCTTAAAATTGGGAATGGTAGTTGGGCTGCAGACTTGGAGGAGGTCTAAGTTTGGGAGAAGGCAGATCATCTGTGGACAGAGTTTCTGGGGCAACCCATGTGTGCCAGGCTGGGAAGCACGGAGGCTCTGTGAGTCTCTGCTACGAGGCTAGTGGCCAGGCCCCCGAAGGCTCCAGACTGGGACTCAGATGAGGGCAGGTGGGGTAGGACTTGGGGGTGGAGTGGGCAGCCACAGGGTGACTGCCACACTGGAAAGAAGGCTCAGTGTGGACAGGGATACTGATTTTTAAAGAAAAGATGGAAATTTGGATTTTTATGTGAAATCTCTGCGAACCAGAATGTGGCCCTAAGGACACCAATTTGTAAACTGTCACTTTCTGTCAAGTGCAGTCCCCAGACCAGCAGCATCAGTTTTACTTCAGGACTTGTTAGAAATGCAGATTCTCTGCCCCCCCACTCCACTACCTCATACCTGCTCAATCAGATACCCTGGGTGGGCCTTTACCAGCTTCTACAGGAGACCCAGATGCCTGCTCCCGGTTCCCTGCTCGACGTGAACCCCAAAGTGCTGAGTAACACGTCCTCGCTGTGGTTCACAGCGCTGTGCATTCACACACTGGGAGCTGCGTTGTCTGGTCAAGACAGTGAGTGAGGGGCTTCCCTGGTGGCGCAGTGGTTAAGAATCCACCTGCCAATTCAGGGGACACAGGTTCGAGCCCTGGTCCCGGAAGATCCCACATGCCGCGGAGCAGCTAAGCCCGTTCGCCACAACTGCTGAGCCTGCGCTCTAGAGTCCACGAGCCACAACTACTGAGCCCACGTGCCACAACTACTGAAACCTGCACGCTCTAGGGCCTGCGTGCCGCAACTACTGAGCCTGTGTGCTGCAGCTACTGAAGCCCACACGCCTAGAGCCCATGCTCCGCAACAAGAGAAGCCACTGCAATGAGAAGCCCGCGCACCACAATGAAGAGTAGCCCCCACTTGCGGCAACTAGAGAAAGCCCGCACACAGCAATGAAGACCCAAAGCAGCCAAAAAAAAAAAAAAGACAATGAGTGAATTGGACAGATGGTGCTAGAGACAGGGGTTGGTTCTAGAGATAGGGGTTGGTGCTAGAGACGGGTTGGTGGCTGGCGTAGGCAGGGGAGCCTCTGGGGAGGGAAGGAGTCTTGGTGAGACCTTGGAAGGGGTCTGCCATGTGAGAGGATACCCAGGGCAGGGGCAATGTGTGAGCCTAAACCCTGAGGCAGGAATGATCCTGACCAGCAGGGGTGCCAAGCTGAGAGTGTTAATGACGTAGAGACAAGGGAGAAAGCAAGCAGAAACACTGATTTATCTGTTCCCTTGTCCAAATATTGGGTTGAGAACATGGGAAGAGAGAGACAGAGGAAGTGCAAAATGGATTGCAAATTTGCAAGTTTGCAAAAAATGTGGTATCAGACTTCTATGAGGGGAAGGGCTGGTGGGCTGCAGGCCATAAGGGGCATAGGCTTGAGTAAGCCTGAGCTTCTGGCCCAGCAGGGGCACAGGCATGGCAGCAGCACTGAGAAGGGGGTGGGAAAGTGAGTGTCAGCAGGCCCAGGCCGGTGAGGGTTTAAGAACAAAAGTCTCCCTAAGTGCCAGGGAAGTGAGTGCAGAAAGTCTGGTCAGTAATTGCTGCTCACAACCAGGGGCGAATCAAAGAGGTGACTCAGCCTGCCTGGCTATTTTGGGGGAAAAAAGGAAGAAAGAGAGAAAGAGAGAGAAGAAGGAGGACGGAAGGGAGGAAGGAAGGAAGAGGGAGAAAAGGAAAAAAAATTACTGCTTTTGACTATTAACAATAATACATACTAATTATAGAATGTAAAATATATCCTAAAAAATATAAAGAAGAACATAAAAATCTCCCATAGAGATTTGGTGCATTTCTTTCCATTGCATTTTCTATACACACACATACACATAATTAACAAAATTCAAGTCATGCTTTATACCCAGATACGGTGTGTTGAATCATGCTTTTTAAAACTTTGCTAAGCATATCAAAAGTATTTTTCTTATCATATAAGCATATCATAAGTATTCTTTGGCAATGTGATTTTTATTGGCTACATTCGTTATTATTGAACATCTAGGCCACTTACAGATGTTCACTATTACAAAATAATACTGCAAAGGAAAGTCTTTGTCACAAATCTTTCGGTTATGTCTCTCTTTTGTTTTCCCTCACGTTTATTCCTAGAAATGAGTTTAATGGGTCAAAGAGTGTGGACAATTTTAAAGCTTAGTGGGTTGAAGTGTGTGGGCATTATTAAGTCCACTAATAACAAAAATTGCCAAATTGCTTTCCAGGATGAGAGCATCTGCCTCACTATTTTGCCAGCAGCAAGTGTCATTAAAATAAAATAAAACAACAGTAACAACAACAAAAAAGTCTTTCCATTTGGTAGGTGAAACATGTATCGATTGTTTTGACGTGAATTTATTAGCGAGGTTGAGTTTCAGATACGTCTCTTGCCCATCTATATTTTGTTCTTTCTGCTCCCATCAACTTAACCCTTGTTCATGTTTGTTGCAAATTCTCTCAGATAATTTTTGTAAGTCTGTTCAGTTACACAGAAATCACACTGTTTTTAAAGTCACAGTGACCTGCAGTGGTGAAGGCTGGTAATGTTTGGATCGTTTGTTAGCGGGGAAGAGAAACAGCCTGAGGTTCGCTCAGCATCCCGGAAAGACCAAACTGGAAGGGCCGCTACAAACCTGCTGGTACCTCTAATTAAGAGGCATGTCAAGGTCAGATAGAGCAGGGAGGACAATGGAGTGGGTCGCCCAAGAGTCATTTGTAGAGCTGGACCTAGAATCCACAGCTCCAGAGTCTCTGGATGGAAAATGCAGCGAAAGGCTTTGAAAACTCAGAGGCTCTAGATAGGGGCAGGGGTTACCATGGAAAGGAGGCTGTGCCTGCCCCCTGGGGCAGGAGTGGGAAGGAGACTGGAGACCAATCCCAGGACGTGGCTCCTGGGGGGCTTTGCCAGCCTTGGGTGGGAGGTGGCTGGGCTGGACGGTTCATGCTTGTCTGCATTGCTGTCCTGGAGCCCGGACCGCAGGGAGAGTATTTCTGGCGCTGGGAAGGCCTCCTTGGGACGCTGCGCCCCGCACCCCGGCCCTTCCGAGAGGACTTGTGACTGGGAAAAGGGAGGTCGTGAGCACAGCTCTGCATACCCGGGCGGTGTGGGAGCCACGCAGGTGGCTCACGTGTTCTTGTTGTGCGCGGTCCACAGATCTCGGGATCTTCCTGGGCATGGCCTTGGGGAACGAGGGTTTGGAGGTGTGGCCCTTAACCCGGAGCGAGGAGTGTGCCATCACTGGCTTTCTGCGGGACAAGCTGCAGTACCGGAACCGCCTTCAGTACATGGTAACCACGTCGGCACTCGTTGTGTCCCTCTTCCAAAGCCCTGTGTCTCATGCGACATAAGGACCTGGAAATTCAGTCCCTCTCCTTGGACTTGTGTCAGGCCTGTGCCTGCCATGGCTCCCTTCTCCCTCACACACACCCATGTGCCTGGTCTGCACGTCCTGTCCCCGCTCCTGCCATCCTTCCCGGGGCCTCCAACCCTCCTATCTCATCTGACCTTTGATCCCACCTCCACGTGGCACTCACCCAGTGACTCAGGAATGGATTTCAGGAAACCATGGGGGAACCCCAGACACTATTTAGCAGGGGAGATAAGGACCTAGAAATTAGAATGTTTGATTCTTTTTATAGGGTGGACCACGTGGCATGTGGCTCTGTAGGTCTTTTTTTTTTTTTTAACAGCTTTTTTGAGATATAATTCACATACCACACACCTCACTTGTTCAAGTGTACATTTCTGTGGCTTTTAGTGTATTCACAAAGTCATGAAACCATCACCATGGTAAGTTTTAGAGCAATCTTTTAAAGTCATTTTCCTCACCCCTCCTAAAGGATATGATTCTCTAGGAGTAGTAAGCCTCTCATCCTACATTTTGGCTCGAGACTTATGCCTTAACACGTTTTGTTTTGTTTCACCTTCCCTGTGTCCCAGAGGAAAGAGCTGTCTTTATCCCAACTGGGAGCCAAGCACATGTTTTCTGTAGAGGACCACCGCTGCCATCAAGGGCCGGTCCTGGGTCCTCTTCTGCTGCATCAATTTCTTCTCGGAAGTTGGGGGAGTCTGAGCCATTTCTGACTCTGATCTCATCCTTTGTTCTTGTATCTCCCCAGAAACACTACTTCCCCATCAACTACAGGGTCAGTGTGCCTTATGAGGGGGTACTCCGAATGGCCAACGTCACCAGGCTGGTGAGAATCCCCCCTCTGGAATGGGGAGGCCCCTGCCTCCTGGGACATCCTGTGGACCCTGCCTGGAGGCACATTGGTCTGGGCAGATCCTGTTGCCAGGGGTCTTTCCTGGCCCCTCAAGCAAGCCTGCCCTTGGCTCAGGCCCCAGGTGCCCCTCCCACCCCATCCACAGTGGATGCCCGTGGTCTGCCCCCTGTGCAGGGCAAATCTGGGGGGCGGTCAGAGCTGTGGGGGGCAGGCCCAGAGGCTCCTGTCTGGGGTTTCAATAATTTCTCCTGTCCCTGCAGCAGAGGGCCCGGGTGAGCCAACAGGAGCTGCGGTATCTGTGGGTCTTGGTGAGTCTCAGTGCTACTGAGTGGGTGCAGGAGGTGCTGCTCGAGGGCCATCCATCCTGGAAGTACCTGGAGGAGGTACATACGCTGCTGCTGGATGTCAAACAAGGCCTCCCGGTGAGCTGTGCAGAGGTGCAGGTGGCCAGGGCGGGTGCGTGTGTGTGTGTGTGTGTGTGTGTGGCCAAAAACTATCAAGGGAGAAGATAAAGGCATGGAAAGTTCTGGCATGTCCTGGAGAGTGTGGGAGAAATGGGGGGGGGGGCAGGGTGGTGGCCTGGGCTTGGGGGGCAAGAGATGCACCTGAGACCCTGTTCTTATGCTCTGCAACCCTGGGCGAGTCATTGATCCCTCTCACTTTATTTCCACATCTAAGAAAAGAGGGAAAGGGGGAGGGATAAATGGGTGGAGCACATGAGGGTTGAGGGCAATGAAACTCTTCTGTATGATGCTGTAACGGTGGGTATAATTGCATTTGTCAAAGCCCATTGAAAGTACAACAGAAAGAGTGAACCCTAACATAAACGTACCTTAATTAATAATAATAATAGAGGTTCCCGATCGCTGCCTGTTGAGCAGTGTTGATCGGAGGCCTGGGGGATACGTCTTCCAAAAAGCCTAGAGAGTAAGGGGACAGGGTCGGTGTGTGTCCTTGCAGGCCATGTGCCATGGGACCCCTCCCCACACCCCCGCCTTGCCCTACTGCCCCCCCCCCCACCAGCCCTCCTTAGGACCCTGGTACACAACTGCCCCGGGGCCCCACCTGCTGCCCAGCAAGAACAGCCAACAGGAAGCCAACTGTGAGCTTCTGCTGACACCAGGGCTCGGGGCCAGCACCTGCTTTTGCAGCTGCCGAGAACTTTGTGGAGGCTCTCCATTCTGGCGGGGACCGGGAGACCCAGCCATTTCCTTGGTGGCTTTCTTGTGCCTGTGGGCAGGGGGGGTTGGAGCTGACCTGGGGAACGGACTGTGTTCCATCCTCAATTTTCCTTGGGAGTGTCTCTGGCTCTGTGAGCTCTGGGGAGCTGGTTTGGGGGCTGGGAAGGAGATTGTGGGTAGGCTGAGGCCCTGCCCACCTGGGCTCTTCAGATTGAACCAGCTTTTTTTTTTAAAGATTTTTTTTTTGACGTGGACCATTTTCAAAGTCTTTATTGAATTTGTTACAATATTGCTTCTGTTTTATGTTTTTGTTTTTGACCATGAGGCATGTGGGATCTTAGCTCCCCAACCAGGGATCGAACCCGCACCCACTGCATTGGAAGGCGAAGTCTTAACCACTGGACCACCAGGGAAGTCCCTGAACCAACTTTTAACCTCTTCTTTCTCACAGTGTTAATGGTTGATGGCCTGTTCCATATGTGTCCAACATCTATGGGGCAGTGGGTCCTCCCTCTAGGGAGAGGGCCATGGGCATGGGCCCCTTTGCCCTCCTACCACCCTCACTTCTCTCTCTAAGCCTTTGTATATTAGTTTTTTTGGGGACTGCCATCACAAATTACTACCAACTGGTGGCTTAAAACAACAGAAATTATTCTATCGCAGTTCTGGAGACCAGAAGTCTGAAATCAAGGTGTCAGCAGGGCCATGCTCCCTCCAAAGGCTCCAGAGGAGGATCTTTCCCACCTCTTCCAGCTTCTGGTGGCTGATGGTGTTCTTGGCTTGTGCAGCGTCACTCCACCTTCCGCCTCTGTCTTCACATGGCCTTTCCCTCTGTGTCCCAGAGAAGGACCTGTGTCCTTTCTCTTACAAGGGCAACAGTCATTGGATTTAGGGCCCACCATAAATCCAGACTGATCTCATCTGGAGATCCCTGACTTAATTACATCTGCATAGACCCCATTTCCAAACAGGTCACATTTGCAGGTACTAAGGATTAGGCCTTGGACAGAGCTTTTTTAGGGGGTTGTGGGGCAGGGGGACACACAGTTCAACCTAGAACACTTTACTTTTAGGAAGGTCCTTCCCCAGCTCAGGTCCCATATTTCCTCCTGCTCCATGTCTCTTTTTTTTTTTAATATTATTATTTGTTTATTTATACATACATTTATTTATTTATTTATTTTTATGTTTGGCTGCCTTGGGTCTTCGTTGCTGCACGCGGGCTGTCTCTAGTTGCGGCGAGCAGGGGCCACTCTTCGTTGCGGTGTGCGGGCTTCTCAGCGGTGGCTTCTCTTTGTTGCGGAGCACGGGCTCTAGGCACGTAGGCTTCAGTAGTTGTGGCGTGCGGGGGCTCAGTAGTTGTGGCTCGTGGGCTCTAGAGCGCAGGCTCAGTAGTTGTGGCACACGGGCTTAGTTGCTCCGCAGCATGTGGGATCTTCCCGGACCAGGGCTTGAACCCGCATCCCCTGCACTAGCAGGCGGATTCTTAACCACTGCGCCACCAGGGAAGTCCCGTGCTCCGTGTCTTCTATGACGGTTCTGGCCCCTGCTCTGTTCCTCCCATGGTGCCTGGTGCTCCCCACACCAGGTTCCTTTTGTTAAGTGTTGTGGAGAGGAGACCCCGAGCTTGGAGCTGGAGACCCAGCCCTGTCAGTGCGCCTCACGATATGACTGACCCTCCTGAGGGTCCTGTCTCTTCTTCACTGGAGTCGGTGTGGGTCTTTGCATCCTGAAGGACAGTGTCCCTGGGATAGGGACTCCTCATGTGGTGGTGGCCGGGCCTGGGCTAGAACAGCAGGGATGCCCCCAGCTCCTCCCTGTCTGGCCTGCCCCTAGGAGAGGAAAAGAGAAGCTTCTGTGTGTTGTGCTTGAGTGAGGGACATCGAGGGAGCCCCTCCCAGGAAAAATGGCACCTGCAGGAAGGAGAGAAATTGCTCTCAGGCGTCCTGGTCACAGGGATCTCTTGTCCTCCTTCCAGGCAGGACAGCCACCACCCCCCCCCCCGCCCCCCAGAGCTCTCCTGGGATCTCTTCACAGGCTGGGGGTGGCACCTGTGGTCCTAAAGGTTTCCTCCCTTCCAGGGTGTGGAGGTCAGCCCCCAGGTGGAAGCAGTGTTGTCCCTCCTGAGTGCCCCAGGAAGCCTGAAGCCGGTGCGGCCCAAAGCTCTGCTGGACAACTGCTTGCGGGTCATGGAGCTGTTGTACTGCTCTTGCTGTAAGGAGCTCTGAGGGGCTGGGGGCGGGACACTGGGTGTCTGAGCCCAGGTCACTGAGCAGAGCTGGGACCCTCCTCGGCATGCCCTCTGCTTCCCAGGGCTACAGGCCATTTCTGGAAGCTGAGACGGGCCCTGGGTACAGGGAGGACAATGTGGCTTGGTCTGGGGATGAGGCGGGTGTTGACCACTCCTGCAATCTTATTTGTGTCTGCGTGTGGTGTGTCGCCTGCAGGTAAACAAAGCCCTGTCCTGAACTGGCAGGACTGTGAGGTGCCAAGGCCTCAGCCTCACAGCCTGGAGCCCTCGTCACAGTGTGTGGCCGCCCAGCTGTACCCCCTGCGCCAGCAGCCCCCCGCCTCCCTGCCCCACTCCCCGGCACCCACGGCTGGGGCCCCGGCGCAGTGACGCTGCTGAGGGCACAGGGCGAAGGCCTCCTGCCCTGAGTGGCCTGCATGGTAACTGGGTGGGGCAGCTGGAGGAGCTCCTGCAGGAGATGGACTGGGCCTGAGGCTTCTCTGGGTGGTGGTGGGAGCTCCTCTTGAGAGAGGAGACCCTAGAGGGGTATTTCTCCTTTGAGGGGGACTCAGTGCCTGAGAAGGGTTCAGCTTCCCGCCTTCCATACCTCCCGTGGTCTCACCTGGCGCGGTAGGCGCTGGGGGGCACCTGAAGGTCAATGAAGACAGAGCCTACGGCCCCTCCTGGCACTGCCCGGGCTGCCCCCTTCCCTGAGGGCAGGGCTGACCGTCTCCTAAGCCCAAAGAGGTGAGAGCTGTACCAGGTGGGCATGGTGGGGGGGGACACGACTCAGCAAGGCCAGGGAGAGGGCAGCAAAGCTGGGGAGAGGGCGTAGCCAAATGCCACATCTTGCCACAGTTCCCTTTATTTTTTCTATTAAACACCTGCTTTGTTTTGGTTTGTTTTGGTTTGCTTTGCATCTGCAAGGGTGAACCTGGAGAAGGCCCACCTGGAGAAGACCGCTTTCCCCTCCTGCCAGGTGCAGGAGGGGGTGGGCTGGTCTGGCCCTGGGGCCTCGGTCTGAGGATTCAGATTTGGAATAGTCAGGACCTTAGCCAGGGCCCTGGAATGGTAGATATTTGCGGGACGGAGTTCCTTCCAGCCCTGCCCCAGCCCCTGAAGCCTTAGCCAGCCTGACTGCGGGGGGGGGGGGGGAGCGGGGGGGGGGGCTTATGTCACACAGTGCGTCCTGGCCACTGCCCTCTCCCCCTCCATCTGGCAGCCCCAAGACCGCCCCCAGCAGGGACAGAGCTGAGGCATTCAAAGGCACGGGTTCTGGCATGAGACCTGGTGACTCCTGCACGCCCCCCACCCCCCCATCACGGAGCCCCGCCCCCAGCGGGGATCTGGGATGGGCAAGGGCTGGGGTGCTGCCCGGTGAGCAGCGGTGGAGGAAGCCAGGCGGAGGCAGGGGTGTTAATTACAGTACAACTTTATTAATACTGGAATCTTCACAGTGCATTTGTTACTTGTAGCAGTGACTATTTAAATCAAGGAGAGGGTGGGTTGCAGGGGGGTGGGGGGGGGAAGGAGAGGATCATTTATCCAAAAACGGACAGAAAGAAAAGAAACAAAATGGTTCAGATGGGATGGGGGCGGTGAGGGGGTGGTGGAGGGAAGAAAAAGTGAGTAGGAACCAGGAGGGGGGGCCTGGGGTGGGGAAATAAATTAAAAAAAGGAACAAGTTAACAACAGCACCAGAAAAGTTACTTCAGTCAAAAGACACTTTTTGAAAAGAATATTTCTCTGTACAAAAAGAAAAATGAAACAAACGTAAAGAAGTCCCCCAAACCAAAGTTTGTGATGCGGGATGGCTGGCTCGGATCCCAAAGGGGTGGGCCTACAAGGTGGTCACTAAATGGACGAGAGGCGATCAAGGGGATGGAGGAGTTATGTACAGCCCTGGGGGTGGCTTGGAGGGGAAGGGCGCCACTGGAGTATGGGTTGGGGTGGGGGGTGGGGCAGCTGTGCCACACCCACCCCCTCCCTGGGTCTCCGAAGCCATCCCCCTCCCCAGGGGCAAGCTCTTCCTCATAGGGACTCAGCTACCCTGCACCCCACTGCCCCTTACCCTGCTCACATCACATAACCTGCATCTTAAATCAGCCCACCTGGGCAAACCCTGTGGTGAGGGGCAGTGTAAGCCCCGCCCCAAACCTTCAAATACAGGCCACCTGCTCTGCCGGCTCCTTCCTCGCCCGGCCCTCCTCCAGGTGTGGTGCGCTCAGCAAGTCTCCTTTCTCCGACCTAGCGACTTACAGGTACCGTTCTCCACCCGCTTTCGGGGACCCCGCGTGGCTCCATCCACTCAGGGGCATCCTTGGTTCCCCACACCCGCCTGGCTGCTGTGCCTAGACCCCCGTTTCCGGCACAAGAACTACCAGGAGCCCGGGCTCCATCCAGACCAGGAAAAGCCAGCTCTCCTGACCCCGCGACGGGCCCCTGCCCCGTGACCGTGACCCTGCTGCCCTGGCCGCCCTCAGCTGCCTTGCGGGGCTGCAGGAAGTCCTCCGCTCGCCCTTGGCACATGTGCTTTTACCTGCTTGGAGCTGGCACGCAACATGGTGCGGGGGCACTCGCCACCTCGCTCCCCGCTGCCTGGACCATCCTGGGAGGGCGTCTCCTCTGACAACAGAGTCAAAGCTAATTTCCCCCGACTGCCCCCCCCACCCCCACCCCCACCCCCACCCCTTGGTCCGCAGCAGACCGGCAGGAGGCCCAGCCCCCAGCCCTTTCCAACCTCACTGCGGCTTTGCTCCGGACCGGACGCTGGAGAGGAGTTGCTCTCTGGCCTCTGGAGCCCTTAGGCCCTCCTCCTGCCACAGGCCCAATGGCCAGTGTGGGCACCCCCGTCCCTCAGGCACTCTTGGACACACCCTGTACTGTCTACCCTGTCCCCACAAGCAGTCCTTGTCCGGTCAGCTCATTTTATTATGTGTTCATAAAAGAACCCCCTCCCGTCCCCCCTGCCCCCGCCCCCAGCTCCAGCCCCCATCCCCAGAGGTGGCTGAAACCGTCACCAGGGTCCACAGGGTCGGTCGCCATGTGCCCGGATGGCGACGGCATCTGAAAGCAGCTCCTGGGGGACTGGCCAGGTGACCCCTAGCCTCTGGACTTCTTCCCCACTGCCCAGCCCCGCCCTGCCTCCAACCCCAGCCGCCCCTGGGAGGAGGGGATGCTGCTTCAGGGTCCCCAGCCTCTTCCAAGCAGGTCCCCTGCATGTCTTCCCCAAGAGGCTTGACTTGGGCCCGGACCCCCTTCCCCGACGACGACGACGGCAGCGGCAGCGACGGTGGCTGGGCTCCCAGCTGCAACCTCCCCACCAACCCCCCAACAGCCAGCCATCCCGTAGAGCTTTCTCAGCAAACCAGATACCTTAGCTGGTTGGGCCCCTGGCCCTTGCACAGCTGCTCTCTGTCGGCCCTGCTCCCCTACGGAGAGGAGCCTGGAGAGGCAGAGAGATGAGACGACGGAGGAGGGAGGCGGAGGGAGCTCAGTCAGGGCGGGATGGGCTAGCATTCCGGAAGAGCCTAAGGCCACCGTCCCTGGGGAGATGGCGAGAAGCCGGGCTAGGCTAGCTAAGCGGTGGCACTGCGGGCCCAGCCAGGCTGGTGGGACGGGGAGAGGCTGGCCCGGCCCCGCTGCTGTGGGCGGGGAGCGTGGCTCGGGGGCTCACCCACACCAGGAAAAGGCAGGGCCCGAAAGGAGGAAGAGGAGGGACAGAGTTTGCAAGCAAAGGTTGAAACAGGCTCCAAATCCAAGTTCCAGGCCCGCAGGCTCCATCCTGGCGAGGTTTAAGTCATTTCCTGTTTAAACCTTGAAATCCAAGATGGGTGTCTCTTTCCAATAAAGTGGCTTTGCCTCGTATGACTTTTAAAAAAAAAAAAAAAAAAAAAAAAAAGCTTGCCTGGCTCCACTCGCTCCTGACTGTGCCTTTGCTCTGAGTGGCCACTGCCCACCGACCAGGCCACCTGCCTCGCCCGGGCCAGAGGGTGGGATCACAAGATGCGGGGCGCCGACCTGTCATTGGTGACGGTCCTGCGGAGCCGTACCCCGCGCCGGATGGCCACCAGCATGTCTTCAGCCGGGGGGTCGCTGGTGGCAGCGGGGGGCGGGGTGGGAGTCTCCTCCATGGGGGTGGCTGACAGGGCAGTGGGGAAGGGGAACTGGCCCTCACCCAGGGCATGGGCGCCGGCCACCAGCTCCCCGAGCTTCTCCACCAGGCTGTGCCGGTTGGCGGCCAGCTGCTGCTGCTGCGCCTCGTCGTCCTCGGCCGCCAGCCCGGCCCCCGGCCCCGGGTAGCTGGCGGCCTCGGGGGACGGGCTGCCCCAGGCTGTGTTGGGCAGGCTGAGCCTCTTTGGGGAGGCCCTGGCCAGGTCCGGGGCCAGGGGCGAGGCGGCCTCGTCGGTGTAGAAAACGCACTCCTCGCTGCCTGCCCGTGTGGGCCCCACGTAGCCGGGGGAGTCGGGCACCGTGGGCGTCTTCACGGGGACGATGGGCGGCCGGATGGGGATGGGGCCGGCGCTGGAGAGGGTGCGGCGCACGGCGGGCTTGGTGGAGGGCGTGCGGCGGATGGTGGCCACGCCAGGGGGTGCGCCCGAGGTGGTGGGCAGCCCGGCGGTGGGCAGCCCCGCAGTGGAGGCCGGGCGCTTGGTCTGGATCAGGCGGCGGTAGTTCTGGGCGATGTTGCTGTTGCGAGGGATGGTGGACGACTTGTCGAACTCGGGTGGGCCCTCCCCGTCTGCGTCCCCGTTCACTGAGTAGCAGTCGTAGTCGGAGCCTGGGGGGCACGGGATGCGGTGGGCCTGGGGCCCTGGGGGCCTGGGAAGGCCCAGCCGCCCGCCCCCGGCCCCTGGGGCCTACCTTGGGAGGGGATGGTGTCCTCGGAGCAGGAGGGCGTGGTGGTCTGCGTGCTGTAGCCGCTCGAGTACTGCAGGGAGTCTCGGCTGCTCTTCTGGTGCTCCAGGCTCAGGCCGCGGGTCAGCACCATGGCCAGGTCACTGGCCGCGGGCGACACCTCCTCACCGTGCTGGGGGTGGTAAGACTGCAGGCTGAAGCCTTGCTCCCCGCTTCCCCCATCAGCCCGGACCTCAGGCAGCCCCCAACAGGCTGAGCGGTCTCAGCTGGCCCTGCGACCACTTGCCTGGCCTCCTGGAGCTGACCTAGGAGTGAAGGTGGGGCCCTGGTTGGGCTGCCCAGGGAGTTGCCGCTTACCTTGGCTGCGATGGTGGCAGGGGACATGCGGGGTCGCGGGGCCTCCTCTCCACTGGGGCCCAGGGTGCCCCCGCTAGCCGGGCCTGGCTCTGTGTCTCGGAGGAGCTCCACTCGGTCCTTCCTCCGCTGCAGGGTGGCGCCTGAGGGCTGCTCGTGGGGGCCGGCCTTGGCCCAGTCCTGCGGGCATGGCAGGCAGGTCAGGAGGACCCTTGGTCCTGCTGCTCATGGCCAAGGGGGCCCTCACTGTTGTTGAGGTTCAGGGTTTCCAGACCCACATGGGGCCTCAGGCTCACAACCATGGCCAAGGACAGAGCACGGAGGGTGCTGTGACACCCCAGTCCTGCCAGGCCCAGGGGCAGGGCCCAGAAGGGAAAGATGTGAGCGTGTGGGGAGTGGCTGCAGGTGGTGCCCAGGAGGCCTGTCTCGCGGGGAGCAAGTGCTTCGTGCACGCCCCCCTGGTTGAACCTGGGCCCTCCCTGTGTCCCGCTGCGGGTGGGAAGCACTGACCGTGGTAGGGGAGCTGCACTCGCTGACGGACTGGCAGGTTTCCGAGGCCTCGGAGGACGCTGAGCTGGAGGACTTCTGCCACGCAGAGGCGAGCAGGCAGGCGGATGGGCGGGGAGGCAGGACGAGAGGAGAGAACAGATCTGGTCACAGCACTGGCATGCAGCGGGGCCTGCTGACTCAGCAATCCCCACCCCACGCCCTCCAGGGCCACGGCCACGGCCGTGAGCGTATGCAGTGGAAGCCAGCACCCAGAGTGCACGCCATGGGCAATGACCTGCCCCCCAGCCCAGCCTGATAACCACACACTTTGAGGATTAAAAAGAGGACTGGCTGCTGATGGCCTGGATGTGGTGGGCAGGGAAAGAGCGATACTAAGGATGGCAGCGGGGTGCTGGCTTGAACTGCCGGGTTGATGTGCCACTGTTTTCTCAGAAGGGCAAGCCTGGGGGAGGAATGGAGTCCAGAGTTCCATCCTATACGTGTTAAGCTGAGCTGCCTGTTAGGTATCTATGCCCAGATGCAATGCAGGCAATTGTATTTACAGTCTGGAGTTCAGGGAGAAGTCAGGTTTGGAACCACAAATCCAGCAGCCGTCGGACAGAATAAGGTCACCAGGCAGTCAGGATGAGGGTGGTTAGAGAAAAGGTTCAAGGATGTCAGGCCGACACTCAGTGCTTTGGAGGAAGAGGATGGCCCAGCGAAGAAGAGTGACAGGAGCTGCTGGTGGTGTGGAGGAAGACCACGAGCAGGTGATGTCACAGAATCAGGGGAAGAACCTGACGTGCAAAGGAGGGAGGGTCAGTTGTGCTCGGCTGCTGGGGGTCCGTGCAGATGAGGCGGAGGGGTGTCTGTGCAGACCTCCAGAACTGTTTCACAGAATGGTGGGGCAGAAGCCCACTGAGGACAGGACCGAGGGTGCCCAGGAGGCTCCTGCTGTGGACAGTGGCAGGAACTAGGTGCCCCAGGAGGCCCCCCAACTCAAAACAACAAAGAGGGACTTCCCCGGTGATCCAGTGGTTAAGTCTCCGTGCTCCCAATGCAGGGGGCCTGGGTTCAATCCCTGGTCAGGGAACTAGATCCCACATGCATGCCGCAACTAAGACCCGGCGCAGCCAAATAAATAAATACATAAATAACAAAAGAACAACAACAACAAGGAATGAAGAAAAAAGAAGCAAGGGCAGAAACAGGACCATGAGGGTCCCCAGGGCAGAGGCTGGCTTCAGCACTGTCGTTGAGAGACTGGGCAAGTGGCAAGGTGGAGAGCTCACCCTGTTGATGACCCAAATTAAACCTGGAAGGGAACTAATCAGTAGCACCTCTCCGGATCCTGTACCAGCCAAGTAAGATTCTCTAAATCATCCTGGTTTAGACTCCCAGATCTTTTTAATAGTTTATGATGAGCCAAGATGACTAAAATAAAAGGAACTAAACTCTATAGGTAAGGATTCGGAGGAAATAATAAACACATTTAGAATTTTACCAATATAATTGTTAAGACAAAAATAAAAAATAAAAGGAAAAACGTATTTGGAAAACTCAACAGAAAAATTCAACACCCATTCATGGAAAACAAAACACTTAGACTAGCAATAGAAAGGAACTTCCTTAATCTGATAAAGAGTCATCTACAAAAATATCAATACTTTTCTTTCTGAGGTTGGAAAAAGATAAGGATGCCCACTATTACCATTTCTATTTAGCACTGGAAGTTCTAGCAGTGCAATAAAGCATGAAAAAGAAGTAAAAAGCAAAAGGATTGGAAAAGAAGAAAATGGTTGTTTGTAAAAGACATGACTGTGTATGTATTATAGAATATTCAAAAGAACTAATATGGGTTTTTAGCGAGGTTACTGGATACAAGATCAACATAGAAAAAAAATCAAATTTCTAAATATCAGCAGCTAAAAAACAAGTAAAAGACTCTGAAAAAGCCAAAATAATTTAAAATAGCATCAATAAACATCAAATACCCAGGGCAAAAAATCCAGTAGATGTGCAAGATCCTCACATGAAAACTGCAAAATATTATTGAGAGAAGGTAAAGCCATAATAAATGGAGAGACATATGTAATCCCAGTCAGAATCCCAGGGGTTGTTTTTGGGTTTTTTTTTGGAGTTTTTTTAGTGGAAACTGACAAGCTGATATTAAAATTTATAAGGAAATGCAACGGGCCAAAAATAGACAAGGTAATATTGAAGAATATCAAAGCTGGAGGACTTTTATTACCAGATATCAAGATTTTTTATAAAGCTATTAATAATTAAGATGGTGTGGTACTGGTGCAAGAACAGACAAATCAACCAGTGGAATAGAATACAAACTCCAGAAACAGCTATGCGTTCACAGACACCCGTTTTATGACAAAGGTAACACACTACAGTGCAGTGGAGGAAAAGATGGTATTTTCAAAAAATTGTCAATTAGATATTCATACGGAAAAAATGACCTCTACCTCACCACACACACACACACACACACACACACACACACACACACACACACACAATCAATTCCAGATGAGCTGCAGACCTAAATGAAGAAAAGGTAAAACAAAAAGGCTTTTTTTGGAGGAAAACATCTTTGTGACCTTGGAGTACACAAAAATACCTCAAACAGGACAGAAAAAGCAGTAACAATTGAAAAAAAATGGATAAATTGGACACACATTAAAATTAAGAACTTTAGGTCATTAAAAGACCCCGTTAAGGGAGTAGAACAGCAACCCACAGAATCAGAGAAGATTATCAGATGAAAAGACTTGTATCCACAATATATAAGAAGTTCTACAAATCAACAAGAAAAAGACAGACAACCTAGGAGAGAAAAACAAGCAAAAGATCTGAATAGGTCCTTCACAAAAAGAGGATATCCAAATGGCCTTTAAAAGTATGAAAAGGTGTTCAACCTCATTAGTCATCAGGGAAATACAAATTAAAAACACAGGGCACTATGATATAACACCTATCAGAATGGCTCAAATGAAAAGGATACCAAGGTCTGGTGAGGAGGTGGAATGGCAGTAAACCACTGCTGTGCTCTTCCTGCCCATTTAATTACAGGAAGACATCAGAGACACTCAAGATGAGGGATATTCTACAAAATACATGACCAGTATTCAAAAGTCATTTAAGAGGGACTGAGGAGCCATTATAGACTGGAGAAGCCTGAAGAGACACAATAATAAAATGCAAGGTAGGGTCCTGTGTTGGATCCTGGACTCCTGGACCAGGAAAAGGACGTTAGTGAGAAAGCTGGCAAAATGTGAAAAGAGTCTGTTGACTATTTAACAGTATTGTGCCTGTGTTAATTTCCTGGTTTTGAAAATTGTTTGGTAGTTACATGAGATGTTAACATCCAGGGAGACTGTGGGGATGGTGGGTGGGAACTCTGCACTCTTTTTACAGATTTTCTACAAGGTTAAAATTATTTCAAAATTAAAAAAAACCAAACCCTTAATGGATTAAGTTAAATAGCTATAAAATAGAGAAAAAGTACATTGGAAGATGGACCTGAAGAAATTATCCAGAGAAACAAAGAGATGGGAAATATGAGAATGAAGAAACACACAAATGAAAGTAAGAATAAAGAGATAATGGTTGACGGGCTTCCCTGGTGGCGCAGTAGTTAAGAACCTGCCTGCCAATGCAGGGGACATGGGTTTGAGCCCTGGTCCAGGAAGATCCCACATGCCGCGGAGCAACTAAGCCCGTGTGCCAGAACTTCTGAGCCTACGCTCTAGAGCCCGCAAGCCACAACTACAGAAGCCTGCACGTCTAGAGCCCGTGCTCTGCCACAAGAGAAGCCATTGCAATGAGAAGCCCACACACCACAATGAAGAGTAGCCCCCACTCGCCGCAACTAGAGAAAGCCCGCACGCAGCAACAAAGACCCAACTCAGACAAAAATAAATAAATAAATTTATAAAAAAAAAAAAAGATAATGGTTGAAAATTCCTAGAGCAAATGAAAAACATGAATACAGAGATAGATAGATAGAGAAACACAAACACACCAAGTGAGGTTAAACAAAAACAAATCCACAATTAGATACATTGTAGAAAAACTAAAGTGGCCAGAGAGAGAAGTCAGATCATTCACAAAGGCACAACAGTGACTGACAGCAGACATTACAACCAGCCACAGAAGCCAGAACACAGGGGGAATATATCTTCAAAATGTGGAAACAGAGTAACTGTTACCCCAGAATTGCATCCCTGGCAAAACTAACTTTCAAGAAAGAGGAAAAATATAAAGCATGTTTACAGATAAACAAAAACAGAGTTTACTACTACAGACACATTCTAAAAGAACTTCTAAAGGACGTATTTTACTTCAGAAAGAAGGAAAGTGACCTTAGAAGGAAGATGGGATACAAGGAAAAAATGAACAAAAAAAGTGTAAACACATATGGGTAAATCTAAACAGATACTGTATGTATAAAATAATGATAAAATTAAGAAAAAAAATGTCAATCATGGGGACGATTAAAGAGATATATATAGCTTATAAGGGGAGGGAGTGGGTGACTGAAGTTAAAATATACGTTAAGGTCCTTGAATTATTCAGGAGGTGGGGCTGTGACTTTGCTACGGATGCATGGTAAAATTTCAAGGTAACCTGTAAAAGAAATGAAATAAGTATAACTTAAAATCCAGTAGAAGGAAAATAATGGGGAAAGGAAAAAACAAAAAGCAAGAGAAGAGACAAAAGCAGCACAGAAAAAGCAGAATGAATAGAAAGAAAAAAGTAAGACAGAAGTCTAAATATGCCAGTAATCATAATAAATATGAATGGACTAAAAATGTCAATTAAGAGATTGTCAGATTGGATAAGAAAAGAAAATTTAGGCATATGCTGTTTATAAGAGACTCATCTAAAACATAAGGACATAGTGAGCTTAAAAGCTAAGAGACAGAAAATGATACCATAAATATTGAGCAAAATAAAGCTGAAGGAGCTGTAGTTAACATCAAAACAGACTTTAAGCTAGAAAACATATAAGTAACAGAAGATCAACTACCTCACATTAGGAGATTCAATTCACTAAGAAGAGTTAACATTTTAAAGTTGTATGCACCTAATAGTCTCAAAATATATAAAGCAAACGGATAGAACTATATGGGAGAAATGAACAATTCCAGCTTTTCAATTACTGATAGGTAAAGCAGACAGGAGTGAATGGGGAATGAGGTAGGGGTGGTCAGTGTGGACAAGTCTTTTGAGAAGTTTTGCTGTGAAGGAGAGACTAGGTGGCTGGAGGAGAACATGGAGGAAGGGAGGGCTTTTAAGATGGATGATACTAGAGCGTGTGTTTGTGTACTGACAGAAACGAGCCAGCAGAGGAGGGGAGACTGGCAATGCAGTGGGGACATCCTTGGGCAAGAGAGCAGGAAAAGAGAGAATGCTGAGCTCAAATGGAGGCACTCGCCATGATGGGGAAGGACAGCACCCTGGGCATGTGGCCTGACCTCCCTCTGTCTTCTGCTGTAGTTCCTCTGTTTCCATCTCACTGAGGCTGCAGGATCTGAGCCTACATCTGAAGAGATTCTTGGGCCAGTCTCTGTGTTCAGAATGAGCTGGCCAAAGTGTGGAGAAGGGGGAGGATGTCTGCAGATCCTGGGGCTCCTGGGGGTGCCTGCTAGGGCCAGCCACTCCATCACAGCCAGGCTATGCAGGGGGAGGGTCACAAGGCGCCAGAGCTGGTAAGCTGCTCCAAGACCTTCCAACTCTCCTTAGCCTTGAGGCAGTGAGTTCAGGTTGGTCCTCAATGTGGTGGCCCTGGGGACCTCCAGGGCTAGTCTCAACAGCTACAGGTGGCCCCTGACGTGGATAGCCTGAGGCTGGCATGAGGCCACTGCACCCCACCCCGGGTGGTTCGGCAGATGCCCCCTCACCTGGCTGGTGATGTCTGAAGGCATGGGCGAGGGGGGCTTGGAGTAGGTGGCATCCTGGGAGATGAAGCCAGAGTCGTGGGAGGAGACGCTGGAGAGGCGGGCGCTGGTGGTGGCTGGCTGTGCCAGGCTGCGGTAGCGACAGGTGGAACCGGGTGAGTATGTTTGGGCACCCCCAGGCCACGGGGCTCCGCCACCCTTGGCACTGCTACTGCTGCTGGGGGCGCTGGGGGAGTGAAGGGGGTCGCACAGCAGCCAGACAGGGAGACACAGGGGTGTGTGTGGAAGGGCGACAGACGAGGGCGGGGGAGAGAGGTGGGGGGCAAAGGAAGGAAAAGACAATGTCAGACTACAAGGTCCTGAGACCAAAGTGCCACAGAGGAGCTGGGTTCCAGGACTGTGGGACAGGGTGGGGCCTGGGCAGGGGACCACACTGAAGAGCTGGCCCAGCGCCTGCCCCGGAGCACCCCAGTGCTACCTCCTACTCTGCCAGCAAGAACAGTAGACCTTAGGTTAAAACAAGGAGGAAACGGAGTCACCCAGCATCAAAGAGTTTCCCAGTTAGGCTACAACCAGACGTAAGTCTGATCATGACTATCTTCTCAAAGCCTGATATTTACCATCAAATCCTAATTGAACGTCTAGTGCGTGGTGACGGTCTGTGTGGGTCTTGGACTCACCATTGCCCTCATCCTTTCCACCCACTGAAGGGTGTCCAGCCCTCTGTAGTTCATATCCTCTATGCAACCATTTCATCCCTGGGCAACGTTCCTGGCAATGAAGGTTGCCTTCCTCCTGAGCATGACCGGGAAGGTCCCCAGCCTCCACCCTTGGTCATGGGTGTCCCCTGCAATCAACCCTCCCCTCCTGTGCCAGTCACCCACCCGGGGTCTGAAGAGCCGCCAGTTGACGTGGACCCTCCTCTCCCTGCAGGAGCAGCTGACTGCTGTGCCTGGCTTACCGCCCATGCCCCGGTTGCCCAGCCAAGGTGGATCTGGGGAAAGGGTGCCTGGCACAGAGGGGTCTCCCCGCCAGTAACTCGCGCTATGCTCACTGCCCTCCCGCCGAGGAGCCTTGAATCTTAAATAGCTCTCCAAATCCCACCCAGGAAGTGCTCCTGATCCTGAGCCTGAGTGGTGATCGAGCAAGACCTTTGGCCCCTCCCTGGCTCTGCAAGACCTCGGGGCCCAGCTTAGGCTGAGGTTCGGGCCTGTGGCAGCTGCCCAGGCACCAGCTCTCAGGAACCAGCCAGGCTGCAGTGTCCATAAGGTAATAAGCCTGTAGCCTCAGCACATGTTGCCCAAAGCCTCCACAGCCCTCCCCATCTTAGATTCTTACTATTGCCCCAGCACTGTGTTGAGCCTGGCAGAGTCTAGTGGTTAAATGCCGGGATTCTGTACCTCAGCTTCCCCTTCTGTGAGATGGAGACAACACCATACCTGATACGGTGGTGTTAGGATTCAATGAAGAAAATGCATAAAGCATTTAGCACGGCACCTGGTACATTACTTATTGCTCCGTAAACGAAGCTGCTGCCCCTCCGCCCGCCCCCAACACACGCCTGCACTAGCGGCAGTCTTGCGACGAGAGTAGAGTTTCCCCTATGCTTGCAGATTCCTTGACGACCTAGGAGTTGTGTGAATTCTGGGGCCCTGAAGCTGTTATTGATGCAGTTTTGGTGGGACCTTCCCGATTCCTTGCTGCAGTACCCCTGCCCCTCCCTGCACCCCACTTCAGCCCCCCACTGACCTGCACATACTGGACTTCCGGGAGCTGGAGCTGCTGGGCGATGAGGGTGGGGTCTGGTAGGACCAGCTGTAGTCTGAGCCCTTCAAGTCTTTGATCACCTGGATGGGGACATGGATGGGGTCACTGGAAGCAGCCCTGCCCTGCAGAAAGCCTCATCGTTTTCCTGGGCCTCCCTTCCTAGGCCTAGTAGGGCCAGAGGCCCCCTGCTGTCTTCCCAATTGAGAACCGGGCCCCAAAGGCGATCCCTGGGAGTCTGAAGCCCCCTGCCCCCCAGCCTTTTCCTAACACAAGCTCCTCACTCAGGGGCAGGAAGCAGGGCTGCCAGAGGGCTGCGGGGGATGCCTGGGGAGATTCTGCCCGCTCTGCTTCTCAGGGAAGCTGCGCAGGCCAGGACATGGGAGAACCTGGTGCTCCTGAGGACTCACTGTCGCTGGCAGAGGAGCCAGGCCAGAGTGACCATGAAGGGCCCCACGGGGTTCAAATCCTGGCTCTGCTCTCTGCTCTGCTCTCGGGCAAGTTCCTGGGTCTCTCCTGGGTTTCTCCTGTGAAATGCAGCCAATCATTCCTATTTTAAAGGGCCACTGGGGTGAATGAATGAGGTGACCCATGGGAAGTGCTCTGCGTGGGCTGGGCACACAGTAAGCGCCTAGTGAGAGCAACGCCACGGCGCTGTCAGGTAGGGCTGACCCTAGTGCAATGGGAGCACGGTGGTGAGGTGAAGTGGGCAGGGCGGCACGTGGGGGCAGGAGCGTCTGGGTCTAGGGGAGCTGACGCGTCTGGGTGTGGATGGCAGGTGGGCATCATCAAGTCTTGCTGGCTCAGGGGGATCCTGCGGATCTGGGACTTCCACCCATCTGCTCTCGATGTAAGGCCCCCATTGGGTCCTGGGCACACCACCCCTCACCTGGGCAGATGCTCCTAGATCCCCACAGAAGGTGGTCCTCTGTGTCCAGCTGCTTCCCCCAAATGCTGTCCCCTTTTCTCCTCTATCATCCCCAACCAAGGGCAAGCCCTCCCCTCCCCTGTCCTGTCCCCAGGGCTGGCCGCACCTGCTCGCTGGCGGGGGGCAGCTTGTGTGGCTCCGCGGTCAGCACCACCAGGTCATCAATGATGCCCTGCAGGTGGGTGATCTCTCCCAGCATGGTCAGCTCGCCGTTCTGATGGAGCAGTGAGTCAGCCTCTCGGCCCCGCCCCTGCCCACGCACCCTGGAGGAGCAGGCCACACCGGGTCTCCCCTCCCTCACCCCTTCCCACCAACCAACGCTGCTCGGGCTGACGGAGGCTCCCAAATCATGGTTCTTGGGAACCCCTCAACCAGCGCAACGGTGGAGACACTCAGAACGCCTCTCTGTGCCCGAGGAACCCACCACCACAGGCTGCAGGAAGGTGATGAAGGTGCAGAAGCGGCCACGCTCCTCAATCAGGGCCCGGCGCACCGCCTGCTTCTCCGTCTCCTCCAGCAGCAGGTACATGTCGTTCACGTCCTGCAGGGCACTGTCCAGCTGGGGCTGCAGGTCTCCTTTCCCTGGAGGGGTTGGGAGGAGAGGCCACGCTGGGGAAGCCGGCCCGGCCCACTGCATCCACAGCTCAGACCCCGTGGTGGTGTCCCTGGCCGTGGGGCTGGGCACTGCCGTGGGGGCCAGGGGACTGGGGAGGGCAGTCGGGACGCTGGGGCTTGTGGAAGGGCTGGTCCCCAGAGCAGACAGAGAGGACAGACAAACAAACACACAGGAAAGACGCCAAAGCTGCGAAGCCACCCAGGTCCTGGGGTGAGCAGAGCCCTGGGCAGCCGCAGGGCCGCCCTTGGAGCAGCTGTGCTCAGGAGAGCTCAGTGGCAACCTCCACAAGAGATGAGACTTCCACCCCCCAGGATACCCTCACTGCCCGTGGGATGGTGGCCCCTCACGTCCCAGGGCACAGGGAGGAGGAAGGGAAGTAGGACCAAGTAGAGCATGGGGGCGCAGCTGTAGGCCAGGCCATGAGGGGGTGTAGGGGCCAAGAGGGCTAGAGGCTGGGCCCAGGGAACAGGGAACGGGGTGCCTCCGTGTGGGTCCCCACTCAGCTCAGGGAATGATGCACAAGGACACCAACAGCGACACCAAGAAGCGGCGAGAGAGACAGGGAGAGGCGAGAAGATGATGTAAAGGAGACAGCGAGACAGGAAGTGGGGAGGCAAGAGGTAAGGACTCTGGGAAGGCCTGGCGGGGGCGGGGCAGCCAGGGCCTGTGTCCCCACCCTGCCCGGTCCAACCCCTCTTGGCCTGGCAGACTGACCCAGCAGTGGCCCCGGACTCATCCCTGGCCAGGGGCCCCAGGGGCCCCAAGGGGACTGTGCCCCAGGCCCCTCCCTCGCTGGACCGACCGCCTTCCTCGCTCTTCCTTGGCCTGGAGAGGCTCCTTCCAATGGCCCTGAGCTGGGGGAGACAGACAAATGCGACAAGGACGACAAGGACGGGAGGAGCAGCTGGAGGAATGGACATCTGACTTACCAAGTAGCTCTACAGGAAGGATTGGGACGAGGAGAGGAGAGGAGAGACAGAGAAAGAAAGAATGTGTGAAAGACAGCCGGATGGACAGAGCCACTCCTGGGGCTGGGGGGGTGGGGTTTGGGGGTGCCTGGGCCTGTTGGGCCTCCTGCTGCCTCCCTAGGAGGGGAGGTCCTGGGTCGGGTCTGGGGTCCAAGGTGCTCCCTCTGCCCCACCCAACAGGTTGGAGGGTCCTGTGTGCGGGATAGGGCCCCTCAGGCCAGGATGATGCCCTGGGGCGCCCCACAGGGCGTCAGGGGATACAGAGCGGGACCCCCTGGGGCTGTGCCTCTGTGGGCCAGCTCTGGGCTCTACCTTTGCGTGCTTTCTTCTGCAGCTTCAGTGTGTCTGAAGATTTCTTCTTGATCTCATGCCTGGCTCGTTTGTACTCTGTGCAAGGGATGAGAAAGGAGCCCTGTGACGCGGGTTTCCGCCCAGTGGGGGGTGGGAAGCACGGCCCAGCCCCAGACCCACCTTTTGCGTGGTCCTTGTCCAGCTGGTTGGCCGACTTCTTCCAGTCCTCGATGCGCTCCTGCAGTGGGTTGATGAGGCTCTCCAGGAGCGCACTGTGGGCGGGGGCAAGAGGGTCAGGGCCACCATGGAGGTCTCCCCGTGACACTCCCCGTGACACCCCCCGCTCCCCGACCGCAGCGCCCACTCACTTGGTGAACTGCCGCAGCTTGGTCTCGATGCTGCGGTGGCGCATGCACATGCGCGTGAGCGCCGAGCCGATATCCCGCGTGGCCCCTGGCAAGGCAAGCGCGCAGCGTGTGAACGGGCCCGCCGGGGCTTCTGCAGTCCCGGCCTCGGGCCACGAGGGGGCGCACCGGCCCGCGAAGGCCGAGCCGGCACCCCGCGCCCCGCCCCCCCAGCTTTCCGCAATCCTGCCGGCCCCAGCAGGCGACTTGATCTCTTTTCAGTATTTACCAAGACCGTCCTCCGTACGGGACCAAGGTCCTGCCCATCCTGGCTATGCCAGCCTCCTGCAGCTGCGGCTGCTCTGCTGGTCGGGCCAGGAGCTGCCCTTCACCCCAGCTAGGAGAGGCTGGCACCAAAGACCATCCAAAGATCCAACCAAAATCCCCTCCTGCCCTACCGGGAACCCCCTCCAGGTGTGCCCAGATGCAGGTGTGAGAGTGCCAGCACGCGCCCACTGCCTTGGTTCTCACCACCCGAAGGAGCAGGGGACCCAGGTCCCTGCTACTCGGACCAGAATGCAGAGGAGATGCCAAGGCCAACAGGGAATGTTCACCTGCCCTCTGTGCTCTCAGAAGAGCAGAAGGGGGTGGAAAAGAAGAAGCCACAGTCAAACTCACCATAGGGAAGCATGAACAACTGTGGCTGAGGGGTCAAACCAGCCACCCAGAAGCGAGAAGGGAACCCCCCTTTGTAACATCCTGTCATCTTTCGCCCACTCCTGCTTGCATGCCTCTAATGACGAGAGGCTCACTCTCTACACAAAAAGCCCATTCCACTAGGGAGCAGAACTCAAGGTCCCGACTCTGGGCCTGGTGTCCCCTTCCCGGTTCATATTCCACTCAGCCCTTCCAGCTTCCAAGCCCAACCTGGGGCATCCCCAACCTCCAGCCATGCCCCCTCCCTACCTCGGGTGTTGGTGGCCATGTCAGCCACTTTCTGGAAGGCATCCAGGAAGGCCACAGCAGCCAGCACAGTGGTCCTGGGGAGATGGACAGTGGGGTGGTCTGTGGGTGAGGTGTCTTTTCTACCCATTCCCTCCCCAGCTGGGGCACCCTCAGCAGCCTCACCTCAGCTGGGAATGCAGCTTTGTGGCCTTGGAGTTGAAGTCCTCCCAGATGGGGTAGGAGCTCTGCAGAGGAGATGGGAGAGGAAGGGAGACTCCATGAGGACTGCAGGGCTCTACCTGGGCTGGGCTCCCCACATGCCTGGGTCCAGACTCTGGGCAGTTTCTGAGACAGCAGCCCTGCCCCTGCGGTGAGGAAGGCTCTTGGGCTCTCTAGGGGGACAGGCGACCAAGGACAGAGACCTGGGGCATGAAGAAGGCCTGGCCCTGGGAACACGCACCTTTCTTTGCCCATTCCTCCCTTCCTGACAGTCAGGAACTCTGGCCCATTGTCTGCAATGGTGGCCCACATCCTCAACGGAGATGGAAACAGTGAATGGCAGGTCCTGTCTCCTCGGGGATGGGAGGGGCCTGGCAGGGGATCTGGGCTGAGCCACATGAGGGGCACTATGTTCCCCGGACACAGCCCAGGATGGTCCACATGGCATGGGGGCAGAGGCACAGTGCACAGGGCTCAAGGCATGCCAGGTCTAAACTGGGGCCTCTGGGGCCCCCACCCTGTGCCCTGGAAGCAACTGCCAGCCCGGCCATCCATCCATCCCGGGCCAGCAGAAGTGGCTCCCAGGCCCGGGGAGGCTATGGCTGCTTCAGAGCCTGGCCAGCCTGCCTGGGACAGTCAGGCCCCAGGCTGAATGGGGCCTTGTGCGGCCAACAGAGCCACCTTTCTCCACCCCCGGCTCCCCTCCCCTCCTGGGGACACAGTGTGGCCTTTATCCCAGCCTGGCCCAAAGTTCTGAGTTGGAAGGGGGTTTCCCAGTAGGGAAGCCAGGCTCTTGGTGATCAAGCTGTCCAGTGAGATCAAGGGGTTTTTCTGGCTAATGGGCCCTCTCATGGCTGTTGGGTCCTGGCCCAATGGCCCTGTGGAAGACTTGATCCTTGAAGGGGAGCCTCAGGCCGGCAAAGCCCCTAGCCCCAAAGTGCTGCCGACCTTCCCTTCCATGTGGGATGGGACGCTGGGAGCTGGGGCTTTTCCAGTGGAAAGGGGGAAGGCAGAGACCCCAGTCCCCAGGGCCTCAGAGGGAGGCTTTGCCGGGCTGGAACCCCAGGGACAGGGCCAGCCTGCAGGGGTGGGGAGGACAGGGAAGCTTCTGGGAGCCTCAGAAACTCCCTCCCCTCCCAGCCCAGCCCAACCAGTGGCCAGGGAAAGCAAATATTTGAGAAGTTCACACAGGCTGGAGCGGGAAGGGGGAGGCTGTCCGTGGGCTGTCTCCGTGTGGCACGGCTCAGGGTAAAGGAGCCCGGGAGGCCGCTCCTGACAGTCCTGAGGGCCTGGCGCCCTCCCTCACCTCAACACCCTCAGCCCCAAGCCTTGCCAAGACCTCCAGGGAGGAGGGATGATGCTGTGGGTCCAGGGGTCCAGAGGCACCGTCCTGGCCCCCAGAAAACCTAAGCACCCCCAGCAGCCTCTGGGAAGTCTCAGAGGGCAGCAGGCTGGGAGAAGCTGGGAAGACACAGGTCCCTACCCCATTAAAGTCCCTGGCTGGGGCCCACCCCGACGCTTCTGCCCAGCCAGAATCGCTCCATCCCAGACCCTCACAGCCTTGGCTTTCCCGGTGGAGAGGGGACAGGATGGGGCATGGGGGAGGCCAGGCCCGGTCCCTCCTCAGCAGATGGACAGGAGCACCTGGGTCTCTAAGGACCTGAGACTCCACCCCCCACTGGTAACTCATGAGGACCCCAGAGGTGAGGTTGAGGGGCCGAAGCAGCCAGGGCCCCAGGGGTGTCCTCGGTCTTCACCTGGACCTGTGCCCTCACACAGGCCGCACCCTGGCTGTCAGGTTCTAGGACTCTGGGTTGTTACCACTAGTGACAGGGACTGCTACTGTTGATCAAGAGCGTGCGGTGGGCCAGGCACTGTGTGATCCCATGGAATCCTTACAATGACCCTGTGAAATGAATACTGTTGTCACCCCCATTCTACAGATGAGGAAACTGAGGCTCAGAGAGATTAACCGGCTTGCCCAAGGCCATCGAGTGCCAGGGTCAGGATCTGATCCCTTGTCTGACTGGTCACTACACGTCAGGGATTTCCTCCCCCCCCCCCCCACTTCCGGGATGCGGGGAGATGAATATCTGGGCATCAAGGGTAGGTAGGGGGCAGGATCTACATGGATGGGAGACGCCCAGCTCTGCCCCCAGAGCAGTGGGCTGCTCTGGAGGGGAGAGGTTACATGCTCACTAGAGGTGCTCAAGTGGATGGGATGAGGCTGATATGGAGGCTGCTGGGCCCCAGGTCCCTGGCCCCCGGACACTGTCTCTGACCGGGCCCTGGGCTGTGCAGGGGAGAGACTCAGGCTGCAATCCCAGAGAGGGGGCTTTCTGGGTGGCCTTGGGCCAGGGTGTCCTCTCTGAGCCTGTCTGCTCACCTGTAAGGTCAGGATGGGAAGTGCACCGATGTCAGCGGGTCAGTATGGAGACTGCATGGAAAGCACTAGCACAGTGCCCGGCACACAGTAAATGCTAGGTTAATGCTGGCGGACAGAGCAGACACTTGACCCCTGCTTCTCTGCCAGGAGCCTCTCCCACCTGGCCAGGGCCTATGTGTCCAGGTGACACTCCCCACTCTCGAGGGCAGGCAGAGATTATGACCCTGTTTTCTGGATGGGCCAGTGCTGCTGAAGGTGAGGCCTGGGGCTGAGGCAGAGCCCTGGGTGCCACACCCAGCCCTGTCATCTTGGGCAAGTCCCTGCCCTTCTCTGGGATTCGATGGGCATCTGAGCTAAATGAGGCACAGCAGGCAGGGAAAGCTCCCGAGGGCCCCCTCCCGATCCCTGAGCTACTGTCCTCCTCCAGGCCCCCCAGGCTCCAGGTGTAGGTCCTCCTCCCCCTACTCTGCCTCTCCCACGCCAGGGTCTGGGCCTCCAGGAGGGCCAGGGTGTGCTGTTGTGGGTCCTGCGGCCGTGCGGTGGCCGTGCTTGCCCTGTGTAGAGGGGCCTCACAGGTAGGCTCAGTCTCCTCAACCTGGCCACGTTCCTCTACGGAAACCCTGCTGCTTCTGTGGCTCAGGCCACCGAAGGAAACAGCCAGAAGCTGTCCCTCAAATCCAGATGATCGACCTCCAGGTGGCCCGGTCCCCTGCTCTGTCCCTGGCCCAAACACATGCATGTGTCGTAGGTATATCGGGACTTGGCATCACCGCAGGTGAAACCTCTCCCAGTTTGCTTCCACATGTCAGAAAATCCTGCCTCAATCACTTGTTACAATCTAGGCCCATTTCTTTCTATCTCATCCCAAAGTTCCTTGCAAATTGCCTGGAGAGGGAGGGAGACAGTCCTGCCCCTCTGCTCTGTGCAAAAGCTGCTGCTCTCTGCAGTGTTTGTGGAGAGGATGCCAGAAGGAGGGTGTGGGAAGGTCCCCCCCTCTGCCAGCCCTGGGAATGGTTGGGGGAGGGTTGTCTGGGCTGCTTGGTCCCAGGAAGGAAACCCAGTGCCAGGGCTGTGATGTCCACAGGGCAGGAGGGGCTGCTGAGGGCAGAGAGAGGCCAGGACTTTTGGGGGCCGGTAGAAGAAGCTCGGAGTGGGGTTGCAGGGGATGGAGCTCTCAGGGGCGCACCCTATACGGGGGCAGGGAGTGGCACCTATGCATGCTGCTAACCCTGTAGTTCCCAGTGAGGGTGGCTCCAGTTCTCTTGGGGGTGGGGGTGGGGGCGCAGAGATCTGGCAGCTGCCCCTGGGGCTGTTCCCCTGGCAGCACCGGGAGCCCCCCGAAGGGCCTGCCCTGTGGTGTGCACTGTGGTGTGTCCTCCCGGGGCCTGCGACGTCACGGTAGGATTCTATGTTGTGTACTTGGGAGTGTGAGATAGGTTGTGAGGACGGGGGTCTGACGAGTTCCCAGTTCTCTCCCCTGCTCTTCCCCTGCCCACAGGCCTGCCTCAGAGGGGAAGGGTAGAAACGCTGCTTCCTGGCCCCCGTCCTGTCATCGGAGCTGCCCTTCCTCTCTGCCTAGTCAGCCTGGGCCGGCCCTGCCAAACCCTAGCCTCTTTGGGGGAGAGGATCCCCCTCACTCCCTAGACCACCAGTGAGGGGTGAGGTCAGGGAGTGTCCAGCAGTCTCCTTAATGACCTTGAGCCATTCCCAGGCCTCAGTTTCCCCACCTGGTGAGCCAGCAGTGGGCCAGGAATTGGTGGCCCGCTGCAGCCTGACCTTGGGCAATCATGGGGAGGGGGTTGGAGCTGACAGCCTGGAGCAAGAGTAGCCCTTCCCTGGGGTTGCTCCATCAACCCAACCTTCTCCCTCTCCTCCCAAGGTGGGAACAGAAGCTTTGGGATGCAGGAACGCTCATCGTGGAGACCTTGGAGTCCTGGAGCTTGTTTTGAGGGACCCGGGCAGCGGGTGCGGAGGCCGAGGCCGGCAGGGAAGGAGTTAACGGTTCCCTGCTTTATTATTTTTCCCTGCTTTGGCGGTGACAGCATTGTCTGGGCTCCCGGGCCGTCGTGGGCGGGGGAGTGGGGGGGATGGTGGTGGTAGGGGGCGGAGGCCAGAGAGACCCCGGGCCCGTTAAAGGGCCGTGGAGTCGCTCCCGGAGCCAAACCCCATTCATGGTTTGGGGGTCTGGGGCGCGGGGAGCCCGCGTGTGCGCAGGCTCGGGTCGGCTCCCCAAGGGGGCGCTGCGACGCGGGCGACCCGGGGCTTGGACCCCGGGCACCGCACGGACACTCCGACACACGAGCACCCACACCCCCCGACGGGCATCCAGAGACACGGGCGCACGGCAGTCGCAGGCCAGACGCGCTCAGACAAGGACAAACAGACACGGCGGCGCACGGACACAGCGGGGCACGGCTGCCCGTCGCCACGCGTCCCCAGAGGGGGCACGCACCCGCACAAGAACCCGCGCGCCCGCAGGGCGGCCAGCCCCGCCGCGCCCCGTTACCTTCATGTCGTTGACGATGGCCTGGAAGAGCCCTCCCAGGGCGCCGCACTCCTTCTCCGCCGTCTCCATGCTCGGGCCGGGCGGCAGCGGCGGCGGCGGCGGCGGCGGCGGCGGGGCGCAGGCTGGGCGCGGGGACCCGGGCCGCGGCGGCTTTCGCTCCGAGGCCGGGTCGGGCCTGCAGCCTCCGGGCTGCGCTCAGCGGCCGGCCGCGCCGCGCTCGGGGATCGCGGGCCGCCGCGGGGCGGCGCGGGCCATGTCGCGGCGGGGCTGGCGGGCGGTGCTGGGGGCGCGGCGCGGGCAGTCGGCGGCGCAGCCTCGGCGCGGGGACTGGAGCGGCGTCCGTAATCCGAGCCGCCGAGGCTTGGACGTCACGTGGACGCGCGGGGGGAGGGCCGCGGGGAGGGGCAGGGCCGTGGCGGGAGGGGTCTGTGGGAAAGACCGGGCGAGCTCCGGCCCATTCACCAGGAATGGAGCCCGGGCTTTGAAATCCGAGCCCCGGCGCGGCCAAACTGGTCGGGCTAGAGGGCCCGGCAGGCGCAGGCGCCACCGCGGTTCGGGGGCGGCGCTGGGGCGGGGCTGCCCGACTTGCCCGCGGGAGTGGGACCAGTGGTTGGGTGCCCGCTCCGGGAAGGTGCCCAACACCACCACCACCCTCCAGCCTTTGGTCTCTGGCGCGCGCGCGCGCGTGTGTGTGTGTGTGTCGGGGGTGGGTGTTCCCGCGCTTTAAGAAGAGGGGGGCAGGCTGGGGTCCTCGGGGCGCATCCCGTGGGATGGATACACCACACTCAGCAGGGGCGCACGGTGCCCTGGAGGCCGCCCGCCTTGGAACGTTTTATCCCAGGCACAAAAGGGTTTGGACCCTCCTCCAGAAGTTCTCTGGCTCCTTTTCCAAGCAGTGCCAGTGCTGATGCCACCTGCATGGGGTGCCCCAGACCGGGCCTTTGGGGGTGGTGGTGTACTGGTCCTCAAGCAACCTCTTTCCTCAGGTTGGGGCCGTGTGGGACCAGCAGAACAGAGGTGGGCCACTGTCCCCAGTCGCTGATGCCAGGGTACCCATGTATGAGGGTGCATGTGTGTGTACATTGGCCATGGTGAGTTCAGTCTGTCAAACTGTTCTGGAGACTCCAGGCAGGGAAACCCACCCTCCCGGCCCTATGCTGGGGCTCTGGGGAAAAGCCCGCGCAAGATCCTTCTCTTCTATTCCAGGGACCCACAAGAGCCACTTGGGAGATCATTAGGCCAATCCGAGGCTTCCCAAAGCCTGGGGTCAGGTGGACTCTGGCTTATAGGTTTGGTGAGCTAAGGCTCATTTAGCCAAATCAAGGGGTGGTGATGTGGGAAGCCCACCCCTTGCCCCGCCCAACTCCCTGCGGCTGGTCTGGGCCTTCCCCTCCATCCCCAGTGACCTGGAATGTTCTGCAGTGTGCCCCTTCATTCAGAAACTCCTGAGGCTCACTCAGTTCATCTGTCTAGTGGGGACATGTCCCATGCCCCCTGGGCGGGGGTTGTCAGGATGGAAAAGTCAGATTAGGTGCCTGAGAAGGCAGGGTTCGGGGGCCAAGCCAGTGCTTGGTGCTCTCCAGGAAGAAGGGGCTGGTTCTACAGAGGTGAGGGCTGGGCCCCAGGCCCACACCCCAGTCAGGTGAGCGTGCAGAGAGCGGCCAGCCTCTCCTGGCAGAGCCAGCACTCCTGGGACCACCATGAGAACAAATTTCTAGGACAGGCAGCAAGGTCCTGGGGCAACTGCAGCACCAGGCGGGGGCAGGCATCAGTGGGAAGGAGCAGGCCAGGCACGGGTTGCGTTTCTTTATTGGGGCAGAGGGTGCACCATTCATATGGACCTCTGTGCTGGTCCCTGTGTGCACAGATGTGTATACACATATGTACACACACATCCGCACGAGGCCAGAGCTCTGGTGTGCTGGGGAGGTCAAGCTCTTTTACAAGAGGGCATTAGAAAGAACCCGATTCCAGAAAATGGGGGCGTCTGAGGCTGCGGCCTCACCCTGGCGGGAAGCCAGCTCCGTCTGAATGCCAGAGTGCAGCTGACCGCGCTGGAGGGCCTGTGAGAGGAGCTTGGGTGGACAGAGCTTCCAGCCCCCAACCCTGCCCTGCGCTGGTGGCCAGGCCCAGCCCTGCCCCTGAGGCAGGTCCTCGGGTCTGTGGGGAGGGGGCCTGAAGACCCCAAGTGCTCCATGGGACCACTGCTTGGGCCCTTCTCCAGGCCAGGCCTATCAGAGGACAACCCTCCGGTCCAGGTGATCCCCACGCCCACTCCGCTGGTGCCTCACTTCCAGGTGCTTCTTCTGGACCCTTTCAAAGTGCTGCAGCAGCTCGGCGTAGTCGATGCTCGGGGAGTCTGCTTTCTGTGACTTGGGGGCTGCCTTCAGACCGTCTCTGGGGAAAGGGAGCAGAAGGGCTCAGCGTCAGTGTCTCAGCACATGATGGGGCTGCTGGAGCGGGTAAGCATCAGCCACAGGAGGGCAGTGGGGTCGGGGCAGGGCCACAGGCTGGGGGAGCTCGACCTCGGGGAGTCTGCCCACCTCAGGCCCAACAACCCTTCCCCAGCAGTGAGCCCCAAAGAGCAGGGAGCCCTGTGAGCATCCCCTCCCCCACAGGTGGTGGGACCAGTCAACACTGCTGCTTGGTAGGGCCTTCAGCCTGTGGGCTGGCAACGGTGCCCAGAGCAGGCATCACATCGGGAAGCATTTCCTGTTTATGAGTGGCTCCCTTCGGGGTGGAAGCCAGGGCTAGGAGCCAGCCAGGAAGCCAGCTGGGGCCTGGAACAGGGTCCAGGGAGAAGGGGGAGGAGGCAGCCTGGCCCTTTCTTTGGGGAAGGGCTAGGGCCGGGGACCACAGGGAGGGCTGAAGTCTACTGGCCCTCAACTTGGCAGGACATCTGTTTTTGAGTGTTGGGGCCCAGAGGCCTGCAGTCACTCTCTGTCCCTGGGGAAGGAGAGCTGGTCTCACCACTGGGCAGCTGATGCCTCCGGGAACTCCGCTTGCTAGCACTCTCCCCAGGTGCTCTGTACCGCCTCACGGCTTGTGCACTGCACAACTGCCACGGGCCTGATGCTCTCTGTAGTTGGGCAATGCATTAGCCCTGCTGTCCCCTTCAAGCCCAGTGTTTAGCTTGCCCTGGGGGACTAGATCCACTTGGGCCCCTGTCCCATTTCTAATCATCACCCCAGCAGAGAGTCCCAAGAAAAGACTCTGCTTCTCTCATTCTGGCCTCACTGGAAGCCGATCTCTGTGGGCTGGGAAGGATCTGCTTCCAGGTCCTAAGGCCTGGTGGCCCTGGTAAGGGATCTCATGAAGGCTGTGGGCTGATCAGCTAAGCAGAGAATCCTTGGGCCCTTTGAGTTCATGAAAAGACCCCAATATGGCGGGAGAGGTCCAGGCAGCAGCTGAGCACAGGAGCTCGACAGACCTGGACCCAACTGTAACACGACCACCCCCTAGCCACTTGACCTTGGGCAGGTAACTCAGTATCCTCCTCTGTAAGGGGGTGCTGCCACAGGAACCACCCCATGGGGTGGGTGAGGATTCCTCCATACTCGACATGAAGAACTTGGCCTGATGCCCAGCCCCAGCCTAGGTACCCAATGGGTGCCCACTGTGGCTACAACTCTGTCCCTTTGAGGTAAGGCCAGCCGGGGCCCAGCAGCTCATTCCATTTGGGTGAATCACAATGGTGCTGTGACCATCCCACCAATGGTCAGAGCCTGAAAGCCATCTCTGACAAGCCACCAGGCCCAGGGGCATTGGGAACTCTTCCCATGGTTGGGATGCCATCTGGAGCCTGGAAGTGGGCCCCTGCACCCCTACTCAGCCTGTTCCCTTCCTGTTAAAGACACACCACCTGACAACACCTTGGATTGTGGCCGTGGCTGCTTCTTTCTTGGGCCTCAGGCCCTGCCTCCGGAGCTGGGACTCAGGCAAATTCAACAAAGATCAAAACGAGCTGGGTGGGGCTTGCTCTAGGGGGCCAGACTGCGGGCAGCATTCTGGGCTCTGGCTGCTGCTTTCACCTCCCCTGGGAATGGGGAAGAGACATCCCTGTCCTAGTAATCTGTGGCCCGGGCGCTACTGCCCCAAGAGAGCAACTCCTGCTCCTGAGGATGCTGAGGGACACCCTGGAACTTGGAGCCCTAACTCCAGGGGGTGGCCAGATGCTACCCCAGCCCATGTAGGCCAGAACAGGGGGAGAGATGTGCAGGCCAGAGATGATCCTGAAGCGTGTTGTCTGAGGCTGGGCACCCACGGATCTGTATGCTCCTCTCCGCAACACTCTTTGCATTAGATCCAGAGGAGGGAATCTGAGATTAGGGGTTGCCAGGGAGATGCCAGCAACGGATGGCAAATCCAGGGTGATGTGCACAGATGTGGCCAGGTGAGGGTAGGGGTGGGGAGGAGTGGGCCGCACCTTGCTCTCTGGGCCCTCACGGAGGCAAGAAGTCCTTCCCCCCCATGACTCAGCGTCCCTTTGGGCAGACCCTTCCTGGCCTGAAGTCTTGGTAGCAGGGAGGGGTATGTCCATGGGTACGGGGACTCCGCTGAGCATTGAGGCTGGGCCTCTCCCTGCTAGTCACAGTGGGCACGGCCGCTGCTCAGGCCTTCACGTTCTCTGTATGTTTACAGCAACCCTCAGGCAGTGAGTGGCTAGGGGACACCCAGCCAGCAGCACAGAGCTGGGGTACCCAAAGCCAGCCCTCTCTCCTGCCACCGCACCCACGCACCTGTCACCAGCTTCTCCTTCAGAGGCTCCCTCTTGCCTCACTGAGGAGACGGTCCCTGGGGAGTGGCCCAGAAGCCCGAGCGGAGGGCCAGGGTTCCCTAGCCCTGCCGGCACCCTGAGTGCACACAAGGGGGGGGCAGGAATGGGCAAGGAGCAGAGACTCCCCCAGCTGTTCCCGGCACACGGGCCTGTCGGGCAACCTGACGCTGTCTTCCAGCTGCCCGCCTCTCCCGGGGCTGAGACTGTCCTCAGCCCCCTCTCCAGGGCGGGAGCTGTCCCTCTGTGCCCAACCCTGCAACCTGACCCTGCCCCCAGCTGTTCCTGAGGCCCCTTCCTTGCCCAAGGCTCCGCTGCCTTTTTCTATGACAGCTCTTCCTAGGTCCTTGCAAAGAAAGGCTGGGAACCCAAAGCCTTGAAGACTGAGCGGAACCGCAAGGATCCATTCAGTCCAAATGCTCACTTACTGATGAAGAAACCAAGGGCCCAGAGAGGGCATGGGGCTTGCCTGAGGTCACAGAGCAAATCCGCAGCAGAGCTCGGACCACATCCTAGTCCAGGCCTGCGAACCATCCGCTGACCCAGAGGCCTCAGCCCTGTGGCTCAAGACTTCCTGAGCCTGACCATGGGAGGTCTGGGGGAAAGCCTCATCCTCCCCAGCTTTCCTCTGCGGACTCGCTCTACTCCGGCTTAGGGAGCGCAGGGAGGAGTCCGACCGCTCTGAGCCTGCCTTCCTTTTCCACAGGACGTTCCTACATGAGGAGGCGTAGCAGGCAGAGCTCTGAGAAGGGACGGGCCCTCAGCAGCACAGGGGCCGTGGCCTGGCCCAGAGGTCACAGGGAAGCAGCCGTTCCTGCCTCCTTCTCACTTTCAGCTGTACCTTCCCGCCTAAGTGGCTGCCAGGGCGACCCTAACACCCGTTGGGCACTGGAAAGGCCAGCAGAGGCCAAGCCAGCAAAGCAAGGTGTGGCGTCAGGGCCCTTCCGACTCCCAGGAGATAGAGGTGCTCCGGCCAAGGGAATAAAATGCACACCTGACTCTGCGGCTGCTCCCGCTCCCCTGGGACACTCAGTGCGCTGAATGCCTTCCCCTGAGGATTCGCCGGTGGCACCACGAACGGCTGGGACAGGGACTAGCCCTCCAGCCCTGAGCGCTGCTGTCTGGGGAAAGGGGCAGGGTGGGCAGGAGCTGGGCCTTGGCCTGGGGGCCACACGTGCTGGGGGCTCCCAGCCCCTCCAGCGGCCTGAGGCCGACAACCCATTAGGGGCCCCACGCCCAGCCCCTGGAGAGACCAGGTCAGGTGGGAGGGGTGGTGGTGGCCTAGACCCTGGGGGACGGAGGGCACAGGGGCTCGGGTCAGGGGCCCAGAGTGCCGGGCAGGCCCATCTCAAGGCTGCCTGCATCCATCGCAAAGGCAAAGGCCCGAGACCTTTGGCGGGGGGCGAGGCGCCAGGCCTGCTGAGGGGGGTCTAACAGCTTGGGAGGGAATTCTAGACACACAGGGCATCTGATGCAAGCTGGGTGCGCTCCATTCAGCGTAAATCTTCTCAGTGGCTCTGCTTGTTTCCATGGCGACCCGACAAGTGAAATTTTCCATCTCTGATGCCAAATGCCTGTGGATGAGGCAAAGCCTCCAAGGGTTACCAAATATAGACATGACCCAACAGGCTCTGGGGACTGGGCCAGCAGTGGGTTCAGGGTGGGAGCCTGGATGCCCTCGAGGGGCTGCAGCCCTCCTCCCCAGAGGCTGCCGTGCTGGGCCTCTCCGCGGTAGAGCGCCTGGGACCCGTGCTTCCCGCGGACAGGTCGCAAGCGGGGTAGCCACGGGCACACCCTTGCCTCCCACTCCACTCAGGAGGAGATTGGGAGGGTCCCAGCAGTGCCAGGGTCACTCAGTGGCCAAGGGTTGAGCCTCTGCTACAGATGGGAAGGGAGGGCTTTCTGAGGCCCGGGAGGGACCCTATGTAGCTCTCTTGCCCATGTACCACCTGGGACGCAGTGTCTGAGCTGGGGCACGAATTCCTCCCCTCTGGACTTTCTCTCCAGGGGCCTCTGTTTGGGTCACGCCAGCACGCTCTCGGGTTTTTTGATTTAACTCCACCCTGACTGCTGGGAGAAGGTATTCCGACTACCTACCACCTCATAAACGCTCCTAGAATCTCCCAGCCCGGTGCTCTGATATGGAAACCCAAGGGCAAGTGGCTGCGGGGCGGACAGTGTCCGCAGTGACAGGAGGTGTGATGCCGAGCTAAGGGAGGGCCCTGGTAGCCCCTTTAAAACTCCAAGCTCGCCAGGCCCTGCCAGCCCAGCCGGCCCTGGCCCTGCTCGCTGGCAGAGCCCCGCCCCCATGAGCTGGGCACTTACCCTGTCTGCAGCAGCTCGGGGTTGGGCACGCACTGGAGCCGGTGGGAGAGCAGCTGGAAGGCGCTGCCCTGGGGCAGCAGCATGAGCAGGCCGTACAGGGCCTTGATCAGGTACGGGTTGTTCTTCACATCCAGCAGCTGCAGGCGCAGATCTGCGGGAGGGCAGAGGGCAGGGGTCGGGCACTGCTCTGGGTGGCACCTCAGCCTGGCCAGGAAAGGGCCAGCCTGGTGGCCAGGGCTCCTCCCAGCCAGACATGCCTGCCTCTCCTCCTGCAGCGTCTTAGCCGTCCCCACGATCCCATTGTTCTTTCTTCTGACCTGCCCGCCTGCCTTCCGTCTGATCTTCCCAACAGTCACCTCAGCCTGGCGACCCCCAGCCTGCTGCCAGGCCCGGTCCCCTCCCCCAACACTCACTGCCTCCCTGGCGATGAGGGGGCTTGGGGCCTGTAGCGTAACAGATTCCCCGGTCTGCTCTGCACGTGCCAGCACGAGAGAGCTATAAATAGGGTGAGCTGGAGAGAAAGACTGGATTAGGGCAGCTTTAAGGGAGGGCAGGATGGAAAAACGCTTTGGTGTGTGACTAAACACACATCAAGCCCATGAGTGTCTGGTGGATGCTTTTGGAAATCCATCTCAGCTACCAGCCCTGCCTCCACCCGACCAGACGGCGGGGAGACGCTCCCGGGTCTTGCCTAGCATCCGTCCCAGATAAACAGGCCCACGTGGCTCTCCTCCGAGCCCTTCCAGGAGCATCACTCGTTTCTACCTTCTCTGAGGCCCAGTCTCAGGCATCCTTGGTGGAGGACAAACCACAAACTTCTGGAGAGACCATGTCACCCCAGCAGCTGTACGGGGGCCTTGGGGCCAGGGTGAGCCAGGAAGCAGGGGCCTCTCACAGCAGCCCCTCCCCTCGCCCCAGGTGGCAGTCGTGCCCAGGCCCAGCGACTCCAGAAGAGGCGGGGACCTATTTTGAATCCAGTCCTGCGCCCTGGGTGAGCTGGGCTATGGGGCCAAGCCAGCTACCAGGGGGTCTAGGGTTGGAATGGGTGCTGGGCAGGACCAGGGGACGTCTGCTGTGGTCACCCCACCAAAGCCCTGGGCCTGGAGAGAAGGTGTTCGTGGCTTCTCTAGGGTCAGGTGGACCTGCCCCCACGTGAGCGTGTGCCAGGCTGCCCTGGGAGGCCTTTGGGGAAGTGAAATGTCAGGCCAGGGGGCCATTTGGGACAGGCTTCGATGCACTGCCCTGGGAACAGGGTCTCCCTCCTGCTCTTGGGTCCCCCGGGCATCTGTTACTGTGATGGCTGGCTGTTTGGAGAAGCTGTCTTCTGTTTGGATGGGAGGGGGCCCCTCGGCCCCTGGGTTTGCCTTTGGGCTCCAGGGTGAAGGCCGATGGGCTCGGCCTGGGCAGATCGGGGCACCACCACAGCAGGAGGCCTGGGTGACCAGCCCGGCAGGAGGGTGGCCACCGGCAGGGCTGCCTCCCGGCTTCACTACCACGCCGTAAGCACACGAGCGTCATTCAGAGACTTGCCTGCTTTGGGGAGCGGGCACTGTATATGTGTTGAGGCGCCAGGAGCTGCACTCGCCCCAGCCAGCTGCCACTTTGCACATTCAGCCCGGGTGTTACAATCAGGCAGCTCCTGCCCATCAGCTCCCAGCAAACGCCAGCTCTGCTTTGCAGAGGGACGAGGGGGTGGCTCCTGGGCACAAGGGAGCAACCTGCGGGTGGGCCCAGGGTGCCCCCAGCTTCCAAAAGCCACGGCAGAGGGCAGCGTGCTCGGAGGGGTGGCCGGGGACAGCCCTGGGACGGCTGCTCCACCTGCCCCCCGGCGGCACTGCTCCAGGTCTCCCCGGCAGAGGTGACACTATTCTTCAGGTGGGTTTTGCCATCAGCGCTGGCCTGGGTCGAGCCCCGCCTTAAGGCACACGGGCAGGACCCACGCTCTGATGCCGCGTGTCCCAGCCCTGTGTACCTCCTCAGCCCTGTCATCCCCATCCTTACGTTCTTGACATTCTAGAAGCATCCCTGGGGTGACTGTTCTCGCTCCCTCCCCAGTGGCAGCCAAGAGCTGCTCTCTGAGCTTGGCTCCCTCCCACCTCCCTCCAGGCCTCGGAGGCCAGAGGCAGGGCGCTCACATGTGAAGATGGGGCACTCGATCAGCTGCACCAGCTTGTCTACCTCCGTGAGGAAATCCACAGTGACCTCCAGGTCCCCGCTGGGTGGGTGGTCAAGGGAAGTGGGACCACTGGCCAGGGCAGCCTGCCTCTCTGGGGGCGGGGGCAGCCGGGGAGCTGGGCCCTAGGGGCTCGACCCAGCGGCAAGAGCACACCTCCCACTGGGCCCTGGCTTCCAGGCACAGAGCGTGTTTCCACCTGAGCAGGATCAGGACACAAAGGACAGCAGCCTATTGTCCCTCTAAATGAAGAGCGGCACAGCTGTCCCCCTGCGCGGGCACTCCGGCTCTGCTCCGGCAGCTCTCTCCTCTGTGCCCTCCAGGCCCTGAAAGGCTCTCACCGCCCTGCAGCCTATGGGGGAGGGCTGGGCAGGAAAGGCCCCTGTTCCTGCCTGAGTGGATGCCCGTCAGCAGGGCCAAGGTCAGGGCTGCTGCGAGCCTGGGGCCTGCAGTCCTCGGGTCACGCCGGTGGCTGAGAGGAGCAAATCGTAGTTTGAAGGCGAGCGGGCACCCTGAGGGAGCCAGGCGAGGCCACAGCTGACCCTCAGTGGAGGCACCTCAGGGCCCCTCTTTCCTTACCCCCCCAACTCCTGGCCCATCAGGGAAGGAGACCAATTTTGCATCCTAAATGTCTGTCCAATCCGGGTCACACGCCAGGCATTCACAGAGGAAGCTGGTTTGCTTCACGGTGTTTCAAACAAAAGCCGACCATGGATGCCCTTCTCGGAGGCAGGCCCTGAGGGGCGCTCCCTCTCCCTGAGGCCTCCCCTCCAGCCTGCTTCTCCCTGTTGGGTCCTCTGCCGGGCCCTGGCTCTGTGGCCCCCAAAGGTCCTGAGCTCCTCACCTACCGGCCTGCTGCAGCCCGGCAGCCCCCCTGCTCCCGGGCCTTCTCTCCCCACCCTGCCCCAGCACCGGGCGGAGGGCACCCTGCCTCTTTCTCGGGGCACCCTTACCTAGGTAAGCCCCCGTCCCTGATCCCCAGCTCACAAAGCTTCTCCAGGGCCAGCTCCCCTCTACGAGGCCCTAGATGACCCTGTTTCCTCAAATCCACCCCTCACGGTGCCCTCACGGGTCCTGATGTCCCAAGGGCCGGAGGCGGAGCGCAGGGTCAGGGCAGAAGGATGGCAGTCGGGCCACCACGTGGGTGGGAAGGGAGCACCCGGCCCCCACCTGTCCCTCAGAGGCTGGGCTGGAAGAACAGTGAGTGAAGGATACAACTTCTGGATGAGGTCGTAGGCATGCCGGTAGTTCTGGGTGAGGAAGCAGAGGGACACCGTGGTGACTGGGTTGTGGCACCAGGAGCGGTATAGGCAGCAGAACAGGTTCTGGCTCTCCTGAGGGGGGAGAGGTGTGAGCAGTTAATCGAGCCCCGGCTCCTTCCCCACGCGGGTCCGCGGCCCAGACTCAGGGCCCCGCTCGGAGCGCCAGGGACCCAGCTCGGCACCCGGGCCGTGTTTGGCAGCCCAGCTGGGAACGAGCTGTCACAAAGGAAACGCTCAGACCCTGTCATTTCTCTCTGTCCCACAGAGCCACGTGGTGATGGCTGTGAGGGCCTGCTCGGGAGTGAGCCTGTCCTTTGTGCTGGTGTTTCTGCCCTCGGCAAACACCAGTAATCGTCCTCTCCACAGCCCTGTGGTCCCGGAGCCTGTGGGGCTGGCAGGGGGTGTGACCGGAGGGGGGTGGGGAGGAAGCTTCCTCAGGGCCCAGGCTCTCCCTGGCAGTGCCCTCCTGCCGTCCTCAAATGCCATCTCTTCCCTCCTCTGCAGCCCACCTTGCACTCGGGAACCAGCCCAGGAGCTGAGCCCACACTTGAGAGCCCCTGCCCTGAGGAACATTCTTTAGGCCTCTGCGAATGTCTGGAAGGAACCACAGGAAGAAGGCAGGGGTGTGGCCTGGGTCATTCCCAGTGGCTCGGCCCCAGATGCCCTCAGGCGCAGGCTTGGATGTCTTGGAGACTCCCTGAGAGAGGGCCGAGGCAGGGTCTGAGCTGGGAAGGTGGTGACCACAGCCCAGATGAAACCCCTGGAGCTGCCAGCATGTCTGGGATGGCGGCTACCCCCGGGGGCCCCCTCCTTTTGGCCGAGCAAGGCCTTTGACCCGTGTCCCCCAGAGCAGTTCGGTAGAATGGTGAGCGCCTCCCTGCTCTCTCTGACCAGCCCTGGTGGGTCCTCACCGAAAGCCTGGGCCAGGCAGCACTGTGACACACCTTGGCTTACACAGGGCATCCTGTAAGTCAGATGTGTCCCTCTGTGGGAGAGAGGGGTCCTGGCCAAGCAGGAGGGTGAGGAGAGCAACGACCCCGGATCCCCAGCGGGGTTGCAATCCAGAGGCCTGACCCTGACTGGGTGACACGGCCCGGCAGGTCTGACCCTGCCGGGTCCTGCAAGGCGGGCTCGGAACCCAACCTACTCTGTGTGCGAGGAGACAGTGCTGGTGGGGGCGGGGTGTCAGGGAGGGCACGTGGACCTGGAGCAGGGTCTGGAGTCTTCTGTGGGCAGAGACCTCCAGAGCGGGTAGCTCCAAGGAAACCTGCTGTGACTCCCTCCCATGGCTGGCACTTACACGCAGCCAACCCAGGGGGACCCCTATTTGACAGCGGACCAGGGAGACCTCAGGTCACATTCTCGTCTCCTCCCCGCCAACCTCCGGGTAACGAGGGCTGGGCTGGCATGGCCGCGCCCGGGGGCACATAGATGACACCAGGCTGGAGCCTGTGGGCGAGGAGTACCGGGGTCTTCAGGTCCTTGAGCTGGTTTCGCAGCTGGAAGAGCTCAGTGGAGGTAAGCAGGATGGTGTTGAGGGTGTGGACCATGGTCGAGGCGAACTTGAGGTCCTCCTCCCGGAGCAGGATGTCCGCCATCGAGTGGAAGATGTTCTCCGCGTTCAGCAGGAGGCAGAGCTGCCTGGAAAACGGGCCGAGTGGAGGCTCTGGAGACCTCTGGGCCTCAGCCTCAGAGCCCTCTCCTTGGTCTTCCTCAGCAGCTCCTGAGGAAACCTGCTCTTTCCTGGGCCTGGTGCGGGACCCTGGCTCTGGGGCCTGCGGGGGGCCAAGGGGGTTGCTCACAGCGGACCTGGCTCCACGCCTCTCGGCAACTCCAGAGCCCCACGGGCTCCATCTATCCCCCCACCCACCCCAGGCCAGGAAGTGGAATCCCGAGAGAAGCAGCGGGGCCTCTGGCTACCAGGGTGGCCCCAGGAGCCCTGAGGTACCTTTCTGATCTCCCACATAGCATAGCAACGCCTCCCCATGTGCCAAGGCGCTCTGTGTCCCTTCCTGGCTTTACTTTTCTGGGCTAGAGATTATCTTTACGTGACAAATACGCATTCTGGTCATCCGTGGATGGTGTCCCCCCACCCTCCCCCGTGAGAGCCCCTGGGTCAGGAGCTTGTTTGGGCTGTTCACGGTGCCACCCACGCCTGCACGTAGCAGGGGCTCGGTAGGTGCTCGTGGGATGAACAAACCCTAAGGCAACCCTGAGTTTTACCTTCGCTGTTCCAATAATGAAACTCTGGTGGGGAGGCCAAGTGACTCGGCCAAGGTCACGGGATTACTTAGGGCCAATTCTTCCCACTATCTCTCCTCTAATAAGAGTCTTGTGGGGGATAAGACGCGGGCTTTGTGAAAAGGAGTCTCCATTTTATAAAAGGGAAAACAGGGAACCCAGAGAATGGAGGAGGAAAGCAGTTTTCCCAGGGTCCCTGGGCCAAGGTGACGTCCACAGTGACAGGCAGGTATCAAGGACAAGGCTCAGGGAAGCCTGTTGACCTCCCTAGTTTGCTGCTTGCCCACAGAGGCCTGGCCTTGAGGGGATGAGCAGACCTTCCTGCTGGGAGTTTAAGGATCCCAAGGCTCCTGAAACTAAGAAGAGCAAACCAAGGAGCTGGCAAGTGGCTGGTAAGGAGGGTGGGGTGTGGCCCCCGCGCCCTGCCTGTTGGGCGCCGGTGTCAGCATGGCACCCCTTCCCCATCTCCTGGTCTCTGCTCCAGGGAAGCACCCACAGACCAGGCCTCAGGCTTGTGGGGACAATGGGTCTGAGGCCCCAAGGTCTCAGGCGCTGGACAAAATGAGTCCCATTTGGAGCCAACGAGCCTGAAATATGTCCACCCCAGGTCACCAAACTCACACTAAACTCGGCGTTATCAGGGTCTGGCTTCCTGTTTCCTTCCAAACGCCAGCCACGCCTTGGGGCCAGACTGGAGAAGATTCTTCCCCACACCCGGCTCCAAAAAACCCCAGAGCATTTGGTAACAGAGAGGCCAAACCACGAGGCGCAAGCAGCAGGCAGGCCGTCTCCAGCCTAGGCCCAGCTGGAACCGGCAGGCTTGGGCAAGAAACCACCAGAGAAATGGAAACAAAGCTGTTGGGGGGATGGGGCCGGCGGGTGGCGTGGGGAAAGCCGTGCCATCGTTGTGGGAGGGTAGGGGGAGCCCCCCTGCTCACCTGGTGTGGGTGGAGGAGGGGCCCGGGCCCTGGAGCCTGGTGCCCCTGACCAGCTGTGTCATCCAGTGTGTCTGTGTGACAATTTCTCCACCTCCGAATTGGGGGTGACATCTACCTGCAGCATGGGGGCTACTCAGAGGGCAGTCATCAAGACTAGTGGCAACTCGTGTGGGTGCATAGTATGTGGCAAATGGGACCCCTGGTTGGGTACCTTGTTGGTACCACGGGTGGGGGACGAGGGCCAGCTCCCAGGAGGACGCCTGGCCCTTCAGCAGAGCCTAGGCAGCACTTCCTGTCCCCTCGTGGTCCTCCCACCCCGAGACGACCCCATCTCCAGGGCTGTGGGATAGAAATGTTTCAGCAGGGCGGGCCGGGGAGGAAGGGGAGCATTCTGACGAATGGTCACAAATGCCCGTCGCCTGCAGCTGCTGCCGTCTCCATGACAGGGGCCAACAGCTGAGGCTGCTGCCAGGCAGTGCTCTCCAGGGACCACAGGCCTGATGGGACCCGCAGCGGCTGAAGGGCGGGGGTGGTGCTCTCACGTGAGGATGGCTGAGGAGGGTGCGGAGGGACAGGCAAGGGGGTGGCGATGAGCGGAGGCGGGCGCCAAGGCCTCCTGCTGTCCCTAATAACCTGGAAACACTGGGGAGCCACAGAAGGTCAGGGATGGCAGAGTATTCCGGAAATACTCTTGCCACCACGGCGCTCTCCTCCTCTGCTCTCTCCCTCGTCTGCACCTCTTGGCGGTCATGTCTGGTCCCATGGAAATCTTCAAAGCCATCTCTAGATCAGCGGCTCCCACACGTGCCTCTTGAGCCCCCACTGAGCTCTGGATGGACACCGCCTGCCTGGTGGACGCCCTGCTTGGCTGCCCAACAGGCATTTCAGACTCGGCGGGGCCAAAGCACATCTCTTGGTTTCCCCCTAGACTCTGGTCCCCCAGCCTTCAGGGGGGCATCGGCGCCCCGCGGCCTCAGGAAGTGGCATCACTGCCCACCCAGCTGCTCCAGCCCAAAACCAAGGAGTCCTCCTTGATCCTCTGGGCCCCTCTGTCCAGTGTACCAGCAAGCCCAGGGGCTCTGCCTTCAGGGCACACCTGGCTCCCGGCCCGTCTCAGCTGCCCTGCCCTGGGCCAAGGGTCAGCCCTCTCTTGCCTGGTCAATTCCAAGCCAGCTTCTAATTGGTCTCCCTGTGTCTTCTCTCACCCCACCATTCACCCTCCATGCACCAACTGGGGCGCTTCTTAAAAAGTCCTAATCAGGGCTTCCCTGGTGGCGCAGTGGTTGAGAATCTGCCTGCCAATGCAGGGGACACGGGTTCGAGCCCTGGTCTGGGAAGATCCCACATGCCGCGGAGCAGCTGGGCCCGTGAGCCACAATTACTGAGCCTGCGCGTCTGGAGCCTGTTCTCCGCAACAAGAGAGGCCGCGATAGTGAGAGGCCCGTGCACCGCGATGAAGAGTGGCCCCCGCTTGCCACAACTAGAGAAAGCCCTCGCACAGAAACGAAGACCCAACACAGCCATAAATAAATAAATAAACAAATACTTAAAAAAAAAAAAAAAAGTCCTCATCAGAGCATGGGCCTCCTCAGCGGCTTCCTGCTGGATCTAAATAAACCCAGCTCCTGACCACGGCCTCCAGGCCCCACACTTTCTGGTCGGCTCCTCACCAACCTCAGCTCTTATGAGTCCTCCTTTACCCACGACGTGCAGGCCTCTCCTGCGTTTCTTCTGTTCCTGACCTCTGCCCTGGCCTGGGCAGCTCTTGCCAGGGACCAGCGCACATCTGGCTCCCTCCAGCCAGGGAGATCTCAGCTCCAACCCCAGCCTCAGGGGAAGCCTCTGTCCCACGCACACCCCTCTGCCACCAGCCCTTTCTAAGGGAAGTCCTGTTTCTTTCCAAGCGTTTCTCATCACCTGAGTCATCTGGTTGATGGACTCGTTTACTGGGTCCCCTGCTGTCTCTCCCACCAGAACATGAGCTGCAAAGGGCAAGGCCTTGCCTGTGACCCTCAGGTCCCTCATACCAAGAATCACTTTTGCACATTACCGCATGGAGGAGCTGCGCTGATCTCCACCCAAGGTTTCATGAACAGACCCGGAGACGTTCCTCTGCCCCGTTCCAGCACATCCCTTAGCTGCTCCTGGGCGTGCCCCGGCACGCTGTGCCAGCCTGGTCTGCAGAGAGCAGCTGCCCTGACGGTACATTTTCAGCCTATCACCCAGGGCCTGGCTGCCCGGTCCAGGGAGACCTCAGGAGACGCCCAAGCCGCCAGGACAGCCTGAAGGGTCAGCCGCAGCACATCACACCAAGGGGTCTCCCCCTGAGCACCGCTGATTAAACCACCACGGGAGGGGAGGGAAAAGGAGGGGAGGGACGGGGAGGAGCCGGGAAGAGGGACCATGGAGGAGCGGCAGCGGGGGCACACGCGGCATCTAGCCTTCATGCCCTGCCCGCTGTGCTCTGGATGTTTGCAGCTACACCTGCTTCAGGGGGGTTGTCTCTTCCGCCCCAGGAGGCCGCTGGACAGAGCCTGGAGGGCTGCGGCAGCGGCTCACAGGGCTCCATCAAAGGGGGCTCCAGCCCTGCAGACCGGCAGGGGCAGGAAGTGGGGGGGAGTGGCGGTGGGGGTCACCTGTCACCTCACCCGGCCTTTGCTGTCTCATCCCAAGGTCACTGTAGTCTGGAGAAAAGGAAGACGCCTCCAGACTGCCGGGTCATGAAGCTTCCAGGAGGCAGGAATAATAAAGTGTTAGCTCCCGGGGAGCCCTGAGCACACGCCGGGCACCGTGCAGAGGGTGTTACATGAGTCCGCTTGGAGCAGTTCAGGGGTGATGGAAAGGACAGTGGCTCACGTCTGCACGTGCTCACCGGGCTCAGGGCACCGTCTGGGCCTTTTAGGGGAAGGCGAGTCTGGGTCGGTGGGCTGGGCTGTACCTTGCGAGCTCTGGACACCTGAGGAGGATTCTTCCTCCTGCATCAGGAAGGTAGGGGAGGAAGGAAAGGGGCCCACTTTTCACTCAGCCCTGAGTCTGTGGCATGACCCACACAGGCGGCCTCAGTCTCCCTGCACCCGGCCCCAGGCTCCTCCCGCGGCATCCTGAGTCCTCACACGAGCCTGCACCCCCAGGCAGAGGGGCCCAGTCACACAGCTGCCCAGGGGACGAGGAAGGGTGGATCCAGACCCAGAAGCCAAGTTCCCTTCCCCACTTTGCCTCCTAGGTGCCTGTCGTGAGCGGGCACGGGTGCTGTCCCCGCCCGGGGGGGGCCTGGCAGATGGCTGTCTCGCAGGGCTGCTGCGTCATCACTTCTCTGTTGAGCCCCCGCCCGGCTTGAGCTGCCTGCTGGGCTCTCAAGCAGAGCATCAATAATGGAACACAGCTTGCAAGCATTAAACATTTGCCCATATTTTTTAATACCCATATTAAAGTGCTATTCATCATGAGACAATGGCTTGGAAAATACTTGGGGACAAGGCAGAGGTGGGGTGGGAGCGAACTTGGATGAGGTCTGGGGGGGCACAACCTGGAGGCCCACCTTAGGGCTGGGGTCCACATGCGTGGGCCCCAAGGTGGCCCGTGGTGTGTGGCCGTGAGGCCCCGCGGATGGGGCTCTGCCTCCCTCTCCTCCAGCCGCCCGCTGCTGCCTGGACAGCTGTTCCCATGCTCTGGGTCTGGGTTCATGCTGGGGAGGGAACAGCTCTCTTTGGTCCCTCTGTCACATACCAGGAGCTCTCAGAGGAGCAATCTCCCTTCGGTCAGCTCTGAAGCCCCCGGGACGCAAGAGAGGGACCGCCGCTTTCTCTAATGCACAGAGAGGCCTTCTTTGGGGCGGCCTCAAAAGGCCAAGACACTTGCTGGGGCCGAGGAAGTCACTCTGGGGCAGTGCCTGCCTGGAAGTGGCCACACCACACTTGCTGGGCTGGTGTGAGCTTCGTGTCACTGTCCCTTCAACCACAAACACTGGCCAAGCATCCACCAGACTCTGTCCCTGAAAGGCCACTGGCCTCAGTGGTGGCCACGGTGGGAGGTGCTCTCCTGTCCCCAGCCTGGTACCCACCCACGGCCCCTGCTTCAGATGACATGTGGGCCAGAGCGGGTGGGAGGAAGACATCAGCTGCCTTGCAGGAGGCTTGGAGAGGGCCGGTCGTGCCCCGAGGCCATGTGGCCCAGGCTGGGCGGGAGGAGGCTGCCTCACGGGGAAGGCACGGGCAGAGGCCAGCCCCACCGGGCCACCAGGGAGCCTGGTGCTGTCCTCTGCTCCGTCCTGGCGTGGGAAAGGGGCCACACGCCGCTTCTTTTCTAGGGACCTGGACCAGGTTGGGCAGGGTCAAGTCTCAGTGTGGAAGCCAAGAGCTGCCCAGTGGCTCTGAGCCCTGCCCTCCCCCCGCCTGGGCTGCGTGCACGGCAGGTGAGAAAAGGTGCATGCCACACTTCAGGCGCCTCTCGTGCAGGCATCCTGGACAGCAGGGCCGGATCATTTCCCCAGAGGCCCCACCTTCTCCCTCTAGCCTGAGTCTCCTTCCTTGGTCTCCATCCCCAGCCGCGCGTGTCCTGACCAGGCCAACACTGTGCATGGAGGGCTAGGCCCTCACTTCCTCTCTCCTTTGGCCGCTAGCTGGTGTCCACGTCCCCTCAGTGGTCCAAGGCCAATGGGACACGGGCTTTCCTGGGAGACACCTGGAGCCTCACAGCCATAACTCTGAAGTGCAGCCTAATGTCAAGTACAGAGAACACAGGGGCCCAGAGCCATTCCCACCGGAAAGGGCCCTCCCTGCCTCGTCCCTGCCCAACAGCTGGGATCCTTTAGAAATTTAAAGAGAGAGCAGCTTTCGCATTCTATAACATGAGAATAGGGGAGGAGGGAGTGGCCTCCCCTCCGAAGTTCAGAAAGCCCCAGAGTTTCACTGTATCCTCCCCCCACAGCTCCCTTGCTTCTCTTCCTTTCCAGCTCTCTGCTTCCCAAGTATGAAAATTGTAAATCTGTTTTATTTATTTCAATCAGTCCTCGGCAGTGTGCCCCTCAGGGCAGAGGCAGCCATGGTAACCCTGCTAACTCATGCCTAAAAAATTCATCGTGTTTAATGCAGTCGATGTGTCTGATACACTTTTAAGTTTTTTTTTTGGCAGGGGGTGGTAGGGGTGGGAGGAGGGGGCATGAGGACTTGTTTTTCTGGGTCTTGCTGGGAACTGGTGCAAAGGGGATGGAGGGAGGGCCGCAGCATGATGGGGAAGAGGCAGAAGAGGAAGCAAAGGGTCTTCTGTCCACTTGGCTCTCCGTCTGATTGTTCAAGAGCGGCACAGCCACACTCTGGGGGGCCACAGACACCTGAGCTGGGCTCCTCCGGAGACCTTCAGGGGAGGCCTCCTTTGGGCAGGAGCGGCCTGGAAAACCAAATGGTCTCGTGGAGGCAGCTGGGGCCTTAGACCCCCCCCGTGCGAGACAGCCCCTCTCTCCAGGCTTGGGGTTTGCTCTAGGGACCAAGGCTTCCTCCACTGCCCAGGGTGGTCTGGTGGCCCTTCCTGCCCGCTTCCCAGGACAGGAGCCAGCTTCTGCGCATGCCCGGCTGACCCACTGGGCCTCATTTCCCATGTGTTCTTAGCAACCTGGTCAAGCCTGGCCCCACTGTGCACTCACAGGTGCCTCTCCGGCCCCCTCCGGGCCTGTCCCACATGGAGCTTGCCCCAAGCATGGCTGGAGGCAGGTCAGATGGCAGGGGTGGGACCCCCTGCTGGAGGCTCCGGGAAGACCCCTGGGGGTCATCTCTCCAGGCCTCCGAGCCTCAAACCCTGGGTAGCGAAGCCCATGGCTTCAGAGCATTTCATCTCTCGAGCCCTCAGAGCAAATGAAAACAAAGGGGTGGGCCACCAAAGGATATCCTGTTGTCTGCATGACATCAACTCCAACAAGCCCTTGAGAGAGGCTGGTCTCTTGCCTCTCCCGTCACAGGGATTCCCTTCAAGCTGAATCACCATTTCCTCAGCCTTGGCCCACATAACTGACATCTGTGAGCGTTTTCTCCGTATTAGGCACGTCCCGTACCTTAAATCCCTTTGACACGGGACAGGCGTCATTTTAGCCGTCCTCTTTTCCAGAGGATGAGAGCAAAGCCCAGAGCCTTGCCAAGGTCCGCATCTGGTCCGCCCACCTGGGCACCCGAGCTCTTAGCTGCTGCCTCGCCATACACCCAGCTCGCGGGATCCAGGGCCCAGCTTGCACAGGGGTTTGGAAGTGCTTTTTCTGGAAGACGGATGGTTTTTTGGGGAGGAGGAGGGCACCTTGGCTACAGATATCACTAGGCCTTCTGATGGACCAGAGCCCAAGTTTCTCCAGGACCTTCCTGTGGCTCTGGGGCAGTTTATCTGCAATCCAGCTCCTTCTACCCCACCCTCACCCTGGGGCTACCTCTGGGGGTGGAAGGCACTGACCACACTTGGCCACACCTGGTCGGGACAGTGATGGGCTGCTCTGCTGCGGTGGTGGCCTGTCTCCAAGGGGTGAGACAGGAGGCACAGCCTGGGAGCCTGCGGGGAGCGAGGCACCCACGGGGATGACTCCATCAGCCGGTTCCCAGGCCTGCTGCTGCCTGAGCTCCAGGGCGAGGCGGGGGTTTTAGTACAGTGACTCCCGGCGCTCTGAATCCAGGCTGAGACGGCCAGGGAAAGAGCATCCTGAGCCCCGCACGCCTGGGAGTGCCCTGGGTTGACCGTTAGAGAACCGGATGGAACTTTTCTCCCCTTTGAAGTCTTCTGAGCTCCTGGCCTTCCAGGAGGGATTTCCTCCCCAGGACACACTCAGCCTCCCACTGAGGTGGCCCGGCCTGGGAAGAGGCTTCGAGCTGCCTCGACGCCAATGCACAGCCAGCCTGGTAAACTGTTTCCTGGCCCCAGACCTGCCTGCCGCCTACGCCGCTGCCAGCTTCCAGCCAGGCGCACGGAGGCCCTCAGAGATCAAGCGCTCGTGGGACAGAGGAAGAAACTGAAGCCAAGGGCTGGTCCAAGCCACACAGCCGGGGCCGTGGTGGAGTCAAGTCCCTGACCCAGAGTTCAAGTTTCATACTGCCAGACAGTCCCACATGGTATGTCACCTGCAGAAGGACAGACCTCTCCTCCCGGGTCAGCCCCCCTTTCCACTTGAGGGCTCCAACTCCCTGTGACGAATGCCCAGGGCACAGACACCTCTTTGCCCCATGACATGTGACCTTAATCAGGGTCCCTTGAGGTAGAGGGTCTGTCTTGGGACAGGTAAGGGAAAGGCACCCCTGAATCTCTGCCATTTCCCCCTTCAAACTAAGAGGGTGACCTTCTGAGGAATGAGGCAGCCAAGTAACAGAAGTGCCAGGAGCCTGGGGAGCCCGGCTGGGGCTGCCCCATCAGCCCTGGGAAGGGCTCTGGGGATTGCCCCAACAGTCTTCCTGTTACCAAGCTGCTTTGTTCACATTTTCCTTTACGTCATCCCATTATTCCCAAACTAGTCCTTCGTTCCAGGCCAAGGGATCACTCCCTGCTGCTGCTTATACGACCACAAACGCTTACAGACGGTGAGCACTTCCTCCCTTCCACCTTAGTCAGCGTGGAGCCCAGACGCCGAGGCCTGAGCTCCCATAACTCTGCCCCTCTACCCTTAAAGCCAGGCACGCGACTTGGGCCCAGCAGCCCAGTGGTCATGTGGTCACTGCACCAAAGCCAGAATGTCCCCCTCCTCAAATTCTTCAACCAAATGGGCTGTCCTCGTGGTGTGGGTGCCGCCGGGTGATCACAGAGATCTACTTCTATCTCACATTCCTGTGGTGACTCCTCCAAGGGATTTACTGTGCCTTGAAGAGTTCCCACTAGGGGCTGCCATTTTGCTCTGGTGGCCGTCTCAGTGCCCATCTCTTGCTCCACCAGTGTACCTGCCCACCCAGAAGGTCTCACAGTGACCCTCCAGAACCAGGAGAGCCCTCCACGCCAGAAAGAGCCCCTTACTGAGAGACCCCTGAACCTGGCTTACACTGGAGTTACCCGAAGACCGTTTGGGATACTCCAGGAAGTGGGCGATTTGTATTCCTAACAGGCTTCACAGTCAGGACCGAGAACCACTGTCCCCAAACTGCCACTGCTGCAAGGCCGGTGATGCCACTCTCCGTGTGGAAATGGGGAGGCTTCACCAGCAGCCGCAAAGGGCTGCAGAGCCTGGGCTCTGCCTCGGAGCTCTGGTGAAGGGCCCGTTGCTTTCCTTCTCCCAACCACACCCTCGCCTCCCCAGAGCCAGGGTCCTGGTTTTCCCTGCATTTCTGCCTCGTCTCCACCTTAGGGTCCTAAGCCCTCTGTGCACAGCCCTGACTTGCGCTGTTCAAAGGGTGGAACAGATGAATTCTCCGGCCAGACTTCTGCCTGCCCAGGACTGCACGGCCATCTCCTTGGGCGGCGTCTCCTCTCCCAGCCTCAGAGGCCCTGGGGGAGGAAGCTCAGCTCTAGCCCGCTCTAGCCCCCTCTGGCATGTGCCTCTCCCGCCTTCCTGGCTACATTTGGCTTCCACAGGAGATAACAGTCTCCGATTAAGGAGCTAGACTGATTAGTGCCTTTCTGGCCTTCACATCTTCAGTCTGGGAGTTTTATGGAATTTTATGAACTGAGATTGTTTTCTGTAGCTCTTTACAAGTGCCCACTTAAAGGGCACTGAGATAAACGTCAGAAAACAGAACGGCAAGTGAAACACTAATACCTACTGCTGGTAACAAAGAGCAAATATCACAGCGGCCTCACTGCTGAGTCTCTTGGACAATGTGAAGAGATCAGAGTGAAAGGGCTGGGAGGACGGAAGGGTCAACAGCAGAAAGGATGGACAAAGAGAGCGTGGAGGGGACTCCTTTAGTTCTTCGTGGCCAAATGGAAGGGGGGTTTCTCTTATTGGTACCCTCCTCCATCCTGTCAGGAGGCTGAAAAAACTCCTTTTGTGATCAGTCATTTTCAGGGAAATTTAAGATGCATGAAATAGGCTTTTCATCCGAACGTCCCTTTCCAGCCCAGGAAATCTTTATCGGATTAAACGCACGAGAATGAAAAAGGGCTCCACACGTGACAGTGTCCTGCAGGTGCCTGAGGAATCCCAGGTCTTGGTTACAGAAGAGGCCGCCCTCTGACCCCCAGCAGAGCTGTGCCAGGCAAAGGGCTGCTGGGGATACACCAGCACCCCATCACCACACCACTCGCTGCCCGTCGAGCAGAGTCTGGATACTGCACACAGAAAACGGGCGATGGAGCTTATCGCTGATGTGGAGGCCTCGGTAAGGGAGAGTGACCCTGAGCCGGTCTGCTTTGGCCTAGAGATTAGAGGGGGCAGTGCCCCAGTGAGCTTGGGATCCTGACGGAGATTCGCTTGCCGAATGACGGGTGACGTGTGAGTGAGTAAAAACAGAGCAAGCTGCAGAACAATTCTGAGTCTGGAATCCTCTGCCGGAAAACCTCAACCTTAACCACAACCAAACAGAATTATACATCTATAAATGCAAAGACAAGGTTTGGAAGGAGATACATGAAACTGAAAGTAGAGGCTACGTCTTGGGGAGGAAGGGGTGGGGAGGGTCTTCTACATTTTGCAGCACATTCTTCTGCATTATTTCAATTTTTATATTACATGGATTAAAATTTCTTTTTAAATAATACAGAAATCATTTAGAAACCTACACATCTGGGGATCATCTTGGACTCCCTCATGGAGATCTCAGAGACGGAGCAGGGGAGATCTGACAATGGAAACAAGCATCTTACAAATGAGAGGATCAACAGCCGGGAAATGATATTTTTAGCTACGGTGGCTCTTTGCTTCAAAGGCGTAGGTTTCATCTAAAACCAGGCAAACCTCCTACAAAGTCTGCCTGTTTGCAAGGAGTGATTAGCATAATACTCCTTTTGGGAGAAAAGGCCTGGCTCCACTCTGAGACAGGAGTGCCTACTACAGGGGAGGCTCCTCCTGAAATAGAATCCTGGCAGAACAGCGAAGTCTCGTCAGTGGAGGTGAAGCCCCCATCTTCCATCAGAGCCAGAAGGCCGCCTCGCACAGAGGGCCTGGGGATGACGCGTGCGACGCAGCCAGGCACGGTGAGATCTGAGAGGTCACAGCTTCGCACGGGGAGGCCTCCCTTCTGGGCTGCTACTTAAATCGCTTTTGTCTCATGCAACCACCTTCTTCCGCCTTTAAGTACAGAGGGTCTGGGGGCTGCCTTTAGAGATGCCCTTTCTGAGGGGAAGGTCAGAGCCAAGTCAAGGCTGAGGAACAGGGACGAACTGGGCAGACGGCAGGCGGGCACCATCGCTGCAGGACTCAGATGATGACATCTCAGGGAGGTGGCCGCCTCCGAGGCTGCTCGTGGCCCTCGAGAGGTGGCTCAGCTGGGGGTGAGCCAGCGCTGCGGCTCCGTGCCACCCTCCGCCCTCCCCAGCCCCGCGGGCACTCACGCCTGTCCAGGTCTATCCGCCTCTCCTCTCCCAGCCCAGGCCCCCCACTCTCCGCTGCCATTATGCTTTGCCTGTGGGCACATCTCTGATGGCTGTCTTTTCTCTCCTAGAAAACCCCTAGCTGGCTCGGGAAGACTAAACATGTAAAGGGACGTTTGAACTTTTTTCCAAACACCACAAAAATGAAACGAAAGCTGTGACCTTCCAAGAGCTGTAATTACAGATACTCATCTCGGGAGCTGAGCTGGGGACAGATATCACCGGGCAGCTGCTGCTCCGTCACACCAGGCCCAGTACCCCATCCTGAGGGGAGTGTGACCTTGGGCTGTGCGGTGGGGCTGGGGGCAGAAAGTGGCGGTGCTGGTGCTATTTCAGGCCTCACTGGCAGGAGTGGGGCACAGGAACGGGAGGGGTGCAGAAAGGGAGGCGCAGTCCCTTCTCCACGGCCCCCTCCCCATGGGGTCTCCACAGCAGTAAGATCACAGGTCTTCCTGCGGAGGGTCAGGGGACCGGGAAATACTCACAGACGGGGTGCACAGCTGAAGATCTGAGAAACCAATTACCACTCTACTGGGGGTGCCGGGAGAAGCAGAAGGAATGGGACTGGGGCGGCTGCTCAGGCTTCAAGGGCAGGAAGGAAGTGAGGTAACTCCAGGAACCTGCCAACTGTTAGGGCCAGGGGCTACCGGCAGAGGTGGGCAGGGGTCCCGTTCAGGAGAGGGCTCAAAGGAGGCAGGCTTCGTCTGTCAGGAAGTGGACCAGCTCACGTGGGAGGAAAGAAAAAGCTGACTGCTCTCTGGGAACAGCTGAGGCCAGTTGGCTGAATTCACAGGCACCTGGAATTAACTGGCTGAAGAGCCAAACGTGTCAGGGCAGGGATGTCTGGAGCCTCCAGAAGGTTTTAAACTTAGTCCAGATTATCTGCTCACACTGTGGGTCCCAGCACCACTGAACCTTCTAAAGTGATGTAGCAGCCAGAGCCCTTGTCAGGCAAGCTTCCTGAGCCTCTCCTTAACCAGCCTTTGTTGTTTGAGGAGGCTAATGGCACAGCTGTAGACAGCGAGCAAGTGTCCCCGCCACCATGAGCCCTGGGCCCCACTTCCTTGCCATTCGCTGGAGCTCAGGGCATGGGGCTCTGGGACCAGCTGCCTCAGGTGTGGCCTCATGAGGCCCTGCAGTCCCCCTGGCTCAGTGCCATCCCAAGGACGCCAGGGTGGCCACGTGTTGGGGTGCCTCTCAGGACTTGTGCACGCCCACAGCAGGTGGAGGGAGTTTTCTGAACCTGCCCAGGCCCTTCAGTGGCTCGCTGGGAATACCTCAGGGCTGCTTGGGCCTGGTCCCAGCCACACTCCCAGCTCCCTGAGGTTGCCCGGGCCCTGGCGCCTGGGCTTCTGAGCAGACTCTTCCTACATCAGAAGCACCTTCTCCTCCCACCCTCACCCCCAGCACTTCCTTATCTTTCATGGCTCAGGTAGACAGCATCTCTTTCCAGAAGCTTCCCCAGACCCCTCCATCAGGGCTACACTCCCCGACCCCATCTGCTCCCACAGAGCATCATCGCTACTCGAGTTCGTGACCATCCCTGGGAGGGCAGGGGTGCGCTCTGCCCGCCGCGGTGGCCCAGCGGGCGGGCACCGGGACAGGTCTGCTCAACGACAAACAGCATTCCCTGGCCTCCAAGGCCGGCAGGGCAGCAACCCCTTCCCGGCGGAGGGCGGAGCTGGGGATTTTTATCCATCCTCACGGGGGAGGGGCCGAGCGCTTGCTACCGGCAGTTCCAATTCAGAGGCGAGGACTCTTGCCTGGCCTGACAGCTGTGGCCTAATTTCCAGGGCTATACCCAGGCTCCTTAATTTTACCCACTTGGTATTTTTCATTCCTGAAGCACAGGGGATGGAGAGGGATTGGGGATGGGGGAGGTGTGGACACACGGGAGGGATGAGTGCCGTGGGGCTGGAGGAGTCAGGCATCCCAGGAGGGGCTGTGCAGAGAGGGAAAGGGATGCGGGTGAGGACGGCCAAACTGATTCTTTTTTTTTTTTTTTTTTTAAAGGAAAAAAAACCCAACCACCTAACTCCCAAATCCTAGCCCCACGCCCCGATTTTCCTCAGTAAGCATTTTCAACAAGGTCACAAATGCACTGGCTCTATAGATTTTTGGCTCCAAACCACAGCTCAGGCAGCCTTTAACGGCCAATTCTTGGCGTAGCTTCAGCTGAGCCTGAGGAGAGGGAAAACTAGGGCACCTTTATGCTCTGAGAAAACATCGGATCCAGGTCACAGCTTCTTGGTTCTGCTGAAGCTACGGGCACCCCCCGGCCCACAGGCCCGAACCTGAGGACACCCCTGCCCCTGCAGTTCCTCCAGAGCAGGAATCACAACACTGGGGCACACATTTCTTAGTCACTCGTCATCTGTCTGCCTATGCCACTGGACTGCCACCTCGGTGAAGGCAGGAACCGGCTTTCGGTTCTGTGTGTGCCCAGGCCTGGCGCGGGGCCTGGCACACTGCGGGCGTACCAGGAACAGCCACGGAATGAACCAGGAGGAGTGAACCTTTGACCCCTGTCCCCCGTCTGGGTTAGCCTGAGCTCTTCCCTGCCCCCCCCCCCCAGTGCTCCTGCTACACCTGAGTGTTCCCGCCTGTGGACTGTGGTGGCTGGTCCCGCGTCGGCCTAGCCCAGGCGGGGCACGGGGCAGCGCGAGGTAAATATTTACTGGGGAAAATCAGAGCCTCGGTTCCCTCCTGTGTGAAAGACCTCAGCTGACCCTTAAGGTCCCTTCTGGCCACTCTGAACTGAGCCTAAACTCCAGACTGAGACTCTCCTGGTCTGTCTTCGATCATAGCCTGGGGCCACCATTCTGGGAGCACACGCGTGGGGAGACGGCACGAGTGGCCGTGCTGGGAGGGGCTGGGTCTGAGTCTAACCCCCAGCTCCACACACAATGACACAGCAGACAACTTCTAGTCTCTGGCAAGGTGCAGTGTTGCAAAAGGAAGGAAGCCCTAGAGGAGGGATGAGCTGGAGGCCTAATTCCTCAGAGGCTGCCCCTGCTCCCCACCTGCCTGCGCGGTGGTCTCTGGGAAGGTCACTGGGGCGCACACACAGCTCCACCCTCCCCCTGCCCCGCTTTCTGCAGAATCTGGCTGCTGGGAGAGTGGAGAGAGAGTGTCTCTCCTTCCACTGCCGCCGTGGTGGGCCCTCAGTGGGGCCTGCTTCGCACCCCCTTTCGGGCAGCACTGAACCTGACCACAGGGTGGGCGCTGGTTGCGTCTGCCTCCCCGGTGTCCACAGCCTGGGATTCTGGTTCCAGACCCAGTTTCCCACGAACCACGGCTGCTCCTCCTGCGCGGGAGGGTGGGCACACAATCCCGTCCTGAACAATCAGGGCACAGGGACGGGTCCAGTGAGACTCAAGCCCAGCCCCGCGGCTGAAGGCTGGCTGCTGAGGGAGAGGAGTGAGCTGAGAGCTGGGGATGGCTGTCCTGTCACGGGACAGACGGCCTGCTGGGCACGGGGCTGACAGAGGAGGGAGAAGAGCCTGCTGTGGAGGCGAGCAGGTGAGACGGAGGCCTGCGGACACCAGGAGGGTGCTAGCTGCGGACGTGCCAATCCTGGTCCCTGACTACACAGCACCTTCATTTTTTTCAACATAAGCGTGAGAATTGGTTTTCTGTCACATGCGCTCAAGAGTCCTGACTGGGCAGCTCTGAACAGGGTGGGGTCTTGGCGGGGGTGGGGTGGGGGGCGAAGGGCAGAGGAAGGGGGACGCCTGGGGGCAAGTCTTAGTTTGCTCAATGGCTTTCTCTCTTACTCTTCCCTAGAAAACAAGAGAAAGTGACAGTCAACCCCAGAGCATCTGCTTTCCAGGAGCTGAGGCTGAGGGAGCGGCAAGGGCCTGGGAAGGGGGTGAACGGGGGCCAGGCCAGCTCCAGGACCGCCAACCCACCCGCCCGCGGGCTTCCTGACTCTGACACGCACAGAGAGAGGGTGGATGCTTCTCATCACAATGACTGTCACAGTCGCTACCGGGACACCTCCTGCACAGCTACCAGGTGCAAGACACTCTTCTGAGTACTTTTGTGTAACATCATTTAACCTCCCGAGGATCAGCAGATCATGATGGTGACCGTCCCCATTTTTCATACGAGAAAACTGTGCTCAGGAAAGCTGCCACGTGGGAGCCCCTTTCCTCTGAAGAGCTGCTGCTCCCCACTCCACTTGGGGTTCTGTCAGGGCTGCTGCTTGCAGCGCCCTGCCACCGCCTCCCCTACCACAGGGGACACATGACCCCATGGGAACCAGCCAGAGCTCCCCCGGAGCACAAACAGCAGGGGCATGATGGCCACGTGATGTGGTGACCTCGTCTCCGCCCCCGGAAGAGACCAAAGCAGTGAGGCTGACCTCAAACAGAGGCCAAGAAGACAGGCGGCACCACAGGAAGATGCTGGGTTCCTGGGCCTTGCAGCCCTCTGCCTTGGTCTGGCTACACAGGCCAGTCAAGCCTCCTTGCTCGTACTGGTGCCTTTGACCTGGGTTCCCACCTCCTGCTGACCACCATAATTAGATAAGCGGTTCCCAACTCCAGGCTGCAGACCTCCACTGGCCTGGCTGCACCAGAAGCCCCTGGGATTTAGCTGGGTGGGGGGATGGAGAGGGAGTGGGAATCTTTGCGTAAGCAGGCTGGGCTAGGTGGTCTCCAAGACCCCGTCCAGAGTGAAGATATAATACCTTTTTAGGTGGATTGTACTCAGTGTCCAGCTCACTGGGAGTGCTTACCAGAAACAGGCAGCTTTATGGTTAGTTTCATGAGCTCCTAATCCCCTGAAAAAGCAGCACAAACCATAAAAATTGCTGAGAAGAAAAACTGGTCACCTGGACTACATTAAAAATAAAGAACTTCTGTTCAACAAGAGACACTTTTAAAAGGGTGATAAGGCATGCCACGGAGTAGGAGGAGATAATTATAGTACACACATTGGAGAAAGACTTGCATCCAGAATATGTAAAGAACTTCCACAAATCAATAAGAAAGGCACCAAAAACCCAATGGGGAAATGACTGGAACAGGCTCATTGCAAAAGGCAAAGAGTGATGAGAAGTTCTTTACCTTTGTTAGTCTTCAGGGAAATGCAAATGAAAACTACAGGTGATACCACCACACACCTACAGGAAAGGCTAAAATCAAAGACCGATGATATCAAGTGTTGGTGAGGATGTGAGCAACGGGAACTCTCACACCGTGGATGGGAGTGGAAATTGGTGCAGCTCAGACAATATCGATCAAAGCTAAACACATGTATGGTCCCTGATCCAGCAATCCCTAGGTATTATCTGAGAGAAACGTACACGTATATTCACCAGGAGACATGTGAAGGGATGCTCATGGCAGCACTATTCACAATAGCGCCAAACTGAAAATAACCCAAATGCCCATCACTAGCAGAATGTGTAAATGAGCCACGGCATCTTCACACAGTGGGGGACTTGACAGAAACGTGAACTACTGCTACATGGGACACAGGTGAACCTCACAAACACGAGGTGGGTCAAAAGAAAGTTTACAGTTTGTAAAAGAGCACAAACTACGTGATTCCATTTATATAAAGTTCAAAAAACCAGGTTAACAAAAAAAAACCCCCAAAACCCAAAACCCAAAACCAAAACAAAAAACCAGGTAAACGATTGTACAGCGTTAGAATTCAGGCCACTGGCTACTTTGGGGAGGAGGGTAGGGGTGGTAACTGGGAGGAGACATGAAAGGGACCTTTGGGTGCTGGAAATGCTCTACTTCTTGATCTGAGTGCTCGTTACATGGATGTAGACAATTAGCAAAAGCTAACCGAACTGTAGTACACTTACGATTTGTGTACTTTTATATAGTATGTTGTTAATACACAATTTAGATTCAAAAAAGGCGTTGTGGAAATTGAGGCATGGAGGGAGGAAAGGCTGCCATGGTGGCCTGATCAGGAGAAGGAAAAGATGGATCTGGGGCACTGAAGCAAAAAGTGTTAAGCTTACGTGGTTAAGAAAGAGAGAGGGTTTTGCCAAAGAGATGGCAAAACGGCGCAGAAAACAAGTCAGAACTTCTGGGGACACAGGAGGCCACGAGTTTACCGATGACAAGGCTGAGGGTGAAGTGGAGACACGAGCGCCATTATTAGGCTAAAGCAGCAGCGCTCTGGGGGAGCAAAACAAGGAGGCTCAGATGGCCCCATGTTCGGGAAACTGGTCACGTGTGAGAGCTGGCACTGCGGCACGTGACCGTGACCGCAGCCCGGGCAGGGGGTGCGGCCGGTGGAAACGGAGAAAGAGATGCAAAACTTCACGCTTAGGAAAGCGGCTTCTGAAAGGGAAGAGGGAGAGGCAAGGCTCGAAACAGACAGCACGGGATGCTCGACAGAGGACTAGAGAAAAATGAGAGATGACTCAGGATTGCACTTGAAATCCATCTCAGCTCAGCTTCAGAGACAGAGAGAGGCCAATGTGGGTGATGTGAGCAACTGTGATAAACCAGAAGGAAAAACAAATGATCTGGGTGTGGGGGGGAGACTTGTCCTCTTGAGCAAGAGTCAAAACAGAGATTTAGACCAAGAAAGTCACTGTCCTAGTGCCAGGCAGTTCCAATGAGATTATGTAATCTAAATATAGACCAGAAATGGGACAGGATAATGGCCGGGCAGGAGTCTGGAGGGCCCGGGGCCTAGAAGGAAGACAGGGAAGGATCCGCAGATTTACTCGGTGTCTCACTTCTGAGAGGTGATAGGCAGCAGGATGAGAGCCCTGGGAGAGGACGACGAGGAGAAGGGCACATCAGGACGGGTCTTGGTGGGGATTTTCTGTGGGTCAGTGACTCTGGGCAAAAGGGAGGCGCCACGAGAGAACATAGCTTCTTTCCAATGAGGCTGAGGAAAAGCAAGTCCAGACTGGAAACTGGGCAGTTTTCCCAAATGGCCTCCAGCACCCAGTCTGGAAGACAACCAAGAACCTCAGCTCTGGGATCTCTAGATGGTACACAGCACCCCCATGGAGATGTCCTAAGACATGGGGTGAGGGAGCTGGGGACAAATGCTCTGGTGCTACAGAGACACAAAGATTTTAGGATGACAGCAACAGACGCAAAGCCCATGCTCTCCTGGGAGCTGAGGCTGCATACTTGTAAAGAGAGTTCCATTATCCACTTTAGATCCCAAGGGCCTCTTCCGTGGGCCCTCACAGCCCGGGTTACAAAGCACCCTTTCCCATGGACTGTACGCTACTTCTCGTGGGCTTGTGCTCACCGTCTGAGGCTGAATTCAGCGCCAAGGTCCCCCCAGGCCAGGGCCACTGCAAGGTGTCACCATCACACGCGCTCAGAGACGGGAACTCTCCTTCCATGTGGAAGGGGCAGCTGGTCTGACGGCCTTTCACAAACCGCATGTGATGGAAACCTTTCTGTGTTATTTTTCTGACGATGGAGGTGGGGGGGGGTAAGTGGGTGCGCGTGTGCCTGTGATCTTTGTGGCCACCTGCTAAAAGAATACCCTTGTGGGGAGAGAGGGGGGAGGACCACACAGGGGCCTCCCAGGGCACCCACGGTGAAAAGGTTGGGTTAAAAGGATGAAGTAGCAAAAAAAAAAAAAAAAAAAAGGATGAAGTAAAGAGCTTCCTGAGAACCACGTTCTACGACCGACAAACAGGACACATTTCTGTAACTGCTGTTCCAGGAGTTTAAAAGCACTTTTAAGCTAAGGACGCCCATTTATCTTTCCTGGCTCGGATGCAGCCCAACTCCAAGGAGGCAGGAGGATGGAAGTGACCTCTAGGGGCCAATTCCAAACCTGACGATATTTTAAGTTGCTACATTATGATACCCAGCAGCTACTTGCTAATTAACCCAGCTGTCTGACTTACCAAGGTCAAAGCTTTGCTAGTTTCCTGGCATCCTTAGGTAAAGTATAAACAGGTCCAGAGACAACTGCAGATTCCATAACCTCTAGAGCTTCAGAAAGAAATTCACTGTCAAGCTCTCAGCCCCTGGCAACAGGGCAAGGGAGCTGAGGCTTCTCGGGTGTATAGACTACAAAGAAAATGCTTTTAACTGGAGGCTGGAAAGGGCTCCGCAGGCGCCACCACCCATGTGATGAGTCTTTGGAGGCCTTTTAAGGCCTCCCATGCAGCAGGTGCAGGATGGCTCCTGAGTCCTCCCCCCACCACAGGTGCTCCTGGACGTGGGGGCAAACGGCTGGCTCTGTGGGTCACCTGGCCTCCCCGTGCCCAGTTCGCCTGTGACCCCTAACCTCCCACAAGCCCTGCTCGAAGCGAGTGGATCCCTGGCCTCCTTCCAGCCCCTGCTTCCATCAGCAGCCCTCCGCCCACAAGGGATCCAGGAGGACCCTTGAAACATGGGGCCACTTCCCTCTAAAGCTCCCCAGACTTCCAGAGCACGCTGCACGGGGGTCCCTCTGGCCAGCACTTCCTCTCCTCCCACCTCCCGCCTGGCTGCACCTAGTTAATCCCAGCCTGGCCTAGCAAGGCTTATCGCATGTGGTTTCCATATTCCAGGAGAAAATACCTCAGTTCTTGCAGGGAGCGTCAGTGTGTATGACAGTAGGCTCTACAGGGACAGCAGGGGGACTGCCTGCAGGAGAGAGAGCAAAGCCACTGGCTGCCCCCAGCCCTCCCTGCCACCCCTGGGTCACAGATGGTTCTATGAGGTGCTGGGATGCTGGCACTTTGCCATGCATTAGGGAACAATGGACATGGGCCGGGCTGGGCTCTCTGGGCTGCCTGCACTTTGCACCTCCCAGGGACATCTCTTCACGTTTGAGGGCAGGGCTTTCTTGCAGGCAATCTTCTCTGGCATGTCAGATCGGGCTGCCCTGCCATTCACAGGTACTCAGCGTTGTCCCAATTCGGAGATCAGAGCCAAGAGCTGGTTGTGCAAAGCAGCTTCTGCCACTCACTCCCTTTGCTGTCCTGCATCTCAACAAAAGCACCTTGGCCCCTGGAGAAGAATGACTGGGGAAGGCTCCAGAAGATTCACACAAGGAACTGGGCAGACTGACTTAAAGCTGACAGGAAGAGAAGCTTCTTCTGAGAGGGAAGTAAGAAATTCCTCGAAGCAACCCTCCAGCCCTGTTCAATGTTCTGTCTCCTTCCCTTCAGCTGGGGACCCCAATCAACACGGCTACAACTGATGAAAGTCCCAAATCCGCCTGCATTCTGAGGAGGGGGATCAGGGCCTGTTTCCACAGACAGACTTAGGTTGGTGCGTGTCTGTCACAGCAATTTGTTTTTATTCTGAGCAAATGAACGCAATCCATTAAAGGGGCGAGAGGAAGACAGCCGAGCGGGGCCTCTCAGCAGCTCTCTCCGCAGGCTGGGGGCCAGAAGCGAAGCTGCTTTTCTAAAATGCCATTTGAACAGGGATCTGGGTCTTGCCACTTTACTCGATTCATCTTTCATTAGCACCAGCACAATGGGCTTTTGGGGACCCAACCGATGCCCCCTGGCATGCAAGGTGGCACGCAGAAAGAGACAGGCGAAAGGGGGTGCCCCCGACGCAGATGAACTCCAGAGGCCGGGTGGATACAGAGACCGAGGGGGGCGGAGCTGGGGTCGGCAAGGATCTGTGGCGTTCGCTGCCCTAGCCACAGGGGCTGTTTGACCCCCCGCCAAGGAACAGACAAGAACAGCAAAGTGGAATTTCCCAATTAGGGCATGAAAGAGAGCTTCTTCTCTTGAGCCACCGTGCCCCACTCCCGCCCTGCAATTAAAAACAAGTCCAGGGGCTTCCTAGCCCCACCACCCACCTTAGCGGCCAATCAATTCCTCACTCGCCCGCCCCCAACACAGGGCTCTCACGCAAAGCCGGGGCACTGGGGGAGGGGAGGGCAGGCTTAGCAGGGGTACATATTAGGGACTCTGGGCCTTGGCTGAACTGGAGAGGCTGCCAGGCCTGTCTGTGTCAGAGGCAAGAGGAGGACCGGAAGGAACCAGAAACCTTATAGCGGGGCTCTCTGGGTCGGGTCTCGTGGAAGAAGCCTCGTGACGGCTCCCCCGTCTCTCACTTGGACCCCCACCTGCACCTCATCTTGGGGGCTTCCTTTTTCCGGGGAGGGTGCTCGGCCACCATGGACAGGGCTGGATGGGGATGGAGCCCTCGAGTTCACAGCACAGTCACTCGTTGAAAAGAAAGCATTCTCTGGCAAGTCCTCTTTGCAAGGCAGCAGGGAGGAAGGGGAGGGGGAAAGGCACAGCTGATTAAGCCGAAGGACGGCTGGTCAGAGGGCCGCACTGGCTGGCAGCGTGAGCGTCCTCAGCCTCGCTGCCTTCCCAGCACAGAAGCAGGCCTTGTAAAGATCACAGCTGTTGGATTACGCTGGAGTTCATATCGCAGTCTATCAAAGAGGCTGCATTTTCTCCCTCCTCTCCTTTTCTACTGAGTATAGTGGAACGGTTCGTGGGAAAACAAGCTCTGTGCTTGTTCTGTCTGCACTGGCGGTGGGGGGGGGGCGGGGGGAGAGGCCAGAGGAGGGAAATGTACACGAACACCCACTTGGGGCCGAGTTGTTTTAGCGGTGCCAGGGCCAGGCCGCTGGTGGGCGCCCTGGGTGTCGGCGCAGCAGGCCTGGCGCTCAGGGGCCAGCTCTCGGCACAGAAGGTTCAATTCTTTCACCCTCTCCCGGGTCTGGTTTCCCCTCCCCACAGACCACTGTGGGAGGCCGAGGCCGCATCATGAGGCGGAACAGCAAGCTCCCCTGGACCAAGCCGTGCGGAGCGCTGTAACACGCAGGGTCTTATGTAACCCTCTCCGCAAAACGACAGGGCAGGCACAATTATCTTCGTCTTACAGTCAAAGCAAACCGGGCTTGGAAACAGGTCACAGAGTTAAAAACTAGAGGAACTGGGATTCGAACCCAAGGCTGTTTGACTCGAGAAGCTCCCCTCTTAATCCAGCTCCTGAGTGCCTGTGGCATCTGCCGACTCCTGTGGAGCCTTGGGGAGGGGGCGTGGGTGTGGGCAGGGCTGGGGTGGCATCTGCCCGTGTCCCCCTCTTCCCTCCCTCAGTCCCTGCAGCCGGGAGAAGGGCCTGGGCCCGGAGTGGGTCACAGCAAGTCTGGCTTGGTTTTGGAGTCACTGGCTTCCCCAAACTCAACATGCCTCTGAGCTGTTACACCCACCAGAGAGTGAGGCCACATGGACACAGAGAGGATGTCCAACCCACGCAGGGGCCTGGCTGGAGTTGGGGGCCCTACTCCCACGCCCCACGGAGGTGCAGCCTGGGAAAGCCGAGTTGGGGGAAACACCCCGGGGCCTGAGGAGAGTCATGCATCTTCCTCAAGGCCAAGACCCCCCACCAGACGTTTGTCCTCAAGAACTCTGGATGCCTTTGTCCTTCTATAGACAGTAGCCGTTCCTGGACCCTGAGCTAAACACACTACTACAGAAACAATGGCTCTTCATTTGTTTGCCAGAAGAATCTCTTTCCTTTCTCTGCTCAATCTTGGGGGTTAAGAGGAGCAACTTATAGCTGGCTTAACACCAGAAGAAGGGGGTTAAGAATCATTTACTGTGTTTTTTTTCTCTTTTTAAAATTTTTTTGGCTGCGCCGCACGGCATGTGGGAGCTTAGTTCCCCCCGACCAGGGATTAAACCCATGACCCCTGCAGTGGAAGCATGGAGTCTTAACCACTGGACCACAAGGGGAGTCCCTGCTTCTCGCTCTCTCTTTTTTTTTTTTTTTTAAAGTTTTTCATTTACTGTGTTTCTTATCAGGCCTGTGGCTTCTTCTCAGCCTGCATGTATCACTATTATGCTCCTCTTTAAAGCCACCAGCAGAAAATAAGGAAATGAAACGAAAGGCAGGTGGGCAGGCTGACACTCCGAGGGCTGGGCCCCCAGTGAACCTCTGCTGAAGGGCCTCGGCCCGTCTGGCCACGGGAAGGAGGAAGGCACACGTCTTCAAGGCCTCCTCCACATCGGATGCTGGGCTGTGCTCACCCTGAGAACCCAGACTGGGTGGCGTGGCACGCTGGCTTAGCAGGTAGCCGCCCCACAGAGCTGGTGTGGCCCAGAGGAAGCTGTAGCTCGAAATGACAGGGGCTGGTGCTGCTTCAGGGGGAACGGCAGGCTGGACTAATGAAGCGAAGGACTAGGAGGGACAACAAATGTGAGGGGCCCAGTCACAGGTTCCTTCTGTCCAGCCCACTGGGTTCTTTGCCCAGGGCTAGGAGACCTCTGCGGCCCGTGCGGGGTGGGAGTGAGGCGTGCCCTGGAGGCCAGGCGCCATGCCCACTGAGGCCCCAGTGTGGTGCACGGGGAGTGTGAGCCCTGGAACAGAGAGCGACTGCCATGCTGGATACTGAGCCCCAGAAGGACGAGCAGGGAGGACCCTCTGAGGAGCTGGGTGCCAGGCGGTCCTGGTCTGCAGGCTGCGCAGGGCTCCTCAAGGCACCTGGCTCGGCACGCTCTCACAGAAGGGACAGAGGGGCAGCTGCAAAATTAGCAGAGTGCAGCGGTCTGCAGCCCAGCTCCAACCGAGCCAGGCAGGCACGCGGCTTCCTCTCACTTCCCTCCTGCAACATGAGGATTCTCATCAGCCTAGGATGCCTGGGAGACACTGCAAAGCAAGCGAAGCCTCACTGTCCTAGAGGCTGTGAATGGGAACGTGGCAGCAGCTCCACGGAGCCTCGGCCCTAGCGGGCGGAGCGAGCGCCCACGCACACGCTCACACACACCCATGCGCGCGCACGCTGCCCGCACTTCTGCCTGGTGCCATCTGGGGATAGTGCCGACTCCCCAAGTGCCCTCTCCCCAGGCCCCTGACAGGGCACGTGAGGCTGACAGAGGATGGAAAAACCCATTACAGCCCAGTTCTCCAGAGAGGAAACTAGCTACAAATTCCTTTTTCAAAGGCCTTTCTCTCCACTGGTTTCCTAAAAGTCTTCCAGGCAAGGAGGGCTCATCAAAAGAGCTGACACCTCTACAATTTGGAAAGCCGCAGGAAGCTAACCATCACTCGTGTGGGAAGAGTCCGTCATTTTCCTGGTAGGGGGTCTCTTCAATCCCCAACCGTCCAACTTGATGTGAAAAAAAAACCATGGAAACCCTTCCTCTTTTGGCAAGTGACGATAAGAATCCATTTCTGTCGCTCTGTAACCGTGGTTGTCACCCGGGATGATTCTGCCCCCCAGGGGACCTTTGGCATTGTCTGGAGACGTTTTTGATTGTCCCAGTTGGGTGGGTGACGGTGCTACTGGCATCCAGCGGGTCGAGGCTGGAGACGCTGCTCCACACCCTACAGCGTGCAGGACAGCCGCTGTCACAAAGAATTGTCCGGCCCCAAATGCCAACAGTGCCGCCGCTGAGAAACCCTGCCCTGTGAGAGCTCAGGAAAGCAGAGAGTGGTGACACCACCCCACCACCACCGGGACGCCTTTGGGGGGTCTAGACCATCGGAAGCCCCTTCCTCCCGATGGGCAGGGACTTGTGGTCCTGCTGTTTGTCCTTCTGGCCAGGCAGGGCTGTCCCCTCCTGAGACTCTATCCTTCAGCCTGTTCCCCAGGTGGCCTCAACGCCACCCTCTGCCTGGAGCTGGGGCCCCGTGGCTCCTCCACCCGCCGGCGCCACACAGGCAAGCCCTGGGCCTGCTCCCCCCATTTCCTTGTCTCCCACTCCTTCAGCTCACCCCGTGCTCAGCAGGCTCCCCCACGCCCTCCAGCCGGCCCTCTTCCGGCCTCCTCTCCCCTTGCTGCCTCCTGCCATCCCCCTCTTTCCTCTGCTTCTTTCTACCTCTTGGGCCCTTCTTCTCAGCCTCCTCTCACAGCTTCTCCAGACCCAACCATTGCACACTGGAACTCTGAAGGGCCCGGCTTCGGGCGGCCTTCCTTCGCTCTGACCACTGACCATTCTTAGTCCCTAGGAATGAAATCCACAAGGTAGAATTATCTAGAATGGAACCTCGCACAGTGTTCAGTAAATATCTGTTGAATGAATGGATAAGAGAGTGAATGAATGAATGACTGCTATCAACCTCCAGATTTGTATCGTGGGTCTAGATCCCTCCTTTGAGAGGCAGACACAGCAATGTCTTCAATGTCTCTCCTCTGATGTTCCCAAAGCTATTTAAAACCCCTCCCTCCCTGTTCCTCTTCCGGGGCTCCCACCTCAGGGACAGCTCCCTGCTGCTCACACCACAGTCTTGGCAGTCCCCCCCAACTCCCTCTCTCCTCCCTCCCTCCCTCATGCAATTCATCACCAATCAACATACTTCTTACTGATTCTTGCATCGCACTGCACTGCTTCTTCCCATCCCCCTACCAAGCTGCCACCTTGGACAACAGTCTCCCACCTGGTCTCCCACACATCCACCCATTCTCTCCCAGCAGCACAGTAATCTGTAAAAACAGCAATCTGGGGCTTCCCTGGTGGCGGAGTGGTTGAGAATCCGCCTGCCAATGCAGGGTACACAGGTTCAAGCCCTGGTCCAGGAAGATCCCACATGCCGCGGAGCAACTAAGCCCGTGCACCACAACTACTGAGGCTGCACTCTAGAGCCTGCGAGCCACAACTACTGAAGCCCACGCGCCTAGAGCACGTGCTCTGCAGCAAGAGATGCCACTGCAATGAGAAGCCCGCGCACCGCAACGAAGACCCAACGCAGCCAAAAATAGAAATTAATAAATAAATAAATTTATATATAATAAAAAAAAAGCAGCAATCTGGTCACACCATCCCCCTGCTCAAGCCCATTCAGCGGCTTCCCGCTGACCTCTGGGTAAGGGCCCCAGTCCTTAGTCCAGCTCACACGGCTGAGCCCCTCCCCCCTCGCCTTCTGGTTTACAGCAAAATGAACTCTCCAAACTTCTTCCTGCCTTGAAGCCTCTGTGCAGGGTGGACCCTCCGCCTGGAATTCTCCTTCAACTCCCCGACCCCCAGATGGCCCTGATCAGGAGCCCCCCAACTCCTGGGACATGAGTCTAGTCTGCTCCCTGAGCACCCTGGATGGCTGTACTAACCTCCGTCGCCCCAGAGGTTCTGATTTCACTGGTCAGGGTGGAGCCCAGCCATCACCTTCTTTTTCAAGCCTCCTTGGTGACCTAACATGCAGTCAGGGCCAAGAACCACTGCTGTAGAGTATCTAGGGTCACTCAGACTATTCTGGGAAACTCCTCTGCCTGGCTTTGTGGGGAGCCTGAAGAAATCTGTGCCCCCTTTAGATTTCTGTTGGCCTGAAGGTCACTCTCCTGGTGACCCTGCTCCTTGGAGCCAAGCAAGAGGCAAAGGGCCAGACCTGGCCATACTGCTGGTGGTGACAGTTCTGGAGGCCTCCAGGGACTGGGGCTGGTGCCCTGGGACTGTCCGGGGCTGGGCTCACACAGCACAAGAAGCTGGCTCCGCCAGAGCCACTGCTGCCACCAGCTGTGGCCAAACGGTGTGCTGACAGCTGGGCACCCAGCGCAGCCCGGTTCACGCTCTGTCTGGCTCACCTCCTTTTCTCCCTGAAGACTCCCACAAGAGTGGTCAATGAGAGGATATTTAGCCTCAAGGAAAGCTGTCTCAACAAGTGAAAGACGAATTCATTTGTTCGAAAAATGGTGACATCGACCTAACCCATGTCAGTAGAACCAGCAACCTGGTGTGAAGGGGGAACCTTCTTTGTTTCTTTTAAGTGCTCAAAGGTCAGGGAAAGGAGGAGAGAGGAGTGGAAGAGAAAATGGTTGCCTTGACCCCTTGCATGGTATGAGAATGAAAAGCCGAGGCTGTGGGAGCACAGAAGGTACGCGGAGTCTAACCTGATGATGAAGCCGCCTCTGACCTCCAGAAGCTTCCGTTCACTGCTGAACCTCTTGAGAAGGTTGATCATGAACTTGTAAAAGTAGGAGTTCATGGTCGGAGTCGAAGGAGAACACTCCAAGCCTTTGGTACCTATAGAGAAAGGGACAGAGCCGGGATTTATTCTACGTGTCCACAGAATATAAACAATTATCAACGCCAAAACGGTGGGGGAAGAGTCTCTGTGTAACAGGATGAGGGAACACCTTCAATCAAGGGCCACGTTGGCAGCAAAAAAGCCAGGACCAAACAAGTGTGCACAAGCTGATACAACTCTGCTTACTGCAAAAAGCACCCACTTCCCTGTCCACCCCTCCAGCCGACCCCCCATCACTTAGTGAACACCTCCTACGTGTGAGACCTGCTGCTAGGTGCCAGAAATTTTTGGAAAAAAAATTTTTTTTTTTTACTCATTATCCTAATAGATAAAATACACTTGGGCTTTGTTTGACTGGTTAAGAGCAAATGGCAAGTCAAAGAGAAGAAAGAGAGAAGGCAGACACACAACCTCAATGGTCCATGAAGCCGATAGATCCTGCAAGGCAGAAGCCATACTCCCTTCCCGCCGCTGCTTAAGAATAAGTCAGTTATGCACACAGCCACCAGGGTGAAGACAGCACACACCGACAAAATGTGACCGAGCGTTTCCATCTGCACCCAATGTTTTGAAATCAGAGATTCTTCCTCATCTTCAGGCAAAGACGCTCTTTTAGAGTAGTACTTTGAAGACCCTGAGCTGGCTTTACAACCAGAAGCACACTCGAGGTCTCCCTCTTATGTGTACCAGCTGAAAATACACTGAAAGCCAGATACAGCCCTCACCCCACTGTCCCTGCAACCCCGTCCCAGCCCCAGCCCTGCACATGGTCCCCTCTGTAAGGCCTCCGGCGCGGAGGGGACGAGGGCGGGGCTGACACAGTGCCTGGATGATCCCAATGTAGTGTGTTCATACACCCCTTGGGATCTCCCCCCGTCCTTCCTTTCTGACACATGATGACCTCAACAGCACTGCTGGAAAGAGGTGTCAGTGATGTTAAGACTCCTCATTCCATCTGCCTGAGGCATTAACAGGACATCTGATTTAAAAAAAAAAAAATAGCCGTTTAACTTAGATATAATTCATATACCATAAAGTTCACCCTTTTAAAGCGTACGATTTAGTGAAACAGGCAGCGTGGGGGGGGTCTCTGGGAATCAAGCTTGGCTGTGCAAGGAGTATCAGCTCCCAGCAGCATCAGCCTAAAGCACAAAACAGGAACGTGTGGAACCGTCGTCCAGAGCACTACAAGTGAGCCTTACAGAGCCCCTACAGGCTGACTTCATCAGATGCCAGGAAGCAGCAGTAAAACCTTCTCCCAGGAGTTCTGTCGTTTTGCTGAACTCAGTCTTCCTTACGTCCTCGCGTGGTCCTTATGGGGAAGTGGTTGGGAACTGGAAAAGGTGTTTCCTGTTTTGTTTTTCCTGGCTGTGAATTACTCTATGAGGATTCCTTACCAGGAACCACACCTTCAAAATACTGTCCTCTCTCCTGAGCCTCTTCTACAGCTCCTGTGAACCGTGCACGGGGTGAGAAGCCAGTTCAAGGACAGGCCTCGTTGAATTTCTTGTTGTTTGCAGTGTGTTGTTCTGGGTCCCTGTCCAGAAGAGCCTGGCCCAGGCAGTCCTGAGTGACTCTGGAATGGCAAACAGTCTCTGCTCCCTGCCCAGAGGGGCTGTTTGCAGAATCGAGTGTCACATTCTCATAGATCGAGTTACCCCAGGCCCAGCGGGGGCTGATCTCCAAAGAGGTGGCTGCAGATACAGCTGCTGAGGCAGTCTGGCTGCCTCTCAGCCCCTTGTCCCCATCCCCACACTTGAGGACGTGTATTCTGCCCCCCCACGGTGGCCTGGCTGGAGGCAGAGGCTCCCCCCGCGCCCCCCAGTGGAGCTGTGTGTGGACTGGAGCCCAGCTCCCTGCAGCCTTCTCTTGGGTGCTCGTTCATGATGACTCCTTAGGTCCCTGTCCCCTTCTAGTTTCTGTATGTACACCTCTGTCCCACCCCATGTCCAGGCTTAGGTTCCAAAGGACAAAGGGACCAAAACGGGGACCGACCATAAAGAAATCCTCCCCACCTGGGGCCACAAGTCTCCAGTCTCCAGGGACTGGGTGTCTTGGGCAGGCACTGGGGAGAGGTTCTGGGTGGTTCTGTCCCTACAGGGGCAGTGGGAAGCATCAAACATGGTGTTTTAGAGCTTGGCTTGGGAGTCCATCAGACCTGGGTTCAGATCAGATCTCCACTCAACCGCTTACTAGCTGTGCAACTCCAGAATTCCAAGTCTCTTACCCTCTCTAAGCCTCAGTTTTCTCATCTGTAAAGTGGGGGCAATAAGAGCCCTCATTAAACGAGACAAACATGTAAGGTACCTGGCCTGGGGCTTCCTACATAGTCTGATCTCGATAAACCGGGGCTGCTATCCCTGGCAAATGTGCCGTAACGCAGAGCACTGCATGAGGCAAATGGTTCCCGTTCTCCGAGTCTCAGACTGGACGGCTGAGGGCTGGGGATAGTCTGGAATGTCAGATCTGGGACGAGCTCACAGTCCTCTGCTGGGGAGCAGGGAGGCTGTGAGGAGAGGGGATCGCCTGGGATCCCTCCCCCACCCCCCACATTCAGGGAGGGAGATCTGGCCACCCCTCAGCTGACAGACCCACAGAAGAGAAGGCCTGGGGCTGCTCTGCACATGTCGCCGCTCTCCTTAGCCACAGCCCCCTTTGGGCCTCACAATCGACTCTCCACGTCCAGGCCCGCATGGCGGCCCCTGGAGCTGAGGCCCTTAGGAGGTAGGAGGGGGCAGAGCCACATCTGGGAGAACCCATGTCGAGTGCCTCCCATTCTCACAGTGCGGTGGTTACTGAGAAAGCTTCCGCTGCTCGGTTTAAGGACTGCGAAGCGCAGGAGGCCGGGTGCAACCGAAGTGGGCGCCGGGCGCCTTCCTGAGGCTGAGACTAGGAGGATGGGGGCTTCGGGGGAGCTGCCCGAGGCCGGGGGCCCTTCAGGCTCCCGCCAGCCAGAATGGGCTCTGGTCAGGGCCACTGCCCTTGAGAGAAGCCTCTGCAGAAGAGGGCGGGGAGCCTTGGGAAGCTCGCGGGGGTAGGGCAACACTGGCCAGGTGGGCCGGGCAAGGAGGGGGCACATCTCAGTGCTCACCACGGACAGGGTGAGGGCCTATTCGGTCCCTCCCAGACTCAGTTTCCCACTGGCCCCACTGGCCACTTTTCTGACTCACCAGCCCTTCTGGCCCAGCTGGCTTGAGGTAGAACCTGTGAGATGTTTCCAGGCAAGGCTGCAGGCACGGGAGGAGGAGATGGGGTGGAGAGAGAACAAACCCGCTCCAGGAGTGTTACTACAGGGAATGACGGGCCTCTCCCAACTGAACTAATCTCTGCCCAGCCGCAGTCTGCTCCTCCCCGTGGGGAGCTCACAGCGCCTCCACCGGCCGCCTCTGCCTCTCGCCCGCCTGCGTGCTTGACAAGCTCGGCTGGGAATCGGCCTCCTTTCTCAGCAGCCGATAAAAGCCTACTCAGCTCAGCTCCCCCTCGGGTGGGGCCCGGGGCCGGATGCTGCCGGCACATTAGGACAGGGAAGAGCCGGATAGGGGCCCGGCACCCGGAGTCAGGGCCCGCCCTCCAACGTGGGGATCTGCTGGGATGACAGGGCTGGCAGGCTTTGACCCAGGAGACACTGCTGATAGCACGGTCTTCCAGGCCCGTCGCGCACGGTCGGGGAGGTGTTCTGGCCGGGGGCCCAGGAGGTGGGGAAGTGAGGAGAGGGCTGGGAGCAACCTGGACACGGGTCTCAGGAGGCAGGCGCCCTTTGAGGGGCCGAGAAGAGCGGGATTTCCATTCCCTACTCCTGCCGAGGACCAGTCCAGTGCCGCCTGCCTGGCATTTCTGGTTTAGAGGAGGGGGCTCTGGCAGGACGTCCATGTGACCACCAGCTGGCCGAGGGGCCAACAGATACTGCTGGGAGCACCCCGTATACAAGACCAGGCCGGGGGGTGGGCGGCCAGGGAGCCAGCCCTGCAGATGCTACTAAGTGAAACCTGATGTGGCGACATGAGAATCTGCAGAACGTCTTACAAACAGCCTTCCCGGGGATGTTTTGGATTGAGCTTTGCGGCTATGACGTGAAGGAGCCTCACATGTCAGGATAAAAATAGCTCTGGCCTCAATACACAACGCGAGTTACAGTTCAACAAAACCAGATGCGAAAACATCAGGCGCCCAGCCCGGGCCCAGCAGGGTCCCCGCTCCGCTCCCAGCCCTCCCAGCTACCTCCCCCGAGGGTTGGGGCCGTGTGCCTGGCCAGCCCCTCCAGTGGGCATCTGGATCCGCTGCCCTGAGAGGAGGGGGGAGGGCCGGGGACCCGGCTCAGATGCAGGTCCTGTGGCCGACTGGCAGGGCACTCCTGAGGATGTGACACCTTCTCTGGGCCGGTTCCTATCTGTGAACCTCGTGGGGATGAGGAGCGCGACGCCGTGCCTGGCACAGGAAGTGCTGAGGAGTGGGCTGCGTGACTGGGAGGCTGGTGTGGACCCGAGGGGGACGAGCAGGGAAGGGAGAGCCTACACACAGGGCAGAGGGGCCGGGAGACAGGGAGGCCTCGGCCACTCGGGAAGCAGGGTCTCAGGGGGTGTGGAGTCCCCCGAGTCAGAGGGCCCAAACTCTATGGCTGTGTGGACAAAAGGGTGGTTAAGATGCTGCAGCAACGGCACCCTCGGGACCCAATCCAAAAGGCAGAAACTTTCTTTTCTGCGGAAAAGCCAGGGAGTCCTCTGCCCCGGGCAGTCACCCAAATCCAGGAGGCTTTCCAGTTGCCTGGTTCGGAGCAAGAGATAAGCTAATGGGCCAGGGCAGGGCCTGGGAGGACCTTCCAGCTGACCGTGGCGGTGGAGAGGGGCCGCGCTGCTCCTGCTGGGAGAGCAGGGGCTGGGGCCAAGGGGGCGCTGGAGAGACCAGGAAGGGCCCTGGGTTGGAGGGGGCCAGGTTCTCCATCTGGGGACAAGTGAAGGCCTGGGCAGATGTGCTAGGGGAGCCTCAGACCCGACAATGGGGACTAGGTGATCGGTCCTGGTACCCGCTCCTTCTGTCAATTTAAGAAACTCTGAAGGAGGGGTGCTGACCCTTACTGGGCACCTGACGCTGGGGGGTCAGAGGTGAGTACAGCAGGCCCCTGCGGTATGAGCTGGTGCTTCTCAAACTGAGGCGCACACAAGTCACCCAGCAATCCTGATAAAATGCGATTCTGACTCCGGGGTGGGCCTCAGTGTCTGCATTTCTGATGAGCTCTAGGCGATGCTGAGGCTGCCATAACCTGCACTTTCAGGGGTCTAAGAGGTCACGGCCAGGAGGGAAACAGATGCAAACCCCGCAGTGTGACTGGTGGAAGGAACAAAGCGGGAGAGAGGAGTCTGGCCTGGGATAGCCTGGAAAGCTGCATGGAAGAGAAGCCATCTGAGCCGGCCTAGAGCACGCGTAAGCTCTTGTAACATAGAAGGATGGGAGCAAAGGCAGCACTTTAAACATACAGGGCATTTATCTTACCCCCTTCCATGCAAGCGCTCACAGAGCCCCCCAGGGGCCCATCACCCGATTTACAGAGGAGGGAGAGGTGGCACCGAGGCAGGACACTTGCCCAAGGTCACAAGACAGGCAGGGCAGAGCTGGGTTGTGAACCTAGATCTTTTCGACCCCAGCACCTGTGTGCTTTTACACTGCCCGAAAAGGGTGTGTGGGAAGAAGGGCGTTTAAAGCTCAGAGGGCAGCTGGCACGGCTTTCTGGGGGCTGGGAAATGGTCTGGTGTGGCCGGAGGAAGTAGAGGGCAGGCCAGGGGGGAGGCAGCAGAAGGGCAGGAAATGAGCTGCTGAGGTGGCTTAAGGCTGGAATGGGGTCCCTGAAGTCACTGTGAAGAGGAGGGATACCCCCCCAAAAAACTGCCAGGCTGAGGCCACAGCCCAGCACGCAGAGGAGGAAGCTGGACCACCACTGCTGGACAGGGTGGGGTTCACGTGTGCTGCCGTCTTCTGAGTGTGAAGGTGAAGAGAGCAGGCTCTCAGGCCAGGCTCCTGGGCCGGCACCACCGCTGCCATGATCCCCCAGCCCAGGTGGGAATGACAGCAGTGCTCTCCTCAGAGGTGGCATAAGGGTCAAGGGCTGATCCACGGGGAGGGTTCAGTGAGCTGACGTGAGAAGTGCTTAGAACTGTGCCCAGTCCTAAACAAGAGCTCAGCATATTACAGTCACCGCTATTACTGGCAAAACTACCAGGGATGGCTTCCTGGGTTTCTTCTAGAATTTATTTCTGCACTTGGTCACACCAGGCCGGGCTATAAGCAACGAAACTGAATCAGAACGTTCATTTTTGCCCATGTGTTTAGAGCTTGGGACCAGAGAGCTCTGCAGGGCACACTGACACGAGCTGCTTTATCCCAAGAATGGGCCCTGTGGCCAGAAGGGAAGGTCAGGAAGACTGGGTTTTGGGGGCAAACATCAGTCCCGGGGTGACCTGTGGTCCCAGATCGCCACACTGCTGCGGTGCGGGGCCCAGGGGCCTCCCTCTCGTGCAGCAGGATGTCCAGGCCCGTCTCCAATGACGGACTCATCCCAGAGCCCTCCTGCTCCTGCTGGGCCTCCCCACTGCAGGCCTGCTCCAGGGGGCTCACCATCCCCTCTCCCCAGAGCCTGGCAGGGCCCCAGCCATGTGGAGCCAGACAGAGAAGGCACAAAAGTTGCCAAGTCACAGGGGGACCCAACCGGTCGTTTTCGTGTCGTTTCACCAAAACACAAGTTAGGGAGACAGGGAGCCCTCCACAGGCTTCCCTCGGGGCCGCCCACCCAGCCAGCTCCCCTCCTGACTGCCCCAGAGGTGGCCCTCTCCCCAGCCCCGGGGCTCTGCCAAGGTCAGGAGTGAAGGGGGGCAGGCCGGGGTGGTGGGGGTGGGGAGGGAGACCACCGCCTCTGCCCCTGCCGCTCTGTGCTGGAGCCAGAGATGTTCATGCTAGGCCAGGCGAGAGCAAAATCCCCTGTGGACAACTCTGCCTGTGGCCCTGGGGACCACTGCTGTGGCGCTTTTAGGCCAGCACAGCAACTATCCAGGCGTGTGATGGGCTGGCTTCCCCACCGCTCCTGCTGTGTTCAATCTGCACCATCCGAGTTTACAGACCTGACAGGAAGGCAGGGCCACTTAGCTCCCTACAAACACCACTGGTTTCGTCTTTGCTAGGCTCCCCACCTCCCTGGCTTTCCAAAGTGCCTTTACAGGGACGGGGAGGGTGGGGTGGTGGTAAGGTGGCAAACGACCTTAAAGGGACACAGCTCTGCACTCTGCAAGTTCTCAGAGCTGCGCCCTGGAGAGCAGAGGAAGGCAGCGTCCAAACAGGAAGAGGGGCTGGCCTCGCAGCCTCTGTGCACAGCCAGACGGAAACAGACAGAACGACCCCCTCGCACGCCTGCGAAGTGACGGGAGAAAGAGCAGCCGGGAGGAATGAGTGCACTTCCTGCGCGCTTTCTGACTCACACAGCCACCCCTACCATCCTAACAGATCTGGGGCCTTTAGGGCCTGGCGTGTGCCCTCCCCACAGGTGGCTGAGGCGGGAGAGGGGACAGGGTACAGCTCTGGCTTCCCGTGCTCTTCTATTACCGCCTTGAGCTTGACCTTTTAAAACCATGGACCCGTCTGACAGATCTGGGGTCAGCTGTGGACAGCACGCACGTGTGGTTCCCACACTCCCTGCAGGGCACACATGGGTCTCGGGCTAAGAGCTCGGGGCCCATGGCGCTGTGTATCCTTGAAGTAGGGAAGCATTACCAAGGAAGTGCTTCAGGCACTTGCCGCCGTGTATCCTTGAAGGAGGGAAGCATTACCAAGGAAGTGCTTCAGGCACTTCCTTGGTGCTCTTTCCAGGATGGAATTTCTTCCCATCTGGCATACTCAGCTGTTTTGTTTTCTATGAATTCGGGGTGAGGCCCTGGCTGATGTGAGCCGGTCTGACAGCCTTGTGAGCTGGTCTGACAGCCTTGTGAGCTGGGGCAAGTCTTCGCCACCTCGGGCTCCCTAGCGGCCCACCTGTCTTGACAGGGCCAGGAGCTGGGGTTCAACCTCTTAGCCCTCCAAGTCCCTTTCAGCCCCTGCTCCCAAGCAGTGGAGGGCTTGCTGCCGGAACTCCCTGGACCAGGCCCTCTCCAACACAGACCTGGCCCATCCCTCCACTAGCCAGTAAGCGGTTCACAGCCATCGGCTTCTCTGCGCCGGGGAGGAAGAGAGAAGATACCTTACAGATGGAGGGACAGATCAGAGACAGTCCCGGGAGAACAAGGTGTCCCCTGCCCGAGGCTATGCTGCCTCAGCTTCTCCCCGAGGATGAGTGATAACTGCTTCCCGGGCAGGGAGATCTGGGGGCCTGGCCGCACCGGCGGGAACCCCTCCCTCAGCTGCTGCTCTTCCCCCTCATCAAGGCTCCCACCCCTGCGGCGAGGCTTGGCCTCAAACTCAACCTCTGGCACTCCTGCCGCCCATCCAGAGACTTCAGGCTGACGCCCAAGTGCTGACTTGGGGACACAGGATGGAGAATGGACTCCTGAGCTGTGGGACAAAGGGTAGGGATCTCCTCCCAAGGGGTCTCCTGGTCAGGACGTGGGAGCCTCCCAGCCATGGCCTCTGACTGCCCAGAGGAAACGGCTCACAGGCAGGGAAACCACCGTGTCCTGTGAAACGAGAGAAGGAAGCTGGGCTGCCGCTAGAGCCCCTTACTCCTTCCTTGCTTTGGTCAGAAACAGCTGGAAACTTGGGACCAGCTGCAGGCCCAAGAGTGTGCACAATGGCGGTAGCCTGAAGCCTGGGGTCCTATGTGACACCCCACTGCAGGGGCTTGAATTCAAGTGTCATCAGGCAGATGTCTTCAATGCATGGGCGTTCTGTGATTGAATGGCAGCCCTGAGGTCACCTCCAATTCCAACAAGCAGGTGTCCTCAGGGCCGAGTACCGGCACGCCTTCTGGGACCAGCGTGGTGGGGCTGCAGGAGGGAAGCTGCCACTGAAAGGCCCCAGATCTATTTGACTCTTGGCTTCTGCATCAAAGGAGGTCTAGGACCTTGTATCTAGATGTCAAGAGCTGCTCAGGGGACAAAGAGACACCCCAGGCAAATGCCCAAGATTCGCTGGGTACTTTCCTTCCAAGTCGCATCCCTGGGCATTTTCCAGGATCGTGTCACTGGAGGGAAGAGGCGTCTGCCTGGGAGGGAGGACCTGGGAGTCACACAGGCGCAGGGAGAAGAGCCACCTGCTGTCTGGAAGGACCCTGAGGGGTGAGCACCAGGAGCGCCACGGCCACCTTCACGTTGAAGGATTGCCCGGAAACATCCTGTTTGAATTATCTGCTCTCCGGCCTGCGCTGCCTGCCGTGTTATTTTTAGCTTCTCGACGAGGAAGGAAACGGCTGCCTAGTCTTCCACCTGTGAGACCCAAGACTCCGAAGCACCTTGATTCCTGATTGGGAGACGCCACCGCAGGGAAAGAGACAGTCAGCTGACCCGGATGGTTTTATGTTTAGCCAACGGCTCAAAAGCCCGAGACTTGCAGGGAGATGAGGAAAAAGGGCTGTGAAGGTCTCTTACAGGGGTGGAGGGCTGCTGTAGTGTGAGGCAGGAGGGTGCGGAAAGAGGGACAGCCCAAAGGCCAGCCGGTCCAGGACAAGACTGAGCACTGCCATTCCCAGGGTCCCCGAGGCTGCAACCCTCCGGGGAGGACTCACCAGGAGTCTTCAGTAGGCCAGCTCTGCCAGGGGTGGGCACCTGGAGCTCTGAGTGGCTGACCCGGAGGTCAGGGCCATCGAGGGGGCCTGGGTCATCCATCTGGCCTGCGGGGGAGGAAGCAATTTCTGCCAATACCTCCAGATCCTTCAGAATAACCTGGGGGAGAAAAGCAGAGGATGAGGGACAAGGACCTCCGTGCTGAGCTGTGGTTGGAGACAGAGAGCTGCCTCCAGGGGGTGGGGAGGGGTCTGCAGAAGGCGACAGGCTGGTGAGAGCTGCCAAGACTGTGGCTCTAACAGTACTAAGAGGGTTCTGCAAAGGACATGGGCCGATGAGAGCACAGACAGGCAGTGGGCGGGGGCAAGTGCAGGAAGGAAGCCGGAGTCAAGGCCCGGGAGTCAGCTCTCCCATGACCACTCCTCTCTGGTCCCCAGGGTGCAGTCTGTGCGGTGTGTGCCTCAGGGCTCCGGGGCTGGCCAGGCCTCGATGTCGACCTGTGCAAGGGTCCAACAGTGCCCTCCAGGCCACACTCCTGGAGGTGCTGGCCACGGCCCAGCCCACCACCAGGCCACAGGGCAGATCCTTCTGCAGAGGTGACCCCAGGCCACCCGCCACATTTGGGGTGTAATTCTGGTCTCCAGGACGGAGCAGTTTCCAACTTCTAGACACAAGGTTCAGTTCTCGGCTGTCTCTGCGACATTCATACAAAGATGTGAGAGGCCCCCACGGGAGACCCCACGATCTAAAAAGCCCTTGTACCTTTAGAGGCTGTCTCCCCTTGCACAGCACCCATCTCCTCCTGCTCCTCCCCTGGCATCAACGGCAAGCAGGGTGGTGCCTCACCAAGGTGGGGGTAGGGCACCCTGTTTGTGTGTGTGTGTGTGTGTGTGTGTGTGTGTGTGTGTGTGTGTGTGTGCGCGCGCGCAGCTCGGTAACTCACCTGTCCCAGCTCCTCCAGCAGAGCCCTTGCCACACTGCAGGTAGGGCTGCCCACCCTTTTCTGCTCCCCCCTCATCTCTGTGCTCTGAAGAGGGACTGTGCCTGTCCTAGCACAGGTGTACCTGCAAGACTATCTCTAGCACCCAGTGGATGCCCAACAGGCACCATCCAATAGATGGATGACTGTGCCTGAGCCCAGGCCAAGAACCTACCACGGCAACCAAGGGCTTCAGTCCTGAACCAGTGGAAGTGACGCAGAGCGTTGGCGGATGGGGCCCTGGTGGGTGGGCTGTGTGTGGCTTGACAGGCCAGCCATGGAACGTGGTGACTATAGTCAAAATAAGGCTACTCCCAGGCTGTTTGTTAGATGATAAAAATGTTCTGGAGTTAGACAGTGGTGATGGTTGCAGAACCTTGTATATATACCAAAACCCACTGAATTATATATTTTATTTATTTTTGGCTGTGTTGTGTCTTTGTTGCTGCACCCGGGCTTTCTCTAGTTGCGGCGAGCGGGGGCTACTCTTCCTTGCAGTGCGAGGGCTTCTCATTGCGGTGGCTTCTCTTGTTGCAGAGCACGGGCTCTAGGTGTGTGGGCTTCAGTAGTTGTGGCACGCGGGCTCAGTAGTTGTGGCTCGTGGGCTCTAGAGAGCAGGCTCAGTAGTTGCGGCGCACAGGCTTAGTTGCTCCGCGGCATGTGGGATCTTCCCGGACCAGGGCTTGAACCCGTGTCCCCTGCATTGGCAGGCGGATTCTTAACCACTGCGCCACCAGGGAAGCCCGAATTGTATATTTTAAACGGGCAAATTTTATCTAAAAAAATAAAAGATAACACTACTATCCTCTCTCCATAGCTTGAAGGCGATTCTTGTCTCAATGCGAGTAACATGCCAGTGCCTCTTCCTACCCTGCCACACTTGTCACTTCTCCTCCCGGTGTCCTCTCTGTCAGCTCTGGCCCATCCATCTCTCCCAGCAGCACGGCGTGGTTGGCACGCAGTCTCCCCGAGAACCTGTTGCTTTGCTTCCTACCCTGCCGCACCCCGGCCCCATCCACGTTGGACATGGAACTCATGCACACAAACGCCACCTCCCATCTGTCCAACCTCGTCCTTTCCTTCGTCTCTCCGCTGACTCTCAGCATTGCCTGAGCCCTGCGCTGTGCTGGGTGCTGGGGCTGCAGATGAGTCAGACCTGCCCTTGCCACGGCCTGGCGGGCAGACCCACACTCGCCTGCCCTTCCGTGCATCGGTGTACGTGATTTCAGAACATTCTGACTGTTCGGCCTGCAGGGAATGGATCCGTGCTGGCTGAAAGTCGTGGCTGCTAAGAACCCAGACAGACGGCAGGAGCAAGGGTGGCCCCTATGCCCAGGCCAAGAGCCCTGGGCCTGGGTGGGTCTAGGCCTGGAAGCAGAGAGGCCCAGGCCTCTGCTTCATCAAGGGAGGCCCCCAGAAGGCTGCCTACTGCAGCAATGGCAGAAAGAAGACATAGAGGGAGGAGGTGGATGGGGGAACAGGCAGCAAAGCAGCAATGGTGCAGCGCCGCATCATGGGGTAGCCCCTCGATCTGGCACATCCATCCAGGGAACAGCGAGCCAACTGTGCCTCAAACAGCTAAACAGAGTTATGGGTTCCTAGTGTTTTACCCAAGGGGGCTGATGACATGTTCACACAAAAACTCCCACAGGAAAGCTCACGGCATCACTGCTCATCATAGCTAGAAAGTGGAGACAGCCCTAAGATTCTGACACCAATTCTGATGTATGTCGTTATCCCACACCACCAGGCAATTTTCCGACACCAGCTGGGTATCCCACAATGCAACCCAATTCTGCCACTGTCTAATCTGGAGACGGTGTCAGATCCCACAGGTTGGGGGCTGAGTCCTACAAGACTGCCCCCCAGAAGGCTCTCTTCAGATGTCAATCCTAAGTCCAGGCTGTCTGTCACCAGACTGCCCAGCTATGGATCAAAGGTTCCCAGAACCCCCTCCTTGGGTTTAATTTGTTAGAGCAGCTCACGGGACGCAGAAAACATTTTTCTCATTAGGCCAGTGGTTTATTATAAAATGATACAACTCAGGAACAGCCAGATGGAAGAGATGCACAGGGCAAGGTATGGGGAAAGGGGCACAGAGCTTCCATGCCCTCTCCAGGGGCGACACTCTCCCTGAATATCCAACCTGGAGGCTCTCCAAACCCCGTCCTTGTGGGTTTTTATGGGGTCTTCATTACATAGGCATGACTGATTAAATCGTTGGCATTTGGTGATTGATTCAATCTCAGCCCCTTTCCTCTTCCTGGAGGTGGATGATGAAAGACATCTTTACTGCTCTCATCAGTTAGGAAATTACAACAGTTTTAGAACCTCTGTGCCAGAAACGAGGAAGACCAAATATATATTTCTTACTATATATATATATACAATACCACAAACGCAAACGTACATCAACTGATAAATGGATAAAACAGAATGTGGCATATCCACACCATGGACTACTACTTGGCAATGAAAAGGAACAAAGTTCTGATACCTTCTACAACAAGAATGAACCTTGAAAACACGTGCTAAGAGAAAGAAGCCAGTTGCAAGAGGTCACATATAATACATTTATATGAAACATTCGGAAGAGACAAATCTGTAGAGACAGAAAGTAGGCTGTGGTTGCCAGGGGCCAGGGGGAGTGACTGCTAAGGGGCACAGGGGTTTCTTTCTGGGGTGTAGTATACTTTAAAAGGATGAGATTTATGGTATGTGAATTTCATCTTAAAAAAAAAAAAGAAGTCAGGGCTTCCCTGGTGGCGCAGTGGTTGAGAATCTGCCTGCCAATGCAGGGGACACGGGTTCGAGCCCTGGTCTGGGAAGATACCACATGCCGCGGAGCGACTGGGCCCGTGAGCCACAACTACTGAGCCTGCGCGTCTGGAGCCTGTGCTCCGCAACAAGAGAGGCCGTGATAGTGAGAGGCCCGCGCACCGCGATGAAGAGTGGCCCCCACTTGCTGTAACTAGAGGAAGCCCTCGCACAGAAACGAAGACCCAACACAACCATAAATAAATAAATAAAATTAAAAAAAAAAAAAAAAAGAAGTCAAAGCCCCAAACCAGCAGCCTAATTCCCAACCCAGGGGCACTGGTAGAGCAGTCCGCTCTTGCTCTGCCCACAGCTCGGGGTGGCGGGGCCTCACTGACTCCCCGTGATCTCACACTTGGCTCAGACTCACAGGGGAGCCGAGGGAGCTGGGGGGCAACCTGTGTTTCTTTACATCTCGTGGCATCTGCCAGCCCCACTGCACCCCTCGTGCCGACCGTACCTCTGAACCACAGGCTACTCCTCTCAGGTCTGGCTGCACAGGTGGGCAGCAAATCCTGGTGGTCGAATGCTGTCAGTGAGAAAAACTGCAAGGCAGCTGGGGCCAGGCCAGCGCTCGGCCAGATGTTGACCCCCATGAGGGCTGCAACGCCCCACACCAGGTCCAGCAGGTACTTATTTCCCTAACAGAAAAGATGCTTGGGAAGAACCATCCTGCCTGAGAGGCCTGGCCCGTGAGATGTCCCCACCCTGTGAGTGGTCCCAAGGCTGGGCCGTAAGAGGCAGCTGTCCTCGCTCCCAACTGGAGGTAATGCCCTCACTTGTCTTCAGTCTCACATACAGGCAGCCGCTCATGGCACCAGAGGGTCCACTTCAAAGCCAGCTCTAGTCCACAAACCGGAGACCGATAAGCTACACAGGGCTTTGTGGTCACAATCCTGACTTCCAATCTTGACCCTGCTCTTCAGCCGCCTGACCCTGGACCAGTGAACTTCACCAGTGGACCAGTGAACAACCCTTCCCCTCTCCAGCATCTACTGCTGGGGCCTGTGCTGGTTGGAGGAGATGCGAGACTTCAAGGCTGAACTGGGCCCTGCCTCGGACGAGAGTGACCTTGGGGGAGACGGGGGGGTCCTGACGCACTGATAAGGCATCGCCTGTGCAACGGGAGCCAGCCGCTCGGCCTGAGGGGGGTTGGGAGGCTTCGGAAGTACCTGGGTCCCAGTTTGCCTGGGAACCAGGGGTTAGGGGAAGGCACGCAAAGCATTCTCTTAACTAGCAGAAGCCTTTCATGGACACAGGGCCAGACCCCGTGGCACATTCCAGGAAACTAATTAAGCTTCGGCCCAGCTCCGGAGTGGGGTGTGGGGCTGGTGCAGAGATCAGGCGGAAGCCACAGGCAGGAGCAGGTCGTCAAGAACTAGGACCCAGGCAAAGAGGTAGGTCTGAACTTGGTTTTGCAGGTGATGTGGGGGGCTCAGTTTCCTCATATGTGCCCATGGGGACTCGCCATGCAAGGTTGTTGTGAAGATTACAGGAGATACTTCACGTACTACTTCTGTGCTGAGATTTTTGGTACCACAGCCGAGCTTGGTCAGTGGCCCTGGATCAGGGACTGGGCAGCAACAGCGGCGCACACATCGAGGCCTTCAGATTTCATCTCTGCACCGAAGAGAATCTGCATCGCCCATCTCTGTACACCTCCTCCTGCCCCACTGGAGAGCACAGCCAGCAAAGCTGCATACTTCGCATTTTGAATTCTCTTATTTTAGAAAGTTTGACACCAAATGGCAAATGAATGCAAATTACACTTCAATTGCACAATTAAAGCTGGAAATGTCGTCTACAGGTTCCTTCGGTAATCCCGGCCACTCCTCAAGATCTGTCTCTGGTCCCTGGGGGGCTAGAGCCAACAGACAGCGCCACTGTCTGCTGTACACACACATACACACACACACGCGCACACAGCGTCCTTCCTGTCCCGTACAGTGGGAGCCCCTTTAAGCGGGAGTCAGAGAACACACCATCATCTCCTTCAGCCTCCAGAGCAAGGGGATTGAGAGGGGCTACCAAAATGGAGGGCAAGGAATGGCTTCTAGAGCAGAGTGGGGAGTTGGTGGGGAGCCGCTCCTGGTTCCGAGGCCCATCAAGTCCAGCCACTGGCTCTGCCCCAGCCGACCAGCAAAACCACTCAGTCCAGGTGCTGGACTTGAGGCTACGGAACCACAACCCTGACGCAGGCCTAGGCCGGGCCTCTGCCTCTGCGTGGGGAGTGAGGAGAGGCTCCAGGGGGCAACGCCAACAGGGGGCCTGGGACAGGGCGACAGGGGGCCTGGGACAGGGCGACAGAGACCGCGGAGGAGCCACCCTCCAGCTGCACCTGGCTTTGCGTCTCTGTGCCAGCCAGGGTGTTAGCGCTCTACTCCCCTGGAGACCTCGCAGCCCTTGGCTTGAGTGCAGGAAGCTTGGGGAGAAGGACACGGTGATCTCAGCAGCCTCGATCACGCTCACGGCCTGGACAAAAGGCCGAGAGCTTTAAATGCACTGCTCGGCCTCTAGAAATGCAGAGCCAGTGCCCCTTCCAGAGAGCGGGCCGGCTGGGCCCATGCCTGCGCTGGCCTGTGGTCCTGGCTCTGAGGACGGGAAAGGCTCAAAGAAGCAGGAGGAAGCCACACCAATTAGTATGCACTACACAGCTTTTCGCAGAATGAATATAAAACACTTGTGCTTTCTTTTTGTGTGAGAGAAAGAAGGGGGGAAAGAGAGGGAGGGAAAAAGGTTACAAGAAAGCAATATTCTGCAGGAGCAGGAGTGCCTGCCGTTACCATGGCAACGGGCTGGGGGGGTGGGGAAGGCACATCAGCTGGTCCCTGGTCCCCGAGTGAGCTGGCCATCGATAAAGTGAAAGGGTCGGTGGCAACTGGGTAAGGAAAACATTTGACAAAGCAACTCTGAGGGGAAGGCGGCAGAGGTGAGGGGGAAGGGGTGTCACACCCTCCATGGCTTGGGGAGCAAAGTAAGGAAGCCACGGGACTCCTGAGAAAGGCCTTCCTTCTAGGAGGTGACCTGACAGCAGCAAAGGGCACATTTCAGTGTGGGAGGGGAGTCATCGTCTGGATGGGCCATGGCAGGCTGTCACCCCCTGCATTCCAGTAGGCCAAGGACAGTCTCCCGGACGGTGACCGTTCCCTCCTTTCCTTTTTGGTCCCTCCAGGCGCTCTCTGTCCCAACACCCTGTCCACAGACCAGCCCTGGAAAACCCCTCGGGGCGGAAGGCTCCCTTCTCTCTCCCCGAGGAGCTCCGGCTGCTCCTTCGCCACCTTGGGAATAGCTGGAGACCCAGAGCTTTGCAAGGTCAAGGCTTTCCCTAGGCTTGCAGGCCCGTCCTCTCCTCCTACCAAGACTCCCGAACATGAAGTCCCAGATGAAGCACTCAGCAGATATTGAATAAATTCTTGCTGACCTGCAGTGCCAGGCAGGAAATGGAAGATGGATGCTTCTGGATAGCTTCTGCCAAGGGGATGGCTGGAAAAGCCTCCCATTTCTCTACCCACTTATCTCTAAGAAGCTTTGTCAAAAGTTTGGCTAGGCCACTGGTCGGCTGATTAGACCCCAGATGTCAACTGGCTCCGCCTTCCAGTCCCACGAGGAGGGAAGGAAATCCACAGGGTGGGCCCTCTCCAGTCCCGGCCAGGAGGAGGCCGCAAGAGTGTTTCCAAGTGATGCACTTGGGCTGGCGGGAGAGGTGAATTCAGGCTGAAGGTCCTGGAGGCTGAGATCTGCGGGCCACTGCCATCTGATGCCTCTGTCCAGAGCAGTGGGGCCGCAGGGCCATGCCTGAGAGCTGGATCAGGTCAGGCCACTCCTTATTCTTGGGAAGTGGAGCTAAGAGTAAATGAAGAGGCACCGAGGCCAGGCATCCACAGGAAGCCTTGGGGCCCTCTGCTTCCTTCCACACAGAAGCCTGTCCCCTTCCTTCACAAGGGGTACAGCCCAGCAGGCCAAGGCCTCTTGAGTTCCTGACACCTATAGAATGGCTCCTGCGGCTGGTGGAATCAGCCAGAGAACTGACTCTAGGAACGCAGGCTGCCGTCCCCAGGAAGGGTCCCCTGGGGGAGCTGAGGGAGGGTCAAAGGATCTCCACAGGCCCCGCAGCAGTCAAACTATGGAGCTCTAGGTGACGGCACCTGGCACTAGCCAGCATTGGGGCTGGAAGCCCCTGCCCTGGACACAGAGCAAACCTAGGCTGGAGAAATCAGCGACCAGGCTCCAGCCTGGCCCAGCCCAACCCAGCCCAGGAGGGAGCGGTTTTCCCAGAAAAGCTTTTCTCTGCAACCGGGTCAGAGCAGGCCATGCCCAGCGCTCTTGGGAGGCGGGTCCCGCAGCCTTGCAGCCCTGCCTTCTGCAGCAAGCAAGGAAAGCACTGCCAAAAAGAACACTTAGATTTGGGGGTGGGGGAGAAGGACTGCTTGGGCTTAGACCTATTTTCCCACTGAGAAAACTACGCAGATTAAAACCTTGTATGCCTTAGTAAAGCAAAAACAACTTAAAAAAAAAAAAAAAAAGGATTATATCTTGGTTTGTTGCCTGACTTTGAAGCATGGCCTTAGGAATCAGGATTGCTTTCTTTTCTTTCTTTCTTTTCTTCTGCTCTTAGTGAAGTCTGAAATGTGCCATACATGCCAAAGGCCAGCACCTACCGCTTATGAAGTTCCTCAGTGACAGCACAGCGTGGGTTCTGGCAGCCTAAAGCCTTCCAGCCTCCATCCCTCTGAGGGGAGAGGAGGGAAAGGCCAGCCTGGGGTGAGACAACTTGGAGACCAGTCCCCCCCACCCCACCCCTTCTCTCCCACTCCCAGGGCTTCCTGCTGAAGCCAGCCATCGCTCACTTGCATCCCAGAGGCCCTGACCAGTAGGTGCGCCTCCAGGAGGTAAATTCTCCCCATGAGCCAGGCAGGGAACAGGCAAGGGGCCGGCCACGCTGCGGGCAGCTCGGGAGCAGTGCACACACTGTTATAGCTCAGTTACCAGGCGATGAGCCGAGGGCCGCTGTCTCCGGGGCACCAGTCCATGGCAACCAGGAGAGCAGCGTGGGGCTCCCCGGTCTCCTGCCCACTGCCAGGTCTCCACTTAATCTCAGCGTGCTTGCAAGCCACTCAGCTCTGGTCCGAGGAGGCAGAACCAGGCCCCAGCAAGGGAGGGAGGAGGGTGGGGCAGGCCGCAGTGGGGTCAGCTCACCGCCTGCCCCACCTCCTGTCTCTTCACTTGCTCATGAAACGTGTCTGGGCACCTCCTATGTGCTGGACACAGCCTCTGTCCTCATAGAGTGTGACAAGGGCTGTGAGAGGGTCTGAGGGCACAGGGTGCTATAATGACACAGACGGGGACCCGGCCGGCCTTGATGAGCGGGAGGAGTGGGTGGCGTACGTGACAAATAAGGCTTCGTGGATTCAGGGAGCATCAAGCCGAGATCCTGACCTAGTTACTTCACTTCCCTGAGTCCGTTTCCACGTTAGTAAAGTGGGGACACAGCAGAACGCACCCTCGAGGGGCTGCTGTGGAGATGGACTAAGACCACGCCTGTTGGGTGATGCCCAGCACAGGGCTGGCGTGGAGCGAGCGTTAGGTACACTTCCTGTCCTCAGCATCTCTAGCAACCAGAACTCCCCGCCCCATCCGTGGGCCTTGCACACTGCCAACAGGAAGATGTCAGGGAAATTTAGTTGATTCAGCTTTGGCCATCTCTGGAGGAGAAAAAATCGACACACATCTTGGGAGAAATTTTGACTTCTGAAGATGCCACAAGTGGGGTGGGGGTCGGGTAAAAACAGGGCCCCTGGCCTGGCCACCACCTCAAGGGCTATGGAGAAAGGGCATCAGGGCTGACAGCTAGGGGCCTGGCCCCTAGCCTCCCAACAGGATCTTAGGCTGATCTGTTCTCAACCAGAGACAAGCGTCAAAATCGTTGCGGGTTGTGGAGAATACCAGCGCCCAGGCCACGAGGCTGCACCTCAGAGAACAATTCAGGTGGTCTGGGCTGAGGCCCAAACAGCCGGATTTTAAACAGCTCCAGAGAGGGGTCCCTGGTGGTCCAGTGGGTAAGACTCTGTGCTCCCAATTGAGGGGGCCTGGGTTCGATCCCTGGTCGGGGAACTAGATCCCACACGCACACTGCAACTAAGAAGCCCGTGTGCCACAACAAAAGGTCCTGCGTGCTGCAACGAAGATCCCTCATGCTGAAACTAAGACCCGGTGCAGCCAAAACAAACAAACAACCTATTAAAAAAAAAAAGCTCCAGAGGATTCTGACAGTGGCCCTGGTGTGCGTGGCTCCCTGTGGGACTTGTTGGGTTGTGGGACTTCGGCCTTTCTAGGTGAGGTGACTGATCACTTCCTGAGATCAAGGAGAGGTGGGCTGGGGCAGGGGGTCTGCTCATCCCTGGAGGCCAGTCGGCCTGTAGCTCGGCTCTCTGGGAGCCCCCAGCCCTGCCCAGGGTAAGACGGTTCGCAACCAGCTCCCCTTTGTGGACTCCCTCCTGTGCCGCCCAGCCCTACTTTGGGAAAGCAAACCTCCCCTTCATCCGCCCTTCTCGGTCCACCCTCGCCTTCACCTGGAGCCCCCTGCCCAACCCAGGTGCTCCAGTTACGGTGCAGCTCTGGCTCCTCACTTGCCCACCAGTGGAGGGAATCCAGACAGAGATAAAGACTGAAAACCCTCCTGGCACACAAATCTGCCTTCCTAGAGCAGGTGATGGCGGCTGATGGCGGGTACTGTGGGTCCCCCCTTACCTGAGGGAGGCTGATGTGGGGCAGTGAAAGCACACAGCGCAGAGGTATGGAAAGATGAGAGCAGCAGGCCTCCCCACAGGCTCAGTTCTGGGACTGAGACCACGCGCCCCTCTCCCCTGCCCCCTCCACGGCAATCGTCTGCCGTCAAGGGCTCACTGCAGAAGACCTCCCAGGACCTCTAGCGCTGACAGCCGGTGCCTCTGCTGGGTCTGGGGGCCTGGGGCCACCTGTCCCTGTGGCCTGTGACTAGAGGCCTGTGTCTCTGCCTTGCTGGCCACAGCTTTTCTCCCTGCTCTTTACTTCCCCTCCTCTCATTTTCTCTCCAAAGCCCCCAACGGAAGCTGCAGGGTCAGCCCCAGGGAGAGCTGAGTGGACCAGCCCCCGGAAGGCTGAAGCAGGGGAGGGTCCACACCTTCCTTGTTCCGGCTGTCTGTGCTGTGGCCCAGCTCATCTCTCCATGTGAGGTGGGCTCTCGGCGAGAGGAACCAAGTTCTTGGCCCCTGACATCTCACCCCTTGGTTCTCCGGGCTGGCATCTGACCTGATCGTGTGATCTGACTATAAAGAAATCTTCGGAACTGAAGTGGGGGGCGGGTGGTGGAGGGGTTGTTTTTGTTTGTTTTGGAGAGTGGATGGAATGAAAATTGGAGTGAAATAAAAACTGAGGCAAGGATATGAGAAGGAAAAACAAGCCCCATTCTTACGGAAGACTGTCCACTTTTGAGCAGGCCGCATTAGTATTCCAGGCAGTGGAGTCAGGACCACACAAAGTCAGAGCTGGAAGGGACTAACACGATCCAGTCCAACCTCATTTTAGGGAGGGAAACGGAGGTGAGGAGATGCCGTGGACTTGCCTGGTCCCACGGGGAGAGGGGGCAGCGTGGAGCCGAGGCCTGTCCTCCTGTCTTCACCCGGGCTGCTTCCACACTGCCCCTCAGCCATCCCCGCCACTGGTCCATTCCTTCTGGATGGGGCCCTGGGTGGGTGGGTGACCAGCCCCGGGGCAGCCCGATGGGGCAGGTCAAAGTCAAGTGCATCCAGACTGAAGAATAAAGCACACCCTATCCCAGAGGCACTCCCTCTGTGCAGCAAGGTCAGACCTCCTGTGGGGTTTTAGATGTTCTGGAATCAGACAGAGCTGATTTCCAGTTCTGGCTCCTGGCAGTGTGACCTTGGGCAAGTTATCCTCCTCCCGCCTGAATTTCCTCTTATGTCAAACTGGGGATAATGAAAATCACTCCAAGATGACCAGGCAGATTCCTTAAGGCAACAGATGCAATGCACTCTGACCAGCGCAACTACCCCATAAACTGGTTTCTGCCTCTCCTTCTCCCAGACACGTGGCGTCCGGCACACAGCAACCACCATGGTTTCCAAAGGATGCCAGCGCTGGGGGCGTTAGACAGGCTATCACTGGCTCTCTAAGCTGCTGTCAATTACAGGGGCCTCTAAAGTGGCAGCCCTCATTTCTGGGGCAGACACTGAGGGATGGCCAATTTCCAACAGAAGGCCCTCCTTCCCGAGGGCAGGAGAGCACAGCCCGTCATGCTGGAACGTGAGTCAGAAGAGGAACCCATGGGGACTGGCGCCTCCCCACCACCCTCAGGGCACAGCTCTTGGGTTTGGGGCCTCCCCCAATGCGGAAGGCTCTGTTGCCACCAACTAAATCCCTTTACAGCAGAGAGATGAATCCCTGGGCCCAACTGGCCGACCCGCCAGACCATAGTGACAAGGGCTCCTGGAGAGAGGAAAAGTTGAGGGAGTGCTTCTGTGGACCGGGTGGGATGAGGGATGGAGAGGGAAAGGGACATGATGGGACAGCAGGGCTGCTGCTCCCCGAGGCAGAAGAAGCCAAAGGCAGCCTCGCCCCAAGTCTGTGCCGGGGCACTGGGCTCAGGCCGCCAGTCAGGAGCAGCACCGCCCACAGTCACCGCACAGCCCCAGAGCCGCTCTGCTCATCCCTGATACCGGCCTCGGCCCGTTTCTCTTTGGGGCGACTCAGTGTAGCCCCGCAGAGCTCTCTCTTTTGAGAGATTTGAGAACCTCTCCCGCTCCATTTCTCCTGGGATCTGGACCATGAAAACAAATGAAATCCTCTCCCCGTCCCCCAAAGCCCACCACCCTCAAATATAGTCGTGTCTGTTCCCTGGTAACACCCCTGCTGGTGAGGGTCCGAGCGCCCCGACACAGAGTGGGTTGATGGGCCGAGTCTCGTACCAGAGAGAAGAGCTGACGGCCCCCCTTCCCTCAGGACTCAGCAGAGGGCGGGGCAGCTCTTGCGCTCCCGCCCACAGGTCTGGACACTTCTGAGATGCACCATGGGGTAGAGGACAGGGAAGGAGCTGGGCTACTCTGGACTGGGGTACATCACTGCTCCCATGGGGGACTTTAAGTACCTTTGTCAGATGCCCCCAGATCACTTCTTAGACCCGTCTAGCTATCCCCCCACTATTCCCGCCTCCTAGTCATGGCTGTATGTCCCACTGGGTGCGAAAGCCAGACCACACTCTGCATGCAGTTAATGGATTCCGGAGTTAGAAACTACCACTGCCGTGAGTAATGCCCTCACTAACCTACCTTCCAAATTTTCTAGAATTTGAACACATAAGCCATAAACTCCCATCCACAATTTCTCTTCATAGTTACTTTGCAACTAGGGGAGGGGAAAGAGGGGGGACTTCTCCTGGACTGAGAATGTCTGCTCTAAGGTGTTAAGGACACCCCAGCTCCGAGATGCTGAGAAGCCTCTGGGAGGCTGCCTCTGGTGGCCCCAGCAGGTGTGCCCCTCTGGATCTCAATGGAATCAGCAAGAAGCTGTGGCAGTGAGAGGCCCCAGTGCAGGTCCTCTGCTGCTGATGCCATTTTTCCTCCTTTCCTTGGACCCGGGGCAGCCAGCTGGGAGCCCCTCCACCGGCGACACTGCAACACAGCCCACTGACGACGGGCTCCCCACTCTGGGCAGTGCTATCTCAGGGGTGCTGGGGGGCTGATAGAGGGGGAGAAAGCACAGGATGGGGTACCAGTCCTGCTGCCCACTGTCTTCCTCTTGGTTTTTCTGTGACCTGGAAATGGACGATGAACCCCCAACAGCCCCACCTACTCTGGCCATCTGCAAAGGGCCTGTGTGGTCCTAGAGACAGGCAGGGAAACAGGACAGAGACCTGCTTCCATTCCGGCTTTTGCTGCTGAAACTGAGGCAGGAAGGACATGGGGCAAACATGGAGCCCATCTTCCTGATTTCAGTGCGTGTCTCTGCCATTTTCACAGAAATTATAACCAGCGTCGGAGCTAACGTTTACCACGTGTTTACATGTGCTGCGTCCTGTGCTGAGCATTTGACATTCTCGATCTCATTTAATCCTCACAACAACCTGGGTGGGTGGTTCCACCATTACTTTCAGTTTTCAGATAAGAAAAGCGGGCTCAGAGAGGCTATGTAATTTGCTCAAGGGCAACCAACTTTTTTTTTTTTTTGGCCCCGCCATGCAGCATGGGGGATCTTAGTTCCTGACTAGGGATAGAACCCGTGCCCCCTACGGTGGAAGCGCGGAGTCCTAACCACTGGACTGCCAGCGAATCCCCCAACCAACTATTAAGTGGCAGAGCCAGGACCAGACTCCTGGACAGCCTGGCCACCGGGCTGCACTGTCACTCGGGAAAAAAAATATTACCGGAAAGGAATGCCCCTCAAAGTCACAACAAAATTTTAAATACTGAAAGTAAACTTCATAATGAATACGACCTACAAAAAGGACCTCGAAGCTTTACAAGATGACCCAAATGGGGACAGGCCCTGCTCCTGGGCAGAAGAGTTCAACAGAGCGAAATGCCAATTTCCCCCTAAAGAACGTGGGGTGATGCCCAGGTTGTTAGGAAGGGCCAGGATCAGATCAGGAGCTTTGCTCTGCCCCTTTAAACAGTGGTCTACGAGGCATGTGCAGACAGCACTGGCCCTTTGCGCAGGTTGGAGCCGTTAGGCTCTTGCCCGTGGTCCATGGTGAGGAGGGGTTAGAGCTCCTGCGATTCAAGCTCAGGTCTGGTGGCTGGCTGTCTGGGACGCTACGTTCCCTTGGAGGGGCACCAGACATCCTCCCAGGTCTCTTCTGAGACTGAGACTTCTTATTTTTAATTCTACATGTTTCTTTCTTTAAAATAGATTTTATTTTTTTGAGAAGTTTTAGGTTCACAGCAGTATGGAGCAGAAGGTACAGAGATTTCCCACGTACCTCCTGCCCCTGCACGCGCACAGCCCCCCCCCCCTTATCAGTCTTCCTCACCACGGCACAGCATCTGTTACACTCGATGAACCTACGCTGACACATGGTTATCCCCTGAAGTCCATAGCTGACATGAGGGTCCACTCATGGGGTTGTACATTCTGTGGGTTTGGACACATGTATAGTGACACATACCCACCATTACCCCCTGAGGATTTTTTTTTTTTTTTTTGGGCTGTGCCGCATGGCATCTTAGTTCCCTGACCAGGGATCGAACCCACAGCCCCTGCAGTGGAAGCGAGGAGTCTTAGCCACTGGACTGCCAGGGAAGTCCTCCCCCCACCCGCTGAGGAGGATTTTAAATTCCGGTTAGGAGGCAGTTGTGCTTGAGAGTAAGATGAGGATGAGGAATCACGGAGCCATCCCCTCCCCCCACCCCCCTGCAACTGAGCCAGCCGCACCATCAGGAACATGGAGAAGACCTGTCCTCTGCGGGCTCACGGGCAGAGCCCGCCCCGGCAGCTGCAGGCTCGGGAGGCAGCCGACAACTGGCATCTTCCGGGCAGGGGAAGAAGCAGCCCCGCCTCCCACCAGGGTCCAGCAGGAAGCTCTGTGCACGTGCCACGCATTCTGCACTGTTGAATCGGGGTTGCATTTTCGCTTAAAAACAAGTCATTGGATCTCCAGCTAATGGGAGGATTTCTACTCCAGTGCCAAGAATATTAATTTGACACCTGCAAATTCTTTCTGACAAAAGGGATTTTCAGATAAAGTCTGCAAGAAGCAGGCGGTACTGAGGAAACAGCCGCTTATCCTGAATAAGGAAAAGCAGAGACAACCTGAGGATGCCAGATGGGTGTGGACTACCAAGCTGTCACTGGAGCGGGGGGAAGGGGAGGCGGACAGAGAAACAATGGCACACAAGACACCCCAGTGAGGCCACGTGCCAAGGGGACTGTGGAACATGATGGTGGGGGGCAGAGCTAGGTCTCTGAGGCTCTGCCCCTCCCTGTGCCCAGCTCTTGCATCATTAACACCTGGGTACACTCTGTCCCCCGGGGGCCAGTGGCTCTCACCAAGGGTGATGGGCACATGGGTGTATCACAATCATCCTGGGAGAGAAAAACACTTGCAACATACATGATAAATGGAATGTCCCCGATATAAAAAGAGCTACTGTAGATCAATAAGAAAAGTGGACAAAGGGTCAGGGGGTTGAGGGAGAACTTTTTCAGAATTCACATACCCCTCTCCACACCAGACTGAGAGAACTCTTCTCAAGAACTTGTGGAACAAGAGAAAAAGGCATATGGGGATGACGATACGACTAAACATGAGCTGGGGTTCTGATGTGGGCGGTCAGGGCCACAGGTGGTGAAACACAGGCATGGTGGTTAAGCGACTAAGAGGACGGGGTTTGGAGTCAAACAGATCCGGTTCTGAGTTTGGCTCCACCACTCCATGGCTGTGTGCAGCTTAACCTCACCTCCCTCGGCCGTGTTTTCTGAACTGCAAAATGGAAATGATAACAGTATTTCCCCCACAGAACTGTTGAACTTTCTCTAGATACAACAGCTAAGGGGTCTTAGCACAGTTCCTGGCACTGTAACGACCTCACACAAGTCAGCTGTTACAAAGGGGCTAACCTGTGCCTTGAGGCCCCAGGCTGGATGTACGGCCCTGCGCAGGGTGGGCCACAGTTAAATTCCATCGGCGAGGGGGCTCTGTGAAGCCCTCCCTAGGAAGGGGCCTCTCCCCACCAATCTGACTGTGGTCCAACTTGACTGGATGGCCTTTCAGGGTCTTGCACCCCAGGGAGCTCCAATCTGAGATCAGGGCTGTGCCTGATCCCAGGAAATACTGGGAAATTCTCACAGACAGCACTTCCTAGATACCCTGGAAAGGAAGCTCACTCCAGGAGAAGAGGGACTTTGTCTTGTTCATGGCTGTATTTCCACTGCCAAGTACACTGTACCCCCTCAAGGTCACCAGATTCGGCAGGGGCCATTTGGGACGTGATTCTGGTGAAGAACCAGGATGCAGCAAAATCACAACTCGCCACTGATACTGAGGTCCCTAAATCCCTCCCCCGGAGAGACGGGAAAGCAGGGACGTTCACGGCTGTTCCAGGAGCACCCTCTCGCCTCACCCCCCTCCGGTCACTGTCCCCAGGAGCAGCTGCAATCCTCTCCCCACCGCAGGCCCACAAGACGGGCCCCAAAGCCCCACAACACCTGGCACTTCAGCAAATCGAGCTCCCACAGCCGCAACCTGAACAGAGCCGTTTCACGGACTGCGTCTCCTCCGGCTCCCTTCAAATGCACACGCACGCAAAGACCAATCGCGAGCAAAGAAGGCTGGATGGGCTTAAACAACTCCATTTAAAGGACTGAAAACTCAGCTGCTTCCACTGCAGTCCTCGAGAAGGAACCAATCAGCAAAGCTATTCTCTCCCTTTTTGTATTGAAATGAGGGCCGTGACTGTGCAGTGAGTCAGTCCTAACTCAGGCAGAACTGGGCCATGTCCACCTGGGCCTCGCACTGCCGCGGTGGTGGGGGAAAGAGAGGGGGTTGGCGTGTGTGTGCACACGCGGTGTGTGGTGGACAGGCAGGAGGGGACACGGGCAGACTCCCAGACCACCCGCTTTGGGTTTTCTGGAAGTGCAGAGACCCTGAGAGGACCCAGAGGTGGACACCTGCCTGTCTGCATCTCTCTTCAGCTCAGGTTCAGGGAAGCAAAGTCAGGCTGCAGGACAGCTGCCCTGGGCTCCACACAAGCCTGGCACCAGCCCGGGAAGGACCGAGGTGCCTCCTGCCACGGGAAGTCATGAGCCACGTCCCTCTCCCTCTTTCTCCTACCGCTCCAGCCCGTCTGCTCTTGGTTCCCGCTGGGCAGCTGGGAGGTCTGCAGGTGTGCGCGAGCCTGCTGCCTCACGGAGCCCACAGCTGCCCGGAGCCCCGAGGAGGGAAGAAGAGGGGAGGAGAGGGGCGGGTCAAGGTGCGGGCCGCCAGCGGCCAACCCACAGCCTGGAGCCGGTACTGGCGGAGGGAAGGGATGCTACCCCAGCAAATGGCAACACCCAACTGCAAATCCTGCCCCTTGGCTGGGAAGCAGGGGCGTCCTGGTGAGGAAGTCCACGGAATAGAACGCTGCCGGGAATGGCGTGGGGAGAGGCGTGCGGCTGGAGGAGCCCCTCTCCCACATGGCTGGATGCAGGGTCCTGCTCCCCCTGCCCCACTCTGAGACCCCCCAACTTGGGGTTACTCCTGCTGCCTGGGACGGGGCCAGCCTCTCCCTTTAACTTTTGGTGACCCCAACAAACGCAAAGCTTCAGGGTCCGATTTCAAACTAGAGGTCAAAATGGAGTCCAGCTGAAATGAATCACAACTGACGCTCCCTCAGTGCTTAGCGGGTGGCCAGCACAGCACCCGGCATTTTTCGTGGGTCATTTCGTTCTCACAACCCCGTGTGCTGTCACTACCCGCCGGACAGAGAAGGAAACAGGTGCGGAGCCGGGCAGTGACTTGCCCAAGTTTGGGCAGCCAGGCGGGCTGGACCTTGCCCTTGGGCTCCCCATCACCACTCTCCACGGCCTTCCAGGGACAAGGAGCTCCCCGCCGGACTGGTTTCCTCGCCAGTGCCCTGACCCAGCACGGTCTTCAGAAGGGCCCACAAAGAAAGAGTCCTTATTCCCAAAGCTGAGGGCAGTAAACAGCTTTTCCCTTAATGGATGCACCTCACCAGGTAGGAGGAATAGGGTGATTTTAGGGGTGTTGATTTACGAGAACAACAACAACACAATGAGCACCCCTCAGCTACACAATCCCATCAAAAGGAGAGGCTGGCAGCCAGGGCACAGAGGAAGGGGCACTGGTGACCTACCTCGTCGGATTCATCTGATAGCGTCTGGAGTAGGATAGGGAAGAGGCTGTCTGTGTGCCGGAACATCTGGAGAGCAGAGAAGCAGGGACCCACATGAGCACCCCCACTGCAGGGACCACCTCCCACACCCCCCTCAAGACACCGAGGGCTCCTCAGGCATCTGCCACTTCTCTCCTGGTCAGGGTTTCTCCAGAACTGCAACGACCAAAATCCTACCAAGCACGGGCAGGCCCTCAAAAACCACCCAGAGGCAGCCCCCTGGCTTGGAGGGCTGAGGGGCCCAGGGGCTCACCTTCCGGGGGGTCTTGATGTAGAGGTGGTAGAGCCACCTGAGGACAGCGATCCTGGTCATCATCCCGATGGCCATGTCGCTGAGGTGGCAGTTCAGCACCTGCACAATCCCGTCGAGGTGGAGGGTGACCGGGGCCCTCTCAGTGCTGTGGGTGAGACCAGGAAGGAGCCCGGTTGAAGCCCATCAGGCCCCTTCCCCTAGAGCTGCGGCCGCACCCTGGCCCCGCACACTGAGGAACGCACGCTCAGCCCGCTGTCCCGGGACAGTGGCAGATGGCACACACCGCGCAAAGCACGCAGAGGGCTTCTCTCCCTCCGCTCCCCTCCCCCCTCTCCAAGGTGGGAGCTCCGACAACCACGTCTGGGGAGGAAAGCCATTCTCCTGGGCAGCCACCCGCTCCCGCTTCCCCTTGTCCTCTTTCCAGCGCTAGCAGGCTTGTACCGGAGAAAACCTCTCTGATGTCAACCAGCTCTGCCCTAGCAGACCTCATGGTTGAAAGGCTGTTCAGCGCCCTCAGGGCATTACGTCCAGACCCTTTGTTGATAAAACAAAACCACCACGTCCAGAGAGTCCAGGGGGTGGCCCCGGTAACACCCCTTAAATCCAACAGGTCCTTCACCAGGCACCCAAAGAACACTTCTCCCGTGAGGACAGGGATCGTGGCTCTTCACCTCGTCACACTCCAGGGCACTCAGCACCATGTTTGGCCTGGTTGAGAGGCCTTGAGAGTTGCCTGTGAAGCTGTAACATTCTTGTTTGAGTCGGGGAAGAGGTGACACAGCCTCAGCCTACAGAATGGAGCTTGTTCAGAATGCCTTTGCTCCAGTGGGGCACAGGCTCCCCGCTTCCCTGGCCCAAAGCCTTGCTGGTCTCCAGGCAGAGAAAAGTCCCGCCAAGCAGCCCCGGGAAGGTTGGGTGCTGCTGGGACACTGACACTTAGCCCTCTGCCCAAAGCACGGTGTCCAGGCATTGGCCAGGGTTGTCAGGGATGGGGACGGCAAGGACAGAGGGCCTTAGGATGTCAGTGAGGGGCTCCTTTCCCCTCCGATGCGGGACACTATCGCTCGCCTGTACAAAACGGCCCTTCCCTTTCGTGGTATTTCCAGGCTGCTCAATTATTCATTTGCATCAGGAACTCGATGCCTGTGCTTTCCCAATTCGCCTGCAGACTTCCTGAAGCTCATTTGAAGTGAATTCCTAAAGGGCATGATCTCAGCTCTGTTAAGTGCTAAACGGAACTGCTGTTTAATATAGTTTGATGATTCCCCATGGTGCTCGTTTCGGGGGTGCAAGTGGGCACTTTTATCCTCAGGTGGTTAGAGGCGCTGGGCGTGTGAGTGACACGGCCCAGCAGACCTGAGCCTCTGGGTGGGGCTGCCACTGAGATTTCCCCAAGAGCCATATGTCTGAAAGTTCTGGGGTCTTCTGAGGATATTCAAGCATCTGGGTTCTTTGGTAGCCTAAGACAGATGGGGAAACTCCCTCACAGACAGACAAGTCCAGGGTGGCAAATGCAGCCTCCTGGACAATCTCTTAATCTCTCTCACACTCACGGTCCAACAGAAACATAATGCGAGTCACATATAGAATTTTATGTTTTTTGGTTTTATATTAAAAAGTAGAAAGAAAACAGGTGAAATTAATTTTAATGATATATTGTAATTAACCCAATATACCCCAAATGTCACTTCAACACAGAATCAATATAAATATCAATATATAGATTAGTAATAAAGCACATTATATTCTTTTTATGTCCGGAGTCTTTTAAACCCAGCATGTCTTTCATGCCTTCGGCACCCTCAGCTCAGACGGACCACGGAGCACACGCTGGGCAGCACGTGTGACAGGCTCTGCAGTGGCAGGCTGGCAGGCCATCCCAGGGCTTCCCAGGCATTTTCTTTTCTTCTCTGACAATTTCCTAGACACTCCTCTCCCTCCTCCGATGGCCAGGATTTACTGTCTAATCTCCAAGTTCCTCTTTTCCCCATTGCACTGGCCTCCTACTGGGCTCCTTCTGGGGTGCTCTGTAAGCTCCTCTCCTTGGGTGGGCAGGAACCCATGGCTGCAGACACTTCAGAGGTCTACCTGCAGCCCAAGGCCTTAACAAAGCGAGCTCGGGAAGCAGTGGGGAACGAACGGAAGCCCCTTCCCCGCCTGCTCTTTCCTGACCCCGTGAACCCAAGGTCTGCAGTGAGTCCCTTTCCACAGCAGGAGCTGCCACGTGGGGCCCAGGGTGCTATGAGTGCCCCAAGTCTGGCAGGTCGCTGCCACATTCTTAGCTGAAACAGCCCTCAGGAGGGAGGCCTGGGGGGCTCAGGGCTGCACTGATCTAGCACAGCTGTGTCCTGCTGGTGGGGAGGAAGGCAGTGCCACACCCAGCTCCCCCATCCACCCTGCAGTTCAGGCCCAGTGGGGTGTATGAACCTTGCTGGGGTAGGGGAGACATGATGACACACGGCTCTGATAACAGTGATGACGGCGATGGTGCTCAAAACGATGATAACTCATGTTCTGGATAAATACTCTGTGCCAGGCATCATGCTGAGCTCTGTACCTGCACAGCCGCATTTACTTCCCTCAAGGGCCCTATGCCAGCAGCGATGTTGTTCCCATTCTGGAGACGAGGGAATCAGAGCACAGAGACATTAAGCAACCTCTCCACGTTACACAGCTGGGGAGCGGCGGAGCTGGCAATCTGAACGCGAGCATCCGAGCCCAGAGTGGCCTCCCCCACCACATGGCACTGGCTCCTAATGGGCCGCACTCTAGAGAGTCCACGGCAACAACATTTCCGCGCGAGAGAGGACACTGGGGAAGCCTGGTGCTGATCCTTGTTGCGGGGGGCGCTCCAAATCCAAGTGGCCCAAATAGGATCCCAAGATGCCAAGGCTAGACAGTCGCTTGGCCAGCCAGGCTCCTTAACTCACAGTGGTCCCGAGATGCTCCTGGCCAGCTAAGCATCTCTACTGAGGGCAGAAATCGATGCCCGTTATGGCATCTCCCTCAGGTGGCACTGTGTTGGGGCCAAATAACAAAGGAAGGATTTCATGGAGCCGGTGTGTAAACTGGCAGCACTCTGTGTGCTAACAGTCTCCGTCTTTCCCCATAGCAGCCCTCCCCAGACACGGGTACCTTTGGACTGATGGTGTGAGGCAGGGGTCAGCTTCAAACAACCAAGAACTTCATGGCTGAAAAAGGCCCCGTGGTTCACATAAACCATGCACAGATGCACAGATGATCAAAGTCCTTTGATGCACAGATGAGACAGTATGGGACCTGTCCGAGGCCATGAGGCATGGAGAACTCACTCCCTCAGCTGGAGATGCTCTCCCTGGTCCCACTTTCCCTTGGCTGGCTGGAGGTGAAGGCCATGGGAAGCAGGCATAGCCCAGGGCACCAGGGAAAGGGAGGATAGATGATCCTGCCCGCCTATGAGGGGGCAGCTCTCAGCTGCTACGCCAGGTGGGTCGGCTGCTGTGTGCTGGGCTCCGCACGTGCTCTGTGGGAAGCCGGGACTCTGGAACCCAGGCCCCTCCTAGAGCAGGCACGCCGCACCCTGTGCTCAGCTCCTGAGCTGCTGGGCTGCAGCCGGAGGTGCGTTCCCTCTGCCCTGGCTTACCTTACCCAGAAAGAACAGAACGGAGCTCACTCACAGTTTAAAACACATTTCTGCACCGGTTCCAAAAAGTCTAGACTAGTCACTCTTGAGGGCTTTTGAGTTATTTCAAGGTGTCTCCAAAACTCCATTTTCACGGAGCGCTTTCTCATAAAGCATCTCATAATGAAGGTCTTACAAGTATATGTACTACGACTTCTAAATGAATGGCGCTACTGTGGCTATTAAAATATCGATTTATTGAATACGGCTTCTGATACTTCTAATACCTCGTGATAAAATCCAGCGCTTCTCTCTGGGAAGCAGCACTTTATTTCTGTAATGTCTAACCTTTGATGGCACTCATGTGTTACAGCTCTAATCAAATTAGAACAAAGGTAAATCTAAAAGGGAACTGTTGCTGAATTCAAAGTTGTTTTTTTATAAAAGATCTTTACTAATTCTTTCAATCAGCAGGTGCTATAAGTTGGGAAGCACTGATTTCTAGATCTTTCTGCTTGCCTTATGCAGCCAGCTATACCAGAAGACCTGTACTAAATGTCCCCGATGACATTGGTCCTCAGTGAGGCCCAGGGCTTCAGAGTAGAAGCTTGTGCCCATGGCAACGCCTGTCTGGGGCTCCTGTATCAGGTCACAGGCCAACATGCAAAGCTCCTGCAACTCTCCAACTGTGACTAATGAAGCTCAAATGCGTGGGCCTGGGGGTCAGACAGACCTACTAGCCTGAATTCCAAGCTGGTCACTAGTTAGCTGAGCAACTTTGGGCAGGAAGTTAACCTCTCTGGGCCTGTATCCTCACTTGTAAAATGGGAATAATGACAAGGTTCTTGTAATAATAATTGTAGCTGAAGTGTGTCAAGTGCCTTCTGTGGGCTAGGCACCATTCTGTGCTCTTCACATGCTTTAACTCATTTAAGCTCCACACCACTATGGGGTGAGCAGATCATCACACCCAGTTTACAGATGAGGAAACGGAGGCAGGGAGAGGTTACGCTGCTTGCCCAGGGCCCCACCGCCAGGCATGGTGAAGTCAGGATGTGCGCTCAGGCAGTGGGATTCCACAGCTCAGAGGATTCACGGGGATGAAGAACGTGCCTGGTGCACATAGCAGCGTTAGACAGGGAGAGAAGGAAGGGGAGGGACCGAGAGAAAGAGGCGTATACTATTCTTCCTTAACCCTTCCCTCAGCTGCAAGCACACTGCCTCCGTCCCTCTTCCCCTGCCTTCCCAGGGAGTCCGGTTTCCAGCTCCGTGTGCATTTCTCATGCTCCTGGAGGGTGGAGGAACCCAGCCTCCGGTACCTGGAGCCCTTCCTCACGACAATGACCTCGTAGCCCCTGCTCATTCAGATGGCTCACCCCTGTGGCTACTGTTCACCCGGGGCCGCGAGGGGCTTTCCCAGCATCTTGGGACAGAGGGGACATGAGGAGGGAGAAGAGGCTTATGCTCTTGGGTTGGCAGTTACTCTCCTTGTGTTTAGGTCCAAGTGAGGATTTAAAGATTAAAAAAAAAAAGTCTGGGGTGCAAGGATTGGCTTCGAGGAGATCCCTGAACCCCTGAAAGTGTATTCAGAGTTTTGTGCATAAGGGAGAGGGCCCAGAGCTTTCATCAGATTGAGTGTCACCTCGCTGACAGTGTTCTGCCAGGGCGGGATGCTTCTCTGCCATGGGAGGGGACCCCAGTTGGGCCGCTGCCCTAGGCTGGCCTGAACTTAGTAAAAGCGGCACCCGTGGGCAGTGCCCTGGGCGAGCGGCGCTTCTGGAAAACCACAGGGTGGGTTATGTTTCTCGGTGTCCCTGGAAGATGCCATCTTGCCCAAGCTCAGTCCCCCTCTGGCAGCACCAACTGGCGGAAGTACGCACCCCACCCTCCTGTCCTCAGCTGCCGTCTCCAGTGGGTGGGGGGCCGGGCTCAGGTTCCACGACTCTGAAGGCCGCCCTCCTCTCTGGCATAGCTAGTGACTCAGATCGGCAGCTGCCGCGAGGAAACCTCCGTTTGAGGGAAACAAAGCACTAGATAATTTGTTCTCGTTTGGTTTTTTAATTTCAAAGATAGGACTGGTGTTTGCTGCTGAATGACGGGTATAAATCAAGGCACTGGTTCCAGCCAGGTGGTTCCCGGCTGCAGCACAGGAACCAAGGCCTCCTTTAGGCAAACGGACCACCGCCTCCCAAGGGAGGCAGCGGAGTCGTGCCCGCCTCCACAGGGCGGTCAGTTATGTCTGGTCTCTGCTCCTCCTGGACCTCCCCAACCCCCAGGGAGCATGGTCATCCCCTCCCTGTGGCCTAGGTTAGTGACAAGTCTGCAACAGGCCCTTCTGTTGCCAGTTTTGGCCCCCTCCCTCACCGATCCTCCCCGGCGCTGCCAGAGGGGTTTCTAAACCACAGGTCTGCCCCCCTCACTCCCAGGACCTTCAGAACTAAATCGATTCCTCTACAGAACAGGCCAGTCCTCCTGCATCTCCATCCAGACCTCTCCCCCGAGTTCTGGAATCCAATATCCAAACCTGCTTCCTTAACCGCTCCTGGGGGACGATGAAAGTAGCGAGGAAAATAGTACTTGGACTAAAACTAAGGCCAGCAAGTGAAGAAAAACAACAAAATCTGTATTCGTTTTAAATTTGTACCAAGGCTTCTTACTGAATACTAGAAAAACAACAGAAGTGTCTTATACCTTTGCTCAGAGCCGCCTTGAACCCAGCTCTCGATGGGCCCGCTCACACACCCGTTCCTCCTTCCGCCCCAGCTTGGGAAATGATACCAGGATGCCCTGATCTGGCTCAAGCCCCAAATCTAGAAGTTCTTCTTTCCCTCATTTTCCTCCTCTCACGCCATCCCATCCCTCGGCAAATCCTGTCAATTCTACCTTCAAAACAGATCTCAAATCTGTCAACTTCCTCCATATTCTGCCGCCTCTTCAGTCTGAGCCTCTGTCCCGTCTGACTGGGATGCGGCGGTGGCCCCCTGACCGGTCTGCACCCACCCGAGTCCCTCCTAAATCCATTCTCCACACAACAGCCCCGACCTCCTGTCCCTCCTCAGCCCTGAGTGGAGGTAACGCTACTACTGACCCCACGGGATTTAAACATCAGCAAAACCTAATGACGCAACACAAAGCGTTGGGCACAGCCGGGCCCCGGAAGGCCTCCCCGAGCGTTCGTGGCTGTCAGCCAGTGTTCCAGCGAGCCTCAGCGGGGGCGCCAGCGCTTGCCCCCAACACCGTCTGAGCCCCCAGCAAAACCATCACTACCCTTTCCAGGAACTTCCTGCTTACTTCTCTGCCTCCCCACTGGAGAACCTCAAGATCAGGGACCACATTCAGGGGCTGTATCTTTATCTTGGAACCTGCAGGGCTGAACACAGGCTCTGGATGTGTGTGATGACTAGCTAAAAACCAATAAATGAACAGTGTTTATTGGCTTGCTTGAACAATGTGGGAGAGGTCTTAGGAATAGTCCACATTTATAATCAGTATTCACTTTGAAAACATCCACAAGGTCCTCAGAGATAATAAAAAAATGATATAAAAGGAGAAAAGATCCTAAGGGTCTGAGAAGAGAGTCTCTTGGGGTTGAGTGTATATTTTCTCTTCATGAGTGACCCGTCGCCCCCAGGGTCCACATTCAATGTTGAATTCAGAGGGAAGAAACCCCTTATAGGAGAACCTCCATCTATTCCAGCCCCACAGCCAATTCTGCCCAAGGAAAAAGTGACATGGGGCAAGTCCAGGGGACGCAGACAGGGACAGAATGGTGATAATTCCCTCCCAGGGGAATGTCATCATCCTGCAGAGTATGGCGGGGGCTGGCAAGGAAGAGGATTACGTCGCTGCACCATTACAGCCTGCACTGCCCCCATGTGGAACGCTGCACCATTACAGCCGACCTGGGAGTCTGGGAAAGGACAGCTCCTGCATCCCAGCCTATGTACCCTCCCTGCCTGTGCTCTGGACTCTCCTTGAACGGCATTCCCCTGGTCAGTCTCATCAGCCTCGTGTTATCCTGGACAAGCAAAAGGGGCTGGGCAAAGGCATCTGCAAGTGTCTCCCTGCAGTCATCATGCATTAGCTACGCTCTAACAACTTGTATTTACTCACCTCAAACAGCTTCTAATCCCTCCCAAGAGGCCATGTGTCCATCAGAATCGGGTTGGGTGGGCTTTCTTAGTATCCTTCAGACTCCCTCATCAGGCACTTTCTGTGTCCCACAAGTAGCGGCCCCAAGCAAAGTTTGCCTCAGGGCTTTGCTGCAGTCTCCTGCACCCAGGGAAGATCGAGGTTGCTCACTTTCCACAAACAGCTCTGGCCAGAACAAACCACTTACCCGGCTGGAGTGAAGACACCGATGCCGCTACTGAAGGTGGAGTCACAAGAACCATCGGGCCCTCCTGGGGAAAGAAAGAGGAACAAGGCATCATGATAAAGGCTGTTGGAGTCTTTAGAATGAACAAGACCCCTGTCACAAGGACCCACAGACCCTCTAGTCCCCCACACCTTGATTCTGGCTCTTGGAAAGGGATGTAACTCTGGAGCCCTGAAGACCCAATGCCTACTCATTCCCCAAAGCTTTTGGACAGTACCCATGCTTGTAGGTTTTTAGGCACAGTGATCTCACAAGGAGGGGGTCTCCAGGGCTGAACCTATCTGGGAAATCTCAGAAGGCATTGCTGGTTCAAGGGCCATGGATGTTAAAAGTGACTTCTGGAACACTCAACATCATAAGCCATCAGGGAAATGTAAATCAAAAGCCCAATGAGATACCATTTCACACCCACCAGGTGGCTAAAATAAAAAAGACAGATATTAGTAGCAAGTGACAGTGAGGATGTGGAGAAGCTGGAACCCTTATACATTGCTGGTGGGAATGTGAAATGGTGCAGCTGCTTTGGAAAAACAGTCCAGCAGCTCCTCAAAAGGCTCCAGACAATTAGTTACCATATGACCCAGCCAGTTCACTCCTAGAGAAATGAAAACTTACGTCCACATCAAAGACTTGTACACCATGTTCATAGCAGCACTATTCACAACAGCCATAAAGTGGAAACAATCCAAATGTCTATCAAATGATGAATGGATAAACAAAATGTGCTGGAGCCATACAATGGGCTATTATTTGGCAATAAAAAGGAAGTACTGATCATGCTACACGGACGAACCTTGAAAACATTATGCTAGATGACAGAAAGCAGTCACAAAGGATCACATATTTTGATCCCATTTATATGAAATGTCTAGAATAGGCAGATCTATATAGACAGAAAGTAGATTAGAGGTTGCTGAGGACTAGAGGAGACAAGGGTGTGATGGCCATTTTCTTAAATTAAAAAAAAAAAAAACCTTTAAGATAATTTTAGATTTACAGAAAAGTTGCAAAAATAGTACAGAATTCTCGATATTCTTCACCTAGCTGCTCCTAATATTAGTATTATACACACCCATAGCTCAATGATCAAACCAGGAAAGTGGCATTGATACAGTATTACTAACTAAACTACAGACCTAATCCAATTTCACCGCTCATGTCCTTTGTTCCAGGATCGAATCCGGAACCCCGCATTGCATTTAGTTCTCCTGTCTCCTTGGTCCCCTCCACTCTGTGACAGTTCCTCAGTCTTTTCATGTCTTTCATGAACATGCTTTTGAAACCCTTGGTCAGTTACTCTGTAGAACACCTCTCCATTTGGGCCTGTCTCCTGTTTTCTCATGACTAGGCTAAGGCTATGCATTTTTGGAAAAATACTTCTGAAGTGATGTGCCTTCTCAGTACATCAAATCAGGGGTACATGATGTCTATCTTTCTCTTTACTGGTGATGTTAACCTTATCACCCAATTTATGGTAGTGCCTACCAGGTTTCTCCCCTGTAAAGTTACTATTTTTCTTTTTGTAATGAATAAATATCTTGGGGAAGATACTTAAGACTAGACAAATATCCAGTTTTTTCCCCTCAAACATTCCCCCGTTGTTTTTATCATCCATCAGTGGGTGTTGCCTACAATTAGTACTATGGAGTTTGACTAATGGTGATTTTCTATATTCCTCTTTCCTTCTACATTTATTAACTGGAATTCTTCTATATAGAAGAGCTGTCCCTTCTCCGTCATTTACCTATCTATTCATCCATCCATCCATTCATTCATTTATAACATCATTGACCCATACATATTTTATTCTGTGGGTTACACATTAAAACTATCATTATTTATATTGTTTTTCAAATGGTACCAGCCCTGGCCTCTTAAAAGTTTTAAATTATACAAGTAACACATAGTCTTATGTTAAAAATTCCAAACACAACAAAGCAAAGCCCCCTTCTCTCTCATTTATTTATTTATTTATTTGGCTGCGTTGGGTCTTTGTTGCTGCAAGCGGGCTTTTTCTAGTTGTGGCGAGCGGGGGCTACTCTTCGTTGCGGTGCGTGGGCTTCTCATTGCAGTGGCTTTTCTTGTTGCAGAGCACAGGCTCGAGGTGTGCAGGCTTCAGTAGTTGTGGCACGTGGGCTCAGTAGTTGTGGCTCACAGGCCCTAGAGCACAGGCTCAGTAGTTGTGGTGCACAGGCTTAGTTGCTCCGTGGCATGTGGGATCTTCCCGGACAAGGGCTCGAACCCGTGTCCCCTGCATTGGCAGGCGGATTCTTAACCACTGTGCCACCAGGGAAGTCCCCGCCTTCTCTCTTTAACCTTCAATCTTACTTTATGGGCAGGTAACTCACTAATTTACTGGTTAGGCAAGGGTCCCTCTCATCTTTTCCCAGTCTTACTTTTTGTTTTGTAAACATAAATGGGATCAGAGTCTATCTTCTGCAACTTGTTTTTTTCACTTCCTACTGTGTCCTCAAGCTGCGCAACTCCAGTTGTAGACAATGGATGTCCGAAGTCCCCCCGTAAAGGGGGCCTTGAGTTCCACGCTGAACAGAAAAGCTCCGAGCTGCCGCCTGTCCCCTCTGGTCCCAGAGGTCCTCTGCGGGACAGGGCACAGCTCAGAGGGGGCACGAGGAGCTGTGGGCGCCAGCTGGGCCTGCTGAGCCGCCCGCCGTCGACCTGAACAGGCCTGGGGAAAGGTGAGGAGGACACGCGGGGTAGCCTGGGCAGGCCAGCTGGGAGCAGCAACTGGGGCTCCCTGCCGCTGGTGGCCCCCCTCTCTCTTGCCTTTTGGAAACACACGCATTTATAGATGAAATGATAGGATGTCAGAAACCGGCTTCAAATTAACTTCGATTGTTTCCTAATTTTCAGTCTTAGATATCACCCTTGCGTCCTTCTGCATGGCTGTGGGCACTTCTCCAGGATCCATTAGAGGGGGCTGCTGAGGTGGAGGGTCAGACACCTGCTGCTTTAATAGCTGTCGCCAAGCTGCCCTTTAGGAATGTTCTCCTGAGCAGTCATCCCCCCAACCCACCCAAAGCCTCACACTGGGATATTAGTAATCTTTAAAGTGTTTGCCAAGTTGATGAGTAAAAATGAGACACTGTTTTACTCTGCAATTCTGGGATACCCAGGCAAGCTGAGCATCTTTGGTTGCCCTTTTGTATCAATTCCCAGACTCAGGAGCCCCTGGGCCTGGGTCTGAGCCTGACTTTCGTACTCATTCACTGTGTGACCTTTGGCAGGTCACTTGCCTTTGCCCCCATTTCCTCACCTGTATAATGTGCTAACGCCACTGCCTGCACCAGAGGCTTGTTATGACAGTAAAGTAACATTTGTTAAGATGAAAAATCTGACCCACATTTATATTTATTTCCTAAGGATAAATTCTTAAATGTTATGATACACACTGCCAAAGGTATCTACCAGACAACGTATTTCATGTATTTACTCTCCACCTTCTTCCAGTAGGAATGTCTGTTTTTTCCAAAATCTCTCCAGGGAATGTGTATTTCTCTTATAACCACAGTAAAAAATGAGGGCGGGGTTAGGGGAGAGTGGAAGCGAAGGAGAAAGAAAAGATCCAGTTCAAATAACCTCCACGAAGCCTGGCCCGGTGCCCCCAGTCCTCTGTGACCACGTCCGCTGTCACACGATCACTCATCTGAGGATCTGTCCCTGAACTCCTTGCAGGCAGATCCTGGGTCTGATTCACTTACATCTGCAGTGTCCAAAGAGGGTGCAGATACACGCAGTCCCATCAAAGCATTGCAAATGGGTGGATTCCATTTCATGCTCACCCACGGAGGTCACCAGTCTTCCACTGGAAACTGTATTTATAGATCTGCTCCTCACTCACCACGTAAACTTCCATCCCTGACCCTCTCCGATCCCTCATTTAGGACTCATCAGGGGCCCATTACCACCTGGGCAAAGCTGATGATAAAAGACAAGCAAAAGCCCTGCCCCTGACAACCTTGCTAAGTAGTGGGTCTCGTTATAAACAGACATTAAAACAACTTGACACTAAAGCACCTGTTATTGGGAGTGTGTGGCCTATGCCGTGTGCTAAGAGCTTTACATGCAAAAATCTCCGAAACTCACAACCACACATAGGTTCAGTGTTTTCATTGTTGCCCTATTCAATGAATAAGGAATCTGAGGCATAGAAAGGCCAAGTGGCTTGTCCAAGGGCAACAGATATGAAGTCAGCAGGGCCAGGATGCACAGGCAGGCAGTTCTGACTGTGGACTCCAGTTTGTGACACCTGAGACAATCAGGGAACGTCATGGAGGGGAACTGGGAGGGCGCATCAAGCGCCTAGGAACTCAGAATCGGAGAAAGGACACGGCACTGTGGACCCCCCAAGTGGCAGGGCAAAGGGGGAGCCAGAGCAAGTGGAGGGGGCTGGGAGCAGTGTGACACGAACAAGGGCCTGCCCTGCCTGAAGCCTCGTGGTGAGGGGAGAGGGAGAAGCACGTGCATGCACAAGCGTGTGTGTGCGTGTGCTCGCATGCAGAGGGCCTGGCTGACGGGCCTCACTGTGGGGCTGGCCCGGAGGTGTGCAGTGGAGAGCGCGGTGTGCTGTGGGACACACAACGCAGGCTGAGTCGGGGACAGGGGCACTAGAGGAGGGAAACCAGACAGGAGGTTCCTGCCTTTGCCAGGCTGCAAGAGTGGAGCAGAGTCAGAGTGAGAGTAAGCAGGAGGGCTGGATGAACCCGCGGACTGAGTAACTAAATCCTGACTCTCCTGGATTGCTGGTACCTTCGTAAAGTGGTGGTTAGTTACAAGCTGAGTGCGTCTGGAGTGGATGTGGAGCCCCAGAATTAGCTGCGGCCACCTCTGGGAACTACTATAAAGTGAGCTCTCCATCTGCTGAAGTGCTGTTTATGAGGCAGTAAAATCTGAAAGCAAGCTGCCTGAATGTATCCTCATTTAGGATAAATTCTCCTGAGCCAGGAGCTGTTTTTAGGAATGCTTAGGAAAACTGTCTAAAAGGTTAAATGAGCTGCATTGGCCGGGAATCGAACCCGGGCCTCCCGCGTGGCAGGCGAGAATTCTACCACTGAACCACCAATGCTCCAGCTGAATGCCGCTCTGCCCGCAGCTGCTTTGCTGCTCTGGCTCACAGTGGCACTGGCACGGCTGTAACCTGACACCTCAGATGGTCCAGCATGGAATGCTGCTCCATTCTGCTGGCCAAATCCATGGGAGGAGGCCCATGGGGCACACATGCCTGACATTCTGCTCTGATGAAAGGCAACAGGGGAAAAGGCTTTAGAAATTCTTTTGGCTTCTGGGGGGCAGGTTCCAGGCCTCAGTCTGTTAGCCTTAAAGATCGAAGTAGTTTCAGCATCAATTTACTCTTTGGCTGACTCTGGAAAGGAGAACATCACTCCAGAGCCGATTGGTGACCTCTCAGTGACGACAGAGGTCCAAGAGATTAGAAAAGTCTAGACTTCTAGAAAACATTTTAGAGAGTCAAACTCCAGGCTCCAATCGGCATAAAAGTGGTTTTCTTCATGTTAAGGATAAACAAGACATCAACGTTAAAGGAGTTTGAAGGAGAGCAGAATTCCCAAGGACCAAATAAACCAGAGCTGGAGCTTCCTTAACCCTCCCACCCTAAGAATGACTGGCACAGGAAAGGCAGCCAGCTTCCGAGTCACTGGATGTCTACCGCCAAGACTCAAGTGAACCCTGCAGACTGTACTCCTGCCATGCTCCAAACCTTTCTACATCGACTATAGCTGAACCCAGAAAAAGAGTAAAGAAAGCATTAATGCTCTTTGAGGCAGAAAGGGTTAAGAGCTGTGGGTTCTGGAGGCAGACTGCCAGGGTTCAAAGCTGCCAGACGGCCAGATGCTGGTGGTGGCACTTATCTTCCCTGCGCCCATCTGCAGAATGAAGATAACAGCAGTTCCCACCTCACTGGGCTGTTATTAGAATTAGGAGTTAAGATATGGGAAGCAGCCCTGGCTGGTTGAGTGAGGCCCCAGGTCAGGTTCTACAACCTCTGGGTCCCCGTGGCCCTCCCTGGGAGGTGAGGGGCAGGAGGCAGAGACCACTTACCACTGGCTGTTCCCTCCTGCTTTGCCAAGGAGTCATCAGGGTTGGGCTCTGCCTGCTTCTGAACCACTGGCTTTGGCTCGTCGGGCTCGTCGTCCTCGGGGGTGACCAGCTTCATCAGGCTCTGGTTGCACACGTTGGCCACCTCCTTGATGCCTGAGTCCACTGATGTAAGGAGCAGCCCGATCCAGGCTATGTTAGTGGGCAGACAGCCAGGCTGAACTGAGTCCCTGTTCTCCCTGCCACGCTGGGGTCCCCGCAAGATGCTCCTATGTCTCCTCACAGGGGCCCTTCCTGGTGGACCTCTCATCAACAGGATTTCTTCCACCCAACGTGGGGCAGTGTGAGCTCAGAGACTTGGCGCCTTGGGACCTGGGAGAGCCTCTCCAGATCTGTAAGTAACCAGGTGAGGTTTGGGGATGGCGGCATTAGCGCCATGTCCCTGGTGCTGCCCTGGTTCTCCCTGTCCATGTTCAGCTCCACCTCTTGCTGCTTCGATGCCTGGGGAAATGTGGAGGTATGATGGATCCTAAGGGAGCCCCCATCCCCCACTCCAGGGTCCTGCAACTTTATGGCCCCCTTTGGGGCTGCTCTTGTTTCCTCTCTCCAGAGTGAAGGATACTCTTCTTGCGGTCATCATAGGCCAGGCAGGGCAAGACAGCGGTCAGGATCCCAGAAGAGTAGGGCAGCATCACCCGGCCGGCCAGCTGGATGAACTCCCGCATCCAGCACATGGCTGTCAGCTGGATCAGGTCGTCTGGAAGGGGAATGGGCGGGTTCCAGGGGGTCAGCATGAGCAGCCAGAGTGCTCCTCCCACCGACCATGCCCACAGATGGGACTGGAGAACTGGAGGGCACCTGAGGGCTGGCACAGCTTCTAGCCTCACCAATACTCTCGCCCTTGCTTTTTCCTTCCAAAGGAACATACAGGTACCAGGGTGACACAGAATTACAATCCTGCGGCAGATTGTAAGAGTAGCCACAATTCTCTATCCCTCCTGTGTCCACTCCCCCGTAATGGGGCTCTGCGGCTTCTCTCATCAAGAGCTGGAGTTTACTTCCCCCCTCCTGGTATCTGGGCTGGCCCTGCTATTTTGTCCAAGAGAAGGTGGTAGAAATGATGGTGTGCCTGGTTCAAGCCTAGGCCTTAGAGGCCTTGCTCACGTCTATCATGTCTCTCGGAATCCACTGATGCCACATGAATGCACCTGGGCTAGCCCACTGGATGATGAGACACCTGGAACGACTGTTCCTGTTGCCACAGGTGACAGCTGGCAACAGCCAGACATGAGTGACACCACTGACCATGAGTGACACCTCAGCCGACCCTCCAGTTGACTGTAGGCACATGACTGAGCCCAGCCGAGCCTGGCCTAGGGGAGCAGGGCCACCCAGCTGACCCGAAGACTCAGGACAATAGCAAGGGACTGCTATGTGAAGTAACTGCATTTTGTGGTGGTTTGATACTCAGTAGAAGCAAAGAGATACACGACCCCAATCTCCAAGCATTTCAATTCACAGTGCTAATGCCAAGCCTGCCAGCAAGAAGGCCTCCAGATCTGATTCCCCTCTAGGGCCAGACCAAGTGAAAGGGCCTCCATGTTGACAGAATCAGAATCTCTCCCACAAGGACCCACCGCTCCAGGACCCACCGTCACACTGGTTCACACTCCCACGAGGACTCTCTCTGAGATGGGGAGACAGAAAGGTGCTTCTGAGGAGGTGGTGGTGGCCTTGGGGCCTTTACACACTCACCCGTGGTCTGGCAGTGGATCACCAGGATGTTGGCCATCTCAGCAAACTTAACACTGGAGGGGTTCTTTTTAATTTCCTTCAAGAATTCTCCAAGGACCACCTCACACCTACCAATGAGCAAAGGAGAAAGGAAATAGCTCATGCAGCCAGAGCCAGAGGAGCCGCCACCAGTGCCATTTCTGCTGTGCTCTGTGGGATACGCTTGTCAGATGGACCTTTTTCAGAGGCTGGGGGTGGATGATCTCCTAGCTCCTCAAAGCAGGAAGCACACGAGCCAGGAAGAGGACGGTGAATTTCGTGTTCTCCTGCCGCCGCCTGTCGGTTGGGTGTGGGGTACGCGTTCTCGCCGAGGGGCCCCTGCAGCTGCCTGCCCCTCCCCTCCTCCACTCACATTTTCCGAATCTCTTTGCCGTTGTCACCCAGGATCTGGAAGAGTCCATCCAGGATCTCCGGCAAATAATCCAGCAGGTTAATGTCTGGCACGGACTCCAGAACCAGGATCTGCCCCAGGGGAGGAAACCATCAGGGAAAGTCACCAGCCAGAGAACCCGCATCTCCTCGCCCATCCTCCGGACTGGCCAGTGAGAAGGGGCCCTGCTGAGGCATCTTTTCATGGCACTGCGGGTGTCCCATGGGGGAGGGGGTGCTAGTAGCTGTTGTTTCTGTTCAATGGGCAGGGGACGGCAATTTAACCCCAAGGCAGTTCAGATGCCCGGGGGCGGGGCGGAAGGTGCAGGAGGAAACCCATGGGAAAGGTGGGCAAGGCTAGAAGAGGTGTGACAGCTGGAGGAGTACAGCTGGCTTCAAAGGTAAATCTGGGTGTTTCGAGAAACAAGGAAGGAACCACATCCTCTTCAGAGGCAAACGTGATAGGCTTTGGGGGCAGAGATGAATAAACGTGTTTTCGGATTATCTGGTGTCATCGGCTCCTAGAGGGATAACAATCAGGCATCCCCACAGCCACAGGAAGTGCCCAGGTGAGCCAGAGAGCAGACCTCACTCAACTAGAGGCTCGTTATGGCTGGAGAAGGAGTGTCGCGGGGCCGGACCTTACCCAGGAGATGATGAACTGCCGGGCGTACTGGTTGTTGGAATAAATCCTCTCCCGCAACAAGGGGATGAAGCCCACCAGGTCGAACTTGTTGCTCTCCGTCACGATGTCCTGTGGGTCAAAGGCATGAGAGCTGCCTGCTGGGGGCGGGGCTGCCTGACCTGGCTGAATCCCTGGCCCGGGCTGGCTCCAGGGGTCAGGCGGACATAGAGGAAGATGACGGAGCCTGAGTCAGGCAGGAGAGGCCCCCGGAGCACCCCTCCTCACACAGGCTGAAGGACCAGCAAAAAGGATGCACTGAAAGCAGGAATCAAGGTCGAGAGAACTAATCAAAAGGCAAAACCCTGCATCTCTGTGGTCCGGATCGAATGCCCTGGTGAGCTGAGCATAAGCTGCCCCTGTCACTCGGGGCAGGGTGGGGCCAGCATGAGGGGACATTGGGGTGACAGAATGGTTCTGTATTTTGATCCTGCTATTGACATAACTCTATACTCTCATCAAAGAGCTGTATACTATTCCATTAACTGTATGTAAATGAAAAAAAAATTTTTTTAAATTACAAAGAGCATCCCAATGATAGAATTTATAAGCTGTACAGACAGATGGAAGAAACAGATGCTAAAAATAAGAGTGGGGACCAAGTACAAGTACCTTTAAGAGGCGGTCTAGGAGCTCAGAGCCGCTCTTCACATTGGGGTCTGGGTCAGCAGCCAACTATGAGAGCAGAGGTGGAGAGAGGGTCACTGTCAATATATAAGACAAGGAATCCACTGAAGTCCCACAGCAAAGGCCTTGGGACAGCCTGAACATCGCATGGGCACCTCTTTCAGTGCACAGATGGAAGACAGGCAGGGGAGGCAAGGAGGTAAAGCGGAACTTGGCAATGCCGCCGAGATGTGGCAGACCCCCGTTCTGCTCAGGGACCGCCGGGACCTGCTACCACCAGTCAGGTGGTTGCTTCCCGTTGGCCTTCCTCAGGGCTTTCCAATCTTACAATGCTGGGTCCTCTGTCCACTCCTGGAGGAGGGGACGGATCAGCTGTGAGGCTGATCCTTTAGAAACGACTTCAGGGAGGAGAACTCCATGACGATGAGAGAGGTGCTGATGAGCTATCAGGGAACCCAAAGCCTTTCTAAGCAGAGCTTTTTCTAGAGCTTATGGGCTACGCTCTCCTTGCAGGGGAAATACAGTCTGTACTATGGAATCACCACCTTCACCTTCTATAAGGGAGGTCAGTGCTCTCAAATGACTGTTTTTTTCCCCTCCAATTTGTGGTGGACTGATGCTTTTGTAAAATGCACTAAAAATAAATTAATAGAGGTGTGGGGGAAAAACAAACATAAATATTTACAAGCCCATCTAAAAAATATATCATTAGATTGAACAGACAACAAGCACCCCTGGTAGCATGTGCTTATCTGCTCCCCTTGCATCTGGGAAAAGGGAGGCCAGCGCTCAAGGTCCCGAAAGGTCAAGTCAGGTGTGTCGGGCGAGCTCAGCCCAGTCGAGTGAGGAGCGGTCACCTTGCTCAGCCCGTCAAAGAGCACGTTGAAGTGGGGCAGCACAGCGCCTCGGGCCACCTTGACGATGTTGTAGAGGGCCTCACACGCGTAGTAGCGCAGTCTGCTGTCAGCGTCATTGAAGCACGTCAGCACCGGCTCGATCAACTCCTTCAGGTAGAGCCCCGAGTCCTGCGATGGTGCAGGAGCAGAGGCAGCTCAGAATGGGTCAGACCTCGGGGACCCAGCCCTCGGCTCCCTTGGAGACGCTCAGGCCCTCGAGTGAGGGCTGGGCTAAAAGACCCTTTGCAAGTCAGCCTCCTGGGATAGGGGCCACGCCCAGGACCCAGGGTGCAAGGCCGCAGAGCCAGCCTTGAGGTCTGAGATGTGGAGAGAATGGCAATAAAGAAATCACAAGTCTGCAACACGCTGCTGGGGCTCGGGGGTCAGGGTCGAGGCCCTGGCTGGTGTGTACGTCCCTCCAGGAGAAAAGCTCACCTTGCCCAGCGCGATGGAGCAGGCGGCCAGGCCGATGAGGCCCCCTTTCCGGCTGTGCGGGTGCTGGGACAGGGCAAACTCCTGAGACAGCGTCTGGATCACATGCTTGATCTGCACGGTGTTGTTCTGGGCCACGAACTCCCGGACCAGCCTGGAGAGGGAGCAGAGAGGGGCTGCGGGACCAGCGGGATCAGGCGGCTCCTGCGGCTGCCGGCCTGGGGCCCGGGGCTGGGGTGAGGGAGGGAGATGACCGGTTTAGAAAGAGGAACTGGGAGTCAGGCATCTCGGGGCAGGGCTTTCCCAGTTCTGCTGCTGACTGGGAGGCGTTGGCTGGGTCACAGTCCTTTCCCTTTTCTGGGTCTCCGTTTCCCTTTGTCTACCACGGAATGAAGAACAGTGAGCAATCTCACTTCTGGGAATCTGAGAGAATGCACATGAACGTTGTGCTGGGGCCCCAAAACTGCAATGATCCACCGTCTTCATTCAACACTTGCTCAGCCCTCCATTCATGCACCCAAGCAGTTCTCTGTGTCTGTGTCATCATTTCCAGGGACGGTGCTGAACTGGGCCCAGGTCCAACAGGCACGAGCCACACACAAACAAGCACACGTAGCAACATGGCACAAGCAACACCACAGAAACAAGAATGCCACGGGCATGGGAATTCCCTGGTGGTTCAGTGGTTAGGACAACGCGTTTTCACTGCCGAGGGCGCGGGTTCCATCCCTGGTTGGGGAACTTAGATCCTGCAAGCTGTGTGGCGTGGCCAGAGGCAAAAAAAAAAAAGAATGCCACGGGAAGTGTCCCTGGGCTGACGGGGAGGTGCCTTCTGAGTCAGATCTTAGTACCATTAACAGGCATTTTCCAGGTAAAGAAAGGAAGGCAGGGAACCTCAGGCACAGGGAAGAGCCTGGCTAAAGGCGGGGGCCCCGAAAAGACACGGTGTATTTAGGGAAGGGTGAGGAGTCCGGTGTGTGGAAGGGGTGGCTGGGGACAGTTAAAGGAAAAGACGAGCCGGTGAAAGGTTTCCAGCAATGGGGTGACATATTTATGTCTATGTTTTGACCAGAGAGGCTGCCCTGGGTGGGGGTGGGCTGGTTTGACAGAAGGAGACTGAAATATCTCCAAGGGAGAACACCGTAGCTACCAGGGTCAGGAAGGGGGGCCTGAAATATGGCTGAGGCAGTGGGAAGCAGCAGGGAGAGGGGAGAGGGCAGGAAGGGTAGAGACGCCTGCAAGGTGCCCACCTGGGGGGTGATGCTAGCAGGGAGAGGGGGTCTGAGGGAGGCCCCGCCCGAGTGGGGGCGAGCAGAGAGAGGCCCAGCTCCGTCAGGCACCAGGGTCTCCTTTCAGAGCCCAGTGGACGTGAAGACACTCTGCCCTTCGGAGGCTCACAGCGTCTCTGCGGTGAGAAGCCTCATGTGGGCAAATGGTGGCATGAGGGGCCCAGATAACCATTGGGGAGCTGCGGCCTGGGGGTCAGGGACATCTTCCCAGGAGTGGGAACTGAGCTGGACCTCGGAGGAGGCAGGGACCCTGAGAGAAGGAAACAGGTGTTCCGGGCAGGAGGAAATGTGTAAGCAAAGGCAAGGAGAGAAAAATAGCCAAATTTGCCTGGGGTCCAGAGAACAGCAGGAAATCAACTGGGATGAGCTGGCCTGGCAGCTCAGATTCAGGAGAAGGGATCTCACATCATGGGTAACAGGGAAGCTGTTTGCGGGTTTTGAAGAGATGGTGAAAGGGTGTTTTAAGAAGCCATGAGATGGATGGGAACGGGGAGACTGTCCCATCATCAAGTGAGAGGGACTAGGACCAGTGTAGCAGCTGAAGGTGTGACGAGGGAGGCCTAGAGGTCAAAGACTTTTCAAAGTAGCTGCCTGGACTCATTGCCTAATTGCTCTGTGCCCATCACAGCAGGTACACTGCTCACCTATGGCATAAATGGGGGTCTCAAGCTGGCTCAAAGAATTTTAAGGACAGTCAAGTCCAAAAGGTATTAATTAGTTTGTGTGGTTCCAGCTCGGTGTCAGAAACCTGCTAGTAATTAGCGTTGTTTAAATAAATGTGCTGTCCTGTGAGGCTGTGACCACTCCTGCAAAAAGGCTGTTCAATGGGGATTACAGGGCTTGATAAAGATTCAATCCCGCAAGTTGTAGGGGGCATCTATCCTGTGCCTGGGACTGTGGCCACAGGTGAATCAAACAGGCCTGGCTCCTGAGCTGGTGGATGTGGGGGCAGAGACAGGGATTCCAGGAAGGGGCTGCGCAGATGGCCTGTGAGGGGCCTCTGGCTTTGATCTTTATAGGGTGTGATTCCACCAAGCCCACCCCAGGGGGCTGAGGGCTGTGGATGAACCAAGGGCCTCGGGAGGAAGCCAGTTCCATAGGTGCCCCCTCCCTAAGCAGTGTAACGAGGCGCAGCAAGGACGGCTCTACATAAACTCGCTGTATTCTCAAACAGGACAGACCAGCCAGATGAGGCCCAGTGGTGTGTCAGAGCTCTCTGACTATTATGACAGACACAGCCTCTTGAGAAAAGCCCTGCAGGTGCGCCAGAGAACAGCTAGAGCATTGGTGGTTCAGTGGTAGAATTCTCGCCTGCCACGCGGGAGGCCCGGGTTCGATTCCCGGCCAATGCAGTGCTGCTTTTTGGCCTCTTCCTGGCAGGCTCCCCCAGAGATCCTGCCGCAGGACCCAGCTCCTCAGCCACGCCCGGCCTGCAGCAGCCAAGGGGCTGCGAATCTCTGAGCACACTTCCCTGCTTCGTGAGCATGACCAGCAGCTGGGTGCTCCACAGAGGCACCACTGGCTGTGGGGCCCTTCACGCTGTAAGGGGACTCCTGCTGCACTCCTCAGCCTTGGCCAGTCTCCAGCAGGAAGCTGTGCTGAAGCCTGTGAACTGTAAAACAGCTCAACACACCACGTGAACGCGGGACGGGAGGACCCACACTTCAGAGAGGAGGAAGTCCCCAGAGTCTCAGTGGGCTTTTTGCTACTGAGAAGGAACGACTTGAGCTCTACTTTCTGTCCTGACGTCTGAAGGCAAATCAACTTCACACACACACACACACACACACACACACACACACACACACACACACACACACACACAACCTCCTGCCTTCTCTCCTGCTCTGGAGCCTAAGCTTCTGCCCTTGCAGCTATGCTGATGTGGCCTTCTATTCTGTGAATCAGCGTACAGACAAGGGGACGGGGGACTGGGGTTAAAGGGGGGTGCTCACACAGCTGTTCACAGCTGGAGCACTGGTGGTTCAGTGGTAGAATTCTCGCCTGCCACGCGGGAGGCCCGGGTTCGATTCCTGGCCAATGCAGCAGCAGCAGCAGCAGCAGCAAACTTTTTTTTTTATCATCCTAAGAGACTGGGTTTGACATTTCACACTGCCCACAGCATTGGGGATACAGTCTGAAAAACCTAGAATGGCTTTTTTCTAGCTTGAGTTTTCCACGCCTGTTTCCTAAATTCCACAGAGATCTAGATCTTGTGTCCCCTTGTTCTTGCGGAGTCCAGGATGTGGGGATCACCGAAGCCGCTGCAAGCAGCTGTGCCTCCCCTCCTGCCCAGACAGGCTGCCCGGAGACTCTGACTGCGCTGCCCCTGGGGAAGCCAGGCTGTGTGTGTTTCTGCTCCGTCCGCCTTAGAGCAGCCCTGAGAGTAGGAGTAACAACATTCATGAGGCTCCAGCAGGGCAGCAAAGGAGACCCAGCCCTGCCAGCAGCACAGCCCAGCCTGGAACCACCTCCTCGTCTGTCTCCTTGTTTCAGGTCACAAACGGTCCCTGAGCCACCGGAAAGGGCCCTCCTCCCCACTTGAGAGACGGCAAAGGGGATGCATTCCCTGCCCCTGAGGGGCTCTCTGCCAGAATCCCGTGGAGGGGAAACAAGAGAGGTCTCAAGGACTTTTGTGCAAAACAGAGAAAAAAAATCTGGTGAGGACAGTGCAAGGTGAGGAGGGGGCAGGCGAGAAAGAGCACACCCGGCAGCTTTCGTGGGGAGGGAGTTGGGTGTGGCTTCATGAGGGTCAGGTTTTGAAAGGGGTTCCGAAGGATCAGTAGGTGTTCATTCAGGGTGAGGAGGCCCAGACAGAGGGAACAGCATGAACAAAGGCTCAGAGGAAGGAGAGAGGCACTTGGTTTGGTAGCACAAAGGACACAGGTGGAGGAGACGTGGGTGACAGGGCCAGAGAGGCTGCGCCCACTCACGTGCTTGGCAAAGGAAGCGGCCTTTGCTTCTGGTGGCCGTGAGCAGCCACGGAAGGTACGAGTGATCTGCAGCGGTGGGTGGTAGGGATTTGAACAGCGTTTAGGGAACTCTGAAGACTGCAAAGGCTGACAGAGACCAAATGGTGGGAGAGCATGAGGAATGGGGCACTAACGTCAGGTGACAGCGGGCAAGTGTGACAGGGTCTCCTGAAGGGGGAGGAGATAGGCAAGGGGAATATCTATGTTCAGCACCCCCCGACATTCCCGTTCGCTCTACACCAGCTGCAAGGCCCCCCAACCCCGAATCTTACCAGGACGCAACTCAGGGCACCCCAGGCCATTACAAATACAATGGCCCATTCAGTTCCCGAGGGCCTGGAACCCCAAGTCTCCATCTGCACTTGGAGGAAGAATATTATCAGTGTCCAGGAGAGCGAGACAATGACAAACAGTGGTTCCCTGCGGAGGGGAAACCCTGAGAACACGTTCTCATCAAAACCATCCGTTCTTAGAGCACTGGGCCTGGCCCTGTGGGTCACCCCTGGGGCCACAGCAGGAAGACCTGTCCCACGAACCAAGCCCACGCTCTCTACCTGACAGTCAGGGTGATCAAGGCAGGGCCGGCTGACCTCTCCAGTCTCACTGCTCAGCCGCCCAGCACAACCTTCCTCTCCAGTAAGGGCTTCTTACTGGGCCCTGTTACGCTACTCCTTGGACACCTCCTGTCCATTCCACTCTGTGGGGAAGCTCCCGCTCCCTTCCACATCCTAGCCAGCCTTCAAAGTCCAGTTCAAATCCAACCCCCTGCTTTTCCTGACCTTCCCAGGAAGGACCACTCCTCCTCTGGACGCTGAAGGACTCGGCGACCCCGCAGTCTGTGCCAGCACTGCACCATCGAATGCCACGGGTTCTTTCTCACGTGTTTCACGTTTCTAGCTCCACAGCTCCTTGCCAGCGTCCCTGAGGACAGACTGGTGCCACAATCCTCTGCCTCTTGAGCGCCAGCCCTCTCCCCGCATCTAGAGCTCCCCACACAGTAAGTGAGGAATCAGTAAGCATCTGCCCAGGGACCCATCTGTGCAGGTGGGCGGGCCCACAGGGCAAGCTGTAGGGAAACACGGGCAAAGCCCCACGCTGCCGTACTGGTGACAAGGGGTGGCCTGCTCATCTACACCTAACCTGTTGGGTAAATCAGAATTGTATTTGGACGGGCCTAACCCCTAGTTTACAATCCAAGTTAGGAGGGACAAAGCACACCACTACCAGGATCTCCAAACGCACACTGAGAAGGACCAGGTCCCCAGGGCCGTGGCTGCGGACAGATGCCAGGATGTGACTTGACATGCGTTTGCCTCGGGGTGAACCAACCCCTTGGGGGTGCCCCAAATAGCCCCCGTCAGCAGGACCTGGTCTCTCCACAGGGCACAGGCAGAGAGAAAAAGCAACTACAAAGGGAAGCAGAGGAAGTGAAGTTTGAAATCCGGGCGCCCCCAGTTCCAGGCTAGTGTCTCTTGAAAAGAACACCCCGTTTCCTCTTTCATCTCCACATTTTGAGCCACAGCTGGGGGATCTCAACTAGTTCTGAAGTTAATATTTGGCCCACAAACTTATGATCACAAATACCAGTGACCTTTGCTGACATTAGGGTCACATGCATCGCTGTTCTATGTCCCAGAGAAGAGATCTCTGCTTCGTTCCTCTAAGAACTCTGGCTGACGAAGTATCCTCTAGAGATTGCTCAGAGCCTCCATTCTCAACTAGTCAGAGGTGTCGCAGAGTGGCAGGAACACCCATTCCCCAGGAGGCACAATGCCCATTGCTGGCCAACTCCAAGCTCTCGACACTGCTCTCAGCTTCACAAAGTGCCACACTCACTACCTTGTCCCTGATTGAGAAGAAGCCACAGACAGGCCAGGATGTGTCTTTCACCCAAGGAGAACCTGGGACCTCGTCTCAGCAACAAAACCACATCCCCGCACTGGGCCCCTCGGCCTCTGTAACGCAGCTCGGGGACCACCACAGGCTGCACGAGGACTGGGGAGCTGACCACTTGCCAAGAACACACTCTAAGTATCCCAGGGGTTGGTTATTCCTCACAGCAACCTCCTTCTGTAGTTATTATCATCTCACCATTTAGATTTGAAACAGAGCCTCAGGGAAACCAAGTCCCTTTCTTGAGGTCACAGAGGATCTGAACCTTGGCACCTACAAAGCCCAGGCCCCCTCAACTGTACACCAGTTCCTCCCACCCATCTTCTTAAAGCACGTCAGCTGCAAAGTGCACACACCCAATTACAGAGGGTACTTCCCTCGTGCAGAACTCAGGCCCCAACTGAAGTGCAGCTTTCTCCATGCATTTTCCCCACTGTCTAGTGTTAGACATCTCTGAAGCATTCCTCCGCCACACACGGGTGTACAGATGAGGTACATACTTGAGATGTTGAAATGAAGGTCTAGGGCTGGTTTTCTACCATTAAGGCAGGAAAGAAGTAACCACTTGCTGAGCACTTACTACATGCTAGGTAATGTGGTGGATGCTTTACACGCGTTCTCTCATTTAAACCTTAAAATAAGCCACGGAGCTAGGTACTATAATACCCATTTTACAGATGGGGGGAACTGAGGCTCAGAGATGTTACGAAACATATAAGGTCACACAACTTATGGATGGTAGGTGCAGAAATCAAACCCAGATTTTTCTGACACCAGGTCTGAAATCTAACATGTTACATTACCCCCTCTTCAAACATCAAAGCTCCCACCTGTTGGATGCCTACTGGGTGCCAGGCACTTTACATGCATTATTTCATTTAGCCCTATCTCATTTCATTTGTTGATGTCCAAATGGCCCGGCCAGGAGGTGGCAGAGGTTTCAGCCATTGCACGCACATTCCTATGTCTTCAGAGGAGACAGTCTTTGCTGTGGCTTTGTACTATTTCTAGAGAATTAAAAAAAATAATGCACATAATGTGTTTTGCACTGCATATGCTCATGTAACAGTATTAGTGCAAAATCAGAATCAAACTGTGATGTTATACACACCAAACAAGATCATACTCATTCATTAACTGCTGACTGAGAACCTGCTTTGCTCCTTGCTCCAAGAAGGACAGAAAGATAATCCAGAGTTGTGTTTATTCCTGTGCTGTAAAAATTTCAGCCTGGACTTCGGGCTGCCATTTTTTTCCTGACAAGTCCAATGAACCATCCCAGTTCTCTATGTAACACGCTGTAATCAGGCAACATATTCAGGCAGCGATTTCCCAAAGAGAATCTGGCAGGTAAACGTCTCCTCCATCTGCTTTGCTGAGCATTTAAGTAACCTGGTTTCCACTTGCTCACTACTCTCCAATAACTGAACAGGAAAAGCGGAACATCTGCCTCTGAGGAAAGGCCCAAGAGCTTCTGAAAAGGCCCAAGAGTTAGTTAAGTAGCAAAATATACTGAGCATCCACTGGGTATAATCAGTGGAAAAACTGTAAAGGAGACAGCAAGAGGCATGTTTGGATCTCAGGTGACAATAGACCACTGAATAAGTGCTTCCCTCACACTGTAACGCAACCTACAGGCACTCTTATTTTTTAAAATTGAGATATTATTCACATGCCATAAATTCACTCTTTAAACGTGTACAATTAATTCAGTGAATTTTAGTATATTCACAAAGCTGTGCAAGTGTCACCACAATCAATTTTACACTTTTTTTAGTCATCCCCAGAAGAAAACCTGTACTCATTAGTAGTCACTCCCCATTTCCCCCAAGCCCCCTCCCCCAAGCCCTAGGCAACCACTGATCTACACTGTCTCTGTGGATTTGCCTATGAATCCACACAAATGAAATGATACAATACCTGGCCTTTTGTGACTGGCTTCTTTCACTTAGCATAATGTTTTCTATGTGCAATTTTTTTCTGAAGATGAGTTAACTGAGGCACACAGACGTTAAACCCAAGGTCACAAACTCAAATGCTTACAGGAGCCAAGAAGGAGACACAGGTGAGAAGGCCAAGGGAGTTAAGACAGGCTGTAGTGAACTTGCCAACACAGGAAGCAAACTGGGGAGCCCATGTCCTGGCTGGGGGAAGAGCGTGGGCCCCTGGGTCCCCTACTGCTACATGGGAATGTGGGCCGCACAGAGCCACATCTTCCCATTCTTTAATAGAAGCCAGAAACCTGAACTTCACTGTGAAATTTCTTGATTTAAAATACCCTGCAATCCAGGCCAAACCAAACAGGTCTGCCGGCAGGACACGGCCCCTGGCTGCCAGTCTGTGACCCCTGGATGAAGCAATCTGCTGGGTGGAATTCTGACCCACACTCCAAAATCTGCCTGAAGTCACTTGGTAATAAACAGTGTCTCCCTAAAGAGGTGGTAGGCTCCAAAGAGCTAGGTCAAACTCATAAGCTCAACCCTGATCTGATCACAGAGCCCCAGGGATCCCTGCTCCCCATGCCACCCTCCCCACCCTGCCTTCCCCAGCAGGCAGGGACTCATCCCTCAGGAGCTCTGATCCTGGAGCCCCTCCTTGGGCTTCGGTGTTCTCAGGGCGCAGGGCCTGGGCACCTCCATTTGCTGGCTTTGGGAACTCAAAGTTCAGGAACACCAGAGACTTGCCAGTGAGCCCATCCCTGGTCACCACGAAGGGCATCATCTCTCCCAGCCTGCAGTGAGGGCCCTGGCACCGCAGTGAGGGAGCACCCACCGCACTTATCAGAGCGCCTGCTGGCGTCTCTCCCCCACGCTAGACTCTCCCGGAGAGCAGGGCCTGGGGTGTCACCAACCCCGTCCTCAGGACTCATCAGGGACTATAACCCCTGACACCCAGGCCCGCAAAGCCCGCCACAGCCATTCTAGAATCTTAGCCTCAGGGCCTTATCCCTGAGAAGCTGTGCGGGCGTGCTGAGCCAGGCTGTGGGGTGAAGGCTCTCCAGGACTGTGCACAGCAGGCTCACATAGTCAGCCGTCAGATCCTGGTCACCTAACACAGCCCGGTCTTGAGAGCCTAGAGTCTGGGGTCCTTCAGTCGAGCCAAGCATCCGCCTCTGCGTTTTTAGTGTCTGAGAGCCCTGTCATCAAGATAAAACACCCTCTTCTTATTAGGAATTTTAATCCCTCACTCCAGCACCCCATGCAGTACTGGTTCTGCCACCCGAGCAGATAGATGGGTTCCAGAAAACAGAAAGTGGCAGTTAAAACTACCATGGGGGTGTTCAAGTATGACATTTTATTAAGTATATGTCTCCCTTTTGGAAGGGAAAACCATTCATTGTAATGGGGAAGCCTTTTGAGACAGATGAACCTGGGTTTTTAATCCAGGTTCTAGCTGTGAAACCTTGGGATGATGACTTACCCTCAAGGAGCCTCTGTTTCCTCATCTGTGAAATGGGGTAACACTACCTAGCTCATAGGGCAGCTGCGCAAAATAATGAGATGAGGGATGTACAAGGGCCAAATCCTCCTCCCCCCAAATAAGGCAGACAGCGTTTTACACGTGATCACTTTTTAAAATGATCAACGTTATGGACTGAATTGTGTCCCCCCACCCCCGCCCCCGGTTCATGCGACCCTAGTGGGAGTATTTGGAGATAGAGCCTATAAGGGAAGTAATTAAGGTTAAATGAGGTCATAAAGGTGTGGCCCTGATCCAATAGGATCAGTGTCTTTATAAACAGAGACACTACGAAGCTCCCAGGTGAAGCACAAATAAGTCCCTCTGTCCCTGAGCAAGTTGTGAAACACATACTCTGAGGAAGGACAAACAGGACACTGGTCGGGGAACTAAGATCCTGCAAGCCACAAGGTGCAGCCAAAAAAAAAAAAAAAGAAAGTGGTGCTTGATGAGAGAAGCAGCTAGGTGGTTCTGGACATACTGGATGTCAGAGCTGAATGGGAGGGTCCTTTTTAGTAAAATCCAAACCCTTTAGCTGAGGAGGAAACTAAAACCCAAAGCAGTTAAGGCAGTGTTTCTCAACCGGGGTGACTGTCTGTTCCCTAAGGGACATTAGGCAGTGTCTGGAGACATTTTTGGTTGTACAAGTGACAGAAAGCTACTGGTGTCTAGTGGGTAAAGATCAGGGATGCTGCTAAAAACCCTATAATGCACAGGACAGTCCACCACAACCAAGAATTATCTGTCCAAAAATATCAGTAGTGCTGAGGTTAAGAAACCCTGGGTTAAGGAATTTGCTGGAGGTCAAAGAATGAGTGTCACACAACAGACTAGATTAGAGCTGTACAAAGCGTTCTGCAGTGATGGAAATGTTCTAAAATCTGCACTGTCCATTATGGCAGCTGACAGCCACATGTGGCTGTTGAACATGTCAGATATGGGCAGTGTGACTGAGGAACTGGATAAAATTTTTATTTTATCTTTAATAATTTAAACGTAAATAGCCACCCATGGCCAGTGGCTACCCTATTAGACAGGGCAAAACTACAATCTATATTTCCTGACGCCCAGACTGGCATTCTTTCACAGCCTGCCTCTTTCTATTCTTTTGAAATTACCCACCCACCAGACTTTATCACAACGATTTGGCTGGAAAAAAAAATACAAATGTAAAATAACAGCAGAAAAACCTTAATGTTTGCAGTTAAACACCTTGTTTTGTAATTAAAAAAAAAAAAAAAAGCAAAATGTCAGATCATGGTTACAAATACAGTGGTACCCCGTTATCCAGTTTCAGTTACCAATGGTCAACAGCAGGTCAGAAAATATTCAATGGAAAATTCCAGAAATAAACAATTTCTAAGTTTTAAACTGTATGCAGTTCAGAGTGGTGAGATGAAATCCTGTGCTATCCCACCAGGACATTAGTCATCCCTTCCTCCAGCATATCTATGCTGTATATGATACCCACACACTTAGTAGCTTCTGGGTTATCAGATCGGCTGTCGGTATCGCAGTGCTTATGTTCAAATAGCCCTTATTTTACTTAATAATGGCCCTAAAGTGCAATGCTGGTGATGCCGGTCATTAGGATATTCTCTTACTGTGCTTAAACTTTACCATACAAACGTATGTATGGGAAAAAACATAGTATATATAGAGCTTCGTATCATCCAAGGTTTCAGGCATCCACTGCGTGTCTGGGGACATATCCCCCACAGATAAGAGGGTACTACTGTACGTGTAATAAGACTGCAAAAACAAGAACAAATAATTCCTTCTTTCACTTGCAGAGAAGCGTGATATGACAGAGATAAACAGCCCTCTGAGCCTTGAGGTTTTGGCTGATTTCTCCACTTGGTCAACTTACTGTCCCTTTCACTTCTCAGAAGCTGGGTAGGAAATGAGGCAGGTCAACATCGTTAGCAAATTCTCATGCTTCCCACCTCCCTCCCATCAGAGGTCACTCTCTGATTTGCTCGTTTGCATGGAGACCACACTGAGGACGCACCATGTGCCAGGCACCATGTGCCAGGCACTGTGCAAAGCACCACGCATACATTTCGTCCCTTCGTTCTCACGGCAGCCCCTTTGGGGTACCAGGAGGTTAAATAATTTGGCCCATGTCACACAGTCAGAAGCAAAGCTGGGACTGCCAATCTCCTGCTCTTAAGCACGGCCCTAAGGGCCTGAAACCTGGAGTAGCAACACTGGCTGCAAAGGCGTGAGGAGCTGCCCGGAGGAGCGGGACCCCTGCAGAGCCAGGATTGAGTCCCGGCTCCGCTCTCCACGACCATCCCGGGTGCCCGCGGCTCTTACTTCTCGATCTCTAGTGCTGCCACCTTCCGCTTTTCGTAGAGCTTGTCATTGAGGGCGCGCACGATGTTGGGCGTGAGCGGCGCGAAATCCTTCTCGGGGTTCATGGTGGCAGCTCGGGGCGATCCCCGGAGCCCCGCGACTCCTCAGCCCGCGGCAGCCCGGGCCGCGCCGGGGCTAGGGGAGTCTGCGGCTCCGCGCTGCCTCCGGCGCCGGCTCATGGACCACGCCGCCCCGGGCCGCCTGTCTCGCTCCGCCGCCGCGCGCCGCCTCGGAACCCGGGCCTGGACCCAATCTCCGTACACCTGTCCCTGGCCGCCAAACAGCTCACGAGACCCGCTCCCAGGCAGCACCTGCCGGGATCAAGGGGCAGCGGCCATGTTACTCAGATCAGGTGACTCTGCACCGACTTCCGCCTTCCGCCGCTAGAACCCGCCCCTCTCCAGCCACGCCCCCGCACGCATCCGCAGGTGGATTAGCCACGCCCCCACAAGGCTCCACCTTCTCCCATCACACTCCTGCTTGTAGGCCCCCACGGTATGGGTTTGGTTTGAGGCCTGCTTAGTAGGCTTGAATACCATGCACTCCACTGCCTGCACGTGGTAGGCTTGGAACATGGTGGGCTTCTGTACACGTTCCTGAGAACGAAGGGGCTCTTGGAGCCTGACTCGGTTAGCATAATTTATTCTATATCTACTGAATCCACTGCTTAGTCACCAGCCAGTTTCTCATATGCCAATGATTCCCAAATTAGAGTAACACCATCTTGATTTTTGCCATACCCTAGCCACTTGTACTATTATTTAAAAAATATTTTCTCTAATCAACGAACTTAAAAAAATTTAAAATTCCTACTTTAGCCTTGCTTATGCCCTATAATCATGGGTTTGAATAGTAATATATATATATTTCTAAAACACATAAATAAATTGCAATTAAAAACAGAATAATCTGTCTATTGTGACCCCAAAAGTGGGTTCACCTCTTGATGGGTATTGAGCCAAAAGTCACAACCAAGCCAAAGTTAGGGAGAAGGAAGCATTTATTATTTCTTGCAACAAGTAAGTAGAACACCAGTGATCTCTGCCAAAGCAGTGTCTCCCCCAACAGCAAATTTGGGGAAGTTTTAAGCTAAAGGTACATGGGTATTCATGAAGGGGCTTGAGCAGTGGAGAATTCAGCATAGAATTCGGGCCACAGTCTACAGAGTCCAAGCTTTAGTTGATTGAAGTCACGAGGGTCAACGTCATCATTCCATCCTCCTCCTAGGTGGGGGCCTTAGTTCTTGCAGTACTCAAAAACCGTATCAGATTGTTATGTACATCCCTTGAGGAGGAACTAGGACTCTGTTTTATAGTTGAACTGTTTTTCTTGACTGCTTTTCCTTTGTTCTTGCATTCCCTTACTTCCCTTAATATCAATGATTACTGAGACCTGTTCCAGGGCAGGCATTGTGGCCAGATTTAGGTCACAAAACAGCTTAGGCTGCTTCTATTATGTCAAGAAAGCCTTGCCTGTTACTCTTTCTTCAGGGACCCCCTACTCTACCTGCTTATACTACCACCTAAAATCTCAGGTACCAACAGTGGTTGTCACCCCACCATTTGGGACTCAGGATGTGTTATCATGCTCTGATACCTTGGAGGGCTGGGTTACAGACAGCAGAAGCCCCAAATGTGTTGCTTGCAGGTCTCCAGATGGATCCACTAGAAAGCAGCCCCTCCAAGTGCTTTGAAGTGTCACACTAAATCCTGGAACAGAAATTGAAGCTACGTGATAAAAATTTTAAAAGCACTTTATTGATTCAGTGTGGCTAAAGATACAGTAACAGGGAGATGCATCAGAGTTCCTTATCATAAGCTTCCGCATTGGACAGGGACTTAGGACAAGGCTATATCACAGTGGAACCCAATGAGGATTCATATTGTTAAAAAACAAAATTCAGCTGAGTAAATTTGAGGATCTAATTGGCTTTATTCAACAATTTATGACTCTGGCAGCATCCCATCTAGCAGACAGGAGCTTCAAAGAGCTTCAAAGACTTTTATAGGCAGAAAGGGGAGGGGGCTGGGAAGGAACTAGATGGGTTCAGGTATGTCACCATCCTTGGGAGAAGGGGGTTGTTTATCATGCAGATTACCTCACCAGAGCTGATCAGGTAATTCCAGATTAATTAGTTAAAAGTCACATTCCTGGGAGAAGCTGAAACTACAATTAGGTTAGCTATGAAGTCTTGATTTGCTGACGTGGGTTTAGCACAAGTGACTCAGTTTGGGCTTGTTGTTTCTTTTTTTTTTTTTAACAATGTGAACATAACACTGGTGGTACTTTTTTCTGAGTGAAAAGCCTCACTTAAAGCTTATAACAGTTTTGAAAATGGAGTGTTATTTTCAATCCACAGATCAGAATCTATGGGACACAAGTGAGGAGCTATAGGTGGGTAGAATTCTGAGATGACCCCTAAGAGTCCCTCCCTTTTGGGTATATGCCCTGTGCAAACCCCTCCCTTCAATTGTGATTGAGTCTTGTAAATATGATGGACTGTCATTCTAACAAGTATTATGTTATATAGCAGAGATTTTGCAGATGTAATTGAGGTACCTAATCATCTGACTGTGAGTTACTAAACAGGGAGATTATTCTGAGTGGGTCTGACCTAATCATGTGTGGACTTAAAAGCCATTAGAAGAGATTTTAAGTGGGAGGGAGATTCTCCTGCTGACCTTGAGAAGTCAACAGTAACAACAGTGAACTGTTTATGACAGGTCATTTGGTAAGGACCTGAGAATGGTCTCCAGTTGCTAAAAATGGTCCCCTTTTGTCAGTTGCCAAGAAAATGGGACTTCAAATGGCTTCAAGGAAATGAATTTTGTCAACAAACAGAGAGTTTGGAAGGGACTCTTTCCCCAGTTGACTCTCCAGATGAGGATGCAGCTGGCTGGTTCATTAGCAGGGGGTTTTGAAGATGGAATTTTAAGAAAAGGGTTGGTAGGTATAGATCTAAGCTTTCATAAATGCTTCTCTGCCTTAAGTCTAGAGGAAGAAATTCTTCTTGATAAGCTGGTAAGTTCTGCTGAAGTTTTCTTTTAGATTTTGGAGACAAGAATTTAACAATAACTTTGTGGTTTGTTACAAGATGTGTTTCAAAGCTGTAAGGTTTTTTTTTCCTAAGAACTACTTGTCTGTAGAAAGCCTTATTTCTCCCCCATCATTTCAACAATGTTTACTTTCTTTCGTAAATGAGACTTCTGTGACATCAGCATTGAATGAGATACACATTGAACCATGTTCGGCATCTGGTTTCAATTATTTTAGATTCAAGTGATGATCTAAGAAAGGAGGAGCCTCAGCTGAATTAGTTTGATTCTTCTAACGGTTTGGACTCAAAGCACCTGCCCATTTTACCATCCGCCTTTAGATTTCGGGGAGATTAAGAACTTAAGGTAGAGAATCTTTGAGACTGTTACAGAAAATTAAAAAATTCAGGTCTTTGTTCGTTAACCGGTCAGATGGAATTTGGGGGTCAGAAAGAACTAGAATGGTAAATTTAATTGTAACTCAAGTTGCACCCAATATTTAAAGACTACTAAATGTGCACGATACAGTAAAAATTCACACGGTAAGAAATTACTAAATGTTTAGAAATCCAAATTTTCACCTTTTTCTGTTTTTAGTACCCGCTCCCCGGGTGACAAAGTGGACTCAAGTTTCCGTTACCCCTTACCCAACAAGGGGTGGTGGTACTACACGCTTACCTTGGGGAAACAGCTTGCACTTTATAACTGGACAGGAAAATCGTTTGGTGAGAGAGAAGGCCAAAGGAAACGGAGGCAGGTGGCGTGACCGTAGCACAGGCCCGCGGTTACTCTTGAGGAGTCGGCCTCAGCCCCAAACCACCTGGACCACCTAACAAAACCGCTTTTCCCGCCGAGTCTCGCCCTCTGGCCTTTAAGTCACCACAGCCCGCCCACCCGAAGCCGTCGTCGTGGTAACGCTGTTTGGTCCCACCCCATCCCTTCGCCCCGCCCACCGCCTTGTATATTTGTAGCCAGCCGGGATTCGATTGGTCCATCCGTCCTTCACTCTGGGAGAGGTTCCGGGCTGCGGGGCTCTGGAACTCGTATTTGAATTTGCGGCGCCGGGAGTTCGTGGGGTGAGGAATGGAGCTGGACGTCTTGCTGGAGCCAACAAACTTGGTGGTGAGTGACCCTGAGGGGAGAAGGACGATAAGGGCGGCCGAGGTGCAGGGACGCTGAGTCAAACAAGCCGCCTCGAGATGGGGGGCTTCAGCTGGGCTGCTTCCCTCCCTGAGGCAGCCCCTCTGTTCGCTTCCTCGCAGCCTCTAGGTTCTTCTCTCACGTCGTTTTCCTCGCGTCTCAGAGACAAAGCGCCCGCCCCTCTTCTGTTGTCCCTGGAGGGAGGCTCCTCCTGACGCTCCCTTTTCGTCTTCTTTCCCGAACGGTGTCTCTCAGTTCCTTCCCTCCCCAGTAGCAACTCTCCGACCCTGTCGTGCTTACACCTTCCCCAAGCGTACTTGACTCCCCCCGACCTCTTTCGTAATTATATCCGGCTCTCCATCACCAGCACTGTCAGAAACTTTCTCCCTGCCCTTGACAGTGTGGAAAAGACTCCTGAGCAACTTGAAGCGCGGTATAAAGTGCTACAGAAAGGTAAGCTCTTGTCCCAGTTGTTGACTCTGAATGAGGATGGATTCATATCGAAAAAAGGATTATTTTGTTCTTGGTCGGACCCTGTTGAGACATACATTTCGTATTGGCGTTATGAATACTGTCTAGACCTTAAAACAGAACAAAGCCAATAGGTTTGTTGGCGTACAAACTTTGAGGCTTGATCCAAAACATAAAAACAACCACTGGTAGAAAAGACTTCTTTTCGTTAATTTCTGTGTTTATTATGATCTGACTCCCCCCCACCCAGCCCCCACGTACTGAATTTCAAATTGAGGTCAGAACCATTTAAGGAGTTTTACAGTGTAAATGGACATCTTTTCCTACATCCCCTGTGTTACTATGAAAATCTTCTTTCTTTCCAGTTTGATAATTCAACTTCATATTCTGGATGTCCAGCCTCTGGAAAACAGAGGTTCTTAACTTGGGGGGGGGGGGGTGTGTGTGTCATAGTTGCCTTGAAGAACCAAGAAAACCTTGGAGTTTTTTATAGAATATGACACGAAGAAATTTTATACCAATTTCAGGGAGTTTTAAAGTCCACTTTGAAGTATGGATATCCGAAGGACCTCAGTCCAGTTCTAGAGGTTTATTTCTATTTTTTTTAAAAAGTAGAAGTAGTTAAAGAGCCAAAGCAGCTAAGTGTTTTACTTCTAAAAAATGGCCGTCATTTAATTTGAGTTGGTTTAAGACTTGTAGTTCTCAAGGAAGTGGGGATTGAGAAGGCTGAAGCAGTTGTATTAGTGTTGCCAAACCAAACTTGGACTTGCTCCACCGTGCACAGTGAAGCCAATCTACTGACACTGGGTTGTGGTGAAGGAAAGTGCAGCATTTATTGCAGGCACCAAACAAGCAGTCAAGGTAGGTAATGCTCAAAAGGCCCAAATTCGCTGATGGCTTTCAGGGAAAGGTTTTTAAAGACCGGATGAGAAGAGAGGGTTGCCAGGTGTATGATCAGCTCATGGACATTCTTCTAATTGGTTGTTGGTGAGGTAATTGGGAGTCGATATCGTTAAATCTTCTGGTTCCAGCTGGTCTGGGTCAGCATGCAGTTAACTTCTTCCACCTGGTGTGGGTTTCAGTAACTGCAAAAGAGCGGAAGGATATGGCTCAGAACATTATCTATAGCCCTTAAGGAGGAACTAAAGGTCCTTGACTTTGTTTTATGGCTGAACTATTATTTGATCTTGCTTGATTGTTTTCCTTTGTTTCTGTATTTTCTCACTTCTGATTAAATTTTGTTCTTTGGGACTTGGGGAAGGCCTAGGAGGCTAAAGCTTTTCTACAAACAAGAGGCAGGTGGAGGACATGGGGGAGGGGAGAATCTGTGCTGGGAAGGCCCCATAGGATCCTACTCAGATACATTAGTAGCATAGCTTCAAAATGAGCACTGAGTTAAGAATTTTAGAGAAGATACTGAAATGCTTTCTAAAGTTATAGGAAGGTCATTCACAGATGAGGGTATGGGCACACAGGCATACAAGAAGACAGTTGATAAGATTTTGTATCTTTTTGAGTTAACATAAAAAGTAGGAAAATTCTTTTTTATTTCAGAGTTCAATTTGATATTCAATTAAAAAATTTTTTTATTGGAGTATAGTTGATTTAGTTTCAGGTGTACAGCAAAGTGAATCAGTTATACATATAAAATTCTTGATCAACAGGGAGTTAAAATAATTTATGTGGCTTAATTTTTTGGATGTTTTATATTAAAATATTTTTTATTGTGAAAAAATAACGTGTCCTGAATATAATTTATATTGTCAAGCATTATTTTTTTCACATTAGAACTTTAGTTCGCCTGAAACTTAGTTTGTGTATGATGTGATAAATAGCTTTTACTAAAACTTTTTCATTGTTCCGTTGCTGTTTGCAAAACCATGGCTCATGGGCCAAATCTGACTCACCATCTGTTTTTGTAAATAAAATTCTGTTGGAACACAGGCACATCCATTTGTTTACTTGTTGTCTGGCTGTTTTTGTGCTACAATGTCAGAGTTGAGTAGTTGTGACAGAGACTGACTATATGGGCTTCAAAGCTTAATATATTACTGTCTAGCCCTTAACAGAACTTTGCCAACCCCTGAAATATGACATCCTTTCCTCACCAATTGGATAATGTCATGTTCCCATATAGTTTCAATATATATGTGTTTGTTTTTGAGCTTTTCTAGTCTGTTGCATGTGTCTAGCTCTGCACATATAACAGTGTTTTAATTACTTTAGCGCTAAAATAGGGCAATGTCCAATAGGTTAACTGCTTCCCTTACTCCCTATACCAAGTTGTTCTTTGCCTTATTTATTCTTGGCCCTTGGATCCTTCATACTATTTTTTATTTTATTTTAATTAATTTATTTTTGGTTGCATTGGGTCTTCGTTGCTGCACGTGGGCTTTCTCTAGTTGCAGTGAGTGGGGGCTACTCTTTGTTGTGGTGCACTGGTTTCTCATTGCGGTCGCTTCTCTTGTTGCAGAGCATGGGCTCTAGGCATGTGGGCTTCAGTAGTTGTGGCACATGGGCTCAGTAGTTGTGGCTCGGGAGCTCTAGAGAGCAGGCTCAGTAGTTGTGGCGCACGGGCTTAGTTGCTCCACGGCATGTGGGATCTTCCTGGAGCAGGGCTCGAACCTGTGTCCCCTGCATTGGCAGGCGGATTCTTAACCACTGCGCCACCAGGGAAGTCCCCTTCATACTAATTTTTATGATCAGTTTATTAAATACCATGAGAAATCTTTTTGGGGTTTCAATAGGAATTGCTTTGAATATACACGTTAATTTGGGAAGAGTTGTCATCTTTACAATATTCAGTCTTTCCATCCGTGAACATAGTGTATCCTGATTTTTTTCATGTGTTTTATTTTTTATTTTATTTTATTTTTGGCCGTGGGGCATGTGGGATCTTAGTTCAAACTACGCCCCCTGCAGTGGAAGCGCAGCGTCTTAACCACTGGACCACCAGAGAAGTCCCTGTTTTCATATCTTTTAATGTGATATTAAGATTGTTTAGAGTGTTCATAAGGGAGATTGGTCTTGGTTTTTGCTTTCTTGTGATTGTCTGGTTTTAGAATTAGGAGAATGTCTGACTTCTTTAAATGATTTGAGATGTGTTGTATTCTTTATTTCTGGAAAGATTTTGTATAGGATTGGTATTTTTTTGTTAAATATTTGATAGAAAACACCAATGCTTCCATCCAGACCTGGCACTTTATTTGTGAGGAGGTTTTAATGAAATTTAAAAAATGAGAGTAAATTCTGTTTGCCTATAACTTACCATTTCTGGCACTTTATTTCTTCTTGTAGATTCAAGTTTTTATCAGTTTTCTTCAGTATGAAAAACTTCCTTTCACATTGCTTATGGTATGGCTTGTTGGTAATGAATTCTGTTAGTGTTTTTTTTTTTTTTTTTTTTTTTAATTAATTTTGGCTGTGTTGGGTCTTCATTGCTGCATGCAGGCTTTCTCTAGTTGTGGTGAGGGGGGGCTACTCTTCGTTGTGGTGTGCGGGCTTCTCATTGCGGTGGCTTCTCTTGTTGCTGAGCACAGGCTCTAGAGCACGCAGGCTTCAGTAGATGCAGCACGTGGGCTCAGTAGTTGTGGCTCGTGGGCTCTAGAGCACAGGCTCAGTAGTTGTGGTGCACCGGCTTAGTTGCTCCACGGCATGTGGGATCTTCCCAGAGCAGGGCTTGAACCCTCGTCCCCTGCATTAGCAGGCAGTTTCTTAGCCACTGCACCACCAGGGAAGACCTGTTAGTGTTTTTTTAACTTGAAAATGTTTTTAGTTAACATATTTTTAAAATTTTTATTTATTTATTTTTTAAAAAATTTTTTAAAAAAATTAATTTATTTTATTTTTGGCTGTGTTGGGTCTTCATTTCTCTGCGAGGGCTTTCTCTAGTTGTGGCAAGCGGGGGCCACTCTTCATCACGGTGCACGGGCCTCTCACTATCGCGGCCTCTCTTGTTGGGGAGCACAGGCTCCAGACGCGCAGGCTCAGTAATTGTGGCTCACGGGCCCAGTTGCTCCGCGGCATGTGGGATCTTCCCAGACCAGGGCTCGAACCCATGTCCCCTGCATTGGCAGGCAGATTCTCAACCACTGCGCCACCAGGGAAGCCCTTAATATATATATTTTTTTAAAGGTGTGACTCATGTCTTGTATTATGGCCGACTTGGCCCTTTCCTTCCTTACCTTTGTCACATCCAGTTCCTTGCCTAGATGTTTGGAATCTTGTCTCTTCTTCCACATCTTCCAAAGCATCAATTCCCACTACTCCACTCTTCTTTAGAGTCAGCTCTGACCTCAACCTCACTTGGGGCTTGAGGTTAAGTTTTTTGAGAACAGTGGGAGTAGCGGCATGTGACCATAGAAGGAGAGGCCTGAGAACTGGACGCAAAATGACAATCAGTTTTGGACAGGAAAACGCAGGAGATGAGTAGGAAAAGACAGACAAAGAAACAGAACACGTGGGAGAAGCACATGAGGGCATTTGTGTGCACCCCAAAGAAAATGTGCGAGAATGTACCTGCAAAATTAATCTTAAAGGAACCACGTTTTGTGCCAAAAAAATACTAATTCCCTATGTGACCTCAGGCAATTTTTTTCCTGTCTAGAACATAAGCTTCTCCTTAAGATGAAGGGGTAAACCAAGGTGATTTCTGAGAAACTTCCAGAGCTAAGATACTGTGACAACGGCCTGTGGGTCACAGAATTGATGTGAGTGAATGGACTGCCTTTAATGAGTCTAAACCCTCAGCCCAGGGAGCAGAGATCCAGGGATGAACTGGAGGGTAGGGAAGTGGAGGAGAGAGGAACTTGAGTACAAAACTTTGTGTACACGTGCACTTCTTTGGCAAAGGGTCCAGAACTATCAGCGGGGTCGGTGGCTCAAAGGGTCAGAAGATCTGGGTCTTGGAGACTTTTCTGTTTTGGAAACTGCATGGCTCAGAGACTGCCAAACCCAGCCCTCACCTTCCCTTCCGGCTCCCAGCAAGTCAAAGTCTATTGATCCAGGGAGAGAGGAGGTTTTTAGTTAGATATTTGGAGTCATTCTTATCTTTGTTCTCCTGTATGTAATGTCTTTTATTTTTTTCCTAGCTGCTGCTTTTTTTTTAAAAAGTCGGTTTTATTGAGGCTTAATTTACATATGGTAAAATTCACTCTGTTTAGGAATATAGTTCTTAGAGTTTTGATAAATGTAAACAGTGGTAAACTACCACCATAATCAAGATATAGAGTGTTTCTGTAAGTTTATAAAGTTCTCTCATGCTCCTTTATCAATTCTCAGACCCCATACCTATCCTCTAGCAATTGCTGATCTGATATCTGCCACTATAGGTTTGCATTTTGAGAACATCATGTTAATGGAATTCTGTATGCCTTTTATGTCTGGCTTCTTTAACTTAGCATAATGCATTTAAGATTCATCCACGTTGTTGCATGTATCAGTAGTTTATTCCTTTTTTTGTGTGAGTAGTACTCCATTATACATATGTACCATAATCTGTTTATCCATTAGCCAGTGAATGGACATTTGGGTTGTTTCCAGGCTTTGGCTATTAGCAATAAAGCTGCTGTAACCATTTGCCTACAGGTCGTAGATCTTTATTTTTGCTGGGTGACTACCTAGGAATGAAGCTACTAGGTCATATGATAAGTGTATGTTTAACATCCTAAAATACTGCCAAACTTTTTTCCAAAGTGGCTCTTCCATTTGTTTTCCTCTCCTCAGCACATGACAGTTCTAGTTATTGTACATTCACATCAGTTCTTGATGATGTTAGTAGTTTAAATTTAACTATTCCATTCCATTCTATCAGCGTGTATTGATGTTTCACTGTAGTTTAAAAAAAAAAAATTTTTAATGTTGGCTCTGCTGGGTCTCTGTTGTGGCACAAGGGCTTCTCTAGTTGCGGCACACAGGCTTAGTTGCCCCCGGCATGGGGGATCTTAGTTCCCCAACTAGGGATCGAACCCACGTCCCCTGCATTGGAAGGCGGATTCTTAACCACTGGACCACAAGGGAATTCCCTCATTGTAATTTTAATTGCATTTCTCTGAGGACCAATGATGTAGAGCATCTTTCATGTATTTATTTTCTATATGTATATCTTCTTTGGTGGAGCATTATTAAAATCTTTTGCCTATTTTTTGGACAGCTTTATTGTGTTATAATTAACTATAGCAAATTACATATAATCAAATCATAGTTTGATATGTTTTGGCATATGGATACACCCATTAAATCATCACTACAATCAAATTAATGTACATGCTACAACATGGATGGACCTTGAAGACGTATGCTTAGCGAAAGAAGCCAATCACAAAAGGCCACATGCTGTATGAGTCTCTTTATATAAAATATCCAGAATAGGCAATCCATAGAGACAGAATGTAAATTAGTGGTTGCCAGGCACTGGGACAGGGGAGAACGGGGAGTGGGTATGGGGTTTTTTGTTTTTTGTTTTTTTTGGAGTAGACATGGGGTTTTGGGGGGGGATGATGAAAATATTTGGAATTAGATACTTGTGATGGCTGCATAGGTTGTGAATATTCTAAAAAACTACTGAACTGTGCAGTTTAAAAGGCAAATTTTGTGGTATGTGAATTATATCTCAATAAAGCTGTTCAAAGAAAGGGAAAAAACTACTAGTTGTGATCCATTTATGGGTTATTCAAACAGCATTGTTTATAATTGCAAATACATGGAAACTAACTTAATGTCCATCAGTAGAAGAATGAGTATAGAAATGGTTGCATACCTTCAGAATGAAAAAGTGAAGAAGGTATTAAAATAATGAAGTGGAATATGGATCAATATGATGAACCTCACAATCATAGTTTGAGCAAAAAAAAAAAAGATTGCAGAGTAATCTCTAACAGGTATAATACCAAATTAAAGTTTAAAAATATGTTATAGAACACAATATAATTTATTAAAAGTATAAAATTGAACATGGGGATCATAAACATCAGTTTCCAGATAGTAATTAGTTGTGGAGATAACTAGTGGTATGTACTTGTAGTGGAGGAGGGGAAGAGAGGAAGAATGTCATTAAGGAAGAATTTATAGTGTGTTTAAGCTATATTTGGCAATGTGTTATTTCTTAAGCTGTATGATAGGTATATAGGAGTTAGTTTTACTTGATTTTTTACTTTTAGAATATTTCAAATAATTTTTATAAGAAAATGCAAAGGACACAACAAAATGGAGGTAGAACCTGGAAGGAATAAATAAGGTAAAATTTTTCTCCTTACAAAAGAACACAGGGACTTCCCTGGCAGTCCAGTGGTTAAGACTCCATGCTTCCAGTGCAGGGGACGCGGGTTCAATCCCTGGTCGGGGAACTAAGATCCTGCATGCGTGGCCAAAAAAATAAAATAAAAGGAAATGAAATAAAATAAGCCCTGATGACTCTCAAAAAAAAAAAAAAACACAATAGCGAATGTACCACTGAGGATAGATAACAACCAATTGAGAAAAGGATGTTGGGGGAAGACTGATTTGCATTCATGAAGTCGTAATCGTATAACTTCTTTTAAAGAAGTTGTGGTTTCCTTTGGAAATACTACACCAAGCAAAAATGTAAAGCATGATGACCTGAACGCAATTTCACTAATGCATATTTTGTAAAGTGGTTCTGCTCTCAGAAGTCAATCAAGTAGTCTCGGAGGAAAACAAGGATGTGGGGTGTGAGGAAAAGCCATAAGGAGATCTTTCTTACATGGGAGAGGAGCTCAGTTAAAAGGTAATCACCTAATCAGGAGGTCCCATGAGAAACAGATAACACAGCTGAAACGAGGGTAACTTGAATGGTTTCTAGTTTATTGGTATCAGTCCCTATTCTGGTTTTAGGGAATTATAAAGATTTGATCCCTGTCCTCAAGGAGGATAGGAATTTATTCTAACTACACCATCAAGCCTGTTACCTGGAAAGAGAAATTTTTGTAGAGAGGGCTTTATAGGAGTTGTAAGTTCAGAGTGCTAGGGTCATTTAAAAAGCACTACTCGCAGAGAAATGAAGCAAACAGGAGGCCCAAGGGACTTCCAGAAACCCAGACCTGCAGAATATGGATAGAAATTATTAGAACTCTCTACAGCTTCTTAAATTTAGAGACAGTCTCTGGTGTGGGTTGAATTGTGTCCCCCCTGCCCCAAAACATGTTTAAGTCTTTGACCCTTGTTATTTGTGAATATGATTTTATTTGGAAATAAGGTTTTTGAAGATTTTATCCAAGTTAAGATGAGGTCATACTGGATTAGGGTGGGTCCTGATCCGGTGTCTGGTTTCTTTATAAGAGAAAGAAGAAGATTTGAATACAGAGACACAGAGAGCACACACACTGAGGGAAGATTCTGGCCATGTGATGGTGGAAACAGATTGGAATTACGCAGCTGCAAACCAAAGAACACAAAGGATTTTCAGCAACCACTAGAAACTAAGAAGAGGGAAAGTGGGAGCCTTGTCTCAAGTCCTCAGAGGGAGCATGGCCCTGCTGCTACCTTGATTTCAGACTTCTAATCTCCAGAACTGAGAGAGGATAAATTTCTGTTGTTTTAAACCTCTCAGTTTGTATGGTAGTTTGTCACAGCTGTCCTAATACATTCTTCATCTTCATTACTTTTGCTAGGCACTGCCTAGTTCCCTACAGCAATTAGCAATAAAATACTTTAAAATGCAAATAACTACTGTGCTTGCTTGGTGAGACATAAATTAAAAGAAAAACACTGGGTAGGTAAGATTTTTTGTTTTTGCATAATGGAGGAAAAGATAACCTAAAATACCCTCTCCTACAAACATATATATATATATATCATATAAAAGTAAAGTCCCCAGGGTCCAGAAACAAAGTGCTGGAAGAAAAGAGCAATAAGGCTGCAGGCTGATCAAACTGCTATACTGAGAGTAAGGAGATACAGGTCTCAGTAATCAAGAGGCTTGAGTTTGTTTTTTTTTTAATTAATTTATTTTTGGCTGCATTGGGTCTTCGTTGCTGTGCACAGGCTTTCTCTAGCTGCGGCAAGCGGGGGCTACTCTTCGTTGTGGTGCACAGGCTTCTCATTGCTGTGGCTTCTCTTGTTGCGGAGCACGGGCTTTAGGGGCGCGGGCTTCAGTAGTTGTGGCTCGTGGGCTCTAGAGTGCAGGCTCAGTAGTTGGGGCGCGTGGGCTTAGTTGCTCCGCGGCATGTGGGATCTTTCTGGACCAGGGAGTGAACCCATGTCCCCTGCATTGGCAGGCGGATTCTTAACCACTGTGCCACCAGGGAAGTCCCGAGGCTTGAATTTTAGAGGCATACAGCCTCAAGAGATGAGGTCTTGGGGTCCTGAAGAGTCAAGTGGTTAGAAATCAGATCCCTGCAATTGGCCCTTCTTTATTTAATATAATTACTAATATATTAACAATTAAAAATACATTGATTTGATAGTTACCATCTTATTATTTGTCTCATTTTTTTTCTTTTTTTCTTTCTGTTGGATTGATTTTTTTAAATAATTTCATTTCCCCCCTCTGTTCTATATTCTTGATTTATCAAATCTATCATTGCCTTACATTTACTCTCATGTTTTCATATTTTGCTATTATTTTATATTTTAATTTTCTATGTATTTAAAATCCCCTAAGACGTTATCATTATTGTAGATTTACCTTTTTTTGTGACTTTTCATTCCTTCCTCTCCTAGCTTCCATTGGTGGGATCATTTTCCTTCTGCCCGAAGAATGCCCTTCAATATTTATTTGAATATGGATTTGTTGAGGACAGATTCTCATAATTTTTCATATATCTGAAAAAAGTCTTCATTTCACCTCCATTGATGAAGGATAGTTTTGTCAGTTATGGATCGATAGTTTGGTTTTCCCATCCCTTTGAGGGTGTAATTCCATTGTCTTCTGGTCTTTACTGATTTTCCTTAGAAGTTAGCTATCAGACTTACTTCTACACCTTTAAAAGGAACTTACCTCTTTGACTCCGTTTAAGATTTTCCCTTTTTGATTTTCAGTACTTTTAATATGGTGTGCCTAGGCTTATATATTTTTTTAATAATGCATACTGTTTATCCTTTTGTAGGGTTGAATCATGGCTTGATATATTTTACCAGTTTTGTAAAATTCTTGATCAGTTCTTCTCAGACATAGCTTCTTCCCCATTCTCTCCCTTTACCCCAGTAAGTTCTCTTGTCCCATTTTCAGTCATTTTCTATCCCTTCCCCTCCAACCCTAGGCAACCACTAATGTGCTTTTTGACTTTATAGATTTGTTTTGACTTTCTCTAATGTCATATAAATGAAATTATACAGTATGTACTGTTTTGTATCTGGTTTCTTTTCCTTAGTATTATGTTTTTGACATTAACTCCTGTTTTAGTGTGTATCAGTATTATGGTATTTCTATGGAATGAAATTCTTTTTTTTTTTTATGCTGCACCGCGTGGCTTGCAGGCTATTAGTTCCCCACCCAGGGATGGAACCTGTGCCCCCTGCAGTGGAAGCACAGAGTCCTAACCACTGGACCACCAAGGAATTCCCTGGTGTTTCTATATCTATATTTATATATTATAATTTGTCCATTTGTTGATTGACATTTGGGTTGTTTCCAGTTTGAAGCCATTATAAATAAAGTTGCTGTGAACATTTGTATGCAATCTTTGGGTTAAGTACCTAGGAAGTGGAATTGCTGGATCACACAGTAATTGTTCAATTTTATAAGAAACTGTCAAACTGTTTTCCAAAGTATTTATATGATTTTATGTTCCCTTCAGGAATGTATGAGAGTTGCAATTCTCCATATCCTTGTCAACACTTGGAACTATTAATTATTTGAATTTTAACTGTTCTAGTGGATATTTATTTATATCTCTTTGTGGTTTTAATTTGTACTTTACTGGTGTCTAATGACATTGACCATGTTTTTATGTGTTCATTGGGTATTCAGATAGTGTTCAGGATGTGTCTATCCAGATCTTTTGCCAATTTAAGAACTGGCTTGTCTTCTTTTTATTGAGATATAAAAGTTCCTTATATATTCTGTATAAAAGTACTTGGTCAATTACACATGTTCAGAATATCTTCTAGTCTGAGACTTGCATTTTCATTGTTTAATGATGTCTGTTCTAGAGGAGAAGTTTTTAATTTTGATGATGTCCAGTTTATCCGTTTATAATTTCATGATTGATGCATTTTGTGTCCTGAGAAATCTTTGTCTACCTCAAGGTCACAAAGATTTTCTTTCTGGGATTTATAGTTTCAGCTTTTGTATTTAGATCTCTGATCTATTTTGTGTTAATTTTTGTGTGAGGGGAGGGTTAAGATTCACTTTTTCCATATGGATATCCAATTCTTCTAGTACCATTTTTACCTCTCTCAATTGAATTACCATTGATTCTGGTAAGGAAAGGAGTACCACCTTTTTATTATCTATTATTTTTGGCTGTGTTGGGTCTTCGCTTTCGTGCAAGAGCCCTCTCCAGTTGCGGCGAGCGGAGACCACTCTTCACCGCGGTGCGCGGGCCTCTCACCGTCGCGGCCTCTCCCATTGCGGAGCACAGGCTCCAGACGTGCAGGCTCAGCAGTTGTGGCCCACGGGCCCGGCCGCTCCATGGCATGCGGGATCCTCCCGGACCGGGGCACGAACCCGTGTCCCCCGCATTGGCAGGCGGACCCCCAACCACTGCACCACCAGGGAAGCCCAGTACCACCTTTTTGAACAACCCTTCTGTGGTAACAATTATAATCTATCAAAAAGATGGAAGTTTAACTGCTTGAATAAAATGGAGAACAACCAAAAGCAGGCAGGAACTGGAGGAGTATCTGTTTGGAAAAGGGGAATGGCACTGCATGAGTTTCCCATGTGTATCACATTTATTACTCCAATATGCAGGCCAAGCTAAAACTTAAATAGGATTTTTGAGAGCAGGATTTGGGGTGACCTCAGCAGCTGGAAAGTGAGTAAGGAAATGACAGAATCACAAAGGGGAGCTCTAAATTTTGTTTATAAACTCACCCATATCATCACCTGACCCCTGAACTGGGCGTGCGTGAGACTGTTTTCAGGCAGTCCAGGTAAATCCAAAAGATCTGAACAGATACTTCAACTGTTGCCCATCAAAGGAAAAACAGTTTGGTGTTTGACTTCAGCCGAGTTAACTGCTTGTTGCAATAGAAATATCAGGATTCTTCAGAGAACCACAAAATAGTTCAGAATCTCTACAAATCATTCAGAATGTCCGAGATATAGTCAAAAAAATCTAGACATACAAAGAAACAGGAAAATGTGAATTTTGTCCAAGAGAAAAGACAATAAATGGAATCTGACCTCAACACAATTGAGACATTGAATTAGAACATAAGGATTTTTTATGCCTTTTTTTTTTTTTCTTTTCTTTTTTTTTTTTTTTTGGCCGTGTGGCATGTGGGATCTTAGTTCCCTGCCCAGGGATTGAACCTCTGCCCCCTGCAGTGGAAGCGTGGAGTCTTAACCACTGGACGGCCAGGGAAGTCCCTAGAACATAAGGATTTTAAAGCAAACATCATAAGTATGCTCAATAATATAAAGGGAAATTTGTTGTAATAAATTAAGAAATAGGAAATCTCACCAGAGAAGTAGAAACTATTTTTAAGAAGTGGTGTGGGACTTCCCTGGTGGTGCAGTGGTTAAGAACCTGCCTGCCAATGCAGGGGACACGGGTTCGAGCCCTGGTCCGGGAAGATCCCACATGCTGTGGAGCAGCTAAGCCCGTGCACCACAACTACTGAGCCTGTACTCTAGAGCCGGCGAGCCGCAACTACTGAAGCCTGTGCACCTAGAGCCTGTGCTCCGCAACAAGAGAAGCCACCGCAATGAGAAGCCCGCGTACCACAATGAAGAGTAGCCCCCGCTCATGGCAACTAGAGAAAGCCTGCGCTCAGCAACAAAGACCCAACTCAGCCAAAGATAGATAAATAAATAAATAAGTTTATTAAAAAAAAAAGTGGTGGTGGGGAATTCTAGAGTTGAAAAAAACAGTACCCCCCCCACCCAAATCAGTAGATGGGCTTAACAGCAGATTCGCATAACAGGAGAGTTAGTGAACTTGGAGACAGACCAATATAAATATCCAACGTGAAGATAAGAGAAAAAAGACTGATCAGAAGTGAACAGATGGGAACTATACTCAGTATTTTGTATAAGGGAAAAGAATCTGATAAAGAATAATATACATACATATATATGTGTATATATATCTGAATCACTGTGCTGTACACCTGAAACTAACATGACATTGTAAATCAACTATACTCCAATTTAAAAAAAAAAGTGAACAGAGCCTCAGTGACACATGGAACAATATCAAGATATCTAATATACACCTAATTTGAGTGCCAGAAGAAGAGGCAGAAAGAGAGGGGCAAAACAATAATAAGAATATGAAGAGACAATGAAAATTTACTAAATGAGGTGAAAGGCATAAATTTACAGAATGCAACGAAAAGCAGGGCAAATACAAAGAAAATGACAGCGAGGCTTGAGATTGTAGTCAAACTGTTTGAAAACCAAGATTAAGAGAAAATATTGAATGCATCTAGGGTAAAATGACATATTACTTATAGAACAGAACAGTATGAATTAGCATCCATTTTTCTCATAAACAGCAGAGGCCAGAAACCAAAGGAATGATGTCTTTAAAGTATTGAGAGAAAAAAAAAACCCAAACCAAACCCTTGTTAAACCTTCATTCTCTCTTCAGCAAAAATATCTTTTGAGAATGAAGGTCAAATAAAGCATGTTTTATTTATTTATTTTTTTTGGCTGCGCCACATAGCGTATGGGTTCTTAGTTCCCTGACCAGGGATTGAACCCGTGCCCCCTGCAGGGGAAGTGCAGAGTTTTAACCACTGGACCACCAGGGAAGTCCCCAAATAACGCATGTTTTAGATAAGTAAAAACTTAGAGAATTTTCTGCCTGCAGGTCTTCACTATAAGGAATGCTGAAGGAAGTTCTGAAATACCTAGGCACCTTTCTTGAAAATCAATCAACCTAATGTGCATTATTCTATTCCTGGACTCACTGTTCTGCTGATTTATATGGCTATCCCTTATGGTGCTACCATATACTGTTTTGAAATTAGGTATAATAATTCTCTAAGTCTGTAATACTTAATATCTAGTAGTGTCCCTCTTTTATTTTATTTATTATTAGTCATCCATTTTATACACATCAGTGTATACATGTCAATCCCTCTCTCCCAATTCATCACACCATCACCCCCACCCGCCGCTGCTTTACCCCCTTGGTGTCCATACGTTTGTTCTCTACATCTGTGTCTCAATTTCTGCCCTGCAAACCGGTTCATCTGTACCATTTTTCTAGGTTCCACATATATGCGTTAATATATGATATTTGTTTTTCTCTTTCTGACTTACTTCACTCTGTGTGACAGTCTCTAGATCCATCCACATCTCTACAAATGACCCAATTTCATTCCTTTTTATGGCTGAGTAATATTCCATTGTATATATGTACCACATCTTCTTTCTCTATTTGTCTTTCGATGGGCATTTACGTTGCTTCCATGACCTGGCTATTGTAAATAGTGCTGCAATGAACACTGGGGTGCATGTGTCTTTTTGAATTATGGTTTTCTCTGGGTATATGCCCAGTAGTGGGATTGCTGGGTCATATGGTAATTCTATTTTTAGTTTTTTAAGGCACCTCCATACTGTTCTCCATAGTGGCTGTATCAATTGACATTCCCACCAACAGTGCAAGAGGGTTCCCTTTTCTCCACACCCTCTCCAGCATTTGTTGTTTGTAGATTTCCTGATGATGTCCATTCTAACTGGTGTGAGGTGATACCTCATTGTAGTTTTGATTTGCATTTCTCTAATAATTAGTGGTGTTGAGCAGCTTTTCATGTGCTTCTTGGCCATCTGTATGTCCTGTTCAGAGAAATGTCTATTTAGGTCTTCTGCCCATTTTTTGATTAGGTTGTTTTTTTAATATTGAGCTGCATGAGTTGTTTATATATTTTGGAGATTAATCCTTTGTCCATTGATTTGTTTGCAAATATTTTCTCCCATTCTGAGGGTTGTCTTTTCGTCTTGTCTGTAGTTTCCTTTGCTTTGCAAAAGCTTTTAAGTTTCGTTAGGTCCCGTTTATTCTTGTTTTTTTTTTAAATTTATTTATTTTTATTTATTTATGGCTGTGTTGGGTCCTTGCTTCTGTGCGAGGGCTTTCTCTAGTTGCGGTGAGCGGGGGCCACTCTTCATCGCGGTGCGTGGGCCTCTCACCATCGCGGCCTCTCCTGTTGCGGAGCACAGGCTCCAGACGCGCAGGCTCAGCAATTGTGGCTCACGGGCCCAGTCGCTCTGTGGCATGTGGGATCCTCACAGACCAGGGCCCGAACCTGTGTCCCCTGAATTGGCAGGCAGACTCCCAACCACTGCGCCACCAGGGAAGCCCTATTCTTGTTTTTATTTCTGTTACTCTAGGAGGTGGATCAAAAAGGATCTTGCTGGGATTTATGTCATAGAGTGTTCCGCCTATGTTTTCCTCTAAGAGTTTGATAGTGTCTGGCCTTACATTTAGGTCTCTAATCCATTTTGAGTTTATTTTTGTGTATGGTGTTAGGGAGTGTTCTAATTTCATACTTTTACATGTAGCTGTCCAGCTTTCCCAGCACCACTTATTGAAGAGACTGTCTTTTCTCCATTGTATATCCTTGCCTCCTTTGTCATAGATTAGTTGACCACAGGTGCGTGGGTTTATCTCTGGGCTTTCTATCCTGTTCCATTGATCTATGTTTCTGTTTTTGTGCCAGTAGCATATTGTCTTGATTACTGTAGCTTTGTAGTATAGTCTGAAGTCAGGGAGTCTGATTCCTCCAGCTCTGTTTTTTTTCCCTCAAGACTGCTTTGGTTATTTGGGGTCTTTTTTGTCTCCATACAAATTTTAAGATTTTTTGTTCTAATTCTGTAAATAATGCCATTGGTAATTTGATAGGGATTGCATTGAATCTGTAGATTGCTTTGGGTAGTATAGTCATTTTCACAATACTGATTCTTCCAATCCAAGAACATGATATATCTCTCCATCTGTTTGTATCATCTTTTTTTTTTTTCTAACATCTTTATTGGAGTATAATTGCTTTACAATGGTGTGTTAGTTTCTGCCTTATAACAAAGTGAATCAGTTATACATATACATATGTTCCCATATCTCTTCCCTCTTGCATCTCCCTCCCTCCCACCCTCCCTCACCCACCCCTCTAGGTGGTCACAAAGCACCGAGCTGATCTCCCTGTGCTATGCGGCTGCTTCTCACTAGCTATCTATTTTACGTTTGGTAGTGTATATATGTCCATGCTACTCTCTCACTTTGTCACAGCTTCCCCCTCCCCATATCCTCAAGTCCATTCTCTAGTAGGTCTGTGTCTTTATTCCCATCTTACCACTAGGTTCTTCATGACCTTTTTTTTTTTTTCCCTTAGATTCCATATATATGTGTTAGCATACTGTATTTGTTTTTCTCTTTCTGACTTACTTCACTCTGTATGACAGACTCTAACTCCATCCACCTCACTACAAATAACGAAATACAATTTCGTTTCTTTTTATGGCTGAGTAATATTCCATTGTATATATGTGCCACATCTTCTTTATCCATTCACCCGATGATGGACATTTAGGTTGTTTCCATGTCCTGGCTATTGTAAATAGTGCTGCAGTGAATATTGTGGTACATGTCTCTTTTTGAATTATGGTTTTCTCAGGGTATATGCCCAGCAGTGGGATTGCTGGGTCATACGGTAGTTCTATTTTTAGTTTTTAAAGAAACCTCCATACTGTTCTCCATAGTGGCTGTATCAATTTACATTCCCACCAACAGTGCAAGAATGTTCCCTTTTCTCCACACCCTCTCCAGCATTTATTGTTTCTAGATTTTTTGATGATGGCCATTCTGACCGGTGTGAGATGATATCTCATTGTAGTTTTGATTTGCATTTCTCTAATGATTAATGATGTTGAGCATTCTTTCATGTGTTTGTTGGCAATCTGTATATCTTCTTTGGAGAAATGTCTGTTTAGGTTTCTGCCCATTTTTGTATTGTTTTTTTTTTTTTTTTTTTTTTTTTTTAATATTGAGCTGCATGAGCTGCTTGTAAATTTTGGAGATTAATCCTTTGTCAGTTGCTTCATTTGCAAATATTTTCTCCCATTCTGAGGCTTGTCTTTTGGTCTTGTTTATGGTTTCCTTTGCTGTGCAAAAGCTTTTAAGTTTCATTAGGTCTCATTTGTTTATTTTTGTTTTTATTTCCACTTCTGTAGGAGCTGGGTCAAAAAGGATCTTGCTGTGATTTATGTCATAGAGTGTTCTGCCTATGTTTTCCTCTAAGAATTTTATAGTGTCTGGCCTTACATTTAGGTCTTTCATCCATTTTGAGTTTATTTTTGTGTATGGTGTTAGGGAGTGTTCTAATTTCATACTTTTACATGTCCAGTTTTCCCAGCACCACTTATTGAAGAGGCTGTCTTTTCTCCACTGTATATGCTTGCCTCTTTTATCAAAGATAAGCTGACAGAAAAAAAAGAAAAAAAAGAAAAAAAAAAAAAAGATAAGCTGACCATATGTGCGTGGGTTTATCTCTGGGCTTTCTATCCTGTTCCATTGGTCTATATTTCTGTTTTTGTGCCAGTACCATACTGTCTTGATTACTGTAGCTTTGTAATATAGGCTGAAGTCAGGGAGCCTGATTCCTCCAGCTCCATTTTTCGTTCTCAAGATTGCTTTAGCTATTTGGGGTCTTTTGTGTTTCCATACAAATTGTGAAATTTTTTGTTCTAGTTCTGTGAAAAATGCCAGTGTTAGTTTGATAGGGATTGCATTGAATCTGTAGATTGCTTTGGGTAGTATAGTCATTTTCACAATGTTGATTCTTCCAATCCAAGAACATGGTATATCTCTCCATCTATTTGTATCATCTTTAATTTGTTTCATCAGTGTCTTATAGTTTTCTGCATACAGGTCTTTTGTCTCCTTAGGTAGGTTTATTCCTAGGTATTTTATTCTTTATGTTGCACTGGTAAATGGGAGTGTTTCCTTAATTTCTCTTTCAGATTTTTCATCATTAGTGTATACGAATGCAAGAGATTTCTGTGCATTATTTTGTATCCTGCAACTTTACCAAATTCATTGATTAGCTCTTGTAGTTTTCTGGTGGCATCTTTATGATTCCCTATGTATAGTATCATGTCATCTACAAACAGTGACAGTTTTACTTCTTCTTTTCTAATTTGTAGTCCTTTTATTTCTTTTTCTTCTCTGATTGCCGTGGCTAGGGCTTCCAAAACTATGTTGAATAATAGTGGTGAGAGTGGACATCCTTGTCTTGTTCCTGATCTTAGAGAAAATGCTTTCAGTTTTTCACCATTGAGAATGAAGTTTGCTGTGGGTTTGTCATGTATGACCTTTATTATGTTGAGGTAGGTTCCCTCTGTGCCCACTTTCTGGAGAGTTTTTTATCATAAATGGGGATTGGATTTTGTCAACAGCTTTTTCTGCATCTATTGAGATGATCATATGGTTTTTAATTCTTCAATTTGTTAATATGGTGTATCACATTGATTGATTTTCATATATTGAAGAATCCCTGCATCTCTGGGATAAATCCCACTTGATCATGATGTATGATCCTTTTAGTGTGTTGTTGGATTCTGTTTGCTAGTATTTTGTTGAGGATTTTTGCGTCTATATTCATCAGTGATAATGGTCTGTAATTTTCTTTTTTTGTAGTATCTTTTTCTGGTTTTGGTATCTGGGTGATGGTGGCCTCATAGAATGAGTTTGGGAGTGTTCCTTCCTCTGCAATTTCTTAGCGTGTGGTCAGAAAAAATGCTTGATATGATATCAATTTTCTTAAATTTACTGAGGCTTGATTTATGACCCAAGATGTGATCTGTCCTGGAGAATGTTCCATGCGCACTTGAGAAGAAAGTGTAATCTGCTGTTTTTGGATGGAATGTCCTATAAATACCAATTAAATCTATCTGTTCTATTGTGTCATTGAAAGCCTGTGTTTCCTTATTAATTTTCTGTTTGGATGATCTGTCCATTGGTGTAAGTGAGGTGTTAAAGTCTCCCACTATTATTGTGTTACTGTCAATTTCCTCTTTTATAGCTGTTAGCAGTTGCCTTATGTATTGAGGTGCTCCTATGTTGGGTGCATATATATTTATAATTGTTATATCTTCCTCTTGGATTGATCCCTTGATCATTATGTAGTGTCCTTCCTTGTCTCTTGTAACATTCTTTACTTTAAAGTCTATTTTATCTGATATGAGTATAGCTACTCCAGCTTTCTTTTGATTTCCATTTGCATGGAATATCTTTTTCCATCCCCTCACTTTCAGTCTGTATGTGTCCCTAGGTCTAAAGTGGGTCTCGTGTAGACAGCATATATATGGGTCTTGTTTTTGTATACATTCAGTGAGCCTGTGTCTTTTGGTTGGAGCATTGAATCCATTCACTTTTAAGGTAATTATTGATATGTATGTTCCTATGACCATTTTCTTAATTGTTTTGTGTTTGTTTTTGTAGGTCCTTTTCTTCTCTTGTGTTTGCCACTTAGAGCAGTTCCTTTAGCATTTGTTGTCGAGCTGGTTTGGTGGTGCTGAATTCTCTTAGCTTTTGCTTGTCTGTAAAGCTTTTGATTTCTGCATCGAATCTGAATGAGATCTTTGCCAGGTAGAGTAATCTTGGTTGTAGGTTCTTCTCTTTCATCACTTTAAGTATATCATGCCACTCCCTTCTGGCTTGTAGAGTTTCTGCTGAGAAATCAGCTGTTAACCTTATGGGAGTTCCCTTGTATGTTATTTGTCATTTTTCCCTTGCTGCTTTCAATAATTTTTCTTTGTCTTTAATTTTTGCCAGTTTGATTACCATGTGTCTCATCATGTTTCTCCTTGGGTTTATCTGCACTTCCTGGACTTGGGTGGCTATTACCTTTCCCATGTTAGGGAAGTTTTCGACTATAATCCCTTCAAATATTTTCTTGGGTCCTTTCGCTCTCTCTTCTCCTTCTGGGACCACTATAATGCGAATGTTGTTGCATTTAATGTTGTCCCAGAGGTTTCTTAGGCTGTCTTCATTTCTTTTCATTCTTTTTTCTTTATTCTGTTCTGCAGCAGTGAATTCCAGCATCCTGTCTTCCAGGTCACTTATCCGTACTCTGCCTCAGTTATTCTGATATTGATTCCTTCTAGTGTATTTTTTATTTCATTATTGTATTGTTCATCTCTGTTTGTTCTTTAATTCTTTTTTTTTAAAATTAATTAATTAATTTATTTTTTTAGCTGTGCTGGGTCTTCGTTTCCGTGCGAGGGCTTTCTCTAGTTGCGGCGAGCGGGGCCCACTCTTCATTGCGGTGCGCGAGCCTCTCACTATTGCGGCCTCTCTTGCTGCGGAGCACAGGCTCCAGATGCGCAGGCTCAGTAGTTGTGGCTCACGGGCCCAGTTGCTCCGCGGCATGTGGGATCTTCCCAGACCAGGGCTCGAACCCGTGTCCCCTGCATTGGCAGGCAGATTCTCAACCACTGCGCCACCAGGGAAGCCCTGTTCTTTAATTCTTGTAGATATTTGTTAAACACTTTTTGCATCTTCTCGATCTTTGCCTTCATTCTTTTTCCGAGGTCCTGGATCATGTTCACTATCATTATTCTGAATTCTTTTTCTGGAACGTTGCCTGTCTTCATTTCATTTAGTTTTTTTGGGGGGGTTTTATCTTGTTCCTTCATCTGGTACATAGCCCTCTGCCTTTTCATCTTGTCTGTTTTTCTGTGAATGTGGTTTTTGTTCCACAGGCTGCAGGATTGTAGTTCTTCTTGCTTCTGCTGTCTGCCCTCTGGTGGATGAGGCTATCTAAGAGGCTTGTGCAGGTTTCCTGATGGGAGGGACTGGTGGTGGGTAGAGCTGGCTGTTGCTCTGGTGGGCAGAGCTCAGTAAAACTTTATCCACTTGTCTGCTGATGGGTGAGGCTGGGTTCCCTTCCTGTTAGTTGTTTGGCCTGAGGTGACCCAACACTGGAGCCTACCTGGGCTCTTTGGTGGGGCTAATGGCGGACTCTGGGAGGGCTCACGCCGAGGAGTACTTCCCAGAACTTCTGCTGCCAGTGTCCTTGTCCTCACGGTGAGCCACAGCCACCCTCCGCCTCTGCAGGAGACCTTCCAACACTAGCAGGTAGGTCTGGTTCGGTCTCCTCTGGGGTCACTGCTCCTTCCCCTCGGTCCCGATGCGCACACTACTTTGTGTGTGCCTTCCAAGAGTGGAGTCTCTGTTTCCCCCAGTCCTGTCAAAGTCCTGCAATTAAATCCTGCTAGTCTTCAAAGTCTGATACTCTAGGAATTTCTCCTCCTGTTGCCAGACCCCCAGGTTGGGAAGCCTGATGTGAGGCTCAGAACCTTCACTCCAGCAGGTGGACTTCTGTGGTATAAGTGTTCTCCAGTCTGTGAGTCACCCATCCATCAGTTATGGGTTCTGATTTTATTGTGATTGCACCCCTCCTACCGTCTCACTGTGGCTTCTCCTTTGTGTTTGGATGTGGGGTATCTTTTTTCGTGAGTTCCAGTGTCTTCCTGTCGATGATTGTTCAGTTCGTTGTGATTCTGGTGTTCTCGCAAGAGGGAGTGAAAGCATGTCCTTCTATTCCACCATCTAGATCCTTTCAGTATCACTCTTTTAGCTTTTTATGTTTCTCTAAGACATCTTTGTGATTGTTGGCACTTTCCCATGTAAGTTTTAGAATCAACTTGTCAATTTCTACAAAAACCTGTTTGGGAGTACACTGAATCTGTGTTAGACCAGTAAGTTGGTAATTATCTCAGTAAGAAATATGATTTTTTCAGTCATGTGGTATCTTCTTTCATTTATTTGTATCATCTTTAAATTCTCTCAGTAGTGTTTTGTAGTTTTTCTTGTATAGGTCTTGCAGAAATTTTGTTAAATTCGTCCCAGAGTAGTTCATATTTCTTGATAATATTGCAAATTTTGTTTTCCTTTAATTTTTTGCTAATTGCTAGTATTTAAGAATGCTTTTGATTTTTGTAGATTAATTTAAAATTCTGTGATCTTGCTAAAATTCACTTGGTTTACATTTACAAAAGTTTTATCTGTGATGTTTTACTTCTTTCTTTGCAATATGTATGTCTTCTATCTATCTATCTACCTTTATTGTATCATCTAGGACCTCCAATATGATGTTTAATAGAAGTGACGGTACATCTTTGCCTTATTCCTGATCTTGGGGATAAAATGTTCAGTCTGTCTCCATTAAGTATGATGAAAGCTACAGCTTTTTCATAGTTGTTCTTCATCAGGTTGAGGAAATTCCCTTTCATTCCCTATTTTGCTGAGAGTTTTCATCACTAAGAGATGTTGAATTCTGTTGAGTGGTTTTTCTGTATCAGTTGAGGTGATCATATGATTTTCTTCTTTAGTCCATTAATATGGAGAATTACATTGATTTTTAACTGTGAAACCTACTTTGCATAGCTGGAATGAACTCCATTATTATGTGTTATTATTACTATAGTTATTTTTATATTGCCAAGTCAGATTTCCTAATGTTTTGTTAAGAATGTTTATGTCTAATTTTGGGAGAATATTGTGGTTCTCTAATTTTCTTTTCCCCTGTAGTGGCTTTGTATGATTTTGGTATTGTTGGTCTCATAAAATGAGATGGAAAGTGTTTCTTCCTTTTTATTAAAAAAAAAAAAGTCTGTGAGGAGTTAATGCTATTTCTTCCTTAATTGTTTAATAATATTAACTGAGTGGAACATACAGAGTTCCCATATACCCTGTGTTTCCACATATGCACAGCCTCCTCACTGTCAACATCCTGCACCCAGAGTACATTTGCTTTGATTGATGAACCTACATTGACACATCATTAACACTCAAAGTCCATAGTTTACAGTTTGTGTTCACTCTTTTTTTTTTTTAAGTTCTTTTTGATGTGGACCGTTTTTAAAGTCTTTATTGAATTTGTTACAGTATTGCTTCTATTTTATGTTTTGGTTTTTTGGCCACGAGGCATGTGGGATCTTAGCTTCCTGACCAGGGATCAAAATCCACACCCCCTGCATTGGAAGGTGAAGTCTTAACCATTGGACTGCCAGGGAAGTCCTTGTGTTCACTCTTGATGTTTTGTATTTCATGGGTTTTGACACAAGGATAATGACATGTATTCACCATTTCAGTATCATACAGAATAGTTTCACTGCCCTAAAAATCCTCTGTGCTCTGCTGATTCATCCCTCTCACCCCATCCCCCAACCTCTGGCAACTTCTGATCTTCTTATTGTCTTCATAGTTTTACCTCTGCAGAATATCATATGGTTGAAATCATATAGTATGTAGCCTTTTCACACTGGTTTCTTTCACTTAGTAATATGCATTTAAGGTTTCAACATGAGCTGTCATGCTATGAAAAGACATTTGATTTAGCCTTGAATAAAATTTCATTGTATTGATGTACCACAGTTCATCTGTCCACCTGCTGAAGGGCATCTTGCTTGCTTCCAAGTTTTGGCAATTGTGAATCAAGCTGCTATGAGCATCCATGTGCAGGTTTTTGTGTGGATGTGAGTTTTCAGTTCCTTTGGGTAAATATCAAGGAGCACAATTGCTGGGTCTTATGGTAAGAGTTATTTTAGTTTTGTAAAAAGAAAAACTGCCAAAGTATCTTCCAAAGTTGCTGTACAATTTTGCATTTCTACCAGCAACGAATGAAAGTTCCTGTTGCTCCACATCTACACCAGCATTTGGTATTATTAATGTTTTGGATTTTTGGCATTCTTATAGGTGTATAGTGATTTCTAATTGTTTTCATTTGCAATTCCCTAATACATTATGATGTTGAACATCTTCTCATATGCTTTTATGCCATCGTTTATTTTCTTTGGTGAGATACCTGTTAAGATCTTTTGCCGGTCTATTAATGGGTTCCTTTTTTTATTGTTGAGTTTTAAGAGTTATGTTCAACAACTGTCTCTGTTTGGTTTTGATAGATTGTCTTGGGGGGAGAACACTTTTTGTACTAGTGAGCTCTGAGTAAGTTCAATAATGACAGCCTTACATGTGAAGTCTTTCGTGTCCAATAATGACCCTTCTCTGGGAACTCCAACTTCTTGGACTGCCAGACTTGGCTGTGGCTGTTGTTTTTCAAGATTCCTGTGTACCTGGGGATGGGCAGATCAGCACAGGGAAATTAAAATGCCACAAAGCTCATTGTTCTTACTGAGATTCAGCTCTTTTCCTTGAATAATCATTGCCTAGATTGCTGCAAGTCTTTGGTTAATTTCTAGCGTTTTGAGAAAGTTGATTTTGACAGTTTTTGCTAGTGTTCTCATTGCTTTTATGGAGGGAAGTGTTTCCAGAGCTTTTTACTCTGAGATTTTCAATGATGTCCACTGTCCTTTTGTGAGCAATAACTTAAATTTGTAAGTTAGTGTTGTGAGACCTGGAAGAAATTCCTTGCCTGTAGAACAGGAGGACAAGAGCTCAAGTAAATGACCAGGGAAAGTAATATGCTATATGCATATAATGTCAGTTTATAATATATTTTATAGGTGCTGGATCTAGATGAGTCAAATTTTACTTGGTGAATAGTGAGTAGTTAAATCTCATCACCATATAACATGTAATGGTTTGTATCCTTTAAAATGAAATGAGGAATTACTATTTTTTTTGCAGGGGGGTCACAACATAAAATGTATTTCCTTTTGCAAGTCAGGGTGAAAAAACTTTAAAAGACACTATTCTAGGACAGTGTTTTCCAAACTTCCCTTTAGCCTGAAATCATAAGAATCTAACTTGGGGGCCTAAAATAGATAAGGTAGAAGCTGAAGACTCTGGTCCCATGTGATCCTCTCCTAACACCCCCTCCCCAGGGGTCACGGGCCCCAGGCCTGGGAATCTGCAAGGTCAGGGTTCACAGTCAAGTTACAGCACAGGTGCACCAACAGGGGTGCAGAGGGACAGCCTATGCAGGAGTTGAGTGTTCATGTTGTGGAGAAATCATTTGTTGGTTAAATTAAGGTGGCCTTTAAGGCAGGCCCCAAACACTCCCACCCGGGACAGCTAGACAGGCCAGCCCAGCTCCCCCACCGGCAACCACTTCATGGCCTGATGTCTGTACTATTCCACAGTGACACCAGCGCTTGTGGCCTCAGCTATGAGCTCTCACCTCCAAACCCTTGTTCCCAGCGAGAATTCAGCGGTGTCGGAACAGTCTCAGGGTTTGGGACGGAAGCAACAAACGCTGAGAGTCCCAAAGGCTTGCTCCCAAGATTTGTCTACGGTGCAGACAAATCGGCTTTATTTAAGGGACTGAGCCTCGTTTCAGATGACATTCGGACTTTACCTTCTAGAAGTAAGCCTTTTGTCTCCAATCAATTAGGTAGATGTTTGGAGTTAAGTTGTTTTTCTTGAAATGAGCAAATAATTTTGGCAAATTTTCTTCAACAAATACCTCAAACACAGCAGAATAAGTCAACATAAGGCCGTGGTCCACTTGGAAAAAAGCCATTTGACAGGGTTTATTCAGAAGATTAGAAAAAGCAATGAAGGCATCTACAGTATCTAAGTTCAAGATCAACACGGCTGCTATGAAGGCCATGCCCTGAACATAACCCACATGCGGTCAGTAACAAGTGTAAGCTCCCAAAATGCTGTGCAACATGTTGTGATATGGGCCACCTTGCTGGAAAATGCAGAGATTAGGGAATGTTCTGGAAATGTCTAGTTTAATAAACTCCAGACTGGCTTCTCTGTCTGCTGCTGAAAAACCAGCATCTTCATTCTCCACTTCAGAGCCTCCCGTGCTAAAGGACCACCACTGCTCCTTGGCTTGGGCAAGACAGATACCAAAGAGCTCCTGGGTGATGTTTAACTCGTTGCCAATGGCTAAGCTCCAGACTTTGCCTCTCACACTGGGAGGGATTCCCTGCCACCATAAATCTCGAACTTTCCTAGAGTACCGCATTGTTTCCCGGTTAGGCAAAATCTCTTTATTCCAAGTGAGGACGGCATTTCCAATACTTTATTCTAATCTGCATCTTTCTTCCAGCTGCTTTTTCCTTCTCTGGGCTTCTTTCAACTCTCATTTTTTGGCCTGAACCACCATTTCTTCATACTGTTGCCTGTGTTTCTGAGCTTCTTCAGCTGGCTTTGCTGAGAGATTTGCTGGTCTGTCTTCCAGGATGAGTGTGGTGGTGGAGAGAGGCTCAAAGTCAATATTCTTCCTCACATTCTGCTTTGGTGAGGGTGGCCAGCTAGGTCGTCCAGGCTTGTTTGTTTTCATATTCCAAGAACGCCGAGGGGCTCAGAGGCGCGCGGCCGGCGGCTCCAGGCCCGAGCCAGTGAGCGAGTGGGGCTCCATGGCGGGACCTTGGGCTTGGCTCCGGCGGCCGGGTGGGGCGAGGAATTACTATTTAAATCATAATCTAATATCCTCTTCCACCTGAAACTTTTTGCCATCTGAAATATCTTTTGATAGAAAAGGTATGTTTCTTGTTTCTTTCTTTTCCCTGAATATTTTAAAAATAGTGTTATATTTAAGATTACTATCAGGTTTTCATTTGAATTTCCTGAATGTATATAGCAGGGACTTTTGATTCTTTATTACTAGATATTTTTTTTCTCTCTAGTTGTTGCTGCTTATGGTGTATTATGGGGAGAGAAGAGGGGAGGATTGATTTGTGAAAGATAGGTTGTCGTGGCTAGACAAGTCATGTGTAGGTCAAGTTGTTTGTGAGTGACCTGCTAATGTTGTAGAAAGATTTCATTGTAGTTTTTTTTTTTTTTTTAAATGCTACATTTGCGCTTTTTTTTTTTTTTTTTAATTTATTTATTTATTTTCGGCTGTGTTGGGTCTTCGTTTCTGTGCAAGGGCCTTCTCTAGTTGCGGCGAGCGGGGGCTACTCTTCATTGCGGTGCGCGGGCCTCTCACTGTCGCGGCCTCTCCCGTTGCGGAGCACAGGCTCCAGACGCGCAGGCTCAGTAGTTGTGGCTCACGGGCCTAGCCGCTCCGCGGCATGTGGGATCTTCCCGGACCGGGGCACGAACCCGTGTCCCCTGCATTGGCAGGTGGATTCCTAACCACTGCGCCACCAGGGAAGCCCCATTGTAGTTTTATATTTTATTGAATTTAATTATACACACAGGGCAAATGAAAGGTGTAATGCAGTTGGTTTTGTGGTGTTTCATTCAATGTGATGGACATTTTATAAGTACACTGAAAATAGTGGGGAGAGGATTTTAAATCTGTCTACTTTTTATCATCTGAATTTTACACAGAGCTACGGTATAGTTAATCATTTAAAATTCTAGATTTGTTTTGCTCTGTTGAATTTGATTGAGTTATATTTGAGATTTAAAAGTTAGAATGGGGCTTCCCTGGTGGCACAGTGGTTAAGAATCCGCCTGCAAATGCAGGAGACACGGGTTCAAGCCCTGGCCTGGGAAGATCCCTTATGCCATGGAGCGTGTATATATATATATATATATATCCAGATCAAGATATAAAACATTTTCAGGGATTTCCCTGGCTTTCCAGTGGTTAAGAATCCACGCTTCCAATGCAGGGGGCGTGCCCTGGTTGGGAAACTAAGATCCCACATGCCACCATATTTGCAAATGAAGCAGCTGACAAGGGCTTAATTTCCAAAATATACAAACAGCTCATACAGCTCAATAACAAAAAAACAAACAACCCAATCAAAAAATGGGCAGAAGACCTAAATAGACATTTCTCCAAAGAAGACATACAGATGGCCAACAGGCATATGAAAAAATGCTCAACATTGCTAATTATTAGAAAATGCAAATCAAAACTACAGTGAGGTGTCTATCACCTCACACCTGCCAGAATGGCCATCATCAAAAAATCTACAAAGAATGAATGCTGGAGAGGGTGTGAGGAAGAGGGAACCCTCCTACACTGTTGGTGGGAATGTAAATTGGTGCAGCCACTATGGAGAACAGTATGGAAGTTCCTTGAAAAACTAAAAATAGAGGTACCATATGATCCAGCAATCCCACTCCTGGGGCATATATCCGGAGAAAACCATACTTAGAAAAGATACATGCACCGCAGTATTCATTGCAGCACTATTTACAATAACCAATACATGGAAGCAACCTAAGTATCCATCAACAGATGAATGGATAAAGAAGATGTGGTATATATGTACAATGGAATATTACTCAGCCATAAAAAACCAAAATAATGCCATTTACAGCAACATGGATGGTTGTAAAGATATCACACTACGTGAAGTGAGTCAGAGAAAGACAAATAGCATATGATATCACTTATATGTGGAATCTTAAAAAATGATACAAATGAGCTTATTTACAAAACAGAAACAGACTCACAGACAGAAAACAAACTTATGGTTATCAAGTGGGAAAGCGGGAAGAGGTATAAATTAGGAGTTGGGAATTAACAGATACATGCTGCTATATATAAAACAGATAAACAAGGACCTATACTATAGAGTAAGGGAACTATATTCAATGTCTTATAACAACCTGTAATGGAAAAGAATCTGAAAAAGAATATATATGTATATATAAAGAATATATATATATAAAGAATATGTATATATGTGAAGAATATATATATGTAAAGAATATATTTATATATAAAGAATATATATATATAACTGAATCACTTTGCTGTGAAACTAACACAGTATTGTATATCAACTATACTTCAATTAAAAAAAGACCTGTAGTACCAAGAAACCAGGAAAAAAATTTTTTCAACTACTGTATATTTACTTCATATAAATGTCTTGTGAACATTTTACATCATGAGTTTAAATTTTCTGTTCTGTGGAGATATTTTTACACTTTAAAAATTATTTTAAACATATTAAACATGGTTATTACATAATCTGTGTTTGATAATTCCAAAAAATGAACTCGTAGGTTTGTTTTTGCTGGTTTCTTCCATAGTGCATAGTTTGTTCCACCAGATAACATTTGTGTTTATTGCAATCTGGCTTTTTTCAGTGTGACTAGTCGCATACAACTAAAAAAAAATTTTTTTTTATTGGAGTATAATTGCTTTACAATGTTGTGTTAGCTTCTGCTGTACAATGCAGTGAATCAACTATATGTATACCTATATTCCCTCCCTCTTTGACCTCCCTCTCCCCACCCCATCCCACCCAACTAGGTCGTCACAGAGCACCGGGCTGAGCTTCTTGTGCTTTATAGCTTGTTCCCACTAGCTAGCTATTTCACGCATGGTAGTGTATATATGCCCATCCTAATCTCCCAATTCATCCGACCATCCCCTTCCCACCCCGTGTCCACATGTCTGTTCTCTATGTCTACGTCTACCTCTCTATTCCTGCCCTGCAGATAGGTTCATCTGTACCATTTTTCTAGATTCCACATATATGCGTTAATATATGATATTTGTTTTTCACTTTCTGGCTTACTTCACTCTGTATGACAGACTCTAGATCCATCCATATCTCTACAAATGACCCAATTTCATTTCTTTTTATGGCTGAGTAATATTCCATTGTATATATGTACCACACCTTTATTTATTTATTTATTTATTTAACATCTTTATTGGAGTATAATTGCTTTCCAATGGTGTGTTAGTTTCTGCTTTATAACAAAGTGAATCAGTTATACATATACATATGTTCCCATATCTCTTCCCTCTTGCATCTCCCTCCCTCCCACCCTCCCTCTCCCACCCCTCTAGGTGGTCACAAAGCACCGAGCTGATCTCCCTGTGCTATGTGGCTGCTTCTCACTAGCTATCTATTTTATGTTTGATAGTGTATATATGTCCATGCCACTCTCTCACTTTGTCACAGCTTCCCCCTCCCCATATCCTCAAGTCCATTCTCTAGTAGGTCTGTGTCTTTATTCCTGTCTTACCACTAGGTTCTTCATGACTTTTTTTTTCCCCTTAGATTCCATATATATGTGTTAGCATACTGTATTTGTTTTTCTCTTTCTGACTTACTTCACTCTGTATGACAGACTCTAACTCCATCCACCTCACTACAAATAACGAAATACAATTTCGTTTCTTTTTATGGCTGAGTAATATTCCATTGTATATATGTGCCACATCTTCTTTATCCATTCACCCGATGATGGACATTTAGGTTGTTTCCATGTCCTGGCTATTGTAAATAGTGCTGCAGTGAATATTGTGGTACATGTCTCTTTTTGAATTATGGTTTTCTCAGGGTATATGCCCATCAGTGGGATTGCTGGGTCATACGGTAGTTCTATTTTTAGTTTTTTAAGGAACCTCCATACCGTTCTCCACAGTGGCTGTATCCATTTACATTCCCACCAGCAGTGCAAGAGGATTCCCTTTTGTCCACATCCTCTCCAGCATTTATTGTTTGTAGATTTTTTTTTTTTTTAATTTTTATTTATTTATTTATTTATGGCTGTGTTGGGTCTTCGTTTCTGTGTGAGGGCTTTCTCTAGTTGTGGCAAGTGGGGGCCACTCTTCATCGCGGTGCGCAGGCCTCTCATTATCGCGGCCTCTCTTGTTGCGGAGCACAGGCTCCAGACGCGCAGGCTCAGTAATTGTGGCTCACGGGCCTAATTGCTCCATGGCATGTGGGATCTTCCCAGACCAGGGCTCGAACCCGTGTCCCCTGCATTGGCAGGCAGATTCTCAACCACTGCGCCACCAGGGAAGCCCCTGTAGATTTTTTGATGATGGCCATTCTGACTGGTGTGAGGTGATACCTCAGTGCAGTTTTGATTTGCATTTCTCTAATAATTAGTGATGTTGAGCAGCTTTTCATGTGCCTCTTGGCCATCTGTATCTCTTCTTTGGTGAAATGTCTATTTAGGTCTTACACCCATTTTTTAATTGGGTTGTTTGTTTTTTTGATATTGAGCTGCATGAGCTGTTTGTATATTTTGGAGATTATTTCATTGTCTGTAGCTTCGTTTGCAAATATTTTCTCCCATTCTGAAGGTTGTCTTTTCGTCTTCTTTATGGTTTCCTTTGCTGTGCAGAAGCTTTTAAGTTTAATTAGGTCCCATTTGTTTACTTTGTTTTTATTTTCATTATTCTAGGAGGTGGTCAAAAAAGATCTTGCTGTAATTTATGTCAAAGAGTGTTCTTCCTATGTTTTCCTCTAAGAATTTTATAGTGTCTGGTCTTACATTTAGGTCTTTAATCCATTTTGAGTTTATTTCTGTGTATGGTGTTAGGGGGTGTTCTAGTTTCATTCTTTTACATGTAGCTGTTCAGTTTTTCCAGAAACACCTATTGAAGAGACTGTCCTTTCTCCATTGTATGTTCTTGCCTCCTTTGCCATAAACAAGGTGACGATAGGTGCATGGGTTTATCTCTGGGCTTTCTCTTGTACCACTGATCTATATTTCTGTTTTTTTTTTTTTTAAAATAATTTTATTTATTATTTTTGGCTGCATTGGGTCTTCGTTGCTGTGTGTGGGTTGGGTCTCTCTAGTTGTGGCGAGCAGGGCTACTCTTCATTGTGGTGTGCGGGCTTCTCGTTGCGGTGGCTTCTCTTGTTGAGAAGCACAGGTTTTAGGCACGTGGGCTTCAGTAGTTGCAGCACGTGGACTCAGTAGTTGCGGCACGCGGGCCGTAGAGCGCGTGGGCTTCAGTAGTTGTGGTGTGTGGGCTCAGTAGTTGCGGGTGCACAGGCTCTGTGGCACGTGGCATTCAGTAGTTGTGGCGCACGGACTCAGTAGTAGTGGCTCACAGGCTCTAGAGTGCAGGCTCAGTAGCTATGGCGCATGGGCTTAGTTGTTCTGTGGCATGGGGGATCTTCCTGGACTAGGGATCGAACCCGTGTCCCCTGCATTGGCAGGCGGATTCTTAACCACTGCACCCCCAGGGAAGTCCCATATATTTCTGTTTTTGTGCCAGTACCATACTGTCTTGATTACTGTAGCTTTGTAGTATAGTCTGAAGTCTGGGAGCCTGATTCCTCCAGCTCCGTTTTTCTTTCTCAAGACTGCTTTGGCTATTCGGGTCTTTTATGTTTCCATACAAATTGTAAAATTTTTTGTTCTAATTCTGTGAAGAATGCCATTGGTAATTTGATAGGGATTGCACTGACTTTGTAGATTGCTTTGGGTAGTATAGTCATTTTCACAATATTGATTCTTCCAATCCAAGAACATGGTCTGTTTCTCCATCTGTTTGTGTCATCTTTGATTTCTTTCATCAGTGTTTTATAGTTTCTGAGTACAGGTCTTTTGCATCCTTAGGTAGGTTTATTCCTAGGTATTTTATTCTTTTTGTTATGATGGTAAATGGGATTGTTTCCTTAATTTCTCTTAGTATATAGGAATGCAAGAGATTTCTGTGCATTAATTTTGTGTCCTGCAACCTTACCAAATTCATTGATTTGTTCTCATAGTTTTCTGGTGGCATCTTTAGGATTTCCTAGGTATAGTATCATGCCATCAGCAAACAGTGACAGTTTTACTTCTTTTCCAATTTGTATTCCTTTTATTTCTTTTTCTTCTCTAATTGCCATGGCTAGGACTTCCAAAACTATGTTGAATAAGAGTGGCGAGAGTGGACATCCTTGTCTTGTTCCTGATCTTAGAGGAAATGCTTTCAGTTTTTCACCATTGAGAATGAAGTTTGCTGTGGGTTTGTCATATATGGCCTTTATTATGTTGAGGTAGGTTCCCTCTGTGCCGATGTTCTGGAGAGTTTTTATCATAAATGGGGGTTGAATTTTGTCAAAAGCTTTTTCTGCATCTATTGAGATCATATGTTTTTTATTCTTTAATTTGTTAATGTGGTGTATCACATAGATTGATTTGCATATATTGAAGAATCCTTGCATTCCTGGGATAAATCCCACTTGATCGTGGTGTATAATCCTTTTAATACGTTGTTGGATTCTGTTTGCTAGCATTTTGTTGAGGATTTTGCATCTATGTTCATCAGTGATATTGGTCTGTAATTTTCTTTTTTTGTGATACCTTTGTCTGGTTTTGGTATCAGGGTGATGGTGGCCTCGTAGAACGAATTTGGGAGTGTTCCTCCCTCTGCAATGTTTTCTAAGAGTTTGAGAAGGATAGGTGTTAGCTCTTCTCTAATGTTTGATAGAATTCGCCTGTGAAGCCATCTGCCTGGACTTTTGTTTGTTGGAAGATTTTTAATTACAGTTTCAATTTCATTACTTGCTATATGTCTGTTTATATTTTCTAATTTTTCCTGATTCAGTCTTGGAAACTTGTACCTTTCCAAGAATTTGTCAGTTTCTTTGAGGTTGTCCGTTTTACTGGCATATAGTTGTTTGTAGCACTCTTACAATCCTTTGTATTTCTGTGGTGTCAGGTGTGATTTCTCCTTTTTCATTTCTAATTTTATTGGTTTACGTCCTCTCCCTTTTTTTCTTGATGAGTCTGGCTAAAGGTTTATCAATTTTGTTTATCTTTTCAAAGAACCAGTTTTCAGTTTTATTGATCTTTGCTATTGTTTCCTTCATTTCTTTTTCATTTATTTCTGATCTGATCTTTATGATTTCTTTCCTTCTACTGACTTTGGGTTTTCTTTGTTCTTCTTTCTCTAGTTGCTTTAGGTGTAAGCTTTGATTGTTTGTTTGAGATTTTTCTTATTTCTTGGGATGAGAATGAATTGCTATAAACTTCCCTCTTAGAACTGCTTTTTCTGCATCCCATAGGTTTTGGGTCATCATATTTTCATTGTCATTTGTTTCTGTGTATTTTTTTTTGTTTATTTCTTCTTTGGTTTCTTCAGTGATCTCTTGGTTATTTAGTAGTGCACTGTTTAGCCTCCGTGTATTTGTGTTTTTTACAGGTTTGTTTTCCTTTAATTTATTTCTAATCTCATAGCATTGTGGTCAGGAAAGATGCTTGATATGATTTCAATTTTCTTAAATTTACTGAGGCTTGATTTGTGACCCAAGATGTGATCTATCCTGGAGAATGTTCTCTGTGCACTTGAGAATAAAGCGTATTCTGCCACTTTCGGGTGGATGTCCTATAAATATCAGTTAAGTCTTTCTCGTCTGTTGTGTCATTTAAAGCTTGTGTTTCCTTATTTTCTGTTTGGATGATCTGTCCATTGCTGTAAGTGGGGTGTTAATGTCCCCTACTATTATTGTGTTACTGTCGATTTCTCCTTTTATGATTGTTAGCATTTGCCTTATATGTTGAGGCACTCCTATGTTGGGTGCATAAATATTTATAATTGTTATATCTTCTTCTTGGATTGATCCCGTGATCATTATGTAGTGTCGTTCCTTATCTCTTGTAACTTTCTTTATTTTAAAGTGTATTTTATCTGATACGAGTATTACTACTCCAGCTTTCCTTTGATTTCCATTTGCGTGGAATATCTTTTTCCATCCCCTCACTTTCAGTCTGTATGTGTCCCTAGGTCTGAAGTGGGTCTGTTGTAGACAGCATATATATGGGTATTGTTTTTGTATCCATTCAGCCAGTCTGTGTCTATTGGTTGGGGCATTTAATCCATTTACATTAAAGGTTATTATTGATATGTATGTTCCTATCACCATTTTCTTAAGTGTTTTGGGTTTGTTTTTGTGGGTCTTTTTCTTCTCTTGTGTTTCCCACCTAGAGAAGTTCCTTTAGCATTCGTTATAAATATGGTTTGGTGGTGCTGAATTCTCTTAGCTTTTGCTTGTCTGTAAAGCTTTTGATTTCTTCGTTGAATCTGAATGAGATCCTTGCTGGGTAGAGTAATCTTGGTTGTAGGTTTTTCTCCTTCATCACTTTAAGTATATCCTGCCACTCCCTTCTGGCTTGTGGAGTTTCTGCTGAAAAATCAGCTGATAACCTTATGGGGATTCCCTTGTATGTTGTTTGTTGCTTTTCCCTTGCTGCTTTTAATATTTTTTCTTTGAATTGAATTTTTGTTAGTTTGATTAATATGTGTCTTGGTGTGTTTCTCCTTGTGTTTATCCTGCCTGGGACTCTCTGTGCTTCCTGGACTTGGGTGGCTATTTCCTTTCCCATGTTAGGGAAATTTTTGAGTATAATCTCTTCAAATATTTTCTCTGGTCCTTTCTCTCTGTCTTCTCCTTCTGGGACTGCTATAATGCGAATGTTCTTGCATTTAATGTTTGCCCAGAAGTCTCTTAGGCTGTCTTCATTTCTTTTCATTCTTTTTCCTTTATTCTGTTCCATGGCTGTGAATTCCACCATCCTGTCTTCCAGGTCACTTATCTGTTCTTCTGCCTCAGTTATTCTGCTATTGATTCCTTCTAGTGTACTTTTCATTTCAGTTATTGTATTGTTCATCTCTGTTTGTTTGTTCTTTAATTCTTCTAGGTCTTTGTTAAACATTTCTTGCATCTTCTCGATCTTTGCCTCCATTCTTTTTCCGAGGTCCTGGATCATCTTCACTATCATTATTCTGAATTCTTTTTCCGGAAGGTTGCCTATCTGCACTTCATTTAGTTGTTTTCCTGGGGTTTTATCTTGTTCCTTCATCTGGTACATAGCCCTCTCCCTTTTCATCTTGTCTGTTTTTCTGTGAATGTGGTTTTTGTTCCACAGGCTGCAGGATTGTATAGTTCTTCTTGCTTCTGCTGTCTGCCCTCTGGTGGATGAGGCTATCTAGGAGGCTTGTGCAAGTTTCCTGATGGGAGGGACTGGTGGTGGGTAGAGCTGGCTGTTGCTCTGGTGGGCAGAGCTCAGTAAAACTTTATCCACTTGTCTGCTGATGGGTGGGGCTGGGTTCCCTCCCTGTTGGTTGTTTGGCCTGAGGCGACCCAACACTGGAGCCTACCCGGGCTCTTTGGTGGGGCTAATGGCGGACTCTGGGAGGGCTCACGCCAAGGAGTACTTCCCAGAACTTCTGCTGCCAGTTTCCTTGTCCTCACGGTGAGCCACAGCCACCCCCTGACTCTGCAGGAGACCCTCCAACACTAGCAGGTAGGTCTGGTTCAGTCTTCTATGGAGTCACCGCTCCTTCCCCTGGGTCCCAGTGCACACACTACTTTGTGTGTGCCCTCCAAGAGTGGAGTCTCTGTTTCCCCCAGTCCTGTCGATGTCCTGCAATTAAATCCTGCTAGACTTCAAAGTCTGATTCTCTAGGAATTCTTCCTACCATTGCTGGACCTCCAGGTTGGGTAGCCTGACGTGGGGCTCAGAACCTTTACTCCAGTGAGTGGACTTCTGTGGTATAAGTCTTCTCCAGTTTGTGAGTCACCCACCCAGCAGTTATGGGGTTTGATTTTATTGTGATTGAGCCCCTCCTAACATCTCATTGTGGCTTCTCCTTTGTCTTTGGATGTGGAGTATCTTTTTTGGTGAGTTCCAGTGTCTTCCTGTTGAAGATTGTTCAGCAGTTAGTTGTGATCTATATGTAGTATTGATAAAAGTAAAACCTGTTGCCATTATTATGTGCCATGTTCTGTGCTAAAGTCCTTTCCATGGCTCAAAGAAGTTATATAACTTGGTCAAACAATAAGTAAGTTGTTAGGTTGGGATTCAGAGGTTGGTTGTGTGACTGCCAGCTATCGTGCTATTCTAACCGTTTTTATATGTTATTTATTTGTTCTAGGTGGTTTTACCCCCATTTTACAAATGAGGAACCTGAATTCAGAGTCAGTACTTTGCCCATTTGACACATAGGGAAGGAGTGACAGAGCTGGCTCTGTTAGACTTCAAAGTCTATTTTCTACTACATACTACTAGTTATTTTTCCTTTATCCTTTTCAACACATCTCCTGGTTTTTGTTAGAAATTTTGGAATAGGAATTTGTCTCGTGATTTTCCCTTATGATTTTGGAGAGAAGCATGTTGAATAGATAATTGGAGTAGGTATCAGGAGACTTGAATTCCTGTATTATCTCTGATTCTGCCCATATGACATTGGACAAATCAGCTTTTTAGGTCTTATTTATAAAATGAGGGGATTGGATTGGATGATTTTAAAGGTTTCCTCAAACTCTAAAATCTAATTTAACTCTATTTTGATTTAATTTTTATACTTGTTCTTTTAAACACAGATAGAATTTTACCACCTATATTTTAGCATATTAAATATTATATTTTATTAAAGTTAGGGTTCAAGGAGCTCTTGTATTCTTTACTTGCACTATTATATCCAATGTTGAAATTCAATAATGGGAAGAAATTCCATATAAAGTAGTAATTAGGACTTCCCTGGTGACACAGTGGTTAAGAATCCGCCTGCCAATGCAGGGCATATGGGTTCTAGCCCTGGTCCGGGAAGATCTCACATGCCGCGGAGCAACTAAGCCCATGTGCCACAACTACTGAGGCCACGTTCCACAACTACTGAAGCCTGCGTGCCTAGAGCCCGTGCTCCGCAACAAGAGAGGGCACTGCAATGAGAAGCCTGCACACGGCAACGAAGAGTAGCCCCCGCTTGCCACAACTAGAGAATGTCCGCTCAGAGCAGCGAAGACCCAACACAGCCATAAATGAACAAGCAAACATAAATAAATAATAAGAAAAAATAGAAGTAATCTCATATAAGGACACTCTTTCTTTTAAACTATTCAAGATTGTCTTAGTTTTTACAGTCAGAAAGACAGGCCACTGCAATGAGAAGCCCGTGCATGGCAAGAAAAAGTAGCCCGCACTCGCCACAACTAGAGAAAGCCTGCGCGTAGCAACAAAGACCCAACACAGCCATAAATAAATAAATAAATAAATAAGGAAGGAAGGAAGAAAGGAAGGCAGGAAGGAAAAAAAGAAGTGATCTCATATAAGGACACTCTTTTTTTAAACTATTCAAGATTCTCTTAGTTTTTACAGTCAGAAAGTATAATTCTGGAAATCTTAATATTATAAAAGGAAATAAATTATTTTTAATAGAAAATGTGTCCACCAAAGAAGACAGGAATGGGTGACTGCCACTTTCAAAGCACTTGCAAGTTCTTACCTGTACAATATACTAATAGCAATTATAGTAATAAGTAACATTTATTGAGAATTAATTTTATGCTATGTATTGTACTAAGTATTGGATTGGCCAAAAAGTTCGTTCGGGGTTTTCCATAACATGTTACGTAACATCTTATATATAATTAATATTATATATACATTGCATCATTTAGTACTCCTGAAAACCATATGATGTAGGTACTATTATTGCTCCCATTTTACATAGTAGGAAAAAGAGAATTAATGAAGTCAAGCAATTTCTCCTAAAGCTACATTGTTTATAAGTGGTGAAACTGAGATTTGAACCTATAGAGTGCCACAGAGTTTGTCCTCATATTTACAAAATGGAGCGTAATTGTAAGAAGTTACCAATTCTAATGCTTGTCAACACATGAATCTTTTTGAGAAAGAGTGGGTCTGATGATTTGTGATGAATGGTAGTTTCCATGTTCTCAGATTTGATTACTGCCAGTTACGTATTTTATTGATACAGTCATAAAACAAGTAATAACTTTAAGATAATTTTATAACACCAGTTGTTTTCTGAAGAGTTAATAAATTTCTTATAAGTTATAGGAAACATTCTTTGGAGTTTGGGATGTAGATTGGTGTGTGTGGGGTGTATGCACACAAGCACACGCATGTGCATGGATTGGGAGCTGTACATCAGGGTAGCTAATCATCCCGGTTTGCCTAAGCTTGGGTTTCTAGATCATGGAACTTTCAGTGCTAAAACTAGGAACCTTGCAAAAACAGGTAATAGGCAACTATGTATTTTCATATACTTTGTGTGTGTGTGTGTGTGTGTGTGTGTGTGTGTGTGCGCCTAAAGTAATGGTAATAGAGCTACAAGGAATTCAGATCTTGCAGAGCATAAAACAGCTCTGAATTCAGTGCCTAGACTATTACCTGTCTGTTTTATTAGCAGAAAGCTCCGCCTCCTGTGTTTTCTCCATTTCAGATAACCTTTTCTTGTCATGAAGAAATTAATTTCTTTGTTGGAATCATTGCAAGTAAACTTGATAGCAGTAGTGTTATTGAGGCAGCTTACTCAGTGATTTACTAAGTACAGCCTCTTCATAAAAGGTGAAGCAGAAATAATTTATTGATCATTACCAGGATTTCAATAACCTGTTGAACTACCTGATTTTTTCCCCTTCTCATAAAGCCCACTATTTTTATTTCTCTTTATATCTTTGCGTTAGTTGTTTCTTTTGAAAACATTTTTACGTGTATTTTCGCATCATGTAAACGGTTTTTTGTGTGTATTTGCTTTTTTCTAGAGTATAGTTTGAATGTCTAAAAAGCTGTTATTAGATTAAACTACAAGAAATTGCCAAGATTTGACTGTTTTTGACCTATAGCAATGGCATCTTCCTATGGATCAACTAATAGTTAATTCATCTTTTGGTCATTTGAAAATATTAGGCTATTAACTTAAGTCTAAGCAGCATATTCCATTGAAACCCTGGTTAATGTTATGGAGGAACTGAGATGAACTTTGGGCTTATGACTCTGTGCTGCCCATTTGCTACAAATACATTTTAAAAGGTATAACTCATGTGGAAAAACTGAGCATTGCACAGCCATTAGTACTGTTAGAGATTTAAAAATTTATTTTAACCAAAGGTTAAGACCAAATTTAACGACTATTCTTTCTCTTTTTTAAAAAATAAGAGTATAATTGGTTTACAATGTTGTGTTTAGTTTCTGTTGTACATTGAAGTGAATCAGCTATATGTATACATATATCCCCTCCCTCTTGGACCTCCCCCCGCCCCCCATCCCACCCATCTAGGTCATCACAGAGCACAGATCTGAGCTCCCTGTGCTATACAGCAGGTTCCCACTAGCTATCTATTTTACACGTGGTAGTATATATATGTCAAACCTAATCTCCCAATTCATCCCAGCCTCCCCTTCCCCCTCTGTGTCCACATGGCCATTCTCTACATCTGTGTTTCTATTCCTGCCCTGCCAATAGGTTCATCTGTACCATTTTTCTATATTCCACATATATGTGTTAATATACAATATTTGTTTTTCTCTTTTTGGCTTACTTCACTCTGTATGACAGACTCTAGGTCCATCCATATCTCTACAAATGACCCAATTTCATTTCTTTTTATGGCTGAGTAATATTCCATTGTATATATGTACCACATCTTTATCCATTCATCTGTCAATGGATATTTAGGTTGTTTCCGTGTCCTGGCTATTGTAAATAGTGCTGCAGTGAACATTGGGGTACATGTGTCTTTTTGAATTATGGTTTTCTCAGGGTATATGCCCAGTAGTGGGATTGCTGGGTCATGGTAATTCTACTTTTAGTTTTTTTTTTTTTTTAAATTAATTAATTAATTAATTAATTTATGGCTGTGTTGGGTCTTCGTTTCTGTGCGAGGGCTTTCTCTAGTTGCGGCGAGCGGGGGCCACTCTTCGTCGTGGTGTGCGGGCCTCTCACTATCGCGGCCTCTTTTGTTGCGGAGCACAGGCTCCAGATGCACAGGCTCAACAATTGTGGCTCACGGGCCTAGTCGCTCCACAGCATGTGGGATCTTTCCAGACCAGGGCTCGAACCCGTGTCCCCTGCATTGGCAGGCAGATTCTCAACCACTGCGCCACCAGGGAATCCCCTACTTTTAGGTTTTTAAGGAACCTCCATACTGTTCTCCTCAGTGGCTGTATCAATTTACATTCCCACCAGCAGTGCAAGAGGATTCCCTTTTGTCCACATCCTCTCCAGCATTTATTGTTTGTAGATTTTTTGATGATGCCTATTCTGACCAGTGTGAGGTGATACCTCATTGTAGTTTTGATTTGCATCTCTCTAATAATTAGTGATGTTGAGCAGCTTTTCATGTGCCTCTTGGCCATCTATATGTCTTCTCTGGTGAAATGTCTGTTTAAGAGTTCTGCCCATTTTTTGATTGGGTTGTTTGTTTTTTTTGATATTGTGTTGCACGAGCTGTTTGTATATTTTGGAGATTAATCATTTGTCCATTGTTTCATTTGCAAATATTTTCTATTCTTTGGGTTGTCTTTCTGTCTTGTTTATGGTTTCCTTTGCTGTGCAAAAGCTTTTAAGTTTAATTAGATCCCATTTGTTTATTTTTGTCTTTATTTTCATTACTCTAGGAGGTGGGTCATAAAAGATCTGGCTGTGATTTATGTCAAAGAGTGTTTTTCCTATGTTTTCCTCTAAGAGTTTATAGTGTCCGGTCTTACATTTAGGTCTTTAATCCATTTTGAGTTTATTTTTGTGTATGGTGTTAGGGAGTGTTCTAATTTCATTCTTTTACATGTAGCTGTCCAGTTTTCCCAGCACCATTTATTGAAGAGGCTGTCTTTTCTCCATTGTATATTCTTGCCTCCTTTGTCATAGATTAGGTGACCATAGCTGCGTGGGTTTACCTCTGGGCTTTCTATCCTGTACCATTGATCTATATTTCTGTTTTTGTGCCAGTACCATACTGTCTTGATTACTGTAGCTTTATAGTATAGTCTGAAGTCTGGGAGCCTGATCCCTCCAGCTCCGTTTTTCTTTCTCAAGATTGCTTTGGCTATTCAGGGTCTTTGGCTTTCGTAAAATTTTTTTTTCTAATTCTGTGGAAAATGCCATTGGTATTTTAAGAGCGATTGTATTGAACCTGTAGATTGCTTTGGACAGTACATTCATTTTCACAATATTGATTTTTCCAATCCAGGAGCATGCTATATCTCTCCATCTGTTTGTGTCATCTTTGATTTCTTTCATCAGTGTTTTATAGTCTTCTGAGTACAGTCTTTTGCCTCTGTAGGTAGGTTTATTCCTAGGTATTTTATTCTTTTTGTTGCCATTGTAAATGGGATTGTTTCCTTAATTTCCCTTTCGGATTTTTCGTTGGTAGTGTATAGGAATGGAAGAGATTTCTATGCATTAATTTTGTATCCTGCAACCTCACTAAATTCATTGATTAGTTCTAGTAATTTTCTGGTGGCATCTTTAGGATTTTCTAGGTATAGTATCATGTCATCTGCAGACAGTGACAGCTTTACTTCTTCTTTTCCTATTTGTATTCCTTTTATTTCTTTTTCTTCTCTGATTTCCATGGCTAGGACTTCCAAAACTATTTTGAATAATAGTGGCCAGAGTGGACATCCTTGTCTTGTTCCTGATCTTAGAGGAAATGCTTTCCGTTTTTACCATTGAGAATGATGTTTGCTATTGGTTTGTCATATATGGCCTTTATTATGTTGAGGTGGGTTCCCTCTGTGCCCACTGTCTGGAGAGTTTTTATCATAAATGGGTGTTGAATTTTGTCAAAAGCTTTTTCTGCATCTACTGAGATGATCATATGGTTTTTATTCTTTAATTTGTTAATATGGTGTATCACGTTGATTGATTTGCGTATATAGAAGAATCCTTGCATCCCTGGGGTAAATCCCACTTGGTTACGGTGTATGGTCTTTTTAATGTGTTGTTGGATTCTGTTTGCTAGTATTTTGTTGAGGATTTTTGGGTCTATGTTCATCAGTGATATTGGCCTTTAATTTTCTTTTTTTGTGATATCTTTGTCTGGTTTTGGTATCAGGGTGATGACGGCTGCATATAATGAGTTCAGAAGTGTTCCTTCTTCTGTAATTATTTGGAATAGTTTGCGAAGGATAGGTATTAACTCTTCTCTAAATGTTTGGTAGAATTCACCTGTGAAGCCATCTGGTCTTGGACTTTGTTTGTTGGGAGTTTTTTTTTTTTTTTTCTTTTTTTTAACATCTTTATTGAAGTATAATTGCTTTACAATGGTGTGTTAGTTTCTGCTTTATAACAAAGTGAATCAGTTATACATATACATATGTTCCCATATCTCTTCCCTCTTGCATCTCCCTCCCTCCCACCCTCCCTATCCCACCCCTCTAGGTGGTAACAAAGCATCAAGCTGATCTCCCTGTGCTATGCAGCTGCTTCCCACTAGCTATCTATTTTACATTTGGTAGTGTATATATGTCCATGCTACTCTCTCACTTCGTCCCAGCTTACCCTTCCCCCTCCCTGTGTCCTCAAGTCCATCCTCTATGTCTGTGTCTTTATTCCTGTCCTTCCCCTAGGTTCTTCAGAACCGTTTTTTTTTTTTTTTAGATTCCATATATATATATATATATATGTTAGCATACGGTATTTGTTTTTCTCTTTCTGACTTACTTCCCTCTGTATGACAGTCTCTAGGTCCATCCACCTCGCTACTGTTGGGAGTTTTAAAATTACTGATTCAATTCCATTACTGGTGATTGATCTGTTCATATTTTCTATTTCTTCCTGGTTCAGTCTTGTTTCCTGAGGTAAGCTTGTATTGCTTTAAACTTCCCACTTAGAAATGCTTTTGCTCTGTTCCATAGGTTTTGGATTGTTGTGTTTTTGTTTTCATTTGTCTCCAGGTATTTTTTGATTTCCTCTTTGATTTCTTCAGTGATCCAGTGGTTTTTTAGTAGCATATTGTTTAGCCTCTACCTGTTTGTGGTTTTTTGTTTGTTTGTTTTTTCTTGTAGTTGATTTCTATGTTGTGGTCGGAAAAATGCTTGATACGATTTCAATTTTCTTCAATTTACTGAGGCTGGTTTTGTGGCCTAGCATGTGATCTATCCCAGAGAATGTTCCATGTGCACTTGAAAAGAATGTGTATTCTGCTGCTTTCAGATGGAATGTGCTATAAATATCAATCAAGTCCATTTGGTCTAACGTGTCACTTAAGGTCAGTGTTTCCTTATTGATTTTCTGGCTGGATGATTTGTTCATTGATGTAAGTGGGGTGTTGAAGTCCCCTATTATCGTGTTACTGTTAATTTTGCCTTTTATGTCTGTTAGCATTTGCCTTATATATTTAGGTGCTCGTATGTTGGGTGCATGTGTATTTACAATTGTTATATCTTCTTCTTGGGTTGATCCCTTGACCATTATGTAGTGTCTTTCTTTGTCTCTTGTAACATTCTTTATTTTAAAGCCTACTTTGTCTGATATAAGTATTGCTACTCTGGCTTTCTTTTGATTTCCATTTGCATGGAATACTTTCTTCCATCCTCTCACTTTCAGTCTCTGTGTGTCTTTAGATCTGAAGTGAGTCTCTTGTAGGTAGCATATATATGGGTCTTGTTTTAGTATCCATTCAGCCAGTCTATGTCTTTTGATTGGAGCATTTAGTCAATTTACATTTAAGGTAATTATATGTATGTTCTTATTGCCATTTTATTAATTGCTTGGGGGTTATTTTCATAGCTCATTGTTTCCCCTTTTCTTTTGTTGTCTTGTGAGTTGATGACTATATTCAGTGTTGTGTTTACATTCCTTTTTCTTTTTTGTATGTATATCTATTTTAGATTTTTTGCTTTTGGTTACCATGAGGTTTTTATGTAGCAGTCTTTATATATATGTGATTGTTTTGAGTTGCTGATCTCTTAATTTCAAATGCATTTAAAAAAAAACCCTGCATTTGTACTCTCTTCTCCTCACAATTACTGTTTTTGATATCATATTTTACATAGAATTGTTTTGTGTATCCCTTCATTACTTATTGTGAATATAGATGATTTTACTACTTTTGTCTTTTAATCTTCCTGCTAGGGACTTCGCTGGTGGTGAGGTACACTTGTAACATATAATATTGTACATCAACTATACTTCAATTTAAAAATTAAGGGGACTTCCCTGATGGCACAGTGGTTACGAATCCTGCTGCCAATGCAGGGGACACGGGTTTGAGCCCTGGTCTGGGAAGATCCCACATGCTGTGGAGCAACTAAGCCCATGCGCCACAACTATTGAGACTGCGTGCCATAACTACTGAAGCCCACCCGCCTAGAGCCTGTGCTTCACAACAAGAGAAGCCACCGCAATAAGAAGCCTGCGCACTGCAACGAAGAGTAGCCCTTGCTTGCTGCAACTAGAGAAAGCCCATGTGCAGCAATGAAGACCCAACGCAGCCATAAAAAAAAAAAAAAAATCTTCCTCCTAAATTTGTGCATGGGTGATATTTTTTTTAACCTTTATTGTATGTTTGCCTTTACCATTGAGCCTTTTTATTTTGTAATTTTCTTTTTTTAAAAAAATTTGTTTTACTTTATTTTTATTTATTTTTGGCTGCATTGGGTCTTTGTTGCTGTGCATGGGCTTTCTCTAGTTGCGGCGAGCAGGGGCTATTCTTTGTTGTGGTGTGTGGGTTTCTCATTGCGGTGGCTTCTCTTGTTGCAGAGCACGGGTTTTAGGTGTGCGGGCTTCAGTAGTTGTGGCACGTGGGCTCAGTAGTTGTGGCACATGGATGGGCTTAGTTGCTTTGCAGCATGTGGGGTCTTCCCAGAGCAGGGCTCGAACCTGTGTCCCCTGCATTGGCAGGTGGATTCTTAACCACTGCGCTACCAGGGAAGTCCCACATTTTGTAATTTTCTTGTTTCTAGTTGTGTTCTTTTCTTTTTTGCCTAGAGAAGTTTCTTTCTTTTTTTTTTTTTTAAATTTATTTATTAGGTTGCACCGGGTCTTAGTTGTGGCAGTCTCCTTAGTTGTGGCTTGTGGACTCCTTAGTTGTAGTACGTGGGCTCCTTAGTTGCGGCATGCAGGCTCCTTAGTTGTGGCATGCAAACTCTTAGTTGCAGCATGCATGTGGGATCTAGTTCCCTGACCAGGGACCGAACCCAGGCCCCCTGCATTGGGAGTGTGGAGTCTTATCCACTGCACCACCAGGGAAGTCCCTTTTTAAAAAAAATATTTATTTATTTTTTATTTTTGGCTGTGTTGGGTCTTAGTTGTGGCATGCAGGCTCTTTGTTGTGGTGCGCGGGCTTCTCTCTAGTTGTGGCACCTGGGTTTTCTGTCTCTAGTTGTGGTGTGCGGACTCCAGAGCGTGTGGGCTCTGTAGTTGTGGCACGTGGGCTCCAGAGTGCATGGGATCTGTGGTTTGCGGTACGTGGGCTCTCTAGTTGAGGTGCGTGCACTCAGTAGTTGCCCCATGGCATGTTGGATCTTAGTTCTCCGACCAGGGATCAAGCCCACGTCCCCTGCATTGGAAAGTGGATTCTTTACCACTGGACCACCAGGGAAGTCCCTAGAGAAGTTTCTTTAACATTTGTTGTAAAGTTGGTTTAGTGGTGCTGAAATCTTTCAGCTTTTGCTTGTCCTAAAGCTTTTGATTTCTCCATCAAATCGGAACAAGAGCCTTGCTGGGTAGAGTATTTTGGCTGTAGGTTTTTCCCTTTCATCAGTTTAGATACATCATGCCACTCCCTTCTTTCCTGCAGAGTTTCTGCTAAAAAATCACTTGATAGCCTTATGGGAGTTCCGTTGTGTATTATTTGTTGCTTTTCCATTATTGCTTTTAATATTCTCTTTTATCTTTAATTTTTGTCATTGTAATTCCACTGTGTCTTGATATGTTCCTCTTTGGGTTCATCCTGTATGGGACTCTCTGCACTTCCTGGACTTGGGTGACTGTTTCCTTTCCCAGGTTAGGAAAGATTTCAGCTATTATGTCTTCAAATATGTTCTCAGCCCCTTTCTCTCTCTTTTCTCCTTCTTGTACCTCTATAATATGAATATTCTGCACTTGATATTGTCCCAGAAGTCTCTTAAACTGTCCTCATTTCTTTTCGTTCTTTTTTCTTTTCTCTGTTCAGCATCAGGGATTTCCACTATTCTTGTCTTCCAGCTCATTGGTTTGTTCCTCTGTGTCATTTAGTATACTGTTGATTCCTTCTAGTGTAGTTTTCATGTGTTTTATTGTAATCTTTTTGTCTGGTGGTTCTTTATATTTTCTGATGCTTTGTTAAAAACGTCTAACTTCTCCCTCTCTGCGTCCATTCTTCTCCCAAGTTCTTTAATCAACTTTACAGTCATTACCCTGAATTCTTTCTCAGGTAGATTGCCTATCTCCACTTCACTTTGTTCTTCTTCTGGGGTTTTATCTTGTTCCTTTGTCTGGAAGGTGTTCCTCTGCTGCCTCATTTTGCCTAGGTTGCTATTTGTTTTTTTTTTTTTTTTTTTGATGATGGAAATGGAACTTTCTGCTTAAATACTTAGAGTACGTGTCTGCATTCTCTATCTGTGCGTATGGCGAAGCCTGATTAACCTTTTTTTAAAAAAAAAATATTTATTTATTTATTTATTTATTTATGGCTGTGCTGGGTCTTCGTTTCTGTGCGAGGGCTTTTTCTAGTTGCGGCAAGTGGGGGCCACTCTTCATCGCAGTGCGCAGGCCTCTCACGGTCGCGGTCTCTCTTGTTGCGGAGCACAGGCTCCAGACGCGCAGGCTCAGTAATTGTGGCTCATGGGCCTAGTTGCTCCGCGGCATGTGGGATCTTCCCAGACCAGGGCTCGAACCCGTGTCCCCTGAATTGGCAGGCAGATTCTCAACCACTGTGCCACCAGGGAAGCCCCGCTATTTGTATTTTAATGTATCTGGTAGGTTAGTTATGGTTTCCTGACTTTGGAGAAGTAGGCTTCTCTAGGATACATCCTGTATGTCCCAGCAGCGCGTTCCCCACTTGTTACCCAAGCTATATGCTCTTGCGGTTCCCCTTTGAGGGCTGTGTGGGTCCTTCTGTTGTGGTGGGCTGACTATATGGGTGGTCTGGTAGGCTTGGTTGGCCCCTAGTCCTGTTGGTTGCCAGGCCCTGCCTTGTGCAGAGGATGCCGGCTGCTGGTTACCAGGGCCTGGTTCAAAGCAGCTGACTGCAGAACCCCAGGGGGCCCTGGGGCTAGTGCTGGCTCACTGGTGGACAGAGTCAGGGTCCAGAAGACTCTGGGGCTGTTGCCCGCCTATTGGTGGGTGAAGCCATGGCTTGGGGTTAGTGCTGAACTACTGGCAGGCAGAGCTGAGTCCTAGAGTCTGGTTGCAGGGCCCTGTGATCCCAGAGCTGGTGTCACACAGCTCACGGGGGGGAGACCAGTTCCTGACACAGATGGGTCAGGGTCCAGGGTGTCCCAAAGCCTGTGTTGACCTGCTAGTGGACATGACTAAGGCCCAGCTGGTCCTAGGGTAGGGTCTGTCCTTCTGTGGGCAGGTGGTGTCTGCAGCCTGCAGGACTGTGGTTTCCTTGTGTCTGGTGTCTGACCCGTGGTGGGTGAGGCTGGTCTAGAGGCTTGTGCAGGCTTCCTGGAGGGCTGGGCCGGTGCCTGCCCACCGGTGGGTGGAGCTGTGCCTTGGCCCTCTGGTGGGCAGGGCCGAGTCTAGAGGCATGTCTAGAGGTGGCTGTGGGCTTAGGAAGTCTTTAGACAGCCTTTCTGCTGATGGATGGCTCTGTGTCCCCCCCGTCACCCCCCAGTTAGTTATCGGCCTGAGTCATCCCAGCATTAGCACCTACAGGATGTTGGGTGGAGCCAGGACTTGGCATTAATGAGCTAGAGGGAGGATCCCACGGTGGCACCTGCGCACACGAGTGTCCAAGCAGTAGAAAGCTAAGAATGCTGCTGCCAGTGTCTGTGTCCCCAGGGTGAGCTGCAGCTCCCCTCCTGCCTCTCTGAGAGGCTCTTCAAGACCAGCAGGCTCCTATCAAATTATTGCTTTTGCCCCGGGTCCTGGTGTGTGTGAGATTTTGTGTGTGCCCTTTAAGAGTGAAATCTCTATTTCCCCCAGTCCTGTGGGACTCCGGAAATTAAGCCCTGCTGCTCTTCAAAGCCAAATGTTCTGGGGGCTCATCTTCCTGGTCCAGGACCCCCAGGGTGGGGAGCCCAATGTGGGGCTCAGCACTCTCATTCCTGTGGGAGAACCTCTGCTCTATAATTATTCTCCAGTTTGTGGGTCACCCACCCTGGGGGTATGGGACTTGATTATATCACAGGTCTGCCCCTCCTACCCGTCTTGTGTGGGTCCTTCTTTATGTCTTTAGTTGTAGAAGCTCTTTTCTGGTAGGTTCTGGTCTTTTGCATCGATGGCTGTTCTGCAGATAATTGTGATTCTGGGGTGCTTGTGAGAGGTGAGCTCTCAGGGTCTTTCTACTCCTCCATCTTCGCCCATCTCCCATGTATTCTATTTATAATACGAAAAAAAACCCTGGATACTGACATAGTCTTTGCTGCTCCTCTCGTCTTTGTAGCCTCTTCAACGCAGCAGTGTGACTGGCCTTTTTACAACACAAAGTTACATCACTCTTCTCCCTCGGCCATTGCAGAGGAAAAGCTCTGGCTCCTACAGTGGCCTATGGGACCTATACAACATGCCCCTTTGCCTTATTTGGCCTTTTCTGCTACTTGCCTCCCTCTGACAGGGCTCTGCTCCAGAACACAGGCCTCAGCTGTTCATATTTAAGAGGAAGGAAATTATGTAATACTGCATTCTACAGTGTGGATCATATATATTGATCTTTTCTTCTTGGATGATCGGGTTCTTCATATACAAGTAGGCAAACCATGATATGGGAATAAATTGTATTGCATGGAATCATATGACAGAGCGTGGTGGACTTGTGGTTCAGTGGCTAACCCAGTACATAAGCACAGTTATACCCACGGATTAGGGTTGCAACCTCAGTTATTTCTGTTACTCTGAGAATGGACAGTGATCTCTTTTAATTCTCAAGTAGAAAAGTAACTAACCATTTTGTCTAAGCCCTTATAAGGTAAGTATTTCATCTCAAGGTTGAAAGAACCCCTGTTTATGGGCTCAGATAATGGTGTTTTATTAATTTAACTAAACTGCTTTAATGTATCAGTTTCAGGGAAGTGTTTTCTTTGAAATGAAAAGACTTGATCGCACTCACTCAAAGGGTGCATTGGCGGCTATTCAGTTGATCATTTTCATATCAACTATAGGAAAGCTTCAAGCCAAACCTTGCCTGGCCTTCTAATTTGTAAGCATAGCTACCTAGTGACCTCTGACATGCAGGTTTTCCTCTGCTATGGTATTTGGATAAAGGGGATGTCATTGCTCTTGAGAAAGAGGGTGCAGGTGAAAAGAAGTGCAGAGAGCTCATTCAGTAACATTGTACAGATCAGGGGAGAGTCACTACTGGGCATTGTAATAGTTACAACTATAAAACAGAACAAAAATTCTTTGAATTTAATATGAGAATCTTGATACAAGGAGGCATGAATCTTACATAGGCTCTTGTGGCACATGGAATGATTCAGGGCATATAGAGAATCAGCACACAATACAGAATAGGGGTGACAAAACATAAGCATCTAAAACAAGATCAGGATGGGAACGTTCCTTTCATCCATACTTACTCTTTAGTAAAGAGCAGAGGGAGTTAACATTGGAATCACATTCTATGTTATTTATAATTTATGGAATAAATTTGTTGTATATGTTGTATGTGTATACTGATTGATTGGTAAACTAAAAAACAGGAAAGAGGTGGGAAGTTGTGACTTTTCCAAGAGCAGAATCTATAAAAAGCTAGAGTAGAGGAAAGAAGGAGGAAAGTAGTAGACATTAGGGAAGAATCTTCATTAAGATCATAAATTGCGTAAGATGCCCCCCGGCCCCATTTCATCCTAGTATTTAATCAGATCCTCCTCTCATTGCCTTCTCTTTGTGACCCGGTTTTCTTTTAACGACTTTATTGAGATATAATTCAATACCATACAATTCACTCATTTAAAATGTACAGTGCAATGATTTTTTTTTGTTATTCACAGAGTTGTGCAACCATCACCACAATCAATTTTAGAACATTTTTTATTTTCCCAAAAGGAAACCCCATACTCATTATCAGTCACTCTCTATTCTCCAATATCCCAGCCCTAGGCAACCATGTGATCCAAGTTTTACAAGTTGTTGATCTGAAATTCTCTGCTGCCTTCCAAGGACATTCTACTTCAAACCATTTGATTGATCACACAGGTACAGTCAGAAAACTGTAACTAATCTCTTTGTTGACATAAGTCTTGTAAATCAAAGAGAGTGACATATAACCACATTCTTAGATATATCTCATTATATACAGCTTCTTTTTTTTTTTTTTTTTTAAATAATTAATTTATTTATTTATGGCTGTGTTGGGTCCTCACTTCTGTGCGAGGGCTTTCTCCAGTTACGGCAAGTGGGGGCCACTCTTCATCTTCATCGCGGTGCGCGGGCCTCTCACCACCGCGGCCTCTCCTGCCGCGGAGCACAAGCTCCAGACGCGCAGGCTCAGCAACTGTGGCTCACGGGCCCAGCTGCTCCGTGGCATGTGGGATCTTCCCAGACCAGGGCTCGAACCCGTGTCCCCCGCCTTGGCAGGCAGACTCTCAACCACTGCGCCACCTGGGAAGCCCCTATACAGCTTCTTAATCATGATTTTCAAGTGTTTTTTTTTTTTTTTTTATCATAGATGTAGACCTGTTAAATATACTCTCAACCTCAACCCCTGACTGATCCTATAAGTAAGCTGTAGGGGAAGCTAAAGTGTTGTCAGTAAGTTGCCTGGCACATATCGAACTAGAATGAGGAGGCTAGTTACATGGTTCAAACATGGAGTGGCACCACTCTCTTAGTCAGAATGTGGTAGGCAGAATAATGCCCCCACCAACCCCCATAGATACCTGTGTCCTAATCCCTACAACCTGTTACCTTACACAGCAAAGAGGACTTTTCAGATGTGATTAAGTTAAAGTCCTTGAGATGGGGAGATAAGATTGGACATGCCTAGATAATCCACCATAATCACATTTCTTTATAATGGGAGAACCTTTCTGTGGTGAAAGGGTGATGGGATTATGGAAGAACAAGAGATAGGGCAGTACGGGAAGAGGTCAACCCACCAGCTGGCTTTGAAGATGGTGGCGAGAGGCCACGTGCCAAGGAATGCTGGTGGCCTCTAGCAGCTGGAAAAGGCAAGGAAGTAGATTCTCTCCTAGAGTTCTCAGAAGGGAATACAGCCCTGCTGACACCTTGATCTTAGACCAGTGAGACTCATGTCAGACTTCTGACCTATAAAACTGTACAACAATAAATCTGTATTGTTTTAAGCCACTAAATTTGTGGAAATTGGTTACAGCAGCAATGAAAAACTAAAACACAGACCTCTAGATTTCTTATAATATGGATCTAGTCAGTAAGCCTTGGGCAAGCACACCTTCTCCTAGAACAGTGCAGGTGGGCCTTGCCCATGTTTGTCTCAGTGGCTCTTCTTTCTTTGTATCTTAGGTGTCTTCCTCAAAGCCCTTTCTTGAATGACTTTTTTATTAAAATGCATTTAATGAGAACATAGACTTAAGAGTTAGGTGGGCCTGGGTTAAATTCTGGCTCTGCCATTTTACTAGCTGGGTAACCTTGGACAGGTGACTTAATATTCTAAGCCTTGGTTTTTATGAACAAAGTGAGAATAATAATACCTACCCTTTGGGGATGTTTGGAGGATAAAATGAGATAATATATGTAAAATGGCACAATGCTTGATATATAGTGAGCCCCTAATACATGATAGCTGTTACTATCTTCTCTTAAAGGCTAGAAGGAATTTGCCAATAGCATGCATTCTAACACTTGCCCAGATACAAATACATTAAGAACTATTGGTACAGCTGTTGTGTTTTGGTGACTGTGCCACAGGATTCTGTTCATAGCCCTGTGGGTCCTGATACTGAGCCTTTTAACTGAAAAAGGCCTACTTTTGGAAACTTCAATGAGTAAGTTAAAACCACCTTTGGTTTATAGTGCAATATGTAACACCTTTTAATATTTCCTTTCTTCTTCGCGCTAAGGTGAAATAGAATGCATTAAGGAAAACCTGGAATTGTTTCTAGTTAAAAAAAAAAATCCTAATGACTGGAATAATTTCTTCACTTTAAATCCCTACTGCCCAGCAAATGGCTGACACATAATAGGCAGCAATAAGTGTTTATTGAACTGAACTAACCTGGCCTCTAAGCACTTATTCTTTCACAACCTGTTTTGAGTTTATCTCGTCTGTTGCTAGTCTAATTTAGGCCTGTTTTTTGGGCCTTGCCTATTAACAGCAGTTTTGAATGGCTCTTTTTGCTCCTGTCTTTTCCCTCTTGATCTTCCACACTACCACCAAACTAGGCAATGACTGTTGTACAGTATATCCTCTTCTATTTAGTCTTCTTTATCTTTGTCCCATTACATACTGCCTAATAGCCATATTTTAAATGCAATGTTTCCAAACTTTGTATGGCATGGTACACTTAGAAAATGGTATTTGCGTGGTACACTGGGGTAGGAAGCAAGCCATCTTATGACTGGAGGTTTTGGATTCTAAAGGCTGAGTCACCCTCTCAGTACAGCTGTCACCTAATTTGGGCACACCAGTATGCCTTAGTATACTTACTGGGAAGCTCTGCTTAATCTAGCATTTTAGACTGGCTGCAGTTGGAATTCATTCTGTCTTTTACATAGATATTTAATGAGCACTGTTTGTGTCCACACTAAGCTCTGGGGGAAAGGAATTGAGAGCACTGTATCAGGTAGTCTCCTACATGAGCCCTCAGTTCCAGGCAGACAAATCTGTTTACTGGCCTCCAAATGGGCCTTCAGTATTCCTCTCATACATTTGCTTATGTCTTTTTTGTTTTTGAATAACCTGTATTTCCTTTGTCATCTCTGAATCTTCCTCCTGTCTTCTCCATGATGCTGTCCCTAATACAGTTAAAATATGGCAGTTTTGTTTGTTGTATTCTATTACATTATTAACTCATTCAAGTTTGGTGCCCTCTGTAAAGCCCGTATTCTTTCTTTGTATTAATTCTTATTCACTTACTTTCTATCTTATATTTGTCAGTATTTTCCCTTTATAAATGTTCCTATTGTTCTTATCATGATATTTATCCTGCTCCCTCTTCCTACAACTTTGTATCATATAAATTTTGAGGAATATTTAATACTAGTACAATAAATATAAAATAATATTCATTGTGCATATATATTTATCAGGTAATAACAAATGTTTTTTGAGCTCTTATTTGGACCAGGCATTATTCTAATAGCTTTATGTATATTTAACGTATTTAGTCTTCACAGCAGCCCTATAAATATAAAATATTTTTACATCTCCATCTTACAGATGAGGAAGTTTGAGACACAGGTAAGTTAAGTAACTTGCCAAAAGTTGTACACTATTAAGTATCAACGCCAGGATTGAAATGTAATCAGTTACAGTGGGCAGTGTTGACAATGAGCCCATACTAATAAAACATTCTGTAATACTGTGCTGCAAAAAAGCCAAGTTATGTATGTATGAGCAGACCAGTAGGTATTTAATACTAAACATGCCCACTAAGGTGAGTTAGGCTATATTACAGGAAGAAAGAGAAGTTGTAGTCATAAGAAATATACAATCTGGAGAGTATGATAACATGTAATCAGCAAATGGTCAGTGATACAGAAATCAATAGTTAATAAGAATATTATTTATGGAGGATCAACTGTACGTGCCAAGAAATGAACTGAGTACTTTGCATATATTATCCCATCGAAGCGTTATCATAACACTATTGAGTAGTTGCTATCAACCCTATTTTATAGATGAGGGAAAAGAGGGACTTCCCTGGTGGTGCAGTGGTTAAGAATCCGCCTTCCAGTGCAGGGGACATGGGTTCTATCCCTGGTCAGGGAACTAGATCCCACATGCATGCCGCAACTAAGAGTTCCCATGCCACAACTAAGGAGCACATGTGCCACAACTAAAGGAGCCGGTGAGCTGCAACTGAAGGAGCTGGTGAGCTGCAACTAAGACCTGGTGCAACCAAAATAAATCTCAAATAGGTAACCTGCCCAAAAGTTACTGAGCTGGGAAGTGGTAGAGCTGAGGCTGGAATCTGGGCCCATCTTCCCTGTTTTCTTTTCACTGTGCTGTCCTGCCTCTGATGGTAGGTGCCCTGGCAGAAGGGCAGGAGACATGCAGGCGAGCCACTGTTAGAATGTAGTTAGAGCTGTGCTTAACTTTGGAAAACAGTACTGTGATAATGGTACTTTTTTTCTTCAAATTAGAATTTGAGTAAGGACTATAACCAATATTCTGGAATAAACCCAGTAAAAGTATTATTCGTTTTGGTTAAACCATTACCTTGTGATCTTGGCTAAGCTTCTTTCTCTTTTTGTACTTCAGCTCTATCTTTTATAACATATATGTGGTTAATAGGTATCTATTTATATCCAAAGATATTTTATGATGTTAGGAGTACTGTTCAAACTCTGGAAGTAAGTAGAAAGTACTACACAAATACTAAGTTTTAGTTCTTAGTCTGAATATTGACATTTGATATCACCAAGTTTTTCCTTTGTAGCATCACACCTTTACTTTTTTTTTTTCATTCCTAGGCAATATGCACATAGTTTATCAACATGATCACAATCTTTAGAGAAGCTAAAGTTTTAATGGAAAACGGGGAGAAAATTTAAGGGGTACATTTTTTACCATGCTTTGTATTATTGTCCTGCCCATTTCTTTTAGAATACAAACCAATTCAAAATGCCCTACAGAGCATTTTAAATTTACAGAGCCTGTGGAACACTGCCCACTTTTGCAAATGGAAGGTCAGAAACAGTTATTTGCTGTACAGCAAGCCCCACACAGGCAGCATCTGCATCTCGGTCATATTTGTATTTCCCAAGAGGCTTTGCACGAGGGGGGTGCTTAATAAATATTGGTTGAATAATTGAGTTGTTGTTTTCTACCTTTCTTTAACCTTCACAGTTCAATTTGTTTGCTTAAAAGAATTTCTCATCACAATTTCTGAAAGCTTAAACACTAAGGTTTGTGTTTATGTAGGTATGTAAAATAATTACAAAATGCTGTTTTATGTTTTAGCTAGTGAAAAATGATGGCTTCTCTTTTATGACTTCTATAAACCAGTAAGAGATCTGAGCACCCAAAGATCTGAGCACCCAAAGGCTTATGTTATTGTTTAAAGATTCTTTTGAATTTTCTAGTAAACATTAGGAAAAAAACCCCTCACAATTGCGCAGAAAGCCTGATGTGTTTTTATTTGCATTTTTAAATTAAAAAAAAAAAACAAATTTATTTATTTTTGGTTGTGTTGGGCCTTTGTTGCTGCATGTGGGCTTTCTCTAGTTGCGGTGAGCGGGGGCTACTCTTCGTTGTGGTGCGCGGGTTTCTCATCGCGGTGGCTTCTCTTGTGGAGCACGGGCTCTAGGTGCGTGGGCTTCCGTAGTTGTGGCACGTCGGCTTCAGTAGTTGCGGCACATGGACTTAGCTGCTCTGCAGCATTTGGGATCTTCCTGGACCAGGGATCGAACCCGTGTCCCCTGTGTTGGTAGGCAGATTCTTAACCACTGCACCACCAGGGAAGTACCCTTAATTTTTTCATTGAAATATATAGTTGATGTACAATATTATATGTTACAGGTGTACAATATAGTGATTCACAATTTTTAAAGGTTATGCTCCATTTATAGTTATTATAAAATATTGACTATATTCCCTCTGTTGTAAAATATATCCTTGTAGCTTATTTATTTTATACCTGATAGTTTGTACCTCTTAATTCCCTACCCCTGTCTTGCCCCTTTCCCCCCCCTCCACTGGTAACCACTTGTTTGCTCTCTGTATCTGTGAGTCTATTTGTTATATTCACTAGTTCATTGTATTTTTTAGATTCCACATATAAGTGATATCATATAGTGTTTGTCTTTCTCTGACTTATTTCACTTAGCATAATACCCTCCAGGTCCATCCCTCTTTCTGCAAGTGGCAAGTTTTCATTCTTTTTTACAGCTGAGTAGTACTCCACTGTATATATATACACCACATCTTTATCCATTCATCTGTTTTTTTAAAAAATTTTTATTTTATATTGGAGTATAGTTGATTAACAATGTTGTGTTAGTTTCAGGTGTACAGCAAACTGATTCAGTTATACATATACATGTATCTGTTCTTTTTAAAATTCTTTTCCCATTTAGGTTATTACAGAATATTGAGTAGAGTTCCCTGTGGTATACAGCACACCTTTACTTTGCTATGTCTTTTTTTTCCCTCCTGACACTGACAAAGAGATTTGTTCAGAGAACTGACTCTGAAGATGACACTCTTCATTGTATCTCAGTGGCTTAGGCTCCACATGCGGTTTCTTCTCTGTCTTTAATTAAACTTGTTTTTTTCAGTGCTGTAGCTGGGAGCACTGTGTTGACACAACTCATTCTTGTACAGAACAGATTAAAATGTCAGTGTTCCAATGTTCTCATCTGTGGGAAAAAGAAAATATTTGGGATATTTTATTTATAACTTTTAAAAGACTCCTCTGTGGAGAAAGATTACTTGTAGGCTGGAAAACCATTTGACAGTTAAAGGACAGAACTCTAATATTAGTCTAACAAAAAAGGGGGAAAAAGAATGAAAGTTTACTAAAACTCTTTTCTAGGGATTTAGAACACATCTTTCTATTTCCTTCTTAATTTTCACTTAATTGTATCTTTTAATTCCCTAGTGTTCTGCTTAATCCTTCTAGATGCTGTGTATGCAGAATATTGACAGTTTCCACAAAAGGCAGTTAGTCAGTCATTACAGTAAACACACATATTATGTGGAAGGAGGGCTACTAGTCAAGGGAAATGGAGTTGGTGTATTGAGGCTTTAACCTTCATATCAAGTCTGAATGTATCTGTTTTTACAATGGAGTCATTAATATTAGCTAGTTACTGATGAGTAGGTCCACAAATTCACCTTGCTACAGCTTGAGACTCTTTTCTGCCTATCAGGTGTTCACAGGATATAAGCTACATCAGTTAATGCTGGGTGCTGTGCAAATTTCAGAAGTCACAGTAAAGAGATAGGCTTGCTGCAAATTGATAAGGTAGGGACTTAATAAGAGGAGCCAATACTAATGGAACACTTGCATGCATCTGGAATATTTAAAAGTGTCTATATGTATTGATGTATTGACCGTCTAATCCGCACAGCTCTATGAATAGGTGATGTTATCTTTGCTGTACAGATGGGAAACGGAGGCCTGCAAATTTAACTTGTCCGAGGCAACACAAGAAATGGAGAAGCTGGATTTGAATCCAGGGAGTCTGGTTCTGTAGCCTATTCTATTAGAGAGTTTCTGAAAGTTTATTAACTCTTGATATTGTACGGTTTGGGAGCTTTTACTCTCTGGTGATGTTGCCTGAGTGGCATCCTGAGAAGTAGGAGCTTGCTGTGACTCCTCCATTTCTCTTTTCTTTTCTCCTCCATTACTTGCTGAGTCCCATTAATTCTAGACAACATCTCTCAAATTTGTCCCATCTTTCCTATCACACCTGCTACTGCCTTAGTTCAGGCATCTTTGGGACATAGCAGCAATCTCCCGATGTCCCTCCTGTCTCCATTCTAAATGTCTCCCTGTCCAGCCTCGCAACTGATTATCCGCATTGATTCTATAGTAAATCTTTATAAGAAACCAATCTGATCAGGTCCTTCACAGGATTAAATGTAAAATAATACCTAGTTATAGGCATATATCACGTTTTACTCATCCATTCACGAGTTGATAGACGTTTGGGTGGCTTCTACTTTTTGGCTATTACGAGTAACATTGTTATGAACATTCACGTAAAAGGTTTTGTGTGGACACAGGTTTTCATTTCTCCTGGATGTATACCTAGGAGTGGAGTTGCTGGGTCAAATGTTTTTTTGAGGAACTGCCAGACTGTTTTCCAAAGCAGCTGTCCCATTTTACATTCCCACCAGCAGTGTATAAGGTTTCTAATTACCCCACGTTCTTGCCAACATGTTATTTTCCTTTTTATTTTATTTGATACTTGCCATTGATACTAATACTAATGGATGTAAAGTGGTATCTCATAGTGTTTTTGATTTGCATTTCCATGATGGCTAAGGATGTTGAGCATCTTTTTATGTGCCTTTTGGCCATCTGTATATCTTCTTTGGAGAAATGTTTATTCAGATCTCATTTTTTAAAACTGAGTTTATTTGAGTAATGAGAGTTCTTTATATATTCTAGATACAAGTCCCATATCAGATATATGATTTACAAATATTCTCTTCCCTTTTGTGGAACTGTCTTTTCACTTTCTAGATAGTGTCTTTTGCTTTTTTCCTTCTATTTTTTGGCTGTGCAGCGTGGCATGCGGGATCTTAGCTCCTAGACCAGGGATCAAACCCGTGCCCCCTGCAGTGGAAGCATGGTGTCTTAACCACTGGACCACCAGGGAAGTCCCTTGATAGTGTCTTTTGAAGCATAAAAGTTTTTAATTTTGATGAATCGCCAAATATCTATTTTTTTCCTTTTGTCCCATGTGCTCTTGCTGTCATATTTTAGAAGCCATCGCTCAACCGAAAGTCATAAAGATTTACCCCTAAATAGAATTATATAGTTCTAAATATAGTACTTAGGCTTGTGATCTATTTGGAGTTTTTCTTTTTGTGTGTATGGTGTCAGGAGGGGGTCCAACTTCATTTTTCTGCATGCAGGTATCCAGTTGTTCCAGCACTATTTGTTGAAAAGACTAATTTCCCCCACTGAATTGTTTTGGCACCTCTTAAGAAAAAAATCTGACCATAAATGTAAAGGTTTATTTATGGATTCTCAGTTCTATTTGATCTATCCATCTATTACTGTAGCTTTGTAGTAAGTTCTGAAATTGGGACGTATGAATTTTCCAATTTTTTTCCTCTTTTGAAAGGTAGTTTTGTCTATTCTGGATCCTTTGCATTTCCATATGAATTTTAGGATCTGAAACATTTCTGAAAAAAATGCAGCTGTTATTTTGATATGGATTGAATTGAATATGGAGATCAATTTGGGAAGTATTGTCATCTTAAGTCATCTAATCCATCAATGTGGGATGTCTTTACATTTATATTGGTATTCTCTAATTTTTCAATGTTTTGTAGTTTACATTCTATAAGAATTGAGGAACACTTTTGCCTAAGTTGTGGGACTGTATTTTGTTTTGTTATCTGTTTTTCTAAATTATATACACAAGCATCATATATTGTTTATACAGTAAAAAGTTATGCCGTAAGGAGAACACTGTTTTACTATGGATTGCTAAATCGTGAATTAGGATATATAGTAAGGTCCCCCATTTTTATATTCCTGAATTTGGTTAGTTATGCCTTTGTTAGAGAATTGGAATCTCTCCCACAAGGACCCACCGCTCCAGGACCCACCGTCACACTGGTTCACACTCCCACGAGGACTCTCTCTGAGATGGGGAGACAGAAAGGTGCTTCTGAGGAGGTGGTGGTGGCCTTGGGGCCTTTACACACTCACCCGTGGTCTGGCAGTGGATCACCAGGATGTTGGCCATCTCAGCAAACTTAACACTGGAGGGGTTCTTTTTAATTTCCTTCAAGAATTCTCCAAGGACCATCTCATACCTACCAATGAGCAAAGAGAAAGGAAATAGCTCATGCAGCCAGAGCCAGAGGAGCCGCCACCAGTGCCATTTCTGCTGTGCTCTGTGGGATACGCTTGTCAGATGGACCTTTTTCAGAGGCTGGGGGTGGATGATCTCCTAGCTCCTCAAAGCAGGAAGCACACGAGCCAGGAAGAGGACGGTGAATTTCGTGTTCTCCTGCCGCCGCCTGTCGGTTGGGTGTGGGGTACGCGTTCGCGCCGAGGGGTCCCTGCAGCCGCCTGCCCCTCCCCTCCTCCACTCACATTTTCCGAATCTCTTTGCCGTTGTCGCCCAGGATCTGGAAGAGTCCATCCAGGATCTCCGGCAAATAATCCAGCAGGTTAATGTCTGGCACGGACTCCAGGACCAGGATCTGCCCCAGGGGAGGAAACCATCAGGGAAAGTCACCAGCCAGAGAACCCGCATCTCCTCGCCCATCCTCCGGACTGGCCAGTGAGAAGGGGCCCTGCTGAGGCATCTTTTCATGGCACTGCGGGTGTCCCATGGGGGAAGGGGTGCTAGTAGCTGTTGTTTCTGTTCAATGGGCAGGGGAACGGCGATTTAACCCCAAGGCAGTTCATATGCCCGGGGGCGGGGCAGGGGGTGCGGGAGGAAACCCATGGGAAAGGTGGGCAAGGCTAGGAGAGGTGTGACAGCTGGAGGAGCAGAGCTGGCTTCAAAGGTAAGTAAATCTGGGTGTTTCCAGAGACAAGGAAGGAACCACATCCTCTTCAGAGGCAAACGTGATAGGCTTTGGGGGCAGAGCTGAATAAACATGTTTTTGGATTATCTGGTGTCATCGGCTCCTAGAGGGATAACAATCAGGCATCCCCGCAGCCACAGGAAGTGCCCAGGTGAGCCAGAGAGCAGACCTCACTCAACTAGAGGCTCGTTATGGCTGGAGAAGGAGTGTCGCGGGGCCGGACCTTACCCAGGAGATGATGAACTGCCGGGCGTACTGGTTGTTGGAATAAATCCTCTCCCGCAACAAGGGGATGAGCCCACCAGGTCAAACTTGTTGCTCTCCGTCACGATGTCCTGTGGGTCAAAGGCATGAGAGCTGCCTGCTGGGGGCGGGGCTGCCTGACCTGGCTGAATCCCTGGCCCGGGCTGGCTCCAGGGGTCAGGCGGACATAGAGGAAGATGACGGAGCCTGAGTCAGGCAGGAGAGGCCCCTGGAGCACCCCTCCTCGCATAGGCCGAAGGACCAGCAAAAAGGATGCACTGAAAGCAGGAATCAAGGTCGAGAGAACTAATCAAAAGGCAAAACCCTGCATCTCTGTGGTCTGGATCGAATGCCCTGGTGAGCTGAGCATAAGCTGCCCCTGTCACTCGGGGCAGGGTGGGGCCAGCATGAGGGGACATTGGGGTGACAGAATGGTTCTGTATTTTGATCCTGCTATTGACATAACTCTATACTCTCATCATAGAGCTGTATACTATTCCATTAACTGTAAGTGAAAAAAAATTTTTTTAAATTACGAAGAGCATCAAGACCCAGGGTGCAAGGCCACAGAGCCAGCCTTGAGGTCTGAGATGTGGAGAGAATGGCAATAAAGAAATCACAAGTCTGCAACACGCTGCTGGGGCTCGGTCAGGGTCGAGGCCCTGGCTGGTGTGTACGTCCCTCCAGGAGAAGGGCTCACCTTGCCCAGCGCGATGGATCAGGCGGCCAGGCCCATGAGGCCCCCTTTCCGGCTGTGCGGGTGCTGGGACAGGGCAAACTCCTGAGACAGCGTCTGGATCACATGCTTGATCTGCACGGTGTTGTTCTGGACCACGAACTCCCGGACCAGCCTGGAGAGGGAGCAGAGAGGGGCTGTGGGACCAGTGGGATCAGGCGGCTCCTGCGGCTGCCGGCCTGGGGCCTGGGGCCCGGGGCTGGGGTGAGGGAGGGAGATGACCGGTTTAGAAAGAGGAACTGGGAGTCAGGCATCTCGGGGCAGGGCTTTCCCAGTTCTGCTGCTGACTGGGAGGCGTTGGCTGGGTCACGGTCCTTTCCCTTTTCTGGGTCTCTGTTTCCCTTTGTCTATGACAGAATGAAGAACGGTGGTGAACAGTGTCACTTCTGGGAATCTGAGAGAATGCAAGTGAATGTCCTGCTGGGGCCCCAAAACTGTAGTGATCCACCGTCTTCATTCAATACTTGCTCAGTGTTGCAAGCAGTTCCTGCACCCAAGCAGTTCTCTGTGTCTGTCACTGTTTCTGGGGACGGTGCTGAACTGGGCCCACATCCAACAGGGAAGATCCACAAACAAGTATGTGTAGCAACATGACACAAGCAACACCACAGAAGCAAGAACGCCGTAGGTAAGTCTACCTGGGCTGACGGGGAAGCGCCATCTGAGTCAGATCTTCGAGCCATTATAGTAGGCATTTTCCAGGTAAAGAAAGGAAGGCAGGGAACCTCAGGCACAGGGAAGAGCCTGGCTAAAGGCGGGGGCCCTGAAAAGACACGGTGTATTTAGGGAAGGGTGAGGAGTCCGGTGTGTGGAAGGGGTGGCTGGGGACAGTTAAAGGAAAAGACGAGCCGGTGAAAGGTTTCCAGCAATGGGGTGACATATTTATGTCTATGTTTTGACCAGAGAGGCTGCCCTGGGTGGGGGTGGGCTGGTTTGACAGAAGGAGGCTGAAATATCTCCAAGGGAGAACACCGCAGCTACCAGGGTCAGGAAGGGGGGCCTGAAATATGGCTGAGGCAGTGGGAAGCAGCAGGGAGAGGGGAGAGGGCAGGAAGGGTAGAGACGCCTGCAAGGTGCCCACCTGGGGGGTGATGCTAGCAGGGAGAGGGGGTCTGAGGGAGGCCCTGCCCGAGTGGAGGCGAGCAGAGGGAGGCCCAGCTCCGTCAGGCACCAGGGTCTCCTTTCAGAGCCCAGTGGACGTGAAGACACTCTGCCCTTCGGAGGCTCACAGCGTCTCTGCGGTGAGAAGCCTCATGTGGGCAAATGGTGGCATGAGGGGCCCAGATAACCATTGGGGAGCTGCGGCCTGGGGGTCAGGGACATCTTCCCAGGAGTGGGAAACTGAGCTGGACCTTGGAGGAGGCAGGGACCCTGAGAGAAGGAAACAGGTGTTCTGGGCAGGAGGAAATGTGTGGGCAAAAGCAAGGAGGGGAAATTTGCCAAGTTTGCCTGGGGTCCAGAGAACAGCAGGAAATCAACTGGGATGAGCTGGCCTGGCAACTCAGATTCAGGAGAAGGGATCTCACATCATGGCTAACAGGGAAGCTGCTCATGGGTTTTGAAGAGATGGTCAAAGAGTGTTTTAAGAAAAACCCCATGATCATCTCATTAGATGCAGAAAAAGCTTTTGGCAAAATTCAACACCCATTTATGATAAAAACTCTCCAGAAAGTGGGCACAGAAGGAACCCACCTCAACATAATAAAGGCTGTATACCACAAACCCACAGCAAACATCATTCTCAATGGTGAAAAATTGAAAGCATTTCCTCTAAGATCAGGAACGAGACAAGGATGTCCACTCTCACCACTGTTATTCCACATAGTTTTGGGAGTCCTAGCCATGGCAATCAGAGAAGAAAAAGAAACGAAAGGAATACAAATTGGAAAAGAAGAAGTGTTTGTAGATGGCATTATACTATACATAGAAAATCTTAAAGATGCCACCAGAAAACTATGAGAACAAATCAATGAATCTGGTAAAGTTGCAGGATACAAAATGAATATACAGAAATCTCTTGCATTCCTATACACTAACAATGAAAGATTAGAAAGAGAAATTAAGGAAACAGTCCCATTTACCATCACAACAACAAGATAAAATACCTAGGAATAAACCTACCTAAGGAGGCAAAAGATCTGTACTCAGAAAACTGTAAAACACTGACGAAAGAAATCAAAGATGACACAAAGAGATGAAGAGATATACCATGTTCTTGGATTGGAAGAATCAATATTGTGAAAATAACTATACTATCCAAAGCAATCTATAGGTTCAATGCAATCCCTATCAAATTACCAATGGCATTTTTCACAGAATGAGAACAAAAAATTTTACAATTTGTATGGAAACACAAAAGACCCTGAATAGCCAAAGCAATCTTGAGAAAGAAAAACAGAGCTGAAGGGATCAGGCTCCCAGACCTCAAACTATATACTACAAAGGTACAGTAATCAAGATAGTATGGTACTGGCACAAAAACAGAAATGTAGATCAATGGTACAGGATAGAAAGCCCAGAGCTAAACCCATGCACCTCTGGTCACCTAATCTATGACAAAGGAGGCAAGAATATACAATGGAGAAAACACAGCCTCTTCAAAAAATGGTGCTGGGCAAACTGGACAACTACACGTAAAAGACTGAAATTAGAACATTCCCTAACACCATACACAAAAATAAACTCAAAATGGATTAAAGACCTAAATGTAAAACTGGACACTATGAAACTCTAGGAGGAAAACAAAGGCAGAACATTATCTGACATAAATCACAGCAAGATCTTTTTTGACCCACCTCCTAGAGTAATGAAAATAAAGACAAAAATGAACAAATGGGACCTAATTAAAAGCTTCTGTACAGCAAAGGAAACCATAAACAAGATGAAAAGACAATCCTCAGAATGGGAGAAAATATTTGCAAACAAAGCAACTGACTAGGGATTAATCTCCAAAATGTATAAACAGCTCATGCAGCTCAATATCAGAAAAACAACCCAAGCAAAAAATGGGTGGAAGACCTAAATAGACATTTCTCCAAAGAAGACATACAGATGGCCAAGAAGCACATGAAAAGACGCTCAACATCACTAATTATTAGAGAAATGCAAATCAAAACTGCAATGAGGTGTCACCTCACACCAGTCAGAATGGCCATCATCAAAAAATCTACAAACAATGAATGCTGGAGAGGGTGTGGAGAAAAGGGAACCCTCTTGCACTGTTGGTGGGAATGTAAATTGATACAGTCACTATGGAAAATAGTATGGAGGTTCCTTAAAAAACTAAAAATAGAATTACCATATGACCCAGCAGTCCCACTACTGGGCATGTACCCTGAAAAGACCATAATTCAAAAAGACACATGCACCCCAATGTTCATTGCAGCAGTATTTACAAGAGCCAGGTCATGGAAGCAACCAAAATGCCCATTGACAGAAGAATGGATAAAGAAGATGTGGTACATATATACAATGGAATATTACTCAGCCATAAAAAACAACGAAATTGGGTCATTTGTAGAGATGTGGATGGACCTAGACTCTGTCACACAGAGTGAAGACAGAAAAAAACCCCAAATATATTAATGCATATATGTGGAATCTAGAAAAATGGCACAGATGAACCAATTTGCAGGGCTGGAATAGAGACGGAGATGTAGAGAATGGACATGTGGACATAGTGGGGGAAAGGGAGGGTGAGATGAATTGGGAGATTAGGTTTGACATAAATACACTACCATGAGTAAAATAGCTAGTGGGAACCTGCTGTATAGCACAGGAAGCTCAGCTCGGTGCTCTGTGGTGACCTAGACGGGTGGGATGGGGTGGGGATGGGGTGGGGGTGGGAGGGAGATCCAAGAAGGAGGGGATATAGGTACACATATAGCTGATTCACTTCGTTGTACAGCAGAAACTAACAACATTGTAAAGCAATTATACTCCAAAAGAAAAAAAAAAAAAGCTGTGAGATGGATGGGAACGGGGAGACTGTCCCATCATCAGGTTGGAGAGACTAGGACCAGTGCAGCAGCTGAAGGTGTGACCAGGGTGGCCTAAAGATTACAGACGTCCAAGTAGCTGCCTGGCTCACTGTCTAATTGCTCTGTGCCCATCACGGCAAGTACACTGCTCGCCTACGGCATAAATGGGGGTCTCCAGCTGGCTCAGAGAATTTTAAGGACAGTCAAGTCCAAAAGGTATCAATTAGTTTGTGTGGTTCCAGCTCGGTGTCAGCAGCCTGCTAGTAATTAGCATTGTTTAAAATAAACGTGCTGGGACTTCCCTGGTGGTCCAGTGGTTAAGACTCCAAGCTCCCAATGCAGGGGGCCCAGGTCCGATCCCTAGTCAGGGAACTAGATCCCGCATGCATGCCGCAACCAAGAGCCCTCATGCCGCAACTAAAGATCCCACATGCTGCAACTAAGACCTGGCACAGCCAAATAAATAAGTAAATATTTATAAATAAATGTGCTGTCCTTTGAGGCTGTGACCACTCCTGTAAAGAGGCTGTTCAATGGGGATTACAGGGCTTGATAAAGATTCAATCCCGCAAGTCGTAGGTGGGGCATCTGTTCTATGAGCACAGGCAAATCAAACAGGCCTGGCTCCTGAGCTGGCGGATGTGGGGGCAGAGACAGGGATTCCAGGAAGGGGCTGCGCAGATGGCCTGTGAGGGGCCTCTGGCTTTGATCTTTATAGGGTGTGATTCCACCAAGCCCACCCCAGGGGGCTGAGGGCTGTGGATGAACCAAGGGCCTCGGGAGGAAGCCAGTTCCACAGGTTCCCCCTCCCTAAGCAGTGTAACGAGGCGCAGCAAGGACGGCTCTACATAAACTCGCTGTATTCTCAAACAGGACAGACCAGCCAGATGAGGCCCAGTGGTGTGTCAGAGCTCTCTGACTATTATGACAGACACAGCCTCTTGAGAAAAGCCCTGCAGGTGCGCCAGAGAACAGCTAGAGCATTGGTGGTTCAGTGGTAGAATTCTCGCCTGCCACGCGGGAGGCCCGGGTTCGATTCCCGGCCAATGCAGTGCTGCTTTTTGGCCTCTTCCTGGCAGGCTCCCCCAGAGATCCTGCCGCAGGACCCAGCTCCTCAGCCACGCCCGGCCTGCAGCAGCCAAGGGGCTGCGAATCTCTGAGCACACTTCCCCGCTTCGTGAGCATGACCAGCAGCTGGGTGCTCCACAGAGGCACCACTGGCTGTGGGGCCCTTCACGCTGTAAGGGGACTCCTGCTGCACTCCTCAGCCTTGGCCAGTCTCCAGCAGGAAGCTGTGCTGAAGCCTGTGAACTGTAAAACAGCTCAACACACCACGTGAACGCGGGACGGGAGGAGCCACACTTCAGAGAGGAGGAAGTCCCCAGAGTCTCAGTGGGCTTTTTGCTACTGAGAAGGAACGACTTGAGCTCTACTTTCTGTCCTGACGCCTGAAGGCAAATCAACTTCTCTCTCGCTCGCTCACACACACACACACACACACACACACACACACACACACACACACACACACACACACACACACTCTCTCTCTCTCTCTCTCTCTCTCTCTCTCCCTCTCCCTCTCCCTCTCCCTCTCCCTCTCCCTCTCCCTCTCCCTCTCCCTCTCCCTCTCCCTCTCCCTCTCCCTCTCCCTCTCCCTCTCCCTCTCCCTCTCTCTCTCCCTCTCTCTCCCTCTCTCTCTCTCTCCCTACCTCTACCTCCTCCTGCCTTCTCTCCTGCTCTGGAGCCTACGCTTCTGCCCTTGCAGCTGTGCTGATGTGGCCTTCTATTCTGTGAATCAGCATACAGACAAGGGGACTGGGGTTAAAGGGGGGTGCTCACACAGCTGCTCACAGCTGGAGCACTGGTGGTTCAGTGGTAGAATTCTCGCCTGCCACGCGGGAGGCCCGGGTTCGATTCCTGGCCAATGCAGCAGCAGCAGCAGCAAACTTTTTTTTTTATCATCCTAAGAGACTGGATTTGACATTTCACACTGCCCACAGCATTGGGGATACAGTCTGAAAAACCTAGAATGACTTTTTTCTAGGTTGAGTTTTCCACGCCTGTTTCCTAAATTCCACAGAGATCTAGATCTTGTGTCCCCTTGTTCTTGCGAAGTCCAGGATGTGGGGATCACTGAAGCCGCTGCAAGCAGCTGTGCCTCCCCTCCTGTCCAGACAGGCTGCCCGGGGACTCTGACCGCGCTGCCCCTGGGGAAGCCAGGCCGTGTGTGTTTCTGCTCCGTTCGCTCTACACCAGCTGCAAGGCCCCCCAACCCCGAATCTTACCAGGACGCAACTCAGGGCACCCCAGGCTACTACAATACAATGGTCCATTCAGTTCCCGAGGGCCTGGAACCCCAAGTCTCTATCTGCACTTGGAGGAAGAATATTATCAGTGTCCAGGAGAGCGAGACAATGACAAACAGTGGTTCCCTGCGGAGGGGAAACCCTGAGAACACGTTCTCATCAAAACCATCCGTTCTTAGAGCACTGGGCCTGGCCCTGTGGGTCACCCCTGGGGCCACAGCAGGAAGACCTGTCCCATGAACCGAGCCCACACTCTCTACCTGACAGTCAGGGTGATCAAGGCAGGGCCGGCTGACCTCTCCAGTCTCACTGCTCAGCCGCCCGGCACAACCTTCCTCTCCAGTAAGGGCTTCTTACTGGGCCCTGTTACGCTACTCCTTGGACACCTCCTGTCCATTCCACTCTGTGGGGAAGCTCCCGCTCCCTTCCACATCCTAGCCAGCCTTCAAAGTCCAGTTCAAATCCAACCCCCTGCTTTTCCTGACCTTCCCAGGAAGGACCACTCCTCCTCTGGACGCTGAAGGACTCGGCGACCCCGCAGTCTGTGCCAGCACTGCACCATCGAATGCCACGGGTTCTTTCTCACGTGTTTCACGTTTCTAGCTCCACAGCTCCTTGCCAGCGTCCCTGAGGACAGACTGGTGCCACAATCCTCTGCCTCTTGAGCGCCAGCCCTCTCCCCGCATCTAGAGCTCCCCACACAGTAAGTGAGGAATCAGTAAGCATCTGCCCAGGGACCCATCTGTGCAGGTGGGCGGGCCCACAGGGCAAGCTGTAGGGAAACACGGGCAAAGCCCCACGCTGCCGTACTGGTGACAAGGGGTGGCCTGCTCATCTACACCTAACCTGTTGGGTAAATCAGAATTGTATTTGGACGGGCCTAACCCCTAGTTTACAATCCAAGTTAGGAGGGACAAAGCGCACCACTACCAGGATCTCCAAACGCACACTGAGAAGGACCAGGTCCCCAGGGCCGTGGCTGCGGACAGATGCCAGGATGTGACTTGACATGCGTTTGCCTCGGGGTGAACCAACCCCTTGGGGGTGCCCCAAATAGCCCCCGTCAGCAGGACCTGGTCTCTCCACAGGGCACAGGTAGAGAGAAAAAGCAACTACAAAGGGAAGCAGAGGAAGTGAAGTTTGAAATCCGGGCGCCCCCAGTTCCAGGCTAGTGACTCTTGAAAAGAACACCCCGTTTCCTCTTTCATCTCCACATTTTGAGCCACAGCTGGGGGATCTCAACTAGTTCTGAAGTTAATATTTGGCCCACAAACTTATGATCACAAATACCAGTGACCTTTGCTGACATTAGGGTCACATGCATCGCTGTTCTATGTCCCAGAGAAGAGATCTCTGCTTCGTTCCTCTAAGAACTCTGGCTGACGGAGTATCCTCTAGAGATTGCTCAGAGCCTCCATTCTCAACTAGTCAGAGGTGTCGCAGAGTGGCAGGAACACCCATTCCCCAGGAGGCACAATGCCCATTGCTGGCCAACTCCAAGCTCTCGACACTGCTCTCAGCTTCACAAAGTGCCACACTCACTACCTTGTCCCTGATTGAGAAGAAGCCACAGACAGGCCAGGATGTGTCTTTCACCCAAGGAGAACCTGGGACCTCGTCTCAGCAACAAAACCACATCCCCGCACTGGGCCCCTCGGCCTCTGTAACGCAGCTCGGGGACCACCACAGGCTGCACGAGGACTGGGGAGCTGACCACTTGCCAAGAACACACTCTAAGTATCCCAGGGGTTGGTTATTCCTCACAGCAACCTCCTTCTGTAGTTATTATCATCTCACCATTTAGATTTGAAACAGAGCCTCAGGGAAACCAAGTCCCTTTCTTGAGGTCACAGAGGATCTGAACCTTGGCACCTACAAAGCCCAGGCCCCCTCAACTGTACACCAGTTCCTCCCGCCCATCTTCTTAAAGCACGTCAGCTGCAAAGTGCACACACCCAATTACAGAGGGTACTTCCCTCGTGCAGAACTCAGGCCCCAACTGAAGTGCAGCTTTCTCCATGCATTTTCCCCACTGTCTAGTGTTAGACATCTCTGAAGCATTCCTCCGCCACACACGGGTGTACAGATGAGGTACATACTTGAGATGTTGAAATGAAGGTCTAGGGCTGGTTTTCTACCATTAAGGCAGGAAAGAAGTAACCATTTGCTGAGCACTTACTACATGCTAGGTAATGTGGTGGATGCTTTACATGCATTATCTCATTTAAACCTTAAAATAAGCTACGGAGCTAGGTACTATAATACCCATTTTACAGACGGGGGAAACTGAGGCTCAGAGATGTTAATGAAACACACAACATCACACAACTTATGGATGGTAGGTGCAGAAATCAAACCTAGATTTTTCTGACGACACCAGGTCTGAAATCTACCATGTTACATTACCCCCTCTTCAAACATCAAAGCTCCCACCTGTTGGATGCCTACTGGGTGCCAGGCACTTTACATGCATTATTTCATTTAAACCTTTCTCATTTCATTTGTTGATGTCCAAATGGCCTGGCTAGGAGGTGGCAGAGGTTTCAGCCACTGCATGCACATTTCTGTGTCTCTGGCGGAGACAGCCTTGGCTGTGACTTTGCACTGTTTTTAGAGAATTACATAAGATAATGCATGCAATGTGTTCTGCACTGCATATACTCATGTAACAGTGCAAAGTCACAATCAGACAAACTGTGATCTTAAACACACCATACAAGATCATATTCATTCATTAACTGCTGACTGAGAACCCGCTTTGCTCCTGGCTCCAAGTAGGACAGAAAGATAATCCAGAGTTGTGTTTATTCCTGTGCTGTAAAAATTTCAGCCTGGACTGACTTTGGGCTGCCTTTTTTACCCTGGCAAGTCCAATGATCCACCTCAGTTCTCTATGTGACATGCTGTAATCGGGCAACATATCCAGGCAGCGATTTCCCAAAGAGAATCTGGCAGGTAAACGTCTCCTCCATCTGCTTTGCTGAGTATTTAAGTAACCTGGTTTCCACTTGCTCACTACTCTCCAATAACTGAACAGGAAAAGCGGAACATCTGCCTCTGAGGAAAGGCCCAAGAGCTTCTGAAAAGGCCCAAGAGTGAGTTAAGTAACAAAATATACTGAGCATCCACTGGGTATAATCAGTGGAAAAACTGTAAAGAAGAAACGAGTCCGAGACAGCAGGAGGCATGTTTGGATCTCAGGTGACAGTAGCTGTGACCACTGAATAAGCGCTTCCCTCACACTGTAACACAACCTACAGGCACTCTTATTTTTTTAAATTGAGATATTATTCACATGCCACAATTCAGTGGGTTTTAGTATGTTCACAAAGTTGTGCGACTGTCGCCACAATTTTACGACATTTTCATCATCCCACAAAGATTACCCCATTAGTAGTCACTACCCAAATCCCCCAATCCCCTTTCCTAAGCCCTAGGCAACCAGTAATCTACTTCCTGTCTCTGTGGATTTGCCTATTCTAGGCATTTCATATAAGTGAAATCATACAATACATGGCCTTTTGTGACTGGCTTCTTTCACTCAGCATGTTTTCAATGTGCATTTTTTTCTTTTTAAGATGAGTTAACTGAGGCACAGAGAGGTTAAACCCAAGGTCACAAACTCAAATGCTTACAGGGGCCAAGAAGGAGACAGAAGTGAGAAGGCCAAGGGAGGTAAGACAGGCTGTGCTGAACCTGTCAACACAGGAAGCAAACTGGGGAGCCCAAGTCTTGGCTGGGGTAGGAGGGTGGACCCCTGGGTCCCCTGATCTGCTGTGTGGGAAAGTGAGCCCCACAGAGCCACATCTTCCCATTCCTTAAGAGAACCCAGAAACTCGAACTTTACTATGAAATTTGTCAGTTTAAAAGACCCTGGAATCCAGGCCAAACCAAACAGGTCTGTTGGCCGGACACAGCCCCTGGATGCCAGTCTGTGATCCCTGAATGAAGCAATTTGCAGAAGTCCCACTGCTGGTAAAGAGCAGAGCTCTGTGGAATTCTGACCCACACTGTAAAAACTGCCTTAAGCCAGTTGGTAATAAATAGGGTCTCCCTACAGAGGTGGTAGGCTCCAAAGAGTTAGGTCAAACTCAGCAGTTCAACCTTGATCTGATCACAGAGCCCCAGGGTTCCCTTAAGAGACGCCAGAAACCTGAAATTCACTGTGAAATTTCTTAATTTAAAATACCCTTCAGGGGCTTCCCTGGTTAAGAATTCTCCTGCCAATGCAAGGGACACGGGTTCGATCCCTGGCTCAGGAAGATCCCACATGCTGCGGAGCAACTAAGCCCGTGCGCCACAACTACTGAGCCTGCGCTCTAGAGCCCGTGAGCCACAACTACTGAAGCCTGCATGCCTAGAGCCCATGCTCCACAACAAGAGAAGCCAGGACAATGAGAAGCCTGCACACCGCAATGAAGAGTAGCCCCCGCTTACCACAATTAGAGAAACCCCGCGCACAGCAACGAAGACCCAACACAGGCAAAAATTAATTAATTAATTAAATTAAAAAATTAAAAAAAATTAAATACCCTGTAAAAAGTCAGCAAAAGGAAGGAAATAATAAAGATCAGAGAAGAAATAAATAAAATAGAGATTTAAAAATAATTTTAAAAATCAATAAAACCAAGAGCTGGTTATTTGAAAGGGTAAACAAGATTGAGAAACAGGGAACCCTCCTACACTGCTGGTGGAACTGTAAATTGGTACAAGCACTATGGAGAACAGTATGGAGATTCCTTTAAAAACTTAAAATAGAACTACCATATGATCCAGCAATCTCACTCCTGGGCGTATATCCAGAGAAAACCATAATCTGAAAGGATACATGCACCCCAGTGTACACTGCAGCACTATGCACAATAGCCAAGGCATGGAAGCAACCTAAATGTCCATCAACAGAGAGCTGGATAAAGAAGATGTGGTACATATACACAATGGAATATTACTCGGCCATAAAAAACAACAAAATAATGCCATTTGCAGCAACATGTCTGGACCTAGAGATTATTATACTAAGTGAAGTAAGTCAGACAGATAAAGAAAATTTCATGTGATATCACTCATATGTGGAATTTAGTTAAAAAAAAAAGACACAAATGATCTTATTTACAAAGCAGAAGCAGACTTATAGATATCGAAAACAAACTTATGGTTACCACAGGGGAAACATGATGGGGAGGGATAAATCAGGAGCTTGGGATGAACACATGCACATATAAGACAGATAACCAATGGGGACCTACGGTACACCACAGGGAACTCTACTCAATATTCTGTGATAAGCTATATGAGAAAAGAATCTGAAAAAGAATGAATATATGTATATATATAACTGAATCACTTTGCTGTACACCTGAAACTAACACAACTGTATATCAACTATACTTCAATAAAATTTTTTTTAATTAATTAATTTTATTTATTTATTTTTGGCTGCATTTGGGTCTTCATTGCTGTGCACGGGCTTTCTCTAGTTGCGGCGAGTGGGGGCTACACTTCATCGCGGTGCGCGGGCTTCTCATTATGGTGGCTTCTCGTTGTGGAGCACGGGCTCTAGGGCTTCAGTAGTTGTGGCACATGGGCTCAGTAGTTGTGGCTTGAGGGCCCTAGAGTGCAGGCTCAGTAGGTGTGGTGCACGGGCTTAGTTGCTCTGCGGCATGTGGGATCTTCCCAGACAGGGCTCGAACCTGTGTCCCCTGCACTGGCAGGTGAATTCTTAACCACTGCACCACCAGGGAAGCCCCAATAAAATTTTTTTAAAAAGATGCTCAAAATCGCTAATTATTAGAGAAATTCAAATCAAAAGTACAATGAGGTACCACCTCACAGCAGTCAGAATGGCCATCATTAAAAACTACAAATAACAAATGCTGGAGAGGGTGTGGAGATAAGGGAACCCTCCTGCACTGTTGGTGGGAATGTAAATTGGTGCAGCCACTATGGAAAAACAGTATGGAGGTTCCTCAGAAAACTGAAAATAGAACTACCATATGATCCAGCAATCCCATTCCTTGGCATATATCCAGACAAAACTCTAATCTGCACCCATATGTTCATAGCAGCACTATTCACAATAGCCAAGACATGGAAACAACCTAAATGTCCATCGACAGATGAATGGATAAAGAAGATGTGGTACATATATACAATGGAATAATACTCAGCCATAAAAAAGAATGAAATAATGCCATTTGCAGCAACATGGATGCAACTAGAGATTATCATACTAAGTGAAGTCAGAAAGAGAAAGACAAATACCATATGATATCACTTATATGTGGCATCTAAAATATGACACAATGAACCTATCTATGAAACGGAAAGAGACTCAGGGACACAGAGAACAGACTTGTGGTTGCCAAGGGGGAGGGCGCTTGTGGGAGGGCTGGAGTGGGAGGTTGGGATTAGCAGATGTAATCTATTATATATGAAATGGATAAACAACAAGGTCCTACTGTATAGCACAGAGAACTATATTCAGTATCCTATGATAAAACATAGGATATTTTTAAAAAACAGTATTTAAAAAATATTTTTAAAAGAATATTAAAAAGGGCTTCCCTGGTGGCGCAGTGGTTGAGAATCTGCCTGCCAATGCAGGGGACACGGGTTCGAGCCCTGGTCTTGGAAGATCCCACATGCCGTGGAGCAACTGGGCCCGTGAGCCACAACTACTGAGCCTGCGCGTCTGGAGCTTGTGCTCCGCAACAAGAGAGGCCGCGACAGTGAGAGGCCCACGCATCACGATGAAGAGTGGCCCCTGCTCGCCGCAACTAGAGAAAACCCTCGCACAGAAACGAAGACCCAACACAGCCAAAAATAAAAAAATTAATTAATTAAAAAAAATAATTTAAAAAAAGAATGTATATTTATGTATAACTGAATCACTTTGCTGCACAGCAGAAATTAACACACATTGTAAATCAACTACACTTCCAGAAAATAAATTAAAAAAAAAAAGGCAACTCCCCCACCCCCCAAATAAAACAAACAAAAGAAGACCATAGCAAAATCACGCTTACCTCAAACAATGAAAACATGCCAACCCTTCCACAAGAGAGGCAGGAAAAAAATATTATTAAAAAAAATACCCTGGGATCCAGGCCAAACCAAACGGGTCTGCGGCAGGACACGGCCCCTGGCTGCCAGTCTGTGACCCCTGGATGAAGCAATCTGCTGGGTGGAATTCTGACCCACACTCCAAAATCTGCCTGAAGTCACTTGGTAATAAACAGTGTCTCCCTACAGAGGTGGCAGGCTCCAAAGAGCTAGGTCAAACTCAGCAGTTCAACCCTGATCTGATCACAGAGCCCCAGGGATCCCTGCTCCCCATGCCACCCTCCCCACCCTGCCTTCCCCAGCAGGCAGGGACTCATCCCTCAGGAGCTCTGATCCTGGAGCCCCTCCTTCGGCTTCGGTGTTCTCAGGGCGCAGGGCCTGGGCACCTCCATTTGCTGGCTTTGGGAACTCAAAGTTCAGGAACACCAGAGACTTGCCAGTGAGCCCGTCCCTGGTCACCACGAAGGGCATCATCTCTCCCAGCCTGCAGTGAGGGCCCTGGCACCGCAGTGAGGGAGCACCCACCGCACTTATCAGAGCGCCTGCTGGCGTCTCTCCCCCACGCTAGACTCTCCCGGAGAGCAGGGCCTGGGGTGTCACCAACCCCGTCCTCGGGACTCATCAGGGACTATAACCCCTGACACCAGGGCCGCAAAGCCCGCCACAGCCATTCTAGAATCTTAGCCTCGGGGCCTTATCCCTGAGAAGCTGTGCGGGCGTGCTGGAGCCAGGCTGTGGGGTGAAGGCTCTCCAGGACTGTGCACAGCAGGCTCACACAGTCAGCCGTCAGATCCTGGTCACCTAACACAGCCCGGTCTTGAGAGCCTAGAGTCTGGGGTCCTTCAGTCGAGCCAAGCATCCGCCTCTGCGTCTTTAGTGTCTGAGAGCCCTGTCATCAAGATAAAACACCCTCTTCTTATTAGGAATTTTAATCCCTCACTCCAGCACCCCATGCAGTACTGGTTCTGCCACCCGAGCAGATAGATGGGTTCCAGAAAACAGAAAGTGGCAGTTAAAACTACCATGGAAAAAAAAAAAAACAAAAAAACAAACTACCATGGTGGGGCTTCCCTGGTGGCGCAGTGGTTAAGAATCTGCCTGCCAATGCAGGGGACACGGGTTCAAGCCCTGGTCCCAGAAGATCCCACATGCCACGGAGCAACTAAGCCCGTGTGCCACAACTACCGAGCCTGCGCTCCGGAGCCCGTGAGCCGCAACTACTGAAGCCCGCGCGCCTAGAGCCCATGCTCCACAACAGGAGAAGCCACCGCAATGAGAAGCCCGCGCACCGCAACAAAGAGTAGCCCCCGCTCACCGCAACTAGAGAAAGCCTGCGTTCAGCAACGAAGACCCAACACAGCCAAAAAATAAATAAATAAAATAATAAATAAATTTGGAAAAAAAAAAAACTACCATGGGGGTGTTCAAGTATGAAACTTATTAAGTATATGTTCTGCTTTTGGAAGGGAAAACGATTCATGTAGTGGGGAAGCCTTTTGAGACAGAAGAACCTGAGTTTTTAGATCCAGGTTCTAGCTGTGAAACCTTGGGATGATTACTTACCCTCAAGGAGCCTCTGTTTCCTCATCTGTGAAATGGGGTAACACTACCTAGCTCATAGGGCAGCTGTGCAAAATAAATGAGATGAGGGATGTACAAGGGCCAAATCCTCCTCCCCCCAAATAAGGCAGACAGCGTTTTACACATGATCACTTTTTAAAATGATCAACGTTATGGACTGAATTGTTCCACCCTGCCCCCTAATTCATACAACCCTGGTGGCAGTATTTGGAGATAGGGCCTATAGGGAAGTAATTAAGGTTAAATGAGGTCATATAGGTGTGGCCCTGATCCAACAGGATCAGTGTCCTTATAAGCAGAGACACTAGAAAGCTCTCAGGTGAAGCACAAATAAGTTCCTCTGTCCCTGATATCAAACAGGACGCTCCTCATCCCAAACATGGCTGAAGAAGGCTCCAAACTGAGCGTAGAGTCTTCTAGGCCAGCGCTTCTCCAACTCTAATGTGCACCAGGGATCATGTTAAATATGCAGATTCTGATCCATAGGTTTGGGGTGAGGCTGGAGAATCTGTTCCTAACAAGCCCCCAGGGGATCCTGATGCTGCTGGTCTGCGGGCTACACTTTTGAGTAGCAAAGTCCTTAGACTGCAATGTTATTTCCCCACCAAAAATGTATGAACATTCATTCATTTAGATGCCAACCGTCAAATGCTGCCAGGCACTGTGCTAAGTGCTGAGGATAAATAAAACAGGGTCTCTGCTCTTAAGGAGTTTCTAGTCCAGTGAAGGCCCTAAGGGGTTTCCCTGATTCCACAAGCCAAGGGCAATGTCAAACACAAAACGAACCCCATTAAAAACAAAGCCCTTCCAGAATAGCCTGCAGAGTGAGAGCACTTACACAAGATGTGTTGGAGGCAACAATAATGCTGAGATGAACACCTCTATTCAGGGACTCAACCGATGACTCAAGCTATGATAAAACTGAACATTCCTGAGAAACAGAGCGGGTGATGGACAAAACAGGTGTCACTGTAGCGTCAGCTGATAAAACCACGGATATGGAGCCAAGTCTATACATCAGCTCTGGGTCTCCTACTCGTTATAGCAATACTTATCATTACGACTTGCTGGCACTGGCGAGAGTCAGGGTAACCACCACTAGTGGGGGAAACGAGAGCATTCAAGAAAGTGGTGCTTGATGAGAGAAGCAGCTAGGTGGTTCTGGACATACTGGATGTTAGAGCTGAATGTGAGGGTCCTCTTAGCAAAATCCAAACCCTTTAGCTGAAGAGGAAACTAAAACCCAAAGCAGTTAAAGCAGTGGTTCTCAACCGGGGTGACTGTCCATCCCCACGGGACATTAGGCAGTGTGTCTGGAGACATTTTTGGTTGTACAACTGATGGAAAGCTACTGGTGTCTAGTGGACAGAGACCCGGGATGCTGCTAAAAATCCTATAATGCACAGGACAGTCCACCACAACCAAGAATTATCGTCCCAAAATGTCAACATTGCTGAGATTAAGAAACCCTGAGTTAAGGAATTTGCTGGAGGTCAAAGAATGTCACACCACAGACTAGATTAGAGGGGTCCAAGAGAGCATTTGGTAGTGCCGGAAATGTTCTAAACTCTACACTGTCCATTATGGTATCTGACAGTCACATGTGGCTATTGAACATGTCAGATATGGGTAGTGTGACTGAAGAACTCGATTTAAATTTTTTATTTTGTCTTTAATAATTTAAATGTAAATAACCAAGCATGGCCAGCGGCTACCCTATTGGACAGGGCAGGACTACAGTCTGTATTTTCTGACGCCCAGACTGGCATTCTTTCAGTTTCACAGCCTGCTCTTTTCTACTCTTCTGAAATTACCCACCCACCAGACTTTATCACAAAGATTTGAATGGAAAAAATACAAAAGTAAAATAACAGCAGACAAATCTTAATAAAATGTTCACAGTTAGACATCTTGTTCTGTAGACTGCGAAAAAAGCAAAATGTCAGATCATGGTTACACATACAGTGGTCCCCCATCATCCGAGGTTTCACTTACCAGTGGTCAACTGCAGGTCCAAAATATTAAATGGAAAATTCCAGAAATAAACAATTTCTAAGTTTTAAACTATATGCTGTTCTGAGTGGTGAGATGAGATCTCCTGCTGTCCCACCAGGACATGAATCATCCCTTCCTCCAGCACATCTATGCTGTATATGATATCTACCCACTTAGTAGCTGTCTGGGTTATCAGATCGACTGTCGGTATCGCAGTGCTTATGCTCAAATAGCCCTTATTTTACTTAATAATGGCCCTAAAGTGCAAGGCTAGTGATGCTGGCCATTGGGATATTCTCGTACTGTGCCTAATTTATAAATTAAACTTTATCATACATATGTATGTATAGGAAAAAACAGTATATATAGAGTTTGCTACCATGCAAGGTTTCAGGCATCCACTGGGAGTCTGGGGACGTATGCCCCACAGATAAGAGGGTACTACTGAACACGTAGTAAGACTGCAGAAACAAGAAAGGTCAAATTATTCCTACTTCCACTTGCAGGGAAGCGTGATATGACAGAGGTAAAACAAACAGCTCTCTGAGCCTTGAGGTTTTGGACCTGATTTCTCCACTTGGTCAACTAACTATCCCTTTCACTTCTCAGAAGCTGGGTAAGAAATGAGGCAGGTCAACATCCCTAGCAAATTCTCACGCTTCCCACCTCCCTCGCATCAGAGGCCACTCTCTGATTTGCTCGTTTTGATGGAGACCACACTGAGGACGCACCATGTGCCGGGCACTGTGTTAAAACACCAGATATACGTTATGTCGCTTCATTCTCACCGCAGCCCTAAGCAGCACACATACATTACGTCATTTCATTCTCACGGCAGCCCTTTGGGGCATCAGTAGGTTAAAGAACTTGGTCCACGTCACACAGTCAGAAGCAAAGCTGGGACTGCCAATCTCCTGCTCTTAAGCACGGCCCTAAAGGCCTGAAACCTGGAGTAGCAACACTGGCTGCAAAGGCGTGAGGAGCTGCCCGGAGAGCGGGACCCCTGCAGAGCCAGGACTGAGTCCCGGCTCCGCTCTCCACGCCCATCCCGGGTGCCCGCGGCTCTTACCTGTCTATCTCCAGCGCCGCCACCTTCAGCTTTCGTAGAGCTTGTCACTGAGGGCACCCATGGTGTTGGGCGTGAGCGGCGCGAAATCCTTCTCGGGGTTCATGGTGGCAGCTCGGGGCGATCCCCGGAGCCCCGCGACTCCTCAGCCCGCGGCAGCCCGGGCCGCGCCGGGACTAAGGGAGTCTGCGGCTCCGCGTTGCCTCCGGCGCCGGCTCATGGACCACGCCGCCCCGGGCCGCCTGTCTCGCTCCGCCGCCGCGCGCTGCCTCGTAACCGGGGCCGGGTCCCCGTCTCCGCACACCAGCCCTCGACCGCCCAACCGGTCAGGAGTCCCACTTGGACCCCGCACTGCAGTTCTTAAAGGGCAGCAGCCATGTTACTTAGATCACGTGACTCTGCAGCAGCTTCCGCCTTCCGCCGCTAGGACCCGCCCCTCTCCAGCCACGCCCCCGCACGCACCTGCAGGGGGTTTGGCCACGCCCCACAAGGCTTCACCTTCTCCCTTCACACTCCAGCTTTCGACCCCAACAGTCTGAGTCTGGTTTGAGACCTGCTTAATGGGGCCTGTATTCCATGCAGTCAACTGTCCGCACGTGGTAGGCTTGGCACTTGGTGGGCTTCTGTAGATGTTCGTGAGAACGAAGGGGCTCCTGGATCTTGACTCGCTTAGGATAATTTATTCTATACTTACTGAATCTGCTAGTTCATTCACTACTTAGTCACCAGTCAATATCTCATATGCCAATGTTTCCCGCATTGGAGTAACACCATCTTGATTTTCGCTATGTCCTAGCTACTTGTACTGTTATTTTAAAAGTACTTTCTAATCAACTCACTTTAAAAAAATCTTAAATTCGTACTTTAGCCTTGCTTATGCCTTCAAAACATGGGTTTGAGTAGTGATACATTTTTCTAAAACATATAAATTGCAATTAAAAACAGAACTATCTGCCTACCATCTAAAATCTCAGGTACCAACAGTGGCTGTCACCCCACCATTTGGGACTCAGGATGTGTTTATCATGCTCTGATACCCTGGAGGGCTGGGTTACAGACAGCAGAAGCCCCAAATGTGTCGATTGCAGGTCTCCAGGTGGATCCACTATAAAACGGCCCCTCCAAGTGCTTTGAAGTTTCACACTAAATGGTGGAACAGAAGTTGAAGCTGTGTGATAAAAATTTAAAAAGCACTTTATGGATGCAGTGTGGCTAAAGATGCAGTAACAGGGAGATGCATCAGAGTTCCTTATCATAAGCTTCCGCAGTGGCTAGGGACTTAGGACAAAGCTATAATACCACAGTGGAACCCAATGAGGATTAATATTGTTAAAAAACAAAATTCAGCTGAGTAAATTTGAGGATCTAATTGGTTTTATTTAACAATTCATGAATCTGGCAGCATCCCATTTAGCAGCCAGGAGCTTCAAGGAGCTCAACAAAATGGAAGGCTTTTATAGGCAGAAGGGGGTGGCAGCTAGGAATGAAGTAGATTGTTTGAGGCATGTCACCTTCCTTTGGAGAAGGGGGGTGTTTATCATGCAGATTACTTCACCAGAGCTGATCAGGTAATTCCAGATTAACTAGGTAAAGGTCATATTGCTGGGAGAAGCTGAAACTACAAGTAGGTTAGATATTAAGTCTTGGTTTGCTGATGCGGGTTTAGCACAAGTGAATCAATTTGCGGCCTGTTTCTTTTTTTTTTTAACAATATGAAATAACACTGGTTGTACTTTTTTCTAATGAGTGAAAAGCAGTCATGTAAAGCTTGTAACAGTCTTGAAAATGGAGTGTTATCCTCAATCAACAGATCAGAATCTATGGGACACAAGTGAGGGGCTACGGTACATAGAATTCAAAGATGGTCCCTAAGAGTCCCACCCTTTTTGCTATACACCCTGTGCAATCCCCTCCCTTCAACTGTGATGAAGTCTTGTAAATATGATGGACTGTCATTCTAACAATTGTCATGTTATATAGAAGATATTTTGCAGATCTAATTAATGTCCCTAATCACTTGACTTTGAGTTACTAAAAAGGCAGATTATCCTGGGTGGGCCTGACCTAATCAGTAGAGGCCTTAAAAGAAGTTAGGAGAGATTTTTAATGGGAGAGATATTCTCCTGCTGGCCCTGAGGAGTCAATAATAAGAACAGTGAACTGTCTATGATGGATCACTTGGTAAGGACCTGAGAGTGGTCTTTCATTGCTAAAATTGGTCCCGTGTTGTCAGTTGCCAAGAAAATGATACGTCAGTGAAATGGCTGCCAGGAAATGAATATTGTCAACACACTGAGGGAGTTTGGAAGATAATCTTTCCCCAGTTGAGCCTCCAGATGAGGATGCAGCTGGCTGGCATGTTGATTTCAGCCTGTGGGAGCCTGAGCCAAGAACCCAATTTAGTACATTTTGGACTCCTGACCCATGGCAACTGAGATAAGACATTTGTGTTGTTTTAAGCTGCTAGATTTGTGATAATTTGTTATGCAGCCATAGAAAACAAATACAGGAGCGATCCCCAAACTCAGCAAGTCATGGAGGAATTGTGTCTAGAAAAATCTGTGAAAAATGTGCTTTCCTTTACTGGTGGGGTTTTCACAGCTTTTAAAACACTTGCCAACACAATCTGACAAATGAAGGTGGGTGCACCAAAAACCTGAAAACTGCCCCAAATATAGATTCATCTCCAGAAGAAAATGTATTGCTTAATAGGTTCCTCCCCTTACCTTGATACCAAGTAGCACTGATAAGGACATTTCTAAATGTCTTGCAAAGTTTATGTCTTTAGAATTTTGATGATGGTTGAGGTAAAACAATGCACAAAAAAAAATCAATGGGAATGATTTGGATCTATTTCTCTAGTGTGTATTCATTTCCACTAGATCCATATCTAATATAATATTTCATCTGTTTCTTTTGCTGTTTGGTTTGGCTTTTTCTTAAAGGTGAACTGAATTTCCCATGGGTCATAATGTGATACAGTTTTTTAATAATTGAAACAGTAAGGAAATGTATTTTTTACCAGAAGGAACTCTTTTCTTCTGAAATCACATTCTGGCCTAGGTTGCTAAGAAACCAGTTTTTCATTCAAGGCCGAAACCAATGCTTTGTCCTACCTTTAGTTCAGAAGTTCCTGAAAATAACTGTTATTTTTTTTTCTGACGTCTTGGAAAATGTCAACTAGTTAAGGTTACTTATGCATAATTGGACTGGCGTTGGTACTGAGAATAAAGCCCAAGGGCCACCATTGCCTTCTCTATGTGCTCACTTCTCCTCTTTCCCTGGTGGCCGGGCCTGCCATGCTCAGACTCTTCCAGACTAGTGGATAATTAGTATGTCTGGTTGCACAGTGGCCATCACTTCACAGTTATAACTCATCTGCACATATGTGTGATGAGGCCTTGTTGGTGTTACATAACTTATGGGCATTGTTGCAGGAGGGTGCTGGTGACACTGTAAGAAACTGCATCTGAATCTTGAGTTGCACAAAGCAGTTTCTCCAACAGCAGTGTGATTTTGCTGGAGTGTCAGGGCAACATGTTGAGGGTATGAGAGGTTTGGGAGATCCCAAACTTGGGATTTCTTCAGATCCAGCAGGCCCTCATGACGTCACAGTATAATCACCTCTGACCTGAGGCAGGACTCGCCCAAAGAAGTGGTTAGACTTAGGATGCCACACTCACCAGGGCCTTTGTGTCGAACAGTGTCGGGGGGGGCCTCATTCACAGTGTTTTCCGTGCACAATGGTCTCTGGAATTGTGCCACCTGGGCCCTGATATTTTCTGAACACCCCCCACTGAGATGTCTCCTGGTTTCCTTTGCTGAGAATGCGTTCTTTCAAATGTAACTTCCACTAGCTTTCGTCAGGATGCTTGTTTTCACCAAGCCTCCCCTTCAGCTCTCTGTTGAGTGACTCTGCCATTCCAAACTTGCCAATATGAAACGATTTTGTCATTGCCTTTTTTGAGGCCAAGGAAACATAAGAACCACCTATAGAAAAGCGATATACCCCATCTCAAGTCATCCTGGAAGGGGGTTCATGCTGGGGCAGGGTCTGAGCTGGGTGCTTGGTCCCAGGGAGGCCGGTCTGCCTCCTCACTCCAGGCCTGAGGCTTGTGCTCTAGACTCAGTGGCTTGCGGGGAGCTGCAGCAGGGCTGAAGGAGGGGAGTTGCCCCTGGCCACCTAAAGGCACCATTTTGCAGGTGGTGGGAAGTAGCCAGTTTCTGTAGCAGCCAGTGTCTGGGGTGGTGGCTGGAGCCCTGCAGCCTCAAGGGAACATATCTGAGTCCTGACCTTCACAGTTAGAGGAATCTTTTTTTTTTTTAATTAATTAATTAATTTTTGGCTGTGTTGGGTCTTCGTTGCTATGCACGGGCTTTCTCTAGTTGCGGCGAGTGGGGGCTACTCTTTGTTGTGGTGCGCGGGCTTCTCATCGCGGTGGCTTCTCTTGTTGCAGAGCACAGACTTCTAGGTGCGCGGGCTTCAGTAGTTGTGGCATGCAGGCTCAGCAGTTGAGGCTTGCGGGCTCTAGAGCGCAGGCTCAGTAGTTGTGGCTCACGGGCTTAGTTGCTCCGCGGCATGTGGGATCTTCCCAGACCAGGGCTCGAACCCGTGTCCCCTGCACTGGCAGGCGGATTCCTAACCACTGCGCCACCAAGGAAGTCCCAGTTAGAGGAATCTTGAGTCTCATCATGCTCCAACTGTGACCGTGGGTGTTTTAGCCAACTTCTGCACGGCTTCCTCCGTCTTTCCTGCAGTCTGAACGATTGTTTATCATACTAGGTTTAGAAGTGTTGAAAAGGTACCCGTTTAGAAGAAGGTGGTGGTGGGCCAATTGCTCCCCTCCCCCCAGCTCTGCCTCTGGGGAGTGGGTGGGAGGAGGGACTTTGGGGGGTGGGCAACCATTTCATTCACTTCGGCTGAAAGCAGAGTTGGTGACACTCCTCTCCAGGGCTCTAATGAAGAGCGTTAGGGCTGTGGATTCAGCAAAGTCTCAAGTTCTGCTGGCGCCTTTAAAGCAGCGCTCTTCACTGCAGTGTGCACACAAACCCCCTGGAGATGTCATTAAAATGCAGATTCTGACTAGTAGGTCTGGGGCCGGGCCTGAGAGCCTGCATTCCTAGCATGTTCCCACGTGATGCTGATGTGAGGAGGCAGTGGCTTCAGGTCAGCAGCAAACATCGCCCAGGACTTGGCAGAAATGCGAATGCTCGGGCCCGCCCAAACCTACTAAATCAGGCCCTCTGAGGGTGGCCCAGCAGTCTGTGGTTTAGCAAGTCCTTGGGGCAATTCTGATAGATACTAAATTTGAGAACCAGCGGTTTCTTCAGACTCCGTGTATTTGCCAGTTAGAGGACTAGCTCGTTGGGCTCCGTGCCCTCTCAGTTTGCTGCTTAGTGCGTTGTTTGCTCGTTTAATCACTGGGCGTATCTGTCTTCTTGTTCTTTGTCTTTATTTCTATCAGCAGGGTCTTTAGTGGCTACAAAAATGAACTATTAAGTGTGCATCTGCAGATGCTTTAGGACAGGCTTCATTTGGTACTAGCTGTGTGTCAAGTGTAATGGGCTGAGGGGCGGCGGGAGGTACAAAGAGATGGAAGAATCTGTCCATTAAACACACCATTGTAAAGCAATTATACTCCAATAAAGATGTTAAAAAAAAAAAAAGGATATATGGATCAGAAAAAAAAACAAAACAGAAAAAACACCTCTAGTAGCTATAAGGTCTTGTTAAAACACAGGTTGCTGGGCCACACCCCTGGAGTTTCTGACTCAATAGGTCTGGGGTGGGCCCTGAGAATTTGCATTTTTAATAAATTCCCAGGCAATGCTGAGGCTGCAGGTCCAGGGATCTTTTTTTTTTTTTAATAAATTTATTTATTTATTTAATTTATTTTTGGCTGCATTGGGTCTTCGTTGCTGCGCGCAGGCCCTCTCTAAGTTGTGGCGAGCTGAGGTCTCTCATTGCGGTGGCCCCTCCCGCTGCGGAGCACGGGCTCTTAGGCGCGTGGGTTTCAGTGGTTGTGGCTCACGGGCTTAGCTGCTCCGCGGCATGTGGGATCCCCCCAGACCAGGGCTCGAACCCGTGTCCCCAGCACCGGCAGACGGACCCCCCAACCACTGTGCCACCAGGGAAGTCCCCGGGGATCTTTTTTTTTTTTAAATGTTGTTTTTTTAAAAAAATTTATTAATTTATTAATTTATTTTTGGCTGTGTTGGGTCTTCGTTTCTGTGCGAGGGCTTTCTCCAGTTGCGGCAAGCAGGGGCCACTCTTCATCGCGGTGCGCGGGCCTCTCACTATCGCGGCCTCTCTTGTTGCGGAGCACAGGCTCCAGACGCGCAGGCTCAGTAGTTGTGGCTCACGGGCCTAGCCGCTCCGCGGCATGTGGGATCTTCCCAGACCAGGGCTCGAACCCGTGTCCCCTGCATTGGCAGGTGGATTCTCAACCACTGCGCCACCAGCGAAGCCCCCCAAGGATCATTTTTGAGCGCCACCTCTTTGGAGCAGCCATTCCCAAATGGCCATCTTCTTTTTTGCCTCCATCTTCTCTTGCAGGTAGGCTGGAGGGGAGGAGGAGAGGGCAGGAGGTGGACGCCGGGGACCCTCAGGCACAGGTGAGTGTGTGCATTTGTGCAGAAGCAAGTCCACTCCAGAGCCAGTCTTTAACCACCTTTATTTCAACAGGCGGTGCCAACAGGTAAGTGGCTCTACTAATACCACTGCAGGCCCCGGGGGAGAGTCTGCACATGCCTGCTTCTCCTTGGAGGTGGGGCTTCCACGGTGCTTTCCTTCTGAAGAAAGGCACCAACTTAGAACGTCACCCTTTATGCGCGCACAAAACGGCTGCAGTTTAAAATATATGACACTGGGATGTGGTCCTCTCTCTAGAAGTAGATTCCTGACTGGCTGCACCATTCATGGCCAGGTGGGTTTTGATCTGTGGCACTGGTTCTCAACACTGCCACACAAGCTGAAAAGAAATGATGCCATGTCCCTCCCCAGACGGATTAAATCAGTATTTGGGGAGGTGGGATCTGGACCAGAATTAGGAGGAGAATCACTGCTCCATCATAGGCTGAGTGCTGTGCACGGGGCTGGGGTGGGGAACCGGGGTGTCTATTAGCATCTCTCCAGGACCTGGCCTTAAGCGAGAACTTTCTGTGGGAAACAGATCTGGGATTCAGAGACGGAGGGAGCACCCCGACCTCTGTCCCTGCAATAACTGCCCTAATGTATCTGCTCATTGCTTTGAAAGTAGTGACTTATTTGACTTTTATGTGAAAGCAGAATAAAATACCACGTCAAAGTAGAGTCATGGCTTTAAAAAGCCATGGGTTTTACAAAGAAACTGTGGGGCCCCAGAGTCATACACTGCTAAGTGCTGTATGATGGAAGGTCATGAGTGTAAGACCTGTGTCATCTTATTAAACATGAGCATTATTACATAGTGCTTGTGCTTTGGAGATACATTAAGAAACTAAATGAAGAGACTTGCCCTTGCCAAGTAAAATATAGCTCTGTTTCGTGTAGTTACCATGTTTAATGTGGAATATCTATATTTCATACAGCTATTTGGAATTCATATAATGTAGCAATAAGTGCCCCTGTAATTGAATTGGAGGATAAAACAGTACCTTTAGAATTCTGATTATTTTCTCTATTCTTCGCAGGGCTAGAACATCACATAGCTATTAAGGCTGAGGAGATGGCTCTTCCATGATGCCGCGGACCCTGGTTCCCACTATGGGGTGATCCCCTTCAGGTAATAAACCCATTTAATTCCAGTGTCGCTGCCTTCGCCGGGAGGGCAGGCTACAATCAGCTTGCTGGTGATGGGCGTTTTGCTGCCTGATGGGTTTCCTCCAAAGTAGACCGTGATGTTGTTGATCTTCTTGGGCTTCACGGAGTCTACGGCGCGGACGGAGAAGGCCGGGTTCTCCACCGTGCAGGAGAAGGAGACCGGGTGGTAGAAGACGTTCTTGAAGGGGATGACTATGCTGTACCCGGCTCGGATCAGGAAGGGGCCTTGCGGCTTGGGGGGCAGGGCCACTCCGAAGAGGGGGATGAGGTACTCGCCGCCCACGAGCGATGACAGGCTCAGGATGCCCTTGCTCTCGCCCAGGCGGCTGGGCTCGAAATACACCTCCACACTCACCTCGGTGCCGCCCTGCACCCCGGGGGCCGCGTAGATGACCTTTTCCGTGTGGAAGTCTGGACAGTCGGTCTGAAAGGGGAACAAACGCGCTCGGCTCACCCAGGACCCTGAAGAGCAAACCAGCAGTTCAGGTCCATCCCCAGCCCCCCACCCTCCGACATGAGCAACCTACGCTTGTGTGAGGATGGGCAGGTCGTACAAAAGCTGTGCCCTTAAAACTCCCTTGAAGAGTAGGTGTTACTAGTCTATTCCCGTTTTACTACAAAGAAACCAAGGCCAAGAGATGTTAAATAGACACCCAGCGGGATGAGATGGCTGGCGGTCCTGGGTGCTGCTCCCTCGTATCCCGTGCTTCTTTCCTTCCACTGCACCTGGAGGAGCGGAGATTCTGGCTCCTCGTGGACGGGTGGGACTAGTTCTGGAGGGTAGTTGAGGGTAGAAGTGCAAGGCGTCCCTTCCACACTAGAGCATTTATTTGCCAGAGCAAGTCCCTCTGGGGTCTTTTCACCCCTCTGCTGCTATGACTGGAAACATCTGAGATAGTGGTTGCCCCTCAGCCTGGATCCCCGAGTGGCTGTGAAGAGCAGAGTCCCCTGCTGACCCTCCCTGGATAGAGAAGCACGAACGGGAGGCAAACCTTTGTTGTTTTAAGCCGCTGAGATATTGGGGCTGTTACTACAGAATAACCAGGCTTCTCCTGACGGATGAGGATGATCAAGAGCCTATGCCTCTTTAAAAGTTGTGACTCACTACGTTGTACACCAGAAACTTATAAAATACTGTACATCAACTATACCTCAGTTAAAAATAGAGCCTATGCCTTGTGACCATGGCCATGGGACTCTGATGTTAACTGGGCACACGGCCACCCAGTGCAAGGCTACACTCCTAGCTCCCCTTGTTGCTGGGTGTGGTCATATGAAGTTTTCTTCAATGGAATGTGAGTGGAAGTGATGTATGCAGCTTCCCCGTTTTCCCCAGGTAGCTGGCTGCAATGTGGATGTCACAGTAAACCATCTTGGTCCGTGTGGACCGAAGCAACTCCCTATAGAGGGAAGAGCATCAGGAAAGAAGGGTCTGGGTGCCTGATGTCATGGAGCTGCCATTCCAGCCCAAACTGCTTATGCCCACACTGCTATTTGAGAGGGGAATAAACTACTATTTTGTTGGTTTGAGGGGCTTTCTGTTTCAGTAGTTAAACCTATATTCACACTGATTTAATAGGTAACATATATGGAACACTTACTATGGGCCAGGATTAGTTTTATACACCTATTTAAAAATCCTGACAGCTATCCTGTGAGAGTGTTAGTAAATTATTCATACAAAGAGTAAACGGTGAAGCCAGGATTCAAATCCAGGTCTGCTGGATTCCACAGCTGATACTCATGACCACTAAGCTCTATTGTCTCATTGTACTGACCACTGAGTATGTTGTGGGAAGCAAAACTCCCCCTACCCCAACCCCAGCTTGTTACGCTAGAAAGTCTGTGAGGAAGAACCCAGGCCTGGTACTCTTTGTTTCTAGCTGAGAGTTTCCAACTAGATAAAGCATCTGAGTCTGAGTTTCACATTTCTGCACCCCCCGCGTCCCCCTCCCATTATTTTGGAGCCCAGACTTCTGGAAAGCGAAGGGCAGAGGGTGAGGCAGGGGCTGCTCACCCTGCAGTAGTATTCTGTCTTCTGCCGGGCGTAATTGGTGAACTTGGCAAAGATGCTCTGGCCACTGCCAAGAACAGCCTGGAAGTGGACAGGCTTTTCAGGCAGTGCTGGCGTGGTCTTCAAACTGAGCTCATATGGGTAGTAACCCAAATCACTGTTGTGCAGTGTTAGTTTCCCGAAGGTTTCTCCAGCTTTCAAGGGCTGGAATTCAAATGAGAATGTGCCCTGCAAGAGAAGACAAAGGCTCCTGTGAGGCTGAACGTCTGACCCATCCTCTGCCCCCGCGTGACCTCACAGCAGGCTGGTAGCAGATGCTCATACTGATCTTGAGCCTGGAGAACCTCTGTCCAAACCAGCCCACTTTTCCTCCTCTGGACCCCTTCTACCTTTCCCTAGTCTGCGTATTTCTGTATCTGGAATCTCTTTGAATCTAACAATAGGTACTGGATCCTCTCTTGAGAAGCATAATTATGGAGATGGGGCGGGTGGGCTGGAGGGGCAGGAGGGCTGAAGGCCAGGCAGTTCTTTCTTTGCTCATAGCCAATCTCTGAACAGTTTCCTGGGTTCTATCATCATTTGGGGGAGGCTTTCTCCTTCCTCTATTATCATCCAAAGCAAAACAAAACAAGAACCAAGGAGTACTGCTTATAATAGCAAAACAAGGGAAACAATTCAAATGCATTAGCAGTAAGAGATTGGGTAAATAAAGTATTCTTTATTCACCTCAGTGGAATATTATGTAGCCATTACAAAGGAAGAGGCAAAGCTCTAAGCATTGAAATAAAAGGTGTTGGTAATATTTTAAGTGGGAGAAAGAAGGTTCTACAAATGTATATAAAGCTCTAGAAATGTATATGAGCTTATTTTTGTGGAGAAGATTATGTCTATATATGTACAGAAAAGAGACAAGGGTATGTCGAATTGTTACCAGTAGTTATCTTAGGGTGGGGGAAATGGGACTGTGGGGACTTTTACTTTCTATTTCATGTACTTTTGTAGGGTTAAAATTTTGTTTTTATCATGAGTGGGTATTGTTGTTTTTTTTTTAAAAAACTACTTCTGGGCTTCCCTGGTGGCGCAGTGGTTAAGAATCCACCTGCCAATGCAGGGGACATGGTTTGAGCCCTGGTCTGGGAAGATCCCACATGCCACAGAACAGCTAGGCCCGCGAGCCACAACTACTGAAGCCCGTGTACCTACAGCCCGTGCTCCGCAACAAGAGAAGCCACTGCGATGAGAAGCCCGTGCACTGCAACGAAGAGTAGCCCCCGCTCGCCACAACTAGAGAAAGCCCGCACGCAGCAACAAAGACCCAACGCAGCCAAAATAAAATTTATTAAAAAAAAAAACAAAAGAAAACTACTTCTTACTGAACAATAAAATAAAGAGGATATCACTAAAATTACTGTAGATGTTTAACAGAGAATACAGTACAAAAATTTACATGATCTTACCACAATTAAAAAAATTTGGATGAAAATGGACAAATGTATAAACAAATATAAATTACAGAAACAGACTCAAAAAGATAAAGAAAACCCATATAGTCCTATAACCATTAAAGATATTTAATCAACAGTAAAAAAAAAATTTCCCTTAACAAAATTCCAGATCACAAAGCTTTACTTTTAAGTTCTACCAATCTAATATTCCACAAGTTCTTCCAGAGAAAAGAAAAAGAGGAAACCTACCTCAACTAACAGAATCTTGACATCAGAATCCAACAAGGAGAAAGGAAAATTGGATGCCAGTTTCCCTACTGAACATATATACAAAATGTCTAATAAAAATGTTATCCAACTGATCCAGCAACATATAAAAAAGAGACTACATGACTAAGTTGGGCTTATTCCATGAATGAATTGGTTTAACGCTGGAAAAAACAATCAGTTGCCACATTAACAAACTAAAAGGAAAACAATCAAATGAGCATCTCAATAGATGCAGTAAAAGTATTTGATAAAACTCAACATCCATTCATAGTGTTTTTAAAAAAGCTCTTAGCAAACTAGGAATAGGAGATATCCTTAATCTGATAAAGGGTACCTATAAGAAACCCAAAACAAACATCATAATAAATGGTGAAACTTTGAAAGCTTTCCCTTCAAGATCAGGAGCAAGACAATGCCTTCTGTTGCCTTTCTGGTCACCATTGTTCTGGAGGTCCTAGATAGCCCTATAAGGCATGAAAAAGTACTTAAAGGAAAAGGTTTAGAACGGAAGAAACAAAATTGTAATTACTTACAGATGATATGATTGTACATGTACAAAATACAAGAATCTACAATTTAAATTATTATTAAGTGAATTTTATTTATGTTTGGGTAAAAGGTGATATACAAAAATCAGTTATATTTCTAAATGATTGCAACAAATATTTAGAATATGAAATTTTAAAAAGATGCTATGTATAATAGCATCAAAATATACAAAACCTAGAAATAAATCTAACAAAAGATGAGCAAAGCCTCTACATAGAAAACAAAAAAACATATTATTGAGAGAAATTAAAGAAGGCTTAATGGAGATTTGCTCATGGGTTGGGAATCTCAATACTAAAAAGATTCAAATTCTCCCCTATGACAGACAGGCTCCAAGATGGCCCCCAGTAACCCCCACTTCCTGGTATTCACACCCTTGTATAGTCCTCTCCCACACTGAACCAGGTTGGTCTATGTGACCACAAGTATGTGGCAGAAGAGATGGCGTGTCACTTCTGAGATTAAGAGGAAAAGACTGTGGTTTCTGTCTTGTGCACCCTCTTTCTTCTTTGCTGCCTCACTTTATTTTTATTTATTTATTTATTTATATTTTGGCTGTGTTGGGTCTTCGTTGCTGCGTGCAGGCTATTCTCGAGTTGCGGCGAGCGGGGGCTACCCTTTGTTGCAGTGCACGGGCTTCTTATTGCGGTGGCTTCTCTTGCTGCAGAGCATGGGCTCTAGGCATGCAGGCTTCAGTAGTTGTGGCACGCGGGCTCAGTAGTTGTGGCGCACAGGCTCAGTAGTTGTGGCGCATGGGCCTAGTCGCTCCGTGGCATGTGGGATCTTCCCGGCCCAGGATCAAACCCGTGTCCCCTGCATTGGCAGGCAGATTCTTAACCACTGTGCCACCAGGGAAGTCCCCTCACTTTCTTTTAGATCGCTCACTCTAAGGTACGTGAGCTGCCTCGTTGAAAGCAGCTCGCGGGAGAGGCCACATGGTGAGGAACTGAAGCCTCCAGCTAACAGCCAGCAAGGAACCAGGACCTTTCCAACAACCAACCAGGTGAGTGAGTTTGGAAGCAGATTATCCAGCCCCAGTCAAGCCTAGGGATGCCTAGAGTCCTGGCTGACAACTGACTTCCTCACGAAAGCCCCTGAGCCAAAACCACCCGGTTAGGCAGCTGCTCTTAGATTCCTAATCCTCAGAAACTGTAGGTAATAAATGTCTGTTGTTTTAAGTTGCTGAGTTTTGGAATAATTTGTTGTGGATCAACAGAAAACTTATACATTCTTTTTTTTTTTTTTCCCTTCCGCACCACGCAGCTTGTGGGATCTTAATTCCCTGACCAGGGATTGAACCCAGGCCCTTGACAGTGAAAGCGTGGAGTCTTAACCACTGGACCACCAGGGAATACCCCAGAAAACTTATACATTCTTAAAATAATCTATAGACTTAATTTAATACCAATCAAAATCCCAACAGTTTTTTTTTTTTTTAAGGAACTTGACAAGCTGATTTAAAAATATATATGGAAGTGCAAAGGGCCAAAAATGCAATGCTATTCTTGCCAAGGTACTCTTGAAAAAAAAGAATATAAGAGATTATTAAGTCTTAATATAAAGCTAGAGTGATTGCTTGCTTGGCCATATATCAAACTATACTATAAAACTGTAATAATTAGGATGCCGTGGCATTGGTACAAGTTCAGAAACTGAGTCATTATTATATTATAGGAAACCTAGAACAGATCCATGCATATATGGACACTTGATTTATTTCACAAATGGCCGTGTAAATCAGTGCGGAAAAGACGGTCTTTGTAGTAACACAGTCTGAGATGATTTATATTCACTTGGAGAAAAAGGAAACATGACTCTTGCCTCACGTCATACGTTAAAACCAGTTCCAGGTTTTGAGCAAGATGATAGCAGCAGCCGCTGCACAGTCTTCCCAAATCCCCCACAAAACACTCAGACCAACCAGCTTAACGACAACATCTATAACATAACTAAGTGAAAAGATAAGCTACCAACTCCAAAAGATGGGTGAGTAGGGCTGATTACTCACAGCCATGAGACTGGTGTGAGTAAGCCACTGTCTGGGAGGAGTGGGAGAGAGAGCAAAGGAACATCAGTCTGAGAGCCAGAGAATCACCCTAGATTGAGGGTCCCACTCAACCTGGGAAACTTGACAGGACAACTGACAACAGCAGCCTAAGCTGGAAGGATGATCTCAGGCTCTAGTTTATCGCTAACTGCAAACATGTCACAATAAGATTGGGTGACGTGGGGCAGCTTAAAACCAAGTTACTTAAACTCCCTTCTAAGACAAAACCTTGTGCCGAGAGAAACCTCTGAGAGTAGAATCTATTTGACTGTGACTGAGACACTGAGGGCAAAGGAAAGATAAAGCTCAGATAAAGGTGGGGAGAAAAAAGAAAAAAAACCCTAAAAAGTACAAAGCTGTATTTTAAAAAATATTTGTGGTAACAACAGAAGAATCTTAGTTATGTGAAGCTACAAAAGGTATCCAGGGCCACCTTTTCCTTCTAAAAGCATGGAAAAAGTTAGAATGAACAACGGAAAAGGAATAAAAAAGGTGAATGATGAGCAGAATAATATTGCTATAGACAATGAAGACATGCCAGGAAGAGATCACTACAAAACAGAGAAAAAGAAAACATAGAACAGATAAGATAAACAGAAAGTACAGATTTGCATGTACACCTGAATATGTCACTATTTACACTCAATATAAATGGTGTGAATGCTCAAGTGAAAAGGAAGCCTTGCTAGACTGGGTTAAAAAACCAAATCCATCTCATCTGTACACTGTTTATAAGAGACACGTTTAGATTATACGGATAGAGAAAGATTGAAAGTGTGATGATTAAAAAACCCACACCATGCAAATGCTAACCAAAAGAAACCTATATTAATATTAGACAAAATAGATCTTAAGGCAAAAAGTGTTACTAGAGACAAAGAAGATCACTTTATAATGAAAAGAGTTTCAAGTCACCAGAAAGATATTATAATTTTTATTTAACTAGTAATATAGCTTCAAAGTATACACATAAAGCAAAACATGACAGAACTACAAAGATAAACAGACAGATCCACAATCATAGTAGTATATGTTAATATACTCTCCTAAAACTGATCAAACAAGCAGACAAAACTATCAGTAAGGCTAAAGAAAACTGAACAACAAAACAGCAAATACATTCTTTTCAAAAAGAGGTGGAGGATTTTAAAAAAAGACGATATTGGGCCATAGAGCATGTCTGAAAAAATTCTAGAGTACTGAAATAATATGGAATATATTCTCTGACCACAAAATAATTTTAAAACGTGGTAACTAGAAAAATCCACATCTTTGGAAATTAAGAAACTTCTAATAAACCAGGAGTCAAAAAAGAAGTATTAATAATAGTGAAAATTAGAATACTTTTGAACTTTATGATAAAAAATACTACATATAAATATAAAAACTTGTATGCTGCAGCTAAAGCAGTACTTAGAGGGAGATTTATAATCTTAAGTGCGTATATTAGAAAATAAAGAAGACTACAAGTTAATTCCCTAAGCGTTTATCTTTGAAATTAGTTAAAGCAACACTAACCCAAAGGAAGCAGAAGGAAGGGAATAACAAAGATAAGAGTGGAAATCAATCAACTAGAAAGCAACCATACAATAGAGCGTAACAACAAAGCCCAAAGATGCTTTTATGGAAAAAAAAAAAAAAAAAGTTGAGAAACCTCTAGCAAGGTTGATCAAGAAACAAAGAGAGAAGGCACAATGACCAATATTAGAAATGAAAAGGGAACGTCACATAAAAAAGGTAATAAGATTCGTGCTGTGAGACCTAAAGTTCTTATGAGGTGGTCTAAAATGAAAAAACACGTCAGCCGGGCCTCTGGTAGCTCCCTGTGTGCTAAATGTGTCAGTGACAGGATCAAACATGCTCTCCTTATTGAGAAGAAAATCGTTGAGAAAGTATTGAAGGCAAAAGCACAGTGTCAGAAAGCTAAATTAAAAATGAAGCTTTTTTTTGACAGTCTCTTCAATAAGTGGTGCTGGGAAAACTGGACAGCTACATGTAAAAGAATGAGATCAGAACACCTCCTAACACCATACACAAAAATAAACTCAAAATAGATTAAAGACCTAAAAGTAAGGCTGGACACTATAAAACTCTTAGAGGAAAACATAGGCAGAACATTCTTTGACATAAATCACAGCAAGATCTTTTCTGACCCACCTCCTAGAGTAGTGAAAATAAAAACAAAAATAAACAAATGGTACCTAATTAAACTTAAAAGCTTTTGCACAGCAAAGGAAACCATAAACAAAACGAGAAGACAACCCTCAGAATGGGAGAAAATATTTGCAAGCAAAGCAACTGACAAGGGATTAATCTCCAAAATATACAAACAGCTCATGCAGCACAATATCAAGAAAAACAAACAACTCAATCGAAGAATGGGTGGAAGACCTAAATAGACATTTCTCCAAAGAAGACATACAGATGGCCAACAAACACACAAAAAGATGCTCAACATCACTAATTATTAGAGAAATCCAAATCACAACTACCATGAGGTATCACCTCACGCCAGTCAGAATGGCCATTATCAAACACTCTACAAACAATAAATGCTGGAGAGGGTGTGGAGAAAAGGGAACCCTCTTGCACTGTTGGTGGGAATGTAAATTGATACAGCCACTATGGAGAACAGTATGGAGGTTCCTTAAAATACTAAAAATAGAGCTACCATATGATCCAGCAATCCCACTCCTAGGCATATACCCAGAGAAAACCATTCAAAAAGACACATGCACCCCAATGTGCATTGCAGCACTATTAACGATAGCCAGGACATGGAAGCAACCTAAATGTCCATCAACAGAAGAATGGATAAAGAAGATGTGGTACATATATACAATTGAATATTACTCAGCCATAAAAAGGAATGGAATTGTGCAATTTGCAGAGACATGGTGGACCTAGAGAATGAGTGAAGTAAGTCAGAAAGAGGAAAACAAATATCGTATAATATCACTTATTTGTGGAATCTGGAAAAATGATACAGATGAACTTATTTGCAAAGCAGAAATAGAGACACAGATGTAGAGAACGGATGTATGGATACCGGGGGTGGGGGGTGGGATGAACTGGGAGATTGGGATTGACATATATACACTGCTATGTATACAATAGATAATTAATGAGAACCTACGGTATAGCACAGGGAACTCTGCTTGATGCTCTGTGGTGACCTAAATGGGAAGGAAATCCAAAAAAGAGGGGATATACGTATACGTATAGCTAATTCACTTTACTGTACAGCAGAAACTAACACAACATTGTAAAGCAACTATACTCCAATAAAAATTAATTTTTAAAAAATGAGGCTTTTTTGAGTACCAAAAAAAATCAAAAAACACAAAAAAAGGTAATAAGAGGATAGTAACAATGTTATACCAATATTTTCACTGTATCGATGAAATGGAAGTGCTCTTATTACTGACTCAAGAAGAAACAGAACATCTAAATAGTCCAATAACCCACTGAAAGAATTAAATCAGTAGTAGACAATCTTCCCACAAAGAAAACACCAGGCCTCAGTGGCTTCACCAGTGAGTTCAAAGAAGACATAATTTCAATCTTTTATAAACTCTTTCACAGAATCGAGAAAGCGAGAAAATTAGCAAAAGTGACACCCAAACTGGACAAAGAGTATGAGGAAGGAAGACTGTGGTCCATTCTCATTCATGAACACAGAGGCAAATCTCCTACACAGACTATTACCCAACTAAAATCAATCTGTATGTAAAAAGGGAGTTACCAGTTAATTAGGAGTCTATCAGATTGGTAAACTTAAAAATTCTGACAATACCAAGGGTTGGTGAACTCGCGTTGCTGATTGGCAGTTATCTACTGGTTGGCAGTTAGAGGCAGGCACACCCTATGACCCAGGGATTCCACTCCCGGGTGGACACTGTGGAGAAATACAGGTGCATGTGCATCAAGAGGGCGCTTGTGCAAAAAGAACCATAGCAGCATTTTCCACGATAGCCAAATGTTGAAACCAACACAAATGTCTGGCCATAGTAGGATGGATATCTAAATTGTGGTCTAGTCATTTAGGATAGTCTACAGCGGTGAGGATGAATGAACCTCAGCTGTGGGCAATGGCATGGAGGACCGTCACAATTCACAACTCTGAGCGAAAGAAATAAAACATTACAGAATGTACATAGTATGATTTCTTTTGCATAAAGTTCAAAAACAGGCAAAACTAAACTATATTGCTTAAAAGCAAGACATGATCATTACAAAATAAGGATAGTGGTAACTTTTAGGAGTGAGGGAGAGAGGGGTGTCTGGGGAGGTGGCAATTTTTTATTTCTTGGCCTGGGTATTGGTTTAACAGATATTTATTTCATAATTTTTTGTTTAAACAAACATGTTTGCATGCATATACATGTTTATATGTACACATACATATATGTATATGTATGTTTTGTATACTTTTCTGTATAGTTCACAGTGAAAAATATAAAAATACAATAAGATAAAGGGCATGGAGACTCTCTCTGAAGAACAAAACAGATAACTAGATTCTGAAAGTGAAGGAAGAGACAGAGGGGAGTGCAGGGAACAGGCCAGGTGGGCTGAAGTTGGGGAAACAGAAGAGATTTTGATGGAATCCGGACAGTGAGAGTTTGGAGTGACAGACTGATGAAAAGAGCATTTATCTTCCCACCAGTTCATAACTCTGGGCCATGTCTGCCCAACCACTGTCAAAGCCTTCTTGTGCCACCTCCCTGAAGTGGTCTGTGCATAAACAAGCACATAGACAAATGTGTGTGTGTGTGTTGTACACGTGATACACTATTATGTGTCCCTTGCTGTCCTTTTCACCACATATATTCTATGTGACTTATGTAATTAGGAAAAACAAGAAGAATATTTTAAATTTGAGCAAGGCAAACAAACACATCATAGAGACAAGTCCCTTTTACATGCCTGAACTAAAGCTCTATGTGGCCCTGGTTTACGTGAGGACTTGGGCAGCAGAGGAAAGGAGAGAACAGGAGCGTGGTCGATCAGTCGATCATCCCCTGCCCTCCCGACCACCGCCAAGGCTGGCCCAACTACGGGATGCAGAACGTGGATCCAGAGGCCCCCTGGGCAGAGCCTCCAGCACAGATATGGGGGCGGGGAGCCCCTGGCAGGCAGGGCCATACCTCAGAGTTGGCCGGCACCACAAACTGGGAGGGCAGGCTGATGTCGGGCACCCTGCATTCCGTGGAGAAGGTCACCGAGTAGGGCAGGGGGTTCTCCACCTTGATGGAGGCCGATGTGCTCTGCCGGACAGGGCTCACCATCTCGATGGTTTTGATGACGCCTGAAGGGATGACCCTGAAACTCACCGTGTAGTATAGGAACTCGTTGGTCACCTCGTTTCGGAAGATCACCTGGGTTCACAGAGAGAGTGGGAGGAAGTGGGACAGAGCAGAGGGGTTAGCCCAGGGTCCTCCGCCATCTACAGGATCCTTCTCCCTGTTTGCAGTGCGTGGACGCATGAAGCACAGGGACCAGGCTGACGCAGGCCCTCCCAGCCCCTGTGAACCCTGCCAGCCAGCCCTTCTCTTCAGGTATTCCGCTCTGGCTTCTCCCAGGTGAGAGAGCATGAAGGAGCCTGGGTTGCTTTAGGAGAGGCTAGAGCAGCACCGTCTAGTGCTGAAGATGAAGGTGTCCCCAGTGGGACAGCTGAGTGGCCCTGGAGAACAAGCAAGACCTCAAGAGGTGCATGTTGTGGTGGGCTTCACTCCAATTCCTGCTGCTGCTGGAATAGTTAATAATATTAATAATAATAATAATGATAATGATAGCATCTAACACTTGATTACTGTGTACTAGGCACTGGAAGTACTTATTTAATTCATACAATTTGTAGGCAACATTACTATTCCCCTCACCGGTTTTTCTAATCATGAGCAAACGGGCTTAGCAAGTTATTATCTTGCCCAGGGTCACATGCAGAGTAGTATCAGAACCAGGATTTGAACCCAGGTTGGCCTGACTCCAGAGCTCACACTTGTAACTGCAGTGCACTGTCCCCTCACGCCTGTGTCTGACCTGTTGATAAGCTGCTCCCCTTTTTCAGTTCTTTCCCTGGATGACTGATGATGTTGAGCATTTTCTCATGTGCTTCTTGGTCATTCATATATTTACTTCCGTGACGTAGAGTCTACTCCAGTTTTTGCTTTTTTTTAATACCTTGAGTTGTTTATCTTATTACAATAGGTGATAATAGTTCTTTACATACCTGCCTTTTTACTTTCAATCTCTTCCTGTCTTTAAATTTAGAGTGCTCTGATACCCTCTGTATTTTAATTGGAGTGTTTAGTCTTTTATATTTAAAGCAATCATTTATGTGTTCGGGTTGAAGTCAGCCCTTTTGCTATTTCTTTTCCATTTGTCTCTTATTTTTTCATTCCTTGCTTGCTACTTTCCTGCCTTCTTTTGGATCAATGTGTAATCTTTTGTAATATATTTTATTTCCTCTACTGGCTTCTTACCTATATTTTTAAACAATAGATTTTTAGTAGTTGCTCTAGAGCTGACAACACAGCAGTCAGGAAATTGTCCCAAGCCAGAGAGGACAATCACAGGACTCATTTCGTAAGTTTCTCTTCTCTCTGATGGATTGCGGTATTGTGCTGCCTGTTGTCCGATGCCTAAGAAGAGTTACCTCAGATATTTTGTCCAGTTTTATGGTTGTTTATGGTGAGGGTCTACTTACTCCAGCATAACCGGAAGCAAAAGTATTTTTGACTTTTAAAACACTTTTAGGTTGTTATTGTTCATTTCAGTATATATGTTACTGTAAAGAGATCCTGTGATCTGGGTTTGTTGTCATTTTTACCCAAAATTTTACTTGTATTTTTTATTTTTTTAATTTTTAAAAATAAATTTATTTATTTTTATTTTTGGCTGCTTTGGGTCTTCATTGCTGTGCATGGGCTTTCTCTAGTTGTGGCGAGCCGGGGCTACTCTTCGTTGCGGTGCACGGGCTTCTTATTGCAGTGGCTTCTCTTGTTGCAGAGCACGGGCTCTAGGTGCCCAGACTCTAGAGAGCAGGCTCAGTAATTATGGCTCACGGGCTTAGCTGCTCCGCGGCATGTGGGATCTTCCCGGACCAGGGATCGATCCCGTGTCCTCTGCATTGGCAGGCGGATTCTTAACCACTGCACCACCAGGGAAGTCCCTTCACTTGTATTTTAATAAATATATTTACTGGTATTTTTCTGTTCATACCTACAGTTTACAAATAGCTCTAATTCTCTCCCTACCCTTCTCTATGAATGAGAAAATCTCTTATCTCCCCATTTGCTTCCAAACGAAAGAAAATTTTTTTCATTGCCTTATTTTATCTCTCCCCTTGCTATTTCCTATATTGAGGTCATATGAAATATTAATTTCAGATTTCTTCTCAACAATTATTTGAAATTACCTATCAATTTAATTTTGATTCTTTGTTCATTGTATCCTTGTACTTTCCTCTTGGATTCATTTACAAGAGGAATCATTTTGCTAATTAGAATTAATGTTTCATATTTTCCACTGTATCTGTTAACGTAAACATAAATTGTTTACAAATTAAAAAAGAAAAAAAGAAAAATTTTTAATTTTGTAGCACTTCTTTCAGATAGGGATTGTGTATATGGGTTGGTTACTTTGAGTCTTTGCATGTTTAAAAGTGTCTTTATTTTGCTCTCACGATAGTCTTGTCTGGAAAAGGCATTCGAAATTGAAAGTCATTCTAAACAGTTTGAATAGCTTACCCTATTGCTTTTGGTATTCAGTGTGGCCATGAGAAATCTGATGTTATTGTGAATATTACTTCCATCTATTTTCTCTAGAATCATTTAAGACTTTCTCTTTTATCCCAGTTTTCTGAAATTTTGTTCTCATGTACTTAGATGTGAGTCTGTTTTTCATTCACCTTGGTTGGCAACTTGGTGGGTTCCTTCAATTAGAAGACTCAGAGTTTGTCAAATAGCTCTGGACATTTTTTTCTTCAATTATTTCGTAGAGTATTTTCTTCCTTTTATTATCTTGTTTTTCTGTTTCGGGAGCTCCTGTTAGATGGGCATTAGCACTTCTTGATATATATTTTATGTCTCATATTTCCTTTCAGCTTTATTGAGATACAATTCACATGCTATACAATTCACCCATTTAAAGTGTACAATTTAGTGCTTTTTTAGTATATTCACAAAGTGATCCAACCATCCCCACACTCAATTTTAGAGCATTTTCACCACCCCCAAAAGAAGCCCTGTCCCCAGTAACAATCATTCCCACTTCCCCCTAATCCATCCCTTATAGTCCTACGCACCACTAGTCTACTTTCTATTCCTATAGATTTGCCTATTCTGGACATTTCATTTAAACAAAATCATATAATATGTGGCCATTTGTGACTGACTTCGTTCACTTAGCATAATGTTTTCAGCATTCATTTCAGTGTTGCATGAATCAGTACTTTGTTCCCGTTACTTTTTATTGCCAAATAATATTCCATTGTATTTATCCATTCACTAGTTGATGGAAATTTAGGTTGTTTCCATTTTTTGGCTTTTATGAATAATGATGCTATGAATATTTATGTTTTTGTGTGGACGTATGTTTTCACCTATTTTGGGTATAAATTGCTGAATTCTTTGGTAACTCTATGTTTATCCATTTGAGGAACTGCCTGTCTTCTAAAGCAGCTGCACTATTTACACTCCCACCAGCTCTGCATGAAGGATTCATGTTCTGCACGCCCTTGCCAGGACTTGTTATTATTTCCTTTTATTCTTGCCGCTTCTTTGTGCTCACATGCTATTTCTTCACTTTAAGATCTTTCCCTAGGTGGTTCCATCCTCCATCCTGGCTTCAAGTACTACCTGTAAGCGGGTAATTCCTCTATAGTTCTCTTCAGCCCTGACCTCTCAGTGAGCCCCTGACCCATATGCTCCTTTTCTTACAGCACTTAGGCCATTTTGTAATTATGCATTCATAGTGCAACTATTTGATGTATGTCCATCTCCCTCCACCGGACTGTGTGTTCCAGGAGAACAGAGACTGTGCCTATTTTTGATCATTGCTGCATTACCAGCACATAGTATATAGCATATGGCACATGTGCTCAAGAGATGCTTGTTGAATTGACGAATGAATTAGGACAAACAGCTCACGTGTGAAAGACCCTGAGGAGTCTTAGAGTCGATGGCTCTAAGTTGAATCCTGGCTCTGATGTTACTAGCTGTGTCAAGGGCTCAGCGTGATGCTGGACACTCTATAAGCCCTCAGAAAAGGGATCTTTTGTTATTATTTTTCTGGTCTGGTGTTTGCTGGTCCACTGTTACCTACTGCTTAAAGATTTTCATGATTCTGCCACCTTGAAGGCTTGGAATGGACCTACACGTTGGCTGGCTAGCCCTGCAATCTGGTCTCATCTTAAAGAGTCTGGGAATCCTGAATGCCTTTGCCTGGTCCCTGTAAATGGTCAGCCTCACAGGATAACGCTAGGCTGGCTGTGAGAGGGCATCTTCACTCCCAACACGGGGATCATCAGCCTCAGGGTCAAACCTCCGGGGTCCCAGGGCAGAGCCTTTAACATGTGGATACCTTTGCTGTGTACAGTCCCTCCTTGTGGGAAAAGAAGTTCAGCTTGTAGTCTTTCTTGGAGGCAGACAGCACATCAATGTAATCAAGGCCCTTTAAGGTGACACTTAGGTCGGGCTTCTCCGGTTTCAACATTTCCACAATGACCCGGAATCTTGGGGAGCACAGGGGTGCAAGAATAGAGGACAGACAAAATGAGACAGTTTGCCCAAAGGAAAGAAGGCAAGGTGCCATCTCCACTCTTGATTTCATGGAAAGCACACGGGTCCAGGGTTCTAGTCTTCACTCTGGCACTAACAGTAACAGTAACTACCATTTACTACCCGCCTATTTTGTGCCAGAACTGAGTCGGTGCACCGCACGTGTTACGTGACAGGCTTTCAGTCCTCACCTCACAGTGCCTGTCGGAGGTACCTCTCGTTATCCTCTCCATCTTACTAGGGAAGAAATTGAGGCTGAGAGAAGGAAGGTGACAGCTCAGTTAACAATGCCTAGTTTTTGGCGGAACTAGCATTTCAGCTTGTCTGGGCCTTCATCCACTATGCTGAGCAGGCAGTTCTCTTCTCCCAGCCTTTGGCTTCTTTTCCATAAAAGAAGGGGACCAGGCTGGTGGGCCTCAAGCTCCTCTAGGTCTTCTGTTCTCCTCCACTCTCACTGCAAGTACGAGACCCAAGGGACGTCCTTCTCTGGCCAGTGGCTTACGTGATAAGACAGGGCTTTCAATAATAACAACCACGATTATCGTTTTGACAATAATAATGACAGCTAACCTTTACTGAGCACGTATTTTGTGCCAGGCTCTGTTCTAGGAGGTTTTCAAGTTACCAGCTGCTCATGGAGAGCGCTGAACAGGAGACGCTCTCTGGGGCTCAGTTCAGGCAATGCCTGGCCACAGCCCAGAACTTTGACTCTTTAGCCTCCACTGTCCTCTAGGGGCCCTGACCGGGGGAGGGGCTAGGCTCGACGGTGTGAGTCCTCCCCCCCGTCTCCCCCACTCCCTCACCTCTGGGGCTTGTTCAGCCAGTTGGTGATTGGCAGGAGCTCAGTGTAGGGCGTCTTACATGGCACTTCACGGTAGATATTGGCCACGGCTTTGGGGAGCTCGGAAGTCCCATGCAGTACATACAGCCAGCCGGTCCCATCTGGGAGGGGGAAGAAGAGGCTGCCCTAAGAGAAGAAGAAATGTGGTCAGAATGACACAGAGGGTCCTTTATTAGCTACCTCTCAGGCATGGCAGTAGCACAGGATTAATGGAGGCTCTGCAAATAAGCGTAACACTTTTGGAAAGCAGCTTGGGAATATGTTCCCGAGAGTCCTAAAAATGTTCATGTGTATTTGAACCAGGGATCCCATCCCAAGGAACTTACTGAAGAAAAATCCCTACAGCAGAAAAAGTTACATATATACATACACGTGTATATTAGAACTACTTATATTGATGAAAATTTAGAGATAACTTAAACATCCAACAACTGGGGGATGTTAAATAAATTATGGAACTGTCATTCAATGAAATATTAGTCAGTCGTTAAAAATGATTATCACAAAGATTACATAGTTAAATAGAAAAATGCTCATGATATAATGTAAGGTAAAAGTAAACAGGTTGCAAAACTGAGGATGATGTGATGGCAGCTATGGCTGTATTTGAATAAGGATTCAAAGTAGTGAAGACAGACAAAAACAGTTCTTTTTGGGGAGGGGAGGTGGAAGATTGTGGTTTTTCTTTTTTTTGATTTTTATTACAGTCACTATGATGCTATTTGTGCACTTAAACTAAGTATTAATTGCTTGATGCTTAGCTGAGGACTCCATTTTAGAACTGAGCCCCTGGTTCCAAGAGAATCCCCTCAGCATGAAAATACATGGACGAAAAGGGAAGCTTTGGACTTGATAAGCTTTGGACATGATTCCCCGTGGATCCAGTATCATTTGTGGGGGTCCCCTCTTGTCTTAACATTCTCTCTCACACAACTCCTCCCTCCAACCGTGCCAGGAAAACAGTGGGGGAGGTGGGGCTCAACCTACCTGATGCTTGCGGTTCTCCACATTCAAGGTGCGGGGCCGGTAGGTAATCTCATAGGGCTTGTTTTGCTGATGGGGCTCCAGGGTGATGAACTCGGGCCCCTCCCAGTGCTCGCCTTCAAAGATGGGGTGCAGATTCCAGGTTTGGTTGGTGCGGTTTGAAAGCATGATGGTCTGTATGTGCTTGGAGCGTACCTGGCAGGTGAAATTCACCACCTGGAAGAAAACAGGAACCTTAAGCAGGCAGTGGAATTTACAAATCTGGAGTTCAAGGAAAGGTTCAGGCCATATATAGATAGATAGATAGATATAGATAGATATATATATTTGGGTGTTGTCAGTATAGCAATGTTTTTTTCAGGCCAAGAAACTGGATGAGATCATCAAGAAGTAAATGTATTTAGGAAAAAAGAAGGAATTTCAGGACTAATTCCTGACTGGCATGTTCCAATGTTAAGAAAAATCAGAAGAGGAGATGAGAAGAAGCAGCTAATAAGGTGGGAGGAAAACCAGTAGAGGGTGGTACCCTGGAGGCCATGTAATGAAGGAAGTGAGTGAAGGAGGAGGGGCTTGTTCAAGGCGTCAAATGCTATCGACAGGTCAAGTAAGATGAGTGGTGAGAACTAGCCATTGAGCTTAGCAACATGGACAATGTCGTACTGGTGTGAAGAGAGTCAAAAAGATCACCAGTGGGACAAGAATAGAGTTTAGCAGGAGACCCACACATATATTATCAATTGGTTTCTGACCAAAGTACAAAGGCAATTCAGTGGAGAAAGGATAATCAATTAAATAAATGCTGCTGGAACAACTGGATATCCATGTACAAAAAAAATGAATTTTGATTCATGTCTTACACTACATACAAAAATGAACTCTAAACAGACTGAAGATCTAAATTTAAAACTTGTGTCCTGAATATACAGAGAGCTCTCAAAACTCAGTAGTAAGAAAGCAAACAACCCAAATAAAAATAGAAGATCTGAACAGACACTTCAACAAAGAAGATATATGGATGGCAAATAAGTACCTGAAAAGATGCTTAACATCATTAGTCATTAGGAAAATGCAAATTAAAAACCACAATGAGACATCACCACATACCTGTTAGAATGACTAAAATTAAAAAAAAACTGACCATATCAAGTATTGGCAGGGATGCGGCACAAGTGGAAATGTCAGACGTGGCTGATGGGAATGTAAAATGGCACAACCACTTCGGAAAACAATTTGGTAGGTTCTTAAAAAGGTAAACATATACCTACCCTATGACCCAGCCATTCCACTCTTACATACTTACCCAAGAAAATGAAAGCATATATTCTTGCCAAGACTTGTACATACACATTTATAGCATACTGCATGATTCCATTTATATAACATTGTTGAAACAACAGGAAATGGAGATCAGGTGTCTATGACCATAAGCAGTGTTGCCAGCAACTATCAGGTTTCCACTATTAGGTTTCCAGGAACAGGGCTAGCAGAGGATTAACCCAAGCCCATTTTTTAACCATAGAGAAAGCGAAAGGTGTTCACCCCTTACTTACAGAGCTTATGACAGAATTTGATCTAGCCAGAGATGTCAATACAACCTTCCCTGAGAATGAGATGCTTGAGTTGAGAGCTGAAGAATAAGTAGGAATTAACTAAACGAAGAGGGGAAAATGAATATATCATCGGTGGGAACAGCATGTGTGAAGGCCCTGTGGTGGGAGGGAGCAGGTCTACATGTTTGATGTGGGCACCAAGGACTGTTTGAACAGGGCCACTTGTTTCTAGAAGGCCTGACTGAGTTCTCCTGTGGGGCTTGCTGGGCCCACTCTGGCCACTGGCCCATCTGTGGGCAGCACCTACTGACCTCTTTTACCGAAGGTGGTCCCACGCAGACTCCAGACAGGGTTAGGCTCAGAGGACTGCCACCCTGGATGAAGCAGAGCAAGTTTTTATGGAGGATCTCCTTGCCCACCTCAGCAGGATGGTAAGTCACTTCGAAAGAAACCTCCATGCCTGCGGTGATATAGCCCTCTTCCGGGCTGATGGAGAAATGAGGCTCAAATTTTCTGGCGTCCCATTTAAACCTTTTCCAAGACAAAAGGAGACAAGGTAGTTTACTAATATCCTTGGGGTGTCCTCAATCCTGCTGAGAAGAGATTTTGCCTGCGCTTTTAGCTGGGAGGTTCATCCCCTCGTGCACTCCCTGGGGCCTGGGAGGAGGAAGACTGCTGGGCAAAGCAGAGGCAGGTGGGACGAAGGTCAGGTCGTTCCTGGGTGGGATCTCTAGGCTCTCCCTTGGGGCTGAGCAGGGTGGGAAGTGGCACACTGGGGGGCATATGCATGAACACGCTTACACGTGTACCCGAGGTCACACAGCTAGGATGTGGCCGGGCCAGGACTGGAACCCTCCCGAGACTGTGGCCATAACCGCTCCCTGCACTGCCTCTCAGGTCTGATCGGGGGGTGGAGATGATCCCTTCACATGAGAGTTGCCCCTATTCTTGGTGGCGCTGGGATCCGATGGCCCTGTGTGGTCACCCCCTCTGTGGTCTGGCACTTGGTCCAGGCAGGAGACAGAGGGTGGATGGTGCAGACCACTGCTTCCAGTGCCAAGGCTGCCATTCCACAGCCTCAGGGCACTGTTCAACTGAGGTCGGTGTGAAGGGTGCCCCCTGCAGGTGTGTGGTGCGCAGCGGGCACGGCTATGGCAGCACTCCCCAAGTAGTGCCTGGGTGGGTCCCTGCTGGCAAGTCATATAACCACTTTGAGCCTCAACTTCATCTGTGAAATGGGGACAATATAGTAACCACTTCAGAGGGTCCTGGGATAGTTAAATGGGAATCCAGGCCCAGAGGGCTCTCCTACCTCGCACCCACGTCGCCCGTGTTCAACATGAGGACGCGACGCGTGGCTTGTGTCCGACACACGACTGGTCCGAAGGGAAGATGTTCCTGGTCCAGGGAGATCTCCAGGGCCTGGCAGCAGCCGCTGAGGAGGAAGAGGGGCCGCAGGAGCCCCATGCACTCCATGAACACCTCTTCGGAGAACGGAGGGACACGCTTCTTTGGGGCGAAGTTGACTTCCAGCTTCCGGACCTCTTTGGGCTTCAGAGTGATGTTGCGGAATGGTGTCAAGGTGATGACCTGGATAAAATGACAACGAGCCTCAGCAGCTGAGGGTGGGGCGCTCCTGAGGCTCCATTTCCGGGGGTCCTGCTGCTGGGACCGTATCAGGCCAGGTGTAATGTCATTTTGCCCTCTCCCCAGCTGTGTCACCTGTGGTGAGTTACTGAAACTTTCTGTGATTTACTCTACGGTGAAGATCCCAATCACCCGTACAAAATGTGTGGCACGTAACAGGCATTCAGTTGGTGTTAATTCTCTTTCCAGCCCCTTGCAAATAACCCCTGCTCTCTGGTGGAGGAAACAGTAAGAGCAAGTAGAAAAGACTCAGTGCTCCGGTGGTTTTCAAGGTGCGATCCCTGGGCTCCCTGCATCACATTTCCCAGTGTGCTGGTTAAAAGGCAGACTCTTGGGTCCTGCCCCAGCCCGAGAAAACCAGTCTCCTTGGGAGAGCTTGGAACCTGCATGTGGGGACTCATGTGTTCTAAAGTTTGAGAACCACTGTTGGAACTTGAATATAAGGGGCTACTCTCTCCCCTTGGTCCTGGTAAAAATCAAATCAAAATCAGCTTGAAGGAAGTCAAGCCCTTTTCATCCTTGAGTTCCCTTTGGTATCGAGTGCTGAGCAGTCACCAGGAAGTGGACTGTGGCGGGCAGGGGCGGGTGGGGGGGGTGGAGATAATGGCTGAGAATCACAATAGGAAAGTGACCTTAGAGATTTCTCAAAACACAATGATGGAAGTGACCCCCCGGGGTGACAGTGCCGGTTCAGGCCATTCTGGCAGCTTTTGTCTCACCACCTCAAGAGGCAGAACTGGTGCAGCCAAACTGTGAGGGGCCCTGACCCACTGGAATGAGGACTTTACTTTGGATTAATGAGGAAAGGGAAGCAGCAAGTTTTCCCTCTTTCTCTGGATGGCAAAGTGGGTGATGTGGGGTCCGGGGACGAGATGCCCACTGGGTCTCCTGCTTTGGTTGGCCTCTCACAGCCAGTGTTCCTGTATCCTGCAATCCTCAGATGGTCCACAGCACTCCTACCACATTGAATCACACCTAGGATTCCAAAAGCATCAATCCCTTTGAGCCTATATAATCTTGCCTGCCAGAAACACTCCTCCCCAACCTGTCTGCCTGGGAGATACCTCTTCATCCTGTAAAACTCAGTTCAGACCTCTCTCCACCGTGAGGCCTTCTGTAGCCCGCCGAGCCCTCCTCTGAGCAGCCCTGGTCCTGAATCACACCCTGCTTCTGCAGCTTCTAGGCTTTCCTGGGCCTGTTCATGTGTCTGTGACCCCAAAAGACTGTGAACTCCACCAGACCAAGGTCTATGTCATATTCACCTTACTATGGACTGAATTGTGTCCCCCCCCAAGTCCATATGTGAGTAGTATTTGGAGATGGGGCCTTTGGGAGGTAATTAGGTTTAAAATGAGGTCATGAGAGTGGGACCCTAATGATGAGATTAGCGCCCTTATAAAAAGGGACACCGGAGAGCTGGAGCTTGCTGTCTCTCTGACATGTGGGCACACAGCAAGAAGGTGGTCGTCTGCAAGCCAGGGGGACGGTCCTCACCAGAAACTGACTATGTTGGCACCCTGACGTCACACTTCCAGCCTCCAGAACTGTAAGAAAATAAATGTCTGTTGTTTAAGCCACCCAGTCTGTGGTGTTTTGTTATGGCAGCCCAAGCTGACTAAAGCACACCTTTATATTTCCAGCACGTAGCACGGATTTACTGAGTAAATGTGAGAATGAATTGAATGAAGGAATGGATATAGTCCATCCTCAGAACGAAATACACCTGGTCCATTTTCAAAGGGCCACCCAAACACTGTGAGCTGGGTAGACGGCAGCCAGGACTGTAGCTTCTCTATTTATGGAGCTCGAGGACATGGATTTGGCAACAGGCATGCTTCTTTCACACGACGGATTGAAGTGTAAAGAGGGACAAGCTTTCGGGGGCAGATGAGTGACGTATATCGAAACCCACTCTTCCTTTTGGTCCAAGAAGCCCACTCCTAGGGGTATGTATTAAGCAGAGAGTCATGGATTCACACAAAGTTTTGTTTACATGGATATTACAATGCTGTTTATAAAATAAAAAACCAGGAACACCTGAAATGAGCAGAAATAGAGGATTGGTCCATCTGCATAATGGAGGTATAGAGGAACAAATGACGTTGAATGTTTAGGAGCTACTGCAAGTTGGGAAAAGCAGGTTTCAAAACAATCTGAACATTAATATTTTGTTTAAAAAATGTGTAGGAAAAACAGGGGAAAGATAGGTACCAAAATGTTAAGTGATTATTTCTGGGTATGCGATTATAGGCGAAATGTTTTGCTTTGTGATTTTCCATATTTTTCAGAGTTTCTGCTGTGATGATATATGTATGTTCATTAGAGCCCAGATCTCCTGAATCCATCAAGGGCACTTCTCTTTCTACATCACTGTTGCCCTGTGGAGGCATGTAGCCTCTCCAAGCCTTGGTTTCCTTACATGTAAAATGAGAATAACGGAAGCGCCACCCTACACTGTTTCTGTGGAGATGATCGGAGGCAGCACAGCGAGAGCCCTCAGAACCGCCTGGCACCCTGAAGGTGCACGAGAACCGTGAGGTGGCAGTGTCGCTACCACAGTCATCCCTGTCATCGGGGCGGGGGGGAGGGCATGGAGGGATGGGGCATGAAGACGCCACTAGGGGCCCGAGCACCAACCTTGGGTTCCTGGAGTTCTGGAATCGAGAACAGGACTGACAGGTTGAATGTGAGCTGGGCTTGGCTGTTGTTCATGATGGAAATCGTTTTCTTCGCCACCTGTCCAGGCAGGACAGCTCCTAACTTCACCACCTTATTGGCTGGATCGAGGACTAAAATCTGTGGGACAAGAAAGAGAGCAGGGAAGGAGGGTTCATCAGTTAATGAGAAAAAGAAATACAATACATGTACCCTGGTGAGGCAAGGCTGGTTCCCCCTCTTTCTGTGTCCCTCATTCTTCACATTGGATGGGCATTCGCCCACTCAACAAACATTTATGTGCTTAAAATGCCCACTAAACAACTTGTTGCACAATCACATAATTACGGCTGGGTTCAGAGATGTTAGGAAGGAAAAGCTCAGGGTACAAGGGGCTGAGCCAGCCTGCGGGTGAGGGAGGCTTCCCTGAGGAAGACATGTTCCTACTGAGAGCTAAAGGAAGGGTGGGATAATGTGGGTTTGCGTCAGGGTGGTGTGGGGCTGGATCCCGAGGGAGGAGACAAGCTGTGGCGAGGCCCTGAGCTGGAGAGAGTGGTCTGGTCAGGCCCGTGACTGGGAGCGAGGGGGAGACACGGGAAGACAGTTCAGAGAGGGGTCAGGTTTTCTTCTGGGAGAAGTGGGAAGCCAGTGCAGCCTGGAGTGGCCCCATCAAGTGTGTATCTTGGGAGGCTGCTCTGGCTCACTCCTCTGTGGAGACGGACTGCAAGAGGGCAGGAGAGAGAGCCTTGAGGAGTGAGAGGTGATGGTGGCAGCGGAGGTGGGAGAAGCAGGTACATTTCAAAGTCCTCATCTAAAGTACTGATCAAAATGCTGGCCTGGATCAGGCCAAGGTCAGGCTGGGCCTTGTCCTCCAGGATGATGTGACCCACACGAATAGCACCCACTGGTCACTGTCATTTGACCAGTCACTAAACTGCACCCCTCCCCCACACGCTCTTTCTATCCTGCCCATATGTTTCCATTTTGTGTACAAAGGCAAGGGTCTCCAGCCCCACCCTGTGAACTCCTGGAGGTGAGAGAACATGCTTAAGTCTTCTCTGGATTTCTGCAAAGCACCTGACACAATGGGTGCTGAATGAGTGATGAAAGAACGAACACTTGAATGAATGAATGACATCAGAAGAGACCCCATCACTGGCTCGGGTGCAGACACACCAGGTGGCCTGGTCCTGTTGCTCTCTGGCTTGATGGGAAGGCTGCCGGGAATACACCCGTCCCATTTTCTCTTGGTTGCTGAAATGTCCCATGCATTGCCAAGGATCTTGGAAGGTCTTCAGTTTTCCAAAACTTCCTATTAAATACAAATACTCCCACCAGACAGACACCTTAAATGTTAACCAGACACTGGGAAGAAAGGGATTAGCAGCAGGACTGGACCATTCCCTTCCTATTAGGAGCACCTGGTTAGAAGGAAGGCCCTCAGTCAAATAGGATCCTGGGAGCTGTGGCTGGCTGGAGAATGTCCGTCTGTGTGGTGTTAAGGAAAGATGTCCCGTAACTGAAAGGTATGTCTGCACACAGAGCTTAAAACAAATCTCACCTCGTAACCCGAAAACACTACATGCCCTAATGTGGGACGAAAAGGACATGCTTGGGATGCTGCATCTGATAGTCTCAAACTTCTCCAAGAAAAAGAGTGTATCTCCAGTGATCTCCTGTGATTACTTGTATCCTTTGATACAGTAAAGTTTGGTATTGAATGAGATCTATGGGATTCACCTGGGTCTGATCTGATGATTCACCCATTGGTGGGACTGGTTGACCCCCTGATAGAGCAGCTTGGGGGCAGGAGACTTTGAGGGGGTGGCAGGTGGGCTCAGGCGGGCAAAGAAGGGCAAGAAGGAGGGGCGCCAAGCCCGAGGATCTCCCCAACTGGCTCTTACCTTCATTTCAGTGCCTTTCCCTTTGATTTCAACTACTTGTTGTGAGAGCCCATTGATTTCAAAGGGGATGAGTTCTCGATAATTGATACTTTCTCGAGGATAAAAGATGATGGGAATCTCCAGTGTCTTTCCTGGCTTCACCACATCAACTTGGAAGTTCACCTCGAGGTGGCTGGTGTTGGTGTAAAAACACTCTAAGCTGGAGAAGATCAGGAGGAAGGTGTGTAAGCTCTCGGATGCCTGACCCAGAGGGGGAGATTTTGTCCCTTGTTTCCCTGAGCTGGATCCACTGCTGGATGTCCTGCCCAGCTGTCCTGGAGTCCAAATGTAAGGGCTGGAAGGGACTTCAGCAGTGATCCAGCCCGTGGTCCCCTGGGCACCGTCGAGTTACTTCCCCCAGATCACATCCAGAGATCCTGGCAGAGCCGGGCCTGAAATGCAAAGTCTCATGACCTTCTGCCCAGTGCTCTTTTCATTTTCTTTATCCTCTCTTCCTTGATAATGCAGCTCATGGTTTTGTGCCCTTTCATAAGAAGGAAGGGCTTCCGGAAGTAACTGGGTGGTAAAGCACAGTGGGGAGGAGTGTGTGTCCAGAGTCAGACAGACAGGAGCGTGGACCCGGGCTCTATCCCCAACTAGCCACGTGACCTGAGAACAGTTTACTCGCCCATCTGGGTCTCTGTTTCCTCCTCTGTAAAATGCGGGTAGTGATGGCTACCTCATAAAGTTGTTGTGAGGATTAAATGAGATAAAGTGACTAAATCAGTCACTAGACAGGGCACAGAGGAAACATTCCATAAAGGTGAGCTATTATTATTATTGCTAATTGCTCAACTAGAAGGGACCTTCAAAGATCATGTCCACCCTCCTTCACTTGTGGGTAGGAAGCACCTAGACCTCCATTACAGCCCCTCCTCATCTGCCTTCCGTGTATTTAGAGAAGGACTCTAGCTAAGGCAATAAATAGAGCGCAATGCCTTAAACAAAGTTAGACTCAGATTAAATTAATCAGGCAAGAAGTGTAGGTAGATAAGATTTTAAATTAGTATTTAAAATTACATGACACTCTTATAATTTAACATTCAGGAGAATCATCATCACCAGCACCATCACCGCCACAACAGTAGCAGCAGATAAAAAAAAACTGAGCATTGGGCTTCCCTGGTGGCGCAGTGGTTGAAAATCCCACATGCCGCGGAGCAACTAGGCCCGTGAGCCACAACTACTGAGCCTACGCATCTGGAGCCTGTGCTCCGCAACAAGAGAGGCCGCGACAGTGAGAGGCCCGCGCACCGCGATGAGGAGTGGCCCCCGCTCGCCGCAGCTAGAGAAAAAGCCCTCGCACAGAAACGAAGACCCAACACACCCAAAAATAAATAAATAAATTTAAAGTACACGCCGAAAATTAAAAAAAAACAAAAAAACTGAGCATTTCCTATGTTCCAGGCATTGTTCTAAGTACTCTCTCCAAAGGAACTAATTTAATTCTTCTAATAGCCCTGTGGGGAGGTACGACTATCCCCCACTTCAGGCAAGGAGACAGAGGCACAGAGAGTTTAAAAATTTTGCCCAAGGTCACATAGCTAGGGAAGTGCTGGGATTTGAACCTAGACCTGTGCTACGTGCTATGGTAGCCACTAGACACATGTGGCTCTTAAAGTTAAAATTAATTAAAATAAAATAAAATAAAATAAAAGGTTCTGTTCTGCAGTGGCACTAGCCACATTTCAAGTGCTCCACAGCCACGTGCAGCTACAGGCTACCGTACTGGACAGTGCAGATGTACAACATTTCTGACATTGAAGAAAGTTCAATTGCAGAGTACTAATCTGGAGAACTCTGAATAAACATAGGTCTCTGGGCCAGTTTTGTTTTCTTAGGTGTGGAATATGGCTCAGAAACCTGGACTGGAACATTCCACACAGGGATGGCGCAGAGAAGCTGGATTTGAATTAGAAGCCTCAGGCTCGGGCTCAGTTTAGATCTGCCATTTACTGCAAGGTCAATGGCCTGAGAAATTAACTTTTTTTAACTCTCCAAACCTCAGTTCCCACATCTGTTACATGCGGAAAATAAATGGAAGCCATCAAACCTCTTGTCAGGTCATTCGGCATTGCCCTCCTCACTTCCAGAAGAGGATTTTTTTTAGCAGAGTAGCTCATGGCTATCCAAGTACGAGTGTTAGCGGTGGGGAAAGGAGACTCAGGATTCACGCCCACCTGTGTTTGAGGCTTTCCCATAATCCTTCCTTTTCTGTCCTGGCAGGACCTCGCCTGTGTGGAGGCTGTAGGACCCACAGGAGTGGCAGAATCATCTGGAAGTTCTGGGAAGTCTGCTTACCTCATAGACGTCTCCTCCTTGTTGGTGACAACTAGGGTTTGTTTGTATGGGGGCATCCCAGCTTGGTAAATGAAGCAGGTCCCAAAGTTGTAGCTGGTGAAGGAGAAATGGACGGCTGGGCTCACGGCACAGCCTGAGATGCTGCACAAAAATGCTGGACCGTGGCTGATCTGTGGGAAGGGAACGGCAGGCGGAGTGTGATTAGAAGTGAGAGGAAAGGGCCCTTATGCCCACAGGTGAAGGAGGGAAACAGTCGAGTGCTTAAAAAAAATTCAGGTCTCAGGGCTCCATCTGCAGAGATTCTGATTAGCAGTTTACCTGTTTATTTAAGGAAAGCAAGGTGGGCCACTCTGCAGCTGGGCCCGACACTGGCTCTTGCTTTGCTCCTGCAGCAACGATTCAGCCTGAAGGCGGAGGGGTGTGCAGAGACTGCCAGTCGTTACCCAGCATCTGCCTCCCAGGGCCTCCTCATTAGCAGGACTCCGGCTGCCAGTGTGCCTGGGAAACACGCTTGACTTCCCATCCTTCCTTGCAGCTAAGGGTGGCCATCAGACATAGTTCTCAAGACAGAATGCTGTAAATGCGTTCAGTGTCGGACAGTGTTAAATGGTCTCACCTTGATTTTGAGTTCCAGGCCCTTCAAGACACATTTCTTCAATGGCTGGAAAGACAGGGAGGCGTGTGCACTCTGCCCCACATCCACACTGCCATCCGTGGGTGAAAATTCCAAGTACTGCAGCAGGGACTTGGGGCCGGACAGCTCTGCCTGGAAGCTGAAGTTGAACTTTCCAGTGTTGATAAAGCTGAATTCACACTGGACACATTCATTCAACTCCACCTGAGAGAGAACAGAGTTGAATGCTGAGTGAATGCAAACCATGGTTCCCTTCTCTGGGGTCAGGATATGCAACATGCTGGGGAAAAATACCCTTCGGGAAATAGTGATGGCAGATGATGTTCGTGAGTTGAGTATCATTAGCTCAGAGAGTCCAGCAAGAGCTACTAAGTGAGAAGAGTGAGATGACGTATCTGAAGAGTGAGATGACAATTTAATTCTTAGATCTCACTTGGTAGCAAAACATCCTTCTGTAGGTTTAAGACAAGCATTTCCCCCTTCTCTCCCATCTCTCCACCCTCTGAAAAGTAAAATAAGCTTTCACATCAAAACCATACACATTCTGGGGGTGGAGCTGCTCCTGGCATGTTTCTGTTCTCCTGGTCTCCCCGGCATTTGAAACAGAGATTCAGCTACTACTCACTTGTACTGCTTTTCCCAGCCAGTGTGGAAACAGAGAGAGGGAGGCCCTCTCACATCTTTACCTCATAGAAGTTGACAGTGGTGGTCTGGTTGGGAGTCAAGAGAGTGATGGTGCCAGTCTTGTCCTTGCACTTGACCTCTACATTCATAGAGTAGCCCTCAGCCTTGACATTTAAGGTCAGAGGGTGGGCTTTCTTTTTCACATTGCAGATCAAATTGAAGTTCACTTCTCCTTCCTGCTTCGGTGTGAAGAAAATATCAATTGGGAACCTGGTTGGGGAAGAAGACAGCAGATTAGATAACTAGACCAACCTGTTAAAGAAGGTTGAATACTAAACTATTATACACTAGGAGGAAAAGGCATCCTAACTCCAAATCACGATGAATTCTGAAGATTTGCCAGGCACGGCAGGCCACTGCTTTATGGATTTGCAAACACAGTGGATAGCAAGGAAAAGAATATAAACATAAGAAAATATTGAGAACAAGAGCTTAAAGTTCTCAATGCTCTACAATTCACTAGGAAAATTAACAACAGGGAATAAGTAGGACAGAGATGGAATTGTAATATCTAAATTTTAGAGTGGGGAGAGACTTCAGGGACGGGGCACTCTAAGGGAAACCGATTCTCCTGGCTGGTGGGCCTGGGACCCTGCCATGTTGGGCGAGTGCAGTCTTGGGGGGCCTTCCTTTCTGTTTACCTGGACCGCGGTGGGACCCAGCCTTCCATGGGACATACGACCAGGCTGTTGCTGAAACCTTCAGAATATCGGGAGGTGTCCTGGAAGGCAAAATGGAACTCCTGCTCCTCCTTGTTGGTGATCTTCACGGTCTCCCTGGCCTCTCTGCCTGGCGGGGGTGGGAAACACTGCTCTCAGGGAGGCCTCGTGCCTGCTCCTGACCCACCTCAGGAGGCATGAGGAAGCCTTCGTAGAAGAGGTTCCCCAACTTCTTTCCCTTCCTCTTCCCAGCTCCTCGGCCTTTGGCCTCCTCTCTTCCTTCTTTTTGCTCTACAAGGGTCCTTCCTCCCAAAAGGACTCTACCTCTTCCTTCTGGAACTTTACCCCATCAACTGCCTGTTCCTCTTAGGTGGCTGCTCTGCCTGGGTCACACCTCTCCTGGGATCCTCCTTGTTCCTTCAGACCCAATGCCTTCCTGCTTTTGTTAATGGGGGCTGGTAGGCCCCTCAGCTCTGCCCATATCTCTGTAAACAACCCTTGCATCGGACTCTTTCGAATTAGGCTTTGGGTATGTCATGAGTGTCCTGACAGGGCCCTGACTAATACATCTCCTATCACTGTTTTGCTTTTTCTTACTTTCCTTGACTCTTGTAGAGCAGTTATTTTTCCACATGAACTTTAGAATCATTTTTTCCAACTCCCCCCTCACCCCAATCATTTTGGAACTAAGGTTGCCAGATTTAGCAAATAATTTTTTAGTATAAGTATGTCCCAAATATTGCATATTGCATGGCATAATGAACTATTATTCATTGTTATCTGAAATTCAGATTTAACTGTGCATCCTGTATTTTATCTGATAACCCTAGTTGGGATTTTAATTGAAACTCAATTAAATTTGCATTTAATTTTGGGAGAATTGACAAATGTTCAGATCTTGTTTGGGGGCATTTTAATAAGATTTTATAGTTTTATTCATATAGGTCCTGTGCTTTTCTTGTTACATTTACCCTTAGCTATTATATAGGTCTTACGAATGGAATTTTTTGTTTGTTTATAGGTGCTTACTGCTAAAAGAAAGAGAAACCATTGATTTTTGCACATGTCTTGCATCCAGCCATTCCTACATTATCTTGTTGATTCTAGTAGTTTGCTTTTCTCTAGAGTCTCTTGAGGTTATCTATGTATGAAGTCATCAGCAACAGCATAATGAGATAATTTTGCCTCTTTTTTCCCCAATGTTTATGTCAATTATTTAATTTTCTTGTTTTATTGTATTTGCTAAAATCACTAAGAAAGTGTCCAATAATGACGGTGAAAATGAACATCCTTGCCTAATTCCTGACTTTAATTGAAGAGACTTTAGTAGTTTATTACCAGATAATATCTGCCCCTTGATTTTGGTTAATTTTCTTTATTCACGTTTTTCCCTCTATTCCTATTTTACTATTAGAGTTTTTGTTGAGAATGTCTGCTGAATTTTAGCAATGACTTTTCAGTATATATCAGTATGATCACCTGGTTCTTCTTTAATCTGTTGATGTAACAATTATATTGAAATGCACCATCATTGCATTCCTAGATTAAATCCTGTTTGTCTTATTATTCTTATGCTACATTGCTCATTTACTTGTTCAAAACCTTACTAAATGCCACAATCTCTGCCTATCTGTTTATATGTATCAGTATAAGAAATGTATGGAAGTAATACACATCATATTGTTAACACTGGTTTCCTTTGACAGAAAGGAAAGGATGAGATGGAATGGGGGGGGAATGATTATTACATTTTTCCTTATACAACACCACATTGATTGACTTATAAAGAATATTACTTTTATAAATAAAAAAATCTAATGAATTACTAAAAAATCCTCTGAATTTAGTTGTATTTTACACACACACACACACACACACACAGACACACACACAAAACATCACATCCATTCAATAGATTCACAGTGTTATAAGGGACTTGCCAATCATTTCCTTTATGTCCTTCAAGTCTCACCTCGAATGTCACCTTCCCACTGCCCACTAGCATTCCTTATTCCCCTACCCTGCTTTATTCTTCTCTGGAACACTTATCAACATCTGACATGCTATACATTTTGCTTTTTCATGTTTTGGTAGTCTGCTTCCTGCTACTAGAATGTAACCATCGTGACGGTCGGGACGTGGGCTTTGTCCATCGCACTCCCAGCTCACAGAAGAGTGCCTGGCTCACACAAGGGGCTCAGTAATATTTGTTGAGCTGGATGAAAGTGTTGAAGGATGGCAGAGAAATGTGATCACTTTGGCACAGAGCAAGAAGCAAACAGATACAGCCATAATCTGGGGGCACATGCAAGCAGGATGGGGCTGACGTGGGGATATGGAAATAAACATAGTCAGTCCAGGCCCCAAAGGAATCTTCCAAGTAGGCTCTGTAGCAAGCCTCCTAAATTTCCTTAGGTTATTGGTGTGTGGGTTTAGAAGACACTTGATGGAAATTAGATTGAGAGGTTGAATATTTTGTGGCCTTGTGAATAGTGATAGAGGCCCTCTGACATGCTTCTGGAAGGCACCAGGAAGAGCTCCCCATCCATGTCTGCTCCTGCAGCGCATTGCTGGGTTGGTCCCACGCCCCTCCCCCACAGGTCATGCCAATTCTAAATATAAACCAACAGTGCAGCCTTACCAATGAGGAGACAACTGAAGTTGAGATGTGACTTGTCCAGATTGATGAGAGGGTCAGTGGCTTTGCCTACCAGCAGGAAAGGGACTGTGATGTTGTGTTCGGGGATTAAGAAAGTCCAGAATGCTTCCGAGATGTCCAGATGGAAAGGTGTGAACTGGAAGATAATCTGAGACAACAGTTTGGAGCAGAGCAGTTAGAGGCACTTCTGTGTGTTTACTCCATGTGCCCTTAGAGGCTTGCCAGCCCTGGGGTTATGCTGGCTGACATTACCAGGTCATCACTTCCTTTCTACCCTCTTTGTAAGGGCACGTAAGTTTAGCTGTACCAGCAACATCAATCTCTGTTTGCCCAGCCCACCAAGTATTTCTAGGGGGGGTCTACCCCACTCACAGGCTCTGCTGGCTAGGCTGCCATATTTCATGCCATGTCTTTGGACGGCATGTAAAAATGGAAAGATTCAAGGTAGAAGCTTGTAATTTGGGCTTTTCCGGAAAAGTCTGGGAGAACTGGCAACGCTGAGCCCACTGCCCTGTATGGTGATCTTCCAGAGAAGCACCGTGGCCAGCCAGCCCTGGTGCCCATCATTCCCTATCACTGTACCCTTGGCCTGCGTCATTCATTTGTATGGTCTTCCTGAAGGCAACTGAATTCGGAATTTCCGTTTCATGGATTTATTTCTGCCTCCAAGATTCTCTGTGGAATTTACAGGACACAGGGCCCACAGGTCTGTTTTGGCCAGCAAGTTCGTATTTCTTTCAGTCTGACCCTCTGCTCTAAATCACTGTGTGGACATTAGGACTAAACCATGGAACATGACTCCACTTTTCTGTTTTGCCCTTTGGCTTGACCAAGTAAAAATACATCTGTGTCCTTTCATTGCTGTCAGTCCCTTAGACAAAAATAACTCTTTACTTCTTATTCTTGTATGAGTCCTAGAGTCCCCAGGCATTGGTGTCCAGCTCTCCTTTCCTTGCTTTAATAATCTCAATTTTTAAAACTTCTGTTTCTCCATGGCCAACCAAGAGAGCTCGGGTGTGTCTTGTCCATGAGGACTGCCTAACATATACAGTAGCCACTCAAGAAACACTTGTTGATGGACACACCCTTAGGCTGTTCTCCCTAACTCTACCCATGCTCTACTGCAGACCTGCTATGCAGAGGGGCATAGAATTAATAAAGTCCTGGGTCAAGCGGTCCCCATTCACACATACCTCAGCTTTCTTTTCAGGGTGGATGAGGCCCTTTTCTGTTAGGCATGTGAAGGCTGGAGGGTTCTGGAGACTTTCAATTTCTTCAGAGACCCAGCAGAAGGAGTAGGTGCTATTGGTCGGGTTCAGTATTGTAAAAGTCCTGGCCGAGGGGGGAAGAATCGATAGCAGAGAGTGAGAGAGGGGCTTGAGGATTAAGAGAAACTCTTCTAGACTGTTCCCTAGCACAGTTCCTTTATGTGGGAATCAGAACTGTTCTGAGCACTTCGTTACTGCAGAAACAAAAACTGCATCTCACTTGGGGATCCCAAGTGTGGCTAAAGTTCTGGACTTTGGAATAATAATGACACCAAAGGCTCTTCTGTCCCAGTGATCCTCTGTGGTCAAGGCAGTGGTCAGGGATCCTATTTTTATGTCTTCCAAGTTTTCCAGAGTGTCAAAACTAGGGAGACAGAAGTCAGCTTCCTCACAGAGGCAGTTCTCTAAAGTCAAACCGCAGGATAGCAAGCGTGCTTCTACGTGCCAGTCTAGCTTGCTACTCTGAATTCCTCCTCTGAGTTTTTAGAAGGACTGACTGATATGAACACAACTAGTGCAAACCTAAATGACTCACCGGAGATTCTTCCCTCCTATGCCCACGCTGGTGAACTCAATCACCCGGGTGTTTGGATCCAGAGCCCCACCACTAGGCCCTCGGAGATCTGGGTTGCGCCGATGACCGCTGATGTAGTCCGAGTCTTTCAGGTCAAAATGGCAGAAGGGCAGGGAGCTCTGCCCTTTTGCTGACAGGACTGGGCCTTGCTCTCCAGGTGGCAGGTTAGGAATCCTGAGAGGATAAGGTTATTTTGATCTATTTTTAACTTTTTAATCGATTTTTGCTTTCGTGGTTGGAAATGAATATGACACCCACCAGAATGTGAGCTCCATGAGAGCAGAGGCTGGGTCTGTCTCGGTCAACAATATAACCTCAGTGCCTTGAACAGTACATGATACATAGTAGGTGGTCACTAATTAATTGTGGAGTGGATGGATGCATGAATGGGCTGAGTATGAGGAGCCTGAATTCTGGTTCCTTCTGTGTACCTTACTATGGCCTCAAGTTACTTCACCAATGGTGAGAAAACCTCCCTGCTGTAAGGTCAGCACAGAGTCCTTTCCCTCTGGGCTCTTTCATAGGCATCTAGTGGGATATGAAAAAGGACTCAGACATCCTTACAAAACTACCCTGAGCTCCTTGGAGAAAGTACACTAGATGTGAGCAGACCTCGAGCCCCAGCACCAAGCTTAGGTGGCCCAGGTGTGGGAAAGGTCCCTGCAGTGTGATTGCAGGGTTTCTATAGGTCTTATTGTTCACATAGGTCTCTGCCACCCTATGCCATGGATCACAGACTTCCTCTAAGGTAGGTGTTCTCCATGGAGCTTGCCGGGGAGTGGGTACCACATCAGGGACTTTCATTGCCAGATGTTACTGGACTGACTCTCCTCTAACTGGACCTGGGCCCCATCTGTGCCTCGCTTACTATGTACCAGGTCCACCTCCTCCATCGCCACCACCACCTAATGTTTATCGTACTTATTGCATGCCAGGCACTGTTCTAAGCTCTTCACTTGAATTAGCTCATTTAGTCTTCACAACTCTACAAGGTGGGTATTGTCATTCGTATTTTACAAAGGAGGAAACTGAGTCTCAGAAAAGGTACAAGAAAGCTTTCCCAAGTTCATGCTTGCCCCAGGACTGGAACCCAGCTGGCTGCCCACCATCCTGTTGCCCAGTGGAATCCTGTATGTGGCCGGGAAGGGGAGGTGGGCGGGAGGCAGGGTCTACAGAGGGTTGATGAGCTATACAAAAGACTGGATTCTCTTTGCTCTCCAAAGGGAAATGTGGCAATGTGGGGCTGAGGAGGGGTCTGGGGCTGGAAAGAATGGTGGGCATGGTGGGACAGAAGAGGGGCTAGGAGCTGCAGTGCTTTGTGCTGGAAGATCATCTCCTTACTGGCAGAAAAGATTGCTCTCGAAGTCTCCAACCTCCATTGGGGAGAATTTCACTTTGAGCTTCTGAGTCTTCCCCACGGGCACCATGCCTGAGACGGGCTCCACAGAGAAGGGTGGCAGGGAAGCTTCGTTCCAATGGTCCATGGCACTGTCCAGGGTGCTGCCCGTGTGCAGCGTGCCCTGGTTAAGCTGGTCATTTTGGGAGAAACCTGGGGGCAGATAGAGCGCCAGTGATATTCTGCACCTGCAGTGGGAGGGCAGGTGTAAGGCAGCCCACTCACAGGCCCTAGGCACCCTCTGTGGGCTCACCTCTGCTAGCGGGTATACTTTGGGCCCCAGGGCCCAAAGAATGGGCTCCCATCTCTCACACGAGACTCATGAAAAATACTTCCATTAATTACATCAAGTTTTCATGTTTGTTTCCTTTTGGCTCAAGGGGGTGGGTCAAGTAGATGTCTGTGGGTCATGTGCCTCAAGAATAATGGGCTGTGAACATAATTTTTGGAGAATCATTGCTTTAAAGTAGAGGTTCACAATCTGGGGGCCCATGGAAAAGGGCTCATTAGAAAGGTCTGGGAATCTCCAAGCTGAAAGAGAATTAACGGATAATTGCCCACTAAGTGTTGGGCTCTTTTTAAAGTGCTTCACATATATCAACTGCAAATTGGGCATGGGTGTGTATTTTCCTGGGGAGACAGTTCAGAGCTTTCATCAGTTTCTCCAAGAGTCTGTAATCTTCTAGAAGGTTAAGATCTAAAAGGAAAGATTCCTAGGGATCTGTGAAGGTTAAGATCTAAAAAGAAAAGATTCTTAGGGATCTGTGTGGTCCCCAGGAAGGCAGATCTCAGCTCTTGAGTTTCTCAGGCCCATTTGGCTCTGCAGATGCCAGGAGGCCCCTGTTCTGCTTCTCCTCTGCTTCTTAGGGGGCCGTTGGAGCAGTGCTTGCTTCTCCATGAACAAGGCTCTTCTACTAACTGGGGACCCAGTTCAAGCCCTGGGTTTTACCCGTCACCGCATTTACCTTGGTTATCTGGCATTGCAAAGCTGACAGCCTTTGCCGTCTCTTCTGAGATCCAGCTGAATTCCAGCTGCACATTTCCTGAATTAATCAGTTCAAACCTGCAAACAGATCAGGGAATGGAATTGAGAAATGTGCTTCAGATTTTTGTCCTGTCTGCACAGCATCTGTACCGTTAACTTTTTTCTTTAAGTCAAGTCACTTTGTTTCTTAAATATTTCTTCAAAGACAAGTTTTAAGCAATTTTATCTGAACTCATGCATGCGATATACTACTTATATTTCCTTCTAAAACACACACAAAAATATATAACTATTAAAAGTAAAAGTATGCAGATGTTTAGCACTTAAATCATCTTGCATACTACCGGCAGCCTGTGCAATGAGCTCTCAGCCTGCATCATGGTAATCCTGAAAAATTCCCATGAGAGAGGAAACAAACTCTATTTCACAAGACAGCACCTCCCTCGGGTGCAAATTCCAAAGCCTCTCCTTTCCTGAATCACTTTCCGCCAGAAACAATGTCCTTCTGGTCAGAAACCATTTGACCCCTGCCTCAGATGCCTTCACTGGCTGAGGCACATACTTGTCTCAAATTCTCAATTAGTGGAGACTTTTCTTGTCTCAAGTTTCCCTGCTCTAAGACAAGAACTGGGAGATAGAAGCTTTTTCTGGAATCACGATTAAACTTGATCACAGTCACAGCAAGACGATGAGGCCTTGATGTAAGAAGATGGTTGTGCAAGAGAAAGAAACACACACGCTCTTCCCAGTTTTAGGGGAGAAGTAGGAGCTGAGAGTTGCGTGGGGGCAGTAGGTCTAAAGGTGGGGTTTAGGGATTAGATTCCCATTATCCGGTCCAGGTAGAGCATGTAGCTGTGCCTGAAGTCAAGTGCTTTGGCCTCAGGGGCTTGTGTGAATTTATGAATTGTGTGAATTTATGAGCACTGGTCTTTATCCTAAAGCAAATTTTTATAAAGAGGAGAAATCTCAGTGGCACAGAAGACTTTTGGTAAAACGCATTCTTGGTTTAGGTCCAGGAGTGAACAAATGTTCTGTAAAGGGCCAGATAGTAAGGTTTCTGGCTTTGCGTGCCAGAGATTTCCGCAGCAACTGCTCCCTCTGCTGTGGAAGTGCAGAAGCAGCCGTGGACGATAATAAACAGACGGGCACAGCTGTGTGTCCACATAACTGTATCTATAAAAATAAGCAGCTGGCTGGGTTTGGTCCATGGGCCAGAGTTTGCCAATCCCTTCTGTAGGTGAAATGGCCGTCGGCAGAAGATCCCACTTCCTGCTTCCTATCTTTTGGTTCTATAATAATTTGAGAGGATGCCTTAAGTGCCACAAATGCAGAATGAGTTGAACAAGCTAATTACTAATTTTTACAATGCAGAAGAGTCAGTGGCTTACACTTTTGTGTTTGTAATTCTCAAAGAATAGTCACAGGCTTTCTCTCTGTCTATGTTGCTCTCTCTGCCTGAAGGCCCTTTTTTCTCACTTCTTCACCTGGCCACCTCCTATTTCTCCTCCAAAGTTCAGCTGGGCCACCACTTTGTCCGGGAAGCCTTCCTAGACACTTGTCTCTCCCCATATGTTGGTCTGCTTTAGGTACGCTTCCTGCAAACCCAGAGCACTGTACTGCAACCATCAGTTGAACTATTTTCACCCATTCCCCCAACACCCACTATGAGCTCTTTGAGAGCAGGACCCACAGCATGCTTGTATCACCTGAGTGTGGATAAAGGGTTAACATAACCGTTTCTCTTTCTAAGGACAATTTCGACTTTGAGTTAATTTTCTAGTTCTGTTTCTGTGGAAGCCTGATAAGAGAGAAATGTCAGCCATATTATTAGACAACTTTGTTTATAGTAAAAATGACCCCTGATTGGTAACTTGCTTTGGGCAGAACTGGGAGGAATCATGATTCCCTGGAGGGAGGCCACAGCACTGGGGTTCTCTGAGTGTAGTGACTCTTGTAACAGGGCGTGTCCCTTGCAGGGATCCTGGAAGCTATAGCCATGGAGTGGTTACGAGAAATGTTGGCTTCTGTTGGTCACGGCCTTCTAAGCTAAGATGGACCCCATGCCCGCTAGCGTAGGTATTGTCCAAGCTGTCACCTGGGGCAGGGGCAACAGGAATAGTTCCTGGGTGGTGACACGGGCTGTTGTAAGGACTGTTCCCACTGAAGCCCATTGCCTGATGCCACCTTCCCAGTAAGATTGTGTTTCCAGGTCTACATCTTGATTTCAAGTGTGAACTTCAATAGTTTTGTGGGTCTGAATGTTTCATTGGACCTACAAAGACCCTCTGGTGCGCAGATGTGATGTCTGGTCTATGCTGTTGTGGACACTGAATAAATGTTTGATGAAGGAGCCAGTGAATGATGGAGTGAAAGAACTTCTCTGAGAGTGTCAGGAGGCTTTTGATGACTCACTCAAACACTCGGGTCTGGGAAACCAGTGTTTCCTTAAAGTGCACATCGCTCGTCTGGCACTTGTATGAAGCGAAATTCACGTGGGCACTGATCTGCAGCTGCAGTTCTCGGTAGTTTTCTTCTAGTACTGAGTAAGCAGGCTCAGGATCCGTCTCTATCACCTGTAACAAAGGCAGCTGTGTCCTCAGTGATGCAGAGCCACCTGCCTCACAGGAATAATGGGGAGATAAAACAGTGCTTCATTCTACCCATGCAAATGAGAACCAACTCACAAACTCAAGTTCCAGAATAAATGATGAGGCCAAACCTAAAATGACTCATAAATAGGAAAGGAAGAAGTTGAACAACAAGAAATTACTGAGAGCATCACGACTGCACAGGCATGAGTTTTGGGGTCAGATACGCTCCAAGAAGGTAGAATAAAGGAAATCATAAAGGTAGGAATAGATATTAATGAAACAGAAAATAAATCTAAAACAGAGAGGACCAATGAAACTAAAAGCTGTTTACTTGAAAAGATTTAGAAAACCTGTGGTGAGAGTGATCAAGAAGAAAAAAAGAGAAAATACACATAACCAATATCATAAATGAAAAGGGAGATATCACCATCCATCCTACAGATATTTAAACAGACGATAAGAAAATACCGTGAATCATTTTATGAAGATGCATATGAAAACTTAGTTGAAGGGAAAATTCCTAGAAAAATAATTTAATAAAATGGACTCAAAAACAAATTAAAAAAACCTAAAGAGTCTTATTACTATTAAAGAAAATGAATGGTAGTAAAAACAAAAATCTTTAAAAAGACCTAAATAGAGAGATATACCTTGCTAATGGAAAGGATGAATTAATGTTATAAAATTATCAATCCTTCCTAAACTGATTTATAGATACAATCCAATTCCAATCAAGTTTCCATCAGGGTTTTCACAGTACTTGTTTAAATGGATTCAAAAATTATTTAGAAAAATAAAGGGCCAAGAATAAGCAAAATACTTCAGAATAAAACAATATGGAGATAATCATGAAAAGATTCATTATAGTCAATATGAGCGATAAATATGGCAAGCACATTTGCAGACAAATACGGGAATAAAAGAGTTTATCAAAAATAAAATGACTGCCGCATAGCACAGGGAGATCAGCTCGGTGCTTTGTGACCGCCTGGGGGGTGGGATGGGGAGGGTGGGAGGGAGGGAGATGCGGGAGGGAGGAGATATGGGAACGTGTGTATATGTGTAGCTGATTCACGTTGTTATAAAGCAGAAAATAACACACCACTGTGAAGCAATTATACTTCAATAAAGATGTTTAAAAAAATAAAAAAATAAAATGACTAATACTCTTAGTTTTCCAAGATAATGCCCAAGTGCTTTCCAAAGTGGGCTGTACCAATTTATACTCCTACTAGCAAAGAGCCACTTTGGAAACACTTGGGCATTTTCTTGGAAAGCTGAGCATTCACACATCCTGTGACTCAGCAATTCCATTTCCTGTGACTCAGTTTAGGAATATAAACTCTCGCAAATGAACACCGTGTGACATGAACTATAATGCTCACAGAAATACTGTCCACAGTAGCAAACCCCAACTAATTTTCAAAAGAAGAATGGGTAAATAATAATGCAATTCTATATAGCAGTGACATGGGTGTGCTACAGCCGCTTGCAACAATACAGATGACCACACGCAATGACCTTTAAAAAAAATAAAGTTAAAAACTACACCTAAACAATACGCCTTTTAGAATGCATAGGTTAATTTAAAAAAGAAATAAAAACAAAAATCAAGGGAATGAGATCCCAGGGTAGTGACCACGTCTCGGAGAGAGGCAGGGGTGGGATGGCCGAGAACCACCCAGGTAATCCTGGTTATACTTCCTGTGTTGGGTGTGGGTTCATCCCTGTTTATTATATTATTAAAAAGAAACCAATGAAGGGATAATTAAAGGAGGGGCACGCAGGGACCAAAGATGAGATTCTGACGCGAACAAGAGATTATAATTAACTTAATTCTGGACACTGAGGGGAAAAAGGAAGTAGCTAAAAGACTAGCCATGAGGTTTCTGAAGAAGAAAAAAGTGGGAGGATTTGCTCAACTAGAAACTAGATATCAAGACTTAAATGAGAGGGACTTCCCTGGTGGTCCAGTGGCTAAGACTCCCAGCTCCCAATGCAAGGGGCCTGCGTTCGATCCCTGGTCAGGGAACTAGGTCCCGTACGCCGCAACTGAAGATCCCACAAGCCACAACGAAGATCCCGCACGTGGCAACGAAGATCCTGCATGCTGCAACTAAGACCCGGTGCAGCCAAATAAATAAATAAATATATATTTTTTAAAGACTTAAATGAAAGCTCTACCAATTAAGGTGTGTGGTTTGTGTGGTCCATGTAGTGTGGATGGCAGGTGGCTTGCTTGGAAGTTCAGTTCGCCGCTTTGGAAACCCAGGTCAGGTGAAACAGGGACCGTTTCCTTTTTCCATGAAAGAAGGAAATGATGAGACACTGAGCTTGAGGGCAGGAGGCATCCAAGCACGGCAGGCCTGGCCAGACTGGGGCTTGGTGTCCTTACTCACTTTTCGTTTTGTAGTGAAAGTCCCGGGCGTGTTTCTGAGCACGTCCACCCACTTGACCGTGCGCATGCGGTCGTCCCAGTCGGGGACCTGGTCTGCAGGGAGCTGAAACATGATCTTGGAGAGCTTGCACTTGATCCCCATCTTCTTCAGGTTGATGGGCACGTCTGACTTCATGGTCACCGCTATGTCCTTGGCACAGCCAGGGTGGAGGTGGCCCACCTGGGGAAGAGCCTTGCGTTAGTATTGTGGGGAATTCAATCCTGAGGACTCTTGATGCCTGATGGTGCCACTCTAGGGGCAGGGTCAAAAGTCTTGGCAAAAACAAAATGCATCATTCAAGCCCGTATATGTAGACCATCTCAAATAGGTACAAGACGTTCTTAGATAGAAATATAATCATAAAAACAAGAGCAGCTAATATTTACCAAACTGTTACATGCTTCAGGCACTATGCTAAACCTTCACAAAATTCTACTAACCCCCACGACAGCCCTATGGGATGTACAGCTACCACCCCTATTTGATAGACAAGGAAACTTGTAACTTGCTCAAGGTCATACCATTAATGTTAGAAGATCTGGATTCAGACCCAGGCAGTATGGCACCAGGTACCACACTCTTAACCACCTGTACTTCTCAACCATATGACCTATACAAATTATGGACAGATGTACACAGTACCTTAGCAGTTCTCAGAGTGTGATCTAGTGACCCTTGGGGGCCCTGAGGTCTTTTCAGGAGTTCACAAGGTCAAAACTATTTTCGTCATAATACTAAGATGACATTTGACTTTTTCATTCTCATTTTCTCGTGAGTATATAATGGAGCTTCCTAGAGGTTACATGACATACGATATTGCATCAGACTGAATGCAGAAGCAAATATGAGAATCCAGCTGTCTTCTACTAGGCCAGATATTAAAGGGACTTGTAAAAATGTAGAACACTGCCACTCTTCTCCCACAATTTAGTTTTGAAAAATAAAGCCGTTTTCATAAAAATATGGTATTTATATTAACATGTAATGGGTTTGTTATTATATTTTAAATGAACAAATACATGTTTTTAAAGATTCTCAGTTTTAACTTCTAATGTGGTAAGTATAGATAGACATAACGCACATAAACAAAAGCTCTTTGAGGGTCCTCAATAATGTTTAAGAGTATTAAGGAGTCCTGAGACCAAAAAGGCTGAGATTTGCTGAAGTGTTCCAGATATATGGGAAATCCAATTTGGTTTGTAGAATAAAATCATTTGTGATTGAACATGCATAAATGCACATACATATACCCAAATACATACTATATATAGTCCTGTATATATAGTCTTTTCATGTTTCTAATAGATAAAAAACCCCTCCTCCTCTGGAAAGTGAAGGGAGAAGAAAGCTTAATACTTCCCAAGGCTACAACTGTGTGTGTGTGTGTGTACACATGTGGGTGTATACCCGAGTGTGTGCCCATGGGTGTGTAAATGGACCATAAGAAGCTTATCTCTACCTTCTTTGACTATCACTTCACATCTCTCCAGGAAGCAAAACACTTCTTCCTGATAGCACCCTAATTTAAAGGTGACAAAGTAGGGTCCCCAACCCTCCTTGCTCTATCCCCCTAGAGTTCTGTGCTTGAACAAACTCCGTGGCTGAAACAGAGCAAGAGGCCATGGATACATCCAGTGTCCTGGGAACTCAGAAGTGAACTATGAAAAACAAGTGTTGGCCAGAGGTGAGGCTCTGCTGCCACGTGGTCCTAGGCCTTGTTCGATGTCGAGCTTTGGTTAGCAATTCATAAAATGTGTGCTGTGAGACACTCAAAGAAGGGGTTAGAAAATTCCAGGTAAAACAAAGTTGACTCGGTTTTAATATGTTGAAGAGCATCTAGAATCTGTAGGAGAAAGATGAAACATTTTCTAAATCTCTGTTGTCCACAAAACCCACCACCCCCATTTTAGCTTTTGATGAACCACTTTTGCAGGACAAATGCTCCAAAGAACACACACCATGGGGGACACAGGTCTACGCTTGGGGATGGGAAGACTGGGACCTGTCTTCATCCATGGAGGTCTCCATGGAATTCCTCAACCTCAGTCTTGGTGACCTCAATCTCTGCTCTTAGGCCAGAGGGGACATTTCTGGTACCAGGTCAGAGTGAGGGATGCATCCATCCCATCCTATGTATTTGTGGGAAAGGGCCGACAATCAAACTGGGGTTGGCTTAGGCCTAAGGGAGTGCAGAAAACAAGGACAGGTTTTCACTTACCTGTGGGGAGAAAGAAACTGTGGCTAAAAGGGGCCATTCGAACCGTATCACATTCACTTGGCTGTGATTAGTGATTGTGAAGCTCACGTTATAGCTGTTTCCAATGTGGCAGTCCCCAAACTGGATGTGGTTCACCAGAGCAGCTAGGGGACAGAAGCAGGGGGCAGTGAGTCCCCTCTTGCTTCCTCTGCAGGCTCACTTCCCCAAGGAGGCAGCTCCTGAAAGACATTGTGCCTCACCCTCATGCAACCCCACCATCCTTGGATGGTTATACTGGAAACACCTGGAGTCCTTCGCCAGCAAGCTTTCTCTCCTATAGGGGAGTCTACTTATCCATCCATCCATCCATCCATCCATCCATCCATCCATCCATCCATCCATCCAACCACCCACCCACCCACCCACTCTGGCCCTCACCTCCATTTGTACAAAGGAAAACATAGCTCCCCACTGCCCGCCCGCCGACTCCATTTGTTTGCTGAAACAGTACTATTAATTGCCACACAGAATACAGAAGTCCCCATTAAATTTGAATTACAAATAAATGATGAGTAATTTTTAGTATAAGTATGTCCCATGCAAAATTTTGGGACACAAATATACTAAAAATTATAGTTTATTTAAAATTCAAATTTAATATCTAAAATTCAAATTTAATGGGGACTGCTGTATTCTGATTTTCTAAACCTGGTAATCCTATTATAAGTATGAAATCTGATTTCTGAACTAGGGTTCACTGCTGGCTCCTGCTTGACCCCTGATAAGAAAGATGCCACCCTGTAGCTACAAACAGAGGTGAAACACCAGATACACGAGGAGCGCTGATTTTAACCCATGTTGTGTGGACTGCCTAGGGCTACATTCCAGGACTATAATTAAGCCCCTAGAGAAACTGTGAGACTGTGTTTATAACTCGCTTCATAGCAGTCAGCCACACAATTAGGGTGTTTAGCAAATGCTTTAATAATGAAGAAGTAAATATTCTCCTACCCAAAGAATATAAGCAACCAAATGAAGCCGCAGTGCTTGATAAACTGCAGAGCAGCATGTCTTAAGCTCTAATGTTCACACAGATCACCTGGGGAGCTTGTTAAACTGCAAATTCTGAGTCAGCAGGTCTGAGGTGCTGGGGAGGCGTCTGAAATTCCCAACAGCTCCCGGGTGATGCTGATGCTGTAGGTTCTCAGACAGCACGCTGAGTAGTGAGGCTGCGGAGAATGGTCTTCCAGAGGTGGCACAAACCTACACCTTCTCTAATTAAACCAGCCTGCCATTTCTCTTAGAATGTCTAGGGTACATGATACAGATGAAACAGAGGATGCCAGTGCAAGCCAGCTAAAAGATATAGACAGGGAAAACTACAGGGAGACATGTATTCACTCTTTAGCTAATCTGGAATTTGAATTTCTCTTATTAGCTCAATTGGAATTTGAGCTCAAAGAATAAGCTCCCTAAGGGACAGACTCTCTTATTAATTACTCTTTGGAACTCCAGGCACATGCACACTGATACTCAACAACTGTTCTTTGAGGGAACACATGGATGAATGCAGTGATTGAGTCAGGCATGAGGGAGCATACAGTAACAAAGAGGAGATTCAGTCCTAAATCCCCAGGAAGCTAGCCAACCTGTTATTTAAATTTCATTCTTATTTAAAATGAACCACAAGCCAACAGGTGTCAACACCTCACTGCTGCTTCTCTCACCTGCCACGAAGTCTTCCATCGTGTTTTCCTCGATGATCTCAGAGATATCTGAGGCCTCCTGGCTGGAGGAAGCCAACAGCCCGTGGATGTTGTCCAAGGTGATGTCATCCTCGTAGCCCTCTCCCACCATGTGGATGACTGTCTCCTCGTACTGGTTGTTGATCACTGACAAGTGGATGATGCCTGCCATTCTCCCAACCTTCTGGGAGTGGAAAACAACATCAAATTCAGCCGTGTCTCCAGGAGGAACAACCAGGGAGGCTGTGTGAGCCTTCTTTGCTGCAACGAGAAGAGAGAGATATGATCTAGAACCAGATTAAAGGAAGACGTATCCATAAAGACCTGGACTCAAGGGAAAGCAGCCCTCATGTGGGAATGAGCCTCGCCTAGAGAGGCCATTGGTGACGAGACTGGGCATCTGACGCTGGCTGGGTACACGTTAGTCCCCTAACAAAACAGCTACTGGGACCCATTGCTCTCTAGAAGATATACTTGCCCTACTTACCTTTTGCTTGTGGTTTGTTTTCCTCTATGATGTAGATGTAGGAGGTGGACGGCTTCCCCTTCAGGGAGAAGACTCCTAGTTGGTCCTGCAGGTCAACATGCAACTGGCATAAGGGAAACAAGATTGAGTGTTAAGCTTACAGGCTGCTCATGAGTTCTGAATTGAAGTGAGATACTGTGCTGTTGGGGGAGTACCCCAAAAAATCATTCAGTCTAGTGCTCACTTTTTCGAGTTTCTTACTAAGAGAGATATAATAAATATTATACCTGGAGAGGACAAACAAAAATTTAGCTCAGCCCTTGCTATTTAAATAAGGAACCAGAGGTCCAGAGAGTATAGGTGACTTTCCGGATTACCCAGTCAAAATGGGGTTGCCAAGGTCTCTGTTATTGACAGAGGTAGTTGTGAAATATACACTAGACTAGTAAAATGGAAATGAATATTCGTCATTCTATGAGGGCTTGCATGAATGTGAGTTCCTAAAAACGAGTATCTTCTACGTACTAACACATTAGTTGCCTGATAGTGTCATGTTGAGCGTCCTAACAAGATAAGAGGAAAACCAAGGTGGACATCTGACTTACTTGGAGAAAAGGGATGCTTTACAGCCCACTGGAAGCCATGTAGCTGATTAAAATAACCTAAAGCCATATATCATATTTTATGTATGAGGAACCAGCAGACATTTTTAGAAGATAGCAATGCTGGCACCATCATGAACAAGATTGAACAATATAAAAAATGAGGCACGAAGAAGGAAGAAATAGTGATATCACATAGGAAGCTTCTGAGATAAAAATATATATATTTAGAAATAATCTTAATAAGAAACTATACAGAGGAATCATATGAAAAAGTATTGACATAAAAGAAGATGTAAATAAATGGGTTGGAATCCTAAATGTTGTTCCTGGTGGAGAGCCTAAATGCTCTAAAAGTAGAAATTCCCCCCTAAATAATTCATAGGAATCCCAATAGGATTTTGTGAGGAACATTATAAAATGATGTCTAAAGTTCATCTGAGAGACTGTTAAAAAATTGTTAAGAAAGATTAGAAAAACAGGGAATGGGTGCTAATACATTGTATAAAGCCACAATAATGGAAACCATGCAGGGTAATGGTAAACTAGGTAATTTGGACTCAAGACAATAAAGAAATGCAAAACAAAACCCAAACAAACAGGCCCCCCCCGCCCCCCACCCCCGATTTCAGAAGCATCACAGAGCTAAGAAGATAATGAAGAGTAACCAGACCAAGATCTGGGATGTCTAGACCAGACAGCCTAACTGGCAGCCTAACTTTCTGGGCTGTTTTTGACCTGGGGCATTTGCCAGTCAGGAAGAGGCAGATGGGAGGCTGAATTGTGCTTTTCTGATGGTCTCTTGGTGTTAAGAGGGAAAAAGTCCTGTTGAGGGGTGGGAGTGTTTTCTTTGCTCTAGACTAGGACCCCAAAGGTCTGCACAATAAGACAAAAGTTAGGCTGGATATAAAGCAGCTCTCCCAAGCATAGCAATCCTGCTCAGATTTATCTGTCTAACACAGAAAACCTCAAGCCCTAAAACCAGTTTAAGGTGATCCTGCGTTTCTAGTGCCCCCAAGTGCTAGGCAGAAGCAAATGCAAATTGTCTCTGAAGAAAAATACATCCTTAACCTAATTATTTCTAAATTAACTTTTCAAATATAATACAACACATGATCAAAAATAACCAGGCACATGAGGAGACAAGACAACATGGGCAAAAATGAACAGAAGCAGCAGATATCAGAATTAGACCCACTGGGGCTTCAGGTTTTGGAATTATCAGGTATAGACTGCAAAATGGCTGTGATTACTGTGTTCAAGAAATAAAAGCCAAGTCTGACAATTTTGGCATGAAACTAGAAATCATAGAAACTGGTTATGCAGATTTGAAAAACAATCTAATAAAAATTCTAGAACTGAAAAATATAATAACTTAAGAACTGAATGGAAGGTTTAATAGAAAACTAGATATAGCCAAAGGGAGAGTTAATGAACTGAAGGCAGGACAAAAGAAATTATGCAAAATGAAGCCCAGAGAAAAATGGATGGAAAATATAGTGAGGTTGTGAGACATACAGGATATAATGAGAAGACCTTCCATACACTGACGTGGCTTCCCAGAAGGAGAGACGAGACAGAATGGAATAGAAACAATATGTGAAAACACATATAGGAATTTTCCAAAATTGACTCAAAACATCAACTGCAGAGTCCAGAAGCCTGGTGAATTCCAAGAAAAATCAATTAAAAGAAATCCATACCTAGACACATCATAGTAAAACTGCAGAAAACAAATACAAAGGTACAAAGCCAGGGGAAAAAGACTGCCTTAGAGGAACATTTTTGACTTATAAGCTGACACCTCAGCCATAACAATGGAAACCAGAATACACTGGAATAATATCTCCCATGTGCTGAAAGAAAACAACTGCCAACCCAGAGTTCTACAGCCAGCAAAATTTACGTTAAAAATAAAGGATAAATTGAGATCTTCAAATAAAAACTGAGAGAATTCACCACCAGCAGACTTGCATTAAGGAAATATTGAAGAGTATTCTTCAGTAGGTAGAAAAAGGATCTCAGATGGTAGGTTGGAGATGCAGGAGTGGAGAGCAATAAAAATGGTAACTTCTGGGTGAATCTAAATGAGTCCTAACCACATAAACAACAACAACAGTAATAATGTCTTGTAGAATCCAAAGCCCTCCACAAACTGTCCCCTCACTCTACCCTTCTATTTTTATCTCTCACTGTTCTTTAACCTATACCCTATGCTCTCACAAAGCTGGTGCTTACTAGTTCCTATTTGTACCTTATAATTTTTGTTTGTTTGTTTTTGTTTTTGTTTCTGTGCCTTTGTCTTTGCAGTTTTCTTTCTCTGCCTAGGCTTCACTCACCGCAATGCCCACCTACCGAAACCCAGCTATATCCTTCGACACCCAGCTCAGATGTCATTTTATAGTGAAATTTTCCTGGATTCCCCTAGATGGGAGTAGATTATTTTCAGAAGTCCTACAGTTCTTTCTATAACACTTACACAATTTATCACTTTTTTTTTTGTAAAATAAAAACATAATTGCTGAACCAAAAGTCCCTTCCGATGTTATATCTCTCACCCCTGATGAAGTTTTTTTCTTTTTTCCTTATTACAAATGCAATGTTCATTACAGAAAAAAAGTGAAAAACTAAGGAAGACACTCAGAACACCCATAATCCTACCCGCTCAGCTTGGTGTATTATCATTGCTCACTGCCTTGCACACTAATTATCAGTGTACTGTGTATCAGTGTACTATGTAATCAGACCACGCCTAATTCCCCTCTGCATGTCCCATGCCTTACCCAGGTTAACGTATGAGGAACATCAAAGAAGTCCTCACAAGTTAGGGACGGCAGAAACCCCAATGTCAGAAGTCTTGCTTCTAAATGATTCTCCCTTTTCACCCCATGCTTCACCCTCCAGCAGTACCTTGGCAGGGATGGTGCCATTGTTCTTGAGGACAAGAGGCAGTGTCTCTGAATGACCAAGCAGAAGCCTCTTAAAGAGGAGCAAGGGGTTTCCATATTGGTTATAGAGAATCGGCCGCACAATGGTCACTCGAGGGAGGTTCCCCTCTCCAACAATATCAAACATGAGGCTTCGATTCTTGGCCAGGTTGCTGCAGGGAACGGAAAGATCAAGGCCTGTCAGCCTAGCATGACAGGAATGACATTTCACAGAGAGTGTGGCCTGCTGCCCTGCTGGAGGAGGGGGAACTGGGGAGCTGGTACCTGGGCAGGCCGTCCAAGGTGGCCTCAAAGATACACTGGTAGGTCTGCATGGTCTGTGGGGTGAAGGACACCGTGGCAAAGGCATGCGAGCGGCTGGCAACACACATCTTGCTGGGTTCCACTTCAAAGATGTCTGTGATGCGGGCAAAGATCTGGTTGGGGGCGGGGAGGAAGCAGGGATCGGTGTGTGTGCCACTTTGCATTTGCACGAGGCTTGCTGCTCACCTCTACAAGCCCTGCTGTGACATCTCCCTCCTCGAAGCTCTGCAGTAGGCATGTCCCACTGCTTGCACAGTCATGATCCTGGAAGGAGCGGCCTGGGTACTCAGGGACCCACCCCTGAGCAATAATTGGCCAGACCTGTGATCTTGGACTCAAACAGATGAACTAAACCATATCTCAGATAGTCAGATTCCCTGGCCACCCCACTACCCCCCACACACAAATAGATTAAGATGCCTGAGACCCCTGTGGTTGCTGACGTGGGGCTGAGCTAGAAGCCAGACTAGAGAAAGGAGCAATGGAGACACCATGTGTGAGAAACACGTGGCTCCTGGCAGATGGGGAGCCACGGCTGGTCTTCCGAAAGCTGGATTTCGGGTGACAGCTCCAGTCCCACACACCTCTGGCTACATGCTGTGTTCTGCCCTGCGTGTGAGGTCTCGGATTCACTGAAGCAAACCTTGCTATGTTGGGGCCATCCTGAGTGGGTTTCTGCTCCTTCTAACTCCAAGAGCTTTGGCTAGAACCACCTTCTGCAGCACTTCCTCTGCTCCTGTCTTGGGGCAGTGTTTGGGGAAGGCTGTAGGGACTTAGGGACCCCTGGGACGGCCTCAAAAGGATTTTTTATTCTCACGGGAGGCAGGTGGGATTCAAGAGTGACTATTCCTTCTTGTTCTTAAGCTGAGAGCATAAGGTTTCTTTCCTCTTTCCAAGGAATAATCTGCAAATTAAGGAGGAAGATGACAACATAATGTCTGCAAATCCCTGTTAAAAACCGATCTTTGTTTAGAAATCAGGCTTGCTCACTTTTTACGTTTTTAGAACAGAATAGGGAGAAAGCTGCCTTTTCCTGTCCCAAAAAGGTCAGAAAGTGATAATAGTCTCTCAACCTGTGTCCCTCTGCGGTGACAGTCCCCCGGAAATGCACACTACTTTTGGCTCTAGACTAGACCAACCCTCTCGGTCATCTCCCTGCCACCATCAGACATGAGAACAATACCAGCTCTGGGGCACAAGGGTCACCTGGGCTGAGATTCTATCTTCGGGCAGAGAACTGAGGTGGCTGAGCTGACACTAGGCAGTGTTTGTACGTACACTGATTGGAAATTAAGGGTGAGTGAAACCCAGCCCTTTCTTTTGGTACCCTGAATTTTCTGTTCCACTGCGAGGAAAAAGGGTCTCAGTATGGTCTGACTCAGACAAGGAAGGCAGTTTTGGTCTGGCAGACCCCGAGATGGACACTTATTATTTACCTTGTACGTAGATGAAGCTTGGCTTTAAACCAAGCCTTATATCCCTAGGCTCTGGGACCTAGGGGAAGAATTTAGCATGTCTGAGCCTCAATTTCCCCAACTATAAAATGGGGATAATAATACAAAATCCGGTACTACAAACTTCTGAGGATGAAATGAGATAATAAATGAAAATCACTTGGCACAGTGCTCAGCATACAGCAGGAGGTCAATAAATGCTCACCCTTTCACCTTACACTTATAGTCTGACACCCCCAAATCTCCCTCGCCAGACCAACATGCCACCTGAGCAGGCTTCGTGACCCGATCCTTGGCTCTCCCCACAGTGCTTTGTCCCGTAGACACGTGAGTGCTTGATGGAGGAGTGCACTGGTCCGTCGTGTGAACCAGTTTATCACAGAGGTACCCAGAGGAGGCGTCCTCTGGGATAAACGTATGTCCCCTCATATAACTTCCAGGGGGCCTGAGAGCCAGATAAGCCCCATTCACAATACAGGCTCCAGGGCAGGGGTTTCCAAGAGCTCTTGCCCTGGCTTTACGCCAACCGTGGTGGGCCGGGGCCACTGGGGCTGCTCACCTTGCTGGAGATGGGCTTAACCACAATGTTCACGTCACAGGCGATCTTTCCCATGTTGGCGATCTTGAACCGAGCCTTGGCCTGATGGCCCACCAGGACATTGCAGAAGATGAACTTGTTCTCATCCTCCACAAACAGCCCCCCGCTCTCTATGGTCTGCAGGATGCTGTACAGGTTGGCGCTGCTACAGAGTTGGTGCTCCTCAAATATCAAGGTGGTGTTGTCGGTCACGAAAGCTGGGGAGTGGAGGGAAGACGGTGAGACGAAGGCTGAGTGCTTGATTCCTGCTCTCTGTAATTCCTAATTTGGAGGTTGAGACTCCAACAAAGGACAACCATAGAGGGGAATTCACACAAGAGGGTGTGAGGGATGGGACAAATTCTGCCTCCTCTTCCTCTTTTGGACTGCTTTTGCTGGTCTCCAGACTCCAACCACCTTTCCCTTCCAATGGTAAGGAGGATAAGATCCGGGGCGAGCTGGGGAAGGAAGGAGGCATTTGGCCCACTTTGGTGAGAGGCTGCAGGGGACCTACAGCCAGAGCAAGAGGAGCTGCCTCCGTGCTTCATCTGAGATCTTTCTGGGCTAACGTTGTAATACACTCAGTCACTGACCGTTGTTCTCTGTGCATATGTTACAGGGAGTGGCCTGGCCATGAGCAGGATTCAGTGTTTCTGGGTTCTGTGCCATATCCCGTTGCACCGTGATTCCCAGGTAACACTATCCATCTGAGAATCCCAGACCAAACTCAGGAAGACCAGGAGTTTAAAGCTGCACATCCTCTTCTAGGTGTGCATGCCCTGTAAGTCTATATGGAAAAAGATGGCTGAAGACACCAGAGGAAGATCTAAGGTCCCAAAGGAAGAAGCCCAGCCACGTCTATTAGGCTTCTGCAAGGGAGGGGGTTGTTACAGAGGAAGGAAGGTCTTTTAAGGGGTGCTGTCCCATCTGAGTGCCCAGTACCTGGCTGACAGGCTTCGGCCAACAGGCTGTAAGGAATGCCAGCGGGCTGGTCTCTTGGGTCTCGGTCAGAGATATCAATCGCTATAAATTCCTCACATCTTCCCACAGGGTCAGCCACACAGTCAATGGTCACGACCTGCATTCCTCCGGAAGGGATGGAGCCAAACCCAGGGTACACGGTGAACATGCCGTGGGTGAAGCGAGCCTGCAGGAAGGGTGGGAGGGGCAGGAGGGGTAGAGGCAGAGTGGGTGGAAGAGTCTGAGCCCTTCCACCAGAGTCATGAGACGGTGTCAAGAGGGACTGGATGGGGGGGGGCGGTTGGGGGGCTCTCCCCACAGGCTCTCTCTGGGCCCAGCTCTTCTCCTGGAGGCAGGGAGAGTCTGGGGTTCTTCAGGGACAGGCTCTCTCGGCACTTCTTTCTATGCACATTCCTTCTGAACAGTCATGGTTAAGTGGGGGTCTAAGGGAGCAGACACATTCTACATAGTACAACACTTACCCAGATGGGAAACAGGGGTTAGGATTATGGACTTCTGAGTCAGATGCTCCTGGGTTTGAATCGCAGCCCTGCTGCGTATTAACTGTTTGACCTTGGACAAGTGACTTCTCTGAGTCTTAGTTTATCAGTAAAATGAAGCTAAAGGCTTTACCCTGAGATCACCAGAGGCTTCAATGAAAGAATGTGTATGAAGCAATTAGCAAAGCATCTGGCACAGAATCTGTCCTCAAAACATGGGGTGTTATCATGCACTTCTCTGGTTCTTAGGAGCTTCCTTCCTTTCTTTTTTATTTGCCCTCAGGCTTATTGAGATATAATTGACATATAACATTGTATAAGTTTAAGGTGTATGACATGATGATTTGATACCTGTATATATTACAAAATGATTACTTCAATGACTTTTAACAGCTACCAGGAACAGCAGGATTTCATTCCTCCATCTTTCTGGAGCCCCTCCTTCCATACATACCTTAATTGTAGTGTTCACCATGTTGCTTGTCAATTGCTTATTTACCCTCTGCCTTTTATTAAGTGTTTAAAATATGTCCTCTACATCCTTTTAGAACCATATCAGACAATGTTATAACTTTTTCTTTGCTAAACATAATTTAGAAAATTCAAGAGGAGAAGGAAAGTCTATTGAATTTACCCACATAATTGCTTGCCATGTTTTTTCTTCCTTCTTGATGCTCCATGATTCCTTCTTTTATTGTTTACTTTTTGTTTAGAGAACTTCCTTTAGCCATTCTTTTAGGAGAGATCTGCTGGTGACAAATTATTTTAGTTTTCCTTCATCTGAGAATATTTTGATTTTCCATTCATTTCTGAGGGATATCTTTGCTGGATATAAGATTCCGGGTTCACAGTGATTTGCTTTCCACACTTGCAAAATGTTGTGCCATTTCCTTTTGGCCCCTATGGTTTTTGGTAAGAAATCTGCTGTCCTTTAAATAGTTTCCCCCCTATATGTAAGTATGTAAGGAGTCAGTCCTCCCTCATTGCTTTCAAGATTTTTTGTCTTTAGTTTTTAGAAATTTGACTATGATGTGTGTTGGTGTGGATTTCTTTGGGTTTGTCCTGTTTGAGATTTTCCCAGATTCTTGTATTTGTAGGTTTAAATATTTTGCCAAATGTGGGAAGCTTTTAGCCATTCTTTTCCTTGAGTAGCTTTTCAACCCTACCTATTTCTTTTCCTTTTCTTTTCTTTCCTTTTTATTTATTTATTTGTTTTTTTGGTGTCATCTTTATTTATTTGTGGATTTAAGTTATTAGTTATGTTTTAGGATAAACATGAATTTCCATTCTCTGAAAACAAAACAGCTTTGTAGAGGTTTATTCTGAATTATTTTACACAAAATAAAAATAAGGAAATATTTTTGTACATTCACATGATAGGACATTTCATAGGAATCAAAATTATATTTATGAAAGGTTTTAATGACTTCAGAAAATGCTTATGAGAAAGGTAGGTGAAAAAATAGTATAAAGTTATTAATATATTACCTCAGTTGTGCACATATGCCAAATATTATCAGTAACTAACTCAGGGTGATGGGATTAGGCATTGTTTATGCTTCTTTCTATCAATATTTTACTTTTCAACAAGAGTAAGAAAAGACTATTTTCCTTTTATAACACTAAAAAAACACTAAGTGAATAAAATAGATAATCAACAAGGACCCACTGCATAGCACAGGGAACTCCACTCAATACTCTCCAATAACCTACATGGGAAAAGAATCCAGAAAAGAACAGACACACGTGTATGTACAACCAAATCACCTTGCCGCACACCGAAACCAACACAACACTGCAAATCAACCATACTCCAGTATTAAACAAAACGAAATACTAAATGAGAGATTCACAAGGAAAAGCCTCCATCTATGGTTGCTTTCCATTTATCCAAAGAGATGAGATGGAGGAGGCAATGTTCCAGGTTTATTCAGGCTGATCAGTCCCACCAAAGGGAAGAGAGGCAGCTTGCTCAACTCTCCCCAAATATGCCTTCCTAGTTTGGCTCCTAACCCTTCTCCAAAGAATCTCACCCCTTCTTTCTCTCCTTCCAATATCCCCCACCCTGACCCCACCACCACCACAAATTCCATCAGACTTTTCTCCAGGGTAGAATTAGCTAGTCCACCATTGCTCGATGACCAGTTATCATTTTTCTTCATTTGCATATGCTTTTAAAATAGCATATTATACATCCTCCGTATTATATACACATATATCCTACAAGGACATTATAATATCCTTAAACTAAGTGGAGACTTTGTAACAGAGTTTGGGCTGAATCCTCTGCTCCACTTGCTTGAATGCCAACTGTGTTCTTCCCTTACTTCACTGGTGAAGTAATAGCCAGAATGTAAACAGCCATCCACGAGCACCTCCTCCTTACCCTACCTGTGTCTATACAGGGACTTTCTGACCTTATTCTCTCAAATGCACTAACGTAGTATATTTCTAATAACATAGCATACAAATTTTTACATTATTATAGCCCTACAAACACTGTAACCCAATAAAACTTATTTCTTGAACTATTAAGCAACTAAGTAGTGTAATTAGTAATACATTTCCCTCTTTAATACAGTACACTTTCTTTCTGGAGGTAAAGTGGAGAAGTAGAGCAGAGAGGAAGGAAGGAAGAAAAGAAGAAAGAGGAAGAGGAGGAACCATGGAGAGCGTCCCAAAGTTGTAACTACTTCGGGAAAGCAGCATAAAATAAAGCCTCTCCAAAGTGACATAAAAAATAGAATGCTTCTATTCTCTTTGTGTCACTCATCACCCAGTAGCCCTGGGAGGCCCTGAACTACAGGGTAGGAACTCCTGCTTGAAGCAAAATAAGAAAGAGTACTGCTACATCTTCTGATAAATTTTAATTAGTGCTGTTCATCATATATTTTTAGCTCTTTTTTTGAACACATGGTTATTACATTAAACCATGTGACTTCTTTAGTCAATGAATTGTAAGCGGAAGTAAAGGGTGTCACTTTCAAGAGGTAATTTTAAGAGACAATGTATAATTTATCACACTTTCCCTTTCTGTCTGCCATGGCAACCCAAAAGCCTGGGTCTGAGAGTAAGGGCAACCCAGCGCAGTGTCCTCCTTCTTCCCCCATAGACATTAGTGAGAAATATTGAATAGAATTTTGTTGTTTAAAGCTATTGATAACTTTTAGGGTTGCCTGTTACCATGACAATAACAGACCCCGACTAATACTAATACTGGTTTAAGTTAATAGCAAACGCTGGCTTGCTCTGCAGCCCTACCTATTTCTTACCTCTTTCTGGAACTCTGATGACAGGGTTGTTAGATTTTTTGTTATAGTTCCACAGGTCCCTGAGGGTCTGTTTCATTTTTTTCCCATTAGACTAAACAGACTTTCAGTAGACTCAAAACAGTCTATTTTCTCTTTTTCTTTAGATTGGGCATCCTAAGACACCTAAGATTGGACACCTCTTGTAAAGATGTCAACATCCTGATCCCTGGAACCTGTGAATATATTACCTTACATGGCAAAGGGACTTTGTTGATATGATTGAATTAAGAACCTTGAGATGGGGATAGTATCCTGTACTATCCTCGGTCCAATGTAATCACAAGAGTCCTTAGAAATGGAAGAAGCAGACATAAGAGAGTTAGAGGAAGATGTGACTATGGAAGAGGCTGGAGTAATGTGATATGAGAAGGACCTGATCCACCATTGTTGGTTTTGAAGATGGAGGAAGGGAATCATGACCCAAGGAATGCAGGTATCCTCTAGAACATTGGAAAGGGAAGAAAGTGGATTCTCTCCTAAAGTCTCTAGAAAAGAATGCAGGTATCTTGCCAATACCTTGACTTTAACCCAGTGAGACCTGTGTCAGACTTCTGACCTACAGAACAATTTAAACAAGAGAAACAATTTGTATTGCTTTAAGCCACTAAGTTTGAGGTAATTTGTTATGGGAGCAATAGGAAACAGACACAGGAATTTTTATTTTTCTGGCTTCAAGTTCACTGAGTCTTTCTTTTGTTTCCTCCATTCTGTTGTTGAATCCATCCATTGAGTTTTAAATTTTGGTGATTCATTTTTTTCAATTCCAAAATTTCCATTTGGTTCTTCTTTATATTTTCTCTTTCTTGGCTGAGACTTACTATATTTTTATTTCTTCCAAGCATATTTGTAATGGCTTTTTGAAGCATTATGTTGGTTGCTTTAACATCTTTGTCAGATAATTCTAACATCTTGGTCATCTCGGTGTCGGCATCTATTGCTTATCTATTTTCACTTAGTTTGAGATCTTCCAGGTTCTTGGTATGCTGAGTGATTTTCAGTTGAAACCTGGACATTTTGGGTATTATATTATGAGACTCTGGATCTTATTTAACTTCTGTTTGAGCTGGCTTTCTCTGACACCACTCTGGCAGGGGAGGGGGTGAACACTGCCTTGTTACTGCCAGGTGGGGATAGTAGTCCAGATTCTCCACTCGGACTTCTTAGGGTGGGAGTTCCAGTTCCCCACTAGTTTTTGACTAATATTTCCCTTGTGGGGAGGGGTAAGAGTGTCTCATTACTGTTCTGCTGATTCCATGGGGTAGGAGGTCCCCTGGGGGGATGAGAAGGATGTCTCATTACCACCGGGTTGGAGTGGAAGTCAAGGCTCCCCATGTGGTGTTGCCATTGACAATGGTGGAGGTGATGGTGGGTAATGAATGTCTGGCTCCCTACTGAGTGTTCTTGGACATCATTTTGGCAGGGGGTCAGGGCACCTCATTATAGCCTGGATTGAGTGAGAAGTCTAGGCTCCCCACTGGCCTTTGCTTGATATATGTGGGGTAGGACCACAGATTTCTCTGTCATGTTTGACTGTAATATTACCGTTCTTATCTGAAAGTTTTCTGTCTTGCTAGGCTACCTTTTCCCGGTCCTTTGGCTAGTGGGAGAAGGCTTTTGTTGGGGCCTTTTTTGGTCCGTGCTTGTTGATGTTTCTGGATTGCTGGCTCCCTCAGCACCCGATCTAGGATATACGAAGCAAAAAGAAATCTCAGGGAACTCATCACTGTGATGTCTATTGGGTCCCAAGGATCCTAGCTGGTGTGATTTTTTTCTCTCCATTTTTCAGTCTTCTATGTTTGTTTTATACATAATGTCCAGGTTTTTAGTTGTACTTAGCTGGAAGACTAGGGAAAAAGATGTCTACTTCATCTTACCAGATGTAAAAGTCTTCAAATCTCCTTTTATTTAAGCCAATCTGAATGGGCTTCTATTTCATATCAACAAATGATTCTTGATTGAAATACTTATGAAGAGTAGAAACTAATTTCAAAGGAATGAGGAGCCAATGAAGGTTTTAAAGCAAAAGAGGATATCCAAATTAAAAGCCATAACTCCTTATTTCAAGATGAAAGTGATATTTCATTATAACTATTTAATATTCCTGCCATAGTAGGAATATTCAAAATTCAAATCCTGCTATCCTAGGGAGGTATTTGTTGCTAGAACTAGTTGGCAGGTTTCTGTTGCTAGAACACAGGGGTTTCTGTGAAAAAGGAAAAGGGTGCTCACCTGGTTTGTGACATTTACTTCTTTCTGAACAGAGTCAGAGAACTTGGTTGCCTTAGAAGGTACAGTCTTGTAGAAGCTCTCGCTTTCCTGGGATCTTGCATGTCTAACATGGCTGACGCTGATTAAAGAAGCAAGAGTATACCCTCAGGTTGGGATGGTCATTAAATACCACCTGCCTGTCTGCTTGCAAGGTCCCTTCTCCTTGGAATGAGGAAAGGGCCTTCCCTTGCCCAAGAGGGCATTGGGGAGCAGAGTCAGCTTATTCATTATCAGCCAAACTCATTTAACAGTTGTGAAAAAAGTATGCAGAAATTATACTTATTAAATATGATTCATAAGGACATTAAAGACTACTGCAAGTAAATAATAGTTTTAAATGTTTACTTGAGTTCACTGGAAAGTTGTGTGTGGAAATTATTTGTAGACTTCAAATCTTTTATCACTTAAAAAGCGCAATGGCAAATAGATTAAATTCTGTCCCTCTTCTTCACATTTAGAGTCACGGTGTTTTTAAGACTTAGTGTAAACAATAGCACAAACACAGGTTTTGGTAGGTGTTCACTTCACTCGAAACTAGTTTACCCAATAATTGGTTTTTTAGAGGCCAGTTCACCTAAAATATTCAAATGTATTTGAGGTACAATTTTAAACTTTTGAGAGTTTTATATATTTGAGCATTCACTTGCTGAATGACCAGAACAACTGGAATTTGAGTGCTTTGCATGAATTTGTGTATGCTAAGATGAAAAATAAATTAAAATTAAAACCAATTTAAAGCAAAACAAAATTATAATATCTATAAATAAACATTATTAAATTATAAAATAAGTAATAAAAAATTAGGTTGAAATTAGATTTGGAAGAAAGAGACTTTAGACAGTTTAATTAAAAATGTCTTAATATGTTCAAACTTTGCCAAAATGGAAGAGGAGATCGACAAAAATATAAAACAATTACAAACAATGTAAAGCTGTATGTCTGATTTAAAACAAGTAATTAGAAAGTCAATCTTAAATTACTAATTATTTAGAAAGTCAATTCATTTGAAAGTCAAGACAAAGTACCTGGGAACTGGCAAAAACCATCCCTAATTTGTCAAAAAAGAATATGACAAATAAAAGCCAAAAGCACTCAGAAAGGTAAATTGTTTTGATTAATTGATTGACAGCCACCTTTTGAAGAATACAGAGTTTTACTGTTGGAACAATTATTAAGTTAGCTGTTGTGATAAAGTGTCTTCATGGGGAGAAGGTAAAAACAGTCCCAGGAAAGAAGGCCTCACCAGGCTTTCTCTAGTCCAAATTTCCAGGGTACCCTTTGCCATCCCCTATCATGAAGCACAGCTATGATTTCTTTTGATTTAGCTTGCTGTTATAAATCCTACAGAATGACAGATAGGACAATGACTTACTGGTAAGTAATGTAGCACACTAGGAGTACCAGGACAACAGACACAGTCCCATGCAGAAGATTTTACATTTGTTCAATTAAAATGTATCATATATTGGACAGCAGTTAGAAAGCATGGGGAGTTTGGAGTCAGACATGTGGGTTCAGAACTGAGATCCACTGATGCTTTCTTCCGTAATCTCGGATGAGTCACTTCTAAACCTTAGTAACCTTACCCACAAAAGGGGATTGGGGGTGAATTTAGATAAACTATATGAAAGCTCATTGTAAAATATAAAGCACTAATTAACCAGGGAACGGTGTGAGTTAAGAAAATACTTGTCTTACACTTTCTTTTGATGAAGGGAGCTCTCCCTTGTCAGCCTATAAAGGGTGTATTTGAAGTCGATTACACCTTGATTTTCTATGGTGAAGGAGGAGCTTTTACGCGTGCCACAGATCAAAGCCCCGAAGTTGATGATGGAGGAGGGGCTGATGTTGTACTTGGAGAACACGGCATTCACAGAAAACTTAATTGGGATGCTGGCAATGATTTCACCTCCTTCTGAGATATTGGGCTCAATAATCTAGAAAGGGAAAAAGGATTGGGAAGATGTCAGCCACCAGCATAACTCCGGAATTTCCATGACTGCCCAGTTCATTCCGTATTTTCTTCATTGACATGAAGCCAAGTTCTCTATATCGTTCTCTTTATATTACTGCATCATCAATACGAGTAAATGCTAACATAAAACTTACCGTGTACCAGCCATGGGTCAACATGCACCACGTATGCCTCCCATTTTCACTTCCCTTCTCTTCTTTTGCACTTGAAACTCAGTTTCCCTGTCTCTGGTCTGGTCTCTTCCGAAGACCAGGGGCCACATTTCTGCTCTGGGGTTGTCAATTTCTGATGACTCTGCATACCTCCCACCCGACCTACCCGTGCCTGTAGTTCCCTAAGCCCTGGTGTATCCTCTCTGGTTGCCACCAGGCCAGCACTCCCTCTCCCCTCCTGGAGCACGGGTTAGACTGCGTACGCTTCCTTTCGGCGTGAGTCCCACGAGCCTGCCACCGTGTGAGTCCTCCCTTTGAGCTCGCTTACCTGACAGCGCAGAACTGGCTGGTGCTCGATCTTCACTTCCTTTTTTGCACGGAAGAGCACCTGGACATTTGTGGGTTTTTCCGTTGTGGTCAGTGAGCCCTTCTTGGGTTGGACTGAGATCATGGAACTTATATTGGTTGCTGAAATCCCTAAGGAGTCCACAGAAAAGCTGAGAGGCAAGAATAAAAAGTCAGTTTTAGTCATTATCTCGGGAACCCAAGACACTAGAGATGAGACTCTAGACTGCTAAGTGCCTGCCATGTCCCCAGCCCTGTTTAACCACTATGTGTAGCAGTGTTCACTGTGCTTTGTACTCTGTGACCACCCCTCCTTAGCCAGGATTGCCCAGGCCAAGCACTGGTGCTTGAGGCAAAGACAGCCATCTCTAGCCTGCGGTCAAGAGGGGTCCTTGCAGGAGAGCTGTGTCTAATAGGAACACGTGATGCTGGATAAGGACCAACTAAATCAATTCATTTCTCTCCCTCCTTGTTTCTCTGTCTCCCTCTCTCTCTTTGTCCCCCTTCCTTTCTCCTTCCCCGCTCTGAGACTGAATGCAGCACACACAGAGGGCACAGTGACGCAGAAGCCAGAGGATCTAAGGAAGGAGAGAGAGGGCGGGGGCAGAAGTCACGCAACAGAGGTGTTCAGAAGTGAGGCCACGGCCCAATGCAGGTGAGGTGAGGGGTCACAGAGAAAAGCTGACTCACGAGATGCCAGGGGGACTGGGGCTGGAGCAAGAAACTGAAGCTGAGGCGAGACACCCGGAGTTGCCATGGGGACCCACATGTTATCCCCAGTGGGTTCCAGGAGACCTGGCCCTTCGTTGCTGTGTGCATGGTGCCTGTGCTTCCTCACTCCCTTGCACATCCCTTCAGTGAACCCTGATCACTTACTCCAACCCGAGGGTGACTCTGTTCCATGAAGCCTAAAAGAGCAGAGCTAACGCCCGTCATAATCTAAAAAAAAACTCACAGCGGGCAGGATTCCATTCAGCACAAATTCCAAAGTGACTGTGGCTTTCTTCTAGGTTTGTTTAGCTTTTAGTTATATTTATTTATTTCAATTTAGGGTTCTAAGGAACGGTAGTATTGAGGTGGGACTGCTCTAATTTCGGCAATCTTTGAACTAAAGCGAAATTATCATGAATACACTGAATGCCTCCAAGTCTGCCAGGGGGAAGTCCCTTCATCACCTCTGAATTCTTCTGGGGGAAGGATGACCTTCCATAAAATCGACTGGCCATAGGTGCCGGCACTGCCTGGGGGACCTCCTCCCTCCTTGCACCCAGTGTCACTCTTTCCTCTCTGAGGAATCTCTCTTATTTAGTGTTTCATTTTTAATCTCAAGGACGAGCACAAGCTGGAGCTCTATTCCACCAGGCCGCCACTTGGAGTCTATAATACAGTAGTTCTTAAAATTAAAAAAGAAAACTGGAAAATCCCTAGGTCTTGACATGAAATCCTATGTAGACCGCCAACTTATGAAACAGAGAGGAGCTGAAAGGAGGGCAGGATGGCTTAAGGCCAGGGCCGCCATCTCCGGTCTCTCACTCCACCCCTAAGACCATCCCTCACCCCAGTATCTCCTCCTCCCAACCTCCCCCTGAGGTTCTCCCCCCACCCCCAGACCCCTGTGGCTCCAGGCTGTACAGCAGTTGGGATTCTATTCATCTGAAGCCAAGAGAAGCTAACAGCAGAGATGGTTCTTATGATTTCCCTGATCGGCTTTTTAAAAAAATTTCCCAGGCAACACACTTCTTGCCACGAGTGGATGTGGATGACCACATGCTGGATGATTTTTAGGTTACCTGAACATGACCTCGTATTTCCCACGGTTCTTCAGTTGCAGGGGCTGCTTCACCTCCTCCATGACCCTCACAATCCCAAAATCGAGGCCTCCTTCAGCTCCTGCAGAAGCCAGGGGCCGGGGTGGGGAGGGGTGGGATGAGTGGGCATGGGAGTGAGAAGCAGGGGAGCTTCCGGTTGAAGTTCACACGGAAAATCCATGGCGACAATTTCATATAATCTGTTTTCTGAAAACACTGTGCCTAGAAAAGCCTCTTGTAATTGAGCCTTAGTAAACAAACAACAGACACTGCTCTTGCACCCAGTTCAATGGGGTGGTTCCCTCTGGCTTCTATCCTAGGACCACTGTTCTTCTTTTCATGTCTCTCATTAGCTAAAACTCCCAGTGTTGAAAAAGATTTGAATCATGTGTATAATATTCAGAATTGGGATATAACGTATATATCTGTATTGTTATACTTTGCATTACGTCATAAACATTTCCCCAAACAATTAAAAACTCCCCATAAGTGTGATTTTAATGGCTATATAATATACCATAATACAGCTGTTTCATAATTTACAATATTATTCCTACAATAATAATATTCCATTATAGATAGACATTTAGGGTATTCCTAATCTTCCATTATTATAAATAATGCTGCAGTAAGTGTTTTTGTACATAAGACTAATGACACCTAGGCAAATATGTAGCTTTAACATTCTACAAGTCTTGCCGAGTAGGAAACCTACCGGAGGAAGGAGGGCCCTAACCTGGGTGTTGGTGCAGTGTGGTAGGCAGAATAATGCCCTGCACCACCCCCTCTCCCGCCCCTGCAAGATGTCCACGTCCTAGTCCCTGGAACCTGTAAATATGCTAGCCTACATGGAGAAGGAGAATTATGGTATTAGATGGAATTAAGATTGCTAATCATGTGACTTTAAAATAATGGAGATTATACTGGATTCTCTGGGTGGGCCCCAAGTAATCACAAAGGTCCTTAAAAGTAGAAGAGGGAGAACCAGAGAGATGGCAGCGTGAGAAGGACCTGACCCAACATTGCTGGCTTTGAAGATGGAGGAAGGGGACCATGAGCTGAGGGACGTGTGTGGCTTCCAGAAGGTGGAGAAGGCAAGGAAATGGGTTCGCCCCCAGAGGCTCCAGAAGGGGACGCAGCCCTGCCAACACTTTGCTTTTAGCCCAGTGAGATCCATTTTGGACTGCTGACCTAAAGAACTGTAAGATAATAAATACGTATTGTTTTAAGCCATAAAGTTTGTGGTAATTTGTTAGGGCAGTGATAGAAAAGCAACACAGGCAGGCAGATAAGAGCTCACTCTCAGGTGACTGTTCAGAAGAGAGCTCTGCAAATTTTATATTTTGACCACGCCTTGTTGTCTCCCATTGGAGAAATTAAGATTCATAGTAACACTGCTAACATCACTTGAACTTGCGTGATTACTATTTACCTAAATTCCACCTCTCTCCCCAACAACCACTGATCTTTCTCTACACAAGAAGCATACTGCCTAAAAGATGTGACCTCTAAATACCCTTTCCTTGAAGGGGTCAACAGACCTTTGGGGAAGGTGATGTCCAAGGCAACGTCGTAGGACTCAGCAAAGATCAGGATGTTTTCAAACTGAACGACACCAACGAGGTTGTCTGCGTCTAAAACCTGTCGGGGTAAGAGAAATTCTTTTGTAAAAGCAAGACCCACAAGGTGCTTGGAGCCTGAACTATGGAACACGCAGGAGGGATCATGAAGAAGGGGCTATGGAACGGAACATTTTTGAAATGTGTTTAGCTTTTGTTTTCACTGAGCATTTGGTAGGATGAGTGTTCTTCCTAACACCCTTTGGGGAAGGTTGGTGTAGACAATCAATAAAAAGATGGGGAAATGGGACTGCATTTTCCATCCTGTCCACTTACTGGGTTTCAATTATTTGCATGATTGTCACTACCTTACTGAAGTTTGGGTTGTGAGTATACATTGCAGGAAAGTGTTCTTTGAACTTTCAAGTCAAATAAACCTGGAGAGCATTTTTCTGACAGTTGAAATGAAAAACTTTTATATTCTAAATTATCCTTGCTTTACTAGTTTTATAAATCTGAACCATTCTGTTCTTTGTCTCTGATTCAACCTATGAGTCAGATTTTTCATATAAAATAAGTGCTAGATTTTTCATATAAAATAAGCGTTTAATGTTTCTCTTTTGGAAATTTCAGATTTTAAAAAAATGAACATCATTACTATTGGAAATGTTAAAAAAAAAAAAAAAAAAGCAAGACTCCTAGCCTCCAGCGTCTCCCTGCCCCTTCTGCTGTCATCCCTGGTGGTAGTACCTCCCTCACTCTCCTGAAGAACATCTGAACTGGTATCAGCTGTCAGCTGGATCCAACTGTTGACTCTTGAGACTAATGATGGGCAATAAAGGGTCTGTGTGTCAAGGGGAAGAGCCACTGGGCAGTGGGTGTGGCCCTCCTGCATCCGCCTGGACACCACCTGCCTCTCTGCTGAAGCCTCAATTTGAAAAACTAAGTTACCAGCTCCCCATTGCTTGTGTTTTAGGTGCCAATGGGGAAATCTGTAGCTGTCACCAAACAAGTTTTAATGCAGAGTTTCCATCTTATCTTTTATCAAGCATTTTGCCAGTGTTTCACAAAGCAAATTCGACTGCTTAAGTTTACCTTCTTTCTTTTGATGCTCAAATTCTGACAGAGATGACAAGAAGGGCTGGCAGCAGGAGGGAAAAATAAGACAAAGAACTTGGTTTATCAGATCCAGAATTTATATAGTTCTTTTCTACTGATAGATACCAAGTACCCAGAGCATTCTATTTCCTTTGCTTCCCTGCTTGGGAGTGGGGGGCAATTAAATTTTGGAATTGAGGAAAATAAGAAGGAAAATTTAAGAGGTGCAAAAATCAATTAGAGTTCACCAGAGCGCTTTTCAAAGGGACCAGAAAGCAAGGCATTTCCTCGTGTAGATGTTGAAGGAATGTAACCTGGGGAAGGGAAGTCTTAGACCACTTTGGGGGCCTGAGGGGAGATCCACTATGTCTGCTTTGGTTGGAACATATAGGAATGTGATGTCAGTTGTTAAATTACAGAAATGTTTCCATACCAGTTGATAAACAGCTGTCATGATGACTTCTCCAAGTGTCCCCTTGATGCTTGCCTCCTGCACCCTCACGCTTCACCATGGGAAGCCCTGGGCTCGCCATGATCCATTAACTAAAGGATGAAGCTGGCACAGCTGGGACCCTACACCTGCTGTGTGGCCTGGATTCACTGTGCAGAGATCCCTGTCTGTGTAGAGATTGGTGTTAAAAATGCTGACTGTCACCTCTGGGATTCATATACATTTGTGGATTGAACGAATCTATCAATATCTGTTTTCAGCTATCTGAAGGGCTGTCAGGGGTAGGTGCTAAGACAGATTAATTAGATCCACTGACTGGCCCCAAAAAGTAGAAACAGGATTAATGTGTGTAAACTACAGGGAGAAACCTGAGTGCAACCCAGCAAGGCATTAACAGTCAGACATGTTCAAAGGAAGATCAGGCTACTTGGAGATACTTGGTAAGTCTACTATCCCTGGGGGTATTCAAAGAGAAGCTTGGGTGACTTCTTTTTTTTTAATTTTTAAAATTTTTTTTAAATTTTTTAATTTTTTTAAACATCTTTATTAGAGTATAATTGCTTTACAATGGTGTGTTAACTCCTGTGGGTGACTTCTTGATTGTTGCATTATCAGCTCAAGCATCAAAAGTCAGTGACATTCATTCATTCATTCGTTCATTCATTCAACAGATTTTACTGAGTGCCTTTTACATCCAGGCCTGTGCTAGACACTGGGGATATGATGGGGTAGTGAGTTGAATGATGGCCTCCAAAAGTTATGTCCATATCTTAACCCCTGGAACCTATGAATGTGACTTCATTTGGAAAAAGAGTCTTTGCAGGTGTGATTAAGTTAAAGATCTCTAGAAGAGATCATCTTGGATTATCCAGGTGGGCCCTAAATTCAATGACAGTGTCCGTATAAGAGACAGAAGAGGAGAAGACACAGACAGAGGGAAAGGCCATGCGAAGATTGAGGCAGAGATTGGAGTGATGCAGCCACAAGCCAAGGAACATCTGGAGCCACCAGAAGCTGGAAGAGGCAAGGAAGGGTTATTCTCTAGAGCCTTTAGAGGGAGCATGGCCTTGCAGATACCCTGATTTTGAATTTCTGGCCTCCAGAACTGTGAGAGAATAAATGCCTGCTGTTTCAAGCCACTCATTTGTGGTCATTTGTTACAGCAGCCCTAGGAAACTAATACAGATGATGAGCAATTCAGGCAAGATCTTGCTCCAGTGGAGTTCACATAAGGAAGTAAAGAAAGAAACAGGATAATGTCTGAATGGGGTGGGTGCTCTGAAGGACAGAAGACAGGGTGAGCGATTGCACATAGTGAGGTTTCCTCAGTGGGATGATTAGGAAAAGCCAGCTGAGGCAGTGCTGTTGAGCAGACCCTAAGGCAGAAGCCAATCCCCACAGAGCACAGGGACAACATTCCTGGCAGGGGTGCTGCAAGGCCAGGGCCCCGAGGCAGGAAAAACCTGATGTGGATACAGAGGCAGGCAGGTACTCAGAAGTAGGTGAGGACCCTGGGCTTTATTCTTAGTACAATGGGAAGACAGCCTAGTGCTTTAGGAAGGAGTGACCTGATTTGACTGACATTGTAAAGATCCCTCTGGACACCTGCGGGGAAGGGGAAGAGGGAAGCCGGCTAGGAAGCCTCTGCAGAAGTCCAGGTGAGCGACACAGCAAGTGGCATGCATGAGGGTGGTGGTGGCAGTGGAGACAGGGAAGGGCACGGGCAGGAGATACACTGGGAGACAGAATTGACAAGACTTGTTGGAGGACTGGGATGGAGGGGGAGGCCAACGGGAAAACGGAGGAATCAAGGATGACCCCTGGGTGTCTGCTGGGAGCAATTGGGCGGAGGCTGATGTTTATTGAGTTAGGACTCTGAGGGGTGACTGGGTTTGGGGGTCTTAAATCTGAAATCTAATGCTTCTCGAGGAACAGTAACACCATTCATTCATTCATCTACTCATTCATCCACTCTGCACTGATTGAGTGCTCTGTTCTTGGCCCTGGGAAATCAGCCATGAACAAGACTGCCTTTACGGAGCTTAGTTGTAAGCAGAGCAGGATATTGTGGGTTGGGGGGTGTCAAACGGGGATCAGATGGGAGCGTGTAACATGGAGACCTGGCTTGGTGGGTATGTGTGTCGGTGTGTGTGTCAGGGAACCCAGTGTGTACATACTTTGGTGACCAAGTCTGAAGATGTATGAAGCCTTACCTCCAAGCGAATTGCCTTCTTGATGTTGATGGGTTTGGAGGGTTGGAAGTGCACTTGTAGGCTATGCTCAGCCTTGGGGGCTATGGTCCCCTGCATCGCGGACACGGTGAAGTCTTCGCCCAGGTGCTCCAGGCTGGTGATCCTCCAGGCCAGGGGCAGTAGTGTGATGTTGCGGAGAAGAACTACCTTGAAGTCTTTCCTGCAGAGACCAAGAGAAATTTTGTCAGTTTCAAATGATTTTGATTTATTATGGCAGGTCAGAAAAAGCACCTCTGGTTATTCTATTATTGCTAGTTCACTAATAAGTATTTATCAGGGAATGGGGCCTACCTGTGATGATCAAGGAATGCAGGATACATTAGCAATATTCTCTCCCAGCTTCCTCAGAAATAAACATTCTCTATTTAGAGTAATACAATTCCAGTGAATGAACATGTTAATTCTAGGTTTGGTCTAGTGTTCTGCGTTTGTCCTCTAATTTCTAGAACGAAGATTCTTAACCTTTTAGGGTAATGGACTGAAAATCTGGAAAAACGTAGTCCTTCTTCTGAGAAAAATGCAAATATGCACACACTTTGGCAGCTGATCTTAGGGTAGTCCTTAACCATTTTGAAGTCCATTCACTGAACCCAAGGTGACAATCTGTGAACTCAGAGGGTTACTAACTATCCTGATTTGCACAGGACCAGAAGTTTCCCAGGATGCAGGGCTTCAAATACTAAAACCAGGCAAGTCCCGAGCAAATCAGGATGAGCTGGTCACCTTAGAACTAAATGTTCTTTAAATGTCATTCCGGTCCTGGTATCACCCAGAACTCTGACCTGTGCAGCAAGAGCCGGTCAAAATGCAATTGTCTGGGGTCCAGCTCCAGTTCTGGGCGGACGCCCTGGCAGCTTAATTTGAAGACGGCTGGCTTGGGGCTCTCCTTGATGCAGCAGACAATGCTGTCTTCAAAGACACCAACTGCGGTAGGGTAGGCCCAAACGTTCAGCTTCTAATGGGAGAGTCAAAACAAAGTACGTTTACACCGAGGATACCAAGGCCTCAAATTTCCCAAGAAAGCCCTGCCCTGGTAGACTTGTACCCATGTGACTGTACCTGCTTCTCACTGGGTTTCAGAATCATGTTGACGGGCTCCAGGAAGTAGGTGTTTGCTTTGACATCGTTCTGAAAGCAGAAGGACACCTCCACGACCATCGGGGAACTGTTCAGGATTGTCAGTGTCTCCATGTTTCCTGGGAACAAGGATGACTTGTACCTGGAAACAAACAAACATTAGGGATGTGGATGTGAGGACTGGCTGAGAATTCAGGTGGAAAAGGAGACTGTGAGGCGTAAGGCAATTTCAAAGGATAATGTGGGTACACAGAGGCAGCGTCATGGAGGCTAGGAACACAAGCCTTGTAGTTGTGAAGACTTAGAGCTGTGACGTGACCAGCCCCCGCTCCCATCCCAAGCCTTGGTCTCCTCATCTCTAAGATGGGATGATAATACCCCTTAGGATTCCATGAGTATTAAATGAAATAGTGCACCTAACGCTCTGAGGACAGCTGCAGATATCAAATACCCAATCAATGGTAATTATTACTATTGCAAAGATTTCTGACTGAAAAATCTGTAGCTCTGTCCTTCCCAGTGCTTATACTTCCAGGAGAGATGATAATCTGAGTAACCTGTTATTTCCTATCTGTCTTAGAGATGACCTCATTTACCACCTTCTCCTACACCTGCGCAGGATGCTACTGTTCCGACACGGATTGTCGCTGTTCACTGTTACAAGGCTGTTTCTGTTCCCTAGTGCCTTACGGAGAGATCCACGGAGTGGAGCACTGGAAGCTGCCCAGTTAATGGTACCAAACAGAAAAGGACCCACAGGAGGCACAAGGAAGATTAATGAACACACACGTCGCAGGAGGTCATAGCACAGGTCAGGAAAGCAGGGCACCACAGTACCCACTGGTGCCCAGAGACAGTCTGAAAAGCTCTGTGGACAGGCTAAGATGGAGGAAGGAAGGAGAGGGCATTGCAGAGACTAAATCAAAGTCCGAGAGACTTTGTGTTACACTCTGTGTAACTGCCAGAGAGGTGGTGGCCTCCACACCTCGCTGGTAATCACCACCACTGAGCACCGCTGGAAGTTCCATGTGTACTAACCAGTTCAGTCTTCCCAAAACTGTGCAGTAGGTGCTATTATTTTCCCACTCTGCAGATGAGGACATTGAGGCTCAGTAAGACTTAAAAGAATAGATGAATAATACTTGTTTCTGGACCACTGTAATCGCCCTCCTGGATCCCCACTGTCTGGCCCCATATCCTGGTTAATTCCAGTGCTGCTCTGAATACATGCCTCTCTGAATGGCCATCGTTTCCCTGAATCCGACCTCCAGGCTGCTCTGTACATCATGTCCATCAACCTGACTCCCACTCCTTCTCTCGCCTAAGTCCTTCTACTGGGCTTTGAAGATCCTCTCCATCAACAGTCAACACCCTTCACCTTCATTTACTAGGCCAGCACCTTAGGAAATAAACTGGAGGTTATGAAGGGAATGGAGAACTAAGTTGGCTCATTAGTTTCACCAAGTAGGCATAGAAATAATCATTCTCTACTTATCACAATCAATGCTAGATTGAATTAAGACATGGTTGAGACCCTGGTTCTATTTTTGGTCTCACCTCCCTGCCTATACACTAAAAAACTTACATATAACTGAAAAAACTAGTATTACTAAATATTTCTGATCACTGACCTTACCTGGGCCCCCGGTTCTACCTGATAATCTTAATCTATTTCTCTAATATTCTCCCTCTCCCACTTTGCACAAAACCTGTTTCATACCTTCTCCATTTTCTCAACATTTTAAACTTCCTTCCACTTGCCTCACTGTTAGGGATGCCCTCACATCATTCATCATGGAGAAAACAGTTGCATGGGAACCTCCTCACCATGCCAGCCAAATCTGTAAATTTACCTGCACCTGAAGCTGTCTCACCTCCCTCCAACCTAGCATGAGACGGTCCCTCTTCCTGGCAAAGGCCATCATCTCCACATCTCGTTGTGTTGTTTCAGGGAGCTGCACCACTGATGGCCCTTACGTGCTCTGCAAACTCTAGCTGTTTCCTCGCTACTTCCCCTTGACGTCCAAACATCGTAAGAACAACAGTGTACGAACAGGCTTCCCTGCACTCCACGTCTCCCTCCCGTCCTCAACTCCCTCCACCTCCCTTCACAGCCAAGCTTTCCCAAAGAGCTATCTCCACACTCTGTCTCCATTCTCTCACCTCCCACTGACTCCTCAACTCACTTCACCTGGGCTTCATCCTCAGAAATCCCCTGCAAAGGGCTCTTGCTGAGCCTCCTATGACTTCCGTGTTGTTGAACCCTGTGGATGCTGATGTTCTCATCTTTCCGCCCTCTCTGCCGCAATCAACATAGCTGACCACACTCTCTTCTCATGGCTCCATGACACCACCCTTTCTCGGTTTCCACCAATCGCTCTGGCCCTCTTTCTTATCTTCTTTGCTGGCCTCTCCTCTTGTGAGTGGTGGAGTCCTTTGAGGCTCCAACCATGGTCCTTCTTCTCACCTTACTGTGGCCTCTCATCTTAGGTGATCTCATCCACACCTGTGGCTTTTGTTGTCTTGAAGATAGACTCTCCTCTGAGAACCAAAACCGTATAGACTATGCCCTGCTTTACGTGGCTACTGGCTGTATCTCCCAAGCATCTCAAACTTAACATATCCCAAAGTGCACACTTGACCCTACCTTCCCCTACCAAAACCTGGTCTTCTTCCAGGCTTCCCCATCTGGGAAAATGGCACCCCCGTTCATTTGGGACCTTAGCAGAAACTTGGGGCACAAGAACCCAGTTCTCCTGATTTGTGGTTCTGGGCTAACTGAGGCAATGTTAGTAAAAGCTATGTCTCCATAGGAATCCCGCTTGTACTATTCATGAGTCGAACCCGGGGTCTGAAATCTGCTTTGAAATAATGGAACACTTACTTATCTCTTGATTTTCCACAAAGCAGTGGCCCGAAGTAAAACCTCTCCATGCTCACAATATACTTCTTAAAGATGACCTCGTTTGCCTTCATGTCCCTCTTCTGCTGAGGGAAGACCACTCTGAACACAGGGGAGGAAGAGGAGAGGAGAGCTGTCTGAATTGCCTCCACATGATGTATACATGAACTCTTGTTCAGCAAAGGGTCCAGGTGTCTGGAGACAGAACGACTCTTAATTTGAGGACATTTATCGAGCCTTTATTCCTGTACCCTCCCATCCCCAACCCCGAGTGAAGATAGTACAGTTTGAACTTGAGAAAAAAGATTCCCAGTGGTGTCTTTCACCACTGATAATGGGTGAGCTGGATCCTTTATTAGCTGATGGGGCTGATGATGGAGCTGAGCTGGATTTCCTGTTCTAGTGTGCCCAGCTAGAAAAAACCTGAGAAACCCTATGGAAAACTAGTTCTGGTGGATCTTAACCAGCTTCTGAATTCTCTGCCCAACGTGGTCCCTTGGTGAGAACTGCAAAAAAGCTCCTCTCGGTGGACAAGCTATAAAAGGCCCCACTAGCTTGCTCAGTCAGGTGCCTTTATGTGGTGCATAAGGGACTCAGTGTTTGGTAGCTCAGGGAAAAATCTCCTGCCTGTGGAGATTCACACATATATGGATATTATAGGATAAAAAGTCCTACAGTAAATATAAAATCGGTTTACATTTGCTATATAGTTAAATAAGCAAACTAACTTGTCACAGGAAGACTTTTCCCCCCTCTTCACTCCTATTAGCTTTCTCTTTATTTCAGTCTCATGGTACCATATCATTCCTGTGACTTAGTCAATGTCCAAGACTTTGGAGCCCAATACAAGAGGGCCTGAGATGCTGTCCCAGTTCCACATTTGTATTCAGAGCCACCTTGTTCAGGGCACCATGGGGGAAAACAAAAATGTATCTGTCAACCTTTTCTTTTCAAAACAAAGTACACTTACTTTGGGTCTTGGCAAATGTATGGGTAAGTGCAGACACCTCGGCAATAAAGCTGGTATTGGCGGTGAGTTCCAAGGATCTCAAAGTTAAACGTTTGGTCAAAGATCCCAAGATCATTGGAAGAGAAGTGCACTCGCAATGTCACCTCACCATTGGCTGGTACGATCCACCGGAAATGGTTCAGCCTGAAAATGACCACACAGGCTTTTGAAGTGAGAACGCTTCCTTCGGGCCAAGAGAAGACAGGATTGGTGCCTGGGAGGAGTCCGGTCCTGCTGGGGTTATAGGCGTGACCGCCCTGCTCCCATCTGGTGCTGTGACAGCCACACCCTCCATCTGGGGCTTCAGCCTTCCCCTCCCTGGGCTGCTCCGAGGCCCACCTGGGGAATTTCTCCTGTGAATGCTGCCCAGAGAAGTTGTTCTGCTCTACGTCCGACAGGGGAGCAATGGTTCCAGAGGTTCCCCCAGAAGGGCCCTTCCTGTTGGAGGCCATGCGACGTTTCTCCTTCTGAGTCTCGCGGGTCTGATCTGTTTTTTCTTTAGTTTTCTGTCTGCTCCCCTTAGATGAGGTGGTCTGCTCCTCCTGGGTCTTAATTAAAAATGAACACCGGGTCTTAAACATTCATCTTATGAACACAGGAGCAGGAGACAGAGACGCCCACGACATATGCCTGCAGTCTGCGGTGACCGCGCTGCAGGTTCAGGAGGCTGGAGGCTGCCTAGAGCAGCAGAGCGCAGCCTATGACACTAGGGTACAAGGGAAGAGGTAGAGTGGAGAGAGTCTAGTGCTTTCCTTGGCACCCCATTCCCTGAGAAGGAGGCCAAAACTCCAGAGGACGCTTGAAGCTGGCAGGGAGTAAGTTCCTATACTGCATTTTGTTGTTGCATTTCCTTAGTATCTTTTAATCTAGATCCCTCACTCCCTCCCAATCACACTGACTTTTGGCAGAGACCAGATCTGTATTCTTACAGAATATGCCATAGTCTGCAAAATTTCTAACTACTCTCAGAGTGTCACTTAACTTATTCCTTTATTTCCCGCATTTCATGTAAACTGAAAATTAGATTTAAAAGCTTGATTAGCTTCAGAGATGATGCTGTGCACACCACACTCCATCACGACAGGAGACAAACAATGTCAGGCTGACCCCTGATTACAGACGCAAAGTGTGTTTGTGTGGCTGCAGCGGTGCCCGCCAGATCTTGGCCATGGTAAAGTGGACCTTCCCCTTTGCAACCAGCCGGTCACCTGTGGGGTGGTGCTCTGGCTCAGAGGGAGAGTCTTGTCCCCTGACAAACCAGCACTGTGGGTATCCACTGGCGCTCCTTAATCAACTATGTCCTTGGGTACACCAGTACTTTCTAAATTCTACCATTCTTCCTATAATTTTAGCTGCCATTCTTCTAGAAAGAAGTGCTTTCCTTCATCAATTGGAGACGAACTAGAGTTCCTCCTAAAACCGTAAGTTAAAGAACGCTAAACTCTTTCCTCTTAATGGTCAATTTTCAGAAAAGAGGTTGGTGTAATAGTCACCTCTGATGGTGGCAATATTTTCTTCTTTATCTTTTTTATTGGACTCTGCTCAAGTAAGGCCTGCCCACCAATGCTGTGACCTCAGATGTTGATTTCCTACTTACTTATTAAACTGAAGTTTGGGGCTCTCTGTTACCTAACTGAGCTGTAGGCAGGGCCTACAGGTGACCTTATTTGCTGGTGATTTTATTTGTTTTTTGCTGACATGCATGGTTTATACGAAGCAGGCTGTGTGGGGAGATTCAAATTTTGGGCCCCCATACTCTTCTGGGAATAAAAAGCCCCTTCATAATTTTTCATATCCATGCATTCTGCATATTATTGGTCAAATCTATTTTTCCTTTGTGAGTTATTCCACTAATTGTATATGTAATATATATTTTCTACTTTTACATGATTTCATTTTGATCGCTTATATTTTTAGTCCAGGTGGAATTAATTTTACTGTATTATGTCAGGCAAGGAGATTAAAAAGCAACTTTTCCCAAAATATCCAATCTTCCCCATATAATTTCTTTAATAATCTGTCCTTTCTCTAATGGTGCGTGCTGCCTTAACCTGTATCTGTTGATTCTTGTATTCTTATGCACTCTGTGAATTACCTTAGCTTCACAATACATTCTGATATCTCTTTAAAAGAGCTAGTTTTGCTGCTTACTTTCTCTTGCAGATGAGCTGCAGAGTGATTCGACAAGTTCCCTAAACCATCCACAGGAATTGCAAAGATTGGAAGGTAAGAATCAGTCATTTTCAGTCTCAGGGGAGTAGGAAGAGTCAGATCTGGGGAAGGTGCAGCTTAGGGAGGCTCAGGCGGAATCCCCACAGAGTAGAGGGAAACACCCCAGTGAGCACGACACCCAACACTGCTTTTTTTGGCCACGTGGCGGGCCCGACTGAACTCCCGCCAAGGTCAGGAGGACGAGCTGCTCCCTTTACCTTTGAGGAGCCTGGGGTGGCTGAAAGCTCTGCTTCTGCTTCCACTTCTCTTTTCTCCTCCATCAGGAAAAGCTCTTTGGACGGTGGAGTTACAAACACGAAATGCTTCAGGATTTCTGTCATGGCCAAAGGCAGCCGCTTCACAGGGTAGGAGATGAGTGAGAATAAGGTAGGCGGCGGGATGGGTGGTCCAGAGGAACCCAGGCCCAAGAGGTCTAGGATCTAAAGGAAAAGCCCAAGATTAATTTCCTGTGCAGAGGGTGGGCTACCCCTAACTGCCTCCCTGAGTGAGCACAGGACGCTCAGACTCTCCCTCCTTTCTCTCAACTTTCTGATGCCCTGCGATGGGCTTGGGTCAGGGACAGCGTGTAAAGGGTCTCTGACACAGCTCTGAAGGTCCTTCCAGATCCCCACGCCCCCAGACCCGGCTGGGGCTCTTGCTGTGGGCTGCAGGCTCCCTCTCTTATCATAACCCTTGTCACTTTATTATAACTGTCTGTCCTTGCAACTGAACTGTAAAGCCCATTAGGACCGGAACTGGGCGATTCCATACCACATGGCCTAGCACACAGTAGGCACTCAAAAACCATCTCCGTGTAAAGAGACCAGCTCCTAAGGTTCTGATGTCTATAGCATAGAGTTGTTTCATTTATTTTCAGATCGCCTGTTAATTTTTCTTTTACCTTTAAGTGTTCTTTCCTTCCAAAGGTGAAAGAGAGTTAGGGCTGGAGTAGGTCATATACAGCAAAGAAAAAAAAACAAAAAAACCCACCAAAGATTCTGGGAATGGGGTAAGAGATGGGAATGAAGAGGGAAGTAAAAAAAGAGACTTGAGAGACAACTTATCCCTAGAGCATTTTCCCATTCTACTCTGATATATGATAAATGAGAGCATTCTCCAGAGCAGCTGGCTTGAAAATCTAGTAGTAACTTCCTTCTCAGCTTGTAAAACCCTCCGAATAAGGATGCTATCCCCTGCTTAACTGTTGTCATCACAACAATTAGGCCATCTGAGTGCCCATTCTATGGACTAAATGGGCTATTAGGCCTAGCAGGTAACTACCTTCATGTAATCTTGTGTTTCTAATTCTCTGGGTCAGACAGCAGAAGACATTTCCTGACTAACATGTAGCTAGAGTTAACTCCCAGGATTTAGAAAGTCTGTGAGGAAAGGGATGAATAATTTGTACCACTTATTAAATTAATAGAGGCAGGGAGTTCTTTAAGCTACAGTCTGACCTAGCACTCCTCTCTGGCTCCACTCCCTACCTTTTAAGGTTGCATCTAGTTTCTGATAAAAACTAAACCAGAGGGACTTCCCTGGTGGCACAGTGGTTAAGAATCCACCTGCCAATGCAGGGGACACGGGTTCAAGCCCTGGTCCAGGAAGATCCCACAAGCCGCGGAGCAACGAAGCCCGGCGCCACAACTACAGAGCCTGCGCTCTAGCGTCTGCAAGCCACAACTACTGAGCCTGTGGGCCACAGCTACCGAAGCCCACGTGCCTAGAGCCCGTACTCCGCAATAAGAGAAGCCACCGCAATGAGAAGCCCACGCACCACAACGAAGACCCAACACGGCCAAAAATAAACAAATAAATAAATTTATTAAAAACAAAAACAAAAACAAAAAAACTAAACTAGAGGTGGGCAAACTGGCCCCCTGGTGAAATCTCACTTGCTACCTGCTTTTGTAAATCAAATTGTATTGGAACAGAGTCACGCCCGTTCATTTACATATTGCTGAGGGTCAGGACAGAGACTGTATGACCTGCAGCCTCAAATATTTGCTTTCTGGTGTTTCACACAAAAAGTTTGTCCCTGGACAAAAGGCTATAATAACCATCCCCTCCAAACCACTGCCAAAGGGGCTTCTAGATATGCGATGGTTTTGTTTCTAGCAACAAAAAGCTGTCTGGTAGTATAATTTCTGTCACTGGGGGAAGCCTGTGGGAAAGAAATTTTAGAATAGTTGAGCCACTTGTGTCACCCCAAAGTATACCTGCCTTGCCAACCCCTAACACAGGATTGTCAATGTTAAAAATCAACTTTACAGGTGGCTTTTTACGAGGTTAGATGGAATAGCTGAGATCTGTGGAACTTTCTATGGATGTTTCACCACACAGAAAAGGTCCTTTTAGGCATTATTATCTTATATCCAAAGGGGCATCAGAGATTAATGGAATAAAGGGGATATGGATTTTGTGTTGAAAGAAACACTTTTACGAGGATTAGCACCGCACAGCTACCTGGCCACCTGACTCGCTACATCCCCGTCCTGGAGAAGAGCCTGTACCTGCCCCTCTTTGGGAAGCCTGTCATTCTCCAGGGCCTGCTTCCAGCTCGAGCCTTCGGAGTCGGGCAACTGGATGTTTATGAAGGGCACACCAAGATCCTTCTTCCCTTCGTGGTCCTCCTCCTTGCCCTCGCCCCCGTCGCGGCGCTCCTCCTGCGCGCGGAGCTTCTCTAGCCGCTCCCTCTCGGCCCTCTCCCGCTCCACGCGCTCCCTCTCTGCGCGCTCCCTCTCCCGGTCCTTGCGGCCTCGGCGCCCACCCGATGACGACGGAACCTGGCGCTGGTCGGTTCCGTCCTCATGGCTCGCAACCTCGGCCCCGGTATGATGCAGCAGAACTCCTTGCTTCCGGTCCCAGTACGTGAGGATGTTCTGGATGTCCCTCAGAGACAACTCGTAGGTCTTAAACTTCTGGGCCATGTTCTTGTCAGTGTCCTTCGGGAAGTCCCCTTCGCTGTCCTCTTGTTCCTGGGCAAGAGGACACCCAGGCATGTTGACATCTGACAGCTGGTTCTTCTTCTTCTTGTTCAATTCCTCCTTCTCCGCAGCCACCTGCTCCCTAACGGAGACTTTTCTTTCTATCGCGTCATTCTTCAACTCTAGTTTGGAAAAAGTAAGAATCTAGGAGGCAAAACACATAAATTATTCTTAAAAGAGTTCTTTAAGGGAGAGCAAATCACATAAAGAAGAGCAAGAGGGTGTTTTGTTTTGTAAGAAGGCCTCATACAATTCCAGGCACCTCGTATACACACTAGGGCTGTGCCTAAGAATCGCCCGGGGGGCCTTTCTCAACATATCCGCTCTGTGGTCCTTCCCTGTCATACAGCTGGCTGGGGCCTGGCACTACGCACTTGGTAAAAGGTGCACAGGACAGTGATGTGCACTCGTGGTTGAGAGCTGCTGTTTTGAAGGATCAACGGGAAAGGATCCTCAAAACGATCCTCTCTTCGGGAGAGGCCAGAGCGTAGAGGTCCAATCCCGGCCGCACCGCTTGCTCGCTGTGGGATCTGGGGTGAGCAATTCACATCTCTGTCCTATTTGTATAATGTTGATAGTAATATTAATAAGTACCCCAGAGGACTACTGAAGATTAAATGTGTGAATACATGTTAAAAGCTTATAATAGCGTCAATCCCAATTCCTCCCACCCCACCCCTTTCCCCCTTGGTATCCATACATTTGTTCTCTATGCCGGTGTCTCTATTTCTGCTTGGTAAATAAGGTCATCTGTACCATTTTTCTAAATTCACATATATATGTTAATATATGATATTTGTTTTTCTCTTTTTGACTTACTTCACTCTGTATGACTCTCTCTAATTGACACATATACACTATTGATACTATGTATAAAATAGACAACTGATGGGAACATACGGTATAGCACTGGGAACTCTACTTATGCACTGTGGTGTCCTAAATGGGATGGAAATCCCAAAGGGAGGGGACATATGTATATGCATGGCTGATTCGTTTTGCTGTGCAGTAGAAGCTAACACAACATTGTAAAGCAACTATACGCCAGTAAAAATAATTTTAAAAAAGCTTATAATAGTGTCTGCCACAGAGTAAAGGATCTCTTAATGTCAAGTTATTAAAATTATACAGGTTATGTATATAATCAGTATTGTTGGGAACAGATGAGGGTTTAGAATCTGGCTGCGCTCCAGCCTTTTAAACAAACCTGTATTTATATAATGAAGCTGGCATAGAGAAACCAACCTTATTCTCTTTCTTACTGCCCTTTTAAACCTGCTTTGTGGGCTCTGATTTTCTCTCCTCCAATGAACTCCTCTGGGAGGCTTCACAGGCTTTCGGGTCATTCTTTGATGACATGAAGTCCAGTTCAGTCTAACGATCACTGCCTGCAGGACAGCCCAGTGACAGCTCTGTTCCTGCCTAAGTTCAGGCTTGGAGGCAGCGGCCCAGGTTGGCTATTCCCCTCACCGCACTGCATCAGCTCCTCCTCCACTTGTCCCTCTCTACAGCCTGGAGAGAACCGTTGGCAAGGCTGCCTGCCGGCGGGGGTGGCTCACCTTAGTTGTGTAGGGAGGGGAGGGGCTTGGCGCCTACTGTATTATTCCCCATCTGTAGGTCACTGCCAAGACACCGAGAGTTCTGTTTGGATATCCTGTTCTAAGCAGAAGTGGATTTTGCGTGGACGAATAGGCCTGCTGAGGGGAGGACTTGTACCTGGAAGGTGGCAGGAGTCTGAACTCCAGGCCTGCTTGTTTTGGTGCTGAAGTTCTGTGCACTCAGACCCTGCTCCTTCCTGAGCTCTACCTGACGGGGATCCCTGGACACTGAGTCCTTTGCCCTTATGTCTACCTCCTGGGACCAGTCTGCACCTCGTCTGGGAGTCTGGCTTTAGTTTCACCCTCAGAACTCCCGGTGCTGGAACGGCCGCTGTGCACACCAGCTAGCCACACCCCTCGGCCACCAGCGCCATCCTGGGCATAGCTCTGGCCGTTCTGCCCTTCCCGTATCACGGAGGGCAGAGACGTGACAGCTGAGCTTGGCAGGCTGATAAACGCAAGGACAGCTTATGCTGGAGCATCTCCCTTGACTGTTGTCAAGGATCAGCCCTTGGTTGAACACACTGACTTGGTGGCTCACTGGAGGCAACTCTTTCCTACTAGCCTATTTAGCACCATCCAGGGGACTGCAGGGGACAGTGGAAAGAGCCAGGTCTGTGCTCACGCACAACCGGTATGGCTTTATCCTGTTCAACCTCAGATGGGGTTCATGTCTATGAACCTCCGAGGAAGAGCAGGATGCAAAAGGGCAGGAATATGTGAAGCATAAGACAGCACTGGACACAGAGCCAGTGATCAACGAATGTTGGTCCCTCTCCTCCTACCTTCTACACCACCACAACATCTACACAGTCTTGGGTCAGTTTTTTGGAGGGGAAATGTGCAGGGCTGACTGGCCGGTTGCAGTGGTGGACCACTCTGTGCCTGCCTTTTGCTAAGGGACGAGTGAGGGTTGCTACCTGCCGACTTGGTATCTGAGATTTCTTCATGGGCGGCTCCTCCTTTACGGGTCCCTGCTTTGGCTTTTTGTTCCTCCGTTTTAGCTCATCTTCTTCCTTCTGCCGCTCAAGCTCCTGCTGTAGCTTCTTTTCCTGCATCTCCTTTGTCAGTCTCTCCAGCTCCCTTCATCAAGCCAGGCAGAGAAAACAGAGTTCAGAGGCTCTCCTGCCCGAGCCCCTCCCCTGCCTGGGATCACTTGGTGGGAGAACATGGGGCAGAGCTTTCTCGGGCATAAAAAGAAGGAACAAAGAAAGCTGGGTATACAGGAAGGAAGGAAGAAGGAAGGGAGGGAAGAGAAGGAAAGAAGGAAAGAAAGGAGGAAAGGATGGCTCACATCTATCTTTGAATGGTCATTCAGCAAAACTGATAATTGAAGCTCAACTAAGAGGAATTCTCAACTAATCTGTATTTCTATTCCAAACTCCTTTCATAGGAGAGTGAGGCAAGGGCTGGAAATAAGCTTGATGTTAGCACTTTTAAAAAGCAGCTTTCAAAGATCGTTCTGATAGCAGTACAGATGAGGCCCAGCTTCCTTCCTACACTCATGTCGTAGGTTTAGATAAGAAGAAATGGTGTTTTTAAGAGCAGTCCCCACCCTGGCTAGCTCGGAGCCATGGTGCTGGAGCTGAAAGCCACATTCCTCTCTTTCCTTCTCTTTCTTTCCTTTCCAGCTATGGATTCAAACGTGTTTGACCTGCTGCTAATGGCAGAGAGGGCACCAAGCCTGGGCACCAAGTACAAACAAGAGTGGAAGGGATAGCATTTCTGAAGATATGAAATCCATCTATGTTCATCTTTGGGAATCCCTAGTTGTTCCCGGCTGCTGTGGCTCTCTGTCCACTGAAGCTGACTCATCATGATTTCATGACTTAGTGTGTGTGTGTGTGTGTGTGTGTGTGTGTGTGTGTGTGTGTGTGATACAAACAAGTCACTGCTGACCTTGGAGGATCAGATTTGCATTTCCTAAGTCCACTGTGAGATGAACGCCTGAAAGTAATGACCTGGATGAGAAAGAAAAGCGACTCCTTTGAAATCCCAAAGCTGGGATTTTCATACCTCTGGAGGACTGGGCATGTTTACAGTAGACCATGCAGGAGAAGAGATGAGGGTATATGTACTGCATACTGCAGAGGACATAAAAGCTCTTTTGGGGCCAGTGGGAGGAGTCTGGAGGTGGAGGGAGAGGACAGAAGGGGGTTAAATTGTAGGCAAGCATCTTGGTCTTCCCCCTCCAATGTTTGGAATCCTAGGGAGGGGTAGGAAATAGACGCCCCCTCCCTTGGCATGTTTGAAGATCTGACGGCAGAAGGGACATATTTCTCGCTGCCCACCTGTATCTGAGATGACCTGAGATAGTGGCCTAAGTCTCTTGGGTGGTGTGGAGGGGATCCAGTCATTCCCGTGTGGCCCCCAGGGACAGGCACAGAAGGTGGCTGAGAGGACTGGCTTGGGAGCCTGCCCAGGGTCTCTGGTGAACTGCCCAGGCTAAGGATCAAGGGACAGAGGCGGTGAGACCTCAGGGAATGGACAGCACCACCAAAGGCCAAGATGGTAGCCAGGGAAGGAGGAGAAATGGCTGAGTTATGCGGGGGCAACCACCATACCCATGTCACAAGAATGTCCCCTGAGTCACCAGCTGTGGACACCTGAGCACAGAAGTTGATGAGCCACAGTTGTCACGGGGAGCCAGCAGGAGCCCCAGGACAGCACAGGGGCCAGAAGCCCCTCCCCTCATCACATTACATAACCTTTCCCTGAGTCCCAGCTGTCCCCAAGAAAGAAGGAAGGAGAGGAGAATGAAGACCTGGCAAGGCTGCAGCAACCAGCACCCTGGATGTGCAAGGTATGTGTTTCTGCTCTCAGCAGTTCATCCTCCCGGGTCTCCTGTGGCCATTGCTCCCCGGCTCCTCCACCCCCGATGACCATGGTCTCTGGGATGGGCCGTGCGCCTCACGGAAGTTGCTCCCCGGGGCTGCGCTTCCGTTCTGACAAGCCCCTGACACTGACCTTCTCTTCCTCTCCCGGAGGGCCTGCTGAACCTCTCGATTGAACACTATTTTCTCCTCCTCTGTCAAGGCATCATATTCTTCCTCATCCATGTTTTGCAGACGCTCCTTCTCTCTCTGAAGCGCTTCCCTGCGTATGTGCTCTGTCGGGGGAACAAACAGGAAGGTGGGGAAAACTCACTCAGCAGCTTTGGCTGCAGGGTTCCCCTGTGGTTTAGCTCTCAGCCTAAACAGGCTGCGGAGGGTGTGTGACAGTGAGAAGTGGCTGGTGCCACAGGCGGCATTCCTAATCGCTGGTGGGGTTTCCTGCATTCACACAGTTCCCGAATTGGTTTCCATCTGTGGCAGGCTGAATAGAGGCCCCAAAGTGGTCCCCGTCCTAATACCCAGAACCTGTGAATATGCTACCTTACAGGGCAGAAAGGACTCTGCAGATGTGATTAAATTAAGGACCTTGAGTTGGGGAGATTATCCTGGATTATCTGAGTGGGCCCAGTATAATCAAAGAGGTCCACTACAGGGAGGCAGGAGGGTCAGGCCCAAAGAAGATGTGACGATGAAGCAGAGGGAGAGACAGAGATGTGACAATGGAGGCAGGGGTCAGAGAGCTGTGAGGCAGGGACCACGAGCCTAGAAATACAGGTGGCCTCTAGAAGCTGGAAAAGGCAAGGGAAAGGATTCTCCCCTAGAGCCTCCAAAGGAACATGGCTCTACTGACACCTCAATTTTAGGACTTCTGACCTCCAGAACTGTAAGATAATAAATCTGTGTAAAGTCACCAAGTCTGGAGTAATTTGTTATAGGAGCAAAGTAACATACCACCCACTGACTTTACCTATTATTAGCATATGCCACCAAAGTGCTCAGGGCGAAACAACCATTTGCAGACCAAGGGGGACCGCCTTCCACACCCTACATGTCCTGAAGTGTGGTTCACACTCGGCACGAAGGCACTCAGCTTCTTCTGCACCTTCACCAGCACCACATTCTCACCTGACATTTCTGTAAGGTTGAGCTTTGGGCTCGGAGATCTACATCCTGAGTTCTTTCTCTGACACTTACCGAGGGCTAGTAATGGATCAGAATAATAATTCCTCCTTCATAGGGCTGTTGTGGAGATCACATAAGCAATCGTGTAAGGCACCTAGCCCAGCGCCTGGCACATTCATAAATGTTCAATAAAAATTAGATTTTAATATAATAATATTGCTACTGTACGTTGCCTCAGGATTTTTAAAAATGATTCAGGGAATAGGAGCCCATATGGCAACTGTGAAAAACTAAAACTTCAATCTACAGATGATTGAGAAAATGAAAAGAGATACTTTTTTCCAAAAGTGGATCACTGAGGGGAAATGAGCTTTCTGGAAAACTAGGAATCTAGACGTTGAGATACTGCTGAGAGATGCCTGGTCATTCTTTCTCATTTTTCTCTGCATGAGAATAAAAGGAGGCAGTCTTTGAGTTCTGTTTAAGAACTAAGAGAGCTCAGTGTTTGCAAATGTTTCCTTAAATGGAAAAGCATTATGATTGGTGTAGATTGTTCTAGAAGAGAGAAGTAAGGCTGAGTGAGGAAGGGCAGTGATGTGGCCAGCTGGGTCTGCTTCTGACTAAACTGGGAACTTAAGCTAACATTACTTTCTTTGTGTGTGTGTATGTATTTTTCAATCGTTGAAAATTTTTTCCAGGCCACTGATGTAATGACAAAAAAGAAAAGGGTTCAGAGTTACACAGACCTTACTGATTTGCGATGTGACCTTACACAAGACTTTGGATACCTCTGAGCCTCATTTTCCTCATCTGTAGAATCGGGGCAGTAATCTTCATAGGGTTGTTGTGAGGATTAAATGACCCAAAGTGTCATTTAAAGACATTTACAGTGTACACCATGTCTGCTGCAGTGCCTGGTACACAGTAGACTAAAACGTAGAAATTGTTTCATAAAGTGATCAGCACCTCTGGTCTTACAGGAAATGCACAGTTGACTTAAACAAAACCGACAAGCTAATGCGTCAACTGAGTCAGGATGGGACCTGTGATCGGGTTGCCTCAGATAGGCTGTAATTACAGAGAAGATGAAGGGATGCAGTGTGATGTCGGGGGAAAGAGGAAGGTGCCTGCAGTCAGAAGATCTGGGTTCATCCTTCCTTCTATAATCTCTCAACAGGTCACTTGTGTCTCAGTTTGCTCACATGCAAAGTAGAAATAAGAACTCCCAGCCACCTTCCAGGGCAGAGGTGGGGTGCCAATGAGATGGCAAATGTAATAGTTTCATGTAAGCCACGGCATGGAAGCACTGTAAAAAGCCTAGAGCTCTGTTTAAAGGAAAGACCTGTAGGGCTTGGGACGGACAGCCTAGGAGGGTATGGGCTTGCCTTCTTGCTCCTTTTTGGCCTTCTCCTGGGCCTTCATGGCTGCATAATCTTGGGCCACGTTGATGACATAGATATGCTCCCGGGTGCCAATGGCCTTCAGCAGGCAGAGGAGAGCAGCAGCCGCATTCCGAGCAAAGAGCGTCTCCAGGCTGTCAAACACCACTCCTCGGTAGCAGTCACTCAGCTGAAACCAGAGAGCAAAGACAGTTACTGTGGCCACAAGATCATCTGTTCTCTAAGGAGAAAAGTTGCTTGTTCTTTTGTTGGTGCTTTTACTGGTGCTGCAATTGGTTCTGCAGACCTACTGGGTCCGGATGAAAATCCCATTCAACTGCCCTTCCACCTGCTAGATTCCAGGGGCTGTAATTAAATAAGAGAGAAAAATAAAAACATTTTAGCAGTCGTGAAAGATCTTTACCATACATATTTGTAGAGTAAAGGATTTATTCTGTCTCTATAGAGATAAAGAAAACAAACTAAATGTTAAAGCGAGGGTCTGGGAAGATCCATGAAGTACAGGGAAGGAAGATGCAAAGGAAAGGTGTCCCCATGCAGCAAGGGCAGCTGTAGCAGATGGGCCATTTGTATCTTCCTTAGTGGTACTCCTGCCTTGGAGTATAATGGTTTTGATAACGTTAACTATTGTAGAACAGCCTTGGCTGTGCTGCAGTGTTACTTAAAGTGTAGTGCACAGACTGGCCACCACTGGCTAGGAACTGATTACTACCAGTTTTTGACAAGACAAGAATCTTGTGTCAGAAAATCAACTACTACAATCAGTAAATACACTATTTAGTTTAGCTGCTGTTTTTTTGCCTTGTAGGAAGACTTTGTCAATAAAGGAAGCGGTGCAAGCTCCGTATCTCATCAGAGGCCAGTACTTTGAGTAGCACAGCTCTCCTGGCTTATTTTGGGCTTTACCAATGATTCTCAGCCTTTATCTGGGTGCATGAAACACCTGCACACTTACTAGACCACTTAGCTCAAATCACCTGAGAGCAACAGTACCTTTAATGCAGTAGCGAGTTCAAACCTTAACACGAATCATTTCTGGTGATGACATTCCTCCTCTTCCGGGAACCTCAAGTCTAATTTTGTTATATTTAAATGCACAATTAACAGTGCGGCCCATTTTTGAAAACCAAAGCAAACACAGAACTCTAGGACACGGTGAACAATTTAGTTCTCTGTAAACCATAAGCAGCAAACCCTCCCAAATCCTGCGGATCTAGTTTTCTTTTAACTGTACACCACTTATGAAAAATCAAAACAAAAAGAAACAGTTATTGTGTTTCTGATTTTAAGAGCAATATATCATTATAAAATAATTCAGAAATGCATGAAAATTAAAAACCTATAATCTTGCTATTCAAAGATAACCACAGCTAACATGTACTTTAAGTGTTTTTACTATGTGTATGATATACATTTGTAAATATTTTTAGAGAAATATAATTGTGCTTTACATACTATTTCATAATCTGCTTTTTTCAGTTAATAACATATTGAAAACTTACCTTTACCACAATTAACATCGCTCCAAATTCTAACTTTTCATGGCTCCATGTTATAATTTTTAACATACCACTGTAGGGCTATACCATGAGTCTGTCTTTGTGTGTGTGTGTGTGTTTTGAAGGCGCTACCTTCTGCCCACTGGTCCTTTAAGGTGAGTGGCTTCAGGCAGCAGACTGAGCCAGGGTCAGAGACTGACACGGGCTGTGTCAAAAGGACAAAAGAGGGTGAAGAAACCCATCTTTCCTCTCCAAGACCCCTGGGTTCTGAGCTGCTGTGGGTGGGTGATGGCTGAGAATCTCAGCTCACAGCATGGGGACGATGTGTGAGCCCTGCATCTCTGTGCAGGTGGGTGTGGACGTACCTGAATACGCTCGGCCAGGATCTGAGTGAAGAGCTCCTCAGGGAGCACGCAGCTCACAAGCCCGGTATCACCTCCAATACTGGCGCTGACGCTGAGCCGGCGCTGCGTGGGTCCCGAGGGGAGAGGGCTGGAGGAAATCTGTTCAGAAAAAGAAGGATCAGGAGTTAGGACCCAGCTTGGTGTTCCAACAACTCGTACACTTACGAGTCATGTTACCTCGGGAAAATCATCTAATCTCTCTGGGTCTCATTTCCTCATCTGTAAAATGGGGATTGCGTTGTAAAATGGAAGACTCCTATCTCACTTAAAGAACTTCTGCAACCGTCAAGCAGGAACACTGTGGAAGGTGCTTTGTATGTGTACCAAACAGCAAACATTTGTTCATGCATTCAACAAATATTTATTGAACACTTTGGATGCACCAGGGACCCCTCTAGTACCAGGGATACAACCACAAACAAGGCTGGCAGTGTTGCTGCCCACGTGGTCCTTGTGTTCAAATGGGGGGTGGGAGACAGAAAAGGAGCACATGAATATACAAATCACTGATATAATATCAGATAGTGATGAGTGCAAGGAAGAAAACAATCTCTTAAGGGAATAAAGAACCATGACAGGGTTTAACAGTGGCTATTTAGAGACCAGATCCTGAGAGACGGGTCTTTCTGAAAGGGAACAGCAAGGTCCCTCATCATGAGTGTGCTGTGGGTGTGTGGGAAGTACACAGGAACCCAGGGCGACTGCAGCTGAGTGAGCAATGGGGAAGATGGTCAGGCTTAAAGTCGAAGATACAGTCAGGCCAGAACATGCAGGGCTTGTAGGATGGTAAGGAATTTGGATTTTATTTCAAGTATTATGGGAAGTTGTTGGCATGTTTGAGGCAGATAAATGATCCTGTTTTTCTTTTTAAAAGACCACTCTACCTGCACAAAGTAACAAGAGTGAAGCAGGAAGATTAGTTAGCTAGATACCTCTGTGGTCAAGGCAGCAGATGATGGCGGCAGGGACGAGGACAGTCATGGTGGAAGTGGCTGATACAGGGTATATTCTGGAAGTAGAGCCAATAGGATTTGGGATGGGATATGAAAGAAAGAGAGGCATCAAGCATGACTCCTTGAGTTTTGACCTGAGTAAGTTGGAAAGTGGTGAAGTTATTTATTAAGACAGGAAAGACTGAAGGAAGAACATTTGCCTTCTCTTGTTTTGTTTTTTTTGGGGGAAAGTAAGTGTCAATTTTTGGACATATAAATTTTGAGACATCTTGAAGCCATTCAGTAGAGATATTTAATGTGAGTTTGGATATATGAACCTGAGCGTGGGGAGAAATTAGGGCTGGAGATAGAAATTTAAGAGTCATAAGGATACTGAAAATATATTTAAGAAATGAAGTGGATGAGATCATCTATAAAGAAAAGAGTAGATAACTTAGTCCTAGCCTACTCTGAAAACCTAGGAATCTGGAGGAGATGGAGAAACTGGAGGAGTGGAGGGAGTCATTAATGAGGTAGATGGGAAAGTAGAAGCGTATGGTGTTCTGAAATCCAAGTAAAGAGAGCGTTTCCAGGAGGAGGGGGTTATCAGCTGCCAAAGAGGTCACGTGAGATGAGGACAGAAAACTGGCCACTGGATTGGACAAGATGAATGCCAATGACCTTGAGAAGAGTAGCCAGTGGAGTGGTGAGGACAAAGGCTCACTGGAATAGGTGGAAGAGAGAATGGTGGAGAGGACAAGGAGGCAATCATCCAGCAACCCTTTGGAGGAATAGCTATGGAGAGGAGCTGAGAGATGAGGTAATACCTGTAGGGGGATCTGGGGCTGTGGGAAAGTATTTTAAAGATGGGAGGTAATACAGCACGCATAGACAATGATAGGAAGGATTCAACAGACGGGAGAAAAAACAAATGAGACGGGACACAACTGCAGGGATTTAGCCCTTGAATGAGAGAGAAGGGGTGGAGTCCAGTGCCCATGTGCAGGGGTAGGCTTTGGATGAGAGCAGGGGCAGTTACTCAGGTGCAGGGAAGGCATAGCACCAGGTTAGAGTGAAGGTTGGCTGGTAGGCTTGGTGGTGGGAGGATAAGGTGGTTGTCTTCTGGTTGCTGCTGTGCACTCCATGAGGTCAGAAGAGAGATCAGTAGCTGAGAATGAGAAAGAGGCAAGTGTCTTAGAGGTTTGGAGAGTGGCAATGGCAATAAAACAGCTATCTTGAAGAGATGGATGGCAAATGTACTAGGGCAGATCTGAGGGTCCACTTGAGATGTGTGGTCTTAAATTTATTTAATTATTTAATTTTTAAATTTAATTTATTTTTTTATACAGCAGGTTCTTATTAGTCACCAATTTTATACACATCAGCGTATACATGTCAATCCCAATCGCCCAATTCAGCACACCACCACCACCACCCCCTGCCACTTTCCACCCTTGGTGTCCATACGTTTGTTCTCTCCATCTGTGTCTCAATTTCTGCCCTGCAAACCGGTTCATCTGTACCATTTTCTAGGTTCCACATACATGCGTTAATATACGATGTTTGTTTTTCTCTTTCTGACTTACTTCACTCAGTATGACAGTCTCTAGATCCATCCACGTCTCAACAAATGACCCAATTTCGTTCCTTTTTATGGCTGAGTAATATTCCATTGTATATACGTACCACATCTTCTTTATCCATTCGTCTGTCGATGGGCATTCAGGTTGCTTCAATGACCTGGCTATTGTAAATAGTGCTGCAATGAACACTGGGGTGCATGTGTCTTTTTGAATTATGGTTTTCTCTGGGTATATGCCCAGTAGTGGGATTGCTGGATCATATGGTAATTCTATTTTTAGTTTTTTAAGGAACCTCCATACTGTTCTCCATAGTGGCTGTATCAATTTACATTGCCACCAACAGGGCAAGAGGGTCCCCTTTTCTCCACACCCTCTCCAGCATTTGTTGTTTGTAGATTTTCTGATGATGCCCATTCTAACTGGTGTGAGGTGATACCTCATTGTAGTTTTGATTTGCATTTCTCTAATAATTAGTGATGTTGAGCAGCTTTTCATGTGCCTCTTGGCCATCTGTATATCTTCTTTGGGGAAATGTCTATTTAGGTCTTCTGCTCATTTTTGGATTGGTTTGTTTGTTTTATTAATATTGAGCTGCATAAGCTGTTTATATATTTTGGAGATTAATCCTTTGTCCGTTGATTCGTTTCCAAATATTTTCTCCCATTCTGAGGGTTGTCTTTTCGTTTTGTTTATGGTTTCCTTTGCTGTGCAAAAGCTCTGAAGTTTCATTAGGTCCCATTTGTTTATTTTTGTTTTTATTTCCATTACTCTAGGAGGTGGATCAAAAAAGATCTTGCTGTGATTTATGTCAAAGAGTGTTCTGCCTATGTTTTCCTCTAAGAGTTTTATAGTGTCCAGTCTTACATTTAGGTCTCTAATCCATTTTTGAGTTTATTTTTGTGTATGGTGTTAGGGAGTGTTCTAATTTCATTCTTTTACATGTAGCTGTCCAGTTTTCCCAGCACCACTTATTGAAGAGACTGTCTTTTCTCCATTGTATATCCTTGCCTCCTTTGTCATTCATTAGTTGACCATAGGTGCGTGGGTTTATCTCTGGGCTTTCTATCCTGTTCCATTGATCTATGTCTCTGTTTTTGTGCCAGTACCATATTGTCTTGATTCCTGTAGCTTTGTAGTACAGTCTGAAGTCAGGGAGTCTGATTCCTCCAGCTCCGTTTTTTTCCCTCAAGACTGCTTTGGCTATTCAGGGTCTTTTGAGTCTCCATACAGATTTTAAGATTTTTTGTTCTAATTCTGAAAATAATGCCATTGGTAATTTGATAGGGATTGCATTGAATCTGTAGATTGCTTTGGGTAGTATAGTCATTTTCACAATATTGATTCTTCCAATCCAAGAACATGGTACATCTCTCCATCTGTTGGTATCATCTTTAATTTCTTTCATCAGTGTCTTATAGTTTTCTGCATACAGGTCTTTTGTCTCCCCAGGTAGGTTTATTCCTAGGTATTTTAATCTTTTTGTTGCAATGGTAAATGGGAGTGTTGCTTTAATTTCTCTTTCAGATTTTTCATCATTAGTGTATAGGAATGCAAGAGATTTCTCTGCATTAATTTTGTATCCCGCAACTTTACCAAATTCACTGATTAGCTCTAGTAGTTTTCTGGTGGCATCTTTAGGATTCTCTATGTATAGTATCATGTCATCTGCAGACAGTGACACTTTTACTTCTTCTTTTCCAACTTGTATTCCTTTTATTTCTTTTTCTCCTCTGATTGCCGTGGCTAGGACTTCCAAAACTATGTTGAATAATAGTGTCAAGAGTGGACAACCTTGTCTTGTTCCTGATCTTAGAGGAAATGCTTTCAGTTTTTCACGTTTGAGAATGATGTTTGCTGTGGGTTTGTTGTATATGGCCTTTATTATGTTGAGGTAGGTTCCCTCTATGCCCACTTTCTGGAGAGTTTTTTATCACAAATCGGTGTTGAATTTTGTCAAAGGTTTTTTCTGCATCTATTGAGATGATCATATGGTTTTTATTCTTCAATTTGTTAATATGGTGTATCACGTTGATTGATCTGCGTATATTGAAGAATCCTTGCATCCATGGGATAAATCCCACTTGATCATGGTGTATGATCCTTTTAATGTCTTCTTGGATTCTGTTCGCTAGTATTTTGTTGAGGATTTTTGCATCTATATTCATCAGTGATATTGGTCTGTAATTTTCTTTTTTTGTAATATCTTTGTCTGGTTTTGGCATCAGGGTGATGGTGGCCTCATAGAATGAGTTTGGGAGTGTTCCTTCCTCTGCAATTTTTTGGAATAGTTTGAGAAGGATGGGTGTTAGCTCTTCTCTAAATGTTTGATAGAATTCACCTGTGAAGCCATCTGGTCCTGGACTTTTGTTTGTTGGAAGATTTTTAATCACAGTTTCAATTTCAGTGCTTGTGATTGGTCTGTTCATATTTTCTATTTCTTCCTGGTTCAGTCTTGGAAGGTTATACCTTTCTAAGAATTTGTCCATTTCTTCCAGGTTGTCCATTTTATTGGCATAGAGTTGCTTGTAGTAGTCTCTTAGCATGCTTTGTATTTCTGCAGTGTCTGTTGTAACTTCTCCTTTTTCATTTCTAATTTTATTGATTTGAGTCCTCTCCCTCTTTTTCTTGATGAGTCTGGCTAATGGCTTATCAATTTTGTTTATCTTCTCAAAGAACCAGCTTTTAGTTTTATTGATCTTTGCTATTGTTTTCTTTGTTTCTATTTCATTTATTTCTGCTCTGATCTTTATGATTTCTTGCCTTCTGCTAACTTTGGGTTTTGTTTGTTCTTCTTTCTCTAGTTCCTTTAGGTGTAAGGTTGGATTGTTTATTTGAGATTTTTCTGTTTCTTGAGGTAGAGCTTGTATAGCTATAAACTTCCCTCTTAGAACTGCTTTTGTTGCATCCAATAGGTTTTGGGTCGTCGTGTTTTCATTGTCATTTGTCTCTAGGTATTTTTTGATTTCCTCTTTGATTTCTTCAGTGATCTCTTGGTTATTTAGTAGCGTATTGTTTAGCCTCCATGTGTTTGTATTTTTTTACGTTTTTTTCCCTGTAATTCATTTCTAATCTCATAGCGTTGTGGTCAGAAAAGATGCTTGATATGATTTCAATTTTCTTAAATTTACTGAGGATTGATTTGTGACCCAAGATGTGATCTGTCCTGGAGAATGTTCCATGTGCACTTGAGAAGAAAGTGTAATCTGCTGTTTTTGGATGGAATGTCCCATAAATATCAATTAAATCTATCTGGTCTATTGTGTCATTTAAAACTTCTGTTTCCTGGGCTTCCCTGGTGGTGCAGTGGTTGAGAATCTGCCTGCTAATGCAGGGGACACGGGTTCGAGCCCTGGTCTGGGAAAATCCCACATGTCACGGAGCAACTAGGCCCATGAGCCACAACTCCTGAGCCTGCGCGTCTGGAGCCTGTGCTCCGCAACAAGAGAGGCCGTGATAGTGAGAGGCCCGTGCACCGTGATGAAGAGTGGCCCCCGCTTGCTGCAACTAGAGGAAGCCCTCGCACAGAAACGAAGATCCAACACAGCCAAATAAATAAATAAATAATAATTAAAGGTGCTAATAATTTTTTTTAAAATGTATAAAACTTCTGTTTCCTTATTTATTTTCATTTTGGATGATCTGTCCATTGGCGTAAGTGAGGTGTTAAAGTCCCCCACTATTACTGTGTTACTGTCGACTTCCTCTTTTATAGCTGTTAGCAGTTGCCTTATGTATTGAGGTGTTCCTATGTTGGGTGCATATATATTTATAATTGTTGTATCTTCTTCTTAGATTGATCCCTTGATCATTATGTAGTGTCCTTCCTTATCTCTTGTAACATTCTTTATTTTAAAGTCTATTTTGTCTGATATGAGAATTGCTACTCCAGCTTTCTTTTGATTTCCATTTGCATGGAATATCTTTTTCCATCCCCTCACTTTCAGTCTGTATGTGTCCCTAGCTCTGAAGTGGGTCTCTTGTAGACAGCATATATATGGGTCTTGTTTTTGTATCCATTCAGCAAGCCTGTGTCTTTTGGTTGGAGCATTTAATCCATTCACGTTGAAGGTAATTATCGATATGTATGTTCCTATGACCATTTTCTTAATTGTTTTGGGTTTGTTTTTGTAGGTCCTTTTCTTCTCTTGTGCTTCCCACTTAGAGAAGTTCCTTTAGGATTTGTTGTAGAGCTGGTTTGGTGGTGCTGAATTCTCTTAGCTTTTGCTTGTCTGTAAAGCTTTTCATTTCTCCATCGATTCTGAATGAGATCCTTGCCAGGTAGAGTAATCTTGGTTGTAGGTTCTTCCCTTTCATCACTTTAAGTATATCATGCCACTCCCTTCTGGCTTGTAGAGTTTCTGCTGAGAAATCAGCTGTTAACCTTATGGGAGTTCCCTTGTATGTTATTTGTCGTTTTTCCCTTGCTGCTTTCAATAATTTTTCTTTGTCTTTCATTTTTGCCAATTTGATTACTATGTGTCTCGGCATGTTTCTCCTTGGGTTTATCCTGTGTGGGACTCTCTGTGCTTCCTGGACTGGGTGGCTATTTCCTTCCCCATTTTAGGGAAGTTTTCAACTATAACGTCTTCAAATATTTTCTCTGGTTCTTTCTCTCTCTCTTCTCCTTCTGGGACCCCTATTATGTGAATGCTGTTGCATTTAATGTTGTCCCAGAGGTCTCTTAGGCTGTCTTCATTTCTTTTCATTCTTTTTTCTTTATTCTGTTCCGCAGCAGTGAATTCCACCATTCTGTCTTCCAGGTCACTTATCCATTCCTCCGCCTCAGTTATTCTGTTATTGATTCCTTCTAGTGTAGTCTTCATTTCAGTTATTGTATTGTTCATCTCTGTTTCTTTGTTCTTTAATTCTTCTAGGTCTTTGTTAAACATTTCTTGCATCTTCTTGATCTTTGCCTCCATTCTTTTTCTGAGGTCCTGGATCATCTTCACTATCATTATTCTGAATTCTTTTTCTGGAAGGTTGCCTATCTCCACTTCATTTAGTTGTTTTTCTGGGGTTTTATCTTGTTCCTTCATCTGGTACATAGCCCTCTGCCTTTTCATCTTGTCTATCTTTCTGTGAATGTGGTTTTGTTCCACAGGCTGCAGGATTGTAGTTCTTCTTGCTTCTGCTGTCTGCCCCCTGGTGGATGAGGCTATCTAAGAGGCTTGTGCAAATTTCCTGATGGGAGGGACTGGTGGTGGGTAGAGCTGGCTGTTGCTCTGGTGGGCGGAGCTCAGTAAAACTTTATCCACTTGTCTGCTGATGGGTGGGGCTGGGTTCCCTCCCTGTTGGTTGTTTGGCCTGAGGCAACCCAACACTGGAGCCTACCTGGGCTCTTTGGTGGGGCTAATGGCGGACTCTGGGAGGTCTCACGCCAAGGAGTACTTCCCAGAACTTCTGCTGCCAGTGTCCTTGTCCTCACTGTGAGCCACATCCAGCCCCTGCCTCTGCAGGAGACCCTCCAACCCCAGCAGGTAGGTCTGGTTCAGTCTCCCCTGGGGTCACTGCTCCTTCCCCTGGGTCCCGACGCGCACACTACTTTGTGTGTGCCCTCCAAGAGTGGAGTCTCTGTTTCCTCCAGTTCTGTTGAAGTCCTGCAATCAAATCTCAGTGGCTTTCAAAGTCTGATTCCCTAGGAATTCTTCCTCCCATTGCCGGACCCCCAGGTTGGGAAGCCTGACGTGGGGCTCAGAACCTTCACTCCAGTGGGTGGACTTCTGTGGTATAAGTGTTCTCCAGTCTGTGAGTCACCCACCCAGCAGTTATGGGATTTGATTTTACTGTGATTGTGCCCCTCCTACCGTCTCATTGTGGCTTCTCCTTTGTCTTTGGATGTGGGGTATCATTTTGGTGAGTTCCAGTGTCTTCCTGTCGATGATTGTCCAGCAGCTAGTTGTGATTCTGGTGTTCTTGCAAGAGGGAGTGAGAGCATGTCCTTCTACTCCGCCATCTTGGTTCCAATCCCTGTGGTCTTACATTTAAATTAAGACCATTCAGGAGAGATGAAAGTTTTCTCTAGCTATGTTCAACTGCCCTGCATGGAGGAGGTGGAGAATTGAGAGTACGATGAAGGGGAATGGGAAAGGGAGCACCTATAGTGATGGACCGTGAATCCAAACTGAGTAAGAAAGGAAATGAAGGGGTTGGTAGGCAGTGAAGATGTGAACTGGAGGTTTCACTGGGACACATTATTTACCAGAATAAGTCATCTGGAAAGTTAGAAGATGGTTGTCAAAAAGTAGGATGTGTGATGTAGCGATCACGAGTCTACAGGTCACAGTGAATAAGGTCTAGAATATGACCACGGGAGTGAGTAGCTGAGGAGGCCGTGGAATTGAAGAGCCAGGGTGTTGGATTAAATATTCAAAAGATTAGGATTTCAAACTGGTGTTTTCCTGGAACAAGGTGATTTATAAATAAATGACCTTATATGACAGGTCATTTCTTCATCATGTGACATAGTACACATTTCTTCCCATTTGCACCATGACTAAAATTTCCATCACTGAAGAGTTCATGCTTTAGGAGAGCTTCAAGAAAACCAAACAGCCATCTCTAGGAAAAGCACTCTGACAAGGCGACAGCTGTCCAAACCACTTGATCCTGTAACACTGGAGCAATGCAGGCAGACACATGTGCAGTGAAATGCAGGCAGACACATGTGCAGACACATGTGCAGGTCTTTGAGCTCTGATTTCTACTGTGATATTGAACAGGTTTCAAGTTCCTATTTAGAGAGGAGTCAGAATCGGGATTTTCTGCTGCCTTTGTTTATGTTCTAAAAAGCTTCACTTTACTATCCAGATTGGCAGAAACGAACCAAAGAAAATCATTTCCCATGATACCCTATTTAAGAAATATATGGGTTCAGTTCATCCATAAACATCTAAGTAAAGAATATTATATTAGATCTTGGAGAAGAGGATTAAAAGGATGATGCTCCAGAAGAAATTGAGTCAATGGTTTCAGTTTTCAAGGTGCTAGAAGAACATGCAACTGAAGTGAAGATCATGTGACACCATCTGGCATAAATCCCACCCCATGGATGCCCCATCCAACCAGCCTACCTCCTCTTACACAAAGACCTTCACCTCCACTCTGTCCACATGCCCCATCCAGTGCTCTACCATCTACTTGCCCCACCAACCCTCCATTCACCTGCCCCATCCAACACGTGTGATTCTCCTCTCCTCTGCTCCATTCACCTCAGCAACCTTCCTGAAATGTCTACCTCTCCCATTCCCCCTATACAGCACTCTCAGACTGAAGCAAGACCCACAGACCCTTTTACTCTTCCTATTTCTCCCATTCTATTGTCCTTCTTTTAATTCCTTCTCTACCTAGGCCAGATTTCCTATACTGATGCCACTCTCAACTCCCTTGACCCTTGTTCCGAGCACACCCCCACACCTGCAATGATGATAACTTCTCTCTCTGCCTCTGAATAAGGGCTGCCAGGGGCTGCTTAGGGAAATCTTACAACCGTGAAGTTATGGCTTCACATCTTGCCTGGGCCATCAGCACTTTCAACTATCTTTTCTTTTGCCCACCACCAATTTCTGGTTCTATCTTCACAGTGGACACATCAGTGCTTTCTTTACCATTCTTTTCAAGCATGCTATGCAACCCAACTTCCTCAACACTGCCCGCAAAGACCATGCATCCTGCATACATCTTAGGGCCATTCAGCAAGACCTTCTCCAACCACCATTTTCCACCCCGTTACCCCTACAAGTAGCTGTATCTATTTTCACCTTTATTGACTCTAGAGGAAGATGGCTCCCAGCTCCCTCAACTATGCTTAATCCTGCCCTCCCCGTTTCCTCCTGGAATCTCATTCCCTCTTGGGTAGATCATCACCTTATACTTCTCCAGGAGCTATCTTAATAGACCTGCTTGTGCCTCCACCTCCTTTCAGAGAAAGAACTCATTGACTCTGGGTTTGCTCCTCTAATGACTACTTGATCTCTTTTCCCTTTTTTTCAAATATCTTAGAAGCCTATACTCATTTGACTCGGCTTTCCCACTCACAACTCATCACCCACCTGTCTCTCACTGCGCCACCCACTGTCTCTGACTTCAGCACCTGCTATTCATCTCACTTGCTGAGATTGTTTTGTTTTTTTTTATTAAAAATTTTTTTTTAATTAATTAATTTATTTATTCATTTTTGGCTGTGTTGGGTTTTCGTTTCTGTGCGAGGGCTTTCTCTAGTTGTGGCAAGCAGGGGCCACTCTTCATCGCGGTGCGCGGGCCTCTCACTATCGTGGCCTCTCTTGTTGCGGAGCACAGGCTCCAGATGCGCAGGCTCAGTAGTTGTGGCTCACGGGCCTAGTTGCTCCGTGGCATGTGGGATCTTCCCAGACCAGGGCTCGAACCTGTGTCCCCTGCATTGGCAGGCAGATTCTCAACCACTGCGCCACCAGGGAAGCCCCTGAGATTGTTTTTGAAGTCCCTCGGCATGTGACTCAAACTCTCTGGCTTCTTTATGACTTTCCAAGACTCCCCTGCAGCTCTCCCACAACTTATATTCATGGTTCCATCCTTCACATGCCTTTAGTAGTAGTTTGAGCCATATGAAATTGCTGCAATAAGAGTTCCCGAGTGGTTGAATATTGGCAGTTTCATATGGTTCAACCTAATTCTTTTTACACACCTCTTTTGTCACCAATCTCTTTTTATTGCATATATTTGAATGTGTGGTTATCACCCTTATCAGACTCTTAGTGCAGCTTGAGTGAAAGAATTTTGCTTTATTTATCTTCACTTTGCCAGCACCCAACCCAATGCCTATAACATTAAGGGCACTTGTTTCACACCTGCTAGATGAACACTCCGTTCAGGAGTGGTACAGGGACAGCACTCAGGCCTGCCTGGCAAGGGCACCTGTAGGAATGAAGTTGTGCTAACCTGGATGCAAGATGCCGAGGAGGAGGAGAAAAAAGAGAAGAGGGGGAGCGGGGAGGAAAAATCCCAACCTTCCTTCCGGGAGCCCTGATTTGTACCTGTGGCGTTTCGGACGAGTGCTGGTGATGCTGCTTCTGAGACACAGAGCTGTGGCTGTCTGCTTTGCCTTTGGTAATGAGCACGCTCCCACGCACAGGCTTGGCGGGTTTAATTTCGGGAGTTACCAGAGTGGATTCTGAAGTTAACTTCCCCAGGGTCTCACTGCTCAGTCCTATTTGTCCCAAGGCATTTTGGCTCAAAGCAGCAGCCTCCTGGGCTACACAGAGAGAGAGGGTTTATATTAAAAGTCACCTTAGGATAATAAGGAAATAATAGCGAGGATGGCAAGTTGAAACGTAGTGTGATTCTTCTGAAGACTACAAAGCCATCTCCACCTGCAGCTGGCTGAGCAGGGCTGAGAGAAGAGGCTCCACCCACTGAGGACGGATGATGATGACGGGTGTGTGCAGAGCCTGGCCTGGAGCCCCGGGCTCTTCCCTGCTCATCTTCCCAGGGGATCCCACGATACTCTCCCCCGCTTTCTCTTCCAACCCAGAGGGTAATCATTTCTGAGACTGCTGGTACACTACAGGCCTGACTGCCCTGGAAACCTACCACAATGATTACTGTGTTGTTTTACCAGTCTTTTATTCTTACTACATCTTCAAAACCCAGCATGTATTGTATACTGACAGCACATCTCAGTTTGGACTAGGCATATTTCAAGGGGCCAGTGGGTCCTGCGTGGGACAGACAGGTTTAGACTGGTCACTTCCACTTCAGTACAGCCTGCTGACTCCACAGCAAACAGCAAATGCAGGTCTGGGTTTAACCCCATCACTGAGAGGGTTTTCTCCAAAGTCGCCAGCGACCTCCGAACTGTGAACTACAGCAGCCCTCTTCTCAGGGCTCATTCTATCTGAACCTTCAGCCACCTCCGATTATATTCACTTACTGATTTAACACATTTTTATAAATCTTTACTCTGTGTCTACTATGTGCCAAGCACTAGTCTAGATGCCGGGAATACATTAGTGACGAAAACTAACACAAATCTCTGCCCTCCGAAGCTCACATTCTTGGCTGGGGCGGGGGTGTGGGGTGTGGAGGAGGCAGACAATAAAATAAGTAAATAAAATAAATAGTCTGTTAACTAGGGGTAAGGGCTATGAGGAAAATAAAGCGGGAAGGGTCCCCCAGACTCCAACCACGGCTCCGGAGAGATGAGAAAGTCCTTCTGGCCCCCTCCCACCTGTAGCTCTCCTGACTGCCCACCTTTCTGACCCTCACTCTGCCTTCTCCGCCTCCCCTGGCTTCTCCCCCTGCCCCCACCTCCTCCTAAAATGTGAAGTGTTCCCCAAGCTCCCATCCTGCCCTATCCATCCCTCTCCTCTCTTTCTGGAACTTTCTGGGCTGATTTCCTCTACTCCAGCGGCTGCACCCCTCACCTTGTTGAGGAAGTCTCCCCCAGTTATTAAGCCTTTAGCTTGACATTACTTTCTCAGGGAGCTCAAATTCATGATTTGTCACGGGATATCAACACAGCTCCAAAGACTTCTGTGAAACGCAGTTTATTTGACAGAAAAGGAAACAAAAAATCTAAGAGAACTGGAATTGTGATGCAGCCTGGGGTTCCCACTAAATGGTATCAGAATATGCCACCCCAAAGTATGACTACAGGAGTTCAGGATATGCCACCTCAAAATATGCTGCTTTGGCATATTGGTTATTTTGAGCTGTAGGCACCTGAAAAACAGTAAATGCAGGGAGTGGCTTTCCTTGACCTCCCCTTATTTGCTTAAAGACAGAACCTCCAAAAGAAGCTCCACTGTCATAAGTCCCCTTCCAGAGAGTTTCATCAACTAGGGAGATGGACTCTTATCACAGGAGAGGAGACTCAAGTCCATGCCACACCCAGAAAGACTTTATCACAAACAGCCACACCTCCCATCCATTCTTGTAAGGGTCCCTCATCTTTCCTAAAAACCATTTACCCTCCCCTAAGAGGACTACATCCCCCTTCCCTTTCCCTATTAAGGTGGTATTTACTTCTGAATTCTAAAGCCATCCATTTTCCCCTGAGTATCTCCCACGGTACATGAAGTATACATGTTAATAAACTTGTTTGGTTTTCTCTTGTTAATCTGCCTTTTATTACAGGGGGGCTCAGCCAAGAACTCAGAAGAGTAGAGAGAAAATTATTCTTTCTCCCCTAGACCACTAAAGAGCTGTTTCTCTTATCTTCCCAGCAAAGAATCTTCCATTTCTCTAAGCATCCCATGCAGAGGTATCAAGGGGAGGGGACATCCCTGAAAGCCCCAGCCAGTTTTATCATCTAGCAGGCATGGGACACTAACAGGAATGACGGCATGCTGTTCTAAGTATTTATATAAAAAACATTCTACTCCGAGCAGGTATTCTGCTTTATATTTGATAGATTTTCCCACTGAGCAGCCACCCTCCTGCCCTGTAGGTCTTTAGAGGATCCAGGAGAGCCAGGATTCTTAACCTCTGGTAGGTAAGGTCTCACTACTATGGGGTTTAAAAACTCAATTAATTTTCCTTTCCAGTAAACTTCCTCCTCCTCCCATGTTCCCTGTCTTGGTAAATGACATCGCTCTCTTCCTGGTTTCTGTGACCAGAAATCTTGGTGTGAACATCTTGAATGCCTCCCCCTCCTTCAATTCCCTGCCATGCAGGCGGCTATCAGGTCAGCCAGCCCAGCCCCACTCATATTCAGCTTCACCTCTCTTCCATTACAAGACATCACTAGAGCTTCTTTCCTACTGCAACTTTTGGACCATTTCTCCCATAGGGTGAAAACTGCCCAATTCCTCTTTTCCTTCAAAATAAAATCGAAATTCCTAATCTTGGCATTAAGTCCAACTATGATTGGCCTTAACCTGCCTTCCCACCTTTCATTTACCATCAGCTTCCCTGCTTTCTTGGTCTGGAATGTCCTTATCTTCACCTTTGCCTGTCAACATTCTCCTCCTCCTTCAAAGCCCACTTCCATGAAAACTTCCCCAAATCATGCTTGCTGGAACCCAACTATCCCGCAGTTGGTCTTTCACAGAAGCTGGCAGTTCTGTCACATTATTTTCCTCTGCTCTGAATGAGCACACGTCTGCTCCCCTCCAGGTGTCTCTCCCAAAGGTGTGGGCCACAACTCCTCCGTCGCCCTGCTCCCTGCCGTGCCAAGTGCACTGGGCAGCCAGGAGAGCCACAGGTGTCTGCCGGAGAGAATTCTCTGGGCTGCTAACTGGCAGCATGTTATAAGTCAGCCTTCAGTGGGGCTGTGGAGAAAAGCTCGGTGGGGGAAACTGAGAAGGTGCGTTACCAGTGGGGTAAGGGCCACTTGGCCACAAAGAGTCAGGGGTAATGGCTCTCACCAGACTCCTCTTCCTTCATGGACTGCTCTATGGCGGCCCTGATGCAGAGCTCACGGGCCCGGATCCCTGCGATGTTGTTGCCATCGGAGATGGCTTCCAGCACGATGGAGTCGAAGTTCAGGCAGGCTGCACTGTAGTACTTGGCTATGCTGACTGCGGTGGCTGACTTTCCTATTAAAAAAGGTCAGGAGTTTGAATTTCACAGCTCTCATTTCCTCAGTGTCCTAGACAGAAGAAGCTTCTATAACAGAGGCTACTGGAAAGTGATCTCTCCAAGGTCTCTGCCTCTAAGTCTCTCGTGTGGCCAGAGGTGGCAGCAGAAAAGAGAGGCAAGACCTGAGCCAGGAGTTAGGACCGTGGATTCTGGTCCTAATTCTACCCCTGATGAGCTGTGTGCTATAGCAACCCACATCCCCTCTGGACTTTCTCCTCGGCTTAAAAAGTGATTCTATCAGATGAGCTTTAAAAATCTTGTAGCTCTTACTGTCTCTGATTCTAATGGGAAGAGACTTTTTTGGTTTAAAGAATAACTTGTGTTGATTTTTTTTTCTCATTCAAAATACCTGCTTATTAAAAAGAAAGCAGAAAATTCAGAAATAACAGCAGGGAGAAAAGAAATTTGATCTTCCAGAGAGATTACAGTTAGCATATGCCTGCTAAGTATGCATATGTAACTATTTTATTCATATTTCTTACAAAAAAAAGAATGGGTTATGTGGTAGGTTGAATAATGCCTCCCCCGCTCAGATGTCCACATCCCAATCCCTGGAACCTGTGAATATGTTACCTTATATGTTAAAGGGACTTCACAGGTATGATTAAGAATCTTGATGTTGGAGATTGCCCTGGATTATCTGGGTGGGCCCAATGTAATAACAAGGGTTCTTATGAGAGAAGCAGGGTGCTCAGAGTAAGGACAGGTGATGTGATGATGAAAGCAAAGAGAGAGACAGACAGAGAGTGAGAGAGAGACGAGACAGACAGACTACAAGATGTTATGGTGCTGGTTTTGAAGATGGAGGAAGGGGCCATGAGCCAAGGAATGCAGATAAGGTTTCTAGAAGCAAGAAAAGGCAAGGAAATGGACTCTCCTCTATAGCCTCGAGAAAGGATGCAGCCCTGTTGACCCATTTTAGACCTCTGACCTCCAGAATTCTAAGAAAGTAAATTTGCATTTTTTAAAGTCACTAAATTTGTAGTTATTTGTTACAGTAGCAATAGGATATTAATACAGATAAATTGTAAGCATGGCATTTTTTTTCTCACTTAAAATGATATATATCATGAGCATTTTTCTATTCATTCAATACACTTCTATGGTACTTTTTTATTGTGATAGTATACATACAAAATTTACCATTTTAACTGTTTTTAAGTGTACAGCTCAGCTGCTAAGGATATTCACATTGTTGTGCAACCATCACCACCATCCATCTCCAGCATGTTTTCATCTTCCCAAGTGGAAACTCTTTACCCATTAAACAATAACCTCTCATTCCTCCCTTTTCTCAGCCCCTGAAAACCACCATTCTACTTCATGTCTCTACGAATATGACTACTCTAGGTACCTTATATAAATGGAATCATATAGTAGTTGTTCTTTTATGTCTTGCTTATTTCACTTAGCATAATGTCTTCAAGGTTCATCTGTGTTGTAGCATGTGTGAGGATTTCCTTCCTTTAGCGGGTGAAAAATACCCCATTATACCACATTTAGTTTATCCACTCATCCATCAATGGATACTTGGGCTGTTTCTACCTTTTCGTTATTGTGAATAATGCTGCTATGAAAATGGGTGTACAAGACACTGTTTTTCATGGTGATATAATTCACTGCATGAATGTACTATGGCTTAATTAACTAGTCCTGCATACTGAATGCTTCAAGTGCTCCCAAATTTTTAGTATGGTCAACAATGCTGCAGTGAACACTCACGCAGTTAATCTTTGTCGACGTGATTGTTTTCCTAAGAAAAATTTTTAGAAGTAACACTGCCAGGCCAAAGAGTTTGCACATATTCTTCCCCTCTCTTTTTAAATAACTTAATGTCTTGGATTTTTCTTTAATATTTTAATGTTATTAAATTATTGAAAGAATGCAAGCTCCAACAATTCAGAGATGTATTAATTAAGAATGAGGTGTCCCCACTCTTTCCCTAACTCCATATCTCAAGTTGGCAATTTAACAATTTGGGGATAATCCTTTGGTATATAAATTTCAAACAGAAGAGTCTTTTACTGCCTCAAAAATTACACATGCAGGACTTCCCTGGTGGCACAGTGCTTAAGAGTACGCCTGCCAGTGCAGGGGACACGGGTTCGAGCCCTGGTCCGGGAAGATCCCACATGCCGCAGAGCAACTAAGCCCATGCGCCACAACTACTGAGCCTGCGCTCTAGAGCATGCAAGCCACAACTACTGAGCCCACGTGCCACAATTACTGAAGCCCATGCACCTAGAGCCCGTGCTCTGCAACAAGAGAAGCCACCGCAATGAGAAGCCCGTGCACCACAACAGAGAGCAGCCCCCACTAGCCGCAACTAGAGATAGCCTGCATGCAGCAACGAAGACCCAACGCAGCCAAAAATAAATAAATTAATTAATTAAAAAAATAAATTAAAAAAAAAAGGCATCACCCAGAGGTAAAAAAAAAAAAAAATTACATGTGCAAACTTCACCATAAACCCCTCAGGGCTGTGCATACCTGACAGGGGCGTCCCATGGATGATGATGGCGATGCCTTTCCGGTTCTTGGCCATGCGGCCTTCTGCAGAAATGTCAATGCCCAGGTGGCGAGCAATGGCCTTGCTCACTGGGTTGTTCTCTACTTCTCCAACCTCCTCTGGAAAGTGGCTGTCAATGCTCTGAATCTTGTCAGCTGCAAATTAAATATACATGTGTGCGTGTGTGCATGCACATACATGCGGACACACCCAGACCTCACCTGGGTTCTGAAGGAAGTGGGGACGACTTTTTCTTAGTAAACGTCCTATTTTAAAATGACAAACATAATCTGCTGCAGATGTTGCCTCACTCCCTCTGTAGTGTATGAAAGTGCCCGTTTTGGCTAATAATCTGTCCATAGCTACTACAACTGAAAATACAGATACTCTTTGACTCTTAATCCCACTTTGGGGAATCTCTTCTGCTGAAAAATAATATTGGAAGCTAGCTGAATATGCAACAGTAAGGGAAATGACTAAATAAATGATGGCATATTCACATTGTAGAATTAATACATAATAGTGCTAGAAAGATGCATTTTATGGAGAAAGGTGAAAGGCACTGAACAGCCTTCCCACTTTTGCTCAGAGAGAACAGGTACCCAAACATTAAAATGCTTGGTTACTTTGAAACATGATTTTTTCCAGGCTTTCTTCATCCTCCTCTTCGTCTGGGTAGGTCTTGGACTTGACCATTGGGATATGCCGCTCTTCCAGGTTGGATGTGATAGAGAGCCCTCGGCTAAGCGAGGTCCTCTTCGTGCTGGCAGAGGTCCCCTGTTCTGACAAGGGACCGTCGTCCTCTTCTGCAAGGGAGCAAAGGATGGAAACACACAGGAAGAGTTGGGAGGAGGACAAGGGAGACAGGGCAGAAAAGGGAAGAGAGACAAAGAGGAGAATCACTGAACTGGTTACCATCACCCTGGACTATCTGACCCAAATAAATAAGAACTGCAGTCAGTCTGCTGTTAAATTTCTCTGCCCAGAGTGTTTCTACATTTTAACATTAAAAAAAAAATTACCAAAATTATACATTTGGTTTAGAAAATTTGAGAAATTCAAAAGAGCAAAAATGACAATATTTAGCTACATAAAGAGATATAGATAAAGAAATAGTGATAGAGGAATAGCAGCTTCATCTTATGATACCAGTGTAGGAGAGCGGCAACCTCTCAGATTTTTAATTTTTCAAAACTGAAGTTGGGATCATACTGTACACATACCAATTTGTAGCCTGCTTTCCCCCTTAATTTACCATGAAGATTTCTCCATGTCATCGTTGAGCACACCTACTACTTTCCCTGCCCCGCACCCTCCTCCATGCCCCTATTCCACAGAGTTTCAGTGGGTGCATTGGGCTGTCATTGTACAAGGTGGCCCAGCTCTACCCTGGAGCCAAGACACCTTCTTTGTTTAATTTTGAATTTGAGTCAGAGAGGTTATAGCTCTCCTGGGAATGGCAATAACATGACTTGTAGCTGCTGGCCTTCCCTGGACGTGGTCTGGAAGCAGAGAAGGACGTGTACTCTGTGACAGCAGAGTAAGCAGATGCTCAGAGAGGTGCTGGTGAGAAGCAGAGGGAGCGCCTCCCTGGACTTCTACTGACCCTCAGGTCCTGGCTCTAGATCACCTTTCCACGGGCCAAATGGAAAAATGAACCCACAACCAAGGCGTGTAGGACAGGGATGAGAGCGATGGGCCTTTCTCAGCTCTCACTAAGTCCTCTTTACACTGCAGCCCCTCGTGACTCTCTGCCTCAGGCCACTAGGCAGTCCTGAGTTTAAATGTCTATCCCCCCACCCCTCCCTGACTTTGAGCTCTCAAAGGCAGGGGCTGATTTCATTGATCTTTCTTCCAGCACTTCAGCTCAGTGCTTGGAACATACTGGGTGCTTGTTATGGGCTGAACTCGTTCCCATAAAGTTCATTTGTTGAAGTCCTAAGCACCACCCCCGTGCCGCACTCCAACCCCTGCCCCAGTATGCCAGAATGTAACTATTTGAAGTTAGGGCCTTTCAAGAGGTAATTAAGTTAAAATGAGTGTCCTAAGCCATCCATAGTCCAATATCACTGGTGTTCTTATAGGAAGAGATTAGGACACAGACACACAGAGGGAAGTCCTTGTGAACACACAGGGGGAAGACAGCCATCTACAAGCCAAGGAGGGAGGTTCAGTAGAAAACAACTCCACCAACACCTTGATCTTGGATTTCTGGCCTCCAGAATTAGGAGAAAATAAGTTTTGCTTGGTTAAGCCCCCCAGTCTGTGGTATTTGCAGTGGCAGTTCTAGTGAACTAATATGCTCAATAAATACAACCAGGAGACTGGTAGACAGGCAGCCCTCTTCTCTCATCTTCTCCTTTTAGGGCAGATTAGTGTTCTCCAACTACCTTCTGTCTTGAGAGACAAGACAGGTCCAAGGGCAGGAGAAAAGGACTTCATTCATTCATTCATTCACTCTTACAGAAACATTTATCAGGCACTACGATGTATCAGGTGCTGGTCCATGCACTGGGTTTACACTGGGGGATACATGATCACTGCCTTTATGGGGGCTTGTCTAGAGGGGAGACAAGTGTGAAGAAAATACATGTGATGACTATTATGCAGAAGAAGAGAGCAAGTAAGAACAGGGAGGGCAAATTTCCAGGATGAGGGCACAGGGAAGCAGAGAAGAGAAGTAAGCACCCCAACAAGCTACACGATCCCATAGGTCTCCCTGGAACCTTGATGCTCAAGTGCACACAAGGGGGGATCCTGGGTGGATGACGGATAACCCTGGGGTGCTGGGCAAGAAAGGGCAAGACTGTAAGAGCACAGTACAGCTTTGTGATTGAGTTTTGGCCTTGAGGACCATGGAGGGTCTTTCCTCATGTGAACTCCCACCCCTACCTCTCGTAGGGCACCAATATCTACCGTGCATGATGGATTACCTTGCATCACCTAGGCACAGATGTGGAGGCTGTGGAGTGGAGTGGTTATTGTCGTGGAGTCCAGAGTCAGAGAGACCTGGGCTTGAGTCCTGATTCTGCCACTTACATCTGTGGACCTGGCCTCTCAGTGCTTCCTCTCTCATCTGTAGGTGTGAAGCCCTCAGCACAGGGCTTGGTATCTAGCAAGTGTCCTTCTATATCTGAATTAGCTGTTTTTAAGTCTTAACTCCCCACCAGACTCTAGTGAGAGCAGAATGTGTCCCCATCTCCGCATCCATACAATGGGGACAACAGGACCATTTTGCAAGGGTTAGAAATGAAATCCATAAGGTGCTCAGTAACTGGTTCGTCTCCCAGCAGAGATAATTCAAAGAAGCCAGGGGAGTGGCTGGAGCCGCGGGCTCCAGAACTGTTGGGTTCTCACCGTTCTCCTGCGCCAGACTCTCCAGATATTTCATCTTCATCTGCTCCTCTTTTGACCGCTTCATCTCCTTAAAGTATTCATACACCTCTGGGGGCAGCTTTTCCCCTGGAAGGCGGGGAGGCAGCAGCAGGGAGTTGTAGGAATCATAGCCCTTCAGTGTTCGCAAGATCTGCTCAAGGAGAATGGGAACTGCTGTTGGTCCCACTGGAAGTTTCCTCCCCACAGTCCCAGGTGGGTCTGCCATCCATCTCATAAAAACCCTGCCCCTGCCCAAGGCTGGGGTGTATACAAATACTTTCTGGATCTCAAAGGGTAGGGTCCTTTGCAGAGGTCTAAAGTGTAAGGCTGAGCCCTGGATCTGTGGGGTATAGAATTTTTATTTTGCCCCATTTGTGCCTGGGCATTTCCCATGTGGAAAAGAATTTTCTCCTTGTTTTATAAATAACATATACTGGTTTTTTGTTGTTGTTGTTGTTGTTTTCCATTGACAAAAGTACAGAACTCAATTATCCACTTTGAGTGACATGTTATTGAAAAATATTGTGGTTAGCAATATTGTCTTGGTAAGGTGGTTGTCTCATAAATAGAGGATCCAGAGAAAAACAGGCAAAATGGCTGTTTAGGTATGTGTATGTGTGTGTGTGTGTGTATATTTGAGAGCGAGAGACAGACAGAGAGGGATGTATATTAGGCTTGTCAGACGAAGTACAAGATGCCTAGTTAAATTTAAATTTCAGATAAAAAAATGAATAATTTTTAAAGTATAAATGTGTCCCATATTGTTTATCTGGAATTCAAATTTAATTGCGGCAACCTGTTTTTCTTTCTGCTAAATCCAGCAACACTAGTGTGTATGTATATTTATAAAAGATAGTAAAATCAACTCCTAGAAAGCAATTACTTCCTATGCAACCTAATTCACTGGTGTGAAAAATCAGTTAGGTAACCCTTCTCCAAGATCACCAATTTTAGTTGTTTGAAAACCAACATTAATGAGCTTACTCTAAAATTTATACGGAAGAACAAAGGGCTAAGAATAGTTGAAATGCTAATGAAGAAAAATAGAGAGGACTGTCCTACCAGATACCAGGAATTATGAAGCTGGAGCAATAGACAGGGTGGTATTGATGTTGAATAGAGAAATTGACCAATCAAATGGAGGTGAGGGCTTAGAATAGACCCATGTGTATATGGAGCTTTGACACAGGACAGAGGTGGCATGGCAGATCAGTGGGGAAAGGAAGGACTATTCCAAAGGCTGGCTGATGTAGAGACACAAAGGCCTGGCCAACTTGCTTCAACTGAGGCGACTGTAAAGAGCCAGCCCAGCTGCAGAGTATCCTGTGGGATCAGCTGAAGTCTCTGTGCAATGTCATCACAGTTTACCTTCTCTGTCTGCCTAGGTCTACGTTCCTTATCCTTTACAGGTGTTGTTCCTGAGAGTACTCTCTGCTAAACCTTCTGCATGCAAATCTCAGAGCCTTGGATTCTGCTTTCCACTGACCCTGACCCACAGCAGAGGATGCTGTGCCAACACAAGCCATTGAACATCTAATAAATACCTAATGAAAAGACCCGAATCCAGAGGGACAGAATCCAAACCGGGCAGAGCACAAACACTGGATGTAAAGAAGATAGAAGATTCAAAGGCCAAGTTGGTGGAGAGTCCAGAGGAAGTAGACCATCTTAGCTAAGCCATTCCCAAATTCCTGACCCAGAGCAAACATGAGATGACAAATGTTTATTGTTCTTTGTTACTAAGCTTGGGGGTAATTTATTTTGCAGCAATAGATAGCTAATATAACATCAGACTTCATGAACAGCAAGACCTTATGAGAAAACAATGGAGCAATGCATTTAAGATATACGAGTGCAGAAAATGTGAGCCAAGGATACTGTATCCAATCAAACCAATCTTCAAGCACAAAAGCCAAGGAAAAACAGTTACGAACACGTGAATACTCAGGAAATATTGTTCCCACGGTCCCTTCCTGAGGAATCCACTAGAGAATGATCTTCTGACAATCCAGTAGCGAATGGAGAAGCTACATCACAAGGACTGGTGTTGAGCATTAAATATGTTCAAGTGTAGAACTAAGACTAAATGATGGAAATTAGGTTCTGACATCTTAATATTGTAAGCTCTGACACTATAGATTTAATACAAAAAGCAAAACACGGAGAAAGTGTACATGAGATGATTACACAGTAGGCATTAACTGGAAGTAAAGAAATATCATTTTAAATTAGAGGGTGGTGAGGAGAGGTAAAAAGATTTTTAGCTAATTTCATTATTGCTCATAGTAGGGAACTAAGAGGCAGTTTCTAAAATGTAGGGTACTAAGGGTATTAGATAAAGGCATAGTTTATACAGATCAGCCTCAAGGTAGGACAGCAGGGTAGAGATAGTAGAAATGGACCTGGATAGGTCAATGGAAAAGAACAGAGATCCCAGAAATAGACCCAAATAAACATAGTCAACTGATCTTTCCTAAAGGAGCAAATGCAATACAATGGAGCAAAGAGTTTTTTTTCAACAAATGGTGCTGGAATTGGACATCCACCGGCAAAAAAATAAATCTGAGTGGATCTTATCTTCATAAAAATTAACTCAAATGAATTGTAGACCTAAATAAAAAACATAAAACTATAAAATTTCTAGAAGATAGCATAACAGAAAATTTAGATGACCTAGAGTATGGTGATGACTTTTTAGACACAACTCCAAAGGCAGAGTCTATGAAAAAAATAATTGATAAGCTGGACTTCATTAAAATGAAAAACTTCTGCTCTGCAAAAGATAATGTCAAGAGAGTGAAAAGACAAGCCACAGACTGGGAGAAAATATTTGAAAAAGACACATCTGATAAAGGACTATTATTCAAAATATGTAAAGAACTCTTAAAGCTCAACAATAAGGAAACAAATAACTCAATTAAAAATTGGGCCAAAGACCTTAACAGATACCTCACCAAAGAAAATATACAGATAGCAAATAGGTGTATGAATGGATATTCCACATTATATATGCCTTCAGGGAAATGCAAATTAAAACAACAATGAGATACCACTACACACCTATTAGAACAGCCAAAATCCAAAACCCTGACAATATCAAAAGCTAGTGAGGATAAGGAGCAACAGGAACTCTCATTTACTGCTAGTAGGAATGCAAAATGTTACAACCATTTTGGAAGACAGTTTGACAGTTTCTTACAAAACTAAACATACTCTTACCATAGAATCCAGCAATCATACTCTTTGGCATTTACCTAAAGAGTTGAAAACTTATTTTCACACAAAAACCTGCACACAGATGTTTATAGCAGCTTTATTCATAACTGCCAAAACTTGGAAACAACCAAGATGTCTCAGTAGGTGAATGGATAAATAAACTGTGGTATTTCCAGACAATGGAATATCATTCAGCACTAAAAAGAAATGAGCTATCAAGCCATGAAAAGACATGGAGGAAACTTAAATGCATATTACTAAGTGAAAGAAGCCAATCTGAACATCTACATACTATATGCTTCCAACTATATGGCATTCTGGAAAAGGCAAAACTACAGAGACAGTAAAAAAGATTAATGGTTGCCAGGGGTTGGGAGGAGGGAGGGATGAATATGTGGAGCACAGAGGATAATTAGGGCAATGAAAATACTTTGTATGACACTATAATGATTGATACATGTTGTTATACATTTGTCTAAACCCATAGAATGCACCAAGAGTGAACTGTAATGTAAACTATGGACTTTGGGTGATTATGATGTCACATAGGTTCATCAATTGTAAAAAATATACCAATCTAGTGAGGAATGTTGATAATGGGGGAGGCTATGCATGTGTGGGGGCAGGGGTTATATGAAAAATCTCTGCATCTTCCCCTCAATTTTGCTGTGAATCTAAAACTGCTCTAAAGAATAAAGTTTAAAAAATGGACAAGGAGGAGCAATTGTAAAATATACAAGCCAGAACAAACAGGAAAAAAAAAAAGGCAGATTTAAGCCCTAACGTGATTACATTAAATGTAAATGGTCTCAATACACCAATTAAAGACAAAGACTGCCAGAGTGTATTAAAAAGATGACCCAAATATATGCTGTCTACAAGAAACTCATTTCAAATATAATGACTATGGCATACATTCTTTACTGTTTGAATTGTAACATGAGCATGTATTAGTTTTTAAATTAGTTGTTTCAAATGTATAATGAGATCACAAAGAAGAATGAATTCTGCTTAGGGCAAGGGAAGTAGGTCAGGAAAGACTGCAAAGTGATCTTTAAATTGACAGGGAAGGGTTCATAGGAAGAAGGAGCAAAGGTGAGGAGGAAGTTGTCCAGGCAGAGAGAAGAGTACCTGGCAGGGCCCAGCATGTGTAGGAAAATGGAGGTTGGTTTTGGTCTCTGCTCACCTTCTCTTCTACAAGATATTGCTGGTCAAATTCTAAGGAGTAAAACTCAATGGGAAAGTTGCAGGGATTCTTCACCACCACCTCGGCCTCATCTCCAGGTGCATAAGGCAGCAGTGGCCCCAGCTCCAGAACTGAGGGACTAAATTCCAAGCATGGCTCTAGACCTTGCCCCTGTGCCAGTAGAGTAAGCTTTTGAGCACTCTGGGCAATCTGGAACACCAAGGTTTGGCTGTAGAATTTCTGGAAAATATAAAAACAAAACAAGCAACTAAATTCTTTTCTGTTATGTGACATGTAAAACTGATAACCACTGGGGGACAAAATTGATCCTGTTTAGATTAACAGAGAAAACTTTTCTTATAAAATTGCATGAGAGCAATTTATATTAGAGTGTTAATACTGGGTATCTAGCATGCCAGGCACTGTACCAAGTGCTTCATCACAGTCCTGTGAATGCTGTTCTCATACCCCTTAGATCCTCCAGTGTGCTCAGATGTCCCACTGCCACTATCTGCATCTCTGGGCTCTCATTTCATGGGCCCTGCTGCCCATGGGTAGGGCAGGGCAAGGCAGAAGTGTCAGAGAAGTAACACCTTCTGGGGACAATCCTTAACCAATGACTCTCAGGAGTTACTGTATAAAGACTCCTGAGAGGGATAATTCTGAAATGTGCACTTTGTATATTTTCTCCGAGTTTCCAGTGGGATTAAGATCCAGTGTCCAGGACTTCCCTGGTGGCGCAGTGGTTAAGAATCTGCCTGCCAATGCAGGGGACATGGGTTTGAGTCCTGGTCCGGGAAGATCCCACATGCCATGGAGCAACTAAGCCCATGTGCCACAACTACTGAGCCTGCGCTCTAGAGCCCACGAGCCACAACTATTGAGCCGACATGCCACAACTACTGAAGCCCGTGCACCTAGAGCCTGTGCTCCACAACAAGAGAAGCCACCGCAACGAGAAGCCTGTGCACCACAACGAAGAGTAGCCCCCGCTAGCCACAACTAGAGAAAGCCCGTGCGCAGCAATGAATACCCAATGCAGCCAAAAATAAATAAATCAATAAATCAATCCAGTGTGCAAGGTAGCTGGCTCACTCACACACCCTATTAGCTGCCTTCCTTTTCCTTATCACCTTCTACTTCTCTTTCAGTATTCCCTACACTTCCTAAATAATCTGCTTGCACTCAAATTCTTGACTCCAGGTCTGTTTCTTGGAGAATCTGAATGATCATATTTCCATTATTTAAAGATACAGTTAAGCAGCTAGTCAGAGATGATCAGCTAGTGTAATCAGTTCATCTGATACAATTACAATCCAAATACCAGTTGATAATGATACCAATTATCCTACTCTAGTTTCACTTAGGAACCTATTAAAATGCATATTCACAGGCCCATTCCTAGAGATCCTGACTTGGTAGGGGCAGGGTAAGGCTGGGGATTCTGTAGTTTTAACCAGATGCCCAGGTTGTTCTGATACTGTTGGGCTCATGGCTTGGGTTTGGAAAGCATGATTGGCTGAGTGATTTGGAGAGCTCTTAACTACCTTAGCTCAGAGGGAAGGAAAATCAGATGGAAAGAATGTGTAAGGACATAGATACAAGTTCAGAAAAATACCTGTTTTTGGAGATAGTAAGAGAACAAATTATTGGCTAAGAAGGTTTTCTATATAGTTATGGGTTTAGCACCTTATGTGATCCAAACTTCTATATTTTAACTGCTTTTTAGGGAAATATTTCTTACTTTTTTTTTTTTTTTGGCTGCATTGGGTCTTTGTTGCTGCATGTGGGCTTTCTCTAGTAGTGATGAGCAGGGGCTACTCTTCGTTGTGGTATATTGGCTTCTCATTGTGGTGGCTTCTCTTGCTGCAGAGCACTGGCTCTAGGTGCGTGGGCTCAGTAGTTGCGGCGTGAGGGCTCTAGGGTGCGTGGGCTTCAGTAGTTGTGGCACATGGGCTCAGTAGTTGTGGCTCACGGGCTCTAGAGCGCAGGCTCAGTAGTTGTGGTGCATGGGCTTAGTTGCTCCATGGCATGTGGGATCTTCCCAGACCAGGGATTGAACCCATGTCCCCTGCACTGGCAGGCGGATTCTTAACCACTGCACCACCAGGGAAGTCCCAGGGAAATATTTCTAAAACACTTCATTAATCTCCTTGTTTTCTAACACAAAGTATTCTGAACACATGTTATAATGTCTAGGAGCTGTTAATGTGGACATTAGTGTTTCTCTGTGCTGCTGATGCTGGTGAAGATATAGGTGTGGACTGTACGGGTTGCAAGGCTAACCAGTTCCTTGTATACGGCCAATAAATTCCTCTCCCAAACTCTAATTTGAAAAGATACATGCACCTCAATGTTCATAGCAGTACTGTTTACAACAGCCAAGACATGGAAACAACCTAAATGTCCATCAACAGAAGAATGGATAAAGAAGATGTGGTATATATGTACAATGGAGTAAAAAAGAATGGAATAATACCATTTGCAGCAACATGGATGGACCTAGAAATTATCATACTAAGTGAAGTAAGCCAGACAGAGAAAGACAAATATCATATGATATCGCTTATATGTGGAATCTAAAAAAGTGATACAAGTGAACTTATTTACAAAACAGAAATAAACTCACAGACATAGAAAACAAACTTATGGTTACCAAAGGGGATAGTGGGGCGGGGGAGAGAGATAAATTAGGAGTTTGGGATTAATATATACACACTACTATATATAAAATAGGTAAACAACAAGGACCTACTGTATAGCATAGGGAACTATACTCAATATCTTGTAATAACCTACAATGGAAAAGAGTCTGAAAAATATATATATATTCATTGTAAATTAACTATACTTCAGTAAAAAATGATACTTAAAAAAATTCCTATCCCATTTGGTGGAAACATTTTACTAATTTTGACCAATGCTAACTCAACATTTATGGAACTGCCCAAACAAATCTTTTTTTTTTACTATATTTACTGATTTTTTTTCAGTAAAACATCCAAAATCTTGAGTAAACCTGCTGGCAGTCTTAAGACTCTCTAAGAATGACAAACACATTAGTTTTCTTTTCTTTTAAAAGGGTTGGGGAGATTTTGATAATGATAGAAACAGGGACTCTATTTTAGAATCAGATATGAAGTCATTCTCTTTTCTTTCTTCTCATTGTAGATTCTGAAGCATTTCCTCAAAGCCATTACCAGGAAAACGGGAGTTAACCATGGGTATTTTATAAAACTCACACCGATTTCTTCTTTTAAAAGAATAAAGAAAAACATTTCCCAAATGCCTTAGGCTTTCACCAAAAGTCTTTACAGTGTAACCTCTTGAGATCCTCTCTGGTTCTAGGATTTTTATTATTTTTTTACTGTATTCTTTGTCAGGAGTAGCTTTGTGCTCATGGTGTTTGCAAAAGAAACACTTGTGAGGCCCAGGGAGTATGTCTACCAGGAAGTACTTATTATTATCACAACTACTGATGATAATAGTAAATAGATATTGAAACACTATATATAGAGCAGTATGCTCTGCATTTTATTCACATTAATTCATTTAATCTTCAAAATGACCCTTAGGAGGTAGCTACTGCAGGTTGATAACGTCTTACCTGAAACCCTAGGGGCCAGATGCTTTCAAATTCAGAGTTTTAAAAAGGTAAACACAGAGCATATACCCTATGTTACATAGTATCCTTAGCAGCGTCCCCTGTAATCAAACACATTAATATTTCTGCAGTTGCAGTGTTTGAGTCTGCAAACCAAGGGGGATAAATAAAGGTTAAGTAGTCTCACGTCAGTTCAGATTAGGTTTTTCTGCCAAATGAGTTTGGGTCTGAAACTTAAAAAATTTTTTTCCCCAGTTTTTAGAACTTATTGGATTTTGGAATTGCAATAAGGGATTTTGGACATGTGATATTATTATTTTTCATTTTATCTATGAGCAAACTGAGGTTTAGCGAGGCTGAATAATTTGCCCAAAGCCACGCAGCCTCTAAGTGCAGAGGCAGAAGGCCACTAAGCCAGGTCTGTTGGTAAAATCCAAAGTGTTAGATAGATCTGCCGATTCCAGAGCTGGTGCTCCTAACCACCAGCACACAGCTCCTGCATGAACCAGAGCACTGAATGCCATAATCAGAATAGTGAGGGACAGGTCACTCAAAGTTTCCCTGGAGACCCAATCAAGCATGGACTTCGAGTACAGCTCAAAGAGATCCAGAGAGTCTGAATGAGACTACATTTCTTTAAAGCTTACCTCTTCTTTGGGCATGAATTTCACTTGCATGTTGGACCTCTCACCAGGATCCAAGACCCCAGAAGTGGGCTGAATCTCAAAGATCCGCGTCTTTGGCTTTAATTCAGCACATAGTTTCCGTCTTAAGTACTTTGGCATGTGTTTCTCCAACTGGTAAATAAATAGTAGACAATTAGACCATTTTCTTTGGAAAATGCCTCCACCCTCCACCCACTCCATCTATGTTTACTGATTACTTCCCAGGTGTCAGGGGATGTGCGGATACCCGGGGCACAGAGATAAATAAGACAATTCGTGAGATAGCATGGCCTGATAGTCCTTGAGTGCTGGGCTGAGGGCCTACATTTTATTCAGGGGGCAATGGTTGTCACTGAAAGTCTTTGGGCAGAAGGGTGAAATGAAGAGAGTGAAGGATTAGAATTATAAATCTGACTTAAATGGAGATGGAAAAAAGGGGACAATGGGCCACAATTCATTTACCTTGCTAACTTGCTTATGGGTGTGGATAAACCATTCACAAGGCACTTGGAGGTGATTGGAAAGCTGAATAGTTTCCACGAGGCACTGTCCACACTGAATTGTGGCAAACTCCACTTTTCCACAAGACAGTGTCATACTGGGAATGGTAACCTCGGCTTGGAGACAGATGTGAACTGTTGGCCCTCCAACCACCTAGAGTGGGCATAAAATCGTTGTTACCACGTAGCATGGGATTGGAGGAAGAATCACGGCTCTGAAATAGTAACTGGATCATCACAGGGGCGATCAGCAAGCAGAGCTGGAAGCTGGGGGGGATCAGCTGGGCCTAGTGATGCATCTTACCTTGATGGGCAGAATGACCTTTTTGTTTCCAACAGAAAGACTGGCCCCTTGGGCATCAAATCTCACTTCAAATGTTTCCGTTTCACAGTAAGGCAGATTCTTCACACGATCTAGCTCAATACTGAAGCCTGGACCAAGACAAACAAAATTTCTTTGTGGAAAAGAAAAGTAGCAATCAAGAGCTGCTCTAGATACAGCCCATCGGAGGCAGGATGACCACTCAAAGTATCAATTAATGGCCCAACAATTCTTTCAGCTGATCCCAGAAGAAGCACTCCAGGACAGTACAGATGGGCATCGTGTTAGAAATGACAGAGTGCAATAGGAAGGGTCTCCAGCCTGGTTACCTGTGTTGTGAAGGACACGCTTTTCTGCATGGAAGGACACTGGGAAGTGACTGGTGTTGGTGATCTTGATGATGTGGGTTCGGACGTCACCAAGGATGATGTAGCCAAAGTCTAGGATATATTCTGGCAGCTGGACTCTGAAACGGTTAACAAGGTCTTCTTACCACTCACATTTCCAAAAGTGCGAGACTGTGAGGCTCTCTTCCATCTCCTCTGCAGAATTCTATTCTCTGGAGTAGAGAACCACCACTCTCCAGAATGGAGACTAGGAACAAGACACTTCCCCGAGAAGACCACATTGCTGCTTTAGCCATCATCCCTAAACACATTCAGTGCTGGTCCTTAAGGACCTGAAACCAGTCCATCTATTCGACAAAGTGGGAGGTTTCTGACTAAGAGGCAGAGACCTGCCTGGTTGGCTGGCTGCTAGAGAACGGCAGACATGTAAGGCGAGTGGATTTCATCCCTACATAGTCAGTCATTAATTCAGGGAGCACTCTGGTGGAGGGCACCGCTGGCTCTGCTACACTCTGAAACAAACACGACATGGAAGGGTGCTCACTTGATCGGTTTGCGGTGACTCCGATGGCAGAGGTTGTCCATGGAACCAAGGACAATTGATTTCTGATGTTCTGTGGCATAGTCTTGGACTATAAGCCGCTCTACTTCCATCTGGAGTTGAGCATTTAACTGGAGCAAGAGAGAAGAGCAAGTAAGCAAATTCTTTGAGAACATGCATTCTCAATGGGGGCAATACCACCTTTAAGGGGGCGAAAGTTGCTTCATGGAGGGGAGAGTGAGAAAATCTTAGATATTACAATGGCTTGTGGCCCTCCAAAGGGCCACAGTAAATAAATAGATATACAGTATATCTGTGGTGTTAAAATTTTTGTTGGGGTTTAAGGTGGTTAAACAAACTGTACATCTATGCCACGGAGTATTACTGAGCAATGGAGTAAGGAATGAACTATTTATGTTGATGGATCTCAAGGGCATTATGCTGAATGAAAAAAAAATAATCTCAAAAGGTTACATACTGTATGATTCCAATTACATAACTCTTCTATACTCATAACAAGGTTATAGAGATGGAGAACTATAGTGGTTGCCAGGGGGAAGGGGTAGGGAGATTGGGGATGGCTATAAAGGAGAAGCATGTAAAGGCAAAAACAAATTAAAAATAAGAGACTCAAGGGAGTTCCCTGGTGGCCTAAGTGGTTAGGATTCCGGGCTTTCACTGCTGAGGCCCTGGTTCAATCCCTGGTCAGGAACTGAGATCCTGTAAGCCATGAGGTGTGGCAAAAAAAAAAGAGGCTCAATTCTCCCTGTTGAAAATAAGGGTAGAGACTTCTTCCAGCTTCATTTTCAAGAAAACTTGTAAGTTCTTTCTCTGTCTCTTGGAAATATATATAAATCTTTTCATAGGCTAAGACTTTTTATCAGCTTCACAACCCAGGAACATCTTCCTTAAGGAGCTGGGAACCATCTCTTTGACATGTCATCATCAAGGAAGATAGAGCCCCATCTCCTATCCTCCCATTTCTGTGGGAGGATAGGAGCTCAACTTCAGAGGACCCTGTCATAAAAACACAAAAGGTTTGTTTTCCCTTTGGGTAAAGCCAATTAGCTAACACAGATGGTCACCCCAATTACCATGTGAATTCAGCATGAACTAAGCGTGACAAATGGTGCTGTCAAGTCCTCTTACTTGAGGACTAGTTATAGTTTTTACTTACGGACTAGTTACTATTTACCTTGAGAACATGTATATAATAGGTTGTATCTGCTTGGCTCTATAAAAGACTGAGATTTCTTTCTGTCTTTGCAATCTCCTAGCAGACTGACAGAGACACGGAGCACTTTCTGCTTTAATGTTTATCAATAATAAAGTTGGATTCTTTCTCTTCCACCTTTGTGGAGAGATTTTGTGGGTTGGAAAGAGATTTTTGCATATAATTCTATTTCCCCAGCGAGCACAAGGGATACTTACGGAGATGGAACACTTCTGTATCTTAACTGTGGTGGTGGATACACAAAGCTACACGTGAAAAAATTGGGTTAGAGCCACACACAGATGCAGATATGCAAACATACAGAGACATGCAGACATGCAGAGAGACAGACCCACGAGTACATATAAAACTGATGAAATCTGAATAAGCTCTATGGCTTGTACCAATGTCAGTTTCCTGGTTTTGATACTGTTCTATAGTTATGCAAGATGTTACCACTGGGAAAAACATTTTTTTGCAGCTTCCGGTGAATCTACTTCCTGTGCAGAGTGAAGCCAATCTTACCTCAGAAGATTCATCCTCAGGCACTTCCTCAGGTCTCTCTAAGTGGTCAAACATTTCATATTTGTTTTTTTCTAGTTTTTTTCTGGCCTGATTTAAGAAGATTTCATACTTCTCACATCCTGTGGGGGTTGGAAGGAGAAGGAAATCTGAATGGCTAGAAATATATGAATTATGCCTAAAACACAGACTCTAAGCTCAGGGAAAATAAAGTGAGAAGGGAAGTGAACTTTGTGAAACTTAGCCTGCCATGTTTTCTCTGCTTCAGAGGATAATTTGTGAGTGAGTAGAATTTATAAAAGAGAACTCACTGAGTTTTATGAGATTATGCTTTAGTGGGCTACCAACTGTTTCTCAAGAACTTAATGACAGTAACATCCTGAGTCACTCATAGGGTGACCAACTGGATCCCAGCTTTCTTGATACTTTCCCAGTTCTAGCACTGATGGCTGCACCACTTGGGAAACCCCTCCATGCTGGACAAACCCAGATGGATGGTCACCCTTTAGGTTGGTCTTCATGTTTATTAATTCTCTGTTAACAAAAAGAATATATTTGGTTCAAGTTGCTTTAACTATGACTAAATAAGCTACAGTCCCCTGAATCAGGCAGGCTGGGCAACGGGGGGAGAGATTTCACCAGTTCATCAGTAAGCCAGCGCAAATTCAAATGCTTGAGGGGCAAGGTAAGCAAAGTAATTAAAGTGCCTTCTATGAAACCATAGGAAGTGCTGGGACTGTGGTGAACTGGAGTACAGAAGACCCAACTAGTATTCAGATTTAAATTATTTTAAAGCCCTGTATTGGGCAAACATGTCTACTGCCATCATGAGGCCAGCTGGGCACCCAGTTTTCAACCGTGTGGCAAAGGCTTTTCTCCTTGACAATTATATGTAGAGTTGGACTAACCTCCAGCTGGCTGGAACTCTAGATACTAGAGTGTAACATGGTCTTAGATTTACTAATATTTGTGTTCATATTATCAGGGAGCAGACAATTAGGATTTAATGCATGATCATCAACAGGTGAGTCAGTGACTTTGGGGAGTGGGGTAGGAGGAAAGGCTGAGGTGGGAGGGCTTAGTCTGAAGCTGCTTAAGGAATGTAGATTTCAAAGAGCTTGAAGAGGGTTCATGAAGAAGAGTGAGAAGTTTCTCTTGACTCTTCATCCTGTAGTCCATGTCAGGAAGAAAGAGCCAGAGTCAGTCTGTGGCTAAAAGAGCTCCTGAGTTGAGCTTCAGGATCTGCCAAGACAGAAATATTCTGGTACAGAGGGATGGCTCTGGGTGCCACATGTTACCCAGAAAAGCCTTGGCTAAGGATGTGGGCAGACAATTAATAAGTCTAAATTAGCCTCCAAACTGTAATGCCAGCATAAGGGGTTGGAACCTTAGCTGCCTTTCTGTACAGTTTATATTGATATTTTGAGAATTGTATTCCTTGCAGTACAATCAGCCTTTGCCTTCTCAATGGCCATCTGTGAGTGACAACTCAGTGAGAGAGTGTAGCTGGAAGGAACATGCGATGGAGGAAAAGGCTTTTGGAAGTACAATGTCCTGATCCCTCTTTAAGTAATTTAATGATGGCAAAATTGGCCTGGGGTCTTAATTTGGGACTACCATGGACCCTATCTTGTCTTACTCATCTCAGGTCACCAAGTCAATTTCAACTCTTGACGTTTTTTGCAATTCAGGAATAACACAAAGGGGAACTTGTGAGGACTGCCAAACAAATAATGCGAGTTGCCATCAACCTTATAATAAGCAGCTAAAACACATCTTGTCATCCTATAGAGGGTAGAAGTACCTTTGAGGTTCCTGGGGAGATCGACGCAGATTCGGGGAAAGATTCCCTCTCCACTCAGAGTAATATTTTCTGGGTCCAGGTGGGCAATCTGTATCTGGAAGCTCCTTTGAAAGATCTCAGGTACTCCAGGTAAGTAGTAAACCTTCAACACCTGCTCTTTATGGGAACCGATAAAACCCTATACAGCAGAAAGACCAGAGAGAATTTTTAAATTTACGTAAAATTTACGTAAAATTTATGTAAAATTTACGATGGACTCTTGCTTCTGGCAGTTTGATGGACTAGATAATCCCAAGGGCCTAGTGTGCTATACTGTCCACTCACATTCCTCCTCCAAGATTCATTCCTATGAAGGTATGAGAAAATGACAAACAATGGAAAAATAGGCAGCATATGTGGGCACGCATTTCATAAAAGAGGAAACAGAATGGCAAACAAACAGTAAAGCTGCTTATCCTTATAAGTAATCAGGGAAATGCAAATTAAGATCATAATGAAAAAAATTTTAAATCATAAGATTGGCAAAGCTTGCCAAATTTCTTAAGACTATGCATCAAAAGAAACTCACATTTCAATACATCTGGTGGGAATGTCAATGGGAAAGATCACTGTGAAAACTGCTTTAGTGGAGATAGCTTCAAGATGGTGGAGGAGTAAGACGTGGAGATCACCTTCCTCCCCACAAATACATCAAAAATACATCTACATGAGGAACAGCTCCTACAGAACACCTACTGAATACTGGCAGAAGACCTCAGACTTCCCAAAGGCAAGAAACTCCCCACGTACCTGGGTAGGGCAAAAGAAAAAAGAAAAACAGAGACAAAAGAATAGGGATGGGACCTGCACCTCTGGGAGGGAGCTGTGAAGGAGAAGAAGTTTCCACACACTAGGAAGCCCCTTCACTGGCGGAGATGGTGGGTGGGCAGGGGGAAGCTTTGGAGTCACGGAGGAGAGCGTAGGTGCAGAGGGCAAAGCAGAGAGATTCCCGCACAGAGGATCAGTGCCGACCAGCAGTCACCAGCTTGAGAGGCTTGTCTGCTCACCCGCTGGGGCAGGCGGGGACTGGGAGCTGAGGCTCGGGCTTCGGAGTTCAGACCCCAGGGAGAGGACTGGGGTTGGCTGCATGAACACAGCCTGAAGGGGACTAGTGCGCCACAGCTAGCTGGGAGGGAGTCCGGGAAAAAGTCTGGACCTGCCTAAGAGGCAAGAGACCATTGTTTCGGGGTGCACGAGGAGAGGGGATTCAGAGCACCGCTTAAATGAGCTCCAGAGATGGGCGTGAGCTGCGGCTATCAGCGCAGACCCCCGAGACGGGCATGAGATGCTAAGGCTGCTGCTGCCGCCACCAAGAAGCCTGTTGCAAGCACAGGTCACTATCCACACCTCCCCTCCTGGGAGCCTGTGCAGCCCGCCACTGCCAGGGTCCCGTGATCCAGGGACAACTTCCCCGGGAGAACACACATCGTGCCTCAGGCTGGTGCAACATTATGCCGGCCTCTGCCGCTGCAGGCTCGCCCCGCATTCCATACCCCTCCCTTCCCCGGTCTGAGTGAGCCAAAGCCCCCTAATCTGCTGCTCCTTTAACCCCCTCCTGTCTGGGTGAAGAACAGACGCCCTCAGGCAACCTACACGCAGAGGCGGGGCCGAATCCAAAGCTGAACCCCAGGAGCTGTGCGAATAAAGAAGAGAAAGGGAAATCTCTCCCAGCAGCCTCAGGAGCAGCAGATTAAATCTCCACAATCAACTTGATGTACCCTGCATTTGTGGAATACCTGAATAGACAATGAATCATCCCAAAATTGAGGGGGTGGACTTCGGGAGCAACTGTAGACTTGGGGTTTGCTTTCTGCATCTAAGTTGTTTAAGGTTTTATGTTTACCTTAGTTTAGTATTTAGAGCTTATTATCATTGGTAGATTTGTTTATTGATTTGGTTGCTCTCTTCCTTTTTTTTTAATATATATATTTTTCCTTTTTCTCCTTTTGTGAGTGTATATGTGTATGCTTCTTTGTGTGATTTTGTCTTTATAGCTTTGCTTTTACCATTTGTCCTAGGGTTCTGTCTGTCAGTTTTTTGTTGTTGTTGTTGTTTTTAGTATAGTTTTTAGCACTTGTTATCATTGGTGGATTTGTTTTTTGGTTTGGTTGCTCTCTTCTTTCTTTTGTTACTTTTAAAAAAATAATGTATTTTTTATTTTATTTTATTTTATTTTATTTTATTATTCTTTCTTTCTTCCTTTCTTTTTTTTCCTCCCTTTTCTTCTGAGCCATGTGGCTGACAGGGTCTTGGTGCTCCAGCTGGGTGTCAGGCCTGATCCTCTGAGGTAGGAGAGCCGAGTTCAGGACATTGGTCCACCAGAGACCTCCTGGCCCCACATAATATCAAACAGCAAAAGCTCTCTCAGACATCTCAATCTCAATGCTAAGACCCAGCTCCACTCAACGACCAGCAAGCTACAGTGCTGGACACTCTATGCCAAACAACTAGCAACACAGGAACACAACCCCACCCATTAGCAGAGAGGCTGCCTAAAATCATAATAAGGGCACAGACACCACAAAACATACCACCAGAGGCGGTCCTACCCACCAGAAAGACAAAATCCAGCCTCATCCACTAGAACACAGGGACCAGTCCCCTCCACCAGGAAGCCTGCACGACCCAATGAACCAACCTTAGTCACTGGGGGCAGACACCAAAAACAACGGGAACTATGAACCTGCAGGTTGCGAAAAGGAGACCCCCAAACATAGTAAGTTAGGCAAAATGAGAAGACAGAGAAACACACAGAAGATGAAGGAGCAAGGTAAAAACCCACCAGACCAAACAAATGAAGAGGAAACAGGTAGTCTACCTGAAAAAGAATTCAGAGTAATGATAGTAAAGATGATCCAAAATCTTGGAAATAGAATGGAGAAAATACAAGAAACGTTTAACAAGGACTTAGAAGAACTAAAGAGCAAACAATGATGAACAACACAATAAATGAAATTTAAAATTCTCTAGAAGGAATCAATAACAGAATAACTGAGGCAAAGAACAGATAAGTGACCTGGAAGATAAAATAGTGGAAATAACTACCACAGATCAGAATAAAGAAAAAAAGAATGAAAAGAATTGAGGACAGTCTCAGAGACCTCTGGGACAACATTAAATGCACCAACATTCGAATTATAGGGGTCCCAGAAGAAGAAGAGAAAAAAGAAAGGGACTGAGAAAATATTTGAAGAGATTAGAGTTGAAAACTTCCCTAATATGGGAAAGGAAATAGTTAATCAAGTCCAGGATGCATAGAGAGTCCCATACAGGATAAATCCAAGGAGAAACACACCAAGACACATATTAATCAAACTATCAAAAATTAAATACAAAGAAAAAATATTAAAAGCAGCAAGGGAAAAACAACAAATAACATACAAAGGAATCCCCATAAGGTTAACAGCTGATCTTTCAGCAGAAACTCTGCAAGCCAGAAGGAAGTGGCAGGACATATTTAAAGTGATGAAAGGGAAAAACCTACAACCAAGATTACTCTACCCAGCAAGGATCTCATTCAGATTTGATGGAGAAATTAAAACCTTTACAGACAAGCAAAAGCTAAGAGAATTCAGCACCACCAAACCAGCTTTACAATAAATGCTGAAGGAACTTCTCTAGGCAGGAAACACAAGAGAAGGAAAAGACCTACAATAACAAACCCAAAACAATTAAGAAAATGGTAATAGGAACATACATATCGATAACTACCTTAAATGTAAAAGGATTAAATGCTCCAACCAAAAGACATAGACTGGCTGAATGGATACAAAAACAAGACCCGTATATATGCTGTCTGCAAGAGACCCACATCAGGCCTAGGGACACATACAGACTGAAAGTGAGGGGATGGAAAAAGATATTCCATGCAAATGGAAATCAAAAGAAAGCTGGAGTAGCAATTCTCGTATCAGACAAAATAGACTTTAAAATAAAGGCTATTACAAGAGACAAAGAAGGACACTACAGAATGATCAAGGGATCAATCCAAGAAGATATAACAATTGTAAATATTTATGCACCCAACATAGGAGCACCTCAATACATAAGGCAAATGCTAACAACCATAAAAGGGGAAATCGACAGTAACACAATCATAGTAGAGGACTTTAACACCCCACTTTCAAAAATGGACAGATCATCCAAAATGAAAATAAATAAGGAAACACAAGTTTTAAATGATACATTAAATAAGATGGACTTAACTGATATTTATAGGGATAAATTGGGAGACTGGGATTGACATATACATACTACTATATATAAAACAGATAACTAATACGGACCTATGTATAGCACAGGGAACTCTACTCAGTACTCTGTAATGGCCTATATGGGAAAAGAATCTAAAAAAGAGTGGATATATGTATATGTATAACTGAATCACTTTGCTGTACACCTGAAACTAACACAACACTGTAAATCAACTATACCCAAATAAAATTTTTTTTTAAATTCCGAAAAGGAGCCAACATTGAAAAAAAAACTAGGGAAAAATGCTAGTATAGGTTCAAGCTATTTAGAAGTGTTTTAAAAGTCATTTTTGAAGGGGCCTCATAATTTTGAACATATTTTATTGTTTTTTGATGTTACAAGTGATATATATTCTTTGAAGAAAAATTAGAGCATGAAGACAAGAAAAAATTTAATGAAGATCACTAGTGCTTACTACTGACACATAAATAATGATTAACACTGACTGGTGGATATCAATCCAGATTTTATTTAAATACACATACACACCCACACACACCCTGGGGGTCCATGAGCCCACTAGTGTTAATAAACTTATCTCCAACCCTCAAAGTGCCTGTGACAGTTAAAAATCACTGCCATCATTTCTATGAGAAGCCATTGCCTAATTCTCTTGCTTCTCTTGGCCTCCACTCTCTCACTTCCTTACATGCTATCTGCTTCAATCCAGATTTTATTTAAATACACATACACACCCACACACACCCTGGGGGTCCATGAGCCCACTAGTGTTAATAAACTTATCTCCAACCCTCAAAGTGCCTGTGACAGTTAAAAATCACTGCCATCATTTCTACGAGAAGCCATTGCCTAATTCTCTTGCTTCTCTTGGTCTCCATTCTCTCACTTCCTTACATGCTATCTGCTTCACTGAACAGAACTGAGCCTTGTCACCAAATTTCACAATACACTCACTCACATGAAGCATTTTATGAAATTTTGCACATTTTATGGAATGTGTGAGTGTGAGTGTGTATGTGGGGAGTGTTATAAGGTGGAATCAAATTGCAGTGTGCAGTGTTTCCCAGGATTCACCCTCTCACCCTCATTCTCTCTTCTCCTCACCCCTCTCTTGAGCAATCCACAAAATTCTCATTTCCTACAAAATTCTCTTTCTTCCTGCACTCAGTGCCCTGGAGGGTAGTGGGGTGGGTCTCAGCTTTTATCTTGAGCAGTAACAATGTATTTTTCCAATAACCAATAGTTCTCTCATGTTATTCTGGTGGAAAATTTTTCTCTATCTAGTTACATGTTCAAGCATTCATGTACACTGCAGGACTCTGTAAACATTTGTTTTCATTATAAGAATCTGGCCTTATAGCAGGAAATCTGGTTAATATAGAAAAGGAAAAACATACAGAGAAAAAAATCCCATTCGGAACCATAAAAACAACGTCCAGTTCAAAAGAAGGGGGAAGTGCAAAAAAGAGTTAACATAGCAGTCCTAAAACTGCTACTCTTAGAAAGGCCTGCTTGCAAAGTTGGTAAGAATGGCTCACTGTGCCTCAACTTTTTTGTGCAAACAACTATGGTTTATGCTGAACACCTGTTTTCTTTCTGGGAGACTGGAATTTTGGTATGCGCCAGGCAGAGGGTGTCTGTGTGACTGGGCCCCACTGGCACTGAGTCTCCAGTGGGCTTCTGTGGTAGCTCTCATATTGTGTAGTCACAGCTCATTGCTGGGGGATTAGGAGCATCTTGCGTGACTCCACTGGGAGAGGATTCTTGGATGCCTGCACCGGGTTTCTTCTGAACTTTGCCCCATGTGCTTTTTCCCTTTGCTGATTTTATTTTGTATTCTTTGGCTGGAATAAATCATAGTCACTAGTACAACTTATTGGTGAGTCCCCCTAGAGAATCGTTAAACCTGGGGGATGATCCTGGGGACCCATGACACAGGGATGATTCTGAGGAATAAGAGCAAATATATTCTATGAGTTCCTATAAGAAAGAAGAAAAAATAAGATAATATCTAATCCATGATCTCAATCAGATTCAAGAAGCCACTGTGTGTAAACAGCAGGAGCAGAGAGTCAGGGACAGGGAGTAACCCCAAACCAGGAAAAAGTATATGGGGATGAAAAACCCTTCTACTTCTGGTTCTGCAAATGCTGGTGACTGCACTGTTATAGCTCCCTCTCATGCTACAAGTGTAAGGATATTCTGTATAAGGCACAACAACAACAAAGGCAACAACAAAACTCTCTTTCAATGTATAGTGAGCTTGAAAGAAAATAGATCCTCTGATGCGAAAAAGAAACAGCGGGAACCTAGCCAGTGTGGTTAAGTTCAGAGCCTTTACTTGGTGGCCACAGGTGACCTCAGACCCAACTACAGTCCCTACCACCCAAGGACTGAAATAGAGGGATGCAGCCTGGACCCACGTGAGGGGGGCACACAGGGCAGATCCCTGCACGAGGCTGGAGCCATGAAGGGCGGCCACTCCTGTTACTTCTCTGCACTTCAGGGAAGAATCGAGGAAGCTTGTATCTCTCTGGGATCCTAGGTGGGGAAAATATGTATCCCATGGGAAACAGAATGCCCAAGCCTGTATCATGCATATGCGTGAAGTCTTCACGTACACTGACAGATCACTGTGGTTAATCCAGGTCAAAACATTAACTCAAGTAAAGCAACTATACTCCAATAAGAAAGAAAACAAATAAACAAAACATTAACTCAAAATCTGACCCCTTGGGGTACCTGGCAAAAACAACTGCAACACTATTGTAGCACCACCCTGCAATCCAGGGTGAATGAGGCTGTCTCAGAGAAAACGGTCTCAGTGGAAGATGATCCCAAGTCAAAAATTACATATCATACAGGGAAAGCATTGATAATGAAAGACAGTTAACAGTCACACAAATAGGAATAATTGTATCCCTAATAACTCAATTAGAATAACTTAAAAGAATCTACAAAATGATTAGTGATGAATGAAGAAATTAAAATCCCAGTGAAAGAGGTGAACAACAGGTGGAATTTTTGAAATGAAAAATATGATCACTGAAATTAGGAATGCAGAGTAGGGTTAGGAATGCAGAGTATAAATAGTAGATTATACTCAGTCGAAAAGAAAATTAGTTAACTGAAAAAGCTGAGGTAATTATCTTGAATGCAGTTTAGAGAGATAAAAAGTAAAGAGATACACATGTGACATATAGGTTTAGAAACATGGACAGAATGAGAAGGTCCAACATATGTCTAAAAGTTGCTTTAGCAGAAAAGACTGGAGAAAATAGGGGAGAAGCAATACTTGAAGATATAATAAATGAAAGACACATATCCTCAGAGTGAAGGAGTGGACCCACAGCCAAAGAAAAAGATATACTTGTGATTACTATGAAATGTATAGAACTGAACCACAATAAAAACACAACATACCAAACCTTGTGAAAGACAGCTAATACGGTACTTCGAAAGACACAATATTAATACCAAACAAAGAAGAATTCAAAGTAAAAAGCATTAAAAGGGAAGAAAGTGGCAATTTAAAATAGATAAAATATACAGTGCAGGATGAACACTTAATAGTCATTAAATCTTGTGTGTTAAATAAGACAGAAATGAAAATGGATAAAACAAAAATTTATATATTTTTTATATACCATTTTTAGTCTTTTATATACCAAAACCCTTTATAAACCATTCTTAGTCTTAGAAAACTTTTTATATACCATTCTTAGTCTTAGAATAATTAAACAGAAAAAGGGAAACAAGATTTGGATAATATAATTTAATGGAGGTTAATTTAATAAAGATTCATCATAATCTGCATTCTATAGTCCAGACAACATTGTTTCCAAACATTCACTGGTATTAAAATATCATTTTAGACCACTAAAATATACTAACAAACTAATAAAAGTAGGAATTGAGAAGGTCATATTACCTGGCCATGATATGAAAAACTCAGTATTAACTTCACATTAATAAGAGTTTAAATAACGAAAAGAAAAAGCTGAGTCATTTGGAAATTTGAAAAAGAGAAAAATATACTTTAAAATTACACTTGTAGATAAAACTACAATTCTAGACAACTTAGAAAATAATTAAAATTATAATGGTTGATATTAAAATGTATAAAATATGCAAAGTTAACTTCCTTTTTTCAATCTATAATTTTCTTTAAAATTACGAGATGGAGCTAAAGGTGTACTCAGCAAATGTGTACTCACATTTTTTCATTATTAATTAAGAAAGAAAGAAAAGTAGGCATTCAACTTAGGAAGAACATAAGAGTAAAATTCAAAAGAATATCTAAGACAAATTGGAAAAAGAAGAATTAAAAGGGAGTTGACTTAGTAGACATTAAGATGTATTTTAAAGCTATAACACTTAAAATAGTATACTATGGATGTAGGTACAGGCAAACAGATTAATAAAGAATAGAGAAACTAGCAATAGACCCAAATATATGTGATAATTTAGGGGAAGAATAGACTCTATCATCCAAGATGACAGCACTTTTATCTTTGGATTGTAAGATTATGAACAATTATAATTTCATTCTTTATCCTTTTTCATATCTTTCAATTTTTCTATAACAATTATGTATTATTTTCATGATGAGAAAAACTCGACAAAAATTCCTTAAAACTGTTAGATTAACGTAATATGTACAAGGAACCATCTCTTCCATTTGCTTCTAAAACCAATACGGCTCACTGCAGTCTACTGGTGTTTTCACTACTGCTAACAAAAAGCTGCTTTTATTTGTTGTAGTCAGAGTAGAGGAGGCCCTCGGCTTCAAGGAATTACAAGGGAAGTGTGAGGACATAAATGGAAATAAACTATTCTTATGATCATGAAAAAAAAATCCATGGGATTGTATATCTTGTTCACTGTTTAACCCCTGGTGCCTGAAGAGTGCCTGGCTAATGGAGGACACACTAAATAGTTGTTTAATGAATGAAGGAAGGGCTTGGATATATTTATTTTTCTTGTCTCTGAGAGCTTGTTAGTTTTAATTAAAAAAAAAAAAATCACACCCATAATCCTGGCAGTGAATGTTTAGCATAATCTCAGCCTCTGGGGTGTGGCTTGCAGGTCTGGGTTTGGGCCCCTCCTACCATCATCAGGTGGCCGTCATGGGTGGGGGGGGTGGATGGGCTACTTACTGAGAGAGGCTGGAGGAGTGGCACTCCCGGCAGAAGGTTGTCTGGCGAAGACTGGGGGTCAGTCAGAACGCTGAACTCAAAGCCAACTTTCCCAGTGTTCTTGAGTGTGATTTCACTCTCTGTGACATGGTCGAACAGCTCGAGAGGAGAAGAAGGAGAAGAGTGACTCCTCTGTCACCCACCCTCTGGGATGCTGCTGTCATCCCGACAAAGGCAGGTAGACAAGCATGCCTCACAGACACGGATTTCATTTTCCACGAGGTAGATGCTGGCCAATCCACATTTCAGGATCACAACCAGGTGCCTGCTGGGCGGGAGGAGCACTCGACCCTGGAGACTGGCTCTGTCTTAGGTCTTCTAACAACTAATTTAGTTTAGTACGGCTATGGGGTGAGCATTTCACCTCCCTGAACCTCTGTTTCTTCACCACAAAGAATTCATATTAGAGGATCTTAAAGTAAGCTTTTTTATATTACGAAGATTTGCTTTTTTAGATAAGATTTGAGTTCAGAATTTTCTAGAATGAATTTTTCTATTTTTATGGAGAGACAGGGGAGTAATAGGCCAGCCATATTCTTTTTCCTGAGATTTTGCTAACATAATTCAGAGGGTCCAGTAACCACAAACTGAAGCCACTTCGGGGGCTCTTAGGACAAACTAGGGGAAGAATTAGTTGCTACAAAGGAAGCACTCTGAGCTGAGCCAAAACCAATTGCCCAGAAGACCCTGGAGATAAGGAGTGAAAGAAAATTCTATCTGGTCAAAGTAACGCACAAGGTGTCAATAGGTGTTATGTGAATTTGATTTTAGGCACAATCTTTAACCTGTAAATATATATGCACACAGACAATTCAGTAATAATAATAATAAAAAATAATAATAATGCAGTGGCTATATAATGGGGGGTCTAGTTCCCATTCATATTTGGTAGGAGATGTGGTATCTGAGTACATAACACAAATTCTAACTGGGGAGAGAAGATGTACAGACATAGAATTAACTGACAATTATTCCAAAGCAAGATTTAGAAAGTACATTATATTATGGCAAAGACTCTAAGTGTCAAGAGAATGTAGTGTAAGAGGAAGATAACTGAGGGATGGAGGTGAGCTGGGTCTTACAGTATGTGTGACTGTGGAGTTGGCAGAGCGGAGGATGAGATAGATAATATAATAGGAAAAATGGAAGCAAAAAGGGTTGGGCTGCATTAGGGCCAGTGGGTAAACCAGCTTGGCCATAAATGAATTAGTGGTTTATAATGGGAAATTATGAGAAACAAAGTTTAATACGTAAGGAGCATCAGTTAATAGAGGGGCTTAGGATACCTTTACTCAGGTGGAGGAACCTGGCTCTGATCCACAGAGTGACTTACGATTGAAGGCCTTCTCTGACTCAGGCACAGTACTGACCAGACACTTTACTTAAATAACCATAACCACCTGGTGAAATAGGAATTGCAACCCCATTCCCATTTTAGAGATGAGGGATACTGAGACTTGGAGAGGTTAGGTGATGTGCCCAAGGTCATAGTCAGTAGGGAGTAAAAGTAGGATAACATCCCAGTTCTTCTGACTACAAAACAATGTTCTTTTCTCTATGCAATCATTTTTGCTCTTTTCCCAAGGCAATTTTGGGAAAATCTACCTGGCAATGATATTTAGATCAGTTATTGATAGAAGCCAGAAATGCACTGTAATCCCTTGCTTCCATGGGTCCGTGGGCCAACAGCATCGACATGACCTGGGAACTTGTCAGAAATGCAGACTCTCAGGCTCCACCCTGGACCTACTGAATCAGAATCTGCACTTGAACAAGATTCCCAGGTGATTCGTATGCACATCACAGTTTGAGAAGAACTGCTGTAATAATTTAGGCATGGCTTGAGATCCTGCAGTGTGATAATCGCAGTGGTGATGGGAAAGGAAAACCAACTCAGAGGAATTATGCTTGATGAATTAGCAAACCCCGGGCCTGTAAGGATGTGGGGAGCTGAAGGACAGAATGCAGTGGAAAATTCCTTGGAGGTCGTAAACTCAAGGGACTGAGAAGGGAGTAGTCCTATTGAAAGAAACAAAGAGGGTGGAATGGGCTTTTGGACTGAGAATAAAGATGCAAATTTTAGTGTCTAACATGCAGAATTTGAGGAGACAATGAGAAAAGCAAGTGAAAATGTCTGGCAAATGGTTGGCAGTGGGGGGATGATCAGGCTTAGGAAGCAGCTTAGGGGTCCAGGATAGGGGTGATGGTGAGACTATGCTGACTGGGGTTCCAGGAGAGATGAGAGCACAAAGACTATGACTGATGTTTAAGGCAAACCCAGAAAATCTCCTCCCGATGGCTGGCAATACCTGTAATCCACAGTTAATGTCCTTGGTGTCAAAGGAATAGTTGACCAGGGAGGCCTCGCCCCTTAGTATTATCTCATAGGTGGGCCCTCCTTCCACTTCACACAGAGCTTTAGCCTGTGCAATGATGTCACAGTGTCCATAGAAGGTGAAAGACATCTGGTGGCTACTGTGTGGCCGCAGCACTCCATAGAGAGGCAAAATATCAAACACCTGCAGAGGAAGTCATTCCATATGAGAGTCTGCAAAGGGCAAGCTAAAGTTCAGCCAATTTACAGATAGATTCTTGACTTTACCTTGTTTGACTTCATGAAAGGTGACTAGCCTAGCACCCTGAAAATATATGATGATAAGGCAGTAACAGTGCTCGGGCAAATTTAAATTTCTAACTTGGGGCAGGGGCTCAGTAAGAAGAATTGTATCAGATGACTCCAGGGCCCATGAGGTGTTACTTACTTCTTCTATCCCAATGGAAAACATTTCATCCCGTTCAAAGATCCATGGCGATTCCTGAAACTCCGCCTGGCTCTGGTTTGTGTCTATTCTTTCTGTTTCAGCAGAGTTCATTTTTAATCCCTGGGAATTAGAGGTGTGAGGAAAAACTCGCAAACATTTATAATCTGTCATCAATATGCTCCTCCCCCTCGCTGACAGAAAAATGAAGTATGTTGTATATATTTTTTAAATAGCACTTTTTTTTTTCCTATGGAGATAATTGGAGAGGTGTCCAAGATGCATGTACAAGGATGTTTACTTCAGTGTTATCTGTAATAGCAAAACTTTGGAAGTAAACCAAATGCCTATCACTAGGGGATCACTTTAAATGAAGTGTGTGTGGTACTGCTATCCATGGAGGATGATGCAGTGTATATTTATAAACCAGGGATGATGCACCCAACATATTACTGAGTAAGAAAGCAGTTCCATTTATGTAATATTACACAGCCCTATGTACCACACCTGCAAGTGTGAGTGTGTATAAATTCACTCAGAGATCTGCATATGCAAATAGAGATATCTGGGAGGTTATTTGCTGAAATTTTTCTATGAATGGTGGGATTTTGAGAATTTTTGCTTTCATTTTTCTGTATTCTTGAATTTTCTATGACATCTTTCAAAATATATATAAAAGAATTAACATTTAAAAGACAAGTGTTTTATATGCACACACATACTTATTCTAAAAAATGTGGAAAATACAGAAAGCTTCAAAGAAAGAAATACAAATCAATCATTAGATTATTCTGCAGATATATATGTGTGTGTGTATAGTGTGAGTATATATGTATATATATTTGTATACTGATTTTTTCAGTTAACATTATAGCATGAGTGATACCCTCCCATATGACTAAATATTCTTTACAAGCATCATTTAAAATACTTTAAAAAACAGAACATGTAGTATTTTTTACTTAATATATCAGAGATTGCTCCAAATCAGTAAAGAGAGAACTTTTTCATTTTCTAAAAAGGATTTCATAGTACTGCCTTGTGCAGATGTAATTTAATTTATTTGACCAGTCTCCTATTGGGGGAATTAAGTCGTTTCCAATTTTTCTTGCTTTTACCAACAAAGCTGCAGTGTACAAGGATACTTGCACGTCTTTATGTAAACATAAAGGTGTATCTGGAGAATAATATTTTAGCAGAGGAATTGTGCATTTTAAATTCTGATACACCTGCCAGATTGCATGTCATAGAGGCTACACCAATTCATACTCCTACCTACGAAGTGTGAAAATGCTTGCTTTCCCCGACTCTGCCACTATTGAGACAAACCTTATTTAAAAGATTGCATAGTATCATGGACATACAGTAATTTTCCTAATTTTTTGCTATTTCTAAACTGTTTTAACACACATCTTTGTAATTCTGATGATTTCCTTAGGCCATCATTCTAGAAGGAGAATTTAAGAGTATGAATCTGTAAACTCTCTCAATCTCCTCTTTGTTTTTACTATGGAATCAGTTCTCCTTTTGTAGCCTCTATCTAGGGGCTGGGAAGAGCACAAGATCGCCAAGGTTAGAGGTAAATGGCTTTTCCATTACAGAAAAAATCTATTTGCTGAGGTGTCTGGGTTCTCACTGAGGTGTTGGTTCTGTGGGTGTTTGGTTGGGAAGTAACCCGGATAAAGATGTGCAGCCCACCCGCCCCAGGGAAAGGAAACCATACATCTGAGATGGCCATGATGGATACTTGTGCTTTTTTGGTCTCTCTTTCTTCAGATCCAACTTCTTCATCCACAAGGATAGTCCTGGGGAGTTTAATGAAAATGTGGAGAATCACTCATTTGGCAACCATCACAACACAGTTTTCAGCTGCATGATGGCCCTGTCTTCCTCTCCCCTCTATGGCACCCCAAAGAATAAGTGGGGTTCTCATTCAAGGGACACCTTTCTCAAGGGTCAGCTGGTCAGTGCTCTGTTACTACCTGCCCCCAAACATGCAGTCTAGGGCATCAAACTGGTCCATTTTCCATAGGCCCTAACCCTTCTTTTCCTGGGCTATCAAGCCCTTGTCTGACTTACAGAAAGTTCTCAGAAGCTCTGGCAGTTCTTCAGACAACTTGGGTGTGTCCCCAGGGCCGGAACATTTTATTGTGAGAATAAAACATGTGGCCAATTGTCATATGCTTTTCTGCTTTCTACCCTTGACCTGACCCTGGCTTGGCAGATGGAGAGGGCAACATGATCGGAAGGGCTCAGTCCCTCAGGACTCAGGAGGCTATGATCCCCTGAGAGCAGAGATGACTTTCAACTCTGTATCCCAGATGCCCCCTCCAGGGCCTAACACAGAGAAGGCACTCATTAAACTGCTGGATGAATACATGAAAGACGAGTTTGAGAATGTAAGTCAGTGTAGAGAAAAGAATGCTATATAAAGAAATCCATTCTGGCTTTGCCTTTGCACTTACTTAACAAAATCACTCAGATCCATCTCGGGGGACTCTATTGCTGGGACTGCTGCCGAGCTGACAGATGCCAAGGTTACTGGGATGGATTCCACCTGGGACAGGAGGGCACCGTGGGGCTTCCTTGGCCACGTCACAAACCTACAAAGGCATGGGGATGGAGGGAAAGAGTCACATCAGCTGTTGCAAGTCAGTGCCTGGGTAGGCTCTTGGTTTCTAAGGCCAAACTCCAAATCCTAGACGAGGCAGGTTGAGAAGGGACTGCCCTACACCCTCTCTTGGATTTACCTTCTTCAAATCATATCTGAGGTTTCATTTTTTCCAAAAGATTGCTGACCACCCCCTCCCACTCTGGGTCCAGTGTCTTTCCTCTGAGAACCCACGGCACCTGGGTTTCCCCTCTCACACTTGTTTTTCCCCTTCCTGCTAGACGGTGAGCCCCCTGAGGACTTGTATCTAATACACCATCTAACACAGTGCCTGGCCTGCAGGGGGCACTCAGCATGGCTAGGAATGAATGAGTCACCAGGGCTCCTGCCCCCAGATAACCAGAAAGCAGGATGAGGATGCGAGGCACTCACTCTCGGGTCCTGTTAGTGAGGGCTCAGCCTTTGTGGCACCCTGCCTCCCATCATGCTTGCTCTGGGCGCCTGGACTGCTCCACCCTGGTCCTGGCCCTGCATTTGCTTTGCTGCCACTCCAGTTCTCAGAGCAGAGGGCCAAGGGGGAAATTGGTGACTGCACCAGCTGGTGCTGAAGCCCTTATGCCCAGGTTTCATTGAATTGACGTCATAAAGGCCAAAGTGGTGGGGTTGCCCCCATTCTTCCTGTTTCCCCAGGGTGCATGTGGCTTTTTTAGGGACTTCTCCCCTCCCCCATCTCAGGCCCCTTATATTAATTTCAACCCAATTTCACTTTGATATTCATTCTTGCCCCACATGCTCTCTACTTTTTCTCAGAGGCTCAGCAGAGAAATGTTATCTATTATATGAAGGTCCCACCACTCTCCCATCTTCCCATTTGAAGAACTTTTTCCTGCCTCTGAAGTTTCACGGCATTTCATATGCACATCTTTTAGGATACTGTCCACTGTCTACCACGTACCTGAGTACCACTACCGGGTGTTCGACTACCAACTTCATGATTTCTGCCCTGTTGAGTATCATTTAATAAATCTATTTTACTGAGGTATAATTAACATACACTCATTTTATAAATACAGTTTGGTGAGTTTTTGCAAATACATACATACCAGTGTAACCACTACCATATTAATATACAGAACACTTAAAAAGTTTATCATTGGGCTTCCCTGATGGCACAGTGGTTAAGAGTCCACCTGACAATGCAGGGGACATGGGTTTGAGCCCTTGTCCAGGAAGATCCCACATGCCATGGAGCAACTAAGCCCGAGCGTCACAACTACTGAGCCTGCGCTCTAGAGCTCGCGAGCAACAAATACTGAGCCCACGTGCCACAACTACTGAAGCCCGGGTGCCTGGAGCCTGTGCTCTGCAACAAGAGAAGCCACCACGATGAGAAGCCTGCGCACTGCAACGAAGAGTAGCCCCCGCTCACCACAACTAGAGAAAGCCCACATGCAGCAACAAAGACCCAAAGCAGCCAAAAATAAATAAATAAAATAAATAAATAAATAACATTAAAAAAAAGAGCAATGTACTTGGAAAAAAAAAAACTTATCATCTTAAAAAGTTCCCTTGTAGCTGGAGGAATCAGACTCCCTGACTTCAGACTATACTACAAAGCTACAGTAATCAAGATAATATGGTACTGGCACAAAAACAGAAATATAGATCAATGGAACAGGATAGGAAGCCCAGAGATAAACCCACGCACCTATGGTCAACTAATCTATGACAAAGGAGGCAAGGATATACAATGGAGAAAAGACAGTCTCTTCAATAAGTGGTGCTGGGAAAACTGGACAGCTACATGGAAAAGAATGAAATTAGAACACTCCCTAACACCATACACAAAAATAAACTCAAAATGGATTAGAGACCTAAATATAAGACTGGACACTATAAAACTCTTAGAGGAAAACATAGGAAGAACACTCTGACATAAATCACAGAAAGATCTTTTTTGATCCACCTCCTAGAGTAATGGAAATAAAAACAAAAATAAACAAATGGGACCTAATGAAACTTAAAAGCTTTTGCACAACAAAGGAAACCATAAACAAGATGAAAAGACAACCCTCAGAATGGGAGAAAATATTTGGAAACGAATCAACAGACAAAGGATTAATCTCCAAAATATATAAACAGCTTATGCAGCTCAATATTAAAAAAACAAACAACCTAATCCAAAAATGGGCAGAAGACCTAAATAGACATTTCTCCAAAGAAGACATACAGATGGCCAAGAGGCACATGAAAAGCTGCTCAACATCACTAATTGTTAGAGAAATGCAAATCAAAACTACAATGAAGTATCACCTCACACCGGTCAGAATGGGTATCATCAGAAAATCTACAAACAACAAATGCTGGAGAGGGTGTGGAGAAAAGGGAACCCTCTTGCCCTGTTGGTGGGAATGTCAATTGATACAGCCGCTATGGAGAACAGTATGGAGTTCCTTAAAAAACTAAAAATAGAATTACCGTATGACCCAGCAATCCCACTACTGGGCGTATACCCAGAGAAAACCATAATTCAAAAAGACACATGCGGGGGCTTCCCTGGTGGCGCAGTGGTTGAGAGTCTGCCTGCCAGTGCGGGGGACACGGGTTCGAGCCCTGGTCTGGGAAGATCCTACGTGCCGCGGAGAGACTAGGCCCGTGAGCCACAATTGCTGAGCCTGCACGTCTGGAGCCTGTGCTCCGCAACAAGAGAGGCCACGATGGTGAGAGGCCCGCGCACCGCGATGAAGAGTGGCCCCCACCTGCCGCAACTAGAGAAATCCCTCGCACAGAAACGAAGACCCAACACAGCCATAAATAAATAAATACATACATAAAAAAAAAAAAAAAAAGACACATGCACCCCAATGTTCACTGCAGCACTATTTACAATAGCCAGGTCATGGAAGCAACCTAAATGCCCATCGACAGACGAATGGATAAAGAAGTTGTGGTACATATATACAATGGAATATTACTCAGCCATAAAAAGGAACGAAATTGGGTCATTTGTTGAGACGTGGATGGATCTAGAGACTGTCATACAGAATGAAGTAAGTCAGAAAGAGAAAAACAAATATCGTATATTAACGCATATATGTGGAACCTAGAAAAATGGTACAGATGAACCAGTTTGCAGGGCAGAAGTTGAGACACAGATGTAGAGAACAAACGTATGGACACCAAGAAGGGGAAGCAGTGGGGGGTGGGGGTGGGATGAATTGGGCGATTGGGATTGACACGTATACACTGATGTGTATAAAATTGATGACTAATAAGAACCTGCTGTATAAAAAAATAAATAAAATTAAATTAAAAAAATAAAATAAACACACACACACACACACACACAAAAGTTCCCTTGTGCCCCTACCAGTCAATTCCTCCCCCTCCCCCACCCCCGGCTCCAGACAAACACTCATCTGCTTTCTATCACTATAGATTAAGCTATGCCTATAGTTTCATATAAGTGGAATCCTAAATATGTATTCTTTTGTGTCTGACTTCTTTTGCTCAGCATAGTATGTTTGAGAATCACCTACACTGTAGCAAGGAGCAGTAGTCTCTTCTTTTTTTTTTATCACTGAGCAGTATTCCACAGTATGGATGATGACTAGTGTGTTTAAGCGTCTTCTTGTTGATGGACACCTTGGCTTTTTCCAGCTTTTAATAATAATGAATAAAGTTGCTAAGAACAATTGTGTAGAAGTCTTTGTGTGGACATATGTTTTCATTCCTCTTAGGTAAATTCTGAGGAAGGGAACTGCTGGATTGTATAGTATATGTATAACATTATAGGAAACTGCCAGTTTTCCAAAGTGGCTTTACACCAATTTACACTACCACCCACAGTGATGAGAGTTCCGGTTGGTCCACATCCTCACCCACACTTGGTATTCAGTCTTTTAAATTATAACTATTCAAATGCTTATGTACTGATAGCACATTGTGGTGTTAATTAGTAGGCTTATTTTAAAGGAAAATTTTATATCATTACTGTAAATTAAAAACCAATTGTATCTACCATATTTAGGAAAATCAATATGATGGGAAAAATTAATGTTATTATTTTCTTGCCTGGTGAAGACTCTGCGCTGACTCCCGCTTGCTCTTTTTAAGAAGTGAGATCAGTTCAGCTTCCCCTTGGGGAATCACTGGGCTAGCACCATCCAAGAACTGTGAGCTCTTGGAGGGCAGGGTCCAAGGTATTCCCTCTTTACAGCTCACATAGGCCAGGGTCTTATACACAGGGCATGAGCTCAATAGCTGGGCATCTCATTGAATGGATGGATGGATGGTTGAATGAGAACAGGTAAGCAGCATGCAGGGTAATTTGGCTATTCTGCACCTCCACCTCCACCCCATCCCCACCCGGGATGGCCTCAGAGAAGAGTAGAAAAGCTCTTTTCATCTTCTTGCACAAACTTCCATTTGGCTTCTTCCAGGCCAGGTGCCTCTAGTTCACATTATCTTAGGCTGAAATCACACCATTCTGGGCAGAGGACACAGAGGCTGGGTGCTGGGAAGCTCATTAAAGATTCCTGAACCTCATCCTTGGGTAAATTCTGATTTGGCAGGTCTCAAGTAGGGCCCAGGAGTTAGGTTTTTAACAGTCTTCCCAGGTGATTCTACTGTACAGCCAAATTTAGGACCCGCCGTGGGTAGGAAGGGCCAGAGGACGGCTAAGGGCTGGAGCTGGTAATTAATGTGGGGCATTCACTCAGCCTTACCAGCTAGAGACAGGGAAGATCAGCAGAGGATGATTCGGAGCACTTATTAAATCACCCCAGGCCAGCAGAGACACCTGGGGAGACTCTGCCAGATCACTGCCCCACATAACAGCACTCTCATCCAACATTTGCACCCCCCTGGGATGTTGTGCTGAATGAAAAAAAAAAGCAAATGGGGAATATCTGAAAAAGGAAAAATACTAAGCTGTAGAGTGTCTTCAGACCTGAGGAAAAACAACACCTCAGCTGACAATGATACCTGGACAATGGGGAAGCGAGAGTTCTTTTGGAAACAAAGGAGACCAGTAAAGCAGCCCAGCTGCTAATAGGTGGCAGACAGTGAAAACGTCACCATAATGAAGGCTTTAACTTATCAGTAAAATGGAAAACCTGCTCCAAAGAATTGAAATAGAATGTCGGTAGAGTTTTTTGGATCAGATTTTATTTTACTCTCAGGAACAGATGATTACTTTCCTGTTATGCTAACCCAAACGGGATTAGATTCAGTTATTTTTAAAAGAATGCGTAGCAAACAAGGAAAATCAATACTGCTCCAGTTCCAGAGCTGCCCATATGAGAATCACAGGAGGAGCCAGCAAAGAAATCCTCCCTCAAGCTGTGACAGAACTGCGTGAGTGTCAGACACACTGCCCATCAGCCACACTGGTTTGGGCTCAGCAGTTTCTCTCCCCATATTTTATTTTCAATTCTTGGGTAAGGATCAATACAATCTTTTGTGTTACAAATTAAGAGAAGTCCACCACTCTTGTTTCCTGGTCTCCCTTCACTGGAAGCAGTGTTGCATCAAAATAAAACCCCAAAGAACAGGCTTGTGTTTCAGTTAATGTTGTGTGTTGTGTTTCAGACCACACTTGGAGATGGAATGGTGTATGTCGCACATCTGCTGAATTCTCTGCAGTGCACCCAAGGTCTCAGAAAAAGGCGGGGGTAGCCTTGTAGTAAACACTTTTAATTCGTTGATTCATTGCACCTGGATTCTGGGAGTATCCATACAGAGGGTGCAAATGGCCACTGGCTGGATAAAAAGGTCCTTCAGGTGTGTTTTGTTTGGCTCATATGTTGTTTAATATTTTTTTGAAATTACTGACAGCAGCAGATGCTGTTGGTGCCCAGACTAGGTCCCCTTCACTAAGACGACGCACCCATCCCCTAGGTGCTGTGGGTGTTGGCTGCACCTTTCTCTGGAGCACTGCCCTGGCTCAGCAGGAGCTGCCTCACCCACCCTGAGCTGCCTGGGAGCTGTTTTTCACCCCCTACAGTCTGAATATCTTGAGTCTCAGCTACTCCGTTGTGTCCCACCAACTTCCACCTCAGCATGGGTGGCCAGTTGGAAGCATTCTGGGACATAATAAAGGGCTAAGGCAGGCTGTCTTCCATGTGTGTATGTCTGCAGTTTGCTTCTCCTGTTCATGTGGCAGAGCTAGAACGTGCTGATGGGGAAGGCGCTGAGCCATTCCCATCTGTTTCATCTGTCATTTGCTTCCCAATGTGGAAAGATCAGCAAGTGTAAGACCACAAATATGGAAAAGTGGCTGGAACTTTGTGTTTGTGCTCAGAGAGCCTCAAGAATTTGCCTACTTTTAACATGATTTAAAGTGATGATTATAATCTGCCCCCTTTAGAAGCGGGAACTGGGGGGCCTATCTAATCTGGAGGAGGCTTATGATGTGTAGTCAGAGGAAGGAAGGGAGGGAAAGAGGTAGAGAGAGAGGGGTTTAAGAAAATGAGAGAAGCAGAGGTTAGATAGCTGAGAGGAAGAATGGCAATGTAAAAAACCACCTGATAAGATCTAACAAGTAAAGATGTGTGGTTTGCTTAATGTGGCACACAGATTAAAAATTAAAAGCAATGGAAGTAGGAGGTGTAACTGTAGGAGAAAATATCTCGACAATGAAATCAGTCATACTGAATAGCACACATTCATAACCTTGAATTGCTGAAACTCAAACTGGACCTCTGAACCACGCTAAGACCATTGATAGGATACCAGTGGCTGCTGTGGGTCACATTCTCATTTTGATATCAAAATAGGGGGAGGGTGGGGAGCAGGAGGCTTGACCCTGAAGGGCCTTGTAAGCCTCACTAAGGAGTTGGCTTTATCCTCAGGAAAATGGAGAGTCTTCCAAAAGGTTTTAAATGGGGAAGTGAAATGATCTGAAAGTTCACTTGGGCTGCAGAAGGGAGCATGGATTAGAAGGGGACAACCCTAGAATGACCAAAACGCTGAACCATGCTGTAAACAGCGATGGAAAACATAACCTAATGGGATGTTTTCTGTTTTTTTATGATTTTTTAAAAAATAAAAATCAGGAAGCCCACATAGAAAACAGTGTTAGAAATCCAGACAAAAGATAATGGCGGCCTTGGTCAAGGAGGTCAAAGGGGAGATGGAGATGGAGTGGGAAGTTCCAGTGCATATTAGCAGGTGGAAGGGCAGGACCATGGCCCTGGGGTGAGGAGCCCATCCTGACAGACCACAGCCCAAGGTCTGTCCCCACTACTGCCACCTCCCCAGCCTATCCACGAGCAAGGCTGAGTGGCTGGCTAGCCAGAAGGGATGCAAGTAAGAGAACAGTGGAGGAGACAGTAGGGGCCACCACAATCACTTGGTCACCTATGTTCCCCCTACATTTGCTGTTTGTGCTTGTCAACCTCCCGTGCCCAAGGCCAGGAGGAAGAGCTGTGCGAAAACAGTAAAAATAAAGTGGCAGGAGGAGGATCAGCACCTCTCCTGTCCCTACGGCTGCTACGCCCCTGTCCTGCCATGCCGGCCTCCACTGCTGGATAGCCCTGACTCCCACCCCACTGCTTCTCTAGTCTCCTTCCTCTTCATCCTCCTCCTCCTCATCATCACTGTCAACATCATTGTCGTCGCCATCATCTGCTTCCATCTGGCACGTACATGCTTCCTCACATGGAAAGCAGCCTGCCTTAGCTCTTTATTATATCCCAGAATGCTTCCAACTGGCCACCCGTACTGGAAGTTGGTGGGACATAACTGAGCAGCTGAGACTCAAGTTACTCAGACTGTAGGGGGTGAAAACCGCATTTTTAAAGGTTCTCAAAAGGAGTTGCAGTTGGAGGTTTTAGAACAATGGTTCTCACTGCAGCTGTCCATTGGAACCACCTGTGGAACTTTAAGAACAACTTCCCAACGTCCAAAACTATAAGAAATAAATGTTTACTGTTTTAAGCCACCCAGTCTCTGGTATTTGTTATAGCAGCCCGAATGGACTAAGACAGGCCCTAATAAAGTAACTGCAGCCAACAGTTATTCATCACTTACTCTCTACCAGGTATTATATTAAGCACTTACTAAGGACTGCCTAGTTAAATCTTCACAACAGCTTGATGAGGTAGGTTCTATGATGGTCTCAGTATTCAGACGACAAAACTCAGAAAGCAAGTAAGTGGCTGAGCTAAGTTAGCCTGGCTCCAAATCTCATGCTCTTAACAGCTGTACTAGACAGTCTACCTGGTCAACAAGAGAAGGCTTCTCCTTGGTTACTTCATGCCATGCCATGCCATGCCCAAGGCAGTGATCATAAAGCAGTTTTTTTTCATCCTAAAAGTAATTGGAATCCACAACATAAGAAACATACAATGTATTGTCTAGAAGCTTTCTTTGGAAGAAAAGGGACCCATCCTGATTGTATCTAGATAAGGAAAAGCAAGACACGGTCGACCTTGTCCCTTAAGTGACTTCCTACAGAGAGTTCTGCTGCAAGGTGAGTAGTGTAGGGATGTGCCCAGAATTTACCTTGAAGCTCTCCAGGGAGAGCTTTCCGTGAGATTTCTCCAGGGATTTCCGTGAGAAATGACCACTTCTATAAAAGTTCCAGAAGGTGTCTCCACTGCTACATGCTCTTAGAAAGGCTGCCGAACAGGTGGGCTGTGAAATCTCCCTTATAATCAGCTTCAAAGCTCTTCAGAAATATTTTCAAAACAGGACAGTTTTTAAAGTCAGTTTCTTTTAATGTCTGGCCTTCAGTAGACAGAGCTAGCTTTGGGGGGGGGTGGTTAATTAATACAAACATGTGGATAAATCAGATCACTATACAAAGCAAGCAGACATCATCCTAACTCAGGTTCAGATATGCACTGATAACTTTCCACTGATTTCTTTAGAAGCCAGCTTAGTTCACAGTGAATATCTAAAAGCCTGATGCCCTCCACTGAATTTTGAGACATTGGGAAGATGCCTTAAAAAGAATGAATCTTATAATAAGGTAACTAGAGTTCTTCTATAATAACATAAAAGCCGTATAAGAAGTTTTATAATACTCAAAATTGAAATGAAAAACAGCCCAATTCATTTCTCTAGGGGGTAACAAATATCTCAGGAAACTGGACTAAACTGAACTGCAAACAGAAGCAGACTACAGGATCCCTAACATGGTGATCACTTTTAAGTTAAATATGAAGAGAGTGAAAGGTCTCCCTCTTCTTGGATTTAAGTCACTTGCAGGCCCACTACAAAGACAGGAACTTGTTTCTGGAAGCTCAGACTTGAGACATGGTGTGCAGCCCTCCCATTAGTCCCAGAGGCTAATTTGATCCCCTGGTCAGATAAATTAGCTGGCCTATCACAGCAGGAGAGGAGATTCTAGATGGATGGGCTATGGGAGGCCTGGGTGATGGAGGGCCTGGGGGGCTTCCAGGGGCATCAGCATGGAGGATAAGCAGGTCTGCTGGGGGTCGACTTCACACTGTTCTCTTTCATAAGGGGCTTCAAATTTACCAATAATGTTACATTTATAATGGGGGTGATAAGACGTGGATGTTCATTATTATTCTTAAGCTATGCACGTGTGTTATACACACTTTTGCCTGCATGATGTAATTTCACAATAAAACAAGAGTGGATGTCAAGGAACACTGTGGAGTGAGAAAGGGCCTCAACTCAGTAATGAAATCATCACTGAACTTCCAGAGAGGCAGTTTCAGCTAAGTGAGGGGCCAAAAGCCAGCTTAAGTCAAATTAGGGAGTGAAAGGGGTGACTAGTGTATTGTTTTCTTCTGTTTCCTTGTACAGAGATGGTGATGATGCAAGAGGATTAAGAGAAGGGCTATCAAAGATGTGGAGCACTTGTACTGGGGGCAAAGGTCTAGAGAGCTTGGTGGTAGTAAGAGAGAGGGGAAGTTATTGATGGAGAGAAGCACGATGGAAAGTCTGGCCTTGAAAAGCAGCAGATGTTGGGGGGAAGGAGATGAGAGGATGAAAGCGGGAGCCTGAAGAAAAGCAGTCTCTGGTGTGGGCCAGGGGAAACCAGAGGGAAGCAAGCTGCCTAGCAGAGTGTGGTGGGAATCTGGGAGGGAGGGATGGCTAGAGCTACATCCTCTGAGTAAGAGGATGGCTAGGAGCTGAAAGGAAGGACCGATCCAGGAAACACTTGTGAGGAAAAACTGGTGGGATGTACTGACCAACTGGGTACTGAGGAAAGAAGAACCTGTGAAAGATGACACAAAACCAGACAGGCTAGGAGGCTGGGCACAGCCTTGGGAATGTTCATGATCAGCTACCAGTGAGTGACACATTGCTTTCCAAAGTGATTGTGTCAGTTTACATGCCCATTAGCAATGTATGTGCTTCTAACCTCCACACCCTCAACATTTGGTACAGTTGTATTTAATTTTATCTAATTTGGTGGGTGTGCAATGGTGTCTAGTTGTTGTTTTAATTTCCATTTTCAAGGAGGGAACATCTTTTTATATCCTTATTGGTCATTCATATTTCCTCTTCTGTGAAAAAACCACTCGTTTCCTCCCATTTAAAAACTGAATTATATGTTTTTTCCTTCAAAGGCATACTTTATGTATTATGTACTCTAATAATTTGAAGGTAATGTGTGTGCTGAAACCTTCTGTCAGTTTGTGACTTGTCTTTTAATTCTTTTTAGGGTGTCTTTTCATGAATAAAAGTTCTCAAATTTAAGGCAGAAATTATGAATAGTTTCTTCATGGTTTGTGCTTTTTTTTATCTTGTTAAAGAAATTCCTCCTTATTCAGAGACCATCAAGGCATCATCCTACATTTTCTTCACATTTAAAAATTTGACTTTCACATTTACATCTTTAACCCATATGGAAGTAATTTTTTGTATAGTGTGAGTTTAGGGATCCATTTAGGTTTTTTTTTTTTCTCTATAGATACTGGATTGTCCCTAGGTCATTCACTGAATATGTCATTCCTTCTTCTTTGTTTTACAGTTTCATCTCTGTTATGTTTCCATACATGCATCGGTCTGTTTCTGAACTCTGTTCTGTTCTTTAGGCCATTTGTCCATCTGTGCACCAATACCACACTTTTAACATTATTATATTTTCACAATAATGTGATATTCAGTAGAGAAAGACCTCCCAGTTTGGAGGGGCCTGACTAGTCTCATCCCTTTGCTCTTTCATATATAGTTTAGAATCAACATGTTGGGATTTTGATTAGAAGTGCATTGAAGCTATAGATAATTTTGGGGACAAATAACATCTTTAACAAATTGAGTCTTTAAATCAAAGAACATAGTATGTCCCACTTTTATTTAGGTCTTCCTTAATGATTTTTAATAAAATTACTTTATACATAGAGATTTTTGCAGTTTTTTGTTAGATTTATTCCTAAATACATTAAAAAATTTGCATTCTCTTTTTTATTTGTTGCTGCTACACAGAAATGCAATTGGCTTTTATTACTCATACTCATCCATCAGCCTCACTAAATTCTTTTGCTAATTCTAATAATCTGCTTGTAGATTATTTTGAGTTTTCTATATAGATAATCATAACATGGCAGTTTCATTTCTTCCTTCCAAATCTAGTCCCTTTTATTTATTTTTGTACCTTCCTGCAACAGCTAGGTTCTTTAGTAAATTGTTGAATAGAAAGCAACTTTGTCTTGTTTGTGATTTTCAAGAAAACAATTTTAACATCTATTGTTTTCTCCAGTTCTCCCTGACTGAGTTGAGGAACTTTCCCATGAAGAGTTGTTTAGCTTTATTACATGTTTTTTCCTTAGTCTATTCAGAGGACAATATATATATATTTTAAATGTGGTAATATGGTAAATTAAATGATTATATTTTCTTATCTTGAACCAACCTTGCATTCCTGGAGTAAGCCCAACTTGGTCATGATAGTCCATCTTTATATCCTTTGCTGGACTCAGTTTGCTAATATTTTGGTGGATATTTTGCATTCATATTTTTAAACTAATGAGTAAGAATGACATGAAATATTTATGTCTCTGACCTGGCTTAATTGGTCTTAGATTAGTTTCAAAACTAATTAGATTAGTTTCAAACAATGAGTTGAGTAATATTTTCTTCTATTTCTCAAAAGAGTTGTGTAAGTTTGCAAAGGAAACTATTGACAAAATGAAAAGACAGCCTACTGAATGGGGGAAAAAATTTGCAAATGATATCACCAATAAGGGGTTAATATCCAAAATATATAAACAGATCATACAATCCAACATTAAAAAAAACCCAATTTAAAAAAGGGCACAGAGACCTTTAAGATGACAGAGGAGTAAGACGTGGAGATCACCTTCCTTCCCACAAATACATCAGAAATACATCTACATGTGGAACACCTCCTATAGAACACCTACTGAACACTGGCAGAAGACCTCAGACTTCCCAAAAGATATATATATTTTTTTTCCTTTTTCTCTTTTTGTGAGTGTGTATGTGTATGCTTCCTTGTGTGATTTTGTCTGTATACCTTTGCTTTTACCGTTTGTTCTAGGGATCTGTCTGTCTTTTTTTCTTTTATCTTTTTTTTTTTTTTTTAAGTATAGTTCTTAGCACTCGTTATCATTGGTGGATTTGTTTTTTTGGTTTGGTTGCTCTTTCCTTTCTTTTTTTTAAATTACTTTTAAATTTTTAAATTAAAAAAAATTTTTTTATTTTTAATTTTGATAACTTTATTTCCTTCCTTCCTTCCTTCCCTTCTCTCTCTCTCTCTCTCTCTTTCTTTCTTTCTTTTTCCCTTTTCTTCTGAACCGTGTGGCTGACAGGGTCTTGGTGCTCTGGCCGGTGTCTGGCCTGTGCCTCTGAGGTGGAAGAGCTGAGTTCAGCACATTGGTACACAAGAGACCTCCGGGCTCCACGTAATATCAAATGGGAAAAGCTCTCCTAGAGATCTCAATCTCAATGCTAAGATCCAGCTCTAATGACCAGGAAGCTACAGTGCTGGACACCCTATGCCAAACAACTAGCAAGACAGGAACACAAGTCCACCCATTAGCAGAGAGGCTGCCTAAAATCATAATAAGGGCACAGACACCACAAAAAAAACACCACTGGATACGGTCCTGCCAACCAGAAAGACAAGATCCATCCTCATCCACCAGAACACAGGGACCAGTCCCCTCCACCAGGAAGCCTACAAAACCCACTGAACCACCCTTAGCCACTGGTGGCAAACACCAAAAACAATGGGAACTATGAACCTGCAGCCTGTGAAAAGAAGACCCCAAACACAGTAAGTTAAGCAAAATGAGAAGACAGAGAAACACACAGCAGGTGAAGGAGCAAGGTAAAAACCCACAAGACCAAACAAATGAAGAGGAAATAGACAGTCTACCTGAAAAAGAATTCAGAGTAATGATAGTAAAGATGATCCAAAATCTTGGAAATAGAATGGAGAAAATACAAGAAACGTTTAACAAGGACCTAGAACTAAAGAGCAAACAAACAATGATGAACAACACAATAAATGAAACCAAAAATTCTCTAGAAGGAATCAATAGCAGAATAACTGAGGCAGAAGAACAGATAAGTGACCTGGAAGATAAAATAGTAGAAATAACTACCACAGAGCAGAATAAAGAAAAAAGAATGAAAAGACTTGAGGACAGTCTCAGAGACCTCTGGGACAACATTAAATGCACCAACATTCGAATTATAGGGGTCTCAGAAGAAGAAGAGAAAAAGAAAGGGAGTGAGAAAATATTTGAAGAGATTAGAGTTGAAAACTTCCCTAATATGGGAAAGGAAATAGTCAATCAAGTCCAGGAAGCACAGAGAGTCCCATACAGGATAAATCCAAGGAGAAACATGCCAAGACACATATTAATCAAACTACCAAAAATTAAATACAAAGAAAAAATGTTAAAAGAGGCAAGGGAGGGCTTCCCTGGTGGTGCAGTGGTTGAGAATCTGCCTGCCGATGCAGGGGACACGGGTTCGAGCCCTGTTTTGGGAAGATCCCACATGCTGCGGAGCACCTAGGCCCGTGAGCCACAACTACTGAGCCTGCGCGTCTGGAGCCTGTGCTCCGCAACAAGAGAGGCTGTGATAGTGAGAGGCCCACGCACAGCGATGAAGAGTGGCCCCCGCTTGCCGCAACTGGAGAAAGCCCTTGCACAGAAAAACGAAGACCCAACACAGCCAAAAATAAATAAATAAATAAATAAATAAATAAATAAATAAATAATTTTTTAAAAAGTGGCAAGGGAAAAGCAACAAATAACATACAAGGGAATCCCCATAAGGTTAACGGCTGATCTTTCAGCAGAAACTCTGCAAGCCAGAAGGGAGTGGCAGGACATATTTAAAGTGATGAAAGGGAAAAACCTACAACCAAGATCACTCTACCCAGCAAGGATCTCATTCAGATTCAATGGAGAAATTAAAATCTTTACAGATAAGCAAAAACTAAAAGAATTCAGCACCACCAAACCAGCTTTACAATAAATGCTGAAGGAACTTCTCTAGGCAGGAAACACAAGAGAAGGAAAAGACCTACAATAACAAACCCAAAACAATTAAGAAAATGGTAATAGGAACACACATATTGATAACTACTGTAAATGTAAATGAATTAAATGCTCCAACCTAAAGATGTAGACTGGTTGAATGGATACAAAAACAAGACCCATATATATGCTGTCTACAAGAGACCCACTTCAGACGTAGGGAAACATACTTCAGACCTAGGGACACATACTTCAGACCTAGGGACACATACAGACTGAAAGTGAGGGGATGGAAAAAGATATTCCATGCAAATGGAAATCAAAAGAAAGCTGGAGTAGCAATTCTCCTATCAGACAAAATAGACTTTAAAATAAAGACTATTACAAGAGACAAAGAAGGACACTACAGAATGATCAAGGGATCAATCCAAGAAGAAGATATAACAATTGTAAATATTTATGCACCCAACATAGGAGCACCTCAATACATAAGGCAAATGCTAACAGCCATAAAAGGGGAAATCGACAGTAACATAGTAATAGTAGGGGACTTTAACACCCCACCTTCACCAATGGACAGATCATCCAAAATGAAAATAAATAAGGAAACACAAGCTTTAAATGATACATTAAACAAGATGGACTTAACTGATATTTATAGGACATTCCATCCTAAAACAACAGAATACACTTTCTTCTCAAGTGCTCATGGAACATTCTCCAGGATAGATCTTGGGTCATATATCAAGCCTGGGTAAATTTAAGAAAATTGAAATTGTATCAAGTGTCTTTTCTGACCACAACACTATGAGACTAGATATCAATTACAGGAAATAATCTGTGAAAAATACAAACACATGGAGGCTAAACAATACACTACTAAATAACCAAGAGATCACTAAAGAAATCAAAGAAGAAATCAAAAAATACCTAGAAACAAATGACAATGAAAACATGACGACCCAAAACCTATGGGATGCAGCAAAAGTAGTTCTAAGACGGAAGTTTATAGCAATACAATCCTACCTCAAGAAACAAGAAACATCTCAAATAAACAACCTAACCTTACACCTAAAGCTATTAGAGAAGGAAGAACAAACAAAACCCAAAGTTAGCAGAAGGAAAGAAATCATAAAGATCAGATCAGAAATAAATGAAAAAGAAATGAAGGAAACAATAGCTAAGATCAATAAAACTAAAAGCTGATTCTTTGAGAAGATAAACAAAATTGATAAACCATTAGCCAGACTCATCAAGAAAAAAAGGGAGAAGACTCAAATCAACAGAATTAGAAATGAAAAAGGAGAAGTAACAACTGACACTGTAGAAATACAAAGGATCATGAGAGATCACTACAAGCAAGTATATGCCAATAAAATAGACAACCTGGAAGAAATGGACAAATTCTTAGAAAAGCACAACCTTCTGAGACTGAACCAGGAAGAACTAGAAAATATAAGCAGATCAATGACAAGTACTGAAATTGAAACTGTGATTAAAAATCTTCCAACAAACAAAAGCCCAGGACCAGATGGCTTCACAGGAAAATTCTAAACATGAAAACATTCAGAGAAGAGCTAACACCTATACTTCTCAAACTCTTCCAAAATATAGCAGAGGGAGGAACACTCCCAAACTCATTCTATGAGGCCACCATCACCCTGATACCAAACCAGACAAAGACGTCACATATAAAGAAAACTACAGGCCAATAACACTGATGAATAAAGATGCAAAAATCCTCAACAAAATACTAGCAAACAGAATCCAACAGCACATGAAAAGGATCATATACCATGATCAAGTGGGGTTTATCCCAGGAATGCAAGGATTCTTCAATATACGCAAATCGATCAATGTGATACACCATATTAACAAATTGAAGGAGAAAAACCACATGATCATCTCAATAGATGCAGAGAAAGCTTTCGACAAAATTCAACACCCATTTATGATAAAAACGCTCCAGAAAGTAGGCATAGAGGGAACTTACCTCAACATAATAAAGGCCATATACGACAAACCCACAGCCAACATCGTTCTCAACAGTGAAAAACTGAAACCATTTCCACTAAGATCAGGAACAAGACAAGGTTGTCCACTCTCACCACTATTACTCAACATAGTTTTGGAAGTCCTAGCCACAGCAATCAGAGAAGGAAAAGAAATAAAAGGAATACAAATTGGAAAAGAAGAAGTAAAAGTGTCACTGTCTGCAGATGACATGATACTATACATAGAGAATCCTAAAGATGCCACCAGAAAACTACTAGAGCTAATCAATGAATTTGGTAAAGTAGCAGCATACAAAATGAATGCACAGAAATCTCTTGCATTCCTATACACTAATGATGAAAAATCTGAAAGAGAAATTAAGGAAACACTTCCATTTACCATTGCAACAAAAAGAATAAAATAGCTAGGAATAACCTACCTAAGGAGGGAAAAGACCTGTACTCAGAAAACTATAAGAAACTGATGAAAGAAATTAAAGATGATACAAACAGATGGAGAGATATACCATGTTCTTGGATTGGAAAAATCCACATTGTGTAAGTGACTATACTACTCAAAGCAATCTACAGATTCAATGCAATCCCTATCAAACTACCAATGGCATTTTTACAGAACTAGAACAAAAAATTTCACAATTTGTATGGAAACACAAAAGACCCCGAATACCCAAAGCAATCTTGAGAAAGAAAAACGTAGCTGGAGGATTCAGGCTCCCAGACTTCAGACTATACTACAAAGCTACAGTCATCAAGACAGTATGGTACTGGCACAAAAACAGAAATATAGATCGATGGAACAGGATAGAAAGCCCAAAGACAAGCACACGCACATATAGTTACCTTATTTTTGATAAAGGAGGCAAGAATATGCAATGGAGAAGACAGCCTCTTCAATAAGTGGTGCTGGGAACACTGGACAGCTACATGTAAAAGTACGAAATTAGAACACTCCCTAACTCCATACACAAAAATAAACTCAAAATGGATGAAAGATCTAAATGTAAGGCCAGACACTATAAAATTCTTAGAGGAAAACATCAGCAGAACACTCTATGACATAAATCACAGCACAATCCTTTTGGACCCACCTCCTAGAGAGATGGAAATAAAAACAAACATAAACAAATGGGACCTAATGAAACTTAAAAGCTTTTGCACAGCAAAGGAAAACATAAACAAGACGAAAAGACAACCCTCAGAATGGGAGAAAATAGTTGCAAATGGAGCAACTGGCAAAGGATTAATCTCCAAAATTTACAAGCAGCTCATGAAGCTCAATATCAAAAAAACAAACAACCCAATCCAAAAATGGGCTGAAGACCTAAATAGACATTTCTCCAGAGAAGATATACAGATTGCCAACAAACACACAAAAGGATGCTCAACATCACTAATCATCAGAGAAATGCAAATCAAAACGACAATGAGGTATCAGCTCACACTAGTCAGAATGGCCATCATCAAAAAATCTACAAACAATAAATTCTGGAGAGGGTGTGGAGAAAAGGGAACCCTCTTGCACTGCTGGTGGGAGTGTAAATTGATACAGTCATTATGGAGAACAGTATGGAGGTTCCTTAAAAAAACTAAAAATAGAAGTACCATACGACCCAGCAATCCCACTACTGGGCATATACCCTGAGAAAATCATAATTCAAAAAGAGTCATGTACCACAATGTTCACTGTAGCTCTATTTACAATAGCCAGGACACGGAAGCAACCTAAGTGTCCATCGACAGATGAATGGATAAAGAAGATGTGGCACATTATACAGTGGAATATTACTCAGCCATAAAAAGAAACGAAATTGAGTTATTTGTAGTGAGGTGGACGGACCTAGAGTCTGTCATACAGAGTGAAGTAAGTCAGAAGGAGAAAAACAAATACTGTATGCTAACACATATATATGGAATCAAAAAAAAAAAAAAGGTTCTGAAAAACCTAGGGGGAGGACAGGAATAAAGATGCAGACGTAGAGAATGCACTTGAGGACACGAGGAGGGGGAAGGGTAACCTGGGACAAAGTGAGAGAGTGGCATGGACATATATACACTACCAAATGTAAAACCGATAGCTAGTGGGAAGCAGCCACATAGCACAGGGAGATCCGCTCAGTGCTTTGTGACCACCTAGATGGGTGGGATAAGGAGGGTGGGAGTGAGAGGCAGGAGGGAGGAGATATGGGGATATATGTATATGTATAGCTGATTCACTTTGTTATAAAGCAGAAACTAACACACCATTGTAAAGCAATTATACTCCAATAAAGGTATTAAAAAAAAATGGGCAGAATACCTGAATAGATGTTTTTCCAAAGAAGACATGCAGATGGCCAATAGGCACATGAAAAGATGCTCAACATCACTAATCATTAGGGAAATTCAAATCAAAACCACAATGAGATATCACCTCACACTTGTCAGAATGGTTATCATTAAAAAAGAACACAAATAACAAATGTTGGAAAGGATGTGAAGAAAAGGGAACCTTCAAATACTGTTGGTGGGAACATAAATTGGTGCAGCTACTGCAAAAAACAGTATGGAGGTTTCTCAAGAAATTAAAAATAGAACTATCATATGACCCAGCAATTCCATTCCTGGGTATATATGGGAAAAAACCCCATTAATTTGAAAAGATACATGCACCCCAATGTTCATAGCAGCATTATTTATAATTGCCGAGATATGGAAGCAACCTAAGTGTCCCTCAACAGATGAGTGGATAAAGAAGATGTGGTATATATGTACAATGGACTATTACTCAGTCATAGAAAAAGAAGGAAATTTTGCCATTTGCAACAACATGGATGGACTTGGAGAACATTATGCTACATGAAATAAGTCACACAGAGAAAGACAAATGCTGTATGATATCACATATGTGGAATGTAAAGAATACAACAAACTAGTGAATATAACAAAAAAGAAACAGACTCACGGATGTACAGAACAAATTAGTGGTTACCAGTGGGGAGAGGGAAGAGGGGAGGGGCAATATTGGGGTAGGGGATTAAGAGGTAGAAACTATTATGTTATAAAATAAGAATAAAAAAATAACAAAAATAAGAAACTTATAAATTAAGCTAAAAGGATATATTGTACAACATGGAAAATATAGCTAATATTTTATAATAACTATAAATGGAGTATAACCTTTAAAATTGGGAATCACTATATTATACACCTGTAACTTACACAATAATGTGTATCAACTATACTCCAATAAAAAATAAGTAATATAAAAAAAAGAATTTGTGTATGTTTGGAATAATTATTTGTTCCTTGAATACTTGGAAAAACTTGCCTTTGTCTATCAGAACTAGTGTTTTATTATAGTAAGACTTGAAGCTATGTATTCAATTTCTTCAGTGATTAAAAGATCATTTGGATTTTTTTTAACATCTTTATTGGAGTATAATTGCTTTACAATGGTGTGTTAGTTTCTGCTTTATAACAAAGTGAATCAGCTATACAGATACGTATATCCCCATGTCCCCTCCCTCTTGCATCTCCCTCCCACCCTCCCTATCCCACCCCTCTAGGTGGTCACAAAGCACCAAGCTGATCTCCCTGTGCTATGCAGTTCCTTCCCACTAGCTATCGGTTTTACATTTGGTAGTGTATGTATGTCCATGCCACTTGGGATAAAGATGCAGACCTACTAGAGAATGGACTTGAGGACACAGGGAGGGGGAAGGGTAAGCTGGGATTTCTTTTTTTTTTAAGTTAGTTTTGAAAAGTTGTATTTTTCTAAGATTTTATTCATTTTATCCAATTTTTCAAATTTTTGCCATAAAGTTACTTATGAAAATTTCACCTTTTTAATATCCGCTACAACTGTAGTTATATCATTTGCGTATTCCTAAAATGGTTGTGGTTTTTTTTTTCCTTTATCAGTCTTGCCTGAATTTGTTAATTTTATTAATAGTCTCTTCCAATAGTCAACTCCTGGCTTTGTTGATTCTTTGTATTTTATTTAATTTTCTCTTTCATTAGTTTCTGGTCATACATTCAATATTTCCTTCTGTCTATTTTCTTTGGCTATATTTATTTATTTACTTACCCAACTTTTATAGCTGTGAATGTTCAACTGAATTTTCAGCCTCCTTTCTTTTGTAACATAAGCTTCTAAAGTAGGGCTTGTCAATGGTAGCACTATCAATATTTTGAATGGATAATTCTTTGTTGTTGGGGGCTGTCCTGTGTATTGAAAAATACTTAGTAGCATCCCTGGCCTCTACCCACTAGATGCCAGTAGCTCCCCCTGGTTATGATGATGCTGATGCCAATAATAATAATAATAATAATAATAATAATAATAATAATAATAATGATAATAATGTCTCCAGACATTGCCAAATGTCCCCTGGGGGGCAAAATTACCTTCAGTTGGGAACCACTGATTTAAGACTACAGATCTTCATTTAAGTCCACTTTAGCTTCTGCTAGGAAAACTGGACAGCTACATGTAAAAGAATGAAATTCGAACATTCTCTAACACCATACTCAAAAATAAACTCAAAATGGAGTTTATTAGGATCAAAGACCTAAATGTAAGGCCGGACACTATAAAACTCTTAGAAGAAAACATAGGCAGGACACACTCTCTGACATAAATCACAGCAATATCGTTTTGCACACACCTCCTAGAGTAACGAAAATAAAAACAAAAGCAAACAAGTGGGAGCTTATTAAACTTAAAAGCTTCTGCACAGCAAAGGAAACCATAAACAAAACGAAAAGACAACCCACAGAATGGGAGAAAATATTTGACAACAAAGTGACTGACAAGGGATTAATCTCCAAAATATATAAACAGCTCATGCTGTTTGTATGTCAAAAAAACAAACAATCCAATCAAAAAATGGGCAGGAGATCTAAATAGACATTTCTCCAAAGAAGACATACAGATGACCAAAAAAAGCACATGAAAAGATGCTCAACATCACTAATTATTAGAGAAATGCAAATCAAAAGTACCATGAAGTATCATCTCACACCAGTCAGAATGGTCATCATCAAAAAGTCTACAAACAATAAATGCTGGAGACGGTGTGGAGGAAAGGGAACCCTCCTACACAGTTGGTGGGAATGTAAATTGGTACAACCACTATGGAGAACAGTATGGAGGTTCCTTAAAAAACTAAAAATAGAACTATTGAACTTCCCTGGTGTACAGTGGTTAAGAATCCGCCTGCCAATGCAGGGGACACGGGTTCAAGCCCTGGTCCAGGAAGATCCCACATGCCGTGGAGCAACTAAGCCCCGTGCACCACAACTACTCAGCCTGTGCTCTAGAGCCTGTGAGCCACAAATGCGGAGCCCACGTGCCACAACTACTGAAGCCTGCACACCTAAAGCCTGCGCTTCACAACAAGAGAAGCCACCGCAATGAGAAGCCCGCACACCGCAACGGAGAGTAGCCGCTGCTCGCCGCTACTAGAGAAAGACTGTGTGCAGCAACAAAGACGCAACACAGCCAAAAATAAATAAAATAAATAAATATATTTTTAAAAAAAGTATATGCCAATAGAGGATTATAAAATTACCAAATAAATTCATAATTAAAAATAAATAAATAAAAATAGAACTACTATATGATACAGCAGTCCCACTCCTAGGCATATATCTGGAGAAAACCATATTTCGAAAAGATACATGCACCCCAATGTTCATTGTAGCACTACTTACAATAGCCAAGACATGGAAGCAACCTAAATATCCATCAACAGAGGAATGGATAAAAAAGATGTGGTACATATATACAATGGAATATTACTCAGCCATAAAAAAGAACAAAATAATGCCATTTGCAACAACATGGATGGACCCAGAGATTATCATACTAAGTGAAGTCAGACAGAGAAAGACATATCATATGATATCACTCATATGTGGAATCTAATTTTAAAAAATTATACAAATGAACTCATTTACAAAACAGAAACAGACTTACAGATATTGAAACCAAACTTATGGTTACCAAAGGGGAAGCATGGGGTGGGGGGGAGGGATAAACCAGGAGCTTGGGATTAACATACACAAACTAGTATACATAAGATAAATAACCAACAAGAACCTACTGTATAGCACAGGGAACTCTACTCAATATTTTGTCATAGCCTATATGAGAAAAGAATCTGAAAAAGAATGAAAATATGTATAACTGAACCACTTTGCTGTATACCTGAAACTAACACAACATTGTAAATCAACTATAATCCAATAAAATTTTTTTAAAAGCACACTTCAGCTTCATTACCACTGATTTTTTTCATCATCATTCAATGTTAAGTATTTCCTAATTTTCATAGTGATTTTTTTCACTCATAGGTTATTCAGAAGTGTATTTTAAAATGTCTATGTTCTTTACTTGTTTGTTTTTAAATATATATTTGTTATTGATTTCTAACATAACAGATTTGTTGAGATTTGCTTTAAGCCCTAGTATACGGTAATTTTTCATAAGTGTTCCATAGGGCTGGAAAAGTTTTTTCTTAGTGGGGTGTTCTACATATATTATATGGAGCCTGTTAATTGTGTTCGAATTGTCTGTAGGAGAGCTGTCCAATAGAACTTTCTGCAGTGACTGACATGGCCTGTATCTGTGCTGCTCAATACAACAGCCACAAGCCACATGTGGTTACTGGGCACTTAAAATGTGGCTAGTGTGATTAAGGAGCTACATTTTTAATTTAAAAAGTTTAAAAAAAATTTAAATAGCTACATGAGGCTTGGTGGCTACTACATGCGGCAATGTAAGCTATATAGTCTTGCTGATTTTCTGTCTGCTCGAGAGAGTGTTATTAAAGATAGGGGATTTGATTTGCTTTATGTATTTTTTTTTTTATGAATAGCCCAATTTTGCTTTTTTTTTTTTTTTAAAGAAATTCACGTTCTTTTATTTATTTATTTATTTATTTATTTATGACTGTGTTGAGTCTTCGTTTCTGTGCGAGGGCTTTCTCTAGTTGCGGCAAGTGGAGACCACTCTTCATCGCGGTGCGCGGGCCTCTCACCATCGCGGCCTCTCTTGTTGCAGAGCACAGGCTCCAGACGCGCAGGCTCAGTAATTGTGGTTCACGGGCCCAGCTGCTCCGTGGCATGTGGGATCTTCCCAGACCAGGGCTCGAACCCGTGTCCCCTGCATTGGCAGGCAGATTCTCAACCACTGCGCCACCAGGGAAGCCCACTTTATGTATTTTGAAGTTATGTTTTGAGATGTATGAAGTTTAGGATTATTATATCTTTCTGGTGAATTGACCTAGTAACCTTCTTGACCTCTGGTAATGCTTTTTTGTTTTAAAGTCCATTTTTGGTTACCAGGGGGGAAAGGTGGGGGAGGGATAAACTGGGAGACTGGGATTGACATATACACACTACTATATAGAAAACAGATAACTAATAAGGACCTACTGTATAGCACAGGGAACTCTACTCAGTACTCTGTAATAACCTAAATGGGAAAAGAATCTAAAAAAGAGTATATATATATATATATATATATATATATATATATATATATATATATATATATATATGTATGTATAACTGATTCACTTTGCTGTACAGCAGAAAATAACACAACATTGTAAATCAACTATACTCCGATAAAAATTTTTAAAAAATGAAGCCTATTTTAACTGATGTTTCATAGCTTCCTCAGAACTCCCTCCATTATATGCCTGTTCTATCTTTTCCCATCCTTTTATATTACTGTATCCTTATTTTTCAGGTATCTCTTTTTAAAATAATTGTGAGTAAAATCCAGAAGCACAATCATTTCCTTAGTTTTATTTACAGTGATTTCAACTACTGATACATTTGGATTTATTTTATCATCTTATTTTGTAATTTTTATTTATTTCTGTGTATCTTTTCCATGTCACTCCTTCCCCTAATTTTTAATTTATTTTCGATTGACTATATTTTTCCCCTTCACTTTTTTTCTTCTTCTAGTAATAAAATACTTTTACTTCTTTTCTTTACTTAAATTTATGTTTAAAGCTTACCTTTTCCCTCTTCTGGAACAACTCAAAGACCTAAAATCTTTCATTTCTCCCCTTCCATACTATATAGTATTTCAGTCCTATATTAATATTTTACATTATTATTTTATGTAGTTAATGGTATTTTAATTTTACCCATAATATACCATTTTCTTAGTTCAGAAATCCGTCTTGCATCTCAGACATACATATGTCTGAGATAATTTTCCTTCTTCCTTAAGTATACCCAGTAGAAGTGCCTTTAATGAGCCTGCTCCCCCTTTGACAATGACCTGCTCTTCTGTTGATAATGACCTCTTGCAGTTCTGTTAGTCTAAGGACTACCGTTTCTGTTGACTCTGGTCCATGGTAGCCCATGTCACTCTCTCTTACTCACTTACTTTAAACTCTTCCATGGCTTTTCACTACATTTTGGAAAAAATCAAACTCCTCAGCATGGCCTACAACACCAGACCTGACCTGGCCCTGCAGAATTTTCCAGTCATATTGCTACCATTTCCCAGACTCATGGGCTTCTGATACCATGACCTTTTTACTCTTCAAATGTTTATTCACATGTTTACTGATTTAATTTTTTTAAATTAAAGACTGTTATGAGCTGAATTGGTCCCCTTTGAAATACTTTGTTGAAGTTCTAACCCCCCGTACTTCTGCCCTACTGCTCAGTGAATATTCTTAAGGTCAACTTCCCCTCAACCCTCAGCCATACATGACTCAGAAGAGCAGGTCACATAACACCTTGAGTTGGTAAGGGAGGCCACAGAGGTTCTGGTTAAGACTCTCATCCCTTGTCCCTTCAGGCCTCTGCTACCTTCCTTAATCTCATCTAGACTAAGACTTCAGGTGTGCTGTCTACTTCCTGCCAGCATCAGCTTATGGCAATTTGTTACAGCAGCAACAGGAATCTAATACAGGCCAGGGGGATAGCCCCTGTTTGCACTGGATTCATTCTTTGGGCTGTTAAACTGTCATTGTGGCTCAAGTACAAGCAGGGGGAGAGTTAGGGAAGAAAGGGGATGGGAGGGGCATAAGAGCTTGACTCAGCACTTTGCCTGAGGCCAGCTGTGGCCACTTCTGTTCCCTCTTTTGACCCTTTTTGCTCCCTCATCAGAACTGCTTTCCTTCTAGACCCCAGGCTCCATGCTCACTTTTGTCTCTTATCTAAACTTCTCTGGGAGGTGGGAAAAAAAAATACAACTGCAGAAGCTTGAAGGATTCTGAGAGGTGCAGGGCCTGTGGGGAAGATAGAGGGATATTTATTGAAGGGACAGAAGCTCAAGCTAGCAAGAGACACCTGCGGCCCTCAGACCCCGTGAGGCCTCTCTGTGTCCTGAAATGGCTTCTGACTGATTTCAGGAGATGTTTCCAAGCCACCTCTGGGATTCTGCTTCTCAAATAGGTCCTGTATTAGCATTACAGGGGTGCCAATCCACTCAATTTCCTCTATAAAGGAATGGCCGTAACACCTGACACTTACTGAGCATTTATTATGTGACACACAGATCCAAGAGCTCTGCAGTAGGGGCTGAGACAATCCTCACCACATCCATATGTGGGAGGTGCTGTTATAATCACCCTCATTTCAGACAAGGAAGCCAAGGCTCAGGGACCCTCAGCCATCCACCAAGGTCACATGGGGCAGGCGGCTGAGTAGAAGGCTGCCTTAGAGGCTGGGCTCTTAGCACACTGAGCAGCCCTGGAAGGCTGGGGCGCAAGGATGCCCAGTGCCTGACCCATGGGATTCAATAAAATTATTTTTGTTTTGAAAGAAAAGTAAAAAACCATGTTTCATTTTCCCCCTAAACATTTTTGTTTTCTTGATTGGGCCCTTGGGCAAAGCAGGGGCAGGTCCTTGATCATGGGTCTGGGCTTACCTGGTTGCAGGGAGGAGTGGTGGGGAAGACAGAGGGCACTCTGGGCCTGGCCCTCCTGAGCACACACGGCCTGTGGCCTTTGAGGGCCTGGCTTCAGCCTTGATGAATGTGGCCTGGCACAGGAAAGGAATTTTCTATCCTTCAGAAGGAAAAGGGGCTGAGTACATCATGTTGGTGTCTAAGGACCCTATGGTTCCAACACTTCAGGATCCTGGGGAGTGCTTCACTTAGCAGCACTTGGTGGGAAGGAATGGAGAAGAAGGGACCCTTTGAGACCTGAAAACAGCCACCAAGTTCAGATTTTTCCTTCATGTGTCATCTCAAAGACACATGCACTTTATGAACATTTAGTGCTCACAGCAAGTCTTTTCGGTTTCTGCATTATCCCCATTTTACAGGTAAGTAAACCAGGGCACAGGGTCATGTGTTTAGGACAGAGCTGGGATTCTAACCAGCCATGTCTGATTCCACAGCCCAGGACCTCAACTACCACCGATACCATGTCTTTAAAAAGTTCCACTTTCAAAGCAAGAGAAATTGAGGGGTGATGAAGAGACAGACAGAAGCATCCAGGCGATAAGGACCCTCCACCCCACTTCCAGCCCTTCCATCCTCCTCTTCCAATCACAATATTGGACAACTGATGCTCATCACAGAAAAATCAGTGTGAGAACAACACATGTTCCCTTGCTGTCAGGCTGGGCTCCCTTAGGCTCTTGTATTTGGTTTATTTATAATCTGATTTGGAAGCAAAAAGGCAAAGCTGTCCTTGGGGACCATGCGGCCCACATGCTCCAAGTTCTAACATCGCCTCAGCCTGCAGCTCTGAGTCTGGGCACAGACGCCAGCTGAGCCAGCATCTGCTTGGTTCTCTCTGGTCTCTTAAAAGCAAAGCCTGGTTTCAGTGTGGGCCTCCCTGTGCTCCCCTTTCACACAGATGCCACAAAGCATCATGCTCTTATCCGGCTAAGCAGTTAGGCCGAAGAAAGGGCACGTTTCTACAGTGCTGCTGTGCCGGCGGCAGCCATGCCCAGCCCTGATATGTCCTCCCAGCTTCCTCATTACTTGCGTACGTGTGAGTGCATGGACTGGTATCTATCAAACTCAGTCTAGAGCTCTGTCATGCACGTGGACTCGCATGAATGAGTGGGTTTCTAAGGCAATGACTGGCTTACGGGGTGCTTACCTAACATGCTTGCCCACTTTACTTCTCTCTTTGTTCTTATGTGTGACATGAGGGCCAACTTGGAACCAAAAATATGCTCAAACAAGAGAGATGCTTTGAATGTCTGAGTCAGAATTCCCTACAAAATCACACACACACACACGCGCACTCATTCCCAAATGCACAGACATGCATGTACACATGCATGTGCACACACACGCTCCCACGTGTGCGCGCGCACACACACGTGTGATGTATATGTGTTGTGACAGGCAGGAATGTTGAGAGTCTAGGCCTCCTCATATCCTGCCTAATAAAAGAAGAAGAAAACTTCTTTTATCCTTTTGTTTCTTTTACTAGTTGTGAGGCTTAGAAGAATTCTGATTGGAAAAGAAAGGCTCGTGTTGGTATATCTGATAAAAGTGACCTTTAGCCAATGAGTGGTTCATGTTTTTCTGACGGGCTGCACAGACAGAGCCTGTCTAGACAGCAAGTGGCATTTTTTTTTCTCTTCAAGGTGATATTTATGCCTTGAACCTTTCCATTTGGCAGGTGCCAGGAAGCCAACAGAAAAGAATGTTAAACCAGTTATGAAACGACTCTCCTCTCACTACAAACACCAGGGGCAGGGAGAGCAGCTGATTAACTAGAAGATACCTTCTGAGGACCTACTCTGTGCTCTGGACTGTGCTGGGCTCTGGGATCCAGAGGCAACAGAACAGATGTGCTCCCTAGTCTCATGGGGATTAAGCGCCAGCTAGGAAGTTGACCATTAGCCATAGTTGCAAATGTGATGAGTCACCAAGGAGATAGGCTACTGGTGCCTATGACAGGGGACCTTGGGTAGGGCAGGGTCTCGGAGAAGGCTTCCTGGGGAAGGAAGTTTAAGCTGAAGACTTAGTGAGGCGGCAGGGCTAACTAGGTGAGGCGGCAGGGCTAACTAGGTGAAGGAGAACGTCCAGTAGAGAGAGGGCAGTTAGACAGCAAACCACCACTGGGCAGGAAAGAGGCCGGCATGGTGGGTAAATAGAAAGAAGTCAGTGTGGTAAGGGGAGAGCAAAGTGAGAAGAAGCTGGAGAGGAATTCAGGGGCAGCACATGCTGAGCCTTGAAGAACACAGTGAGTATTTTGTACTTTATCCCAAGAAGCATGGGTGTCCTTCAAAGCTGAAAACTAGGGCAGTGACATGCTCATTGCTTGTCTGCTGAGGGGGTGATGGACTGTGGCGCAGGAGTGGAGGCAGAGAGCCCAGTCAGGGGCTGTCACAACGGTCCAGGCAGGAGCAATTGGGGCTTCAACTAGGGTAACAACCGTGGAGATGGGAATGAGAGGTTTTTAGAAGGTGGAATAGGTAGAACTTGGTGATGGATGTGATGCGTGGGGTAAGGGAGAGGAGGGAATCTGGATGCCTCCCAGGACAGCGATGTCATTTACTGGGACAGGGGCCCTGTAGGAGAGGCAGGGAGGGGGCAGGGGAGAGCCTGAGACTGGAGTGGGGTACGCTGGACACGAGTCACCTGCGAGACATCCAGGAGGAGACATCAAGAAGGTGATGCACTTGGAACTCCGAGGGGTCTAGGTGGAGATACGCATTCAGAAGCCTCTGCAACCGGGGCTAAGTGAAGCTGTTGGTGAGTGCAACTCCAGGAAGAGCAGACGGCCTACGAGGGAGCCCTGCGTCCTATGACTCCAGCAGAGTTGCTGCTGGCCGAGAGATGAGAAGTAGTCAGTCGAGGGGACAAGAGGAAAAGCAGGAGAGTATGGTGCTGTTCAAGCCATGAAAGGAATGTGTTTCAGGAAGGAGGGGTTGGACAACTGTGCTGAATGCTGCTAAGGGTTATCTTTCTGAAAAAACCTGACTCTGTCACTCTCTTGATGACAAATCTCACCACTGCCTCCAAGAAAGAGTCTAAGTGCCTTATCATGGAATACCAGGCCTCTCACACACTGCTGCCAACCTACCTGCCCAGACTCGCCTCCCCGGACTGCCCCCCACTGATGAAGTCTGCGCTGTGGCTGCACTGATGGGTCCCCTGTGGACACTGATGGGGCGTGCCACCTGCCTCTCCCGCATTCCTTCTCCTATACTGCAGTTTTTGCCTGGAGATCTGCCCCACTCCCACCCCTTCAGTCCATGGGGTTCTGAGGTCATCACTGCAGTGCGCTTGGTGTGGGGCACACGGCCAGGCCAATGCTAATCAAGAGCTTCGCCCTCCCCTGACAGTGACCGGTGAGGGGAGGGGACAGGAAAGGTGATTAAGATGGTCCCATCAGAGAGCATCTCCTGGAAGTTCTGGGACCAAGGCTCATGTTCCTTTCCAGTGGCTCAGAATCTGCACAGACATGGCCCCGGGAGCGCTGGCAGCACTTGGTGACCACGGGAGAAAAGCTGATCCGAGAACGCGGCTAACTCATGATGGAGAGCAGAGCTGAGACAGGGACTCTGTCTCCAGTAACACTGTTTGAGTCCTTGCATTAAGCTAGGCCAGAAGCCAGAATGAACTTGGACTTTTGAGTTGTGGGAACTAGTGAATGAACTTTGCTTTTCTTTTTTTTCTTAGAAAAAAAATTTTTTTTAAAAATTTGTTTTTTGGCTGCGTTGGGTCGTCATTGCTGTGTGCAGGCTTTCTCTAGTTGTGGTGAGCGGGAGCTACTCTTCGTTGCGGTGCGCGGGCTTCTCATTGCGGTGGCTTCTCTTGTTGCGGAGCATGGGTTCTAGGTGCGTGGGCTCAGTAGTTGTGGCTCGCAGGCCCTAGAGCGCAGGCTCAGTAGTTGTGGCGCACGGGCGTAGTTGCTCTGCGGCATGTGGGATCTTCCTGGATCAGGGCTCAAACCCGTGTCCCCTGCGTTGGCAGGCAGATTCTTAACCACTGCACCACCAGGGAAGTCCCTGCTTTTCATTTTTACTTAGGGTCAGGTTTCTTGTCACTTGCAACAGAATCCATGAATCCAAACTTATATACATGCTATTCCTGTTACTGAGAATGTTTCCCTGCTTCTCCATCTGGAGCATTTAACTGTGCCTCTCAGTGCAGCCTTCTCTGACTCCTGTGAGCATTCATTCCCCCGGCATCCCTCAGAGGCTGACACTATCATGTGTCATGGGTTACACATCTGTTTCCCCAATAACCTCAGTCCAGTGATCATGTCTTATTCACTTCTGTATCCCTGATACCTCACCCATTATCTGGTGCATAAGAGTCACTTATCAAATGGTTTCTGAGTGACTCTCTGAATGAATGAACAAATGAAATATAAGCAGAGGCTCAGTATCAAGATATTAGAAGATAAAGAAGAAAGGAAAAAAATGGTTAAATGAGTGCTTAAGCCAATGAAAAATTAAGTGTATCATCTCCAGTACTGGCCAAGAACATTTCCAAAATGTCATCATTTTAATTATGGAAATGGCCTCTCGAAAATAAAAAAATAAATAAAGCATGTCCCTTGCTCCCAGATAGAAAAAACTCATTTAGCTGTGTTCCATCAGAATAACTTCACACAATCTGGTGTTCGAAACTCATTAGGTCAGGTTGGCTGATTTTTCCATAATTATTTTAAATGTTCACCATCTACAGAATTTCATCCCAAACCTGAACAGTCACTGGCACCTAATGAGCCGGCTCCATCACTCAGGCCCAGAACCGGCTTCGGTGCTACACTGGGTCATCATCAGATGTTTATGGAAGACATCCAGAGCAAGCCACAGTTACCATGGAAACAGGCACGGGAAAGGAAAGGATGGCTATCCTACACAAGATGAGGACTGTGTACAGGAAGCATCGACCAGCCGAGAAATAACATGAGGCTTTCCCAGTTAAGAATGGCCATTCAAAATTCAGGTGTTGAAAACTGAGCTGTCCAAACAACCAATAAGGAAATATGCACAAGCCCATTCATCCTGGCCAACAACATGGCTTTTGACCCACATGAAACTGTTACTGAGGCTTGACTGAAATAGGCTGTTCCTAGGTCTTTAAGGGAGTGTTTTCCAAATTAAGTTGGCTTTAGCTTCTAATTGAACAGGAGAGACACTTCTAAACCCAAATATTGTAAAGACAGCTTTTCCCTTCCGGCGCTCACCACCTCCCACTATTTTGTACATAAGTATATATCTATATACATACGTACATATATGGGCCATAATGGAACCCACTGAAATATGCAGAAGGTAGAGCTCAGGGCAGCACACATCTCATGTATCATCCTACTCAATTTGTGCTTTGGGTTTGAAATGCTTATTAAGGAAACTCTATGAAGACTATTTTTAGTGATAAATTTCTAATGATCCAACCACTAGATTCAAAATTAGAGCAGGCTTAGGGATATCACTTTGTTAATTTGGTGGCAATTGGGGCTTTCAAAGATGTTTTATCTGCTTTTCCTGTTTGGAAACCTAGGATGGACCATGGCTCTTTGTTCCTTCTGTCAATGATTAGTTGTTGGAAGTGAAAGTATTCATGAAAGACCAGTACTCAGAATACAGGAAACCAAGTGCAAAGCCCGAAGGAGAAAGAAATGAAGAGCAGGGGAGAGCTCTGCAGGATCACCATGCTAGTTGGTACCTTATCTGATTTTCCTCATCATCCACCAGGAAGAACCAGCGAAACTTCACAACCAGGGGGCTGCAGTTGGTGATTGTGATGTAGCGGATCACCTCAGTATCGTTCAGGATACAGCCAAAATCCAGCTCCATGGTCTCAAAGGTGAGGTTGGGGTAATTCACTTCTCCACGCAGGTGCAGGCTGTCCACTTGAGGGTGCTCCACATACTTGATTTCTAGAACTTCTTCTGCCACCCAGGTATTCAAATCGTTTTTATAGGAAGGATTGAATTTGACCAGCAGGTCTTTTTCTTCACCGATCTCCAGTTTAATAGGCTACAAACAAGATAACGGGGAATTACCAACCTCCATACTGTGCATTTCCAACCTGATACATGAAATAGGACAACCAAAGTTATTTATATATATATTTATATGCACACACACATACATACACATACAGACACACAGATTATTAGGAAATACGTATATATACACTTTATCCATAACTATGTATCCACACTTTACATAGTCAAACAGCTAGTATATCGCTATCGATATCTATCTCTATGCACTTACACACATATATATTTTTTAATAGTTGAAAATGAAAGCAAGAAAAATGATTTGAAAAAAGAGATGTTGATAAGTGTTGTGAGATTGTAAGGACTGAGGAGTTGTAAAAGGAAAATCTGCAATGAGTAACTATTATGAAATATTCTTAACTGAAAATAAATTAGATTGTAAAACGCTCTTCCTAGATAACTGGGAAAAGTCCTTTGCTTAAGAAAATTTTAAAAAGGCTTTCTAAAGGACCCCATGGTGGAGGGGCTCTGTAGAGGATGACCCAGAAAGGGATGGATTAGGTAACTTAATTTCTTTTCTAACGTCTTCAATTCTAACTCTTCAGCATAGTGGTATCCACTTTCCGCTGTTTTCTATTCAACTTAAAATGACACTCCAGAGCCGTACAGAGTTTGTTCGGTAGATTGTGTTTGTTCTTTTCTCTCTTTGATTCAAATCCCCATGTGTTCCTTGATGCCAAGGCCACAGAAACACCTTCCCATAGAAAGCCTGGCTCTGAGTTGGCTTTTTTAGGAATCGCTTAATCCCCACATTTAATCGGCATGAAAGCCACCTCCTGGTTTTGCAGAAAGTGCCCTGAGGCAGTCAGGAAGAATGCGAACAGCAACAAATCTGTTTACAGAGCACTTTCCTCTCCACTGAGCTTGAAGGTTCAGGTATTTAACTGTGCACTTCAGTGACATGATCAGATGGTTTCCGTTGATAAAGCCAATCACCTGATTCAAGAGTCAGAGAGAGGGTAATGACTCCTCAGTTGGCTAATCCCCTCTGAAAGGCTCACCGGTCCCTTGGCCCAGGTGACTTGCCACAATTTAGAAGTCATTCTTGTAGACCATGGTATCTGCAGCACTAGGCATCGCAATGCTTGGTGTTTAAATATCTTGGAGATTGACTTAAGCATTTTTTCCCCCAGAGGAATGACTTTGCTGTTTTGTGGAAATGATACATATCCACAAAATTTTATATTATATACAAAAGCACAAAGAAGAAGTTAGAAATTCATCCAAAACTTCACGAGATATTATTTCTCAGAGTTCACATTTGGTAAAACATTAGTCCAAACATGACAGATAGATAAATAAAATTTTACAAAAATGGAATTAGACTAATTTATTTTAAAAAATCATGTTTGAATTAACAAAAAACTGAAGAAAATTTCTTATACAAGAGATATTAATTGTAAGATCGTGGACTCTGGAGCCAGACTGCTTGGGTTCAAATCCTCGCTCTGCCAGTTACTAGCTCTGTGAACTTGGGCAAACTTGCTTGGCCTTCCTAGCCCCCAGTTTCTCCATCTGTAAAACAGGGGCAATAATAGTACCTAACTTTTTTTAAGAGGATGAAATGAGTTAATATATTTGTGATGCATTCAGAGCAGTGCCTAACACGTAGTGTATGGTATATAAATGCCAATTATTACTACAATCCCTTTATGATCAAGAGAATTGATCAAAAAGTGTGGAGAAGTCCAAGGTTAGTCTAAAATCCTCCCTTGGTGGGTCTCCTCTTTACTGCTTAGAAGCCACAGAATTCTCTGGACATCAATAAGACTGGTAACTTCACTAAGGTATGTTTCCCTGTTGAATATTCTATATCATTTTGTCCCAGGACAAGGTGTGGCCTTATTTTTTTTTTTAATATTTCATTTTTATTTTTGAATAGATAGGACAATGAAAAGCATGTTACCCTTGTGCCCATCTCCCCTCCCCTCAAGCCAACTGTTCCCCTCCCCTGAGGTAACCAAGGTTACACAAGTATCTTATCTGTCCTTGTATGAATAGAAAGATAATGCATGAATATAAACCCACGTTCATAATATGTGTTATTGTTTACACATAGGCAATCCTGTTCTGCACTTTGCTTTTTCCACTGGGGGATAATTAATCAGTGCATATGGAGTTGCCTCACTCTTTTTAACAACTGCATTTTATTCCATCATTGAATTCTGCCATCATTTATTTAACCAATCTCCTATTGATAGATATTGGCTCCCAGTCTTTTGTTCTTATAATCAATGTTGCAATGAATATCCTTGTATATTGTGTCTATGTCTATAGGATAAATTCCTAGGAGTGGAATGACTAGGTCAAAGGGTCGGGGAATTTAAAACGTTGATGGCGTCAGGAAACTTGCACAAGCCTCTTAGATACCCTCATCCACCAGAGGGCAGAAAGCAGAAGCAAGAAGAACTACAATCCTGCAGCCTGTGGAACAAAAACCACATTCACAAAAAGATAGACAAGATGAAAAGGCAGAGGGCTATGTACCAGATGAAGGAACAAGGTAAAACCCCAGAAAAACAACTAAATGAAGTGGAGATAGGCAACCTTCCAGAAAAAGAATTCAGAATAATCATAGTGAAGATGATCCAGGACCTCGGAAAAAGAATGGAGGCAAAGATCAAGAAGATGCAAGAAATGTTAAACAAACATCTAGAAGAATTAAAGAACAAACAAACAGAGATGAACAATAAAATAACTGAAATGAAAAATACACTAGAAGGAATCAATAGCAGAATAACTGAGGCAGAAGAATGGATAAGTGACCTGGAAGACAGAATGGTGGAATTCACTGCTGTGGAACAGACTAAAGAAAAAAGAATGAAAAGAAATGAAGAGAGCCTAAGAGACCTCTGGGACAACATTAAACACAACAACATTCGCATTATAGGGGTCCCAGAAGGAGAAGAGAGAGAGAAAGGACCAGAGAAAATATTTGAAGAGATTATAGTCGAAAACTTCCCTAACATGGGAAAGGAAATAGCCACCCAAGTCCAGGAAGCACAGAGAGTCCCATACGGGATAAACCCAAGGAGAAACACGCCGAGACACATAGTAATCAAATTGGTAAAAATTAAAGACAAAGAAAAATTATTGAAAGCAGCAACGGAAAAATGACAAATAACAACAAGGGAACTCCCATAAGGTTAACAGCTGACTTCTCAGCAGAAACTCTACAGACCAGAAGGGAGTGGCATGATATACTTAAAGTGATGAAAGGGAAGAACCTACAACCAAGATTACTCTAACCGGCAAGGATCTCATTCAGATTCGATGCAGAAATCAAAAGCTTTACAGACAAGCAAAAGCTAAAAGAATTCAGCACCACCAAACCAGCTCTACAACAAATGTTAAAGGAACTTCTCTAACTGGGAAACACAAGAGAAGAAAAGGACCTACAAAAACAAACCCAAAACAATTAAGAAAATGGTCATAGGAACATACATATCGATAATTACCTTAAACGTGAATGGATTAAATGCTCCAACCAAAAGACACAGACTTGCTGAATGGATACAAAGACAAGACCCATATATATGCTGTCTACAAGAGACCCGCTTCAGAGCTAGAGACACATACAGACTGAAAGTGAGGGGATGGAAAAAGATATTCCATGCAAATGGAAATCAAAAGAAAGCTGGAGTAGCAATACTCATATCAGATAAAATAGACTTTAAAATAAAGAATGTTACAAGAGACAAGGAAGGACACTACATAATGATCAAGGGATCAATCCAAGAAGAAGATATAACAATTATAAATATACATGCACCCAACATAGGAGCACCTCAATACATAAGGCAACTGCTAACAGCTATAAAAGAGGAAATCGACGGTAACACAATAATAGTGGGGGACTTTAACACCTCACTTACACCAATGGACAGATCATCCAAAATGAAAATGAATAAGGAAACAGAAGCTTTAAATGACACAATAGACCAGATAGATTTAATTGATATTTATAGGACATTCCATCCCAAAACAGCAGATTACACTTTCTTCTCAAGTGCACACAGAACATTCTCCAGGATAGATCACATCTTGGGTCACAAATCAAGCCTCAGTAAATTTAAGAAAATGGAAATCATATCAAGCATCTTTTCTGACCACAACGCTATGAGATTAGAAATGAATTTCAGGGAAAAAAACGTAAAAAACACAAACACATGGAGGCTAAACAATACGTTATTAAATAACCAAGAGATCACTGAAGAAATCAAAGAGGAAATCAAAAAATACCTAGAGACAAATGATAATGAAAAAACGACGACCCAAATGCAGCAAAAGCAGTTCTAAGAGGGAAGTTTATAGCTATACAAGCCTACCTCAAGAAACAAGAAAAATCTCAAATAAACAATCTAACCTTACACCTAAAGGAACTAGAGAAAGAAGAACAAACAAAACCCAAAGTTAGCAGAAGGAAAGAAATCATAAAGATCAGAGCAGAAATAAATGAAATAGAAACAAAGAAAACAATAGCAAAGATCAATAAAAGTTAAAGCTGGTTCTTTGAGAAGACAAACAAAATTGATAAACCATTAGCCAGACTCATCAAGAAAAAGAGGGAGAGGACTCAAATCAATAAAATTGAAATGAAAAAGGAGAAGTTACAACAGACACCGCAGAAATACAAAGCATCCTAGGAGACTACTACAAGCAACTCTATGCCAATAAAATGGACAACCTGGAAGAAATGGACAAATTCTTAGAAAGGTATAACCTTCCAAGACTGAACCAGGAAGAAATAGAAAATATGAACAGACCAATCACAAGTAATGAAATTGAAACTGTGATTAAAAATCTTCCAACAAACAAAAGTCCAGGACCAGATGGCTTCACAGGTGAATTCTATCAAACATTTAGAGAAGAGCTAACACCCATCCTTCTCAAACGCTTCCAAAAAATTGCAGAGGAAGGAACACTCCCAAACTCATTCTATGAGGCCACCATCACCCTGATACCAAAACCAGACAAAAATACTACAAAAAAAGAAAATTACAGACCAATATCACTGATGAATATAGATGCAAAAATCCTCAACAAAATACTAGCAAACAGAATCCAACAGCACATTAAAAGGATCATATACCATGATCAAGTGGGGTTTATCCCAGGAATGCAAGGATTCTTCAATATACGCAAATCGATCAATGTGATACACCATATTAACAAATTGAAGAATAAAAACCATATGATCATCTCAGTAGAGGCAGAAAAAGCTTTTGACAAAATTTAACACCCATTTATGATCAAAACTCTCCAGGAAGTGGGCATAGAGGGAACCTACCTCAACATAATAAAGGCCATATACAACAAACCCACAGCAAACATCATTTTCAATGGTGAAAACCTGAAAGCATTTCCTCTAAGATCAGGAACAAGACAAGGATGTCCACTCTCACCACTATTATTCAATATAGTTTTGGAAGTCCTAGCCACGGCAATCAGAGAAGGAAAAGAAATAAAAGGAATAGAAATTGGAAAAGAAGAAGTAAAAGTGTCACTGTCTGCAGATGACATGATACTATACATAGAGAATCCTAAAGATGCCACCAGAAAACTACTAGAGCTAATCAATGAATTTGGTAAAGTTGCAGGATACAAAATGAATGCACAGAAATCTCTTGCATTCCTATACACTAATGATGAAAAAATCTGAAAGAGAAATTAAGGCAACACTCCCATTTACCACTGCAACATAAAGAATAAAATACCTAGGAATAAACCTACCTAGGGAGACAAAAGACCTGTATGCAGAAACTATAAGACACTGATGAAAGAAATTAAAGATGATACCAACAGATGGAGAGAGATATACCATGTTCTTGGATTGGAAGAATCAATATTGTGAAAATGACTATACTACCCAAAGCAATCTACAGATTCAATGCAATCTCTATCAAATTAAAAATAGCATTTTTTACAGAACTATAACAAAAAATCTTAAAATTTGTATGGAGACACAAAAGACCCCGAATAGCCAAAGCAGTCTTGAGGGAAAAAAACGGAGCTGGAGGAATCAGACTCCTTGACTTCAACCTATACTACAAAGCTACAGTAATCAAGACAATATGGTATGTGCACAAAAACAGGAATATAGATCAATGGAACAAGATAGAAAGCCCAGAGATAAACCCACGAACCTATGGTCAACTAATCTATGACAAAGGAGGCAAGGATATACAATGAGAAAAGACAGCCTCTTCAATAAGTGGTGCTGGGAAAACTGGACATCTACATGGAAAAGAATGAAATTAGAACACTCCCTAACACCATACACAAAAATAAACTCAAAATGGATTAGAGACCTAAATGTACGACTGGAGACTATAAAACTCCTAGAGGAAAACATAGGAAGAACACTCTTTGACATAAATCACAGCAAGATCTTTTTTGATCCACCTCCTAGAGAAATGGAAATAAAAACAAAAATAAACAAATGGGACCTAATGAAACTTCAGAGCTTTTGCACAGCAAAGGAAACCATAAACAAAACGAAAAGACAACCCTCAGAATGGGAGAAAATATTTGGAAACGAATCAACGGACAAAGGATTAATCTCCAAAATATATAAACAGCTTATGCAGCTCAATATTAATAAAACAAACAAACCAATCCAAAAATGAGCAGAAGACCTAAATAGACATTTCTCCAAAGAAGATATACAGATGGCCAAGAGGCACATGAAAAGCTGCTCAACATCACTAATTATTAGAGAAATGCAAATCAAAACTACAATGAGGTATCACCTCACACCAGTTAGAATGGGCATCATCAGAAAATCTACAAACAACAAATGCTGGAGAGGGTGTGGAGAAAAGGGAACCCTCTTGCCCTGTTGGTGGGAATGTAAATTGATACAGCCACTATGGAGAACAGTATGGAGGTTCCTTAAAAAACTAAAAATAGAATTACCACATGATCCAGCAATCCCACTACTGGGCATATACCCAGAGAAAACCATAATTCAAAAAGACACATGCACCCCAGTGTTCATTGCAGCACTATTTACAATAGCCAGGTCATGGAAGCAACCTGAATGCCCATCGACAGACGAATGGATAAAGAAGATGTGGTACATGTATACAATGGAATATTACTCAGCCATAAAAAGGAACGAAATTGGGTCATTTGTTGAGACGTGGATAGATCTAGAGACTGTCATACAGAGTGAAGTAAGTCAGAAAGAGAAGAACAAATATCGTATATTAATGCATGTATGTGGAACCTAGAAAAATGGTACAGATGATCCAGGTTGCAGGGCAGAAGTTGAGACACAGATGTAGAGAACAAACGTATGGACACCAAGGGGGGAAAGCTGTGGGGGGCTGGGGGTGGTGGTGTGATGAATTGGGCGATTGGCATTGACATGTATACACTGATGTGTATAAAATTGATGACTAAAAAAAAAAAGAAACTGTTGACTGCTACTGCCATACTATCTTCCAATGTACACTTCTCCAACATCTTAGGGGATGCCTGTTTCCACATGCTGTCCCTAACACAGAGCATTATCTAATTTTTGCTCTTTGCCAATCTTATAGGAAAAAAAATGTGTTTCATAGTCATTTTAATTTGCATTTTTTCTAACGAGTAAAGTTGGGCATATTCTCATATATTTAAAAGCTATTTTCTTTTTCTTGCTGTGAACTCTCTGTTCATTTCCTTTGCCTATTTTTCTATTGGGTTGTTGGTATTTTTCCTGTTGATTTGTAGAAGTTCTTTATTTTTAAAATTATATGTATGCTTTTTATTAAAGTTATATGTGCAAATAATATAAAAGGTCAAAATGTACTACAAGAGCTATCACAAGAAACAGTAGTTCCTGACCCACCCTGGCATCCTGACAATACTGAGGTCACAATTTCTCAATTCTTGTAGCACAGCAGGTCTATGGAACAGTTTTTTGGGGCAGAGAGGGGACGATCAGGCGATGCACACGACTCAGACACCAGGGATTATTCTGGGGTATCGACACTGACACAGGAAACATTAAATTTCCCCGTTTTGATGAGTTTCTCTGGGGAAGAGCATTTATCTTTATGTCTTGGGATAAGAGCCAGCTGCCCAAGTCTTTTGAGTGGGGTCAGCGGGCACAGCTGTCCGGTGCACACAGAATCCCTCTGTTTTCAGCCCTCTGCTCCACTTGCTGCCTCTAAGCCCAGGCTACTTGGGCTGAATGACTCCCACTTCTTTGCCGCTTCACTGGTGAATTTTCTACGCTTCAGGTCTTTGTGCCTTTTTGTCCACCCACTCCCTTCCTCATTCTATCTTCTAGAATTTGTTTAAATCTCTCATTATTTGGTTATACCCTCTTCTTGCCCTTTTATTTTATTGCTCTGGGTGTCTTTCCTGTTGAACATTTCTACTTTTATTAAGATTTCAGGAGGGACAAGAGTGGGTCTAACCTCCCACCCAGACAGAGAAAGCTGCTCACACCTGAATTTTCATTTTCTCATCCATTTGTTTTCCTCTGCTCTTGAGTTCACTCTTCACCTCCTCTTTGAACACCTGTATCTTGTCCTTGAGCTCTTTTTAAAGACAGGTCCTATCATCTGTAATTTCTCTGAGACTGTAGAGAACTCCCTGTTTGTACTATGGGTTTTCTTCCTTGCATAGGTTCCCTTGCAGGAGGTTTTCATCTGCCTCTTGCTTATGATCATCTCCTCCTTTGATTTCTCTGTTCAAAGATCTTAGCTATTTTTTTTCCCCCAAATCATGTTTGAATGAGACCCACTAAAGAATCAGTGAGGAAGGAAGGGCAGGGGAGGGTGGCGGTGCAGTACTGTCTGCGACACGCTCTCACCAAGTGGCTCCGTCCCCCATCTTCCACAAAGATCCGTCTCCCCGAGTGTGGCTCACAGCAGATGTCCTTAAGTCCCAGGCTCCCTCTTCTGAGATCCTGCGATTGCTGCCTGCCCTCACTTCCTCCTCTATGTCACTTCTCCATTAGCTATCTCCCTGGACTGGGAGGCCAAACACCGTGGGGTGTGGGGCTGGTCTCTCCTTCAATCCTTCTTCCCTACCGCTCTGCAGTGCCACCTGCCTCCAGGCCCAGCCATTCCTACTGGTGTCCTCATGCCCGGCCAAGGATCACAGGGATGATCTGGTGGGAATGTTCAGAGAACACTGCATCCTGCCCCAGACTGGTGGCCAGGGGAGCTCACAGCCTCCTGCTTCAGCCTGGTTCACATTTCTCACTGTCTGGAGATGGGCTGGCTGGTTTAGGGTTGGGGCTTTGAGTTTTGGTCAAATTTGAGTTTTAGTCAGACTTGAGGGGGATTAAAAGATCTTTCCTCTCATTAGTGGGAAGTCACTGTTTTCTAAAGTTGAGCTTCGTTATAATGGGCAGGAAGGAAAGGGTCATAATAATGAGCAAGAAGCTCTCACATTGTTAATAATGGTTTTCCTACCAGTTGATATCAGAATTTATTGATATTATGACTCATTTTAGATTTTTCCTCTCTGTTTCCTGGATTCTTTATATTTTTCTCGACTGAAATTAGGCAGTGTACCAATACTATTCTCTTCTTTTATCACACACACAGCACCCCCCTAGGAGTTAGGACACCCTCTGCCCAGTTACCTCAGGAATTGAGGGCAGTGGGGATTTATCAGCCTTGCAGATAAAGAAGGGTCCACTTGTTGAGAGCAACACGTTCACAGGCAGGGTGGAAATGTTCTTCATGACCAAGGGCTGGTAATCAGGTTCCAGGATAGTGTTAGGTTTCTGCAAAAAATAGAAAAGAGGAAACAAACCAACTTATGGTAAACACAGTAAGCCTTTAGCAACAAATGTCTGATATTCATTGTTAACAGCAGAATTAGCATTCTCTCTATTTATATCTATAGATGTATGGATTTATATTATATCTATCTGTCATATATCTATCTATCAAGATATAGATAATATGTATCTATATATTACATAGGTTCACTTCTCAGTAGTCCACCATACATTCCAAATGATTTATCTAAATCTCTACAAGGGATTAATATAGATGTAGATATAGGTATAGATATTTTCTATGTATCTATGTATCTGTGTATCTATTTCACTAGAAGAGATCCTACTTAAGCCAGAAGACAGATTAGATTTTCTTACTTTCTTGTTGCCTGGTTTTAAAAACCCTATATAAGCCATGCTTCTGGGTAGAACTGTTACTACAGAAGTTTCCACAGCATCATAAAACAAAGTTTAATAAATTAGTGATATCTTATGGAAGAACCCATGTATCATTACAATGAATAAAACATTTTTTCCTTACACAATATTCTGTTCATGCTTAAAATACCCAATTTGCAAATATACTTATCTTGCTATATTGACAAACGCTCATAACTATTTCCTGTAAATTTTCCTGATAACACTGGGAGAGTTGATTTAGAAGCATCGTTCACTCTGTTAGATCAAATTTCATTTTTCAACTGGAGAAAGCATCATAAATGGATCTTAAGCTGGAAGTTTCTGGTCAGACTGGATTTTTCTCATTCTGACGTTGGGATCCACACTGTTCACTGTGTGCCTTGGAAAGGGGGTCCTTTAATATCAGTACGGAAACCTCAGTCTCTGGCCTCCAAAAAGAATCTCCCTCCCATTCCCTGGCTCTTCCAACAACTCTAGCCTATTTTTCCCAGGCCCCTTTGCTTTGATTTGCTTTTCTCCCTGTTCCAATTTCAGTTAAGTCCTCCTGATTCCATGTTTTGCTCTGCCGCTGCCTCTGCTTCTTTGTCCAGCATAGTCTTTCTTCCACTGTGGTTCCTAGAGCCACTGGCTCTGAGCGAGCTTGGGTGACCAGTGTCCATGGTGTCTTAGTCAGTTCAGGCTGCTATAACGAATATCACAGACTGAGTGGTTTAAACAACAGCCATTGACATCTCATAGTTCTGGAGGCTGGGAAGTCGAAGATCAAGGTGCCAGCACATCCAGTGCCTGGTGAGAGCCCATTTCTTGGTTTGTAGATAGTTGTCTTCTCATTGTGTCCTCACATGCCTGAGAGAAAGATCATCTCTCTTATCTCTTCTTATAAGGGCACTAATCCCATTCATGAGGGTTCCACCTCCATGACCTTATCCCTTCCCAAAGCCCCCACTTACAACATGATCATATAAGGAATTAGGGCTTTGGTGTATGAATTTTGGGGGGACACAAACATTCAGTCCATAAAGTTGGCTTGAGCCACCTGCATCGGTTGTACCTCATTAGCCCCTTGTGCACTCCCAAAGTTCTTTCGGAGGTTCGGTCTGGCACTTACCATGAGAAGCTGCCACTGTCCCCCTCCCTCTAACATGGTAATATAGGTACTGGGTTCACCTTGCACTTGCAGATTTCATACTACAGTTTGGGGAGGGATGAAGCAGCACTTTCGACCTTCCTCCCAGGCTGCTGTGTCACTGCAGGTAGCTTTGAAGTGAAGAAGCCACACTCAGTTGGTTTTGGCAAGAGGCCATTTAGAGGTTAGTGATGAGAAAGAGTCGATGCACAGAGAACCCGTTCTATTTTAAAAATGACCCTTTCTCTCTGGCTTGTTTGTCTCGTCAAATATCAGGAGACAGGACTTGCTTCTGGACTTCATGAAGCAAACTGACTGCTAGTTTCATTTGACCTTTTCAATTCCACAGAGATGTGGTTTCATCTCTGTGGCTTATGAATGGTACAATAGTTATACAGCAGATCAAATCTGAGGAAACGGTTATAGAAAAATTCTTCCCATAGGCAGGCTTGGTATCATTAAAGTCTAAGGTACTAAATCAGATACACTGCCCTGAGCCAAAAACAAAGAGACAGAATGGATAATTGGGTGTACCAAGACAGGTCTCCTGCACACCCTGGGTAATGAAGTCGCATTTCTTCATTGTCCCTGATATGGAGTAAAATGTGAGCAGGAAATGAACAATGAAAAATACAGTAGTAGGACAGATTTCAAACTTGTGATATTTGGGAGGAAGGAGAGAAGGGCAAAAACAAATAGGGTGTAATGACTCAATTCATTTTTTAAATTCAACAAGTCACTGTCATATTCAAAATATTTGCTATTTATTTATTATGCTATTTATTATTCTAGTGATAAATTCAAACAATAGACATTTAAACAAGAATGTGCTTTAAAAAAAAACACAAGGCTAAAGGATATAAACAGAAGAAAAGGAACACTACCCACACATTTTTATGAGTGTTTATGTACTTTGGAAAAAAAATCTAATAGGAAACTAAGCTGAATATTTATCATATACTGTAATGTCTTGCACAGAATAAGCTATTCAATAAATCTTCACTGAATGTTCTCTGAATGGCTACATTTAGAGAGAATATGATGCAACCAAATTTGGCACAGCTGTTGCCAGTAAATATCTTTCCTGATTACTTAAAAAAGGAAGAATTTAAAACAGCAATGAAAGCTTAATAACTGTAGAAGGAGTTCTGGTAGTATTTTCATTTTATATGTCTCATGGAGATTGTCACAGTTAGTTTAGCATCCTGTAACTGAAACTTTTATCCTACTTCTTCAGTGTCTACATTCCCCACCAGTTTGTTAGGTTAGGGTTTTTGCTGTGTCTTTACTGTCTAATACACTGCAGGTGCTCAAAAATTATTTGTTGATTTGAATTGAACTTGTACATCTCACCTCCCGTACTAGCCTATAAGTTCCCTTATTCATCTCCTGGCAGAGCACCTTATCCAGATGTTTATTTAATATGAACAATATATATAGAATACACCAGAACAAATGGTCTTGAACATACTCCTGCTAGCCTCCGTTAACAGAAGGAACCCTGGTTGGTTCCCCCATGACTGGTTAGGCACTGCCACACCCAGTCCTTTCATGTGACGGCACAGATCACACCATGGGATCTTCCTTAATGCTTGGTCTTCCCAGTTGGTTGTGAAGTTCATCAGGCAGGGACTATTCTCACTGTTGTATCTCTACGACCCGACACAGTGCCTGGCGCATGGTAGGTGTTGATAAATACTCCACTCCGCAGCCCGCGTGACTATTTCAATGAATACATCTGACCATGTCACTCCCTTCCCTGAAGCCCTCCAATGGTCACCCAAAACAAAACCCGAAGTTCACAACATGTGTCCCAGTCATGCCACACACACCTGGCCCCTGCCCACTTCTCTAGATGGACTTCATTGTCATTCTTGGCATAGTCTCTGTCTGAGGTGGCCCTTCAGGTTTTATGCTGACCAAGCTCTTTCGTGACTCAGGCCTTTTGCATGTGCTGTTCCCTACAATTCTCTCTCCCCCCCTTGTCACCAGACTGACTTCTATTTGTCCTTCCGGTCCCAACTTGAGGCATTTGCTCAAGGAAGCCATCTATGACCTCACGTACAAATAAGGTCATGTCTCCTGATATATACTCTCACTGCAAGTTATACCTCTTCTTCATAGCACTGTTTAGAATTATAATTTAAACAATTAAATTTTAATAGTTAGTTGACAGTTTGTAACCTCAACCAGTCTCTTAGCTGTGACTATGTTAGATTTTTAGCACCCACACAGCCCTTGACCCAGAGGAAATGTTCCACACATACCTGTCCTGAACAGTAAATAATTCTCTGCTGGAAACCTGCCTAGGACTAGGTCAAGTCCTGCTGTGATATCTCCCCTCCTCTTCACCACCCAGCCCACTGTCCTGAGCAGCAGTCATCCCCATCTCTCCCGTTCTGGGCCTCCCCCACTTACCACTCACCCTTAACGGCACATGAAGTTATAGACAGTTATGGGCATATACATCAAAGAATGTGAATCAAATAGTTTAAGTTGATTATTCCCAAGCAGTGTTAGGTGATCTACAAAATAGCTTAACTTGGGTCTCAGTTTCCTCCTGTGTATCATGGGAAAGAGAAGCTCCTGCACAGATTGCTGTGAGGGACAAATGGGAAAATGTATGTAATGAACATGGCTCAATGCCCAGCACGTACCAATCAACAGTGGTAGCTATTCTTACTGGTTACTGTAATTATCAATAATTCTTCTCCAACCATTTCTATACTGTGATGTTTATTTTACCCAGTTAGAGTAAAATGATGGACTGAAATGCATTTTCAGTGCACTGCAATACCCCTTCACTTTGGTCTTATACATCAGGAATGATGGAAGTAGAATTTCTATGGCAATTCACTTTTCAAAAGAATGTAGGTTTAGATTCAGAATTTTTAGTTGAATGTGTATTGGCCTCTGAAGCTTAAAAAACATTGGCTGGGTGTGGGTGTTAACAGGATTCCCATTAATTTAGCTTCTGAAATGAAAGCGTGAACATGTGCAACCCTAGCTGGAGTGCCCGGCCCTCCCCAACACAGCCCCACTGACCTTCTCCAGTCGGTATACGAGCTGCTTGGTGGAGAGCTGGATGAACGGTGCCACGAACTCACAGATGATGTTCACCGTCATCACCAGGCTCTTCCCCTTTTGTGTCCCGATGATGGTGTGGCACACCAGCTTTTCTTTGACTATCTGCAGACAAGATATACCAGCGTTTGTGGAACCTCTATAGCTTGGAAGACCTAATTCTCAACAATCAGCAAAATGATTCTCAACTACCTGCCTGGGGACACCAGGGAGGAGCACATTTTTCTGAGCAGTGCATGTCAGGGATGGGTCTCTGTCACACAAAGTCTGATTGGTTAGATGTGTCCAGGATGGGTCCTGTGTCTACCGCTGACTGTCCCTGAGGACACAATCAATTTACATTCAGCTCATCCAGTATATATATGGAAGACTTATCAGGGCTGTTAGGGACTAGATACACAAAACAGTGATGGAAGAGGCAGATAAAAATTCTTCATGGGCTATCACTGTGCTGTACACCTGAAACTAACACGACATTGTAAATCAACTACAGTTGAAAAAAAAATTATTCATAGGCTTAGAATTCAATGGTAGTTACACAATGTCTTATCAAGGTAGTTGGAAGCTGGCTGGAAAAATTTTGCCTTTCACATTTGAATATTTAAAAATCGTGTATGGTAATTAACACTTCTTTGGACCCAAGAGCCTTAGATTTTTATAGAGTAGAAAGGACCCAAAGTGAATTTATAACATGAACAGCCTTTACTGAAGACTGCTCAGGTGTCAGATGTTAATGAATTCAAGTCTCTTCTCAATTATGTAGCAGAACTTGGAATACAGGGGAGCTTTTAGTAAAGCTACAACTGAATTTAGAACCCCAGCAGCTCAGATTTAATGCCTTTAAAATACAGTCAACTCTTGAGAACAACACTGTAAACATGCCTGCAACAGACTGTCAGTGTCTTGAGATGAGGGCCTGCATTCTATTCATCTTTGCATCCTTAGTGCCTAGCACGGTGTGTGTCATGTGGTACATACTCAGTGAAAGTTGGCTGAACCCCTCAGTAACAGAGAGAAAGAACATATTATATACTCCATAACGGGAAATAACCTTCTTTTTTAAACTGAGGATGTGTTTTTCCTGAAAATGTTCTGTGAAGAAACAACATAAGTGAAGCAAAGTGCCATCCGTGACCCTCGAGGAGCTAAGCAGGGAACCAGCTTTCCCATCTCGTCTGCTGGGAGGCAATTTCTTACTGTTTCCTATTTTCATGAGGAGAAAGTTCAGCATCACATCCTAATTTGGTGACCCAGCAGGAGCTCAGGTAACCATCACTTCTCATTCACAAAGTCTGCCTTTGTGAAGAGGCTTGTAAGTGATTTCAGAAGTCTTTCTTTTAGGTTTTTAATGGTTTCCAGCCTCCATGAGGGAATAGGAATAAACAGACACATGGTTGGATCTGCCTAAATGTCTTAAGCAGAATGGTGATAATGTGAATAAGAGCAGAACATCAGAGTCGCTGAAGATAAATGCGGCTCTTTCATTGATACATAAAAGGATGATGATTATAAATGTGATGCTGTTGAGTCAAGCTGAGAGGGAAGGAACTAAGGATATCCCAATACCTGGATAGGAGAGGCAGCCGACAGTGTCTATAAAAACATGTTCTTAAAAATAAATATTAAGTGAATACTGCTAAGTATTAATCAGGGGCTTAGCTTTGGCTGAACACTGGATGTCCCTCTACCAGAGACTTGCTGGCTCTGTTGACTCTGGGGATGAGAACCTGCTTTAAACAGTATTTTAAGATTGGGTTCATGGTAGCTGTAGAAACAAACAGAAAACTCAGCAGAGCTGAACCTTGAATGCAATGGGTGCTGCCATGGTAACTCAGTGCTGTATGCAATCCTTGAGAAACCACAGCCTTTCTTCAGATAAATGTCAAGGGACTCTCCTAAGAAACAGAGCAAAGATTTATTTAGGAGAATAATAGCTTCTAAATGTGTGTCCTCTTACCCTGGGAGTGGCAGAATAGCCTTCAAGTATCACGTCAATCGTCTGGCCTGGGTACAGCTCCATCCTGATGGGGTGGAGTTGAAACACGGGGCTTTGAGGATCCCTGGGTGCCTGGGAGCACTGGGACAGGCACTGGCTCTCAGCACGCCCCTTCTTAGCCAGTCTCTTCTTACCCAGCTTTTCTTGGGGACAGAAATCTTCATTCACCCAGAACAACTGTTGGACCCGACGTCCCTTGTTGGTCAACTTGAAGCGGTAATAATAGGTGTCCAGGCTGGAAAAGAGGAGGCAAGGATTGAGAGGATTCAACTTTGGGTTGTTCTGTTCAGCTCTACAGCCTTGGGATTTACTCCTCCGGAAGTATTTAAAAAGTGAGCAACAAAATAGACATTATTTTTTTTTTTTTTTACTGTAGGAAGGCTAAATGGTGATACTGCTAGGAACTACTAGGACAAGGTGACATCTACTCGTCAGGTCATTCATTAGACTTGAGTTTGGTCCCTGAGTTGCCATCACCAGGAAAGGGGCTGTGGGGAAGTGGCCCCATCCACCCCCAGTTTTTCTCAGCAGGTTAAGCTGCCACATAACACACAGATACAGTTCATGTGAAAATCACTTCAATTTACGAGAAATGGTACTGAGAAGTGAAAGCAAAATAGCTACTGAAGGAGAAGTACATTTCAAATTGTGTTGAGTCAATTTCTAGTAACTAGTTAAATGTCTTGTGATGGACTCAATGTGAAGGGAACTTTAAAGAGAAACAACACATATCCTCTAAACCTTACCAAAGGTCAAAGGGACTATAATCCATCAGAACACCACCTGGATAGGTCATTTATCTCAGACTAATGTGCTTTAAAGATGCTACTACTCATGCATGCATGCATGCATTCATTCATCTATTCCGCAAATATTTACTAAAGACCTCTTTATTGTCTGTCTCTTTGCTAGACACTGAAATTTCTAAGATCTTGGAGGTAGTTCAAATGTGTTTTTGTTTGAGTTTTTGTTTTTTTTTTTACTGATTTATAAGCTTACTTTATTATTTTTTTCACACACACACACACACACACACACACTGTATTTTATTTTTACAATAGATAAATAGACTGACACCAAGCATTGTACATGGATGACCACAACAAAAGCAACAATGATTGCAGTTACCAAACATGAAACACACTCATACTATGTCATAATATTGACATTCAGTCCAGTAATCCTCCACTGTAACAGCTCCTTTACTTTGCAGTGAAAATTGATTTGTATATTCTTTGCCTCTGAGTCCTTGTGGGATTTTTTTTTTTTTTTTAATTCAGACAGAAAGTCACAAAAATTATACTCATCCTCATCAGTTCACTCAGTCCCATGTAATTAATTTTTTTTTTCATCTTGATCTTTTGTTAGCACTTTTATGAGTTCATCAGTTTTTCATTAGAGTTCTGAAAATGCTTATTCATTCAGTTCAGCAGTACAGTCAGTTAACAGAAACCTGTACTTGTCAGAGTCTTTTCCATGAATTTCTTGAAGATGAAACCCTTTTATAGGAACATATTTGCAAAAGCATCAGAGTACACCCATAACTGTCTGTAAATGACAAAAGACTTTAAAATGACCACAGTTAAAGATTTGATGAAAGTTCATAATAATGCAATTGACAAGGAAATTTAGTTATTTCTGAGATATACATTTTAAAGTAATAACTAGAATTATGACTTATAACATTACACCAGAACATATAAGATTTTTAGAAATTTCATGTAATGTCTGAAACATATTAACATATTTCCATACAAATAACCCAATGAAAGTTCAGTATTAGTTGTTTTGTTTGTTTGTTTTTTTATACTGCAGGTTCTTATTAGTCATCAATTTTATACACATCAGTGTATACATGTCAATCCCAATCGCCCAATTCAGCACACCACCATCCCCACCCCACCGCAGTTTTCCCCCCTTGGTGTCCATATGTCTGTTCTCTACATCTGTGTCTCGACTTCTGCCCTGCAAACCGGCTCATCTGTACCATTTTTCTAGGTTCCACTATAAGCTTACTTTAAAATATTCTTTTCAGGGAAAAAACTCATCTCAGGACTTTTAAAATTTTTTATTTTTTGGGGCTTTGAGTTTTCATCCCATCTGTCCCTCCTTTGGAAAGACACCATGTCTAATAAGCAAGTTGAAGCTTGATAAATAATAAGGAGTGTTTGCCAGTTGTCAGGTATAACCATTATTAGCTAAATATATGTCCAATAGGGCATGCTCCTTGGAGTCTTCACTTTGTAGTTTGACTTCAGGGCTAAATGTAGGTTTTGGGGAAAATAATAAATAACATATACTATTTTATAAACTAGGCAGGGTCTCTGTCACTTATTCACAGTATATCTTTCACTCATCATAGCACCCCAGTAATAATAAGCATATTGATTAATTTTATTGATGAAGAAACAGAAGCTCTGAAAATTTAAAGGAATTGTCCAAAAATATGCCATCAGAAGAGGTGGCATATGGGTATTTCTTTAGATCCCTGTGCCCAAAAAATTGGCAAACTTTTTCTGTAAAGGACTGAATAATAAATATTTTTAGACCTTTTGGGACACGTGGTCCATCACAACTACTCAACTCTCCACTGTAGTGTGAAAGAAGCTGTAGACAATATATGTACATGAATGGGCGTGGCTGTCTTCCAATAACACTTTGTTTATAGAAACAAGCAATGGGCTGCAGTTTTCCCATCCCTGCTTTTGATGATTCTTATGGAGATTGCTGGCATCAAGATTTTATATCAAAAAGAAGAACAGGGGCTTCCCTGGTGGCGCAGTGGTTGAGAATCTGCCTGCCAATGCAGGGCACACGGGTTCGAGCCCTGGTCTGGGAAGATCCCACACGCCGCGGAGCAACTGGGCCCGTGAGCCGCAATTACTGAGCCTGCGCGTCTGGAGCCTGTGCTCCGCAACAAGAGAGGCCGCGATAGTGAGAGGCCTGCGCACCGCGATGAAGAGTGGCCCCCGCTTGCCGCAACTAGAGAAAGCCCTCACACAGAAACGATGACCCAACACAGCCATAAATAAATAAATAGATTAAAAAAAAAAATTCCTCCTGTCTTTAAAAAAAAAAAAAGAACAATAGGGTTTAGGCAGAGCAGAAATTGGCAGCTAAAAGCTATAGGTTGCTTTTATATTCGTAGAAAACTATCAGCTATCCCTCCAATTCTAGGTAAGTGTCAGAATACCCTTTGGGGCCATTTGACACTATTTGTAGATTAAGGAGAACATGTAATTAAGTCTGGTTTGCAGTATATTGTTTTCTGTAATTATATTTGAATGCACTTAACAAATAAATTTGGAAACAGGAATGGTATGCAATGACAAAATGCCCTACCATATGGTCAATGGATAGGAGGAGAGGAGCATTTTTTTGTATCTAGTTGACACAAAAACTGTAATTGGATGCCTCTCTGAAAACATATGCAATTAACGATCTCACTTGCCTATTACTTAATTCCTACTGGTTTATGGTATTTTCAATTAAGTGCCATATTTTGTAGATGGAGCAGAGGAAAGGAGGTATGGATGGGTTTGTGGGGAGGGTTCCTAATGGTATTTTGTCAGGTACATCTCTAAACACAGTGTGTCCATCTTGGTTTCAGGGCCTTAGACCAGAAGGCAGGATCATCCCTTTGAGATCTGTTCACAGTACTGAAACAAACAGGCACCAATTCAGCTGGCTCCTGAGAGTCAACTAGTGACAATGCATGACTCTTCTGAGGAACCATAAACAAATCCTCACACATATCCTCCATGGTTAGTATTCAAACCCCATACATTTTTAGAGTCACATTTAGATTGTTCTGCTCAGAGATGTCTATACTGTACCACCTTTTATTTAAATATTTAGACTCTCTAGCTTTTCCTGAGTGATCAGGTAGAGCCAACTACAACCATCTCAGTTGTTGGTGCTACGGTGGGGAGGCAAGCAGAGAACATATACGAAAAAAAAAATTACTGGCTTTGCAATACCTGATAAGATACATTTGCTATATATATATATATTTTTAAAATATTTATTTATTTATTTGGCTGCACCGGGTCTTTAGTTGCAGCACGTGGGATCTTCGTTGCCACATACGGGATCTTTAGTTGCGGCACATGGGCTCTTAGTTGCGGCATGCATGCGGGATCTAGTTTCCTGACCAGGGATCGAACCGGGGCCCCCTGCATTGGGAGCGTGGAGTCTTAACCGCTGGACCAGCAGGGAAGTCCCTGCAATATATTTTTACCTTCCTAGTTATACTCTACTTAGGTTATCACTAAGATCCATTTGTATTTTCTACATTCATGGAGAGGAATTAACAATATATTGGAATCAAAGAAGAGAAATCATGCTCAAGATTCTGAATTTGTCACAGAGAAGCCACTATAAGTTTTAGAGAAGAATATACTTCCTCTGAACCATCTCTTCTCTAATGTAGAGGGACACAGCTTGGAGAATGTAACCAAACTATGACTAGGAAATGTCTTCTCGTGGCCAATGAACCCATCTGGAGGGGGAAAAGTGAAGATAGGGAAGGGAGGGGGCTGAGGAGGCTAGTTCTGTTTACTTAAAAATAATTTTCCAAAGTAGGAGTGATGCTCAGCTTATAGAATATATGTGATATGTATAAAAATTGGTCCATGATATTTCCTTACCTAAAATGTGCTCCCAAATTGAGTTCTGGTGCAAAGGGCTTATCTGAAACAATGGTGGAGCCAATTCCTGAAGCCTGGACAGGTATCCGGTAGGTGTTGCTATTTTCAATGTCCAAAATGACTGTGTCTTTGAATGTCAGTATGTCGTTCAGGTTGGCAGTCAGTGTCAGTTCAACATCACTTTCTGGGGGAACTGTGCCTTCCTTGGGTTCAACCGTCCAAAGGGACTTTTTGTGTGCCTGTAACACAAGACTACAAGTTAACAGTGAAGATATTCTTGGCTTTTCATTCTGCACATGTCAAAGCCCTCTATACTTCAAATGCCTGGCACTGCAGAACTCAACATCAGAGACAAACATTATTTTTTGAATCAAAGCAGCTGGGTGTTTGTTGGCTTTTCTTTTTTTTTTTTTTTTCTTCAAAAAGCAATATGATTCTGAAGAGCAAACCTACAATTCTACTTTTGAATGCTCTGTGAAGATTCTTTACATCTCTTTCTTAAGATGACAGCCCAGTTCTCTAACAAGCTTATACTAATTATCTGCTCTAATCTCCAAATTCTGAGATACCAACAGAAGGTACAACATCCTTCCCGGAATATGGAAGTTTTAAAAGAAATGTTTTTCAAATGCAAAGTTTCCATGATGTTACAGTAGGGATGAACAGCTTTCATTAATAAACACAATATAGGAAGTCATCTCGGTTTCTATTATTTCACAATAATCAATAGAATTTCATTTGCTAAAATTCCAAACTTACTTTGAAATGTGTGATAGGACTAAATTATAGAGTTGGAAGTGACTCCCACCAACCTGTTCCCTTTAACTGCTTAGATCCTCATAGCTCACTCTCTTTCCTCCCTAAGGTCTTTGACCAAACAATACCTCTCAATGAAGCCTACTCTGACCATCACACTTTAAGTTGCAAGCCTTCCCCCCCGTACTCCTGATCCCCTTTACCCTGCTCTATATTTTCCCCTGAGCACTCACCATCTTCTAACATAGTGCATGATTGATTTATCATGCTTCTGTCTCTTTGCACTACAGTATAAGCTCTCCAAAGAAGGGATTTTTGTCTTTTTTGTTATTGTTGTTCACCGATACATCCCCAGTATCTATAACTATGCCTGGTACATAGTAGATGCTTAATAAATATTTGTTAAATGAATTCATGTATCTGCCTTTTAATCAAATCCTTCGATGTTAGAGATCTTATTTATCATCTAAGGTAACTTATCCCTGGTTTTAATAACTCAAACTATTTGATATGTCTTCCTTATTTAAATAGAGATACGTTTGTTTGTCTATTTTTGACCTTCCAAACACTGGTATTTGGTCCACTCCCTTGGAGCTAAATAGAATAAATCAAATCTCCCTCTTTTGTTCAACAGCCCTTCAAATTCTACATCCAGCTTTAGAAGAAAACCTCATATGGCTCCAAAGTAAGTTGAAAATTTGGTTAAAGTGTCAAATAATAAAAAATGACTCATGCTATAAGCATCTTATTTAATTTAAAAATATAAATTCTGTTTCTTTGGTGGTAATCTATTTTCCCAGGCTGCTTCTAAGATTTTTCTCCTTGTATTTGATTGATTATAGTGCAGGTTCACTACAATGTCTCTAGTTATGGGTTTATTTTTATATCCTGTTTGGAATTTGCTACACTTCCAGAATCTGTGGTTTGATATCTTTATTTCTGAAAAATTCTCAGCCATTATGTTTTTAGATATTGTTTCTGCCTCATTCCTTCTCCTTTCCTTGTATTACTCCATTACACATGGGTATGACTTTCCTAGTGTGTCCTCTCTGTCTCAGCCTTCATCTGCATTTTCCATTCTTTCTCTCCTTGTGCTTCATTTTGGATGATTTCCTCTGAGCTATCTTCTAGTTCATTATTCTTTCTTCAGCTGTGTGTAATTCACTGTTAAACACATTTATTATGTTATTAATTTCAGTGTTTTTTGTGTTTTTGAATTCAGGTTTTATTATTTACTTTTCTTTTTATACATTTTTAAGCCTTTTGAGATTTTTAAGAATTCTGATTATGACATTCAACTTATTAGCTACTTTTTCTAGTCCTTCCTAGTCAACTGTAAATTTGATAAGCAAATTGTTCTTAGGATTTTTCAATACATATAGCAAATACACGTTCAGTGGTTCTGAGGTCCAGGTGTTGTGGGAGACACAAAAATGTCCAAAGCACCATTCCTGCCCCCAAGAAGCTGATAGTAATGACATTCAGAGAGACCACCATGTAAACAAAAAAAATGCAAGTCAGAAGGAGGCTGGGGTGAAAGTGCCTCAGGGAAATCTAAAGAACAAGGTGCATTTCCGGAGCAGAAGATATTGAAATTCTTTGACTGTACGACAAATTTCCAGACACATTTTCTTTTCTGTCTAAATGTGAAATTGAGCATAATTATCAGGTAGTGTGATCCCTAACTATATATATATATATATATATATATATATATATATTTTTTTTTTTTTTTTTTTTTTTTTGAGTTAGTTAGTTAGTTAATTAATTAATTAATTGGCTGCATTGGGTCTTCGCTGCCGCGCGCAGGCTTTCTCTAGTTGCGGTGAGCGGGGGCTACTCTTCGTTGCGGTACGTGGGCTTCTCATTGCAGTGGCTTCTCTTGTTGCAGAGCATGGGCTCTAGCAGTCCAGGCTTCAGTAGTTGCAGCACGTGGGCGCAGTAGTTGTGGCTCACGGGCTCTAGAGCACAGGCTCAGTAGTTGTGGTGCACGGGCTTAGTTGCTCCATGGCATGTGGGATCTTCCCGGACCAGGGCTTGAACCCGTGTCCCCTGAATTGGCAGACAGATTCTTAACCACTGCACCACCAGGGAAGTCCCCCTAACTATATTATACTATTGCTTAATAAAATTCAAATTTATTCTACTCTAATTTTATATATAAACAATTATCTCAAAATTAACACAAAGCACCATATCCCTATTTTGATTGCTGTATCATTTAAATCATTTCTAACAGTCCTGTTTTGAGGAAGAAATTACTCAGAAATATTTATATGGATAAATATTCATAGAAAATATTTATTGATGACTAACAATACACTGGGAAAAGGCTGAAAAAAGAAGAGATATAGAGATCATTTCAAAACTTCCAGGATAATAATGGAGAGGCAAAGCCAAACTCTCCACTTCACTGAAGAAGAGTTTGATCACTCCCTCATGAATCTTTCTTGGCTCCCCGTACTCTTCTGAGTAGGGAAGGTCAGAATAAGCCCTCTAAAGAAAAGCACATAGAAGAAAACAACAACTTAAAAACAAATGTAAAATATACTCTATGGGCTGGATTTGAGAGGGCACTCCAGTCCAGAATTATCCTGCCTCTATTTAGTTTCTATGGTGTATTTCTCCTAGCAAATGTAAAAACACATGTAGCTCTATGAGGGCTTAGGTACAATGTAAAGCTGTGGATCAGAAACTTCCTGACAAGCATAGATTGGGTTTGGAATAGAGTTGCACTGCTTGATGACGGTTGTAAATAAGAAGAATGTATGTTGCAATTTGCAGACAAGAGTTAGAAATTTCAGCCAGGCAGAATCTCACAGGATGGCAGTGCTTTGGAATGTCACCAAAATCCAGGTCTGGACCCAAAGCAGATTCAGAGACTGGATTTGTTCAGTGGGCCCTGAATGGTCACTCTCTTGGGGACAGGCTCACAGGCACTTAAATAAGGAGAATCTAAGATTTAAACTCAAATGCCAATTTCCCAATTAACAACTGAGGAAAATTCTATTCCATAGACCACAATGCTAATTATATTGCCTCCTGGTCTGAAAGTCTGCATGGGAACTAATAAATACATTGCATTTTAAAATTCAAATAAATTAAATGAAGCACAGAAGACCAGTTCTCAAGATTATAAATTGTTTATAAAGAGGATGTAGATGAATGATGATGTGGAAATTTTATTTTAATTTTGGTATTAATGGAAATTATAGGTTTAACTCTAAGTCCAGAGGCCTGTTATTATTCATAACCTTTTAATATGGGCCATCTCTAGAGACACAGATATAAAAGAAAACAATTAAACATTAAATACCACACTAGTTAAACTAGGGCTGAGATAAGATATTTGTATGAGAATTATCTCTATTGGGAGGACACTTGCGAAAAGAAATGTTGATGCTTGTATGACTCAAATTGTTTTTCCAAAATTTCTCTCTAACTTTTCTACTCACAGTAAATTAGCCCTAGTGGAGTACTAAAATATTAAGAAAACAGTAAGCAAAGTCTGTCTTTCCAGAACATTAACCTGTATTTGTATGTAATTTTATCTTAAAATATTAGTAACAAAAAGATAATAATTCTCATAAATTCAATTTTGGGGACTATAGATCAATTATTACTGGCAAGAGAAACTACAAGACTGAATGTCACTGTATTTTGCTCATGTTTAGGTTCAAAGAAATAACTTCTTTGCATCTTAATTTATCTACTTTTCAAAAACAGTCTGTGATAGCCCAGTCACAACAATGTAAGGTTCTTCTGGCATGCACTTCAAAACTCTTGTATGTGTAACTGATTCACTTTGCTGTATAGCAGAAACTAATGCAACATTGTAAATCAACTATATTCCAATAAAAATTTTTAAAAAATAGATAACTAACAAGGACCTACTGTATAGCACAGGGAACTATACTCAACATTATGTAATAACGTATAAGGGAAAAGAACCTGACAAAGAATAAATATTTATATATATATATATACATATATATATATATATGTATATATATATATATATATAACTGAATCGCTGTGCTGTATACCTGAAACTTACATGATACTGTAAATCAACTATACTTTAACAAAAAAAAATTAGAAACAAAAAACAAAACTCATAGCCTCGACCCATTTCCCAGTTCCAAAGCCACTGTCACATTTGTAGGCATCTGCTACAGCAGTACCCACTCTCAGCACCAATATCTGTCTTAGTCAGCTGGGACTGCTATAACAAAGTACTGTAGACTGACTGGGTGGCTTATAAACTACAGAAATTTGTTTCTCACAATTCCAGAGGCTCTAAGTCTGAGATCAGAGTGCCAGCATGGTTGAGTTCTGCTGAGAGCCCTCTTTCAGAATGAAGACTGTTGCCTTTTCCTTGTATCCTCACATGGAAGAGAGCAGAGCAGAGGAAGCAAGCCATCTTCTGACCCTTAGTAGGGCACTAACCCCATCATGAGGACTCTACCCTTGTGACCTCATCTAATCCTAATTACCTCCCAAAGGCCTCACCTCCTAACACCATCACATTGGAGGGTAGGGTTTCAGCATATGAATTTTGGAGGAATACAAACATTCAGTTCCTGACATTCTGTCCCAGGCTCCCCAAATTCATGCCCTTCGCATATGCAAAATATATCCATTTCATCTAAACAGCTCCCAAAGTACATAACTTGTTTGGTTTCACAGGTTCACAGCTAGAGAGGAATTTTACCTCAGGATGAATGTACCTTGAGTCTCACTCATACCTGATTTAATTGATATTTAGATGAGATTCTAGACTTTAGAGTTGATACTGGAATAAGTTAAGACTGTTGGGACTGTTGGGATGGAATGAATGTATTTTGCATGTGAGAAGGACATCAATTTGGAGGGCCCAGGATGGAATGTTATGAACTGAATGTTTGTGTTCCTCCCAAATTAATGTTGAAACCCTATCCTCAATGTGATGGTACCAGGAGGTGAGGCCTTTGGGAGGTAATGAGGATTAGATGAGGTCATGAGGTGGAGCCCTCATGAACCGGATTAGTATCCTTGTTAAGAGTCATGAAAGACTCACTTCCTCTGCTCTGCTCTCTGTCATGTGAAGATACAGTGAGAAGTTATCAGTCTTCAGCCTGATCCAGCCTAGTGGTACTTTGTTATAGCAGCCTGAACTAAGACACAGTCCCAAAGTGAAAATACTAATATCCTCTAACATATTAACCATAGAAAATAACACAAAAGTGAGTTCTAAAGAGCTATCAATGCAAATACAATTTCCTATAGATATTTTTAAGTGAGTCATTATAGCATCATTTCATTGGAGTTTTTATTACAGTAAATAGCCATCTCTGACATATCATTTCCAGTCTGACCTACATAATCAAAGTAATATATGGAAATAGATTTCCCATGCTTGAGTAACTAGCCCTTCTCCTTACTTAGAACTATTTGTCTTACTTTCAGTTTTTTTTATTCTAGGCTTTTATTTTATTTTGTCAAAGATTGCTCTCTTTAATGAAAAAATCAGTAAGATAATAAAGCTGGTTCCAAGGAGAATACAGAGACTGGTTTATATAGCCAGTGAAAGAAAAAAAATGCTGAAATACAATTGCTAAGTTAGATATTTGTTTAATTTCCTATAGAACAATAAAAACACAACATTTGATGTAATCTTTTGCATTTCTAGAAGTCTTAGAATTTAAATTTTAATGTCCTGATTGACTTTGAAAGACATACAGTAATCTTTTTAGGCTATTATTTTAGATAAAGTAATGCCAGCTGCTATAATGGAAAGATCCCTGATACTCAATGGCTTAATAAAACAGAAGCTTATTTCTGGCTCACATGCATTCCAGTTGGTGGCAGGAGTGAGGATGGGCTTCTGTTCCATTCAGGCATTCAAGGGCCCCAGCTAAACAGATACCGACATGTTTATTAATTCATGGCTTCTAAGCCAGTCTGGACATTGACATCTGCCTGGCCAATAAGAGAATGGAGGGTCACATGCCAAGATTTTATGCACAAGCCTGGAAGTGGCACACATCACTTCCGCTCACTTCCACTGGCCAGAGCTCAGTCACGCAGCCACATCTAACTCCAAACATTCTGGGAGGCTGGGAAATGTCATCTGCTATGGCCCAAGAGTAAAGGAGGACAGGTGTGGTGAACTGCTAGCTACTCTCTGCTATAGCTACCTTGTTGGTTCAGTATACTGTCACATCCTTAGGTCTTCCCCCAACTCAGATTTTGGAAGGTGAAGAGTTCACTCTATCAGAACACAGAAGTAGGAGTATAATTTGGTATTTCAACTTCTATGGGAATTGCAGGCCTGGAGTTCATATCTATCTGCTCTTAGGACAAATGGAGGGGCAGCTAGAAGATAAAATAAAAATGTTCTAGGCAGGATCATCTCATTCTGTTGGCCCTTCTTCCCAAATATATGGCCTTTGAACACTCTACATAGTTTTACGCATTTATGAGGCTCAGCTTACAATCAAAACATAAATCAATGCCATTTTTGTCCTTCTTTTATCAAAAAACAAATGCCTTTCAAAAGAGGGTATTGCCAATGTCAGCTTTCCTGTTCTAACCATTTATTTTCCTCGTCTAGCCAGTAGCACAGGTCAACCCTCTGTCTACAATAAAGAGAGGGTGTCACCAGCCTAAGTGCTATTTCAAGTCAGGGGACATTAGTTTTCGATGGATGGGTACCATTACTATTCTGATTCCTGCTGACACGGGTTGGCTGTTCTGGAAAGAAGAGCTGAAATTGCTCTCCAGGGCTGAAGTGGTAAGTTTTCTTTCTGATGAAGCTTATTAATCAATGTTTGGCATAAAACCAGGCAGCAAAGTACATCCTAGAATCCAAGAACAAGGCACATTAAAATGCCAGCTGCTGAAACTTCCCTGGTGGTCCAGTGGCTAAGACTCCGCACTCCCAATGCAGGGGCCCGGGTTCGCTCCCTGGTCATGGAACTAGATCCCACATGCCGCAGCTAAGAGTTCGTATGCCGCAACTAAAGATCCCACATGCCACAACTACAAGATCCCACATGCGGCAGCTAAAGATCTTGCATGCTGCAACTAAAAAAAAAAAAAAAAAAAAAATCCCGCACGCGGCAACGAAGATCCCATGTGCTGCAACTAAGACCCGGTGCAGCCAAATAAATATATATTTTAAAAAATAATAATAAAAAAATAAAATAAAATGCCAGCTGCTAAGGTACTGGACTATCCTTACCAAAAGTCAGGTTCTAAACCACTCTCACCTTGTGTCTCTTTGGTATTTGGCTTTTAGGGGTGTCCCTTGTTTTTAGGGAGGACTTGGCCTATGTGACATTTTATGTTATTAGATGGCAAATTTGACTAAAGGAGGGATGGATGAATGATAATCATAGCTATGGAGGACATCTGGTAACCCTTTCAAAATAATAATACAGCAAGACAACGACTGATAGGTTAGGAAGGAAGCCTCTAAAGGAAAAGAGACACTGTGGTTTGAGTCCCAGATCTGCCACATTCCAGCTGTTGGACATCGGGCATGTCACTTAACCGTGTCCAGCCTCAGCTTTCCCACCTGCAGCTCATGATACTGACTGCACTTTCCGCATAGAGTTGATGGTTAAATGAGGTGATGCATATAAAACTCAGAATAGTGTCTGGCACACAGTAAGTCTCCATAAAGGACAGCTATTGTCATCATTTTACCAAGAGCTGAAATGTCCCACATGACACAATTATGGGCTCAATAGTATTTGTCCCTGAAATATATTACAAAACTGAGACAGTAAGGATGGATGCTAAGAAAGTATTTAACATACAATACTCTTGCCAGAAGAGAAGCATCTCATAAGGGTTTACAGTACGCAGAAGTATAAGATGGCTACTCCTACTCCATCTCCCGGTGTCCAGTTATCTTCTCCTAGTTATTAAATCAAACACTAGTCTAGGCGCTGCTGTGAGGGGATTTTGCAGACGGAGAGATTACCCTAGTGTTCCTGACTTATGCCGGAAGACAGAGCCCTTAGAAGGGATCGGGCTTTTCCTAATGAGGAGATTCCAAGCATGTGAGGGTCTATGGAAGGGGTACATGGTGGGGAACTGTGGGGGGCTTGACAGCTGACAGCAGCCCCTGGCCTACAGCTAGCAAGAACATGGGGCCTCAGTTATTCAACTGAGAAAAAACAAACTTTGCCAAACCTGAGGGGGCCTAGAAATGGATCTTTCCCTAGCCGAGCCTCCGGAAGGGAACGCAGCTCAGCCGGCATCTCAGTCTCAGACTTCTGAGATCCTAAAGGCAGGATCCAGCCAAGTCATGTCTGGACTTCTGACCCATGGAAACTGAGGTAATACATTTGTATTGTATTAAGCCACTAAGTTTGTAGTAATTGTTTATATAGCAATATAAAACTAATACAGGGTTCCAAAGATGAAAAAAATTAGCTTTCCTTAAGCCTTCTACCAAAATTTCAGCAACAGCTGCCTCTGTTTTTTCTATGAATTGGGGCTGGAATGCCTGAGTCATTCCAGTAGCCCATGAACAACACATACAGGAGGTTGGTATGTATATGTGCATATGACTGTGCAAAGGATGGAAAAATTGTGATCTTTTGCAATTCAGAATTCCATGTCCACTGGTGATAAGTGTTAAACCCTCCTCCTTAGATATGAGGGTACACATATCTAAGGCTAACATTTGCTTTTTATTTGACAATAGGGCATTAGCACACTTCTTAGGCAGTGCTCAGGACCCAAGGTAAAACAGTCAGAGCTTTTATAAATTACCCTATCATGTACTTAATATTTGCCATAAAAGACAAAAGTGTTTGCACATGTCGTTTCAACAGTAAACGAGAGCGAATACACTCAGGCAGACCTCCTACCCTGCAGTGCTAATGACTATGAAGCTTGAAGAAAACAGCACTGTGCACTCTTCTCTAAAATGACTCGCTTGCCAGTTGAAATCTGCAGGAATTTCCTTCCATGGAATGAGAGGACACAAATAACAACAGGAACCAAGGTGCAGAGTGAGGGATTTCTTTGGATTTATACTATTATCTCAGCAGATGATCAATTCTTTGTGGAACAAGAACAATGAACATCACTCAGGCCTTTCTCTTTTTTGTCCCCTAAATATCTGTATCTGTAGTCATATGGTTCTCTGTCCTGAAGTGAGTCACTTTGCTGCTTAAAATAATTAACTGAACGTTAGGAGATGAAGTACAAAAGAAATGATGCTGGAGCTTTACAAAAGAAGCAGAGAGGGTCATGATTAAAAGAGGGGGCCTTAAGGTCACATGGAGGCCTGTCGGTCAACTGTGGACTCTGCCCATTTGTAGCCAGGGGGCTTTGTATTAATTTTTAAAATCTAGGTTTCAGTTTTCTCATCTGTTAAATGTACTACTTGAAGATGAAATAAAATGGGTGCCAAGCACCTAGTACTTTGTCTATCACAAAGTAAATACTCAATAATTGGTGGTTATTATTAACGTTATCATTCAAAATTCACGTCCAGTTCTCCTTCCTGCTTGCACCCTCCCCAATCTAGTTGACAGGAATCTCTTTCACAGGCCTCTCTTGCTGGAGATTCTGGATGGCTCTCCAATGTCTGGACCAGTGGTGCTGAATTTTTTTCCCCTTTGAGAAAGCTATGGAACCCCTCCATAGAAAAAGTAAACACACACACACACCCCCCACACATATCCCAAACTTTACATATAATTTCCAGGGTTCATGGACCCCCAAACATGGTGGGTGTTTGTCATCTTTTCTGTTTGAAACAAAGGCAGCCTGCAATCAAGACTGGTACACCAGATAAGAACCTATGGTCTGGAGGATTTGTTCCAAATCCTTCCTTAGAGGGCCCCAATGCACTTTTCCAGGCTTACTTCCCAGGCACTGTCAATTTCCAACACACACCCTCGGTTTCAGCCACACCAGATCTTCCCGAGTGTGCTGTACGTCACCACTGCATTTAACTATGCTGTTCTCTGGAAACGTACACCCCATTTCCCTGTCCTTCTCCTCCTTATGCCTCAAGTCTCCACTCAAATGTGCCTACCTATGAACATTTTTAATTTTATGGAAGAATTAGCCACTTCCTCCTCTGTGCTTGTATATAACATAGCACACTGTAATACTGTGTTGTTTTTGTATCCATTTCTTTTTTTGAAATTGTAAACTCTTTGAAGAAAGAGATCATTCTTATGATTTTATGAAGAAAGATCATTTTTATGTCTCTCCCTTCAGCTAGCACAGTTAGTCCCAGGCATGAGGAAGATGCTCAAAAATATTTATTTATTGGTCAATAAATACATGAAAAATGTTCAGCATCACCAGTAAGCCAAAGAAACACAAACTTAACTAATGATACAACACTTATTTTCATCTACCAGTTTTGTAAAACAAACAAAATGTTAGCAAGGGTCTCGGAGAGGGTGACATTCTTTAACACTGATGGGGGTAGGGTGGGTAGGATATAAACTGGTACAAACTTTCTGAGAGATAATATCAAAAGATGTATCAAGACTCTTAGTTATGTTCATGCCATTTCACCCAGCAATTGCATTTCTAGGTATTTAGTCTAAGGAAACAGTTAAAGATGGGAGCAGCAATTAAGATGTGAGCATTGTTTACAGTGGTGAAAAACTGGAAACCACCTATCAGTAGGGGATTAGTTAGTTAAACAACTGTGGTGGAGCCAAATGAGGCAATAAAGTCAGTCATGGAAAATGATCTGAACAGGGGTACTCCTTAATAATTCATATCAAAACTGACTATACTACATTGTTGAATGAAAATAGCTGGTAACGAAATAGTATTATTTGATGGTGGGGCGTAGGAATACACAGTCAGACACACAAACACAGTAAAGTTTTGGAAGATATACACCAAAGATTTTATAGTGGTCATCTGCAGGGTGGCATAGAGTGATTTTTTTCTCTATCCTTATAGAATAAACAGAAGTTAAGGAAATGTTACTTGTGTAACAAGAACACACACATATATTTCTTGAATAAATAACTCATTCTAAAAGGATATGATCACTCTTCTCTTTAGAGAGCATTTAATTTTAACTCTGTTTGCTCTCTTGCTTCAGATTCATTTCCAGTTTCTTTCTTTCTTAGAAGCTTTTTCTTTAAAAATAAATAATACATGTCACAGTGTTAAATTCAAATGGATTCAAGGGTAATGAGTCTCTCTCTCTCTCATGCCTGTGCATGATCACTAGTTACCATCCCCAGAGGCAGCCACTGTTTGCTGTTTTCTGCCTGGCTTTTCAGAGAAACTTTATAAGTAAAATTAGACATATATGTATTTATATTATTGCATATATACTTTTCTTGCATAAATGGTAGCATACTTATACACTCTGTCCTGAAGCATGATTTAAATTTTTAAATTTTATTTGTATGAAATGTATACCCATACACAATTTCCAAAGTTAAATGGTTCTAGAAAAGTTATATTGTGAGAATTTGGTAAAGTTGCAGGATATAAAATTAATACACAGAAATCTCTTGCATTCCTATACACTAACAATGAAAGATCAGAAAGAGAAATTAAGGCAACAATCCCATTTACCATGGCAACAGAAAGAATAAAATACCTAGGAATAAACCTACCTAAGGAGGGAAAAGACCTGTACTCAGAAAACTATAAGACACTGATGAAAGAAATCAAAGACAACACAAACAGATGGAGAGATATACCATGTTCTTGGATCAGAAGAATCAATATTGTGAAAATGACTATACTACCCAAAGCAATCTACAGATTCAATGCAATCCCTATCAAATTAAAAATGGCATTTTCCACAGAATTAGAACAACAAGTTTTACAATTTGTATGGAAACACAAGAGACCCTGAATAGCCAAAGCAATCTTGAGAAAGAAAAACGGAGCTGGAGGAATCAGGCTACCAGACTTCAGACTATACTACAAAGCTACAGTAATCAAGACAGTATGGCACTGGCACAAAAACAGAAATATAGATCAATGGAACAGGATAGAAAGCCCAGAGGTAAACCCACACACCTATGGTCACCTAATCTATGACAAAGGAGGCAAGAATATACAATGGAGAAAAGACAGCCTCTCCGATAAGTGGTGCTGGGGAAACTGGACAGCTACATGTAAAAGAATGAAATTAGAACACTCCCTAACATCATACACAAAAATAAACTCAAAACAGATCAAAGACCTAAATGTAAGGCTGGACACTATAAAACTGTTAGAGGAGAACATGGGCAGAACACCCTTTGACATAAATCACAGAAAGTTCTTTTTTGACTCACCTCCTAGAGTAATGAAAATAAAAACAAAAATAAACAAATGGGATCTAATTAAACTTAAAAGTTTCGTGCAGCAAAGGAAACCATAAACAAAACAAAAAGACAACCCTCAGAATGCGAGAAAATATTTCAAATGAAGCAACCAACAAAGGATTAATCTCCCAAATATACAAGCAGCTCATGCAGCTCAATATCAAAAAGACAAACAACCCAACCCCAAAATGGGCAGAAAACCTAAATAGACATTTCTCCAAAGAAGATATACTGGTTGCCAACAAACACATGAAAGAATGCTCAACATCACTAATCATTAGAGAAATGCAAATCAAAACTACAATGAGGTATCACCTCACACCAGTCAGAATGGCCATCATCAAAAAATCTACAAACAATAAATGCTGGAGAGGAGGTGGAGAAAAGGGAACCCTCTCGCACTGTTGGTGGGAATGTAAATTGATACAGCCACTATGGAGAACAGTATGGAGGTTCCTTAAAGAACTAAAAATAGAACTAGCATATGACCCAGCTCTCCCACTACTGGGCATATACCCTGAGAAAACCATAATTCAAAAAAGTCATGTACCACAACGTTCATTGCAGCAATATTTACAATGGCCAGGGCATGGAAGCAACCTAAGTGTCCATCGACAGATGAATGGATAAAGAAGATGTGGCACATATATACAATGGAATATTACTCAGCCATAAAAAGAAACGAAATTGAGTTATTTGTAGTGAGGTGGATGGATCTAGAGTCTGTCATACAAAGTGAAGTAAGTCAGAAAAACAAATACCATATGCTAACACATATATATGGAATCTAAAAAAAAAAAATGGTTCTGACGAACCTAGGGGCAGGACAGGAATAAAGACGCAGACATAGAGAATGGACTTGAGGACATGGGGAGGGGGGAAGGGTAAGCTGGGACGAAGTGAGAGTGTAGCACTGACATATATACACTACCAAATGTGAAATAGCTAGCTAGTGGGAAGCAGCTGTGTCACACAGGGAGATCAGCTCGGTGCTATGTCCCCACCTAGAGGGGTGGGATAGGGAGGGTGGGAGGGAGACGCAAGAGGGAGGGGATATGGGGATATATGTATACATATAGCTGATTCACTTTGTTACACAGCAGAAACTAACACAACATCGTAAAGCAATTATATTCCAACAAAGATGTTAGAAAAAAAAACAAATAACCCAGTTAAAAAAATGGGCGGAAGAACTAAATAGACATTTCTCCAAAGAAGACATACAGATGGCCAAAACAAACACACGAAAAGATGCTCAACATCACAAATTATTAGAGAAATGCAAATCAAAACTACAGTGAGGTATCACCTCACACCGGTCAGAATGGCCATCATCAAAAAATCTACAAACAATAAATGCTGGAGAGGGTGTGGAGAAAAGGAAACCCTCCTACACTGCTGATGGGAATGTAAATTGGTACAGCCACCATGCAGAACAGTGTGGAGGTTCTTTTAAAAACTAACACAGAGCTACCATATGACCTAACAATCCCACTCCTAGGCATATATCCAGAGAAAACCATAATTCAAAAGGATGCATGCACCCTGATGTTCACTGCAGCACTCTTTACAATAGCCAGGACATGGAAGCAACCTAAGTGTCCATCAACAGAGTAATGGATAAAGAAGATGTGGTACATATATACAATGGAATATTACTCAGCCATAAAAAGGAATGAAATAGTGCCATTTGCAGAGACATGGATGGACCTAGAGATTGTCATACAGAGTGAAGTAAGTTAGAGAGAAAAACAAATATCATATAAAATCGCTTATATGTGGAATCTAGAAAAATGATACAGAGGAACTTATTGGCAAAACAGAAATAGAGTCACAGATGTAGGGAACAAACTTATGGTTACCAAGGGGGGGAAGAGGGAGTGGGATGAATTGGGAGATTGGGATTGACATATATACACTATTACGTTAAAAATAGATAACTAATGAGAACCTACTGTGTAGCACAGGGAACTCTACTCCACGATCTGTGGTGACCTAAACGGGAAGGAAATCTCAAAAAGAGTGGATATATGCATATGTATAACTGATTCACTTTGCTGCACAGCAGAAACTAACACAACATCGTAAAGCAATTATACTCCAATAAAAATTAATTAAAAAATATTTTTAAGAAGGTATACTGTGAAAAACACTTGTCTCTTGAACCCAGTCTCCCACCCTTCTCATTCTCATTGTTGCACATTAATGAAGGCAACCCCTTTAATTTTTAGCATTTTCTTTTGGTGTTTACCTTCATATCTGTAAGTAATCTACTGCTATTTCTTAATTTTTCAGTTTGAGCCTTATCCATTTGCTTCTATGGAAGATAATGATAGCTTTTTTCCTCTCCCTCTCTCTGTGCATTTCTTTTACCAACTCTTCTACATTTTCATTTTGGGTAGTTTCATCTGACGGTTCACTTCCACAGTTTTCATCTGTATGTAATACGCAGTTAAACCCATCTATTGAGTTCCTAATTGCAATTGTATTTTTTAGGTCTTCAATTCCCATTTGTTCTCTTTTATACTTTCTAATCTCTACCAAAATTTTAAATCTTGCCTTTTATTTCCTTCAGTATATTAAGCATATTGTAGTTTTATATTAATTTGTCTCCTGTATGCCTGGTAATTTTAAAATTAACTGTTTGATGTTGTAATGAAAACTGTAGAGATACTTTGAGGCTTAGAACAATGTTGTCTTCCTCTGGTGAGACTATATTATTTGCTTCTAGGAAAGATGCTGGGGAAAACCAGCAATCTCGGAACTCCTTTAAATAGGCAGAGATTAAAATGACTTAAAATGATGGTCTGTACTAGCTTACTTTTGTTCCCAGAATGTAGCTTTTCCTAGTCCTAACCAAAAGTTTGGGAGTCTTACCAAGTCCATTCTTCTCCAATTTTTCTCTCTCTAGCCTGTCCTGATTCCAATGTTTATCTTCTTAGACCAGTGAGTTTTCTGAAAGCTCCTTTCAGTTTTTCAGCCTCTTCTGGTACTATATAGGAAAAGCAGTCACAAACGCTGGACGTATATTTCTCAATTTCCTTTTTCTTTTGGGTTGTCATTGGCTTTGTTTGCTCCGTCATTCCCTTAAACTCATGATTTTTCATATCTTGCCCAGCTTTTCTCCCTGTTCTTAGAGGGAAGTAGTTCAGAATGATATACTGAATTGAAAGGGCTTTGTCTGTGCTTGGTATGCTGAGAGTTCCTGTTGGCCAAGCAATTGCCCTACCTCTTAATTTCCCCATTTGTGAGGAAAAAAAAGTCTGAGAATTTTAAGACCAGCAGACTTTGATTGTATGAGGGAGGGAGGTATCTGTAATTTACACAGCTCTTAAGTAATATGTACCAACAATCATTTTAAAAAATTTTTATTTTATATTGGAGCATAGTTCATTAACAATGTTGTGTTAGGTTTCAGGTGTACAGCAAAGTGATTCAGTTATACATATACATGTATCTATTCTTTTTCAACAATCTTTTAAGGCTACAAGGAGGTATCTTTGAACAAGGACAATAATGTTCTTTCTGAAAGTCACTGCCTTCTCAAGACAGATTAAAAATTTATTTTTAAATAAAAAATTCAGAAAATTTTTAAAAATAAATTTAAAAAAATTTAAAAAGACAGTGAAAAGTGTCATTATCAAACACAAGTCATGATGATAGTTAAATAAAAGGAAATAGGACTGCTCTGAGCACATAGGCATGATTTACACAGTGCCAGGAAGCATCTGTACAAATACATGAATAAATAAGCCCCAAGGAGCTAAAGAATTAGAAAGCTAATGAACCTGAAATTTCTAAAGTAAGTTATTTGCTAATAAACCTTTTTTTCTTTGATGTGGAAGAACACATATGGATTCATCAATAAAAATGTTTTATATTTTATAAGATGGTTTCACTGTCAAAAATTACAGAGGCAAGTGAAGAGTAAGGAAAAAGGCAGCATTAGAGCTCCCATTTGACAGAGCACTGTACTACGTGGATCAGTTAAATTTGAAACCTTGGGGCCTCTCTGAGCGTGCCTTATTTCTTTTTCTTTCTTACCTAAGAAAAATATAAAAGATCTTAAGATAGTGTCATAAAAATTTAAGTCTTTCCATAAGCCATTTTACCTAGATCTTCTTGTCTGTCAACACTAATAATCAAAGCTACCATCTATTGAATGCTGAATGCTTATTTTTTATCAGGCACTTTCTACATAGATTATCATGTTTAATCTTCTAGATGCATTATTAGTTCCATTTAAAGAGAAGGAACCAAAGGCTCTGAAAGATTAAATAACATGCCCAGAATTAGCGCACGCACAGTTAAGGCTTGATTCCGGATCTGTTTGAATACAGTACCTATACTGTCAATAGTACAGAATACTACTTCAGCACTCACACACTTAACCACTCTTTGTTGAGTGACTACCATATGTAAGATAACTGTGCATGACACATGACCATGCCCACCCTCAGATAATGTTGTCCTCCCCTCCCAGACACACCTCAGTTTAATGTCCTAACATCTCAGAAGAGGAATTTTTTCTTCCAAAGCATGAAACAATGCTGCATACAACTTCATCGCAACTGACATTTAAAAAAATACCCCAAGTGTCATCCTATGGAGAGCTCTACTATGTTATATATGCCTCTCCAGTCTCTTTCCTTTTACATGAGACAGGGAAGATGAAATGGGACTAAGGAAGAATATGATCTGCTCCCTGATCAACATCATATAATATTGACGTATGTGTGTTGGGGATTTCATACCATTAATAAACTTTTACACCATGCATCTCTTCTTGTCTTTTCTCATTATATAAAAGTATTTATTTCATTTTGTACTAGCTTATTATTAAAGATGACTGTCTACTGTCAGTGCACAAACAGGCAGAATAAATTCTTTAGTTGATAATGACAATGATAGGCATCCCCTAAAAGTGACATGAGTTGGTGTCTTAGTCAATGTGGGCTGCTATAACAGAATACTATACTGGGTGGTTTATTAACAGCAGAAATTCATTTCTCACAGTTCTGGTGGATGGTAGTCTGAGATCAGAGTGTCAACATGATCAGGTTCTGGCGTGAGTGAGCTCTCTTCTGGGTTGCAGACAACCATTTTTCTCATTGTATCCTCACGTGACGGAGAGGGTGAGAAAGCTCTCTGGGGTCTCTTCTATGAGGGCACTAATCTCATTCATGAGGACTCTACCTTCATGACTTAATTACCTCCCAAAGGTCTCATCTCCTAATACCATCACTTGGGGGGTTAGGATTTCAATATATGAATTTGGGGGGCAGGGCACAAACATTTAGTCCATTGCAGTTGAGTTGATGATGATGATGGTAATGGGGAAGAAGTTATAGATTTTTATGGAGGAGGGAAATTAGAACTTGAAAAAAAAAGCACATTTGATCCATATGAAGGAAGTTTTGCCTTAATCTCCCTCTGTGGTGACAAGTATTAACTGTATGCCTGAATAATAATTAATTAACAAAAACAATTTGCTAAAGCTAATTAAGAGTTGGAATAGGCAGAATGACGACGGAAAGGCTTACAAAGCATGCAGGAAACCAAGACATTTTTCTTTTATTTTCTGGCTAGCTCTTTAGTGACAAAGAAATCAAATCTCCTTTCATTTTGTCTCTAGCTTATACTGGAACTAATCATATTCAATCAGTAGAGCTGTCGCTCTAAATTCAGGGAAGGTGCTGACCCATCATGCTACCTAACATTCAATCAATAGCTTTCCTTCTCTCAAGGTGGTTTATAATCAATATGACCTATTGGAATCTCTCTTTTGAGTTTCACATTTAGCTATGCCGAAGTAAAAGAGGTCTCAAGTGAGGGTGGGGCTGAGAGGCTTACAGCTCTCTGTCAAATACAAACCTTTGCTTCTGGAAGTCTCTTGATATCACTGCCACTGGTATCCTCTTGTCACTGAATGAGTCACTTGGTATGGCTTAGGAAAAGCACAGTCCATTCTGGAACAGCTATGACTTTTATGTGGTAAAAGAAAAGATGCCCACCATGATAAACTAGAATGTTATTCTCTTCTTATTTCCTTATTACTGTGAATTTATTTTATAGATTTTTCACAATTAAGGCTAAGACATAAGAACTCTGCTCTCTCATGCCAGCTGAAGATACATTTCATCATCCTTTTGTCAGTGCTCACCAATAATATATAAAGCACTATAAAAAGTAGTTAAGAGGACTGACAATAGATCAATGAGTTTAAGCTTTAAAACATGTCTTTTACTCTAACACACAGAAAAAAAGAGAGAACGTTTTGAAAAATGAAAAGCCAGGCATAGCTGTTTCCATATCTTGGCAACTGTAAATAATGCTGCTGTGAACACTGGGATGTGTGTGTATTTTTTTGAATTAGTGTTTATGTTTTTTTCAGAGATATACCCAGGAGTGGAATTGCTGGGTCATATGGTAGTTCTATTTTTAGTTTTTAAAAAAAACTTCCATACTGTTTTCCACAGTGGCTGCACCAGTTTACAGTCTCACCAACAGTGTACAAGGGTTCCCTTTTCTCCACATCCTTGCCAGCATTTGTTATTTGGGACTTTTTGATGATAGCAATTCTGACAGGTGTGAGGTGATAACTCATTGTGGTTTTGATTTGCATTTTCCTGATGATTGGCGATGTTGAGCATCTTTTCATGTGCCTGTTGGCCATCTGCATTTCCTCTTTGGAAAAATGTCTATTCAGTTCTTCTGCCCATTTTTTAACTGTGCTTTTTTTTTTATGTTGAGTTGTATGAGCTGTTTATATATGTTGGATATTAATCTCTTATCAATCCTACCATTTGCAAATATTTTCTCCCATTCAGTAGGTTGTCTTTTTGATTTGATGCTGGTTTCCAGGCATAGTTGTACTCAAAAACAAGGTAAACATCATATGGGCCAGAAGTGGAAGAGAAACAATAACCTTCTAGTAAAGGAAGCTCAAGGGAGAAAAACGGAAACCAAAATGATCTTCCAGGAAGTAAAGGATAAGGGTCAAGGTCCCAAGCTAAGAGAGCTTCCTTGTATTTGAAAGAAGGCTTAACAAAGCTGTGATGTTCCTGAGGCTATAGTCTACACACAGGCTTGTGCCAGTGGTGGCGGACATTGTGGTGGTGAAATAGAGACTGTCATGTAGACAGGCTCCAGGCCAAGCCACTGCCCAGTGTGATGATTGAATCTACATCACCATGGAAAAAAGGCTCAACACTTGATTCTGGACTAGTGATTTGCTCAGGGTGAAGACAAACGGAAAAAATGCTAGACAGGGAGATAAGAGCACTGAGAATGAGAGAAAAACATACCCCACACCTGATTAATTTATCATTTAAAATTCCAAATGCAACCTCAAACAACTGGTTAATGAATTCATTCTTGAGCATCAATAGAGCTAAATAAAATTGATTAGAAAATGTGCCAAGACCCTTGTAGAGGTGCAGGATAGGATAATATATATAAAACAAGGATTATGTAACAAAAACATGGAGATATGAATCGAGAATTGTAGATATGAATAACCAATTCTAAATCTTGGAATTGAAAAGTACAGTCACTGAAATTAAATTTAAAAAGTAAGGATTCCCAGGTGGTGCAGTGGTTAAGAATCCAGCTGCCAATGCAGGGGACACGGATTCAAGATCTGGTCTGGGAAGATCCCACATGCCGTGGCGCAACTAAGTCTGTGCACCACAACTACTGAGCCTGCGCTGTAGAGCCCGCGAACCACAACTACTGAGCCTACGTGCTGCAGCTACTGAAGCCCGCACGTCCTAGAGCCCGTGCTCTGCAACAAGAGAAGCCATCACAATGAGAAGCCCGCGCACCAAAATGAAGAGTAGCCCCCACTCGCCACAACTAGAGAAAGCCCGCATGTAGCAATGAAGACCCAATGCAGCCTAAATAAATAAGTAAATAAATAAATAAATAAATAAATGTATTTAGAAAAACTATATTAAAAAAGATAGGTAGATAAGATAAACTTGCTTTGCCAAAGGCAAAAACAGAATTTGGAAGCTGGAACATACCACTGAGGAGGCACCTCAGAGAGATGAGGAGATGGATGAAGAGATGAAAGATATGGATGGAAATAAAAATAAGCTTGTAGAATTGCACAGAAACATGTGTGTGTGTGTGTGTGCGTGTGCACACGTATTTTTTTTCTCAGAGTAGAAAATAGAAGGACTGGTAGAGAAGAAACATTTGAAGAGATGATGGCAAAAAACTTTCCAGTATTTAAGGGTCAAATCTTCAGATACAGTAAAGAGAAATTTAAGAAAACAAAAAATGAAAACACAGTCTTAAAAGCAACTAGTGAGAAAAACAAATTACCAATAAAGGAATAATAATCAGACTAACAGCAGAATTTTATCAGCAACAATTGATGCCAGAGATCAATGTACAAAGGAAAAAAAACTTTGTCAAATAGATTCTTATACTCAGCTAAACTAGCATGCAAGACTGAAGGTGAAATCAAGATATAGTCAAATATACATAAACTATGAAACCTCTAGCATAGAACTTAAAGGGATATAATTCAGCAAGAAGAAATACAAACCAAGAAGGAAGCAGGGAGATACAAAAAATAAAAGAAGAATAAAGAGAAATTCACGAACTATTTTGATAACTAGTCAGTAGTTAATTACTGAATGACAAAATTCAGCAACTTTGTGGAAAGAAGAGAAGATCCAAAATTCTACACAATAATTAAAAATGACAGGTGTGAAGAAAGGTTAAGAGATAATAGATGTGTGATAGGGTCCTTGTCTTATTCTTGAGGAGGACCAAGATACTGATTTCTTTCATTATTGTTAGAAAAAGATAACATTTATTTGTTAGGGTTAATAACAAATAAAGTAAATAAATAAAATCTATGGCCTCCAAACAAGTACGGGAAAAATGTACGTAAGATAGCAGTGGTTGGAGGGGGGCTTGGAGAAAATTTATCAATCCAGTACAAAGCAGAAAAGGAGAAAACTAAAGAAGAAAACAGTATAGTATATAGGAAAGACATGGTAGAAGTAAGTCCATATATTTCAATAATCAGAGTAAATTTTAAAGATTACTCTTGGTATGGTTGGTTGAATAATAGCCCTCCAAAGATGTCCATATCCTAATCCCTGATATCTGTGAATATGTTGTTTTACATGTCAAAAGGGACTTTCAGATATGATTAAGGATCTTGAGATGAAGAGATCATCCTGGATTGTTGGTGTGGTCCCAATGTAACCACAAAGTTCCTTATAAGAAGGAGGCAAGAGGGTCACAGTCAGAGAAGAAGTAAGAATGGAAACAGAGGTCAGAGAGCAAAGATGCTATGCTGCTGCTGGCTTTGAAGGTGCAGGAAGGAGCCATGAGCCAAGGAATGCAGGTGGCCTCCAAAGCTGGCAAAGGCAAGGAAGGAGATTCTCCTCCAGAGTCTCAAAAAGGCACACAGCCTTATAGACACATTTTAGGCTACCGACCTTTAGAACTGTAAGATAACAAATTTGTTACAGCAGCAATAGAAAACTAATGTACTCATCAATTAAAAGAGAGAGTCTATCATTAGCTTTTAAAAAATTCAGTCATGTGGTGTTTTAAGAGAGTCTAAACAAATCAGCACACAAAACAAACCAATACATACCAAAAAATCCTGAAAATTAGGGAATGAAAAAGATATACCATGCAAATGCTAAGTAAAAGAAAGCTGATGTAGCATTATCTCTATCAGGCAAAATAGAATTTAAGTCAAAAAGCATAAATAGGGGCTAAAATGGACAACTCATTATGAAAAAAGGAATAATATATTGAGATATATAAGTCATGAATTTATATGCACCTACCAACATAGCTTTTAAATATATGGAGTGAAGGTTGACATAATTACAAGGAGAAATGGAAAAGTGGGAGATTTTGATAAAATTATATCAGAAACTGTTAAATCATACAAATAATTGAGGCAGTAAAATATGTGAACAATACAATCCATAAGCTTGATTTAATACAAACATGTGTCGGGAATTCAAAGCAGAGACCCTTGTCACTTGAAGGAGACAGGCATATAAATAAGTAAATATAAAAAGGGGGGGTCCCTACTTACACAAGAAAATAACCCAATGGCTTAGGATCAGAAGGAGATGTGAAAGCCTGATGATTCCCTTGATGCCACATCACTGTGTATTTCTATGGCATATGATTAAAAAAATGTTTAAAAAGAACTGCTTGAACGAGACATCAGAATTACTGCTTCCTGGATCCTGGAAACTCCATAAAGATCTAACTGCAAGGGCCTCTCTTGCAGATCACAGAGGCAAAGGCCACTGTGAGGATGTTTTAGTGCCAGCTGAATCCCAAGGTGTCACTGACACCTGTACACAAGTTCTCGAGTTAACGGTACCTGAGGTTGAATTAGAGCCAAGAGTAAATGAAAAAGAATTCCAAATGCTTCCAAACAAGTGCTGAGCAATGCACTTGCTCCACCTAGCAAGGGGCACCCATGCAAAGAAGGCATCTATCTTCCAGCCCAGGGCTGAGGTCCCAGGGGCCAGGGACCATATCCTCGCCCTCATTTCTGCTGTCATCCGGAGAGAGGGACTATCTTCCCGAAGGAGTGCCGTGTGCACAAGCAGAGCCCACACACTCTTGCCAAAAGGGTCTTTCTATGCTCTGTTCTCACATTCTGATATTTTCTACCCCACGCAAAACAGAGGTGACTTACTCTATTGTTTGGAGTCCTTCAGCTTAATCCAAGTAAGTTGGCCCATTCAAAACCTCAAGGGGAGGCTGATATTTCAAACATTCCAAAGCAAAGCATGACAGACGGCTGGCAGTGGGTGCCGCATCTGGGGAGGGTGGACTTTTTGACTGGCAGTCAAAAGAGGGGAGAGAATGACCCCTCCATTTTGGGCACCCAGCAGAAAAGAGAAGAACTTCCAGACCTGGATTTGTAGTGATAACATAAGAAATGAAGACTGTGCCCTTGGCCCTACTTATTTCTGAGTGAGCAAGAAATTAAATGCAATAATTATCTGACCACGACTTACCGGGGTACTGAGCGCTGGGCTTAGGGAACAAACAACTATTAACTGAAACTCTTTCCTAATGTTTAGTGATTTCTGTAAGGATGAACTTGTAGATTCAGTATGGTACATCAAGTTGAAATTTAATAAATGGTATTTCAATTTCTTTCCACTGTAGTTAATTTCTAAGTTAGTGTAATTCAATTTCTATGATATTAACACACATAGTATTCACTAGGAAATCCATCAAAAATCCCAGCCGAAATATGAAAGGAGTTTAATTTTCACCTATGAGAAATACAGTTGAAACTACTTTTATGCTATAAAGGTAATCAACTCAATAAACGCCAGTTTTCCAAGAGGAGACTGAGGGAAGAACATCACACTTTTGTCGCCTTGGAACCGGAGCTTGCTGTTTTAAGATGATATTAAACAATCAAAAGATGGAATCATGAAAACCTTTATGGAAAAGAAAAAGTCCCATTTTAACAACCAGATGGGTCATTCAATATATATACTATATTAGTAAAAAAAAACAACAGATCCTTGATGTGCTTTTGTTTCTTAAAATGTACCAAAAGTTGCCACAAATTGTGAAATCTGGAGATATCTGAAAATGAAAGGGGAGGCAGTGAGGAAGGGAATCCTTGCTGTATTTGTATGTAAGCATTCTTGTGGTTTCTGCCCATCTCCTTCCTCTGTAATCCACTGGGACCCTCTCATGCCCCCTCTCATTATCTCAGACAGGTTGGCTGACTCCTCCTACCCACTGTGAACTCTGCACATACAAAACTGGACCGGAAGCCACATTTCCTAGGCAATACCCCATGCTTCCACCAAACACACCAACTGCGACTCATTGGATAAAGACTAGAGAAGGTGTCATTTTCTGTAGGATTTTTCTTTAAACATTATTCATCACACAAGATCGACAAGGCACTAGATCAAGAGTGGGCTTGTGTCTGAATCTCATGTTCAAAAGAGCAGTGACTGTACAGGAAATCACTATCTTTACAAGGAGTAATGACAAATGATAATATAATAATAATGATAATGATAAATGGCTCCTAGTTGGGACCAATGACTCTAAGGAGCCATTACAAGTCCGTAGAAAACTATGATCCTATTCCCTCTGATATTTTATAAAATTAACAGTAATTGACTTTTCAGAAATATCTGACAAATGCTGAAACCAAATGTTCGCACGCATTCAAATGTCAATTAATTTGGAAATAGGAGAAAGGCTATACTATTTTAAATTTTATATTTAAATTTAGAAAACTTCTTCTAAAATCAAGAATAGTTTCAATTACTGGATTAGAAATTCCTAAATTCTGCAAAAAATTGGTATCTCTGTTTAAAAAATTAGCTTATAGAAAGAAGACTAGCGGATCTAAGTGTCATTATAAAATACACAGAAATAAGATAGACTCATTTCTAGAACCAATTTATAACTATTTTTCTATCTATCTTTGTTTTGCTGTGTTCTTTAATTTCTACTTTTGGCAACTACCATCTTGTTGTATTTCCTACATCCTTATAAACTACATTAAAATATTGCCAGAAGGAAGAGAGAATAAAAATAGAATAAGCGTACTAACAAATCTGTAGCCAAATGGCTTCAAATTAAATACAAGGAAGCATTTTCAGTTACAGAGACATTTAAAAAGTGTTTTCTGGAAGTGCGGGGCTGGGCTCAGGAACAGTTCAGTAAGGAGATCTCTGAAGCATCTCCCTGAACTGGGATTATAGTCAATACATTGGCCTGTTTACCAAACTACACGTATATTGTGTTTCTAAATCAACAAAAAGATTATAATAAAGAGGAAGTGGGGATGAGAATAACATAGTTTAATGCAGTTGAACCATTTATATCTCCGCTTCTGGTGATCATTTTCAAAGGCATGTTGCTAAAATAAGGCCACTGACTATTAAGATATAGGCAGAGCTGTGTTTTCAGTGACAGTTCCACAATCTACTCACCATGCATGCCTTGAATAATGCGGGGATTAAGGACTGGTTAGACAGGTTGAGAATCCTGAGGGAGTCCTTCAGGACGTAGATATTGCCAAAATCAACCTGAGTGGGATGTACGTAGATAACTGGGCCTTCTCCAATGCTCCTTAAGTGACATACCTGCATTCCATGTAAGAGAAAGAACACAGGAATGGCTGAAAATGGCTGGCCTTTAAAATCAAATTAAAACAGAAGCTTTTAAGCATCCCTTTATAAAAAGCAGGGACATAAAAGCGTGCTTATTAGAACTGACATCCCTTCTCCCTGGTACTCTGTGGTCAAAGGGCACAGGGATGGCCATGCTGACCAGACCTGGAATTCCTCCCTTAAAAGAATGATCCACTTCCCTGGGTCAGTCCAGAGCTGTGCACCCGAGGGGAGACCAGAATAAGGGTCCTCGATATGCCACCCAGCACTACAGCCTCAAGAACACTTAGAGGTTAAGGACCAGCACTTCAGAGTTGGATGTGGCTGGACTGAGTCTCAGTTCTGTTGTATTAGCAACACGATAGGGCCATCCACTGCACAAAGTTGTGCAGGTTGGGGACTGAAACCCACCTTGCTCTCCTCCCCTTGCCCTGTGCCCTCGGCCAGGCACTGTGTCTGCCCAAGGAAGGGGGTCTTTCTCTTTCATAAAGTGCTTCCTGCTCAGCAAGCTACCCTCTCATGTGCTGCATCTGTGCAGGGCAGGCACAGTGTAGGCTAGAAGGGTACCTGGACTGTGGCACCTTTCAGTTGGCCTGCCTTAGTGATGCTGCTTTATAAGTCAGGCTTACCTATGGCATCTTATATGGAAGACATAAAATACTCTCTGAGCAATCAGAATCACTTCAAACAAATGTATGTTGACATCACCCAGCTTCCAAGTAAACCCGATGTCTAGGAATTCACAGCCTGTTGGGCAACATCCTCCAAGATTCAAGATTCATCCTTCGATTCAGCTCAAGCAGCAGAGAGATTTCCATATCTCCCTCTTCCCAGGCTTGGAGAAAGACTAAGACTTTCAGTAGGCTAATTTGGGATATAAGTCCAATTATAGAATATGTTATAGCATATAGTTGTATATATATCGAATAATCTACAGGAAAAGATCTGGTGAGCAGTGAGTAAAACCAATCTCAGAGCCCACGTGTAGCAAGCTAGGGACACCCAGCTTTGTACTAGGAACAACTGAGGAGGGTGTTAAACATACAGATGTGCTGGTCCTCTGCCCTCAGAGATTCTGACTTAATAGGTCTGGAGAGGGGTCAAGTGTGTCTGTATGTGTGAGAAAAATCAGTTGCTATAAAGCACCACTTTTAGATGTAACCACAAACAGATTCCCGAAGTAACAGCCCTGGTATTTTACCACTGCAGAGTGAAAATGAAAAACTCTAGAACTACCAACAACTAGAGGATATGCAAATATGTTGAGTGCCTTACATACGAAGGCTGGAATGTCCGGCAAGAAGTACGGCAATTATAACTACAATTCTGAAAATTGGCTCTCACCACAGGGGGGTCCTGGCTCCCAAAGGTCGAGATGTAAACTGTGGACCTGTACTCCCCAAGGACTTGGGTCTCCAGGGCCAGAGGTATGTGAACGGTGCTGTGGGGAGGAATGACCCCACAGGGGGTGGGACTAGACAGCAACACAGCTGGTGCATCCTGATATACCTGGTGGGACAGAGAAGCCAGAAGGATAAGCAAGCCCCAGGTTCAGTATGAAATCAACAGCATGTTAGATCATTTTGAAACAAGCGTTGTCCTGAGTCTGTGGAGGGTTTTTAGAACTATATCATCGTTAAAGCAAGTGAATGGGGATGAGTACTCCAATTCAGCCAGAAGGAACTCTGGCTGAGTGAGGTGTGCAAAAGGCCCCAAATGCAAAGTGTGCAACCCAGCAAAGTGCAGAAATCATCCACAATGTGAGTTAGTTCAGGGTAACAGCTTCCCACGGCCAAATTTCTTAAACTGGCCTTCCGCACCTTCATGCTTTATTCCCCATCCACTTCACCCCTTTGCGCTTCATCGGTAGAGGCCACTGGCATTTCCTGAACACATGACACTGTTTCCACCTCCAACCCTTTGCACCTGTGGTTACTCTTCCTGGAATGCCCACACCCTCTGACCTGCCTGCACACTCATCCTTATACCCCCAGGGATGCCCAGTGCCCCAGAGTCTGGGCGCTTGCTCTGTTCTCAGGGAGCATCCCGCAGTCCCTTTCCTCAGCGTGCACTGTCAACGCGTCCATCTTCTCCAAGGACTGCAAACTTCTTAGGGCACGACCTGGGTCTCTCCTCAATATGTGCCCACTTTCTGGCCCAAAACACATGCTCAGTACACGTTTGTTTGTTTTTGGTTTGTTTTTTAATATTTATTTATTTGGCTGTGCCGGGTCTTAGTTGTGGCATGCAGGATCTTTTTAGTTGTGGCATGCAGGATCTAGTTCCTGACCAGGGATCTAACCCAGGCCCCCTGCTTTGGGAGCACAGAGTCTTAACGACTGGACCACCAGGGAAGCCCCAGTACATGTTTTTTAAATGGGGAAACAGGTGAACGAATTAAGGAATGTTGTCCACTGTTTACGAATGTACGTTCCTAAGAACCCTGTTCTCCAGCATATTACTAAGCATTTATGCAACAACAACAACAACAACAAATAAAACTTTAAAAATCCCATGGTCAAATAAGTTTGAGTAACTGGGAAACACTTCTCAGAGCGTCGACTCCTGGAGGGAAGGACAGAGCGTGCCAGTTTCACTAGTCCAGGACACCCCGTGGTCTTTCCGCACCTGGTCTGGTCCAGCTTGGCCTAATCTAACTCAGCCTCCCTCAGCAGCAGTGCTCCGCCCAGCCTTCCTGGACCCTGAGGCCAAAGGAAAATCAGTAATACTGATTCCACCTTTATCTAACATTTTGATATCTTACTTATCATGGATTTTTTGTATTAGTTTTGATTTCTTCAAGTGTAGCATGAAAACATCATCTATCTTGATTACTGAGTGTTTTGGCTCTCCCCTAAATTTTGTGCTTGAGGCAAGTGCCTCACCCTTTTCCCAGCCCAGCTGTGCACACACAGCTTCCCTATCACCCTGGGTGACTCAGGCTCTGCTCTGAGTTCTTGAGGTGACCGTGCACTGTGCAGGGCGAGCCTGTTCGGCTGTTGAACACTTGAAAGTTAGAAAAGTTGTCTCCTGTCACCCCCATTCTCGGCTTCTGGTTTTGTCTGAGAGACGCCCACAGAATGACTCAAATTCCCTTTTTTACACAGCAGACCCTTGACTAGTGGGAACTATTTCATCCCAGCTAATTCTCTGTTCCAGATTAGACTTTGTGCTTGCTCCTCATATGACTTGGATTTCCAGATGACAGAGACTGACATTCTCGTTACTCCAAACATAATTCTTTTTTTTTTTTTTTTAAGTTTCCATTAAAAAATACCCTGTCAAGATCTGAAGACTACATTCCAGCACTGCTTTGATGTGTGGCTCCCTCCTTCCTTTAGCTGTGGAACACTGTGTTTCTCCGATGCAGCCTAAACCTGCCTTGGTTCTGTGGCCTCAACACTGGTCTTCTGGAAGGCCAACGGCACTACCCATTGCACCATGGAGTCACCTCACTGGTCTTTTAACTTATTTTGAACTTACAGCCAAATGAAACCCCCATTTGATTTTTTGCATGTATTTTTATTAGAGTACTACTTACAGAAATGAATTTTAAACCCAAATTCATCCTTGGTAAACTGCACCTCATTAGTCACCTTTCATTACTCTAGTCTATACAGATCTTTTTGAATCTTTTTTCCATCTGTGTTTAACGTCTTAGTCTCCCACCTAGCTAGGTGTAATGGCATGTGGGCAGATCCATTTCATAAAACATTAAGAAACAGTTCCTCCTTTCTCCTTCCTATATTATCTCTAGCCTTCCGATCAAACAAGTTCATTTATAAATATTGCATTACCATATCTTAGTGATTCTGTTCAAGTTACAGCCATAGACATAAACGAAAACTTCTAGCTCTGCCTCATTTCCCATGCATGGTTAATGCACAGGCAATAATTTGCAGGTGCAACTTCTGCATGTTGCCCTAACTGACCCTTTCTCCTCTTTATAGAAGGCAATTTCCCTGGGAAATTAACAACTGTTTCCACCTGCAGCTGCTCACTCATACAGGTGGCAATCCAGCTGTAGCTTCATAACCCCGTCTCCAGGTTATCCCATGGTTAAAAATTAGAATTACATACAGTCATGTGCTCAGGAATATGGCTCTTTCAAAGGTCTTCTCTTTCTCACTGAAGGAATCCAACTGAAGAAAAATCAACACTGGAAAAGGATAGAGTAACTCACCTGAGGCAGGACCTGATAGCATCCTGGGAGGTCATCATGATTGACAAGCTGGATCGCTTTCTCATATGGATACTTCAGGAAGCAGTGCCCACAGTTCACCTCTGTATTAACCACGCAGAGAGTAGGTACAATACACCTGCTCGAAGGAAGGAGTCCATTAAAGAATTCAAAAGGATGGAGGGAGAGCTTGTTTACATATGGAGGACACAGAGTCCCAAGTTAAACACATCTGTCACTGTCACACAGTAGTTTTCCTCTAATAACTACATTAATCATTTTCAAATCTTCTCTCCTGTCATCCCTCTCCCTAAGCCCCCAGTCACCACTTTTTAATCAAAACAGGGCTAGAAGCAGGACTCCTTAAACACTGTCTTCTGTGGGTAATGACTAACATTTCCATTGTTTTTCATATTTGGCCTTCATTTGGCAAAGAGACCCCACAGTGCAAATTCCTTAGGGTTGTGGATCTGTTTCCCTGACAAACAGGGCCAATGCCACCAGCATGAGGTCCTGACTAGCTGTGACACTTTGGACCAGTCAGAGTCCCCTGAGGACTAGCAACAGCTCGCAGCATCTAAATAATGGTCATAATTCTAATTCCTATGCAGAACAGCTGCCTTGGATCAGTAGGCTCAGGCAGCTGCTCGACCCAGAACTGGCACTGTGACGGTGGTGCTCAGTGAGGAGGGGGTGTGATGGCGGAGAGGGAGGGAGGAATGGAAGGCCTGTGTGTGCAGCTGGCCTATTATTAGGTGACTTGGGTTTTATTTTATGTCTGTTAAGTCTCAAAGTCTGCCCTGCCCTACTGCACTATCACAATATAGTGCAATGGTGAGGAGTGCTAACGTTTGAATCAGTCAGAGCCCGGTTCAAGTACTGACCTTACCAAATACAGCCTTGAGCAAGCTGCTCTCCCTCCCAGAGTCCCATTCTGCTCATAGGTAAAATGAAGGTAATTTTAGAGATTGACGTTAGCATCATTAACTCTTCTTAGGGAAACACAGAAGACGGTGTGAATGAAGAGTATGGCACGGAGCCGCGTGATGGCTCGGTAAAAGGTGATGAACCTGTGGTAGTGGGTGTCGCCAGCCACACTGCTGGCTCTCTGGGAGAATTACCTTAGGGAGCATGTTCTAAAAGCAGCTCTTCTGTTGAGAGTCTCTGAGCAGTTCTTACAGACTGCACCAAAAGCAGTGACATGAAAGAGAGTCTTGTTGACCTCAAAGTTTGGGTTTAGCACAAGATGAGTGTTCATTTTTAGCTAGAATGGAAGTTGTCAGTTGACCCAATGATTTCGGTAAAGCTTATCCTTTACTACTTGCAACACTGTGGCTGAGAGGACTGATAGTATTTGACTGGGTCACAGAGAATACATGGTAGGTAACTCACAGCCTCCTAGAACCCCCCTCCCCTTTTTCTTAAAAATTCAGGATTTTCTACTGAGAGCTGCAGGGAAAAGGGGCTGGAAAGTATCAGAATAAACCCACATAGAAAATACATGCAAGACTAGACAAAAAGTCAAACTTTGGGATAGAGAGGACCAGACGAAAGAGTTTTCACTGTTTTTAAACAAACAATTAGGTCTCTGGAGGGACTACTAAGCAGATTGTGGCAAGAACTTGACCTTATTTTAGGGCCGCCCTTTGACTTCACTCAAGCCCAAGACACAGGAAATGGTGCCAGTTATGATGGCCCCACCAACAAGCTCGGCTGCACATTCTTTAAGGTGCATCTTCCTAAGATTCATGGAAGTCCTAAATTCTAGGGATTGGAATATTGTCAGAGTTTTAGTAAGTACCTTTCTCTATTTCCTTCAGATGGTATTTTCATACACACTCTCAAGTTCCAGATCTGGATATTTCTTTGCTTTGGCAAGAGTGTGGCCAATGATTTTATTTAGGATCATTGTCGTCATCAGTAAGTGACATACCACCCTTGGAAAGACTGTAAATTAGTTGAGGAGACACAGTCAACAAAAAATGGCAGAGCCAGGATCTTAACCTGACTCCAGAGCCCACTGCTGCCTCTATTAAAACGGAGAGACAAGTTGGTGATGGTTCTGAGGAGTTTATGATGTTAGCGAGGGCCTCATTCTGGGGGCCGCCTGCAGCCTCCCTTAACGTCATAATGACAGTGTCCTGGAGCAGGGTCTTCCACTGCAGGGCTGCGAGCCTCACCCTTTCAGCTGCAGAACTCTGGGGTACTATCTTTAAAGATAAAAATAAAAAACAGCAACTGTTCACCTCTTCCTGCTAAAACCTTGTCAGCTGTATACACGGCAAGTCAGACCCATTAAAGAGCACTATTATTCTTAACACTGCAAAACACACGCATCCCTCCTCTTCTCTCCACCAAAGGTGCATTTGCTGTTCCAAAGCTCTGTCACTCAAAAATCAGATTTAGCTTCCTCTCCCAGGAAAGCAGAACAAACGCAGTGTGAACTGGTTGTAGGCGTGCTGCCTTCTGGAGAAAGAGCCCATTACTGGTGGCTCCGGGAAGACTGGGGAAGAGAAAGCAGGTGAGTGCAATACCTCGCTGTAATTAAGAGCGCCAGCACTTCTTCCCCGATGCCCTCCACGTCTACCACCAGGGCCAGCTCGTATTTCTGCACAGTGTTGGAGCATAAGGTCACCTGGAAAGAACAAGGTGAAAAACTGCTCTTCTCAAAGGCCAGCTCTCCCTCTGCACAGGGGAGAAAGGGGCCAAGGGAGGACCACACTGATGAGTGCGGTTTCTAAGTACTTTATTAGGGGATGTATGGCATTTTACATTTTTAGTTAAACAAGCTATGTTTCGGGGTTACTGCATGCTGAGTTTTTTCAAAGGCCAGGTTAGAAACCACCAAATGGCTTTTGGTACAACAGGTTTGCTGATTTCCAAGGGGGTTGTATCAAAGGAGTCATACACCTGCATGGGGGGAAACAGGGCCCTGAAGGATATGCAACATCAAACAAATTTTAATTACTGCAATTTAAATTGATCTCTATGACTCTGGGCTGTATAAATTACAAAAATTCAATACACCAATAAAACACTACAGCTAGATTTCTCTTATGGCAAAATAAATGTCAGTTATAGAAATGGCATAAGAAATCAACTAGATAGCCTTTTTTTTTTTTTTTTTTTAACCAAAATCTTGTCGTTCCTCCCCACCTCCCATATTCATTATTAGAGAAGAAAATAAGAAGCTCCAAAGAAAGGTTAATCCAAGGACAGTATCTGGCCAGTATATTTTACCCTATGTTTTTATTTACTGTTGTGAAACTTGACATTTAGGCTTTTGAAGCCTTGTTGCAATTTTTAATTGTCTTAAAATGATTTGTACTGGAAGAGATACTTGTAAGTGTAGAAAACAGCTTCTGGCGTAGGTTACAGCTGTTCTATCTATAAATTATGCATCAGGTACTAATTAAAATTTTTTTGGTTGGAAAGGGAATTGTTGGATGCAAATTTAAGTCCACACAGACGTGGTTAAAGTGCAGATCAGGAGGGAAAACTGAGGCTTGGAGAAAGCTTTTCAAAATACAAAGGGAAAATAAAGCAAAGAGGGGGGTCATCGATTTGGAAGGAAAACTTGTCAGATTTGGAGACAAGCAGCTGCCCCAGTGCACAGATTCCTGGAGTGACTCTAACCCTTGTTTATGTCTCTGAGCTATGGTTAGAACAAGTGGTTCTGGCAGAAGGCTCCTAGATAGATGCTCTGTCTTCTAAAATCTTCCTGTACTAATCTGGGAGAAGCCCCAAAAAAGGGGGGAAATGGTAGGTAACACGTAAGCTAAGCATTATTAAATAAAAAATAAATTAACTCATTGCAGCTGCACTTCTTCCTGGGCAAGTCACAGTTAGCAACTGCTCTGATCTGAATGATTGTGTCCCCACCTCCGGCCCCAAATTCACATGCTGAAATCTTAACTCCTAATATGATGGTATTAAGAGGTGAGGCCTTTGGGAGGTGATGAGGTCATGAGGGTGGAGCCCTCGTGAGCAGGATGAGCGCCTTTATAAAATAGGCCCCAGAGAGCTCCCTTGCCCCTTCATCACGTGAGGATACAAGGAGACATCGGCAGTCTGCCACCTGAAAAAGGGCCTTCACCAGAACCCTACCATGCTGGCACCCTGACCTCGGACTTCCAGCTTCCAGATTGTAAAGAATAAATTTCTGATGTTTATAAGCTACCCAGTCTCTGGTATTTTGTAGTAGCAGCCCAAACAGACTGAGAGAGCAACACTGGGAAATTACAACAATGTGTGATATCAAACCTCATGGATCCGTGGAGAAGCCCTGAGAAGAGCTGAAAACTCCCAGAATAGATTTAGGATGAGTAGATTCATGGTGAGATATTATGAAGCATTAAAAGCAAATCTGGGGGATAAAACCATAGCTGAATTAAATATTCAAAGGTAATGACTAAAGAGAAAACTATAACCTTAGCTATGAAGTCTTATTTTTTTCCTTTTCCAGAAAAGATCAAATCATTTAAATTTAGCAGCCTTCAGTATTGCTAGACCTAACTGTTCGGAGAAGCAAAAGTAAGTGAGGGAAGACAGCTAAAATCTTTCTCAGTTAGCTGTGAAATAATTCTTCTGGTGGCACCATGAGGCCATAAGCAAAGCATCACACTGTGGACCTTAATATAAAGCACTGTTAGGAATATCACATCCACATTCGCCATGAAGCCCAGATTCAGATTCAAAATATGAATAAACTGGATATCATCTGTGGCATAAATCTGGATACTTAGTAGTATAAATAATGTGAGTCTAACGCAGGACCTAATTATCAACGCGTTATTAAATATTTTTATGTTAGTATTGATAGGCGTACTATCTGTTTAGAGCAGTGGTTTCAGCAGAAATTGCTAGAATCCACTGTTCTGGTAAAGGCAATGCATTTAGATTGATGGAAACCCATGGGAGCAGTGTCAGCGCTTTTGCCCAATATATTTGATCTGGTTTCTTTTGCTTCAGTAGTTTATTTCCTTACAGAAACAGACCTACTTTTCTATGTGAATTAGAGGCACTCCCTCCCATTGACACTGGGCATATAAAGCAAACTCTAGATGTGGTCCCAATAACTATATGACAGTTCAGCTGCTTGGCCACATGTGCAGGAAGGCTGTGCACTTTACCCTGATAGCAGCAAATCCTTGGGAGCGAATGGTGCCACAGTCGGGGGTGATGGTGAATTCCTTTGGTCTCATTACGGGTACTTCATCCTTGTTCCAATATGATTTTTTGTTGTCTGAATACTGCTCACAACTTGAAATGCTTTTATGGCCAACACCATCCCCAGGCACACGCAGTTTGAAGGTCATGGGGACCAAGGAGGTATTATTGAGGGAACATATCAAGGTATGAGGAAACCCTGGAAAACAAAATGTAAGGTGAGAAATAAAAGCCCCACAACAGCTTCCCTTTAACTTCAACCTCCCCTTGCACTGCCAAACCTCTTAAATGAATTGTCTATGCACTTCAACACTACTTGCTTAATTCCAACTCTCCCCAGTATTGTTTTCAGTTGCACAATCAATAAATGCATTTCACTCATTCATTCATTCAGTGAATACTTACTATGCATTTACTATGTAACAACAATAGACATGAAACAAACCCCTCCATCATCATCCAGACCCCTCTCTAGAGGCAGTCTCTATAATCAGTTTGCTGAGTAATATTCTAGAAGCACATTGTGCAATTAATTTTCACACAGAAATACAGATTTTTTCCCAAAGAACAGAGTTATATTTGCTCTTCTTATTTGCCAGTGTGTGAAAGGAGAAGCCTCTGCAGTTTTGCCCGCTGTGTGACCCAGAGCCTGCCAAGACATTATATAATTCATCCTAGACTCGTCTGAGGCTCATGTTCTCAGGGTCGATGACACAAAATAGAATAATAGCCTCTCCTGAGAGAGACTTTACGATCTACTTTTGAGCCAGCCAGAGACTAATACATCGGCTTTCGCCTCCCTTAGACAAAGCTGCTTTTTAATGTTATTTCTAGCCCTCCTACATTCAGTTCAGGGAGACTCATGTTCCTTTCCTAGAGATGTGGATCCTACTTGCCTGGTAAACAATAAACTGAACTCTGATTTTGGATTCCCTAGGTGGCCAATGTATCTGCTACCATTTTCAGAACAAGAATGATCTACACTCATAAGAGAACAAATATGCATATTTCTACTGGATGTAAACACTTCTCTTTCTACGTTGAACACTACTGCGATAAAATACAATTGGTCTCCTGGAGTTATTACTGCAGTACTGCTGGGGATATTTTGAACCGATCTACTTCACCCCACGTCTGAGCTTTTGTCTACACATTAGGACTGTTGGAAGAAACACATTCATGTCTCCTTTGTGATTCTGCACCTGCCAATCTACTTGGAAGAGATCTTTTATGGAAAAAGAATTGTCTGATTAAGGGCTTTTGAAAGATTATTCTTGGAAATTCCAGAGGTATTTCTAGAAAGTCAGTTTCACAATCATGTAATTGTTACATTTGACTTTTCTGAACTTTCCCAACAATGGCTCTTGTTTTACCTGACCATTTATGGGATAAATACTGTTCAAACATAGGGTGTATTACGGAAGTGGATCCTATAAAGATTCAGACAGGTCTTTCCAAACCATTGCCCAGACTACTTCCCTGAAGTGTTTTTCTGAGAATAAAGCCAACTACAACCTCCTAGCTAGAACAATTCCTTGTAATACCCCATATTGCTTATCCAGGAGCCTGAAGAAAAGGGATATTATTTTATTAAAGCCTGAAGGCTCATTAACACAAATGTTATTCCTAGGTTTCTGGTTGCACCAAATCTGAATTACTACCCTATCTGTAGTCCAACTGAATGCAAGTAATTTACAGTGTAGACCTCTATACTCCCTTCTTTAGCACCTAGTACATAAAAAAAAAACCAAAAACAACACGTATGTGCCTTTTCTTGGAATAATTAACAACATGCTTGGCCAGAATGCCTCAAAGATTCAAAGAGACACCTTCATACCTCTCCTGGTACTTAAATAATGATTTAAAAGATGATAGTCTCATTGACTCTCATTCAATATGTGTATTGTCACCTGACCTAGAAAGCCCCTAAGAAGAAACTAAAGGAAACTAGGGGCAAAAGATCACAAGGCTGCAAAGGAAAAATTTCATTTCTGACAAAAGGTGGTACATTATTTGGAACATTATCTCTCTAAGAATGGACCCTAGCTAAGATGAGTGTTAAACTGATTCAGCAATACCCAAGACCAAAAATTAAATTACAATTGATAAGACTTTTTGGGATTCACGGGCTATTTTAGACAATGGATTCCTAATTTTTCTAGTAAAATAAAAATCTCCACAAAGCAAAGGGAAATGTGTTAGCAGAGCATTGTGCAAAACAGATGGTACTTTTGTAGCTGTCTACAGAAATAATTCACAATATGGGAGATCAATAAGCACAATTTGCAGAATCCATTCTGAACATAAAAAATTCAGACTTAGAAAACAAACATTACCTAAAATTGGGATCCTCTGTTCGTGTCAATGGTCTCTGGCACACCAACTATGACGTGCCCCAAAGTATGAGCTGGTCTTTGACAAAAATCTTACACCACAGGTCCCATCATAAAAGAGATGAGATAATTTCTGAATAAGAGTTGATAGGAAAATTTCTCCTCTGTAACTGGGGATGTGGCTGGCTCCTGCCTTACATTCTGCTATCATATTCCAGGAAAACTGTGCAGTGAGCTGTGGGTCCAAATCATACTCCAAAGAACCTTTCAAATACAGATGGGCTGTGCCAAAATTATACAGTTAAAATATGTTGTTGTAATTGTCTGTATATTCTTGAGATGGATTTGAGCCTTCCTATACAGAAAGGCCGCTGCCATAAATGTGACTAAGACATTGTACTCTATAACTTTCCCACCTAGGGAATACCAGCCTTACACAGAAGAGTTATAAAGAATCTTACAGTGTGTTAACCATGTGATAAAAAATTCACAATTACAATCCTTGGGAAATGTAGAACACAAAAATAGTATTTTTGATCTTAAACTGGCCAAGTTCTCTGAGGCTCTTGGAGTTCTTTGGTGAAGAGTTTTACTTTTGGTTCTAATGTCTATCAGACCAGGTTAGCTCCCTCTAGAACTCAGACTATTCACCCTAGGAAATAATAACTAGAAGACCCATGGGATTACAAGTCTTTTATCAATCTGAATCAAGCTTGCTTAATGCAGACATAACTACACATTGTCAAGAACCAGCTCATCTATAAGTTCAAGAAATCTTCCCAAAAAACTCACCCTCAGAAACTCTCCCTCTTTCAACCTCAAAAATCAAAAAAATATATCAATAGTCTTCTTTAGAGCCTTCTAACAACTGACCCTGCAGTTAATTAAGAGGTGAGCTTTTGGGTAAAAAGACGCCCAAAGAAACTGAATTACTGGCTGAAGACGAAAACAACTCTTACTGGAGATCTTAAATGGAAGTTTGCTAAAAAAAACCAAAACTTCCAGAAATTGATGACCTTCAGCAACAGATTGCTATTCCAAGCTCCTCAGAACAAGCAGACTCTACGTGAAATAGAAAGACTCTGCCAAAGAGTGATGGAACAAGATTTTGCTACATACCAGGCATTATTGATTCTCATACTTTCCCTTGTATACTTTCCTTCTTTATCATTCTGCCATATTATTCTCTATTTACTTTCATAAAGTCGTAACAACTCTGATATCCCCTATTGTGTCTCCCTTATTGTTAATGATAACTTATTCGGGTCTAGGCTTTGCCCATGCCTACTATAATATCTTCTGCCAACCTTTCTAAGAACTTTCTATGATCATGACAATTAAGCTTTGGCCCTGACTCTCCACTTTACACTCTCCTAAAGTCAATCTAAATACTACCCCTTGAGTAAAATGCTGCTACTTCATACCTGGCCATGGAAGAGACAACTATCATGTATATTTTTTGATGCTTATATTTATCCCAACAACTCTAACCTCAAACCCTAACTTCTCTGTCCAAATTATCCAATGGTCAAGTTCACTGAAAGCCTGGAGCCTTCCAAATTCCTTATTCTCATTCAGCAAATTCTTGTGCCTCCTGAAAAATAGTGACTTTGCAGATACTTATCCTGCCCCTTTTGGTCTATCACCTGGCATAATACCAGTTATGACTTGGTCCGTTTTATTCTTTGACCAATCTGAGGAGTTATCAAAGCCTCAGTGTTCCTTCAGGGACAATCACCACCCAAATTCTGTAATTTAACTCTCTCATGATACTGTAACTTCAGTCAAACTAATTAATTATTAGACAGGTCATCCAACAACCAATCAAAAGCTTCACAGCCATACTTTAAATATTTTAGATACCAACCAACAGTACTATTACCTCTCACCTACTTTATGGTATTTATAATATCCTAACATCATCGATCCCCACAGACCCTGATGCCAAATCCAAATCTTCATCTCTAAGCAAGTAAATGCCATGTCTCCAACACTAGCCTGTAACAGATGGCTCTTCAGGAATGGGCCTTCTTGCCAAAATGGGGACAATACTACCAACTTTAGTTAGCTTAATGTACTCCCCAGCTCTACAACAGTCTCTGAAGACCTCGTTTAACTCCACACAATATATCTGTCATCCTGAAATAACTAAAAAAGTCCTCCAATTTCTGGCTGACTCCTGTAACAGTTGATTTCTCTTTTGAATCTGGAACTAACTATATACACTTCTTAGAGTATAGTTTCAAATAAATAACTCTCCTAAGAACCATGTTTCTTTGTGACAGGAGGCCAATCTACCTGGAGAAATAAGTGATACTTTGCGTTGGAGTAATGAGGACTCTAGTTCCAACTCTGGAATTTGAAAATATACCACAAGACAATTTTGAAAGATTATTACAAAACTGCCCCTAACTTTGGCCATTACAGTGAAGAATCCAGAAGCACAGCAAAGTAGCTTGAATTTACTGAACCAGGTGTTTTGAAAACCTTAGATTTCCTATTGGCAAGAAAAAGGGTATGTTTTTATTAACATTTCCTGTCACAATGCAGAGAAGATTAAGGAATCCATATCCAAACTAAAAGAAAAGGCAACTTGGGTTTTGAAGGTGGACGTAGGAGGGTAAGTTCTCATATCTCAGACTTGGGAAATCTTGGGTCATGGCTCTGTAGTGTCTTCTAGCCTCTTATATCATAAGAGTCTAGCTGCTGTATCATCAAATGGTTCAGTAAGATATTATACAAAAGGAAAATAAACTATTTCTAATTTTCACCTAAGCTAGTTACCAAAACTTCTAGCTGGACCAACTATGAGGAACAGCTGTTGATTATTATCTCTATAGCGAAAGGAAACTATGAATAAATTACCCAGTGATGGCCTTTCCTGTATCCTTAGGGATAAGAGAGGAACAAATGGAAGACTGTTACTGGAAAAACCTACCTAGCCTTGGAGCATGCATACATGGTTTTACCCATTGTGTGACCCAGAGCTTGCCAATATCAAATACAGCATTTTGAGTAAATCAGTGGCATCTTGGGGATATACATTTGCCATATTCCATGCAAATGTAGTTTTAGGGGCTTTGATGTTTTAAAATGTTTGGATTCTAGATAAAAGCATTTCAGATATTCATGGGGTTCAATAATTGGCTTATCATTGGCACAGTATTTACATTAACATGTCAGAGCTGAGCAATAGGGCACATTCTGGACAATAAGTCAATGGAGAGTTCTTGGAGTAACTGATTTGAGGTGCTTACTTTGACTTGTTTTTTCCCGCCAGGGCATACGACATAGGGCACATCTTCCAAATGTACTTGGACTGGACTTTGTGTTTAAATGCCTGTGGAAGGGTATGCTGCTGTGGGCACCAGTTGCTCAGAGCTCTCCATGGACTCAGTTTGAAGTGTTTGGAGTACACTGCGTAGGTCTTTGGGTACACAAACTCCCCTCTTATTGTGCATCAGTCACAGTTACCCTTAAGTTGTAGGTCACTTTCATTTTCCTTCAAAAGAGTCTATCATTCAAATATGCCCTACAAATCTATAACATCTCTCCAGCCATTTTCACATTCTATATGAACAGACATTCAACTTCATTTATATAGATTTTCCTATGGTATGTGCCTTACCCAATATAACGTAGATCAGGGTGGGGGCATTGTATAAATAAATATATTCTGAATTTTAGAAACTTTCATAACACCCAAATGTTAAAGCAACTGATAAAGGCATTATGAATCAGCTTTTTCTAAAGAACTATTTTTCCCCAAGTTAGACAGGCTTACTTGAAATGAAGCAAGAGAACTGCAAGTCAAAATGGGAAACAATAGAGCAAAATGGAAAGAATTATGGAATAAAGATTTAGACTAGGGTTTCTCAATTTTTTAAAGTTATCACCTAAAAAGAACCACTGTGATAAATTAATTTTATATCAAGTCAAATCAGTTAATTAAATATGATTTAAATTAGACAATTTCTACCTAACAAGAGAAATTAAATACTAAGGAATAAGATTCTGTTGGGCAGGGTGGAACTTTGAAGGAACACAAACCATTGTTATATCTAAGTTTTTTCAATACCCAAGAGCCAATTTTTGCCTCTCTAGGGGCAACTCTCAACACCCAAGTTGACAGTATATGATTTAGATAGATCTCAATTGAAATACTAATTCTGCCACTGCTGTGTGACCTTTGGGAGTTATTTAACTGTTCCAATGTTCAGTTCATCCAACTCTAAAATGGGGACCTTAAAGAGTGCCTTCTCCTAGGATTGCTAAAAACGTTTAAATGTAGTACCACATGTAATTACTTAGCAGTAATTGGACTACAAGAAAGAACCAATTAATGGGTAATTTTGCTGCCACCATTGTTATCATTTTTATTATTGGGGAAGTTTAGATGGGAGAAAATGACTTAGGGAAGCAATTGAGTAAAAAGACTATACAAACATATAGAAGAGTCTTCAATTTGGAGTGATAAAACACCTGAATTAAACCACTACCGAGCTCACTTTAAACCTGAGAGCATCTCTGTGGAAAGGTTGCTGTGTAGCCAAAGTGGCAAATCAGAATCTGCATATAAACAGAATGTTCAGAATGTTAAGACAGTGGAATAAAGCATAAAGCTTTCTGTTGTTCCACTGCAGGAAGAGGGGGGACAGCCATGGCCTGACAACTACTAGTATCCAGGAGACATGGCTATAACATTCACCTATAAACTAGGAAACAGCACCAAAATTCTGCAGAGGAAGAACAATTCTAGACCCTCTTAGCTATTACCCACACAAAATGGTAAGAGAAGCTCTTTGTAAACTTTCCTCCTTCCATGTGGAGGGAAAAGTAATTCTTCTCAATTTCTAATTTAAAATGGAAAAGTACTCACCAAAGGAAACATCACCAAAATGCAGAGCAGGAACATTAAAATGGAAGGTAGGTCCAATGACACAGCCTCTGGAAGTAGGAATACAAGTTAAGGGAGTAGAAAGAGAATCCAGTGAATTCAAGGTAACAATCAAGAAGTGGGTAGAGGTAAGTACTGAAAACCATAATTTAGCATTAAATCAATTACAGCATCATCTTGGACTTAAGGAAACTGTGAGATGATGGTCTAGCCCAATGGTTCTTAGAATTCCTTTTCCACTCTCAAACCTTTGGGTTTTAGCAAACGATGCTATGGTTAACTTACCACCATATTGCTATCAATGATGAGGCAGAGCAGACACATCACTGAACTAATGGCACAAAATGTTAATGTGGATGAGACACATATCATGAAAATTTATTAACTCAGGCAAGAAAAAAATTATAGGTTTAATCATATAATAGACATCAAAGACTATCAATGATACCAGTATTCCTTGGCCCACACCTTTATAAAACTGTTTTAATCCAGTTCCTACCACCAACTAGCTGTGATCTTGGCCAATCACTTTACTTCTGTAGGCCTCAGTTTCTTTTCCTAACATATGAAAGAGAAGACTGGAACAGGTGGCCTTTAAGGACTCTTTAACTGTTGTTGTTCTGTTTCCCTCTCATACAAGACTCATGATCTTGGAGTGACACTCTAGCTTAAAATAAATAATAGAGAGATTCTACAGTTTCTAACTGACTTCAGGTGTGGTAGATAGCATAATGGTCCCCAAAGATGTCTATGTGCTAATCCCCACAATCTGTGAATATATTAGGTTACATGGCAAAGGGTAATTAAGGTGGCAGAAGGAATTAAGTTTGCTAATTAACTGATCTTAAGATAAGGGGATTAGCCTGAATTATCCAGGTGGGCTCAATGTAATCACAAAGGTCTTTAAAATTAGAACACAGGGGCAGAGAGGAGGTAGGAGTGAGGCAATGTGAGAAGGACTCAACCAGCCTTTGCTGGCTTTGAAGATAGAGGAGGCAGAACATGAGCCAAGGACCGTGGGCAGCTTCAAAAAGCTGAACAAGGTTAGGAGATGAATTCTCCCCTAGAGCTTCCAGAAAGAAACACAGCCCTGGCCAATACCTTGATTTTAGCGCAGTAAGACCTGTGTTGGACTTTAGATCTACAGAACTGTAAAATAATAAATCTGTATTGTTTTAAGCTACTATGTTTGTGGTAATTTATTACAGCAGCAATACAAAACCAATATATCAGATATTTGTTTATTCTTGTCTTTCTCCATGGTCCATGTCCCTAAAATCTCTAGACCAAAGGTAAGAACTGAAATAATTCCCCACCTATGTGCCAAGCTTTTAAAAGTTATAGACACAAATACCAGAAACCCCACTAAGCATGAGTCTCGGGCTGTTGAAAGCCTGGGAGGAGAGATGACAACAAAGACTCAATGCAGCAAGTTTCAATTCTAAAAGCCCTTCCCAGGACCATCTATTCTATTTCATGCTAATGATCCAAAGTGGTTTCAAAAGGAGCAGCTGGTACTTAGCAAGGAATTAGGATCCAGCTGAGATAAGTCAAAGGAGCCTACAGATTAGATACTTGATTTGTAAAAGAAGTTTTTGGGGGGCCAAAGAAACAAATAGATCAAAAGTGTGTGAAATGCACAAAAGCCTAAAGAAATAAGAAAGATCACAAAACTGCACAAAGCAGTCATTTAATCAGTGTAGTAGAAAAAAACCAGAGTTAAATCACATTTGTTCAAAGGCACAGGTAACTAGGGGAACTGCAGCTGAATACCAACTGGACTTAGATATTGTCACATTCATTCAAACAGGGATCCTGGACATTAGCGCAGTCTCTGCCAAGATGGTGTCCTCCATCAATGCAATGGTTTGTTAAAATTAGAATTTTAAAGACTAAGAGAGTGATTGAATTATGATGTTATGTGAAACAGGTTGAATGCGAAATATGCTACAGTTAAACTGTATAAAGTCACATATGTAAAAATAGGAGGGAACAAAACTGTTCATGGGTAATTTAAAAAATCACATTAACTTTACAGTGCTGTTTATCCAACCACTTAAAATACTGTGTCATGCAGCTGGAGAAATCAATAGAAACAGCAACTGTTCTGATCTTTCAAGGCATACTAGCCAAAATTATGTGGTACTAAGGAAAGAAGATTACCCAATGATAAAAGAATAAGAAACAAAATTACAGAATCCACAATATTAACTTTATAGAGACTTCTTGGACCATAAGGCCCAAGAAAGAGTTCCTGGCAAAGTCATAAGTAAAATCAGTATTACTGCGTGGAGCTGGAAATAAATAACAAATTATACATTTATTTCACCCTTTATCATTAGACATTTATTTATGACACTAGATATTTGCCAAGTTTTCAAAATTATTGTTTGTGGTTTGAAGTGCTAGAACACTTTGGACAAATGCAATTTAGACAAGAATATTTCTCTTAGCAATCTGTGATTAGTTTTAGGATGAACATAAGCATTCTTTCCACAGTCAGACTTTCCTTTCCTTTGAAAGAAACAAGGAATGAACATCGAAAATAAGAAAGTGGCATGGGAGTGGTGTGAATGGTAAGGTGCAGAGGATAAAACAAGAGACTTAACCTCCACAGAGCACCTGGAGTATTAACCAGTCCAAGTTTACTTGCAAGTTCCTAGGAGATTCCTAAACCCTATTATTCACAGTGGAAAAACCAAGCAGACCCTAACCTATTCAGACATTGCTAGTGACATGCATTACTAGTTTGGGATCTTTAGGAGAAGAGATCAGAGGTTTAAAAAATTCACCCATATCCTCAAGTCCATTCTCTAGTAGGTCTGTGTCTTTTATTTTGGGGGTGGGGTGAGATGTGACAGGGTGAGAGAGTGTCATGGACATATATACACTACCAAATGTAAAATAGATAGCTAGTGGGAAGCAGCCGCATAGCACAGGGAGATCAGCTCGGTGCTTTGTGACCACCTAGAGGGGTGGGATGGGGAGGGTGGGAGGGAGGGAGATGCAAGAGGGAAGAGATATGGGAACATATTGTATATGTATAACTGATTAACTTTGTTATAAAGCAGAAGCTAACACACCATTGTAAGGCAATTATACTTCAATAAAGATGTTTAAAAAAAAATTCACCCATGAAATGAATGAATTATAGGCTCCTGGAAATTAAAAAAAATAACAGCCTCATTGAAATATAATTCACATGCTATACAATTCACCCATTTAAAGTGTATAAGTCAATGGTTTTTGTATAGTATTCACATATATGTGCAACCACCACCTGGGTTAACTTTAGAACATTCCCGTCACCTCAAAAAGAAACCCCATACTCTTTAACTATCACCCTCTATCTCCCACCTCCACCCCTGGCCCTAACCAACCACTAATCTACTTCCTATCCATATACAGATTTTCTCTCTCTGGACATTTCACATAAATGGAATCATACAATATATGGTCTTTTGTGACTGGCTTCTTTCACTTGTCATAGCGTTTTCAAGGTTCATTCATTGTACCATGTTGTAGCATGTACATCCTTTCTTTCTTTTTTCATTCCTTTTTATGGTCTTAATAACATTCCATTGTGTGGATAGACCACATTTTGTTTACTCATTTATCAGTTGGTAGACACTTGGATTATTTCCACCTTTTGGCTACTATGAATAATGCTGTAATAAACATTCATGTACAAGTTTTTGTATGGATTTATATTTTCATTTTTCTTGGGTATGTATCTAGGAATGGAATTGCTGGGTCATATGGTAACTCAACGTTTACTTGAGAAAACCTGTCAGACTGTTTTCCAAAGTGGCTGTATATTTTACATTCCCACCATCAGTGTATGAAGGTTCTGATTTCTCTACATTCTCTCCAACACTTGTTATTTTCCATTTTTTAAATTATAGCCATCCATGTGGGTGTAAAGTTGTATCTCATTATGGTTTCAATTTGCATCTCCCTGATGATTAATGATGTTGAGAGTCTTTTCATATGTTATTAATCATTTGTATATCTTCTTTAGAGAAATGTCTGCTCAGATGGTTTGTCCAATTTTTGATTGGTTGTCTTTTTATTACTGAGTGTAAATGTTCTCTATATATCTTAGATATAAGTCCCTTTTCAGATATGTGATTTACAAATACTTTCTCCCATATTGTGGTTTGTTTTTTCACTTTCTTAATAGTGTCCCTTAAGGCACAAAATTTTTAAATTTTGATGAAGTCTAATTTATTTATTTTTTCTTTGATTGCTTATACTTAGGTGTCATCTTTAAGAAACATTTGCCTGGGCTTCCCTGGTGACACAGTGGTTGGGAGTCCGCCTGCCAATGCAGGGGACACGGGTTCGAGCCCTGGTCTGGGAGGATCCCACATGCCGCGGAGCAACTAGCCCCGTGAGCCACAACTACTGAGCCTGTGCGTCTGGAGCCTGTGCTCCGCAACAAGAGAGGCCGCGACAGTGAGAGGCCCACGCACCGCGATGAAGAGTGGCCCCCGCTTGCCGCAACTAGAGGAAGCCCTCGCACAGAAACGAAGACCCAAATTTATAAATAAATTTACAAAAAAAAAAAAAAAAAGAAACATTTGCCTAATCCAAGGTCATGCATACTTGCACTTATGTTTTATTTAAACAGTTGTATAGTTTTAGTTGTTACATTTGGGTCTTTGGCCCATATTATGTTAATTTTGTATATGGTCTGAGGTTTGCGGGGCGGGGTCCAACTTTATCCTTTTGTGTGTGGATATCCAGTTGTTCCAGCAGCACCGGTTGAAAAAACTATCCTTTTTCCCATTGAATTGTCTTATACTCTTGATAAAAATAAATTGACCATAACTGTGTGAATTTATTTTTGGACTCTCAATTCTATGCCATTGATCTATATGTCTATCTTTATGCCAGTACAACACATTCTTGATAACTGTATCAAAACTACAGTAAGTTTTGAACTGGGAAGTGTAAGTCCTCCAAATTTGTTCTTATTTTTTTAAATTGTTTTGGCTATTCTGGGATTCTTGCATTGCCATATAAAGTTTAGTATCAGCTCATCAATTACCACAGAAAGGGCAGCTGAAATTTTGACAGAATCATGTTGAATCTATACATCATTTTGGGAAATACTGCCATCTTAGGTTAATATTGAGTCTTCCAATTCATGAAAACAGATGTCTTTTCACTTATTTAGGTCTTCTTTTAAATTCCTTTCAATGATGTTCTGTAGTTTTCAATGTACAAGTCTTACACTTTTTTTGTTAAATTTATTCCCAACTTTATCATTTTTTTTGAACCTATTGTAAATGGAATTTTCTTAATTTCATTTTTGAATTTTCATTGCTACTGTCTAGAAATACAATTGATTTTTGTACATTGATTCTATATCCTGCAATTGTTCTGAACTCATTCGTTAGCTCTATAGTTTTTTGGTGGATTCCTTAAGATATTCTATATATAATATCATGTCATCTGCAAAGAGAGATAGTTTTACTTCTTCATTTCCAACCTGAATGCCTTTTATTTCTTTTTCTTGCCTAATTGCCTTGGATAGAACCTCCAAGTACAATGTTGAGCAGAAACAACTTTCAGTTTTATTAATTTTCTCTATTGTTTTTCTTTATTTCATTAATTTCCACTCTAATCTTTATTACTTCCTTCCTTGTGCTTGCTTTGGATTTAGTTAGCTCTTCTTTTTCAAGTTTCTTAAGGTAGCAATTTAGGTTATTGATTTGAAATCTTTCTTCTTTTTAAATACAGGCACTTACAGCTATCAGTTTCCCTCTAAGCGCTACTTTTACCACATCTCATAAGTTTTGGTATATTGTGTCTTGTTTTCATTTATCTCAAAGTATTTTAAAATTTCTGTTGTAATTTCTTCTTTAACCTATTGGTAATTTAGGAGTGTTTTTTAATTTCCACATATTTGTAAATTCTCCAGATTTCCTTCTATTTTTTATTTTTCATTCAGTTCTTTCTAGTTGAAGAACACACTCTCTATGATTCAAATTATTTAAAATTTATTGAGACTTGTTTTATGGCTTAACACATGGTGTATTCTGGAAAATGTTCCAAGTGCACTTGTTGGGTTCTACAGGTATCTGTTAGGTCCAGTTGGTTTATGGTATTGTTCAGCTCTTCTATTTCCTTTATGATGTTCTGCCTAGTTGTTCTATCCATTGTTGAAAGTAGGGTAGTGACATCTCCAACTACTACTGTTCAATTACCTATTTCTCTCTTCAGTTCTGTAAGCTTTCGCTTCATGTATTTTGGGGATCTGCTGTTAAGTGCATCGATGTTTATAATTGTTGTATCTTCTTGATGGACTGACTATTATTGTAAAATGTTCTTCTTTGTCTTTGTAACAATTTTTGTTCTAAAGTTTATTTAGATATTGGTATAGCCACTCCAGCTTTCTTTTGGTTAGTGTTTGCAGGGTATCTTTTTCCATCCGTTTAAAAAAGTTTGAACCTATTCATACTTTCAGATCTAAAGTGTGTCTCTTGTAGACAGCAAAAAGTTGGATCATATTTTGTATGTGTGTTTTTAAAGTCTATTCTGCTAATCTCTGCCTTTTAATTTAAGTGTTAAATATATTTATAGTTAATATAACAAATGATAAATTAGGATTCCTTCTTCCTTTTCTCTATTTGTTTTCTACATGTCTTAATGTTTTCTCAGTTCTTCTATTCTTTCACTATTGCCTTCCTTTGAGTTAAATGGATATTTTCTAGTATAGCCTTTTAATTCCCTTGTCATCTCTTTTACCATATTTTTGGTTAGTTTAGGAAATAATTTAGGAAATGGGCAATCACATCCTGAATTTGGATAAATAATTCACAGAGTCACAGGGTAAGACGATAGGATTCAAGTAACAGGAATGTCTACCAAACCCAAATTCACCAGTCACTGCACCTAATATACAACCTTGCAGGTAGGAGGTGCTCATTAAGAGTTTATTAAACAAATATCCAAAATACATGTTTTTTTTTTCTAAACACAGTAGCAATGTGTGCATGTTGATAGTTAGATACAATATTAATTATTAGGCTAAACTTAAAATGTGGAATGACTGGATGAAATTGGGATGGGCTTTTTTATCCAACTTGAAGGACAGTTAGCCTGTCTCAGCCAGCAGTTTGATTTTTCTTTGCCTGCATGAAAAGTAAAATTATGGTCCTTTAACATCCTATTCTTTCTTGCCTATAGATAGGAATATTTTCCTTTTACCTTAAATGTTTATAAGAGCAGAGTTTTAAGATTTTTATCTTTCCCACTTTTGTATGGAGGCCTGTCTATGATGCTGGATGTTGAGGAGGGTACTCATGATTCTGAACAATATTTCCTGGTGCCAAGAAGTCAGAAAGCCTTGATTCAGTTGGGGGCTTTCAAGAGCTGATCTTCTGGAACTTAACAAGGGGGCTAAGGGGCCAGATGATCTCTGAATGATAGACAAGGTTGCACTTGCAAGTTTGCTCTTCCTGCTTCTCCAGATAACTACCTCCACTGTTTGTCATGAGATGTGAATTGTTATGGAGGTGGGAGGTGGGTTAAAGTTTACATAATGTGAAAAAGTACTCCTGTTCTTCTCATATTCTGCACATCCCTGAAGGAGGTAAATCTTGGGCCAGGATAAGCATGATACATCTTCTTAAGAGTCAGTGTTATTCAAATATCTGGAAAGCTACTCCAATTTTTTCTTTTAGCACAAACACAGATGCATTATGGAAAAGAATGTAAATGCATTGTGAATGTTTCAGATAAGTCTTGAGATCGTTTTAAAGAGTTTATGACTGTGGTAGGCTGTCTTAGCCATGCCACAGAACACCTGAGGCACATGCACTCACTCTCCTTACTTGTTAGGGGTTGTATTCATTTCCTAGGACTGTCATAAAGTATTAGAGACTCGGTGGTTTAAACAACAGAAATTTATTTCCTCACAGTTCTGTAGGCTGGAAGTCCAAGATCAGTGTGTTGGCAGGGTTGGTTTCTTCTGAGGAACTCCCTTCTTAACTTGTAGATGGGTACCTTCTCCCCATGTCTTCCCACAGTCTTTTCCTGTTTGTGTATCTGTCCTAATGTCGTCCTCTTCTTACAAGGACACCATTCTTATTAGATTAGGGCCCACCCATATGACCTCATTTTACCTTAATTACTTCTTTAAAAGTCTTATCTCCAAATGCAGTCACATTCTGAGGCACTGAGTGTTAGGACTTCAACATATGAATTTTGGGAGGATGTAATTCACCCTAGAACAGAGATACTTAGGTGGAAGAATTGAGAAGAAGTGGTAATCGCCTTGGAGTCAATCTTAAGATTCTAAATTTCTAGTAGGTATCACAAGATCAATAAGTTTTCCCAGGACCCTTCAGGCCTAGGAAATATGTCTGTCTCTTTTCTATGTTATCTCCAGGCCACAAGGGAGACCTCAGCTGTAGATGGAGTGAGGTCCTGCTAGGCTACTGACCCATAATAAGAGAGACTACCATGGTAATTAACAACCTGTTGCTGTGGGAATCTAAATAGAATCTGCAATCTATTCTGAAGATATGATCTTTTTAAGCACCAGGAACTAAAGCTATAGATCTGCCCAATGGGTTGGTCACAGAGAACTTCTCTTTAAAACCTGAGGACAAACAAAGCAGCTAGAGAAGCCATCAAAAGACATCTAGCACAAAAGCTGCAAGTGTCTAGCCTTGACTGACTGACACTATAAGTAGACTTTTATAATTCCTGGAGACATTAAAGGTTAAGAGCACTTAAAGAATTTCCTTAAAATAAAAACAAGAGATGCAGGTTTAGAGAAACTGTGATAACAGTTAGAGCTTAATTATAGGAGATGATTTTATCCAGGTGTTAATAACCTACTTTCCCTAAACATACTAAAACAGAGAGTAAGTAGAAACTAATATATTGTTTAAGTTCTTATTTTATAAGGTTACAGCTTACAGAAAAACTAGATTCCAAAATACCATATGCATCCATACTACAGTAATAAGTTAAACACGTTCACTAGAGAAACACTGGTGGAAATTTAAAACACCCCAGTATGTTGATGTGGTCATATCAACAAAGACAGTTATGGACATTCAAGACATGATCTAGTTTTGGTTTTTTAAAGTAAGTTTATGAAAGGATTTTATTTTTACATTTTACTTCTGTAACAGTAAAAAGTAAACAGTAGGGAATCAAATTGTTGCTACTTTCAGACAGATATCAATATTGTTGACAAAAAAATAAATAAATATTTTGGCAACCTAGTAATTCTCCATTAATTTGTAAAGTGCTCTAATTTTGAAGTTTAAGAAAGCATTAGGTAAAAACTTCAGTTTCCACATTACCTGTAGAATTAACTTACATAATGGTCAATTTCACAGGCTCTGGTGATCCATTGACATTGACCAGGAACTCTTCTTCAAAGTGTCCCAAGATGGAAGAACTGAAGGAGATCTGGACAGCCTGGACCCCACTTGGTTCGATGATACCTTCCTTGGGACTGAAAACAAAGCAGGTCCCCACAGCCGAAGTTGGAGGGATCATGTTGAAGAGGGCATCAATGCTGCCTTTGTTGGATAGTACTGCCTATATCAAAAAGACAAGAATGAAAAGGTAGGCAATGGGCCTCTGATTTATTTTCATATAAGCACCAACACAGAGACAGCTGCAGGAAGTAGAACCACAGAAAAACTCCAGGGGAAAAATAAGCAGTCTTCTGTCTTGAATGTTTGAAGACAGGAATCCCAAGCCAGAAAGTAATTTTTATCAGAAACAGAAAGTGTTTTTATCTCCTCTTTAAAATAGAGTTAGTCATATGCATTATATTCATGCTATAAAGATTGATCATAATCACATCTATTGAAGAAGAACCTTAAAAGACCTTTTTGTTTTTTTGATTCTATCTCTGAAGTAACCAAGGGAAGGTAGGTCTTTCTCTTATACACATGAGAAGGCTGGGATTAAGTGGCATGCTGAAAAATAAAAAGCAAGTTAGAATAGAGGATCAAGAACTATCTAAGCCTATGTTTATAATGTAGCTTGAAGAATGTAGAATGAGCTATTATTGTGGATTCCAGATTGCAAGGATTCTCTTTGTTGTACCATTAGATTTCATCCTATTGTGATATTTTCATCTCAAACTGTAATGGATGGATAACTGTTTTGGGATGCTTATGTGAGCCATTGTTTTACTACAGAAAAGTTTTTTGTTCATTTGTCTGGTTTTGGTTTTTTTTGGCTGTGCAGTGCTGTGTGAGGCATCTTAATTTCCCGACCAGGGATGGAACCCGTGTCCCCCCAACAGTGGAAGCATGGAGTCTTAACCACTGGACCGCCAGGGAAGTCCCATACAGAAAAGTTTTATTCCTATATACTAATGTTCTGGAACCAAGTCATTGCCCATATTTGATTGCACATGAGGTGTGTGTACAAAGCTCACGCGTGGCATTCAGAGGCCTCCACAGCCGGGTCCGTCTACCACTCCCACTGTCACTTTCCACAAGTCCATCCATGAACTTCTACTATAGACACACAGTCCTATTCCTCGGCTTCTAGAACACAATCTCTATTCCTTGCCAACGCTTACACCTGAATGGGTGAACAGTCATTCTCTCTACTTAGAAAGTGCCTTCAACCTACATCAAGGCACTGGAGGGAAAAAAGAGGAGGTGATGAAGAAAGATTCAGAAAAGTATGGGGGGCATGTCAGGAACCGAGAAAGCCAAGAGACAACTTCCAAAAGGGGTTGAACGGGGATAGAGGTTAAGGAGAATAAGCTTTGAGAAAATTCTATAGATTTTTTATTTTTAATTAGAGGCCATCCCTGCCCTTGAAGAAGAAAGTAATTTCAATAGAGTGTGACTGTAGAATCCAGAGTACAAATGTTTAGGGAGTGAGTAGGTGCAGAGGAAATAGTGGTTGACTATTCTTGATTCCTGTTTTGAGAAGATTAGTGGTAAAAAAGAGAAAATGGGGGTGGCAAAGCTGCAGGAAGGTATGGTAGGTGAGACTTAGTCTATTTATACTATTAAATGACATAATGCACACTTAAGGCCCAGCCTAGATGTTTGTTTTTGTAATAAGAAAAGGGGACTAGGTAACCAAGGTAATAGGGTCTGGGTGGATGTAGGGGGTCCACTAGATCAGGTTGCCTCCTCAGGAGCAGACAAGAAGGAATCAAGAGCATAAGTAGGATACAGTCAGGGGCTCCTGCAAAGGAAGACAACCACTCCTGCCAAGAGAAGACGGATGATGTACCAAAAGAGGTACATAACTAAGTGTTACTTGATATGTTGTTCATCTTTTTACATTTATTTCCCATCTCCCTCATCCTGTGTTCCCTGGTCATAGGAGTTATGCTTCATCCTTTATTCCTTTTAAAAAGACCATGCAGAAAAGTGATTATGACCAGGGTCTCAGAAGCCAAATGCCTGGGTTCAAATCCCAGCTTTTCCACTGACGTGACTAGCTGTGTGACCTTGCAGAACCTGCTTGGCTTCTCTGTGTCCATTTCCCCATCTGTAATGTGTAAGTATTACTGATAAACCAGGGAACCCGGGCAGCAGCCGTAGTTGCCACCTGGGGCCAAGCACCACAGTGCATCTTGTTCGCCGTATAGCTGACAGGGTCTTGGTGCTCCAGCTGGGTGTCAGGCCTGTGCCTCTAAGATGGGAGAGCCGAGTTCAGGACACTGGTCCACCAGAGACCTCCCGGCTCCATGTAATATCAAACAGTGAAAGCTCTTCCAGAGATCTCCATCTCAATGCTAAGACCCAGCTCAACTCAACGACCAGCAAGCTACAGTGCTGGACACTCTATGCCAAACAACTAGCAAGGCAGTAACACAACCCCACCCATTAGCAGAGAGGCTGCCTAAAATCATAATAAGGTCACAGACACCCAAAAACACACCACTGGACACGGTCCTGCCCACCAGAAAGACAAGATCCAGTCTCATCCACCAGAACGCAGGCACCAGTCCCCTCCACCAGGAAGCCTACACAACCCACTGAACCAAACTTAGCCACTGGGGGCAGACACCAAAAACAACAAGAACTACAAACCTGCAGCCTGCAAAAAGAAGACCCCAAACACAGTAAGTTAAGCAAAATGAGAAGACAGAGAAACACACTGCAGATGAAGGAGCAAGGTAAAAACCCACCAGACCAAACAAATGAAGAGGAAATAGACAGTCTACCTGAAAAAGAATTCAGAGTAATGATAGTAAAGATGATCCAAAATCTTGGAAATAGAATGGAGAAAATACAAGAAACGTTTAACAAGGACCTAGAAGAACTAAAGAGCAAACAAACAATGATGAACAACACAATAAATGAAATTAAAAATTCTCTAGAAGGAATCAATAGCAGAATAACTGAGGCAGAAGAACGGATAAGTGACCTGGAAGATAAAATAGTGGAAATAACTACCATAGAGCATAATAAGGAAAAAAGAATGAAAAGAATTGAGGACAGTCTCAGAGACCTCTGGGACAATATTAAACGCACCAACATTCGAATTATAGGGGTCCCAGAAGAAGAAGAGAAAAAGAAAGGGACTGAGAAAATATTTAAAGAGATTATAGTTGAAAACTTCCCTAATATGGGAAAGGAAATAGTCAATCAAGTCCAGGAAGCACAGAGAGTCCCATACAGGATAAATCCAAGGAGAAACACACCAAGACACATATTAATCAAACTATCAAAAATTAAATACAAAGAAAAAATATTAAAAGCAGCAAGGGAAAAACAACAAATAACATACAAGGGAATCCCCATAAGGTTAAAAGCTAATCTTTCAGCGGAAACTCTGCAAGCCAGAAGGGAGTGGCAGGACATATTTAAAGTGATGAAAGGGAAAAACCTACAACCAAGATTACTCTACCCAGCAAGGATCTCATGCAGATTTGACGGAGAAATTAAAACTTTTACAGACAAGCAAAAGCTAAGAGAATTCAGCACCACCAAACCAGCTTTACAACAAATGCTAAGGGAACACACAAGAGAAGGAAAACACCTACAATAACAAACCCAAAACAATTAAGAAAATGGTAATAGGAACATACATATCGATAACTACCTTAAATGTAAAAGGATTAAATGCTCCAACCAAAAGACACAGACTGGCTGAATGGATACAAAAACAAGACCCGTATATATGCTGTCTACAAGAGACCCACTTCAGACCTGGGAACACATACAGACTGAAAGTGAGGGGATGGAAAAAGATATTCCATGCAAATGGAAATCAAAAGGAAGCTGGAGTAGCAATTCTCAGATCAGACAAAAGAGACTTTAAAATAAAGGCTATTACAAGAAACAAAGAAGGACACTACAGACTGTTCAAGGGATCAATCCAAGAAGATATAACAATTGTAAATATTTATGCACCCAACATAGGAGCACCTCAATACATAAGACAAATGCTAACAACCATAAAAGGGGAACTCGACAGTGACACAATCATAGTAGGGGACTTTAACACCCCACTTTCAACAACGGACAGATCATCGAAATTGAAAATAAATAAGGAAACACAAGCTTTAAATGGTACATTAAACAAGATGGACTTAATTGATATTTATAGGACATTCCATCCTAAAACAACAGAATACACTTTCTTCTCAAGTGCTCATGGAACATTCTCCAGGATAGATCGTATCTTGGGTCACAAATCAAGGCTTGGTAAAGTTAAGAAAACTGAAATCATATCAAGTATCATTTCCAACCACAATGCTATGAGACTAGATACCAATTAGAGGAAAAAATCTGTAAAAAAATACAAACACATGGAGGCTAAACAATACACTACTAAATAACCAAGAGATCACTAAAGAAATCAAAGAAGAAATCAAAAAACACCTAGGAAGAAATGACAATGAAAACACGACCACCCAAGACCTATGGGATGCAGCAAAAGCAGTTCTAAGAGGGAAGTTTATAGCAATACAATCCTACCTCAAGAAACAAGAAACATCTCAAATAAACAACCTAACCTTACACCTAAAGCAATTAGAGAAAGAAGAACAAAAAACCCCCAAAGTTAGCAGAAGGAAAGAAATCATAAAGATCAGATCAGAAATAAATGAAAAAGAAATGAAGGAAATAATAGCAAAGATCAATAAAACTAAAAGCTGGTTCTTTGAGAAGATAAACAAAATTGATAAACCATTAGCCAGACTCATCAAGAAAAAAAGGGAGAAGACTCAGATCAACAGAATTAGAAATGAAAAAGGAGAAGCAACAACTGACACTGCAGAAATACAAAGGATCATGAGAGGTTACTACAAGCAAGTATATGCCAATAAAATGGACAACCTGGAAGAAATGGACAAATTCTTAGATAAGCACAACCTTCCGAGACTGAACCAGGAAGATATAGAAAATATAAACAGACCAAACACAAGCACTGAAATTAAGACTGTGATTAAAAATCTTCTAACAAACAAAAGCCCAGGACCAGATGGCTTCACAGGCGAATTCTAGCAAACATTTATAGAAGAGTTAACACCTAGCTGTCTCAACTTCTTCCAAAATATAGCAGGGGGAGGAACACTCCCAAACTCATTCTATGAGGCCACCATCACCCTGATAACAAAACCAGATAAAGATGTCACAAAGAAAGAAAACTACAGGCCAATATCACTGATGAACACAGATGCAAGAATCCTCAACAAAATACTAGCAAACAGAATCCAACAGCACATGAAAAGGATCATACACCATGATCAAGTGGGGTTTATCCCAGGATGCAAGGATTCTTCAACGTACGCAAATCAATCAATGTGATACACCATATTAACAAACTGAAGGATAAAAACCGTATGATTATCTCAATAAATGCAGAAAAAGCTTTCGACAAAATTCAACACCCATTTATGATAAAAACCCTCCACAAAGTAGGCACAGAGGGAATGTACCTCAACATAATAAAGGCCATATATGACAAACCCACAGCCAACATTGTTCTCAGTGGTGAAAAACTGAAACCATTTCCACTAAGATCAGGAACAAGACAAGGTTGCCCACTCTCATCACTATTATTCAACATAGTTTTGGAAGTTTTAGCCACAGCAATCAGAGGAGAAAAAGAAATAAAAGGAATCCAAATTGGAAAGGAAGAAGTAAAGCTGTTACTGTTTGCAGATGACATGATACTCTACATAGAGAATCCTAAAGACACTACTAGAAAACTGCTAGAGCTAATCAACGAAATTGGTAAAGTAGCAGGATACAAAACTAATGCACAGAAATCCCTTGCATTCCTATACACCAGTGATGAAAAATCTGAAAGAGAAACTAGGAAAACACTCCCATTTACCACTGCAACAAAAAGAATAAAATACCTAGGAATAAACCTACCTAAGGAGACAAAAGACCTGTATGCAGAAAACTATAAGACACTGATGAAAGAAATTAAAGATGATATAAACAGATGGAGAGATACACCATGTTCTTGGATTGGAAGAATCAACATTGTGAAAATGACTATACTACCCAAAGCCATCTACAGATTCAATGCAATCCCTGTCTAACTACCAATGGCATTTTTCACAGAACTACAACAAAAAATTTCACAATTTGTATGGAAACACAAAAGACCCCAAATAGCCAAAGCAATCTTCAGAAAGAAAAACGGAGCTGGAGGAATCAGGTTCCCTGACTTCAGACTATATTACAAAGCTACAGTAATCAAGACAGTATGGTACAGGCACAAAAACAGAAATATAGATCAATGGAACAGGATAGGTAGCCCAGAGATAAACCCACACACATATGGTCACCTTATCTTTGATAAAGGAGGCAAGAAGATAACAATGGAGAAAAGCCAGCCTCTTCAATAAGTGGTGCTGGGAAAACTGGACAGCTACATGGACAAGAGTGAAATTAGAACACTCCCTAACACCATACACAAAAATAAACTCAAAATGGATGAAAGACCTAAATGTAAGGCCAGACACTATAAAATTCTTAGAGGAAAACATCAGCAGAACACTCTATGACATAAATCACAGCAAGATCCTTTTTGACCCACCTCCTAGAGAAATGGAAATAAAAACAAAAATAAACAAATGGGACCTAATGAAACTTAAAAGCTTTTGCACAGCAAAGGAAACCATAAACAAGATGAAAAGACAACCCTCAGAATGGGAGAAAATATTTGCAAATGAAGTAACTGACAAAGTATTAATCTTCAAAATTTACAAGCAGCTCATGAAGCTCAATATCAAAAAAACAAACAACCCAATCCAAAAATGGGCAGAAGACCTAAGTAGACATTTCTCCAAATAAGATATACAGATTGTCAACAAACACATGAAAGGATGCTCAACATCACTAGTCATCAGAAAAATGCAAATCAAAACTACAATGAGGTGTCAGCTCACACTAGTCAGAATGGCCATCATCAAAAAATCTACAAACAATAAAGGCTGGAGAGGATGTGGAGTAAGGGAACCCTCTTTCACTGTTGGTGGGAATATAAATTGATACAGCCACTATGGAGAACAGTATGGAGGTTCCTTAAAAAACTAAAAATAGAAGTACCATACGACCCAGCAATCCCACTACTGGGCATATACCCTGAGAAAACCATAATTCAAAAAGAGTCATGTACCACAATGTTCACTGCAGCTCTATTTACAATAGCCAGGACATGGAAGCAACCTAAGTGTCCATCGACAGATGAATGGATAAAGAAGATGTGGCACATATATACAATGGACTATTACTCAGCCATAAAAAGAAATGAAATTGAGTTATTTGTAGTGAGGTGGATGGACCTATAATCTGTCATATAGAGTGAAGTAAGTCAGAAAGAGAAAAACAAATACCGTATGCTAACACATATATATGGAATCTAAAAAAAAAAAAAAATGTTCTGAAGAACCTAGGGGCAGGACAGGAATAAAGATGCAGACGTAGAGAATGGACTTGAGGACACGGGGAGGGGGAAGGGTAAGCTGGGATGAAGTGAGAGAGTGGCATGGACATATATACACTATCAAATGTAAAATAGATAGCTAGTGGGAACGGTTGCATAGCACAGGCAGATCAGCTCGGTGCTTTGTGACCATCTAGAGGGGTGGGATAGGGAGAGTGGGAGGGAGATGCAAGAGGGAGGAGATATGGGGATACATGTATATGTACAGCTGATTCACTTTGTTATGAAGCAGAAACTAACACACCATTGTAAAGCAATTATACTCCAATAAAGATGTTTAAAAAAAAAGTTAAGTATTACTAACTTCTCAGATTGCTGTGAAAATGACATTTATTAAATTGCATAACTTTTAGAATAGTGCATGGCAAAGAGTGCTCATGAAAGACAGTGATTGCTATTTATGTCCCCAGTGCTAAGTAGAATGGGTTTAAGATTTACCTGTGCTTAAGAAGCAACTGATATGCACTAGTGATAACTTGAAGGCAACTCAAAGGTGTTAATGGTAACTTGAAGGACACTTGTTCTTCTCTCTGAGCTGGTGCATGGATTGCCTTTTTTCCTGTCTTACCCAGATTTTCTATAAGGTGCCAGTTCCTCTATTTTCGAGAATATGCATTTCATTCTTCTCCCCCTGACAAAGCAGCAACTACTTATGTATATGGAATCCAGCAAATTGTTTGACAATACAATTCTGACACCTTTTGATTACTAGTAATGCCCTTACCCTTGCAGTCCAACTCCTTGGAGAGGGGAAAATTTATAGTAGAACTTCACCTCTCATTTGTTTTCCTTCTAATTATACTGGGGAATAGCATATACTCTTGGGGGTTAGTCTTTATGTGTCTGCTAAGCTCAGCAACGACTAACAGCAATAGCTAGTTACTCAAATTTGTTTCAAGTAGGTAATGTAATAAATTGAAAGAGAGACACAATGAGGCATCAGCATTAAATACACAGAGAGTGCAAAATATTCCCATAAGAAGCACCTTACCATGTCCTTCTCTGCCACTGCACAGCTCTCAAAACTGTCCAGTCTGATGCAGCACCACATTTAACACTTACTTAGCTGGCTGTGGTTTGCTTTACTGTTCAATTATGGGAGGGTGGGAAGTGATGGTCTCAAGCACACTTCTGTTAAAATTTGTAAGAAATTATTATCACATTCAGAGAAACCCTATCTATTTTGTAACAGGGAAGAGCAAAATCTGACTCCATGTTGGATCCGTTTCTTTTATTTAACCTTTGCTTTTCACTGCTTTTGTTATTATAATCATACATAATGGCTTGCCTCAGGGCACCCTGCCCCTTTGCCTGAATGTTAAACTAAAGTGCCTTTGTTCATCTCACAGGGTGACAATCTGACTCTGCCCACCTGTGAATGGCTGCAGAAAAGAGGAAATTAACACATCCCCTCCCCAATGCTGGCCAAGCCAGGAGATATTTTGCAAAACTAGGCCTTTTTACTTTACTTCCTCACCTCCTCCCCTTCTCTGTTCTATAAAAGAAACTGGCATCCAGACCCCAATAAGATGGTTTTTGCGGACACTAGTCTGACATCTTCTCAGTCTATTGGCTTTCTGAATAAAGTCACTATTCCTTGTCTCAACACCTTGTCTCCCAATTTATTGCCTTGTTGTGTAGCCAGCAGAGTGAGTTTGGACTCGATAACAATTCTGCATCAGAACTAAAGGTTCTTTTCCAATGTGGCATCCATAAGACACAGTCTGTACGGTGTGAGGGGAACTTGCACTGGATAAAGTACAGGCAGAATATCAATTTAATAAGAACAATTTAATTTAATAAGAACTCTTATACCTTTTTTTCCCCTCCCTAAGTGACCATTTTTTCAGAATGCAATACAGGACAATGCAACATAGTAGCTGTGCCACTTTTCACTTTGTTAGTCACGTGAGTGATTACTTCATTTAAGTTATGCTCTTAGGTATTTTCCATCTCATCTCATGTATATTCCCTGACATTAACATCTCTATTTACCTTTCAAATCATCCCATTTGGCCCATCATTAAGTCTAACGAATGTGAGGACAAATGACACTGCAGGAAGCTCTCAACATCAATTGGGCACTCACCTCCCATGCTTAGGCTGAGCTGAATTGGTTGTAGACCGGATTTGCCCATAATGAGAGCCCAAGGGATTGAAAAGCCAGCAAAGGGCTTTCTCTTCCCACATGATGTAGGGCCCTAGTACCCCGGGGCTCACTAACATTTACAGGCTGTGTGACTTTGCCAAGTTACTTAACAAATGCGGCAGAGTCAGGTTGGCCATTCACTGAACCCATATCCTCTTCCTCCTGTGCCTATAGCTAGACTACATTTCCCAGCCACCCTTGCAGTTACAGACCCTAATAGGATATGAACAAAAGTGATACATGCCACCTCCATTACTACCTCCTATAAAAACCTCTCATGTGCACCCCTCCATGCCTTTCTCCTACTGCCAGTGTGATACATGTGAGGCTACAATCTTGCAACTCAGATGTTAGGGGTGGGAGAGCCATGAGATAGAATGAGGCTGAGTTCTTGATCCTCTGCAGGAGGAGAGCCATCTGCTGATGACCAAGCTTGTCTGGGACTTTATGTTAGGAACAAAATAGATATATTATTGTATTTGTTTGTTACAGTATGTAGCGTTACCTTAACTAGTAAAACTTCTCTAAGCCCCAGCTTCCTCAGCTATAAAATGGGGATAGTCATTGTACCTTCTTCAAAGGGTTTTTGTGAGGACCAAGTGAACTAATGCATATGTGCTCAACATACATGAAGGGTGAGGATGTTGACTGAATTAACCACTATGTGTCTCATATTTCTCATGTGTAAAAACAGGTACAGTAAAACCCACCACTCATGGTTCTGTAAGAGTTAGAAATCACACACACATACGTAGGCATGCACACATAATAAGGCATGGAACTTGACACCTATTTGTCGCTCATTAAGTAAATGCTTTTATTGTTAACTCTATAGAAATATAAACACTTACAATTTAGGAATCTTTCTACAATAAACTTTCAATGGTTATAGTTTGATATAGTGTAAACAAGTGTCCTGGATATGAATTTAGTGATGAAGTGACACTGAAGTAACTTTGATCCTCATGAACCCATGGGTACATCATGTAAAAAATCATTTTCTATTTAATTGGAAAGACAAAGCAGGGAGATCTCTTCCAGAAATCAGGACGATTGGTTTTTAAATCAGAGAAAATTAATTAAAATTTTAAATTAGAGAAACTTCTGAAGTGTGAAAACAGCTATCCTCATTAGGACATTCTGGAAAATGTAAAAGGTTCTCTATCCTCTGATCTGTAGGATTTATGTTGTCAGAGAACAAGCATTAAACAGATGGGGAGACGTATTTATGGTGTCCCCCTTTGCAATTTACAAAATGATGATGATAAAACCAATTAAGTTATGACTTTGATGCTTTTTATAAAGCTAGAGAGGCTGAAAAGGATGGAAAAAGTTGCTTCCCTCAACAAGGCTGGGAGGGAGGAGGAGTTCAATCATTTGGGGTCTGAATAGGTACGAGTAATGGAAAAAATGTGATGTCACAAATTTTCTATCAATAAAAACACACACATAAAACAAAAAAAGCCAAGTACTTAGGAGTCTCAACGAACAATTCTAGTGCTTACCTCATAACAATGTACAGATCCAACAAAAACTTTTCCAATATCCAGCAACTCAAAGTTGAAGTGAATCTTTGGTCCCATTCCTTCCCCTTTGATTCGGAGGGGCAAACGGATCTCTCGGCCTGTAAAAACAATTCAGACTTTATTACCCTCAGTGACGTTTTATTACCCCAGATTACCCACAACCTCTTATTAATGTAAGCAGTCAAGATTATTGCAACAACTCCCTACAATGGACTGAGGGAGTGTAATTCAACCAATGCTGAAGATTTAGCTTATCTTTAAGAAACAAGAATACTGGTTAGTTTCTTAACTTTAGGGGAAAGCTTATATTGCAATCTAGGCTGACATTTTAGCAGAAAAAAACAATTTAAAAAATTTAACCCAATCTTAACTGTATCCTTAAGTTTTTTATAAAGGAAAATAATTTCTCTAAATCAGAGAAGAATGACCATAAGATGAGTGCCGCCACGGGGCTCCAAGAGACCTTGTTCACACTGATCTTTCCTAGATTTAGGAAGAGCCGGGGCATTAAGGGATCTGAGTCTAGGAGTCTTACCTGACCCTCACTTTGCAGCTTCTTTCATACAGAGGAAATGGAATCCACTAAACAGTATCCTTTACTACACAGCCACAATGCACCCAGGGTCAATACAGAGCACAAGCCTTTAAAGTACTGACTGCTTTTGCTTCCCTTTTAAAATGGGGTATGTATCTGCATCTGATAATACGTGATTATTATAAAAATATTAAAGGGAAAGTAGTAATTTTATCATAATTCCACCACCCAAAGATAACTATTGTTAGCATTTTGGTGCCAATCCTTACACATTTAATCATATTTAAGAATTGTTAATGTAAATGAGAGCATATGCTATAAATTATTTTTAGCCTGCTTTTTTTCACTTAACAATACATCTGGAACATTTTTACATATCATCACCTAAAGATGTAGTAAATATTTTTAACCAGTCTTTCTTATTGGATATTTAAGTGGCTTCCAAATTTTCATTACAACAAATTACAATGTAATTAATATCCTTTAATACATTTATGATCAATTTTCCTATGTTTTCTTTAAGCACTTTGAAGATACCATTCTATTATTTCTTGTCTTCCACCATTTCTGTTGAGAACTCAGTTTACAGTCTTATTGTTCATTTGAGATAATACGTCTTTTCCTCTGACTGCGTTAAGATTTTCCTTTTGTCTTTGTTTTTCAGCAGTTTTACTATAATGTTCCCAAGTGTGGTTTGCATTTACCCTTCTTGGGGTTTATTGCACTTTTTGAATCTGTGGATAAATGTATTTCACCCAATTTGGAAATTTTTTTTTGTCATTATCTCTTCAAATATTGCTTATGCTCAATTTTCCCATTTCTTTATATATATATATATGTATGTGTGTATATATATACACACACACGTATATAGGAGCTTTTTACCACATTCCACTCAGTTCTTATGTTCTTTTCTGCATTTTGTCCCTATATGCTTTAGTGTAGCTATTTTCTTTGATTTATCTAATTTCCAGTTTACAAAATCTACCTCTAGGTATACCTAACAGGCTATTAAATTCATCTACTGAGTTCTTAATTTGTCATCATAACTTTTCCATGCTAGACTTCCTATTGGATTTTTTTGTAGTTTCCAGGTCTCTGCTCAATATTATCTTTAGTAAGAACATTAAAAAAAATCTGTGTCTAGAAATTCTATTACCTGGCTCTCTATGGGTTTGCTCCTATTGTTTATCTTGGTGTTCTATCAGACTGTGTTACCTCCTCATATACTTGGTTATTTCTGATTGAGTGCTGATCAGTGTATATCAGTGTATATAAAAAACTGATAACCAGATAACCTAATCTAACCATTGGCAGTAAGATTTTGTGACGGAATTAAGCCCTGCAGCAAATCATTGGAGTGACTATTTTCTCAATTCTCCCAAGAAGGGTGTGTAGCTAGTACTATCCTACGTATAGAAGAGAAGTTAATTCCTCATATATAAGACATACCTTAGAACATTAGGGATTAAATACTCTTGGAACCCCAGTGGAGAACTGTCTTAATCAAATCTATGCTTGAAAAATGATCCAAAGCTGAGCTCTAGTTCTTATAAGGACTTATTTCTAGTCCCCACTTTACTGGGTCCCACCCTCAAGCATGGGGCATTTCTAGGGCCCTTTCTCCTTGGGCATCCCATTAACTCCTATGTTTTCTTCCCTAACTCTGCTTAATTTTTCAGTCTCTGCAGTATCTCCCAAAAAGTCAGTGTCACTAAGGATAAAGAGGCCCCCCAAATCTGATTGTTTTGGTTTCTTTCTTCTCCTGGATCTTGGTCCCCAAATCCTTCACTGTCCTGGCAGCTCTCTTTTGCTTTCTAACAAGTTTGAAAAATATATTTTGACTCGTTCTTTTATTCTTTTAGTTGCTCTGAGAGTGTGTGTGTGTGTGTGTGTGTGTGTGTGTGTGCGAGAGAGAGAGAAAAAGAGAGAGAGAAAAAGGGAGTTAAATTACCCAGCCCACCACTATAGGAAGTAGAATGCCAGAACAAAAGGATACACACTTGACAGTTTGACAGCTATGGCCATATTGTCTTCTAGAATGGTTGTACTAATTTACACAAAAACATCAACAGTTTTAATGGTTTCTGTCTTTCCATGTTCTCCCTCAAAAATCAACACTCGAAAATATTTGATAATTTAATAGGTTTTCCTTAAATTTGCACCACTGAAATTTCAAGTTATTTAGGGAAAAATTATGTATTTGCTCTGTGTGTAACATTTTGAACATTCAAAATTATTTTGACGCTCTGTTAGATGCAATTTTCAGTATTAGAGCAAATACACTTTGAACAACCAAGTGGTATTATTGGTTGTTATTAATAATATTAATTTATTATCATCATAATAATGCCTTGTGACATTTTATGTTCCACTGTCTTCTATTGCTATTTAGCGTCTGTATCTTTAATGCCTCCTCTCCATGACTGTCCTTTTAAAGACAAGAATACTTGTCTCTGGGTCCCCTCTAGTGCTTGGCAACACAATGGTCATTAGGCAAGTATTGCTTTGATTACAAGAAACAAGAGCAATCTTAGCAATATTTGGAACAGCTCATTTATTCAAAGGGTTCTCCCAATCCATGTGATCCCTGGAAAAGAAGTTCCTCTAAAGTTCCTCTAAAGATCAGTGTTGGTTTGACAACACTCTAGAGCATCACTAAAATTCTCAGAGAGCCCAAACCTTATCACCCTACTCCATTATTTTAGAGTTTTAATCTTCAAACCTGTTTTGAAGGCAATGATTTGTACTCCTTGGTCAAGAGAAAAGTATTTTGACAGAGATCCAACTTTCAGAATGGCAAAGGAAGAGAACTGCAAATACATTGTGGAATAAACTGCAAGACTATTTATAACTGTCAGGCTTAAAGCTTTCCCAATCTGTTATCTTGACTGCCTTCCTTAATAAAAAAGAAAAAAGGAGATGTGTTGTACAAAAGCAGTGAGCCAATGTTTCTTTGGGAATTATTAATTACTTCAAGGGAGACTTTCTTATTTGTAGCTAGCCATTTCCCTAACCCAGGACAGAATAGGAGTAAAGTAATACCCAGGCTTGCATTTGTAAGAGTTAGTCTAAATTTTAGTGTTACATTACAAGTGCTATGTTTCCACAAGATTTTTGAAGCAGGGATTTTGGCAAAAGGCAGCAAGATGGACAAGCTTGAAAGAACTATTAAGCTCTAAGGTCAGATTCCTTATTAGAAGAGCAAAATATTAAAATGTTCTTAAAATAGGGAAGCTTCTCATCTATGATTACAGTGTCCTGGTTTCACACATGAGAAGCAGGGAGATGTACTACAGAACCCCTTTCACAGCCCTAAAATCTGTGAATGCAATAGATTATATTGCATTAAATACCAGAAAATGTAACCATGGGCTTTCAAAAACTTGCCATCTAAGATATATATATTAGATGTTCAATATGATACTTGAGCTCCATTCCTGTGCAGTAAGACAAGAAAAAGGGAGGGGGGGGAGAATGTATAAATAGGAAGAACAAATGGTCATAATTCACAGATTTTATGACTACCAACCTGAAAAATCCTAAAGAACCTATAAATACTTTTTTAAATTAAAAAGATGGTTACCAAATCAAATACAAAAGTCAACTGCATTTCTACACACAGCAAGAGTCAAAAAATTAATTTTCAAGATATTAATTCTACAATAGCAACAAAAATATAAAGTACCTAGAAATAAATCTAACAAAATATACTTAAGACTTTCAAGGAAGAAATTGAAAAACTTTACTGAAAGATATTAAGAAAGATCTAAATAAATGGAGAACTAGGTTATGTTCTTGAAATGGGAGACTCAATATTATAAAATTGTCAATTTTCCTCCAACTGATCTATATAATTTTAATGCTCTACTAAACAAAATGCCAGCAGGTAAAATTTGGAGGAATTTGATGGTTCATTATACAATTTAAGTGTAAAATCAAAGGGCCAGTAACAACCAAGACGTTACTAAAGAAAATAAATTGAGGGGACTTGCCCTTTCATATATTAAAGTCAGTTGTAAATCTACTGTAATTAAGATAGTGTGGTATTGGGGCAGAAAGTGAAAAATGACTAAGGAAACAGAATACAGAACTCAGAATAAATGCACACATATGCAAATTTGACTTATGACAGAGCAGGTGTGAAAATCAGTACGGAAAGGTGGACCACACAGTATAAAGAGCTAAAACAACTGGGCACCCACATAGGATCTGTGGTAGGCTGAATAATGGCCCCCAAAGATATCCACGTCCTAATTCCTGTAACCTATAAGTATTATTTCATATGGCAAAAAAGGTGAATATTATATGACAAAAGATGTGATTAAGTTAAGAATTTTTAGTTGGGGATATTATGCTGGATTATCTTGATTACCGTAGCTTAGAAGTTGTCTTGAAATCAGGTCATAGTAGTCTTCCAATTTTATTCTTCTATTCCAAAGTTGTTTGGGTTATTCTAAATTCTTTGCATTTCCATATGAATTTTAGAATGAGCTTGTCAATTTCTACCAAGAAAAAGCTGTTTGGATTTTTATTTGAATTGCATTGAATCTATAGATGAATTTTGGGGGAAAATGACATCTTAATATTTAATTTACCCACCTATTAACAAGGTACAGTTCTCCATTTATTTAGGTTTTTAATTTCTCTCAGCAGTGTTTTATAGTTTTCAGTGTACAGGTCTTCCACATCTTTTGTCAAATTAATCTCTAAGTAGTTCATATTTCTTAATGCTATTGTATTATAAGTAATATTGCTTTTTAAAAATTCAATTTCCATTGTTCATTGTCTAGAAACACAATTGATTTCTCTCTATATAAATCTTGTATCCTGCAACCTTGTTACACACTTAATTTTCAGTCCTTGTTAAAATATTCTTTTGCACTATCTCCACAGATTTTAATTCAAAAAACATAGATGAAACCCAAGAACCTACATTTTTAATGAGCAGCCAGAGTGACTCGATGCAGATTCTCTAAGGATATTACCTCAAGAAACATATGAACACTGTTAACTACATTAACTTCTGACAACAGGGCAGGGTAAGCTGACTCAGCACATCCTTCCGCTTCAAATACAAAAAAAATCATTAAAATTATGACAAACATATAGTTTTAATACTTATCCAAGCCCAAAAGAAAGAAAGGAAAACACCAGGTGCTAGAAATAAAAAGGGAACTCAGAGATTTTTAAAGTACATACAGCCTTATGGTCTAATGGCTTCAGTTTAAACACCCTCACAGAAATAGGGCATATGGCTTTGTTCCTATCTGGGAATGAGGAACTGAACTTAGATTCCTGCATAAATCTAGGACCTTGGAAAGGATGCCTCTTTCCAAAAAGGAAACTAGAAAAATTCTACCTATTGGTCTAAGGGAACAGTGATGAAGCTTGTCCTCTACCTTGCAATCTGAATAGGGGAAAAAGGCCCCTATGAGAAATCAAAGTCCCATGTATAGGAATGGGATCCAAATTTATATTATATTATAGGTGAAAGAATCAGAAGCTGTGAAAATAAAAGTTGTAAAGTCCTGAAGAAATAAAAAATTGTTCTGAAGGAACACCTCCGTGATCCAGTACCCATACTGTCTTAGTCTGTTTGGGTTGCTGTAATAAAATACCACAGACTGGGTGGCTTAAACAACAAACATTTATTTCTCACAGTTCTGGAGGCCAGGAAGTCCAAGATCAAGGTGCTGGCAGATTCAGTGTCTGGTGAGAGCCCTCTTCCTGCTTCACAGATGCTGTCTTCTCACTCACATGTAAGAACGGGCAATGGAGCTTTCCGGTGTCTCTTTTATAAAGGGCACTAACCACATTCATGAAGGCTCTGCCCTCTACCTAATCACCTCCAAAGTTCCCACCTCCAAACACCATCACATTGAGTATTATGTTTCAAAATATGAATTTTGGGGCAAGGGGGCAGGGACACATTCATTCCATAGCACATGCTAAAGATGAGCTAACAACACAAACATTTCAAGCCATCTAAAGAATCAATTCAATATGAGGAAAATCAGTGGTTACCAAAAACATGCAAATTAGTACCCCAAGAGTTTGAGATAATAGAAAAGTCTTAAATAAACTCTAACATAGCATTCTCAAAATCTTTAAAGAGGTAAATGAAGAAAGAGAAACCATTTGAAGGAGACAAAAATGAAAGTATTAAAACCAAACAGAACTTCTAAAACTGAAAAATCAAGTTGATGAAATAAAAACTGAATAGATAAATACACCAGAGTAGAAATAGCTGAAGAAAGAATTAGTCAACTAGAAGAAAGATCTTGGAAAAAAACCCCCAGAATGTATCATACAGAGACGAAGAGATCAAAAATATAAAGGAGAAGTTAAAAGACTCTGCAATTCCATGGGAAAGACATATATCTAAAAGAATTTACAGAAGGAGAAAATTGAGGTTATGAGATGAAAACAACACTGAAGAGATAATTGCTGAGAATTTTCCAGAATTGATGAAAGGTTCTTAAATTAAAGAAGCATATCAAGTACCAAGTAGGATAAAGGCAAATCCATCTCAGTGAAACTGTAGAACACCAAAGCATAAAGTAATTCTTAATATTAATCTGATAGAAAAACAGATAACCTAAAGAAATTAAAATTAGACTGCAGTAGATTTCTCATCTCAACAATTCAGTCCATTGTTCACGCTATGAGGAAGCAAGCAGCCACATGGAGAGGCCACTGATAGGTTCCAGCAAACAGAACCTGGTGAGGTCCCTGCCAACAGCCAGGATCAAGTGCCAGATATATAGGTGGATGAGCTAAAAAATGAAATCAGCTTCTACCTTCAAGCGTGTCCAGCTGTCTTCATGTGGAGCAAAGAGAGCTGTCCTTGCTGAATCCTGAATCACAGATCTGTGTGCAAAATAAGTGATTGCTAGTTGTTTGAAGCCACTAAATTTAGGATGGTTTGTTATGCATCAAAAGATAAATAGAAAAAAGTGACTTAAACAAATTAGGGTTTTTATTTTGCTCACATAGGACACTGGGAAATAAGGATTTGGGGGAGGGTAGGATTTAGGGGATTAGGACATGCTGCTGCTGCTGCTGCTGATGGTATGGTTGAAAAGAAAAATAAATATTGATTTGATGGCTACTTTCTCTTCATGTTCATAAACCATACATACAACTGTATTTACTATAGGTTTTAATGTTTTAATATATGGTGGAGCTAGTCCTCCCACATTATTCTTGTTGAATTTTCTAGGCAACCCTACTTCATTTATTTCTTCCATAAGAATTTTAGAATCAACCCAATTAAAAAAAACAACCTTACTGATATTACCATTGGGATCACATTGCATTTACAGGGAGAATTGACCTATTTATAATGTTGATTTTCCTGACCAAAAACATGGGCGTTTCTACTTGTTCAAGTTTTCCTAAATTTGGGTATGTATAAAAGACACTGGTATATTATTCCCTATATTTTTCTTTATGTTTGAAATATTAGATAACTGAAAATGTAATTTAAAGTAAATGTAATCTAAAGTAGTTGATCAAGAAAATAATTTCTCATTCATAGGACTAAGATACTTTATATTATTATCAGGTTGCAATCTGATGAGTTTTGAGAAAGACAGATTAGAAATATGTAGAGTATTACTCACTTATTACTCTGAAAATCCAAAAATGTTTTTAATGATTGGGGTGATTTAGCTTTTCCTTTCCTAAATCTCCATTCTTTAGTTTAATTAGGATTAAACTCAAAAGCCTCAAATTGTGCTAAAAACTCAGATGTTTCTCTTATGGTGCACAGAATGAAAATGGACAATAAGGTTCATCTTAATTGGGTCTTTAAAGGAAGCGGGTATGTCTGGAGTCATTTCCAACATGCTACTTTTCTGCATTTGACTCTGAAGCACCCATTAACGAGGTTATCTGGCAATATATTTCACAATTAAAATCAGAAAGTGTTACTTCCTTTGAAGTTCCCATGTGGTGATCCAAACCAAATATGTGTAGTTTCCCTTTGAGTTTTTTTTTTTAAGGCAATCTTCATGATTAAATTGGGTATTTACACATTCCATTGGAAAGTCAAGATACATGAAAGATCAGTTTTGAGACCTAGATCAAACTATCAGCAAGTCTTTATAAATATCTAACATACAGGTTTAACTACTTCTAAGAAAATATGAAAATTTTAAATGAAGAAAAAAAATTCAGTTTCAGATTAACTGAAAAGATTTTAATGATGTTGTATTTGCCATATTCATGTCTGAGCAGATCACTCCCCTGCTTAGAGCCCTTCAGTGATTCCTTACTCACTCTGGATGAAGTCCGAGGTTCTTAGTCGGGCAGTCAACGGCAGCCCTCCAAGAACTGGTTCCCACCTACTACACCAGCCTCCAGCTTCATTTCCACCTGTCCCCTCCCAAGTTTCTCTGTCTCTCTCTGTTTCACACCCCAGGAACTTGCAGTTCTATGTCATTTCATGCTCATGGTATATTTTTACATAGTGTTTCTCTATGTGTTTTCACAAGCGTTTCCCTGTTTCTTGTGCCCAGCCCCTCCTTTTTTTCACTTGACTAACATATATTTCAAGACTGAGCTGTGTGTCCTGTATTCTTTTCAACTATTATCATTCATTCACTGTATGGCATTACATAACTGTTGATTTATGTGTCAGTTTCCCCCCACTCAATTCCATGCCTTTCTGAGGGCAGGAACTGTGTTTCTGTGCATCTCTGTACTCACGGTGCCTAGATATAAAAGCTTTCAAAAGAAGAAAAGGTTGCAGTTGGAGATGTGGGTTAAATTTCATGCATCCCGAGCGGCCTCCCCAAAACCAATGACACTGGCCTTCCCTGCTACTTCCTGTCTCTGAACATACATTCACACAATGGAACACTATACAACAATGAAAATGAAATGCAACTAGAGCTACAAGCAACAACGTGGATGACACATGCATATTGATTCCAATTATGTACATTCCAAAGGCAGGCAGTACTAAATTGTAATGTTTAGTTATACACACATGGGAGTATAAACTATAAATGAAAGTAAGGAAATAATAATCATGAAGGACAGAATGGTGATTATCTCAGGGAGAGGTTGCGGTGAAGGGAGTGTGATTGGGAAGGAATACACGGGGGCTTATTGAGGCTGGAAATATTCTATTATTGATCTTGGTGGCAATTACATAATGTCTGCCTATAATTATTTGTTATACTGTACATGTGTGTGTATTAGTTCCCTATTGCTGCTGGAACAAATTACCACAAACGTAGTGGCTTAACATATAAACTTACTATCTTAAAAGTTCTAGAGGTCCAAATCCAAAATGGGTCTCACTGGGCTAAAATCAAGGTGTTGGTAGGGCTGCGTTCCTTTCTGGATGGACTAGGAGAAAATCCATTTTCTTGCCTTTTCCTTTCCTAGAGGCTGCTTGAATTCTTTGGCCGTCTATCTTCAAAGCCAGAAATGGCTGGTAGAGTCTTTCTCATAGGGCATCATTCTGACACTGAGACTGATCCTTCTGCCTCCCTCTTGAACATTTAAGGACTCTTGTGCTTATTATTGAGCCACCCAGGACATTTTCCCTATCTTAAGGTAAGCTCATTAGTAATCTAAATTCCATTTTCTGCCCTAATTCCCCTTTGCTATGCAATGTAACATATCCACAGTAACATATCCACAGATGCTGGGTACATGGACATCTTGGGGAGGCCATTACTCTGCCTACCACAGCACACGTTATGTACATTTCTGAATCTGTGTTCTATTTCTCAGTGACAAAAGGTGAGAAGTCAAATTGTGGTATGTAAATACAAAGAATTCCTATACAACCATGAAAAAGAATGGCCCCTTTTTATTTAGCGTTATGGAATAATTTTTAAGAAATATTTAAAAAGCAGTGTTAGGGGCTTCCCTGGTGGCGCAGTGGTTGAGAATCCACCTGCCAATGCAGGGGACACGGGTTCGAGCCCTGGTCTGGGAAGATCCCACATGCCACGGAGCAACTAGGTCCATGAGCCACAACTACTGAGCCTATGCATCTGGAGCCTGTGCCCCGCAACAAGAGAGGCTGTGACAGTGAAAGGCCCGCGCACCGCGATGAAGAGTGGCCCCCGCTTGCCACAACTAGAGAAAGCCCTCGCACAGAAACGAAGACCCAACACAGCCAAAAATAAATAAATAAATAAATAAATTTTTTAAAAAAAAAGCAGTGTTAGAACTACTGTGTAAAGTATGCTGTCATTTATGTAAAAAGGTATGAGGAAAAGCATATCTATATGTATTTGCTTTTATATGCTCAAAGCATATAGGAAAACAAAAGCAAAGCAAAACAAAACGAGGGAAGGAGGTTTTCTATTTGCCTAAGAAGTATTTCTTAGTGTCCTAAAACCAGGAGGTTTTACCAACCTTTGAAGATAATAGTAAGGAATCAGCACCAGCCCTTGAAAAGACATAGAATTGCACAGAATTTACAGGGAAGACAATGTGGAATTACTATGTAAACAAAACCCTTCCCTGGCAATCGTATCTTTTAATAAACCACTAACAAAATAAAGAAGAATGTCATGGAGATGGAAAATTACACCGTTCAGTTTACCCAGGATGTGAATTCTGTGGCAGAATTCAGAATTGCAAAGGAAACAATAGATAAATGCCATTAGTTATGTAATGTTTGGGAACCTCCTGGAGAGCAGCCAGCACCCTGGAATACGGCCAAATACAACATCCCAGGGAAGCCATTGTTGGGAGGGAGGTCCCAGCACCTGTGATGTGAGGGCCAATGGACCATTTCCAGCCTATGTCTGAACACTGATATACCAACATTTCCTCCAGACCCATTAAGAAGTCCGGGGTAGGGGCTTCCCTGGTGGTGCAGTGGTTAAGAATCCACCTGCCAGTGCAGGGGACACAGGTTTGAGCCCTGGTCCAGGAAAATCCCACATGCCATGGAGCAACTAAGGCCATGCGCCACAACTACTGAGCCTGCGCTCTACAGCCTGCGAGCCACAACTACTGAGCCCATGTACCACAATTACTGAAGCCCGCACACCTGGAGCCCGTGCTCCGCAACAAGAGAAGCCACCGCAACGAGAAGCCTGCGCACAGCAACGAAGAGTAGCCCCCGCTCACCTCAACTAGAGAAAGCCCACACGCAGCAACGAAGACCCAACACAGCCAAAAATAAATATAAATAAAATAAATAAATTTATTAAAAAAAAAGAAGTCCGGGGTAGATGATGCTGGTCTGAAGTGTGAAAACAGACCTGTCAATCCAGAAACTCCTAGTCCATTCTTCGTTCATTCTAGGGCCATCTTGAGAATCTAGCATCCATGGGCAAGGGAGAGAGCAGATCAAACTAGGATTCATTCACTTATTCATTCATTTTTTTCATTTATTTGCTCATTCATTTAATCAGTATTTATTGAATGGCTTTATCTTCCTAGTGCTAACAGCTTAAGACATAGAGTATGATTTCAACATATAAATTTTTAAAACAGGTAAAACTACACTATTTTGCCTAGGGATAAATACGTAGGTGGTAAAATTATATATGAAAACAAGAAAATGACTATCATAAAAGTCAAGGTGATGGTTACATCCCAGGAAGGTGCAGGAAATATCATCAGGAAGGGATACACACCTGGGGTGGGTGGAGGGTGGCAGAGTCTTGGGTTAAGCAGCCCCCTGTAGACTGCCTGACCCCTTTACACAAAGAGAAAAGTAACTGCATAGACATGGACTGAAAACAGTCCATAGATATAGACTGAAAACAAGATATTGCAGAACAGTGGAATTTTTGCACTTGGGGATACTAATGACTGTGTACTCTTATTACTCTCCCCCCAAGTTTAAAATCACCATGGTCATATTCTTGGGAGACCTACACATTAAACAGCAGAAGTAAGTAGCACTAGCTACCCTGAAAATTAAACCCATTTTCTTATTCTTATATACAAACAGATAACCACAGACCAGAAGACATTGGAAGTAACCCTATGAATGCATACCTGCTACCCTGGATTTTTCTGACTAATAAATGTCAGTATTTCTCTGAGCATCCTTATTTAATAGCTTTAAATGGCATTTAATATTATTTATTATTCATGTCTGAGGATTAAAATCTTGTTGTTTGACAACAGATAATCAATCCTGTAGGTCTAACTTTGGAATGTTAAGATTTCCGGAAGAATAAAATGAGAAGAAAAAAAAAAAGGAGGAAAGTATGTAAAAAAAAATTTCCCAGAGCTGGAAGTGACACATGAGTAACCAGACTCAAATGGCCCATAGAAAGCTGAAGAAAACGAACTAGAAAAACTCACTCTTGGACACAGCTTCATGACATTTCAGACCCCAAGTACAAAAAAAGGAAAAAAACAAAAACAAAAACCCTAGAAAATATGAGAGAGAAATACCAGGCCACCTATAAAGGAAGGAGAATTGGGTGGCCTTCAAACTTCTGGATTTTTACAATAAAGTTGGCACTATGGCTTCGAAGTTCTGAGGAGAAATTATTTTGAACCTAGAATTCTACAGTCAGCTAAACTCTCAAAGTTGGTATGGAGGCAGAATAAGACATTTTCTTGCATGCAAGGATCAAAGTTTCCCACCTAGATACCCTTTTTCTGAGGAAGTTACTTGAGCAAAGTGAGAGTCAAAAGATATAATGGAACACATATGGAAATTAAAGAAAAATTTCTGGATAAAAACTGTGCAGGAGGTAACCGATCTAAATTAGAATAAAAAGCTGGTGGGCTCGGAGGAAATGTCTTCAAGGAGAAGAAGGGCATGAATTCTGAAATTAGATAGGAATAAAGAAATGAGGAATTAGAAACCATAGGGGGGAAAATACCAAAAGTTGTACAAAAGAGTCAAGTCAATTATGAAGTAAGCTAAGACAAGGTATAGTTATGAAAAAGTGGTGGACAGTAAAGAAAGAGAATCTACAAGATACAGACCTTAAGGACATTCTTTGAGTGACTAAGGGTCAGAACACTCAACCAACAGAATATAAAATGTAATCTCAGAATACAGTTTGACCCTTCAGTGTATAAAATTTATGTAGTCAAAATAGAAGACTTGAATGTGGTTATCAACCATGACAACACAAAGCAGAATAACTCACAGAAGAGGGAGAAATAGGGTTGAACTGCAGTGGGCAGGTTAGGGTTTCCAATATCTTTATACATCCAGAGATACTGTAGAGCTGATGGACCCAAAAATATAGTTTTAAGTATATAAATGAAAGTTATTTAAGGTTATAAATAAAACTCATAAAATAAAATAAATATAATAAAAATAACTGGGTTGCCAGCGGCTAAGGTGGGGGATAGAATTGCCTGTAAAGGGGCATGAGGAAATTTTATGGGGTGATGGAGATATTCTATACTTGCTTTTGGTGGTGGTTACATCACTGTTTAGGTCTGCCAACGTTCACAGAACTGTACACCAAAAAAGGGTAAATTTCACTGCATGCAAATTATAAACCAATAAGCCCAGGAAGGGGTAGAGGAGACAGAGGTGAACTAAATCTTCATCTTTCATATTGAGGACTCAAAAGTAGTATATAAAATTGATAAATCAACAAATAGTCATATAAGCATAGAATCAGCAAGGGAAATTACCACCACAAGAAACACCTAAAAGTACTTCTTGGAAGCAGTACTAGAGAAATAGACTGTTATTTAGCTTCATAATATTACTATATGCATGTTTTACTTATTTATTGGCATCAGCTTTTTAAAAAATTCTGAAACATTTTTAAAATACAGAAACGTCTCCAGAGTAGTGCAAAGAACTTCTATACATCCTTTGCCCAATAATCCCCTTTGTAGCAAAGGATCCAATCCATGCTCACATGTTGCACCCAGATGTCATGTCTCCCAGGTCTCCTTCAATCTGGAGCAGTTCTTCAGTCTTTTCTTCTTAAATTTTTTGATATTTTTTGAAGATTACAAGCCGGTCATCTCATTTTGTCCTTCAGTTTGGGCTAGTCTGATGCTTCCTTGTTATTAGACCCAAGTTAGGTATTTTGGTCCTAATATCATTGAAGACATACTGTGTTTTCTTTGCATCCTAGCGGGTGATACACGACATTGATTTGCTCTATTTGCTGGTATTAACTAAGATGACATCTACCAGGTCTCTTTAGTGTAAAGTTAATTTTCTCCTCTTTATGATTAATAAGTATTTTGAGGGAGGATATTTTGAGACTATGTTAAAGCCTGTTCCACACCTCGCTTTCACCTATTAGTTTTTAAGCCATTGGTGATTTTCACCAGGATTGGTTATTACTATGATTGCCAAATGGCAAATTTTATTGAGTAGATTCATAGATTCCTGTTTATTCAATTGGTTATAATCTATTAGTGACATTATTTATTTTGATTCTCGGCTTGTTCCAAATTTGGTCAGGGAGAGTCTCTTTGCTGGCTTCTGTGTCATTTTGACATATCTGTCTTTCTTTAAGCATTTCCTTATTTTCCAGCACAAAAGGATGTTCCAGGCTCATCTTGCTCTTTCTCTGCCTCAGTTCTAGAATCAATCAATTCTTCAAGGTTCCTTTTGAGTGGAGGGTGGGATTTAGAAACCGAGCTTTGGGTGCTAGCTGTGCTCATTGCTATTAGGGTCTCAAAGCTTCCATGACATCTCAGTGAACATAGCTAGGAATTAAGCATATGTATGTACATACACATATACATATATTTACATTTATATTTATTTCTATACCCGTGCATATCAGCAACCCTGAGTTCATAGTGATAACTCCAATTCCATTCCAATACCAAAGGGCTCATCTTAGGTTTCCTCCTTCCCACATTTGTATCTACTCCTTCCGAGAGTGAAAAATACTGGCTCTTGTTATCCTCAATATATTTACTTTTTTGCTTAACTCCTCTATATGTATCCAACCTCCTGAAGCCATCAGGTTGCCACCCTCCTAGTACACCCTCCTTGTGGCTCTGGCCACTGCCAGGCTGCCTTCCCATCTCACTTGGCATGCATTACTATGATAAAAACTTAAAAAGGAAAAAATTAAGTAGCCAAATACTATAAAAAGAACAAAACATTGTGATATAACACTGTGAGAATTTGTGTCAAGTAATATTCTTACTGCTCTAAAAATCAAAGGGTAACCCAGACCCATGGTTTCCCATCCCCACCCATCACACCACAATTGTAATGTACTTCAAAGTTTGATCTGTACTAGAAAGAAGTGTGACATGCCTAGCTTGACTCCATCATTCCCCTACTGATATCATACACTGCACATAGCCAGAACATTCTCTCTCTCTCTCTCTCTCTCTCACACACACACACACACACACACATGCTTTATCACTTTATGCTCTAGGCACTCGGTAACCTGAGTTTACCACACGGAAGAAGTCTTTACCTGAAATGTCACAGTAAACAGTCTGCTGGTAGAGTTTGGCTTCCCGAGGGTTAAAGTACACAGTGATTTCAGCTGATGAATTGGGCCAGACATCACCTTCCTAAAAACATGAAAGAATCATTAAAAAACAATATGATGAAGGGAAGGCACTGCTTTTAAATGCTGTTGTTGTAGCTCCAGGAAATTTGAAGGAAATATTTTGACAACAAATAAAAGAAAGCACAATTTTACCCAACAGATAGGAAATTTCTACTACTTGTTAAGAGGTGGTACAAGTTGGAAACAAGCTTCAAAGATCATTTCAGTGAGTTCATGAATATATAATTAGTTACTAAAGGAAACTAGGGTGTTTAGGGCATTTTTAAAATTTGTGGATTCAATTAACATTCATTGTATGCCACTGTGTGTCCAGCATTGGGCTTCAGAGATGAAGAAAGGTATGGTCTAAGATTGCATGGAGCTCACACCTCAGAGGGATGATAAAAATGTACACAAATATCTTGAAATATATGTGATAAATGCTGCGCCTTATCTATACAAGGTCCAGAAAGGCCAGAGGGAAAGAAGTATCTAACTCACTTGATGGAGAAACCATTCCTAACTTTTGAGTGACAGCATAAGGAAATACTCTTATTCTGTGTAAACGGCAGTGGCCCGAGGCAGAACAATGGCCAGATCAAACTCTGGTTCTGATCCAGTGTGATATTATTTCTCGTTTTAACTCAAACTACTCAAAAGTCACAATAAGAAAACCAAGTTTTGAAATTGTAATGCAACCTACCAAATATCAGAATCCCCTTGAGATATCCTTTGAAAAATATTTTTGTACTAACCATGTAACTTCTCAGGGCTGTAAAAGGATATGCTATAGCACCTGCCTCAAAGGGTTTCCTAAGGTCTGACGAGGGATCACGCAGGTCAAATGCTTTCTGACCCACATTCAGTACACAGTAAGAGCTCAGCAAATAACTGTTTGCTATGACTAATGTTATTCTTATGTCACTTGGAAAGACTAAGATGAAAGTATCAGAAAAATTAGGGGGAAAATGTGTTTTTTTTCTATGGTTTTTGTAAATAAGGCCAAGAACATCAGTGATAAGCACATCCAAAAATGTATAAATGGTCCTACCAACTAAATAGAAAACTAAGGAAAGGCAACTTGATAAATAATTAGGATCCAGTTTCAGACAGTCCCACATGCACGTTCTATTTCCAGTTTCGCTGGAACTGAACATATAGTGCTGGAGTAAAGAATCAAGCAGAGAGCAAAGTGGTTTAAAATGCAGACGTCAAACAAGATGGTGAAAACAGAAAACTAGAGCCAATTTGGGTTTGCTTACGAAGGTAACAGCCTGGCGAGTATGCTTCTCAGGCAATGTCGCCCTGCTTCAGAAGCATGAAGGGCATGAAGGGCACAGAGCCTCCAAGAAGCAGCAGTGAGGGGGACTTCCCTTGTGGCCCAGTGGTTAAGACTCTGCACTCCCAATGCAGGGGGCCTGGGTTCAATCCCTGGTCAGGAAACTAGATCCCACATGCTGCAACAAAGATCCTGCACATGGCAACAAAGATCCTGTGTGCCGCAACTAAGACCTGACACAGCCAAATAAATAAATAAATATTAAAAAAAAAAAAAAACGAAGTAGCAGTGAGGGCTGTGGGTGTCATGTGGGTCCCAGGAGCTCTCACTTCCACATCAGCCCACTAGAATGAAGGCTCCATGAGGGTGGGTGCTGTTCTATCTCCAGCACCTAAACCAGAAGTGGCTCTTAGTAAGTGTTCAACGTATTTATTGAATCATTCCCATCACTCAGTTTGCACACTGTGTAGTTATTGGCAAATGCCTATTCATCTTTGCAGTCTACTTCTGCCATTTTCTCCTCAACTGGGACCACAAAAGTCATACAATTTTAGAGCTGACATGGACTTTTGAGATCATGCAGGGCATAGGGAAGTCCTAAGCACTTTTGCTTATTTGAGCATTTCACCGTGGCGCTTTTCCAAACCTTGAAACGGGTATCTGTTTTATTCTGATAAACAGCGACTACCTGGCCCATCTTGGTTTGTGGGGGTTTTTAGTGATATGGAGTGCTAGGAACACTCATGGCCAGAATGAGCAGAGAGGCCAGGCAGAAAAAGTGGCTCATCCATTCACTGGTGTATCAGTGGGTAGTCCATCTGAGAATGTCTAAAGACCTGGTCTTACTCCTAACCCATGAGACAAATGTATTCCCCTGCTGGGTTTAGGCTCTGCTTTGTTTAGAAGTGTAGAATGGACACAGCTAACCTGTTCCTATCCAAACTGACCACTGGGGCCATCTTGGATCCCTAGAAAACCTCTGCTAGAAAAGTCTCACCACAGTGGTAAGAAACGCCCCAAAAAGGATATGCTGGGAATCAGATAAGCTCGGTACATGTGTGCAAATTCAAGGGCCTTACGGTTTGAGCTGGGCCAGACCACTTTCAAACACAAGAAAATCCAGGGTCCATGTGCATACAGGAAGTTAACAAACTTAAGTTCTATCCCAGAAGCACTCTTGCACATCCCATCATCAAAGAAGTCTGATTATCAGACTGGTGGGTTGGAAAATGGTGGGACAGACATGCTACAGAGAAGCAACCAGAACCTCCAAGAGGAGGGAGCAGTGACATTTGGATGTGATCCAGGAGCGGACTGTCTGATATGGAGCCCCCTGGAGGCTGAGAAGCCCTTCCGCTTGGTGAGGCAAGACCAGCACAAAGGAATCTGAGTCCCCGGGGTTCTTCAGACTGGGAGAATGGGACTGTGGGTGCCGTGCTTTCTTATCCTGGGCTGCAGCGGTTTTGTTGTGCCTAAGACGTCTGCTAGTAATTTATGGCTTTTACTGAGCCCCCAGAGATAATTCAAGGACAAATCCTATGCTAAAACCTCTCCTGGGCTTCTATCAAGTAATGTGCATTAAGAGGGCTGAGTGTATCTATAAAAACAGAAGTGTGGTCATTCAGTTTCCTCCCACAGAGGGATGTTTTCAATATTAGGTCATTTGAAGGAGTTAGGAACATGCAGAAGGACACTTTTATTTTTCAGTTGGGATTAAAATAAAAGTTAAAGAACTTCAATTTCTTTACAGCAAAAGCATTTTCTACCAAATCAGAGAGAGCAAACTCCAGTAACAGGCAATCAGCCTAACATGACCCCACTGCTACTTATATATCTTTGATACATTTCATATTACTTTTCCCACACTTCTGAAGTTAACTTCCATGTCATTTATGTCTCTGAAAAGAATTTTTCTTTCTTTATTGCTCAGTTCTAAAGTTTCTTTCTGAAAGCCAAAACATTCAGAATGTTCCCTACTGGCTCTGACATCAATATCCTTTCCTCCCAGTCCTGTGAAACCAGCCTCATCGTACAGAACCCCCTGCTGTTCTGCTTTCCTTCCATATATGACTCCTTTCCCATCACTGCCCATTTTCCTGCTCCAAATGAGAGATGAGTATGGAGAATATAATCTGTAAATGACCATTATCTTGTTTGTTGAAAATAATTGTCCAACTGGCCTTCAGTTTTACTGTAATTATCTTCCTTCTTGGTCTTAATGTTTTGTTTTTCCCTCAGACCCATGACTGCCTTTCACTTATTAATCAAGTGACCTGCTAGAAGGAATCAACTTTGAATTTTCAGGTCTAAAGTTAATTCCCATGTTTGCAGTTTTTGCCCCAATATTAAATATTTCTGGAAATGGAATTTCTGGAACAAGAACAACCAAGTGACTCGACAGGGACAGTTCTGAGACCTTCTGAAAGCTGTCTATAAACATGTCACCACTGGTTCATGATAGGTCATTAATACGATCATGAGAAAGGTGTCTTATTAAAATGATCTCCTTAAAAATTATATGTGTATAATATATTATATTATATTATATTATTTATATATATATATATATATATAAAAAAATATATATATAATAGGTATAGGGTCTTAATTTATTTAATGAGCCATAAGGAACCTTGCTGTTTCTAAGACTTCCCTAGGCCTCCTTCCACCTCCACTGGTTCTGTAATCTGAGCACAAAGATCTGAGAGGATGAACAATAATAAAGGGAGGGTGAAGAATGGGAAAACCACACCGACAAAAGAGCCGTGACTTGTGAAGGACAGTTTGCTCTCAGCAGATCCCTGTCCTCCTTTCTCCTTTCCGGTGCCCTTTTCCAAGGAGTCAGCGCCCACATGTTTGCAATGTGACTCACGACTAATGATACAAGAAGTGGAAGGGGGTTGCAGTAAAAAGCTAGATCTTTCCTCTTTGGTAGCCATCTGGGCTCCCACCCAACCTGGTTCTGCTGAGCTCACATGCTATGCCGATCTGGGAAAAATAAACTAAATTTGAGCTGTGCTTTCAAAGTCTGAATTGCTGAACCACATGTTTTCCACAGGCTTAGGTGACGACAGAGCATGGTTTACTGTTACTTACATGGTGATAAAGAAATTATCAAGTTTCTCTCCCTTTTTAAGGCTTAGTTACATTAAGCTGAAGCTTCCTTAGGGATTCTGGATGAAGGAGCAGAAATGTCTTCCCTGTTCACTGACGTCAGTCGGCCAATCATTTAGGGCCAGTTTGGGCAAAGATCTTTAAATTCTCAGACCCTTATTTCTGAGAAAATATCAAGTGTTCAACATTCAGAAAATTGCTGCATCTTAAAAGTGTGATCTGAGCCAGCAGTACCAGAGTTCAGAAACAAGGCTAGCACACCTGTGCTGTGATTTCTCAGAGGACTCCTAGATGCCCATGGAAACCGAAAGCTTGATTCTCTCTTTTTGCCCTGTAATATTCTTCTGCCTCTCAATTCTCGCAATTGTGTTTTTTATCTCTGACTCTCTCTCACTCAGGGTACCCAAGAGACCTAAGCAGAGGAAGTAACAGAACAAGACTGTCAAAATTCTGTACAGCCAAAGTCCATCTAGTAAAATAGAATATTGTATTTCTGAAGGTAATCAATTCCACTTGTTTTTCTGGAAGGCACAAAACATGCCTAATAGACTAAATTTCACAATTCTTTTCCAAAGGGGGAAGAAAACTATATGGATGCAAGTGGCTTGAGAAATGATCAGTATTCTATAGAACTTACTACCTTCCCTAGGTCAGGAATAAATGGGAAATTTTAGGTTAATTACATTAATATTTCAAGACATTATCAAAAGAATGGACATGAGGAACTTGTAAAAATAGTAGTAATACAGCACATGCTTTAATGACTAGAACAACAATTATGGTTACTATTAGAATATCAATAAACTACCAAGTAAAAAAAATTCCTTCCAGCCCATTTTCTTGTATCTGCCCAGGAATGCCTTCTCCCTGGGTCTTTGCCCACTCCCTTCATCTTCAATGAACATGTCTGGGGTCTCTCAAAAGACAAACTCCCACTTCTGCACTCTGTGACCACATCAGTACCAAAGATGCCCCAGCATAACTCCTCAAGGTTCTTCCAACAGACCCCATGGCAATGGTAGGCAATGAGCATGATGGGAAGAAAGTGAGCTGAGACAGTGGAATTAACCAGTGGCCAAGTGGTGGTAGAACAGTGTAAGAACTTGCAGTTCTAGAGTTTTGGATCAGACATTCTTACAGCATTGAGTCAAACTACTTCTCACATGATCACATAAATAAAATGTGATTTAAATTCAAACCCATCACCACTTTTTGACAATTTAAGGACAGTGACTGATCTCTTAATCTTGAATCTACTTACTTTAAATTGAAAGAGCCTCTAAAATAGGAACAGTGTTCCCATACAACACTCAATACACAGAGGACACAATAAGGGCTAAACTAAACTTTGTTTTGGCTGACGCATTTAAAGAACCAGATATATAGACATAGGTCTGAGAATATAAGCATATCATTTCTTACTTCCTTTCAGACCCTAAGGTAACATGGGATTTTTTTGTTTTTTGTTTACTTTTTAAGTTTACCTCAGTTGAAGACAATGTCCTTCCTGGTGGACACAGAGGCTGAAGGGCCCATCAGAAAGCAAGGTAGTCTCTAAACCCCTGCATCAACCTTCAATTTTATTTTTATTTTTTGAACAGGCCGTCAATTAGAGATTGACTGTTAGATCAGTAGGTGGCACTGCTTGGTTTTAATCATCTCTGCTTCTACTATGAACTCAGCTCGTATCAAGAAGATAATTAAAAGGAATCACATCCTAATAAAAAAAAACTAATCGCTGATGCATAGCTCAACTGTCAGAAATTAAATAGTGGCCATTTGGCATAACTGATCTTCTATGTGAGCAAGATTCAGAAGACCCTTCAGTAGAAAATGGTGATGAACAAGGCATAATAGGGTAGAAAGACATGTAGGATAGGCTGGCGAGCTCTCAGCTGTCTGGTTCTCCTCTTGGCCATCCTTCTCTGTGAATTCACAGCCTATCCTCTCTTTGCAGGGCCTCTAAAGATGAGCACCTGGGGGCTGTCCTGGGCCCACTGCAAGTTACCTTCTTTGCTCTGCTCTTAGAATTTCCATCCGCTTTTCACGCCTTCCATGAAGACCTCTAAAGGATACTCACCTCCAGTCCTGATTCCCATCCTACAAGTACTGCAATTCCAAAATTATTTGGACATCTAGTGTCATCTCAAATTCAACATGTTCAGAACCAAGCTCATCATCATTAATTGATTTCCATTTGTTTGTTCCTTCCTTCCTTCCTTCATCCACCCATTAATTGGTACTGTTCTAGGCCTGGGATACAGATAAGGATAAGGCACTCCTTGATGTTGACAATCTCAGAGTCTGTTCTCAAACTGGAGAATCATAACCTACTAGCTAAAAAGGATCAACATGCCCAAATATCCTTATTTTGTGTAAAAGGCAACTGATGCCAAAGGAGATCAAATTGCTTGTTTAAGGTCACATTTGCCATTGGCAAAGCTAGGAGTTAAACCCAGGACTCCTAACTTGCCAATTCCTATCAAAGACATCATAATTCTCCCAGTCACTCTAGTTCAGATCTGAGAAGACATATGATTCCTCACCACATCTCACCATCAATGGCCAGTCAGTCGAAAAGCACTTTAGTGTCTTTCTTTCGAGCATCTCTCACATCTGCCATTTCCTTTGCTTTCCGACCATCAACAGGCTGTTCCAGGTCAGTGTCACCCTCACACATTACCCTCCACTTGCCTGCAGAGATGTTCAGTTTCCCTGACCCTCCCTGCACTAGTGAATTTCCCCTGCCTGACCTGCATTACCCATCCCACCCTCTATCCATCCTCTTCCAATTTGATCCAAAAGCTGATGCTATGATAATCTTTCTAAAACACCCTGAACACATCCTGTTCCTAATCCAAACCTTATAGTGAGTCTCAGACACCCTCAGCACCAGTTACCAAACTAGGATCCACACAACGCTGACTCCGGTGGATACTGTGTGGGAAAGGGGGGTCTCTCGTCCTGGGGAAATACTGTTTGCACTTTTCCCTTTGAGAGTCACCTTCTCTTGAACCAGTATTTCCCAAACTTATTTGAGCACAAATTACCCCTTTGCAAGGAACACACACTACCACCCCTCAGATCCAGTATTTACAGAAAACATACTGTGGGAGACAGTCGGCTATAGCGTGACGGGTTGCCAGGGCAGCCCAGATATGCCAACTCTCCTTCTCAATCTCATTTCTTATATTCTCCTTGACCACCTGCTCCAGAAAAATCCATCATTTCATTGTTGTTTAATATGCTATGAACCCATTATTAAAAGTGTCCCTTTTCTTTGTTTTCAAAATTTCTCCAATTGGAAACATCCTTCTTCTTCTTTTCTCTTTAATTAAATCTTACCCTTCCTCCAACATTCAGTTCAGATCTCATCTCTTCTATAAACCCTTTCCCAACTCTATCATCCAAAAATACTACAGAATTGACCTGTATCATAAAACCAAAATCTCAATAGTGGAAAATACCCATAGTTCACATTTGAGTCAAGAAGCTAATGAAATTACAGAATTTTCCCATCAAATACCTTCCAAAGTAATTTACAAGGTAAGATTATATTACACTCACAAGAACTGTATTTCTATAAAACTATCAGGATCTTTAAGTAGGAAAAAAGGAAATTTAACATCAATAAATATATCAGTATAACTGACACTGAGTTCTGCTATTTTGACCAGAAAAACACTAAGGATGACACTAGGAAAAATTCATGCCTTCATTTTTCATTTTGCAAAAATGATCAAGAATCTGCTAATGAATACTATCATGAGAAGAAAACCTGAATACTGTACAGAAAAGACAAAATTATTACAGATGCCATAAACATCACTTATGTACTAAGCAAATATTATCCCCTTCCTGGGTTTTTTTTTCACATAATATAAATGAAATTAGTCTCATTTATTTAAAAAGGTATCATTTCTGTGTATCATTATTCTACAAAATATTTTTCCTCCTAATAGTGAAAAAATGCCTTGTGATAAGAATGCCCAATTCAGTTCCTATCTAGAATTCAAAAGGAATCATATTAAGTGCCACGTTTTAACACATATATCTGCAGCGAGAAGCTTTGGATTTTGTGCATGAGGATAAGAAAATCTGAGGTAAGCCCAGTCTTCCTACTTCTGAATTTGAAATATACAAGCCTTACCTGCAGGTCTCCCACCTCCTTCTGACCACCAATGTTTGCCATCCCAGAGTCACCCACTCCCAGAAGGCTATGAGAAAAGGACAGCGGTCTTCAGCCTGGATTCTCCATACCAGCTAGGAAGAATCTTGGACTGCCTACACTCTGGACCTTACCAGCCATGTCTAAGATTGCCATGACTGATTGCTCCTCCCTGCCTCTGCCTCTGCCTCACTCAGCAACTTACTTGCTTGGACTTGTCATGCCTTCCTGATCTTTTCAGCATCTTTGGGCATGACCTACTTTTATAGGTGCATGTCCTGTCCTTCCAAGACTGTATGCTCACCTTGATTTAACCTCTTTCTGGGCTAACTCATTATATCTGAAGATCCCTTTGCTCAGTTGAGCCCTGGATAGTCTTCTGACATGAGAGAAGATTCAGCCTCAACCCACATCTCCAACCTTGTTTTCCCACATGAACCCTTTACTTCAAGCAAACTGATCCACTAATGGAGCCTTGAATGAACCATGCCATGCACACCCTCAATTTTGTTTTCCAAAAGTTCCATCCTGCAAGACCCAATTCAAGGCTCTGCTCTCAAAAAGCCTACTCTAACTTCTTAGCCTATGATAATCACCTCAGCCTCTGAACTAGCGTCCTGACTGTCTGTCTTTACCTGTGATTCACACAACAAGTCCCACTAAATATTAGTTCCAAAGGATATCTCCAAGGGGAAGGCTCCCTCTTAAGAGATTTATAATGCTCATTATCATATGAAAGACTTTTATAAGTCTAACAGCAAATAAACCTTTCAAGCAATATTGAACCCAGTGTTTCTCAAACTTATTTAGCCATGGACTCCCTTTTCTATGTTATATACTGTAATAATTTGCAAGTACATACATAGGAAAACTGGTATGTATAGGTCAATGGCACTTCTCACAAGTGACTTTTTATTCTAATGTGTCCTTGTGCCCATGTCTTCTCTCCAACAGGTTTGAATGGCAGCTCTAACTAGCCGTGGGTTTTCTCAACTCCTATTGCTGTCTTTACCCTCACAGCACTCTATGCTTGCTAAGTTTAAGGTAATGTACAGTGCCTAGCAGATAGTAAACACAGAAGATGCTGGTTATTTTCATTTTGAGGCAGTGGGGCAGAGTGGTCAGGAGTTTGGTCTGTGAAAGAAGCACATAAATATATAAAGCAAATATTAACAGACATAAAGGGAAGAATTTACAATAATATGATAATAGTAGGGGACTTTAACACCCCACTTATATCAATGAACAAATCATCCAGACAGAAAATCAATAAAGAAACCGTGACCTTAAATGACACATGAGACCAGCTGGACTTAACAGATACCTACAGGACATTCCACTCAAAAACAGCAGAATACACATTCTTTTCAAGTGCACATGGAACATTCTCCAGAATAAATCACATGCTAGGCCACAAAACAAGTCTCAACAAATTTAAGAGATAGAAATTATATCATCTTGCCCAACTGCAACAGTATGAAACTAGAAATCAATCACAGGAAGAAAAATGGGTAAAACACAAACACATGGAGACTAAACAACGTGCTACTAAAAATCAATGGGTCAATGAAGAAATCAAAAAGGAAAGCAAAAATACACCAAAATGAATGACAATAAAAACACAACTTTCCAAAATCTATGGAACACAGCAAAAGCAGTTCTAAAAGGGACATTTACAGCAGCGATACAGTCCTACCTCAAGAAACAAGAAAAATTTCAAGTAAACAACATAAACTACTATCTAAAGGAATTAGAAAAACAACGAAGCCCAAAATCAGCAGAAGGAAGGAAATAATAAATATAAGAGAGGAAGTAAATAAAATAGAGACCAAAAAAAGAAAAAAACCCAATAGAAAAGATCAGTGAAACCAAGATAAATAAAACTGATAAGGCTTTAGCCAGGTTCATTAAGAGAAAAAGAAACAGAACCCAAATAAACAAAATAAGAAATGAAAGAGGAGAAATTACGACTGATATCACAGAAACACAAACAATCATAAGAGAATATTATGAATGGTCATATGCCAACAAATTGGACAACCTAGAAGAAATGGATAAATTCCCAGAAACATACAATCCTCCAAGACTGAATCAGGAAAAAATAGATAATCTGAACAGACCAATTACTAGTATTGAAATTGAATCAGTAATCAAAAAACGTCTAAGAGAAAAAGGTCCCGGACTGCCCAGCTTCACAGGGGAATTCTACCAAACATATAAAGAAGAGTTAATACTTATCCTTCTCAAACTAATGCAAAAAATTGAACAGGAGGGAACACTCCCAGAGTCATTCTATGAGTCCATTTCCCTGATACCAAAACCAGAAAAAGATACTACCAAAAAAAGAGAAGATTACAGGCCAATATCTCTGATGGATACAGATGCAAAAATCCTCAACAAAATATTAGCAAGCCAAATTCAACAATATATAAAAAGGATCATACATCATGATCAAGTGGGATTTATTCCAGGGATGCAGGGATGATTCAATATACACAAATTGATCGCTGTGATATGCCACATTAACAAAACAAATGGTAAAAATCATATGATCGTCTCTCAATAGATGCAGAAAAAGCATTCAACAAAATTCAATACCCATTCATGATAAAACTCTCAACCAAGTTGGTATAAAGGGAACATATGCCAACATAATAAAGGCCATTTACAATAAATACACAGCTAATATTATACTCAATGGTGAAAAGCTAAAAGCTATTTCTCTAAAATCAGGAACAAGACAAGGATGCCCACTCTTGACAATTCTATTTAACATAGTATTGGAAGTCTTAGCCACAACAATCATGCAAGAAGAGGAAACAAAAGCATCTAAATTGGAAGGGAAATAATGAAACTGTCAGTATTTGCAGATGACTTGATACTATATAGAGAGAACCATAAAGTCTCCAACAAAAAACTACTAGAGCTAATAAATGAACTCAGTAATGTTGCAGAATATAAGATTAATATGCAGAAACCTGTGGATTTTCTATACACTAATAATGAACTATTAGAAAGAGAAAGCAAGAAAACAATCCCATTTACAATTGCATTAAAAAGAATAAAATACCTAGGAATAAACTTAACCAAGGAGTTGAAAGACCTGTACTCTGAAAACTATAAGACACTGATGAATGAAATAGAAGATGATACAAATAACTGGAAAGATATCCCGCATTCATGGATTGGAAGAATTAATACTGTTAAAACGTCCATACTACCCAAAACAATCTACAGATTTAATACAATCCCTATCGAAATACCCATGACATTTTTCAAAGAACTAGAGGTAGTAAACCTAAAATTTGTATGGGACCACAAAAGATCCCCTAATAGCCAAAGCAATCTTGAGAAAAAAGAACAAAGCTGGAGGTATCACGCTCCCTGACCTCAGACTATACTACAAAGCTACAGTAATCAAAAGAATGTGGTACTGGTACAAAAGCAGACACATAGATCAATTGAACAGAATAGAGAGCCCAGAAATAAACCCACACACATATGGTCAATTAATCTATGACAAAGGAGGCAAAAATACACAATGGGGGAAAGACAGTCTCTTCAATAAGTGGTGCTGGGAAAACTGGACAGCTACATGTAAAAGTGTGAAATTAAAAGACTTCCTTATACCATGTAAACTCAAAATGAATTAGAGACCTAAAGGTAAGACCTGAAACCATAAAACTCCTAGAAGAGAACATAGGGAGAACACTCTTTGACATAAATCATAGTAATATTTTTTTAATCTGTCTCCTAAGGCAAAAGAAATAAAAGCAAAAAATAAACAAATGGGACCTAATGAAACTTAAAAGCTTTTGCATAGCAAAGGAAACCATCAACAAAATGAAAAGACAACCTACTGAATGAAGAAAACATTTGCAAATGGCATGACAGATAAGGAGTTAATATCCAAAATATACAAACAACTCAGAACTCAATATCAAAAAAACCAAACAATCTGATTAAAAATGGGCAGAAGACCTGAACAGACATTTTTCCAAAGAAGACATACAGATGGCTAACAGGCACATGAAAAGATGCTCATCATCGCTAATTATTAGAGAAATGCAAATCAAAAAATAAAAAAACAATGAGATATCACCTCACACCTGTCAGAATGGCTATCATCACAAAGCCTACATATTACAAATGTTGGAGAAGATGTGGAGAAAAGGAAACCCTTGTACATTGTTGGTGGGAATATAAATTGAAGCTGCCACTATGGAAAACAGTATGGAGGTTCCTCAGAACCCTAAAAATAGAACTACTGTATGATCCAGCAATTCCACTCCTGGGTACATAATCCGAAAAAAAGGAAAACACTGATTTGAAAAGATACTTGCACCTCAATGTTCATAGCAGCATTATTTACAATAGCTAAGATATGGAAGCAACCCAAATGTCCATCAATAGATGAATAAAGATGTGCAACACACACACACACACACACACAACACACACACACAAAATGAAATATTACTCTGCCATAAAAAAGAATGAAATTCTGCCATGTGCAACACGTGTATGGACCTAGAGAGCATTATGCTTAGTGAAATACGTCAGATGGAGAAAGACAAATACTGTATGTTATCATCTAAAAGATAAAACAAACAAATGTATACAGCAAAACAGAAACAGACTCATAGAAAACAAACTAGTGTATACCAATGGGAAGAGAGAAGGGGGGAGGGGCAGGATAGGGTTATGAAATTAAGAGATACAAACTACTATGTATAAAAAAGATAAGCAACAAGGATATATTGTATAGCACAGGGGATAATAGTAATCATTTTGTAATAACTTTAAATGGAGTATAATCTATAAAAATATCAAATCACTATGTTGTACACCTAAAAAAAAAAGTTTAGTCTGTGGAATCAGACAGATCCTGTTCTAACTCTGGCTCAGGTCTCACTAGATAGACATTGAGGTCAAGGACTATGTCTGTTTTGTTCATCGATGCCTGGTACATACGCAGTGCCTGGTACAGAATATGCACTCAATAAGTATTTATTGAGTGAATTAAGGACAAAGCAGTTTTCAACCCGAGTGATTTTGCCCACCAGAGGACATCTGACATCTGGACAGAGTTTGGGTTGTCACAACTAGCATCCGATGGGTAAAAGTCAGGGCTGCTATTAAATATGCTACAATGTACAGGACAAAGAATTATCCAGCCCCAAATGTCAATAGCACAGAGATTGAGAAACCCTGCTCTAGAGTGAGGCTAATCAGGGATAAATTTCTAACTACTGACACTAATCATTTGGGCTCGAGTAAGCTATCAAATTTCTCTAAGTCTTAATTTCCTCATCTGTAGAATGGGGGACTGATTACAACTGATAATATATATACAAACAAGATAAAGTATGTAATATATATGAAGTGTTTAACAGTGACTGGTGCATATAAAGTGTGACCTCTAAATGTAACCTCTGAGTGTTCTTACTATTAATCTTCATTCACGGTCTCATAACGACGATGAGGCTCCTCAGATGGAATCTTTATGCTCTTGGAACTCACCATATCAATCTCAGAGTGAGTAATCCCATCAAATTAAGCCCTGCATCCCCACTACATTTACTGTAAGGTCAGATGTATTTATGTGCTTACCAGAGGCTCAACACTGAAAATGTTATTCAAGAAGAGCATGCTATCTGCCTGAACCAGCTTTCTCTGATTCTCAAAGGTGCGGGACAGAATGGAAAGACGCTGTTGGAGTGAAGGATCAATAATGCACTCCTCAAGAAACCCATCGGTCTCATTCTTTTCCTCTTTGACAAGATCATCACAGACCCTAAAAAAAAAGCAAGAAACATGAGATTCATTTTGATACTCCCATGAAGAACATTGTAAAGGGCTCCCCACCAGCCCATCCTCTTGGGAATAGTCTCACCCATGACCTTGGGGTGGTCCTTCCTTGCCCTGAATCTATAACATACCAGCTAAGTGACCTTGTACTTTAACCTCTCAAGAACCTCAGCTCGCTTCCTTCAAGAAGTGCTCCCAGGCTTCCTGTCCTACTCAATGCCCATTTGCTTACTCCTGAGCCCTTATGTATATTTGGACAAATATTTTCTTTTAGGTAATTGTGTTTTCCAGGCTGCTTCTTCAATATTTAACATATACCCTGCCTCTCACACTTTAAGTGCAATTTCATTTCTTCTACACTTGCTTAGCTTGAATTCCTTCCTAGCTGTTATTACCTAGAGAACAGAATCTGGAGCCAGCAAGGCCTAGAGCTTCTTTTGTTTTTGTTTTTTTAATTAATTTATTTTTGGCTGTATTGGGTCTTCGTTGCTGGGCGCGGGCTTTTCTCTAGTTGCAGCGAGCGGGGGCTACTCTTTGTCGCAGTGCACAGGCTTCTCATTGCGGTGGCATCTCTTGTTCTGGAGCACGGGTTATAGGCGCACGGGCTTCAGTAGTTGTGGCATGCGGGCTCAGGAGTTGTGGCTCGCGGGCTCTAGAGCACAGGCTCAGTAGTTGTGGTGCACGGGCTTAGCTGCTCTGCGGCATGTGGGATCTTCCTGGACCAGGGCTCAAACCAGTGTCCCCTGCATTGGCAAATGGATTCTCAACCACTGTGCCACCAGGGAAGTCCCAACGCCTAGGTTTTGGTACTGACTCTACTATCTATTTACTCACTCTGTGACTTCAGGAGTTACTTAAATCCTCTAAGCCTCAGTGCCTTCATCAATAAAATGGAAAGAATAGGAGCTCCTCCATCATAAAGATATGTTGAGAATTAAATGTGATCAAGGACCTGGTGTAGTTCCTGGGACAAAGCAGTTGCTCAATAAATGCCAGTTTTCTCCTTGTATCAACCGCAGGCAATTACAAAGCTGTCAAGCTTATAAAATGCTCAGACTACACCTGGAGACACGACCTTTTTTCTTTCTCTTTCTAGATCTTCATATCCCTTGTGATAAGTCAGAAAAGCAGCCTTCCCGACATTCTACTCGTTACTCAGGCTATGCTCACATTACTCCTGTGTCTGTTACTTCACCTGAACTTTGAAGACTGAATTTCATCTCCTCCCAGGATACGTGACCATTTTCCCAGCATTTTACTGGTATTACCAGTGGTGACAGATAAATTATTTAGTAATGTGAGTACTGACTGAGAGGCTAGGGTCACTGAATTCCAGTCCCAGCCCTAACTATTTTCTAAATGACTTCACACAAATCACATGCTCAGCAATGTCAAATAACTCTTTTTTAAATAACTTTAGTGTTCAGGATCCTTTGGTCACATAGCATAAAGAAGTCAAAGAAATAGGTTCAGTATGTTCTGGTCCCAAGGAAGAAAGCATTCTGTGCTCCCTTTTTATTGCTAGATGGGAAGCAGTGTACAAGGTAACCAGAGCAGCTGTCCTTTTATATTGCTGGGCAGGGCAGGGCAAATTAAAGACAGCTCAGTCCACAGAAAGAAAGGAAACCATGTATTCCTACAAGTGGAATTTATTGATATCTATTCCTTAGGAATAAATTCTCAAAAAAAAAAAACCAATCATGGATGTAAATAAAGAGCAACAAAGAGGTTCATCAAAGTTCTAGCAATAATACTAAAAAAAGTGGGTAAATTTGATGTAACGGATTGAAGTATTGGTTAAATAAATAATGGGAATCATATACATTACATTTACTTAGGGGGGTTAATGGAAATGGGCTGTGGGGATAAAGTGCTTTATGTGGACCAAGGATGATAACGCTCTATGAATTGAGGGGTATGATTAACTCAGCCCTTACACCAGAAAACAAAAGAGGACAAAACAGAAATTCCCAAATGATGCCCTCTCCCAAGCCGTTGGGGCTCTTGAATCAGTGACAGCTGTATAATGCACGGGGTGGGGGGAACACCAGATGTCATCCTCTTTGCCCTCTATGCAGAATTAGAGCCATGGCTGATAGTCTAAGAAGGGAACGTGCAATACCACCTTAAGCTGGGCTGACTCTAACAAGGACTTCTATATGCCTCAGTCTGTTGTTTTGCCATCTTGTTGTGCTGATACTCATGGTCTCTTGCACTCAGAGGTGGTTCTGTTTTACAGACGAAGAGACCTCTCATCAGAGAGTGTAATATCACACCAGCCTTCTCTTTCAGTAAAACTATGGATTTAACCCATTTTGCAAATGGTCTGCTAGCCCGAATACCCATCACCTTCAGGCATCAACTACAGTCCAGCTAATGGACTATACTCAATGGGGAACACTTGTGTCTCAAGTACAGAAGCACTGAACCAGTGCTGCCCCTCATCTTGAGTTCCTAGAGACCTGCACCCTGCTCCTTTGCAACACCCCCAAGAGGTGGTAACTGGATGCTGAGGAGATTAAAAACTAAGAACCTTGGCCATCATGGCTGGCAGAAAAACTCCCATGTCCACACCTGGCAAGGAAAGGATGGAGCCATCCACCTTCAGAGGGACTGTGTGACCCTGGACACACAGCAACTCTGTGATGTCTGTTATAAAAGGAGGACTAGAGGTCCTCTTCCTGTTTATCAGGTACCACTCAAGTCTTCAGATTCTTTTATGATTAGGAAAGGGAAGGGCTCCCCAACCACAACTGAGATTAAGTTGGAGCCTGGGTGGCAGGCTCAAAGCTCAAATAAAACTGATTTATTTAGAGAAACATGTCATTTCCAACACTGGAATGTTTTGGATCCATGCTGATCACTTTGTGGGGGGGCTCCACTGAGGATTCTACAGTTCTTGCACAGAGCAGATCTAGAATTAGAGCAGTTGCTATTGAGACAATGGCCATGACCTTGATGGAGAAATAGGGAGCAGAAATCCTCAAACGCCCATGACGAGTCTCTGAATATAATAAACTGTGATGAAAATGAGGATGAAAGAATCTTGTAGGATGTTTTATAATCCCTCAGGCCAAGACAGAAGAAGTGAGGAGGAAAGAATTCAGCACCAGTTTTTGAAGAGATTAACTTCTGCAACTCCCAGAAAAATATCAGGAGAGACCTAAAAGATAATTTTTAAAGGTTCTTATATCTGATTCCTAAGGTTTAAAAAAATGGAAAAAAATTTTAAGCCCAGAACTTCTTCCTAGGGGAAGTAACATCTTCATTGTCAGAGTCTGTAGCCTGAGATTAGCCCGAGGTCCCCAAATCTGGACATGTGTCCTAAGGTTTGTACCAATGTGTTTTGGTAGGCAGAGAGGAAGTCATCCTTCCTAGAATGGAAATTATAAACTGCCAGAAAGGAATAGGGCTCAGTAGGGCTGAAATGCCCCCACTGGGAGAAGAGACGTCCAAGTCTTTGCTCAGGAACATCATCAAGATGCTGGAGAACAAGAAACCATGATGGCTGGAATAGGGTCTTGAGGACATCCATAATACTAAAGCAATTAGAATTCTTGAAACCACCATGGAGCAACTTTCAGCCCCTGTAGCTGAATGCCTTGGGATGAGTTTTAAGCCATGTTATAACTGGAAAGCAGTGGGCAGGCTCTTGAGTCTCACTTAAAAATATACACTGAAGTTTTAAAATCTTAGGTCACTTGGGTGCTGCAAAGGGAAACTTTAATCTCTCAAAGTATACATGAGCCCATTTAGATCATCTCTGTTCCAAGTTCAGGACGAATGTGGACCTTTCTCTCTACACGTTAACTACAGAGGCTGCTGAAGGAAGAGGAGAAAAGGAAGAGGTTGCTCACCATTAGGAGCAGGAGAGTCAAACATTAAAAAGATTATTCCAGGGATTCCTGCACTGGCCTTGCTGGGGAGCTCAAGAGAGAGTTTATACCATTAGCTAAAGATCTCACTGCTGCTTCTCAGGGATGAGCAAACCTCTGCCCACAAGAAAGCTATCCAAGAACATTCTGCTTTATCTGCCACTGAGGTGAGCTTAAGAGACAACCTAAGGGTTTGTGACAGGGAGGAGGAGAGGGCCTACACCCACAGCAAGAGCATAGCCACCCACCAAAGGGGCAGCTATCCAAAGACAGGAACCAAAAGTTCAGTAAAAAGCAAAACTCTTTCTTTGCTTTGCTTTCTGAGAGGATGGGCGTTTCGTGGCTAGTTACATCCAGGACAAGAATCCACAGCTAATAATATGAAACTTGTGGCATGCTTGGGAATGTATCAAGAAACAAGAGAGGCATGGGAGAGAAGACACACCTGGTCAAATAAGAGATTAGGCATCTGGCCCTAAGAGAGGGGTAGGGAGAGGGGATGGGACAGAATATTCAATAGACTCTTCACTTAGATCAACCAATCCAGTTTGCAGAAACATGAGTTATGTCACTGTGTGTCACCCACACACAGCAAGGTATTCTTATTTAGCCATCTGAAGTCACTTTTCAACTTCATTGTTTAAGGGAGGGGCATGATCCAAGATGATAAAATTGGGCTTCCAATTATGGTTATGAAAGTGCTCTTCAATATTGTTCCCTTGCTACAAAAAAATTGCTAGGGGAACTAATAGAAAGAGCAAGAGAGACAGTGAAAGAAAGACAATGCAAGAGAAAAGGAAGAACAAGACTCAAGGATAATATTAGAGATAGAGCCATGAGTGTTGGAGGAGGTGAAGAGGTGGGGGTGAAAGCCCATCCACGTTTGTTTGAAATTATATTCTCTATGCCTTAGCATTTCTGATAGCAACTGGTTTGAATTTTTCCTGAGTTTCACTGTTGAAATTAACTTCCGTAAATACTTTTTGGACATAGGCATGGCATCAATCACGTGCTATACATTTGGTCAAACACAAAGACATAGTTGAAATTAAAGCTGGCTTTCCCTCTGATAGATATACTCATTCTCCCCAAAAGATTATGCCCACTGCACAAGTAGGATATTGAAACACTACTTTTACTGCTGTTTCTTTATTTGTACCTGCTCTCCTATCTTATCTTTAAACATGCCTGGACCATTCTGATTGTTGGTACATACGTGTCAGCTGAAGAATCAGGACAGATGAAACCGTGGATGAGTAGTCTCCTCTTGCTTTTTTAAACTAGTGGTATCTATACCATGAGGCAAAATGAAGTTTTTAGGCAGGAAAGGCTTTTCTTTTCTCACTTTTTAAAGATGGCACAGTGGCAATCTGGTGATTAAAGCTCATTGTCTGAATGATAAAGCTTCTGGTCCACTGTGTCCTATCACTGTCACAGCTCCTTCTGATTCAATTAGGGACAGCACACTGGGGGATTTCTGCCTGGTTTCCCTAGACCTAAGACTTTTTTATTTTTATCACATACTAACTTGGTTTTAAACAAAGCTTTGAAGCTTCCCAGGGCTAATCTTTAATGAAAATGGAGAGGCAAATAAAAAAGGCTGAAATAAATTCCAATGAAAGCAGCAAAAGAGCTAATGCAGGGAGGATGGAAGAAGATAAAATTGCAAATGGAATTAAAGGAATCAAGGATAGATTCAGTAAAAAGAAATATTCAAAATTTAACAGTGATGAGATTAATTAAAACAGTTTGGTTTTCCATTTTATTAATTTTCTCCACTGCCTGAAGTATCATTTTAAAAAGCAGTAGATTAAAGATACCAACAAGAAATCACTATTAAATTATATGGTTAGCAGGGATTGAGAATGCTACTAAAACTGAAAATATAAAAGCCATTATATCTAAGCACTCTTTTTCCCCATTCTTCATATTTTCTGAAAGTACCTTTTCACTGAAGAAAAAAAAAAAAAGGCCACATTGATCCCAATCCAAAAGAGATTATTTTTAGAAACCCTATGAAAAGTGATCGATCTAGTTAGGGTTATGAAAAGAAATAAAGACATGTAGATTAGTTTTGAGAGAACAGTGAAGAATGATGTATTTGGTCTTTAAAATCCAGGAGTTTAGCTACTGATAAATCATAACTGGGATAAGATTAACTGAGGATGGACAATGTTGTGTTCCACATAGCTCAGCTCCAGTTCTTTAAATGAAAAAGGGAGCACTGTACACTGGACCCAAGTTATAATAAATTTGACACTGAGTGAGTTAGAAACTTACCACAAAAGTCACAGAATTTTCATAACTAAGTTTCATGTTCCCCCAAATTATATAGATAGCGTAGAGATAGTGATTTTTCTTACAAACCTATACTTTTCTCGGTCTTCCTCTTCCTGGGTAGCAAATATCTTCCACTGGAAATGGGCAATGATGTTACTGCGGTTGTGAATAGTTAGAGTTCGCTGATTGGCCAGAGATAGGTAAGTTTTCTCAAGGATCAAGGAATTCTTGTCCAGCCTTATATTCATGTCCATGGCAGCTCCATACAGAGATATAAACACATCTTCACCTAGAAATTCACAAAATATAAATACACTTTGAGATTTATTCTAGAACTATGCTACTAGACTATTTTTCCCCCAAGGTGACACTAGGGAATATAAGCATTAGACATTTCATACTTCCCCCCACCGCATCAGTCAGAGATCAGACATGATCAGAAACCTGAAATGTTATGTTTGGTACAGTTATAGAGAAAAACTATCTTGCTTGGTTACTGTAAAAAATACATAAAATATGAATTGTCGTGGTGAGTGCTACCAGTCTTTTTCTTCTTTGTAGTAGTTTAAAATCCGACAACCTGACCATGAGGGCACCTGAGTTGTAGAATTATAACCATTAGCCTCATCTTTATTGTAAGCATGAGCTGGATTTCTTAAATTAACTGCACCCAGTACATCTGGGAAGAGCTGCTCAGCATGAGAGAATCTAAGTCCAAACAAAGCGGATCAGGAAGGAAGCATTAATAACTTCATTAACAGAAAACCGAATATTTAAAAGGAACCACATCCCTAGGGAGGGCGGGAGGGAGATGCTAGAGGGAGGGGATATAGGGATATATGCATAGATAAAGCTGATTCACTTTGTTATACAGCAGAAACTAACAAAACATTGTAAAGCAATTATATTCTAATAAAGATGTTAAAAATAATAACAATAAATGACAGTTTGAACTCAAAGAAAAAAAAGAGGGAACCACATCCCTACACAACAGCAATTAAAACAAAACAACAATATCTCTGGATAGTGGTTACATAGAAAGAAAAACATAGAAAGACAAAAGTTATGTTTAAATTTTTTAATTTTTTAATGTTAAGAATACCTTTGTTCAGCATAGTAATTTAAGTCCTTGACTTCATTCAGGATCACCAATTGCCTTGATTCTAGGTATATAAATGAGGCCCCTGGGACTTCCAAGAAGACACAAAGCTACAAACTATATTCTATCTGATCTCTGCAATGTCACAGCAGGTGCCTCAGTCTGATGTCAGAGTAGAAAAAGGAAATACTTAAATATCACCAATGTTCTGTTGATCTGTGCTGCTACCATTTTAATCAGAACCAGAAAGCCTAATCACTTGGACTTTATTTTTTAGCAAATATTTCTGCTATATTCATGACTATATGAATTGAGCACCACTTAGTAAATTGATAACTCTTTATACAGTACAAATGTTTTCTAGGCCCAATCACTTTGAACACAGCAAAATCTTCCCCAAAGTTTAAATACAAAGTAAGTATCTAGGGGACTTCCCTGGTGGCGCAGTGGTTAAGAATCCACCTGCCAATGCAGAGGACATGGGTTCAAGTCCTGGTCTGGGAAGATCCCTCATGCCACGGAGCAACTAAGCCCGTGCACCACAACTACTGAGCCTGAGCTCTAGAGCCTGTGAGCCACAACTACTGAACCCATGTGCCACAACTACTGAAGCCCGTGTGCCTAGAGCCTGTGCTCCGCAACAAGAGAAGCCACCGCAATGAGAAGCCTGCACACCACAATGAAGAGTAGCCCCCGTTTGCCGCAACTAGAGAAAGCCCGTGCCCAGCAACGAAAACCCAATGCAGCCAATAAATAAATAAATAAATATATGTATATATATATTTTAAAAGTAAGTATCTAGGCATTTTAAATTTTTATTAAAAAATATGTACATGAAGTAAAAACTTTAAGTACTATAAGAGCATATACCATGAAAAGAAAACATCTTCCTCTCCTTCACTCAATCCGAGGGCTTCCTTTTAGAGGTAAGAATTGTTAATATTTTCATGTACTTCCTTCCCAAATAAAGGTATGCACTCTTGTCAACTTTTAAGCTTTTTGATGCGTTAAATTTAACAGTCTGATGAGTGAAAACTTGCTGCTTTAATTTGCATATTCTTAATTATAGATGATGTTAAACATTTTTTCATGTATTAATTGATTTTATACACAGACACACGTGTGTGTGTTATATCGTTCTTTGATCATTCATCAAAGAAGCTATTATTCTTGTGGGGTCAAGAGAGATAGAAATCAAAGCCCTAAGCCTACCAAAGGGGGAGGTTAAGGCAAAAAAAGGGATGTCCCCACAATAAGCTGATCCTCAAAGGACTGTGCCCTCAAAATGAGGGTAAATGGGAAGTAGACTAGCCCTAGTTCAGAGTTAAATATTATGCTGGCATTACCTAATAAGTCTTTCAGAGAACTTTGAGCCTTGAATTTGGTGGTCATGGACTAGTTTTGCCTTCAGAAACCTGGAAGAAGGAACCCACTTCTCTTTGGAGTAAGGTACCTGCATCCAAAGTTTCAAATTGTTCAACATTTTTTTAAAAAAGCCAAACATAACCAGGCATGCAAAGAAACAAAACTCCATATGTTAGAACCTGCATATACAAGCAAAACAGAAGCAGACCCACAAAGAATCTCATACTAGAACCAACTATGCTTAGTAGTTTAAAGAAACAAAGGATGCACTTGAAGCTCTATCCAAGGAATAGGAAATTTTAAAAAGATCTAGAAAATCTGAAAAAGAGCTACACTCTAGGCTCTAATAGAAATAAAATAAAACAACCTAAATTTTTGAAAACTCTAAGAATATACTCAATAAGATAATGTTATCAATTTTCTGAAAAAATAGTAAAATGGTTCAGAAAATACAAAAGGCAATATGAAGAATTAAAAATAAATGGAAATGCAAAATGAATGGGTAAAAGATGAGGCAGATTAAGTGAGAAGGTGTAGAAGTGTTTAATTGAAAGCTCAGAAGAAAAGGAAAGAAATAATGAAGCAAAGACAGTATTTCAAGAGACAATGGTTAAGAGTTTTCTAGGATTGATTAAAGACATCAGTTTACAATTCAAAAAGTGCAATGAACATCAACTGGGATAAATTAAAAGAAATTCATACATAAATATATTGCAGTGAAACTAAAGAAAATCAAAGACAAAGAGAAAATACTAAAAGCAGCCAGAGGGAAAAAGATTATCTTCAGAGGACCCATGGTTAGAATTACAGCTAACTTTTCAACTGAAATAATGGAAACTAAAAAAACAATAGGATGGCTTCTTCAATATGATGAAGGGGAAAACAATGCCAACAAAGAATTCTACAGTTTTTCAGCACTTTTTGGTCTACAAATGTCTTTGTTTTGTCTTCACTTTTAAAGGATATTTTCAATGGGTAAAGGATTCTGAATTAGCCTTTTTTCTTTTCAGCACTTGCATAATGCCATTTTATTATCATCTGGCTTCCATAATTTCAGCTGAAAAGTTTGCGATCAGTATTATTAGTGTTCCTTTTAAGGTAATGTGTCTTTCTTTCTGTAGCTACTTTTATGATATTCCCTTTGCTTTGGTTTTCAGTAGTATTTGTATCACTAAGGGTTTGCTGAGCTTTGCTTAATTAAATGGATTTGTTAATTAATGGATTTGTTAATCCATTAAACCATGGATTAATGTCATTCATCATTTTTGGAAAATTCTCAACCATTATCTCTTAAATATCTTTTTACCCCATTATTTACCCTATTTCTAAGACTCAAATTACATGTATGCTGACCTTTTGACTGTGTCCCACATGGCTTTTTCTGTTTTGTTTCTCCCTACCGCATCTCACCCCCATTCTTCTTTGTTTCTCTCTGTGCTTCAGTTTGGGTATTTCCTGTTGATATGTCTTCAGGTTCACTAATCCTGTCTTCTGCTCTATCTATTCTACTGGTAAACTAACATGATTATTTTTTAATTTCCAATACTGTATTTTCAGCATAACATTGTTATCAAAACCTGACAAAGATAAAACAAATAGGCCAAGATATAGGCCGATTACACTTACAGATATTAATGTAAAATCCTAAATAAAAAATTAGCAATCATAATTCATGAGCACATTAAAAGAGACTTCACAATCAAGTGGACATTATTTCAGGAATGTGAAGATGGCTCACTATTAGAAACCCTATTGATATAGAATATATCTAAGAAGAAAAATTATATGATCCTCTCCATTGATGCTGAAAAGGAATTTGACAAAATTCAAAATATATTTTTTATTTAAAAACTCAATAAAATAGGAACTGAAAGAATTAAAACATAGTATAAGTAATTAAGACAGTATAAAGAGACAGATCAATGGAATAGAATAAAAAGTCAAAAAAGACCCAAATACACATTGGAATTCATTATATTATAAAAGCAGCATCTTGAATCATCGGTGTACTGACAAACTTTGTTTTTTAAAAAAGTGCTATTGGAACAACTTGGTAACCATACGGAAAAACATACCTCACATTTAACATCAGATAAAGCCAAGTGAATAAAATATTTAAATGTTCAATATGAAACTGCAAAAGTAGAAGAGTACACAGAAAAACTTCTTCATTGTTTTCAGGGGAAAGTTTTCTAACTGTGGCTCAAAATCCCTCCTAGATCCCTCCTAGAAAATTAAGAAATTTGATTACATAAAAATGAAAAAAGAAATTCTGCATGGCACAAAGTCATAAGCAAAAACAAAAGAAAACTAGGTAAAATACTTAATTCATATCTTAGACAAGGAGACTAAATCACCCATTACATAAATAGCTCTTAGAAATCAGTAAGACAATCCAATAGAAGAATGGGATAGAGTTGCAAAAAAAGAAATATAAAGGCCCCCTATATGTATTAAAAGATGCTCAATTTGAGCATCAACTCATAATAAAAGAAATACAACTAAAGATGTATTTATATACCATTTCCCCCCATCAGACTGTAAAACAAAAGTTTTAGATCATAATTTATAGTCAAGACTGTGGGGAGAAGGCACTCTTATATACCCTGTGGGAATGCAAAATGGTACTATTCTTCCCCAGTCCATGGAGTGAATTTGGTGGCACAGATCAAAATATCTATCAAAATTATAAAACTATCCTATGGCCCACTTCTAGGAATTTATCCTGTAGATAAGTCAGAACAAGATGAAGGGTATTCATTACAGCATTGTTCTTAATAACAATAGAGTGGAAAAGGCCAGAGCTCTCGTCAACAGAAGGCTGGTTATATAATCTGTGCTATACCTAAAAGCAGAATACTGTGCAGGTATAAAAAAGTACCCAGTAAATGGAAAGATCCCCAATATATATGATTAAGTGTAAAAAGCAAGGTTTAGAACAATTTACATAGTATGTTATTTTTGTGTAAGGTGAGAAAGTAAGAATATGCATTCATGTTTGCATCTATTTGTATAAAAGCACTGGAAAGATATACAAGAAAGCAATAAAATGAAAGAAGGGTCAGGTGAATGAGGTAGGATGGAAATAGTACCTTTCAATATATACCTTTAAAATATTGCTTTAATTTTTGACCATATGATTACATTACTCATCTAAAACTTTAATGTTAAAAGGACTACAGGGTATCCAGAAAACATGTAAAGGTGCTAGATAGCACTAGTAATGAGAGAAATGAAATAAATAAAAATAGAATAAAATACCATTTCATAACCATCAGATTAACCAATATCAAAGCGTTTGACAATGCTGTTTTGGCAGTATATTGGTAAGCACATAGAAAAACAAGAATTTTCATATACTACTGATGGAAATACAGATTGGTACAACCACTTGACCAATCAATTTAGTATCCAGTAAAACTCAAGATACATTTGCCTTATAACTCAGCAATTTCACTTCTAGCTATTTATCCCTAAGGACAATCTCACACAGCTACACAGGACATATACAAAGACACTCATTGCAGCATTGTTTGTAATTGCAAAAAACTAGGAACATCCTAATATTTAATAGGAGAATAGATAAATTACAGTATTTTCACATGCTGGAGCATGTCGCATTAGTTAAAATGAATCACAGCTATATATCCACGTGTTAAAATCCTTAAAACATAATGTTAAATGAAAAAGTCAAGATGGGAAATGGTATATACAGTATAATACCATTTATGTGAAGTTTAAAACTACTCAAGACAATGGTATGTATTGTTTATGGATAAGTAAATATGTAGGAATGGCATTAAAATGCACCCAATACAGCTCCCCTGAGAATTAAGACATGGGAGTTAAATCAGGAAAGAATAACAAAGCGACTCCAAATCTATAATCAATTTAGTTATCCATAAAATAAAACATCTGAAAGAAATGTATATAGCAAAATGTTGAGATGTGTTAAAATACAATGGTTGTTGATTACCTTATTTCTGTGCTTTTGCAAGTATTTGAAATATTTCATTGTTTAAAAAACTAATCAAGGAATTGGATTCAAGGGCTTACTTATTTCATACAAATCTAGGGGTCAGAGAGACTAATGTCATCAATTTGAGGTGTTCACTGCAAAACGTTCCTTCCCAGAAACATAACAAGAGCCACTGTCTTCTTTTCAAGAAGCATTTAATATTGATTTTTTCACTACTATCTTCCAAAAGTCATCAGGTCACAAAGTGAAGGAAGCAATAACTCTTGTCTTCCCCCATAGCTGTTGAAGAACTTGCTTTTCACACCCACTTTCATGAAGACAACCTTAAATAGGGTCCCTCTCCCCCGCTACTTAGACGACTGATAGGATGGAAAGGGTATTATGCCTGCGAGAATGGATGAAGTTGCTGTGCCTCATCATTAGTATTTTTTGTGCCCTTGAAGTGCCAGTTACCACTATAGTTTCTTTTCAATTTCTGAGGTTGAATCCTGCAGTCCCCGTAGATGAGGTTAGCCACAGTCATTTATTATGTTTTAGTAAAGACACATTTTGTGGAAAGTCTCATTACTTCTTGCCAATTTTGCTACTATCAGTCAAGCAAAAACAAATACGAACAAAACTAATTTTACCCAAAAAATGTGAAGCTAGCTATATACACAATACATTTCATACTGTGGTTCCAGTTATTTTCAGACAACGGAGGACACAGTAAATAAAATATATGAGTAGAGCCATAGATTCTCTAGGGAACTAGCAAGTTGATGGAAAGAGTGTTTCTCATCTCCTGGTCACAGCAGGGTCAAATTCACCACTCAAGTGAATTGCTGAATCAAACTTCTTTGGAACTGCTCCTTCTCTAAAGCATTCAGGAAACAAATTAAGCAACTTGACTGGGCTTAGCCAGCACACCAGTGGCAATGCCAAAATCAGTATTCTTAATCTGCACAGAAAGCAGTTTAGGATTATAGAAAGCATGCTGGCCTCAGAGGGGGCCAAAGACCTGTACTTCAGTGTATAGTCATTTAAGCCTCTGGGCCTCAGTTTACTCACCTCTAAAATGAAGGGAGTTACAGAGATGGGCTCTAATGTCCCTTTAAGTACTAACACCTAATAACTTGAGAGTCTTCACTTGTTATGTAATTTTCAAAAACATTCCACCTCCCTAAACAATCTCTGACCATCAGTATATCCTAACTTCTGCCATTCCCTGTCCTAAACTGTTAAATACGAGACAAAGAAAAGAAAACTAGGTCAAGGAATATTTGCATTGGCTCTAAAGCCATTTTAAAAACATTTGGGTCTTTTACAACAACTATGTTTTGCTAGATTTTGTAACTATAATGGCACATGTTTATAATTCATTATGATAATCACACAATTGACACAAAGCTCATACAGGTAAATTTGCATAGGTATATTCAGATACATATTATTTAACAGTTTCAACTGCAAGATATCACATCATGCTCAATTACTATATTATATTTTGGTACTTGTTTATTAGCCTTTAGGAGGAAAAAAAGAATTTCTTCACGGTTTATTAGAGTAAAATATATAATTAACCATAAAGCTGCTCTGTGAAGTACTAATATTATGATTGCTTGTATATTTAATAATAATACATCATCACACCTTTGGGGAAAAGAGCCTATTTGCCAACTTCTGATCCCTGAATTGAAATATCTCCCCTTCAGTAAGAGACCTAATACTTTAAAAAAATTACTGAATAAGTGCATTAGCTCTATTTCCTAATTATACCAGTAGTTAATGTCTCCTCTAAGTGACAGCAACTTCACCTGGTATTAAAGAAAAAACACTGCTATGCTCCTACTTCTAGTGCTCATTCAAGTAACCAAAATTTCAGTAAGAATGTCTTTTTTAAAAGCCTATTCTAAATGCTATTTCCTTGAACTCTTAGATTATATAAAGTTTCTCAATACCCGGTTGAAAAGTGTAAAACTTAAGCAACTAACCATTTATTTGTCTCCTAATAGTCAATATTTTCACCTCTCAGTTTTAATGAAATGATAGAACTAATTTACTCATTGTTCTGATTTTGTTTTAGTTTGGTTTTTGCTTTGTTTCATTGTTATCAAGGTAGCCTTGAGAAATTGTATTCTCAATCTCTTCTGGACGGATTAGTTTGTAAAAGGTACCAAATTACTTCAGCTCTTTCTCTGAAAGTTTTAGACTATAATAAAAAGGTAACTAAATCATTCCTGGGGTAAAATCGATTGCTTGAATAAGCTTGATTTTACTACAGAAGGGCGTACACAGGAGGAAAGGAGGGGAGAGTTCTGGTTTAGGAAAATGCTAATGAGTAAAGTATCAGATATTGGTGAAATTTACACTTGACCTCCTTAATTACTAGAGCACTGGATCAAACTCTGGTTGTCAAGAAAGCAAAATCTCCCAGCTGCATTTAATCAAGAATATATCCAGTGGAGGACCAGCAATGGAAGGGCATAAACACAACTGTTAGAAAGGTGATTGAGTACTTCCTGCTGAGGAGTATCAATGTTCCTCCTTCTGGAACATTGACGAAGTATAAAGAAAAACCGATGCTAAATTTCCCTCCTCAAATCAATTCATACTTCAAACAGCTGCAGAAAGTTCAGTGAGATGCTTATTTAGTGAAATGAGAAGCCAATGGTCAAGGCTGCTTGGAAAAGCTCTGTGATTAACTGTGTTTAGGTAGTCATTACTGTTTTTCACTCATGAAAGGTTATAGATCCTGGTCACTGATAAGGCACAATAAAGATGAAAGAATATCCTTATCAGCAGTTCATTTCATGTAAGGAAAATTGCTGCAAGACAGTTTACCTCTGTCTGCAATCTTTAGAAAATGACTTTATTCATAAATCAAATTTGACACCAGCACCTCAGGGTATGGAAATCAACTTTTCCATGCATTATTAAATTTTAATACACAAATACTCATTTCCTTTAGCACAGGACTATAAATGTAAGTATGGGTGTCAATCCAAATATTTCCATAAAAGTAAAATCCAGATTGAGGGCCACTGGGAGAACGTAGCTACATTTCAAAGTCAACAGATTAAGGGAGTAAAAATGCACATGTAGTAATACAAGAGATTAGGGAGATGATCCACTATATAGGAACAAGCACTACACGTGAGTTGAGAGTCTGAGTGTGGGGGTTTTTTTTGTTTTTTTTTTTAATTTATTTTTTTGGCTACTTTGGGTCTTCGTTGCTGTGCACGGGCTTTCTCTAGTTGTAGCAAGCAGGGGCTACTCTTCGTTGTGGTGCACAGGCTTCTCATTGCAGTGGCTTCTCTTGTTGCACAGCATGGGCTCTAGGTGTGCGGGCTTCAGTAGTTGTGGCACGCCAGCTCTAGAGCGCAGGCTCAGTAGTTGTGGCGCATGGGCTTGGCTGCTCCACGGCATGTGGGATCTTCCTGGACCAGGGATCAAACCCGTATCCCCTGCATTGGCAGGCAGATTCTTAACCACTGCACCACCAGGGAAGTCCCAGAGTGTGGGTTCTAACTGTGCTTCTGACTACTTATAGGAGTCATGGGCAAGTCACTTAATTTCTTAGGGCTTCAGTTTTACACATGCAAACAAATCTAAGGACTAGATTATCACTGAAGTCTTCTCTCAAGTTTTGATTCTATTGATCCATGGGCAATCTAAGCCTGTTGGTCTCAAAACTCAACCAAGTAAAATATTTTGACATTATACCCCCAACATATATAAGCTTGTTTGTTTATAAATTATACCCATATACTAGAATAGTCACATGTCAATTGTATTAAAAATACAACCCAAAATATTAAAAAAAGGATGAGATAATAAACAATATTTTAAAGATAATTTATTTGATATATTTACCAATTTACCAACGATTAATTATTTTAGTGAGAGCTAAAACATTGACTAAGCTTCATTCTTTTTTAAACTCCTGATTTAAAATGTTGTGATATAGTCATCTGAAAAAGGTAATTCTAAGGCCACAACTTTTTCCAATACTTCATTTTAGGGGCTGACATAAACAAAAAATGATACCTCACAAAGACATGGAGATCCAGATGGAAGAAATATATCACTGACTGAGTTTATTAACATTCATTTTTTTCCACTTTCATCCACTAGTAACACTAATAACACAAAGGGCTTTGTTGAAATTCAGCTAATAATTTTCCCATAAAGGTAACAGTTACTTCACAGTCAAACAGAAAATTCAAACTCAAATATATCAGAAATTGCATTCAACATAAAAGGACTGAAGAGTACTATTAAAAGACAAAGCTTCTCAGACTGGATTAAAAAACAACCTGGTGATACTTCCAAGTGTCACACTTTAAATATGAGGACACCGAAAAGTTGAAAGAAAAAGGATGAACAGAATATACTACGTACACACTAATCAAAAGAAAGCTGCTGTACTAAACAAATATCAGATCAAGCAGTCTTTGATGTCAGAAATCTTATAAATGATTGAGAATCATTTCATAATGATAAAATAGTTAATTCAACAGTAAGTTATAACAAACCTAAATGTATACACACCAAGCATCATAGCCTCAAAACATATAAAATGAAAACTGATATCACCAAAAAAGAGAAATACAAAATTCACAATCATAGTTGTGGATTTTAATGACATCTTCCAATAACTAATAAAATAAGAAGAAAAACATTAGTAGAGATACAGACTGAACAATATGATTATTAACAAACTTGACCTAATTGATACTTGAGGAACTTGTACTCTTTTCAAGTACATGGGCTCATTTACCAAAATGGAACACATTCTGGGCCATAATGTAAGTCTCAACTATTTTCAAAGATAGAAATCATACAGAATTTGTTTTCTGTCACTAGTGGAACTCAACTGGAAATCAATAACAAAAAGAAAACTAGAAAAATTCCCAAATGTTTAAATACTAAGCAACACACTGCTAAGTAGCCCATGGATCAAAGAAGAAGTAAAAATGGAAATTCTAAAATACTGTCAATTATGTGTTAATGTAAATGAAACATATAAAAACATATGGGCTGAAGATATAGTCAGGTTTGGAGGAAAATTTATTGACTTAAATGCATATATTAGAAAAGAAGAAAGGTTAAAAATCAGTGCTCTAGGCATCTCTCCTAAGGTTTAGAAAAAGTACAACAAATTAAACCTACAGAAAGTAGAAGGAATGAAATAATAAAGGGTAGAAATCAATGATACTGAAAAGAAATGAACAATAGAGAAAATCATCAAAAGTTGGTTCTCTGAATAAAGCCCTAATAATACAGATCAAGAAATAAAAAGATACAAATTACCAATATCAATAATGAAAGAGGAGATATCACTATAGGTCCTACAGACATTACACAGATTATAGTTATTATAAACAATTTTATGCCAGCAAATTTAAAATTTTAGATTAAATGGGAAAATTCTTTGAAAAAGTTTACCAAAAATTACATAAGAAAAAATAGAAACATCTTAGTAGATCTATATCTGCTAAAGAAACTGAATCAATTTTTAAAAGGCTCTAGACCCGAATGGCTTGAACAATGAATTTTTCAATCATTCAAGGAAGAAATAACATGAATCTTAAAAAAATTTTTCCAGAGAGAGTTTTAAAACAGAATAATTCTCAACTTGTTTTATGAGACCAATTTGTTTTTTCAGACCAAAGACAAAGGCATTTCATGAAAACAAAATTACAGGCAGACCAATCTTTCTCATGAATTTGGTTGCCAAACTCTCAAAGAAAATATTAACAAATCTAATCCAGGTATTTATTAAAATGATAATGGTTAAAACTTACATTTATCCCAGAATATAGCAGGGATTTAGTATTTGAAATTCAATCTGTGCATTAGAAGAATAAAAGTGAAATAATACATAATCATCTCAACAAAAGCAGAAGTAATTGATAAAATTCAAAACACATTCAAGATTGAAAGTCTTAGAAACCTAGAGATAGAAGGGAATTCACTTAATCTGATAAAGAGTATCCACTAAAGTCATCATACTAATTCATGAAACACTGAGCACTTCCCCTCTGAGACTGAGAACAAGAAAAGGATGTTCAATCACTATCATCATTTCCATTGATCACTGTACTGAAGGCCTAACCTATGCAAGAAATAATAACAAAAGGCTAAAAATTTAAAAAGAAGAAAACTATGATTATTTGCAGATGATTGATTGTATATAAACAAAATCCAATATCATCTACAGATAAATCATGAGCTAATACGTAAATTTATCAAGGTCTGTAGATAAATGATCAACATACAAAATTCAGTATTTTGATACATTCACAAAAACTTAAAAAATAAAATTAGAAAAAAACACACTAGTTATAAAAGAAAAAAATGATAAACTGTATTTCATCAAAATTAAATTACTTTGCTAATGAAAAGACCCTGTTAAGAAATTAGAAAGATAATCCACTGATTGTGAGAAAATATTAACAATAATAATTTCTGAAAGACTTGTATGGAGAATATACAAAAACTACAGGTCAATAACAAAATGATAAATTACCCAATAAAGATTGGGCAAAAACCTTGAATACACACCTGAGAGTAGAAGATAAAAATAGAAGCACATGAAAAGTTACTCAACATTACAAGTCATTAGGGAAATGCAAATTTAAACCAGAAGAGATACCACTTCACTTCCACTAGAATGACTCAAATTAAAACAAAACAAATGAACAAACACAACAAAACATAAATAGACTCAAAGATACAGAAAACAAACTGGTGGTTGCCAGAGGGGAGGGGACAGATGGGCAAAATAGGGACAGAGGATTAAAAGGTACAAACCTCCAGCTAGAAAGTCAATGTCACAGCTCATGCAACTCAGTATCAAAAAAACAAACAACCCAATCAAAAAATGGGTGGAAGAACTAAATAGACATTTCTCCAAAGAAGATATACAGATGGCCAACAAACACATGAAAAGATGCTCAACATCACTAATTATTAGAGAAATGCAAATCAAAACTACGATAAGGTATCACCTCACACTGGTCAGAATGGCCATCATCAAACAATCTACAAACAATAAATGCTGGAGAGGGTGTGGAGAAAAGGGAACCCTCCTGCACAGTTGGTGGGAATGCAAATTGATACAGCCACTATGGAGAAAAGTATGGAGGTTCCTTAAAAAACTAAAAATAGAACTACCATATGACCCAGCAATCCCACTACTGGGCATATACCCTGAAAAAAACGTAATTCAAAAAGACACATGCACCCCATGTTCACTGCAGCACTATTTATAAGAGCCAGGACATGGAAGCAACCTAAATGTCCATAGACAGATGAATGGATAAAGATGTGGTATATATATACAACAGACTATTACTCAGCCATAAAAAGGAATGAAATTGGGTCATTTGTAGAGATGTGGATGGACCTAGAGTCTGTCATACAGAGTGAAATAAGTCAGAAAGAGAAAAACAAATATCGCATAATATCGCTTATACATGGAATCCAGAAAAACGATACGGATGAACTTATTTGTAAAACAGAAATAGAGACACAGACGTAGAGAACAGACGTATGGATATTGGGGGGGGGGAAGGGGGTGGGATGAATTGGGAGAATGGGATTGCCATATACACACTACTATATATAAAATAGATAACTAATGAGAACCTACTGTATAGCACAGGGAACTCTACTCAGTGCTCTGTGGTGACCTAAATGGGAAGAAAATCCAAAAAAGAGGGGATATATGTATACGTATAGCATATGTATACATATACCATATGTATACGTATAGCTGATTCACTATACATAGCAGAAACTAACACAACATTGTAAAACAACTATATTCCCAAAAAAATTAATTTAAAAAATAAAAATAAAAAAGCCAATGTCACAGGGATTAATGTACAACATAGTGAATATAGTCAATAACATTGTAATAACTTTGTATGGTGACAGATGGTCACTTGACTTACCGTGGTGATCATTTTGCAATACATAAAAATATCAAATCACTATGTTGTACACCCGAAACTAATATTAATATTGTAAGTCAATTATACTGCAATTTTTAAAAAAACACATGACCAAGAGCTGGTGAGGATGTGGAGTAACTGGAACCCTTAAACATTGCTGGCGCGAATGTAAAATGCTTCATCCACTTTAGAAAACTTTTTGGAAGTTTCTTATAAAGTTAAGCATATAACTACTCTATGATATAGCAATTCTACTCCCAAATATTTACCCGAGAGAAATCAACGCATATGTACACACACACACACGACTTGTACAATAATGGTTATTAAAAGTTTATTCATAATAGCCCAAAACTTCAAACAATTCAGTTACATTAACAGGAGAATGGATAAACTATGTATAACCAAACAGTGGAATACTGCTCAGGAGTAAAAAGGGAATTGCCAATACACACAACAATATGAATAAATTTCAAAAACATTATGTTGAATGAAAGAAACCAGACACAAAAGAGTATATACTGTATGAGTACATTTATCTGAAGTCCAAGAACAAGCAAAACTAATATAAGATGATAGAAATCAGAATCTCTGGGATGGCGGATGGAGGGATTGACTGGAAAGGGGCATGAGGGAACTTTGTGAGGTGATAGATGTTTTATATCTTGAATGTGCTACACAGGTATTTACATTTGTCAAAATGCATCAAACTGTACATTTAAGATCTGTACATCTTATATCTAAATCATACCTCAATTTAAAAAGTAATAGAAGAATCACTTACAGGATCATCAAAGATGAATGAATATATAGGAATAAATCTAATCAAAATGTTCAAGACTTATACCCAGAAAACTGCTGCTGAGAGAAATTAAATAAAACCTAACTACATGCAGGGATAAACTGTGTTTATCATATACAGAAAGGACTGCAAACTAGTGGGAAAGGATGAACTACTGAATAAATATTGCTGAATAATGTGAAAAAAGACATAAATTAAAAGCAGCTTTAAGTAGCACATTAAACTGGAGATTGAAATAACTAAAATACTCAATAAAACATTTTTCAAACTACTTTAAAACTGATCACTAACCTGATAGGAAAATAAGGACATTAAAGCAAAGTGAAGAATACCAGGAAATAATCTAGTGCCAAGGTTGTCTTTTGCCCTAGTGGACTTTGTTAACCCTTGAACTTCTGTTTTAACTATTGCATTGGGTGCCTAGGACAGGACATAAAGTCCAGGGCCTGCCCAAAGTAACGATGCTAAATCCAGAAACTACAAAACACAAAGAGGCATAAGATAATGATGGGGTTCAGAACACACTACCACAAAATATGGCACCTTGGCATATTAAATATTTCAAGCTGAAGGAATATAAGAAATGGCAAGTGCAAGAGGGATTTTCTTAACTTCCCCTGAAGCAGGTCACAAGATCCCCCATGTGAGAGGTGCCCTCCAACACCAGGTAGAAAGAAGCATGCGTATCTTCAAATATAGAGGGACATCAAGAGGAGCCTGAATAAACAGGCCTTACTGTCTCCCCCAGTTTGCTACTCTTAGCTCATGTCATTTTTTTGTCCTATCACGTTTTCCCACAACTCGCCATCCTTCATTGAACCAGCATAAAGGAATTCAGATTTTACTACTTCTTCAGATCTTCATTTCCTTATGAAGGCTCCCATATCATGTAAAACTTACATTAAATAAATTTTTATGTTCTTCTCTTGTTAACCTGTCTTTTGTTACAGGGGCCCCATCTTAAAAACCTAAACGGGTAGAGGAAAAAGACATTTTTCCTCCTCTACAGATACCATGATTGAAAAACCATAAGAAACAACAAACAGCAAAATAAATAAATAGATGAGCAGACTTAATACGTTTGAATTACCACATACACAATATAAATGTTTAATATATTTAAGAAATAAGAGGGAAACATGAAAAATAAAAGAGTAGACAGCAATCAGATTTGACAAGAACCAAATAAAACTTTCAGAAATTAAAATAATTACAATAATTGAAAAATTAAAACTCAGCAAGTGAGTCTTCGCTGACGAGGGAATTATTGAATGGGACAATGGATAGGAAGAAAGTATCCAGAGAAGTCTACAAAAAAATGGAAAACATAAAATAGAGGTTAAAAGTAATACATAACAGACTAATAGTAGAGTAAGTAATAGAATAATAAAGTAGTTGGAATTCCAGAATAAGATAATAGAATGGAGATGAGCCAATAACCCACATGGAGAAAAAAAAAGAAACATGGTCTGCACTTGACACATATGCAAAAATGAAATCAAAGATAAATCATTAACTTAAACTTGCAGCTAAAACTACTGCCCTTCTAAGAGTAAACACAGGAGAACATATTCATGATCTTGGAAAAGGCAAAGATTTCTTAGCAAGAAGGCAAAAAGCATTAATCTTGAAAGAAAAAAAGGGCTTCCCTGGTGACACAGTGGTTAAGAATCCACCTGCCAATGCAGGCGACACGGGTTTGAGCCCTGGTCCGGGAAGATCTCACATGCCGCGGGGCAACTAAGCCCGTGCGCCACAACTACCGAGCCCACGCGCCGCAACTACTGAAGCCCGCGTGCCGAGAGCCCATGCTCCGCAACAAGAGAAGCCACCGTAATGAGAAGCCCGCCCCCACTCGCTGCAACTAGAGAAAGCCCACATACAGCAACGAAGACCCAATGCAGCCAAAAATAAATAAATAAAATAAATTTTAAAAAGTTATTGCATTTTAAAAAAATGATAATACAGATTTCAAAAAAATTAAAAATGTTAGCTCATCAAATATCATTAAGGAAATGAAAAGGCAATCTACAGACTGGTAGAGAAAATTAACAACACATATACTTGACAAATGACTAGTATTCAGAATAACAAGCTGTAAAGTACTCTTACAAATTAATGATAAAAGGAAAAACAACTCAAAAATGAGCAAAAGACTTCAACACTTAATTTTAAAAGATATATGAAAAGCCAGCAAGTACATGAAAAGGTGTTCAACATCATTAATCATTAGAGAAATAAAAACTAAAACCACTAGAAGGCATCACTTTATACATCCAGTATACCTAAAATGAACAATACAACACTATGGGTAGGCGAGGGTGTGAAGCAACTGGAACTCCCAAGCTTTGCTGGTGGGAGTGTAAAATGGCACTACTTTGAGAAGCTGACATCCCTGGTGGGTTATGTACTGTGCTTTTAATCTTCCACTGTTGGGTTACATGGGCCAAAACATCCCCCTTTTGCTTAAGCTAGTCCAGGTTAGGTTTTTCTTACTAGCAGCCAGTGAATTGTGGACAACACTAAAAGATAAATATAGATTGTGCCACTGATTATGAGTTGTTATGCTGGGCAGTGTGGAGCCAGGACCACTTAACCACACATCCTTATGCAAGGGCTTGATTGGTCCTGCTCAGATAAGCATCCACAAAGTCAGCAACTCTGAACTATGACCTAGGCATCATTTGTTGCTTTTTCCCTGACTGTGCACTTCTGTTTTCTCCCTACAGTGCCCTTCTGATGCAGACAATCTGGGTCAATCAACATAAATGGGTAAAAAAGAAGTGAGAAGGAAATGAGAAAAATCATGAAATAATAAATAGTAGTAATAAATATTAATTTGAAAACCAACTTCGGAGACTTGCATAACGTACATACAGTCTACATGACCATAGATTAAATATTTGCAAAAACAATAAGTGAATTTTCATTACTACCCTGGGTGGGGCCTTCAAGAAAATAATGCTAGCAGCAATAGACAAAGTCCTAGATTTAAGTAAGACATTTGCATATTCTAAGGATTAAAGTAACCGGATCTTACATCCAGTTAGAGGACACACACAAGAACATTCTGAACTCGGGTCTGTATTTTTTAAATGTTAGACAAATGCAGCAGTAAATGGAAAACCCATGTGTTATTACGTTACCTTCAAGTTTCCATTTACATATAAATAACCTCAATCTACCAGTGTAACTTCTGGGTATAGGTTTCTTCGGTTCCTTCTGAGCCCTATATTTCTCAGGCTTTCAAGCACAGGAGAAACTGGTAGGTGGGATTTATATGTGGCTCAGCATCATTTCTGCTGGAGGCATTCAGTCTTTAGTTCTTTACCTTGTGGGTCTTAGCTTACTCTAACGCAGCCAAAATAACCATTTCCTGTTTTGCCTCATTATTTTTTCCATCTGACCTTTCTTAAAATGTAGAACTTTTAACAAAGAATAATACATACCTGTGTCGTAATACACAATAAGTTTTTCACTGTGATTGCCCACAGTCTGTGGCTCAAAATCCACTTCCAGTTGCATGGACTCTCCTACATTAAGAGTTCCAACAGATGGCTCTACAGAGAAGGGCCTGCAACACACACGGAGACACATCATCAGAACACATTCCTATATGTACACATATAGCTGATTCACTTCCTTGTACAGCAGAAACTAATGCAACATTGTAAAGCAATTATACGCCAATAAAATTAAAAAAAGAACACATTCCCGACTAGTGTGAGGGGGAAGGGGAGAGGAGACATGAGTTCCAGTTCTGCAGACAACACAGACCCAACACGACAATCCAGTGATTCAGAAGTATACTTTTCCCTTAATGTGAAAGAACTTTAGTGTTAATATTAAAATAACATTAATAGAACAACAAATGTAAGAAAAACTTAAATGATGCATAATATTCTTGTTTGTATCCTTGCCATTTAGCCATTCTTTTAACATTCACTGAGTGATTCCAGAAAAGGACAGACTTATAACGTGTACGCAAATACTGTAATTTGCAAAAGAACAGTCCCTTCAAAGGGATAAAAATCAAGTTTTGCAAGAGTTCAGCGAAGAGAGGGTTTTATGATGGAAAAACATACCAGAGTCTCAAAAGGAAAGTGATCACACAATCACATGAGGATAAGGTGAGGGCAGTCTAACAAAGGGTCTTTTTAAAAGGGGGGAAGGGGTGTAGGGAAACTACAAGAGATGATGCAATTGCCCAGGGTTGTTAACAGTAGAACTGTTACCACCTCTAGGCCCAAAGAGCCAAGGAGAAGGAATGGTTTTGAAACCCACCAGAGTCCTAAGAGAAGGCTGCCTTATGAGGCTCAAAGGGCTTTAGTTAAGAGAGACAGTCAGCCCAGGAGGCCTCACACATAGGACACTAGGGGGAAAAGTGTCTTGACCTCACATCCTTTGCCTGATTGCCTGCTGGGACTCCCACTGACTGAACCCAACCAGAAGCCAAAGGCATGGGAGCCTATTGACCTCTGCCATATAGGTTAGCTTCCTGGGTGAGAGTAAGCTGGAGAAGGGTGGAGAGCATTTGGAAAGGCAAACTGGGGACACCTGTGTATTGAAAATAGAATTTGGGCATGCAGACCTTATGGGGAGGCAGGGTGGATCTGGGAACAGGAAACAGTTGATTTTAATTGTCCTGGAAAGGAAGAGTAAGAGAGAAGCTGGATCTGATCATGAAGTACCTTAAATAACTTACAGAGCTCTTCCTTCTAAACAGGAAACCCAGCCCTTTTAATTATTTTCATGGTCCATTTCACTTCTTTAAATTGCCAGTTTTTCAAAGTAATGTGTTGGACAATGTATCTGGCAGGCTAAGCTGTTTCTGATTATTTACTTCTACCGCAACTGTTTTTAGTCTTCATTCCTTAAACCTTCCCTTAGATAATGAACTTAATTTCAGAAAACCTAACCTCTCTTCTATGAGGGTACGGAGCTTACAGCATGGGTAGCACTTGGTGGTACCTGAAATGATCACTGCAGGACCTCGAGTGCTTCCTACCACGGGCAATTGTTTCTTTTCTCTGGTGCCCTCTATTTGGATTGCCCTCTCCTTTCACTACTTTCCCATTCCTTTGTCTGTCCTTTTCCCATACCTTCAGCACCGAAACTCCAATGAACTCCAGGCACTGCTGTAGGGGCACCATGAGGTAGTAGTTACTAGCCTGGAGCCAAATGAATAAGTTCAAAACCCGGATCAGCCATGAGCTTGGGTAAGTCCCTGAACATTCAGTTTCCTCATCTGTAAAATGAGGATAACGACAGCACCTATTTCACAGGGTTGTAGTGAGGATTAAAGGAGTTGATAGAGGTAAAGTGCGCAGAATAATGTCTGGCATGTAGGAAATGCTAAACAAATGTTTATTATTATTTTTGTTACTGCTATCGTTATCTCCCTCATTGGCAGCTGGAGGATGATCTTGGGTATTCAGATGAGTTCAGGTTTTTATCATCCTCCTCTCAATCCTTCACACTGCTCTAGAGACATTGTAAAAAACACACACACACAGGACATAACACATCAATCTCTTGTTCAAACACCTTCAGTGGCCCCCATAATTTATGTAATAAAGTTCAAAGCCCTTGACATTTGAGGTCCCACACAATCTACTCCCAACTAGTTTTGGCCTTCTCCTTAAACAGATACATCTGTCCAAATACATTATACACCTGTCACATTCCATGTCAGACTGGGGTGGGACGAGATGGCAGGGCTTTAGTCTCTACACCCATAACCTTCCCCAGCACTGCACCTCCTCTTCCTTCCAACAAGATAGTGCCCCCTACATAGACATTCCAGAACTGCTCGGGTCAGATAGGAACATTCACCGTTTTCCATGTCATACTCCTTCCAAAGTCACCCATCATAGCCCAGACTCAAAGCTACCTTTTAAATAGAATCTTTCCTGATTCTCTCTCTTATTAATAATGTCTCCTTCCTCTCAGAGGCTATAACTTTATTTTTACTTCTTACTTTAGCTCACCTTGTACAATAATAAGTTTTCATGCCTGTCTCTCCCAATAGCTAGAGACTCTTGAGATGAAAGGAAAGAGAAAGCAAACAAAATTTCATTAGCACATACTCTATGCTGGGTACCACAGTAGGCACTTTACATATGTCAATTCTTTTAATCCTCACAAAATCTTGAGAAAGTAGGTCTTGTTATTTGCATTTTAGATACGAGAAAGTAGATGCTCTAAAAGGGCAGGCAACTGGCCCAAAGCTACCCAACTAGGTAGTGGTAGAGCAGGGATGGAAGCCTGCCTTCAAGTTTTTTCTGTCTCCCCAAACCATCCCTGAATGTGGAAGCCACCTGGTTAGATTCATCTTTGTGTCTCTCACCACCCCATGCATAGCTCTTTACTCATAGGAGCCTCTCAAAAGAGGTTGTTAAATTGAATTATAATCAACTTTTAAAGGGAAATTTAAAATATCTCTAATCTTTATTTAATCTTTATAACACCTTGGTGGAACAGAAAAGGAGCAGACTTTTGGTATCTCAAGAATCTCTGCTTGATGGAAGATGAAGGTGAGTCTCACCATCTTTAAAGTTCTTTCCTTCCTTATGGCCTCAGGAAGAATCTGAAGAATTGAGAACTGGCCCCAGTTTCCTGGCTTTGGGAACAACATTGTAACATTCTCTTCTACCTCTGCTTCACCAGTTCCTAATATTTTTCTCCCTACACTGTGCTTTTTTTTTTTTTCAAACATTTCTTAGTAGCAAAATAACAGTTTTGAAATGAATTGGATAGTATTACATTACAGAACCTAAGCTAATTTTCTATGGACAAAGGGACTCTTCTTACGACCTCCAGAAATCCTAATTCCATACAGTGGTAACAGATTCTTCCCTTTTGTGCTAATTGTTGGGTTTATATTACACTAAACTTCTTCAGTGGTTAGAAAATCACCTGGGATAGCCATTGCTACTTAGAGCTGCCTAAGCTTTCTCTATAAATCAGACATTAATTGGATAGAGTGTGTTAAGTTCTGGTGCTTAAACATTGTCTATAATTTGATTTTGTATTTCATTTTACTAGAGGCAGACAGGCTGAAAAGGCTAGAGAAAAGGCTAGAGAATACCAAGTACCAGAAAATGATATTACAGAGAGGTAAAAGGTGCTGTTCCTCCAGGGTATAAAGCTGCCTCTGTCTACCAGAATGTCTGGTTTTGATATCACATCCTCATTAATACCGAATACTTGATTAGGGAGGGAACTCGGGTTTGTGTAAAATCGTGAGCCACAAGAAAGATTTTGAGTCTTTGTTCAATCCACTACGAACTGCTCTTAAGAACTAAAATTATTCCATTCAAATGATTCAATATTTTAGCAGAAGACTAAATACTGGTTCTATTATATTAAACATTGAATATAAAATTAGTATTTTTCCTTCAGATAACCTTTCTTATTAACTGATTCCTAAATCGAGATTTTAGATTTTGAAATTACTCCTTAATTCTTTCTATTTCACCTTCCAAAATTAATCCTACTTTAATAGTCAAAGTTATTCTGGTACCTACTAGAGTTTTAGGTCAAATCTGTAATAAAGTTGAAGAGTAATTGTTTATGTTCTCTGTATACTTTATAGCACACTGAGGCTCCTTTTATTAGTGTAAAAAAACACTATGCCTCTTTTATAGTACTTGGAGCATGTTTTTTTATTTTAAATTATTGTAGAGGTTTATAGTTGTAGCTCTGCTGTTGTAATATATTGTTGGTTAGGCATCCTATAAACATTTATTGAGCACTTATTTATTCTAGACACTTTGCTAGATGCTGGGGACATACAAATGAAAAGATACAATCCTTGCATTTGAGAAGATCACTTTCTAATGGGAGCAACAGACACATAAAGTTTTATTTTTTATAATTTATATGAACCTGACCACTTATAAACTTTACCATTAATTAAATCATTATTTCAATGAAAAGAATATGATTTGTTTTTTAAACAATTTCCTGTGAGATATTATTTCTAACTGTATAATGACTACAAAAGCAGCAAGACCAAGAGTATAGACCCTATGTTTTTGACTCCAAATTCTCAAACTACATATACTGCTCCACTATGTCTATTGACAATCATGTTGTCAGTGAAAGAGTGGTCCTCAGCCCTGTCTGGGCAACACAATCACCTGTGCATTTTTCAGAATGGATACTCGTCAGGGGATCCCCCCAGACATTCTGATTCAATAAAATGTGACCACAAATTCAACTGCATTCTTTCTCATTGTAGTCATTAGGGCTTTCAGTTGCAAACAACAGAAACCAATTCTGGCTAACTTAGACAGAAAAGGGATTTATTGGAAGGATTTGAGGTAGCTCACAGAATTGACATCATGGTTGGATTACATGCATTTTGTGGAAAGAACATAAAAGTACCATTTTGTGCAGAGTCTAAACAGGAAAACAAAAATAAACAGGAAATTTAATTGAAGGACTTGGTTACACAGAAGATGAAAGCTATGAAAAGCCCAACTTAAGATGGTGAGATAGCTCAGGGATTAGTAATAGCGGTAAGCCATTTCCACCACTGGGCTGGAGACAAAAGGAGAGGAGGAACTATTAGCAGATCCTGGGGACCTGGCAGAAGTTGGAACCATGGCAGGTCTGTCTGACATGAGCTAGAACCACAGAGGAGATGCAGCTGCTTGCTGGGGACTCTACTGAAGTTAGAGAGGGAGGAAGAGAAATACTCTGACTTCTTCCTACTCTCCAACCTCCTTCTAGTGCCCTCCACTGGTCAAACCCAGGTGGAATCCAGCAGGTCGCGGAGGCTAGAGGGGCTAACACAGCCCAACATAGATACTGAGCAAAGCCTGGGAAGGGCAAGGAATGGATCTTGAGGTAAACAAGGCCAGAACTGGCCCATGTTTGTTTTAATCCAAATTTTGCTATTAACTTACTGGGGGAACTTGGCTAAGTCATTTACCTTCTCAGACCTTACTTCTTTCATCTGTAAAATGGGAATGTTGGACTAGAGTTTCTAATGTCATTATGATTTCTGGCTAGTCCTTGAGTTAGCTCACCATTTTACCTTAGAAGTGTTTCTACATTGGGAAAAGATGATTCACATTCACAGTTACATGGATGTAAAAGTTTTAGATCTTTTCCTGCAACTTCACACTATTAAATCTGTGATTTTGTTTCACTTTACATGAATGTATTGCCAATTATGTATAGTTTTTAAGATTCAGCCGAACAGTCCAGGAAGATATGCTGCCTGTGCTTGTTTTTCCACCTTAGGTGGACTCTCTTTTTCATTGGAACAATACCAATGTCACAGGAAGTTTTTTTTTTTTTTTTTTTTTTAAATTATTATTTATTTATTTATTCATTCTTGGCTGTGTTGGGTCTTCGTTTCTGTGCGAGGGCTTTCTCCAGTTGTGGCAAGAGGGGCCACTCTTCATCGCGGTGCGCGGGCCTCTCACTGTCGTGGCCTCTCTTGTTGCAGAGCACAGGCTCCAGACGCGCAGGCTCAGTAGCTGTGGCTCACGGGCCTAGTTGCTCCGTGGCATGTGGGATCTTCCCAGACCAGGGCTCGAACCCGTGTCCCCTGCATCGGCAGGCAGGTTCTCAATCACTGTGCCACCAGGGAAGCCCCACAGGAAGTTTTTAATGTGTATTATGGATGGTGGTTATGAAAGTTCTTTTTTTTTTTTTTTAATCAAAAGAGATTGGTTCTTTCTAAGTCATGGTGAGCCAGTTGAACAACTTGCTCCCTTCCCTTCAATCAAAATATGAGTCTCACCACGAAATGACAAACAAAGCCTTTATAAGCACTTTGACAATGTCAGGAGACACTGATTCTCAAAAGAATTTTTCCTTTGCCTCTGATGGTTGATTTATCTAAAGTGGGTCAGAGTCCTGCTTCCACCCAGGATGTAGAGAGCTGAAAAGAGTGTTTCTTTTACTGTAACAACAACAACAACAACAAAAAACAGATAAACAACAAAATCACAATTTTTCTCAAACCCATTAGAGAGCTGAGATTGCAGGGCAAACAAAAATGGACAATCTCCTGCCTCTAAAGAAGACAAGACATGTGCAGAGTATTTCACCTGTGGCAGACAGAACATTCCTACAAGCAGAAGAAATGGTGAGAGAGGATGGAGAAAAGAAATATTTGAAGAGATAATGGCTGATGCTTTCCAAAAATAATGACAGATCCAAGAAGCTCAGAGAACTTCATGCAGGATTGAAACAAAAATCAAATAAAAGCAAAATAAGATCCTTAAACCAAAAAAACAACCAAAAACAAAATCCACATCTAGACACATCACATTCAAACTGCTAAAAACCAAATATAAAGACAAAATCTTGAAGGCAGCCCAAGAAAAAGACATAATTACCTACAGAAAAACAAAGCTAGGAATTACAGCAGACTTCTCATTAGAAAACTGTAAGCCAAAAGACAATGAAGTGACATCTTTAAAGTACTAAAAAAAAAAATGTATATATAACTGCCATTTCAGAATTCTATACTGTAGAGAAAAAAAATCTTTCAAAAAATGAAGGCAAAATATTTTTTTTCAAGTAGACAAAAACTGAGATAATATCCACTAGATCTGTGCTACAAGAAATATTAAAGTAGTTTTTCAGCCAGGAAAAAATGATACCAAACAGAAACTTGAATCTACATGAAATGGTTTAGAGCTAGTGACGCTCCTGGGACACATGTAAGAATAAACACAAATTCCCTCCTGAGGGATGTGCCTCAACCCACATTATGGCATCCGTGCTACCTACAATATGGCAGACCAAGTAACCCGAAAACTCTTCCACCAGAAAATACCTAGAAAGTCTGGATAAAATATAACTTACATAAATGTGTAGCTGAGCATGCCAAAAAAAAAAAAAAAAAAAAAGGCAAATCCACAGGATTCAAAAACAAGAGGAAATAAGAACCAGAGCAGTAAGCCACTGAGCCCTTGAAGCCTGGGTTTTAACAGCCCTGCTAATAGCAGCAGGATACAAGGTCTTGGGATGGTTAAGTCAGGGGACTGGTAACAAAATCCCCATATAAACCTGGGAAACTTCAAAGGTTACCAAAACATTCTCCCATTAGCACAAGGAAAGATGTCTATCGTGGTTTTGAATGAGGGAAACAAGGATTCTCTAGGGAATTCATACTTTGGACATGTGTATTCTACCAGTTTAGGGTTTAGATACGCATGATCAGTCCAGGAACTCCTAAGCCAAGAAATTACCAGAGAGGCAGACTATGTTGTCTAACCTTTGGGAACCAGGCAGAAGTAAATGCTAATCCTTACTGGAGAGATGTGTCCTTAAACTAGCGAAGGATTCCACAGATAAAGCCCTTATGAAAATGATCCAGCTCAATATCTGCCTTATTTTTAGAAAGTCATAGAAAAGAACTTGACCTTCTGTCTCCTGTGTTCCCAAGCTGGCCATTCTTGTTATGGCCCTGCTAATCAGCCAACATCTTCATGTCCCATAACAACCATTCTTCCCCATCTTATAAGAGAGATCACTGAGGGCAAGGATTGTCCCATAATATTTATATTGTCCCATAATGTCTACTACACTATAGCTACACCATAAATTATCAGATTAAAATCAAACAGCTTCACTTACTAGCTATGTGCTCTTGAGCAAGTTATACAACCTCTCTATTGCTCAGCTTTCTCATCTTCAAAGCCAGCAATAGCAGGTTGAGTTCTTCTCATATCTCATCACTCCAAACTCTTCTTCTGCCTCCTTCTATTTTTAAAGATGTTTGTGATTACACTGGGCCCACCCAGATGATCCAGGATAATCTGCCCATTTTAAGGTCAGCTGATTAGCAACCTTAACTACATCTACAACCCTAGTCCCCTTTATCATGTGACACTACACATTTACAGGTTCTGGGAATTAGGACATGCACATATTTGAGGAGCCATTATTCTGCCCACCACACTGGCAGTAGGTCATTTAAAGAAACAATAAAAGAAGAAACACTCACTATACAGTACTTGCTATATACCAGCAGTTTATGTTTATTAATTCATATATTCCTCACAACAACCCCATAAGGTGGCTACTTTCCCCCATTTTTCAGATGCGAAAATTGTGGGTGGCCTCTAAAGCTGGAAAAGGCAAAGAAATGGATCCTCCCATCAAGCCTCCAGAAAAGAACACAGCCCTGCCAACACTGGGATTTTAGCCCAGTGAGGCTTCTGATCTACTGAAATGTCAGATAATAAATTTGTGTTGTTTCAAACCATGAAGTTTGTGGTAATTTATTACAATAGCAGTAGAAAACTAATACAGCCAGTTATAAAAGTCTCAGTCACAACAAATATGTTTATTAATATATTCCCATGAGCCATTCTCTATGCTAAATAGAAAGTCTCTTATCCAGCATTTCAGAAAACCACCCATATCCAAACAGGTAACCTTGAATTTTGGGTTCCTCATGGGATGAAGAGGAAGTCTGCCCCACATCATTGAGGTCTCCCATCCTTGCAAGTGAAGACTGTAATAAGCAGTTGCATCTTGACTGCTATTCTACGAAACTACACGTGCTGACTAGATTTAGCTATAATCAATCAAAAACAAAAGCTGAAGGAATGCATACCTGTGAGTTTTGATGTGAAACACAGCATCTTTGTTGCCAATGTTTCGCACCAGCAGAATCTTCTGAGTGCTGTATTTGACAGGGCAGGTAGAAAAATTCAGCTTGTCAGGAAAATCTAGGATGGCTCGTGCACCTCTAGCTTTGATGGGCACAATAAACTTTTCTCTTTCAGTAACACAGGTCAACATATGGGCATAATCCTACAAGAGAAGGGTACAATCATTACTTGTGGAAACACCAACATGACCAAGATAACTGCAAGAAATATGGCTGTATGCCAAGCATCTTGCAAAACAACTTAATATATATATTCTATGAAACCTTCTCAAGACAATTATGGATGTACCTTCAATGAGATACTCTTTTCTAAGAAAAAGAGAACAGTTCAAGTATTAAAACCTACAAGCCAATAGAGAAGCTTATGCTTCTTGTGTTTCCCGGATATTAGGGAGGTGGGATGCAGGACAGTTGAGGCTCATTCTTTTTTAGATCAGAGGAGGTTCACACCAGTAACTTTACGTCCTCCTTCTAAACCCTACCTACTTATCCTTCAAGCCATGTGTTAGACTGATAGCTCCAAATAATGGTCTCTCTATGACCACACTTTATAAATATGACTGTGCAGCTTCTCCATCATGAGTGGAGTCTATTTCTTTACCCTGTGCTTTGACCAATGGAATGTGGCAGAAGTTATGCTATGCCAGTTCCAAGCTAAGGCCTCAAGAAGCTTTGGGCATTTCCATTCTTGTTCTTGAAACTCTACCACGTAAACAGGTCTGGTCTAGACTACTGCAGGATGGGAGCCCAGATGTCCCATGCTAGACCAGCCTACTGCCCCAGATACGTGAGAGAGCCCAGCCAAGTTAAGCAGAGTTGCCTACCCAACTCATGAGTGGGCCCAGTCAAGATTAGCTAAACCATAGTCTTGTGAGCCATAATATCCATAATTGAATTTGGGAGTGGTCTGTCATTATACAACAATAGCTAACTGATTCAAAGCCCATTTTAAACCTCACCTCTTGTGCAAAGCCATTACTGACCATTCCAAATAAAAATGCTGAGGCCCTAGGCATCCATCGTCCCCAGTCTTGAGTCTAAATGCAACAGAAATGCTGAATTAAGTCACCCTTTATCTCCTCTCATAAGATAGGAAAATGGAAGTCTCATCCTCAATGCAACAAAGAAAAAGTTAAAAGTAAACCATCACCAACAAGCAAACCTAAATGTGAAAGGAAAGCATTAACAGTCTCCTCAAGAAGAGGCTCAGGGGGCTTCCCTGGTGGTGCAGTGGTTAAGAATCCGCCTGCCAATGCAGGGGACACAGGTTCGAGCCCTGGTCCAGGAAGATCCCACATGCCGCGGAGCAACTAAGCCTGCGAGCCACAACTACTGAAGCCCACGTGCCACAACTACTGAAGCCCGTGCGCCTAAAGCCTAAAGCCCATGCTCCGCAACAAGAGAAGCCACGACAATGAGAAGCCCGTGCACCGCCACCAAGAGTAGCCCCCGCTCCCCACAAGTAGGGAAAGCCTGTGCGCAGCACCTAAGACCCAATGCAGCCAAAAATAAATAAATAAAATAAAATAAAATAAAAAAGAATAGGCTCAGAAGTCACTGTGAAAGAAATTTGCTATCTAAATCAGGTTCATTTTCCTTCATTTTAAGTTTCCCCATCATTTTAGTGTGTGTTTTGGCTGCAAGGCAATCTTTATAAGTATAAAGGCCTCTTGGAACTTAAGTTTCCTTTTGGTAATCATGCAGTAAATGGTTTTCAGTGGTGGAGGTTTAAAACCTCTCTTTGGACTTTAGGCACAGAGCAGGAATGGGAATGTCTGACATACTGACTGACATTTAGACCTGGCCACGCACTCAATTTCATGAAACCCACAGGACAAGTAGAAAGCAGTGGTATCCCCAATTAGTTTATTCATCCAACCATGTTTATTAAGTGTCCAGGTGCCAGGCACTGAGCTGGGTCTGGGTATGCAACTGAGTAGTAACCACAGATGTGGATCGCTCCGAGCTTACATAGTGATGGAAGAGACAGTGAGCAGGTAAATAAAGCATATCTAATGTACAATGTAATATATACACAAATATATTAAATAAATATAAAGAGAAAATAGCCAGGAATGTTCCCCTGACAGAGCTTTACACCTGCAGTCTCTCTGCCTCCCTGAACCCCAAACTCATACCCAGCAGCCGGATCAACATCTCCCTGGATACAAACTTACCATGGCCCAAAGCAAAGCTGCTGACTAATGCCACTGCCTGCAACTGTGCATAAAGATACCCTACCAAGGGAAGGAACAGGGCCTGAAATCCCGTCCACTCTGCTGGCTCTAACTGAATCGGCCTATAGGGGCAGCCTTCTTCTCATGCCCACAAAGGCTCCACAATGCCAGCTGAGGTCCTGCTCATGACCTTCCTTCCACCCTAAATCTGTCCCCTCACTGCCTCTCCATCTTGGTACATGAATCTCCATCCTTCCACCGGCCTGGATTTAATATCCTGGCATGAGGCATCCTTGATCACTCTGTTTCTCAATTTCTTAGTAAGTCCTGTAGGACTGACCTTCAAAATATATCCAGACCACAAACACGTCTCACTACTTCCATCCTGCCACCCTGACCCTAGCCACTCCAATCTTTCCTGGGCTAACTGGACTCTGTTTCAACCCTTGCTCCCTAAAGTCTATTTTCCACACAAGGGCCAGAGGGATCCAGTTAAAATATAAGTCAGCTCAGGAGGCTCCTCCACTCAAATCTCCCAAGCAGAGAGCTGGGGGTCTCTGAGTGCTATGGCCTGGCACCCCTGTCATTTCTCTGGCCACACCTCCCCCCTCCCCCGCTCGCGTCTCTGCTCCAGCTACAGGTTTCCTTGCCGTCTCTTGAGTATTTTAGAGATGCTCTCCCTTCAGAGCCTTCAAACTCGATGTTCGTTCCATCCAGAACATGCTTTCCTGTAATTATTCACATTGCTTGCTCCCTCACTTCCTTCAGGACTTTGCACAATGTCCATTTTCTCCCTGAGGCCTCCCCTGATTGCCCTATTGTAAACTTAACTCTCCCTCTCCCGTCCCATCACTCCCTAGCCTTTCGTTTGCTTTAGTTTTCCCAAAGCCATCTAACACATTATATATGTTACCTATTTATTGAGTCTATTGTATGCCTCCCCCCTTATCTCCATGTCAACAGGGATTCTGCCCATCGTATTGACTTCACATATCCAGCGCCTAGAACAGGGCGTGGTACTTAGTAAACATTCAACAAATATTTGCTAAAGACAGGCAAATAAGTACTATAATGCTGAGTGAAGAGAAATAAAGCATAAGGGAATAAAGAGTGAGTGGGAAAAGGCCTCTATGAGGAGGTGACATTCCAGCAGAAATCTAAGTGAAAGGAGAAATGACGTCATGGGGGTGGGTGGTAATCTGGGCGAAGCATGATTCAGAGACTGTGGCCAGAGGGGAATAAGGTAAGGAGAGGTTAGAGATGCAGCCAAGAGGTTGTGGGAAGCCAGATCACACAGGAGCTTGTAAGCCATTGTTAGGACCTGAGGACGGCCAAAAACATTAATGATGCTGAAAGCGGATCAAGATGTACCTGATTTATGTTTTAGAAGAATTACTAGCTGCTATGTAGGCAACAAACTGTAAGGAGGCTAAGGTGAAAAAAGGGTGGCCAGTTAGGCAGCCACTGCAGTAGTCCAGGCAAGAGATGAAGCTGACCTGGCCTAGTGCAATAAATGCTTAGCTTAGAGCTTGGCGAGTAGTGAAGTACTCAATAAATGTTAGTTGTCATTACTAAAATGTTGCATAAAATACAATGTTTTGAGTAAGGCACGTAGGAAAAACTCAATTTGTGTACTTGTTGTTAGGATAATAATGATAATCCTGGTAATGATGATAATAATGGAACAAGATAATTTCAAAAAACAACAAGGACTTTGAAGAAAATAAAACATAGTAAAGTGATAATATGGGAAGCGGCTGCTTTAGGTTAGAACGACCAAGGATGCCTCCCTGAGGAGGTGGCCTTCGAATAGAGACCTGAATAGCCAAAGCATCCAGTCAGGCAAGATATAGGAATGGAGCGTTCCTGGCAAGGAGAGGTGCAAACATAAAAGTCCTAAGGTAGGAGCAAGTAATAACAATTAATGGACAGTATTCATGAAATTTATTTAAATTGAGTTGTTGGACTCTTAGCTCTTCAAGTGATTCTGGTTTCTGCATGGTAATGCCAGGCTCAAAAATTATGCCATTCAGATATAAGAAAGTACAAATTACACGAAGCATACTTGATCGTAGAAAACTCCACAGAATTCAACAACAAAACAGTCTAGTCTGATTACATCAGAATCCTAAAGAGATAAGTACTGTTTTCATTTTTTCTCAGGAGATCAAACCCAGCAAGCAAAGGTTTTGTTGGGAATTAGAAACTGGAAAGCTGCTGGCACATGTGGAAACTTAATATTAACTGAGGCTTTGAGAGAAAGAACAAAAGATGCTGCTGAATCCACGATGAGAGGGGATCTCCAAGTAATTTATTCTATGTTTACATATTCTCTGCCTTGTTCTATAAGGAATTGAAGACAGCTGAAAATAATTTAGGAGGCTAACTGAAATATTCAAATTTCCCAATGAGGAAAATTTGAAGTTTGATCAGAATTTTATATTTTTTTCATAATCAAGCATATAAAAGAATATGAAGAAATTCTTTAAACTCCTTAAAAATGTATTCCAATCTCTGAAGCTCTGTATTTAATATGACTATATTAGATTATATAATATACAATTATATATTGCTCTACTGGCTTAAAATTAATTCAGATGTTATGACTTGGGAGGCTTTGTCAGCCTGCAACCTAAGCAATTACTTCAGTTGATGTACTTCCTTCCTCTGTACTTAAATTCAGAGCAATCAGGTCACCATTCAGAGCCAAAATATTTATTCCAAACTCTCTCCCGTCTACTATGAGATTTAGCTATGAATTACTTTATATCCTAAAATGTTATTCTATATAACAATGGTCTCCAGATGAAATTTCCTATCCATTTTTTTTCTGTCCATTAACCTTCCTTCCAACCTGCCTATCCTCCAAACTTAAAAAAAAAAAAAAAAGCAGTGGAATATGCAAGTGGCAGATTTGACTCTGAGAAGTGAAAAGAATGAATCTCGATTTTATATTAGCTCCACGATAGAAAGCAAACGTGGCAATAATTCTGTCCTTTAACATCTCAGGCAAAGGAAAATGATGTCTTCTACTGCAGCAAACGACTCCCCAGGCGTTCAAGGGCAAGCACAGCCAGTGCGGTTAAGCCCTCACAATCCTCTTTCTCCCTTTTCTCCACTCCTAAACTTGATGGTGGAATGGCTAACACAGAGTAAAACCAGATTTGATTAGGACTCAGCACATTTAATACTCACTGTCCCTGAAAAACGTTATAAATTCCCTAACCAGTTAAAAGTACTTATTTTATAGTATCTTCTCAATCTGAAATTCACCTCTCTAAAGGGAAGAATTAGTTCTCAAGTCCTAATCAGTTTAAAAACAAGACTGATCAGGTCTCTCGGGCCTTATCCTCTACCACTCTGACTCTTCATATGATTTACCTGGGGTCTCAGTTTCCTAGGGGCATCTACACTTCTCCACCTATTAAAAAGGAATGACCTCTGATCTTTGGCTTGTAAAGAGACCCGAGGACTTCCACATTTATTTTGACCATTTGTATCATTAGTATACAACGATAATGTGGTTACTTCATGATTCATGTACAAATCATCCACTTAAGGTAATTAATTTCCTGTTTAGCTTTTTTGCTTTCTAAGTTACCTTAAATCTACCAGTCAACCTGTATCTATACCCATATACTCTGCCTTCATTCCTGTTCTTATCTAAGACCAAACCCTTTCCTTGCGTACTAGATTTCAATCCTTCTCACTTACCTTAGGATTTTCCTGAAGCATCAATTTTCCCTCTTTACTGAACATTCACAGCTTATAACAATACTTAAATAGCCTCATCTTAAATATTAAATAAACTACCCTCAATCTCAACATCCACCTCCAGCTACTGCCCCACTTTTCCAATTACCCTTTACAGCAAAACTCCTCAAAGGTGTTATTTATACTCAATATTACCACCTCTTCACTTTCCCTTCTCTCTTCTACCCACCCCATCAGACTTCTCTACCCAACATTCCACAGAAACTGTTCTCACCAAGGTCACTAATGACTTTGCCAAATCTAATGGCTAAGTCCACATCCTTGTTTTATTCTACTTTTTATAGCTTTGGACACAGTTGATCTCTCCTTCTTTTTAAAAAATACTTTATCCACCTGGACTCCAGAGCACTGCAGTCTCCTGGTTTTCCTCCTACTTCACGACTACCCCTTCTTAGTGTCACCCTCTGTTGGCATCTCCTCCTCTTTCCACCCTCTTCTTTATCTCCACTCACTCCCAGCATCATCTCCTCCACCCTTGGTGGTAAGTAGCATCATTACACTATGACTTTTAAATATTTGTCTGTAGACCCAACATTTCCCCTTTATTGCAGACAATTGTGTCCAACTGCTTCCTTGATATTTCCACTTGGATGTCTAAAGGGAAGTTCAAACTTAACATATAAAAAACAGAGTTCCTGAGTCCCTACCTCACTCCTACCCAGCCTCGTTAACCTTTTTTTCTTCCACTTTCCATATCTCAGCAAATGGTGGCACCATTTGGTCAGCTGCTGGCCAAAATACTATGAGAAACTAGACTCCTGTTTCTTCACACCCTTTATCTAATTCATCAGTAAACCCTGACAGCTCTACCATAAAAATATATATCCTTCATCCACCTACTTCTCATCACCTTCACTGTTACCACCCTTGTCCAAATCATCCTCATCTTTTTCTCGCAAACTATTACAATAGGCTCTTGTCTCTATATTCATCAGGGTTCAGTTCTGCTACATATAACAGGGAACAGAAGAAAATAAGAGCAACTTAAACTAGGCAGCTAGCAGTTTATTTCTCTCCTAGAAAGTCCAGAGGTAGGTGGGCCAGGTTGGTATGGTCACTCCACAGCGTCGTGAGAGACACAAATTCCTCAATTCCTGCTCTACCAGTCTAGCACAGGGTCCATTCTCAATGTCGCCGGATGGGGCAGAGCGATTCCTGGGATGCCAGCTATTCTCACAGCCAAGCTGCAGGCAGGAGAAGGCAGAATAGAGCACTTTCCACTGTGTCAGCTTCCGTCAAGTACATGCGTTTGGAAGTCCTGCTCACATCTCACGGGCCAACATTTAGACAACATGTAGCTGCAAAGGAGGCTGGGGAAATGCAACATTTTGTTTCTGGCAGCAACAAGTCCAATCAAAATATGTGATTCTCTTACCAATGAGGAAAGAGAAAATGGATGTTAAGAGTAGACAACTAGCCATTATGCCTCACACCCTCTTCAGTCTATTCTCCACACAGCAACCAGAGTGATCTTAAAAATGTAAGCCAGATACGTCATTCCTAATCAAAACTCACCAGGGAAGATAAAGGGAAAGAATCAAGCATTTATCCTATCTTTCCTGTATGAACTGTACCTCAGGATCCTTATTAACTCATTACAAAAATAAAGTGTAAAAACAGACACTTTGTGCCTCTTGATGTGATGCAATAGAAAATACCACGTTACCTAAGAATTCTGGCCCTTCCAAATCAAACATGAATCTAAACAAGGCTCTAGACCTAATTACCAGTCTATAGGAAACAGAGGGGATGGAGGACCATTCTATGGAATCTGGTGGAGTTGCACTCAGTACCTTGTTTGGATCCCAATTTAAGCAAACCAACTTACACATATACATATGATTGATTTAAGCAACTTAAAATGCATATAGGGGCTTCCCTGGTGGCGCAGTGGTTGGGAGTCTGCCTGCCAATGCAGGGGGCACGGGTTCGAGCCCTGGTCTGGGAAGATCCCACATGCCACGGAGCGACTAAGCCCGTGAGCCACAACTACTGAGCCTGCGCGTCTGGAGCCTGTGCTCAGCAACGGGAGAGGCCGCGACAGTGAGAGGCCCGCACGCCGCGATGAAGAGTGGCCCCCGCTTGCCGCAACTAGAGAAAGCCCTCACACAGAAACGAAGACCCAACACAGCCGAAAATTTAAAAAAAAAAAAAATGCATATATATCGTTGATTTACGTGATATTTATATACATATATACACACGCCTCTACATATACATATACGTTTTAATATTACTCAACTGGGGAGATGTGAGTACTGACTAGATATTTGATGATATTAAGGAGTTACTGTCATTTTTTAGGTGTGATAATGGCACTGTGGTTACATTAACTTTTAGAAAGGACCTTATCATTTACAGACAAACAATGAAGTATTTACAATGAAATGATGTACGGGACTTGCTGCAAAACCCTCGGAGGCAGGGGACAGGATGATGAAGCAAGACTGGTCATGCACTGACAGCTTGAAAATCTGGGTGATGACAGTTCACTATATCATTCTCTATATTTTTACATATGGGTGAAAGCTTCCATAATAGAAATATTTTAAATAACTTATGGTGGCTTCCTATTCTACTTTGCATGATTTCTAAGACCCTTCATGGTCCTACCCTCTACAAACCTTGTCTCCTACCATTTTCCCAGCAGCTTCCTCTGCTCCAGCCACGCTGGCCTTGCACTTCCCTGACCTGTTGTCAGACATATTTCTGTCACAGGGCCTTTGTAAGTGCTGTTCCTGCTCCCAGACAAATATCTTCCCAGTTTAGCTCTCTGCCCAAATGTTACCTCATCAGAGAAGTCTCCCCCTGATCTCCCTACTGAAAGGAAACAGTCCCCATTCTCTATCACTCTCTGCTCTCTATCATGTCAATATCTGATATTAAATGATCTGTTTGCTTATTCATTGTGGAACATAAGCTCCATGAAGGCCAAGCTTCTTCTATTCTCCACTGGATCCTGGCTGACAGAACTGGGCCTGGTGCAGAGTGAGTGAAATAATATTCATTTTAATATCTTTATTTGGATACACCATTATCAAGAGTTCTTCATAAAGAGAATGCCTGAGATCCTCATTAGCCATATTATAAAATGATATTTGTCAAATCCAGAAAGCTAGAAAGTAGTGATGTGACTCACTGAAGATATGAAACAAAATGGGAAGAAACACCTTTAAATAAGCCTTCTTAGATATCTTTCTCCTGGTTGAAATGACGGGAAAAAAGTTAACATCTAATACATTCATGGCACAAAAAGATATTTGAGCCCCCTTTTTATATGCTTTTGCTTTTATCATCGTCAGGCCATCCTCAAGTTGAAGAAACTACCTTATATTTTCTTGAGATTAACTTACTTATCTTACTTGGCAAATATTTACTGCACACTTCCTATATGTTAGGCCCCGTACTAGGCACCTGGATTACAGGGAAAACCCAGACAGAACTAGGGAGGGCGAATGCTAGGCAGGAAGAAAACTAAATCCCTATCATTATTTCTGTCAACAAGAATCACTGATTGTAGAAAATCTTATGACATCTATACTTTAATTCAAAGTGCTGGCACTATAGTTCATTAATGTTACACACCTGGGTAACAAATTATGTTAATGTTTTTCTACTCTTCTTGGGCCATGTTCTTGAAATTTCATAGTAACAAATCAAGAAAACTATTTTGACAACAAATTAGATATTTTCTCAAAACATAACTGAGCAATAAGATTACATCACTTCATATTTTCTTCAGACCACTGCTGCCATTTCCATATGCCAACACTATTACAAAGAGATGCTTTCTTAAGTCCAAGGAAGTACCCAGTTTTGCTTTCCTACATAAGCCTAATATTTTTTATACTCCTTTTAATAGTAAAGATACAGATTTAAGAGGTCAAGAAAAATGCCAGTCTCCAGAATTTTATAGTGTTATGATAACATCGATTACTATATTTCTACCATCCATGACATGTACACTAGGATTATTAGATAAATAACATAGCCAATCTTTTTTTTTTTTTTCAAGTCCATGTGAAAAGAAGAGATAAGGAAAGCCAAAGCCAAAGTGAATTTCCTGCACCTGTTATCTGGGTATTTGGCGTTCTAAACAAGTTAAATCTCCAGGAAGCTAGATTAATAGATGACAGGAAAAAATGTAAATTGCATTATCATCTTCGACATGCTAATATACATGGGTGCTGAAAATCCAATTGAAAGGGGACTGGCTTATTAAACTGTGGCATGCTGCAATTTACATATCTCACCCTCCAGATGTGAGGAGGGTAAATGAGAATGGAGTGTGTTCAGATCAGCAGGGGATAAGGAGGAAAAATACATATGCACATTGGCTATCAATGTGGCCAACTGGAGAAAAAGTGACACAGTGAAAAGACTGACTTTTATTCTTCCTGAAATAAATCTGGCTCTAGTACTCCCCTGCTACATTCTGGAGCAGCACTAAAGACGGCACAACGAATCCTAGCTGGTCATTCTGTGCATGGCCCTGTTGGTTTTCCAACAGTAAGAGCGAATGTAGATGCCCAGACGACTGGAAAAACTACTGGGATGGAGCCCTGCTGATGGTGCAAAGGTGGCAGGATCTTTGCAGAAAAAGGGAACCAAAACTAGCAGTGGGAGCTTCCCCCAAAACCCACCATCAGTCTTAGACAGTCAGCAGAAGGAGAAATCACTACGTCCTTAGAAAAACATATTATGTCAATTATTTCATAGCTTAGAGCCCAATCCAACACAAAATCCTAATGTGTCCAAAATTAGATAAGTTTCTCATAGGTAGCCATTATACTCATTCTATCTCTCCTCATACATGCATGTAACCATTGATAACTTTCAAATACTTAGAAGAAGAAACAGTAAAACAACATTTAACTTATTTTTTTTAATTAAGGTTTTCCCCATAGGCCATAGGTAATGTTGGTGAAATGGAATGCTAAGGGGGAATAAAAAAACTAGGAGTGGGCTTCCCTGCTGGCACAGTGGTTAAGAATCCGCCTGCCAATGCAGGGGACACGGGTTCGAGCCCTGGTCCGGGAAGATCCCACATGCCGCGGAGCAACTAAGCCCATGCGCCACACAACTACTGAGCCTGCGTTCTAGAGCCCGTGAGCCACAACTACTGAGTCCGTGTGCCACAGCTACTGAAGCCCGTGTGCCTAGAACCCGTGCTCCGCAACAAGAGAAGCCACCGCAATGAGAAGCCCGCACAACGCAACGAAGAGTAGCCCCCGCTCACCACAACTAGAGAAAGCCGAAGACCCAACACAGCCAAAAATAAATTAATAACATGAATTTATTTAAAAAAAAAAAAAAAAACTAGGAGTAAGATAAGCTTCCACGAAATATAGCCAAGTAATAATCCTCAATGGGAATGCTGGCATTTCATACTTAAAGTAAATACAAACTCACCTAAAATATATTTCAGTTATTTATTTGCTGTATAGATAAGCAGTAATAAAATCTCTCTCCCTTTGCTTTTAACATTTGATGAGGTAAAATTTTAAATATACACAAATAAAACAAAATAGTATAACAAATCCCATGTATCCATCACCCAGATTCAACAGTTATTAACATTCTGTCATTCTGGTTTCATCTGTACCTCCATCCATTCACCTTTCTATTGTTACTATACTTCAAAAAATTTTAAGGTAAAGTTTAGATATTTTGGAGTGCACAAATATTAAATATACAATTTTGATGAATGAATTCATCCATGTAACCCACACATCTATCATGACATAGAACATTCCACCTCTTCAGAAACTTCTGTGTATCCCTTTCTCAGCCAGACTACCTACAGGTAGAATAATACTTATTCAACAGAAGATATTTTTTTCTCCAGCACAGAAAAATATTAAGGAAAGCCAACTCCTCAAATCCAGCAAGCTTAATATTTCAAGCCGCACAAAAGCTTATTATATTCAGCTTTTATAATTAATTGACAGTGTAGGAAAATTTGACACCCAAACTAAATCCAAGTACTGTTCTCTTCACAGAGACTATTCAGATATAGAGCCTGGAGAAAAAAATAAGGACCTCAATAACGTATAACAAAAAGCACTACTTCTGGAACTATTTATCTTTCTGTTTATTTCAATAATACCCCAAACAAAATGATAAGTTCATAAACACAGCCCAAGAAACAAACAGTAATACTACAAAGTGGAAAAATAATAACAGCAGTATAATAGTAATGAAATTTCTAACCACTTGCTCCAGTGACATATGCTTGGCAGACCACATTAAATTCTCTATCCCTGCTCTCCAGAAAAGCAGAAACAGTAGCACCAGCACCAGGAATACTGGTAATGACATTTACAGCAGCTAATAAGTATTAGTGATGGAGAAGCAGGGATTCAAAGCTAGTTCTCTGTGTCTCCATTGCGCTCTTTTGATTCCAACCATAACGGCACAATACAGATAAGCAAACACACTATTTAACATTACATATAACCTGACATTTTGTTAGGCCTATTTTAGCCTTGTTTTTTGTCCTCGCTCTTTCAATCATGCTGGTAAAAGCCCTTTCCTCCTCCACCCAAGTCCCCACTTTGACCCTTACAAAGGAAAACTCAACCCACAATTCTGCAGTCTTGGAGAAGGGCTGGGGAGAAGCCTCCTCCCTCAGTCCCCCAAGCTAGTTTTTCCTTCCAGAAGTAACTGGAATTTACACAACTGAGGAGAGCCTGAGAATAGGCTAGATTCCTGACAGCTCTGGTGGTGCTGGAGGGAAATGGCCTCTTTTTGAACTCAGGATCTTTCTAGCCGGTCTGTGTGCAGACAAGGATAAGCAGACAGGGCAGGTCTCTGCTTTTGGCTCTAGCCTCTCCACTCGTGCTTAGGAAGAGCTACTGGTGAGGTCACCCCTTCACCGAGGACTGGTTATCTACCGGTCATTAAGGAGCAGAATAAGGCCTCAGGTCCTGGCCATATTTTTTGCCATTAATGAGGCTGATACTGTGATCAATATTGGATCTTAGGACTCTTTCCTAAACTAGTTAGAGTGTGGGGAGGAGGGATGTAACTAACAAGAATCCCAAACTTTCAAGAAGGCATAATCTCTACCCTTCATCTCAGCTCATTGCACCTGGACCACATCTTTTCCTTTTTGGTGTCTCTCTAGCTGTACAGTCCAGCATAAACATGCTGAAGTAGGTTCCATGGGAGCATCCAGAAGGATTATCCTTCTTTACACTCTGGCTACTTGCAGCTCATATAAGCCCTCATCACTGTTTGACAATTCTCTCCGTATTCCCAGTGGTGCACCACCCCCTCCTCTCATCCACCCTCACCATTCCTCTCCTCACCACCACCACCAGCAATACCACCATCAACACCACCACCACCGATACCATCAACGACACCAACAACACTGTCGACGACACAGCTACCACCACCACCACACCAACACCACAACCAATACCACTAACACCACCACCAACAATACCAACACCACCACCACCTCCTCGAATGCTCAGAATTGCAAACTGCTGGTGACAAGCATTCAACCAGTTTGTTGCCAGCGCTGCTGTTACCTTGTTCTCCTCTGGAGTAAAGAGGATTCGGAAAACAGATGGCACTCCTGGTGCTACTTTGTGGCTAATATCTTTGGGGCTGATTACTTTAAAGTAAGGTGAACTTTCCTCAACAACTTTCACCATCCTTGGAACCTGCAAGAAAGACACAATAATGGGCACTGTACATGTGAAAGCAGAAGAAAAAGGACAGGTCTTGCAGTTAAACGTGAAATCTCCATCTACTACTTACTAGCCATGTGACTTTGGTTAGGTCTGAACTTCCGTTTCCTCAAGTGTAAAAGGAGATGACAGTACTTACCTTTACCCCAGTACCTCACACAAAGTAAGCACTCAATGTACTTTAGCTTTAATTTTTATTAACATTATTATTATTACTCAATTTAATTGTTACTGCAAATCTTTATTTTATTATTTAAATGTGACTATTTTCGAAGACTAACTGCTTCATCATCTAAAACCCCACCTACACGGTGGAGTTGCACTGGACTTCCCAACATTTGAGAACTGCTCTGGGAGAAGAAATCACACTTACTGCACTCTTGCTATGGATCATCCACTGTACATGAGATGCCACTTGATCCTCACAATAACCTTTGAGCTTCATTACAATTCATTCTACAGATGAGGAAACAGACACTTGCCCTAAGTGCTACAGCTTTACCAAGCAATGGTATGCCGAATCAAGTCCCGGCCTAACTCCACCTTCCCTCCCGATAGGACTGTCCTACCTAAATACCACTGTGAAGCAAGAACACAGAGGGCAACACAATCCCCAAGGCCAGGCTCAGGGCAGCTTCAAACAGTCCCATGCTTTTAAAGTCTTATTCCTCTGCTCTGCTTGCCTCATCCAGAGTACGTATTTCTATCTCAGATAGCCCCAAGCAGTAAAAGAAATGTAACTGTGAGAAGGGGGGTGGTCAGGGGTGGAGGTTCTAGGGACACAGGAATGGGAGAGGATTGTTTTTTTAAAAACTCAAAGGGGGCAGAAGAAAGTTAACTATAGTTAAGTATGTCCTAGGAGTCTCAGGTGAAATATGAGGAAACAGGAACTCCCACAACCTCTCAAAGCTGAAACCCAGATGCAGAAGGGAAGAAGAAATGCAAAGAGAATTCAGACAGATCTCAAGACTAGAGAGTGGGGAGGTAAGAAAGAGATGTGTAAATATCTGGTAGGAATAGAATTGGCTTTGCTGGTAAGAGAAATGTGCAGTGGTGTTTATGATGTGTTGAATGATGCCATATAAGCTTGCTGGGAATACTTTAGTAAGAGCCTAACTGTGGATTAAAAACTAGAAAGGAAAACAACAGCAACACTAATAATAATAAGAAGAAGAATAGTAACATTGCTTTAGTGCTTATTATAGGACAGACACTGAGCTGAGTACTTTACATCCATTATCTCATTTAATATTCCAAACAACCTATTGAAATGGGTGCTATTCTTATCCCCATAGCTTGGAGAAGTGAAGTGACTTGCCCAAAGTCTACAGCTGGGAGACAGTTTACCTAGAATCTGAACCCAGATTAGTCTGACTCTGGAGTCTGAGTGCTTATAATTGTACCCCAAGTGAATTGTGTTGTGGCTTGTAGAGTGTTCATGGCTTACTTTCAACTTGTGTGTTTAAGAGAGGTAGAGAAACAAAGACCAAACAGGCTCTGTCTTTTGCACTCATGGCAGTCAGGAAGCAAATAAAAGGTAAACGACACAGAAAGCATTTCTCAGTGCCCCAAATGTATCTCAGTGGTTCCTTGCATATCCATGAACCAGGAAGTAGAGAAGCATGCTTACATCAGCCACCTCGTGTGAAGGTCCTGGGAGTAACTCACCAAGAACAAGCCTGCCTAGCCTAGAGAATCTGTCTGCTTGTTGATAGCTGAACTTTCCTTAGATGAGGACCTTCCTTTCACGGGATCCAATACTCTAGCAGCATCTTACCAAGAAGTGTGGGTTTTATCCATGAGAACTGAATGCCCTTTGGCAGACAAGACTCACACATGCCTCTTATCCTTGACGTGCTCATATACACTCAGTGACAATCATTTCTTGCTTATGGCTGGGGAGGAGAAGCCAAAGTACCCTTTGGACTATCTCCACTCTGCCTTTAATAGCCTAAAAAAACTTGAACAAGAGTCAAAAAGTAATGGGGAAAGGGAAAACGAGAACTCGAAGTGAGAAACTAAATTGGTTGGCAGTCCTGCATGAAAAGAGAGAGTCCTAATGTCTATGTAACTCACCTCTTTCTGAGGTCTAGGAACATAACCCTGGACACCTCGGGGGTTTTTTCTTCTCTCTGCCTACCCTTTAGCTTCCATCCCATGAGCTTCTCTTGCTAACACGCCTTCAGTGAAGAACTAAATGTTCCATTTTCTCCAAAGTCTGACTTTGCTGTCACTAAATCACCCCATCGATCTCTGAAAGGCATCACTGATTCCTTTAATGAGCTACTGTACTGAATATAACTGCAAGTCTTCCCATTTGCCTTGAATTCTTGCATAGTCTTCACTTATTTTCCCTACTTTATTATAGCTAGAATTTTTGTCTCAACATTCTAAGAATCCCATAAGTATTTCTACTTGTCCTTAACACCTGATGCTTAGCATCTCTCTAATACCTTCCTTCCTACCTGATTACTTTTCACACTTAACTGTGCTTCATGCTGACCTTCTGCATTATTCTTCCTTTCATTATTGTTACATGTCAAGGAAATCTTCAGTCATTTAATACTCTTTCTTGAAATATACCCTAATATATCTCTGAAAGAAAAGGCATAAGGATGGAGAAGAAATCCTCAGTTGCAACCACAAAGAAACAAGGTACAGACACCGGGAGAAGCCATCCAAAACTATCTGTAGACAAAATCTGAAGGCTATCTGAGGTAGAAGGGAGGAGATGGAAAAGAGAAAAGGGGATCTTCTTTTTTGTTTTGTTTTTTTTTAATACAATTTGCAGAATCTAAATGCATTGGCTCAACAACTGCAATTCATATGAGTAGAGTTGATACCTTCAATTGGGGAAATAGTGGCTCTAACGTGGAGTATGTAAACATGAACAGTAATCATCTTGTATTAAATGAAAACCTAGCCCAAATGGTCACTCATGAGAACTTCATGACACTGATCTAGCCAATCCCTTATTCAACAAAATGTCAGTGCACACACTGGGAGTTTACCATTTGTTGGGTACTGCCCTGGGACTGAGCATTTAGCAACCAACCAACCAACATAGTCTTGTCTTCATTAAGCTTATAGTCAAAGGGCATGTTTTTATCTGTTTTCCTAGGCCTATCAAGTTAAGGAGCTTATCTAAGCCCCTACAGGATCCCATTTTATCTAATCCCTTCTTATATATCCATGAAAGGTACAGTCATCCCAGCAAACATACTCACTATGTCATTGTTCCTCAAAACCAGTGGAACTTCATAGACTTCACAGGGAGTGTAGTTCTGAAATACAATTTCTGATGGAAAGGGCTGGAATAAGGCTTGATCCAGGTCAATTCCTGGAAACTGCAGTTGAAAGAATAAATTAATCATATAGTCACACAGTGGCAGAAATGACTGGGGAAGATAAGAAATTACTACATATACCTATGAATATTAACACCAAGAACAAAGGAAACATTCAAAAAGGGGTAAGTACTATAAACACTGTTATAATCAGTAAGGTTATTGTCATCAACTTCTTTAATACAAAAGAAAGTAGGTTTTGGTCCTCAATTAAAAAAATAGGCTAGTTAGAACAACAACTCAAAACTTCCATTTCCAGTAATGGTGAATAAGGTAATTTGAACCAACTCCCCTATGAGAATAAGAAGAAAAGCTGTATCAACAAAAACCTGTTTGGAGGCACTGAGGGATTAACAAGACAGTATTATCTAATGTTAAAACTGAATTATCTCAAGCTAGTAGCTTATGTAGTATCCAACAGGTTTTGAGTATTGCCATGTTTCCCTTAAAAATTCAGAATACCCTATGATGCCCTGTTGAGTTCACAGTTGTATCCTGGGAGCACCTCAGCAGAGAGTTTGGAAATTGAAGATGTAAGTATCCACCTCACTAATTTAGAACAACAATAGCAAACATAAAAAACACATTAAAACCCAAACATAAAAATGACACAACAAAAATAGCAGAAATTAATGAAATACAAAGTAACTGTCCCACAGAATCAACAAAGCCAAAAGTTGAGTCTTTAAAGACTAATAAAAATAGTAAAATACCTGAGTCTGATCAAGAAAAGAAGACAGAGCCAATTATAAAAGAGCCAATTATAAAAAATGAAAATGGGAACATTACTACAGAACCCAAACTAAGTAAAACGATAACAAATGCAAAAATTAAGATTAAAATTATAAATTCCTAGAAAAATACAATTTGTCAAAACTAGCACCAAAAGAAATAGAAAATATGAAGTGTTCCCTAACTATTAGAGAAATTGAATATGTAAAGTAAAAAATTTTCATGGATAAAACTCTGGCCCAAATAGCTCTACAAGCAAATTCTGGTAAACATTTAAAGAAAATACAACCTGGGGCTTCCCTGGTGGCACAGTGGTTAAGAATCCACCTGCCAATGCAGAGGACACGGGTTCGAGTCCTGGTCCAGGAAGATTCCACATGTCACGGAGCAACTAAGCCCGTGCGCCACAACTACTGAGCCTGCACTCTAGAGCCCATGAGTCACAACTACTGAAGCCCGTGTGCCACAACTACTGAAGCCCACATGCCCTAGAGCCCATGCTCCGCAACAAGAGAAGCCACCACAGTGAGGAGCCCACGCACCACAACGAAGAGTAGCCCCCACTCGCCACAACTAGAGAAAGCCCACACACAGCAATGAAGACCCAACACAGCCAAAAATAAATAAATTAATTTTTTAAAAAGTATGGCACTGCCATTTAAAGAAAATACAACTCAAACATTATAGAAACTCTCCCAAAGGAAAGAAAAACAAAAAATTAGGGGTCGCCAAACCAAGATGACAGAATAGAAGGATGAGGAGCTTACCTCCTCTCACAAATACATCAAAAGTACATCTACATGTGGAATAATTCTCACAGAATACCTGCTCAATGCTGGCAGAAGATCTCATAAAACCAAAATTGCAAGAAAGATTACCACATAACCAGCTAGGATGAAAGAAAAAAAATAAATGAATCAGGACAGGACCTGCGCCCCTGGGAGGGAGCTGTGAAAGAGGAAAGGTTCCCTCATCCTGGGAAGCCCCTTCACTGGCGTGGTGATCAGCTGGGACAGAAAGGGAGCTTCAGAGGCTTGGAGGAGAGTGCAGCAGTCAGTTTACAACAGGCAGAACAGAGACAGCACAGCGCAAAAGCAGTCCTAAGAGGGAAGTTCATAGCAATACAGGCCTTCCTGTAAAAAACAAGAAAAATCTCAAATAAACAACCTAACCTACCACGTAAAAGAATCAGAAAAAGAAGAACAAACAAAACCTAAAGTTAGCAGCAAGAAGGAAATAATAAAGATCAGAGAGGAAATAAATAAAATAGAGATTTTTAGAAAGTAGAAAAAAACAAATAAAACCAAGAGCTGTTTTTATTTAAAGGATAAACAAAATCAACAAACCTCTGTTCAGGTTCACCAAGAAGAAAAGAGAAGACTCACATAAACAAAATAAGAAATGAAAGAGGAGAAATAACAACCAATACCACAGAAATACAAAAAACCATAAGAGAATACTATGAACAATTATATGCCAACAAATTGGACAACCTAGAATAAATGGATAAGTTTCTAGAAACATACAGCCCACCAAAACTGAATCAAGAAGGAATAGATAATTTGAACAGACCAATCACTAGAGATGAAATAGAACCTGTAATTTAAAAACTCCCTGCAAACAAAAGTCCAGGACCAGATGGCTTCACTAGGGAATTCTACCAAACATACAAAGAACTTACACCAAAACTCTTATATCAAACTCTTCCAAAAGACTGAAGAGGAAAGGACACTCCCAAAGTCATCCCATGAAGCCACCATTGCCCTGATACCAAAACCAGACAAAGACAATACCAAAAAAAGAAAATTACAAGTCAATTACAAACCAAATCTAACAACACATAAAAAAAGATCACACACCACGATCAAGTTGGATTCATCCCAGGGTCACAAGGATGGTTCAACATAAGCAAATCAATCAATGTGATATACCACATCAACAAAAGAAAAGACAAAAACCACATGATCATCTCAATAGATGCAGAAAAAACATTTGATAAAATTCAACATCCATTCATGATAAAAAAAAAACTCTTACCAAAGTGGGTATAGAGGGAACATATCTCAACATAATAAAAGCTATTTATGACAAACCCACAGCCAACATAATACTCAACAGTGAAAAGCCGAAAGCCTTCCCACTAAAACCTGGAACAAGATAAGGATGCTCACTGTCACCAATTCTATTCAACATAGTATTGGAAGGCCTAGCCACAGCAGTCAGATAAGAAAAAGAAATAAAAGTTGTCCACATTGGAAGAAAAGAGGTAAAACTGTCATTATATGCAGATGACATGATACTATATATAGAAAACTCTAAAGACTCCACACAAAAACTACTAGAACTGATAAGTAAATTCAGCAAGGTAGCAGGATACAAGATTAACATACAGAAATCTGCTGCATTTCTATACACTAACAATGAAATACTGGAAAGGGAAAGTAAAAAACAATTCACTTTAAAATCACATATGGGCTTCCCTGGTGGTGCAGTAGATAAGAAACTGCCTGCCAATGCAGGGGACACAGGTTCAATCCCTGGTCCAGGAAGATCCCACATGCCATGGAGCAACTAAGCCCGTGCACCACAACTACTGAGCCTGCGCTCTAGAGCCCGCGAGCCACAACTACTGAAGCCCACGTGCCTAGAGCCTGTGCTCCATAACAAGAGAAGCCACCACAATGAGAAGCCGGCGCACTACAATGAAGAGTAGCCCCTGCTCGCCGCAACTAGAGAAAGCCCACATGCAGCAATGAAGACCCAATGAAGCCAAAAATAAATAAATAAATAATGTTTTTAAAATCACATACAAAATACAAATAAACCTGATGAAGCAGATGAAAGGCATATGCTGAGAACTATAAAACACTTATAAAGGAAACTGAAGATGATTCGAAGAAATGGAAAGATAGCTCACGCTCTTGGATTGGAAGAATTAAACTGTTAAAATGGCCATACTACCCAAAGCAATCTACAGATTTAATGTGATCCCTATCAAATTACCTATGACATTTTTCACAGAACTAGATCAATTAATCCTAAAATTTATATGGATCCATAAAAGACCCAGAATTGCCAAAGCAATCCTGAGGAAAAAGAACAAAGCTAGAGGCATAACCCTAACAGAGTTCAGACAATACTACAAAGCTACAGTAATCAAAACAGCAAGGTTTTGGCACAAAGACAGACATATGGATCAATGGAACAGAACAGAGAGCCCAGAAATAAACCCACACACTTATGGTCAATTAATCTTTGACAAAGGAGGTAAGAATACACAATGGAGAAAAGACAGTCTCTTCAGCAAGCAGTGCTGGGAAAGCTGGACAGCCACATGTAAATCAATGAAGTTAGAACACACCCTCACACCATACACAAAAATAAACTCAAAATGGTTTAAAGACTTAAGCATAAGACATGACACCATAAAACTCCTAGAAGAGACCATAGGAAAAACATTCTCTGACATAAATCGTACCAATGTTTTCATAGTTCAGTCTCCCAAGGCAACAGAAATAAAAGCAAAAATAAACAGATGGGACCTAATCAAACTTATAAGCTTTTGCACAGCAAAGGAAACGATAAACAAAATGAAAAGACAACCTACAGACTGGGAGAAATTATCTGCAAATGATGCAACAGACAAGGGCTTAATTTCCAAAATATACAAATAGCTCATACAACTTAATAACAAAAAAAGAAACAATCAAAGAATGGACAGAAGACCTAAATAGACATTTCTCCAAAGAAGAAATACAGATGGCCAATAGGCACATGAAAAAATGCTCAACACCACTAATTATTAGAGAAATGCAAACCAAAACCACAATGAGCTACCACCTCACAGTGGTCAGAATGGCCATCATTAAAAGTCTGCAAATAACAAATGCTGGAGACGGTGTGGAGAAATAGGAATCTTCTACACTGCTGGTGGGAATGTAAATTGGTGCAGTCACTGTGGAGAACAGTATGGAGGTTCTTTAAAAAAACTAAAAACAGGGGCTTCCCTGGTGGTGCAGTGGTTGAGAGTCTGCCTGCCAATGCAGGGGACACAGGTTCGAGCCCTAGTCTGGGAAGATCCCACGTGCCGCGGAGCAACTAGGCCCGTGAGCCACAACTACTGAGCCTGCACGTCTGGAGCCTGTGCTCCCAACAAGAGAGGCTGCGATAGTGAGAGGCCCACGCACCGCGATGAAGAGTGGCCCCTGCTTGCCACAACTAGAGAAAGCCCTCGCATAGAAACGAAGACCCAACACAGCCAAAAATAAAAATAAATTAATTAATTTTTAAAAAAAACAAAAAAACTAAAAACAGAGTTACCATATGATCCTGCAATCCCACTCCTAGGCATATATCTGGATAAAACCTTAATTCGAAAAGATACATGCACCCCAATGTTCATAGCAGCTCTATTTACAATAGCCAAGACATGGAAACAACCTAAATGTCCATTGACAGATGAATGGCTAAAGAAGACATGGTATATATACACAATGTAATACTACTCAGCCATAAAAAAGAATGAAATAATGCCATTTGTAGCAACATGAATGGACCTAGAGGTTATCATACTAAGTAAAGTAAGTGAGAAGGACAAACACCATATCACTTATATGTGGAATCTAAAATATGACAGAAATGAACTTATTTATGAAACAGAAACAGACTCACAGACATAGAAAACAAACTTAAGGTTACCAAAGGGGAAAGAGGGTGGGAAAGGGATAAATTAGGAGTTTGGGATTAGCAGATACAAACTACTATATATAAAATAGATAAACAACAAGGTCCTACTGTATAGCACAGGGAACTATATTTAATATCCTATAGTAAACCACAATGAAAAAGAAAAACAAAAAATTAAATGTCTTCCATTTAATGATGATGTTGTTAGCATAACTTTCATATATCTGAGAAAGACAGTAGGAGACAGGAAAATTATAGGTCATGAACCATAGATCAAAAAAAAAAAAAGAGCAAAACATTAGCAAACTGAAACCTACAATACATAAAAAAGATAATACATGACCAAGTTGAGTCTATCTCAGAAATACAAGGTTATTTTAACACTAGAAGTTTTGATCAAGAAGAAACAAAACTGACATTTTCCCCAGAACAAAAACTTGTTTATTTAGAAAATTCAAAATAACCTATAGATAAATTAGAATTAACAAGTGATTTATCAAGGTCACTGAGTACAAGGTCAACATAAAAAATCAATTATATTTCTTTGTACTAGCAATGAACATTTAGGAAATGAAATTTATAAACAATACCATTTAAAATCACATCCTAAAACATAAAATACATAGGAATAAATCCAATGAAAGACGTGCAAGACCTTTACCTGGAAAAACTACAAACCATTATCGACAGAAATTAAAGAAGATCTACACTGAACTACTGACAATTGTGTGGAAAATACACAAATATGCATATTTATAGGAAGAGTCAATCATTTAGACAGGGTAGAAGAATCATAAGAATCCCTAAGTTAGAACTCTGGGGAGAAGAAAAGGCTAACACAACTCAGTTACTCCTCCTCCCTTCCTCTCATTTCCCTTCCAAATAAACACATACATATGATCCGCTTTCATAAAGAGCTGCCCTTAGAATCATGGAGAATTCCTGCTGGTCTGCGACCCTACCGAGCCCGCCTCAACATTAACTACCTGCAAACAGCAAGTCCAGGAAGAATTCCCTTCTTTATTTCAAAGATGAGTGACAATAATAATCACAATGACAAATAAAGCCAGAATCTATACAAAAACATTCAAGAAAATAAAAGAGAAGCAAAGAAAATGTCAAATATTCGCCAGAAAAGCATTGCCATGAAATAATAAGAATTTTAACTACACCATTTCACCATAAACTCAAAGAACATAATGGAAAAAAATCAGAGAGCACAAAGCAAATATTCAAGAGTGCAGGGAAGATTAAGCAATCAAAAGAGATGAAAAATTCATGTGTTCATTCAACAAATGCTAATTGAGTTTCTAATATTTTCCATATGTTGAGCATACAGTAGTGAACAAAGCCAATAAAGCCCCTGCCTCATGAAGCTGAAATGCTTAAGGAAATGGATTAAAAAATAAAGAAATAGGGACTTCCCTGGTGGTCCAGGGGCTAAGACTCCACGCTCCCAATGCAGGAGGCCAGGGTTCGATAGCTGGTGAGGGAACTAGATCCCATATGCCGTAACTAAAGATCCCACACACAGCAACGAAAATCCCACGGGCCTCAACTAAGACTCAGCACAGCCAAATAAATAAATAAATATTTTTTTAAAAAAAGGAATACATAATATGAGGTCAGGCAGTGATAAGGCTATGAAGAAAACCAAAGCAGGACAAGGAGACAGAGTGAATGGGGGGATGGTTGCTCTTTATGATAGGTAGTCAAGGGATGGCCTCTCTGAGGAAATGATCTGAAGCAAGTCATGCAAAGATCTGAGAGAACAGCATTCCAGTTAGAAGGAATAACAAATGCAAAGGCCCTATCCTTGAGTGCTTGAAGAGCAGCAAGAGGGGAGAGCAGTTAGAAGAGAATGAGCTGGGGGAGAGAGGAAGGAAAAGACTATGAAGGACTCAGGATCAGATGATGCAGGACCTTATAACTATGAGGGTAACAGGAAGCTACTAGGTGGTTTTCAACACAGAAGTAACATGTTCTGATTTACATTTTTAAAAACCACTCTTGGGACTTCCCTGGTGGCGCAGTGGTTAAGAATCTGCCTGCCAATGCAGGGGACACAGGTTCGAGCCCTGGTCCGGGAAGATCCTACATGCCATGGAGCAACTAAGCCCGTGCGCCACAACTACTGACCCCGCAAGCCACAACTACTGAAGCCCGCGCACCTAGAGCCCATGCTCTGCAACAAGAGAAGCCACCACAATGAGAAGCCTGCGCAACGCAGCGAAGAGTAGCCCCCGCTCACTGCAACTAGAGAAAGCCCGCGTGCAACGAAGACCCAACACAGCCAAAAAATAAATAAATAAATAAATTCTTTAAATAAATAAATAAATAATAAAATAAAAACCACTCTTACTTCTTGGTGGAGAATTGATAACGGTGCGATGAGTTGGAAACAGGGAGGCTATTTCAGGAGTCTAGATGATGGTGGGCTGAACTGCGATGGTAGTGGTGGAGGTGGTGAGAAGTGGTTGGATTAAAGACATATTTGTGATTACTAGCCCTTGTTTTGGATTTCATATAAGACGTGAGAAAAACAGAGGCATCAGAGATAACATCAAGGTTTTTGACCTGAGAAAATAGATAAATGGGGGTATTACATGGTGGAGGGAGGAAAGACAAAAGAGGAAAGATCATGCCTTTAGGGAAAGAATGTAATGTGAAAATTAGCTCTTAAAGATTTTAAGTTTGAGCTGCCAATCACACATTGAGCTGAATATATGATCCAGGGTTCAGGGGCTAGGCCATAGGAGGAGATATAATTATGAAAGCAATCATTTAAAAGGTGAAATTTAAAGCCTTGTCCCTAGAAGGGGTCACCTAAGGAATGAGTTCAGAAGAGAAAGAAGTTTAAGGACCAAGTACTGGGGAACTCCAATGTTTAGTCAACAGGAAGAGGAGAAAGATCCAACAAATAAGAAAAAAGCAACCAGTGAAGTAGGAAGAAAGCCAAAGAAGAGTGATATCTGAGACACAAGTGAATTAAAAGTTACAAAAAAAGAAACTAGCTATGTAAAATGCTGTGAGACAACCCAGGTGTGTTGAACTGGTCAAGCTTAAGAATGAATTTTAAGAGAAACACACACACACACACAACTCAAAGTAAGGGATACAGAGGATAAGCTGATGAATGTAATTACAATGAAATGGGAATGAACAGAAAGTTTAAGATGGATTAGGGAGGAAATGCAAGGTGTAGAAGGGCAGACAAAGAAGATCCAGCATGTTCACAATTGATATTTCTAAAAAAAATAAAAACAAAAATGGCATGAACAAATACTTGATAATTCAAGAAAAACTTTCTAGAAATAAAATAATGGTACATAGTGTCTTAGGAAAAATTTAGTCACATCCTAATAAAATCACTGGACATCAAATAAGAATAAACAATCTTTGGGCATACAAGCTAAAATATTAGGCTTCATACTTCCGCATATTGTCATTTAAAGCCAGAAGGAAGTGAAGAAAATGCCTGCAAATCTCTTATGGGGAAAATGTGTGACCCAAGAATTTTACATCTAACAAATCTGCAGTTCACCTGTAAAGGCAATAGGCAAATATTATCAAACTTACAAAATCAAGGAAATATAGTTTCCATAATCTCTTCTTGAGGAAATGAGAAGAGTATAACTATCAACCAAATAAGAAACAAATGAAACTCTGGAAAATAAAGTAAAAAATAACCGACTGAGTTGACAGAGGACAGAGGCAAGAAGATGAGATGTGGTACACTAATTTCTTCATCCTTCATAGCAGGAATCAAAATACATTAAAACACACACACAAACAGTACACACAGAACAATACACATAGTCTGGTCTTAGTTATGCTCTGGGAAAGGAGCAGTTAGCCCTTAATTAGGATGAATTAGCTTTGGAGAAAGCTGTGTTCCCTGCTCTCAAAGTTAGAGGGTGGTTATGGGAAAGAGAGGAAACAATGAATAACTAAAGCTAGAAGTGCTCAGAAGAAGAGCAAATTTTATGCATATCCTAGACGGGTGGCAATGGCATGCCAAGGAGAGCAAAAGAGCCTGAGGGACTCACTTGTCTTTTGGAAATCACTCTGAAAAACGCTCAGGAATAGCTGGGAACCCTTTGAGAGGAGGCTAATCTCCAGCAGTTCAACTGATGGAGGCTCATACCATAATTTGTGCAAAAAGTGAAGCATATAATTCAAGAAATTAATTAAAATGTAGGAAATAAGAACTACTTTATAAACATATGCTCCTAAAGCCTGGAATGTATGGTTTACATGAGAATACAGAAACATGTTAAAATAGCTATTCTTTAGAGACTAAAAGGATACATTTGTTATTGGAAATGAGCCAGAATAGACAAAAATGCCTATTTTAATAAACAGTCCCTCCTTCTTCCTTTCTAGTTATGACAGCTCAGGTAAAGAGGGATTTCTTACACTAGGAGGATAACCTAATTGGGCTTGGCTAATATAATTCTTGGGATTACTCCTAATCTGTAAACAATAGTGTCCAGAAGTAGCTAAGGAAGAAATGTGACTAGTCAAAAGTTAGTTGAGGACTTCCCTGGTGGTCCAGTGGGTAAGACTCCATGCTCCCAGTGCAGGGGGCCCAGGTTCGATCCCTGGTTGGGGAACTAGATCCCGCATGCATGCCGCAACTAAGAGTCCGCATGCCACAACTAAAGATCCTGCATGCCTCAACGAAGATCCCACATGCCGCAACTAAGACCCGGCACAGCCAAAAATAAATAAATAAAAATAATAAATAAATAAATATTTTTTAAAAGTTATTGTACTGTGTAATTCTTTCCGTATCAAATTATAGATATCAAGATCAACAGAGGTAGAAAAAGAATATATAAAACAAATCCAATAAGGGATTAGTTAGCCCAGGAACAATAAGTACTGCTTAGTTCTTATTGTTCTAGAATATTCACATTATTCCAGGACCTACTTTATATGCAAGTATGACAGAAAGCAGCTACCTTTTGATGTGTTGTTTCCCTCATATCTAAAAGTTCAATGATCTGTGGTCGGCACATCACACGTGTATTAGCCAGTCTCTGCTCTGTGGTGAGGGACATTTCCTTCAGGAACTCTGAGGGAGTCAGCTAGAATTTAAAGCAACAGGAGCCAAAGATTCATAAATGGTAATACTGAAAAAGTGCTTTCATTAAGTGTCAGTAATGAATAATTTGTGTTTGCAGCTTTCAGGATAATTCTGGAATGCCACTAAGTTCCCCTATAAAACGTTTAAAATAACTAAATAATACAAGCGAGGTACCCATGCACTTCTGAGCTCTTTGCACAATAATTTGAAAGGATATGTGGTTGCTGTTTCCTTATGATTTTGAAGGAATCACACAAAAGAACCTGGGGTGGGGGAGAGGAAGGTCAAGAAATTGCACAGGAACATGTCCAAAGAGCTTAACATATATGCTCAGAAGAGCATAAAACTCTAGGTTTCTAAAATCACTTAAGGGCTTCAGAGCTAAGGAGGCTAATCCTCCTTGAAATATTTCTATTTCTCAAATGAAGTTACAACATGCATGTAAAGCTTTTGGGCGTTTATCATGTTATATCAGGTTAAAGAGAAATCTTATAAAGTAAAGGATCTGGGAAGTATGACTGTGCTGCTTAGGAACGAGTTTGAACTTTTTAGAAATCGTAAGAGCACATTTAGACCTTGTTTTAAAAGAGCTCTAAGTCAATCATCAGATCCAGCAGCCAGTCACATCCACATACCCAAACAAGAACACAAAATTCTTCAACACTTTCTACTCTTATGAGAAAAAAATGTAACCTATCATTTAAATAAAATCATTTAAATAAACCAGCAAGGGCTTACTCAAGACCAATCACTATTCACTGTTGTTCTGGAATGTTCACTTTGTTCTAGGGCTACTTTATATGCAAAGAGATTATGATCACTGGCAGCAACATAATGCTTAAGTATTTGCCAAGACTTCTTAAAACATTCAGGGGTATATAATTTAGCTGATTCATTTCGCCTTGGGTTAAAATCAATGCTCTTCAAATTCCCTACAAAATTAATTTTTGTGATTGAATCCATTTAAATGAAGGCATATTTCTAATACAGCTTCCAACTTGGTTTTTTAAGATTCTTTTTGATTGGAACACAGATTAGAATGTTAAAATGTTATGAGGTATCAGCTGTGTTGTGATTTAAATAAAAATAAACTCTTACAAGCAAAAAGTAATGAGTTACTTTAAATCTGAAACAAGAACAATCACAAAAGAAAATGATGATAGATTTTATTTTTCTAATTGGAACATAACCTGAGACTAGTTTTTAAAATGCAGTGAACACAATGTTTAACACTTTAAATTGCTATTGCTATTTCCATAGCATGTAGTTTATAATTCAATTCTCACCAAATCATTATAATTCATTAAAAATATAATTGTTTTCTATCATAAAGGACAGAAAAAGTTATGCATTTTTCCTAGATATTATATAGTCATCATTTTAATGCACTATGTTCTACAAATACACAAACAAAAATAACTCTTGCCAATCAACAGGTAATTGATTATATATGTTAAACCTATGAAATTCTGCTATTTGACTGTTTTTGAACTACATAAATGACAGTCTCTTAAGGTTCTAGCTAATATTTAGAAAATCTTAATAATTTGCTTGCATAGTCTTAGTTCAACTGATTAACTTAAGCAGTTTAATTTAAGCCTCTACTTTGATGTATATAATTTCAAAAACTTCCCAGGCTTTAAAAGGTAACTATGCTCTGCAGCAATCTACCCATGTTAACTAAACTGATATTATCAGCCAGTAATTCTGTTTGATATTCTGAGAATGCCAAGTAGCAACTGTCATTCTCCTGAGGAGAAAGACAGCATTAAGTATTTTACTCTGAAATTCTCTTATACATTACCATTCGATTTACTTCTTCTTCTGTAACCACCTTCGGACTCAGGGGTGGCAAAATCTTGCTTTGGAATCCTTTAAGCGTTCTGACTAACCCCATCTGAACAGCCCCCATGGACTCCTCAAGACTTCTACTTGTCATTTTTAGTTATTTCCTTTGTATACCTAAGAGTGAAAAAAAAATAGTTTTAGAACAAATACAGTTAATTCCTGAATACAGGTCACATTTTTTGAAGCTTTTTCAAATACACGAAGGTTTAGAAAATACTGATTTTCAAAAATACATCCAATGCTTGGAACAAATGCCTTAACTGTAGGAGTCTATTCCATGAATCTGTCTAGATTTAGCCTTATCCCAAAGTCTAGGATCCCTTTTAGAAAAAGCAAGTGATTCTGGACTAAGCTCAGGGAAGACATGAAAACATAAGCAGTTACTATATTTTGGTACTTTTATCTTCTCCAGATAAATAAACAAAAACTGCTCAATAACTATACTTCATAGTTTGCTACTTTATCTGCTTATTTGACAATTCTCTCTCATGGCACCCTTCAAACACAATAAATATAAGGCTTCAGACTTTCACAGCTGGGCAGAGAATTGAAAAAGGCAGCATGAGATTATATGTGGAAAAAGAAGTTTGTGAAAACTTTTTTGAGGTTTATAGAAATAAACAAGGCATTAAACAGCCACCAATACCTCCAAATCAAAGAAATATGACATCTCCCCTTTGCATGTATTTCCTTATACTTCTAGCAGGACACTTGCAACTTTGGAAGTCCATTTATGACTAAGTAGGGATTTCTACTTTTAATAATAGCAGGCTAGATTGTTCAACCCTGTGCAGGAAAAAAAAAAAAAAAAAAAGCTTGATTCAATATCAAATAAAAAACCTTAAAATTGTTAAAAGTTCAAAAGACAATAAGGCACTACCAGACCAAAATGGAGGGGAAAACAGTGCATAAAGGAAAACAGATATGATGAAAATATAATATGATACACTGAAATAAAGCAGTAAAACACCCAAAGAAATGAATATGAAATTTTAAAATAAGAAAAAAGATCAGAGAAAGAAATGATTGAAATAGAAGACAGTGAAAGAAGTTCTAACATGCTATAATTGGAGCCCATGAAGAAGAAAAAGTACTGGAGGGGAATTAATATTTAAAGCCATAATCCAAGAAAAATTCCAGAAAAAAAAAACAATGAAAAGGGACTAGTAGGTACCCAGGAAAACTGACCCAAAATGATCAACTATAAGTCATATCTTAGAAGAACTGCTAGACTTTAAAGAATTTTTAAAATTAACGTCCAGGCAAAAAGTCAAAATAACGTACAAGGGGAAGAGAATTAGATGTCATTGGACTTTGTAAAAGCAAGCTATGCAGTGGGAAAACAGAGGAGCAGCATTTTTCAAAAACTTTACAAAGCATGAGCCAAGGATTTTACAAGGAACCAAGCTCTCCTTCAGTCACTGAGGCTACAGAAAAGGAGTTTTGAACATGCAAAAGCCCAGTGAATATTATAAACATGTTCCCTTCCCGAAGAATATACTAGAGGATGGGCTTCATCCAACCAAAAGCTGACTGGCGAATTTCAGCAAAAGGACTGATGATGAGCATTTCATATATTTAATTGTACAGGTATTAAAATAATGTTGAAGACATAAGGAAAACAATAGAATTTAAATGTTATATTTTCTGACAAAGTAGAAAGGATGAAATTTTAAATGAAAAGAAAAAAGAGAAAGACAGCCGAAAAGTAGAAAAGATTAACAATTGTATAAGTACTAGGTAGGAATCAAACCATTTAATGAGATAGAATAAAGGAGAATTAAGGGAATTATGGTAAAAAGCCCCTATGATGGCAGTCAATGATACCTGTTTCCAAGCATTCATATATTTATATGATCCTCTTCCCTTGAGTGTGGGCTGTGCTTAGGTATTCTAACAAATATAATACAGTACAAGTGATGGATGTCACATCTGAGATCAGTTATAAAGAGAATCAGTTCCATCTTGGGCACTGTCTGGCTCTCTCGAATCACCAGTTACCACATTGTAAGGACACTCAGGAAACCTACAGAGAGGCCCATGTGGTGAGGAACCAAGCCTTGACAGCAATGACATGAGTGAGCTTGGCAGTGGATCTTCTGAGGCCTGCCAACAACCATGTGAATGAAAGCAGAGTTGCCAGCCCCAGTTGAGCCTTAAGATGACTGCAGTCTGGGCAACAGCTTGACAGGAGATGCATGAGAGACCCTGAGTAGGAAGCACCCAGCTAAGCCTCACCTAGATTCCTGACCTACAGAAACTGAGAAAACAAATATTCAGTGTTTTAAGCTATTAATCTGGGGGTAATTTGTTATACAGTAATAGATAACAATATAGGCACTATAAAGGGTTTATATACAAAGAAACTACTGAATATAAAGATAAACCTTCCTAAATACCAAAAGTAATTTTAGAAAAAGCAAAGAAGACATACTAAATAAAGACAAACAATAAATCATATACAATCACAGTATACAATATACAATACACATAATTATTACAATGTAAAATAATATAGGCAGTGTGATGTCACCAACATGGAATAGGTGGTTGCCGACTTCAATCCCCCTCACAAAAAGACCAACTAGCAATCATCCATAGACAAGACACCTTTGTGAAAATCCCAGAACCGAGGATGAGACTGAAGCATCCCCTTGGATCACGGAAACAGGGAAGAACCTCAAAAACATTTTGTTAAGTAAAATAAGCCAGTCAAAAAAAACTACATATTGTATGAGTCCGTTCACATGAAGTGACCAGAACAGGAAAATCTCTAGAGAGAAAGTAACAGATTAGTCGTTGCAAAGGGCTGGGAGAAGTGAAGGAATAGAAGGGTGTTAACTAAAAGGTATGGGATTTCTTTCTGAGATGATGAAAATGTTTAAAACTGACTGTGGTGATGACTGCATGTGTTTGTGAATATACTAAACACTGTTGATTGTATGTACACTTTAAATGGGTGAATTGTATCCTGAGCTGAATGTGAATTATATCTCAATAAAGTTGTTAAAAAATATATTTTAAAACATTTTGAAAAATCAATTATTAAAAGTTGAAAAGTGAAACAAATAAACCTTGCTGTATATCAAATTGGTGTTGTAACACCAAACAATTATTCCAACCAACTTTAAAACATGGTTTTTGACTATATATCTTCACTGTATAGTAGTCTTATTGTCGGTCATAATATTAGTAATAATATTTTAAAAACAGGTAGCTACATCAATATTGTTAGGAACCAAGCATTTCAGCATTTTAAAAATATAAAACAAAAAAAAGTTCTTATATTAAGAAACCCTATAATCTTAAATTTAAATAGAAAATCTGAGTTTTAGCTCATGATTATTCTCTCCTTTTAAATAACCTCCCTACTGAAAGACCCCAGAAGCAAAGAAAGCTAAGTAAGCAATGACAGTCCAGGGACATAGTGTGGTCTTTAAACACCATTTCCCACTAAAAGAAACCATAACTCCTTGGAGAAATGGGTAATTCAAGGTCTGGGGTATGAAATGTATAAGATGAACTTGGAACATTCTATTATAGTGTAAAATAAGTACATTATCAAAGGCTACTAGGGTTGTATCTAAGGAGCCCAGAGCAACTTGAAGGAGTTTCCATTCACCAAAGACAGGACAATTTGGGGAAAACAAAAACAAAAACAAAAGTCTGCAATGGATTAGCCTTTAAAACTCGGAGTTCAAAAGATACTAAAAAAAAAAAAACCATTGGTCACCTTTGGTAGTTGCTAAGACACCAAACTAATTATTTTGGAAATAATAACTGGGAAGAATCAACCATTTATTCTGTACCATTTTTGTACAAATTGCATTGCAAGTTAACCAAATAGTTGATGACAGAAAATTATTCTTCATAGAAGAACTCCAGCTAATAAATGCAGAAGAAATGACAGAAAAATAATCACCATTTGCAGCCCCTAATGAAACGAAGGATCATCAATGCTAAAACCATTAGGAACCATTGCTGAAGAACTTTATAATGGCTCAATCAGGCTAACAACACCTGAGCCCTCTAAATAAATCAGTCTTAACACTAAAAGAGTGAAAACCAGACATATTATGTGCCTCCTGACGTGATGCAGTACACAGCACCACCTGTGCAGAACTGTGAACAACAATCTAAACCTAAATTTAATTAAGTCTCTAGACCTACCAGCTAGGTTGCAGGAGATCAAGAAATGCAGGAACATGTGTATTCTGTAAGAATATAATTAAGCCAAATCTAGAATGTGGAAAATGTTACAGGAAAATGACCTACTTCGCTCAAGTAATGAAGAGCGTGTGTGTGCAAACATGAACACACAAGAAAGAAAGAGAGAGAGAGAGAGGAAGGATAGTTATGAATTAAGAGAATCACTTCAACGATAATGATATAGGTAGATTATAAGCAAAAGGATGGAAGAGGTATACCATGCAAAAGTTGGTCAAAAGAAAGCAAGAAGGGCTACAGTAATATTAGATAAAGTTGACTTCAAATTAAAAAAAATGATCAGGAACAAAGAGGGACACTATAATGTAAAAGGGTGAATCTACCAAAAGGACATAGCAATCATAATTATAAGTGCACCAAACAACTTTTAAAATATGTGATTTGAACCAAGCTTCAAAATATATAATGCAAAAAATGAAAAGAACTATACAAATCCACAATTGTAGCTGGAGACTTCAACATCTTTTTCTCAACAATTGATATAAGCACTAAACAGAAAATTAACAAGATATAGAGGAACTTAATACAACCAACATGATTTAATCAATATTTACGGAACAGTCCACCCAACAGCAGAATGCACGTGCTTTTCATGTGTCCAAGGAACATATACTAAGATAGACCATTTCCTAGGCCAAGAAATAAAATTCAACAAAGTTAAAAGAATTGGAATCATACAGAGGGCGCTGGTTGACCACTGTGAAATCAAATTAGAAACGCACAACAGAAAGATAACACAAAAATCTCCAAACACTTGGAAACTAAACAACACACTTCTAAATAAATACATAAGTCAAAGAGGGAAATCCAAAAGCACACTGAATTGAATGAAAATGAAAACACAACATTTCAAAATCTGGAGAAGGTAGCTAAAACAGTGTTGAAATTTATAACACTAAATATTTAGATTAGAAAGCAGTAAAAGTCAAATGTGTCATCTAAGCTCCTAAGTTCAGAAAAAAGAAGACCAAATAAAATGAAAGCAAACAGACAGAAGAAAATAATAAAGATAAGAGCAGAAATCAATAAAATTAAAAACAGAAAAGCAATAGAGAAAATTAATTCAACAAAGATCTGATTCTCTGGAGAAATCAATAATATTGACAAACCTCTAGCAAAGAAAGAAGACACAAATTACCAATACTAGGAATTTAACAGGAGAGGACAAACCATACAGATATCAAAAGGATAATAAGGGAACACTACAAACAACTCCACACTCATAAATTTGACAACTTAGACGTACTGCTTCAATTCCTCAAAGAACACATGCTACCACAATTTAATATGAATAGATAATTTGAACAACTCTAACTATTAAAGAAATTGAATTCATAATTTTATAACTCAAAAAAAGAAATATCTAGGCCTAGATGGTTTCACTGGAGAATGACAGCAAACATGGAAAGAAGAATTAACACCAATACTACCAATCTTTTCCAGAAAATGGAAAAGAGGGGAACACTTTACAATTCATTTTATGAAGCCTAAGACAAAACCAGATGAAGAAAGTACAAAAAAACACAAAACCCTAAAAACCAATATCCTTCATGAATATAAATTTAAAATTTTTAACAAAATTTTATCAGAATCTTAACAAGTTATTTAGCAATATGTAAAAATAATTATATACCATGACCAAATAGGTTAAGTCCAGGAATGTAAGGCAAGTTCAAAACTCAAATATCAATCAATGTAATCCATCATATTAGCAGGCTGAAGAAGAAACATTATATGATCACATCAATTTATGTAGAAAAAGCATCTAACAAAATTCAATATCATTCATGATAAAAATTCCCAGAAAACTAGGAATATAGAGGAATATAATAAAGAAAATATACAAAAAACTTACAGGTGACATCATACTAAATGGTAAAAGACTGAATGCTTTCCCCCTAAAGACTGGGAACAAGGCAAGGAGGTCCATTCTCAACACGGCTATCAGACATAGTACTGGAAGTTCTAGTCAGTGCTATAAGAAGAAAGAAAAAAAAAAAGAAAGAAAAAGCATACAGAGCAGAAAACAAGAAATAAAACTGTCCTTATATGCAGATGGGATAACTGTCTACATAGATATTCCCTAAGAATCTACAACAAACCTCCTAGAACTAACAAGTGAGTACAGCAAGGTCACAGGATATAAGATAAACATACAAGTATCATTCATATTTCTATATACTAACAATGAAGATGTGGAAACCAAAATTTACGATACGATACCATTTATAACTGCCATCCCTTCAAAAAAGGGATAGGTGTAAATTGATCAAAACATATACAGGACTTATATGCTAAAAACGACAAAGTGCTGATTAAAAAAATCAAAGAATATCTAATTAAAAGGAGATCTATGTTCAAAGATTGGAAGACTCAACATAGCAAAGGTCAATTCTCCTCAAATTAATACACAAGTTTAATCTAATTCCTATCAAATACCAGCAAAGTTTTTATTTAAACAAAGATAAATTTATTTAAAAATTTATATGGAAAGGTACAGGCCCTAGAATAACTAAAACAAACTTACAAAGAAGAAGAAAATGAGAAGAATTATTCTAACCGATTTCAAGGCTTATTACATAAGCTACAGTAATCAAGACTATGTTGTATTGGCAGAGGGACAGATATAGATCAATGGAAGAGAACAGAGAACACAGAAATAGACCTACACAAATATTCCAAATTGATTTTTGACAAAGGTGCAAAAGCAATTCAATGTAAGAGAAAGAGCCTTTAAACAAATGGTGCTGGGGCCATTGGAGCTCTATGGGCAAAAAGTAAGCCTCAATCCAAATTTCACATCTTACACAAAAGTTAATTCAAAGTGGGGCATATATTTAAATGTAAAATATAAAACTACAAAGTTTTTAGGAAAAAAAATTTTCTAGACTAGGGTTAGGAGAAGGGTTCTTAGACATGACACCAAAATCATAATGCAGAAAAGAAAAAGTCAATAAAGAGGACTTCACCAAAATAAAAAAACTTTTGTACTTGGAAAGAATCTTCTAAGTGGATGAAAGAAACAAACTGGAAGAAAATATTTGTAAACTTCATGTCTGACAAAGGATTCATATCTAGAGTATATTTTTTTTAAAAAACTGCTCAAAACCAAACAGTGAAAAAAAAAACAAAACCTGTATTAGTTTCTTCTTGCTACTACAACAAATTACCACAAATTTGTGGCTTGAAACAACACAAATTTATTATCTTAAAATTCTGAAAGTTAGAAGTGTAACAGAGGTCTCACTGGCCTAAAATCAAGGTTCTGCAGGGCCGTGTTCCTTTCTGAAGCTCTAGGAGAATCCTTTTCCTTGCCGTATGGGCTCCTTCCTCCATCTTCAAAGCCAACTATGGCAGGTTGAGTCTTTCTCACACCACATCACTCTGACCTCCTATTCTGCCTCCCACTTACACCTTTAAGGAACCTTGTTATTACATTAGAGCCACCCGGATAATCCAGGATAATCTCCCTTTCTCAAAGTCACCTGCCTAGCAATGTTAATTCCATCTGCAACCTTAATCCTCCTCTCCCATGTAATTAACATATTCACAGGCTTGGGGGATTGGCACATGGACATATTTGGCATTAGTTATATCATCAATGTCCTGATTCCAAGTCTTGCCATCACAGCCAGTAAAAGCCCAACACTGGGTCAGTCTAGCTGTTCAACTCTTCTCTCATACTAACAGGCTGTTAGGATTGCTGGAGAAAACCACACAATGGTCCAGATCATGTGACTGCAAATTCGGAGTCTCCAGCCTCCACTGGGGCCTCTACCTCCCGATCTCTTTCCCTTGTCAGCTCTCATCCCAACAACTATTTCAGTCCTTCTCTCTATTTCTCACGTCCCTGCCCATGCCCTCCCTGCAGTTCTAGAGGATTTATCCCACCCAGATCCCTTCTGAGCTCCCCTCCATTGACTCCAACGCCTACAAGATGTTTCCATTTGGGTGTCCACAAGCACCTCAAGCCCAGCATGCCCCCCAGGCCTGCTCCCTTCTGTATCCCTCGGTGAATGGAATCATGATTCACACAATTGGCCATGCCCAGAGTCACCTATGACTTCTCTCTCCTCCTATCAATCATATAATAAATAAATGTTTATGGAACACTTACTATGTACCGACAATGTTCCAAACATTATAAATATTAATTTAATCACCACAACAACCCTAGATGTGGGTAGTATTCTTCTTCCCGTATCACGGATAAGGAAACAGAGGCACAGAGACGGTAAGTAACCTGCTCCAGTTCTCACACTAGTAAAGGGAAGAGGTGGGAGGAGAAACAGTCACTCTGGTTCCAGAGTCCACACTCTTGATGGTGACATTATTCTGCCTCCACCTTGAGGATCTACCTCCTGACATCTCACAAATCCATCTACTCCTTTTCATCCCTGCTGCCTTCCTTTGTTAATGTCACTCTCATGTCTTGCCTGGGTGACTGCAACAGCTTCTTAACTGACCTCCCTGACTCCAGAATTGTGTCCCCACTCCCACCCCACCCCCATAGCCTGGCCATTCTCTACCCTGCAGCCACAGTGACTATTCTAAAGGGAAAATCTGGTCATGTCATTTCCCTACCTAAAATCCTATAGTCCAGAATACTCTGTAAGCTTCTCAGCACGACATCCATCCCAGGAGCCTGCCCTTCTTGCACTTGATGCTCAACTCGCAATTCACAAAGTCTCAGGGGCTCACACACCTCCAGACTTGTACATAACACCTGGAATGCCTTTCTTCTCCCCTCCTCCCCTTCTCTCCCCAACTAACTCCCATTTGTCTTTCCAGACTCAGATGTGACCTCTTTCAGAAAGGCTTCCCTGACTACCCAAGGCTGCCCCTTCTTTATGAACTCACAGGTCCTCATGCTCACCCCCTCATGGTTATTTATTCATCTCCCTCTGCCTTGAGACTATAAGTTTCTTGAGCACAGGAATTCTGTGTTTCTTATCACTGTATTCCCCATATCCAGCACAGGGCCTCATACATATGCATATTTAATAAATGTTTGTAATTAATTAAATGACTTTCACAATCCCCAAATGTGCCAGGCTATTTCACACCTCTATACCTTTATATAGACTCATCCTTTCTTCTCACATCCCTATCCTTGTCTGCCTTGCAAACTTCTATTCATCCTACAAAACCCATCTCAAGGGTCCCCAGAAGTAAGGCTTTCCCTAATGCATTCAAAGAGTGACAATCACTTTGTCCTTTGCACATGCCTCTATTATTGAATGTAATACACTGTACAGCAATTATTTGCTTACCAGCCTGCATCTACCTCCAGAATGTAAGCTTCTTCGCTATACAGACCATATGTGATTGGCACATAGAAGGGGCTCAGTTAACATTCATTGAATTGAATTTAATATTAAATTGCACTCAGTAAAAGAGAATTTTCACTAGGGTAAAACATTTCACAGAGGAACTATTTTCCTCTTTTTCCTTCATTTAAATGTCAACCTCCAGCTCTTTCTAGTGTTTCTACATAAGAGTCTAGTTAAATAAGTGTTCAGTATGTATGACAGAGTATCTTCTTTCAGAGGAAAATGTATTCCCGCATAACTTAGGAAAGAGAACCTTGCTTGGGGTCTCTGATGAGGATGCAGTCAGAGATGGTAGCAAGGGCTACAGTCATCTGAAGGCTTGACTAGGGCTAGAAAATCCACTTCCAAGATGGCTCACTCACACAGCTAGCAAGTTGTTCCTGGTTGTTGGTGGGAGGCTTCAGTTCCTCCCCTCATGGGCCTCTCAACAGGGATGCTTGAGTGTCCTCATGGCATGATGACTGGCTACTTTCAGAGCAAGCAGTCTGAGAGACCATGGGAGAAGCTGCAATGTAGTTTGTGGCCCAGAAGTCACACACCATCATTTATGCAAGATCTATTAGTCACACAGATCAGCCCTATTCAATGTGGGAGAGGCCACACAGGGACGTAAATACCAGGAAGTGAGGATCATTGGGAGCCATCTTGGAAGCCATCTACCACATCCACCTCATATGTTTATTATGAGGATTAAATGAGATAATATTTGTAAAGTACTTCACTTTGCACAGTACCTGGCATATAATTGTTCTTAGTGTTATTAGCAGAAAGTTTGGTTTAAAAAAACTGAAAAGATGGAAATTCCATTCAATTAAACCTTGCTTGCTGGAAATAAATAAGAGCATATGAAACTGTTCACATGTCTTCAAGTTCTGCTACTGCTAAAGTGAGGGCAAGGGCAATTATACTCTGGGATGTTGATAAATATTTCTTTATCCCAAAGTACCATTTTAGCAGGAAAATATCAAAGAAAAAAAATTACAGAAAATGCTCAAGTAAATGCAACATGACTTTTGTTGTCAGTGAGAGGTTCTCTAGGCACTTGGAGTAAAAGGATTAATTTTCATATTTTAATCCTGCTCTTCTTCTGGTTTTCTACTGTTTCTAAAGCTGTTATGCTCCTTGGTTTTCTATTTGTTTGATCTCTTTTAAATTGGATTACTTCAGATTTCATAGGTTTCACATTGGCCTCTGCTCTTTTCTCCCTGAAATACTTCCTGAAAACAATCTGTCTCTGCAGAATGTGTGACATATATCTGAGGTAGATAAAAGAGAGACAAATTTCAGAAAGAATCCTCTTATTTGACCCAGGTTGAAGAAAAGAAAAATAAAGATGTATTTTGTATTTTGTTCTGGTCACCAATTCCAAAATGCATGCGTGTTTTTGTGTGCATGTTTGTGGCAGGGGCAGGAGGGGTGTTCCCCAAAACATCAAGTAATTTATCTACACAGAGGTGGCATCAAATTCCACAGGTTAAGTGTTCAGTCCTGTAGACTGCCCCCAAACTTCAAACACCAGTCACAAGCCCAGCTTGTTACCTGTGCTCTGACCCACTAGATGTAAATCAGAGGTTCCCCAGACCCCGGCCTCAGGTTCAATTAATTTGCTACAGCGGCTCCCAGAACTCAGAGAAACGTTTCACTCACTAGGTCACCAGTTTACTATAAAAGGATATAACTCATCAACAACCAAATGGAAGAGATGCACAGGGCAAGGTATGGGGAAGGGGAACAGAGCTTCCATGCCCTCTCCAGGGGCAACACTCTCCCCAAATCTCCATGGATGTATTCGTCAATCTAGAAACTCTCAGAACTCTATCCTTTTGGGTTTTTATGGAGGCTTCATTATATAGGCAGAGATTGATTAAATTACTGGCCATAGGCAATTGATTCAACCTCCAGTCCCTCTCACTTAGGAGAGGTGGGGAAGGTGCACGAATGAAAGTTCCAACCCTCTAATCACACGGTTAGTTCTCCTGGCAACCAGCAACCCCATCCTCGGGGATGTCCAAAAGTCACCTCACTAACATAACAGAAGACAACTTTATCGCTCTTGTCAGGAAATTCCAAGGGTTTTAGGAGCTCTGTGCCAGAACTGGGGGCGAAAACCAAATATATATTTCCTACAATAAATCACAATATCACAAGATGCACAGTGAAAATTAATTTTGCCTAAGCCTCAAATTACAAAAACAACTGCTTCTCCAAAGGAAGATGCCAGGTGCTGGAAGCTTGTTTAAACTGTGGAAGCTTCCAGGCCAGACACAGGCAGGGAAAAAGTCAAACAGCCAACTGCGGGCCACTTAGGAAGAAGGTAACGACTGGAACAGAGAACCACACCTGCAGAAAGTGATTATTATTATTTGTGAGCCCCAATTCACATCATTTTCATGACATATCACAAATCTACAAGTCTTATAGTTCCAAAATAGATTACTTTTCTCACATGGGAATTCAATTATCTTATTTTTCCATTTAATAAATAATAGAGGGGACTTCCCTGGTGGCACAGTGGTTAAGAATCCACCTGCCAATGCAGGGGACACGGGTTCGAACCCTGGTCTGGGAGGATACCACATGCCTCAGAGCAACTAAGCCCTTGTGCCACAACTACTGAGCCTGCGCTCTAGAGCTCACGCATCACAACTACTGAGCCCACGCACCACAACTACTGAGCCCATGCACCGCAACTACTGAGACTGTGTGCTGTAACTACTGAAGCCCCCGCGTCTAGAGCCCCTGCTCCGCAACAAGAGAAGCCACCGCAATGAGAAGCCTGCACACCACAACGAAGAGTAGCACCCGCTCGCTGTAACTAGAGAAAGCCTGTGTGCAGCAACGAAGACCCAATGCAGCCAAAAATAAAATTTTAAAAACACATAAATAAATAAGAGTGTCTACTATACGCAAAGCCACTGTATTAGCTAATTATAAGTAAAATCATATTGTTTTTGAGGAAAGAAGATGAAAGTTAGTAATAAACACCCAGAAATCAAACTCGATTTTGACTTTGACTGCCTGTCTGCCCACATTCAGGCTTTGTCACATCTCTAAGTGAAAAACACTGCTGCAATCTGATTGAGTACGTGATAAATTCTGCTTTTAGTTTCACTGAGGTGGATAAAAGATAAAGTGATATGGTCTTTTAAAAGATTTTATTGTGAAATATTATATGCATGTAGAAAAGTGTCTCCAAAATGTACAGCTGAATTATTACAAAGTGAACATCTGTGTAATGATCACGCAACTAAAGAAACAGAACACTGCCAGCACCCCCTCAAACCCCCTCTTAATCACTAAGCCCTCTCTCCCCACTAAAGGTAAGCACTGTCCTCACTTTTGTAGAAATCACTCCCTTGATTTTCATTTATAACCTAAGCATGTACCCCTAAACACTATAGTTTTGCCTGGCTTTTAACATTTAGAACAATGGAATCACACAGCATGTAATATTTTGTGTCTGGATTCTTTTGCTCTATTTATGTACCTGTTTTGTTGCATTTAGCTATAGTCTTGTTCATTTTCATTTAGGTATAATAGTTCACTGTTTGAATATGCTATTATTTATTAATCCATTCTACTACTGGTTAACATTTGGGTTGTTTCCAACCCAAATGAATAATGGGGTCACGAGGCTATCATGAATAATGCAGTTATGAACACCCTTGTATACATCTGTGCACAAGGACCAGCAGCATATATATCTAGGACTGGAACTGCTGGATCATAGGGTATGCATATCTTAAACTATGGCAGATAATACTAAACAGTTTTCCAAAGTTGTTGTGCCTATTTATACTCCCACCAGCAGTGTATGAGAGATCTGGGTGCCCCCTGACCTTGCTACCACTTGCTATTGGCAACCTAAATTTCAGCTATCTGGTGGGTGTGTCATGATAGCTCTCTGTGGTATTAATTTGCATTTCCTTGATTACCAATGAGATTAAGTACCTTTTCACATGCCTACTGGCCATTTGGATGTCCCTTTTGTAAAATGCCTTGTGAACTGTTCAATTCTGTTGACTTTTTTCTATTGGGTTGTCTTTTTCTTATTGATTGATGAAAGTCCTTCTGGATGCAAGCCCTTTGTTCAGTTACAGGTTTTTACAAATGTCTTGGCCCAGGCTTATTTTTTCATTTCATCTGGCTTCATGGGCTGACTTCTAGTTCATCCCTACTCCTTTGAGGCAGCGATTTAAGGTCCAAACCCAAAGGGAAAGGATTCACCAGGCTCCCTCTATCCTTGCAGGCCCTGGGCACCAATCCTCATTGCATTAGCCCACAAAGACTGCCCAGCCTCTTAGTCTCTCAGCTTCTTCCTTGGAATTTGCATGTGCTCTCAGGGGCGCCAAGTTTGGGGCTCACTTCCCTGGGTTGCTGTTCCCCCAGGACCTGGTCTGATAGTTTTTTTTTTTTTTTTTTAAACATCTTTATTGGATGATAACTTCACTATCTGTTAGCCTTCTAGTGCCTTGAAGCAGGCCTTTGTTTATAATCTGTCCGGTTTTTCTAGCTGCCCTCAGCAGGAGGGTGGACCTGCATTACCTAGTCTACCATTCTTAGGAGCAGATATCCTCATTTACTGAGTGTAGACGGTATAAGGGGAGAAATCCTAACCCAGACCTAAAGAATTTTCCAAAAGTCCAACTTTTTTGAAACTTTGAAGATAAAATGCAAAAATTAAGCAAAATACAAATAATGTCCAGGACTGGTAGAAGTCTACTTAGATGCTCAGATGTCTGTAATTACCTGGATAACCCATTCATGCCACTAATCTAAGATATACAGAGCTGATGTCTCATTATCATTTCATTTCAGGTAAAAGGTTGAGATACAATTACTGTTAGCTTAGATGGACACTTAGTGTGTTAACACTGAATAGCTACTTGCAGAACTTTAGTGGCCAAAAGTAAACATTTTTGTCTATCAAGCAGCCAAGGGCATATTTTCCAGCCTCTTCTCACTTGAAGAACCCAAAAAAAGCAAAAATTTTTGAAAAGGTATATTAAAATTGAGACTCTCTGAGCTTTAGCTACATCTTCTTTCAGAAAGAGTCCTGATCCATGTATGGATCTGGATTATGAGACTCACTTATCACAGACACCCGCAGATGACACAGTGAAATGCATAGCTCTTGTCTCTGGAACACTCAGCCTCTCCAAGTCCATTAGCCCTACGGGTACACTCTGTCCCCATTTTGTCTAGGTTCTCAGGCTTCCCCACTTCCTCTGATCAAACTACAGGGTTACTTAGAGGTAAAAATCTCTGAAACTCTCTCCTTCCATCTCACCCCCTTTCCCTTGCTTAGACTCATCCTACAGGTCTCAGTTGAAACAACACTGCCTCTAGAAAGCCTTTCCTGACCTCCCTGAAGGCTCCTTGTTATATGTTCCCATAGAAATTGCACTTTTCACATAATAAGTAAATTGTTTAACTAGATTTTTACGTCTGCCTTCTCCACCAGAGAGCAACTTCCATGAGTTCATAGACGTCGACCATTGTGCTCACCACTAGTATATATGCCTCATATAGTGCCAGGCATGGAGCCAATAAATATTTGTTGAATGATTAATGGGCATCTGAATCATTGAATCATTTATTCTGTTTTCTTTCTCAAGGATATCTTCATTTTAAAAAAGAATCATTTGGCAGATATTTATTGATTTTTAATACCCTGCATCCATTCACCCTTCTTCTGGGATCAATATCATTTTTGCTTAGGAAAACACCCCACTCCTTACTCCAATCCGGGAGTGGCCTACCCCAATATCATACCTCCCTGGCCATAGTGACTGGTTCAGGACAGGGCAAACGACCCCAGTGAAACCAATCAGTCAATGAGGCTTAATTCTGACTTTACTGGAACTGCTGAAAAAGAGGCATGCTTTCTTTCCATTGAGGTTGCTGAGAAGTAAGACATGAGCTTAATTCTGCTGGCAGCCCTCTTGCACCCAATGAGGGGGGAAGTTGAGAACGAAGCCACACAAATAAAAGCAGTGTCAAGAGACTGAGTTCTGATGACATTTGAATCCTTAGATCCAGTCAGCAACTTTTGAGTTATCCGAGCCAATTAATGTTCTTTTACACAAGTGTCATCTGAGCTGTATGCTGTGGCCACAGTCTCCTGACAAAGTGAATTCCTTAAAAATAATTGCAGTCCATCTATTATTTGTAATGTATTACTATAGCATAAACAACTTGAGAGTTACGTTTCCAGACCATAACTTGTAAAAGCAGTTTTTGACGGACTTGTTCATTTTGTCAGATATACTAATTTAAATATAGCAGACGAGCTATTTTAAATCCATGTTTGCCTTACTAAAATATAATAACTTCTAATTTATATGCCATTGATTCTGTTACCACCAGAGTCTAAAAACCAGTAGGCTTGCAAAAGCACAGTGAGAATGCTTTTGGTTTCTACAGATATTACACATGATGAATGTTCATTTGGAGAATTTGCTTCAATTCCCACATGCACATACATCACTCAAGGTAATCTATTTTTATATGTGTATTAATGCTAGTCAATTCATATTTTTTCATTGCAGAATATTCATAAACAAATGCATATTTATGAATTTCCTGCAATGAAGAAGTGATACTGAAATTACCACTTATTGATAACTAAAATCCCTTATTTTGGATCTAACCATTAAATCAATGAGGGCTTATTTTAATAACAACAGATGAAATGGCTCACTCCTGCTGGTTTAGCAAAAATAAAAAATAATTTTTAAAAAAGCTACAGTCTATCATTTCTTAGTGACTTCTTTGCGGAAGAAATGTAAGCAAAGGAAAATCTTGGGTGTATTAATTTCTTTTCTAACACAACAATCCCTAATTCAATTGTCCTCTCCTCTAGTTTGCTGTTATCAATTCCTCTAATCTATGGAATTTTCTTTTTGTGTGTGTGTGTGTGTGACTTTTTTTTAAATTGTATAATTCATTTATACAGAGGAATCATTTGGATTTAACTATTTACAGTCTTTTTCAATTTTCATTTCCACTGGCCAAATATAGTTCACATAATAGTCAACATTTCTATGGAATTTTCTAACATGAGAAAATATACTCTCATATGAGTATAAAGGGTTTGTGGATCCCATTATAGTGGATTATTTTCTCAAATCTGTTTATCTTACTTGTATTCAAGAATGAGTACTCAATTAGGAATACTCTTTAACAGTATTTAATGCTTTTTAACAATCTATTTTGTAAAGGATTTCTTTGGGTTGTCCAGTATAATTCCCCCCACCCATTCTCTGTCTTCCTATAAGAACACACTGGCCTGTCCAGAAGGGGTAAGCAGACCTGGCCAATCATAGTATCCTGTTCTCCTATACTCTGATTGTTCTTGGGTATGAAAATGTGACCCTAATAATGCCAACTGGAATTCTTCCCTTGAACGAGAGCTGAACACTGGGAAAGAGAAGTTCTTTCTTTGGATCTTCTAGGTTGAAAATGAATTTAAAGATATCAGCAGGCATCTTCCCCACCACATGGAGAAGGCTTTCTGAAGAACAAAGCCATGGAGGTAAAAGCAGAAATGTGAGCAGGATGGATGGATGACAGGAGGCAAGAAAGATGAATATAAGTGAATCATAATCATACTGACAGTTCTAAACCTTGAGGCCCTGATATCTGCAGCTCATCTTTTGATCCTATGAGCCATCCTAGTGTCTTAGTGTCCCAACTACATGATCTAATAAATTTCTTATTTTGTGTAAGCAGTACTGAAGTTGGAAGTAAGATTCTGTCACTTGAAATCTAACACTCTCTAATGATAACTGTTATATTTTTAGGAATCATACATTTACCTGAAAATTATTCCTAGCGTTTAGGAGGAAGATTTACAAACAACTACTATGCAAAGGCGTAAGTTGTTATTTCCAAAGCAAGTTGAAAATGCCTCATTTCTATTAGGAGAGAATAAGTTTATACATTTCGTATTTACATATAATGTATAGACTAATGCATTTGCACCATCAGATGTACTATCCAGGATGCCTAGAAATCCGGAAATCATGAAAAATCACTGCATGTTTGGATTAGGTAACCCAGGACAGGTAATTCCATATATAAATTATTCTGCTCTTACCAAGCCCACATTTGAATATGACTAGCACATAGCAAGGTCTCTGCAGAAGCTCGCATACATCCAAATATTCTGGTCATCCAGAATGTATGAGTCCAGAAGAGAAGACTGAAAATATTTCATTTTCAGACTTTAAAGATGAAAGTCTATAGAGGGTTACAGAGAAAATCCTTTACAGAAAACTGACACATTTTGCATCATTTTTTTCCAAGTACTACCAACTTAGAGTTATTAGCAAACATTATTTAAAAGTGATCTTATTTGTTAACCAAATCCTTCTGACAAAAATAATGACTGGGAATCAGAGTTCCTTTCACAGAATCTCTTTAATAAAGCCAGCCATTCACATAAGAGCAAATCTGGATTTATGCAGTGACCCTTGCACAGTTCCAACTGACATGAGTGAAGAAAGGGACCAGTGCTTTCATCAGTCTCCACCGGCCATTAGGGGTGTGGCAAACCCCAGAAGAAAGTGAACACCAGCCCTGCCTGACCCTGATCAAGTGAGCGCTTTCAACACTGATCACTGTCTCATACACCCTCACTGTCAGCTATCTGTTAAATGCTGCACGTCTACCTTTTATTAAAATGTCAAATGTCAAATGGAATTCTTTTCATTCATATTGGATGGCTGTCATAACAGAATTCAGTAATGAAAACCAATGACAGAGATTGGTTACAAACTAAAACACTGTACTTGAGCTGTCTAGCATGTAACAGGGCCACTTTTCTTCTTTCAGTTATCACACTGCTAAATGTTGACTAGGAAATTCTGACTGTGGTGCTTTCACAGGGCTTGGCCAGATCAATTCCCATTAAAAGTACGAAAAACATCTGTATCCAGCCTATATCTCTAATGACAACAATAAAATTTTCTCCTAAAATTAAAGAGGACCTCCATTTCCATTAACAGCAGGTAACAGTTACATGAACCAACAAGTCATGTGAACACAACTAAAAATTCCAGGTGAAAAAAAATTTTTTTTAATCTCCTTAAAAGTATTAAAGAGCTTTCAAGATAGTCAGAATTACCAGACCAAAATCTAAAGGAAACCAAACACCAGAGAAGTCAGCAAAGCACTAGAACCCATAGCCACTTTTGCCCTACAGCATTTGCTAATCCAGAAAAATCTGGGCTTTGGTTTAGGTGGCCTTGCTGGGCAATGAGATAGAAGTTAATGATTAGAGTCCACTCAAGATGGGAAGTATAATGAGAGATCTTTTTCACTTTAGGCTGGGGCCCACAGTTAAAACTGGCCACTCCATCAGCATCCCCAGAAAGCCACAGTAAAATATGTCATGGTGCTAATCAGAGAAAGAGAATAAAAAGAAAAAGAAGGGGGAAAAAATACCCCAAAAGGTGGGGTCACTTCTGACTCAGATTTGCAGCCCAGTTCCCTACCACTTAAACCGTCTACAGAACTTCAAGCCATGAGCTAGGTTTACTGTAGTCCCAGACTAACAAATCCTGAGGTGTCTGGCAGAAGCAAATACAAATATCCTATGGAGGAAGGCACCACCCTACCAGACCTCAAAAAATAAAAATCCCTACAAATAATATTTCAAAGATAATGAGGAACAAAAACAAGCAAACACAGAAGAAAACAAGACACCATGAGCAAAATTAACAGAAACTACAGACAGGAGAAAGATCATCAAAGATTTCATAGAGGGGACTTAATGGATACAGACTATAAAACAACTATGCTTACTGGGTTTGAAGTACTAACAGATAAGCTTGAAGACCTCTTCAGGACACAGGAATCTATAACCAAAAAATGATACAGCGGCTTTTCCCGGGTGACGCAGTGGTTAAGAATCCGCCTGCCAATGCAGGGGACACAGGTTCGAGCCCTGGTCCGGGAAGATCCCACATGCTGCGGAGCAACTAAGCCCGTGCACCACAACTACTAAGCCTGCACTCTAGAGCCCGCGAGCCACAACTACTGAGCCCATGTGCCACAACTACTGAAGCCCGCAAGCCTAGAGCCCATGCTCTGCAACAAGAGAAGCCACCACAATGAGATGCCCGCACACCGCAACGAAGAGTAGCCCCCGCTCGCTGTAACTAGAGAAAAGCCTGCACGCAGCAACAAAGACCCAACACAGCCAAAGATAAATAAATAAAAATAAATTTAAAAAAATGATACAGCAATTCTGTAAGAACAGACACTTCAAAAATGTTAATGTCCTGAAAAGCAAAAACCAACAAAACCCCCCAAAATGTCAACGGAACTGTTCTACACTAAAGGTGACTAAAAAGCATAAAAATTCAATGAAGCATATGATCCTTGACTGGATCCTGAATTTAATTTAAAAAAAAAAAACAAAAAAAAACAAGGGGCATTATTGAAAATTGGGGGAAATATGAATATGGAATATATTAGATAATACTGTATCAATTTTAAGTTTATGGACTGTGAAAACACTATCGTGATTATGTGAAAGAATGTTCTTCTTCTTAGGAAATACCTGCTAATGTATTTAAAGGAGCAGTGTCATGATATCTCCCTTCTGGAAGTTATAAACTTGCTCTCAAGTAGTTTAAAAAAAGAGAGAGAGGAGAAAAAAATGAATCAAAAGCAAATGTGTCAGAATGTTAACAACTGATGACTCTAAGTAAAGGATAATTAGGTACTATTATTTCAAGTTTTCTTTTGATTCGGAAATTTTTTTTTTTTTACATTTTTATTGGAGTATAACTGCTTTACAATTGTGTTAGTTTCTGCTTTATAACAAAGTGAATCAGTTATACATATACATATATCCCCATATATCTTCCCTCTTGCGTCTCCCTCCCTCCCACCCTCCCTATCCCATCCTTCTAGCTGGTCACAAAGCACCAAGCTGATCTCCCTGTGCTATGCGACTGCTTCCCACTAGCTTTCTATTTTACATTTGGTAGTGTATATATGTCCATATATACACTACCACTCTCTCACTTTGTTCCAGCTTACCCCTCCCCCTCCCCATATCCTCAAGTCCATTCTCTAGTAGGTCTGCTTCTTTATTCCCGTCTTGCCCCTAGGTTCTTCATGACCATTTTTTTTTCTTTTAGATTCCATATATATGTGTTAGCATACGGTATTTGATTTTCTCTTTCTGACTTACTTCACTCTGTATGACAGACTCTAGGTCCATCCACCTCACTACAAATAACTCAATTTCGTTTCTTTTTATGGCTGAGTAATATTTCATTATATATATGCGCCACATCTTCTTTATCCATTCATCTGTTGATGGACACTTCGGTTGCTTCCAAGTCCTGGCTATTGTAAATAGGGCTGCAGTGAACATTGTGGTACATGACTCTTTTTGAATTATGGTTTTCTCAGGGTATATGCCCAGTAGTGGGATTGCTGGGTCATATGGTAGTTCTGTTTTTAGTTTTTTAAGGAAACTCCATACTGTTCTCCATAGGGGCTGTATCAATTTACATTCCCACCAACAGTGTATGAGGGTTCCCTTTTCTCTACACCCTCTCCAGCATTTATTGTTTGTAGATTGTTTGATGATGGCCATTCTGACTGGTGTGAGAAGGTATCGCATTGTAGTTTTGATTTGCATTTCTCTAATGATTAATGATGTTGTGCATCCTTTCATGTGTTTGTTGGCAATCTGTATATCTTCTTTAGAGAAATGTCTATTTAGGTCTTCTACCCATTTTTGGATTGGGTTGTTTGTTTTTTCGATATTGAGCTGCTTGTAAATTTTGGAGATTAATTCTTTGTCAGTTGCTTCATTTGCAAATATTTTCTCCCCATTCTGAGGGTTGTCTTTTCATCTTGTTTATGGTTTCCTTTGCCGTGCAAAAGCTTTTAAGTTTCATTAGGTCCCATTTGTTTATTTTTGTTTTAATTTCCATTTCTCTAGGAGGTGGGCCAATAAGGATCTTGCTGTGATTTATGTCATAGAGTGTTCTGCCTATGTTTTCCTCTAAGAGTTTGATAGTGTCTGGCCTTACATTTAGGTCTTTAATCCATTTTGAGTTTATTTTTGTGTATGGAGTTAGGGAGTGTTCTAATTTCGTACTTTTACATGTAGCTGTCCAGTTTTCCCAGCACCACTTATTGAAGAGACTGTCTTTTCTCCATTGTATATTCCTGTCCCCTTTATCAAAGATAAGGTGACCATAGGTGCGTGGGTTTATCTCTGGGCTTTCTATCCTGTTCCATTGATCTATATTTCTGTTTTTGTGCCAGTACCATACTGTCTTGATTACTGTAGCTTTGTAGTATAGTCTGAAGTCCAGGAGCCTGAATCCTCCAGCTCCATTTTTCTTTCTCAAGATTGCTTTGGCTATTCGGGGTCATTTGTGTTTCCATACAAATTGTGAAATTTTTTGTTCTAGTTCTGTGAAAAATGCCAGTGGTAGTTTGATAGGGATTGCATTGAATCTGTAGATTGCTTTGGGTAGTATAGTCATTTTCACAATGTTGATTCTTCCAATCCAAGAACATGGTATATCTCTCCATCTGTTTGTATCATCTTTAATTTCTTTCATCAGTGTCTTATAATTTTCTGCATACAGGTCTTTTGTCTCCTTAGGTAGGTTTATTCCTAGGTATTTTATTCTTTATGTTGCAGTGGTAAATGGGAGTGTTTTCTTAATTTCACTTTCAGATTTTTCATTTCATTACTGTATAGTAATGCAAGACATTTCTGTGCATTAATTTTGTACCCTGCTTCTTTACCAAATTCATTGATTAGCTCTAGTAGTTTTCTGGTAGCATCTTTAGGATTCTCTATGTATAGTATCATGTCATCTGCAAACAGTGACAGCTTTACTTCTTCTTTTCTGATTTGGATTCCTTTTATTTCTTGTTCTTCTCTGATTGCTGTGGCTAAAAATCCAAAACTATGTTGAATAATAGCGGTGAGAGTGGGCAACCTTGTCTTGTTCCTGATCTTAGTGGAAATGGTTTCAGTTTTTCACCATTGAGGACGATGTTGGCTGTGGGTTTGTCATATATGGCCTTTATTACGTTGAGGTAAGTTCCCTCTATGCCTACTTTGTGGAGGGTTTTTATCATAAATGGGTGTTGAATTTTGTCGAAATCTTTCTCTGCATCAATTGAGATAATCATATGGTTTTTCTCCTTCAATTTGTTAATATGGTGTATCACATTGATTGATTTGCGTATATTGAAGAATCCTTGCATTCCTGGGATAAACCCCACTTGATCATGGTGTATGATCCTTTTAATGTGCTGTTGGATTCTGTTTGCTAATATTTTGTTGAGGATTTTTGCATCTATGTTCATCAGTGATATTGGTCTGTAGTTTTCTTTTTTTGTGATACCTTTGTCTGGTTTTGGTATCAGGGTGATGGCGGCCTCATAGAATGAGTTTGGCAGTGTTTCTCGCTCTGCTATATTTTGGAAGAGTTTGAGAAGGATAGGTGTTAGCTCTTCTCTGAATGTTTGATAGAATTCGCCTGTGAAGCCATCTGGTCCTGGGCTTTTGTTTGTTGGAAGATTTTTAATCACAGTTTCAATTTCAGTGCTTGTGATTGGTCTGTTCATATTTTCTATTTCTTCCTGGTTCAGTCTCGGAAGGCTGTGCATTTCTAAGAATTTGTCCATTTCTTCGTGGTTGTCCATTTTATTGGCATATAGTTGCTTGTAGTAATCTCTCATGATCCTTTGTATTTCTGCAGTGTCAGTTGTTACCTCCCCTTTTTCATTTCTATTGATTTGAGTCTTCTCCATTTTTTTCTTGATGAGTCTGGCTAAAGGTTTATCAATTTTGTTTATCTTCTCAAAGAACCAGCTTTTAGCTTTACTGATCTTTGCTATCATTTCCTTCATTTCTTTTTCATTTATTTCTGATCTGATCTTTATGATTTCTTTCCTTCTGCTAACTTTGGGGTTTTTTTGTTCTTCTCTAATTGCTTTAGGTGTAAGGTTAGGTTGTTTATTTGAGATGTTTCTCGTTTCTTAAGGTAGGATTGTATTGCTATAAACTGCTCTCTTAGAACTGCTTTTGCTGCATGCCATAGGTTTCGGGTTGTCATGTTTTCACTGTCATTTGTTTCCAGGTATTTTTTGATTTCCTCTTTGATTTCTTCAGTGATCTCTTGGTTATTAAGTAGTGTATTGTTTAGCCTCCATGTGTTTGTATTTTTTACAGATTTTTTCCTGTAATTGATATCTAGTCTCATAGCGTTCTGGTCAGAAAAGATACTTGATACGATTTCAATTTTCTTAAATTTACCAAGGCTTGATTTGCGACCCAAGATATGATCTATCCTGGAGAATGTTCCATGAGCACTTGAGAAAAATGTGTATTCTGTTGTTTTTGGGTGGAATGTCCTATAAATATCAATCAAGTCCATCTTGTTTAATGTATCATTTAAAGCTTGTGTTTCCTTATTTCATTTTGGATGATCTGTCTATTGGTGAAAGTGAGGTGTTAAAGTTCCCTACTATGATTGTGTTACTGTCGATTTCCCCTTTTATGGCTGTTAGTATTTGCGTTATGTGTTGAGGTGCTATGTTGGGTGCATAAATATTTACAATTATTGTATCTTTTTCTTGGATTGATCTCTTGATAATTATGTAGTGTCCTTCTTTGTCTCTTGTAATAGTCTTTGTTTTAAAGTCTATTTTGTCTGATATGAGAATTGCTACTCCAGCTTTCTTTTGATTTCCATTTGCATGGAATATCTTTTTCCATCCCCTCACTTTCAGTCTGTATGTGTCCCTAGGTCTGAAGTGGGTCTCTTGTAGACAGCATATATAAGGGTCTTGTTTTTGTATCCATTCAGCCAGTCTATGTCTTCTGGTTGGAGCATTTAATCCATTTACATTCAAGGTAATTATCGATATGTATGTTCCTAATACCATTTTCTTAATTGTTTTGGGTTTGTTATTGTAGGTCTTTTCCTTCTCTTGTGTTTCCTGCCTAGAGAAGTTCCTTTAGCATTTGTTGTAAAGCTGGGTTGGTGGTGCTGAATTCTCTTAGCTTTTGCTTGCCTGTAAAGCTTTTAATTTCTCTGTCAAATTTGAATGAGATCCTTGCTGGGTAGAGTAATATTGGTTATAGGTTTTTCCCTTTCATGACTTTAAGTATATCCTGCCACTCCCTTCTGGCTTGCAGAGTTTCTGCTGAAAGATCAGCTGTTAACCTCATGGGGATTCCCTCTATGTTATTTGTTGTTTTTCCCTTGCTGCTTTTAATATTTTTTCTTTGTATTTAATTTTTGGTAGTTTGATTAATATATGTCTCGGTGTGTTTCTCCTTGGATTTATCCTGTATGGGTCTCTCTGTGCTTCCTGGACTTAACTATTTCCTTTCCCATATTAGGGAAGTTTTCAACTATAATCTCTTCAAATATTTTCTCACTCCCTTTCTTTTTCTCTTCTTCTTCTGGGACCCCTATAATTCGAATGTTGGTGCGTTTAATATTGTCCCAGAGGTCTCTGAGACTGTCCTCTAGTCTTTTCATTCTTTTTTCTTTATTCTGATCTGTGGTAGTTATTTCCATTATTTTATCTTCCAGGTCACTTATCCATTCTTCTGCCTCAGTTATTCTGCTATTGATCCCTTCTAGAGAATTTTTAATTTCATTTATTGTGTTGTTCATCATTGTTTGTTTGCTCTTTAGTTCTTCTAGGTCCTTGTTAAAGGTTTCTTGTATTTTCTCCATTCTATTTCCAAGATTTTGGATCATCTTTACTATCATTATTCTGAATTCTTTTTCAGGTAGACTGCCTATTTCCTCTTCATTTGTTAGGTCTTGTGGGTTTTTACCTTGCTCCTTCATCTGCAGTGTGTTTCTTTGTCTTCTTTATTTTGCTTAACTTACTGTGTTTGGGGTCTCCTTTTCGCAGGCTGCAGGTTTGTAGTTCCCATTGTTTTTGGTGTCTGCCTCCAGTGGCTAAGGTTAGTTCAGTGGGTTGTGTAGGCTTCCTGGTGGAGGGGACTACGGCCTGTGTTCTGGTCAATGAGGCTGGATCTTGTCTTTCTGGTGAGCAGGTCCACGTCTGGTGGTGTGTTTTGGGGTGTCTGTGACCTTATTACGATTTTAGGCAGCCTCTCTGCTAATGGGTGTGGTTTTGTTCCTGTCTTGCTAGTTGTTTGGCATAGGGTGTCCAGCACTGTAGCTTGCTGGTCATTGAGTGGAGCTGGGTCTTGGCTTTGAGATGGAGATCTCTGGGAGATTTTTGCCGTTTGATATTACATGGAGCTGGGAGGTCTCTTGTGGACCAGTGTCCTGAACTTGGCTCTCCCACCTCAGAGGCACAGCCCTGATGCCTGGCTGGAGCACCAAGAGTCTGTCATCCACATGGCTCAGAATAAAAGGGAGACAAGAAAGAAAGAAAGAAAGAAAAGGAAAGGATAGGAAAGGAAAGGAAAGTAAAGGAAGAAAGAAAGAAAGAAAGAAAAAGATAAAAAATTAAAAGTTATTAAAATAAAAAACAAAAAATATTTTTAAAATATTTTTAATTAAAAAAAAAGAAAGAAAGAAGAGAACAACCAAACCAAAAGACAAATTCACCAATGATAGCAAGTGCTGAAAACTATACTAAAAAAGAAAAACAAACAAAAAAAACCAGACAGCAAGAAGGAAGAGATACGGGAACATATGTATATGTATAACTGATTCACTTTGTTATAAAGCAGAATCTAACACACCATTGTAAAGCAATTATACTCCAATAAAGATGTTTAAAAAAAAAAAAAACGGACAGACAGAACCCTAGGACAAATGGTAAAAGCAAACCTATACAGACAAAATCACACACAGAAGCATACGCATACACACTCACAAAAAGAGAAAAAGGGAAAAAATATATATATATCGTTGCTCCCAAAGTCCACCTCCTCAATTTGGGATGATTCGTTGTCTATTCAGGTATTCCACAGATGCAGGGTACATCAAGTTGACTCTGGAGATTTAATCCTCTGCTCCTGAGGCTGCTGGGAGAGATTTCCCTTTCTTTTTGTTCGCAGAGCTCCTGGGATTCAAATTTGGATTTAGCTCTGCCTCTGCGTGTAGGTCGCCTGAGGGCGTCTGTTCTTCGCTCAGACAGGATGGGGTTAAAGGAGCAGCTGATTTGGGGGCTCTGGCTCACTCAGGCCAGGGGGAGGGAGGGGTACGGAGTGCAAGGCGAGCCTGCGGCAGCAGAGCCCAGCATGACGTTGCACCAGCCTGAGGCGCGCTGTGCGTTCTCCCGGGGAAGTTGTCCCTGGATCACGGGACCCTGGCAGTGGCAGGCTGCACAGGCTCCCAGGAGGGGAGGTATGGATAGTGACCTGTGCTTGCACAGAGGCTTCTTGGTGGTTGCAGCAGCAGCCTTAGCGTCTCATGCCCGTCTCTGGGGTCCACGCTGTAGCCGCGGCTCGCGCCCGTCTCTGGAGCTCCTTTAAGCGGGCGCTCTTAATCCCCTCTCCTCGCGCACCAGGAAACAAAGAGGCAAGAAAAGGTCTCTTGCCTCTTCAGCAGTTCCAGACCTTTTCCCGGACTCCCTCCCCGCTAGCTGTGGCGCACTAGCCCCCTTCAGGCTGTGTTCACGCAACCAACCGTAGTCCTCACCCTGGGGTCTGACCTCCAAAGCCGGAGCCTCAGCTCCCAGCCCCCGCCCGCCCCGGCGGTGAGCAGACAAGCCTCTCGGGCTGGTGAGTGCTGGTCTGCACCGATCCTCTGTGTGGAAATCTCTCCGCTTTGCCCTCCGCACCCCTGTGGCTGCGATCTCCTCCGTGGCTCCGAAGCTCCTCCCCCCCACCCCCCGCCACCTGCAGTCTCCGCCCACGAAGGGGCTTCCTAGTGTGTGGAAACCTTTCCTACTTCACAGCTCCCTCCCACTGGTGCAGGTCCCGTCCCTATTCTTTTTCTCTGTTTTTTCTTTTTTCTTTTGCCCTACCCAGGTATGTGGGGGAGTTTCTTGCCTTTTGGGAGGTCTGAGGTCTTCTGCCAGCGTTCAGTAGGTGTTCTGTAGGAGTTGTTCCACATGTAGATGTATTTCTGATGTATTTGTGGGGAGGAAGGTGATCTCCACATCTTACTCTTCTGCCATCTTGAAGCTCCTCCCCCGGAAATTTTTAAGAACAGAATGTTGTAAGGGGGAAGTTGTATAGAAGATTTCAAAAGATCCAAATAGAACATCTAGCAATGAAAGATACAGTAACTACATTTGGAAATTTCTTGGGTATACAAGTGACTTAAGAGACAGAGGAGAGAGATCTGATATCACTGGAGCCCTGAGAGAAAAGAGGTGAGTCAGAGGCAATATCTAAAAAACGACAGCTGAGAATTTTACTGAAATGTTGAAAAAGACCAATATATAGATTCAAGAAGTCCAACAAATCCCAAGCTTGATATATGGGGGAAAAATCCATACCTAGACTCATCTTAGAGATCGTAAAGAAAACCAAAAATAAACAGATAAATCATTAAAAAGGCCAATAAAAAAGACATTATCTTCAAAGGAGCCATGGTTCGATTGAGAGCTAATTTCTCAATATAATGGAAGACAGAAAATGGTAGAATGATGCATTCAAATGTCCTGGAAGAAAAAACTGCCATCTATTAATTCTGGAAGAAAAAACCGCCATCTTTTAATTCTATAACCAGCAAAAATATCTTTCAAGAGTAAGAGTAGATTAAAGACAATTTTGGACAAACAAATATGGGAAGATTCACCAGAGCAGACCTACTTCACACTTAGTTAATTGGCATTGACTGTGAATTTAACCAACACTGATATTTTAGATTCTGCTCTCCAGTATTCTACTATTGTCTCAAACAATCCATCCAATAAGTCACAAGAATAATGAACTATTGCTGAAAATGATTTTGAAATGGTTCATACACAAATTACCCCATTTGAAGTCTCAATGATGATCCAAGTTGTCATTCATACAAGTTCATGAATACTAAATCCACACTGATGTACGACTTTTCCAAAATGAGAAACCAAAATAATTTGAACTCAGCAGGGATATCATTTGTCCCTGACTCATAATAATATGTCTGTCCTATGGCTCTGTATTCATTACTTTACAAATAGAAACATCATTACCCATACATAAATTTCTCTTCTAAGCGAAACAAAACAAAACAAAAATCCATGAGTGGTGACCTCAAACTGAACTGGTTAAATTTAGGGACTCATTTGTAAAGGTCAGTGTCCTTTGCTGCAAATCCACTTCTTATGCAGATGAGAAGTTTAACCTGCCCTACGGGCGCTGGGTATAATTAGCCAGCTGCACCCTCATAATAAGGTGCAGATGGTTAATTACACCAGCAAATAACGGCTTACTTGTGGGCACAAAAGCCTGTACCTAAAAATCATTGAAAGTATACTTGGGCGTATTTATGCTCTTGCAAACAAAACACTTATTTCCAAGGTTTCATCTGTGAGCAGACCACCACGGGCTCCAACTCCACTGCTCTAGGGGAGACCCATTAACACTGCTAAGGTCTGGGTCAAGGAAGGGACACTGGCCACAAAGCCATATATCAACTAGTGAAATATATCATGGGGTGCTGACTCCTTGTTGAAAAATCTCCTAAAGTTAATTTGTTGTAATAGGGATCTGAAATAAGGTAGAATTCGGTTTCCCTAGAACCCAAAGTAAATTCTATATTCTTTAGATTAAAAACTCTGAAATGAGAGAATTTTTTTTTCCGCAAGCAAACGTCAACATTAGTTGTCTGACAAAGAAAAAAAGGGCAAATTATCCTGTGCCCTTGAGGAATTTCATGGGCTAGCTGAGCTCCCAGAATTTAGAAAACCATATTGGAAACAATACATCCAATGGTTGTTAGAGATTGTTCCAAAGATCCCATTTAAAAACGTATTCTATTAATCCCCATATGGCAAGAATAGGACTTGGGAAGAAGGCAGAGAGGGGTAACTACTTCCTAAAACCCAAGTTTGGAAGTTCTCTGCCAGCTTTAATGTTCTCAATTTGCAGGGGTCAAGCTGTCAGGGCTGGGGAAGAGAATGCTAATCTACTTGAATCTGCACAGAACCTTTTCTCTGAGGAACCCACAGAGTGTGTGATTCTATTCAGTTTAATTGTATATTGGGGAAGAGGAAAAGCTGCTTGCCATGATTTTAATTGCTAAGAACGCACTATCTTTTTAGGAACCATCTGTGTAATTGTAATTACAAACAACGATGCAAAAACAAAAATGATTAACAAGTACAAAACTTCCCTACCACTAACAGTTTTAACATATCCATGTTGTGAAAGGGTATGTTGCCTTTTTCCTCCCTGCAATATTTCATGATTTAGCAACTGACAGCCTACCATTTATTACAGAATCTCATTCTGGCAGAGCTAAAGTTATTAATTAGTATTCTTAGATTACATTTCTCTGTTATTCCTTTTCATTAAACTTTAATTCCCTCTGAGAGTGACAGGGTATATCAGAAATGAAATACCTAAGGCTCCTGTTTTCTACCTCCTGCTAAAACCTTTGAGGTTTCATATAATACACATCACCTATAATTAATTACCAGGGACATTCCAAAGTATTGCAAGACTAATTTTTTGGCTTTCATAAACACAAATTTCTGCCTTCTTGGTTTTGAAATATGCTTACCACACTGTTATTATTTTAAAAGCCACAAGCATTGGTAATTGTTCTGAGGCATGAATAAAAATAGCTTAACCTTGAAATTTATTCTAATTAAGGATTTTTCAAAGCCATTGCCGCAAACTTGGGTGGATTGTTTATAATAAAAACAAGCATCAACAACATAGTACAGAACATAGAATTAGGCAAAGTTTTTTAACTTGGACTTACAAGTAGTTTAAAGAAATGAAACGAGACAGATGCAGTGAGATCATAATGTTACTAAAGCAATTTAAATCCTCAAAGATGTAAAAAGCCTGACTGCACAGCTTTTAAAATTAAGTTGCAGCAGAGGGATTTTGTGATATGCCAATTCCTCACTTATGCTCTGCCCAACACGAATCCATGATTTTTGCCTTATTAGAAGCCTAGTTCCCCCTTGCAAGGTATTTTATATGAAGAACAGCCAAATGCTAAGTGCCTCTGCAGTGTTAACGAGGAAATAGATCTTGGGAGAAATTATGTGAGAGAAAGAAACTGCCCTTAGGAAACGGCTGTTTCTTCACTTTTAACAACAGCAACTGTGATGGAGCGTATCACAGTGCCCTGCATCCTGAAATGTGCTGTCCTAAACCAGTGATCTTTAACCTTTGGGGTCCAAGTCCCATTGGGAATCAGTTAAAAGCTATGAACACTGTCCCTCAAAAGATGAACATAAACATAAAATCTAAAATCTAAACATAAACATAAACCCAGGGTCAAGCATCTCTACTCTACACTGATCCCTAAGTATACCAGTTAAAACATGGTTTCAATACTCACAGGCTATGTGGGCTTCTGATGAGTTTTCATCTTCTGAATATTTTTTATGTTAACGTGGAAAAACATTCTCAAAGCTATTCTGAAGCTTGTGAAACTATACCACTAATTAATAAGAGATGATAACTTCCCCTCTACTTTGTGATTACATGAATCATTCTCACACACAAGCCAGAGGTATTGTTGTGCCTTCCCCCGAATAATTCTAAGTTTGCTCATACACAAAATGTGAAATAAAATGTAAAACTAAATCTATAAAATTCCAAGAAGAAAACATAGAAGAAAATCTGTGGTAAATTCTTTACCTTGGGTTAGGCAAAGAATTCTAGATAGCATAATCCATAAGAGAAAAAAATAATAAATTGGACTTCATCAAAATTTAAAACTTTTGACTCCAAAAGGCAACTCAATAAGAAGACAACTGAATAAGACATGGGCAAAAGATATGAACAGAAACTTCACCAAAAAAGAGACAGAATAATCCATAAGCTCATGTTGTTCAACATCATTAGTCAACAGGGAAATGCAAATTTGAAACAGAATGAGAAACCATTACACATCTACAAGAATAACTAAAATTAACAAAACTCTCACCTGCTGGCAAGGATGTGGAGCAGATTAAACTCTCATACTATGCTGGTGTAAATGCAAAAGGCTACAATTACTGTAGAAAACAGTTTGGCAGTTTCTTATAAAAGTAACATACCATAGAACCTAGCAATCCCACTCCCAGGTATTTATCCAAAAATTATAATAACATATGTTGATACAAAGACCTGTCTGTGAATGTTTATTGAAGCTTTATTTATTTATAATCACCAGATACTGGAAGCAATCCAAATGCCCATCAACTGGTGGTACATCCATTCAGTTGAATAGTACTCAGCAATAATAAGGAATGAACTACTGTTACATATAACAACATGGATAAATCTCAAAAGCAATATGTTAAATAAAACAAGCCAGACAAAAGTGCTGTGTATTTTATGGTTCCATGTATATGGTATTCTGGAAAACACACAAAACAACTTAGATCATTGGTTGCCAGGGGCTGGAGGTGGGGAAAGGGATTGATTGACTACAACCAGCAACAAGAAAACATTTTCAGCTAATGGAATCATTCTATACATTTATATGGATACATGACTATATATTTTTCAAAACTCATGGAACTGTACATCTAAAAGGGATGAATTTTGGAAAAGTATCTATTCAGATCCTCTGCCCATTTTTTGATATCACTTATATGTGGAATCTAAAAAAAGGCTACAAAGGAACGTATCTACAAAACAGAAATAGAGTTACAGATGTAGAAAATAAACTTATGGTTACTGGGGGGTAAGGGATAAACTGGAAGATTGGGACTGACATGTACATACTACAATATATAAAATAGATGGCTAATGGGGACCTGCTGTGTAGTGCAGGGAACTCTACTCAGTGCTCTGTGGTGGCCTATACGGGAGAAGAGTCTAGAAAACAGTGGATACACGTATATGTATGGCAGATACATTTTGCTGTACACCTGAAGCTAGCACAACACTGTAAATCAACTATACCTCAATAAACATTTAAAAAAAAAAGATCCTCTGCCCATTTTTTTTTTAAATTTTTATTTATTTATTTATTTTATTTATTTATGGCTGTGTTGGGTCTTCGTTTCTGTGCGAGGGCTTTCTCCAGTTGCGGCGAGCGGGGGCCACTCTTCATCGCGGTGCGCGGGCCTCTCACTATCGTGGCCTCTCTTGCTGCGGAGCACGGGCTCCAGACGCGTAGGCTCAGTAGTTGTGGCTCACGGGCCTAGTTGCTCCGTGGCATGTGGGATCTTCCCAGACCCGGGCTCGAACCCGTGTCCCCTGCATTGGCAGGCAGATTCTCAACCACTGCGCCACCAGGGAAGCCCTCTGCCCATTTTTAATTGGGTTGTTTGTTTGATGTTGAGTTGTATGAGTTCTTTGTATATTTTGATATTAATTCCATATCAGATATATCGTTTGCAAATATCTTCTCCCATTCTGTAGGCGGCCTTTTTGTTTTGTTGATAGTTCCCTTCACTGTGCAAAAGCTTTTTAGTTTAAACTAGCTTTATTTAGTTTGTAGGTCAATTATACTTCAAAAACAAACAAACAAACTCATAGAAAAAGAGATCAGATTTGTGGTTACCAGAGGTGAGGAGTGGGGGGAGGGGGAACTGGATGAAGGCAGTCAAAAGGTACAAACTTCCAGTTGTAAGATAAGTTCCAGGGATGTAATGTACAACATGACAAATATAATTAACACTGCTGTATGTTATATATGAAAGTTGTTCAAACATATGGACACCAAGGGGGGAAAACTGGGGTGGGGCGGTTGAATTGGGAGATTGGGATTGACATATATACACTACTATGTATAAAATAGATAATAAAAAAAAAGTTAAGAAAATAAACCCTGAGTTCTCATCACAAGTAAAACAAATTTTTATATCTCTTTAATTTTGTATCTACATGAGATGATGGATGATGACTAAACTTACTGTGATAATCATTTAATTATGTATATAAGTCAAATCATTATGCCGTACACCTTAAACTTATACAGTGCTGTATGTCAATTATATCTCAATAAAACTGGAAGAAAGGGCTTCCCTGGTGGCGCAGTGGTTGAGAATCTGCCTGCTAATGCAGGGGACATGGGTTTGAGCCCGGGTCTGGGAAGATCCCACATGCCACGGAGCAGCTAGGCCCATGAGCCACAACTACTGAGCCTGCGCATCTGGAGCCTGTGCTCCGCAACAGGAGAGGCCGCGATGGTGAGAGGCCCGCACACCGCGATGAAGAGTCGCCCCCGCTTGCCACAGCTAGAGAAAGCCCTTGCACAGAAATTAAGACCCAACACAGTCAAAAATAAAAATAAAATAAATAAATTAAAAAAAAAAAGCATCAGCCTCAAATCCAACACATTCCTTTCTAAAAAAAAAAAAAACTGGAAGAAAAAAATAAAAGAGGTGAATTTTACAGTATGTAAGTTACACATCATAAAACTGACTTTTTAAAAATAGCTAAGAACATACTGGGAGAAAATATTAATTTAAATTATATCTCAATATATTATCAGTATCTCAAAGTATCAATACCCATGGTATGTACAATACCCCTACAAATCAATATAAAAAGGACAGTCAAATTTAAACTGGGCAAAGAGAGGCAACCCACAGAAGATCAATTATCCATAGTCAATAATCATAAATTGCTTGATCTCACTAGTAAGCTGGCAAATGTAAATTACAACAAAGTGGTAAACATTATTTTCCCGTAAGAAAGACAAAGTTTTAAAAGACTGCTAATATCAAGTGTTGATGCCTATGCAGGGCAAGTACAATCTCTACAATAAGACTTCAAGAGAGTTACATCAATGTGGATGATGGAACTTCAGTTTATTCATATTTAGCTAAATCAAAAGACAAAAATATAACCTTTAAAATAGTTGGGTGATTGTCTTTGCTGTTCCAGTCAGTGGGCTGTAGAATGAGGTGAAATGGTAGTCCTGAAAATGCTAGTGTGTCAATTTCAAGAATGCTTAACAGTCAGTCCAGTGCAGACTGCGGAGACCAAGAAGGATGCATGAATGATTCCAAGGCTTTAACAGCCCCCCAAGCAAAGAGTGATGTCCAGGTAGCCACGTAAATGGTGATAGCCTCGTCAACATTCTCAAGGAAGAAACTCAAGAATGAAATGAGGGCCACAGCAAAATTTAGAGAACAATGACATAATGCAACAGATTAATTTATCCTTCCACTAATTTATGGTGACAAAAAGGAAAGGTCTATAAATTAGAACTGTGTGAAATGTGTTTAAATGTTCCCAGAATTAAAGCTTTTCAATGATTCCATTTCTGAATTAGGTTGCTCAGAGGTGATTTAAAGAATTTTCCAGGTATATTTTTGACTGCGTTCAACTTTGACGTTAGCACTGACTCCAAACCTAATACAGTAAAACATGACTCCACTATATAAGTTCATCAAGGGCACAGATCCTGTCTTAACATTTTTTTCCTGCAAACACCTAGGTTACTACTAAACATAAAGTAGGATCTCAATTACTTTAAGGAGTAAAGAAAAGGAGAGTGGGAAAGAATCATCTTGATAAAATACACACTGGTTGAAGTATTCTGAAGTGAAAAGGCCAAGACCCAATAGAGGCAGGGAGCAAGAAACCTAAGCTAAACAGGTGAGCACACGTAGAGGACAGGACACCAGGTGGTCAGCATAGGTGGTGGTTAAGAGTCATACCAACAGCCCTGATCATGGAACACTTTCTGAACCTAGACTGCTGAACTCTAAAGGGCAGTTAATCATTACAGTCACTTCACAGGTGTGGCTATGAAACAAGACCACACAGGTTAAGCACATCTGAGGGGATACTAGCCATGCATTTGATCCTCACAGTCATCCTGAGAAAAGGGGAGGAGGCAGAGGAGGGGAGCATGGCACCCCATTTTCCTGGTACGGAAATACAGAAAATGACTTGCCCAAGGCCTCAGGGCTAATTAGAAGTTAGAAGGAAGGTGAACTCCTAAGTCTCTGTCCAGGGTGATGCCTGCCCCTACCCAAACAGGTAGTCTGGCTGGGGAATCCCAAGAACAGAAATTTGAGGTTCCGCTATTTTAATGGGGGTGAGGAGAAAGGGCCAGAGGAGGCTGGGGAGGGATGGGATCTGGAAAACTTGGTGAACCCCTGGGGCAAACGGCTGGAACACGAGGGGACGCCCCAGCCAGCCGCCAGGCCCCTCATATTGTGACCCCACAATCACTGCGAGGACCCCCCGACCCCGTTCAACCCCCACCCCCTGTCCATTCCGCGCCCCGTTCCCCACCAAGACCCCGCGTCCAACTCACAGACGCCGCAGCAAGGACTTCCCCACCCGGCTCCAAGCAGCGGGCTCTCCTTCGGTGCAGCCTGGTCGCACAGCTGTTGCCATCCGTTGCCACAGCAACCACGGAGCGCCGCACAGCTTAGCAAGCCGCTCGATGATTGGAGAGGGCAAGCGTCCATAGCAACCGCCAGGCAGCGATACTTGGAAAGAATTTGGTTTCTAGAAATTCTTCGGACACCCTCTCTCCCCAAAGGCACCCTTCACCAGGCACCTGTCCTAGTTCTTTAAATACATCATGCATTATCTTATTTAACATTTTTCTGCCGGTGTTGCTGTGAGGGTCCTCATTTCTACAGGAATTTTTAACTTAAGGGTCCTTTTACCTCTTCAGGAGGTCTGTGAACCATTAAGTTACACGCAAAAATGTATGTCCATTTACCCAGTAGGATGCTCCATAACTGTAGAGTCTTAAAGGAGCCAGAACCAGAAACCAGGTTACCGGATGCCCAAGAAAGTCCAAAAGAATAACTGCTGTATGCATTTACCCCCATCTTCCTTCTCAGAGACTTAAGATAACAAATAGTGCCGTTCTTCCCAGACTCCATTGAGACTGTGGCCTCATTCAAATGCCTTGAGACACCTCCCAAAGACTTTAACTCTTGACCTTTATTCATTCATTCAATAAATTATCTATTGATCACTAATTATGGGTCGTACATTTACCATAGAGGCACTTTTCTAGCCACTGGAAGATAGAAATTGTCAAGACAGAGTCGCTACTTTCTTAGAGCTCTCCTTATGGTGTGGGAGACAACAGATGGACAGACAAGATCATTTCAGAATATGGCAATAAACAAAATTTGAGACATGGAGAGTGTTTAAGGTGATGAGCCCTTTAGAAAGGATGGTCAGGGAAGTTCACATTGAGGAGATGGTATTTGAGCTGAGACATGAGAAGGCGACACCTATACAAGAGCAAGGAAGACAGCAACACAGGCAAAGGAAACAGAAAGTTAAAATAAATGAATATGGGTTGTTAGAGAAAATGAAAGGCCAATATGGCTGAAAATGAGAGAGCCTGCAGGACTGTGGTAAGACACAGTCAGATGGCCCTTCCCTTAGCTCTTCGAAGGACTGGCTACTTCCCCCTACTCCCTTGCTCTTCTGCCCCCTAGTTACACCCTATCACATAACCCTAGTTATTTCCTTCTCAGTCCTTATTACATTTTATTGTCTGTGAGCTCCACAAATGTAGACACAGACACTGTGTCTACATTGTTCAAGAGGGTATCCCAGCACCTAAAATAACTAGCCCAGCATGGACACTAAATAAGTATCTGTTGACTACATGAGTCTTCATTTTACAATACTAGGAACTGGGATAGATGGTGAGGACAAGACAAAGACACCTCTGCCTTAATAGAGCTTAAATGCTTGTGGAATAAATGACTTACAAACTACGTGGGCAAACTAAATGTGTGTAGACTTGAATGATTTAGACTTTAAGTGCTGTGGGAAGCTGTTGAACAATTTCCTTGACAATTTCTTCATTTAATATATTTCAGTTCAATTTGACAAATTTGAACACCTACTATATACCAAGCACTGTGGTGTATGTAGTAGGTGTATACAGTAGCAATGACAAGGCAAGGACAACACCAGTCTTGCCTGTAGAGCTTACAGTCTACTGCCATGCTGTCCATTACAGTAGCCACTAGACACCTGTGACCACTGACCACTTGATATGTGGTTGGCCTGAATTGGAATGTGGGGCAAGCATAAACTCTGGATTTCAAAGACTCTGTGCAAAATGAGAATGTAAAATATCTCATTAATAATTTTCAACAATGATCTCATGTTGAAATGATAACATTTTGGATATATTGGATTAAATAAGATTATTATTAAAATTAATCTCACTTGTTCCTTTTTTTAATCTGCTAGAAAACGTTAAATTACATATGTGGCTTGCATTATTTTTCTATTGGACAGCACTGGTCTAGTGAGAGCTTAATACTAGTTGACTAAACAAGTGCTATCTTATTACAGATGTTAAAATAGACTTTTCAGTGGAGGCACGGTAGGTAGCAAACTTCAAATAGAGGAACTAGACCAAGAACTTACAAAGAAAACAGGATAGACAACTCTTAAGCCTTTCACACACGGAGCGTATAAAAGAGGCAAGAGTAGGTGATTATGGAGGATTTCTTCAAAGAGACCTGAGCTGTGAGCCCCACTTCCTAAACTGTAGTCCAAAAAAATAGGAGTTTGAGGGCACCACTCAACAGGTTTAAGATACTAGGGGGCACAGTGGGCTTGTGTCTGAATCCCACCTAATTGTTCTAAAGAGCAAGAGATGAGTGCACTAGCAGGCAGACAGCAGGGCAAAGGAAGAACTGCTTGGTTGGGAACAACCCATCACCTTCCTCCAGGGTTTATCAAGGGTAAAAAAATGCATGAGTGCTTTCTATGGTGCTACAGATTTCTCTTGAGAAATGTGTAGGGTTATTCTGGGTCCTTTCTAAGAGAGAAATTGGTGAGACAAAGACACCTCAGCGCAGGGAAGCTAATGGTACTGTCAGGTTCCTAGGGGCCAAGGAAAAGCACAGATACAGCTAAAACAGAGATGCATTTGACCCCCACTAAGAGAACCGCAGGGTACAGATGCCCAGTGATGAGGGTAAGTTTTCTGACTCTTGAAAGTGTCCCACAAGAGGAAGTATTCTAAACACAGCAGTATCAGACAAGTAACAACTTCCTTAATGCTTTTTCCTCTCTTCCCTCCTCCTAATCTAATCCCAGAGGAGCCAGAAAACAGTTAGTTACCCAACTGGGGGCACAGGTATAGCAGCTGGCAATAAACCCAATTAGAAGACAATAGGAAAGAAAGCAGAAAGTGATCATGCTTTCATTCCCCAACCGCAGGTTTCCTGCTTGCAGCAGGCCCAACCTAAAAAAGGAGGGAGCCATAATTTTAAGTTTTGATTATCACCTTGGACAGAACATATTGAGACTGTGTTTTGACACCCAAGAGGGTCCATAAAAGTCTTGGCACCTGACTGAGTTAACCCAGAGGCTGGAAAGCAATTTGCCCCACAGAGACATTTTAAAGAGAGACTAGAAGAAAAAAATTAAGCTGCTTTATGACTGTGGCCCACAAGTCATGCTTGCTTGACTTTAGGGTTACATAACAAATATGAGACAGGCTATAAATATAGGCAGCAACATGTGTTATACTTGAAGAGTGCAGAACAGCAGAAGATGTATAAAGTTAAGGATTAAAGTGCATACTATCATAGGAAAATAGATTATCTAGTCACATAGCACCTCAGCCTCACACCTAAGACTAGCATCTAAACCCCCATCCCCAGAGGCCTTGCCAGGGCTGCTGAGACCTGAAGCCAGTGACCATGGCCGCTACTCCCTCAGGGCCCATTTGCAGCTGGTGCACAATGATGCAAGCCTGGTTTGTTCTCAGTGCCAGAGAGACGGGCATGCAGGCAAACACAGGGAAAAACAAACAAACAAAAAATATCCAGAAATGGATATCCAACTGAACGCTAATTATGATATTAAAAAGTAGACCAAATTTAGGAATCATTTTTGTTAACTTACATGTCCCTTCAACCAAAAAGGCTAACAGGAAGTATGAAGACTTCTCCATTCCTAAGCTACCTGACCCCCAAGGAAACTCACATTTGGATCGGGTGTGAGAGGTGAGGCCAGGGCCTTGTCCTTTCCAAGGTGTGAGCAGATAACTGGGTCAATGAGCAGACAAGACTGTGAAGACAGAGACTTCTTCAGATTTCAGAATGAAGTATGCCAGTAACCCTGAAGGCCCCAAGACACCAAGCCCACCTCAGCAATCCTGGTCCATGGGACCCATGCAGAGGAGGGCCCTGGGCAAGAAGCTGAGAGGCAGATACCCAGAAATCATGGACTCACCATTGTAAAGAGCCTTAGAGCTCAATGTGTATAAAACTCTTAGAACATAGAAGTTGCTCAATACATGAGCAGTAATTTTTCTTACTAGTATGAGATGACTCCAGTTCTGAACTTATTCCTTGTGTGGAGATTGCTACTTAACCTCTCTGTGCTTCATGCAGCTCCCACATCTATAAAATAGGGGCAACCACCCCACAGAATTGTTGAAGATTAAATAAGATAATAACATAAACCAAGGGCCTAACAAATGAAAGCTATCATTCTTGCTAATACTGTCACCATCCTTCAGTCCAGTCTTCTTTTTGACATCACCTCCCAATAATCATCCAGTGCTAGAAACAGAATGTTTGTGTCATTACTCAAAATTCAAAATTCACTAATCCCCAGTGTGATGGTATTAGGAGGTGGGCCTTTGAGAGGTGATTAGGTCATGAAGGTGAAGACTTCACGAATGGGATTAATGCCTTTATAAAAAGAGACCTCAGCAAGTTCCCTCACCCCTTCCTCTATGTGAGGAGGAAGTGAGAAGAAACGCCATCTTCTCACTGTGAGGACACAGTTTATGAACTGTCGTTTTCCAGTTCATAAAGAAGTTCATAAAGAGAAGATGGTGTTTATGAACAAGGAAGTGGGCTCTCAACCAGACACCGAACCTGCCAGCACCTTGATCTTGGACTTCCCAGCCTCCAGAACTGTGAAAAATGAATGTCTATTGTTTAAGCCACCCAGTCTCTGGTGTTTCTGTTATAGCAGCTCAAATGAACTAAGACACTCAGTCTCTGTTGAAACTCCTGCTCTTCATTCTCACATTTATCAAGCTTTGACTGAGAACTCACTAAGCACTAAACATTATGTTAGGTCCTGAGTATACCCAGAAAATAAAATGCAGTCCCTACTCTCAACGGGCTCAGAGTCTTTTTTAGGATGCTTACTTCTCACACCTTCTCAAACCTAAGATCAAGCATCATGCCAATCCATTTTTGAAGAGCTAAAATTTTTTGCAAATCTCTTCCTGAATTAACCCAGAATGTGACTCCCAATAATAGTTTCTCTTTTACATGACAATCCTTCCAGTTTAAAAACCACCCGCCATAGCCTTCCAAATCCTCCATTTTTCAGACTAACCTGCCTAAGTCCCATAAGCAGTTTCTCATGTGGTATGATTTCTAGTCCCTTTACATCCTAGTCATGCTTCATAGGACAAATGCCATTGGGCCAATGCCCTCCTTTTCATCATTGCTCAAAATGGAACACACGGTTCTTTCAACTGCTGTGAGTAGTGTGTAGAGTGGAATTATTGTAAGAAAAAATTTTACTTCTTCACACTCTGAGGCAGTGAGGTAAATAAATCTTCTCCTGATTTACATTAAAAAAAAAAATCTGGGCTTCCCTGGTGGCGCAGTGGTTGAGAATCTGCCTGCCAATGCAGCAGACACGGGTTCGAGCCCTGGTCTGGGAAGATCACACATGCCGCGGAGCAACTAGGCCCGTGAGCCACAACTACTGAGCCTGCGCATCTGGAGCTTGTGCTCCTCAACAAGAGAGGCCGCGACAGTGAGAGGCCCGTGCACCGCGATGAAGAGTGGCCCCCGCTCGCCGCAATTAGAGAAAGCCCTCGCACAGAAACAAAGACCCAACACAGCCAAAATAAATAAATAAGAAAAAAAAAATCTAATCAGCCTCATTTTGTGAGTAGCCACCATCAGAATTTCCTGTTGTTGTTGGGTGGGGTGGCATAAATCACTGCCTGAAGAAGACTGAAGGTCTGCCAAAATTGAGACTCACTTCCCCTCCCTTCTGCTATTTGGCCTTTGTCAAGGCTCCTGGCTGCAAATTAGAGAAATCTACTCTGACTAGCATAAGCAAATAGGAGAATCTGTTGAAGAATTCAACTAAGTCATAGAACCTGAGGGCGGCTAGACTTCCTGGGCAACAGGAACCAAGGAGTGGAAAGTTAAGCCAAAGTAGGGCTGGTTCCTCTATCTACATATCTCTCTCTGGGCCCAAACATCCCTTTGTTTATGCTTCTCTCTCTACATCTATGTCATTTTTCTCCTTTACCGTAGACCTATCTTTCTCTACTTTTCCACCCATATCTTACAAAATAGTCATCCCAGTGCCCCACGTATCCATCCTCTCAGTTCACATGCATCTCTAAGTCTCTAAGTGTGGTGGGTTAATTGGTGGCTCCAAAAACGATGTGTCTGTGTCCCAAAACCCAGATCCTGTAAATATTACCTTATTTAGAAAAAGGTGTTTGCAGCTGTAATTAAGAGTTTTAAGATATCATGAATTACCCAGGTGGACCCTAAATCCACTGACCTTGTAAGAGACAGAACAGGAGAAGACACAGACACATAAAGGGCAAACAGCAATGAGACCACAAAGGCAACGCTTGAAGAGATATGGGCAAGGAAGCCAAGGACCGCCAACAACCACCAGAAACTGGAAGAGGCAAGGAAGGATTCTCCCCCAGAGCCTCTAAAGCAAGTGCAGCCCTGCCTATGCCTTGATTTCAGACTTCTGGCCTCCAGACTGTGAGAGAATAAATTTCTATCATTGGAAGCCACACAGTTGGTGGTGATTTGTTGTAGCAGCCATAAGAAACAAGAACACTAGGTTTCCATTCCAAATTCTTGGGAGAGAAAATCTGATTGGTTTAGGCTGACTCATGGACAACAACATATCCCCTGGGCCCATTCACTTCCGCCAGAGAGATGAGTCACAGTGGATGAAGATGGCTGCCAGGGCCACTCCAGTGTGGAGGGTGGTTGTCAGTTCTCAAGAAAGTGAAGGTGGGCTGGGCAGAGTCCCCAGAAGCCATCTACTACATGGGAGTTCTTCAAACATCCAGGCGCCAGACTTCATTTTTCAGACCTTTCCTCCACATCCTGTTTGTTTACCTTTTTTGGACCAGCTCTCTTTGCCTCTAATTTTTCACTTCTTCATCTCTGCAAATCTTCCCACTTCTTCCCAACTGCCCTGCCACCACTCCATCTCGAGCCAGCATCATATCTTGCCTTGGTCTACTGCCACAGTTCCCAAGCTATATGCTGAGACACCTCAGGGTGCCACAGTGAACTCAGAGGGGCGTCTCAGGTTATTTTAAATCGTCATGGGAATCACAGCAATGTCTGTCAGAAACTACTAGCTTGAGGTGGTTCAGTTTTGATATTAGATTATTATACTGCTTCCAATGACCAAATCTTTTCAGAGCTGGGTTTTTAGTAATTGCTGTGATGAAAGCAAGCACCACTTGAAAGTCAGTGTGGAACAGGAAATGAGACTCATGGTATCCAATAAGATTCCAAGGCTTGAAAAGGTGTGCAGTGTTCAACAGGCACTAAATTGTTAGAACAGAAGTGCTTATTAAGCTATGTGGACCTGCTTACTTAGTAAACGGAATTGTTAGTTCTTTCTTTCTGCCCAGGGATGCACTGAAACAATTACTAAGACACTAAAAATATTGCTCACTTTTTCATTTTTATTTTACCAAGAGTAGGAGATGGAACCAACTCCCATTTCAAAGATGAGCCAAGCATCATTAATGCCCCCAGAGAAGAAGGTTATCTGGACCTTTCTGCACAGAATGACTTTCTGAGATCATCTGTTGGGTCACTTAGGAAATATGCTTGCTTTGCTTCCTCTTGTGGGAATGTCTAGTACGTTCAAGTCAACTCAAAAAAGCATATATTGAGCATTTAGAATAAAAAGCACGAGACTCAGGAAACCTAGGTTGGAGACTCAATTCTACCATCTATCACCTTCATGTCCTGAGGCTAGCTACTTCACCTCTCTGAACCTCAGTTTCTGCAGCTATTTAAGGGCATAATGCAGTCACTCAAAAAAATGTTATTGATGAGCCTACTCTGTGCTCAGCATTGTTCTATACTGTGAAGCAATGTTCTCAACCTTTTATTTCATTATTGCTCCTCTAAGGAGACTTCTCAGACATTTTTGGTCCTAATTCTGCCTCCCAAATTTTAATACCATGTATATACTGTGTATCTGTTGGTGTACTGTATATAAATCTGTATAAAAAGAGTGAGATTTTTTTGCCCCCTCAAGAACTACTTTTTGCCCCCTAGGGATATTATCACCCCTGTTGAAAATGCACACTGTAAGGAGACAGAGGATATTTCTGCTCTCACAAAACCTATACTCTAGCATGAGAAGTTGGATAAAAAATAAACAAACAAGTAAAAGTATCAGATGTGAAGAAAAAAGGAAAAAAAAAAAAAGTATCAGATGTGAAAAGTGCTTGAAATAGTAAAATAGGATGTGCTGATGGAAAATGACTGAGGTGATGAGCCAGAGGCCTCTCTGAAGAGGTGACCTCAGTGGTAAGATCTGAATGACAACAGCGGCAGCCAGGCATCTTCAAAGGAGGAGCCTCTAGTGTGGTGGCCCTCTGCTGGGCACCAGCTGGATGACAGGCAGCAGAAGGGCGGAGCACGGTGAGCTCAGGTGACACCGCCACAGCCATCGGAGCGTGGTTTTCAAGACTGAGTGATACAGCAGAGAAAACACTTTGGAAATAGTAAATAAGCGAATGAATGGGAGGGATTATTATGTGCTAACTGCTGCTTTTAGGCACTATGGGCAGAAAATGACTAAGCCCTGGCCCCTGCTGTCAAAAGAGTTGTTTTTGAAAAACGGCTAAAGAAGCTGGATTCTGGGGAAAGGTTTAAACAACCAAAGATATGAGATATCTATCTATCTATCTAGATAGAACTAGAAGAGAGAGAAATATTAGAAGTAAATAAATGGTACCCAACATTTCTGAAGTGCTTACTGTGTGCTTCTGTGCAGAGCGCTTTACAAATGAATCCTCACAACCCCATGGGGTTATTCTCTTCATTTCACGAGTGAGGAACAGAAGCTCACAAAGCATAAGTGACTTGCCCCAAATCACACAGGCTGTAAGTGGCAGGACTTAGGTCTGTCTGACTTGAGTCTAAGGTCTTAACCAAGATGACACAACTCCCAGTTTCCCCACCTGGTTCTTTGTGGCACTCCATCTTCCATGCCTGCCCCTCTGATATCAGTGATTTATATTTATTCAATTTGTAGAACTGAACTTCTCCTGCTAGGACCTCAAACTCAGCTCAACAATTAAAGACTAATTACAATGCTATTACAGGGCCTAGGAACAAAAACTGTCCGCACCATGTTTAATTACCCACTGTTTTGCTTGTAGGGGGAAAATATATCTTATCTCAGGTCCTAAGGATGACCTCATGTCCTTAGTCAATAGAGTCAATGTCTGGGTTGGAAGAGAGTTTAAAATCAGATTTTGTTCTGTCTTGGACTTCCTAAAAATGCAAATCCAAGAACGGCCAATGGGAATATACTGCCAGCGATTAACTGTCAAGAGGGGCCCCAGAGAGAAACACTTGTCAAGAGAAGACACCAGACACTTGCTGTGTCTGTTGGCCTTGAGACACAATTTAAAGAATAGTAGAGAGCTCTACCCACCACCAGAGCCTCCCATCAAGACTCTTAGATAGCCTCAACCACCAGAGGGCAGACAGCAGAAGCAAGAAAAACTACAATCCTGCAGCCTGTGGAACAAAAACCACAGTTACAAAAAGATAGACAAGATGAAAAGGCACAGGGCTATGTACCAGATGAAGGAACAAGAAAAAACCCCAGAAAAACAACTAAATGAAGTGGAGATAGGCAACCTTCCAGAAAAAGAATTCAGAATAATGATAGTGAAGATGATCCAGGACCTCGGAAAAAGAATGGAGGCAAAGATCGAGAAGATGCAAGAAATGATTAACAAAGACCTAGAAGAATTAAAGAACAAACAAACAGAGATGACCAATACAATAACCGAAATGAAAACTACACTAGAAGGAATCAATAGCAGAATAACTGAGGCAGAAGAACGGATAAGTGACCTGGAAGACAGAATGGTGGAATTCACTGCTGTGGAACAGAATAAAGAAAAAAGAACGAAAAGAAATGAAGACAGCCTAAGAGACCTCTGGGACAACATTAAACACAACAACATTCGCATTATAGGGGTCCCAGAAGGAGAAGAGAAAGAGAAAGGACCAGAGAAAATATTTGAAGAGATTATAGTCGAAAACTTCCCTAACATGGGAAAGGAAATAGCCACCCAAGTCCAGGAAGCACAGAGAGTCCCATACAGGATAAACCCAAGGAGAAACACGCCGAGACACATAGTAATCAAAGTGGCAAAAATTAAAGACAAAGAAAAATTATTGAAAGCAGCAAGGGAAAAACGACAAATAACGTACAAGGGAACTCCCATAAGGATAACAGCTGATTTCTCAGCAGAAACTCTACAAGCCAGAAGGGAGTGGCATGATCTACTTAAAGTGATGAAAGGGAAGAACCTACAACCAAGATTATTCTACCCGGCAAGGATCTCATTTAGATTTGATGGAGAAATCAAAAGCTTTACAGACAAGCAAAAGCTAAGAGAATTCAGCACCACCAAACCAGCTCTACAACAAATGCTAAAGGAACTTCTCTAAGTGGGAAACACAAGAGAAGAAAAGGACCTACAAAAACAAACCCAAAACAATTAAGAAAATGGTCATAGGAACATATATATCAATAATTACCTTAAACGTGAATGGATTAAATGCCCCGACCAAAAGACACAGACTGCCTGAATGGATACAAAGACAAGACCCATATATATGCTGTCTACAAGAGACCCACCTTAGACCTAGGGACACATACAGACTGAAAGTGAGGGGATGGAAAAAGATATTCCATGAAAATGGAAATCAAAAGAAAGCTGGAATAGCTATACTCATATCAGATAAAATAGACTTTAAAATAAAGAATGTTACAAGAGACAAGGAAGGACACTACATAATGATCAAGGGATCAATCCAAGAAGAAGATATAACAATTATAAATATATATGCACCCAACATAGAAGCACCTCAATACATAAGGCAACTGCTAACAGCTATAAAAGAGGAAATCGACAGTAACACAATAATAGTGGGGGACTTTAACACCTCACTTACACCAATGGACAGATCATCCAAAATGAAAATAAATCAGGAAACAGAAGCTTTAAATGACACAATAGACCAGTTAGATTTAATTGATATATATAGGACATTCCATCCAAAAACAGCAGATTACACGTTCTTCTCAAGTGCGCACGGAACATTCTCCAGGATAGATCACATCTTGGGTCACAAATCAAGCCTCAGTAAATTTAAGAAAACTGAAATCATATCAAGCATCTTTTCTGACCACAACGCTATGAGATTAGAAATGAATTACAGGGAAAAAAACGTAAAAAAGACAAACACATGGAGGCTAAACAATACGTTACTAAATAACCAAGAGATCACTGAAGAAATCAAAGAGGAAATCAAAAAATACCTAGAGACAAATGACAATGAAAACACGACGACCCAAAACCTATGGGATGCAGCAAAAGCAGTTCTAAGAGGGAAGTTTATAGCTATACAAGCCTATCTCAAGAAACAAGAAAAATCTCAAGTAAACAATCTAACCTTACAACTAAAGGAACTAGAGAAAGAAGAACAAACAAAACCCAAAGTTAGCAGAAGGAAAGAAATCATAAAGGTCAGAACAGAAATAAATGAAATAGAAACAAATAAAACAATAGCAAAGATCAATAAAACTAAAAGTTGGTTCTTTGAGAAGATAAACAAAATTGATAAGCCATTAGCCAGACTCATCAAGAAAAAGAGGGAGAGGACTCAAATCAATAAAATCAGAAATGAAAAAGGAGAAGTTACAACAGACACCGCAGAAATACAAAGCATCCTAAGAGACTACTACAAGCAACTTTATGCCAATAAAATGGACAACCTGGAAGAAATGGACAAATTCTTAGAAAGGTATAACCTTCCAAGACTGAACCAGGAAGAAACAGAAAATATGAACAGACCAATCACAAGCAATGAAATTGAAACTGTGATTAAAAATCTTCCAACAAACAAAAGTCCAGGACCAGATGGCTTCACAGGTGAATTCTATCAAACATTTAGAGAAGAGCTAACACCTATCCTTCTCAAACTCTTCCAAAAAATTGCAGAGGAAGGAACACTCCCAAACTCATTCTATGAGGCCACCATCACCCTGATACCAAAACCAGACAAAGACACTACAAAAAAAGAAAATTACAGACCAATATCACTGATGAATATAGATGCAAAAATCCTCAACAAAATACTAGCAAACAGAATCCAACAACACATTAAAAGGATCATACACCACGATCAAGTGGGATTTATCCCAGGGATGCAAGGATTCTTCAATATATGCAAATCAATCAATGTGATACACCATATTAACAAATTGAAGAAGAAAAACCATATGATCATCTCAATAGATGCAGAAAAAGCTTTTGACAAAATTCAACACCCATTTATGATAAAAACTCTCCAGAAAGTGGGCATAGAGGGAACCTACCTCAACATAATAAAGGCCATATATGACAAACCCACAGCCAACATCATTCTCAATGGTGAAAAACTGAAAGCATTTCCTCTAAGATCAGGAACGAGACAAGGATGTCCACTCTCACCACTATTATTCAACATAGTTCTGGAAGTCCTAGCCACGGCAATCAGAGAAGAAAAAGAAATAAAAGGAATACAAATTGGAAAAGAAGAAGTAAAACTGTCACTGTTTGCGGATGACATGATACTATACATAGAGAATCCTAAAACTGCCACCAGAAAACTGCTAGAGCTAATTAATGAATATGGTAAAGTTGCAGGATACAAAATTAATGCACAGAAATCTCTTGCATTCCTATACACTAATGATGAAAAATCTGAAAGAGAAATTATGGAAACACTCCCATTTACCATTGCAAAAAAAAAAATAAAATACCTAGGAATAAACCTACCTAGGGAGACAAAAGACCTGTATGCAGAAAACTATAAGACACTGATGAAAGAAATTAAAGATGATACCAACAGATGGAGAGATATACCATGTTCTTGGATTGGAAGTATCAACATTGTGAAAATGAGTATACTACCCAAAGCAATCTACAGATTCAATGCAATCCCTATCAAATTACCAATGGCATTTTTTACGGAGCTAGAACAAATCATCTTAAAATTTGTATGGAGACACAAAAGACCCCGAATAGCCAAAGCAGTCTTGAGGGAAAAAAATGGAGCTGGAGGAATCAGACTCCCTGACTTCAGGCTATACTACAAAGCTACAGTAATCAAGACAATATGGTACTGGCACAAAAACAGAAACATAGATCAATGGAACAAGATAGAAAGCCCAGAGATAAACCCACGCACCTATGGTCAACTAATCTATGACAAAGGAGGCAAAGATATACAATGGAGAAAAGACAGTCTCTTCAATAAGTGGTGCTGGGAAAACTGGACAGCTACATGTAAAAGAATGAAATTAGAACACTCCCTAACACCATACACAAAAATAAACTCAAAATGGATTAGAGACATAAATATAAGACTGGACACTATAAAACTCTTAGAGGAAAACATAGGCAGAACACTCTTTGACATAAATCACAGCAAGATCTTTTTTGATCCACCTCCTAGAGTAATGGAAATAAAAACAAAAATAAACAAGTGGGACCTAATGAAACTCCAAAGCTTTTGCACAGCAAAGGAAACCATAAACAAGACGAAAAGACAACCCTCAGAATGGGAGAAAATATTTGCAAACGAATCAACGGACAAAGGATTAATCTCCAAAATATATAAACAGCTCATTCAGCTCAATATTAAAGAAACAAACACCCCAATCCAAAAATGGGCAGAAGACCTAAATAGACATTTCTCCAAAGAAGACATACAGACGGCCACGAAGCACATGAAAAGATGCTCAACATCACTAATTATTAGAGAAATGCAAATCAAAACTACAATGAGGTATCACCTCACACCAGTTAGAATGGGCATCATCAGAAAATCTACAAACAACAAATGCTGGAGAGGGTGTGGAGAAAAGGGAACCCTCTTGCACTGTTGGTGGGAATGTAAATTGATACAGCCACTATGGAGAACAATATGGAGGTTCCTTAAAAAACTAAAAATAGAATTACCATATGACCCAGCAATCCCACTACTGGGCATATACCCAGAGAAAACCGTAATTCAAAAAGACACATGCACCCGAATGTTCATTGCAGCACTATTTACAATAGCCAGGTCATGGAAGCAACCTAAATGCCCATCAACAGACGAATGGATAAAGAAGTTGTGGGGCTTCCCTGGTGGCGCAGTGGTTGAGAATCTGCCTGCCAATGCAGAGGACACGGGTTCGAGCCCTGGTCTGGGAAGATCCCACATGCCGCGGAGCAACTAGGCCCGTGGGCCACAACTACTGAGCCTGCGCGTCTGGAGCCTGTGCTCTGCAACAAGAGAGGCCGCGATAGTGAGAGGCCCACGCACTGCGATGAAGAGTGGCCCCCGCTCGCCGCAACTGGAGAAAGCCCTCGCACAGAAACGAAGACCCAACACAGCCATAAATAAATAAATAAATAAATTTATTAAAAAAAAAAAAAAAAGTTGTGGTACATATATATAATGGAATATTACTCAGCCATAAAAAGGAACGAAATTGAGTCATTTGTTGAGAAGTGGATGGATCTAGAGACTGTCATACAGAGTGAAGTAAGTCAGAAAGAGAAAAACAAATATCGTATATTAATGCATGTATGTGGAACCTATAAAAATGGTACAGATGAGCCGGTTTGCAGGGCAGAAGTTGCGACACAGATGTAGAGAATGGACATATGGACACCAAGGGGGGAAAACTGCGGTGGGGTGGGGATGGTGGTGTGCTGAATTGGGCGATTGGGACTGACATGTATACACTGATGTGTATAAAATTGATGCCTAATAAGAACCTGCAGTATAAAAAAACAAACAAAACAACTAATACTAAACTTTCATTGGGTTATTTGTATGGAAATATGTTAATATAAATGTTTCAGACATTACATGAAATTTCCAAAAATCTTATATTTGTATTTGTATGGAAATATGTATGGAAATATGTTAATATAAATGTTTCAGACATTACATGAAAAAAAAAAAAGAATAGTAGATGTGAACACCCAGTATCTGGGATTGATTCATGATACGAAAGTGTCATGCGGCTCTGGAACCAAAAGTATGTGGTAGAGAAGACCTACAGTTTAAAGGAGGTGGAGCCAGAGCTAGTGTGTGAAAAATTCTTCCAGTCATCAGGCCTGCACAATGGTGTGTCCCCTGCACTGGCAGGCAGATTCTCAACCACTGCGCCACCAGGTAAGCCCTCTCCTTTTTTTTTTATGAAAATCTCACAAAATAGAATCCCTGTGTTTGTAGGGCCCAAAGGTGTAGCAGTACCACAAAGAGTGAATATGTCTGTTTGTGAGGTAGCAGAGATATACATGCAACTATCAATAATAAATACACCAATTTACATCAACCATGCTAGAGAAAAAAAAAACTGAACAATCTATTCTCTCTAGAAAATGATACAATAAAATCACTGGGAGAGGGCTTCCCTGGTGGCGCAGTGGTTGAGAATCTGCCTGCCAATGCAGGGGACACGGGTTCAAGCTCTGGTCTGGGAAGACCCCACATGCCGCGGAGCAACTAGGCCCGTGAGCCACAACTACTGAGCCTGCGCGTCCGGAGCCTGTGCTCCGCAACAACAGAGGCCGCAATAGTGAGAGGCCCGCGCACTGCGATGAAGAGTGGCCCCCGCTTGCCGCAACTAGAGAAAGCCCTCGCACAGAAGCAAAGACCCAACACAGCCAAAAATAAATTAATTAATTAATTAATTTTTAAAAAAATCACTGGGAGAGAAGGCACATAGACATGCAAATATTAATGTGTAAGACATCACAAAATAAAGAGCACTGTAATAATCTACATTATTACATTCAACAAATATAAGGGTGGTTAAGAAGGGCAAGACCATCGTTGGCGGCAGTTGTGAGTAAAGCTTCAGGAGAGGTTGAACTTAAAGTGGCCATTGAAGGACCAGTAAAATTCTGATTCACTTATTAATATGCCTCTGATGGATTCATCAAATATTGTATTGAATCCTCACTCTAGAACAGATCATGCCAGTCACTGGGGGGCCACTGAAAGCTCACAATCCCATCATCTATTCATTTAACATATTCACAGCTATTCATGAGTACGTACTCCATGCCAGGCACTGGTGATGCTTCATGTGAACGAGCGAGAGCCCTAGAGAGCAGAGGAAAAGGAGGGCTGAGGCTCCCATATGGGGGCCACAGCATCCCCATAAACAGCTCATCAGGGCTTCACCACGGTGAAGATGACAACTTCTGAGATAAAACTTAGTCTTAGATACTTGGAACAAAAGAATTGAAAGCAACAGAGCCAGAACTACATAGAGGAGAAAATGGAGATGGGCTATAACTTTGATTTTAGAGGGAAAGGGTTGTAACAAATCTCAGACTCTCTTTTCTGGCAAAATGAGGAAGGATCTGTGAAATGCCCAGATGACCTAGAAGAGAAGAAAGAAAGGTCTGATTTGAGTCCATATAATAATTTTGATCTGATAATTATATCCTGTTACAGAAATGGAGAGGAATATATAAGAACTCATCCATTCATTCATTTAAGCACAAATTTCTCAAACACCTATATATTCAAGACTGTATCAACTGTGTCAGATACTAGGGATAAGAGAGGAAAATTCTCAGTTGTTCATTTTCCAGCTTGACTAAACATAAAAAGGTACAACCTCCATGATAATGACATGGGAATGGGGCCAGCAGGAAGCAGACACTGAGCCAGTGGTCTTTCATTAGCTGTCCAGGCTGAATGTTAGGAGGAAACAAGCAAGTCCAATTTGAAAGTACCCCATTGCCCTTGTCTTCTCATTAGACCAACTCTGAGGCTTCAGAGTCCTCAGCCCCAGGCCTCATTAGAAAAGCAGATGGACATATCAGAGGGGTTAATAGCAGCCAAGGATGACCCCGATATGATTTGGTCCTAGCTGCTGACCCTCTAGAGATGGTTATGACTTTGAAAACTGAGGGCAACAACTTTTGGTGGGGAATGAACAACAAGGTAAAATCTAAAATTATGCTAGAATTTAAGAAAATAATCCCCCCGACAGAAACAGAAAAAAAAAAAGGAGAAATAAAAATTAAAATAGAGTAGTAGCAACATGGCTATTTATACAATCAAATATTGCCCATTTGCACTAATAAAGGTAGTCGTGGCATGGATAATACACCAAAAAGGAGAACTTCAAAATATTCTTAGCTATTCTACTAATGAGGGCAAAATTTGGAACCTAGCAGAGGAACATGGCTGATATATACATGGGTGGATAGTGCTGTGTGTGTGTGTGTGTGTGTGTGTGTGTGTGTGTGTGTGTGTATTTCTTGAGAGCCAAAATGAAGATGAGGACATAAAGTCGAAGTCCACATGGATAGAGCGGAATTATATGATGTGTTCTGCCCATGTGTTCTTCCTATTCCTCACCAACTGTCTTGGTCTGCCAGTGTCTGCACCTTACCACCTAAACCCTTAATAAACAGCCTTTACCTCTGCAGCTGGCAACACAGAGTTATCAAAGTCATGTGAGATTGAAGCACTCTATACCGTGGATAAATGGGATTCCCAAAGAGTGCTAAAACACCAGTTTACGGCTCTTATCAGATGAACTGTGGATGTTTCCCATCCCAAAATAAGTTCTTGTTCCACTCTCAGTAAAACAATTTCATTATTTAGGAGCTCAGGAAATAAAATTTTCCAAATCAGTGGTGACGATATCTGCACAGTCTCTGCCTTTTCCCCATAACACAGCTTCAATGAGCTGTTAACAGTTCAATATGCATAACTATGCAAAGAGAACATTGGTCTTCCTGATTTATTAAGCCAATGACTTATCGAAAGTCTTGCTTGTGAGCACTCTCGGACCCGTGGTTCCTGCTCTCCCCACTCTTGTTTCCGCACCTCTGTTAGCCCTTCTCTTTGTCTAGTGTTGGGCACGAAAATGGTCCCTGGTCTAGATTGCCTTATGCATTCCTCACCAGGCTGCCCAAGAGACTTTTCACAAATTGCTCACGCACTTTAAACTTTAATAATGAAGACTGTGGACTTATATGAATAATTCGCAGATGGAATTTGAAAGCCAATTTCTTTTGCTCATTAAAATTTAGGACAGCCATATTATACAATCAAGCACAATAGACTCATTTCACATCTTGTGACATGGACAACTGGCTCTCCTAGGCAAGAAGGAATTCGATTTACATTTAAATGCTATTCCCGGAGTATGACAAAAGTTCTCTGCGTTAAAGTTTGAAGTACTTGAGGTTTCGCCAGTGAATTTTAGAAAGTGTTTGTGATTGAAGTGCAAAAAAATGAGTGAAGAAGCTAATTATCTTGACTGCAGCCTGTGAGAAACCCTGACCCAGGGGAGCTGGGATTCCTGCCCCACAGAAACTGTGAGGTAATAGATGCTGCTGTTTTAAGCCACTAAAAAAAGGAAAATGAGTGGATGCTTCGTTAAACACCTACACACACTTCTGGGAAAGTGTATTTTATTTTCTCCTCACCTTCTTTTCCCCTCTCATCTTTTCTAACTTGATAGAAACTATGCAGCAAGTGGACTGGTCCTATTCATACCAGACTTTAAGCCATGGGTAGCTCTTTTTCCCAGCTAAAGCCATGACCAGGAGATGTACACATCCCCAATGAGGTGTACACATCACTCATGTGCACGTGAGCACACACACACACCCCACACACACACATGCACGCAACATTTCATTTACTCTTCTGGGGGAAAAATTACTTTAAGAAAACACCCATTTATTTTGAGAGAAATTAGTTCCCCAAAACCAATAAATATAGAGTAAGGGAACTAATATTTACTATGGCAAACAAGGTCATTTGGTGCTAGCACCAGAAGAGCCTTGAATTCCACATCTAGAAATTTAAACATTATTGTGTGTGAGGAACCATTCTGAGATTTCTGAAGATGGAGCTGACGTAAACCAACAGTTAACTGACAGTAATAGGAATAATGAAGTGGAGAGGAAAGGAAATGGAATCAGGGAGACTAGTTAGAGAACAATGGTTATAGTTTGTGGAAAAAACAGAGCAGAATAAACCAGAGACAGTGTGAATGAGAGAAGGGGGAAAGCACAGAGCTACTGGGGCAGAAGCACCTTAGTAACTGATGGCTAGTCAGATAGATGGAGGATGGAGAAGAAAGAGTAGATGCAGTTTCTAGTCTTCATGACTGTGTGTGTGATGATGCCATTAATCGAGACAGGAAACACAGAAGGGAACACAAGTTTGAGGACAGGGAAGGGTAATTATATGCTCACATTTTTTAAAGTTTGCTTATACTATTGACATGACATGATGAAAATGACATTTTACCTCTGTGATCTTCCTCCCCAAAACCCATAACCTCAGTCTAACATGAGAAAAAACATCAAATTCCAATAGAGGGACATACTACAATACACATGACCAGTGCTTCTCAAAATTGTCAAGGTCATCCAAAACAAAGTCTGAGAAACTGCCACAACAGAGAGAAGCCCACATAAACAGGATTACTAAATGTAATGTGTTATCCTGGGTAGCATGCTGGAACAGAAAATGACATTATGTAAAAACTAAGAAAATCTGAGTAAGTGATACACTTTAGTTAACTGTTCTAAAAAATACAATCTGTTTTTTTAAAGTTTGCTTATTAAAGCTTTTCTTTTCAAATTTATTTATTTATTTATTTATGGCTGCACTGGGTCTTCCTTGCTGCACGCAGGCTTTCTCTAGCTGTGGCGAGCAGGGGCTACTCTTCGTTGTGCTGTGCGGGCTTCTCATTGCAGTGGCTTCTCTTGTTGTGGAGCATGGGCTCTAGGCGCACAGGTCTCAGTAGTTGTGGCTCACGGGCTTAGCTGCAACACGGCATGCGGTATCCTCCCAGCCCAGGGCTGAAACCCATGGCCCCCTGCATTGGCAGGTGGACTCCCAACCACTGCACCACCAGGGAAGTCCCTTACTAAAGCTTTTGATATCTGCTAACCCATCATGGGAGCTGGGGGCACAGGGAACTAATAAGTTCTTGTTCCCCACCCACAAATACTCCATTACATTAGACCTCATCCCTGCTAACTCTGTCACCTCCCCACCACCCACCTGAATGAGAAAACTGACATGGAGGAAAGCAACTCATTGTCTACCCTTAAAAGCTAGAGTTTCTGGTACTAATGTTGAAATTAAGAAGGGGCACATATGGGTGAGATAGCAATGTGACAGCAGAGGGGAAAGCTGACCTGAGAAGAGCATTTTGTTTTCCAGTGACTGCGTCAGGGCTGTAAACACTATGATCATATACCTCAAAGCTCTGTGCTTTCGGATTTCATCCAACGAACGTTTACTCAGCACTTAGACAAGCTGTGTACTGTGAGGTGTTAGGGATACGGGGAGGAATACACCACAGCTCCTGCCCATAAGACGCCCACAGTCTACACTAGAGACAGGATGGCAAATGATTACAGTACATGGTTAGAGCAGGGATGTTATGTGTTAAAATGCAAAAAAAATTTTTTTAAATATCATTTTGGAAGTGTCTAAGGACTTAACAGTGACTTCCTTTTATCTAGGAAGGTGGTCAGGGAGGGCCACATCAAAGATTGAGCTTTGAACTGGGGCTTCAGAGATAAGTAGGCTCAGACTTCCCTGGTGGTCCAGTGGTTAAGACGCCGCACTTCCCATGCAGGGGATGTGGGTTTGACCCCTGGTTGGAGAACTAAGATCCCACATGGCACGCAGCACGGCCAAAAAAAAAAAAGATAAGTAGGCTCATGCCATGTTTAGTGGGAGGATTCAGCATTTGCAAAGACATGGCAACATTCAACTGCACGGTGTACTTGGGGAAGTGGCAGCCAGAGTTTCAGGTATGGACTTACTACCTGCGGGCTGTGAGGAAGGTCAATCAGGGAGGAGAAAGGCTACAGTTAGGGAGACCAGGTAAGAAGCTACTGTAATGATTCCAGCTGGAGATGATGAAACTCTACACTCAGGAAGAAATATAAAAAATGCCCCAACTCTCCTACCTTCTCACTCTTCCATCAACACATTCAAGCAAAAGAACCTGAGTCCCCGATGTCTTCTGCTCTTGGCAGTGCAGGAAGGCCTGGCATCTGTTTCTTGGCTAGAGGTTGCCAGTGTTCAGGCCTCCTCTCGTTAGAGAACCCTGGGGTGCAGGCCTGTGCCTGTTTCAGAATTCACCAGGGAATTCCACACGCACCCATCTGCTACGTAACCCTTCCCTTCTCCCCAGTACAAGTCCTCTCAGCTCTGGCTGTTAAAAGGGGGCCGTGCTCAGTGCCTGCCTGGGAGCACTTTGGCATAACTTCAAAAGCTGCAGAGATTTCTATCTATCTTTTTTTGTTTCCAGGAAGATGTGGTCAAAGCCATGAAAATGCAGGCTTCTTTTTCCCTTGAAGGTGGGTGAAAATAACCTATGGCAGATACTTTGCTTAAAAGTCAAATGGCCTCATGAAACCTCAGGGTTTGGTCTCAAATTCTCATTGTTTTTGTCAGTTGATATAGCTCAAAGAAATCAAGCTCTGTAACCAGGAGCAGCGGTTCCTGTTAGGATGTAGGCCCTGCAGCTTTGCTTTCCTGGTTGTTGCTGAAGAGAGGCACGTGGTGGGACAGTGAAGGGCACAGACTCTGTAGCACACAGACTTGGCTTGGGATCCTGGCTCCATCACATACCAGTGATATGACCTTAGTCAATTGGTTTACCTCTCCATATCTGTTTCCCCATTTGTAAAAATGGACACAGTAAGAGTACCCGCTAAGAAGGCTGTTGTGAGGATTAAACATTATACTCTAGGTGAAGCACCTGTACACAGCCTGGGACATGGTAATTAAAGTTAGCTGGTAGATGCCTTTTGCAGGGCCCACCTGTACCAGCTCCACCCTGTGCCTTTGGGTGTGTTACACTAAAGCAGCACACACACAAAGTACCTGCTGCTTGTACAGTTAGAGGTTAGGGGTAGTGGTACATAGTAGTTAAGGGTTGGAATTCAACTGCCAGGGTTTGAATCCCAGCTACTCCTCTTCCTAGTTGTGTGGTCTTAGGCAATAACTTACCCTCTCTGTGCTCAGTTTTCTCACCTGTAAAATGGAAGTAATAATAATAACTACCTCATAGAGTTACTGTGAGGCGCAAATGAGATTCATACATAGTGCTACGCATAGAGTTCATTCATTCTCACTGCTGTATACTAGACCATTTTGCAAATATTCTATGATTTATTTATCCATTCTACTCTTGATGGAGATTTCAGTTGTTTCCATTTGGGGGCTATTGTAAGTAGTGCTGCTATGAAAATTCTTGTACATGTCTTTTGGTGCAACTATGTACACAATTCTGGGTCAAGTGGAATTTCTGGGTCAGAGGGTATCAGTTTTAGCAGATTGTGCCAATCAGTTTTCCAAAGTGGTTGTTCCAATTTAAACCCCTGCTAGTAGTGTATGAGAGTTCAGTTGCTCCACATCCTCACCGACATTTGGTATTTTCTGACATTTTCATTTTAGATATTCTAGTGGATTTGTAGCACTATCACAATGTAGCGTCAATTTCCATTTCCCTGGTTGAACACCTTTCTGTGTGTGCATTAAACACCATGTCTAGCATATAGTAAGTATGCAACTACTACTACTATTATTATTACTATTATTCTCTGGTCACCAAAGCACAACTTTTCAAATAGGGAACTGGGACCTGGACAGAGACTTCTAGAAGTTTCTAGACATTTTATACTCTCTTGACCCACCTTTTATATCTCCCATGTGTGCCCTTCCCCATGTCTCCCACTTCTCTTGGTTAATTTCCCTATTAATAACACTCCGTGACTCTCCCACAGTCCAGACATAATGAATAAGAGGAACCAGAAACCAGGCGAGACTTCTGACCTCCACCCCAAACAGGTTCCCATCCCTGCTCAGGTGTGTCATTTCCAAGAAGAGCAAAACAATCCTCATTCAGAGGCTCTAGACCGCCCAGAATCTCATCCATCTGACCTCACTTCCCTCTAGACCCTTCCTGATGAATGGTTTTGACAACTTCCTCATTATTACTGCCTCTGGTCCAAGCCAGAATTGAATCTTTAATGCCTTCCGTTAGGAAAGATGCATCACTTGAATTTTAAGATGCACACTCAATTCCCCCTCACATAGCCAGTATCCTGAGGGGTTTGTTAATGCATAAAGCCACATACCGCTGAGGAAAATTCCATGATGTCCCTAAAACAAGAAGACAGTTAAGCTCTATCCTCAGTTTAGTCCTTACTGGTATGTTCCAGGAGAGAAGGAAAAAAATGGCATTGTATAATTGGGGGTAGAGTTGCATCTTACAAGATCTTAGGAAAGAGGAAAAGAGGAAGGCAGCTTTATAATCCCAAATCAGGTCAAAAATTTTTGCCCATGTTTGTATAAAATATTCTTCATTATGTAATGTAATGGACACAATTTTATTCTCTAAGTAGCTGGGTAAAGACTTCCTCTTAGATGAGACCCACCTTTCTTGAAAAAATTTCTTGGTGTATCCTATGGAATAAAATGTGGGACGCCTGCCACCAAGGACCTTGAGAGGCAGAAATACTCTGGATAAGACAAGAGAACAAACTTGCTGCTTTGTTGAAGGGAACAGAAAGAAAGAGACGGATGCTAAAATGCCAAAGACATGGTTAAAGGCCGCTCCGTGGAATATTTGACCCTTTAAGTCTTCAGGAAAGGTGCTTACTTCTTTAAATGCATAGTGCCAAGTGAATCTTTTGTGGAAATCCATGAAGGAACTGAGATTTGGATGCAGGTCCTCCCAGGGTAGAATTGAGAAAGCCTGAATAGAGGAGTCACAACAAGGAGGCAGAAAAAATTAAGCAAGGGCTCTGGACTCAGTCAAGCTCAGAGTAACCAACTTGTTGTGATTTGTGTAGGACTTTTCCAATGTTAGCATTGGAAAGCTCACATTCCAGGAACCCCCTCTGTCCCAAGCAAACTCTAACCAGGCTGGAAAATTGAGGATTTGAATTAAGTTTACCAAAATTTCCTAAGGCCAGGGAGGTCCCAGTTGACAACTAAATTATAACTAAAATAGCACATATACTGTTCAGCTTTTGTTTTCTAAGTATGACTTCTTCTTATACAAAAACGTATAAACAGAAATACAAATACCGAAAGTGCACACTAAAATTAAAATCAAATCTCCTGACAAGCTAAATCCCCCTTCTGATCAATAATTTAAGTTTTTCACCATGGTTTACTTAAGAGTTTGCATTCCTTTGTGCATGGAGAAAGATCCACAGCTTTGCCTCAGCTCCTGCTTAAACCCCCAAAATCAGGCGCCTTTCCATTGGCAGACCTTCATTCTGATCCTGTACTTTTGCGAGGGAGAGAATAAGCAGCAGAGCAAGAGGCTCCTTTCTGGGACTCCTCTCATCCCCATTTTTCTTCCCCCAACATGTATGCATGAAATGTGGAAGAATTAACCTAGGAAGGACTTGTTTGTTTTCAAAAATCTGGGCCCAGTGATCTCCTGAGCTAAGATTAGTTATGTTTTCAATAAGTTTAACTCAGATTTTCAATTTTTGTAGTCTTAGAAACCAGGAGAAATAATTTATTAAGAGTGTGATCTCATGTCTAAACATTCACTCAGTCCATGGACTCCTAAACTAGAGTACAAATTCCAAGAGTCAAATCAGAACTACACTTCAGGCTAATGAGATTAGAATAAAGCAGTATAATCTAGGTGTGTTTTATAGCAAGGCATGCCTGGATTTTAATTACAAACCTGGTAGGAAATGGCAGTCTGGCCTTGGTTCTATTTTCTGAGAATGAGGGGTATGACAGAATGAGAGGAATCAAGAATTTGGGCCTGAACGTTTGTAGCAAACCGTATGAACCCAGAGATTATCATATTAAATGAAGTTAAGTCAGACAGAGAAAGACAAATATCATATGATATCACTTATATGTGGGATCTAAAATATGATACAAATGAACTTATTTACAAAACAGAAACAAACTCACAGACATAAAAAACAAATTTATGGTTGCCAAAGGGGACAGCGGGGGGAGGGATAAATTAGAAGTTTGGGATTAAAGGATACAAACTACTATATATTAAACAGATAAGTAACAAGGTCCTACTGTATAGCGTAGGGAACTATATTCAGTATCTTGTAATAAACTATAATGGAAAAGAATATGAAATAGAATATATATATGTATAATTGAATCACTTTGCTGTGCACCAGAAACTAACACAACATTGTAAATTAACTATACTTTAATTAAAAAAAAAAAAAAAAAAAGAATTTGGGCCTGAAGAACTAAAAGGATGAGGTAGTAGCCAATTGAGATGGCTACAGGTAGAGCAAGTTTAGGAGGAAAGATCAAGAGTTCCATATAGGATATGTTAAGAAGAGAGTTCTAGATTGGAAATATAAGTTTAGGACTCGCTGACATACAGCGAGGTATTTAAAAGCTGTGACCAAATAACATCACCAAGGAAGTTATGGCAGAGAGAGAAATGTCTGTATGTCCACGGGTACGCCTCAGGGGTTAGCTGACCAATATTCCCTCCATGCTCCCTCTTCCCCTGCACCTATGCTCAGTCAATCCACCACAGCAGAAGGTTTGGTGCTCCTCCATGAGAAGCCAGCAGTGCTGTAGGACAAAGAATTTCAGGCTTGGAGATAAAAGATGGACTCGGGCTCAGATCTGCCACCCAAGTGTACTGTCTTAGGCGAATCACTTAATTTTGATGAGCCTCTGTTTCTTCACCTGTAAATCGGAGATAACATTATCTCCCTATAGAATATCTGTAAGTGTTAAATAAGTTGAATAAAAATACTTTGTAAGATGCTTTACATGCTACAAATTAGTATCATTTATCTCATAACCTCTGATAACTGAAGGAAGAAAACGTTGCGCTTCTGTTAGTGATTACATATAAAGTTTAGGATGGTATCTACCCATGTTTAAAATGCATAACCCTTTTAAACATATCTTTTACCCTTATCAAAATGCACATACCCTTTGATGCAGCAATTCCAACTATCCTACAGAATATAGCTGCACAAGCGTAAAGATAAATGTGTTAGGCACTAGTAATAAGATATTAGAAATAATATATATCAGTAATGGGTTGGGTAAATAAAGCATGGTACATTCATACAGTGGAATACCAGTTGTTAAATGTAATGAGAAAATATATGTGTACTGACATGAAAAGATACCCATGATATTTATGTAAAATAATAGCAAGCAAGTTGCAGACAATATGTACAGTATAATCCAACTTGTTTTACATGTCTATGTATTCATATTACACATTTTGATACACACATAGCAAAAAAGACTACAAGGATATGGGCCGCAGTGTTGAGAGCAGTCACGGGGCACTGAGTGTGGCTGAGGAGTTCATGGGCCTCTGAGGAATGTGAATGGCAAGCACTGGAGAGAATTACTTTCACTTTCTCCTTTTGATACTTTGGAATTCTTTGAAGTTTTATAAGAAACGAAAGCTATCTTAAAGACATACCACAAACCAATCCCTGTACCCTGAGGTCCTTAAGAGGGTGGGTGCACATTTCTGAGTCCAGAAGAATGTCTCTGTTGGGTTCCTGGTTATATTTCAATTCGGCAAGCCACAGCTTTCCTTCCCACCAAGGCATGGGGTAACATAGTGGAAGCAGTCCATTGCGGGGAAAACATAGGCCCAAAGTAGGGCTACTTTGGGAAGGAAAAAGAAAATGCAAACATATTCTGAAAACAGATGGTGTCTGGAAGAGAACGTGTGTTTGGCAACAAGAAGGGAAAATCACAGGGGGAGGAGAGAAAAGCAGTAAAAGAGAAACAGCCAAAGGAAGTGGTAATTAAGTGTGAAGCTCAAGATTTCCAAGGGATTTTTCAGCTTTGGCAAAAGTCAGGCCTCTGGACAATTCTGCTGAAGTGTGTAGACATTGCTTTACATTTCTTTTATTTATTAAAAGTATTCCAAGAGAGCAGTAGCTCTGAACCATGATATCCTGAAACTAGTTTGTCACCAATGTTTCAGGTATTAAAGTTTTCAAATAACGTACTTTTAGTCACAGTTAAAGAGGCCCCAAAGTTAGCCCTCTCGCTCAATGGCATCCTAATATGCTTCCTGGGGTGGGAGACAAAGGGTGGAGTCACTGCTAGTGTTGAGGGAGTTGTGTATAACCCACAGGCTACCTGTCTCACCATCTCCTAACATTGTCCCTATTCTTCTCTGGGCTCTGGAAGTCCCCATGGGTCACTGGTGGGACAGGCAGGACAACCATACATTGGGAGATTTGTGACAATCAAGAGTCATGCCACATCCCACCTCATTTATAGTATGAACTAAGGCACAAGCATCTGAAATGTCCAATAACAAAGAGATTAATTGATGAATTATTTTGCACTAAATTGCTTGCTATTGCAGCTGCTCAGAATGTCAAAGAGCAACTAGGAACTATGACCGTTCCAGCAGGGAACAGCTGTGGGGGCCAGAGGCCAGCTCCCCTATCAGTGAGGGAAGGAAGTCCTTATGTCTGTATTGACCCCCTCCTGTCATACCAGTGACGGTTCACAGACAGGATTACAAAGGATAGGTTTTACACTTGGTCCTAAATAATCTTTTAATGTCACAAAAAGCTGAGCCACAGCCAAGAATACATTATGATGTCTCAAATTATCAGTTCTATCTTTGGGATAAGATGTATTCCACGCATCAAACTGAAGGTCAAGAGATGAGTCTTTTCCTCCAGACATGGTCAAAACCTTTCTGGGTCTTATAAAATGGGGCTTGGAATACAAGTTTACTCTAGCAGGGAGCTTTTGGATTGCATGAGCTCTAGACATTGGATATAGAGGGCTGAGATTCCATACCAAGCTCAAGTTTAACCTCAAATTATACATATGCATATATATGTGTATATATATGTATGTATGTACATATAGTATATGCATATGTGTGTTGCCCAGGGGCTCAGTTTTGGACAAATTAGGTTTGAGATGTCTATTAAACATCCAAACAGAGATGTCAAGTAGGTGATTGAATATATGGTCCTAGAGTTAAGGAGAATGGTCTAGGCTGGAGACATATATTTGGGCATTGTGGTAGGCAGAACAATGTTCACCCAGGGATGTCCATGACCTAGTCTTCAGAACCTGTGAATATATTACCTTACATGGCAAAAAACTTTGCAGATGTGATTAAGGGTATGGACTTTGAGGTGGGGAGATTATCCTGGATTATATGAGTGAGCCCAATCTTATCAGATGGGACCTTAAAATGAGAGAATTCTGCTCAGCTGTGGTGAGAGAGAGATGACGAAGGAAGAAAGTTCAGGGAGATATGATGTTGCTAAGGAATAAGACAAGCTAAGGAATGCAGGAGGCCTCTAGAAGCTGGAAAAGATGAAGAAACGAATTCTCCCTTAGAGATTCCAGAAAGGAATACAGCCCTGCTGACAGGCTATTGTAGCCCAGTGAGACCGTGTCAAACTTCTAACCTAAAAAGCTGTAAAATAATAAATTAGTGTTGTTTTAAGCCACTAAGTCTGTGGTAATTTGTTACAGCAGCAAGGGAAAACTAATGCCAGCACCATAAATATATAGATGGTATTTAAATCCATACGAATGGGATAAATAGAGACAGAAAAGAGAAGAGGTCTTGGGACTGAGCTTTGGTAAATTTGAATATTAAGTCAGGGAAATGAGAAAGACCCAACCGGGATGACAGAAAAGGAGTGGACATGAGGTAGAACAAGAAAGTGGTATTCTAGAAGCCAAATGAAGAGTCTGCATCGCCTGCTGCTGACGGGTCAGGTAAAATGAGGGCAGAATTAGGAAACAAGACAGACAGAATAGGGAGAGCACACGTGCTCAGGCCAGTTGATACACAGAAGGAAAAGAGTGAACCCTGGTCCTCAGCACTCAAGCCACAACGATGGGAGAGACACAAGAATGGTACCCACTCAGAACGCGGACTTTTTCATATACAGGGACTCTAGTCACCAGCAAACATGGCCCAGCTACAATCCTGGGACATTTCCAAACAGATCAGCACTCTTTCCCCGTGGGGGAGGGAAGGTGTGAAAGTCAGTAGCAAGAGGAGGAGAGGGGAGCAAGAAGACTTTCAACTTTCCTTTACAGACCTACACTATTGTCTCTCCTTTTACCATATGATGTAGTCTGAGCCGTGCAAGGCCCTAACTTGTTAAACAGCATATACCCTAAGTCCAAGAAAGTTAACATAATATCTCAAGAGAAGGAAATAGTTTTTTCTTAGGAAAAAAAATGAGATCATCAAAATAAAAATACACAGCCTTCCAGGACCTGACATTCCACGTCAGTCATAGCTTCAGACGACCTTTTATGTTTTGCCTTTCTTCACCTCAAAACTCATGTTAGGTAATCATCTACAAACGAACAATTGAAATCATGCATGGAGGACCCTGTGGCCTGAGACAAATATAGCCCATGTAACACTGCCTCACACTGACTTATAATGATTTGTTTAGGTGTTTATCTTCCCCACTAGACTCAGAAGTCCTCAAAGAGGTGAGACTGTGCCCTTTCATCACTGAATAGTAAAAACAATAATCCATTAACTTCCCATTCGTTGAACTAGTAATATGTGTCAGACACAATGCTAATTATTTTCAGGCATTTGATCTTCACACAAGCCTATAAGATGGGTATTACTTACTCCATTTCTCAGATAAGAAGCTTGAGATTCAGGGAGGTGAAGAAACTTACTTAATAGTCAAACTAAGTCAGAGAGTAGCACAGCTGTCCAATGCCAAATTCTTGCTGAATAAAGCTGCCTCCAAAGACGTTCACATCCTAATTCCTGGAACCCCTTATACGGAAAATATGACTTTGCAGGTGTGATTAAATTAAGGGTTTTAAGGTGAGGAGATTATGCTGGACTATCCTGGGCTCAATGTTATCACAAGAATCCTTGTAAGAGGGAGTAGGAGATATGTTGAATAGTAGGAGATGTGACAGCAGAAGCAGGAGTTGAAGTGATTCGAGGTAGGAGCCATGAACCAAGGAATGCAGGCAGCCTCTAGAAGCTGGAAAAGGCAAGGAAACAGACTTCCCCCTAGAGCCTCCAGAAGGACACAGACCTGCCAATACCTTGACTTTAGATTTCTGACCTTCAGAGCAGGAAGATAATAAATTTGTGTTGTTTAAGTCACTACGTTTGTGATAATTTGTTACAGTAGCAATAGGCAACTGATACAGTGCTCTTTGCCTCTGTCCTTGTTTGTCCTTACATCCCCATGACCTAAGGGAGTCAATGGATGTTTGCTAGGTGAATACGAAGGAGGAAGAGATTTTCCTCTAAGCCTTCTCCCACCTGGCCCAACCTGAACTCCTGACCAGGAGAATATAGGCTTCCTCAAAGCGAGGCAGGCAGAAGTAGCCGAAGTATATCTGGGGTGATATTATGTGTTTTCCTAATTGCTAAGTCGAATGGATATGCTAGTTGAAGCCTGAATCTCATTCTATGCCAGTCAGCGTGCCCTTGGAACACACGACAAAATGCAACCTTAATTTACAGCTGTGAGCCACAGGGCTGAAGGAAGGTAGAAGGATGAGGGGAATTGGATATTTTTATGTTCTACTTCCTATAACAGTACATTAAACATCGCAATGATTCAGTTGAAATTATAAGCAGTATTAGTAAAAAGATGAACAGAAATCATACTTTATCATCTAATTCCATTATAAAAATTATTTCATAGCAAATTAGAGCAATGAATACACTTGTGCATACAGCAAATGCACATAATTCTACCTTCCTCTTTCTCTGAGACCATTATGGTCCATTCTTTAAACAAGGAAGATGATATCTTCTCTACTAGTATCAATAAGGAGACAGTTTTCCAAATTAATAAATTCAATACACCCCATAGCTTAGCTCCTTAAGAAACAAAGAGCTGGAAGTCTGAAAACAGTTTAGGTTTCACAAGTGGCTCATCGTGCCATGAAGGATTTTTCCCCTTTCTGTATCCCAGTTTCTCGAGCCAGGTTAAAATCCTACACTTAGTAAAAACTTCAAAACAGCTTTTGATCTTTTAAGAACAAGTATTAACATAAACAGAACTAAACCAAAGCAAAAACTAAAAGCAATTGTTTAGAACTGAATCTCAAATTCACATACACTTGTATTCCATAATCTATTTGTAGTCGACATAGAAAGTGAAATAAATTATTGGGTAGATCTAAGGTAAAATCAGTCACTGCCCTCGGTCTAGACCTTCTGATTGGATTGGCAATTCCCATGGTGTTCCCAGCTTGCATGGTTTTGAAGCCAAGGTTCCCAGGGGTCCTGAGTGGCTTTGGAATCTGAATAAATCACACATACTAGGGGTCCACTGAGACCACCAGAAACTCAATTTATTTGTGATCTGAGACAAGACTTTATTGCTGCTCAGATTAATAGTTAAAAATGTTTTGCTTTCTACCTCAGGGGTATTAGTTTGATATATGAGACAGGGAGATTATTAAATCTTCAGTGCCTTCCAAAGATGTAAATTAAACCACAGCATCTCCTTATAGCCACCTCCCCTGTATGAGCTGGAGATTTATTATTAACTTGTCACTCTTGCATGCTCATCAAAACAAACAGCACCATGATTAATTACACCTGTTTATTTAAGGGTACCTGTCATAACAACTTTTTGTGGACAGGATATTACAATCTCCTAATTTCTTGGCAGAACTATAGCTAAGGACTTTCAGAGGGGAGGAGAGAATCACTGTCCTCTCCTAATCATTTCCATGAGTATATTTGAAAGAAAGGTGGCCTATATGCAACTGCATATTGTTCTTTTCATTTTAAATGAACGCTGCACTTCATTTGATTTCCCCTGCCTGTTCACAGGCATCACGTTGGCTAATTCTGTTCATCTGGACATCTTTTGAACACTTGAAGAGGTCCAGCACTAAATGCACATAAAACTCTAAAATTCTCTTGTCAGTTCCGTCACTCACAATTCAATTCAACAAATACAATATTTAGTAGGTCCCTTCCATGTGGCAAGCAGCAAATGTGAATTTATTCATTCATTTCTTCATCCAATATTTATTTAATGTCTTTCATGTGCCAGTAATGGTACTAGGTATACCATTCACAGTTCAAAACAGTGAACAGTCCTTGGCCCCTCAGAGTTTATAACCTTGCTACCCACTTCTGAAGGCATTTGTCTCTCCAAATTATGAAAACAGGAGAGAATGGAGGGACAGTGAGAACCTGGATAAAGGGAAGAATAGCAGAGCGTATCCTTAAGATAAGGTTGCACAAAATAGACACTGAATTGAACCAGGATTAATAAGACAACTGCAAGGTTCATTCCCTCCTCCTGGTCCAGTGTGGGTCTACAGGACTGAACTACATTGAAACCATGGCATCTCACCTCTTGTTTTTCTCCCTGTACCTGTCGGATCACAGATTATCTGGTTTGCTAAATAATCACTGAAGCACAAGAAGTTTTCAAATGAAATTTTAGGCAGGGCTGCCTGACCTCTGATCTGCCACAAGAAAAATTCACCTTTACCACTTTAAATTTTAGGATAATTACCTTTTTTTTTTTAAAGAAATAAATTCCTGATTATATTCTTGTCTCTCTTTTTAAAAGTTTTTATTATGGAAATTGACCAAGAAATACAATAAAGATGAGATAATAAAATAATTACCTATCACCTAGCTTCAGCAATTATCAATATTTTGTCATTCTCATTTTTCTCTATCACATTTCTCTCGCCCTTCACCTTTATTTTTGTTTTCGAGCATTTTAAAATAAATTCCCACTATCATACCATTTCACCTCCAAATACATCAGAATTTATCTATAACAAATAAGATTTTTAAAAAACATAACTATAATATCATTGTAATACTTAACCAAATAACAATAATTTTTTAATATCTTCTAATACATAAGCCCATGTTCAAATGTCCCTGACTGTTGAAAAAAAAATTGTTTTGGATTGAAACAGGATCCAAACAAAGTCTACATATTGGATTTGGTTGATGTCTTTCATTTACACCTTTTCTCCCCATGTCCTTTTGAATATTACCAAAATGACCTTCAATATTTGATTTTTATCCAAAATAAATCCATCCAAACTTAACATATGTTCCTAGTGAAACCTCATTATGTAATATTTTCAAGGACAGGCTGATCATACAATTTATCATCCAAATGAAGAAACTCTTGAATGTAAGGGGGATGCTATTAATAATTATACTGGTGTAAATCAGGACAAAGAGTCATCTTACCAGTAGAGATATTGGGGGGTAAAAAGAAGGATCGGGTTTTGGGTTTTGGGTTTCTGCTTGGCTATTGAGAGCTGGAAAAGGCCTTATAAGAGAAAAAAAAAGTTGAACAAACTGCTAGTTAATGACTTTTCCTGGATCCATCACAGAGCTGAAGTTGAAGAAATGCCAACTAGCCCCAAATCTGAGAGACAAATGCCTACAGGGAGACATGAAATGCAAGCACTTGTCTACTTGGGGCACTTGAACACTGGTAAGAAGAATTCACCTAGAATTGTTAAGAAATTGGTGAAGGCTGAGTACTGGCTGGTGACAGAGTATGGAGCTCTAAAGGCTGCAGATAAAGGGGACTTCACACCACTCACCGGCCTCTCTCTCTGCAGATTCCAATGGATACTCACAAAAAATGATGGCAAGAGTCCTGAGAAAGCACTCCTCATGGTACAGGCTTAGGGGAGTGGAAGAGCAGCTGCTGCAGGAAGGGCATGGAGCCCTGCCCAGATCCTTCTTCTCTACCTCCCCTATAAAAAAAAAAAAAAAAAAAAAAATTACCAGTAATGTGGTATACAAAAAAAGCAAGAGAAAGAACCCACAATGCCAAGAGACAAAACAATCAACAGAACCAAACTCATATGTGACACAGAAATTGGTGCTATCAGATAGGGAATTTAAAATAACTATGAAAAATATGTCAAAGGCTCCAGTGGAAAAATTAGACAACACTCATTGTCAAATGAGGAATTTCAGCAGAGAGAGAGAAACTATAAGAAAAAAAAAAAAAAATGGAGAGGCTAGGAAAAAAAAACACAGTAATAGAGATCAAGACTGTTATTGAGAAGTTCATTAGTAGACTTAACAAAGCTAAGGGAAGAATCAGTGAACTTGATAAATATACAAACTGAACAACAAGGAAAAAAATATTTAAAAATAAAAACAGAATATAGCATCCAGGAACTGTAAGACAACAACAAATGATCTAATAGATGTGCAATTAGAATTCCAGAAGGAAAATAAGACAGAGACTGCGAAAGAGTAAATAGTTGAAGGGATAATGGCTAAGAATTTCCAAAATTAATGGCATATATCAAACCACAGATCTAAACCACCAACCAAGATAAATACCCAAGCAAGATAGAGACATATCAAATTCAACCTCTGAAAACACAAAACAAAGAGAAAATCTTGAAGGCAAAGGGGAAAAAAAGACACATTACTAAAGAGAAATAATGTAACAATTATAACAGCCACCTTGTTAGAAACCATGCACCTAAAAGACAATAGTGTGACATTTTTAAAGGACTGGACAAGAGTGACATCATCAAGATGGTGGAGTAGGAGACCCCACACACACAAAGAATAACAATTAGACACCTATCCATGAATGAAAATAGCTCTGGGAGAGCTCAGGAGTCCACTTAAGAAGCTTCAGCAACACAATGGAGCCAAAAAACTGAAAATAACCACAAAAAAAGGGTAGGAAGAATAGTTTCATTTTGTCTGTGTCATCCCATCCCCCAGGCTGGCACTGCTCAATGCTAAGAGGAAACTCCTCAGCCTGAAGTTTCCCTCATCAGTGAAAGGAAAGTGGGGTGAGCAACCAGCTTCCCCAGCCTTTTGGAGCACTGCACAAAGAACCCACTTCAGTTTTACCCTGCCCAGAGACCAGCAAGGCTGAGACACCTAGAGCTGGCTAGGAACAGAGAAGGGCAGGAGCTACCAGTATCAGTCCTGAAGCATGAGCAAATGTGGTTCCCAGCAGCCAGCTCTGCAGAGGACCACAGAAGTCTTCACTGCTGAGAACCACAATAGCCCTTGCAGACACTGTAGACCGCCTCCCCAGCTTTTATCACTGAAGATTTCATTGCAGATCCCAGCAGACTGCTCGCAGTGGATCCTAACAGCTTTTGCTGCTGAGGAAACCAACAGTAAGCATACTCACTGTGGGCCCCCTGAAGATTTTGCTGCTGAGATTTTCACCTCACAGGTTTTCATGTTCAAAGACACCATCTGCACAAGTCCCTCCCCACCAAAGCCCAGGATCCACACTGGCTACCAGTCAGTCTCTGCAGCCTAGGCCCCCAAAACTGATCCCCATTGCTGTGCATGCACCCATTGCTGTGCATGCACCCATGGCCAGTTATTGCAGCCACAAGAGTGCACAGAGACAGCCAAGGCCCCCTCAGCAGCTTGTGGACCCAGAGATGGCCCTGACTCTTGTCACTGGCCTGTACTGCTACATGGGCCTGAAGCAAGCCCCTGCAAGTGTGTGCCTGTATGCTGCCTGCCCCAGCTCCTATCACTAGCCTCTGCTGCCTTGCACTCACCTAAGGCTTGCCCCTTTAGTCAAACGAGTACATACCAACAGCCAGGGCCTCCACAGCTGTTCATGCAGCCACAGCAGTTGGCTCTGGCCCCTGCTGCTGGCTCTGGCCTTTGCCGCCACACAGGTGTCTGCAGCCAGCCCCTGCCACCATGCAGGCACCTGCAGCTGCCCCCGCAACCAAGTATGTGTATACCCTGACTCCAACCACCACTACCACGTGCCCTGGTCCCTAGCCACTGGACCTAGAGGCACCACTGAGGACCAGGAGCCCTTGCAGCCACTGTGGACCCCTGCAGCTCTTTCCAAGGATCATGCAATTGTCAATGTCATAGATCCCAGCCGCCTGAGCTAACAAGACACCATGTACTCCTGGACCCGGAACCACAACACACCCTCACACTTGGTGCCCCACATCACTAGACTTAGAATCACAAAATGCTCCAGCATGCCACCACCCAAAGGTGAAGGTCTTTCCTTACCAAAGTCAGTCCATAAAGTTTGGAAGAGGTGACTGATCCTTCAAATGTGCAGATGCCTACACAAGGCTACAGGGATTATGGAGAATCAGGGAAACATGACACCACCAAAGCAACACAGTAAACTTCCAGTAATGGACCCCAAAGAAATAGAGATCCACAGATTACCCAAAAAAGAATTCAAAATAATTGTTCTAAAGAATTCAATAAAGAGCTTCAACAGCAGACTCGATCAAGTGAAAGAAAAAAATAATCAGTGAGGTTGAAGACAGATTATTTTAAATGATCCAGTCAGAAGAGTAGAAAGAAAATATAATGAAAGGGAATGAAGAAACCCTAAGGGAGTTAAGGGGCACCAAAATCACCACCATCATCATCATCTATGCATTATGGAAGCCCCAGAATGAGAAGAGAGGGAGATAGGGGCAAAAAGCTTATTTAAACAAATAATGAATAAAAATTTCCCATATCTGGGGAGAGATTTAGACATCAAGATCATGAAGCTCAGAGGTCCCCAAACAAATTCAACCCAAAGAGATCTTCTCCAAAACACATTATAATAAAACTGCAAAAAATAAAAATAATATTAAAAAAAGATCAAATCTTGTAAGTAGCAAGAGAAATGAAGCTTGGCACTTACAAGAGAACTCCCACAAGACTATCACTGAATATCTCAGCAGAAACCTTGCAGTCCAAGAGAGAATGTGATGTGATTATATATTCAAACTTCCAAAAGAAAAAAAAAAAAAACCTGCCAACCAAGAAAACTTTACCAGACTAAGTTGTCCCTCAGAAAAGAATGAGAGATATTTACACACTCAACAAAAGAGCACCTAAATATATAAAGCAAATATTAACAGACATAAAGGGAGAAATAGATAGAAATACAAGAATAATAGGGGACTCTAATACTCCATTTTCATTAATGGATAGATCATTCAGACAGAAAATCAAAAGGAAACACTGACCTTTAATAACACGTTATACGAGAAGGACTTATCAAATATATCTAGAACATTCCATGCAAAAACAACAGAATACACATTCTTCTCAAGTGCACATGCAACATTCTCCAGGATAGATTATATGTTAGCCACAAAACAAGTATTAATAAATTTAAGAAAACAGAAATCATATCAAGCATCTTCTCCAACCACAATGGTATGCAACTAGAAATCAATTATAAGAAGAAAACTAGAAAATTCACAAATATGGAGAGATTAAACAACATGCTACTGAACAACCAGTGAGTTAAAAAAGAAATTAAAAGAGGAATCAAAATATACCTTAAGGCAAATAAAAATGGAAATGCAACACACCAAAACATAAGGGATGCCACAAAAGCAGTTCTAAGAGGGAAGTTCATAGCAATAAATGCCTACCTCAAGAAATAAGAAAATCTCAAATAAATAATCTAACTTTATACCTCAAGCAACTAGAAAAAGAGGAAGAAATGAAGCCCAAAGTTAGTAGAAGGAAGGGAATAACAAAGATCATAGTGGAAATAAATGAAATAGAGACTAAAAACACAATAGAAAAGATCAATGAAATCAAGAGCTGGTTTTTGAAAAGATAAAATTGATAAACCTTTAGCTAGACTCATCAAGATAAAAAAAGAGAGGACTCAAATAAATAAAATCAGAAATAAAAGAGGAAACGTTACAACTGATATCACAGAAATACAAAGGATTATAAGAGACTACTATAAACAATTGTATACCAACAAATTAAACAATGTAGAAGAAATAGGCAAATTCCTAAAAACACTACCAAGACTGAATGACAAAAATAGAAAATCTGGGGCTTCCCTGGCGGCGCAGTGGTTAAGAATCTGCCTGCCAATGCAGGGGACACGGGTTCGAGCCCTGGTCTGGGAGGATCCCACATGCCGCGGGGCAACTAAGCCCGTGAGCCACAACTACTGAGCCTGCGCATCTGGAGCCTGTGCTCCGCAACGGGAGAGGCCGCGACAGTGAGAGGCCCGCGCACCGCGATGAGGAGTGGCCCCCGCTCGCCACAGCTGGAGAAAGCCCTCGCACAGAAACAAAGACCCAACACAGTCAAAAATAAATATAAATAAATTAAAAAAAAAAATAGAAAATCTGAACAGACAGATTACTAGTAAGGAAATTGAATGAGTAATCAAAAACATTCTAATAAACAAAAGTCCAGGACCAAACGGCTTCACTAGTGATTTTTACCAAACATTTAAAGAAGAAATAATACCAGTCCTCAAACTCTTCCAAAAAAATAGAATAGAAACACTTCCAAACTCATTTTAGAGGCCAACATTACCCTGATACCAAACCAGACAAGGATGCCACAAGAAAAGAAAATTATAGGCCAATATCCCTGATAATCATAGATGCAAAACCTCAATAAACCAAATTCAATAATACATTAAAAGTGATCATACACCATGATCAAGTAGGATTTATTCCAGGGATGCAAAGATGGTTCAACATCTGCAAATCGATCAATGTGATACAACACACTCACAAAATGGATAAAAAATCATATGATCATCTCAATAGATGATCATAAAACCACAGGGAGATATCACCTCCCACCTATCAGAATGGTTATTATCAAAAAGACAACAAAAAACAAGTGTTGGAAAGGATGTGGAGATAAGGGAACCCTCATGCACTGTTGGTGAGATTGTAAATTGGTGCAGCCACTATGGAAAACACTATGGAGTTTCCTCAAAAAATTAAAAATAGAACTGCCATATGATCCAGCAATTTCCCTTCAGGGTATATACCCGAAGAAAACAGAAACACTATTTCAAAAAGATATATGTATGCACTCCAATGTTCATTGCAGCATTATTTAGAATAGCCAAGATATGGAAGCAAGCTAAGTGCCCATCAACAGATGAATGGATAAAGAATATGTGGTATATATACAATGGAATATTACTAAGCCATAAAAAAAATCTTGCCATTTGAGACAACACGGATGGATCTAGAGGGTATTAAATAAGCTAAGTGAAGTAAGTCAGAGAAAAACAAATACCTCATGATCTCACTTCTATGTGCAATCTAAAATAACAAAACAAAATGAAAACAGACTCATAGATACAGAGAACAAACAGGTGGTTGCCAGAAATAGAAGTAGGGGTGAAATAGGTATAGGGGATTAAAAAGTATAAACCACCAGTTATACAATAAATAAGTCATGAGGATGTAATATACAGCATAAGGAATATGGTCAATAATATTGTGATAACTTTGCATATGGACAGATAGTTACAAGACTAGACTTATTGTGGTGATCATTTCATACTGTATGCAAATGTAAAGTCATTACATAGTACACCTGAAACTAACATGATATTATACATCAAATAAATTTCAACTGTAAAAAAAAAGAAAGAAAAAGAAAATGCAGTATGCATTATGCAATATTATTCACCCATAAAAAAGGAAGGAAATCCTGCCATTTGTGACAACGTGGATGAACCTTGACAGCATTGTGCTAATTGAAATAAGTCAGACAGAGAAAGACAGATACCATATGATCTTACTTACACATAGAATATAAAAAATTAAAATTTAAAAAGTGAGATCATGGATACAGAGTACAGGTTGGTGGTAGGCAGAGGTGGAGGTTAATACATATACAGTTGACCCTTGAACAAGTCAGGGATTAGGGGCACCAATGCTCCATGCAGTCAAATATTCAAGTATAACTTTATATTCAGCCTTCCTTATCCATGGATTCAACCAACTACGGACAGTATAGTGTATATGTATATAATACACATTTAGTTAAAGAAATCCACATGTAAGTGAACCTGCACAGTTCAAACCCATGTTGGTCAAGAGTCAACTGTCTGTAGTTAAAAATACTCTATTGTATACTTGAGTTGCTGGGAGAGTAGATCTTCAAAGTTCTCATCATAAGAAATAGAAAATTTGTAACTTATGTATGTTGATGAATGTTAACCAGTCTTATCATGGTGATCATTTTGCAATATATACATATACTGAACCATTATGTTGTACACCTGAAACTAATACAATGTTATATGTCAATTTTAAAAAAATAAAGCAGAAATTGATGAGTTAGAAACAGAAGAAACAATAAGTAAACCAAAAAAGCTGGTTCTTTGAAAATTCATCAACAAAATAGAAATAGTTAACCTGATTTTTAAAAGAAAGTACAAACACACAAAAGAAACTAACGCAAAACAGAAAATTTTTTTAAATCATGAGACTACCCTGTACAATTTTATGGAAAAAAAATTTTTAATAAAATTTAGATGAAATAAGTAACACTCTAGGTAAATATACCAAAACTGACACGAATAGAAACAAAAGCTCTAAACAAATGAATTTTGTAAAAAGAAATAAAGAAAATCATAAATGAGTTCCCCTGCCAAAAACACACCAGGCTCAGCTCGTTTCACAAAGCAGTCTACCAAAGCTTAAAGATCAGATGATGCAAATGCTATTTACACTCCCTCAGCACATAGGGGAAAAAATGAAAACATCCAAATTATTTTTATAAAGCAAATATAAAATTGATTCCAAAACCAGATAAATACTGCTCAATAAAACTATAGACCAATTTCACTTATAAATATTAATGCAAATATTGAACTACTATTAGCAAACAGAATCCAATAATCCATCAAGATCAAGCAGTGCTTATTTCAGAAATGTAAGAGGAGTTCAATATTAGGAAATCCATTAATACAAATAATCATATTAATAGAGCTAAAGAGAAAAATACGCTTATCTTCACAGATTTAAAAAAATGGAAAAATGAACACTCATTTATGTTTTTAAAAGCCTCAAAAATAGGAACACCTCATTAATATAAATAAAAATAATGAAATAAACTTTTAAAAACTCAGCAGCTGATATAATGGGGAAACACCAGAGCTCCAGTTCTCAAAGTGTGGTATGTGGACCCAACCAAGACATTATTTCCCCTTTTCATTATGTTACTAGTGAATGTTATGCAAAAGCAGTGGGCAAAATTGCTGGTGTCTTAGCACAAATCATGGTAGTGGCAACAAACTATACTAGTAGCCCTTCTTCATCACACATATGATAGTGGGGGGAGGGGAAGCCATTTTTACCTAAGAATACCTTTGAGGAAGTAGTAAACATGAGGAATTTTATTGTCTCAACCCTTGAGTACATCTTTAATACTCTAGGTGAAGAAATGGGAACTACACATGAAGCACTTCTGCTGCATATCCAAGTAGGATGGCTGTCTCCAGGAAGCATGTGTGTGACTGAGCTGTAAACCGAAGTGGTGCATTTTTCATGGAACACCATTTTCACATTAAAGAACAACCAGCAGACAAACTATAGTTATTCAGACTTGAGTATTTTTGACAGATATTTTCTCAAAAATTGATAAAGTGAGCTGTCACTTCAAGGAAAACAACTGACAATATTTGCTGCCATGATAAAATTTAAGCACTCAAGTGAAAATCAGAATTTTAGAAAAATTTTGTCCACCACCGTGAGCGTGACAGCTTCTCAGTACTTAGATTTCCCTGATGAGATTAGTGGGGATGTTTAAAAATGTGATTTATTTTTGATACCATATAATCAAATGTGTGAACATTTGCAAGAGGTACAAAATTCAATGAACTGATATTTTCCAAATGACAAATTCATGGTGTTACAAAACCACATGTGGGTAAGTGACCCTCTCAAAGTGCAAGACAGACCAGTGGATGTTAGTGTATAACAGAGTATAAAATGTTATTAATATAGTTTAAGATTCTTCATTGCAACCAACTTTTAAGAAACTATTACCTGTCACATTCTAGAACAGCATCAAAGAATATCCATAATTACATAAAGAGGTTCTTAAATACTCCTCCATTTCTCAATCACATAGCCATGTGAGGCCAGATTTTAAGTACTTCAACCAAAACAGTGTGTCACAACAGACTGAATGTAAGAACAGATATGAGAATCTAGCCATCTTCTATTATAAAGACAAAAAAAAAAAAAAAAGATTTGCAAAAATGTAAACAATGCCATGCTTCTCACTAAATCTTGTTTTGAAAGTTATTTTTCATAAAAAATATTTACATTGACATATAACAGTTTTATCATTATTTTTGAATTAACAAACAAAATTTTTCTCAGTTTTAATTTCTGATATGGAAAATATCAACAGATAAACCCCCATAAATTAAAGTTCTTTGGATTCCTCAATAATTTTTAAGAGCGTAAAAGGGTCTTGACACCAAAAATCTTGAGAACCACAGCACTGCAGACATTCCCACTAAGGTCAGGATGACATCAGGTCTGGGCAGAAAATATAAAAGATGAAACTGGCACATGTTGTGCCAGAAAGTATCAAAGACTGTTTGAATTATGTAAAAAATGGCATAGTATCAACTCGGAGTCTCTCTCCCACACACCCATCCCAAATAGGATAATTCAAGCATCAAGTGAGAACAATAATTGTAATTGATTAAGATACATCAAATATATAACCATCCATGAGGTCCTAAAGATAGTCTAAAAAAACAACTGCAAAAAAAATTTTTATTTGTCACCCCTGGAGGTTGCTAAGACACCAACTTACTTATTTGAAAACTGACAAAGTGTTTTTTAAAATTAAGCATTTATAAGACCAGAAACCATAAAACTCCTAGAAGAAAATATAGGCAGAACACTCTCTGATATAAACTGTAGCAATATATATTTTTGGATCTGTCTCCTACTGCAAAGGAAACAAAAGCAAACAAATGGGACCTAATTAAACTTAAAAGCTTTTACACAGCAAAGGAAACCATCAACAAAATAAAAAACAACAAAATGATATGACCGATAAGGGATTAATATCTGAAATATGTAACTTGATACCAAAAAAAAAACAGCCAACCTAATTTTAAAATGGGCAGAAGATCTGAACAGGCATTTTTCCAAAGACATACAGATGGCCAGCAGGCACATGGAAAGATGCTCAACATGGCTAATCATCAGAGAAATGCAAATCAAAACCACAACGAGATCTCAGGTACCTCACATCTGTCAGAATGGCTATCATCAAAACGACCACATGTAACAAATGTTGGCAAGGACGTGGAGAAAAGAGAACCATTGTATGTTGTTGGTGGGAATGTAAATTGGTGTAGCCACTATGAAAAACAGTATGGAGGGTTCTCAAAAACTAAATATAGAACTATCATATGATCCATCAATTCCTAGGTATTTATCTAAAGAAAACAAAACACAAAAACACTGATTCAAAAATATGCATGCACCCCAAAGTCCATAGCAGCATTATTTACAATAGCCAAGATATGGAAGCAACCTAAGTGCCCATCAATATGAGTGGATAAAGAAGATGTGGTATACATATACAATGGAATATTACTCAGCCATAAAAACGAATGAAATTTTGCCATTTGCAGCAACATGGATGAACCTAGAGAATATTATGCTTAGTGAAATAAGTCAGACAGAGAAAGACAAATACTGTATGTTATCATTTATATGTGGACTCTAAAATTAAACTAGTGAATATAATAAAAAACAAACTGAGTGACAGATATAGAGAACAAACTAGTGGTTACCAGTGGGGAAAGGAAAGGGGGGAGGGGAAAATAGGGGTAGGGGATTAAGAGGTACAGACTACTATGTATAAAATAAATAAGCTACAAGGACATATTGTACAGCACAGGGAATATAGCCAATATTTTATAATAACTACAAATGCAGTATAAACTATAAAAATTTTGAATCACTATGTTGTATACCTGAAACTAATAAAATATTGTAAATCAACTATACCTCAATTAAAAAATTAAATTTTTAAAAAATTAAGCATTTCTCCAGCTTTTTCTGAACAAACTGCTTCAGAAAGAAACAAATAGTTGATGAACTCAAGAACATATTATAAAGTCCAATTAGTACAGAAGAAATATGGTCAGAAAACCACTAATTTGCAACCTCTGAGCTAAAAATCAATATTCAATAGAAGCTAATGCTATTAAGTGAAAGGTTGATAGAAAACTTAGTGTAAAAATAAAATTGATATCTGAATCTCTGACTAACCCTAATGTCACTGAGAGGGGGCAACCAGCCATTTTGTGCTTCGTGGCATGATAGAAAAGGAAGTACACAACACCACTTATGAAGTATCCTTGCCAAAAGCAATCAATTCTCTAGATCTAACTACCATTTTATAGACAATGTGTGGCATACATACAAGTTAGAAGATAAAATAATCAGCCAAATCCAGAATGTGGAAAATTACAGGACAGTTAAATTAGCATGGAAAAGAAAATGTTGGGAGAGGGACTCAATAGATGGAGAGACTTTGGAGACATATTAAGTAAATGCAATGTGTGAGCCTTATTTGGATCCTTATTTGAATCAACTGTAAAAAGCCATTTTTGAGACAATCTGGAAAAATTAAACACAGACTAAGTATTGGGTGACATTAATTTTGTTAGGTGTGATATCTGTTAGAGATATTTCATGAATTTGCTTCAAAATACTCCAAGAAAAAAAAGTGGAGGATAAAATTAGTTCAGAAAAATGTGGATAGTTATGGTAACTGGGTGAGGGTACATGGGGGGCTGTTATCTAATTTTAATGTTGTATATGTTTGAAAGTTTTCTATAATAAAAACACAAAATCAAATAGTATTTTGTAGACACCTATATTGACAATATGAGATACAAAATAAGTATATGTCATAGTGCCTTGCCCTTGAGTTTATAATTCTGGCAAGAAAATGAGAGAATGGAGAAAAAAAAGAAAGAACAATGTAAGTAATGCTCAAATGGAATATAATCTTTAAAAATTCTGAACTATGTTGTACACCTGAAAATTATATAATATTGTGCATCAAATATACCTCAGTAAAAAATACATAATATTGCAAATAAAATAAAATGTTCCAGAGAGCAGAAAAATCAATTAAAAATTTTCAAACTGAATGACCCAAGCAGTAAGTGCAATAAAAATAGCTCCAGGACGAGATTAACATTACTAGAGTTACAGGATAGTTGCAGGAATGATGTTTACTCTAACAAAAAAAAAAAGAAATTCATTAGGATGTCTGTGCTTGTTTTGAATTTTCTCAGCTAGTCTAGTATAAAAACTAAATTTTCAGTCCTGGAGTTCACTGGAAATAGAATAGAACTCCCAAAAGTCTAGACAGTAAAAGCACATCTGTCTTGCCCAGTAAATTAATTTGGTGTTGATGTACACAATCTTAAATCCTAAATCCTTAAAGAGGAAAAAGATGTAGATATACATGTAAACAAAATAGGTTTATCCACAAAGATATGTAGACTTTTCAAAATAAAAGTATCTTTTTAGCATACTGTACAAAGAGAAAAAGAACGATCTCTACAAATGTGTTCCTTAACTATATCATAACAAATTTAAGCCACAAATCAACAATGTGGCTGCAATATTAAATATTATTAAATCCCTGGTAACAGACTAAACTGATACTCCTGCACTTGGTATAAACGAACATAGAATGATTACACCTGGTTAATCTACTAAGACACTCTGTAAAGACACAACGGTCAAGATCTTGAGAAAATTAGAAAAACACTATTATGGGTACAATTTGTAAATGAGTACTCAACCTATATGTGAACATAAGCAGATTACACTTTTAAATAAAATTTTCAATTGAGCAAAATTAAATGCAAACCTATGCTCAGTGACAGATAATTTCTAAATATTTTCACTAGTAAAGAACAGTTGGCATCTTCCATATCTGTGGCTATAAAGCAGCTTCACCTCTTCCCAAAACATTCCAGTATAAACTTGTACTTATCCAAAGATAAATTACCTTCATTGTCTGTATTGACCAAAACTAAGAAAAAACAAATAACAGAATGGGGGAGGGCAGGGGAATCCCTTCTTATTCAAAAATTTTATATAAACTATTTTATATAAAGAATGCATTGATAAATAAATTTATTTTTAAAAAAAAGAATGCATTGATTGGAAGCACAAAACAATAAACAATAACTTATTATAAATTTATTGAGGGTTATTGTTTTAATTACATGCTCTAAAACATACCAACATATTATAAGTGACTATATGTAGTATCAAGTTTTTAGTTTTTTGCTACTTGGCCATTAGGCCAACCGGAAAAACATTTACCATCCAAACAGAAATTTATTAGGAAATATTGAATTATAGTTAGTTCTACTAAGATCATCCAGAAATAAGTTTTAATCTAACTTTAAAAAAAAAAAAGGTGGGGAGGCCTATTATCAAATAATTGAGTCTCTCTTTTCAATAGTAACTATGTTGTAAACAAATTTTCAGCCAGGCCTTGCCTATCTGTACCATCTAAGTATAATAATTTTTCATCGTTTTAATAAAGGATGATATCTATATTAAGTCTAAGTTTTGTTCAAATTGTATTAAACAGATTACAAAGGAAATTTAAGACCTAAGTGTACCAGTGTAATTAGTAAAAGATTTTATTTTTTTAGAACATAAAAATTAACAGAAAACCTCTCATGCTTTGGTTAAAATCTTTGTAAGGAGGTACTGGTTTTATAAAAAGTAATAATCATTTACTGCTTGAAACAATTTAAAAAACTGAAACAAAACTAAAAATCTCCTTTTTCTTACTTTCACCTTCAAAAGCAAAAATACACTAAACGAAATATGTTGCCCTTTTAAAAAAATCAATGAAAAGTATTAAGTATTTAAACATGGAAAATAAGATTTTGATTGGGTTTATAATCAACATTTTCATTTCTAAAAATGTGAGGTATTAACTGATTTCATATACCCATACCACATAGCACAGTACCGTAACTAACGTTAAAACTATTCAATTAATGATCTCATCTGGAAATAAAAGATAAGGTTTAAATATTTAAAAGACCGAGTATTCTCATCAAAGATTAGTAAAATAACAAAAGCATAATAAACATGTTTTTTCCAACTATCCTAATATCTTCCTTCTTTCGTTACACTCCAAGATCTTTGGAGTAGAAACTTTTAATGCAAATCTTTTTAAACAAGATTACTGTAAAGATAGAGAAAGTCGACAAATTTGGATTTTAAATTTATTCCGAAAAGATACTTTTAACACATTTAAATATTTATGTGACATTAGGATAATACATAAAAGCCCTCACTAAAATACAAAACTGACTTTCCTCTTAGGGAGAACAAAAATCAATACTGAAGAAAGTAAATGTATAAGACCTCTTACTCTAAGTTTGTTAGGAAACACCTTTGTGACGTTTAGATTTTCTGGCTGTTAAAAATTCCTTTCAAAAAGCATCACAATTGGGACTTCCCTGGTGGTGCAGTGGTTAAGAATCCGCCTGCCAATGCAGGGGACACGGGTTTGATCCCTGGTCCAGGAAGATCCCACATACCGTGGAGCAACTAAGCCCGTGCACCACAACTACTGAGCCCGTGCTCTAGAGCCCATGGGCCACAACTACTGAGCCCACGTGCCACAACTACTGAAGCCCACGCACCTAGAGCCTGTGCTTTGCAACAAGAGAGGCCACTGCAATGAGAAGCCCGCACAACGCAACAAAGAGTAGCCCCTCCCTCGCCACAACTAGAGAAAGCCCGCACAAAGGAACGAAGACCCAACACAGCCATAAATAAATAAATAAATAAAGAGCATCACAATTAAATTAAAAATCTCAAGATCAACTAAAAAGAATTTTTTTAAGAACAGTAACTAACTTGATAAACTATACAAATCATCGCTCATCTTATGGTCCTCCTCTATTTTTTTATTCATTTTTCAGACAGCATTTTTCCTTCCCTTTTTCTTAAAGAGAAATTCTTATAAATCATTGGTACCTGTCAGCTACATCCGGTTCAATATGAACCTTCCTCAAGTTGTATCTCACCTCTAGAGCAAATCTGAATCCAATAAACCAGATGAACGGCAACTGATCCCAAACACTGGATTAAAAACCAAAATACACTCTAACATATGCCAGGTATGTTACATATTCCAACACAGGTTAATGTTAAAAACAACTAAGCATTCAATACTTATTTGAGGGGCTTAAAAGAAAGTGTTAGTACCAGAACCTGGACCTAGGCTTTCAACTTCATTCTAATCAAATAGTTAAAATAAGTAAAAACAAACTGAGTCATTGTACTGGACCAAATCAACCAAGGCATAAATCTATTCTCTTCCTCCCTCCCTTAAGTATTCAATTTCTTTCCTGAAGCAGAGCTTCCATAAATATTGCAATATTAAGGACTAAATTTTAATGAATACAAATCAGAGGAAATGAAGGAACATTAACTCCCATTCAAACCTTCCTTTAAAAAAAATGTGTTTCCAAGTTATATTTTTAACTTCCCCCATGATTCTCTTTAAAAAAATGAACACAAAATCTCTCTGCTAATGACTTTATTCATAAATCTATAATGGAACTCAAAATAGCAAAGGACATGAAAAAATTCAGATTAATACTTATCAACCAAATACATCAAAGAATACATTTACTTTTCATATAACTAACAAAAATGTCTAAAATGCACATGTGACAATACACATTTTCTTCACTTTGCAGAATTTCAAAGTAACAAAGATCTGCTTAATTCAGTTGGCCAGAATAGCCCATTTATACTGACAAATATATATAATTCAAAAGAAATCAAAAGTAATTGATAAAGTAACGATCTCATGGTTAATCTTCTGGTAAAGTGCTACTTTCATACTGAAAAAAAGAATTAATGAAAATTTAAAAATTTTTAAGGTTATACCATCATTCTGAAAGTGTTAAAATTTCTCTTCAGTACTCACTACATTCATCACATTCACATGTCCGCATTATGAGACCATAAACATTACTTTGCAATTTAAAAAAATCTTTTTGTTCACGGATTATTTCCCAGAAGTTAAAAATTACACACCATTGCTAAGTGAAACTTTTCACTCATATAGGAGTGTTTTAGACACAATAATTTTTCATTTTTTTAAACATGATCTTTGGTTCGAAGCTGTCTTGATATCCTTTCTAGTTGGATGGTTGTGGTTAAGTAAAATATTCATAAAACAGCACAGTAGCTTCATTTGAACCACAGAAGTAAACTGGATCGATGGCCTAAAGGCAATGAATGGCATGTATCAAGATGTCTGGCATGATGAATTCCACATATCCATAACTGACACGGTCAGTATTAAAGGAAATTAGTGTTGCTGAGTAGTGGCTCACCTCCTTTCATCAAAGACCTCTATCAATTCATTAACAGTATTAGCCACTGAGAGAAAATTAGCTGGAAAAAAATCTAATCTGAATGAAGGCACACAGGTGTAAATCTTAAGCAGATAAATAAGACCAACTGCATAAACTGCATATGCAAGCATGGGTGTGTCCACCCCAAACTCATACACACTTCTCATGTTTGAGGTTGAATATCATCACTGCATATATTCTACCACATAGAAAACTCTATGTCTGTGAGTGTATATACCCTACAGATCAGAACTAGCTGATGGTTTTCCAGAAAAAATGAAACTTTAAATGATGCAAAAGTTGGCCTTTCCTCAAAATAAAAGTTTTTAAATTAATAGCAAAGGGATGCAATACCAACGGAAACTGCAAGAAGCCGTGAAGTTAAATCTCAGAAAAGACAAGTTCAACTTCATAACTGAAGGCTGCTGATGATTTCTTCTCTCTCTCCTTGAATAATCAAATGCAAATGCCTTTTAGCAATGGTAGCATTCAAATCCCACAAAAAATCAAGTAGTGTGCCCTTAAGGAGCACCTCCATTGGCACAAACTGTAAAACCTGCTGGGGTGCATCAGAGTTAACCAAAGCGCTCAACAATTCATTCACATTCTGCAGATACTGGAAAACTGGGTTTGGAAGGTCCTGATAACCAACACAAAGCAAGACTGCACAAGTCTTCAGGGGCTCGGAAGATGTGGGACAAGAAAACGTGATGAATCTAAAACAGCTGTGGAGTATAAAGATCAAACCAGCCATAAATCTTGTAAAACAAGAAAGTACAGGCAAAATCATAATATCTCCTGTATGAAGCTGCTGCAATGAATGTAGAAGGCAGTCCAAAAATAACTGCTGGTAAGTTGGGTCTCCATCATGAAGCAATGAACAGCTAAAAGTCATGAGTTCAGCTGATTCCAAGAGTTGAACTTCCAATGGTATATGTATTTTGACATGTTGGAGAGCTGGAAAACCCACAAGCAGGCACTTTACTTGGTTGCTGGGTTCTACATCCTGCTCATCCTGAAGGCATTTTGTAAGGCTAAACAACTCAGAAAATAGCAATTCTTCAGAAAAAATGTGACAAGAACAACAATACTGCTGTTTTGGCCTGAACTTGGAATCCAAATTCAAGGCTCCTCCCAATGACTTTTCAATTGCTTCATTAAGAGCCTTTAAAATTTCACCATCACAGAAAGGAGAACAGTTTACCCTTGGCAGTTTCTTTCCCTGTAAAATCTGCCATAAGTGACACTCAAGATTGGAAGCTGTCCCTTCTAAAAGAGAACTTTGCCCAGGATGATATGCAGCATGTTCTTCAGCCCAACTATTAAAGTACCCTTTGGCCACCTTATCTTTCCATGAAAGGGTTTCCAGCATTTTCCTTTCATTGTAGGTTTTAAAATATCTGTTCCTCTGCCCAAACCATTTTGTATTTGTACTACAACCAATATTAGATTTTTTCACTAGCCAATTATTTCTGGAAAGAGACTTCAATTGAAACTTTTGCATGAAATACTGAACAGCATAGTCCCTTAAACTATTCAGCTTTGCTTGTTCCCCTTCTCCCATGCACTCAAACAGACGAATGTTCTCAGAAATAGTCTCTAGCTGGTATTTATGAAAGAACACACAACATTCTTCATGTCTTTTAAGAAAAGATTCGGGAATCATGTGATGGGGAAAGAGAGCTTTCCTGGTCATTTCAGGCCCAAAATTCAGCACCATCTTAGATAAAAGAGGATAGATTGCCTCTCTTCCCTTATAGTAGAGACATACCACATAGACTTCTGAGTTTCCTGCCTTGCTGGTAGCAGGTTTGAAAACATGGACTTTGTCAAAAGAACAGTTTAGCAAGTACATCAGGTTTATGGAACAATGTTCAAACAAAGTAAACATCTTCAGAACAAAAGAGCCACCACTTCCAAGAGTCAACAGAGCAGTGACAGCTTCACAGTAATGCAAAGAAGAGACTAAAGCTTCTTGTTCACCTGGGTTTCCTTGGCAATCAAAACTTCCATCTGCAGTGATCAAGTGAACGGTAGCCATGCTGCTTATGAAATTCTGAAGTCCAGTCAGATATTTCAGGGTCATGATATCGCCGGTGTTATCTGGACCAAAGTACCAGCAATGCAAGGTATTTGCAATAAGTCGGTCATCCATAATCATCTTAAGATTGTCATTTGCTTCATGGTATGGATTCAAAGTATTAGCCACCCAACTCCAATCACAGGGGAATCGATGGGATTTTAAGTAGTGATTGAGACTAGCTATAAAAGCTCCAGGAGCTTCACAAAGGTGTAGAGAATTCAGTTTTCCATTCTGAAAAGCTTCCTGTGGAATAAGTGGAAAGCTACACAAAATTTCATGAAACTTACACCATGCTTGAGTACAAAGTTCAGCATTCACAGATTTTCTCACATGAGAAATTATTTTCCCAGCTTTATTAGTGAAAGCCGTGTGCTCATGCCACTCATCCAATTTCTTATCACTCAGTAGGTTTTTCACTTCATTTAGGGAGTTCTTCAAATCAAGAAACACACTGAATTCCGTGTGGTCACAGGTGAAAATCTCACTGGAATCTGGTAACTGCCACTCATTATTAAGTGGCTTGCCATAAGAAAAGTTCTTGGCAAAGAGTTTAAAAATATCAGCAAGAACATCTGGGCTGAATGTCGCAGGACTTGAACCCAGTGGTAGCTTTCTGCACTTACTCATTTTCAAATTAAATTAAAATCTAGAAAAAGAAAACACACAATTAAATGAATCAAATTTATTAGTGAGTGAAATCTCATCCACAGCAAACTGGATCACAATCATGACAACCCACAAAAAATGGGAAGATTAATGTCAGCACAATTCACTACATGATGAGGCAATCTGGAATAAAGAATAAAGGTTTTGCTATCCGATAGACCTGGGTTCAAATCCCAGCACTGCCATTTACAGCTTAGTAAGTGGCTGTGGGCAAATAACTTTACATTTCAGTTTCTTATTTAAAAAATTGAGGTATCATTTTTTTAGATGAGGATAAAACATGCTAGCATATAAAAAGCATATACCAAAGAATATTCATCAGTGAATGGCAGCTCTTATTACCAAAGTAACGCACCTAGCTCCTCTCCAAAGTTCTCCTCTACCCATCACTGAGACACTGCCCACGGGGCCCCAAACACTTACTTAGACTAAGATTCATCCCTGAACATGACCTTTGATCAAACTCTAACAAGTGACTTTTAGCTTTTTTTAGCTCCCTCCAAATCTCACTTCCTTCCAGGAGAGGTTCCTGCACCTGAACCCAGCACTGGTCCTGTTACCAGACCTCTCTGCCACCACCCACTTACTCACCTACGAAGATTGCCAAATATGTCCTCTGTCCAGATCTCACTCTCTTGCTAAATCACACACCTTGGTGGTACCAAATCGCCTTTACAGGCTACCAGCAAACACTCATCACCATATTGCTTGTCAACTGTGGTGTACCTGACAGGTTAGCCTCCTGATCAGTGTTGAAACTGACCTATAGTTCACCCTGGCATGTCTCTAAACTACAGATTCCTGCTTTATATGGTTGGTCAGACAGCTCCATGCTTGTATTATAAAATAATATTTTTTTGTCATAAAAACTTAATACACCTTGATAGAATAATTTTAAACTGAAGAAATATCCTTAATGAATATACAAATTACAAACAGTAACCCTACATTCTGTGTTCTAACACTGCCCAAGAAACCAAAAACATCTGTCCAATGGAAAGGGATAGGGGTACAAGAGAAAGAAGCAAGGCTTAATGGCATAGTGTTGGAAAAGTTCTAAATTCCAGCAGATAGAGTAATGAGTATTACATGGTACTTGTTGGCACAATGTTAATCAACAGGTGCTTCAGTTCATGACTACTGCATTTACTTAGCATATTCAATACATTCTACACCAGTCTGAAGATTAAAATGGGAGATAAAGGTGAGCGAGCAATACAATAAACACAATAACAGCCAGAAGACTGTATTCTATTAGCATTTGTACTCTTCTCTTAACACACTTTTTTCATCCTTTTACATTCTGTTTAAATTATTTACAAGTCTGTCTACTCTACTAGCCTGTAAACTTCTTAAAGTAACAAGTATCTTCTTAGCCATTTCTGTTTGCCACCGTATATTTACACATTGCACAAAAATTGTGGATAACAGTCACAGTTACCCATTAATATATTTTTCTTACCTTAGATTTTTTTTAACTGTTAGAAGCTATATTTAGACAAACTTCTGAAAGATGGCAAAAAGGAGGCATTCACTAAAACCCTAAATAAAAGTAAACGAAAGTTTACTACAACAAGTTATTCTGTCCTAATTCACACTTTGCTAACTGGAAACTACAACTTTCAGATTTCAACTACATTCTATTTTGGAAAAAGTCTGATTTTAGTCATTAACTTCACATACTAATTAATGGTTATAGGTAAGCTCTGAAATCTTACTTAAGCTAAAAGGTAATTATTTTCACAGGAAAACAACTAAACTGATTCAAACACTCCATTGTTCTTCCCAACTATACCTGTGGAACACAGACCAAAATTATATATTATATATTTATATATAAATTGTATATTATATTGAATAATGTTCAGGTCAATAATCCACAGATTATCCAAACACTGTTTCCTACTATCAAATTCCCAGAATCCAACTGCTTCTCACCCACCTCCAGCTATCAGCCTCCTGATTATAGACACTGTCAACTCTCTCCTGGATTACTCCCATAGCTTTCTCACTGGTCTCTTTGCTTCTACCCTTGCCTCCTACATTCTATTCTGAAACATACCCACCACAGTAACTTTGTATGACCTAAGTTAGATTGTATCCCTGCTCTGCTCAAAACTGGGCTGCAGTGGCTCCCCATCTCAAAGTAAGGGCCAAAGTCTTTACAGTAGCTTACAAGGCCCTTGAAGATGTCTGCCCTCCAGCCCCACTCCGTCTCTAACCTAATTTTCTAGTACTACCCCTCTTACTAATTGTGTTCCAGCCACACAGGCTCTCTTGCTGTTCAGGTAAGACCTCAGACACACTGCAAGGGGAAAGTCTATGCACGAGTTAGTTCCTCCGCCTGGAATGCTCTTCCCTCAGATTATCTGCATAGTTACTTCCCATACCTCCTTCAAGAATTTACTCAAGTGTCATTTTCTCTGTGAAGCCTACCCTGACATCCTAATTTAAAATTGCATCTTGCATTACCAATGGTAAAGTAAAGGTAAGAACCTTGCTGTATTTTTTTTTTTCCCATGGCACTCTTTTCCTTCTAACATAATTTACTTATTTATGTTTACTGTTTATTGTCTTCCCAAAACTACAACCTAAGCTCCACATGGCAGGGATCTTTGTTTTCTTTACTCACTTATCATCCCAAGAAGTTAGAAAAGTGCTCATTACACAGTAAGCACTCAATAAGTATTTATCGAATAACTGAAGGGATATCAGATTAGCACAAAAGGCACTCCTCCGATTAGGTTCTGAATGTCTTAACAATGCAATTCAACGTCACTCCAGCACCGCAATGCATAACAACAAAAATGCTTGTGGTTTACAGGATATAAGGGAAAAGTTTCCAGTATGTGTTCCTCTGTCCCTCTCATTAAGCACTCCAAAGAGCTTTGTGGCATCATAATTCTGCTGCGAGGGTCAGTGTTACCATTCTTGTTTTGCAGAGTCGAGTAAAAAGTCATGTAGACACCCTGCTCAAAGCCACGAAGGGAATACCCGCAAAATTCGCCGGCCTAACACAAAACCCGCAAGATTCATATACAATTGTTACTCCTCCAACCAACACTTAAACGAAAGAGTTTTAAAAGTGTTTCCGCCAACTCCTCCTCCTCCTAGCAACGGTGAAAATAATGCCCAGTGTGTATCCAGCGCTTTACTTTGGGCGAGGAGCACCCAAGACCTAGTTTCCTCTGGTGGAAGTGAGTCCCAAGCTCCATTCGAGCGGCCCAGTCCCTCAACCGGAGGAACTTCAGTTCCAGCCCCTGCCTAACCCAGTGGAAAGTCGAAGGAGGACCCGGGCTCGGAACCAGGGCCTGGATTACCTTTGCTCACGCCCACCTCAGCCCCCAGAGTCTAGGGAGGCTGCGCTTCACTCCCTCTCCTCACTTGAGGAGGGCATTCTCCACTTCCGCTCGTGGGGATGATTTCCGGGAGCGTCGCTCCTTCAGGCCTCTGTGCCCCCGACACAGGGAAGGGAAATGGCGCGCCGGGAGGCCGGGAAGGAGGCAGGGATCCGCCCTCCTTACTCTGGTTGGGTAGGACACGCGAAGCAGAACCACTCCTCCAGGCCGCGCCGCCGCCGAAAGTCGGCAGACAGCAGCCCGAGAGCCCTGACACACGCTCTGCGCATGCGCCTCAAGGCCCGGCTGCCGTCACACGTCAACGTTACGCACGCCGGCGACTCTCGCAGCGCCGAGACCTCGGCTCCCTAGGTTTCGTTTCTCCGCGAGTGCAGAAGCTGGGAAGCTCCAGCCTCCCGCCCCATGGCTGCTATGGCAACTGCGCGCACAGACGGAGCGTCCTCTGGCCCCGCCCCCTCGAGAGTGGAGGCATCGGATGGGGCGGGGCCAACCTGTCCGGCACACGCTGGCCTCGCCCACCTGGGCCCTGGACGGCAGAGGTTTTGCCTTGCTGTTGGGTAGAATTGAACTCCTAGTATTGCTTGACTTAAAACTGGTGCTCAGAAGAACATGAGGTTAAAAAGCCAAGCTAGGGAAACTACGAAATAACACTCTGTTATCATAACATACATATATTTATAAACCAATAAGAAAAGATAACCTCAGAAGAAAAATGGGAGATTTGAACAGGCCATCCAAAAACAGTAAAATAGCCAATAAGGATATAGTACAAAGCTGTTTAACTTTTAAAAAAATAATTAGAAATGTTTTCTTTTCACTCAACTTAGCAAAGATCTTAAAAGATCGCTAATGGCTACTTTTAGTGAGAATGTGGAGAAACAGGTTTACATACTGTGAGGGAGAGTGAAAATTGGTACTACCTTACAGAAGGCAAACTTTAAAATGGCCTTGCACCTTAGCCCAGCTATTCCCACTCCTAGCAATTTACCTTTAGAAAACAAACAACTGGCACTCACTTTGGACAAAATGTTTATTACAGCACCTTAATGACATCAATAACAAAACCTGGTTACTCTCTAAATGTCTGCTGTAAAGAAATTAAATTCTTTATGGTACATCCATATAATGAAATACTATGCAGCCATTAATAGGCCATCTGTGCCAACAGTATTGTGTGAAAATAGGAGAATATAGAACTGTGTGTAGAGTTTGATCCATTTATGTCATATATATATACACATATATGTATATGTACACACATATATGTATATGTGTATATGTCTATATATGTATATGTATATATATGTGTGTGTGTGTGTCTATATATACATTTTTTACAAGTCTTCCAGGATATGCATCAGTGGAGAAAAAAGTCTTTTCAAAAAAATGGTGCTAGGACATTTGGATATCTATACGGAAAAAACTTTATTTGGACTCTTACCTCACATAATAAAAATAGATTTCATTTGGATTGCCAATCTACATTTTAAGGATCAAACAATAACTCGTTTAGCAGAAAATATAAGATGACATCTTCGTAACCTTGAGATAGGCAAAAAGTTTATAACAGGACGGAAAAAGCACTAATCATAAAGAAAAAATATATAAATTGAACTACATTAAAATTAAGAATGTCTATTCATCATAAGACAGCACTGAGAGTGAAGAGGCAACCTATAGAGTGAGAGAAGGTATTTACCATATGAATATGTGACAAAGGACTTGTATCCAGAGTATATAACTCCTACAAATAAATGAGAAAAGATGTCCCAGTGGAAAAATGGGCAAAGACCAGAACAAAAACTTCAAAAAGATGGTATCCAAAAGGCCAATAAACATATGAAAATATGCTTAACCTCATGTTTTGGGGGAAATGTAAACAAAACCCAAAATGAAATACAATTACACATCTACTAGCTAAAATGAAACACGGAAAATATAATTGTTGGAGAGTTTGAGGGGCGACCAATGGAAAGCTGTTTGTAAGAAAAAGATCTTCCAAGATCTTCCAAACTCACAGGTTGTTTGGCTTTTTCAACTTTTTCGAGGTATAATATATACAGTCAAATGTTCAGATCTTAAGTGTACTACTCAACCACTTTTGTCAAAGGCCTATTAAATATTCCAGAAAGTTCCCTCGAGCCCCTTCCCAATCAATCTCCCACCCCCAAAAAGCAACCATTAATCTGCTTTCTAACACTATAGTTTAGTTTTGTCTGTTCTAGAATGTCATATAAATTCTATCATTACAGTTTATAATTTTTAGTTTCCAGCCCCTTTCCATTCAGTGTAATTTTTTTTATATTGTAGGGGAGAAAAAAAAATCTTTCTCTTCTACCCTTCTAGGTTCTTGGCTGGGGCTCTGTAACAAGAAAGGCATATAAATTTATTAATGTTTTTTGTGACATGGAAGCCTTCACAAGGAAATGAAGATCTGAAGAAACTGTTTTTATACTAGGATTTTGGGGTTTGTTTGTTTTTTTAAATAAATTTATTTATTTATTTTTGGCAGCATTGGGTCTTCGTTGCTGCGCTTGGGCTTTCTCCAGTTGCGGTGAGCCAGGGCTACTCTTCGTTGCGGTGCATGGGCTTCTCACTGCAGTGGCTTCTCTTGTTGCAGAGCACAGGCTCTAGGTGTGCAGACTTAAGTAGTTGTGGCACGCGGGCTCAGTAGTTGTGCCTCGCAGCCTCTAGAGCGCAGGCTCAGTAGTTGTGGCACACGGGCTTTGTTGCTCCGTGGCATGTGGGATCTTCCCGGACCAGGGCTCAAACCCATGTCCCCTGCCTTGGCAGGCAGATTCTTAACCACTGCGCCAACAGGGAAGTCCTATACTAGGTTTTTATACTAGGACCTGAGTGTTTTTATATAGGTTTGATGAGAAGTGGAAAGCCGTGGGAAAATGTGACAAATGAGTATGAGATAAGAGTGGCAAACTGGGGGAAATTTAGCAAGGTATGTTCATTTAAATTCCTGTTGGGAGTCCTTCCATCTTTGGAGATAAGGATGTTTCTTTCCTTCAGGTATCGGGAGGGCATCTCTCACACAAGGTTCTTACGACCTGCTTCAGAGCAAGGTCAGAGAGTCTTTCCTAAACCTACCATTTCTTAAATTCCTTTAGCTTAAAATATTCAGTATGCCAAGACACCATATTTGGTGGTAGTGTGTTCTGAACCCTGACAATATTCATCCATGTTGTCTTCCATATCTGTAGTTTGTTCCTTTTTATTGATAAGTAGTATGCCATTATATGGATAGGCCACAGTTTAATTATCTATTCTCCTACTGATGGACATCTGAGTTCTGTTTCCAGTTTGGGGCTATTATGAATAAACCTGCTGTAAGCATTCCAGTACAAGATATTTTTGTGAGCATATGTTTTCTTTACTCTTGGGTAAATACCTAGCCATCATATGGCTGGGTCATGAAGTAGATCAGGGTTTCTCAACCTTAGCATTATTGTCATTTTGAGAATCACCAAGGGAGATGTACATGGAACTCGTCAAGCAACCCCCGAACAGTTTTCTAAAGTGCTCGCACCATTTTACATCTCTACCCACAGTATGTGAGCATTCTGGTTGCTTCACATCCTCACCAAATTTTGGTGTTGTGAATCTTTTTTATTTTAGCTATTGGTGGGAATTGGTTGCTTTTTACATCTGATTCTTAATAAATAGTAATTAAAAGCTAAAAGCTGTGGATATTGTTCTTTCATGGGACCAAAGACTAGATAAAGGATATGTAATCTCTTAAACACAATCACTATTTCCCCAAAGTTTATAAATATTATCAGGAATATTCCAAATAACAAAGCTTATAGTGAGCCTGTCTTTACTAAAATAATCACATTAGCATTTTTTGATTACATAATATGTGCTAAGCACTGAAAACTGCTGTTTTTCATTTACTCGTCTCAACAGCTCTATGAGGTCAATATATGTGTTGTCCCCATTTTATAAACAGAGAAATCAAGGACCAAAGTGATTAAGCAATTTGCTGAAGGTCATGCAGTCAGTAAGTAGTGCAGTCAAGGTTCGGACCTAGGTCTGCCTGACTTCAAGGCCAATCTGTTCTGCAGAGAATTCCTAGAAATTGCCTCCAGTAATTTAAAAACAACTTTATAGTCCACATTCATGGCCAGAAATGCTTACAGTAGAGCAGTAATTTAATTAAAAAAAAAAAAAAAGATGAGTTTTATTCATTTTGTCCTAAAAGCAGGAAGGTAGATTGTTGCAAAGTTTTTGGAAAAGATGAAATGTTATGAATGAATGAAATTAGTATTTAAAACTTTGAAAAGTTGAAAGAAAATAACCAGGCCCTGCACTAATGTATTTGCAAATTTATATTAAAATGCATAGTTACATGAATGCATTTAGTTTCAACTTTTTAAAATATATTTTGATGATCATACACAGTACCTGAGTGGAAGCTAGCTACAATTAGTTATTCTTTCCAGTTCCTGAGTGTTCCTTATATTCAACTGGCATGACTACAACATAAGTGGCATCCAAGAATTAAAACAACTGGCTCCCTGGCCTCTACTCTGTGATTATAATTCTCTGTCAAAGCAAACAAAAACTAAACTGCTTCTGTGATCATTTATCACCAATCAACTTGCTGAGTCTCTAATTACATCCTCAGATTCTGTGAGGCGACCATGTACAAATCATGGTTCCAAAACTCCAGAGGGAGTTTTCTGGGGTGATGGAAATGTTCTATATCTTGATAAGGGATTTAGGTTAAGAGGTATATGTATCTGTCAAAACTCATCAAATGGTACAATTCAGATGAGCATTTCACTAAATATAAATTCTGCTTTAAAAAAAAAAAATAGAGCCACAAACAAATATTGAGCTCTAGGTTAACCATTTGCATGCTGAAATGTTCAGGGGAGAAGTATACTACATCTGCCCCTTACTTTGAAATGCACTACACATTAGATGGGTTGATGGATGGATAAAAGGACGAATCAATGATAAAGTGAGTATAGCAAAATGTTGACGACTGTAGAATCTAGGTGGTGGACACGTGGCTGTTCACTATGTAATTCTTTCAGCTTTTCTCTTTTGAAATTTTTCATAATAAAATATTGGGGGAAATAAACAGAGATTCACAGCATGAAAGGCAAAAATGGCATCTCTTTCCACCAAAAAACAAATACATACATACAGTGAGTATCTAGTACTTCCCATTAATGCAGTGAAGAGAGCCTCTAAGTGAGCTTTAGGTGAACAGCTTCGACTTGGTGAAGACCAGGTGAATGTCTTTATGGCTCAGTCATTTGACCCACTTATCTGATTTAGTGAACAGCATTCAGGCTTGGTTTTGACCATTACACAATCTTAAACTGTTCCTATTCTTTGTCACATAGTGTTCCGCTTCCTCTCTTCCTTCCACATGGAATGGACTTGTTGTTTAAAGGCAGCAAACTAAGGGAACACTGACGCTGAAATTTCAGAAGTCAATAAAGGTTATAAACCTGATAATAAGTCTTCCAATTTCCCTCATGATGATCTTCCACTAGATCTTTAAATTGTATTCTGATCAAAATTCTCATGCAGCACCTTAAACTGTCAAAATACAATGTTAAAAGAGAAAATATAGTAAATATTATAACCAATTTGTCTATTCAGCCATTGGTTAGAACTTGTACATGGTGGTATTTGTGGAAAAGTGCTTGAAAACAGCAGCCTATAGTCTATTTTTTTTTCGTACTGTTTGGAAACTAAACAAAAATTATTAAAGCAAATCAACTAATTTTTAAGCATAAATGCAAGAATTTTAAATATCTGATCATTAAAGCAGTTTTTGTCTATCTTTGGTGCTGTAAACATAGCTAAACTTCATTCTGCATTTTAAAATACATTCAGGACTAAAACTCAATATGAAATGTTTTTCATAAAATTTATTTTTTAACAATTTATGTTTTTGTTTCCCATATAGTTAAAGTTAACTAAACAGAGTGAGTCACTTACTAAAGGAAGAAAAGTCAAAATGTGTTTTTATATGTTATGAATAGCATTCAAGATTATATTTTAAATGAACTTTAAAACAAGATTTATAATAGTCATTGATAATATGCTGACCTAAAATATGTTTTTACTTAAAATTAATTCTTTATTTTTGTAGAAATGACCAAAATGACTTTTTTTTTTTAATGTAAGGGTTTAAGAGAGAATGTATATTACTGTGAGATGGTCTCAGGAGGTTAAAAAAAAAATTGGTTGGGAAACACTGACATGTGGAATAGAATACAAGACATGGCCCACCCTTGAAGCATTAAGCAATTCATTGCAGACACAAGATGTTAAAAAATAAATAACATTATACAACTAAGTACTATATTGTACAGTACAGGTTAAGTGTTGCAGGAGTCTAAAGAAAGGGGGAACTAGTAGGGAAAAGATAGGGGAAAGAGACTTTAATTTTTCCCTTAAAAGGATGCTATCATTTGGGGAGAGGGAAAATAACATAGGTGAAAAAACAGGGAAGAGGAAGGATAATTGCAGAAAAGGGACGGAAAGTTAATAAGATTAAAATGCTATATAGGTGGTATCTTAGTTCAGGCTGCTATAACAAAATACCATTGACTGGGAATCTTAACCAGTGGAAATTTGTTTCTCACGGTACTGGAGGCTGGGAAGTCTAAGATCAAGGTGTGGGCAGATTTGGTTCCTGGTGAGGGCTCTCTTCCTGGCTTGCAGAAGGCTGCCTTCTCACTGTGTGCTCACAGGCCAGAGAGAGAGTGAGCAAGCTCTCTGGTCTCTTCTTATAAGGGCACTAATCCCACCATGCGGACCCCCCTCTCATGAGCTCATCTAAACCTAATTACCTCCCAAAGGCCCCACCTCCAAATACCATCACATTGAGGGGGAGGGCTTCAACATATGAATTTTGTGGGGACACAATTCAGTACACAGCAGGTAGTGAAGAACCAGAGTGTAGAGGACCACTGAAGCCAGACTGAGGTGCCAGAATCTGCAGCAATAGAACATGGTCAAGAAGAAAAGAAATAACTAAGTTTGGTTCTTAGAGAGTTAGGGATGGTAGAGGAATAGCCAAGCAGAAATATCCTGGAGGAAGTTTGAAATCAATGGGTGACTGAAGTTCAGGTGAGAAAATTGAGCTGAGGTAACACTCAACCCTGTGAATTTTCAAGTACTTTGTTATTATTTATTATTAACATTCATTATGATACTTAATTCAGAAGTGAAATCCATACCAAAAGTTGTTAAAAGCACTAGCCCTCGGGATTCTTTCTGTTAATAGCTCACCTAACACTGTCCCTCCTTGGGCTCAATATGGCTTCTCTTTCTGAATGGTTAAGCATATCAGCTCTAGCATCTGAGTGCCTAGATTAAAATCTTCATCTACTAGCTCTGTGACCTTGGGCAAGAAAGATCTCCAAGGGTCTCACTGAGGATTAACAAATGAATGTAAAGTGCTTAGTACAGGGTTTTTGCACTTAGCCAGTATCTGACAAATGTTAGCTGCTCCTGAAAAATGTCTATTCTTTTCTGGAAGATAGGGTGCTAAAATTCAGGCCCTCCTTGCAGAGTGTTCCTTCTTTTGCTGTTTCTTTTTTTACTGAAAATCCTTAATAGAGCAGGAGAGGAAAAGAGGGAGGGAGACTAAGGAAGATAAAGGGAAAACTGAGAAGACAATTGAGACCAAATTATTTCACATCTGTCACTGAGAAGCTGTCAGATGTATCTGCTTTCTGGCTTCAACAATTTGGGCAGGTTTCAAAGAACAGAAAGAGGACCAGCTGTAAAATGAATGAGCACACGAATCAACATGGCTGCATCTCAAAAACAGTGTAGAATGATAAAGGCAAGTGGCAGAAGTTTTACATTGCCTTACCATTTGTGTAATGTTTAAAAACACACGTAACAATTCTGTTTAATGTTTATTGATACAAACATAGTAAAAATATAAAAACACAGATGAGGAAGATGCACACTATAACTTCCAGAGAGTGGTAATAAGCTCTGGGAAGATAGAAGGGATGGGAAAGAAGCACAAAAGGGACCTCGACTGTATCTGTAATGTTTTTATTCTTTTTATTAAGCACTGAAGCAGTGACAAAATATTAGCACTTTAAAAATCTAGGCAGTAGATACATGGGTGTTATATTATTCTCATTACTTCTTTGAATGTCTGAAATATTCCCTAAAAATTTTAAACATAAAAAAGAGGACAATCTGCCTCATTCTTAAATCCATTCAAACTCCCACACACTGTAGAAATCCAGTTGTTCAGCTAAATCACATGTATGAATGATCTTCAGGAATGAGTCTGCTTCTCAGATTCAATTTGAAAAGAGTATAATGAATCTATTAAAAATAGGTTATGTTTTGTGTCATGTTTATGTTATCAAAAGAGATTTCAAATTCTGATATCTGGGTTGAATTACACATACTACCATATTATTGAGTTTTTCTTTCATTTTATTTTATTAACAGTTGATAGTAAGACCACATTACAATTTGGGGGTGCTTTGTAATTAACAAATTGGTTGTGTATACCTTAAGATTGTGTATACCTTAAGAGTGTGTATACCTTAAGATCACCAATAGGTTTCATCACAGTGGCAAACCCTGATTGACGGTGGCTGCCTACAGTGCTGTGTTGAGCCAACTGTGAAACCCTATCTGGGCTCCACTGGACAGGCAGTGATCAGCTAGGGAGGTATGTCAAGGGCAGAGTGGTAGAATGGGGCCCTGTGTGTCCCACTGATACTCCTGACACTTTCCTGATTCTCCTTCTGCCTCTCTCACTGTTTTTTCTCCATCTACCTTCACCTACCCCTTCTATCTTGGTGCTTCCAAGAATTTCCCCTCCTTCATTCCCCTTGATCTTCACTCAGCCTGCAACAGTCCCTGGCTGATTTCATCTTCATCCACAGCAGCCCTACATGCTGATGAGTTCCTCCTCTTCGGTTTTCCTGTGAAGCCTTCCCAAGTCCATCTGGGCCAGGTGAGACACCCGCCCCCCACTTTCATCCCCATGGCATGCACAGAGCATTTATCTCTCAGTATTCCAGCTATTTGTTTACCCATCTATCTCTGCTGTTGGGCTTTGAAAGAACAAGCCTGGGTCTTATTGATCTCTGCACTCCCAGCTTCTGGCACACAGTGAGCAATCAATAAATGTTTGTTAAATGAAACAATGATTTAGTGAATGGTGTCCTTATTTTGCAGAAAAGGAAACAGACTCAGAAGTTGGGGTTTTCTCAAGGTTATCCTTCCTCCAAAACATCCCCATCTTTCCTCTAGAACAGAGGTTGACAAACATTTTCTGTAAAAAAGCCAGATAGTAAATATTTTCAGCTTTGTGGGCCATAAGGCTGCTGTCACAACCATTTAACACTGATGTTGTAGCTGGAAAGCAAACATAGACATGGCTGTATTGAAATACAATTTTGTTACAAAAGCAGGCAGTAGGCCAGATTTGGCCCATGGGCCGTAGCTTGGGGACCTTGCTGTAGAAGATGGTAAATAGACACTCCTATGTCTCTGGTTCCTTCACTGAACATCCTCTCTGCCTCAACCCAAATCCCAGAATCCTGATTCCAGTGTTTCCATAGTCCCTGTTGGAGTTTGGTCGACAATCCCTTCATACCTCCAGACCAAGGAGTTGAGGAAGGCTTATGAGAAAACCGGCCACAAAGCTGGGATCAGAAGGGAGGAGAGGACCTTGTTGACAATGGCTCTCAAGAGACCTAGAGGAATCCAAGCCCAAATGATCCACATCCTCCTTGACCACTTGTTTTGTTTTTGTATCCATTCAGCCAGTCTGTGTCTTTTGGTTGGAGCATTTAATCCATGATCACTCATTTTTGAATCCCCTTTCTTAACATTTCGAAATGAAAAGAGGTCCATTTCTTGGGTGCAGTGGACAAAGAAGAAAGTGGAACGAATAACTCCTTTCTATTCCCCCAACTCCCTTTCTGTTTCCAAATGACTAGTCTTTTTCTCTTCCAGAGACTACCTCAAACTTCTCCCACTCTTCTCATATTTCCTACCCTATGGTCCTCTCATTCATTGTCAGGAGATGACCTCATCTCCTCCTTCACAAAGGAAATAGAAGCCATCAGAAGAGAACTCCTTCAGAATTCTGCCACTCATCCCAAACTTATCTGTACCCACTCTCTACTCCTTTTTTTTTTAAATTAATTTATTTATTTATTTTTGGCTGCATTGGGTCTTCGTTGCGGATCGCGGGCTTTCTCTATTAGTGGCGAGCGGGGACTACTCTTTGTTGCGGTGTGCAGGCTTATTGCGGTGGCTTCTCTTGTTGCGGAGCCCAGGCTCTAGGGCATGCGGGCTTCAGTAGTTGTGGCGCACGGGTTTAGTTGCTCCGTGGCATGTGGGATCTTCCCGGACCAGGGCTCAAACCCATGTCCCCTGCATTGGCAGGCGGATTCTCAACCACTGCGCCACCAGGGAAGCCCCTCTCTCTATTCTTTCTTTTAACTTGTTATTTTATATTGGAGTATAGTTGATTAACAATGTTGTGATAGTTTCAGGTGTACAGCATGGTGATTCAGTTATACATATACATGTATCTATTCTTTTTTAAATTCTTTTCTCATTCAGGTTATTACATAATATTGAGCAGAGTTCCCTGTGCTATACAGTAGGTCCTTGTTGGTTATCCATTTTAAATATAGCAGTGTGTACATGTCAGTCCCAAACTGCCTAACTATCCCTTCCCCCCACACTTCCCCCCTGTACTCTCTATTCTTCCTGCCATAATGCAATAGGTGTCTAAGACTAATCCCTCCTTCTCTCCTCTGTGTCCCGGGTCTTTCCACCTTCTCAGGGAACGTGATTCCATCAATCATTTCTCTCTCCTGTATCTCTCTGTCTCTCTCTCTGAATTTCATCCCAAAGGCACAGAGGAGCCTCTCTCCTGGTTCCATCAACATTTACATATGTGTGTCTCTACCATCTTGAAAATAAGTCTCTCAAACTCGTGTCTTGCTCCAATCATTGTCCTATCTCTCCCCTACTTCCTTCATGGCCAAAGTTCTTGAAAGAGTTGTGTGATCATGGTTTTCACTTCATCATCTTGCAGCAATTCTTCAACTCATGAAAAATGTTTCTCCTCTATCATATCCCTGAAACTCTCTCATTGAAGACCTGAGATAACCTTGTTTGTTGCTACATCCAACCTGGAATTCTTTGCCCTTATCTTTACTGAACTCCTGACACTATTCAACACTGTGGTCTTCCTTCTTCAAACATTCTCTTTCTGTGACTTTGGCAACAACCTCCTGGTTTTCCTCCTATGCTCATTCTTCCTTAAGCTTCTCTGTAGGCTCCAGTACCGCTGCCTATGCATTAAATGTTGGTGTCCTCAGAGTTCTCCACTTGGCCTTCTATTCTACCCTCCTCAGTCTACATGCTCCCCTAGGATGTCTCATCAAATTTCCAGGCAATCCTTAAATAAGTTGATGATTCTCAGAGTTACTTGTTCAACCCAGAGCTCACTGCTGAGGCTACAGCCAGCTGGCCAACTGCCTAACAGAATTAGAAATTATCCCTCTTCTCCTTTATTCACCACATCCAGTCCCATCTTTACAAAGCATTATCTTGACCCCACCATCCCAGCCAGCTACCTCCCCTTTTCTTCACCCCATATGCAACAGCGTTTCTTGAAAATTCTCTTAAACTCTTCAGTCAAGCTTACTACTATACAACGCAATTGAAACAGCTCTTGTCAAGATCACTCATGACTCCTGCATTGCTAAAGGCAGTGGACAATTTTCAAGTCTCATCTTACTTTGATCTCTCAGCAGCATTTGGCACAGTTAATTACCTACTTTTCCTTAATATCCATCCTTCACTTGGCTTTCCAGACACCACCTTCCTCTGGTTTACCTCCTTCCTCGCTGACTTTCCTTCTCAGTCTTCTTTGCTCATTTCTCCTTTCTCCCTGACTCTTAACACTGGGGTTAACAAAGGCTCATTTCTTGGCCCTCTTCTCTACACTAATTCCCTGAGAGATCTTATCCAATCTCAAGCCATAAATGTCATCTCTAGATCTATGATTCCTAGATAGATATATATATCTTCAATCCAGACCTCTCTTCCAACCTCTATTCTCTTATATACAACTGCCTACTCAATTTCTCCACTTAAATGCATCCTAGGCATCTCAGATCAAACCGAGATCCAATTCCAGTCCCAAACACCTCTTCTGCCCACAGCCTTCCACATGTCAATTGATGGGAACTCACTCTCCCAGTTGTACAGGCCCAAACCTTGGTCTCATCATATACAAGTTGACTCATTTCCTTTTACTATGCTTTCTCCATTTATGTCTTTTTACCATGGTTTCAAGAATTTTTTTTCAAGAGGGCTCCTAGGTGCAAAGTTTGAGCAAGCTTAAAAATGTCTCCTTTATTCTCAAAGGATATTTAGACTTTCTTTCCCTCATAAGTTTGTAGAATTTGTTCCATGATCACCTGGTAATGAGTGTTGCATTAGTTCTTCTTTCCTGACCTCTCCATTCATCTTGTGATTTGTTGAATTTCATCACTGAAGTAGGTGTTTGTTTTTTTTTTCAAACTCTTTTCTTATTGAATTCATGTTCTTAATTTCCTCTGTAGCTCAAAGCAATTGCAGGGAACTTTAACTAGCTTCCTTGGTTTTTTTTTTTTTTGGCATCTATTTTATGCCTGCTGTGCTCATTTAACTTTTTTTTTTAACATCTTTATTGGAGTATAATTTCTTTACAACGTTGCGTTAGTTTCTGCTGTATAACAAAGTGAATCAGCTATATTCATACGTATATCCCCATATCCCCTCCCTCTTGCGACTCCCTCCCACCCTCCTTATCCCACCACTCTAGGCGGGCGCAAAGGACAGAGCTGATCTCCCTGTGCTATTCCGTCCACTTTCCTATAGCCTGAGGGCAGGAACTTGGGAACGAGCTTGGCAAACTTCCTGCAGCCTTTGGTATAGGACTGGGCTTACCTTCTCTTCTAAGGTTTTGTCAATGTCCAGGCTGGGGTACCCCCTTTCCATGGGGGTGGGGGGAGAAGCGGGTGTTCTCGGGCTTCATCTCAATTCCCTGACTCATCGTGGAATCCTGGCAGATGATAACACCTGGGGACCTTTCCTGGCTCAGGAAAACCTGAGATCATAGGTGGAAACCTCTACTCTTGGAAGAGATTTCCTTGACTTTTCTCTAAGTTCCCTACTCCCAATTTTGTCAGCTTCTATCCAAATCAGGGGCATTGGTGGGAATTCTCAAGGTTTTGCACTTTCCTTCCTTTCTTTGTGTCACTCTCTGGGGAAAGGGGGATGTAGGGGCTGCACTAAGTCACACCAGAATCTGCTTTTCTTTTTGTTGGACGCTTTTCAGTTTATAGCATGAGGATAAGGTCTTTCCTTCTTTGGTTGTTGCTCCAATTATTTTTAACTGGTTTATTTCACTGAGTGATGGGGGACGGTGATTCTGGAAGCAAAAAAGTGTTGTTTTTTTAAATTGTTTGGAGACTGGCCATTTCACTCTACCATCCTTAGGGACAGGGTTGGGTTGGGGAGGAGATGAAATGTGGTGAACTTACACAGACCCCAGCCAGGCGGCAGCGGCAGGCCCTTCTCAGGGAGCCTGGTATTTTTTTTTGAAGGATATCTGGCTACCACAACCCTCATTTACTCTTTCTGCTGCCCTGTGTTTTCTCAGCAAGGAGTAGTGTCACCCTTAACACAGAAAGGGCTTCTATTGTACTTGACTTTAGAACAGCACAAGTGGGAGAACCAGGAAGCTGCTCCCCACTCAGCAGCCAGGCTCAGGAAGGAAGCGGCCCAGCAGTGTGAAGGAGTGGAGAGCAGGCGGGCTGAGCCCCAGGCACTGTAATAAAGACACAGCATGACAGAAGGAGACGGGTGGGAAATCCGGGCTTGGGCAGTGGTCTTGGGATGGAGTGGGGGAAAAGACGGAGGTGAGATGGGTGGGAGATCTGCAAATCTGACATCTCCCATCATCACACAAGGTCCACAGCTGCCAGTGGGAGAAAACCAGCATCCCCAAGGAGTAATGAAAACATGGTAACTGAGCATTGGAGCTTGGAATTAATGAGCAAATCCCAACAAAACTCTGACACGATGGGCTTTGGCCTCAGAAAGCAGAAGCCTTTTAAGTGCCAATGATCATCCCCCTGCTCTTCATCTTAGGCTCTGTCTCGGTGATGGATTGCCACCCGCATAGTGCCCTGGCATTTCAAAGCACAAAATAATTGGCTGCAGAAGGTTGTTGGACGCCTTTGTGGGAAGGAAGCTGCAAAAACAAATTCTATCCACTCAAATATTTTTTGATATTTTGAATCGGAGAGCACAAATTCTGTTATTTGACTTCTCCACGATATGAAATTGTTCTTTACTATAAAACCAAAAAGAGTAAAATGAAAACAGCCCTCCATATTTAGCAGTTAAATAGCCATTTGCTTTAAAGAGATTTTTGGATGTTTTTTGTTCCTCTCTATATCATCCCTGTAAAGTGCATAGAGTTCTCCACTTCTTTGAAGAAGAAACTGAAGCAACAATAACCCAAGAGTATAGAATTAGCAGAGCTGTGAAAGCTTAGTAACAGTAGCTATACTTTATTGATATTGCTAATATTAGTTAATGAACAAATGAATATTAATATAGTTAAACTTAGTGCTGGCACTGGGTTACTCATTTAGTCCTCCCAACAACCAGATTATTACTATTATCTCTGTTTTACAGAAGAGAATGTGACTTGAACAGGTTCAAGAGCTTGAACAAAACCACACAGCTAACACCTGGTGAAGTTAGGACAAGATATAGGTCATCTGACCTCAGAGCTCTTCAATCACCACGTGCCTGCCTAGTTATCTATTGCTGCATAACGAACTAGCCCAAAATTTACTAGCTTAGGGGTGGAACTTCCGGAATGGTGGAGGAAAACTTAGCGGCTTAAAACAACATCTGTTATCTTACAGGTTTTGTGAGTCGGGAATCGGAGCACAGTTGGGTGCCTCTGGCTCTGGGTCCCTCCCAAGCCTATAATCAAGGTGTCAGCTGGGACTGCAGTCATCTCAAGGCTCGAGTGGGAAAGGATCTGCTTCCAAGCTCACGCCCGTGCTTGCTGGCAGGATTTAGCTCCTTGCTGGCCCTTGGCCAGATGCCACCCCAAGTTCCTTGCCCCATGGACCTCTCCATAGGGCACAACGTGGCAGCTTGCTGTATTAGAGCAAATAAACAAGAACCAGAGAGAAAGAGTCTGAGCAAGATGGAAGTCCCAGTCTTTTGTAACCTAATTTTGGCACAGTCTGTTCATTAGAAGCAAGAGTCACTAGATCTAGCTCACATTTAAGGGGAGGGGGTTACACAGAGGATAATTCCTGTAGATGCCAGGAAGTAGTGATCACTGAGAGCCATTTCAGAAGCCACCTGTCACCGTGTTCTTCTCCGGTAACTGCCCCTCTCCCATCACTCACAGGGGCAGGCTAAATGGTATGATTGTATAATGTGACAGTGACCCCCTAGCCACAGTCCAGAGATGGACACCTGACCCAAACCTGGCCAGTTAGATACTTCTCCCCCAGGAGTTCAGAATTATGATCCAGAGACCCTGGTTGGTTTCTACTAGAGGCTTGAAATGGATTGAAATTAACAGGAGCTATGAGGCAGCCATCTTCAGCTGTGCTCCAAAATAAGCAGAGAGAGCCACATATGAGAGGGGCGGGGGGGTGGGGGAGGAAGAAAGAGACAGACAGATAGGCAATGCTTCTTCCCCTGGATGTGGAGAGGTACAATAAAGAGTTTAGGTTTCTGTCACGTGTAACCAGGGGTGACAGTCATAATACTTAACCACCAATAAGGCACAAATGCCAACCAATCCAGAGGGAACTCACCATAAGCATCTAGTGCAGCCCACTGCTGGACTCTGGGTGCTCATCAGCTCCTTGCCACCCCAAAGCTCACCTCTTTCCCACCTCGACCACACTGCTGCCCTCAGAGAGTGAGGCTGCAGGAAAGTGTGACCTAAGAACCTCAGGATCACCAGAGAAGGATCACGCAGCAGATCCCACAAACTGTAGTGCGATCACAGCTTTCCTCTGTAGCCCACTGGGGAGTCAGTATCGCTTTCAGACAACTCACAGATGAGTTTTTGTGATAATGTCAAGTGCGTTCACTGTGATCCCTGCAGTAACACACACAAGTGGCCTATACAGGGATGGAAAGCTTCCATCTGATCTGTGTGAGAAGGGGCTAGATCCACTAGTGGGTTATGGGATTTGGGGAACTTGCCACTCCATCTAAAACAGGACCATGGAGCTCCTTGATACACTCCAGGGACTGGGAACCCCTAGACGGCATGCACAGAGTGCTGTGGGTATTCACAGGTATGTGGGTAACATCAGGGACTCCAATGACATGACGAAGACAAGACAAAATGAAAGAGGCCAAGAGGTGCTGTTTAGGGAAAGGATTAGGTTTATTATGACTATTTTTTAAATTAAATCAACTGAGAGTCAGCAAAATCAGTGACTGCTCACCCAGCCTGATTCTGCTCAGGAACAAGGAGTAGACACAGCATTCCTCTCTAGACTGGGAAGAATTTCCACCCTGACTCCTTGTCTCCCCACAATTTTCTTTCTCCATTAGGAATAAACGTCAATGAGTGCCAGCTGAAAGCCGGTGAGGAACTGACCACTGAAGGAAGTTTTGCCCTGAACATTAAACCAAAATCTGATCTCCTTTTGAGATCTCCTGTTGAGTTAAACCTTTGCATAAGAGCTATACACTCAGACGATTTTTTTTTCCTACATTAGATATTGTGTATAATTGCTCTGCTTCCTTGTCCAATGAAATATGGGGTAAACTGTTACAATTTGCAACAAAGACAGATTTATGCCCCTGTCTCACAATTGAGCGTGGTGTGCACGTTTCTTTCTTAAAAAAAATAAGGTATATACTTCGATGCACTGAAGTGGAGATCAATATTCATAATTATAAGTCATAACTCACAATACAAATTTTCTTTGAATCAGGAATTTTTCCCTAGAAGAGATTTTTCTTAAGGTATATGTTACTTTTATAATTAAAGGAAGGAGGAAAAAACTATATACATATATATGTAATTGTCATTTTTTTTATCAAAGCTTTAGATGAATTAATTGCAAAATCCTGTCCTACGTTACCAACTGGACGTGCAGCAACCACATGTTTCTATGTCGAGATGTCCTTTGGAAATTCATCATCATCAGGAAGAGTGCATAGTATTTTCTGAGCACTCACTGTGTGCCAGGCACCACACCAAACACTAGGCATGCATCTGCTCACTTGAGCCTCACGGCAACCCTCCCAATAACTATTATCTCCATTTTACACAAGAGGAAATTGAGTCATCAAAAGGTTCAGAAATTTGACCAAAGGTGCACATTTAGTAACTGGGAGAGCAGGGATTTGGAACCAGGTCTGTTTTATTCCAGTGTTTACTCTGAACCACTGTCTATGATCCCTAAACTTGAGACTCTAAAAATATCAAGTTGCCTTAAGTATTTAGTAATATAGTTAGTAACCTTCCAAATAGTCTCACCCAGCATCACCCCGCTCCTTCAACTGGCCTACGTAAAAGTTTAAGTACCGTATCAGTTAGCTATTGCTGCAGAGTAAACTCTCCCCAAAACTAAGCAACATGAAACAGTAAGCACTTGTTATTGCTCGAGTCCGTATAGGTCAGCTGAGCAGTTCTTCTGGTCTCTGCTAGACTTACTCACGTAACTGAGGTCAGCTATGGGTCATGTAGGCAGTCCTGCTGACCTGAATTGGGCTCTCTCACACCACTGGGGTCTGTAGGTTACCGATGGCCTGGTCTTGATGGCCTCATCTGGGACAAATGGCCTGTGCTCCATGTGGTCCTCACCTCCAGCAGGCTAGTCCAGGCTTTTTCATACGACAGTGGCAGGGTTTCAAAAGCAAGCAAGAGATTGCAGAAGAGTGCAAGGCACCTGGAGGCCCCGGCTTGAAACTAAAAGATGCCACATTCTATGGCCCAAAGCAAGACATAAGGCGAGCCTGGAGTCAGAGTGGGCAGGGACTAGAAATTCTCACTGCAAAGGGTATGGATACAGGGAGTCATTAACTGGGGCCATTGATGCAATCAATCTTCCACAATGAATAGCTGTGGAAACAGTCAAACGCCTATTTTGACACCAGTAACAATACTGGTTGAATGCAGGGTATGTGTGGACTCTGTCACAACTGCTCTATTACAATTGCCCCTCATATGAAAGGAAATTGAGGCTTAAAGAAATGAAGAAACTTGCTCGCAATCCGACGCTTCTGCACAAAGGACATAGCCTTAGCTTGGCTGGCTCTCCAACCAACTGGGCCCTGAGCCAGAGGCTCTGGTAGCTTCTTTTCTTAAAAAGCATAAAGGGCTTCCCTGGTGGCGCAGTGGTTAAGAATCCGCCTGCCAATGCAGAAGACACAGGTTGGAGCCCTGGTCCTGGAAGATTCCACATGCCTGTACGCCACAACTACTAAGCCTGCACTCTAGAACCCACGAGCCACAACTACTAAATCTGTGTGCCACAACTACTGAAGCCCCCGCGCCTAGAGCCTGTGCTCCGCAACAAGAGAAGCCACAGCAATGAGAAGCCCGCACACCGCAACGAAGAGTAGCCCCTGCTCGTCGCAACTAGAGAAAGCCTGCGCGCAGCAACGAAGACCCAATGCAGCCACAGATAAAAATTAATTAATTAATTAATTATTTTTAAAAAAGCATAAAGATTGATCTGTACCTACCTGGTCCCAAGTGTGTATTCAAGGGTTTAGCCCTTTGATTTTTTCATCCTTTCAGCGGAGGGTCCTATGAAATTGATAGGACCTGAGGGCTCACGACTCTGAAAAAGCTCCTTACTGCTTTGGCAGCTTTTGCTCTAATTCCAAAGTGTGTGTGGTGCCTGGTGGCATAATAGCCTTCTCTAGAACGGTAAACAAGATCAGTCTCAGCTATTGGATTTCATGTCCTATAAGTACATTGGAGGAATGAACAGGGGCTAGGGACCAGGCACTTCGGAAGGCCTTTGTTTCTTCATCTGCAAATGATAAATATTTAACCTGACCCTGTCTCTCTCATAGAATATTTAGGAGGAACCAAGGAGGCAATGAGTGTGAGTATGCTTTTACGACGATAAAAGGTCTGGGGGTATGACGCATAGCAAAGGAGGGGAGGAAGCAGAATAGAACAGGAGACAAGAGGAAAGAGGGTAGAATAGGATCTTGGAGAAGAGAAAAGGTGGACTCCTCTACCCAGAACCTGCCCACACAGGCTCAGTTTTAGGCTACAGAAACTCTTACCCAGACCCTTGTGTGAAAAGCGGACAACCCCTTACTCACAAGTAATACATTGGCTACTCTGCCCCCTGCTGACCATCATGTGTAAGAGCACAAACACTGAACAGCCAGTGAAAACAATGAACTTGGGTTTCAGAGACCACCAGACCACACATGTACCAAGGAACCTATGAGGACTTTCTGCCTACTCAGCCCCAAGGCTGCTTATTAGGCCTAGTTCAGAATCTCCCGCCTCCCTTCTCCTTTCCCCCAGGGATCCAGAGAATCGGCATTTGTTCCTTTGCCTCAGGCATTGGTACCATCCACTCTCTAAGTTATGGCTGTAACATGGGACCCAGTCTTCCCAGCTTCTCTGTTCTTTGCAAAGACAAAGCCCACAGGTCATTATTTCTTTGCAGAGTTTTATTGCTAATCACCGTGGAGAAATGGCAGGTGGGGAGGGGGGGAGTCGAGAGGGATGCAATACAGCAAAAAATTCAACCATGTTATTAAAAAATGAAGGGACTTGCCCAAGGTCACAGAGTTAGTAAGCAAGGGAGCTGGGATTTGAATGCAGGCTTTCTGGTTCCAACACCCACAAGCTTAACCATTAGGATACACTGCCCCTCACTACAAGTAATGAGACTGATCTTTGAGGTTTATGGGCTCTGGGACTTAGTTTGCATTTTAATCCCCATTCTGCCTTTCTGTCATTTGCCATCTGTGTGAACTTGGACAGTATACTTAAATTCTTGAAGCTTCAGTTTCCTCATCTGTAAAACAGAAAGAAGAATAGAATCTACCTTACATAATTATGACAACTATTAAATAAAATGATGCATATAAAGCACATTGCACAGAGCCTGGCAACACTAAGCACTTAACAAATGATAATTATTCTTTTATTTTTACATTTTTTCTACTGTACCGAATCCATTTACTGTTAGAAGAAACCTAACTTTTTTTTACCCCTGGCTCTGCCATTAACTCACTCTATGACTGAGGAGTTATCACTCATTTGGATCAAAGCAGAAGCCTCTTCCCTATACTCCATGCTTCCCTGTTGCCACCTCCAATAGCCTATTTTTCTTAGACAGCTAGAGTAGCCCTTTCAAAATAATATCAAATCACTTTGCTTCCCTGCTTAACACTTCCCAGTGGTTTCACAGTGCACAAAGAACGACATCCAAAACACTTGCCATGACTTGCAAAATCATGCATGATATGACCACTGCAGCGCCACCCCTTCCCTCACTGTGACCCAGTCACACTGGCCTTCCTTCTGTCCTTGAATATAACAACTTATTCCCACCTTGTGGTATTTGCCAGAGTAGCAGCCAGAAAATTCTTCACTTTGACCTTTGCAAGGCTGACTCCTTGTCAACTCAGATCCCAATTCAAAAATTCATTCTAGAGGCATGTTCCCTTATTCCCATGGCCATCCCCTTTCCCAGTCACTGCCTCATTAGCTTGTTTTATCTTCTTCCCAGTATTCACCACTATCTGAAACTATCTTACTTATTTATTTATTTGACTGGTTTTCCCTCTGTGTCACTCCATCAGAATGTAAACTACCAAAGAGCAAAGAAGGTAGTTAGAACTTCTTCTGTTTTGTTTACTACTGAGGCCCTGTAGTAACAGAAGCTCAGTGCCTGGCATCTAGTAGATCTTTAAGACATAGAGATGGAATTAATGAACAAATGAAGGAACTCAATTAGTCCAAGACCCATTTATGAAACAAGATCCCTTGGATTCAGTGGTATCGAAATTTCCTTCTAGCTCTAAAATTCGAAGAACCTTGGAGCATTTTGGGGCCCTAAGCCAAGCATAGGGAATAGAGAGTGATCTGTCTGGATTGTGGAATTCTAGGAGATGTTACTGATAATTGATGTTTGCCCAATGATGGGAACAAGGTTTTAATCATCTTCCATATAATTCAGTCACATTTTGTCCAAATGTCCCCAAAACTTCTCTCACTGTAATATTTCTTAGGTTTAGCTTTATTATCTCTTCTGTATTCCTGTATACACAACCTAGGACAAGTAAAAGGGCACTATCAGAAAAGATGGTGGTTGACACTGGCTGATAGGACCTTTGCCTCTAATCCAGAGATGTTTGTTGACTCTCAGAGTTCTCATTTTATGAGTATTTTCTTTCGAGAATATTCCATTTTACACCATCCAGGAACAATGAAAACCCTTTACAGATGGACCTGGGCTGTATCCAACATCTTGGCACTAAAACTACCACGGTGATACTTACCTAGATCAAATTTTTTTTAATTTATTTTAATTTATTAATTTATTAATTTATTTTTGGCTGTGCTGGGTCTTCATTGCCGCGCGCAGGCTTTCTCTAGTTGCGAGGAGGGAGGGCTACTCTTCGTTGTGGTGCGCGGGCTTCTCATTGCGGTGGCTTCTCTTGTTGCGGATCGCGGGCTCTAGGCACGTGGGCTTGAGTAGTTGTGGTGCGCGGGCTCAGTAGTTGTGGTGCACGGGCTTAGTTGCTCCGCGGCACGTGGGATCTTCCCGGACCAGGACTTGAACCCGTGTCCCCCTGCACTGGCAGGAAGATTCTTAACCACTGCGCCACCAGGGAAGTCCTCCAGATCAATTTTTAAGTTAATCAATTCAACAAACATGTATTCAGCACCTGCCATGTGCAGTCAAAGGGAGATCAAAATAGATACCAGTACCTATTCTTATAAAGTATCCATTGATCAACCACCAAAACTATGCAAGTGCTACTTGTCAACTCTGATAAAGATGATGGCAAAACATTCTCAGGAATCCTGTATAGTAGGTAAGAGAATGCAGGCTGAGAACAGAACAATACTTACAGATGAAGAACTAAGGGTAAGAAATATTAACCGGCAATGTAAATAGAGTTCTGAATAGCTTTCTACATTTAACCTCTTTGAAACCACTCTCTTTTGAGACTTTGCTTGTTTATGCGGGTCTAATCAGCATGTTTGTTTGGGAGTTGAGGAACCACAGGGGGCCAAGCCTATCATTTCTACACAGGGAAAACCCACTTCCTTAAAATCCTGATTGTCATCATGTGCTTGTCTCCTTGCACACATTAATTTGCGATCATCTCTGGGGAAAGTAGGGAGAAGTCTGCAGAAACAGAAAATAGAAAGAGACAGGTGAGGTCTCAGGCAATGCACAAAGCCCCATTAACAGGCAGTTCTGGAGGGGAGGAGATTGCATCAGCTTCAATAGCAGATGAGCCTTGCCTTATTTTTCTTTGCTCATCTGACCAGGTACTCCATAAATGTCAGACAGAGGATGAGAAGAAGTAAACATGTTATTATGAAAAAAGAAGGGAGCCATCTGGTTCATGTCAGATGTCTGGGCTGTAAAATATTGCAATGCCCAGGTGACCTTGGGGAAGCGTGCACTGGTATAATACCGGCCATTTACGTAGCTATATTGAACTCTCTGGTTTGAGCTAGAGAGTGTATTTACCTCAGTTGCAAATAGAGGTGCTCTTTGAACATGTGTGCTCTCTTCCTACTTTCTTGAGTTGACTGTGTTCTCTTTGGCTGGATTTTCTCTAAGCCAACATATAGGCGTGTGGAAGGTATGTTTTGCTGCAGGAGAGCCTGCTGTGTTTAGCAATCCCTCAAAACATAAGAGAAGCATTTCTCCAGATGGCAGGGTGCTTTAGGTTCAGAGGGATGTGTTCTTGGCCATCAGCAAGGCTTAGTCCTCACTGTTGGCCAGTCACGCACTGAGCATCACGTGCAGCTGTGCACTGTGACAATCTGCCACAGATCTGGGCACCGGGCTAAGTACTGTTATTTGAACCTTCTGCGAAAGAGTAAATACTACACAGCAGAATTGAACTAAATTATTCAACTCCCATACTTACACATCTTAAGGAGAACATTTTATTAAAAATGTTTGAAGTCAGAGAGGTCTGGATTTAAATCTCCACTCCACCTCTTCGTAACTGTGTAACCTTGAGCAAGTTATGAAATCTCCTTGGGAATCCACTTATTTATCTTTAAATGGAGATAAGGATGGTGTCAACCTCTTGGAAATAGCGTTAGTACGAGGATTAAGGGAGATAATACATGCAAAGTGCTCTGAACAGTGGCTGACAGCTAACAAGGGCTGTTTTCGATGCACAGATTTCCACATTGATACATTCAGCTGTATAGTCAGAGAATATTTTTCAGGGTCGGAAAGAGGAGAAACTGAGCATAAAAGTGCATCTTCTTGTGGCTAGCTCAAGAGGTTTTAGGATGCCTTTTTTCACATACCAAATCTATTTAGTGGGCAGAAATCAGTACTGTGGACAGGTCTGCCAACAGCAGATAGGGCAGAAGGTGCTGGCTTTGAACTTGGCCAGCTATACTGGTGTTTTTAAAACTGTGGATATAGCAAAATCAATACTAGAGGGTTGTGACCAGCATTTTTAAAATAAAAGAATGGAATAAAAATGCACAGTGTTTTTGCACAGAGTAAGTACTATTTCATGAACTCGTGTGTGTGTGTGTGTGTACTGAGATTTATATATATACACACACATATAAGTCAAAAGTTAGAAAACCACTGATCCACTTTTCTTTAGAAAAATGCATTCTCAAAGTATTTCTAGCTTGACTATCGGTGTCTCCCTTTGGTTGAAGTCACAAATGCCATTTCTCCTGGTCTAGCCACAATGAATAAAGCAGCTCCAATGGTCCAGCAAGCCACATCTCTGAGGAACTTAAGTTAGCACTCCAAATATCAAAAACACTGAGTCAAAACTTCAGTCAGATATCTGGGGTTTGATCTACCTGATGCTAAATAACCAGGCAAATTCTTTTTCCCCGCAAGGCAGATAAATTGAAGAGTACTACCCAAAAGTTGGTTCATCAGTAGGAGTGCTTATGAACTGGGGAGCCCTGTACAGATGCATCTGCTTTAGAATACCAATCTGGGTAAGAACAACCCAGGAGAGACACTGGGAAGTTTGTCTTGGCCTGAAACCACAGAAAAGTTTCCTGGAAAACATCTTGCCAAATATCTCTTCTCACAAGTTACTCAGTAAAAGAGCTGAAGATGGGCCCAGTTTGCAGCCAAAGAAGCATGACAAAAATCAGGGCAAAACAACCCAGCATTCATGACCCAAGGAAATAATCTCACTTAAGAGGGATCACAGGGTTGGGAACGTCTGCCTAGTTCTGAGTAGGGAATCTAATGACTGTCAAGTCAATGAATGAATTAATGAACTAACAGCTTCCCAGAAAAAGATACAGGAGAATGGTGAACCTGACCTATGGCCTACATATAACCCAGAGCTAGGCATACTCTTCTTCCCTCAGGATTTAGACCTAATGCATTCCACTAACAGCATGCAAAATAAGTGTAATTAATACATGGACAAACATTTACAAAACTGTAATGCTTAGGTAATTTCTCATACCGTATTGTTACCTTCTATTAATGGCAAGTAATAATGGTAGTGAGATAAATTTTCCTTATAAAATAAATTATTTAAGCAAAAATATGGGTCAGAATTTTTTAAATATTTATTTATTTATTTATTTGGTTGCGCCAGACCTTAGTTGCAGCAGGTGGGCTCCTTAGTTGTGGCATGCAAACTCTTAGTTGCAGCATGCATGTGGGATCTAGTTCCCTGACCAGGAATCAAACCCGGGCCCCCTGCATTGGGAGTGCAGCGTCTTAACCACTACTCCACCAGGGAAGTCCCTGGATCAATTTTTTTTAATTGTGTAGGTAAGAGCTCAGGTGGTACAAAGCTGTGGTAAGAATCATTATGGCAACGTAAGAACACATGACGTTTAGGAAATACTGTATTACACATGGTGAGCAAAGAACCTAAATTCAAGATCAAGACTTGAATCGTGGCTTCTTCTTGGTCTCTCTAAACATAGCAGCCCATCCTCTCTCCACTTTGGTGTCAACAGCCACTAAATAGGGTATGACAATGCTGGTAGCATTTATGCATTTGGTATGAAGGGCGGCAGCACCTAAGCTCAGACACAAAGCGGTACAGAAAATCTAAATATGACCGCAAATCGAGATCCCAAGTCCTTCACACACAGTCCACTGAGCAGCTGCTGATGTTTACATGTTTTAGACAGTTTGCCTTCGGCTGGATTCAATTCAGTGACCTAGACATGAAAGATTGGCTGTGCCCCAGTTCTAAGTTTCTGAGTTGTGCTGTCCTGTCCCTCTGTTCTTACTGTTCCTATCAAAGTGGGCTCCAAAAGCCCAAAGAGGCTTCCTATAATACATTTCTGACTTTTTTCTTAAACGAGGTAGCTTTAAAAATTAAAGTAACACCCACATAGCTAAACGCATGTTCATGTCTGCATTCTCTAGGTACACTTCAGTAATTTCACTAGATAGAAGGCATATTTCAGAGAAATTATTCTTAAGCAGTGATAGTTACAGGGCTAAAGTCCCAATTTGAATTTTTAAAAAGATCAAAGAGTAGCAAGGATGAAATAGTATCTCTCAAATGGGCACTGTCATTCTAGGTAATCCACAGGGTTGCTATAAAGCAAAAATTGCAAACCAACAACGCATAGAGTGGATCAGACCCATAGATGCGGGTGGGGGGAATGTTGGGGGTACAAAGAGGGAGGACAGGCAGGGGAGGATTTATTAGAATGAATTCCCTAAATCTTTAAATTGGGAGTTCTCACATTAAAATGTTAATTTCCACCTTCTTTTGACAAAAATACAAATATCTGACAACACTGGGCCTTGGGACCACATTCAGGAGGAATTCAGGACTGGCTGTCCCCTTTAGGTGGGCCACGTACTTTCCAGTTAACCAGAGTCCCTGCTTATCCCTTTTGTGCTACACCCAACCCCTCTGCCTTCCTTATATTACCTGCCTGAGACCAGAGGACAGTGAAAGGTCACTGTCACTTTTCGCCATAAAATTGGCCTCCTCTGCCCAAAGATGCTCAGGAAGGCGACTAAGTTTCATGAGGGCAGGCATTCACTGTGTCCATTTTCTATTGTATCCCTAGCATCTAACATATATCAGGTACTCTGTATGTCTCTGGGATGGATAGATGTAAAGAAGGCAGGAAGGAAGGAAGGAAGGAAGGAAGGAAGGAAGGAAGGAAGGAAGGAAGGAAGGAAGGAAAGAAGGAAAGATCTTGGGCTCCTCATTGGAAAAGAGGAACATATTAAGCACCTCAAAGTCATCAGAAACTATTGCCTTGTTTATGTGGCTCAGGAGAAGTATGGTGGCTCTGTAGCCCAACCACAGAAAGGGTTATCAGCTCACACTATATCCATTGTTCTAAAGACTCTTCCTCCTGAAGAGGAAAGAAGCAAATGAAGGAAAGAGAAGAGGGAATTTCCCAAAGATTTAAAAAAGAGTATATTGGCTAAGAACATGGACTTTGGTGTCAAAAGAACCTGGGTTTGAATCTTGGATCCGCCACTCACTAGCTGTTTGACCTTGGCTAAGCTGCTTGATTTCTCTGGCCCTCAGTTTTCTAATATTTTAAATGGGGATCATGTTTACCTTGTAGGGGTTTGTGAGTACCCGATAAGATGGTGCATGCAAAGCAGTTAGCAGTTAGCAAATAGTAAAGTCTCAATAAACATTGTAGCTATTGGTCCTCACTTGCTACTGAATTATCGGTTTTCTTCTTTTCACTGGATTATTCCCATAAGCATAAAACACACAGTAATAGCTATTAAAAAAAAAAAAAGGATAAGGTAAGAAAATGCTCAAAGAAAAAAAAAATTGTGATGGGGATATGTCAAAAAGACATAGGAGCCAAATGAAAGAGCTCTCAATGGTCAAAGCCGAAACAACTTCAGCAACAAAATAAAATAGTACTAAATTATAACTCAAAGTAAAAATCCATGGGTCCATACTAATATACATGACTGAATGAATAAGTAAATAAGTAAGTAAATGAAGGAGACTAGCTAAATGCAGAAGAATTTCAAATAATTTATGAAGATACTCTGCCCTCAAGGAGGTGGAGCATAGCATTTCTTAAGTTTAGACTGTGCAGAATGACCTCCTTTCAGAGAGTACAGCCTGGAAAGGGGGTAAAAGAGTCACTTTAGAGTAGAGAAGCCTGGAAAACACTATCTTATCCAGATTATCAAGCAGAACATCAACATGGTAAGTCTTCTTGATAGAATGTACTCTTGATGTGATATGATGAGAAGAGTACTTTTTTTTAACATTTTTATTGGAGTATAATTGCTTTACAATAGTGTGTTAGTTTCTGCTGTATAACAAAGTGAATCAGCTATACATATATCCCCATACCTCCTCCCTCTTGCATCTCCCTCCTACCCTCCCTATCCCACCCCTCTAGGTGGACACAAAGCACCGAGCTGATCTCCCTGTGCTATGTGGCTGCTTCCCACTAGCTATCTATTTTACATTTGGTAGTGTGGATATGTCCATGCCACTCTCTCACTTCGTCCCAGCTTACACTTCCCCTTCCCCATGTACTCAAGTCCATTCTCTATGTCTGCGTCTTTACTCCTGTCCTGCCCCTAGGTTCTTCAGAACATTTTTTTTTTTTTTTTAGATTCCATATATATGTGTTAGCATATGGTATTTGTTTTTCTATTTCTGACTTACTTCACTCTGTATGACAGTCTCTAGGTCCATCCACCTCACTACAAATAACTCAATTTCGTTTCTTTTTATGGCTGAGTAATATTCTATTGTATATATGTGCCACATCTTCTTTATTCATTCATCTGTCGATGGACACTTAGGTTGCTTCCATGTCCTGGCTATTGTAAATAGAGCTGCAATGAACATTGTGGTACATGACTCTTTTTGAATTATGGTTTTCTCAGGGTATATGCCCAGTAGTGGGATTGCTGGGTCGTATGGTAGTTCTATTTTTAGTTTTTTGAGGAACCTCCATACTGTTCTCCATAGTGGCTGTATCAATTTACATTCCCACCAACAGTGCAAGAGGGTTCCCTTTTCTCCACACCCTCTCCAGCATTTATTGTTTCTAGATTTTTTGATGATGCCCATTCTGACTGGTGTGAGATGATACCTCATTGTAGTTTTGATTTGCATTTCTCTAATGATTAGTATGTTGAGCATCCTCTCATGTGTTCGTTGGCAGTCTGTATATCTTTTTTGGAGATAAGTCTATTTAGGTCTTCTGCCCATTTTTTGATTGGGTTGTTTGTTTTTTTTGATATTGAGCTGCATGAGCTGCTTGTAAATTTTGGAGATTAATCCTTTGTCAGTTGCTTCGTTTGCAAATATTTTCTCCCCATTCTGAGGGTTGTCTTTTCATCTTGTTTATGGTTTCCTTTGCTGTGCAAAAGCTTTTAAGTTTCATTAGGTCCCATTTGTTTATTTTTGTTTTTATTTCCATTTCTCTAGGAGGTGGGTCAAAGAGGATCTTGCTGTGATGTATGTCATGGAGTGTTCTGCCTATGTTTTCCTCTAAGAGTTTGATAGTGTCTGCCCTTACATTTAGGTCTTTAATCCATTTTGAGTTTATTTTTGTGTATGGTGTTAGGGAGTGTTCTAACTTCATTCTTATACATGTAGCTGTCCAGTTTTCCCAGCACCACTTATTGAAGAGGCTGTCTTTTCTCCATTGTATATTCTTGCCTCCTTTGTCATAGATTAGGTGACCATATGTATGTGGGTTTATCTCTGGGCTTTCTATCCTGTTCTATTGATCTATATTTCTGTTTTGGTGCCAGTACCATACTGTCTTGATTACTGTAGCTTTGTAGTATAGTCTGAAGTCAGGGAACCTGATTCCTCCAGCTCCGTTTTTCTTTCTGAAGATTGCTTTGGCTATTCGGGGTCTTTTGTGTTTCCATATAAATTGTGAAAATTTTTTTCTAGTTCTGTGGAAAATGCCATTGGTAGTTTGATAGGGATTGCATTGAATCTGTACATTACTTTGGGTAGTAGAGTCATTTTCACAATGTTGATTCTTCCAATCCAAGAACATGGTATATCTCTCCATCTGTTTGTATAGTCTTTAATTTCTCTCATCAGTGTCTTATAGTTTTCTGTATACAGGTCTCTTGTCTCTTTAGGTAGGTTTATTCCTAGGTATTTTATTCTTTTTGTTGCAGTGGTAAATGGGAGTGTTTCCTTAATTTCTCTTTCAGATTTTTCATCATTAGTATATAGGAATGCAAGAGATTTCTGGAGCACTTTATTTCTGAGGTCTTCCTCCAAAAAAACCACAGTCCTAATTATGAGGGGAAAAAAAATCACACAAATCCTAATTGAGGGATATTCTACAAAATACTTGACCGGAACTCCTCAAAACTTCCAAGTTCATAAAAAAATTTAAAAAGAGAATACAATGAAATGCTGAAAAACTGTCACAGCCAAGAGAAGCCTAAGGACACGTTACAGTTAATGTACTATGATATCCTGGATGGGATCCCAGAACAGAAAAAGGACATTAGGTAAAAACCAAAGAAATCTGAATAATGGATGGACTTTTGTCAACAATAATGTATCAATATTGGTTCATTAACACATACCATTATACATTAAGAATAGGGGAAACTGGGTGTGAGGTATATGGAAACTCTCTGTTATCTTTACAATTTTTCTATGTATCGAAAACTATTCTAACATTAAAAGTTTATTAAAAATTAAATTCCTGTCATAATAAAATTCAGTGTTTCTCATCTCAATAAATGGAAACTCCATTTTTCCAGTTGCTCAGGCCAAAACTTTTGTTTTTTTTAATATTTATTTATTTATTTACTTTTGGCTGCATTGCGTCTTCGTTGCTGCGCACAGGTTTTCTCTAGTTGCGGCAAGCAGGGGCTACTCTTCATCGCGGTGCGCAGGGGCTACTCTTCGTTGCAGTGTGCAGGCTTCTCATTGCAGTGGCTTCTCTTGTTGTGGAACACAGGCTCCAGGCACGCGGGCTTCAATAGTTGTGGCTCGCGGGCTCTAGAGCACAGGCTCAGTAGTTGTGGTGCATGGGCTTAGTTGCTGCGCGACACGTGGGATCTTCCCGGACCAGAGCTCGAACCGGTGTCCCCTGCATTGGCAGGCAGATACTTAACCACTGTGCCACCAGAGAAGTCCTCAGGCCACAACTTTTAGAGCCATCATTGAGCCCATTCCCTTTTTCCCATGCCATACCCAACATGAAAGCACGCCCTCATCTCAGAGCCTTTTCACTTGATAATCCATCTGTCTGGAATGCACTTCACTCTGACCACACAGCCTCCTCCTCCATATCCTTCGAGTTTCTGCTCAAACGTCAAATTCATCAGTGAGGCCTTCCCTGAAGAGGCCTGTAAGATAAAAGCACACCCAACCACTATGCCTTATCTCCCTCAAACTGACTTACTTTTCTTCATAGAATTCATCACCAGGAGGAAGAGAAAAGCATCCCTAACAGCCAAGAATTTACCTGGCACCATAAGCTGGGCCATGGTATTCTCTTGTTGACCATAAGGAGTTTCACAGAAAAACACCACCAGACAAGGCCACTCTGTGTCTGTGATGGGTCAAGAAAAAAACAAGTCCACTCCCTAATCATGTTTAAACACAGACAAAAATACGAACATGGTCCAAAACACAAAAAAGCCCAACCATCCCCATATTCTGGCTAATATGAGTGGTTGCTGCTGCTTTACCAACTACAGCTCTGGCTTTGCTCCATTCCTCTTGACTCCTGGATAAGAATTATTAAGATACTGTGGTAGACTGAATAATATGCCCCACCCAAGTGGTCCAAATCCTAATCCCAAGAACTTGTGAAAATGTCACCTCATATGGCAAAAGGGAGTTTGCAGATGTGATTAAGTGGAAGATTTTCAGCTGGGCAGATTATCATGAATTATTTAGGTGGGCCCAATATAATTTCAGTGGTCCTTATAAGAGGGAGGGAGTAGGATTAGAGTCAGTGGAGGAGATGTGATGACACCATGCTGCAGACTTTGAAAATGGAGGAAGGGGCCACAAGCCAGGGAATGCAGGCGGCCTCTAGAAGTTGGGAAAGGCAAGAAGACAGATTCTCCCTTGGAGCCTCCAGAAGGAACAACCCCTGCAGATGCCTTGACTTTTAACCCAGTGAGACTGATTGTGTACTTCTGACCTCCTAATATAATGAATATTTGTTGTGCCACTAGGTTTATGGTGATTTGTGACAACAGCAATAGGAAACTAATACAGATACCACTTGCAGAATTATCCCTGCTTCCTTACAGCATTCAGTCTGGAACAAAGCTCCACTTCCTTGAACTCTCCCCCAAATCACCCAACACAACCCCAAATCCTATAATTAGTCCTTTATAACATCTTACTGAGAAGCCCCATGGTCCTCCAGTATACATTCTCCCTCATTGCCGAGGGCCAATAAACCCAACCTTGCTCAACTACAGTTGTGCATCTGGTGGTCTTTGGCTGTAGGGCACTGAAAACCATCTTATGTTCCAAATATTTAACTGTTTGTTTATTGTCTGACTAACCCAGCACTGCATCCCCCAAGCCAGGATGATAGTAACATACAGTAAATAAACCATCAACCATGAATAATAAATTATTATTAAGGATACTCAGACAAATATGATGAAAGGGAAGCCTACTAGAGTGGTATATCAGGTAAGCTAAGCCAGTCAAATGAGTTTATGGTAGGCAAACACTTATTTGCTTAATTTTTTATTTTTGGTCATTAGAAGGGTTCATCAACCCTTCTTTTCTTAGTGAAGTTCCACTAGAAAAATTCTGGCTTTGGAAAAACAGGAAAGCATAAGGTCTATACTGAGAACCTGGCTGGATTAGGGGTGAAGGTGGGCAGGAGTGAGTGACCCAGTGACTTACTGTGGTGGTGATGTCACAGTAACCATTACTATTTATTGACCCTCTTATTACTAGGTACCAGGCACCCTTCATATGCATTGTCTCAGGCAATCCTATAAATCCAAGAGTTAGGTACAACTATTGCTCCATTCTGCTGATGAGCAAACTGAGTCTCAAAAAGATGAAGTGACTGTCCTGAGGTCACACAGCTAACAGGTGACAGAGGCTGGATTTGAACCCAGATGTGCTGGATGCTGAAACTCACGGTCTCAATCATCATGCTATAGCCACCAGAGTCTAGGAAACCTGCCTGTGATGGGACAAGGGATCAAGTAACAGGTCCGTGCTCAGTGAGGAGAATGCCGGGAACACCCAGGCGCTGGTTTCTTAAGCTCACACTTGTCTCGACTCCAGTACAGCGGATGATTGAATGTGAGTTCTCGGAGTTTCCTGCAGAACTCTCTGGCTTGAGTCATTTGTTACCGTATTGTTCACGTACTCATTCATGCAGTTTTTATTCACTGAGTGCCTAGGATATGCTGCCAAATTATTTATAACTGGAAAATATTCCCAGGAGGTCTGCTTTGCCATGGAGATCCAGGAGTGGGCAAGATGACTGCAGCATTCCTTTCCAGCTTTGGGTCGGCTGATCCTGGGTGCTCCTGAAACTGATCAGGTGGCCAGTGAAAGCTTCTGAGTGATGGACGGGACAGATAAGCTCCCGGGTTGCATTTCAGCCCAGCAGACCATGCATCCCAAATGCCTGGCTGGTCATAGGGTTCAGTCCTTGAACGAGGCTGGGGAGTCTTGAAATAGCCCCATGGCGCTCCCTGTGGGGTCTCCAGGAAGCTTTGCTACGGTCCAGTTGGCATTTTCTATAAAGATCTCTTAAATCCAGGCCTTCGTCCTACAGCTAAGACTCTGGGACAGCTGCCCCTGCCAAACAGTGGGGAAGAGATATTGAAGTCACACCATGGGTTGTGCCTGTTTGGTGCTGGCAGAATGATAACTCCATCTGCTGCCTGCTTTTCCTTGGGGGCCACTGCAAGGGCCGTCCTGGAGTCACAATGCTGGAGGACAGCAGCAAGTTCAAGAGCTACTGTATGCAGGGCATGGCAGAAAAAGCCTTCTGTGGCTCTAACCAATTTACTCCTATTGATTTTCAGATCAAAGGGGTTTAGCTCACAAATCAAAAGATGCTTCTCACTCCCTCCTGCTAAGTCTGCAGCCTCTCCCAGAACCTCACCAGTCCTCCTTTGGCCTTGATTAGCCTGGATGCCTCTAGGTTAGCATGGCATGGATGGGGCAGGGATCTGAGGATAATCTGGGCCACATCAGTCAGCGTGCCCGGGGTGGTACTCTGAGGTCCTGGGCCATGAGGCCACGCAGCTCAGTGGCAAGTGTTGGGAGCCTGGGTCCTGACAGCGTTACCACCCACTTGGTTTGTAACCTTTTCCAAGTCATTTTAACTCTCTCAGGGTCTCTTTTTCCCAAAGGGGAATAAGAGCCACGTTAGCCTGATGGTTAAGGAGCAGGGGCTTCAAAAATCAAACAGAACTGGGTTCAAATCCCAACTATGTCCTCTGTGACCTCAGGCAAGTGAGCTCACCTCTCTGAGCCTCCATTTCTGCATGTGAAAAATGGACTTCCGGTAGTTGGGGCCTCCTAGGCCACTGTGAGAAGGAAGCGAGATGAGGCCTTAAAAGCGCTCAGCCTTTCCATGGCGTATCGCAAAATCCACAAACACTACCTGTGATGTTACCCTGAAACCGGGCTTTGGTAAGAATACAACAGAACCATGTGTGTAAAAGCACTTTGAAAAGTACAGAGTAATTATTGGGAATCACATTTTGGAGGTGGGGACTTGGGAGGGGAAGATCTCCTTCAAGAAGGGGTCCAAGGCAGGGCACTCCAGAGCAAGAAGACATGCAAGACCAGAGGAAACCACTGCAGTGCAGGACAAGTGACTTTTCAGGACTCCAGGATGACTTCTAGGTGACACTGATGCTCCCCACCTCACCCCACTGACACCCCCAGAAATGCCTGTTCTGTGCCAGCTCCTGTTATAGATAAGAGCAGGTATAGGTAGCCACGCAGGCAACCCTGTTGTTGGCAGAGCCTTCCAGCTGAGGCAGGGGCTGCTTGATGCTTATCCCAACAACCTCTTCACCTTCCTCCTTTATAACAGGATGCCAGTTGTATTGGGGCAGCAATATTTCCCAGACTCCCTCGGATCTACGTAGAGCCAGGTGACTAAGTTCTGGCCAATAAGATGTAAATGGAAATGTTGTATGGGACTTTTGGAAAGACTCTTTTTGAAGGAAGGCATTCCCACCACCCCACTTTTTTTCCCTCTGTGACCTGGCCCTACAGGTTGGCATGGATAGCTAATGGCTATGGTGCATGAGGTGACTTAGGATGGCCATGCGCTGGGAGGTGGCAAAGCCCTCATTAACAGGCCCAGAGCACCACCTCTGGACTTTTTCTACATGAGAGAATGAGCCCTTGTGTGTTTTAATCTGCAATTTTTTCCAGCTTTTAGATGATGGGAAGGAGTCATACTACCTTGAATTGTTTAAAATTCTGCTCAAGGGCCTAGCATCTGGGTAGGTTATCCCACCTTGAGCTCTGATCCGAGACTCATTTCCAATGGTTTTCAAATCAGCAGGAAACAAGTTTGGGACCTGTTCATCACCCGTACTGGTAAGGTATTGACTAAGGTTCCACCTGTGCCTTGGAGCTAGGAGGGAATGGGGGCTTCTCCACTGAGGCTTCCATCGCCCAGGAAATCCGCAGGGAGAGGACTGCTCTCTCCTGCCTCAATTGGGGAGGGGCAAGCAGTTAGGCTAGGTCCCAAAGAATGAGTAGAATTTCAACGAGCAAAAAAGGAGAAGGGGCACCAGACAAAGGGAATGTGGTAAGCAAATGCACAGGCAGATAATCTTTGGAGAATGATGGAGTAGCATGGGTTACAGACAGCTTTGGAAGTTATACCAGATAATTCAGGCTTTATTGTATAGAACTGTCCCTCTAAGAAGTTCAGTGAGGGATCACTACTTTTTTAAAAAATTGTCTCAAGTCAGAATTGTTAAGAGTGCAATCATAATTTCATAAAAATATTTATTCTATGTATATGCATGTAATACACAGGTTATATATAATACATATATACATAAGTTCTTAAAAGATTGGAATGAGCTAAAAATAGCTAACATATTGAACATTCATTACAGTCTGGGTGTTCTTCATGCATTATTTAATTTGATCCTCATGACAACTCGCCAAGAGAGGTATTATTATTATTATTATTATTATTATTATTATTATTATTATTATTATTATCCCCTCTTTGCTGCTGAGAACTTTACTCACTTGCCCAAGTTCTCACCTTTAATACTTGCCAAGGCCAAGATTTGAACACTGCTGGGTCTGTTTAACTCCAAAATCTACTTCTTCACCACCAAGCTCAACTCCTTCCAAAATGATTCACACCAAAATGTCAACTGTGGTTACTTTCATATGGAGTGATCATAGGTGGCCTTTTTCTATTTTGTACTTTTCCCTATTTTCCTAGTTTTCTACTGGCAAAGTATATTGTTTTTATATTTATATTGTGAAATATTACACATCTAGAAAGACAAATTTGCAGCTTTTGTAGAATAAACACCCACGTAACCACTCCCCATATCTGTATCCCAGAAGTCCCACCGTGTCCTTTCTGACCATAGCCCCATCCCACCTCACTAAAGATAACCATTCTCCTCACCGTCTTGTTGTTCACGCCCTGTTCTTCCTCAAAATCAACACTTAATCATGTATCTCTAAACGACATAGTTTTACTCTTTTTGAATTTTATATAAATAGAATAATATCCTCTGTATTCTGTTGTATCTGGCTCCTTTCACAAAACATTATGTTTTTTTCATAATATGTTATTTAATAACGTACGTTATTAAGAATATGTTGTTTTTATAATCTGAAGGAAAAAAAACATGTGCATTACAAAATATTTTAAAGCTGGAATCACACAAGTGCCTCCAGAGCCAGATACAGTTGATCCCTTCCCAGTGACACCTTCTAAGTAGGATTATATTGCCTTAAAAAATAGGATTTGTTCCCTTTAAAAGCCATGGCCAGAGAAAAGAGGGATCAGGCCCATAGCTGGTCCCGTTCCTCAGTTCTCTCTGCTTGTGCTCCTGGCCGCCCTTCCACCGGGCCGGCTCAGCCAGCTGCTCTAAATGGATTATCCAACTCACTGCCATGATTTCTGAATCACTGCCTAGGTCACCAGTCATGTGTCCTTCTGCCCGGCAGGCACTGTGACTTCTGGGACAGAGGGAAGGGCTTGTGCTGCGTGTGTGGAGGTGCCTGGACTTCTCTGAGGATCACCTAAGATTCCTTTGATTTGGGAGATGTATGGAATCCCCTCCTCTTTCTTCTCCTACTCTTTCTTTTCTTTAAAAATTTAAAGCAATTTTTCATGGAAATTTTCAAACATATGCAAAAGTACAGAGAATAGTATTGATACAATGAACCTCCATGTAACCAATGATCAAAACATGTCCAATCTTTTTTCTTCTATATTGCTCCCCATTTTTCCCCCATTCCTACTGGATTATTCTGAAGCAAATCCAAGAGCTGTCATTCGTGAATACCTTTAAATGATAAGGTCTCTTTTTAAAACCATAGCCAAAACACAAATATCATAATTGCTTAATTTCATCAAATTATCAAACTGGTCTTCAAATTTTCCAATCATTTCAGAAAAGTTTCTTTACAGTTGTTCTGCTCAAATTAGGATCTAAAGTTCCACAAGCTGCATTTGGTTGAAATGTCCCCCTTCCAGGGTTGAATGGTATTTGGAGACTATAAACTGAGTCCTGAGCTTCTCATTGCTATGGAATTGGTCATTGTTCTAGGTTTTGGGGGCTTACAGATGTAGGAAATACAAACAGTGTATTTTGTGTATGTGTATATGTGTATTTTAAAAGGGAAAATATATCATAAATCTAAACTATTTCCAAATCAAATTTTAAACTACAGAATTTTTATTTGAAGTCTTAAATTTATATTTGCATCTTTTCTTTCATGCTGAAAATCTTGGTTTCTAATAACATCATTACTTATTTATTTTACTCTGTGTGTGTGTGTGTGTGTGTGTGTGAGAGAGAGAGAGAGAGAGAGAGAGAGAGGGAGGGAGAAAGAGAGAGAAATAGTTTTAAATAATCATACTAATAATATTTCTAATGATATTTTTACTGAAAAAAGTTTAAGATCTATTTTTTAGTTATTTTGTCCTTAGGATATGTTCTTCTAGGTGTGTACAGTTAAATACTGTGTTTTAAAAGTCCTATGAAATAATTTCTTTTTGTGCGCCTCCAACTTGGTATACAATCAGGTTCCAACGTTTCATGTTTCGTTCAGTGTTCAGGGATTGTTATTTTCATCTTTCAGTTACTTTGGGGCTTTTTTCCCTTTTTCTCAGTTCATTTTGTTTTGTAATCATGTAAAATACGTACACTGTTTCAAAGTCAAATCTACAGAAAAGGTACATTCTGAAAAGTCCAGCTTTGGACCCTGTCCCCCAAACCTATTCCTTCTCCCCCATAGGTAACCAGTTTATTACTATCATCATGATTTTATTACTTCATCTGTTAATATTAAAGAATAAATTTCTAAGTGCCAAAGACTCCTTTTTAAACAGTAATCACAGAATGCTTTTTTAATGAACAGCATGGCTGTATGTTTCTTTTAAGATCTTTCGTGTGAGGATTTCTGAGCGTTCAGAGTCACTCCCAAGAAGACAGACCCACTTTTATAAATAACGAAACAGGAAAAAGAATAAGAAATTTTCCCAAAAGCACACAGCAAATTCAGCAAAGAAAGATTCTCACTGGCTACTTTTTAGGCACTAATCTAGCCAACGGAATATACAGACCAGACCCACCTGAGATAGTCTGCTTCTCTAAGCCTAAAAGCACACATGTGTTTTTACAAGCTCCCTAAGTTTTTCTAAGAGGCAGCCCTGGTGGATAACACCAATATAAGCCAGTGACAGCCAATCAGGCTTCTTTTTGTAAATCTTGAAGCAATTTCTTGTGGCAGGAACAGATCTTGTATCCCAGATCAGGCCTGACTGCAAGAAACATTACCTTGTTTTTCTTTAATGTAACTTAATCTCTACTTTGATCTCTCACCCCACCAGAGAACAAATACCAAATCGTGGCCAAATTGAGGATCCCAGCTCCACTTCCCCACATACTTGCATCTAAGTTCCCAGGAGTGTCTAGGGCTGGGGGTGGAGTAAGGTCCAATTCTGGATGTCCCCCATCCACTCAGGCCTCCTCGGATTCAGCCATTACCCCAACCACCTTCATCAATGGTCCACACAGAAGACGGCCCAGAAAACTCACCTGGCCCCAGGATCGGTCAGTTTCAACAACTCCTTGGCCAGCTCGGATGCTATGCCCACAGCACCAAAGTCATCTCACTGCCCCTCACCTTTGGAGGCCCTGTCGGCCTAGAATTACCATGCAGCCCTTTCTTTTCTGGAGCTCCATGGGGAAATGGGACACACATCGCTGAGATTCTTGATTCTGCAAACTGACTTGGGGTTCTTGCCACACCCTCCTGCCCTAACCAGGACTTGGCCCAGGGAGCAGAGTGCAGGGTCCTCTTCCCAGTGAGCCACTAACTTCTATGCACTTGTCTCTTCTCCCTCTGACAGCCCAAGGAATCTTTCTTTATTTAGACTGAGGCTGAAGAATCCTTGTTCTTAGTTATCCAACATTCTCTCATCCTTTTATCGGAACTTGGAGTTCATTTTGTTCCCCTAACGCCAAGGCTTTTGAATGCAAAAATCCCTGAGGCAGGTCCATTTTCTTTTGCTGTTAAATCCCTTTTCAGGGCTATCACACTGCACAGTTCAGGGAGCACCATGGAACTTATGCAGTGCACAACCTGAACAGCTGTATGCATATCCACAGCTGTATGGGTTGCAAAATATTGACCACACAGTTGTACAGTCTGAATGGGGAGGAAAAAAAAATGCCATGGGGAAATAACATTAGTTAATGTTTCAAAAATACTGCCCTGCCACTTAAGAAAGCTCCAGAAGAAGGAGGTACCCATGAGGCTGGATTGTTACTTGGAAGTTAGACTGGAACAGAATATTAAAGGTGTCTGTGAACCTTCATCCCCCTGCTTGACCAAATCCTTTCCCCAGTCTTATCACCTCGGTGTACCAAGGAAAATCTCACCCTGCTGCATCTGAGCCCCAAACAACCTGGAATCCAAGAGGATAAGATGAAGACGCCACAAATACAATCAGTGGAAGTCCTTAAAGATCCCTTCCCAGAGAGAGGGAAGCACAGAGTCCTGGCATAATGGGGCACTTGGACAAAGTCAGTTCTCACTGGTGAGTTTCCAAACACTAGCACAATTCAAAAGGAGCTCCTTAAAATTTATCTGATCTCTGGTCTGTTCCTAGTCCCCAAGTTCTAAGATTCAGCCTGTTACCATGGCAGCTACCGCCCGATTGAAATGTTCACATTTATAGAAACTGGCTAAAGCATTTGAATCTGACAGGGCTGGCACACCAAGCAGAGAATGTCATTCCCCCAGACACATAGGATGCTTTATCCAGAAACCATGGAAGTACTGGACTTGAAACCGAGCAGGACCCTTCCGGACCCTCTCTGGTATACAAGCCCCCGATGTCTTCCATCTCTTGAGATAAAAGGCTTCAGGCTTCCCCTGAATCTCAAAAGGCTGGCTCAAGAATTAATGATTAGGAAAATGTGAATGTGTTGTTACAAGAATAGCTGTTGGGCCAGGAAACTGGTAGTAATTTAAACAGTAGATCAGCCATACAGCAGAGTCACAGGACCTTTAGTTCCTCCCTGAAGAACATAGATAACAACGTCTGATGCACACTCCTAAGCTGTTTTTACAGAAACCAGACACCCACCAAATGAAAACTGCTGACCACAAGCACACAGACCCCAGACCAGTTGGGACCAGAAGGTTGATGATGTTGACTTCTGAACCATCACCCTGTTACCTCACCACCAAGCAATCAGAGGAACATCCACGAGCTGATCAGGCACCCTGCAACCCACACCCCTAATGTTGCTTTTAAAAACCCTTCCCTGAAAGCCATTGGGGAGTTCAGGTCTTTTGAGGACTAGCTGCTTGTTCTCCTCGCTTGGTACCCTGCAATAAACGCTGTACTTTCCTTCACCACAACCTGATGTCAGTAGATTGGCTTTGCTGCCCATCAGGCAAGCAGATCCAAATCCAGGTTCAGTAATAGCCAGGGAGACAGAACCTGAGACTCCAGGCCCTGACACAAATTACCCACGTGACTGTGGGCAGGCATCCCGCCCAAGAGATGTCCCCTGCTGACACTTAATGGTTCCTATTTCATCATTAATCCATTCACTCAACAGTACTGAACACCTTCTCTGTGTCAGGCAAGGCACTGAGGATAAATGGTGAGCCTTGCAGAGTCCCTGGGTTCACCCAGGCAGTGTAGTCGGTGAGGCCCACAAGAAAACAGAGAATTACAGTGCAGCGTGAGAAAAATGATGAGAACAGAAGCATGGGGGCAGGGAGGCACCAGACTGGGGAGGGGGTAGTGGGTGCCCCCTTGCCAGGCAAAACCTAAGCTGAGTCTTGAAGGCTGGGCAAGAGTTAGCTAGGATGGGGTGAGCAAACGGATAGAACGAAGGAAAGGTGCTCCAGGCAGAGAGAACAGCATACGCAAAAGCCCAGAGATAGGAGAGAGCATTCAGGGTGCAGCAAGCAGTTCAATGCAGCTGCAGCGTGGAGAATGAGGGTGAAAGAGAGGAGAAATGCAGCTCAAGAAGAAAGCAAGGGCAAGAAAGGGAATGTCCCTTGGTTTTCCATGGGCTTCCAGCTGCCCAACTCTCCTTTAAAATCGAACAGCACAGGTCCATCCATGTTGCTGCAAATGGCATTATTTTGTTCTTTTTTAGAGATTGTCATACTGAGTGAAGTAAGTCAGACAGAGAAAGACAAGTATCGTATGATATCACTTATATGTGGAATCTAAAAAAAGGCTACAGATGAACTTATCTACAAAACAGAAATAGAGTTACAGATGTAGAAAATCTGTATGCCTGAAACTAACGCAAGATTGCAAATCAACTATACCCCGATAAAAATTAAAAAAAAAAAATTAAACAGCACAGGAAGAGATTAGTTGAGAAGTGGCTCTGCATCTGGGGAAGGAGGGACAGTGCCCCTGAGGTGAAGGGTGCTGAAGGAGGACAGAGGGGGGAACCGTGGCCACACCTTCCCGATGCCCATCAGCCCAGCCAGCCCCAACTCCTGTTCCACCAAGCACTGCTCTCTCCTCAGAGAATCACCACTGCTCAGACCCCCTGGAACACGCCTTTTCAACTTCTCAGTCATTCCATTCAGCTCTTCTAGGAGATGAATAACAATTTATTGCACATCAACTTGGGCTTGGCACTGTACTCAGTACTTCACATGCAAAATTCATTCATTCCAAAAATAATGTTTGTGTTCCTTCTATGCAACAGACAATATAATTCAGATACTGGGGACATGGTCATGAACAAAATAAACTCCTAGCCCTCCAGGAACTTATATTCTCAGGATGGGGTGGGGCTAGAAGAGAAACAAAAGCAAATAGACATGTCTGATGTCAGGAAGACACAGTGGTCTAAGAAAAATAAAACCCAGTAAAGTGACAGAGAGTGATAGACAGGGGATGGTCAGAAAGGGGCCTGACCATCAGAACCAAGACCTGAGGGAACTGAGGAAGTGAATCATATGGAAATCTGGAGGAATAATGTATCACACTGAGGGAATAGCAAGTGCAAAGGTCCTGTAGTGGACATGCCACTGACACATTCCATCAGTGAGGCTGGGGGAGCAGGAGGGGACCAGGCCAGATCAATGGAAGAGAATCAGATTGTTATCACTGTAACATGAAAAAGTCAAGCACTCTTGTTGTTCCAACATTACAGACAAAGAAACTGAGGGTAAGTAATACGCACAGTGTCTCAAACGTTTTCTAGACAGAGCTGGGAATCAAACCCAGCCGCTCAATCTTTAGAACATGTGCCCTTAATTGCTCCCTTAGAATGTCTTGTCAAGAAGCTGTAGGTAACTAGAACAGATCAATAAGACTCCAGCCCGCCAAAGTTACCCAAAGCCCCAGCGATTCCACGCCTAAAATTGTAGGGGATTTTCAAGGACTTGAACAAAGATTTAGCTACTTTTTTATAATAGCAAAATAACCGGAAACAATACCTTTTCCCTAATAAGAAGGAACTGGTGAATAAAGAAGTTACGATACATGCATGTAAAGAGTGTCTCATGCATGGTCATTTTAAAAGACGTGGAAGAATATGCAATGACATGGAAAGATGGTCGAACTATGTCATTGAAACGAAGCCATATGCACAGTAGGATCCCATTTTTGTAATAAATAAATAATGTGTGAATATATGCATAGGCAAAAGGCTGGAAGGAATTAAATCAAAATGTTGATAAATCGCTAACGCAGGGGGTAGGATTGTGGGTGGTTTTTCTTTTTGTTTAGCAGCATTCACTACGATGAATATAAATTATTTTTGCTCAGAAAAAGTTTACACGTATACAAACACACAGAAAGCTGGCCAGAAAGCTTCCTGGGCTGGCGGCCACTGGGTGGCACCAACCTGGGCTCCTCTACCCCCCACCCAACTCCCTGAGGTGTGCAGAAAGCAAGGATCCGCCAGGTCCCCATCAGAATCACGTTCAGGTTGGAGACCCTCATCATGCAGCAGCTCCCTGGCCTGAGCTGGAAAATTCAGGGGCATACTGACAGCCTCACCTCACTCCTCAACAAAGCCTTCAGTATCCAAAGCTGGGGGAGGGCTCCAAGCCCGAGGGCAGACAGTGGCGGCAGCACACAGGTCAGGGTGCTGGAGCGGCAGGGTAATTGACACTTCACTTGTCAAAAAATCCGGTGCTATTTTTAAAATCATTCCACCGCATAGTTTCACAAAGGATTCCAGGAGTCCTGCTCAGTCCACCCAGTGCTTTAGGAAGGCAAATGAACCGATTAATGATTTAGTAGTAATCACCCAGAACTTCAGAGGAGATGTATCACCCCAGCCCCACCGCAGGGATTCGTTTGCTACTCTTCTTTCTGGAGATGGAGGGGAGTTAAGCCAACCAGAACTTTCTTACCTGCACTGTGTTTGCTTTCACCCTGGAAGACACCTGGAGCCATTCATTTACCAGGCCCTGGCTTCGGTGAACAGTTCAGCATAGAGGCTTCAGAGCCAGGCGGCCGGCCCTGCCACTCACCAGCATGTTACCTTGGGCGGGCTGCTTAACCTCTCTGTACCTCAGGTTCTTTGTTTATAAAAATGAGGATATGACAGAGCACTGAGCGTCCAGGGCTGTTGTCTTTAGTCTAAAGCCAGCAAACTATGGCCCCCAGACTAAATACAGCCCACCTCCTGCTTCTTTAAATAAAGTTTTATTAGAACACAGCCAGGCACATTCATTCACAGAATGCCTATGGGTGTTGTCGAACTAGGATGGCAGAGGTGAGTGGCTATGACAGACGATAAGGCCCACGGAGTCTAAAATATGTATTAAATATTTATTATCTGGTCCTTTTATTGCCGACCCCAGCTTAGGTTAGAGTCTCCCAGAAGTGGAACAAGGATTTGGGGACAGTGATTTATCAAGGAAATGATGCCAGGAGGAACCAGTAAGGGGGTGAAGGGAGCAGGATGGGGAAAGGGAGGAGGCCAAGCCAGGGCATGACGTCAGGTAAAGCCTCAGCCTGGGGACTTCCCTGGTGGTCCAGCGGTAAAGAATCTGCCTTCCAATGCAGGGGATGAAGGTTCGATCCCTCGTCAGGGAACTAAGATATCGCATGCCTCGGGGCAACTAAGCCCACGTGCCACAACTACTGAACTCGCGCACCTCAAGGAGAAAGCCCGTGTGCCACAAACTACAGAGCTCACGCGCTCTGGAGCCCATGCCACAACTAGAGACAGAAAACCCACACGCCACAACCAGAGAGAAATCTGCGCACTGCAACGAAAGACCCCGCATGCCGCAAAGAAGATCCCACATGCCGCAACAAAGACCTGAAGCAGCCAAAATAAATAAATAAATAAATAAATATTTTTAAATAAATAAATAAAATTATTAAAGCCTCAGCCTGACTTGACCCCACACGAGCAGTTCCCTTGCAGGTGAAGTGGTTCAGGCGGTCCCTGAGGAAGAGAACAGGTGTGAGCTACTAGAAGCAAAGCCCACAGAAGCTATCCCAGGCACAGGGCACTGTGTCAAGCACTTTGGGTACATTATAACGTTGACTCCTCGCCGCAGTGATAGGAGGTGGGAAGTACGTGATGCCCACATCACAGCTGAGAGTTAGAGGAGGTAATCCATGTGGGATGCTCAGCCCATCACCCACCACAGAGGAAGAGGTATTACTGTATCCTGGGTCTGGTCTTGTGCTGAATTCTGGGGCCGCAGAGACAAATAAAACAAGTCTAGGATCCACGTGACTGGTCATGGGGCATCTAGCACGTAACTTCCACCAGAGCCCTACTTAGTGCTCCTATCAGGGAGGTTGGAGGAGGTGATGCTGGGACGGAGTCTCGAAGGAGACATAGCAGTTGCCAGGTGGGGGAATGAGCTTTCCAACACACAATACAACATATGCAAGGGCTTGGCCCCAGGGAACAACACACACTCTGGCAACTGCAAGGAGTTTGGTGGGGGTGGATGAAGGCCGCGTGGGGGGCAGTGGGAGATGAGACCGGGGGCATGGAGGCCACGCAGGAAGCAGATCTTGGATGATGGAGAGTCCATGCAGATTTCAAATGGGGAGTTCTGTGGTTCGGCTGGAGTGTTAGTTTTCTGGGGCTGCCATAACAAAACATCACAGACTGCATGGCTTACACAAGAGAAACTTATTTTCTCATAGTTCTGGAAGCCAGAAGTCCAAGATCCAGGTGTTGGCAGGGTTGGTTTCATTCTGACCTCTCTGTGGCTTGTAGGTGGCCGCCTTCTTGCTATGTCCTCACGTGGTCTTTCCTCTGAGCACCCCTGGTGTGTGTGTGTGTGTGTGTGTGTGTGTTTGTGTGTGTGTGTGTGTGTGTCTCTCTCTCTCTCTTTCTGGTGCCTCTTCTTAGAAAGACACCAGTCAGATTGGATTAGAGCCCACCCTAAGGGCCTCATTTTAACTTAATTACCTCTTTAAAGGTCCTATCCCCAAATACAGTCACAGTCTGAGGTACTGAGGTTAGGACTTCAACATATGAATGGGGGACGGGGTGGGGATGGGGGAGACACAGTTCAGCCCATACCAGCAGGCAGTTCAGAAAGCTCTCCCTGGTTCTGGTAGAGAGGGCAGCCTGGAGAAACCAGAGGCGGCAGGCTGGATGAAACCCATTGTAGCTCTCCAGCCACTTAGGGCCTGGAGTCAGGATGGCTGAGTCCGCAGTCTGGGGGATGGCTGAGCAGCGGTGGCCAAGCTGCACTCGTCCTGCCCTCCGGCTGCGACTGACCTTCAGTTCCAGGTAGCAGAGAGAAGAGGAGGACAAAGGTATGCTTCTGCATAAAGGCAAGCAGCTGGTACCCAGAGCACCAGAGCCTGCAGAGCAAGTGTCAAGGACAACACAGGCACAAAGCCAGCTGTCACCTGTCCCCTGGCCACACCATGGGGGCTTGACCTCCTGGGCAGCACCTGGTGGGATGTGGTGCCCCCATTGTCCTGACTTGTTCACATACTCCATGTCCTCCCAGCACTATCTGGTCATCAAAGAAGCCTTGTACCATCCGGGTTGAGAGTTCACATCAGGAAGCATCACACGTTCTCTAACCCGCCCTCGGAAGTCCCAGGGGCCACTAAGGAGGACTCACACTGCTCATTCCCAGGTGAGTCCTTCCCAAGGGAGCTACTGATCTATTTATTCCTTCAGTTCAATCTCCTGGGAGAAGGAGGGCACAATACATTAAGTCACCAACACCTTAGGGTGAATTTATTAATCAGATTCTTCCCTCTGCCTTAGCCAGGTGTTAAGAAAGTACCAAGCATTTGAAGGGGAGGGTTATTAAAAAGAGATGGAATTGTGGAGGAAAAGCAAATGTAAGCGGGGAGAAGCAACGTTCCTTCTACCCAGTCTTGGTCAGCCTGATGCTCTGGGTCAGAAGTCAGCCAACTTTTTCTGAAAAGGGTCAGACAGTAAACATTTTTGGCTTTTCTGGCCATAGAGTCTCTGTTGCAATCCCTGGACTCTGCCATCGTAGCACGAGGGCAGCCGTAGACACCAAGTAAATGAATAGGCGGGGCTGTGTCCCACTAAAACCTTACTTACGGACACTGAAATTTATCATTTTCATAAAATATTCTTCTTCTAATTTTTTCCCAACCACTTACAATGTAAAAACCATGCTTAGTTTGCAGGCTATGCAAACATAGGAGGTGGCTGGATTTTGCCTGAGAGCCGTAGCTCGCAGCTCCCTGTCCTTCATGAGACAGAATTTGCACCGTTCCCATCTTGTCAAACCGTCCTCTCCTCAAGGACAAGCCCTTGGTCATTCATTGCTGCTCGCCATCCTTACCTCCCCTCTCCAGCCGTCAAGAAAAAAAAAGCGGCTCCTTGTTCTGTGTGCTCTGTCCATGATCCCTGGGGATCTGCTTTCAAATGTGGAGGAGAAGACAGGGTGACAAATGGGCTGGCATGCAGGCAAGCCACCAGCCGCAGGCTGCTGCAGAACAGTGGCTTCGGATTCATGCCAGCTGACTCAGGGTGGGTTCCATCTGCCTACCCCTCCCCAGCCCACATGTGATGTATCAGGCCCCGAGGGTTCCATCTGTCACACTTCTGGGCCACTCTTTATAGGCACCTCTCCCAAATTACCAAAGGTATTTTTTATTATTATTATTATTATCATTATTATGACATCTGACTTTAGACGAACCATCCCCATTAATAAAACAACACTCACTTCGTACTGGGTACTCGGTCTGTGCAGGTGCCATATAAACCTTCTGTGGCTAATATTCCCTGAATGCGCCAGGCTCTGTTGTAAGTGCTTTGCATGTACTTGGGGCTCTCAGGAACCCACGGCTTCAGTACCAGCGTTATTTTCATCTTATGGATGAGAAAACTGAGCCGAGAGGGGTTAACAACACACCCAAGACACACAGCTGGTCGGATCTATCTGACTCTAAAGCCAGGTTCTCTGTCACCGGCTCCCCCAGCCCTCTCTATCTCACAGCCACACTCCAACATGGTATCATGATCCCAATTCCTCAGATGTAGAAACAGAACCCCTGAGAAGTTAACGTCTTGGTCCAAGTTAATGTAGCTAATAAATGGCGGTGCTAGAACCCTTCGTTAGAACCACTGACATGCTGGAAATATCCTGCCCTCTTGTGAAAACACAACATTTCTAGATAGTGTCAGAAACCAGAGTCCTAGACTGAGAGTGGGGCTTTCCAACAAGTGGTAAGAGAGGAACCTTAGCCTGAGAGCGTGTCTTAGGTCTGATGTAAAAGCAGAGCCCACGACAGGGATTCTGCGCAGGTGAGTTATTGAGGTGAGGGCACCCAGGAGGAACCCTGAGGAGCCAGGGGAGAAGGTACAGGTTCAGCTGAAGTCTGGCCTCAGCCTGATCTCTGGGGAGCTCTGGAGCATGAATGGGCCACAGAGTCCTCTCGCCCTAAGGCAAGGGGCCAGGCTGAGATATGCTGTATCTGCCAGTCATTGGCTATGGGTTGTCCCACGGTGGGGTAGGGGAGCATCTCTGGGCAAGGTGGCAATTCTCCAGAGAACAGTGCAGCTTTGAGCCCTAGCAGTCAACCCTCACAGCAGACAGTGGGCACAGTACCATCGTTTGAAGGGTCCTCAGCAGGGCGCAATTGGCATCTACTATGGGCAAGTGACCCTGTAGGCGCAGACCTCATTATCTGTCTCTGTGACTCCTGGAAAACCACATTCCCTTCCCTCCCCTCCCCTTTCTCCCCCTGTTCCTCTCTTGCTTTTGGACCTCCTCCTTTGTCACCCTCCAGCACTGGCTGGGCTGGGCTTGGCCCGGGCTTCTGGCTCCTGTATCAAACCATCAGCAATCACAGCCAGAGCTGAAGGTTCCAGGAAGCGCCCCAGTGTGGCTCCTTCCGGCCTGGGCCTGCTCCTTGCCCACCGCCCAGCCCCATCCTGTGTTCTGCCTGTGAGGGGATCCCCACTGACGTGATGGGGAAAGCAGGGCAGGGAAGCAGCTATGAGCCAAGCCTGGGAATTAATGAATGAGGGAGAGGACGAGAGCCAGACAGCTCCTTCTCGCCAGACGGTGCTTCAGCCGCCAGCAGGGCAAGCAGCTGCCCTCCTGCGGGTGACCCTCGGGGGCCCGTTGCCTGGCACTTGATTGCCAAGAGTTGAGCTGGCCAGGTCCATGCAAGGGCTCATTTCTAGAGCTTTCAGAGGGTCGTAATTCTCTAAGTAGAAATATCCTCTTCCTCTCTGCTGCCCTTCATTCATTCATTCATTCATTCACTTAGCAATTATTCATTGAGCACATATGGGCCACAAACTGTGCTGAGAGCCAGGAAAAAGTGATGAACAAAATAGACAAGGTCCCTACCTCCATTCTAGTGGGGGTGACAGAGAAGAACTGAGCATGGTGGGGTCACAAATCACTCAGATAGATGCACAAGGAAGATACAGTTTCTTGGTCCTGTCTTCCTCAAATGCCTCCACCCTGCCAGGCAGTAGGGGGGCCGGAATGGGGGAACACACTTTAAAATTGCCAATTTATGGGAATTCCCTGGTGGTCCAGTGGTTAGGACTTCGCTTTCCAATGCAGGGGGTGTGGGTTCGATCCCTGCTCGGGGAGCTAAAATCCTACATGCTTCGCAGCCAAAAAACCAAAACATAAAACAGAAGCAATATGGTACCAAATTCAATAAAGACTTAAAAAAAAAAAATTGCCTATTTATGGTACCACCATGCTGTTTTGCTCAGAAGGGCACTTTTGGAGAATCTGGTTTCCTTTGGAGAAATGTTCAGTCTTTTCCATCCTCTCCTCACCTCCTTCTCCAGGGTGGTGTCTGAGCGTGAGGGAGGGCAGTGATAACTGGATAACTAACGGTGGGGGGATGGAGGTCACTTGGAGGAACACTGGGTCCTCCCTGCTGGCCGCTGCTCCGGAGTGGCTGGCCTGGTCTCTCACTGGCTGGACTGCTGTGATGCACCTGTCCTGTCTGGGGCATAGCAGCTGCTCCTGGGGTCCCACTCCATCCCCTTCCCTAACCAGGGCTCCCACCTCACAGCTGCTGCAGGTGTTGGCTGCTACCTGTCACACCTGCACCCTTCTCCAGGGATTGCCCTTGACGGAAGGAAGGTGGCCACCTCCACTGGAGATGGACCCTGGCCAACGCCTACCTCTCCGGGGTCACCATCCCACCACACACCCCACCCGCCCTATGCTCCAATCCCACCAGTCTTCTTACAGTTCCTCCACCACGGAGCATGGGGTTCAAATCCCAGGAATGCTCCCCTCCTCCCTTCTCCCGGTTAATTCCCTCTCAGAATGACCTCCCTTAAACACTAGATATTTACGGGACTCTTGTTAAAAACTGTTTTCCCTTCTATGTTCCATTATGTGGTTTGATCACTATCTGTCTCCCCCACTCGACTTTAAACTCCTGAAGGGAGGGACTATTTCTGTTTTTCTAACCAGTGACTCCCTAAGGCCTACTACAGTGCCTGGCACAAAGCCGATGGTTATTAAATATTTTTCCGAGGGCATGAATAATTCAGTTTTAAACGAGCTTATGAATGAATGGAATGCAACCCTGACCTCTGAGCACCTCACTCCAACATCCCTGCTACACACTGGAAAATCCTGGAAGTGGGACACTGCTCCTCTAGGGACACTTTACCTATCCTTGGTGAAAGGATACAAATTCTCAGCCACCAGGAAGTCCCATTCTGGCAGGAAATGGAGCAGGTTTGTTTGCAAATCAAGCCCAGGGCTCCCTGCCAGGCCCCCACGCAGAGGCCAAGCCAGCCTCACACAGAGGCCCTGCAGGTTTGGATTCATTTGCAGTTATATTTCCCTCTGCCGGCCTTGCCTGAGCCTTATCTTACTCGATCTCCTTCACCCCGGTCCTTTAGTGATCTTCTCTAACCTTCTGGAGAGAGGAATTATCAGCTCCCAGCTCAGCTCAGAGAAGATGAAGAGACTCTTGTAGATTCATAAAGCAAATTGGTGGACATAGAATTCAGTTACTCTGAGATTCCACCCAGTGATAAAAAGAATAAAAGCAGCCAATATCTATCTACTCTGTGCCAGACACTATGCAGAGTAATTTACATGCATCATTTTACTGAATCATTACAGTTCTTCTGCGTAGGTTCTATTAGTAGTGTTCCTGTTTCATAGGAGAAGAAACTGAGGCTTTAAGAGGTTAGAGAGAGACTAAAATTCATTCTACTTGGCCAGGAATCAGCAAACTATGTCCCAGGCCAAATCTGGCCCAGTGCATGTTTTTGTAAATAAAGTTTTATTGAAACAGAGCCATGTTTGTTTACATATTGTCCTTCGCTGCTTTTGTGCTACAATGGCAGAGTTGAGTAGCTGAGACTGACACTCTGGCCTGAAAAGCTAAAAAAATTTACTATATGGTCCTTTACAAAAAAAAAGTTTGCCAACCCCTGTTCTAGATGACACCCCCTTCCCCAGCTCTTTTGCATTTGGACTCACTGGTCAGAGTGCTTTTTACCCAGGTTTACAGCAAACATGTTCCACTGCCTATTTGAGTTTTCCACGTTGAGCACCCAAGACTAAAGGTGTTCATTAATGCCACTGTGCCCACAACTCCCTCTAAGGGAAACAGCCACTTCTCTGCACTGCCCCCCGCTCCGCTCCCCTCACCCCCTTCTGACTGGATCCACAGCTGATGGGATCAAGGGGTGGGTGCCATCCACAGCTGGGTGGCAACTTATGATTTGAATGGCCTGACATAAAGAGATGAACTAGACCGATCAGATCCTTCTCTTGGGATTTGGGAAAGGGAAACAAACAGAGGGGAAACGGAAGCTGTGACTCTTGAGGACAAGTCAAGGCCAGGTGGCTATGATAGGCAAGGAAAGGCAAAGTCGTGAGGACAGGTGCTGTGGGAGAGAAGAAACTGGACAAACTGTGCAGATGGAGACAGAATCTGAGCAGGAGTGGCTTGCTGCCCTAAGAAAAAAGGAAAGAGAGGAGCCTTGGTCCCTGAAGGTTTCCCAAGTCCAGGTCTCATGAGAACAACTGTCCTCTTCTTGGATTATTAGTTAGGATTTTTTGGTTACAAATGAAAGAAAATCTAATATAAATGGGCTTAAACACCAATGGTTATATATCAACTCATATAACTGAAAAGTTCAAGGTACTTCAGGCTCAGCTTGATCCAGCAGCTCAAATGATGTTACATGTGACCCAATTTCTTGCAGTCTCTCTGTCTTGCCTTTTGTGATTGGACTGCATCCTCAGTCTCCACCCTGTGCCCTTCTCCATCTTGGGCCACTCTAGACTCTCACTCATGGTGTCAAGGTGGCTGCAGCAATTCCAGACCTCACAGCTGCATACCAGTCTGTTTGCCGTAGAGACGGCATCCCTTCCAGCAGCTCCTTCCCACTCTGGGATGCGATCTCTTACTTCCTATCCTTGACTGCACTTTGGCCGGGGGGTGGGCTGCACTGACTCAATGAGACCCCTAGCATCTGCCTTCAGTTTCCTCACCTATAATAACAACATTTGAGTGCTTCATATGTTCCAGGCCCTACATCACTCTTTACATGCTTTCCAACTCTTAATGCTCATAAAGGTCATATGAGGAAGTTACTAGATCTTACCAACGAGGAAAGGAAAGCTCAGAGAGGTTGGAAGCTTTGCCAAGGGTCACACAGCCATCACATGGCAGAACTGCTGATTAGCAGCAAAACCAAGAGCTAAAAGGGTCCTGTGGGATCCTGAAGCCTGAGCTCTCAGTCTCTTCTGTGTCCCTACCTATTGGGGGAGGGTGTCACTCAACAGCCCCCAGTTACTGTCATTCCACCTCCTATTGCTATCCTGGTGACCCAAATCCTTTGCTCAGAGGGGAGTATTTTGTCCACAGATTCTCAGGCTTCAGACTGAGTTTATTCAGAAGTCCTGCTCCCACCTCTGGGTTCCTCTGGACTCTATTCTCCCTCCACCTGATTCGTTTCCATGGAAACTGCTGGGCTCCCGCATCCTTTTCATCCTTCTTTCTGGGAAGCAAGGCCAGCTCTCCGGCACCCCAGTAACCAGGCCTAACCATTTTAAAGACCAAAGAGGCAATATCTGGAAGAAATATTTCCAGGCAGAGGGAGGGACCAAGCAGGGTTTCTGATTTTTTCTTTGATGTTCTCCAAAATAACACCAGGTGCTCTGAGCAGCTCTGCCAATTACCTCAGCCCAGTGGATACCGGCTAGCAAGTTGTTTGTCATCTGTTCTCCTGCATCTCACCACCTCACAGTCAGCAGGCTTCCCTCCCTTCTTGGGGGAGCAAGTCTGGGGTCTGAGGCAGAGGGCAAGTCTTCTTGCCAATCCTTGGTACTGGATTGCAGCCCTCATGATGCAGCTGGTGGCGCGGGGGTGCAAAAGGAAGGATGGCACCCAGTCTGCCCCTTCTGGGGAAGGAGGAACCAGCCATCAGCTGAACTCCTAGGCATCTCAGAAACAGCAGACGTGGTGTCATCCCTTGCCACTAGGAGGCTCCCTGCAGTTCCAGTGGTCAGGACATGGGAAGAACTTTGTACATATTGTCCAGGGCCTTAGCGCCTGGTCCACAAGGACTCCATAGACCAGAGGAGCCAAAATGTTCCCTATCTCCCACCCGTGGTCTTGGGTGTTCATCTCTCTGAGCTTTGGTTTCCTTATCTTCAAAATAGGCCCAATTCTCGCACTGATAGGCTAGTTGTGAGGACCTAACCAAGCAAGACACAGTAAAAGCCCTCTTTTTAAAGTCAACTAAAGGTATCCTTGTGGTCATCATCATTGTTGTCATCGTTATAAACACGTGGGGAGATCCTGGAGGAGTAGCAGAACCTCAGACATCCAAAAATAATTACAAAGGTCTCAATTCATTGACACATAAACATAAAAGGATTTTGTTTCTATAGTCACTGCTTTCAAATATGCTCACTGAAACTCTTTCCCATTCCTGAGAGATTTCTGGATCCATGTTTTTCTTCTCACATTCAGGTATTTAAACTTGGTCAGGTCCAGCTTAAAACTCCAGTTTTTTCTCCTATTCAAAGCTCTCCTCCTCCCCCCGCTACAGACTAGAGTCTTGGCTTGGGGCTGAGCATGGAGAGGAGGGGTGGGCTGGCTCTGAGACATCTCCTCCCTCGGTGGGCAGGGGCCGGGGCAGGGAGGAGATCTTCTTACCCATCTGGTCACCTCGGGTTGTGGGAACTACAGCTGGTCTCTGGGGAGTTCGAGGGCACCTTGCACGGTAGAATGAAGGCTTTCTTGGAGCCATTTTCTGGTCCACCCTGGCCTCCTTCAACACCAAGGATCAACCAGCAGTATCTAGCTTTTGCTCCTTCTTTCAACTCTGTGCACCTTCCCAGAAGCCACAGCAACCTCCAAGGAAGGGCTGCAGAGAACAGGAACGGGGTGCGATTGCCCCCACCTTCCTTCTAGGCCCAGGACAGGACAGCCTGGGCCTTCAGACAGCTCTAAGTCAGACACAAGGCCCAGTTCTGTCTTCACAAGGAGCCCAGACTCCAGAATTCTGCTCCGGGAGCAGGCGGGCCTGCCAGTGTCCCCTTACAGCAGGCACCCCCCATGACCTGGCGAGGTCTTCTGGAGTCTCCCCAGCAAAGTGTGGCTTCAGAGGGGCCACACACGCTGCACTCCCCAAAGACTAAGCTCCTCCCTCTCCCCCATGCAGCTTCTCCTTTCATAGCCCATGGCCTTGGTTGGAAGTAGAGGGCAGCCCAGCAGACAGGAGGTACCCAGCTCCTGGGGAGAAGTTTAACAAGTGGGATACTAAGCCCCTTTTGTGCTACTCTTTCAGAACAACAAGAAAATTCCTAACATTCTGTATTAATAACAATATCCACCTTTTAATTAAACACTTACAGCTGCCAGGATTCTTGCTAACTAACTCCTCGACTACATTATTTTTGGTCCTTACACTGACTTTGTGCCACCAGTATTATTATTACCTGTATTTTTACTAAGGTTCAAAGAGGTTAAATAGCTTGGCCAAGGTCTCAAAGTAGGTTTTGTACCCGCATCTCTCCAACCGCAGAGCAATCCTAAACATGACTGCTAAATAATCCTAAACATGACTGCTTCTGCAGGACTCAGCTTGGGAACAAAGGGATCTGCTTGGGCTCTGCAGCCTTCCCTGGGCCTGTATCTGGGAGTCAGGGATGCGTCTCCCAGAAAGAGACTCCAAGCATGCATCTAAAATCAACGATGCAGGGCTATCCCGATGCAGGCTTTGGAGACCACTGTGGTCACCCTGCTGTCATACTCAGGACCTCTCCTAGTCAAGCCAACATCTTCCCCCATCTCAGCAGCTCGGGAAAGTAGGAAGCATGAGCTCCACTCTCTCTTCCTCACCAGGAAAACCAAAGCAGCAAGGGGGTTACTGGTTTGGGTCTTTAGAGAGCCAGAAATGAGATCCCTCACCCCAGATCTGGGCCAGGGGAAGGCGCAGGAAGTGAGCCAGAAGAGCCCAGATGACAGTGTCAGAGCTGGAAGGGGCTGAGCCTGACCCCCGAGGGGCTGGCAGCACACTGGTTAACAGCCTGTGTTTAGCCTTTCCCCTTGGCCTCACTCTGGGGTTAGCCCCTCTAGAAACTACTAGTTACCTCAGGGGAGGGATGCTGGCCAAGGAATTTCTTGCCACACCAACCACTGCTGCTCTTTCTCCACAAAGGGCAGCCGGAGCATGAGCTCATTTAATCCTCAGAACAATTCTAAGAGGCAAATACCCACATTCGCATTTTGTAGAAGAGAACAATTGAAGCACAGATAGGTTATGTAATTTGCCCAAGGTCACACAGCTTACTCTGGGATTCAAATCCAAGCAGCCTGATTCTGGAGTGCCTGCTCTTAACCACTGAACAATCCTGCCTCTCTAGACCCAGCGGTTTTGGTGAATTCCTCAGCCCTGGACCCTTCGCCAGCAGCATGGGGGAGGGGGATGCATACAGGCCTGGAAAGCTAGCTTCTTAATGACACCTCCTTTCTCCTAGTCTGTTCCTGCAAGGAACTCTAAACACTTTTGCTCTGGGCAGAAAAAAAACAAGTGGTTTTGGAACCTTCACTCTGTATTGCCTCTTTTGGGCTCACTATGGGCTCGTCCTTCCCCCTAAGGAACAACCTACCCCCCCTGTCTCCTCCTGGTTTTCCTCTCTCCCCTGGTGACCTCCTTTTCATTCTCACCTCCTTGCCTTTGCTCTCCTTTTGGAAGGCAGTTCAGCTAACATTCATTAGCACATGATAATGAGCATCAATTCATTTCTCAGTCACTCAGCAGGAGAGGGGAGAAAGTGGGGACAAAGCTGCCACTCTGGGGGTAACGGTCCACAAGGCCAGGACAGGCCCCCAGGCTCAGGCCCCCAGGGAGAATGGGGAGGGAGCCTAGCCCCCAGCTGGGGAGTCCTGTCTATATTCTCAGGCTGTACCCTCAGCAGCTGCTTCTGTCTTTTCTGAGACCAGCGCATAATATTCCTAGGTCAGCGTTGAGGCCTTCTCTGCCCACCAGCCTAAGCAAATTCCCACGACGTCCATGGGTGGGCGTGGCTAAGACCTGGTAGAGGAGGATATAGTTCTGCAGCTCTCCGAACGAGTGTCTCAAAGCCCCCAGAGCCTGACCAGGGTGCGGCAGGCACCAGAGGGTGGAGGGAGGTACCCAGACGAGGGCAATCAGTGGAAGTCCCTCCTCCACTTCCATCTGGATCCCTCCTGGGGGTCGCTGATTCCAGCCACCCCCAGTAAAGCCTAGAGAACCCTCGGCTTCTCCGCAAGTCTGGGCCCCATTAAGGAGCTATGAGAGCGAGGAAACAGAGCCGGGCTGGGCAAGTCATTTGGTCCTTTGAAGTCTCAAGTCCCCTCATGGGAAAAGTGGTCCCTGGTCTTCCTGCTGTGAAAGGGTCAGACGAGAGGAGGCATGAGAAAGTCCTAGAGAACTCCGAAGTCCCGGTGCTAAAGACTTGTCAAACTTTTATTATTATTACTACTGGTGGTGTTGCTGTTACTACTGTTAGTATTATTGCCGCTGCCAGTGATGATACGTGGTGGCTGCACTCCAGATGATCAGAGAGAGGGAGAAGGAAGGCAAGGGCAGCCTCTCTCCCCTTTGCACCCGAGAGCCTCTGTTTCCCTGGCCAGGCGAGGAGTGGTCTCAGCACAGACGGGCGCCCCCACCCCGCGAACCCCTGCGGAGCCCCGGGTCGGCCGCCGCCCCGCTGAGACCCAAGCCGATTCTCTGAGCGCGCGCGCCCCCTGCTGCCGGCGGGGCGCGGGCGCAGCCTCCGGATTGTATATAAAGGCAGCGTGGCGCGCGAGACCTGGCCGAGTGCGGGAGAGGAGCCGGCGCGCAGCGAGAGCGCAGTGCTGCCTGAGGTCTCCGAGCGGCTCGCCATGGCTGGGCCGCAACAGCAGCAGCCCCCTTACCTGCACCTGGCCGAGCTTACGGCGTCCCAGTTCCTGGAGATCTGGAAGCACTTTGACGCAGACGGTCAGTAAAGCTCCCAACTTGTGTGCCCGCTCGCCCCCAGGGGACCTGCGGTGGAGGAAAGAGGGCAAGGAAGTTGAGGGCAGGGGTAAGATTGCCCCAGGGGGTGTTTTGGGTGCAGAGCCTGCTGAGCTCGGGGTCTCGAGTTTGGGAGACACCTGGTTGCCCTGGTGACAACCGCCCGGAAGTTTTCTTCCCTGACAGAGACAACAGAGCCCACCGGCTTTTGCAGCCTCATTCTGGGCAAGTTTGGGCTTTCCCAGAGGGGAGGCCTGGGCTGGCAAGGCTCCCCATGACTCCCCCTGCCGTCTTATCTTCCCCGCCTTTCTCTTCAAGGTAACATCCTGCCTTCAGCTGCGGCAGCCACAGGTCTCAGACACCCACTCATTTCTTCCCTCAAGTTCCCCTTTTGTTGAATACCAGGTTAGCCCCGTGGGGTCCTGGGGCTGGGGCAAGCTGGGGGGTCCTGAAGGGACACTCTTGGCCTCCCCAGCCTGTTTGGTGGGAGCAGGAGTGGAGAGGGCATCCAGCAGTGAGCATCCCCTAGGCTTCTTCTGCCCACGTTCCATCCCTCACGGGCATTCAGGTCCCACTCACAGGGTGTGGTGGGAGGCAAGCTTGGGGTGCCAGCCTGACATGTTCCCTCATGGTGATAATCCTGGGTGCTTTGGGTGACTCCTTCCTTCTCTGGATCGGGGGAGGCACAATCTTAAATGCCTCAGTGACCCACCCTCTGCTCTGTGTGGTCTTGACATTTACTCACCCAAAAATCGAGGGCTGGACTGAACGACATTTGGAAGTTGGCTCTAAGGACTGGGATTCCAAGGGTCTATGATGGCCTGACTCAGGCATAAAGGGAGCCCCCCCCCCCCTTTTAGAGGCTTCTGATATCACTAGAGACTTTTTCTCCACCACTCCAAAAAATTAAGTGATCTGATTTCCTTCTCAGAGGTCCTGGCTGGGGTGGGCATCTGAAACGTTCTGGCATCTCAGATCACTGGCAGGGTGGTGGCCCAGGGTGTATATCCTGGGATTGAGAGCGAGGGGCATGGGAACCAGAGGGAGGACCAGGTGGAGGCTCCCTCCATTCTTCTCCCTTCCCTTCCTCACCTCGGCAGGGCGGGCATAAAGGTGGCTAAACAGAGGCCCTCGGCCCAGAGTGCTATGGAGAGGCAGGGGTTAATGGGTATGATAACCAATGAAGTTTTGTTCCCTTGGAGCAAACTGAGAATCTGGGGGTGCAGAGGACTGGGCATGTGACACCTGGATTAGGACGGTGATCTGCCTATGAATTACTAAAGGAGGTGGGTAGATTGTTAAATCTGTAAAATGGGGCTAAGGAGGGGCTGTATTTCCAATCCCTGGCTGGTACCATAAAACTCCCTTGGGGGAAAGGGCTATAAGAAGATTGCAGCCTCTCTGTATTCTAGGTGACACGCGCACTCCCTAAGGCTTCTCCTGCCAGTTTATCTGCACCAGAGACTTGCATGATTCAAGGAAAGTTACCAAGTGGCCAAGGTTATACCACAGGCCTCCTGCCAGATGAGTCAGCTATAAACAGAGGACTCCACAATTCTATTCTCCCCCAGTTCTCACGGGGCCAACCAAGAGCGCTCTTGATAATCATGCAAATCCTCACATTTGCTGAGACTTTGTACTTTTCAAAACACAATCGCACCTTGGGTCCTGCACAGTGAGGCTATGGGGAGACCACGATTCTCCTTGTGCAGATGAGGGAACACACACAAAGTGTGACTTCTCTGAGGTCATGTAGCGAGGTGATGGCGGCACTGGTTCCTGGCCAGCGCTTAATTCCCCAACTCTGGTTTCTGGACACCTGCCTTCCCTCCTGATCCAGCCTCGGAGGTGACGGGCAGTCCCTTTAATACTAGAGAGGGGTCCTATGGCTGGAGCATAGCTAAGCTAGCATGAGGCCAAAGAGTCTTTAAAGACCCCCAAAACCATCGTACCTCTGGTTCAATGTGAAAGGGGAGCTAGATTGCTTCTTGATTCCTTGTCCCCCTCGGCATCCCATTGCCCGCTCTGGTCACCACTTCAGGGAAGTCCCAAGGAGGGACCATGGACCTAACAGAGAAGGAAAGCAAAAAAGGATTAAAATACCAGAGATGGCGCAGAAGGCGATTTAGGAAAATGAGGCTATAGCCAAATTGAAATTCGACTAACGGACCCAGAATCAAGCTGTGGGTCACCTTGCTCTGGACCTTCCCTACCTGTCCCCTCCTGAACTCCCATGGTTGCCAGGGAGCTTCTCCCTCACCCCTGAGGTCCTCCCTGCCCTGGCTGGGCCTCCTCTTACTAACCCTGGCTTCTGTTTTTATCTTGGGGCTTTTTCCCGACTCTAAGAGTCCCCCTGCCGCTCACAGAGTTAAAGAGCTCCGGGAGGACTCTCCACAGCTCACCAGGTCCCTGGGGTGAGCCCTCTGGAGCCCAATTAGTCCCAGCCACCAAGGAGGGGGAGCACCGACCCACCCCACCCCTCCTGGACTCTAGTAAACAGAGACTAGGAGTCCGTAGAGAAGCTGGATTCCGAGGAGAGTGGGGATGAGGCAGGGAATCTGACCCTCCTAACTCAGCCCATTTCTAATGAGGAGGAAGAGCCGTCATCCTGGTGACTTTGCCCAAAGAATTAGATTATCTTCAAAATTATCATCAGCCTTGCAGTGGAGAAAGGAAGGAGCAGGTGTCTGAAGAGGGGGAAACTGGGACTCAAAGAGGCAACGTTCTTTTCACAAGATCACGCAGCAAAGTGAGAGGGTAGGGGGACCCAGGAATCCTCTCCTAGTCCCCCCAACTCCTCCTCAGTGGTCAGCCAAGGTAATGCACTTGGAAGGGTTCAGGTGTCATCTTTCAAAAGCAGAGGAAGGGAAGACGGCAGCCGAGTGCACCCTGTGAGCCAGGTTGGGGCTGGAGCTCTTCGACATAACATCCCCATGCTCTGAGTGACCCTTACATGCCCTACATGACTGAGTCCACCATTCTGTTGTTTCCTGGTCACTTCTCAGTCAGAAACGTTCTCACTCTGCAAGATCCAGGCTTCAGAGGGATGCCCAGCTCAGAGCTCACACTGGCCTCTCTTTGTGGTTCTGACCACACGGCCACCAGGCTCCTATTCTGCTGACAATCAGTACAAGGTCCGTGAGGAGCCAAGTTTTGCCCTTGGCCTTTGCTACCCTTTGGAAGCAATTGCAAGTGTAGGGATATTTTCTCTCCCAGAGGCCAGCAGACATTCACAGGACAAGGACAACGCAGGCAATCCCACTCACTCCAAGAATCAACCTACGTGGATATGCTTGTACATATACATAAAGTTATATGAACAAGGGGGCCTAGTATCAAGTTCTTTGGGATACTGAAATTTTAAGACTGTGCTTCCCTAGGGAACAGAAAAATAAATCCTGCTAATCTCTACAATGGAATATTATGCAACCAATGGGATTGAGATGGGGCTTTTGTACTGACATGGAAAAGTGTCCAAGATGTATTATGGAGATTTTTTTAAATTATGGCAGGACACTATTAATAGTATGAGCCCATTTTTACTATTAATGAAACAAGTATGCTGGAAAATATTTGAAAGACAATAATAATAGTGGTCCTCTCTACAGAGTAGATGATGTAAAATTAAAAGGTATTTTCTTTAACTTTATAAGTAAATTTCTGTAGTGTTTTACAAGAGCATGTGTTTCTTGTGTAATCAGCAAAACAATAAATATTCAGGAAGAAAATAATTTTATGGGCACCCCCCCCCAAAAGAAATCCATATATATCTCCAGGTGTGGGAATCTGCCCAGAGTTTTCTAGGCCTTTGTCTGCCTCCAGATGGCCCTAGTGATGCAGGAGGTTCTCAAAGCCTTGCACAGGGACTGAGCCTTGTTCCATATGGGTGTGGCCCTGAGGACTTTGAAAATGAACGACAGGAAGGACCACCAAGAACTGAGGAAGGCCCTGTGCAGTCTCCCCTCCTCTCTCCTCCTACACCCAGTAGTAGTAACGGAAGCATCCTCCAAACCCATCCCCCATGGGGGACACTGGCCAGACAGAGAGTGCTCAGGCAGGCTCTCAGTCACTGAGGAGCTTGTGTCCCTGGTAAGGGAAGCAGAAGAAAGCTGAACAACAGCGCCCCTCAGAGGTGGAGAGAGGCCCGGGCAGCTTGCACTGGAATTCTAAATGAAGAAGTCTTTCGGAATACTGAAAAGAAGACCTCTATGTATAAAATAGATAACTAATGAGAACCTACGGTAGAGCACAGGGAACTCTACGCAATGCTCTGTGGTGACCTAAATGGGAAGGAAATCTAAAAGAGAGGGGATATATGTATACATAGAGCTGATTCACTTTGCTGTACAGCAGAAACTAACACAACAATAAAAATTAATAATAATCATAATAAAAGACCTGCCTCCAAAGGGTTACAGAATATCCAGTATATATTAAGCATTTACACAAATCCTACAGCTGTTACTATGCAATACAACTGTGCTGTTCATAAGATAATTACAGGATTTATAAAAATGATTGCTTCTTGGAGCATTAAAGGCAAAGGGGTCTGGTGCTGGGAGGGAGCCAAAGTTGTCTGAGGGCAGCTTTCTTTTAACCCTGTCGGCATTTCTCTGTGGGATCCGTGTGTCCCGTTTAGGCCTGATGTCAGGATTTGGGGTTCTTTGGCAGCAGCCTCCTGCCCCACCTGGGGTAAAGCCCTAGGAATAAGTCCCCCATCCCACCTCTGCTTTCACCCCCAAATTCCCCACTTGTTTTGCCAACGGTGCCCTTCGGTGTGGATGTCCGCGGCATGCCAGCCGGACATCCTCTGTGAGGCCCTCATGCCCCATGGCCCAGCAAGCCGATGGGGGAGGCAGCTGTGTCTGAGAAGAGCTGGGGCTCCCCCAGGGAGGCAGCTGCGGGGACGTCTTCACAAACAGGACACTTCAGCCTCGCCTCACCTCGCATGGGCGGCCACCAGCGATCCCGCGTCCCTGCCCTACTCGCCTTGTTTATTCCCCTTTGACTTCAGTAGTTTCACTACCTGAACCCCTGGGGGAGGTTTCCAGGGCTAAGGAGACCCCTCAGGGAAATCCCTCCCAATACCCAGGGAGCCAGAATTAATAGAGCAGGCGTGAGGCTCTTCAAGAACTGAGCCTCTCCAGCTCTGGACCTGGTGGCTGTCCTGGAGGATTGCATCAGATCCCGCCTTTGCCCCGCAGGTCCCAGCTGGGGCCTCTGGCTTTGGCCCTCTCCCCCTCCTCTCTGGCTCTCGGCTGCCTCCCCTCCTCTCTCGCCCAATCTGCCCCATCCTTCTGGCCTCCTCCACACAGGGAATTGGCCCAGCATTAGGCTGCCAGATGTCCACAGGTTCAGGGGACCCAGCCCAGTTCCAGAGCCTCTGTTCCAGAAGCAGCTCTGCCCAGAAACACAGATTTAAAGTCAAGTGTCTAAACATTCATCCAGTAGCTGTTTGCACTGGGTTTTTCCCCCCAGGAGCCTCTGGGAGACGTGTGTGTGTGTGTGTGTGTGTGTGTGTGTGTGTGTGTGTGTGTGTGTGTGTGTGTGTGTGTGTGTGTGTGTGTGTGTGTGTGTGTGTGTGTGTGTGTGACTGACAAAGAGAGAAACCAAAACAAAATAGAGATATGGACAGAGGTCGTCCCTGGGGTGAACAGAAGGAAAACAGGATGTTAGCTGTGGTTCAGTTTCTTTCCTCTCAAACTCCTCTCTAACACGGGGTCGATAACACCCGTCTGCTTACCTGGCAGCGTCCTGAAGACCAGATGGGGCAGGGAGGGGAGAGCTCTTTGTAAATGGTGAGCACCACGCAAAGTAATATTTATATTGGAGCAGAGCCTGAGGAAGTCAATTTCTTGCCGCAAAGGGTGGCGTTTGTCCCAGAGGAACTCAGGCTGGAGGGTAGAGGGCTACTTGCCCTTCCATAAATTTGAACTCCGGACAGACAGCCAGGAGGTCTGGCTTCATGAACGCTTTCTTGTGCAGGTAACGAGGAGTCTAAAACTGCATAACTCCCCTCCTTGATTTCCTTAAACTCCGCAACACAGAATAATACAGATTGGTGAGCGCCACGCCCTAGGCCTGTGCTTCTCGAACTTAAGCGCGCAGGAGACTGGTTCAAGCGCAGATTTCTCGGCCTCACTCCTAACAATTCTGATTCAGTCGGTCTGGGGTTGGTCTGAGAATTTGCATTTATAACAAGCTCCCAGGTGATACTGACACTGTCAGGCCGCAACCACTCTTTGAATAGTGCTGGTCTAGGCCCCTCTTGTCAAAAGAGGTGCCATCACTTGTCAAAATGAGACCCCAGTCTACCATCTCGGGCTTCACACCAGCCCCCCACCTCAACCTTGAATGTGAAGCCAAAGGCGCTGTCTCTCTAGGGAGAAGATGCTCACGTTCAAAAGCAGTGGTTCTGCTTTGAAATGTTCATGCTCCTATGTTGTTAAAATCCAGATTCTGGCCAGCAGGTCTGGGGTGGGGCCTGGGATTCTGCATTTCTAACAAGCTCCCAGGTAATTCCAATGTTCCCGTTCCACAGACCACACTTTGAATGACAAGCCCTCATACTTCAGACCCACCAAATTAAAATCTCCATTTTAACACGCTCCCCAGGTAATTCTTGCATACCTTAAAATTTGAGACAGGTCGCACTAAAGCAGTCCTTAATCCTGACTGCACATCAGAATCATGTGGCGAGCTTTGCAACATGCCCAGGAGGCACCCTCACCCCATCAATTAAATCAGGAGCTCTGTGGGTAAGGCCCAGGCAGTGGTGCACTTTGAAAAGCTTCCCACGTGATTCTAATACATAGCCTGGGCTGAGAATCAGGACTCTGAGGCTGCAGTCATGCTGGAACTCTTTGGGCTGAAGGGTTTACAGCCATGGATTGGTTCAGAAGACCTTAAGAGCAGAGTATAAAAATGATGCTTTCCATTTATGTGAGATTTTACATTTTCCAGAATGCTTTCACAGCCTTATCTTGTATGGCTGTCACAATGGTTCTATAAAGTAAAAAAAAGCATAAATAGTTTTGAGCGTAAATAGTTATACCCATTTTAGAGATCAAGAAACAGGTTCAGAGAGATTGACTTGCTCGACATCGCATGGACAGTCACAGAGCTGGTGGTAGACTTACAACCCTTAATCGGGTTCCTCTTACCTGTTCAACTCTCAGAAAATCTGTACGCACAAATCTCAGTGAGAAACAAGCCCCTCTCCACTGTGAGGCAGGGCATTCTTTGGTCAAGGTTTTCCAAGTGTCTGTGGTCAGATTAATTGTAAAGAAGTGTTGACTCACTTCAAAATTTGGGGAAACTGAGGCACCATGGTGGTGAAGAATGGTAGCAAGCCCAGAATAAGGAAGGATGCAGGGTCCCCGGCTCCTCCCATCCCCCTCCCTAATATTCACAGGTTGCGGTTTGATATGGGGAAGTTAGGAGTGATGGTTGCTATGGTAACCACATCCTTATCAATGCCCATCCACATGAGATTTGCACGGTGGCCAGTCACCCCACCCCCCTATAAGACGGTCATAGAAAAAGCAAATCACTTGCCCAGTGCTGAAGTCCTCCCTGGAAGGAGGTAGGCCAACCTGTCCTCTACCCCCACCTCGTATAATAGGTGCCTCCCGCGTGATGGTTAGGGAGTTGCTCTGAGGGAAGCCAAAGTAGCGAAGGCCTTTTCCCCCAGTGCTGGAGGATGCCCCGTCTGGGCCCTGCAGCCCCTGCCTGCCTATCTAATCTCTGCTCCTCACCCTCTCCCTTCAACTGGTAGATTCCTGCTATTCTTGTCTGGCTGCCTCACCCCCGTAGACCATTAAATGCTCTTGGGGAACAGGCCCATATCTAAACTTGGCTATAGTTCCCACAACGTTGAACTGTTGGTCAGTTCCAAAAAATAAAGGCTTGTGGAATTGAACAACATTTCTGTCCCTCTGCACAGAGCAAGGTGGTACTGTAGTTCTCAGCGTGGCAAGAGGGGTTTCTTTCCACAAGGGCACTGGCCCCCACTCCCTGCCTTTGCTAGTAGCTGGGGCTTCTCAGCGAGGCCTTCCCTGCCGACCGTGTGCAAGTAGCCCTCATAGATACTTCAGCCGCCTCCTAATACGCTCACAAAACAGACTCGTACTCACTGACTCAGGTGTCCACCCAGCCCTGGCCCGGGCCCAGCTCTGAGGCCTCTGGTACTTCGAACCCCAGCGCATGCTCACAATGTGAGCTCCACCCCTGCCCCCCGCCCCCGGCCCCTCCAACCCCAGCCCCTGCTCCTGGACCCAGAGCTGAGCTCAGCTTCCTGCCTGAGAAATGGAAGAATAGCCAGATCACGGCAGGGAGCGACCAGTGAGAGAAAGAGTACTCGTTCCTCCAACTCAGTGGCATTGTCAACTGGACCACTGCCCTTTTGTCTAGAAAGCCCTTCCTCCCTCCCTCCCTCCCTCCCCTCCTCAGTCCCCCTGCTGCAGCTGTCCAGCTCTCCCAGGAAGCTTTCAGAACATCCTAGAAGAAAGATGACCACTCTAGCCTAGGGGAAAAAAGGGAACTCAAGTCTCATCTCTCCCCACCATGCCCCCCCGCCCTGCAATTACAATCATATCCTTTCCCTGCAGATAAAAATACTTAATTTATCTCACATGATTCCTCCATACACTATGTATTGTGGCATCTTCCCCACTAGAGAGCGCCACTAGGATTATTCATTCCAAATTTAAATTCTCAGGGGACACTAGTGGGGTAGGCTAGGAAGAACACACACCCCGACTCCCACATCGCCCTCCAGCCTCCCAAAGCCCCCACCAAGGCCAGGCTAAATACTTCTTTTTGATTATCTTTGTTTAGTTTGTAATGCCATTTGCCCTGAAGCAAGCTACCATCTCCCTTTCCTGTGCAAGTTGAATATTCTCTATGGGAACCTTGCTCAACTGCTTTAGATCAGATTTGGAACTTGACTTGGTCAGTGGTTTCCAAACCTTGCTATATATATGGAAATTACCTGGGAGATTTTTTTAAAAATCACGATGCTTAGTTCATACCCCAAACCAATTACATCAGAATGTCTGGGGATGGGAGCCAGACGTCCGTATTTTTTTTTAAGATTCTAGGAGATTCCCATTCACAGCAGTCTGGGGAGCACTGCCTTAGACCTGTCTGATTTCCCACCCACAAATGATTCCTCCCCATCACAGACAGACCAGGGAGCTTGGCCATGGACTCAGCTCGCCCTGGTCCCTGGTCTCTAGGTCTTTTGGGTTCAGTGGTGAAGAACCTAAAGGACTTCTTACTACATACGTGATCTTGCAAGTCAGGCCTTGACCTTGGGACCCGGTCCTGATAACGGCACTTTTCACCCAAATTCATTCCCATTTTTTATACAAGTTCTGGTAATTGCACTCAAACAATAGTAACATTTACACTGCACCCATAACGGACTGAGTGACGGGCTTTACATACAAAAATCCCATTTAATTACCCATTTTACAGATGACATGGGTTAAATAACTTTCCCAAAGCCATACAGCTCGTAAGTACAGCAGAACCAGGATCTGAATCTACCTCCACAGACCTCAGAGCCCCCTCTCTTCATTACTGTGGAGTGGGTTGCCTCCCATATGCTTGATCCCTGTGACCACCTCTCAGGTGCCCCCATCCCTGCTTTTCTCTTGCCACTCTTCCCTTCTGCATTAGTTTCCTGGAGCTGCCGTGACAAAGTACGACAAACTGGGTGGCTTAAAACAACAGCAATTGATTCTCTCACAGTTCTGGAGGCTAGAGTCCAAAATCAAGGTGTTGGCAGGGCTGGTTCCAGGTTCTGAGGGGTAATGTGTTCCATGTCCCTCTCCTGGCCTCTGGTAGTTGCTAGCAATTCACAGTGCTCCTTAGCTTGGAGATGCATCACTCCAATCTCTGCCTCTGTCTTCATGTGGCCTTCTTCCCTGTGTATCTTTGTATCTTCACTTGGCCTTCTTCTAAGGACACCAGTCATTGGATTTAGGGCCCACCCTAATCTAGTATGACCTCATCTTAACTAATTACATATGCAAAGACCCTATTTCCAAATAAGGTCACATCCTGAGTTCCAGGTGGACATGGATTCTGGGGGGACACTCTTTTTTTTTATTAGAAAGTCTACTTTATTATTATTTTTTTGGCTGCACCGAGCGGCTTGCGGAATCTTAGTTCCCCGACCAGGGATTGAACCCGTGCCCCCTGCAGTGGAAGTACGGAGTCTGAACCGCTGGACCACAAGGGAAGTCCCTGGGGGGACACTCTTCAACTCAGTACACACTCCTACCCCAAAGACCCAAGTTCTGCCTCTGACCTCATTCGCCCTAGTGACCAGGGCTTGCCACCTGCTGACAAATCTCGAGGCTGATGACCTGTTGTCCCCTGTCAGATCTCCAGCTCCTGCTGCTTGCCCAGCTGGCTATGGACAGACAGCTCCCAGGTCCTCCTCCCTCTGCCAGCATGGCCCACACGCTGGTCCCTCCCAGTCTCTGACTACTGAACGTATATCCCAAAGGCAACGCCGTTATTAATCTTGGGTCTCTATGGTTGCAAATGGCCAGAGGGCAGGACCCACATCCCTAACAGTCCAGGGCTGGCCCAGACACCTGCTTGACCAGTGAGGAGAACAAGTTCTCAGTGAAGCCCCCCACTTCCCCACCCCACCCATCCACCATAAGTTTTACTACTTAGCTCTGAGGTTCATTGCTTTTTTTCTTTGCTCTCTTTGCAGGAAATGGGTATATTGAAGGTAAAGAGCTAGAAAACTTCTTCCAAGAACTGGAGAAGGCAAGAAAAGGCTCTGGCATGGTAAGCCCAGACCCCTCTCCCATTGTTTGGAATTTTCCGTCATCCTGACCATGGCTTTGAGGATTGTCTGTCCTAGGTCATACATTCCATCAGCAGCCTGACATCTCTGGTCTTGACCCTTAGAGTTTTTCTTTTATCTGGAAGGATTTTAAAAATTGAAATACTCCCTTAAAAGAGTACCTTACCTCACTATCTCTGGGTGTCTGGGATTGAGGGGTGTTCATGGGTACCAGGGCTTGATAAACTCCCCAAAACTGCAAAACTTTGTGTCTGCGTCTGTGTGTATAAAAAGTATTTTTTCCTAGGGAAGAGTCCATAGCCTACCTAATATGCTCAGAGGGGTCATGACTCAAGATTGGATGCCTAGAGGGTTTCAAGTGCCTTTATTCAAGACTGGAGTTTCTCAGCCTCGGCACTAATGACATTTGGGGTAGACAGCTCTTCGTCATGGGGGGCTGTCCATGGCACTGCAGGATGATTAGCAGCATCCCTGGCCTCTACCCATGAGATGCTAGTAGCAGCCCTCCATGTTGTGACAATCAAAAATGTCTCTGGACATTACTAAATGTCCCCTGCAGGGGATGCAGAATCGTCCCCACTAGAGAACCACTGTTCTAGACCAACCAAGGTTGGAACCTCGGCAAGGACCTAGAGGAAAGTGGAGGATTGCTCCAAACCAGCATGTGAGCCAGATCGTACTGGCTCATGTGTGCAGGTGTCAGACTGCCCTTCATGGCCTGAAGTGACTGCAAATCATGTCCCAGGCCCTTAATGGCAGGCACATTGTTTCCCCACGTGCCAACCTGGCACGACTGACTTCACTAAAGCCTTTTGGGGGAACGTCTGAAATATTGAAGAGGTAAGGTGATTGGAGGTAGTCTGTTGTGATTCCCATGTCTGGTTCTCGAATATATGGAGTCAGACCAACTCCCTCCCCGCCAGCTCCTGCGGGTCCTTTGGTCGCAGGGGTGGTCTCTCTACTCTCCCCTGCTGCGTGTCTGTTGGCCAATCCACTGCTTATTAGCGAGTCTTCATGGAGCGCTTTGGGAGATGAGTCACAAATCCACTGGTGAGCCCCTGGTTCAGAGCTCTCGTCAGCGCGCCCTGGTGAGGAAGATGTCCAAGCGATGGGCTTAAGTGATGGAGGTGATTCATGGGTTTGTTTATCAACAGTCCCCCGTCACCCCTCATTACTAGGATAATGAAGCCCGGATCACAGAAAACACAGGCTTCACAACTGGTTCTGGGATCGTGGGGTAGATGGAGGAATGTGTTTTTACAAAGTGCTTCAAATCTGAAATCCTTCTCTTAGTCATTCCCTTCCTCAGATGGCATCAGGGGTGATTTTCAAGTCTGTCAACAACATTCTCAACTAACATCACCCCAGACTGGATCTCAGAGCAGCTGTTCTGTGGTAGAAAAAATAGTGGCCTTGGAAACAAGAGTCATGAGTTCAAATTCTGGTGACCTCAGGAGAAGTCACGTCATCTCAGCCTCCATTTGTGTGTAAAATGGACAGGCTACTAACATCATGGGGACTGTTGTGGAAAGCAAATAGGATGGCCACATTTGTGATAAGGGTCTAGGCTCATTCCATGCACATTTGTAGATGTAACGCAATAAATATTGATAAACAAATACATATGGGCAAGTTGAGACCAGTCCAAAAGGTAAAAAACAATAGAAGGGATTCAGAAAAGACTCTAAGAATTGGTAGAATTCTCCTTGGCCCAATCCTAGGAAACACACAACCCACCAGAAAGCCGTTAGATAAGCGAAGAGGCTTCAGATGCCAAGATGATTCATCACTGATTAGGGATAAGGAAGAGCTCACTAATGGAAATACTTAATAAGCAGCACCCCAAACAAAGAGAAGCTCTGAGAACTTCAAGAGAACCTTAGATTTAAGTTAGGTAATGAAGGCCCAATAGAACTTTTGAAGTTCTTTGCCTTTTTAGTAGTCACATTCATCTAGTGGACTATTTAAATGACCCCTCAACTATATAGACTTTCTCTTCACATTCTTCCTAGCCTAAAATCAAGAGTGAAAAGCATTGTAGAATTTCCAGTTTGTCTTTAAAGAAGAAAATGAGCGGTCGCCTTTGCTCTGGTGGAGTGTCTAGAACTTATTGGGGGCCCCTGCAATAGGTTGGGCTTATTAGAAGCTGCCTCAATGAAATGTTGGGGCCTGAGTTCTCACACCTGAGTGATGGAAATAAGTCCTCACCCTTCTGATAGACTTATGGTTTAATCCATCTCAAAGGCAGACGGGCATGTTTACCTATGTGGTACAGAGCACATCCATATGTTCTGTTTCCCTTTGAAAATTATGCGATTGAGCCTCAAAGAAGAGAACACTTAGGGCTTCCCTGGTGGCGCAGTGGTTAAGAGTCGCCTGCCAATGCAGGAGACACGGGTTTGAGCCCTGGTCCGGGAGGATCCCACGTGCTGTGGAGCAACTAAGCCCGTGCGCCACAGGTACTGAGCCTGCGCTCTAGAGCCCGCGAGCCATAACTACTGAGCCCACGTGCCACAACTACTGAAGCCCGTGCTCCTGGGGCCCGTGCTCCGCAGCAGGAGAGGCCACTGCAATGGGAGGCCCGTGTACCGCGGCAAAGAGCGGCCCCCGCTCGCTGCAACTGGAGGGGGCTCGCGCGCAGCAACGAAGACCCAACGCAGCCAAAAATAAATAAATTAATAAATAAATAATAAATTTTTAAAAAGAGAGTGAACACTTAGATTTGGAGGAACCCTAAAAAGGGAAAGGGTGCAGCCCTGATTACTCAGAGCATTGGTTCAACCTGGTTCCATGCCTGCATATTTGGGGTGCAGAATGATTCCCCACCATCGCTGCACCGAGAGGGTGAGAGATCCACGGTTCGCAGGGGACCCAGCAGCAAAATCAGCGCCCTTTGTCTTTCTGCAGATGTCAAAGAGTGACAACTTTGGGGAGAAGATGAAGGAATTCATGCAGAAGTATGACAAGAACGCAGATGGGAAAATCGAGATGGCAGAGGTGAGTCCTAGTATCCTGCTAAGAGCTACACGGGAAGGGCCGTCGGTTGCCTGTGCCTCTCCCATGCACAAGAGTCCTTCTAGGGATCCGAGTGAGGCGGTGGTCTTGAAGCCCCACCACCACCCCCAGCACTTAGGCTGATGAAAGAGAACAGATGGAGCTTTTCCTTTGACTCACAAGGAACGAGGAAGCAACAAACATTGGCCTAAGACAGGGATGAAGACTTTTAATGCTCTCAGGGTCCAACGGGTACTATAAATGTGTGATGAGCTCAGTTTAAGACAGAAGAGAGGGTGAAGTTTGCAGAACAGGAGAGTTCATGCCCCACCTAAAGGCATCCAAAGGTGTGTGTGTGTGTGTGTATATATATATATAATTTATATATGTAGCATGTATAATTTATATATATTTATACACACACATACATTCATATGTGTGTATTGATGTGCATAGATATATACATATTGTTAAAAGATAAACTGAGGCATATTAAAAATTTTAAGAGTTTATTGGAGCAAAAATCAATTCAAATGGGCCAGCACCGAACCTAAAATAGTTAGGAACACTCTACCAATGGGAGCTAAGGGAAAGACGTTTATATAGAAGAGACAGTTACAAAGCAAGGAAATTATTTGATTGGCTAGAGTGTAAGTGGCTGCATTAGTCAGGAAAGCCTAGTTGGCTGCTTTGGCTGTTTGTTTAGACTTTGGTTTGCTTATGTAGGCTACTAAGGCATTAAGGCTACCTCAGTCTAATGGCCTCCTTGTTTAACAATTTATATATACACACATACACTTATACAGACACATATACATGTGCATGTGTGTGCAGGCCTAACCAGACACCTCTGGAAATCAGTTTGCAACCCATGGTCAAGTGGTCCAGAATGATGACAGCGGCACACAAAGGAGGGCAGAACTCCTCCTGGGATGGACTGGTTGCCATGGTGCCTTAGGTCAGTGCCCTGGAAGGAGAGATCGAGACAGAGATTCGTGGGTAGGATTTCAAGAGAAGGCAGGAGAGAGCAACAGGAAAGGGCAGAGGAAGAAGCCAAGCAAGCGTGTGGTCTCAGCTGGAGCCTCTTCTTGGCCTGATCTCATGGGGGGCTCTGGAGTGTGGATTGCGCCACGGGGTTGGCCCCACCTTGAAGCAAGGGGTAGGATGGTCCTTTGTACCCCTATGTCAATCAGGCGTTGGATGCAAGCTGCCCCCTCCAGGATGGGGGTCAGAGGGAAGGATGGCTGGGGCAGTTTGGTGGAGGGCAGTTCTCCTGCAGGGGGCAGCTATGAGCCACTAGCGGTCATCCTTCACAGCAGCTGAGGGATGGGCTACCAGCCTAGTTAAAGGTGATCTGTGAAAAGCACCAAGACCATCCCCTATAGATGCCTAAACTGCAGGCCTCAGAACATCCTGACTCAAATGGGCTTAAACCAGGGGTTGGCAGGCTTTTTCTGTAAAGTTCCAGACTATGGTCAGTGTTTTAGGGTTTGCAAGCTGTAAACCCTGCCTTCTTCAACTCTGCCCTGTGGCACAGAACAACCACAAACAGTATGTAAACGAAAGGGCGCTGCCATGTTCCAATACAAGTTTATTTACAGAAACAGGTATTGAGCCAGATTTGGCTCATGGGCCATAATATACTGACTCTCGGCTTAAACTATGAGAGGCTCCTAATGAGAAAGGCCATGAGAAGGACTGGCTCCTGGTGAAGGAGACCAGGTCTCCAGCCCTGCTTCTCGGCAGTTCTCTTGGTTCTGTTCTCCACCCCAAAAACGGCTTCATCCTCAGGCTGGTAGCAAGCTGGCTAGAGCAGTTCCAGGCATCACATCCAGATGCAGAAGGGGCCCATCTCATTTGGTCCCTGATAAGAATAAGGAAACCTTTCCCAGGGGTACCCGCAGTAGAGCTCCTCTCACATTTCATTGGCCAGGAGTAGGTCACATGTCTAGCCATAAGCCAATCACTGGCAAGGGACATGGGATTATCACATCTAGCTGAGACTAACTAGGATTTGCCTGTGACTCAAGCATGCTGGGAGCAGAGAAGAGGGGAAGGCCATTGGGGGGGGGGCAGCCAACAGTGTTTGCAGCACAAGAGTACTTGCAGTTTTTTAAAACTCGTATTTGTTGTGGTATAATGTACATATAATAAGCAGTATCGATTTGCAGTGTAAAATTCCATGAGTCTAGACAGTTGTATACAGCCATGTAATCACCACCACAATCAAAATACGGCATCTCCATCACCCCCAAAATGTTCCTCTGTCTGGTCAGGCCATCCTGCACTAGCAGCCACCAATCTCAGATTAATTTGCATTTTCTAGAATTATATGTATGGAATCAGCTATTAAGTATTCTTCTGAGTCTGGATACTTGCGTTTTAAAGTGGCACCACTTTCTGTCCCTCCAGCTGCTCATACCCAAAGGTTTGGGGGTGACCCAGAAGCGCTTCTCAGAACATCCTTCTTCCCCTTTGAAGGGCTGCCAGCCCCTGTTCTCAAGGAAGGAAGCAAAATGGAGCAAAATGTGACTCCCATGCTGCCTTGCCACTGGCTGTTTTCCATCCTTCCTGCAGGAAAGTCTGTTTGCTTCCTGGCAGGGCTCTCCGTAATGTTACTGTTGCTCTCTGATCCCCACAGCTGGCGCAGATCTTGCCGACCGAGGAGAACTTCCTTCTGTGCTTCAGGCAGCATGTGGGCTCCAGCACCGAGTTTATGGAGGTGAGACCAAGGCGCTGCCTTCTCTCTTGCACATCGGGGCCTGCCTTTCTCTTGTGTTCACAGCCAGGCCCACCCAATGCCTGGGAATGGTCCCTGGAAGACACTAAACTCCTTTTGAGTAGCTCAGCTACTCAAAATGTGATCCATGGACCAGGAGCATCAATGTCACCACCACCTGGGTGCTTGTTAGAAATGCAGAGTCCCTGACCCACTGAATCAGAATCTACATTTTAGCAAGATCCCCAGGTGACGTGTGTGCACGTTAAAGTGTGGGGAATAAGGTGAGAGGTAAGCTTGCGTAAAGTACCTTTGGAAAATAATGTGTACACACCACTTCCCATTTGGGTATTTGCCATAGATATTTGCATATTACAAGCTCTGAGAAATCCTGCAGTAATGAGACCTGTTTCACTTGGTTTGCCTCCAGAATCTTTCATATTTTCTTCTCACTCAATAGCATTAGTGTTCCTGGAATTCAGAGTCCCAAGGAGCATTCCTGAGAAGGATGGATTTAGGTACCATTCTAAAACTGAAAAAGCCCAGTGAGAATTCCAGTTTCCAGTATCTTCCAGGTTTGGTCTTTGACTGTGGTCCGGGCTTCACTGTCCATCTTTAAAATGGATGTTGCCATCTTTGCAGTAGCAATTCTTTGAGATCCTCATGGGAAATAGGACATCCAAACTCAAGTGTCTTTTGAGTAACATTCAATTGATAGATTGAACCATGTGAAATTGCTCATATTTAACCATTCTTTATTTACAAAAATTGGAAATTCCATATGGTTTAACCAAATATATTACTAATCCTGATGTCCAGCAAACTACCAGTTATTTTTTTGCTATTTTTCTGGGGCTCTGCACCCTAGCCATTCAATGTATGTGTCCCTCAAGGTGAAATTCAACCCATACCACCCCCCCCGACACACACACACACACGCTGCCTGCTGTGATAAATAATGACTAGCCTTCAACACAACTCCAGTCGCCACTTGTCACGTTAAGTCCATTTCTAGCCACCGGTAATCCCCTGTCCCTGATTCACTGCTTAAAAATGACTGGAGAGCTAGTCCAGAAACACACATGGCAGTGAGTTCCCCACATAGATAGAAAATCAGTTAGAAATAATGGATTCTTAGGGCAGAAGACTCATTTTTTTAAGTGGTAGCTTGCCTAAGCATCAGACATGGATTTAATTTTATTGTGCTTTAAAGGATTTTCTCCAGTTTTTTCACGACGGCAAAATTCCATAAGCTGGTCACTGACATGCTGGATTCTGTTCTTAGTCCCCCCTCTTGCCTGTCTAGGAGGAAAAGTCCGCATATACATAGAACTTGTCAGGGTGCGGCTTTTGTGAGTGTCAATTTTTCTGTCTGTAGAAAAGGGAGTGTTTATACTTGATTACTCCTTTCCTGATAGGGAGGCGGCCAGAGATTGGCCTCCCTTCCACCTATGATCAGGAAAATGGGGATGACAGCTTGCAGGGGGCAGAGATGCTTAAAGAGGAGGGGAAGGAAACCCTCTCTCTCTAAATCATCAGTGGTTTCTCTCTGTGTAGTTGACATGGTTCCATATTTTACCTGCCTTTATCCTTTAAGCCCCAGAATAACTACTGAGCCTATACCACCCCCATCCCACAGGTTTCCTGGGACCCCATTATCCTACAGGATCATCCCCTCCTGGGGTTGTCCATTCGTTCCATCTTTATCAGCTGGAAACATGAAATGGCCCCTCTGTAGCCCTGAAAGGTTTGTGCTGTCAGATGCTTCCATCCCACTGCTCATCACAACATTTTAATTTCTAATGTTAGTGACACCTCAGGATTTCTTTGAGATTTCACAAAGCCCAGGTCTCTTGAACTCTTTTCCTTGAATGGGAAGAGAATAATGACCATACTTTGTGATGGCTGAGCACAAAGTATTGGATGGGAAGAGAAGTCCAGCGTGAGAGCGTGGAGCTGGGGGTGGATCCAGGGAGGGAGGGAGAGAGGGAGGGAGGGAGGTCAGACCTGCTAGGATGGTCTCACTCTGAAAGCAGCTGGCTGCTCTGCTTTCTGGGAGGACTGGGGTCCCTTCAGGTTATCCTCCCCTGAGGCAATTTAGGGGGTGTCTGCCTTTTTCTCCCAGTCAAGACTCAACCTAGATGAACTAAATTCCAATACACTAAAGGCATGCAGGTGGTTGGTGAAGTCATATTTGAAAATCTGCACATATTTCTTTGTGCTTACTCAAGGGCGGGCTTTCGGAGCATGGGAAGGAATAGTCTGATGGAGCTGGGCATTTTCTTTCCCCAAAGAAAGAACTCTCCCCTAATCAAAAATCATTTACCCAAGTTGTATGTGGAAAAAATCTACCTTTTTATTGGGACTTGCTGATGTCTCATAACTTTTTAAAAAATCAGGATCAAATTTTTTGAGCCACTACTATACCATGAGAATTACACAGCCTAGTTTGCTGGTATGGAAGAAAGATCCTAAAATATCTATACATTCTCACACTCCTCACAATAAAAGGGGGACATGCCATCAACAGACGAACGTCTGGTACATATATATAATGAAATATTACTCAGCCATAAAAGAGGAATAAAATAATGCCATTTGCAGCTACATGGATGGAGCTAGAGATTATCATACTAAGAGAAGTATGTCAGAAAGAGAAAGACAAATACCATATGATATCACTGATATGTAGAATCTAAAATATGACACAAATGAACTTATCTACGAAACAGAAATGGATTCACAGACATAGAGAACAGACTTGTGGCTGCCAAGGGGGAGGGGGTTGGGGGAAGGATGGATTGGGAGTCTGGGACTAGCAGATGCAAACTATTATATATAGAATGGATAAACACCAAAGTCCTGCTGTATAGCACAGGGAACTATATTGAATAACCTGTGATAAACCATAACGGAAAAAATATATATGTGTGTGTGTGTGTGTGTGTGTGTGTGTGTGTGTGAGTGTGTGTGTGTGTGTGTGTGTGTGTGTGTGTGTATATATATATATGTATATATCTGAATCGCTTTGCTGTACACCAGAAACTAACACAACATTGTAAATCAACCAGAATAAAAAATTTTTTTAAAGTGGGGGACATGATGTGGAGAAGTTGAGGAGACAGGAGATCAAATTTGGGAAAAGAATTAGTGCCTGCTGACTCTCAGAAAATCAAGTGTTGCTGGTGTCTAGCTGTGCTGTTTGGAGCTGAGGGAGAAGGGAATAAAAATCAAGGGAAGAAAACTTGGAAGAAAATCTAAGAACTGTGATCAGGCACCAAAATAGACCAAAGATTAGGAAACAGGGTTCTCTGGGCCTTTTGTCACAGATACACCCACTCCCACCCCCCACCATGGTATTCCCTCCTCCCCACAAGATAGATTGGGTTAAACACTGGGGTTTCAGGACAGTTGCATTCAGGACCAGATTTTTGCAGGACCATTGTATTAGTTAACTATCGTTGTGTGTCAAATTACCCCCCAAAATTTACCAGCCTAAGGCAACATTTATTATCTCTCAGCTTCTGTGGTTGGAAATTTGGTAACAGCTCAGCCAAGTGGCTCTGGTTCAGAGTCAAGATGTCAGCTGGGCTGCAGTCATCTGAAGGCTTGACTGGAGCTGGAAGATGCACTTCCAAGATGGTGCACTCACGTGGCTGTTGGCAAGGGGCCTCAGTTCCTCACTACATGAGCCTTTCTATAGGGCTGCTTGAGTGTCCTTACGACGTGGCATCTGGCTTCCTCCAGAGTGAGTGATCAAAGAGAGAGAACAAGAAGGAAGCCTCAATGTCTTTATGACCTAGGCTTGGAAGCCACACACTGCCATATCTGCTGTGTTCTATTCATTAGAAGTGAGTCACTAAGTTCAGTCCACATTCAAGGAGAGGGGAACTAGGGAGGTGAAGAATTGGTGGACATTTTAAAACCATTCCTACTGTTTTTCCTTGTTTCTCCTGTGTGATGTCTGCTCCTGCTCACATGGCCAGAACAGAGAGGAAGGAGGTGGTCAGACCCATATCACCTGCTGAAGCTCTGCTTCTCTTTGATCCCCCAGATGCTGTGGTCAGCAGGCAGTTCTCTGGTCCTTCACAGGGACCCAATGCATGTACTGAATAACTGGGACTCAGATCAGAGCCCAGAACGAGTATGGAACAAGATCCAGTGATGGACCGATTGTCTAGGCCTAGATCACATGCCTACCTCTGGAGATGGGTCAGCCCCTCTTGAACCATGTGGACTGAGCATGAGAGAGGGGTGGTTTCCTAAAAAAAAGGGGGGTGATGCTTTTTATCAGAAAGATGGGGAGTGGCCTTGGGACAGTCTAAACAAACTGATTACACTACCAATTCTGTTCCACCTTCAGACATGGCTGCCATATGCATCGTGATGGAGGGGTAGAGGACACAGTACAATGAAGGGTAACCAAAGCCTGCTTCTGCCCCTTCCAGAGGGTTCTTACCCTTGCTCCCAACTCCCACGCAGAGAATGAGAAGCTTCCAGAACAGTAAAAGGACACCCAATATACCCACAGCAAAAATGGGATCCAACAGATCATAGTGCTAGTTCTGGTAAAAATCTGCCGGTTAACACCTTAGAAAACCATAACCCTGGTTACAAGATGATCCTGAAGCCAGTTATAGTAAGGAGACCTTGTCCCAGCAGGGTTTTTTTCTTCTCTATGTGACCTTGGCCAAGATACTTTCCCTTATTTCTTCATCTGCGACATGGAAGGGACCGGTCTAGACCATCTCCATGTCCCCATCTCACTGTAATATTCTTGAATATCAAGACCCAGCCTGGCCCATTAAAGGAAGATGGAGGGAAGCTTATAGGTGTGGATAAATCTTTGTGAATAGGTTGACATTCCCATTGCAGGCTTGGCGGAAGTATGACACAGACAGAAGCGGCTACATCGAAGCCAACGAGCTCAAGGTAAGATGAGCCTTGGAGAGGGCATGGAGGGTGCAGAGAATGGGCCTGAGACCAAAGTGGTGGTGGGTTTAAGGAACCTGGGGAGGGAGGAGAGGGTGGGTGAGGAATTTGGGTGTGTGGTCTGCTTAGGGATACTCAGGCCCGGCTCTGAATGGTTGGACATGTTCAGCCATGTGAAATCAGCAACACAGAGCTGTAGGAGTTCAACCAGTTCACATTCCTCTGCACGTCAGTGCCCAGGACAGGCATCCTCAAGGCATTCCAGCAGTTTGGCCTTCTGGCTTGCACGTCTACCCCTAAATTCCTCTGGACCCAAGGAGTCCCAGGCACTGCTTAGCATGTGTCCTGGGCTCTCTGAGGAGCCAGAGCCAGTTTCTACTGCCTGGCCTATGGGGTGAGGTTGCATCCAGCCGCTCCCTCCCCCTTCAGGGTTACTCCACAAGCATTAAGGGGTGAGGGAATTGTGAGGGCTGCAAGCTATGCAAATGATGGGCCCCGGAAAACAGTGTTGAGTGACTGTCTGAAGGAACAGGTAAGTGAGTCAGGGACAGACAGCCTGAACTGGGAGCTCTGAAGAGGACTTTGGTATTCCAGGGATTCCTGTCTGACCTGCTGAAGAAGGCGAACCGACCATATGATGAACCTAAGCTCCAAGAGTACACCCAAACCATAGTGAGTGGCTGAAAGTATCCCTCCTCCCCAGGGGTGCAGGACATGGGCCCCAAATCAGTGGGATTTGGGGTTTGTGAGGTCGTTAGTTGGCTGACTCTTCAGGCCCAGGAGAAGTGACTCCCAGTGGCAGCCAGCAAGAGGGATGCTAGTTCATGGGCCCTGCACCCTCTCTCTTGAGGTCCCCACTCAGCCAAATGCTCCTGGGCCAGTGTAAGACTAGAGCATCTGTTTCCATGACAGCCTCCACAGCTCCAGGAGAGGATAAACTTGGAGAGGGTGGGCCTTTGGTGCTGGTCTGCTGTCTTCTGCGGCCCTGTCCCTGAGAAAGGGGGAGGGGAGACGAGCAAGTCCCTGCTGTCTCCCCAGTGACCGATTCAGCCCATGCTGGTCCCTGCCACCAGGTGACCTCAGAGGACGCATGAGCATACTCCCCCATCCTCCTTCCTCTCCAGTACAGGGGATGGCAGGCCAAGGTCCCACATGAGAGAAGGTCAAAGCAAATAACCCAGGCACCACTTTCTGTCCCCAACAGCTACGGATGTTTGACTTGAACGGGGACGGCAAACTGGGCCTCTCGGAGATGTCCCGGTAAGTGCCTGCCCTCACTCACCCCAGCATCACTTTTCACAAGATCCCTGCAGATCATCCCTGTGCTACCGTCCCTATCACCAAGATCAATCAGTGGGGAAGGTGACAGGTCAGGTGTCCTGAAGCGCAAATCAAAGTCAGATCAAATCATGATCATCATCACCACAATGTTCCGTCTCCCTCTTTTTAGAACTTTCCACTGACACCTGATTATAAAGTGCTCAGAGATCGTTTCCATAACTACAGATGCTCCTTCTGCATCCCCTCCCCCCAGGTCCGAGTTGTTCTTGCTTCTGCTCTGTCTCCTAATCGCTGCTCTAACATTCTCTTTCCAGACTCTTGCCTGTACAGGAAAACTTCCTGCTTAAATTTCAGGTAAAATAGCCTCTTTGCTTTTCTTCAGTTCCTCCCTTCCCCTCATCCCTCTGAGCTCACCCTTCCTCAACACACACACACACACACACACACACACACACACACACACACACACACACACACACACACACACACACTCTGCAGGGCTTTGGCTTCTGTCTTTAATACCTTGGGCCTTCCAGGGCATGAAGCTGACCTCGGAGGAGTTCAACGCAATCTTCGCATTTTACGACAAGGTAAGACAGAGGACGGTGTGGATGGAAAAGCAGGAGGCCCATTCCAGCCCCCCACCTCCCCCCAACCCCGCCAGAATGGCTCGCCTTGGTCCTTAGGAGTAAACAAGCTGTCGGAGCAGCAATCTGAGCCAAGCAGTTTCTTCCTGTCCCTTTGGATTCCCTGCAGCATCTTCTGCTGTGTGAGAAGATAACTGTCCTTCACAGTGTGTGGCCTGTGGAACCCAAGGTTTTGGTTCCTTAAAAGTACAGGAGAGAATAGCTCATGGAAGAGGGTCATGCCTGGAACTAGGGTGTGATTACGTTGTTGGTACCCAAAGAGAGGAGGTGCTCAGTACTGCTCCCCTGGTGCCAGGTCATAATCTTGTTGTCTTCCTAGGAAGTGGGGAGTGAGAGGCCCTCCGTACCAATGTCGCCCCTCCCTTAGCTGCCCCTGTGTGGGTGACTCCAATGGTCTTCCTTAGAACTATAGGCTTGGGGGTAAACTTTAAATAGCCCCGTGTTCATCCTGACATCTTACTGTGGGATTCGACACCCAGGGAGTTAGCGAAATGCTTCTTGAACCTCACTTACAATTTCAATGCAAATGAAAAACACCAGAAGGGAAGGTTACCAAGTTTGCCCTGGACCCTCCCGTTCCTGCAGTGACTGGTAAAGTCAGAAGTGACACGTTATTTGGGCACCTCTTTTGCTCAGAGTAGAGACCATTAGCAAAGCTAGACTCTGGTCGGAGGTCGTGGGGCCTGAGTTCTGAGGCTCTGTGCTGACCCTCTGCTCCCCGCCAGGACGGAAATGGCTACATTGATGAGAATGAGCTGGACGCCCTCCTGAAGGATTTGTATGAGAAAAACAAGAAGGTGAGTGGCTGAGCCCAGAGGTGGGGTGCTGTCCTGGAGGTGGGATGGGGGTGGGAAGGAAGGCCGAGGGGTGCATTTTGCTCGTCTCTGATCACCCCCTAACGAGGCAATGGCAGTTTTTTGGTTTGATTTTTTTCTGGTTGAATTGATTGATGTGTTGTTTTTTTTTAATACACATAAAGAAGTTTGCCATCTTCACCACTTTTAAGTACAGTTCAGTGGCATTAAGTACATTCACACTGTTGTGCAACCGTCACCACCATCCAGCACTCTTTTTCATCTTCCCAGAATGAAACTCCGTAGCCATTAAACAATAACTCCCCCTTGCTGCCTGCCCCCGGCCACTGGCACTCATCATTCTACTTTCTCTGTGCATCTCACTGCTCTAGATACTTCGTACAAGTGGGATCATACAGTATTTGTCTTTCTGTGTCTGGCTTATTTCACTCAGCGTAACGTCTTCAAGGTTCATCCGTGTTGTAGCACATGTCAGAAATTCCTTCCTTTTTAAGGGTCAGTAACATTCCATGGTGTGTCTATCCCACATTTTATCTGTCCATTCACAGGCAGACACTTGGGTTTCTTCTACCTGCTGCCTGATGTAAATAATGCAGCTGTAAGGCCACGGCAGTTTTGATGTGGCCCAGTTCTTGGAAGTGTCCGCCACATGGCCAACAAAAAAGACTTTTTTACAGGAACCGGGAGATGAGTCTTGGCAGCGTTTTCCTCTACCTCCTGCAAAATGTCTTCCTCTGAGAAAATGGTTTTGCTGCTTTCTTTAATTAGATGAGGAACGCTCTATAATTCCTTGCGTTGTCTAACTGCCTGGGCGGTCAGGCTAGAGCTAAATATAATGCTCAATTTCAGGGCAAAAAATTCATCACAGCTTCTGAGTCTATCTGTCTCCCTTTCCAACTGCCTTCCGACTTCTTTATCCTGAATATCATCCTTCATTTCTTTCACCCTAAATTTATTTTTTTTCTTTACACTACCTACAATTGCTTTTTGAAAGAGGCACAAAACAAATTATAAGCAAGTACTTCCTAGGAAGACAGGAAGTACTCACCAAGTGTTTGAACTCGGCAAACTTTTTCCTGGCACCAAACTCTAGGAGAAAATTATTTGTGCATCCTTATGTGTCCAAGGAATGTTGCGCACCGTAATGGAAAATATCTTTAACTGTAATTGTATTAATGAGGCATGATTATTCTCCATATGACCCTGCTTTATGCCTGAGGCTGATGGGCCTTGAAGGCAGGCATTAAATCTTGGGAGAGACCCGAATCTCCTGGTCATCATCTAACTAGGCTCTTTCTTGATTACCACAAAAGACAACTCATATGGCTACACAGCTTGACTCGAGATGTGGAAACAAAAAAGAGTCAGGTGTTGGAGCTAGGAAACAACTCTGAAGGTTAGAGAACAAGGATATTAATAAAATTGTTTACCCAGGAGCCTTCCACCTGTACTAAGCTCCAGATTTAGCACATGGGGATTGAGTGAATGTATCAGTAGAGAGAGCTGCATGCTTGTAAATAACAGCCCCTGAGTTGGGAGGGGAATGGCCATTTTTAGGTGAGCCCACATGGCAGATGCATATGCCTTTTTCTTTTTAAATAAATTTATTATTTATTTATTTTTGGCTGTGTTGGGTCTTCGTTGCTGCGTGCAGGCTTCCTCTAGTTGCAGCGAGTGGGGGCTACTCTTCATTGCCGTGCGCAGGCTTCTCATTGCGATGGCTTCTCTTGTTGCAGAGCACAGGATCTAGGCGCGCGGGCTTCAGCAGTTATGGCACACGGGCTCAGTAGTTGTGGGTCGCAGGCTCTAGAACACAGGCTCCGTAGTTGTGGTGCACGGGCTTTGTTGCTCCGCAGCATGTGGGATCTTCTCGGACCAGGGCTCGAACCCGTGTCCCCTGCCTTGGCAGGCAGATTCTTTACCACTGCGCCACCAGGGAAGTCCGCATATGCCATTTTGATGGTGCCTGCACGGACAGTGATTCGGTTTCTGAGCAGATTAATGTTTGAGGCTCCTGAAGGACAGGCTGATGGGCTCAAACTTCGACATTTCCTAGCACTCCTAAGACAGTTGCAACTTGCTAAAGCCATCCTCAGCTTCAAGCAATACTTCTAGACACAGAAAGTAAGCAGCCCCCTCTGTCCATTCTGCTAAAACTCTTGATGCCACACTGAACTGGAGGGTTTTGTCAAGCTCAGGCTTGATATATGGGGTCACTTCCTTAGCTCCTAATTGAGTGGTAGGTCGCTCAGGCACACCCCGGTGTTATGGACTAGGTGACGTTTTTTCCAGGAACTTCACAACTTTAGTGAAGATGCCCCTCAAAAAGCTAGAGATGCTTGCAAAGTGCCTTGGGGCTGGGTGGTGGCACAAACCCAGGAATCAGTAACGTGAGGGGATGTCACCAAAGGATGCAATAAAAGACTGACCTTGGAGCACTGAGGACATGTGAGCCAAGTAAAGAATTACTCAGGGGACTAAGACTCTATATGACTGTAGAGTGGGTCCCATCCTTTAGCCAATACCTTAGTCTTTACACCTCAATTTTCTCATTAGCTGAATGGAGATAGTGACCCATCAGCCTGGAAGGGGAACTATTTAAAAAAAAAAAAATCTGCCGATATGCTCAATACAAAAGGAGGAGGAGGAGGAAGAGGAAGGAGGGAGGGAAAGAAAAAGACAGTTGTTTAGTGATTTTCCAATGTTGATGATGACTTTGCTGTATTTCAGAACTTTTGGCTATTTCCACCCAAAGCAACACAAGGCATGTGGGTGTTGGTTTTCTGTAAATGTTGGCCTACATTTTATATGAGACTATGGGCATATGTTTGTGGGTCACCTGTCTTAGTGCCCCTCAAGGCCACAGGGAGCCAGTGAACAAGCAGTAGGCTGGTAGGCTTGCTGCTGGAGGAGAAAGGAGTTAGAATCCCTTGTTTCGCTGGGTGAGGCTTTTAGGGAAGCATGATCCAAGGGGCCTGAAGACAAAACCAGGGAGTTCCCCTGGCATTCTCCTCCTCACCTGCAGGGACCCAGCAGATTGAGTAAACGGAGGCTCACTGAGGGAGAGAAATTTAGAGAAGCTATGCATAGATAATGACTGTCATCAATAGCTACTGTTTGGAGTGATGCTGTGTGTCAGGTACTGTGCTAAGTATTGTTTACATTCATTTCCTCATCTAATCATCATAACACCTCAATGAGGCAGGCTCATTACTGTACCCATTTTACAGATGAGGCAGCTCAGACTCAGAAAAGGTTGAATACTTTCCCCAAAGCAATGCAGCCAGTAAGTGAAAGGAAGAGCGTTTTTCATCCAGGGCTTTCTGACTCCAAGGCCCATGCTTTGTGTGCCTCTAAGCTACTTGCGCTGAGATGGGATAAGGGAAAGGTTCTGGCTGAATGAACAGCTGGGCCGTGTAGGTGGGGCATCCTCTGAGCCTCTTACCCTCTCCCTCTCTGTCTCCTAGGAAATGAACATCCAACAGCTCACCAGCTACAGAAAGAGCGTCATGTCCTTGGCCGAGGCGGGGAAGCTCTACCGCAAGGACCTGGAGATTGTCCTCTGCAGTGAGCCCCCCATGTAAAAGGGGGGATGGGGGCTGCTTCTCCACCTCCCCCCAAACCTGCCCCTGCTGCCCTGCCACTTCCACCCAGACCCGGAGATCCTGAGCATCCCTCCCGCTGCCCCTGCCATCTGCACACACACCAGCCTGCAGAGCAGGAAAGAAGAGATGGAGAAGGGGCTGCTGACGGGCTCCCTGGAGCCCCCTCCAACCCAACCCTGGCTGACCAGTCACAGCGCTCTGCATGCAGAGGGGCACCAACCGCATAGAAGGTGGGCGGGGGCACAGGTGGGGAGTCCCTCGTTCTCTTCGCTGTGATGCATGAGCTCATTCGCTGTATGATTTAGGCTTCTATGTCCAACAGAGTGGACCCTCCCCTCTGCCTCTCTCCCATGCCACCAGCCACCCCGAACCCCCAGGTTCCATGCCCCGCCTCGCTAGTGGTGTAGCTGTCTTCTCAGAGCTCCTTGTTCGTGGCGGGCACCGGCCCTGTCCTTGACTCAGCGTGCTCCCTTTCCCTTTGGGTTTCTTGTTTACCAAAGAAGAGTTTACAGACAATAAAAAGGAAATGTTCTCCTGTGGAAGCTCTCCCAGTTCTGGCTGAGTGGTCAACTTTCTCTCTGCCGCTAGTTCCTGACAAAGAGAGAGCCTGTTCTCGACTGAGTGGGGAGATTGGGGGGACCACCCAACTGGGGCATAACCACTAGAAGCAAGGGTGTGGGACCCCAGGACGCTGTACTTTCCCTTGCCACTCACTGCCTTCTCTCCATCAGCCTGTCACTTCTCTACTCCACGTTTGTTTCCACATTTCTGAAATCATAACAGCAGTTATCAGTTCATTGAAAGTTTACTAAATGTCAGGTATTATGCAAAACAGTTTGCCTGCGGTATCTCTCTTAGTCCCTTGAGAGGGGTGCTGTGATTATCTCCAGCGTACAGATGAGGAAACTCAAGATTAAAGAGGTCAAGTAACGAGCCCCATGTCTTAGGGCCAGTTGGCGGCGCAAAGCCAGGGTATGAATCCCGAGGATTGGATCCACATTTTTTTTTTTTTAATTGGCCGCACCGCACGGCTTGCAGGACCTTAGTTCCTTGACTGGGGATTGAACCCGAGCCCCCTGCAGTGGAAGCGCGGAGTTCTAACCACTGGACCGCCAGGGAATTCCCTGGATCCACATTCTTTACAGTAGGGCTACCAATGGCCTGTGGCAACAGTGGGACTAGGTGATCTCCACCCAGCAGGGGGACCTCCACCCAGGAGTTCCAGGCACCACGAACTTAACTTCTCCCCCCTCGAAATGCAATTTGCCCCACAGCAACATATCAGATGCCCCTTGGTATAGGGCCAGCATGGCCTTTGGGTGCACAGAACTCTTTGGGATCCTAGAACAGAGAGATACCTGATTTTTTTTAATGCTATCAGATACTGACTGTTTTGACATTACCTCATTTAACGTCCCAACAATCCTTGCGATGGATATGATTCTCAGATGAAGAAACTAAAGCTCAAAGACGTTAAGTCACTTTGGAAGTGTCCAGTCGATAACCAGGAACTCACCTGGAGCAATAGAGCCCCGTGGGTCGAACATACGCCGCCTTTCTTTCCCAGCCACGCCCCTTTCTGAGAGAGCCTGTCCTGTTCACCCCATTGGATGATGCAGCCAGCGAGCCACCTGACCTCGGTCTGCCTGCCCACAGCTGACGGCGCCGGGAGTGGACATCTGGTCCAGGCGGGGCCCCTAAGAGTCTCCTGGAATCTGAGGTTGAGAGCCAGGGCTGTCAGGCAGAATGTGTGGCACTGAAGCTGGGTGGTGATACAGCTTTGGGGGCGAGAGGTGGCACGACGGCGATCCAAAACCAAGCCCGAAGTGATGCTGAGAAGAGTAGGAACCAAGAGCCTGGGAGAGTCAGAGAGCAGTGGAGAGAAGATGCAGAGAAAAACAGGAAAGAAGGAAGGGAGGAAGGGCAGAGATTGAGAGAGAGAGAAAGAGACAGAAACAGTGAGGGGAAGGGGAACCATCCAACAGCTCCCATGAGGCCCTGTTGCACGGCCTAATACCGATTTCCCTGCCACCCCTATGTATCCTACCAGGGGATCTCCTGTCCACTAAGCGCAGCCCCCCACCCTATCATCCCTAGTTGTCCTCGGCCAGCATCCCCCAGGATGAGGCGCTGCAGCCCAGTCTACAGCTTCACACCTGCCCTCCCGACACACACCGCTCTGCCTGGGCTTCCCCTCAAAGCCCCCGAGACAAGATGGGGTGGAGCGGTTGCCACAGCCTGGGATCCATGCAGGGGCAGAGCTGGGTCCTTTCCTACCTGGTTGCAACTCCGGGACCCAGATTTGCTGGAAAGGGAAAGGGCCTGGGAGCCCTTTCTCCCAGGCACAATCTCTATTTAGCAGAAGGGGAAACTCATGCCGTCAGGGACACTTGGTCTTTCATAAGCCCGTTTAGTTCACTGTGAATGCAGGTATCTGTCTATTGAGACAAAGGGAGAGGGGAGAGTGATGCCAAGGCCATCACAGTGCTGTGCCGTCCTCAGGGCTGTGCTGACTCTCTCCTGTGTTAGGAGCCCACGCCAGGGGAACAGGGGCGTGGGGTGGCATCTGGGATTCATTTCACCCTCTTCTTTCTCTCTTGTGGGCACTAGACTTTGTTGCTGCCTGACTCACAGGTGCGTTAGGAGCTGGTGAACTCTAAACACAGCCCTTCAGCGGAAGATCCTAGCCCAGCTCCATGCCCTTGAGTGGAATTTCCCATTCCACATAGAGCCTTGGGACCTGAGACCGAAGTCCAGAATAGAGCAGTCCCATGCAGACGCAGAGATTTCAACCTTAAAGGCAACTGTCTCCCGGGTACATTCTCCATTCACAAAATTCCCTTTGGAAAGATTACCGAAAGTCAGGCACAAACCCATCTAACTCTGTATTTTGGAGGGGGACACCTGCCTTCTACCCTAGCCTCCCAGGACCACCCCAGGAATGGCCCCGCCCCTGTGAGGTCCAGCACCTTTCTCTTGTCTTGAGTTTCTCCAGGCAACTCTATCAACAGCCCCACCTTCTAACACAAAGGTCAGCAGAAACAGGCTATGAAGAAAAAGGAAAACGCCCAGGAACACCAAGTCCAGTTAGTAAGTCCCGAGAAAGAGGGCTACTTACTAGCCACTTCCTGTGAGGAAGTGTCACACAGCTAACTCGATTAGCTGGAATTAGTTGCATCTCAAGGCCGAGAGAACAGGCTGGTCAAATCCACAAGGTGCCAGGTCACTGGGAAGAACCCGAAATGGTTTGGACCACTGCAGTTCTTTCCCCAAGCAAAGTGTCAATAATATAATTTTCCTGACAACTACTTTCTACCACGGGTTGCGTGGGGAGACGGCAGGAAGACAAAGACATAGGGGATAGGCTCGGTGGCACTGAGAGGGCATGGCCCTGACCCTCGGGGAACACGTGATCCCACGAGGAGCCTCCCTTTGGTGTACTTGGTGCACCCTTGAACGTGTGGCCCACATGCCCCCTTTGGCAGCAGCAACAAAGGGACTGCCCCTTCCTCTGGGAATCCCTCCCTGGCTTCCCAATGTTTAGCTTGGGTGCCACTCCCATGGGCACCTTCGTTCGATAATAAGTATTTGTTGAGTACCTTCATGGAGCTTATACTCTAAGGTGAAAAAGACAATACGTAGATTAAAATGTTCATAAAGTTGTGATACATGCTCTAAAGTTCAACAAGGGAAAGAGATAGGAAGAGGGGAGGGAGGCGTTATTTTAGGTTCTCTGAATAGGTGAAATTCAAGAAGAGATGTGAATGAGGTGAGGAGGTGGACCTTGCTGCCATCTTGGGGAAGGGAGTCCAGATGGAGGAAACAGCCAGTGCAAAGGCCCTGAGGTGGGAGAGTTCCTGGCATGCTCAGAAATGTGGTCACTGGGGCCGGGCAGAATGAGGGAAGGGGGTGAACAGTTGATGGGGCTGGGGAAACAGGTGAGGCCAGGTGGAGGCCACAACAAAAAGGACTTCGGATCTTACTGTGTCAAAGGAAGCCACTGAGAGGGGAGATCATCAGAGAAGTGACATGATTTATTTTCAAGGTCACTCTGGCTCCTGTGTCAACACTAAACTATAGGAGGCAAGGGAGAAAGCAGAGGCGCCAGTTAGGAGGCTGACGCACCAGGGCCACTGAGAAACGCTGATGACTTGGACCAAGGAAGTGGTGGGGGGTGACAGCAAATAGCAGATTCTGGACCTGTTTCTAAGATTGAATCAAAAGGGCTTGCTAAGGACTGGATACGTGACATGAGAGAAAAACAGGAGTCCAGAAATGACTCCGAGGCTGCTAGCTGGAGCAACTGGGTGCATGGTGGGTGCCAGTAACCGAGACGGGAGAGGAGCAGATTTGGGGATGGGTGGTGGGGGGGTAACTGGGACTTGGGACATGCTGCCTGGCATTTGGTGTCTCTCAGGACACCAACGGAAAACAGACTGCACATTGACATTGTGGACCTTCAACAAACATCCATGAGACAGACAAATGCTAGGTGCTGGGGACACAGCAGTGAATAGGATATTCCCTGGTTGCCGAGAGCTTAAAGGCTCCTGGGCCTGAGAGATGAGGAAACTAGCAACTCCGCATGGTAAGTGGTAGGTCAGAAAAAAGCACAGGAAGAGGTCCCTAGATTGGGGGTGGGGGTGAATTCCTTGGTGAGAATGCCTGGCAGTTAAAACATTAGCGTCCACAGTGGCACCAGAGCCAGAGGAAGCCAGGCCCAACTGGGGGGACTGCAAGTCCCTTGAGAGCTGAAGCTCAGAGGGGAGAAGCTCAGAAGGTAAAGCTCAAGGACCAGACAGGACCAGCTTGTGCAGGGCTGGACACCACTCTCTTTTCCCAGGCTGCTTTGCAACTCCTTTCTTCTCCTTCTGGTCCTGGCTCAACCGTCACCTCCTCAGTGAGGCCCACCCTGATTAAACTGCAACCCACTCACCCCCACCCCATGCCCCATAACCCCTCCCCACCAGGAATATTTTTCCCCATAGCACATGACCACGTGCCCTGATGTGTGTTCAGGTGCTCCCCCAGCTAGAAGGTAAGCCCTCCAGGGCGGTGCTCACACTCTACTGTCCTGCCCACACCTGCTCAACCCACACACCTGGCGGCACCGTTCCTTCCAGCCTCCTCCTCACCTGGCACCCCTCAGCTCCCCAGAATAGTGGCCCCAAAGATGTCTGAGCCCTAAATCCTCGGATGTAGCGAATACGTTATTTTACGTGGCAAAGGGGAATTGGGACTGTAGAAGGAATTAAGGTTGCTAATCAGCTGACTTTAAGAAGATTATCTCGGATTATCCAGGTGGGCCCAAAGTAATCACAAAGGTCCTTGGATGTGAAAGAGGCAGGCAGAACCCAGAGTCAGAATGATGCAGTAAGCGGGAAGCATTTAGAAACGAGGAAAGGCGGGAAAACATTCTCCCTTAGAGCCTGCAGAAGCCCCGCAGGCCTGCCGACACCTCAATTTTAACCCATTTTGGACTTCTGACCTCCAGAACTGTAAGGTAATAAATTTGTATTGTTCTAAGCCACCAAGTTTGTGGTAAGTGGCTACAGCAGCCAACAGGAAGTGAATACAAAACATAAAACATAGGTCCACCTACTCGATATTTGTGTTCCTGTCACATGATGAAATATGGGTAAGAATGTATCTTCCTGCGAGTGTTTCTGTGAGGGTCCAGAGGATGCCAGTCGCACACACGCTTCGCACGGTGCCCGGCACAGAGTCTCACTAACTGGCAGCCGTGGATGATGTCTGCTGTGGCCGTAGCGCAGGAGGCTTCCTCTGCTTTCTGCTCTGTGTTCTGTGGCTGCCCCAGGACTCACGGGGACCCAGCTGGTTCCAAATTTGGGAAGTCTCACCTTTTAGAGAAGGTGCCCACCTGGTGTACCGCATCCTCCTTCGGGGATGGGAGTCCTCCAAACCTGGCGGACACCCCAAGGGACAGTTCTGTCTGCCATGGCCCAGGAGCTGACCTCACACACCAGGCCCATGAGGGGGGTCCTGGAAACCACCCAGATGCCTGGCTCAGGGTGCTCGGTCCTCCTCACGCCTGTCATTTGTTTCCACTCAGGGATCATAGTCAACCGGGAGAACTTGGCCAGACCGCCCCTTTGTTGGTCTCAAGTTCCCCATCTGTAGAATGGGAAGCTTGGAGTGAATGGTGTGCAAGCCTCCTTCAAAATCTTACCCCCTGACAGCTCACTGAAGAGCGTTTATAAATGACAAACAAACACATCGAAGATGACTGACATCATCGGCCATTAGGGAAATGCCACTGTGAGATCCCACTGCACACCAGTGTAAACTGAGTATCATTTTTAAATGTCTTATCCCCGCTTACAAAAGCAGAATCTACTAAATTGTTGTGGATGACAGGGAGCTGAAGAAGAAAAAAGGCTTCCTCATAGAGCCAGTAAGTTGAGTGTTAAAACAACATTACCAACAGTTTAAAAAAATAACCATAATGAAATTCCCACATCCCTCCATGCAGTGCTCTGTAATTCATTCTTGTTCCACTGGATCTTGGATTAGCAGTCTGCTTTCATGAAGCCATCTGCTTCTGGACCAAAAAGAGTCCTGGAAATCCTGACTCGACCCACATTTATAGTCTGAGAGCTGCTTAACTGACATCAGCTCAGAAGCCTGCACCCAAGAGTCTATTCTTTATATAAAGTATGAACGGTTTGAAGCACCTGGTACAGTCTTTTATCACAAGGTTCTAAGACTGTCCTTTTTAATTGACGACACATGCTGCACCCTGCAGCTTAGAGCAGAGCCTTCAGGCAAACACCAGACTAAACGAAAACATCTCTAAGATGACACAGACTTCATGGCTGTGGTTAATTGATTACTCTAACCAATAAGATCAAAATGGAGGAGAGTAAACTTCTCTCTCAGGCTATAGTACAGAATGATTTCATGAGACTTTAGATGAGCCTTTGCCCTGAGGGTAAAAATATATGGGCAGTGAGGCACTGACAAATCACGAGGAGCTTCCATAAACCACACGATTTCTAAAATACTTACGTTAACATTTCATCTATATAAGCATAACCTCAGGAAGGCCAAAAACGTTCTCTGATCTGACAAGTCTTCTTGTGCAAATCCTACAAGAGTAACACATCAAACAAACCTAACTCTTTCTGGCACTCTCTTTTGATAAGATGCAAAAACAAATCTTTGTGATTTTCCAGGGCTCCTCTGAGAAATCTCAAAGAACATAGTAGGTGTAAAAGATATCTTGAAAATTTTCTCTTTTTTTCTATATTTATTAAATTATTTGAAAAGGGAGAATCTAAAGAGTTACCAGAAGGGATATAGACACTTGATTAATATATGATCATGGGTGCCTGAGGAACAATCCTTGGTTACCCACTTAATTAACAACATTTAAAAGTAAACAGGGCTTCCCTGGTGGCGCAGTGGTTGAGAATCTGCCTGCCAATGCAGGGGACACGGGTTCGAGCCCTGGTCTGGGAAGATCCCACATGCCGCGGAGCAACTAGGCCCGTGAGCCACAACTACTGAGCCTGCGCGTCTGGAGCTTGTGCTCCGCAACAAGAGAGGCCGCGACAGTGAGAGGCCTGCGCACCGCGATGAAGAGTGGCCCCCGCTTGCCGCAACTAGAGAAAGCCCTTGCACAGAAAGAAGACCCAACACAGCCATAAATAAATAAATAAATAAATAAATATTAAAAAAAAAAAAAAAAAAGTAAACAGACCCAAGAGTATTGAAGGCATATGTCCACATAAAAATTTGCACACAAATGTTCACAGCACCGTTATTCATAATAGCCAAGAAGTGGAAACAAACCAAATGCCCATCAACTGATGAATGGATAAATAAAATGTGGTGTATCCATACACTGGAATATTAATCACTCATAAAACGGAATGAAGTACTGATACATGCTACAACATGGATGAACCTCAAAAACATTATACTAAGAAGTTTCACAAAAAAGGCCCCATATTGTATAATTCTATTCATATGCAATGTCCAGAACAGACAAATCCATTGAGACCAAGATCGCACATGCCTCGCGGCCAAATAACCAAAACATAAAACAGGAGCAATATTGCAACAAATTCTATAAAGACTTTTTAAGAAATGGTCCACATCAAAAAAAATCTTTAAAAAAAAAAAAAAAGAAAATGTTCTGGAATTAGGCAGAATTAGATAGTGGTGATAGTGGTGACGGTCACACAACCTAATAATATACTAAAAACCACTGACCTATACTCTCTACAAAGGTGAATAATATCTTAATTTTCTTTTAAAATGCCTATGCAGGCATTGATTGTGAAAAAATTAAGTAAAATAAACAGAATTATACACATAGCTTGTTCATAAGTGAGGAGTTTCTATTTTTTGTGTTGTAAAATGGTCTATTCAAGGACACAACAAATTCAACGTAAAGCACCAAAAAGTTTTCTGGTGGCATACAGAATCTCTGCTATCGAGAATAACCTTCTGTATTGTAGGCAATGGTATTAATCAGTAAACCAAGGAGGCAAGCCCACCCAACCTGAGCAAACTTTGCTAAAATAAAATATATTTCACCGTTTCTTTCCAGACAAAGGTATTATAAAGTAATACAAATAAAATTCACTTTCACTTTCCAAACCTTGTCCTTCACGGTGCCCTTTCACTTTCTGGAACAGACTGATGCTTTACTGTAGGACAGAGAGTCTGCAGGGTCAAAACTATTTTCATAATAATGATAAAATGTTATTTATGTTAACATACAATGTGTTCATCATTGCTACTTTCAAATGACTCAATAAATAAGTAATTTTTTTAATGTCTCCATTTTGATTTCAAATGCGGTAAGTGTCGATAGTTTTAACCCACATAAACAAAAGCTCTTTGGGTAATCTCAAATGAGTTTTAAGAATGTAGAGGGGGGCTTCCCTGGTGGCGCAGTGGTTGAGAATCTGCCTGCCAATGCAGAGGACACGGGTTCGAGTCCTGGTCTGGGAAGATCCCACATGCCGCGGAGCAACTGGGCCCGTGAGCCACAATTGCTGAGCCTGCGCGTCTGGAGCTTGTGCTCCGCAACAAGAGAGGCCGCGATGGTGAGAGGCCCGCGCATCGCGATGAAGCGTGGCCCCCGCTTGCCACAACTAGAGAAAGCCCTTGCACAGAAACGAAGACCCAACATAGCCATAAAAAAAAAAAAAAAAAAAAAAAAAAGAATGTAGAGGGGAGGACTTCTCTGGTGGCACAGTGGTTAGGAGTCCGCCTGCCAGTGCAGGGGACACGGGTTCGGGCCCTGGTCCGGGGGGATCCCACATGTCGCGGAGTAGCTGGGCCCGTGCGCCACAACTACTAAGCCTGCACTCTAGAGCTCGCGAGCCACAACTACTGAAGCCCACGTGCTACAACTACTGAAGCCCACGAGCCTAGAGCCCGTGCTCTGCAACGGGAGAGGCCACCGCAGTGAGAGGCCCGCACACCGTGGCGAGGAGCAGCCCCCACTCACCGCAGCTAGAGAGGGCCCGCACGCAGCAACGAAGACCCAACTCAGCCAAAAATAAATAAATAAATAAACAAATAAATTTTTAAAAAAAAGAATGTAGAGGGGAAAACCACATCTTAAAACAGTGTTGAGTGCGAAAGGAAACAGATTAAGAAATGGCGTAACAATACCACCTATGTGAATTAAAAGTACTTACAAGACAGCAACGATGCTTTGTTAGAGCATTAAGACAACCAAAAGACATCCACTGAGTGTTCCAGAATGGTGGCCTACAGTGGGAGAGGGAGGCATGGGAGTGGGAAAGCTCATTCAGAGGGCCTGAAACAAGGCAGGGATCTTGCACAGACCATTGATAATAAACTGCCACAAATGGAGAAGGGTGCTGAAATTCACCCTAGGCTCCGGAGGTTCCCATGTCCCCTCCCACAGGAAGCTGCAGCTGCCCAGGACAGAGGTGACGCCACACAGAGACCCTGTCCTGGCTCCTAGCTTCATCATCTTCCCGGAGATGCCTCATCCTGGAGGATTTTCTCCAGCACATCCACACATGGTGAGGAGCAAGGGAGAGTTGGCCTTGGAGGGAGCAGCCCCGAGGAGAGGGAAGGCAGGTAGGGCTGGGTAGATACCAGAGAGGCAATGCAAGCATATTTATCATGTACAGACCACCTACATGGACCAAAGGGGTTGTTCAGTTGCAGGGATAAGGGTGGGAGTGCTGGCCGGGTGGGAAGCCTGTACCTAACATGGAAAGAGGCAGAAAGTGACAAAAGTGGCTGGAGGGACCGACCACGCTGTCTGTCATCCTGTTAAGTGGACTGAAGTTTTTAAAAGGTGCATGAGTTAGAGCACCACAGTGCCTGTGGTGAGGGGTGGCGGAGGAAAAAGGAACCCAGGAGAGACACACAGAATCCAGACTGGAGGGCCAGAAGCTGAGAGAAGAAAGTTCTTCAAAAGGTGCAGAGCGGGGCTTCCCTGGTGGCGCAGTGGTTGAAAATCTGCCTGCCAATGCAGGGGACACGGGTTCGAGCCCTGGTCTGGGAAGATCCCACATGCCATGGAGCAACTGGGCCCGTGAGCCACAATTACTGAGCCTGCGCGTCTGGAGCCTGTGCTCCGCAACAAGAGAGGCCGCGATGGTGAGAGGCTCGCGCACCACGATGAAGAGTGGTCCCCACTTGCCGCAACTAGAGAAAGCCCTCGCACAGAAACGATGACCCAACACAGCCATAAATAAATAAATAAATAAATAAAAGAACGTGAATTTCTAAAAAAAAAGGTGCAGAGCGATCCCCGGGGTTAGCACCACCAGCTCAAATCCCACGGATGTGTCCCAAAGGGCACATGCTCCATCACGTCAAACCAACCATGGAAATATCAGTGATCAACGCCGAATGACCTGCTGGTTTCCGCTTAACCAGTGCCCTGACCGACGACGGGGACCTGGCTGCTTGTCAAAGAAATAGATTTCACTGTCATTCAGCTTGGTTATGAAGTTTGTCATTGTTAGACGACTATCGTTTGGAGCATTAACCACAGGCTATGAGCTACACTCACACCGGGGTTTATATAATGAAGAACCACAACAGACCTGCCGGGATAAGGCTCTCAGTTGAGGAGACGGCAAATACTTCCAGCAGGCAAATAATCACAGGGGTGTTCTTGCCTTTTTGAGTCCCATACAAAATGCCTAATCTCTCATCCTATTCATCCCGTTGATTTTAAGGCGGCCCCTCTCCCTGTCCCTCTGTGCCCACCCTCCACTCTCTCTCCGCAACCCCAGGCCCTCTGCACAACTCTTTCTCCAGTGACCTGTCCCCTCTTCTTCCCTCACTGCCCTCAGTAATATTCCAGGGACACACTGCGGTCTGTAACTGCCCCTCTTCAGGACCAACCAGGTAAATGATCTGTAGGGCTCAGTGCTAAAAAGAAAATGCGGGGCCTCCTTCTTCAAAAAAGTATGAAGAATTTCAAGGCAAGGACAGCAGAGCATTACACCAAGCGTGGGGCCCTGTGTGGCCGCTCAGGTTGCACACTCCAAAAGCCAGCCCCGTGCCCCCGGGATGCGGAGACATAAACGAGCTCATCGACCACCAGCCTGGGGCAGAACAGGACAGATGCCCACCTGCGCAGCCCAGTCTGTGACCCATCAGCTTGTCATGAGCAGGGGATGGGCTCTCATCACTAACTGCCCCCAACGGGACCCAGAATCTCACCAACTCCCCGTAAAAGGGATCGCTAACACTTGTTAGAGCAGAAATTGCAAATGGAACTCAACGGTTAAAGAAAAGCAAGGATCCTGAATAGTAATTTAAAAAACCAAAGTGAAGCTGTGAAGACTCCTCTGTGAGCACAAAACTACGCTCTGAACCACAAAAGCCTGCATAGCTGGCCCCGGCTTTGGGGCAGGTATGGACAGGGCAGCACGCCCCCAAGGACATGTCAGCAAACAGAGAGATGACACTGAAGGGGCTCCGGCTGTCCCCAGAGCCGCAGCCTAGAGGAGGATGCCTCATCTCACCCCAAAGGTGGCCTTTCTAAGTCCTGAAGGAAGAAGGCTGCTGCTCAGGACTCCCCTTTCTTGGCCTCCGGTTTCATGAAAATCACTGAAGTCAGGAGGCACTCCTCTGAAGTAGGTTATTGCATCAAAGGCTAAGCAGCTGAAACCACAGCCGGGTTAACTGGCAAGGAGCTGAAGAGCCCCAGGCAAAAGTATAAAGGGGAAAAGAAATGGACCCAAAAAGGCAGGGAGGCCACAAGATCCGGAGACTTAACCACCTGCAGAGCATCCCTCAACTGAGAGACTGCAGTCGGTGGGTAAAAACCCCAACTTCCTGGTGCCATTTCCCATGGCTCACACCCCACCCCCTGCCCTGTGCCCCCACCCCAGCATCCAATGCACCCCAAGTCAGAAAGTAGTTGAATCCCAGGATGAGAAAATCAGAAGTCTGGTGAGTCCCATCACAACAATACGATCCCAGGACAAAATACTGCCCACAATGGTTCGAAAGAGGCAGCCTCCTTCCCATCCAAATGGAGAGAGGAGGCATCACTGTGCCACAGCAGAGAGACAAGGAAGGTGTGCAGCCCATGCTCTACCGAAAAAGCAAGAGGAGAGTCACATGGGCCTTCAGAAGGCCATCAGCAGCAAGTCATGGCTCTACAACACAAACAAATCGGGAAGAAAGGGAATGGTTTGAAAAAGATGCAGCCTTCCAACCCCAGATGAGATATGTGTCCAGCAGGCAAGTGTTGGAAGAGGAAGGGGAGCAGTGAAGCGGGCAAGTGTTCCCTGCATCTGGCCAATGCTCCCCTGGAAAATGAAGGCAAAACCACGCAGGCCTTAATGAAGGCCATAGGCCACGAGCCTGTGCTGGTGCACAGACAGCCGATCAGGAAGGAGAAAGAGCAGAAGCTGCTTGAGGAAGTGAAAATGAATAAGTAAAAAATCCAAGACCTGGAGAAAAAAATTAGAAAAACAAGAAAGGTCCTCTAAAATGTACATTTGCCTTCTTAAACAGGAAAGCCACAAACTCATGTTCTGGGTACAGGATGTTAAAAGAGCTCTTGCCACAGAGAAGGTGGGAATTGCCAACTTGAGACATGATTTAGGACAAACACTCCAAGAAAGAGAGAGACTCTTCAACAAGCCCTGTCTCTTTAAACAGCTCCAAGAAGTAAGCAGTCCACCAGAAACTTCCTGGAAGATGCCCTCAATGACCAGAGAGTTCTTCTGGCCCAACCACCAAAACAGGTGAAGTCTTGCTCCCAGGATCAATAATAGGCCAACCTGTGGGGCCTTTCTCTTCCTGCTGAAGGAGCCCGGCCCGGAATGGAAGCCCTGACGACCATTCCCAGGGGTCACCTGAGCCCTCCAGTGTGGTGCCTGCCTCCTGGCTGGTTCAGTGGAGTCCCACCAACAGATGCAAGAAACCCTTCTCTTCTAGAGAGATGGATGTCACAGGCCACGTGTCATTTCCACAATCTCCATGATCACACTGAGACAAAGATGCCCGCCCCACCGGGAAGACCTCCCGTGCCCCCTGCCTTAGACCTACTGAGAAAATACAAACTGGGCTCCCCTCCCCCACCTGCCCAGTAAGAACTTCCTTTTGCCCAAGAGGGTATACGCAGACAACAATCTGAGGTTTGGGTTTTAAACAACCATCTGACCACTGTAAAGGCCCCTGGCTAAACTGTCTCTTCCCACCACCAACAATGAGTCAGCCTACAAGCCCCTCCTCATCCCTCACTGGAGGAGCTCAGCCTGGACTTGGGTCCGGGCCTGCGGAGGAAGCCCCTACACCTTGTCCTGGGCTCCTCTGAGGTCTCTCCTGATCACATATCTGTGCTTTGCTGAAACCCTTCACTTCTGCAAATACGTGGAGAAGAGCCACTGTGTCACAGCATCAAAGGACAACCAACTTGATTCCCACAAACACAGCCAAGACAGGGCCAACTCAATCATCATCTCCCTCACTAATCCTCCCTGGCTCTTCCCAGTGAGAATTCGAAGACTGTGGCTCCACCTGTGGAGACTGGACATACTCCAGCGTCGGCTCTGCTGTCTACATAGCAAACGAGAGGCTTCCACACTCTGACAATTCATACCACAATCCTTGGTGCAGTGTGACCAGCTTGAAGAGGTGCTATTTGCAATTAACTGCAAGCCTGAGAGCCCCAGCTCCATGGCTACCACACTTACATGGAAAACCAGAATCTCTGAACCCACACATCAATGATGACCTGCAACATCGACTTGGTCTATATCATGCAGCCCTCAACATCCTAGCAGAATCGTTTAGAGACTCCCGTGATAACGGCCACATTCGCTCTGCAGAGAACCACCACCATGCTTTAAAGTAGCCAGCAATGTTGCCAGGGTGCACACACCTTACCCAACTCCAAATGCCTCTGCGTACATTACATGTATCGTGGCACAGCCGTGGTGTCACAAGGCACTAGATGGAATCTTCATCACCGAGCTCACAGGGCCAGCTGGGCAGATGACCGTCCAGGTCCACAAAATGGGAAGGGGGACTCAAATGGCCACACTCAACGCTACGGACACGTACCTCCCACAGCCCAACTTCACACTGATGCTGATGCCTGGGGTCTTTGCCAAGGTCCCCAAATCCCACAGAGCACAGGGGCGACTCAAGGCAAAAACCAGCACTCGGTTCCCTCACCCAGAGGTGCTCCTTGTTGCACCCACAGCATTTCCAAAGCTTGCTTCCGCTGCCTGGTACCAGGTGTCACAGTCCCAACAACGAGGGAATCTCAGGCTGGTAGACCCACAACTGAAGGACTGCCCGAAGCAGGCCACGTGAGCATTCAGACAAAAAGCTTCCAAAGTCTGGAGGAACATTCCTCACTCCTGAGCAGCAACACATCCTGGAGTCGTCTGGAATTCCTGGGGAGCTGTCAGAGTAGGTATACCAGGAACTAAGCAAGAAAAGGAGAGGCGAGCCTGATTCGGCTATGGAGGATGATGAGTCATCATTAAAAAAAAAAAAAAAAAGACCCAAAACCCTCATTGCATCCAGGATGCCCTGGTCTGAGGGCACAGCAAGTGCAGTGCTTTTACACCACCTCCTAAATAGTGGGGACCTCAAATGCTTCCAATTCTTCTGCCACATCCGTTCGCTGCTGGGCCTTCTCCTTAAAACCCTTCTCTGGTCTCTCCCCTGAATGAGCAACTACCACTGCTGAAGTTTGTGATTTAAAAAAACAAAAATGTATTCACCACACAAGAAGACTACCTCAAGACCTTGTTCGCCACAGAATTGTTTAATTTTAATAGCAGCTCAGGTGTCAATTAACAGTAAAGGGCTGAGTGACTTAGAGCACTGCGTGTAATGCTCTAAAAATCTTTGGGTTTGAGTGAAAAGAAACATAATAAAAACCGAGTTCCAGGGCTTCCCTGGTGGCGCAGTGGTTGAGAGTCTGCCTGCTAATGCAGGGGACACGGGTTCGAGCCCTGGTCTGGGAAGATCCCACATGCCACGGAGCAACTGGGCCCGTGAGCCACAACTACTGAGCCTGCGCGTCTGGAGCCTGTGCTCCGCAACAAGAGAGGCCGCGATAGTGAGAGGCCTGCGCACCGCGATGAAGAGTGGCCCCCGCTTTCCGCAACTAGAGAAAGCCCTCACACAGAAACGAAGACGCAACACAGACAAAAATAAATAAATAAAACAAATTTAAAAAAAAAAAATTAAAAAAAAAAAAATGAATTTAAAAAAAACCGAGTTCCAGCTGATCCAGCTGCCCAACCAGCTTTAGGAACCAGTAATTCATATCTGAAAGGGCTGGGGTTTGAAAAGTCTGTGTCCGTCAACTTTGAAAAAACGTTTGCCATGGCTTCATGGGAGCCTCCAGACGGTGCACAGAAGTAGGCAGAGACCACCGAGGTTCAGAAAAGTAATCTTGCTAAACTCAACACAGCACCTAAAAGCCGCTTTCTGAGGGCTCACCCCACAAGGACCGCCGCAAAGCAGTAGTTCTCAACCAGAGACGGTTTTGTCCCCAACTTCCCTCCCCGAGGACATCTGGCAATGTCTGGAGACGTTTCTGATCGTCACATATCGGAGGGGATGCTCCTGGCATCTCATGGGGAGGGCTGGGGACGCTGCTAATCATCCTCCGATGCACAGGACAGCACACACCCACCCCAACCATGACAAAGAACGATCCAGCCCCAGGTGTCAGTACTGCTGAGGCTGAGAAGCGCCCGTCCTCCGTCCTAAAGTCACGCGAGCCCCCCTAGGCATCCACTCTCTTGAGTCCCTCTGAGCATCTCAGTCAGTAGGCCCTGTCCCTGGGGTGGGGGGGGGGGGGGCGGGGTTTATACACAGACACAAAGCTTCGCAGCTTTGAAGGGGTGGTGGAGGGGCGCCAGCAATGCCTGATGCCCACTCATGAACACTCTCCCACACCCCGCCCCGCAATGCCAGGCACCCAGGGATGCTGAGTTCAAGTACTCTTTTTAGAGAGTCTTCCAAATTTTTAAAAATCTTTCTAAGTAAAAGAAACCCTGCTCAAAAGAACCTTCAGCACTTATTACCTCATTTAAACTTCACAGCCATCCAGTCGGGTCGGGACTCAGGATCACCATGCGACAGAGGAGGAGACTGGGGTACACAACGAGGTTTAGGTAACTTTTCCAAGGTGACACAGCCCTTGAGTGGCAGAGCCGCAGGCCCGGGCCCTCCGGGTTCCGAGGCCACCGTGGAACTGCGCGGTGGGGTCCCAGCCGACGCGGGAGGGGGGCTTTCCTATCCCAGTCAGGCTTCCATCCGGCTCACACCTCCCCCACAGCCACCGCCCTTCCACGGCGCCAGGCCGACCCTCTAGCACCGCCCTCACGAGGGAGGGCGGCTCTCGGGGGCAGAGGCGGGGCTTGGGACGTGACCGGACACGCTGCGTGGGGCAGAGGCAGCTCCTCCCACGGGCCGCTGCGGCTGCGCAGAGAGGACCCTGCCCCGCCTCTCCCGCCGCGAGGGTCCCCGCAGGTGCCGGTCTGGCGGGCCCACTCCTATTCCTCCGCAACCACGCTCACCTGCGAACATGGCCAGCGGCACCTGTAGGAGCTACTGGTTCATGGAGCAAGTCAGCTCCAAGGCCCATCACCTGGGCAGTTAGGGTCCCCCAAACTTGCCCGTTCACAGCATCCACCAGGAGCCTCTCTGTGCCCCTCGGAGGCCAGCAGCCAGCCAATACCTAGAAATCAATGAGTAATGGCGAGTCCCTGAGGTTTCCTTATTTCTTCCTCCATTAAGCTGCTCCTCGGTTCCCTCAGTCTGTCTCTGCTTTTGTTTCACAGCAAGAAGCTGCTTGTGGACGAGGCTGGCTAGCGGTCCTGCAGGGACCAACCTCACTCTCCTCCTCTGGCTGGGACTGATGCCGGACTTGGACATTCATGACCCAGGGCTCGTCCCGTGTCTTCATTTCCTGGTGGTCACACTTTAGTCTGATCCACAGGTTCCTGTTTAAAACCACCCAGCAGAGCACCTTTGCATCCAGAGACCTGTCACAATCAAGAGACAGCATTCAGGCAAACTATATTCCGAGACACATTTTTTTCTTCTACTTTGCAAATACACATATTCAAATCTAAAATTTTTGTTTCAGAAAACAACAGCCAACCAGATTCAACAGATGTTACCCCTTTGCCGTATGAGCGCCAGACCAGTTTTTTAAATGAGTAAACATTACTCTAAAGCTAAGCTCCCCCACCGACCACTACCCTGCTGTTCCTTTCAGTCACCCACTCCCTCTCTGGGACAAGCACTATATAACCAGAGCATCCCTTCTCTGGATATTTCTTACTGGTATGGGACACTAGTGTAGCCAGAAATCAACATGTCATACCTGCCCGGTGGGTTCTGACAACTTACAGAAAAGGCAGCATACTGCCCACGTCTGGACCCTATTTAGGCTCATTCTAAAACAGTCCCAGCACCTTTTCTTGACTGGATGTCAGATCCCTGTAGCTGGGCAAGGGTGGCTTTTTCCATCCTAGGCTGGAAGGGATGAACCCCGCCATCTGATGGAGGAGAAACAGGCCCAGAGAGGGGAAGTGAATGTGTCAAGATCACAAAGTCAGCGGTGAGGTAGGGACTAGACCTGCGCTCTTGGCCTGGGCCAGGGTGCATTCATGAGCTGGTGACATCATCAGAACCTTCTTCCTCCTCATCCCACATAGAGCAGGCTGTGTGGATGGGGATCCTCCTTCCCCGCTGCACTCGGTCTGGAGGGGAGCCAGCCAGCTGCAGACGGCCATGCCGGGAGGCTCTGAGCTGCTGCAATTCCGCTTGTGGTCATCCTGCCACTGGGGTCAGCAATTCTGGTCAAGAGGAAGAGGCCTAGGGCACCAGAGCTAGGAATCTAGGTGAAGCCACAGCGCCCCCTGCGGCTAACTGCTAAGTAACCCAAACCTTAGGTCTACCTGTCAGATTTCTTGTGGTGCCCACCCAGGAAAGCTGAGGGCTGGGTTCAGAGCAAACCCCTCCTGGGGAGATTTTCCTTTTGCTCTGCATCACCCCTGGGGGAACCCTCAGGATCCCAGTTGATAAGAAAATCATGTCCACCTGTACAAGACCCTTTCTCTCTCTGACTGCATCCCTGAATGTGTCCACCCAGCATCATCTATTGATGGCTTTATGTGGGCCAGCCACTGGGTCCAGTACTTTGGGGATGGAAATGACATGACACTGTTCCACCCACCATGGAATTTCTTGAGTGAGGCAGACAACCAAGGAAACATAGTGAGACAAAGATTTGATGGAGTGCAGTGAGCTGGGGGAGTAGAAAGGAGGATAAAGTACCATGGAAATGGATCGGAGGGGCTCTAAAGGCAGACAAGGTGTTTGAGCTGAGCTTTGAGGAGGAAACACAGGAAGACAGATACGGAGAGAGGGGAAGGCATTTGTGGGGGATGGAACATACACAGCCAATACCCCTCCTCACTTGTCCCTTGTCCCAGCTGCTTCCTCTTCCTCCCGCCCCTCCTAATTCACCATGGGTCACAGTGGCTGTCCAGCTAGAGAAACCACCCGCCTCTCCTGGCTGCAGCTCCCCTCTCTGACAAGGTCCGTGTCTGATCCGATTCCTGTGACTCTCCCAGACCTCATACCTTGACCCTGCCAAGGAGCACTTGGTTTCCTGAATCCTGCACAAGCCTGTCCACAATCTGGACACTTGAGAATTCAATACGTGGGAAATATTTCTTATGCAGGGGATTCAGCGAAGTCGAAACCATCCTTTGTCTCTAAGAAAGAGAATTCATCCCAGGAAAGGAGAAAAGGGGCAAAGGTGTCATGCCGAGAGAAGTTTCTCTGCACATTCTCTGCAGGCCATTATGGCTGTTATACACCCTCGCTCATGGCAGAGTGGGTCCTGAAGGTGCAGGGAAACCCATTCACCCTGGACAGCAGCATTATCCTGATATTCCTATCTCCTTTGGAAGAAATCATCTTGAGCTAGAAATCTGTGCTGCCACCAGGGGGCAGCAGAAGACCAAAGCTTTACCTGAAAACAGCTAATTTGTTCAATTCTCTGCCCGGGAGGTAGAGCAGCCATTCCTAACCTTGGCTGCAAATCAGATTCACCTGGGGAGATTTAAACAACACTGACACCAGGTTCCCACCCCCAGAAATTCTGATTTAACTGGCCCGGGGGGCAAGCCAGCATCGCACTTTTTGGTCTCCCCACAAGAACTTTAATTTTTTTTAACAGGGAAAGAATAGACGAGGAGAAGCAGCAACCTCTCAGACCATTCTACATTTCAGCCAGGGTTGAGAACCACTGGGCTAGACAGACCATTGTAACTCAAAGCATGGTTCACAGACCACCAGCATCAACATCACCTGGGAGCTTGTTAGAAATGCAAAATCTCAGGACCCACCCCAAACCTATTGAATCAGAATCTGCATTTCATGATTTGTACAAATGCTTTATCCATTAAGGAAGATTGTTCTTGGTTTGTGATACTTTGAAAATATTTTCTCTAGTTGGTTTTACCTCTTTAACTTTGTTTTGCCATGCAAAGTATTTTTAAGATGTAGTGGAATTTATCAATTTTCTCTTATGGCTTCTCTTTAAAAAATTTTTTTCGGAGTGTGGTTGATTTACAATGTTGTGTTAGTTTCAGGTGTACGGTAAGGTGAATCAGTTATACATTAAAAAGGAAAAAAAAAAGAAAACCCAATTCAAAACGTAGAGTGTACCTCTGAGCCTCCTGGCATCATTATTCCACTGTGATCACTCATCCAGCTGGCAGGGTGGGGAAGGGGCCCATCCTGGATTCCAAGAGGTAAAAAATTCAGGACAAAACACTGTGACAGCTACCGCCGTCCCTCCAAGCTCTCAGTGCCCCTATTCTCTTTGGAAAATGAGGCAGCTCTTCACTCCGTGTCTTCTTACTCCCTCGAGCGCTGGAAGAAAATGAGAAGATGAGGGACACACATTTTATTTATGATACATATACCTCAAAAAATTAAGTCATTTCCATAGTGGCTTTCCAAATATCAGCATGGCTAAAAGGAGAGTGACCCTCTATTAGGAGTCAAAAAATAGGACAAGGGGTGTAGCAAATTATTTGTTTTCTAGTTCCTTCTTTTGTCTAGATGAAATTCTTACAAAGCCCCAAGGATGAAATTAACCTTAGCTGTTCCTTTGAAATTGACCCTGTCCCAGGAAATCTGGCATGTTCAGTCATGGAGTAAAAGCCATAAATAATACTTTTATGATTTAAGCCATAAGATTTCCACTTCCACAAGAAAGCAGAGAGCGAGAGCAAGAGGGAGGGGATATGGGGATATATGTATATGTATGGCTGATTCAGTTTGTTGTACAGCAGAAACTAACACACCATTGTAAAGCAATTATACTCCAATAAAGATGTTAAAAAAAAAATAATGGGGTTTAGCTGATTTTCACTGCTATGTTTATGCCGCTTTGTACCCACTTGATTCACTTACAGAGAGATATCAATAAATACTTTTTTAAGATTCTTACTAGTCAGAAAAAAAAAAAAAAAAGAATCTGCATTTCAACCAGATCTGCAGGGGATTTGTTTGCATATTAAAATTTGAGGAATGCTGGTCTTAGTAACCAGAAGGGCCCTTGGGGAGATCCCAGTCCTACACCAAATCTGGTTTACAGACGTAGAGGTTGAAGCCAGACGGAAGAGCCCATCTGCTCAAAGTCACTGGCGATGCGTTGGGTGGGACGGCACAGACCTCAGAACCCTGACTCCCAGTCCAGTACTCTTTCTCCCACAGCACCCAGAGCCGGGCCTGGGCACCAAATGGCCACAAACAGTGGCGCGAGTTTGGTGGGGTTTTGGAACTTCCCCGTAGCTCTCAGCACGCGGACTGTGGGCATCCCAGAGATGGCTAAGTTACCATCTCGGCTCGAGGCGCTTCCATCCTCATATGTAACTCAAAACACACACACGATATCAGCCAAGCATAACCTCTCACCTTGAGTCATGCTGTGGGACCATCTCTAAATGTAGGAAGAAAGAGAAGGGAAAAAGATCAGTGTGGATGGATGTGTAGCCAGGGAAGGTTTCCTGCAGGCTGGGCTTGTGAGAGGGGGTGGGGGGTGAGAGTTCAGTGGCTGGTGGAGGGAGGGGCAGCCTTTCAGGCCAAAAGACCAAGATGAATGAAGGGTATTAATAAGGCAGGAAGGGGATCAGTGTGACCAAGGCACCAGGTAAGGATTGGGCAGCAGTGAGAGATAAAGCTGGGTTGGGGGAGTGGCTCAGAACACAGACAAGGCCCTGAAAGCAGACAGAGGACTGCTGGGTAGAGCTGATTCAGTTCCTGGGCTGGAGGCCACAGTGAGCCATAGAAGGTATTGGAGCCAGGGTGGAGTCTGGTCCTTGGACAGGCCTTCTGGGGTGTACCGGACATGGTACCATGGAGGAAGGGGCTACAGGAACCCTCACCCTGGGAGCTCATTGAGGGTACGGCTAGAGGCTCGTTCATCTCAAGGTCACCAGCATTTGGTAGAGCCTTGGTCTTGGAAGGTCTCCTCCAGCTGACCATATTCATGGGAGGCCAGCCTTCAACCCAAGGGCCGTTTAAGACTCAAAGTCTAGATCAGAACAGGAAATTTAAGTCATGCTCTTGTGACCTTGGGCTTGTTCCACCATAGAGTAAGGATGATAACAGAAACTCCCTCATAAGGTTAGTAAGAATTATCTGTGATAAGACACATGCCATAACCTGGCGTCTACCTGGTGCTCCATATCCGATAACTCCCTTCTACTTCTTAACCCCTGCTCTTCCCAGGGCCTCAGAAAGTTAGCACCACCTTGGTATCCCTTTGAGTTGCTCCTTCAATCTCTTCTCCTTCCCTAATTAACGGTAGCATCTGTTGAGTACTGTACCCATATAAAAGCACAAGCCCATTACATCCTACAATAATGCTTTGAGATCAGTTCTATTCATTCCCTGATTTAAAGATGAGAAAACTCAAGGATAGAGTTTTACATGCACACGACAAGGGTTTGAATTGGGTTACCATATCAAGCACCCCTCTCCTAACCACGCTTTCATATGGCCTCCAAGTGAGATGGCCCAGGACTCTCCATGGCTCCTCCATGACCCTCAAGCTACACATTCTCCCTCCACAATTCCTCCTCTGACAGTTATAGGGACCAATCTCAACTTTTTGTTTTTGGCCTTGGTCTTCTCCTTTGATCAATAGACCCACATTTCCAAAGGCCAGTGGGATACAGATCCACATGGATGTCTGTCTTCCTCTGAAACCTAACCAACCCCAAGTTCCCAGCCCCTCCCTCTAGCCTGAGCCTGGGTAGCTCACGCCTTGTACACCTCCTAAGTTCATTCTATCCAGAAGGGTGGCCATGCTGGTCTCCATCCCCAGCGTGGGGTCCTGGAGAGCAGGAATCTGTCCTCAGGTGCCTCTCACAGAGCCAAGCACAATCAATACAGGACTTACCTATCCCTCCAACCAGCGTCCCCTCCCAGCTCTCCTATTTCGGCTCACAGCACTGTATCCTTCATCTGGTCCTTTAAGATCTGAAACTTGCCCCTGGACCATCCCTCTCCAGCAGCCTCCTCATTCCCCCAGCGGTCCTCTCTGCTCAGAACCGCCTCCCAACTGCCTCTTAGGTTGTTCCCTTCCCCCACTTTCCAACAGACCAACTGCTCCCCGCCCTCCTGCAAGCTCAGGTCAAATCCAAGCCCCCTTGAGTCTTGACCACACCCTGGCCCCTATTAGAGTTAGTTCCCAGTGTGTATCTTAATGCAATGAACCATAAACTCCTTGGGGGCAGGAGCTGTGTCTTTTTATTTTTTGTCCCCATGACACCATTCACAAAAATTAGCACACAAAACCACTAATAAACATATTTTGAGTAAAAGAATTTGGGAATTTAGTTAAAGCAGAAAGTGTCTGATTCAGAGGGAGCATTTTTTTTTTTAATTAACAGCATGGAAGTTATATGTATTCCCAACACAGAAACTTATAAAACTGCCCACTCCCACAGCCCAGATCACTCTGCCCCTTGCCATGCACACCTGCCCTATTTTTATTGATTTATTTGTTTATTCTGTTTTCACCCACTGATGTGTGTTGACTATTCATTCAAATACTTCTTGAGCTAATGAATGAAGATGTTAATGGTCACCTGAACCGGGAGAATTTACACTTGAATACTGGAAATACCTAAGAAGTTTGTGAAAAGTACAATCCTCAAGACCATTTCTAAAATTTACTGAATCAGAATCTCTGAAGGAAGGCCTGAGGGCTTCCACTTTTATTTATTTGTTTTTAACTTTTAACTTTTCCTTTTAAAGTAATTTTCAGAATTATAAAACAGTTTGAAAATAACAAAGTTCCCATATACCCTTTACCCAGCTTCCCCAAACATTAACACTTAGGTAACTGTCATGCAATGATCAAAACCAAGAAATTGGGGTTTCCTGGTGGTGCAGTGGTTAAGAATCCGCCTGCCAATGCAGGGGATATGGGTTCGATCCCTGGCCCAGGAAGATCCCACATGCCGCGGAGCAACTAAGCCCGTGAGCCACAACTACTGAGACTGCGTGCCACAACTACTGAAGCCCACGCGCCTGGAGCCCGTGCTCGGCAACACGAGAAGCCACCGCAATGAGAAGCCCGCTTGCCGTAACTAGAGAAAGCCCGCGCACAGCAACAAAGACCCAAAGCAGCCAAAAATAAATAAATAAATACATCTTTAAAAAACAAATAAAAACAGGAACGCTTTTTTCTCTCCACTAGTACTTCCATGGTTTCATTTTTTTACATTTAAATTCATGATCCATTTGAGTTTATTCTTCTATATGGTGTGAGCTGTGAATTCATTTTTATCTTTTTTGAAATGACTACTCAGTTGTCCCAGCGCCATTTATTCAAAAGTCTATCATTGCCTCTGAGATTGGAGATCCCATCTTTGTCATATACTAAATTTCCATTTGTACTTAGGTCTGTTTCTGCATGTTCTGTTCTATTCCATTGGTCTGTCTATTCATGTGCCAAGGCCACTCTGTCTGAATTACAGGTGCTTTTACAGTTTGTTTTAATGTCTGGTAGCTACCTACCACCTCCACCCCCTGCCCTGCTCTTTTGTTTCAACGTTTCCCTGGATATTCTAGCAGGTTTATTTTCCATATGAACTTTAATATCAACAAACTGTGCCCCCCAAAACAGCTCCAAGAAGTAAGCAGTCCACCAGAAACTTCCTGGAAGACACTCTCAACTACCAGAGTTCCTCTGGCCCAGCCACCAAAAACAGGTGAAATCTTGCTCCCAGTATCAATAGTAAGCCAACCTGTGGGGCCTTAAGACTCTTCCTTTTCTGGGAGCCCGGCCCGGACTGGAAGCCCTGACGACCATTCCCAGGGGTCACCTGAGCCCTCCAGTGCGGTGCCTGCCTCCTGGCTGGTTCACCGGGGCCCCACCAACAGATGCAAGAAACCCCTCTCTTCTAGAGAGCTCGATGTCACAGGTCACCTGTCATTTCCATGATTTCCATGATCACACGGAGACGAAGATGCCCGCCCCACTGAGAAGACCACTGTCTTATCTAGGAGGACCTTCTGCGCCACCCTTCCACCTATGGTTCCACTTAGACCTACTTAGAGAAAATACGATCTGTGCTCCCCCCAAGTACGAACTTCCTTTTGCCCAGGGGGGTATATGCAGACAATAATCTGAGGCTTGGAGTTTAAAAAAACTGTTTGACCATTATAAAGACCACTGCCTAAACTGTTTCCACCTATAGAATCACCTACAGAATCACCTTCTTAGTTTAACTCCTACCACCTCTATAAGTAAGAATGACATAGAAATTTAATTTCTAAGTGTGATAAACTTCACACTATAAATAAATCCTTTTCTATGGATGATTAGCAAGAATCTCTCAGTTACTCCAATGTGCGGCCAGGTTTGGGAACCAGGGGAATACAATAGACAGGACTGGGATCTGGCAGCCCCAGGGGTGCTCCTACTCCCTAACGGGGTCCTTGCAAACAGGTGAACCCGCCACACCAGGCAGTGAATAGGGAAGGCTCAGCAAGACCGGGGGAGTCCTCCAGCTCAGAGTGGTCAAACCATCAGTGATGAGTAACTGTCACCACAGCTGCCTTCCCAAGCTAGGTGTATTCTGCAAACTCTAGAATTATATCTCCCTTCAATCTTCCAGCAGCCCAGTGAGGTAAATTCAGGTATGATCACCATTTTATGGGAACAGAGAGGCTAAGACAACCAATCATGGCAGACCTGGGGTGAACAGAGGCATCTCACTCAGCGGCCACGCACATTTATTTCCAAGACCTTGGATTCTAAGGACATTATGAGAGGTAGAAAGCGCAGCACGAAGTCCCACTCTCTACACTGCATGGCCATAGCCCAAGGTGAAGTTACGTGATGCTGGATCCTAGAATGGGCGGGAAGGGATTGACCCTGTCGTTCCATAAAGGAGAAACAAATCCAGAAAAGGAAAAGGCTTTCTCAAGATCACACAGCCAGTCAGTGTCAAAGCTGAGAAGAGAGTCCAGGTCCGCTAAGCAGGAGTCTTTGCACCCACCTGCAAGGCATTCGGGAGTTTAGAGGCAAGGCAAGGCTGCCCCCTGGAGGAAAGACGGGAAAACTGCAGGTGTCCCTGTCCTGAGACCCTGGGCAGCTTCACTCTGCATGATGGATTTCCTGACCCTGTACCTCCCTGAGGGTTTCTCCTTCTTTACTAGTGCCCCTCTGCAGAACCCCCCAGGACTCTGTTGATGAAGTCATATCAGGGGTCTAGCATACACAAAGCAGTTTTTCCTCTCACTGCATCCTTGAAATCACTGGCTCAAGAAACACCTAGATGGAGATGGCTTTTCATGTATGAGGCACTGGGATGGGTGCGTGGGGACAGAATCTGAGAAGATGACCCTGCCTATCCCCACGGAGGTTATGATGTGTTGGGTGTCTCTGACACAATCTGTGGTGAGCAGAGAGCTGGAATGGGACGGGGAGGCAGGGGAGGACCAAACGCCAACTAAAGAATGGAGGGAGGGACTCATGGGCATCACATCTGAGTTAAGTGTGAAGAGGAAAGGATTTCAGTAATGAAGATGATGGTACAAAATTCCCGGGGAAAGAGGGAAAACAGGGCCAGGGCCTCCCCTCACGTTCCCTGGTGCCTGCCCTTCCCGTCAGCTCCTCACTGCCCAGCCACCAATGTCCGACTACTTACAAAGCCCCCTCCCCTGCTGCACCTGCCTCTTCCACAGGTCCTCCCCCACCTGGCCTTGATCACATTTCCTGCAGTCACTCAACCCCAACCCTGAACCCTCAGATCTTCCAGTCCTTTGTAGGCCTGTCTACAGAGAAATCTCTATGGTAATCAATCAATAAGCTAAAACTAGTTCTTGTGTACCTGCTGCAGAGAATCCAGAAAATTCCAAACCAACCTTTGCCCCAAAGAAAAAGAAATCATCTCAGGGGAAGAGTAGAGGTGCAAGGAAGTGATGGAGAGGGAAACATTCTCTGCTAGTTCTGGGCAGCTGTGCAAGAGGAGCCCAGGCCGGAGGGACTTTGGGGGTGACTGACATCGGATTAGGAGGCGTGGGTAGGTGGCAGGAAGGCAGGAGCAGAGGCTGGGAGGCAGGAAGGCTCTGGGTGGGTCTGCAGGTCAGCGCATGGCCTGACTCATCCAGCTGAGAGGCTAAGGGGTATAGCCTTATCGGCCGAATATTTCCCAAAGGCAGTGAGGAGTCACTCAAGACTGGGTGCAGGGACACCTTGAAAAGTGTGTTTAGAGAGATTCCTGGAACAAACCGTGTCCTTTGCTCTGCAGCTTCTCAAGGTGGCGGGGGTGGTAGGAGGGAGCTCTGCCTACACAGCTCTCACAGCCCCTGAGAACCTGTCCCTCTGGGGGAGCTGCCTCTCCTGCAGCCAGTTTCTTCCTCCAGTTCTCGGGGCACAATTTGTACCACCCCAGGATGACCGGGAGGGGAAGCCACAAGGTCAAGGCTGGGTAGTGGCTGAGAGAGAAGAGATGCCAAGCCCTGACTCCGTGCGGTGCTCTTTGCTCACTGCACAAACCCCCTCCAGCACTGAGTCTAGGCAGGAGGTGTCAGCAGAGAGTGGCTTGGGGGTGGGGTCCAGAACCTCCCCGAGCATGCTTCTGAAAATGGTGTTTCCAGGGGTGGCTCAGATCCCGTCTGTGGGTCACAGAGCGCTCAGTCAAGGGAGGAGACAGAACTGACATATAGGGAACAATTGACCACAGGATGCAATACTATCACTGTGTCCTAGGAAATCAGAGCAGGAAGGGGGAATCAGTGTGAACAGCTGTCCAAGAGATGACCTGAAACCTGTGTCCAACTGAGCACCAAACCCCTGAAAGGGGCAAGTGGGGGAAAGGGGCTAGACCCACCAAATATGAAAATACATTGTTTCTCCGGTGAAAACAAGAATTCCACAAGATTTCAACAAAAAGAATAAGCTGCCCAGTCCAAGGTAGTAATCCTACCCCATAATAATCGTTGGACACATGGGAGGGGGTACAGATTCGTTTGTAGTCATCCCTTCCGGGCATCAGCAACAGAAATTCCCCTGAAGAAGTAAGGAAGGAATGCTTTCTTAGAGATGGTTATATGTTCTGCTCATCTGTCCATTCATCCATTCATCCATCCACCCTGCATTCTTATGACAAGATTTAAAACCTTGCTCTGAGGGAATGCTGTTACTCTTCTGCCCTTCAAAACGCGATGCCCTATATGTAATAAGGAAACAAACAGAACCACAAGGCTTAATAAACGACTAAGATGGCAAGTCCAAGGCAACCATAGTTTCTCCCTCCGTTTTCCAACTGAATGCACATCCAAGAGTCTTCTGTAATCTTCTCTCCCTTCTCCTACCTCACCTCTACCCCCAATCCCGGACCAGGGCCTGTAGAGTTCACGCCCCAAACTGCTCTGAGCCCCTCTCTCTTCTCTCCTCCTCCTCCTCCTGTCCCCGCCTGCCCGCGCCCCAGGGCCTTTCCCACCCTTCAGGGGCACCCTCGATGCCCACCTGCAGCCGGTGTCGCCCCCTCCAGCCTTCGTCCACCCGCCGTTTGTCAGCAATACGAGCCTGAGCTCACGCACCGCGCGCTCAAGCGACGGTGGCCGTCTGGGCGGACGCCCTCGGCTCGGACAGCCGCTCGCACCGCCTCCTCCGTGCGCTTCGCGTCCCCGCCGCCCTGCCTCGCGCCAGAGGCAGGCGCGTGCCTTCCGGGTTCCCTCGGCGCCTGCGCCCCCGCCTGGCCCTAGCGTGTTCTGCCCCGCCTCCTCCTGTTCACCCAGCCGAACCCCACCGGCCGCGCCCCTTCCCAACCCCGTCCCCCGGCGCGAGCTGCTGCACGAGCCCACGTCCTCCCCGGGACCCGCTGCGCTCCCGGCAGGCGCGGGCCACCCTCCCACCGCAAGCCTGCGCCTCTCGCCGAAGAGCGATCCTCCTTCCCCACGTGTCCGGGGACCTGCCGGATCTCTGCCGGGAGACACTGACACTTGGGAGGCGGCTTGGCCAGAGGAAGGGGCTGCAGGCACTTTCCCTTTATTGATAAGGAAGACTTTTTCTATATTTGCCTTCTTGGTGCTGTGGGCAGCGCGTCAGTCTCATAATCTGAAGGTCTTGAGTTCGAGCTTCAGAGAACTCATGGCGTTTTGCTGCCATTCACAGAAAATAATCTGCATTCTGGGATGGTGTTTACAGAGGCCCCGCGGGGCCCAGCAGGTAAAGGGAATTCCATGTGCTGCCAGAGGACATAAGTAAATGCTTAGGTCCACACAGAGCCCATTCAACCGCAAGCCACGGCCACGAGGGACGATCATTGTCCCCTCTACCATAATAATAAGATAAAAACCCGTAAACGTGAAAACGTGCAGCGTCGGCGCTACTGCGAGGAAATGGACACTGCGCTGCTGAGTGGTTCAATTCCTCTCGCAACATCCGTGAAAAATCTCGGTCTCCGAGGTCACTTCCGATCTCCTTTTTCCCCAACTTCCTCTACTCGAAGCAAGGCCGTGTCTCCGCGTTCTTTTTCGGCTGTCTCCGGAGACTGTATTCTCGCTCCAGTCCAGACCCAGCTTTCAAGACCGGCTGTCAGTGCCGGTCCCCTACGTGGCCCCGGAAAGCTAAGTGGGGCGACATTAATGAGCCGGGAATGGCCAAGCTCTAACTATAGCTTTAGCTGAATCCTTCAGTTTTTGATTATTCAGTTTACAATAGCTTCCAGTTACTTTGTGATTTAGCCTCTACTAATTATTCAGAAATATATTTCTTAATTTCTAAAATAGGGAAATTTTAGTTTTCTTTTTATTATTTATTTCTATCTTAATTGCATTATGGTCGTAGAATATATTCTATAAGAATTAAATACTCTGAAATTTATGGCTCAGTATTTGGTCAGGTTTTGTGTTTCTTTGTTATTATTATTACATAATTTTATTTATACTAGATTAATATCAAATTAAACAATATACTATTAATAATGAGTTAATAATAAAAGTATGTCAATTATAAATATAAATAATAAAATTTATTAAACTTATATTATTATATATTATTATATTCTATTATTCCAGTATTTTTCCTCTATTAGTTTGGAAGCTGTACCCTTGTTTCATATTCTTTTAGTAATTAATCTTGAAATTACAACACTACTCCTTGATTTATCAAGACTACTATTAATTTGGAGTTTTACCTTCTTTCCAGAAAAAAAAATTTACAGTCCTTTTACTTTATCTTTTCCAATTATTACCCTCCCAACTTACATTTGTTTTCAATTCTCTTGGGTATATATCTAGGAATCGAATTGCTGGGTCATATGGTAACTCTATGTTTAGCACTTTGAAAAGCTACTAAACTGTTTTTCAAAGTGGCTGCGATGTGTTTTACAATCCCACCAGCAAGGTATGGGGGTTCCAATTTCTCCATATCTTCACCAACACTTATTATTGTCTGTCCTTTTTATTCTAGCCATCCTAGCACATGTGAAGTGACATCTCACTGAGGGTTTGGTTTACATTTCCCTCATGATGTTGAACATCCTTTCCTGTGCTTATTGCCATTTGTATACCTTCTTTATAGAAATGTCTATTCAAATCCTCTGCCCTTTTAAAAATTTGTTTACTTGTCTTTTATTGTTGAGTTGTAAGACTTCTTTACACCTTTTGGATATAAATCCCTTACCAGAAATATTTTTGCAAATGTTTTCTACTATTCTGTGGGCTGTCTTTTCACTTTGTTGATGGTTTCTTTCGAAGCACTCATTTTTGACAAACCTTATTTTTGAAGAAATAAACATTGCAGATAGAGTTGAAGCTCCCTTTTTATCCTTTTATGATCCAATTTCTCTACCTCTGTCTCCATAGTTTACCGCCATTGTGAATTTGATCTTTATAATTCCCTACATTTAAAAAAAAAAGTGTGTAAAATACACATAACATAAAATTTATCATCTTAACCATTTTAAAGTATACAGGTCAGTGACATTAAGCACATCCACACTGTTGTGCAACCATCACCACCATCCATCTACAGAACTTTGTTCATCTTGCAAAACCAAAACTCTGTACCCATTAAACAATAATCTTCCATTTCCCCCTCCCCTCAGCTCCTTGTAACCACCATTCTACTGCCTGTCTCTGTGTATGACCTCTCTTAAGTACCTCATATGAGTGGAACCATACAGTATTGTCCTTTTGTGTCTGACTTATTTCACTTAGCATGTCTTCAAGTTTCATCCATGTTGTAGCAAGTGTCAGAATTTCCTTCCTTTCAAAGGCTGAATAATATTCCATTATATATATTTTATATACATAACAATATCACATTTTGTTTATCCATTCATCCATCTATGGACACTGGTTATAGAGACACTGGGAGTCTATTTGTTACTATAGCCCAGTAGGATAGACCTACTGTTGGACTCTACCGTCTGTATTATATTTTTCAATGGATGCTAAATAAATATATTATTTAGAGGCACGCTGGCTACAGGAGTCAGCAAACTACAGTCAGCAGACCAACTCTGGCCCACTGCTTGTTTTCATAAATAAAGTTTTATTGGCACACAGTTGCATTCACTTATCTGTTGCCTATAGCAGCTTTCATGCTACAGCAGCAGAGTTGAGTAATTGGGACAAAAACCACAGGGCAAAGCCTAAAATATTTACTATCTGGCCCTTTAAGTAAAAGTTTGCTATTTCCAGGGCTATAGTAACAAATAGGCTCCACCATGTATAACAATTCGAATACAAGTTTCTCTCCCATGAAATAACCCAAAGAGGGAAGCTTTTCTCCTTGTTTGATTTGTGGACACAGGATGCTTCCATCTCATTGTTTTGCAATCCCCTCGGGCCTTCACATCGCTTGCCTGGAGCTGGTCGAAGGGGACAGAGAGCCTGGAGGGGACACCCCACTCCTTTAGCATTGGCCCGGAAAGGAGACACATTCTTCATTCATGATCCATCAGCAAGAACTAGGACCCAATAATATCTCAATGCAAAAGATGGTACATTTTGTCCCTGGCTTCGTGCCTCTTCCGGTGAACTCTAAGCTACAAACGTTAGTGGACAGCTAGCTGTCTCAGCCATGCCAACACCAAAGAGGCAGGAGGATGGAAAAGACTAGAAAGCAGGCCTATATTGCTTGATTCAGGGAGCTGGGGCTTTTTCAGCCTGGCAAAGGCCAGACAAAATATCACACCCACCAACATGAGGAAGTTGCCCTGAAACAGAGACAGGCAGCTTTTGACCAGCACAAAATGCCAGAATTAGGATCGGGACTTTGAAAGCCTCAGATAAAGCGAGGTTTCACGAAGTAGGTAGTTAAAAGGACAGCTCTTCCTGGGATATGGTTAGACCAGCGACTGGAGTCTTAACCTGCGTCAAGAGTTGAGTGTTGTTGGTCTACCAACACCCTGATACAATCTGAAAGTTTGTACATGGACATACATTGCTTCTTAAGCTTTCTTAAGAGTCCAAGAATTCCAGAAAAGTTATAAATGAAACTAAGTCTGGTCTAAAATTCCTTCCCCAACCTGGAATTTGCTGAAAGGGGGCATAAGCAATCCATCACGACGAGTTTGTTGTTTGAAAGAACTGACCGGGTATCCAAGCCATTTTGGTTTTTGCTTTTCCATTTTATTAATTACAAAATCCAGAAATCAGTGGTAGAAAAACAACAAAGGAAAAATCCCTAAGTTACATAATGAAAACCTGGAGGACAGGCCAGGTGTCTGCTGGGCGGGAGGAGAATGGACAGATGACCGGCCAAGGAGGAGAAGGTGGGGCTGTGGGAGGCGTTAGAGTTGCCCAGCACCCCGAGGTCACCCTCCGAGCACGCTGGTCTTCTTTGGGTCTTGGCCAGCAGGACCGTGGCTTGCAACCTTCAATACAAGAGCTGGTAAACAGTGGCACTGTTCCTGGAGCCCGTGACCAGGTACTGGTTGTCGGAAGACACATCACAACATAGGATGTCTGTAGACTCCTCTACCTGGAGGGAAAGAGAGGCCACAGAGGAATGATATGCAGGGGCCAGACTGGGGCCGGAGATGCACACTTCACGCACGTCTGTTTCAGGGCTCCATGTAGACCTGAGGCTCAGTCTGGAGACCGGGCCAGGTTCAGGGCTCAAAGTGTAGCCCAGGAGTTCCCAGGACCTTGAGTCCTTGTTCCCTCGATGTACTCAATGGCCCTGTTTGCCATCTCAGAGGTACTTTCCAGCACTATTTCTGGGGCCCGACCAACTGGGATCTGGGGCTGTAAGCTCCAGCTGCCTGGGTTTGCGCACGCCTCCATCCAGTACCTGAAACAATCTTTGTAGAGAAGGTGCAGCTAAGCAGTGGATCGACTCATCCAGTGTGGCCACAAAATAGCTCCCTGGCGAAGGAAAGACAGATGGAGGGGCCAGAGGCCAAGCCTGCCCTCCAGTCCCAGCTCTGCTCCTGACTAGACCAGGGAAAGGATCACTCCTTCTCTGCCTCAGTTTCCCCATCTATACAACTCAGAGACATGACCCAAACCATTCCCTCATCTGCCTGCTCCCTCCTGCCACTCCCGGGATTGTGGTGAGGGGCACTGAACAACTGGACAGCCACATGGGGCTTCGGGCATCTTCTGTCTGCCGGTGTCTTTCGGCTGTGGTTCCATAGAGGAAGCTACCATTACAGACAGAGCCAGAAAAGGAGAGGGGGTGAGCAGAAAAAGAAGGGAGGAAAGGTAGCCAGGCTGGCAGGGGAGAAACACCGGTGACAGGAGGAAGCAGAGGCGAGGGCAGTGGGAAGGTGGCCCTGGACCTAGGCCCGGCCAGTGCTGGGGCTGGAGAGGGGGGAATTAAGAGTCTGAAATAAGGCTGGGCCCAGACTCTACAGGTGAGTAGATGCCTTGTCAGGTGACAGGGCACCCAGAGGTGTCCCCTGCCTGCTCACTCACCACAGGAGGCAAACTTGAGATTGTGGTGGTAGACATATTTCTGCAGGACAGCCTTAAACTTCTCCCTTCGGTGTGTGTGCAGGATTACGATGTCACTCATTCTCAGGCCCACTAACAACCACTCCTCACTGGGGTCGTGGGTAATGCTGAGGATCTGTTTGGAAGGAGGTTTGGGGTCAGCGCTCAAAGCTGCCAGCGCCATCATTCGCGCCCACCTCTTCAAACTCGGGCGCTGCTCCTGCGGGCGCCCGCAACTCCCAGTCCCCAGGGGGACTGCACTCAGCGCAGCCGTAGCCGTCCGGGCACCTCATGCTGTAAATCGTGTTGCTGCAGCCTCTGGTAGCTCCTCAGGTCCCAGGAATACAGTCTGGTGTCTTCACCTCCCGTCCAGAACTTATTGCCCACGATGTCCACACATCGGGACCCGTATATGGGGACTTCGTGCTTCCTGGTGGGAAAACAACCCAGAGGTTCGTGCCCTGGTGGGACCCTCAGAAGTTTCGGGCCCAGGAAGCCCCTAGATACGTAGCCCAAATGCGTTCTCCACACCGACTCACCTAGTCCTACTGCAGAGGAGAGAGTGAGGTCGGAAAAGGGGCCCAGGCTTCCCCAAGGCCTCACCATCCAGCCCTCCCCCAGGTCATACCTGATCAAGATTTGGTTCTGCAAATCCCAAATCTCAACAAATCCTTTGAAACAAGCCAAGCAGATCTGGGCATTGGAGGAGACAGCCAGGGAATAGCACATGGGGCCTGTGGAGGCCAGCTGTGCCCTGACGCGGGGGGTGGGCGCCAGGTCCCAGAGAGTCAGGGTCTGGGACAGACCCCCCGTGATCAGGCTTCGCTCATCGGGGGACAGCTTGCAGGTGAGGACACAGTTCTGACGGTCCTGTAGGAATGGGTGACATTCTCAGATCATCTCCTGGAAGCATGGGCTCCAAGCATGAGGACACAGGTCACATGTAGGCTCCCGGAGCCTTCTGGACGACCCCTCACCTGTAAGTTCAGCTGGGCCTGGGGGGCGTGGTCCCAGGCATGCAGGGCACTCTCATCCCACACCCTGATGTAGCCATGGCCGCACGTGTACACGTGGTGAGTAGAGCTGCTGATGGCCAGGGAGTAGACTTTCTTTCCGTGGCGGAGTTTGCCAACCTTCCAGGACTTACGTGGGGTCATTTGCCTGACCACCACTTCATCTGGAACAGGAGGCTGGGGTGCCCATGAAAGGGTCACAGCCTTGACCTGCCCTCATCCATGGGGGACAGGCTTCCCTGTCCTCTGACTCAACTCCTGACCCTGCATCCAAAGCTCCTCTCTGACCCTCAGGCAGGACTGAGTCCTCAGCTGGGGTCCCCAGACCACTGACATCCTTCTGCACTAGCCCAGGATGGCCTCCCTGGTAAACAGCCCACATTTTGAGACACTTCTGAGTACAAGCAACGAGAGCAGAGCCTGGCTCAGAGTCTCCTAGGATGTAGCTCTAAAAGTGACCTTGTCAGCTGAGGCCCTACACACTGGTGATGGGAGGAGGGCAGCTTGGGTCCAAAGAAGCAGGAAGCCCAGTGCACCCACCACCTGTGGGAGAGAGAGTGAGGATGTGGACACACCGCATGCCCTCACCTTCTTCCTACTAGCTTCTTGTTCCAGGGGTAACAGGAAGGGAAAGATGCCACGTTTAAAAAAAAAAAAAAAGACACTTACAATTGCCCTGAGCAATGACCAGACTTCTTCACTGGGACGAGGTGAAGGACAAGGCTGACCTGCAGGGAGACACCAGCGGCCAACCACTCAGAGAGAGGAGGTCTGGCAGCAACAGCATCACGGGATCCAGGGAGAAGACTTCTCTCTCCACCCAGGGGCTCGTTCCAGGTCTCCCATTCCAATGCCCAGCCACGGGCTACACCCTGCCTGCCCGCACCGTCCCAGCTGGGACTTACCGAACTCGGATCCTGGTGGGGAGCTGTGACACACAGAGGAGAGAGGGAGGAGACAGGGCATGAGATGGATGGAGAGCTCCGTGTCAGGATCCCTCTCCCGGAGACAGTTTGCTCCCCACCCCAGTCTTGTTCAGGTGAGACCTACCTGAGGCCAGGCTCTGCTTCTTCTGATTCTGCCTCGGAGAGCTGAGGGGCCTGCAGCTCAGACCTGTCCAGGGCCTGGGGGGCCCACTGCTGTGGACTTATCATCTCTTGATAAGCCAGGTCATGCTGCCTCGGGGAGCCTGGGGGCTGCTGGGGGGGACCACACGCTTCGCCCAGCTGGGACTGTGCATGGTGCTCGTCCTGGGAGGAAATGCCGGGGCTCTCGGGCACGTTCCCCCTCTTCTCTGGTTCATCATAAATTGTGAGTATACTGAATGAGGCCTCTTCCTTCTCTTCACTCATGGTCTTCGATCGATGAAGTGCCTGAGCTACCAGGTTCCAGGGCTTAGAGGAATGAGCCCGTCACCCAGATCGTGGGTTCCCAATTCGTCCCGATCCCCTGTAGCAAGAGAGAGAACAGATGCTGACATGCAGACGCAATGTTCCGGGTCTACTGAGAAGACTCAGAGAATGCTCCTCTGGGGGAGAGGATTCAAAAGATTGGTCACCAACTAACTTTTGATACTACATGTTGGCAGCAATGGTGTTGACGGTAAAATTTCGCACACACGTTTTGAGATGTTAGTACCAGGTAAGTTATGTTTTTCCTTCTAGACACACAGACTGCATTTCCCATCCTCTAAAATCAAATTCACCCTTTAATCTGACCGTATACTTTTCAAATGAGGGCTCACCCCCAACCCCCGCCCCGGGTAAAATAAACAAGAGGTGGGACTTCCCTGGTGGTGCAGTGGCTAAGACTCCAAGCTCCCAATGCAGGGGGCCCGGGTTTGATCCCTGGTCAGGGAACTAGATCCCACATGCATGCCACAACTAAGAGTTCACATGCCACAACTAAGGAGACCACGTGCCGCAACTAAGGAGCCTGCCTGCTGCAACTAAGACCCCATGCAACCAAATAAATAAATATTTTTTAAAAAAAGAAGAATGGGGCTTCCCTGGTGGCGCAGTGGTTGAGAATCTGCCTGCCAATGCAGGAGACACGGGTTCGAGCCCTGGTCTGGGAAGATCCCACATGCCGCAGAGCAACTAGGCCCGTGAGCCACAATTACTGAGCCTGCACGTCTGGAGCCTGTGCTCCGCAACAGGAGAGGCCACGATAGTGAGAGGCCCGCGCACCGCGATGAAGAGTGGCCCCCACTTGCCGCAACTGGAGAAAGCCCTCGCACAGAAACGAAGACCCAACACAGCCAGAAATATAAAAATAAATAAATAAATAAAAATTAAAAAAAAAAAAAAGAGTTGTAGTCGCTTTAAAAAAAAAAAAAAGATACATGGGACTGAGTGAACTGATGAGGATGAGTATAATTTTTGTGACTTTCTGTCTGAATTTAAAAAAAAAAAAAAAAAATTCCACAAGGACTCAGAGGCAAAGAATATACAAATCAATTTTCACTGTAAAGTAAAGGAGCTGTTACAGTGGAGGATTACTGGACTGAATGTCAATATTATGACATAGTATGAGTGTGTTTCATGTTTCGTAATTGCAATCATTGTTGCTTTTGTTGTGGTCATCAAAAAAAAAAAAAAAAAGATAAAAGATTATAACTGGGATAAAAAAAAAAAGAAGAATGGCTAACTTTTAAAAAAATAAATTTATTTATTTATTTTTGGCTGCGTTGGGTCTTCGTTGCTGCGCGTGGGCTTTCTCTAGTTGTGGCGAGCGGGGGCTACTCTTCGTTGCGGTGCATGGGCTTCTCACTGCGGTGGCTTCTCTTGTTGCAGAGCACAGCTCTAGGCACGTGGGCTTCAGTAGTTGTGGCATGTGGGCTTAGTTGCTCCGTGGCATGTGGGATCTTCCCAGACCAGAGCTTGAGCCCGTGTCCCCTGCCTTGGCAGGCAGATTCTTAACCACTGTGCCACCAGGGAATCCCTTAGAATGGCTATTAAAAAAAAAAAGAAAAAAAAGAAAAAGAAACAGGAGGGCAACAGGAAACTGCACACACATCGCAGTGTCTCTCACCACCCTGCCCCACGCACCCTGCAGAGGGGAAAGCGTGGAAGAACTCAGTGGTCCTGCAAACAAGACATTCCCTTTGGATGGGGCGAGGCTGCAGAATGATGAAGAGGTTGGCTGGTGGTGATTTAATCTTTCCCATCCTAGGGGATAATTCTGAGAACTGAATGGAATCATGCGTGTAGAATACTCATAATTATATCAGGCCAGTGGCAAACACTCAATACATGGCAGATAGTGCGTTTATTTGGAGACTGTGCCAGGGACCAGAGCTTTGAGGCTGTAAGGCAGACCAAATGCCTTCCTTCAGGCTGCCCAATAGCTATCCCCAGAAGGCCCTGAGGAGACCCAGTGTTCCATTCTCAGGACATATTAGAAGCTTCAGGGAGAAGACGATGCATAAGGCTGGAGAGGGGATCCTCCAACTGGAACCAATGCCTTGAAGACCAGGCTCAATCCTTGGCTCTCAGACACCCGGGGGCACCCAGGCTGCCTGCCCTTGGGAAGATGTGAGGGCAGCTATATGGCCAGACTCCACTCCTCTTGACACTTGGAGGTCTCATTGTGTCTTTGGCCCTGAAACAAATACTTTACATAGCTGGTCCTATTTCATCCACACAACTGTGTGGGCCACATTTTATAGGTTTCAAACACTGAAGCTCTGAGCAGGTGAGCAAATAGCTAGAAAGCACGGAGAAGAGGTTGAAATTCTGCCCTGTCTGGTTCTCAGCAGTCTGCTTTCTACCTCCCCATCAGAGGAAGGAAGGCAATATCCACCACAGTGACAATGCAGTTACCCTCTGACCCAGCACTTTCACTTTCAGGAATTTATCCTAAAGGTGCCCTCAAATAAAATCCATGTCTAAACCGAAGCATCATAGCATTGGTTATGATAGCAGATGACAAACCCAAAGTCCCTAAGAAGGGACTGGTGAGATAAGTCACAGTATATGCATGAAGTGGAATATGACACAATTGTTAAAAATAACAAGGACACTTACGTCTGGACATGGAAAATCCCAAGGTCAGTTAATGGGGGAGGGGTGGATTCAATGCACATAATGCACAGATTCGCTGTAAAAGGATGGAAATTAGAACCTATCTTTGCATATGCTTTTATGCACATAAGAAATTAGGAAGGGCACTGCCCTTGGGAATAGAAATGGACAAGTAGGAAAGAGGAATGGGAGGAAGACTTGTCACTGCAGAACTTGGGACAGTTTTTGCATATCTGTGGCTATTTAAACCTAAATTAAAATTGTTGGGCCATGAGCCTTTTTCTTCAACCAAGTCCTTTCTTTGTCATCTTCCCCCAACTGACAATTTGGGGTCCTCATGATTCTTAGTTACTTGTTTAAATAATTTAGCAAATTCACCCAGACATGCAGCAGTCTCCTTTAACTGGGACCCCAGGGCTGCCTCGGCCCTGGGGAGGGTGAAAGCACGGAGGACACACATTCCCAGCCCAGGGTGATGAGGATGGGCAAAGAGAGATGGGCAGCAGCCCAGGCTCACGTGTCAGTAAACCTTAAAGGCAGGGAGGCCATTTAACCAGGATTTCATGGATGAGGAGGATTTCATCCTAAGAATAAGACAAGGCTTTCTAGAAAGTGTACAAGGAAGAGTCAGTATCACCGATTCCCCTCTCCACTCTACCCTCAGAGCTGGGAATACAGGCAACTCTTCTTTCTCAAGCTTCAGCACAAAATGCTAGGGCTGGGGTCCACCCTGCCAGCAAGACGAGCACTCACCAATCCCCTGCAGCATGCAACTCACCTCTGAAGGCAGGTCAGACACTGGAGATGGGAGGTTAGAACTGCACCCAGCTAGCGCGCTGGGAAGACCTTCCTCCAGCCCCGGTCCGCCCCTCCCACACCCAGGCACTGCCCCTTCCCTTGCAGTGCTGCTATTTTACACTAATTGATAATCAAGCCCTGGGTCAGAACCTGGGTCAGGTGCAGGGCCCTGAATGGCTCATCAATTACCGGGCGTGGCCTCAGCCAGCACCTGCCACAGAGCCACTTGCTGGGCTGCCAGTTCTGATAATGTTCGAGTCCTGGGATAAGACGGGATGTACCAAGTAAATTCACAGCAGGAGGCCAGGTGGAGTGAGACATTTTTCAGGGGATGAGTCTTTGCGTTGGATTCTGGGCACCCCACAAGAGCCAGTGTTTGTGCAAAGATGGAGAGTCGGGCTGAGCTGCACCCAAGAGCAGTTTCAAATTCTCATCTCCAGGTGAATACCCTTTGCTTGGGGAGGCCGGCTCAGTCATCTCTCATCTCTCACCAGTGTCTCTGAAAGGGAAGATCAGGGAAGACTTTCTTCTCTGCGGTGGCCTCATCATGATTCTTACATTGGGGCACTCGGAACTCCCTGGAGGGCTTGTTAGAACAGAGCGCTGGGCCCACCCCCAGGAGATTCTGATTCTGTGGGTCTGGGGTGGGGTCTGAGACTTGGTATCTCTAGCAACCTCCCCGGTGAGGGTGACACTGGGGCTGCTGGTCTGGGGACCCCATTGGAGAAGCACTCTGTCTGGTGGTCCCTTTCTGGCAGGAGAGGAAGGGGTGGTGCGGGCAGATCCTCTCCAGCTCTGCTCCCCTCATTCACCTCTGGCCACTGGCCACCCCTCCCACTGAACGCACTCTTTTTCTGTTTTTTCTCACTCATTGGCTTCCTTCTTTTGAAGCAGAAGTTCTGAAATGGCTGCTGCTTAGAAAGAAATCTTTTACCACCCCTGACCTCCAATCTCTAAAGCTCTCTGTCTCTCCCTTTCTCTCTCCCCCTTCCTGTACACAGCCCTTGTCCCCAAAACTGTAACAGCTGCCTAGGGCCTTCCAGACAATGCCTGTATTTAAGATCCATCCCCATCCAGGCCCAGCGTGTTCTCACTTTTCCTGTGATTCTACCCTAACCTGACCCCCAATGTACTTGACTGTACATTTCCACCCTCATGCTGTTCCCTCATCCAGAAATGCTGTTCCCTGCCCACTCATGTATTAAATAATGTGCTCCCATATACTCTGAGCAATGTGCCAGGTCCTGTGCACAGTGCCAGAGATCAGCCTAACACCTGGCCCAAGTCCTTGGGGAGCTTCAATCTGAGAGGAGGGATAGGGGTTGGGGGCGGTCTTGATATATATACACATAACCCCCCATCTGATACATGATCCACTTTTGAAAAATTATCTCTTTTTGATTCCCATAGGAAACACAACAATGTGGGATACTGCCATGGATTTGATCCCCAATTTAGAAATATGAGAATTAATTTAGGGTGTCAGAAACTCAGAGAGACTTGTCCAAGATCTCACTAAACAGGTGGAAAAGCCAGGATCCAAATCCAGGCCTATATGATGTTTACAAGGAAGTCTGTGGGAAAGTGGATTGAATCATAGAAGCTCTTTCTCTATGCTGGATACGAACCTTTTGTCAGCTGTGCAGACTGTGTATGTCTCTACCACTCTGTGGCTGGCTTTCTAACTCTTTTAATGGTGTCTTTAGATGAGCAGAAGTTCTCAATTTTTTTTTTTTTTTTAACAAAAAAAGTTCTCGATTTTAATTCAATCCAGTTTATCTTTTCTTTTAAGGTTCGGTATTTTAGAATCCTATTTAGGAAATATTTGCTGCCCCCAATGTCATGATGATGTGCTCTTTTGTTTTCTTCTAGCAGCTTCTCTATTTTACCTTTCACATCTAGATCTATGAAATTTAGGAACTTGGCACTATCTAGAAAGGGTTGCAGGGAACACAGAGGGTCCAGGACTGAGGCCTGGGCCTCTCTCAATGGGAGGCAATGGGTGCAGGGGCGAGGAGCCCGGCCCTTCTGTCAAACTCTCATGATTTGAAACCCAGGCCTGTCACTTCCATGCAGCATGAGCTTTGACAGCTTGCCAGCCTGTACCTCAGTTTTCTCATCTGTAAAATGGAGATGAGGAGATTACATTCCTCCTAAGGCTGTGGTCAGACCTGGAGGTTAACAGGGCTTTGATGCTGCCAGGCTTAAAGTCAATGCTCATTCAGGGTTAGCAATTCTTAGGGGACTGAGGAAAGAAAGAGAGAGGTGAGAGAGGCCAGTGGGAGGACCCTAGTGGTCAGCAAGGCAGCCCATGGAGAAGAGGGTTTGTAGAAGGGGCCTAGGGTCTGGATCATAATCCAGAGCATTGTTAGGCACTGGACATGCATTTTCTGCATTATCACAGCCCACTCTCAGAGCTGACCCAGGAGGGAGGTTTACACTGAAGGAAACTAAGGCTCAGAGAGTTTAAGTAACTTGCTCAAGATCGCACAGCAAGGAAGGGCTGGAGTTAGGGTTTGAGGCCAGGTTCTCACAACCCCACACGGCCCTCCACCAGGCTGCAGGGAGACAGAGGAGGATGACAGGAACAGGGGGCCACTTGGCTGCAGCAGCCTGGAGGGGTGCTTTCTGGGCACTCTCAGGCCAGACGCTAGATTGCTAAGAGTTGAATTAGCTGCTGATAAGAATGGAAGTCAGGGTGCAGAGAACTCAACTGAGATATTTGGACAAAAGAAAAAATGGGGCAGCCTGAGGGGTTACAGGGTCAAGGAGAACAGTGGTTCTGAAACTCGAGGCAAGTTAAAGTAACCTGGGTGCTTTAAAAGTACCGATGTGCAGGTATCTGTGTGCCCCCCCTTTCCCATTTAATTGTAGGGATGCAGCCTGGGCATGGGGATTTTTCAGACCTCCCGCTGTGATTCCAATTCCAAAGCTAAGGTTGGAATCTCTGAAGCATAGGGTTTTGTAGGAAAGGAAATAGGGCAGAGGGTAGAGATAAGTGGGGGGGAGATACTGCAGAGGCTGGGAACGGAGGGACAGAAGTGACAAAGGAAGATTCCTGAGGTGCTGGGGACGGCTGAGGTCCAGGGCACAGAAGAGGGAATTTAAGATGGAAAGGAATTTAAAACCCAGATGTGGAAAGACAATATGGACTTATTGTCCCTCAACCATGTCTGTGGATGAAGGCGCTGGCTTGAGCCCAGGCTGTGCGTGGATGAGAGTCAGGTGCACATGGCCAACTGGTGGGACCAAAATGTCTGAACCATGGTGGAGGAACTTCCGGGCAGAGGAAGCAGACTGGGGCCAGGTCGGCAATCAAACACATCTACGCATCCACCCACGAGCCCATCACCTTTCTCTCCAAGTGACCAGTCTGCACTGTGTTTTACTGAGACCCAGGCTGTGCTGGGCTCTGAGGATTCAAGGCTGAGCCTACAGACCTGACCTTGACCCTGGGGGGTTTCAGCCTTTGAAACTGACAGTTGAACTGGCAATTAAAAATCAGAGGGGCAAGTGACATGATGAGGGAGGGAGGGTGTGATGGGGGAGCACAGAGAAGGGGCACAGAACCCTGATGTGAAAGGTTAAGGGGAGCCAGTGAGGTCTGAGACATGATGGATGGGAGGCCTTAGTGGGGGAGGGGCAGAGGAGAGCGTAGGAAGATGTTCTAGGCAGAGAGAACAGCAGGTGCAAGGGTTTGCAGAAGTGTCTTTTAGCACTGGAAGAATTTTCTAAAGGCTGGAGCACAGACGGTGTGTGTTTTAGGGGCAGGGAGGGCAGGGATGTGTGCTGTATCTAGGGAGAGTGGGTGGGAGGGCACTGAGGGGTTCTGAACTGGGGGAGACATGATCAGACTTGTGTTTTATAAGGACTCAGCCTACTCTTCAGTGTAATGATTGGAGAAGGGGGCAAGTCTGAGAAACCAGTTAAAAGAGAAGATGCTCAACATCAGTAATCATTAGGAAAATATAAACCAAAACCGCAATGAGGTACCACTTCACACCCACTAGGATGGATGTAACAACAACAAAACTACAAAAAATAATAAATGTTGGTGAGGATGTGGAGAAATTGGAACCCTCACACGTGGCTGACAGGAACGTGAAATGGTGCAGCCACTGTGGAAAACAGTTTGGCAGCTCCTCAAAAAGTTAAACATAGAATTACAATATGACCCAGCAATTCCACTCCTAGGTATATACCTAAAAGAACTGAAAATAGAGGCTCAGATTTTTGTACACCGATTTCACAGCAGCATTATTTACAATAGCCAATAGGTGCAAACAACCCAAGTGTCCATCAACGGATGGATGGATAAACAAGAAGTGGTATATCTATACAATGGAATGTTAGTCACCAACAAAAACAAATGGAGGACAGATATATGCTACAACATGGATGAACCTTGAAAACATGACGCTATGAAAAAAGCCAGACACAACTGCACCATATCATATGAGGCCATTTACATGAAATACCCAGAATAGGCAAATCCATAGAGAGAGAAAGCAGATTAGTTGTCTCTAGGGGGTGGAAGGCAGGGGGTATGGGAAGTAACTGCTTAATGGGCATGGGGTTCCTCTTAGGGTGATAAAAAAGTTCTGAACCTAGATAGTGGTGATGGGTGCACAACACTGTGAATGTACGTACTGCCACTGGGTTGTACACTTTAAAACAGTTAAAATGGTAAATTTTATGTTATGTGTATTTTACCACAATTCAAAAACAAACAAAAACAGACATTGTGTCAATGAGTTAAAGGCCTTGCAAGTCCCAGTAGCATTTTTTCCTTCTTCCTCTTTATCCACCAAACCCCAGACACTTCAGCTGGTGGTTTTCTTACCTTTGCTTTCTCAGGAGAAGAACCAATCATATGCAAGTACCCCTGCCCAGAGACCCTGGCCAGCTTTAGTCAAATGGGCAGGGGCTTGAGCGCCCTCTGGTGAGCAATCGGAGAGCAACCCAATTCTAACTTGACCATAAGACGTTTGTGCTCACAGCCCAGTGCACTCGATGGTTGTGCTCAGGATACTGCTCTCCCACCCCAGAATTTCTCTTTCTTCACTAGAACCCCCGGAGAATTGACCTGGGCGCCTTTTGTGGATGAAAATGTATAAACCATATAAACACAAGCAAAAAACACTTCTTCCCTTACTAATTCACTGACAACATCCGCTCAGAAATTATTCCCAAGCAAATTCCGGCCTGGCCCAATGCGCTACCCCCAATGACCTTGCAGTCCACAGGGCGAGCCGGTAAACCAGCAGCTCCAAGTAGAGAAGGCAGAGAGTAGTAAAGACTAGACGGAGGTGAGAGCAGAAAGCTGGCGGAGGACCCAGAGCAGGGGACCCAATGCCAACCGAGGAGACCAGGGAGGCCTGCGAAGGGGAGGTGGCGTTTGGCTGAGCTCAATTTGAAGGGGGAGGGGGAGAGTTCTCCGGGTATAAGGGACACTCCTCATTGTTCCCCTGGTCCCTGCGCTTCTTCTCTCTTCCTCCCTCCCTGTCATGAGGAGCCTCCAACTCACCACTCCTTCCCAGGAGCCCTTCCCAGGAAAGCAGGGTGGCGGGTCCCACCTCCCCCATCTTGTACGGTTCTTCCTACCCACCTCGTGCCCGCGGCCTGGCTATCGAACGCTTGCATTCTGAATCCTGCGTTCCACTTTCCAGGCTGGATCGACCTCTTACCTCCCAAGGGACGTTTAAGCAAAGCCCCTGGCCTTCACTCCCAGGGGCCCGCTGGCAACTGCCCCCTCCTCGCAGTCCTACAGCAGCTGTACATATGTGCATTTACAATATAGACCTCTAAGCAAGATTTCATGGGTGAGGGGGGAGGGGAGTAGGCTGTGCTTCTTTTAAGAAAAGTTCGCAATGCGTTGTGTGCGTTCTTCTGACTGGCCTTCAGGGCACGGGGTCCCGGCCGCAGCCCGGCTCCGCGCGGTCAGGGATCCCTGCAGTCCTCCCGGGACCTCTAAGACCGTGTCCACCCCCACCCACCCCCGCCACCCCGCGGGTCCACAGGAGATTTTCCGCGGAGAGCTCAAACCTGCTGCCCCAGGACTCCGCCCGCGAGACTCCGCGGGATCAGAGCAGGGAAAGCCGGCCCGCGCCGAGGGGAACCCGGGCAGTCTCGCGGTCGTTTTCTTCCCGCCCTGCAGTGAGCGGACCGGCCGTCAGGGGCAGCAGGGGGCCCAGTGCCTCCTAATGGCTTCTCGCGCCCACAGCGCCGGCCTCAGGGCCCGGGACGCGCAGGCCCGGCCTTCCCGCTCCGTCTCACTTCGAGGCCAAAACGGGGTCCCAGGGCGAGAAGGCGTGCGCCCAAGGCCGGCGGGGAGGGAGGCGGCAGGCGGAGGCCGCCACCCGTCTGCTGGTGCCGCGCGCCTGTGGCCCAGGGCGGGGGTAGGGGAGGTGGAACCCAGAACCTCGGGTCCCCACCTGGAGCACGTGGGCCCTGGGCGCCCGGGCCACGCACGGCTGGCAGACGCGCCAAACCTGTGGCAAGACGACCCCTTACCGTGGCGAGCTGAGGAAACCAGCCGGGAGAGGCGCATGCGGCCGCGCTGCCGGGAGGGCTTTCTGGAGGCTGGCTCGGGCTGAGCGTGGGTGGGATTTCAGTGCCCGGGAGGAGGTGGGGGCCACGCTTCACGAGCACTGGAACCTCCCTGGCTCCGGCCTGCGCGTGCACAGGCTGGCGAGTGGTCCGAGGGAAAGCCAGAGCCGGAGGGACGACGATCAGGCCGCAGGCAGCCCAGGAGCAGGCGCAAAACGCAGGGCCCCGCGGAGCGGTTTCAGACCGGGGCGGAAGCCTCAGGAGCCCCGTGAGGTGTTGGATTTGCTGAGACCACGTGGTCTGTGGTGCCAATGGGGCGCGAGAGCAGGCGGAAGAGGCTGCGGGGAGCCCGCCGAGGGGAGACGTGGCCGAGGTTCCCCCATCTCAGGTTCCCTGGGACTTCGCAAACCCTGGCCCGTGGAAGGGCATGCAAATGTTCAACTGAATTGAATGGATTATGTAAGGGAAGGTGGGGTCCTCAGTTCCTTGTCAGGAGAAAGGATAGCAGACAGGATGGGGTTGTGGTCTGGGGAGAATGGAGACCTAAGAGGCAAAGAGGACAGAAGAGCGTCCAGGCGCCTCTCCTCAGAACTCCCAGCCCCACCACCAGGAGAGGGCTGCCAGCCCAGGGAGAGCTGTGCTGAGTTTCTCGTCCCCCCACATGACACCCAAGCCCTGTCTCCACCCACCCATGGACCATCCCAGCCCTGTTTGGACCTCTCTCACCAGGCTTCCCAGACCTGCTGGGGCCCCGCAGCAGCCGCGTTTTCCACTGAGCCTGTTTCCCCTCCTGACCTGGACAGGGCAGGACCAGATGCTCTCTGAGGCCCCTTCCAGGGTGACAGGCCAGGGTGGGAGGGTGCCCTGTGCTGCAGGGACAGAACATGCTGACCTGGACTGAGGGAGAAACTTGCTTTAATCCTGACCTTTCCAGGCTCATGGCTCCCTTTCAGAAAAGAAGTGCCTTTGTGAGGGGAAAAGGGTATCCAGAGCCATGGCTCCTCTTTGTCCTCATAAGGCCTCCACTGAACCCAGGCAGCTCTTGGCTGGAGTAGTGAACATCAAGACTACAGGGTGTCAGGACTCCTGGGCCATGGGACCACGTGACTTCATGATACTTTGTGGGTATCTGCCTTCTTCACCCTCGTATCCTTGGGATCTGAACAGAAGGACCTGCTGTGGACAGTAACAAAGCTACAAAGAGGGAGAAAACCCTCAGGGACCGACTGGGTGAGAAGGGTGTTGAGCCCTGGGACTAGCCCCCACCCTGCACTGAGAAAGAGCCTGAGACCCAGAGGCCAAGGTCACACAGGACATTGGTGGCAGATCTGGAACATCTGGTCCTGTCCTCAGTGCTTCTCAGCCCTCCTACAGTCCCTGCCTTGGTCCTGCCGCAGCAAACAAACTGCCAAACCCCACTGGGAGCCAGGATGGCAGGACTTCCAGTCCCCATCTTCCCTGTCACATCTGGAGACCATCTGGAGGCTATTCATGATCTAGGAAGGTTGGGGTAAGCCATGGCCTTCTGACCTCTCCTCTGGCCTGGGTAATGGACCACCTCAGCCACTGATTTGCTGTGTGACCAGGTGCAGTGCCATTCGTCTCTGGTCTTCAGTTTCTCTATAAGTAAATGAAGGACTTGGACCCCATGGCCCAGGGCACTTCTGGGTCTCTTTGTGTGGTCTGGAGCTGCTCACAGGAGCAGGGCCAGATGGTCAGGGGGAAGGACTCTGCTCCCTCCTCTGTGTTCTGGGGGCTCCAGGATCTGCCTCCACCCATATGCAGGTGAGGTGGGGGGAATGTCACTTACACAATGGCCCTGAACACTCTGCTGAGGTCCTATACCATATCAGTAGCTTTCTGACAGGAGTGGCTCCTTTGAGGTATGCAAGACAGCATTCCCAGCCAACACGGGCCTCCGAGCTACAGAGAGCACAGTAGCAGGTATGGGGAAAGGGGCGCTGTGGGGATACACTGTGTGTCTATAAGAGGGTCTGTGTGTTTGTCTTGTCAGTGGGAGAGAGGTTGGAGGGCTTCCTATGTGTGACTGTATGCATGTTTTAATTTTTTACTCCTTAGAGTACTACTGAGACTGAACATCTTCCTTTATTAGTCATTTTTATATCTTTTTAAAAGCTCCTTCCTATTGTCATTTATTTTTCTCATAATTTAAGACCTCTTTGTATGATACTACACTTTTATATCACAAATTTTACAAAGGTATTTCCACTTTTTGTGCTTTATCTTTTAACCTTATTTGGGGTTATTTAAAACAAAAACATAAATATTTCATTTTGAAGTCAATTTATCAATATTTTCCCTCATGGTTGGTTTCTGGCTTTCATCTGATGCTTAGAAAGGTTTTCTCCATACCATGAAAATAAAAAGATTTACTCATATTTTTTCCTTAAGGAACTCTTTATTGTTTTTCCTCTTTACAAAAGTGATGCATGCTTGTTGTCAAAAGTAAAAGGGCAATAAATTAATTTAGGTAGGTAGTATCTTTATGAGTTTCTCTAAGAACAAGGTATCACTCTCTCTCCCCCCCATTTATTTAACTTTCCTTTTGTGCCCCTCAGCAGAGATTTATAATTTCTCCACATAGGTCCTACTAAGTTTATATCTAGAAAATCAACTTTTCTTGATGCTGTTGGGAATGGGATATTTTCTTTCATTATATTTTCTATTGGTTGTTGGTATAAAACAAACTATTTATTTTTGGATGTTATTTTAAAACTGGTTGTCATTCTTGATCTAAAATTGAATAAAATGGAAAAGATTTGTTTCCTTGTGAAGACTCTGCCATATCCATTTCTCTCTCAGGGTTTTCCACCAGGGTGAATCTGAGGATACTTGATCTAGTTCAGCATTAACCTTGACAGTTTTCTACATCCTTCTCATTAGGACTTTCCTTCACTATGGACACTCTGATGCTGACTAAGTTGGAAGCTAAACCTGAAGGCTTTCCCACACACATTACACACATAGGGTTTCTTCCAAGTATGGACAGTCTGATGTATAATACAGTCAGAACTATAGCTGAAGCCTTTGCCACACTCCACACATCTGAAAGGTTTCTCCCCAGTGTGGCTTCTCTGATGCCGAATTAAATGGGCATTAACATGGAAGGCTTTTCCACACTCCTTACATTGAAAGGGTTTCTCTCCAGTATGGATTCTCTGATGTACAATATAGTCAGAACTACAGCTAAATGCTTTCTCACATTCCATACATTTGAATGGTTTCTCCCCAGTGTGTATTCTCTGATGCCTAGTTAGTTTGGCATTGATGCTGAAGGCTTTCCCACATTCCTTACACTGATAAGGCTTTTCTCCAGTGTGGATTCGGTGATGATCAACTAGGTTTCTTTTAGAAGTAAAGCATTTCCCACACTCATTACATTCAAAGGGCTTCTCCCCAGTGTGAATCCTCTGGTGCTGCATTAGTTTTGCATTAACGTTGAAGGCCTTTCCACACTCATTACACTCATAGGGCTTCTCCCCAGTGTGGATTCTCAGATGCTGCCGAAGCTGGGAGTTACACCTGAAGGCTTTCCCACATTCTTTACACTCATAGGGTTTCTCACCCATGTGGATTCTTTGGTGCTGGATTAACTTCCCTTTGACGCCAAAGGCTTTTCCACATTCAGTACATGCATAGGGTTTCTCTCCTGTGTGAATTCTTTGATGCTGAATGAGTTTTGCATTATTACTAAAGGCTTTTCCACACTCCTTACACTGATAGGGTCTCTCTCCAGTGTGGATGCTCTGATGCTGCCTAAGCTGGGAGCTGCACCTGAATCCTTTCCCACACTCATTACATTCATAAGGTTTCTCTCCAGTGTGGATCCTCTGATGTTGAATTAATTTTGCATTAACATTGAAAGCTTTCCCACAGTCATTACACTCGTAAGGTTTCTCTCCAGTGTGGACTCTCTGATGTGTGATATATGCAGAACTGCAGCTAAAGCCATTCCCACACTCCTTGCACTGATAGGGCCTCTCTCCTGTATGGATTCTCTGATGCCTATTCAGACTCCCATTAACGCTGAAGGCTTTGCCACACACCTTACACTGATAGGGCTTCTCCCCACTGTGGATAGTCTGATGTGTGATATAATGGGAACTGTAACTGAAGCTTTTTCCACACTCTACACATTTGAAGGGCTTCTCCCCACTGTGAAGTCTTTGATGCCAAATTAATTTTGCATTAACACTAACGGCTTTGCCACACTCCTTAGGTTGATGGGGCTTCTCCCCAGTGTAGCTATCTTGATCCTGATTAAGTTGAGAGTTACACCTAAAGCTTTCCACTAATTCTTCACATTTGAAAGGTCTTTCCCCAGAATTAATTATTTCATGTTGAATAGGTTTTGTGTCAAAGCTGAAGGCTTTCTCCAATCCTGTACACTCAGGGGGCTGATCTCCAGCAGAGATGGTATGACACTGATTCAAGTTTGGACTTTGCCTAAAGAAACACTCCTCCATGGGGCTTATATCGTCTTTCACTGTCCCATCAATGACACTCCTGTTTTCTTTCTCCATACTTCCTACTGAGTGGACTTCCTGCTGTTTCTCTAGAATATAGGTTTCTGAAAAGTCTGTTTCCTGGGACGAGTTCCTTTGAAGGTCAAATGATGTATTATGTTTTTCTTCATACATTTCCTCTGTCAAATTATTGTCAGTCTGGATATCAATATTTACTATAAAAAACAGAAAACATAAAATATCATGTAAGAACCATGTTAGAAAAAAAAGAAGAACTGTGATAGAAAGAAAAAAGGATCAGAGTAATTGCGGGGGGGCTCTTTAAAATCACCAGACTAGGTCAAAGAATCTAAGATTCATCCATAAGGTGGAATAACATGCAGCTGTTATAAAATGAAATAAATCTATATGTACTGACATGAAAAGATGTCAAAGATACACTGTTAAGTGGAAAAACAAGTTGAGAAATAGTATGTAGAGTACCTTCCACTAAAGGAGAGTAAAAAGGGCTGACATAAACACATATATTTGAATATGCCTAGAAAACTACTGCAAGAATACACAAGAAACTGAGCAAACTGGCACAGGAAGTTTGGGAGACTTCCCCACTGCTCCCACTTTATGCATTTTTTATAGTGTTTTGAGCATGTACCAATATTACAAATTTTAAAGTAATGATTTTAAAAGATCACCAGTCTCTAAACCAATAACCAGTAACAAGAAGGTTGAAAGTGACAGCAGTGGAACAAAATTCTAGGTCTTATCTGCCAGATCAGCATTCTTTCCATCACACCATACTTTACTACACTCTGCAGTTTCTATTAATAAAAATGGAAACTGCTTAAGAAGGAGAAGGCACAGAATCCAATAACATGTGGCAACAAGGGATGGCAGGTATTAGCACTAGGAAGCAAATGGGAACAAATCTTGTTTCTTTTCTTAGAACTTGAACTCTAGGCTTTCCAAAACTTCTCCTTTAACTTCTTTTTTCTCTACTTCAGAAAGGCTCTGTTCAGGCCCATTTGATCCCTTTGATCCCATCTCTTCCCACCTCTCCAGAACACTGCTGCATTCTCCTTGCCTTTCCTTCTACCTCTTCCCTCAATCCTAAAATTGGTCACTCCCTAAAATTCTTTCTGTAATCTTATTAGTCTTTCTATAATCCCATAGTCCTAGTAGAACTAATGATCTCTACATTTATTCTCAAATTTCTCAAAATTGGCCCCAAAATGCTTCCTTTATTTTTTCATCTCTCATCTCTCCTCAACCACATGTAATATGCCCCCTACCCCAGTATTTCATTATAATTGTCCTCAACAGACCCAAATGACCTGGATTTCCCTAGCAACCATTTTCAAAATAATATTGGTCTTTTCCTGATTATAGAAATAATATTCATCTGTAGTATCAGAAACTTACAAAGAAAAAATGCAAATTACCTGGAAAATTTTTTTTAAAAATCAACTCTGCTGACATGGGTCTTGTGCCCTGTGATTTCCCCTTCTGCCTGCCTAGAACCCATTTGATTCCCAGCCCCAATTAACCTACATACACTGACTAGATGAATGTTTCTATCCTCAGCTGACATCATGATGGGTTGTTCAAAGACTTCAGGACTGTCTGCTGCCTATAGAACGAAATCCAGACTTCTCTGACTAAGAATCTCCACAATATCACTTTCATCCCCCTCTATATGTCAAGCACTTTAAGCTCTCCATTTCCAAAACATGTCTTCCTTGGTCAGTGAACATATGGTTGAATGATTACAAGGAACAAAAAGCCACTGAAACCATCTTTTAAAAAAAGAGAATTCATCAAAAGGATGCAAGAGTATCTTATGGGCTCCAAAGGCAGGAAGTAAAGCTGGGCCTCATGGGAGATGGGAAATCACCTGGCAGCTACTCTGCGTGAGCCAATGAGAACCTCACTATTTCAAGAGTGGTCTGGGAACCAGAAGCACTGGCATTACCTGGGAACTTAACAGAAATGCAGAATCTTGGCCCTGCCCCAAACTAACTGAATGACAATCTGCACATCTGCAAGACACCCAGGTGATGTGTTTGTTCATCTTTTGAGAAGCACCAAATTGATAGTATTACTTCCTCCCACTTTATTTCCTACAGCTTATTATATACAGCTTTCTCACCCCCAAAATAATAATAATAATAATAATAATAATAATAATAAAAACAATTTAACTGAGCACACACTATAAGCTAGGCACTTGGTACATGTTATCTCATTTTATCATCAAACCTAGCACCATTACCTCATTTTATAATTATTATTCCATTATCAAGAGTGAGAACACTAACTCTTAGAGAATGCAGATAATTGACCTGCTCAAAGTCACACAACTAGGAAGTAGTACAGTTGGGATTGGAACTCAGAAAGTCTACTCCAAAGTCTAATAAGTAAAAAGACTTTTAATTCTGTATCCTTTACATTAAGTGGACAGTGCTTAGAAAGTAGCAAGGACCCAAAAAAAGTACTGAATCCATTCATTTTGTCTGAGAAAGGCAGAATTCCAAAATTAGGATTGAAAATAATTACAATAAAGCATTTGAAAAAAGATCTCTTCTTGGAATTAGAAAGAAATAGCAAACTATGAAAATAGTCAGAAAGGTCTCAACTGTTCCCATCTCTAGAAATCATCAAAAATTATTTAAATGGGGCTTCCCTGGTGGTGCAGTGGTTAAGAATCCACCTGCCAATGTAGGGGATATGGGTTCGAGCCCTGGTCTGGGAGGATCCCACATGCCGCGGAGCAACTAGGCCCGTGTGCCACAGCTACTGAGCCTGAGCTCTGGAGCCCGCGAGCCACAACTACTGAGCCCATGTGCCAAAATTACTGAAGCCCGCGTGCCTAGAGCCTGTGCTCCGCAACAAGAGAAGCCACCTTAGTGAGAGGCCTGCGCACCGCAGCCAAGAGTGGCCTCCACTCTCTGCGACTAAAAAAAAGAAAGCCCGTGCACAGCAACGAGGGCCCAACGCAGCCACAAATAAATAAATTTTAAAAAAAATTTAAATGCTACTCTGTATGGTTAGCTAATAAATATGGCACGCTTATATGTTGCTAAAGCTGACTTTCTTCCTAAAGGGTTAAACTTTCCAGCATAATTGGCAATGTGTGCCTCCTTACCAGTCCAGAGGCCCTGGGGGCCTGTGCCTGTTCCAGAGGCCAGTGGAGATGGGCCCTCCAGCTCACCTCCTCCCTCCAGCTGTGAGATCACAGTAGGTTTGAGAAGGGGAAATCCTGTTTTGGGGAAAGGAAATAGGAAAGATAGGTGAATAATCTCCCACAGCTGATTTCCTAAACCTCTTCTCAGATTGTGTCAGCAATGGGGAGGGAAGGAAAGAGCCCCAGAGGGTCCCGTGCCTAAGAACTATGGGAAAGTGGCGGGGGGGGGGGGGTGGGAAGAAGAGGCTTGAGAAGATGCAGGAGGAGTTGGGGAGGGCCCGGACTGTGAGACCTCATGCAGGGCAAACAGGGAGATTCTACCTAAAGGGATAGGTACCATTTTTTGACTGGGACCTAAAATATTACAAGTACACCGAGATCCTTGGAAACACTCAAGAGATCCAGGTAGGGTGAAGAGGAACCTGAAGGTAATGCTGTAGAACAGGAAGTTACTTTTTTTCCACCCTGTGTCCAAAACACAGCCTCTATCGGGTGGATCAAGAGTGCACACCAGTCCCAGTAAAGTCCTATATTGGCCCAAAAAGGGCTTGGGGTTCACCCTTCCTAGCAACCCCGGGTCTAGGGGATTAGGAATCAGCCCCTGGGGTTCCCACTCAGTAAAGGATTACCAGAGGCCCCACCTGCAACCAGTAAGGGGAAAGGAAGCCAGGAAACCCTAATCAGCAGAGTCTGAGTCCCCGGGGGAGAAAGGCCTTACCCAGGGAGGCCATATTCCCATAATTCTCCAGCATCACATCCCTGTACAGAGCCCTCTGTGCAGGGGACAGGCCATCCCACTCCGTCTGGGTGAAGTACACAGCCACATCCTCAAAGGTCACCGACTTCTGAAACAACAGGTTCCTGCTGCCCTAGGGGCCAATTCCATGGCTCATGCCCTAGGTGAGGGGCAGAGGGCAGTATGAGGGCTTGAGGAGGGGCTTGTGAAGAGCACAAAATTAATAACAGGGGGAAAGATTTGAGAAAAACACTTGGAAGGTAAAGCATGGAATATCTGACTTGGCTCACAGCAGAGAAACCTCATGCCATATTTCACACTTACAAAGGATGACATAAGTTGAGATGAAAGAAAAAAACCTCCCATGACCAAGTTCCCCTAACGCAACTGTTTTCTTTCAGTCAGGCCATGCCCTCACTGGTGGAAGCAGCTCTGGACCCACCCAGAGGCTTTCCCACTTCCTCGCCCTCGCCCTCAAGCCGCGCCCAAAGAACAGCCATGGCTTCCATCTCACCCAGCCCCACCTGATTTCTATCATGGACCGCCTACAAAAGGCTGCATAGCCTCTGCTCCAGCGCCTTCAGTAGAGGAAGCTCAGTGCTGCCCAGATCGGCTGGGCACCGCGGAGGTGGAGGGAGGGGTGAGAGCAGGCAGCCCATCCTGCTTCCAGATGGCTCTCGCTGAAAACCCATTTTCTGTTACCCTCTCCCAGTCAAGCCTCATCCTGTCCGACTTCACTCAAGACTTCACCGTCTCTCCATGGAGGTTTGGGAAAGAAGGGAGGTCAGCCATCTTTTCAGCTGCTCCTCTGCATCACTCGGCACTCGGCACTCAGCACAGGCTCCACCATCAGGGCTGATGGCTGAGCCGCTCCCAGGCCCACCTCCTCCCCTCTGGGCAGCTGCCACTTCTGGCTGCTCTCGCTCTACCCACCTCGGCCTTCTGTAACAACCTTGGGGACACACTGGCAGCGATTTGCCTCTCAACTGCTCTCTGCCAGGACCTGTCTTGCTTGATTCTACTGGCCTCCACCCATCAACAATTCTAGTCCAACTTGTGGGCACTTCTGTGAGTCATTCATCGTGTGACTTGGATAAGACAAGAAATTCTCTGTACAAAATTAAATGCCTTCGCTGTCGCCCACCATCCCCTTTTAGCCCACAACTGGTGCCTCCTCCTTATTTCAAACCTCCGCTGGTGTCACCCACCACCATCTGCACAGGAAAGAAACCTGGGGATTCGTTCCTGACTCCTCCCTCCTCCTTACCCCACCCCAATCTTTTGACTCTTCCTCCTAGAGATTTTTATGTTAAGCATTACTTGAATTGGATCTCCCTCTTTAGCAACTACTTGCCTTAATGAAGCCAATGTCACCTACACCAATAGGACTCTTTGTGAAGTGGTCACCTTGCTTTTAAATCTCCCCTCAAATTATTCCCCACACAGCCATCAGAAACCTGACCACGTTAACTTAACTGGCTCCACACGTGTCATAGGGCTGAACAGTTAAGTCACACAATGACAAGTCACTTCACTCCCCTTTGCCTTTGTTTCTTTTGTGGTAGAATGAACACAACACAGGTGCCTATCTCCCAGGGCGGCTGTCAGGACTAAGTGATCCATGTAAAGTGCTTAGTATGGTGCCTGCAGCATAGTAAGCCTCAAATGGTGTAACTGGAGTTACTGTGACTATGATTATTCCCAAACTGTAGCCCATGGAGGTCCATGGATGAGCATCAGGGGGTCCATGAAATCCCTGAAATCGTATGGAAATTTTCATTTGCATGTTATTCTGGGGGAGAGGATCCAGAGCTCTTATCAGTGACCTAAAGCTTGGCCACTGCACCCCAAGCCCTGAGAGCCTCTCCAGGACACAATGAGACACAGGACTTCCTGTCTTTTTTCCCTCCCTTGATCCCACTCCCCTTATGTCCCCTTCCCCTGGAATTAGAGGCACAGCCATTCTTTATGTGGATCTGGTCCTGCTATTCCTCTTTACCTACACCCCCCTCCCTGGAATCCTAGTCCTCTGCTATCTTCTTCCATTCATGGGCAGCTTCCATGTCTCTCATTCACCAAAGCCCTCTGCTGGGGGAGCAAAGCAAACTGGTGTGCAGAAGACTGCACTTCTGCCTTCCAGACACTTCTGTCTTCCCTGTCCTGGTCTCTGGCCCCTATCCCTCCATATCACCGCTCTTCCCACAAGCTCCAGTCTGGCAGGCAGAAGCATGGAGGGCCCCTTCAGCTTTCATAGCAAGGCTCACCAGATTCCCTTCTCAGTTTTCTTCAATGTGAAACTGCTCAGAGGAAGAGCTGAAGGACCCACAGCTCACCTGGGGCCAGGCTGTCAGGAGCATGGCTGCCATCACCTGGTCTCCCTCTCAGAGAAGGACTGGAGCTGAGGGAAAACAGGGGGACAAGTGTGAGACAAGCCACCCCCACCATGAACAATACAGCCCCTCACAGAAGATCTGAGATGCAGGTAGCCAGCATCCAGACAGAAGTGCGAGCAGGAGCTGCCATGGGAAGAAAGGAGTGATCTTGTCACTGGCTCTGCGCCCAGGGCTCCTCCTAGCCATGACGTTGACGCTCACTGCCAGGAACCCTAGGATTTTTACAATTCTGACACATATCATACACACACAAGAGTGTGCATAAAATGCAGGTAGAATCTAAAGAATAATAAAACAAAGACTCGTGTAGCAACACGATGCTCTAAACGAGCATCCCTCTCTATTATACTGTAAGAGAAGCCAGGCTGGAGGGGCTGCAGCCCCAGCACATAGGCCTCAGAGTCAGGCCCCAGGGAGGCACCTCCTGGAGAAAGGCACAGCTGCTCCCTCCCATATGCCCGTTCCCTCACACAGCTGACTGCCCTCAGGAGTCCTGATACCTCTGTAGAGATCTTGGGAGGTTAGGCTCCTGACCGGGCCAGGTTTACCGTGAGGAAGCTAGGTCACAAGTGAGGTACCAGGCTGGCTCCTCATACCTTCCAGCCTTCTGATGGGAAAGAAGCCAAGGCCTCAGCTTCCTGAGAGAGGGGGTCACTATAGCATCCAGGGTCCCATGACCCAGCACTCCTTGTTCATTGTATTCAAGACCACATGGACCGGTTATTTTCTGATTTTTAGTGCTCCCAAAGTCAGTCTTGAAATTTTATATTTTCCTAAAATATTGTCTATATCTTCCAGAATTTAAACTTGAGTGTAGAATTGTGGGAAACAGTGGCTCATGATTTTTTTCATTTCCTCCATACCTTGAGGTATACCTTGCTTTTCCTACTTCTTCTTTGAATATATATACTCTCTAGACCTTTTAGCCTTAGTTAATGTTATGGACTGAATGTGTCCCCCCAAAATTCGTATGTTGGAGCCCTAATTTCCAATGTGACTGTATTTGGAGATAGGACCCATGAGGAGGTAATAAGGTTAAACAAGGTCATAATCTGATATGGCGGGTACCCTAATAAGAAGAGGAAGAGTCTCCAGAGCTGTCTCTGCTGTGAGGACACAGTGAAGGCAGCAACTTGCAGCCTCACCAAGAACCAAATCGTCTGGTACCTTGATCTTGGACTTCCAGCCTCCAGAACTGTGAGAAATAAATTTCTGTTGTTTAAGCCAGACAGTGTATGATATTTTGTTATGGCAGCCCAAGCAGACTAATAACATTAGGCTGAACCATGGTTTATCTAGTTTAATGTTGTTTTATTTTCAAAAAACCAGCTTTTCTATTTAGAACACCACTCCCTTTTCTACCTGTTTGTTTGGTTTTTTTTAATTAATTATTTATTTATTTTTGGCTGCGTTGGGTCTTCGTTGTTGCGCTCAAGCTTTCTCTAGTTGCAGTGAGCGGGGGCTACTCTTCGTTGTGGTGCGTGGGCTTCTCCTTGTGGTGGCTTCTCTTGTTGTGGAGCACAGGCCCTAGGCACACGGGCTTCAGTAGTTGTGGCACACAGGCTCAGCAGTTGTGGCTCACGGGCTCTAGAGCACAGGCTCAGTAGTTGTGGCGCACAGGCTTAGCTGCTCCACGGCATGTGGCATCTTCTCAGACCAGGGCTCGAACCCGTGTCCCCTGCATTGGCAGGCAGATTCTTAATCACTGCGCCAGCAGGGAAGTCCCTCTACTTGTTTTCTTGGTGCCTTTTTTTTTTTTTTTTTGGCTGCATTGGGTCTTTGTTGCTGCGCACGGGCTGCGGAGAGCGGGGGTTACTCTTCGTTGCAGCGCGCGGGCTTCGCATTGTGGTGGCTTCTCTTGTTGCGGAGCATGGGCTCTAGAGTACAGGCTCAGTAGTTGTGGCGCATGGGCTTAGTTGCTCCACAGCATGTGGGATCTTCCCAGACCAGGGCTCGAACCCGTGTCCCCTGCATTGGCAGGCGGATTCCCAACCACTGTGCCACCAGGGAAGCCCCCTCTACTTGTTTTTAATTAAGCTCTGCTTTTTAAAATTTGTTTCTTTAGCTCCGTACAAGACACCTTATGTACCTCACCAAATCCTCTTGTCCACTCTTAGTCCAGTTCCAGAGGCTTTGACCAGCTTTGCACAAGTACAACCTACAAATGCCTCCTCAAGGGTCTACACCACACATACCTGGCTCCTGCCCTGGGGCTTCTCTGTCCTGTGTGGGACATCTGCGGACACCTGCTGGGTCCTGAAGGACAGGGGAGTTAATGCCTGTGATGCTACCACTGACCAACAGGAGACAGAGGTCAGTGGATAAACGTTTCCCCCTTTAGTCCCCCATGTGGGCAGCCATGAGATTCCAAGGCTCCTCAAAGATCCTGCAAGTCAGAGCACCAGTCGCCTGTGGAGGGGCCAGCCTGACAGCGCATCCTTGTATTGGCTGTCCCTCCTTCTCCGTTTCACTCTCCTTGTCTTTCACCCTGACCCTGGGACTACATTCCCAAAGAAACTGCCCACACGCAAATCTCTGTCCTATGTTCTGCTTTCAGGGGAAGCTAGACTACAAAAAGCTTTTTTCTACCTTCTTGAGGCTACATGATTCATTCATTTTCATTCTTCCTGTGTAGCAATCTAAACCTATAAATGTTCCTCTGAATACATTATTCCCTACATTCCAGAGGCTTTTCATATTTTAATTACTATTTTATAACTCGTCAGCAACTGTGTTTTGTCTCTGGACAAAGAACTGTTTAGGATAATTTGTTGTTGTTAATTTATTCTCTGGCTTTATTGCATGGTGTTTAAGTAACCTGATCTATTTACTTCTGCTTTACAGATTTTTAGAGGTTTTTTTTTTGTGGCTGCAGTGTCCATTTAAAAAATATTCCATGGATGCTTAAAAAGAAAACTTATTCCAACATAGATGGACCTAGAGATTATCGTACTAAGTGACGTAAGTCAGAAAGAGAAAGACAAATACCATATTATATCACTTATATGTGGAATCTAAAATATGACACAAATGAACTTATCTGTGAAAGAGAAACACAGACATACAAAACAGATTTGTGGTTGCCAAGGGGGAGGGCGGTGGGGGAGGGATGGACTGGGGGTTTGGGACTAGGAGATGCAAACTATTATATATAGAATAGATAAACAACAAGGTCCTGCTGTATAGCACAGGGACCTATATTAAGTATCCTGTGATAAACCATAATGGAAAAGAATATGAAAAAGAATGTGTATATATATATGTGCATATACATACATAAATGAATTACTTTTGTGTACAGTAGAAATTAACACAACATTGTAAATCAACTGTACTCCAATAAAATAAATTTAAAGAAAGAAAACTTATCCTGTGATGGAAGAACATATAATCTATCTGAATCTAATAAATCAACTCTACCAATTTTATTATATAGATTTTTCTCCATAACCCATGATTACTTTTACCTAATTGTTTAGAGAGCCAGTAAAGAGTGAACTCTCACAAAACACTGAGCCCTTATGTATCATGGGAAAAGCCTTTCAAATCTTTAAGAAATGAATAATTCTAACACTATTTAAACTGTAGCAGAGAACAGCAAAATACGTTTCCCAGCCCTTTTTATGATGCCAGCAAAATACGGATACAAAAACCATAAACTAGTCTCATTTATGAATAGTGATGCAAAAATCCTAAATATTGAGGACTAGACTCCGGTAGTTCCTTAATGTGACATATCATGACTAAGAGGGATCATCCTATGAATGCAAGTAAAGTTCAATATTAGCACAGATTGTACTTTTCCACAATAATAAATCAAAGAAAAACATACTCTCCATCTCAGTGGATGTCAAAGGTGTTGGATAAATATTCATGCCTAAATTTTAAAACTTATACCCTAGGGAAACTCTCATATGTAGGTGATATACATACAAAATTATTCATTATCAGCAGTATTTTAATAGCAAAAAATTGGAAACAACTCACATGTCCACTGAGAATACACAAATAAGCTGTCATACCATTTTTACAATGGAACATTACCCAGTAGCAAAAATGAATGACTCACGGCTACACACACAATATGGATGAATTTAGGAATATAATATTGAGTTATGCAAGTCCCAGAAGACTACAGACACCATGATGCCATCTTCATAAAGCTCAAAAACAAAATTAATCACATTATTTAGACACATGTATATGTGATAAAATTATTTTTAAAAATATGATTAACACAAATATGATATGTGTTATCAAAAATCAAAGATATTATTAACACAAAATTCAAGTGAGCTGTTACCTCTTGGGGTGAGAATGTGGGAACTGGGTTGGGGAGGAGCACACAGACAGATGCAGCCATATGGGCAGTGTTCTCCTTCTCAATGGTGTGGCGTGTTTAATGGGTGCTCACATTACTACTATGCTCCATAAATGCCATGCTAGATGCAATTTTCTGTATACATAACATTTAAAATATACATACTTGTCTTACGATATGAAATGATTTTCAGTGTGCAAAAGGTAGTGTGCTATCTTCTGTGTAAGAAAAAAAGGGAGTATAAGAAAATACATCTGTATCTGGTGATTTGTGCAAAAAGAAATAGAAGGAAAAACAAGAAACTAAGCAGAATAGGGGCCTCAGGTGTGGATGGGAAGTAGGTGAAAGGAACCTGGGAACGGAAACAGGATGGAGGGAAACAGAGCAGAAGGAAATGATACTTCTCTGTGCCTTTTTGTTCTGACTTTCATAACCACAGTAATGTTTCACATATCTATACCTGTATCTATCTATCTATCTATCTATCTATACATATGTATAAAAATCAACCAACCAGAATGGGATGGGGGGGGGTGCGACATCCAAAAAATACAAACAACAGTAAATAAGCCTAACTATACCACAGCATAACCACACTGAAGTGGTGGTAAAGAAAAGAACTAAGTAACTCTGCAAAACAGTATTTTAACTAAATTCTGTAAGGCTAAAAAGACCTGTAGCCAAAGACTTCTTGAGGTTGCATGATTTTTTAAATCTATTTTCATTCTTTCCTGTTTGGTAATTAAAACCTATAAGGCCACAAAATTTCCTCTGAATACACTACTAGCCACACTTCATGTTTTCATTACTGTTTTATAGTATATTTTTTTGTAAACTTGCTTTCAAGAGAGTATGAATGAGTCATTCTGGAACTATTTTTTGTGTATTCTAGGACTAAGCAGATCAGTATATTCTACATTGTAGAAATCATTCCCAGGTCATTGTCATCCCACCGCCCAAGAGAAGTTGGGCCGGGTTACCTTTTGGAACTGACACGGCTCCAGAAGACAGTGCCCTCAAAAGTCGGGCTTCTTCTGTGGCCTGGAGGAGCTCTGCTTTTTCTGCTCCCCCACTGGCCTCGATTCACACCCTGTGTTAGGAGGCGGGGCGCATACAGTCCATATTTGAAATGCATAAAACGTGCAGGTAAAAGCCCCTACACGACCTCAGCATGTCAAAAGACTCATCATATCACCTCAGGCCGCTTCACCCCTGCAAATATTCCACGCCCTGGCTGCTCCAACACAAGTTCCCAAAAGGCGAGTAGCATCTTCCCCAAAGTGCTAAATGCTCGGGGCTTCGTGGCTGTGGCAGTAACCCGGGCTTCGCCTTCCACGAGACGGAACGTCATCGGCCACCAAGTCCAAAGCGGGAATCGAGGATGGGGGGAAGAGCCCCCCCCCCGAAAGGAAACCCACCGCCAACGCAGGGGGAAGGAGCGTCCCAACCGCACCCAGAGCCTCGGAGGCAGGCACCGCCCCCGCCTCCCACAGCCCATACTCACCTCCGCGGCGGGCCGCTCGGTGGCGCGGCCGGAAGTGCGTCACCAGGCCCCGGCCGAACCTCTCTAGGAGCAGCTTCGCTCCTTCTCGGCGGTGCTCTGGCCCCGCCCCCTGCAGCCGAAGCCCTGGTACTCCGAAGCCTGGCGCACTTCTCCCCGCTGCGCGTCCCAACGCGGTGAGCTAGGGAAGACGAGAATGTGGCGAGCGCTGGGCCCAAACCAGGGGTGGCGCCAGGGATTTGTATCTTAGTAAAGCTGCAGTGCAACCAGATTTGGGAGTTTCCGGACTGGACGCCTGGATCGAATGCTGTCAAACCCAAGGCCCCCTTTCTGGAACAAATATTTCCTAATGACCAGCGGACTCTCCTGTCATGAAACTCATAGGTAATGGCTTAGAAGATCATAGACAATATAAACAACCTGCATTATAAAAAGTAATGTTATGTGCTAACATTTATGTAATAAAGGAGAAATAAAAGGAAAATTATAATTTAAAATATATATTTCAGAATGTAAATGTTTGGTCGTGACTGGTATAGGAGACCTAATAAGTGGTCAGATAATTTGCCTGTACACATAGAACGTGCCTGAATGCCACAGTGCTGTATTCATATTGGTATTTCAAAAATCACAAGTTGTTATCTAAAATGGTGAGCACAGGGACTTCCCTGGCGGTCCAGTGGTTAGAACTCAGCTCATCCAAGCTGCAGGGGGCACGGCACGGGTTCGATCCCTGGTCCAGGAACTAAGATCCTGCAAGACAGGCAGCAATGCAAAAAAAAAAAAAAAATGGTGATCACAGAATCTTCTCTTGATTATACAGTAGTTATATTTCTGGAGACTCAGCTATGTTAGAACTGTGCAAAAATACACTGTGTTCACCTTGATTTTTTTTCAAAAAGCTCTAGATTCAGGTAATTTATAAACAGTTTTTACCTATGTGAATGTTCAGGAAGACATATGAAAGTCTGTGAAAACTTTTTCAATAGGCAGGTCTGTGTTGTGCGTTGCAGGATTTGTGGTACTCCTGGCTCCCATCCAACACCCCCAAATCTTGTGACAAAAATGGCCCCGTAAAATTCCAAAATGAGGCCTGGGGGAGGGGGACAGCACCAAAAGCCACTGGATTGACCACCCTTAAGTTCCCTCCCAACCGTGACAGAGCTGGCCTTTCTTCTTTCAGCTGCACTGGAAGGTTGCCAGCCCTCACTGTTTTCCAGCCTCGTAGCACTCCCATTCTCCTCTCAACTCCAGCCCCACTTGCTGAACATGCTGTTCTCTAAACCTAGAATGCCCTTCCCATTCTCACCCTCTGTCTTGACTGTTACTTGAAGTCTCAGCTCGTATCCCATTTACCGTGGGAAGCTAGTCTTCCCTGACCACCCAGAATAAGGCAGGTCCCCAGTCACATGCCAACATCACCCTGTACTTTTCAGTACATGGCACATGTGTAATTATTCAGTGGTGACAGTTTATTTAAATCTCTTGTTTTCTCTGATCCCTCCAGGGAGCAGGAGCTATATCTATCTTGTTCAACACCTTTGTCCTCAGCTAGAGCACAAGGCCTGGCGCAAAGGAGGTGTGCAGTAAACGTTGGTTGCTGACATGATCCAAAGGCTTCAGCCCCAACTCCTGGGCAGAAGCTTTCTTTATTTCTGTGCCACTAGAGGTAGGATACATCTTATGCCTGGGATCATGACACTGACCAGGAGCTCTTCTCTGCTTTGCCCTGACTCTGATCATCACTGTTGCCCAAAATGAGCACTTTATATGGCTCATCTCCTTCAGATAGGAAAGTGGTCTCATGATTGGGCACAGTGATAGCTGGGGATTACATTGCTCTTGGCAAGGACTGCTGTTTCCACTTCTTCCTAGACTCACAAAGCAGACCTGTAGCTAGGAATGAGGACTCGTCTAAAGAAGTAAGGAATTAGATCACAGTGTCACAGAAATGATGGCCCCAAGTGTTGGATCATAAACCAGTTGCCTAATTTTACACACAAAAAAATAAGTCCTCCTAAATAATCATGAATCTTCTACTACTAAGAGTGCCAGGACAGGTGCATGCCAAGTTTCTAAGGCTCTACAGAAGGCCTGCGGAGGCAGAGACCACTCCTCGTCTGCCAACCTCTGTTCTTCCCTTCTTATATGTAACAGAATCTCTAGCAAGGCAAAGACAGTCCAGAAAAAATAACACACTTCCCAGCCCCCTTTATAGCAAAGTGTGGACATGTGAGTAACTTCTGGCAAATGGGCTGTAAGAAAAAGCAGTGCTTTGCTCTTAAAGACTAGGGGCATGCTCTCCCTTGCCCCTCAGCCAGGGAATGCTGGCAGGGATGTGAGCATCTTGGACTATGAATGAGGATGTGGCCCCTGGAGATGACAGAGCAGCCAGAAGGAAGAGTCATGGAGCTGCTATGTCAGCCCTAGCAGCCCAAATCCTAGCTAATACCCCTAGAAATAAGGACTGGTGAAAAGAATCACACAATAGTTCAGTGTTCTGCAAGTCCATCTCTATGCTGGGACTATAGCCACTTTTATTCACACTCAGATCTAAGGCTTATTCTCCTGGACCCTCTGTCCTCGAAATCCCAGGGCTTCCCCAGAGCCCTTCCTCCCTGCCTGCTAGTGGAAACTGACGGTCTTCTCACATTAAAAAATCTCTTTTGCTGTTTCCGGTTTTAAGATGACAGAGTAAAGATGGTTCTGCCTGTGTCTCTTGAAAATTGTGGGAAAGAAATAAGAGCCTGGTTGGGGTTCATTCCAAGAGTTCAAGGATGTTTCAATATTATAAAATCTTCCTTTATTTACTGATATTGTGAATTAAATTAGCAGGTCATTCAACTTACTATGTGGAGAAATATAGTCACATGCCCGGTTTTATGTCAGGTCCCCTGGCTTTACATCAGGTGCCCCAGCTTTATGTCACGTGCCCTGGTTGGTTTTTTTTGTTTTTTGTTTTTTTTTAATAAAACTATTGTTATTTGTGGTTTACAAGAATATGTAGATGAAAAAAATAGTCAAAAGAATCTACATACAAGCTAATAGAATTAGTAAATTATTTTAGCTAGGTAGGTCCCTGGATAGATCAATAAACAAAAATTGTATTTCCATGTACTTACAACAAAAGAATTTGCAAATGAATTCCATTATAAGAGCATGAAAAAATATTAAATACCTAAGCATATAAGTATATCCTCCTTATCTGTGGAGGATATGTTTTAAGACCCCCCAGTGGATGCCTGAAATCAAGGATAGTACTGGACACTATATATAAAGTTTTTCCTATACATACATACCTATGATAAAGTTTAGCTTCTAAATTAGTCACAGTAAGAGATTAACAACAATAACTAATAGTAAAATAGAACAATTATAACAATATACTGTAATAAAAGTTATGTGAATGTGCCCTCTCTCTCTAAATATTTTATTATACAAATTTAATGCCTTTTCCATCTTTTTTTTTTTTTTTTTTTTCTCCATCTTTTAACTAAGCACTTATCACACACTGTGGCCGTATCTTTTGCAGCTTGAGGTTCAGCAAAACTAGCACAAATTTCTTTTTCTTTCTTCACAATTTCATGACAGAACATTTGTTCTTACTAGATCTTAGCAACCTCAGCATAGGATTTTTTTTTTTCCTTTACTAAGTCAAGAGCTTTCACCTTTTCACTTAAAGGAAGAACTTTATGGCTTCTCTTTGGCATATCCGAATTGCCAGCATCTCTACTCGTGCGCTTTGGGGCCATTGATAAGTAAAATAAGGTTTTTCTGAACACAAGCACTGTGATGCTGTGGTAACCAGGCAGGACCTACGGGGCCTTCCCGGGAAAGACCCCTCCCCCCAAGTCCTCTGCTTTGGCTCCTCTGTGAAGTACCTAATAACAGTATCTGATGCACATTTCCCGAGTTGTTTTACAGATGCTAAAACCACTACTAAATGGAAGAAGTTAACTACTTGATGACCATGATGAGCACGTAGCCCCCAGACCAACGGGAGCCTCAGTATTGATAATGTTAACCCCTGTGACACCGCCCTCTTACCTCACATCAACCAATCAGAGAATTGTGTCCGAGCTGATCACCTACCCAGGGACTCCCCTTGCTCAACTCGCCTTTTAAAATGCCTCCCGGAAACCCACTGAAGAGTTCAGGTGTTTTTGCGGGATCTTTTTTTTTTTTTTTTTTTTTAATTAATTAATTAATTTATTTATTTTTGGCTGTGTTGGGTCTTCGTTTCTGTGCGAGGGCTTTCTCTAGTTGCAGCAAGCGGGGGCCACTCTTCATCGCGGTGCGCGGGCCTCTCACTATCGCGGCCTCTCTAGTTGCGGAGCACAGGCTCCAGATGCACAGGCTCAGTAGTTGTGGCTCACGGGCCTAATTGCTCCGTGGCATGTGGGATCTTCCCAGACCAGGGCTCGAACCCGTGTCCCCTGCATCGGCAGGCAGATTCTCAACCAGTGCGCCACCAGGGAAGCCCCAGAGTTCAGGTGTTTTTGAACATTAGCTGTCCTGGACTCCTTGTCTGATGCCTTACAATAAACAGTGCACTTTCCTTCACCATAACCCGGTGTCAAGTAGATTGGTTTTACTGTCCGTGGGCAAGTGGATCCAAGTGTGGTTCAGTAACACAGTGACAGTCGATTTGATAACCACGACGGCTGCTAGGTGAATAACGGGTGGGACAGAGCAGGAGGGCGCGAGATTTCATCACGCTACTTAGAAAGGCTCACAATTTAAAATTTATGAATTATTTCTGGAATTTTCCGTTTAATATTTTCAGACTGCGGTTTGGTGCTCTGGTTTTGCATAAATCTCGTCTGTATTACTTAAAATGGCTCAGCATCCTGAAAATTGACCATAGTGAACTTTAGGGTTTAACTTGCTAGCCACTTGATCTCAAATCCCTAGATTGACTTTGAGTGTCTCCTAATGGTCTATAGTCATGTGTCAGTTTTATATTGAAGCAAACATCAAACCTCACTTAGTTATGGTATTTGGAGCTTGCTTACTCATAGCATTAAAAATAATTTCAGAGAACTTAACTGAAAAAAATAAGACACTACCAAATAAAAATAAATCATGACTAGCTTGTTACCAGGGAAATAAAAATATGGGTCTATAAAACTGAGGCTGCTTCCAGGGGACACCTCTACATCGCCTGGCTCTGGTGGCCCGTGGGGCCTATGCTTTCAGCCCCACAGCACTGTTTGTATTTGCATGTTTTAAAATCTTCTGCCTGAGGGTCTGGCTTCCAATCAGCCTGAATCTAGGTGCTGACTGAGATTCCCCTGCTTTGGAACACCGACTGGTCTTAGCAAACCCTCATCTACTAGGAGCCATTAAAAATAAAATAGGCTGCTTGGACAATCACTGAGGTTTGAGAGACAACAAGAGTGAGACAGGATTGAACGGTAAGGCTCATCTCCTGCAGGAGGCCACTCCTTTAAGTCTGGCTGCTTTATCTAATGCAGAGAAACCAACAGAGAGTCAAGCAAAACGAAGAAACAAAAGAATATGTTCCAAACAAAAGAACAAGATAAAACCTCAGAACTAAACCTTAATGAAACAGAGATAAGTACTTATTAGACTGAAATAGAGCTGTTCAAAACACAAATAAAAAATTATTGAAACACAAGCACTTGTGTGGTTCTGGATTAGATACTAATTTGGACAACCAGCTATAAAAAACATAATTGGAACATTTGGAAATTTTATATCATGTTTCAGGTATTAGGTGAGAAAAAATTTATTGATCTGTAGAGACCAAGATAGTCAACTGAAAAAAGCATATTATTGTACAATGTGTATGATCTGTATAGTTAAAAATATAATATTACAGAGGTTTATAAGGGCAGTGAAAATGCTGTCTGTGATACTGTCATGGTGGATACATGTCATTATACATTTGTCCAAACCCATAGAATGTACAACACCCAGAACAGACTCTAATGTAAAGTATGGATTTTGGTTGATAATGATGTGTCAAGGTAGATTCATTAGTTGTAACAAATGTGCAAGATCTCTGTTTCTTCTCAATTTTTCTGTGAACCTAAAACTGCTCAAAAAAATCCTTTAAAAATATAGATACATAGACTTCCCTGGTGGTGCAGTGGTTAAGAATCCACCTGCCAATGCAGGGGACACAGGTTCAATCCCTGGTCCAGGAAGATCCCACATGCTGCGGAGGAACTAAGCCCGTGTGCCACAACTACTGAGCCTGCACTCTAGAGCCCGCGAGCACTCTAGAGCCTGCGAGCCACAACTACTGAGCCCCTGTGCTGCAACTATTGAAGCCCGTGCACCTAGAGCCCGTGCTCCACAACAAGAGAAGCCACTGCAATAAGAAGCCTGCGCACCACAACAAAGAGTAGCCCCGGCTCACCGCAACTAGAGAAAGCCCGTGCACAGCAATGAAGACCCAATGCAGCCAAGAATAAATAAATAAAATAAATAAATTTATTTTTAAAAAAAAGAAAAGAAAAGAAAATGGACCAGAAGAACTGTTCCCATGCACAATGGATGGCGTCTGTGAAAAGAAACACCTGTTTATTTGGATGTTATTTCTTTATCAAGGTGCTTATTCACTGATCCTTCTTCTAGGAAGCATGCTAAAGATGCTGCCAACATATTACATCAGCACAGGAGCTGAGAAGCCAGTTGAACGTTTCTCTGACCAAAAATATCACATTTTCAAGGCAACCATCTCACCTGTGTGTGGGAGGACGTGGGACTCTGCTTCCAGGGGATACCTATGTATTTTAGTTTGCTCGGGCTGATTTTACAAATACCACAGGCTGGGTGGCTTCGACAAAGAAGTTTTTCTCTCAAGTCTGGAAGCTGGAAGTCTGAGATCAAGGTGTCAGAAGGGTTGGGGAATTCCCTGGCAATCCAGTGGTTAGGACTCTTCGCTTCCACTGCAGGGGGCACGAATTTGATCCCTGATCAGGAACTAAGATCCCACATGCCACGTGGCATGGCCAAAAAAAAAAAGGTGTCAGCAGGGTTGATTTCTTCTGAGGTCCCTCTCCTTGGCTTGAAGATGGCAACCTTCTCCCTGTATCCTCACATGGTCTTCCCTCTGTACGTGCCTGTGTCCTAATTTCTGCTTCTTAATTGAGTTAGGACCCATCCCAATGACCTCATTTTAACTAAATTACATTTTTTAAAGCCCTATCTCCAAATACAGTCACATTCTGAGGTACTGGGGGTTAAGATTTCCACATGTGAATTTTAGGAGATCTAATTCGGCTCATAAGACTGGATACTCATGCTTCCTCATCTCTCTACCATATTCTGAGCAGACGGGGTATTTTGCAGCCAAGACATCAATCACAGCAGTCCCATTTCTCAGAAGCCACATGAATGACTTAAAAAGCTGATGATTTTCTGCTGAAAGCCAGAAGACCTAAAGAGAGAAAGATTTTGACTACAAAATAAAGATCTCAGTTTTCTAAGCTCTTATGTGACATAAATATGAATTGAGAAAATACCCCAAACTAGAATCATAATAACAGGAATAATAGTGACCCTCACAGGGGACCAGAGGATGTCCTGACTGTGACCATGGCATCCAGTGGTCAGATAACAGGATGTGACGACATTCTGAGTGTGACCTCAGGGCTAGGGGTCAGAGGACAGGATGTGAGGATGTCCTGGGTGTGACCAAGGTGTATGAATGTCCCCTCCCTCCTGTCACAGCCCAGGTCTGAGTGTCCCCTCCCTCCCGTCACAGCCCAGGTCTGAGTGTCCCCTCCCTCCCGTCACAGCCCAGGGTCTGAGTGTCCCCTCCCTCCCGTCACAGCCCAGGGTCTGTGTGTCCCCTCCTCCCATCACAGCCCAGGGTCTGAGTGTCCCCTCCTCCTGTCACAGCCCAGGGTCTGGATGTCCCCTTCCTCCTGTCACAGCCCATTGCCTTTCGACAATGTTGAAGGTGACCTAAAGGTCCAGAAATCCCCTCACCCTCTGTGTCTGGGAAATGGCTTCCTGAAAAGACCCTTCCCCACAAAGACTCTGCTGAGACTCAGGAGCCCCCCTTTTCCTGATCAGGCCACACAGACCCAGTCCCTCCCCGGGCTCATCAGCCAGGAGCTGACCCGCTCCTTCCCAGGATCTGTCAGAACAAGGGCTGGTGACCCACGCGTCCCCCTCCTCCCCGGCCCGAACTGCAGCCGTCGGGTCAGAAGCCCCACTCAGGGCACCTCCTGAGTCGGGGCCCTTGATCCACGTGCCGTCAGGCCACCTTTCGTGCCAACCCCTTACCTGGGCCTTTATACTTGTGTTTATTTACTCCTCTCCACGGAGAAACCGCCTTTGCCCCAACTCTCCAGATGCTTCCAGACCTTGTCTCTTTTCCTCCAGATTTTCAGTCTCAGAGTTACCTGTCACCACTCACAGTCCCTGCAGAGCCCAGAGATTTCTCTTTGAAGGAAAGGTTCTGGAGAAATCGGAGGGTTAAATAAAGAGTGCAGCCATTTCCGGCCTGGTGCTGATGCCCAAGAGGGTGAAGAGAATGAGTGTATTGTTAACGCAAGTTCTTGTGCCCACTCACGGTGAGGTCAAACAAACTGAAACGTTGGAGTTTGGAGCAGAGAGAGGTTTATTGCAAGGCCATGCAAGGAGACGAGGTCGCTCATGTCCCCAAAAGCCTCAAGCTCCAGGGAGGGTTTGGCAAAGCATTTTTAAAGGCCAGGGGGTGGGGTGGGGTGGGGTCGGGTTGCATGATGTGTGGTCTGCTTGTGCACAGTTCTCTGATTGGCTGATGGTGAGGCAGCAGGGCGTGTCACAGGGCTAACATTATAAGTCCTTAGGCTCCAGGAGGCCTGGGGCTACGTGCTCATGGTCATCAAGTAGTTCTTGCACCTGGTGGGGGGGGGGGCGGGGCGGGTTTCACATCTGTAAAACAACTCAGGAAATGTGCATCAAATACTATTATCTAAGGCCTTCAGAGAGGAGCTAAAGCAGAGGATACGGCGGAAGGCCTGTCCCGGGAAGGCCCCATAGCGTCCTGCTCCGTTACATTTTCTCGCTAGAATTTTAAAATTCTCCAAGTAATAGATCATTTGGGAGCATGCTGTGTCTTCCTGTTCGTTCTAAGAGCATGTCCCTCTTGAATTTTAAGGGGGGAAATTCTTTATCTCTTAACTATGCGGAGTGGGAGATCCATTTATAAAATATTATCAAGGCCACTGCAAAGGTTTCCAAAAAACCAGGACACAGCGCCCGGTGCTCAGACACTGGCTGAGAGGTTCCCGCCTGGATCCTCAGGCCCGTCGGACGGCGGGGCAGTCATGACCCTCCTCCCACACGTGGGCCTCTTCACGCGGGCCCAGATTGGCCAATGGCAGGCAGCTGGCTACATTTGCGAACGAGAGAAAACTGCTCAGCAGCCTGGGACCACCCCTGGGCGTGGCCTAAGGAGCCTGGTCCAACCCAACAGCTACTCTGCGGAGCGCTATGCTGCGCCAGGAGCTCCTCTGGTCCGGCGTGTGGCACGAAACTGTGAGTTGAAAGGAGAGGTGTTTGCGGGGGTGGGGGGAGCTTTCCGCTGAAAATAACTTCTGCTTCCACCCCTGCCGCCGACTTGGTGTTTGGTCTCCAACAAGCCCCTTCCCCCCTTGGCCTGGGTTTTCTTACCTGTGGAGAAATGCGTTAGACGCCGGCTTATTGAGTTTTCCTCCGAGTTTGAGGTGCTCCTGCGACACCCCCCCAGCCCCACGGCCCCTCCTTCCCACTCAGGCACCTATTGGTTTGGGGTTCTCAGTTGATGCAATTTTAATAGGTTTCCATCATTTCCTGAGGGAAAAATGGGAGGGAGGGTGGTTTGTTGTAGAGACGGATCTCACTGCACCTGGGAAGGCGGGACACTCATTTACCCTTTAGCTCCGCTGATAACCCTCCACTTTCATCAGCAGGTGAGTGAATGTGGCTTCTTCCCAATCATGGTACAAAATGTATAATTTCTCCTAATGAAATTTGATTTTAATGAGAGGCTAGATCATAGGAGAGAGTAATTATTTACATGGTATGCACGTGCCAGGTTAATTTTAAATCAGCTTTTAGATCAGTCTATCTTAGTTATTCAATTAAGTGTTTTCAACTAGCGATTTCAATAGTTGTATTAGCACAATGCCTGGCAATGTAATTGCTTTTTAGATCCTGATCATTGTGACATCAAAGTCAGTGCCTGGGCTCTTTCTCTGGGCTGGTTTAAGTGTGTGTGTGTGAGAGTAGAGTGTGTGAGAGTGCACACACACGCTGGGGGGAGGCTCTTTCTCCTGATTTTTTTCCCCTACATTAGGACTTGTTTATTTTATATTTAGTAGTTTGTATCTGCTAATCCCCAACTCCTAATTTATCCTTCCCCTCCCTTTCCCCTTTGGCAACTGTAAGTTCTCTATGTTTGTGAGTCTGTTTCTTTTTTGTAAGTAAGTTCCTTGTGCCATATTTTAAATTCCACACATAAGTGATATCATATGGTATTTGTCTTTCTGACTTACTGCACTTAGTATGATAATCTTCAGGTCCATCCATGTTGCTGCAAATGGCATTATTTCATTCTTTTTTATGACTGATATTCCATAGTAGATATATACCACATCTTTATCCATTCCTCTGTTGATGGACATTTAGGTTGCTTGCATGACTTGGCTATTGTAACTAGTGCTGCTATGAACTTTGGGGTACATGTATCTTTTCAAATTAGAGTTTTCTCCGGATCTATGGGGTTGGCGGAACCCCAAGGACGTGCAAAGAGGAGGGGTTCATTACCGGGCTCCTCTGACTCTCCGGCCCAAATTGCCTCGCCTCGTAGAGGGGACATAGGTCTGCCTTCAGCACGTGATGGGGCACTTCTAGCCTGGCCGGGTGGCCCACTGGCCGGACAGCCTAACAGGCTCTCTGCAGTCTGACTGCTTGCAGTTTTCAAGCTGCAGGACTGCGTGGGTTTTGGCATCTGGAAAGTGGTGCTGGTGGTCGTGAATACGGAGCATGTAAAAGCCGTGGTATTTTGGTGCGCAGGCTGTGCTCATCCCTGTGCCCTTTCTCTGAGAGTTCTCCACAAACTTCCTTCTCCCCTTTCCGTCTGAGCCTCTTTCTCCTGTCCCTGTTAGCACAAGTTCGTGTGCCTGATGCACAGTGAGGCCAAACCGAAACGGAGTTTGGAGCAGAGAAGGGTGTATTGCAGGGACACGTGGCTCATGACCCCCTTAAAACCCCGAGGTCCCCGAAGAGTTTCAGCAAAGCATTTTTAAAAGCCAGGTGAGGGAGGGGTGGATCAAATGGTATGTGATCAGCTTGTGCACATTTCTCTGGCTGATGGTGAGGTAGCAGGGTGGTGTCACAGGGGTTAACATTATCAAGCCTTAGGCTCCCGGAGGCCTGGGGCTATGTGCTCATGGTCATCAAGTAGTTCTTCCACCTGGTGGTGGTGGGCGGGGCCGGGGGTTCAGATCTGCAAAACAACTCAAGAAATGTGCATCAAATACTGTCATCTAAGGACTTCAGAGAGGAGCTAAAGCAGAGGATATGGGGGCAGGCATGTCTCAGGAAGGCCCCATAGGGTCCTACATCCCCACACCCCTCCCTCAGCAGAAGGTTCTCACTTATCCGTCTGTTGAACAACCACTGATAGCCTCTATGCCAAAAGCTATGTTAGGCCCTGGAATCAACAGGAAGTTCCAGTTTTTGAACTTCTCCAGCTTTTGCAGGATTGAGGGGCAGGCGTGGCATAAATCAGGGTTAGGTGACATAAAACCTGGGAAATTGATATAAACAAAGTCTGTGATTGTGCCGTAAAGCAGGGCCAGGTGCTGTAAAGCAGGGTCAAGTACCGTAAGGCACGGTCAGGTGCCGTAAAGCAGCGCCAGGTGATGTAAACCAGGGTCGGATGACGCAAAACGGGAAATTGATGTAAACAAAGCCTGGGGGGGTGCCGTAAAGCAGGGTCACCGGCCATAAACGTTGGTAATTGACGTAAAAGAAGCTTCGGGGAAGTGCCGTAAATCACAGGTGAGGTAATGCCTGGCACCTGACCAAACTGGGCTCCTGCGGCAAACCTGGGCACGTGACGTATGAACTGGGATATATGAATACCCCAATTATAAGCCAAATCCAAAATTTTACATAATGTTTAGTGCATAGTTTATGGGGATTAAGTACATAATTTATGTCAGACGTTATATTCCAACTTGAGGGATCAGATTTCTTGAATGGATACCTGCACAGGCCTTTTGTCCAAGTCCAGAGACCCGTATTCATTAGAAAGAAGTTCAGTGGCAGAGAAGAAAGGACACTGGGAATTAGGATATTTGTGTCCTGATCTTGGCACTGCCCCTGGGAAATTGGCATCAATCTTGTGTCTCTGTTTCTTAAACTGTTAAACAAGGCAATTGGACTACATCTGTATTACTCAGGGTGCTCTAAAAACCGTCTTTGTAACAGCGCTTCTGGGGTCAGGAAAGTTGTTAAAAAAACAAAAACAAAAACCTGCATACTCCATGGGGTATTCAAACTATAATATTAGAATTCCCTAGACGTCCAGTGGTTAGGACTCTGCTCTCACTGCCAAGGGCCCGGGTTCAGTCTCTGGTCAGGGAACTAAAATCCCACAAGACGCGAGTGGCGGCAAAAAACCAAACCAACGCCCCCGCCCCCCAAAAGTATAATATTAAAGTTTATATAGATAATATCTAAGAGATATATCATAATATATTATGTACATGACATAGGAATTTTAACATGATAAATATTAAAGTTTATCTATAGTATTATATATTGTGATATGCATTCTATTAATATTGTAAAATGTATAAAACTGTGCATTTTAGCAACCACGAGGCTCTGAGAAGTCTGTGGGGTCAGAAAAACAACAACGAGCCACAGATAGTGTTGACTACAAACCGTCTCTTCTGAGAAAGCTGTTAGCATCATATGGGCCACCTGGAGGATACTGGATTTGATGAGTGTAATATCCTCTCTACCTCCAACATGCTATGGATATCTTTAGAAAGATCTGGCTTTGGTGAAATGCAGCAATGGCTTATCTTTCAGGAGGCTGAGGTGCTTTGTCTTTTTGTCTCAAGGAGACCTGGAATGTTCAGAGTACACCGTGACTATAGGGAGGCTGGTGAGCCTCCTTTTGTTTTCTTCATAGACAACAGCGGCACCGTCGACAGCATCTTCTTTGGCTGTTAGGAAGGCTGCATTTATTCAGCTGTAATCTGCCCTTTCCAATTTTATCTTGATTCTTTGATTTGACGAGGGTGTTGTAATGGGAAGTTTTGTGTTAAATTAGAGAACACATTTAAGTCTTCTGAGGGAGTAGTGGCTCCCTTTCTCCACTTCTCAGCTCCTGGTCCCTGCGGAGAGGATCCGTGGACCCTCCAGCTGGGCAGTGCTGTCCCCACAATGACGTCCCTTCTGAAGTTGGGGGTTTGCTCCCTGTGTTGCGCTTGGGGCAGGTCAGCTCTGGGAGGTGGCTCCTCCCGTACCCTCACAGGAGTGGGCGTTTCACATCCAATCACGGCCCGGGAGTGTTTCGGCAAGCGCCTGAGGCTCCCCCGGAGAGGGACAGGGAGAGCCGGTGGAGCTGCAGCCAGAAATGCTCCTGAAGTCAGCTGTCGTGGTGAGTACCGCCTGCCTGTCTCAGTTCAGAGGATCGAGATGGGGCGGTGGTGAAGGGTGGTCCGCGCTCCCCTCAGGTCCCGGCTCCTCCTTCCTTCCTGGGACCCAGGGGCTGGAGGGGCAGCAGGAGAGCTTGGAGGGCGCCGGGGTGGGGGGGGCAGGGGCCCCCAGGGGGAAGCGTCCGCTCGCAGGCTCCGGCGTTCCCAGCGCAGAGGGTAGGAGCCCCGCTGGGTCAGAGCCGCTGAGCCGGCAGGAGCCCCTGGACAGTGGCTCACGGGGGGCTTTGACAAGCCCACTGTCTGCTGTGCCGCTAACCTAGTCGGTAGGACAGGTCTGGGTCAGGCACGAACTTGTTGACTGAGGCCTCCTTTCCTGTCCTTATGCTGCGGGGACAGGGTCATCTAATCTGGGCAGGTGGGTGTGGGTGAGCATTTGGGGAGCCCACTGAACGTTCAGGGGGTCTGATGAGTACTTGGGGAGCCCGCTGAGTGTTTGGGGAGCCCACTGAGTGGGGAGACTGGTGAACATTTGGGGGGCCCAGTGAGTGTGCAGGAGGCCTGGTGAGCATTCGGGGAGACTGCTGAGTGTTCGAGGGCCCGCAGAGTATTCTGGGGGCCTGGAGATTGGGGAGCCCACTGAGCACTTGGGGAGCCTGGTGAGCATTCAGGGGACTAGTGAGCATTTGGGGGGCGCCTGGCGAGCATTTGGGGAGCCCGCTGAGCATTCTGGGGGGCCTGGTGAGCATTTGGGGAGCCCGGCAAGCATTTGGGGAGCCCGCTGAGCGTTCGGGGGGCCCAGCTGAGGAGGAGGATGGGAACTCCAGTGGGTTTGCCAGCAGTGTGCACGTCCATCCGTTCCTTTACCTGAGAACTATTTCCTGAGTGTCTACTCTGTGCCAGTCACCACCTGCAGGTGAGCGTGGGCACAGAAGGAGCCTTGCTGCCACAGTCACAGGTTGGCGGCTCAGATTTCTCACCTGGTCACCCAGGAGGGTCAGCGGGACTGGGGCCTTAGCTCATCTTGCACCCACTGCATTTTGTGCAAGTGTCTCCTTGTGCTCACCTGAGTCCCATGTTGACTGAGAAGGCAAAGGGTGGAGTGGATCCAGCTGAGGAAGTGCTGGGTGGGGAAGGCATCGGGGTGTGCGGGGGGCACCTGGCCTACTCCCAGGGGTGCTGTCCCAGGGCTCGAGGTTGGGGCTGCACCTGGGGAGCGGGGATCGCCTGGGCGGTTCTGGGATTGTGCTAGTGCTGAGCACACCTGAATCTGTACTTGGAAACCAGAGAGCTGGGGTCTGCAGTCGAGGGAGAGGGTGGGTAACTCACACCTGTGCACCTGGGAGGAGGTGAGTGCCTGACAGGTGCAGGATTGGTTTCCACGGCGATGGGACGATTTTCCTCCCACCATGGACAAACCCATGACCTTCTCAGGCGGGGGCAAATGGGAGGATGAGGGACTTGTTACAAAGTGACCCAGATTCTGATGAAACTGGGGGATGTGGGACAGGAGGGGACATGACACTCAGTGCTCAGGTGACCTGAATTATGGGGAGAGTCCTGGGGACATGGGGACAGGAGTTGACAAGACACCCTCAGTGTCATGTGACTTGTGTTTGGGGAGAGGTCTCCTCTGTGATGGGGATGCAGACAAACACCTACAGGTGTCCCCACAGTGGTGACAGTCACACACACAGGTGCCCCATGGTGGTGACACAGGCACACTAACAGGTGGCCTACATGATGGGGGACATACATCCATAGGCGCCTCTACACCACCCATGCCTGGGCCCTGCAATAAGTGTTTTGCTGTATGTCACCCTTGCAGTCCCTTGAGACCTATAAAATAAAATCAAGTCTGGGTTAGAAAGGAGACTTTTATTTCAAAAGAATTATTGCGAGGAGGAAGGGGGACTATTACAAGGGGATGAGAGTGTACTAGTAGGGGGAGGGACTATTACAACAGAGGGGGGACCCTTACTGTAGAGGAAGGACTATATCTGTACAAGGGGCAATGTTAGTGTAGAGAGGTGACTAATATAGAGGGGGGAAGATGACAATAAATGGGGGCTCTGACAATGGGGGGATATTACTTTGGAGAGGGGACTCATACAGTAAAGGAGGACTACTGTAGTGGGGGGACTATTACTGTGGAGGGGGGAATGTTACAATGGGGGGCACTATGATAATGCAGGGAGCTGTTACAATAGAGGAGAGACTATGACAATACAGGGGGAACAATTATAATAAAGGGGACGATTACAATAGAGGGGACCACTCTGTAGAGAGGGCCTATTACAATAGAGGCAGCACTATTTCTCTAGAGAGGGAACTCTTACCATAGAGGGGGGACTATTACAGTAGAGGATGACTATTGCTGTTGAGAGGGAACTATTATAGTACAGGCGAGACTGTTACAATAGAGTGGGGTCTATAACAATAGAGGAGCACTGTTACTGTAGGGGGGGATATAACAATAGGGGAGGACTATTACTGCAGAGGGGAGACTATGATAATAGAGCAGCATTGTAACTGTAGAGGAGGGACTGTTACTAGAGAGTGGAGTCTATAACAGTAGAGCACTGTTACTGTAGAGGGGGGATATAACAATAGGGGAGGACTATTACTGCAGAGGGGGGATATAACAGTAGGGGAGGACTATTACTGTAGAGGGGGGACTGTTACTAGAGAGTGGGGTCTATAACAACAGAGGAGCACTGTTACTGTAGAGGGGAGATATAACAATAGGGGAGGACTATTACTGTAGAGGGGGGACTGTTACTAGAGAGTGGGGTCTATAACAATAGAGGAGCACTGTTACTGTAGAGGGGGTCTATAACAGTAGAGGAGCACTGTTACTGTAGAGGGGGGAATATAACAATAGGGGAGGACTATTACTGCAGAGGGGGGACTATGATAATAGAGCAGCATTGTAACTGTAGAGGGGGGACTGTTACTAGAGAGTGGGGTCTATAACAGTAGAGGAGCACTGTTACTGTAGAGGGGGGATATAACAATAGGGGAGGACTATTACTGTAGAGGGGGGATATAACAGTAGGGGAGGACTATTACTGTAGAGGGGGGACTGTTACTATAGAGGGGGGATATAACAATAGGGGAGGACTATTACTGCAGAGGGTGGATATAACAATAGGGGAGGACTATTACTGTAGAGGGGGGACTATGACTATAGAGAGAATTCCTGACAAGGTCTGGAAGCATCTGGAGAGTTGGGGCAAAGGCGGTTTCTCCGTGGAGAGGAGTAAATAAACACAAGTATAAAGGCCCAGGCGAGGGGTTGGCACGAAAGGTGGCCTGACAGCACGTGGATCAAGGGCCCCGACTCGGGAGGTGTCCTGAGTGGGGCTTCTGACCCGACGGCTGCAGTTCGGGCCGGGGAGGAGGGGGACGCGTGGGTCACCAGCCCTTGTTCTGACAGATCCTGGGAAGGAGCGGGTCAGCTCCTGGCAGATGAGCCTGGGGAGGGACTGGGTCTGTGTGGCCTGATCAGGAAAAGGGGGCTCCTGAGTCTCAGCAGAGTCTTTGTGGGGAAGGGTCTTTTCAGGAAGCCATTTCCCAGACACAGAGGGTGAGGGGATTTCTGGACCTTTAGGTCACCTTCAACATTGTCGAAAGGCAATGGGCTGTGACAGGCGGAGGGACACTCAGACCTGGGCTGTGACAGGCGGAGGGACACTCAGACCTGGGCTGTGACAGGAGGGAGGGGACATTCCACAAACCATTTACTCTGGACCCAGCATGAAACCATAGTGTGACGTGCATCACAGATGGCGTCGGGGCAGACCCCCTGAGAAGCTGCAGAGACAGAAGCATCTCAGCCTTCGTGCAGCTGAGTGGAGACCACCCACTCCACCCATGTTCCCAGGTAAACAAGCACTGTTGTCTTCATAATGGAGGCGGTGTTGTGTTGGAGCCAGGCCCCAATGGACTCAGGCCTCTCCTCCCAGGAGCAGGGAGACGGGGTTTCCTTCTCCATCACATTTCAGACACATGCCCAGGTCTGCAGGAAACATTCTGAGCTGTGGTAGTGTCAGAGGTGTGTTCTGCCTTTAAAAGATGTGCACACGCTTCAAAGAGACAGAGAAGGAATTCCCACATTTTCTAAAGTAAATGTCCTACAAAAGGGGAAGAAGGGAGTCTTCCTTTATTCTCCAGGGAAATTAAGCCCCGTGGTTCGGATTTGGATTTGCTGTACACTGCCTACTGTGCGTCCCGGGTGGGCTGTGTAGGAACCGAGTTCCCCAGCCTGCTTTGCAAATGCATCTGCACTGTGGATGGATGTTTTTTGTTCTGTCTCAGTGTAGATGAGGCCCCAGGAGTTATTTCACTCAGTTGAGGATTCAAATTGCAAAGCAATATGCGAGTACTGTAGTGGAACAATTACCACCACCATCCCCACTTCTGGAACAGCTGCCACTAATATTAGTCACAGGCACATCGATCAGGTGTGTGTGCCTGAGGATGCAGAGCAGGTGGGCGGGCCTAGGGGAGGTACGCGGTAGGTACAGGGAAGGGGTGATCTTTCCATTTTCAAGTCCACGTTTTTGATGGATTTTCCTGGAGGAACACTGGATCCTATAAATAGAAATGTCTGTGCTTCTATGGTACAGGGGTAATCTTAAAAGGTAGGGGCTCTTGTGACTGTATCTGGGAGTGACATTTGTTCGTTTACTCAACATATTCATGTTTGGGGTCAAGGAGCGTGTGTGAGAGCCTGCAATGCAGGTGTCGGGTGAGCTCCCTGTTGGGAGTGACTCTGGAATTTCTCTCGGGGAGGGGCTGGGGTCCCTGTGGACGCCCTGCTGGGTTACCACCAGTTCCTTCCTTCCTTCATTCTTTTCTTCACTCAGGCATGAGTGAGGCTGAGGTCTACTGGGGTGACCCTTTCTCCTGTGGTGACAGTGCCCGGACACAGACGTCCTGAAGCAATGGCATCCTTGTCTGGTTCTCAAGTGAGAGTGTCGGCTTCACCACGGCCATAATCATGGACCTGCTGGTCGGACACAATGTTTTCCTCCTCTTCCATCTCGTAGGAGCTCTGCCCACTGCCCTTGCTGACATCTGAATGTGCAAAGTGGCCGTGTTTATCCAATTTGGCAAGTTGTGGAATTGAGGTGAAAATCTGGAAAATCCATACCCCTGGACACCTAGGTTTTGGGTGTGAGTCCAGCTGATGTTTCAGGGTCTGAGTGCTGCCAGGGGGTGGTGACAGGGTCATGGGCAAGGACGTAGTGGCCAATGGTCAGGACCCTGCTCTCCAGGGAAAGAAGAGCCAGCATGCCTGCACAGTTTATGATGTAAGATGATGTGAAGGACAGTGGTACACAGATAACAGAGATGACGCTGTGCTGATATCACGTGATAACAGGTAACACACAATCCTGATTCTCAAGGGCTCCCCCAAAAGGTGCATATGTGGGCACATACGTTCATTAGCTAAATTGATTCCCAGGATGTAGCAAACAATTAACAAAAAATACTAGTGGACAGGACTTTGGTGTAAATTCCAGAGAGACCAGGGCTTCGCGGGATGCTTTTGTGGATTTTTGCCCGGCTCCTGTTCCCCCACCACTCGTGGTCCCCTAGTCGACACACGAGAGCAGTTCTGGTATTGCTTGGAATTTTCTTGTAATTAAGGAGTAAGACTACGAACTCCACGTGTGTAGAACCTCACTCCTTCCTCCACGACGTCAGCAGCCTCTGCTGAATTGCGTCCTGGGTTTCGGATGCAGAGTGTTCTCTCGGTCTTTACAATGCAACACCACAGGCACACACCTGCACATCCGGTCTGCATGAGTCACACTTCTCCCATCACTTTCTAAGTCTAGACCATCAACAAAACAATCACCCAAGGCTGGATGGTGGCATCTGCCGTTTCTGTGGTGTAGATATTCCCACGGTGGGCAGTTTCGAGTTTCCGATGTGATGTTCGTGAACGCGGAGCCGGGAAGAACCCCAGAGAGAGTTTCCACCACACACACACTGTGGGTGGGAGAGGGTAAGAGTGAGCAGAGACGGTAGTAAATGCAGTACGATAACCAGTGAGGTCTACAGTAATGGTAGTGAGTTTTGAGAATTCGCTGCCTTTATTCTGAATATAGTTTATTCAGTGTAAGGCTGTAAGTTAACTGCTAACGCTAGCTGTGGTTAACAGTGGCTGGCTGTAAGTTAACTGCTAACGCTAGCTGTGGTTAACAGTGGCTGGCTGTAAGTTAACTGCTAACGCCAGCTGTGGTTAACAGTGGCTCACGCCATTCCTGAAGATTCCAACATGGCTTTCACGATGGGTGGCAGGCAGCCGGCTCCAGCGCCCTCTCCCCTTCCAGGTTCAGTGCCTGGAACCCAGATGTTAAACTGAGAAAAGGCAGACTAACAAGAGGGGAAAAAAAGATGGAATGTGTGGGAGTTTATAAAGCAGTATTCCTCAAGAGGCAGTGAGAATTGGGGGCTGAAATACCGTCATGGGCTGGACAGAGGGAAGGGGTTCGGGGTTGGGGGGGTGGGCAGTAAGCCGTGGGAGGTCAGTCCAGAAAGCCCGGTGAACAAGAGTGTTAGTGGGGCTTGTGATGTAGATTCAAGTCGGTGCCTTTTTTACCGGTGAGAGTTGTTATGCGGCCTCCTCTTCCAGGTGTGGGAGAAGAAGAGGTCCCTACAGGTGGGCATTTCCTTTATGGAAGGAATGCTTGTGCCCTGTTCTCAGAGCGTTTCCTGAGTCTGCTGGTTCTCAGTGGCCTTCTATTCAGAATAATCCTTATGCCAAACATGCACATGTGGGTTGGTGAGTCCTGGTTCCTTTCATTTGAAACTCAGTGGTTTTCCCTTAAAAGCAAAATGGGGAAGTCCCAGGAGTCACCTGAGCCCCTCGGTCTGGGATCATTGCGACCTGGCCCAACTTGGATAGGATCCAGGAGGGCTTGGATTCCAGTCAGTACTCCAGTTGGCTGTGAAGGGGGCCCGCTGGGGCGCCTGGTTGGGAGGGGCGCAGACCCACCCCTGTTCTCCCGAGGACAGCAGAGGTGTGTCTCCCTACATTGAGGCTGACCACACTCCTAATTGGGGTCCCTATGATGCAGCCATCCCACACTACAGAGCCCTGAGTGTGGGGTTTTGGGGTCTGAGCCCTGGCCCTGATCCACCAGCATTTCAGAAGCCTGCGTGGGCGACGTGCGGGCCGTTGTAGCTGGAGGGCAGTGGGGTGCAGTCACCCCCGGGTGTGCTGCATGGCAGGGTCCAGCTCCAGCCACCTGGACACTTGGTGCTGGAATGTCACCCCCCCCAGGTGGCCTGGGATCCCGGGTTCTCACCTCGGGGGACATTTATGAGACAGGGTGTGACTGAGGGAGCCACGGGACAGGCTGCGAGAGAAGATGGAGGCAGGAGTGCTAGTTGAGTATCTCATAGGTGGGGAGAGGGTTGGTGTCTGTTGCTGCTGAGGCAGAACAAGAACAAAGGGGGGGTTGGCTGTTGGTGTATTTGACGTGGTGTAGGGGATGAAAAATTTTTCCTCTACTCTCTTAAGTTCTGTCCCAGGGACCTGCAAATTAAACTGACAAACAACAGATTAACAGGAGCAAAAGGTTTTTTATGTCTGTGTACAGAGCCCTGCCCAGAAAAGAAGTGGAGATGCAAAGAGACAGTTAGACTTAAGGACTTATGTGCCATGTTAACACAGAGTGATAAGTTTCTGGGGAAGTGACAAGACAAAGGAAAACAGGTTTCAGTTTCTAGGGACAGGAAGTTGTGGGAAGGTAAGTAAGTGGGGGAAAATAAGAGAGGGCAGAGCTGACTTAGTGAGGTTTGTTATGCAGACTGAAGTCAGTACCATCTCAGATGATAGGATTGTTTCTTCCCTTCCTGGAACAGGAGAGGGAGGGGGACATCCTCACAAAGGGATCAGGCAGATGGAGGAGGGCAGAGTTTTTCTTTTTGCACCTTCTCAATCACCTCAACTCCAAATAACCCTTATGCCAAAGTGACATATTTGGGGTGGCAAATTCTGAACCCCCTCAGCTGTATACAAAGAGTTTATAACAGCTGGTTGTGGTACCGGTGGATGGGCCTCCTCTAGACTACAGGGAAGACTTCCCTACCAGAGGAGAGGGTCCAGAAGGGTCGGGGTGATGGCCAACATGCTGCAAGGTTATTGTGGGCCTCAGTTCTGAGTGCCTCACATGCTTTAGCTCACAGAATCCACCCTGCGACCCTGTGAGATGGGGTACTATAACCAATCCCATTTTACAGGTGAGAAACCGAGACCCGGATGGTGGGGTGACTGGTCCAAGGGTGGCTCGCTGGTGGTGGAGCTCAGGTGCAAACCCGGCTCTTCACCGCTCTCCATAGAGGATGGTGTCCATGTTTCCTGGGGCTGCCATAACAAACACCACAGACCAGGTGGTTAAACAACAGGCATTTATTTATTGTCTCCCAGGTTCCGGAGGCTGAAGCTCCGTGTTCAAGGTGTTGGCAGGGTTGGTTTCTCCTGCTGTCTCCCTCTTTGGCGTGTTCTAGAGCTTTCCCTGCATCTGCTGGTTCTTGGTGGCCTTTAGCTCAAAGTAATCCACATGCCAAAGAGGCACATTCTGGCGTGGGGTGTTCTGGTGCCCTCATTTCTGCACTGACTGAGCAGGATTCTTGCTGAGACCGGGCGGTGCAGGCCCCGCAAGGATGGGGCCAAGGTGGAGGCCAAGGACAGGGTCTGGGTGAGATATGGTTCCGGAGAGTCTTGGTCACCTCGGGTGGTCCTGGGCACGTGCCTGGTGTCTCTGTGTCCTGATCTCCTCTTCCTGTAAGGACACCTGTCATATGGAATCTGTTACCTTAGAGTGAAGGGGGATTGTGTCTGCCCACCCCACCCCCACCCATGGAGAGAGACAGCCACATCCTGACCCCAGGGCCTCAGGACATGACCTTATTTGGAAATAGGGCCCAGTGCTGTAAGTAGTTAAGACAAGGGCATTGGGGTGGCCCTCATCCTGTGTGACTGCTTCCTTATAAGATGAGGGGAGATAACAGACACAGAGGAGAAGCCACGTGAAGATGCAGGCAGAGATGGGAGGGATGCAGCCGCAGGTCTAGGGATGCCTGGGGTCCCCAGAAGCTGGAAGAGGCAGGAAGGACCCTCGGCTGCAACCTCAGCACTTTGCAAGTAGACAGCTGCCGTGGGTGGGCCTGAACTGAAGGCAGTGCTGTGGCCCTTGACCGTTCTGTGTTCCCCACACGGTGCCCTGAGGACAGCTGTCACAGGACACTGACCAGCAAGGTGGTTTCACATGAGACTGCAGGGCTGGTCCTCCAAACATGCAGGCCTGTCTCACCCTTCCTCCTGGGCTCTGGTCACACAGGATGACTGTGCGCCGTGTGGGGCTGGGCTCTCAGCTCCTGCACAGGACCCCTGGGTGTTGGTTAAAAATGCAGGTTACGGCCCAAGAATGACGGGAGGTGAATTTCTCATCAGCCCTATACAGTGTGGGCAGGGAGTCACAATAAATTATAGAGTTAAAAGTAAGGGGGCGGGGGCTTCCCTGGTGGCGCAGTGGTTGAGAATCTGCCTGCCGATGCAGGGGACACGGGTTCAAGCCCTGGTCTGGGAAGATCCCACATGCCGCGGAGCAACTGGGCCCGTGAGCCACAACTACTGAGCCTGCGCGTCTGGAGCCTGTGCTCCACAACAAGAGAGGCCGCAATAGTGAGAGGCCCGCGCACCGCGATGAAGAGTGGCCCCCGCTCGCCACAACTAGAGAAAGCCCTCGCACAGAAACAAAGACCCAACACAGCCAAAAAAAAAAAAAAATAAATAAATAAATAATAAATAAATAAATAAATAAAATTAAAAAAAAAAAAGTAAGGGGGCGGGGGTGGGGAGTATTAACTCAGTCATGAAAAGGAGTGAAGCGCTGACATAGGCTGCAACATGGATGAACCTTGAAAACACGATGCTCAGAGAAAGAAGCCAGACACAAAAGGACAATTTATTAATTCCACTTACATGAGACATCCAGAACAGGCAAACCCATAGAGACAGGAAGTGGATTAGTTCTGCGCTCAGATGGCTTCTGTGCTCCAGCCTCTCTCTGTGTTCGCCCCTCACATCAGCCCTGGTGCACGAAGCCGCCTGGCTGGGTGCTGTAGGAGCCCTCACCGCCCGGCACACGCCTGCCGGGAAGCAGGACCTGTGCGCGGTGCTCTCAGCTGCCCTGAGCGTGCTCGCCCGATTTGGCCCGCGGGATGCACCGTCCTTCCTGGGCTTCCAGTGAGGCCGCCTCCTGTTGGGGGCCTGGGAAGCTGGAATCAGGCCACTTCTTGGACTGGGCTGCACTGCAAGAATTTCCAGGGTTACCCCGGGATCCTGACCATCACGTGGCCAGAGAAATTGGTAACGTTTTTGTTTTGCATGTTGAAATGTTTAATGTCAGAAAGATTTTGTTTAGTTTCCTGATGTGGGTAAAGTGTGCAAGCCCAATGTTGCTTTATTCTCTCAGAAATGTACATCCTGGTTCCCGCACGAGGGTGAGCCCCTGTCCAGAGATGAGAGACCCCACATGTGTGACCTGTGCCTCCTGGGAGAGCAGCCCTAAGCTAGTTTAAACCTGACCAAGTTCTGTCTACATGGTAGGGTTAGACAGCTCCATGTCCTGTCTAAACTATGTTTAGACCTGACCATGTGCTGTCTACAATGAGAATGTTTAGACCTGACCGTGTTCTGTGTGCGCTAGGACATGGAGACCTGGCCTGGCCTCTGTCCTGGGAGCTTCAGGGGGATGTGGAGACCTGGCCTGGCCTCAGTACTGAGAAGCTCCATGCCTCTGTCCGAATGTCAGTGCTCAGACGTCTGGGGTCTGGAGCTGAGGTGGGCTTGTCTGGGTGACAGCGCTCTGCTCTGAGTGTGGTTACATGGCCCTCCCAAAGGAGCCATGGTAGGGGCCTTAGTCCTTGCCCCTGCAAGGTTCACCTTCCCTGCGGCTGGTGGAGACTCCTCAGGTGGGCTACCTCATGATTATTCCAATTCACCAGCACACGCAGAGCGAGTAGGGAGGCAGGTTCACGTGGTGAATTGATTGCCGGCATGTGGATCTAGGTGTAAGGCCAGTCAGCAGCAGGTGAGGTGTGCCTCTGTAATCTTCTGGTCAACCATCTCTGCTCAGCAGAGTCCAGACCTGCCCCTCCTCTTTCAGCCCTGCTGTCCTGTGAGTTTTCTCAACACCCCAGCAAATCAGGAGAGGACCGAGCCTGCCAGAACCAAGGTAGTGTGTTCAACTTCAGCACAAAAAAGTTAAAAACAAAAGTGAAAACAGGAGGGGACTGACTTCTCTGGGGCAAGTGTTAGGAGAGGAGACAGACCCTACACTTCTTTCTCTGGTCCCAGGGACCCGGCTTGTTCCCACGCTGGGGGCTCACGCAGCACAGCCATGATATCCTGACCAGGGGGACGTGTGACCCTAGTTGCGGTGTCTGGGGATTGTGTGGGGCTCACCCCATCCGTGTGGGTCAGGCTCATGTGCAGACCGCATATCTGCTCTTTGCCTGCAGTGTGTCTTGTCCCCTCTGAGATTTCCAACATCCGAATTGAGGGTGTTGCCCTGATTAACCTGTGGTCCCTTTTCTTCTCTTAACCTTGTCAGGTTCATATGAGGACAGGCACCTTTGAGCAGGGTGGTCCTCCTGCTGAGTGACAACCCTTGGTGGTATCGTGTTGATATCATAGCAGATCATATGTCTCATCTATGGGGTCGCTGCTGTCTGGGTTCCCGTGGACACAGCTCAGGTAACACAGACTGGCCCCCCCTAAGAATGGTCCTCCACATGCCATGTGCCCGAGGTGGGGGACAGTGCTTTGACCGTGCACATTTATAACAAAGGGGTCAGATTGGAGTCTCAATTAACTAGACAATTTAAAATTTTAAATGAAATAAAACACACATCACATACCATTTACCATCATCATCATTTTAAGTGCATGTTTCTGAGGCATCAGGTACATTCACCTTGTTGTGGAGCCATTACCACCATCTCTAGAAAATTCCACAACCATGAAAGTCTCACTTCCCATCCCCTCCCGAAGCCCTGGTACCAACGACCACTTAGGTCCATGAGTTGTCGACTCTTGGGCCCCTATTTGAGTGGAATCCTGCAGTGTTTGCCCATCGGTCATTTTGGAAGAGCTGACTTTCAGTCTGAAGCTCTGCCTGTTTGCATCTGAATACCCTATATTTAGGGAGAGGGCGTAAGAGGAAGAGGCTGTACGAGGGACAGGGTGTGCAGGGCACAGATGAGCCAGGACCCAACCCGCCGCCTCTGGGGCCCTCCGCTCCCGTTTCTTGGGCTGTTCCTCATCTGCATCATTGCTGTCCACGCTGGCAGCCCTGGGACACTGATGTCTGAGTGAGTGAGATTCCTCTGGTGCCCCGCCTTCCACCTGCTCTTCCTGCTGGTTGGGGAGAAGGCTGCTAGCTGGGTGGTCTCTGCTCCTGCAGCAGGAAGGACCCTGCAGGGTGGACCCACAGAGTGTGGAATGCGATCCCTGGAGCTCGGGGGGGGGGGGGGGGGGGGGGGCGGGTCACAGCGTGAGGGCCGTGACAGATGCTCAGGCTGCCACATCACGGACAGAATGTTCCCAAGACCCCGCTCAGGAGGGAGTGGTGGGTGGCCCGGGACCCCAGAGACCCCCTTCCTGTCCTGGAGCTCAGAGAGCACATCCTCTGTGGGCTCTGGATTCACCCCGTGCCTCACGCCACCTCCCTCTGTCCTGTCTTTGAATGAAGGAAAATGATTTCTACTGATTAGTGTCCACAATATAGGTCTGGTCCTATCGATATCATGGTTCTTTAATTTAGGCGTCCTGGAATAGCATCTGTTTTTAGGCCTAAAGAAGAAACAGCTCATGAGTATAAAACATTTTCAGATGGAACTAATATTCAATGACTATGCTACTTCGTTGTTGAATTAGTCATAATTCTCCTGGTTTTAGGTCTGATGTGGGGATTATAGAGAAATAAAAATTTAAATCTTCATAGTCTGTGTATTCGTAGCTTCAGTATCATTGATGACCCACAGTTTTTACGGTTAGGGAAGGGTTACTGATTTCATGTATCATGTAAAAGATTCGTAATGAGGATAGGGCAATTAAGATTCGAATGATGGCCGGTACATGGTCCACATTGTCTCTACTTGTGCATCTATTGTGTGTACATGAGTCAGTTTAGTTGTCAGTATTAGTGAAATAATACAGAGGGCTAGAGAACTTATTTCAAAAGTGATTATTAATGTATGATCATGAAAATGGAAAAGTTTTTCCATAATAGGTGATGTTGCATCTAGAAAGCCTAGCTGAAATGGATTTGCCATCGTGTTATACAGTATTTTTGTCTATGATTCAACTTTGACAAAGTTACATAATTTTTTGCTATTATCTCACTTATTAAGAAAGACATAATAGTTATGGTGTTGGCTTGAAACTGGTTGAGAAGGATTCAGTTCCTTCCTTTCTTATTTTAAATTTACATAGGTATGATCTTCAAGTATAGAATATGGCGGAGGGCATCCATGTAGCCATTCTGGGTTAGTAGTAGTTAGTTCCTCTTCTGAAACTTCTCATTTAGATGCAAATACATCTCAAAATTTGAAGATTATTAGCATTACTGCTGTTAATGAGATGAATGAGTGAAATATTTCTTGTTGTGTGTGTGCATGAGGGTAACTGGAGTAAAGTCATGGCATCCCTGAAAAGCCAAGAAAGTGCTGCAGGGGAAAAAAAATCATATTTTCTACTACAAATAAAATTGTGAAGTGAATTTTTGCTCATGTTAAGTGTATAACCTGAGGTTAGTGGAAATCAGTGTACAAAGCCTCCTGTAATAGTGAAGACTGCTCCCATTGACATTACATACTGGAATGTGCTACTGCATAGTCTGTATCATGGAAGACAGTGTCCTGGGAAGAATTGGCTAAGATGATTCCTGTCAAACCACCTACTGTAAAAAGAAAAATAAAGCATAAGTCTCATTATGCTATACTATACCATAATCTCTTTGAAGAGTTGTTAATCAGCCACTTTTACTGCTAAAGGAATAGCAGTAGTTATGGTAGCTGATGTAAAGTATGCTCATGGGTCAACATCTATTCCTGCGGTAAACATGTGATGGGCCCACAAGATAAATCCTAAAAAGCCAGTGGACATGGCTCATACTGTTCCCATATATCTGAAAGGCTCTTTTTGTCCCGAATAGTATGTCATGATATGGAGATTATTCTGAACCCTGGTAGGATAAGAATATAGACTTCAGGGTGACCACAGAATCAAAATAGCTGTTGGTGTAGGATTGGGTCTCCTCCTGTAGGGTAAAAGAAAGCAGTGTTTAGATTTTGATCTGTTAACAGTGTGGTAATTCCAACTGCTAGAACTGAGAGTGATAAGTATAGTAATACGGCTATAATTAGGGCAGATCAAATAATGGTGTTTAATATTGGGATAATGGCTGGTGGTTTATATTAAAGATGGCAGTAATAAAAGTAACAGCACCAAGAATTGAGGAAACATCTACTAAATGTAAGGAGAAAATGGTGAGGTGGACAGAGGCTCCTGCATGGGCCAGACTGCCGGCTAGGGCTGAATATACGGTTCCACCGGTACCAGAACCAGCTTCTACTATTGATGATACGGGTAGGAGTAAGACTGATGGGGGAAGTAGTCAAAAGTTTATATTATTTATTCGGGGAAATGCTAAATTGAGTGCCCCAGTTATTACGGAGACAAGCCAGTTTCTGAACCTTCCAATCATAATATGTATAACTATAAAGAAAATTATGACAAATGCATGTTCTGACTGCATTATGGATTTGGTCAGCTCCAAGCAGCACTCTGTTGGCCTAGCTCAGCACAGATCAATGGACTTAAAGTGGTGCCTACTATTTCAGTTCAAGCACCAAATAATAAAGTCCTGATATCTTTGTGATTTGTTGAAAATAATCAGCGGTTTGTGAACATAGGTAAAAAGGCTGAGCAAGTGTTAGACTGTAAATCTAAAGACAGAGGTTATGCCCTCCTTTTGTCAAGCCCTGGGGTGGATCAACACATTGAACTGCAAATTCAAAGATGCAGACGTTGAGAACGGACTTGAGGACACGGTGGGGTGGGGAAGGGTAAGCTGGGACGAAATGAGAGAGTGGCATGGACATATATATACACTACCAAATGTGAAATAGATAGCTAGTGGGAAGCAGCCGCATAGCACAGGGAGATCAGCTCGGTGCTTTGTGACCACCTAGAGGGGTGGGATAGGGAGGGTGGGAGGGAGGCTCCAGAGGGAAGAGATATGGGTATATATGTATATGTATAGCTGATTCGCTTTGTTATACAGCAGAAACTAACACTAACACACCATTATAAAGCAATTATACTCCAATAAAGATGTATAAAAAATTTAATTTAAAAAAAAGAAGCAGCTTCAGTTCTGCTGGATCTTCTTCCACCTCTTTTTTTCTTGACGGTGGGAGAATTAGATTCAAGCCAGTTGACTAGAGAATTTACCTGTTAATTAAAATTTTGTGGGGAGGAAGCCCAGCAGTCTAGTAAGGATTTAGCTTGAAGTGTTTGATTTGCATTCAATTGATGTAGGATAGTGTCTTGCAATCCTTATTTTCAGGAATTAAGTAAATTGTACTTGCTTAGGGTTTTGAAAGCTCTTGGTCTATACTAACCTAAATTCCTAGTCCAGCGCTGATAGAATGGGTATTAAGGGTGGTAATAGTGTGGATATTGAGGATTAGTAATGATAGGAAGGTTATTTGTTTTGTATGTTTGAATTGTCATTTTATTTTTAAGTTATTTATTGAAGGGAATATAGTTAGTAATATGGAGTATGTTAGCCGAAAGCAGAAATACCTGTTGAGTAGTGCTCTGATGGCTGTTAGTGTTGACAGAATGATGTGATTGTTGTTTGTTTTCTGTTGGATAATTACTCATTTGGGTAAAAACCCTGATGGGGTGGGAGACCTCCCAGTGATAATATGATGGTAATGATAAGGATTGTGTTGAAAGGTGTTTTGTTTAATGTGTGTGATAATGACAGTGTTGCAGTACATGAGCTGGGCATAAGTAGTAAGAAGATAGTGTTATTCTGCACTGATGAAAGAAATGTTCACATATTGAGGTGCGGGGAAGTCATTCTGGCTTATACATGATTTAACTCAAATTTTATGCTAACTTAAAAATAGCCAGTTTGTGGGCTATCAAACATACATTGTTCACCTGCTTTAATTGTTAAAGAAAAGGGCACAGTGACCAGAAGTAAAGAATGTCCATGTTAAAAATAAAGATTAAATGCCTCCCTTCTTGGGATGCCAATGCTGGTAAGACCCTTCAATGATAAGACGCTTTCCCAGGTGTCAAGGTCATACTGACTTGTTGTGTACATGTGTGGTTTTCTTTTTCTTTTTTATTTATTTATTTTTGAAACCTTGAAGGAATGTATCCCTGACTTTAATGTCCTTTGTTCTGACGAGATATAAAACTGTACTGAAAACCATGCTTCTCTGAAGCAGTTCCTCAGAGTTATCTGAGAGGTTGTCTTCTGGGTTATAGTCTTCAGATTGGCTCTTTTATAAAACAAAACTCTTTTCTATTCCTATTCTAGATTGTTTATTGATTATTTTCACTGAAATTACTTGGCATAGTCGGCAGGATATCAGAAAAACCCGCCTGAGGTCACCTGGATCTACTTTGGACCGGTGCTCGGGAGACCAAGCCTGGGCCCTTTGAGCCCCTCCGGCTTCAAAGCACCCTTCAAGTGCTTTGGTGAGTTCTTCCTCATATCTGGATCTCCTTGTGCTAAGTGACAGTTTGACTTTTATTTGAGCTGTTATCTTAAGACTTGGAGTCTTAAGGGGATACTGGTACATTTCCTAGGTGAAGAGGTCCTAGGGATAAGTTTCCAGGGAGAGGACCTAGGGGGGGATTCCTAAACAGAGGACCTGGGGGAATTTCTAAGCAGGAAGGCCTGGAAGAAATTTTGGAGTGAACTGCATTGGCTGACTTTTTAAAAATATGGCTTAAAATTGGAAATTTAAATTTAATTTTAGATGTGTACTTTATAATAGAATGAAACTAGAAGAAAGCGGGAAATTGCGCTTCTAAAACCTACCAGCTCCCCGGCTGGCATCCACCTACTGACACTCTAGCTGGCTTTGACAACTGGTATGGAGCTAACACTTACAAGTACTTACCTAATCCAAAAATGGCCAGGATGGAACTTTTTTGACATTCAAAACTGATTTTTGTGTGCACAATTAAAGAAAGCTGGCTTGATACAACATCTTTTCAAAATTCTGACCCTGTAAGAATAAAAGTACTCCTAGGAGAAAACTTGTAATTATGACTCTTATCATGTCCTTCAAATGCGAACGCAGCCCACATTGTTTGAGACTACAGCCTTGGCTCAATTAGTAGAATGTAAAACTGAAGGGAATAAAAAGGCCTTTTAAAACTCAGGCAGGAAAACTACGAGATCTCTGTCTATCTGGATGTGCGTATGTCTGTATGTACGTTACAAGTATGTTTCTACTTCTGGATGATATCATCAAAATGAATTCATAAAAGAGCTCTATTTAATTGACTTAAAAATAAGCATTTACAAATCAGATATTTCTATTCTACTTCCGGATGATATCATCAAAATGAATTCATAAAAGAGCTCTATTTAATTGACTTAAAAATAAGCATTTACAAATCAGATATTTCTAATTGTAACAAAAAGCTAACCCAAATTTTTAGAGGAGCATGCGATCTAGGATTAATCTTCAGTAAATGAAAATAAGTTTAAGTTGTTGGTTTGATGAATACAAACATGCCTTTAGGGTCATCAGTATGAAGTATAATACTTTTATTTGGTACCTAGGTTTCCTAAAAGTCAATAAGCTCATGCTACCTGTTACAAAATTAGTCAACAAGAAAATTAACTTACTATGGTGATATTTTCATAAGTAATAAAATTGAGATAAATGGGATAAAAGCTTTTAGGTGAACTCTTTAAAAATGATTACGTTTAAAAAAAAAATGATTATGCTTTATGGTATGTATACCTAAAAAGAGTTTGTCCAGATTTGGGGTAACTTGAAACTTTGGAGTCGTGCTAAATTAAATTAAATGATGGGAATTCACTAACTATCCAGATCATTTCCAATTAAGATAAAAATACTAAAACATTAATTGCTCAGCATGTCTAAATTTACCTACTTTGTCTTATCAGAGAAAAACTAAAGATGTTTGGGTTTATTGGACACATGTCTTGTACCACACTGAGAAAAGAAATCATGCTATGAGAAAATGTATGTTTCTAAAGGTTGTTGAAATATGTTGATAAGCTTGCCAATCAGGAAACGCTGGTATAACAGACAGTTCACAATGGACTGTTTCTTGCTTTTTGTTAGGGATTAAGGTTTTCAAGGGTTAAATATTATATATGTAATTAAAGTTAGTAGAAATAATAAGGTAAACATTTGAGTCTTCAAGGAAAAAAAAGATGTGTGTTTTCAGTAAAAGGAGGATTGAAGCAAGAAAATGGATTTAGTTAATGGAAAATGAAGTGATACTGTCCTGAAGTGTCTCAAAGAGAGAGATATTCAACTAATTATGCTTATTTGGTCTATTATATTACATGGGAAGCATTGTCAGCATTAAGCCTTCTTTATGTCTAAAGTATATAGTGTAAATGTTCCAGAAATTATATGAAATTCCTGAAAATCTTATGACATAGAATGTTTCTTTGTCATCAAAATCGAGGCTCACACTAAAGGGACTGAACCCCCGAGTATCAGGGAGATGCTCTTTCATGCAAAGGCAACAACAACAGAGCTGATGGCACTTGTAGGTGAAGTCCATTCTGTGTCTACAGAAAGTTAACCCCTCATTGTCAGACTCTTGCCGTCCTGATGTCCTTATAACACGGCAACAGTCTGCTCCTAAATCAGAGAAATTAAGATGGGTAAACAATAGCTGTGAATTAAACAGTCCAGGATACGGGAAACCAAGACGGCTGCTTGGCTTTTCCTGGCAAACCCCATTTCTAGTTGATGGATTCAGGCCTTCCCTGGCTGCAAGGCTGATGCCCTCACAATGACAAAGAAACTGTTGGAAAATGTGTTTTCCACTTGGGATATACTTTCCACAATCTCCAGTGAACAAGGCACCCCACTTCATGTGACAAATCATATAAGCCTTAACAAAAACCTCAAAAACTTTTAAAAAATATCCTCAGTCATCAGGCAAGGTCACCAAAACTAATGGGAAAACTGGACTCAAGCAGAACAAAAATTAATTATATGGGATTGAATGAGCTTATAAATATGATTATAATTTTTATGATTTTTTTGTCTGAAATATTACTGGCTTTTCATCTTTGTTTTCCAGATATAAGGAAACCTTTCCCCTTAAGCAAAGTATGACTTACAGCAATTTGGTAAATTATTCCTTTGTAAGCAGAACTGAAGCATTTATCTTTTCTACCTGATTCCTCCTGAATGTAGGATCTCTTAGGTTCCTCGCAGCCTTTCCAGGTGAAAAAGGAAGCCCACTTCCTGGCAGAAATAAGAACCTCAAGATATTTTGGAACATAGTTAGAGAGGAATCCACCTAAATCTGTAGGTATTGCAGGTAGAATCTAATGGCATGGCTTTCCTGGCTTTGAGAGGCCTTTTAAAAGTTCAATTTGAGATCCCTTATGAAAAGTTGATATAAAGCCAAATTTAAAAGGGCCTATATGATCAATTACACTTACCTAAATAATCAGGGTAAGTGTATAAAAACCAGATTTATTCTGCAAACAAATGAGTCTTAATCTGACTATGTTTGGTCAAAATGAAGATAATTTATATAGAAAAATTAAGTTTCAGTGATATACCTTTGCGGATATTGAGGTTTTATATGTACTGAGGTGTTGTACTTACTGCCTATATCCGAGATGCCACTTTGTTATGTCACATTATTGTAAAGTTTAATTGAATTATTAACAGGATATTCCAAGCTTGCTTCTGAAGCCGATCACAGTGTTCTATCTTCGGATGAAGGTTAGATGCTCCATGACCTGCACCTAGGAGACTGGGCATACTGGAGAAGATATCATTTAAAGGACTATCTCAAACCTAAAAGGAAGGATCCTTATCAGGTACTCTAAACTAGCTCATGCACAGTAAAACTGAAGGGAATTAACTCAAATTTTATTTCTCACTTAAAAAGGGCCTCTGCATCAGACTGGTCTATAGAGGGGACTGCTCAAACTCACCTTAAAACAACCATCAAGCCAGGACGAGAAGACGATGACAACAGTGGTGGACAGCTGACCCAAGAATCCAGGCCAAGCCTGTAAGACCCATCCTACTAGTTCGATTGAACTGTTACTCAAATGTTTGTCTCCCTATCAAAACTGAAAGTTACTCTTTTACTTCTAGCTATACTTTTGCCCCAATATTGAGGATGGAAAGAAAATTCTTCAGTAAAGTTGTCACAAAGCATAGCTACTGGGATAGACCCCTCATAATACCTGTCACTGACTTTTCAGATGTTGCTAATGTTACCACTCACCCAGACCAACCTCTCTCTGACCTAATCTTTCAGGTTTAAATTCTTCAACGTATTAACATGGCCATTCCTTGTCTGATACTATCTTCAGTCCCTAGAGACTGAGCAATACTTACCCCAGGACCCCCTCCCTCTGTCCCTTACTTAACTGAAAAATGTCTTAATAGCTGACAAATAGAAGGTTTATATTTATTAGAATATTATGTTATCCCATTGTCTATACATCAGGAAATAAATGAATCTCCTTTCTCTCTTCATTAAAGAGTCAAGCAATCTATGTTAGCAAAATACCAAGATACCAGTGGCAAATCTTTTGGTAATCTTGGTTCCTAATGCAGGAGTGTATGTAAACAAAACGATGATCAGAAATTTATCAGCCACCACTGGTCAAACAGCCAAAAAGACTGCACTGCAGCACAACAGATACCCCTAAATTCCTTAGCCCAAGTAGTATTAGATAACTGGGCTGCCTTAGATTTTCTACTGGTATTTGTGCTATTGTTCACACTTATGGGTTAAATTTTTTTTTTTTTTAATTTAGAATGGGGATAATAGTAACCTGTGTGAGCTTGTTATTTCAATTATAATTCCTGAGATAATGGTTAGTAGAATGATAGTAAACACAAGAGGGTTTATTAGTACTGGAAGGATATAAACCAACATTTTTGGGGTATGGGCCCAATAGCTAGTTAGTTGACTTTACCGTGAAGAATTTAAAATTCTTAAGGGTAGGTTCAATTTCTATGATTCTAGAAATAAGAGGGTTTAAACCTCTATTATTAACTCTATCAAAATAACTCTTTGTCAGACATATTTCTTACGTTTGTGGTGGGATGCCTGATGTGATGACAGGTAGTGAAACTCCTCATACACATGGGGCTAATGTTAGTGGTAAAAATTTTTTCATAAGAGGTATATAAGCTGATCTCATCAAAATTGTGGGCAGGATGCTTGAATTCATAGAAGGGAGATTGTTAGGAGGAGTGTTTTAATGATGACATTGGCTGTATAGAATTCTAGCATGAAGGGGTTGTTAAATGCTCCTAAAAATAGGATTGTTGTGAAAATATTTATTATAATGATATTGACATATTCTGCTAGGAAGAATAGGGTGAACAGGCCTGCTACATTTTCTACATTGAAGCCAAATATAGGTTAAATCAAATGGGACTCCGTTGGTTTCTGCTAGAGTAGAGATAAATCACATTCTGGCTAGGGGTCAGGATGGGAAAATTAGTCATAGGTATTCTTGTGTAATAATTACTGCTGAAAGTGTAAATGATCATTTATCACTAGAACTGATAAGAGAATAATTGCTACTGTTACATCATATGAGATTGTCTGTGCTACTGCACGGAGACCTCCGATGACTGTGTATTTTTAATCCAAAGCGCATCCAGATCAGAGGATGGAAAAAATGGCTAGGCTTGATATAGCTAGTATAAATAGTACACCTAGGTTTATATTAACTAGTGGAAAGGGTAGGGGGAGCGGAATTCATCTTGTGAGAGCCAGGCTTGAGGCTAGACTTGGTGCGATAATAAATACAGAAATTGATGAGATTGATGGTCACAGTGTTTCTTTAATAAATAATCTGACTGTATCAGCAATGGGTTGTAATAATCCATAAGGGCTGACGATGTGTGGCCCTTTCTGGATTTGTATATAGCCTAGGAATTTCCGTTCCATTAATGTGAGGAATGCTACAGCTAGTAAAAGTAGAATTAGTGAAAGAATGCAGATTATAAATATTTCCGTAGGAAAAGGACTTGAACCTCTGCGGATAAAGGTTTTAGTTTTACACAATTACCGGGCTCTACCACCCTAACAAACCCTGTTCTATAGTGGGGCATGTATAAATAAATTGAATTGAGATTATATCATCAATTAGTTTGAAGACATTTTGTAAAGTAGGCCTTATTTCTCTTGTTCTTTCATACTGAGAGAAATATAGAATAGAAACCAACTGGGATTACTCCAGTCTGAACTCAGATCAAACAGGACTTTACTAATCACTGAACAGACCGTTAATAGCAGTTATACTATTGGGATGTACTGATCCAGCATCAAGGTCATAAACCTTATCGTCAGTATGAACTCTACAATTGTGCTGCTACTCCTAGGGTAACTTATTCCACTTATCAATATTTTGGATCAATAGTGATAAAGCATTTTGACTACCTGGTCTAAATTTTAATCACTCCAATGTTTTATTCTCCAAGGTTACCCCAACCAAAATTGTTAATCCATTAAAAGCTATGTTGGAGGCTTTCAGGATGGCAGAGTGGAAGGACCTTGAGCTTACCTCCTTCTCATGAACACACCAATATCACAACTGACTGCTGAACAACCATCGATTAAAAAAAAGACTGGAACCTACCGAAAAATATCTTCTACATCTAAAGGCATAAAGAAGAGACCACAATGAGACGGTAGGAGGGGCGTACTCGCAATATAATCAAATCCCCCCCATCCCCCCACCCCCGCCCATGGGTGACCCACACACTGGAGAATAATTACACTGCAGAGGCTCTCCCACAGGAGTGAGAGTTCTGAGGCCCACATCAGGCTTCCAAGCTTGGGAGTCTGGTGTTGGGAAGAGGAGCCCCCCCAGAGCATCTGGATTTGAAGGCCACCGGGGCTTAACTTAATGCAGAGCTCCACAGGACTGGGGGACACAGAGACTTAACTCCTGAAGGTATCGCACAAAATCTCACGTGCACCGGGACCAAGGGCAAAAGCAGTAACCTCATAGAAGCCTGGGCGAGACCTACCTGCTGGTCTTGGAGGGTCTCCTGGGCAGGTGGGGGGTGGCTGTGGCTCATGCTGGGGTCATAAAAGCTGGTGGCAGAAGGGGATTGTTCATCTGCATGAACTCTCCTCAAGCACCAAGACCCGGCCCCACCCAACAGCCTGTAGGCTTCAGTGCCAGATGCCTCAGGCCAAACAACTAACCGGGTGGGAACACAGCCCCACCCATTAGCAGACTGGCTGCCTAGAGACTTCCTGATCCCACAGCCGCCTCTAGACACGCCCCTAGCCCTGCCCACCAGAGGGCCAGGACCCAGCTCCACCCACCAGTGGGCAGGCATCTGCCCTTCCCACCAGGAAGCCTACCCAAGCTTCTAGACCAGCCTCACCCACGGGGGGGCAGAAACCAGAAGGAAGAAAACTACGACCCAGCAGCCTGTAGTCTCAAACGCAGGCCGGACACTACCCTGGGGCCCCTGGCCCTTGGGTGACGAGAGAGGAGTGCACTGCTGGGACACACAGGACGTCTCCTACAGAGGGCTACTTCTCCAAAGTCGAGAAAGGTAATTAACCCAAAATGAGGTGGCAGAGGAATGTGTTTCAGATGAAGGACCAAGATAAAACCCCAGAAGAACTAAGTGATGTGGAGGTAAGCAATCTACCTGAGAAAGAGTTCAGAGTAATGATTGTAAAGGTGATCCAAGAGCTTGGGAGAAAAATGGATGCACAGATCGATAAGTTACAAGGGTTTTTTAACAAAGAGTTAGAAAATATAAAAAACAACCAAACAGTTGAACAATACAATAACTGAAATGAAAAACACACTAGAAGGAATCAATAGTAGAGTAAATGAAGCAGAACGGATCAGTGAGCTGGAAGACAGAGTATGGGAAGTCACTGCTGTGGAGCAGAAGAAAGAATGAAGCACGGAGGGTTCCATACAGGATAAACCCACGGAGGAATACACCACGCTGCACTGTGATCAAGATGACAACAATTAAAGAGAAAATATTAAAAGCATCAAGGGAAAAGCAACAAATAACATACAAGGGAACTCCAATAAGGTTATCAGCTGATTTTTCAGCAGCGACTCTGCAAACCAGAACGGAATGGCATGATAGTCTGTTCACTTACTATTTTAAGTGTATCTGTCAGGCAAGAGCTGCTGTGATGGTTTACAATGATGCCAATAAAAAGTGGGTACCAGCTGGTGGTTCAGCTGGGTTCAGCACAGTTCATATGTATCGTCATACATGGAACAACACCTTCACAGTGGTGGGCAGGAAGATTCAGGACCATCAGGTCGTGATAAATTGTGCCGTTCCTAAAGGGCTGAAGTACAATCAAGCAACACAGACCTTCCACCAATGGTGGGACGCTAGACAGGTGTATGGCCTCAACTTTGGCAGCAAAGAAGATGCCAGTGTCTTCGCAAGTGCCATGATGCATGCCTTAGAAGTGTTGAATTGACAGGAAACGGCCAACGTCGCCTAGACAAAATTCGCAGCTACCTGCCCAAGTTCAGAATGGCCCATCACAAGAAGAATTGGAAATTCAAAGAAGGCAACTACGAGAACAGCAACAACAAAAGGAGCTGGAGTGGGACAGGCTAGAGAGAGAAAGAATGGAAAGGGAGAGATTGGAGAGGGAGAGGTTAGAAAGGGAAAGGCTGGAGAGGGAGCGACTGGAACAGGAACAGCTGGAGAGAGAGAGACAAGAAAGGGAACAGCAGGGTCACCTGGAGTGGGAGAGACGAGAGCGGGAGAGGCTCGAGAGACTGGACCAGGAAAGGCAAGAACGAGAGCATCCAGAACAGCCAGAAAGGGAGCAGCTGGAATGGGAGCGAGAGCAAAGGATATCAGCTGCTGCTGCCCCTGCCTCTGTGGAGACTCCTGCTTCTGAGCCAGCCTTGCAGGCCGCCTCTCAGCCAGCCGAGACTCCAGCCCAACAGGGCATTGTCTTGGGGCCACCTGCACCTCCACCCCCTCCTCCACTCCCACCAGGTCCTGCCCAGGCATCAGCCGCACTCCCTCCTCCCCCAGGATCCCCTCCACCCCCTCCACTTCCGTCCTCAGGGCCCCCGCCTCCACCTCCTCCACCACCTCTTCTTAATCAAATACCCGCTCCTTCTCCACCACCTGCTCCTCCCCTCCCTGCATCTGGATTTTTTTCGGGATCCATGTCTGAAGACAATCGCCCTTTAACTGGACTTGCAGCTGCAACTGCTGGAGCAAAACTTAGGAAAGTGTTGCGGATGGAGGATGCCTCCTTCCCAAGTGGAGGGAATACCACTGGTGTGAATTCAGCGTCATCTAAAACAGATACGGGTCGTGGAAATGGACCCCTTCCTTTAGGGGTAGTGGTTTAATGGAAGAAGTGAGTGCCCTTCTGGCCAGGAGGAGAAGAATTGCTGAAAAGGGATCAATACAAACAGAACAAAAACAGGACAAAAATGAAAATTCAGAGCCTGTAACTTCTAAGGCCTCTTCAACAAGTACACCTGAACCAACAAGAAAACCTTGGGAAAGAACAAATACAATGAATGGCAGCAAGTCACCTGTTATTTCCAGACCAAAATCTGCACCCTTGTCAGAGCCCAGTGCCAGCGGAGTCCAGACAGAGGGACTGGACTGTGACAGGCTAAAGCAGAACATTCTAGATGAACTGAGAAAAGAATTAGCTGAAAGAAGAGCTCATTGATGCAATCAGGCAGGAACCGAGCAAGTCAAACACCGCACGGAGAAACAAACTAAGGAGAGATAGGACTTCGATCTGGAGGGAAAAAAAAAAAAAAAACCCTACAAACAACAACTGTTAATAACAACAAAACCCCTACATTTTGTGAGCTGTAAGAAGAAAATGGAAATAGTCAGAAGGAGGGAAAAACCAACATACTTTGAAAGCCTTCAGACATTACTACTCTGGTGATAAGCCATTTCCCTCCCAGTTTGTTGCTTTTTTCTGACCTTTACAACAGGATGGAAGAGAGTCGCATAGGAGTTCTTGTATCAGTTATGCAGAAAATACTAAACCCATCAGGCAAGATGACTGCAATGAAATATTTTCATGTCAAGAGAAAACCGCACATTTTCCACAATCCATTGCTAAAATAAAGAGGAGAAAGGCTTGAGAAGTTTTTTTCAGAGAATGCTGATGAAGAATTTAGCAAGTTAGGCTATTGTATTGTAAACGCTTCTCTCAGGTTTGTCTTCCTATCATATTTAATATTCCATGAATAATTGAGATCAGCCCTATGTAGTTAAGATCATAAAGTGTGGGACAAAAGGAATTGTATTTGCTTTCAAAGGGTGATATTTATAAGAAAGAGTTCTAGAAATGATTTGTCCAGAGTGAGGAATTTTAGAATGATAGGAAGTCTCTCAAGTTAGCCTTCATGCAATTTTGTAGATTCAAACATAAAATTCATCCAGAATTTAAAGATTTAGATGCCTTCCTGAATTGTTACAGTGCTTTACCAAATCTATTGACTCCTACATAACACAAACCAGTGGTCAAATGTAAAACAATATATTGTAGATTTACTGTAGGTTTTTGACCTTTTTTAGATTAATGCCTGCAGACATTTTTGTAATGTAATTACAATCTCCACAAAATTAGCTTTTTAAATTGCAGACAGTAATGCATGTCAAACTAATATATAGTGGCCTTTTCAAGGCTTAGTCCCAGGAAAAGCATTTTGTAGAGTATAGGGGAGTGGGAGGAAGGGAAGGAATAATTTTTTATTTAAAGTTAACTTCTGTACTATCTTTTTTTCTCAATTATCTGCATGAATAATAATGAGGAATATTTTGTGACTTTGATAAATATCTTAACAGAACCAAGTACTTAATCTTTTACATCATGTCTTTGGCTATTTGTATTTTAACTTCAGTAAGTTCAGTGGTCTGAAACATGATTCTGAGCTTCACATGAATACTGTGGAACTCAAGTTCGATCCCTGAATTTGGCAGTTATTATTACCTAGGGGCCCTGCAGTTATACAGGTGTTCAGGTACATGTTCCTGACTACAGAGCTGCTTTTGAATTTTTGTTATGTTGAAATACTAAAAAAGTAACAATGATGGCAGCAATTAATGTCACAGAAATCATTAGATAAAGGGAAAACGAGGGGTCCTGCATAATTTTCTTTTAATAGACTTAGGTGGTGGGAAGAAGGAACTAGATACTCTACTTACCACCGTGTGCATGTGTGCGTGCGTGTTTGTGTGGGCACTCACATGTGTGTATGTTATGCACTCCCTTTTCTTTGAAACTTCTAAGATTAAAATAGGGGAGAAATCCTGTATGTTGCAAAGATAGAATTTTTTGAAAATTTAGGAAATCAAAAATTCTCCAGGCTCTCCATCTTGATTTATGCTTGAGTTATGTGCCATATTTGCTTTGAAATCTGTTATCAGTAGTTGTACTAAAGTTTTGAATAATCCACTTTCATCTGCTTTCTAGATTTCTTAATTTAAATTCATAAGACCGAGCTTGTTGATAGCATAGTTTTCTAAATGCTGCAGGTTTGCAGCCATTACCACTTCAAAGAGGTTTGAATGGAGGAATTTTTTTTCCTTGTTAAGATAGTTCCTGTTTCTGTAGAAACTTCATTTTTAGATTAATTTGTGACGGATGAGCTATCATAATTCAAGTATACAGTTCTTTTTTTCTACCAACTATTCATTGTCATCCAATAGTAAAGACATTAAAGATGCAGCAAGCTTATGAAGTACTACTTTCTAAAAGAAATAGGAGGCATTTTCATCTTTATTATTGTACTTTTGGTTATGCAAACACTTTGAATTTTTTTTTTAATTAAAGATTTATTTTTATTTTTGGCTGCATCAGGTCTTAGTTGCAGCATGCAGGATCTTTCATTGTGGCGCGCAGGCTTCTCTCTAGTTGTAGCGCGGAGGTTCCAGGGTGCGTGGGCTCTGTAGTTTGTGGCACACAGGCCCTAGTTGAGGCGCGAGCTCAGTAGTTGTGGCGCGTGGGCTTAGTTGCCCTACGGCATGTGGGATCTTAGTTCCCAAACCAGGGATTGAACCCGCGTCCCCTGTATTGTAAGGTGCATTCTTTACCACTGGACCACCAAGGAAGTCCCGATGATATAAATGTTTATGTCCCCCATAAATCTAGTCAGAAATCACTTTGGATTTTGTTGATTAAGTTAAACAGTCTATAGTAGGATAGAGTATTGGGTACAAGTGGTCCAAACTACGATAAAAATGCTAGATCTTAAAAAAGAAACTTTTTTTTTAAAATTAATTAATTAATTAATTTTATTTATTTATTATTTTTGGCTGTGTTGGGTCTTCGTTTCTGTGCAAGGGCTTTCTCTAGTTGCGGCGAGTGGGGGCCACTCTTCATCGCGGTGCGCGGGCCTCTCACTATTGCGGCCTCTCCTGTCGCGGAGCACAGGCTCCAGACGCGCAGGCTCAGTAGTTGTGGCTCACGGGCCCAGTTGCTCCACGGCATGTGGGATCTTCCCAGACCAGGGCTCGAACCCGTGTCCCCTGCATTGGCAGGCAGATTCTCAACCACTGCGCCACCAGGGAAGCTCAGAAACTGGTTTATGCACTAAACGTTTTGTGCCTTGGTCTAATAGTAACATGATGTCTGTGTAAAAACAACAGAAAGAACCAGTGTTGAATCACGTTTTATTTCCTGTCATTCTGCATTATCTCAGATTGCTAAATGTGTTCTTTCCAAGAAGTTTTATTGAATTACTGTATACATTTACTGTCCTGTGACAGTTTTGTCATTGTTAGAGATTTCAATAATTAAAATTGGAAACAGAGGCTTAGGTTATTTTCCTTATCAAAACTGTTACTTGGAGCCACATTATTATGATGATTTTCATGCCCTTGTACATTGGATGTCTTAAGCTGAGTGCAGTTTAGGGGATCCTTTCTAATTACAGGAAGGTGATCTGACCTGTGAGAAGTCTGTACTATACACTATTTAAATAGCTAACTAGTCAATTGCAAACCAACTGAATGTACAAATCTTAGTGCTGGTGCTGAAATCTCTTCAGAATAGTCATTATGATCTCAAAGTTTGTTTGAAAATTTGCAAGCATTAAGTGTCAAACAAAACTGAAGATGAAACACTAAACACTAATTCTTGTGCTTTAGGTGTACTTCCTTTTTAGAGTTTTTGGTTCTCTGCTATTTTTACTGTACTGTTTCATTTATATTTCCTACACGCGAACTTCGTTTGTGCAACTGAAATAAAACTGCAGTATACACGTTAAAAAAAAAAAAAGCTATGTTTTTCTTTAAAGTACAGTTATTGTTTATTTTTTTGGATTAATTAATCAATTAAATCTCCATAGGGTCTTCTCATATTATTCCTGCCTCTTCACGGGAAGGTCAATTTCACTGATTAAAAGAGACAGTAATACTCTCGTGTGATCAGTTATACAGGTCCTTATTTAGAGAATAAATGACTATGCTACCTTTCCACACTCAGGATACCATGACCGTTAAACAGATGTCACTGGGCAGGCAGTGCCTCTGATACCAGAAGTGCCAGAGGTAATGTTTTTTTATAAAGGAGCAGGGTTTGTGATTGCTGAGTTCCTTTTACTTTTTAAAATCTTTCCTTAAATGCATGCCTGTGTTGGGTTTAACAGTTGTTTTAATAAATAACTAGGTATTGGTTAAGGTTTGTTTTACTTTTAACTCTCAGTAGGTTAATGTTCTGATATAAGCATATGCAAGGAGTAACACTGCTTGTTACTCATACTGACAGTATTGCTTCTATTAATTAATAGATTAGTCCAGTATTAAATTAGGGTTGGTTTATTTACTATTGGTATTTAAGATGAATGTGTGGTTGACCTTGAACACTTCTGTAATTGGTGGCTGCTTTTAAGCCAAGTATTGTTTATGCTTACTCTCTGCGGAACTGTGTATCCTGATACTAAAAGCTGTACCTTTTTCAAATAACATTTAAAGTTATAATAAAAGTTATGTTTCTAAAGTAATATTTAAAGTTGAACTAAAATTCTTTTCTAGACAACCAGCTATCATTAGGCTTGTTAGGCTTGTCACCTTTACTTGTAAATCTTCTCACTATTTTGCCATATAGGTGAGTTTGTTCTTGTAAACTGTTCATAAGTAACTCATCTGCTTTCAGGTTACCTAACTTACGTTCTCTATGTTAACGTTTTCTAGTTAAATCATCATGCAAAAGGTAAAAGAGGTAAGCTTTGCTTTTTGGTACTTTTAATACTTCTTTCATCATTCCCTTAGCATACTTTATCTGTAGCACCAGATTTAAATTTCTGTCTCCTATACTTTACATGTTGAATGAATGTTTAATTCACTTATGGTAGTTGAATTTGGTGGGAAGTTTGGGCTAGTTTCAGTACAAAGTGTTCATGCAGTATGAAATCTCCTGGGTGTAAACCAGGTACTTTTCTTTAAGCTAATGCTCATTACAACTTACCTCCTCTTGTATGTTTGGAACTTATTACTCGGATATGAAGTTATCACTTCATAACTTCAAAGGGGGGAGTCAGTGTGTGTGTGTGTGTGTGTGTGTGCGCGCGCGCGCGTGCGTGTCACTATTCTCAATTTACTACTAAATCCTCCTTTGGTTTTTTATTTCATACAGACTTTTATATAAATTATTTTATGTTCCTGAGGTACAAAATATAGCCTATTTCTTCCCCTCCCAGAGGTTACAACTTGATCTAACGTTTTGATGTCTGATAATTTTGCTTACTATTGTTCTTTACCAAAGTTTCCTGAGGATGGCAATACTTAGGGCTGGTGAGGTTTATCAGAGTTTATCAATTACAGAATAGGTTCCTCTAGAGGAGTATGAATCACTGCCAAGTCTTTTGACTTTTAGGTTGATGCTGGTAGTATTCTAGCAAATCATTTTATTGTTATAATTATTTGAATTTACGGCTAAGCATAGTGGGATATCTAATCCCAGTTTAGATCTTAGCTGTCGTGTAATCAGAAATGTGAAAGTCACTTTCATAGCTTATTTTTGTTTTAGCTGTGGCTTTTTACAGCTTAGCTAGGACTTCATTTTATTTTGGGGTAATCTTTAACACGCTTTTCACTGGATTTCTAGTAACATGGGTTAATCTTATGACCAAGGTGGCTGACACGAAATCTATCAACCCTAATTAGTTAAAAATTAAGCCAAAAACAAAAGTTTTTGAGTAAGTTATATTATCACTGCCATTTCCCATAAGGGTGTAGCTAAGTAAGTTGTTTTGAGCTACTTTTTAGTGTGCTTGATGCCTGCTCCTTTTAATCTTTTTTTGATTTAAAGGACATTCTCACTGGGATGCAGATACTTTCATGTGTAATTTTATTTGAAATTAATAGAAAGTGTAGGACCAAATCTATGGGTTTATGGAGTTAGTAAACTCAACTAGGTATTTACAGTGCCTTGCTTTAATTATTAAGCTTCATCATGAGGTTGAGTCGGATTCTGTATGTATCATATTTATGTAATTAATTGACAATGTGTTGTGTTAAAATATTGAAATAATTAATTTTTTTCTTGTGGAGATTATTAAAATGTAATTTTAATTTTGTTTGAGGTAAATGACAGATCGAGGGGGATGGCTGTCTATATAAGCCTTACATATGTATGTAATTCAATGGTATAGTTAAGAGGCAAGTTTGGAGTTGTTATACTTACTTTGGGTTGGTGAAGTGAGGGCAGTATGTTTGTTAGGTGAGTTAGTTGAATCTTATATGCTTTGACTTGTTTTGGGGGTTTGGCAGGGTGATAATGGCATATAAAATATGAGAATTAGTGGGGTAGGGGTTTGATTAAGCAAGCTGTTTACCAGATATGAGTGTGCCTGTGTGGTATGTGTGTAATTGCTCTATATCCTGTGACCATTGACGCAACAACATATTATGGTAGATGATGTTGGAAAATAATACTCAATTCAAGCTCAGCTACAAGTTTCTCGGCAGTGTTAAGACCTCTGATGGCCAGAGCTGAGTCACAGCATGCCCCCCAATTTAAAAATACCAAAAGCATGAAACCAGTTATGTGTGAACATGGCTGATTAGTCATTAGTCCATCGAGGTGTATTATTGAAGGGGAAAGAGTAGGCGATTTTAGGTGAGATGGTCCTGAAGTAATAAGAACCAGATGCCAGATATAGTTCATTTATAGAAATCCTCATGGTTCATTGGCCTAGAATGAGGAGAGAGGCATGTCTGTGGACGGGTTGATTGTGGCTTGATGATTAAGCTCTGGTTATCAGTTATGATAAGCATGATGACTGGGAATGATTTGACTATGTGATATGTATGATTAATAAACATATGTCCTGTGTAATATCAATCATCACTTCAATTACCCCTGGAATCTAATGTGAGTTGAACTGTTTAATGTGTATGTAATATCAATAGGCTGATGTACTTGCTTATATACATGGGATAATTAATTTATGATTATACATATCATGTATTATGCATAAGAAGGTGTATATACTTACATATGTTGAAGGGCACAAAATGCACAAAGTACACAGTAATGTTAGTTTTCAAGATGTCACTTTTAAATACTTACACAGTACTTAAAGACAGTGTTAATGTCCCATAAGCAAGTTGTTCAGGGAATTGTTGAAGTGGAATTTCAGCTTCGGGTGTTGATGGTGGGGCTGGAGCTTCTTCCTCGAGTCTTAGGGAAAAACGTTGTTTTCCTTTTCTGGTTTAGAAGAACAAAGTAATAAATAACTACAAAGACTCTTCATTTTCGGAGGTTATTTTCAATAATGCTTGTTAGTGATATAAGGACTATAATTGTAAGAAAGTATAGAATAGATCCTGTTTGTCCGATGATAATAAATGGGTGATCAATGGTTTGTCTTCCAATTCATGTTACTGTTAATAGGTCCCCTACAAGTACTCAGAATAAACATTGGCTAAGAGGTCATGTTATGCTTCATTGTTTCACTGTATGAAGTACTGGGACAATCAATCAAATTAGGAATGAGATGCTTAATGCTAGTACACTTCCTATTTGTTGTGAATAGATCACAGAATTGCATATGAAAATAAGTATCATTCTCGTTTGATGTGAGGGAGAGTGCTGAGGAGGTTAGGTGGAGTGTAACTGTCTCTACCTAGAAGGTCAGGTGAGACTAGTACTAGTATTAGTAAGATTACAAATAGGAACAAGGCACCCAAGATATCCTTAATTGTGTAGTATGGATAAAATGGGATTTTGTCCATATAGGATGAGATCCCTGTTGGATTATTAGAGCCTGTTTCATGAAGGAATAATATGTGAAGAACTGCTAAAGCTGCAATAATGAATGGGAGGATAAAGTGGAACGCGAAGAATAGGGGAAGGGTGGCTTTATCAACTGAGAATCCTCCTAAGAGTCATTTGACTAGGTTAATGCCAATGTAAGGAATTACTGAAAGGAGACTTGTAATGACTGATGTTCTTCAAAAGGATGCTGGACTATTACCTTAAATAGTAGGATGATCCCGTTGTTTCATATTTCTAGGAAGGTGTAAGATCCATAATACAGGCCTCTCCCTACATGGATAAATAAGCAAACAAAGAATAAGAATAGGAAAGGTCCATTTGCATATACATATCAGATAATTCCTCCATAGTTTATGTTTTGGTAGATATGAGTTATAGATGAGAAGGCAGTTACTGTATCTGATGTATATAATGTATTGTTAAGAATAACCCTGTCGGGCTTCCCTGGTGGCTCAGTGGTTAAGAATCCGCCTGCCAATGCAGGAGACACGGGTTCAAGCCCTGGTCTGGGAAGATCCTACATGCGGAGCAACTAAGTCTGTGTGCCACAACTACTGAGCCTGCACTCTAGAGCCTGCGAGCCACAACTACTGAGCCCATGTGCCACAACTATTGAAGCCCACGTGCCCTAGAGCCCATGCTCTGCAACAAAAGAAGCCACTGCAATGAGAAGCCTGCGCACCGCAACAAAGAGTAGCCCCCACTCACCACAACTAGAGAAAGTCCATGCACAGCAACGAAGACCCAATGCAGCCAAAAAAAAAAAAAAAAAAAGAACCCTGTCAAGATTTGTAAAATTAAATATAAAGCAGGGACGAAATTTTCATCATGATGAGCTATTTGATGGGGCTGGTAGATCATTATATGCATTATTAACAATTCTGATTAATGGGTGGGATTTTTAAATGTTGGTCATTAGTGTTCCTATACCTGAAATACAATGATGATTTTTCAAGTCATTGGCCATGATTACACTGCATTTAAGAATAATGATGACACACTGTATTTGTTTTAAGTACTATTTTGGTAGTTTTGTAGGTCTTTCTTCAAAACCTTCACAAATTTATGGTGGGCTTGGGTTAACTGGGTTTAATTGAGTGATTGTGATATTGTAATGAATTTTGGTGGATCGTTTTTGTGCTTAATGGTTTTTAAAATTTGTTTAAAGAGAATGTGAATAGTTTTTGGTTATACAACAGTTATGTCTACTAAGCAGTATCCTGAGGTTTGAGAGTCTAATAAAACCCTCTTAGGTACATTTCTTTAATGTTATGATGGACATGCAAATTAAAACCACAAAGTGACATCCATTCACATGTAATAAATGGTTATAATCAAGAACAAACAAAAATGCTGGCAACAATGTAGAGAAATTGGAACCCCCTTACACATTGCTTGTGGAAATGTATAGTTTGGCATTTCCTCAAAAAAGGTAAAATACAATTAGAGTCTGGTTCAAGAACTCAATGCCTAGATATATGACACAAAGAATTGAAAACAGGAGTTCAAACAAAAACTTGTACATGAATATTCATAGCAGCATTGCTGACATTGGCCCAATGGTAGAAACAATTCAAATATCCATCAGTGGATGAATGGATAAGCAAAAGAGGGTAGATCTATAAAGTTCCATATTATTCTGCCATACACAGAAATATAGCAAAATGGTGCCATCTGCTGTGGAAAAACAGTATGGCAGTTCGTCAAAAACAAAGTATGATTCATCACTTCCACTTCAGGGTATATACCCAAAAGGTTTGAAAGGAGGGAGTTAAACAGATATTTGTACACCCATATTCACAGGAGCATTACACTGGCCAAAAGGTGCAAGCAACCCAAGTGTCCATGGATAGATGAACTGATAAGCAAAATGTGATATATACACAAAGGTACATTATGCAGCCTTAAAAACTAAGGAAATTCAGACACATGCTACAACATGTATGAGCCTTAAAGTCATTATGCTAAGTGAAATAAGCCTGTCACAAAAGGACGAATATTATATGATCCCACTTCTATGAGGTATCCAGAGAAGTGAAATTCAGAGACAGAAAATAGAATGTGGTTGACAAGGGTTGAAGGGAGTTAGTTAGTTAGTGTTTAATGGATGCAGTTTCACTTGGAAAAAAAGAAGTACAGGAGATGGATGGTAAGGATATTTGTACAATAATATAAACGTGAATGTCACAGAACTATATACTTTAAATGGTTTAAGTGGTAAATGTTATGTTTGACATTTAATCACAATGGAAAATGTGAATGAAGTACTGATACAAGTTACAACATGTATGAATATTGAAAACATCCTAGGAGAAAGAAGCCATGCAGAAAAAGCCACCCAGATCATACTCATCTTGTGTGCTTTAAATCCATCAAGGCTGTGAAAATGAGGGGAAGTCTCAAGATTGCTTCCAGAAAAAGAAAACTGGGTCAGAATGGAAAAAGACATTTTCATGCTTTGGGGCAGGTGATGGAAGTGGGCCAGTGGATTGGATTAGAAGGTAAAAACCGTAATGATTTCTCATATGGGGGTTACAGGGGTGTTCCCTGGGAGAGTGTCCCTTTTTGGGGTGAAACAATGGAAGCAGTCATTTAAATTGGCATATGTGGTAAAACAGTGATGACTGGGGAATCTGAACTTACAAATAAAGAGTACATTGTACTGCTACTGCAAGTTTTCTGTATGTTTGAAGTTAGTAGAAAGTAAATAACTTTTCAAAACATGTCAACACCATGCCAGAAGAATAGATAAGACATCAAACTTCATGATGAGGCCAAGCCCTACCCAGATTCAGTTCACCCAAAATGGTTAAGCTAATTGCTCTTGTAGGAATCATATATTATTAAGAGGTACTGTGGGAAGATTATATTACTAGTAGTCACTATGTCTTGGGGGTTGTGGATGACCTGGGATGTGGTAGAAACAAAGGGATTTTTGAATTACAATTTTCCACATGAAACTGCCAAAAGTTACAAGTAATACATGAATTTAGTAAAGTTGCATGATACAAGAGCAATACACAAAAATCAGTTGAGTTTCTATACACTAATAAAGAAGTATCAGAAAGAAAAATTAAGAAAACAACCCCATTTACAGCTGCATCAAAAAGAACAAAATACCTAGGTATAGATTTAACCAATGATGTGAAAGACATGCACAATGAAAACTGTAAGACACTAATAAAGAAACTGAAGAAGACACAAATAAAAATATTCTGTGATCAGGCACTGGTAGAATATTCTTAAAACGTTCACCCCTCCAAAGCAGTGTACACATTCAATTCAATCTCTAACATAATTAAGTGGCATTTTTCACAGAAACAGAACAAACAATCCTATCTATCCTGTGTGGAACCAAAAAGGACCCCAAATAGCCAAAGCAATCCTAAGGAAGAGAGCACAGCTGGAGTCAACTCGCTCCCTGACTTCTAACTACACTATGAAGCTACAGGAACCAAAACTGTGGAATTGGCATAAAAACAGGCACACACACCAGAGGAACAGAACAGAGAACCCAGAAATACACCCACCTGTATGTGGTCAGTTAATTTATGACAAAGCTACCAAGGACATACACTGGGGTAAAGTCCCCTCAATAAACTGATGCCAAAGAAACTAGATACCATACACCAAAGAAAAACACTGGAAACTGTCTACACTACACACAAAATGACCTGAAATCCACAGTTTTCCACATCAAGCCCATTGTCTGCTGGCTTCTCTGAAAATAGACCCCCTTTCAGCAGTCAGCCACATACAGGAAGCTTCTCCCCACTTTTTCTTTACCTTTTACTCCCACGGCGGTGCCTCCCAGCAGGTCCTGAAGACACTGGCTCCTGTCTGCACGGACTAGTGTGTCTGGAGGAGACCAACCTTCTGTCTGTGTTGACTCAGCCAGTCATTGTCCGGAAGCCAAAGCCCTGGAGAATCCTGAGAAGACCAAGCCCCTGTCAGCTGCATGGAATCAAGTCCTCCAGCTGAACATGCACGAGCCTCGAAAGTCAGAGAGGTGGACTTGGCTCCACCTGCTGGCCAGTTGGGAAGTGCAAGCCTCAGCCACTTACCTTCCACTGGAGGCCCTGCTCTCAGCTGGCAGGTCTGATGAATCCACTAAATTTGAAAATTCAGACTCAAATGGAGCCCAAAATCCCATGATGAGCCACAAATGGAAAGAAAAAGATTTGCAAAACACTTACCTGATAAAGGATTTGTACTCAAATTATATCAAGAACTATAGAACAGGGCTTCCCTGGTGGCGCAGTGGTTGAGAGTCTGCCTGCCAATGCAGGGGACACAGGTTCGAGCCCTGGTCCGGGAGGATCCCACATGCTGCGGAGCAGCTGGGCCCGTGAGCCACAACTACTGAGCCTGAGTGTCTGGAGCCTCTGCTCCGCAACAAGAGAGGCCGCGATAGTGAGAGGCCAGCGCACCGCGATGAAGAGTGGCCCCCACTCACCGCAACTGGAGAAAGCCCTCACACAGAAACGAAGACCCAACACAGCCAAAAAATAAAAATAATAAATAAATAATAAATAAAAATTAAAAAAAAAAAACTATAGAACAAACAACCCCATTAGAAATGGGTAAAATCTGAATGGAGACCTGGCCAAAGTAGATTGTAGGTAAGCATACAAAAATATACTCAACATCATATATCATTAGAGAATTACAAATTAAAACAATGAGATAGCACTACACAACTATTAAAACTGCTGAACTCCAAAAAGAAAAAAAAAAAAGACTACCAATTGATGGAGTGTGAGGAACAATGGGAACTATCCTTCACTGCCAGTAAAATGAATATACAGCTACTCTGCAAGACATTTTGGAAGATTTTTGCAAAGCTAAACAAATCTCACCTAAAGAGCCAACATCCTGCCTCCAGTATTTAGACAACTGCTCTGCAGAACTAGGTCCAAACAAAAAGGATGCAATTAAGCATAGCATCTCTATTCAGAATGGCTAAAAACTTAAAGAAATCAGTATGCCCTTCAACAGATGAACACATAAGAAAACTCGGGTACATCCATGTTAGGGGAACAGAATATGCCACCCCAAAATATGCCTGTTTGGTGTAAGGATTATTTCGGCTTGATTGATTGTGTTTAAAAAAGACGATTTCTGAAAACCAAGTCAAGATTACACTTTTGTGAAGGAAATTTACATTTATAAGGGAAATCTCCATTTAAAAAGTTGTCTCCCTCTCTGTACCAGGAATAGACAGGAGTAGACAGATGAGTAAATCTCATGAAACACTTATCAGTGGAGAAGGCCGAGACTTAAATCTGCGTATCAAACATATCCTTTTTTTTTTTTTAATTTTAATTTATTTTTATTAATTTATTTTTGGCTGCATTGGGTCTTCATTGCTGCGCACGGGCTTTCTCTAGTTGCAGCCAGCAGGGGCTACTCTTCATCGTGGTGCACGGGCTTCTCATTGTGGTGGCTTCTCTTGTTGCAGAGCACGGGCTCTAGGCTCACAGACTTCAGTAGTTGTGGCACGTGGGCTCAGTAGTTGTGGCTCATGGGCTTAGTTGTTCTGCGGCATGTGGGATTTTCCTGGATCAGGGCTCAAACCCGTGTCCCCTGCATTGGCAGGCGGATTCTTAACCACTGCACCACCAGGGAAGCCCTTCTTTTGTTTTTTAGGTGAAGATGGTATTTAAGGTGATGACTTAGGCCATTTCAGGGACTAACTTTTCCTGGGCATCTCCCATGCATATAGGAAGTACAAATGTTATTAAACTTCTCTTTGTTTTTCTGATGGTAATCTTTTATTATGGGGGGCACTTCTCAACCAAGAACCTAGGAGGGTAGAGGGAAAATCATTTTTCCTCTCATACACATGCAATGGAATACTATTCAGACACAGAAAGGAATAAACCATCAACCCTTGCAAAAAACATGGATTAATCTTACATGTATACAGTATTGCTAAGTGAAAGAATCCAGTCTGAGGAGGTACACACTGTATGACCCCACTTATATGACATTCAGGAATAGGCAAAACAAAGATGGTAGGGCTTCCCACTGGTGGCGCAGTGGTTAAGAATCTGCCTGCCAATGCAGAGGTCACGGGTTTGAGCCCTGGTCCAGGAAAATCCCACATGCCACAGAGCAACTAAGCCTGTGTGCCACAACTACTGAGCCTGCACTCTAGAGCTTGCAAGCCACAACTACTGAGCCCATGAGCCACAACTACTGAAGCCCGTGTGCCTAGAGCCCGTGCTCCACAACAAGAGAAGCCACCGCAATGAGAAACCCGTGCACTGCAATGAAGAGTAGCCCCCACTCACTGCAACTAAAGAAAGCCTGTGCACAGCAATGAAGACCCAAAAATAAAATAAATAAATTTATTTTAAAAAAAAAAAGATGGTAAACAAGTTATGGGGTGGGGGTTGAAATGTTCTATATGGTACTTTGGTGATGGATACTTGCCACTATGCATTAATCTAAACCCATGGGTTTTTACAACCCAACAAGTAAATCATAATCCAATTTATTTAGGATATGGGAGTGTCATAGGATGGAATACAGAATGTGACAAAGAATCTAACTGATTTAGAAATGTACGAAAAAAACTCACTGTTGGTAGGGCAAAAGGTGCTGACTTAAGTAACTATGGAAATAAATGGACTCTGTAGAGTAAAGGCAAAATGTACCATACATAAATACTGGACTCTATAAGTTCTTTCCCATGGTGGTAATAGCTAACAATAGTAAAACTACTATACCTGTAATCTGGAAGGGAGCAAGCAATGAATTCAATGTAGGACAGAGGTGGTAGGTGGGCATCTTACATTTGGAATCGGAAGTTACAGATAAGCAAAGGCAGAAGGTTACAATAACCATGCAATAATGGATAGATTATATTTCCTCAATTTTAAAAACTTTTGTGCATCAAAAGATGATATCCAGAAAGTGAAAACACAGCCAGCAGAAAGGAAGAAAATATTTGTACATTGTATTATAACAGACAAGAATCTGTTCTTCAGAATATATCAAGAACGTTTACAAAACATCAACAAAAAGACAACACAAAGTTTAAAATGGAAAATGACTTGAATAGACCTGTCTCCAGACAAGAAAAGCAAATAATCAACAAGCACGTGAAAAGCTGTAAAACATCAGTTGTTGTGATGGAAATGCAAAGTAATACCATAATTCAGTACTCCTTCACACATACTAAAATGGTTATAATCAAAAAACAGAAATTAACCAATGTTAACACTGTAGAGAAAGTGAAACCCAACATTACTTGTGGAAATGGAAAATGGTGCAGCTTATGTGTACAATAGTTTGGCATTTCCAATAAAAGATAAAAATACAATTATCATATGGTACAACAACTCCACTCCTATAGACCCCAAAAAATTGAAAACAGGTATTCAAAATGTTGGAGAGGATGTGGAGAAAAGGGAACCCTCCTACACTGTTGGTGGGAATGTAAGTTGGTGGGAATGTAAGTTGGTGCAGCCACTATGGAGAACAGTATGGAGGTTCCTCAGAAAACTAAAAATAGAACTACCATATGATCCAGCAAGCCCATTCCTGGGCATATATCCACACAAAACTCTAATCCAAAAAGATACATGCACCCCTATGTTCACAGCAGCACTATTCACAACAGCCAAGACATGGAAACAACCTTAATGTCCATCGACAGATGAATGGATAAAGAAGATGGGATACATATATACGATGGAATACCACTCAGCCATAAAAAAGAATGAAATAATGCCATTTACAGCAACATGGATGCAACTAGAGATTATCATACTAAGTGAAGTAAGTCAGAAAGACAAATACCATATGATATCACTTATATGTGGAATCTAAAATATGACACAAATGAACCTATCTATGAAACAGACTCACAGACATGGAGAACAGACTTGTGGTTGCCAAGGGGGAGAGGGGTGGAGGAAGGATGGATTGGGAGGTTGGGGTGAGCAGATGTAAGCTATTATATATGGAATGGATAAACAACAAGGTCCTACTGTATAGCACAGAGAACTATATTCAGTATCCTATGATAAACCATAATGGAAAAGAATATTTAAAAAAAAAATATATATATATATATGTATAACTGAATCACTGCTGTATAGCAGAAATTAACACATTGTAAATCAACTATACTTCAATAAAAAATAAAAACAGGTGTGCAAACAAAAACTTGTACACAAATATTCATAGCAGTGCAGTTCACAATAGCCAAAAGGCAGAAACAAGTAAAATGTCCTTCAAAGGGTGAATGGATAAATAAAATGGGTAAATCCATAAACTAACCTATACCATATAAAGGAACAAAGTAAAATGGTGGTGCCACTGTGGAAAACAATATGGTAGTTCCTCAAAAACTTAAACAGACAATTAATATATGATCTGTCAATTCTACTTCAATGTATATACTCAAAATATTTGAAAGCAGAGACTGAAACAGATATTTGTACAACCATATTCATAGCAGCATTATTCATAATAGCCAAAAGGTGGCAGAAACCCAAGTACCCATCAACAGATGAATGAGTTAACAAAATATGGTATGAACGAATAAACACAATGGGACATGATTCAGCCTTTAAAACTAAAGTAATTCTCATACATGCCACAACATGGATGAACCTTGAAGTCACCATGCTGAGTGAAATAAGTCAGTCCAGAGAAGTCAAATTCAGAGACAAAAAGAATGTGGTTTCCAGGGGCTGAGGGCTGTGAGTGAATGGATACAGAGTTTCACTTGAGAAAAATTTTTAAAGTTCTGGACATGGATGGTGAGGATATTTGTACAACAGTATGAAGGCAGCTAATGCCACAGAACTGTACACTTAAAATGTTTAAATGGTAAATGTCATGTCATGTATTTTTAATAACAGTGGGGAAAAATGAATTAAGTACTGATAAGTGTTACAACATGGCTGAACACTGAAAACATCCATACAGAAAAGGTCACCCTGATCACATACTTGTCTTGTGTGCCTTAAATCCATTAAGGTTATAAGAATAAGGGAAAATCTAAGTAATCATTCCAAAAAAAAAGAAAACTGGATCAGAATGGAAAAAGATACTTTCAAACATTTGGACAGCTGGTGAAAGTTAAAGTGGGCTTGTGGATTAAATTATAATGTGGGTACCATATAATTTCTTGATTTGGGGGTTATGTGCTGGTTCTCAGGGAGAGTATCCCTGTTTTGGGTAAAACACAGTGGAGTATTTTGTGTGAAGTGGCAAATGTGAATACTTTTTACCTTTGTGGAAAATTTTCTGTATGTGTGAAATTACTAGAAAGTAAATTACTTTTCAAAACAACCCTGTCAATACCATGCCGAAAAAACAGAACACATTGAACTTCATTATAAATGCCAGGACTTACCCAGATCCAGTTCAATGAAAGTTGTGATGTTAATTGGCCTTGTAGGAGTCCACATGTTATTAAGAGACACCGTAAGATTACATTAGGAGCCACCATGTCTTGGGTGTTATGGATGACCTGGGATACAGCAGAAACAGTGGGATTTTAGAATTACAGTTTTCCACATCACTCCACAAAAAAAAACTGTTGGAATAAAATTTAGTGAAGTTGCAGACTATAAAATCAATGTACAAAAATCAGTTAAGTTTCTATGCATTAATAATGAACCACTAGAAAGAAACAGTAAGAAAATCCCATTTATAATTTCATCAGAAAGAACAAAATACCTAGGAATAAATTAACCAAGGACATGAGAGACCTGTACTCAGAAAACTATAAAGCACTGACTTAAAAACTGGAAGAAGACACAAATAAATAGAAAAATATTCTGTGCTCATGGATTGGAAGAATTACTATTACTAAAATGTCCATTCTACCCAAAGCCATCTACAGATTCAATGCAATCTTGATTAAATTTCCAATGGTGTTTTTCATAAAACTAGAAATAATAATATTTGTATGGCACCACAAAGGATGCTGAATGGCCAAAGGGATTCTGAGAAAAAAGAAAACAGTTGGAGGCATCTCCCCCTCTGACTTCAAACTGTATCACAGAACTAAGGTAACCAAAACAGTGTGGAACTGTCACAAACACAGACACATGGAATAAAGGAACAGAATAGAGAGCCCAGCAATAAACCCACATGCGTGTGGTTAGTTAATTCATGACAATAGGGGCAAGAACATACAACAGGGAAAGGACAGTCCCCTGAAAAAATGGTATTGGGAAAACTGGACACTACCCTCCAAGTAATTAATTAGAAAACACATGGAATGAAATGAATATAGACACAAACTTTACAACTTATACCCAAACTCACCCAAAACTGTCCACAAACTTAAATTACAAAACTATAAAAATTCTAGAAGAAAACGGAAAAAAAATCTATATGACCTTGTGTGTGGAGATGACTTAACACACACCACCAAAAGCCTATCAACAACAAAAATAAGTTAATAATGTAGATTTTATAAAATTAGAAAAAACACAAATTGAGAGAAAAATATTTGCCAAGCACATAGCTAATAAAGGATTTATAATCAAATTTTCCCAAGAACCCTAGAACAAAAAACCTCATTAAAAATGGGCAAAGAGGGGCTTCCCTGGTGGCGCAGTGGTTGAGAATCTGCCTGCCAATGCAGGGTACACGGGTTCGAGCCCTGGTCCGGGAAGATCCCACACGCTGTGGAGCAACTAGGCCCATGAGCCACAACTACTGAGCCTGTGCGTCTGAAGCCTGTGCTCCACAACAAGAGAGGCTGCGATAGTGAGAGGCCCGCACACCACGATGAAGGGTGGCCCCTGCTTGCCGCCAACTAGAGAAAGCCCTTGCACAGAAACGAAGACCCAACACAGCCAAAAATAAATAAATAAATTTTTTTAAAAAATGGGCAAAGATTGGAACAGACTCCTGGCCAAAGAAGATATACAGAGTGTAAAGAGGCATACAAGAATATACTCAACATCATATACCATTAGGGAAATACAAATTAAAACAACAATGAGCTAGCACTGCACACCTATTAGAACTGCTAACTCCAAAAAATGACAATATCAACTGGGGGAAGAACAACAGGAACTTTCCTTCTCTGCTGGTGGAGTACAGGTACAATCACTCTGGAAGACAGTTTGGCAGTTTTTTCCAAAACTAAAAAAGTCTTAGCATAGCATAGAAAAATCAGACGTCTAGTATTTAGACAATTGCTTTGAAAAACTGTGTTCAAACAAAAACTACCATAAAATTATACACAAGTTCTAGTCATAATGGCTAAAAGCTTAAAGATATTAGGATGTTCTCCTGTAGATGAATGCATAAGATTATTGGGGCACCTACATATCAAGGGTAAGAGCATATGGACCCCCAAATATGCCTGTTTGACAGAATTATTTTAGGCTGATTTTTTTAAAACTGCGAACATGAAACAACATAAACCCATCAGAAGTTGCTTTTTATGAGGTCATTACAGGGTGGGATCTGAACCAAGAACAAAGAAGGGTAGAGGAAAAATTTTTCCTCTCCTATATATGCAATGGAATACAATTTAGCAATAGAAAGAAACGAACCACAAGCCCAAGCAAAGACAAATATGACTCTACATATATATTGCTAAGTGTGTCAACCAAAAAAAAATAACATAATGCAGGAGACAACAAACAGGAAAAGAATTTATTTGGGGTCTTAAGAATTGCTGTTTGGGAGACACAGATTCAGGTAACCCTAAAAGTGTTCCTGGTGAAAGGTTCTTGCCTCGTCCCAAGCAGAATTCAGAGATGAGACAGGGAAGTCAAGAAAGTAAAGTGAGGATTTATTTCAGCTATAGTACGCTCTTGGGGAGAGCGGGCAGGCTCAGGTGAGTAGCTGCCCTGAGTTTTTTCGGCAAGCCGGTTACATGGGGTTTAATATTCATTGGGGAGGGAGGATTTGGGGGTCATATTCCCTGATTTTCACCCCAGTGCCACCTTCCCCGGGGGAGGAGGAATTTTTGTCCTTATTTAGACTTGATCAGAAGTGTCATGGCTTCTATGCATGATGGGTACTTCTTATCTGCAAGGCTAATTTTATTGTAATGAGAGCATAATGAGCAAAAGGTTACATTCGGACACCAGATTCCCGCCTTTTCCACCTTTCTTTGCCTCCAGGACACTTATCCCAAAATGTATGGTTTCCTGCCAGTTTGGAGGTTCCAAGAATCCCACCCCACCCCCGCCTTTTACAAGACGCATGGTTTCCTGCCATCTGGCCCATGCCCCCCTTTCTCTGCTCACATCTAGCTACCTTCCTGCTTTAACAAAAGAATTTCTGGGGAAGAGAAAGAGGGGCTTTTAAAAACAAAAAAGCAGTGAGGTTGATAAAAGTTGCCTGGCAATAAAGGCAACTGACTCTGTTGGAAGTCTGAATATATTTGTCCTTAAAGAATCGCCAGTTGTTAGAGGTAAAATAAGTTGATAGATTTTCATGAATTATTTTAGTGTAGGAGTCCAATAAGTATATAGACTGTCAGGATTTTCTGGCAGATGCTCTGGATGATTTCAACAGGTGAAAAACACCCCATGTAATATGGAAAATACAAGCAGACCAATTAACCATCCTCTGACCCTTTCTCCCTGCTAGTTCTCCTCTCCGTGTTCTGGGATTTCCCTCTCCTGGGACACAGAGAAAACAGGGACAGAGTTGTTTGGCAGCTCCCCTTAAATCTGACCCCACCCAGTGTCTTCATCTTCCCCAGACATGCCCCGCCCAATGAGGACACCATGCCTGAGGGAGTCTCACGATGATCCTGATGTGGGCTTCCCTGGTGGCGCAGTGGTTATGAATCTGCCTGCCAGTGCAGGAGACACGGGTTACAGCCCTGGTCCGGGAAGATCCCACATGCTGTGGAGCAACTAAGCCCATGTGCCACCACTACTGAGCCTGTGCTCTAGAGCCTGCAAGCCACAACTACTGAAGCCCGAGTGCCACAACTACTGAAGCCCGCATGCCTAGAGCCTGTGCTCCGCAACAAGAGAAGCCATTGCAATAAGTTCACGCACTGCAACGAAGATTAGCCCTCACCACAACTAAAGAAAGCCCACGTGTAACAATGAAGACCCAACGCAGCCAAAAGTAAATAAATAAAATTTTAAAAATGATCCTGATGTGTCAGGACTTATTTGATTATAAGGGACTAGACACGCTTACTCAAGTAAAATAAATATTTTAAATGATAGAAATTAATCCTTACAAGAGACAAGTCGAAGACTGGGTTCAGAGGTGTCAGGTTCAAGGGTTCACATGCTTGTAGTGTGACCTGGTCCCTCTCCGACCATCAGCCTGCTGAGTGCCTTGTGGTCCCATTCACAGGCACAGTTTCTCTCATTGCATCCAGCAACTCCAAGATGACACAAGCTCAAAGTCCATACTGGGAATGGTTTCTCCTTCAGTAGGCTTCCTTGAAAACTCATGGCTTGGAATGCCTTTGGCCTGGCTTGGATAACATTCTCATCCTTGCACTGATCACAGCAATCAGAGGATGGAAAATGGGATCGGCCAGGTGGGTGGAATGTGGGGTCAGCCCTCTGAAACTATTTGGACTGGAAGCAGGTAAGATGTAGCTCCCAAAGGAAAGCTGAGGTGCTGCACTTGGACATGAGGACAGATGCTGGCTCGGTGAAAGCAGCAGATTCCCTATCACTGACCACCCACTGCACAGCACATAATCTGAAGCACAAGGTAGAAAGGGATTCACTTAGGGTCAGGGGCTGCAGCCACCCATCTAATGTTCTTGCTATCCTTTCACGACAGCAAGAAGTTTTTCCATTTGCTGAAAAGCAAGGTTGATGATGATGATAAACTCAAGGCTCCTGCCTTGGGCATCGGGTCCTTGCATCTCAGAGACTGGCCCAGAATAGCTCATGTGCCCTAGGAAGGCACACAGACCTCACTCTTGTTCCTGGGAGGTGGTAGCCCAGGATTCATGCCTGCCCCCTGGCCACATTAATCAACCACTCCCAAAGAACAAACATTGCTCATTTTTCCAGTCTCCTCTCTCCATGACAAAGAGCAGACACCAAATGCTAAGGGTGATAGAAAATTCTTGTTCAGTGAAGTACTGGTAGGTTCGAGGATTATTCAATACCATGGAATTCATAATTGGCAGGCTTTCCAAAGTCCACATGGGTGCATGTGGCTCTCCAATACCATTCAGCCACTGTGAAACTGCCCATTAGGAGGCCCAGCTGCTTAACGAGTATGAATGATTAAGATCTTAATGAGTAGGAATGTCAAAAGTTTGTTAACTGGAAGGCGAAAGGATTGCCAGGCCACAGTCTGCCGTCTGGTTGTTGTGCCAGGGCCACACTCACCATTTACAAGGTTATTAACTCTTGCCAAGTCTGGGATTCTAACTGGACTATCTTGGGTTATCTACTGACATCTGAACCAACAGCTGTAGCTTGAGGGAAGGAATCTGCAGCTGAGCTGGGCCTGTGTCACAAATTCTACCCCTGCGTGGAAGACGGAATCCAAAAGGAAATTTAGTGTACTATTACCAGTAAAAGGGGGTAAAAAATTCTGGGAGGCCAAAACATCCAACATCCAGCACTGGCTTCTCTCCAGGGTGGACATGATCTAGCTGGGAAGAAGTCCTAAAGGTTTTTTCATACTTGACACATTCACAGGGTTTCTCTCTAGTATGGACTCTTCGATGCTGAAGCAGATTTCTTTTGCTAGTAAAGACTATTCCACACTCATCACACACATAGGAAGTCTTCTGAATATGTATTCTTAGATGCCTTTTTAATTGATCCTGAGCACTAAAGGCCTTTCCACAATCTACACAGTCAAAGGGTTTCACCTCACTGTGGACTCGCTGGTGCCGAGTTAGTTTTGTATGAAAACTGAAGGCTTGCCCACATATTTTACAAGAATAAGGCTTTTCCCCTGTGTGAATACGCTGATGCTGACTAAGATAAGAAGGCCGTCCGAAGCTTTTGCCACACTCATTACACTCATAAGGTTTCTCTCCAGTGTGGATTTTCTGATGTCGCAGCAGTGGTGAATTACCAACAAAAGCTTTTCCACACTCATTACACTCATAGGGTTTCTCCCCAGTGTGAATTCTCTGGTGTATAACAAACTCAGAACTACTGGTGAAACCATTTCCACACTCCTTGCAGAGATAGGGTCTGTCCCCACTGTGGATTCTCTGATGCCTGATCAGATTTGCGTTATCATTAAAGGCTCTCCCACACTCTTCACACTGATAGGGTTTCTCTCCAGTGTGGATTCTTTGATGTCGAATTAATGAAGAATTGCCATTAAAGGCTTTTCCACACTCATTACACTCAAAGGGTTTCTCCCCAGTGTGGATTCTCTGGTGTCTAACATAGTAACAAAAATAGCTGAAGCATTTCCCACATTCCTCACATCTGAAGGCCTTCCTATCATAGTGGATTCTTGGACCCTTTCCTCTAATATTTTTCACTGTGGGGATTTCCTGGTGCTTCTCCAGTTCACATGATTTTAGGAAGCTGTTTCTCTTAAGAACATTCTTCTGTGGCCCATGTGACATCATCATGTCTCTTTCTTCAGAAACTCCCCATGTTGGTGTCAACTCATTGTCAATGTTGGTCCCGGCATCTGACATAACAAATAGAAAACAAAAATGCCACCTGAGGATTATACTAGAAAACAAAAGAACATTGAAAGTTATTGTCATCCCCCCTTATCTGCAGTTTCCCTTTCTGTAGTTTCTGTTTCCTTGTCAACCATGGTCTGAAAATATTAAATGGAAAGTTCCAGAAATAACAATTCTTAAGTTTTAAATTGTACACTGTTCTGAGTAGAATGATGAAAACTAGAGCCATCCCACTCTGATCAGATGTAAATCATCCCTCTGTATATGCTACCTGCCTATTACTAAGTAGCTGATTCAGTTATCAGATTGACCATTGCAGTACTGCAGTGCTTGTGTTCAAATAACCCTTATTTTACTTCATAATGGCCCCAAAGTGCAAGAGGAGTGATACTGGCAATTTAGATATTCTCTTACTGTGCCTAATTTATAAATTAAACTTTATCATAGGTATGTATGTATAGAAAAAGACATGGTATATACACAGTCGGTCCTCTGTATCCATGAATGAAGAACCCGCAGTTACAGGAGGCCTACTGTACTATGCCATTTTATGTATGAGACTTGAGCATCTGCAGATTTTGGTATCCACAGGGGTCCTGGAGCCAATTCCCCCACAGATACCCAGGGACAACTACATAGGGTTCGGTATTATCTGCAGTTTCAGGCACCCACTGGGGGTCTTAGAATGTATGCCCCACAGATAAGGGGGGACTACTGGATACAGATTTTAGAGATTACTAAAACTCCCAACATCAGCCTGCTATTGAGACAAGACTAATAAAATGAAAGTGCCAAATACTCAAAGGCAGAGAACAGTTGAGATGGAAAGTTGTTTATATATTTCAGATACTAGTCTCTGTCAGATATTATATTAAGCCAGAAATTGCAGTGGATCTTCTATTCCCTTCCTCCAGTCAGACTACCTTCCTTTTTTTCCCATCTGCAACCCATTCTTATCTGTTGAACTCAAACAAATGGCCCTGCCACTGAAGGAGCATCACCTGAGCTTCTAAACTGAAATTACTCTGACCTCTCCTCCTGCTATGCTTCACAGCCCACTGCCTATATATCAACAACAGCACTTGACACATTTTTTGCAGCTCTAAACATCTGTCTCCATAACTTGTATCCTCCAGAGCTTCTAAAACAAAGCTTGGCACATGGCAAGTGCTCAAAAACTGCTCCTGAATAAATCTATCCCATCCAAGGAAGGAGGGCCTCTGAGACAGGCAATGATGAAACTCAGAAAGGAGCAATGGACACAAAAATTAACTCAAAATGGATTAAAGACTTGAACATAAGTAAGACCTGAAACCATAAAACTCCTAGAAGAAAACATAGGCAGTGACCTCCTGACATAGGTCTAGGAGATGATTTTTTGAACCTGACAGCAAAAGCAACAAAAGCAAAAATAAACAAGTGGGACTACATTTAACTAAAAAGCTTCTGCACAGCAAAGGAAACCAACAAAATGAAAAGGCAACCTATGAACAGGAGAAAATATGTGCAAACCATATATCTGATAGGGGTTAATATCCAAAATATATAAAGAAGTCATACAACTCAATAGCAAAAAAATCCCAAACAATTCAATTAAAAAATAAGAAGATCTGAACAGACATTTTTCCATAGACAGATGGCCAACAGGCACGTGAAAAGATGCTCAACATCACTAATCATAGGGAAATGCAAATCAAAACCACAATGAGATATCACCTCACACTGATTAGAATGGCTATTATCAAAAAGACAAGAAATAAGGTGTTGGTAAGGATGTGGAGAAAAGGGAACCCTTGTGCAATGTTGATGGACATGTAAATTGGTACACCCACCATGGAAAACAGTATGGTGGTTCCTCAAAAAATTAAAAAGAGAACTACCATGTGATCCAGGAATTCCAAAGAAAATGAAAACACTTGGTATTTAACCAAAGAATATGAAAACACTAACTAGAAAAGATATATGCACCCCTATGTGCATTGCAGCATTATTTATAATAGCCAAGATACTGAAGAAAGCTTAAGTGTCCACTGATGGCTGAATGGATAAAGAAAATGTGATTGATACATACACACACACACACACAGAAGAATGTTAATTCAGCCATAAAAAAAGAAGGAAATCTTGCGATTTGTGACAACATTGATGGACCTCGAGAGCATTATGCTAAGTGAAATAAGTCAGACAAATAAACACAAATACAGTATAATCTCACTTATATCTAAAATCTAAAAAAAAGAAACCACACACACAAAAACAAATAAACCAAGCTCCCAGTTGAGAACAGGTTGGTGGTTGCTAGAGGCAGGGGTAGGGAGTGAGAGAAATAGGTGAAGGTACAAACTTCCAGTTATAAAATAAGTCATGGGAATGTAATGTACAGCATGGTGACTAGAGTTAACAATACTGTACTGCATATTTGACTGAGAGTAAATCAAAAGTTCTCATTGGAAGAAAAAAAAATTTTGTAATTATGAAAGGGAACGGTTGTTAACTAGACTTCTTGTGGTGATCATTAATGCAATGTATGCAAATATCAAATCATTATTTGTATACCTGAAACTAATTTGTTATATGTCAATTATACTTCAATAAAAAACATTTTTTTAATTAAAAAAGAAGAAAGGAGCAATAGATTCGAGAATTATGAGATGTGTTAATTGGAAATATGTTAGAAAGAATTAAGATTGGTGGAAATGGTTTCATATTTTACCTATTTTGAGAAATCATCTGTTTTATTTAAATCCTTCCCAGCATGGTCCATTTTAAAATATACTGCTCTGTAAAGCTCTGTAGCTGCTGTTCCTAAACCTGCCTCACTTACTTTTACAGATGTCTTTGGTCCCCTGTGCAGGGCGATCATCCCGTGTCTCCAGGCCCCAAGGCAAATCCCCTCTCTCCAGAAGTGAGACCAACGCAGGTTTGGGAACTGGGTATCCTGAAAAGGGGTAGAAAATGGCACCTTTCAGTCGTGTTTCTGCTGTGTCGAAAGAAGGAAAAGCTCAGGAGTCTCAGTGAGAATAAAACAGATCCACAGGATAGGGCTCAGGACTGGGGAAAGCCAAGGCTTTTGCTCAAGTGGAAACTGAGCATTTGTGACCTCTTCCTAAAACAACACGTAAGAGTACGTAAGTTAGTGATCCTGCAGGACATATGCAAACACAGGGAAGGGGTCATACCCTTCCCTAGACTATGGGGAGACAGCAACAAGCTGAGAACTTATCTGGCAACGGATGCTACTTATTCCTTACTGTGCAGAGCCCCTGAGAGGACAGACCATACTCTTACCAGGCGACAGCAATTCCCTATATTGAGACCAAACTGACCCGAGACTTGTCCCTACCCAGCAAGCTCTCAAGTGGGTCATTTGGTCTCAGTCCCAGAACCATCAGTGAAGGATACAAGAGATGACTCCTCCCTTTCCACACCACACCTCCGGCTGATAAGGAGGAAAAAAGGAAGGAAATGGGAAAGCATAGATCTGAGTCCCAGGAGAAAAGTGGCCTTACCCAGAGACGTCAAGTTCCCATAAATCTCCAGCATCACACTTCTGTACAGGGCCCTCTGTGCAGGAGAAAGGCCAGCCCATTCTGTCTGGGTGAAGTATACAGCCACGTCCTCAAAGGTCACCACCTCCTAAAACAAGAGGTTCCTGCTGCCCCAGAGCCAATTCTCTGGCTCAGGGCCAGAGTGTGGGGTACAGGGGACAGTATGAGGGAGGGGTCTTATTAAGGATGAGTAATGAGAAAACATGAAAGAACTGAGTGTTAAATGACTATTGCTACAACCAAAAATCTGGAACTTCTCTCACTACCAGAAGAGTTTCCATTTGGACACAAAATTTAAGTGTCATAAAACACAACACATTTTGAAAACCCTGGAAAGTCTCCCATTAATTAATATTCCTAGAGCAAAATCTCTTTGATTTTATAAAACTTTGTCTTTTATTGTTGCACCTACAAGGAAACAATTAGTTTCAGTCTCTCCAGACACCACTCAGAGGTGGCATCTCAGGACTGACCTGTTCCCCCTTCACTGTCCCAAGTGCCCAGTCAATCCATCTTTTCCCCACACGTGCTCATTCTACCCTAAACCTCAAGTCCACATGACAGGAACAGAGTCACATTTTGCCCTGATGACTGGTCTCATCCAACCCTCTTCTGTTGCTTGAAGAAGGGGTTGTACAGCTTGTGCTCAAGAATGTCCAGTAGAGAGAGCTCAGTGCTGCCGGGGGCAGTCTATTCTGCTTCCTGATGCGTTTTCCTGGGAGAAGATGCTTCTGGAATCAAATTGCTGCTGGGTAGTTCTTTTAGCTGCTTTTCTTTATACCTCCAAGACAATCTGTAATTGTTTCTGCCAACTAAGGCTCATGCTTTTTTAATAGTCACCCTTTCCCTTCCCTGATGGTCCCAACTCTACCTTCCCAGAGAGCTCAGGATCTGGTTTATAAAACTCTTATTCATTCCCCAGACTTTGGTATCAAACCTGGTTACCTGAATGTGCAGTGAATATCCTGCCACCTTCCAACACCTCAACTGATTCTGCAGATCTCCCCAGCACTGCCTCAGACTCCCTGGGGGACCTAACACATCTGACCCATCTAACACCAAACGCATCCCCCCTTCCTGCCCCCTGCCAAACTGACTTTATTTTCAATTCACATAACTAACTGACACAGTGAGTGACAGTGTTGTTTCTCAGTTAACTGCGAATTTCATCCCAGTCTCCTAAGTTAGAAAATTGAAATTCATACTAGACTAACTTGCCCTAGTCTTTACTCATTTCCGATAAATAGTCAGTAATCAAATCCTGCCAATTTTATTGTCTAAATGTTTCTGGAATCTGACTCCTCTTCACTATGGTACAATCAGTACAGTAGTACGGGCTGGGGATACTTAACTCCAATTCCAGGCCTGTCCTGTTCTGAATCCATCCTCAGCCAGCCATACAATCAACAACTTAAAATGACAAACTGACTCAGTCAACTGAATGACTTCCTTGAATGAGTCACCACTAACTACAACAGTGGTTCTCCAAGTGTGGTTCCCCAGAGCAGCAGCAGGATCACCTAGGAACTTGTTGCAAAGGCAAATTCACAGGCCCCATCCGAAAGCAATTTGTGCTTCCATAAGTCCTCCAGGTGATTCTGACGCACACTGAAGTCTGAGAACCCTGGACTACAGGATAAAATCCGAGCTCAGGAAACCAAGCTCTATCAGGTAACAGTTGGTGATGGGAAAGCACAAGACTGTAGACAGAGAAACTAGCTGGGAAACTCTGCAAACAAAATCCCAGAAAAGGAATGACAAACCCTGAATGAGGGCAATATAAAAGATGGGACAAGTGGGAGAGATAGTAGGCAGAAGCAATGAGACTTGGTAACTCTCTGAAAGTGGTATCAAGGGGGAAGAGAGTCAACAATTACTCAGCAACCTAAAAACTGAGTGGTCAGGATTGCGACACGGTGATACCAATAACTCACTAACAACTTACAGAAGATCAGAAGAGGACGGGAGCAACAAGAAAGACAATGTCTTTGTGAGATAGTAGGCAGAAGGACCTGCCAGACACCAGAAATCCAGGATTGGGACTTAGGATATAGTTCATAGATGCTAAGTTACTGGATAAATAAGTCCCAGGAAGAAGGAAATGGTTAAGGAACACCCAGCAACTCATCAGTCTCAAAAAGTGAAATCAACTCAAGAAATCAATTTCCCTGTCCCACAAATGTAAGGTACTTAATGTTCACCTCACAGATGAAGTTAAGGTGCAAAGAGGTTAAGTGACTGGCTCAAGGCCACAAAGCCACTGAGGCTTTATGTGATCCCTCACTTCAGGTGTTCTGTCCTAGTGCAGATTTTTCCTATTATAGCCCCCTGCCTTGATTAGCCAACAGCACTGACCTCAAGGAAAATATATTTTCCCTGATTCTGAAGCCAACTTCTTTAATAAATGGGACAAGCCCACCTTTTCTTGTCTTCTTCCTGCCATTGCTCTGCCCCTACTTCCCAAGAACCTTGTGACCTCGCTAATCTCGATTACTCTCACTGTGTAATCAATACCTACAGCACCAGCCTGAGTCCTTCATTCTCACAGGTCCCTCTGTAGGAGGAACCAGTGAACCTGGGAACCATCTAGCTCAACAGAGATCCTCAGAGTGCAGGAGCCTAGGCTTCTGCTGCCCAGGACACTCTCTCCAGCCATCACTTGCTGGGCTTCTGGCTGTTCAATCCCTCATCATCAGCTTTCCCTGGCACCCAGTCCTACTGAAGAGAATCAACAAGGGTTTTCCTACTGCTTTGGTTCTAAGACTTTTGCCAGAATCATCTCTCTCATCCCCCATTTCCTTCAAATCAGATCTCTCCAAGGCTGACGTGAGGGAATCACAGCTCACCTGGTGCCAGGCTCTCAGGGGCATGACAGCCATCACCTGGGCTTCCTCTCAATGAAGGGCAGGAGCTGAGGGAAGAAGCAAAGAGAAACACGAGTGAGCCCGACCCAGACAAAGGCTCTCCTTTAAAACAACAAACTTGCCAGTAACAGTAGCAATCATTTACTAAATGCCACTGGGTAACTGGTGTATGAATATTTCCTCTTTTAATCCACACTATGCCATGAAGTTTGAATTCTGAAGAAACTGAGAATTTGAAAAGTAAGTAACTTGCCCTCAGCACCATAGGCTGTACTCACCAACATCATGCAATGCTGCCTGTTCTAAGACATGAGTACAGGGGAACATGAATACACAAAGAGCAAAACAAGCAAAAGACACCAGAAAACTCAAAGCAAACCCTAACAAGAGGAAATCCAGACCTTCATTTTTAAAAATAAAATTTTACTGAGACACATAAAAGGTAAAAAAAAATAGAAATATGTTTTTGGAGGAAAAATACATATTCTCTCAATCTCCACAATAATCCTTTGAACCTTTTCTTTTTTCCAAATAAGAAAACAAGTCTAAGACAATAATTTTCTCTACCAAGGTCAGTCACCCAGTGGAAACCAAGCTCTATCCACCTAGTGGATGGATGAACTTGGATCCCAAACCAGGTAAGCCAGATTCTAGAGGCCAAGCTTTTAATAACTACATCAAAGTGCTTCCAATAGTAATCCCAACAGGATTTTTTTTTTTTTAGAACTTGATAAAGTGATTCTAAGATTAATATGGAAAAATAGGTAAAAGTAGCCCCCAAAAAATCAGAAAAAGAATCTTAGAGTAGGGTTTCCTTTTCTTGGATCTTGGGGCAGGCATCCTTTTTGATCATCACCCCACTCTACACCCAGTGATAACCAGAAACAAATTAGCAAAGGACCCTGAAGAGGCCACACAACATGCCAAAAGGTCTGGGTTATTACTTTAATTATATCATCCCCTACAGACACTTTGCATTCTTGTTAATCAGTCATATTCTACCAAAAAGCCAGCATCTTCCGAAACTCATTGCATGCTGCAATTTCCTGCTAGCCTCATCTTGTGCCACCCTCCTGCTTTCTATTAGTTTAGCCACACTGGTCTTTCAGTTTTTCTACTGTGCTAATTCAGGATCTTTGTACCTACTGTTCCTCTGCATGAACCACTCTTCTCCAACCTTAGAACCTTTGGAACTGACAGTCTCTGTGTGCAATACTCTCCAGCAGCCTGACCTCTCTTCATCTAGGTAACTGCCTGCTCACCCTTCAGATCACCGCCTGTCTCCACAGATCAGGTCGGGGGCCCTGGGTTACACACTCCACTAGCACTGTATTCCCTTTCTTGTATACCACCTCTCCCAGTTTGAGATAATACACTGATGTATGTTTTCTTCATCCCACAAACATTTATCACATATTTATTTCATTCCAGGCCAAGCGTGAGACACAGGAGATAACAGTGGAGAGAGAAAGGTTTGATCTGTTCCATCATGGTGCTTAGACTAAAGAAATCAAAGATTCTCAGTTAGCTTTAAGACCACAATCGTGATTAGTGCCAGGGAGAATTTATCCTAGATGGGGAGGCTTAAGAATAGGAATTAACTAGGCTGAAAGAAAAATCTTTCCGAAAGTAACAGCATGTGCAAAGACAGGTTCTCGAAATGAAAGTCCAAGAAGACTGTAGCATAGCCAAGGGAAGTGTGCTGAACACGAGGGTGAAGAAGTTGCAAGAGGCCAAGTCCCGCATGGCCTCTGCACGTCAAGGACTTCATCTTCAACCTAAAAGCAAAAGACCGCAACTACAGGGTTCGGAGCAGGTGGAGTGAAACGATCGCACTGGATTAATGGGGGGCTTTCCATTAAACCGAAAGCTCCCTGGGGGAGGGGCCCACGGCCGTCTCATTCGCAGCTACATCCTGGGAACCTACAAGAGCAACTGGCATTTCGCTGCTCAGTAAGTAGCTGTTGGCCCAGGGAACAGGGGAGGCTGCGGCTGTGTTGGGTCAAAGGGCGCCTCCTTTCCATACCCAGCCTCCATTTCCTAAGGCGGCCGCAGCGGGCTGGGGAAAAGGCGCCAGGGCGGGCTGGACTGCCCGGCCGGCGCCCTCGCTCCCCGGATCCGGTGGCGCCGCCCGACTCCCTCCACCTCGGCATCAGGGACTAAGGCGACACCCTCCTCCAGGGGAGTGAAGAACGAGACCCCAACACCTTTGCTGCGGCCGCAAACCCACAACACTCACCTCGAGAAAGGCGCAATGTACGGCGTGACCGGAAGTGCGTCACTACGTCGGCTGCGGCGCCCAAGCTTCACGAGCTTCCTCTCTAGGAAGCCAGAACGCACCTCTCTGTGGACTCTGGCTTTGCTCCCCCTGGCGTACGTTTTTAACCGCGGACCTAGAATAGAAAAAGCTTATCCTTGTTTAAGCTAACCTCTAGCTGAAACTTAGCATTTCCTTCAATTATATGTTGGCAAAAACCACAGTAGTATCAGCAGTGCCTTGCGACTTTGTCAGCAATAGAAATCATAGATGTTTTTATATCACATTGCAATTGATGAAGTTATAGTGGAACTTAAGTATCATGCATGGTCACTTTTGCCTTGGCTGACAAAAAAAGTAAAGTTAACGTAATGTTTTGTTGCAGTACCTATACTGACTACATTTGATGTGATTATCTCCTTGCTGCTGAAAACATACTTAATGGTGAGAGAACGCCTTCCCTGTAAGGTTGGCAACAAGGCAGGTATGTCATCTCTTCCCACTACTATTCAACATCCTCCTGGGAGTCCTAGCAAGTGCAAGAAGGCCAGAAAAAGAAATAAAAGGCATAGAGATTGGAAATAAAGAAATAAAACTGTTACTATTTGCAGAGGACATGATTGTCTACACACAAAAAATCCCAAAGAATCTACAGAACTTCTAGAACTAACAGTGAGTTTAGCAAGGTTGAAACAGGAGGGAAGGGGGCAGGGCACAACCTTTAAAGGAATGACAGCCGTTGAGGATCCGACATAAACTGGTTAGAACCAACTAGGTCCGGACTTACCTGACCGGCCAGTGGTTGAGACTCTATGCCCCCATTGCAGGGGGCATGGGTTCGACCCCTGGTGGGGGAGCTAAGATTCCGCATGCCTCAAAGAGTGGGAAGGAAAAAAAAAAAAAAAACCAACTAGGTCCAAGATAGCAGAAGATTCAACTTCCAGTAAACCTTGCGTCTCATTATACGCTCATTGTAACACACTGGCATATGCTAATGACACACCCGCAGGTGCCATGACAGTTCCAAGGCTAACCCTAAAAGGCCAAAAAGTGGGCGGTGGCCCAACTCCTGGAAATCCCCACCCCCTTCTCCAAGATAGTTGAAATAATACTCCCAGTCATTAGCCTATGAAATTACCCAGCCCATAAAAACTAACCACCCCATATTTCAGGGCGTCTCGCCTGCTGAGATGGCCCATACTCTCTCTGTGGAGTGTGTATTTCTCTCAATAAATCTACTTCGCCTCTCGCTGAATTCCTTCCGCGCAGAGACATAAAGCACCTAAACTTCAGTAGGTCCTGAGACAAGGTGTGTGATTTTTATTAAAAGACAGTGGGTCAAGTCCCAAACTCAGTTGTGTGGCTTCAAGGTCACAGAGTTAAAGGTGCAAAAAAGATCAATTGTTGGAAACCAAAATTTCCAGCAACCTTAATAAATTTTTAAAAACAGTACCATTTATAACAGCATAAAAAACATGAAATACTTAATGCTTAACAAAATATGTACAAGATATGCATGCTGAAACTATAAAATAATGACAAAAGAGATGAATGTATACCTAATAAATTGAGATACTGTGTTCATTGATTGAAAAACTCAATATTATTAAGATGTCAGTTATCCCCCAAATTGCTCTATATATTCAAAGCAAGCCAATCAAAATCCCAGCAAGACCTTTGTAGAAATCAATAAGCTGATTCAATTGCATGTCAATCATTTAACAGAGCTGAAAAAAAGCAGTGGAGAAAGGAGGGATTTTTCAATAAATTATGCTGGAACATTTGGATATCCCAATAGAAAAATAAAATTCTTACTTCACACCATCACTAAAATAAATTCCAGGTGGACAAAAAATCTAATTGCAACAAATCTACATCTTTGATGAGAAAGTATGGGCAGTATGATTTCTACAGATGTGTTAATCCTGTCTGCCCACACATCTGATGCCTGAACCCTGTAATGGATACCTCAACATGGGGCTGCTCAAGCTACAGTCCAGCATCCCCGGCAGATGGACGTGGTGCCTTCAGAGGCATCTCGCATGGCCTCCCTGTACATGTTTGTACCCACTTGCCACCAACCTTGCCATAATGCCCAGTGGCACTGATTACCTCTTCATGTCCTGTGTTGTCTCCTATGACTGCCCCTCCTGCCCTTCTGCAAGCCAAGGAAAAAGGCCTCAGGAGAAATCAAACCTGCTAACACCTTGATTTTGAACTTCCAGCCCCCAGAATTGTGAGAAAATAAATTTCCGTTGTTTAAGCCTCACAGTCTGTGGTATTTGTTATGGCAGTACATGCAAACTACTTTAGACATATAAAGTTAAGACATGTTGGCAGTGTCAGAGGCTGCTAGTTGCCTGTACAAACATCTATTTGTCCCTCTTATTTAGTAACAGAAAAATGCATCAGGGGTTGGCACCTTGTCTCTCACCCAAGGACATTTCTTGCCATCCTTGTAAGTCTGTGGGTCTCCCAGGACTAAGTTCTGCACAGTGAAGTGGAAGTGTTCTCAGTACTTACAGGATATTTCCTTGAAAGGAAGTTGACATGCTCTTCTTCTTTTCCTCCATCCTGCATCCTGGAATGGCTGGAGCTCTAGCTGTTGCTTTAGACTATGAGGATATTGCCCCATCTGATGGATGGCAGTGCGGTGAACTGGAAGGAGGCAGGATTCCCGCTGCCAGTGTGCAGCTGCCTATCTCCAGATCTCTTTTATTTTTTTACATATATTTTTTAATTAATTAATTAATTAATTAATTAATTAATTTTTTGGCTGCCTTGGGTCTTCATTGCTGCGCGCCGGCTTTCTCTAGTTGAGGCGAGGGGGGCTACTCTTCATTGCGGTGCCCGGGCTTCTTATTGCGGTGGCTTCTCTTGTTGCAGAGCACAGGCTCTAGGCGCGTGGGCTTCTCTTGTTGCAGAGCACAGGCTCTAGGCGCGTGGGCTTCAGTAGTTGTGGCACGTGGGCTCAGTAGGTGTGGTGCATGGGCTTAGTTGCCGCGGCGTGTGGGATCTTCCCAGAGCAGGGCTCGAATCCGTGTCCCCTGCATTGGCAGGCAGATTTCCAACCACTGCGCCACCAGGGAAGTCCCCAGATCTCTTTTAAAAAAAGGAAAAATCAACTCCAGTCTTATTTTAAGCTCTATTATTTTGGATTTTCAATTATGTGCGCTTGAACCTAACCAAGCCTGATCCAAAGACAGTAAGTCAGTTAGAGGGGGACTCCAGCAGTGGTACCTAGGTCACATATCATGGATAATCTGCTAGATACTCAAGTTCAGGAAGATGGAGCTACTCCGGTACGTTAGAGATAAAAGACACATTGGGGGTCCAGCTCAGGCACCTACTATGAAGGTACTACTTTCAAATAGTTGTAGCAACAAAAATGCCAGTGCCACGCAGCCACTAAGCCTTACTGGGGAATCTAGGAACCAGGTCCTCTGCCTCCTAGAGCTGTATTTTCAACTTCTGCACATGCTACCTCCCTGACAACAGCAGTTTTGAGACTGTCAAACACACAATGAGCCACTCTGTACTAGATATGCCTCACTGTTTTATCTCAACCCATTCACCGCCCCCTTTTCTCCAAAGCCAATATACAGCCTCCCTTTGCCTTGACCTGATCCCCAGTGTCTTCCATTCACAAAGAGCATACCAAAGTCACCTCAAATGTGTCTTTTCTGTCACTGAATTACATTTGTTACAGATCTTGCATCCAGCCTTTAGGGCATCACTCTGTGACAGTTAGAGCATGGGCTCTGAAGCCAGACTGCCTGGGTTTGAATCTCTGCTCTTCCATTTACTAGCTGTATCTTTGGGCAACCTACTTAACCTCTCTGTTCCTCACTTTCCTAATTGAAACAAGATAACAGTACTTCAAAGGCTGTTGGGAGTTAGTAAGTTACCGCATTGTGGAGCACCTAGCAGAGATAAGTGCCACAAAATGTTACTGGTTATTAGCATTTATTAAAGAACAGCTATGGCAAATTAAAGACTAGTATTCTGTTGGGGAAGCAACAACAGGAACTAACAAACCTCAACTCAAGTGACTTCAACCATTTCTTCATCTGAATCACTTTGGTTTCAGCAGAATTATAAGTCCACTACTAAAAATGATTCCCCTCCCCGGGCAGGGGTAGATTGCTGTCAAGTACAGAGGAAGTGGTGAAGTCATTTTCTCAGGCCCAGATTTCAGACAACAGGTTAAATCTGGAATTGAAAACTGCCATGACAGTAGATGACAGTACAAGGTGGCATGGGAAGTAACAAGGCACAGGTTGACAGGCATCCAAAGAAGAGAACTTCCTCCTTATTTTTACAAAAACATATCCTCAGTATCTCTTTAGACCAGTGGAAACAATTTTGATTGTTATGAATGAGGGTAGGGGAGAACATCACAAATAGTATCTAGTGGGTAGAGGCCAGTGGGTAGGCTAAACATCCTACAACTCACAGGACAGTGTCCAGCAAAAAAATTATCAGGTCCTAAATGTCAATAGTGCTGCATTTGTAAAATCCTGCTTCAGACTGAGAACCAAAGCCATTTCCTTGGGTGTAAAAGCCCCCTAACCAGATCAAAGGGCAGGGCAAACATGCTATGCCGGGCATTATAATGATAATATCAAGCTTTTGCATGCAAATGTGAGTAATAAAAATCTTCCTATAGGTTTTATAGACAAACAAACTTAGGAATGACAAGGGGCATATTTGAAAATATTTTTTAAAATAAGAAAAATAACTTGGGTACAATGCTAAGCTAATGATTTATAAAAGTCAGTAGGAAATTATAAATTACCAACATTGATTCAAGAAGAAATAGACAATGTAATGGACAATACCAGGAAAGGAATTATTAAAGTAGTGAAAGTTCTACTCTGCTCTACACTACCCCCAACAAAAGCAACTGGTCCAGGCAGCTTTATAGGTGAACTTTTTTCAAATTTCCAAAGAACAGATAATTGCTAGGCTTTTGAAACTGTTCCAAAGCACAGAGAAAGAATAGTCTCCTAACTATTTTTAGCAACGTGGTATAATTCAGGTCCCAAATCTTGACAAAGAGTGAAAAAAATTACAGGCCAATCACACTTATGAATATAGATGCTAATATCCTAAACATATTAATATAATCCAGCAACATTTAAAGAAACTTAACAACACTATACCCAACTAAGATTATGAGAACATAAGTATGACTCAATATTAGGAAAAACATTAATATAATTAACTATATAAATAGGTCAAAAAAGAAATATCATCTTTAACAATCTAAAATAAGATAAAATTCAGCATCCACTTCTATTAGAAACTGAGTAGGAAATAAATACTTAAAAAAAATATTTTCTAATTAATACATTCATCTACCCTACAGAATATTCGATAGAGATTTTGTTTTATAATAACTTGAAATTTTCATTAATGTGCTTAAATTGCTGTAACTTCAAACCATTTAGGATGCCTGAATGTTGACCTGGCTTAATCGAGGGTTAAAGGCTTTCCCACATTCACAACACTTGAGTGGTTGCCTCCGTATGAACCATCAGAATCATAGCTACATCTTTTCCAATACATCACTCACATGAAAGGTTTCTTCATAGTGTGGATTCAATGAAGCTAAATCAAGTTTATGTTAACTCTGAAGGTTCTGAAACATATGAGACATTGAAATGGCTCAATATCAGTAAGGATTCTGTTACAAGTGAAAGAAATCCCAACTTAAAACTATTTAAGCAAAGAATTTAATTTTTTGATTTACATCACTGAAAAATCCAGAGGCAAGTTTAGTTCTCTCCATCTCTGTTTGCAGGGCTGGCTTTCTTCTCAGTCTTCACGTGGGTCAAGGCTAACATCCATGTCCAGCAGAAAAGAATGGCACTTCGTGGTAGGTTTTGCACAGTCAAAGGGTCCATTCTGATTGGATGAATTTGGGTCGCCTGAACCCACCATTGTGGTGGGTGGAAGGAACAGTACAGATGGGCCAGACTAGGCTACATGTTCCACCTTTGCAGTAGGGAATAGAGCCTCACCCAAACCACATGAACTGTTGTGTTGGGGCAGAGTGGTATTTTCCCAAAAAGTAGGGCAGTAATTACCATGAAAATGCGGTAAAAAATGCTGGGAGGCCAAAAGAACCAAGGTCCAGGACAGGCTTCTTTCTAGGGTGGGCATACCCAAGATGATGTAGCTGGGAGGAAGTCCTAAATGTTTTCCCACACTTGCTACACCCATATGGTTTTTCTCCACTGTGGATTCTCTGATGCCGACTTAATGTTGACTTAACAGCAAAAGCTTTGCCGCACTCATTACATTCATAGGGTTTCTCTCCCGTCTGGATTCTGTGATGTATAACAAGGTTCAGAACTACTGGGGAAGCCATTTCCACACCTCTTGCAGAGATTGGGTCTGTCCCCACTGTGGACTCTCTGATGCCTGATCAGACTTTCACTGTTATTAAAGGCTCTTCCACACCCCTCACACTGATAGGGTTTCTCTCCAGTGTGGATTCTCTGATGCTGAATTAATGAAGAATTGCCATTGAAGGATTTCCCACACTCCTCATGTGGATAGAGTTTCTCTCCAGTGTGGACTCTCTGGTGTCGAATATAGTAAGAAAAAAAGATGAAGTATCTCCCACACTCCTCACATCCGAAGGGTTTCCTTGCATAGTGGATTCTCTCATCCTTTCTTTTAATGTTTTTCACTGTGGGGATTTCCTGGTGCTTCTCCAGTTCACATGTTTCTGGAAAGTCAGGTTCTTGAGAAACTCTTCGGCAGTCTACATGATATCATCACCTCTCTTTCTTCAGAAATTCCCTGTGTTGATGTGGGCTTGTTGTCAATGTTGGTCTCAGCATCTGACATAGGAAATGAAAAACACGTCACATGAGAATTGTGACATGTGACACATGAGAATTGTATCAGAAACAACAGAGCACTGAAATTATAAGGTCTTTAGAGATTCCAACCTCCATGTGGCCTGCCAGAAATATGAAGCTATTAAAATGGAAGTGCCAAATGTGACAGAGGCTGAAAATAGTAGCTGTGTTACAAGAAATTAGATTTTGAAACCAGGTCATTACATAAGCTTTTCCAGACCTACATAGGATACATATCCCTAATAATTTGTGACTTCATAGTACTTAAATGCCTGAAATGCTCAAGGTGGAAGAGGCATTCCCTGATGGCTTACAAGAGTTGAGTGAATGCCCTAAAATGGTTAAAAACTATCGAGTCTATGTGCTGTTGTCAGACTCAAAAGTGTATGCTGGATACTTGGAAAGGAAAGAGCATAGCTTGCTTCAAGACCCAGGAGACTTCCCAGTGCCCCTTTTCACATTGAAGAAAATGAAAACCTAAGGTGAGAAACAAATAGTAACAGATTGTCCGATGGCATTCATATTTCCAAAAACTGGATGATATTTTAACTAAGTTAGTTTAAATTTAATCAATATTTTAATTTGTATTTTAAATTATTTATTAATTAATTTATTTAATTAATTTATTTTTGGCTGCGTCGGGTCTTAGTTGCAGCCTGCAGGGCTTCGTTGAGGCATGCGGGATCTTTCCTAGTGGCGCACGGGTTCTTCATTGCAGTGTGCGGGTTTTCTCTTTAGTTGTGGCGTGCAGGCTCCACAGCGCGTGGGCTCTGTAGTTTCTGGCACGCAGGCTCTCTAGCTGAGGCGTGCGAGCTCAGTAGTTGCAGCGAGTGGGCTCAGTTACCCCGCGGCATGTGGGATCTTAGTTCCCTGACCAGGGATCGAACCCGTGTCCCCTGCATTGTAGGGTGGATTCTTTACCACTGCACCACCAGGGAAGTCACAAAATTTAACCAGTATTTCTAAATTTTTGAGTTGTTAAAAAAATAAATTTTATATTCAAGTGTTGATCTTTATCAATTTGTACACTTTTGTTAATTTGTATTCTAAAATATTAGCTTTTTATATCTTTTGCAAAATAAAACTATGTGCTGAACACCTGCTTTATTTTTCCTTTTCTTTACAAATTAGCTGACCTTGATCTTAAACCACTAGAACATAAGCTCCATGAGAGCAGGGACTTTGTTTTCTTTCCTGCTATCTTGGGTGTCTTGAACAATACCTGGCACATAGTAGACACTAAATAAGTATGATAAATAAATGATTGAATAATTGTTTGTTACTCTGTATAAATAGGCATACAACTCATGCACTGCAATAATAAAATTATTCTGGCTCAAAAATAAGTGTACAATTCCAGACCTGACCTCTCCCCAAGATTACAGAGCTGCATTCTCAACAGTCTGCTATACCCAGGGAGGTGGGTGTCCCAAAGAAACTCAAACTTTGTGGCATTAAGTCTAGTGTCATCTACCATAAAAATTGTTTTTATATCAGGACTCCCCTACGTTACCCAACTCACTGACACTTTTACTAAGCTCTGTCAGTGGTACCAGGACATTTCTCACAATCCTTTTCATCCCTACATCACCCTGTCCCCAAACTTTTGTAGGCCTCCAAAGTTATTAAATGCAATATAATGCCAAGGGAACAGGGGTTTATGCCTTCATTTTCTTCTCAGTCCAATCAAATTACATACTATTTTGAGTTAGTATTTCTAAAACAGAGCCCATTACGGAACTCTGTCACTATGGCAAAGGCACCGTGGTGGGGTCACTGCTCCTGCTCCACACTCTCATTTGACTGCTCTCTCATTTTCTGAATACGTGTTGTCAGGCCCGAGGGCCTCTTCCATCCTGGTCAAGGGGAGTGCTAACCTTCTCTCCTTTCATACAACACGACTGCTCTCTCATTCTCTGTTCCCATGCAGTAAGTTCCCTAGGACAGAACTCTTCAGGTTGGCCATAAACTCTGTGTTCTAGACTTTCCACATGCACCAACAACATTTATGCACGGATGGCTAAGTAAGGGGGCTTAAGGATATGCTCTGTAGTAGAAGAGGGATGTCCAAAGAAATATAATGTGAGCCATAAATGCAAGCTACATATGTAATTTAAATTTTCTGGTATCCACATTAAAAAAGTAAAAAGAAAATGGCAAAATTAATTTTAATAATACATTTCATGTAATATATTTAATATATTTAAATAATATATTTTATTTAACCCAATATATCCAAAATTTTATTTCAACATGAAATCAACATAAAGATTATTAATGAGGTCATTTACATTTTACTTTTTTTTTTTTTTTTTGGCCGTGCGGCATGGCATGTAGGATCTTAGTTCCCTGACCAGGGATGGAACCCACGCCCCCTGCAGTGGAAGCGCAGAGTCTTAACCACTGAACTGCAAGGTAAGTCCCCTCAATTACATTTTTTTATACTAGGTCTTCAAACTCTGGTACTTACAGCATCTCTCAATCTGAATCAGCCCCACTTCAAGTGCTTAAGAGTTTAAGAGCTTTAATAAGCACATGTAGCTAGTGACTACCATGATAACAGCACAAAAGTAGAGAAAAGAAAATCTTGTTAGGTTTTCAGTCCTAAGCCCTATGCTTTTGAATGCTAACTAAGAAAGTCAGAAGAATGAATGCTTGAAGGAGAGACCCAGAAATATCCATTCTTTTTTTTTTTTTTTTTTTGCTGACAAAGCAAAAGACTTTATCGGGAAGGGGGCGCCCGGGCAGAGAGCAGCTGGGTAAGGGAACCCAGGAGAACTGCTCTGCCACGTGGCTCACAGCCTCAGGGTTTATCAGAAATATCCATTCTTACAACAGAAGCTAACACAGTATTGTGAAGCAATTATACTCCAATAAAGATCTATTTTAAAAAATATATCCTTTTTTAAAAAAATAAATTTATTTATTTATTTTAATTTTTGGCTGCGTTGGGTCTTCGTTGCTGTGCGTGGGCTTTCTCTAGTTGTGGCGAGTGGGGGCTACTCTTCATTGCAGTGCACCAGCTTCTCATTGCAGTGGCTTCTCTTGTTGTGGAGCATGGGCTCTAGGCACGCGGGCTTCAATAGTTGTGGCCCGCGGGCTCTAGAGTGCAGGCTCAGTAGTTGTGGTGCACGGGCTTAGTTGCTCCGCAGCAAGTGGAATCTTCCTGGACCAGGGCTCGAACCCGTGTCCCCTGCGTTGGCAGGCAGATTCTTAACCACTGCGCCACGAGGGAAATCCGTCTGAAGTGTAATTATTTCTAAGAACTTGCTTGTTTGGTCAGCAGCATTCCATAGCAGGGAGATGACCTTGCAGGGTGGTTACAGAAGTAGGAAATATGTCATAGATCACTGCACAGTCAAGAATGAATGTGCAGGGACTTCCCTGGTTGTGCAGTGGTTAAGAATCCACCTGCCCATTCAGGGGACACGGGTTCGAGCCCTGGTCCGGGAAGATCCCACATGCCGTGGAGCAACTAAGCCCGTGAGCCACAACTACTGAAGGCCACATGCCTAGAGCCTGTGCTCTGCAACAAGAGAAGCCACTGCAATGAGAAGCCCGTGTACCGCAATGAAGAGTCGCTCCCGCTCGCCGCAACTAGAGAAAGCCCGTGCGCAGCAACGAAGACCCAAAGCAGCCTAAAAAAAAGAAAAAGAAAAAAAAAGAGTCATGTACCACAGTGTTCACTGCAGCTCTATTTACAATAGCCAGGACATGGAAGCAACCTAAGTGTCCATCCACAGATGAATGGATAAAGAAGATGTGGCACATATATACAATGGAATGTTACTCAGCCATAAAAAGAAACGAAATTGAGTTATTTGTAGTGAGGTGGATGGACCTAGAGTCTGTCATACAGACTGAAGTAAGTCAGAAAGAGAAAAACAAATACTGTATGGAACACATATATATGAAATCTAAAAAAAAGAAAAAAAAATGGTCAGAAGAACCTAGGGGCAAGACGGGAATAAAGATGCAGACCTACTAGAGAATGGACTTGAGGATACAGGGAGGGGGAAGGGTAAGCTGGGACAGAGTGAGAGAGTGGCATGGACATATATACACTACCAAACGTAAAATAGATAGCTAGTGGGAAGCAGCCGCATAGCACAGGGAGATCAGCTCGGTGCTTTGTGACCACCTAGAGTGGTGGGATAGGAAGGGTGGGAGGGAGGGAGATGCAAGAGGGAAGAGATATGGGGACATATGTATATGTATAACTGATTCACTTTGTTATAAAGCAGAAACTAACACACCATTGTAAAGCAATTATACTCCAATAAAGATGTTAAAAAAAAAATAGATCATCTACAAGGGCCTACTGTATAGCACAGGGAACTCTACTCAATACTCTGTAATAATCTATATGGGAAAAGAATCTGAAAAAGAATGGATATATGTATATGTATAACTGAATCACTTTGCTCTACACCTGAAGCTAACACAACACTGTAGATCAACTCTACTCCAATATAAAATAAAAATTAAATTAAAAATTAAAAAAAAAAGTAAGCTGCAGAAGAAAACATCAAGTATATTATTTATATACATTCAAAACATGTAAAATAATGTTATGATGTTTATGGAAATAACCATATATAACAAGTTTAAAAGCATCTATGAGCATGAATAACACCAAATTCATATGGTAACCACCTCTGGAACCACAGAGAGATAAATGCAATTCAAAAGATGTATACAGGGGACTTCAGTTCCATCTGTAATGCTTTAGTTCTAAAAAACACATGGAACAGCCATGACAAAATGGTCAGATACGATAAAGCTGAGGGGAGGTACATGGGTGTTGGTTATTCTCTTAATTTTTCTACACCTGAAGTATTTTAAAGAACTTTAAAAAAATCTCAATAGTTCCACTAGTAGAATAAAACCAGGAGAAATATCTTTTAAAAAATTGAGAAAAGAGCGGGACTTCCCTGGCAGTCCAGTGGTTAAAAACTTCACCTTCCAATTCAGGGGGTGCAGGTTCAATCCCTGGTCAGGGATTGAAATCCCACATGCCTTGAGGCCAAAAAATCCCACATGCCTTGAGGCCAAAAAACATAAAACAGAAGCAATATTGTAACAAATTCAATAAAGATTTTAAAAATGGTCCACATCAAAAAAATCTTTAACAGAAATTGATAAAAGAGCAAAGAAAGCAAAAGGGACAAAATAGGACACAAGTAATCATTAAAAACTAAAAGCATTCAAGATGACAGATGTCAGACCAAAATTTATCACAATAAATGTAAGTTGGTTAAAATATTCTTAAATGCATCAATACAGGAAATATATGAAACATACTCTGCCTAGATGATTGGGCTACTTTCCATAAATGCAAGGGTAAATAAGCCTGTGAATAAGGAGATTGCCTTTACCTAGACATCCCTCACAAACCAGAGAGCTTCTGTTTCTAATTACCTGGAGAGCCCTTGTTCTTTTCACTGAGGACAAGACCCCATATACTCATGAAGTACACTATCCTAAACAGAAATTTCTAAATTACTAATGCAACAAATTAAAATATTAGTGAGGTCTCACTAATCATTTTCCTATATTCCATATACAATATGTGTTTTCCTGATATTTCTTGCCAAAGCCCAGGAATCATTAAAGACTTTGGGGAACAATAACTTCTGTGTTACATGTGGTGTACCAAACCGCTGGGTTTGGACGCTCCAAAACGACACGTCCACAGCCTTGGTTAAAGCCTCAGCTTTCAGTGACAGAACCCAGGGGGCTGTTCTGTCTCTCAGGGCCAGGAGGTTTCCTCATTCTAAAACTCTGCACGGCCTCCTCGCCTCTTTCCCTCTCATGCAGGGCAGTGCCATCTGCACACACTTCCCTTGAGCTCCCCATCCCCAGGCTGCTCTCTTTCCAGCTCAGGCTGCAGTAGTGGAGCTTGCAGCTGTGTGGCCTCCGACAGAGGGGTCGGGGTTGGGGAAGCTAGCGCAGGTTCGAGGCAGAGACCCAGAGGTGGGAACTGCTGCACGGGGAGGCCCTCCACCAGGAGCTTTGAGGCTGGCACCCTCCCTGGTGTCTCCCTTCGAGCTTGGACGGCCTCAAGCACTACCCGGCTCAAGGGATGCGGAATGAATCACACGCATGAGAAAATCAAGGTTCAGGGAGTTTTAATAAGGCCACAGTAATCATATACTGGGATCAGAAGAGGGGAGAAATGAACAATTTCAAACACTTGAAGGCTTCCCTCGGTCCTGAATATTAAATAGAACACCTGAATGTCAGCTACATTTTTCACAGCACAATGGTGACATCTAGTGTTAGCTGGGTAAATCTCAGCCTTGCAATTGACCTGAAATTCAGAGAGAGAGTCTTGGTGCCTCCTTTCGCCTCAGGATTCTCACCTTGGCTTCCTGCAGGGCCAAGAAATTTGTTTTTGTTTTTTTCCAATTTCTAACTTGCCTTTTAATTTTCTTAACAATTGCTCTTTTATTTTTCACACTGTTGAAGTAAAATTGATGTACAATAGACTGGACATTTAAATTTTTTTAATTGAAATATATTTGACATAACATTGTGTACACTTAAGGTGTACAACATGCTAATTTGATACATTTATATATTGTCATATGATTGCCATTGTAGTGATGATTTGCTCCTCTTCCACATTACATAATTATCCTTTCTTTTTAGTGGCTGGAACAATTAAGTTCTAGTCTCTTAGCAAGTTTGATGAATATTGTTGTCTATATTCACTACACTGGGACTACTCTGGGACTTATTTACTACTTGTTGCAAATTTGTAGCCTTAAACATCTGTCCTATCCTCCCACCCAAATTGGACATTTCTAGGGTGTACAACGTGGTTAATTTTGACCAGCAGAGAACGAAATAGACAAAAATCCCTGTCCTCATAGGCTTGCATTCTTTTTTAAAAAATATTTATTTATTTATTTTTAACTTTGGCTGTGTTGGGTCTAAGTTGTGGCACAGGGGATCTTTCGTCGCGGCATGTGGGCTTCTCTCTAGTTGTGGTGTGTGGGTTTTCTCTCTCTAGTTGTGGCGTGCAGGCTCCAGAGCACGTGAGCTCTGTAGTTACAGCATGCAGGCTCTCTAGTTGTAGCATGCAGACTCAGTTGCCCCTCGGCATGTGGGATCTTAGTTCCCCAACCAGGGATTGAACCCACGTACTCTGCATTGGAAGGCGGATTCTTAACCACTGGACCAGCAGGGAAGTCCTGGCTTGCATTCTTTTTTTTTCCAGCTTGCATTTTTTTTTTTTAAACATCTTTATTGGAGTATAATTGCTCCACAATGGCCGGCTTGCATTCTTAATGGCCAGAATTATGCCACATGGCTACTCCCAACAGCAAAGGAATTTGGAAGGCAAGTTTTTAGCTTTTTGGCTTCCACAATAGAAAGAAAATGGAAAGGGTGTTGTGTGAACCAACTTACAGCTCCTGCCACAGTGGGACTGAGGAGCATGCTAGAAATGTGTAAATGCTTATGCGCACCAGTTAGGTTTAAAGCATGTTTCAAAAGTACTGACATACCTACTTCTTCAGCCAGCCCCATTCATTATTATTATTACTACTGTTAGTATTAACTTAGATGTCTTCTTATTTGATAACATGTAAACAGATCCCCTAGCACAAGACCCTGGCCCGCAAGGGACCTCCATTCAATGGTAGATACTATCTTGGCACCAATAAGGTACCCCCCGATGGTCCTCGAGTGTTGTTTAGACCTTTCATTACCTCAGGTCCCTTTCATTAGCTCACTGTAAAGATTCCTTGTTAAGTTACATGCTCAGCTGGCTTTGCTAACCTCTCATGATGTTCACAGCCTCTTTGTTTTCGAAAGTCCCCTTAACAGAAAGAAACAGATGCTTACTAGATACAATGAATGGAACTGCTCATCTGGCTCAGAAGATACTCATTTTTACTGAATCAATATTAAATCACAGTTTATAAAAACCCACTCCAAAACTCCTGGGACTTTCCACCAGGATACGCTTCCCAAAGTAAATTCCATCAGATCACAGCTCTTAAACTGGAATGCACGTTGGAATCACCTGGGAAGATTTTTTTAAACTATGATGCCTGGGTCTTGCCCCCAAAGCAGTGATTTTCAATTGGGTGATTTGCTCCTTCCACCAGGAAACACTTAGCAATGTCTTTTGGTTGTTACAACTGGGAGAGGGTGCGACTGGTATCTAGTGGGTAGAGCCCAGGGATGGTGCTAAACATCCCACAATGCAGAGAAAGAGAAAGGCCTCCACGGTAAAGAATGTCTGGTCCCAAATGTCAATATGGCCAATGCTGAGAAACCTCATTAAAGATTTGGCTCTCTAGATATGTGTTCACCCTGCGCGTGGGAGTTTTTTTATCAATTAAAAAAATTTTATTTTATATTGGAGCATAGTTGATTAACAATGTTGTGTTAGTTTCAGGTGTACAGCAAAGTGATTCAGTTTACATAACCATGTATCTATTCTTTTTCAAAGTCTTCCCATTGGCATGGGAGTTAAAACCTTCCCAGGTGATTCCATTATGCAGCTAAGTTTGAGGGAAAAAAGCTAGAAACCTGTTGCTACAGAACATTTGCATAAGTGGCTAAATTGCTTTCAACCCTGTGCCATTGAGTTTCAACTGGAAAATTTCCACATCTTCTCAATGGATCATGAGTTGGATTGGAGGTTGAAGGTGGTTGGAAGGAGGAAGAGTTGGTTGCTTTTGTAAGGAGGAACCTAAGTTTCCCACAACATGCTAGAATGGACATCTCCACAAATATAAGTTTTGCTGCTTATTATTCACCTACTTACGAGTTGGCCTCGCTGGTGTAGATCAGAAGGATCATTAACTACAAACAGTCACATCCTGGGAAATTGGCCATTAGGAGTCACACATGGGGGAAGCAAGCTAGCTAATCATTGCCACTGCTCTGGGAGGTGACAGCTTCTTTGGGGGGAACTCCAGGAAGGGCCACTGCAGTTGCACAACTTCAGGGGCACTGTTCACATAGAACACAACACGAATGGTGCTTCCTGGCTCCACAGCCCCCAAAGTAAATTTTTACATTCACCAGATTGCCTAGACTTTTAAGCTAAACCGTTTTAAATACTTTTGCCAAATGAAAATAGCTCTATATATTCTTTTTTTTTTTTTTTAGATTTTTTTTTTGATGTGGACCATTTTTAACATCTTTATTGAATTTGTTACAATATTGCTTCTGTTCTATGTTTTGATTTTTTGGCCGGGAAGCACGTGGGATCTTAGCTCCCTGACCAGGGATCAAACCCACACCCCCTGCATTGGAAGGCAAAGTCTTAACCACTGGACCACCAGGAAAGTCCCTATTCTGATATTTACACTGTCTCAGATAATGCTAAGGAGAATATATTTTATATTATATATATGATATTTGCATGTGTATGTGTGTATATATATAATATAAACAATTTTTAAACAAAAATGGTATCATATTATACATACCAACTGCAACTTGCTTTTTTTTTTTGGCCATGCCATGCGGCTTGCAGGATCTTAGTTCCCCAACCAGGGATTGAACCCGGGCTACGGCAGTGAAAGCGCGGAGTCCTCACCACTGGAGCGGCAGGGAATTCCCTGCAACTTGCTTTTTCATTTAACTCTCTATATTGCCCACTCCACAGGTTCAGACATGTAGCTATGTTATTCCATCTAACAACTACAGAGTATTACATTGTGTGGAACTGATGACCTTAAAGAGTAGTTGCTTATTAAATAAGGGTGGACTGAACACAAGAATTCCTGGAATCCCATAACATGACACTAAAAGTACAACAAGGATAAGAATTTACAAGGACAAGAGAATGAGAAAGGAGATGAAAACCGATGAGAGATGTCAACACAGCGTGAGCAGATGGAAAGAGAGAAAGAAGTGGTAACCAGAGAAAACCAGAAGCCTTGCATGTGACAAGAGTGGGGAGGAGGGTGGCTAGGACACGTGGATAATACCACAAAGCAAACTGATTCACCCAGCAGAAAGGCTCAGGAATCAGGCGTCAGACACTTCGCACAGCAGACACAAGACACAGGGAAGAGGAAAGAGGGAAGAGGTATAGGGACAACTGGACCTATAGATCCCATCCCCATGTATACAGCCCAGAGATTTCTTCCCCCAAACCCTGTAACACAGGAGGTTTATTCTCTGGGGAAAAAAAAATTACAGAGGGCCAGATTGAAGCAGTGGATTTAGAACAAGGAGATGAATGAAAGTCTGCAAACTGTACAGAGAAACACCACAATGCCTCAACTCCTCCTCCCCCACCCCCCCAGATCTATTCTCCCACCTGGCTCTCAAACTCTATCAACCCTGCTTTATACCGTCTGCACAGGAGCTTGGAAGGGCCTTCTTTAGAGGCAAGGAATAAAAGGAATAACACCCAATAAACCTACAGACATCTGTGCTAAGGGTCTATCAACAAAAAATTCAACAGTCTCTCGAATTCTTCTTTACTACAAAGTGTTGGATGTGATTCTAAGGTCCCAAGCATGGCCATGGCTATGTGTAGGTCGAAGGTAATAGAAATATAATGGAAGTAGAGGGAATGCTCTAGAAATAATGATCAAGGATATAGGGGATATTTTATGTTTAAGCTGGGAATCTTAGGAACACAGTGGTGGGGGTAATGAAGAGCTGCTGGAGGATGTCAGACTGAGACGGACAGGAATGAGCGAAAATCAGGACCAGCGACCAGGATGTCTACTTCCTAATTCCCACCAAGGAGACAGTCATCATGGGTCAGAGTGTCACCAGTGCACTTTCCCATTCAGCAAACATCCTGTGTGTACCTACTATGAGCCAAGTTCTGGGTTAGGGAACATATAAAGATATAGACTAAGGTGCTGTTCTTGTCCTCAAAGAACTAACTATTGATCTATACAGAGGATATTGCCAATTGTACAGCTCCCTGCTGTCCTAGGGTAGACATGGGGTCCTGAGACTCTCCTGCTACTTTCACAGATCCCTGCCTAGGCACAACTTTGTGCAGATCCCTCCTCATTTCCTCACTCTCCTCCAGCCTGACACAAAAATGTCCTTCCCTTAGCATTCCTACTCAGTCTGTGAGAACCACAATTCGGCACAGCTGAAGGTCTCTTCTGGCTGTCATGTCAAACTAACAAATAAGCATGGAAAAAGCTCACTATGTGCAAGGGGCTAGCTAACTCTGGCATTCAAATTTCATCATATAGGCTTGGAAGTTGTGCATTTATAATGATGTCTTCAAAATAGAAGAGGGCTAATAAAAAGAAACGAAATTGAGTTATTTGTAGTGACGTAGATGGACCTAGAGTCTCTCATACAGAGTGAAGTAAGTCAGAAAGAGAAAAACAAATACTGTATGGAACACATATATATGAAATCTAAAAAAAAAAAAAGGTTCTGATGAACCTAGGGGCAGGACAGGAATAAAGACACAGATGTAGAGAATGGACGTGAGGACATGGCGAGGGGGAAGGGTAAGGTGGGACGAAGTGAGAGAGTAACACTGAAATATATACACTACCAAATGTAAAACTGATAGCTAGTGGGAAGCAGCTGCACAGCACAGGGAGATCAGCTCAGTGCTTTGCGACCACCTAGAGGGGTGGGATAAGGAGGGTGGGAGGGAGACGCAAGAGGGAGGGGATATGGGGACATACATATGCCTATAGCTGACTCACTTTGTTATACAGCAGAAACTAACACAACACTGTAAAGAAATTATACTCCAATAAAGATGTTAAAAAAAAATAGAGGAGGGCTAATTTAGTAAATAGCAGAGAAAGAAGATTTTTCTTTTCTTTTTATTTTAGATTTGGTTTTCTAGTTGTAGTTTCAGTCTGCACAGACTCTCAAACCACCCCACTGAGAGGGAAGTTTTTAAAATTGCAGTTCTGCCCTTTGAGAAGGTAGAAGGATTCCTCAGACGAATTCTCCCAAAGCCTCGGGGCCATAGCATGATGCTGCTGGAGAACAGTGGCAAAGTCTGAGCAAGAACTTCAGAAACACAACAGCTTAGGGGCTTCCCTGGTGGTGCAGTGGTTAAGAATCTGCTGGCCAATTCAGGGAACACGGGTTTGATTCCTGGTCCAGGAAGATCCCACATGCTGAGAAGCAACTAAGCCAGTGTGCCACAACTACTGAAGCCTGCATGCCTAAAGTCCGTGCTCCACAATGAGAGGAGCCACTGCAATAAGAAGCCCGCGCACCGCAAGGAAGAATAGCCTTCTCTCGCTGCAACTAGGGAAAGCCCACACACAGCAACAAAGACCCAACAAAGCCAAAAATAAAAAAATAAATATTTTTTAAAAATCAGAAGATGAAAGAGGGGGGTGATCTGCTTTATTAAAAAAAAAAAAAAAGAACAGAAATATAGATCAATGGAACAGGATAGAAAACCCAGAGATAAACCCACACACATATGGTCACCTTATCTTTGATAAAGAAGGCAAGAATATACAATGGAGAAAAGACAGCCTCTTCAACAAGTGGTGCTGGGAAAACTGGACAGCTACATGTAAGAGAATGAAATTAGAACACTTCCTAACACCATACACAAAAATAAACTCAAAATGGATTAAAGACCTAAATGTAAGACCAGACACTATAAAACTCTTAGAGGAAAACATAGGAAGAACACTCTATGACATAAATCACAGCAAGATCCTTTTTGACCCACCTCCTAGAGAAATGGAAATAAAAACAAAAAAAAAAAACGGGACCTAATGAAACTTAAAAGCTTTTGCACAGCAAAGGAAACCATAAACAAAATGAAAAGACAACCCTCAGAATGGGAGAAAATATTTGCAAATGAAGCAACTGACAAAGGATTAATCTCCAAAATATACAAGCAGCTCATGCAGCTCAATATCAAAAAAAAAACAAACAACCCAATCCAAAAATGGGCAGAAGACCTAAATAGACATTTCTCCAAGAGGATACACAGATTGCCAACAAACACATGAAAGGATGCTCAACATCACTAATCATTAGAGAAATGCAAATCAAAACTACAATGAGGTATCACCTCACACCAGTCAGAATGGCCATCATCAAAAAATCTACAAACAATAAATGCTGGAGAGGGTGTGGAGAAAAGGGAACCCTCTTGCACTGTTGGTGGGAATGTAAATTGATACAGACACTTTGGAGAACAGTATGGACGTTCCTTAAAAAACTAAAAATAGAACTACCATATGACCCAGCAATCCCACTACTGGGCATATACCCTGAGAAAACCATAATTCAAAAAGAGTCATGTACCAGAATGTTCACTGCAGCTCTATTTACAATAGCCAGGACATGGAAGCCACCTAAGTGTCCATCAACAGATGAATGGATAAAGAAGATGTGGCACATATATACAGTGGAATATTACTCAGCCATAAAAGGAAATGAAACTGAGTTATTTGTAGTGAGGTGGATGGACCTAGAGACTGTCATAGAGAGTGAAATTAAGTCAGAAAGAGAAAAACAAATACCGTATGCTAACACATGTATGTGGAATCTAAAAAAAAAAAGAAAACAAAATGGTTCCGAAGGACCTAGGGGCAGGACAGGAATAAAGACACATACATAGAGAATGGACTTCAGGACACGGGGAGGGGGAAGGGTAAGCTGGGATGAAGTGAGAGAGTGGCAAGGACATATATACATTACCAGATGTAAAACAGCTAGTGGGAAGCAGCCGCATAGCACAGGGAGATCAGCTCAGTGCTTTGTGTCCACCTAGAGGGGTGGGATAGGGAGGGTGGGAGGGAGATGCAAGAGGGAGGGGACATGGGGATATACGTATCTGTATAGCTGATTCACTTTGTTATAAAGCAGAAACACACCATTGTAAAGCAATTATACTTCAATAAAGATGTTAAAAAAAGAAAAGAAAAGAAACACAGCAGTTTAGGCCTAGAGTCATGGGCCATACATTTTTTGTTTGTACACCTCCTAAGGTAATTTTGTGAATACTAGGTAGTTGCAGTTAACAAGCATATTAAAAGATGCTCAACATTGTTACTCGTTAGGAAAATGAAAATGAAAATCACATTGAGATACCACTTCACACCCACTAAGTTAACCATAACTTTTTTCTTTTTCTTTTTCTTTTTTTTGGCAGTTCTATAACTTTACTGGACAATCAGCAGTTAGTTCTCATCCACATTAACTGTCTGTAGATTTTTGAAAGTGGTGACAGGTACACAGGTAACCAATGTATAGAGCTTGTTTGGTGAATCTTCATCTTCATTATGTTTTCTGGACAACCGCACACTGATACAGTATGGGACATTCCTTATTCGTTTGGCCCAGACAGCTTTGTTGAGCCTGGTGTCAACGAGTACATCTGGAGTTCCCATCTCCTTCATGGCAAATTTCCGGATTTCTTTGAGTGCCTGAGGGGCACGCTTCTTGAAACTCACTCCACGATGCGCTTGTGAACATTGATGGTGTATTCTCTGGTCACCACCTTGTTGATGGCAGACCGGACCTTCTTCTTCTTGCCGCCCTTCATTGTGGGAGCCATCCTGCCCGGCCAGGGTTGGAAAGCCCATGACTTTTTTTTTAATGGAAAATAACAAGAGTTGTCAAAGATGTGGAGAAATTGGAACCTTCATACATTTGCTGGTGGATTAAATGTAAAATGTTGCAGTGGCTGTGGAAAAGTTTGGTAGCTCCTCAAAAAGTTAAACAAAATTATCAGCAACTTCACTCCTAGGTATAGAACCAAAAGAATTGAAAATAGGTATTCAAACAAATACTTGTACACCTATGTTCATAATAGCAGCACTATTCATAACAGCCAAAAGGTAGAAACAACCCAAATGTCCATCAGCTGGTGAGTGAATAAGCACAATGTGATATATCCATTCAGTGGAATATTATTCAACCATAAAAGGGACTGAAATACTGATACATGCTACAACTTGGATAAACAGCAAAAACATGTTAAGTGAAAGAAGCTCGACAAGGTTACATACTGTATGATTCCATTTATATGAAACGTCCAGAGTAGTAAATCCATAGAAACAGAAAACAGATTAGTGGTTGCCAGGAGGAGTGATTGCTTAATGGGTGTAGAGTTTCCTTTTTTAAAAATTTTATTTTATTTATTTATTTTTGGCTCCGTTGGGTCTTTGTTGCTGTGCACGAGCTTTTCCCTAGTTGCGGCGAGCAGGGGCTACTCTTCATTGCGGTGATTGCCATGGCTTCTCTTGTTGCAGAGCACGGGCTCTAGAGCGCAGGCTCAGTAGTTGTGGCGCACAGGCTTAGTTGCTCTGTGGCATGTGGGGTCTTCCTGGACCAGGGCTCAAACCTGTATCCCCTGCATTGGTAGGCAGATTCTTAACCATTGCGCCACCAGGGAGGTACCCTAGAGTTTCCTTTTGAGGTGATGAAAATGTCTTGGAAATACAGGTGATGGTTGTGCAACACTGTAAATGTACTAACTGCTACTGAATTATACAGTTTAACGTGGTTAATGGTTAATGTTATGTTTTGTGAATTTTACTCAATAAAAAAATCAATAAAAGAAAAAAAGACCTAAGTAGTCCCCCTACTCGTTTTTAGCTAATATTTAACATTTCTGAAGTTTAAAGAGTTGCAAAGAATGTAACTTCCGGTATATTATATGAGCCTGATGCGCTGCTGCCTGTGCTTAGAGGGCAGCTCTCGGGTATATTATAAATAATGACAATTTAAAATAAAACTGTTAACATCATTCTTTTAAATATATCCATACAGTCCTAATGCTCTAATTGATACCCCATCACCTATTTGTAAAAATACATGAATAAACTCTTCTTTAACTATCAGATGTTTTATCAATTTTTCCAGAGTTGCCACATTATTTTACTTAAAATGTGGCTTTCAACAACCAAAAACCACTTATGAGATATACAAAGAAACCAGAATGTATGGCTCATACACATAGGAAAAAAGAACTATCAGTGTTTTACATCACTCCTTTTTCTCCTTAAAATGATATTGCCATTACATTTCCCCACATATTTTTATCCTTGTGTAATTTTTTATGGTTTTTGTTTTTGTTTTAGTTTCCTGATACCAAAGGTTCCAAATATTAAAAATTTCTTCTGGATTGGGTTGTTATAATTGGTATTAGTATACATTTGATCAAAACAACATAAATATTACAAATTTTGATAAATAATACAAACAATTATTAAACACAAAGAAATTTGTTGAAAATATAGATCTCTTAATAGAATGGATGGGGCTTTTTTTTTTCTGTTTATTCTTGAATTCGTGGATAAATATTACCTCTTGCCAAAATGAAAAAGTTCAGCATAAACCTTTATTTCTTGATTTTTCTTCTACACATTCAAGCACTGTTCACATAAACAAGTAGATGGGAATAGAGAGTTTTGTTATATCAATGTCAGTCAATCAATCCTTTGAAGGTATATGCCAAAACCCACCCAATGGTCAATCATCAAAAGATTAGTTTCAGTGATCTATCTGCTGACAGCTAGATTAGGTATTTCTTCAGTGAGTTTATTTTTTAGATTCATTTATTTATTTATCTTTTAATTTTTGTTATTGATGAGTTCAAGTCTATACAAATGTAAAAGAATAATGAAATGAATCTCTACGTGACCACCATCAAGCTTTCGACAACTTTACCAACCTATGGCCAATCCTGTTTGATCTCTATCGTCCCCCACTATCTGCTCTCCATCCCCCACCCTTCACCACTGCTGGATTACTTTGAAGCAAATGCCAAGTATCATGCCACTTCATCTGTAAATACCTCTATATAGAGCTCTAAAATATAAGGACTCTTTTTAAAACAAACCAGTACACCTAAAAAATGTAAGTCATCCAGTATTCAGGCAACATTCAAATCTCCCCTGGTTGTCTCATACATGCTTTTTGTTTTGTTTTGGTTTGGATTTTAGTGTTGGTTTTTCAAGATCCTAACGATGTCCACGAATTGCTTTTGGCTAATATTTCTCTTGTCTCTTAGTGATAGATTCTTCCTCCTGTTTTTCTTTCCTCTTGTAATTGGTTTGTTGAAAAACTGGGTCATTTGTCTTGTAGGGTTTTCCACATTCTGGATTTTGCTGATTACATCTCCCTGGCCTCTGTATTTCCTGAAAATTGATATTTAGGCCTGGTCAGATTCAGAGTTGATACTTTGCCAAGAATCTTTCATAGGTGGACCAGTGGTTAAGATCCGCCTGCCAACACAGGGGACACAGGTTCGATCTCTGGTCTGGGAAGATCCCACATGCCATGGGGCAACTAAGCCTGTGCACCACAACTACTGAGCCCACGAGCCACAACTACTGAAGCCCACGTGCCTAGAGCCCGTGCTCTGCAACAAGAGAAGCCACTGCAATGAGAAGCCAGTGCACCGCAATGAGAGTCGCTCCCACTCGCTGCAACTAGAGAAAGCCCGCACGCAGCAACGATAGACCCAACGCAGCCTAAAATAAATAAATAAATTTATTTTTTTAAAAAAAAGAAAAAAGAAAGAAAGAATTACACTTCAGGAGAGTTTTGGGGTTTTTTGTTTTTGTTTTTGCTTCCTTTGAAGCAAAGTTTTAATTTATATAGATACAAAAGGTATTACAAAAGAGGTTTCCCTTCCACCCTTTTCCTCCTCCACCCTGTTCCTTTCACCAGAGGTAATCAATGAGAAAGAATTTAAAACATGAAATCTGTTGTAATCCTGTACATGCCTGGGGCAACATGAGATAAACCATTTGAGGCTAATCCATAGCCCAGGAAGTGTTTCGGTATTGTAAAACCTTTGCTACGGAAGACTAAGTGTAGAAAGTTGGAAGCAGGGTCAAGATAAAAAAGGCACAGAAGCAGAGAAGAGGATGAGGGACAAAGAAATGAAATAATGAGTCTGGGAGTGCTGAATTATAGCTACGAGTTATCTGTGAGCCCAAGGCAGGAACAGGAGTTTTCAGAAGTCCACAGAGCAGTTAAGATCAGAATAAATCCAGGTAACCAAGACCAGTCAATGTAGAACCTAGGCATGGAGTCAGGCCCCAAGACTGCCCCTCTTTTCTCAGACTGATTAAAGATCTTGAGCCCCTGCCCTCCAAAACTGCTTCATGGAGAGAGAACCCCTACATTTTAGAGCTGAGAAGAAACTGAGAAATTATCTAACACATCTATTCTCAAGGACTTTGGTCTCAGGGCTGCATAATACTCTTAAAGATACTGAGGACCCCGAAGAGTTTTTGTTTATGTGGGCTACGTCTATCTATATTTACTATATGAAAAATGAACACTGATGAAGTTTTTAAAAATATTTATTAATATATTTTAAAATAATAGTAAACACATTACATGTATAAGACTTTCTATGAAAAATAACTATATTTTCCAAAACAGAAAAAAAATAAGTGAAAAGATTGGCATTTTTTTTGAAAATCTCTTTAGTGCCTGACTTAACAGGAGACAGCTGGATTCTCATCTCTGCTTCTGCATTCAAGGTGTTTGATATCACATGGAGTGGAGCCTCAGGAAAAACACTGTATACATACAAGAGTGGTTTGGAATGTACAGACTCCCCTGAAATGTTGGGAATCTCAGTAGGTCCTGGACCACAGTTTGAGAACTACTGATCTGATGTAATTTAGGATTACACTTTCCTGTAATGCCACTTATTAGCAAGGGGACCTTCAGCAAGTTACTTGATCTCTCTAGACCTCAGCTTCCTTAGCTGTGAAGCCAGACTAATAATAGATGGTCTTTTTTATGACTTGTGTGGATTCCTATAAATGTGTGTCCTCCCAGTCATTTAAAATACATAAGTGAGGTGATACTGATAAATGTTTAATCTAGTGCTTGGCCCATAGTGATCACTCAAATGATGACTCTTCTACTATTGTTGTTAATATTTGTTATAACAACATGCCAAGCATTGTGCCAGGCACCAAGGATCATATCAAAGTGAGTAAAATAGCCTGAGTCACTTAAGAGTAGGGGAGATAGGGCTCCCCTGGTGGCGCAGTGGTTGAGAGTCTGCCTGCTAATGCAGGGGACACGGGTTCGAGCCCTGGTCTGGGAAGATCCCACATGCCGCGGAGCAACTGGGCCCGTGCGCCACAACTGCTGAGCCTGCGCGTCTGGAGCCTGTGCTCCGCAACAAGAGAGGCCGCGATAGTGAGAGGCCCGCGCACCGCGATGAAGAGTGGCCCCCGCTCGCCGCAACTGGAGAGAGCCCTCGCACAGAAGCGAAGACCCAACACAGCCAAAAATAAATAAATAAATAATTAAAAAAAAAAAAAAAAAGAGTAGGGGAGATAAAATAAATGCATAACTGTAAGAACAAAAGATTATGTCAAGAATGATAGAAAAGACAGAGAGATCACACTCATTCTCAACAAATATTAATGAATTGCTTCCTGTGTTTTAGGAGCAACACGCAGTAGGGGGCCAATATAGTGGAGAGGAAGGGTGGCAGGAGGTAAGGGGGGATATGGAGAGATGGGGGTGGGCCATGGACACATTGTGTAGGCCTTGGTAGGCCAATGTGATTTGGGATATAAGGAAATGTTTTATGAGGAAGTACCATGTGAGTTAGAATTTTGAGAAGAGGTAGGATTTGGGAATAGAGTTGACGTACACATTCTTTTATTTACTCATCCAACAAACATTTGATTTTTCTGCTGAGTCTGCTCCACGTTGTACAAACTAAGGATCCCTACTTTCAAAGACGATATCTTGCATTTAACTGTTTTTATAAGAAATATAGGATTACTTGAAAAAAAAAACAAAACTGGAACATACAGGTGAGCAAAAATGAGAAAATAAGACCCACTCATAATCCTCCTAATCCACAGATCACCACTTCAGGACCAGGATTAAGGTGAGGTAAATTTTGCCTCAGGTGCAAAATTTCAGGGGAGGGGGAGGCGTTAAAAAAATCAGTAATATTTTAATTTTTTTAAAAATCAAAATTATTGCAAAAAAATCCAGGATGACACAATACCTAAGTTTTAAAGAAAAGCAGGCTCCAACCCTGTGCTTGCCCCACTCAGCCTCACTGACTCTGCTTGGTTATTTTCTGTATGTTCCCTCTCCCCAACAGATCCATTCTCTGCCCTTCTCAGCCCTGCTGAGGTCCCTGGGGGGCTGGTCCCTGAGGACTGCATCAATGGGCTTCTTTGCCTTCTGGTTTCCAATAGGGTTCAGCCAATAGGAGGCACCTATTAGAAACCAGAGGGCGGGAGGAGAGAGAGGTTGGAATATTTCTTTTCCCCACTCCATCCCTTCTCATCACCTATCGAAGGAGACCCTAGAGCTGGAGTAGTGGGGCCACCTGGGCCCCCCGCTTTGTTACAGATCTGAGGAATTCAAGGGGGAAGCAGCACACCTATACTGGGTTCTTTCGGCATCCTGATAGGTTGTGTGTGAAGCTCCAGGACTCAGCTTCCCCAAGGTCAACCTGCCAGTTTCAACCCTAAGCCAGCCGACCAGTGGTTTTGTCCATAGGGAGCCTGAAGAAGCGGGAAGAGCAGACCTGCCAGTGTAGACTTCCTCCTCGCCCCTTAAATAAACTGTGCTCACTTTCAATCAGTCCTCACCACCTGTTGATTATACTTCATGCCTGTCTGATTACAGATTTGAAAAGTCAGAAGGAACATTCACCGTATAATAGAAAACATGCCCCAGGGGCCCAGAGGAGTTAGCTCCCTCCCCCCCCCCCCCCCCCCCCCCGGCTCTCCAGGGAGGCCCGTCGGGAGGGAGGCGAGGCTGTGGGTAGAGGAGGACGTGGTGGGGAAGACAGATCTCCTCAGAAGGAGGAAACAAAGTTCCCGGGCGACAGAAATGTGAGAAAACGGGGGCAAAGTGAAGTGAGGCGTGAGCATCCGCGCTGGAAGCGCAGTGAAGCAGAAAAAGCAACCGTGCTGTGAGGGGCGCCCAGAAGCGAGACGTGCTCAGCAAACAACACAGGGAGTTGGCCTGGGGGCCCCTGAGGTGAACGCCTTTGCCCTGACGGCTACTGGAGGGCTGTGAAAACTCCCTTCCCAAACATTTTAAAGCAGGAAGGAAATGAAACTAGCTGGGGATGGTTTTAGGTGTTGCCCATTTTTCTTTTGCTCAGACTGTTGGCCGAGTTCAGAAGTTTCCACTTTGCCTTTAGATTCTCTCGCTTTGGATTCCACATCCCCCTCAACACCCCTGTAATCCCACAGGGTAGACAGACATGTAGAGAAACGTGCGTAATTGCAGAAGTCTGTACAACCCAGAGACCACTGCAGTGGGGCAGGGAGGGAGGAGACTGAACTGAGCAGGGGGGTAAGGAAACGTTGCACAGACAAGGCATGTCTGAACAGAGTTTAGAAGGCTTAAAAGGAGTGTGTCAGGTGGAAGGGAGCAAAATGGAGAAAACATTCTAGAGAAAACATGACAAGATTTTAGATAAGGTATTTATCCTTCCTGACTAAATTCCACTTGCATAAAAAACAGTGACACCCACCTAGCAAATATAATTAGTGGATTATGAAACACTTTTTGAGGACAAAATGACACCAAAGGTAAATGCTACCACAACTCAGGTGAGATGTGCTCCTGAGAAAGGCACTTAGAATAGTTTATTCCGATGTTGATTCTGGTTTTGGTTACATGGAGTCTCATTCATTCTTACATCTGACCTCTACCCCTGGCTATAATTAGTTTTTCACAGAATTAGACCAGCAGAGGCCAGGGGAGTGTATGGAAAGCAAAATAGAAGAAAATGAGACAACCCAATAGCCAGAGGGGGGGAAAAAACAATTCATGGACCCCCAATGGACAACAGGCTAAATGATTGTCAGGGAGAGAACAGCAAACCTTTTCATCTCAAAATAATTCCTTGGTCACTGGCATCCAGCAGAAATCTAGACTTTAATAAGAGATGTGATTTAAAAATAAACGGGGGACTTCCCTGGTGGCACAGTGGTTAGGAATCCGCCTGCCAATGCGGGGGATACGGGTTCGATTCCTGGTCCAGGAGGACCCCACATGCCTCGAAGCAACTAAACCCATGCACCACAACTACTGAGCCTGCGCTCTACAGCCTGCGAGCCACAACTACTGAAGCCCGCGCACCTAGAGCCCGTGCTCCACAACAAGAGAAGCCACCGCAATGAGAAGCCCGCGCACCGCAACGAAGAGTAGCCCCCGCTCACGGCAACTAGAGAAAGCCCACGTGCAGCAACGAAGACCCAATGCAGCCAAAAATAAATAAATCGATTAATTAATAAAAAAGATAAACGGGAACATAATCTGCATAATAGTATTTTTGTATTAAATTATTTGATATGACTATTAGCCATATTTCTGCAAAAACCATCCCACACCGTGCTGCTAGAATTTAGCATCTAAGATTGACCCAACCCTTCATTATGTCACTCCTTGCTCAAAAGTTAACTATCCCCTGCTGAGTAAAAGATAATGTTAAAATGCCCCTAACCTTATATTCAAGGATTTCCACGACTGGGCTCCATCCTGCCCTACCACCCCCAGACTTTTTTTTTTTTTTTTTTTTACTATTTCTCTGTAGAAACTCTCTTCTTAGGCAAAACTAGTTTGCTCAGTGTCCCCAAAACATGCGATACCATGTGATTGTTGCTGACCTTTCATAAGGATAATATTCTTGCCTTTCTCCCCCCAACCCCCATACCTGACTAGGCTACTAGATATGGTATTTTCCTCTGTAGACCCCTAGTGGAAGTTCTCTCTTTCTCTTTTTTTATATTAACACAAATACTTTTTTTTTAAGCCATGCAAGTTTCTTGACATGATTTAGGAAATATCAGTAGTTAACAGTGGTTTGGTATTGTGTACTGAAGATAATAGTAAAGATATCTAGACTGAGTCATATCCATTTACACTCTACCCTTTAAAGTGTACTTACAGTATTTAGATTATCTTTAAACAGATCTATACAACATAATAAAACGTAAAATAGATTGCCCAATGTTTAAGAAATAGCCATTGTACTTGAGGTAGAAAAAAGCTTTAATCTGTGATGAGTGTTTATCATATACTGTAGCTTCTTGTTGAACTAGGTGTTCTGTGGGTGCGTCCATTTGATTACACTGTTTAACTATGGGGAATTTTGCACCTGTTGTGCACAGAGAAGGCCCTTTGTAAAGGCTGAACAAAGGTTCATTCATTCATTCCTTTCACAAGATTTCACTGTGCACCTTCTAGGTGCCAGGCACTGTGCTAGGTGCCAGATGTACACCGATAAAAATGTCCTGTCCTAAGGGAGCTCCCTAACATTAGTTCAGGAGACAGGGCTAAGGCTTGTAGCAGAGCTATACCCAAGGGACTCTGTGTCAATGATCCAGTGCCATAATAATGCTAAGTAGCAATCAACCACATAACTTTAGTGGATGAAACAGTAACTGTTAATTTCGGTGGTTGCCTTGGCAGTCCTGCTGATTTTGGTTGGGCTCAATGAAGTGTCTGGGGGTTAGCTGCTGCTGGCTGATCTAGGATGGCCTCATCATGTTGATCTAGCTCTGTTTCATGTGTCTCTCATCCTCCAGCAGGATGTTCTCACGGCACTGGCTTAGACACAAGAGGAAGAGCATACGCTTGATGATTTGTAAGCTTTTGCTTTAAAATATCCCATTGGCTAAAGCAAGTTGCATGGCTGAGACCAGAATCAGAGTTATATGGCACAGGGCATGGATACAGAGATGGAAGAATTGGGGTTGACATTGCAATCTATCACAGGCTCTGAACACACACACCAGGGGCACCTAACAGCCTAGGGAGATGAGGAATGGTTTCTCCAAGAAGGTGATGTTGACTTGAGTAGAATTTTGAAAGAGAAGATGGAAGTTAGCTAGGGAATAAAGAAGATGCTTTAAACAGAGCAATCCACATGAGCTATTTTAAGTACTTCCACATTTTTGCCTCATAGATGCATATACCCTTTGTCTGTTAACCTTTTCCCCCTTTCCCATTTGGAATTTAGATTTGAGTTCTAGATGTGCAGCAAACTTCTTATGACCATAAGGCAATAAGTGTCAGGCTGAAGGTCTGCAGAAAGATGGCACTTAACAGCACCACTGAGCCACTGTTAAGAGCCCCAACTGACTATGCCCAGACTTTTTGTCATATGAGTCAGCACCAGAAACTCCTGTAAAATCCCCTGAAGAATTACCTTGTTCTTCAGTGTTCCACACTCCACCCCTTTCTTCCTTCAATCAAAACTCCCATTTGTTCCGTCAAGCTGACTCCAAATGCTTTGCATCATTTGCAGAAATGGTGACACTATTTATCTCCAGAATGACATTTCTAAATTTCTAGAATTTCAGGTGCCCTGGATAAGACAACACCCCTCCCCTGACCTCACCATTGTGAAGAGTAAAGATGGGCATACCTTGGACGCTCCTGGAAGGTCCGTCATACCTCCCTTTCCTCAGTATTCAGAGTTTGGCCACGGTTATCTGCCTTCAGACCATCATTATCTGTTATCATTATTCCCTTTACCCTGGTTTATGCTAGTCACACAAGAAGCCCCAGGATTCTAGGTCATTCATTATCCCTTGCATTTCATCCCAAATGGTCCTGTACATTCTGTTTTCTAACCCCATTTCCTACCCTCTTCATCTCCTGAAACTCTCAGGAATTGGTTATTGGGATCAGCAAAATCCCTCTTTTCTCAAAATCTCTGAATTTTTCCTTCTCCTTGCTCTAAAGGAAATCTGGGTCTCCTCTGAGGACAGTGGTTCCTCTGCAGCCCTCTCAAGTGGTGGCTGTTTTTTTCCCACACCTTGCAGTGGAATAGGTATCCTCTTTGTCCTTTTTTTTTATTTTTCTCTTTGTCCTTACTGCTGCTTCCAGACCATTCTGCTTCCCTCCTTCCCAAAAGTGCCCAGCTTTGATTTTGATGTTAACCAGACTATGCTACCCTCATTGCCATCATATGACCACTATCACTCTTCAACCCTGCTCCCACATAACCTCAGTATCCTTATAGATGATGCTTCCAAAACACTAATTTCTAAAATCCCTGACCGTCTCTCCTCCAAAAAGTTTGTCCTCCATTGTAGCTCAGTTATTCCCTTTGTGTCCTTGTTTCACCTCTTATCTCACTTAGATTCCGTGGTCTGTTATTATAATCACTCCTTCGAATATAACCTTGGTTCCCTTTCCCCTCTCTCTCTCGCTTCATTGTACTTTTCTGACAGAACACAAGCCTTAATTAACTCTAACCCTCCACGTATGCATGCACAAGTGCGGCAGCTGAACACGACTGGAAAATTCACATACCTCTGCTAACTGCTCTCACTTTGAGTTTATGACCACTCACCTTAAAAAGGCCTTCAATGTCACTCATCAATTCTACTTACATTATCCTAGCACAGTCGTTAACCCATTCTCACAGATGGCCATTCCATACCTTCCCCTCTCTTTTCAAACTTTTCATAACTTCTTCCCCATCCTAAGATGACAACCTTGTCTCCTAGTTCACTGAGAAAATAAAAATAAGAAGAGAAAGTCCACAAGGTTCCCACCTCCCTGCATCCATGCTCATATACTCTGCCTTCCCTCCTATTAATAACGATGAACGGTATGTGCTCCTAACTTGGGCCAACTCCTCCACTTGTGTACACCTGATTCCATCACTCCAACCATTCTCCTCTCTCTCCTGGATCATTTCCCTCAGCAAATAAACAAGCCGTTATTTCTCTCATCTTCAAAAACAACAACTGTCTCTTGATCTCACTTCTCTTTCCAGCTACGGTCCCATTTCTCCTCCCCTTCAGACAATGAGAATTGGCTATTTTCCCATCTCCAAACCTTTCCTCCCATCAGATTTTCATACTTATGACTCCACAGAATGTCCTCTTGTCAAGGTTATGAATGACATCCAAATTGCTATATCTAATGGTCAATATCTATCCTTAATCTTTCTGAAGCTTTAAACACAATTGATTACTCCTTTCTCCCCAGAACACTTTCTTCTCTTGGCACCACGCGCACTTTGTTTTCCTCCTATCTTGCTGGCGACTCCTTGGTTTCTCTTGTCCTCTTCTCCATCTTCTCACTCTTCCTGAGTGCTCTTATCCAGCCCTGTGGCTCTCTATGTTGATGATTCTCAAATATACATTTCCAGCCCGGACCTCTCCTTTGAATTCTATATATGTATGCATATACATATATCCAACTGCCTGATCAACATTCCCACTTGGTTGTCCAATAGGCATCTTGAACTTAATACATCCAAAATCAAATTCTTGATTTCTACACCAAAGCCTAATTCTTCCCATTTTTGAAAATGGCAACTATATACTTGAGTCAGCCTTGACTCCTCTCTTACTCTCATTTCCACATCTGATCCATCAGTGAATTATTTGACTCTACCTTTAAAATATATGTTTTTTGTTTTTTTTTTTTTTAGAAGATTTTCATGTTTTTAATAAGTACATATTTTATCCCTTTTTAAAAAAAGGAAATCCAAAGAAGGTGTTCATTCTTTTTTTTTTTTTAATTTTATTTATTTATTTATTTATTTTGGCTGTGTTGGGTCTTTGTTTCTGTGCGAGGGCTCTCTCTAGCTGCGGCAAGCGGGGGCCACTCTTCATCACGGTGCGCGGGCCTCTCACTCTCGCGGTCTCTCTTTGTTGCGGAGCACAGGCTCCAGACGCGCAGGCTCAGTAATTGTGGCTCATGGGCCCAGCCGCTCCACGGCATGTGGGATCTTCCCAGACCAGGGCTCGAGCCCGTGTCCCCTGCATTGGCAGGCAGACTCTCAACCACTGCGCCACCAGGGAAGCCCTAAAATATATGTTTTAATAGATATTTTAGAATCCACTACCTCCACTGCTACTACCCTGATCCGAGACAATGGTCTCTTGCCTAGCCTCCTAGCTGACCTCCCAGCTTCTGTCCTTGACCCTCTTACGGTTTATTCCCCTCACTGTAACCCAAATGATCCCTTAGAATATGTCATTCCTAAACTTATACGCTCCAGTAGCTTCCCATTTCACCCTAAGTCAGAGTCAAACTCCAACTAATAAGGTCTACTGCATTCCTACACCATTTGTCCCATCCTGCCTTTGCTACCTTGCAACCTCCTCTCTTATACTCTCCTTGCTAACTCACTCTGATCAGTCACACTGCTTTCCTTGTGATTCCTGGCTTAGCACCTCTGCACTTGCCTGTTCCTTTTGCCTAGAATGGTCTTTCCTCAGGTATTTTCCTCACCTCCTTTAGGTTCTCGCCAAAATGTTACTTTCCCTGACCCTTCTATTAAAAATTGGAAAACGGAGTTCCCTGGCAGTCCAGTGGTTAAGACTCCATGCTTCCAATGCAGGGGGCCTGGGTTTCATCCACGGTCAGGGAACTAGATCCCACATACATGCCACAACTAAGAGTCTGCATGCCGCAATGAAGATCCTGTGTGCCACAACTAAAAAATGAATAAATACATAAATAAAAAATAAAAATAAAAATTGGAACAACCCCACCCTTGGTCGCAATTTCTTCTTTCCTTATTTTTCTCCATAGCACTTATCACAATCTGATATACTACACATTTATGTGTTTGCCCCCCACCCAACAGAATGCAAGCTCCACAGACACAGAGAATTTTGCCTGTTTTGTTCACTGCTGTTTTCAGGGCCTGGAGTAGTGCCTGGAGTGTAAGAGACACCCAACAAGTATTTCTGGAATTTACTGCATGAAGGAGATTATGATGGAGAGTACAGAAACAACAGCACTTGAAAAAAATACTTCATGGCATGCCAAGGTTTCATCTTGCCTGTAATGAGCTCCACTGCAGCATTTCCAGCAGAAAGGTGATAGGGATCAGATCTGTACAATGAAAGATCACTCTGGCTGCAGGGTGGAGCAAAGACTGGAGGGGTGGGATTGGGGGTGGAAGGAATAGTTGAGGGGCTGTTGGCAGAGATTCAAGCAAGAAAAATTGAGAGTCTGAGCAAAGACAGTGGCTATGGACATGAAGGGAAAGGGAGCAAATTTGACAGTTACTTAGGGGTAGAACAGACAGACCTTGGTGATCAATGTGATACATGGAATACAGCCCAACAGAAGACACCCTTTTATTCTCCCCAGATTTCATCCCCAGAAACTCCTTGACTGGGCCATCATGGGTCACCTGCAGCAGTCTCCAGAGATTTTTGAAAGCCTGGAGGCAGAATCCTCAGATCACATCCTGTCCTGATTCCAGGTAAGGCACCATCCAACAATGTCAAGCTCCTGAACCACCAAGAACTTACAAGTTTGGGCTCTACAAGGAACTCCTGGCTCTGTTTCCCATTTTCTCACCCACTCTGACCTGTTAAGGAGACTAAAGCAAGCAAGAACCAACAAGAAACTTAAAACCGTGTTTACGTTTTACCTCCTATGACTTACCTTAATTCAGCTTGTTCTCCCAGTGTTGACTGAAGCAGATACTTCTAATACAGAGATAAGGGCTATCCTATTGCCAGGTGATCCCCACCCAGGTGTCCTCCCTCAGGGCCCAGCTCAAGGAAGCAAGTTCTACTGAAGGCAGTTGGCCATTTGATAACAGGATTTACAGCAACCAAGATTCCCTTCCTGGCGTACTTCTTCAGAAGGTCTTGGCTCCCTAGGATGCTAAGGTCCCACTAACCGCTACAGTCGACAGAGGCTCAGCCAAAACAGAAAGCTCCAGGCCTCCCGAATTCATTCTTTACACCCAGCCGCTTAGCCAGTACCCTAGTTGGGACCGACACCAGGCTTTGGTAAGCCACACAGGGCTGGTGAACAATGGAGAGAGTGTAACATCACTCAAGTTTCAGGCCTTAACATCCACATTGCAGGCTGATGCATCCTGAGTGAAATAAGGAGTGCTGGAGCCCCTACATGAAAAGGAATGCAAGGAAAGCTGGACTGTGCTTTTAGTGTCACCGTGGACACGAGAGACAGGTAGCCAAGTACAGCAGCTGAGAAACTCCAATCCTAGTACACAAGGAGTGATGGTCTGGGTGAAGGCAGCAGGAATGGGTAGTGTAACCAGCATAGAAATCCTTCTTGATCTCTTGAGAAAATCAGACTCTGGTTCAGGGGCTAACCAAGGATTTCTTCACCATTCAGATGGGTCCCCAGACTGTAAAGATCCAAGAGCAACTGATGGAGCTCAGAGCTCTGCTGTATAGTGGTCCCTGGGAGACAGCTCTCTCCACAAAAATCACAGTTTGAGAAGCACCTGAAGTGCATGCAGACTTTTGTAAGGATTCTTAACTTGGGACCCCTTGAAATTGGATATGATTTGCAAATGTGCGTTTTTCTAGAGAGAAGGTCTTTATCTTTCATCGGATTCTCTGAGACTCAAAAAGAAAGGGACTGGAGGAGCCGGGCGTCCCGGGCGAGGGGCAGGCGGCTGTACCGGCCCAGGCAGCCGCGAGCGACGCGGCCCGGGCCCGGCCGGGGGTCGCCAGCGAGCCGCCGCCGGCTTCATTCATTCCCGCGGCTCCGCCTCCTTCCTCGGGCTCAGGCGGCGCGTCCGAGAGGATGGCATCCCCTGTGGATATGCTGGATAATTGCAGTCATGAGGAAATGGAAAATTCTGCTGAAGATTACATGTCAGATCTCAGGTGTGGGGACCCTGAAAATCCTGAATGTTTTTCTCTTCTCAATATTACAATTCCTATCAGCCTGCCAAATGTAGGCTTTGTACCTCTCTATGGTGGAGATGAGACCCAGAAAGTTCTTGCTCTTTTTGCACCCGGGGACTCACTCACAGCTGTGGCACTTTACCTTGCTGATCAGTGGTGGGCTATTGATGATATTGTGAAAACATCTGTCCCTTCCAGAGAGGGACTTAAGCAGGTGAGAACTCTTGGGGAGAGAGGGGTTCTGTATGTTCTGAATCGAATTATTTACAGAAAGCTGGAAATGGAGAGAAATGAGATCCCATTCTTGTGTCATAGCAGTACTGATTATGCTAAGATTCTGTGGAAGAAAGGAGAGGCCACTGGGTTTTATTCAGTTAAGCCTACAGGAAGCATATGTGCCTCGTTTCTTACCCAAAGCTACCAACTGCCAGTTTCTGATACAATGTTCGTAAGAAAGAAATATAGAGGCAAAGACTTTGGGCTTCATATGCTGGAGGACTTTGTTGATTCCTTTACAGAAGATGCACTTGGCTTGCGGTATCCACTGATCTCTCTCATGTACATAGCTTGCAACCAGTACTTTGAAAAATATCCAGGAGACGGGCTTCCCTGGTGGCGCAGTGGTTAAGAATCCGCCTGCCAATGCAGGGGACACGGGTTCGAACCCTGGTCCGGGAAGATCCCACATGCTGCGGAGCAACTAAGCCCGTACGCCACAACTACTGAACTTGTGCTCTAGAGCCTGCGAGCTACAACTACTAAGCCCGCGTGCCACAACTACTGAAGCCTGTGAGCCTAGAGCCCATGCTCTGCAACAAGAGAAGCCACTGCAATGAGAAGCCCGTGCACTGCAATGAAGAGTAGCCCCCGTTCACCACAACTAGAGAAAGCCCACACGCAGCAACGAAGACCCAATGCAGCCAAAAATAAATAAATAAAATAAATGTATATTAAAAAAAAATATCCAGGAGACCATGAACTGCTTTGGGAAGTTGAAGGTGTTGGACACTGGTACCAGAGAATACCAATCACCAGAGCATTACAAAGAGAAACATTTAAAATTACTGCAGTTTCTCAAAATGAAGCTAAAAGACCTGTGTCTGGAGAATATGGTCTTGCATCTGTTCCAGACTATGAAGCAGGAGCTGAAGACAGTCTGTCTAGTGAGATGCAGCTAACTATTGATTCTCTAAAAGATGCCTTTGCAAGCACTTCTGAAGGTCACGATAAAACACCTGTTTCCACTCGTACTCGAAGTAGTCATCTAAAGCGGCCAAAGACTGGAAAACAGTTTCAGGATTCTGAATTTAGTAGTTCTCAAGGGGAAGATGAAAAGACTCCCCAGACTTCACCTACAGCTTCAGTGAACAAATTGGAGTCTACTGCACGAACATCAGAGAGCTCAGAAGAATTCTTGGAAGAAGAACCCGAACAGACTGTGATTGAATTTGAGGATGAAAGTAGTGATAAAAATGTTCGACCAGCACCAGAAACCCAGCCAGGCCTGGAAAAGCAAGAAGGTGAAAAGGAATCTGAATTAGAGCCTATGAATGGTGAGATAGTGGATGATACTCTTAAGACTTCACTTGTAACAGAAGAGGAGGACTCCACTAGTGAAGTTTTAGGTGAAGAATTAAAATTGCAGTCTTTTAATTCCAGCGAAGACTCTACGAATCTTGTTCCACTGGTGGTAGAATCTTCAAAATCTCCTGAGGCTGTTGCACAGGATAAGACTTCACATGTAACTGACTCAGAAATGTTGCTAGATGAAGGCCCATCTGATGACAAGGGGCACACTGAAGAGAGGCTGCCTCTAGTTTCAAGAAAGAAAGCACATTTTGGGAGTTCAGACAATGTGGCTACTATCCCAAATGAAGAACGGTCTGACAGTGGTTTTCCAAACTGCGTGATAACTGACTTTTCTGAAGAATTGATTCCTGAAAATGTATCACCCAACACTACTGCCTTATTGGAAGACCAGGGTAGGAGGGGGTAGCCGAGCCCCGGGAAACATCTCCAGCTGTTCCTCAGAGCTCTTTAATAGAGGTTGAACTTGAAGATGTGCCATTTTCACAGAACGCAGGACAGAAGAACCAGTCAGAGGAGCAGTCTGAAGCATATTCTGAGCAACTGGATCAGTGGACACAATCAACAGAGAAGACTGTGGATAGCAGCTCAGAGGAGATAGAAGTGGAAGCGCCTGTGGTCGACAGGCGGAATTTAAGAAGAAAGGCCAAAGGGCACAAAGGACCTGCGAAGAAGAAAGCCAAGCTGACCTGAATGAGGAAGAAATGCGGATGATAGATCCTCTTCTTTGTAACGTAATTGTTGTTTTTAAAATATGGCAGTTAATAAATAGCATGGGGCACAGGACAAAAACTCCAAGTTTTCAATTTGAACTTATTTATGATGCCGCTTTTCCCTCCCCTATAGGACCTAGGATTCACCGTTCCTTTTAATTTTTCAGGCTACTTTGTGTAAATACAATTTAAAAAATTTTTATTAACATGTTTCGATTTTGGGAAACCAGATCATACCATATTTTCTTTAGCAGTTGGGGATATCCGACCATTAATATTTCAGAAAATATAAATTAAAAAATGTGAAAGTATAGGGTTTCCATCAATTGTAAGGATCACAAAAATCTTTTATACTAAGGGTTTTAATAGTAATCTTGGTGAAGGTTCTAGAAGTTTTATCTTAAATTTCAAAACTAATCACCATTTTTTAAAATGTAGGCATGCTTAAACAAAAATGTCAGTAAGTTAGGATAAATGCAACTTCAACTAAATGAGAGCACAAATTTGGAAATTTATGGTCAAAGGTTTATGAAGGTGGTATTTTGGCCTCTTAGTTCTTAGTTGTAGGTGCAATTTCTTCCTTTGACTTCAATGTCTGTGGAAAGGCACAAACAAAATCTGTTTCCAGTTCACTCTTGATAACATCTGATATTAACAGTACTGCTAGGGATTTAACTCTGGCCTGTAGGCACTCGTATAATTATTTAAAATTTCATTTGAATCTGGGGACTCTACTTTTGTCCTCACCCAGTTAACATGTACACTTTAGAAGTGTGAGAACACTTCCTAAGGCTTCTCCTTAATTCTGCCACTGCCTTTATTCTAGAATCTTCGTTATATTCCCCTCGCTTTCATCCACTTCCCTAACTCATGGAGTGATTCCTGTCAAAAGATCTTTTTGCCTGCCTGCCAGCTTATGCCCTTGGCTTCCATTTTTGGTAGGTTTGGAACTGCGCCCCACAATCTTAGACCTAGATGGCAGGAATAAGCTGCCCTAGGAGCCACAGTTACAAGAGCTTAAATCAGACTGGAGGCTTCGTTTGTCCCTTTTGGCTTGCTTGCTCTTGATTTGTTCTGTGCGGACAGGTTACAATCTAGCCTGTGTGTACACTGTGGATGCCTTTGCCTGCGCAACACAAAGGCCTTTGCCTGGGTAAACTGAAAACAAAAAACATCCTCAATTGTTTATTTTTGTATAATAATTTATTTAAAAATGAACAAAATGGTTATTCTTAGAATCCAAAGAGAATCTTAAAACAATCCTACTCTTTGGAAGTATTATGTGTACTCAAATTTTCATGTAAGTTTGAGAATGTTTTGAGGCTATTCGGATTGTTTTTAAAACTGCTTGGTCCTTACATGAAAAAAAATGTGTTATGACTTTGTGTCATTATTTGAGGTGTTAAGGATTGATGTTGAAGGTTTATTCAGTCTATGGTCAGGTGATACTAAATTTTATTTTGGGATGTTGGCATTTCAGGAAGATTTAAAGTTGAGGTAAAAATCTTTAGCAGACAAAATAGCAAACCCTCTTTATTCGTGTAAAATTTTGAATACTTGTATCCTCTACTATTTTCTTTAATTATTGGTCAGAGTTAGGCCAGATTATTCCATTCTAAATGAAAATTAAGCACTTTGGCCATTTGTTTTCCCAACAAATGCTAATCAAGTGAAAGAATAAGTATGACTAGTATTAGTGTATCTATCGAATGTTTATGCTGTTTTATACATTTTGTGAGAAATTTTTGTTAATACCACAATTAGGGAAATAAAGATTTAGTAAATTCTTAACCTTTTCATTTTTAATTTCTTAAAATAGATTTAAAAACCTAACACTTTTTTACTTGGATTCTTCATTGTTCTCTTTAAAATACTTTCTTTAAAAAGGTGTAGTTTAAGACTGAGCTCACTGACAACTCTTGATGTGTGAATATAGTTGCTGAGGTTTACAAAAAAGAAATGTTTAGTTATTCATATATGACCACTAAGGACTCGCAGTATAAATTTATACTTGTTAAACTTGTTTGGTTTAAACAGTAGGTGCATTTTAAGCAGTCTCAAAACTTTCTGTTCAGCACACAATTTTTTTCCATATTATCTCTGACAGAAAATGTTATTTTGGACTTTATAGTTGGTAGAGGAAAAAAAGTCAGGTCACATGAAAAAAACCTAACTTTCATGTTCAGTAACAATGAGTTCTATGCTCAGTGAGTGAAGTGTAGAATTTATAACAAAATTTATACTCAATAAGGAATCTAAATAAAACTTAATCACATTACTTGTACTTTTTGCAAAAGGCATTAGAAAAACTCTGAGAATGACCGAGGACTGAAATCTGATTTCAACCAGGTAGTCTAGTTGTTCAGTGTCCAGTCACATTCTATAGTCCTTTGTGAACTTTTTTCTGTTTAGAAGTCTTATTTGTGGAGAAGGGAGTTCAGTTCAGTTTGTGTAAATACATATATATTTCCTTGTGTAATATAAAGCAGACAGTTATTAGCAAAATTTTAGTTCTACTTTCAAGTTTATTCAATTGCTAGACATCACAGAAATATATTTAAGAATTTATTATAAAGTTCCTCTACAACTTTTAACAGTGAGAGGGTCTATTATGATTTTTTATAAAATCAAATAGCATGACAGAATGTCAATCTTCTACTACTTAAAATGTGTCTCTATTCATGGTGTTTCCATTCAGTGCAGAGAATTATCATGGCAAGGATAAAAACTACTAGTGATTAATGGTTCACTTTTAGCTGACCACCAGAACACCACCTAAAATGATTTCAGTGACTTTAGAAAAATATCTTGAAGGTTTATGATTGCATCGAATTGAGCCTTTACCTGGTATCTAAATACCTGCTCTTACACTCTGATTTACCCTTAGGGATTACCTTCTAAGGTTTGGTCACACCAGCAGACTGAAACAGATTTTAATGTAAATAAAGAATTTATACTAACATTACTCATCTGTGTAACAGTATTTTAGAAATTTCTGCTTCGTATGTCCACTAGTAGCAATACCGCGTTGGAAGTGTTAACCCAGTCTTTCATGGGTGTGGTTAGTTACAAATGTTTATGCTTCTGTTTGCATACTTAGTATCAAGCTTTATTTGTACAAGATAGTTTAACTTGCTTATTTTTGGTTGTGAAATATAAGCAAACCTCAGTTCTGTATCCAGTGCTTACCTTTAGTCGATTTTTTTTCTTTCACCCTCCAAAACTTGTCATTCACACATTCCCCATTTCTATTAGCGGCAAAATCATTTGTTAAAATCTAATTGTAAGGAAGGTTCTGCTTCTGTTATCCTGAAGTAATTGTATCATACTGGATAGTAATTCCCAAGGAACTAGCCTTTCTTTTCCTTAGTGTCTGTGTGTTCTAAAACTTCTAAATCTACAATTTAGAAAAGATGTTACATTATTCAGAATAGCAAGACTTACTCAAGTACTTACGGTTGTTTTCTTGGCAGTTTCCTTTTTCTAATTTTTTTTTTTAATTTTTAACAGTAGTAATTAAACCTATATTTTGTGATTGTTTCCTGGTCTGTGTTTTGAAATTCCTTCCCTTTTCCCTAATTTCATTGCTGAAGATGTGTTTAGATATTGAATTTGTTTAGACACTGATTTTGTTTAAGGCACAATTAATCACATTGGTTGTACTTTCAAGACAGACTTAAAAAAATAAACAGAATTGAAAACAAAAACAACAAAAAAAGAAAGGGACTGGATCTGTACAACCTTAACTGCACTTTCCAAAATGGCAGCATTAGCCACATTTCAAGTGTTCAATGTCCACAAGTGGTAGTTGCCACTGTATTTGTGTAAAAACATTCCTCACCACAGAAAGTTCTATTGGACAGTGCTGCCTTAAAGAAATGGTCCATAGTCATGTAGGAAGGTAACATTACCTGATGAGTAAGCCTGGGCTTTGAACACAGACCTGGGGTTGAGTCCATATTTTGCCACTATAAACCATGTAACTGTGGTTACATTATTTAGCTTCTCCAAACCTCTATTCCATCATCTGGAAATTATGAAATTTACCTCCTAAGGCCATGGCAAAGACAATGTGATAACCCAAATAAGTGTGAAGTATAGTACCTGGTTTGTTGCAAGCTCTGAAGGAGCAGTAGCTACAATGATCTTCTTTCATAACCTTCACGCTCCATAATTCCTTTTTGGAAATGCCCTCTGTTCTGGATACCCTGAGTTTTCGATTAATTACCTATTTCTTTTTTTTTTTTTTTGGCTGTGCCACACAGCATAGGGGATCTTAGTTCCCCGACCAGGGATTGAACCCACACCCCCTGCATTGGGAGCGTGAAGTCTTAACCACTGGACTGCCAGGGAAGTCCCATGAATACCTATTTCTTAACGACTGCTTCCAGCCAGCCTTTCCAGAAGTTCTTCCTAACTGACTTATGAATCACAAATTAAAGAGGCTAACATCTGTAGTATTACACGTAAGGAAGGAGGTGGGATGGCTACTTGTACTGAGGACTGTGTGAGGTGCTTCATTAATCATTAAGACCACTGTGTTTGGGACTTCCCTGGTGGCACAGTGGTTAAGAATCTGCCTGCCAATGCAGGGGACAAGGGTTTGATCCCTGGTCCAGGAAGATTCCACATGCCATGTAGCAACTAAGCCCATGCGCCACAACTACTGAGACTGTGCTCTAGAGCCCGCGAGCCACCACTACTGAAGCCCACGTGCCACAACTACTGAAGTCTGCGCGCCTAGAGCCCGTGCTCTGCAACAAGAGAAGCCACCGCGATGAGAAGCCTGTGCACCGCAACAAAGAGTAGCCCCTACTCGCTGCAACTAGAGAAAGCCCGTGCACAGCAACGAAGACCCAACACAACCAAAAAAAAAAGATCACTGTATTTGTCACAGAATTATATGCAAATGCAATAAGGAAAAACTGGAAACAATCTAAACGTCTGTCAATAGAATCCTGGAATACTGGCATATGATAAATCCATTCAAAGTAATGTCTCCCATAAATATGTGTTGAGATGGGTAAATGCTCACAATATAATGTGAGTGAAAAAAGCAGATCTAACCCCCACGACCCAGCCTCCATTAGAGACACCTGTATAAACGTGTGCCAGGAGACATGTCAAGAATATTCAGTCATAGTTCCAAACTATGAACAACTCAAATGTCCATTAACATGAGCATGGACAAATTGTGGCATATTTACACATGGAATATTACACAGTAATTTAAAAAAACCCCATAACTGTATGTAACAATGTGATGAAACTTACAAGGATAGGGCTTCCCTGGTGGCGCAGTGGTTGAGAATCTGCCTGCCAATGCAGGGGACACGGGTTCGAGCCCTGGTCTGGGAAGATCCCACATGCCGTGGAGCAACTGGGCCCGTGAGCCACAACTACTGAGCCTGCGCGTCTGGAGCCTGTGCTCCACAACAAGAGAGGCCGCAACAGTGAGAGGCCCGCGCACCACGATGAAGAGTGGCCCCCAGGAGGAAGAACCAAGATGGCGGAGTAGAAGGACGTGCTGTCACTCCCTCTTGCGAGAACACCAGAATCACAACTAGCTGCTGGACAATCATCAACAGGAGGACACTGGAACTGACCAAAAAAGATACCCCACATCCAAAGACAAAGGAGAAGCCACAATGAGATGGTAGGAGGGGCGCAATCAGAGTAAAACCAAATCCCATAACTGGTGGGTGGGTGACTCACAGACTGGCAAACACTTATACCGCATAAGTCCACCCATGGGAGTGAAGGTTCTGAGCCCCATGTCAGGCTTCCCAACCTGGGGGTCCTGCAACGGGAGGAGGAATTCATAGAGAATCAGACTTTGAAGCCTAGTGGGAATTGATTGCAGGACTTCGACAGGACTGGGGGAAACAGAGTCCCCACTCTTGGAGGGCACACACAAAATAGTGTGCGCATTGGAACCCAGCAGAAGGAGCAGTGACCCCGGGGGAGACTGAACCAGACCTACCTGCTAGTGTTGGAAGGTCTCCTGCAGAGGTGGGAGGTGGCTCTGTTTCACCGTGGGGACAAGGACACTGGCAGCAGAAGTTCTAGGAAGTACTCCTTGGCGTGAGTCCTCCCAGAGTCTGTCATTAGCCCCACCAAAGAGCCCAGGTAGGTTCCAGTGTTGGGTTGCCTCAGGCAAAACAACCAACAGGGAGGGAACCCAGCCCCACCCATCAACAGTCAAGTGGATTAAAGTTTTACTGAGCTCTGACCACCACAGCAACAGTCAGCTCTACCCACCACCACAGCCTCCCATCAAGCCTCTTAGATAGCCTCAACCACCAGAGGGCAGACAGCAGAAGCAAGAAAAACTACAATCCTGCAGCCTGTGGAACAAAAACCACATTCACAGAAAGTTAGACAAGATGAAAAGGCAGAGGGCTATATACCAGATGAAGGAACAAGAAAAAAACCCAGAAAAACAACTAAATGAAGTGGAGATAGGCAACCTTCCAGAAAAAGAATTCAGAATAATGATAGTGAAGATGATCCAGGACCTCGGAATAAGAATGGAGGCAAAGATCGAGAAGATGCAAGAAATGTTTAACAAAGACCTAGAAGAATTAAAGAACAAAAAAACAGAGATGAATAATACAATAACTGAAATGAAAACTACACTAGAAGGAATCAGTAGCAGAATGACTGAGGCAGAAGAACGGATAAGTGACCTGGAAGACAGAATGGTGGAATTCACTGCTGTGGAACAGACTAAAGAAAAAAGAATGAAAAGACATGAAGACAGCCTAAGAGACCTCTGGGACAACATTAAACGCAACAACATTAGCATTATAGGGGTCCCAGAAGGAGAAGAGAGAGAGAAAGGACCAGAGAAAATATCTGAAGACATTATAGTCGAAAACTTCCCTAACATGGGAAAGGAAATAGCCACCCAAGTACAGGAAGCACAGAGAGTCCCATACAGGATAAACCCAAGGAGAAACACGCCGAGACACATAGTAATCACATTGGCAAAAATTAAAGACAAAGAAAAATTATTGAAAGCAGCAAGGGAAAAACAACAAATAACGTACAAGGGAACTCCCATAAGGTTAACAGCTGATTTCTCAGCAGAAACTCCACAAGCCAGAAGGGAGTGGCATGATATACTTAAAGTGATGAAAGGGAAGAACCTACAACCAAGATTACTCTACCTGGCAAGGATCTCATTTAGATTTGATGGAGAAATCAAAAGCTTTACAGACAAGCAAAAGCTAAGAGAATTCAGCACCACCAAACCAGCTCTACAACAAATGCTAAAGGAACTTCTCTAAGTGGGAAACACAAGAGAAGAAAAGGACCTACAAAAACAAACCCAAAACAATTAAGAAAATGGTCATAGGAACATACATATCAATAATCACCTTAAACGTGAATGGATTAAATGCTCCAATCAAAAGACACAGGCTTGCTGAATGGATACAAAAACAAGACCCATATATATGTTGTCTACAAGAGACCCACTTCAGACCTAGGGACACATACAGACTGAAAGTGAGGGGATGGAAAAAGATATTCCATGCAAATGGAAATCAGAAGAAAGCCGGAGTAGCTATACTCATATCAGATAAAATAGATTTTAAAATAAAGAATGTTACAAGACACAAGGAAGGACACTACATAATGATCAAGGGATCAATCCAAGAAGAAGATATAACAATTATAAATATATATGCACCCAACATAGGAGCACCTCAATACATAAGGCAACTGCTAACAGCTATAAAAGAGGAAATCGACAGTAACACAATAATAGTGGGGGACTTTAACACCTCATTTACACCAATGGACAGATCATCCAAAATGAAAATAAATAAGGAAACAGAAGCTTTAAATGACACAATAGACCAGATAGATTAAATTGATATTTATAGGACATTCCATCCAAAAACAGCAGATTACACTTTCTTCTCAAGTGCACACGGAACATTCTCCAGGATAGATCACATCTTGGGTCACAAATCAAGCCTCAGTAAATTTAAGAAAATTGAAATCATATCAAGCATCTTTTCTGACCACAACGCTATGAGATTAGAAATGAATTACAGGGAAAAAAATGTGAAAAGCACAAACACATGGAGGCTAAACAATACGTTACTAAATAACCAAGAGATCACTGAAGAAATCAAAGAGGAAATCAAAAAATACCTAGAGACAAATGAAAATGAAAACACGACGATCCAAAACCTATGGGATGCAGCAAAAGCAGTTCTAAGAGGGAAGTTTATAGCTATACAAGCCTACCTAAAGAAACAAGAAAAATCTCAAGTAAACAATCTAACCTTACACCTAAAGGAACTAGAGAAAGAAGAACAAACAAAACCCAAGGTTAGCAGAAGGAAAGAAATCATAAAGATCAGAGTGGAAATAAATGAAATAGAAACAAAGAAAACAATAGTGAAGATCAATAAAACTAAAAGCTGGTTTTTTGAGAAGATAAACAAAATTGATAAGCCATTAGCCAGACTCATCAAGAAAAAGAGGGAGAGGACTCAAATCAATAAAATCAGAAATGAAAAAGGAGAAGTTACAACAGACACCGCAGAAATACAAAGCATCCTAAGAGACTACTACAAGCAACTTTATGCCAATAAAATGGACAACCTGGAAGAAATGGACAAATTCTTAGAAAGGTATAACCTTCCAAGACTGAACCAGGAAGAAACAGAAAATATGAACAGACCAATCACAAGTAATTAAAAATCTTCCAACAAACAAAAGTCCAGGACCAGATGGCTTCACAGGTGAATTCTATCAAACATTTAGAGAAGAGCTAACACCCATCCTTCTCAAACTCTTCCAAAAAATTGCAGAGGAAGGAACACTCCCAAACTCATTCTATGAGGCCACCATCACCCTGATACCAAAACCAGACAAAGATACTACAAAAAAAGAAAATTACAGACCAATATCACTGATGAATATAGATGCAAAAATCCTCAACAAAATACTAGCAAACAGAATCCAACAACACATTAAAAGGATCATACACCACAATCAAGTGGGATTTATCCCAGGGATGCAAGGATTCTTCAATATATGCAAATCAATCACTGTGATACACCATATTAACAAATTGAAGAATAAAAACCACATGATCATCTCAATAGATGCAGAAAAAGCTTTTGACAAAATTCAACACCCATTTATGATAAAAACTCTCCAGAAAGTGGGCATAGAGGGAACCTATCTCAACATAATAAAGGCCATATATGACAAACCCACAGCAAACATCATCAAAAACTGAAAGCATTTCCTCTAAGATCAGGAACAAGACAAGGATGTCCACTCTCACCACTATTATTCAACATAGTTTTGGAAGTCTTAGCCACGGCAATCAGAGAAGAAAAAGAAATAAAAGGAATACAAATTGGAAAAGAAGAAGTAAAACTGTCACTGTTTGCAGATGACATGATACTATATATAGAGAATCCTAAAACTGCCACCAGAAAACTACTAGAGCTAATCAATGAATTTGGTAAAGTTGCAGGATACAAAATTAATACACAGAAATCTCTTGCATTCCTTTACAGTAATGATGAAAAATCTGAAAGAGAAATTATGGAAACACTTCCATTTACCATTTCAACAAAAAGAATAAAATACCTAGGAATAAACCTACCTAGGGAGACAAAAGACCTGTATGCAGAAAACTATAAGACACTGATGAAAGAAATTAAAGATGATACCAACAGATGGAGAAATATACCATGTTCTTGGATTGGAAGAATCAACATTGTGAAAATGACTATACTACCCAAAGCAATCTACAGATTCAATGCAATCCCTATCAAATTACCAATGGCATTTTTTACGGAACTAGAACAAATCATCTTAAAATTTGTATGGAGACACAAAAGACCCCGAATAGCCAAAGCAGTCTTGAGGGAAAAAAACGGAGCTGGAGGAATCAGACTCCCTGACTTCAGACTATACTACAAAGCTACAGTAATCAAGACAATATGGTACTGGCACAAAAACAGAAACATAGATCAATGGAACAAGAGAGAAAGCCCAGAGATAAACCCACGCACCTATGGTCAACTAATCTATGAAAAGGAGGCAAAGATATACAATGGAGAAAAGACAGTCAATAAGTGGTGCTGGGAAAACTGGACAGCTACATGTAAGAGAATGAAATTAGAATACTCCCTAACACCATACACAAAAATAAACTCAAAATGGATTAGAGACCTAAATGTAAGACTGGACACTATAAAACTCTTAGAGGAGGGCTTCCCTGGTGGCGCAGTGGTTGAGAATCTGCCTGCCAATGCAGGGGACACGGGTTCGAGCCCTAGTCTGGGAAGATCCCACATGCCGCGGAGCGACTAAGCCCGTGAGCCACAATTGCTGAGCCTGCGCGTCTGGAGCCTGTGCTCCGCAACGGGAGAGGCCACGATAGTGAGAGGCCCGCGCACCACAATGAAGAGTGGTCCCCACTTGCCGCAACTAGAGAAAGCCCTCACACAGAAACGAAGACCCAACACAGCCATAAATAAATAAATAAATAAATAAAATAAATAAAAAAAAAAACTCTTAGAGGAAAACATAGGAAGAACACTCTTTGACATAAATCACAGCAAGATCTTTTTTGATCTACCTCCTAGAGTAATGGAAATAAAAACAAAAATAAACAAATGGGACCTAATGAAACTTCAAAGCTTTTGCACAGCAAAGGAAACCATAAACAAGACAAAAAGACGACCTTCAGAATGGGAGAAAATATTTGCAAATGAATCAACGGACAAAAGATTAATCTCCAAAATATATAAACAGCTCATTCAGCTCAATATTAAAGAAACAAGCAACCCAATCCAAAAATGGGCAGAAGACCTAAATAGACATTTCTCCAAAGAAGACATACAGATGGCCAAGAAGCACATGAAAAGCTGCTCAACATCACTAATTATTAGAGAAATGCAAATCAAAACTACAATGAGGTATCACCTCATACCAGTTAGAATGGGCATCATCAGAAAATCTACAAACAACAAATGCTGGAGAGGGTGTGGAGAAAAGGGAACCCTCTTGCACTGTTGGTGGGAATGTAAATTGATACAGCCACCATGGAGAACAGTATGGAGGTTCCTTAAAAAACTAAAAATAGAATTACCATATGATCCAGCAATCCCACTACTGGGCATATACCCAGAGAAAACCGTAATTCAAAAAGACACATGCACCCCAATGTTCATTGCAGCACTATTTACAATAGCCAGGTCATGGAAGCAACCTAAATGCTCATCGACAGACGAATGGATAAAGAAGTTGTGGTACGTATATACAATGGAATATTACTCAGCCATAAAAAGAAACGAAATTGAGTCATTTGTTGAGAAGTGGATGGATCTAGAGACTGTCATACAGAGTGAAGTAAGTCAGAAAGAGAAAAACAAATATCGTATATTAACGCATGTATGTGGAACCTAGCAAAATGGTACAGATGAACCGGTTTGCAGGGCAGAAGTTGAGACACAGATGTAGAGAACAAACGTATGTACACCAAGGGGGGATAACCGTGGTGGGGTGGGGATGGTGGTGAGCTGAATTGGGCGATTGGGATTGACATGTATACACTGATGTGTATAAAATTGATGACTGATAAAAAAAAAAGAAAAAAAGAACCTATACTGAATAGCACAGGGAACTCTATTCAATACTCTGTAATGGAAATATGGAAACAGAATCTAAAAAAGAGTGGATATATGTGTATGTAAAACTGACTCACTTTGCTGTACATCAGAAACTAACACAACATTGTAAATCAAGTATACTCCAATTAAAAAATTAATTAAAAAAAAAAGAGTGGCCCCTGCTTGCCGCAACTAGAGAAAGCCCTCGCACAGAAACGAAGACCCAACACAGCCAAAAATAAATTTAAAAAAAAAACAAAACTACAAGGATAAAATGAAATGAAAAAAGCAAATCTCAAAAGAATGCATGTGCTATAATTCTACCTAGAAAGAGGTCAAATTGGGGAAAATTCAATTGTACTGCTTAAGGTGATAAACTATATGGAAGAATAAGGAGCTGCTTACCTCGGAAGTGGTCACCTCTGAATGATGAGGGAAGCGGGAGGGCGTGAGAGTGAAGGGATACTGAGGCAGCTTTGGCAATGTTCTGTTTTTTGGGTGTTTTTTTTTGGAGTGGTAGTTCCTTTATATTATTTGTTAAATTGTACCTTTACACCTTAATTTTAATTTCATAATTTAAAATGTTTTAAAGACTACGGAAAAACAAATACAAAACTATATTTTCAGTGTGATCCCAATTATACAGATTTCTGCAGGTATGGGAAAAACGATCAATGGTGCTCTTCTCTCGGCAGCAAAATGTAAAGAGATTTGTGTTGTCTTCTTTATACATTTTGTATTTTTCAAATTTTTTATAATTAACAAGTATTACTTTTATAGTAAGAATAAAAGCAGAACTAGCAACTGCCCAGTTTTGCTCTTCAATTTACGTCTCTGCAATGGAGTCACTTCGAGGAAGAGAAATTTCTCTTCCACCTGCTAGAGAGAAACAGGAAGGGAGAGAAGGCCACACGACTGAAATCAATATAAGGCACCACCACAGGTCTGGTTATTTGTGCTTATGATAAGGCCTCAGGGGGCTCAGCTGATGGAAACCAGCAGATATACTGCCTAGATTATCCCAGAACTCACACAACTCTGCCTGTTCTCTTTCAAGGCCTTGGAAAATAAGCCAACAGATGAGAAAGAAAAAAAGAGGTGTTATTATGATTCTATAATAACTACCACTTTTAAACTCATTATTGTCATAATATTGTGTTAGGGGTGTTATATGCATGAATCCAATCCTAACATTCACAAGAATTCCATTAGGTAAACATATATTTTACACTATTTTACACCTTATTTTACAGTGATATTCTAGGGCTCAGAGAGGTGGAATGACTTGCCCAGATGCCTGACTCCAAAATCAGTCACTTTTACACTCCACCACAATTTACCTTTACTCCTGTACATGTTGTAAAGAGTTTCCTCATCTTTTTTTTCCTTTCTCATAGCCAAGATGAGCCGAGTGAAATGTTGGTTCTATTTTCCCCAGGGAGTGACAGTTCATTTAATTCCAACAATAAACTCGCCTCCAGGAAGAAAGGACTTTATAAAGGTCTGTGTGAATTACACAGTGATTATGAAGTTAATAATGTGACAAATCCAGTGGCTGAATCTATGACTACCTGACATAGTCCAAGAATATACAGTGTAAGAGGCTCTTTGCCGCCCATGAAAGAGAAGTCAGTTTGTGCCTGTGCTACACTATAGGCGACTTCTCTTCTGGATCTCCATTCTCTATGAAAGGGAGTAAACATTTATCGAATGGTTTCTGAATTAATCAGTGTCCTGGAAGCTATACAGGCTATATTTCGGGGCTGACTCAAGGCTTGGGAATTCTGGTGTGTTGCTTTATATAATCTGGCCTTTGACCTGAAGACTTCCCTTTAGTGATCTGCATATTTTCACCAGTACAATCATCCCTTCCTCCGTATCTGCAAGGGAACTGGTTCCAGGACCCTCGCTGATACCATGCTCAAGTCCCTTATATAAAATGGTGTAGTATATGCATATAACCTATACACATCCTCCTGTATACTTTAAATCATCTCGAGATTACTTGTAATACAATGTAAATGTTATGTAAATAGTTGTAAATACACTGTAAATGCTATATTAATAATTGCCTGTGCCTGGCAAATTCCAGTTTTGCTATTTGGAACTTACTGGAAAAAATTTTTTTTCCAAACATTTTCGATCGAAGTTGTTTGAATCCTCGGATGTAGAACCTAGGGATAAGGAGAGCCAACTGTACTTAGTGTCTATGATTAAATAACAGGCCATCATGACAAGTCTGTAACTTCCTGAAGCACTCTTTATTTAGTTATTTTTGGACATTTTATAATTTCTTTTCTCTTTGGAATATTTTGTAAATGGTAACTAAAACCCATTTTTAACAAACACCTATGAACACATCAGTTTTAAAAATAAGGAAGCAAAAAAATTATTGCCCAAACTCTGAGGTCACTGACATTGCTTTTGGAGAAAGGTATAACAACCACCGAATGCTTGCCACCTCCCAGCCCCTTTCAGAGAAAAATGTCTGTGGTTCCTATGCATTGGGGGGGTCATGGTTTTTTAAAATAATTTTTATTCAATTTATTTATAAATTGAATTAATGATTTGTAATTAACTAATTAATTTATATTAATTTATTTAATAACTTGGGTGACTGAGTTTTTTAAGTTTAAGTTTTTTGGCTGTGTTGGGTTTTTGTTGCTGCGCGTGCGCAGGCTTCCTCTAGTTGCGGCGAGCAGGGGCTACTCTTCGTTGCAGTGCGCGGGCTTCTCACTGCGGTGGCTTCTCTTGTTGCGGAGCACGGGCTCTAGGTGTGTGGGCTCAGCAGTTGTGGCACACAGGCTCAGTAGTTGTGGCTCGCGGGCTCTAGAGTGCAGGCTCAGTAGTTGTGGTGCACGGGCTTAGTTGCTCCGTGGCATGTGGGACCTTCCCGGACCAGGGCTTGAACCCGTGTCCCCTGCGTTGGCAGGCGGACTCCCAACCACTGCGCCACCAGGGAAGCCCTAAGTTTAATTGAATAAAAAATTCACCTAAACTGAGTCACTTTGCTATAGAGCAGAGATTGGCACAACATTGTAAATCCACTACACTTCAATTAAAAAATATATATATTTTTAAAATTCGCCTATCGGGACTTCCCTGGTGGCGCAGTGGTTAAGAATCCACCTACCAATGCAGGGAACACAGGTTCGAGCCCTGGTCTGGGAAGATCCCACGTGCAGCGGAGCAACTAATCCCATGCGCCGCAGAGCAACTAATCTCATGCGCCTAGAGCCTGTGCTCCACAACAAGAGAAGTCACCGCAATGAGAAGACTGCGTACCACAATGAAGAGTAGCCCCCGCTCACTACAACTAGAGAAAGCCCGCGCGCAGCAACAAAGACGCAACGCAGCCAAAACTAAGTAAATAAAAATAAAATTTTAAAATAAAAAAATAAAAATTCACCTATTGTTTTACACTCACAACAATCATGTAAAGTAGCTCAGAGTAGTTGTGTGATTTGCCCAAGTACACACAGCTAGTAAGAAGATATAATTTTTCATGATAACTTGTTTCTTTTTTTCTTGAGGGGGAAACTTCTTTTCCCGTACCCCAACTAAACGCCAATACATATGTGTCCTCCCATAAAACGAGTTATTACATCTACGTAGTACCTCTAGTTACTACCTCCTGCAAGAAGGGTGAAGATGTTGAATAAGACAGAGGCCAAAAAAAATGTTTTCTCCCTAAATCCAGTGGAGTGAGCAGGAAGGTGGAATCCAGAAATCTCTTCCAGGTTTTCTCCTCTTTTTGCAGCAGAGGTAAGAGCAAGGTTTCACATTGTGTCCATTTTGGCTGTCATTGTCCTGCGATTTCCCTATCAACCTCATCTACTTCTGGGGTCCCTTTTCTTTTTCCACTTTGCCCTAAGGTAGTTAACCTATTCCGCTGCCTTCAAGGGGTCTACATTCCAGGATCGCCTCCCAGTGGTGGGAGAGAATGCTTCCTCCTTTGCTTTTCCGGGCCCCGCCCATTCAGGCAGAGTCTCCCCACCCCTTGAGTATCTCAGGGCTAAAGCTGCTAATATCAAGTCTCTCTGGGAGCGATGCTTTCTTAACCCTGTCTTGGAAGGTGGGTAATTTTTTGCTAGGGAAAGAAGGCAGTGGAATTTGCTCTGAGTAGGGATGGTTATGCAAGATGCAAGGAGGAGGAGGAAGCTGAGAGGAGAGCTGGTGAGTCAGAGGACAAAAGCTGCACAACTTGGCTAGCAGTGAGCCTTTAGAGCAGTGGGGAAGCCTAAGCCATTAACAAGGTAAGGAGAGAATTTTCTCTACACCTCCAAAGCAGGGCCATTATTCCCAGGTTCTTGGAGCGGAGTATCAGATAACCTGGGGCAACTAAGCTGGGAATTTTCTGGGCGATGGCGGAGGGGAGGTGTTGGTGGGGGGTTGAATCAGAATCACCAGGATAATCTTCCCCGAAAAGCACAAGCTGCCTGCCAGCAGCTCCTCTCTCCCCACCCAGCTCTATCCCTAAAAGAGTAAGAAAGAGCCTAGAATGTGAGTAGGGCTATTCCGATGTATATTTTTGTAGCTAGTCCCCGTGATGTGTTTTACTCATTCAGATGCTGGCTTCAGACCTCAGTCTCTGTACTTCTTGCAGCTTCTCCTCTGCTCAGGTGTTGGGGAGTGGGGACCGGAGGTGCTGGGAGCTACAGATTTCCTCTAGCTCAGGTAAGATTTAGTGTGATAACTGAATTCTCAGACCTGGGACCCAAAAGATCCCGGTCTGATCAGGCAGGGCTATTTCTATCGTTGAGTCAATTAATTAAAGTTCACTTATTCTGAAACACAGAGGTGTGGCTCACCACTGCTCTATATATTTAATCGGACTGTTGTCATTACTGTGGCTAAAAGGGCTTGCAAAGTTGTGGAGCGCTGTTCAGATGTAAAATAAGATTAAATTATGAGACCCGTGAGTCAGCCATGGTAGAAGAGACTTCTATCTTGTCAGGCTGTGGATAAGTCTGGAACTTCTAATTGGAAGTTAAATACTTTTATATGTGCAAAATAAAAAAATATCTTGTCCTGCTTTCCTTACCCAGGTCAATGAGGCCACCTCAGATAGTAAAAAACACGCTACGAATGTTTGTTCATTCAGTCATTCATTCAATAGATGTTTCTTGAGCCCCTACTAGACGCCAGGCACTGTCGTTGTTACTAGAGACACAGAAATTGCGAAGACCCTTCAGTCTAGTTAGAGCTTGTTATTGTATGGATACCCTTTGCCCAGGTGCTTATCTCACAGGTTTCCAGGTTCTGCAGCTATGTGTATGGATGCAGGTCTCCCCGATCCAGCTCTCCTCTCTCTCTGTGCAAATGTCTTCTGCCATCTCTAATTTCTGGTTTTGGGGGCATAATCTCACTGGGAAATATAAATTAGAAATTTGTCAGCGGCTGGAATCCAGGGCTCTTAAATTGATGTATGTTTGGTTTTTCCTCAGAATTCATCATTTTGCTTCTAACAGGCTACACGATATGGACTTGGGGGTCATCTATAATTCAGCCCTCTGTAGTCAGGCTGCTGGGTGAGGTCACCCATCCTGGTGCCTCAGAGTCCCTGTGCCTGAAGTAGGTGCTATGTCACTACCACCCTTTGGTGATGTTTTTCAAGGCAGCAGTGGATGAGGGGGAGAGCTGAGGGGGAGAAACGAGAGACAGAAGAGAGAAGCCACTTACTATGAAGACCAGGCTAGCGCACTCAGGATCAGATAACAGGGAGGGCAGGTTCAAGCGTGCCATCAAACAGCCATAACGGAACACTCGGGAAGGTGGGCTAGGGACTCTGAGATGGAAGTCACGTCACAGGCTGCTCACAAATGCTTCCTGACCCCAAGGACTACAGAGGAAGTTAATATAGGACAGCTGAGGAGAGGTGATGGTTAGAATAGAGGAAACTGCCATGAAAAGCCTTGAGTTTCCTTCTCTTCCTGGAGCCATCTCTACCACTGATTCCAGTGACTGCAGAGATAAGCTTTCCCTGAGACACACCCTAAAGTGTCCCCTGACTGTTCTCATCAGCCCCGTCATGGGTTGCTTAGATCCAGGTTGTGTCTAGATGCCAGCGACAAGAGATGGGACTCACTTTACAAAAGCATACTTTCCTTCTGGCCAGGGAAATTGCTCGTGGAAAGAAAAAGCAGAGAAAGCAGTCGGAGGGTTTCCTTGGGAATTCCTGAGAACCGTGGTCAATTAAAGCCTGAGGACAACTGGGGATGAGTTCAAAGGCCAGACTCCAGCTCTGGGAGAGAATGGGCATGAGGTCAGGAGCTACTGGCAGGCAAAGAGGGCTCAGAGCATGCTAGCCTTCTCAAACACTGAGCTGGCCCAGGGCCAGACAGGGGGAGGGAGGACGTACTTTTGAAAGGTCTACGTTGCTAGTCCCTAGGAAATGTTAGCTTTTTCCTGAGCCGATTATAGGCCCTGCATATAAAATTCTATCCTTATAATTGTACACAGGTAAAGTTCTTTCCTCTCTCTTTTGCTCCATTATTTCCTATCTTTGTTCCAAACTTTTCCTCATACTCATACTGCCTTTGGGAGAAGATCTCTTGCTAGTCATTTCCTCAATACTTGGGGGGCTGGGGGGTGGGTATTCTTGAGCCTTTGTCAAAAATGGCTTAGTTTCTAATCATTTCCTCTTGGGCTCAAGTTTAAAAGAATAGGAACATATCTTAGCTGGCCCCATTCTAACCTTCAGGGCCAAGACAAGGATTACCATTCATCGACATTTTCCTGGCATATAGCAAAGTGGGGTTTTTTCTGGCACCTAGAAGAGATGATCCTCACTGGATCTTTTGGCACATGTGGAGGAAATGCATTGTTGTAATGAATGAAAGAGAGGGGTTTCTGGGCCATTGTCACTCAAGGTTTGGTTGAGGTCATTACACACTTCCTAGAAGGTTCAGGGGACTTCCAAGGGAAGCCCATAGGCTGGCAAAGCATGCTCTACCTCTTCAGGAAGCAAGCTATAAACTCCAAGAGTCACATCTGTGACTGCCCAATTCCTCCTCTAAAATTTACTCTCTAGAACCTCTGGACTTCTAGACACACAGAATGGTTTATGACCAGTATGAAGGCTGTCTGGACAACAGATACCAAAGGTACACATACCCATACTCTTTGATTCAGCAATCCCACTTCTGGGGAGTAAGCTTACATACTTATATAATGATGTATGAACATAAAGGTCATTATTGACATTTTTGAAATGGCAAAAGACTGGAAACAGCCCAAAAGCTCATCAGTGTGGACACTGGTTAAATAAATTGTGGTACATCTATACAATAAAATTCTACACAGTGGTAAAAAGGAATGAGGAAACGCTTTATGTACTCCCATGGAAAGCTCTCCAAGGCATATTGTTAAGTTAACAAAGCAAGTTGCAGCACAGTGTGATAACGTGCAACTTCTTGTGTTATAAAAAGGGGAAAAATTAAGAATACATATACATTTGAATTTTCTTGTGTACCCATAAAGCAACTGAAAGGACACATTAAAAAATGAACCCAGTTGCTATTTGGGGGCAAGTTGGGAAATGGGCAGATGGAGGACAGGTGTTGGAAGTATATATTTCACTGTATAGTGATGATAAAACACCAGCTCGTAGATAAATACTAGCTGTCAGTAAATAGAGAAGAGATTATTGATTCAGGAGCTGGTAAAATTCTTAGGTGTTCTTTCCCCTAGAAAAATTCTATGACTCTTTCAAAAAGTATGTCATTACGCCTGTTTACAAATAGCTCTAGAAATTTTCTAATTTATGACTATAGGTCTCCTCCAGAGACATAACTGTTGTCATAGGATTTCCCCTCACCTAATATTCAATATGTTAAAGACCTGGAGTGTGACAGGCTAGGCTACAGGCTGGCAAGCACTGTCCTTATTCCCTTCCTGCATGTGGAATCTTAGGAAGCCTTCTTTTAAATTCTGAGTCTGATTTAATGTCCATGATAATGATACTCTTAAAAGCAACATGAACCATGTGACTATTAGCTATTCAAAACTTCAAAAAAAAATTGGTGATGAGACCTATCAACAGGAAAATAGCATATCTTAAACCCAGCTGCAATTACTGTCTAGAAACATATTTTCTCTTCTTTATTAAAGCTTGAAGGAAGAATTTCTTGAGTATAGAGTGATATGCAAATTAGCACCTTGCTACTGTTAACATTTTACACTATGTGAAGTATCTATTATATCTCTCAATAGTTATTTATGCCAGGAAGTCACCCAAAATGATCCAGAGTCATCTCAACCCATAAAGAGAGTTAAGAGCTCCCCTGGAGTAATATTCTAGCATGGCACTGGGAACAGTGGTCTTTTCACACAAAGCCCTGGTGTGAAGGGAGTAAGTTCAGCGTTGCCACCAGTCTGTTTGAGCCTTAGTGTAAATTACAAAGTGAAATTCCTTTCTCTAGATATTTAACATCTAAGAACTGGAAAACCATCCTAATGTACTTATCCTACTGAACCAAGATACTTAACTGTCACCTACCAGACATTTTGTTAAATAATAAATATCTTAAATTCTTGATGAAGTGGCATTCCCTAGGGTTGGGCAGTACACAACATGCCCAACTGTACTGAGCAACCCTGAGTAAGTTGTGTCAAGTGGTCTAACATTACCCCAAGCAGCAGCACAGTGGCTAACAGGCCACAGCATCACTATTGCAGCTCTTAGGTTGGCTTGCCACAGTTTCATACAGTTGGCTGCTAAGGCAACAACGATTCAACCCAAATAGATTCAGATAGTTTATTACATACACAGACATGAGGACAGCATTGGGTCAGCTCCTCATGTCCCTAGTCCCACAGGATGAGACCAAATCAGAGGGGATCAGATGATAGGTGCCACGGGCACTTTGCCACTGAGGAGACAACTCCAAACCAAAGCCAAGCAGTTTTATAGTCTGCAGCCATATCCTTCAGGGTATTGAAAGTCCTGTGCTTAACTGAGATGAAGGAGGGTAGTGAGAAATGGCCTTGGCACTATCCCTCAAGATGGGGGTGGGTGGGCGGGCCTCAAGGCAGTTCCTCACAAGTCAGCTTATCTCCCGTAGTTTCTGAAGGAATCATGGGGCATTCAACCAAAACTTGGGTCAGACTGTGGTTAAGCTTTGCCTACATGGCCTGTGTGAAGACATTTGTGTCACCAGGGTGAACCTGTTTCCCTATATTCATGAAATATGGCTGAGTTCACACATTTCTGTAGCTCCATGGACAAGAAGGACCAGGAGGGAGGAAGTAAAGAGCCTAAAAAGAAAGGGCTTACAAAGAAATAGAGCTTATGGACACACTAACTGCAAGGGACAGGAATTAATCTGGAGAAGGATTTGTGCAATGCATTGCAAGAAGGCTCCAGCATTCTATATTGCCCCTTGGTGCGGGTCAGGGAGAAAGTAGCTTTGGCTAGAAAGGGGATGGAAGTCAGATACCAAAACATTAGCCTAACATAGCCCCTCTGCTTGTTCCTTGAAGGTCTTCTACTTCAGCATGATACTGCCCAAAAAAATGAAGCTACTACTGTTCCTGGCTTCCCAGATGGCTGTCTTTGTTCTATTCATCCTTCTGTACTCCCACAACTTCAACTCCCTGCAGATGAAGGAAGAACCCAAGCCCACGTACATGCACGTGCTCATCCTGTCTTCGTGGCGCTCTGGCTCTTCTTTCGTAGGGCAGCTTTTTGGACAGCACCCAGATGTCTTCTACCTGAAGGAGCCTGCCTGGCACGTCTGGATGACCTTCACACAAAGTACTGCCCAGAGGTTGCATACGGCAGTGCGGGATCTCATACGGGCCATCTTTCTGTGTGACATGAGCGTCTTTGATGCCTACATGAAACCTGGCCCCCGAAAACAGTCCAGCCTCTTCCAGTGGGAAGGCAGCCGGGCCCTGTGTTCTCCACCTGCCTGCAACATCTTCCCACGAGATCAGATCATACCCCAGGCTCACTGTAAGCTTCTGTGCAATCAAGAGCCCTTTGAGGTGGTGGAGAAGGCCTGCCGCACTTACAGCCACGTGGTGCTCAAGGAGGTACGTTTCTTCAACCTGCAGGTGCTCTACCCGCTGCTGAGAGACCCTTCCCTCAATCTGCACATTGTGCATCTGGTCCGGGACCCCCGGGCGGTGTTCCGTTCCCGAGAACACACCACGAGTGAACTCATGATTGACAGCCAAATTGTGATGCGGCAGCATCTGCAGAAACTCAAAAAGGAGGATCAACCCTACTATGCAATGCAAGTCATCTGCCAAAGCCAGCTGGAGATCTACAAGGCTGTGCAGTCCTTGCCCAAAGCCCTGAGGCAGCGCTACTTGCTCGTGCGCTATGAGGACTTGGTCCGGGACCCCCTGGCCCAGACTGCCCGAATGTATAAATATGCAGGGTTGAAATTCTTGCCCCAGCTCCAGACCTGGGTGCACAACATCACTCGAGGCAAGGGCATGGGTGAGCATGCCTTCTACACAAATGCCAGGAATGCCCTCAATGTCTCTCAGGCCTGGCGCTGGTCCTTGCCTTATGAAAAGGTTTCTCGGCTTCAGAAAGTCTGCAGGAATACCATGAATTTGCTGGGCTACCACCTTGTCACATCTGAGCAAGAGCAGAAAAACCTGTCGCTGAATCTTCTGTCTACCTGGAGCCCCTATGAGCAAGTCTACCAAGAGGGTTGAGGAGGCTCTGTCTCCACCTGGCACCAGCTTCAGCCACGTTAACTGATGGCAGCTTCTGAGCCTTGACCGTGTGTGTCAGTGTATGCGTGAGTATGAGTTGTGCCCAAACATGTTCAAGTCAAGAAAGCTTTGCGTCTCTGCTCATATCTAGAGAAGAGACTTAGGAACCTTATGTGAGGGGCACACTCCACCAACAAAACAGAAGTAATGTCTTTATTCTCTTCTTGGCCTTCTTACCTATGTATATCTCAGAGACTTTGTGGCCTGGGTCCTATGTGGCACCATGCAGTATCACTGGAGTAAATCCATAAACTCTTCTGTCCACATCTTGCCCAGTGGGAAAGGAGAGAGACAGGAAAAACCAGGGAAATGGGTCTCCCACCAAACAGCCCACCAGCACATTCACCAGGGATGTGAACTCTGAGCCCTCAGAGCTCCCAGTGGATTCAAAAAGAGAATGGGCAACAGGGCTGGACGCTCACCTGTGAGCCTGGCCATCACAGCTATCGATCACCACAAATATGGAATAAAATCTCTGCACAACAGAGGAAGCTTTTAAGTTCACGGGATGGCTGGGCCCAATTTGGACATCAGTTCCCCTCAGTGTTTTCCTATTTTAACCTGTTAAGCTGCCATCTGTTAACACTAAAATTCCAAAATAAGATTCTGTTTGGAGTGTACCTTTTTATGCTTTCTAATTACTTAGTAGTAAATGCTCATTCTTATGGGATCCTAACTAAGAGCCTAAACATCTTTACAGATTCTTTTGACTGGAATATTTTATTTTTTAATTTTTAAAAAGTTTTTATTGAAATATAGTTGATTCACAATGTTGTGTTGGTTTCAGGTGTATTGCAAAGTGATTCAGTTATACATATATATATATATTCTCATCTTTATAGATTTTTAAAAAATACTTGTTATTATCTATCACCCACACAAAGCAAAAACTGTTAAGACAGTGTTTGGTTCAGATGATGGACTAAGTCTAAACTGATCAATACTTATCGATACACTGCCCTCTTAAGAATTTGTAGAAAGTAGACAGCTAGCAGCTAAGCCCTTTCTTGTGTGCGGCGTAAGCTATAATAATACCAGGTGTATCACTCTAGGTTCTGGAGTTCTTTTCATCTCATACCTCAGCCAGACGACCTTGGTTATAATACGATTGGTGCTCTTCAGCTCTTCCTGGTCACCGCCCCTAACAAGAAAAGTTGTTTCCCCCAATCTTTGCAGGATTCCCCAGATCTAGTTTGTGTATCAGAATCACCTGTTAAAGATGTGTTTTGCCATGCCCTACCTCAGATCTGCTGGAAATGGAATCTCCCAGGAGAGGCTGGGATTCTGCATGTTTATCACTTGACTCTGTGTAACTCTTCCACAGCCAGCCTGACAATGGTACACCCTGCCCTGGGCAGCAGCACTCTTTGCCTTCTTGCTCCAAGGCAGGTGACTTTTCAGCACATGCCAAGTATCTAAGCACTTACTCCTGACACAGGTGCTGTCCTCAGGTTGGAAGGAATAGGAAGGTCTATGTATGTCTGGAACTCCGTGAACCTCTGGGTCCTGACCTTCCAAACATTTCGCTTTATTCAATTCTGAGAGATACCATTATTTCATCTTTCCTTTTGTTCCCACGCCCACTTTTGACATGGTCCTCACTTCACAAAGCTCCCTTGATGTCAGATGGGAATTCTCCCACTCCATTCCGCTGAGTAGCTCTTGGGCTGCACCACCACCTGAGATGCTTGAGTAGGCACCTTTGCCAGCTGGGTCTTTGATGTTAATTTATATGGGCTTTAAAGGAGTGAATTTATTCTAATACCTAAACCCAAGCCACTCTAGACCCTCCTCGAGAGCCTAGAATCTCCCAGGCAAATGCTTCTTGCCTCTCCAAACCTTCCAAAACTATGAAAATTTCCCCAACGTTGAAAATAAGGCCAGGGCAGTAGGTAAGGGTGCAAACAGAGTGAAGAGGGCCAGTGAGGGGGAGAGACAGTGATAGACTCGACCATCTCTGATTTCCCCTCTGAAATTTCAGCCTCTACCTGAATTGTCTTAAAGTTAGCAACTTCCTTAGGAACCATCTCTGTGGGATGCTGGAATACAGAGCTGCTTGCTTTTCCATCTCCAAAAGAGTCACCCATCCCAAGACAAGGGAAGAGACTAGCCACATGGAAATCTCAGGATCTTATTTAAGATCTACTTTAAAACAGCTTTAAATTTCCTATATTCCAAGTCCTAAGTCAGATGAGGTCCAGACAGCTAGTAGCCATCCTCTTGAAAGACAGCCTATACACTACCTTATATAGGAGCCACTGGTAGCTGTTTAGACTTAAGTAACTTAAAATTAAAATAAAATTCAGTTCTTCAGTTGCACTAGCCATCTTTCAAGTACTCAGTAGCAACGTGTGGCTAGTGGCTACTGTACTAGACAGCACAGATATAAATCATTTCCACCACTGCAAACGTTCTATTGGACAGCTCTGGTCTAAATTAATTTCTATTTGTTTGTAGCATCTTATCCTTAACCTCAAATTGCACCCTGCCCAAAAAAGTTTAGAGAATATATAACAGTACTATAATGGCACTTTTATATAACATAAGACTGTGCAGTATAAAGTCATGCTATATAACCTCTAAAACTCTGACCTAGTCGCGCTTCCTCAGGCAGCAGCCATGGTGGGACAAGAGGATCCCGTGCAGCGGGAGATTTACCAGGACTGGGCGAGCCGGGAGTACACTGACGTCATCACCAGCAGCATCAAGAAAATCGCAGCCTTTCTCAACTCGTTTGATGTGTCTTGTCGTTCAAGACGCGCAACACTAAACGAGAAATTGACAGCTCTTGAACAGAGAGCTGTTCAAGAAGCGAGGGTGACAAACGGTGAGACCCTCACCTACAACTGTGCCATGCTGCTGCTGGGAAGCTGCTTTTACAGAACGAAAAGGCCTCGTGGGAAAGGCCCCAGCAGTCTTCAGCTCCTTCCTCTCTCCTTAAAGAACAACAGGGCTTATTCTTGTTTTTCTTTTTTTCAAGAATGTGGCCTTTGGGCTCTGCCATGTACACCCAGCGGTGTGATGTGGCGTGTGGGGAGGAGTCCAGGGGAACGCTCAGAAACAGCATTAGGCACTTTACCTCTTCAGTGACACTTTGTACAACTACTTGTCAACACATTTGAGGCGCTAAGAGCCAAAAGCCTGGGACTCTGTCTGGGTCCTCCCCACCTCTCTCTCTCTCTCTCTCTGTCTCTCAGCCTTTTGTTACAGCTCTCATGGCCTCTGCTTTGCTTCTATAAATAGTCTGTCTCCTCCCCAACTTTGGCCAGGGGTGGGAAGCAGTCCTGGCTGACGAGCCCCGGTGAAGTGGCTGCCAGAGAATGTTGTTGCTAACCCACCAGTTTCTTGTCCTTTTGGGAGGGTCAAGGCCAGGCCTCCACTTGGCTTGAAAAGAGACATTTTCAGAGTTCTCTTCCTGTCACTTGGGGTGTCTTAACCTTTCATATTTCCCTAATAAACTCCTCAACTTTAAAATAAATAAATAAATAAATAAAACTCTGACCCACTGCTGAGTGAGATTTAGAGAGCAATGGAACACCTCCTATTGAAGTGTTCAGGTGGTTGGCACCAGAGTTCAAGGATGCGAGTGGCAGTACATTCAGTTATGAGACATGGGGAATTCGGGGAGCTGAGGACCCATGATGAGTATAGCGGACTGTGTCCTGCACAACAGCCTTTCCACTTTGGAGACATCTGTTCCAGCCCCCAACCCCCAACCCCCAAACTAGGAAGGCATTTGTTTGCCTCCCAAGCCTATTGAGCTGCATGGGATCTAAGGATGAGTTTGAACATAGATGAGGGATGAATTTGATCTAAATTTCTCAGGGCTAGTAATTAGGTTTGGGGAATGAGCTCTTTCATGTCTAGAGAAAACATAATGGCCTGAAATGCCTAATTGGGGGCTTCCCCAATGCAGGGGACACGGGTTCGAGCCCTGGTCCGGGAAGATCCCACATGCCGCAGAGCAACTAAGCCCGTGCGCCACAACTACTGAGACTGTGCTCTAGAGCCCACGAGCCACCACTACTGAGCCTGTGTGCCACAACTACTGAAGCCCACGCGCCTAGAGCCTGTGCTCTGCAACAAGAGAAGCCACCATGATGAGAAGCCTGCGCACCACAACGAAGAGTAGCCCCTGTTCGCCACAACTAGAGAAAGCCCGTGCACAGCAACGAAGACCCAACACAGCCAAAAATAAATAAATTAAAATAAATTAAAAAAGAACGTGGGCTCTAGAACTGGGTTGCCTGGGTGACTTTGCTATCACCAGCTCGGTGACCTCAGCAAGTCCCTTAACATCTCATGTCTCAGTTCCCTTACCTGTAGGGTGGGTAGAATAATAGTAGTACCAACTCCTTGGAGTTGCCAGGAGAACTAATGAGTTAATATACGGAACATGCTTAGAAAGCATCTGCTGCTCGCTATTGTTAGCTGTGAATATCTTGGTAACAACACTGGTCTCGGCTCTCAAGGACTGTCTTCCATAATTTCTGGTAACATCCTTATTAAGGTGATGTTTAATAGCAGATCACAAACCCTTTATGGCATTTCTGCTCATAATGATACCATTAGGAGATTGATAATTTTCTGATATTCTAGTTTCTCAATATCTGTAGTTCTCAACCAGAGGTGACTTTGCCCTGCAGTGGACATTTGGCAACGCCTAGAGACATTCTTGGTTGTCACGCTTTGGGAGGGGGGTGTCTCTGGAATCTACTGGGGAGGGGCCTGGAGTGCTGTCAAACCTACAATGTACAGGAAAGCCCTCCCTTAACTAATATATGATTAATATATGAAGGACAAAGAGCTAATGATTCCAATAAATTTCTCTTCCATCTTCATTCAATTACATTCAATCTCACTCAAATGAGATTGAAAGCGTCTTGACTGGGGAGATGTCATAACCTGGGCTCTTTTGATACCCACTCAAGTCATCTCAAAGGGAGAAGTGGAGGAGACACTATAAGAATACAGAACAGCACCACAGAAGCCTGATGAGAGGAAGTGAGTGCGGCCAGGCTTCCCGGTCACTCACTGGCCAATCTATGCCTTAACCGGTCTTTGCTTGCGCCCACCCTAATTCAGTTAGCTGTAGCTTGAAGAGAAGAGTTTAAAGGGGCAAAACATGGTCATTTAGGGCCTTGGGGAAGACGGGCAGACAAATGAAGCCATGAGCAGACACTGTGCTAGACAAATGAGTTGTCTAACATGTCTGAGAACAGAAGAATCATTGACAAACGTCAAAAAGTTCCATGGGCACCACAGAGTTTACATCACAGTTCCTCAACCTTTTTTTTATTATCACCCCCTCACCCTCAACAAGCCTTTTTAGACATTTTTTCCCTAATTGCACCTCTGCCATGAAATGTTAATACCGCAAATACACTGCATGTCTGTTTTTGTATGGTGGCCCTTTGGAGGGTCACAAACCACCATAATATCTACTCTTTTTTTTGGTCTCCCCAAAACTGCTTTTCACCCCCTTGGTAATTTTCACCTCCATTGGGAATGCATGCTTTAGACTACTGTCCCCAGTATTTTTTAAACTCCTTTCCCACCCAGCTCCTGTCTTTTTTTCCTCAACATGTCTTTTCATTTGTCATCTCCCCAAATTATGTTCCTTGCTCTCACCAATGATAGCTGTACCTTGCTCATCAATAATTGAATGTGATTATGTAAAATAACACATATAAGTGTAATCTGTAAACTGTAAAGACCATGAAAACGCTGGTTATTATTAGTAGTAAAATAATAATACAAGTAACTCTTGACTGCTGTCCTCCCTGCCAGCCCTAATCCTAACCATATGGCATGGTCCAGCTTTCCTTGCCAATTTTCACATTGGCTTCTTATGATTCTGGATGAACAATAAGGAAGCTAGTTTATGGTTTGTTTGTTTTTTAAGTTTATGACAAGAGTTGATAACAAATGGAATAGGAACATAAAATAGGTTCATAAAGAATGAGGTACGTTTCAGAAAAAGTTAGCCATTGCTCTACCCTAAATCAATGTGGACTTAAATGGCTAACTGCAGATAATTTAAACATGTTGAATGAAAAGAAATAAAGGCTCCTATTATTTTATGTAGTGGTAAGGTGAATGATTATCTGATCCATCATAAACCAAACTATGAGACCTTAGCAGATGCAACACACACACACACACACACACAGGCCATTCTAGATGCAAATAAGCTTTAAAAAGTTGACTACACTAAATTTAACTGGGTTTTCAAATGTGAGACCCTCAGAACTTCAAATATGTTTATGTGCATATTAAGAAGGGATTAGAGTATATAGCAGTTCTCCCAAACTTCTTTGACCAAGGATGTTTTCATCCTGTTAACATCTGTCAGTAGAATGTTTTGAGAAAGAGCAGTTGGAGAAATCCTGAATTGTCTTCAGCACTCATAACCCTGGACGTTCCCAACACTCTGGCTTCTCCTTGCCTTCTCCCAAGCCCAAGCAGGCAAATTCTGAATGGAGAAAATCACATGAGGGCAGCTTAGTTCACAGGCAGTTATAATCACCTCCATCAATTTATGATCACTTCAACACTCACCTGCAACCCTTTCCCCCCTCTCCATAAGAACTTTCAGGTTTAGAAAGCCTTTCAAGATCTGTCCCTTGCATCCTTCTCTAAGAACTCCCTCTTAGACTACTTCCCCCATCTCAAATGTGAAGTTCTACCAATGTACCACATCTGGATCTTAGATCATGCTGCTTCTCCCACCTGGAATACCCTGTTCTGTCCCACCTTCAACTTCTCTGGCTCATTTTTTTGATCCCTCAGTTCTCAACTAAAACATATCCTCTGGAAGTTTTTTCTGGCTTGATCCTTAAGCCTCTGTTGAATGCCACTTTTACATGCTTTCTATTATAGCATTTATCACATTGTAATAAAACTGCCCAATTTATGTGTTCTTCGAGCTCTTTGAGGGCAGAGTCTACCTTATTCACTGTGGTATAACCAATGCCTAGCACAGTTCCTAGCATCTAGTAGGCACACAATAAATATTTGTTTAATAAATGAAAGCTTGATCTCAGCCTCATTTTATGTAAAGGGATCAGTCTTTATGTAATACTTTTTAAAAGGCCAATCACAGAAACACAGTGACATATTTAAAGATTCAGATAAGAAATAACCAACATTTAAGAGTTTCCTGTCTGAGTGAAATAAGGGAAGTTGAATCTTAAAGCCAACAGCTCTGAAGTGCTGGTCAAGTGGGGTGGCAGGTGGGAGGGTGGATAAAGCAGAGATTCAAAAATTAAGTTGAACTGTATTTCTAATAGTGATACATATTATCATAACAAGAGAAGCTGCAAATTATGCTGGTTGTCTAAAGAGCTGCATGTGTTCACAGGGTGTATGAACCAACCAACTGCTATCTGGAAGCAGTTGGCAAATACTTGCTTAGTGATTGCCCTCCAACTGTTTTTTAGGCAAATCTCCAAGCAGAAAGTTTATGACTTTTTTTATTGCCTCTCCACCCTCATAATGACAACATTTTGTTTAAGGAATGTCTTGGGGGAATAGAGTCACCTTTGATTCTTTCTTTTCTTTCACTTTCCACAATCCTGTCCATCAGCAAATCCTGTTAGCTTGACTTCCAAAATGTACCCTGAATCAGACCATCTCCACTCACCATCTGCACTGCTACAATGTTCATCCAAACCAACCTCAAATCTCACCTGAACTGCTGCAAGAACCTCCTAACAGGCCTCTTCTTGCCCCGCCCTCATAGTTCACCTCCCATTTACCTACCAGAATGACCTATCTAAAGGGTAAATTAGATGCCAATTCTCTGCCTAAAGTCCTCCAGTAAATTATAGCCCAGGTGACTGTAAAAAGGAGAATGGATAAATAAGTTGGTAAATTCATATCATGCAATACTATTCAGTAATAATACTGAATAGTTGATACATGCAACATGGCTGCCTCTCAAAAGCATTAGGCTAAGTGAAAGGAGTTCTACATGAAAGAGTTCTAGTATATGATTTCTTAATATGTACAGCTGTAGACCAGGAAAAAACTAATACACGGTAGAAAAAAATCATAACGGTGGTCGCCTCTGGGGGCGGGGAGGTGATGGTGACTGACGGGGAAGAGATATGGGGAACTTTGTTGGGTGATAGAAATGTTTCATATCCTGACAGGAGCTTGGGTTGCACAGGTGCATGAATCTATCAAAACTCAATGACTGTACACCTAAGATTTATGTACTTCATTGTATGCAAAATTTACCTCAAAAGAAAAAAAAAACTGCAAACAAATATTGAATTCTAGTTAATGATACACATGCGGGAGAATTTAGAAGTTACTGATGTCTGCAACTTACTTTGCATTGCATCCAAAAATACATCAGAGTGAATGATAGATAAATGGACAGATATGATACAACAATTATAACAAAATGTTAATGGTAGAATCTTAGTAAGGAGAATATGGGTATTCACTGTGAAATTCTTCCAACTTTGCTGTTTAGAATTTTTCATACTAAAAAGAGATGGGGAAATAAAACCCCTAAGGTGACCACACTTCTGGAATGGCAGCGTGAGAAGCTCATCTCCCCACTGAAACATTTAACTAGTGAAAATTATTTTTTTTTAAACCAACCATTTAAAATCTCTGGATATTGTCCCAAGAGTATACAGAAAATGGAGAAACATTTATTCAAGAAAGTTTAGTAAATCTTGATAAGAACAGTAAGAGTCTATGGTATTTGAGCCACTGTCTGATTCTATCTCCTCCCAGCTTACTGTGACATAAGTTCTACTTCAAGCAGGGAGGTCAAAGAAAATAGGACTCCCTTTCCCTTCAGCTCCTAGTTTAGGACTATGGTTTCACCCAAGGAAGGGCAAGTGGCCAGCATATCATCCCTCTTTCTGGCAGGGGCCTGGACTGGGACTCCCTTCCAAATCCCAGGTCCCACTCATAGGGTGGAAGCTTTACCTAGTCACAGAAAGCTGAGAATATTGGGTCCCAATTGCCCCCACCCCAGCTCACTCATAGATTCCATGCCAGGAGGGCAAGCCCAAAAGACTAGGGGCTGCCATCCACATCCAATGCCCCACTCGTGGAGCAACACAGGTTTATCACTTCAGAAGAAGTGGACCACAGTCCCTTCCCCTGCCCTACTCTAATGCAGTAGTACAGGCATTCTGTTGGAGGGTGGGAGAGCTCAGACACTTCTCTGGTGGCACAGTGGTTAAGAATCCGCCTGCCAATGCAGGGGACATGGGTTCAATCCCTGGTCCAGGAAGATCCCACATGCCACGGAGCAACTAAGCCCGTGCCCCACAACTACTGAGCCTGCACTCTAGAGCCCGCGAGCCACAACTACTGAGCCCGCATGCCTAGAGCCCGTGCTCCACAACAAGAGAAGCCACTGCAATGAGAAGCCTGCGCACCACAACAAAGAGTAGCCCCTGCTCGCCACAACTAGAGAAAGCCCGTGCACAGCAACGAAGGCCCAGCGCAGCCAAAAATAAATAAATAAATAAATAAATAAATTAAAAAAAAAAAAAAAAGAACAGAGAGCTCAGTAGCTCTCCCTAAGAGGACATACTTTATTAGGAAGACAATGTGGGGAAGTTCATGCATAAGGGTATTGTCAAAAACAATGGAGAGTTTGGTGGCAAACAGTTAAGAGGAGGCTCTTAGCTCCATTAAACTAGCAGCAACAAACAAAATAGTAGCCCAGCTAGAAGTTTAAGAGAGTAAACCAGGGAAAGAGACAGATAAGAAGGGCCCTTCTGAGCTCAGAGCAAGCCTCAAAGACTGTCCCCACAAAGGGGCCTGACTTTAGCTGGATCACACTGTGGAACAATTTTATGCCCCAGACTTTGCCAAAAACAACAGAGCAGTCAGCTAGCAATTACTGGAGGCTAAAGGCTGTGAGTGTTACAGTAGAATCAGATCACCTAGCAGCTTAACAGGGAGACCAGGGAAAGAGAGCACTGCTAAAACTACAATAATCCCTGGTGGTCAGAAGACTGTGCACATAGTCAAAGCTTCACTCTTTGAGGAGCAACATCAGAGACTACACACTGTGGATAAAATAATGATAGATTTCTGTGAACTAGTCCAGGCAAGTCACTGAAAAAATAAATAAGAAAACAAGCCCCAGGTGAGAGAGGGATCAATATCCAGAGTTGCTACAATATATTATTGTAGCAATGTTCCATTTTCAACAAAAAAATTATGAGACATGCAAAGAAACAGGAAAGTGTGACCCATGACAAGAAGAAAAAAAAAAATTAGGCAACAGAAACTGCTTTGGTGGGGGCCTAGATGTTGAACTTAACAAAAACTTCAAAGTCCCTATTGTAAATATGTTCAAAGAACTAAAGGACACCATATTTATAAGGAATGAAAGGAAGGTATGTTGACAACAACTCATCCAACAGAGAATATCAATAAGGGAGTTAGAAAATGTTAAAAAAAAAAAACAACAAATAAAAATGAAGACACAAAATACCAAAACTTATAGGATGGAGCTAAAACAGTGTTCAGAGGGAAATTTTTAGCTATAAATGCCAACGTTAAAAAAAAAAAAAAGAAAGAAAAATCTCAAATCAATAAACTAAATTTCCACCTTAAGTAACAGGGGGGGAAAAAGCAAACAAAACCCAGAGCAAGCAGAAAGAAGAAAACAATAAAAATTAGAGTGGAAATTATCGAAATAGAGAACGGGAGGGGAAAAAAATAAAACCTAATCTCATTCTTTGAAAAGATCAACAAAATTGACAAACTTTTAGCTAGACTGACCAAGAAGAGAGAAGACTAAAATCAGAAATGAAAGAGGGGACATTACTACTGACCTTACAGGAAAAAAAAGAATTATAAGAGAATACCATGAAGAAACATATGCCAACAAATTATATAACAAACGAAATGGACAAAGTCCTAGGAAGACACAAACTACCAGAATCAACTAAAGAAGAAACAGAAAGTCTGGAAAGGCCTATAACAAGTAAAGAGATTGGATTAGTAATTTAAAACTTCCCCCAAAGAAACTCCCAAGCCCAGATGACTTTACTGGTGAATTTCACGAAACACTTAAAGAATTAATATGAATCCTCTCAAACTCTTCCAAAATATAGGAGAGGAGGAAACACTTCTCAATTCGTTCTATGAAGCCAGTGTTACTCTGATACAAAAACCAGAAAGACATGTTACCAAAAAACCCTACATACCATTATCTCTTATGAATATGGACACAAAAGCCTCAACAAATACTAGTCAACTGAATGCAGTAGTATATAAAGAGAATTATACACCATAACCAAGTGGGAATTATCCTAGGAATGCAAGGTTGATTTTACATTGGAAAATCAATTAATTTAATGCACCACATTAATAGAATAAAGGACAAAAACCATTTCATCATCTCAATAGGTGCAAGAAAAAAAAAAAGCATTTGACGAAAATCCAAAAACGTTTCATGATTAAAAATACTCAGTAACCTAAGAATAGAAGGGAACTTCCTTAAACTGAGACAAAGAACATCTATAAAAAACCCACAGCTAATATCACAATGGTGAAGAAATGAATACTTTCCCCCACAAGACCAGGACCAAGACAAGGATGTCCATTCTCACCCTTTTATTCAATAATATATTGGATATTCTATCCAGGGCAATTGAGCAAGAAAGAAATGGCATCCAGATTGAAAAGGAAGAAGTAAAATGATCTTTATTTGCAGATAACATTATCTTATATATAGAAGATCCTAAGGAATCCACTAAAAAAATATTAGAACTAATAAAGGAGTTTAGCAAGGTTGCAGGATACAAGATGAATAAACAAACACCAATTCTACTTCTACATACTAGCAAACAATCCAAAAATGAAATTCAAAAAACAATTTAATTTACAATAGCATCAAAAATAAAGTACTTAGTAATAAATTTAACAAAAGAAGTGTAAAACCTGTATATTGAAAAGTATAAAAAACTGTTGAAAGAAATAAAAAGATCTAAATAAATGGGAAAATATCCTATGTTCATAGATCAGAAGACTTAATACTGTTAAAAGGGTAATACTCCCCAAGCTGATCTACAGATTCAATGTAATCCCTATCAAAATCCCAGGTGGCTTTTTTTGCAGAAACTGACAAGCTGATACTAAAATACTGTGGGAAAAAACAAAGTTCTGATTTCAAAATTCACTACAGAGCTACAGAAATTAAGACAATGTAGGGACTTCCCTGGTGGTGCAGTGGTTAAGAATCCGCCTGCCAATGCAGGGGACATGGGTTCGAGCCCTGGTCCGGGAAGATCTCACGTGCCACGGAGCAAATAAGCCCGTGCACCACAACTACTGAGCCTGTGCTCTAGAGCCCATGAGCCACAACTACTGCAGCCCGTGTGCCTAGAGCCTGTGCTCCGCAACAAAGAGAAGCCACCGCAGTGAGAAGCACACGCACCGCAACAAAGAGTAGCCCCTGCTCACCGCAACTAGAGAAAGCCCGCGCACAGCATTGAAGACCCAACACAGCCGAAAAATAAATAAATAAATTTATAAAAAAAAAAAAAAAAAGACAATGTAGTAGTAGTATGAAGACAAATAGATCAATGGAACAGATCAATCAATCTACGCACAAATGGTCAAATGATCTTTGAAAGGGTGCCAAGACGACTCAATGAGGAAAGAATAGTGTTTTTGTTTTTTAATAAATTTATTTACATTTATTTATTTTTGGCTGCGTTGGGTCTTCGATGCTGTGCGTGGGCTTTCTCTAGTTGTGGCGAGCAGGGGCTACTCTTTGTTGTGGTGCATGTGCTTCTCACTGCGGGGGCTTCTCTTGTTGCAGGGCACGGGCTCTAGGCGGACTTCAGTAGTTGTGGCTTGCGGGCTCTAGAGCGCAGGCTCAGTAGTTGTGGTGCATGGGCTTAGTTGCTCTGCAGCATGTGGGATCTTCCTGGACCAGGGCTCGAACCCACGTCCCCTGCACTGGCAGGCGGATTCTGAATCACTGTGCCAGCAGGGAAGTCCCAGGAAAGAATAGTTTTTTCAACAAATGGTGCTAGGACAATTTGATATCCATATGTAAAAGAATGCAGTTGGACCTCTACCTCACACCATATACAAAAATTAACTATGATCTATTATCATAGGCCTCTTGTGTAAGAGCTAAGACTATAAAACTCTGAGAAGAAAACATAGAAGTAAGTCTTCATGACTCTTGGTTAGGCAGTGGTTTCTAGGGTATGACATTGAAAGCACATGCAACTAAAGAAAAAAGAGATGTCGAACTTAATTAAAATTAAAAACTTTTGTGTTTCAAAGGACACCATCAAGAAACTGAAAAGACAACCTGCAGAATGGGAGAAAATATGTGCAAATCATATATCTGATAAGGAACTTGTATCTGGAATATATGAAGAACTGTTACACTTCAACAATAAAAAGATAAATAACCTAATTTAAAATTTATTTATTTATTTATTTTTGGCTGTGTTGGGTCTTCATTTCTGTGCGAGGGCTTTCTCTAGTTGCAGCAAGCGGGGGCCACTCTTCATCGCGGTGCGCGGGCCTCTCACTATCGCGGCCTCTCTTGTTGGCGGAGCACAGGCTCCAGACGCGCAGGCTCAGTAGTTGTGGCTCACGGGCCTAGTTGCTCCGCGGCATGTGGGATCTTCCCAGACCAGGGCTCGAACCCGTGTCCCCTGCATTGGCAGGCAGATCCTCAACCACTGCGCCACCAGGGAAGCCCAAATAACCTAATTTAAATATATATATGTGTAACTGAATCACTTTGCTGTACATGTGAAACTAACACAACATTGTAAATCAACTATACTTCAATTTAAATAAATAAAAATTATACAGTGCTGTATGTCAATTATATCTTAATAAAACTGTAAAAAAAACAGTAAATAAAAAAACACGGGCTTCCCTGGTGGCGCAGTGGTTGAGAGTCTGCCTGCCAATGCAGGGGACACGAGTTCGAGCCCTGGTCTGGGAAGATCCCACATGCCGCGGAGCTACTGGGCCCGTGAGCCACAACTACTGAGCCTGCGCGTCTGGAGCCTGTGCTCCACAACAAGAGAGGCCGCGATAGTGAGAGGCCCGCGCATTGTGATGAAGAGTGGCCCCCGCTCGCCGCAACTAGAGAAAGCCCTCGCACAGAAACGAAGACCCAACACAGCCATAAAAAAAAAAAAAAAAAAGTACAAATGCACAATAAAAATTATTTAAAAAAAAAAAAAACACAATGAGATACCCACTAAGATTGCTGAAATAAAAAGATAATAAATGTTCGGCAGTTCCTCAAAAGGTTAAACATAGAGTCACCATATAGCAATCTCACTCCTAGTTATGTGCCCAAGAGAAATACAACCATTTACCCACACTTGTATACGAAATCTTGTATGTGAATGTTCATAGCAACATTATTCATAATAGCCAAAAAGTGGAAACAACCCAAATGTTCATCAACTGATGAATGGATAAACACAAGTAGCATATTTATACAGTGTAATACTATTCTGCGTAAAAAGGAATGAAGTACTGATACGTGCTACAACATGGATAAACCTTGCAAACATTATGCTAAGTGAAAAAAGTCAGTCACAGAAGACTATATATTGTATTATTCCATTTACATGAAATGGCCAGAATAGGCATATTCATACAGACAGAAAATATATTAGTAGTTGCCTAGGGCTGGGGGTGAGGGCAGGGTGTGAAGGTAGAAAGTGAATATTAATGGCTACGGGAATTCTTTTGGGGGTGATGAAAATGTTCTAAACTTGATGGTGGTGATGGTTTCACAATTCTGTGAACATATTAAAAACCGTTGAAATTGTACACTTTAAATGGGTGAATTGTATATGAATTATGTCTTTTTTCGCCGTGCAGCTTGCGGGATCCTAGTTCCCTGACCAGGGATTGAACCTGGGCCCTTGGCAGTGAAAGTGCGGAGTCCCAACCACTGGACCGCCAGGGAATTCTCTGAATTATGTCTTAATAAAGCTGTTAAAACAAAAAAAACAGAAACCTCCAGGGGTTTCCAACCCACGTGGCCCTTCTCTCCTCATTCACTCACCTGCATCCATGTTCTCCACTTTCTACCAAATTTCCTGGACTTTGTATGTGTGGTTCCTGCTTAGAACATTCTACCCCAAATTATCTCAAGCTGACATTATTATTAGTCTCGATTCAAATGAATCCTCCTCAGAGACATTTTCCCTGACCATCCCAACTAAAGCAGTCTCTCCCCCTTAAAATGGTCTATTTTATATTCTGTCAAGGAACAAAAAATAAAGTAATTCAGATATTCAGCTGATGCGTGTCAGGTAGCACCTCAAAATTAGCTAACTCCCCGAGCTGAAGCAGAACTGGAGTTTTTATAAGGCAAGAGAAGAAAGGGGTATATGGTTATGGTATTGTCCCAGGCTGCAATTTTCTTTATCTGTAATTGCTGCAAAACACTGCAGTTTAAAAGGGTGGGATATATTGGGGTATTCATGCCTCTTTCTTGTAATTGCTGGTGTAGTGCTATTTTGGTAGCAGTTGAAAGGGTTCTTTTGAGAGCTATCTTTGTAAGCCTTCTCAATCATCTAATGCTAATTAAGTTCATGGGAAGGACTGACAGAAAGGGGAAAAAAAGGAAAGGAAAGGAGAAAGAAAAAAAAAGGAGGTAAAGCCTGAAACAAGGAAAAGCAGGGTCTGTTTCAATTCTTTAGAACATGTCTCAGTATCTGAAATTGTCTTAGTTGTTTGCATGTTTATTTTCTGTCTCCTCTACCACTAGGATGTTTCTGTCTTGTTTGTCCACATAGTAGATGCTTAATATGTGGTGGCTGATTGACCAAATTCCACACCAACATGATAATCTAAGGTGAAAGCATGAGCAAATATTTTGGAACTTTCTAACCACTCCTCTCATTTCTCAGGACTATAATGAACTGTCACCTGGGTGCTTAGAGAATTAAAAATTATTGGGCCACACCTCCACAGACTGGTTCGTCTTTGCTTTAATTATACATCTGCCTGCCTACAGAAACAAATATTTTAAAAGGTAAGGAAAAATCTGTGTGACAGTCTGGGCAGTGCTTCCATTGCCTCGAACTCGACCCTAGGATTGTTGATTATATAGGAGGAACTGGAACAAACCTACTGCAATTTTATGCAGGGGTTTCAAGTCTTTAATTCAAGCTTGCTTCTTCCTAGAAGTAGGAGTGGAGTCATTGTGCTTAGTTACTTCTGCAATTGCTAGAGGTTAGGAACAAAGACTCAAAGAATTTAAGTGCTGGAAGGAACCTCAGGCATTACTTAGCTTCTTTCTTTCTTATCAGATGTTTCTTATCGTCTGTATCCAAAATATCAAGATTTTACCCTCTAAGAACACTTCCCTGCTCAAAGCACTTTCTCAGACCAGCACCACTGGCATTACCTAGAAGTCTGTTTGGAAATGCAGAATTTCAGACCCCATTCCAGAGCTATGTAGTCAGAATTTGTAATTTCACATGACCCCCAGGTAACTGGTGTGCAGTCTGAGAAGTGCCGCAGCATTTCTGGACATGCTGAACCAGTGCCTACTATCTCCAACAGCATGCATTTATCATTAGCACTTACCTGCAAGCTGGACCAAGGGAACAAGGAAAATTCATAGGTGGAAAGTTTTCCCAAATGTCCCCTGCAGAATTCAAAGACCTGTGTATTAGGGAAAGAAAAGAAGAGGCTCAAAGGATAAAACTCAAAAGTAATTACAAAGCTTACTGGTAAAATGGTGATAATTTTTTTGAACTGGGTGATGAATACATTGAGAGTCATTAAACTACTCTCTCTACTTTTGTGTATATTTGAAAGTTTCATAATAAAAATTTTTTTAAATTATATTTTATTCACACTTACCTTTTTTTTTTTTCGGCCACGCCATGTGGCATGAGGGATCTTAGTTCCCCGACCAGGGATCGAACCCTTGCCCTCTGCATTGAGAGTGCAGAGTCTTAACCAATGGACCACCAGGGAAGTCCCCTGAAAGTTTCATAATAAAATATTTTTTTAAAAAGTAGTCTCAAGTTTGGGACTTCCCTGGTGGCACAGTGGGTAAGACTCTGCACTCCCAATGCAGGGGGCCCAGGTTTGATTCCTGGTCAGGGAACTAGGTCCCACATGCATGCCACAACTAAGAGTTCGCATGCCACAACTAAGGAGCCCACATGTTGTAACTAAGACCCAGCGCAACCAAATAAATAAAATTAATTTTTAAAAAAAGTAGTCTCAAATTAGTGATAACTACCAGTCCCACCAAGAGGCACTTGTGGTGAGAAAGTGTAGTCAAGAATGTTGTGTATCTTGGGACTTCCCTAGCAGTCCAGTGGTTAAGCCTTCACCTTCCAATGCAGGGGGTGTGGGTTTGATCCCTGGTCAGGGAGCTAAGATCCCACATGCCTCAGAGCCAAGAAACTAAAACCTAAAACAGAAGCATTATTTTTCTTTAAGAATTTATTTATTTATTTATTTATTTATTTATTTATTTATTTATTTATTTATTTATTTGGCTGTGTTGGGTCTTCGTTGCTGCACGAGGGCTTTCTCTAATTGTGGCAAGCAGGGGTTACTCTTCATTGCAGTACGTGGGCTTCTCACTGTGGTGGCTTCTCTTGCTGCAGACGACGGGCTCTAGGCGCGCAGGCTCAGTAGTTGTGGCTCGTGAGCTCTAGAGCGCAGGCTCAGTAGTTGTGGCGCATGGGCTTAGTTGCTCTGCAGCATGTGGGATCTTCCCAGGACCAGGGCTCGAACCCATGTCCCCTGCATTGGTAGGCGGATTCTTAATCACTGAGCCACCAGGGAAGCCCCTAGAAGCATTACTGTAACAAATTCAATAAAGACTTTAAAAATGGTCCACATCAAAAAATCTTAAAAAAAAAAAAAAAAAAAAGAATGTCGTGCATCTGCCCCAAAGTGAAGGCTGAAGGGGAACGGGGAAGAACTAAGGTTTATGGACCAGACCCCTTGGGTACATTCCTTCATTTAATCCCCCATCACAGCTCTGTTAGGTAACACCACCTTAACCAAGTGATTGAATTTAGCATCACCAATCCTGGGACAAATTGATACTGTGTGCCCCCGGCTGAGTGTATGGGGAAGTACACATCCTCGTTGATGTGGTCCTCTCACCAAAAATGTCTCACCTGAATCTAAAAAGGAGGCAGCAAACGCTGAACAGAGGACATTCTACCAGACAATGGGCCTGGACTCTTCAAAAGTGTTAATATCATGACAGACAAAAGATTTAAAAAGTAAGGTGAAGTGCTTTAAATTAAAGGAGACTAAAGACGTATGACATCTAAACGCAATGGGTGAACTTTGATTGGATCCTAGATTCAAAAAAGAAACACTAAAAAAAGTCATTGTGGGGACTTCCCTGGCAGTCCAGCGGTTAAGACTCCGTGCTTCCAATGCAGGGGGCACAGGTTCGATCCCTGGTCAAGGAACTAAGATCCGGCATGCATGCAGTGTGGGCAAAAAAAAAAAAAAAAGAATCATCTAATACACTGTCCATTTTCCAAGTTTCTAATTGTCCCCACAATGACGTTTTTTAAAAATAAATAAATTTATTTATTTATTTATTTATTTTGGCTGCAATGGGTCTTTGTTGTGGCGGCGTGTGGGCTCTTCGTTGCGGTGCGTGGGCTTCTCTCTCTGGTTGTGGCGCGCGGGCTTAGTTGTGGCATGTGGGATCTTAGTTCCCCGACCAGGGATTGAACCCGGGCCCCTGCGTTGGGAGCACGGAGTCTTAACCACTGCGCCACCACGGAAGTCCCCAAGATGATTCTTTAAAATATATATATATTAAATGTACTGGGTGTGACTAAAACAACAACAACAACCTTATGAGGTAAGTGGTAACCCTCTTTTAAAGACTGGGAAACTTAAGTTCAGAGAGATAAAGGGACTTGCTCAAGAATCCGCAGCTGGTAAATGGCAGCGCCAAAACAGGCCCAGCTCTCCCTGACTCCAAAGCACAAGCTCCTGGCTGGTGGATGCTTCTTCCTCTGCAGCCCAGGAGGCAAGAGAGAGGGCTGTGTCTCCAAGGAGATGGTAAGGGCGGTAAAGACGCACCGTGCATTGTTACGCCACGGGCAGTCATTCATTTATTCAAAATTTAATTTCTGTGTGACAATGATAAGCAAAAACGGGCAGTCCCTAGACTCAGGTTGCTTACAGCCTAGTGGAGGAGACAGATGCTGATCAAATGTTGGAAACACTCAAAGGAATATATATATATATATATATATATATATATATATATATATATATATATATATATATATATATAAAACAAAAGGAGATCAGAGCAATGAAGAAAAGGAAGCTGACCAAAGCAGAGGGTCAGCAGAAGACTTCTATGAGTTGTGCTTTAAAGACTGAATAGAAGTTAATGATACAGACAGAAGGAAAAGTGTGAGCAAAAGGCCTATGGCAGGAGGGAGCATGACCTTGCAGTAGGAAAGCCCCAAGAGCCGGCAGCTGTGTGGTGCAAGGTAAGAATGGAGGAAAGTAGGCAGGGTCTGACCATGTAGGACCTTAAAGGCCATGCTAGGAATTCTGTTCAATTTTAAAAGCAATGGAAAGTTATTAAAGGGTTTAAGCAAGTGACAACATAAGATTTCAAGTTAAAAAAAAAAAAAAAAAGAAACACTTTGGCTGCAACGTACCAGTTAAAAGAGATTGTGGTAACCTGTGGTTACTTGTATTAGAATGAGCAGTGGAGATGGAAGGGGCCACATCCAGAGGATATCGGGCAGACCGGATATGGGGAAATGCAGGAAAAGGAGGTACTGAAGATGTCTTAGGTTTGTAGCTTGTGCAGTTGGATGGAGACGCCATTCTCTGCGAGAAGGAACACTGGAAGAAGGCCAGATATGGGAAGATGTAACGTGAGTGATATCTTGGAAATGAAGAATTGGTGGTGCTTTTGAGACCTCCAAGTGGAGATGCAAGAAGGCAGCTGGATGTGCAACTCTGAAGTTCAGAAGAGAAGTCTAGACTAGAGATGTACATTTGGGAGTCATCAACTTATGGCTACTGAAGCATGGATAAGGTGGCCTCAGAAAGGGAGGATTTAGTCAATGGGAACCTCTGATTCTTAAAGGGAAGACTTTGATGTAGAAATACTGGAAGGGAGCAGTAGGGAGGCTGAGTCACGAGCCTGAGCGAGAAGTGTGGGCTGGGAGAGAACCTCATTGTCACTCTCTGCTTCTAGAAGCAATGTGTTCCTGCCAGCAGTGGGGTCACCTTCACTACTTTTGGAGGATGGCTCATGCGTTTCTCTACCTGGTGGGCTCTACTACTCACCCTCTAGGCAAGCCTCTGCTGGCAGCCCCCGTGTCTTCTGCCACTGCTTCCTGGGGGAAGGTGTCCTGCCCCCGGGCTTCTCTCCCAGTGTCCTTCAAACTATACCATAATTTATTTATTAAGCAATTAATTAATTGATTAACCAATGCCTTAGTGATAGACAAAATTTGGGGGCAAAAATTATGGTATAACCATATGTTGGAATACTATGTAGCAGGAGAGAAAGAGAGAGAGAGAGAGAGAGAGAGGGAGGTGGAAAGAGAGAGACAGAGAGACAGAGAGGTATTTCTCTGTGTTCATATATGGAAAGCTCCCCAATATTCCCCAATATACATACATTGTGAAAGAAAAAAGAAAAGTACAAAACTGTGATTTTATGCTATTTTTCGTATTAATGGGGAATATAAATCTGTATTCCAATTTACTTGTATACGCCTGGAGAAAGTGTGGAAGGATACACGGGACACTAAAAACAGTGACCCCATAGGGGATAAGGCAGGGTGGATTGCAGAGATGATAAATAAGGACGAAACTTATTATGACTCTGTTTATTTAAAATTTTCTGAACCTTGTGACTATATCACCTATTCAAAAAATTAAATTTTAAAATATGGAAAAATGTTGTTTTCCAATATGTTTCATATTTTATATTTTCGAATGAAACTGATTTTAGTGCTCCCACCCCCAAAGATAACATTTTGCAGACATATAATACAATATCGCAACCAGGATATTAACACTGATACAGTCAAGATACAGACAATTTCCATCACCATTGTGTGCTATGTTTTAAATCTTGAAGATGGATGGTCTATTAAATAAAATAACATGTTTTACAAATCACTATGTTTAGTACACATTAAAAAAAAGTCTGGAAGGAAATTCAGCACAACAAAATGGTAACAGTGGTCATCTCTGGTCACGAGGAATACAGGGGGCTTAACTTTTTTTTTTTCCTTTTTAGTTTCATGGTTGTTTTCTTTTCTGAGGTGAAATTCACATAACATACAATGAACCATTTTAAACTGTATATTTCAGTGGAACTTAGTGTATTCATCATGTTGTACAACCACCTCTCTTTAGTTTCAAAACTTTTTCATCGCTCTAGAAGAAGACCCCCTATCCATTAAGTAATCACTCCCTAGCCTCCTATCACCAGCCCCTGACAACCTCTAATCTGCTTTCTCTCTCTATGGATTTGCCTATTCTGGATATTCCATACAGAAGGAATCACACAATATGTGACCTTTTGTGTCTGGCTTTTTTAACTTAGTATAATATTTTCAAGGTTCATCCAAGCTGTAGCAGTATCAATACTTCATCCATTTTTATGGCTAAATAATATCCCATTTTGTGTATACATCATAATTCGTTTCTCTGTTCATCCATTAATGGACATTTGGGTTGTTTCCACCTTATGGCTATTGTAAATAGTGCTGCCAAGAATATTCATGAACAAGTTTTTGTTTGGACTCCTATTTTCAATTATTTTGGATATAAACGTAGAAGTAGAATTGCTAACAATTCTGTTTATCTTTTTGAGGAATCAACAAACTGTTTTCCACAGCAGCTGTACCATTTTACAGTCCCACAAGCTGCATATGAGAGCTCCTAATTCTCCATAGCCTTGCCAACACTTGTTATTTTATCATTTGTCTGTTTATCATAGCCATCTTAGTGGGTGTGCAGTGATATCTCATTGTGGATTTGATTTGCATTTCCTTAATGATCAACAACGTCAAACATCTTTTCATGAGCTTATTGGCCACTGAGTATCTTTTTTGGAGAAATGTCTCCAAAGCATGTGCTATTTTTAATTGTATCATTGATGATGTATTTTAAAACAGAGGGATTAAATTTTACATTACTGCGCCTGAATAAAATTTTCTCTTATTACTGATGAAAATTAAAATTTTGAAATGGTATCTCATTGCATTAGTTAAGGCAATGGAAGTTGCTATAACAAATCCCCAAATGTTTGATGGCTCAAACACAATTGAAGTTTCTTTCTTGCACAAATAAAGCCCAACATGTTCAGTAAATGGCTCTTCTCTAAGCGGTATTGCAGGTACTCGGGCTCCTTCCATTATGTGCTCTGCCATCTTCAACTCAAGGCTTCTAAGGCGGCACTGGTGCAGTATTTGTAAAAGGATTTTCAGCGAGGCTGGACACCATGCACCAATAGCACCAATTTACCTTTTTTCTTTCTTTTTTTTTTTAGGTATAGAAATGGAGAGCGCTCAGGGTTAGATTAATCTCAGGTAGAGACTTTCCACAGTAGATGCTACACAAAGATAAGGAAGCTAAGTTCAAGTGGCTGGCAAGAACGTGGGTATGTATTGCACCATGGGGTATATGTTGGAAAGAAAGAGAAGAGTAAAAATGCGGGGGAGTTGACAGACTTAGGAGGAAAGTGTGGAGAGATCAGAGGGTTGAATAATGTCTAGGTGTAAACTGTGATTGAGTTGGACGGCAAGAAGATTGCAGTGAGTTAATTATACATCAGGATTTAAGATTCCTAAAAAAGTCTAGTTCAAGATCATGATAAAGAACAAGGTGTAGGGACTTCCCTGGTGGCGAAGTGGTTAAGAATCCGCCTGCCAGTGCAGGGGACATGGGTTCGATCCCTGGTCCGGAAAGATCCCACATGCTGCGGAGCAACTAAGCCCGTGTGCCACAACTACTGAGCTTGCACTCTAGAGCCCGTGAGCCACAACTACTGAAGCCCGTGCGCCTAGAGCCTGTGCTCCACAACAAGAGAAGCCACTGCAATGAGAAGCCCACGCACTGCAATGAAGAGTAGCCCCCGCTCGCCATAACTAGAGAAAGCCTGTGCATAGCAACAAAGACCCAATGCAGCCAAAAATAAATAAATAAATAACTTTATTATTAAAAAAAAAGAACAAGGTGTGCCTGTGGGAATGGGTGGCCATAATGGGGTAAGATTTATATATAGCTCCTCAAGTTCGAGATAGGCAGGAGGCCTTTATAGGTGTTGGTTGGGTTATCCACAGAAATACTGAAATTTCCCACATGTCAAGGCCCTAAGTAAAATTAAAGGAGAGTGTACAGAAAGGGTATAAAGTAATATAGCCTATATTTTATTTATTTTTAAAATTTTTATTGGAGTATAGTTGATTTAAAATGTTGTGTTATAGCCTATATTTTAAAGGATAGTTATTGCATGACTCTGAGAGACTAGAAATCCTGAAAGGACAGTAAGTTAGATTTCTAGACTAGGTGAAAAAAAAGCAATTTCAAGCTGGCTGTACAGGTGGCAGTATCTTTGGGGGAACAGCCGAGCTATGGTTAAAGCAAAGAGGTGAAGGAACTATGCTCAACAATTTGGGAATGGCAGGGAATTTTAATCTGCCATGGAAGAAGAATTCCAGCGGGAAAGAATGGAAGGAGGAAGCATCAGGCTGGAGGGAGCTAAAAGTATGGGAATCTCTATAGCACTATCACAAACAAGACAATGCGAAAATGTGTGGGCTTCAAAACACCTAGATATGTTAGATAAAATCTAACATACACTTTTTTAGATTCAGAGCTAACTTTGCAAGAGGGTAAGGGTACCTCCCAAGGAGCACAAATAAAGAGGGAACTGAAAACTAGGAAAAAAGACTATGGTTATGCTGGTGCTATCTCAGTAACCAAGAGGTTTGGATTTTAAGACTAGGAGAGGAAGCCTTAGGCCCAGGTAAGGCAGGGAGTTGTAATTTAAACTCTGCATGAAGTCAGGACCCTTCAAATGTTAAGCTTGAATGAAAGGATGAATTAAAAAGAAATCTCGGAGGAGCTTCAAGATGGCGGAAGAGTAAGACGTGGAGATCACCTTCCTCCCCACAAATACATCAGAAATACATCTACATGTGGAACAACTCCTACAGAACACCTACTGAACGCTGGCAGAAGACCTCAGACCTCCCAAAAGGCAAGAAACTCCCCATGTACCTGGGTAGGGCAAAAGAAAAAAGAAATGACAGAGACAAAAGAATAGGGACGGGACCTGCACCAGTGGGAGGGAGCCGTGAAGGAGGAAAGGTTTCCACGCACTAGGAAGCCCCTTCGCGGGTGGAGACTGCGGGTGGCAGAGGGGGTAAGCTTCGGAGCCACGGAGGAGAGCGCAGCCACAGGGGTGCGGAGGGCAAAGCGGAGAGATCCCCGCACAGAGGATCGGTGCCGAGCAGCACTCACCAGCCCGAGAGGCTTGTCTGCTCCCCCGCCGGGGCGGGCGGGGCTGGGAGCTGAGGCTCGGGCTTCAGTCGGATTGCAGGGAGAGGACTGGGGTTGGCTGCGTGAACACAGCCTGAAGGGGCTAGTGCGCCACGGCTAGCCGGGAGGGAGTACGGGAGAAAGTCTGGAACTGCCGAAGAGGCAAGAGACTTTTTCTTGCCTCTTTGTTTCCTGGTGCGCGAGGAGAGGGGATTCAGAGCGCCGCCTAAACGAGCTCCAGAGACAGGCGTGAGCCCCAGCTATCAGCGCGGACCCCAGAGACAGGCATGAGACGCTAAGGCTGCTGATGCCGCCACCAAGAAGCCTGTGTGCAAGCACGGGTCACTCTCCACACCTCTCCTACCGGGAGCCTGTGCAGCCCGCCACTGCCAGGGTCCCGTGATCCAGGGACAACTTCCCCGGGAGAACGCGTGGCACGCCTCAGGCTGCTGCAACGTCATGTTGGCCTCTGCTGCCGCAGGCTCGCCCCGCATCCGTACCCCTCCCTCCCCCGGCCCTGAGTGAGCCAGAGCCCCTGAATCAGCCGCTCCTTTAACCCCGTCCTGTCTGAGCAAAGAACAGACGCCCTCAGACGACCTACATGCAGAGGCGGGGCCAAATCCAAAGCTGAACCCCGGGAGCTGTGCGAACAAAGAAGAGAAAGGGAAATTTCTCCCAGCAGCCTCAGGAGCAGAGGATTACATCTCCACAATCAAATTAATGTACCCTGCATCTGTGGAATACCTGAAGAGACAACGAACCATCCCAAATTGAGGAGGTGGACTTTGGGAGCAACGATATATGTATATTTTTCCCTTTTTCTCTTTTTGTGAGTGTGTATGTGTATGCTCCTGTGTGTGATTTTGTCTGTATAGCTTTGCTTTTACCATTTGAACTAGGGTTCTGTCTGTCTCTTGGTTTGTTTTTTTTTTTTTTACTTAAAAATTTTTTTTCTTAATAATTATTTTTTATTTTTTAATAATTTATTGTATTTTATTTTACTTTATTTTATTTTATCTTCTTCTTTCTTTCTTTTTTTCCTCCCTTTTATTCTGAGCCGTGTGGAGGACAGGCTCTTGGTGCTCCAGCCAGGCATCAGGGCTGTGCCACTGAGGTGGGAGAGCCAAGTTCAGGACACTGCTCCACAAGAGACCTCCCAGCTCCATGTAATACCAAATGGCGAAAACCTTCCAGAGATCTCCATCTCAACACCAAGACCCAGCTCCACTCAACGGCCAGCAAGCTACAGTGCTGGACACCCTATGCCAAATAACTAGCAAGACAGGAACACAGCCACATCCATTAGCACAGAGGCTGCCTAAAATCATAATAAGGCCATAGACACCCCAAAACACACCACCAGACGTGGACATGCCCACCAGAAAGACAAGATCCAGCCTCATCCACCAGAACACAGGCACTAGTCCCCTCCACCAGGAAGCCTACACAACCCACTAAACCAACCTTAGCCACTGGGGACAGACACCAAAAACAACGGGAACTACGAACCTGCAGCCTGCGAAAAGGAGACCCCAAACACAGTAAGTTAAGCAAAATGAGAAGACAGAGGAACACACAGGAGATGAAGGAGCAAGGCAAAAACCCACCAGACCTAACAAATGAAGAGGAAATAGGCAGTCTACCTGAAAAAGAATTCAGAATAATGACAGTAAAGATGATCCAAAATCTTGGAAATAGAATGGAGAAAATACAAGAAACGTTTAACAAGGACTTAGAAGAACTAAAGAGCAAACAAACAGTGATGAACAACAGAATAAATGAAATTAAAAATTCTCTAGAAGGGATCAATAGCAGAATAACTGAGGCAGAAGAATGGATAAGTGACCTGGAAGATAAAATAATGGAAATAACTACCACAGAGCAGAATAAAGAAAAAAGAATGAAAAGAATTGAGAACAGTCTCAGAGACTTATGGGACAACATTAAACGCACCAACATTCGAATTATAGGGGTCCCAGAAGAAGAAGAGAAAAAGAAAGGGACTGAGAAAATATTTGAAGAGATTATAGTTGAAAACTTCCCTAATATAGGAAAGGACATAGTTAATCAAGTCCAGGAAGCACAGAAAGTCCCATACAGGATAAATCCAAGGAGAAACAGGCCAAGACACATTAATCAAACTATCAAAAATTAAATACCAAGAACAAATATTAAAAGCAGCAAGGGAAAAACAACAAATAACACATAAGGGAATCCCCATAAGGCTAAGAGCTGATCTTTCAGCAGAAACTCTGCAAGCCAGAAGGGAGTGGCAGGACATAGTTAAAGTGATGAAGGAGAAAAACCTACAACCAAGATTACTCTACCCAGCAAGGATCTCATTCAGATTTGATGGAGAAATTAAAACCTTTACAGACAAGCAAAAGCTAAGAGAATTCAGCACCACCAAACCAGCTTTACAACAAATGCTAAAAGAACTTCTCTAGGCAGGAAACACAAGAGAAGGAAAAGACCTACAATAATAAACCCAAAACAATTAAGAAAATGGTAATAGGAACATACATATCGATAATTACCTTAAATGTAAATGGATTAAATGCTCCAACCAAAAGACATAGATTGGCTGAATGGATACAAAAACAAGACCCGTATATATGCTGTCTACAAGAGACCCACTTCAGACCTAGGGACACATACAGACTGAAAGTGAAGGGATGGAAAAAGATATTCCATGCAAATGGAAATCAAAAGAAAGCTGGAGTAGCAATTCGCATATCAGACAAAATAGACTTTAAAACAAAGACTATTACAAGAGACAAAGAAGGACACTACATAAGGATCAAGGGATCAATCCAAGAAGAAGATATAACAATTGTAAATATTTATGCAGCCAACATAGGAGCACCTCAGTACATAAGGAAAATACTAACAGTCATAAAAGGGGAAATCGACAGTAACACAATCATAGTAGGGGACTTTAACACTCCACTTTCACCAATGGACAGACCATCCAAAATGAAAATAAATAAGGAAACACAAGCTTTGAATGACACATTAAACAAGATGGACTTAATTGATATTTATAGGACATTCCATCCAAAAACAACAGAATATACATTCTTCTCAAGTGCTCATGGAACATTCTCCAGGACAGATCATACCTTGGGTCACAAATCAAGCCTTGGTAAATTTAAGAAAATTGAAATCATATCAAGTATCTTTTCTGACCACAATGCCATGGGACGAGATATCAATTACAGGAAAAAATCTGTAAGAAATACAAACACATGGAGGCTAAACAACACACTACTTAATAACCAACAGATCACTGAAGAAATCAAAGAGGAAATCAAAAAATACCCAGAAACAAATGACAATGAAAACACGATGACCCAAAACCTATGCGATGCAGCAAAAGCAGTTCTAAGAGGGAAGTTTATAGCAATACAATCCTACCTTAAGAAACAAGAAACATCTCAAATAAACAACCTAACCTTACACCTAAAGCACTTAGAGAAGAACAAAAAAACCCCTAAGTTAGCAGAAGGAAAGAAATCATAAAAGATCAGATCAGAAATAAATAAAAAAGAAATGAAGGAAACGATAGCAAAGATCAATAAAACTAAAAGGTGGTTCTTTGAGACAATAAAATTGATAAACGATTAGCCAGACTCATCAAGAAAAACAGAGAAAAGACTCAAATCAATAGAATTAGAAATGAAAAAAGGGAGGTAACAACTGACACTGCAGAAATACAAAGGATCATGAGAGATTACTACAAGCAACTATATGCCAATAAAATGGACAACCTGGAACAAATGGACAAATTCTTAGAAATGCACAGCCTTCCAAGACTGAACCAGGAAGAAATAGAAAATATGAACAGACCAATCACAAGCACTGAAATTGAAACTGTGATTAAAAATCTTCCAAAAAACAAAAGTCCAGGACCAGATGGCTTCACAGGCGAATTCTATCAAACATTTAGAGAAGAGCTAACACCTATCCTTCTCAAACTCTTCCAAAATATAGCAGAGGGAGGAACACTCCCAAACTCATTCTACGAGGTCATCATCACTCTGATACCAAAACCAGACAAAGATGTCGCAAAGAAAGAAAACTACAGGCCAATATCACTGAAGAACATAGATGTAAAAACCCTCAACAAAATACTAGCCAACAGAATCCAACAGCACATTAAAAGGATCATACACTATGATTAAGTGGGGTTCATCCCAGGAATGCAAGGATTCTTCAATATATGCAAATCAATCAACGTGATACACCATACTAACAAATTGAAGGAGAAAAACCATATGATCATCTCAATAGATGCAGAAAAAGCTTTTGACAAAATTTAACACCCATTTATGATAAAAACGCTCCAGAAAGTAGGCATAGAGGGAAATTTCCTCAACATAATAAAGGCCATACACGAGAAACCCACAGCCAACATTGTCCTCAATGGTGAAAAACTGAAACCATTTCCACTAAGATCAGGAACAACACAAGGTTGCCCACTCTCACCACTATTATTCAACATAGTTTTGGAAGTTTTAGCCACAGCAATCAGAGAAGAACAAGAAATAAAAGGAATCCAAATTGGAAAAGAAGAAGTAAAGCTGTCACTGTTTGCAGATGACATGATACTATATATAGAGAATCCTAAAGATGCTATCTGAAAACTACTAGAGCTAATCAATGAATTTGGTAAAGTAGCAGGATACAAAATTAATGCACAGAAATCTCTTGCATTCCTATATGCTAATGATGAAAAACCTGAAAGTGAAATTAAGAAAACACTCCCCCAAAAAAAAAAAAAAGAAAACACTCCCATTTACCATTGCAACAAAAAGAATAAAATATCTAGGAATAAACCTACCTAAGGAGACAAAAGACCTGTATGCAGAAAATTATAAGACACTGATGAAAGAAATTAAAGATGATACAAACAGATGGAGAGATATACCATGTTCTTGGATTGGAAGAATCAACATTGTGAAAATGACTCTACTACCCAAAGCAATCTACAGATTCAATGCAATCCCTATCAAACTACCACTGGCATTTTTCACAGAACTAGAACAAAAAATTTCACAATTTGTATGGAAACACAAAAGACCCCGAATAGCCAAAGCAATCTTGAGAAAGAAAAATGGAGCTGGAGGAATCAGGTTCCCTGACTTCAGACTATACTACAAAGCTACAATAATCAAGACAGTATGGTACTGGCACAGAAACAGAAATATAGATCAATGGAACAGGATGGAAAGCCCAGAGATAAACCCACGCACATATGGTCACCTCATCTTTGATAAAGGAGGCAAGAATATACAGTGGGGAAAAGACAGCCTCTTCAATAAGTGGTGCTGGGAAAACTGGACAGCTATATGTAAAAGAATGAAATTAGAACACTCCCTAACACCATACACAAAAATAAACTCAAAATGGATTAAAGAACTAAATGTAAGGCCAGACACCATCAAACTCTTAGAGGAAAACATAGGCAGAACACTCTATGACATAAATCACAGCAAGATCCTTTTTGACCCACCTCCTAGAGAAATGGAAATAAAAACAAAAATAAACAAATGGGACCTAATGAAACTTCAAAGCTTTTGCACAGCAAAGGAAACCATAAAAACGACAAAAAGACAACCCTCAGAATGGGAGAAAATATTTGCAAACGAAGCAACTGACAAAGGATTAATCTCCCAAATTTACAAGCAGCTCATGCAGCTCAATATTAAAAAAACAAACAACCCAATCCAAAAATGGGCAGAAGACCTAAACAGACATTTCTCCAAAGAAGATATACAGATTGCCAACAGACACATGAAAGAATGCTCAACATCATTAATCATTAGAGAAATGCAAATCAAAACTACAACGAGATATCATCTCACACCGGTCAGAATGGCCATCATCAAAAAATCTACAAACAATAAATGCTGGAGAGGGTGTGGAGAAAAGGGAACCCTCTTGCACTGTTGGTGGGAATGTAAATTGATACAGCCACTACAGAGAACAGTATGGACGTTCTTAAAAAAACTAAAAATAGAACTACCATATGACCCAGTAATCCCACTACTGGGCATATACCCTGAGAAAACCATAATTCAAAAAGAGTCATGTACCAAAATGTTCATTGCAGCTCTATTTACAATAGCCAGGACATGGAAGCAACCGAAGTGTCCATCAACAGATGAATGGATAAAGAAGATGTGGCACATATATACAATGGAATGTTACTCAGCCATAAAAAGGAATGAAACTGAGTTATTTGTAGTGAGGTGGATGGACCTAGAGACTGTCATACAGAGTGAAGTAAGTCAGAAAGAGAAAAACAAATACTGTATGCTAACACATACATATGGAATCTAAAAAAAAAAAAATGGTCATGAAGAACCTAAGGGCAAGAAGGGAATAAAGATGGATACCTACTAGAGAATGGACTTGAGGATACGGGGAGGGGGAAGGGTAAGCTGGGACAAAGTGAGAGAGTGGCATGGACATATATACACTACCAAACGTAAAATAGATAGCTAGTGGGAAGCAGCCGCATAGCACAGGGAGATCAGCTCGGGGCTTTGTGACCACCTAGAGGGGTGGGATAGGGAGGGTGGGAGGGAGGGACATGCAAGAGGGAAGAGATATTTGGGGACATATGTATATGTATAACTGATTCACTTTGTTATAAAGCAGAAACTAACACACCATTGTAAAGCAATTATACTCCAATAAAGATGTTAAAAAAAAAAAACAAGCTACACAGGTAAGATTATATCAATCAGGCAATTAAAAAAAAAAAAAAAGAAATCTCTCTCGGTCTGGCCTCTGGGAAGAAAAAACCTCTCCGGTGAGAATCTGTAACCATAGGCATTCCTTTACGCGGATTTGGTGTTCAAATGCATTCTGCCTGCATGGTCTGGGACCCCAAGCTGAGAAATTCACAAGAAAAGTGGTCCTAGTCCAGGAGTTTTAATACCGGAAAAGAAGGAGAGAATGGGTATTGGGGAATGTCTAGCAGTCTGCCACATCAGTCCATATTTTTGTTGCACAGAAAAATAATCAGTAAAATACTTTTAAGAATAAAAAAGTATCACACTAACATAAAATTGGCGGAAAACGTGGAATAGAGATAACAAGATCAGGAGAGAAAAGTAACAATGTAAAATTTCCACTATCGCCCCAGTTGAAAATACATGCTCTAGAGCTAAATTCCATTTAATGGATGTTTGGGCGTTAGAGGAACAAGTTAAATGACACCACAAGAATGTCTGCCACATCCAGAATGTGGGAAATTTCACAGGACAACTGTTTCGACAATTAAGTCAATGGCATGAAAAGATTAAGAGAAATTTAAGAGATGTAAAACTAAAAGTAATATTTGAAACTTGTTCAGATCCTAACCCAAATGAACCAACTATAAAAAGATATTTTGGATACAGCTGAAGAGATCCGATTATTTGATGCAATGTGGAATTGTAATTAAGAAATTAGGTTTTTAGAGATGCATACTGAGGGGTATGAGAGGAAATGACATGTACCTAGGATTTGCTTTATAAATACTTCAACAAAGAAAACAAGGAAAAGGAGGAAAGAAGAAATATGGCAAAGTCTTGATAATGGATGATGGATATATGGATATTAACTATACTATTGTTTCTTTTATACACATTTAAAATTTTCATTGTCAGAATTCAAAATTATTTTAGAGAACAGAAAACAGCACTAGTATAATATACGAACTAATTCTGCTATTTATAGAAACATCCCAGGTGTTTTTCTAGAAATTTCTTATTTTTCCCAGTGTGCAAGCCCCACCGATGCTTTGCCCTGCTTCCATTATGAAATGCTAGAATCAGGAAAAATAAGCACTTTGTACCCCAAGATGAACAAATGATGATGGGGTCATCTCATCTAATTTCAGTCCTGAGGAAAAACTTAAAAACTAAGCAATTCCTACAAGTGTGGACTCCCTAATAAAAAATGGTGCTATCCCTGACTTAGAATGCTAGTGTCTGAAACAATGTCACAGTCCTTTGTAGATATGGTTAACATGAGAAAAAGTTACTGTTCCTACCATGATCAGATGAATGAAACTGGTAATTTCTCAGGTTTCTTACCTTTCTTTTAAAAACTTGAAATTCCTTTAAATGCCAAATATTTGAGTTGGTCTTCCTGAAGTCTGACTCCTTTGCACCTTTAAAAAAAAAAACAGTGTTGTGGAGGTATAGTTCACATACCATACAATTCATCCATTTAGTGTATAGTTCGATGGTTTTTAGTATATTCACAATCGCACCACCATCAACACAATCAATTTTAGAATATTTTCATTGCCCCCAAAAGAAACCCTGCATCTGTAAGCAGTCGATCTCCACACCCACCCACTACCCGTCCCCACCACATACATCCTCACACTCAACTCTAAGCAACCACTAGTCTCTTTTTTGTCTAGTTTGGACATTTGATATAAATGGAATTACACAAAATATGCTCTTTTCCACTGGCTTCTTTCACTTAGCACAATGTTTTCAAGGTTCATCCATGTTGCAGCATGCATCAGTACAACATTCTTTTTTCTTCTCAAGTAATATTCCATGGTATGGATATATCACATTTTATTTATCCATTCATCAGCTGATAGATATTTGGGTTGTTTCCATTTTCTGGCTATTATGAATAATGCTACTATGGACATTCTTGTAAAAGTTTTATGTGGACATAAGTTTTCATTTCTCTAGGAGTGGAACTGATGGGTCATATGGTAACTATATTTTTAACCTTTTGAGAAACTGCCAAACCGTTTTCCAAAGTCGCTGAACCATTTTACATTCCTACCAGCAGTGTGTGAGCATTACAATTTCTCCACATCCTTGCCACCACTGTTACTGCTGTTTTTTTTTAACAGCCATCATAGTGGGTGTGAAGTGATATCCCATTATGATGTTGATTTGCATTTTCCTAATGGCTCATGATGTTGAGCAACTTTTCAAGTGCTTATTGACCATTTCCTTGCACCTCTTTGAAAGTAAACTTTCTAAATGTCTTTGTCTCTGAATCTTCCTTCCACACTAGTAATATTTTCAGTTAAACCTAGTATCTCCTTGTTGTAATTCACTTAACAAGAAGATAAAGAGTAATGGCAATCCATTAGTCATGGTATTTTCTAATCCATTCATTCATCAAATATGGATTGAGTGCCGATTATGTGCCAGAGGCTCTTCTGGTCACTAAGCATATAGAAGAAAATAAAACAGACCTAAATAAATAAATAAATAAAACCACCTTGCCCTCATGAAGCTTACATTTTCATGGCTTTAAAGTTTTTTTCCAGTTTTATTGAGATATAATTGACATACATCATTGCACAGGTTTAAGGTGTACAGCATAATGACTTGATTTACGTATATTGTGAAGTGATCACCAAAATAAGTTTAGTTAGCATCCATCATCTCATAGAGATACCAGAAAAATAAGTTTTTTCCCTTGTAATGAGAACTCTTTGGATCTACACTTCTTTTATTGTATAAAAAGAAAACATATAAATTTTACCATCTTAGCCATTTTTAAGGGTACAGTAAGTAGTGTTAAGTATATGCACATTGTTGTGAAACAAATCTCCAGACTTCCTTCATGTTGCAAATATGAAACTCTATACCCACTAAACAGCTCCCTTTTCTCCCTTACCCCCAGCCCCTAGTAATTTTTTTCTGTTTCTATGAGTTTGGTTAATTTAGATACCTCATATAAGTGGAATCATACAGTATCATTTCATGACTGGCTTATTTCATAACATAATTTCCTCAAGGTTCAGCCATGTTAAAGTATTTCCTTCCTTTCTAGGGTTGCATAGCATTCCATATTTTGTTTATCCATTCATCCATCAGTGAATATTTGGGTTGCTTCCACCTCTTGGCTATAGTGAATAATGCTGCTATGAACATGGATGTACGAATATCTCTCTGAGACCCTGCTTTCAATTCTTTTGGATATATACCCAGCAGTATTGCTTGATCATATGGTAATTCAGTATTTAATTTTTTGACTAACTGCCATACTGTTTTCCATGGTGGTTGCACCATTTTACATTCTCACCAACAGTGCACAAGGGTTCCAATTTTTCCACATTCTCTCCAACACAATTTTTGTTTGTTTGTTTTTTGCTTTTCTCTGGTGATTAGCGATGTTGTGCATCTTTTCACCTTTCACTTCCTCATTTAGATCTATTCCCAAGTATTTTATTCTCTTTGATGCTACTGTAAATGAAATTGTTTTCTTAATGTCCTTTTCAGATTGTTCACTGTTAGTGTATAGAAACACAACTGATTTTTGCATGCTGATTTTGTATCCTGCAATTTTGCTACATTTGGTTACCAGTTATAACCGGTTTGCGTGTGTGGGCGCCCATAATCTTCAGGGGGTTCTATATAAAAGATCACGTCATCTAAGAACAGAGATAATTTTACTTCTTCCTTTCTAACTTGGACACCTTTTATTTATTTTTCTTGTCTATTTGCTCTGTCTAGGACTTCCAATACTATGTTGAATAGAATTGGCAAGAATAGGCACCCTTGGAAAAGCTTTTAGTCTTTCACCATTGAATATATTAGCTTTGGGCTTTTCATAGATGGCTTTTTTCTTTTTTTAAAATAAATTTATTTGTTTATTTATTTTTGGCTGTGTTGGGTCTTCATTGCTGCTCACGGGCTTTCTCTAGTTGTGGTGAGCGGGGGCTACTCTTCATTGCGGTGCGTGGGCTTCTCATTGCGGTGGCTTCTCCCGTTGAGGAGCACAGGCTCTAGGCATGTGGGCTTCAATAGTTGTGGCACACGGGCTCAGTAGTTGTGGCGCACGGGCTTAGTTGCTCCGCGGCATGTGGGATCTTCCCGGACCAGGGCTCGAACCCGTGTCCCCTGCATTGGGAGGCAGATTCTCAAGCCACTAGGAAAGTCCCCATAGATGGCCTTTATTATGTTGTGGTAGTTTCCTTCTATTTCTAGTTTGAGTGTTTTTATCATAAAAAGGTGTAGAATCTTGTCAAATATTTTGTTAGCATCATTGAGATGACCAGGTCGTTTTTGTCCTTCATTCTGTTATTGAGGTGTATTAACACTGACTGATTTTTTTTTCATTTGTTGAACCATTCTCATATTCCAGGAATAAATCCCACTTGGTCAGGGCTTCCCTGGTGGTGCAGTGGTTAAGAATCCGCCTGCCAATGCAGGGGACACAGGTTCGAGCCCTGGTCCGGGAAGATCCCACATGCCGCGGAGCAACTAAACCTGTGTGCCACAGCTACTGAGCCTGCGCCCTAGAGCCCGTGAGCCACAACTTCTGAGCCTGCGTGCCACAACTACAGAAGCCCACGCACTTAGGGCCCGTGATCCGCAACAAAAGAAGCCACTGCAATGAGAAGCCCGCGCGCAGCAACGAAGACCCAACGCAGCCAAAAATAAATAAATTTATAAAACAAAAAATCCCACTTGGTCATGGTACATAATCTTTTTAATGCACTGTTGTATTTGGATTGCTAGTACTATGCTCATCTTCTCTGTATTGTTCCAATTTTAGTATATGTGCTGACAAAGCAAGAACTCCCTGTGGCTTTATTTTTTAAACACGGGATAGTGTACTTTGAATTTCATAATGTACTTTGCATTTCAATTTTCAAATGAGTAAATGTCTCAAGGAGCAAGAATTCTTTTCTATGCTTGAAACACTGACAAAAATTAAGACACACTTGCTAGTTTGCAGACTGTTTTCTTCGCAGAATTAGCATCACCTGCTTCCTACATAATACACTTCAACTGGAGTGTCTGGAAGTGACTGTTTCTTTGGAAGGTGCTGTGCAACAATCTGACCCATAGAGAGCATCCAGATTTGAGGTTTCTATGACACCGTTATGAAACCCGTTTGTAAACACACACAAACTGTTTAGAGTAAATAAGAGTATGAATAAGATGTACCGGGAATTCACTTCTCCAACAGATTCAATACTTCAACCTTTAGAGTACTTAAAATACAGGCCCTCCTGCACAGTAAAGTGTGGTGTGCGTGAAGCACAGCGGAGGATTCACCTTTCTGGCTCAGCAGAAATCCAAATATATATGCCATGCACTCGGGACCGTGGAGGATACGATTCTTTTAAGAAAATTTCCAGGGACAATACTTTTGAAAACTGACAACAGCTCCTGGGAACTTCTGCTTCTGTTTCACAACTTATGGGACTTACTGGCACCCGCCCACAGCCAGGAAAAGGTTAACAGGTGTTTACAATACCTAAAGATGACTTGTCGACTTTCTGGAAGCCTCCCGCCTGATGTGGCCCGAAAAGGGGGCAAAGGAGGAAGGGAATCTCTCAAAAAGGCGCGGGTCCGAGAAATAGGCTGAAGTAGGAGACAAAACCAACCCTCCGGAGAAAAGATAATCGCTCCAACTAGAGATTCGCAACCTCGCCGGCGCCTCAGCTTCTGCGCCTGCGCCCAGAGCGGCGTCTCGTAGTCCCACGACTGCGCATGCGCCCTGAGTAGTGCGATGCCCTCCCTCGCATCTGAGTCTGCGCAGCCGTGGGTTCTTTCCCGCCCTCTACCCCACCCCAACTCCCCCACCCCTCCATCCCCCGACCCCCTCCTCTTCCAACACGGTCACCCAGAGCAGGGTTGAGTCGTTGGTGACTGCTAGGGACTAGAGTGGGACGGTGTGTGGTACCGGGTCAGTGGTAACTCGCCAGTTAATCGCGTAGGCGATGCTTGGGTTAGACAGGTGAATTCACAGCTGCGAGCCCTTGTCTCTGACCTTTTAAAGCATCCTTTGTTTTATCCTGGGACGCTCGGAAGCCACCATCCTGCTGCCGCCCTCCGCGAAGCAGCTGGGAATTGTCTCTTGGGAATTTTAATCTTGTTCGGAAGCAGCCCCGACCAGGGGGTCCTTTTTTTATCCAGAATCACCCAGGATATGATGGACAGAAATGTCATCCCTCCTTAGACTTCCATAGAAGCTGAATTTAAAAGTTGAGTAATAGTTACTGTGAAGAAAGGGGGAAAAAAAAGGAAAAATTCACACACAAAAACATTTATGTGTACACAGAATAATCTCGAAGAATGGATCAGCAAGTGCTACTGTGATTACCTCAGGGGAGAAGAAAAGGTGCTGAAGGACTGGCATGAGTGTTTTATTTTTTTGCATCGTTTGAAATATGTCCAATGTGCATGTATTTTTTGTTTTGTTTATTTTTAAAAATTATTTATTTATATATTTTTGTCTGCGTTGGGTCTTTGTTGCTGCGCAGGGGCTTTCTCTAGTTGTGGCGAGCAGGGGCTACTCTTCACTGTGGTGCACGGGCTTCTCATGTGGTGGCGTCTCTTGTTGCGGAGCACGGGCCCTAGGCGGGCGGGCTTCAGTAATTGCGGCTCGCGGGCTCTAGGGCAAGGCCCCTAGATCGCAGGCTCAGTAGTTGCAGTGCATAGGCTTAGTTGCTCTGCGGCATGTGGGATCTTCCCGGACCAGGGCTGGAACCCATGTCCCCTGCATTGGCAGGTGGATTCTTAACCACTGCACCACCAGGGAAGTCCCCGTTTTGTTTTTTAAATCTTTGAATGTTCATTTGACTCCCTTACCAAAATGGTAGATATCAAGGAAATTTGGAAATTTAAGAAGTCTGTCTAGATTCAGTAATGCTGGATAGAATTATACATACGTGTGAAGATAAAACGTTTTGTGTAAACCACTAAGTCTTCCTGTTTATTTCTGGACAGATATCCTTGGGAGTTGGGGCCAGAAGTACAGGAAAAGAGGAGCCAGGAATTTTCGAAAAATCGGCAGGAATGGCATACAGGAAACAAATGTTTTTCATCTCTATCATTGTATATTCCTCTTGGTTTTGCTGAAGAAAATTGAAGGGTAAATTTTAGTTCACCGAAGTCCGACATAGATGGGAAGGGGATGTTTGATGTTTATTTTTGTAAAGGAAATTAATTGGGTGTGGTTGGCAGAGTTGAGACTTGAAGTTCCTATTCTAGGTAAGGAAAACATCCCTTAGTGAAGAATTTTCAGATTGATTATGGTATATTACTGCCCCTAACCTTGCAAAATAACTTCAGGCTCCCTCCTCCAAGGGAAATGGTTAGGAAAAAATTAGGCAACTGTGCTTAAGAGGACTTGCAGACAAAAAGCTCATACTGAAAGATGAGCACACCAGACACACCTCATTCTCTTGGTTAGCTGAACCAGTTCAACTTGTTACCCAGTGAGTGGTTAGTAGATCTAGACAAGTGTAGGAATTTGGAGAGTGGGGATCCCAAAAGCTGAAAGTGTGAAGTCAGAGGCCAGGGGTTTATAATGTTGCTTCTTAGTTTGTCTTGTTTGTAAGTACAAGCAAGAAGTTGAGCTCCCAAATAAAATATTTTAGGAATAGTGTTTCTTAAGTGACTCCAAATGTCAGTACATCTACAAAGGAATAAATGAAACCTAGTGGGTAATAAATCAATCAGACTGAGCAATAAGCAGTACCTGAGGATAGAAATTCCCCACAGAGGAGAAAAATGACATCACAGAAGAGAATACTTAGTAAAATTTATTTTTAAAAAAAAAGAAAAAGGAAAACAATAATTTATGCCCTTGGCAAAATAAAAGATCTTTTCAATATAAATGTTTCTTAGAAAACATATGAAAAGGTAATATAACATATATATCAATAAATCAATATCAATGTTACAGCAAAAGTAATAATGATTCTATAACAATGACAAGTGAAGAAAATTCTGGCCCTTACACAGCAGCGTTCCTGGAAGGTCCTCTGATTCCTCCTTTTTTTAGTACAGAGGTGCCCTCATTTTAAGAAAGCCTGATACACATATATCTACATTTAGAAACTCTATCAATTAAATTTCTCTGTATCACAAAATAATTCTCTACAAAAAAAAAAAAATCAACGAAAAGTTTCTGTAAGTGATCCTTCAAATTGGCAAGCTTTCCTAATGTGTTTAGAATTAACCAAATACATGTGTCCCCAACTTCTTTCATTATAGCATTATTGCATACAGTGAGGTATACCTGAAGTGAGCCAATGACAGAGTTGGGCTTCAGACCTGACTGAAGAGAATGCGTTCTTACTTAGAGTAAGAGGAAATGGTTGGGGGCACGAGTTCCCTCAATCGTTTGATTCTCTAATCCTGAGTTCTTAATTTTCCTGTCTCTACTGTTTCCTGGGTAACTTTGTTCACCTGGTACTCTCAAGCTAAAAGGAGGAAGTCATATGGGAGGATGGATTGATGGAAGTCATACGGGTGGATTAATGAATTAGTGAGTCACTCCAGCAGAGCAGAGTGAGATGAAATCTGGGGTTCAGAGTGTGTGTGTGGATATAGCTGGGGGAAAGCTGGAGCAATTCTGAGCCCTTGTCGCGGTATTTGCGAGGCCCCTCTCCCAGCAGGGGCACCTGAGGAGCAGCAGGGCTCAGTCCCGCTCTCCCCAGCCGGATGGGACACGTACTCAGGAGAACGGACTCCATCCTATTTGTCACACTCCTCCTGGCTCCCTTCAGCACAATGGTAGTGCTGCTCACAGAACTCCTGGATCCGGCTGCAGGCCTCCAGCATCATCACTTCGGGGATTGTGATTACCACCCGGAAGAAATTTGGGTACTCGAAGCACTGCAAAAATAAAAGCCTGTTATTCTCAGAGCAATTGAATCAGGGACTGGACCACCCTAACATGGCCAGGGCCCTAATCAGCAAGAAGCAGTGATGCCATTTACCCAGGGCTATCGTTTCACTCAATTCCTACCACTGGAGTGCTAAGCCAGTAACTGAGTTAATTTATCTTAAAAGGAAGTTGTGGGACAAGCTTGGTTTCCTCTCACCTAGAATGTTCAACCACAATTTTTCTTCCTGGATGGGGGAGAAACAAATTTTAAATAGAAGTCATGAGACCCATCAGTTTGAATCTTTTCAAAAGAGAATACAGTAGTCCCTCGGTATCCATGGAGGGTTGGTTCCAGAACCTTCGAGAGTACCAAAATCCGAGGATGCTCAAGTCCCACATATAAAATGGCGTAGTATTTGCATAACCTACATACATCTTCCTGTGTACTTTAAATTGTCTTTAGGTTACTTATAATACCTAATACAATGTAAATGCTATGTAAATAGTTGCCAGTCTGCAGCAAATTCAAGTTTTGCTTTTTGGAACTTTCTGGGATTTTTTTCCCCGCATATTTTTCCATCCACAGTTGGTTGAATCCTTGGATGAGGAACCTGTGTATATGAAGGCCGACAGTACACTTTGTTGGGGGAGAAAAAGTCAGGCTAAAGACCAGCTCAGGGAGAGTTCCTAAGGCTCTAGAAACCGTTGAGAGTGTCCTGATAGACATAAGCACTCACTGTTGCCGGGAGGCAGTGGACGGATTGCTCAGCAAATAACTGCTCAGTGAATTCCACATCATTCTCAAATTCTGGGAAATGTTCCATCTCAATTCCAACCTATACCAATAACAGGGAGATGCAAATTTATCAGGAGGGAAAACAGGCCAACTCCCTATGCCACAAATTAAGGTAGGGACTGCTCTAAAAAACATTTTGGAACTCCACTGCTGATAACTAAGAGTTCTTGCTCTATGAACTCACAGAATTTTTCATAGAGAAGAGAAGATATATTTATATTAATGTTTTAGTTTACTGAAGGGTTCCTTCTTGGATGCTGATAAATGAAAGCTGGAAATAGGATGCCAGTGTTTCTCAAAAAAGGCACTATTGGGACTTCCCTGGTGGCGCAGTGGTTAAGAATCAACCTGCCAAAGCAGGGGACACGGGTTCGAGCCCTGGTCCGGGAAGATCCCACATGCCGCGGAGCAACTAAGCCCGTGTGCCACAACTACTGAGCCTGTGAGCCACAACTACTGAAGCCCGCGCGCCTAGAACCCGTGCTCCGCTACAAGAGAAGCCACCGCAATGAGAAGACCGTGCACCACAAGGAAGAGTAGCCCCGTCCGCCGCAACTGGAGAAAAAGCCCGCGCGCAGCAACGAAGACCCAACGCAGCCAAAAATACATTAATTAATTAATTATTTGTTTTTAAAAAGGCGCTATTACCATTATGGGCCAGGCTATTCTTGATTACATGGAACTACCCTGCCCATTGAAAAATATTTAGCATCCCTGGCCCACAAAATGCCAATAGCACCCCAAACAGTCTTTCTGAAAACAAACAAAATTCCTATATATCCCCAAACATTCCTAGGGAACCAGATCTCTCCCAGGTGAGAATTACAGTAGTGTGGAAAGCCTCTTATTTGTGTCTTATGTCATCCCTGTATCTACATATAAAATGATTCTCTGTATGAAGAATTAAGTCATTTTAAGAGTTTTTTTCTTTTTCTTCTTTTTTCTTTTTTTTAGCACTGAGGTTAAACCACATCAATGGAACAATTCAGAACAAGGCAGTTCCTAAACTGACTGGCTCAGGAGCCCATGTGGTTGTCTTCGTGAGCCCTGCAGACTGGCTTCCCCCGCCTACCACCAACTGCCTGCCACCCACATACTCACCATGAGGTACATGGCCCCAGAAGGGCGGATGGGCCGGAGTCCAGGGATGGCAGCCAACGCCCCATAGCAGAGATCCGCATTGGACTACGAGAGGAGACAGAGACGTCAAGAATGAAAAGTTAAGCAAAAGAAAAACCAAGTCATTAAAAGGAGAGCCCACATCAAAGGCAGAGAACCTAAGTTTGCTCTCCTGGCATAAGGGGTAACAAGATAAAAACTCTGCCACTTGAAGCTTTTGGCCAGGAGCAGGGTGGATTGCCAGAGGTTAGAGAAATGTATGGGTAGATATTTACACTGATGCCACCTCCTGGTTTGGAAGCCCCATAATGGAGCATTGCTCCAGAAATGAGGAGCCATTATTCCGAATTCCACTGGTGGTGTTCCTTGTCTCCCAAAGTGGAAAGTCATGGGCTGCCCTTACCTTGAGGAAGCTTAGAGTGTTGTGGTAGAACTCTTGAGGGGTGCGATGCAGGATGCTTTTCAGAGCTCCCTGGACAAGGGTGCAGGGTCCCAGGATCCGCTGACTCAGCTTCACCAGCCCATCTCGGATCTAAAAGCCCCCCCAGCAAACACATTATTTAGCCTTTCTTAAGCATCTCCACTGTGGAGATCCTTGTTCTGCCAATTCTTTCTATCAAGTTTTTAATCTCTGGAGAAGTGATGGTGCCTAGTGTCATTCTTAGATCAGACCACCTAGGTTTGTAGCCCAGCTCTGCCATGCACTGGCTGTGTGACTCTGGGCAAATTATACAACTTCTCTGTGTCTCATATTTCTCACCTGTAAAATGAAGGTAATACTAATACTGGCCTCACAGGGTTGTTAGGAGAATTAAATTGAAATAAAGTACATAAAGCACTGGCACATTGTAATCCCACAAACAATATTAGGTATCATTACTGCTATTGTTTCCTTTTTTGTGGTACTAAAATTGGAGGTAGATGGAACTTCCTCACCAAGATAGAAAAACTGAGTTTTGGAGAGGAATAACTAGTACTGTCTTTATCCAGCGTCTTTCCAGGCACACGGAACTACAGGGCCAAAAAGAAAGAAAAAAACTCCCTCCTTACCACTGTGCATGCAAAGTAAATAAATAAATAAACAAATATTTAGAAAAATATATATATACATATAATCACCCCTAAATTAGACATACTATTTCACCACATTGCTCTCACCTCATTGCCAAAAATATCTCTTCGGTCATGGATGAGGATCCAGCCCATCCTCCAGCCAGGAACAAGCCAGCGCTTGGCCAGCCCCCCACAGGACAGGATGGGGACGTTGCTGCTGAGGGTGGCTAGAGGTTCAAATTTGGAATCTGAAAACACCTGAGGAGAAGAGGTGCTTGTTACAGTTGTCTTCTGGTTTACTTTCCTCCAAATCCCATGCCTCGCAAAATTTTCCTTATATCACTAGGGACAGGGTCTCAGATTTACGGGCTCATTCCTACCCTGAAGCGTGATTGGGATCTCAAGAGCCTTCAGAGGGGACTATCCAAAAACATTTAACCCAGTATCTAGTCTAGATTAAAGGAAGCCTAAAATGAGGAAACTGACCCCAGCCCTTGGCTCTAGGGAATGAATGACCGTTGGAGTTACAGATTTCACAATAATAGATGGGTCCATAATCCCTTATGTGAAATTCCTGGGCTCAAGTATGTTGCAAAATGTAGAATTGTTTGGATTTTAGAAAGGTTATAGAGCACATGTACCATATATTATATAACAGCCGCAGGGCAATCTGGGACAGCACTCCTTATCAAGCAGAGTAACTGTTCTGCCCCTTTCCTTACCCTCTTATATAGAGCCATAAGTGAGATAAATAAAGATTTACAAATATCTTTATATCAGGCCAAGTCAGGTTTTGCCACCAAATGAATTCCAAAAATCTTTGGATTTTTGTAGCTTTTTGGATTTTGGAAAACTGGCTAAGGGGTAGTTATCTGTATATCTGTTTAGAGCGCAGGGATACTGATTAGTGCTGTACTGAAATGATTAGGATATGCTTCTGATTATTCTAGGTGCCACATCTAAAGGTGCCATGAGATAACTTGGGATTGAGAGTATGGAAGTGATGCATCCTACCCAAGACTCACCATGTCTCCATAGATCTCATCAGCTAAGATGGGGACACACTGCCTTGCAGCCACTGAAAATAAGAGAAACATGCTGAAATCATTTTTAATGTGAATTGCCTTAGCATTTAATATTTACCTGGGCTTATTATACTTTGCATTTCATGTTTGTCTGTTTCATCTTCCTCTTTAAGAACTATAAACTCTTCTTACACTCTTCCAGGGTACAGAGCCTAAATTTGCTCTTTAATTAACTAGATATTTCAAACCCTCTCTTCCACGTGATGGGAGTGGTGAAGAGGCAAGTATTTCCTCTTTTTCTCCTTCTTTCAGGAAATTCCTACCTTTCCAGGGGCACACCACTCACTAGGGATCCCAGTGGAGCCCTCCCACCTCCATCCTAGGCTTGGAACTTAGTGAAGGACTCCTTTCTCGTTCCATGAAACAGCTGAAGGATTCCATCCCCATCTTCTCCCCTGTCAAGTGAAGTCTGCTGGACTTACCTGCCAAAATTTTCTGGAGATGACTTCTACTGAACACTGACCCACAAGGGTTTGATGGATTATTGACAACGAGACAAGCTGTCTTTTCATCAATCAGAGATTCCAGTTGTTTCAGGTCAATTTCCCAAAACTTCTCTGGCTGGGGAGGAAAGAAGGGGGAGACTAAGATGATTCTGAAAAATGTAGGAGGACTACTCACTTCACTCAAAGGTATAATGTAAATAACAAAATGTGTCTGTGGCCTCGACCACCCACTTCCAGATCTTTCTCTGCTAAGATAATGGTCCTATATTTTTATGAAGTAGTAATTGAGCTCTTGTGTCTAAAATTTAAAAGTCATTTACCAATAAATTGTAGGCTTTGACCTCGATTCCCATAGATTCAGCCAGAGTCCTGTAGAGAGAGAAGCCAGGTCTGGGAACTAGGATGTTTTGCCCTGGGTTGGCCAGCACAGCTAAACAAAGTTCAATAGCCTGACTGCAGCCACTTGTTAGAATGACATCCTGTGAAGAATAGAAAAGTTTCATTTTGTTAGGGGTTCCAACAGCAACAGGAGAAAAGAGGTTATCAGATGAATGAGTGGGAAGCAAAAAAAACCTTATTTTTACAAACTCTATGTAAAGTAGTGGGGACTGTACAAAGCCAAAATTGAAAGAAGTGAATATGTTTATATATGTGCATATCTAAAAGTTGTTGAAAATGTTGGCCACTTGAGAGAAATAAATCACTTAAAAAAGGACGGGTTGGCTGTGACTCAGCAGACCTCCACGAGAGATCATTATGACCTTGGACTTTTTTCACCTGGTTATTTATTGACTTTTGACCAGAGATTTGAAACCTGACTCTCTTCTGAAAGACAGATATAGGGCACCTCTTAATGTTAAGAAATATTGACCCCCATCCAGTGGACAACAGAGCAGAGGGTAGCATTTAAACTTGGCCCTGCCATCAATCCAGTATGCCATGGAACCTCGATCTTCCCGTCTAAGTGACCTTAAGGGCAGTGAAGGAAGCTACAGATTAATAAAAGATCCTATTGGTAAAATGAAAAATTTCAATTATTTGATGTTTATGAATTATTGTTTTTCAATGATCTTCTGCAGAGAATCAAATATAGGGTGACCTCCGAGTCCTTTAAGCCTCCTTGAGACAGACACTATATGAGTTGTATGCAACGTTATTATCATACTATAATGACATTAAATATAATCACTGATTAGTGGCCTTCCCGTATGAAAAGTCCTCGAATTGCCAAAGGGAAATTATCCTTAGTTTTTTTTCCACTTGAAACCCTTACTCCTCATGGAACAGAAACAAGGAAAAGGGTAGAGGTTGCCCGATATTGTTCCCAAGCTGGTGCCTCGTCTAGGGCTCACCTTAGCTTCCAGGGGTGCCCCGGGGCAGCGGTAATAAGAAGCAACCTCCTCCCGACTCGATAAGTAGCCTGAGAGAACAGAGCAGAGTGAGGAAGCTGGAAGTTTTCATCCCTCAGCTGACAGCTTTGCCCTTAAGTCAACAGGGCTTCGAGGCTACCTGCTGCCCCAGCTCAGAGCACATACAATTTAGTTTAACTCTCTGTCACTATAGATAAAGGAGATTAACTTTATATCTTACACTTTTATAATGAGCACAAATGTATAAATAATAACAAAAAGAGTTCCCCAAACTATAAAATACTCTGCGGCATCTTGGTTACTGTGATTATGTTTTATTTTATTTTAGATTATTTAATCTAAAATTTAGATTAAATAATCTAAAATAGGATTAGATTATTTAGGATTTAGATTATTCCTAAATCCCTTCCAGGTATTATATATTTTGAAAACTTGTAATTAATGAATTCATTACCTTGGGTCCATTTTAACTTTTTCACATTGTATTGTATACCTATTAGTATTTTTCCTTTTCAATTATATTGAGGGACTTCCCTGGTGGTGGAGTGTTGAGAGTCTGCCTGCCAGTGCAGGGGACGGGGGTTCGAGCCCTGGTCCGGGAGGATCCCATGTGCTACAGAGCAGCCGGGCCCATGCGCCACAACTGCTGAGCCTGTGCTCTGGGGCTTGCAAGCCACAGCTGCTGAGCCCATGTGCCACAACTGCTGAGGCCCCGCGCCTGGAGCCCATGCTCCGCGTGGGGGGGGGGAAGGGGGCCACCGCGGTGAGGAGTGGCCCCCGCTCGCCGCAACTGGAGAAAGCCCACGAGCAGCAAGGAAGACCCAACACAGCCAAAACTAAATAATATAAATTAAAATAAATTTTAAAAAATTATATTGAAATTAAAATTTTTTCCTTTTAAATTATATTCTCATACAATAGTTCCAAATGTTGGCTTACAAGCTTGAAGTATAGACAGTTTCATACAAATTATTATGTTTTACAAAATTGCTCTCCAGAAAGATTGTCTTCAGTTACCAAGACTAGAGGCAATATTTCCTAATGTTTGTTAAATTAATAGGTAGAGATAGGTCTCTTGATGTTATACAAATTAGCACTTCCTTAACTACTAATAAAGAAGAGTATTTTCTAGATATATATTATTATCTGTGTTTCCTTTGGCATGAAGTGTTCATATCCTTTGCATTTTGTCAAATGGAGACTTGGTTTTGGGTTTTCAGGTTAAGTCAGTTTCCTAATACTTTGGATATAAAAGTCATTATAAACTTTTTAAAAATTTTATTGAAGTATAGTTGATTTACAATCTTGTGTTAATTTCTGCTGTACAGCAAAGTGATTCAAGTTATACATATATACATTCTTTTTCATATTCTTTTCCATTATGTATAAACTTTTTTTACAACTTAACTTTTGGTTTTATTTTGTTTTGATTTTTATTTATGAAACTTCATAAAATGTAAATAATCAACCTAAAAATCACATCCCTGATATCTCTTTAAAGTGTTTTTAAAATTCTATTTTAGCATGAAACTGGATTTTTATTCTGCATTAAGAATATGTTTCTATGCGCACATATACACGGGGGGAAATGTGCGACACTGAAACAAAGTCAAGGAATCACTTATTTTACCAAAATATTTAGGATAGAAATGTTTAATAGATGGAGAGAGTTAAACCTAAATAAGAATAATTTCTTTCTGTCCTAAACAAACCTTCTATCCTCCAGTAGGTCAGCTCATTCTTTGCTGTTCTTGGTTTTTTTGTTTTTGTTTTTTGTTTTTGCCTTGAAACAAGCACAATTACATTGAGAGTGTGATTAGGACCGTAATTAAATTAAACCTTGAATGTGTAGAGAAGGAGAAATAAAGCCAAGAAGCTATTTACACAGGGCAGTAATTAAATTAATTTAGGAGCTAGAGGGCTTTGTAAAGAAGCAGGTGCAGCCAAACTCAAGGCCTCCATTTAGAATTAGCAATGAGAGAATAGGAGTGTTATTTGAGAAATAAGTATGTAATGGGAACCTAGAGCAGGGAGGTGCCATAATGCCAGAGGAAGCCAGGAAAGAAAGACCTTGATGGCTTGAGGTTAAGCATGCTGAGACTCCTTTCCCCAAATCCAACAGCCATTTTATCTTGGCTTCTTCTTAGGAATTATGCATCAGGAAAGCAAAGAGGAGTGCTAGAAATTTATTCCTATTAGAAGAGCACTAAAGATTTGGAAGCCACCAGATTAGAGTCTCAGGAGGAATTTACCGGTGGAGGGGGCATAGCCATTATACTTCCCCGAGTCAAGGGCATCTTTTATTGCTTGGGTAACTTCAGGATCTGTAGGCAGGTTTCCAAACACTGTAGGGTCCCCTTTTCATGGGGGGAAAAAAAAAGAACCGCCAAGAGGTTAATCTTCCATGCCCAGTGCTCAGACCCACCCTCCACTTCCATCCTCTCCAACCAACCCATGAGGATGGGGGTGGGAGGAACAATGCCTGCCTCTCGGTCAAGTGTCTCCAACTCACCAATTGACAGAGCAATCGTGGTCTTGTTTGGATTTGGCTTCACCTTCATGCTGTCCACAATGGCCCGGATGGGATTGAAAGTTTTGTTGGACATGTCCGAGGGCCTCACGGACCATCTGGCCTTCCTGCCTTTCATTTTTCCCGGCACAGAGCTTCTCCCAGGGATGTTGACATGCACATCCAGCACTGAGGGGAGGTTGCCATGGTCGTGCAACTGAATCAGGTATGGGTCCATCACTAACAAAGACTATGGGGAAAAAAAGGGGTCGCTGTGACACTAAGAACAGGCATCATCCTGGGGGGGCTACAGTTGGACCTAAACATTGGGGTGATTTCACCAGACATCTCTTTCCAAACTCCTTTCTCATGTAAAGTAACTTTGTTATGAATGTGGGGAGTTTTAAGACTTTTCCCTGAGAAGGAAAATAAGCAAGAGCCCATTCTACAATCTTAGCCGAGAGTGTTCCATCAGATACTTACCTACTGTGAGATTCGCTGTGTGCAGCTGTAATCCCCAAGAAAATTTAACCACGCTCTCAGTGAAACCAAGGAAAAATGACATGAGAACTGTTAAACAATGAAAGCATATGTGTTCCTTCCGTTCCATGCAAGGAAGAGTCTCCCTAACACTTCAACAGACTGTGTCTTGTCCGGTACAAAGAAGAACCAGGAAGAACCATTCTACGTTGTTAGAAATTTAGTGTTAATATCTTCATTAGTAAAAATAAAGCCCCATTCCATAAGCATCTTACTGTCCTGTGGATAAAGAAGTCAATACACCACAAAGAAAAAAGTGCGTACTCCAAATCACCATCACCAGATTAGCTGAAGCTTGAGATTTTACCTTCTGAGTAAAGGAGAAGCAGCTCCCAAGTAGCCAAACCAGGAAGTCGTCTTAGTTCTTTGGCAAGTTACAGTGACAGTGAATTCAGATGCAACCTCTGACTCTTGAAATAGTCCCACAAATGGGCGTTGGGCCTGAAACTTTCATGCTATTGGTTCAGGTGAGAACTGAGCAGCCAGCCCTCCTCTTCCCTCCCCTCCCCACTTTTTGCTTCTTTTTACCTCTAACCCTGCTTCCACCTACACCACCAAATCAGGAATTTGAACTCGCTCTGTGTTAACTCTTTCCGCGTACTTTGTGAGATGTTTGAAAGGACTGTCAGAGAGGTAGTTAGGATTACAGTTGGTAACTTTTATTAAAACTTTTTTGTTACAGAACAACCTATTAAAATTTCAATAGTACAGAAATGTATAGAGTAAAAAGTGAGAGTCTTGCTATCTGTATGTTCCATTCTCACTCCCAGGGCCAGGCAGTGGTAATGATTTGGCCATTTCTATCCATTCACCAAGATGGATAGATGATAGTAGATCAATTGATCTATAGATGATAGATAGGTAGATAATGATAGTAGATCAATTGATCTATAGATGATAGATAGATAGATAGATGATAGATTAGATGACAGATACATAGATACAGAATTTTATGTATTTTCAAAACACAGCTGAGATCGTGCTCTACAACTTGTCAGGCAGCATGCTTATTTACTTCCTACATCTTGGGCTCCTTTCCTTGTCAGTCCACAAAGTTCTACTCCAGCAGGAACACACTGCACAGTCAGAGTAAACTAAGGCCCCCTCCATAAATATCTTACCTCCATAAATATCTTAAAAGTACACGGTCTCCAAGGCAACCAAAACCTGTGCAATTGTGAATTCTCCTTCATTTTCCTGTTGTGGAGCTACTGGAAAAATAAGATGTCAGGTGAGATCTAAATAAAAAACTTTGCTAAGCAAGCACAGCAGAGATCTCAGCATTCCTGTGAGCCTATGAAAAGTACCACCCACCCAAGGGTTAAGAGGAGCCTCAGTGACCCCATGGCTCAGATCCTATCTGTTTATTTATTGAGAGACAAAGAGCTGTTACATAAGCTCTGTCTTCTCCAGCTGCTTATCGGTGATTTGAGTCTCCAGTGGGGTTGAATAACCTTTTATTTCTCTGGTGCTTCTATCTCTTAGTGCTTTGAAAGACTTACCTAATGCATTCTCTTCCCCTCTCCAGTGAAGTGAGCATTTACCACTTCATCTCACCAGTGGAGAAGCAGAAGCACCAGGCAAGGGCAGGAAGCCAGTCAGGTCAAAGAGAATTTAGGTTCTGAAGCCCTGAGCCCTGAGCTAGTAATCGAGGCTGCTCTGTTTCAAAAAGCTATGTCTACAACATCTAAAAAGACAGAAAAGGAAAGACTTAAGTCAGCTCTGCTCTTTGGCACCCTATAGCAATAGGTGAATGGCTTGTTTTACTAAATGCAGTGAAACATTGTACAGAAAGAAGTATAGGGGCTTCCCTGGTGGCGCAGTGGTTGAGAATCTGCCTGCCAATGCAGGGGACACGGGTTTGAGCCCTGGTCTGGGAAGATCGCACATGCCACGGAGCAACTGGGCCCGTGAGCCACAACGACTGAGCCTGCGTGTCTGGAGCCTGTGCTCTGCAACAAGAGAGGCCGCGACAGTGAGAGGCCTGCGCACCGCGATGAAGAGTGGCCCCCGCTTGCTGCAACTAGAGAAAGCCCTCGCATAGAAATGAAGACCCAACACAGCCAAAAATAAATAAATAAATAAATAAATTTATTTAAAAAAAAATAAAGAAGTATACTTCACAGGCTGGACAGACTGCCCTTGGTTAAGTTGCCAAGTGAGAACATGGTGTTATTTACAAAGCACATAGGTTTTGTCAGGAAAGAAGACCACCCTTTCCTAAATGCTTTCATTCCACCACTGCCGCCATTTAAAACATAACATGTAAAATATAACATGTATGTGCTGGAGAAAATCAGAAAAAATTAAAAGCATTTATAATCCACCACCGCTCTTAATACATTAGTCTTACTTTTCCCCCACAAAGTTTGGATCTTGTTCTATATACATATTTTTTAAATTGAGATAAAATTTATATAACATAAAATTCACCATTTTCACCATTTCAAAGTGTAGGATTCAGTGATTTTTTTAGTTCATTCACAACACTGTGCAACCATCACCACCATCTAATTCCAAGACATTTTCATTGCTCCAGAGAGAAACTCCATACCCATGAACTAGTCCCTCCCCACTTCCCTCCTCCCAGTCCCCCCAACCACTAATCTACTTTCTGTCTCCATGGATTTGCCTATTCCCGATGTTTCATACAAATGGAATCATACAATATGTTATCTTTTGTGTCTGACTTCTTTCACTTGGCAAATATTTTTCAAAGTTCATCCATGTTGTAGTGTGTATCAGTACTTCATTCTTTTTTATGGCTGGAAAATAGTCCATTGTGTGGATATACTTCATTTGTTCATCCATTCACCAGCTGCTGGCCATTTGGGTTGTTTCCACTTTTTGGCTATTATGAATAATGCTGCTATTAACATTTGTGTACAGGTTTTTGTGTGAACATATGTTTTCAATTCTCCTGGGTAGATACCTTGGGGTGGAGCTGCTGGGCCACATTATGGATAGTGTTTGCATTGTGAATTTTTAAATTATACCATGAATATTTTCCCATGTTATGAAAAACAGTCCATCATAGAGGAGTACCAGAACTTACTGAATAATTTTCCTATTGTTGGACATAATGTGGAGTCTAGTTTTTATCATTGTAAGAAATGCTGCCAAGAGCATCATTTTATGTAAATATCGGTTCATACACTTTACTATCTCCTTAAGATAAATTTTACTATCCATTGACTTACTGAATGGAAGACAATAAACATTTTGCTTTTACTTTTACTCTCCTAATAATTAAAGTATAATATATCGTCATATAATAAATTCAAATTTAGATGTTTATGAACTAAACCCTTAATACCTTCTTACCCCATAATCCCATTCCATAGAGATAGCCCGTTTAGCCATTTCTTGGTTATCTTTCCAAGTGTCTTCAGTGTCTACACAATAATTGTACACCTGGTTTTGGAGTTGTTCAAAATTATATATATACTATATGTTTATTCTGAAGCTGCACTGTCTCTTATTGTAGCCACTATTCATAAGTGGCTATTGAGTACTTGAAATGTGCTTTGTCTGAATTGAGATGTATTGTTGGTGTAAAATACACATCAGGTTTCAAAGACTTATATAAATACTGTAATGTAAAATATCTCATCAATAGTTTTATATTGATTACATGCTTAAATAATATTTGAATTTATTGAGTGAAATAAAGTATACTATTAAAATTAATTTCATCTATTTATTTTGACATTTAAAAATATTTCTATTAGAAAATTTGAAATTACTATGTGGTTTGCATTCCATTTCTATTGAATAATGTTCTATAGCTTGCTTTTTTTTTAACATCTTTATTGGAGTATAATTGCTTTACAATGGTGTGTTAGTTTCTGCTGTATAACAAAGTGAATCAGCTATATCTATACGTATAACCCCATATCCCCTCCCTCTTGCGTGTCCCTCCCACCCTCCCTATCCCACCCCTCTAAGTGGTCACAAAGCACTGAGCTGATCTCCCTGTGCTATGCGGCTGCTTCCCACTAGCTAGCTATTTTACATTTGGTAGGGTATATATGTCAATGCTACTCTCTCACTTCGTCCCAGCTTACCCTTCCCCCTCCCCATGTCCTCAAGTCCATTCTCTACGTCTGAATCTTTATTCCTGTCCTGCCTCTAGGTTCATTAGAACCTTTTTTTTTTTTTTAGATTCCATGTATATGTGTTAGCATACGGTATTTGTTTTTCTCTTTCTGACTTACTTCACTCTGTATGACAGACTAGGTCCATCCACCTCACTACAAATAACTCAATTTTGTTTCTTTTTATGGCTGAATAATATTCCATTGTATATATGTGCCACATCTTCTTTATCCATTCATCTGTCTATGGACACCTCGGTTGCTTCCATGTCTTGGCTACTGTAAATAGTACTGCAATGAACATTTTGGTACATGACTCTTTTTGAATTATGGTTTTCTCAGGGTATATGTCCAGTAGTGGGATTGCTGGGTCATATGGTAGCTCTATTTTTAGTTTTTTAAGGAACCTCCATACTGTTCTCCATAGTAGCTGTATCAATTTACATTCCCACCAACAGTGCAGGAGGGTTCCCTTTTCTCCACACCCTCTCCAGCATTTATTGTTTGTAGATTTTTTGATGATGGCCATTCTGACTGGTGTGAGGTGATACCTCATTGTAGTTTTGATTTGCATTTCTCTAATGATTATATAGCTTGCTTTTTAAAAAGTCTTAATAATATGTTGTGTGGACCTTCTTTCCATTTTCGTACATAGAGATCAACTTAATTCCTTTTAATGGCTACATAGTGTTCAGTTAACCATTCCACTGTTGTTGGCTATGGGGCAGCTTCCAATTTTTTCTTTCTATTACAAATAAATCATATTGAACACACATTATTTATGATTGGGAATTTTTATGAATATCCTGTAATTTGTGGGATAATTTCCTACAGGAAGAATCACATTTCAAACACTGATAGACCTGCAAATTGATCAAATAATAGACTATAGGGAGAAGAGACAACACAAATATGTCTTATTTTGACAACTTCTTGGAGTTCAGACCAGCTGTCAGAACCACATATCCTGCTTGAGATGTGACACAGGGAATCAGCTGAGTGTTACAGCAGTGGTTATCCAGGTGGACAGAATCTCAGGGATTAAGACCGCCTCTTGACATTGGCCTTTGCAAGAGTTAAGTCAGGCAAAGATGAGATTGTCTCAATGTTAGAAGCTATTGCCACTCAAGGTTTAGACTTTCAAAGATCCCAGCTACACTGGAGACTCAGGTTCAACTCGCCCTCCCACACACACAGCCAATAGGCTTGGTGTCCTGTCCCCACCTCGACATTATAAACCGGGAGCCTTAGATTATTCAGACTGATAATCCCCCCTGGGCGGCAGCAGGGTCAGCTCATCTATATCTCTGGTTTTCTGTCCTTCTCATTGCTTGGCCCCTGGGGCATTCCATTTTTATCTTTGGAGCTCAGTTAGGTATTTTGTTATATTTAACCCAACAGTTTTAGATATTTTTATAACTGGAGATCTTCCAGGTCTTCCTCACCTCAATATCACCAAAAATGAAAGTCTCTCCTCATTAATTTGAAATGTCACCTTTATCTTGTACTAAATTCTTCTATCTTCCTAACCCTTTATGGAATACTGTATTCTAGAATGAAAAATTTTACAGTTCTTGATATGCATTGGCAGCTTCCTTTCAGAATAGCCAATAACCTTCCTGTCAGTAATTGTTTGCAAACCCTGGGAATTATTTTCCACAAAAATCTTTGCCAAATTGATTGATAGGAAAAAAGGATATTAAAGGTTGCCGTTATTTCTGTTCCTTTTTATTTTAGTGAGGGCAGTCATTTTTCATGATTTAATATTAGCTCTTCTCATGTTGTGAATTACCTGTTCACATCCCTCACCTGTCTTGCCCAGGGGCTCAACTTTTTCTTAGGTGAGACAGAGGAAGCCACTGCAAGGCAACAAAACAGCAGCACTGAGATCACTGGCCCAGCCTCCTCTGTCTCAACCCAGCTGGCTCAGACTCAGGTTTACAGATCAAAGAACAGTGAGTAGCACGGGGTTTGGGCAGGTGGTCCTGCAAATAGTGCAGCTGACGCAGAACCAGCAGGGCCGAGGGGGTGTGAAGGGGACAGGGGCTGCTGTATCAGAAGGTCATCCCCATGGCACGCCCTCATTCAGTAGCTGAAAAAAAGCAAACAAAGCAAACAAGTTTTGGTAATACCCTTCTTCTGTAGCTCATGTTTTCTCTCGATAGAAAGCTGAGGGGGGAAATCAAAAGAGAAGGCCCAACTCTGCTTACGGAGCCTAACTGCCACCAGGTAACCTTCACTGGACAGACAGGGCCCAGTAAACCGTGGAAATACTCACTAAAAGCTACACCAACCAGCCATTAAGGCTTTCACTTAAAAATTAAACTTGCATTGAGTTTGTTCTTAAGTATAACACTATTGTGTTTGCCATAGAAAAGTGTTTCTATGTGTGTGGTAAAAAAACACGTAACATTAAATTTGCCATCTTCATCATTTTTAAGTGTATAGTTCAGCAGTGTTAAGTATATTCACATTGTTGCACAGCAGATCTCCAGAACTTTTTCATTTTGCAAATCTGAAACTCTATACCCGTTAAACACTAATTCTCCCTCTCCCCTCCCCACAGCCCTTGGCAACCACCTTTCTACTTTCTACCTATTTTCTGATAGGAAAGTATTTTAAAAATAGTTACACCACCCAGAGATAACCACCGTTAACCATCTTGCCCACAATTAATATTTTGAAATATATTTTTTCCTAGGGGTACATCCACAGGCTTTATATATCAGAATTTGGTATTCCACGAGTCTCTTTTTACATGATATTGTGATCTTTCTAAGACTGTAAAAATTTTTTTGAATTTCTTTTTAGGGATCACCTAAAACCCTGGGTCTCCCATTTTTATACATCTCTTTCCACACCCTTTTTTTCTCGACCCAGACATAAGAGTTTATGCTCACCGGGTATCTATCCCATACCCAGCACTGTTTGATATGCTCTACCCAAATCAACTCATAATCCTCATCTCCATCCCAGAAGTAGGGCCTGTTTCATCTCCACTTTACAGATGAAAACGAGTCCCACAGTAGTGAGTGGTGAGTTGCAGTTCCAGTTTCACCATCCAGCTCCAGATCCCATTACACAAGTCTGCCCCATTTTATTTTTTTATTTTTTTTATTTTTTATAAATTTTATTTATTTATTTATTTTTGGCTGCATTGGGTCTTCGTTACTGTGCGCGGGCTTTCTCTAGTTGCGGCGAGGAGGCGCTACTCTTTCGTTGCGGTGTGCGGGCTTCTCATTGCGGTGGCTTCTCTTGTTGCGGAGCACCGGCTCTAGGTGCGCAGTCTTCAGTAGTTGTGGCACGCGGGCTCAGTAGCTGTGGCACACGGGCTTAGTTGCTCCGTGGCATGTGGGATCTTCTCGGACCAGGGCTCGAACCCGTGTGCCCTGCATTGACAGGCGGATTCTTAACCACTGTGCCACCAGGGAAGCCCTGCCCCACTTTAGAGGACCAAGTGAGTTGAGAAATACAGTCCTTTCTTTCCTAAATAGAAAAAAAGTAAAATAGTAAAAAGAAAAAAAAAAAAACATGGAGGTCGCTGGGGATAACTTTAAGAAAATAACGAATGAACTGTGTGGATTAAGCACGGAGGATTCACCTGCCTTTTATTGCTTATAATTAGTTACTTTGTAACTTTTCATCCTGAACCATTCCCAATGATCACTCATCTGTTGGGTACAGAGGAACGCATATGTTTCAACTCCCCTGGTGGAGAGTAAGCTCCCTGAGGAGGTACCAGGTGGGGAGCATTCCTTATACTTCTCTACATCCTCTTTCAGGTCTGGCGTGGTAACTTTACCAGCCATACTCAATACTTGCTTGCCAGTTGGCAGTGAATAGTACGTAAACCAGAGGGAAAGGAATGGCAGAAGGGGTGGCCAGATGAGAGGACACCCAAGCCTTTGCACAGTTATAGAAGAGGAGGTGAGGAATTCGGGTCCTAGTTTGTTCCCACATTCACTATCTCATGTAATTTTAAAAAAAAAACCCACAAACAAACCACAAACCTGTGAGCTAGACAGATAGAAGGCTACCAGAACAGATAGGTGAACCTGGTTGAGCTTTTTAAATTTAAAGTAAACTTTTTTATTTTAGAATAGATTTAGAGGGACTTCCCTGGTGGCGCAGTGGTTAAGAATCCGCCTGCCAATGCAGGAGACAGGGGTTCGAGTCCTGGTCTGGGAAGATCCCACATGCTGTGGAGCAACTAAGCCAGCTAGCCACAACTACCGAGCCTGCGTGCCACAACTACTGAAGCCTGCGCGCCTAGATCCCGTGCTCTGCAACAAGAGAAGCCACCACAAAGAGAAGCCCGCGCACCACAATGAAGAGTAGCCCCTGCTCGCCGCAACTAGAGAAAGCCCTCACGCAGCAATGAAGACCCAATGCAGCCAAAAATAAATAAATTAAAAAAAAAAAAAAACTTGTATAGAATAGATTTAGATTTACAGAAAAGTTGTGAAGATAGTACAAAGAGTTCTCACATACACCTCACCCAGTTTTTCCCGTTTTTAATATCTTATATTACCATGGCATATTCTTAGTCATAACTAAGAAATAAACATTGGTCCATTAACCTTCACCAAACTCCACATTTCACTTGGATTTCACTAGGTTTTCCCACTAACACACTTTTTCTGTTCCAGGGTCCCATCCAGGAGACCACATTGCATGTAGTGGCCATGTCCCCTGAGTCTAATCTAATCCCAAACAGTTTCCTCTAATCTGGGACGGTTTCTCAGACTTCCCTTACTTTTCATGATCTTGGTAGTTTTGTGTAGAATGTTCCTCAACTTGGGTTTGTCTGATGTTTTTCTCATGGTACAAGGGAAGACAAGTTGAGATTTTAATGTTATGGCCACTCACTTCACATCAGGGCTCTAAAGGTTAAAGAGGAAATAAAGCTTTCATCTGTTTGCTGGTTAAAGCACCTGCTTGCTACTTCTCTCATGGAGTTTAGCAAATCATACCATCCTGTTTGTTTTGTGCTTTGCATAATCATTTAAACCATTCTCCCATCAACTCAGTCATTTCTCTTTAGTCAAAACTTGGAGTTCTTTCATTTGAGGATGGCCAGAACTTCAATCTCACTCCAGTTCTTAGCATTCATCAGGAAAGAGTGTCATTTGTACTTACAGGGGGAGTCACCAAGCAAATAAGCTTAGATTCTTGGGAAATGATTCTGTGTTCTTGCCATTCCAATGTTCAGAATAATCTAGAGTCTCAACTATGCTCCAATCCATCAGCCTATCTCTAGACTACAATTTCTCACTATTTTTCTAATAATAAAAATATTATTTTTGGCCCTGTTTTTTAAAATTGAGATATAATTCATATTCCATAAAATTTATCCTTTCCAAGTGTACAATTCACTGGTTTTTAGTATATTTACAATGTTGTACGATCATCACTACCATCTAATTCCAGAACATTGTCATTACTCCAAAAAGAAACCCTGTATCTATTAGCAGTCACTTTCTAGTCCTTCAATCCTGCCTTGCCCCTGGCAACCTTTAATCTATTTTTTATCTCTATGAATTTGCCTATTCTGGACGTTTCCTATAAATGCAATTGTATAATATGTAGCCTTTTGCGTTTGACTTCTTCCACTTAGCATAATGTCCTCAAGTTTCATCCATGTTGTAGCAGGTATCAGGATTTCATTCCTTGTATGGCTGAATAATATTTCATTGGATGAAATACAGCACATTTTGTTTATCCATTCATCAGCTGATAGATATTGAGGTTGTTCCTTAACTGATTGTGTTTTGATAGCTGTTTGTTATTTACCAATTGACTCAGCTCCTGGCGTCATACCTTATCTTCCTAATTCTTAATCCCCATTCATGTTTTACCTCCAGGCCCCATGAAAACAGCCAACAGTGGCTATCGCTGAAAACAAATACACAAAAAACACCCAAAAAAACACCTCTATAGAAATCATTGCTGATTTTTCTACCATATTCATTCAGTAATTGACTCACATCTGCTTACTGTGTACCTACTATTTGTTAAGCACTGTGCTAAGTCCTACAGATATAGGGTTCAACAGGACAGATACAGACCCTGCTCTCAGGGTACTACTATTAATGTCTAATGATAGACAGACTTTAACCAAATCATTATACGAATAGATATTTAAATGGCTATTAGGATAAGTGCCACAGAGAAGTGCAGAGAGAACATCATGAGTGAGAGAGGTTGGAGGAGCCTTCCCTGAAGAAGCTGTGCTTAAGTTGGGTTGGGAAGATAAGGATTTGGCCAGAAGAAAGGAGCGAAAGAGATTCCAAGCTCTGACACCAGCATGCTGAAAGTCTTGAGGGGCTAGGGGCTTGAGAGAAAGTGGTGGGACACTGTGAATAAGAGGGGAGCAGTAGACAATGAGGCTAGGGAAGTACAGAGGAGTCTCTGACCAGCTTATGCTCATGGAGAAGGTGATCAGAAAATGTAGCACCATCTTCTTACCAAAGAAAAAGGCTTAACACTCTTTTCCAACACTCCAGGGCATTTAGAAATTTTTCAAGCTGCTCAAAATTAGGCAATTTTTCTTCCAGTCCTAAGAGGAGCAATTCTGGTCACAAATCTCATTCTTGCCCATGGGTTACATATCCTAGATATTTTGTTATCCACTGGGATGCTGGATATCTTCCCTTTGTCTCTTCAGATCCACTCTTTGCCCTTCTCCTTTCTCTGTGTCCCAGGAACCTGACTTGCACGGACCCATCAGTGGGATCCCTTGGCCACTGTGGGTCACTGGTGGGAGATCCAAAGTGGGGTCAGGGGTGTACAAGGTCAGCTCCTTTCTGGTTGGGTTGCATCTTCTGAAGACCATAGCTACCACCAGGAGGCCGTCTCCATATAGCTACCCTCTCCAGGTTCTTGTCACCACTTCTTCCCCTTGCCCCCTTAGGCCTCAGTGGGGACAGCTCCTGTTGGTTTCTCTAAACCCTGTTTATACCTTTTAGAGCAGATTTAGTCCCCCCAAATGGCTGCAACAAGACTCCCACTCACATGCTCCTCAGCAATGTGGCTTTGCCATTTCTCCTTTGATAGATGGAGTCTATCCTCCACACTCTTGAATCTGGACACTGTGACAGCTTTGACCAATGGAATCTGAGGGAAGTGCACTGTGCCCTTTCTAGGTATAGTTCTTAACTGGTCTACCAACTTCTGCTCCCTGCTCTTGGGACCCTGAGCCTCCATGTAAGAAATTCAGTTTACTCTGCTGAAGAGAGAGGACACCTAGGGAAGCACTGAGGTGCCAGGCAGGTAAGTGAGGAAGCCATCTTGGGTGTCCAGCCCATCTGAGCCTTCAGATTACACCAGGCCAAGATAACTATGACTGCATGAGAAATCTCAAAAGAGATTCACCCAACTATTCCAGTCAACCCTCAGAACCCTAAGAGATCCAAAGTAAATTATTTTATGCCAGAACACCTTTGCATATGGTTCCTTTGTTAAACTCTCTTCAAATTGCCTAGTTTGTATGCACCCTCTGTTTCCTGCTGGGACCCCATAGATGACAACCAAAAGTGTCTGGCAACAAAAAGCCCACTCTAACTTCTAACCTGGATCACACAGTCCTATGAGTGATAGGGATTGGGATATTCCTGGAAAGCCATCAGCTTGAAGTCATCCTGCATCCATGGGTCTCTATTTTATTTTAAACACAGGACCTCAGTCACCTGTTTCAGGACCTTTCACAAACCACTTTCAAGAGCAGATGTAGTAGAACAGATCATTCAGCTGCACAGACAGAAAAAGTGCAGCAGAAGAAAAGTGTCAACTTTTTCTTTTCCAGGCCAAACATATTGGGTCTTTAGAGCTTCCTCAAGGGCTCTATAATTAATTGGTCAATCCTTGCATTTTTTTCCTTGTCCTTCCTGGAACGATTTCATGGGTGGTGGTATTCAAAAAGGAGCTCAGCCTCTCCTGTAAATGTCTACCTAGTTCTGTAGATAGGAGGAGGCTATATAGATATAGATATAATACATACATAAAAGGGAAAGAAAGAAAAAAAGGGATTCTCTTCCCAACAAGTCTGAGCTCTGAGCAGCCAACTAAAATGATAGCTAAAATAATAACATGAAATACAAAGCGTTTCTCTCTCTTGCTGACCTTCAATGGGATCCTTAAAGCCTAGGAGACCCATCCTTTAGCCTACATTACCTCCTGCAGTGAGAGATCTGAGTCACAAGACAGACTTTCTATGAGGAAGAGCATCTCCTGGTAGCCCAACACCAACTTAAGCATCCCCTGCCCTGTGCCTTAGTGGGTAATAAGGGTCTTCCTTCCAGACCAGGCAGGTGCTGAGCCCGGCTTCTGCACTACAGAAGTCCCGAGTACATTTCCATGGGTCTGCAGTTCCGAAGAAGTTTCTCAGCCAAGAAGCATAGAATGTTCCAAAGGTTAAAGGGTTTGCTGCTGCCATCCCCCAATGAGGCCTCAAGGACACTCCTTCACTCTTCTGCCTGGAAACAAGTGCCAGAGGTGACGCAACTCAGCAAACTTTATCCAGATTCACTGCTGGGATCCACAGAAGGGAGAGGACCATCGACGGGGGCCAAACCACAGTAATTACCCAAGTCTGGGAACATCAAGTTCCCACAAGACCCTGACGAAACAAAGAGACGCAATGGAGTCTCTAGAACTTGAGAAGAGTGCCACGGGGTACACATCTCTCTCAGTGGGAGGATTGGGAGGGAGAGAATAAAAAAGAACAATATGGTTACCAAAGGGGAAAGGGGGTGGGAGAGGGATAAATTAGGAGTTTGGGATTAGCAGATACAAACTACTATATATAAAATAGATAAACAACAAGGTCCTACAGTATAGCACAGGGAATTATATTCAATATCTTGTAATAAACCATAATGGAAAAGAATATATATATATAACTGAATCGCTTTGCTGTACACCAGAAACACAACATTGTAAATCAACTATACTTCAATTTAAAAAAAAAAAAAAAAAAAAGAACGAGCCAGGATAATAGGATTCAGGTTTGAACCAAAACATGGGGAGAGGTGGGGTACTGTGCCTACTTGTCACTTAAAGCTCTTCCACAGCAAGAGTTCTGCAACCAATTTTCATTAATAAATTCACTCAGTAAGTATTTATGAGCCAGGCACTTTCCTAATACTGGGGATGCAGCAGTGAAGGAAACAAACCAAGCCCTGCCCCTACATTCTTGGAACTGACATTCCTGTGGAGGAAGAGAAGCAATGAACAAAGAAATATATGTCAGGAGGCACCAATGTCACAGAGAAAAATAAAGCAGAGTGTGGGATTAGAAGGGGTGCTATTTTGTGCACGATCATTAGAACAATCCCCCCCGCCCTCCCTGAGGTAGTGACATTTAATGGAGAAGGGAATGGAGAAGGGAGTCCAGTGGATGACAGGGGAATAAGCGTTCCAGGCAGAGGGAACAGCAAGGGCAAAGCCTTGAGGTGGGATAGTACCTGGTGTCTTTAGGGCGTGACCAGGCCAGTGGGCTGAGTGAGCAAAGTGGAGGGTGGCAGGAGATGGAGTAAGAGAGAAAGTGCTTTAGTCTTCCTACCAAGAGGACTAACTAGGCCATTGGTTCAACATAGAAAAATTTGTTTCACGGCCCTAGACTGGTCCTCTAGCTCCAACTCGCCATCAATAAATGCCTTCGGACATGAGGGGTTGGGAGTGTGTCTGCATCAGTGCTGACCCCTCGCAAACTAAAATAAAACCTGTGAAAGACATGTGCTGCTGGCGGTGGGTCAGCAGGTTCACCTCATTCTGGCTGTTGGGCACAGACCGGAGGGACCAGACAGAGATGCAGATGGGAATTAGGGGGCTGTCCTTCTGGTTGAGTCTACAGAGAGCTGGGGCTCTGCTGGGGACATCCCTGCAGCCACCTCCAGGAAGTGACTCCACCCCACAGGGATTTTACATACACCCTGCTCCATCTCACCCAAGGGCCTTCCAATCCAGCTCTTCCCTTGGCCCTCACCTGACAGCCCTGCAGAGTGATGGTTTGATCACAGTGGTTATGGCTGTAGGACCCTGACAGGTTTTATAACAAGGATGGGAAAGCTATTAATACATTAATTTATTTTAAAATATCTTACTCTTGTGCTAGAAATTATTAGGCAGTCATAGACTGTCACGAGCATGGAAGGCCATCACCTGGGATGACAGGATTGCATCCCACCCAAGTGCTGGGGCTGGGCTTCTCCCATCCAAGCAAAGACAGCCTCCCTCCTTCCTTATCCCCTCTCCCTGCCCCAGGTACTGGGCCCATCTCTCATATTCGGGGCTCAGTGAGTGCACCTGGCTGCTGAAGGGCTGGTCCTCCAAGTTCAGTCTCTAGGTGGGAAGTCTTCTGCAGGAGGGTTAGGGACAGGCAAAGAGGGCCACAGAGTTCCCGGCTCCTTGCCCCACCACCCAATTCACCTCCCACTCTTACCCCCTCCTCCTCTTGTCTCTCTTCTCAATCCATTGCCTAGAGATAAACCCTGGCCCGGGAGGGTGGGAGGGAGGGAGACGCAGAGGGAAGAGATATGGGGATATATGTATATGTATAACTGATTCACTTTGTTATACAGCAGAAACTAACACACCATTGTAAAGCAATTATACTCCAATAAAAATGTTTAAAAAATAAAAATAAAATATATGTAAAAAAAAAACAAAAACAAAAAACCCTGGCCCTTCATTTGATTTGCCAAAAGCCTTTTTCCTTTCTCTCAGAAAGCCAAGAGGATCAAAATCTCTGGCTTTCACAGCTATTATCTCTAAAATGGACTTTGAGAATCCTTTTTGGAAGTCAGAAGCTGAGCTTAGATTCTTCCTCTGCTGTAACAGTCCTGGTCTTCCCTGTGAGATGGGTACCTCTGAGTGAAAGGCAGAGGAAGTTCACAGATGAAGAAAAAAGAAAAGCACCTCAATGCTCCTTCAAGATAATATTTAATGATCCATTAGCCTAAATTTGTTTATTATTGTGATACTAGCAGCCGCTTCTTGAGAGCACATATAAAGATAACAACAGTTTTCACTGATGTTCTTTTTTAAGATGAGTCTTCTGGATTGGAAAACAATTTTCTCATAAAGTTATATACACGTAGCCATACAACACCAAGAAAAGACATCCCACTCGTAGGGAAAAAAAAAACAACTTATCTTCACACAAAACCCTGGATGTGAATGTTTATAGTAGCTTTATTCATAATTGTCAAAAATGGGAATCAGCTTACATGTCCTTCAGCTAGTGAATGAATAAATTGAAGTACATTCATATAATGGAATACTACTCAGCAATAAAAAGGAAAGAACTACCAGTATACACATCACCATAAATGAATCTCAAATGCGTTAGGATAAGTTAAAGAAACCAGATTGAAAAGGCGACATATAGTATGATTTCACTTATAGGATATTCTGGAAAAGGTAGAATTACAGGGATAGGAAACAGCTCAGTGGTTTCCCAGGGGCTGGAAGTTGGGGAAGGGAGGGCTACACATAGGAATTTTGAAGGATACTATCCATATCTTGTTTGTGGTGCTGGTTATATGACTGTATGCATTTGACAAAGACTGCAGAACTGTACACACACACAAAAAACCCCAGTGAATTTTACTGTTTGTAAATTACACCTTAACTTTTTAAAAGGAAGAATACCAAGTTACCGCCGAAAAAACAAAACAAAACAAAACCCCAACCCAAACCAAAACACCTGTGCTGAGAAGGGTGCCACTGAAAGTAATTTTGCAGGTTAAACAGATGGGACAACATCACCTGGAGGGTCGTTTGTTTTTCTTTTAGGAAGTAGAAGTGTCCTTTGTGGACAAAACACCACATCCTACCATACACCTTCCCCCACCACCACCTCTCCAAGCTCGGCCATACTGGCTTTTTGGGTCCTTGAGCAAACCAAGCTCATCCCCACCTGAAGACCATTGCCTCAGCTAGATTTGGATCACAGTTCCATCATTTCCTAACTGTATAAATTGGGCAAATTACTTAATCCTTGTGCCTCAGTTTCTTCATTGGTAAAAATGGGAATAATGATACTACCAACATCATGGGGTTGTGGTGAGATTTGGTCAATTAACACGTGTAAAGGACTTCAAACAATGCTGGGATCTTGTAAATGTTTGATCAATGTTAGCAGTTATTATTTCCGGTTCCCGAAGCTCTTGTCTTTTCTACCTTTTAGCCTTATAATCCAGAACTGTTTGCATGCATGAGTGTGCCTACTGGATAAAATATCTTACACAGAAACTGTGTCCGGGACTTTCCTGGTGGTGCAGTGGTTAAGAATCCGCCTGCCAATGCAGGGGACACGGGTTTGAGCACTGGTCCGAGAAGATCCCACATGCCGCGGAGCAACTAAGCCCCTGCACCACAACTACTCAGCCTGTGCTCTAGAGCCCACGAGCCACAACTACTGAGCCCATGTGCCAGAACTACTGAAGCCCCCGTGCCTAGAGCCCCTGCTCCGCAACAAGAGAAGCCACCGCAATGAGAAGCCCGCGCACCGCAACGAAGAGTAGCCCCCGCTCATCGCAACTAGAGAAAGCCCGCCGGCAGCAACGAAGACTCATTGCAGCCCAAAATAAATAAATAAATTTATTTATTTAAAAAATAATAATTTTATTCATCACCAAATATTGATTGAGCACCTCTATGTTCTCGGCACTTTTGCAAGTTCTAAATACAAATGTTAACTCATCTAATTCTCACAACAACCACGCAAGGTAGGTACTATTATAAGCCCTGTTTCACAAATGAGGTAAACCAACGATAGCCACCATGGAGGTCTGTAAGGAGATTCAGGATGAGCCCAGAGGAAGACAGAGGACTTTGTGGACCCTTGGGTTGAAACATGAAGGAGTCAGTTTGCCAAGTGGGAGCAAAGGAAGGCTGGACTCACTGCCAGGCAAACCTCCTGCCCTCCAGACCCGAGGCTGGATGGACTCATTCCCCTCTCTTTACAGAATGGTTTTCACTGCCCTGCAACAAGAGATCAGCTCTGGCTGCCTATCTCTGCCAGAGCAAATATTAAGAAACATCAGACTCAATGACTCAGTGTTGCACCTTATTGCGTGTGCCACAGAATAAATCTCTTCTCCCGCCCCCCGACCCCCAAAATGAGCATCAGGTAGTCGAGGCAGAGCTAAATCCTAGTAAATGAGGTGGCGGATAACTAGGGGCTGCCGAGGGATAAAGAGAGTGAGGAACCAAAAAGCAGTGGCTGGAGATTAATCCTGCAAATTTTCCCACCCACAAGGGCCCTGGGCTTGTGGAGATGGTGAGGGAATACTGCCTGACATCAGAGCAATAACCCATAACTACAAGGCATGTGAATGCTAGCTGTTCTGGGATCTCCCAGGAACCGCTGTCTCCTTTCTCTAAAATAAAATCATAGTTATAAGCACACACACACATATATACAGTAGTGTTTTCTCAAGAGATTTTATGTATGATCAATCTATCGAAGTGACCAATAAAATTGCTTACAAAAGGAGATCAGCTCGGTGCTTTGTGACCACCTAGAGGGGTGGGATAGGGAGGATGGGAGGGAGACGCAAGAGGGAGGAGATATGGGGATATATGTATGTGTATAGCTGATTCACTTTGTTATAAAGCAGAAACTAACACACCATTGTAAAGCAATTATACTCCAATAAACATGTTGAAAAAAAAGTTTCTGATTTTTACTGCTCTATTGATTTTTTAACTACCACTAAGTTCCCACTTAGATGTCAGTGAGCCCTAACATGAAAATTATTAACTGTAATGCTTATGTGTCTTGTAAATATTTGATCAATGTGTTCCTGGCTTGTGCCAAAGTGTGGACTCTGGGAAAGTGTATATATCTCTGTTTCTTTTCATGTTTGTGCATTTCTGAGGGCAGGGGCCATGTTTGTTTAACTTGTTTTATACAGTACTAGACAGTGCCATGCACAAGGGAGTACTTAATCCAATTTAATCAAGAGGTCAATGTTTATTTCCAAGAGGAAGTAAGATATAACACATTCATACATTTCATTTTTTAAAAACTCATAAAAAATATGATTTACAAGTACCAAATAAATCAGACCAAAATATACATACTAATAAAAATGACAATTTGGGCAAGTTCATATATCTTGGTTTTTCAGCACTGGGTGACAATCCCCAACAGGGAACCACAACTTGCGTCTGATGTAGGCAGGATCAGGAGAAAATTCCAGCACAACAGTAATGCTCCAACTTCCAACTGTCCTTCTCTATGCATCTTCAAGTCATGTCTATCATGATTTTTCCCTCTCTTTAAAAAAAAATTTTCTTCATGCTTGTGCTTTCCCTTCTGTGCGAAGTATGGGAGGGTTCAGGTGTAAAGTGACAGAGAGAAAATAAATATGACAGCTAACACTTACATAGAACTTATTATATGTCAGTCCCAATTCTAGGTGTTTTATATCTTAATTCATTTAATTCTTACAACGACCCTATGAGGTCAGCTCTATTACTACGCTCATTTTCAATGAAGGAAAACTTTTCATTTCCTTGAAAGAAACTTAAGTCCAGAAAGATTAAATATCTTGCTCAAGTTCACAAATCTATCAGGTAGTGGATCTGGGATACAAACCCAGATAGCCTGGCTCCCAGATCTATCTTAACCACTAATATATGACCAGAAAAAAGCCCTTCAAGAATTTGCCAGTCACCTTTATCTTTACCGTGAGTGGTTTTGACCTGGGTGTTAAGTAAGTGGTACAATAACTCTCAAACTTCTTAAAAGCCATGGCCAAATCACAGATTGAAAAAGGAAACAGCAATGAAAATGCCAAAGTATAAGGTTGACCAAAAAGTTCGTTTGGGTTTTTCCATAACATGTTACAGAAAACCCGAACGAACTTTTTGGCCAATCCAAATATATGAAACTTACTTTAAGTTATTCGATATGTTGGTGTGTATGTCACATGAATTTTGGTAACATGATAGCTTAGAATGGAAGTTCCCCAGAAGCTTAGGGACCTCTGATGATACTCAAGGTATTTCTGCAGCTTCTTCCAATCATCTGTCATTTACAATTCCACATGTGATATCTCAGAGGTAACAAACGTCACATGTCCCTAGTAGTCAGACCAAATGGCAGCAGCTGCTGGACATTTCATATAATATATTGTAGCAACTCTAAATTCTGATTTTTCTCCCTAAAGGTTGTTGCTATTGTTGTTTGTTTTCATTTTTTTCTTTTTGGTTGTTTAGTGACTTGCCTGGACTAATTCTGTAGTGGCTGTTTACAGAGTGCAGCCCCTGATATCTATGCATGTTTTGGCTTTTCTTTCTTTTTCATTATTTTTAAGTCTGGCTTCCTTGGAGTTGTCCCTTCATCAGTACAACTTAATGCTCAGCAATGATCCAGAGCCATTTAGATAGCTGCTCATGCACATGGCCTTCTGGATCATCAGAGGTCCATGGGAGCTCATCAAGGCCCACTATGACTGTTTCAGTTCTTGATCTCCCTATCAACTTTCTGGCCAATCTACTGTCCTGTTGCTTGCCCAAGCCTTCAGGATAGCTATGGCATTTGCCTTCCTTATTTGTTTGCCACTAAGATCACTGCGGTTTTTTACTAAACCCCTGGGCATTTGGTTTTCCCCATGTCCTGCTCCAAATCACATCAGTCCCCTCTGGCAAGGTAGCTGTTATTTTATAGCTTAGCTCACTCTGGTGGAATTACCAGCCACAAGAACTGGGTGCCAGGGTGGGAGTTGCCCCAGACAAGAAAGTCATAAACTCTCACTGCTCGTACCTAATGCTGAGTAGTTTTTCCTGAATAAACATTTCTCAATTTGTTGTCCACCTTTGGTCAACTTTCAGAATCCTTAAATGGATTGTTTTTGACAATTTTTTCAGTTTTATTATTCCTTTGGGGGAAGAGGATTTGCCACGCTCCTCACTCTGCCGTTCCAGAAGTCCTACTCTCCTCACTCTCAGATATCATCAACCACCCAGTCCTAGTGAATTTACTTGTCATGTATCTCTGGAATCCATTCCCTTCTCTTTATCTCCACCACCTCCTCCTAGCCCTAGTTACCATCATCTCTCTTTTTTTTTTTTTAACATCTTTATTGGAGTATAATTGCTTTACAATGGTGTGTTAGTTTCTGCTGTATAACAAAGGGAATCAGCTATAATACATATATCCCCATATCTCCTCCCTCTTGCGTCTCCCTCCCACCCTCCCTATCCCGCCCCTCTAGGTGGTCACAAAGCAACCGAGCTGATCTCCCTGTGCTATGTGGCTGCTTCCCACTAGCTATCTATTTTACATTTGGTAGTGTATATATGTCCATGCCACTCTCTCACTTCGTCCCAGCTTACCCTTACCATCATCTCTTGACCAAACTATTGGTAATCACCTCTTTGGAAATCTACCTTCATTTAAAAAAATTTTTTTACAGTGGACCATTTTAAAAGTCTTTATTGAATTTGTTACCATATTGTTTCTGTTTTATGTTTTGGTTTTTTGGCTGCGAGGCATGTGAGATCTTAGCTCCCCGACCAGGGATTGAACCCGCACCCCCTGCATTGGAAGGGGAAGCCTTAACCAGTGGACTGCCAGGGAAGTCCCTACCCTCATTTTAATCTGTTCTCCATATTGTAGCCACTCATACTGTCCAAAGGTATTTTCTAATCATGTCACACTCATCTCCTTCACCCTTTGCTTAAAATCTTTGACTGACTCCCCATTGCTCTTAAGATAAAGAGAAAAAAATCCCTAAACACTCTCTCAGAAGACCTGAGTTTTCTGACTGCCCACTGTAGAGCTTCTTTTTCTAGACCCCACTGGTCGTCCGATCATTCTGGGATTGTCCCATTCTCCTTTTTACCTTAGTGCCTTTGCACATGCTTTTACTTCTGCCTTGAACTCCCCAGTCCTTCTTCATCAAACTAAGCCTCACTCTTATCCCACAGACCTCAGTGCAAACATCACTTCCTTGGGGAAATCTTCCCTGACATCTCCTATGTCAGCTCCCACTATGGTTTACTTCTTGGCACTAACTGTAAGTGCAGTATCACATTTATGGTGTGATTATTTCTTTGATTTCCATTGTCTCCTCCACTGAATTGTATGCTCATGAAGGTAGGAACCATGTTTTACCTCTGCATCTCCAACACTTAGCTCATAGTATGTGCTCAACAAGAATGAATGCATTCTTAGCTCAATAAGAATGAGTGTATGCATGCATCACCCAAAATACACTGCTTCATGACAATTCAATTTAATATCAAAGGAGATATAAAAGCAAAGTTCTAAACCTTACATTATTGAGAAAAAAAGATTTAAAATATATATTCTAAAGGAAACTTGTAGAGAAAAAAGACTTGGTGAACAAAAAATCCAACTATTTTTATCACACAACAATTACTCCTGATATATTTTTAATAGACTATATTTTTTAGAGTCATTCTAGATTCACAGCAAAATTGAGCATAAGGTATGGAGATTTTTCATATATCCTCTGTCCCTACATATGCATAGCCTCCTCCATTATCAACATCACTCACCAGAGTGGCACATTTTTTTTCTTTTACCAAGAATGAACCTACATCGACACATCATAATAACCCAGAGTCCATAGTTTACATTATGGTTCATTTTTTGTGCTGTATATTCTATGAGTTTGGACAAATATACAATGACATGTATCCATTATAGTATTATAAAGAGTAGTTTCACTGACCTAAACATTCCCTGTGCTCCACTTATTCATCCCTCTCTGCCTAACTCCTGGCAACCACTGATCTTTTTACTGTTTCCATAGTTTTGCCTTTTCCAGAATGCCATATAGTTGGAATCATACAGAAAGGAGCCCTTTCAGGTTAGCTTCTTTCACTTACTAATATGTATTTATGTTTCCTTTCTGTCTTTTCATGGCTTGATAGCTCATTTCTTTTTAGCAATGAATAAAATGCCATTGTCTGAATATATCCCCCAGTTTATTTATCCATTCACCTACTGAAGGACATCTTGGTTGCTTGCAGTTTTGTGAATTATGAATAAAATTGCTATAAACATCCCTGTGCAGGTTTTGCTGTGACATAAGTTTTCAGCTTCTTTGAGTAAACACCGAGGAGAGTGATTGATTGCTGGATCATATGATAAAAGTAAGTTTGGTCTTGTAAGAAACTGCCAAAAACTGTCTTCCAAAGTGGCTTACCATTTTGCATTCTCTCCAGCAATGCATGAGATTCCTGTTGCTCCACATCCTCATCAGCAGCTGGTGTTCAGTGTTCTGCATTTTGGCCATTGCCGTAGGGATGGCCTGGAGCTACTTCACCGTTGTTTGAATTTCCATTTTCCTGATGACATATGATATGGAGCACTTTTTCACGTGCTTATTTGCCATCTGTATTTCCTCTTTCACGAGGTATCTGTTAAGGTCTTTGGCCCATTTTTAAATCAGGTTGTTCATTTTCTTATTGTTGACTTTTGAGAGTTCTTTATATGTTTCGGATAACAATACCTTGTCATATGCATTTTTTGCAACTATTTTATCCCAGCCTGTGGCTTGTCTTCTCATTCTCTTGATACTGTCTTTCTCAGAGCAGAAGTTTTTAATTGTAATGAGGTCCAACTATCAATTATTTCTTTCATGGATCATGCCTCTGATGATAAAAAGTCATCACCATACCCAAAGTCATCTAGGTTTTCTCCTGTTATCTACTAAGAGTTTTATAGTTTTGAATTTTGCATTTAGGTCTGTGATCCATTTTGAGTTAATTTTTGTGAAGGGTGTAAGTTCTGGGTCTTTTCATTTTTGCCTGTGTGTGGATGTCCAGTTGTTCCAGAACTGACAATTTGACAGTATTGACTCTTCCTACCCATGAACATGGAATATCTCTCCATTTATTTAGTTCTTCTTTGATATTTATCATCAGAGTTTTATATTTTCTTCATATAAATCTTGTACATACTTTATTAAATTTATGTCTGTTTCATTGTTTTGCAGTACTAACTTAAATGGTATTATGTTTAAATTTCAAATTCCACTTATTCACTACTAGTGTATAGGAAGGCAGTTGATTTTTGTATATTAACCTTGTATCCTGCAACCTTGCCATAACTGCTTATCAATTCCAGGAGTTTTTTGTTTGATTCTTTTGTATTTTCTACATAAATAATCATGTCATCTGTGACAAAAAAGACAGTTTAATTTCTTCCTTCCCAATATGTATACCTTTTATTTCTTTTCCTGTCTTGTTGCATTAGTTAGAATTTTCAGTATAATTTTTTTTTCTTTTAATTTTTGGTTGCGTTGGGTCTTTGTTGCTGGGTGCGGGTTTTCTCTAGTTGTGGTGAGCGGGCTTCTCATTGCAGTGGCTTCTTTTGTTGTGGAGCATGGGCTTCAGTAGTTGTGGCACATGGGCTCAGTAGTTGTGGCTCGAGGGCTCTAGAGCGCAGGCTCAGTAGTTGTGGCACACAGGCTTAGTTGCTCTGCGGCATGTGGGATCTTCCCAGACCAGGGATCAAACCTGTGTCCTCTGCACTGGCAGGCAGATTCTTAACCACTGCACCACCATGGAAGTCCCAGAATTTTCAGTATGATATTGAAAAGCAGTGGTGAGAGGGAAAATCCTTGCCTTGGTTCTAATCTGTGGGAGTACAGAAAAGTAGTGGTAAGAGGGGACTTCTTAGTGGGAATGCTTCAAGTTTCTCACCATTAAGTATAATATGAGCTGTAATTTTTTAATAGATATGCTCTAAGTTGAGGAAGTTCCCCTCTAACCTAGTTTACTGAGAGTTTTTATCATAAATGGGTGTTGCAGTTTCTCAAATGCTTTTTCTACATCTATGGATATGATCACGTGGTTTTTCTTCTTTAGCCTATTGATGTGATGGATTACATTAATTGATTTTCCAAATGTCGAACCAGCCTTGCATACCTGAGATAAATCCCACTTTGTCATGGTTTATAATTCCTTTTATATAATTGTTGGGTTCAATTTGCTAATATTCTGTTGAGGATTTTTAGATCTGTGTCCATGAAAGATATTCGTCTGCAGTTTTCTTGTAATTTCTTTATCGGAGTTTGGTATTAGAGTAATGTTGGTCTCATAGAATGAGTGAGGAAGTATTCCCTCTGCTTCCATCTTCTGAAAACGATTGGAGAGACTCGATACAATTTTCTTCCATAAATGTTTTGTAGAATTCACCATTGAACCCATCTGTGCCTGGCACTTTCTGTTTTGTAAGGTTATAAATTGTTGAGTCAATTTCTTTAGTAGACAGATTCCTATTCAGATTGTCCATCTCTTTTTCAGATTGTCTATCTTCTTCTTGGCAGATTGTGTCTTTCAAGGAATTGGTCTATTTCACCTAGGTTATCAAACTTTTGGGCACAGAGCTGTTCATAGTATACCTTTATTGTCCTTTTAATGTCATGGAATCTGTAGTGATATTGACATGAGTCATATTGGATTACAGGCCCACTTTACTTCAGTAACTTAACAAATTACATCTGTAATGACCCTATTCCAAATAAAGTCACATTCTGTGGAACTGGGGGTTAGGGTTTCAGTGTATTACATTTGAAGTGATATCATTCAACCCATAACAGGGAGCAATCAGCAGTGTTGGTGTGACAAGATGGAAAGATACAACAGAATTTGGGTTCCAGTCTTAGTCTGTCAACATTGTGCTGTTGACCTTGAGCAAACTGGGCCTGTCTCCTCACCTGCAAAATAAGGGAGTTCCTACAGAGGGTATCAAAGTTTCTGTGCTAGTCCTGTTCTCAAAATAGCACTGCTGTGAGAAGACTTAAAACATAAAGCTTTAAGTTAGATTTTGGATTTTAAGAAAAGCATCAACTCAAAAGTGAGACCTTTTGAGAGGACTGTGGTATGAAGAGGCCCAGCACAGAAGGTGCAGTGGTCTTGGGACTGATTTGTGAGAAGGGTTGCCCTCATGTATGCGTTGTCACAGGATCATTGCCTTCAGACTGTTATCATTCCCAACTTTTTTGGAGTTGCAACACCCAACATGTTATGGTTGTTTATTTGATTTTGTGACACTTCCCATTACCCTCCACCTCCTACAGCTTCCTTCTCTCCCCGAGCCCCAGCCCCAGCCCCAGCCCCAGCCCAGAGGAACTGCCAAACACGGACTTATTAGGTCTTGCAAATTTCATTATACCCTAAGATAATTCTACCCCTCTGTCAAGGATGTAAACAAAAGCAGATCACCACTGGGCACAGGAATGGCTGGAGGAAAGAATACTTGGGACTACCCTAATTATCATTTTTAGGAAATTATAAATTATTATTATTTTTAAATACCACCTTACACTTTAAAAAAAGCACTTTAAAAACACTTTCAGGGGCTTCCCTGGTGGCGCAGTGGTTGAGAATCTGCCTGCCAATGCAGGGGACACGGGTTCGGGCCCTGGTCTGAGAGGATCCCACATGCCACGGAGCAGCTGGGTCCATGAGCCACAACTGCTGAGCCTGCGCGTCTGGAGCCTGTGCTCCGCAACAAGAGAGGCCGCGATAGTGAGAGGCCCGCGCACCGCGATGAAGAGTGGCCCCCGCTTGCCACAACTAGAGAAAGCCCTCGCACAGAAACGAAGACCCAACACAGCCAAAAATAAATTAAATAAATAAATAAAGCCAGAAAAAAAACCACTTTCACAATAGCAAGTATATAGAATTGGATGTCAGAGGGAAATAACAGCAAACTCTCATTCCGCTCTATGTATCATACAGTGTTATAAATGCTTTAGATATGTTAATTCATTCAATCCTCACAACACCCCTATGATGTATCATTATCCTCATTTTGTAGATAGGGAAATTGAGGTATAACAAAGTTAAGTTATTTTCTCAAGGTCACATGGGTAATAAATGGTGGAATCAGACTTTGAACCCAGGCAATCTGGCTCCAGAGACCATACACTTAACCTTGTCACCATACTGCAAAATTTGAAGTTATGATTACAACAATACTGAAATATGTAAAAAATATTTTTGCAGACGGAGCCTTAATAAAATATGCAAAGGCAAAAGCAGTTTATAGTCAGGAGAGGGGTTATTTTTTATGTGACATTACGTTTACGTTAACATACGCACATGCTTTTATAGACTTTTTCTAGAAACAGAGACTGCTGTGAAAAAGTCTTCACAATCTGGGAAAATTCTTAAGGATACCATACACCAAAAGATGAGTGATGAAAACCATTAGGATAGCCAGTCTCCAAGATGGCCCCAGTGATGCTTGCCTTCTGGTATCCAAGCCTTGGTGTGGTCCTTCTACATTCAATAAGGGCTGACTTGTGTGATCAATACAATACTGTGGAAGTTATAATGTATGACTTCCAAGGCAAAGGTCAAAAAAGGCAATGCAGCTTCCACCCTCATCTCTTGGATCTCTTGCTCCGGGAAAAGCCAGCTGCCCTGTCATGGTGACACCCAAGCAGCCCTGTGGAGAGCCCCACTTGAAGAGGAACTGAGGCCTCCTGACAGCAGCAGCAACTTGTCACCACCTGAGTGAATGACCTTTGGAGCAGATGGATTAAGGCCTTGCGGGAGACCCGTGAGCCATCCAGCCCAGCCACTCCTGAATTTCTGACCCACAGTGTGGTAAACAGAATAATGGCCCCCCCAAAAATGTCCACATCCTACTCCCTGGAACCTGTGCATATGTCACCTTACATGGCAAAAGTGACTTTGGAGATATGATTAAAGATCTTAAAATAAGGAAACTATCCTGGATTATTTGGGTAGGCCCAGTCTTTGGGGCTTGAACTCTAACCTGCCTGGGTTTAAAGCCATTGCAACCTTTGGAAATGGTGGATATTATGGGAGGGATACATCTTTTTTTTTTTTAATATTTATTTATTTATTTATTTTGGCTGTGCCAGGTCTTAGTTGCTGCACTCGGGAACTTCGTTGCAGCATGTGGGGTCTTTAGTTGCGTCATGCAGACTTCTTAGTTGCGGCATGCATATGGGATCTTGTTCCCCGACCAGAAATCGAACCCAGGCCCCCTGCATTAGGAGCGCAGAATCTTACCCACTGGACCACCAGTGAAGTCCCGGGGAGGGATAAATCTTAATTATGCAAGTGGATGGCTTACACCAAGAGGAGTCCCCCAGGCTCAAAGGACTGGCCTTGCCCTTGACAACTTCTCTTTCCTCTAGAGAAACGGGTATTTGTGGATGAGGTGTAGAAAAATTATTCAACACTTGGATGTAAGGGGAAAAATAACTGTATGCCTTCAATGTCACACGGAGCATTAACAGGCCTGCCCAAAACTTTTGATTCTCTAGGGCAGTGCACCTTTGTTTGATTTATTACTTGCTCTTGATTCAGGCTCAGGCTCTGTAAAGTTGGATGCTCTTGTAGATTTGCCAATTATAAGTGCTTTTTAAAAAAATTTTTTTTAATTGAAGTATAGTCAGTTTATAATGTCGTGTTAGTTTCAGGTGTACAGTTGCGTCGGGTCTTAATTGCAGCACACAGGATCTTTCATTGCAGCACGCCTGCACTTTGTTGTAGCACATGGGGTTCTCTCTAGTTGCGGCGTACGGGGTTCTCTCTAGTTGTGGCACACAGGCTCCAGAGCACGTGGGCTCTGTAGTTGCGGCACATGGGCTTAGCTGCCCTGTGGCATGTGGGATCTTAGTTCCCCGACCAGGGATCGAACCCGTGTTCCCCTGCATTGGAAGGTGGATTCTTTACCACTGGACCACCAGGGAAGTCCCTACAAGTACTTTTTGTGAAGTAAAGATGCAAATGATTTCTTATCTAGTAGGAAGAATAACTTCAAAATTTATAACTTATTACCATGTGTGTTGGGTGACCAACAGTTGCCATTTGCCCAGGATTGAGAAGTTTCCTAGGATGTGGGACTTCAAGTGCTAAAACTAGGACCATCCTGGGCAAACAGGGGCAGTTGTTCACTCTACCTGCATGACTTAGGCAGTTTGGGAACTGACTTGGCCATCTTCTTTCAACATTCTGTCTTGCATTGGCCAGAATTGTTTTGGTCCCTCCCATATGCCTCTGAACCAGTTTTCTCATCTTCCTGTTCTATCATTAATGAGCTAAATAAATCTTTGACAAATATAAAGACTCACTTCATATTGGTATAAGACATGTTTTTAATGGTTTCAAATGAGTATTTTCAATTTGACAATGAGAAAAAGACAGTCTCTTCAGCAAGTGGTGTCAGGGAAGTCAGACAGCCGCATGTAAATCGATGAAGTTAGAACACACCCTCTCACCATACACAAAAATAAACTGAAAATGGCTTAAAGACTTAAACATAAGACATGACATCATAAAACTCCTAGAAGAGATCATAGGCAAAACATTCTCTGATATAAATTGTAGCAGTGCTTTCTTAGGTCAGTCTCCCAAGGCAATAGAAATAAAAACAAAAATAAACAAATGGGACCTAATCAAACTTACAAGCTTTTATACAGCAAAGGAAACCATTAAAAAAAAAAAAAAAGACAACCTACAAAATGGAAGAAAATATTTGCGATCGATGAGATTAACAAGGGCTTAATTTCCAAGATATAAAAACAGCTCATACAACTCAACAACAAAAAGCAAACAATCTAATCAGAGGGAGACCTTCAAGATGGTGGAGGAGTAAGACATGGCGATCACCTTCCTCCCCACAAATACATCAGAAATACATCTACATGTGGAACAGCTCCTACAGAACACCTACTGAACGCTGGCAGAAGACCTCAGACCTCCCAAAAGGCAAGAAACTCCCCACGTACTTGGGTAGGGCAAAAGAAAAAAGAAAAAACAGAGAAAAAGAATAGGGATGGGACCTGCACCTCGGGGAGGGAGCTGTGAAGGAGGAAAGGTTTCCACACACTAGGAAACCCCTTCGCGGTCGGAGACTGCGGGGGGTGGGGGTGGGGGAGCCACGGAGGAGAGCGCAGCCACAGGGGTGCGGAGGGCAAAGCGGAGAGATTCCCGCACAGAGGATCGGTGCCGAGCAGCACTCACCAGCCCGAGAGGCTTGTCTGCTCACCCGTCGGGGCGGGCGGAGGCTGGGAGCTGAGGTTCAGGCTTCGGAGTTCAGATCCCAGGGAGAGGACTGGGGTTGGCTGCGTGAACACAGCCTGAAGGGGGCTAGTGCGCCACAGCTAGCCGGGAGGGAGTCTGGGAAAAAGTCTGGACCTGCCGAAGAGGCAAGAGACCATTGTTTCGGGGTGCACAAGGAGAGGGGATTCAGAACACTGCCTAAACAAACTCCAGAAACTGGTGCGAGCCTATCAGCGTGGACACCAGAGATGGGCATGAAATGCTAAGGCTGCTGCTGCAGCCACCAAGAAGCCTGTGTGCAAGCACAGGTCACTATCCACACCTCCCCTCCCTGAAGCCTGTGCAGCCCGCCACTGCCAGGGTGCCGTGATCCAGGGACAACTTCCCCAGGAGAACACATGGTGCCTCTCAGGCTGTTGAACGTCACGCCAGCCTCTGCCACTGCAGGCTCACTCTGCATTCTGTACCCCTCCCTCCCCCTGGCCTGAGTGAGCCAGAGCCCCCGAATCAGCCACTCCTTTAACCCCCTCCTGTCTGAGTGAAGAACAGACACCAGAGGGCGACCTACACGCAGAGGCGGGGCCAAATCGAAAGCTGAACCCCAGGAGCTGTGCAAACAAGGAAGAGAAAGGGAAACCTCTCCCAGCAGCCTCAGGAGCAGCGGATTAAATCTCCACAATCAACTTGATGTACCTGCATCTGTGGAATACCTGAATAGACAATGAATCATCCCAAAATTGAGGCGGTGGACTTTGGGAGCAACTGTAGACTTGGGGTTTGCTGTATGCAACTGACTAGTTTCTGATTTTTATGTTTATCTTAGTATAGTTTTTAGCTCCATTGCACAGCAAAGGAAACCATAAAAACGACAAAAAGACAACCCTCAGAATGGGAGAAAATATTTGCAAATGAAGCAACTGACAAAGGATTAATCTCCAAAATATACAAGCAGCTCATGCAGCTCAATATCAAAAAAACAAACAACCCAATCCAAAAATGGGCAGAAGACCTAAATAGACATTTCTCCAAAGAAGATATACAGACTGCCAACAAACACATGAAAGGATGCTCAACATCACTAATCATTAGAGAAATGCAAATCAAAAGTACAATGAGGTATCACCTCACACCAGTCAGAATGGCCATCATCAAAAAATCTACAAACAATAAATGCTGGAGAGGGTGTGGAGGAAAGGGAACCCTCCTGCACTGTTGGTGGGAATGTAAATTGACACAGCCACTATGGAGAACAGTATGGAGGTTCCTTAAAAAACTAAAAATAGAACTACCATACGACCCAGCAATCCCACTACTGGGCATATACCCTGAGAAAACCATAATTCAAAAAGAGTCATGTACCAAAATGTTCATTGCAGCTCTATTTACAATAGCCAGGACATGGAAGCAACCGAAGTGTCCATCAACAGATGAATGGATAAAGAAGATGTGGCACATATATACAATGGAATATTACTCAGCCATAAAAAGGAATGAAACTGAGTTATTTGTTGTGAGGTGGATGGACCTAGAGACTGTCCTACAGAGTGAAGTAAGTCAGAAAGAGAAAAACAAATACTGTATGCTAACACATATATATGGAATCTAAAAAAAAAAAAAAATTGGTCATGAAGAACATAGGGGTAAGACGGGAATAAAGATGCAGATCTACTAGAGAATGAACTTGAGGATACGGGGAGGGGGAAGGGTAAGCTGGGACAAAGTGAGAGAGTGGCATGGACATATATACACTACCAAACGTAAAATAGATAGCTAGTGGGAAGCAGCCGCATAGCACAGGGAGATCAGCTCGGTGCTTTGTGACCACCTAGAGGGGTTGGATAGGGAGGGTAGGAGGGAGGGAGATATAAGAGGGAGGAGATATGGGAATATATGTATATGTATAGCTGATTCCCTTTGTTATAAAGCAGAAACTAACACAACATTGTAAAGCAATTATACTCCAATAAAGATGTTAAAAAATATTTACAAACATATGAGGAAAAAAAAAACCCAATCGAAAAATGGACATAAGACCTAAATAGATATTTTTCCAAAGAGGAAATACAAATGGCCAATAAGCACATAAAAAGATGCTCAACATTGCTAATTATTAGAGAAATGCAAATCAAAACTACAATGAGGTACCACCTCACACCGTCAGAATGGCTATCATCAAAATCTCTACAAATAACAAATGCTGGAGAGGATGTGGAGAATAGGGAACCCTCGTACACTGTTGGTGGGAATGTAAATTGGTACAGCCAGTATGGAAAACAGTATGGAAGCTCCTCAGAAAACTAAAAATAGAATTACCATATGATCCAGCAGTCTCACTCCTGGGCAAAACTCTAATCCAAAAAGATACATGCACTCCTATGTGCATAGCAGCACTATTCACAATAGCCAAGACATGGAAATGACCTAAGTGTCCATCAACAGATGAATGGATAAAGAAGATGTGATACATATATACAATGGAATACTACTGAGCCATATAAAAAGAACGAAATAATGCCATTTACAGCAACATGGATGCAATTAGAGATTGTCATATTGAGTGAAATAAGACAGAAAGAGAAAGACAAATACCATATAATATCACTTATATGTGGAATCTAAAATATGACACAAATGAACCTATCTACAAAACAGAAACAGACTCATGGACATAGAGAACAGACTTGTGGTTGCCAAGCGGGAAGGGGTTGGGTGAGGGATGGAGTGGGAGGTTGGGGTGAGCAGATGTAAGCTTTTATATATAGAATGGATAAACAACAAGGCCTTGCTGTATAGCACAGAGAACTATATTCAGTATCCTATGATAAACCATAATGGAAAAGAATATTTTAAAAAAGGAATGTATATATATATATATATATATATATATATATATATATATATATATATAATGGAATCACTTTGCTGTACAGCAGAAATTAACACATTGTAAATCAACTATCCTTCAATTTAAAAAAATCAAAAAAAGATGAGTATTTTTGACAAGACAAGGGATTTCTCTCGTGAGGGGGGAAGTGGGGAGGTGCTGCTGGGAGAACAGGCCCTGAAGATCTGTACCAGAGATGCCGCTTCTATTTTTCATGCCTTTATTGATCCCCTTCCTCTTGAGCCTATAAATATGATTCAGTCTCGTCCTTCCAGAAAAACAGCCTCCCTTCCTTCTGGCCGTGGCCTGTCTCCTACTCTTCTCATCCAAGAGTGCAATCCGGTTCCTTCTTAGCAACTTCATGATCTAGCCAAACTCACTGACACCGTCCAAATACAATGGACACTTTCCAATCTTGAAATCACTTAATTTCTCTATGATAAAAAATGTTTATAGCTACCAATATCTGACATTCAATGAGCACTTGACATTCTTTGAGTATTTGCCTTTCATTGAGTATTTAACATTCAGTGACCATGCTCTCGGCCACTTGGCACTACTTACTGATCGGTTGCCCCTTCTTGTTTATAAACAATATACTTCCTTAATATTGCCTAAATCCACTTCCTCTCCATCCCCAATGCCAATGCCTTGGCTTGAACCAGCTCTCCCTCCCAAACATCCTGGAAGGTTATTTCTATAACAAATTTGACTGAGGTACTTCCCTGATAAAAAGCCATCTCTGATGGTTCCACACAGCCTGTAGTCACAAACCTAGCATGCACGCCAATGTGCAAATATTTATTTATAAATTATATCCGTGTATCACTGTACTAATATATTGCTTATATTTACATATCATAAATCAGATATGGAAAAAGAAATTCCCAAAGAAATAGCATTTACAAATTAAATAGAAGTTCTAATTTCTTTCCCTACACTGTACTGGAGATTGTATGTGCTTGCTCAGAAACCACAGACCCACAGTGGTTAAGTCCAAATACATATGGCTGACTTTCAAGGATTCTCATGATCTGGCCCCTGCCTATCTCGTCTGTCTCTTCTCCCTTTGCTTCCTCTCTTGCTCCTAATGCTTTGGTCCAAATGGAAGGATTTGAACTGAAAGCTCCCCAAATCTTCCTGCTTTCTATTTGCTGCCCTCTTTGTTTAGAAGGCTGTCCCGTGCCTTGGCTCCCCAAGCCCCAAGTCCCTCCGTCTTATTTATTCCTAAAAGCTCTCATCCGGCACTCCTTCCTCTGGGAAGCTGTTTTTTGGTTACTTCTGCCTCACACTCCACCTACACCCCATGCACATCTTTTCTTTTGCAGTAAAACACAATGTTTACTTCTCTGCCTCTTTCATTAAGCTGTGAGCTCTGTAGCAAACTGTCTTGCTCACTTAGGAGTCCAGAGTGACTGATAAACAATAACAATGACAATAATAACAGCTAATACTTTTATAGTGTTAATATATGCCAACTACTGAGTCAAGTTTGTTGCACACATATTTGCTTTATTTAATCCTATGATATGGGTATAATTATCCCTATTGTGCAAATGAGGGCACTTTGGCACAGAGAGGCTAAGTAACCTCCCGAGGTCATTTATGTAGTATGCAAAGTTCAGAAAGTACTGAACTAAACTGAACTGCATCCTTTCTATCCACCTGTGAAGAAAGAAGTATAGTCACCCAGGCCCAGGAGAGGGTGTATAGTGTGGGCTGCCCCAGCCTGAGCCTGCGCTGCCCCCTGCTGGCCAGCTCTGCCCTCTCTGCAGGCTTAACCAGCTCAGAAGTGCCCCCTGCCACCTGAGCTGGAGGGGGAGAGGGAGCCAGAAGGTCACGTGGAGAATATACAGGGATGGCCCCTGATCCACACACCTGAAGGCCATCTCCCTGATAGAGATGCTGAATGAAACCTCTCAGAGTTAGAACTGGGAAAGTAAACTCTCTGCCACCAAATGCCATAGAATTTACCCAAAACCAATACAAATGTTTATTTTTTAAGAAAAAAAATTAGGTAACTATTTGGATTATTCTTACGTTAGGCTCTTCTTTAGGAGAAAAAATTGAATACTTAGATTGGTTCGCATATGGGTTGCCCCATGGAACGATTGAAAAATACAGACACCCAGGTTCCATCTCAAGCCTGGTAAGCCAGAAGCACCAGTGCTTTACTATTTCTCCTCATGTCACATTCTTCCGAACCCCCAAATCTCTAAGACCATTTAACATCCCACTTTTCCAGTTGAAGCAAAGGCAATGCCTTTCCATTTGTGCTTCAGTAGAAAATGATGCTATTTTTTCAACTCTGTAAATTGTAGGTAGTTGATAAGTGATGAAAATAAAATTCTTGCCTGTAGACACGCAAGTTCTACCCTGTTTGATAGAGGTTCAATTGATTTTCCTTTCCCTCTTTGGAAGAAATCAGTTTTGCCTCCTTTGTACGTTGATTCCCTTATTCCTGATCTATGATGAGTCTATCTTCAGATTCTCTTCTGAACCTGCTGTAACATTTGCCTGATTCCCTCATTGATTATTGAGTTAAATAAAATCTTTAGCATGTGTTCATTTTATATCTGAATGAGAGTTGTGATTTTACCTTTTTTGGAAAATTATCTTTAATACACTAGTGGCAAGTATTTTCCTTTTCCGTCCTCTTCAGTCATCTGCTACCTGTGCTCTTTGCTTTAGTTGAAAACTCAGAGGGTTTCCTCAGAAAAGAGCCGCTGCCCTTATAACCTTCTACCATATGCATAACGTCTAACCAAGCATTCCTGGAATAATAGTGGAATGACCAAAAGATATTACATTTTTCAAGGCAAAAGTGAGGTCAGGGCATTGGCAAGGCAAAAGTGAGGTCAGGGCATTGGTTCCTAACCTTCTACAAAAACTAAAATAAAAGGACATAAACTTCAAATTAATAAAAACACCATATTTTCATTGGGCTCTAACTCTGAAATATCTTATTTACTTATTTCTTCCTTACCTGTGTTGTTGATGGATTTATTAAAAATTACACACATTAGGATTGTTTTACTTTTAATGCACTTTATGCCATCTTGTACCTTATTCAAGATGCTATGGAAAATATAAGGTCCCTGTCATCTTCCTGAGTACACAGATTCATCTAAGAACTAATGTTATTCACTCAACAATTACTTATTGAGCAGCAACTGTGTGCCATGCATAATGGCAAAGACATCGTCCCAGGGGACTGACAGACTAGCGAGAGGAACAGACAACACAAATAAATGTATAATTTCAAACTTTGAGACCCACAGATGAAATGCATGTTTTCCATTCTTCCCCTCACTCTCACAGCTTTATGCCCAAATTTTTAGTTGGGTACCTAGCTACACTTCCCAGTTTCCTTTGGAGTTACCTATGGTCATGTGACTATCTTCTGGCCAACAAGATGTGAGCAGAAGTGATGTCTCCAACTTGTTGGTCTCGCTCTTAAAGAAATGAGGAGAGCCCTTACCAATCCCTAATTTTCTTTCCTTCCTATGGGCTGAAATGTCAACACAGTGTTGACATTTTGGACCTTGTACATGAGGGCAGCATCTGAAGAGTGACAGAACAACAACATAGAAGGAGCCTGGACTTCCAAGAACTTCACAGAGTGGAGCCACCAAATGGGCTTGGACTTTTCCAAGAGAGAAATAACTTTCTATCGTGCTTAAGATACCGTTATGTTGGGTCACTGGCTCATCCAGCCCATCTTATAACCTAACTCTGACAAGCCTCAAAGGAACAGGGGATACTCTGAATATGGAAGTTAACAGAACATTCCCGTGTGGGGCTCAGGAGCGAGCATTCTCCAAATGAGGGAGCATCAAGGGAAGTGAGATCTTCAGGGAAGAGGCAGGTCAGGCCACGAGGCACAAGATGAAACCACAAAGACAGATGAGCATATCAGCATGTTTCTCCTGGTGTCAAAAGCATTCCAGAGGCAGCTTGAAGGGACTCCCACTGGCCAAATTTGGGAAATTTTAAGTATCAGAAAATTAATAGATTATAACACATTATTAGGGAAAAATTAATAAGTCTATCAAGTTAACATAATAGTCTGACTCCGTTTTTGACATCTCACTGCTGACATCTTTCAAGCCCCATCACTCCCCTTCCCCTTCTGTCCCACATCTGAGCAAGCTGATAAGAAAGCCCAGGTACGCCCTTGACAACGGCAGGAAGTTCACACCATGCAAGTTCTACTCCACACATAAGCACCTTCACCCCAGTCCTATTCCCAAATTACAATAAAACCCCAAAGCTAGTCACCTCTTCCTGCTTTCTCAAGCCATTTTCAAACCAACCTGGGAAACTGTTCTGCTCTCACCAGAAAGCCTCATTATGTCAGCAACAAACATACCCCATTGGTGCATTTTTGACATCATCAGTCTTGACATTGGAACCAAATTGGGGGTCGGGTGTACAAACTGCTTCTGCAGGATGATCACAGTAGATGGAAGGGAAAGTTCTTCATTATAGAAGAACGCCAATAAATCAATAAATATAGAAAGATTGATAGAGTTAGAAACTACAACTCTGCAACCACCATTGTAATAATTCATTCAGGCAAGAAAGGTTAAGAAGGAACATATAGCCTCAAAGTTATTAAATACAAATGGGAGGGGTTTCCTTTAGAATGGAGAATCTGATGGACATCACCTTATCCAAGTGATCAAATGTAACATCACCAGTAATGGGACAAACTGACATCTGTGCCTCCTGACAGAACATACAAAGAAGGATATAACATCACCTATTTTAATATTCCTGCCAAAAGTGTTAAACTAGAATTTAATCATAAGGAAATGATCAGACAAATTCAAGTTGAGTAAGTAAGTATTTAGTGGGGAGAGTCATGTGTCTGGAACTTACACTCCAATGTTTCATCAAAAAAAGTTTATAGCTATATAGAGAAAGATAGAACAAATGTGGCAAAATAACAATGTTTATCAAGGTAAAGATACAAAATAAAACAAAAACAAATGAAACAAAAAGGTAAGCTGGTATGGGGGTTTGTTTACTCAAAAAGAAGGTTCCAGAGGCCCAAAGGGAAGGTCTGAGAAAGGAGCTTGCCACTTCACAAACCATCCTGTGTCTGCTTGTTCACAGAACTCTCCTCTAGCCATAGCTGTCCCGGGTTCAGACAGGGTTTTGTGCAAATAAATATTTGTAGAAGGTCCCAGGATTTGGCCCCATCTTCTCCACTCTGGGAAGAAAGTCTGGTGGAGCTCACAGGAGTGCTTCTGTGGGATGGGGGTTGGTGTCTGAGCAGATAGGCCTGGTGACCCCACCCTCCTGGGTTTCCTCCTACCTCACTCCTCACTTCTTAATCCTCTTGCTTTTTAGCTCTAAATGTTAGTTTTCCCTGGGGCTCTATTCCAACCCCGTCTCTCCTTAAAAGAATGACATAGCTGTTGAGGATACGACAAAAACTAGTTGGACCCTACTGGGCCCAAGATGGCAGAAGATTCGACTTCCAGTACACCTTGAGCCTCATTATATGCTTACTGTAACACGTTAGCATATGCTAAATGACACACCCCCAGGCGCCAGGACAGTTCTGAGACCAACTATAAAAGGCCAAAAAGTGGGCAGCGGCCCAATTCCTGGAAATCCCCACCTCTTCCCCCCAAATAGTTCAAATAATCCTCCCACTCGTTAGCCTGTGGAATTACCCAGCCCATAAAAACTAACCACCCCATACTTCGGGGCTGCTCTCTCCTTCTGAGATGGACTACATTCTGCCTATGGAATAAACCTGCTTTCACTTTACTTTCCTGCACGAAGCCAAGGATCCTCACCTGGTGGCCTGTCCCAGGAACTCGCCTGAGACCTGGGATATAACCATCCTCTCCCATTTTCCTGCAACATCTTTACAAAGGATGAGGAAGCAGGTAGTCTTCTCTCCCTCCCTACTTGTGCTTTGATTATAAATATGTAGCCCACTTAGTTCTCGAGGCAGAGCCCTCTTGCCTGCTCACCTGTATCCTTCACAAGCATCCTATATTAACAAACCTACATCTTACCTATCACTTTGCCTCTCGCTGAATTCCTTCTGTGCCGAGACATAAAGAACCTGAGCTTCATTAAGTCGTGGGACGAGTCGTGTGGTTTCAACACATCCAAAATGGAACTCTCCAAGTTTCCCCAAACCTGGTTCTCTCCAGTCTTCCCATCTCAGTAAATGGCACCTCCATCCACCCATCCTTTAAGTTATTCCTCCAAACTACAACCCAGATCTGTCCACTTCTCACCATCAACTCAGCCACCATCACGCCTCACCTGGATTTCTTCAGTAGCTTCCTAACTCATCTCTTGACTGTGCTCTCAGGCCCATGCAGTCCATCTTCCTCCCAGAAGCCAGAGTAATCTTTATTTTCAAAAAACGTAAATCAGAGCAAGCCACTCAGTGTTTCAAAACACTTCAATATTTCCCCGTTGCTCTTTGAAAATGAAGATTTTTCACCATGAAGACCCTACACCATCTCCTGCTCCACTTCTCAGCCTCATCTCATGCCGCCTCACTCCTCTCGCAGTGACCTTCCCTTTTTTTTACATTAAAAAAATTTTTATTGGAGCATAGTTGATTGCAGTGACCTTCTTGTACAGCTCTCTGCATAAGTCAGGGTTTCTCTCTTTCTGGAACATTCTCTCAGCTCTCCTCAAGGCTGCCTCCTTCTCTTCTAAGACTCAACTCAAATGTCCCCTTCCCAGATCTATATAAAGAAACCTGCTCCGTCAAAATTTAGACGTCAGGGGCTTCCCTGGTGGCGCAGTGGTTGAGAATCTGCCTGCTAATGCAGGGGACACGGTTTCGAGCCCTGGTCTGGGAAGATCCCACATGCCGCGGAGCAACTAGGCCCGTGAGCCACAGCTACTGAGCCTGCGCATCTGGAGCCTGTGCTCCGCAACAAGAGAGGCCACGATAGTGAGAGGCCGGCGCACTGCAATGAAGAGTGGCCCCCGCTTGCCGCAACTAGAGGAAGCCCTCACACAGAAACGAAGACCCAACACAGCCAAAAAGATAAATAAATAAATAATAATTAAATGTGCTAATAATTAAAAAAAAAAAAATTTAGACGTCAAATTGTCTTCTCTGTTACTTGCCAGTTCTCCTTTTCCACACGCAGTAGAATGGACGCACCGTACAAGGAGAGTTCATTGCTGGATCTCCCGCGCCTGCTAGGCTAGGGGCTCACACATATTCGTTGAAATAATTCATTAATAGACGGCAATTTTGTATGTTTTTAAATATCCTTCCTTGGCAAAAGAAAAGGCTGCCAATTCTGTGTGGTTCATCATTTTTTAAAAAAATTTATGAGTCCAGGACTCTTGGATGAACTGGCCTCAAGTCCCCTACAACATAGTTGTTGTAAGGATAGCAGGAGAGGGAGGAAGAGAAGGACAGTGGCTGGGGGGCCGGCTGGGGGGCTGAGTGGACGGACGGGTGAGAGAGCGGATGGGTGAACACTCTGGGGAAGCATACCCAAGGTGCTAAGTTGAGAGCACAGTTCCCTCGGCAGCCCATCTTGAGGGGTCGCGAAGCGGATACTTCAGGGCCGACGGGGACGGCGGGAGGACGGTAGTCCCCTCCTCTGTGTGAGGCAGCAAGACCCTCCAGGCTCGCGCCCCACCCAGGCGCACGCGCGCCCAGACTCCGGGCCGCGCTCAGCGGCGTCCCCGGCCGGCGCGCGCGCTGAAGTGAATGCTCTCCGGGCCCGCAGCGGGGTTAGTGCGCGTGCGCGCAGGTGAGCGTCCCGCCCCGCCCCGCCCCGCCCTGCCCCGCCCCCGGGCTTGGCCACCTGCCGGGGAAACTTGTGGATTGTTGCCCTCGGGTCGCTCCGGGGCGGGGACGCGGAACAGAGCCATGGAACATACGTCGGGGAATCGCGAGTCCCGGGCCCGGCCGAGAGAGCGGGACCCAGACCGGCACCCCCGCCCGGACCGAGACCGCCACCCCGAGAGACAGCGGGACAGAGCCGGGGACCGGCGCAGGGAGAGAAACGGGGGCGGGCGGAGGGACGGGGACCGGGACAGGGGGAGGGACCGGGAACCCCGCCAGGACAGACACAGAGCCGGGGACCATCGTAGGGGTGAACAAAGAGTTTGGGAACAATCCCGCCAGAGTCGGACGCGGGACGGACCCAGGCGGCAGACCTGGGACGCGGCCCCGCCCCCCTGGCCCGCGCCTTGGGAAACCCCGGATCCACCGCCCTTGCGGAAGGAGGGCCTCGGACGCCGAGGACCAGAAAGGTGAGGTGGGGCAGCGAGGGCTCTCTACTTCGACCCGGAGGAAGCCTGGGTCTGAGGCCAGTCTGCGCGGTTCTGCTGTCCCGGCTACTTGTCCTGGGAAGCTGGTTTAAAGGAAGTGCCATTCTTCCCTTTTGAGCTCTTAGAGGTGACCTGGGAGTGAAGGAAGACCTTACAGCGGCCCGCCCCACACACACACACTCCTTGACCTGAACCTGATGAACAACGCAGGGACCTACCCCCCACTTCCCTCCCCCCTCCACCCCCTGTCCCCCAGCCCCCCTTTAGCAGTGGCAGGACCGGGGACCAGGTAAAGAGGAAGAGAGGACTTCAGGACTAGAAAGGGAAGGGGTGGGAAGGAGATTGGGTGGGTTGGGTTAACCTGAGGCCCCTCCCTGACCCCCACCCTTGTGGTCACAGGACTGCCCCTTGGGGCTTCAGACCCTTGTCCTGTGCTCCAAAACGAGCCCTCCCCAAAGTCCCGTTCCCTGGAGGCCCAGGCCTATAAAAGACCAATGAAAAGCTAATAGTTTAATGTGTAATCCCTTCCAGGGGTATATGCATTTCAAAACCAGACAGCTGGGAGAAGATACACTTTTAGCCAAAGAACTGAATGTACCTAAAACTCTGCACAAAAGGGCAGAGATTTTTTCCCCCCTTTGTCAGTGAGGTCTTTCTGGGCAGCCTCATTCAAATCCCATGATTGTTTCAGACCCCACCCTCCTGAATGAACAAACTTTGCCATCACTACCTTGTAGAACAGAGTTTCCATAAGGCCTGTGGGGTGAAAGCATCATGATGTTCTGGAAGACTGTGAGCTGGGAGAGGGTAAGGATGGAAGGAAAGAGAGGCGGTGGTCCTAGACCCCACTCCCCCTCTAGGGAAGTGGCCTTTTTTCCATTGCACATTCCATCCAACTCCACAAATATTACTGAATGCCCAGATTACATGCCAGGCCAAGAAGGAGACAGGCAGGTACTGGAGTGATGACTGCCTTCTGGTTTTTGCCCTCGTCCCTAGGAGGAGTCCAGGCTCCTCTCTGCTATGGAACTTGGAGGCTTAAGCCCAGTCTCTCTTCTGGTTGTGTCCACACAGCGGGAAAGCTATTATCCTGAGTTTATGTTACATTATCTAGAACTAACTAACCAAACTGTGACAAAGGGTGTACCCAGTTACAGTCACAGGCACTGGCTCCTGTCTCCCTGCCTAAAGCCACACTGCACTGCAACTGCCAGGCCTGGGAGAATCCAGAGCTTCATGTTTAGGTTTCCTTCTAAACTGGTGTCCTGGTCCCCCTGTCCCCACCCCCGCCAAGCCCCAAAGCTAGTGAAGGGAATACTTTTGCTTCTTTTGCTCACAGTTGGTGGTTTAAAACCAAGAGCAATTTATTTCTGTCTCTCCTCCACATAACAAGCCTGTATTTAATGGATGGGAGGTAGGGCCAGGGACTACAGGGATCTACTCATGGTGTCCACAGGACACTGACAAGTAAACAGGCCAATTTGCAGCACCTGTGAAACGTGCAACTCCAGCAGGGGACAGACACAAAGAGAACAGAACTGGGGCCCTGATTGGGCTCTGGAATGTTTCCTGGAGGAGATAGCCTCAAAGCTGAGTTCTGGAGAAGGAGCAAGAGGCTGTCTCAAGCAGAGAAGTAGTTTCCACGGTGACCTAGAGGCATGGGAATGCGAGTCATCTTTTGGGGCGGGGAGAGGGGCAGTTCACTATGGCTGGGTCTGTGAACATGAGGTTGTGAGTGGAGAGAGATGAGCACGGGCCCTCCCTTGCTGTGCTTAAAGTTTGGACTTTATGGATTTCAAACCCCAAAAATACATGGTGAGATCTATGTTCTAGAAGGATCCCTGGAGCCCAGCTAATAGAATGCAGCCCCCACCATTCACCACTGAATCTTGGACAAAGCCCAGGATGTGCTGGATAAAGTGATAGGTAAGGGAGGGGGTGGTGAGGAGAAGGAACAGAATATTCCAGGGCTGGCAGAGGAAGAGGGAGAGATGTGAAGATGTCCAGAGTTGTCTGTACCACCCATAGCCTAGAGAATAACTGCGGATTCAACTCTTTCCAAAGTAACAAGGGAAGGAAGAGAATGCCAGCCTGGGCGTCAGTCTTGTGAATGCAAACTAGTTTTGAAGAGGGCCTGGTCCTCACTGAACTGAAAAGCTCCCCCAGGTGGCTCCCGGCTACCTGTTAGATACCCTCCCCGCAACACACACACACCCTCCCCCACAGGCCAAGCCAACATGGGAGGCGGGGCTCAGAATTACTGAGATAAGTGACGTGCTTAATTAGCAGAACTGGGCCAAGTGTTTGGATGCCTTGTATAGCCACTAAACCAGAAAATTCTCTGGAGTATGAAATCTGTGGCAGATTTTCTGTTCTGTGCATTCTTTAATGTCTGAGCCCCGCGTGAGGTATCCAGAGTTCTAATGCTGAACAAGCTATTGAATTTGAAGCCCGCTAATGGCCACACATGTGTTTGGTTATAGCGAGCCCACTTCAGGGAGATATCCGCTTTCGACCCCCAGGCCTGGACTCGAGGAAGTGGAATATTACCAGTCAGAGGCTGAAGGGCTCCTGGAATGCCACAAGTGCAGATACCTGTGCACCGGGAGAGGTGAGCCATTTTGAAGGCAGTTTGACCAATTACTTACCGTTGCTGGTGGTTCTGGATGGGGTCCGAGATGATGGTGCAAAAATTCAAGCCGACTTCCCTTTTGCTTTCCTCGTATTTTCGTTTTCATACCTGCGTGAAGTTCACACTTTCTAAAGAAGGGTAGGAACGTCTGAAATGGGCAGCTAGGTTTCCTGTGTTTCTCCTCGGACGGGCCCGGGTGTGGTGAGGCAGTCGTGCCTACAGTTTTCAGAGCCAGCTCTGAGTTGCCGGCTGTCAGAGGGGGGCCCCTCTGGCAAGGCGGGCCGAGTTAGAGAGAGATCACCGGAGATGGCAGCCAGGTTGAGCTCATGCCGCAGGACAGGAGATCCGATGCTCAAACCTGCCATCATGGCTTTTAAATGTTGTTGACTGAGACCCACAGTAAGAAATACGTTTCACATTAAGAACAAGTTCACATGTCAGCGCATGTGCACACACACGTCATGAAACAATACGCCATCACCTACGAAGGGCGGTAACTTCTGTTTCACTGAAAACAAACAAAAACAAAAAAACCACACTTATTAGAATCCACAGTATGAAGAACACTTAAATAATATCATGTGTCAGCTCCAAATGTGGTTTCCTAGAGTTCCCATCCTAGCACCAGGCCTGGCCTTGCCAACAATGAAGAAAATCTTACCCTATGGCTCACATGATTTGGTAAGAAATTTTCCTCGGCTACCTATGACTAAGAGGGGAAAACTTCTTGGCCTAAGGGGGAGAAATCATGGAACTTATACCTGAAAATGTCTCTCTTTTTTTTTAAATTTATTTATTTTTGGCTGCATTGGGTCTTCATTGCTGCGCGTGGGCTTTCTCTAGTTGTGGCGAGCGGGGGCTACTCTTCACTGTGGTGCGAGGGCTTCTCATTGCGGTAGCTTCTCTTGTGGAGCACGGGCTTTAGGTGCACAGGCTTCAGTAGTTGTGGCACATGGGCTCAGGAGTTGTGGCTTGCGGGCTCTAGAGCATAGGCTCAGTAGTTGTGGCACACGGGCTTAGTTGCCCTGTGGCATGTGGGATCTTACTGGACCAGGGCTTGAATCCGTGTCCCCTGCATTGGCAGGCGGATTCTTAACCACTGTGCCACCAGGGAAGCCACTGAAGATATCTCTTAGAATGATTACAATGAGATACGTTATTATGGGATTATGTAGAACTTTCATTGAAGAGCTCTAGGCAGTCCAGGTACAAGAATCCTTGCTCTAGTTTATGTACGTTGGCACACCCCGTTGCTTTTAATTCTCTCAACAACTCCTGAGGCTCAGAGAGGTACAGTAAGTTATACAAAGTCACACAGCAGTTAAGTGGAAGAGCTGGAATTGAAAGTTAGAGCCTGACTCTAAGGCCTGAAATGGTTAACGTGCTTGACCTTCTTTTCTTGATGATATAAATAATAGGAATAAGCCAGAGGCTCTTTAACAGGTTTCTCTCTAGAGGTATTCTTCAGCGATTGATTTACCAAGAGGAGAGGGCAGAGCTTGAGGCCCCTGATTTAGCTTTGATTGCTTCTGGCTATTTGGTTGGGCCTAGATGTTGGGTTTCTGAGTCAAGATAGTGAAAGGATAGTTCAGCAGTCAGAAGCTAACAAATGAGGGCTTATAAAGATCTCTGGACATGCAGGGACCCATATAAATACACAATGCTGTGTTGTGTTGAGAGCAACAGCCATTAAACACTGGGAACTTGTCTCAAACAGGAAATTCACACCTGGGTAAAGGTCACCTGAAGATTTTCAGCCTCGTCTTAGAGTAGATCTTTTGTGATTTCTTTTCCTCATCGGTGAAATCATGTCCTCCTCCAGCAAACTGGCAAAAATGGGAGGCAGCTGTGGCTCTCTCTAACTTTCTAGGGAGATCCTGCGGTTTGGGCTGAGTCACCCTTAGGAAGTTCAGTGGAACACTGACAAAAAGAGATAAGCCCCGAATTCACGGTTACTGGGCAAGACTCCTCAGCTACTAAAATCTTTAAAGGCTGAGGATAAAGATCAGATAAACAGCAAGTACAGACGTCACATGTGCATATCAGATCACTAGGAATCTTGTCATTTATAGGTTGTGTTATAGGTTTATTATTTGGAGGGACTGGTGAGGAATTACAAGTTCCCTGGGGAGAAGGTACAGGGCCTGCTCCCCTCCTGGCTCCCTCCGATTTGCATTTGGAGCAGCTTCCCCTTTCCCTTTTGTCCTTTTCCTCTTCCTTTAGACCTTTGGTGCTCAAATCATGATGGAGAAGATCGTAAAAGGAGAGCTAGGCCAGTGTAACAAGGAAATTGTGAAGAAGAAGAAAAAAAAAAAAAGGGTGATGTTTGCATTCAGCTTGATGCAAGGGCTTGATGTTTGCCTTACTTGCAAACCATCCTTAAAAATTTAATTTCATTCTCTCTCCAAACGTTGTAATCTCTATAGTCAGTGGTGCTGTCTCTCACTCAGAGCCTGGAGGTTTAGGTTTTGAGATGGCTTCTCACTGCCAGTGGCATTGACTTGTGACCACACTGAAAAGGTTCAGAGGGACAGTTGTGGGAATTTTGCCCCCACAACTTGCATTCTCCATCCCCCTTTTATATGCTTATTTAATACCCTAACTCAGTGTTTATGGGACTGAGCCTATGTCAGCACGTACAACTCCCAGCTCAGAAGCACCCAGCTTTATATTATGCTGAAAAAAAGAAGCAACACACAGAAGAGTACATTAACTGTATGATTTGCATGAAATTCGAGAAAGACAAACCTAGTTCCTAATGGCAGAGAGTAGATCAGTGGTGGCCTGAGGAGGAAGGTGAGGGGTTGACCACAAGGGGTGACTAGGGAACTTTCTGGGGGGATGAAAACAGTCTATATCTTGATTATGATTACATGGCATACACAGTTGTCAAAACTTACTAAGCTGTTTGCTTAATGCAGGTCATTTTGTTGTGTATAAGTTATATAACAGTAAAGCTGACTTTGAGGAAAGCAGCCAGCTTTGGTGGAAGATCTGGGGCTCTTTCATCGTCCAAGATAAAGCAGCCAAGGGTCCTGAAAAAATCCAGCCCTGGGAAAATATCACAGCCCAGATTTGCTCTTTAGGGAAACTAAAAGAAAACAAAATTAAACTTTAAAACATACTTATTGAATTAAAGTCTAAGAAGAGTAAAACCAATTATGTTTCTCTAATTCAGTAAGCCTTATAGGTTTAATTAACTTAACCTTTCCTATCCCTAATACATGTGAACCACGGTTAACATTCTGATGGATAACTTCCATGTTTTTCTAACGTCATTATATTTTTTAAGCACTATGATATAAGCTCCTTCAAATTTGGAGAAGTTTCCTCTTTCAAACTGAAGATGGCCACAAAACATATCTGAAGAGGATATAACTATTTTTCAGTCTTTTTGGCAGGGAAGGGCTAGGGCAGAGAATGTTCTTGCCTTCCATAAAGGACACCTTTCTTTCTGCTCACTGTCCTGATTTCTGCCCCCATCGTCCTGCAGCCCACCTGGGGCAGGCTGCTTTGCTCTTCTGAGAGTTACCCTTTTCAGTCCAAAGTACCTCTGACATCATTTCTGGAGACCACAGTTCCTTGCTACCATCTAATGCTAATCATGCAGCTTTGGCTGCTCAGGCCTTCCAGGGGGCAGAATAAAGAGCTGGCTGTGGTGTGAGCTGCCACGGGGAAGATAAGCCTCAAGGTGGAAGTCTCCAAGTGCAGAGTAGCTTCTCTCAAAATGGTAACATGCCCTTCTTTTGCAGCCTGCTGCCAAATGCTGGAGGTTCTCCTGAACTTGCTGATCCTGGCCTGCAGCTCTGTGTCTTACAGTTCCACAGGGGGCTACACGGGCATCACCAGCCTGGGGGGCATTTACTACTACCAGTACGGAGGGGCTTACAGTGGTTTCGATGGTGCTGACGGGGAGAAAGCGCAGCAGCTGGACGTCCAGTTCTACCAGCTAAAGCTGCCCATGGTCACCGTGGCAATGGCCTGCAGCGGAGCCCTCATGGCCTTCTGCTGCCTCCTCATCGCCATGGGCGTCCTGCGGGTCCCGTGGCATTGCCCCCTATGGCTGGTGATTGAAGGCTTGTTGGACGTGCTCATTGCCGGGGCATACATCCCAGCCTTGTACTTCTACTTCCACAACCTCTCGGCTGCCTACGCCTCTCCCGTGTGTAAGGAGAGGGAGGTGCTGTACCAGAGGAAAGGATACAGTGGCTTCAGCTGCAGTTTCCATGGGGGAGACATAGGTGCTGGAATCTTTGCCGCCCTGGGCATTGGGCTCTTTGCCGTGGGGGCCGTGCTGGCCATCAGGGGTTACCGAAAGGTTAGGAAGCTGAAAGAGAAGCCTGCGGAAATTCTGGAGTTTTAGGCTTTTTAAAACGTTCCGAAAAACTTGAGTGATGGAAGTTACTCTGAACCACTGTCTTTCGTGGAATATTTTGTTGTAGAACTTGCCAACCCTTGGAAAGTAACAGACCAGTTTTAGTTTGCTGGGCCTAGCTCCAGGGTACATGCGGCAGCACTGCCTGATGTCATAAACCCTGGTCCTGGAGCCCTCTGTTGGTGAGGGACTAACCAAAATTACTTTAAAAAGCAAAAACAAAACAACAACTAAAAACAACCAAAACTAGAGCCCAGGACCCACAAGGAAAAGGCATATGCTGCAGCAAAATGCACTTCTTGAGTGAATAAAGGGAGATGATAACCAAGTGAATTTGAAGAACCTTATCCTCAAAGCTCATGAAGAACCACACAGACATGAAAAAACATTTCAGCCTGAAGTTCTCTAAACACAGCTGTCTTAAGCAGATTAGCCTCGAATTTTTTTCCTCACTGAACTCCAGGCCCTTCACTTCCTTAATGCTCTGGATGGCAGGGGTTGGGGATGCCTGGGAAACTGCTGCTGTAAGATAGAAGCTGGAGGGAGACGTGGGCTGAGGAAAGAGGAATCAGATTAATTCACTGGGTTGCAAAGGAGGTATTCTAACAAGCCCCTTACAATGGCCTTGAAAGCTCAATAAGTGTTTTGTACCTCTTGTAAATGTACCATTGTACGACGAATTCAACCCGACATCTGGAATTCAGGATCCATCCAAAATTAAAGAAAGTAAAATCTTTCCCAGGAGAAGTATGCTACTTTTGGCCAGACAACTTCATGGGTTCTTACTGCATGTTAAATTAGGACTTATGGCCCATTATAATATATTCTTGGTACAAGTGAATATGTTCTTTGCTTTATGTGACTGCAATAAAAATCCAAAGAAAAATTTTAATTTGGAGGTGATGGTTCTCTTTACAATACGTTTATAATATTATTTTCTTGTCACATTTAAAAGGTGAGTTCCATTTGGGTTTACAAAAGGAAATACATATAGTTGCTTGTATATGATTAGAAAACTTCTTGAAGAATATATAAGAATGTATTAACAGTATTTGCTTCTGGAGAGGAAATTTTAAAAATTTTTTTCATTTTATGTAAGACTTGACTGCACATGTCTTAGTCTTATTTTAGAAAAAAAGTTTTAATTTGATTTGCTTTCCTCAGTTTTTTCACATTTACAGTGAAAAGGCAGATAGTAGATGTTTAGTTAAGCAGAGTATTAAATGATCAGCTACAAAAGCAGCCTCACCCAAAAAGATGCTATTTTACAATAAAAATCTCCTGTCTGTTTCAGTTTCCACTTCCCTCTATAGTTTATCCCTCCATAGGGATAAACTGCTAGCTCTAGTAGGCCACTCTTTTCTTTTCTCCTGATGTCTGTGAATCTTTCTGCACTAACAGCATGCTTGGAAATACTTGAACCTGTTCGATGTTTTCAGCAAAGCCAGGTCAGGCCTGGCTGGTGCTCTGATAATATCCAGTGGCCGTATTTCTTCATCATTGGCCCCAACAACAGACCATTATTCCTCTTGATTGTTGCAGTCAGTGGAGTGGTTGACAAGGTCTAGCAATAGATATATTACATTTCAGCCCGGCAGATATGTGCTGTGTGGATTATGCCGCTGCTGTTTTGGCAGAATCTTGTCCCAGAAGGAAACATTCAGGTTGCCCACATCTTGTAGTAGCACAGTATCCCTGCTTCCCTTCAGGGGGTGAGAGATTAACTGCATGCAGAAGGAAAACCAAGGCAGAGAAAGGTGTTGGGTGGGGTAGATAGCTACTCCCAGTGAATTAGAATGATGTCTGGGTCAATTAATTTGCCCTGCTTGTAAGGAGAGAGTAGCCAGTAGCTTATGGTGCCTGGGAGGAGAGTGGGCAGTTCTGGTCTGATGGTATTTTCAGATTTAAATTAGAGGAATGTAGCTTCTCAACTGTCAGAACCCTTAACTGCGGCGTTCCGTGGACCTCCTAGGAATTTGTGTGGGCCCAGCAGGAGATGGAATCAGCAAGCCCAGTAGCTGTTGCCTAAGTACATTAGACATACTGGTCTTTAGCTGCCCAGTTTATAAACGTTGTGGTACCCCCTTGTGTATTAGAGGGTTTTCCTGACTTCTGGGAAACCATGCTTTTCATAAATTTGTCCCTTTTTTTTTTTAATATTTATTTATTTATTTTGGCTGCACCGGGTCTTAATTGCGGCATGCGGGATCTAGTTCCCCAACCAGGGATTGAACGCCAGGCCCCCTGCATTGCGAGCGCGGAGTTTTCCCCACTGGACCACCAAGGAAGTCCCTGTCCCTTTTCTTCTTAAATCTCTTATTAATCCCCTTCATTTTTTTTTTTTTTTTTGGCTGCATTGGGTCTTCATTGCTGCGCACGGGCTTTCTCTAGTTGCGGCGAGCGGGGGCTACTCTTCATTTCAGTTCCTGGGCTTCTTATTGTGATGGCTACTCTTGTTGCGGAGCACGAGCTCTAGGCGCCCGGGCTTCATTAGTTGCAGCACGTGGGCTCAGTAGTTGTGGCACGCAGGCTCAGTAGTTGTGGCATGCAGGCTCTAGAGCGCAGGCTCAGTAGTTGTGGCTCACAGGCTTAGTTACTCTGCGGCATGTGGGATCTTCCTGGACCAGGGGTCGAACCCGTGACCCCTGCATTGGCAGGTGGATTCTTGACCACTGCGCCACCAGGGAAGTCCCCTCTCCTTCCATTTTATATATGTTACTGGGTAGCATCACCGTCCACTTGTATAACATTTTATAATTTTCCAGGTATTTTCACATACTTGCTTTCATTTGGGCCTCATCCCAGCCCTGTGGGATAAGACAGGGAGGCATTACCTTCATTTGTCAGATGAAGTGTCTGAGGCTTAGTCAGTGACTTGGGCACGGTCACAAGGCAGTAAAGAGCGGGGATGTGAGCCTGGCATTCCCACTCTAGGTTCATATGCTTTTCTCTTCATTCTCATCTCTGAGCCCTGAGAGAACAACAGGAGACCTTCTCCCAGGAAGACGCCTAATGAGAGGCTGGGGCCCCTGTCAGTGACAAATGAAAGGTGACTTTGGACAAGTCGACATTCATCTCCATTCACCTGTTGGCTTCCGCTGCCTTGTGGCATTTGTGGGTTCCTTAAACTTGTAAGGAACTTGGCCCCCCAAGTGAACAGGCCAAGTATCCAGCAGTAGGATCCTGGCTGAATAGACTGGTCCGCCCACACAGCGGGGCTGGAGGCCGCATAACAGAGCATGTGGACACGGTAGGAGCTGATCTGAAGACATCTCCAGGAAGAGTAAAGCACAACGCAGAGCAGTGTGTGTGGTATCCTCCCTGTGACACAAGCAGGGAAACGGGGGATGAAATTCGGAGTTGAGTGCTGTTACTTGCATAAACGAACGCTGGAAAGTTGTATTAGAAAATAATGAAAGTGGTTGGGGGAAAACAGGGTGGACAGGGACGTGGGTGATTTTTCTCAGTTTATGCCCTTTTATGTCATTTTGATTTTTTTAAACTTTAAAATTTGAAATAATTATAGATTCACAAAAAATTGCTAATATAGAACAGAGATCCTGTGTATCCTTAACCCGGTTTTCCCCAGTGGTGACTACAGTACAAAATCACAACCAGGAAATTGACACTGTCCAGAGCTGAGTTAGATTTTACCAGTGTTACATGCACTCATGTCTGTGTGAGTGTAGGTCTGTGCGGTTTTATCACCTGTGTATCATTGTGTGCCACAATCAGCTACAGAACTGTTCCATCATTGGAACATCCCTAGTGCTCCCGCCTTAGAGTCACACCCATCCCCCTCCCACTCCCCCAATCCCACTCCTCCCTGACAACCACTAATCTGTTCTCATTTTGAGACTGTTAGGTAAATGGAATCATACAGTATGTAACCTTTTGAGACTGGCTTTTTTCACTCATCATGAATCCCTTGAGATCCATCCGAGTTGTTCCGAGTATCAGCTGCTCATTCCTTTTCATTGCTGAGTAGAGTTTCCCCTGGGGATGGCTGTACCAGATTGTTGAACCATTCGCCCATTGGAGGGCATTAGGGTTTACTGTGACATCTGTGTACATGTTTTTGTGTAGACCGAAGTTTTCCTTTCTTTAGGATGAATGCTCAGGGGTACAGTTGCAAGGTCACATGGTAAATGTATGTATAGTTTTTAAAGTAACGGCCAAAATTTTTTCCACAGTGGCATTTTGATTTTCAAACATGAGTATTAAAAAACAAAAACCAAGGATGTTATTGTTGCGTCTGACCATGTCCTCACAATCAGGTGGTATTTCTCTTGCCTGACCTAGAGAGCTTTCCTGGGTGAGTGATGTCAGTGTTAAATTCCCAATCTCTCTCCTCCTAGGTGTGATACAGATAGTGGAGGTGATATTGAATGGGATGGTTCTCATGTGTATCGTGGCCTCCTACTTTGTCCTTGCTGGATTCAGTGCCAGCTTTGCCAGCGGCGGTGGCTTTGGGAACAACTATTACTCACCGTTTGAGGGCACTGAGCTGGAGCAGGTTCGGCAGCTGGACCAGCAGTACACGATCCTCCGGGCGCCCCTGATATACAGCGGCGTGGCTGTTTCTCTGGGGCTGGGTGTCCTCACCTTGAGTGTTTTACTCCAAGGAGCCAAGAGTCTAAACAGACTGCCGGGGAAGTGGCTCCTCTTGGAGGCCGCCTTCAGCCTCCTCGCGGCATTGGGCTACTGCGTAGGCATCGGCATTTACCTCCACGTGGCCTTGCGGATCAATGCCACAGACACCTGCAGGACAAGGGAGAGGATCTATGCCCGCAGGGGTCTCACCTGGATGAACTGCCAGCTGGCAGGCACTGATGGAGCGGCAGCCACCTTTGCTTGTCTGCTGGTGGTGATGTATGGCGCCAGCGTGGTGATGGCCCTGCGGAGCTACCGAGAACAGAAGCGGTACAAGGACAGCCAAGAGCAGCACAGCAATTATAATGAGGCACCAGAATACCTGTGGTCTGGGATACTCTGAGATCTACTACTGGAACCTAAAAGTCAACCCAGCTCCCTTGTTTCTCTCAAAAACCACATTACACAAATGTGGTTTTCATGTACTTGATTTTATAAATGTTCCCTCTGGCACCAATGCAAAGCTAGATGATCATCCCATTTTTCTATCAATGTCTTTGTTGGCTGAGAGCTAGAAAAAAATACCTCCACCTTTGCTACAAAGAGCGACATTGGAAGTTTGCATATACGCTTATGGTTTGGCTCTCTTACCAAATGGTAAGGTAATAATACTAGCTAAGTAGCCAGAGAAATTCTGAAAGATGAGAACAACACATCAGGGGTAGCAGGCCCAGTGTTACAGTGGAAATAGCTTGCCTGACCGAACTAAAGTCACTAAGAAAAACATGCCGTTTCCCCCTGTATTTGATCCCAGGGGAATGATTGTAAAGCATTTGTGTGATTAGATTCCAAATGAATAATTACATTCTGGCTCTCTCCTGGAGGAAAACTCTCCTGCCCATTCGACAGTATACCATGACTGCTTGGGTCCCAGAGGCTGGATCCCTGAAACCTGAAGACAGGTAGGTGCTTTTAGCATGCATGTTCCTCCTCGGGATTCCTGGGGTAGGGCTCAGATAAAATGGTTTTTGCCACCTTTCCAAGCTCGTTGCTTTCTTGTTTCAAGTCATTTGATTGGAATTCACTTTCCTGAAATATTTTATAATTTCCTGAAATATGACGCCTCCAAATAGAAATAAAATTCATAAACTTCTTAAATGTGTTATTCAGCTGAGTACAAAGATAAAGCAGTTGATTTTACTAGACTATACAGGCATTTTGGAGCCTTCTTTATTTCTGCATCCCTTCCAGCGCCCTACAGAGTAGGCTTTCAAAGGTCGATTGTAATCATTCACGATTCTGAATTGTTTCCATAATGTAACAGATCATTAACACTGAATCTCAAAAATAAAGTTCTTTCAGTAATTTTAACCTAAAGTTTTATAGCTGTTCTTATACTTTACAACTAGTCTCAGATATTCTGTTCATGCAAGATGCAACTAGAAATATACATGTTCTTATTATAAAGGGTAGTTTTTCTAGTTGCCACCTTCTTTCATAACATTGTTTTATTTTCGTATTATAAACGAGATTAAACTATTAATAAGTTCAAACCAAATTTTTAGTACATTTCTAAAAACAGCAATTTTGACAGAAATCTCAGACTGTCTATACAGTTAGTAAGAAATCAGCAAACGTAAGCCCGTTTCAGTGTATGCCAAAGTGGCTATTAAAAAAATTCAGTCAATGTCATTTTCCTCTGATGTGTGTTGGCCATTTTTACCCCTGCATGTTTGCTGACTCTTTTCCCCGGAATATATTACCTTTCCTCTCTCCTCTTAAATCCTTCCTATTGCTAGTTCGTATAGAACCTATCCAAGGTGAAGGATCAAAACTAAACCTCAAACAGAAATGGGAAAATATCTAGATTCTACTTTTACAAAAAGTAAAGCTTGGAGGAAAACAACTAGAAGTCTACACTGCTAGCTTAAAATACAAACCCCAGTGCCACAGAAAGCTGCTCCAGCACCTTAGCCCGAGGCAGTGGCTGGAGTCCCGCAGAGTTTTCGCTGAGTGGTAAGACAAGTTTAACAGCAGCAAAAATCAAACAACCCATTTCCCACCCGAACCCCCCAAAAAACTTCCCAGCACACACTATTCTCACCTAGGATTTATTCCCTGAAACATACCCTGAGTGGATCTTTGCCCATGTCTGGGTCTGGGGCTTGGAAAAATGAGGACTTTGGCCACTGTGACCCCAGTGTGGTACGCTGGCCCAGCTACAGTACTGCTCCCAGTCAGCTCCTCTCGATCACTGCAGCAACATTCAAAATGCCTTAGCAAAACCTGCCTTAGTTACTACCACTTGGCAGGTCAAGATTTCTTACTCACATTTTACAGATGAGATGAAGGTTCAAGAAGGCTAAGTGGCTCCCCCAATGGTTGACATTTCATCGAGTGCTCACTGTGCCGGGTCCAGTACTGAGCTAAGGAAGCATTTGTTGACATCATCTCATTTTAGCTCACAGCTGTTGAGAGAGAGACTATTATCTCCATTTAACAATCGAGAAAAAAACACCTGAGCCTTGGAGAGGTGAACTTGCCCAAAGTTAAATCTTTTTAAGTAGCAGAGGAAAAACTCAGACCCAGTGAATCACACACGGGAAAGTGTTCTGAGTGACTAACGTGCTCTTGTGGTGTGTGATGTACCAGGGAAACAATATCAAACGAACGAGAGAACATACCCAGAGAAGTTCACTTCTGCCACCCTGCAGGCAGGTGTGTGTGTCATGGAACCGAGGTATGAAAGTAGATGGTGGCGTTGAGCCCAGCACATTGGAGGTACTCAAGGAACAGTTGGTGAACCAAGTTTTCAAAATTTCATTCTACTAAATGAGGAGGAAACCTGCAAAATGATTTCAACTGGGCCTTTATTTGGAGTGAGAGGTAGCTAATCTTGCTTGGAAGTCCAGAGATTATGGGAGACAACCAATGGGGAGAGGGGAGGGGAACAATTTAGAGACTTAGCTAGATTAGACGTACTTTGTGAGCCAAAACTCACCACTGTCTTAAACTCTAACACCAAAGCCATTAGGACAGACAAGATGGCCAGATTACCCACTTAGTTCCTCTGTATCACTGGTAGTTCTGTGGTTTGTTTAAGAGGAGCTGTAGATTATTTACAAATTAAGTTCCCTCTAGTCAGCTAATAACCTGCATGGAAATAAGGACCATGCTTCCTGTCTTTGGGGTTTCTTTAAACATATAAACCAAGTCAGAATATAATATTTCTTAATGTGAAAAGTCTTTATTGCTATTTCAGCTTAAATGGTGATCAAAAATATTTATTCTTGCCTTAACTCATAGCTTCATAGAGTGTTATGGAATGTGGTTTCATTTGTTATCTTCCCCTACAACAAGAAAAAGCAGAAAAATCCTAAAGGTGCTTTTGGTTAAGAAACTAATTTCACACACAAGTTAGAGAAAATTACAGTTTCGTGCTAAAATAAAGTACTTATAAAATAACAGGTACTCCATTTTAAAACAAAGCCATGAAAAAGATACTCCATTTTATTTTATTTATTATTATTGTTATTGTTATTTATTATTTTTTTTACAAACAATAGATTTGCTGCAACATGCTCTGGCTCATATTATTGAATTAAAAAATTTAACACATTTCAAAAATATCAAAAATACACTATAATGAGTCTTAGGACTACAATATGACAATGATTGCACAAAACCATAAGATATGAACTCACTGTCTGGATGACATCCACTGGCAACAGTGAGAGAAAACCCTATAGCTTCTGGGAGAAGTGCATGAAATTTCGAAGGAGCTTATGTGTGATTGAATGATCATCAAATGAGGGAAACAGAGCAGGATTTACTGTAGCTGCTTTTCTCAACCCAGGAAGTGCTTACCCAACTATGGGGCAAAAGTCACTAACTGGAGAGAAAGATTAACTTGCCTCCATGATTGGGGGAGTCTGAAAGTCCCCACCCAGAGGGAAGTAAAAAGTGACACAAGACAGTTCTATAGTGATGCAGAGGACATCACTGAATGGCTTGGAGACTATTTAATAATTGGTACATTTATCAATAACAGCCAAGTGCTCCCTTATGGAGGTCTCTTCATTAGTAATTATTGAGTAGATAGAGAAGGTGAGCCTGTGGCTTCCAAGTACCTGCTTTTGCTGAAAGCCTACATGGAAAGAAGGGCATCATTTGATATTCAGTAGATCAGCCAAACCTCACCGGCTCCATCTCCTAGAAAATAGCACCCAATGATTACCAAGCTGCTTGTGTTGGTTCTTCTATACACCAGGAAAATGAATTCATCAACTTATTGCACACATACACTCTACAGTAGTATAATAAAGCCCTCTCTTGTAATGAGGAGTGGTAATTCAATGACTCTATGGTAGCACGGTAGATTTATGACATACTAGCGTTCAAATTTTCAAATGTATTTTCAATCCATTTGGATAAAAATAAAAATACCATGGCTGCCAAGACTTGTGTATTTTTCTTTCTTCCATGGGACTCCTGGACTGCTCCCATTAAGCAGGAGTGATGTTCTTTCAGAAATTCTCTTAAATGTCTCTATTAAGTGGGAGGTACGCACAAGGACCTGAGAATCATGCAGAGGCCGGGATCTCTGGGCTAGAGATCAACGGGCCTCTGCCCACCTGGGGAACACATCCTCTGGGTGAAGTCCTGGGAAGTAGATTACATTCACCTGGAGACAGATTACTGGCTTTCACCACCTGACAACCTAATCAGATCACACAATAACTGTAAATGACTTCATAGGTCAAAGAGTTCTGTGTATTTTTGGTGATGGGCTATGGCCTTTTCATCCCCTGTTTTAACAAAGAGCAATTATAGAGGGAAATGAATCAAAGGAAGTTACAAAAAAGAGTAGTCAGTTTTGGTGTAGCCTATATTAAAGGTTTTCATACAACCTAACATTTCCTGAACATAAATCTACCACATAAAAGAACATTTGGAACTTTAGGGTCCTTCTGACTAAAAAGTAAATACATTTACTTTTAGTAAAGTCATTTCATAACTGGGTTTTGTGGCGGTTCCAATTAGTAGGGTGTGAAACAAAGACAAGAAAAGGTTCACAGATAAAGGATAATTTTTTTTTTTTTAAGGATAATTTTTAAAAGACTATACTATTGAAGTGGTATATTCCCAAAATAATTTCCAACACTATCATCTTGGGTTTTTCCCTTCATTTTCATTCCCCCCCATTTTTCTATTAAAAAATAAGGCGGCAACACACTACTGTTCCCATCTTTCTTACAGCACCTGAATTTTGCATGAACCACTATGTTCCCCACTTCAAATCAAGACCTGAGTTCTAAAATTTTGCAGTAGCTAACCAGTAGTTTGACACAGAAAAGTTGTGTTCCTGATAATTTGGGGACTCAAATTCAGATCCTTGATGGGTTGAACACTAGACAGCCATTGGTATGGAACCCTCCCGCAAGAGTGTACCCCACTGACACACACACATGGGTACGGGGCCTCTGAGAAGATGAGGATACATAACCATTTGTGGAGTGGTCATCTGGTTTTCTACCACTGCTTTAACAAAACTTTCCCCTGCCCAAAAAAAAAAAATGACAAATATATGTATAGATTAACCTTATCTTTAACATTTTGTTTCTCATGAAACAAAAATGGTTCCACTCTATTTGCTTTTTAATTGTGAAAGTATTCTAAAAATTCAAAGCACATTCCCCACTGGGTAACATTAAGCAACGTCAAAACTTCACAGGAATAAAGAGGAATTAATTTTCCTAAGTAAATCTTCTAATAGAAAAGGCAACCGAACAGAATTATGGAAGGAACTGCATTTTGCAAGGGTTACATGGAATGTGCAAAAAAAATCAGTAAACCACGTTTTCTGTCAGCTTAGGATTTTCTCAATTAAGTCTTTCAGAAATTGAGCCCAGTACTGTGAAACCATGTGAGACAGATAAGCGTTTTCAGAAGAAGACTCTGTTACACATTAAGAGGTGAAGCCTCAACTCACTCCTGATGTTTTAGAAAACCATCTCCCTGCTCTAGAGTAAGAGAAGGAACCTGCCTAACCTGGAAGCTCCATCCACCCATCTGTGCTCGTTCGGCCTCAGTCTGTTCAGAGTCATCTGTAACTCAAGGTTACTTGCATGTGAGCGGCAGCAGCCTTGGCCCTACGTGCTAGGAGGCTGACTGCCATCTCCGTCACGTGTTATGGAAAGAGGCCAATCCCCAAATGCCTCTCTTGTGACCTGCTGGGAGATTCCCAGCAGGTGTCACATCTGTCAAGGAGTTATTCTCTTTCTGTGATTTGGGGGGAAGTAGTCTTAGTCCTCACTCCTTCCCCATCTTCATCCCCAAAAGAAGGTCCTACTCCCCTGTTTCTCAGGAACTTTCACAGTCTGACATCCAACAGTTAAATCCATTTCCCAGGGCCCTTCCTAGTACCCTCATAGCCGGCTCCAACACCCGACGATCATCCTGCCTGTGGACAAAGGCGCTGGGCGGCCTCTAAGAAGACTGGCTCGAGTGCAGATTCAAAAATAAAAAGTTCACAGTCAATGAAAAGTGCTCTCACTACATCACATACATAAATTATCTGTTTGATTGGTTCTATATTTCCAATAAACATCATTTTGATAGGCTGTATTCTCGTAGAGAAGAAGGAAAAGCCATGTGACTAGTCACGTTGCATCCCGTCAGGTTGAGATATAAGGTGATTTCTCTGTCACAGAGATCCAACAGCAGCAATCAGTAAAGGGAATCAATCTTCAGTTATTTCCTCCACAGAAATAGTCCCTTTCCTGCCCAGGCAGGCAAATTCTCAAAATTATCCTAGGAGAGAAAGGGTTAATGGCAGGTGGTAGGACTGGTACAGGGCAATGCCTGCCTGCTCCCCAGTAGCCCTGGGGGTCCCAATGCAGGTTAAATGTGAAACTTAACACTGATGGTGTTTACTAGCTTATCCAGAGCAAGACCCTGACAGCTCTCACCATTTCTGGCTCCGAGTTCTACCCCCCTCTCATCTGTGGTTTAGAAATGCAGAGGCAGAGTGCCCCTGGCAGGGTGCCCTACCCCACGCCTCACAGCCTTCCCAGCGCCGTGGCCCCCAGGGGAGGACTACAGCGCCGTGTCAAACTCCTCTGCGAGCTCGGTCCGACCCTCTTGGCTGGGCTCAGGCTCAGGCCTGCTTTCCTGGTGGTGTTTCATTTGTTCCTTCACTTCTTCTTCGAGGTCACGAGGTACAACAAACTGGTCCTCTGGCTCCAGCTGAGCGGGGGCAGCAAAATAGCCAGTTTTCTTCCTGGGTGCTTCCGTGGCCACCTCGATGAGGTTCAGGCTGTCTTCCAGGGGCACAATCGAGCCGTTGGAGAGTTTCTTTCCGTAGAGACAGGAAGTGGAGGGAGACTTCTGTAACTCCGTCTTGTCTTTGCTCACTGGCAGAAGGATGCCACTATTCACACTGTTCTGTCTTCGGATCCCAAAAGCTAATCCTCTAGCACGTTCCTCGAGGCACGGGGTAGGAGAATTCTCCCTGAGAGCGGGAGAGTTCTCAAGCTGCCTCCCCCTACAGCAGTGGATATCTACCTCTACTTCCACCTTGCTGCCGTTTGTCATGACCCCTTCAACGGGCTGGTCGTCATCACTGTCCAGGCCGTTGTCAGACTGGTTACTGGAGAAAGTCGCACAAGAAGGCTGGCGCTGAAACACCCCTGATGTGGGCGTTGGGTGGAGGCTGCAGCGCCTCTCTGGCCTCGAAAGCAAGCCAGCATCCAGGCCAACAGTGTTATGTTCGTCAGAAGCAGTGGATCCCACCTCACTGCTCACCTCGGAAGTGGACATCTCGCTGCTGAACTCAGAGGCGACACCACTACTGGAGGAAGGAGTGGTCGGCTTGGGCGGGTCCTTGATGACGGCGGTTGAAGCAAATCCCACAGGACCTGGGAGGGTGAGCCCATTCATTTCACAAGTGCAGCCTTCCTCACCAACGTTCAAATAAACCACCATCGCACCCACGTTGTCCTGACAACCATAGCTCTGCGCTAATGTGCACAGCTTCTTGGCAGCCGCTAATGGGTCTTGTACACGGCATACTGCGTTGACTGCTTCTGTGTATGACAAGTGTTCCCACAATGCTTTGTTTCCCAGAATCAGCAACTCATCCTGAATGGTGAGTGGAGTGGAAGATATGTGGGGCCTGGGGAGGATCCAAGGGTAGAGGTATGTACAGCCCAGCAGCCGGGTACAGCAGGTCACCCCGTTCACTTTGTTGTCCTAGAGACAAGCAGAATGCAGACTCTGAGAAACAAGCAACAACGACACAGAATTTTATATCTCTCTAGATCACGATGCTTAGGGCTCTACAATAAAACAGAATTGACATGTTATGTGGTTCTTCCTAGGATCTGTGCAATTTTAAGTGGACTTACGGAAAATAAATGTATAGAATTCTAAAAGGACAAAATATCAAATGGGTATTATTCTGCAAATAGTTCAGAGGACTGAGTTAAAACCAATTAAAATTAAGTGGTTAAAAGGCACCTCCGTCTCAAAAGATATTTGCTCTAACATGAAGTATAGGCCTCAGCATGTTCTTAAATAGAGAAACATCTGTTAGGAAAACAATACGCAAAACTATCAATTCCCCATCACTAGTATTCTTGGAGGGGCCAAAACTCAGATGGGTCACTAAATATGACTTCTCATTTAAAGGCAGAGTTGGGACTGAAGATACTAAATGGCTAAGAGAATTTTTATAGCTAAAGCACCGAATAATGCCTAAAGTCTGAAATCTGTGGCATAATTTACCTACTCTGTAATGGCTGTACCAAGAACGATGTAATTCTAAACTCAGAGGAAAAGGAATAACCCTGGTTGCAGGCTGGGAATGTTTATCTGCCACATGCTTCATATTGATTTCTTCTCAAGATAAAACCAAACAAAACTGCTAAAGCACTCAATATACTAATTTCATAGTTGCAGTCATTCTTTGGGTGAAAATCCTGCCTCATTTATCAGAATTTGTCACAAACTCTCGAAATTTATAATCTTATTTTCCTCACCTGTAAAATGAAAATAAAAGCACTTCTTTCATGGGGGTTATTGTGAAGCTTAGACAAAACAGTGAAAGTACAATGCGTAGCAAATAACAAGAAAACAATAAATGTCTGTAGTTATAAAAATGTTTCCTACTTGTCTAGGACTCCCTAAGAAAAATCTGAACATTATCTAAATTCTGTAATAGACTAATCAAGCAAAAAGTTATCTTTCATCTTTCGTTTGTTTTGACTGAAAGACTCTCCGAAGACCAAATTTCCAGAATCCCCATAGCATCAACCACATTATAATGATACTTTTTTGGTTTTGTGCTTCCTTGGATGGAATCTTTTATAGTCCTTATTACAGAATTCTGACAGAACAGACAGCCTAGAAGTGGACCCACACATATAGTTGACTGATCTTTGACAAAGGAGCCAAGGCAATTCAGTGAAGAAAGGACAGTCTATTTCAAAACACGGTGCTGTGACAACTGGACATCCACATGCCAAAAAAGAAAAAAAACCTAGACACGGAGCAGCTTACACCTTTCACAAAAATTAATTCAAAATAAAACACAGACCTAAATGTAAAAGATGAAACTTCTAGAAGATAACACAGAAGAAAATCTAAGTGACTCTGGGTTTGGCAATGAGTTTTTAGATACAACACCAAAAGCATGACCCATGAAAGAAGAAAATTGGTAAGTGGGACTTCATTAAACTAGAAACTTCTGCTCTGCAAAAGACACTGTTAAAAGAATGAAAGACAAGCCACAGACCGGGAGAAAATATTTGCAAAACATTTCGGACAAGGACTTGTATCCAAAATACGCAAAGAACTCAACAATAAAGAAACAAATAATTCAATTAAAAATGGGGAAAAGATCTGAACAAAATTCTGCTTTGCAGTAAACAATGTTCACATGTAATTGCTAAAGTCTTTTTGAAAGCAAAAACGTTATGCTAACTTATGAAAAGGGAGAAAAGTTATAGAGATACTGATGCTTCTTTATTAAAAAAACAATACCAGAGTATACTAAGCCATATACAATATAAAAAGGAAAAATACTGTGAAACTTTTCATTTCAGAACAGGGATGTCAAACTACAAAACTTTTTTTTCTTCTGTTTGGAATAACAAACCAGATGAAAATTAAGGAGGACATTTACATTTATTTTACATGCTATATATAAGTCTAAAGGACCACAAATTAGGATTTTTCATTTCTAATTAATTTGCTTTTTCTTTCTGCTAGTCATTAGCTGCTCATTAGATTTTCTTTTATTACTATTTTCAGGACTGGATACAATTTACAGGGCTTGATAGGAAGAAAATGAACCTTCACTGTTCTAGGCAGAACAGCATTCATTAGATTCGGGGAGCAGACATGACCGGTGGAGAGCAAGACTTACCTCTGTTATGATGGCCTTTTGGTCCTTCACCCTCTGGGCCTCCTCCGGGTCCTGTTCCAGGCTGAAGACTTTAGACAGGGGCACTGGCTTCCCACTTCGGCACAGGACTGCTTGGCACGTGCCAACGTTGGCCACAGTCAAGCTAAAGCTACTTGTTGGATCGGCAGTGTCAGGGCGGATATAACAAAGGAGAGCAGAAGAGCCCAGCTTCTGGCCAGCCATTCCTAATTTCCTGTTGAGAAAGAAAAGAAAATGAAAACATGGCAGCTAGTTTTAGAAGAAAGCAGCGGTCCTTCATGTCCGTGACTCCCTCATGTTTTTGCCGTGTGACAGCGAAGCCGCTTCACCCTCCTCCGTCTGAAGGCAGTCTCTTGATATGGGTGAGGATGGTGAAGGCAGCCTTGCCTTCTCCTCTTAGCTGAGAAATTTTACCAAAAGGGTCGGGGTAGAGGAGACAAGGTGCGGCTTTCTCTGTTGCTTCTGCTTGTCTGATCATAGATTACAATGACCTAATTCAGTGCCTTCCAACGGTAGCAAATCAGAAACACCCGAAGGGCTTGTTAAAGACAACTCCGGGCCCACCCGCAGAGTTTCTGAGTCAGTGGGTAAGGGGCTGGCCCAATAATCTATATTCCAATAAGCTTCCGGTGATGCTGAGGCTGCTCGTCCTAGAACAACACTTTGTGAACCACTTACTTAGGCTGTAAGTTCCCTGAAGGAAGGCCCATAATTTTCCTTGTATTTCTCCCATACACATGGCATCCATCCCCCTCAGCGCTTGGTACATAATGCTAAGTACAGAGCAGATGCTATCAGAAAGATCTGGTTTCAAATTCCAGCTCTGCCATTTATGGGCTATAGATCCTCAGCAAGTTGATGCTCCGAGAAATTTTTCTGATTAAAATACGCACCTCCACGGCTTGTTTTGAAAATTAAAGATACAGTATGAAAAATGCTTGGTACAGTGCCCAGCTCTTGGGAAGTGCTTCATAAACTGAGTTTCCTTTCCCACACCCTTTATTTTGCCAAGTCCCTAGGCTCGATTCTATTACTGAAAAATAGACTCCTTTCCCAACATCTTTGTGTTATAATGACAGATAAAACCACCTCGGGCTCCAGGTTGTTCCATTTCAACCTTGATTATACAAAGGTACACCCTCTCAGTCGTATGTACCCTTTATGCAGCCCACCTGATGTGCAAGATGCTCTATTAGCCACTAAGAGATTTTCAACAGTTTGGTTTATAGGGTTTTTGCCCTTAAGTGGCTTAGACTTCAGTGAGATTAGTTGGTAAATCCCCAATAAATAAGTATTTTAAACACAAGAATCTGATGAGTGCTTAACCTTTTGTAGGTCACTGGCACTTTGGAGAATCTGATAAAGGATCACCACCTTCCTTCCCCGAAATGCGCACACACACATACACAACCTTTTGCGCGTGATTTCTGGGCTTTCCAAATTCTCAGCAGCCTTCGGTTTCAACAGAGAAAACAGATGCCTCCACAGGCTCTTTAAAGAGCCCACGTCCCCACATTCCATGCTGATGGAGAGAATGGTCACAGAACAAAGAGCAAGATCTCACCTTGCCCCTGTACTTATCATTGAGACCCTGACCTTCTGGCTTAGTGAGATTTATTCTCCACAAGCAGGGCCAAGTTAGGAATTATTCAACCCACCTGCTTACCTGTGAGATACCAAGAAGGTGTGAGCCATGAAAACTGTGTCATTTGTTGACTGCTGTACCTCTTCCAAAAGCACATCTGCCATGGTACACTGGAGTAGGCGAGGGAGCTCCTCATTTCGGTCCCCATCAAACATGCCATACACAGCTCCCACGCCCTCTGCAAAGTTATCCACAGCTAGAGCAGATACACATAGCCTATCACAGAAACAGGAGAAAGACAAACAACGAAGAAAGTCAGTGGTAAAGCATTCTTCTCCAGGGAGCCTTCCTTAAAAAAGTTAAGTATTGATTGAAGGTGGAGAAGAGTAGTAGTAAATCCTAATCTACACATGAAAAAAGTGTTACAGAAGATAAGTAAGCAGCATCTTAAAGAGTTGATGTCATAAGAAAAGGGGGAATTCAGCCACATTCAGGGGCAATACATATTAGCTCTGCAATGCTGTGGAAGGCTGGGAAAATTAGATGTTTTCTCTTCGTAGTGATTAAGCACTAGTATCAACACCCTTCAGCCAAAGACTCCCCCAGGTGCACAACATACCTGTGGCTGCAGAAGTTGAGTTTATTATGCCTTGCAACAAGAGAAAGCACACCATGGGACTCTGGGGTATATAAGAGGGTACTGGAAAAAATCTAGTACAGGATTTGGGTCTGCCTGGGTCGTTTTGGGGAAGATCTAACAAAGTGGGGGATCATACTAGATTGGGTGCTGTCAGAAAGCAGGGCTATTCTATGGTTGGGTACCTCAATAAATCTTATCTACAGGGAAAGATTAGCATGGGGACAAAGCTGTGATTGATAAAGAAAGTAGCAGTCACCCATCTTAGTCATGAGATGGGGTGTGGGTGTTTTGTGGACTGCACATTCATCTTGTTTTGTCTTACTGGTTCACGGTTTCAGAGGAATCTTATCTGATGCTGGCATTCTGTGATTTGTTTATGTCCAACAGGAGAACAACATGGCCTAGCTTTCAGCACCAGATCCTTTCCCAGATGTCAGGGGAACTTTTGCAGTCTCCATGGCCATGATACTCACTTGTTTCTCTGCCCTGCCATCTCAGCCAGTCCGTGGCTCCAGAAGGTTGATGTAACTGTAGAATCAGTGGTTGGCAAAGGTTTCTGATCAATTTTCAGGGTGGTGATATGGCTGCGGGAAGTGGAGGAAGGGAAGTTTAAACCATATATACTTCTGTACTTTACAGAAGCTATCCCAACAGTAATTTACGTTTTTATAAAATAATCTGTTGACAGACCAAGACTAATTTCCAGAGAGACCAAAGAAAGTAGTATGCTGACCCACTGGCCAAGAAGAGAGAGAAAGGAAAGGGGTAGGAGGAAGAATTAGGGGCCAATTTTGTTATAATCGATGCTGTTCATTTCAATGAAAAACTAAGCACAACAAAGATTTTTAAGTTTCAACCATCTACTTAAGTATTTTGATACAGTGAAGTCTTGGTACAATGAATGAGCTTGCATTGTCTTAGATGTAATGTAATGTGATTTGTGCCACCTAAATTACCTATGCCTACTGTATAATCAGACCACTCAGGATGGCTGTTCTCTTGCTCTCTGTACGACCCTGCCCAACCAGTGCCTGCCTCACCCACACCCTACTCGCCTGACTGACCTTCCCTCTGAATCACAGAGCCCAATCGGTAAATGCCTGCATACCTACCTCCCCACCCCCACTTCACTCGGCCCCAGCTAGTGATTGTTCTCATCTTTAGATCAGAACTCTCTCTACTATGAGAGTTTATCAAAGGGGTGGCGAGGGGGCGTGCCTCTGCTCGTTTCCCAGGTAACTGATGAGCCAACCTCCCTCTATAACTGGTAACCTCCCTCTCCCCCAGTAGTAAAGACACTACCATGTCCTGCCCACCAGATACTGCACACGGTGGAGTGTTGCTCCGGGACCTTGCTTCAGACATGTAAGATCCCCCTACCCATTAAAACATGATGTCTCTGTTGCTGACTCTGGGCTCTTTCTTTGGTCTTGAGGTTGGGCAAGTACAGGGCTTGCAGGCCTGTGGGGTGCAGCCCCACACCTGCCCTGTAAAGATACTGGGGTGCGGCTGAGCAGTACCCACGATGTTGAGTTCAAATATCTATGGGCTGACTGCTGGACAGACCACCCATCAAAAACTGACTCAAAGACAAGAACCAAGGGGCTTTATGATCTAATTCATTCTACTCCTTTAATGAACTGAGGTCTCCACAGTCCTTAAGAAGAACCACACAAGGCTGGTGGGAGTTACAGCACATGTGGATTCAACTTCATAAGTCTTCCTACCTAAATGTGTCTAGTGTCTTGTGTTCCAGAACCAGATTTGTATTTCCAGTTAGGTCCAGGTCTTGTAAAGTAGCAGGCAGAGCCTCTGGAATCAGGATTTCGGTCAAGTCGTTGCAACTTAGGTCTACAAACTGAGAGGAAAACAGAGGGATTAATTCTTAACTCCCTAAGGGTCAATCTCCTACTATATCCTCAAAGGGAATTTAATTTCTTCCCAGAAGTCAATTAAATATACTGTGATCCCAAACTGCCACTTTCTTCTTCCTTATGATAAGAGAACCACCTCAGTCACACTCCTCCCATCCCCCCCAGACATCATTCCAGCACACAGAAGTACCTGTATCTGAGGCAACTGCAGTATTTCCGGGAAAATGCTAATGTGGTTGGAGTGCGCCACCAGAGTGTGCAGCCTTTTGCAGTTTGCGATGGTCGTGGGGATGGTTTTAAGCTTGTTGCCACTTAGGTTCAGTTCCTCCAATTGCTCCAATTTATTTAGTTTGCTGAAAAGGAAACACCAAAATACCATACTGCACCCAAATGAGCAGCTGCCAAACAAGTTCCACAGCTGCCAGAGTACAGAGGTGACCGACCCGCTGCCCAGTGACCAGCCAGAATGAAACAGCCACTAGGGTGAACAAACACTCCCGCCGAGCCTCAGCCTCATCTCCTCCCTCTCAGTGCATTTCAAGGGCTGAACCGCTTCTACTGCAGCTGCTGGATCTTTAGGGCACAACATCTTCCTATTATCTGACTTCTAGGAAGTGGCTGAATTGGCATCAGCCTAGGGTTGGTCAACCAGTTACAGTACTTGCTTTGCCCCTAACTAGTTGCAAAATACTGGGTAGATTAGTGTCAGCGGACATCAATAGCCTTGGCTATAAAATAAAGAAGTTGTACTAAATCATCACTAAGATTGCTTTTAGTTTTATTTATTTATTTTTAATTTATTTTTTAAAATTTAATTAATTTATTTAATTCTTGGCTGCTTTGGGTCTTAGTTGCGGCACGCGGGATCTTTGTTGTGGTGTGCAGGCTCTTTGTTGTGGTGCGTGGGCTTCTCTCTAGTTGTGGTGCGTGGGCTCCAGAGAGCGTGGGCTCTGTAGTTTGTGGCACGCGGGCTCTCTAACTGAGGTGCGAGGGCTTAGTTGCCCCGAGGCATGTGGGATCCTAGTTCCCCGACCAGGGATCGAACCCGCGTTCCCTGCATTGGAAGGCGGATTCTTTAGCACTGGACCACCAGAGAATTCCCTCCTTTTAGTTTTAAATTTCTAGGGTCTTCCCTGGTGGCACAGTGGTACAGAGTCCTCCTGCTAGTGCAGGGGACACGCGTTCAAGCCCTGGTTTGGGAAGATCCCACATGCCCCAGAGCAACTAAGCCTGTGCGCCACAATTACTGAGCCCGCGCGCCTAGAACCCGTGCTCCGCAACAAGAGAAGCCACTGCAATGAGAAGCCCACACACCGCAACAGAGAGTAGCCCCCGCTCGCCGCAGCTAGGGAAAGCCCTCGCGCAGCAACAAAGACCCAACACAGCCAAAACTAAATAAATAAAATAAATTTAAAAAATAATAATAATAAATTTCTACAGTTATTCATAACATAATCCACCTTCAGTAAACATTTATCAAGTGCCTGGAATACATACAGCGCTGTGCTAAGGACTGTGATGCAGGCGATTCACACTGTCCCTCCAGTAAGCAAAGTTTTCTACACAGTAAGCAAAACATCTTAAGACGGCCTAACACCTTTATCAGATTATTACAAATTGCTCTGATTTCTCCTTATCTACCAATTTTGAACACTGTAAAAATAATAAACTGCTGTAACATAGAAAGTTTAGAAAATAAAGAAAATAAATCAACAATAATACCAATCTGAAAAAATTTCTATTTTCATTTTGCTGAATTTCCTGCTAAATTTTTCATATGTAGATTTTACATGAGATTTATATCCTGCCCTTTTCATATATCATAAATATTGATAATTTTCATTGCTAGAAAATTGATAAATACTTTGTAATAATTAAGCTCAGTAAGTTAAAATTGTTTTCTTATTACAATAGTAATACTCACTGAAAAAAATTGAAAAATAAAGATAAACATAAAAAAAAGAACTTTTAATCCCACAACCAGATTTAATCTCTGATGACAATTTGGTGGAGAGTAGTCTTGGCCTTTTTAATGCATGAAACTCTATGTTTCTAATTAAAACATGATGCTTATCATATGTATTGTTTAATAACTTGCTTTTTTTTTTTTACTTAATAATATATTTTTTAAATATTCCCATGTCCAAATTTCACGCTTTTCTCTTACACGATTCCCTACTTGGATCCTCTGACTTACAGATAGAAACGCAGCATCTGTATCTCATTCAGTGTCTTACTGAGCACCCAGAACTGTGCTAGATTCTGAAAATAGTCCAAAGGAAACAGAAGACTTGGGATTGTGCCTGTGCAATTATAACACTGTTCAGGAGATAACTTGACAGGAGATTTATTATTCAGTACAGAACACACATTTTCTTTAAAATAATGCTCTAAATTCCATTCATTCATCCATTCATTTATTTATTAATTCATTCATTTAGGCTCTGTTGGGTCTTTCGTTGCTGCGTGCGGGCTTTCTCTAGTTGTGGCGAGTGGGGGCTACTCTTCGTTGTGGTGCGCGGGCTTCTCATTGCGGTGGCTTCTCTTGCTGTGGAGCACAGGCTCTAGGCGCGCAGACTTCAGTAGTTGTGGCTCGTGGGCTCAGTAGTGGTGGCACACGGGCTCAGTTGCTCTGCGGTGTGTGGGATCTTCCTGGACCAGGGCTCGAACCCGTGTCACCTGCACTGGCAGGCGGATTCTTAACCACTGCGCCACCAGGGAAGTCCCCCATTTAGTTTTTTTTTTTTTTTCTTTTTCCCCATTTAGTTTTATCATCTGTATTCAGATTATTCTAATTTTGTGTAATCTCCTGTTGATTCTTGTCCTTACTTCTAACTTCTTAGTTTCATATTCTTAGGTGTGTTTTAAGTTTTCTATCAGCCTGCTTTTGACCACCCCAACAGTAAAGAGTGTCGTCAAATTAGGTGGAATTCATTAGTTTCAGAGTATTACATCTAGTATCTCCCAACAGCTTCATAAACTAATGTAACTTGTCAGTGGTGTGTCATTTGCACTTTATATGAGCATATTTGAGGCCAACTGAATTAATCTGATAGGATTTCAAGAGATCTATCACATCCTGAAATTAAGATTCTGTATTCACTTTAAAAGCCATTGTTCAGGAACTTCCCTGGTGGCCCAGTGGTTAAGAATCTGCCTGCCAATGCAGGGGACACAGGTTCAAGCCCTGGTCCAAGAAGATCCCACATGCCCTGGAGCAACTAAGCCCATGTGCCACAACTACAGAGCCTGCGCTCTAGAGCCCGCGAGAAACAACTACTAAAGCCTGCACGCCTAGAACCCATGCTCCACAACAAAGAGAAGCCACCACAATGAGAAGCCCATGCACTGCAACAAAGAGTAGCCCCCGCTCGCCACAACTAGAGAAAGCGCACGCACAGCAATGAAGACCCAATGCAGCTGGAAAAAAAAAAAATTAATTAATTAATAAAAGCCATTGTTCAAATTCTTTCAAGGAAGCAATCAATATCTCCAAATATCTCATTTTATAATCACAAAAATTACAATTTCTACGTTTTTCAACTTTAACACATTTCTAAGAAAATTTGTGAAACAAAATTAGAATAGGGGCTTCCCTGGCGGCACAGTGGTTAAGAATCCGCCTGCCAGTGCAGGGAACACGGGTTCGAGCCCTGGTCCGGGAAGATCCCACATGCTGCGGAGCAACTGAGCCCGTGCTCCACAACTACTGAGCCTGCGCTCTAGAGCCCGTGAGCCACAACTACTGAAGAGCGCGCGCCTAGAGCCCATGCTCCGCAACAAGAGAAGCCACCGCAATGAGAAGCCCGCGCACCGCAACGAAGAGTAGCCCCCGCTCGCTGCAACTAGAGAAAGCCCGCGTGCAGCAATGAAGACCCAACGCAGACAAAAATAAATAAATAAATAAATAAAAAATTAGAATAAAAATATAGTTTTCGGACTTCCCTGGTGGCGCAGTGGTTAAGAATCCACCTGCCAATGCAGGGGACACGGGTTTGAACCCTGGTCCGGGAAGATCCCACGTGCTGCGGAGCAACTAAGCCCGAGCGCCACAACTGCTGAGCCTGCGCTCTGGAGCCCGTGAGCCACAACTACTGAGCCCATGTGCCACAACTACTGAAGCCCACGCGCCTAGAGCCAGTGCTCCGCAACAAGAGAAGCCACCACAATGAGAAGCCCGCGCACCGCAACGAAGAGTAGCCCCCACTCGCCACAACTAGAGAAAGCCCGCGCGCAGCAACGAAGACCCAATGCAGCCATAAATAAATAAATAAATAAATAAATAAATAAATAAATAAATAAATAAATAAATAAAAATATATAGTTTTCTTTTCATTCAAATTGTATCAAATGATATAATTTTATATGAAATATATATATAAAATTTCATTCAAATTATATCAAATGTTATTTCCCTATGTTCTTAGTTTTTGAAAACATGATTTTTAATGACTATCTTTATGGTATAAAATGGATTTTTCTGGTGTCAAATTTTCTTTTTTTTAATTACTTTTTAAAAATATTTATTTATTTATTTATTTATGGTTGTGTTGTGTCTTCATTTCTGTGCGAGGGCTTTCTCTAGTTGTGGCAAGCGGGGGCCACTCTTCATCGTGGTGCGCGGGCCTCTCACTATCGCGGCCTCTCTTGTTGCGGAGCACAGGCTCCAGACGCACAGGCTCAGTAATTGTGGCTCACGGGCCCAGTTGCTCCGCAGCATGTGGGATCTTCCCAGACCAGGGCTCGAACCCGTGTCCCCTGCACTGGCAGGCAGACTCTCAACCACTGCACCACCAGGGAAGCCCCTAATAATTTTTTTTTAATATTTATTTATTTATTTATTTGGCTGTTCTGGGTCTTAGTTGCGGCATCTGAAGTCTTCGCTGCCGCAAGTGGGATCTGCAGTTGTGGCATTGGCATGTGGGATCTTTTAGTTGCGGCATGCGGGATCTTTAGTTGCGGCATGCGAACTCTTAATTGTGGCATGTGGGATCTAGTTCCCCGACCAGGGATCGAACCCAGGTCTCCTGCATTGGGAGCATGGAGTCTTGGCCACTGGACCACCAGGGAAGTGCCTCTGGTGTCAAATTTTCTAAAAAAAATTTTTTTAAATCAAGTGTATTTTGGAAGATACTTATTTCTCCACTGACACTGTTCAAAACTTTGACAAGGGATATATGTATATGTATAGCTGATTCACTTTGTTATAAAGCAGAAACTAACACACCATTGTAAAGCAATTACACTCCAATAAAGATGTTAAAAAAAAAAAAACTTTGACAACACTAAATATCTCTTATGTCTTATAAATGTAGCCTGGCTAAATACTATTCATCTCTTCAGTGCAGCTACCCGTGCATATCTTTAACACCTGCATTTATTATACTGCATTGCAACTGCCTATATACTTGTCTATTTCCCTAATTTGACTGCAAGTTCCTTGAGGACAGAGACTGTAACTTAATCACCACTGTTTCCCTAGTACTTACACAGTACTTGACATACAGTAAGCATTCAACATATATAAAAATGAACAAGTTAATGGACTCAACAGTATTTTATATATCAGTGCTGACAGGAGAAAAGAAAGAATTATCTTCAGAATTTAATTTATCTCATAAGCCTGTACTTTCTAGGTTGAAAATTCTCAGACCACTATTAAGTAAGTAGAACTAAGAATTAAACACGTTTTAACCACAAGCTCTGTGGTTACTGATACTTAACAACAGGGTACAGATTTTCCCATTCAAGTAGTGGAATCACAGCACCAGTAAGTCGGTCAACATAAAGCAAGAGTACCCAGTAAAACAGCTGTGATGTAGTCTGACAAATGCAGAATCATGTTATGTATCTGATACAATCAAAGTTCGCGTTTGCTTACCTTGCGGGAAAAGTCTGTAGCTGGTTGTTTGCAAGATGCAAGATTCGCAGGTGCGGGTGCCCCACCAGGACGGGCACACACTGATCTGTCAGGAGGTTGTTGGTCAGGTAGAGCAGCTGCAGTGCACTCAGACTCTCCTCCCCAGTGCAAGCGGATGGCAGAGACTCCAGACTATTTGCAGATGCATTCAAGTATCTGAGACTGACAGAACACATGCAAATCATCATTTCCTTTATGGCTACTGGTTGCCTTCTTGTGTGGAAACCATCATGCCATCTCAGTATGTAACACTGCCTCTCCGTGCTCCCAAACTCATGACAAAAGTAATTTCCTCCAGGTAGTTTTCTCTGATTGATCCTACCCAAACAAAATTCCTTCTACTCAACTCACGTAAGCCAAATAGAGAGGGAAGAATGCAGGCTTAGTTGTGTTCCCGGGATTCTGTGGTGGTCTAATTCTAACCCAGCTTCATGTTTTACTGTCTGCATGACCACAGAAACGATGTTGTTGAGTATCATGTTCACAAATATATGAACTGTGAGGACACCCTTTAGAAAAATGTTTGTCTGATTTTAATAGGATCATATTTATTTAGCCAATCCCCCTATAATCCCCTAATAATGAGCATATTGGCTGTTTCCAATTGTTTGCCATTATAGACACTATAATGAGCACCTCCAAGTCCTCACCCAATTATTTCTTTAGGCCATATTCCCAGAAGCAGAATATGTGGGGTCAAAGGCTACATATATCTTTAAGATTTTTACACATATACTGCCAAAATGAGCTCCAGAAAGGCTATATCAAAGTATACTTCAGAAAGGCTATGCCACTAGAAGGATATATGATTGCATTTGGTCACACCTTTGTCAACCCTCAGTATCATAATTCATTTTAATCTTAACCAATCTAAGAAGTAAAACATGGTATGATTTAAAAAATCTGCCTAGCATGGTGTTTAGTACATACAGAACATGCTCAGTAAAAGGCAGCTAATATTATTAAATTTCTGTGTTCTTAAGTCTTCTTCAAACTGTATGATCCACATTGCTAATTAGCTTTTAAGTTGTTGAGGGAACTGTGTGTCTGTGTCTTCATATATCCCAAAAGTGCTCTGTGCAGAGTAAGTATTAAATATTATTGACAGTTTGCTACAACTGCTAGGTAACTTCCTTACTAAAGATTCTAAAGCTGAAACTAATTTTATTCAGACTGTCATCAGAATGAAATGTACTATAATGCATTACTAACAAATACTTATTAATTAACAAATGTTACTGCACTAAAACTTTCCAAAAAGAAAATTTCCCTCAAATGTTTTTTTAGAATTTCCAAAGATTTTATTTTTAGGAAACTCCAACCAAGCATATTACACATTAAGAGATATATAAACTGCCAGAGAAAAGCCAGACACTTGTGGGCTAAATGCTTTTTGTATGCCTCCTGCAGCCTAGTTAAATTACTAGGCTGTTTCTCTCTGCTTTCCCCATGTCAAAATTGAAGAACAATACTGCCTTCTCCATATTGCAGAAAACTATAATTAAAAACGAATTTTCATTTAATGGTGACATACGTGTTAAATAAACCTGATTACAGGTATTAAAATAAGAAGACATACTATCTATTTGTTAATTTACAATGAGAAAGTAAATAATACTTTTGGAACAACATAACTTTAAATGCACAGTTTTCAAAGTAGGGAGTAAAAAAGCCCTGCAAATAAAGAATATAACTTAATGATAGCTTAGCAAAGCTAGAAGCAAAAACTAAATTAACTTCAGTGGTATGCCCTTTTCTCCTAATGCAAAAGCTGAAAAGTACCCAAAGAAGCTGTATCAGAATGCTGAAACCTCTATTTGAAGATCAAAGAGGCTTTCTGAGATGAAAGCCTGAACCTTCCCATGCTCTTTAAATCTGTTTACAACACTGTAACTTCCTAAGCACTAGATGGTTATTTCACCTTTTGAGTTGAAGATTCCTGCCTCATAAGAGTGTCATGGGGCTTCCCTGGTGGCGCAGTGGTTGAGAATCCGCCTGCCAATGCAGGGGACACGGGTTTGATCCCTGGTCCAGGAAGATTCCCACATGCCACGGAGCAACTAAACCCATGTGCCATAACTACTGAGCCTGTGCTCTAGAGCCTGTGAGCCACAACTACTGAGCCCGTGTGCCGCAACTACTGAAGCCTGTGTGCCTAGAGCCTGTGCTCACAACAAGAGAAGCCACCGCAGTGAGAAGCCCGTGCACTGCAACGAAGAGTAGCCCCCGCTCGCCACAACTAGAAAAAGCCTGCGCGCAGCAACAAAGACCCAACACAGCCAAAAATAAATAAATAAATTTATATAAAAAAAAGACAGTGTCATATTTTATTCCATACAAATTGCAAATAAGTCTCCACCCATAGCTGGATTATGAGATAAACACTCTGTAAAGATGGTTCCAAAGGTCACTCCAATGACAAGTCCAGGCAGTTTGCTTAGCCAATGATTCTGCTCTTCTAAATAAAATCCACAGTACTTACTTTAAGGCCTTAGAGAAGAGTGTATCTGGCAGCCTGGTGAGCAAGTTATGCTGAATATCCAACACCTCGAGAGGGATGTGCTCCACCAGCGCTGGAAGGTTCTGCACGTGATTGTGTCCCACCATTAGTTTTCTAAGACTCAAGCTACTAAGGATTCTAAGGGGATAGAGCACAAAGAAACAACAACAAAAAACTGACTTAAATCTCTCTTCCTGAGTCTGCCCTTGGCTATTTAACTAAAATCAGTAAACTAATAGAATTGTGTTCTTCTAGACAGTATAATCACTGACAGGTGCCTGAGCCAAGAAAGCAGCCACAACCATATGTTTACCCACCACCCACCAGGAAGTCATTCAGGGAAAAGGTGAATTAATAATGAAAGCACACAGCCCAGAACACGTCTAAACAAAAAAAGCAATTTGTGTAATAAATCAATTTAGATTTTAGGTCTAGACAGATAGCACCAAAAATTCAGTAAATTTATTAATATTAATATAATTGATCATAATAAGCTAATAACAAAATTTATTATAACAAACACTACTCCTTATTCAATTCTTAAAATGTGCCAGGACATTTAACTATTAGGTCCAGAAGGGTTAAGTGACTTTGATTTGCCAAAGATCTCACATCAAATGTAGTAAATGGTATAGTCAGGATTTGGATTAAAGTCTGACTCCAAAGCTGTGTTCATACCTACTATGCTACAAACCCTCTAATTTACTTTTAAAGACTCCACTAAGTAATAACCTCACATTTCACATCTTGGTACTTTTTAATATACACCCCCCTCCCACCTCCCAACTCCCAACTCCTATATCTTTCCCCTCCACATACAGAAATCCTACCATCTTATAAAGGTCAATTCAAACAGGCATTCTGCATGAAGCATTCTCTAATTATCCAAAGTTCTGAATTTCTAAAACATTTTATTTATATAGTGTAGTGACCAAGAGTGAGGCTTTGGAGTAAGAATGACTACATTCAAATGCCAGCTCCTATCACTTCCTAGTTAAGTGCAATGTTGGACAAATTACCTAACCACTCTAAGCCTTAGTTTCCTTATTTGTAAGAAGAGGATAACAGCACTTATAAAATAAGGTTGATACAGGATTAAATAAGATAATGAAAGTGAAGGTCTTAGAACATTGCCCAGCTCATAATAAATCATCCAGTACAAAGGTTCTATTATCACTATCATGTCACTGACCTATGCCAGCAACTCTTGTTACATTTTATCACAGTTATCTCTGCACAAGTCACCCCGACTATCTGTTTACTAAGTTCCTTGCAGGCCAAGACTATGCCTTAGGCGTTACTGTATTCCTTACGGCACTCACGCTGCCCTGCACTTAGCAGATACTCAATATTTACTGAACAAATGAATCAAAGTACCCTTGAAAGGCAACCCAAATATAGGAAAATTAATTAAATATACACATAATATATACAATAACACATGCATACCTCATAGGAATCTCTGTCAGGAGATTATAGCTCACATCTAATATTTCTATCTTCTTTGCTTCACAGGCCCAGTCAGGGACACACTCAAGCAGGTTTCTGCAGAAAATAAATAATTAAAAGGCATCATTTAAGATGATGAGTGGAACTCATTCCGTTTCACTAGTCTGTAATGTATCGTTAATGGTCCCCTGAGCTCCCTGAGGGCAGAAGCACTATCCCCAAGGCATACCTGATGCACTGCCTGGAATACAGTAGGTGCTCAATGAATGTCGCTGATAGAAACGTGGAGAGAGACGAGCACACATACATGCATGACACTGGATCAAGCGTGCTGCGGGCTCACTGAAGATACAAAGGCCTTCAGTATAGAAAAGCACATAGGTGGTGGGATGGGATGGGGAGAGGGGAGGAAAGCCTTAAAGGAAGAAGAGGCATTTTAAACAAATCTTCAAAGATGAGTAGGATTTCCTCAAGTAATGATGGGGGGAGAAGAGAAGCAAATTATGGGAAAAAATGAACCAAATGAATAAAAGTGAGCAAGTAAGGACAAAAGAAAACTAGTGGGAGAAAAGTTCCGGATCATTTAGAATGTGAATTCAAATATTTAGTAGAGCACTGGGCAAGTATTCAGTCACAGGAATTTATTTTCAGATGTTACTTAGCTTCCCCAAGCCTCAAAGTATCTACTGACCGATGGATCAATACGATGAGGCAGAATGAAATAAGTGCTGTGAGAGAAACGCAGATGCTGCTCTGACTGCTTAGTGAAGGAAGCACTTCAAGGCAAGCTCCCTAAGAAATATGACATCTGGGGCAGAATCTGAAGAATGTTGTACACGCCGGAGGTGTGGTGGACATTCCAAGCGAGAGGTGACAACATGAGCTAGAGCACAGAGGCAAGAAAAGAATAATCAGCAGTTTGGTGACGCTGGAGCAGCCAATACAGAGCACAGAGTGGGAAGAAACAAGGCTAGAAATATCTAATCATGTCTAGGAGGTTGACTCTATCCTGCAGATGTAGGGGGATCACTGAAGGGTTGGTGAGCAGTTTTGCACTTTTAAGAGCTCGCTCTGTGAATACACGGAGGTCTGGTTGAGGTGGTTATATCAGTAAAAGGAAGCATAATCAGGAAGCTGTTAGAGAATTCCAGACAGGGAATGATAAGGGCCTCAATGAGTAGTAACACACCTGGAAGGGAGGGGAGGGGCGCCAGAAACATTTAGGAGACAAAAATCAAAATGACCTGGAGATGGATTAGACATGTGAGTGGAGGAGCAGAGGGAAGAATCAAAAGTGATATTTAGGCTTTAGCCTAGATGACCAGAGAGGAAATCCTATCCAGAGAAAGGACTGATAAGCTCCAAATGAGGTTGGGAATCATGAATTTCAGTGGTGTCCATCTGGATCTGATTGTCTTATGATAATGCCAAAAGCCAAAACAGAAAACAAGACAAGTTAAAGTGCGGGTGGAGGGGTGGATAATAAATTTAATTTTGCACATATTTGAGGTACTTGGAGAAGTGCAGGTTGAAACATCTGTTATGACATTGGACATACAGGTCTGAGGCTGAAGGAAGGAGTCTGGACTGGTGATCTGGGTGATGCTGACACTGAAGTGTAGTGAAATCCTGGGAGTAAATGAGATCGTGCCAAATGAGAAGTGCAGTGGGCCAAAGACAGACCCTGGGATAACTGACCTTTAAAGGGCTAGCTAAGAAAGAGGAGTTAAGGAAGAGACAGAAGAAATGGTCAGAGCAGCATGAAAAGAAAATCACACGGTCTCAGCCAGCCAAGGAAACAGCACATTTGAAGAAAAGAAAACAAGATGAACAGTGTCAATACAGAAAAGTTCCACAAGAGGAGATCTAAAGCCAGTTGTGGTGGGGTGAACAAAGGGGAACAGGAAATTGAGCCAAGAAATGCAGATAATTCTCGAGAAATTTGGACAAAAAGGGATCAGAGGGATGAGGGAGCAGACAATAACTAGAGGGGTTGCAAGATAAAGGGAACATTTTTTGTTTGTTAAGACAGAGGAGCTATGAGTGTGCGCAGAGACCAAGGAAAAGAAAAACACCGAACACGCGTGAGAGGAGGAGGAGGAGGAGGATGAGTAACAGAGCAAGGTCCAGAGCAGTGGGAGTGGACGGGATCAAAGGCACAGATGGCTGGGCTGGCCTTGAACAGAGGAAAGAAGCAGAGAATGGATATGAATCTACATGAATTTACGCAAGGGGCTAGGAAGCTGAGAGATCACCCATGATGACCTCTATTTTCCCAGTCAAGTGGGAAACTGAGCTCTGGAGACGAGGAGGTGAGGGGCGGTGGGGCTGAGAGAAGCCAAGCAGTTTGGAACAGATGTCAGGACACTCGAAGGAGCTGACGGCAGAAGAGACTCCAGATGAGGCTGGAAACTAAATACATGATCTTCTTCAGTAATGATCAAGCTCAGTGGGGAAGGTCAATCTTAGTCTTGATCCATGTTGGGGTTTTGATGGGAAGATATGACAGAAAGAAATGGATGGAAGGGAATCTAGAACAATAGCTTAATAATAATGATGATAAAGTAACAACAACAAAAAGAAACCTGGCTATCACAGCTAATATTTCTTGAGAGACTCATTTTATGCCAGGCACTATGCTACATATTTTGCGTTTACTGTCTCCTTTAATCTTTATGAAAACCCTGAGCATATAGGACTCTGTCCACTGCCCCTTCTACCTGCTTCTAGCACTCTATACTCACGGCACTTATGATGCTGCCCTCTTACTGCTTATTTGATGGTCAAACTCTCCACTAGACTGTAAAACTCAGCCAGTGACTCCTGAATGCCTAACACAGTATTAAAAATGAATGAAGGAAAGAAAGCAAACTTCATTTACATTTGTTCTTGACCACCAACAGAAGAAATAAAATCCTGAATATAATTAATCTCTCTGAAAATCAGATTAACATGGGTCACAAGAGTATAAAAAAAATAAGAGAACAACATTTTAAGTCACTAAAAACCAAGAATTATCTGATTCCAATTGGAAAAAGAAAATCACTGCCATGGAGGGGAAATAGGTCTTTGTTTACAACTCATGCTAAATCCACAAACTTTAACAATGAGTAATTCAGAGGCACCTTCCTGTTTCAAGAGGACCTTCCTTTATCTAAATAGCATGGCCATTAAACTTATTCCTCCACTCAACCTTTGCTCTTCTCCCGGTTATCCACATATTTCAATGTATTAGCATTTCTTGTACCTCAAAACTGTCAAAGTGCCCACAGACATCTCTTAAATACAGGAATCAAACAAGCACCACCCTCATGAGACACACTCACCGGGAGAGTTCTAGAGAAGTGAGCAGACTGGGTACTGGATAGACATTCACTGCTGTCAGCCCTAATCAGAAAACAGATTGGTGTTAGTGACGTTCTCCAAAGAAGAATGTAACTGAGAGTAAACAAGGGGGAAAGCTGATGAAAATTGATGTCACCTACTGACATGAACTAAAGATGAAAACCAGTGGGTATCGCAAAGCACCGAGCTGATCTCCCTGTGCTACGCTGCTGCTTCCAACTAGCTACTTTACATTCGGTAGTGTATATATGTTGATGCTACTCTCACTTCGCCCCAGCTCAAGAGGGAGGGGATATGGGGACATGTGTATGCATATGGCTGATTCACTTTGGTGTACAACAGAAACTAACACAGTGTTGTGAAGCAATTATACTCCAATAAAGATCTATTAAAATTAAAAATTAAAAGAAAACAGTGGGTAACTCACATTGACTAACTTTATTTAACTACTTGATCCCCATCTGAAAACCAAATACAACAACTAATTGGAGGATCTTGGGTACTGCACCGGAGTCACACTGGATCAGGCAGCTGTTAAATGTTAACAATAATTGCTTAGCTTATTAACATTAAAAATGAATAACTGAATTTTCCCTGGCAACATTTTAATTTTTAATTAAAGCAAAACAAATAAAGAAAAGTACAGTAATCTTAAATGTATAGATCAATGAATTTTTACAAAAAGAACATACTGGTATAACCAGTAGGCAGATCAAGAAACAGAGCAGTACCAGCTGCCCGGAAACTTCCCCTCATCCCCCCTCCCTCTAGTCACTACCCCACACACAGATTACTTTTACCTATTTATATAAATACACACATTCATTATATACAATTTTTTTGTCTGGCTTCATCACTGAACATTGCGCTTGTGAGATATTTGTTCATGTTACTGAATATGGTTGTAGTTCATCCATTCTCATGGCTGTATAAAATTTTTCCTGGGAATATACCACAATTTATTTACCCATTGTAGAGTTGATGGGCATTTTAAGTCTTGTCTAGCTGGGGGTTACTATGAATAGTGCCTCTGTGAACATTTTGTCCACGTCTTTTGTGGACTAACATAAGCATTTATGTTGAATACAAGCTTAGGAGAGGAACTGCCGAGTGCAGGGGGTGCATATGTGTGACTTCAGGAGATACTACCATGCAGTTTTCCAAAGTGGTTGCAACAATTTACACGCCCAACAACTGGCACTGGTATTTTCAGCCTTTTTTATTCTAGTCATTCTGGTAGGTGTGCAGTGGTGTCACACTGAGATTCCAATTTGCATATCCCTGATGACTCTGGTGTGATGGCACTTCCCTATGCTAATTGGCCATTTGGATAAATTCTTTTGTGAAGCTGAAAGCTGAGTTCTTTACTTATGAGGTGTCAAAACTTCAAGTGTTGATGTGAATCCTTCCCGGTTGTAGAATTTAAGGATTCTGTGAACAGAACAAGCCCCATTAACAGTACTGTGACAGAATCTACCAAGAAGGCCTACATGTATGTCAATGGGTCTTTTCCCAGAGGGCCAGTCATTCAGATTCTCTAGATACTTTAAGAATACAGATTAGGCCTGATAATAAGTATTTCCAGGACAAAAGAACTACTACCATCTTACAACATGTATAAACAGCACGACTCAACAAACAGCCCGAAGCAATTAATCTAAACTACAATTTGAAGCTTCTATAACATGATAAAAGGCAATGAAAAGAGAAGTCTTAACTCTCTTTTATCCTAATAATATATTTTAACGATACAGAAAAGGGAATAAAATAATGAATATTCTTTCACCCATCACCTAGCTTTTAACAAATCGTGACATTCTGCCTTATATGCTTCAGCCTTTTTAAGAATTAAAACACTGCACATACCAAGAGGCAAACACCATCCGGAATATGATTTTTATCATTCCCATGGATTCTTTCATACTGTCATGGCATACTTAGAGCTAAGCAAACAACATTTTTATGTGTTTTAAAATTTGATATAACTATCATAGTGTACTCAACCACTGACTCCTGAATACCTAACATAGTGTTAAAAATAAGAAGGCAAACCTCATTTATGTTTATTCTTGACCACCAGTTGAAGTAATAAAATCCTGAATATAATTAATCTCTCCACAAATCAGACCAATATGGGTCACAAGAGTATCAAAAAGGGGAACAAAATTTTAAAAAGTCAGAAAAACCAAGAATTATCTGATTCCAATTGGCAAAAAGGAAATAACACCATGGAGGGGTAACAGATCTTGGTATCTCATTCTAAATCCACAGGCTTTTATTTTTTTTGTTTTTGTTTTTTTTAATAAATTTATTTATTTATTTTTGGCTGCGTTGGGTCTTCATTGCTGTATGCGGGCTTTCTCTAGTTGCGGCGAGCGGGGGGCTACTCTTCGTTGTGGTGTGCGGGCTTCTCATTGCGGTGGCTTCTCTTTGTTGTGGAGTTCGGGCTCTAGGCTCACAGGCTTCAGTAGTTGTGGCACGTGGGCACAGTAGTTGTGGCTCGCGGGCTCTAGAGCTCAGGCTCAGCAGTCGTGGCACACAGGCTTAGCTGCTCCACGGCATGTGGATTCTTAACCACTGCACCACCAGGGAAGTCCAATCCATAGGCGTTTAGAATGAGTAATTCATAGGTACCTTTCTGTTTCAAGAGGACCATTCCTTTCACTGCAGGATATCAAAACATGCACTTCCTTTTTTTGCTCAAAAGATTTCTGAGATTTATCCATACTAATACACAAAGCTCTAGTACATTCATTTCCATTGCTGTGCAATATTCTGTTATATAAATTTATCACTGTTTTGTTTACCCATTTTCCTATTTATAGTCATATTTTTAGTTTTTTTCACTATAACATACAATACTGTGATAAACATTCTAGGACACATCTCCTATGTGAGTGTCTGGGAGATATTCCAAGCAGGGGAGCTGCTAGAACACGGGCTCTGTGTATCTTTGTCTTCTCTGACACCATCATGCTGCTCTCCGTGTTGGTTTTACCAACTCCCCCTGGCAGCGTTTGAGAGGTACTGCTTCTCCACATCTTCAGTAAGCTTAGTGTTATTATTTTTATTTGATGAGTATAAAATGGTATTATCTAAATTTGCATTTCTTTGACTGATACTTAGTGAAATTAAACATCTTTTTCTTTACTTCTTTAATTTATTTTTATTTATGGCTGTGTTGGGTCTTCGTTTCTGTGCGAGGGCTTTCTCTAGTTGTGGCAAGCGGAGGCCACTCTTCATCGCGGTGCGCGCGGGCCTCTCACTATCGCGGCCTCTCTTGTTGCGGAGCACAGGCTCCAGACGCGCAGGCTCAGTAATTGTGGCTCACGGGCCCAGTTGCTCCGCGGCATGTGGGATCTTCCCAGACCAGGGCTCGAACCCGTGTCCCCTGCATTGGCAGGCAGATTCTCAACCACTGCACCACCAGGGAAGCCCTCCTTTACTTCTTTAAACACAGAAAAAGTAGTTACAGTTGACGCTTGAACAATGTGGGGGTTATGGGCACTGACCCTCTGTGCAGTTGAAAATCTGCATATAACTTTATATATATATGTAAATACTACAATACTACACAATCCGTGGTTGGTTGAATCTACAGATACGGAATCATGGATACAGAGGGCTAACTGTAACGTTATACTCCCATTTTTGACTGTTTAGAGGATTGGTGACTCTAAACCCTGCATTATTCAAGGGTCAAATGTATTTACTATTGAAAAAAATGCATGTTTAAGTGGACCTGTGCAGGGAATCCCCTGGTGGTCCAGTGGTTAGGACTTAGTGCTTTCACTGCTGTGGCCCAGGTTCAATCTGTGGTTGGGGAACGAAGACCCCGCAAGCTGCACGGTGTGGCCAAAACAAAACAAAACAAACAAACCAAAAAAAGGGGACCTGTACAGCTCAAACCCATGTTGTTCAAGGGTCAACTGTATAACTTCTTCGGTAAAGAAGAACTCTCTATAAACAGAATGGCCTCAACAAATATGAGGCCTTTTATATTGAAAAATATTCCTGGGGCAAATAAATCACTATTGAAATGAAGGGCTTCTCATTCTGGAACTGAGGCAGCACAAGGTTTTAGACTAGAGATTGGCAAACTTTTTCTGTAAAGGGCTAAATATTTAGTAATATTTTGGCCTTTGTGGGCCATGTGGTCTCTCTTAAAACTACTCAATTTTGCCACTGTAGCATGAGAGTGGTTAATATGTAGACAAATGAATGTGGGTGTGTGCCCATCAAATTTTATTCACTTAAATTTGAATTTCATATAACTTTCCCATGTCAAAATTATTCTTCCTTTGATTTTTTTAAAACCCAACCACTAAAAAATGTAAAAACCCATTCCACGTGAGCCATACAAAAACAGATGGTAGGCCAGATTTAGCCCCTGGGCTGTAGCTGGACAACCCTTGTTTTAGACCATCACTGAATATGTGACCATATTCTCTTTTGAACGTGCTTGCCCACCCTCCTAACTTCCTGTCATTTTGCAGAATGCCTCTTATTATTATGTTCACTTAGTGAATCTCAAATTGTCCTGCAATGTCTTTTTATGCATATCTCAACCACTGAAGTGTCGACGGCAAACTTAAAGCTAGGTCTCAGTGAACCTCAAACTCCGCTTCGCAGAGTATCTGAGGAACACCCCAGATGCCATTGTTCTTGGAAAGCTTGGACAAGAGCTACAAGAGGAAATACAGGAGGCTGGGTAGAGAACTCACTGTTCGAACTGGCGTAGAGAGTTCGAAGGGAGAAGCCGCTGAGCGTCAGCTCCCTCAGCTGGTTGCGCTCACAATGCAGCTGCTCCAAGTTGCACAAGGAGCTAAGATCTAAGTCAGCCAGCCGATTGTCCCGCAGATCCATGTGGGTGATGTACTTATTTCCCTCCAGATTCTCAATAACCATGGTTTTCAGATGGTTCATCCTTAATATTCAGAAATAAGAAAATCATTAGAAATAAATTTTACTAAATGCACTGACCAAAAGAAAAATAGAAGTATGATCCTTTTTTCTCTTTCCTAAACAGCATAAGAATTTCACTACTTGCCTCATTTTGCAAGGTACTAAGTAAGTAACCACAGATAGCTGTACCTTGAGTTCTTTGTTTATAAACTAAGTTAGAGACAATCCAGATTGGCAAATACATGTACAAATTAAATAAAGAGAAAGGAAAGGGGACCATGCCCACGAACAGTTTAAAACTTGCACCCAAATACCAAGTATATTAGGTAGGGATGAAGGAATAGGACAAAGGAACAAGAAGATGAACATAACCTGTCGGGTTAGGAGTAGCAAGGCATTCACGGAGTAAGCACCAGGTAAGAGCAAGAGGAAGCAGTCATACTTCCTCTTGCTGCTCTGCCTACTCTCTCTAGTGCTAAGATTCCCATTATCGCAATTAATGAAGAGGAAAATAATCTGTATCAATATGGAATAGTTCAAGGGCAAATTATAGAAAATGATGACTTCTTTGTTCTCTTCTATATAAGTATCTGATTTAATGCATGCAGGCCTGTTCATTTTCCTGCATTTCAATAAATTTTTCTGTTACTATGTCTTTATAAGGGACATCGATGACTTAGTGTAAATGACAAAACATCCAGTATGTGTGTTTTACTAGCTTCCTTTAGGAAAAGATTATAAATAAATAATATATTTAAAAAGGGAATAAAACTCTTATTAAAAATTGTTAGTAAAACTGTTAACATTTTAATTATAATACAATAGATATCAAGAAGCAACCCAATGATTCAACAGAAAAATGGTCAAGTTTATGGAAAAATACAAACTACCAATAAGCATACAAAAAGACACTCAACTCACTCACCATAAATGCTGATTAAAACAATGAAATACTATTTTCTACCTACTACATTGACAATAAGGAAAAAGACTGCTAAAATCCAACACTGGTAAGAATGTGACGAAATCGGAGTTCTCATAAAACATTGCTGGGAGGGTAAGTCAGAATAACCTTTGTCTCTACCACATGGTACACCTACCTCATTCATAATCTCTCTGCCATTGAGTGAAAAACGAAGCTTAACTACAGCTTTGAAAACATACAGTGTTCTAAAATCCTAATGTTTTAAAGAGTCTTCATAAAAAGAAAACGTAAAGGTTCATTAGAGGTCAGGCAAAAGGAAGGCATGGTGAAGAATGACCTCACCTCAAATCCACATGTTTGACGTGGCTCATACAGTTCAGCACCCCCAGGTTTAGCACTTCCAGTTGGTTTCCTGCCATAACCACTTTATCTAACATAGTGAGTTTCTCATAAACCTTGGGAATTTGACTAAAGTTGTTGAAGGAAATTCCCAGGGAGGAAAGCTGTTGCAGATTTCCCAATTCTTCAGGTAAAGTAGTCAGAAAGTTGCCATCAAGACAGAGGGTTTGAAGACTGCAAGAAGAAAACAAAACTACTTGATGAAAGGTTTTAACTGGAATGGATGGAACTAGAATTATGGATTTTGACTTGTCATTAACTTATTATGAGTCCAATAATGATAAAATGCCCTAAGTCTATCTAAATAGACTCTTACTAAGATAACTGAAATACAGATGGTCCCTCTAACATCAAGGGTAATCAGAGCCTCTGCTGTTAAAACTGAGGGACTAGTTACTTCTGTAGGCAAGTATCTGCTGCTGACCAGAATCCTCATAATTGCATGTTTTATTTCACTGCAAGAGCTCATGGAACTACCTTCATTCCAAATGCCAGACAAGTTCCTTATGCTGCAAACACAGGAAAAGACAAATCTAGTAAAAGTCAGATACTTACTTCAGCAGATTGCCAATCTGACTCGGCAGGTCGTGGAATCCATTACAGGAAAGGTTGAGCTCGGTCAGGGTAGAAATTTCACATAACAGTACAGGAAATGACCCAAGCTTATTATGGGACAAGTTCAGGCCCTTAAGCTGAGAAAATCTAAAAAGCAAAGACACATTATACTACTGAATGAAAAAGTGATCTATTTTAAATGTCCATCAAAGAATTTGTTCTGCAAATATTTACTGAGCACTCAGTATGTGCCAAACATTATGTGTGGCATAGACACTAAGATGACTAACACCCAGTCCAAGCTATCGAGAAAACCAGGTCTGGTGTGACAGGAGTTGTTCTCTCTTCTCCTTAAAAAAGCAGAAAATCTTGAAAAGCTCACATTGGTACAATTATTTTCTATCAAAGTGAATCAATCATTACTGATATGCTTCAAATCTTTTCCTTTATTAAATTTCTACATGCAATATACGAAAGCCTTAACAATAATTAATCAACCCATGGACACAGGAATAGCTAACAAACCTTCAGATCAAATCCCATTATAAGCAATTTCTTTTTTTGTACTGAAATTACGCTGGCTCAAAAGTCACTTGAAATGAATGGGCCAGTTAGAGCTTAAAAATATGTAAGTGATACTGAGTTTTACTGTAATGTGATGATACTTTTTTTTGTAGAAGTAAAAGTATCTATATAATGTCTCACTGAGAGATAGTATCATCATAAATAGGATCCATAGGAGTCACTCCTGTAATTCTACTTAGAAGTATTATACTTCATTACTATACTAGTACAAGATGGTAAGGCTGAGGTGGTGTTCTCCACGATGATGAACTATATCATCTGCTTCTAGATTTGAATCCTTGATACCTCTCTCTAATGTTCCTCTTCCAAAGTTTCAACTTCTGACTTCCAAATATCCTGATCTTGAGTACTGATTGTTCCTTCGGCTTGGCACCTTGACTTCCAAATTGCTAATCCAGCCCTCAAACTAGATTAACCCTCTTTTCATAGAAACAGAAGGAAATACTAGAAACCCACTTCCTTAAAATTATAGCTTGTTTTTATTTTTAAATATCAATATTATTAAAATAATTATTTCATTACTAAATATAGGCTTATATTTGAAAACCTTTGCAAAACATTTCAGATGAGGTAAAAATCATATGCTTTCTGAAAATTATTCTAGAAATATTAGTTACTAAGTATATAAAATATGTCATTTCAATGTGCATTTAGCTTTTTAATCACCATGAAATTTGAACGCTTTAATTTCCAATTTCTCTCCTCCCCACAAGAAGCCCAATTACTTACACCATATATTTATTCACTTCCGCCCATTTTTAAAGGGAGGAAGGAGATGAAATGGGTGGAGGGTGGGAATGGGGAATATATTCTAACAAAGAAGATGGGAAAACATACGGGTCATTGTCCCTTAGGACTGAAATGGTTCCTTTATTAGAAGAGAGAGGTTTCATAGCTGACAAAAGGCTTCAGAGTTGGCAGTAGCAGGCGCAAAGGAGAGATAAAAGCCCTAACCTGGGAGTGGAATTCTTGAAATCTGGCCTATTTCCTTTAAGTTATTTAAGTTTGAAACTTCTGATTCAAAAACTTCCCATATACAGAATCTCGATTTACCCTGGAGGCAGATCATGCACTGCTGTCAATGACATAGAGAAAAGGATTATCCAAATCAAGGGCAGCTCAATGTTGCCTCCGAAACGGAAACTGTGCATCTATCTTCTCTTGTACGGAGGGGAGAAGGGGAGTGGGAAAACTGTGTGAATAAAAATTCTTACTTCCTCTTCAAAATGGAGGGGAAGTTTTCAAATATATATATGATGGTAAACATGCTCGCTTATAGGTATTGATTACGATTCAGTTTTAGTAAGCTAGTCTGGAAACCTATGCCCCACATACTTGTAGAAAGTGTCAAGGCCCCCTGGTCTTTCTAATTGCATGAAGTTGTGTCGCAAGTTGAGGTAGGTGATATCTTGACTGTAGAAGAGATGCTCAGGAACCTCCTCAAGGCTGTGACACGAGAGGTCCACGGTACTGATACGCTGGGACACCACCTGGACAAGGTCAAAGAGAAGAGCCATCTGAGCCAGCCCCAAATGTTTCCCACTCAGTGGAGGATGGAACGGCATTGACACAAAAAGGCACCGATTAAAAAGATGGGCGGGGCTTCCCTGGTGGCGCAGTGGTTAAGAATCCGCCTGCCAACGCAGGTGACACGGGTTCAAGCCCTGGTCCGGGAAGAAGCCCTTAGACCGCGTTAACAACTAAGCCCATGCGCCACAACTACTGAGCCTGCACTCCAGAGCCAGCGAGCCATAACTACTGAGCCTGTGTGCCACGATTACTAAAGCCCGCGTGCCTAGAGCCTGTGCTCCGCAACAAGAGAAGCCACTGCAACGAGAAGCCTGCACACCGCAATGAAGAGTAGCCCCCGGTCGCCCACACACAGCAACGAAGACCCATCGCAGCCAAAAATAAATAAATAAATTTATTTATTTATTTATTTTTAAAAAAAGATGGGAAAGAAAAGAAAGGTCATGAGATCCGATTATTCATTTATAAGAAACAGTTAATTTTTACTTTTTCCTAAAACCATGAGATGCTTGAAAAACAGAAAGGTATAAGCTGTAAAGTGTCTACAAATAAAAGGTAAAAAAAAAATACAAATCATAAAGATGGAAAGTTAATAGTTCATGCAAGAAGTAAAGATGATTCAAAGTAACTGTACAAAACTTTAGGAGGGAGTGTGATACTGAAAGACACAGCCTTTTGCAGCCACACAAGCCCTGTTCCTTACTTGTGCAGTTTCTTCATCTGTCATGAGGAAAATTAAATAACCAAGCACACAGCACCACTGCTTAGCATGCAAAAGGTGCTCAAAAAATATTAATCTCTCTTTACAAGGGCAGAAGAATGAAATAGCTATTTAAAATTGAAACTAGTTTTATTCAGAGAAGATTTTATTACCACCGCAAGCACAGAAAATCCAATGAAGCCAAAACAAGATTTATATTACTATAATAGTAGGCTAATACAACATGGACTGTGAAAATGGGTCTAAAACAAACAAAATATCACTGCAAAAGTCATTCATGTTTTGATGGCATGTCATTATACTGAAACAATCCTTCATGCAGCTATTTAGCTCCATAAAGAAAAATGTGTTTAAATTCTGAAAAGATGGCTAGGAGAACAAGAGAATTTGGAAAATGAAATACAATTTTAGAGCACTTCATCTTTAAAGGCTAGGAAAGCAGAAATTATGCTAAAAAGCCAATTATCCTCAGCATACAGGAATAATGGTTTGTGACAGGATCACAGGTCATGTCCCATCAGTAAGTTCAAATTTAAAGTGGTTCATCAAAGCTGTGCTAAATACATACAGAAGCACCAGGCTACGAGTTAGGGAACAGCTCTATCTATCACTGACCACTATGGTCGAGGGAGAGTCATTTGAATTTCATTGTGTCTCAAATCCTTCAAGGCCCTACCTTTTTCACAGAGATGGTATAAAGGTAAATGCACCTGAAAACACTTTTGTAAGCATTCTGTACTATGCAAATATAAATAATAAGTTAAGGACCTGGGAGAATTCCATTTCATTCACTATGTACTCAGAAAGGCCCAGAGTGATGTGCATAAGAATTATAATTTGATCTCTTGGGAGTAAGTTCAGTTTCAAAATATACTTCTGTTGGGTTTCTCTGCTCTTATCTCCACATCAGGACGTCTGACAGCTTATCACCTTGGATGATTGCCGCTGCCATCTCTGGTACTCAGCCAAAGTCTCAAAGCTGACGTGATAGGTCTGAGCTTGGGCTCCAGCTGAGCTGAATGCAAGGCAGTACTGACGTCGCTTCACTTCTTCTACCTGAAGAAGAGGAGGGGAGAAAACCAGAACCGATTAAAGTAAACAATCCCAATCAAAAATCAAAGGACAAGACAAACAACTCAATTTTTTAAAATAGGCAAAAGATCTGAACAGATATTTCTCCAAAGAAGACAGGAATGGCCAAGAAGCACATGACATGATGTTCTACATCATTAGTTATTAGATAAATGCAAGTCAAAACCACAAAGTAGGGCTTCCCTGGTGGCGCAGTGGTTGAGAGTCTGCCTGCCAATGCAGGGGACACGGATTCGAGCCCTGGTCTGGGAAGATCCCACATGCCGTGGAGCAACTAGGCCCGTGAGCCACAGCTGCTGAGCCTGCGCGTCTGGAGCCTGTGCTCCGCAACAAGAGAGGCCGCGATACTGAGAGGCCTGCGCACCGCGATGAAGAGTGGCCCCCGCTTGCCACAACTAGAGAAAGCCCTCACACAGAAACGAAGACCCAACACAGCCAAAAATAAATAAATAAAAAAAAAAAAAAAAAAAAAAAACCCACAAAGTACCATGTCACATTCACTAGGACGGCTAAAATCAAAAACACAGATAATAACAAGTGTTGGATAACAAGCATTAGCAAGCATACAGAGAAACTGGAACCCTCATACACTGCTGTGGGAATGTGAAATGGTGCAGCCACTTTGGAAAACAGCCTGGCAATCCCTCAAAAGCAACCATGCGACGCAGCAATTCCACTCCTAGGTATATACCCAAGAAAAGACGCATCCACACAAAAATTTGTATGTGAATTATAGCAGCATTATGCATAATAGCCAAAAAGTGGAAATAACCTCAATGTTCATCAACAGGTAAATGTATAAACAAAATGTAATACATCCATACAATGGAATACTATTCAGCCATAAATGGGAATAAAATATTGATACACACTACAACATGCATGAACCTTGAAAACGTTACACTAAGCGAAAAAAGTCAGTCACAAAGAACCATATATTGTATGATTCCATTTATATGAAACGTCCAGAATCAGTAAATCTATAGAGACAGAAAGTAGATTAACGGGTGCCTGGGGCTGGAGAAGGAATGGGGAGATGACGGCTAAGTAGTGCAGGGTTTCTTTTCAAAGGGTCATGAAAGTATTCTAAAATCGATTACGGTGATAGTTGCACAGCTCTGTGAATATACTAAAAGTCACTGAATTGTATACTTTAAATGGGTTAATTGTACACTATATGAATTCTATCTCATAAAGCTGTTTAAAAAAAACCAAAGGGGGAATTCCCTAGTGGTCCAGTGGTTAAGACTCCACGCTTCTTCCACTGCAGGGGGCGCGGGTTCGATCCCTGGTCAGGGAACTAAGATCCTGCATGCCACACAGTGCGGCCAAAAAAAAAAAAGAAAAAACCAAAGGAATACTTATTTAACAGATATGTTGAAGGAGTAGGATTCATAGGGCATAGCCATAAGTAAATTTATTTATTACTCTTTAAATCACAAAACAATCTCAGTTTGATAATTATCTGCTGAATGAATACATTTTACTATTGTGGGTGCTGGGGACATAACAGGGGAAAAACTAACAAACCCTCTGCCCTCAGTGGAGTTTATATATCAAAATGGTGACATGAGGGCTTCCCTGGTGGCACAGTGGTTAAGAATCCGCCTGCCATTGCAGGGGACACGGGTTCGAGCCCTGGTCCGGGAAGATCCCACATGTTGTGGAACAACTAAGCCCATGAGCCCCAACTACTGAGCCTGAGCTCTAGAGCCCGCAAGCCACAACTACTGAAGCCCACGCGCCTAGAGCTTGTGCTCCACAACAAGAGAAGCCACCGCAACTAGAGAAAGCCCGCACGCAGCAACGAAGACCCAACGCAGCCATAAATACATACATACATACATACATACATACATAAATAAATAAATTAAAATGGTGACATGATATAGCATAACATGATAAAATACAGAATGAGTAATATGAAGGAAAATAAAGCAGGGTACAGGCTTGGAGGGGAACAGGGTAGGTGATCTGAGTTATGAATAGGATAGTCAAGGAAGGACTCACTGAGGAGGGAACATATGAGCAAAGACCCCACAAGGGTTCAGGAGCAAGGTGTGGAAACCTCCTGCGGAAGGAGCATTCCCAGCTTAGCAACAGCCAGTACAAGTCCCGGTAATGCAAGAATGCAGGCCTGTTTCAGAACAGGAGAGTCTGCAGGCCCACATGATAAGAGCCAAAGTTTCCACTTCGAAGGTAAGATTGCTCCAACCCTTTCCCCACCACTGCGGCACACTGGAGGTAGCTGCTTGCCTGCAAGGGGTACCTTGGCCTACATTTTGGACTCACCTCCTCCCTTACTTACTAGGTGCTGGGATAGAAGCCATTTCTGACTCCCTTCATCATTGAAGTGGGGCAGGAGGAAGGACAGGGAAGACGCAAGCCCAAAGGTTCTTACTAGACTAGTAGAGTCATAACCTGACTTCACACTCTCTGGGCCTACCAGATTTTAAAGGGGATGATCTTCCTCAATAGGTCCTTTTGAGGGTTCTTTGGATACCCGGCCCCCCAATACAACCAATGATGGCTTCTCTCGTACAGATCCCTTGACCAGGCTAATGCGTGCCATTCTAGCAGGTGACCACTCCCTCCTCAGACCTGAAGGAATCTGGTGGTCCACTGACAGCCCACCCTCCAGTGATGTCTGTTTGCCCCTCCAGGTGGCCCCACTGGACATATTCTAAGAGAATCCACTCACCTACCCAATGGCTCCTGCTCTCTCTCAACCCATCTGGGTCACATACTAACAAACCCAAAGAGTACACAATGATTCCAACACATGAGTTAGGCGCTTTGCTCTATCACCAAAGCAGCTGGCAGCCTATCTTTCGTCCTCGAGACTTCCTGGTTAAAAGGCAGGACACCAGTGCACTATGTCCCCCTTTCTGCAGGGGACCCATATCAGGCTCTCTTGGGTCCTTTTGAAACCTCTTTCACTAGGCTTGAGGAAAGAGGCAGAAACCTCCCCTAGTACCATTTGGGGTGGTGGCAGGGATTCATGGCACAACAGCTCTCTTCAACAACCCAACCTATATAGCTTTGATGAGGATCAAGTCTTTTCATAGTTATGGAACCACTTACATCTTTGTCTGATGTCTCACTTTAGTATGTCATAGCTACTGAATCTTGGTGAGTCAGCTAGAAACTTCCAAGTTATACTCATGAATCACTTATCCCAAAACTGCATCACACTTTCCTTACTGAACACACCACCACATCTTGAATACTGTTCAGGATAGTTTGAGCTTTAGTTGTTTAAATTTAAATTTATATTTAAAATACTAAAAATTTTAAACGTTTTTACAATCAATATTAAATTTACTACCATATTTTGTCAGTGTCTGCACTCATCATCTATTTATCTCATGCCTTCCCTTTAAATTTACCTTCCTTTGTTGTTTTCTTTCTTCTTTTTTCTTTGTTTTTTGGAGGGGTGTTGCTTTTTATTTTTTATTTTTTTAAATGAAATTCATGCCCACTCTTTTTTATTCATTTATTTATTTTTGGCTGCATTGGGTCTTCATTGCTGCGCGCAGGCTTTCCTTAGTTGTGATGAGCGGGGGCTGCTCTTCGTTGTGGTGTGCAGGCTTCTCATCACAGTGGCTTCTCTTGTTGCGGAGCACAGGCTCTAGGTGCGCGGGCTTCAGTGGTTGTGGCACACGGGCTTAGTTGCTCCACGGCATGTGGGATCTTCCCGGACCAGGGCTTGAATCTGTGTTCCCTGCGATAGCAGGCAGATTCTTAACCACTGTGCCACCAGGGAAGCCCAAGGGATGTTGTTCTTTAGATATACATTTTTAGTAGTCCTTTCAGTGAGGATATATGCCAGCTCATTAAGTCTTTTTTTTTTTTTTTTTACTTATTTTTTGGCTGCACTGGGTCTTCCTTGCTGCGTGCGGGCTTTCTCTAGTTGCGGTGAGTGGTGGCTACTCTTCATTGCAGTGCACAGGCTTCTCATTGAGGTGTCTTCTCTTGTTGTGGAGCATGGGCTCTAGGTGCGCAGGTTTCAGTAGTTGCAGCATGCAGGCTCAGTAGTTGCAGCATGCGGGCCCTAGAGCACACGGGCTTCAGTAGTTGCGGTGCATGGGTTCAGTAGTTGCGGTGCATAGGCTCTAGGGCACACGGGCTTCAGTAGTTATAGTGCGTAAGCTCAGTAGTGGTGGCTCACGGCCTCTGGAGCGCAGGCTCAGTAGTTGTGGCGCACGGGCTTAGTTGCTCCGCAGCATGTGGGATCTTCCCAGACCAGGGATCGAACCCGTGTCCCCTGCAATGGCAGGCGGATTCTTAACCACTGTGCCACCAGGGAAGTACCAGTCTTTTTTTCTTTTTTTGGTTGCACCGCGGCAGTGAAAGCACCCAGTCCTAACCACTGGACCACCAGGGAACTCCCTCATTGGGCTTTATATGTCTGAAAATGTCCTATTTTGCCTTGACTCTTGTAAAGTAATTCAGTTGGATATAGAATACAGGTTGACATTTATTTTCTCTCAGCAATTTTGCAAATAGTCTTCTACACATATTGTTGATGAAAAGAAAGCTGTTGTCAGCCTGTCAATTCTTTGCAGGTAATCTTTTCTCTCTGGAAGCTTCTGTGATTTGCTCCTTCATGTTCTGCAATGTGTCTACGTGTCAACTTATTTTTATTTATCCTGTTCAGTACCCAGTGTCTTTTCAATCTGAACACTCATGTCTGTCTTTATTTCTAGAAAAATCTCAACCGTTATTTCTTCAGATATTGCTTATCCATTCTCCTTTACTCTCTTCTCTGGGACTGCTATTAGATGTATACCGGACCCTCCCTTATGGGCTACCTTATACGTTTTATCTGTGAAATTCTTCAGTACGTGCGTTGGTTCATTACATTCAGCTGTGACATAGTGGCTTAAAAACACAGCATCAGTCCAGGAGTGCTACAGCAGCTCCGCCCTGCCACCAGGGGCCCAGGCGCCTCCTGCGTTCCAGAAGGCCACACTCAGCAAATGCTTGCAGTTTCCAGCCACCATATGACTGCTCCATCTCCAACACCAAGAGACTGTGTTCCATAAAGGAAGGAAACACAGGGCAAAGGGTCAAGCCACCCACGTCTCTCCCACTTTAAAGGCCTTTCCCAAAAGTCCCACCTGCAAACTTCTGTTTATATTTATTAGCCACCACTAGCTACAAGGGAGGCTGGGGAGTTTTTGATCTTGGTCCCATCACCACCCTGAACAAAATTCTATTCTATTAGTGAGGGAAGAGAGAGAATGGACAAGAATTACGTAAATGGGAGGTTTGTTTTTCTTTCTCTTTCTTGCTGTTTCCCACTTCCTCTCCGCCAATCCTCCAACCTTGTCCTTACTCTCACCTTCTCCCTTTGGAGAAATTTCACTTACTTTCTTCATTATCCTTCAGCCCCCAAGACCAGAACCAGGTCTCATATTGGCAGTGGTGGGTTCCTGCTCCACGGATGATACTGGAGTGACACACATTCATTTATTAGGCCAGTTGGGGCTTGTTCATTTCCTAGTCACAGGGCATACAACTGGGTCCACCCATCTGTTTAGAACCATAGCCAGGAACAAGCCTTGGTTCCAGTCAGTGGTTTACAGAAGTTTTTGGTTTGGGTTTTTGTTTGTTTTTTTCCAGCTTTTTATCAGGAGCTAAGAATACCACTCATTTCCTAGCTTCAAGCAATAAGCTTGGGCCAGGTCCCCCATCATAACCAGAGTACTTTTAGACCCAAATACTTATAGGAGCTAAACCCCTAGGCTGCCACCTTTCAGACCCAGAGCCCAGTAGGCCCTCACCACTTACATTTCTATTCCACATTCCTAAGTCCAGCTATGTCCTTTCATAAGTTTATTTTTTAAATATATGTATTTTGTCTATATTGCTGTGTATCTGGATCAAACTGGCTATCTCAAAGCATGATTCACAAAGTCATTTTGTCTGGAAGTTCCCTTAAATTCAGATTGTTTTATGATCTTCAAGATTCAAAATAAAGGAAATAAAATTATGTATAACTTCCTATAAACATTAACATTATCTGTTTTCCAGTCATCTATCTCTGTTTAAAGAACTGGAACTGCCTTTCCTTGTGGTGGCCCCCAAGCTTTCCTATGATGGGGAATTCTCTAGTGCAGAAGCAAGAAATGGCAGGTTTCTCTGGCTGCTGGGTAGGAGCTTATGACCACCCCAGACTCTGAATTTCAGTCTAAAGGGGGAAAAAGAGAAACAGGAAAGAATCTATTTTGGAGGGGATGCTAACAGCTACTTCTAGTTTACAAAGGCAGCTTCTAGTGGTAGCATCCTCTGTCTACCCTTGGTGGTACCAATGAGAGAGCATTTAGTACCTAGCAGTGGAGGCAGGGGTTTCTCCAACAGACGGGTCCTGCAGCAGAATTTGGGGCATGGATAGTCTTTGGACCTCCCAGGGAGTCTGTGATGTACATGAACTTGCTTTATGCTTAAATTAGCCTGAGTGGTTTTGTTTAAACCTAAGAACACAAAAACTTTGTGATGTAATCTTTAATAATGCTCATATTGGCTTATTTGAAAAGATGTGAAAAAAGCTCTGAAAAGCATATGTGATATTTTTTTAATTAAGATGATCAAAGGAAGAATAATTCATCTTTGTGGGTCTTACCTTTCCCCCAACCAGAGGCAAAATGTGCATCTTTCCAGTCTGACAATCCTTCACTGAGGAAACGATGAGGCAGGTGCCACAGAGAACAACCAGGCGTTCAGCCCACTTATGCAGCTGGGTCTTTCCCTTTCGTACATTATAGATGCCAGACAGAAGGATTCGATCCAGATGATCCATCTGGCACGGTTTTTCTGAAAAGCAAAGAGTACTTCAAAAGCCACCATTAAAGTAGCATAAAAATAATGAAAGGGAAAAAGAAAGTATTACATGTTAACATTCAGCAGCCCGAATACAGATTTAAGTAACCAAGCAATATAAGTATTACAAAATAAGCTCTCAGTCTTAAAATGTTGTCCATCCCTAAGTTATATAATGGGAGCACTACGAATTTTGGTCTAGAGAACAACATGTTATTTTGGATGCCATTGTTAATCCTTCCAACAGTCATATCTCCCATGTACACAAAGAAAGACAGAACGACAGAGTGGTTAAGATCATGGACGTGGGAGTCAGACACTCAAACCTGAGTTTGAATCTTGGTTCTGCCACTCACTTTGTTTCCTTGAACTACATAATCTCACTGACCTTGACTTTCCTCATTTATAGAGTTTGGATCTTAATACTATCTACCTTCAGAGGGTTCTTATAAAAAATTAAGATAATGAATGTAAAATACTAAGCATAGTTTTAGATACAAAACAAGTATGGAATAAGTGACAGCCACTATTGTTGTGTTTAGTCTATTCTAGAATGAAGAAATGACCAACTAGTCCTGTACACAATCCTCCATCATTCTGCTCTTTGTGAAGAAAAGCTTTCAGCTGATATTTCAGTCAACTATCCCAATCATGGTGGCAGAAGCAATACATGCATGCAAGAGCTTCTCTATTTCTTGCCACCCTTTAGAAATCTTTATATGACTGAGGTGTAGTGAACAAAACAGAGCATTATGATAGAAGAGATGTTCTTGGTTAAAGCACTACTAGAAACAGACAGTAACTCTACACAGAAATGAACAGGAGCAGCAACAGTATGAGGCTGTGCAAACAGCAATAAATGGGGAACTGAGAAAACTGGGTTGTACTCAGTATTATTACATAATTGATGATGGAACCCTGGGCATTGCTTTGCCCTATTAACTATGTTTTTCCCATATAAAGAAATAAAGAAATGGGCTAGCTTACTTCAAAGCTTTTAAAACTTTGTATGTTAACACCAGATGTATGGAAGAGTCATTTCTCTTTCTATTCTAGGCTAATCCTTTCATCGCTTTTCTAAATTCCACCTTCCTTGGGGAGTTTGGTTCTTCATTCTTCTCACTCTTCAACTCCACCCTCCCTATTGTTTCTATCAAAGCTACAAAAACACTCAAGTTTTCTCCCATTCCTTCTCATTCTCAACAGAATTCCTTTAGTTGATGCATTCTCCAATTCCTATGTGCCCAAGAATTATCTAAGAATTAGTTTAAAATGCAGAACGCCAAGACCTATCCACAGAGAGTCTAATTCAGAGGGTCTGGGATGGAACATAGGAAAATGTATTTTTAACAAGTATCCCAAGTAATTTAAACGCAGATGGCCCATAAACCATATTTTAAGAAACTATAAGTTTAACCTTTTGAGGCTCTTTTCTTCTCGTTTGTGCTTCTATATTAGCTATCTCTGTTACCTCACCTTTTATTTACTCAATTTACTTCAATCTGGCTTCCACTTCCCCAAAACTACACTATTCATATGTTGATAAGGGCTTTCAAATTTCTATCTCCTGCCCCAATCTTCCCTTAGTTCTGATCTTATACATCCAACTGCCTGCTAGACATGTCCAACAGATGTCCCCATTCACCTCAAATTTACAGATTCATAGACTCATAGACATAGAAAACAAACTTACGGTTGCCAAAGGGGAAAAGGGCGGGGGGGATAAATTTGGAATTTGGTGTTAACAGATACAGACCACTATATATAAAATAGATAAACAACAAGGACCTACTGTATAGCAAAGGGAACTATATTCAGTATCTTATAAGAATCTGTAGTGGAAAAGTATCTGAGGGGAGTTCCCTGGTGGTCCAGTGGTTAGGATTTGGCTCTTTCACTGCCATGGCCAGCGTTCATTCCCTGGTCAAGGAACTGAGATCCCACAAGCCACATGGCACGGCACCCCCCCACACACACAAAATAAGTATCTGAAAAAGAATACACACACACACACACACATAAAACTGAATCACTTTGCTGTAAACCTGAAACACTGTAAATCAACTATACTTCAACAAAAAAATAAAATTAAAAAAAATTTTACAGATTCAAAACCAGTATCAGAATGAAAAGTAAAACTATCTCTATTTGAAAATAATATGATCTTGTGTATAGAAAATTACCTTCCTAGGTAAGTCACACCAAAAAAATACTATTATACCTAATAAATGAGTTCAGAAAGGTTGCAGGATACAAGATTTTTAAAACATCAGTTGTATTTCTATGCACTAGAAATAAACAATTCAAAAGTGAAATTAAGAAATCAATTGCATTTATAATAGCATCAAAAAGAATAAAATGAAAATAGTACAAAACTTGTATACTGAAACTATAAAACATAGTTGTAAGAAATTATAAAAGACATAAATGAATGGAAAGACAGCCAGTGTCCCTGGGAACAAAGACTTAATATTGTTAAGATGGCAAAACCCCCCAAATTGATTTACAGATTTAATGCAATCCCTATCAAAATTCTAGATAACTTCATGACAGAAACTGACAAACTGATCCAAAAATTCCCATAGAATGCAATGGACTCAGAACAGCTTGAACAGTTGAAAAACAGTCTTTTCAACTCAAAACAATCTTGAAAGAGAAAAACAAAATTGGAGGACTCATATTTCCCAATTTCAAGACTTACTACAAAGTAAGGAGCTGGCATATAAAGTGCAGTTCTGATATAAGGATAGACATAAAGCAATAGAATAGAATTGAGAGTTCACCAAAAAACCCCTACTTTATGGACAACTGATTTTTGACAAGGGTGCCAAGATAATTCGATGGGGAAGGAATAGTCTTGTCAACAAATGGTGCTGGGAATTCTGGATATCCACATGCTAAAGAAAGAAGTTGAATCCCTAACCTCACACCACATACAAAAATTAATTCAAAATGGATTATAGACCTAAATGTAAGAACTAAAACTATAAAACTTTAAAAGAAAAGATAGGAATAAATCTTGTGAATTTAGACTAGGCAATGGTTTCTTAGATATTGACATAAAAAGCACAAGTGGCGAAAAAGAAAATACAGATAAACTGGACTTTGAAAATAAAAGTCTGTGTGCTTCAACAGACACCATCAAGAAAGTGAAAAGAAGACTCACAAAACAGGAGAGAATATTTGCAAATCATATACCTAATAAGAGACTTGCATCCAAAATAAAGAACTATTACAATTCAGCAATAAAAAGACAAATAATCCCATTAAAAATTGGGCAAAGGATTTGAACAGGTATTTCCCCAAAGAAGATATACAAAAGACCAACAAGCACATGAAAAGATGCTCAACCTCATTAGTTATTAGATAAATGTAAATGAAAACTACGAGATACCAGTTTACACGCACTAGGATGACTATAATCAAAAAAGACAAACAATAACAAGTGTTGGCAGGAATGTAAAGAAATTAGAACCCTTCATGGTTGGGGGGATTATGAAATGGTGCAGTCACTTTGGAAATCAGTCTGACAGTTCCTTAAAGCTTAAACATAGCGTCACCATATAATCCAGCAATTCTACTCCTACATCTACATCCAAGAGAACTGAAAACATATGTCCACACAAACACTTGTACATGAATGTTCACAGTAGCATTATTCATAATAGCCAAAAAGAGGAAACAACACAAATGTCCATCAACTGATGAGTGGATAAACAAAATGTGGTATATGCATACAATGGAATATTATTCAGCCATGAAAAGAAATTAAGTACTGATACATGCTACAAAATGGGTGAACCTTAAAACATTATGCTGAGTACAAGAAGCCGCCACAGATAGCCAAGTATGTATGATTCCATTTGTATCAATTGTTCAGAATAGGCAAATCTATACAGACAGAATGTAGATTCATGGTTGCCAGGTGTTGTGGGAGTGGGAAATAAGGAATGACTGCTAACAGATATGGGGGTCTCATTTTACAGTGATAAACATGTTCTAAAATTGGATAGCGGTGATGGTTGCACAACTCTCTGAATATACTAAAAAGCACTGAATTGTACACTTTTAAAGGGTGAATTTTATGGTATGTGAATTATATCTCAATGAAGCTGGGTTTTTTTTAATCTCATCATTTTCCCCAAACTTGCTATTGCATTTATATTCCCCATCCTGGTTAACAGCATGATATACTACAAAGTTAGCTACATCAAATAAAAATGGGACTTCATTATAGCTTCTCATGTTTCCAAATTGTCTAATAGTCTCTTTTGAAGTTTACGTGAAACAGATGTTATATCAATCGATGTACAATTCTTTGAGTCTCTCTTTCCTTGGCCTTATTTCTTTATATTTTATCACCGGGAAAACTCCTAAATCTATCCATCACCACTCTCAGAAAGGAACATTCAATTTGGGGGGGATAAGTTATTTATACATGAAATAACATGCTGTTTATTATTATTTTTGGAGGGTTTGCTAGATATTCAGAGTGCCTCAAGTCTCTGATCTTCTGAAAGTGGTAAAAAACAGAATGAGGAAGTTCTAACAAACGTTTGGAATGTCTAAGAGTTCTAATTAAAAAACAGACTTATAATCACGAAAGCTAAGGTTCTAAGTGGAAAATTAGGGATAATTTTAATTTCCCTATATATTTATACTTTGAAATGTTCTATAAAGAAAATGGATTGCTTTTATAATTTAAAAAAAAAGTTTCTAAAAAAAAAAGGATCAAGGACAACCCTGTAGCAATGAATACGTCTATTGCCCATAGTACAGTCTCTAAATACCATTTTTCACTAAAATGAACCAGGAGTCCTTAGAAAAATAATCTATTCCTGGTGTGAGTCAGAGGATGAAAAGATCAAGAACTTAATGGAAAATCTAGAATGCTATCAAAGACAGTAGTTGGGTCATGTTGGAAGGACATAGAAAGCAACCTGAAAGAGCTCCCCCCAGCTGAGATGGGACAAATTGAGCATCAGAAAGAAAAATGGGTGCAAATGAATTGAAACAAATATAAATAAGCCCATGAGCTCATGATGATACTCAAAACAGACAATAAAAAATGAAGTCACACAGACAGATTGTGAATATAAACTGAAAGGCAAAGCAATATAGCTTCTAGAAAAGAATAAAGGGAAAGACTGTTAAATTGGACTATATCAAAATGAAATACCTCTTCTTTTTTTTTTTTAAGTGTAACTTTTTTTTTTTTAATTTATTTATTTATGTATTTATTTTTGGCTGTGTTGGGTCTTCGTTTCTGTGTGAGGGCTTTCTCCAGTTGCGGCGAGCGGGGGCCACTCTTCATCGCGGTGCGCGGGTCTCTCACTATCGCAGCCTCTCTTGTTGCGGAGCACAGGCTCCAGACATGCAGGCTCAGTAGTTGTGGCTCACGGGCTTAGCTGCTCCGCGGCATGTGGGATCTTCCCAGACCAGGGCTCGAACCCGTGTCCCCTGCATTGGCAGGCAGATTCTTAACCACTGCGCCACCAGGGAAGCCCTGAAATACTTCTTTTAATCAAAAGATGCCACTAAGGTTCTGGTTCTGAGTTACACAGAGAAAGCCCACTCTACCCTCTCTCTCCCACTGAATTCACCTATAAAACCTGGACAGAATATCTGGAGCACTGGTGAACCCCAAGCAGGCTAAACTCAACGAAATTCAAGCCCAGACACTTCATAATCAAACTGCTGAAAATTAAAGACAAAGGAAAAATCTTTAAAGAAGCCAGAGAAAGATGAAGCACTATTTATACAGGAACAATGGCTCAAATGACTTTATAAAGGGTGTGCAGGAGCTCTCTGTACTATCATTCCAACTGCTCTGAAAATCTAAAGCTAGTTCAAAATAAAAAGTTAAACAGACAAATAAATAAATACTGGCTGATACATTTTGGGGTAAAAATGAAACATTTACTTACATTTAAAGAGTAAAACAGGAAACCTCAAAACAAATTTCAAACTCGCAATAGCCACCCCCCCACCCAACACAAGAACACACTCTGTGATTTGAAGTATTTCAGTAGAAAATCTTGTGAAGCAGTGGTGGCTAAGCAATCCCACAATCTGGTTTCGTGACCCTGAACAAGTTCCTTATTTTTAGGCCTTAGTTTCCCAAGTTTAAGACCAAGGAGTTGGATTAGATGATCCCTAGTCTTTCCCAGTTCTCACATTTTATGGATCCCTCTTATTCTTCTAAACTGTTTCTCCATCAACTATATGGTAGAGTACCTTACAGGTTAAGAAGATGAGATTTAGGGTTTCCCTGGTGGCACAGTGGTTAAGAATCTGCCTGCCAATGCAGGGGACACGGGTTCGAGCCCTGGTCCGGGAAGATCCCACATGCCGTGGAGCAACTAAGCCCGTGCACCACAACTACCGAGCCTGCACTCCAGAGCCCGTGAGCCACAACTAAAGAAGCCTGCCCACCTAGAGCCCGTACTCCGCAACAAGAGAAGCCACCGCAGTGAGAAGCCCGCGCACTGCAACAAAGAGTAGCCTCTGCTCGTCACAACTGGAGAAAGCCTGCGGGCAGCAACAAAGACCCAACTCAGCCAAAAATTAATTAATTAATTAATTAATTTAAAAAAAAAAAAAAAAAAGAAGAGATTTAGAACCAGTTAAGACCTCTCCAGAGTAATAATATCTACCTACACGGCTGTAAGGATTAAATGAGAAAAGGTACATAGAGTGCTCAGCACCTTAGTACATGCTCAGCACATAGTAAGGGTATAAAACAAATGCTAGTTGTTATAATGAAAGTTCTGCCTTAAGCCTCCTTCTTTTCCTATATTTAAGTATTATTTTCAAGATAATCTTAACAACTTCCACGGATTTAACACTCCCATGTACCTGACTCCCAGATTTGTATTTCCAAAGCTCCTAGTTTCACACTTCCAACTACCTGCCAGACATCTCCAACTGGATGTCTACCACCATTTACGATTAAACATGCCTGAAACCAAGTCATCACCATCCCTGCAAACCAGATCCTTCTCACAACTCAAGTCCTGTCAGTCTCCCAAAGCCACCCAGCCTCAAAACCTCAGAGCCGGCTTTGCCTCTTAGGTTCTCTTCCTCAACTCCTTTTTTCAATCAACCATCAACACTTACTGACTATTCCTTCAAAAAGTCTCTACACGAATGATTCCTTCCCATTCCCTAGTTCAGATCCCTACTAATTCATGCCTGAATTATTATTCACTCTGGTGCCAGATTCATCTTTCTCAGGCGCACTTGGATCCCATCACTTCCTGCTACCATCTGTCAAATGAAGGCTAAACTCCTGATATTGTACTCAAGGCCCAAAACAATCTGGACTCAAATTTTCTCTGTGTGTGATTCACAGAACATGCACTGAAATTCCTAATACCCCACCTCTGTCCTCCTTTTCCATTCTGATTATTGAAATTCTGTCGATTTTTAAAGAACCAACCCAAATACTACTTCTTCAGAAAGATTTCTTTGATTCTAGAGATCTCCCTGATTTTTCAGAGATGAAAAGTGAATGGGAACTTCCTGATCGACTATCAGAATCTATCATATAGGTATACTAAAAATAGTGTTGGTATTAGCATAAGACAAAGACATCAATGTAATAGGATAGAGTCCAAAAATAGACCCCCGCCTGTATAGGAACTTAATAATAATAAAGGTGATGCTTCAAATCAGCAGGAAAAGGATGAGCTATTTCATAAGTATTGTTGGAACAACTGGCTATCAACAGAGAAAAAAGGAAGTTAGATCCCTACCTCATATCACATTCTAAAAATATAAAAGTACTAGAAGAAAATATAGAGTATGTTTATGAGCTAGGATAGGGAAGGAATGTAAAGGTATTAAAGGAAAAGACTGGCTAAATCTGATTAAATAAAACTTCTGCACAATAAAAAACTACGTAAAACTACAAAACAAGTTACAGGCTGGAAAAAAAATGTGTCACAAATACAGTATACAGAGGATGTATATTCAGAATATATACAAAAGTCCTTCTGATCAATATGAAAAAGGATAAACAACAGAAATATCCAGGGTTAATTCAAAGGAGAAGAAAACTTAAAGATCAATGTAAATATGACACAATATTCAACCATACTAGTAATCAGGTAAACAAAATCAAAACAATGAGACCAACATTTAATCCATTAGATTAGTAAAAGTTTTAAATGCTAATAATATTAAAAGGTGATATTGTGAGCAAAGGGGTACTCTGATATACTGATGGGATATACTTTTGTTTTGCAGTAGTAACTATTAGTATTTTAAATGAGAATAAATATCCTATGACCCAATAACTTCATGTTTAGAGATTTACTCTGAAGAAACACAGGTGCAGGGACTTCCCTGGTGGCACAGTGGTTAAGAATCTGCCTGCCAATGCAGGGGCCATGGGTTCGAGCCCTGGTCTGGGAAGACCCCACATGCCGTGGAGCAACGAAGCCCGTGCGCCACAACTACTGAGCCTGCGCTCTAGAGCCTGCAAGCCACAATGACTGAGCCCACGAGCCACAACTATTGAAGCCCACGTGCCTAGAGCCCATGCTCCTCAACAAGAGAAGTCACTGCAATGAGAAGCCTGCGCACTGCAACAAAGAGTAGCCCCTGCTCACCGCAACTAGAGAAAGCCTGTGCGCAGCAATGAAGACCCTATGCAGCCAAAAATAAATAAATTTAAAAAAATAAATAAAATTAAAATTCCAATTACATCATTTAAAAAAAAAAGAAACACAGGTGCACAAAGATGCAATTTTACTACAGTGTTATTTGTAATAGTCCATCACTAGGGAAATTGTTATATAAACTATAATACATACATGACATCCAATAGTACGCAACAAAGAAATGCATATAGAAGATAGTTAAGAGAAGTCCTCCAAAACACTGTTGGGAGAAAAAAAGCATGAAGACCAACACCAAATGACAGCATTTATGTAAACAAAATATATTTCTGCAAATACACATTAGATAGGAATAAAAGTTAGAAAATTCTCAACAGGTATATACCAAATTGATTGTTACATCATAATTATCACATTACATATCACTGCTTAATAGATAACCACTATCTGTATATACTTGTATTAACTCAAACATTCTACTTGTAGGAATCACTTCCTCCCTCTACCCTAGAGGTCAGCCATTCTCTTCACTTTTATAATAATCATTTCCTTGTTTTCTTTATGTTTCTGCTATTCATGTGTTAGTTATAGCATTTTTAACTACTGTAACAAAAAGAATATACTGGCCCAAACACAAGAGAAATGTAATTCTCTGCTAGGGTGGGCAGTCTGGGTTACCAGGGGTCAACTCTGTCGAGAAACTCCTGCTGATGGTGGCTCTGCCATTTTCAACATATGACTTCAATATTGCTCTTGATGACTGCCTTCCTACCCTACAGAAGAGGAAAAGAGCAAGAAGTATGCATGGGAGGCTTTAGGAGCCAGGTATAAAAGTGGCACACAACAATTCCACTCCATACCACTGAAGAAAATTTTGTCACAGGTGCACACCAAACTGCACAAAAGACTGAGAAACAAGATGTAGCTGGGCAGTCATGTGCCCACCTCTAAGTCTTATTACGGAAGAAGGAAAGAGCAGCTTTGGATGGACAGAGAGTGGTACTGTCACACATCTCTAAACAATATGGCTGAGTTTTGCCTGTTTTCGAACTTTAAATGAATGGAAACATACTATATATGCAATTGTTTTGTATTTGGTTTCTTTTTTTTTATTTTTTTGTATTTGGTTTCTTTTGTTTGTGTTTATGCTCCTTGGATGAAACTGTCTCAAACAACGTGTACAGAGAATACCAGACAGAAAGAAATGCTCAGGCTGGGTGCTATGCTACCTGAGCTATTCAGCCCCAGAACTACAACTTCACTAGCAAATCACACCTTCTAGATGCCACTTCCTCTTACACAATAAGGAGCTGATTAATGGGCTCTCTTAATCTCTGTGATTGATCATACTACCTACTCATCTTTAGTTACATACATTATTTCAAGGCTTTTATATCATGAATCTGTACTGAGTCACTCCACTCACTTTCCCCCAGCACCCACCCCAGCAAGACTGATAACTAGCATTTGCACAATGGCCCCTGGAGTACCGGAGACGTTTCATATACAGCAAACAAAGCAAAACACTGGTTTGAACTTAGGCCCTCTGACCCTGGCCTCATTAACACTATATTCTAAGCTAAAGCACCAAAGACTCTATGCAAGAAATATTGAAAGCTGATTGCTAAGCTATTTGCTTCAAAAAGAATACTTCAAATTCTTTACAACTCCTCTCTTCAAAAGGAGAGGCCTAAAAAAAAAAAAAAGGTGAGGGCTATTTCCCTTCTCTATAGTGTGGGCTGTATTTGGTGACTCAATTCTAATAAACAGAAAGTGGTGAAAACGATGGTGACTTATGAGGCTAGGTCATAAAAACACTGATGCCTCTGTGTGTTGTGTGTATGTGTGTGTGTGTTGTGTGTTTGTGTGCACATGCATGCATGCGCTCATGTGCATGTGTGTGTGTCTCATCACTGGGGGCAGCTAGCTGCCACATCGAGAAGACGCTTAGGCAGCCCTAGAGAAGGGTCCACAAAGTGAGCAACTGAGATCTCCTGCCAAAAACTGGTGAGAAACTGGGGCCTTCTACCAACAGCCACATGAGTGAGCCATGTTAGAAGTGAATCTTCCAGCCCCACTCAAGCCTTCAGATGACTGCAGCTTCAGCCAATATAATGAGTACTATCTCATTGAGACTCAAGCCAAAACCATCCAGCTAAATTCCTCCTAGATTTCTGACCCACAGAAACTGTATGATATAATCGGGACTTCCGTGGCGATCCAGAGGTTAAGACTCCGTGCTACCACTGCCGGAGGCGTGGGTTTGATCCCTGGTCAGAGAACTAACAGCCCACACGCTGCGCATGGCACGGCCAAAAAATAAAAATAAATTAAAAAATAAATATTTAATATCATTTTAAGTCACTAAATTTTTTTAATTTTTATTTATTTTTTGGCTGCGTTGGGTCTCCACTGCTGCACGCGGGCTTTCTCTAGTTGCAGTGAGCAGGGCCTACTCTTCATTGCGGTGCCTGGGCTTCTCATTGAGGTGGCTTCTCTTGTTGCGAAGCATGGGCTCTAGGCGCATGGGCTTCAGTAGTTGCCGCACGCGGGCTCAGTAGTTGTGGCTCACGGGCTCTAGAGCACAGTCTCAGTAGTTGTGGCGCACGGGCTTAGCCGCTCTGCAACATGTGGGATTTTCCCAGACCAGGGATCAAACCCGTGTCCCCTGCATTGGCAGGTGGATTCTTAACCACTGTGCCACCAGGGAAGTCCTAAGTCATTAAATTTTGAGGCAATTTGTTACACAGCCAACAGAAAATACCCTTATCTATCTATCTACACACACATACATACTTTTTTTAACCTTTTATTTCTGGTGCCATATACATATATTGCCTATTTTCAAAAGTAACTAGCTTTAAAAACCTCTTTGCCAAATGTAGTTTTCTCACTCAAATTATACTAGCTTCTCTGAATTAAAAGAGCTCACTTTTGGAAATGTTCTCTGTTAAAGACCCCCCCCCCCCAATATAGTTAAGTGCTACAAACTGGAACTTTTTTTAAAAATTTATTTATTTTTGGCTGCGTTGGGTCTTCGTTGCTGCGCACGGGCTTTCTCTAGTTGTGGAGAGCGGGGTCTACTCTTCGTTGCGGTGCGCAGGCTTCTCATTGCGGTGGCTTCTCTTGCTGCAGAGCACGGACTCTAGGCATGCGGGCTTCAGTAGTTGTGGCTCGCGGGCTCTAGAGCGCAGCCTCAGTAGTTGCAGCGCACAGGCTTAGCTGCTCCGCGGCATGTGGGATCTTCCCAGACCAGGGATCGAACCCATGTCCCCTGCACTGGCAGGTGGATTCTATTTTTTTATTTTTATTTTTTTATTTTTGGCTGTGTTGGGTCTTCGTTTCTGTGCGAGGGCTTTCTCTAGTTGCGGCAAGCGAGGGCCACTCTTCATCGCGGTGCGCGGGCCTCTTCACTATCGCGGCCTCTCTTGTTGCGGAGCACAGGCTCCAGACGCGCAGGCTCAGTAGCTGTGGCTCACGGGCCTAGTTGCTCCGCGGCATGTGGGATCTTCCCAGACCAGGGCTCGAACCCGTGTCCCCTGCATTGGCAGGCAGATTCTCAACCACTGTGCCACCAGGGAAGCCCCGGCAGGTGGATTCTTAACCACTGTGCCACCAGGGAAGCCCCCCGAACTGTTACTCTTTTTGACTTTACTGGAAATATCCTCTTAAGGGAATATTAAGATCCTAGGCATGCTACAATTTATCAGGTGGTATTAATAAATTAATGCAATCATGCCAACTGTTGTGTATTATAACTGACTTCAAATGCAATCTCACTGGTTATAAAGGAGCTTGCCAGCATCTCAAGGCTCAGCTTTCATCCCAGAATGAAAACATGGAGTGAAGAACTTATGTGCAACCACATATAGAGAGCATGTTACTATCCAAGATTTATTATTATTTTTTAACCAAGCTTTACAGTAATAGATCAGTTGTGTTCCTCAAATTAGTCTTAAAAGATTTTCCTCAGATTTAACATCAACCTAGCAACTATTCTCCCTCCATGAACTAACAAAGGAGAGAAATGAATGGAAATAAAATAAAACGAAACCAACTTTTAAGGAACATGTCAGAAAATATTGTTGTGATGAAAAATTATAAATAAAATCTTTTATGAAGTGCACTTAATAAAACTGGCTTGTGACGTGTGTCACAAGAGTTCAGATTAAATCAATAATTTGAGGAATGAGAGCAGGGAATCTTAGTAAATGGTTATGCCTACATATACTAGTAACTTAGTTACTAGTTCAACTGTTTGATACATGGGTCATATTAACTCAAAACTGTTAAGTGTTAAATAGCTGTTATTTACTAGCTGTATGACCTTGAACAAGTTTACCTCTCTGTCTCTGTAAAATGAGACAACAGTTCCTAGAACATAAGTTGGCTATACTGAGTAAACTGGGTAATTCATAAGCATAAAAGCACACAGTAAGCAGTCAAAAAATGGTACTCAGTAGTATTATTAGTTATTGATGTATATTTGGAGAGTAATATTCAGAAATATTCTGACTTCCTTAAGTCTAACTTTATGAGTAAAGTGATCAGGTGAAAAATAGTCAATAGGGGAAAATGCACCAAAAGAGAAGAGCATGTAAAATATCCGAGATTTTAAAGCTTACTAAATTCAACAATATACACGTCTGATGTGCTCATCAAATGTTAAGTCATATATGATAATGACCACCTACTTCAACATTCTCGAACTCTCCAGAAGTTCATGGACTTTATAAAGAACTTGAAAATATATAAAGCTATGATTTGATCAAGAGGCTGGCAAAAGTACGTAACAATTCTGTAAGTCAGCAAAACACCAGAACAAAAAGAGCAAAAATAAAAAGGGAAGGCTGTTTTTGCTGTTGTTTTCTAACTACATTAGTAAATTGGCTTAAAAACGGCTTTGGATAAAATATTTTTAAAAGGCTGAAGACAGACAGAGGTACAAATAATCAATTAAAAGTCATTAATGTATTCACACAGCCACTGATAAATCCTTACCACCATAAAATCGAAGCATACAGCCAAGGTCAGGATTTGCCGCCTCCTCCTGTATGCGCACAGGGTCATCAAACCCCAGCCCGGACAAGTAATCATAAACAATCTGAAGAGGTCGTTCAGTAGGTTCCAGTCTCCTGCTTACACAATTCAAAAGAAAAATATTTGGTAAGTAATAAACACACTTCGTTTGATTTTTAAAATCTTTTAATATGCTCTAGATTTTTACTTCTATATCAAGATTTTTCTCTAATATCACATGATACAACTAATCTAAACAAGCAGTGCTCAAAGTTTTTGGTCTCGGGATCCCTCTATAGTTTTTGAGGCCCCCAGAGAGCTTTTGTTTACACGGGGTGTATCTATTGACATTTACTGAATGAGAAACTAAACTTAAGAATTTCTAAATATTTATTTATTCATTTTAAAATAACAACAATAAACACATTACATGTTGACAAATATTTTTTGAAAACTACATTTTCAGAATAAAACAAATTTAGTGAGAAGACTTGCATTGTTTTGCATTTTATAAATCTCTTTAACAGCTGGTTTAATAGAAGACAGCTAGATTCTCAGATACGTAGCCTCTAGAAAACTCCATTGTATACTTATGAGACTGAAAGTGAAAAAGAAAATTAATATCTCATTATTATTATGAAAGAGTTTTGACCTCATGCACCTCTTCAAAAAGTCTTGGAGACCCCCAGAGGGCCCTTTGAGAACCTCTGGTTCAAACTTAAAGGCATCGAATTGAAATTATGAGATATAAAAGATGGTACCTGGCCATAACTGATTTCACATAAGCTGCAACACAATTATAAATGGAGACTTTGGGTTGCTGACTATATCCTATATATTTCCTCTGGCTTCACAGATGATTTTTCCATAAAAACTAGGAATTCCCCAGAAATCATTAGATTACATGGCTCTGACTGAAAGCTAGGTAAAACCAGAATGTTAGTAATCACCTGTGGCTTCTGGTGACACTGCATATTTTAAAATTACACAGACTTAAGGCGGCTCATTTACAATTCTTTTATCAGAAAGCAAACAGTCATAAATACAGCAGCTAAGAGCATGAGCTCCACAAGTCAGACTGCCTGGGCTTGAGTCTCACTTCTGCCACTTATCAACTGCATGTGTGCCCCTAGACAAGTTATTTACCCTCATTGTCTCAAATTCCTCACCAGTATAATGGGTAGTGCCTAACTCACAGGGTTGCTATTAGAAGTATTTATTTATTTGTTTACAAGAAGATATCACATAGTATATAAAGTGCTTAGCAAATTATTTGGCATGTAGTAGTGTTCAATAATGTACTGACGTTATTCAAAAAATTCTTAGGAATGGAATAAATTTTAATTAGAATAAAAATAAAATGTCTCCCCTATCTGAAACAACAACCAAAAAACAAGTATAGGAAAGCCTGTATGTTTAAAAGATCTTGAAGAACATTATTCATATCCTAAAAGGATTCTGTTTAGAAAACTTAAGTCTTGTATTAACCAGAAGAAACACGATAAACCTTCCATCATGGCAAAAAGACATGAAGGAACTCTGTGTTTTGTGGTTAAAGAACTAGAAAATACTGGTTGGCAATATGCTTTAATTTAAAAAAACATGAAATGGGAATACTAGAAAGTGGAATATAAACAACTGTAAAAAAAAAAATGGTAATTTAGGAATGGAAATCATATTGATGAGTACAGAAAGTAAAAAATAAAAATAGGGACTTCCCTGGTGGTCCAGTGGCTAAGACTCCACGCTCCCAATGCAGGGGGCCAGGGCTCGATCCCTGGTCAGGGAACTAGATCTCACATGCCGCAACTAAGACCCAACACAGCCAAATAAATAAACATTTTTTTAAAAATCTAAAATAAATAAATAAATAAATAAAAATAAAAGTAAAACCACTACCTGGCCCCTCCTGACTGTTCAGTTCTGACTTTCAGTTTCCATCAACTCAGAACTGCTACATGGGGAATGACCAAAGAACTAAAAGCCTACAAAGACCAATAAATATTGAATTTAATAGAAATGAAAAATAAACTTTTCAGAATAAAAGTATCAGTTACAATTACTCTCTAGTCAAATAAAATAAAAATCCACAAAGGGCTGTGACAATATTAGGCACCTTCCCAGTACAATGGTAGAATTCTTCTAAGAAGGATGCATTTTAAGAGAGACTTCTAATAAACTATATCCTGGACGGGTCAGTTAGCCATGTAAGAGGAAGACTGACTGAAGGATTAACTTGAAGACAAGGTGACCAAGGGCATAAAGAGCTCTCTCTACCTTCCAATGTCAAGAAGGATTAGACTTCCTCTATCTAGATTGCTCCAAAGAATAGGACTAGGACCAAGGAGAAGTTGCACAGGTAGACTTGATTAAAAAATGAGGAAGAAAAAAAAAAAAAAAATGAGGAAGAACCTTAATGATTAGAGATGCCCAATAATGAAACAGACTACCTCTCAAAATAGCTCACAGAGAGCTAGAGAGCCCTCTGTCACGGACACTTTAGAAGAGTTTCCTCTAAGAATCAAGTTGGGCCAGATGATCTTTAGGGTCTTTTAAAACTCAGGGCTCTTTCAGGTATTTAAGACACCTTGCTAATATAATACAAATTCTACCTGAACGCTGCTATTATTTTTGGATACAGAGTTCAATGTATTTAAATATAATTCCATATAATGATCACATATCCAAGACCAAGAAATATTATTAGTACTTTCAGGCTAAAGCTCACTAACTCAATTTTCCTATTTCTCTCTGGAAAACCAGGAGAAATGGAAATATCCTAATTCTGACATATTTTACCTGATCAAATTTCCTGGTCTAAAAAGGCTCTGTAGATTTTGGAAACCCTCTTTATATACTTCCACCTAAAGAAAGTATTTTCCCTGGTGGGAGGGGAAAAAAAAATCAAAAGAATCTCAACATCTGCTCTTATTAATTCAGCATAAATGAGCAAACAAGAAATAGTTCAAGAACTGCAAAAACAAGTAAAACGAGGGACTAATTCCATTTACTCATTAAACTCATCTGCTTAAGAGAGTAGAGAGTATGGGGGAGGGAAATGCTGTAATATGCTTACGGATCAATTTTGTGTTTCAAAGTTCCAAAAGTTTAACAGGCTGCTAATTAGCTGCGTGTTAAATCTCTCACAAATCAAAGGAAATATATATACTGCAAAACAGGTGTAGGAGAGAGTATGTTAGCAAAGAAAGGTTCCATTCAGCATTTGAAATACTTCCACTAGGGCTTTAAGAAGAGACAATATGACTATTGTTAACAGTTTTAGTTTACTTCTAATGCTTCAAGGAGCTACAATAGTCCTTGTAAATCTGAATATATGTGCATATGGTTATTTTTCTCGAAACCAGCCAACCAATACAGTAATGCTATCAACAGTGTTTGTAGCTCTTAGCCAATCTGAACAGCGTCCACAGTTAAGTTAGAGGTAAGAGAAGAGTACATTTCATTCCAGGTATCATTTCACAAGAATTCCAGTTAATAGTGGGAGGCAAAAGTATACATTATTAAAACCCAACATATTGTATCCAAGACCTTAACAAAGCAGAGCAGCATTCTCTACATCAAAGTCAGGTTAAAACTCAATCTCTGGCCATCTATAAAGGTAAAATCTGCAAAATTTTAAGACCGACAATACAGATCATGATACAAACAACAAGGATACTCTGATGAATGTTTACCCCATACCTGACACTATGCTGGGAAGTATCTCACATTTTACAAAACTGGGAAATAAGAAAAATGAGGTTCAGAGTCACACAATTAGTACATATGGCATCAGGGTTTGAACCTGTGTCGGTTTCCTTACAAAGCCTAGCCTCCTTTAGGGAAACAATATTATATTCTAAATGTAGATAAAAAATTTATGCAGAAGAGAGCTAAAAGCACTTCATATGTTAACTTACATCAAGAAACATAAAAAGTTATGTTTTAAAATTACTGTACGTCATTAGTCTAATACATCATCATTTGAAAGATATACTATCTCCATGCATCACTGTTGTATAAGAGTCTTTCTAGCCTTCGTAGTCCCTGGTTCCTGTGGGGTAGATTCTAAATCCTCAGAGTTTCCTGAGTAATGGGAGTGTCTTAGTCATTCATGAGCCCCTTGGATCACCCCTCGGTTTATGCTAAGAAATGAGCTGACTCAGGATGGGGGCTGGTCACCAGAAAGACCAACCACGTAAAGAGAGGGCTGGGGCTTGGAGTGAGCCCGACCTTGGGGGAGGGGAGGGCTGGAGATTTGAGTTCAAGCACCTGATCAATGATTAAATCAATCAAGCCTACCCTATACTACCTCAATAAAAACTCTGTACTGAAGCTTCCCGATGGATGAACACACTAATGTGCTGGGAGGGTAACAGGATGCTCCCAGACCTCGCCCTATGTGTGTCTTCATTTGGCTGGTCCTGATTTGTATCCTTTATACGAAAATTGTCATCTTAAATATTGCTTTCTTGTGTTCTGTGATACATTCTAGTGAATTACTGAACCTGAAGGGGTCATGGGAGCCCCCTAAATTTTTATCCAGTTGGCCAGAAGTGCAACCAGAGTGTAAAGTCAGGGCGGTCTTGTTGGAGATCAGGCCCTTTAACTTGTTTTTTGTTTGTTTTAATTTTTATTTTATATTGGAGTATAGCTGATTAACAACGTTGTGTTAAGTTTCAGGTGTAATGTCCTTTAACTTGTGAAGGAAGTTTGTGCAAACTCTGCGTGGTTAGTGTCAGAACTGTACTGCAGTAAACCAGATGGCATTGTAATAACCATTAAGAAAGAAAAAACACTGCCAATTAGACTATGACCTTCCAACAACTGTAAGATACACACTGATTTTAGAAGTATTAAAATGTAAAAACGAAACAAAGTTTTAATAAAAACAAATTACTTAATGTGTAACACATTCTTTTAAAGCTTTAAAATAGTACAGAAATATGAAACACAAAACAAAAATAATCTCCTTTTTCCTTCCTCAGGGTTAATCAGCTCAGTATGTATCCTGAAACAGGGCTTTTCATTCCACTTTTACAATATCAAGATATGGTAAACAAAACTTTCCTGACTTGTTAAGAGGTCACCCAGCAAGTCAGTGATAGTAAAGGAATTAGAACTCAGGATCTCAAATCCTGAGGGCATAATTTTCTGTTAGATATATTTTATTGATTCTTAGCTTATCTTAAAAGATAGTGTATCAACCACAGAAATCTTAGTCATTTTGATGACTGAAAATAAAAGTAAAACTATGACCATGAGCCAAAGGGCACTTCATTTCACATGTGATATTTTTACAACTTTTCAAAGAGAAGGCAATGATTACACTAAGCTTCACTACTGAGTCATCTGTCACTTAAACAGTCCAATAAAACAGACAGACCAAATAGTATCATGTAAAGGGCACTGGACTGGGAGACAGGATACTTGTGTTCCAACTAGAGCACAAGCACCAGGCAGCTAGCTGCAGGAATGTGCTTTGGACCTGACCTCTCCAGGCCTCTGTTGCACATCCATAAAACGAAAGAAAATGGTTTCAGTGATTCCCATGGGGAAGTTACTGGCCTTTTAGGCAGGACAATTCTTTGCTGTACAAGATGGTCCCACACATTGAGGACATTAAGGCTCCCTGTCCTGAATGCTGACCCTAGATGCTGGTAACCCTCCCCTGTAGTTGTGATAATCAAAAGCCCTGCCCCCACACGTATTTCCGGATGGAAAGGGCAGTGGATGGTGAGGCTGGTAGGTTAGGTTCATTTTACTAGTAGGCAGCGGTCCCCAGCCTTTTTGGCACCAGGGGCCGGTTTCGTGGAAGACAATTCTTCTACGGTCCGGTGGCGGGGAGGCTGGTGGGGAGCGGCAGGAGGCGGTTCAGGTGGTAATGCGAGCAGTGGTGAGCAGCAGATGAAGCTTCACTCGCGCACTGCTCACCTCCTGCTGTGCGGCCCAGTTCCAGGGGTTGAAGACCCCTGCCAGCAGATATCTGTCTCAGGTTCCTTCAAGTGCTAAAAGTCTATAAACTAGTAATCCCTCCGTTAAATTCAAGTGACAAGTCCATGATTAAAAAAGAGTGAGGAAAGAAGGAAGTCATGGATGATTTAGGAAAAACATGGGGTAATTTTAGTGCCAGTAATCCCATTTCTAGGATGTAGTTCACGGAAATCAACAACGTAAAGAGTCATGGGCAAAGGTTTAGTCATCACACTACTTCTAAGTGTTGAATGACTTGAAACAACCCAAACAGGTAATACTTAATGAGAACTTACCAGGTCCAGGCATCATTTTAAGTAGTTTACTTCCTTGCTCCTCAAAGTGTAGCACATCACTTAGGAGCTTAATAGAAATATAGACCCACAGGCCCCACCCCAGAGCCAATGAATCAGAATCTGCATTTTAACAAGCTCCCCAGCTGGACATTAGAGTTTAAGAAGCGTTACAAGTATTAATTCATTTAATCTTCATAACATGTATAATCTATTTAACCCTCATGATAACTCTATAATGTAAATATTATCATCCTCCATTGTACAGATTAGTAAACTGAGGACAAAGCGTTAGGCAACTTGCAAAGTAACAGAGCCAATTTGAACACACACGCTCTCAATCCAGAATCCAAGCTCTACACCATTTCTGCATATAATGTCTCAAATTTTAAACAAGTTATAGTATATGCATAAAATAGAATATTCTGTAGTTATTAAAACTGGTATCTAAGGAATTTTTAATGACACAAGGAAATTAATTGAAGTAAGCAGTAAATAAAATTGAATATATGGTGTGGGTCCAAATACGTAATTTTAAAAAATTACACACACACACTCATTTTGAAAAAGATCTGGAAAAAAAATGTCAGCATGGCGGGGGAAGGGGGAGGTAATATATGGGATCTGGTGTCAGAATGCCAGAGTTCAAATTCCAGCTCTACACTTACCAGCCGAGTGATTCTAGGTGAGATGATTAACTCTTTTAAGACTCATTTTCCTCATCTATAAAATGGGGAAAGTATTTACCTCACAAGATTGTTATGAGGATTAAGTGAGATAATCTACAAAAAGCACAAGCAATAAAAATTATTTCTCTTTATACTTTTTCATTTTTCCAAAATTTCTACAATGAACATAAATCACACTTCATTAAGCAGCAAAAAATGTTATTAAAAAAAGATATTGCATTAGACTGTCAACTATCTTATGAAGGGCTATTACAAAGAAAGTACCTATTCTTCTGATGCGATAAACATAAGACTGAACTCAAGCAATTAACCATTGAGTAAGACGTCTAAAAAAGATATTTAAACAATTATGATTAAATAGTGAAACTGAGTAAGGCACACTGTGCCAGTTCCCCTCCGGGAGGGCCTTTACTTGGAAGGAAGTCCGCCATCTATCATGAATGATGTCAACATTCCAACTGCTTGGCAGTACCTGCCTGGCCTTGAACAGGTTACCGGACCTCTCGAAGAGCCTCAATTTTCCTCATTGCAAAGGAATAACCCTACCTCTCTTAGAGTTACTGTGAGGATTTAATGAGAAAATGTGCGTAAAGCAGTAAGCCCGTTAACTAGCCAAAGAAAACACTTAATGTTAGCTAAAATCTATCATCATCATTTCTTTGGCTGGCTGAGGCTTCTTGAGCTCCTACTCCAGCAATGAAAAGATATTCGGATCTCAAATAATGTATGATCGCACTTCTATGTGGAATTTAAAAACACAACAAACTAGTGAATGTAACAAAAAAGAAGCAGCCTTGCAAATATAGAGAACAAACTAGGGGCTACCAGTGGGGGGTGAAGGAGCAACACAGCGGGAAGGGGGGGGAGTGGGAGGCACAGACTACTGGGTGTCAGACAGGCTACAAGGATGTAGTGTATAGCACAGGGGATATAGCCAATATTTTATAATAAGTGCAAATGGAGTATAACCTTTAAAAATTGTACAAATTTTTTTTAATTTTTTAAAAAAGAAAATATATTCATATCTTCAAACCACAGTTCAACAGTGTTTTCATTATTTTGTAATCAATCATGTTTTCGAAGAGCTATTTCATTACAAAATTATCAAGGCTACAGGACTAAAAAGAGACAAACTCCATTGTAAGTACAGTTTAGATTCACAAAAGTAAATTGTGTCACATTTGGATTCTTAACTAACTACACAACTAGTAGTAGCAAGCCAATTCAAGTGGGGTTTTCTCCACTTTTCTAGTATTTTTGTATATACGCACATTGGTATACAGATGAGTTAAGTCTTAGGTTTAAATACTTGAACTCCGTCAATCACTACCAGCTATAATGTAGGTCAAGGCTTTCCACCTGATAAAATTAGATCAGAATCAGTGTTAAGATTTAGAAAAGCCTAAGGATCACCCAGTCTGATCCTTTCATTTTACAAATGGATTTAGGAAATGTAGTTAACTGGTGAACAAGGAAAACATTCAAGTGCTAATCTACTTTTTCAGGAATTAGTCCAAATCCTAAAGGAACACATAATAAACCCCAGTTTAGACTTTAAAATGATATCAATGTTTAGCTCAGCTAAATGTGTTACTATCGTTGCCACATTTTTAGGTGTAAGTGGGAGCCTCCTTTCTCACTTTCAACAGTACTGAATCCACAGTTGTGAATTCTGTTTTGAGACATTTATTTATTACAGGGAAAGGGGAGGAGAGAAAGTCAATGGTCAGGCACTTAAGGAACTCTTATTCGAGGTCTAACTCAAAGAACTAATAGTTTTTTTTTTAAAAAGCTGAATAAAAGAGTTCATACGCACAGTATAAGACTACTATGAGACTACTTTTTCTTCACGTTTATATAAAAGATTTTAAAGAAAACACAAATGGCTTTTAAACCTATGAAAATATGTTCAACCTAACTCATTAACATAAATGAAAATTAAAACAAAATAACAAAATTCCTATCAGATTTGCAAAATTCTAAGTCATCAGGCTTGAAAAAAGATTTGTCCTTGGAATGTTGAATTTATGATTCTCTAAAAACTGTTGACAATCATTTCTATTCACAATCAAGTATGTGCTCGTGCATGAGGATGTGTCTGTATATGTAAAATTTAACATATTCTGGAGAAAGTAAGGGGGAAATAGGTATACTTTTATATTATTCATCAAAGTATAAGTTCTATGAAGAGGAATTTGACAAAATCTATCAAAATTAAACATGCACATACCCTCTGAGCCAGCAATTCCACTTCTAGGACTTTACCCTACAGATGACTTCCACATGGGAGAAATATCACAGGTACAAGGATATTAATTGCAGCAGTACTTGTAGTAAAAAACTGGTAACAACCTACATGTCCATTAATAGGAGACCAGCTAAAATTGTGGTAGATTCATAAAATGAAATACTATTTAGCCATTAAATAAGTGAAAATTATATAAATATTAATATGGAAAGATTTCTAAGAGATATTAAGTTGACATGTTGCATGTAGCACCATTAGTTTTTAAAATTTATATACAAATAATGACACATACTCATGCATGACCATAAGTACTTCTCATTCTATTTCCTTTTATACATTTCTATTTCATTCTGTTTATATGTATTACTTAAAAACTTTAAAAATATTTCTTTTGGGCTTCCCTGGCAGCGCAGTGGTTAAGAATCCGCCTGCCAATTCAGGGGACACGGGTTCGTGCCCTGGTCCGGGAGGACCCCACATGCCACAGAGCAACTAAGCCCGCAAGCCACAACTACTGAGCCCGCACTCTAGAGCCCGTGAGTCACAACCACTGAGCCTGCGAGCCACAACTACTGAAGCCCACGTGCCTACAGCCCGTGCTCCACAACAAGAGAAGCCACTGCAATGAGAAGCCCGTGCACCGCAACGAAGAGTAGCCCCCACTCACCGCAACTAGAGAAAGCCCGCGCACAGCAACGAAGACCCAATGCAGCCAAAAATAAATAAATTTAATTTTAAAAAACTTTAAAAAAATATTTATTTTAAATTTAGATATCCGACCTATGATATAATCCAAATGAAGTAACTATCAAATTTTCCTTCACTGACAGTTTTTAAATTCAAGAATCCTAATGTCAGCATTCCAAGGACAAATCTTTTTCCAAGCCTAGTGACCCCATAACCATCATCAGCTCCAGCACGAATAAAATCCTAAAGCCCACTTCCAAGCAGAAACACATGTGACTTATACTGCAGGAGAATTAGTGGTAAAACTCTGACCTCACCTGACCAGGTCTCCATGAAGCTGCAAATAAAGACGTTCCCTTCCCTCTCCAGCACAAATTTCTGACGTTGGCGTGTCTACTGTGCAAAGGACAAGATGTAAGTCGGAGGAGGAGGAGGCAGCGGAGGAGGCGCTGACTGCAGTGGCCGTGGCGGTGTCTGCTCCGTACAGGTAAACACAGCCTCTCTTCACATCTTCTCTCAGCCAGTCTCTCTCTCGAGAGCCAAACCTACTTCTCCTATTCAGACAATGTCTGCTCCCATTGCGTTTCATAGTTCTCTAAAAACGTCAGGAAAAAGAAATCATTAGCTCAAATATCTGACTGAATTAGACACATTCAGTCCTCAGCCCGCCTTTCCACTCCGTAGTCACCAATACTTGACTCAGTACCGCCTCCTCTCACAGAGCCTTCTGCACCTGCCATGCCCATCCCTAAACTGAAAAATTTCATTCTCTTTACTGCTAGCTGTTCATGTCTCTGTCCATCATCTTTTTTTTTTTTCTATTTTTAATTTTTTTACTTTTTTATTTTTGGCTGCGTCAGGTCTTAGTGGCGGCACACGGGAACTTCATTGCGGTGTGCGGGTTTTCTTTCTCTAATTGTGGCGCACAGGCTTCAGGGCACGTGGGCTCTGTAGTTTGAGGCGCACGGGCTTAGTTGCCTCGCGGCATGTGGGATCTTAATTCCCCAACCAGGGATCAAAACCCATGTGCCCTGCATTGTAAGGCCGATTCTTCCCCACCAGGGAAGTCCCTGTCAGTCATCTTCTGACCTTTTTTTTTCTTCATGTTTTCAGAAAAATGTCAAGAACAACAGTAGTGTACCTACTACCTAATTTTCACAAACTTTAATATTTTGCCATATTTAGTTCAGATCATGATTCTAAAGAACATACATACGATATATCCTTACATATATAGCTAAAGCCACCTACCTAAAAAAATCCCATTCCCCTCCCTCTCTCCCCAGAAATAAACACTCTACTATAGTGTTTGTCATCCCATGCATTTTTTTTTTAATTTCTGATTTTTATTGATTGATTGATTGATTTTTGGCTGTGTTGGGTCTTCGTTGCTGAGCATGGGCCTTCTCTAGTTGTGGCGAGCGGGGGCTGCTCTTCGTTGCGGTACATGGGCTTCTCATTGCGGTGGCTTCTCTTGTTGCCAAGCACAGGCTCTAGGTGAGTGGGCTTCAGTAGTTGTGGCATGTGGGCTCAGTAGTTGTGGCTCACGGGCTTAGTTGCTCCACAGCATGTGGGATCTTCCGAGACCAGGGCTCAAATCCGTGTCCCCTGCGTTGGCAGGTGGATTCTTAACCAATGTGCCACCAGGAAAGTCCTCCCATGCATTTTTTATGTTTGCCATATACGTATATATCCATAAACTCTATATTGTTTTACATGATTTAAAACTTTATCTAAAACCTAACATACTTATGTTTCACCCTGTAATTTTTTTTCTTTGATTCAACATTGGTTTAGAGATATATCTATGATTAATACACCCTGCTCATTCTTTTGAATAATATTCCATTATACGAATACACTGAAATTTATCCATTCTCCTGCTGAGGGCATTTAGTTTGTTTCTAATTTTTCACTGTTGGAAACAATGCTGCGATAAACATTTCTGTATGTCTCCATATGCAAACTGAAAGTTTCTCTAGGGTCCTAGTCCTCTGCCTCATATCCCAAATAAGGAATTACAGAATCAACACAATACTGCACAAATATTCTTTCCATTATCTTCATGTTTCAAAAAAAAAAATTACTGTTGCATTTGATAACTTAGGTATGCATATACATTGTGAAGTCACATTATCTCAAAGCAAAAACAACTGCTACAGTAATATAACGTTTCTAAAGATCAATATTTACCTGCTCTATTTTTTTTTAAATGGGCGATTTCTATTCCCATTAATAAAAAACTAATTTCCACAAACAATTACACTGACACACCTCTCCAGGGCCATTCCCCACTGTATTTCACTCTGTTTGTCATATCCAACTCCCCAAACACACCAACTATTCCACAATTCTGTGACTTGCCTGAAATGTCCTTCTCCATCTTGTCCATCTGAATATTCTTCAAAATTACTCAAATGTCACCCTCTCTGTGGAGCTTTCCATGTCTCCCATCCCTGCTTTCTCCTCCTAATTAAAAAGAATTAATAACTCTACACTCTCCTCCACAGAACTTCTTCACCTTAAACATACTTCCATTACCATGTAAATCACAATGAGCTTTTAATTATTTATTTGGTATTTCTTCTTCTCTTAAACACTGAGAACCTATTACAGTACCTTAGCACCTGGGTGGCCCAGAGATGCATGCAGAACTCAGTGATGTCACAGACATTTATTCCCAGTCTGTACTTTAGCCTAATTAGGTTTAGTAAGAAGTTGAACAAACTTGGGGAAAAAAATCTCCATTTTTATAGGAAACCCTATCATCTTTCCTCTGTATCAGCCACAAAGTAAATAAAATACTTTTGCTTCTATTCCTCACTGGAAAACAGAAATATCTATAAATAAAGCAAATATTATTTTTGTAATTACTGAGATTAAATATTTGAGGATAACTGTAGCGCCTAAAATTAAATCTCTGAAGATGATAAAGAAAGGGGAAGGAAAAGTTAGAAGGTATTCCCCACATGGAGAGAAAGAAAAACAAGAAATCGAGAATGGCTTCATTGTTTAAATTTATGATAATACGTGAATCGATCATTTTACAGATCTTAGGGATTTGAGTATAGCTAATCAAAACCATGAGGATTATTACTGATTCTAACTTTAGGTAAGTAGGATAAACCCCTGCTACAAGTGGGAACTAGGTGTCTTTCTTCTCATCAAGAGCATTTTCTCAAAGCTGAACATCTCAGAATTAACAAAGGGCTTTTGAGCACTTATTTTATAAACACAGGGACAATCATATTTGCACCACTAAATAATCTTAACCACTGCATAATTAGACAGTGATTTTAAATATTCCTTATTTTTTAATCTTCGGTAAAGATCAACTGAACCATCTGAAAACAGTATTCTATATGGTGCAGTAACATTTATACAAAGAAGCTCTGCATTCTGCAGTCGGTGGAGAGAAATTTTGCTTACTGCTATTAAGAGAGGGCCAGTGGACACCACTCCACACATCCACCAAAAAACTTCTTTAAAAAACTTTTTAAGGTCAAATAATATCCCACTAACCTTCTCAATCTTAGAAAAGTCAAGGCAGACCCCAGGAAGTATTACATTAGTTCATCCATGATTTCTCTTCTGTGAGGATTTTTAACAGTCATTTTTTAATGTGTATATCTATTTCCCTTAAGACTATAGATAAAGTCTTTAAGAACTTTACACTGTTGAAACCCATGTGTTGTTGGTCAAAGAATGTATCTCCTGTTTATATGATATATTCCACTCCATGAAAATAAACTGCTGAGTTAAAACTTCAGTACATATCATTCTCTTAAACCTGTCCAATGGGCATTTAAAGGCCTAGATACCAAGCAAGCATAGCCTTCTGGCAACAATCTAGATGGACTGTTTAGCTATCATTAGTTACTGCTGAATTACCTAGTGCTTCCTTCTCCACTGCCTAAACCATCAGGTAAATGTTGGAAAGGTCACTTCTGTCCTCTGAGATGCTTGAAGCTTTTAGAATCACTATTCCACTGGAATTGCTAGATGGAGAACACTTTATTTCCTCCCTTTACTCTTATGTAAGAACTACTGACAAGTTTCTCTAAAAGGCAACATAACTATAATCATCCTCACATCAAACAAATGTATAAAGAGCACATTTAAGACTTAAAGATATTTCTAGAAAGCTGAAATCTTCAGAGTAAGCCATGATTTAAGTACCCACTTCAGTTTTACACTTTTAACCCTCTAAAAATGAGGGCTCTGATCAGTTCAAAGGTGATAAACTATTAAACGCCCAATGAACTAACTCTCAGGTATGCATGGTAGAACAGGATCTACTGAAGTAACTCTTCATACTCAGTGAGTTCTACTAGACTGTGAAATATCCTAAAGTAGGAGATATGTTCCTGCATTCAAAACTTTAGAATATGGGCTCATCTCTAGGAATATACATGCTAAAGGGGTGGATGAGACAAAGAGGGGAAGAATATTTCAGTTCATTGAAGTCTTTTTGGTAGTAATTGATTTTAAAAGCCATACACACAAATTATGTTGATAAAAACCTGAAACTATTATTGAAAAAACACGTCTCACAGAATCCACTGACTAGATTAATTATAACTTCATTTCTTCTACAGACTGAGTAAAAAAAAAAGAAAAAAAACTCTCCAAATTTCCAAACATCTGGAAATTTCTGCTTCAAGGATACTCCCAATAATCTTAAAGAATATTAAAAATCTCATACTTATATTCCAACTACAGTTATAAAGGACTATATTCTAAATAGCAATTTGCTGTGGAGAAAAGGGAACCCTCTTGCACTGTTGGTGGGAATGTAAATTGATACAGCCACTATGGAGAACAGTATGGAGGTTCCTTAAAAAACTAAAAATAGAACTACCATACGACCCAGCAATCCCACTACTGGGCATATACCCTGAGAAAACCATAATTCAAAAAGAGTCATGTACCAAAATGTTCATTGCAGCTCTATTTACAATAGCCAGGACATGGAAGCAACCAAAGTGTCCATCAACAGATGAATGGATAAAGAAGATGTGGCACATATATACAATGGAATATTACTCAGCCATAAAAAGGAACGAAACTGAGTTATCTGTAGTGAGGTGGATGGACCTAGAGACTGTCATACAGAGTGAAGTAAGTCAGAAAGAGAAAAACAAATACCGTATGCTAACACATATATATGGAATCTAAAAAAAAAGAAAATGGTCAGAAGAACCTACGGGCAAGACGGGAATAAAGATGCAGACCTACTAGGGAATGGACTTGAGGATACGGGGAGGGGGGAAGGGTAAGCTGGGACAAAGTGAGAGAGTGGCATGGACATATATACACTACCAAACGTAAAATAGATAGCTAGTGGGAAGCAGCTGCATAGCACAGAGAGATCAGCTCGGTGCTTTGTGACCACCTAGAGGGGTGGGATAGGGAGGGTAGGAGGGAGGGAGATGCAAGAGGGAAGAGATATGGGGACATATGTATAACTGATTCACTTTGTTATAAAGCAGAAACTGACACACCATTGTAAAGCAATTATACTCTAATAAAGATGTTTAAATAAATAAATAAATAGCAATTTGCTAAATAAATCTGGGGGCAGATTTTGAATCAAATTTTCCAGTATGCCATACGGTGGACCTAGATCTAACCTGGCTAAAGTTACACCAGTTTAGCTATATTAGCCTTTTTAAGAAGATCTATACTCTTTGACAATAATGATGTTCATGATTTGGTATTAAGTATAAAAGAGTTACAAAAAAAGAATGGTAAGCCTTTTTCAAAGGGTTTTCAGAAAAGAACATGTAGGAGACTATGGCTTTCTTCCCCATTCTGAAAGTCTTCTACTTAAATATTCCTTTCCAGTTTCACCTGACGCAAAATTCAACCACTCAGCTACTGAAGGGAACTTCTGTCTGTAGAACACACCGCACCTATTCTTCATAGCCTATCCCATTTATTTGCAAGGATGCAAAGGTCTAAGACACTGTTAGCCTCCCACATCACCAGCTCAGCACTATAATCAAGATCAATTTCTGGACTCTTTCTAATGGTCCCCAGATTGGAACCCCACGGAACCAGTGGTAGGTTGGACCACTTCCTGGAAGTGTAGGAAGGTCGAACCTTTCAGAAAAGATCCTCATTTCTCAATTCCTTCCCTCCCACAACTCACTCTCTCCCCACCAAAAAAATAGTTGTAAAAATATCCAAGGCTGTTTACCTTCTAGGCCAGAGGGCACTACCTATCTCTCAGACCTGCCCTTTCCTGATAAGCCAGGCCAGCAGAACTTTTTTAAGTTCATTCACAATTTACATTTTTGCGACCTTACAGTTTTAAGTAAATATCCAAAAGCCTTTGAGTAATTATATTTAATTAAAATATAATTTTAATATAAATTATATTTAATATAATGTGAGTAATTATATTTAATATAAAACATGATTAAAGCAAATATGTATAAGGTCTATGCAGAAGTGGAGATAAACTATGAAAAGTTATTTCTTTAAGTCGCTGCATTAAGACTGGGAGGTAGTAGCAGAAAAAATGTTTTTTGTTTTTTTTTTAACATCTTTATTGGAGTATAATTGCTTTACAATGGTGTGTTAGTTTCTGCTTTATAACAAAGTGAATCAGTTATACATACACATGTGATGTTTTATATTTTAGAATTCTAATTTATGTTGTTTCATGGATTCACCAGATGCTTCAAATCGATTATTTTTTTCAATGTTGTTGTTTCTTTGTGATGCCCTACGTATAATCTTAGTGGCGAGTATATAGTGCGCACCCTCAATCCCAAAGAACAACTATTACTTAATGAATTTTTAAACATTATGCATTTTCATTGTTTTGCAAAGTATTTTTTAAACACGTCAAATCTAAATTTTCTTTGCTCTCTTCCTTTTCTCTGGCAAGTTTTAAAGCCTGCTGATTCCTCTTCTAGAACTTTAGAAGGAATTCCACTCCATCTCCAGGACACCTAGTTTACATATCTGACCTACAGAAAAATTTCTCTCCAACTATTTCGAAGGCTAGTAGAAAACTCTATCCAGTGTGTCTCCCACAACCCCTCCTTTTAACCACCTTCACTGTCCCCTTCCCACTTTACATTCCTTGTGCATTTTAACTTCTTGTCATCACCTTCAAGACTCCGCTCCCCCCTTGCCTGCATCTGCCTTCATTTCCTCCTACTCCCCCCAGTTCCTGCCAAAAGCCCCGTTAGCTGCCTGTTGCATAACTGCTCCCCCGTCGCCGTCTCTCTGGATCGTCAGCCCCACTCCCGCCAGCAGGAATGCCCCTTTTCGTCCAACCCCTCCTCCCTTCTGCAACACGCCCAGCGATTCTCCGAGATCAAGCTCCTCCGGGGATTCTCTCTCCAGGCCCGCGCTCCGGAGCGAGAAGCGGGTCTTAACTTCGGTGGTAAGCTCCGAGGGCAGAGGCGGCCCACTCCAGCCGGCGCAGCCCCAGCACACCGCAGCGCCCGGCCAATCACCGCCGCCATCCTCCCGCTGGGGTGATGTCTTCAGGTGTCCGGGGAGAAAGCCCTGCGTACTATCAGCTCCGCTCTCGGGCCAGGAGCCGCCGGCCTTGGGGCCCCGTGCGCAACCGGGGGAGGCAGAGGCGGGCCCCGGGGTCCTGAAGGAGCCGAGTGGCGGCGGCGACCGGGTGGACGCCGGCCCCAAGGCGTGGGCCTGCGAGGCGGGTGGCACGCGGCCAGGGATGGGCAGCGGTGGGGACGGAGGCGGCCGCGGCCTCGGCGGGGGCCAGCTGCAGAGGCCTCCGCGGGTGCCGCGGCCCCTCCAGCCGGGTTTTGGGGGCGACTGAGCCGCAAGGCTGACTGACCGACGCGAGGTGGGGGTCGCCGGCTGCCTCGGCCACCGCGCGGGGTAGGGGTGGCCTCTCTCCGCTCTCGCTCCCTCCCCAACCCGCCCGCCTACCTCACCTTCAGGACCCGGATCCCGCCCGGTCGGCGGCTCGCGGGCGCTTCGGGCGGCTCCGGAGGTTCGAGCGGGCCCGCGGGGCCCGGCTCCACCTCCCCCATCTGCGGCTGGCGGAGGCTGCACAGGGACGCCCGGCCGGCGCTACGCCGCACGGAGCCTCGGCGGCGAGCGCGAACAGCCTGCGGCCCCGCCCCCCGCAGCCCGCCGGCCCAGCCCCCTGCCGCCCCGCCGGCCCCGCCCCACCCGCAGCCCCGCGGGCCCCGCCCCACCCGCAGCCCTTTCGGCCCTGCGTAGCCGCGGGCCCGGTGCGTCCTGGGCGCTGAGAGCCGCAAACCACTGGGCGGGCGGCAGGGGACCTCGCGGGCGGAGGCCGGCGCCACCGCAGGGCTGGGCCTCCGTTGTCGGCCGCCCTCGGTTTGGAGGAATGAGGTACAGGGAGGATTATTTGCTGCTGTCCCCGCCTCCGAAGTACGGGCTGGACAAGGAAGGGGGGGGTGGAGGGCTGCACCTGTCAATAGTGACGCGGGGACGCTGCCCTCCGCCAAGGGTGGCTCTTGTAATTGACCTTTCCCAGACCTTCCCTCTGTACTTCAAAACCGGATGCCTATATTCAATATCCTATGATAAAACATAATGGAAAAGAATATGAAAAAATAATGTATATATATTTATAGCTGAATCACTTTGTTGTACAGCAGACATTAACACAATATTGTAAAACAACTATGCTTCAATTAAAAAAAAGAAAAAGAAAAAACTGGACTGTCACCCTCACGTACAAAGCCATTGAACTTTCACCATTGACTGTCACCCTCACGTACAAAGCCATTGTTGAGAATTCTCACCTTAGCAAGGCCCTTTCTCTTCCTTATTAGAGATGCTCACGGCCTTCTTCAGCAAATTCGACCCCACCTCGTGTACAAAATGTCATCTCACCTCCCAGCCACATTTTAATTTCTCCTCATGTAGTAAAATTATCAGAATATTGTTCTCTGCTTCAAGCAGTAATGTGGTCTGGTCTGAAAGCCATTTTATTATTTGCAATTCTAGTTCAGAAAATTTTTATTATTTTCTTTTAGTTCCTGCAGTGATAGTTTTGTGACTGGCCAGTGGGCCAAATCAGACAGCCAGATTCCAAATTTCAGCTCTACCTCTTATTATTAGATCTATACCCTTGTGCTATTTTATCTAAGCCTTTGGTTCTTAGCTGTGAAATAGAAATTAGTCTGTATAGTAGTTATTATGAAGATTTTGCAAATGCATACAAAGTGCTTGACACATAGTGATTCATAGGTGTCACTATTATTCTGAATTTCCAAATTTAAGAGACACTCAGTTCCTTAGAGTCCTCTTGTTAATTCTGCTCTAAATTGTCTTAGGATACCTTCTAGACCTCTGGATTTTTAGGTCTCCCCCTCCTACACAGGTGTTGAATCTTCAGGCAACTTCTAAGGAATTAGCAGAAAAAAACAATTTCTTGTGCTTTGAAAAATTGGTATAAATGGTATCACCTATTAACCATTGCTTCAGCTTGCCTAGTCCAGACCAACTATATGTTAAGAATATTTTAATTGTAGATTTAGAACAAGAGTTTGACATCTATCAGTGCAGTCTCTTCCCCTCTTCTATGTATGCATTTATAGATATTTTAAATTCCAAGACAAAATTTGACTCTTACAAAGATTCTAACACTGTACAAATTATTTCTTCTGTGAAAGTTTGGTCACTACTTTCTCCCCTCTCATGAGTTACTTTGTATATACCAAAATTCCAATCTCCAGTCATCGTCATTTCTTTGTCTCATTTTAGTGAATTTAAAATGATGTCTCTGTGAGTCTGGTGTAAAGTGAAAAAAACTCTTTGTCTACCTCCTGGGTTTTCCTTCTACCCTGAAACTACTTTCAAGAAAGCTACTCAAAGTAGTTGGATTCCCATTTCAGTGCTTATTGGGTAACTTCTTCCAGCAAGAACACTGGTATGTAAGGGATAAGCACCAATATGGAGACAGAAGTGGACTTGACCAAGGGCAGACAGGCAGAGAAAAGAATGAAAATGTGGTTCAGAATTAAGTGCTTCTAAAAGCCTGTTTCTTGAGGTACTACACATTACCTTTTCCAGATCTCATGAGCAGAAGCTTTTTATTAGTTTATCATCTGAAGGGGAAGGATCCTGTCACACGACCAGCATTTGAGTTCATGCTGGGGAACAGCAGTGGTAGATGATTTTTTTTTTTTTTTAATTAATGGGAGAGTGGGCTAAAGCATCAATTCAGAATATGCTAAAAGTTATGTATTTACTATTTCTTCAACAACAGTAGTACCTCTTTCAAAAAGAGAACAAAAAAGCTACGAGCCCAGGTGTTGCAGGGGATAATTTATGACGCAGCTCTCTTTAAAGGTCTCCATGGTTTAAGATCCAATTCAGTTAAGTGGTGACAAACAGTTGATTCTGAGTTTTCTTTTCAGATCATGTATTGCCATTAACATTTTATACTGTTTCAAAGGTCACATATTCATGTTCTCCCCCAGTTCAAGGCAGTGTGCATTATGTATGCCAAGGGTTATGTAACTACAATTTCTAGAAATGGTAAACAGCTGAGACTAACCCTAAAAATAAATTCCTCTGGGATTTTTTGTGCAAATATCCATCTGCCCTCACTGCAGGTTCATCATTACAAAAATCAGTTTGAATCAAGCCAAGAGACAGAGAAGTCATTAGACTCCCTCCTATCTGTACCCTTCCTGTAAGCAGCTGTGCATACCTCTCTCTTTCCACCTGGAAGGGGTTGGGGAGGGACACACACACACACACTTTATCCCAGGAGCTCTTCCTAATCTTCACTACAAAATGGAAAGAAGGTCTGGAGAAGGAGAGTTCACGTCTGTAAGATTTTGGTAGAGGAGCCATAAGAGCTTACTACATTTTCTTCTCTATAGCTAGTTCCCACTCCTTTGATGATCACAAGTCATCTTTAGGCCTAAATCCTTTGTTATTTCTACCACAGATTGAGCAGATTTAGATATTCCTTATTTTAGTTTCAAATAAACAGGCTGTATTTACCTGGCTCCCAGGTTTGAAGGATGTTTTTTTCCTTGAACATTTTTGTATTGTTGAATATGGGGACAACTGAACTAGGGAAGGAAATAGCATGAAAAATACTTGAAAAAAGTGATAAAAATTAATTTGGTCCTTCTGGATGGAAGTTCAAATCTGAACACTATTCACTGTATTGTTAAGTAAATGTCTGGAGTCTATTACTGGCTAACGTTTTCTACTGCAGCTTTTATATTTTCATCTTGTTACATGGAGATGAAGGTGTCAGGTAAATTTAATATTAGAAACAAAGATGAATTTTAACTAAGCCACATATAAGAAAAGATTATAGAAATGTCACTTATCAAACAGCACCAAAGGGCACTTCTGCATAAACTAGATAATTGCCAAGGCCTACTTCCTTCTACTTCTCAGTTAGGGGACTAACTATCACACTCTCCCTCTTCTCAATAAGGGACTATCAGGGATCATCTGAGTACTAGAACACATAAGCTCCCAACTTTCAACCACTCTCACTTCTATGGAAGAGTTCATATAAAATAGATCATGAAACAGAATTCATTTGGCTGGTCAAGCCTTCCTCTTCTTAGTCACAGATAAACTTGAACAAGTCACAAATAGTCGCTTTTAACTAAAAGCTCATGACCACCTCTAACATACAATTCATCTTGACATGATTTCTTTGCCTTGTGTGAGAATTCACCCATGTGGAGAATACCAGCATGGAAACAATCACTAGTTAAAATTTCCAATTGCACTTTTCACTGTCTGTAACTTCAAGTTTTTAAAAATTTGTTCAAGTTCCTCTCTTGGTGAGATTTCTGTGTAAAAGGAACATTAACAGGTCAGTAAGTTTAGCTCAAAGCTCTCGAATAAGAACTCATCAAAGGCTTCTCTAATCCACTTGTAAGAAGTGAGGAAGCAAAATTTAAATCATTGAGTATTGACTTTTTATTAGTCACTGTTCATAATTTGTTTCAACCAAAAGACAATACACACAGCAGAATTCTAATGCATCCCATGTAAATGTTTACATCCATTTTATTCCTCACTCGCCTCTAAGACTTATCATTTAACTTTAAATTTTTTTTACATCTCAAAAATATGTCTGCAATAATTAGAACTTCATTAGCTGTCCCACTTGGAAACAGCCTTTTAATATTTTTACAGTAAAGAAGATGTGATGGGGCTTAATGAAAATGTAACTTACAACATTATGAAAGAAAAGGGACTATACAGGGACACAGTGGGAGTTCACAAAGGAAAGAGTTCAGAAGCTCTTTCCCATGAGGCCCCCAAAGAGAAAACAACAACAAAACACACAAAGCGCAACAGCAGGTTCCAAAAACAAAAACAAAAACAAAACTCCAATGTTCCATCTTGAAGCCAGAATCAGCCTCGTGGAAGTTCAAGAAGCAACTGTGCAAGCTGCTTCAGCCTTTTCTTCTGTTTGAATGTTCCAGGTCCTGGAACCCTGTAGATGGGACCCACTCACTGCTATTGCTTGAAGAAGAGTTATTCACTTCCAGTTCTACAAGTAGGCCCACCCTCCCGAGCCAGAGCTGGTCAAAGCGTTTTAAACTTCAGAACTTTCTGAGCACGTCTCTTTTCAGTGATCCTCCCCATTCCCAAACTCCTGAGTGCACAGACATGTACCACCTCTCCACTAACCACAAAGCTCGTGAGTATCCACTTTTTGCTCTCTAGCTCACTCTCTGTTTAGGACAATGTGGGTAATACACATTCACTAGAAAAAAACATACGCATTCAAACTTTCCTTCCCCTAGTTCTCATAGCCTAAGTATTTTCCAATGCAGAAGATAATGAAGTTGAACCTCAAAAACAGTATCCCCTAATTTCCAACCTCTCAGAACAACATAAAAATGGAAAGCATGTTATATAGTAGACGGAAATACTCAAACCGTTAGTGCTGGACAGTTTTCTTATATAAATGGGACAAACAAGGGGTACGAAGCACATCTTTTACCTAACAAGAGGGAAGAATCCCCTCCCAAATGTTACACTGAGGAATGTTTCTTTAAATTAGAAAGACCTTAAAATGAACAGATGATCACTATACACAGCATGAAACATTCCATGGCTGTCCAAATTACCTCGAGGTAACAGCACCGGAGCATAGTGGGAGAAGCTTCTCGGGCAGAGCACCCTTCCTACAGATTTCTGAGATTACTTAGACAAATTCTCCCTTAGGATTACTGTGGGGGTGGGGAGGGAGTATAGAATAAAAACTACTCTGGAAGAGGGGAAAAAATGAGGTAAAAGTGCATGTGAAATTGTCCAAGTAAGTGTGTTTAGGCTCACTGCTTATCACCCTGGAGTTATGAAAACAGCCATGGAAATCACCCTTTCCTCACAATGGCTCTGAAGTTGTAAATCTAAACAAATTTGCTCCCCCTTGAATGGTTATACTAGGGAAAGAAATAACTGAAATGTGCAAGTATTCATAGAAATTAAGAGATTCCTCCTTTAGCAGCACGGCCAAATGAGAGGAGAACGAATTCTGATCCTAGAAACTAAGGCACGCTGAAGCTTTCAAAGATCCAATATTTGAAACAGTCTTCACAACCATCAGTATCCTAGGCAGTTAGTTACCTGGCCGCTAGTCCTTTAATACGGTGCTCAGGTTCACTCTCTGGAATCATTTCATATTCTACACAGCACCCTTTGTGTTAAGGCCATGATTTTTACTCTGTCTAGACAAAGCTATGGATGATCACATGACTCTACCTCAAAACTACATTCACCCAAGGAGACACTTTGTTCCGAGAGTAGACCCTTTCCAGCCCCATTAGCTAGCACTGTCTCATAGCATGATCTTCAGCAGATTTCTGAGATTCAAATCAGTTCAACTAAAGAAACTTGAGCTGGTTAACTATAAACGTGAGAGAGAAAATAAAGCCTCAACCACAAGAGGAATGTTAGACAAATTCTATTCAAGAAATCCACCAATATTATGTTAATCCTATCACGTTTCACAGCATTAAGTATCCATCCAATGAAATCAGTCTGCAAAGAAACCTTTAAAGACTATTTTTCATCGCACAGGCACAGCAGTTGTTTGAAACACACACTAGACCACACTTACTTTACTGAAAACTATGCACAAGATAATATCCTGTTCTTGACTCAGTCAACCATTTACCCACTAGAATAAGTTTTAGCAAATCTTGCTCTTAAAGACTAAAATAAGACCAGAAAGTTCCCCCTTTGGAGCCTTTAGTTCAACTCCAGTTTGTCAAATGTTAGGAATAATCTAGCATCTGATACAGACCTAGATTTGACAAGACACTGAAGATTTTAAGTAAAGGCTTGGTGAAATGGAGGGGGAAAAAATGGATATCTGTATCCAGTTTTAAGACCAAAGCCAAAGTGGTCCTTGTACTGTACTCAATACAGTAATGATTGCAAATATTTTAAGAGCACGGTGGGCCTGACTTTTCCTTTTCTTTAGTACATCAGACATGGCACCTGTGCACCCGAACGTACACAGTACATTCAACATGTGCCACAGGAGAGTCACCTTACCTCATGCCAGCAACTCAGTGTTAAGGTTTGATAACATGAGGGTCCTTTCTAAAAGCACTCGGCACTCTCACTAGTTTAAAAAGCTCCAGATCTCAAGTCTTTGATGCAGATACTCATAAGATTGGCCTCTCTTGAGAGACCAACTTCTCACACTCAGGAAAGGATATTCCTACCCTATGGTGTCCATAAGACTTCCTCTGACACAGGGGGCAAGGAAGCTACAAGGCTTCATTCCAACACCATAAAGTACGATATAGGAAAGATTGCTTTAACTGTGTGGTCTTTATTTCAGTGCCAGTGTTACAGATACAACACAAATGTTCCAGTTAGAAGAAGGAATTCAAACGGAATGCCAAGGTCCAAGCCAGGCTCAGGAAATAAAAAGGGAGATTTAGAGTAATGGAGAAGATGACTCCAATATGCTCTAGAGTGAATCAGATACTCACTCTTCCTGTGGGCAAAGGTGCTTTTGTTAAGGAGTCTGTACTTTAAAAGTGGCAAACTCCTCTTTCCACCCATTTACCATAGTTCAGGCAAGTTATGGGTTTAGGAGAAACTTTAAAATTTGTGGTGGGAATAGGGGCATTAATAACTATTAATATATCTTTTGTAAATTGTCCACTTTGCACTTTAAGGGGACTCAATTTTGAAAATCATGGAGAGTACTCATGACTACAGCTAAAGAATGCAGAGAAAGGGGGGCTGGAAGAGCCTTTGAAGTTTCTATTACAAATAGAGCACCATATCCTTCATGCCAAATCTAAACAAAAGCTCTTTTTAACTGCATCTGTCCAGTGTTTACAAATAACCTTTCAAGGTCTGACCAGTTCTTGGTAACAAACATACATATATGTGTGTGTCTGTGTGTATACAGCAATGCACAGAAAAGGCTACCAGGAGCCTAATGCCTCTTTCAAACATTGGGGGAACCAGTAGAAAAAGGCAGGGCTCCCTCATGTCCACTGTTACATTTCCGTTCTCAATGCCAGATGTAAAAAGCGCCTGAAGATGGTAACCCAGCTAGTGAGGAGTAAATACCCCACCTCGCCCAGTCCACAGAGAAACACAGTAAAAAGAAGGGGCAACTCCTTGCTGCAGAGACAGAGTGAGTGTCTTCTTGCCATGAATTCCAGTCCTCTCCTCCAGACCAGCTGCTGATTTCCTCAGGGGCTCAGGGAATGTTGATTCTGGCTGTAAATGTAGGAGGGGTGGAGAAGTGCAGAAAAAGGAGAGGAGGAGGAAGAGTGCAAAGTAGCCTCCAGAAGCAGCCGGCCTCAACAGTGGAGGAGAGGAGATTAGTCTTTAACAACGCTTCAAGGTCAGCTATAACTTTAGGAAAATCCTCCTCAACAGTTCTCTTCAGCTCCTCATGCCCATGGTACAGTTGGGGGGGACTTGCAGCGATCATAATCTCCTTCCCAGAGTTCCTTTGATTGAGTGGGATAAGAATGAGAATGGTGCTGGACCCTCATTGCCAGGACTGAGGGGGAAAGTTGTTCACCTCTGCTAGATCTTGCATTGCTGAGCCCTTGTGATTATATGTGAGCTTGATCCGCATTCGCAGCTGTTGCTGTGAGAAGAAAAGAGAATAAAAAATTACACACTGAAATAAAATCTTTAGAATCTGTACAGTCTACAAATAGACTTTTAATCTTAGAAAACACATATTATTTTAAAGCAGAACTCTCTTAAAAATGAAACACGGGCAAAAAACAACAACAACAAAAACCACCTAGTACTCTAGCTATTAGCCAACATCATGCAGTCAAGTAGAGAAAATGCATCTCCAGAACTCACTGTTGGCTTCAATCCTAGAACCACATTAACAGGACAGAACCACTCAGGAGCATTTTCACAGTAACATTTGCTAAGTGCTTTTCTCAAAGATTCAACCCTTGTATCCAATTTTCTAGAAAAATGAGGTAAACGTACTCATCTTATGCTCTACATTCAGATATACTGGTTGCTTTGTCCCCCTCCCCATGCAAAAAACTAGACTTTTAAGCCTCTAAATAGAGAAATCTTTAAATGTGCATTTTAAAGATTTTTTTTTTTGATGTGGACCATTTTTAAAGTCTTTATTGAATTTATTATAATATTGCTTCTGTTTTATGTTTTGGTTTTTTGGCCATGAGGCATTTGGGATCTTAGCTCCCCGACCAGGGATCAAACCTGCACCCCCTGCATTGGAAGGTGAAGTCTTAACCACTGGACCGTGGGGAAGTCCTCTAAGTGTGCATTTTAATAAGATGACGCTAAACCATTTTGTGTGTCTGGGCTTCACTTATTATCTACAAAAGAACAAGGAGGTTAGACCAGACATTTTAAAAGATTTCTTTTCTGCTGTGAGTCAGAAAAACCTTTGAGAAACAAAGCAAATTTTATTTCAGGGAATATGCTTACACCTTGCTCAGATAATGTCTTCAAATGTGCTACTCACCTTCTGTGGGTTCAGAACTTTAATGACTTGTGTGATGGTCCCCGTATTAAATGCTGGGACGATGCTGCTGCTAGGAGACAGAAGCTGCAGCTGGAATGTCTGGGGGGAACAGAGGGCACTCTTCAGAAAAATACACTTCACGCTATGTCAGAGATGTCAACAAATACAGTCAGACGCGCAGATGATGGTTCAATTACCAGATTTACCTACTACTAAATTCTATTTGTTTTTCAGATATCAGCAATTCACAGCATGTGGGCTATCACTTCATGGCACTTATAAAACGCCACTGTTTCTAGCAATGAGCTACTCTTTCCTTCCTGGTGGAAGCAACTTTAGCCTACCACTTTCCAACAGGTAACCAATTCTTGTTCTGGCAACCTCACTTAATAGTAACTGATCAACTATGTAGGTAAAAAAACAAAACAAAACAAACAACAGCAACAAAAAAAACGGGTGCCTGTGGTTAAAAAAAACTAGAAAGAAATGAAAAGCTTTCTAAAAATAGTAAACCAGCACACTAGTCACCAACTACACGCCTTCAAACTTTTGTGTATTTGGACGGTTGGGATCAGAGACTTGAACCTTTGTTTTCTAAAGCCTATATAATCTGGAATGTGACAAGGGTTACTCCTACAGGACAGAGGTGAAGGAAAAGCTGAAAAAAGCCAGCTTGTTAATACGTATGTGGAACACATCAGGATCTCTACACTGGGGACACAAAGCCCTAACAGAAAAATTATGTGCAGAACTAACCCATACAGCAAAAGACCTGGAAAAGCCAAACACCATAATTTGTTGAGTGCTGGTGGATTTTGTTTGTTTGTTTACAGGGAAGAGAGATAAAAGTGCTATGAGCAAGATAGGTAAGTCATAGTTAGCACAATATAGTATGTATGTAGCTATTTTACAGACTAGGATTAAAAAAATTTTTCCTGAAAGTTTAGTCTCCTAAAATATTAGAGAGGAGAATGAGAGAGAGAGAAAGAGAAAGAAGAGAAGAGAGGGAGAGAGAACGAAGGGGATGGAGGGAGAGAAAAGAGAGAAGGGCAAAGGGAAGAGAAAGAGAGGGAGGGAAGGAAGAAAGGAGGGAAGGAGGTTCATGGGTCTAGGTCTTCTCTAAGGCCAAAAATTACAAGAGCAGAAATTTAGTCTCAATGCACAGGTTTATTACTTTGGGACTTATTCATAAGTCTACTGTCAAGATAAATTATGTAAGCTAAAATATCATTCATTTATTTACATTTATTTCATTAAATGTTAGATGGCATCAATTGTAATTCACACCATTATTTTATATACCACTGAGAAAGAAAACAGGCTGCCGATGAAACTATGACAAGGGTATCAATTTTAAAATGTACCTCAATTTCAGAAATAACAAAAAGTAAAAATAGCAGAATCTACGAAATAGAACGTTTTGAAGTTCAAGATACATCATGATACGCAAATAGGCATTGTATAGTACAATACCAAGAAGAAGGCCATACTTTAAAGCAGAGACGGTATGTTGCTAGAACAGCAGCATAAAATAATAAGTATAAAACTCTAAGTTGTAGCAGCTAACAATTACTGAGCACCAAACATATGAAAAGTGCTTAAAAAACAGTACCTGCACATAAAACTCATTTATTCCTCAAAGGAACCCTATGAAGTAGATATCATGATGACACACCCCCTTTCCAAATGAAGAAACAGGCATAGAGCTTAAGTAACCTGCTTAATGTCATACAACTAATATTGAAACCACTAACTCTACTGCTTCTAAAACATCTACATTATTCTGACTCCTAAAAATGCAAGTAAAGAAGCTTGCAAAGTCAGCAGTAACCACAAGTAAAAGGTCTTCAATTTCCAAAATTGTGTTGTCTTAATGTCATACTTCACATGTCACTGAAAAGATCAGATTAGCCTAATCTATTCCAGGGGTTGGTAAAATATGGTCCATGGGCCAAGAATGAACTGACACCTCTTTTTGCAAGTGTTTTATTGGAACAGAGCCACCACCTTTATATATCGCCCATGACAGTTTTGGCACTATGACAGCATATAGCCTAAAATACTTACTATCTCGTCTTTTACAGAAAAATTTTGCCCACTCCTCATTCTAAATTTTCCTTTTTCAAAACTTTTCATTATTCAATGATGAACATAAACACTCCTTAAGCTAAGATTTGGTATAAACAAAACTTCAATTTATAAAAACAAGCAGTCATTGCATCAATAGTAAACTAGATGTTAATGAAGGAGGAATGTTTGTCTCACATTATCAAGAGGCAAAAACTTTTAATTCTGATCCAGTGACTAGAAGAGAATATCAAATACATGAAGTCTCTCATCTTGATTGAACTTTAATTCCACGTTACAATTTGTGTTTTTTAGGTCTTTACCACTGTACTACTGAACCCCAACCTATCCTCAGTGCCCTGAGCATTAATGAATCACCTTGTAGAATACTGCTCTGTCACTATTAGGCTGCCCTTCCTTTATCCTACAATACTAACTGTAAGAATATTTTTGACTAAGCAGAAAGTATTCATTAAAAATGACATGCTTAGTTAAAAAAAAAAAAAAAAGACATGCTTCAATGAACCATAATAGTTACATTACTGTTAGTTTGAGTTAAATCTGCAAATTTAGTTTAATCTCTGAACATTAAAATATATCCCTTACCAAATACATAAAAAATAATCAGCCAATTTTTAATTCAAGGAAAAAGGCCAAGAAGACAATTCTAGTACCTTTGGTACTGCAGCCTGGAAAACAAAGTCCGTCATGTCCAGCTCTGTGCTGTTGGAGGCCTGTATCGTTATCACTGTGACACTGGGGTTGGTGTTTGACCGTTCAAAGGTGAATTCTATCTTCAAGCCATTCTTACTGTATGCTGTGATGGAGGGGATGCCTGGGAAGGCACAGGGAGATCAGTCGCCTAATGCCTGCAAAATTATTACTTCCTTTCTTCAACAACTACCTCTCATTGCTCTAATGATGACTGTACCTGTAGCAATGTCATTGAAGAGAGGCTGTGATGAAAGCCCATCCAGCAGGAAGGGGGGCTGGGATATCTGTGGGACTGAGGCAGGGGCGGGAGCAGCAGCTGGAGCACCTAAACGAAACACCCCAAAGTCAGGTCAGTCTCAGCCAGAATGACAAATCTCACCAAGAAAATATGGAAGAAAATTATCGTGATCTCAAATTAAGGGAAGGATGCCTTAAACAAGATGCAAAAATCATAAACCATAAAAATAACTAAAAATTCAAATACTTTAAAATGAATAACTTCTGTTCATTAAAAAATACCATAAAAAAATAGACCAAAGGCAGAAGAAAATGTATGCTACAAAATAACAAATGGGTGAGTACCTAGAACTATAAATATCTTTTACAAATCAATAAGGAAAAAAGATAACCTAATTTAAAAGTGGTAAGAAAAATGAACAAGCATTTCACAAAAGAAGGAATGCTTTGATTAATTCTTGCATATTTACACAGGGAGACATGTTACAAAAAGTGTGCAGAGCAAGATAATTTCTAACAATGAAATTCTGGAAACAAAATGTCCATCCTCAAAATAATGGGTAAGTAAATTGTGGTACACTGACAAAATAAAATACTATACATATACAGCAGTAAAAATGTGAATGCACTAGAAATGCACTTAACATGGATTATTCATAAATACAATGTTTAGCAAAAAAAGCAAGGTATAAAAGTACACATGCAGTTGGATACCAGTTCTAAAAAGGCAAAATATGGCAAAACAATACTACACACTGCATCATTCTAGAAATACACATGAATGGTAAACACCAAAGCTAACACTATTTTAGAATAGATAGTAGTTATCTCTGGGATCAAGAGGGAAGGAGATAAGGGGGCAGTACACAGGGAATGTCAACTCTCTTAGTAACATTTTATTTTACAAGCTAAGCAGATCAAGGCATTTATTAATTTTAACACACAAACACCCCCCCCCGGGAGAGGTGGTGTGGAGTGGGGGAAAGAAATCATCAGATTATCACATTTATTTGATCCTTCCAAATAAGAACAAGTTAAGAAGGGCCAGGGATAGAAGATGACCATGAACTGACAGAAATCAAGATTCTAAGAAGAGGCATAAGAAAACTCAGCAAAAGAAAGAGAATGCATTTTATGCTTAAATAGATTTCAAACTACTTATAAAATTAACTGAAATTACACCATTTAAAAAATTCACAAAATGAAATAAAGAAAGGCTGAATTAGCTTAAAAAAATAATACCCAAGTACACTCGAAAAAAAATCACATACTAAAAATTAGCAAGGAAGGTAGAAATACATATGGCTAAGCAAAGCACAAGGAGCTAAAACAAATGTGGACACCACAGGATGTGCAGTCAAGCAGATTCCAATGAAGAATATAAACAAATATTCATATAGTTATCCTAGTTTTTATAAATCTAATCTAGTAATTTTCCCATAATTTCCATTTTCAAAACAATTTTAGAAACGTGTTCCCATGGAAAATCATAGGCTACCCAAGACACATAGGCAACATATGAGTCCCTAAGTCCCTCAAATTTTAGCTTTTTTTCTCCTGCAATGGTACAATAGGTAGTTTTGGGAAACAACAGAAACTCACTGCTCCAGTTCCTCTAAAAGCTCGTATTAAATTTATTTCCTACTTTCTACTGATTAAATTACTGTGCATTACTATATGACTGTAATGATGGCTTAAAGAATCTAGAACTCAAAATTTTTTTTACTTAAAAATAAAAAAAATGGGAAAATGTGTTTAAACTCATTATGAATAAGGAAAGGAAAATCTAGGCTTTTTAACATTTTATCATTTTACTTTTTCATTTAACACTAGAAAAACAAGAAAGTCAGAACAAAAACAAAACATTAAGACCCCATGATAAATGAGTTAAAGGATACAAAAGGAATGTACAAAAAGGAAATTCATGTATAATGCACATATGGATAAATATAAAACATTCCCTTGATTGAATAAATAAAAATTAACAAAATGATAGCATCAACCTTTCAACTGTTAGGGCTTTTTAAAAAATATTATAATATTTATGACTATACAGTGAAACTCATGGCCATATACATTGAGGAAACGATAAATAACATTTACCAAGTGCCTACTATGTGTCATGCATGTACTAAGTCACTATTCCTCACAATACCCTAGGATGTTAAGTATTTATCCTTCTTCCTTTAAACAGATTCAGACAGATTAAGCCTAACTTAACTTAGCCTAAGAATGTAAACCCAAAATAAATTTGGACAAATTTATGTAATAACGATATTTGTTGAGGCATCAGTTATGATAAGAAAAATCTGGAAACAAAATGCCCAATAGTAAGGAATTGAATAAATAATAGTTCAAACTTCTTAATGAAATATTAGACAACCATTTAAAATTATAATTGGTAAGATTATGTACTAACATGGAAATGCTATTATGTTAATAAATAAAGCATATCATCTATACACTATGGTTTGTTTGTTTGTTTTGGCCATGCCGCACAGCTTGCAGGATCCTAGTTCCCTGACCAGGGATTGAACCCAGGCCCTAAGCAGTGAAAGCGTGTAGTCCTAACCACTGGACTGCCAGGGAATTCCCCATACACTATGTTTTAAACATGGGATTGTTTTTGTTTTTCCATACATCTAGGATAGCTTTGGCATCTCAAGATTTGAAATTGACTATTTGTAAATGGCTCTAAGTACATGACACATAACATTTTGAAATTTTGTTAAGACAAATATAAACCATAAGCTCTGGGAGGCTGCTATGTTAGGAAAAAAATCATTTAGCTTGTGATAGCCAGTCTAGATGAGCATTCAACATCTTTATCCTATGGCTGTTTTCTACATAAGGTCATGTATGCTGTAACTCTCCATTATACTTTTAAAGAAGTCACTTAAGATAGAAATTATATGCTACAGTGATACTCTTGGACTCTTTCTTTTGTTTTTTTTTTAATTTATTTAATTTATTTATTTTTGGCTGTGTTGGGTCTTCGTTGCTGCACGCGGGCTTTCTCTAATTGCGGTGAGTAGGGGCTACTCTTTGTTGCGGTGCGCAGGCTTCTCGTTGCGGTGGCTTCTCTTGTTGTGGAGCATGGTCTCTAGGCGTGCGGGCTTCAGTAGTTGTGGCACACGGGTTCAGTAGATGTAGCTCGTGGGCTCTAGAGCGCAGGCTCAGCAGTTGTGGCGCACGGGCTTAGTTGCTCTGCAGCATGTGGGATCTTCCCAGACCAGGGCTCGAACCCATGTCCCCTGCATTGGCAGGCGGATTCTTAACCACTGCGCCACCAGGGAAGCCCTCTTGGACTCTCTTGAACTCTTGAACTCTAATGTGTTCAGAGATACTGTGAACACATTAATTACCAATGTCTACTACATATAAATGAAGATAAGATATTCCCAAATGAAAAGTTATGTTTGAATATTATAACCATGGATGACTTTCTCCTTCCATTGCTTTAATACCAAGGAGAGAGAGAGGGAGAGAGAGGGAAGGAGGAAAACAGGTTGACATCTCTCCACTCTCTACAAATGGCCATAGTTCTTGGAAACTAACCATGAGTAGAAAGAAACCTAGAAGAAGTAATGTATTTCTTGGGATGTATTTCTTTTCTAACCTGAGACAGTCCTTTCTATCTTAAAATGCTATGAATAATTTATTCTCCAAAAAATTAAAAATTAGACTTTAAGGAATCCCTATTAATTATCTCTAGAGTATTAGTATGGCAACATATCCCAGATGTTGTGAAGACTCTTGCTTTTCACTTAGCCTCTCCCATCTTCAACTGTTTCATGTGCTAGATAGAAAGGCTATGTTCAGTGTAGTTTTTCCCTAAGGCCCTTATCCCTAACCAAGCATGAAATAACTCTAGTCTGGCCTCACCTGTAAGGTTGATGTCTCCCAGCAAATCAAGAAGTTCTCCACCAGCAGAAGCTGGTTTGCTTGTAGGTGCAGTTGGAATAACAGGTGTTATGTCATTTCCTCCCAACAAATCCAATAAATCATTGGCCTAAACAAGGAAATAAAATCTTATTCATTAGTCATTGCCTAATCTGTATCTCATGCAAAGCCCTTTCAACACTTAAAAATAAGGAAGAGAACCATCAATCAATCCAGGAACATTGAAGGGAATCAGCTAAGAGACAGGTTCTAAGGAACTATAAGATCATGAGGATCCCCAGATAAGCAAGGGAAAAGCTACCTGGCTGGTGGGCTGTGGCCCAGAGGGTGGTGGCTTGGTCTCTAGAGGAGCTGGTTCTGTCTCTCCATTTGTCTGCACAATCTCAGTAGGGCCATTTGTGGTCACTTTTTCCATGACAGGCATTCTCTCAAGCAGGGCAGACCTGAAAGAATCTGAAGTGGTTAAATTCTACGCAGTTAACCTACCTTCCCTACCCAAAACAATCACTGTAACTATATTGGAGCCAAACATGTAGAGACATCTCCCCTCCCCACATCCCAACACAGACATTAAAATAGAAGCTGGATTACAAGAATACATGACCTAAATTCCTGGCTGGATTAAGGGCAGGCAACAAACACTGAATGGACAAACTGTCCCTCTAAATCCCGAGAGACTGGGAATTCTCAGTGATAGAGAAACTGGAATGAAAGAAAGGCAAATAAGTACGTATTAGCAGTTTCCAATCAAGAAGATACTGCGTAACAGAAGAGGGAAAAAAGATACTGCATAACAGAAGACACTGCACACCAAAATGTTAATAGTAATGATATCTGAATGTGAGTCTCTTGAGAAAAAAACAACTCCCACTTCTTCACCAAATAAAATGGAAAATGAAGCAAACTTTCTTTACCAAAAGAAAGGTGAGAAGGGGACTAAAGGAACATAGTTCACTTATTTCTTTAGAGGCTAGGCAGAATAGAAGATGGACAAAACACAAGGGGCCAAGCAGTTAGAACTAAACAGAGTTGTGAAGTCTGGCTAATAAAGCACGAGGGATGAATCTCCTTTACGGGTTTATCATGACAATTTGTTTGAGATGCTAAGAGGCACATGCATTGTTTACTTTCTCTTACTTACCTCATATGGTCATATTTCTTAAAAAGTGCATTATATTCTACTGCCCTCTGCTGGAGCTCCACATCAATGCTGCTTCCATAGATGGAAACCACTTTCTTAATTCGGCTTTGGGATAAAATGACAAACAAATTCAAATACCCAAAAGAAAGTTCATAAACAAGCAGAGAGAATAATGTTTGAAACAGAGGTTTCTGGTTAAAATTTTGAAATGCTCTTTTCTTAATGTACGTAACTTATCAAAAACAAAACATTTTCCTTTATGTTCATTCATCTGACATATAGCTCAAGACCATCATACTTATTACCATCATACTTATTCTAGTTGTAATGCTAGATTTTGTCTGTTAAATATCTCATACCCTAAAATTTGCTAGACAAAAGTACCGATTATTAATTTGCTACAAAAGAATAAATTTATAGTGTTCATTCTCTTCTTTAATAACTTTAAAATAAGCTTTTATCAACAAATGGGTCATGGCATCAGACTTCTTTCAACAAAAGGTCATTACCTGACACCAAATTCTTCTACTTCACAATTTAAATAGTAAAAAATACCATTCTTCACGAAGCTTAACATTAAAAATTAAAGCAGAAGGTCTAAGAGAACTAAGTTTAAATATGCTTGGCTGGGAGACTGATCCAAGAATTGACTTTTAGTCAAAATAGTAAAAAAAAAAAGCAAAATTTTAAAGAGTTAAACACCAAAACCTTCACAATTTTCTTCCTATTCAGACATCTCAAAATATTATAATAAACCAGAACCCTTATATGGGAAAATAACTTCGCTACTTTAAAAGAGAAAACAGGCATCAGAAACCTGATTTTAAAAACATTACTTTTTATCTCCAAAATAAGCAATGGTGGGATAGGGGGATGACAGGGAGCAAAGTATAGATAAAATAAGGATTAACCATGAAATGATGACTGTTACTGAGGAATAAAGGTATATGCAATTGATTTTACTATTCTACTTTTGCTTTTGCCTGAAATTTTCCATAATGAAGTTCTTAAAAATTACAAAACAATATGTTCACCCTACTTTTTCTCCATACTCACTTTACAGTACAGGTGAATCGAGTAGAAAGCTTCATAATGGCAGTGAGGGCATAACCTCGTGTCACAGAGGTGGACATATTAGAGATTAGGACACTTTCTAAAATATCCAACACTTCATCCTCTGTTACCTGTGCAGAAAAAAAAAAATGACAATGCAAGATGAATTTTAACTGTAAATATCTACATCTGATATTAAGTCACAGGATGCCACCAGAAAGACAATCCTGCCATCATTACCAAAGCTTCTAACACAATCTGTGCTTTGCCAGGGTAACTGTACAACCTAACCCACCAACCAGAAGCATGTAGGAGGGAGGTAAAAAGGATGGAGAATACCCATTGGGGGCTGAGAGGCATTTTATGACTTTCAGAGGCAGAAGGAGAGGAAGAAAGGAAAAATATACATAGAGTTAAAGTGTTGTTGCCACAACTTCTCTGAAATCCAGTCCTTTAATGAGCAAATGGAAACATGGATACACTCTCATTTCTTCTTATCAGCCAGAGGGTAAGAGAAACAATGTAAGTCAGTCTGATGGGATGGGGGGGTAGGTCCTAAAGGCAGTTTTAATAACTCACAATGGCCCAGTAAGTTCCAACTCAAAAATCAGCAGGTTTTCCAATGTAATTCTGGAATTGCTTCTTTAAAGGGTTTTCAAGGAATCAATCTCAACTCATTAAACACTACTCTCTTAAAACCAAAAACATTGTTTTTCCCCCTCCTTAACCAAGAGTGACAAAGGGTACCTGAATAGGCTCTTCCTCTTCACATTGGCCAGACACAAGAAGATCTCCATATTCACCTATACACCAGGCAGCTACTTGCACCAAAGGTTGCTGTCAAAAGAAAGTCACCGTTTGTCAAAGATTTCAGTCCTTTAAAGGATTAATACAAATCACAGGTCATCTAACCATAAAGGTCAAAACTGAGGCACCTCTAGAGTGATAGTAGTAAGAGCATATCAGGAAAATAAAGGGCAATTTCCCCCCAAAAGTGAAAATACTTACCTGAGAATAATCACCAAGAATTGCTTTGTACAAGCGCTGGACAGTGTAGGCATGCATCTCCACGCTATTGGTTATTAACTGGATCAAGTTGGGAACTGCATCATCACGAACATAGCTTCCTGCCTAAAAGGAAATGCGGACAGTTACCCCTAGAAACACACAGTAATAATAAGAAATGTTAGCTAGTACTGTTGCTGTTCAAAGGAGACTACTACAAAACACCCTCAAAGATAAAGTTGTTTCCAATTCTCATGTTCATAAGCAGTTCAAACTTCAAAGTCTTTTTTTTTAACTGGAGTATAGTTGATTTACAATGTTGTGTTACTTTCAGGTGTATGGCAAAGTGAATCAGTTATAAATACACATATATCCACTCTTTTTTTAGATTCTTTTCCCATACAGGCCATTTCAGAGTACTGAGTACAGTTCCCTATGCTCTACAGTAGGTTCTTATTAGTTACCTATTTTATATATAGTAGTGTGTATATGTCAATCCCAATCTCCCAATTTATCCCTCCCCCCTTAAAGTCTTATTTAAATGAATATTCTAAAGTTTTAAGATTTTATAAAAAATAAAATCTTCTCTTCGTCCAAAGTAAAAAAAAAAAAAAAGGTTTAAAATTTAAGAAAGGCCTTCTCTACTCAAAACAGGTAAGGTCTACGATTACAAAAATTTAAGAAATACATTCACTGGGAACTTAATTACAACAACCTCTCCCTTCCCACAACTCCCCAACACAGGGTTAAAATCACATGAGCTAGCTATAGTAGTCACGCTACTCTGGGGGACGGAGAAAGGAGTGTACATGAACAGTTCAAAAAGGCTTGTTAAATAAGATGAGACTGAAATAAATAGTAACTTTTAAAAAACCTGAGTTTAGGGGACTTCTTTGGTGGTCCAGTGATAAAGAATCTGCCTTCCAATGCAGGGGACGTGGGTTCGATCCCTGGTCGGGGAACTAAGATGTCACATGCTGCAGGGCTTAGAAAACCAAGCCCGTGCGCCTCAACCAGACAGTCCACATGCTGCAAACTACAGAGCCCACACACTCTGGAGCCTGCGTGCCACAACTAGAGCAAGAAAACCCGCACACCACAACTAGAGAGAAGCCCGTGCACCACAATGAAGAGCCCACACGTCGCAAAGAAAGATCCCGAGTGGCTCAAGGAAGATCCTGCGTGCCGCAACTAAGACCTGACGCAGCCAAATAAATAAATAAATAAGCAAACAAACAAATAAAAAACCTGAGTTTATTCACACTCCTTTAAAAACTAGAGTTTATAAATATTATAGAACCAATAAGTAGTCCCAGGAATAGGAAATATTTTGTATTTAATTATCCACTCTTAAAAAAAAAAAAGAAAGAAAAAGAAAACCTTGATCTCTTTATTGTCCTCTTGACTAGTGGAATCTTGAGATTTACAACCACAAAAACAAAATACAGCTATTTAACCTATGAGGAAGCTAAATTTTGGCCTTATCAGAGCATGACGATAACCAGGCTGCACAAGACATACAAACAGTGGAACCTGTGCCTAATATCAGCCCACCTTGGTCTATCTCCCATTACTGGACAGAAGAGCTGATCTGATTTACAAGACTGAGACCAGGCCTACCCATGTGTACTTTAGAGAGGAAAAAGACAAAGAAAAAATCCCAGGTGGCTGGGATACCCACTCCTGTTAAGAAACACAAAGACAGAGGGAGAAGTTTGGGGAAATGGTCAAAAAGGAAAGGTGCGAAGCTAAAAAGCAGGTAATTAGTGGTGTGACTTAGATATTTACATTCTTCCCTAATAGGAAAAAGCAGAGTGTTTTACTGTTTTTTATTTTTTTAAATAAATTTATTTATTGTATTTATTTGTTATTTTTGGCTGCGTTGGGTCTTCGTTGCTGCGTGCTGGCTTTCTCCAGTTGCAGTGAGTGGGGCTACTCTTCGTTGTGGTGTGCGGGCTTCTCATTGCGGTGGCTTCTCTTCTTGCGGAGCGCGGGCTCTAGGTGCACAGGCTTCAGTAGTTGTGTCTCGCGGGCTCTAGAGCACAGGCTCAGTAGTTGTGGTGCACGGGCTTAGTTGCTCCATGGCATGTGGGATCTTCCCAGACCAGGGCTCAAACCTGTGTCCCCCTGAATTGGCAGGCAGATTCTTAACCACTGTGCCACCAGGGAAGCACAAGCAGAGTGTTTTAAATAAGAGAAAGCATCAACATGATCTAATTGACATTTATAGACCATGCCATTCAACAACAACAGAATACACATTCTTCTCAAGCTCACACAGAACATTCCTCAAGACAGATCACATTCTGGGCCATTAAAAATAAATTTAAAAGAACACAGGGACTTCCCTGGTGGTCCAGTGGTAAAGAATCCGCCTTCCAATACAGGGGACACGGGTTCGATCCCTAGTCGGGGAACTAAGATCCCACATGCCGCGTGGCAACTAAGCCCACGCACCACAACTACTGAACCCGCACACCTCAACTAGAGAGCCTGAGTGCCACAAACTACAGAGCCCACGCGCTCTGGAGCCCACGCGCCACAACTAGAGAGAGAAAAACCCAAACGTCACAACTAGAGAGAAGCCCATGCTCCGCAACGAACAGACCCTGCGCCACAACAAAAAGATCCCGCATGCCACAATGAAGACCCAACGCAGCCAAAGATAAAAATAAATAAATAAAATAAATATTCTAAAATAAATAAATAAAATAATAGAAATCATGCAAAAGTAAACTAGAAATAAGTAATATAAAGATGGCTGAAAAGTCCCCAAATATTTGGAAATTAAATAACACACTACTAAATAACACATGGATCAAAGAAAACATCAGGAACAGAAAACTATAGACCAATATCTCTCATGAACACAGATGCAAATATCCTTAAAAAAATTAGAAAATCAAATACAACAATAATGTATTAAAAAAACTATATATATGCCACAACCATGTGGGATTTATTCCTGATATGGAAGGCTGATTCAGCATTCAAAATTCAATTAATGTAAGCCAACTATACTTCAATTAAATAAATAATTTTTTAAAAAAATCAATTAACCTAGCACATCAATAGGCTGAAGAAGAAAAATCATATGATCATATAAAAAGAGAACATAAATTGATTGGAAAACTGAAAAGTTGGAGCAATTTTTTTAAAAAGGTTTTGATTTTGATAAACATTTTTCTTCAGGAGCTCTAATTTTTCCCTTCTTTTGAGCCTTATAAAAACCATCGTATCTTTTGTTAGAATATAATTTCGCAATTAAGTATACTGACTTTTAAACTTTTACAAAATTAATTCATTGTTGGTAAACTATTTAATTGAAATTTTAAAAATTTCAATGTTATCATTCCCTCCTACAGATGTTTCATAATTTACTTAACCCATGCCCATCTGGAGACTCCTAGTTGTTTCCAGCTTTCCCCTATTATAAATAAGATTAGGATGAACACTTATGTATATACATTTTTGTACAATGACCTTTTATTTTTCCAAGAGAAAGTCCTAAAAACAGAATTAATAAAGTACTGCCTGTTCTCTATTTTCTAACTAGCACTAGGAATTAGATTAAAAAGTATGACAAGTGAAAAATGACACCTCACTTTTATTTTATTTACTATCTCTTTAAGAGTAAGGGTATTTTTCAGTGTTAACTAGCCATTTCTTCTTTTGTCAAATGTCTGTTCAAATGCCAGTTTTTCCATCAGTGTTTTACTTTTTCCTATTAATTGTAAAGTATTTATAGATTAAAAATATTAACACACTGTCACATGTTACAATGGTTTTTCCCCTAATTGTCATTTGCCTTTTAACTTTGTAGATTTTTTTTTCCTTCTGCTATACAAGTTTTAAATTTTAATGTGGTCAACTTTGTCAATGTTTTTTACTTCCGGTGACATAATTAGACATAGATAGTTATGCCACTACATTTTCATTTTTCCTCTTAAATCTCTAATCCCTGTCTATTAATTGAATGATCGACTGAGAAGCTCCAAAATTCCGGAAGACTACCAAAGAAAGGATATTCTATAAAACCATAATTTAAAATCCAGAATTTAGCCATTCAAAACTTTCCAATGATTTCCTATCATATTCAAAATAAAATCCTAACTCCTGTGAGGCCTTACAGAATCTAGCCCCTGCATCAATCTTACCATTCTCTGCCTCTCTCACTCTACTGGCTTCACTGGCCTTCTTGATGCTCTCCAGACAGGTCAAGCTTGTTTGCTACCCTAGGGCTGTGCAACACTTACTGTTCCCTCTGATTTGTACACTCTTCGCCCAAATCTTTGCACAGCTCCTCATTTAACCAAGTTCTCTACTCAAATGTTACCTCCTCTGAGTGACCTGCCCTATTCTACCTAAGACACCTGGCCCACTGCCCTATATCCCATCTTCCTCTGCCATCAATATAGTCCCATATGCTACTTTAGTATTTTTCATAGCATTTTCCCCTGCCTGACAAGAGAGTGGTACATATTTCCCCATGAATTTCCTATCTCCCCCACTAGAACATAAGCTTCATGAGAACAAGGGCTTTGTCTGACTCGTTAATCGACACATCCAGCCCTTAGTATATGTTGACTTAAGAACACTACTTACCGTTGTCAGAACGCGCATAATTGTGTCTATATGCCACCGTTTGGAAGGTGCATACCTGAGAAAATAATGGCACTAGGTGAAAACACTGGAACCTATAAACTAAGCTCTGCTCAGTGACTTTCAAAAATCCTGTCCTACAGCATTTTTTAGGTTCACAGCTTAAGTGATTATATCTGGACCCATTTCACCTTCAAAACTAGCAGCAATTCCCATTTCAAAGGGTGATGAAATGGTACATAGTCAAATTCAGATGTTCCACGTAATATGCAATAGGAGTTGCTGAGCTGAGAACTGGGGACTCTGTCCCCAGTTTTTCAGAAAATAAATCATAAAGTCAGGACAGGAGGGGATAGAGAAGAAAGAAGAAAAGGGACTCTTCCGAGACCCAGGCACACCAGGACTAGAAACTTGCTCCCTAAAATTCACAGTGAAAAGAGGAGAAACAACCATACTACCAAAATCTTGAGGTACTTCTTCCTAAAAGTTTTACACAGAACCACCATCCAGATGCTGTAACTTTTCTATTCTCTTCATCAAAAGGACATCATAGATGAGAGGTTAAAGAACAGATAAAAGAGGAGATTTTATAAAAGTGGGATTAGTTTGGTCTTAGCATAATGCTTAATATTAGATACTGGCTAGAATGGCCTTCTCAAACCTAATTTCTAATGGGAAGCCTGAAATAAATGTTACATGTTTAAACATGTTTACAACATTTCCCCCATGTTTTAAAGATGCTTTCCAAAAAGTTCTAAGCATTTTTTACCAATGAATATAAAAATAAAATCTTACTTTTCTGCAGCAAGGAAGATTCCAGATGCACAGTCTGCTTTAAATTCTGGCTCACATGAATCCAGAAAATAAAGCAATTCCTTCATCATGCCTCGAATATTATTCCCATTTACCAGGGCAAAACTCAATTCCATTGCACGCCTTGCAGGGGGGAGGGAAAAAAAGTTATGATATTTACAGTGGGAATGAAACAAAGACCCACGTACGTTGCCTCTGAACACCAAGCACTAGTGGATGTATTGATGTCTTTGCATGATCTTATGATCCCAATCTTTGCACATGAGATAACCAAAGTTATCAAATTTATTTTGAACGTTCATCAACACTTTTCTTCAAAAATCCCCAAGAGATATACTACTAAAGACCAAAAATGCAGTTTGAGTTCAGCAATCTATTCTATGAAGCTGAAATTTAGAATACTTAAAAGGCTCAAAAAGAGAGGCAACAAAATTATTACCCAATGATAATACCTCTGCGTTATTCATTAAAAACATGATATATAGTCACCATACTCTCCTTTTATTACATCCACTTTAGTCCAAAGATGATCTAACATAGGTTACATCAAAAGGTACATAGAGGAGTAGAATAAAAACAAACCTTGAGGGCTAAGTGAAATAAGTTAGAGAAAGACAAATATTGTACAGTATCGCTCATATGTGGAAGCTAAAAAAAGCTGAATGCATAGAAACAGAGACTAGAATGGTGGTTACCAGGGTCTGAGGGGTGGGAAAAATGGGGAGATGTTGGTCAAAGAGCACAAACTTCCACCTGTAAGATGAATAAGTTCTGGAGATTTAATGTATAGCATGATGGCTATTGTTAGTAACAATGTATTATATACTTGAAAGTTGCTAAGAGAATAGATCTTAAATATTCTCACCATGAAAAAGAAATGGTAAGTGTGTGATAGGATGCAGGTGTTAACTAATGCTACGGTGACAATCAGTTTGCAATAGATAAGTGTGACAAGTCAATGTGATGGACATCTTTAACTTACACAATTATATCTCAATAAAGCTGGGAAAAAAACTGAAAAAGAGAATAAAAGCCATGAAAAGGAAAAAAAGGGTATGTGCTATGAGAGCAAATAGGAGCTAAAACCGCCTATCAAATTTGGCATTGAAGGCAAATATGGACATGTTTTACATATAAAAGTTATAAGGTTACTACAGGCATCTTTTCACATTTGGTCAATAATGTCAAACATGGCATATAATTAACTTTCAAAAATACCAATTTAATAACACTTTCATCTTAATCTACAAGCAACAAAAACTCAATCCTTACAGAAATGCAATAATAACTAATTCTTACACAGTGCTTAAGTACTTTACATATGTTAATCCAGTTAATCCTGCATATAACCTTTTGAAGTGGGTGCTTTTTTATCCACATTTAGCATACGGGACAACTGAAGCACAGAAAGGCTAAGTAACTAGACAAAGTTTATTAAGGGCAGAGCTAGGATTTGAAATGAGGCTTTCTGGCTCCAGAGTCTAAGCTCCTACTGTTATATAACCTGTCAAAGAGACCCAGGTTTTACTTTTGAAATGCAAAGCCCAGTCATGAGCTATAGAGAAACAACACAATAGAAGTCAGAAAGTCTGACTTCTATTCCCAGGTCTGCCATGTCCAAGGGGTAAGGTTTGGTGTTAAGTCATTTGATTCCTTTGGTACTGTATTTTAATCTGTTAATTGGGGATAGAAGTAATTGCCTAGTCTCTCTTGCTGGCTTGCTCTGAGAACCAACTGAGAGGGTGCTTATAAATCCTTTGCAAAGCACTATGTAAAAGTTGTTATTACTGACTCTAGGTCTTATCTTTAGTTTGCCCAAGCACTTAGCACCTGTTCTCTGCAAATAAAAGGAACACAATTATCAATGAATGTTTGTTAAGTGAATAGTTTCAGAGATCATTTCAAATCTAATTTTTTCTGGTTTGAACAGTAAACCAAAAGTTCACTGAGGCCAACTATAACTAGGTTTTACAAACAACTACAGTTATTCTAAGAAGAGAACCAGTAGAATTACTACATCAAGGAAAAAATATACATGCCTTTTCAAAGTCCTATGTGCTGCCTAAAAGTCATTCCTAGATGCACTGTTCTAAGAAACACGGCCGCCTCTAGTATCTTGAAGTACTGTGAGAAAACGTGTGCTGTCAGCAATTTGAGTTTCAGCATTGTGATAAAACACTCAGCCGATGGATCACTCCGTATTTTCATCCTCCAACACACAGAACACAGTACCTCTGTTGAGTAAACATATGCCCAGCTTATCTGTACCTGTTTTACTCATCAAAGAACCAAGGACAACTTCAGTGTGCACTTCAGTATTCCGTACTGGCCTCTTTCATTAATCTAAACTTCTCCCTGCCAATCCTTTCGAAAAAAGGATTTACTCTGTGAAAATAATGACTAAATACATAAATGTCAACATTCTCTCTCTCAAAACTATTACAAAGTTATCAGGTGATGGGTGGGGAGCAGAATTTTCAATAATCTGTTACCGTTTTATTGAGACATCCAAATCTTTTAGACAGTCCACAATGGTACTTCTGTGCCTCTGTACTGCGTTATGATCTGTCTGCACAGTCTTCAACAAAGATGTTAAAGCTACATATCTGGATGACGTAAAGTTGCAGAAGAACAGAATTAAAATGTAAAATTCAGGATAGTTCTCTGCTTAACGACAAAGAAGATGTCCAATGACTAAGGGAAAGCATACATTGTTAAATATTTAAAAGACAAGACAGATTAGTGAGTAAAATGGAAACACAGTAAAGCCATAAAAAACACTATAATCTAAAGCTGTGGCAACCAGAAGCCTTGGATTTAGATTTGTATTCATGGTCAATTCCATTTAAACTTCTAAAAGTGACTGACTTGATTCTTCCAAACTCTTTCAAATAGTACAACAAAATAAGTATATAGTATGCCTTTTCAGGCTGCCTGAGCCCCAAAACACAAGAGGAAATTATTTCAGTTTTACCATTTATATTTCCTCTGCTTTTGTCTGATACCAGTACCAAAACCGTCCCTGCAAAAATTTGAGTTTATGATCCAAGTATTTAAAAATTCTTCTGGAAGGAGAAGATTATTCAGGGTACCATAATGATTATTTCCACATTTTTTCAATCGTAACATGACAAGAAAGAATAGAAGATAATACTGATAAATTCATCTACTTTAAAAAAGTAGCTGGAGTTCACAAACATGTTCCAGGTTTGCAACTGAAATGTTATATTTTTCTTCTTAATTTAGAGCAGGGGTCAGCAAACTACAGCCTATCTGCAAAAACCCAGCCCTCTGCTGTCTGGTTTGGTAAATCAATTTTTATTGCAATACAGCCATGCTCATCATTTACACAGTCTATGGCTGCTTTCACACCAAGAGGCAGAGGTGAGTAGTTGCCAAATAGACCCTAAGGCCCATGGAGTCTAAAATACTGACCATCTATCTGGTCCCTTACAGAAAAGTTTGCTGACTCCTAATGCTAAAGTATAAACAGGACTAAAAATTAACTCATGAGGCAAATACTCAATTTCTTATCAAAACGGTTTTAAGACCAGACTAAAAATAAAAATCCTGAGTTGAAGTTCTAGATATGTCACTCAATACATGTGTGATCTTGAACAAAGTCACTCCTGAATACACTGAGTTTATAATAGCCAGATACAAGACATTTTTCAGTTGACTTACCTAATATTCTTGTCGTTGTTCAATAAGAAACGACCCAGGATATTTATCGCTAGGACCTATAGAGAAAGAGCATAGCTTAAAAATTTAGGAAAATCAAATATCTATATTGTTTAAAGGGTCACTTTCTGGCCTCTGATAGGTGCAAACTATTTAAAGGTGGTAGTTTAGTTAGTACTTCTATAGATTGCTAGCCAAAAAAAAAAAAAAAAATTCTGAAGGCAAACTCCTAAAACCATATTTTACTTCTGCTGAAAGATTGTTTTAAAGTTTTTATATCATTAGCAGAAAAATAATATTGTTACAGCCTCACTGGAGGGAAATCTGGCAGTAACTATAAATATTTAAAATTAGGAATTCCCTGGTGGTCCAGTGATTAGGACTCTGTGCTACCACTGCAGAGGGCATGGGTTTGATCCCTGGTTGGGGAACTAAGATCCTGCATGCCACATGGTGCGGCCAAATAAATAAATAAATAAATAAAAGCTACAAAATGAAACTATATCCTCTGCTTCAACAATTTCACTTCTAGGAATTTAGTTGACAAATATACTTGTACATATGCACAAAAATCTACTGCAACACTATCTATAATCACACATGATAGGAGAGTCCATTAATAGCAAATTTGCTACATGTACTATGGCACATCCATACAACGGAATAGTATGCGACCATTAAAAAGAATAAATCCTGACACATGCTGCAAAATGGATGTACCTTGAAGACATTATACTAAGTGAAATAAGCCAGACACAAACACCCCATATTATATGATTCCATTTATGTGAAATGTCCTGAATAGGCAAATCCATAGAGACAGAAGGTAGAATGGTGGTTGCCAGGGGTTGGGGACAGGGGATAAGGGGGGAGTTATTGTTTAATAGGTACATAGATTCAGTTTCAGAAGACCAAATAGTTCTGAAGATAAATGGTTGTGTAGGTTGCAAAACAATATGAATGTGCTTAAATGCCACTGAACTACAGAGTTAGAAATGGTTAAAATGATAAATTTTATGTTATGAATATTCTACTACAACCTTTTTTAAAATGAGAATGGTCTCTATACATGAATATAAACTAGCTCCAACATAATGTTTTCACCTAACATGAAATGTGTAAGGTGCAGAACAACCTAGATGACAAAAAGAACTATACACAAATACTGTAGTGTAGATAGTAAATTTGTTTCTTACAAAGCTATGGGTTAGCAATTATTATACTAATAAATGGTTGAAAGAATGAATAAATTCTTGAGGGAGAGTTCTTCCTTATAGAAGAATTCCAATTATTTAATGAGGAAAAAATGAGGGAAATAGAAAGGTATCATTAGAACACCACCCTAATAACTGTTGCAGCCAAGAGCCTCTGATGGGTACTAAAATGGTGGGTAAAAGTCTGAGGAGAACAGAATATCTGCATAGTGTCAAAGTGTTTCCTCCAAAATATTATAATTACAAAGGGAAAAAAAAACAATTATACAGTGGAGAGACACAGCAGACACCACCTTAACCAAAAGATCAAGGTTAATATCACCAGTAATGAGACAAACAGATAGCATGTACCTCCTGATATGAAGCTGAGAAGGGCACACCACTTCTGTGGTAGTCTTGCCAAAAAAGCATAACCTCAAACTAATTATAAGAATATATCGGGGTGGGGGGACTTCCCTGGTGGCACAGTGGTTAGGAATCCACCTGCCAATACAGGGGACACGGGTTCGAGCCTTGGTCCAGAAGATCCCACATGCCGCAGAGCAACTAAGCCCGTTTGCCACAACTACTGAGCCTGCGCTCTAGAGCCCTCAAGCCACAACTACTGAAGCCCCGTGCCTAGAGCCCGTGCTCCGAACAAGAGAAGCCACTGCAGTAAGAAGCCTGCACACCGCAACGAAGAGTAGCCCCTGCTCGCCGCAACTAGAGAAAGCCCGCATGCAGCAACGAAGACCCAAAGCAGCCAAAAAATAAATTTAGAAAAAATTTTTTTAAAAAAAGGATCTATCAGGGACTTCCCTGGTGGCGCAGTGGTTAAGACTCCGTGCTCCCAATGCAGGGGGCCCGGGTTCAATCCCTGATCAGAGAACTAGATCCCACACGCACGCCACAACTAAGAGTTCACATGCCACAACTAAGGAGCCCGCATGCCACAACTAAGACCTGGCACAACCAAATAAATAAATAAATATTAAAAAAAAAAAAAGACTGTATCAGACAGAGCCAAATTGAGGGACATTCTACAAAGTAACTGATCAGTACTCTTCAAAAGTGTCAAAGTCACAAAAAACGAAGGAAAGACGAAGGAAATGTCACAGATTGGAGGAGACTAAGGAGACATGACAATAAATGCAATGTGGGATCAAGGATTAGTCATCAGTAGAAAAACTGGTGAAATCTGAATAAAGTCTGTAATATGGTTAATGGTACTGAACCAATATTAACTTCTTAGTTTTGATAATTATACTACAGTTATACAAGATGCTAACATTAGGGGAAGCTGAGCGAACGGTAATATTGGAACTCTGAACTATTTTTGAAACTTTTGTGTAAGTCTAAAATTATTTTAAATAAAAAGTTTTTAGAAGTGGGGAAGACAAGAAATACACATGTACAGACACATTTAAATATGGATAAAATATCTCCAAAAAAAAGTACATTAGAAAATGGTGAGAGTAGCATTGACATATTTACACTACCAAATGTAAAACAGATAGCTAGTGGGAAGCAGCTGCATCAGCTTGGTGCTTTGTGACCACCTAGAGGGGTGGGGTAGGGAGGGTAGGAGGGAGACGCAAGAGGGAGGGCATACATGTATACATATAGCTGATTCACACTGTTAAACAGCAGAAACTAACACCATATTGTAAAGCAATTATACTCCAATAAAGATGTTAAAAAAAAAAAAATGGTAACCATATTTCCCACTAGAAAAATTGAGAGTCTACACATGAAAGCTACAGACAGACATCTTCCTCCCTGCATACCTTTTTTACTCTTTGAATTCTTTTACTTTGTGTTTATTTCTCAAATAAAAATAAATATTTAGAGAAATGAATTAACTCAAATATGATGTCTTATTTGAAGTGACTGAGCCCAACTCAAATCATGGCTCTAAAAAAAAGCTCATTCAGAAATGTTTCCTTGGGACTTCCCTGGCGGTCCAGTGGTTAAGACTCCCTGCTTCCAATGCAGGGGACATGGGTTCAATCCCTGGTCGGGGAACTAATATCCCATATGCCGCATGGTGTGGTCAAAAAAAAAAAAAAAAAGAGAAAGAAAGAAAGAAAGAAATTTTTCCTTCACTTAACATTACGTATCTAACCATACCTAAGCTCTTCCAATTTCTATTATAATCAATATTAAGCCTTCAGTGGAGAAAATGATACTTCAGATACCAAAAAAAAACCACTATATATTCTGCATCATTCTTTACTATAGTTAATTTCCAAATAGAATTCATTTCCAAAATCCAAGTCAATTATTTTAAATAAAATATTTAGAGAAGAAAAGATTTAAAAGACTTACTCGCAGTCCACTCTCTGACTTAATATCCATGATAGTCAAAACCGTTTCATAAAGAATAGCATTTCCTACATTTTTACTAGTCTCCGTATTAGTGGCAACCTGAAAAGACACAGAGGGTGTTACAAAAGTGACAAAACAATGCTTCCAAAAAATATCCAGAGGTAACAGGAGATATTTTGTAACTGATTACAGCCACCCATGAGAAAACACAAATAAAAATTGCTCCATATAATCACAATCATTCTACTCCCTGCTTTACTAAAATGAGTGTTTACTTAAATGTAAGTTTTGGTCTACTCACCTGTGCTAATATATCATTCATAGCTTCACTTGAGTCATCATCATTTCGTCCTAAAATTCTCAATAACCGCAAAATTCGTACCTAATGTGCAAAATATGACAAATGTCAACAAATTCCGCCTGGCACAAAGGAACTTCGCTTGATATGAAATTCAAATAACTTAAATGAAGTCTTAGATCCCAATAGAAATGGTAAAATTCAAACAGAAGAAATTTAAACATTATCTTTAGAGAAGTTATACATGGTTCTATGTCTTAATGAAGTTATTAGACAACCCACACTTTGACACTTCACAGCCAAAGGATACCACCACCTGCAGAGCTGTATTATATTGGTAAATCAAGTTTCTATGTAGTATATGATTTGACTATTACAACTATAATTTTATCCTATTAATCTCATACAGAATTGTGTCACTATTCATTTGTTAATGTAATTAGTTTAATCAATTAACTACCAAATCTCTACCCAACACAAACATAAGAGGAAGGAAAAATCTATTCCAAAATATATCATTTATCCAAAACTTTCTTTCAACCTCACCTGCAAAAAGGGGTCACTGATCCCAGAAACATCATGTTCTGGTGAATATCCGGACATGATGAGGTTCTTTAGAATACGAACTAACTGGGGCACAAGCTGCGGGGAAGAGAGATGCATCAAAAAACAGTGAACATCAAAGAATTTCTCATGAATAGGCAGGTAATTTGACTTAGAAAAAGGATGCAAGGGTCTGAGTCCAAGCAAATTCTACTGATACAATATACTAGTATACTGTTGATGTTTGATAAATATAACTTAGGAGTATTTTGGCCAAGAACTCAAGAAGGAATATCTGAATTAAAAACAAACCAGATATTTTTACTCCAGAGTTATATATGCAAAGGCACTATAAATAACAGTAGGTTAGAAAGCCTCTGAGAACCAAGTAAAACAGGTACCTACGGGGCATATTGCATTTTTACTTCTATAGGACTTGACACACCTAGGTTGCACAAATATATTCAGTTTTTAATACATTCAACACATGTGGATATAAAATGTTATCACACCCAAAATACTGGTGATTTTATTAAAATTACAGTCTTAAACTATCTCAAATAGAGAAAAAAATTCTCTCCTCTTAATATTTGGCTAGTTATATCCTTTTCCAACAAACAACAGGGAATACAAAAAGCCTCCAACATTGACCAAGTGGAAAAGACACATGAAAAACTGTATCCTTCACTTTAGGAAGACAGCAAGGCCATGAATAATGTCCTTTTCCTATTCTTAACTCATATGACACAATTTTAGGTAAAATTTAATTTCAGCACCTAATTATACATTTGTTGCCTGTCCTATCTTACTAATGAAACTATACATTCCTTATGGTCAGAATGCCCTTCTTTTTACTCTGTCCATTAGACTGACTTACAGCACATAGTAGAGGCAATTTTACTGCCAAGCTGAACTTAAAAATGCTTTAAGTACTATCATTCATTTCAAACTCTGTTGATCAATCATTTAAGGTTAAAACCCTATTCTAAAATGTTTGCCACAATAAGAACATTTCCAGTCTCTAACTACAAACTCAATTTAGCTATATAAACAACTCTAATCACCTAACATTAAGAAAAGAAGTGTCCAAAGTGAACTGAACCATATCTCTTTTGGAGGCAGTCAAAACAGCCGCAACTTTGCTGCAACTCAATTATTTTTTTCTCATCGTATTTGGATTCCTCCCTACTCTCCAATTCTAAAAGGGGATCAAGACTGAAACAAAAGCCAAGCTCTGCCCAAGGTACACACTCAAAACATTTACAACACTAAGTCTACTGCTAAATACAAGACAACATAATCTGTGGGAATTTAAGTAAGTTTGGCCGTAACACTTCAATTAAGCACTTCATAAGTCACCTAAACAAAAATCTAATTTGGACAACTCCAAGATTAAAACAAATCTAAGCTATAATGACCTGTAAATTCTAAACAGAGTCCTCATTAAATCTGTCACTGTGGACAGATTCATATTAGAGGTGAGAATAATATAACTGTATAAACTGCTTTAAAATGTAATAAAACCAGGATCATCTAGTTACCAAACTCCGCACAAAAAGTAGCTCGCCTTGCATACTTCCCAATGGTCTCCTTTTTTGTACTACCCATATCCTCAATTACTTTTTAAAATCTGGTTTCTGGGGACTTCCCTGGTGGTCCAGTGGTAAGGAATCTGCCTTCCAATGCAGGGGACACGGGTTCGATCCCTGGTCAGGGAACCAAGATCCTTCATGCCGCAGGGCAACTAAGCCTGCGCCACAACTACTGAGCTCACGTGCCTCAATGAGAGAGCCCGCATGCCGCAAACTACAGAGCCCATGCAGCCTGGAGCCCGCATGCCACAACTAGAGACAGAAAAACCCGCACACCACAACTAGAGAGAAGCCCATGCACTGCAACGAAGAGACAGCACACCGCAAAGAAAGATCCCGCATGCCGCAACTAAGACCTGACGCGGCCAAAAAAATTAATTAATTAATTAATTAATTAATTTTTAAAAAAATCTGGTTTCTGTCTCAGAGACGTTCTTTTTCCTTCAGCTACTAAACTCACACCACATAAGAGCACCCCGGGACAAAAAGCACAAATGTCTAAGTGTTCAGCATACAAATTCTTGGAACCCAGCTTTATTTTTCAGACAAAAATTCAAGTTACTAAAACTGATGACAAGACAAACAAAATAAAATGACAAAGGGAAAGGCTGCAGCCATGAAAATCAGTTGATGCCCACCCACTCTACCTCAAAAAACTTTTAATATTCCAAAGCTTCAAGGCAAGATTGACGGCAAGTAAGGGGGAAATTAAAGCTCTAAGTCTGAACTGAAAGTTCAGAAGTATGTACGGAGCTTTTTAAAGTATGAGGTTACCCACACGGCTCTAAAATATCTGCTTCAAGAAGAAGCAGTGTTTGGCGTCAAGGATCCAAACTGATCTGGAACTGCCATCACCAATGCCACTGGGAAACTGCTCAAAGTTTCTCAAGTGAAGACAAAGGAAAGGCAGAGAAGGAGGCTTACAAATCAGGGAAGGCTGCAACTGAAATCCAAGGCTGACTGTGGAGTCAGGAGTTTAAGTGACAAGACAAAACCTGGACTAGGAAGTTAGCCAAAAATGCTAGGACAAATAACATAGTATTAAGCACAGCTTCAGCATTAGTATATTTTTAAAAGCCACATTTGTGGATGGATACACAAAAGCCACTAAGGACCTAATGCCAGCATGCACCATCTAAAAGAGGGTTAATTCTTACCTTTTCATTCTAACATACAGCAGGATTCCAAACAGACAACAGGAACAAAACATACAAAGCAAGCATTAGGGACAGATACAGGCCTCATACTATTTTATAATAATTTAATCAATACATGAACATCTAAAGGGGCAAAAAAGCCCCCCAAAAAAGAGCTGCTATTAGAGCTTCATTAGATCTAAAGTACAAAGTAAGCCCAATTTATGGAGTGATCAGCACCCTATAAAAGGAACTGAATGCATGTAATTACCCAAAGAACAGTCTTTCTCTGAGTCCTCCTTACTAGTGCCTTCTAAACGTAAGTGGAGAAAAAAAATTCCACTTCAGAATGCTCTAAGAAAGGGAGGGAGGGACTTAAGAAAGCTAGAGACTTCCATCACTGGAGTCACCACAGCGTAAAATGAATAGTTGGGGACCCTATGTTAGGTAAAAGTAATGTCAAATTTCATTTTGCAGTTTTCACCTTTAAAAAAATTACCTGCCTTAAACTATACACACACACACACACACACACACACACACACACACACACATATTTCCTGTGTGTAATTTGACCTCAGGTTACATTTCCTAACTTCAATGTGAAAACAGCAGATAAAGCACATGAGAGACTGGTGTGTCTGCCAACAATGAGAGAAGACTTCTATTATGAAAGGGAAAACACTGCACTATTGCCAGTTCTTATATGCCTAAATCTGGCTTCCAGCCCTACCACACAGCAGGGCTGTTTAAGTCCTTTATTCAGCTCCACAGCTTTCTTTCAAAAGAAAATTCATAGGTGAGAAAATCATGTACTTTTCAGGAAAACCATTTTCAATCAAGAAAGGCTTAGATATACAGAATGGCACCTACCTTTCTGAAATGTGCAAGCATGTCTGGGCTTCGCTCACACATTTCTGTGAGGAGGACTACAGAAGTGTGAAGGACACCTGAAAGAAAAGAACCAATGAAAACTAAAAATGAGGGTATATTATTCAACTTCATAGAACAGGGCTTTGAGTTCTAAAGGTCAATTCCAAAAGGGCAGCTGCTATTTTTGTTTTTTAATCTCTCAAAGAATCTAAGCATTGAGGTGAATACAAAGGAGGTATTAATAGATATCTGCTGATTTAATACTGGTGATGTCAATCAAAACAGAATATTCTAAAGTTGTATGACCAAAATAATTGCTAAAAAATGAGAACCAATACACATGTCTCTACATTTGAGAATATCCATAAAGACATGCTCCTAGTCAATATAAACTGGATATTACCTGCTCCAGACTTAATAAGCTCTTAGCTGAGTTTTGATAGATATTTCAAGAAGAAAAATCTTACTAAGATTTTAAATTTCCAGATAAAATATATGAAAAACCTAAGGTAGTTGTGAATGACAAAGTAAATTTGCTTGGTCAAGAGTGAGTGAAAAGAATCACACCATACTTTTCACTAAATAATAAATAAGTACCCTAAACATTCATTTGTTCAACAAGTATATTTTGAGTCTTCTAAGCATAGGACTGCATTAATCAAATTAAATACATGTTACCATTTTTTCTCTTAGCATTTAGGACACAAGAATTTTCTTCACTCAGAACTTGTTTCACTGACTTCAAAATAAGAATAAAATGCTCGGTAAAGAACTGCCACATTTCACTTAATTTCTCTCAAGCTTTATAAAAATATATCTGGGTACCCATTACAAATTCCTGTTACAAGTAACCTAAAAGTAGTTTCACAAATCTTACACTACTACAGCAAAACAATAAAGAAATAACTTTTTCTTCTATTATAAAATAGCCAGGAAATCAAAGGGTTTTACACACGAACATCAAGGCTAGGATCATTTGTAATTACACTATTACTTAATATAGTATTTTTAATATAGTAAAAGAGGACCAGAAATGAAAAACAAGCTTACTGTAAAGGAATCAATCTCTAATGACAAAAACTAGGATATGGGAGTAGAAGAGAGATTCAACCCATTAGCCCTTCCTGGAAAAGTGTCCAAGCACAGTAGAAAGGTGAGTCCACTGCATGAGACAGAAGGCCAACACTGCCTGAAGCCTGTTCTCTTTCCCCTTCTCCCTCAGTACTTCATGAGTGCATCTAAATCACATTACCATGGTTCTTTTCATTCAATAAATTTTTTGTTGCTGGTAAGAACATCTCCATAAGTTCAGGAACCTTCCTGATGACATGAACAGCACAAAGTGCTGCCTATAAAAAACATAAAAAGGACAAAAGAAGATTTATTTCAATTAAGTCAGGACAACCAATCTTATAAACAACAAAACCTTATCAACTAGTTCACCTACATGAAAAAAGAAAGGAGTTAGGTATCAGATTTATTATTTATTATTATCAGACTTACTAGTTATTAACTGGTTAGGGCTTTCCAACTTATACTTACTGCATTAACGAGAACTTCTAACCCACCTGCCTCTTCGGTCATATATTACCAAATAAGTGGACAAAAGCTTTCTCGACTAGACCATGGTTAACACAAACTTATCAAACATGCTAGACATAATTTATGTGGAGTTTTGCAAAGTAAAAAATAAAGACTTCCATCTGTGATAATCATTCTTCTGAGTAAAAAGACCAAAAGGTTTTATAAAAACATTATGCAATTGAAAGATATATATACTGCAGATGCTTTAAATCTGCTGCTGCTTTTAATAATACCTATACTTTCCCCAATTCACTCTCTACTGAAATCAAGAAAATCATTTGAAAGTTACTTAGGATCTTAGTTAAACGCCTCTCAGTTAGCTAGTCTCTACTGAAGAAACTTGTTCACAGGAAAGAAAGACATTCAAAGATGATTTTGGTTAAACGTCCCCACCCCTGGCAAAAAGAACCATAACTACTATTTGTTGGAATTGAATAACATAAAAGTTCAGATACATTAACAAGAAAAGATTTCAGCTAATTCTTCCCATGCTACAGTTGGGGGAAACGATTTTTTTTTCTAATCTGTAGGAATTATTTTATTTAATAATTATTAATCTTTATTAATATTTATTTAATCTTTCTGGACAAGAGCAGCCCACACGTTTTTTAAGAGAAAAGACTGGCTTTGGTCTATAGCCATCATTAACAGTGCATGATCCTGGAAAACAGCTTGGCCCTTTCAACGGCTTTGTCTCACACCATTAATACAGAGGCACAATGAACGCCAACCAGATGATATTATGTGACTCACTTCTAAAGTCCTAAATTTTACCCTTTGTTTATGAAGGTTTTAGGATTCAAGCACAATAAAATAACAACAAAATGTTTATATCAACAAATAAAAGCAAATAAGTGAATAAGATCACTGTCTTCCATTACTATTCCATTTAGATATATCAATTTTAGGAAGTATGTTCTAAATCATTCCCTAATAATTATCTAGGCCCCAGTGGAACTGCACTTCCAAGATTCAAAGGCCCTAATACAAAGAAAGACATGGGCACTAAAATAAATTCGCAAAGATCTGTTCATTATCACTTTGTTTAATACTGTTTAGAATCAGGTAATTTAGGAAGTAATTAGGTATGCCATCTAGGGTCCAATAACATTTGCTTGTTTATAAATCATTTCCTTGAAAAATGACGAATTAAAAGAAAGTGTTCACAATCACTTACTAATTGGAGAGTTAAATAGCAATAAAAAAAATCACCTCCAAAATTAGTATAAAAAAAGATTTTGATTCATAAACAACTGATTCATATATAATCATTTAAAATACATTTACTGCACAGGGAAAGAAAGTTATATTATCATTTGAGCTTTCAAAACTGAATAATCTGCCTTCTCATCTCCATAATACTCTCTAATCCAAACGCAGACATTCGGTTTCATGGAAAGTTACCTTTTTTCTTAAGTAAGAGTTGGAGGTTTTCAGGAGTTTCTCTACCTCTCCTGCAAGATCTCTGCACATCTCTGAGGAGCCCATGCAGCCGAGGGTACAAAGTGCTAGCCCCTGTACATATTGCGTGCTATGATTAAGATCACTGCAAAAGAAAGAAGGGGGTAGAAATGAACATGCCCTGCCTGGTGCTCCCCATGAAGAAGCTTCACAATCTAACGAGGTAGCTCTGAACGATTCATGATTTCTCTAATACAGAAAATATTTATTAGGATTATTTTTGAAAAAAGTGTTTATTCTAACTTTATTACAAATTACAACACAGCAAACTGACTGACAGTCTGTTCTACATGCTTGCAACCCAATGTTTCCAAATACCAAAGCAACATAAACTGGACAACATGCTATCTGTTGGATGTTAAAAGACAACTCTCTTTAGGAAACTCAGCAAACCACTGAAAGTAAAAACTAGCAATGACAGAATATGAAGCACAACTGTATATTTAAAAGATTTTAATATGCTCTATTACTAACTACAAAAAAAAGTAATACAGTAACGAAAACCTTAAAAAAAAAATCAGAAAACAATCTCTACTGCTAGAGCATTTAAGATGACTTAAATAAACATCACAACAGAAACACTCTATACTATATACTCTATACTTAAACACTCTATACTCTAAATACTATACCATAAGGTCTTTGATATTATGATATAGTATTAACCTTGATGTTACATTAATTTTTACACTTTTATTTATTCAAAAGAAGAAAAAATTAGTAACTAAAAAGATAGCTAATTAAACCATCATAAACTAAGCTAGATGTTTACAGTGAGGCTCAGTATCTAGTGATACAGATACAAAAAATTCTATTTCTAACAGGCATTGATTACTGTACAGAATTATTTCTAAACCAGCCTGAAGTATACTTCCAGAAAAGCTGAAATATTAAAAGCTTAAACCAGTAAAATCATTTATATATTATAACCAACTCTTACCATTCAGAAGCTGAATTATTATGTTGAGTTATGCTACTTCCACCAGCTTTAAGAGCATTTTAAAATCGTTTAGCTCAGTGGTTCTCAAACTGTGATTAAAGAATCTCTGGAAGTCCCCAAGACTGTTTCAGAGGGTCCACGAAATACAAACTATTTTCACAATACTAACTCATTATTTGTCAGCTTTATTGACACCCGCACTGATAGTGCAAAGGCAATGGTGGGGAAAACTATGGCACATTAACACAAATCAGGGCAGAGGCACCAAACTATAATAGTAGTCACTGAATACACTGCCACACACTTATAGTAAAAGAAGGGAGGGAGGGAGGGAGTTTCACTTAATACTGCCCATGACAAAGCAGTAAAAATGATAAGTTTTATTATACCTTGACTCTTTTTTTTTTTTTTTTTAAAGCCACGCCACACGGCTTGCAGGATCTCAGCTCCCTGATCAGGGATTGAACCCGGGCCACTGCAGTGAAAGCCCAGAATCCTAACCACTAGGCCACCAGGGAGCTCCCATATACCTTGACTCTTGAGTGCACATTTTTTAACATTCTGCGTGACAAAATGGAAAGTATGCATAAAGTACTTCTGATGCATACTGGAGTAAAGTGGCAATCTCAGAGAAAAGCACTTGTGTATTTGTTTCATTTGCAAGCTAAACTACAAACTAGCTACTATTAAAATGAACATCAGGGGCTTCCCTGGTGGCGCAGTGGTTGAGAATCTGCCTGCCAATGCAGGGGACACGGGTTCGAGCCCTGGTCTGGGAAGATCCCACATGCCGCGGAGCGACTAGGCCCGTGAGTCACAATTGCTGAGCCTGCGCGTCTGGAGCCTGTGCTCCGCAACAGAGAAGCCGCGATAGTGAGAGGCCCGAGCACCGCGATGAAGAGTGGCCCCCACTTGTCGCAACTAGAGAAAGCCCTCGCACAGAAACAAAGACCCAACACAGCCATAAAAATAAATAAATAAATAAAATTTTAAAAAATAAATAAATAAATAAAATGAACATCATTCTTATTTGAAAAATAACTGACAACTATAATTATTAAGATGTGATTATCTGCCAAACATTTTCTGGAAGAAGAGCCAAGTAAGCTTATCACTTCAAGAGCAACAAGTGACAATATTTGTTGCCAATGATAAAATCTAAGCTTTGAAGTGAAAATTAGAATTTTGGAATATTTGTATTGCCACCGTGAACCTGACACTCTATCAATACTTTAAAACTCAGTGAACCAATTTTCTCCAAATGCCTTAAGCATGATGTTTAAAAAGCATGCAAGAGTAAAAGATTCATTCAAAGCCTAAGACAGACCAATGGGTTTTAATATAACAAAGAACCAAACTTCACTGATATGGTTTCAGACTCCACATTGTAAATAACCCTAAAGAAACTACCACTTGTGGAGTTTTGATATACTATCATAGAACATTATCCATAGTTATCTGAAAGGTTATTGAAGTCCTCTTTCTTTTTCAAACTACATTATCTGTGAAAGGCTAGATCTTCTTCATATACTTAATCAAAACGTAACATAAGAAACTGAATGCAGAAGCAAATATGAGCATCTAGCTTCTAGCTTCCATTAGGTTAGATATTAAAGAGATTTACAAAATTGTAAAATAATGCCATTCTTCTCACTGAAATTGTTCTTGTTCTGGAAAATAGTTTTTCATAAAAAAATTTATTTGTTAACATTGTAATGGGTTCATTATTGGTCATTTTATTTTTATTTATTTATTTATTTTGGTAATTTCAAATGAACTAATAAATGGTTTTAGGCTTCCCTGAAAAACAAAGAAAGGAAAGGAAACAGAAGGTAAAGTGTCAATCAGTCAGGTTTGCTATTGTCTACCAATTTGAATATTTAAGATAAAAATTACTGATAAAATAAAGTTTAACTTAACTATGGCTTTACCATTTAGTGTCCTAGTTCCCAAGAGTATTTAGTTGACTCTTCAATCATTTTTCAATGATTAAGAATATTTGCATAATGCAAGCTCTTAAAGTATTATATTTAATTTTTAAAGATTTAATTCCAAGATCATTAATGTCAGAGTTTTTCTAGGCCAATGAACAATGAGGTAAACATTCATCATTAAACAGAAAAACTGTTGGTACATATGATGCCCCATAATCGAAATGCAAAAAACCTCACAAATAAACAAAAAAACCCATTCATTAACAGATTAAAAAAACACACAGGGGACTTCCCCGTGGTCCAGTGGTAAAGAATCCACCTTCCAATGCAGGGGACGCGGGTTCAATCCCTGGTTGGGGAACTAAGATCCCACATGCCGCAGGGCAAATAAGCCCATGCACCACAACTACTGAGCTCGCGTGCCTCAATGAGAGAGCCCACATGCCACAAACTACACAGCCCAGGCACCCTGGAGCCCATGCGCCACAACTAGAGAGAAAAAGAGAGAGAAAACCCATAGGCCACAACTAGAGAAGACCACACGCCACAACGAAGATCCCGCACCACAATGAAAGATCCCGCATGCCTCAACGAAGACCCCACGTGCCGCAAGTAAGACCCGACGCAGCCAAAAAACTAAAGAAAATAAATTAAAAAAAAAAAAACTGAATTATCCAAAGTCCTTTAACTGAGCTTAAACTGAAGTGCCAGATCAATTCCCAACTATTATTAGCTCTCTCCTAAATTCACTTGGGGCTTAGCTGGGTCTCATGAAAATTAAACACAAAGATTCCTTCTTTGCCTGTATGCCTATTCTTCAATTTTTATCAAGCTACAAACCTATACTTGAGTTTGGTATTAAGTCTCTAATATGAACTTGCTGCTAGGCAGAACTGCCAAATTATCAGCATATGATTGAAGGCTTGAATAATAAGGGCACAGAGCATGCAAGAACAAAAATTAAAGAAACTTTCAGAGGCCTGTCCAGAATAAATGTGTAAAGTCACATTAAACATCTAAAATGTAACCTCCATGACACCAAGGATTTCTGTCCATTTTTTTCATTCTCCATCCCCAAAGCTCATAACACCTCCTGGCATACAACAGGTATACAATAAATATTTGTTGAATAAATGAACCAACTTAGTATTTTCATTACTAATATTTATTTCAAGGCCAAAAAGAACAAGATTCTCCCAAATTAAGTCACAGAGTCAATGTATTTACATGACACACTATATTTACAAGCAATCGTAATTCTCATTTTGAAATTTTTCATTATCCATTGGGAAATTTTAAATTATAATTTTTACCACAGCAAAATATATGAGTTCAGTGTCTTCAAATTGATCACCTATATCCCCCAATTCTACTTTCTGTCAAATACAGAAATACTATAAATGAAAAAGAAATCTAAAAAAGGAGATTAAACCAACAGACAAACCAAAACCAAATCAAAACAAACCAAAAAGTACCTTTAACCAATATGGCCATCAGAACTTCCATAACTTTCTTTCTTTTTTAAAAAAAAATTTATTTATTTAATTTATTTATTTTTGGCTGCGTTGGGTCTTTTTTGCTGCGCACGGGCTTTTTCTCTAGTTGCAGTGAGCAGGGGCTACTCTTCGTTATGGTGTGCGGGCTTCTCATTGCGGTGGCTTCTCTAGTTGCAGAGCACGGGCTCTAGGCACGGGGGCTTCAGTAGTTGTGGCTCGCGGGCCCTAGAGCGCAAGCTCAGTAGTTGTGGTGCACGGGCTTAGTTGCTCCACGGCATGTGGGATCTTCCCGGACCAGGGCTCGAACCCATGTCCCCTGCACTGGCAGGCGGACTCTTAACCACTGCGCCACCAGGGAAACCCTAAAACTTCCGTTAACTTTCTAACAGAAATTTATTATAAGAGAGATACTGAGAACTGTTAATTCCCTACTCACAGGTCCTCTAATTTCTCCAGAATGGCAAGCATTAACTTTGTAAGTTAAACACATAACTGGACTAGTAAATCAGTAAAGCACCCATTAGAGAAAAAAGGACTTATACACAAAAATTCACAGGGCTAAATATAATTCCCAGCAACTGAAATCTGGGATTAGACTGCTGACAAGCAAGACCTCTCTTTTTACCTTTAAATGGTATTTATTAAGAATATACACTGGTAATTATTTAATAAACACAATGTTTCATTATTCGTGGTATTCAAAAAAATATATGATAAGAAAGCTCAGATTTACCAATGCTCTTTCTATTCTATGAAAGTCCAAATGCTTATCCATGGCTAAATAGTTGCTATGACTCAAGATGTACAGCAATGCCTTCATTTAGTTAAATTATCCCCTACAGAAGTTTTAATCGTTTGCTTAGCCTCTTTACGTATAAGCTACAGAACCAAAAGCAGCTCAAATACATTCTAGACAGTAAATATAAAATCAATAAATAGAAGCTTTTGATGTCTTATTATAAAAAAGACCTAAAAGTACAAAGTAGTTATTGGAAGAAAGAAATTAAGACTCACTTCTTGATACAGTTGGTCATGAGAAGATGGACATCTTGTCTTTCATCTAACAGCAGCATTGCCCCTAAATAGCCAATGCGTTTGTCTGTGAATTTTTGAGAGGCGATAAGCTTGAGGCACTCCAACTACAAATAAAAAATAAATAAATAAATAAATAATTTTAAAAAAGAAAAAAATTAAGAAATTGCTACCATAATCAGGAAAGCAATGTTTTTAACCCAGAGTCAATGGTTACCTAAAGTACATAGGTATAACCTGTATAATCAAACCACCAAAATAAAAGGCAAAGGTTTAAGATCGTTCAATATCTTCATAATAATAATCAAGTTCTGGAACAGATCATCTTGTCAAGGTCCTATGGTATTTGCCATCCAAATAATCTGTGAAGTTTACCTTAGATCTATATATTCATACAAACTACTAAAGGGTTGTCATAAAGTTTTAATAAACCTAATTCCTAATTTAATTCCCAGGTTATATTAAACGAGCACCAAGCTCATGTGTGTATTTAATATCTGGTTCCTATTGTGAATATCAAAAACTCAGTAACTGGAAACATACCAAAGTGCCAAACAGTGTCCTGAACACCAGGAATGTACAACTGAAGAAGAGGTAGACAAAAACTAACTTTAACATAATGTGGAAAGTGCTACATTTAGGGCTCGAACCAAGTACTATGGAGAGGTGAGGTTTTAGGAATCAAATACAGAAGTAAACAAACACACACAAGCCAGAGGAAAACCCAGTAATGGAATTAACCTAAAATGTTTTATATGACTTCTTCTTTACATAATTCTTCTTTACACAATCCTCAGAGCTTAAGAATCCGTGTAGTTATTTACAATAGCCAAGACATGGAAACAAGCCAAGTGCCCATCAACAGATGATTGGTTTAAGATGTGGTGTGTATGTGTATAAAAATATATATATGTATATGTACATATATACATATAATGGAATATTAGTCATAAAAAATAATGAAATAGCACCATTTGCAGCAACATGGATGGACCTAGAGATTATCATATTAAGTGAAGTAAGTCAGAGAAAGACGAACGTTGTATGATATCACTTATATGTGGAATCTAAAAAATAATACAAATGAATCTATTTACAAAACAGAAACAGACTCAGGAAATAGAAAACTTACGGTTACCAAAGGGGAAAGAGAGAGGGAGAGGGATAAATTAGGAGTAATTAACAGATACAAACTACTATACATAAAATAGATAAGGAACAAGGATTTACTGTATAGCACAAGAAACTATATTCAATATCTTGTAATAACTTATAATGGAAAATAATCTGAAAAATATATATATATAAAAAACTCAATCACTTTGCTATACACGAAACAGACAATATTGTAAATCAACAATACTTCAATTAAAAAAAAAAAAAAGAGTCCTTGTATTTAAACAGTTTGTCTCTCTACTTAGCCTTTCTTGAACATCACAGTCACTCTGATATACTTTATCATTCCATCTTCACTAACATGGAAGAGGCCAAACATTCCCTCTCGGGCAGTGGTTTACAAAGGGTATACACAAGTTAGACTCTTCAAGAGGGGTTTTTCAAACTATGCTCCCATTTAGAATCACTGCATTCCAAGGAAAGGGGCTCAGATGCAGACTGGTGTAGACAGGAATGTAAGATCACATGAGACTACTTCCCATATGAATCTGCCTGTAAGTATGAAAGTCAAACTGAGAAATGTAAAAGAGTTTACAAATAAACCTGTTTTGAGCTATTTAAAAACTGCTCTCTCAATGTACCTACAATAAAAACACCTAAATGTTGTGGGATGACTACACCATCATGAGCAAATCAAAGAAGCCTCAAAGGGAGAATAACCAGGATCCCAAGGAAAACTGAAATGCCTCTGAGATCAACAAAGATTATCTAACAACCCTTCCCTTCCGTCTACACATTCAATTTAAATTTCAAAAACAATTTCTGAAATAGAAGATGTTTACAGTCATTCTTACAATGTCAGCAGAAAAATTACTGCTGAGGTGAATGAGAAAATCACAAGTTAAAATGTTATTAGAAAAATCTTTCTCTTTTTCAAACTGAAGGACTTTAAATCTTTCCATTTAATCATTCTATAAATAAGTATTTTAGCAGTAAAAGAAAATGTTCTAAGAACCAGGTATCACTGAAATGTTTATCATGCTTACTGAATCACGCTTCAGGCAAACAGCAAGCATTACACAAACTACCCAAATTTTTTTTTCTTAAGGTGAACTAATGAAAAGGACACTCAGGCATTAATATTACTTCATATTTTTAAAGGTCAAGTTTTAAGACAGTCACACCAAAAGTTATTGATGACTGGTGAGTACAATTTGTTGCTTTTTGTGACAGCTGTTAAAACTTACCTAATAACTAAATAGCCAAAAGAAAAACTAAAATTAAAGGGACAAATACTAAATTAATTCTTTTTTAATATTTCCTGTTGGTACAGTGACTTTGCTCTAAGAATGAGCTGCTGTTTTTTTTTTTTTTGAAGGTGACAAATTTGAGGGGAAAATACAAGATTATATACTGGAAATGGCCTCTGAAATACATACTCCAGTGAAGGATTACCTCTGATCACACTTCACATTTACAGTGGCCAGCAAATAGAGCTCAGACTGTACCACGTGTCATCATTAAAAGTGTTATCAAGGTTTTCAAATGTTGAAAAAGAAAATGACTGGAGGGGAATACAATGGGATGTGGGTAAATGTGAGGAGAGGGCATCCACTTTTGAGCAGCAATCACTAAAAACACAACTCAACACTTACATGAGTTACAGAACACAAAAAAAATAGTAACCAATTAAATGTATCCACCCCTTAGACAACAACCTCAACTTCCATCGAGAACTACTGCTCCTCACTTAGAGCTACTTGAAACTGCCACCTGAAACACTGCTAACCCACAAATCTGGCTTTAAATCCACCATAAACAGTCCATGACCAAGGTAACAGAAAACTTTTGCTTTTACCCCAAACTCTGTGAGCAAAAGTCAAAAGACAAATGACAAACTTGGAAAAAATATTTGCAACTCATTTCACAGACACGAAATCCTATACAACAGGATTCTACAAACTTATTTTTAAAAAGACCAACAACGAATATAAAAAGTCAAAGAATTTGAACAGACAGTTCAAACTAAGAAATAATTCAAACATACAAAATGAAGTTCAATCTCCTCATAAAACAAATGCAACCACATCTAGGAAAATTTACTAAAAAATCATTGACCTGTACACCTGAAAAGGGTGTGTTATATGATATGCAAAATATGATTCAGTGAAGTTATTAAAAAAGAAAAAGAAATGCAAATCAAAACCATATTGAGATACTACTTTTTAACCTATTAGCAAAGATAAAAAACTGTCATAACAGTGCAAGGACATTAGTAATGGCAGTATAAACTTGCACAAGATGTAGTAAGAAAGATTTGGTCTATCTAAATTACAAACACACATATCCTTTGACTCAACAAATCCACTTTTAGGAACTTACAATGCATTTATATTCACACATGAGCAAAATAATGGATATTATTCCATTGTAGTATTACTTTAAACAGTAAGATTGGAAATAAATGTCCGTTAATAAGACATCAGTTAAATAAATTGATTCACACATATAACAGAATACTACGCTGTATGACTACCATGAGCATGTCAATAAAGTTGGAAAAAAATAAGTACAAGGAAGCTCTTTATATATTGGTATGGGTTAATCTTCAAGACAGATTAATAAGCAGACAGTGCATACAGTATGTTACAATATATTTTTGGAAGAGGCGAGAATATGTATGTCCATCGCCTGGAGATGTATAAAATGTCTCTGGAAGTACAGTCAAGAAATGAATACCACAAGTTGCCTATAAGGAGGGAAACTAAGTGACTGGAAGAGGATAGAAAGCAGAGTTTTCATCGTATATCCTTTTGTATCCTTTAAATTTTGCGTCGATGAACTGTCATTATTTATTTCAAAGATAAATAATATTGGGCTGGGAGAGAAAAAACTGCAGGATAAAGAGAACTTACATCTAACTTGTAGTTAGAAAAGTTAATACAATAATATTATAATTAAAAAGGAAAAAAACAACAAATCATTTGTTCCCCCTCCAAAGTTAAACAACATATATTTCAAAAAATAGCAAAAAAGCATTTGAGTCTTGGAATCATTTCATGAAAAAGCCCTTGAAAAATTTAAGAACAAAATCATATGAAAATATAACTCAGTAAATGGAAACAATCAACCTTTTAAAGATAACTTAAATTTATAATGAGCAATTACTGTTTTATTCTATCATACCTGTGATGCCGCAGGAACGTGTTAAGAAGTATGCTCCCTTCTTATCTCTATTCCCCACAAGGGCTGTGCTCTTTTCTGCTGACAGTTATTTTGTATTCTTCACCTACTATCAATTTCTTCCTTAACAAGCTCTTAATATACTGATACTTGCTTATCCACAGCAACCTTCTCCCTCTCCCCCGACCTACATCCCAAAGGGTTGACTGTGGTAACCCTTTGCTACTCACTGATTTTTTTATATTTATTTTCCAAGTGTTTTGAGACACTGTGGTTTTCCTTTAATTTAGAAAGCTCCTGCTGTGTCCAAACCAATGTGCTAGTCATTCTGATACACAGTTAGAAGGACACATAAAAGAAAACCAGCATTTGAATATTTATCATAAAATATGATATATATATACCGTGACAGTCATGCACAAGCTACTGTGAAAACAAAGTAGGAAGGCCACCCAATTCAGAAACTAAGAAAACATCTGAGAAAGGTTTCTACCTCATTACAAAACACTTAATGGAACAGAAAGAAACCAGTTAGGAGCTTTGCCTCTCTTATCCTGGTTCTAGCTAAGAGACCTATGTGAGTTATTTCAACAATCTGGGCCTAGTTTCCTTATCACTAAGGTAACTGAGCCACATCATGGAAGACAGTGCCCTAACAGTTGTCCTACACTCCATGTCTTCAAGGCAAATAGTCCCTAATTCTCTCCAGCTGATCCCTGAACTTTTCTCAGAATATTTTCTCAGCAGAAGCATTCCAGAGAGCCATGAGCAACAAGCCTTAAGGGACTGAAGTTATCAGCCTCCTTTAGAACAAATACAGTGCCTTAAAAATCACTAATCAAAATCACCTCGGAGGGTTCTAAGATATATAGGTCACCCCCAGGATATTCTGATGGAGTAGATTTGAGAGAAAGCCTAACAACTTAATTTTTACATACTTTTCCTAGATGACTCAATGCTCCAATTTTCCTTGAATTTCAAAGCAATTTTTAAAAGGAGAACTTTACCAAGTTTCTGGCCTTGTTACATTTTTCTGAAGCAAGTAAAAATACTGCCTTTTATCAGCATTAATCTGGTTGCCCTTTAGAAAAAAGCTGCACTCGTTTTGTTAGCTTTTAGAACAATTTCCCAAAAGGTCAAATGCACATATACATTTGCTTTTAATTTAACACTGAGCTTTATGATGTGAACAATCATCCTAATGAAAAGATGCAATTAAAATATTGTAAACATTAACGGATTTGCAACTGATTGGTTAGGTCTTAGTTACTTGTATTTCATTTTAATACTCAGAAATAACTTTCTAGTTTATACACACACACACACACATTCTTGAAGAACAAGATTATAACTGCTTTACCACTATGTAGCTTGGCAACATAAAATCTATATGGACCAGAGCCTGTTTTTTCATTCTTCTGGCATTAACATTCCTATTGTATCCCATTTTTTTTTCTCTTGAGAAAATTTATTATGAAATATTTTACTCAAAAATTTGACCTACCAACGAGCTTTATCAAATCTTAATTTTACCCTATTTATTTAATAAATTTAATATTACAAATTCAACTGAATCCCTCTGAATATTCTGCCTCAATCTGTTCCCTCTATCCCAGGAGTAACCAAAACTCAAAACTGCCGTTGATCATTGTCATGTCATATGTCCTTAGCTATACATGTAGAGACAATTGTTTTTGAACGTTTTAAACTTTACACAAAGTATCATATTGTATTCCTGCTCTTTTCACTCAACATCTTTTGAGCATTACTCACATCCAGACAAGAAGCTCCAATTCGGTCATATTCATTGCTATAGAGTATCCCATGTATGAATATACTACAACTTACCTATTCTTTTTTTTTATAAATTTATTTATTTTATTTATTTTATTTTTGGCTGCGTTGGGTCTTCGTTGCTGCACACAGGCTTTCTATAGTTGTGGCGAGCGGGGGCTACTCTTCGTTGTGGTGAGCAGGCTTCTCATTGCGGTGGGTTCTCTTGTTGCGGAGCACAGGCTCTAGGCACGAAGTCTTCAGTAGTTGTGGCACACGGGCTCAGTAGTTGTGGCTCACGGGCTCTAGAGTGCAGGCTCAGTAGTTGTGGCACACAGGCTTAGCTGCTACGTGGCATGGGGGATCTTCCCGGAGCAGGGCTCAAACCCATGTCCCCTGCATTGGCAGGCAGATTCTTAACCACTGTGCCACCAGGGAAGCCCAACTTACCTATTCTTTTTGTGGAGATACAGATTGTTCCCAATGCTTTCCTAACAGAAACAAAACTACAATGAACACTTATAAAACGTCTCTTTTTAAACAGACAAGGAGGCTTGATCAGATTCAGGTTTATCAGTTTTTCTTTTGTTTTGATTTAGCAAATATAATTCGCAGGTGGTGGTATGAACTTTCATCAGGAGGCATATAATTATTTCTGGTGGTTGTCTCTCTTGTGACATTAGCAGCACCAATGATCATCAGGGGTTGCAAAATGGTAATATCCTAATTCTTCCATTCCTTCTTCATTAGCTGGATTATTCCTCTAAGGAGCAATTTCTCTGTATATACCATTGGATCACCAATAGTTCCTTCAGAAGGAACTTAGCAATAATTCCTTTACAAGGAACTACTGGTAAGGAAAGGCAGGATAAATGTTTGTTTCTTTCCTTTTATTTATCAGTTTTCAAAATAATGAGTCAGTTCCCTAGTATCCTCCAAAGATGACCAATGAAATTTTCAAAAAATTTTTTAATTATTATGAACTCATTGATATAAACTTACTTGGTATGTTTCAACTACAATTATTACTTTTATTAAAAGCTCAAACTTTCTCATTTTGAGGCATGACAACCTCCTCTTGTGGCTACCATATCCTTTTAAAATGACCTCTGTAGTTTTTCTTGACTTCTGATACAGTACAACAGTCCAAGCTTATTCTGTACATTTCCTGCCCCCGATTTGGGATCAGCCATCTTTCTAATGGGCCTGACCCTTTTAGAATAAAAGGGTATTTGGAGACCACAATCTGAGCTTAAGTGTGCTCAAGGCAAGGATGCCTACTATCACCTCTTCTTTTCAATATTGTTCTCCATGTACAGTATAGTAAGGAAATAAGAAAATGTTTAAGGATGGAAAAGGAAGGGAACTGCCATCATTTGCAGACAGTATTGTTGACCATATGGAAACAATGGAGTCCGCAGGGACTCTTAAAACTAAGTAATGTTGCTAGGCAGATAAACAGACAAAAATCAATTATATTTCTATATACCTACAACATAATTATTAAAAATTTTGAAGAATGCTATTTACAATAGGAACAAGAGCTCCAGGGAACCTAGCAATAAGTTTCACCAAAGATGTGTAAGACCTTATGGAGAATACTGTAAAACTTCAGAGAACCTAAGGAAGTGAAATGCTATACTATACTATATTGATGGAGAGGAAGACTATTGCAGACAGGTAATTGGGTACAGCAGGCCAGGATGGAACTGGGGAGAAAGAGAATGCATGCCGAGCCTGGAGAAGGTCCCCAGCCTACTACTACCACGTGAAAATGTGGATCCAGTGTTGCCAAATCCTCTTGACTTTCTCGGAGAAACTAGAAATCCAGATTTCCGTGAGAAGTTATTTGATTTTTATATGTAGGCAGCAAACTCAAAACAATTTTAAGTACTGTGCAGGACAAACAAAATACATCTGTGAAGAATTTGGGCCCTGAGCCACCATTTTCTACTCCTGCAATCTACCCACTTCTTCAGATATTCAACTTTATTTCTGGGTTGTGTTTAAGCCAGACACGTGAAAGTTTACACACCCTACAGGAAATCTATCATTGCTTTTGTTGTAAAAATGTTGAGGATATTGTCTCTTACATTACTAAAAGACCCCTAAATAAAAGACCCATGAAAGAACATCCCTTTTAGAATTCAGTGCTTTTCCTAAATTTTGTTTGCTGTCCCTTAGGAAATGGTAAAATTGGTAATGTCTGATAGTTTTTTAAGAACAAAACAAATGTTTAACATTTATTAATTTAATTAAATTTTAGAATTCAGTGCTTTTCCTAAATTTTGTTTGCTGTCCCTTAGGAAATGGTAAAATTGGTAATGTCTGATAGTTTTTTAAGAACAAAACAAATGTTTAACATTTATTAATTTAATTAAATTTTAGAATAACCCTATAAAGTAGTATTACGAATATCCCCGTTTTACATATGAGGAAACAAGAAAGGTTAATAAGGTTCTTGCTCAAAACCACACAGACAGTAAAGTAGCAAAGCCAATTCACATCGAGGCAGTCTGGTTCCCGCAGCTGTGCTCTTAAATTCTAGTAGTAACAACCACATAACTGAATCTTTTTTTTCTTGCCTGGGCTGCCTCCCCAACAGCAACTACACAGGCCTTGTGTTCTGAATTCTTCCTTCTCCTAACTCTTACCTTCTACTATTCTGTTTCCCTTTTAAATAGATGCTGGTAACATATGCCATCTCAAATCTTTTTTACTGCAAGGCAGGGCTAAAATAATTAATTAACTTAATGCAAATAGCTATTTATAGATTTAAACTAAACACAAAGAATGAATAGGTTTTAGAGTTATATATACAAGGTTGAGTCACTTAAGTCACTTAAACTCTAAATTTCAGTTTACACAAGTCACTTAAACTCTAAATTTCAGTTTCCTCATCTGTACTATGAGGATACTACCTACCTCATGGGTTTTATTGTAAAATTTAAGTAAGACTTTTAAAATATGGTTACTAAAAATTTTTAAATTATACATCTGGCTCATATTTAATTTCTGTTGTACAGTATCATGTTAGATACTGCAGTAAAAAAGAAAAAGAAACAGGTGAAATTAGCTTTAATAATATATTTTATTCAGCCCAATATATCTAAAATATCATTTCAACATATAATCAGCATATAAATTATTAGCTATTTTACATCTTTCTTTTGTACTAAGGTTTCTAAACACAGTATGTATTTTACACTTACAGCACATCTTAATTTGTACACTACATATCCATCAGAAATACGTGAACTGTATTTAGATTTCATAAAACTTACAATTGATAAAATAGATTCACATACCCAAGTTTTAAAACATATTTAAAAGTTTTCCAATAACTGCATCAAGTACCCACCCAAAATTTATTTTCCTTTAATAGTCACCTCAGTTGAACTAGCCACATTTCCAAAGACCAGTGGCTACACAGCTAGTGGCTATCATAATGTACAGTGCACATCTAACAAATAAAATGCAATTAAAGGCTGGCTGTTCTTACACATAATTAAATGAAAATGACACTGTGATTCATACATGCAGGAGAGAGAATCTTGATAGGAACCTTTTTATGGGTACATTATAAAAGCAATTCCAAAGGGTAGGGTACCAAATTACTCATATGGATAGGGCCGTGACTTATTCAAACAGAGGGAACAGAATGAGGGCCTTAAAATTATGATTCCTATTCCCACTCAGAAAAATCTTTATTTTTTCGTATCAAAATTTTAGTACTTTCCTTGAGTGTGAACACTCTCCGCCTAAGACTTAAATGTTTTATCTAATTAAGTTCCAAAACACCTAGACAGACTTGAAAAGCAGTTTTATTTAAACATGTTATAAAAATAAATCTTAGAGATATATATATAGAAAGCTCCTTTACAAAATGAAGTATCACCAAAGTCTATCCTATGATTTTAAATTCCAGAGTCTGTCTTTAAAGTACACCCTTTGGAGTATATAAATCTACTGTTTCCATGATGTTAACAGTAGTACTCTCTGAGTAGAAGGATTAGGAGTCTTCCCTTCACTTGACTATCTAACTTAATGAGTCTACTTAAAATCAACCAAAAAGAATATATGAACATCTATTTGCTTTATACTAATTATGTCACGTACTACATGGATAATCACGCCTAGATCCACTTCTGATATAGTAAAAGCATATGACGTTTATTTATAGAAGACAGCTGTTGTTTTTGACTGCCTAGTATCTGGTCCTTTCCTCTGATATTAACAACTCAATTTTCCTTTGGGGAATTAATGCTCTCCCACTCTCAAACATGTATTTCTAGAGAGGCTGATCTCATTTCCTGCCCCAAAATGAGCATAAAAGTAACCCAAGTCAGCCTGGTAAGATTCAATCCCATTACTTTTTTGTTTTAACCTAAGGGTGAGGGCATCTCCTTCCACTGAAGTTAATGAGCTGAACAGAAGATAAACTGATGACCATCTTTCCTGATAAATATATCAAAACATTAACAATATTATCTTTGAATAATGCAAATATGGGTAGCATTTTTTTCTACTTGTACCTAATACTGCACATTCTTTCTTTTAATTTTGCAGTCTTTGCAATAAAAAGACTACTTAGCATATAATTAAATTCTTAAGTGAAATAAAATTTAATAGCATTCATAAGAATTAAAAAACAACCCACTATACCCTTCTCTGTGACTCAATCTCCCTTACCACATACAAACGTGGAAAGAAGAAAGCACTTATCACCAAGAATATCATGCCCAGACTGGCTGTATGTGTTTGTATGTGGGAGCAAATCAAGAGGCAGACCTGCACAGTGGTTATAGCTATCAAGGAATGAGGTAATTAGGACAAAATCCTTAAATGCTATTACTTGGCAACCATCTAATTTCTTTTACTTAAAAACATCTGTTGGGGGTGTTCCTCATAATATCACTGCACTGAGGAAATAATTAAGAAAACATTTAGCAAACTTTTCTTAAATGTATACTCATTATAGTCCAGGCCCTCTGACAGAACAATCACAATCTACTGGTTAATCCCGGTCAATTTTTAAAGTCACTGCCACCATCAAAACATACCCTAATCCACATAATGAGAGATTCCCAATGGAAAGGACAATTGATGGCAATATCATGCCTTCCCAGGTCTGCAGCCTTCTCTCTCAATTCTACCCTCAGTCCACAATAATCAGACTCCAAGGACATCAAAAATAGCCTGTCCTCCCCATCAGGAAAGACCGACAATCCCTGACCTATTGACATTAAAATAAGAGTACCCTTGCTAGATGTGGTCTCAGCCCAGCCTACCTGTCCAAAGTGAGCAGGGTAGCCCAGCATGTGCATATATAGTAATTTTGCCACATTCCGACACCGGTATGTATTGTCTTCTTCTCTAAAAGATGACCGAATTGCAGCACATTCTTTCTGGATCATTTCTCGTTCTTCGGCTTGGGTTCGGGCTGTCCGGATGGTCCGGATCAGCTCCCGCAATCTGATGGGGGCTGGCATTCTCTGGATATAGAAAGACATTAAATAAAGACGTTCACATTTTTTACTACCAAAACCATTCACACAACTTCCCACACACATTTCTGATTTTTAAGAATTTAAGACTTGCTGAGTCCAGTAATACAAAGTTCCAGCAAAGCTATTACATACAAACCCCTCAATTCATTAAGCCTCTGGAAAGAACACAAATAAAAATGTTAAGTATTAACTAAAGCAAAATAAGACATAAAATACACCAATGATGTAAAGCCTATCACTAATATCAAAATATCTTAGGAACTAACTCAACCTAAATCTTTAGGCAATCCTTAAATTAAGGAAAGGCCTATGCCTAACCTTTAAGAAGATAGGTATTTTCTGCTCAACTGTTGTTAAACTCAACAAAGCTCAACAAAGTATCAGATGAATACTGAATATGATCATAATCAAAGCTCAATTCAACAAAATGAAAGATTAGGAGAAAAGACCAAATATCAGATTTAAACACCTTTCCAAGAAGCATAATCATCTCAGTATCCTAGGTACTCTTTGAAAATGTGATGAGGAAAAAAATAATAAACTGATCTCAGCATACAAAACTGTCAAGTGAAAAAAACGCACAACCTAAAAGCTGAGAACTATGGTTTATTCAGGGCTTTACTGAAACCCAGGATACAGCATCTCAGATAGCTCTTCCAAAGAAGTAAGGGAGGAGCCAGGATATATAGGAGGTTTTGCTGTGGAAAAAAAACATGTAGTCGAACATCAAAAGATGACTGCTAATCACAAAAATAGACGTCTCAAGGCAATGATTTTAGTGCTTTTCTACGTATGGGAAGATGCAAGAGTCTGGGCTGACTGAAATCATTCCTTTGATATGCATCTTAACTATCTAGGGCCCGTATCCTGTTTTTCTCCATCCAGAATTCCCCTCAAGGTGCACCATGGGGGACAGCTGCAGTGGCTGATGGCTTCACATCTACAACATCCTTTGTTTACTGAAATGGCAGGTGACAATTTTTTGTTCAGAAGACTACTGGTGTCACATTCTCATGAATATTTTAAAAAGTAAAAATAATAATAATAACAACAGAGGACCTATAATAGACAAAACAATTATGAAAAAAAAAAACCCACAGGTGGAGAATTTGCACTACCTAATTTCAAGAAATACTACAAAGCTACAGTAATTCGGACACTGTGGAACTGAATTTAAGGAAAAACAGAGAATAATGGAGCAAAACAGAAAGTTTAGGAATAGACCTACACAAATATGTTCAACTGATTTTCAACAAAGGGGCCAAGGTTATTCAATAGGAGGAAGGATAGTCTTTCAACAAATGGAGCTGGCACAACTGGATATCTACATGAGAAGAAAAAAATTAACCTTGGACCCTAACCTCACACAATATACAAAAATTAACTCAAAATGGGACACAGAAGGAAATCTTTGGAAACGTGAGTTAAGCAATCATTTCATACACAAGCAAAAAATACAAAAGAAAAAATTAATAAATCGGATTTTATAAAAATTTTAAACTTTTACCCTTCAAAAAATGTCATTATAAAAATAAGGCAAGCCACAGAAAGAGAAATAATACAATTCCTATCCTACAAAGGACTTGTATTTAGAATATAAAGTTCTACAACTCAAAAATAAAACAATCTTACTTAAAAATGGGGAAAAGATTTGAATAGACACTTCTCAAAAGAAGATATATGAATGGCCGTAAGCACCTGAAAAGATGCTAACATCATCAGTCAGCAGGGAAATGCAAATTAAAACTATAAAGAGATATCACTCCACACCATTAGAATGGCTAAAATTGTAGGCAAAAATATAGAACAAATAACTTTCACAGACTGCTCGTGGGAATGTAAAATGGTTCAAATACTTTGCAAAACAGTTTGGCAACTTCATATAAAGTTAAATATATACTTGGCATATGATTCAGCAAATCCACTCCATATTTACCCAAGAGAAATGAAAATATATATTCTCACCAAGACATGTACACAAATATTCAAAGAAGCTTCATTTATAATTGCCAAAAACTGGAAACAACCCAAATGTCCATAAACAGGTGAATCGTAATCAGTATACCCCTATAAAAAAATACTTCTCAGAATAAAACAGAACCAATACACAACATACAAGAGTCTCAAAAACATTCTGCTGAGCAAAAGAAACAAGAACAAGAGAGTACATATTGTATGATTTCACTTATATGAAACTCTAAGAAAGACAAGTCTCATCTACAGTGATGGCAAAGAGATCAAAGATTACCTGAGAGGATAAAGATAGGGACTGGACTGGGATGCAAGGAAACCTTCTGGGGTGATAGAAATGGATATATGCACTTCTTGAAATTCACCGAACTGTATTCTTAAAACAGTTGCATTTTATTTTATACATATTATACCTCAAAGTTAAGAAAAATGATAGAATTAGATAATCATTACAATCACCTTCAGTATGTATTAGCTGTGGAATCCTAAACCAATGATTTTCAATGTTGTTCTATTCTAATATACCAGGAGGATGTCCCACTCCGATCGGTCACTATGGTATCAATCCTCAAGGTAGGGATAGTACATTAGGAATTTAGAAAAGTTCCCTAGGTATTGATATGCTTTGGTATATTGGCCCTCTTAAGATTGTGTGTCCTAAACTATGCAAAGCTACCTGTATAAGGCTGTTTTGTTACCTTTTTTTTTTAAATAAATTTACTTTATTTTTGGCTGTGTTGGGTCTTCGTTGCTGCGCGTGGGCTTTCTCTAGTTGGGGTGAGCAGGGGCTACTCTTCGTTGCAGTGCGCGAGCTTCTCATTGCGGTGGCTTCTCTTGTTGCAGAGCACGGGCTCTAGACGCGTGGGCTACAGTAGCTGTGGCACGTGGGCTCACTAGTTGTGGCTCACCGGCTCTAGAGGGGAAGCTCCTCTTTTGTTACTTTTTAACAGAACTATTCAAGGGTCTAGGGTTTGTAGTTTACAAAGCACTTTTACATTTATTATCTTCATCATCTCATTTGTCCCTTAGATCATTTTGAAATAAGGGCAGAAAATCATTATCCCCACTTTGCGTTTGAGGAAACTTGGTCTTAGAGCAACTATTCAACTTGCTTAAGGTCACAAAGGCGGTAGCTGACAGAGTTAGCACTTGAACCTGGTATTAAAACTCCAAGAGTTCTTCCCAGTACTTCAAAAATAAACATTATATTGGACTTCCCCAGTAGTCCAGTGGTTAAGACTCCGCACTTCCAATGCAGGGGAACATAAGATCCTACATGCCGTGCGGCGTGGCCAAAAAAAAATTTTTTTTAATAAATAAATAAACATTATATATACATGAAATTATATGATTGCTAGGATTTGTTTTAAAATACTCCCGGGGGAGGAACTTCCCTGGTGGTCCAGTGGTTAAGAATCCGCCTTCCAATGCAGGGGACGTGCGTTCGATCCCTGGTCGGGGAACTAAGCCCGTGTGCCACAACTAGAGAGAAGCCCGCGTGTCGCAACAAAGAGCCCGCACGCAAAGAAGGATCCCGCATACCGCGATGAAGATCCCGAGTGCCGCAACTAAGACCCAACGCAGCAATAAATAAATATTAAAAAAAAAAAATACTCCCGGGGGAAAAAATATTGAGGAAGGAAAATAGGAGAGAAAAAAAATGCAACAGAACGGGCAAAATATTTTTTTTTAAAAACAATTTATTTATTTTTGGTTGCACTGGGTCTTAGTTGCTGTGCGCGAGTTTTCTCTAGTTGCGGCAAGCAGTGCGCGGGCTTCTCATTGTGGTAGCTTCTCTTGCTGCGGAGCACGGGCTCTAGGCACGTGGGCTTCAGTAGTTATGGCTCGCAGGCTCTAGAGCACAGGCTCAGTAGTTGTGGCACACGGGCTTAGTTGCTCCACGGCATATGGGATCTTCCCGGACCAGGGCTCTAACCCGTGTCCCCTGCATTGGCAGGCGGACTCCCAACCACCTGAGTTGCCACCAGGGAAGCCCCTGGGCAAAATATTGATCACTGATGAAGGTATATGATAAATACATGATGGTACATTATATTATTCTCTATTTTCATGTGTATTAGAAATTGTTCATAACCAAAAACTTTTTAAGTCAAAAAGCCTCGACAAACAAGACATTTCAATCCTTAAAATTTTTCATAAGTAATAAAAAATATTAATAGAGATCTAAATAAAGAACTACTTTTCACAATAACCATAAATACCACGGACTTCAGGATAAAACAAAATTTAAGGGTAAGCAAAACCAATATACTCTATATTCTTTCAACATAGTGAAATATAAGAAAAGCATAAAGCTACTACAGCTCTCAGAGATCAAGAACTAAATATAAAATCAGTTTTTGACTGTCTAAAGCCCAGTCACTGTACTTTTTTTCCTTCTTCTTTTTTTTTTTTTTTTTTAATCTTTTGGCCATTCTGTGCAGATGTGGGGGCTTATTCCCTGACCAGGGATCGAACCCATGCCCCCTGCACTGGAAGCACGGAGTCTTAACCACTGGACTGCCAGGGAAGTCCCTGTACTTTCAAAGAGAATCTTATTTATTATCAACCCTAACTTGGTGTGTGGGTAACAAGAGAAATCTAAAAATCAGTCGAGATCAATGGTAATACTCTGCTAAGAAATAACTTCTCTCTAGGAAGACCTCAATGATTCTACAGAGCAAACAAAGACTATCAGAAAAAGCCTAAATCTAGTCCCAAAACGTGTAGTCCAATGGGAAAAATCACAAAAGTTTAAGCCACCTGAGAGAAAAACAAGTTACCTGGAGCAATTTCTCAGCTATCAGCCTCATAATCACAGAAATATAGTTTATTCCACTAGCTTTTTTTTTTTTTTTTTTTTTGGCGGCACCATGCGGCATGTGGGATCTTAGTTCCCCGACCAGGGATCAAACCTGCGGGCCTTGCACTGGAAGCACAGAGTCTTAACCACTGGACCACCAGGGAAGTCTCAAAGCCACTACCTTTTTATGGAAGAAACTGAGGATGCAGGATGTTAACTACCTCGTACAAGGTCACAGAATTAGTTGCTAGCCCGACTCATGTCTCATGAGTCCCCCATTCAGCACTCTTCCTCTAATACCAGGTTGCCTCTAGCTTAGAGAAAACCAGTAATCTTTTTTCCTTGGGCTATGACAACTTACTACTACTTGACTTCTTCATATATCACAAGAAAATATCTTAATAGGTGTCAACTAAAAAAATGCACATGGAAGTTGAGAATTAAGTTTTATTCGGGGCATTACTGGAGACTATAGCCAGGGATAGAGCCTCTCAGACAGCTCTGAGGGACTGCTCCAAAGAGGTAACGGAGGAGCCAGGACACATATTTGTTTTTGTGGGAAACAACACAAAACAAAAAGAAACATGTAGTCAAACATCAAAAGATGTTAATCACAAAAAAACAGACATCTCAAGTTAATGATTTTAGTGCTTTTCTATGTATGGGAAAATGCAAGAGTCTAGGTTTACTGAAACCATTCCTTTGATATGCATCTTAACTATTGAGGGCCGGAATCCTGTTTTTCTCCATCCTGAATTCCCTTCAGGGTGCACCACTGGGGGGCTGCAGGGGCAGCAGTGGCTGATGGCTTGATGGCGGGCAACACTCTTTGTTTACTGAAATGGCAGGCAACATTTTTTTTTTTTGTCCACATAGGCATGAATAAAAAACAAAAGTTTATTTACATAGTACAGAATTTAGTATATTTCAGAATATATTCTAAGATCAAAACTAAACAAAAAGTTCTGGTTCCAGTGAAGATGGGTATACATAACACTCCATGGAGACTCCTGCCTCTCTCTCCTCTGAATGCAACTAAAATCCTCGACAAAATGCATGCCACAGCTACCCGAGGACTCTGAAAAATGACAGCGAGCAGACTGGAGAAAGAGAGCAGAATTTGAAGTTCCCTCAAACTGGCAAGAAACTATCATTTTCCTCCAGTATCGCCCAGCCTGTACCCAAGGGCAGCCCAAAACCCAGAAGTGCTCACTGGGTACAGAGAAGGAACTCTAAGAAAAACCCTCTCTTTCTGGTCCAAGGAGCAGAGAAAGAAAGATAAAGGACAATGGAGGAAAAGGCTCTCTTTTGTTTAGTTCTGTCCTTCGCTCCACCCGTGCCCCCAGGCAATACTGCAACGGTGCTGGCTGCTGGCTGCGACAGAAAAGCAATGGCAGTAGCAGCCAGGCAGGCACCTAGAAACGGGGCATGGGAGACTCTTCTCTTCTGACCAGAGGAGCTGTGATCCTAAGAGCATGGCGTAAATCACTCCCTATCCTCCCACTGCTTGATAAAGGCGAATTCGCCAAGAAAATACAACAATCCTAATTGCAAACGTATTCGACAGTAGTGCTAAAACATATATGTGGCAAAAATTGACAGATATGAAAGGAAAAATAAACCACCACTCAATTATAGTTAGAGACTTCAACATGCTTTCTAAGAATAGAACTATAGACAGAGTATCAGCAAAGGTGTAAAAGATGTGAATGCCACTGTCAACTAACTGGATCTAACCAATACCTATAGAACACCCCAACCAACAACAACAGAATATACATTTTTCTCAATTACAGAACATTCACCAAGATAGACCATGTCTTGGGCCATTAAAAAAAAAAAGTTAGGGAATTCCCAGGCGGTCCAGTGGTTAAGAGTCGGTGCTTTCACTGCCGTGGCTGGGGTTCAATCCCTGGTTGGGGAACTGAGATTCCACAAGCCACGCAGACAAAATAAATAAATAAATAAATTTAAACGATTGGAAATTATACAAAATATGGTCTCTGACCATAAGGGAATTAAACTAGAAATCAGTAACAGAAAGCTAACTGTAAAACTCTCTGTGTACTTGGAAATTAAACAATACGTTCCTAAATAATCCATGGGTAAAAGAGGAAACATCAAGAGAAATTCGTAAATACAGTGAACAAAAACATAAACATACATCAAAATCTGAGTTATACACTAAAGCAGTGCTTAGTGGGAAACATACAGCATTAAATGCTTGTATAAGAACAGAAGAAACATGTCAACAATCTGACAATCTAAGGTTCTACTTTAAGAAACTAGAGGGAACTCCCTGGCAGTCCAGTGGTTAGGACTCCAAGCTTTCACTGCTGAGGGTACGGGTTCAATCCGGGTCATCCGTGGTCAACCCTGGTCGGGGAACTAAGATCCCGTGAGCTGTGTGGCACAGCAAAAACAAAACAAAAACCTAGAAAAATAGCAAAATAAACCCAAAAGAACTAGAAAAAAGCAAATTATAATAATAAAAAGAACCCAGAAATCAATTAAATTAAAAACAAAAAAATACATCAAGTCAGTGAAACCAAAACCTGGTTCTTTGAAAAGACCAATAAAATTGATGAACCTCTGGCCAGATGATAAAAGAGAAACAATACAAATTACCAATTATTAGGAATGAAAGAGGGGATATCACCACAAACATATTAAAAGGATAATTAGGTAATAGTATGAACAACTCAATGCACATCACACCTGGATATCCATATGCCAAAAAAAAAAAAAAAAATGAACCTTGACCTAAATTTCACACCTATTAACTCAAAATGGATCATAGATCTAAATGTAAAACATACAACTATAAAACTTTTAGAAGAAAATATAGGAGAAAACCTTCATGACCTGGGGTTAGGCAGAATTCTTAGACATTATACCAAAGGCACAACCCATAAAAGAAAAAAATGATATAACTGTATTTTTTTTTCATAAAAAGTACAAACTGTGCTATGAAAAACACTACTGTGCTACGAAAAACACTACTAAAAAAATGAAAAGACAAGTCACAGAGACTGGGATATTTCCAAATCACATATCAACAAAGGACATGTATGTATTCAGAACATATAAAGAACTCTTAAAAACACAACAGTTAAAACAAACCAACCCAATTTTTTAAAACAGGCAAAAGATTAAAATGGATACTTTACCAAAAAGGTATAAGGATAAAAAAAAAAAAAAAAAAAAAAAAAGGTATAAGGATAATAAATAAGCATATTTAAAAGATGCTCAACTACATTAGGCATTAGAGAAATACAAATTAAAACCACAGTAAGATACTTCTACACACCTATTAGAATGGCTAAAACACCAAGTGCTGGGGAGGATGCAGAGCAAATGGAACTCTCATACACCGCTGGAGGGGATGCAAAATGGTACTGCCATTCTGTTAAACAGTTTGACAGTTTCTTACGAACTTAAAACATCCGCTTACCATATGACCCAGCAACCCCACAACTTGGAATTTATCATAGAAAAATGAAAACTTTTGTTCACACAAAAACCTATATATGAATGTTTATAGCAGCTCTGTTCATAATTGCCAAAAACTGGAAATAAAATGCAGTAAACCCATAAAAATGGAACACTATGCAGCAATTTAAAAGGGAACAACCTATTGCTACATGGCATTACACAGCTCTAAAGTATTATGCCTAATGAAAGAAAACTGTCTCAGAAAAGGTTACATATTGAATGATTCCATTTATATGAAATTCTCAAGAAGACAAAACTATAGTGATGGAGAACAGATCAATGGTTGCCAGAGGTTAAGGTTGGGGAGACCAGAAAGGGACAGCCTGTGGAAGTTTTTCTGAGATGACAGAACTGTATGCTAATTGTGGTGGTTATTACATAAATCTATGCATGTGTTAAAGTTCACAGGACTGTACACTCCAAAAAAGGTCGATTTTACTGTATGTTAACTTAAAAATTAAAGTTTTTAAAAAGTAAACAAAAAAGCCTTCAATTAAACAATTTAGACCTATTTGACCAGGTACAGTAATATACACTTGGGATATTAAGTAGGCTAGTGAGAAAGTTATTAATTGTTCCAACCTGCTTTAAGACACATTTAACCACTAGTAAAACAAAACTGTTCAGCCTATAAAAGATAATAGCAAACCCTTATTTAAGGGATGGCTGAAGGCAGGTCTCACCTGAAAGATGAAATCATGTTCTTTGCCAGTAAAGCAGGGATGGGTGACAGGGAACTAAAAGGGGCTCTGCTGAGCTAACCCCCATGAAGGTGTCAAGCTGTCTAGAAAGGAGTTCCTGAGTGGCATGTTGAAACGTAGTGCTTTCCAAACACAGGCAGGTCAGAAAAGGTGCCTGTTAAGCTATATCCCTTTTGGACTTCTAAACAGGTGAACTGAGACTAAAAGAGAGGATAATGCTTTAATTATGTGGAGAAGGACAATGACAAATCTTTGAGAACTTGTATTTCTCTTTATTTCTACCTTAGGGCTTCCCTGGTGGTGCAGTGGTTAAGAATCTGCCTGCCAATGCAGGGTTCACGGGTTCAAGCCCTGGTCCGGGAAGATTCCACATGCTGCGGAGCAACTAAGCCCGTGCGCCACAACTACTGAGCCTGTGCTCTAGAGCTCGTGAGCCACAACTACTGAGCCCGCATGCCACAACTATTGAAGCCTGCATGCCTAGAGCCCGTGCTCCACAACAAGAGAAGCCATTATAATGAGAAGCCCGCACACCACAACTATGAGTAGCCCCCGCTCCCAGCAACTAGAGAAAGCCCGCGTGCAGCAACAAAGACACAACCAAAAATAAATAAACAAAATTATATTTCTACCTTAGATATGTAAGAAAGTCTATTCTAAAATTCCATCCATTTCAAATCCTGCAAAACAGAAAATCAAAAAGCTTGCATCTATGTTTTGGCCAAAGCACTGAAAGGAGGGAGGCACACCACAGGAACTATGCATTGGAGGTAGTAGCAATTAAAGTCAAAGAATTACAAACGGAAGGAAAAATCACTGGGCTACAGAATTGGGCCTAGTAAGCTAGCCTCTCCCTGGCCTCCTCCCCAAGTCTTCTTACACTAATAAACCTTAGAGATTATGGTTTTATATTCTGAAGATTTTGAACGACAAAGTTCTTAAATCTTTCAAAAACATACTCTTAACATGTTAAATATTCCTCACAGTTTCTACAAAGAAAAGAACACATTTAAAAGAAATGTTAGCGTCAAAACAATAAAAGAAAGATCCTAATAATCAACCACCATTGCCGGCCAAGCTACCTAGGGCAAAGCCGCCTGACTTCTCCAAGCCTCTGTTCCATCAACTAAAAAATAAGGGTATCGAATCAGCTTTAAAAATCTGTGAGGGACTTCCCTGGTGGTGCAGTGGTTAAGAATCTGCCTGCCAACGCAGGGGACATGGGTCAGAGCCCTGGTCCGGGAAGATTGCACATGCTGCAGAGCAACTAAGCCCGTGTGCCACAACTACTGAGCCTGTGTTCTAGAGCCCATGAGCCACAACTATTGAGCCCACGTGCTGCAACTACTGAAGCTGCCTAGAGCCTGTGCTCCGCAACAAGAGAAGCCACCACAATGAGAAGCCCGCACACCGCAAAGAACAGTAGCCCCATTCGCCACAACTAGAGAAAGCGCGCATGCAGCAATGAAGACCCAATGCAGCCAAAAATAAATTAAAAAAAAAAAAAAAAAAGGCTGTTGGAGAAAATTCACAACTCTTTCAAAAAAAAAACTATGAGAACAAACATTTATGATCACATTACGTATCATCCTATTCTCAGTTTGTCAATTTTAAAAGTATCATTATTTATAAATCAAAGGTACTCCCTTCATTTGACTGCTTGTACAAAAGCATCTGTACAAGCATCTCTGTACAAGGAAAAAATAAACTAAACCAAACTTCAATAAGGAGCAAAATATCATATACTATACTTAACTGAAATACAGCCATTAAGTTTGAGAATCTTGAATTCAGAAAGCAGCAGGATCAAGGTCTTTAATCAGAAAATGAAAAAAAAAGTTTAACAGTTCAGGGCCCATAAGACTACAGTTATAAAACAGAGAATACAACATCATAAATGACATCAACATAAGCATCATTTAAATCCATTTCAAAATGGAAAGGGAGAATGTAAAAACTTTGGAATCAGAAGTTAGCTTCATGCACCTCTTCTTTTTCCTCCTTGTTCAATTCAATTAGTCACACTACCCCAGAGATGACCTAAGTAACAGGGAAACACGTTATACCAGTAAGTGCCAATCACTCATTCAACAAATATTTGCTCAGCATTCTCTATGCCAGGCATTGCAATAGGTGCTGGGGACTGGCAAGGACACAGTCTCTGTCCTTAAGATCTCAGTCTGCTGAGGAAAACAGATTTTTAAATTCCAGCCACACAATAAAAACCAGAAATTGGGCTTCCCCGGTGGCGCAGTGGTTGAGAATCTGCCTGCTAATGCAGGGGACATGGGTTCGAGCCCTGGTCTGGGAAGATCCCACATGCCGCAGAGCAGCTGGGCCCGTGAGCCACAATTACTGAGCCTGCGCGTCTGGAGCCTGTGCTCCACAACAAGAGAGGCCGCGATAGTGAGAGGCCCGCGCACCGCGATGAAGAGTGGCCCCCGCTTCCCACAACTAGAGAAAGCCCTCGCACAGAAACGAAGACCCAACACAGCCATAAATTAATTAATTAATTAATTAATTTAAAAAAAAAAAACAGAAATTGCTAATCAATGACAGAACAGAAAATTGTATTTATGATAAGCCAAATTTTGTCATGGCCAAACTAACTCAATATAATTAGAAATTTTTTCTTTTGTGAAATTTAGTGATTTCTGGATCAGCCGAACAAATCCAAAATCCCATAAAGATATTTGTAGCACAGTACCAGTACACAATTACTCATCCAAAACCTTTACGGGAAAACTGAGAATTTCCTGAATTTTAGAAAAGTAATACAGTACCTACACTGTACATCATAATTTGCCCACTGTGTCTGGAGCAGCAGTTCCATTATCAAACAATATTTCTGCAGTAACACATAAGAATATTCACACCAAATGAGAGAAATAAATATTACAAACAGCCTCATATCTGGTCAGATCAGACTTTAACACCAAAAGAATTATGAAGAACATCTGGTTTTCAGTATTTTGGGGATTTCAGAACTGATAAGAGATTGTGCACCCTTATCCTTATCCAATGACCCTATCATTGTTTAAAATGATGACCCTGGAGTAAAATTACCTAGGTTTGAATCCAAGCTCCACCACTTATTAGCTGTGTGTCCTTGTGTAAATAGCTTAACCTCTCAGAGTTGTGTCCTCATCTGCAAAATGGGGGAGGGGGGGTGTAAAGTACCTACCTCAATGGATTGTTATAAGAATTAAATTAGAATACATGTAAAATTCTTAGCAAAGTGCCTGACACCCAGTAATCACTAAACAAATGTTGGCCATAATGTTGGCTATATGAACAAATTATTCTTGCATAAAATAATTTTGAGCAAAAACAAGTTGAAGAAAGATACACGGTATCAATACTTACAAAGGTTTAAAACACATGAAAGTACCTATTCTTTAGAGATACTACAAAAATGCAGTAAGAGTACATGTATAACTGAATCACTTTGCTGTATACCTGAAACACTGTAAATCAACTATACTTCAATTTTAAAAATGCAGTAATGGAATAAGAAAGAACATGAATGTGAAAGATAACAAATCCAACACAGTGGCACATCTGGGAGGGAGGGGAATATGATCAGGGGCAGTGATCCACAGGAAACTTCAGCTATACTAGTGATGTTTTATTTCTTAGACTAGGTAGTAGGTAAGTGAAGGTTTATTATTATTTTCCATATGCTTTACATCTGAAACATTTCTAAAAATTAGATTCAAATACATCTAATCTATGTAATGAATGCTGTAGACTACGTAACATACTTTTATTACAATGTTGAGGATTTCCTTATTTTTTGAAAGTGTTTACTCGCTTTTCAAAATACTCAAAAACCACGAGATTCCTTAAAATACAACAGCTTAAACATCTATCATAAAAAACAATACTCTATGCTTTTTAAAAAAATTTGGTAAGAATATAATGTATATAGTAATGACTCAGCTATATGGAACATAGCTGAGAATCCAAAACACATTTTCATAATCTCGTGCAGCCAACAGAGAGCATCACATCAACACACATCTACACAGAATATCTACTTTACTCTATTTGCAGGTTCTTATTCAGCCTTTTCCAGAATAGAATTAGAAAACTAGAGAAACTGAAGAGAGTGGGGGCCAGGAGAAAGAAGCTGTTTTGGAAAAGGACACTGATGGTAGTTAAAGTGTCACCTAACAGCAAGGGAAAAAACAAAAACGGTAGCAAAACAAACAAATAAAACTTACATATAACAGAAACGAGCATTCAAAAGCATAGTAGCAAGACTAATAAATTCTAGAGATCTGCTATAACAACACTGTGCCTATACAATATTATATTGTGCAACTGAAAATTTGTCAAGAGGATAGCTCTTATTGTATTCTTACCACAGTTTAAAAAATAAAGTTTGTGCCCTTACTTGACTTCTATACTATTAAAAAAAGTTAAATGATTAATCAAAAAGGAAAAGATCAAATCACTGGTAAATCTCTGACTTTGACTTTTACAATAATTACCTTAATTTACAGCTTTTTAAAAAATATCCACAATTAAAGCATTTATCTTACACACACACACACACACACACACACACACACACACACAGAGCATAGTAGTCTGATGATACTTAAGTGTGCTAGCAAAAAGTCTTCAAGTCTCCCTACAGTCCTAAGGGTATTAACAAATTACAAACAGTACCATAATCCATTTTTATAATAAGACCCTGGTTCATCAAGGAATGGTTCAAAAAGATCAACATTTAACATTTAAAGCAGAAGGTAGAAAAAACTGAATATAAAACTATATCTTAACTCACCAAATTATACATTAAATATGTGCAATTTTTTGTCTATTATACCTCAATAAAGCTGTTTAAAAAATAAAGGTAACAATTACATGAAAATAAAAAGTATCCAGCGAATAACCAATTTCTAAAAATTATATAGTTCAGATACTGTCTGTTCTTATTAATTTAACTACCTGACCCATCAAAGACTGAGAAAGATATATTTAAGTCTATTACCATGACTGTGTGTCTGTCAACTTCTCCTTTTACATCTAACAACCTACATTTAGTATTTCAATGGTTTCAGCCAATGATTAAATGTCTATATATTTTATATGTACATGTTTGTACACTTTTTCAAAATAAAATGTCCCTCTTTGTCATCTTTTATAAAACTAATAATAAAAAGTAAAACACTAGGACAAGGATAGAAAGGAAACAGAAAAATTAAAAGTCTGACTTGTTAAGGTACAGGGACTGTGGATAAATATATTCTATTTAATTAATGGTTATTTGATAAATAATGATGAAAAATACAGAGAAAAAAAGAAGTGTGAAATTCATTTTGGAAAAATTTCTATCCAAAATGGTTAAACAAAATTAGGTTTTGGAGCTTAAACTAAATTAGATTACTTTACATACCCAAAGTAATCAAAATTATAAATGCTTCATATAGGAAAGAAAAATTTTAAACAGTAGAAGAGACCAGAAAAAAAAAAAATGACTGCATATGTTCCAATTCTCTTAAATTTTATCCCCAAAATGGAGAAAATGGTTATTTTCCAAAATCTCCACAAATCCCTTTGTGGGATAAAGATTTTCCTCATACATCAATACCACCTCCAAGCCATAATCTTTTTTTCCTTTGAAATACCTATTTTTCCCACTCAAATATAAGTTCCCTAAAGCCTGATCCTTATTTGTTTTATTCATCCTTGTATTCCTCTTGCCTAAAAGAGTAGGAACTCACTAAATACTGTATTTATTGAATTCTAAAGGCTAGAAGAGTCTTATCTAATGAAAATATACTTGTCCTTTCCAAAGCATACAAAATAAAGTGCACTGGCTGCTAACAGCTATGGGAAAGGACTCAACCCAGTCCTCTATTCTACCCTGCTCAGTTAACTTTCTTCCTACTTCTGACCTCACTCCTGGGCTGTAAGCTCTGAGCTGACAGCCAACAGTCAAAAACACATAACCAGGACTTCCCTGGTGGCACAGTGGTCAAGAATCCGCCTGCCAATGCAGGGGACATGGGTTCGAGCCCTGGTCCAGGAAGATCCCACATGCAGCAGAGCAACTAAGCCTGTGCGCCACAACTACTGAGCCTGCGCTCTAGAGCCCCTGAGCCACAACTACTGAGCCTGCATGCCATAACTACTCAAGCCTGGGCACCTAGAGCCTGTGCTCCACAATTAGAGAGCCCCGGCAATGAGAAGTCCGCGCACTGCAATGAAGAGTAGCCCCCACTCGCCGCAACTAGAGAAAGCCTGCGTGCAGCAACGAAGACCCAACACAGCCATAAAAAAAAAAAAGTACTTGTTTATTTATTTATTTTTTATTTATTTATTAAAAAAAAAACATATAACCAAGAGGCTGGGGCTCCTGCTTGCTATTTGGTCCTTCTTCCTCTAAACTTAAACCTTAGATTTGAGCTCTAAATCTGAAAAGAAATCCTAAATTAAAAGCGATTTTCAATATCAAAATTATCTCCTTTTCTATCCACTCACTATACTTGAAGTCTTTCTTGCTAAACAATAAGAAATTAGATCTCAGTTAACTTTACCACTCATTACTGTGTAACAATCCAGTCACAGATTTGTAAGTATGGCTGAAAATACTTAAGGGACCTAAGTTAACACTGGGCAAAACCCTCCAAAAGAAGTTACTGTGCTTTCTCTCTCATACCCTCCATATGGCCTAAACTTTCAAATTATGCTCCCCACAGAACCTTTATTTCAGATTTTTATCTTGTACGTATATTTGAATTGCTTTAGTGCATTTAAAACTTGCAAAATACTCTGACCAAAACAGTAAGAATGCTTACTAGTAAGAAACTTAAACTAAATTAATCAACAGTATTATGCTTCAATCAGACTTTTACTTTCCAATATATCTTAGAGACACCACCTGTCATTAATATGACTTAGCTGAGTTTTCTCACTGTGTTTTTATGGTTTTCTTTCTTTTAGGGAAAGTGGGCGGGGAGGGGAAGGCAGTGCACATCTATTTCTCCTGTATGAAGAAATGTGTTCATAGAAGGGAATGTTCTACAGAGTGAACAAAAAGGAGAGACCAGTGTTAGTACATCATTGTTTGAATAAAAGAGATTAAATCTGGGGATAAGTATTTTGGTCTCTGGAGAGGCAAACACCATTGTGGGACAGGGATAGTTCTTTCATTAAGTTTCACACTGGCCTAGAATGATGAAACACTGAAGACCAGCCAACTTTATATGCTCTGGTTTCAGGCTCACAATGCAGCTTTCACAATGCAGCTTTCTGATTATTAATCACCTTCTTAAGTACCTTGCCTCCCAAACACCTCCATACAAGGAACAGAATGCCCTGAAAGTAGACACAGGTAATTCAGTAGAAAAGCATAACCCCTTATGAATTACAACACTGTTATTTTAACTTATACATCAGTGAGTTCCATCAGGATGAATCATTCCTAGGTGAAATACTAAAATAGAATTTCTGGATCTTCAAGGCTAAGGCTGTGAAACGAGTAACCACATTAAGATACCACCACAACCTGTCGAGGCAGCCAGTTGGCATCTCTCTGAGAGATCTTAAGCTCAATTCTCCCTAAAATGCCACAGTGTTACAGGAATCTTTTTTTTTTTTTTAATTTAATTTATTTATTTTTGGCTGTGTTGGGTCTTCGTTTCTGTGCAGGGCTTTCTCTAGTTGCGGCAAGTGGGGGCCACTCTTCATCGCGGTACGCGGGCCTCTCACTGTCGCGGCCTCTCTTGTTGCGGAGCACAGGCTCCAGACACGCAGGCTCAGTAGTTGTGGCTCACGGGCCCAGTTGCTCCGCGGCATGTGGGATCTTCCCAGATCAGGGCTCGAACCCGTGTCCCCTGCATTGGCAGGCGGATTCTCAACCACTGCACCACTAGGGAAGCCCAGGAATCTTCTTTTATGCTTAATTATCCATAACCAAAACTGAGATTTTAAAAATGGATGTATGTAAATGCAAATGTCTACTGAACGATTCAATCACATTAATTCTCATGAAAAGCAATAAAGGCCGAATAGGGCTTCCCTGGTGACGCAGTGGTTAAGAATCCGCCTGCCAATGCAGGAAACACGGGTTCGAACCCTAGTCTGGGAAGATCTCACATGCCGTGGATCAACTAAGCCCGTGTGCCACGACTACTGAGCCTGCGCTGTAGAACCCGCGAGCCACAACTCCTGAAGCCCGTGTGCCTAGAGCCCATGCTCTGCAACGAGAAGTCCCCGCAATGAGAAGTCCGTGCACTACAAAGAGTAGCCCCTGCTCACCGCAACTAGAGGAAAGCCCGCGTGCAGCAACAAAGACCCAATGCAGCCAAAAATAAATAAATAAATAAATTCATTTTTAAAAAAGGCCGAATAAACAATGATAGATGAACATGATCAACATCAAATTTGACACAAATAAAATAAAAAGCAATTTTTCACTCTCCTAACCCTGATTTTAGCAAAGATATCTTAGAGTCCTCAATTATCAAAAACTGTCACAAAATTCTCCAAATAAAATCTTAATTTTCTTAAAGATATGCTCCAAAGATAAGACAAATTTTAAGGGAAATATCTGTGCCTAGTGAGAATATAGATACATTTTTAACTTCTGTATATTTTGATATTTTTCATATAATGACCATGCATAATTTGAGAATTCTTGCTTTGAAGATTCAAACAAATTAACAAAAACCACAAGAATGGATAAATAAAGCAAAACTGCAAACTTCCAAAATAATAAGATGGTATTCATCCTAAAAGGACAGAGTCACAGTTATCTATGGGCATTTTTCTACAGAGTGACATTAGAAAGTTATGAGAAAATGATTTAATACTAAGATAAATTTTCCCTAGCATATTCTTCATGAATCCAAGTTCTGTTAATTTGGGATAGCAAGAAGGGGGTGGGGATGAGGGGCTCTGGTTTATAAGAAATGAAAGATTCATTTTTAACCTATATTTGACATTAGTTAGAAATGGGGGGGGGGGAGTCCCACTGACAACAGTGCCGAAAACTATAAAATATCTAGAAATAAATTTAGCAAGAAAGGTACATGAACTAGATGAAGACAGGTATTAAATCTATGAAACCTTTACTGAAGAACCTAAAACTAAAATAAGACCTCAATAAATGGAAACATCATAATAAGGAAAAGTTATCCTCATTAAAAAATGTCAGGCCTCCCAAAATTAATATATGAATACAGTGCAATTCCAAACACTGGGCTTGGACTTCCCTGGTGGCGCAGTGGTTAAGAATCCATCTGCCAATGCAGAGGACGCAGGATCCAGCCCTGGTCCGGAAAGATCCCACATGCTGCGAAGCAATTAAGCCCGTCTGCCACAACTACTGAGCCTGTGCTCTAGAGCCCGCGTGCCACAACTACTGAGCCCACGTGCCACAACTACTGAAGCCCGCGCACCTAGAGCCCATGCCTCTCAACAAGAGAAGCCACCGCAATGAGAAGCCCGCGCACCGCAGAGTAGCCCCCACGCGCTGCAACTAAAGAAAGCCCACGCACAGCAATGAAGACCTAACACAGCCAAAAATAAAATAAATTTTTAAAAATTAATTAATTAAAAATAAAAAAACACTGGGCTTTTTTGAGGTTTTCTGAACTCAACAGAATTATTTTCAACCCATACAGATATAAGAATAAATGTTTAAGAACAGTCAAGAAAATGGAAAACTACAGTGACAGGAGCTATTCTTAACAGAGTGTAAGTTTCTATAAAGTTATGATATTCAAGCACAGGGAGATCAGCTCGGTGCTTTGTGACCGCCTGGGGGGGTGGGATGGGGAGGGTGGCAGGGAGGGAGATGCGGGAGGGAGGAGATATGGGAATGTGTGTATATGTGTAGCTGATTCACTATGTTATAAAGCAGAAACTAACACACCATTGTGAAGCAATTATACTTCAATAAAGATGTTTAAAAAATAAAATAAAATAAAAAGTTATGATATTCAAAACAGTAAAATAATGGTACAGGAAGAGTAAAACAGAACATCCAGAAATAGAGCAAACATATATGGGAACTTAACATATGATAAGGTGGTATTTAATTCATTGAAGAAAAGATGGTTTATTTAGTCTAGACATAGTTGGCTCTTTATACAAAGGAAAACCACATAAGACCCCTTCACATTATATAAAAATTAACTCCAGATTAATAAACGCATGTGTTATACAACAAAGAATTAATGTACCATAAGATGTTCCTACAAGATAAGGAGAAAAGCAACTTGAAAGAAAAATGAACCAAGGACATAGACAATTCTCAGTAAAGGAAATCCAAAAGGCCAAAAATCATATCAAAAGAGACTAGCTCCAGCAATAGTCAAGGAAATTAAAATTAAGATGAAACTGAGAAACCATTTACCAACTAGCAGAGCAGCAAAAATTAAATTAAGTAATTACATCTAATGATGTGATGTTATGGAGAACCCACTGCTGGTGGAGATGGAAATTATGACAACCTATTTAGAGAGTAACCTGGCAATAATAACATTTAAAATATAACTCCTTTAACTCAGAAATCCCACCTTGGAGATTCTAGCCTGTAGAAATAATAGTATCAGCAAATAAGGTGACATGTACAAGGATGTTTACTGTAGCGCTGTTCGTAGTGGCAAAATCTAGAAACAGCCCAAATGTCCACAAGAAAATAACTGAATAAATTATGTAGAGTACATCCATACTATGAGACATAATAGGGATACTTAAAAGAACAAGATAGAATTATATTTACTGACCATGATGTGCTAAGAAAACCTTGCTACAGAGTAACATAAAAAGTATGATTAAAAAAAAAGGTATCCTCTACCTTTTGTAAAAACAAAGAATCCCTATATATGCACATTTATGTTGTATATATAGTACTTGACCAAGCATGGAGAGAAATGTTGAAGTATACCCATAACCTGGTAAAATGGCTGGGGAGTAATAACAAAAGAATTAGGGAAATGAACAGCTTTTTTCGAAGTATGTCTTTAGATTTTTTTCATTTATTACAATGGACCTCTATGATGTTGTAAATTAAATAGATTAAAGACTTTTTTAAAATCCTCAGCACTATTAAAGTAGATTATTCAAACACAAGGGGAGAGGGACTTCCCTGGTGGCGCAGTGGTTAAGACTACATGCTCCCAATGCAGGGGGCCTGGGTTCAAGCCCTGATCAGGGAACTAGATCCCACATGCATGCCACAACTAAGAGTTCACATGCCACAACTAAGGAGCCCGCATGCCACAACTAAGACCCAGTGCAACCAAATAAATATTAAAAAAAATTCACTGTTACACAGCAGAAAGTAACACAACATTGTAAAGCAATTACACTCCAATAAAGATGCTAAAAAACAAAACAAAACACAAAGGGAGAGTCAGTAACAAATCACTGAACTATCAACATATTTCCATTTTGGGGGAAAAGACTGAAGTTCTCAACTTACTATTAGTTTCTTCAGCATAATGAATTACATAATAGGTATTCAAAAGAAAGAAAAAAGACGGCAGGAAGAGTAGATTTCTCTGCTGTCACTTGAAGCTTTTGCATAAGAAAGAGTCTGAGCAAATTGCAAAGAGAAAAGGATAATATCAATTTTAGAATTAAACATCTAAATAATATTTTCAAAGACACGGAGATAAGGTTTTGTATATGTTCTAAACCTGAAAATAAACTTCAATGACATCAACTCTATCGGTCACAAGTAAATGACCTGTAGTAAACTTCCAGAGCTCACTCAGGACCCTGACTGCTTTTGGCTTGACCAATTACCATATATCTGAGGACCTGAACACGTTTCCGTATTATTTTCATTCACATCATCTATTCTGCAGAGTAGCTACTAAGTGCCAGGCACTGTGCTATGTACTAGGGATGCCATCAATTAGATAGTTCTTGTCCTCTGAAGCTCAGGAAAAGTAAACAATTCAACAAATACTAAAAAAAAAAAAAAGTACTATACTCCTTTGCCTGGTGTAGAGAGGAAGGAAGAATAGGTTCACCAGATGGAAGGGAGGAAGAAAAGCATTCCAGGTATAAGCAGAACAGGTGCAATGAATGAAAGAACATGGAGTATTGAAGGAACAGCAAAAAGTTCAGTGTGTGTAAACAGAATAATACAACCAAGTGCTAGTAAAGTCAAATTGTAAGCAACTTCCTCATTCTACTTTCTTAAATAATCAACACCATCTATTAAGCTTTCATCATGTAAAGTTCCTAAAGAAAATACAGAGGTCATGCCTTCACTGACAGAGAGAAATACACATTTTAAAAAATCAAATACATTTATTGAGTACTATCAGAAAAAGAGGCTCAGGGACTTCCCTCGTGGTCCAGTGGCTGGGACTCCATGCTCCCAATGCAAGGGGCCAGGGTTCGACCCCTGGTCAGGGAGATGGATCCCACGTGCTGCAACAGAGAGCCTCATGCCGCAACTTAAGATGCTGCAACTTAAGATGCCGCAACTAAGACCCGATGCAGCCAAATAAATAAATAAATAATTTTGAAAAAGAGACTCTTTTTTGTTTGGTTGTTTGTTTTTTTAATTTTTGGCCACACAGAGCTGCATGCAGGATCTTAGTTCCCTGACCAGGGATCGAACCCACGCCCCCTGCAGTGGAAGCACGCAGTCTTAACCACTGGACCGCCAGGGAAGGCCCAAGACTGCTTCTTCTTATGACAGTTTTCCTTCAGTAATCATACCCAAAAAACCCTAATATTTACAAAGATTCAATTAACTCTATACAGTGTACCTATTTTTTCAGTTAGTTTCCCCATTCATTTCAAACCAGTATTTTCACCATATTTTAAAAGTATCATGTTTTGAAAAATTTCAAAAAGTGGGAAAGGAATCTTTCGTGCAGACTTCAAAAAGGAATTTAAAAAATTAACTTCCCTTCCTTTTCTTCAGCTTGAAACTGAACAATTTCCCAACAGTGAGGTTTAGTAAGTAGCTACTAAACTGAGCTGTAAAAACACTGATGGAACGTCTTTTAATTTGAGTTGTTCAACTGTGTAATCATTTACAAAAGTTACATCTTATAACCAAGTAGTGTACATCATCTATGCTATGACAGTCTTAATTTTAACCCAAAGGCTTATAAGGAGGGGAGTGCAAATACTTTACAGTTCCAAAGATCTAAGTTCATGTCTTTCTCATATTTGCTCTTCCCAAGAATGCATAACATTAACCTCAAAGCCAGATAAGCTGCAAAGCCTAGGATGCTCAGCCCAACACAATCAGCTACAACATGCAAACTGGAGTGAGCAAAGCAACTGCATATCAGGTTACACTGTGACTGCTGTAACAACAGAGAAAAGAGGGTAAAAACTACTTGCCTTTAAGATGTCTTTAATTATTAATAAAGTACAAAGGTCACATATGTTTTCTCCATCTTTAAAAAGAGAAAAAACAATTTTTTTTCCTTCTAAGACTGTTTTTCACTGGTAATACTTATAACTCATTGTCTCTCTCCAATGGTCTGAGTAGGCCAACACAAGGCCCCCCCAAAAAAGGCAAAATTTCCAAGTACCTAGTGAAAAAAGCATTTCTCGTTTTAATCATATTATCCTAACCCTTGCCCTTTTTTGTACAAAAGTGTTAGTTAATACTGACTCAACAAGTTTGGCAAGTGTGGGTTTTTTTTTTTCTTCCACTTTTGGACTCTTCAAACTTTGACAAGAGATTGTTCCAGTAACCAGAACTCATGGCAAATTAAGCGTTTTATGTTACTCCTTCAGTGAAGAAAAACCTTACATGTACTTTGAAGGTAGAAATGACGCTTTTACTGATACAAAATTTTCTATACAAAAAGAAAATGAAGGGCTTCCCTGGTGGCGCAGTGGTTACGAATCCGCCTGCCAATGCAGGGGACAGGGGTTCGAGCCCTGGTCCGGGAAGATCCCACATGCCACGGAGCAACTAAACCTGTGCGCCACAACTACTGAGCCTGCGCTCTAGAGCCCGCGAGCCACAACTACTGAACCCAGGTGCCACGACTACTGAAGCCCACACACCTAGAGCCCATGCTCCGCAGCAAGAGAAGCCACCACAATGAGAAGCGCACGCACCGCAACGAAGAGTAGCCCCCACTCGACGCAACTAAAGAAAGCCCACATGCAGCAATGAAAACCTAATGCGGCCAAAAATTAATTTTTAAAAAAAGCAAATGGAAAAATCCTAATACTTTCTAACAAAGATGATTTTCAAAACCTATAAGCCAAGAAACATAAGAGCTTAGATAAATCTATATGTTCCCTTAATTTTAAAACTGCTTGCTACTTTAATACCATCCTGCATGAAAGAAACTGAATGTAAGTAACAACGGGATGAAAGAACGCCAAAATCAACTGAGAACGATTCATAAAGGAAGACTGAATGACAAGCACCTAAAACAGATAAACAAGTTGCTGCAGCTTGAAGAAAGGCAATAGCTTTAGATTTTCTGAAGCTAAATCTAAATAAGAGTTTTAAAGTTTTGATATCAAATCCTGCTGTATACACAAAAATTTTAAATCCTCGGCAAATGCAAATAAGGGGATTAAGCATTTTGAAAATCTGTTTTGGTATGTATTTTCCCAATTCAATTTTTTTAATTAAAAAATAATCTTTTGGAAAATACTCATTCAACTTTTTCAATTCGCATAAAGAGTTGTTACAAATCACATAAAAACCTGAGTTTTTGTTTTTGTACATGACTGATTTCAAGACTACTTTTAAAATAGTGAGATGAAATATCACCAAGGCATTGCTGACAATTTTTGTACTTTATAGTTTCACTCTAAAATTCATCTTCAAATCTAGAACTGCTGTCAGTGAAACAGATCAAAGAACAAGCAACTGCTCCAAAAGAAAATAAACTGAGGTTTCCTAAACAATGTTTATTTCAAGTATAATCCCAACAACGCCTTAGACAAAGTAGACATTCAAGTATGTGCTGATCAATCAAAGGTGCACTAAAATAGGGGCTTCCCTGGTGGCACAGTGGTTAAGGATCCGCCAGCCAGTGCAGGGTACACGGGTTCGAGCCCTGGTCCGGGAAGATCCCACGTGCCGCTTAGCAACTAAGCCTGCACTAAGCAACTAAGCAACTGAGCCTGCACTCAAGAGCCCGCGGGCCACAACTCCTGAAGCCCGGGCACCTGGAGCCCATGCTCTTCAACAAGAGAAGCCACCACAATGAGAAGCCCACGCACCGCAACGAAGAGTAGCCCCTGCTCACCGCAACTAGAGAAAGCCCGCGCACAGCAACAAAGACCCAACGCAGCCAAAAATAAATAAAATAATAATAAAATTTTTTTTAATGTGCACTAAAATAAACACTTTACTTATCATTTGCAAGGCAAAGGACGCTTTCTCCAATTGAATGCAAACTACCTAAGAATGAATGACATTTAAATACCAGTACATAATACCATGAAATGAACTGAGTAAATAACACGTATCTGATAGCTCTTCCAATACCTTGTTTTAAAAGCGTATCTCAGAGACTTCCCTGGTGGCGCAGTGGTTAAGAATCCGCCTGCCAAGGCAGGGGCCACAGTTCGAGCCCTGGTCTGGGAAGACCCCACATGCCGTGGAGCAACTAAGCCCGTGCGCCACAACTACTGAGCCTGCGCTCTAGAGCCCGCGAGCCACAACTACTGGGCCCGTGTGCACAACTACTGAAGCCCGCACACCTAGAGCCCGTGCTCCTTAACAAAGACAAGCCACCCCAATGAAAAGCCCGCACACTGCAACCAAGAGTAGCCCCTGCTCACTGCAACTAGAGAAAGCCCGTGCGCAGCAAAGAAGACTCAACGCAGCCAAAGATAAATAAATAAATAAATAAATTTATTTATTTAAAAAATAAATAAAATAAAAAATATATATAAAAGTGTATCTCAGAAATGGAACATTTCAGTAACAACTACAAGGGGATACTTAGTAAATGAGTGAGGATTCCATATATGTTCTGTTTGACAGTTCTTTAAACCAAAAGAGAAACTCCATAGCTTCAGAGTAAATACACAAATAGTAAATATATTTTTGAAAAGTCTCCTTAAAACAAATAACAAGAACACTATTTACATTGAAAACATTCACTCTTCTACTAAGACATCATAGGACTAGTACAGGAATTTATCTACCTGATAATAACCTGATAAGAACAACGCACTTTTACATGGATTAGAAGTATTAAAAGATTTGATCCAGTTCAAGTTATAAATTTAAGTTTCAGCAGTCACTAGGCTACAATCTCAAATAAGTTACTTCTCTTTTGCAGATGTTAAAACGCAGGCTGAGGTGAAATAGAGGTGACTCAATCACACCTAACTTGAAATGTAAGAAATAATCAGTGAACTGCAGTGAAATGCTTTTTATTCAAGCATGTTATACTGCAAAACATGCGTTAAGAGTAGAATAAAAGTGGTGAAATTATGGGTACCTGGAGAGTCTATATTTTTAAAACAAAAGTTAAGGGGTATACAGCCTGACAAGCACTATGGAGAACAGTAAAAGTTAGTATTTAAAATCCAACTATCCCCAGAAAAATCCGATACTCGAAGTCAATCCAAGTATCTTTAGAGTTAGTCAACGAAGAACACTACTGTACAAACCACATGAAAGTTAAAATCACTAAGAAATTTTCATTCACTCCTCTCTTCTGTTAACTAATCCCTACAGTACCCAAAAAAGTTACTTTCCTTTCTACCAATGTCAGATTAAGATTCCTTTTCAAAAAAAAAAAAATTATTTTTCACAGGCAGATTTCCATGGGCAGGGATATACAACATCAAGAAAAATACTAAGTGTCAAAAAGTACCCAAAAGCTAAGTGTTCAGCATAGGAAGGGAATCCACCACAAATGAGAAAACATTTGACAGCCTCTCCCTACTACCTTCCCCCCAAAAGCCCTTTAATGAGCTTTATAAACATTTACTGTTGAAGTACACTCTGAGCGAGTGGTTCGACGAACCTCCTACACCTAACAAGGAAACACAACCAACGTCCCGACTCTGTCAAGCGGTCAAGACCGGGATAATTATTAGTTATCGACGCCTGCAGGATCAGGAGTTTGAGAGAAGGGTAAGCAGTGTATTCGCAGGTGAGTTTAAGAAAATAGAGGAGGAAAAAAAAAAAAAAAAAAGCCCGGAAAATTGGGAAAGAAGTTGGTGGGAAGGCTAGAGAGAAGCGAGGCCAATGTCCAGTTTGAAGAGAACGGCAATGCAGGCGCAGACGACGTTTAACTGAGCATTTGCAAGTGCTGAAGAGAGATCCACGAAAGACCTGACCCAGGTACAAGATACAAGAACGCTGATACGTGGCATAGAGAAGACACGCGGGGGTGAGACCCGCCCCGCAAACCCCAGGCTCTCTGAATGAGCCCCACAAGGAGGAGCGCAGCCTGAGAAAGTCAATTGGTCCAAGGAGGCCCGCACCGGCCGGGCAACGCCACAGCAAGGAACGCAGCCGCGCGCGGACCCTCCCGGTCCCACGCCTTGGGGTCGCCGCTCAAGAAGTCGTAACAACCCCTGAGCTCCGGGCCCCTCCTGGCCCAGCTTCTGTCCTCTCTTCACCCCCCACGGTCTGGGACCGGACACCTGGGATTGACAGGAAGCTTCTGGCCGAGCGCTCCCGGCAGGCGCGGGGTAAAAAAGGCAATATGCTCTTAGCGCCGCGAGTGACACTCACCGGCCCGAAACCTCGAATGAAACCTGCAGCTCCGGGGGCGGCGGCAGCAGTGGCAGCAGGAACCGAACATCCAAAATGGCGGCTCCCTCGGCCTCACCACCGCTACTGCAGGCGGAGGGATCCTTAGGTCGGAAGGAGTTTTTAACTAACTTTGCACACTATCGCAGAAACTTCGGTCCCTATCTCCCTCTGCTTGTCGATCCCGCGTCTCCTGACCGCAACTTCTCGTGCCTCCCCTCTCCTATTATCCAAGAACTGGGACCCCGCCGAGGACTATTTGCCAAGGAGGAGGTGACTGCTTCTGGCAGAGCGACGCAAAGCGTAGCAAGGGACGGGGCTGTCACTGATGACGCGAGACGCTGCTGCCGAGTCACCGCTGCGAAGAGTCTGAGCGAGAAAGATCCGGTCGACCCCAGAGCCCACGGACATTGGTTCCGCTTTGGGGGGGTGGGCTGGGCTACCAGGAAGTGGCGGGGCCACCTGAAGAGGGTGGGGCTAGCAAGGTAGCGAAGGAAGTGGGGAGGCGAGGCAGGTGGGGGCAGAGAACACTGAACTAGGCTGTGCCGGTCCTAATCCACCAGAGCCCCAAATTCTCACCTATCACGTTTGAGACCTTAGCTTTCTCTTTAGGTTAACTTCAGGAACATGCTCCAAGTGGTCTTGGATTCTGAGGTTTTTATGGCATCTTTGCAATGTATTTTATAAAAATAAAAAGAGAGGATGACACAGAAGAATAGATTCCAAGCCCAGTATCACCTTTCAACCTGTGCATTGAAAAAGATATTTAAACTCTCTGGGCTTCAATTTCCTCAAATGTAAAAAGAGAGGATTTGGACTAGTGATAGCTAAAACCATTCCAGAATGGGCTTTCTGACTGTGATTCCATGCACTAATGACTTGAGCCAAAAACAGTCCAACCATACAGGTCCTGGCTTGATAAATAATCACTAACACCTGACACGAATATTTTCCATGTTTATGTAAAGAGAGCCAAGATATCTTGGCCCGTTTAAAGGAAAGGTGACCCTCCATTCCTTCAGATGAAATGGCAATAAAGTATCCCTGAAAGTGAATAAAGCAGAGCACTTAGCTAGATGACAAAGAGAACTGAACTAACCACAGATCTTGAGTTTAGGACCTGTCATCGGCAGGAGGTTGTACTTTTTTACTTTGCTGGTTTCATTCAGGGGATTTCAAAACAGTTTACAAAAATTGAATTGAGTAGGCCCGCCTGTACAATGTCGTTCTTGAACTACTGGGGCATGCCAAGTGGCAGTAAAGAAAGGAGGCCAAGGGCGTAATAATAGTAATTATCATTTTTCATTATTAAATATTGATATCACATTGTTTATAAAAGCATCTTCATATATGTAATCTAATTTGACCCTCGCGACAACCTCCTGAGTCAGACTTGACAAGCATAAGTAACTTAGTTTTACAAATAAGGAGACTGAGGATCAGAGAAGCTGTAACTTGCTAAACGACCCTCCCTCTCCCTTCCCCCACTGGGGTTGTCTATTTTTTTTACTTATATTTATCTTTATAATTACCAAGCTCCTCTCGTAATGCAACTGAAAATTAAAAGCAATTGACCCAATATATAGCATAATCATCATTATCCTGGGATCTTTGGTTTCTGTGGCTGGCTATTAAAGTTTGGGAAAACTTACTGCCCATCTACTCAAACATAACCTCAAATTTCAGATAAATAAATTACAGCACATCAATAAAGTAGAATACTATGCTGCCAATAAAAATGAAGCTATACCTCTATCTTTATTAGCAGGGTATGGCAGATTTTTTAAAACATATTACAAAATAGTATTATAGGGCTTCCCTGGTGGCGCAGTGGTTAAGAATCCACCGGCCAATGCAGGGGACACGGGTTCAAGCCCTGATCCGGGAAGATCCCACATGCCGCCGAGCAACTAAGCCCATGCACCACAACTACTGAGCCTGTGCTCTAGAGCCCAGGAGCCACAACCACTGAAGCCCACGCACCTAAAGGCCGTGCTCCACAACAAGAGAAGCCACCGCAATGAGAAGCCCGCGCACCGCAATGAGGAGTCGCTCCCGCTCGCCACAACTAGAGAAAGCCCGCACGCAGCAACAAAGACCCAATGCAGCACTAAGTAAATAAAATAAAAATTTTAAAAATAGTATTATAAAATGAGATTGTAAAAAGTGTATATATACATAGAAAAAATGTTGAAGGATAAAACTAAAATGTAAAAATGATTATCTTTGGATGGTGGGATTATAGAGGACTTTTATTTTCTTTATTACATTTTGTTTTTTGCAATAAGCATACTGTATTTTTATTTGGAAAAAAAGACTTTCACATTTTGGGGGAAAAAAAGTCCTTATAAGATAATGTAGTTTTATGGATCCAAATACTAAAGGAGATTTTTGTTTTTATTTGTTTTAATTTATTTTATTTTATTTATTTTTGGCTGTGTTGGGTCTTTGTTGCTGTGTGTGGGCTTTCCCTAGTTGCAGCGAGTGGGGGCCACTCCTTGTTGCGGTTCGCGGGCCTCTCATTGTGGCGGCTTCTCCTGTTGCGGAGCACGGGCTCCAGGCGCACGGGCCCAGTAGTTGTGGCTCGTGGTCTCTAGAGCACAGGCTCAGTAGTTGTGGCGCACGGGCTTAGTTGCTCCGCGGCATGTGGGATCTTCCCGGACCAGGGCTTGAACCCGTGTCCCCTGCATTGGAAGGTGGATTCTTAACCACTGCATCACCAGGGAAGTCCCAGATTTTTGTTTTGAAAACAGCAACAGCCAGAAAGGATTCAACAAACTTGTAGCAATAGATAATGGCTGGGGAAAAAAGATCATTGTTTTTATGGTTTTGTTTATTATTGATAACTTGTATGCTTCAATTTAACAAATAATAACAACAAAAACCAAAAACAAAACTGAAGAGGCATCTCCAGGAGTCAGACCACTCAGATGTCAGTCCTGGCTGGGTTTAACTGACTTTGTGCCCTGAGCAAAGTGTTTAATATCTCTGAACCTGTTTCCTCAGCTGTCCAATATTTATTTATGACTTGCTTTATTCCAAAATGGATTCTAAGTGGCTTATTATCCAGAGGGATCAAATGTGTGAAAGCACTTTGAAAAGTATCAAGCATCATGAGAATATAAGTATAAACACTTTTTGTGCCACCTCACAATTCAACCAAAGCATTTACTGATTGCCTACTACTGGTGCAGTAGTGTGTTCTGTCTTACAATTTACAAAAATATTTTCATATATATTGATTCATTTGCTCCTCACCCATCATGAGCTTGTAAACCATGCAGGCACTATAGCATAGTAGTTAAAAGTGTTGTTTTCTGGTGCTAGACTGCCTGGATTTAAACTTGCTCTTCCTCTCTTCATTGTGTGGCCTTCAGCAAGTTACCTAACAACTCTGAGCATTTCTGAACTTCAGTGTACCTGTCTGTAAAATGGAGTTAATAGTAGCACCAGCATCTTGGGACTTCCCTGACAGTCCAGTGGTTACAACTCCACGTTTCCACTGCAGAGAGCATGGGGTTGATCCCTGGTTGGAGAACTAAGGTCCCACATGCCACATGGCATGACCAAAAAAAAAAAGTAGCATCAGCATCTTAAGGCTGATATGATCATTAAATGAGCTGATACATTTAAAGTATTTAGAAACAGCAGGTGGCACTAAGTAAGGGCTCAATAGATATTAGCTCTCTTTAGGATAAATATTATCATCCCTATTTTAGATACAAGGAAACAGAAGCTCAGGGAAATTAAATGATTTGTCACAGCTTCAAACAGCAGAGATCAGATTCAAATCTAGATTGTCCAACTTTGGATGTATCTTTTAGTCCATACAAAAATCATTCAATGAATGTGCTGCCTGAGTCTTTACACTACACCACACTGCCCTGGCTGCACAGAATATGTAGTAGACAATGCAAAAGAGACAGTCCCTACCCTGCAGATTAGTATAATCTCATTGAGGAAAACTGGATTTTTTTTAATCCAGAAAAATATCAGTGATATTATTACTCAGCAGGTAAGTCCTAGTTCCCCAAAATCAGAAATATGAGAGGTCACTGGGCGCCAGAGCAGTGAAAGATGGTTTTTGGAAGCCATGAAATGTCAGTTGGAATCTGTGGTACTAGAAGGGGACCTGTTCTCTTGGGCCTAGATGCAGCAGGATTCTTAAGTGACTCGGTATCAGCAGCTGAAGCCATATGACCTTTGCAGCGCATGGGGAAAGCTCTCACTACAGAAACGTGGTCAGCGTCTTTCACAAGGAACTCTTCCTGCTTCTCCACGTGCCAGAGCCCTCAGCCTAGAAAGGAAAGGCAAGAGGGGATGCAACCCTGGAGGAAATACACTGACGTGAGTCAAAGAGGCAGTTCCACTGGCCTGTTTTGCTATCTTTTGAGTCACTTGAATCTATAAATAAGCCTGAGAGACGGAGTAAAATTAGTCCCTCTGTGTCTATATAATGTTTTCACAAAAAGTATTTTTACAATTCTTTTAAGGGTGGCCCCTAAGCACAATTTATCCTGGCCTGAGAAAAGGTTTTAGGAATCAATCCTACAGTTATAACAAAAACCAGAAATGATGTAAAAATTAATATTCCAACAGCTAACTCCATACATGCTTTGACCTCCTACCAAGAGCATTAGAAATCTGCTATATGTTCCTTCAAAGTAAAGACAAAAGCCCAGAGGATACGAGGCTCTGACAAGCTTCCTCTTAGCTTTTTAAAGACTTTTTAAAAAGAGGAAACCCATAACTAATAAGAACCTGCTGTATTTTTAAAAAAAAAAAAAAAAAAGAGGCAACCCAAAGTGCCACCTGAGATGTTTTACATCACAATATTTTTTAAATTAATTAATTAATTAATTTGATTTTTGGCTGCGTTGGGTTTTCGTTGTTGCACACGGGCTTTCTCTAGTTGTGGCGAGCAGGGGGTACTCTATTGCGGTGGCTTCTCTTGTTGCGGAGCACGGGCTCTAGGCGCATGGGCTTCAGTAGTTGTGGCACGCAGGCTCAGTAGTTGTGGCCCGCGGGCTCTAGAGCGCAGGCTCAGTAGTTGTGGTGCACGGGCTTAGTTGCTCCGCGGCATGTGGGATCTTCCCGGACCAGGGCTCGAACCCATGTTCCCTACATTGGCAGGCGGATTCTTAACCACTGCGCCACCAGGGAAGTCCCTATGTCACAATATTTTGTTTTTTCTAGAGTAGCTGTACTTGGTGTGTAAATGATTCTATATTATGCTGGCACCTTTGGAGTGAAAAATCTTACCAGATATGAGACTGCAACCACCTCAAACCCCAACTTGAGGAAATGGTGCCAGTTTCCTGTTTAGGAAGACAAAACTGAGGAGGGGGACTTAGGGGAGGGGGGAATGAAGGCAGTCGAAAGGTACAAACTTCCAGTTATAAGATAAATAAGTACTAGGGATGTTATGTACGACATGATAATGAAAGTTGCTAAGAGAATAAATCCTAAGAGTTCTCATCACAAGAAAAAAAATTTAATTTTGTACCTATTTGAGATGCTGGGTGCTCACTAAGCTTGTGATAATCACTTCATGATGCATGTAAGTCAGATCATCATGCTGTACACCTTATTCTTATACAGTGCTATGTGTCAATTATGTCTCAATAAACTGGAAGGAAAAAAACAACTGAGGCCACCAGAGAAGGATGCACCATCCAGAAACAGAGCAGGGCTTCTGACTCATTGTTTCCTACTCAAGTAATTTTATTTCCTTAGTATGGGCACCGTCATTTCCCTGGAAGGATTCACGGTAAAATGGTTTACATTTCCTTTAAGTGCATAGCCCCATCCTTGTTCTTTTAAAATCAGTCAGTCCTACAAGTTGCTTTAAAATTAGCCTGGGAAGTCCAAGAAGTGTTGGGACATCCACAGTAACTGGGGCAGCCAGTTCCTGGTACCCAGTTCAGGGAACACCAAACTCCTCCGCCAAGCTATTCACACATGCCAGAGGATGATCTAGGACTTGACCAGGTGCCAGGGTGAGGTGCCTTATCCCAAGGAGAGGCAGACAGAGAACCATAAAGTTTAAGAGATGGAAGAGATTGTAAATGAGAAAACTTCAGACCCACACACAGGTGGCCATATTAAAATTGGTGTCCAGGAGCCCTGATTCCCAAACAAATAGTCAATCCAGGACTAAGGAATTAGGTGGTTTCATCAGCATTTCAAGTCTCGGTTAAGAGCTTCAAAATCGACTTCCTCAGAACCATAATGACATTGTTTTATATTATGAAAGTAAAGGGTATGTGTTACACATATATACTGAAGTATTTACAGATGAAATTATAGGCATAATGTTTGAGATTTACTTTAAATTCCTTCTCTCTCAAAAAAAAAAAAAAGAGTAAGAGATAGGTAGATGAAATAAAAGCAGCACAATATTGATAACTGTTGAAACTGAGGGATGGTTACATGAAAGTTCATTATATTATTCGCTCTAATTTTGTATATGTTTAAATTTTTCACAATAAAGTTTTCTTTGTTTTATTTTTGAGCAGAGGACTTGAATTCCTAGAAGCTGAGTAATGCACAAGGTGGTTCAGACAAAAATTTCAGCAAGGAAAATCAGAGTCAAATTATGTCTGAGGGCTTCCCTGGTGGTGCAGTGGTTAAGAATCCGCCTGCCAAGGCAGGGGACATGGGTTGGAGCCCTGGTCCGGTAAGATCCCATATGCTGCGAAGCAACTAAGCCTGTGCGCCACAACTACTGAGCCTGCGCTCTAGAGCCCGCGAACCACAACTACTGACCCCACGTGTCACAACTACTGAACCCCGCGCGCCTAGAGCCCGTGCTCCACAACAAGAGAAACCACCGCAGTGAGAAGCCCGCGCACCGCAACGAAGAGTAGCCCCCGCTCGCCGGAACTAGAGAAAGCCCGCGCACAGCAACGAAGACCCAACGCAGCCAAAAATAAATTAAAAAAAAATTATGTCTGAAATATAAAATCTTTTAAAAAAGAGCTTCACGAGGTCAGAAATGCTTAGCAAGGCGAAAAGAATAAAACAATTTCTCTTTACTTCATACCGAAGGAACAAAGAGTAAAAATAATTAATGCATATGGTTCTTTAGTGTTTTTTTTTTTGACTTCTCCAGAATTATGTACACAAAGTTATGAGATTTTTATACTATTTTCAACATAAGAGAAAATTGTTTTCACTACATAGTAATTAAATATATCTACTCTAAATCACTACACATTAAAGACTTTCAAAATTGACCAGCTCTTAAAAATGTTCTTTGCAGTCTATACTGTGGTATTGTCAAGAGGTAGATATAAGACTATAGCCCTATTTTCTCACGAATTCATCATAAAAACACATCAAATATCAGCTAAATGATTGCAAATATGCTCCCTGGCCTTAAAAAAAAACTTCACAAAGATCATTTTACTATTCAAAAGCCCATTTAGAAATACGTTCTAGCGCTGCTTGGAGTCCCATTCCAGATTCAGTTTCTCTAACCATACTGACCTGTCTTTCAGGAGAGAGGGATGAGAAATAAGGGGCTGGAGATGACACAGGTGAGGGCCCTGCTGCTAATACTGGCGATGCCCCAAGTGGATCACCCATTCCTGCTACAGTTCCACCTCCTCTGCGAAGAGCACTTTTCTTGACATCCTCGGTGAATTCAGTATTAACCAGGCCTGCTGGGGCTTCAGCCTGAGGCAAGAATCACATTGGCTTCTCAATTTACTACACATTTGTTCACTGCATACCTACTACACTCCAAGCACTCTTGGAAACCCGGGGGAAGAAACAGCGAGCAAGGACACATGGTTTCTGCCCTCGTGAAGTTTAGAGTCCAGGGTAAGTCAATGACAGTTACAGCAAACTTCAGGCTTTCTGGCCCACATACTTCTTCTTTCTCTCTGTTTCAATGGCTGTGTTTTGAGTGCTTATGAGGTCAGACAATGTGGTACACCAATGATTAAGAGCTAGATGTCAAAAAAAAGAGCTAGATGTCAATATACATAGATATGTCTACAAGAAAGTTTATCATACTTTAAGCAGTGGTAAACTCTGGATGTATCCGTTCATTTGACAAAATCTATTGACCTTGTAATATAAACCAGGCATAGTGCTGGGAATGCCACAGTGAACAAAACAGACAAAAGTCCCTGTCCTTGTGGATCTGATATTGCAGGGGGAGAGACAGATAAGAAACAAGATCACTAAGTGAACGATAACAGTGTGTTAGATAGAGATAAGATTGATAGAGAAAAAATATAAAACAGTGAAGAGGGAAGAGAAGGTAGCTGGGAAGGGCTTTGCAGAGAAGAGAACATTCAAATACAGACCTGAAGAAAGTGAGGGAGGGACCAGGAGGAGAGCTAGAGAACACAGAGTCCCAAAGTACAAAGGTCCTGAGGAGGGAGCAGGTGTGTGTTTGAAGAAGCACGAGGAGGCCAGTGCGGCTGAGGCAGAGTAAACAAGCGGAGAGTAGAGGGAATGAGGCGAGAGAGAAGAGGTGAGAGTAGGTGTCGGTGGCCTCCTCAGTCATAGGAAAGCCGTTGCCTATTATCCTAAGTGAAATAAAAAGCCATTGGAGAGTTTTAAAAGCAGAGGTGTTACATGATCTGACCTACGTACTAACCAGATCTCTGACTGCTGCATTGTACATCAGTTAATGGGGAAAAGGGGTAGAAGCAGAAAAACCAGTTAAGGGGGTACTGCAATCATCCAGACCAGAGACTATTGCAGGTTAGATCGTGGTACTGTCAGTGGAGATGGTGAGAAGTGACAGAATTCTGGAAGGTAGAGTAACTGGGATTCGTTGAAGATTGGTTGGGCTAGGGACTGAGAGAAAGGGAAGATATCAAGATTTTCCCCTAGCATAGAATTACCACTAACTATAGAATGAGTACGTTCTTGGAAAGGGTGAGAGCACTTTTGGACATGGTAAGTTTGAGCTGCATCTGAAACATCCTAGTGAAGATATCAAGAAGGCAGGCGAGGGACTTCCCTGGCGGTCCAGTGGTTAAGACTCCCGCACTTCCAATGCAGGGGGTGCGGGTTCCATCCCTCCCTGGTCGGGGAACTAAGATCCCGCGATGAAGCGTGGCCCCCGCTCGCCGCAACTAGAGAGAGACCACGCACAGAAACGAAGACCCAACACAGCCAAAAAATAAATTAATTAATTTTTTTTTTTTTTAAAAAAAGGCAGGTGAATGCATCAGCCTGGAGTTCATATCAGCCTAGAGGCCTTAGCTAGTGATAAACATGTGGAAGTCCTCACCACAAAGATGGGATTAAAAACTACAATGTTGGATGAAATCACCTAGAGAATAGGGAAGAAGAAGTGGTCCAGAGACTGAGCTCTTAGGCACAACTCTGGTGGCATTTCATGTGACTTTTACTTCTTCTTAGTCCCTTTCTGTATTGTCTAAATTTTTTTTACAACATGTCATTTTTCAACAAACCACATATTCTTTGGAAAAGAAAAAAAGAGTCCCTTTCAGGAAACCATCAAGAGCAAAGCATCAGAAAAGACAGGTGTGCCCTTTAATCACAATCCAACATGGTACATGCTGCCAATTTGAGGGCATTAGGGAGAAATTTCTCTTGCCCTAAAACAATTTATGACCACTTTTGGAAGCTTCATCCATCCTCTGTGATAATGATGAGGATGAAAAGCAAAACTTGATTATGTTTGCTATGTGCCAGGTACTGCATATAAATTCCTTATACATATTAGCTCATTTAATCATCTCAACAAATTTATGAGATTTGTTAATAACTCTTAACTGTTATTAACCCCCTTCTTACAGTCCAGAGAACTGAGTCTTTAAGAGGATAAGTCACTTGCCTGAAGTCTCACAGTTAATAAATGGTGGAGCTAGGATCTGAATATGGGTTGTTTCACTACTGAACTCAAACTGTGAAACAAGGCTAAATGATGGTGCCTTGTGCCTTTGGATCTTGTAGCCTTTATTCCAAGAGCTCTTTATTAAAATGCAAAATAACCGTCAGATAAAGCTGAGATCTTAAGAACTAAAAACATTTTATACGCTTCTAGGTATAACACTAGGTAGCTTCATCTTTGTTTTCCACTCTATTGCTAACAACTTAAAAGGGTCATCTGACCACAGAAGTCCAGCTCTGCTAGAAAAAATATGTGGGTGGAGAAAAGGTGCAGATGTCACCTGTTTACAATCCTGCCAGAGCTACTCTGGAAGCCACATACCTAAGTTAAAAAAAAAATCTTCTGGTGCATGGTAAGAATCTTTGCTTTAAGTCAATTCTCTCTTCTTGAAAGTACTGACCATAAAGGTTGCTTTGGATTTATACGGGCCATTATAGTTCTTAGCCATTTCTATCAGGTACTGTTCCACTAGAACCTGGGGTAGAGTGTTCACGTTCAATTTACACATTAGCTGCAAAATAAAGAGCATAAGAAACAAAAAGAGTTTAAGTGGTCTTTCAATTTTGAATCATAGTACTTCATTTTTCTAGTCTCTCTTATGTAAGATGTATAATTTTTGTTTTTATTTTATTTTATTTTTTATTTATTATTTATTTGGCTGTGTCGGGTCTTAGTTGTGGCATGCGGGGTCTTTTGTTGTGGCGCCTGGGCTTCTCTCTAGGTGTGGTGCACAGGCTCCAGAGCACGCGGGCTCAGTAGTTGTGGCGCGCGGGCTTAGTTGCCCCGTGGCATGTGGGATCTTAGTTCCCTGACCAGGGATCAAACCCGCGTCCCCTGCGTTGGAAGGTGGATTCTTAACCACCAGGGAAGGCCCAAGATGTATAATTTTTAAAAGATGTATAATTTAGCAACAACAAGGAGGGGCCCTGCTTGTATCATAAGACAGCCTTGTCCTAGGGCAAAGGAACCAAGTAGAATAAGAGGAAGAATATAAACACAAGAAAAAGTATTTAGAGGTAAGAATTCTGATTTCGGGATAAACATTTTGAATTATGTCAGAGGTAATAGTCAACATATTCAACAAGGAACTATCCAATCAGAATGGACACCCTGAATGACGAGAGTGCCCACCAGCCTGAAACAGCTATTGTGGCCACATCCCCGTGTCCCAGCTGAATGTCTGTCTGAATTATGTATGTGGTCATGATTAAGATGTTCAAAAGTTGAAACTTCTAAGTTGGATTAACTTCCTTCATATTACTAGGCCAGTTACACTTAGGAAAATGTATGCTTTCTTGGTAAAGAAATCAGCTCAGTTTTCTTGACTCTAGCTTTTTGATAAAGATCTGAGTTTTCTACTCCAAAAGCTTTATTTAAAGTTGTGCTGCCTCTAATGCAAAACTTATCTCTAAACATCTTTCAGTCTGCACAAAATTATATGTTCTGAGTTTGCTCATATTTGCTTTTCCCAGACTTCTTGGTTTAAAAAATAATGTGTGTCTCTGGAAATGGTACTACCCAAGAGCTGACACTTCCAATCTCATTGCTTTGACACAGCTGACCATAATTCTCAGCTGTACTTCTTACACAGCCGATTAGATACCTGCAGCAAACCATCACCAAGAAAGAAATAAAGGCAAAATTCATCAGGTTATGGCAAATTTGCTTTAGATGAAGAACCACCAAAATAGCAAAACCAATTTCATGTTACCTCATTGGAATTATGTTCTTTTAGCTTCAAAACAACAATAACAATAAAACAAGTGCCTTGCTTTTAAGTATCTGATAAATGTGAAACTTAAAACCTCTATTTCTAAACACCTGATAAATTATAACACCCCAACCCTCACAAAAGGAACCCAGTTTCAAGTTTTTTGTTTTTTTATAAATTTATTTATTTACCTATTTTTGGCTGCGTTGGGTCTTCGTTGCTGGGCGCGGGCTTCCTCTAGTTGTGGCGAGCGGGGGCTACTCTTCGTTGCGGTGCACGGGCTTCTTATTGCGGTGGCTTCTCTTGTTGCGGAGCACAAGCTCTAGGCGCATGGGCTTCAGTAGTTGTGGCACACGGGCTCAGTAGCTGTGGTGCACGAGCTTAGTTGCTCCGCGCATGTGGGATCTTTCCAGACCAGGGCTTGAACCTGTGTCCCCTGCATTGGCAGGTGGATTCTTAACCACTGCACCACCAGGGAAGCCCCCCCAGTTTCAAGTTTTGTTTTATTTTGTTTTATTTGTTGCCATTGCCATTTAAAAAAAAAAGTATTTTTCACTTAAAGACCAACAGAAGAAAATATTTATTTGGTTAACCCTTAGGAGAAAAAAGGATCCTCCAATTAATCCTAAAACACCAAGCAAGTAATACTAGTGATACCCTCACCTACGTCATGACACAGCCAGTTAAAAACAGTCAAACAACTATTTTCAACTCAGGCATCTCTGACTGGAGGTGAGAAGCTACCCAGATTAGTAGATACAGATTCAGACAGACCAGAATCCAGTTCCCTAAAGGAAACATAAAAATATCAGGGTTTTATGTTTCCCTCTTTCCCCAGGGACAATACTCAAAATATAATGTTAAATAAAAAATTTTTTAAAACTTAAATTAGAATACAAACCTATATGTATATATCTGTATATATACACACACATAGATACATACAGACATATAGACTGAAAGGAATATACTAAAATTCTTACCTCCAGATTTGGTGATTATGGACTCTTTTTTGTATTTCCCAACTTTTCTACACATTTATGCTACGTCTTTACAGCTCAGGGGGAAAAATACAACTATTTGGTTTTAAAAATGGCTCTGTGGACTGACATACTCTTGTCAAGCAGGACTAGTTCTCTATTAAGCAGAGACAGTGTTCTTTGACACAGTCCCGACAAGGTAGAGCCCACCCCCTCCCTCACTAGGTGGCAGGGATGCCTTGTCATTCCTTTGCGCCTGCAAATGATGCAAGTTCAATAGGTCTCACTTTGTGGCCTGGATCAAGCTAAACCGAGCCAGCAGCAGGTCACAGTACAGCTCCAGGATCTCCACGGCCTCCACGAGGTAGTCTTCTCCAATAACGTGTTCCACTCAGATCCCAGCTCGTTCATCTTTCACAGCAGCCGGGTGGTCAGCCACTTCCTTCCTTGTTTTTTGGGCCTGCTCAGCTGCAGCACAGAGCATGCATATGGAGAAATGAATGGGCAAAGAGGAGTTTGTTGAATAAATCAGGCAGGTTACACGATAGTGTGAAATAATGTTTTTATTTTAAAAAGACAGGGAATTCCCTGGTGGCCTAGTGGTTAGGATTCCGGGCTTTCACTGCCGTGGCCCAGGTTGAATCCCTGGTTGGGGAACTGAGATCCCACAATTCGCACAGCGCGGTCAAAAAAAAAAATTTTTTTTTTAATGAATAAATAATTTTTAAAAATATACAAGATATACCATATGTGCATAAAGTTATCAGTGTTTTGTTGTTGTTGTTGTTATCAGTGTTTTGAACTAGGTTTGTCATTATCTTTTTTTTTTTTTTTTTCTTGGCATGCAGTATCTTCTGCAACCAGGGATCAAACCCGTGCCCCCTGCGTTGGGAGCACAGAGTCTTAACCACTGGACTGCCAGGGAAATTCTAGATTGGTCTTTATCAAAGCGTCAGCCCTAGATCAGCAACATCAGCATCACCTGGGAACTTGTTAGAAATGAAGAGTCGTGGGCCCATCCCAGAAATAAATACTAAATCAGAAACTGAAAGTGGAGCCCAGCGATCTATGTTTGAAGAAGCCCTCCGGATTCTGACACCTGTTACAGGTTGTGAACCACTGCTCTGGCGGGGGGTGGGGTGGGAGTGGGTGGGTGGTGGTCCTTCAACAGGTGATCTTTATTTTATCCTTTCAGGTTACTTTTATGTTCTAAAATGTTCCATACTGAACATTTATTATTTTTGTAATAAAAAGAGTAGTTATTTTCAAAATGAGAGTGCATGTCATGGTTTGCATTTTAAAAAATGTTTTCTTATATACAGTTCCATTTGATCTGAGTAACACCTGTGTGAGGTTTCCATGTTACCTGCATTTCACAGCTGAGAAAAATTGGGATTCTGAGAGATTAAATGGCTTGCCCATGTTCACATGACTAGGAGTAACTGGTCAAATTGGAACTCAAAACTAAATCTTCAGGCTGCAAATTCCTATGCTTTTCCACCACATTATGCCATAGAATGAACAAGTCGAGTCACGTTGGAGATGTAACAAATGTAACCTGTCCCAGATTAATCCACCGAGATAAGGGAAGTCTTACTACCTTGAGCTATCAACTGATGACTGAGCCTGGGGAAATGGGCTTTTCATGACTCAGGGAAACCTGAGCCTGCAAATCATACACTCTGCCTGTCTGCCATACCCTAAAAGTGATGCTCACCTTCTAATCATGAATAGAAAGAGTTACTCTGTCACTGCAAAAAATCTTGACTTGAGACTGCATTTGAATCTGAAATAAATGCAAAGCTCAGTGCTTGGAAGGTTGCTTCGCTAAGCTCAAAGTACGAAAATGGCCTTTGCCCTGGACATCACAGAGAAGAGAAATCACAGTAAAACTGGACTGTTTCAGATAAATGCTGAACTGTTGTTACACAAGTGCTAATATTGGAAAACATTTATTGGGTGCCCAGGTTATAGTCTGTATTACAAATAGAACCCTGGAGTGATAGAAGGTCAAGATTATTATCTCCCTTTAAAAAAGAATATATTTAGGTAAGACAGCACTCATTAGCTTTATTTATCTCAAATCACTCAGGCATTCCATGTTTAAATCTCTCTCTTTGTAAAGAGAGGATAAAATGTATCTGAATAATAATATGTATCACTGATTGTCAAAATCGAATAAAAGAACACATGGGCATGCAGTTTAAAATTCACAAGTTCTGGGGCTTCCCTGGTGGTGCAGTGGTTGAGAATCTGCCTGCCAATGCAGGGAACACGGGTTCGAGCCCTGGTCTGGGAAGATCCCACATGCCGCGGAGCAACTAGGCCCGTGAGCCACAACTACTGAGCCTGCGCGTCTGGAGCCTGTGCTCCACAACAAGAGAGGCCGCGATAGTGAGAGGCCCGCGCACCGCGATGAAGAGTGGCCCCCAGTCGCCGCAACTAGAGAAAGCCCTCGCACAGAAACGAAGACCCAACACAGCCAAAAATAAATATAAATAAATAAATAAAAAATTTTAAAAAAAAATTCACAAGTTCTACGTACACCGTCAATGTCATCCTCTTTGTTCATGGTAACCATAATGGGTGCCACTGGTTTCCCCTAAATTTCATTTGTTTGGGGTACTTTCCTTAGGCTCCTGTTATCTAAGTAATGCCCAAACACCCTCTGCAAGATTTGGCTAAAGAATGCCCAAAAATCAGTTTGGAAGTTTGGGTAACATCTGCCTCTCTACTTCTATAATCTAATAGGCTATAGTAATTCAATAATAAATAGTGCTATTTACAGAGCACTAGGAAAACTGTGTTTATATGCAATACTTATTTCACCTGAACCCTCCTCATAATCAGAGATCATGTTTCTCAGTTTATTGAGGGGTCCATCAACACATGTGATCCATTGGAATAAGGAAAGAGAAAAAGGCAACGTAAAATAAGTTGGACTTATAGAAAGAAGACAACAGGCATCAGCTACTACTCCTGCTCATGGGTATAACACTACTTGAGCTGTCACGTGATAGAAGAAATAGCATTTTTTGTGTGTGTTTGAAAAAAGCTAAGGAAGCTCTTTCAGAAAAATTTGCCCGGGAGCTCAAACTTAATAGCTACTGCACATCTAAAAAGGCTTGGCTAGATAAAGTTCTATGCTTTGGTGGAGAGAAGTCCAGTAATTTGGACATAATGCTACAATTTAAACCTTTGGAGACTTTTCCTTTCTTTTTTTTTTTTTTTTTTTTTTTTTTGGCCACACCGGGCAGCACTCAGGATCTTAGTTCCTTGAGCAGGGATAGAACCCGTGCCCCATGCAGTGGAAGCATGGAGTCCTAACCATTGGGCCGCCAGGGAATTCCCTAGAAACCTCTTTTAAAATTAAACTTTTTATTTTGAGATAATTGTAGATTCACATGCAGCTTGTAAGAAGTAATACAGAACAACCCAGGGTACCCTTTACCCAGTTTTCCCTGGTGGTAATAGCTTGCAAAACCAAGATATTGGTATTGACACAGAACTGTCAAGATACAGAATGTCAAGATACAGAACTGTGTTTGGAAACTTTAAAATGATTTGATCACTATAATAATCATTCCCACAATTCAGAAACACTCCTTTAAATTCCAGAGTTGCTAAGTAAGGTCTTAGGAGATATGTCATGGGGCTGGGAGGTGGTGGCACAGAGGATTGCACAGGAATCTGAGGGGCAGCTTGCTGTGCTGCCTGGAGAATTTACTCATTTATCTTGTTTTTCCAGGAATTTTAAGCGATTGACAACCAGTTGCAAGTTGACGCAAAGGCGATCAGCTTTGAAGGAAGAGCTGAAATGATTTCACCACAAGGCACAGCAGCTCGCACATCACCTTGCTGAGAAGTTCCCCAGCCAAAGAGAGAGTTATCAGAGGCTCTAATTTTTCCACATCCACTTTATTTATTCAACAAATCCCGTGTAAGGAATTCCTGGCTGCTTAGTACTGGCCTTAATACACTTGTTTCTCTGTGGACCAATTCCCCAGATACAACCCTTGTGATTCAAATAAGGGTTAGATCTCCTTCAGTTTATTCCAATTGTCAGTGTTTTTACTGCAACTTTTGAGAGTTCTGCAGGAAGTTTCTGACAAAAATGAAAGTCTTTGGCAAGTGTCTGAGGAAGTAGACAACAGAGGGAGATTCCCCTCCCCAACGAACATAATAGTCACTTACAGAGAAATTATAAAACCTCCTTTTAAATAAAATATTTATGAATTTGAAAGGGAAATCCCCATTGGAATCTGGAGAGGTTGCATAACGTTAAAAGCATGTGCAAATGAGAACACAGAGAAGTAGATAAAACAGAAGCTTGAAAATTGCACATTCCTACATTTGGCCAGCTAGAAAACTTTTGAAAAATAGTTTAATACCAGGAACCAACACGTTTCTAGGGAAAGCTAAATCTGCTAAGGATTTCTATAATTTCAATGTATGCTTGAGATTAGTTGTTGTTTCTGCCATTGGATCTAAAGATAAAAGTTCCAGGGGCTTCCCTGGTGGTGCAGTGGTTAAGAATCCGCCTGCCAGTGCAGGGGACACGGGTTCGAGCCCTGGTCCGGGAAGATCCCACGTGCCACGGAGCAACTAAGCCCGTGAGCCACAACTCCTGAAGCCCTGGCGCCTAGAGCCCGTGCTCTGCAACGAGAAGCCACCGCAATGAGAAGCCTGTGCACCGCAACGAAGAGTAGCCCCTGCTCACTGCAACTAGAGAAAGCCCATGCACAGCAGCAAAGACCCAACGCAGCCAAAAATAAATAATAATAAAAATTAAAAAAATAATAATATAAAGATAAAAGTTCCTTTCCTAAAATGATACCTTGGCATGCTAAAGCATACAAGCAGGAAGACATGACAGTATGAAAAAAGCCACCTACTCCTCTTATGACACACATGGTTTCCCAAGTTAACAGCACTTCTCTCTGGTTTGATCCCTTAATGTCAAAAAAAGTTGGGATAGTTGTCTGAGCTTACCCTGCCTGTACTACATGTCTAGAAAAATCACCAACTAGGAACTAAGCAAACATAGAGCTGGTCTGAAACTCCTGCTTGCTTTTAGGGAGAGTAACTAGCATGGCAGGGTTTTGTCCTTGTTATTTTCTGTCCAGCAGAGTAGCTCAAGCTCTCTCATCATACAAATTCAACCTACACACATCAAAGAAATTTAATAGGAATCCAGGGAAATGGAAGAGGTGGACAAAGCAGACTAAAATTTAATTTTTCAGTCCCGAAATGTCCCAAATACCTTTAAAAAATCTCTTTTCACTTTATCAGTTCTTAAAATTCTGTCGAAATTTAAGGAAAAAAAACTGTGAAAGAAAATGAAGGATTTTCAGATGAGACTGAAAACAGCCAACAGGCGAAATAGATGAGAATAGAAATAGGGAAATGAGAGCAAAAGAATTAGCAAGGGAAGTCTCCCATTTGGGGATATCTTTGTGAACTTTCATTCAACAACTATTTATTGAGCCAATTACAGTTTTTAAAACCCTCAGTTGACTTAATATAAAAAACTTTAATAGGGAATTGTCCATATTCCAGAGAATAATACAGATTTTTAGAGAAGTGAGGTAACTTTCGGTTATTTAAGTATCTTAAATTTAAAACTGTATTAGTTTACTTATCACTAACATTCCTGTCAAACTGTCACTATGGGGCTTCCTACCATCAATATGTACAACCTAAGACATGAGGATGGCTTGGAGTAAAGAATTCTAGAAGAGGATACAGCAGCTATGACCCACCCTTTTGGGACTGCAGCACCAAACCAGGAAATCACCAGTGTTTCACCAATCAGAACATCCTTTTTTAAAAAAAATTAGACACACCTTTGCACCAAGTCATTATGTTAATGTCTGGTAGCCAAAAAACTTTTTGTTTGCATCTACCAGTGTCTGCTCTTTCAACTTTGCCTGAAAACCAGCTCTCTGAGGGTGTATCTTGATCTGGGAGAAACTGGTTATCCTTGAATACACCTGGATGGTCTCTATCTTGGCAGTTTTAATGCCGGTTTAGTGAGCTAAGCAATGAACTAGAAACCATTCTGCCAGTTAGTACTAAAATGGGGCCACTGAACGACCACAGGACTTCCTTCTTGGCCAAACTGAGAAGACAACTGTCATGAATAATATTAATATTCACAAAGCAAAGTTCTCTATTGATTTAGATGGCTACAAATCAGTAGTGTCACTATATTTTACCCACTGGTGCAAGGTGTGTGTGTCTGTGTGTGTGGTGTTCAATAATTTTGATAATTCTCTGTTCCCACCCAAGTGAGAAAATATCAAAGTTGAGGTCTAAGCGTTCTCTAGAAAGAATCTTAGAGATCATATACTTTATTTGTATTGTAACTTACTCATTTTAGTATTTCTAAGGTAATATTCTCATTAAAAAATCCAAACAGTAACATAAGTCCCTTTTGTTCCTCTTGGCCACCACCCAATTCCACTTTCCTCTCCCGAGATAACAAATGCTAGCTAGTTGTTACATATCCTTCCACTCCTTTTCTGTACAAATACATAAATATATGCAACTGTAACATTACATGTCTTTTAACAACAAATACGTGATCTCACACTGTATATATCTGCTTATTTTTTCACTTAAAATGTTTTGAGAGCTCTCCTATCTACATTTCACCCCCACCCCTTCATTCAGTTCAAGTTCCTCATTTCACAGAAGTGGAAACCCAAGTATAAAGTAGTAAAATGATTTTCCAAAGGCTGGATAGCTAGAGCCCAGCCAGTAGTACTTTCAAAATCAAACAAAAATCAATGATTATTTATTGAACAAAGTTTGCAGAAACTGAAAAGGGAAAAATCTGCTCAGAATCCAATCTCTCCAACAGTTAAAGTTACTTTTTTCTCAGTTCAGTTTTCGTCTGTATGCAGAGCTACTTTTTTACATAGTTGTAATCAAAGCATAAATTCAATTGGTGTTCATTTTTTTTCACTTAGCTTTTTTTTTTTTTCTTCTATTTTGGCTGAGCTGTGGGGCTTGCAGGGATGTGGAATTTTAGTTCCCTGATCAGGGATTGAACCTGGCACCAGCAGTGAAAGCGCTGGGTCCTAACCACTGGAACGCCAGGGAATTCCCTTTTTTCATTTAAGTTAATCAGATGTTCATATTACTATAAAGTCGACTAGTTTATTGGCAATGAATGGTGACCTCATAGTTCATCAAGTAGTCAAGCCCTCTTCCCTCTAAACTAAGCTGCTTCCCACTGTACTAACCCCCATCCTCTCATTCCTCACAGACTTTCAAGACACTAGCTTCACTTTCCCCTAGATCCTGGTTCCGGCCCATTCTCATCCCCCTCAGAGCCATTTCTTAACTCTTAAAGAGCTCCGTCTCCATCCTGGGTTTCTAGGGGAATCTCATTACCCTCCTGGGCCGGGGTTGCCTCGGAGCTCTCCGAGGTTCCCAAAACAAGTCTTCACAAAGTCAGGTCCCGAAGTCCAGGAAATGATGGCCACGCCTCAGGGCTGTGTTTGGGAACCCCCAGAATTTACTGGAGTAGACAGGTATCAGGGTCCTTGTGGGGTCAGGGTGAGGGGGCCGGGCCCAGTCCTATTTACGTGACCCGGCCCCAGGGAGAGGAGTTCGTTTTCCCACCAGAGGGGGGCGCTGGGGGCGACGGTCGGACAGCCTGCACAGTCCTCTCCCGGGTACTCCTGGGCGTCGCTCTCCGGCCCTGGGCCGTGACGCAATCTCCCCGCGCCGGGGGCGGTACGCGCTTGACGCCATCTTCGGGCGCCCGTCTGGGGGGGCGTTGGGTGTGGGGCGGCTCCGGGGCCGGGGATGGCGGCGGCCGCCGTTGCGGCGGCTCCGGGACCAGCGGGAGGAGCCCGGGGAGCGCCGTGAGATGGGCCGGTGAGTGTCGCCGGGAGTGGAGGACGCCGAGTCGGCCTCACTGGGGCCAAGCAGGCCTGGGCTCGGAGCGCTGGAGGAAGTGGCCCCCCAGAGCCCGTTGCCCCGCGGACCGAGGGAGCGAAAGAGGCCGCGCCTAGACCCCCGATCGCTTCTCACCGGCCCGGCCCAGAGAGAGGCCTCAGGTTCCTGCTCCCCCGCGACTGTGTCCTGGCGGGCCGGGGTGTCCGAGTCCTCGGGGCGGGAAGGGGCCCCCAAACAAGGAAGCAGCGCCTGCGGGGCCTCGCCCTTACCCCTCTGCTTGAAAGGTCGATCCCCCACTCTCTAAATACAGAGTTTCCAATTTCGGGCCCTACCCCTTTTGGGGCAAGGATTGCGGGATCAAGGGAAGCCGTAACCCCTGTCTCCTAAGCTCCTGTCTTTCTGGCGGGCGCATCTCTCGCCCTCAGCGAATTCGAGTCTGAGGCTGGGTTCACCCTCTTGATTCCGGGCTGTGCTGCCAGCGCTGGCAGCTCTCCGGAATGGTCCTCCTTTCCCGTTATCTCGGTTGGGGTCACAAGCTGCGTCTTGCCCTGGAGAAATCCTCGTTGAGCCTCTTCAGAGGCCGAAGTTTCAGATTCCGAAATGTGTTTTGCGTTGTGGGAACCTGGTGCACAGGCTTGGCTCTTTGTTATTCCTGCAGACCTTTTGCCTCTTTCAGTCCTTTATTAACCTGTGTTTGGCTAACCCCTCTGTGACCTAGAGGCAGGTTTTCTTTAATGCTTTAGTTGTGAGAAGCAAGTATCATTCTGAAATTGAAGTTGTGACCCCATTTTCTGTTGGGAATGAGAGAGAAATCTAACTGCTTTTCAGTCACTGGAACTGCTGGCAAAGAAGGGATGCAAGACTTGTGCCCACTGTGTAAATTTGTGTTTATGGAACCAAGAATTTGTCTTTCCACCTTGTTTTCCTATCTTGTCACTTTTTTCTTTTTGTACATCTGCACCTTGCTGATCTTAAGAGAGAAGTGTCTTCAGTTTGGCTTGGGGCTTGCAGTGTTCTTTAGGACTTGGACAGCACAGTGGGTAGTAGTTTCTCTGAGTACTGGTCAGTAGTACTTCTCTGTTTTTAGAGATTAAGGCTCTGATCTTCAGTGCTTAACGTTTCTGGCATGTGTAGATTCAGATATTGACAGTTTAGCATGAGTTTTATTTCCCACTGGTAGGCTACATGAGGACGAAGGGAATGTTTTCAGTTTCTGTCACACCTGATTCAGCACGTGGTACAAAGTTGTCACTTAGAAAATTTTACACACTCACACACACACACACACACACACACACGAGCCTGTTTTTTTACCCTGGAAATCTGCTAATAAGTCTTCCCTTTGAGTGACTCCCCCTTGACCTCTTTTTCTGCCCCAGAAACATAAATAATTGTTCTTTTTCCTCTAGTGCCTCTTATCTTATTTAAATAACCACCACATCTGTGTTTTCATCAGCCCTGAATAAAAGTGAAATCCGTGAGGCTGATTTTTCCTGCTTCCCTTTGTTCACATGGGGACAATGTTGAGTCTTCCACTTTTATTTGTGCATTTACCTGAAATTGGGATTGGAAGTAAATTTAACCTTTGGGGAATAGGTACAGGTAGAGAACGAAGAATATGATGTTAAGGAAAACAATGAAGTTTGACACATGGAAATTTTTTTCCAGAGATGTCTTCCTACATATTAGAATTTAATGTGTTGTTACCTCTGGAGAAGAGTAGGAGGCAGGGACTCCTGGACTTTAATGTCTTTGTGGTTTTGGAATTACCTTTCTTGATGATCCTGGGAAAGATCAGAGGCTAGGTTCCTGCTTACTCTATTCCTATTTGTGTCTCCTATAGGCTCCCAAGCCAGTGGGGAGGACACTGCTTCTTATTACAGCTGCTCAGAAACACCACTGGAAGCTCAGGTAATACAGGCGCTTTGGATACCTTGTTGTGGAAAAACATCTGGAATTCAGCAGTGGAAAAACAGAACAGAGTGTAATCTCATAGAAATCTCATTTCAGATCCAAAGAACTGAAGCCTGATAGGAAGAAATAGGTGACAAATTTCGTATGTGTTGAAATGTTCAGACCAAAAAGATACTTTATGAAAATGGACAAAAGCCATGTGTGAAAGGTGATAGAGAAAGGGGAGAGAGAACTTTCTTATGAATCATATAGACCTGAGATAGCAATAAACAGGCGTGTCTGGAGGAATAGAACCAGAATTTTAAGAAGTGGTGCCTAGAGCAGACCTACAATGGAAAAGGAGCCATTGGCAAAAGAAAAAAGAAAGGGAATGCATGAAGAAGGCAAATTGAAGGTGGTCAATGGGAAGAAAAGAAGTCTTGCCAAACTAGGGAACACAAAGTCTATGTGAGATCGGAAGAGTTTTGTTGCCCTTTGGAGAGAAGAAATAAGTAAACTGTAGAAAACACCAGTACAGTCACCCTCCCCATAGGGCCCAAGTTTGAATGTAGTATTTCATGGGGTGAAGACGATACTTTCATAACATGTTTAGGGAACAACGTTTTAAAAAAAAAACAAGACGCGCAGACCTCAGGACCTATTGACTGACCCCTGGGTCCTTGGGGTAGTGGTGATATGAGGCAAAGGAGGATGAGAGTTTAGGCAGGCCTGGGCTGGGGGATGGGGATAGGTGAGATAATAACCCAAATTGGGCTGGGGAAAGGAAGCAAGGATGAGGTCATATGTTCAGGAAAGAAGATAGCACAGTAGTGTTTGGTGGCACAAGGAGAAACTTAGGAAAAGGAGCCAGCAGCAAAGACCATGTGTTCAAATCCCCCTTAAGGGAAAAGGCTTAGAATAGTCAAGGTCCCCATCAGAGGAACAGCTAATCATGAAGCTGTCGGTTTCCCTGGGGTTGTGGAGCCCACAGGTTATTTATGCATTGTTGAATGCTTGTCCTTGTAGCTCTTTGTGGTTTCCGTGATTGTTTCTTTCATGTCCTAGGCTGGATGAGCGAGAAGGGTAGCATCCTTGTCTGCTCCTTTCTCATTCCTCGTTTTTTTTTCCAGCAGTCCCCTTTGTTACATCTTCCTCCGTGGACACAGTTCCTGCTCTTTCCTTTGACTTGGTTTACCCCTAGGTTACTTTTCTTTGCCTCTGATTTGTTCCCTAGCAGATGTGGGCGCCCCAGCCAGCAGCAGAGAGGGGTGCAGGGGAGCCACAAAGAAGCCCCTTCTGATGCCCCAAGGAGCAAGCCGACCCCTTCCAGGCTCCAGGAACACCACAAAGCAATATGAAACCTGTTCATGAGAGGAGTCAGGAATGCCTTCCACCAAAGAAACGAGACCTCCCCGTGACCAGCGAGGATATGGGGAGAACCACCAGCTGCTCAACTAACCACACACCCTCCAGTGATGCCTCTGAATGGTCCCGAGGGGTGGTGGTGGCCGGGCAGAGCCAGGCAGGAGCCAGAGTCAGCCTGGGGGGTGATGGAGCTGAGGCCATCACTGGTCTGACGGTGGACCAGTATGGCATGCTGTATAAGGTGGCTGTGCCACCTGCCACCTTCTCCCCAACTGGTCTCCCGTCTGTGGTGAACATGAGCCCCTTGCCCCCCACATTTAATGTAGCGTCTTCACTGATTCAACATCCAGGAATCCACTATCCCCCAATCCACTATGCTCAGCTCCCGTCCACCTCTCTGCAGTTTATCGGGTCTCCTTATAGCCTTCCCTATGCTGTGCCACCTAATTTCCTACCGAGTCCCCTCCTTTCTCCTTCTGCCAACCTTGCCACCTCTCACCTTCCACACTTTGTGCCATATGCCTCACTCCTGGCAGAAGGAGCCACTCCTCCCCCCCAGGCTTCATCCCCGGCCCATTCATTCAACAAAGCCCCCTCTGCCACCTCCCCACCTGGGCAGTTGCCACATCACTCGAGTACTCAGCCACTGGACCTCGCTCCAGGCCGGATGCCCATTTATTATCAGATGTCCAGGCTACCTGCTGGGTACACCATGCATGAAACCCCTCCAGCAGGTGCCAGCCCAGTTCTTACCCCTCAGGAGGGCCAGTCTGCTCTGGAAGCAGCCGCTGCCAATGGACAGAGACAACGAGAGAGAAATTTAGTGAGACGGGAAAGCGAAGCCCTCGACTCCCCCAACAGCAAGGGTGAGGGCCAGGGACTGGTGCCAGTGGTAGAATGTGTGGTGGATGGACAGTTGTTTTCAGGTTCTCAGACTGCGCGGGTAGAGGTGGCAGTGCCAGCACACCGAGGGACCCCAGACACCGACCTCGAGGTCCAGCGGGTGGTTGGTGCTTTAGCTTCTCAGGACTATCGTGTGGTGGCAGCTCAGAGGAAGGGTGAGCCCAGCCCCCTCAACCTGTCCCATCATAACCCCGACCATCAGGGTGAGGGGCGAGGGTCAGCCAGGAACGCAGCAGAGATGGCCGAGAAAAATCAGGCCCGAGGGTTCTACCCTCAATCCCATCAGGAGCCCCTGAAACATAGACCTTTACCCAAAGCAATGGTTGTAGCCAATGGCAACCTGGTGCCCACTGGAACTGACCCAAGCCTGCTACCCATGGGCTCGGAGATCCTGGTGGCGTCAAGTTTGGACATGCAGGCCAGAGCCGCCTTCCCAGACAAGGAGTCAACGCCACCCCCCTTTACCTCTTCCCACTTGCCCTCCCATTTCATGAAAGGCGCCATCATCCAGCTGGCTACAGGGGAGCTGAAGCGGGTGGAGGACCTCCAGACCCAGGATTTTGTGCGCAGTGCCGAAGTGAGCGGGGGGCTGAAGATTGACTCTAGCACAGTCGTGGACATTCAGGAGAGCCAGTGGCCTGGATTTGTCATGCTGCATTTCGTGGTGGGTGAGCAGCAGAGCAAAGTGAGCATCGAGGTGCCCCCCGAGCACCCCTTCTTTGTATATGGCCAGGGTTGGTCCTCCTGCAGCCCTGGGCGGACTGCACAGCTCTTCTCTCTGCCCTGCCATCGGCTACAGGTGGGAGATGTCTGCATCTCTATCAGTTTACAGAGCTTGAACAGTCACTCAGTTTCTCAGTCCAGCTGTGCTCCCCCAGGCCAGCTGGCTCCTCCCCAAGAAAGGCCTGAGAGGACAGTCTTGGGACCCCGAGAGCAATGTGACAGTGATGGGAAAAGCCAGCCGTTAGGCGAGGGCTCCCGAATGGTAGAGCCCTTGCAGCCAGAGCCTGGTGCTCAGGCCTGCTGGCCAGCCCCGAGCTTCCAAAGATACGGCATGCAAGGGGAGGAGGCACGGGCTGCGCTGCTCCGTCCCTCTTTCATTCCACAGGAGGTAAAGCTGTCCATTGAAGGGCGTTCCAATGCAGGAAAATGAACCTCTCCCAGACCCGGACTGGGATGCTACCCCAGAGCTGGGCCTCACCGTGAGCAAGCAGAGGATTTGCACATGCCGAGCAGGGGATGGCTCTCTTGGCAGTGAGGTTAGTGGGGAAGAGGAGGCGTGAAGGCAGCCTCCCAAGGCAGGGTCTGTTGCCCATTATCCCATGGCGTCTTTTCAGAACAGCCCCAGAGGGTGCTGTGATGGGGAGCAGCAGGCCTGGGCCAAGGAAGGAAGGGGGTGCACGCAGGATAAGAAACATTCCAAATATCAGGGCCTCCCTGTTCTTTCCTCCTCATCCCTAGCTCCTGCAAGGAGAGAGTCAGGCTTTGGGAGCAGGTGCAGAGGGAGGGAGCAAAGAAAGAGCCAAAAATGATGATCCACAGCTTATAGTAGCAGTTCAGCTATCTGAAGTTTTTTTTTTTTTCCTTTCTTTTTTGTGATGGGAGGGCAGGAGGCCCCATGCTTGGAAATAAGAGGGTTCCCACCCAGAACTCTTCTTTTGAGAGCTGTGCACTTTAAAGGGTAGTTTTGTTATAGATGTCTAAGGCTGGGTGTGCAGGGGACTCTGCTTGATCCTCTGCTTCAGGCCTTTCCCATCTCTCCCCATCATTCCTCCCACAAGGCTTCTAGCATTAGGAGAGAGAAGCCGCTCCAGGGTTCAGAGTGAAGTACTGCCTTGGTGGGGACCCAGTCACGGGACTTTGGGAGAAAGACCCGATGGCCAGACTGACCGGGCTCTAGGCAGGGCTTCTGGAAAGGTAGCTGACCTAACAAGGCTCCTCCTACTCAGCATGCCAGACCCACTTTGAAATTGTACTGAATCTCTAGTTGGTAATGGTGACTTTTGAAAGAACCAGTGGACCCTTTTCCCTAGGCCCCTACACCCGGTCCTCTGTCTGTCTATGTTGTGCCTAAGTGCCTGCACTGCCCCCACCCTTCCGCTGACCTAACCTGTCTGCATGGTGTCTTGACCTGGGCCTATTTGTAGCTGCACTGCCTTTCCCCTTCTGCAAAACTGGTTTTGTCCACTCTGACCAAGACCTCTAGTTTTTGATGTGTAGGGGTCTCTCTGGTTTCCCTTTCAGTTCTATTCTCTATTTTTAAAAACTCAGAATCATGTCCTCTCCTCTTCTGCAGTTGAACCAGTTGGTGGAGAAACGAATGGAACTATGCCCTGGGTCGGGACCAGTACAGCTGGCTGGGCAGTGCCCGTCCTTGCGTTTTTACAGAGTCCCTCCCATCTTACTCCACTCCTTCTCCCAGCATTCAGGCTTCTCCAGGCTGTCTCCTCCCATAGCCAGCTTTAAGGTTTTGGGATACTCTTTTTTTTTTTTTTTTAAATTTTGGCCGCACCATGTGGCTTGTGGGATCTTAGTTCCCCGACCAGGGACTGAACCTGGGCCCTCAGCAGTGAAAGCGCAGAGTCCTAACCACTGGACCACCAGGGAATTCCCTGGAATAGTCTTGATAATGTTTCAATACCTGAAAAGTCTCCTAGATTCCATTTCATGGTGGAGTATTCCTCTGCAAAGAGTATTTTCAATCTTAGTTGCATTTGCCCCCTGTGTCTTAAGCCCACTTTTTCTTCACGACTTTCAGCATCACCTCGGACTGTGGGATTCCATTGGGTGTTGAGAATTAGGCTTCCCCCATCAGCTTTCAGGTGGGTGGGTGGGTTTTTTGTTTGTTTTTTGGGGGTCTTTAGACTCTTGAACAACTCAGGGTATTGTCCACTCAGCTCTCTTATGAGGCTTCTCCTGGGGTATGACCCTGGCATTTCCTTTCAAGATGGACTGGCCAAGGCCTAGCCTGTTGTCAGGAGTCCCAAACCTCTGAGGTCTGATCTCTGCTCTGTCAAAGACTTTAGGCAAGTCTTGTGACCTCTCGCTCTTTCACTTCCTCCCCAGCTGCCAAATGGGGATAAATAATCTTACCTACCTCCTGGGGGGAGGGGGAGTTCTGAGAATGGAGTCCTTCTTAGTGTTCAGGTGCTAAAGGTTGTTCTCCTGGGGGAACAAAGTGACTGAGACTGGCTTGTATGCTGCAAGCCCTACACTCCACTGTTTCATTCCTTGAGAGCAGTTACCTGGTCAGTCAGCTTTTGGAGGCCCATCCAGAGGAAGCTGCTGACCTGACCACAAGTATGTAAGTCTCCAGTTCACCTCAGAACCAAATACCAACCGTGTCTGGTGAACACTCAACCTTGTACACATTTGGGATCATGTCTTTTCCCTTCTCTGTCCCCATTCTCTCTGAATGCTGCTTTCTCTGGCTTGTTTCCCACAGTTGGGGGCCTGTGGGGCTGAGTCTCGAGGAATCCTCTCAGAGGACGGCCCTCGGAGAAGGCCTTGTTTCTGGCTGTTCCATGAGCAACTCATTCCTAGTTTCTCATGCACGGGTTTCTCAGAAACATCCTTCCTCATTAGGAAGGCTCATGAACTGAATATAGCGACAGGCACACAGTGGACACTAAAGAAATATCCACCAAGGGTACCAACCGAGCTTCCTCCTTATGGGAGCAAACCTATATCTAACCAGATACAGGCCAAGTAGTTTAAATACAAGAAACCCTCACTGCCCAGCCTGGTAACTTCCCCTTAATCCTGGAAAGAGAAAATCTTGTGCACCTTGGCAAGTTGGGCCCTGAACTTTCTGCTGCTGTTCCTCTTCTGTCTTGCTGGTGAAGCAACACTGGCACTTCCTCTGATACTGTGCCATGCATATGTAATATATTAATACTTGATTTTGTTGAGCTGCAGAGGTGTCTTTTGTAAAGTATGGTCTCCCAGGGAAAGAAGCTCTGTGCTCTAAATCTTGGTCAGAGCTGGGGCATTCCCCTTACCTTTTCCCTCTGTTTCAGTCTTTTCTTCCAGGCATGAGGAATGAGAGTAACCTATGGTGTGTCCATTCTTCCTTTTAAAGATTTCGTAAGTGTTATTATAAGAGACCTAAGAGCAGTTTTGAGACAGCATTTTGGTGGGAAGCTGTCAGCTTTTGGGGGAATGGGCAGTTAAAGAAGGCCAATGTCATTAGTAGGACAGTCCCAGAGCTTAGGGGTAGAAAGGAAGATGGCTAACTCTGGCATTAAACAGAAATGCCTATACCAGTTTGGGAGTAGGGGAACCAGGTGAAGGACGGTAATATATCCAAGTCTTGGATCATCATTCCTATCAAGATTAGTGTACACAGAGGAGGGGGAGTGGCATGGGGGAAGGGGAAACTGGGAGGTCAGAGCTGAGCACTCGTACCCAAGGGGGAGGGACCCCAGTAGATCTGGACTGACCCTTCTGCACTCTTGGTCCCAGTTGGTCATAACACCAAGGGCTTTGGTCCGTGCTGCTTTGCCACTGCTGCTGTCTACTCGCTGTCCTGCTTGCTGCCCTTCACAGCTCTCTGTCTTTCTGTGTCTTTGGCCATATAGGTGAAATCCAGGCATCCTGTCCGTCCTTACGTGTGCAAGGGTTACTTTATAACAAGGTCATCTTGAGTAGGGATAGTATGAAATGCTGCTGGTGGGCTGGTGAATCCAAAGGGATATGGCTTCAGTGCTTGTTGGGAGCCCTTTGGCTCCAAATATCCGACTCTCTTGAGGGAGAGACAGGCAGGTCCTATAAATGGGTGTTTTCTTTGTATTAACTTTCCTTTATGATATCTTGTGTCCTGTTTTAAAAATTAAATGATGGGGAACCAGATTAGGGCCTGTGTCAGCATCCCATGGAGGTTCATCTGGCTCCAGTTAAATGGATTCTGGGGTTGGGGGAGCGTTTGAAGTTTGAAATAGACCCTCAGGTGGGGTTTAGTTTTATTTTTACCACTGGGCGCCATAGAAGATGCACAGGGTGGTGGTATGATTTAAACCTGCAACAAGCAGGCATGTTGAAGAGTTGAGTGATCACACTGGAGATAAAGGGTGGACATGGGTTCACTGGGCAAGGGCTTGGGTCCATTGGAGTGAAGATAACCAGATTGGTTGAATTGGCCATGGGAGATTAAGTCACAGTCTTAAAGGCAAAGCAAATAGGGCAGAAGCCAAGCTTTAGGGAGACTTCTTGGCCTCCTAGGGCTAAGTTTACTAAACCACACTGAAGCTACAATACTTTCCAGATGGGAAAAAGTGTACACTACAGTTGAAGAGCTGAACCGTGTTAGGTTGGATGTTGACCAGGAACCTGTTAGCCCTTTGCTGGGAAGCCTTCACCCTCCAGCTTCCCTGGGAGAGGGAAGGCCTCCCACATTATGCAATAATAAAATAAGCGTCTGGGTCCTTGCAGCTGTCAGTTGCTCTTTCAACTCTAGGATCCATCTTTGGGCCAGAATCCTGGTCTGGGCCTAGGATGACACTGGCCCTTGAGATGCTAGAGTTGACTGCACTCTCTCCTTACCTGCAGACTATGCACAGTGCCTGGGGCGGAAGGAGGAGAGGTGGTGCGGTTTACCCTGCTGAGCCTCCCCAGCAGGAACAGTAGTAATAAATGCACTTTTCACACTAAGGTTTCTTTATTCATTCTCCTGTTAAGCCTAGATCCTCCCCTGGTAGACTGCAAATTCAAAGTCTGTGTGATCCCCCAAGCCATTCTGCTGCAAATGCCCAGCAGTGAAGATGGCCTCAAACTGGGTTCCTGTCTACAGTGTGTGTGGCGGCAGCCCATGTGCCTTTACCTATTGTCAAACTTTCAAGCATTTATTTCTGTCTTTATGACTGTCATGGGGACTGAGGTTCTTCAGAGAGAGCGAGCGAGCGCGAGTGTGAGCAAGCTGATGACACAGTGGTTTTACACCCACTCCCCAGACAGGGAGTGTGCACATAGTTGTGAGCTGTGAGTGGTTAGTGCATTGCTGATGTTGCTGAAGGCAGGGTTCATCCCTCATTTGCGTGACACTCGCATTCAAGAGAAGCTTGTGTCGGGGAAGAGACTGACAGTACTCGTGGCAAACTTGAAGTATTAAAAATAAGGCTGTCCCCTACAACCTTCCTCGTCACACACAGGATCCCTGTAGCCAAAACAGTATATGTTCCAGCTGCAGAGAGCGGACTGCTCTCAGCTCGCACAGCACCTTAGGGGAGGGAAGAATATATGGATAGGGAATGGGGTGGAGAAAGGATGGAAATGTTGTCATCAGGTGGCTTTAGGGTCCTCAGGAGTAGTAGAGAAGGACGGCACTGGGGAGGTCTGATGGATGGATCTGATTTGTGTAGGAGTTCCCTGTAGATAAATTACTGATCCCCCAACTACTATCCCCAGTATGTAATGGCTAAATTAATATGTAATCAACTGCATTGTATCTAAAGCCTTAGAACTAGTCAGGTGCTCCCCCCACCCGATACCATTTCTTACCCTCTAATCCTACCTGATCTTTAACAAAGCATTAATAATTCTAAGGATAATCTCTATTTTGTTGTGCTTTTTTGTAACTGTTTTAAATAAATCAATTTGTACTGTATATTTGTACTTTTGTGAGATCCTTTTTGCTGTTTTACCATTTTAAGTCTCTGTACTTGGCTACACACAGATTGTATTTTTATTGTTAATGCTCTTCTTATGGATACCTGCATTTAACTTGTGGACTATGTAAACACAATATATATCAATATCTATATATCTATATATCTATCTATATAAACTACTAGCTTTTCCTTTTGGTGTTTGCGCCTTCTTCGTATCCCAGCCTTAGATGGTGGCCATGGGGTGGGGGATAGAAGGCCTATGTGGCAGAGCTTGTAATAGAGAGCAAATGGTGCCCATCTTCATGTGGTGGGCTGGGGGAAGATTGCACGAGCTAGTCCTGAAGCATGGTCTGTGTGTTCTGTTGTGTGTATTTCAGGGACCCAGAAATCTACCTGTAGACTCAGATACTGTTCTAGCACAATCAGTCACAAGGACCTGTAGATGCCCTCACTGCTGGCCTTTTCTCCAATTCTTTTCTCAGGAATACTGCCAGAAATTTCTGGAATAAGTCAGCTCCAGAACTTAGCTTGCCACTAGTAAGAGGTGAAGCACTCAGATACATGATAGTTACTCATACATTTATTGAGCACTTGCTACATGCCACAAAATAGCCTAGGTGCATTATATATTAACAACCGTTTGTTGCTAGTATTATTATTTTCATTTTGTGGGTGGGGAAACCAAGAGGTTTAAGTAACTTACCCAAAGTTACACAGCTATTAATTAGCAGTACAGAATGTTAAATCCAGGCACCTAATTCCTGAGTTTGCGTTAACTCACAGTTCATTGTAAAAATTAAATTAGATAATCCACGAAAGTGCTCAGAACAATCTTTGACACATTATGAGTCCTCAACCATTTTGAAACATCCCAAGTAGGACTTCCATGTGGGGCTCTGTGAGAAAAAGCCATTTGGCTCAATTAAATATTTTCTTTTAAATGTCCAGTATTTTGTAATAAGCTTATGAATATTTTTGTATTTTTCAAGACAAATATTTCAGCCTGCCTGGTGGAAATTAACCCTAGTTTGGTGGGGGGGGTCAGTTAACACTCTTAAATAGCCTTGAACCTGTGGAGGTCAGAGAGGAGTCCAGTTTCCTTGTTATGATATTGGAAGAGGTCCACATTCCTGGCATAGTTATTTTTCTGGCTACAACTTAACTAGGGCACTTCCTTCTGGACTTCAAGATCTGTAATTATCTAAACTGTATACAACCTTTGGTGCAGGCTAAGGAAAGTTCTGTGCTTGTTGTGTACCATCACAGAAGCTTTTTAGAAATGACCTCAGCTCTTGTCTCCTCCATGGTTTGGCAGCCATACAAACTGCCAGAGTAGTCATTTTGCTCTGACCTTGACCGCTACTGACTTGAGCTCTCATGGCACCTTAATTCTGGATTTTCCTCAATGGGTTTTATTATCCTGCCTTGGCTCTGAGGAATAAATAAAAAGATGGGTTTTTACCTCTTCTCTCAAACATGTGTTCCTCGGCACTATGAACCTTAATATTGCAGCTATTTCTATGAATGTATTCCTGAATGCAACTGAGTGTTGTCTAGGGTAGAATTTTTAAAAGTTTGGCAGACTGAATTCTGCTGGGAAAAGTAGCTGGTACCTGGTCTAAATACTGCATCCTCTTTAGCAAATGCCAGTTATGAGGAAAGGTGTCTACTTCTGAGTTTGGACAAGGTAAGCTGGGTTGAAATAGCTCTTGGGACCACAGGTGATCTTCATTAGTGTTGTGGGCATGGACCCTCACAAAGTCAGCATCGGTTCTTCCTTAATGTCGTCATTAACTTGTGAAGGGCCAGATACGGGATCTCTGCCGGGAGAGCCTGTGTTGAGGAGCACCCTCCCTTGGCAAAAGACAATGGCTAGACGTCCCTGCCTGAAAACTTCCATCCACGTCTCTCCTAGATTTGCTAGAATGAAATCGAGAGAAAAGCAGGAAAGGGCCAGTAAAGATAAAATTAATTTATTTGCCCTCACAACTCCGTGGGGTGGGGTGGGCGTGGGCCACACTGGGGCCCCAGAGTCCTATGCGCATGCCCTGCAGCAGTGGGCTGGGGAGCTGAGGTGTCTGGAGTGCCTCCTCCCTCATCCAGAGCTGCCTTGAGCTGGGTCCCTCCTGACCCCATCATTCGTGCTCCCATATGCGAGGGGTACACAGGTCCACCTGCACCAAACTCGGGCCTGCCTCCGGCAGCAAGGACAGGACCCTGGGGACGGCTGAGTGGGAAGGCAGGCAGGAGGGTGTGGTTCAGTGCAGAGAGCTGCTGTTCTGCTCTTCAAAGGCCATCTTGCCCAGGAGCTGGCTGTCCAACTCCACCCCACTCACAGGTAGCTGGAAGAAGTTCATTTCGGCTGCTAAGGCTGCCATGGCAGAAGGGTCCTGGCCAAACTGAGCTCGCAACATCATGTCCATTTTCTCCAGCCTCCTCTTGAGCCGCTTGGCCTCCCGCTCCCGGATGAGCCGAGCCTGCCGCTTCTCCGGGGTTTCATTGGCCCGCTTCAGCCTCATGGCCTCCCGATCTCGCTGCAGCCGGCGTGCCCGCTGCTCGTCTGTCTCCTGCATGCGCTGCAGGCGCTTGGCTTCTCGGTCCCTCATGCGCCTTACCTCCCGCTCCTCGGGGGTCTCATTGTCCCGCCGGCTCTTCTTGGCTGTGCGCTCTCGTTCCAGCCGCTGCAGCCGGACTTCCAAAGGCTCGTTCTGTCGACGCAGGGCCCACTTGCGTACACTGGGGGTCTGGGCTTCTAGCAGTTTCCGGTAGGCAGCACAGTTGTTGCACACAAGCAGAATTCCAGCAGGGTACACTGGAGGACTAAAGGCAATGTCCTTCCCCTCAGCACTAGAGGGGCCCTCACTGTGGGCTGGCGGTAGGGATTCCATATTAAGGACTTCAGGAAGTTTCTCACTGGAAAGCAAAATTTTTAGATGGTTAATGCCACGGTCTAACAAGGCTCAGGTATCCAGCCCTGACTTACTCTGTCCTACCAGGCCAGATGCTCCAAGTTCACCACTAGGGGTCAGTATGAGTGCTCGGGAGACCTCCTCTACCTTTCCACCCTTGCCCTTCTTTGGGCTAGGTTGTCTACCAAGTCTTAAAGCCCACCTGCAGTTAGGGGCTGAGCCAACCGCCATAGCAAGCCACCAGAAATGAGATGAGCCCTTACAATGTGCAGTTCCATTCAAGCCGGACTGATGGTGTTTGTAGGAACTGTGCAGGGCAGTCCTCCTCGAGGTGGAGGCTGCCTTCAGGGAAGGGCCAGTCCACTGGCTCCACCTCCCCCCAGCCGACCCTGCGTTGTACACTAGCAAGTGGGACTCGGGCACAGTTTACACAGTTCCAGTCTTCCTGGGACACAGTGGAGACTCTGTCCTCACATTAGGGTCCTCTCAGCACCCTGTAACTTCTTTCTCCATGCTTTATCATGAATGTTCTTGGTCTTCCCCACATCTCTTTCTAGTTGAAGATATTCTGATCAAGGAAAGAAATGAGAATTCACTTCCCTTTGGGGATGTCTAATGGAATGGACATATTTACTAGCCTCATTACTCGTATTTCCAAAGAGTCAAGAGTCAGTTGCCTTTGCATTGCCCATCTCTAACCTTCACTTCAACTTGGGAAAGCAGAACCCACACCCAGTAATTTGTTCCCAGCACAGAGGGTTAGTTGCCCGGCTAACCTGTTAAACGTGGCATGGCTAGTAAAACGGGCTCCACACACAGCACAGTTAGACCGCTGGTCCTCCGAGTGGATTAAGAGGTGGCGACCCAATGACCCGGGGGAGCTAAGGGCCCGGCCACAGACAGGACACATGTAGCTCTTGGCGCTCACCACTGCTGCAGTGTGCTGTAAAAGAGAGCCTTAATCTGTCAACTCACACCAGCTCCAGGACAATCTGTACCCACTTAGGAACTACTTTCTGGGAAATGTCCCCTTTCCTTAGTCTTAGAACAAGGACTTGCAACTATTCTCCCTATCTAGCACCTGGAAAAGTAAGAGTCTCTTGTGTTAAAGGGCCTTCAGAAGGGCAAGGCCATCCAGACCATCGCTCAGATTTCATTAGTTTGAGTTCTGACTATGTACTGGGACATGTGGCTGGCTTGGGGAACAATGGGACTCCAGAGCCTGAGAAGAATTCTTGCTCAGGATAATTTCTCATGGCCTGCTTGCCACATGCTGTGTAGGTACAAGTGCATTTTAAAGGAGCGTTGAAGGTCAAGTCTAGAAGCTGGCTGGAAAGACTGATATCCAAAAGGTATTTAAATGCACTGCCTTTCCTTCAGTCTTTTAAAATCAGTCTTCTGAAGAAACGCTTCTCCTCATGAACCAATTATCTTTATGGTAAAACTCAGGCTGCCTTGCGTGCTGATGCCTGTTCAATACAGAGCATAAGGCACGTGTTCCGCGACTGGATCAGGGAAAAAAAGGAAACAAAAGTTTGTCTAGTTCTGACCCCCTGGTTTACACTATCTTTCTCCAGTACTTCAGAAACACCTATGTTAACTCATTTTTTCTTCTTTAAAACAAAGCCCAGTTTCTATTTCACTATTTAAAATGTGCCTTAAGTAATTTAGAAAAAAATGATACTTAATTTTCACAGTGTGTCTGCCTGGGAACCCAGAACATATTCACTCAACATATCCCACTTATTCTCTACAATGTTCTGAGGATTGGAGTGGAGTCTTGGTGGAAGCAACAACCCAAGGTTCTTTCCGGGGTTGGAGGCAAAGGCTAAACAAGTTGTTGGCGCCCGTGTTCTGGAGCATGCGGCTCCGCACGCCATACCTGGTACACATGCGCAATCAGCTGCCCCCGACTCCCACAGTCTAGCTGGCAGAGGGGACACTGGCAGAGTCCAAGTAAGGGGTCAGAATTCAAATTCTCCGTGACCTGCAATTTAACAAGTAGGCGATTCATGAACACAGTTTACCAGTCTCTTCCCTGCCCCTTTGAACACAGTTTACCAGTCTCTTCCCTGCCCCTACTTCTTTTAAAAGGGTATCCTGTTAAAAGGAACACAACCTCTTATCATACATTATTATTAGGTTCCCATTGTGGGTCGAAGGAAAAAGTGATAGGGGAAAGGGAATTAAATTTGCTCCCATCTTCATTTTCTCCAAGGCTTCCTGCCATGAAGACATAGTATTTATTACTCCAGAGAGAGCTTATCTATTTTTTTTTTCCCTAAGGTAAACTCTGTAGAGAGAAGATTAGCTTTCCCTACTGCCATGCCTCTTGCAGGAATCCTTAGGAAACAGTTTAGTGAAAAGATGGCACCTCAGTTAACACTTTGACTGAAATTTGCAAGCATATTCAAGAGTACACCTGAGGAAGTCAGCTAATAGTTTTGCAAAGACGGATGTTCTGCTGGGAGGAAGTGGGGAGCTTTAGGAAGAAGAGCTGTGTGGGAGTGAAGTGATATGTGGGTGGAAAAGGAAAGCTGGGTGTGAAGAGAATTGTGTGTCTGAGGTTTGGGTAACTCATGTTGGGAAGGAAGAGAGGCTTCATATGAAGCCCAGGAGACCCTCAGAGGCAAGAGTGTTACATGTGGAACAGAGGCATCTGGGCAGAGTAGAAGGGTAAGGAGGTTCCCGGACTCAGGAGCCATTTGTCACTTGCCTCATGCTCTACCACACTGTTCCCACCAACAGGCTGTTCTGCATTTTCTAACTCTTTTTCCACTTTGACCACCCCTCCGTCTTCCTCTGATGTGTGGGAAGAGACTTCATCTTGTGTGGTCTCCTCTTCATCACCCTCACTGTCACCTGGAACACACAAACTGGTCACTTGTTCTGATTTTTGCATGAATACATCTTACGCTGCTTTCCACCCTACAGTTTGCAGCTAAAATGGAAAACATTCTCAGATCTTCCATAATATAGTTTGTATCAGTGCTTATTTGGGTACAAATCACGTTAAGTGGAAGCCAGCTATAATTGTTTATATTGCCATATACACACTAAAGAGAAAATCGGAGGCAAAACTGTATTGGAAAATGGTTATTAGGTCCTGTATATTATCATAAAAATGATAATTTCTTACACAGGGTTCTCAAATATCTCACACTTTCAAATCACACCTCCCATGCACCTCACACCATGCTCATTCCAACACACCACTTCTGACTTACCAATGCTTATCACTGATTTTATTACTTACTTTTCTCCATAACCTCCCTGCACAATTTCTCCATGGTGTCGCATACACTATTCTATTCTGAGACCCACTAATCTGTTCTCTCCCAACAAACCCCAAGGCATGATTACAGAAACACCAACAAGTTTTTCTTTCCTCTTATCAATAAAGGAGGCAGTAGGAAATTAGGTAAAAATGTCACTTTATAGGGAAAAAGCTGCTCAGTACAGTGGAAAAGTTAGCACAACAAACCTCGGGCATTCTGTAGTGGTATTTGACTCACAGTGTTCTTACCCTGCTAGTAACTCAGCATTCTATGTTAAATAAGTCCATTGTTTCTGTTGGTTCTTTGGATTATCTGATGGATCATTGAATGCATCAAGTGGAGGGATCAGGACATTCTTTACTTTAGGATGAAATATAATTTCTTGTGGCTAAAGTAAGAATTGATTTGTTTTAGTTCAGGGTGCAAGATGTGGCCGTGCAGAGGTCTGCCTGTGGCTAGGGGATCTGCAAGGTTTGTGTGAGCTGATTTTTTTTCTCTATTACTTATAAAATTGGAAAAGAAATGATTTTTAAAAAATACAATAACATAGGGAGTTCTTTCTGAAAGGAAAAAAAAGTGCTAGTACTTTGAAGATCACAAGAGGAAGCCAAACCTAGGGAAGCTGTCAGACTCCAGTCCCATCCTAACACCACCTAGATCCTGGACTCCTGGGCCTGACTGTCAGCAAGAGAAATACAGGATAGAGTTTCACCAGGCTCTCAGCATCAGCAGTGAGACTCAGCTTTCCTAGCTATAACAGTGCGTCTTATCTTCTCTCTCCTATCCCTTACGTAATTTCTAAATCTACCAGTAACTGGGCAAAACTGGTTACATTCCCTTTCTTCAAAAGAAAATCTAACCAAATCATCTGCTAGTAGATACATGTGTCTCTGTTAGATACTTCACTTGGTTGGTGGACTGGATTTGGGCCCTGGAAAGATCTACAGTATGCCTTATTCCTTGGTCCAAAGCTTTAGTGTGAATCCATCTCAGTAATAAGGGTTGGCACAGATTAAATCATACTATATTTTCTCACCAGCTTATTTGGAATACTTGTAGTCTAAGACAACACTGTATCAAACACTTTTTGTAATTCATCAAAAATCCAAATATATCTCTCTACTAGAAAGATTAAAAAAAGCATAAGTATGCCATGCAGAGGGATGATGCAACTTTTCCAGAATGGAAACCTATCAGACTTCTATAGATATTGCCATTCCTACCTATTACTCAAACTGGTGGCTCCCACAGATTTTCTAGAAATATTTGGTTCGCTTTTCTGTACCTGAGCAATTACTTGCTAAATTATTATTTTTATTGCTAGAGTATTAGTTTAAGTAGAAAATGTAGTTCCTGGAAGGTACAGAGCTCTCTCCCTCTTCTTTCTTTTTCAACCCCGAATGTGGAGAAAAATCAGAAATGTCAATATGAATTGACACTAATAATAACCAATATCAGATGGATCAGATGTGAAAATCATCCCAGGAAATAACACACCTCAAAGTGTATTTGTTCAAGCAAGTCACAGAACAGACAATCCATGAGGCTCAACCAGTTACCAGCCACTGTCTTTTCAATTTCTTAACCAAAGGGATCTACTCAGGACTTGGTGTGGGAAGACCTCGACATTAGCATTTTACACGCTGCATAATCTCACTGGTAAGCAAGTCCTCTTATAAAACATTAAAACTGGGTCCTCAAGCAAAACTTTCATTAATACCACTCTTACATTTTATTAATTATGAATAAATAGATCCTAGGAGACAGGGATTTTTTTCTTTTCATTTGACCTAGCCCAGGGGCTGCTTGAGCACTCATTATTCCTATGCCCCTGTCTATCACAGTCATCACAAATCTATCTGTGTATGGCACTATGCCAAGTACTGCAGTCCTTGAGTTAACAAAAAATATATATATAATGCCAAACCTGTTCTTTCTCTGGACAAGCATATGCCCATACACCTTAGAACACCTTTGGGAACACTGAGGATCCACAAATCTCCTTCTTCATGTCTTCCTCCCAACCCCCATGCATAATCCCCAGAGCACACACACTCTGATAATTCTTCTCCCATTGCCCTGAGTCATTACCAGAAGGTGCAGAACTCACTGCTACTGGAGTCCTGATCTCTTAGTTGTTGGATAGCTTGTCGCTGACTGCCAAGGTCTCCAGGAAAATCAGTTTTCATCATCGCCTGGCGGGCTTGCTCTTCTAGCCCAGCAAATACTTGATCCCCTGGTGGTCACAAGGAAAAATAGTCAGGCCACCAGCTGGGCAGTACATCCCCAGGCAAGCTGGTTGGAAAGTCAGACCATTCAAAGGTAGGAGACAGGCAGGTACCCTGTGGTGGGGTCATTCATCTCCAAGTCAACTTGTTGCCTCCAGTGGTTTCTGGGCACAGCTACTCTTCTTGGGCAACAAGCCAGATGCTCTAGAAAGCATCATTTGCTTCTCTTAAATCCTAATCCTGACTCCTTTTAAAGGTGATCAATTGCTACTTTACCAATTTAACATCAAAATCTCAATTCCATTTATAATCTTCCATCAGGACTGGGGAGACAGAGGCAAGAGGCAAAGTGATGGAATGAAGATGGGGCAAAAAATCTGGGCACAATCTCTGAATCTCAATGTATTAGCAATATGGTCCTGATTCTGTCTGCCTCTGACTATAAACAAGTGCTTCAAATAATCCATCTGAAACAGTATCTATGACCCCATCTTTCATCCACTCTCCTTACAAGACATACTCTAGAAGTTCTTCCTTTACTCTCTCACATCTATTAGAATTAGCCACAAGCAAATCAAAAATTGGTTGAATAATGGATTAAAAGGAAAACAGATAATATGTGAACTCATTTCTGCTGAGGAACAAACTTCCTGAAACATGCCAACCAATTTGCAACAGGTAATGTTTCATCTAGTCTCCTTGGTTTAGTGTGGTCTTTTTTTGTTTTTTCTTTGTATGCAGTATCCAAAAGCCCCGGACCCATCCTTGATTATGCATTTACTGTGAGGAACTCTGCCTGGGATCTGTGTGGTTACTGAAGAGTTAACATTTAAGTGCTCTTTTATTTCCAAGAGGCCAGGCATAAGGAGAAAAGAGAATTGGGTTTCTTGAGGTTTCCATTGTCTCAGTCAGAGTGGAAACTACAGTCCCCATTCTCCAGTCACCAAGAGAGAATAATAAAAAGTCCTAGTGAAATGTCTGACAATAGACCAGGCGCTTTCTTAATGAAGAGAGAGAGGAAATTAAACAGGCTCAGGTTCCGAGGCTGATACAAGGATGTAGGAGGAATGAACTGGTCAGTTGACCTGTACAACTAGTCCTTGGGCAATGAAAGAACTGATGTGAAGTAGGCTTCATGTGATTCACTTAGGTATTTGTTCAGCAAATATTCATTGAATATCTACTATATGCTAAGTGCCAAATGCTAATAATAGTGATTATTTGGCACTTCCTAGTTCCAGGCTCTACGTTAAGTGCATTATAGTTGCTACCTCACCTTAATTCTCTGCAAAACTCTATGTGGTAGTTATTACTATCCATATTTTACTTAGGAGAAAACTAAGATCTATGGTAGAACTAAGTATTCAGACCCCAGTCTGTCCAACCCTTAATTACCATATTTTTCAGTTGCTTTCTAGCAGAGTTGTAAACAGAATTTTAAGCGGTTCATTAGAGCAATTTTACTGAAAACAAACGCTTGTCTCTGTGTGACAAGAACAGCTCTGATCCTAGTGTTAGTGTTACCTTCCTACCACCAGAAACTGATATACAACTCAAATACCAAAATAATGTTCTCAAGCAGGACTGATGGAAGGAACCATCATTTTTATGGTTCTGATTCCATGTGATGAGTTACCATGCCTGGGTTAGAGTAATATTATGGCTATTCTGACTGACACTATGAGTGGGAATAGAGGTGCTAAGAGTTCAAGTGTACTTCTAGCCACACAGCCCTCAAGTAAATAAAAAATAACCTGCTTTAAGTCCACTTTCATAATATTCAAGATGACACACTGGATATAAATTACCGCTAGGGAGAGCAAAAAAGGAATTCTGTGTTATAGCGCCTCCTCTTCCCTCTTTGCAGGAGTAAAATATTTAATTTCTCCATGTTGGTTCCTCTGTAACCACAAGACCATGGCTAACTGGAATAGTTACTGAATTCTTCTGGGTAAATGCATGTTTTTGGACCTGGTGGCCGTGGGCAGATATGACACTAAGGAACAAGTTAGGTACCAGCATATAATTATCAAGGGAAGACCATTCTCATCAATGACATCGCTAAAGAAACCTATCCAGAAACCAGCTAGGTTTATAACATACTAAGAATCTACACTTCCCCCCCTTTCTTTTTTTTTTTTAAATTTATTTATTTTATTTTTGGCTGTGTTGGGTCTTCGTTGCGGTGCGCGTGCTTCTCACTGCAGTGGCTTCTCTTGTTGCGGAGCATGGGCTCTAGGCGCACGGGCTTCAGTAGTTGTGGCTCGCGGGTTCTACAGCGCAGGCTCAGTAGTTGTGGCACTCGGGCTTCAGTAGTTGTGGTGCACGGGCTTAGTTTGCTCCGTGGCAGGTGGGATCTTCCCAGACCAGGGATCAAATCCGTGTCCCCTGCACTGGCAGGTGGATTCTTAACCACTGCGCCACCAGGGAAGTCCCCCCCCCACTGCCTTTCTTAATGAGGAATCACCACTGTATTAGAAGGACATCTATAAGGATATGTAATTTTCAAGATCAGCTAGTAATTCAGTCTAGTCTCCATCAAACTTGAGCTAAAAATTTATTCCTATTGAAGTTGTCTAAATATTTCAGCCTTCCCAGAACAGAGAAGAGTCAGTTCAATACAGCTGCCCTATCTAGGACTTTTGGGTGCCTTCTCACCTAGAATAGTTGGGCTATATTAATTCTGTCATTCCTTTTTTGGCAGTTTGGAAAGAAAAGCTATGCTCCTCTATTTTATTCCATTCCTGACTTGGGAAAAAGGCTAAGGTAAACTTTACTCCTTAGGGCTATTCTTATTTAAATACCAACATAAAGCAAAATATATAAAGATCATAAAGAGGGATTCTGGCAGACCTCATAGAAAAAGATATGTGAATGATCTCCCAGTAGTCATTATTTACCTAATCCCTAAATCTGACTGTCCAGAATTATCCTTTCATAAGAAGGTAGTGATAATTGCTAAAAGTATGTCATATTAACTCAAGTATAATGTGATCCATAGAGATACTAGTGATTAAGAAGTGTTATACAGTTGCCTGCTTTTACAATGTAGCATTATTATTTCCTTCTATCTTGAGACTGTTGGAGTAGGTTAAAAAAAATCCTCTGGCTTCTAGATATTAATGTAGGGCAACCATCTTCTTTAACATGGGTATTTATTTGTCTATTAATAGTTGAGAAAAAGTCATCTAAGTTCAACAGTAAAAAGCAAGGTACTACCTCTCCTTTTTGTGGTATGAAATCAAGATATTGTTGGTCTGATTTGGCTAAGGTTTTTCAGACCAGATAAGAACAAAGACATGCAAACAAGCCTGTAGAATAGATGAGAAGCCTGAGATGAAAGTTACTGGAAGACAAAGATTTTACAATCCTCTTTCTTGAGTCTTTGGTGCAGTTAAATAAATGCAATGTCTGGCTGACTTAAGTAAAGCAGCTGAGACATATTCTAAGAGAGCAGATGTCAAATTCAGAATAAAATGAGCTAGTACTGGGAGTGAGGCACTTAGGATTCCTTTTCTAGCTGACAGTCTCCGTAATCCGAGGTGCTATCACATATTGGGAACAGAACCATTTACCTCATAAGGATGCTGACAATGAATGAAGACAAAACAAATTATACTTTTTAGAAGAGAAGGGACTTTAAAGGCTTCTTTTTCCTACTTCTCTGTAAAAGCTGAAAACTTTAATTGAAGTTGAAAGTTTTTAGTCTCATATATAATCTGAAAACAAAAGTCTCTTAAGAAACGGACGTTTTCCTTTACTTAGTGGTTTGCTTGGTACAAAAGCACCAAATGAAAGTGTGCAAAGGATTGTATTTTCAACCTCTCTAGAAACAGTTTACAGAAATTTGTATTCAGAAGGGGGTGAGATGAGGAAGGAGGGAGGGAAGAGGTCTACAGAGATTTCAACCCATATGCAGTTCCTCTGTGACTAACAACAATTCTGGACTTTTATTCCAAAAGCTCTGCATCAAGTCTATTAAGGAACTGGGCAAAACACAAGAGCCTGCCTGGACGTTTCTGGGTAAAGGAGAGATCATGATGGTAATTTAGATACAGAGACAATCCTGAGGAAAGCCAAGTATATGCCAGAGCAGCCTGCCCATTGACTTCTAAAGCAGATCTGACAGATGCTGCCAGGCTACAGCAATAGGATTCTTAATGTATTCTTTTAGGAGGGCTTCTTAGTATATTCTTTTAGGAGCTGCCTGCTACACAATCCTCTTGTTCCCAGAAGGCAGATCTAATGGAGCTCAGCCATTACTCTGCTCAAATGCCATTGGCTTTGACATTTAAGCAAAGCTTCTGCAGACCTTCCTGCCTCCCAGACCTTGAGTTCATTCTGTTTACTTTAAATAGATGAGCAGCATTAAATTCAATACATTTGATTGGTTCTATTTCACTGCAAGGGGTTAGGAGACGCATGTGGTCAGAAGACTGAAATTACCTATTTCTACTTGGCATTATTGTGGGCAATGAGAAGATGACCTTTCAAAAAATGTAGGACCAGCTTCAGTCCCCAAATAGTAAATAAGTAGAAGGTCCTCAGAGACCAGCAAATCTCAGTGTCTTTCTTCTTTCTTAGTCCATCATGTGAGATGCCTTCACAATTCCCTGCCCAAATGCATCACTGAAAACAGCCCCTCCCTGCGGGTCTGCTTTTTAGTTGCACCTGAACATTTCTGTTCACAGCCCTCTTAATGGTCACCACCGCAAAGTCCCATCCGCTCCACCACAATACTACAAGGTTCACTAACTCAACTCTAGAAACTGCATTTCTGCAGCTGTGGATATGATATTCCCTCCTTCTCTGTGGTCTGTTTGTCCATCTGTTTTCCAACTCCAGTACCAGCTCATCTTGGCTTTGACTGATTACGGTGAGAGGAGATGCAGCTATGGACTTATGCTATGTGGGTGCAGGCATTGGCCACACAAGCATTTACTGGCTTCCCTGTACTTAATCATACTATCATCCCCACCAGCTACTTTCCTCAAAGTCTCTTTGGACAGGTGGCTTTTAGAGGTAAATGCCCAACTCCAGTGATTGCCTTATTTGTGAACCTATCACTCTACTAAGAGTTCCTTTCCTGCCCTGCCTTCTTGGGGTCACATCTGAGTCTTTTATCAATATCCACCTTCAACCAGAGAGGGAAGAAAATCCTTCTGAACCTCTGTGTTGTATTACCTATGGTAGAGATACTTCATTTTATCTCTCTTGAAAATCCTCACATTCAGGCCCACTAAATTTTACTGTTTTAGCAGCAGTTTCTAAATCCTTCCTGAACCACTCACCTTTATATTAGGCAGCCTTCCATATCCACCTACTCCAGAATACACTCCTAGAAGTATCCAACTTGCTGTCTTATAAAACTTTTCTAGGACTTGAAGAATTAATTGTATATGAAAGTTTGCTACCCTAATCTCATTTAATCTATAAAATGCTAAAGTCCTCTTAATCCCTCTGTCCCTACTGGTTTCTCTCCTACTCTTGAAATTACCCAATAAAATAAAATAAGGTACATACTGTCTGGCATACGGTATGTTTTTAATAAATTTTAGTCCTCTTATCCTAACTCCATGACTGATCTATCCTCTCAAATGTAGGTTTTTTTCCTTAAAAAAAGCCAAACTTTCATTTGTTATACCACTGAATTCCCTTCAAATGTTGCTGTACTTTAGTCAGTCCTCCATAAGAACATGGAGCTATTTGTCTCTTTTTAACATTTGAATGAGGATGCTCATCTCCCCAAAACATAGGAAACTGGTTAATTGTCTCAAATCTACATAGATATATTAGTGTTAATTTAATAAGGCACTTTTGAAAACCCACTATGAGCAGTGCTAGAAGTAGAGAGGGATAGCAGGAATTATATATGGGACATAGTGTCTGCCCTCCAGAAGTTTACAATCCAATTACTAAAATAAAACATATATATGAACCTGCTGAGAAATAATGCAAGGCAATAGTGCATAGCTGGTTCTTGTTACCAGTCTCTCCTTCATGTGATCCATCCCACACACTACACACAGTGTAGTCCCAAAACACTGTATTCTAAATGTCACTCCATTCTCCCTGCTTAAAAACCTTCAGTAGCTCCTTACAGTCAGGATGAAGTGTGAACTTGGCCTGGCCTTCAGACCTCTACAATGTAGAGTTAAACATCTCCAACGTCATGTTCTATGGCTTCTGGACAAATGCAACTTCTGCTTCATACAAAGTCTCCTTGTCCCCTGAACATACCACGTGCATTCCCTCTTTGTTTCTTTGCTTTCCCCTACCTGATTTTACCTCTCCTTTCCTCTTTTTTTAAAGAATCCACTTTCTACCTTCCAAGGTCCAGTTCAAGTTCATAGTCTAAGGCCTCTTCCATCAAGCATTCCCTGGCTATCTCAGTCCATGGAGCTCTCTCCCTCCTTTTTGTTTTTTTTGGCCTCAGGGCATGTGGGATTTTAGTTCCCCGACTATGGATCAAACCCATGGCTCAAATCCGTGGCCCCTGCAGTGGAAGGACAGTCTTACCCACTGGACCGCAAGGGAAGTCCCTCTCCCTCCTCTTAATTTCTGTAGTACACACAGTCTGCAGCATCCCTATTTTGGCACTTAGCATATATTATCTTGCTATATGCTCATCTATCTATCTATCTATATCTGTGGCTACATTATAGTCTTATATATCTTTATATTGTTTTACGGCCTTGGCATCTAGCACAAGGCTTTGCACAGAGTAGGAATCCTATAGATGTCTGTTAATGTGAATACTAAGGATGAATCAAGAGCACCTATTCCTAAGACAGGTTTCTAAGACCTCCTCCAGCACAGAAACACTTTAAATCCATCGTGTTCGACACCTTTAACCCTTTTTTCTTCACAAATTAGTGTGAGTCGATCACCTAAATTCAGATTACTCTTCCTTTCCAACCCTCAGCATTCTCAGGTTCCAGAAGAAAAAGCCCAGTACTCACAGTGAACTTTATTTGGATTTGTCTGTTTCCGACGGGACATGTTTCCCTGATCCAAGAGCTCTGGCTTTTCCCAGTTTCACGACTGGATGTTACTACCTCCTTGCAAGGTGCTGACCTACAAAAAAAAGGATAATGTTAGCACATGTCATTTTGCTCATAAATTACACACAATTAAAAGATGAAACTTTTTAAAATAGTTTTTGAGTATATAAAACTCACCAGTTATAAATCATTGAACTTCTTAAAGAAAGAAAGAAATGAATAAATCTCTAGCACAACTTTAAGGACCCAAGAAGTTTCAGAGAGAATTCCAAAGGATTTAGAGAATTCCACTCTAAATCCAACTCTGGAATCCATAATACTGTTAAGTGATCATGATCAAGCTCAGAGGGTAGAAAAGGAAGCAAAAAAACTCAGGCAACCAGCGTTAGAAGCACCATGGGCTCAAAGGGATAACCCTCATGAACTGTAAAAGGAAGCAAAGGAAGCTAAAGAGTGTGGCAGCTCATATGTCACATGCCCTCTGGAAGTCAAGCCCTGCAATCCGCACCAATGAGAGCCTCCAGATGTTTTTTTCAAGAAGTTATCTCTCCTGGAGGTGACGAAGGCACCACATCCCTGTGAGACAGGAAATATCTCAAAACTCCTGGGCCTCTGTAAATGAAACATGGGAAATAGGGCCTCTACCTAGGGATGCAGGCACAGTGCTAGGCACTGTGGATGACAGGGCACTAAAGCAAATCAGACTTCATGTTGAAGATGGGCTTTTACCAGAGGAGCCAGGTGCCATACACATTGTTGAGTACTAATTCAATACCTCAATGTGGAACATCAACCTGGCCCTGCTCACATGCTCCCGAGTGGTGGTCAAAGTTAATAACTTTAGTGCCTCTTCTCAATCCAGCCTCTTGCAGCAAAGAGTGGGAAGAACAAAGAGAAAAGGTCCCCAAATGAGAAGTGCGGCAGAGACATGCACCTGCTTCCCTGAAATAGGAGAGAACAGATACTTAAGCCTAGAGGTTCCTGGTTAGTTGTAAGAAAGGCTTTCCCAGCATTAAGTGTTGTTAGAGAGTCCGAAATGGATTAGTAGTGGAAGCTGTGAATTTTCTTTGAAAGACAGAGTGAATAAACAGACATAGATTAAAAAGAGATACTCTCTTTCCTACCAAAGATAAGAACATGGATCTGGTCACCCTCTAACTTTTCTTTCAGTTCCTGCCTTCTCAGATTGTACTCACACTAATAAGCAAATATAAAATTGTAGTTTATTGCCTTAGGAGGCATTATGAGAGGCTACTTACTACCATCTACACTTTGCACTCCAGTTAGTGAAGACTAACCTCCTGTTATGCCAACTAACTCCTCTATGTAGCTAGAAAGGACCTCAGACCTGTAATCAGATCCTGCCTCCCCTTACCAAAAGAAGAAAGAAACCGCAAATGGCAAAGACAGGCCTCCACAGGAAGTGGCAAAGGAAGCAGCTTTCAGGCAGTCTTCTATCATATCTGCATATCAAACACAGTTCTTTTTCAGACCTTTAATTAAAAAAAAAAAACAACAAACTCCAAATGTATACAGTAAAAATCAATTTTAAGGTAGTATGTTGAGTGCTAATGCTAATGAAACGTGTTCTCTAAGTTTTGTTTGTGTAGATCATTTCTTTCTAATCAAGTAGTTATTTTACAAATTGAAGCAGTGAATGATGATTACACTTTGGATCTTTTCCTATAAGTCTGTGGAATCACAAAGTGGAAAGTTGAATAAAATGCAGGTTGCCTATCATTTTTTTTTTCTAAAATTTGCAGAGCTATAACTCTCTATTACATAAGAAAGAAAATGAAACCTTAACTAATCTTTAAATTTTCTTCCTATTAAGATCAGAAATTGAAACTGTGAGATAAAGGTAATAAAGATCCTTCTGAATGAAGGCCAAATAATATGACACAGGCTCTGTTCAGATCATCTTGGTGAGGCAACAGCTCAATACTAAAGCTACAAGTCAGAAACAGAAATCAACATCTGGCATATTTAAAGCACCAGTGTCCACTGCATCTCACAATCCTCCTAGTGGCCAAATGGGGAACCAACCAGATGGTACCCAATGGGACTTCACACCTGAGGGATTAAGGGGAAAACATAAGCAAATACTCTTCCTCCCTCAAAAAAAGAAAGCCTGTGGGGTCGTGGACTCTTGAAAATAAGTAAGTTAATTAATTATGTAATTAATTAACAATAAAAAACTAGCACTAGCAGATACATTCTTGACTGCACAACAAGATCTCAGAGGTTAGACAATTGTTTTATAGCAGTAAAAGCTAATAAAATCCATAGACACATTGCCGTAAAGTTCACTAACTCAGTTTTACTTTCAACACTGCCTCAGTTTCCAAGCCTGAATCTGAAACCGATACAAAAATGTAAATGGACAGCCTGAACATGACCATCTGGAAGAAAAACAGGATGGGAAGAAAGGTAACCGGTGAGATTCAGGTCTACAAGGGATTCTATTTAAAAAGGGAGGCAGTTTTGTCCATCTTTAGAATGAGGTTAAGAATACTTGGGAGGGGGGACAACGTCTCCCCTTAACACTGTCCCTGCTCTCCCACAGGTGTTAGGTTGTAGCTTCCAGGACACACCACAGACTTTAGCAAGAAAACACGGGTGAAATCCAAGCTTTAAGAAAAGAGAGTGCACTCCCACCTCCAGCTCTGGTGCAGTTCCCACGGAGCAAAGTAAACTCGCCTGAATCCCAGGTATCTGTATCTGCCAAAAAGGAGAGGACAAGCAAGCTGGTCACGTAGCCGCCTCACAGGTCACCCTGTTCCCACTTCTGCTCGGTCTGGAGCGTGTGTATAACCAGCCGAGACGGTCCCTCTGGCTTCCTGAAGCATGAGCACAGGTAGATTCCCGGGAATTATCAGACAAGAGCCAGAGGTCTTCCGAGGCGGCTCAGACAAACCCTCAGACAATACAGTCTTCTCAGAAATCTAAATTTAGAAGCCCTTCTGCGAGAAGGCGACTCGGCACTGACACCCGGGTCGGCGCCCCCACGCCCATCCTCCCCCTCCCCCAGCTCCAGCCCAGCCTGTCAGACGCCGGGGCCGTCCTGGCGCTGCCCGGCTGAGCCCCACCTGGGCCCACGCGGGGAGGGCGGCGACGCGGACGCCCCTCCCGCGCCCGAGACCTCCAGAGGGACGGAAAGAGGAACGGCCGCTGTGGGGAGCCAGCCCGGTCCGGCCTCGTCGCGGGAACCCGGGGCAGGGGGAGGGTCAGAGCCAAGGCAGCCCCCGCCCCCCAGGCCAGAGCGAGCCCCTGTTCCCCTCCCCAGACACAGACTGACAAAAGGACCGACAGCCGGCGACCAAGGGAGGGGGCGAGGAGCCCCTGCATCCTCAGCCTGGTCCCGGAGGGAAAGAGTCGGGGGTCTTTTTACCCGGCGCCTCGGCGCTCCGCGGCGCTCCGGGTCCCTGGGCCCCGCCTCCGGACAGACGGACCGCCGGACAATGGGCCCTGGGCCGCAGCTCGGGCCGGCTGGGCCGGGGCTCTCCGGGACTGGGCCCCGGCGGGCAGAGGGCAGCTCCGGGCCGAGCTGGTGGCGGGGAGCCCAGGGGCGGCGCTGCAGACGGACAAAGCCAACGGCAGACAGACAGACGGAGGGGGAAAAGATGGCGACGCGGGCGGCGGGAGCGCGCTGCTCGCACACCCGCAGCGAGTGGGGCGCGTGCATGAGTCTCTCCTATCCCCCCTCCCCCCTTCGCAAGCTTCGTCCCCCTCCCCGCTCCCCAGGCGCGCGCCCGGAGGCATGGGCGGGGCTTAAGGGGCGAGGGGTCCGGGGAGGCAGGACTTAAGGGAGCATCCAATCACAGACATTCGAGAGGGGCCTCGCCTCGGTTCTCGCGCTCTGGAGACCACCCAGCCTCGCACCCTCCTAGGTCTCTTTCTGGTCCTGTCAACTCCTCAGCTCCCCTATGCTCTCCTGAACCTTTAAACTCTACCCTGACTGTCAGCTCTGATCCTGGTTTCCTACCCCACCTTTGAGTTCAGCCACAAAGCCCACATCCCCCAACCACAGCTCCACCGCAGGCTCCCCCTCTCCTTAGCCCAACCTTAGTCTCCCCCTTTCCCCAACCCAAACCCTCTTCCCTTTATTTCCCCACACCACACGGTTTCTCCGGTCCCTACGGCATTTAATGTGACCGAGATCTAGGGGCCACGGACCTTTGTGGGAGGGGCTAAGTTCAGCTGTCAGAACCTCAGAGGAGAAAAATCTTTAGCTTCGTTTTAGACATTTAAGTCTCCAACGTGATTCTCAACTAATAAAACAACAGTAGCTGTAGACCCTGGGGCATAGAATTAATTTAGAGAAGGGTAACTTGTGGCACTGTTGCCACTTAAGGGGCATTTGGGGCAATTGAAAGTGGTTAGACTCACTTCCTAATAAAACACCTCCTTCCCCTCTCATCGTCCCCTTCTATTTCCTCACCGCTTTCCTTCCTTTCCTCTCATTCTCTCGTCTTGTAGAATGCCTAAGCCTGCCTTTGACTTAGCTCACTTGGAGAAGTAGGGCATGCGGTGGAAAGATGAGATCTGACATTAGAAGATCCAGCTTTGAGTCTGCTGCTGACCAGCCTGGTTACTTTGGGCAAGTCACTTCCCTATTCTGAATCCCTGCTTCCTAAAAAAGTAAAATGGTTAATAATGTAATAATTCCTGGTCTCTACTCTCATAGGGTTGTTGTGCTGATTAAGTAAAATGAATATATGAAAGAGTTATGTAAATATCCCTTATGATCACTGGCCCCACAAAGATGGAGCTAATGAGGATGCTGATCATTGCTTATAAAGCAACAAGTCTTGGTATTTGCATAAAGCGCTCTTGCAAACTGTCCTTTCCAGAAATCTCTAACAAGATGATATCATTGTCTGCATCTTGTGTTTAATGTAAGAGGATCTTGGTTCTTCACAATTCTGTGGTAAATGGCTCATTCCTTCATTCATTCATTCTTTGTGGCTGGGATATGAGGTAGGAATTATTCTTTTTTAAATAAATATTTATTTAATTTATTTACTTTTGGCTACGTTGGGTCTTCATTGCTGTGCACGGGCTTTCTCTAGTTGCGGTGAGCGGGGGCTACTCTTTGTTGCAGTGCGCAGGCTTCTCACTGCGGTGGCTTCTCTTGTTGTCGAGCTCGGGCTCTAGGCACGCGGGCTTCAGTAGTTGTGGCTCGCGGACTCTAGAGCGCAGGCTCAGTAGTTGTGGCGCACTGGCCTAGCCGCTCCGCGGCATGTGGGAGCCTCCCGGACCAGGTCTCTAACCCGTGTCCCCTGCATTGGCAGGTGGACTCTCAACCACTGCGCCACCAGGGAAGCCCAAGGTAGGAATTATTATTATTTAACTTCAGTTCAGTTAAGGAAACTTTTAAATTTCATTTAAAATTTTAATTCTTGGGTAGGTAGCCAGAAAATGGAATATTCTCAACCAATCAGAAGGTTTTTAGTCAGTGTAAGAATGCAAGCTGGAATAAGCACTGGCTTTTGTACTTAACAGTAATTCTTGATGAGTTTAGACTGAGGGATACAAAGATGGCTTTATTATGTCACTTTAAAGTTGATGTAGTTGACATTTCCAACATGAAAATAGCTAGCAGGTAAAGTATTAGGAGAGAGCCTCCAGTGAAATTTCTTGGCTTCATCAAATAATAATGTGTAATACTGGGCATCTTGTTTCATCTCCTTGAGCTGCAAATAAAATGGGATCATAATAATGCTATTCTTAAAACCTTCATGTGTCCTAGAAACGCCTCTGAGGTGTTGTGATTCAGGGTTACAGTCAAATAAGGCAAAAATTATTAAATAAGGAATTAGTTTATTTTTGCTCTCACCTAAACTTGTTCTGGAGCTACAAGACTTTTTCTCTAATCATGGATTTTTTTTCAGCTTCACTTTTTATTTCTACTTTTCTGGTCTACTCGGATTTATGCAATTATTTTGCCATTTTAAGTATATTAACTTTCCCTTGAAATATCCTCTGGTTTATATTTATTGGCTCCTACCAAGACCCTGTTAGGGCTTTACATTACAACAGTATTGGTAGGGTAATTTAAAGAACTCCATTTAAAAATTTATTATGATATAATTCACTTACCATGAAATTCACCCTTTTTTTTAAAGCACTTTTATTTATTTATTTATTTATTTATTTATTTATTTATTTTTGGCTGTGTTGGGTCTTCGTTTCTGTGCGAGGGCTCTCTCTAGTTGCGGCAAGTGGGGGCCACTCTTCATCACGGTGCGCGGGCCTCTCACTATCGCGGCCTCTCTTGTTGCGGAGCACAGGCTCCAGACACGCAGGCTCAGTAGCTGTGGCTCACGGGCCTAGTTGCTCCGCGGCATGTGGGATCTTCCCAGACCAGGGCTCGAACCCGTGTCCCCTGCATTGGCAGGCGGATTCTCAACCACTGTGCCACCAGGGAAGCCCGAAATTCACCCTTTTGAAGTGTATAACTCATTGGGTTTTAGTACAATATATTCACAAGGTTGTGCAACATCACAAGTATCTAATTCCAAAACATTTTTATCACCTTGAAAAGAAACCCCATACCCATTAGCAGTCACTCCCCATTCTTCCTCCTTCCAGCCCCTGGCAATCACTAATCTTTCTGTCTCTATGCATTTACCTGTTCTGAACATTTCACATAAAGGAAATCATACAATATGGGGCCTTTGTGTCTGGCTCCTTTCACTTAGCATGATGTTTTCAAGGTTCATGAATGTTGCAGTGTGTGTATCAGTACTTCATTCCTTTTTATGGCCAAATAATATTCCATTGTACGGATATACCACATTTTACTTCCATTCACCAGTTGATGGATATTTCTGTTGTTTCCACTTTTCGGCTCTTCTGAATAATGTTGCTGTGAACATTTGTGTACAATTTTTGTGTGATCATGTTTTCAGTTCTCTCAAGTATACACCTAGGAGTGGAATTGTTGGTTCATATGGTAACTCTGTGTTTAACATTTTGAGGAACTGTCAAACTTTTGCCCAAAGAGCCTGCATCATTTTATATTCCTACCATGTAGGAATGTACATGTATGAGAGTTCCAGTTTCTCCACATCCTGTGCTACACTTGTTATTGTTTGTCTTTTTTATTATAGATATTGTAGTGGGTGTGAAGTGATATCTCACTGTGGATTTGATTTGCATTTCCCTGACGACTAAGGATGTTGAACATCTTCTCGTGTGCTTATTATTGACCATTTGGAGAATGTCTATACAAATCCTTTGTCCATTTTTGAATTGGGTTATTTGTCTTTTTATTGTTGTTTTATAAGTGTTGTTTTTTTAAAATATTCTGGATACTAGACTGTTATAGCATATATGATTTGCAAAAATTTTCTTCTATTCTGTAGGCTGTATTTTCACTTTCTTGATAGTGTCCTTTGAAGCACCAAAGTTTTTATATATTTTTTTCTTTGGTTGCTTGTGATTTAGGTGTCATATCTAAGAAACCATCTCCTAGTCCACAGTCATGAAGATTTACACCTATATTTTCTTCTAAGAGTTTTATAGTTTTAGCTCTTATATTTTACTCCTTGATTAATTTTGAGTTAATTTTTGTATAGGTATTAGGCAGGGAAGTTCAAATTTATTCTTTTGCATGCAGATATCCAGTTTTCTCAGTACTGTTCGTTAAAGTCTATTCTTTCACCATTGAACTGTCTTGTTATCCCTGTTCAAAAGCAAGTGACCATAAATATATTGGTTTATTTCTAGATTCTGAGTTCTATTTTATTGACCTGTATGTGTATCCTTATGCCAGATTCGTATGGTCTTGATAGGAACCTCATATTTTAAGGAGATAGTTTAAACTTTTGAGTTTATATTTAGAATCTAGAGTTATAAGTTTTCATTTCTTTGAATTCATTTAAGGAAAAATTACGTTTACTAGGATGATTGCAATCATGATAAATGTCATGAAAAAAATCTGATTTGAGAATTCTCTTTTGATCTGATATGTGAACCCATATCAGATCAAAATCACAGTTTATAACTGCGATTTAATGCATTTTTCTTTTTATTTGTTGATAAATTCAACATACACAAATTGAAGGTAAATCCAGGATGCAAATTATTATGGAAATATGGACATATGAAAATTATATCATGTCAAGTCTCAAGATCTGGGTTCAAGATCTGATCCTGGCACTTATTGCTGTTGATCTTGGATTGCTCACTTCACAGCTCTAAGCTTCACTTTCTTCCTATAAAAACTAATAGATATTTCTGATGTACAGCTGCTTCACAGGAATGTTGTGAGCCTCAGACTGAGGTCATGTGCTTGTAGTTGCCCTGTAAATTGCAAAATGCCATGGAGATATTTAATATTTGTATATAGCCCTAATTATTATTATTATTATTATTTTAATTATTTATTTATGGCTGTGCTGGGTCTTCGTTTCTGTGCGAGGGCTTTCTCCAGTTGCGGCAAGTGGGGGCCACTCTTCATCACGGTGCGCGGGCCTCTCACTATCGCGGCCTCTCCTGTTGCGGAGCACAGGCTCCAGACGCGCAGGCTCAGCAATTGTGGCTCACGGGCCTAGTCGCTCCGTGGCATGTGGGATCTTCCCAGACCAGGACTCGAACCCGCGTCCCCTGCATTGGCAGGCAGACTCTCAACCACTGCGCCACCAGGGAAGCCCTAGCCCTAATTATTGATGTTAATAAGTTCTCTGAGGAATCATTTCATAGGTGCTCTAAAAAATGCTCTTGATTTTTTTCTAGGCCTTAGGAAGATATCCAGAGCAGTTTCTATTTCGTTTTATAATTTCTAGCCTAAAAACTTTCTGAGACTTTCCCCTTTCTAAATGTTAGTACTTTAAAAAAAAAAAAAAAAAAAAAAAGGCAAATTACTCAATGCCCATCATCTTTCCCTTCTCTCTCACACAATGTGTACTACTTTCTTCTATTGCAGGAGTCAGCAAACTTTTTCTGTAAAGGGTCCAATAGCAAATATTTGGTCCTTTACAAATAGGCTTTGTGGGCAATATAAGGGTTCTGTCACATGTTCTTCCCTTTTTTGGTTTTGTTTCTTTACAACCTGTTAACAATGTAAAAAAAAAAAAAACATTCTTATCTGGAAGGGCTGTACAAAAACAGGCCTGACTAATTTTGTCCTACAGGCTTGTAAGACTCTTATATTATTGGGTTTAAGCATTATACCAGGTTTTCGTTACAGCCACTAGTTATAATTGTGTACATAAAAAAGAGTTACTTGTTAGTTAACCAAAGAATGTTTTGTGTTAATTTTTATCCTAAGAGCAAAACAGGATTTTCAAGTGAAACAGTGCGAGTCAGTTTGTTTCTTTGGATTATGTTTAGCTCTGATTGAAACTGGTCTGTTCAGCCAGGGATAGAGATACTGTTTTGAATAATTGGCTGGTTGTGGTATAATTCACACTGATATATTATCGGATCTAAATAACTAGATGGGACAGGACACAGGTGATGATTGCTGAATCCAAGAAACTACTGAGTTGGAAGCAATTTTTCTAAATGAATCATGTCATTTTTAGCAAGACATGGACTCAATGACACTTTTCACTCATCTTTACTTTCATGGTTTGTTCAAGGGTGCAATAATGTCAAGGATTCCAAAAGTTATCTAAACACACTGTGTTACTGAGGGCATGGGGAAATAGAAACTCTCATATATTGGTGGTGGTGGTGTAAAACAATACTTCCTCGTTGTAGGGTGATTTGGCAACATCTATCAGCATTAAAGATATACCTACTCTTTCACCAGTTCTTTTGCTTCTGGGAATTTATACCCAATTCGTACAATCCATATACGCAAATATCTAGTCATTGCAGCATTGTTTGTATAGGCAAAATATTGGAAATAACCTAAATGCCATCAATAGAGCAGTACTTTAAAACTGTGGTACACATATACTATGGAATATTATGCAGCTCTTTAAAAGAATGAGAATTATTGATAACTACTGATATGGAACAGTCTCCGAGATATGTATCTTAAAGCAAGTTATAGTACTAGACAAGTTACAGTATATGGTCAGCCTTCCATATCCGACAGTTCTACATCCATGGATTCAATCAACCTCAGATTGAAACCACTGGGAAGGAAAATTCCAGAAAGTTCCAAAAAGCAAAAATTGAATTTTCTGCTCACTGGCAACTATTTACATAGCATTCACGTTGTATTGGGATGATTTGAAGTACACTGGAGAATGTGTATAGGTTATATGCAAATACTACAGCATTTTATGCAAAGGACTTGAGATTTTGGTATCCTTGGGGGATCCTGGAACCAATCCCTTCCTGATACTGAGAGACAACTGTAGTATGTATAGTATGCTACTATATGTGTAAAAAAAAGGCATATTTATACATATAGTTTCACATGCAGATAATATCACTGGAAGGATTTCGATAGCATTAAACATTGTCAGACACTGTTCTAAGAGTTTTTCATAATTAACACATTTAATCCTCCTAACAACTTTATTAAGGTAGGTGATATTATTCCCATTTTACAAATGAAGAAACTGAAGCACAGAGAGATTAAGTAACTTGCTCAAAGGCACAAGAATCTGGTAGCAATGGTTATTTTACTTCTAGAGCAAGGGACTGAAGGACTAAGGGTCTGAGGAAGGAGACTTAATTTTCATTGTACATCTTTTTCAGTTGTGTGTGTGTGTGTGTGTGTTTTGCCATATTTATGCCCTACTTTAAAAATTATTTTTAAAAGTTTATCTGCACCATTAGGAAAATGGGCAAAAGACTATCATGAGTGCTATTGACAAGAGAGTCAATCTTACTAATTTTCAAAGATATGCAAATCTTACTAATTTTGAAAGATATACAAATTAAAATAACTGCTTAGTTTCAAAAGGATTAGAAAGGTTGATAATGCCTGCAGTTGGGGAGTATGAGGAGCTGGACAATAGGAGGATAAAGTCATAGAACCTTCTGGGAGAGAAGTCCGGTGATGGGTTTTGCTAGTTTGCATGTGGTGCCATAACAAAGTCTCCAAATAAAGTCACATTCTGAGACACTGGGGGTTAGAACTTCAACGCATGTATCTGTGGGGTACAATTCAACCCATAAATAACATGGGTATCAAAATTTCATACATGCATACTCCCTAAACTTGCAATACCACTTATGGGAATCTGTCCTTAAGAAATAATCTGAAAATATGCACAGATATTCTTAGAAGGATATTCACAATGGCATATTACAGAATATATTGGAATCTACCTAAATATCAATAAAAGATTGGCTAAATAATGATATACCTTCTTCCATTGTTAAAGACAACGTGGCTCTATATGTATTGACATAAAAAGATACGCAGAATATATAAAGTATAAAAAGCAGATTTACTGAACAGAGTGTATATTATCCTATTTGTGTTAAATTTTAAATAAATAAAATTTTGGAATAATATATTCTAAAAATTAATAATGGCATGGGGAGTGTTACATAGGCTTTTCTTTAATTATACTCTACATATATATATTCTCAAATTAGTAAAAACCATAAACATTTTTCTCTCCTCAAAAAACAAAAAGAAGGTATTGAACTCAGTCCCTTTTATTTTGCTTTTAAACTCAATGCAGAACAGAATCAGAATATACTTAACTGCTGGGATCTTGGCTTAGTCTGGTAGTTTCTGGGGGAAAACTACCACTTCCCATTGAGATATATAATAGCCTAGTATGCACACACACACTTTTTGTTTTCTGAACTATATGAAAGTAAGTTGCAGACATCATGATCCTTCAGTTCTACACAGTTCAGCATGCATCTTCTAAGAATAAGGGCATTCTCCTACTCAACTATGTTATTACACCAATGAAAATTAACAATAATTCCATAGTATCTAATATCTAGTACACAAATTTCCCAAGTTGTTCCCCCAAATATCTATTTTTTCTAATCAGGATCCAGTTGAATTTCATTTGGTTATTATATCTCTTAAGTCTCTTTTAATGTAGAGCCAGTTTTCTTGTAGAAGATTCCACATTTTGCATTTAATTATTAGTATATATACTGTTTATTTCATTCTCCCTCATGACATAGACTTAATTTGAAAATTTTTACTGTGAATATTTTTTTTATTGTGGTAAAATACACATAATATAAAAGCTACCATTTTAATAATTTTTAGTTGTACAGTTCAGTGGCATTAAGTACATTCACACTGTTATGTAACCATCATCACCACCCATCACCAGAACATTTTCCATCTTCCCAAACTAAAATTCTGTACCCGTTAAACAATAACTCCCCACTCTCTCTTCCCCCAGCCCCCCTGGCAACCACCATTCTACTTTCTGTCTCTGAATTTGACCTCTAAGTATCTCATAGAACTGGAATCCTGTGGTACATGTGTTTTGGTGACTGGTTTATTTCACTTACCATAATGTCTTCAACGTTCATCCACATTGTAGTATGTGTCAGAATTTCCTTCATTTTATTACTATCTTTTTAAAATTTTATTTTATTTATTTTTGGCTGCGTTGGGTCTTCGTTGCTGCACGTGGGCTTTCTCTAGTTGTGGCGAGTGGGGGCTACTCTTCATTGTGGTGAACAGGCTTCTCATTGCGGTGGCTTCTCTTTTTGCAGAGTGCAGGCTCTAGGCGCGCGGGCTTCAGTAGTTGTGGCATGTGGGCTCAGTAGTTGTGTCTCACAGGCTCTAGATCACAGGCTCAGTAGTTGTAGCACACGGGCTTAGTTGCTCTGCGACATGTGGGATCTTCCCGGACCAGGGTTCGAACCCGTGTCCCCTGCATTGGCAGGCAGATTCTTAACCACTGCGCCACTGGGGAAGTTCCCTATGAACATTTTAAAACATACTTTGAAAACTATAAAACACTGATAAAAGAAATTAAAGATGATTCAAAGAAATGGAAAGATATCCCGTGCTCTTGGATTGGAAGAATCAATTCTATTAAACTGGCCATATTACCTAAAGCAATCTACAGATTTAATGTAATCCCTATCAAAATACCCAGGACATTTTTCACAGAAATAGAACAAATAACCCTAAAATTTATGTGGAACCACAAAAGACCCCAAATTGCCAAAGCAATCCTGAGAAAAAAGAACAAAGCTGGATAACCCTCCCAGACCTTACACTATACTACAAAGCTACAATAATCAAAACAGCATTGTATTGGCACAAAAACAGACACATAGATCAAGGGAAGAGAATAGAGAGCCCAGAAACAAACCCACGCACCTATGGTTAATTAATCTTTGACAAAGGAGGCAAGAATATACAATGGAGGGTACTGGGAAAACTGGACAGCTACCTGTAAAAGAATGAAATTAGAACATTCTCTAACACCATACACAAAAATATGAGGTATCCACTATACAATAAATGAGGTATCACCTCATACCTGTCAGATTAAAGAGGGACTACTCTGGTGGTCCAGTGGTGGGGAGTCTGCCTTCCAATGCAGGGGACGCAGGTTCAAATCCTGGTTGGGGAACTAGGATCCCACATGCCGCGAGGCAACTAAGCCCGCGCGCCACAACTACTGAGCTTGCGCACCTCAATGAGACAGCCCACGTGTCAGAAACTACAGAACCCACGCGCTCTGGAGCCCGTGTGCCACAACTAGAGAGAGAAAACCCGCATTCCACAACTAGAGAGAAGCCCATGCACTGCAACAAAGAGCCCACGTGCCACAACTAAGACCTGATGCAGCCAATTAAATAAATAAATTAATTAATTAAAACAAAACCAAAATGGATTAAAGAGTTAAATATAAGGCCAGATACTATAAAACTCCTAGAGGAAAACATAGGCAGAACATAAATCTTTGACAAAAATCGCAGCAATATTTTCTTAGATCAGTCTCCCAAGGCAAAAGAAATAAAAGCCAAAAGAAATAGATGGGACCTAAGTAAGCTTAAAACCTTTTGCATAGCAAAGGAAACCATCAACAAAACAAAAAGACAACCTATGGAATGGGAGAAAATACTTGCAAATGATGCGACTGGCAAGAGGTTAATATCCAAAACATACCAACAGCTCACACAACTCAATATCAAAACAAAAAAAAAAACAAAAAAAAAACCCCCCAAAAACAACCTAATCAAAACATGGGCAGAAGACTTGAATAGGCATTTTTCTAAAGAAGACAAACAGATGGCTAACAGGCACATGAAAAAATGCTCAACATCGCTAATTATCAGAGAAATGCAAATCACTGAGGTATCACCTCATACCTGTCAGAATGGCTATCATCAAAAAGTCTACAAACAATAAATGTCAGACAGGATGTGGAGAAAAGGGAACCCTCCTGCACTGTTGGTGGGAAGGTAAATTGGTGCAGCCACTATGGAAAACACTATGAAGCTTCCTTGAAAAACTAAAAATAGAACTACCATATAATCCAGCTATCCAGAGAAAATGAAACACTAATTCGAAAAGATACTTGCACCCCAATGTTCACAGCAGTACTATTTACAATAGCCAAGACATGGAGGCAACCGAAGTGCCAATCAACAGACAACTGGATTAAGAAGATGTGAAGACTTCCCTGGTGGTCCAGTGGTTAAGACTCCGTGCTTCTGGGGACTTCTCTGGTGGTCCAGTGGTTAGGAATCCGCCTTCCAATGCAGGGGATGTGGATTTGATCTCTGGTCGGTGAACTAGGATCCCACATGCCGCAACTACTGAGCACATGAGCCACAACTAGAGAGAGAAGCCTGCGCGCCTCAATGAAGATCCTGCATGGTGCAACTAAGACCTGATACAGCCAAAAAAAAAAAAAAAAGACTCCGTGCTTCCACTGCAGAGAGTGCAGGTTCAATCCCTGGTCAGGGAACTAAGATCCCACATGCCTCACGGCGCAGCCAAAAAAAGATGTGACACCACACACACAGAGGAATATCATTCAGCTATAAAAAGGATGAAATATTGCAGCAATGTGGATGGACCTGGAGAGTATTATGCTTAGTGAAATAAGTCAGAGAAAAACAAATACCATATGATATCACTTATAAGTGGAATATAAAAAATAATACAAATGAATGTATATACAAATCAGAAACAGAGTCACAGATGTAGAAAACAAACTTATGGTTACCAGAGGGGAGAGGGACGGGGCGGGGCAGGGGATGGGACAAATTAGGGATATGGGATTAACAGATACAAACTACTAGCACAGGGAATTATACCCAATAGCTTGTAATAACCTATAATGGAATATTACCTGCAAAAAAACACCTGAATTGCTATTTGTACACCGAAAACTAACACAATATTGTAAATCAACTATACTTCAATTAAAAAAAATTTTTTCCTTTTTAACTAACTGGTTATGCTGAAATAAAGTCAGTAAAGGTAAAAAAAATACTTAAATATAGAGAAGATAGTACAATAATAACTGTCATCCAATTCAATAATTATCAAAATTTTTGCCCCTACCTACAATATGCATTTCTTTTTTTTTTTAATTAATTAATTTATTTTTGGCTGCGTTGGGTCTTCATTGCAGCACACGGGCTTTCTCTAGTTGTGGCATGTGGTGGGGGGGGCTACTTTTCGTTGTGGTGGCTTCTCTTGTTGCAGAGCACGGGCTCTAGGTGCACAGACTTCAGTAGTTGTGGCACGCGGGCTCAGTAGTTGTGGCGCACGGGCTTAGTTGCTCCGTGGCATGCGGGCTCTTCCCGGACCAGGGCTCGAACCCCTGTCCCCTAGCATTGGCAGGCGGATTCTTAACCATTGCGCCACCAGGGAAGCCCAAGAAGAGATTCTTTTTAAATTGTTTAAGAAATGCATACTGGGAGGGACTTCCCTGGTGGCTCAGTGGTTAAGAATCCGCCTGCCAACGCTAGGGGACAGGGGTTCGAGCCCTGGTCCGGGAAGAGCCCGCATGCCACAGAGCAACTAACCCCATGCGCCACAACTACTGAAGCCTGTGCACCTAGAGCCCGTACTCTGCAACAAGAGAAGCCACCGCAACGAGAAGCCCGGGCACCACAACGAAAAGTAGCCCCCCCACCACATGCCACAACTAGAGAAAGCCCGTGTGCTGCAATGAAGACCCAACGCAGCCAAAAATAAATAAATAAACAAAATAAATTCATTAAAAAAAAAAGGACCTCTTCTTACAAAATCTCAGTGCTATTTTCATGCTTAAGAAAGTAACAATTCTTTGGTTAGTTGGTACCATATAATACCTGGGCCATCATCTAATTTTCAGAATTGTCTAAAATAATATCTTTATAAAAGACTATGGGGGGACTTCCCTTGCGGTCCAGTGGTTAAGACTCCGAGCTCCCAACGCAGGGGACACGGGTTTCCTCCCTGGTGGGGGAACTAAGATCCCGCTTGCCGCTAGGTGCGGCCAAAAAAAGACTATAAATTGGTTTGAATCAGTATCTAAACAAGGTCCACACAGGTAACATTTGGTTGCTGTGTTTCTAAGGCTCTTTAAATTCGAGCAATTTACTCTCTTTTTTTTTTAAGATGCTATTACTTTATTGCAAAATGGACTCAATTCATATATGCACGCATTTACCAAAAAAAAAAAAAATCCACCACATATTAAATGAAAAAAGTACAGTGTATTTTGAAGTTCTGAAAGCTGGTTTTAATTTAGAAATACTGCAAGTGGTTATACAGACACATTATTTCTAAATCCATATGACCCTCTTATGGATACACGTAGCTCCATCCTTGTCATATTACCGCATCACAATTTAGCAAACCACAATTTTGGTCTTGGTAGATGCAGCCTGTACAGCAGGGGGCAGGATTACCTCCTTCTGGAAGCTAAGAGCTCAGGAATCCCCTTCCAACGTTAAGCAGAGAGAATGGTTTTCAAGTTGAACACAAAGATAACTAAATGAAAAAGTTTCCTCGGAATCCAGAGATAAAGTAAATTCCCAGACAATGTGGTGCTGAGGAAATATCTTAAATAAGTAATACTGTAGATATTCTGATTGCAAGAGCAATCACACTTGGTTTCAAAGCGGGGCAGGAGTATTCAGAGTGGTTAGGAGAGAGGGTGGGTGGCCTAAGGGAGGAGTGCTTAGAGTCGGATAAAGAGCGGTGTGTTGCCAGAGAAGGGTGGAATCCTGCTCAGCAGGTCATTTGATGAAAGAAACCGAAACGCAGGAGGAAAGCCTCCATGGCGAGTGGAGTCGAGCGAGGGACAAGAGCAAATCTCAGAGAGTAACTCAGGGTGTTTGGGAGGCGGTGCTGAAGCCGACTTTTCCAGAGACTGGAACAACACTAACATGGCACTGCGCGCGGATTCGGAAAACAAGCCTCCTCCGCCAACCTCCCCGCGCCCGGGTCGACACCAGCTAAATCCAAGCAGCGCCCCAGCAGGTGACTCTGGCTACGTGACGTGTATTCCGCTACCGTCCATGCCTCCGCCGCTGGAAGTAGTCCCCGGCCGCGCTGGCTCCGAAGGGAGCTGGGCGGGGGAGCCCGGACGCCCTCGGGGCGTGAGTCCCGAGCGGAGGGCGCTCAGCCAATCCCTGGAAAGAGGGCGTGGCTAGCTCGGCCCCGCGGATCCCTCCGCCCTGCTCATTGTGCTGAGGACTAGTTAGCCGCCATTTTGGATGCTGAGGTTTCATCTCCAGGTCTGTCTCTTCCGTGTTCAGGTCCGGATTCGGTCAGGTGAGTGTGGCTTCTTCAGCGTCAAGGATCTTTGTTTTCCTCCTCACACTGCGCCCCGGATTTAGTAGTCCCTAGCCCGGGATTCAGAGGACCTTGAGGTGGCAGCTGAGGAGAAAAAGAAGGATCCTGGATGTGAGGGTCAGGCTGGAGGTCGGGCCGGAAGGGCTGCGGCGCGGAAGGCCGCCCAAGGCCGGGCCCGGGGGCGTGGCAGGGCCGCGGTAAACTTGGAGACCGTTGGTCCCGAATACTTGACGCCGCCAAACTTTCTTGTTGTCCTCCCTGCTCCGAGGCGTCACTTCCCCGGGGCGGAAACGCCGCGGCTTGGGCTTCGGCACCCAACGGGCACAGGGCCGGGCCGGCGCTCTCGGAGACTCCCTTACCCAGTCCCTTCTGGCCCAGGGAGGCTTCGGTAAGGTTGTGTCCCTGGTGCCTGCGGGAGTCTGTGAGCCTCCGAGCCCGGCAGCCTCCCCCCGGGCGGGGCGGCCTCCTGGGAAGGTACCTGGGGGCCCCGGAAGAAACTGAGTTTTTCTTTAGCGGAAACATAAAGCGACCTCTGACCCCCTTTCGGAGACCCTTGCCTGTCTGATGAGCAATCTTGTGAGGAGCCTGTAGCCCTGTCCTTGCCCCCTTCCTCTTCTGTTCTCGTCGCTCCTCTTGCGCGGTGCTGGAGGTGAGAGGACTTGAAACTCGACCTGTATAAAGTTTTACCAGGATCGGGACCGAAGAGCGTCCGGTTTAATGATTAGGTAATGGGAGAGACAGCTACTTCCACTCTCTGAAGTAGTAAGATTGAAATTAAGAGCTGGTCATAGTTTTTCTATTATGCTTGCGTATTCATTATTTTTTAACTTTTTATTACGAACATTGCAAACAGACAAAGGTAAAGACTAATGAATTCCCTCCTAATCCAGCTTCAACAACGATCAGTTCATGTCCAATCTTGTTTCGTTTATACCCCCGTTGTGTATTTATTTAATAAAGTAATGGTTGATATATATGTTTCCTCCACCTCCCCCCTTCCCCCCTTTGACTCCTTTACCTACGGAGAAATTTCCACGGGAAATTTTGTTTTTACAACTTCCTTAGAACCTCATCTTCTGGGATAGGAGGACTTAGTAATATCCTTTTATTAGAGGATAAAAGATTGTTTTGAAACCTCAATGTTAGTATTACTTTTTTTTTTTTTAATTTATTTTTGGCTGTTGGATCTTCGTTGCTGTGTGCGGGCTTTCTGTAGTTGCAGCGAGCAGGGGCTACTCTTCATTGTGGTGCGCGGGCTTCTCATTGCGGTGGCTTCTCGTTGCGGAGGCTTCCCGTTGCGGAGCACGGGCTCTACGCGCATGGGCTTCAGTAGTTGTGGCACTTGGGCTCAGTAGTTGTGGCTCGCGGGCTCTAGAGCGCAGGTTCAGTAGCTGTGGTGCACGGGCTTAGTTGCTCCGCGGCATGTGGGATCTTCCTGGACCAGGGCTCGAACCCGTGTCCCCTGCATTGGCAGGCGGATTCTTAACCACAGCGCCACCAGGGAAGCCCAGTATTACATTTTAAAGCCACCCAGTTTCTCAAGTTTTCTCGTTTTTAAGGTAGTGTTATTGTTCTTTCCAAATTGTTTTCCTTCTCCCTCTCTTCCTGTGCCTCTGGCTTCTCAGTGATAGGAGTTCCAGAATCCCCAACTCTAGTCTACTTAGTTTAAGCTCTCATTCCTTTAAAATCAGAATCAAGTCCCAATGATGTGTAGTCTCTTTTGACTTAAAAATAAAACTAGAAAAAAAAAAATAGAAAAGAGTGCAGTCTAATGAAGTAATTTAAAATACAGGAAAAGTAGTATGCACATGAATACTAATTTCAGCATTATTTTATATGGCAAATATAAAATGGTTGGGGAATGAATTAAAAATGATTACTCAGTGTGGTATTAGGCAGCCATTAAAATAAGGTTCTAAAGGCTGTAGCAGATATGCTGTTAAGTGATAAAAGGATTCACTAGTGATCAGAGTCCATCATTACAACTTTGTAAAAATATGCCTTAAGAGAAACTCTTGGTAAAAGTATACCCAAAGAATTTTTTAATGTTACTTTTATTGAGAAACAAGATAAAGATCCTTTTATAATGCCTACACATTTCAGTATTTATAGCTCCTTCCAGAAAATCTTGATGGTCTCTGAATTCTGAAGCCTGTACTTTTCTTGTGAGTTGTACATGATGCTACTAGTTTTGTGGTCCTTTATTTTATTAGCTTTTCAATCTTGATTAGTTTGGTCACTGGAGATTTGATTATAGTGTGAAAATATGTAAACTTGGCATTCTGTAAATGAAATGGTTTTAAGAATTGGGCTATATTATCTTGGAAATGCCTTCTAGCTTGCTTGTACTTTTATGTCACATCTTCATGTCCGCAATACCTAAATCATACCTAAATCTGTTTACATCACTTATTTTATAAGAAAGAAGTATTCAGGATAAATAAAATAATACATTTCAAATACAGAAGTTTTCCTATGTACTACAAAATATCATTCTATCCACTGTTGACTCTGTTGCCTCCCTTCACAGCTTGGTTCTTTTGGAGCTACAAGACTCTAAAGTTGGTTTCTTAGGACATGAGGGTCTGTTCTGCTATTTCTAGCTAAAGTTTTCAGGATTAGTGCCTCTGGGCAGCTTCACTAATTTGGGTAGCTGTTCTGAGCTGCAGCAGTCTTTCCCTTCTCCCCCCAAGTAACATGAGGAATGAGCCAATCCATGGTTTTACATTTTCCCTTATTCAGGATGGAGAGATTATCCAGTTTTAAAAGGCTCCGGGAGCTGAGTGATAAAAGAGGGACTAGATCAGTTTGTTGTTCCAATGTTAAGGTCTGGGGTAAAGTGAGGGATCGGAAAGAGCCAAGAAGGAAACATGAGGTTGCTGACCAGTGTGTGACATAATGGTGTTACATTAATAAAAATAGTAGAATACTGAGAACTAGATTTGCAATCACTGGTTCATAATCCTTTTATAAGGTTTATGTTATAGTTGTTTATGTATCTTATAGTTGTTTTTGTGTCAGTTGTCCCCATTAGATTGTGAACTCCTTGAAACACCAGGGTCACATCTTACTTAAATGTCTCTTGTCTCTGTTGGCTTAGCACAGTACTTGATAGAATAGCACTCAACAAATGTTTGGTGAGTGGATGAATGACAGTAAAAATGTTGAGGCACAAAATGATCTTGGAATAACCTCTAAATCAGAAGAGAATTTTAAATTAGGTATTGGACGATATTAGTATGTGGTAATGTGTATATGTTTGTTTTATGTGTATAAGTGTTTGTATATGTATAAAACAGTAACTGTTGACCAGAATAGTTTATTAACTTTTAGGTTATTCCTAAAATTAATATTCCTAATCATGCAAGATACAAAGTTTACGGTAGTTAGCTTTGGAAACACAGGTTCAAATCCTGAAATGTGGGAATTCCCTGGAGGTCCAGTGATAAGGACTTGGCACTTTCACTGCTGGGGCCCAGGTTCCGTCCCTGGTCAGGGAACTAAGATCCCTGCAAGCTGTGCTCCATGGCCCCCCCCAAAAAAATCCTGAAATGGTAATTAAATTGATCTTTTGTATTAGATAAGTTTTGGGTCTAATGATTTTTAAAATATATTGGTAATTATTTAGGACCTGTGCCCCCTGCATTGGAAGCACGGAGTCTTAACCACTGGGCAACCAGGGAAGTCCAGGAATCTAATTTCTTTTTTTTTTTTTTTTAAACATCTTTATTGAAGTATAATTGCCTTACAATGGTGTGTTAGCTTCTGCTTTATAACAAAGTGAATCAGTCATACATATACAATATGTTCCCATCTCTCTTCCCTCATGCACAGGAATCTAATTTCTGAAAGCTGAAAATCCTCAGAACTCAAGTTGACAAAGTGTTTTGGCAAATTATTTTCCTTTCCTTAAATCTAAAACAAAACTAGATTCTGTAAGTTTGTGAAATTCAAAAAAACAATGTTATTTTTAGTTAAATTTCCACTAATTAACATAATGAATGAGTGACAGCTTTGTACTAAGTACTGTAATGCAGTGTGAGAATAACAGTGGAACCTCAGAAATAGTGTTTGCCTTGAAGAAGAGCTATACTGATTATATACAGTTGAAATCCTCCAATGAGGTCAAAACAGTTAATCAAAAAAGTTAAAGCAGGGGAAAAGAGATACAAAGCATACCTTTAACTTTTTATTTTAACCTAAGACACATACAAAATTCCATTTAATAATGGAGCGTAACCTTTAAAAATTGTGAATCACTGTATTGTATAACAATCAATATTATAACTTATGTAATATTGTACATCAGCTATTCAGTTTTTAAGTTTTATTTATCAGCTGATCTTTAGATTATTAGACTTTTTCTTTGAGTATGGGTCTTTTTTTTTTTTTTTTAAATTTCTGGCTGCGTTGGATCTTCGTTGTTGCGCTCGGGCCTTCTCTAGTTGGCGGCGAGCGGGGGCCACTCCTCGTTGCGGTGCGCGGGCTTCTCATTGCGGTGGCTTCTCTTGTTGCGGAGCACCGGCTCTAGGCGTGCAGGCTTCAGTAGTTGTACCATGCAAGCTCAGTAGTTGTGGCTCGCAGGCTCTAGAGCGCAGGCTCAGTAGTTGTGGTGCACAGGTCCAGTTGCTCCGTGGCATGTGGGATCTTCCCGGACCAGGGCTCGAACCCGTGTCTCCTGCATTGGCAGGTGGATTCTTAACCACTGCGTCACCAGAGAAGCCCAGAGTATGGGTCTGTTGACTAGAGTATATTTTATTTTACTTTATTTTATTTATTTTTTGGCCACACCCCTTGGCTTGTGGGATCTCAGTTCCCCAACCAGGCATCAAACCTGGGCCACAGCAGTGAAAGTCCGGAATCCTAACCACTGGACCACCAGGGAACTCCCTAGAGTTTTCTTTCTTTTTTTTTTTTTTTTAAATTTATTTATTTAATTTATTTTTGGCTGTGTCATGTCTTAGTTGCAGCAGGCAGGATCTTTGTTGAGGCATTTGGGATCTTTTGTTGCAGTGCGCAGGCTTCTCTCTAGTTGCGGTGTGCTGGTTTTCTCTTCTCTAGTTGTGGCCCGCAGGTTCCATAGCGTGTGGGTTCTGTAGTTTGCGGCACACAGGCTCTCTCGTTGAGGCATGTGAGCTCAGTAGTTGTGGTGCGCAGGTTTAGTTGCCCCGCGGCATGTGGGATTCTAGTTCCCCGACCAGGGATCGAACCCGCGTCCTCTGCATTGGAAGGTGGATTATTCACCACTGGACCACCAGGGAAGTCCCCTAGAGTTTTTTTTTAACTAATGTTTATATGGTGCTTATTGTGTACGTATGTTCTAGGCACTGTTCTAAATGCCACAATTTTTTTTTTTTTTTTGGCCATACCGCAAGGCTTGCGGGATATTAGTTCCCCAACCAGGGATTGATCCCAGGCCCTCGCCAGTGAAAGCACGGAGTCCTAACCACTGGACAACCGGGGAATTCCCTAAACTCCACAGATTTTCATTTAATCCTCATACCAGCCTTTTGAGGTGTGAGGGTTCATATAAATATTTGTGCTAATTTTCCTTAAATGTTTGACAGAGAAGCTACCTGGGCCTGGATTTTCTTCTGGAATGGTTCCTAATTTTATATTCAATTTTTGTAATGTTTAAGGGCAATTACATTTTCGATTTCTTTGTGTAAGTTTTTTTTTTTTTTAATTGAAGTATAGTTGATTTACAGTGTTGTGTTAGCTTTGGGTGTACAGCAAAGTGATTAAGTTATACATGTATATCTCTTCTTTTTCAGATTTTTTTCCGTTATAGGTTATTACAAGATGTTGAATATAGTTTCTCTTTGTGTCAATTTTGGTAAATTGCATTTCTAACAGATTTGTCCATTTTGTCTCATGGTTGAATTTATAGGTGTAGATTAGTAATAATGTTCCCTTCTAATATTTGTAGGATCTGTAATGATATCCGTCTCTTTTCGTACTGACACTGGTAATTTGTGTCTCCTCTCTCTCTCTCTCTCCCTCCCCCTCTCTCCCTCCTTCCTCTTTTCAAAAGAACCTGCATTTGGTTTTATTGATTTTCCTCTTTTCTGTTTCATTGGTTTTTGCCTTGTTTTTATTGTTTCCTTCTGCTTGCTTTGGGTTAGTTTTGCTCTTTTTGTCGTTACTTGTGGTGGAAGCTTAGATTACTAATTTGAGACCTACCTTCTTTTTTAATATAAATTTATTTATTTATTTATTTTCAGCTGCGTTGGGTCTTCGTCGCTGCGCTCGGACTTTCTCTGGTTGCGGTGAGCAGGGGCTACTCTTCGTTGCCCTGCGCGGGCTTCTCATTGTGGTGGCTTCTCTTGTTGCGGAGCACGGGCTCTAGGTGCGCAGGCTTCAGTAGTCGTGGCACGCGGGCTCTAGAGTGCAGGCTCAGTAGTTGCTCCGTGGCATGTGGGATCTTCCCGGACCAGGGCTCGAACCCGTGTTCCTCCATTGGCAGGTGAATTCTTAATCACTGCACCGCCAGGGAAGTCCCGAGACTTTTCTTCTTTCCTAATGTAAACATTTAGAGTTGTAAATTTTGCCCTAAGCACTGCTTTAGCTTCAACCACAAATTTGGTGTTATATTTTAATTTTCATTTTCTTGCAGTTTAAACCTTTAAAAATAATTTCCACTTAAAGCTTCCTCTTTAACATGGATTATTTAGAAGTAATGGTGTTTAATTTCCAAGTGTTTGGGGATTTTGTTATCTTTCTTGTTACTGATTTTTGGTTAATTTCCATTGCAGTTAAAGAATATACTTTGGGTGACTTAAGTTCTGTTTAATTTGTTAAGGTTTGTTTTGTACCTCAGGATATGGTCTATATTCATGAACGTTCCCTGTGCTTTGCTGTGTTGAGTGGAAGTGTTCTATATAAATGTCAGTAAGATACAATTGGTGTTCACTTCTTCTATATCCTGATATTCTGTCTACTAGTTTGATGAATTACAGAGGGAAGTACAGTTGAAGGCTCCAACTACAATTAGGGATTTGTTTCTTTGTCCTGTCCTGTCTTCTTGTATTTTGAAGCTCCGTTGTTCTGTGAATTCACTATTAGTATTGTTACATTTTCTTCGTGAATTCACCCTTTAATGATTATATAATATTCCTTTGTATCCCTGGCTATTCTTGCTGAAGTCTACTTTGTTTAACAATATAGCCCCTTCAGCTTTTTTTTTTAAGTTGAGATATAATTGATGTATAACATTTTATTAGTTTCAGGTGTACAACATGATTTGATATTTGTATGTATTGTGAAATGATCACAACAGTAAGTCTAGTTAACATCTATCACCATACCGAGTTACAATTCTTTCTCTTTTGATGAGAACTTTTAAGATTTATTCTCTTGGGACTTCCCTTGCAGTCCAGTGGTTAAGACTCTACGCTTCCACTGCAGGAAGCGTGGGTTCAATTCCTGGTCAGGGAACTAAGATCCCATATCCCACATGCCATGCGGCACAGCCAGAAAATTAAAAAATAATAAAAAAAAAAGATTTATTTTCTTAGCAACTTTCAAATATGCAGTACAGTATTAACCATAGTCACTACACCACATTGTACATTACATCCCATGACTCATTTATTTTATAACTGGAAGTTTGTAACGAAATGGGTAGAGGGGGTCGAAAGGTACAGCTTTCAGCTTTCTTTTGAGTAGTGTTTGCGTGATCTACTTTTTTCATCCTTTACTTTTTTTTTTTTTAACATCTTTATTGGAGTATAATTGCTTTACAATGGTGTGTCAGTTTCTGCTTTATAACAAAGTGAATCAGTTATACATATACATATGTTCCCATATCTCTTCCCACTTGTGTCTCCCTTCCTCCCACCCTCCCTATCCCACCCCTCTAGGTGGTCACAAAGCACCGCGCTGATCTCCCTGTGCTATGTGGCTGCTTCCCACTAGCTAGCTATTTTACATTTGGTAGTGTATATATGTCCGTGCCACTCTCTCACCCTGTCACATCTTACCCTTCCCCCTCCCCGTATCCTCAAGTCCATTCTCTAGTAGGTCTGTGTCTTTATTCCCGTCTTGCCACTAGGTTCTTCATGACTTTTTTTTTTCCCTTAGATTCCATATGTATGTGTTAGCATACTGTATTTGTTTTTCTTTTTCTGACTTATTTCACTCTGTATGACAGACTCTAACTCCATTCACCTCACTACAAATACCTCCATTTTGTTTCTTTTTTTGGCTGAGTAATATTCCATTGTATATATGTGCCACATCTTCTTTATCCATTCGTCCGATGATGGCCACTTAGGTTGCTTCCATGTCCTGGCTATTGTAAATAGAGCTGCAATGAACATTTTGGTACATGACTCTTTTTGAATTATGGTTTTCTCAGGGTATATGCCCAGTAGTGGGATTGCTGGGTCATATGGTAGTTCTATTTTTAGTTTTTTAAGGAACCTCCATACTGTTCTCCATAGTGGCTGTATCAATTTACATTCCCACCAGCAGTGCAAGAGTGTTCCCTTTTCTCCACACCCTCTCCAGCATTTATTGTTTCTAGATTTTTTGATGATGGTCATTCTGACTGGTATGAGATGATATCTCATTGTAGTTTTGATTTGCATTTCTCTAATGATTAATGATGTTGAGCATTCTTTCATGTGTTTGTTGGCAATCTGTATATCTTCTTTGGAGAAATGTCTGTTTAGGTCTTCTGCCCATTTTTGGATTGGGTTGTTTGTTTTTTTGTTATTGAGCTGCATGAGCTGCTTGTAAATCTTGGAGATTAATCCTTTGTCAGTTGCTTCATTTGCAAATATTTTCTCCCATTCTGAGGGTTGTCCTTTGGTCTTGTTTATGGTTTCCTTTGCTGTGCAAAAGCTTTTAAGTTTCATTAGGTCCCATTTGTTTATTTTTGTTTTTATTTCCATTTCTCTAGGAGGTGGGTCAAAAAGGATCTTGCTGGGATTTATGTCATAGAGTGTTCCGCCTATGTTTTCCTCTAAGAGTTTGATAGTGTCTGGCCTTACATTTAGATCTTTAATCCATTTTGAGTTTATTTTTGTGTATGGTGTTAGGGAGTGTTCTAATTTCATACTTTTACATGTACCTGTCCAGTTTTCCCAGCACCACTTATTGAAGAGGCTGTCTTTTCTCCACTGTATATGCTTGCCTCCTTTATCAAAGATAAGGTGACCATATGTGCATGGGTTTACCTCTGGGCTTTCCATCCTGTTCCATTGATCTATGTTTCTGTTTTTGTGCCAGTACCAAACTGTCTTGATTACTGTAGCTTTGTAATGTAGTCTGAAGTCAGGGAGCCTGATGCCTCCAGCTCCATTTTTCGTTCTCAAGATTGCTTTGGCTATTCAGGGTCTTCTGTGTTTCCATACAAATTGTGAAATTTTTTGTTCTAGTTCTGTGAAAAATGCCATTGGTAGTTTGATAGGGATTGCATTGAATCTGTAGATTGCTTTGGGTAGTAGAGTCATTTTCACAATGTTGATTCTTCCAATCCAAGAACATGGTATATCTCTATCTATTTGTATCATCTTTAATTTCTTTCATCAGTGTCTTATGATTTTCTGCATACAGGTCTTTTGTCTCCTTAGGTAGGTTTATTCCTAGATATTTTATTCTTTTTGTTGCAATGGTAAATGGGAGTGTTAATTTCACTTTCAGATTTTTCGTCATTAGTGTATAGGAATGCAAGAGATTTCTGTGCATTAATTTTGTATCCTGCTACTTTACCAAATTCATTGATTAGCTCTAGTAGTTTTCTGGTAGCATTTTTAGGATTCTGTATGTATAGTATCATGTCATCTGCAAACAGTGACAGCTTTACTTCTTTGTTTCCAATTTGGATTCCTTTTATTTCTTTTTCTTCTCTGATTGCTGTGGCTAACACTTCCAAAACTATGTTGAATAATAGTGGTGAGAGTGGGCAACCTTGTCTTGTTCCTGATCTTAGTGGAAATGGTTTCAGTTTTTCACCATTGAGGACAATGTTGGCTGTGCGTTTGTCATATATGGCCTTTATTATGTTGAGGAAAGTTCCCTCTATGCCTACTTTCTGCAGGGCTTTTATCATAAATGGGTGTTGAATTTTGTCGAAAGCTTTCTCTGCATCTATTGAGATGATCATATGGTTTTTCTCCTTCAATTTGTTAATATGGTGTATCACGTTGATTGATTTGCATATATTGAAGAATCCTTGCATTACTGGAATAAACCCCACTTGATCATGGTGTATGATCCTTTTAATGTGCTGTTGGATTCTGTTTGCTAGTATTTTGTTGAGGATTTTTGCAGCTATGTTCATCAGTGATGTTGGCCTGTAGTTTTCTTTCTTTGTGACATATTTGTCTGGTTTTGGTATCAGGGTGATGGTGGCCTCGTAGAATGAGTTGGGGAGTGTTCCTCCGTCTGCAATATTTTGAAAGAGTTTGAGAAGGATGGGTGTTAGCTCTTCTCTAAATGTTTGATAGAATTCGCCTGTGAAGCCATCTGGTCCTGGGCTTTTGTTTGTTGCAAGATTTTTAATCACAGTTTCAATTTCATTACTTGTGATTGGTCTGTTCATATTTTCTATTTCTTCCTGGTTCAGTCTCGGCAGGTTGTGCATTTCTAAGAATTTGTCCATTTCTTCCAGGTTGTCCATTTTATTGGCATAGAGTTGCTTGTAGTAATCTCTCATGATCGTTTGTATTTCTGCAGTGTCAGTGGTTACTTTTTCATTTCTAATTCTATTGATTTGAGTCTTCTCCCTTTTTCTCTTGATGAGTCTGGCTAATGGTTTATCAATTTTGTTTATCTTCTCAAAGAACCAGCTTTTAGTTTTATTGATCTTTGCTATTGTTTCCTTCCTTTATTTATTTATTTATTTATTTATTTAAATTAATTTATTTTATTTTATTTATTTTTGGCTGTGTTGGGTCTTCATTTCTGTGCGAGGGCTTTCTCCAGGTACGGCAAGTGGGGGCCACTCTTCATCGCGGTGCGCGGGCCTCTCACTATCGCGGCCTCTCTAGTTGCGGAGCACAGGCTCCAGACGCGCAGGCTCAGTAGTTGTGGCTCACGGGCCTTGTTGCTCCGCGGCATGTGGGATCTTCCCAGACCAGGGCTCGAACCCGTGTCCCCTGCATTGGCAGGCAGATTCTCAACCACTGCGCCACCAGGGAAGCCCTCCTTCATTTATTTTTGATCTGATCTTTATGATTTCTTTCCTTCTGCTAGCTTTGGGGTTTTTTTGTTCTTCTGTCTCTAATTGCTTTAGGTGCAAGATTAGGTTGTTTATTCGAGGTGTTTCCTGTTTCTTGATGTAGGCTTTTATTGCTATAAACTTCCCTCTTAGAACTGCTTTTGCTGCATCCCATCGGTTTTGGGTCATCGTGTCTCCACTGTCATTTGTTTCTAGGTATTTTTTGATTTCCCCTTTGATTTCTTCAGTGATCACTTCGTTATTAAGTAGTGTATTGTGTAGCCTCCATGTGTTTGTATTTTTTACAGATCTTTTCCTGTAATTGATATCTAGTCTCATAAGGTTGTGGTCAGAAAAGATACTTGATACGATTTCAATTTTCTTAAATTTACCAAGGCTTGATTTGTGACCCAAGATATGATCTATCCTGGAGAATGTTCCATGAGCACTTGAGAAAAATGTGTATTCTGTTGTTTTTGGGTGGAATGTCCTATAAATATCAATTAAATCCATCTTGTTTAATGTATATATTTTTAAAAAAATTTATTTATTTATTTTTATTTTTGGCTGTGTTGGGTCTTCGTTTCTGTGCGAGGGCTTTCTCCAGTTGCGGCGAGCGGGGGCCACTCTTCATCGCGGTGCGCGGGCCTCTCACTGTCGCAGCTTCTCCCGTTGCGGAGCACAGGCTCCAGACACGCAGGCTCAGTAGTTGTGGCTCATGGGCTTAGTTGCTCTGCGGCATGTGGGATCTTCCCAGACCAGGGCTCGAACCCGTGTCCCCTGCATTGGCAGGCAGATTCCTAACCACTGCGCCACCAGGGAAGCCCTAATGTATCATTTAAAGCTTGTGTTTCCTCATTTATTTTCATTTTGGATGATCTGTCCTTTGGTGAAAGTGGGGTGTTAAAGTCCCCTACTGTGATTGTGTTACTGTCGATTTCCCCTTTTATGGCTGTTAGTATTTGTCTTATGTTTTGAGGTGCTCCTATGTTGGGTGCATAAATACTTAAATTGTTATACCTTCTTCTTGGATCGATCCCTTGATCGTTATATAGTGTCCTTCTTTGTTTCTTGTAATAGTCTTTATTTTAAAGTCTATTTTGTCTGATACGAGAATTGCTACTCCAGCTTTCTTTTGATTTCCATTTGCATGGAATATTTTTTTCCATCCCCTCACTTTCAGTCTGTCTGTGTTCCTAGGTGTGAAGTGGGTCTCTTGTAGACAGCATATATATGGGTCTTGTTTTTGTATCCATTCAGCCAGTTTGTGTCTTTTGGTGGGAGCATTTAATCCATTTACATTTAAGGTAATTATCGATATGTATGTTCCTATTCCCATTTTCTTAAATGTTTTGGGTTTGTTATTGTAGGTGTTTTCCTTTTCTTGTGTTTCTTGCCTAGAGAAGTTCCTTTAGAATTTGTTGTAAAGCTGGTTTGGTGGTGCTGAACTCTCTCAGCTTTTGCTTGTCTGTAAAGGTTTTAATTTCTCCATCAAATCTGAATGAGATCAGTGCTGGGTAGAGTAATCTTGGTTTTAGGTTTTTCTCCTTCGTCACTTTAAATATGTCCTGCCACTCCCTTCTGGCTTGCAGAGTTTCTGCTCAAAGATCAGCTGTTAACTTTATGGAGATTCCCTTATGTGTTGTTATTTTTCCCTTGCTGCTTTTAATATTTGTTCTTTGTATTTAGTTTTTGATAGTTTGATTAATATGTGTCTTGGCGTGTTTCTCCTTGGATTTATCCTGTATGGGACTGTCTGTGCTTCCAGGACTTGATTAACTATTTCGTTTCCCATATTAGGGAAGTTTTCAACTATAATCTCTTCAAATATTTTCTCAGTCCCTTTCTTTTTCTCTTCTTCTTCTGGGACCCCTGTAATTCGAATGTTGGTGCGTTTAATGTTGTCCCAGAGGTCTCTGAGACTGTCCTCAGTTCTTTTCATTCTTTTTTCTTTATTCTGCTCTGCAGTAGTTATTTCCACTATTTTATCTTCCAGGTCACTTATCCGTTCTTCTGCCTCAGTTATTCTGCTATTGATCCCTTCTAGAGTATTTTTAATTTCATTTATTGTGTTTTTCATCGTTGCTTGGTTCCTCTTTAGTTCTTCTACGTCCTTGTTAAATGTTTCTTGTATTTTGTCTATTGTATTTCCAAGATTTTGGATCATCTTTACTATCATTATTCTGAATTCTTTTTCAGGTAGACTGCCTATTTCCTCTTCATTTGTTAGGTCTGGTGTGTTTTGACCCTGCTCCTTCATCTGCTGTGTGTTTTTCTGTCTTCTCATTTTGCTTATCTCACTGTGTTTGTGGTCTCCTTTTCACAGGCTGCAGGTTCGTAGTTCCCGTTGTTTTTGGTATCTGTCCCCAGTGGCTAAGGTTGGTTCAGTGGGTTGTGTAGGCTTCCTGGTGGAGAGGACTAGTGCCTGTGTTCTGGTGGATGAGGCTGGATCTTGTCTTTCTGGTGGGCAGGACTGCGTCCGGTGGTGTGTTTTGGGGTGTCTGTGGCCTTATTATGATTTTAGGCAGCCTCTCTGCTAATGGATGGGGCTGTGTTCCTGTCTTGCTAGTTGTTTGGCATAGGGTGTCCAGCACTGTAGCTTGCTGGTCGTTGAGTGAAGCTGGGTCTTGATGTTGAGATGGAGATCTCTGAGAGATTTTCGCCGTTTGGTATTACGTGGAGCTGGGAGGTCTCTTGTGGACTATTGTCTTGAAGTTGGCTCTCCCACCTCAGAGGCACAGCCCTGATGCCTGGCTGGAGCACCAAGAGCCTTTCATCCACACGGCTCAGGATAAAAGGGAGAAAAAATAGAAAGAAAAAGGGTAAAATAAAATAAAATAAAATAAAGCTATTATAATGAAAAATAAAAAAATTAAGAAAAAAATTTTTTTAAGTTTTTAAAATAAATTTATTAATTTTTTAAAATACACAAATTAAGAAAATTTATTAAGAGAAAAATTTTTAAGTTTTTGAAATAAGAAAAAAATTATTAAGAAAAATTTATTAAAAAAATTTTTAAAAATTTTTTAAAATAAAAAATAAGAAAATTATTAAGAAAAAATTTATTACGAAAAAAAATTTTTTAAGTTAAAAAAACAAAAAAAAAACGGACGGACCGAACCCTAGGACTAATGGTGAAAGCAAAGCTATACAGACAAAATCTCACCCAGAAGCATACACATATGCACTCACAAAAAGAGGAAAAGGGGAAAAATTAATATATCCTGCTCCCCAAGTTCACCTCCTGAATTTGGGATGATTCGTTGTCTATTCAGGTATTCAACAGATGCAGGTACATCAAGTTGTTTGTGGAGCTTTAATCTGCTGCTTCTGAGGCTGCTGGGAGAAATTTCCCTTTCTCTTCTTTGTTCGTACAGCTCCCGGGGTTCAGCTTTGGATTTGGACCCGCCTCTGCGTGTGGGTCGCCTGAGGGCGTCTGTTCTTCGCTCACACAGGACGGGGATAAAGGAGCAGCTGCTTCGGGGGCTGTGGCTCACTCGGGCCGGAGGGAGGGAGGGGTATGGATGTGGGGCAAGCCTGTGGCGGCAGCGGCCGGCATGACGTTGCAGCAGCCTGAGGCGCGCCTCAGGTTCTCCTGGGGAAGTTGTCCCTGGATCACGGGACCCTGGCAGTGGCGGGCTGCACAGGCTCCCGGGAAGGGCGGTGTGGAGAGTGACCTGCGCTCGCACACAGGCTTCTTGGTGGCGGCAGCAGCAGCCTTAGCGTCTCATGCCCGTCTCTGGGGTCCTTGCTGATAGCCGCGGCTCGCGCCCGTCTCTGGAGCTCGTTTAGGCGGCGCGCTGAATCCCCTTTCCTTGTGCACCGTGAAACAAAGAAGCAAGAAAAAGTCTCTTGCCTCTTTGGCAGCTACAGACTTTTTCCCGGACTTTCTCCCGGCTAGCTGTGGTGCGCTAACCCCTTCAGGCTGTGTTCCCGCAGCCAACCCCAGTCCTCTCCCTGCGATCCAACGGAAGCCCGAGCCTCGCCTCCCAGCCCCCGCCCGCCCTGGTGGGTGAGCAGACAAGCCTCTCGGGCTGGTGAGTGCTGCTCGGCACCGATCCTCTGTGCAGGAATCTCTCCGCTTTGCCCTCCGCACCCCTGTGGCTGCGCTCTCTTCCATGGCTCCGAAGCTTCCCCTCTCTACCACCCGCAGTCTCTGCCCGCGAAGGGGCTTCCTACTGCGTGGAAACCTTTCCTCCTTCACGGCTCCCTCACACTGGTGCAGGTCCCGTCCCTATTCTTTTGTCTCTGTTATTTCTTTTTTCTTTTGCCCTACCCAAGTACGTGGGGAGTTTCTTGCTTTTTGGGAGGTCTGACGTCTTCTGCCAGCGTTCAGTGGGTGTGCTGTAGGAGCAGTTCCACGTGTAGATGTATTTCTAATGTATCTGTGGGAAGTAAGGTGATCTCCGTGTCTTACTCTTCCGCCATCTTCTCATCCTTTACTTTTAACCTACCTACGTTATTGTATTGATGTGAGTTTCTTCTTGGCAGTATATAGTTGGATCATTTTTTGAACCATTCTAGAAAGTCTAGTTAACATCTGTCACCATACATAGTTACAATTCTCTGTGTTTTGTGTTTAGATCATTTTTATTTAATTATGTAATCATTAGTATATTTGATTTTAGGTCTACCAATTTATTATTTGTTTTCTGTTTTTCATTTCTGTTTCTGCTTTCCTGCCTTCTTTTGGGTTATTTGAACACTTTAGTATCAAATTTAAAATCTGTCAAGTTTTTTAGTCTATTTTTTGATACAGTATGTTTTACTGGTCACTCTAGAGATTACAGTGGCTGTACATAACTTTTCACAATCTACTTAGAATCAGTATTTTATTACTTATTGTGGAATATAGAAACATATAGGTCCCTTTGCCCTGTCCCCCTTTATACTATTATGTTGTGGTTTTCTTATGTATTACATCTACATACATTGATAAAAACCCCGTCAGACAGTGTTATTAGTTTTGCTTTTAACTGTCAAATACAAATTTTTTTTTTTTGGCCATGCCACTTGGCATGCAGGATCCCCAACCAGGGATCGAACCCACGCCCCCTGCAGTGGAAGTGCGGAATCCCAACCACTGGACCACCAGGGAAGTGTCCCTCAAATACGTTTTAGGAGACTCCAGAGAAGAACCATCTATTATATTTACCCAGGTATTTGCCATTTCTGTAATATAAGATATAAATATTTGCTATTTCTTCCTTTTTTTAGTTTTCCAAGTTTTCTTATTAACTTTCCCTCATCTGAGAATGACTTATTTCACCTTTATTTCTGAAGGATATTGTCTCTGGATATAGAATTCTGGGTTGACAGTTCTTTTCTTTTGGCACTTTTTGGCCTCCATTGTTTCTGATGTGAAATCTATTATTTGAATAGGTCATCTATAGGTAACGTGTTTTTCTCTGACTGCTTTCAGTATTTAAAAAAATTTGTCTTTAGTGTTCAATTTGATTAAGATGAGTCCAGGCATACATTTCTTTGGAGCTCTCTGAGCTCTTTCAGTCTGTAGATCTATGTCTTGCTAAATTGGGGGAGTTTTCAGCCAGTATTTTTTCAAAAGTTTTTTGGTACCAAACTGTTTCTCCCATCCTTCTGGGATTCTGACAATGCAAACATTAGATCCTTTGCTGTTTGTCCTACAGATATCTGAGGCTTTGATCACTTTTTTCAATGTTTTTTATCTCTGTTTTTCAGATTGGTTATGTAGTATTGACCTATCTTGAAGTGTATTGGCTTTTTCTGCTGTCATTTTCTTTCTGCTCTCCAGCTCATACAGTAAGTTTCTTACTCTTGATGTATTTTTCATTTCTAAAGTTTGTTTCCTCGGGAATTCCCTGGTGGTCCAGTGGTTAGGACTCGTGGCTTTCACTGCTGGGGCTGGGTTCCACGCAGCCAAAAAAAAAAAAAAGTTTGTTTCCTCTTTATGTCTTTTGTTTCTTTACTGAGACTTTCTATTATTCATTTCAAGAGTATTTGGCCTTACCTGTTGCAACTTTAAAAAAAATTTTTTTTTTTATTGAAGTGTAGTTGAATTGCTGCAACATTTTTATAGTAGCTGCTTTAAAGTTTTGTCAGTTCCAAAGTCTGTATAATCTCAGCATTGATGTATGTTGTCTTTTCAGTGAGTTGACTTTCCTCGTTTGGTGTATTTCACCCACTCTGTCCACACCAGGGGTCCCCTTTCTGGTCTCTCAAGGCAGGACTAGAGAGCTTCTCTTGATATTCTTCTTTTCTCTATAAGTGCTCACTTCTGGGTTTCAGGCTGCCTTGCATCTAGGCCAGTGAATATAAGAGGAAAAAAAGTGATAAACTCACTGCCACTTTATTGGCATGTCAAATTCTGGGCTCCATCCAGCTTCTATTATTTACTTTTCAGAATCTTCAAAGAGCTGCTCCATACATGCTCTTCAGGATTTATAGCTTCATTCAGTGAAAGGAATACTGAACCTAGAACCCTGTTCTTTACTTCTGTTTTTTAAGGACTATTCATGTTGTTCTAAGTATAGCTAGTTCATTAATTCTGATTTCTGGATAGTATTCTGTCATGTTTCTGTTACATTTTATCTGTCTTCTTGTAATGGACACTTAGCATTCCTCCACCTCCTTACTACCACAGAATCTGTATACATGTGTCTTCATGGTCTTCTGCACAGATTTCTTTCGGGGTATGATAGACTAATACTGCTAGAATATTGATAGATGAATAGAGTATTATTTAACCTTCAATGGAAGAAACTCATGTGCTACAACATGGACTATTGGAGTGTACTAATATTAGTACTCCATTGTGTGTGTATATATACACACGTATATACATTTTGTTTATCCATTCATCTGTCAATGGACAGATTGTTTCCACTGCTTGGCTATAGTGAATAATGCTGCTATGAACATGGGTGTGCAGATTATGTTACTTTTAAGAAGTAAGATTTGCAAGAGATGTCTTGAGGATTAATCTCAGTTGTCTATGCCTTTTTGCCTATTTCATATAATTCAGTACAATGGGATATTTAGTGTCCTGCAGAATCATAGGGTTGAAAGGGACTTTAGAGATTATACTGTAAGAACTGAAATTATATTCACTATACTGTACTTATTATTGTAGAAAGGCCATTTAGCTTCAATTTTCTAGCTTGGTTAACTGAAGTCTTAGTACGGTGTAAACCTGAGGTTGCTTTGGTAGATGTAGGTTCTGGCTTCTTTGGTCTTGTGGAAAAATAATAGTCTTTGGGCTGGATACCTTCTGTTTCCTCCTTCAGAGCCACATACCATCCTTTTCTCTCTGATCTACATCCCTGGAGGCTCATTCACGTGTACCGTGTATGTGGGCCCCTTTGCTTTCTGGCTTCCAGTTGTAGGGTAGATGGATCGGCAGGAGGAATGAGGGCTAGGTGTTTATTCCCCTGCTGCTTCCCTTCCAGGTTGCTGCAAGTGATCTGCATACCTCTGCCTGATTCCTGTCTGGTGGCCCTTTCCATATAGCTGCCCTCTCCAGGTTCTACTTCCTCATCTTGCCCCTTCAGGCCTAGATGTGTTTATGGTTCTGGGGCAATTCACTGTCCTTTGTTGGTTTCTCTAAATCTTACCCACACCTTTGTAAGTAGTTTCTCTTTTTAAAAATATTTATTTATTTATTTGGCTGCACTGGGTCTTAGTTGTGGCATGTGGGATCTTCGTTGCGCCGTGCGTGATCTTTAGTTGGGGCATGCGGACTCTTAGTTGCAGCATGAATGCAGGATCTAGTTCCCCGACCAGGGATTGAACCTGGGCCGCCTGCATTGGGAGCTCAGAGTCTTAACCCCTGGACCACCAGGGAAGTCCTGTAAGTAGTCTCTTTATTAAAGTCTCCTCGCATTACCCAGGTGTGGATACTGTGTTTCCAGCTGGCACCGTGATTGTTAGACTCCTTTAAAGGGGCCCTGTGATTTTACTTACTTTTTGTAAATTTGAACAAATACTATTACTGAATCGTAAGATTAGTAATTTAGGTTTATTTTTATCTGCTTTCTACAGTAGGTTTACAGTAGGGTTTTGAGGGGAGAGAAACTCCCCCACATATTCCCAGCCAAAAGATTAACAGTGAAATAGAGACCTCACTTCAGTATTTTCAACTTCCTTCACAGAGTTCGATTTATATTTGCAGCATAAAATATTTTTAAGCTCCTCTTTCAGAGAATTTTAGCACTTTTCTTCTTAGTCCCTATTCTTATGATTGTTTGGGTTCCTTTCTTTTCCAAGCTGTTTCAGTATGGTCCCAAACTAGCATTTGTGGATGCTGACCCATTTTAGGCAAATATGTGAAATAGAGATGTCTTTACACCCTCCAGAGTTTCTTCATGTTGCTAAAGCTACCCCCTTATAACCTGTCTCTTCCATTAACACTTTTGTGTCTTTCAGTGTCTAGCCACTTTAGATACCTATTCTGATAAGTTGTTCTTAATGTTTACTGATGAATTAACATTTTGCTTTTCTAAGGAGGCAAATGAATTTATTTATATTATTCTTTGTCTTTTGATAGAAATTCTAAATTATATACTTTCTGAGGTAGATTTCGTTTTTAGTGTTAGCTTTAATGTTAGTCCAAATTCCTTGGATTTGAAAAGAGTTTACATATAGGAAAAACTAAATCTGTTTTTGTTTGTTGTTTTAGTCTAGCCTTTGTCTTTACATATGTGTTTTTCTTTTTAAACTCAGAGTTTGGAGTCATCCTGCATATATAGTCATGCTTTTTAAACTAATATCATTAATAAATATGTTAATAAATGCTTTTTATTTATTTATTTGGCTGCATTTGGTCTTCGTTGCTGTGTGCGGGCTTTCTCTAGTTGCAGCGAGTGGGGGTTACTCTTCGTTGTGGTGTGCAGGCTTCTCATTGCGGTGGCTTCTCTTGTTGCAGAGCACAGGCTCTAGGCTTGCAGGCTTCAGTATTTGCAGCACGTGGGCTCAGTAGTTGCGGCACACAGGCCCTAGAGCACGTGGGCTTCAGTAGTTGCGGCGCACGGGCTCAGTAGTTGCCGTACGTGGGCTCTAGAGCACAGGCTCAGCAGTTGTGGTGCACAGCCTTAGTTGCTCCGTGGCATGTGGGATCTTCCTGGACCAGGGATTGAACCCATGTCCCCTGAATTGGCAGGCGGATTCTTAACCACTGCGCCAGCAGGGTAGTCCCAGTAAATGCTTTTTAAAAAATATTTTAGTGGCTACTTAAAATTCCATCATAAATATATATAATTTGTTTAACTAGTAAGAACAGTATTTCATTATTCATATGGTTCATTATTTCAATTTTTTGGTCTTAAAATGTACTGATAAATATTTTTGTATAAAATTCTGTGCATGAAGCGCTGATTATTTCCTTAGGTTAAGTTTCTAGGAGTAGAATTACTCGGTCAAAATGTATATGTTTTTAAGCCTCCTGAAAATATTTAAAGTACAGATGTGACTAAAATTTTGTTTGCAAGTATTGATGGCATCTGATGATTATAGACTACTTAAGAACCACTGAGAAATCTTGATGTTTTTCTGTCATAACTTATAACTGTATCAGACCCCCAGTATTGTTATCTTTTATCTATGAGACAGTATCCACTGAAGAATTCAAATCCCATAATAATAAACTCCAGAGAACCATTATTTCTTTGTGGCCCTTACTGCAGTTGTTATTTTAGTTACTGATGTGATAAGTTTCTCTAACGAGACTATAAACTTCCATAAGGGCAGTAACCATGTCTGTTTTTCCTTACCAATATTATCTTCAGGGCCTGTCACAGCATAGTAGGCATTCAATAAATATTTGTTGAAGGGGGTTAAAAATATATATTGTATCACAATTGTTAGTACCAAAAATGATGTAGTAGTGTATGATTAGGATTGTTCAATTGGATTTTCAATTCAGATGCACTTAGGTTTTATTCTTAGCTCTACCACTTAGTTGCTGGCTGATCTTGGGCAAGTGCCTGGTAGAGTAAATGTTAGTACTAGTTACTGTTTTCCTGGCTGTTTTTCTAATTCCCATCTATCTCTGGTTATGAATGCCTTCAGAACAGGAATACTGTATGGATCTAGTCAGCACCAGAACCTACTATAGCACCTGACGTCATCTAAATAATTTTTGAATTGAAGTTTTGAATTTAGGATTATGAGACATGTGGCATAAGCTGTAATTAATGCCATGCTTCAACTGTACTGAACTTGTGTTCTCACAAAACTTCTTGTTCTCTCTGGTACCTGGATTTTACACACATCACTCCCTCTGCCCGGGATAGTCACACCCTCTTTTTACCTTACGAATATCTTGCTTGTCCTTCAGGACTTGGCTTAGGCTTTTCCTTCTCCTAGAAAGAATTCTGTAACATCCCTGAGCAGGTTGCATGTCTTTTCTCTAGAATAGGTTTTTTAATCTTGACACTATTGACATTTTGGGCTGGATTTTTTTTGTTTGGGCCGGGGGTGTTGTCCTGTTCATTGTAGGATGTAGGCAGCATCCCTGGATGCCTGCTATATATGCTAGTAGCATCTCCTGAAATCACGACAAACCAAAATGTCTCCAGTCGTTCCCAAACGTCCCCTCTAGGCAAAATCACTTCCAGTTGAGAACTACTCTAGAATTCTAGTTCTTAGCAAATAGTAATGTAGTTGCCAGATATTCTTAGCTGTTTTTTTTCCACTAGAATATAAGTTCTTTTGATCACAAGGACTGTGCCTTCTAAATTTTTTTATCTCCAGCATCTAGCCATTGTCTGTCATAGAGATAATCAGCGAATATTTGTCAAATGGATTGAACATAATTTAGTATTATAATGGATCCCAGATATTTACCATTGTAAACTGGGACTTGGGTTAATTATTAAATGAAGTATAAAGGATTCTGCAGGCAGTTTCACAAAAGGAAAATATATCTGATGTTTTCTATTAGTGGTTTATGCACAGGCAGACATACTATTCCTAGTGTTTGTCCTTACATTGGGTATGTTTTTTGGTTTGTCTGTCCTTCGGTTACTTTGTTAGGCCTAGCTTTTGTTTGGATATTACATGTTTTGAAGTTCAGGTCCATAATTAATAGAGAGAAATAGTGCTGTCTTGATACAGAGTGCACAGTGGTCAATGCACAGTGTTATACCCTAAAGTCTTATGGGTGGAGGGAGTAGTTTTGTTGACTATAACTCTGCTGTTCAGTAAAAGTCTTAGTAAATAATAGGCTTCTGTTGTCGAATTTTATTTTATTTTGCTTTTTGTTCTTAAATTTTTTTTACTGAAGTATAGTTGTTTACAGTGTTGTGTTAATTTCTGCTATAGAGCAATGTGATTCAGTTATATATGTGTATACATTCTTTTTTTAAAAAATATTCTTTTCCATTATGGTTTATCATAGTATATTGAATTTAGTTCTTTGTGCTATACGGTAGGACCTTGTTGTTTATCCCTGTTGTTGAATTTTATAGAGCAGTTTTTTTTAACTTTTTTACCTCTTTGTATATTTCTTTGTATGTGGGTAGATGTTAATGATATTTCTGTGATCTTGGACAGTAGCTTTTTCCAAAGGCTAAGACTTAGTAGGAGGATTTGAGGAATTAAGGTGATAATATTTTTGAATTTAGTTCTAAATTTGATAATCTTTTCTTATCACTACTTCTTATCTTTTTTGGGGGAGAAGTAGGAGGCCTTCCTGCTTCTTTGTTTTTATCAGCCCACTCCTACACCAGTACAGAGATAGATACTCATTTTATCCATCACCAAGTTCTTTCATCTCTGTGCTCAAAATAGATCTCAAATCCAATCACTTCTACCATCACCACTGCTAACTATCGCAGACTAAGCTATTTTCATTTTTTGTTTGGACTGTTGTAATAGCCTTGTTCTTGGTTCTTTTGCTTCCATTGTTATCTCTCCCCAATCAGTTCTCCACTCAACAGCCAAATGACCTTTAAAAAATGTGAGTCAGATCATGTTATATTTACCTGTATTAGAAAACTACTCTGGCTTATAATGTCAAATAATCCACCCTCTAACTGGTCTTAGTTCCTGAACTAATTTTAACTTGAAAGTAGTCATTGTGCTTCTTATCTTTTTCCAGGAGGAACAGCACAGCATGCTGGGCTCTGGATTTAAAGCTGAGCGTTTACGAGTCAATTTGAGATTAGTCATAAACCGTCTTAAACTATTGGAGAAAAAAAAAAGTGAGTTATGCATGATTGCATTGTATTTTCTTTCCCAAAATACATCACTGAATCCTAGCACCTCAATATTGGCTCTTTCAGGCTAGCACTATGAAGTCTTAAGGATCCCATATCCTTTAGGTTTTGGATACATTTCTGCTGTCCTTTGTGACTAGTTAGACTGAATCACTTTGTTGCAGGGAAAGGAACACACTCTTGCTATGGAATAGGTAACGTGACTCCATAGGTGGAAATTTCTGGCTACACAAACAATATTCTCATCTAGACGAGGTAGCAAATTCTAGACTAGATGAGATGAGACTAAATTTGCTAAAGGAGGGTGAGCTAGGATATAGTAGAAACACCCACTTTTCTGTTTTGGGGTGGATGTCTGCCTGCAGGCCAGGGCCCAGTATACTACTACTTTGTGACTGGAGTGTGATTTGTGCTTTAGCGGAACTGGCCCAGAAAGCAAGGAAAGAGATTGCTGACTATCTGGCTGCTGGGAAAGATGAACGAGCTCGAATCCGAGTGGAGCACATTATTCGAGAAGACTACCTTGTGGAGGCCATGGAGATCCTGGAGCTGTACTGTGACCTGCTGCTGGCTCGGTTTGGCCTCATCCAGTCTATGAAGTAAGCTGGTTTGTCTTTTTTTTTTTTTTTTAAGCTTCATTGAGGTATAGTTGATTTAGGAAAAAACTTCACATATTTAATGTGTACAATTTGACGAGTTTGGACATAGACATACACCTGTACACCATCATCACAGTCAAGTTAGAAAACAGTCATCACCTCCAGAAATTTCCTTGTATCCCCCTTTTTTTTTTTGATAAGAACACTTAACATGAGATCTGCCTTAAACATTTTAAAGCACTCAATACAGTATTGTTTAACTGTAGGCACAGTGTTGTTCAGCACACCTCTAGAACTTTTTCATCTTGTATAACTGTAATGAAGTAAGGTATTTTGATTTGAAGACCTAAGTCAAATCACTTCTGGAATTTGAGAAAGGAGTAGTAATACTGGTCTCTTCCTACACATAGGGCGATAGCACTAAGGGACTACCACTTCACATACCCAACAACATCCTTCCTGCTATTCACTTGAAGGCCTGATCTCAATGTAGACAACTGTTGAAAAGAAAATTTGGAATCTGAAATCAAGAGGCCTAAGTTTGAGTCTTGGCTCAACCATTTCCTGAGTTTGTGACCTTGGGCTTGTTACTTAGTTTGTGTTTCCCCCTCCAAAATAGGATGACAGAAATGGCTTGAAGCCTAGAGTTATTGTGAGAATCCAGTGATATTTGTGAAATTGCCTTAGAGGCTATCAAGTATGTGATACAGATGATGGGGTTTTGTTTGTTTGAAAGAATGTTAAATTTTATTTATTTATTTTCCCTTAATTAGGGAGTTAGATTCTGGTCTGGCTGAATCTGTGTCTACACTGATTTGGGCTGCTCCTCGTCTCCAGTCAGAAGTGGCTGAGTTGAAAATTGTGAGTACAACCAGTTTCAGTGCTGCATGTAGTTTTTCCTATTAGAAAGGTTGGTTAACATAAGTCACTTCTGCTTTTTTGACCATGTATTTTTGTACCCTTCTCATGCTGCCTTTGAAAAAGGCTTTGTAAACTTGTTTCTTCCTCCTTTTCAGGCCTTATATCATGGAACAGAACAGTGTTTTCCCAACTTGAGTAATTTTTCTAAGGGGCAAAGTTACAAATACCCCCTAGTTTTGTCTTAAATTATTTTTATTGTAACGTTATTTAAGTATATAAAAATAGAAGAGTTTTTATACAACTGTAAACCAGTAAAGTTAAAATAACATTAAGGGAACGGATGTTTTGCTTCATTGATTCATTCCACAAATATTTATTGAGCAGATGTTGTGACTTGGGTGGGTACTGAAAGCACAGTGGTGAGCAAAATATGACACCAGCCCTACTCTTATAGCTTAGAGTCTGGTAGAAGAGACAGAAAAATTCACTGAGAAATTGCCTGCCACAACGTGGATATGGTACTGACTGCTCAGGTACAAATTCAGTTGAGTTGTTTTCTCTCCTATTTTCTACGTCTTTGCTAGTTATTCACTAGGATATTGTCTCAGTCTTATCTCCCAACCTATCTTACGAGATTTCCTTGTCTTCTGTATGTTTTTATTTATTTTTTTATTTTTTAAAAATTAATTAATTAATTTATTTATTTTTGGCTGTGTTGGGTCTTCGTTTCTGTGCGAGGGCTTTCTCTAGTTGTGGCGAGCGGGGGCCACTCTTCATCGCGGTGCACGGGCCTCTCACTGTCGCGGCCTCTTTTGTTGCGGAGCACAGGCTCCAGACGCGCAGGCTCAGTAGTTGTGGCTCAGGGGCCTAGTTGCTCCGTGGCATGTGGGATCCTCCCAGACCAGGGCCCGAACCTGTGTTCCCTGCACTGGCAGGCAGACTCTCAACCACTGCGCCATCAGGGAAGCCCTGTTTTTATTTTTTGAGAGCTCTTTTTAAGTCTCTGAATATGTATTTTTTTAATAGTCTATTTTTGTTTCATGGCTACAATGTCTTCTAACTCTGAGAATATTATAGTCCCTTTTTACTTTTTCTTGTTTCTGTATTGTTTCCTTCTATCTATTTCTTAGATTTAAACTATTTTTATAATAGAGGCTTTTCTGAAAGGTTTCGTGGCCCTTGGCTGTTCATATTTAAGAGTGAGGTACTAAAAAGTGGATTGGAACCTCTTGTGTGCTTGGGTGGGCTTATTGCCAGATGCCAATTCATTGTTTGTTTTTTTCTTTTTTTCCTTCCAGTTTCATTGAGATGTAATTGACATACAGTACTGTATAAGATGTACAGTATAATGAGTTGACTTACATACATCATGAAATGATTATCACAATAATTTTAGTGAACATCCATCACCTCGTATAGATACAAAATTAAAGAAATAGAAAAATTTATTTTTGTAATGAGAACTCTTACGATTTACTCTCAGCAGTTTTCATATATAACATACAGCAGTGTTAATTATATTTGTCATGTTGTGCATTACATCTCTAGTACTTACTTACCTTACAACTGGAAATTTGTAGTACCTTTTGAGTGCTTTCATCCAATTCCCCCTTCCCTCCCACTCCCTGACTCTGGTAACCACAAATCTGATCTCCTTTTCTGTGAGTTTGTTGCATGTTTGTTTGTTTTTGAAGTGTAATTGACCTACAACATTACGTTGTTCCTGTTACACAGCATAGTGATTTTTTCTATACATTTCAAAATGATCACGATAAATCTAGTTATGATATGTCACCATACAAACACATTTCTTAGTTATTGACTGTATTCCCCACACTGTACATTTCATACTTGTGACTCATTTATTTTGCAGCTGGAACTTTGTACCACTTAATCTCCCTCACCTATTTCCTCCTCCCACCCACCTCTTGTAACCACCTGATTGTTCTCTGTATCTGTAATTCTGTTTCTGTTTTTGTTTGTTCATATGTTTTATTTTCTAGATTCCACTTATAAGTGAGATCATATGATATTTTTCTTTCTCTGACTTATTTCACTTAGCATAATGCCCTCTAGGTCTGTCCGTGTTGTTGCAAATGGCAAGATTTCGTTCTTTTTTAATGGGTAACATTCCACTGTATATATGTACTGCATTTTCATTCATCTATGGATGGGCACTTGGGTTGCTTCCGCATCTTGGTGGTTGTAAATAATGCTGCAGTGAGAATAGGTGTGCATATGTTTTTTCTAATTAGTGTTTTTGTTTTCTTTGGATAAATACCCAGGAGTGGAATTGCTGGATCAGATGTTAGTTCTGTTTTTAATCTTTTGAGGAATCTCCATACTGTTTTCCATAGTGGCTACACCAATTTACATTCCCACTAACAGTACACAAGTGTTCCTTTTTCTCCACATCATCACCAGCACTTGTTATTTGTGGTCTTTTCTTTATGATAGCCATTCTGACAGGTGTGAGGGGATATCTCATTGTGGTTTTGATTTGCAGTTCCTTAATTAGTGATATTGAGCATCTACCTTTTCATGTGCCTGTTGGCCATCTGTTTGTCGTCTTTGGAAAAATGTCTGTTCAGCTCTTCTGCCAGTTTTCTAATTGGATTGTTTCTTGGTGTTGAGTTGTATGAGTTTTTTGTATATTTTGGATATTGACCCCTTATCAGATATAGTGTTTGCAAATATCTTCCCCCATTCAGTAGGTGGCCTTTTCATTTTGTTGGTAGTTTCCTTCACTGTACAAAAGCTTTTTAGTTGGATGTAGTCCCATTTGTTTATTGTTGCTTTTGTTTCCCATGCCTGAGACATACCCAAAAGAGTATTACTAAGACCAGTGTCAAAAGAGTGTACTGCCTATATTTTTTCCTAGAAGTCTTATGGTTTCATATCTTACGTTTAAGTCTTTAATCCGTTTTGAATTTATTTTTGTGTATGTGTTGAGAGAGTAGTCCAGTTTTCCCAACACCATTTATTGAAGAGGCTATCTTTTCCCCATTGTATATTCTTGCCTCCTTTGTTGTAGTATAATTGCCCATATAACTATGGGTTCATTTTTGGGCTCTCTATTCTGTTTCATTGACTTGTCTGTTTTTGTGCCAGTACCATACTGTTTTGATGACTGCAGCTTTTTTAGTATAGCTTGAAATCAGGGAGCGTGATACCTCCAGCACCAACTCATTGTTGAATGATCTGACTAAGCCCTTTCTTGAGGGAACTCCAGACTGTCAGGAACTAGTTTTCTTTCCTTGGATTGGTCATTTTCCTCAGAGAGGAGTTCTGTCTTCTACCTGGAAGGTATAAGCTGGCTGCATTTTTGAGAGCACAGGGAGAAGGAAGCCAAAGGTATCATTCCTCTCTTAGAGAAGATTTACACTTAATTCTCTTGTTGCCAGTATCTCTGCTCTCTGCTGTGCATGGAGCCCAGAGTTCCTTTAGTTTAACCTCCCCAGAGAGTAAGCCTCCTGTATTCTGATAGGGTAGGGAGGGTGGTTATACAGTTTTGTGGGTAGGGGAATGGGAGAGTAGAGGCAACTGCTTCTACTTTTAATGTAAATCTTGTTTATAGTCTCTCTTATACTCTTCCTTTATATCAAGATTAATTCCAGACGAAACAAAGATTTACATGTTTTTAAAAATAATGAAACCTTAAAGAAACAAGAAAGTTAGGCATTAAAAAAAATAATCTCATAGTGGAAAAGGCATAAACATGCCACAAAACCTAAAAGCCATAAACAAAGAGTGATAATATAAGTAAAAATTAAAGATTTCTGCATAGTATAAAGCAAAACAAAAACCACTGTTAAAAGACAAATAACAAACTTATAAGTACCCAGTACCCCTGAAAGTCTACCTAACACTGAGTGCCCCCTCACTGAACTTCCAGGTGTTGGGACCACTCTGGTCCAATAGCACTGTCATCTCCTGCCTGTACTATTGTAGTAACTTCTTGAAAGTTTTTTCTACGTCTACTTTGGCTTCCTTTAGTCTGTTCACCATTCCATCAGAACAACTAAGGGTTCTGTTCAAAACACTGATCTGATCCTGTCACTACTCCTTGCTTTAAAGTCCTTTAGTGGTTTCCTGTTGTTCTTGTGATAGAAACAAAACTAATAAAGCCTACACAGCCCTGCACTGTCTGGCCCCCATCTGCCTTTCTTCATTTCCTACCACACTCTTCCTTTGGGCTCTGCACAAGAGGCTCACTGATTTTATTTTGGCTTGAGGATTGGCCCTGTTTTTCCAGCAGAGGCCTTTGCACATGCTGTTTTCTTTTCCTGGAATGTTCTTCCTTCCCTCCATGTTTAGTTAACTCCTGATCATCCTTTACATCTCAGTGAAGCATCACTTTATCTGACTTTTCTGATCAGGTCTGATTTTACTGTTGTAAGCAGATAGTTTAGTGTACTTTTCCTTTCCCCTTATCACAGCTGCATTTGTACCTTTATCTTTGTGATTATTTGAGTAATGATTATTTTTACCCAGAGACTGTAAGATTCTATAAGAGTAGGAACAATGTCTGTTTTTGTTCATCATTTGTAGTGTATAACATAATGCTTACAATAGTTTGGCACATAGTTGCAGCTCAGTGGATGGCTGGATAAACAAACAACTAAATGAATTAATATGTATCCCTTCAGGCTTTACAGACCTAGTCTTTTGGAAATCCTGCTTACTGTTAATAGGAGGAAGCTTGAAGCCCTCTGTAGGAGTGGTTTCCATTTTTATTTACTGTTCTTTTTCTCTGTAGGTTGCTGATCAACTCTGTGCCAAGTATAGCAAGGAATATGGCAAGTTATGTAGGACCAACCAGATTGGAACTGTGAATGACCGGGTAATGAACATAATTGTTAAACATGAAGCAATGGGTGGGGTGGGGGCAGGTTATTTTTATTGCCTGCAGTGAGTCTAGTGGGCACCACTGTAATGTAGGGTTAATCTGGGATTGCACATTTCATAGTAAGAGAGAGAAGAACGCTGTCTGGCAGTGCAGTCAGCTCCTTACCCCTGTCCTACACTTCCGATTGTGAAGCTTTCCGTCATCCTGTGTCATTCCTGATTTTGTATCCTATCCTTTGTGCCACTTGTGATTTATGCAGGTAGAAGTGAGGTGGGGAGAAGGGTAGATGATTTCAAATGTGGAAGGCAGCAATATCAGTCTTTGAGGCATATGTAACCAGAGAATGTGAGAGATACATGGGTCTTGTGCTTTGTGATTGAAAAAAGTAATTTAACTGGTTGGAGCTTCCTTTTTTCCTCTCAATTTGAAATGTGAGGAACAAAGTTTAAAATTGATACAGGTTAGGCTTAGGCTGGTTGATGCATATGCATCTTAACCCTGGATCTTTTACTTACAGCTAATGCACAAACTGAGTGTGGAGGCCCCACCCAAAATCCTGGTGGAGAGATACCTGATTGAAATTGCCAAGAACTACAATGTGCCCTATGAGCCTGACTCTGTGGTCATGGTACGTTTAGAGTCTTTTAGAATACAAAGGAAAATGAGTCTCTCGATACCACTGTTTTTGAAAAATAACCATTTTCTTTGCACTCAAGTTTGCATGTGGGAGTTTAAGCCTTTGTCCAGTTAATGCCTCTGGGGTAACAATAAATATGCCTGCATCTCTCAGAGTATTTAGGGATCAGATGAGATGAATGACTGAAAACACTTCGAAAAGGTACAAACTTTGATACAAATATAAAGTGGCATTATTGCTACTTTTCAGTGAAGTTCAAGGAATTGAGAGGCCCCTATGGGTAGCAAGAAAAGCCCCAAGACCCAGAACAGATCCTGAAACATCTGTTGTGTGCCTGCCATGTGCCCCAGAAAGTTGAGAATACAGAAAATATATAAACAAGGTCCCTGTCCTAAGGAGGCTTACAGTGAAAGAAGGGCAGATACGCAAATAGTAAATCAGCAGTTAATGTTGACCGGGTATAGTATATGTTTTGGTGTGCTGCTCAGACAACCCTCCCCCTGCCTGAAATACTCAGACACTTCAGGACAGAAGCATTTATTCCACCAGCTTTTTTTTTTTTTTTTAATTTATTTTTGGCTGCATTGGGTCTTCGTTGCGGTACGTGGGCTTCTCATTGCAGTGGCGGAGCATGGGCTCTAGGTGCACGGGCTTTAGTAGTTGTGGCGCGCAGGCTTAGTTGCTCCGCGGCATGTGGGATCTTCCTGGACCAGGGCTTGAACCCGTGTCCCCTGCCCTGGCAGGCAGATTCTTAACCACTGCGCCACCAGGGAAGCCCCTCTCTCACCTCTTGAGAGTATTGATGACTGGTGGCTCACGCAGCTGAGTGTCCCTCCAGCAATGGCCCTCAGAGGAGAGCTTCCTTACCCAGGGTCTTTCCTGGGGGCAGCTTGTATTTGGTAACTGGTCACTGCAGGGGATTAAAGACTCTGCCCCTTTGTCCCCAGTTGGGAGCACCTGCTGTAGGCCCATCCTAGCTCCAGAACTCCCTGGGGGATTAGCTGACCCCCCCCCCCCCCCCTTTTGTTGTGAATGCACGGCAGCCCACCGTTTTCCTTTCCCCAGTCCTGCTTCCTTCATGTCCCCACAGGTGTCTATCCCAAGAGACCTCTCCAGTAAACTTCCATCACGCTAATCTCCATCTCAGAGTCAGCTTCCTGGGGAACCTAGCTGGTGACAGGGCCTAATGATATGGGTTTCTCTCTTTTTCTTAGGCAGAAGCTCCTCCTGGAGTAGATACAGATCTTATTGATGTTGGATTCACAGATGATGTGAAGAAAGGGGGCCCTGGAAGAGGAGGTGGGGGCGGATTCACAGCACCAGCTGGTGGACCTGATGGAACAGTGCCAATGCCCATGCCCATGCCTATGCCATCTCCAAACACTCCTTTCTCATACCCTCTTCCAAAGGGACCAGTAAGTACACATACAAATAAATATGGATATAAGCTCTAGAAAATGTTACAGAAGATGACAAGTTGGCTCTGTGAATACACTCAGGAATTGTAGGTTATCAAGAGGATTTAGCAGTAAGAATATTTGGTATTAGTTTATTGATCATATTGTGGAAAAAATAGCATTGGGATTTGGAGAAAGTCTTTTGGTTCACCTGTAGGTAATGAAGTGGGAAAATCTAGAGAGATGGTACTAGAAAAACTCTTCATGTAGGTTTCTTGAACCTTTGGGACTTGTAGGTATACTAGTAGCTTTTTCCAAAAACGAATAACCAATACTTACTACCAGGTCTACCTCCTTTGTAGACAAGAAGATGACAGTCATTGCTAGTAAGAAAGTCTGGGGCCTTCCCTGGCGGTCCAGTGGTTAAGAGTCCATGCCTCCACTGCATGGGGCGTGGGTTCGATCCCTGGTCGGGGAACTAAGATCCCACGTGCTGTGCAGTGCAGTCGTCTCCTCTCCCCCCAAAAAGAAAGTCTGGTAAGAAGCTTCCCTTGTAGACACTGAGGCAATTTAGTAATTTGAAGAATAGCCTTTGGGTACAGATCTTTAAAAATCTAGATTCCTCCTGATCACATGTGGTCCTTTTAGGCACCTTTTTTTCTTTTGGGGCTCTTGAATACATGTATTAAATATATATCTTGAATATATATATATGTATTCAATGTGAATATATTCACATCGAGAAAATAGTTGTATACACACACATATTTATTTCTCCCTTCCCATTTACACACTTCAGAAATTGCAGATCAGGGGCAATGTCTCTGATGTTGCCTTTCTCCTCTTGCAGTCGGATTTCAATGGATTGCCAATGGGAAATTATCAGGCCTTTCCCAATATTCATCCACCTCAGATACCAGCAACTCCCCCGTCGTATGAATCTGTAAGTGCCTGAGCCTCTTTTATAAGCAGCAGGAGAGTGAATCCCATGAAGAGAGAGCAAAATAATGGCCACAGGGAAGGCAAAGTTTTGATCACTCCTAGTACTGGCATTGCTCTATGCTTTGGATTCTTATGTTGCTTTAATATTACCCTGGAAACGGGGGGTGGTGGTGGTGGTGGTGGTGGTGGTGGTGGTGGTGGTGGTGGTGGTGGTGGTGGTGGTGGTGGTGGTGGTGGTGGTGGTGGTGGTGGTGGTGGTGGTGGTGGCGGCGGTGGCGGCAGCATCCTTGGTGGCAATGCTTTGTCTGCAGTTAAGAAATGCAGGAAGGAGCTGCAGATCCTGGAAAGTTCTGGTAGGGCACTTGATCAGACTTTTTTTTAGACTAGGCAGAGAATCATATTGAGCTGGTACAGTCTTGGTGCCAGAATATAATAATTAAAATACCAGTTTTATAAATTCTCAACACTGTGTAAAGGAATAAGAACCAGATTTTTGTCTTAAACAGATAAGTGTCTAGTAAATTTCAGCCTGTAGCATTAATTTTATATTTTAGTCTTAAAGCTTGCTATTATTGCTAATATGGTAATGATGCCTTGAACTGTAGGTGGTTGTTAACAGTTTTGGTTCAGAATTAGATGACTTTTCTGCCAGCCTTGTTTCCTCATCTAGGGAGATGGCCCTGTTCCTGAGCTTGCTTAGTGTTCTTTCCTTTGGTTTTTACATTGGGCCTGAATTTTTATGTTTTGGTTTTGCACGCATTGAAGCATTGCCCACAACTGTTTCTAGGGATGAGGTAGAAGATCTTCGTTAGTATTTGAGGACTTGGTTCTTGAAGATGAATGCGGTGGTTTAGAATGCTTTCTCTCTGCCTGGAAGGTGAAGGTATCAGATTAAAGAGAGATGTTATGGTGTGGTAAGAATTTTCTTTTCCTCTGCTTGGCAGTTATGAGTTCAACATGGTATCTCTCTGGTTGGAAGAAGATCAGGAAAGCAGTACAGGGGGCGGAGGGGCAGTTTCTTTGGAGCAGTTTCTGTTGCTTTTGCGACACACATGGGCTTATACCATTACTTTCACCAGTGATGCCATTGCTTTCTCCTCTGGTCATGTGATCTTTGTGTTTCAGGTTGATGACATTAATGCTGATAAGAATGTCTCTTCTGCACAGATCGTTGGTGAGTTAGAAACCCTCTTGAGAGTTTCTCAGTACTGAACCCTTCGCTGTTTTCTCATCACTGTTCCTCCCTCAGATTGTTTTTATGCTTGTGGCATTCTACCCACATGCCCCGTTCTCTCCCCAAAGGCAGTATGCTGGAAACAGAACTCAGGATTTCCCGCTTCCAAAAAGAAAAGATCTTTCCTGGCTCCAAAGAATCTCCCAAGTTCCCTGTTTCTGTTAGTGGTATCATTATTCCCTTTCACCTTGTAGTTTTCAGTCATCCTCAAGTTCTGTATGTTCCTGCCGCTTCCACTTCCACTGTGCCTGGAAATACCAAAATTTTTTTAAAATTTGGGCATTAAAGAGGGGGAAACAGGCATAAATCATAAGTGTATAGCTCAGTGACTTTTCACAAAGCAAGCATGCTCATGTAGCCATTCACTGAAAACTTAAAACACTACCAGCACTCCAGAAACCCAGAGGGGAATATTTTTTAAAATTGGGACAGTTTCATTGAGGTATAATTTACATACAAAAAATACACAGAAGTGTATATTGTGATGAGTTTTGATGTGTATCTCCACACACATACATTATGTAACCGCCACCTCAGTAAAGATTCAAAACATTTCTGTCACGCCAGAAAGTTACCTTGTGTTCCTTTCTAGTCAGTTCCATCCTAGAGGCAAGCACTGTTCTTATTTTCTAAAACTATGGTTTAGGTTGCCTATTCTAGAACTTAGATATAAATGGAAACATACAGTAAGTAGGTAGAGAGGGCGATGATTTTAACTTGTAAGATATAAAACGGAAGACGGAGGACTAGAAATACAGATCACATTCTATTACATCAAATGGTATGGATGTTAACATTCCATAGAAAATTTTTTTCCCATAAGCCTTAAAGAGTAGCTCATCCCAGTAGAATTCTAGTAGCATTCCTTGGACTTTCCTGTTCTGGGAGTAGACCTTTGTGAAAGGGGACAGTCTGTTTAAATGAATGCTCTGTACCTAAGCCCCATGCACCACACTTTGACTTTCCCTTAAACTTTTTTCTCACTGTAGGAAAGTAAAACATATATTCAACCATAATTAGAAAATGTAGCTGTTAATTGTCCTGAAAATTTTTATTGACCTTTAGAATTAAATAATAATTATTTTTTAAAAAACAATGTTTTCTCCAGTATTTTATTTTATTGTTTCTGCCAGGGGGGATTGTGGGGTTTGAAGATCTGAGCCACTGGCGTTTTTAACACTGTGCTCCTTACTCTAATTTAATTAGGTCCTGGACCCAGGCCAGAAGCTTCTGCAAAGCCCTCTTCCAGACCCATGGATACCTATGACAACTTTGTACTGCCAGAATTGCCATCTGTGCCAGACACACTACCAACTGCATCTGCTGGTGCCAACACCTCAGCCTCTGAAGACATTGACTTTGATGATCTTTCCCGGAGATTTGAAGAGTTGAAAAAGAAAACATAGGCTTCCTAAACCAGGCAAGGTCCAAGTTCTGGGAATTGAGACTGAGCAGTTTCTCCTTGTAACAAAGAATCTCCATGAAATTCTGCTTCATCTGTTAACCATCACTGAGTACACTCTTCCTCTGGGCTCTCTTCCTGCTCTGACACACTCTGCTGCTTTCCGGTTCTCCACTGCTCCTGAGAGACTAACAACTGGAGATTGTGAGGTTGGAGCAGCTGGCTTCTGGCAGCCTTGCTTGTCCGTTTCCTGTCAGTGTGATCCCATTTCTCTCCTTCCTGTCCCACCATCCCTCCACAGGGGAGTGCGAAGGGGAGAGCTGTCAACGATGGCCGGATGGTGGAGGAGAGTACTTCATGAAGTGTCTCAGCTCTGTGCTGAGGTTCTAGACTTAGAAACAAACCCCTCCGTACAGAGGGATTGGTGGTGAGTGAGATTCAAGGCCAAGTTGTGTATTTTCTCACTCTAATAAGAATGGGAGAGAGAGAAAATGGCTCAGGAAGCCATTGTAACAATTCTTAGAAGCTGGGTCTTCTCATTGACAGATACACTACTCCTTGCTGCAGGGCACTGTTCCACCTGGATCCAGTTGCAAACTTTGGAAAGTTGAAGGCCTCTTAGTTCTACTGGATTCTCAGGGAGCCCTCTGTGGCCTTTTGCTTTATTTTGAGTGCTGTGTTTCCCTTTTAATAGAGGGCAGCACTGTATATAAATTCCTGTTTTTCCCCATGGCATGTTCTGTTGGGTTGCATTACTGGCCACATACTGGGCAGAAGTCACCATTCAAGGCTAAGGTGGGCTTCCAGTAGCCTTAATAGAAATATTCAAGTCTCTGGAGTAGTGAGCTGGAAAGCCTACAGGTGAAGAGGGGTTCCTGTTTTCATTTGAAAACGTTATGATCAAGAGAACCTTTAAAAACTTATCTCAGATAAATTTTTGGTGCCCGTGTGGCTGTAGGTGTTTTGCTCCTTCCCTTGACGGATGAGACTCTTACTGTTTTGCCCCCTAGCTAAGGCCGTCCTTCCCCACAAGGATGGCTTTGGGATCGAAAGATACGACTTCGGCTTCTGTGTGGTGTATCTGTACACACTTGTTTCAAGCAACTTTAATGTTTTTGATTGATTTGTATGTCATGGCTCAGTAGCTGCTAATAAAGTTAAAAATTCTGTGCCCCGCTTTCTCCATTGTTTTGGTCAAATGACGAGGGGCAAGATTTTAGTGACAAGTATTTAAGCAAGTGACCCATACTGGGCACAAGCCAGACCTTATTGGCTCCCTGGGGAGTAAGGGGCCCATTTCGATCTCAGTATTTAAGCCCAGATAGTTACCTGTGAGTTGGCTTGGTTACTTCTCTGTGACAGGGCTCCCCCTTAGCCACATCTCATGCTTGTATCTTCAATTAAAGTTGCAGTGAGCTTACTTCTGACTCATATTTCCCACAGTCCTCCTGGAACATGAATGATGTTATGTGGTGTTTGTTTGGCAGCAGAGCTGGTTTATCCTGCACCACTCCTGCAGTGTTAACCCTCTGATAGTGCCAAGTTCCATAAACAGAAGAATCTGCAGCCAAGGGGATTTTGATTCTTCACTGACTAACAAAATTAACTATGTATATTATAAACATCTATAATTTTCTAAAGTACACCACGCAACGATCAGTGTTAATATACTAAGAAGTAATAAGCCAAGTGAGGAGGTAACAGGATTAATTTCTTGAAACTTCATTTGTCAGTGGCCATTGCTGTTAGAGCTGTTCGCTTACTTACATGTGTTCTGGTGCTGCTGTTTTCCTGACAAACTTGAGAGCTTCAGTAGCAGCATATCCACCAGTGCAGCTTCTTTCTGAGTCTGTTGGAAGACAAAGAGAGAAAAGCAAGGAAATCGAAATTGCTGCTAATGGTGGAGGAAAAAAGTACCAAAGATATATTTTTTAAAAAGTAGATACAAAGTGTAAAGATACTGTTTCCTTTAATGGTTTACTGTCAGGCCTTGGAGTGTTTCTGCTACTTAACAGTGGAGGGCCAGCTATTTATAGGACAGTGGATGTAGAACATAATGTACTTTTGGTAAATTGGGTTTCCTAGGAAAATGGTTGGCAGAGCTGTGGAGACTAATAAAGGGAGTATGCTGATACTGTGCGTTACGTCAGTCTGTAATCTTAAGAGCAGCTAAAATTGAGCTTTTCCAGTGATAAAATCACGATACGGTTTATATTTCAGTTACTGAGTCAGAGTTACTTACCTTAAAGGACTTTCTTTCTTTACCAAAGGCCATTAAAATGGCAGAAACAAAAAGGTTAATGATCACGAGTACCATCAAAACGACACTGGTGAGGAGGGTAAGAAAGGAGCCCAGGACTGGGTTTAAAGCAATAACCTGGAAGGACAATAGGACACTTCGAGTTTAAACACTGACAGTTTAATATCTACTTTAAAAATGTAAGATATATGCTAACATTTGGGATATATTCACATAAGGAAACACTTATGTCTGGTGGAAACTAGAAAAACAAAAATATTAAAAAGGAAAATACTTTTGAGTGGACAGAAAAGCAACAGTGACTGACTCTAAGAGTGTAAATAATTGTGCCTTCAGGGCTTTCACAAGAAGAAAACAGGTGAGTTGTAATGGAATTATAAGTGACTCAAAGCCCTTGTGAGTTCTTGGCAATTCCAGAAAATATTTCTAAACATGGAAGCTTCAAGGAATAGCAAAAGTGTGTTGATAGAATACATAGATACCAGCAATGATAATGAAAACTGTCTCTGCCATTCCAAGCACTTTCTACTCTGAACTTCGGACCATTCCAATACAGTTTAAAAGGTTAGCCATAGAAAACTGGCTTTTAATGCTTTTTTTTAGATTTTTTTTTAATCGTTATCTTTAAAAGTGTAATTACTGAGTTTTGCCATTCTTACCTTTTCAGCACAAAGAGATCTTTCTCAAATGTAGGGCTTACTAGAATGGTTTCCAGTAAAATTTGGTTTCCAAATTCTTTAATTTAGGTGTTCCTTTTAAAAATGATTATTTTCCTTTGGTATTGGCTCATTCATTATTGCCACTGGGCACTGTTTTAAAAAAAAAACACCCAAAACTTAGAGGATGAATACTTGCAATAAATACTATTGTGATGGAAATCTCTGTGACAGAGATATTGTAATGGCTGCCAGCTTATATCTACTTATTTTAAAAGAGCTTAATCATAACTCCAGGTCAACCAAACAGTTTGGGCAAACGCTGAGTTTGTGATGCAAGACTCTTCCCAGTAAGTATACTCCATTTTCCCTTTTAAGTCAAAAAGTAGCTTTTAGCAAAAGTTTATTATGATTGTTACTTCTTTAAGAGCTTTAGTATATAAAGTGTTCCAGGGGTGAGGACTTCATTCCCTAGTGATTGGGGCTGGAACCACAACAAAACATCCCACCCAAAATAGCAGTTATGTTAATCTTTCTTAGATTTTAGGAAGGTGGTGGTAACTTTGCACGTTAGAAACTATGTTAATTTACCCATTTTAATTAGTAACCTTTGATTTCTAGAGTATCAGAATGATGAGCTTTGATGAAAATCTTGCCAGTTTCACTAACTTGAATTGCAGTTTTTTTCTTATCAAATCTATATATGCTAGTGTTTGGGACCCAAAACCTCACCTCAGTTTCCTACTTTATTTTTTATGTTGAACAGAAAGGGATTTGTGTAGGTAGTTCCTGGGAGAAAATAACAGCCTCTCTGAAATTACTATTTATAAACAGAAATAACTGCAGTTCTTTCTGGAATTGTACCTCCCTAATTTTTCTTTTTTAAGCCACTTCCAATTGTACCCTTCAAAGGGCCGTTGAGAAAGCAGCAGAAATCATGTTAATCTGGCCAGGTATGAGAACCCAAGTTCAGGCCCAGTGTCTTTGGCAGTAAGATTAAGGATAGAAGTGAGAAAGGTGCGACTATATGTGCTTAGGAAAGGAAGGATTTCTGAAGGTAACAGCCACTCAAAAGCTATACAGTATCTATAGGTAATACCATAAAATAATGGCAAAGGAACTAAGTTTCTCCCTTTTCCAGTATGCAGTGGGGCTGCTTTTATAAGCAATTCTCCTCTTGTTTGATATATTAAACCAAATAGAATTCTGCAGGGAAACGAGGAAGAGGGTTTTTACCTCTTTGTGATGAGAGATTCCCATCAGGAGACCAACAACAGTCACTGCTGAACTGAGAAAAGTTTGGTAGTCAGAGATGCTCCATCCAAACAGCAGGTTAAACTGAAAGAGAGAACAGTCAGATGGGGGTGGAGAGCAGTAGAGGGGACTGCACTTCTTTGGGTCCTGAGGTGCTTGATAATGGTGAGGTCAAGGTAGAACCAATGGAATGGAATTAAGGAAGTTCCTTAGTGGCCATTCAAATTGCTATGCCTAAAAACTACACAGAATTCTTCTGTAATTACAGTGTTTTCATATAAATTTGACTTTCATATAGTTCATCCTGTGAACTAAATGTTATCCCCATTTTAGAGATGAAACAAATGTCTTGAGTTTATCATACTGCTAGTTAAGTATGGACCTACACAACTAAAACCAGCTCCACTGTCTTCTCCAAAACTCTGTGCCAACTTGAACTGATGGTTTTCCATTTAGTGACCTTTTCTAAGGGAGGCAATGTAATTCCAAGACTACAGCACTTAGGAAAAGACAGATGCTAGACGCAGCAAAAGCAGTTCTAAGAGGGAAGTTTATAGCAATAAATGCTTATATTAAGAAAAAAGATCTCAAAGAACCTAGCTTTACTTCTCAAGGAACTAATAAAAAAAGAACTGAGCCTAAAGTTACAAGAAGAAATGAAATAATAAAGATTAGAGCAGAAATAGAGACTAGAAAGACAATAGAAAAAAAAGTTAGCTTATTTGAACAATAAAAGTGACAAGCCTTTAGCTAGACTAACCAAGAAAAAAGGATTCTAATAAATAAAATTATATAAACGAAAGAGGAGACATTACAACTGATATCACAAAAATACAAAGGATCATAAGAGACTACTAGGAATAATTACATGCCAACAAACTGGATAACCTAGAAAAAATGGATAAATTCCTAGAAACATACAACTGAATAATGAATAAACAGAAAACCTGAACATATGAAGTATAAGTAAGGAGACTGAAGCAGTAATCAAAAACCTCTCAACAAAGAAAAGCCCAGGGCCAGATAGCTTCATGGGTGAATTCTATCAAACATTTAAACGTTTAAATTCTCAGACTTCCTTGGTGGTCCAGTGGTTAGGACTCTGTATTTCCACTGCAGGGGGGTGTGGGTTCGATCCCTGGTCAGGAAACTAAGATCCCATGTAAGTCAATAAATGTGATACACCATATTAAAAGAATGAAGGATTAAAAACATATCTCAACAGATGCAGAAAGAGCATTCAACAAAATTTAACAACCTTTCACGATAAAAACTCTCAACAAATTAGGCAAGAAGGAATGTACCTCAACATAATAAAGGCCATATATGTCAAGCTCACAGCTAACATCATAATTGTGAAAAGCTAAAAGCTCTTCCTCTAAGATAAGGAACAAGACAAGGATGCCAACTCTCACCATGTCTATTCAACACAGTACTGGAAGTCCTAGCCAGAGAAGTCAGGTAAGGAAAATAAATAAAAGGCATCCAAATAAGAAAGGAGGAAGTAAAACTGTTTTTGCAGATGACATGGTCTTATATATAGAAACCCTAAAGACTCCACCAAAAACCTGTTAAAAAAATGAATTCAGTAACGCTACAGAATAAAAAATCAAAATACAAAAATCAGTTGCATTTTGTTACACTAACAACTAGCTGAAAAAGAAATTAAGAAAACAATCTCATTTACAATAACATCAAAAAGAATAATACACTTAGGAATAAATTTAACCGAGGTGAAAAATCTGTCCAATGAAAACTATAAGAGATTGATGAAAGATATGAAAGACAAAAGTAAATGGGAAGACTTCCCACATTCATGGATTGGAAGAGTTAATGTTGTTAAAATGTCCATACTACACAAAGTGATCTACAGATTCAATGCAATCTCTATCAAAATTCCAGTGGCATTTTCCCCAGAAATAGAGAAAACAATCCTAAAATTTGTATGGAACCACAAAAATACCGTGAATAGCCAAAATAATCTTGAGAAAGATGAACAAAGCTGGAAGCATCACACTTCCTGATTTCAAACTATATTGCAAAACTATAGTAATCAAAATACTATGGTATTGGGATAAAAACAGATACATAGAACAATGGAACTAACTGAATAGAGAGCCCAGAATTAAACCCACACCCATAGATTCGGCCAACTAATCTATGGCAAGGGTGCCAAGAATACACAATGGGGCTAGTCTCTTCAACAAGTAATGCTAGGAAAACTGGATTTCCACATGCAAAAGAATGCAATTGGACACTTTTATTCTGCCATATTCAAAAAATCAACTCCAAATGGATTAACAACTTAAACCTTAGACCTGAAACTGCAAAATTCCTATGAGAAAACAGAAAAAGCTTCTTGACACTGGTCTTGGCAATTTTTTGGATATGACACTAAATGCACAGGCAACAAAAGCTAAAACAAGTGGGACTACATCTAACTAAAAAGTTTCTGCACAGCAAAGGAAACAATAAACAAAATGAAAAGGCAACCTATGAAATGGGAGAAAATACTTGCAAACTATATATCTGATACGGGGTTAAAATCCAAAATCCATAAAGAACTCATACAACTCAATACCAAAAAAAAAAAAAAAAATCAACCTGATTAAAAAATGGGCAAAGGACCTGAATGCACATTTTTCTAAAGAAATACAAATGAACAACAGGTGTATGTAAAAATCACTAATCGTCAAGGAAATAACAAACCAAAACTGTGATGTGATATCACCTCACGACTGTGAGGATGGTTATTATCAAGAAGACAAGAAATAACAAATGTTGGTGAGGTTTTGGAGAAAGGAGCCCTGTTGGTGGGAATGTAAACTGGTACAGCCATTATGGAAAACAGCATGGAGGTTCCTCAAAAAATTAAAAATAGAACTACTAGATGATCCAGTAATCCTACTACTGGCTATATATTGAAAGGAAATGAAATCAGCATCTTGAAGAGATATCTGCACTCCCATGTTCATAGCAGGATTATTCACAAAAGTGAAGATATGAAATAAGCCAAACAAAGAAACATGTATGATCTCTTATAAGTGCAATTTTAAAAAGTCGAACTTACAGAACCAGAGGGTAGAATGGTGGTTACCAGGGGCTGGGGTGGGGAGGGGGATGGGTGGATGTCAGTCAGAGTATACAAACTTTTAGTTTTAAAAATCAGTAAGTCCTGGAGATCTAATGTATAGCATGATTATAGTTTATAGATTATAGTTAATAGTAATATATTGTATACTTGAAATTTACTTAGAGAATAAGTTCTTATCACACTAAAAACAAAACATGTAACCATGTGAGGTGATGGATATGTTAGTTTGATTGTGTAAACATTTCACAATGTATTCATATATCAAAACATCACGTTGCACCTTAAATATATACAATTTTAATTTCTCCACTGTACCTCAATAAAGCTGGGGAGAAAAGAGAATCAACCTAAAAACTATTATTTAACAAAAAAATTCAGCAAGCTGGCTGGGTACTAGATATAATAAAATCAATAGCCTTCATATATTCAAACAATATTTACTTAGAAACTATAGTGAAATAAAATCTCATTCACAATAGACCACAAAAGATAAACCTAACAAGAGATGTGCAAGAATTATATGAAGAGAATTTAATATTACTGAGGGATACAAATGCAGATGAGAATAGAAAAAGCATACCACACTCCCAGATAGAACATCATAAGCTACCAATTCCCTAAATTAATTTTTATAAATCCTTATTTTGTTTCTGTATAAATGTCTAAATCTCTACAACTGAACAAGCTCTTAATACATACAAAGCTCCCATTTATCAAAACAAGCAAACAAAACCAAGCAGCCCAATGAAAAATGGGCAAAAATTATAGAATGACATTCATTCATTCTTTCTCTCACATACACCAGGTCCTGTTCTAGGTGCTGGGAACACAGCAGTGGGCAAGAGTCCCTGTCCACAGAGCATTCACATTTGAGGAGGGAGGGAGACAGGCAATAACCAAACAATATTCAGGTAATAATAGTGCTATGAAGAAAAACTGAGCCGCGGAGCAACTAAGCCCGCGTGCTACAACTACTGAAGCCTGCGCGCCCAGAGCCCGTGCTCCAGCAACAAGAGAAGCCACCACAATGAGAAGCCCGCACACCACAACGAAGAGTAGCCCCTGCTCGCCGCAACTAGAGAAAGCCCACGCACGGCAACGAAGACCCAATGCAGCCAAAAATGAATAAATAAATTTTAAAAAATTAATTAAAAAAAAAAACTGAGTAGGAAGAAGGGCTAGAGAGTGTTCTGTGAGGAGGGAGCAGTGCTATTTATTTACAGGATGATTAGAGGTTTCTCAGAGGAGGTGGCTTATGAGAGAGACCCTAATAAAGTTTGGAGCTCCCAATGCAAACGTCAGTCAGGGCAACAGCAAGTTCCAAGGCCAAGGCAAGAGCATGTGCATCGTGTTTAAGGAGAGCACAGAAGCTTGTGTGGCTGAATTAGAGCGAATGAGGGTCAGAATGAGGGTAGGAGAAGTAACAGATGTAGCTATAGGTCTGGACAGGGAAGGCCCTAGAGTAAGCTTTAGAAAGGGATTGGGCTTTTATTTTAAGTGTGATGGAATCCATTGGGAGGTTTTGAACAGGGACAAAACACATTTATGTTGTAAAAAAAATAATATGGGGAAGATGGAATGAAGAAGGGCAAGAGCAGAGGCAAGTTTTGTCCATATGAGAGGTGAAAAATTGTTCCTTATTTTAAACTTGTATTTTCTCATGAGTGCAGTTGCAAACCTTTTGTATATTTCAGAGTTACCTGTATTGTATGAAAACACCAATGTTCACTGAACTGTTGGCGATGTGGGCAGATCTAATAATACATTGCTCATGGGAACATTAATTGGTACAATTGAGGAGAACAATTTGGCAATATCTTTCTAAATGAAAAATGGATATACATTTTTAGCAAGTCTTTTCAAGGTACTTATCTTACAGATATATTTGCACATGAGTGAAATTACATATGTAAAAGGGTATAAATGGTAGTATTATTGTTAACAGTAGAAGAGTGGAAACAATCTAAATGTCTATTAATAGGGAACTGGTTATATAACTTATGGTACATCCACGCAATGGCATACTATATAGTAAATGAGTAAAACATAAAAAGGGACAGCTTTATATATGCCGATGGAACAATCTCCAGGCAAATTAAGGGTAAAAGGCAAAAAGGCATGACAATGTTTATAGTATGCTGCTGTTTATCATCAAATGTATTTGCAAATGTATAGATTACCTCTGAAATAATTTACAAGAATACCTTGGAGATACTATGGGTTCGGTTCTAGACCACTGCAATAAGTCAAGTCACATGAATTTTTTGGTTTCCCAGTGCATATAAAAGTTATGTTTAGGGAATTCCCTGGTGGTCCAGTGGTTAGGACTTGGAGCTTTCACTGCTGGGGCCTGGGTTCAATCCCTGGTTGGGGAACTAAGATCCTGCAGGCCGTGCGGTGTGGCCAAAAAAAAAAAGTTATGTTTACATTGTATTATAGTCTATTAAGTGTACAATACCATTATGTCTAAAAAAACAATGTACATACACCTAAATTAAAAATACTTCATTGCTAAAAAAAATACTTTATTGCTAAAAAATGCTAACCATCATCTGAGCCTTCTTTTAGCAATAGTAACATCCAAGATCACTGATCACAAGTCACCGTAACAAATATAATAGTGAAAAAGTTTGAAATATTTCGAGAGTTACCAAAATGTGACAGAGACACGAAGTGAGCAAATGCTATTGGAGAAATGGCACCAATGAATCTGCTTGACACAGGGTTGGCAAATCTTCAATTTGTTAAAGAAAACATGCAGTATCTGCGAAGTGCAGTAAAGTGAAATACAATAAAGTGAGGTATGTCTGTATAATCGATTGGGAATGTAGTTGCCTCTAGGAAAGAGAGAAGGGGGATCAGGGGATAAAGGAGAGTTGCACAATATACATCGTGGTACGTATGGATTTTCTACATATTCATGTTTTAATTATGAAAAAATGTTTTAACATGAAAGAAAAAGATTATGTTACAAAATTTGGCAGGGAGAGGTTTGCAGTAGGTTATTAAAGGACCTAGGGTCCTGCAGAAGATAAAAGAGAAAGGTAAAGGGTGACTTAACCTTCAAAGATGGCCTTACTTTGTATTTCTTAAATGAAAACCATGCAATTGTAGAATTGTGATTAGTGTTTTTTCACCTCAGAAGAAAGTCAAAAGAGAAAAAGTTTAAATTGCTGCAAGAGGAATTTTAATTAAATCCTACAAAAAAAATTCTTCCCTAAATGTGTTTCAACATTGGACTAGGCTATTTAGGAAAGTCCTGTATTTATAGGATACAGATTTATTTATAGGATACAGATTACCTGCCATGAATGTCCTGGGCTTCAATATTCCTGAAAACAAGTGGACTAATGGGACTGGGCTACATCAATTCTGAAAGCAAACATTTTTTAGCAATTGAAGAGTTAAAAAATGTTACAATTTTTACTGCTGTTTACCCCATATCTACTTAATTCTATTTCATTATCTACATCTACAGATTGCTGTTGCTCTTCCTTAGTATGTCCAGGTAACTCATGTAAACTCTGTGGTTCTAGTACAACCAGAGCTCCAACTGCCCCAGTTAATAACAATAGCTAACACCCATCGAGTGAACAGTATGTGCCCGACACTGTTCTAAGCACTTAGATCTACTAAGGTTTTAATCTTCATGTCTATCTTACAGGGTAGGTCCTAAGATTATCCCCATTGTACAGATGGGGAGACTGAGGCACAGGAGGTTGAGTAATTTACCCAAGAACACACTGCTGGTAAGTGGAGAGCAAGGATGTGAACCTGGGCAGTCTGGGCAGCCTTCTGAGTCTGCGCCTTTGGACCACGACACTATACCGTAGAGTGAAGGAGTCTAAGAGGAGAACATGCCTATTGTGACGGCACTAGCCTTAGCCACCGAGGGTCTGATTCACTTTTTATTTAAGTCAGTATAGACAGTTACTGACTGCAAACAGAATGTGTCCTCAACCTAGAACTGTCACCATTTAAAACTCAACTAGAAAGAATCAACATGCAATGTACAGAAGTTGCCATCTGTATAAAAACTCTTAAATGCAACAAGTACACGTTTAAGAAAAGATTATACAGATGTAGAAAACAAACTTATGCTTACCAAGGGGGAAAGTGGGGGAGGGATAAATTGGAAGATTGGGATTGACATATACACACTATTATATATAAAATAGATAACTAATAAGAACCTGCTGTATAGCACGGGGAACTCTACTCAATACTCTGTAATGACCTATATGGGAATAGAATCTAAAAAAGAGTGGGTATATGTATATATATAACTGATTCACTTTGCTGTACAGCAGAAACTAACACAACATTGTAAATCAACTATACTCCAATAAAAATTAATTTTAAAAAAAGGACTATACATGTTTGCTGAGATGAACATATTCAGATTTTTTTCAGGAACCTAGGAGATGTTCCAAATCCCAACAGAAAGCCACCAATCCTGAGATTAATGAATGCAATTTCCAGAATACAGCTTAATAAGATATAAAGTTATAATATGGCAAAGTGCTGGTAACTGGTGAAAGATACTGAACAAGAAGCATTCATACTGGGACTTCCCTGGTGGCTCCGTGGTTAAGAATCCGCCTTCCAATGCAAGGGACGTGGGTTCGATCCCTGGTCAGGGAACAAAGATCCCACATGCCGTGGGGCAACTAAGCCCAAGCATGGCAACTACTGAGCCCGCGCGCCACAACTAGAGAGCCTGTGCACGCAACTACTGAGCCCACGTGCTCTGGAGCCCATGTGCCACAACTAGAGAGAAGCCTGCACGTTGCAATGAAGAGACTGTGCACTGCAATGAAAAGATCCTGCGTGCTGCAACTAAGACCCGATGCAGCCAAATGAAAAAAATAAAAATGAAAAATTATTAAAAAAAAAAAAACAAGCATTCATACTAACTCGTTTTTTTTTTTTTTTTTGACTGCGTTTGGGTCTTCGTTGCTGTGCGCGGGCTTTCTTTAGCTGTGGTGAGCGGAGGCTACTCTTCGTAGTGGTGCGCGGGCTTCTCATTGCTGTGGCTTCTCTTGTTGTGAAGCACGGGCTCTAGGCGCACGGGCTTCAGTAGTTGTGGCACGTGGGCTCAGTAGTTGTGGCTCGCGGGCTCTAGAGCGCAGGCTCAGTAGTTGTGGCGCACGGGCTTAGTTGCTCCGTGGCATGTGGGATCTTCCCGGACCAGGGCTCGAACCCGTGTCCCCTGCATTGGCAGATGGATTGTCACCCACTGCACCACCAGGGAAGTCCCCATACTAACTCCTCTTGATGGTGAGGTTCTTTGAGGGTACAAACCATATAATGTCCATCATTTTATTAGCTCCTAGGACAGTTCCCAGCATACTAGGTGTTCACTACATATTCGTGGAACTCAACTGGATAACCAACCAAGAAAAGTTACACAGATACATCACAGACTTGGGAATGACTGCACATCAGGCAATATATCAAAATATCATCTGGTGTGGAGATCTTTCTGGTTACACTGTTTTCATGGTTCTGTGCTTATAGAACAAACTTCTCAGCTACATGTGGTTCCCTCCTTCACAAGGAGGCAACCAGTCCCAGGGATCACTCCAGTTACTTTTCATGTTGTTAGTGAATAAATTCTCAATTTTGTTTATCAGCCTCTTGTGAAACTCATCAGTGGGAATCAGCCTTCATGGGCCTGATCACCCTTGGGTGAACAGACGTAAACCTGAACCTGCTTAGATGGGGCCCTGGGAGTGGACCTTTGGGTGCCCACAGAGGTGCAGTAATATTGAAAAAGCCAGCAGACCTTTCTCCATTGTTCTAATGGGTTACTTACTGCAGGGGCGTTTGAAAAACCAACTGCACCCCACATTTGCAGGGCTGGGCCCCAGGACTGTGTTCTTACCTCTGTAATCCCTGTACAGGTTAGGAAGGAGGGTGCTACTGGCCCAGGAGTAGAAATGGTTAAGAAGTTTGATCTCTGAGAAACGGTAAGGAAAGCTCTGGTGGATAGCTTGACGGAGGTAAAATCTATTGGAGTTGTGTGCTGAGTAGACTGCAGTCATCAACAGGATAAGGAAAAGTATTTGTACTAGTATTAGAAGAGAAAATCATAGGTGAATAGTTAGCTTAGAAATCCTCTGTATGTTTTTCTTCATTTCTTCCTAAGCTTACAGACTTTTACAGGTCAAAAACAGTCAAAAGTTGGCAATTTGATATGGTTCAACCTAATAATTGTAAACAGATAAGCAAAAGCATTTGGCTCTTAGTGATATCTCTATATATCTATAGATATTTACATACTCCTTCCCAGAATTATTCTGCCACTGATCAGAAATTTTACTTAAAAATAAGATACATAAAATCTCACACAAAAAGTGTTGTATTTTAGTTCTTAGGTCTAAATGTCCCCCCAGACCCAGACCACTCTTTTCATCCCCTCCCCTTCCCCTCCCCAGTTATCTATAGATTGTCTGTGTTCACAAGAAGGGAAGGCATGATAAAAACAGAATTTGTCTTCTTCGGTCCAGAGAATCCAATAACCCAAACACTAGACGTGTTGAACCAGTTACCTTGCACTTACAGGACAGCAGTATTGTTTTTTTTTTTTTTTGGCCATGCTGCATGACATGTGGGATCTTAGTTCCCCCATCAGGGATCGAACCCGTGCCCCCTGCAGTGGAAGTGCGGAGTCCTAACCACTGGACCACCAGGGAATTCCCAGGACATCTATTTTTCAAAGCATATTCATTTTTCCTCCACCATGTGATGTAGATCAAGTTTCATTGTTACATTCTGCAGGTAGAGAAAGTGACTTACTGAAACACACAATTAGATCTCAAGATTCCAAGTTCAGGAGTCCTTCCATTCACCTTACAGCCTTAAGGGAATCCAGAATTTTTCGAGGTGAATATTTTAAAATAGTTTTCCACCCTTCTTCTATATTTTCCATTTTATTCTCACTCCCCCTTTCCTTGCTGGGAAATGTGTTGCTGTATCAACAGGTTACCATTTTCTCTCCATACCCAAAACATCTCCTGTCAACTTGAAGCATTTCTTCTCTTTCAAGGTTCTTTCTGGGCGCTTAACTGGACGATTCATAGCTGGGGCTACGTAGATGGGGTTGTTTTCATCTCTTGAACCGGGTAATGATGAAGGACATCTTGCTGTCAAAAATTCAAATATAGGCCAAAAAAGGGTATATTTCATTAAGTAGTTATTCATCAACATTTGTTGAGCATCTACTATGAGTATCTCCTGTTAAATGTTGAAATAGAGAATAAAGCTATCTAAGCAGCCCTTCCCAAACTATCATGAAAGACTTAAAAAAAAATTTCCAATCCATCAGGGACTGATACTTTTGTAAAATACGGTAAAATCGAATTACTAGAAAAATGACATAGAACAGAGGCCTACAAAATACAAGCCCCATTTTGAAAATTAGATTCAATAGGCCTAAAATTAGTCTGCCCAATTGCTCTAAAAGTTTCTAAATGCTTATTCTCAATTTCTGTACTTATCTTGGACTAGAAACACAGTTTTAGTCAGTGGACCACCCGATGGGAGCACTGCTCCAGAGTGGTGTTTCTCAAAGTTTAATGTGCAAGGGGATCACCTGGAATTTTGTTAAAATGCAGTTTCTGGGGTGAGGCCTAAGATTCTGCGTATCTGACAGTTCCAGGAGATGCCACTGCTGCTGGTCTCCAGACCACACTGTGAGCAGAAGAATCTGGAGACACATAAATCAAGACGGAGAGAGAAAGGGAGTTAGAATATGACCTAAAACTTGTCAGCCTGTAGGAACCAAATGCTGAGGGATCACTGAAAAGAAAAACAAACCTCCCTGAGGAATTCAGAGAAGGTGGCCCAGAGGCAGTGACATGTGACATCTGTTTTGAATGATGAGTCAGAAAGAATTCTCTAGATGGACAAGGATAAGGACAAGAAAAAAGTCATTTTAGCAAAGGGAACAGCAATTCCAGAGATGGAGAGATGAAATGAGGGCTAGGACGGCGGTTTGAAGTCAGATTACTAATTTTTTAATCTCATAAGGAAGAAGATGCCAACCCCTTAGCAGCGTGCCCACCACTCAGTTTAAGAAATAAGTGATTGCCAAGATAAAATCCACTGTGTACCTCTGTGATGGTATCCCTTCTTTCCTTCAGAGAGCTAATCCTCTCCTAAATTTTGGAGTGTATCATCCTGTGCATTTCTTCATTAAAAAATACATCTCTAAGCAAGACATGCATTGTTTTGCATGATTAAAATGTTGTGTTAAAAAAAAATGGTCATGAAGAACCTAGGGGCAGGATGGGAATAAAGACACAGATGTAGAGAATGGACTTGAGGACACGGGGAGGGGGAAGGGTAAGCTGGGACAAAGTGAGAGAGTGGCATGGACATATATACACTACCAAATGTAAAATAGATAGCTAGTGGGAAGCAGCTGCATAGCACAGGGAGATCAGCTCAGTGCTTTGTGACCACCTAGAGGGGTGGGATAGGGAGGGTGGGAGGGAGGGAAATGCAAGAGGGAAGAGATGGGGATATATGTATATGTATAGCTGATTCACTTTGTTATAAGGCAGAAACTAACACACCATTGTAAAGCAATTATACTCCAATAAAGATGTTAAAAAAATGTGTTAATTTTTCTGCAGTTTGCTTTTTGGCCATCTTTGTGTTTGTGAGTTTCATCTATGTGATATGAGTGGCTCTAGTCAGTTATTTAGAGGGTAGACTCCCTCAGGTTTGGTGACTGAATAGGGGGTGGGATTTAGGATTATTCTTATGTTTTTAGAGAATGGTGATGCTATTAATTGAAACGAGAAAACAGAGTAAAGAAGTGAATTTGTGGGGCAGGCAAATAATTCTGCTTGGGGCATGTTTAATTTGAGATACCTACAGGCATTCAGATACAGAGGGTGAGCATTTGGAAACAGCACTTGGGGCTCAAAGCTAGAAACACTAGGAAGGAATCTAGAATATAGGGAAGAGTAGAAGCATTGAGAGATCTAGGGAGGGATGGATCATTAAGAGTTTTGGTGACGCACTGGTTAGTCTTGGGCTGGGAAGGAGGTGCAACAGCTGGTCAGAGACAAGATCCTGAATGGATAGATTCCTCTGAGTCAGTGAGGCGGCTAGGAGTCCACTGTTCTGATACAATTTGCTATTTGCAACATTAGACATTAGTTAGAACTACTTGAATTACCCAAGAGTGCCAAGATCCTCTTGGTTTGATGTTCCTTCTCTTTGTGAAGCCACAGCATCCTGTTCAGCAGCAGTGAGTAAAAACAATGTGAGGAAGATCACCTAGACAGGAAAGTCAGAGGAGAAACTTAATGAGCAGACAGTACAGGAACCAAGAAGGTGGCGCCATTAGGTAAAGGTGAAGGTGGGTATGATTAATACATTTCAGTGACTTGGCCCTTTATTTTTATGGAAAACTGAGAATTAAGTAAATTCATAATTATTTTTGCATAACCATGAGGATGTGGTTGATATAATGTTAATCTTTGTATTTTTGCTTGTAGTCCTTAATCTGCTTGGCTAGGAAAGTTTAAACTATTAAATGATTTGTGATGATCTGTATAAGGTGTTCACTAACACCTGTTTTTGGAACAACTTTGATGTGCTAGACTGAAGAAGCTGCATTTTTGAAAGTGCCAGTTTTGCTGAAGCAGGCATGGAATCTTAGAATTGAGTAAGACCTTAAGCCTCTGTTAGGGGAAACAAGTGTCCCCCGCTCCTTAAATTTCCTTGGAGGGGAGGAAAGTGCTCCCGTCCTCGGAGAACAAAGGACAAGAGTAGTATTTCCAGCCTGTTGCCACACACCCCTATTGTGATGTGGCAATTCCAGGTGTGTCTTCTTTGCAGACCTAAAGTCGCCCTCTTGTGGATTGTCCCAAGGATTACATTTGAGGGGAAATTACTAAAAAGTACACTTGGCCATGAGTTCAACCAAACTGCACTTTAGCAATACCGATAGCTAAGCTAACACATTGGTTTCCATCTCTTCTGTTCCTCTTTTTATACTTTCCAACTTTTAAAAACTTATATACATTTATTATAAAAATTTTCAAAAAAATTAGAGATTTTTAAGAAACTTAAAAAATTTGGAATATATCCATTAATCATTTTGTCTTAATATATCTGGACCAGTTTTCCACATCCTTACATTTTCTATAACATTTTAAATGGCTGCTCAGTATCCCATTACACAGATATGGCTGTCTTATATTAAGCAATGTCCTATTTTTGAACATTTAAATTGTTGCCAATTTATTTTATTATTATAAACCACTCAATTTTCTCAGAATAGATCCTCAGAAATGAAACTTACTCAGCAAAGGGATGCAGAATTTGAAGGCTTTTACTGTATACTGCCAGATTTTCCTCAACCAGCATTAAGTGCCCATTTTCCCTGGCATCACTGTGTATTATCATTTGTTTGCCTTTGCCATTTTTAAAAGCAAAATTGAATCTTACTATTCTAAGTTATTTGACCAGTGAAGAGGAACTTTTTACCGGTTTTTTTAGCCATTGTAATAACAAAGGTTTTTTTAGCTTTAAAAAAATGTATTTACACACATTAAAAAAACACACTCCTTTTGGTGTATAATTCTATGTGTTGACAAATACACAGAGTATCCACCACTATAATCAAGATACCTTACAGTTTCATCACCCCAAAAAATTCCCTGATGCTGCCCCTTTGTGATCAGCCCTTTTTACTACCTCCATCTTTGGGAACCACTGATAGATTCTTCATCCATGTAGTTTTTGCTTTTTGCAGAGTGTCATATAAATGGAATCATAAAGTATGCTTTTGGAACTGGCTTCTTTCACTTACAATAATACATCTGAGATTCATCTATGTCACTACATGTACCAGTAGTTTGTTCTTTTTCATTGCTGAGTAGTCTACTGTACGGATGTACCACAGCTTATCCATTCACCAGCTGATGGGCATTTGGGTTGGTTCCATCCTTGGCAATTATTATTATTATAATTATTATTATTATTGGCCACACCATGTGGCATGTGGGATCTTAGTTCCCTGACCAGGGATCAAACCCGTGCCCCCTGCAGTGGAAGCGCAGAGTCTTAACCACTGGACTGCCAGGGAAGTCCCATCCTTGGCAATTATGAATAAAGCTGCTACAAATATTCACACAATTCTGTGTGAACATAGGTTTTTATTTCTACTTATTTATTTATTTTTGGCTGTGTCAGGTCTTAGTTGCGGCACTCGGGGTCTTTGTTGAGGCATGTGGACTTCTCTTTAGTTGTGGCATGAGAGTTTTCTCTAATTGTGGCACACAGACTTCAGGGTGCGTGGGCTCTGTAATTTGCAGCATGCAGGCTCTCTCATCGAGGCGCATGAGCTCAGTAGTTGTGGCACATGGGGTTAGCTGCCCTGCAGCATGTGGGAATCTTAGTTCCCTGACCAGGGATTGAACCCACATCCCCTGCATTAGAAGGCAGATTCTTTACCACTGGACCACCAGAGAAGTCCCGGTTTTTACTTCTTTTGGGTAAATACCTGGGAGTGCAATTACTAAGTTATATGGTAACTGTATAACTTTGTAGGAAACTGGTAAACTGCTTTCCAAAGTGGCTATGCCATTTTTTCATTTCTACCACCAATGAATGAGAGTTCCCAGTTACTCTGCGTCCTCACCAGTATTTAGTATTATCGATATTTTAGTCATTCTACTTCAGACAATACTACAAAGCTACAGTAATCAAAACAGCATGGTATTGGCACAAAAAGACATATGGCTTAATAGAACAGAATAGAGAGCCCAGAAATAAACCCACACACCTATGGTTGATTAATCTCTCACAAAGGTGGCAAGAATATCCAATGGAGAAAAGACAGTCTCTTCAGCAAGTGGTGCTGGGAAAGTTGGACTGTAGCATGTAAATCAGTGAGTTAGAACACACCCTCACACAAAAATAAGCTCAAAATGGCTTAATGACTTAAAAATAAGACATGACACCATAAAACTCCTAGAAGAGAACATAGACAAAACATTCTCTGACATAAATCATACCAATGTTTTCTTAGGTCACTCTCCCAAGGAAACAGAAATAAAAGCAAAAAAAAAAACAAAAAAAAAATGGGACTTAATCAAACTTATATGCTTTTGCACAGCAAAGGAAACCACAAATCAAACGAAAAGACAATCTACGGATTGGGAGAAAATATTTGCAAATGATACAACTGACAAGGGCTTAATTTCCAAAATATACAAGCAGCTCATACAACTCAATAACAAAAAAACAAACAACCTAATCAAAAAATGGGCAGAAGACCTAATAGACATTTCTCCAAAGAAGACATACATATGGCCAACAGGCACATGAAAAGATGCTCATCACTGTTAATTATTAGAGAAATGCAAATCAAAACTACAATGAGGTATCACCTCACACAGGTCAGAATGGCTATCATTAAAAAGTCTACAAATAACAAATGCTCTAGAGTGTGTGGAGAAAAGGAAACCCTCCTACACTGTTGGTGGGAATGTAAATTGGTGCAGCCACTATGGAAAACAGTATGGAGGTTCCTCAAAAAACTAAAAATAGAGTTGCCATGTGATCCAGCAATCCCACTCCTAAGCATATATCTGGACAAAACTGTAATTAGAAAAGAAACATGCACCCCTACGTCATAGGGGTGTCACTATTTACAATAGCCAAGACATGGAAACAACCTAAATGTCCATCAACAGATGAATGGATAAAGAAGATGAGGTACATATATACCATGGAATGCTACTTAGCCATAAAAAAGAATGAAACAATGCCATTTGCAGCAACATGGATGGACCCAGAGATTATCATACTAAGTGAAGTAAGAAAGAGAAAGACAAATACCACTATATCACTTATATGTGGAATCTAAAAAATAATACAAATGAACTTATCTGCAAAACGGAAACAGACTCATAGACATAGAAAACAAACTTACGGTTACCAAAGGGGAAAGGAGGTGGGGAAGGGATAAATTAGGACTTTGGGATTAGTAGATACAAACTACTATATAAAAAATAAACAATAAGGTCCTACTGTATAGCACAGGGATATTCAGTATTCCCTAATAAACCATAATGGAAAGGAATATGAAAAAGAATACGTATACATATAACTCAATCATTTGCTGTACACCAGAAACTAACACAACATTGTAAATCAACTACACTTCAATAAAAAAAAAAAGTGTCTTTTGTAGAGCAAAATGTTTAATTTTGATGAAGTCCAATTTATCCATTTTTTCTTTCTTGGATTGTGCTTCTGGTAATGTATGTATATAAGAACTCTTTGCCTAGCCTAAGGTTTCGAAGATTTTCACCTATGTTTCCTTCTAAAAGATTTATAATTTTACATTTGAGTATATGATCCAGAGTTACTATTTTTTTAAATATTTATTTACTTTGTTTATTCATTTGTTTGGCTGCACCGGGTCTTAGTTGTGGCACACGGGATATTTAATCGCAGCATGCGGGCTTCATAGCTGCAGCATGTGAACTCTTAGTTGCAGCATGTGGGATCTAGTTCCCCAACCAGGGATCGAACCCAGGCTCCCTGCACTGGGAGTGTGGAGTCTTAACCACTGGACCACCAGGGAAGTCCCCATTGAGTTATTTTTATCCGACATTTTATTATTAAATTTTTAAAACATACATAAAAATTGGAAGATACTAAAGTTAACATTTCACCGTATTTGTTTTGCTTCTTTTTCTGAAGCACTTGAAAATAACAGACATGACATTTCACACCTAATTAAAGGTAATTCTCACTTTACATGGTAGTGTGGGATCATACAAATGACCTAGCAAGCTGAAACTGTGCAAAGTGATCTTAATCGTCAGTGGGGAAAAATTATGATCGTTCTGTGACATTTAAGGATTTGTGTCAAAACATTAAAATCTCTTATTGTTGGTTATAAAGGTACAAAGAAAAATTTAGAAGTAGTAAAACGAATATGTAATTTAAAACATTAGAAACATTGAGAATTAAAGTTACTTCTTTGTAGAAAATTTATCAAGAATAATTTGAACAGTGCTAGCCTTCCTCTTGTTGTATAATTTAGGATACAGGGAGAGCATTTTGTCCGTGCCTTTGGTGAATTGTCATACTGTTCTAAGTTTGCACTGGCTTCCAGCATCTTATCCTTTATGCTTTCAATGCTGTGAAATATCTCCAAGAGTCCCTTTAATGTTAGTTTTTTGCCAGTGTTACTTCCTCTGGGACATCATCATCCTTTTCTTCATAACCAATTTCTCCATTTATGTTGGTAAGTTTGACTTCACTAAGTTCACCTGGCTGCGTATCTACAGTTTCTTGAACACAGGCCACCTTCTCATGGTTAGCGGCTTCTTGTATAACTCCATTTACATTCTATTCAAATTTCACTTTCAGTGTTATTTTGTTAATTTGCTGCATTTTCATCTTTGTTGGCCAAGGTCCTCTTTTAATTATCCATTTTATGGTAAAATGTCACAGAGTTTATGACTGGGAGACAAAGAAATAACACAACTACACAATTTGCTGTCTGTACATAAACGGGATAACAGGTGACCAATCACCCAGACTTTGAGAAGTGACATGATTAGTCACTGATCATGATGTACACCTGTTAATTTATGTAGTGCATTATGGGCTAAAGGGCTAGCAGCAGTTGGTACTTTATGCAATCACTCACAGTTGATATACCATGATAACTGAGAATTTTTTTTTGCTACACAGTAGGTCCTTGTTGGTTATACATTTAACTTAATTTTATTTTTATTTTTGGCTGCATTGGGTCTTCATTGCTGCATGTGGGCGTTGTCTAGTTGCAGCAAGCAGGGGCTACTCTTCGTTGCGGTGTGCAGTCTTCTCATTGCAGTGGCTTCTCCTGTTGTGGAGCACAGGCTCTAGGGCGCGGGCTCAGTAGTTGTGGCTTGTTGGCCCTAGAGTGCAGGCTCAGTAGCTGTGGCACGCGAGCTTAGTTGCTCGGTGGCATGTGGGATCTTCCTGGACCGGGATCGAACCCGTGTCCCGCACACTGGCAGGCAGATTCTTAACCACTGTACCACCAGGGAAGTCCCAGTAACTGAGATTTGAACTGTGTTGCTGGGAAACTGGTGTGATTCAACTGAACCAGAGTAAATGAAATTCATGTACAAACTGAAACAGTGGAAGGCAAGGGCTTCCTGTTTTCAAGCATGTGTCTCCTAAAAATCAGGCTACTTTCATATCATTATCACACTTAAGGAAATGATCAGTAATTTCCTAGTATACTATCTGATCCATATTAAAAATGACTCATTTATTCAAAGGACCTAGAACAGCGCTCACCCATTAATTTTTCTCTCGCGATACTGACTCTTCAGAGGAACTAGGTTTGTCTTCATAGTGATACCACTTGAAGTGCGATCCACAGACCAGCAGCAGCATCGCCTAGGAACTTGTTAGGAATGCAGACTCTTGGGCCCTGTTCCAGAACTACTATCCTCCATTTCAGTGTGTCTTTTTAAATTAACTATGCCTGGAACCAGTAGAGGCCTGTCAACAAATTCAGTATTTCTTTGCAACAGTGGAATTTTTTCAACTGTTTAATTATTACCGCTCTTCTTAACTGCATGTTAAGTCCCCTGGATCTACTGTTTAAGTCTCTTTTTCTTTATACTTTCAATATTTTTATATACATGTCTTATGTTTTGCATTTTAGTTTGATCTTCCTGATCCATTAATTTGAGTCTCAATAATGACATCTTTTTTTTAATACATATATATATTTTTTTCTTATTATTTTTGGCTGCATCGGGTCTTAATGTGGGATCTTCGTTGAGGCATGTGGGATCTTTCATTGCGGTGCGGGCTCTTTGTTGTGGCCCTCGGGCTTCTCTCTAGTTGTGGAGTGCAGATTTTCTCTCACTAGTTGTGGCGCATGGGATCCAGAGTGCATGGGCTCTGTAGTTTGCAGCACGCAGCCTCTCTAGTTGAGGTGCGCAGGCTCAGTAGTTGTGGCACGTGGGCTTAGTTGCCCTGTGCGTGGCATGTGGGATCTTAGTTCCCCAATGAGGGATCGAACCCGTGTTCCCTGCATTGGAAGGTGGATTCTTTACCACTGGACCATCAGGGAAGTCCCCAATAATGACATCTTCAATTCAACTTCTGAATTTTTAAAATCTGTAAATCACGTTTTTCATTTCCTAAAAGCCTTTGTCTGTGTGTCTGATGTAACTGAATCTCCTTAAGAGCTCTTGCTATTTTTTGGTCTGTCTCTTCCAGCAGTTCTTTTTATTTAAGGTCTACCTACTCCTGTACTCTGTCCCTCTTTTAGGATCAGTGGGTCTCAAATGGGGCTGCACAATGGAATCACCTGGGAAGCTTTCGACATGTTGGGCCTTGGATCCCATCTCCAGGGATTACAATTAGATTGGTCTGGAGAGAGGCCTGGGCACCAAGAGTTTTAAAAGCTCCCCAAGTGTGCTTGTAGGTTCTTAAAGCAGAAGTAATCCTGTCACCAAAATCCAGAATGTTGGGAACTCTATAGGACAAACAACTTGGTTTCTTCAATACATATATTGTAAGAAAAATAGCAGGAATGGAGAGTGACAGAAAGAGAAAAAAGGAGGGAGAACCTATAGATAAAATATTAAAAATACCTGAGACAAACTCATTGCAACACATGGACCTTATTTAGATCCTGATTTGAACAAGACAACTATAAATACTTATAAGACAACTAGGAAAATGTGAACACTGATTGGATTTTAAAAAATTGTAGTAAGGCTTCCCTGGTGGCGCAGTGGTTGAGAATCTGCCTGCCAATGCAGGGGACATGGGTTTGAGCCCTGGTCTGGGAAGATCTCACATGCTGCGGAGCAACTAGGCCTGTGAGCCACAGCTACTGAGCCTGCGCGTCTGGAGCCTGTGCCCCGCAACAAGAGAGGCCGCGACAGTGAAAGGCCCGTGCACCGCGATGAAGAGTGGCTCCCGCTTGCCGCAACTAGAGAAAGCCCTTGCACAGAAATGAAGACCCAACACAGCCAAAAATAAATAAATTAATTTTTAAAAAATGTAGTAAAATACACATAACAAAAAACTTACCATCTTTTTAAAATAATTAATTTTTCACTGTGTTGGGTGGGTCTTTGGTTGCTGCACACGGGCTTTCTCTAGTTGCGGTGAGCGGGGGCTACTCTTCATTGCGGTGTGCGGGCTTCTCATTGCTGTGGCTTCTCTTGTTGGGGAGCACAGGCTCTAGGTGCGCGGGCTTCAGTAGCTGTGGCACAGGGGCTCAGCAGTTGTGGCTCGTGGGCTGTAAAGCACAGGCTCAGTAGTTGTGGCACAGGGCTTAGTTGCTCCATGACACGTGGGATCTTCTCGGACCAGGGCTCGAACTCGTGTCCCCTACATTGGCAGGTGGATCCTTAACCACTGTGCCACCAAGGAAGCCCAGGAAAGGGAAGATTTTTAAAAAGTAAGTTTTCTGTTTTTTTTTTTTTTAAGGTAGTTTATTGTTGATTTTTTACTTGTCCCTCTTAACTCCCCAATCCTTTTTTGCTAAACTTCAACTAGTCCATCAGTTCTTGTTAGTTTTTTCTGTGACTACTGCACACATACCCCTAACAAATTTCACTCTACTAATTTCTGTTTTGTTTTTTTGTTTTTGTCAAGTTGTAAGAATCATTAGACACCTTGGACTGACACCCACAGACCTCAGTTTCCCAAGCTTCCTGCAACTGCAATGTTTCCTCCCATGCCGGTGTCACTGTTTCTCACATACCTTTACTGGTGATGAAGATGTTCTGAAGCAATGATAATATCGAAATAACCCAGCTGGTGGCTTGGTCTTTGTTCAGTTCCAGGCTATAAAGTGCTGTAAAAAAGGCTGAGGCCAGGTTAGTGACCCCCAGCAGGAGCCAGCAGAAGTAAGTCAACCATCTGAGCCGGGCATTAGAGATGGGCTTGCTTCCCTTCTGGGCTCAGGATGGGGAAGGGCTCTGGTTGCGTCCCTGAGGAACAGAAGTTGAAGGAATGACCTCATAGCCAACAGCTGAGAGACAGGTTTAGGAAGATTACAGGTGATAAAGAAAGCCTGGGGCGATGCATTACCTGGATGGCCCTTGCTCTGTGGGAAGAATGCGCGTTTCCAACCGTTCCTGGAGTTTTTGCAGTTGGCTGACTGCATCTAGGAAGTCACAAGACTGATGGGCCTGGTCGGGACCCAGTGTGCCTAAGTGAGATTGGAGCCTCTGCAGAACTCTGATTAGGTAACTGTGGAAATGACGGTGGTTTTCAGGAACCACTGAAAGTACATTCCAGGTTGACACTTGAACAAGCTGAAGATTTCAATAAATAGTAATTCCTGGTAGAAATTAGCAACTCACTAATTGATGATGAGGTTAAATTTTCCCAGTCACAGGAGACCCCCAACACCTGCAGAATTATTGTCTTCTCTGAGCATGCTGGTGAATTCACAACAATTTGTAAAATTCTATACTTTGATACAGAATCAAAAAAATTGTAAAGCTAATTGCACTTTTGCATCAGAACTGCAGTACATGTAAACTATAAGTGCTCAGAAGGCCCAAACTATATTCAAGAATCCATAAATCCCATAATCTCATCATTCCATAGAAGAAAAAGAAGGACAAGTTTCAATAGCCCCCGACAAAGTAGATGAAATATGGGGGTCTGAGACAGAGGACATTTTTTGTGGGTTTTCCTTAATCCTTTACTTTGTAAGACGAGATATATTGTCTCAGAAGCCATCAGAGGGATCAAAGCTATCAGCTCCATACTGGAAGTTTAAGGAAATTAAAACAAGCAGAAGGTCGTACCATGCCTGTTGGTTATGCTGAGAGGTAAGAATGAATACGAAAGTAAGAGAGTGGGAGGCAGATAAAAGATTAGATACGGAAGCTTACTGAACTTTACCATTTGCCCGGTAGGGTCCCGCCCACTGGTGACGGCCTTGACCCTCGAAGTAAGAACAGACGAGGCTGGATAAAAGCTTCACCAGCTGGTTAATGTTGTAAGAAAGAACTCCATGAAGACTGTTCACACTCAGAGTAGGTATTTCTCCTGAGCAGGAATCCCACAGTTTCCTTTAATTCCTGAATGTAAGAACCAAGATGAGAAAAGTTAGTTTTACATTAAACCCAGGAGTGGTAGCAATTACAGATGGTAGGAAGGCTGTTTCTCTCCTTGGAGGGCATATGCTTAGTGTAAAGAACCTCAGTTTTTCACTTTCTCTCTCCTTTTTCAGAAAGAAGTCACCTCACAGTAGCTTCAGAACTAGTTTTATGAGAGAATCTAGGATGAAAGGAGAATAGACTGTTTGATCAAACGTCGAAAACAAAAACACCTCCAGAGTAGTACATTCTGCACTCATATCAGTGCTCACACCACTCCACAATGAAGAGAAAAAAACCAGAGGCACAGTGACGACTCGGGGGACAGGAATTAGAGAAAAACTGTTACGTTTAACAGGACCTCAGGAGCCTTGCAGGAGATCCTTTCCACTGACCTTTTCCACTACATGGGGGAGGGAGCATGACGTTTATCTGTAAAATTTGATACCAAGCTTACCTCAACTATCGCTGTGAGAGAGAGAGGCTCAAAAGAAGCATCTGAGAGGCAGGAGGCCTGGATGGGAGGAAGGAGAGGTAGAGGTTCCTGTGGTTGAATCAACGGGAAAAGCCGCCCAATCCCAAGACTGACGGGGAAAAGGATGACAGCAGTTTGGATGCTGACGAGCAGTTCAGACCAGGTCACAGCACATATGGGCCCGCTGAAAGACAAGCATGACATCAACCCTCATCCTCAACAATTAAAATCGTCTCCAAGGCATTCCTCTCCCAGGTTTAAGTATTTATTTAGCAATTTAACTATGATTATCTAAGGATAGCAAGTTATCATGGCAGTAAAGATCCTGATCATTTGTTAATGAATGAGATCTGTGGGAAAATGTGTACTCTAATGTTAGAATAAATGATTATTCTCCTTTAAGAGTAGAATTAAATGAGTATTCTAAAGTGAGGGCAGCAGAGGAAAAATGAAGGCACATACTGATTCTGTTTCTAACTTTGGAAGGAAGGAGAGTGGAGTAGTCAAAGGACTACGTGCCACAAACGGCACACATCAGGGCTCACCCACAGCTTGCTCACGTCTCTTGGTGGTGGTGCCGTTCATCTTCTAGAACATGACATAGGTGACCATGTTGCAGAGAAGGAGGGTCATGCAGCAGGTGAGCCGCTGGACTCTTGTAAACTGGGTCCAGGGATGTCAAGCTGTGACTGAGAGCCACAGACAATCCTGGGTGAAATTTTCTACAATCATGGAGGAGAACAGGTGTCTAACAAGATAAATTAGAACAGGAAAGGCATGAAATTTCATTCTGAAAGTGCCCTAGTCTAGAATGTGGTTTGCCTGGCAGCAAGCTGCACAGCAACAACTCGGTCACTGTTCAAGACCTCCGTGAAGAAGCTTTCAGATGACTTGATGATATGATGTTTTCGTTATTTTGGGGTAAAAGGTTTCTGAAGATAAGGGTTATTTTATTGCATGAGATTTTTTTTTTTTTTAAAGCACTTTTCTTTTTTATAGCTACTTTATTTATTTTATTTTATTTTTGGCTGTGTTGGGTCTTCGGTTCATGCGAGGGCTTTCTCTAGTTGAGGCAAGTGGGGGCCGCTCTTCATCGCGGTGCGCGGGCCTCTCACTATCGCGGCCCCTCCCGTCGCGGGGCACAGGCTCCAGACGCGCAGGCTCAGTAGTTGTGGCTCACGGGCCCAGCTGCTCCGTGGCATGTGGGATCTTCCCAGACCAGGGCTCGAACCCGTGTCCCCTGCATTAGCAGGCAGATTCTCAACCACTGCGCCACCAGGGAAGCCCAATTGCATGAGATTTTAAAACCAAAACTTGTTTTAGCTTTATCAGAGATTCGATAATTCTTTTACTCTTAGAAAGTTTGCGTTAAGCTTCCACTCAAGATAGTTTGGTAAATTCATACTTGGAGCACCTTCTCTACTCCAAAAGGAACTATAAATATGATATAAAAAGAAAGAACCCAAAACAATGGCTGGGCTTAAAAACAAAATAAAAGTCTCTGAGGAAGAGGAATGGAATGAGAAACAAGATGGTAGGTGGGGAAGAAGCCACAGGATTCTGTGCTCCAGGTCTGGAAGAAGGCATACACAGGTCAAAGTTCGATTCCCATAGAGTAGCTGGAACTGAAAGTGATTCATGGAGTGGGGAAAGGGAGAGGAAAGCCAACTTCACTGCCTGAAGCCAGGGTTGAGGCTGGAGCTCATGGAAGAATTCTGCAGAACAAAAAACTGCCACAGGGCTACACATTTATAGGTAGGGAGGTGGGTGAGAATGGACAGCCCCAGGACCAGGAATTGAGCCAAGAGATCCACTGGGCTCATCACAAGATGTGCAACAGATCTGGTTTCATTAATTTCACGGAGGAATAGGAGCTCCAAAATGGTATACTATAATAAGACCTAGCTCTACATTAGTGATGTGAAGGGTTGGATGAAAACATCAAAAAAGTACTAGTCAGGGATGTGTGGAGAGAAAGAGAGAGAGAGGTTGAGATTTAAAAATGAAACCAACCTACAACCCCAAATTCCTAAACACATGAAGAAATCTAATGCTAAGAAAGGCAGCCAACACAATCAATAATTCAGTCCAGAAGAAATTAATTTCATGGGACAGTCTGACAAAGACTTTAAGTATTTCAGGTTGCTCAAAGATACAAGTAAAGGAATAATGTTCACTTTAAAATAATAAATGATGAAAAACAGAAATAAATTAGAACTCTTGAAACTGAAAAATATGGTCCTCAAAACAAAAAAATTAGGAGAAAAGGACCTGGTTAAAGAGAAAATTAGTGAACTGAAATGTAGTATGAAAGAATTCACCCGGAACACATCACAGAGAAACAAAAAAGATATGCACACAAGAGTGGCTTAAAAACATGGAGGATAGTTTGAGAGGCTCCAGCGTAGAGTAAGGCAATGTCAGAGGAGCAATATTTTCAGAAGTGACCTCTGAGAATTTCTGCGAATTGAAGACATGATTCTGTATATCAACAGTACATTTTATGTTATGTGTATTTTACCACAACAAAAAAAATTTTAAGTACATTCTGAGTACTAAACAGTATAAACAGTGAATCTACAGTGAAAAGAATTATGGTAAAATTTGGAACATCAAGGATAAAGAGAAAATATTAAAAAGAGAAAAGACAACATACTTTAGAAGAATAACAGCTAGACTGACATAACAGAGGCAGTGTTGGAAGGCAATTCTCCATGAATGCTTCCCATTTAGGCATTAATAAAAACTTTGCTCCTGGACTATCTTTTCAAGTATCTTTGTATAAGCAGACAGCCCTGAAAACAGAGAGTCAGGAACTCTCTTTGGAGCCAACTTATTTACATTTCCAGATTGTAAAGATAGAGACATCCTACTCCCCAGAGACATTCTAGGGTAATAAAGATAGAAATGCCCTCTTCTCACCCCTTGAGAGATTTCCCTACATTCCAGGCTAATAAAGATAATGTCTCATTCTACAGGGAAGGATAGGCAGGTTTTCTGGCAGCTCGTATATCAGATCAGAGTCTCCAAATCTTGAGGTTCCTCTTTTGTGATGCACCTCCACTGCATGTGCAGTTAACACCCGGCTCTCATTACATCACCCTGTCGAATCTGGGAACTGACACAAAATATTGCTCTGGTTGCTACTACTGCTATAACTAGTAAATTGTCTAAATCCATTTGGGTCAGTGGAAATGGTGGAGTAAAAACCTCTGAAAATTCCTCCATAAAAGCAATGATAAAACTTCTCTTAAAAAGCCAGGATCAAAATTTTCAGAACTCAGGTAAATAACCAAGGGTTTGTATTAACCTGGGAGTGTTTACTCAAGAAAAATGGCTAAATATTAGTAAGAACAGTGAATTTGGGGGCATTTTAAATTGCCCTATTTTCCCAGCTCCCTTTCTCTAGCTCCATGGTAACCTTGAAAACCAACAGCCTTCGATCACAGTGAAAACCAGCAGCCTGGCAGTCACTAGAGGGAGGAGAACGGGGTTGGAGCTCCTTCAAAGCCTCCTTTCCCAGAGAGTTGTCATTATGTGATTTGTCTGATAGTTCCCTGGAAAACTCCACTTGCAAGGCTGTCCTTATCTGATGTGACTGGAGGCTCAACCAGTGAAAAATGCTTTTTCCCTGAGGGCACTGTCAAAAATATTCAGAGGCGATTGTTTAACTTCACAGCTGCCTGATATGGTAGGCAACCAATAGGCTAACCAAAAAGCTTAAATGGAAAAGCTGGAAAATGAGAAGTCCACAGGAGTTTTGAAAAGCTCTGACACAGTCCTGGGAATCTAGAAGGCCACATGCATGCCCAGGGCTGTATGCATGCTCGGGAAATACCTGAGAAGGTCCTACGTTTTCACCCCTGGATGACCCTGAAGCTCTCAGCAAGCAGGAAGTGAAGGCTGAGGCAGGGCTGTCAGTTGCCTTGCTGAGTGCTAAAGGTATGGCACAACATGCATGCAAAACTCCTCGGCAAAGACTGGGAGACTTACTGGTTCAGACATTTAAAGAAGTCTCTGTCTAGTTATTAGCTGACCTCTAAGCTAACTGAGCAGAAACTTCAGTTGTCACACATGACAAAGAATACAGATGTTACAGAATTAGTTAGAAACAGACACTAGACAACAACAAACACTAAGAACAACAAATACTGGGGGAGAGGAAGGAAATCTGATCTTCAGAGTTGCCACATTCTATTATTTAAAATGTCCAGTTTTCAGCAGAAGATCAAAAGACGTGAAAAGAAACAAGAAAGTATCTCTCTCTCTCACACACACACACCCACCCCCGCCCAAGTCAATAGATTACTGTTGAGGAAGCCAAGACACTGGGTTTACTAGATAAAGATTTCAAATCAGCTATTTTAAATATCTTCAAAGAACTATAAAGGAAATCATATCAAAGAACTAAAGGAAAGTAAATGAGAATGCTGTCTTGATAAACAGAGAGTATCAATGAAGATACAGAAATTATTTTTAAAAAGAACCAAATAGAAAGTCTGCAGCTGGAAAAATAAAAAGACTGCAGCTGAAAAATACAAAAAGTGAAATGAAAAATTCACTAGAGGCTCAGCAGCAGATGTGAGCAGGCAGGAGAAAGAATCAGCAAACTTGAAGATAGGTCAATTGAAATTATCTTGTCTGAGGAACAGAAAGAAAAAGGAGTGAAGAAAATGAACAGAACCTCAGAGACATGTAGCACACCGTCATTTCTCAACAGTACCTAAAGGAAAAGAGCTCCTTCTTTGAGACCGGTATGAAGATCCAGTCACGCTCACAGTCTCCAAGGTCCATGGCCAGCCAACAATTGCACAGGAAATGCCATTTCCTTTTACCTGCCATGTCAGTGACAATTTACATGCCTATAGTAAAATAAAGACAATCATGTTAGGGAGGTAGGCAAGAATCAGTTGCTGTAATAAGAAGTAATCTTAGGGAAACAACCTAAATGTCCACTGATGGCTGAGTGGATAAAGAAAATGTGGTATATGTACAATGGAATATCATTCAGCCATAGAAAAAGAATGACATTTCGCCATTTGTGACAACGTGAATAGAGGGCATTATGCTAAGAGAAATAAGTCAGGCAGAGAAAGACAAATAAATACTGTATGATCTCACTTATATGTAGAATGTAAAAACAAAGCAAAACACAAACAAAAAACCAAAACCAGGGACATCCCTGGTGGTCCAGTGGGTAAGATGCAGGGGGCCCAGGTTCAATCCCTGGTCAGGGAACTAGATCCCACGTGCCACAACTAAGAAGTCTGCATACTGCAACTAAGAACCAGTGCAGCCAAAAATAAATAAATAAATAAATAAATAAACAAAACACCAGAGTTCATCAAATACGCTTAAAGAAAATAAAAACAAAACCAGAACCGAGCTCATAGATACAGAGAACAGATTAGTGGTTGCCAGAGGTGGGGGGTGGGGGGGGCGGAGGGCTGGGTGAACCACGGGAAGGGAGTCAAAAGGTACAAACTTCCAGTTATAAAATTATCAAGTCATGGGGATGTAAGGTACAGCATAGTGACTATAGTTAATAATACTGTGTTGCATATTTGAAAGTTGCTACAAGAGTAGATCTTAAGAGCTTTCAGCACAAGAAGAACAAAATTCTGTTAACTATTCATGGTGACGGTCGTTAACTAGACTTATGGTGGTGGTCATTTCACAATATATACAAACATCGAATCATTATGTTGTAGACCTGAAACTAATATAAAGTTGTATGTCAATCATACTGCAATAAAAATTAATTTAAAAAAGAAGTAATTTTTCACTGACAGTGAGTGTCCAAGTAAATGGATTCTGTTTCATCATGGGGCAAGAACTAAAGAAAGAAACCAGAGCTGATCGCATTTTTTCCTTCCCAACCTCTAAGGGAGTTCATGTACCAGACGTCAGAATGCAGACTTCCACAACCTAGGAATAGTTCAGTGTGTGTTTGTATTCCTTAAGTTTTCTTGTTCCACATGTGACAGTGCCCTGCCACCTCTGTAAGCATCCTATCTGCCTCTGTCTTTAATCACCAGGGTCTGAGGGGGTGTCTTTGGGGGGTGAGGTGGGGAGTGGGCTTTAATGTTTATATTAATGACTTGTCCTATTTGGGTCTGTGGCTTCATCTTGGGTTCAGAGGCACAGGCCCTGAAATTGCATCCTCTTTCCAACCACAGTATTTTACCATGTGTCTACCTTCTCCCCTAATTTCAACCATCAACAAACTTGTCCTCGGGGACCCCTAATTGTTCAGCCTGTTTGACTTCATCTGTACCTAGTCAGCTAATCTCCTCCTTTACTGTAAGGATGCTACTTCCCCAAGAGTCTATATGAAACCATTCAAATCTCTCTGGTCAAAAGTCTTGCTTAATTTTAGTTGGAAATTGTTTTCTGTGCAAGGAGTACAGATGGCTTTAAAGCTAAAATATTTCTGGGACTCTCTTACTGAGGCAGTTTATAAAATCACAGGTGACTAAGTTGCATTTGATTTAAACTTAGCTACTCCTAGATGGCGGAGTAGAAAGACGTGCGCTCACTCCCCCTTGTGAGAGCACAGGAATCACAACTAACTGCTGAACGATCATCGACAGGAAGACACTGGAACTCACCAAAAAAGAGACCCCACATCCAAAGACAAAGGAGAAGCCGCAATGAGATGGTAGGAGGGGCGCAATCACAATAAAATCAAGTCCCATAACTGCTGGGTGAGTGACTCACAGACTGGAGAACACTTATACCACAGAAGTCCACCCACTGGAGTGAAGGTTCTGAGCCCCACGTCAGGCTTCCCAACCTGGGGGTCCGGCAACGGGAGAAGGAATTCCTAGAGAATCAGACTTTGAAGGCTAGTGGGATTTGATTGCAGGACTTCGACAGGACTGGGGGAAACAGAGACTACACTCCTGGAGGGCACACACAAAGCAGTGTGTGCATAGGGACACAGGGGAAGGAGCAGTGACCCCACAGGAGACTGAACCAGACCGACCTGCTAGTGTTGGAGGGTCTCCTGCAGAGTCAGGGGGTGGCTGTGGCTCACCGTGGGGACAAGGACATTGGCAGCAGAAGTTCTGGGAAGTACTCCTCAGCGTGAGCCCTCCCAGAGTCCGCCATTAGCCCCACCAAAGAGCCGGGTAGGCTCCAGTGTTGGGTTGCCTCAGGCCAAACAACCAACAGGGAGGGAACCCAGCCCCACCCATCAACAGTCAAGCCGATTAAAGTTTTAATGAGCTCTGCCCACCAGAGCAACACCCAGCTCTACCCACCACCAGTCCCTCCCATCAGGGAACTTGCACAAGCCTCTTAGAGAGCCTCAACCACCAGAGGGCAGACAGCAGAAGCAAGAACTACAATCCTGCAGCCTGTGGAACGAAAACCACATTCACAGAAAGATAAATTTAGCTACTGTTAAAGCTTTCATTTAAGAGCAAAGTATAAAAAAGGAGAAAATACTCATTTTCTGATTGGTGAGAAACTAGTCACGGTTTTTTTGTGCTTTTATTCTCTTATTCTTTCATACAGAAGGGAAACAGAGACTCTAATGTGTGTTAGAAAAATCTAGTTAATGCATTCAGTATGACCAGTAGAAAGATATAGAAAGCATTGTCATTTCCTAAGAAAAAATGCTGGCCATCTGATTTTTATTGGGAGTGGGTAGTTCTTTTGCTTTTCTGTGTTTTCCAAGTTTTTTGCATTCAAACATCTATTACTTTTGCAATTAAAGAAAGAAAAGCAAATGTTGACTAAAGAAAGTCTTCAAAAGAGCCTTAATAACAAGCTGATATGAAGCTCTAGAGGTGAACAGGTAACTCTGAGAATTTAATTGTAACAGGTATTTACTGTTACAATATTGACAGTAATTATCAATTGTAACAAATATTTATTGAGTCCTACTATAATTTTGGCACTGTATGAGCTTTTGAGAATACAAATATGAATAAGACGGCATCTCTATCCCTGAGGAGCATAAAGTCATTATGAGTTAAAAAAATATTACAATTAAAGACCACATATAAAATTAGAATTGATATAAACCAGTGATAAGAGTAAGAAAAGTGGAAAATATTATACAAGTGTGAATTCCTTTAAGTGTTTCCTCTAAGAGAAATAGCTTTTTTTAAAAAAAAAAAACCAAAGGTTTATTTCTTCTTCATGTTACATGCATATCATGGGTTAATTGGTGGTGGGAGGGGTTTTTGATGGTGTGGTTCTGCTCATTGCAGCTACTTAGGGACTCAGAACGACAAAGCAACCATGTGTCACCTGTTTACAACTCTCTTGACAGAATTATATGGCACCACCCATGAGAAATAGCTACTTAAATTAAAAAATGTACTTCCAATAATTATAAAATAATACAAATTTACTGTTAAAAAATTTTGGAAATACCTAAAAGGACCCTTAAGAAAAACCTAAAAATTCATAATCCTACTACCCAGCAATAACTATTGGTAATAATTTAGTGTATATAGCTCTAGACTTTTTCCTATACACATACTTTTTAAAAAAAATCAACTTTGTTGTGGTATAATTTACAAATGATAAAGGGCACCCATTTAAAATGTACAAAATTCAATGCATTTTGACAAATGTATACACTTATGTACTAAGCACCACCATCATCACCCTGAAAAGTTCCCTTGTGCCTTTTCCAGTCAGCCCCCCTCAGTCTCACCCTTGGCTTCAGGTGACCACTGATCTGCTTTCTGTCTCTATAGATTAATTTGCTTTTTTCAGAATTTCATATATGTGGAATCGTGCAGTATGTCTCCTTCTCTGTCTGGCTTCTTTTGCTCAGCATAATGTTTTCTGAGATTCACCCACGTTGCTGTGTGTCTCAGCAGATTGCTCTTTTTTGTCTTGAGTAGTATTCCATTGAGTGAACATACTAACATTTGTTTATTCATTCACCTGATGGACATTTGTGTTGTTTCCAGTTTGGGGCCATTATTCATAAAGCTGCTATGAACATGTGTGTCGGAATGGACATATGTTTTCATTTACCTTGGGTAAATAACTAGGAGTGGAATTTCTGGGTCATATGGTCAATGTATGTTTAACCTTACAAGAAACTGCCAAACTGTCCTCCACCACAGCTACACCATTTTACATCCCACCAGCGGTGCGTGAGAGCTCTAACTGTTCCCCACCCCCACCAAATCCTGGTTTTGTTAGACTTTTTAATTTCAGTCATTCTGGTGGGTGTTTAGTGCTATCCTTGTGGTTTTAATTTGCATTTCCTGATGACTAATGATGCTGAGTATCTTTCAAGTGCTTATTATACATTATTTACCTTTATAAATGACAGTGTAATGATAGTGCAACAAACTGCTTTGCAGATACCTGAACAGAATGGAAGCAGCAAGCAAATTATCAGGCTATCCTGGCCTAGTGGCTGGTGTATCTAGCCTAGCAGGGAAGGACTTCTCTTGCTATCAGTTTTAGACAAGCAGCATACTCTTTTCAGGTGGCCAATATTCAGCAACTGACTTGTTTGAATACCGGCCTGAGATCTTTGACTTCATTCCCTTCTTTTTTCCTAATCCCAACAAGCCAATAATCCTCAAACTTAATTAATTTTCATCATCTATTCAACAATTTCTCCACCCACCTCTCCTAAGTCTTAGGGTGCTGCTGAAGGAAGATGCAGAACCATCTGGGTCTAGCACAGGGCAGGTGCACTCACTCATCACTGACCGCTTCTCTCTCTGACTCTAGGCACATCCCACATCGTAATTCCGTTCCTTCCCCTCTCCTTAAGCTTTTCATTTTGACCCAAAGTATATTCAGTATATAGTCATTTACTAAATTTACTCTTTGAAGATAGTTTTCGTATTTAGAGATACTTTCAATTTATGGTACTTTCGGGCAATATTTCATTGTTATTATTTGCTGTTCACCATCATGACAACATTTAATGGGAAAAAAATCTATCATTCTACCACCCGTAAAAAATCATATTGTTAATTTTCTATATTTCCTTCCAGGGTTTCTTCTTTGTAGACAGCTCTGAAACTAAAATCTAACAGTCATTTGTTACTCTTTGGCCCAAAGCATTATAGTTATTTATCGTAAAGCCATGCAGGTCTTTCCCCAGAATGCTAAAGATCCACAGAGAAGAAGCAACACGCCAGTCTGATACAGGTACTTACCAATAAGGGCTGATGCCAGAACTGTCATGCCAGAGCTGCAGGCTGTGTAATTCCCGCAGAGAAGACGGAGTGCCCAGGAGGAAGACATCCAGTCCCCCTCGTTCAAAGACTGCTTTCTGGGAGTCACAAAGATGATGGGGCTCGCTCTGCCGCTCTGATCCATAAAGGGTGATAACCACCTAAAACGTGACAACGGAAGATACAGTATAGGAAGTTATAACGTGATTCTTTTGGTTTATCTCTAAGGAGAAAGATGAGGACAGAGAAAACTGCAATTAAATGAAGTCTTGGGGTCTGAGACAAGCATAAAGAGCTCTTCAGGTGTACAGTTTAGAACCAGGAAAGATCACTGTCTGGGATCCTTGTAAAGGACAATTGGACGCAAGGATATTACCAAGTCAGACTGTACCTCACATGGCACAAGACACCAAGCAACAAATGAGGAACATTTATTTCACTAACGTTAGCTGTTGTAGCAGCCCTTCTTCGACAGCCCGTGGAGACCTCAATAAGGTAGTGGAATTGAAAGCTGGGGTCATTATCGGCCAGGACAGTGACCCTCACCTGCAGGAAAAAGCAGAACCAAGAAAACTAGCAGATCTTCACTTAGTATAGACCCCTGCGTCCTCCAGCTAGAAACAGGAGGACGCACTGCGGCAGCTTTGGCAGCTCTGTGGGAAGAAAGGGTGGGGTGTGGGGAGAAGATGTACATATAAATAGACCTAAGTTAAGTGACAAAAGGGGGGAATAAGGGCTGACAGTCCAGGGTTTATGTCTCTAAAATGAAATATTCGTGGAATCAACTCATGGGGTCTTGGGCCTCTAAATCTCTCCACCTCGCACCCACCCACCCAGAAAGGGTTATCAGATAACATACAGGACACGCAGCTAACTGTGAATTTCAGACAAATGATGAATAATTTGGGGTCATACTTATACTAAAAATGCATTCACTATTTATTTGAAATTCAAATATAACTGTCTTGTATTTTTATTTACTAAAAATGGTAATTCTAGACCAACAGCCATAAGGGAATGGATACTGTGTGTATTCTAGAATTTCCACATGTAGGAAAATATAAGAATAAGAAAAATATAGAACAGAAATTAGAAAGAAGCTGTCATCAAAGGTTTTTTTTTTTTTTGTTTCAAAATAAAGATTCTGAGCTTCCCTGGTGGTGCAGTGGTTAAGAATCCGCCTGCCAATGCAGGGGACATGGGTTCGAGCCGTGATCCAGGAAGATCCCACATGCTGCGGAGCAACTAAGCCCTGCACCACAACTACTGAGCCTGCACTCTAGAGCCCGCGCGCCTAGAGCCCGTGTACCGCCACGAGAGAAGTCACCGCAATGAGAAGCCCTCACACCGCAACGAAGAGTAGCCCCTGCTCGCCGCAACTAGAGAAAGCCTGCGCGCAGCAACGAGGACCCAACGCATCCAAAAATAAATAAATAAATAAATTTTAAAAAATTAAATAAAGATTACTTACAGGTTTCCTATATATTGCCATTACATTAAATTATAACTTGACTTACACATAATTTTCATATCCAATGTATTAAGTGAGATAAACTTGCATTTGATTATAGTTAAGTTCTCTGGGTGTTTTCTTTTGGCTTACTCCCGACCTAAATGAATCATATGAGGGTTCAACCTTGGCTAAAAGAAAAAAAATGGAGATAAAAAGTTAAGTCCCTGGGCCTTGAGCCAGAAGATATGAAGAGAAATTTAAGAGAAGCCCCACTTGAATTCTTACACTACCAAGTACCATGCTACCTGCCTCTTTTTTTCTTTTAATTAATTTAATTTAATTTATTTATTTTTCACTGCATTGGGTCTTCGTTGCTGCACGTGGGCTTTTCTCTAGTTGCGGTGAGCGGGGGCTACTCTTCATTGCGGTGTGCGGACTTCTCATTGAGGTGGCTTCTCTTGTTGTGGGGCACAGGCTCTAGGCACATGGGCTTCAGTAGTTGTGGCACATCGGCTTCAGTAGTTGTGGCACACGGGCTTCAGTAGTTGTGGCTCACAGGCTCTAGAGCGCAGGCTCAGTAGTTGTGGCGCACGGGCTTAGCTGCTCTGTGGCAAGTGGGATCTTCCCGGACCGGGGATCAAACCCGTGCCCCCTGCATTGGCAGGCGGGTTCTTAACCACTGTGCCACCAGGGAAGTCCCTACCTGCCTCTTTTGATGAAGGGGTTTAATTTGTTTTTTCATCTTGTTCCACATATTTAAGACATTGTGGCAAAGCTTTTGGAATCAGTCTCATCACCTTCTGCATATCTGCTTGGTCCTTTCTCCAAGCCCACACAAATATGAGCATATAGACTCCAATAAGGCTGGCCAGCAGGGACACCCCAATGGTGTTGCTGGTCACGCGAAAGAACAGGTCAACTGTGTCTTCCACATTCACTGTCCGAGGCACAATAAAGAAATTGTCGCCAAAGTAGGTCAGGTGGTTACACAGACACTGTGTCCTCAAAAGTGTGCTCTGTGGCCCAACCTGGAGTAACAGTCAAGACATTGATTCTTTTTTTTTTTTTTTTTTTAAAGGAACTCTATTTATTTATTTATATATTTATTTTTGGCTGTGTTGGGTCTTCGTTTCCGTGCGAGGGCTTTCTCTAGTTGCGGCAAGCGGGGCCACTTGAAGCCACTCTTCATCGCGGTGCGTGGGCCTCTCACTATCGCGGCCTCTCTTGTTGCGGAGCGCAGGCTCCAGACGCGCAGGCTCAGTAGGTGTGGCTCACGGGCTTAGTTGCTCCGCGGCATGTGGGATCCTCCCAGACCAGGGCTCGAACCCGTGTCCCCTGAATTGGCAGGCAGATTCTCAACCACTGCGCCACCAGGGAAGCCCCCTAAGACATTGATTCTAATTGGCGTGCTAAGGAAGGGACACATGTAAAACAAACATAGGCATTTAGATTTGGGAAACAAGGTCCGATCGCTTATTCTCTGCTGGTGCTAGCGTAAACCAGGACAACTGATGGGCACGGCAGCTTGGCAACATCTAGTAAAACTGAAGAAGCAAAACTCCTTGAATCCTGTGATTCCAGCTCTGAATGTATGTCCTGGAGGAATTTTGCACATGTGCACAAGCAAATGTGAAAAAGGATGCCTCTGTCAACACTGTTTACAACTAGGAGAAATCAGAACAACCTGTGTGTCCAGTAACAGCAGAACATACAAACAAACAAGTAAGTAGAGGCAAACTAATGGACTGCTGGACTTCCCTGGTGGCACAGTGGTTAAGAATCCGCCTGCCAATGCAGGGGACATGGGTTAGATCCCTGGTCAGGGAAGATCCCACATGCCGCTGAGCAACTAAGCCCGTGTGCCACAACTACTGAGCCTGTGCTCTAGAGCCCGCGAGCCACAACTACTGAGCCCGTGTGCCACAACTACTGAAGCCCAGGCGCCTAGAGCCCATGCTCCGCAACAAGAGAAGCCACCGCAATGAGAAGCCCGCGCACCACAACAAAGAGTAACCCCTGCTCGCTACAACTAGAGAAAGCCCACACGCAGCAATGAAGACCCAATGCAGCCAAACATAAAATAAATAAAATAATTAAAAAAAACCACAACTGATGGACTGCTATACAGCAGTTAAAAATGAATGAATTGAAGCTGGATTCATCAACTTGGATAAATGCTGAATGAACAAAGCAAGTTAAAAAAGGATATAATAGGGACTTGCCTAGTGGTCCAGTGGTTAAAACTCCGTGCTTCCACTGCAGGGGGCACGGGTTCGATCCCTGGTCAGGGAACTAAGATCCTGCATGCCGTGAAGCACAGCCAAAAAATAAATAAATAAACTTAAAAAGAAAAAAAAGGATATAATAGCATGGTACCATTTACACAAAGACCAAAAGTGTGCAAACCACCATTCATGAATCCAGTTTGTCAGCCTCCCTCACTGGAAAGTAAGCTCATGAGGACACTCTTGTCCATCACTAGTTCCTATATGTGGGTCTGGAATGTATTAGATGCTCAATAAATATCTGCTGAAAGAATGAACACATAGGACTTCCCTGGTGGCGCAGTGGTTAAGAATCCACCTGCGAATACACAGGACATGGGTTCGAACCCTGGTCCAGGAAGATCCCACATGCCACGGAGCAACTAAGCCTGTGCGTCACAACTCTAGAGCCCACGAGCCACACTACTGTGCCCGTACGCCACAACTACTGAGCCTGCACTCTTGAGCCTACGAGCCACAACTACTGAGCCTGCGTGCCACAACTACTGAAGCCCGCACACCTAGAACCAGTGCTATGCAGTGAGAACCTACCGCAATGAGAGGCCTGTGCACTGCAATGAAGATTAGCCCCCGCTTGCCACCAACTAGAAAAAGCCCGCGTGCAGCAACGAAGACCCAATGCAGCCAAATAAATAAATAAATACATTAAAAAAAGATTGATTCTTTAAAAAAAAAAAAAAAAAAAGAATGAACACATATACCAAACTCCGGACAGGGGTGACCCTTTGGCAAGAGCAAGGAAATGAGGTTGGAGAGGGATAGACCCAGGTCTTCCATTATCCCAGTGTTTTTTTAAATTTTAAAATACTTGAACTTAATACAGCAAAATACAAACTTTGTGATAAAGCTGAGTGGTGTCTTTAATTTTTTAATCATATTATTCCCTATAACTTTTCATATATTGTAACATTTCTTTATAAAAAATATCTTTTAAAATCACTAAGCAAATGAATGGAAGGTACCAATTCCACACCTGCTTTTGTAGATGAAAAGTCTAAAATGCTGTCAGGATGACTGACTTCCTTCCACAGAACAAGGTTAAGTTCTGGTTGCCCATTCCACTTTTGGCCGTTGGAGGAATTCTCATGTGCACTCTGGGCTCTGATACTTTGATGGAGTCCGAATAACAAAGGCTTCAAGGAGGCAGGAAATGTCCTGACGCCTTTTGCAGTCAGTGGCCACTGCTGGGAGCGAAGAAAATCTCCCCCACCTCGCTACCCCGTGGGGTTTCCCTGCCGAGCAGCCCTGGACGCTTGTCAGAAGGCAGACTCTCGGACCCGCCCCAATTCACTGCAACAGACTCTGCATTTTAACAAGCTTCCAGTCTGAGGGGTTGCATGAATGGTGCGGAAGCCTTCCAGGGAATCCTCTTTCCTTCTGTTCTCAATCTGGATAACACTCTCTCACATAATTTTTTAAAAAATAAATTTATTTATTTATTTGTTTTTATTTTTGGCTGTGTTTGGTCTTCATTGCTGCGCAGGCTTTCTCTAGTTGCGGCGAGCAGGGGTTACTCTTTGTTGTGGTGCGCAGGCTTCTCACTGCAGTGGCTTCTCTTGTTGCGGAGCACGGGCTCTAGGCACGCAGGTTCAGTAGTTGTGGCTCACAGGCTTAGTGCACCGTGGCATGTGGGATCTTCCCCGGCCAGGGATCAAACCCGTGTCCCCTGCATTGGCAGGCGGATTCTTAACCACTGCGCCACCAGGGAAGCCCTATCAGATCTTTTAGAAAGAGCTGCCTCAGGATTTCCAGACGCTTACAGCACATTCTTTGTGCACATGAAACCAGACAGCATCTCACAGGATCACTAGTGTGAAAATGTATAGCGCCCTTTTAAAGTGTTCAGATACCCGGAACGAGGCAGTAATTGCAGGAGTGACAGTCTGTCCCCACCTGGCTTAGAATATACAGGAATCTGTTAGCTTATTTTTAAGTACAAAAGTTCTCTTTTTTTTTTTTTTTTTTTGGAGTGAACGGGGCAAGCTCCTATTCCAACTCCCTGCTCCAAAAATCCAGTTGCTATATTGTCCTTGAATAGAGGATGTATCAGATATTAAATTGATATAAATAGATACTACACTTGATCTTAGCCAAAAGACCGAGAAGCAGTAAAAGTTCTCTTTTATGTAGCAGAAAGTCGGCCTCATTTTACCCTCCGCATATTTAGTACTTGTAGAATTGATCAGCTTCCATATACCACTTGTCTTATTTTATGTAGATTGTCAGATTCACCCTGGACTAATGTTTGGGAAAAAAATGACAGATCTAAAGCACAAGGCTGCTCCAAAGAGACACGTTCTCTCAGCCGACCACACAACACGCCTCCTCCTTTTAACCAGGCTGATTTATTTCCCTTCCAATGCTTTTTCTTTCCGGGCCGCCCCAAATGAGACGACAGAGCACTGAGAGTACTGCCAGCTGAGGTGGGAGAGAGGCAGGAGTGGGCAGCTTCTGACCTGGCGTCGCGGCTCCTCCACGTGCTGTTGCCGCTGTCCCAGAAGTAACGCTGGGTGACGGCAGTGACCACCGAGAGCAGGGCGGGCGTCTGCTGGGCACCCTCCTTGCCTCTCTGCAACAGGGCTGTTATGTAGTAGGTGCCAACCCCATCCTGCAGGCTCTCTGGAGTCAGCAACCGTGTATACGGCTCATCTGAGAACAAACAAGAGAACTTAGCTGCCTTTCAAAGGGGATAAAAATACCATTAGAACCTTTCTTCAGAAGGGTCTATTATCATCATTATTTTATTTTACAAATGGGGAAATGATAAGCCTAGAATCACAAATGGTTTTAAAGAAAATGACCGGTGATATAGTCTGGGGCTTTGGATGACTCCTGTTCCAGTTAAAAAAAAAAAAAAAAAAAATCATATGCTTTTGATAAATGAAGACTTAGGGCTAATGAATTAGAATGTATTATGAGTTATAGAAAAACGAAATAATCACACATCAAAATGAGTAGCTAGAAGACCTAGGTAACAAAAGAAACCCAAGAGTGGTGCAGGGGCAGGCACAGAGTGGTTCCAGGTCTGCATGTCAGAGGCCTGGTTTCAGGCCCGGCTCTGTCAGGTAGCTGCTGAGGGCTGAGGCAAGTCACCCAATCGATGTAGTTTTCTCATCTCTCAAACACAAAATCTGGACCAAAGGACCTCTAAGATCCCTTCCAGCTCCAAATGACATGACATTATTGCCAAGATCAGTAGGTAGGACAGAGTGCATGTTCTGAATCAGGAAAGAGCCTGCCGGTAACGCAGACAGAATTCGTAGCTGGCAGCCCAGCAGTGACAGCTGCTGTCTCAGTAGCTTTGCTAAACAGGAAGAATCACTTAAAAAGTGATTACAAGAGAGCTTGTAAAACTGGAGAATTCCGAATAAGATCAGTGCATTGTGTCAGTTTCACTTCCTGGTTGTGACACTGTACTATAGTTATGCAAGATTAGGGGAAACTGGGTGGAAGGTATGTGAGAGCTCTGTGTTTTGCTTTTTACAATTGCATGTGAATTTACAATTGCACAATTGTCTCAAAATAAAAAGTTTAAAAAAAGAAAAGAAAAGCATGCATTTTAAAGTAAGTTTCTGACATCTTGTTGGGGTTTACCTTTCTGTGACACCTCCTCCTTTGGCAGGGAGAGGTTCAGGTGGAAGTGTGTGTGGTTAGGCTGGTGCTGGAACCCCAGGTAGAGCGTCACTGAAACGGGGCTTTCAGGCTCCACGCACACTATGAGGGATTTCTCCAGGGAAGTGACATTCACTGTGATAGTAAAATAGTCTGCACTCACGTTGAGGCTGGTGGGATGGGTGCCCGTGCTCGCGTTTCTCCATAGCACGATCTAGAATAAGAGAGAGTTCATCAATCTTCAAGTTTAAGATGGTCCATCCATTGATGCCTTTCAGCCTCCTTTTAGTGATAATGGAATGCAACTTGCTAGGTCTTCTTCTGTGAATGTTAGCAGTGCCAGGCGTTAAGGGAGAGTATATAGTCTCAGACCTAAAACGTTCTCCTAAGGGTAAGGTAGATTTCTTTGTAGAAGTTCCTAAGTAATGATGTGAGTAACAAAACAATGGCACGCCCATAAATCTAAAATGATTTCCTTCAAGTTGTTGCAGACTTCCATCCTATTCTCCAGGAATTCCTATGCCCTTCTGTTTTATTCCCTAATAATCAAGTCATACATTGATATCTTCCATTAAATCATGGACTTGGAGCAACTTATGATTAGAGCTTAGTAACACACTTCCGATGCTTCCAACAAACTTCTTGTCATCAAAATCTCTGAAGGGATTGAAAGCTAGTCCTGTTACTTAGAGACAAGAACACTCTAGTTTCATCAATTGCCGAAATATTTATAAATAACACCCTGGTAGGTAATAAGGTATCAAATATCATACAGTAAATGTTGGGATTTCCCCTTGCTAATACGTACACATATTTTTTTGGCCATGCTGTGAGGCATGTGGGATCTTAGTTCTAAGACCAGGGATCGAACTCGTGCCCCCTGCAGTGGAAGCACGGAGTCCTAATCATTGGACTGCCAGCAAATTCTCCACTAATATTTTAAATGAAATAATATTTGTCATTATAACATCATACAAGGAAGAATTAGTTAATGAAAGATGAAATATAAAAAAAATTTAAAAATAAATAAAAATTGTGATACCCAATGCAGCCAAAAATAAATAAATAAATAAATAAATAATTAAAAAAAAAGATGAGTCATTTACTTATGACCCTCAGAATTATTATTTTTTATCTGTATACCTGGAGGATTCATTTTACTAGGAAGTAAGAATTCTGCTCTCCAGGATAAGGCAACAATCTTACTTCTATTTGTTAGGTAGTTGCTGAAAGAAATATACTGATGTAACCAGGTTGGTAGGAGTCGATGATTATTCAGAGATTTCCAGCTTTGTATACATAGTGAAGAATTGAGACCAATTCAAATCATAACCCAGAAGCTTAGTTATATCTAGAAGTCTGTTAATACTCCCAACCTCTATAGTGGGTCATTTTTAAAGAGGCCTCCATTCCTGCCAGTGCGAAACAGAACTTAACGCACACAACCTTCTCTCACTGGGTCTGGTCAGCTTACATTTTCACCCAAATGCCTACAGCCATCAAATCCTATGTTCATTCTGATCAGAATCAATTTCACACTCACTTGGATGTTAACTCCTGGGTGTTTATTCAAGAGCTGCTCCAAGACTGACGCTGATGGAAAGCCTAACCTCACAGGTGCTGGGGAACCGAAGGTGTAAGAGCTCAGAGGCAAAGTTGATATGTTTTGCCTAATGAAAAAGAAGTTAAATGGAAATCAATTTGTGTGTTCTCTAAAGATCAAAAACCTAAAACAAAACTCTCCCCGTTCCTTCCTCCTGTTACCTGCTCAGCAACAGGGTAGCAGCGAAAGAGGTCAGAGTCACTGAGGACTCAGAACCAATTCTGCTGTAGAAACGCTTCCTGGATCCTCCTGAGGCTCAGCAAGGACATGTTCAGTGTATTTTCTACCTGCATTTAGAGGGAAATACCAGGGGACTTGTGTAACCTCAGGGTATTGTTAGTGAAATAATGGTTTGAGAGGTCAGAAAAGGGGACAAGGATCTTGACAGTGATGTAATGAAAGGTGACACTCATTGGAAGGATCCATGGAAAGTACTTGCAGTCTGGCTAAAGACTCCTCATCCTTTGTATCAACTAAGACGGCCACCCAGGGAAATATTTCTTTGCCCCATGATATAAGCTGCCCTAGACCTGCTTACGACAAATGTTTTTTTAAAAACAGCTTTTTTTTGCAATGAAATTCACACAGACAATTCACAGGTTTAGAGTACACAATTCAATGATTTTTAGTATATTCACAAGGTTGTGCTACTATCACCACGATCTAATTTTAGAACATTTTCATCTTCCCTAAAACAAACCCAGAAACCAGTAGCAGTCACTGCCCATTCTCCTGTCCCCAGCCCTAGGCAACTACTAATCTACATTCTGTGTCAATAGATCTGCCTCTTCTGGACATTTCATATAAACGGAATCATAATATATGGTCTTTTACGTTTGGCTTCTTTCACTTAGCATAGTGTTTTCAAGGTTCATCCATGTTGTAGCTTGTATAGTACTTCATTCCTTTTTTGTTGCCAAATAATATTCCATTGTAAGGACGTACACTTTACTTATTCATTCATCCGATCATGGACACCGGCATTGTTTCTACTTTTTGGCTATCTGACTGTTTGAATAATGTTGCTATGAACATAAGTGTACACGTCTTTGTGTGGACATATGTGGGTATATACCAAGGAGTGGAATGGCTAGGCCTCATGATAATTCTATTTTTAACATTTTGCAAAACTGTCAAACTCTTTTCCAAAGTGGCTGTATCATCATTTTACAATCCAACAACATACGAGTGTTCCAGTTTCTCTGTCTCCCTGCCAACACTTGTTATTGTCTGTCTTTTTGAATGTGAAGTGGGATCTCATGGTAGTTTGATTTTCACTTCCCTAGTGACTAGTGATGTTGAACATCTTTCTATGTGATTAGTAAATATAATTCATTTAGTGGAGTATTTATTACGTACCTACCACGTTACTGAATTCTTTTTACTGGATTTCAGCAACAGGTGGTCTCGGCTCACGGATGGGGTTGAGAGGAAGAGCCTGGAGTGGGGTTGAGAGGAAGAGCCTGGAGCAGGCTTGACAGAGGAGTCTCCTCAGTGGTGCCTACTTTGCTGGGTTCTCTAGAGGTCTAGGGAGAGGCTGTGTGATACCTGATCTGTCAAGAGGAAAACGTCTCCGAATGGAGTTGGCCACCAGCACATACTGTACCTACCTGCTCAGTGTCGTCCTTGGGTCTTTGCTGACTTGCTTCACTAGTTTTCGTTATGTTGTTGAGGGAGTGAAAGAGGCAGACAGTCACAGGCATTCTGGAGCCCAGGTTGCTGCTGTTCGGAAATGGGCTCTGCGGTAGCTGCTCATTCAGGTCAATAAGTGCATCGATGACACCCACCTGGAATTTTAGAGAGCAAACACACATCCCTGAACTGCTTACAACTGCTTTTTTTTTTTTTGGCCGCGTGGCATGTGGTATCTTAGTTCCCCGGCCAGGGATCGAACCCGAGCTCCCTGCATTGGAAGCGTGGAGTCTTAACCACTGGACTGCCAGGGAATTTCCTGCTTAAGGCTGCTTTAAATTTGTGTTCTTCTCATAAGAAGTTCTGTGCTCTTTACACATTTCGAATGCATCTTTTAAAACTTTTAATTTTATAGTGGGGTATAGTTAACAATGCCCTGTTAATTTCAGGTGTACAACAAAGTGATCCAGTTATACATATACGTGTATCTATTCTTTATGTATTATTTTTAAACATCTTTATTGGAGTATAACTGCTTTACAATGGTGTGTTAGTTTCTGCTTTATAACAAAGTGAATCAGTTATACATATACATATATCCCCATGTCTCTTCCCTCTTGCGTCTCCCTCCCTCCCACCCTCCCTATCCCACCCGTCTAGGTGGTCACAAAGCACAGAGCTGATCTCCCTGTGCTATGTGGCTGCTTCCCACTAGCTAGCTATTTTACATTTGGTAGTGTATATATGTCCATGCCACTCTCTCACTTTGTCCCATCTTATCCTTCCCCCTCCCCATATCCTCAAGTCCATTCTCTAGTAGGTCTTATGCATTTTTATAAGAAGCAATATTACAACTTGGCGGGGAAGGAACATATATTGTTACACATTACTTATGGGGAGGATGCGTGGTTCAGGTTATTCTAAGGAACTGACAATGACCCTTTTTGAGTGATAAGCAGATCAAAAATCTAATTAACATAACTAAGCTAAAAAAAAAAAAAGGAGTGCTGAGGAAAAGAGCAATGCTGACTGAAATACTGAGTAGACTATCCTTTTATATTTAGGGTCTCAAAAGTATTCAAGATAGACTAAAAAGAAAGACCAAGGAGAAGTTCTACATGAAACAGAAAACACCAACTCTCCTTTCTGTGGGTTGTTCACAAGTAAAACAAGTCGAAATAGAAGGTGAAGCCAGTTGACAGATATTTAGTGAATATCCACTGCAGTTACAACTATTTTTGTTTCCAAATGTTATTTTCAAAGTTACATGTGTTAAAAACCTCTGCAAAATAAAAGATACAAAAAACAAAGTTAAAAAGACAGGGGCATAAAGTATTAGCAACATATACAACAAAAAGTTAACATCAATAATAAATAAAGCTGTCTTACAAACAAATAAGAAAATTACCAAAAAACCCAAGGGGGAAAAACGAATGATGGATATATACAAGCAATTCAGAAGACAAAAAAAAATTGTCAATAAATATATAAAATGATGTTTGACCTCTTTAATGACCAATAAAATGCTTTTCTTTCTTTTCTTGCTTTTGAAATTGGCAAAAGTGAGAGGGTGAGGAAGTGGTTGGTGGGAATGTAAAACAATGCCTTTTAGGAGGGTAATTTTTCCATTGATTAAAAATTTAAGAGCCCATCAATTCTATTTCTACCTCTCTTTCCCACAGGAATATTTGTACAAGTACTCAAAGATGTAGGTACATGGATGTTCATGGATGATGTCTGCAAGAGTAAACAAATGAAAAATATTCAAATGAACACTAAGAATAGTGAGTTCATGCCTGTGTACTACCATGAAAAGATATCTATGACACAGTATTAAGTAAAAAAATCAAGGAGCAGAAAAATTTGTGTAATTTAACCTGATTTTTGTTAACACCAAACAACAAACTTGTGTGTGTATAGAAAAATGTCTGGAGGGTTATGCACAGCAAATTAAGAATAAATTAATAACAGTGATTACACCTAGAGAATGGGATTAGCAAGAAGGACCAAGATGGTGAGGGCTTCTGTTTTTACTTTATATGCTTTTGTTCTGATTTTTGAATAAGAAGCATGTATTATTTCTGTAATTAAAAAGTCCAAATAAATGAACCCAGATTGCACCTATATGCTATAGCAAAATATCTGAAAATATAGGAAATGGAAAAATGGAAATTAAAATTCTCACTAATCCTGGGACTTCCCTGGTGGCACAGTGGTTAAGAATCGGCCTGCCAGGACATATTTAAAGTGATGAAAGGGAAAAACCTACAACCAAGATTACTCTACCCAGCAAGGATCTCATTCAGATTTGATGGAGAAATTAAAACCTCTACAGATAAGCAAAAGTTAAGAGAATTCAGCACCACCAAACCAGCTTTACAAGAAATGCTAACAGAACTTCTCTAGGCAGGAAACACAAGAGAAGGAAAAGACCTACAAAAACAAACCCAAAACAATTAAGAAAATGGTCACAGGAACATACATATCGATAATTACCTTAAATATAAATGGATTAAATGTTCGAACCAAAAGACATAGACTAGCTGAATGGATACAAAAACAAGACCCGTACATATGCTGTCTACAAGAGACCCACTTCAGACCTAGGGACACATACAGACTGAAAGTGAGGGGATGGAAAAAGATATTCCATGCAAATGGAAATCAAAAGAAAGCTGGAGTAGCAATTCTCATATCAGACAAAATAGACTTTAAAATAAAGACTATTACAAGAGACAAGGACACTACAGTTTGATCAAGGGATCAATCCAAAAAGAAGATATAACAATTGTAAATATTTATGCACCCAACATAGGAGCACCTGAATACATAAGGCAAATGCTAACAGCCATAAAAGGGGAAATCAACAGTAACACAATCATAGTAGGGGACTTTAACACCCCACTTTCATCAATGGACAGATCATCCAAAATGAAAATAAATAAGGAAACACAAGCTTTAAATGACACATTAGACAAGATGGACTTAATTGATATTTATAGGACATTCCATCCAAAAACAACAGAATACACTTTCTTCTCAAGTGCTCATGGAACATTCTCCAGGATAGATCATATCTTGGGTCACAAATCAAGCCTTGGTAAATTTAAGAAAACTGAAATCGTATCAAGTATATTTTCCGAACACTACGCTAGGAGACTAGATAACAATTACAGGAAAAAAATATGTGAAATATGCAAACACACGGAGGCTAAACAATATGCTACTAAATAACCAAGAGATCACTGAAGAAATCAAAGAGGAAATCAAAAAAAAACCTAGAAACAAATGACAATGAAAACACGACGACCCAAAACCTATGGGATGCAGTAAAAGCTGCCCTAACAGGGAAGTTTCTAGCATACAATCCTACCTCAAGAAACAAGAAAAATCTCAAATAAACAACCTAACCTTACACCTAAAGCAATTAGAGAAAGAAGAACAAAAAACCCCAAAGTTAGCAGAAGGAAAGAAACCATAAAGATAAGATCAGAAATAAATGAAAAAGAAATGAAGGAAACAATAGCAAAGATCAATAAAACTAAAAGCTTGTTCTTTAAGAAGACAAAATTGATAAACCATTAGCCAGACTCATCAAGAAAAAAAGGGAGAAGACTCAAATCAACAGAATTAGAAATGAAAACGGAGAAGTAACAACTGACACTGCAGAAATACAAAAGATCATGAGAGATTACTACAAGCAACTATATGTCAATAAAATAGACAACCTGGAAGAAATGGAGAAATTCTTAGACAAGTACAACCTTCCAAGACTGAACCAGGAAGAAACAGAAAATATAAACAGACCAATCACAAGCACTGAAATTGAAACTGTGATTAAAAAATCTTGCAACAAACAAAAGCCCAGAACCAGATGGTTTCACAGGTGAATTCTATCAAACATTTAGAGAAGCACTAACACCTATCCTTCTCAAACTCCTCCAAAATATAGCAGAGGGAGGGACACTCCCAAACTCATTCTATGAGGCCACCATCACCCTGATACCAAAACCAGATGAAGATGTCACAAAAAAAGAAAACTACAGGCCAATGTCTCTGATAAACATAGATGCAAAAATCCTCAACAAAATACTAGCAAACAGAATCCAACAGCACATTAAAAGGATCATACACCATGATCAAGTGGGGTTTATCCCAGGAATGCAAGAATTCTTCAATATATGCAAATCAATCAATGTACTACACCACATTAACAAATTGAAGGATAAAAACCGTATGATAATCTCAATAGATGCAGAAAAAGCTTTTGACAAAATTCAACACCCATTTACGATAAAAACTCTCCAGAAAGTAGGCACAGAGGGACCCTACCTCAACATAATAAAGTTCATATATGACAAACCCACAGCCAACATCGTTCTCAACGGTGAAAGACTGAAACCATTGCCTCTAAGATCGGCAACAAGACAAGGTTGCCCACTCTCACCACTATTATTCAACATAGTTTTGGAAGTTTTAGCCACAGCAATCAGAGAAGAAAAAGAAATAAAAGGAATCCAAATCAGAAAAGAAGAAGTAAAACTGTCACTGTTTGCAGATGACATGATACTATACATAGAGAATACTAAAGATGCTACCAGAAAACTACTAGAGCTAATCAATGAATTTGGTAAAGTTGCAGGATACAAAATTAATGCACAGAAATCTCTTGCATTCCTATACACTAATGATGAAATATCTGAAAAAGAAATTAAGGAAACACTCCCATTTACCATTGCAGCAAAAAGAATCAAATACCTAGGAATAAACCTACCTAGGGAGACAAAAGACCTGTATGCAGAACACTATAAGACACTGATGAAAGAAATTAAAGGTGATACCAACAGATGGAGAGATATACCATGTTGTTGGATTGGAAGAATCAATATTGTGAAAATGACTATATTACCCAAAGCAATCTACAGATTCAATGCAATCCCTATCAAATTACCAATGGCATGTTTTATGGAACCAGAACAAAAAATCTTAAAATTTGTATGGAGACACAAAAGACCCCGAATAGCCAAAGCAGTCTTGAGGGGAAAAAACGGAGCTGGAGGAATCAGACTCCCTGACTTCAGACTATACTACAAGGATACAGTAATCAAGACAATATGGTACTGGCACAAAAAGAGAAACACAGATCAATGGAACAAGATAGAAAGACCAGAGATAAACCCATTCACTTATGGTCAACTAATCTATGACAAAGGAAGCAAAGATATACAATGGAGAAAAGACAGTCTCTTCAATAAGTGGTGCTGGGAAAACTGGACAGCTACATGTAAAAGAATGAAATTAGAACTCTCCCTAACACCATACACAAAAATAAACTCAAAATGGATTTGAGACCTAAATGTCAGACCGGACACTATAAAACTCTTAGAGGAAAACATAGCAAGAACACTCTTTGACATAAATCACAGCAAGATCTTTTTTGATCCACCTCCTAGAGTACTGGAAATAAAAACAAAAATAAACAAATGGGACATAATGAAACTTAAAAGCTTTTGCACAGCAAAGGAAACCATAAACAAGAGGAAAAGACAACCCTCAGAATGGGAGAAAATATTTGCAAACAAATCAACGAACAAAGGATTAATCTCCAAAATATACAAACAGCTCATGCAGCTCAATATTAAAAAAACAAACAACCCAGTCCAAAAATGGGCAGAAGACCTAAATAGACATTTCTCCAAAGAAGACATACAGATGGCCAAGAAGCACATCAAAAGCTGCTCAATGTCACTAATTATTAGAGAAATGCAAATCAAAACTACAATGAGGTATCACCTCACACCAGTTAGAATGGGCATCATCAGAAAATCTACAAACAACAAATGCTGGAGAGGGTGTGGAGAAAAGGGAACCCTCTTGCCCTGTTGGTGGCAATGTCAATTGATACAGCCACTATGGAGAACAGTATGGAGGCTCCTTAAAAAACTAAAAAATAGAATTACCGTATGGCCCAGCAATCCCACTACTGGGCATATACCCAGAGAAAACCATAATTCAAAAAGACACATGCACCCGAATGTTCATTGTAGCACTATTTACAATAGCCAGGTCATGGAAGCAACCTAAATGCCCATCGACAGATGAATGGATAAAGAAGTTGTGGTACATATATACAATGGCATATTACTCAGCCATAAAAAGGAACGAAATTGGGTCATTTGTAGAGACGTGGATGGATCTAGAGTCTGTCATACAGAGTGAAGTAAGTCAGAAAGAGAAAAACAAATACAGTATGCTAACACATATATATGGAATCTAAGGGAAAAAAAAAAAAAAAAAAAGTCCATGAAGAACCTAGTGGCAAGACGGGAATAAAGACACAGACCTACTAGAGAATGGACTTGAGGATATGGGGAGGGGGTGGGGTGAGATGTGACAGGGTAAGAGAGTGTCATGGACATATATACACTACCAAATGTAAAATAGATAGCTAGTGGGAAGCAGCCGCATAGCACAGGGAGATCAGCTCTGTGCTTTGTGACCACCTAGAGGGGTGGGATGGGGAGGGTGGGAGGGAGGAAGATGCAAGAGGGAAGAGAAATGGGAACATATTGTATATGTATAACTGATTCACTTTGTTATAAAGCAGAAGCTAACACACCATTGTAAGGCAATTATACTTCAATAAAGATGTTTTAAAAAAAAAAAAAAGTTCTAGGTGAAAATGAAAAAAAAAAAAAAAGAGAAAAACAAATATCATATATTAACGCATATATGTGGAACTTACAAAAATCGTACAGCTGAACCAGTTTGCAGAGCAGAAATTGAGAAACAGATGTAGGGAACAAACGTATGGACACCAAGGGGGGAGAGCGGCTGGGGGGTGGTGGTGTGATGAATTGGGCGATTGGGATTGACATGTATACACTGATGTGTATAAAACTGATGACTAATAAGGACCTGCTGTATAAAAAAATAAGTAAAATTAAGTTAAAAAAAAAAAGAAGACATTAAATCCTGAAATGGGTATAAAACCCATTGTGGAATATTTTCATGGACTTGTTTAGTTTTTGCTTTTAATTGGGATATAGGCTTGTCTGTTAGGGGAGGAACACTTTTCCCTTCTTCCCTTCCAGGTTCTTTGGCTGGTCTAATAATTTTTAAGTTGACGTAAGACAGATTAACAAGAGAAAAACACATTTAATTACGTATGTATGGGAGTCCCAAAGATGGGAGACTCAAAGACAGGCTATGGAGGTTTAGCTGCCATCCTGAGCTAAGGAGAAGGGGGTAGGGGTCTGGGACATCAAAGGGGAGGAAGACAGTTCACAGAAGATGAGAAGAGGAAAGGTCTGGTAAACAAATGTTTGCCACGCCATGTGGAGATGTGTTTCTAATGTAAGAAAAGTTATCTTTGGTAATAGCTCTCCTCCTGGTACAGACTCCCTACCTCAGTTCTTTTCGGCAATTAAGAGGGAGGTAAAAAGCTCTTCTTGAGTTTGTTGGGCCTTCATCATCTTCGCCTTGAAATAATCCTCGTGCCACAGTGGCCCATTCTGGGGCAGCCTGCCCTGAACCCCATCATCTGTCAGGCATTCTCAGGTTCTGCTCAGAGGCAAAGGGTGAACCCGGCTCCCTCCTAGCATCCTTTTCTTCAAACATCACCGTATTAGAAGGAAAGAGTAAAAGTGCTTTTGCAGGGTCACAAGGGTACCCAAGTTGTGGCTTCAATTTTCCATATTTACCTGATCAGATGTGCTCTGAAATGATGCTTGTGGATGAGTGGTGAAGACACCTGGAATGTGCGTCCTTTTTGGGGCTTGAAGTTATTTCTCCCGGAGCTTTTCCAGCATGTGTTACAGATCCAGGCCTGGTGAGCTCTGGTGGCACAGGGAGCGGCTGGCTGGTAGGTACAGGCGTGACCGATACTCCCTGCTGTGTGCCTCCAGGTGGTATTGAAGGAAACGGGCTGATGGAATGGCGCGGGGTCTTGGACTAAAAGATTAAAATATGCAAAGGAAAAGGCTGAATATGCTTTTACCAAATGATGAATAATTAAGGCAGTATTTCTAAAATTGTTCTAGAACTCCCATGCCCTGTGAGGTAGTAATAGGCATTTCTCTCAGAAAGATCCTGTGCACTAACAGTTTTGATGAAGTGGCATACCATAGTACCCTCTTTAAAATTCACAATTTATATTACTGTGCTTACTGTCAACCATTCACTAAATTATAATTAAACATCTACTATGCGAAGCAATGTTCTGGGGAACTGAGGATACAGCAATGAACAAAATAAGCCAAGTTCTTGCCCTCATGGCGCCTCCATTTTTGTGGTGGTGCCAGATACACAAATTATATCGTGTACTGAATATAAAGTAAAGTAAAAAACATAAAAAAACAAAGGTAAGCAGATGAAGAGAAAGGGTGCTCAGCTATCAGGAGAGGGCATTTTTGCTGACAGTTGGATATAGGGAGAGAGAAAGCTCTGCCAATACATTGGAGATGGACATTTGAGGGGTGCAAAGGCCCTGAGGCCACAGCCTGCTGGCTTTGTTTGAGGAACAAGGAGGCTAGATGAGCAAAAGGGGGAATTGGGGGAGACCAGGAAGATGCTGCGGGGCGGGGTGGGAGGAAGGGATGGGGGTGGAGAGAGCATGTCATGTCAGGCAATCAAGAAGAGTATGATTTTACTCTGCATGAGATGGGAAGATACTTGGGGGCTTTGAGGAGCATGATCTGATTCTGCTGTGAAGGACCCCTAGGACTGCTGGGTTGAGAACGGACAGGAAGGGGCCAGGACTTGAAGCAGGGAGATCAGGAGGAGGCAGATGCACAGCTTAGATGGGAGATGACGGTCGCTCGCTCGGAGACGGTGAGCAGTGGTTAGGCTTCGGCACATGAAAGGCTCTGAGAAGTCCTAAGGTCAAAAACCTTTGTTTTCTTTCCTTCTGGCAACGTTTTAAGAATGCTGGTTGTTATCTTACAGAATATCACTTGGGAAATGCTGCTTTCAGGGGTATTTATTTCACCCCTGTTCTCTTTTATGTTGCTAGAAAACTTACATTTTGCAGTTAATGTTGGATCAAATAAATGTACATCTATATTTAGACATCCACTAAAAGGTTTCTATGCAAGACACAGAGGTGAGAAGGCTGAGAAATTTCTTGAAGGTGAATTTTTTTTTTTTTTGGCCATGCTGAGTGGCTTGTGGGATCTTAATTCCCTGACCAGGGATTGAACCCGTGTCCCCTACAGTGGAAGCATGGAGCCCTAACCACTGGTCTGCCAGGGAATTCCCTTGAAGGTGAAATTTATAGATTATGCAGAGGTCCTACCCTTATTTTCCTTTCACTCAGATTTCTTTCTTTTTCCCTGTTTAAAAAAATTATTAAATTTTATTGCTTTGCATATATTTTGGTAAGATGCCACAAGTCCTTTTTTGGGATGAAGCAGGGAATAAACCAACAACCAACCAACAAATGCTAATTATACCAACATGAAAGCCAAACAGAGGCTTTAAAAAATTTTCTTTAATAAAGCATCCACCAAACCTGATTCTTTCCTGCACTTAAGTACTTTCCTTTCCTCCTTCAAAAATTATATCCAGAGCCCTCTACGAGACAGAGTAGAGTTCTGCCAGGACCCACCAAGAATGACAAAAAGAATAATATTCCAAGATGTGCACTGTGAAGGTCAGTACTTACAAGACTAGCATGAGCAGGTTGGTGGCATGTGGTTGAAAGATGAGTGGCTACTAGAGGAAAAAGAAAGTCAATGAAGCTCAAGGAAAAGTCTTAGGATAGAAATATTTCTTTCTATTTTACTTGAGGATTATTCAAGGCTAAAAACAACACAAATTGTTTTATATAGGAAACCAAAGTGATCATTTCCCACTGTTGATACATCTGTAGACAAGCCAGAAGACTAACAGGATGAAGGATTGAAAACAGAAACTGGATTCTAAAAGTCAAAAATCTGGGGTGCAGAGCTGGTTTGCCTTTTACTGTAACTATGAAGCCTTGAGCAAATGACTTAACCTCTTAATTTTCTCATCTTGATAACTGGTGTAATAATATCCAACGATGTGAAAATTCAAGCAATGTATGTAGAGCTGAGTAAAACCTCACCTCAGATTAGGGTCATTAGGTTGACAGCTTGCTGGGAACAGCAAACTAACCCAGAACTTCAACTGTCGATCTGAGAAGGGGTTATGACCACTAAATAAGCCAACAGGCTGCTGAACTTAGGGTGATACAATTTCTCAGTCTTAGACAAATGTGTTTTGACAGATCTTGCCTTAAAAGATAAGGAAAAAAACAAAGAATAAAAGGGAGCCTATGAATAGCACTTTAGAACCTGGGAATTGACTCCAAAGGACACAGAGGAAAGTGTAGCTCTGAAAATCATCAACAGCAAAATCCAGAAGAATATTTCAGAAAGCTGTTTAACATCCTTAATTGAAACAAAGTCTTTTTTCTTTTTGGCTGTACTGCGAAACAGAGAATCTTAAAGGTAAACCAACTGAAGCTAATATGCATAAGAATGAGAGAGATTAAAAGAGAAATAAATATTAGAGGATTTCAAGAAAACCAAAAATGCTACGGAAAAATTAAGATCCATGTTGGAGGTAATACAGAACAGAACTGAGGTGGAAAAGTCAAATCAGTGGTACGCAGGATAAATGTCAGGAGTTCTTTCAGAATGTACCAGAAAGAGTGATAAATAGGAAACCACTGTTTCACTTAAAAGAATGACAGGAAAGATACGGAGGACAGAAGCCAGCAGGATAGCATATAGATAACTGGTATTTCTCAGGGACAAAACCAGAGCAAATGAAATAGAAGGAATAAATGGGTAGAACAGAAAAAAACTTTCATAAGCCAAGAAAGAGGTATATATGCCACATCACATTCTAGGCAAAATCAGTGAAAAGTAACCTAGATGCATGCTAAAAAAGTTTCTGTAGCACAAGGATTAAAAAATTCTACAAGCAATCCGATATGGAAAAAAAGGCTACCAGAAAAAAAAAAGGGGGGGTTGGTTAGCCTTAGAGTTTTCCACTATAGCATTAAGTGCCAGAAGACAGTGATGTCTACAGAGTTTTGAGGGGGAAGACTGTGAGGAAAGAATTGTATCACTTTCATTGCAGAGAGTGTTGGTTATTCTCTACTATGTCCTCCCTTCCTTCCATGGGAACATGGTAGCCCAGCTAAGGACTACGTTTCCCAGCCCTCCTTGCTTGCAGTGGTGTGGACATGTGATCAGGTCCTGGCCAATGGGATATGAGAAGTAATAGATGCAATTTCCAGGCTGTGCCCTTAAAAAAAAAAAAAGGATCAGCCCCCACCCCACCCCTCTCTCCTTCCCACTTGCTGGAATGTGAACATAGAGTGCAGGGTGATAAAACAGCTTTTATAGACCTGAGATGGATGCTACAAGTTGATGATGGCAGAACAAGGAAGAGCTTGGTCCCGTAAACCACTGATCTTTCCTTTCAGCCTTAGACCTCTTACTCAGACTGTTATGTAAAAGAGAAATGAACTTCTATTTTGTTTAAGCTACTATTTTGGCCTTTGTTACAGCAACTGATCCTACCTTTTAACTGTACACCCTGCTAACATATGGCTCACTGGTGTTAAAGTAACCAGATCAGGCCCAAGATGGAGTCACTCATGCTAAGCCCCGCCATCAGCAAACGGCTTCCCCATGAAAGGAAGGCCAAAGTCAACCAGTCAGTGCCTGCCTGCCCAGTACAAGTTACATAACCCAGCTCCATCACTTCCCTTTGCTCCTTATAAGAGAAGTAACCTTGCTTTAACCAATTGGTAAATGCCCAGTATAACCTCGTTGCTCCTGCTCATCTTTGTCTATAAAAATCTCTCCCCTTGTACAGCTCTTGAGAGCTCCTTTCTGTCTGCTAGAGTGGATGTTGCCCAACTCATGAGTCACTGAATAAAAGCTTACTAGATCAGTAAATTGTCTGGGGAAAGTTTTCCCTTAACATTAGGAAGGGACAAGAAAGACCCCTTTTGATTATTCACAAGCTCCCAAAATATTTCCACCAATAGTTCTTTCTTGAAAAAACAATTGGAATAGAGATGAAACGAAATTAAGAACTCGGAAGTGGGAAGTTATGGTACAAAGTGGTTGGTGATAAATATGAAACCAGTTAAAACAGAAATAAATTCTAAATTATTGTTGGAAATCTGGCTTTGATAAAAGCATGAAAAAAGTATTCTTAAGTTGTATAGTATAAAAATAATTATTTACTATAACAATAACCTGAATAAAACCCACAGAATATACTAACAAGATCTAGCGAGTGAGGGTGGGGAGGCGAAAAAACTAACCTGTGATATAATTCTATAACCAGATGAGGGGATTTCAAGGGAGACTGTTTCATTCCTGAGCCCGACAACTAGAAAAACATAGGTATAAGAATGTGTTTAGGGCTTCCCTGGTGGCGCAGTGGTTGAGAATCTGCCTGCCAATGCAGGGGACACGGATTCGAGCCCTGGTCTGGGAGGATCCCACATGCCGTGGAGCAACTAGGCCCGTGAGCCACAATTGCTGAGCCTGCGCGTCTGGAGCCTGTGCTCCGCAACAAGAGAGGCCGCGATAGTGAGAGGCCCACGCACCGCGATGAAGAGTGGTCCCCGCTTGCCGCAACTAGAGAAAGCCCTCGCACAGAAACGAAGACCCAACACAGCCATAAAATAAAATAAATAATTCCCATTTTTAAAAAAAAGAAAATTTGTTTATATAAAAAAAAGAATGTGTTTAAAAAAACACAACAAAAAACAAAAAACTTCTTGAAGGTGAATAATTAACACAAGACTACTGAAGAACAAAATTTCAACAAAAGACAAAAGCAAGGAAGCATTAGAACCAGAAAGCACAGAACAAGGCAAGGAATGACATGTTATTAAAATAAAGTTGAATATGATAAACTCTACTATAAAAATATTCTCAGAGTGAGTGAAATAATTAGATGCATTTACAAGAAATTTAGTAGGCACACACCTAAAGCAAAGTGACACAAAATTTTTTAAAGACCACACATACATAAATGTAAGGTGACCTCCTTTCTCAATGAGGAGGTTTTTTAAAAGTTATTTTTGAGCAAATTTGACATATAAACCTGAAGGATGTATGTGAAACAAGTGTCTACTTATTTAATTCAGTAATTTAGTTTTACAAAGGCATAATTAAAATCACGTTATACAAAGTAGTATATTAATTTAGAAGCTTTGCTCTTCTGAAACACAATTTCACAACATAGCTTTATTCAAACTTTTCAAATGCATCTTCAACATCACTGCTTTCATTATAACCAGAAGAAATTTCAGAATTATTTAGGTTTTCCAAAATATCTTATCTTTACTTCCATCTATCACTGTCTTTCTTCCCAACTCACAAGTACTCATTTACAAAGCATTCAGAAAAGCTGATTTTTACATTTGTTCTTTACATATATATTCTCTCTAGATGAGAGAATGTCTCTGCAACAATAACACTTTCTAAATTGCTTTTTTAAAGGATACTTAAGAGGCTTGTTGACAAGGACACCCAACCCTTGAAGTTGGGAGCTGCCACCCCTAAGAATATCACTAGATCCACTTTATTTTTATTATTTTATTTTTTTAAAGGGTTTTAAAAAATTTTTATTTATTTTTGGCTGCACTGGGTCTTTGTTGCTGTGCAAGGGCTTTCTCTAGTTGTGGCAAGTGGGGGCTACTCTTCGTTGCGGTGCACGGGCTTCTCATTGTGGTGGCTTCTCTTGTTGCAGAGCATGGGCTCTAGGGCACGTGGGCTTCAGTAGTTGTAGCACGCGGGCTCAGTAGTTGTGGCTCGTGGGCTCTAGATCGCAGGCTCAGTAGTTGTGGCGCACAGGCTTAGCTGCTCCGTGGCATATGGGATCTTCCTGGACCAGGGCTCAAACCCGTGTCCCCTGCATTGGCAGGCAGATTCTTAACCACTTCACCACCAGGGAAGCCCTAGATCCACTTTAAATTTGTCTCTTTTTTCACCCATTCTGTCAGGTGAACTCTATAATTAGCCAACACTGATATTGACTGAGATCATTTCATACTCATGTATTTTCCCCAAATAGTATTTGTTTTTCAAAATTAAAAAAAAAAAAAAGGGAGAATACCACGATATGAAAGACTTTGCAAGGGCTTTAACACGACTCTTTTTTGATGGAAACTTTTGTGGGAAAAAAACTTGTCTTAGGGCTTCCCTGGTGGCTCAGTGGTTAAGAATCCGCTTGCCAATGCAGGGGACACGGGTTCGAGCCCTGGTCCTGGAAGATCCCACATGCCGTGGAGCAACTAAGCCTGGGCGTCACAACTACTGAAGCCCGCGCGCCTAGAGCCCATGCTCTGCAACAAGAGAAGCCACTGCAATGAGAAGCCCGCGCACCGCAATGAAGAGTAGCCCCCGCTCATCACAACTAGAGAAAGTCCGTGCACAGCAACGATGACCCAACGCAGCCAAAAATAAAAACAAATAAATGAATTTTTAAAAAATGAAAGCAAAGACTGCAATATTAAGATCAGACAAAATAGAATGTAAAGAATATTTACTGAGTACCCGTGATGATGACACATTTCGGCATTAATTAAGTCTTGTGCATCCTTTAAGGGTGGAATTGATTTCACTACACGTTACCTGAGGTCATTTTGTTTCTCGGTATTGTGACTTCTTTTTGTCCTCTTGGGTTTCCAATATGAATGAGAATTACTCCCATTTCTTTCATAACTGGCATCTTGGTCTGAAAAGGCATCTATCTGGAGGCCAATGCAAAAGTTAACTTGTAGGATAAAACGCTAGGTGGAAGTCTATAAAATAATCACTACACGCACATATGTGATAATCAAGAAAACAAATTAAAGATAACTATCCAGTTGTTTTTTAAAAAGAACAACAACGTGGAATTCTGAAGTAGGTCTTTTGCTCTGGAGCACAGTCACAACATCTCAAAATTAGGTCCACCAATTGGGTCAACAGTGAGAAGACAGAATTAAGTTTACTTTAGGAAATTACATTCTAAGCATAAGATTCTCCTTTGTATTCGATAATTCTTATTGGTAGAGATAAAAGAGTTCAGAAGGTGGGCAACAGCATTCTTGAATGTGCCTCCCTGTGTATATTTGCTGTTTCTTATCACGCTGCTGAACGTGGCTGGAGAAATCATACAACCCCGTTGACTACATCTCAGCTTAAATTCAGGATCATGAACCACGAGGGGCCCGCCTTCACCCTGCCTGGTAATCAAAGTATTTCCCTAGTCTATTCTCACTTCCACTCTCCTGGGTGGCCCTTTCCCACTTCCTCCTCATTCTCTCCCCTCAATCTTGCCATGTCTTTATTGTAAAACCTGAGTTGTTTATCCTGTAAAGCTTCCCAATTCTGGATTTTGATGACTGCATTCCCATGGTGCCATCTCACATGTTCCTCAGTTCTCTGACTTTTTATAAACTGGTTGGCTCTAGAGGCTTAATCAGATTCAAGTTCTACTTTCTATAAGAATACTTAGTAGGTGGTGTCAAGTACTTCCATCAGGAGTCTCATAATGTCTGTCTGTGGGATAACTAATAACTATCTTTATTAGTCTAGCAGCCATTGGTGATTATTCCCTAGATCCATTTTTTCATTAGGGATTGTGGGAACTTGTGTTTCATATTTTATTATAAACTATTGAATTTATAAATATCAAAATATCACGCATGTACTACTTAAACAAGAGCTGTAACACACTAACAATAAAACCAAAGTCAAAGCTAAATTATTCAGAAGTAGTAGCAAGTATGTAATTTGAGGCTTATGATATGCTGATGCTTCTCCTAAAGCACAGAGTGTTTCAAAGGATGTGCAACGCTGTGACCTTAACCAGAATGGCAGATAGGTCTAAAAATATTTTCCAGATGTCCCTAGGATAGATCTCCATTTATCAATGGCTGTCATATCATCCTATGATCGTTAGTTTGAAGTAATGAGTTTATAATATTACTTTACTTTACCAATGGCATGGAAGTATTTCAAAGTTTTCACAACCAGTACGGCTGTCTTGGCACTTACAAGAGGAATATTAACCCTATTACAACACCACTTTTAACACAAACTGTTACTTTTTATTCCAACTTGTTTACTGTTCCAATTTCTTAATGCTATTATATGTGAGCTTTAAGTGTTTTTATTTTTAAAGTAAATGAAGAAAAATGAGTTCAACTATTCAAATATTGAAAAAGTCAGTAAGTATCTGAAGTAATATTGTACAACAATATGAAGCATCAGACTTCTTTTTTGAACGTTAAGTATTTGAACATTTACAAATACTTCTACTGGCATGCTATTTTGGAAGAGGCATTTCTTAAATTCATAATAAGATGTATAAACATTCTGACAATAATAGTTAATACCAATATTGGATCTCCAAAAGTGTTTTCACCTTTGACATGAATGTGAAGCTATCTAGAAGCAGAAGGTAAACTTTGAACAAAAAATTGAAATTGCACAGTAACATTAACAGTAATAATTGCTATAGTACGCCACGAATTGTTCTAATACCTTATTTGTATCGTCTTACTTAATCCTCATAACAATCCTTGGAAGGACACTGGGCTGCATGGAGGTTAAGCTGCTGGCCCAGGGTCGCAGAAACAAGATGGGAACCCAGGAAGCCCGACTCCACAGCTCCAGCTCTTCACCGCAGTGACCTACTTCCTCTCATTATCGGAACATAGACTCAGAATTTACAGAACTGGCTTGGGTAAATCGAACAGAATTCTTTTTGTCCAAGATTTTCTTCTGCACAAACATTCTATGTTCTACAGCAGAAATCTCTTGCCAGTACATGAAAAATAATATCGGGAAATGCGTCTTCACTCCAAAACCAAGAGTAACTGAGAAAGTCTAAAAGCTCAACTCTTGGAGAGTGAAAAATGGATGGATAATCAACACTATTAAGACTATATTAGGGGTTGTTTTTCCAATCCTGGAGATGGGTCGGGCGAAATAAACTCCTGTGATGATGAGAAAAGTGCACAATTGTAAGATGGCTGCCAGTTCTAGGGATGCAGTTTTTAAGAACGAAACACTTGGGCACTTGACTTGTGCAGAGATTAGGCTCACAGCCTTGGCCTCATTAACAATAGCATGCTTACAGCAGAAACTAACACAACATTGTAAAGCCACTATACTCCAATACAAATTAATTTAAAAAAAAAAAAGCATGCACGTTATCATGGCAAAAGGGACAAAAATATCACAAAGAGCTTGAAAGGGTGACGAAGGAGAGGTCTGAAGCTAGAAATATATTACTTTGAAATACTGGGTCCTTTCAATAGCCAGTATTTGAGGAAGGTGATCTTTTTTTTTTTTTCTTATAATAGAGAAATATTGCAATGTATTCTGTTTCATGAAGCATCCAGAGCTGCTGTGTATTTTAATAAGAATGTATTTGATTTTTTTTTAAAAAGTGCAACGAAATTTTTACCTAGGCAGTCTGAGACATCATTGAGAATTCTCAGAATTCTGTCAATTCACTGAGCTATGAACAAATGCTTTATGTGACTACTGCATGAAGAACGTTAATTGAAAAAAAAACCCCATCTACGCACACCCCCCGCTTAATTCTCACCTCCTACCTCTGAAGAAGCAAACCTCTAAATGATAACAAACTCCCCTATATTCCATCATATTCTGTTTTCCTCCTTTGCTTCCTGTTCTTCCCTCTAAAGCCCAAGTGCTAAAAGGACTGGAGGGGTACATGTGGGAAATGGGGTTTATCAGTACACTTTCTCCCACAGTCCACCAAGTCAGGAAGTGAAGGGAACATCAAGGAATGGCTCTGCCCAACTACCACAGGGGCTGCAGGAGGAAGCCACTACCATCCATCACTCACAGGCTCTTTACCTACTGCTCTCACACACTCTCCTTGTTTACAATCAGTTTCTGACAATTAGGTCTTTGGCAGCATGTGGTCTCATCACTTACCAGCCTGGTAAATGAACTAATGCCCCAGTGAGCACAAGTCCACTTTTGACGAGATCCGACTGGGGTTTTGGAACAGGTAAATGCAGGTGGGCGTGGGGGCCCAGTGGGCTGTGACATCTGCTGCAGGGAGACAGACCCAGATGAGGCTCATACTCAAAAGTCGAACATTTAGAAAAATATAAATATGAAGACCAAATCCTGCTAGCTTCCAATAGATGGAAATTTAGGATTGCCCCCCAACAAATTGATTGTTTATTTTTTCATATTATGCATTATCACAAGGCTTAGTATTAATTTACCTAGACTTCAATGAAGATGATGATGATATAATAATGCCTTGGATTTTTCTCTAAGACCACAGGATTATGGTGCATAACTTTGAAAATATCTGTGTAAGAAAGACAAGAGGCAAATAATTTCTCTCCAAGGTTCTGTGTTAGGAAACGTGGGGCAGAGAATGATAAAGAGATATTTACCAGGAAAAAAAAGTGACCATAAAAGGATTCCCATTTCAGAATCTCGCGCAACACTTTTAGTGAAATAGCAGGTAAGTTAACTTTTGAGGGGCTCTGAGAAAAATCTCATCATTTTTCTGACACAGACAAATCAAAGGCTGTAGCACAAAAGTGGAGATATTTCAGAGGAATGATGGTAACAAAGTGAAGTGATTGCTTTTTCTGTATACAAAAGGAGAAAGATTTAAATTTTTTTCCTTCTCTTGTCTCAGAGTAAAAGTAAGGAAGTTTCCTTCATAAACACTAAACCTCAGAGCCTTACCTGGGTTGTTTTTTTCTTGATGTTTTCCCAGCAGCGTTAAATTTTCCCCAACCCACCACTTCTTTCCTTCTTCCAGAAAGTCCCGGAGGAGGTCTTGAACCTCCTGGTTCCAAGTGAAAGCAGGGTGTCCTCCCTGAGCATGACAGTAATCTTCTGCTTCCTGAAAGCTGCAATGAAACCTGCTAAGCTGATAACAATTATGTTCTCCATGGTGCTCTGGGCTATCCAGCTCACTTCCTAGAATGATTCCTGTTGTGATGTATAACCAAAGCCAGGTTCTTCCTTTGAAGAACATTTTCTCTGTGCCGTGTGAGCATGAAAAGTGTAGAGGCTCACACAGCTACTGAAGTCTGCGCGCCTACAGCCCGTGCTCCGCGACGAGAGAAGCCACCGCGATGAGAAGCCCGCGCACCGCAACGAAGAGTAGCCTCCGCTCGCCGCAACTAGAGAAAGCCCGCGCGCAGCAACAAGGACCCAAAGCAGCCAAAAATAAATAAAATAAATTAAAAAACGTGTTGGGGCTCAGCAGCTGCCTGGTCCTTTAAATACATTCTTGGTGGGTTTATCTTATTAGTATTATTCTTTTAGAAATTGGTAATAATTTGTCAAGGAGACAAAGGTTTTGTTTTAAGGACCCAGGTGCAGTTCCTATAAGCTGAAAACAAACGCCGGAGATCAATGAAGCAATGGGCCTTCATAGCTAGGGCAGCACCACCTGTGTCTATACAACCGGCTATGCCTTTAGCTTTATAATAGATCTTTATTTGCTAAGTCTAAGCTGTAAGGGGATAGAGGACGACGAATATCTAAGTCAGTGTTGCTAAAAATTGAGTAATGTATTTTTTTTTAAAAGAAAACCATTCTTGCAGACCCTTACGATGGATTTAAATTATTGTATTGTTTCTTAAATACATTTATACACAAAACTAGGCGTAATCTCTCTCCTAAAGCTCTTACATAATCATAAAAGCCAAAGAATAAATATTTGATGAAAGAATACAAATTAAATAGAAACAAAACTGAAAACCAATGAAATTCAAATTTTGCCAAACTAAATAGCCACTTAGCAGATAAACACAGTTCTGGCCTACGACTGCACAGGTTCTTTTGATTTTGTCATTCAAGCTACTTCGTGCTGTAGGGAAGAATCAATTCTCTCACTACTTTTCTTTAATTAATTTGCTGAAAAACCTTTGTTCAGGGCTTCCCTGGCGGCGCAGTGGTTAAGAATCACGCCTGCTAATGTAGGGGAAACGGGTTCGAGCCCCGGTCCGGGAAGATTCCCACATGCCGCGGAGCAACTGAGCCCGTGAGCCACAACTACTGAGCCTGCGCTCTAGAGCCCACGAGCCACAACTACTGAAGCCCACGTGCCTAGAGCCCGTGCTCTGCAACAAGAGAAGCCACCGCAATGAGAAGCCCGTGCACTGCAACGAAGAGTAGCCCCCGCTCGCCGCAACTAGAGAAAGCCCACGCACAGCAACGAAGACCCAACGCAGCCAAAAATAAAGAATAAATAAAATAAAATAAATTTTAAAAAGTGTTGGGGCTCAGCAGCTGCCTGGTCCTTTAAATACATTCTTGGTGGGTTTATCTTATTAGTATTATTCTTTTAGAAATTGGTAATAATTTGTCAAGGAGACAAAAGGTTTTGTTTTAAGGACCCAGGTGCAGTTCCTATAACCTGAAAACAAATGCTGGAGATCAATAAGCAATGGGGCTTCATAGCTAGGGCAGCACCACCTGTGTCTACACAACCGGCTATGCCTTTAGCTTTATAATAGATCTTTATTTGCTAAGTCTAAGCTGTAAGGGGATAGAGGACGACGAATATCTAAGTCAGTGTTGCTAAAAATTGAGTAATGTTTTTTTTTTTTTAAAGAAAACCATTCTTGCAGACCCCTACGATGGATTTAAATTATTGTATTGTTTCTTAAATACATTTATACACAAAACTAGGCGTAATCTCTCTCCTAAAGCTCTTACATAATCATAGAAGCCAAAGAATAAATATTTGATGAAAGAATGAATACAAATTAAATAGAAACAAAACTGAAAACCAATGAAATTCAAATTTTGCCAAACTAAATAGCCACTTAGCAGATAAACACCGTTCTGGCCTACAACTGCACAGGTTCTTTTGATTTTGTCATTCACGCTACTTCGTGCTGTAGGGAAGAATCAATTCTCTCACCACTTTTAATTAATTTGCTGAAAAACCTTTGTTCAGGGCTTCCCTGGTGGCGCAGTGGTTAAGAATCCGCCTGCCAATGTAGGGAAAATGGGTTCGAGCCCTGGTCCGGGAAGATCCCACATGCCGCGGAGCAACTAAGCCCGTGCACCACAACTACTGAGCCTGCGCTCTAGAGCTTACGAGCCACAACTACTGAAGCCTGCGCGCCTAGAGCTCCTGCTCCGCAACAAGAGAAGCCACCGCAATGAGAAGCCCGTGCACCACAACGAAGAGTAGCCCCCACTCACGGCAACTAGAGAAAGCACGCATGCAGCAACGAAGACCCAACGCAGCCAAAAATAGATACATAAAATAAATAAATAAATTTAAAAAACCTTTGTTCATACAGCACGTCATTTGATCTTCACCTGTAGCACATCCATCATCTATGTATTTTAGCCAGTTCTCTTTCTTGGCACCAAAATGAGATCACAGATACAAATAAATGTGGGCACTGAAATTGCCTGGCAGCTTTCAGGGTTCAGTTGGTTATCCAAATGGTCCAAATGACGGTTACATTACTTTAAAAAATCATTGTGGAAGTGGACACCAAAATCAAAAATTCTCTGAAGTGTAAACCCCAAGAACACATCCCTCAGTTTGGAAACCACTGCAATAATCAAACAACTGGTACGATGAAATATACTATGGTCCCTACTTTCAGTTTACAGTCTAATTAGGGAAAAGACATAACAAGTGTAGTTAATAAAGTTCCACTACAGAGGTATAGCTTAAATCTGTGAAGGTTCAGATGAAAAAGATGTATTTCCAGCACTTGAACATATAAGGGTGTCCATGTCTAGGAAGATGGAACAGGCATCTATGGCAGAGGCCTCCACGAGAGTAAATGCATGGAGGTGAGACGGTGGAAGGCATTTATACAGAGAAAGAAACAATGCGCTCTGTGTTTTGGGGGGGGCTAGAGGGACAGTAGTGGGAACTGAAACTAGAAAACTGAATTGTTTCAAACGCCAAGAAAATAAGAGTTTGCAATTTGGGGGGAAGATTTCTGAGCAGAGGAGTCCAAGTCTGGGCTGCAATGGAACTGTTTGGGTGCACGACACTTTCACTTTTCGAAGTTCACAGTCTTAATTTCCCAATATCCTTACAAACATACATACGTATGTTTTAGGCATTTTAAAAAAGTGAAACCTGATGCTCAAGGAATCTTCTTTTAAAGTCAACTCAGGTATCTTACACAGTGCTGTGAATCATTTCATCCCTTTTTAGTGCCCGGTATATACTCAATCCATGCTTTATCTAAAGCACAAACACTATCAATAGCATGTTTAACTTAAATGATCAAAAAACTGGTGAGATTGTTGCTTAGAATAGAAGAATCAACATACAGTTAGTCTTCTCTCCAGATTGCAGGATGCAGGAAAGCTCTGCGCAGCGACCCAACCAGATTCGGCTGAGCCTCTGCAAAGCGCAGCGAGGACGCCAGGAGGCAGGCGGGCGGGCGGACTGAAGAGGCGTGCACACGTGGATCGCGCGCGCGCGCGCGTAAACGCCCAAACAGACTCTCGGGGCGGAGCGGGGAGCGGGGCCTTTCCCTCCGCGGAGGGGGCCCCGCCCCACCCTCCTGCCCAGCGATTGGTGAGTCGGCAGCTGGAGGGGCGGAGACTAGAGGAGTCACCGCCATCTTCTCCAATGGAAACGAGACAGAGGCGGGCCCAGTGGCGGAAGGAGCATGGCGTGGAGACAGCTCAAAGTGAGTTCAGCTGCTGCGGCCCTGCAGCGGCGAGGAAGAGAACTTGCGGGAAGGCAGCCGGGGGGAGGGTGGAGGGAGGGCTAGCCTGGGCGAGGTGTGGACGGGAGGGGGATCCGAGAGGGTGGGCCTCTTTGGCACGTTTGTGTGTCTTTGGGGACACCTGCAAATGATCATGCGTGTGCATTTACACATGTACGTGGTCACTGTGTAAACGGCACGTGTAAACGGAGTAGATGCCGATCTGTGTCAGCGCACGTGGGCCTTTATTGAGCCAGGCGCAGGGCGCTTAGTGAACACAGGATCGCCTAGCAGTGTGTGCAGCATCCAACCTGGAATGAAATTACAGTAGAACATGGTGCCAACCCTTTTAGATAAAAGTTTAGGGCAGGGTCTTTGTAATGGCGCTCAGAAATCCGTTGATCAACATAAGGGGCGTTCCTACAATCTCCTGGAGGAGAAGCGAGAAAAATGAATACTAGATCTATGTTGACGGCTAGGAGTCACCCTAAAGGCAAATCCGATCAGGTCACTTCCTTGTTCAGGGAACAAAACTCAGATCACCTGGGTGCATCTCATTCTCCTCTGCAGCCAAGAGAGAGAGCATTTACACCGCCCCGCCCTGCCGCCTAGTTAACTTTTATTTATCCTTTGAATATCAGCTTTAAGGCACTTGGTCAAGGAAGCCTTTCTCTACCTCTTTGATTAAGTTAGGTTCTTCTCTCACTTTTTTCTTCATAGCTTTGTCACAGTTATATGTTTGCATGATCATTGATTTTAGTCTCCTCCTGAGGTTGTACTCCTCGTGAAGGCCGGGACTCGGTCTGTAGCCCATCCTTGAGTGCACAGTCACTATGTGCTGAATGATTGAATGAATGAATGAGTGAGGGACTCAGCATCGGGCAGTGATAATTAGAGAAAAATATTATGAGCAATGTTTGAGCTTGATCCAAGAAGACCTGATGCTCTCTAGAGAACAGACCTGTGGTTGCCAAGGGGGAGGGGGGTGGGGGAGGGAAAGATTGGGAGTTTGGGACTAGCAGATGCAAACTATTATATGTAGAATGGATAAACAGCAAGTCCTGCTGTATAGCACAGGGAACTATATTCAATATCCTGTGATAAACCATAATGGAAAAGAATATGAAAAAGAATATATACATGTATAACTGAATCACTTTGCTGTACAGCAGAAATTAACACAACATTGTAAATCAATGATACTACAATAAAATTAAAAAAAAAGACCTGATGCTCCTTTAAAAAAATTTTTTTTGCAACCCTCTTTATTATCCTGAAGTGGAATTTATGTATAATGTAATCTTTCTATATGTAATTTTAAAAAGTCAACATAATGTCCTGACTGGAATATAAAGGAGAAATAAATTTATAATAAAATAATATGTATTTCAACCCATAACTATTAGGGCATAAGTCACCTAGGTAGTGAGTCAGGTGTTTAAGCCTCTACTTAGAAATTCTAGTGCCACAGGAATGTTTTACTGTCAAACACCTCAAGCAAAGCACTGAACCATTCCACATGGATTTTCTGAAACGGTGAGTGATTCTTGGTAATGTTCTGTGCAAAACAATATAGTCACCCCTCAATCTACAAGGTAATTGCATTCCTGGAAAGTCAATACAGATGAAAACCACACAGGAGATTGTGTTTATGTGGGGAAATAGAGTTTGCATTTCTAGGCTCAGATAATACGAACAGATATTTTTACCTAGTGAATGTCAGTAGGATGTTCAAAAGTCACACACGATAGGGACAATTCTGACTTTACTGACTTCCTGCTCACTAAATCTATTAACATTCTCCTCCGGGTGCCCACCACGTGTCCCTAGGGGGCAGTACTGCCCCTCTTAAAGATTTTTTTTTTTAATTTTAAAATTTAATTTATTTATTTTTGGCTGCGTTGGGTCTTCGTTGCTGCACGCGGGCTTTCTCTAGTTGCGACAAGCGGGGGCTACTCTTCGTTGCAGTGCGCGGGCTTCTCATTGCGGTGGATTCTCGTTGCAGGGCACGGGCTCTAGGCGTGCGGGCTTCAGCAGTTGTGGCGCATGGGCTTAGTTGCTCTGCGACATGTGGGATCTTCCCACACCAGGGATCGAACCCATGTCCCCTGCATTGGCAGGTGGATTCCTAACCACTGCGCCACCAGGGAAGCCTTGCCCCTCTTGAAATTCCTGGCCTGGAGTCCTTCAGGGCTAGAGGAGTGCGTGTCAGCAGAAGTGCAGATACAGCCTCTGACTGTAGAGGCAATACGTGAGCAAGAACCCAAGGAGACCAGCGTTAGCAGAAGGCCACGGACATCACTGCATGTTATGTCCTCTGTGTGTGTGTAAATCGTGTAAAGGGTTCAGAGAAGGTGCTACAGCCTGGCCTTGATGGGGCCCCACTGGCTCTTTTTTCCAGAAGCGGGCCCAGGATGCCATGGTGATCCTGGGGGGCGGAGGACTTCTCTTCGCCTCCTACCTGACGGCCACGGGGGATGAACGTTTCTACGCGGACCACTTGATGCCGGCTCTGCAGGGGCTGCTGGACCCCGAGGCAGCCCACAGGCTGGCTGTTCACGTCACCTCCCTGGGGCTCCTTCCTCGTGCCACGTTTCAAGACTCTGACATGCTGGTAGGTACTCCTGTAACACCTTGTGCGATAGATACGAGGGTCAAGGTCAAAGTTCCCTAATTTATTTAGCTGGGGCTGATCCTTTTGAAAACCAGAGTCCCAAATTAGCCCCCCACCCCAAACCGTCATCCCCATCTACAGATCAGGAACACTGAAGTGCAGAGTAGTTAAGTGACTTACCCAAATGCACACAGCTAGGAAGTGGCTGAGCCAGGAATCAAACCCATGGAGTCTGGCTCAGCATCCGTCCGTTAGCCACCATCCTGCCTCGCGGAGGTCTCGGGTAGCTCAGTGTTCACCTCTGCTGAAAAGGGAAGCATGCCAGCATCACTAACATCTAATGTGATGTACGCATGTCTAGCCAAGCCCTTTGAGGAAAGCATACGACTCCTGTCCCAGCCTCATTCCGTCCTGCATTCAACACAGGGGCCCCACCGTGTCCCCTTATTCTTCTGTGTGCTGGGGTTTCCTCAGCGAACAAAGTGCAAGAATCCACATCCTCCTAGAATCTACATCCTCGTGCAAGCCCAGACAGTTTCCATTTAGGAGACTTCTTACCAAATGGGGGACATTAGAATGATGTGAACATGAAGAAAACACAAACAAGAAGCACTCAGACCTCTTCGGGGAAGGGTCACTGTTATCAATCAAAGGGGCCTTCTCTACATTTTCCCTTTTTGTCTTAGAATCCCTTTCACTTCCCATCCTGCAGTTTTGAGCACATGTGGCACCTTTTTCTGTAAAAGTGAAAATCCTCTTCGGATTCCTATTGGTTAGAGAAAACAGGTACAAATGTAGGTCTTTCGTAAAAGCAAAGTGGCATAAAGAGAACTTCGGAAAAGCGGGGGAGACCTGTACGCAGATGCTCCGGTTTGGTGCCAGCCCCATTTGACCGTCACCTCTGGGCATGAGGACTGAAGGCTGCCCAGGGAGCCTGTCGAGCAGCCGGGGCCGAGAGACCCGTCCTGGAGCACGGCCCCCAGGGCCCCCAGTGCGGCCACCCTGCCATCCTCCCAGTCCCCGAGGCACCGCGTGCACACACGCACTGCCATCTCTTCTTCCCCTCCTCGGGGCAGCCTTGCTTCCTCCTGCTTCCAGGACCAGATGGTGCCACCCTTGGAGGTCCTTGCGAGTCCTGGCAAAGGCTTTCCTGCCATATCAGCTGACAGTGACGATTCTGTTGGCAACTGCTGACTTTATGATATCCCGATTCCTTTCCCACATTTTAACGTATTTGTCTTGCTTCTAGATTTGTTGGCTAGATCAGGGTGCGAATACTAAGTCACTCAGGAGTTAGGCTAGACCTGACAGTAATTAGGCCCCAGTCACTTTCATTATAGAGATCAGGAATCCGCCCCATGTCTGCCAGGGAAGAACCTGCTTCCAGCCCAGCCTGGTTCTGAGGCCCAGCCATCAGTGCTGCTCGGTCGAGCACAGGAGTCGTGAGGACACTGCTGGGCCTTGGTATCACCTGGCTGAGGAGGGACACAGCGGGGGCTGACTTACTAAGATTAAAGGATTTTGCTGCCTGACTGTTTCACAATAGCACCATCTAGGGGCTAAATAGTGGCTAAGAAGGTACAGATCTTCACCGTAATTGGAAAAGGCAGCACCTATCTCCTGCCCAACCCATGGTGGAAACACTGTTTTTCTCCTCAGTGATGATAAAGCCCGACGGTTCTCAAACTCTGGCTGGCATCAGAATCACCTGGAGAGCACTGTTAAAAATAGATTCCCAAAGAGTTCCATTCTTCCCCACCCTCCCCCAAAGATTCTGATTCCTCAGTCCAGGGATGGGCCCTGGGATCTGACGTTTAACAAGCAGGTGATTCTGACGTAGGTGTGCCGCAGACCACGCTTTGAGAAACACCAACATAGCCTTGTGTGCCTGTGACTTTGTCTCCTTCTCCCTAGGAAGTGAGAGTCCTGGGCCATAAATTCCGAAATCCAGTAGGAATCGCTGCAGGATTTGACAAGCACGGGGAAGCTGTGGATGGACTTTACAAGATGGGCTTTGGTTTTGTTGAGATAGGCAGTGTTACCCCAAAACCTCAGGAAGGAAACCCCAGACCCAGGGTCTTCCGCCTCCCTGAGGACCAAGCCGTCATTAACAGGTAGGTGAGCAGCCTTCTTCCCAGCAGGACTCTCAGGGTGTTTCTTCTGCCATACAGTGTGGACATTTTTCTGTCATTTGGAATGTTCTGGAACCATGTTGAGCATCTACTCTGTGCGGGCGTAAAAGCAGGTTTTATGATTTCAGTTGAACGCGTATACACGATGAGGTTAAGAGAGCTACACGACTTAGCTACAGTCACGAGGTCAGAAGCGGGAGAACTTGGGAACGGATGTTGGCTTATCTGACTTTAGAGTTTGTGCTTTTTCCACATTGTTACTCCAGTGTCCTAGCCCACCTCTGTCCAGTAGAAATATCATATGAGCCCTATATGTAATTTAAAATATTCTAGTGGCCACAATAAAATAGCAAAAAGAAACAGGTGAAATTAACTTTAATAATATATTCTATTTAATTATTATTTGTAATAGTTATTTATTATACTACTTAATTATAAATACTTAATATACTCTATCATAATTTTAATATATAAGCAATATAAAAATGACTGGCTATTTACCTTCTTTCACTTGTACCAAGTCTTCGAAATCCAGCATGTTTTCCTTACAGCACTCTTGCTTTGGACTGGCCAGGCTTCGCTCTCAGTGGCCACACTTGGCTAGTGGCTCTAGCACCTGACAGCACAGCTCCAGCCTTTAGTAACTGGGAAATTTAATAATCAACATAGACAGCTGCTTTTAGGAAGAGAGGTCCTTCTAGGCTGTGTAAAGCCCTTCTCTTTGTAAGCCGTGGGCAGTTTTCACTACATCTAACCCGGAGAGTGAAGAAGTTCCTTCTTTTCGGTAACAGCATTTTGAGAGCCTCGTTGGGGGCCTTGGTAGGCACCTTTGGGATCATGAAGGGCCTTCTGGGAGACTGACGTGTGGAAGGTTTATTCGGCTGCACGTCCTGCTTTATCGTGCTTGTTTCGGGGAAAATTTCCAGCGTTAGACATCGAGTTATTGACCTTTCCCCTGTAGGCTGGGATCAATATCTTCAGAATGTTCTGGCAAAAAATTTTTGTTTATGATTCGGCTGCCACAAATAACTGCAGGTACCAGGATGACAGTGCCTGGCAGAGTCCCGTGGGTGAGAAGTGGCACAAGACAGCCGGGCCTGAGCTCCAAGCACTTGTGTGCCCAGGCCCCCTGCTCTGCCTGGCACAGGGTGGGTGCTGAATGAACATGAGTCAACAACTACATGTATCTGTGAGGTGTTTTTGGCTGCAAGTAACAAAGTGGCTTAAACAATAGGCGTTTGTTATTTTCTTCTCATAACGCGTGAAGTAGGCAGTCTTAGGGTTGGTTGAGCAGCAGGGTGGCGTCAGTACTCTGGTCCAACCTCTGTGGGCCTTCCCTTCTCGTCTGTAAGATGCCTACCCCAGCTGCAAGCATACGTCCTCGCATGAGGACATCAGAGAACAGAAAGGGAAAGGAAGTATGGATATGGGGGGAGATGTTTTCCCAGAAGCTCCCTGGTAGGCATCACCTTGTGTCTCAGTGACCAAGCCCCGTCTCAAGTTCATGCTTGAGTTGCCAGCGAGGCTGGGAAATGAGTCATTGGCATTTTCACCCTGTGTCAGGCGAGCTGGGTTCCACAGGCAAGGAGGAAGGGAGTGGGGATGGCCATTAGGCCAACAACCCACAGTGGGCCTGGGGACGTAGAGATGAGCAAGAGAGACGAGGCCCAGCCTTTGTGGAGTGTCTAGTGGCAGGTGAGGGAGGAGATGTGTCCCTTGTCCTCGAGAAGACTGTAACCCAGTAGGGGAACTGAAGCATATACATACATCCCAAGCTAGGAGAAAGGTAGGTACAAAGCACTCCATGAATGCCAGGAGGTGAGGGATCATTTGTGTCTGGGAGCTTTATGCAAGGAGGAGAGGGTGCATTTGACTTGGGCCAGGAAGAGGGTGATGTAATAGGTAGAGAGGATGGGGGAATGGAGCGGCAGGATGGGTTCCAGGAGGCGTGTTCGTGGGGCACAGGCAGGAGGTGGGAAGATGGGTCATCAGAGTGGTGAGGGCCCCGCTGGGCGGGAGTGGTGGGTGGGAAGGAGGGGTGGGCTGGATCCAGACAGGTCCGGGCTGTTTACAGTGCTAGTTGGCGAAGTGGCTTGTTGGCAAATTTTAATCTTTCCCTTTGTATTTGATGGTGTTCTGGCAAGTTCTCTAGGACTTCCAGGGGTGTTTAGACTTTAGAAGTCTCAGAACTGACTCTGATTTTTTTCTTTGGTTTTTACATCATGAGTATATGTTGAAAATGGCCATGGAGCCGTCTCTCCAGAGTCTTTGCTTTCTGCCTGAGGGCTCTAACCTTATCTCCTCCCTAATGCTCTTCTGTGCTACAGATACGGATTCAACAGTCACGGACTCTCAGTGGTGGAACACAGGTTACGGGCCAGACAGCAGACGCAGGCCAGGCTCACAGAAGGTAAAGGGGGCCTGCCTCAGAGGGCTGTTCTTCAGTTGTTGGAAGGAAACTTGTGGGAGAAAGTCAGGAACGTTCCTAGTGAAATGAACGTGATTGAACAATAGGAAAAAACAGCGTGGAACTCAGGGCTCCTCTGCTAGAGGAATTTTCCTGGCTCCACCACACCCTCCAAGCTCTTAACTGAATTTCGCAATTGAGCAAAGATACACTTAGTTCCTGCCTCGTTATGTAACCTGTGTCAAACTGGGACAGCTTGGAAGTAAGCAGTGCAGAGTGGCTGCTCTGTGATCACGTAGGCAGTTAAGATGCGAGCAGGGCTTGGGCGCCGTCTTCGTACATCCTGCTCTGTTGTCCTTTTGTCCATTATATAAATAATGCATGGTAATTATAGAAGTGTTAGTAAATGCAGGGAAGCATAAAGAAGAACATTAAAATTACTCACACTCTTCCCTACTCAGAGATAACTTCTCCCGGCATTGGGGAAAATATCCTTCATGACTTATTTGGAAACACCATGCATTTTTTTTTTAATTAATTAATTTATTTTTGTCTGCATTGGGTCTTTGTTGCTGCACTAGGGCTTTCTCTAGTTGCAGTGAGCAGGGGCTACTCTTCGTTGCATTGCACGGGCTTCTCATTGCAGTGGCTTCTCTTGTCACGGAGCACCGGCTCTAGGCGCGTGGGCTTCAGTAGGTGCAGCACGCGGGCTCAGTAGTCGTGGCGCATGGGCTTAGTTGCTATGCAGCATGTGGGATCTTCCTGGACCAGGGCTCGAACCGGTGTCCCCTGCATTGGCAGGTGGATTCTTAACCACTGCGCCACCAGGGAAGCCCACACCATGCATTTTTGAAGGCTGCCTTCGGAGGTGCTGATGCTTATTCCCCGGGGCTCTCTGCCTTGCTGTCCCTTGGGGTGAACATAGTGGTCTTGGCGCCATGCCATCCTCACTGTACCTTCCCAGGTGTCCTCTAGGGTTGCGGTCATCTTCCTTGGTGGGCCTTTCTGGAACTCCTTCCAGGAGTTTAGCCTCATTAGATGTCTGGTGGTGAGATGAGAAAAACCTGAGGTATTGGATTCATTTCTGAACACGAGATTGAAAGGGCCGAGGCAGTTAGCAATCTCTGATTTGGGGAGTAGGAAATGACCTTGTTTGGAATTCCCTGGCTTTGGCAGAACCAGACCCTGCTATACTGTAAACCTTGCCACTTGTGGGCTTTGAAGGTCATGATAGGACTTTCATGGTTTGTGATACTCTCCTGCCTTCTTGTCTCCCTTTCCTTCTTTTAACTGTTCACAGTGCCCCTTATACCACTTTTCTCCCCTGTTCTCCCTTGCCTGTTCCCTCACCCGCCACTCTGGTGCTAACATTTGGAGTGAGACAAAATCCCATAGCAGAGCTCTGCACATAGTGTTTCCCAGCAGCTGGAAGCCTTGAAGACAGCTTATTGCTAGCATCATGCCAAGCAACATGAGTTGTTAAGAGCTATGGTGCCCTTTGCGGATAGAGTAATTCAGCAATTTTTGTCTAACTCCAAAATCTTGTCATTTGGGGCAAATGACTACTAATGAAAGATCCACTGGTTACATGAAAGTGATATTCTCTATTTACCTGTGTGGAAAAGAATTACAGTTTCCAAACCATCTTCGCTTGATTTGGGAAGCTTGGAGACCTTGTTATATAATTTGTCTAATTGGATGCTAATCACCTCGCCTCCCTTCCACCCATGAAGTGAGTGACACGAATCTCATTTACTTTCAAGCTGATGATAAAACAGGTGATTGCATTTAAGGTATGAGAAGGTAGTTAGCAGTACTGGATGTTGTTCTTTGATCCTCCCTGACCTGACATACATTTTGTGAGCTAACTGGACGTCCCAGTTAGCTGGAAAAAGCAGGTGGTACCATGGATATACTTTAGCCTTTGCAGATAAGGTAGTATCTTAGGAGAAGTCAAGTACAGACAAGTCCTTGCTTTCACACATAGAAAAATACATTTCAGAAACACACTGAAAGTCGAAAATACAAGTCAGGTGATAATTCCCTGGATTTTAAAGTAAGGTGACCATATTACTTACTGTGCAAATTGAGACAACACTTTTGAGAGTGGAAGGGATGCAGGCATGAATAATTATGCCCAGGCTACAGGAGTATTCAGGGCTGTCCTGGGAGCACTGAGATGTGTGGTCACCCCAGTTACAAGGGGGAGTCCCTTCTCAGAGAATGGAAATTATAAAACCGTTATGCCCCTACATTTTAGGCATGAGAATCGAAAATATTTTCCAGTATTTTATACATATCCTTTAATTTTGCTTTTTCTTCACGACTGCACACCCAGGCACGTGACCCAAGTCTAACAAGCAGCCCTTGAGAGTAAACAGTTGCCCCTGTGGCATGCTATTGACTTCTGTCTCTTCTCAGTTGTATTTCATTTACGAGCCCTACCTTTTTAAACACTAGTATTTGCACTCCTAATTTCTCCATTTTTCATTAAATTTTAAAAAAGAAAAAGGGCACAAAGCGGTAAAACATCCTAGGAGCTGCCCAAACATGGCTGCGCAGGTGAAGGTGGAGGGCGCGGTTCTTGGTCCGCAGGCAACAGCGCCGTGCGTAGGTCAGCGTTTGTCAGCTGGCGCGGGAAAGGTCACATTTGGAGTTGGAAAGCCTGGGAGGCTGTTCGTGGGCTCTTCGGTCAAGGACGGCTTCAAAATGTTGCACAGGAAATGGTGAGTGGGGACAAAATCCTGACCAGTGATATTTACAGATGGGCTGCCACTGGGAATAAACCTGGGGAAGAATAAGACCTCGGTGGACGCTGCCTCGGACTACGCAGAGGGGGTTCGAGTCCTGGGCCCCTTGGCTGACTACCTGGTAGTGAATGTGTCCAGTCCCAACACGGCTGGGCTGAGGAGCCTTCAGGGAAAGGCCGAGCTGCGCCGCCTGCTGACCAAGGTGGGCAATTACATCCCGCTCCACAAGCCTGTCCCACCTGCTCATCCTCTAGGGCAAAGCTTCAACGTTGCTATCCACTATCAAGCAGTTGTCCTTAAGACCTGGACCAGTTAGGACCCCTTGCTTCCCTCTGATTCCCTGTATAACACTGATTGTGCTCAGTATGAGTCAGCTGCTCAGTTATCTATCCCTGCTGTTAACCCACAACGTCCGTGAGAGCAGGGACCGCATCTCTCATTTACCACCCTGTCCCTGGCATCTAGCACACTGAATGAGTGAATGGAGTGACTTTTCATTAAACCGTGCTTGTGACAGTATCTGCTATCTCTTTTAGGAACAAAAGTCTAAATAAACCTTGATATATTAGCCAATGCCAGTGACATTAGGGACTCACTCTTGGGGATCCCTTGGTTCAAGAGAGTGGAATCAGCTCTGACTTGATGGGGTCTTTTGCATAATTGAGAGCGGTGTTTCCTGAAAAGGAGAAATTGCTGGTGCTTTATTCTGCCAGCTAGTGTGCAAACACACTGATCTGTGGCTGCAGGTCATGGTTATACTGTCAACTGCAGTCTCGGGGGTCCCCATCTCTGGCCCCATGTTGCTCTAGGTGCTGCAGGAGAGGAATGCCCTGAAGGTAGCGCACAAGCCAGCCGTGCTGGTGAAGATCGCTCCTGACCTCACGGCCCAGGACAAGCAGGATATTGCCAGCGTGGTGAGAGAGGTGAGGGTCGGTGCCTGGGGGACGCCCTTCATTGCCTGTAGAGGCCACCTGGCCAGCTGGGTTAGCCCACATGGCAGTCTTTGTGGTTTCCTTTCTGTTATATGGAGGGCTGTCAGGATGTAATTTATCATATACAGGCAGACCTTGGAGATATTGCGGGTTCAGTTCCAGACCACTGCAATAAAGCAAGTCACATGAACTTTTTGGTTTCCCAGTGCATATAAAGTTATGTTTACACTATACTGTAGTCTGTTCAGTGCACAATAGCATTACATCTAAAAAAACAATGTACATACCTTAATTAAAAAATACTTTATTCTTATTTTCTGTTTTTTTAAAATATTTGAGGTGTAATAATCCAGATTTAAAAAAAAAAAAAAACTATTGCTGAAAATATGCTCACCATCATCTGACAGTGCAGGGTTGCCAGAAACTTGTAAAAAAAAAAACAGTTATCTGTGAAGCACAATAAAGTGAAGTGCAATAAAATGAGGTATGCCTGAAATAAAAAGTAAATGTTTCAATAAATGTTTGAATGGGTCCTTTTCTCCTGCCTCTTCCCTCATCTTCCTTCAGCAAGGGCTTTAAGGCTGTGCATCCTTCAGTCTTGGTCAGACTGCAGTGTCTGTCTTTCTCCAGTCTAAACCTGGGTCTCTGTGTCATAGGAGAGTAGCGCAAACACAGACTGAGCCCGGCAGTCCGGGGTTGAAATCCTGGTTCCACCACTTACTACTACCTGGAGGCTTTGGACAGGACACTCTAGATTGAGTTGTTCTAAGGATTAAACCGTGTCCTGGGGGAACCGTACGGGTGGTTGGTACGTGATGGCTGTTACTATCATGTTGAGGCTCACTCTGACACTTGTCCAGAAAGCACAGTGAGTGAGGCCTGGTCTAGCTCTTGCTGCCGGGGCCTTAGGTGTGGGCGCCCAGCCCGGCTGCTCTCTCAGACCCCTAGGGAAGCTTCTCCAAGTCCGTTGTGCCCTGACTGAGGGGCTCTTTCTCTGTCTCACACTGCAGTTGGGCATCGATGGACTGATTGTCACGAACACCACAGTGAGTCGCCCTGCCAGCCTCCAGGGGGCCCTGCGCTCTGAAATGGGAGGGCTGAGTGGGAAGCCCCTCCGAGATTTATCAACGCAAACCGTCAGGGAGATGTATGCACTCACCCAAGGCAAGAATTTGGTGTCCCTGTCTTCAGATCTACGTGTGGCTCAGGCGCCGGGTCTGTGATGGTATCGGGGTTCCTGAACTGCCGCACTTGGCAGGGGGCCGGGGCTGCAGCCAAACAGCTCCTGGCTCTCCTGTCGCCCAGCCTTCCTCACAGTGTGCTGTGTGCTTCTCTGCAGGCAGAGTTCCCATCATCGGGGTTGGCGGTGTCAGCAGCGGGCAGGATGCGCTGGAGAAGATCCGGGCAGGGGCCTCCCTGGTGCAGCTGTACACAGCCCTCACCTATCGGGGGCCGCCCCTGGTGGGCAGAGTCAAGCGGGAGCTGGAGGCCCTTTTGAAGTGAGTGGGGCCACCTGTGGCTTGAATCAGGCAAAGTTAATGTGGTATCAACTCAGAATGACTCAAATCAAGGGGATGCTATTCATCTGTCCTTATTCTTCATTGAAAATGCATTTGAGGGGTACACCCCAAACGCAGGGGAAACTTACCCTGTTGCTCTTTTCACAAAGGTCAGTGCCAAGGAATTCAAGATTAACTTCCAAGGCAATGGTGTTTACGGGCCGAGGAGTTCTGGTGGCATTCCTTTTAATTCAGTAACACTGGCTTGATGTCAGGAGCTGTCAGTACTTAAAATTGATTCCCTCCCTGGCCTGAAGACCTGGGTAGATTCCAGGGTGAAGACAGTGTACAGGGCATGAGCATGCATTTGGGAGAGCGAGGCAGGTGCAGTTACGGACTAGATAGAGCCTGGTTGAATGTGGGCTTCCAGTAAGAGCCAGGCCTTTCCTTTACCATTTGCTGAAATTGCTTTGTTTTCTTTTTCCAGGGAGCAGGGTTTTACGAGAGTCACAGATGCCATTGGAGCAGATCATCGGAGGTGAGGATGGGTCGGTGGGAAGCCTGATCTGGAACCGTCCCGCTAAATCAAGCGAGCCTTTGTGGCTGATGGAGAGAGGAGACCACATCCCCAAACCACAGGGGCCCCTCCTCCGGCTGGACTGTAAAAGCCAAGCATGAGGGTCACCAGAAGCAATGCAAGGCTTTCTTCAATCACTTGTCCGACAGGAACTGCATCCATGATTCTTTCTAGATTTAAATCCCAGGATCCTTTAATGTTACAAGGACATTAGACATTTGGAGGGAAAATCATGGTAAAATAAAGTCATTTAAAAACTGGATTTAAATCCCAGCCCTCTTGCCCAGATCCTGTAGGTCCTTCCAGGCCTCTGCTCCCCCGGGATCTGTAGTGAGCTTCCCAGGAGCTTGACTCTCTTTCATTCTATCTTTATTTTTATTTAAAATTTTAACTGTATTTTGAAAATATTTCAAACTTAGATAAAAGTTGCAAGAATAGGGCTGTGGATGGCCGTCCTCTCCGTGTCTGCACATGGTCTTCCCTCTGTGTGTCTGGGTCCTGACCTCTTCTTAGAGGGACACTGGTCATGCTGGTCATTTTAACTTGATTACTTCTGTAAAGGCCCTGTCTCCAAACAAGGTCACATTCTGAGATACTGCCAGTCTGGATTTCAACATGGCAATTTTGGAGAGACACAGTTCAGAAAATGGGCTTGTTGTCCCCCTGCTTTAAAAATCTGTGACTTGTGGGCCATTGGGCAGGCAGGTTCTCGAGGTGCTTGAAGACACTAGACAAGAGGCTCAAGAGGTCTAGTCATTAACTAAAGAAACAGAGAAATGCTAACCTTTTCAAAACTGAAAAGCAAATGGTGATGGGAGGTTGAAAACCTCGGCTGGGAAGTGCTGTAGATGTCAGTACGCCTTCGCAACCAACAGGAAATTGCCTTTATTCCCTTCACCTCAGTGCAGGTTTGATTTTAAAATTTCTTGGTAGCTCTGTGGAGAGGCCTGTAGCTGCTGTAGAGGTAATATGTCCTTGTCTCATTGTTGAATCTCGGCCTCAGCCCTCAGCCTCTGCCCACTGCCTCTGCCAAGAAGCCAACAGTTAGTCTCCTGCTGTCTTTTATAAAGATCTTTTTCCTGTTTCTTAAAAAAGAATCTTAGGGACTTCCTTGGTGGTGCAGTGGATAAGACTCTGTGCTCCCAATGCAGGGGGCCCGGGTTCGATCGCTGGTCAGGGAACTAGATTCCACATGCATGCTGCAACTAAGAGTTTGCATGCCACAACTAAGGAGCCCATGTGCCACAACTAAGGAGCTGGTGAGCCACAACTGTGGAGCCCTGGAGCCACAACTAAGGAGTCCACATGCAGCAACTAAGACCTGGTGCAACCAAAAATAAATAAATAAATAAATAATTTTAAAAAAGAGGTAATACTCTCTTAAAAAAAATCTTAGTATGAAAATAATACCTATTCATCAATTAAACAGTATAGCCCCCAAATAAATGTTGTCTACCTCCTTCCCCCCTCAAACAATCCCACATATCAGAGGTAGTCACAGTTAACTTTTGTATCCATCTAGATTTTTCCAGTCAGTTTTCTTTGTATATGCAAGCACATACCCATAGCTATTCTGTCTTTTTTAAAAAATCTATCACACACATATAAAAGTGTTTCAAGAAGAATAGTACAAAGAACTTTTTTTTTTTTTTTTTGGCCACACCGCACGGCTTGCAGGATCTTAGTGCCCTGACCAGGGACAGAGCTAGGGAATATACATGTACACATACATCTATATTTCTATATCTCTCTATATTGAAAACCATGAGTTCAGACTGATACCTTCAATTCCAATCCCAAACCATAAGTTTCATTCTAGTTTCTTCCCTTCCCATATTTGTAACTCTCTTCTCTGACTGTGGAAACCCTGACTACCTTTATACTTACTCTATTTTCTTATTTGATCAGTCCTCTCATATGTAAGTAATCTCTGGTTTCCACCCCCTACCATGTGCTGGCATCCTTCTTCCTTGCTTGGGTCCTGACCTCTTTCACCATCCCTTACCCCTTGGGCACTCTCCTCACTTTGTACAGCTCTGATACCTGCCCCAGGCTGCTCCCGGGGGCAGACATCCCCCTCACCTCATTTAGGCTCTGACTTTTTTGCTGGCCTGTCCCCCTGCATGGTCACTTTCCTTATAAGCTAGGACTCTGATGCTCCTCACCAAATGCTTGCATACACACACACACACACACACACACACACACTTTGTGGGCACCCTCTTCGTTCTGTATGGGTGTTGATATTCTACTTTGAGCCCCTTGCTCCTCTTGTGCTGCCATTGCAGGCACCTACCCTGCTCTGTGCCAACTAATGGCTTTATGACTGAACTGTTCAGGGAAAGGGGGAAGGAAAGGGGAAGAGTTACCCTTTGGAAGGTTCTCTGTTGGAGACTGATAACCTGTCTTTTAGCACTGCTTTAACGGGCTGCTGTTTCTCTTGAGCACCAGCGTGAGTAGTTGGCTTGCGCTCAGGGGCCCTGTGGTGCAAGGAGTACCTGTTTTTCTTAACGCTGGAAACTACACTCAGCCCAGAGAAGCTCAGTGCTGGGAGACACATGGGAGGAGGCCCAGGTTGCCAATGCCCCGTGAGGCCCAGGACAGTTGGGTGGATTAGTGTGCAGAATTGCTAATATGATTTACATTATTGACTCCTGCATTTTCTGTTGTGTGCATCCCCTGCCAATTTCACATTAGTCAAATATAAGTAGTAAGTTAAATCTTATTTCACAACTTGCTTTTTTTCCCCATATAATCATGGAGTCTTTCAATGTCCATCCCTTCAATCTACCTTGCTCTTTCTAACAGCCCTTTGGTTTTCCGCAGCTCAGCTGTATCAGTATTTGCTTATGGCTAGACGTGTAGGCTGTTTGTTTTTCACATCACAAACAGTACATCAGCGAGTCTCTTGGTTTATGTATCTTTGTGCTCTTCCAGTAGAATTTCTGTGGAATAGATTCCCAGAAATGGTATCGCTCAGGCAAAGGTTATGTGCACTTAAAATGTTGATAGTTACCTCCAGATTGCCGTTAGAGGGGGTTGTTCAGTTTATACTTTCTCTACAACTTTGTAAGAGAGGGCCCCTTTCCTCTTAGGCTGCTCCACAGTGTGATTTTCAAGTACTGCCCTGGAATAAACTTGTTCCTTCTCCACTTTCTCACTGGAGATAGCTTCCATTATGTCTCTTCCTTGGTGGAAAAAGAAAAAAGGAATTGTGGGTTTAGCAAGCCACTTTGGGCTGCAGCCAGTGTGATTGCCACATCCATTTGTGTGTGTGTGTGTGTGTGTTTGCGTATCTGGGAGAGAGAGAGAAGAGACTTCAAATAAGACCCACAGGGAGACTTCCCTGGTGGTCCAGTGGCTAAGACTCCGCACTCCCACTGCAGGGGGCCCGGGTTCGATCCCTGGTCAGGTAACTAGATCCCGCGTGTCGCAACTAAGACCCGACGCAGCCAAATAAATAAATAAATAAATGTTAAAAAAAAAAAAAAACCCACAGGGAAGGGCAACGGAAGGGGTGTAGCTTTCCCTGGGTTCACCCATTCTCACTTGTTTCAGGCGATCCTGCATGTCTTTCCTCCTGCTGTGGGCATCATGTAACTTTTGTGGGCCTCAGTCTCCTAATGTGTAAAATGGGGAGGACAGACCCATCTCAAAGGGCTGTTCTGAGGATTAAATACTAAGGGCAATGTGGCTCAGCACATCCTAATCTCTTAATAAACAATATTTTTAATGTTTCTAATCATCAAAAAAGTCCTGCAAATAGGTATTACTGTGCTTGTATTCACAGATAAAATGAGGGCTTTGAGAGATTAAATAACCTCCCCAAACCAGGCAGCTGGGAATCAGCGGAACTGGGCCCCAGGGCCTGAGTATCTCCTTCTGATGAAGGTAAAAGGCCTTACAGGACCTCTGAGAAGTATTATTAGTCCCTTTTCCCTTCTCTTCTCCCTCAAAAGTTCATCTTCTTTTAACATATAGACTTCCTGTGTGCCATTACTTTTTATAAAAAAGCTTTCATAGATACTTACCCTGGGCACTTGATTGGTCTGAAATAAGGTGGTCAAATGGGATCTAGTGATCGAAGCTCAGAGCCCCATAGAAGTGGGGGACATTCTGTAGGGACCACAGTGCCAGCCAGCAAATCACAAATTACAGCAAATCACACACAGTGTCTTCTTTGATCTTCAGACAGCTTTGTGTGAGGTAGGTGAGGTAGAGATTATGATCCGCATTTTACAGATGAGGAAACTGAAGTTAAGTGCCTGCCCCAAGATGATATGGGCAGAAACGGCAGAGGGAGCACAGAGTCTCCTAATTTCAAGTCTAGCACTTGCTCTACTCTACCCAGTAGTATCCTGATATACCACTGAGCCCTCCGCTATACAAGATGTCTTGGATTCATTTTCTATCTATTTGTTTTCTCAGATAGGTGATGGGACTTGTGGATCCTTGCTGCTGTGCTGCAATCTCGGTGATAGGGGATACCCTTGGAGAAGTTGAGGGCCAAGATGCCGTCTTCTCTCTCCACACCCACAAACTCTGAGATCCACCCTGGCTAAGACTCAGGATTCAACCCACTACCCTCAGACTCTCTGAACTGACTGGCTCCAGAGTGCCGACAGGAACAGCATTCCTGTTCATCAGGACGTGGTCAACCTTATGTGAAAAAGACTGTGGAACAGCCAAACCAAATAGAGAATTACTCTCCCCCAATTTTTATTATAAGACATTTAGACATAAGAAGAGTTGAAAGAATAGTGTAACAAACATCTATACCCCCTCCACCTAGACTCATTAATTCCTTCTATCTTTTCCATGCTTTTCTTACCAATCTTTTTAATCTATTTATATACAGTATTTTGATGAACCATTTTGAAGGAAACGGTAGATGTCAGGACACTTCACTCCTAAGTACTTCATAGCCTGCATCTGCTAAAAATGAGGATATGTTCCTATGAAAACATAACTCTATGATCCCACCTAAGAAAACAGCCATGATTTCCTAATATCATCTAACATTTAGTCCATATTCCAAGTTTCCCCATTCTCCTAAAAATAACTTCTAGAGTCAATCAAGACTCACCTGTATGTTTCTTTAGTCTTTTTAAATCTGAAGCCGTCACCTCTGAAGACATCAGGCGAGTTGTCTTATAAACGGTTCTACATTCTGGATTCCCAGAATAGAGGCTATATTTCCTTTAGCCTTTGATCTCTGCTGTAGCTGCATGTGGATATATGACCAAATTCTACTCAGTGAGATACGTATGAAAGTACCGTGTGCAACTTCTGGGAAGTCTGCCGCTGCCCGGATCATGATGTCTGGAGCTTTGGCAGCCTTTTTAGACCTGAGGATCAAGGTCATCCCAGAGGCATAAGTTGGAAAGGGCTTCATACCAGCTCTGTCTGCTTATTTCCCTACCTCTTTTATTTGAGGAAATAAAACCTTGTGTGCTTAAGTCACTGTCAATTGGGGTTTTCCCTCATATTTAGCCAAATTTAATCCCAGCTAATAAAGAAGCCAGATTGAGACTTACTGTAGTCTTGTACTTGCCTGGAAGATATGTTATCTGCTTCCTACTTGGCTAAGACCCATGTCAAGATTTCTCTTTCCTCCAGGTGCAGATCTCTGGTGCTAGCACAGTGTGAGAATGTGCTTAGACTATCATGTTACCTGTGGAATCTTGGCAGTCAGGGAAATTTTTTGTAAGAAACTTGTGGTTGTAAATGTGGGAAATGAAGTTAGTGTGGCTGTCACAGCTCAGAGGACACCGGTGGACAGGGCCGAGAGGTGTGTGTGCAGGGGCAGGGTGGGAATGACCCAGCACCGGCAGACAGAGGGTGTTTGTGAAATACCTGGGCAGCAACACAGGGGCCAGGCTCCCAAGGGCAGGGCCTTTTGGGGAGGAAATGCAATTAACATGAAAACTCCCCACATTCTTGCCAGCCAGGGAGAGGCTTCCTGGGTGTTGAAAGCCACATTTGGCAAGTGTCCCACAGGAAACAAAGAGTTACAGCACGTAAACGCAACCTGCCCGCACCACCTGCCACCCCTTTAATCACTAGGGTCGACTTGGTTGGGTCCAGGAACAAAGCTGTGCCTGGAGGGTCAGAAGGTCTCCTGGGGCAGCACAACCCCCTTCCTGCCCAGACAAGCGCAAGCTATAACTGAGGTGCTGCCATTTCAGCCCTTGGTTATGTGAGAAGCCGGTAGCCTGCCGAGCTTCGTCCATTCTATTGGATGTGGAATTTGTAGGGTTACTGGATCTAGTGACACCTTCCTACCTCAACAGAGCAAAAAGTGTGGAATCCATGTCTTGGATCCTAAAAAATTCACGCTGGTTAGATGAGAATTTCAACTGCAGTTGAGACTCTAACATAACCATTAAAAAACAAACACACAACCATACAAATATATATTTATATGCACACATACAAACATGTATGTATACACATGTGTGTGAATACAGCTGGCCCTTATTCATTTGTTCTTTCACTCACTCATTCTTCCAAGAATCATTTATTGAGATCCTACTTCCTGCCGGTGGCCGTGTCATGTGTTGGGGATGAAGATAGCTGAGTTTTCCACCATCTTTCCAAATCTCAGAAGACACAAATTCCGTTGACTCTTGAACAACGCAGGGGTTGGGGCACTGACCTCTGTGCAGTCAAAAATCTGTGTATAACTTTATGGTCCCCGGATTCAACCAACCACAGATCGTGCAGTACTGTAGTACGTGTTTATTGAAAAAAATCTGTGTATAAGTGGACCCACACCGTTCAAACCCTTATTCAAGGGTCAACTGTACAAACACAACTGGCCAGAATCCACTGGGTTACACCCAACAACAGAGGAAGGAGCCCAGGGCTTCCCTAGCAGAGAGGAGGGCCACCTGGGGGCTTAGCAGGTTGCGGCTACGCTGATTTCTCTGTGGCCAGGACTAGTTTCATACTATTTCCTGGAGCCATAATTACACAAACTCCTGATTTCTTGCACTGACTCAGAAGCAGAGCTCCATTTTAACACCATTCCATCTAGAGAGATCTGTCATGGGACTGGGGCGGATGGCTCAACTGCACCCAGACTGTGGCTGGCACCCAGGGGTGACTGTTCCCAAATGCTTGCCAGGCAGTTTCCTTGGTCTATTTCCTAATGCGTTTTGCAGCCGAGGCCGACGTGGCTCTTCCTGCTTGCCCGCTGTGGCGCTCTCAGGGTCTGGGCAGGGGCTCACCTCTGCAGCATCAGGGCTTCACCAGCTCTGGGTGCCAGTGCTTTAGGGTCTTCCCTGCCCTCTCTGCTGGGTATCACTGCCAGGGTCCTGGTTTTAAGGATACACACGATTCTTAATGGGCTTTGATAGCCACTCAGAACTGATATCCTTACCCTGACTAGTGAGGTTAGCTAGCAAGTTTGTTATCCCTTCCAGGTAATAATGTCTTAATTCAGTACAGGATTTGTCCCTAGTCGACCCTTAAAAGTGACTCTAATTGTGAGAACTCAAGGCTGGTTATGTGAGGGGCCTTGAAAATCCAGTGAGGTCCCTCGTGTAGGGGAGGCAGTACCTTAAGGTGGCCGAGGGCTCCGCCCAGGTTTGAATCCTGCCTCAAGGTAGCTGTGTTACCTCGAGCAAGTTCCTTCTCTTCTCTGTACCCAGTTGTAAAAATGGGGTTATTAGATAATAAAAGGATCTATTGCTTAGGTGCTGTGGAAGAATTACATGAACAAACACACAGAAAGCTCACCCAGCAGTGCCTGGCACACAGCAAGGACGCTGACAATGTCAGCTGTTATTATCACGCGGCGGGTGCCCACTCTCCTGAGGTACTTGGAGGGCTGGTTCTACCAACAGCTTTCACACCTCTGAGGGCCTGCTCGTTACTGCAGATAGAAGCTGATGTGACAGGCAGCATTTAATTATGTTGCAGTACTCATTTCTCCACCACTCTGAACTCTTTGAGGGCAGAGGCTCTGTTTACCACCCGTTCAATTCAGCAAACTGAACTGAGTGTGCGTGTGTGTGTGGTGTGTGTGTGTGTGTGTGTGTGTGTGTGTGTGTCGGGCACTGCTGGGTGTAGTGATTAAGGTGAAAAACAAATGCCAACCTGGCCCCTACCTGTTTCCTGGGACCTAGAAGAAGTCCTTGCTTTCTGTCCTATGAATGCAGTTGGAGAAACTGAGGAAAGTTTATATGAACTCTTTGGAATATAGTTTTTAAAACTTATCCTAAGATCCTTACACTCTGACTTCTGACCAATTTCATCCTGGGGAAGGCAGATTATGTTTGAAGTTTTGACAGACTGTGGGTTTACCATCTCTGGTTGGCTGTCTTTACTGATAGGAAGCTGGTCTGAGGATAATATTTGATTTAGAAGTCTGAAACTTGGAAGTTCCTCATTTATAAAGTGTCAGGGTTGGTGCTAGTTTAGAGAAGCTTTTTAAAAGGCTTAAAATATCTGTTTGTATGTCTGCCAGTGGCCCAGTTTTTGCAAAGAGAATTGCTGGCACTAAGGAAGTATCTCTGGGAACCAATGTCCATGTTCTGGGCACACTAGGATTTCGTAGTTCCTGGTCCCTGAGGAAAAGGGAGATAACCTAGAAAGAGGCATAACAGCAGGAACATCTTTGTTTAATTTTCTTATCAAGACGAACTGAAATTTGGAGATAACCTAGAAAGAGGCATAACAGCAGGAACGTCTTTGTTTAATTTTCTTATCAAGATGAACTGAAATTTTGAACAACATGTGCTGTTCTGAATTCAACACCCAACTAATCATTCTGTTCTAAAGTCATGTGCACTCCTGGGAAAATCCAATGGTCTCATTCCATGGCTGCCCATGCACTTGTGACCAGAGAGTCTCATCAATTCTAAGATGCTGATTATTGTTCCATTATAACACTTCTGAAATTGAGATGCATCTTGCATTGATGGTATCTTAAGCATTTTGTCAGAGTTTAATTGGCAGAATTTTCTCTTTCTTACAATTCATAGCATATTAAATTCGATGAAATATGACAGTGGTTTCCAAACTCTGCTGCATTTGGAATCACCTGGCTATCTTTAAAAAATGCTGGTGCCTGGCGCCTACACCCATGCATTCGGATGTAACAGGGATGGGGTATGACCTGGGCATCAGGATTTTTAAAAGCTCCCCAGGAGACTCTAAAGTACAGCAAAGTTTGGGAGCCATTGAAGTACGGTATTTCTGCCTTATTCAAGCTTTTCTTCAACTCCTAGGTTTCATGGACAGCATCTTTACAGATTCTGCTTATATACTGCATACTCCTCTGTCTCAATTAATGATGTCTTTTTAACTCCAACCACTAATCATCCATTATATTCCCATTAGAATGTCAGCTCCAGGAGGGCAGGGGTTTTGTTTGATTTGTTCTCTGTTATGTCCTCAGCACTTAGGACATGTAGGCACATTGTAGACACTTGATAAATATTTGATGAATGAATGAATGAATGAATGAATGAATGAATATGCCTTCTTTTATATTTGGTGCCCTGATAAACTCATTCCTCATGCAATTTCTAGTAAAATTGTTATATATTTAGATGATTTCCAAATCTGGTCCTCTGCTTCATCCTTCACACCCCAATTTTACATAACGTTCATTTCAAAACTTGAACGCAGTGTTTTCTCTTCCCATACACACCCCAAAATCCCAGTCCTAGTCTTCTCATATCTATCCCCTTGAGACCCTGAGTCTCAAGGTTATAACCTTGAGTCATTTTCAAGCCTTGTCTTTCCTTTGCCCTCCTCATATTAGATCACTCACTGAGTTTTACAATTTGTTTTTCTGAAAATTCTCTTGATTTTATCCCTTCCTTTTAATTTCCACAACAGTGAATTTGTCTTCTTGGCTTCTATTTACTCACATTTCAAATTATATCATATCTACCTGCTAGCAACTGTTTTTAAAAAATGATTATGGTAGTTATAATATGTAGCATAAAGAATGGGAGAAGGTAAAGAGACTTAAATTGTAAAGTTCTTGTATTATTTGGGGAGTGGTAAAGGCATTAATTTAAAGCAGATTATAATAAGTCAAGGATGCATACCTTGAAATCTTTGGGGTAACCACTAGAAAAATAATACAAGAATATATAACCAAAAATGTTAATAGAGGATATTTTTTAAAACTGAGTAATACGAAGAAAAAAAGGCAGGAAAGGAGAAATAAAGAGAAAAGAACTTAAGGATTAAATACAAAACAAATAGCACGATGGTAGATGAAACCAATTCTATTAATTACATTAAAGGTAAATAAATAAAACATTCCAATTAAAAGGCAAAGATTGTCAGAAGTGATTTAAAAAATCAAATACCAATTATATGGTAAATAGATAGAAAAAATATACCATGAAAACACTAACCAAAAGAAAGTTGGTGTGTCTTGAGTAACATCAGATCAAGAGACTTTATGGCAAGAAAAATTACTAGAGATAAACAAGGACATTTCATAACGATAAAGAGTCAACTTAGGGACTTCCCTGGTGGTGAAGTGGTAAAGAATCCACCTTCCAATGCAGGGGACGTGGGTTCGATCCCTGGTCGGGGAACTAGGTTCCCACATGCTGCGGGGCAGCTAAGCCCGCGCACCACAACTACTGAGCTCGTGCGCCTCAATGAGAGAGTCCGTGTGCCACAACTAAGACCCAATGCTGCCAAAAAAAAAAAAAAAAAGAGTCAACTTAAAAGGAAGATGTAACAAACCTAAATTTGTATGTACCTAATGACAGAACTTAAAGAAAAAATAGACAAATTTATAATCTTTCTTTCAGTAACTAACACAAAAAGCAGGAAACAACTCAGTGAGGCTATACAAGACTTGAACAGCACAATTAACAAACTTGACCTAATTGACACTTTTAGAACACTATACCCAAGAACTGCTGTCTTCTTAACTACACATGGAACACTTATCCAAACAGGTCATATGCTAGGCCATAAAGCAAGTCTCAATAAATTTCAAAGGATCAAAATCATATGGAGTATATTCTCTGACCACTGTGGAATTAAACTAGAAATCAACAGTGGAAAAATAATTTTAAAATCTCCAAATGTTTGCAAGTTAAACAGCATACTTTTAAATAATCATGGAATGAATAAGACATAAAATGGAAATTAGAAAATATTTAAAACTGATTGATAAAAATTATATGAAAACTTATGGGATATAGGTAAAGCAGCATGTAGGGGAAAATATATAGTTTTAAATACATGCATTAGAAATGAAAAGTTAAAATTGATAAAAGTTTCTGCTTTAAGAAGTTCAAAAAAGAAAATTAAAAAATTAAAGTAAGAAAAAAAGAGGAAATAATAAAGTTAAGAGTGGGAATCATTGAAAGAAAAAGAGGCAAACAATAGAAAAAAATCAACTAAAGCAAAAGTTTGAATTTTGAAAAGATGAATAAAATCGATAAATCCTTAGCAAGATTTTTCAAGAAAAAAGGGAAAAAGCCCCCACAAATTACCAATATCAGGACAGGGCATCACTACTAATCCTACTGATATTACAAATATAATAGAGTAATGGTGGAAACAGCTTTATGCCAATAAATTTGACAACTTTGCTGAAATGGGTAAATTTCTAGACAAACACAACCTACCACTAGAAAAAACAGAAACTCTGAATAGTCCCTTATCTATTCAAGAAACAATCTGAAATTTTAAGTTTTCCCACAGGAAACTATAGGCCTGTAGGCCTTCATTGCCAAACTCCTCCAAACAATTAAGGAAGAAATAGTGTCAATCCTACATAAGCTCTTTCATGGAATAGAGAAATAAGGAACACTCCCCAACTTGTGTTACGAGATCAACATAACCTTAATATGAAATCTTGTTAAGGACATTACAAGAAAGGAAAATCATAGGCCAATATTTACCATGAACTTAGATGGAAAAATCCTTTAGAAAAATCAGCAAATGAAACCCAGCAATATTTAAAAATTCTACTACATTATGAGAAATTGAAGTTAATTTCAGAAATGCAAGGGTGGTTTAACATTCAAAAATCAATCAATGTAATTCACCACATTAACACAATAAAGAGAAGATTTTAGTGGATAAAGAAAAAGCATTTGACATCTCTTTATGTTTAAAAAAAAAAAAAAAACTTCAACAAACTAAGAATAGAAAGAAATTTCCTTAATCTTATAAAGGATACCTAAAAAAAACCAAACAAACAACAACCTCAAAACAACACAAAACAAAACAAGCCTACAACTAAATTAAGAGTGAAATTTGGATAAAGAAAAAGCATTTGACATCTCTTTATGTTAAAAAAAAAAAAAAACTTCAACAAACTAAGAATAGAAAGAAATTTCCTTAATCTTATAAAGGATACCTAAAAAAACCCAAACAAACAACAACCTCAAAACAACACAAAACAAAACAAGCCTACAACTAAATTAAGAGTGAAATTTTGAATGTTTTCTGCCTTCTTGAGTTTGGGAAGAAGACAAGGATGTCCACTCCCTACTTCCATTTAACACTGTAATGAAAATCCTAGTTAGTGCAATAAAGTGAGAAAAAGAAATAAGGTATAAAGGTTAAAGATTGGAAAAGAAGAGCTAAAAGAGCCATTATTTGCAAATGGCATGACTGTGTATCTAAAAATGTAGAACATTAATCAAAGTATTAGATTTGATTAGTGAATTTACCAAGATTGCTGGATACAAGTCATTATATGAAAATAAATTGTACTTTCCTATATTAGTAATAAACAATTAGCACATTAAATTAAAATATCATTTACAATAGCATTAAAAATCAAATACTTGGGAATAAATCTAATGAAAGAGGTACAAGAAATCGCAGCAAGATCTTTTTTGATCCACCTCCTAGAGTAGTGAAAATAAAAACAAAAATAAACATATGGGATCTAATTAAGCTTAAAACTTTTGCACAGCAAAGGAAACCATAAACACAATGAAAAGACAACCCACAGAATGGGAGAAAATATTTGCAAACAAAGAGACCGACAAGGGATTAATCTCTAAAATATACAAACAGCTCATGCAGCTCAATATAAAACAAAACAAAACAAACAACCCAATCAATAAATGGGCAGAAGATCTAAATAGACATTTCTCCAAAGAAGACATACAGATGGCCAAGAGGCACATGAAAAGATGTTCAACATGACTAATTATTAGAGAATTGCAAATCAAAACTACAATGAAGTATTACCTCACACCAGTCAGAATGGCCATCATCAAAAAATCTATAAACAATAAATGCTGGAGAGGGTGAGGAGAAAAAGGAACCCTTCTACACTGTTGGTGGGAATGTAAGTTGGTACAATATAGAGGTTCCTTGAAAAACTGAAAACAGAGCTACCATATGATCCAGCAATCCCACTCCTGGGCATATATCCAGAGAAAACCATAATTCAAAAAGATACATGCACCCCAATGTTTATTGCAGCACTATTTACAACAGCCAGGACATGGAAGCAACCTAAATGTCCATCAACAGGGGAATGGATAAAGAAGATGTGGTGTGTATATATACACACACACACACACACACACACACACACACACACACACAATGGAATATTATTCGGTCATAAAAAATGAAATAATGCCATTTGCAGCAACATGGATGGACCTAGAGATTGTCATACTAAGTGAAATAAGTCAGACAGAGAAAGACAAATATGGTATGATATTGCTTATACGTGGAATCTAAAAAAAAGGGAACAAATGAACTTACTTACAAGATAAAAATAGAGTGACAGATGTATAAAACAAACTTATGGTTACCAGGGGGTAAGGGGGGGAGGGATGAATTAGGAGATTGGGACCAAAATATACACACTACTATATATAAAATAGATAACTAATAAGGACCTACTGTATAGCACAGGGAACTCTACTCAATACTCTGTAATGGCCTATATGGGAAAAGAATCTAAAAAAGAGTGGATATATGTATATGTATAACTGATTCACTTTGCTGTACAGCAGAAAATAACAACATTGTAAATCAACTATACTCCAATAAAAATTAATTAAAAAATAAAATTTATATGAGGATGAAGTGCAAAGGACCTAGAGTAGTCAGTCAGACCAATCTTGAGGAAGAAGAATATATTTGGAATACCTGAAATACCAGATAGCAAGATTTACTATTAACTACTCCTTATTAAGACTGTGGCATTGGCCTAAGATTAAACAAATAGATTCATGGAACAGAATAAAAAATACAGAAAGAGACCAACACATATATGGTCATCTAACTTCTAACAAAGATACCACTGCAAATTAGGAGCAAAGGATGATCATTATAGTAAATGATACTGGAGCAATTGCTTATCTATATGGAAAAAAATGAACCTGAACTTTTATCTCACATCATACATGAACATTAATTCCATGTGGATCATAGACCTAAATATGAAGATAGACTTCTAGAATAAAATTTAAGAGAATGTTGTCATAATCTTATAGGCAAAGATTTCTTAATCAGGACAAAAAACACTAAGCATAAAATTTAAAAAAGCTGATAAATTAGGACATTAAAATTCAGAACTACTGTAATTCGGGGCTTCCCTGCTGGCGCAGTGGTTAAGAATCAGCCTGCCAATTCAGGGGACACGGGTTCAAGCCCTGGTTCGGGAAGATCCCACATGCCGCAGAGCAACTAAGCCCATGCGCCATGACTCCTGAGCCTGCACTCTAGAGCCCGCGATCCACAACAACTGAGCCCGTGTGCCACAACTACTGAAGCCCGCACGCCTAGAGCCCGTGCTCCACAACAAGAGAAGCCACAGCAATGAGAAGCCCACGCACCGCAATGAAGAGTAGCCCCCGCTCGCTGCAACTAGAGAAAGCCCATGCGCAGCAACGAAGACCCAACGCAGCCAAAACTAAAAAATAAATAAAATAAATAAACTAAAAAAAAAATATTATACTTCTGTTCATCAAAATACACGATTAAGAGAGTGAAAGACCAGCCTTAGAATGTGAGATGTTGACAATAAATTTACCTAAAAAAGATTAGTGTTCAAAGTATCTTTAAAAATAAACAAAAAAACCTAGCTCCTAACAAATCAACAAGGAAAAGACATTTCATAGAGAGAATATCTAAATGGACCAACAGGATATAAAAATTGCTCCACATATCATTTGATGTCTGGGAAATGCAAATAAAGTCATTATTATATTTTACTGCATATGCACCAGAATGGCTAAAATTATAATGCATTGGCGAGGATATGGATCAACTGGAACTTTGCCATATTGCTGCTGGGAGTGTATATTGGAGAACCATTTGGTAGTATCTATCAAAGCTAAATATATGCCTACCGTTGACACAACAAAGTATTTATCCAAGAGAAATGAGTGCATGCATCCACCAAAAGACATGCAAGAATGTTCAAAGCAGCTTTATTTATAATAGCCCTGAACTGGAATAAATTCAAACATCCATAAACAGGAGAATGGATAAATCAATTGTGGTTTATTCATACAGTGGAATACTTCTCAGCAATGAAAGAAAAAAAAAGAAGTAAACTAATATGACAACATGGATGATTCTCACATACATAATGATGGGCAAAAGAAGCCAGAAACAAAGAATGACTACTATTTGCTTTTATTTATATGAAGTTCAAGAACAGGCAAACTTATTCTATCAAGACAGAGAAGTCAGAACAATGGTTGCTTTTTGGGGGTTGGGTGTTGACTGGAAGGAACCCAAAGCAGGCTTCTTGGGGGCTGGAAATATTCTAAATCTAGATCTGAGTGTTGATTACACAGGAGTTATATAAAGATTCATCAAGCTGAACACTTAAGATTTTTAGTAAATGATGCCAGAATCAATTGTATATCCATATGGAATAAAGTGAGCCTGGCCTCCTACCTCACCTCCCTGTGTTTATATAAGATATTTATAAAAGACAAATTAGAATCACCTTAAATTTGCAACAATGAGGGGATATTTAAGTTAGAAATATAATATGGCATTAAAAATGGTTTAAAGAGATTTGCTGAAAGATGGAAAATGCCTATAACATTGGGTGAAAAAGGCAGACCACGCAATATTTCTGTATAAAGAATTATCAAAACTATGTAAAAATGTGTACAGAGAAAAGCCTGGAAGGAAGTGACACTAAAGTGTTAATAGTGGTTTGTTACTGGCTGTCTTGGGTCTTGGGGTGGTGAAATAATGGGAGAACTTTTTCTTATTTTTATTTTTCTGTAGCTTACAAAATTTCAAGACTTCCATATTGGCAGAACAAACTTTTAAAAATAATTTTTTCTTCCAAAGTCAAAACTTTGCCCTTTGAGCTCCTCCACTAATTGCTGTCCTGACTTATTGATCTTTTAAACTTTTCTGCTTTCTGTTCTCCCTATAAAATGTATTCACTACTTCCTATGGCCGGCTACACGGAGGCTTCTCGCTTTCCATCTCCTCATCTTGACCCATCGTGATTCCCAATTAAGAGCGAAGGCCTTTGGGCTGGACACTTTTTATTGTCAAGCTAATAAACGATGCCCAGGGCAGGGAGGCTGTAAATTTCCCTTGTTGCCCAAGAGCAGGGGTTGGTGTAATAGAGTTCAGGTTTTGCTGGAAAGAGAAATGCAAATTTTTGTGCACCTGAATTTTTATTTATTTATTTTTATTTATGGCTGTGTTGGGTCTTCGTTTCTGTGCGAGGGCTTTCTCCAGTTGTGGCAAGCGGGGGCCACTCTTCATCGCGGTGCGCAGGCCTCTCACTATCGCGGCCTCTCTTGTTGCGGAGCACAGGCTCCAGACGCGCAGGCTCAGTAATTGTGGCTCACGGGCCTAGTTGCTCCGCGGCATGTGGGATCTTCCCAGACCAGGGCTCGAACCTGTGTCCCCTGCATTGGCAGGCAGATTCTCAACCACTGCGCCACCAGGGAAGCCCGCACCTGAATTTTTATTCTATAGTGGTGGTCAGAAATGTTTCATTTTATTTTATTTTATTTTTAAAAAGTTTTTATTTATTTAGTTGCTCTGGGTCTTAGTTGCAGCTTGCGGTCTCCTTAGCTGTGGCATGCGAACTCTTAGTTGCAGCATGCATGTGGGATCTAGTTCCCTGACCAGGGATTGAACCCTGGCCCCCTGCATCGGGAGTGTGGAGTCCTAACCACTGTGCCACCAGAGATGTCCCCAGAAATGTTTCATTTTAGATCCCTTAGTAGGGGTAGCTGCAGCCCAAAGAGAAAGCCTCCCCCTCCATTTCATAGGACCATGGAGCTGCACCGTCGCGCAGTAGCGTGCATACGGGGCTGGGAGAAGTTATGGGCATTTAAAACGAAGATTTGTAGACCCTGCTCAGACCTATCGAATCAAAATCTCTGGAAGGAGGGGCCTGGGCTTGGCTTCTTAATAAGTCTATCACGTGATTTCCCCCTCCTTCATATTTTTAAATGTTATTTGATACCTATAAATATTACATGTGATATATATATATGTGTATGTGTGATATGTCTTTTTAAAAATAAAGCACAATAAAGTGTACTTTCATGAACCTATACCCAGCCCAAAAGTTGGATCATTAACAATAATTTATTTATGTTTATATTTACCTATGTGCTTCTCTCTTATGCCTTCCTTCTGCCTCCCTATGAGAGGTAACATTTTACATTTTGTTTTCCGTTCTATTAAAATTTTAAAAAATAAAGTTTTTGTCTTCTTGGCATCTATGCCTATACATTATATTGTTCAGTCTTGCTTGTTTTTAAAAAGTTTTCTTTGGCTAAGAAAAAGAAGTTTATTTTTTTTGAACTTTTTTATTGTGATAAAATATATATAACATGAAATTTCTGATTTTAACAATTTTAAAGTATACAACTCAGTGGCATTAATTATATTTGCAACATTGTGCAAACATCACCACTGTTTGCAAAACTTTTTCATCATTCCAAGCAGAAACTCTGTACCCATTAAGCAATAACTCCCCTTTCCTCCCTTCCCCCGGCCCCAGGGAGCCTCTATTCTACTTTCTGTCTAAACATGTCATACAAGTGGAACCACATAATATTTGTCTCTTTGTTTCTGGTTTCTTTCACTTAGCATAATGTTTTCAAAGTTTAATGTTGCAGCATGTATCAGAACTTCTTATAGGTGAATAATATTCCACTGTATGTATTTTTATCCACTAATCTGTTGAAGGACATTTGGGTTGTTTCTACTTTTGGATATTGTGAATAATGCTGCAATGAACATCGGTATACAAGAATCTGTTTGAGGACTTCCCTGGTGGCACAGGGGTTAAGAATCCACCTGCCAATGCAGGGGACACGGGTTTGAGCCCTGGTCCAGGAAGATCCCACATGCTGTGGAGCAACTAAGCCTGTGCGCCACAACTACTGAGCCCATGCTCTGCAACAAGAGAAGCCACTGCAATGAGAAGCCCATGCACCGCAACGAAGAGTAGCCCCCGCTCGCCACAACTAGAGAAAGCCTGCACGTGCAGCAACGAAGACCCAACGGAGCCAAAAATAAATAAATAAATTTATTTTTTTTAAAAAAGAATCTGTTTGAGTCCCTTTTCAATTATTTTGGGTTAAATACCTAGAAGCGGAATTGCTGGGTCATATGGCAATTCCAGTTTAGCTTTTTGAGGAACCATCATACCGTTTTGCAGATACTACTCCATTTTACATTCCCACCGGCAATGTATGGGAGTTCCAATTTCTCCACATCCTTGCCAAGACTTATTATATTGTTTTTTTTTCTTCTTGTAATTGTAGTCATACTTGTAGGTGTAAGGTGATGTCTTGCGGTTCTGACTTGCATTTCCCTAATGACATTTTCCAGCAATGTTGATCATCTTTTCATGCACTTGTTGACCATTTTTGTATATCTTCTTTGGAAAAATGTTTATTCACATCATTTGCCCATGTTTAATTGGGTTGTTTGTTTTTTATTTTGTTGCTGTAAGAGTTCTTTATATATTCTGGATATTAAATCCTTATCAGATATATGATTTGTAAATATTTTCTCCTGTTCATAGATTATCTTTTCACTTTCTTGATATTATCCTTTGATGCACAGACGTTTTTAATTTTGATGAAGCTCAATTTATCCATTTTTCCTTTTGTTGCTTGTGATTTTGGTGTCATATCTTAGAATCCATTACTGAGTTTGCCTGATTTTGAGCTCTATAAAAGTGGTATCATTCTTAATATAATCTCCTGAAACTTGAAGTTCTCTTTAAAAATTATGTTTATAACACTATCCATGTTCTTTCATAGTTCATTCATTCTCATGGCTGTATAATGTCCTGTTATACAAATATACCAACATTATTTAGCCATTCTCCTATTGATAGACATTTGTGCTGTTGCCAGTTATTTTGCTATTACATCAGTGCCATCTTAAATATCCCAAAGGGATTCTTCTGCACACTCTAATTTAAGAACCACTGGTTTTTTATAAATGAATTGAGTTGTTATTAAATTTCAGTTGAACAGTACTTGGGATACACAGCTGCAGACATCTGACTAAAGCACATCTATTTTTCTCACCTGCCTATTTGGACTGATTACTGGACTATAAAACCACGATAACCACTGCCATTGAGTATAGTTTGCGTCTACACTATAGCTTTAACAATTTTGTGTGATTTCTTGGAAAAAGAGATCAGAGAAGATACAATAAATACATTTTACTGATTTCAGGCTGGAGAGCTTTGCAGCAATAAGGAGATGGCAACACAGAGTGGGGAAAATGATTCTGAAAAGGACATGCTTACTTTAGAGCCCTCTCTCAGCCAGGTTGCAGGAGTGTCTCTAAGGGATCTGAAATAACCCCAAGAGAGGCTCTGTTCAGTGCTGAAAATCATCCAAAACAAAGAGACACAGATTGACGGTTCCTCCCCCAGTCCTGCACAGTGGCTGATTTCGGGAAACACTTTGGCAGCTACATGGGGTCATGACATGGCCAGGTTTCTTTGGCTCAAGCATGAAGAACACCAGGGGAAACTCAAGCGTGAAGCAAGAGCTCGACTCTTAACAGACATGTTTTTTGTGGCTTTGTTACCAGAAAATGCGAGTGACCTTATTAGCAAGGCCGAAGTGTGTAGACACAGGGATTACGAAATCGAGAAGGGGGTGGAGTGAGACACCGGAGGCATAAAAGCATCAGAAGGTGCCCCACAGCACTGCTCTTCCAGAGGCAGACATACCAAAGATGAGGTGAGTCCACAGTTCAGCCCTGTCCCCCCTTTCCTCTGGATTATTTCATCCTTCTTTGTATATATCTTTTATCTACATGACAGCCCAGGTACAGGAGAGGCCTACAGGGGAGATGCAAAAATATAACAAAGGAATAAGGCAAATGGGCTAATTTATAGTGAATAAAGTGTTTTCTGTGTTAAATCCTCTGCTTTTCCGTGTCCATAAAGGGTAATGCTTTCAGATGGTGCTGTCTTTCCCATGAGACGTGACTTTCTCTAAGGAATAGCTTTTTCCTTGAGGTTATGAAGTTTTCACCTTCACGGGGGATGCCAGCAGCTCCTGTGGTAGGCTTCCTGGCATTTTTTTTTCTTTTTTGGGCCATGCCACACGGCTTGTGGGATCTTAGTTCCCCAACCAGGGACTGAACCTGGGCCCTTGGCAATGAGAGTGCTGAGTCCTAACCACTGGCCCACCAGGGAATTCCCCCTGGCATTTTGAATATGCCTATTAGCAGATTTTTTTTTTTCTTTTTAAAAATGTATAATAAGAAAGATCAATAGTGACACATTTGAGTGACACAATTCAGGCACTCAGATTTGAACAAAATAAAAAAATTTTTTTGAAATGTTGAAGTAACGAGACTAGAAACTTAACCAAGCAATATTTGAGTAGCTGACATCTTTCAGGGAGATGGTTAACTGGTGAGTATGGCCTGTGCATTGATGCCCACGTGCACAGTCGACCTTTCAGGGAGCCAGTTATCTTCCAGGTAACCTGGAATCCTGGGGTTTGCTATACCATTTCCTGAAGTCAAATTATAAAATAATAGAAAAAACTATATCAGTGTTTTAAATTATATATTTAAAAAAACCTCTTATTATGGAAAATTTCAAAAAGTAGAGAGAAGAGCATAATAAATCCCCACTTCCCCATCTTCCAGTTATCCACATTTCATTAGCAGTATCCTTGTAGCCCAGCACCTTAGGGTGCCCAAGTGAGATTTCTCTCTGCTGCAGAGCTCATATATTAACAACTTAATGTTTCCTGAATGCTGCCAGAAACTGAGGCCGAATCCCCATGTGACTTCCTATCTTGGTTGTTCTTCTCTGAAGCTTCTGTAGAATTCCCAGCAGCACAGAACATGCTGGAACCTGGGTGACTGGGAAGCTGCTAAACTATGCATGTGGGTGGGTGAAGGGCTTCTAGGTCCTAGCACTTCCATATCTATTTTTTCTGGCTGCCTAATGGGAGGTGTGTGTGTGTGTATGTGTGTGTGTGTGTGTGTGTGTGTGTGTGTGTGTGGTGAAGCGGGGAGACGAGCTGTGTGCTCCTGTCTTCTCTGCAGCGCCCTGCAAGCTGTTTTTGCCCTCCTGGTCTGCTGGCAGCTTTTCGCGGTGGGAATCAGCAATGAGACCACAACTGCCACAGGTAGGTCTCTGTGTTTGGACAAGAGCTGTACCTCCCAGCACTGCTGCATCCACTTTCACCCCATCAGACCTGCACCCGCTCTTGGGGAAGATCCAATTGCTCCTTCTCATCCTAACCTCTAGTCTTTCAGTATCATGAAGAAAATTGGGGAGCCAGCCAGAAATAAGGGGAGATTGCCCTCCCCAGGGCTTCCATTTGGGGTGGAGGGAGGTTGATGTGCAAAGCAGCTTCTTCTCCTCTGACTTTTTGGGTCTCTAGGGGCAGCTTCTGACTACGAACCTTCTCTTCCTGTTTCTCTTTGCAGATGACAGCTGCTTAAAGCCCCCCGAGATTCCCAATGGCTACCTGGAACACTTGGTTCGCTATCGGTGTAAAGCCCACTACAAACTACGCGCTGGAGATGGTAAGGCCGGGACGAACGTCTCCGCGCCCTCCTCCGTCCCACCGTCTCCACAAGGGGTGGAGCCAGGGCGACGGTCCAGAAAGCGCACGTGTTCTCTGGAGCCAGGCGATCTTGATTCTAACAAAGGTTTTGTCGCTGGTAGCGGTGGCCTTTTGGGCAAATTAACTTTTCTCAGCCTCAAGTTTCCTCCTTTGTTAAGGGGAGGGAGGTGACGCCATGTAGCCTGCCCCTGAGGGACGTCTACGTCGACAAAATGACGCTGACGGTGATGACGGCAGGGAGCCCTTACCTAGTGAACACTGCACGCCCGCAACTGTTCTAAGTGCTCTACACGGACTTGCTCACTAGGTCCTCACAACACCCCTCCGCAAAGATACTATTATTTATTTTGGCCGCCCCCGCACTGCTTGTGGGACCTTAGTTCCCCGACCAGCGATCGAACCCCTGCTCCCTGCATTGGAAGTGCGGAGTCCTAACCACTGGACCGCCAGGGGATTCCCAAGAGATACTGTTATTACTCTCACTTTGCTGCTGCTGAAACTGAGGCACAGAAAGGTTGAGTAATTTGCCCAAGTTCAGGTAGCCTGTAATAGGGAGAGTCAGGATTTGAACCCCGATTCCGACCCCGTACCGCCTTGCCACGGTCACTATGATCGCCACGGTCACCTTGACCGTCGTTCTGCCCCGCTGGGCTTCACTGTGGCCAACGCTTAGCTTCTAGCACAGCGCTCCTCCCTTCCTCCTCCTCCCCTGCCCTCCCCCTTCCTGCTTCTCTGACTCTGCTCTTTAAATACCTTCTCTCCCCACGCTAGGTCCAGATACAATTTCCCTTTTGGCTCATTTTTTTTCTTTTTGTTTCAGGAGTGTACACCTTAAACAGGGAGAAGCAGTGGCTAAATAAGGACCTTGGAGAGCAACTCCCTGAGTGTGAAGCAAGTAGGAAATCATGGGTCCTGGGAAGCAGACGGAAAGTGGGTATTGAGGGGTTGGTGCGCCAGCAGGGATTGAAATGTCCTAGAGGCACATCCTCCCTGTGTGGTTTCCTCTGGGCACACAAGAGCCGAGGGGAGGGACCAGGGAGAACCACAGGTGGCTGGGCAGAGAAGTGCACAGGCAGGTAATACTTCCCCATAAAGTTCACTAAGGATTTGTTCATTTGGCCTGTGGGGCATTGACTGAATCCACTGTCTACACTGCCCACAGAGGATCAGGAAACTCTGTGTGTACATATAGCCCACCTAGAGAGCCCTGGGCCAAGGGTAAAGCAAGCTCCAGAAGAACAGGTCAAGGGAGGGCATAACAAAACCTTAATCCGTGGGAATATGATACAAGAGGCTGGAGATGGGTTAGGACTCTGTTGTTACTAGGAAGAGCTGATGCTCTCTCCTTTAACCTCTCGGAACACGAGGATCTCGCCTACCCTCTTCTGCTACTAGGGATGCAGAACTGCTGACCTGCCTGTCATTAAATACAATATCACATCCCTCTTTATTCAGAGAGAATGAATCATGGTAGCTCCTTGTCCTTACAGTGAATTCAAGGGAACTGTGGACATCTTGCTGTGACAGACTGTTTAAATATACAGAGAGTTCAGCAGCCAGAGTTTGAAAACTTCAGGGCTACTTGTCTCTTTGTGAGTTAGAAAAGCAGGAAATAGAACTCTGCTTTAGTGACGTAAACATTAAAAAAAAAAAAAAGAATCATTTTAAACTGTAAACATTGGGAACAAGAGGAGCAGAAGGTAAGGGCAAAGCATGTAAACATTTCTAGCTCTGAAGAAATGAACAGTGATCGTTCAGACAGCAGCAAGAGTCGATCGTTTTATCTTTCCCCGGGAAAGACTGGGAGACGGTCACATTCTGCTCATAATTTTCTTACTCTCCTCAACAGCATGCGGAAAGCCCAAGCATCCAGTGGTTCAGGTGCAAAGGATCATTGGTGGCTCACTGGATGCCAAAGGCAGCTTTCCCTGGCAGGCTAAGATGGTCTCCCACAATAATCTCACCTCAGGGGCCACGCTGATCAATGAACAATGGTTGCTGACCACGGCTAAAAATCTCTTCTTGGGTCATGACAATAAAACAAAAGCAAAAGACATTGCTCCTACTTTAAGACTCTATGTGGGGAAAAAGCAGCTTGTGGAGATTGAGAAGGTTCTTCTCCACCCTGACTACTCCGAGGTAGACATTGGGCTCATCAAACTCAGAGAGAAGGTGCCCACTGATGAGACAGTAATGCCCATCTGCCTACCTTCAAAAGATTATGTGGAAGTGGGGCGTGTGGGTTATGTGTCTGGCTGGGGGCGAAATGCCAACTTCATTTTTACTGAGCATCTGAAGTACGTCATGCTGCCAGTGGCTGACCAAGACACGTGTGTAAAGCACTACGAAGGCAGCACAGTACCCGAAAAGAAGACACCAAAGAGCCCTGTAGGGGTGCAGCCGATACTGAACGAGCACACCTTCTGTGCTGGCTTGTCCAAGTATCAGGAAGACACCTGCTATGGCGATGCCGGCAGCGCCTTTGCCATTCACGATGAGGCTGACGACACCTGGTATGCGGCTGGGATCCTGAGCTTTGACAAGAGCTGTGCTACTGCTGAGTATGGTGTGTATGTGAAGGTGTCCTCCATTCTGGACTGGGTTCAGAAAACCATAGCTGACAACTAATGCAAGGCTGGCTGGAAGCCTTTGCCTGAAAGGCCGAGGGAAAACTGGACAGAAGCAGAGGGGACAAAAACGTGGTATGAAGCTGATGGGTTTCAGCCCTGCATTGCTGAGTTGATCAATAAAGAGCTTCCTTTGACTCATTTCTGTGCTGTTTTTAGCCTTGGGCCTTTTAAAATTCTCTCATTTATAGGACGGCAGCAGCCAAGTGCTCTGGAGTTTACTGGGAGTGTGGCAGAAAAACCCCCAGGGCAACTGGAAATCCCTAAACTGCCCCACTGCGGGGCTCATGATCACTGAATGAGTGCCTATCCAATGGCAGGCCTCAGAGGTCACTGTTATCCTTGTTTTACAGACAAGGAAATAGAGACTCAGAGAAGTTAAGTGATTTGCTTAAGGTTACACAGCTATCAAATAGTGAAGCTGAACCTTGAACCTAGGTCTGTCGAAATACAAATCCCGAGCTCTTTTCACTGCATCCTTTTGCTTCTTCAGAGTAAAGGAGGAGAAAGAGTGGAGGCTGGTGAGGAAGACGCTAGCTCCAAGTGGCATGAAAACAAGGGCTTTAACACAGACAGTACTTTGTTGTTTGTGCTCCAACACACCAGTGCTTCAGGTGGCAAAGTAAGATGGTATGAAGGCAGGATTTCTGGACTTGCTGGGTCCAAATCACAGCTCGACGACAAACCTGCCAAGTTCCTTAAGCTCCCTGCCCATCAGTCCCCTGGTCTCTCCTATGAGGGGGCTTAACCCAGATGATCTCTAAAGTGCCCATCAGTAATAACATTCTGGGGCCGGGTAAAGTTAGAAGTCTCTTCCTTAGGAGGGGCTGCTTCTCCCACTTGGAAGAAACCTACCCTTTAGCAGGAGTCAAACGCAAGCTATCTTTCATTTCACAAAGATAAGGGTCTCGTTATTAAGGGTTTCCCAGAAAAAAGGTTCTAGAACCCAGCACATGAAGCTCTTCTAACTGAAGAAGAAAAGTTCTAAGTGAGCGATAAGCCTTTATTCAGTATGCTGGCCCTTCACCAATATACCGTCCTGTCATCCCAAAACAGGGCCTCTCCTGCTCATGGCTTAAAATGTCACTATTCCTCACTAGGTTCTGCCCTTCCCTGTGACGGTCTCCTCACATGCACTCTCCAGATCCATCAATAATTTTCGACAGGTTACAGCTCGTAGGCCAGTGAAGGACTTAGACCTGTATTCTAGAGCGTGTGGAAGAGACGATCGCTAGAAACTGAAAAATACAAACACGTGAAATGATGCCTCTCAGGGGGCACCTATTTCTTCTAATCGTACCTTCAGCACTAAGTTTTCTTAAAGAATAAACCATCCCAGTTTTCTTGACGAGCAATCTGATTAAGGGGCTCCTGCTCACCCCTCAGGAGGAACACAGAAGAACCCTCTGGCATTTTCCCCGCTCCCTTATCTCCTCTGCCTTCCTCCCAGCGGCACCTCTCACCCGCCTGGCCTCCCCCTCGGGTTCCAGTGACACTGGACTCCGTGGAGCCCTCTCAACACGCGTGCCGTCTCCAGCCCCTGGGCCTTCTTCCCCCGGTGCCCTCTCCTGAAAAGCCCTCCCCTTTCTCCACGAGTACCTCCTACTCTCCTTTAAGGCTCAGGCACTGTCTCTTCTAAGCAGCCTTTCTTCCATCCAGGAGTCACTTGTCTTTATGTAGCATCTGGCACAGGACGGGGCACACAGTATGTACTTAATAAATACTTGTGGAATGGACAGCAGCCAAGATGGGAACAAAAACACAAACCAGGACTTCAGAGAAACATTCCCTAAAGCCCTCAGGAGGAGAGAAGATATGAGAATCTTACGCATGAAAGTTCTGAGGTTTTGCTGTTATCTGAGCACTTCCCGCACCTCAAATGCTCTGTGACTTAGGCTATGAGGGACAGAAAATCCAATGAACAGTGACAGGCAGCGAAGACATTTTATTCTCTCATAGAAGTCTTAAGGGAGGCATGTCTGGAGTGCACTCAGTAGCTCAGTATCGTTCTCAGGGACCCAGGCTCTTTTCACCGTTCTTCTCAGCGTGTTCATTTTTCAGCCCAGTGCTGGTTGCCTTGTGCTCCTAAGACAGCTGCTGCAGTTCCATGCAGCACGATCACCATGAAAGCAGGAAGTGGGGGCCAGGAGAAGACGGAGGTGGTGGTGAAAGGGTTTTGTTGTCTCCTTCCTGGAGTGGCTCTCTCCTTTATCAATGAAGGCCACAAAGGTGCCCAGCAGCCTTCCTTCGATGCCACATTTGTCAGAGAAGGCTTGGGCAGGAAGCACCTGGCAAAGGGGGACAGACTTGCAGTGACAGTGCTGCCCTGCACAGAACTGGGTTGCTGTCATCAAGGTGGCAAAAGGCTGCCAAGCAGGTCACGTGCTGCCTGGCACACTGCCCTCTGGCTCTGCATCTATTCTCTTATTCTAGAAAGTCAGTACCCTTAGCCCCACGAGGTTTTGAGAGGAGCAGGAACTTGCCCAAGTGGTGGCAGGCTGTGCCAGAGGACCCTGGGAGAGTTCTTCATAAAGTTATTAACACAGGCAAGTCCTATAAACATGATACTTCTTTCTAGCAATTCTGAGATCTCTTTCCAGTCTTGAGTCCTTGAAGTACAGTTTTCTCCTCAGAAAGAGATGGAGCTCTGGGGGAGATCAGCTCCTACTTACTAAGGGTAGTTAATTCTTTGTTTAGCTCAAATTGGGTGCTGGATGGTAAAGGTTCAAGTTCTCACTTCTTGGGCAATATAATAATAGAAAAGCTGATAAAATGAGCAAGCCAGGATACCTTTAAAAGTCTGAGCCAGAAAGGCTCGAAGATAAAACAAACTTGCCTGCTCTCAGTAAAGAATGATTTATTCCAAAAGAACTGGGATAATAGGTGAGCACGAGATAAATACACGAGTGGAGGAGTGGCGAGGCTGAGGAAGATGGAAGGGGTGGGTGTGTACACACAGGGTAGAAAAGAAGTATTTTTGCTCTTATGGGAATTGACTTTCTATTTTACTTGTGTATCAAATAAACATTGTTAAATCAAATTGTACTAGCCAAGGTTTAGAAGGATTCGGTATTATCTTAAAGAATAAAGAAAACTATAATATAAAGAGAAATTAAAATAACCACACTGGGGAAACTGACCACGGCTGACTTGACTGCTCTGAGGTCTGCAGGGAGTAGACACTTGGGCATTCCCAATTGTCACAGCACCAGTGTGGTCTTCTACTTGGGGGCCGGTATTTTCTGTACACGTCAAACCTCTTCTCCGCCGGGATGCTGACCACATTTCCGAAAGACCCCAGAAAAACAGCACAGCTGGAGTCAGGCACTGTTTCACGATGGGCCTGTCTCTTCAACTTTGACAGTAGTGAAAATGCTAAATGTCTTGATAGAGGAGGTCATATTTGGGAATATTCTTGGGATCAATAGGACTTTGAACAATAAGTTTTCCCCTCATTGCGCCTCGATAAATTACTTCAATCAAATCTATGAAGTCTTGTTTGGTTTTGAAACTTCCCACGAACTTAGTGTGATCTGGAGACCTAAATAGCATAGGAGAGAAACAACCTCGCTCAAAACTTTTCATAATTACTTGTCAGACCTTCAGGATAAACAAAATAAACAGCAGCTCTGTTATTTTCTTCTGATTAGGGAGCCTTTAGACACAAAGCCTGACACTGATTTTCCCTTTGCGATTACAGGGCCCATTTGATATACAACTAAAACCAGTGCTGTGGGCCGCTGGGAGAGCATGTAAGCCCTACCAGGTGCAAAGCTTCTGCTTCAAAACCTATTTAATCACTTCTCAACTCATCATCAAGTAGTATTCCCTGGGTGTTAGCATGGGCTTAGTTTGTTGTTGCTGTTGTTGACTAGACGCTGTGCGAAGTCCATTAACTTGTCGTTGTCTCTGAGTTCTAGTCACTTACACTTCTGAGTGGTAGGTGCAATATTACCTTTTTTTTTTTACTTTTCAAGTATCAAGTATGTTTACTGTAGAAACGGTTTAGGAAAAAAAAAAAAATGAGGCCAGAGGCCACATTTTGGTATATACCCTTTCAAGCGTGTGTGTGTGTGTGTGTGTGTGTGTGTGTGTGTGTGTGTGTGTGTGTGTGTGTGTGTGTGTGTGTGTGTGTGTATGCATTTCTTTTTTTCAAAGTCATGGGAATCATATCATGTAAACTATCTTGTAAGGTGCTTTTTTCAACGAACATGTAACATATTTCTTTCAAAGTCATTAAACATGCATCTCCCATACCATATTAAATTAATTTCTAGTATCCTTCTGTGGACATCTAGCTTCTAAGTATTTTGTTTTCTAAATAATGGTGGGATGAATGAGCATCCATGTAGTCAATTCTGGCCACTTTCATGACTATTTTCCTTCAGATAAATTCCTGGAAATGCAATTGCTGGGTTAAAAATTGTATACGTTTTAAGGTGGTAAGTAGTATCATAAATCACCCTCTGAAAATATTCACCAAACTAATACATATATCAACTGTATTCTAGGAGAATACATAGCTAAACAGATTATATTTAATACACTTTCAAATAAATGATGACAAAGCAGGCACACAGATCTAGACGAGTGGACTCCTTGACCACAGTAAGAAATGATAGGATTATTACGGATACGTTCAAAATTAATAAGTATTGGGATGCCGACTGGATGGAGGGGAAGGCATTAAAGATTTCATGTTATTTTTTTTTTTAAGATTTTTTTTTTGATGTGGACCATTTTTAAAGTCTTTACTGAATTTGTTGCAATATCGCTTCTGTTTTATGTTTTGATTTTTTGGCCTCGAGGCATGTGGGATCTTAGCTCCCTGACCAGGGATCGAACCTGCACCCCCTGCGTTGGAAGGCGAAGCCTTAACCACTGGACCACCAGGGAAGTCCCTCATGTTACTTATTCTTGACAGACTTTGTTGAAGAATGACTTCAAAATTCTCTGAGTGAAAGAAGACATGAAACTTGGCAAGAGAAAAGCATGTCTTAATTTGCTGGAGGATTACTTCTTTTATAGATGCAGCCTATGAGTTTCAAAAGGTTAAGAACAAATGACCTACTTTGTTTTAAATAAAATTCCTGGGAAACTTTTAAAAAAGCTGTTCTGTATTTTCTACACTGAAAGATGGCGAGTGCTTCACAAACTGTACTATTTTCTCACACTTAGTAAGTTAAAATTCACCACTCATACTGGAAACACTCTCATTTTGCACCAAAGTTCCACATAAAAAAATTAGAGAGTGCATCAACTCAGGAAACAGTACCAGCATAAGACTCACAAAGCCCCCATCACATGCAAATAGGTGAGCTACTGAAACTGCCTGGATAAAAGAAACTTTTAAGACTGTAATAACTTCATGTCAATATAACTTACCCATAATCCACTTTCATATGCTGCCCATTGAAGAAAAACACAGTAGATGGAATATAACTGATGTCAAAATAGTGTGTATAAACTGGGGTTTGGTCCACGTCTACCAGATATATAGCAGCCATTTTACTTAAGTCAGAAGAGGTCTTAGAAAGCTGCAAATGAAGAGAGAGATGTGGGTTACAACTTGAGGGCAGCAACGTTTCTTCTGTGAACCTTTTTACTGGAACAGAATTTTCTGTTTGAAAAAAATTCCCGGGCCAAGAACCTATGAGTTCCACATTAGACACAGTGTAACCTTATCATTCAGAGTCTGAATCACTGTTGGCAGGGTAATGAAAGGGCCCTAGGCAAATTGTGTGAGTATATTTCTGCTTCTTTTTTTTTTTCTTCTATTTTTGATTGTAAAAAGTTTTTATAAACTTTTTATGGATTTATAAAATCCATACTCGCTTAAATAAAAAACAAAACAACTCAGAAATAGGTACTACAGACAATGGAATTCCCCCACATCTCTTCCTTCCAATCTCCCCATAGATGATAATTATGACAAAAACAGCAAACACTTACATGGCACTTGTTATGTGCTACATGTTCTAAGTGCTTTACACTTGTTGGCTCCTTTAATCCTTACAACATTCCTATGAGGTATGCACTGCTAGTCACCATTTCACAGACGAGGAAACCGAGGTACAGGCAGGTAATATGCCCCTGGTCACACGGCTGTACGCAGTAAGGTTAGGATTTGAACGCGGACAGCTTGGCTTCAGAGTCTATACTCTTGATCTCTGTGATATTCCACACCCTCTGTAGTTGAGGGTAAAATGCTGTGGCCCCTTCCCCCCAGATTAACACATCACACCCTCATTTTTAACCACAGAAGTGGGGTTTCTTACACTGTATCCACACTGAGGGTGGCAGCAGTAGAAATGGTGGGTGAGGTCTTAGTCCTGGGTAAATCTCTCTCCACAATAAACAGAGACAAGGATAAACTTACTCTGTCCCATACTCCCCTTCCTACTCATCAGATTGTGAAGATTTGATGTGAAATCAGAGATTATCATCAGGCACACACTGGAGGCAGCACACTCGAAAAGCATATTTGCAGGCAGAGAAAACAAAGTTCAAATCCCAGCTCTGCAATTTAGTGGTGCTGTGCCTGTGGGAAGTCACCTGACCTTCCTGGCATTCACCTCCCCCCTTGGGAACAGTAATAGCAATTATCCCACTGCTGTGAGCATTGAGTAAGACAATGTTCATAGACTTGTTAATAATGTTCCTGGTCTTCCACTGAATTGTTGGTGAAACTGAGCTTCGGCAGCTGCTACTGGGAAGGGCTTCCAGGGCAGATTCAGCACAATCACAGATTTGGGGGTTCAGCTCAGGGCAGGCACACGATCGGCTCTTAGTGAAAGTGTGCTAACAAATGAACAGCTATATCCCCGGGCCCTGCCTGCTCCCTTTCAATCATTTTGCAGATGTGGAAGTGAGAATGTATAGGTTTTTAATAAAAACCATTTACTTAAAAAATTCACTTACAATATCATCTAGTTGCAGACAGACAGGATCCTCGTCTCTCCCGAACCTGAGAACCAGCACCTTCTCTGCAGTACTTTTTATCGCCTGGTCCACTTCTTTTTTGCTACTCAGCTTGGGTAACAGGAAGCTCATGCTGAAATAATCCAAAGATCAATCCTCACTGTCAGTCCTGAAAGTTGAAATGTTTAAAGACATTAAGTGCATGAGTCCTAATTTTAAAACATTTTTAATTTTTGTAGTAGGTAATGTGTATACATATTTTTTTTTCCAGAGGAAAAAAGGTTTCATACAACACAGTAACAACAAAAAGGAACACACTAAATGCACAAACTGGTGGCAAGTAAGTCCACCAGTTAAAAAGAAACAATATAGAAAGGTATATTGTCTCCCCTCAACTGGCTTAGTTCCCAGTGCCCTGTAAGTAGTTACAAGGTAACAACTTTCATTAGTTTCTCATGTATCTTCCAGAGTTTTGTTATGCATTCACAAGAAAATACAAACATGTTCCAACGTTTTCTCCCTTTTTTACTCAAAAGAGAGTATATTCTTTCAGTCAGTGTTCCAGCAGGAAAGAGATGACATCCTCAAATCTGAAGACTGTCATTAAGGAAACGTATAGGAAAACAGCAGGGTGTAGTGCAGGACCCTGGGCTAGTAGCAGCGGGACAGGGCGCTGTTCTCACCCGCAGGCCTGAAGGAGCCATGGGAGGGAGTAGTTACCAGAACCGTGTGGCTGAGATTGCTGGATGGAGAGGGCTGCTGTATAAGAGGTCAGCCTGCAGTTAAGGGGTGCAGATGCTCTCCTCCCACCCTCTCTCTGATCTGCTAATGCTCCCACTGGCTGACTCCACCTGGAACAAAGAGGGCAGGCGAGTTGCAGAAGCAAACAAGCCTCCTTGTCCCGGAGCGGTCTAGAGAAGCAGGAAGGGTGGAAGACCATCACGTATCTCTGTGTAGAAAACTCACACATTTTTTGTCACAGTGCCATACTATTTCATGCCCATTCCATCCTTTTTAAACAGTCTTTTATTGACGGACATTTTTATTATTATGAGTCCTGGTTTAAAGATCCTTGGTGTATGTCTTACTGAGTATACCTTATCACATGGCAAACAGATCAATTAAGAGTGTGTAAAAACCACACACACACACAAAACAAATAGTAAAATACTGAGATAGAAGGGGCCTCTCATTTTCAGACTAGTTTGCTCATAGTTACACTTCTAGCTACAAAAAAAAAGGACTAGAATCCACGCCATCAAATTTCTAGTCCAGTGTTCCTTCTACTGCAACAAGTCCTACTTTTACGATTGAGAAACTCTATGATCAAGGAGCTTTACTTTTGATCCATCCATGAGAGACTCCATTGAGATACTTAATATTATGAATTCAGTCCCAAATGTGTCTTATGCTACGAAAAGGGAGGATTTCTTTCTCTCTCTCTTTTTTTTGGTGACAAGTCACATTTTAAGATATGAATTACTAAAAATTCACATAGGAAATGAAATTGTTCCAGTAACAGGTCACACTTTATTTTTTTAAATTAATTAATTAATTTTTGGCTGTGTTGGGTCACTTGCTGCACACGGGCTTTCTCCAGTTGAGGTGAGCAGGGGCTACTCTTCGTTGTGGTGCGCGGGCTTCTCATTGCGGTGACTTCTCTTGTTGCCGAGCAGGAGCTCTAGGCGCGCAGGCTCCAGCAGTTGTGGCTCACGGGCTCTAGAGCGCAGGCTCAGTAATTGTGGCGTACGGGCTTAGTTGCTCCACGGCATGTGGAATCTTCCTGGACCAGGGCTCAAACCCATGTCCCCTGCATTGGCAGGTGGATTCTTTACCACTGCGCCACCAGGGAAGTCCCAATAGGTCATACTTTAAATAGAGAAGATGATTGCCAGAAGGGACTTCTTCAAATCGGAGTGGCAGAACAAATTACTGACGAAAGGGAAAGTCAGAGAGAAGATGGATCTGTCCCACCACTAGAATTCAAACAAACAGCAACTTCTGTAAGTTACTGATAAAGAGGAGGAAGTGGTGGGAGAGCAAAGCTGTCAACGGGGAGTGGGGAGATAAGCGTGTAAGAGGGTGGGACTGGATAAATGTTGGAAAGAGGAGAGGGAAATTGAGACCATACCTAAGAAAATGTCCACAGCAAATGACACCAACAGAAAATTCACAAAAGAAGGGGTAAAAATGGACAAATATACTGCGAAAGTTAAGCTTTACCAGTAAGCAAAGGAAAGCAAGTTAAACGATATATTTTCAAATCCATTAATTTGGCAAAGATTAAAAGATAACGGCAAGAGTGTGAGTGAAGGGGCAGGCATTCAGAGTCCCTGCTGGAATGCAGAGAAGCAAAACTTTTCTAGAAAGAAACCTGAATACTCTTTGACCAACAATTCCACTTCTGAGAATTTATGCCTAGTAAATAAATAGACATATGCACAAAGAACAATGTACATTTATAACGGTGAAAAACTGCAAACAACCTAAATAGCCATCAGTAGGGGACTGAGGAAATAAATGATAGTATAGCCACTGCAACGTACTAGCACACTGTCATTATATACCGGGTTAGAGATGAATAATTGAAAAATCCTCATGATAAAGAAAAAAAAGTTATAAAGTTATAAAGTTATAAAACAACAGTATATAAAGCGTGATCCCACTTTTGTACAAAACCTAACTATAATACACATGTACACATGTACATATTCTCATAGAAAAATAACTAGAAATGAATATCCCCAAAGACCATCAGAGGTTATCTCTGCGTGTGAACAGACGAGTGACTTTTACTTACACTGGGGTGCGCGTCTTTATTTCCCCAAATATCCGACATACATACTTTTTTTTAAAATTTATTTTTGGCTGCGTTGGGTCTTCGTTGCTGCGAGCGGGCTTTCTCTAACTGTGGCGAGCAGGGGCTACTCTTCGTTGCGGTGTGTGGGCTTCTCCTTGGGGTGGTGGCTTCTTTTGTTGCGGAGCATGGGCTCTAGAGCGCAGGCTCAGTAGTTGTGGCGCACGGGCTTAGTTGCTCTGCGCATGTGGGATCTTCCCGGACCAGGGCTTAAACCCCTGTCCCCTGCATTGCCTGGCGGATTCTTAACCACTGCGCCACCAGGGAAGTCCGACATACTTTTAATGATGCCAGTGGTTGGGCTACTCCTGGCCCACAACTGCCAGGGAAAACGATACTTACTCATTTGTACACGTCAGCTCCCTCTCCTCCACTTCAGGGATGTCGGCAACCCCCACCCTTTCTCCAAAAAGCCGACTGGGGAGGCTCTTTCCTCCTCCCGCAACGGCGGAGGCGACCCCAAACCAAAGTAACCCACGGGCTAGAGTTGCCTAGCAACTGTGGCGGACCACTTTAAGGGGACGGAAACGGAAAAAGAAAACGCACAGGCGCAGTGATGAACTCGCATTAGGCCCCGCTCAAATAAGCAGAAGAGGCTATTCTAGTCACCGCCCACCTCCCCCGGCTCTGACCGGAAGCCCTAGGGTCACTTCCGCCCTTATTAAATATGACCGATCTCTTTAACTTCTCTTTCCCACATCTCAACTAGAGGCGGGGCGTCGCCTCTTAGACTAAGCGTGATTGGTCGCCAGGAGACTCGGAAGTGTCTCTGATCAGAGCCGCAGAGAAAGACAGTCTAGCCTTGCAAGCGTTCTGTCCCACACTAGGAACGGGCGTTTTTCGGGCTGCTCTCGATGGTATCTTTGGACGGATAGAGGGGGCCGCGCAAAGTCTTATGGGACAATAATGGCCGCTTTCAAGGTGCGGGTTTTGGTTCTCTAAGGCGGTCTGAGTGAGGAGTGGCGGCGCCAGCGCCCCAGAATCCGGGACAGAAGGTCCCGAGAGTCGGGCTTGGTGAGGTGAGTGTCCCTTCTTCCTTTCCGACCTTTTCTTCGCCAATCGTGGCGGCTCCAAGCGGCGGATATCGGCCCCTCGCTCAGGTTCGGGCCCAGGTTTGGAAAGTCTTGTTCCTGTCACCCAACTTGCGTTACTCACCTTAGGGATGCTGCCTAGGTCCTGCAAGACCGGCCTTTCTCCTTTCTCAGGCCAGATCCAGCTTCCTGGCGTGGCCTCAAAGAGGTCCAGGGATGCTGCCCGGGGGGTCACCCTGCTCACTTCCTTAGACCTTCCTATTAGCCCACTCCCAGACGGACACCGAGCCCAGCAGGGCTCCTTTTGTCTTCCTCTTCTCTGTCACAGTGGTATCTCTACCAGGTGATATCTTTTACTAGAATGTCAACTCCAAAAAGGTTGGGATTTTTGTCTGTTTTGTTCTCTTCTTTATCTCTAATGCCCAGAACAGCGATTGGCTCACAGAAAGCACTCAGTAATTGTTGAACGAATGTATCCAGTTTTTTCTTCATTATTTTTCTTGTACCTCTTGTGGCTTCTTTGCCACTAATTATTCTTCACAAGCCAACACTTAGCTTCTTATTTACTTTTCTCAGCTGTTAGTTGTCCTGTTTGTTTTGTCAGACTCCTTTTCCTGTGCTGCTGGCATCTTTCTTTGTTGTCCCTAGAAATTTCTGGCTCCCTGTTTCCTTTAATCAGTTTAAACTCATTCATTCATTTATTCCTCAAACGTTTATTTTGCTAGGCACTGGGCAAAGCAGTCAACAAGACAGACAAGGTTCTCTCTCCTGCATAAAATGACATTCTAGAAGTATATTTTCTAGTTCAGACTACTGAGCAGAGCATGTAAATCCTACCTTCCTGTTTAGATTTCCTCACATGAATACAGATGTCACCAATAGGTAGCTTTCCCTTTTCTCTTCTGCCTGATGGCATTTTTCAAAATGCAACTGTTGTTCATACTATATGTTCAGTCTGTTTAGCACTATTCTTCTGTAGAGCTGTATATGTTAATTAGAGCTGGGTGAAACATTCTGGATTCTGGTAGTACCCTATCCCTTGACAGTTCTTTGCTTTACTGGCTTGTTGGAATGAGGGAAATTATTCAAGCACTCAGAATGGGATATGTTTATAAGTAGATTGTGTATAGTGGAAGGTAAAGAGGAATTTGTTATAAGTTGAGTGCCAGAAAATCCTACAGTTACCTACTTTTCAGAAATATCATTTCCTAGCCTGGTGATTCTCATCAATTTTTTTTTTTTTGGTGAACTTGAATTGTTATTAAACAGATTTCAACTGCTGTGAGGTAAGTCTCTTCTACAAAACACAATCCATTAAAGTATGGGTCACATGGATGGTAGTCTTATACGTCAACAACTCTGCTGTATCTGTAGTTTAAAGGAAGGGAGAGGAGGAAGAACTTGGGTAAAAAAATGGTGAGGGACCCAAATCAATACCTTGGAGCACAGCAAGTGAAATAATGTAACGATGACATTTATGTAACTCTTTATGGTTACAGAGTGCTTTCACATACACTTTCTTGTTTGATTCTCACAATAACCCCATGGATTAGATAGAGTAAAAAGTACTTCCACTTTGCAGATGTAGAAATTATGCCTAACCAAAGATTAAGTTATTGCTTACAATCATACAGGTAGAAAATGTCAAGAGCCTGGGTTCTGATTGAGGTTTCTGATTTAAAATCTAGTGGTGTTTTCCCTAAACTCCCTTTATAGATGCCATAATGCTCTAGTAAGTGTCCCTTAGTGAGGTCTGTTCTTGCCTGGATGATACCCTCTTGGATCCTGGTGTGTGTGTGTGTGTGTGTGTGTGTGTGTGTGTGTGTGTGTGTGTGTATCTGTTTCTGACGTGTGTTGGGGTAGAAGTAGGAAGATCTTTTGTGATTGTCGATGACTTGATGGACAGGTCTTGGTAAAAGGTAACTAAAGGAATTCTGATCTTGAGGGGGAGGTCAACCCCCCAGAGATCCATATACCTACAGTTATTCTGGGATGTAGCAGAGCCAAGCCTTTTCTCTTCTTATGTCTGATATCAAATGGTTTGTTTTCCTTCCAGAGAAATCCCAGAGCCTGCCATGGAGGACACCAGCGAGGATGCCTCGATCCATCGATTGGAAGGCACTGAGGTGGACTCCCAGGTTGGCGGTCTTATTTTCAAGACCAAAAGTGCATCTAGTGAGCAGCATGTCTTCAAGGCCCCTGCTCCCCGCCCTTCATTGCTGGGACTAGACTTGTTGGCTTCCCTGAAAAGGAGGGAGAGAGAGGAGAAGGATGACGGGGAGGACAAGAAGAAGTCCAGAGTCTCTTCCTATAAGGACTGGGAAGAGAGCAAGGATGACCAGAGGGACGCTGAGGAGGAGGGCGGTGACCAGGCTGGCCGCAGTAGCCGAAAAGACAGGTAAGAGCCTTTGGGTGGATTGCCCCAAAGGGAACAAAAATGGAGGCCAGAAAATAGCATCTCATGTTTATCTCTCAGTTTTCTTGTTGGACATTTAGGACTTTATAATTTTACTATGATTCTATAACATTGAGGCTAGATAGGAATTGGTATTTTCTTCAGATTTGGGGGAACATTCAAAGGCACCTAAAGAGTGGATGATGGAGGTTAGAAGCGCTTATGGTTGTTGCCATATGCAAACCTGCCGTACCAGGGAGATAAAGTGGAAGAGGCCAGGTCGCATGTTTGGCCTGGCCAAAGGTTTGGGGCAGGTTTTTCTTCCATGGACGAGCCCTTTACCAGCTGCCCTCCCTGTTTCAGACATTATCGACCTGCTCGGGTAGAGACTCCATCCCATCCTGGTGGTGTGAGTGAAGAGTTCTGGGAACGCAGTCGGCAGAGAGAGCGGGAGTGGCGGGAACATGGTGTCTACGCCTCGTCCAAAGAAGAAAAGGATCGAAAGAAGGAGAGGTCGAGGGATCGAGACTGTGACCGCAAGAGAGACAGAGGTAAACTGCCCAGCAGAGTTCCTAGTGCCTGCTAAGCACCTCAGTTAACATGTCGGCCTTTTTCCTGTTGGGGGGGTTTTTATAACACCTGTTAATTAGGGAACTCCATTTTCATGTCAGCCTGGTTGGTTTTGACCCTGTTGGTATTGGGATTAGCAGGCAGTTTGAGAAAAGAGCTGTTACATGCAACATAGCTGCTTTGCTTGAGTGTGTGGTCCTCATTTTATCCTGAAAATTGGTGATGAAGGTGAAAATGGGTAGTATGTTTGAGAAGCCAGTTGACACTAGTGTTGGCGAGAGAAAAAGGACGGTGCTGTGGAGCAAAGCTAGACGTAAAATCCAATGCTGGCTTTCCTCAGTGTTGTCTCAGTTCTGTAGCTTGTAGGCTTGTAACTATTAAATAACTATTCATTACAGGCTTGTAACTATTCTTTTTTGAATTCTTGCAGGAAAATAACTGTTACTGTGAGTTTGAAACTTTCTAGCCAGTAACTAATTTTTGCCCTTGAAAGAATGGGGATATGTGAGTTTCAGGAGCCCAAGGATCGCATTAGAGCAGTGAGGTTGCACCTGTGAGTGAGTGGGGAGGCTTGTCCTTTCTCTAGGGTGAAGACGGGTGGAAGTTAGGATGGGACACCTGTTTTCTAAGCTCTGCCGGTGACTCCTCACAGATGAGCGGGATAGAAACAGGCACAGCAGCAGATCGGAGCGAGATGGAGGGTCAGAGCGCAGCGGCAGAAGAAACGAACCTGAGAGCCCCCGACACCGGCCTAAAGGTAGTCTGAGCTGTTGCTTGTGGTGGTTTGTGAGAGCCAAGTGTATGAGAGGCAGGGTGAGTGACTCTCATCCTCAGTGGAACTGGGTTGGAATTCCTGATTCCACCATGAAATTCTGGGAATACTTGGTTCTGAGTCAGTTGATTCAGTTGGGAAGGCCGTGGACTTCTCTGTGGAGACAGATATGCTCCCTTAACATGATTTGCCAGTTTGCTGAGCGGCCAGTTTTCCAAATGGTAGGAAAGAATAGGGAGCTGGGGGTGGGTGGGGTAGGGGCAGAAAAAGGTTTTATTACAAAGAAATATGTACATTCAAGAGGGATATGCTTGCAGAGATAAATTGGATATTCCTTAAAGTGTTGTTACGAGCACAGATGAAAACTGGACCATTAAAATTCAGATATCTTTAAAAGCTGTCAAAACCATCTTATCCGTTGCAAATAGGTGCAAAGTTTATAAATAGTAAAAGAAAGAAATCTGGTGAACTGACTTTCATCTAATGGCTCTATAGCCGTGTCTTAGACGTTTCCTGTGGGTGTGTCTTTTGTGGCCCAGATGCAGCCACCCCTTCAAGGTCTACCTGGGATGAAGAGGACAGTGGCTATGGCTCCTCAAAGCGCTCACAGTGGGAATCGCCCTCCCCAACACCTTCCTATCGGGATTCTGAGCGGAGTCATCGGCTGTCCAGTCGAGATAGGGACAGGTGACGTTCTGGGTGGGCGGCACAGGCTGGGCGTGACTGGGGCTGGGAGGGCAGATGGTGGCTGGGGAACACGTCTCAGCTTAGTGACTCTTTAGTGAGGCTGGTTGTGCCGTTTCCCAGGTCTGTGAGGAGCAGGTACGCAGACGACACGCCTCTGCCAACCCCGTCCTACAAATACAACGAGTGGGCCGATGACAGAAGACATCTGGGGTCCACCCCACGTCTGTCCAGGGGCCGAGGTAAGGCAGGGTGGAAGTGGGAAGCAGGACGCAGGGTCGCTCGTCCTGGTGGGGCTGGACAAAGCCGGGCTGGGGCTGTGCTGCTTGGCAGGTCTGTGTGAGGCCACTGGGGATGAGCTGGGACCGTGCAGACTGACCTGCTACGTGTTCTCCCGCAGGGAGACGTGAGGATGGCGAAGAAGGAATTTCATTTGACACAGAAGAGGAACGGCAGCAATGGGAGGACGACCAGAGGGTAAAAACTACATCTTCGAGAGACTGAATGAGGGGTGGTGGGTCACCTTTGTCGGTGAGTGGGTGACCGGGGGAGTCCGAGCACAAGGGTCATGGGTTACACTGTAGTGGAACCGGACGTTGAGCCACGTTCAGTCTCGAAGCCGTGGAATCTCTTTCCAGGCAAAGGCTCTGTGGTGAAACTTCTCACCAAATGCAGGTCAGACTTAACTTTTTCGACTGTGTGCTGGTGCCACCGTGTGGTAAATGTAAGAAGTGCCGTCATGGTGGGCTGCGCTGTACACTGGGCTTCTCCTCTAGGTGGCCCGTCTTACAGCCTCTCTTGTGCCTCTCACGAGGGCTGCTATGCCGCACCAGTGACTTCTTACCAAGCACCTCCTGCCCTTCTGGCCACGTCGTGCGCAGAAACTGGATCTGCGCCTTGTTCTTACTGCTTTGTCTCTTGTGCCACAGCAAGCTGACCGGGATTGGTACATGATGGATGAGGGATATGATGAGTTCCACAACCCGCTGGCCTACTCCTCCGAGGACTACGTGAGGAGGCGGGAGCAGCATCTGCACAAACAGAAGCAGAAGCGCATTTCGGCCCAGCGGAGGCAGATCAATGAGGTGAGGCTGCCCGCAGCAGGTGGGGCAGATTCAGCTGGAGAAGCGGCAGGTCACACGCGCCTGCCAGCGGCCCAGCTCGTCTCCCGCTGCTGAAGTCACAGACTTAGTGATTCCTCCGGAGGCAGAGGGTGGGCAGGGAACTTCTCAGTAACTTAAGAAAAACCCAACCCAAATCATGACTTCCGTCTTCTGCAGTAGTTCTGGAGGGGTGCTGTTGATGGGTACTGGGAGGTCAGGCCCCGGCTCTGTGGTGTGTCCTTTGTGTCTCTGAGCGGGGCCAGAGACAGTCACTGTTTGTGTGTCCATACAAAGGTTCTGCCTTAGATACAACGGGTTGCTTCTGGGAAGAGTACTGCAGGTGATTTGGGATCAGCGATTCTTCTGTCTAAGGAGTTGCAGGGTAGAGAGGCCCGTGACATCTCTGCAGCCCCTATGGCCCTTCTGTCAGGACCCTCTGCGTGGCCTCGCCTGGGACCTTTCAGGATGGCCTTGCAGTTGCAGCTTTAACGTGGCCTCCCGTTGTGTCCTCACAGGATAACGAACGCTGGGAGACCAACCGCATGCTCACCAGCGGGGTGGTGCATCGGCTGGAGGTGGACGACGACTTTGAAGAGGACAGTGCAGCCAAGGTCCATCTGATGGTGCATAACCTGGTGCCTCCCTTTCTGGACGGGCGCATCGTCTTCACCAAGCAGGTGAGGGTCCTCTGTTGTCAGAGAGAAGACCACTCAGAGAAGCCTGAAATGGAAAAAGAAAGAAAGGGAAAGGAAAGGAGAGGAAAAAAGCCCCATCATGATAGGGGTAGGGTAGCAACCGTTCGTTTACTAGGGCCAGTACGAAGTGGACCTTCGTGTTGAGTTTTTTTTTTTTTTTTAGTTTATTTATTTTTATTTTATTTGTTTTATTTTTGGCTGTGTTGGGTCTTCGTTGCTGTGCGCGGGCTTTTCTCTGGTTGCGGCGAACTTCGTTGCGGTGCGCGGACCTCTCATTGTGGTGGCTTCTTTTGTTGCCTAGCACGGGCTCTAGGCACATGGGCTTCAGTAGTTGTGGCACTCGGGCTCAGTAGTTGTGGCTCACGGGCTCTAGAACGCAGGCTCAGTAGTTGCAGCACCTGGGCTTAGTTGCTTCGTGGCATGTGGGATCTCCCAGGGCTCGAACCTGTGTCCCCTATATTGGCAGGCGGATTCTTAACCACTGCGCCACCAGGGAAGCCCTCGTGTTGAGTTTAATGGTCAGCGCAGAATTTCTCTTTTTCCTCAACCTCTTGCAGCCAGAGCCTGTGATTCCAGTCAAGGACGCCACTTCTGACCTGGCCATTATCGCTAGAAAAGGCAGTCAAACAGTGCGGAAGCACAGGGAGCAAAAGGAACGCAAAAAGGTTGGTTTCTTGTCTTCTAGGGCCAGAGAGTATCTACATATTTTTTTGTATTTTTTTTCTTTTTTTTTCTTTTTAAAGATCACGTTCCACCTCACAGGTAGGGTTCCTATTGGCAGTTAGAGGAAACTCACAGAGCAAGAAACAGCCCTTGTGGGAGGGTATTGCATTCCTCCTCCAGGGCCTCAGTTAAGATAATCCGGGGCCTGGTGTCTCAGGAGCTTCAGGCATAAGGTTGGGAGGCACGGCTCGGTGCCACTGCTGCCTTGTGGGAATTTCCTGCCTGCTAGATGAAGCCTGTTGTCAGACAGGATTGATTTTCCATGGACCACAGTTGTGTCACGGGATGGAGCAGATTGACTTTTTGTGTCTTTTTCAGGCTCAACACAAACACTGGGAACTGGCTGGAACCAAACTGGGAGATATAATGGGCGTCAAAAAAGAGGAAGAGCCGGATAAAGCTCTGACAGAGGACGGTAAAGTGGACTACAGGTAGGAGTCTCGCCAGCAGCGGGGGTCTCTGCAGTTGGGGCCTCAAGGGGGCCGATAGGATTCGGCACTCGCGAATAGGAAAACGATGTCATTTGGAGTCTCTGGTCCCTTCCTCCTGGTCTTTTCAACTTTTCTGAGATAACATTCCTACTGCCGCCCCTGATACTGCAGGAGCTTCTTCTGTGCCCGGCAGCACCACAGAACTCACAGATACTCAGTCATTGGATTCTCACGACAGTCCCACGGGACAGGTGTAATCTTCCCCGTTTTTCATGTGAGGAGGAGGAGGCCCAGGGAGGTTAAGTAGCTTGTCTGAGGTGGTCCAGCTGGTAAACGGTGGGGTGAGGATCACACCCAGACAGTCTAGTCTCGGAGCCCACACTCTCAGCCGCTCTGCTAGAGCGCCTTTCAGATGCTCAGTGTGGGAAAGTGTGCTTTGCACCCTTAGATTTTAGTTCAATCTAAGGAAGAACTATTTTTAACAGAGATTTGAAAATAGAAAGGGTTGTCTTCTCAGGTAGTGACTTCCCCATTCATAGAGGTATTTAAGCAGATGTTGGATAACTGCTTGTTGGGCTTTCCTCATTGTGTAGGTGGCTGAACTCAGATGTCCCTTCTGAATCTCACTGAACACTCTGAAATCCTACAAAACTGTCATCTGAGTTAATAATTCTCTGTAACCCTGTGAGAAGTTGGTGCTATTGATCAGCCCTTGTTAGTTTCTAGTTAATTTAATCCCGTAGGTGTTAATTGTTAGCTGAGCGGGAGTGACTGGGATGTTAGAAACAGGAAGCTTGACAGAGCGTGGGCTCAACCTGATGGAGGAAAAGTCTCTTGGGGAAGGGATGGGTGGAGACTGTAGACTAATGTAGGTAAGGTAGGACTGGTACCTTTTTGCTCTGCAGCCTGGGGATATACGTGTGTCCGGATACTTGAGCGCTTTCAGTGGAAGCTGTAGGTAAACATCAAGTGGGACTGTTCTCACAGTTCTTTAAAAATAAAGCCTTATGGACTCTGCTGTCCCACCAAGAGGTGGGAGGGAGTCTGACCTTGGTCAACTCCTCCTTTCAGCCTGTTAAGTGTGGTGCTGAAATTGCCCAAGGTTGTTCCATATAAGGTAATGACCTGTGGATTTCAGCTCCTCTTCTGGCTGAACTCTTTCAGGGCAGAGGATTTGCCACTTGCTAATCTGTAGCTCCTCTGAGCCCCCTGCAGCTGTCTGTCCTGGGGGCGTTGAGTAGGTTTTGGATGATGGATTCTCAGACAGCCGTCTGGTCCCTTAGGACAGAGGAGATGAGCAGCACCTGGCAGCTCTAGCGTCTCAAAGATTTACTGCACATTTGAAGCAGTGCTCACTTTTGGGTGTAGGAAGCAGGGCAGTAACCCAGTCAGGAAGGCAGATGTGGGAAACTGTGCAGGGCGCTAAGGCTGCTGTGTGTTCTCAGGGCAGAGCAGAAGTTTGCAGACCACATGAAGAAAAAGAGCGAAGCCAGCAGTGAATTCGCAAAGAAGAAGTCTATTCTGGAGCAGAGGCAGTACCTGCCCATCTTTGCTGTGCAGCAGGAGCTGCTGACGATTATCAGGTAACTGCGTCCACCCCGGGTCGGGCTTCCACTACTGAATCAGGTGTCCCATTTTCTCCTGTGTGTACTCTGTAGCTCTTTTTCTTTTGGGTATGACATCTGATGGAGAATGGAAAGGATTTTTTCCCCTAACCTGGGTGCCCTGGGCTACCCTGCATGAAGTAAGCAAGATGGCATCGTTTTGTTTTAGTGCATTTGTTTAAACTGTACTGTCTTCCAGACTTCTTAGAGGGTGTTTCAGTATGAGACAGTTTTCCCAGGGAAATCCTCCTCCCTGCGCAGGCACGCTCCTTGGATAGCTACAGGTGGGGGTAGGAGGTGGCCTTCCACTCGGGCTGATTCACCCGTTATCTTCTCTTCCTTGCAGAGATAATAGCATCGTGATCGTGGTTGGGGAGACAGGGAGTGGTAAGACCACTCAGCTGACCCAGTACCTGCACGAAGACGGTTACACGGACTATGGGATGATCGGGTGCACCCAGCCCCGCCGTGTGGCTGCCATGTCGGTGGCCAAGAGAGTCAGTGAAGAGATGGGGGGCAGCCTTGGTGAGGAGGTGAGTGGGCGCAAGGGCTGAGCTGTGTAGTTCTTGCCCGGTAGCTTCTGTCATTTGGGCTGATCTGCTGAGGCCTGGACCCAGCTCAGGGTGTGCAGTGGCGAGTGGGCGCCCAGAGCTTCTGAGCGGTCTCTCTGGCCTCCAGGTGGGTTATGCCATCCGTTTTGAAGACTGCACTTCAGAAAGCACCTTGATCAAGTACATGACCGATGGAATCCTGCTGCGAGAGTCCCTGCGGGAAGCGGACCTGGATCACTACAGCGCCATCATCATGGACGAGGCCCACGAGCGCTCCCTCAACACCGACGTGCTCTTTGGGCTGCTCCGGGAGGTGAGGGCTGCGGGTCCAGCTTCTGTGCCTGTGGGGCTTGGAGCGCCGCCCTGCCAGGAGTTAGTGACGAGGCACTCCAGGCGGGCTGGGGTCTAGCCTGGGGAAGCTGAGGGGGTCTTTGACAGGCTGAGTTGCCCCGGAGGCCCTTGGCTGCGGGGTTCAGACCTGGTGGTGGTTTACTCTGTTCTTGCTCAGCTGAGTGCCTCATGGTTTTCCCGGCTGTGGCTCCACCGATTCAGTTCAGGATTGTTATGAATCTAATGAGCCATCCGTCAGCTTTGACTTCTGTTTCATTTGGTAGTTATGCTGATGAGACTGGAGGGCAGAAGCCAAGGGTCCCAAAACTGTGGGGAAGCCTCTGACTGACTTCTTCTCTTAGGTGGTGGCTCGGCGCTCAGACCTGAAGCTCATTGTCACGTCGGCCACCATGGATGCAGAGAAATTTGCTTCCTTTTTTGGGAATGTCCCCATCTTCCACATCCCTGGTCGTACGTTCCCTGTTGACATCCTCTTCAGCAAGGTACTGAGGCCCTGTTTCGGAACTGACCTGACCTTTGATGAGGAACTGGTTGGGGGATGTGGAATGGCATGCTAAATCGGAAGAGGTTTTGTGGGGACCCTGCGAGCCTGCAGCTATAGGGCTTGAAGGCGAAGGACTGTGCTCTGGGGAGGTTTCGCTTGATTGTTTCTTTGGAGTGGACGTGCAGGGCTCAGGGAGGGCCATCAGGCCCGTCTGCAGGTGCGGCAGCCCTGAGAGTTCATCGGCTCTAGCCCCTGACCAGGAACTGGGTCGCCGGTTCCCAGTGGGGGCTTGGCCTGCATTCCTTCTGACGGTGTCCCTCACTGGTTTGCAGACCCCCCAGGAGGATTATGTGGAGGCCGCAGTGAAGCAGTCTCTGCAGGTGCATCTGTCGGGGGCCCCCGGGGACATCCTTATCTTCATGCCTGGCCAAGAGGACATCGAGGTGCGTGCCTCGGTCATGACTGGGGTGAACGGGTGTGTCCTTCGTGTGAGAACTGGGGCATCTGGTGTCTCACAGCTCCTGTCTGTGCCCTCAGGTGACCTCAGACCAGATCGTGGAGCATCTGGAAGAACTGGAGAACGCGCCCGCCTTGGCTGTGTTGCCCATCTATTCCCAGCTGCCTTCTGACCTCCAGGCCAAAATCTTCCAGAAGGTGAGATGGGTCCCCACCTTGGGATTCCCCCAGACTCCCCCAGAGGAGGGCAAGAGGGAGGGTGTTAGTTTTCTGGCATGGGTGGGGTGTACTTTTCTCCTTGTGGGGTTTTTCCTACCTGAAGGCCTACAGCCTTCGCTCCATGAGTGTCCTGTCCGGCTCCAGGCTCCGGATGGCGTTCGGAAGTGTATTGTCGCCACCAACATTGCTGAGACCTCTCTGACTGTCGATGGCATCATGTTTGTTATCGATTCTGGTTATTGTAAATTAAAGGTAAGAGGAGACACAGGCACCGGGGCCCTGGGCCTTCACCCAAAGCTAACTCAGCCAAGGGGGTGGGAAGGCAGGCCCTGGGTCCTTGGCCCTCACATGACGATTGCTCATGGAAGTGGTGGTGGTGTTTATTGAGTGCTGGTTTTGCCGTGTGCTTGATTCATTCCATCCTTGTGATAACTCGAGGTAGACAGTTTACATAACTCGATAGAGATCGCGGAGCTGGTGTTCAGGGGAAATTTCTTGAGGTTCCTGGTTCCGAAAGATGGCTGCTTACATCGCTAAGACACTTCCTTCTGTAACGTGTAGCACCCAGGGTCTGTCTTTGTCTCAAGGCTGCCTCCCTTTCCCCCTCACTCTGCCCTTAGTCAGGTCTTTGCTGTGCCCTCCTAGGTCTTCAACCCCCGGATTGGCATGGACGCCCTGCAGATCTACCCCATCAGCCAGGCCAATGCCAACCAGAGGTCGGGGCGAGCCGGCAGGACGGGCCCAGGTCAGTGTTTCAGGTAGGAGCCCTGCGCTAGCCTGCTCTCTGGGGTGGAGCCCCGGCTGGGGTGGGAAGGCTTGGACCGTGACCCTGCAGAGAGGTGACCCCTGAGGCTGGGAACCAGTGGTGGGGCTGCCGCTTGTTGCTTCTCTCGTCACGTGCTGCTGAGTGGAGGAAGCTGCCTTCGCAGGCAGCCCTGAAGTCTGAGCAGCCTTGGGTTTTAGGAGGACCTGTGTGGAAGGTGCCTGCAGCAGATGACCAGCGATTACAGCGTGCCCCCTCCCGGAAGATAAACGCGAACAAATTCCAGCACTGGTTCTTTTTTTCCTCCTCCAATTACTCTCTCTCTCTTTTTTGTTCCGATTTTTAAAAATAATGTATTAACTATAGAAATTCAGAAAATCTAGAAAAATATAAAGAAAAAAAATCCCAGCCATAATTCTAGTCCCAGGCTCATTGGTTCCAGAAATGAAACAAGTACATAGGAGACTCCAGCAGAATGGTGAATTGGCAGGACTGAGTTTTGAGTAGGTGGAGATTTGTGATTGTAAGGGAAAGGGGGAGGTGGGGGGAAGAAATGAGGACTTCTCCTCCTTACCCGTGGCTTTCATCTGCACTGGCTCTTCTGGGTGCACAAGCCCAGTGTTGGTCCCTGTGTAGACAGCCGGGCATATTTGAGGGGCTCAGCCGGGCAGCACGGTGGGAAGTGCAGCAGGACTGCGTCTTCTCCCCCGCAGGCTCTACACCCAGAGCGCCTACAAGAACGAGCTCCTGACCACCACGGTGCCCGAGATCCAGCGGACCAACCTGGCCAACGTGGTGCTGCTGCTCAAGTCCCTGGGGGTGCAGGACCTGCTGCAGTTCCACTTCATGGACCCGCCCCCGGAGGACAACATGCTCAACTCCATGTATCAGCTCTGGATCCTCGGGGCCCTGGACAACACAGGTGCCGTGGCCCCGGGAGCCGGGCAGGGCCCCGTGGGCTCTGGCGCCTGGGTGCTCCAGGCACTGTGTCCACTGACCGTGCGGATTTGCTCCTCTCTCCCAGGTGGTCTGACCTCGACCGGGCGGCTGATGGTGGAGTTCCCGCTGGACCCGGCCCTGTCCAAGATGCTCATTGTGTCCTGTGACATGGGCTGCAGCTCCGAGATCCTGCTCATCGTCTCCATGCTGTCGGTCCCAGCCATCTTCTACAGGCCCAAGGTGGGAGATGCTGTCCGGCTCCTCTCCTCCCAGGGATCTCGGGAGGTTATGGGCTCAAGGAAGGTTGAGAGAGGGGAGTAGTTTCTCTCTGTGTTGTTAAGACGGAGTGGAGGGAAGGGCAGGAATCAGTTTCCAAAGAGTGGTTTTGCTGTTTTATGTTAAGCAGGTTGGGGGTAGGGGAAGGGATGGGCTAGAGCCATGGTTCTCAGGGAGTGTTTTGCAGTTTTTTCTAGGATGGCTGTGCCTGAGCCCTCACATTTTAGAATAAATATTTTGTTGTAAACTAATTTATTTTTCCTGTATTGTCAGGGCACTACGTTGATGTGTTTTTAGCTGTGGTGGGGGTAGATGATAGTGTGAGATAGCTCTTCTCATTGGACCTGGACTTCCCTTTTTCCTTCCTAGGGCCGAGAGGAGGAGAGCGATCAAATCCGGGAGAAGTTCGCAGTCCCTGAGAGCGACCACCTGACCTACCTGAATGTCTACCTGCAGTGGAAGAACAACAATTACTCTACCATCTGGTGTAACGATCATTTCATCCATGCCAAGGCCATGCGGAAGGTGGGGGCAGTGGCCGAGAGAAGCAGCACGTTGGGAGGAGGGGTGGGATGCGGGGAAGGAGGGCGCCATCCTTGTCTCCCTGTGTCCTGCTCTAGGTCCGGGAGGTGCGGGCTCAGCTCAAGGACATCATGGTGCAGCAGCGGATGAGCCTGGCCTCGTGTGGCACCGACTGGGACATTGTCAGGAAGTGTATCTGTGCTGCCTATTTCCACCAGGCAGCCAAGCTCAAGGTGAGCCCAGTGGAGCTGTGGCCCCTCTGGGCCTGATACTTCTTTCGAGGGCAGAGGTCTCCTTTCTCATTGTACAGTCCTGCAGATCCGGGCTTCCCCCCAAAGCCTGTGTCAAGGCAGCATGGGACTGGGTAGCTGCCCAGATGTGCCGTGCTTTGCTGTGTGGCCACCTGTTGCATCTCTTCCCCAGGGAATCGGGGAGTATGTGAATATCCGGACCGGCATGCCCTGCCACCTGCACCCCACCAGCTCCCTCTTTGGAATGGGCTACACCCCAGACTACATTGTGTATCACGAGTTGGTCATGACCACCAAGGTGAGTCTTTTCCAAGGTAGCTTGCATGACTGTAGGCCCACTTGGCTGGGCCAGGCCTTTGTCATAACCCTTTGCCGCCTTCTGGGATGGGTTTTGAGCTTGGGAGGCTTAAGGCCACATGTTGCTTGGAGGGAAATTGAGGTTGGTTTTCAGTTGGGGGTTTGGGGAACTTTGTATAGATACACAGTTAACCTCTAGATTCCAGTGGCCTCGGCTGTGCCAGCAGGATTGTTTCCTACTTGCTGCCTGGGACAAGCAAGCCCTTTTGGCGTTGTTAGAAGGGTTTTCTGAGGGGCTGGGCCTTTTCTGTTGGACAACAGGGGCCTTTTTCTCAAGCATGGAGGAATTTGGATGGGAGAAGGGATTAGAATCCCAGTGTCTGCGGCTGTTCCTTGCCTTTTTCAGCCTCACAGGGTGAGGGGTAGGCCCCTTCCCGTATAGCTCCTAACTGTGGAACCGCTCTGGGAGGGACAGCTCAAAGCATTGGTCCTCCTGTGACCACCGCTCTGCGGCCCTTCTGCCTGCAGGAGTACATGCAGTGTGTGACTGCCGTGGACGGAGAGTGGCTGGCAGAGCTGGGCCCCATGTTCTACAGCGTGAAACAGGCAGGAAAGTCTCGGCAGGTAAGGACCCCGTGCTTCTCTATGGAGGATCTGTTTGTCTCTGGGATCCGCTTTCCCCTCAGCCTGGTGTTAAAGACACATCATCATCTGGCTTCCCTTCACTTCTCTGTCAAACATAAGAGTTGTGATCCAGGCCGGTTAGTCTGTCTGATCTCCCCCCACCCACTCCATTTGCTCGGTCTGCTGAGCCTTAAAAAAAAAAAACTTACTATTGAAAAGTCCAAATACTCACAAAAGTGGACAAAAACAGTATAATGAGCCACGAGTTCCTCACTTAGCTTCCATAATTATCAACATTCTGCCCAACCTTGTTTCTCTTATTCCCACTCGGCTCCATACATATTGAGTGTTTTCCTGGAATATTTTAAAGCATACCTCAGACATTGTGTTTTTTCACCCATAAATACTTGAATATGTGTCTCTAAAAGGACTTTCAAAAATTAAAACATAACCTCCATGCAAATCTTACTCAACAGAATTAATCCTTAATGTTGCTAAAGTCTCCAGTTCTTGTTCATATTTCCTTTTTTATTCCAAAGATAATTTTTTATAATTGATTTGCTTGAATTCGGAGCCAGGCGTTGAAATTTGTCATTATATATATTAAGTCTTTTATTCTGGAACAAGCTCTGCCCCCACTCATTTTTTATGGCATTGACTTATTGGAGAAAACAGGTTGGTCATCTGTTGGTCATTCTGTAGAATGTTCCACGTTCTGTTTTGAGCTGATTGCTTCCTCAAGGTGTTTAACTTTTGCCTCTATCCCATGTACTTTCTGTAAGCTAGTCATTAATCTAAAGCCTTGGTTAGATTCAGATTCAGCTGTTTTGGGTAAGGATGCACAAATGCGTGTGGTGCTGTGAACCTCCTTTTAGATCCAGTCAGGAGGCACATAAGGTCTGGTGGTGCCACTTTTGAAGACACTAAGATTGCTCAGTGATTCCACCTGATCCCTCCATTATAAATTCTCTACCTACTTCTCGGTCTCCTGACAGTCTTGGTGTCCATTGGTGGCTACCACCTGGAGTTAGGGCTGCAGAATGTTGTGGACCTTAACTTCCCCCCTTCTCAGCATAGTTCGCCCCGCACCGGGCCTGCACACATCTTCCTATGTCTGTCCTCTCCAGCCAGATGTCATGTCTTCTCTATTTCCTGTACTTCCTGGCATGGTTATGAACTTGGTTAGAGCACGTAAGCACTTAGCAAATGGAGTGGAGGGCTGAGGCATGACAGGGTGAGGACTCAATCATCCAATGTCTGTCTTGGATCAGTGAGAAAAGCAGGCCTCAGTGCTGGGGCAGGGAGCTGGCAAGGTCTACCCAGCACCTGGCTTGCAGCAGGGAGATGGGTGCAGGCCGGGCCTCCTCACCCGCCAATCCCCAGTGACCCCAGGACCTCTCCCTTCTCTAGGAGAACCGCCGACGGGCCAAAGAGGAAGCCTCTGCCATGGAGGAGGAGATGGCACTGGCCGAGGAGCAGCTGCGGGCCCGGCGGCAGGAGCAGGAAAAGCGCAGCCCCCTGGGTAGTGTCAGGTGAGCTGTGGTCTCGGGACCCTGGTCCTGATGGAGCCCACCAGCTGGACTGACCAGGCCCTGAGGCAGGGTCGCGATATAAGAGAAGTTAAATGTGCAGAGGTGAATTGGTGACAAGTTGACTGTGGTCACGTGGAGACGGGAGGGGTTTCGGACATACTTTCAAGGGGTGGTGATACAGCTGCAACTCCTGGTCGTTGTTCGTTATGTTGTGATGGGGCCCAAGGTGGGCTGGAGCGGCAGAGTAGGTCTCACAGCTTTACCAACAGGCTAGGGCTTGGAAACCACAGTAGAGAGGCAAGGCGGGGAGAGCCTTGGGCACCTGCGTCTGCCCTGGTGCCTGGAGTTAGACCGCACAGGTGAAGGGCACAGTCCCTGCAAGACTGCCCTCACCTCAGTCACCACCTGCAAGTTGGGGGGTACCCAGGGTCACCCTCATTTCTCACCAACTTGTTACAAATTTGGGGATCCCCATGGACTCCCTCAGGTTTGATAATTTGCTAGAACACCTCGCAGAACTCAGGGAAGTACTATACATAGTACAGTTTTATTATAGCAAAAGGTCACAGAACCAGCCAAAGGGAGAGATGTATAAAGTGAGGTCTGAGAGTGTCTTAGATGTGAAGTCTTCCATTGTCCTTGGGGTCATGTTACCCTCCTGGCACATTACACAGAGTATTGTCACCAGGGAAGCTTACCCGAGCTTTGGTGCCCAGAGTTTTATTGGGCAGGACCCATGTGTTGACTTAGTCTCCAGCCCCTTTTCCCTCCCCAGAGGCTGGGCTAATAATAGCACGAGGCTCAGAGCACAGCCCTCTAATCACAGGTGGGTTTTTCTGGCAGGGTAGCCACCATCCTGAGTCATCTCATTTGCATAAACTATCAGATGTGGTCCGAGGGGCCCACCGTGAATAACAGAGACACTCCAGTCCTTTGGGAAATTCCAAGGGTCTAGAGATACCTCCAGGAACTGGAGACAAAGCCCAGCCACAGCTGGAGTGGCGGTCTGGTGAGGTGGAGGGAAGACGACCTCCATAGCTCACCTAGGGGATATGAATGGAATTGTTAAAAAAATCTCATAACCTGCCTCAGTGGATATCAGAAAGAGGTGCTATCTCATTCTGCTCCCGATCACAAATAGGGAAGGCAAGGGGAGTGGAAGTGTGCTAGGGGAGAAACCCTGCAGCCCCAAAGCCTGCTCGCACACAGAAACAGCAAGACCTCAGGCTCCTCATCCTTCTGTGTGTCCTGGCCGGAGTGAACAGCAGTGCGATTCCTAACCCCTCTTCTGTGTCTCCAGGTCTACAAAGATCTACACCCCAGGTCGGAAAGAGCAAGGGGAACCCATGACCCCTCGCCGCACACCAGCCCGCTTTGGGCTCTGAGCTGAGGCTGTCCCTGGAGAGGAGGGGGGCCAGGTGTTGAGTCCTGAGCCCTGTGGCTGCAGCGCCCAGGCCTGCCGACAAAACCCTTTCACCTGTGTGCTTTCATTTGTGTACATCATGGCCTTGGGGGCACCTGTTGAGGCCAGGCTCTGCCATGGAGGAGGTGGGAGTTTCTTGGTGCAGGCGCGGGGCCGCAGAGCAGCTGCCAGGACCACGAGAGGTGGCCGGACCCACCGTATTCAAATAAACTGTCCCCGGGACACTTGGTGTATAAATGACACGGCTGTGACTATGTTTTTTAAAATTCTTGTGTAAAACAGCACAATAGACCTAGAGGGAATTATAATTTGGTTATAATTCAGGATTTGGAAATAAATTTATTGTTTGTAAAATGTTATTGTATTTCTGACTCTTCTTTTCCCCTAACTGCCCTAAATCACACACTAGAGAACAGGCAGAACGCTGACTTTCCTTGGATGGATCCTTCTAGAACCTTAGCTCGCCCTTATTTCTGTTCTCTAGGCAGTGCCTCTTAGAGGAGGGGTTGATGGGGTGGGACTCAGCTGACAGGGAAGGAGAATGGCCCGGGGCACCAGCACCTGGCAGGGCTGGGGCAAGGCTGGCCACAGTGGCCGGGAAGTGGGAGGAAGGTGAGCAGCCGTGCACCCTCTGTCCTTTCCCGTGGGCGGGTTGGCTGCTCTGTTGCTCAGAATGGCCCAAGTTTCTACCATTATGTGTTGTGTATTGATGGAAAATAGTGTTAAATGTTGCTTATTGGTTTTCACGTAAAAGATGAGCCTTGCACTAGAATCACTAGTCTCTTCTGTTGTTAAGCAGCCTCAACAGTCCGCTGAGGCGACGTCTTGGGCACCTCTGGTACTTACTTAGTGACTCCCTAGGGCTGGGCTTCTGCCAGGTGTGCTGGGTGGGAGGTCCTGTGTTGGGGCTGAGAGCCCAATAGGCTTGGGGCTCAGAAGCACCTGCATACTGGGCCAGGGCTCAGCGTGAGCTCCTTGGTGCCCGGCTCACGCCACTGTCAGTTCCACTCTTGTTTCTCACTCTGTTCCTGGGATTTGAATTTCTGTCTGTTATAAATCAATACAAGTTAAATTAAAGCCAATTTTATGGGTAGGTTTGGAAGCCAGGCTTTGGCAGCCAGCATCAGCTTCCACCTCTACTTCCATTCTTTTTACCTCTAACCGCCTTTCCTGGGAATGCACGTAGAAGCTGACTTTCACAGCTCTGGAGTGAAGAGAGGGCTTCCAGCTGCTGGCCTGGGAAGGCTTCTAATCTTGGCCCTGGGTTGAAGGGCTAGGAGAAGGTGTCTACCCGCCCTGCGGAGAGATGTAAGCTGGGTATGTGATCTATTTACAGACTTGGGCTCAGGATGCAACAAAACAGGAAGAAGATTGAGGTTCCAGTTGATGCCTTTACTACTAACAGGCTGTGACCTTGGTCACAAACTCACCTTCAGGTTCCTTAGGTAAGAAAAATGAGGCCAGAGAGGTTTTGAAAAATCTTATTTTAAAGTAAGGAACGCCTAGTGAGGCACATGTGGCATACACACACAGATGCCACAAGATAAGTGGGGAGGCTCCCCGCCCCCAGCAGCTGTACCCGAATCTGTTTTGGCTTCTGGACTTCTGCCCAAGAATCTGTTTGCACTTCTGTCTCCAATGCTTTCTTTTTAACTATGGACCCTTTCCATTCAGATCTACCTTCAAGTTCCTTCCAGCTTTAATATTATGATTTAATACTCCTCTGCTTTTCACCATCTCTTCCTCAGATGATAACTGATTCTTTTTCTAGAGGTACAAAAGCATTTCTTGGCAACGACCGGAAAGTGGATTCCTGAGACTGGTTTTCCGATTTGGTGTGAGAGAACAGTAAGGTTGTTGAACTGGACAGGGGTCCCCCACCTTGCTCTCAGCCATGTGCGTCTACCCTTTAATGCCTAGTTGAGAGGAGCAGGATACTTTAGACATCTTAGAAATATCAGCAGTTGAGGGGCTCAGGCTGAGATAGGGGGCTCATTCTGGGGACCCCAGGGCTAGCTTGCTGGGTCCTGCCTATGGCAGGAAGCTTCCTCCTCATATGGGCTGTGCAGAGGGGGCTCAAAGGCAAGTGTACGTGGCCACATGGTGGTTCTAGGGAGCTCCCCCTTCCCTTTAGTAAGGCGGCGGCTGGGGTTTGGTCTGGGTTCCTTTAGCTCAGGGGGAGAAGAATTACACTCCAGGTGGGTAGAAGAGGATCTGTCACAAAGGATTCTGCGGCCCCCAAGGTATCAGAATCTGAGTGACACCTTCCGACTGGGTGGCTGAAGCACTTTATTTATAATCCCCTCGGCTAAGTCCTAGCTTTATAATCGTTTCTTTTTTCTTTTTTGTTATGTTTTTAGCGTGGCTTTAGGTGCACAGCAAAACTGAGCAGGAGGTACAGAGATGTCTCCAGTACCTGCTTCCCCCGCCTCCGACCTGCACAGCCTCCCCACTATCAGCATCCCCCACCGCAGTGGCTCGATCGTTACAGCTGATGAACCTGCGCTGACACATCATTATCCCCTGAAGTCCGTAGTTTACATTAGGGGTCACCCTTGGTGTCTGTACATTCTATGGGTTGGGACAAATGTATCCACCATCATGGTTTCATACAGAGACCGTGTCTTTTTAATGTCAACTTTTAAAGAACTCACTTCTTTGGTTATTTCTTAAAGCATTAGAGGCAGGCAACATTCGGGCTCCCTGCCCTTTCTCCTACCTTGCTGCACTTCTCCAAGCCCTGCCCCTTCACTCAGTTGGGTCTCCTGCCTGTCTGGGCTTGCAAGGCCACACGGCTGGGTGATGTATTGACATGGTTCTGGTTCTGCTGCCCCTTTGCCCCATAGCTTGCTACCTGCTTTCCTCTGGTGTAATCACCCCATAGGAAGTGAAAGACAACTTTGGAAAAAGTACAACATTCAAAGTACCCAGATATTGTCCCTTTGGCCAACATATATGAAAACTTTTTGTAAATTAAAGAGGCAAAATGCCTTTTTAGTAGACTGTACTGGGGATTTTAATGACATTGAACTTTTGCTTGAATAAATGGGCCACAGGCTAGAACTAGAAGCCATTTCATTAGTACCAGACCCTTCAGTCTTTGTTTTCTCTAGAAGACATATCCTTATTCTAAACCAAATGAAGGAACACAGTCAAAAGAGCATAAAAAACCAGACACTGACCATCACAACAGAAACCACCAGACGTGCCCATCACTCCTGCCTCACACTGCATTTCCAGAATTTGTCCTTCCCAAGTCCTAGCAGGGGCATCCTATATAACACGTTGCTGCTATTAGCAGAACATTTTCTTGGCTTTTGTTTGGCTGGGGAGGGAGGCAAGATATTTAAGAATTGCTATCAACTAGTGGGTTTCTTCCTTCACTTTTCCTTTCCCCTCTTCCAGAAATGCAAGCTCTTTCATTTCTTTCTCTTACTTTACCTTTAGCTAGTTCTCTCAATTTTCTATAGACTAGAAATATAAATTCTAGACATGTACTTAGTTTAACAAAATCCAGCCACAATAAAATAGTTTAGCTGTCCTTGGAGTTTGTTATAATGGAATTTTACTTGTACTGAGCTGGCTGCGGAGAAAAATAAAATTGTTAAAAGAAGGAATATGGCAGCCAGGGAGAAAGCAGATGGCTATCTCTCCCTCCTGCCTTTGGAAAATGCATCATTTATTTCTCTTCCTCTCTTTTGGGTCTCAGGATTACTTTCCTTTTGGAGGTTTATAGATATTTCTTTTTCTTCTTAAATTCCAGACAGAGATGGAAGGAATAAAAAAGGAACTAATTATCTCTTGTTGGTTTAAAAACTAATCCAGATAATCCAGAAGCTTGCTTTGGGAACTACAGCTCCCCTATATACACGAAAGAGAACTATATGTTTTAGAATTTAGGGAAAATCGGGGTGAACACATTGCTGGGGACCTGAGGGGGCAGAATTGTCTGCAAGACGCCACGAGCTCACTGAGGCTGCTGTGCTCATGCCTTTATTTTAGAGTTTGGGCCTGGAGATGGTAGTATGGTTCCAAGGCTCACTCTGCCGCAGGAAGTAGACAAAACTCAATAAAACATTAGCATCTTGCAGAATAGGCTGGGACCTTGACATATTCCGGTTAGAGCTGATCCAAGTCAAGAGAGAGGAATAGGAACTCACTGTCCTCTGAAAAACATGCGTGGAAATGATGCTCAGGGCAAGGCGCTGATTCTAGCAATATGAGGAACCTGAGGGAACAGGGAGGAAATGACAATCTTGATTTGAGGAGAAATTAATGAAGTGATTCCTCAAGGACTAGTCTCGTGGCCAGGCAGCTCTGTTGCAGGTGACTTCTTCCCTTGGGGGTACCATGGAGTCTACAGGTGGCAGAAAAGGTAGCCTTGGACCCAGGCTGTACAGGAGACCAGGGCATTCTTGTGAGGTTTCCAAAACACATTAGAGGAGAAAAATGCCTATTCTGCCTGTTCCCTTCTTATCCTCACACCTCCCAAAAGGGACTGGGTCAGGGGAAGGGATAGGTCTGAGATAGGAGGCACTTGGGTATCATCAAAGATTCTTAAATCAGGATGAGCCTTAATTCATTTGCCTCCCCCTTTACAGAGGAGAAAACAATGATATCTGGTCCAGAATAGCTAAGCAAAAGATTTGTTTTTTTCCCCTATTTGAATTTCCAATCCAGTGATCTCTTCAAAATACGCTTTTTTTTTTTTTTTTTTTTGACCCGATGGACTAAGAAAGACAGCACCATAGTAAGTAGCAAAAGCCACATGGCGGACATACCTGAGCAGTGGGGCATCCCGACAGACTTGGTGATGTCCATTCTTTGGCTCACAGCTTGGGTTATCCCCCTCCAGCCCAAGGTGCCATACATTTTCCCCCTTGATGTGGGGTCTGTTTTGCTTGGGCATAGGGCTTTGGTATATACCCTTGAGGGCCCAGCTTTCAGCTTCTTCTCGTCTATTTCATTCTTTAGTTTCGTGTTTTCCTTTTGCAGATGGACCATTACATCGTGGAGGTGGCTGGGGAAGGAGAGGGAAGGACAGGTGGGTGTTTGGTCTGCTTCAGTTCCGTGGACGCCCAGCTCCTTCCGGAGCTGGCGCTCTCACGCATGTTCTGTGCGAATGGAGGCCTATGTGCATCCCCGGAAAGAAGCCCAGGCCTGGGGTTGGGGTGGACCCAGAATCAGCACTCCTGACCCACTGTGTCATGTCAGCTCTGGGCTAGTTTTCTTATCTGTTAGATGGAGACCATTGAGTCTGATCTGCCTTCTGGGGTTCATATAAAAATCCAGTTTGACAAATGATAGAAATTTGATTCAAAGAGCCAGAACAACTCTGATCACGTGTCCTCAGTTTCTCACAGCCATGCCTAGGAAACACTCACATCCAGTTCTGATGCCAAAGCCCAAGTTCTTTTGCCTCCCTTTGCTGAAAGGTTGAGAACACAGGGGATCCCGGCTCTGTTGAGAGCTTGGGCAAGTTACTTGTCCCCGTTTTATGGAAGAAATGGCAGCTCCAATGTAGGTGAGGGGAAAGGTAACTGAGCATACCTCCTGTGGCTCAATAAATGGCAACTGTTAATACTAACAGCCTTATTTCTCCAAACCAGTGTTGAGAGAAGTGAGTGACAGTGGGCTCTGGAACCAGGCTTCCCAAATTGGGATTCTGACTCTGCCACTTACTGGTCATGAGACCATGGGCAAATTATGTAGCCTGAGTTTTTCCCTTTCTTCATCCTTAAATGGGGATTATACGTGCACTGAACGTATGAGGTTTTATGAAGATTAAATAAGTTAACACATGTAAAGCACTTGAAACAGTGCTCCTCATGAGTAAGCAATAAATATTAGTTGAGCTCTTGTTATTATGATTAAAAGATGGTGTTCCTTCAAATAGGATCAAGCAAACTCAAGAATGAGTTCTTTGTGAAACAAACAAACAAAAAAAACAAAAATCTTTCCAGAACTTGGCACAATATAAGAAAAAGCCTGAAGTGCCCGGCTACGTTCAGATTCTGACAATTTCTCCTTTAGTTAAATCCTTTCAGAAAATGTTTCTGTCCTAGTGAAATATTTTATGATCTTTTCTAGAGGAAATCAAATAGAGAATTCATCCTCAACTGCTCCTCTGGGCGTATTCTTTGCCCTCTTGATCTGTATAAATCTGGCTGGCAGTGAAGACACCCCTTCCCTTGTAGCTCTTCACGTTGTTGCCACGCTCCTTGTGCCACTGGGTCTGGAGGTGGGGTCCTCGAATGCCCTCATCCCCTGGCTCTCTGCCACTCTCTCTGGTCCACTCCTGTCAGCATCCCTGATGCTTTCAGCATCCTGTACTTTTCATCCAAGACCTGGCCCCTCAGTTCCTTGACCTCCTTATTCCAGTGATCTTTTCCTCTCCTTCAACCCAGACACTTTCCTATGGTCCAAGCTCAGGACACAGCTTTCTAACGGGGGCTGCATGAATGGGTCCCAGGTGTGCTGCGATACCTCAGCCCTTGGAGCAGGGTTTGGCACAGCTGCTGGTTGGTCACCTTTACCATAAGCAACCCCATCCAAGACCCTCCCAGTGTGCCAAACAAATGTGGTCATTTTCTAAGTGTTCCCTGACAAAAGGTTGGGAAACACTGCCCTGGAGCTTGTCATTACCTGTTACCTCTGAAATCTCAGTTTTAGACATCCATACTTTTGCCTCTGTTCCCAAACTTCCAACACTCCTCCCATACCACACTCTATGCTGACCCAGCTTTGACCATGAGGGTGAACCAAGGCTGCAAGTAGATGGACCCAAATGACAACATGGGACAGAAGGACCCCACCAAACTTGACTGCTCACCTCATAGAGAGATGTTCCTTCTATGTTCTATGTCCCTTTGTTTGGAGAGCTCTCCGTTACCACAGCTTAGCCACTACCCTAACTAATACAATCTGCTTTTCAGTTCCTGTTTCCTTCTCAGCATTCTTTCTGACTTCTGAGAACTGTGGAAGGTGACAGTGGAGAGGGACATAGAGACTATTAACCCCCTGTTTTATCGTTGGTGAGGGGACTAAGGCCCAAAGAGGTCAAGTGGTACGCCCAAGGTCACACAGATGCAGATTCGGGACTCGGGGTCTTTCTCCACATATCCAGTGAAAAAGCCAGCCCTGGTTCCTGGCTGACTCCTCTCCCTGGGGCCCAAGCTCCAGCCAGGGGGGCGTGGGATGACTTACTCCTTTTCACCAGTCAGCTTGGTGATATATTTGACCTGTTCACAGAGCTTGTTTCCTAGTTTCTCATTGGCGATCCTGTAATAAAATTCACAGAAGAAAAGAGTTCCCCAGACCCCTGTGAGCAAGAGCATGGGTTGGCTGAAAAGGACATTGGGTGCTCTTGGCAAGGCCTCTTCTGGGCCCAGACCCCCCGCTCATCCCCCAGCCCCCAGAGCTAGAGCCCTCCTAGCAGCTGGCAGTTAAGAGGACTCTCTACACTCCCATGCAAAATCACTGTGATCCCAAGTGAGTTCAGGGGATCCAGGCGGTGAAGCCCGACACCAGGCTGGGAAGAGGAAATCTGACCCACGGGAGCATCCCTTCTGTCCGGAAGCTGCTCCATTTCCAAGTGGGCGGGGCTTTCTGAACCTGCCTGAAGGGTTGCGGCCCCTTCGTCTTATTCCCAACATTTGGGTGTGGGCTGAGAGTGGATCAGTTTCCCAGGAGGGCTGTGTGTGTGTGTGTATGACACTATTCTCTGGCACATGTGTGACTCCAGCCCTTGGAACCCTGCCTTACTGTTTCCTTCCTCACTTACTTCTGCTCTTTTGCCCATTGCTCCATGTTGGACATAATCTGATCATTCTCTCGGTGCAGCCTGCAGGTATCTTTGGGCGCAGACCGCTGGGGCAGGCAACAGGACTTTGGTACAAGAAGTAAATGAGATAGTAAGGGGTGGGAGCACAGGCCGTCACCTCCCTTCTCCCAAATCAGGTCTCCTCTCTTCCTGGGAGAAGAAACATTGACTCTGCTGTCCAACCCCGAGGCCAGAGTTGGAATTGCCATTGCAGGCCTCCACCTCCAGCAGTGCATTATCACAAAGGTGACATCTGTGAGCAGACACCACTTCTAGTAGAGACAAAGTAGGTTTGTACATTTATAATAATGATTTTCAGGCCAAAGGTAGCAAAGTGACTTATTCTAAAAAAAGCAATACGTTAAGCCTTTTTAAAAACAGATGAAAGAAAAAATATCTGGTGGAAAGGGAGGGCTTTTTTTCTAATTTGGGCAAAGGCCCTGTGGCCACCCCAAGGATATCCGGGAGCCTCCTGCTACAAACTTCACTGCTCAGAGAGCTGGGCATGCCCGAAGAGCTCTTAGCCGATTCTACTGCAGGGTAATTGAAAGTGTCAGGAGGGGCTCTGGAGGGTGACTGAGCAGTGGATTATCTAAGTCGGGGCTGCTGGGGTTCCTGACATGGAGATGGCACTCTCTTTCCTCTGGATTGGGACCTTTGTTCTGTTCAATATCTCTACCAACAAAGTCACGGGAAGATGGCTGGGTCGAGACAGCCGCTGTGGGCCTGGAACACCCAGACCCCGCTTTGCACTGAATAGAGGGGGGTGTCCTTTCCTTGCTCCCAGCCACCCACACCCCCACCAAAGGGTGCCTGTCATCCAGGCGGTCGTGGGATGTTCTGGGGGCACTGGGAGGAAGCGACTGGGGGTTGAGGAGTGCCCACCTCCCTCTCGTCCGCGAGGAGGTTCTCTCTCAGGGCGCGCATTTCCTCCTGGAACGCCCTGAGCTGCTCCTCTTTAGCGGCCAGCATCTTGAGGTCGCTCTGGTGCTGCTTCTGCCACTGCAGCACCTGGTTGCTCATGTCCTCCAGCTTTTTGTCGAAGGCCTGCACCTGCTCGGTAGCGCACAGTGAGGAGGGAGACCCCGGCTTGCCACCCTGACCCTGGAGGACCCACGACAAGGCGGGAGGGCGCTTTCTCTGGGAGGTTCATGAGGGAGTGTTTTATTTCCAGCGGCCAGCAGAGGGCGCCCCTTCTCTGATAGTTGCCGCCTTCCCGGAGCTACTAGAGCCCAGCAAAAGGGAGGGCACCTGTTAGCCGAAGGGAATGGCTCAGGGCGAAGTACACAGCTGTGGGGCAAGAAGAGACCTCGGGGCCCTGGGCAGGACAGCAGCCGGAGCCCCGGGCTGCTCCTCACCTCTAGCTCACTCTGCTGCTGGAAGCCCTGCAGTTTTTTTAACTCCACATTCAGCTTTTTCATCCTCTCCTCGTAAGCAATGACTTCCTCTTCCAGCTGAATCTTCCTGTCTTGGGCCTGTGTCAGACTTCGGTGAAGACTGTTTGTCTCTGAGGTCGAATGATTGAGCTTTGGTAAAGACAAAGGGTTGGGGGGAGAACGGCTGTCATTGCGCTTGGGCCTCTCTGCTGAGTCCTGAACGGAGAAGGGTTCCACCAGTCCCACAGCCCCTACTCTCTTCTGCCCAGGGTGGCACAGACACACCTGGTCCTGGTCACCTCGCCTAGTGTCCCAGGGAGGGGTGAGAAGTGACAGCGGTCAGTCTTCTGCATCTCCCCTGCCCCTCTCCCGTTTCCTCTCTTTCCAATGCTATGAGCTCATCAGCCAGGCATGATTAGCACAGGGATGGGGCATGAATTTCCCTGAAAAATCCAGGTCTTGGGAAAACCTTGCCCCTGGGTCACCCATGGGCAGAAAGACTTGTTAGATTTGGCCTCTATCCCTCTCTTCCCAAAGCCTCACTAAGGAGAAGCAGGCCTTCTCTGGACAGACATCCCAGCCGATGCAAGGGTTTGCAGGTGGCCTTGGTGACAGCCAGCCATGCAGGAAATCGACTCCTTCACCTTGCATGCTGCTGGGATAACTTGGATATTAAACAGCCCTGGAGATGAGAGGGTGTAGCCCACCTTCTCCAGGGCCTGCGTTAGGTCGTCTTGGCAGGAGGCTGACTTCCGGCATACCTCCTCATAGACTTCTTTACTGACCGTGGTCTGGAGGTATCGCTTCTCTTTCGCCGCAGCCTTGTCCAGCTGAATCTGCAGACTCGCCATGGTCTCCTGCTGAAGGGTTATCTTTAGGGAGGGGAACATCACTGTCAAGGCTCATGGCCACAGAGGCATTCTCTGTGTCCACAGAAGATGGACGAGCACCGGGCTCTCTCCTCTCTGCACGAACTACCCGCCCAGTAGCCTGTGACAGTGCCCACTTCCCCTCACTGTTGGAAGAGGAAGAGCTGCCTTTCCAGGCTCTTCTGCACCCCTCTCCCACACTTCCTTTCTAGATAGCATGTCCTCCCAATACAAGGAGTACTGGAAGTACTGGGCCATGATGTGTCAAATACACGAAAAGTCCCTTTCACAGACTCCGCAGCCTTTGATGCGTGCCAGCCAAGCATGGGTCCTACATTTGTAACTGGATGGTTTCTGTTAATAGTTAACTGTCTCATGGTTAGGGTTAGGGTTAGGATTAGTGTTAACCTGGAATCCAATTCTAGGTTAGGAAATATGATGCAACATTTCAATGGTGTGCATTATGCCTCAACTCCTGACATAATCCACTAGACTTGATGCACCATGAAAGCAGGACTGTGTGTGCTTTCTTCATTGCTGTATCCCCACTACCTGTAGCTCAGAGCATGGCATATAATAGGTGCTTACTAAATATACTAAATGATTTATTTGGACTGAATGAAATAGTGCATTGGGCAATACTAGGGATGAATTGGACATATAGTTCTGACAGAGTGTGTTTAAAATTGAAATATGGACTAATGATGAAAGGAAATGCAGTTTAGAATGCAAAACTAAGCCTCTCTCTAACGGCTGTTTCCATTGATTCAAAAAGTCTGTTATATGTGGGGCATGCTTTTAAAAAATTGAACATGCTTACACACACACAAACTCCTCCAGCCTCTGGATTCCCATCAAAGGAATTCTGAAATTAGTGCTGCTAGTTGCACATTTACATAACTACCTTTCTTTTGGCAAATGTGATAACAGGCCTATATTAAATACTTAGGCAGTATTCCTTATATTGAAAGCAGTTCCTTGGGGATTTGAGTGATTCGGACCTCAACTCTGGATCACACTAGAGGAGAGATTTATATCTCTGAGTGACAAAACTCCAGAAACATCAGTGCCTCAGACCTCTGCTGTTTAATATGGCAGCCACTAGGCACATGAGACTACTTACATTTCAATAAAACTAAAATTAAACTTATAAATTCAGTTCCTTAGTCATACTAAGCCATATTTCGAGCACTCAGTAGCCATATGTGGCTAGTGCATATAGTATCAGGTAACTCTAATTTAGAACTTTTCCATCATCACAGAGAGTTCTATTGTGTAGTGCTATTCTTACACTTAGAATGATCATAGTATTTTAAGATGAACTCTTTATTATGAAGGAATCAGAGCTGCTTGGTCTCTCATTTATAATTCAAGAGACTACCTAATCAAGATGCTGTATTTTTTTCTTGTCCATCCAGAAAGATGGAATGGACTCATTTGGGGCAAGTATTGCCATTCATGATGAAGGGAAAAGAGGTTTGGTGTAAGAGCCAGATGATCCAGGTTCAAATACTGCTCCGTCCCATCACTTACCAATTAGTCAGCCTGAGCCTCAGCCTTTCTCTCCTCTGTAAACCAGCAGATGGAAGGGATGCCAAGGACTTAAGCAGACAGTCAATAAATGATAACTGAATGTGAGCACAGTGCCTCACATACATTAGATGCCATTTACTCCTTTTGTCTTTATTCGTGTAATGAAATATAACCATGTCCCCTTTCATCCCATTTTTGTGCTTTGGGACTATTTTTGGAAGTGTTCCCTAGCAAATTGCCCCAAACAATGGGCTCACTCAACTCTGGTCTAAAATGCAACTCTGGAAGACTTGATGCCAAAGCCCAGATGGTTTGGGGCTCCACCAGATATTAAATAAGACCTTACACATGCGCAAGAAATACGTCTCGGCCAGCAAGTGGGTGGCACTTCAGGAGGGAAGTGGGGGCTCTGGTGCCCCAGAATGCACATGGGCTGGGCAGTTAGTGGCATTTCTGTGATGGAGGAGAGCTAGGTGCCAACTTCAGGTCAAGGGTCAGAGGGTTCAAATTTCTCACCCCCTTGGGGTTTCTGTCTACGCACCTTACGAGTCAGCTCCTGGTTGATTTGCTGGGTGCTGTTTTGTTTGCAGAGAGAGGAATCCAGTTGTGCAGAACATTGCTTTAACTGCGATTTGAGATTATCATTTTCCTCCTCCAACTTTCTCAAATTCTCCTTTGACTGCTCCCCGATTAAGGAAACAAAGCCCAGAACGGAGGTGTTACCTCAGACTCCTGCAGAAGCCCCTCCTTCTGCCCTCACGCCCAGCTCCACTTTGCACCCCGTGTATCTCAGGCCTTCTCTCCCCTCCTCACTTGTCTTTCTCACCATCCCTGCCTTCTCTCCTGAAGTCTGAGCACCCTCAGCCTCTGTATCCCACCAGGCCCAGCTGGGCTCAGGTCTGGCCCTGGATTCTTAATCCCGAGGCTTCCCAGATTCTCCTCACCATCTTTTCTTTCTTTTTTTCTTCCTGTCGGAATATCTCGAGCTCTTGCTCCAGTAGCTTCTCCCGCTCTTTACTCTTTTTCAACTGCTCCCGTTTCTCCTCCAGCAGCCTGGTTTCCTCCTGGAGCTGTTCTTCTAGACTGCATTTGGAGGAGGCTTGCTTCCTGTTCTGAGAAAACAAGCACGGGGCTGAAAGTCAGGCACCATATTTTTGGGGAGAGAAACCCCAGCCCAGACAATTGTGCACAGGGATGGCTGAAATAAATATGAGGACAACTCCTTGGTTATTTAGCGTGTTTAATAAAAAAGTTTCCTCTTAGGTTCAGCAACAGTTTTTCTTTGTTCAATTAGAAATACCAACTTATTTTATTTATAGATCCAGGTCCCACTTACTTACCAAGTCTTTCCACATAAAATACTCTTTGAATAAATTTTAAAAAATCTTAGAAAAGCACAAAAAGAATAATTCAAAGTTAAAAAACTTTAAATCGACAGAGAAGGATAGCTTTTGAGTCCGAGAAAAAGAAATAATACTGTCCTTTGACTGTTTTTAAGCTTAGCCCCTGAAAATGCTTATTATTGGTCGTGGGAACTGGAGCTGACTGGCTGGCTTAGCATTCTAAAACAACTTCTGGACGAGTAGTTTGCAATGGATTGGTGGTGGCATCTTCCCAAATAAAGAGCAATGCAATTTTTTTTTTTTGACCATACCGCTTGGCTTGTGGGATCTTAGCTCCCCAGCCAGGGATTGACCCAGACCCTTTGCAGTGAGAGCTCGGAGTCCTAACCACTGAACAGCCAGGGAATTCCCAAGAGCAATGCATTTAATCTGAGACAGAGCAAATGCTTGAGCTGGCTGCCTCCTTGCCCTCCATACCTGGTGTTGAATGTGATTTATACGATCTAGCAGGTCATTCAGTTTTACATCCTGCTCAGTCACTGTCTTCTGAAGCTGCCTCTTTTCCTTCTCTGAAATTTCAAGTTTTCTCGAGAACTCAGATAATTCTGATGTCAGCTCCTCTATCCGCTTCCTAAAGCAAAATGGCAAAAACAGGTGGATGGACTTCAGGGTCCATGTTGGTGGACTGTGGGCTGGCTGCCTGGGGCTCGCTACCCAACTCCTGGGCAGCAGCCCACAGGGTCCCAACTGGCTTACGAGGGACAGAGCCTCTGTCTGGAGGGGAACCTGTGGTACCTGCTGGGTGCGAGTTCCTCCTCAGTCATTAGGGAATCCTTCTGCAGCTTCTGAAGTTCTCTCTGGAGCTCCTGGATGGTCTCTGCCTTCTGCTTCTCCAGGCAAATGCAGCTTTGCAGTTTCCTATGGCAATCCTCCAGGTTACCCTTTGCCAGAATGGCCTCTTCTTTATATTGGGCTGCTTGCTGAGCTGCAGAAGACAGGAGATAACCCAGGGCATGTGCATGTGTGGAGGGAGTATGTGTGAAGATCGGACTCTCAAATGAGACCAGTTAAAAAGTCTGTTCCTTGGGGCTTCCCTGCTGGTGCAGTGGTTAAGAATCTGTCTGCCAATGTAGGGGACATGGGTTCGAGCCCTGGTCCAGGAAGATCCCACATGCCACGGAGCAACTAAGCCCGTGTGCCACAACTACTGAGCCTGAGCTCTAGAGCCTGCGAGCCACAACTACTGAGCCTGCGTGCCACAACTACTGAGCCCGCGTGCCACAACTACTGAAGCCCGTGCTCCTAGAGCCCGTGCTCCACAACAAGAGAAACCACCGCAATGAGAAGCCCGCGCACCACAATGAAGAGTAGCCCCCGCTCGCCACAACTAGAGAAAGCCCGTGCGCAGCAACAAAGACCCAACGCAGCCAAAAAAAACAAAAGTCTGTTCCTTCATTCTGTGACTTACTTCAATTTCCAATCTGTCCTCATCTCTCTCTACTTCATTATCATTCCTAAGGAGCTCTGATAAATTATCTGTCTTCAACTACCCACCAGCCGTGAACTCCTTCTTGACTAAAATTAAACAAATAGGTCGAAATTGCTTGGTATCTCTTCTGCGACTCATCCTGTCATTGAGGACAAATCCTGACCCTCATGGAGTTTAGAGTCTAGTAAGGGAGCTGTAATTGGTTCACCTGACGTAGAGAACACAGTAATGTTAAACTCACACTGACTGTGAACTCAGGAAGCAAGACCAAAGCGGGTAAGTACCGTTGGAGATGGACTTATGAAGGAACAGAGGCTGAGCTGGGCCTTAGAAGAAGGAGGAGAAAGGGAATTCTCGGGTGGGGGGCACAGTGAAGGGAATGGGGAGGGCATGTGGGAAGATGATGGGAAGATATCGCTTAACTGGAAAGGAAAGTGGGAAGGAATGGTGAGAGAATTGAGGAAGTGTATGGACTAGAGGGGGTTTTGGAGGACGTTGAAAGCCTGAGAGAAATGTTTAGACATGATTTAGTGGGTTCTTGAGCAGGGACCTGCCATAAAGGAAAGAGTGCTTTAGGAAAATTGGAATGGCTTAGAATGGAGAAAGACTTCTGACAATATCCTTTTAGCCCACGTCCTTGCCTCCACTGGGTATGAAGGAGTAAGCTGCTTACTGGGGTTTCTCTACACCAAATATCTCCCCACTTCCTGTAGTTTCTCCTATCATTTCTACTTAAATATCACTTTTCTCTCCGTTTTTTTCAGCCTGTGATACTGGAAGAAAGATGGTGTCACTACGGAAATAATTATACACCTGGAAGAAGGGAGGAGGATTTTTTTAATAGGGAAGAGAGTAGGTTCAGCTTTGGGAATGTTGGGTTAGTGGGGAAGGTGGGTTGGTCAGGTGGAGCTAGTCTCTAAAGACAAGACTGACCAGATGCCAAAGTCAGGGCTGGGGCTCTAGGCATTGGAGTCACCTGCAGAGAAATGCAGCTACAAGGAGCAGAGGCGCTCATCAAGGAATGAGTGTAGAGGGAGAGGAGAGGGCAGAGTCTAAGAGATGGGTGACCACTGTCAGGGAAGGAGGGAAAAGAGGAAACAGTGGTGAGATCTATGGAAGAACAAGGGACCTGTTGTGTCTCCAAATCTAATAAACAACCGTTGAGGTGTGGGGGACCAACAGTGTGGACACCCAGAGAGTTAGAGGAGGGCGAGGAAGGAAGACGTGCTTTGGACCTTCTTTTTTTTCCAAATTGATACATCACTCACATAACATAAAATTTATCCTTTTAAAGTGTACAGTACAGTGGTTTCTGGTAGACTCACAAAGTTGTGCAGCCATCAACATCTAATTCCAGGACATTTTTATCACTCAAAGGCAACCCCATTTCCAAGGCAAGAAGTCACTGGTGACCTCTGAGAAAGCACTTTTGGCAGAGGAGCAAGGACACAACCCACACTGCAAGCGAATGTGTGTGGAGACCAAAAAAGGAGAGTGTTAAAAACCAGGGAAGGAAGAAGTGAACGGTGTGACAAAGGTCCCAGAGACGGTGGAGAGGAATGTGGTGCAAAGGAGCAAGGTACAGAGCCCTGTGCTCTCCGTGGTGAGGAAATGAGAGGACCTTCAGCTGAGGCTGCCGAGAAAACGGTGGGCGTGTGAGAGCAGCGGTCCGCCTTCCCAACCTGAGCACCTGCTGTGTGATGGGGGCTTCAGAGAGAAGGTAAGGTAAGGTTGGGGTGAGGGAAGGAGCTTAGAGGGTGGTCCTAACTGCTGTGAGATGAGATGAGATCATGAGGAGATCGGAGTGAGAAAGTGGTGAGGGAGAGGGACACGGCCATTTGGGGAAAGGAGGGAGCTGCTCTGGCCCCGTGGGTTGGAGTGTGTGGGGACAGTGCTTGCCCGGGGGCCTCACCAGCCAGCCTGTGCTGCTGTTTGGCATCTTCGAGACAGTCCTTCAGCTTCTTGATCTCAGCTCCCAGGTGCCCATACTCAGCCTTGCACTTATCCTGTCTCTCCTCCTGGATGGAAATTTCGAGTTGACTTGTCATGCATTGCTGCTTCTCCAACTCCATCTCCTTTTTTATGAGGGTGTTCTTAACCTGCGCCAGGTCCTTCTCTAGCTCGTGCAGCATTTCATCTTTCTCCTGGAGGACCTGAGGAAAGCAAAGTGTTAATGCTGATAGAGGCCTGAGCGGCGGCAGGGCAAAGTCAGTTAGAGATTGTCTTGAGCCCTCTTCCAGCCACCATCTTCTCTTGCCTGGATGTTGCAATAGCCTCCACCTGGGCTCCCTGCCTCCCTGCCTCCCTGTAGCAGTCAGAGATGGGCTTTTACAAATGCGAGTCAGATCTTGTTATGCCTCTGTTCAAAACCTCCACTGGGTCCATCTCACTTAGAAAAAGGCTGAAGTCCTTACAACGACGTCCCGGGATGCTCATGATCTGGTACTTGGCTACCTGTCTGACCTCACCTCTTGCCGCCCCACCCTCTCTGCTTCCGAGCTGACTCCCACCTGAGGGCACTGGCCCTTGCTATTGCCTCTGCCTGGAATATTCTTCAAGACTTCGGCCTGGGTGGCCCCCTTACTTCATTCAAATGTCTGCCCAAATGTCACCTTATCAAAGAGGCCTTCCCCGACCACTCTGGGGAAAACAGCCACCAAGCTGTTTTAGGAATTCATTAGTACCTAACATTTTATTGTATATTAGTTTTATTTGTTTGTCTCTAAAGACTGGAATGTAAGCTCCATGAAAATAGGGATGGCACATGCTTTATTATATTCTTCATGCCTAGAAGAGTGCTTGGCGTATAATGGGAGCTCAAAAATATCTGTTGAATGAATATATGAGTGACTCGAAGCTGCTTATCCAGACTCCTTGCTTCTTCTTCATCATCTCTCCAAATACCTCCATTTTGACTGGTGAATCACCTCCAGACCTTGAAGTAGGAAGTTTGAATGACCAGCCAGTCAAATCAACTGGATTATTTCTACTAGCTCTGATAAAAGTTTAGAGTTGAAACAGTCCTGACTACAAAAACTTGCGCTGGTTTCAGAGTCTTTCTGCCCTTGGTTCCATTCTTAGGCTTTTCTAGGAGCTTGATTTACGTTGGTAACTACAGATCTTCTAGGGCATAGTTCCACTAATATTTTCAAACTGCCTGGTTTGCGTATTTGTAAGTTATTTGTAATTAAAAAATTGAAATTCACATGAAAGTGTGAATAAGGCTACATATTATTTTATAGCATTTCTTTCTACTCTTAGGCATAAACAAAAGCATAAGGGAATAACACGAGTGTGTCCCAAACTCTCTATTGCAGGGCTGGGGGAGAACCCCTTTCTTACAGAGTCCGCATCTCTATTAAGGCCCCTGGTATTTTATTTATTTATTACGTGCCATGAGAAATTCCAAGGAAGAGCTCAGAATTGCCCCTGGGCCTGAAGCACCGCAGTCTCACTGCGCATGTGTGGGTGATCCCCAAGCAATCACAGCGAGTGCGGGGCACAGAACCCGCCCCTGCCAAGGCCTGGCCTCACAGGGCCCTGCCGGCAGTTCCAACCACGGAGCTCCTCGCCTTACCTTGTCTTTCTTCAAACCAAGCTTCTGGGTCTCAGTGAACTGCATCTGCAGCTCCAGCAGTCGCCGTTGCAGGATGACGACCTCCTTGTCCTTCCTCTCCACGTGGGCAGATGTCTCTTCCCGCAGCCCGTGCAGGTCCAGCTCCAGCTTCATCGTGTCTGCAGCGGGACGAGACAGAGTTCTTGCTCAGAGCGGGGCTCCGGCTTCCTTGGCTCCCTACCCTCTGCCGCAGCCCGCTGGCCCGCGGTTTACCCTTCATGATGTTTTTCTTCTGTTCCGACACGGCTTCTAGCTCCACGCGCAAATCCTTCACGAGGTTCTGGTACTCCTCCACACGCAGGCACTGGCTGTCTTTCTGCTCCTGCAGGTGCTTCAGTATCTGGGCAGATGGAAGAAGAGCAGGGCAGGGTGAGGACATGGGGGAAGAAAGCTTAATAGAATTCTGAGTGTCCAGAACAGGCAAATCCGTAGGGACGGAAAGTAGAATAGTGGTTGCCAGGGTTTGGGGCAGGGAGGATGGGGTGGGGGTGACTGCTCATGGATATGGGTTTCTTTTTGGAGTGATGAAAATGTTCTGGAATTAGTGGTGCTGTTGCCCAACTTTGTGAATACACTAAAAACCAATGATGGTACGCTTTATTTTTATTTTATTTTTTTAAACATCTTTATTGGAGTATAATTGCTTTATAATGTTGTGTTAGTTGCTGCTGTATAACAAAGTGAATCGGCTGTATGTATACATATATCCCCATATCTCCTCCCTCTTGAGCCTCCCTCCCACCTTCCCTATCCCACCCCTCTAGGTGGTCACAAAGCACCGAGCTGATCTCCCTGTGCTATGCGGCTGCTTCCCACTAGCTATCTGTTTTACATTTGGTAGTGTATGTATGTCAATGCCACTCTCTCAGTTCGTCCCAGCTTACCCTTCCCCCTCCCCGTGTCCTCAAGTCCATTCTGATTGTACACTTTAAATGGTGAGTTTTCTGGTATGTCAATTATATCTCAATTTAAAAAAGTAAAAAGAGAGTTAAAAAAGAAAGGACATGGCAGACTTCTCATGCTCACTCGGAATGGAATGTGCACAAAAGGAGCCACCTCTTCCTCGCTGCAACACTCAGTGTCATTGATAAGGCACCTACTGTGTGCCAGGCACCGTGTGCAGCACTGTAGGCGCTGCAAACAACACAGACACCAATTCTTACCCCCAGGGAGCTGACCCCCTGGTGGCATGAGACAGACGAAGGGCACAAAGTAGTGACTTACAGAAAACAGAAGTTGATAAGTGCTATGGAAGAACCAGAACAGCAAAAGGGGAATGGAGATGTATGGGGCGGGCAGGGGCGAGGCTGTGGGTTACAGTTTTACGTAGGATAGATGGGTTGGCCTCACTGAGAAGGTGGCCTCTGAGCAGGCACTTGCTGGAGGTGAGGCGTGAGCCACGTTGAGGTGTCTGAGGGACGAGCTCTGCAGATGGGGGTGGGGGCGGTGCTGGCTGATGACAAGGCCCTGGGGGGAGAACATGGAGGAGGCCGTGTGGTTAGAGTGGAGTGAGTGATGGGGAGAGGAGGTGAGGAAGTTAGGGGGCAGTCACATCACACAGGGCTCTTAGTCCCTCGGCAAGAACTTTGGCTTCTACCCTGAAGGAGAGGGGAAGGGGCTGTAACCAGAGAAGGCAGGCAGGAAGATGTACATGTGGCCAAGGAGGAGCAATTAGTTATCTGGGCATCAGGGGATGCTGGGGAGATAGTTATGTGATTTCACAGTTGACAGTGAAGGAGGGTCGCAGCATGAAGACAGAGGGGGGCAGCTGGAGAAATGCAGGGCAATCACCGTCTGACCTGGGTGTGGGCCCTACAGGGACTCAAAGGCCCAGTGTATGCCAGGCCAGCTGAGGGAGGAGAGGACGGCTGGCACTAACTGTGACGTGGGTAGTTCTAGTCCGAATAGAATGTTCACATAATGTGAAGGCTTTGGGTAGGCTATACAGAATGGTGGGTGAAAGTGGATTCTGTTTCTTGAGGAAGTCTGTATCATTTTAAAAAATGGAGTGTCAAAGAAGAATTTGTGTTTAGTAGGTACAGAGTTTCAGTTTTGCAAGATGAAAAAGTTCTAGAGATTTATTGCACAACAATGAGAATATACTTAACACAACTAACTGTACACTTAAAAATGGTTAAGATGGTCAATTTAATGTTATGTGTTTTTTACCACTATAAAAAATTAAAAAGTGAGGGAGAAATAAAGACATTTCTCAGACAAAAAGAAAACAAACATGGAGTGTATGAGATCTTGCTGTAGGTCAGGATGTGAATAACTTGGGACTGACTTTTTAAATAAATATTGACAGATGTACAAGGAAGAGCTCCAAAGTTCATCCAAACCTTGTGGGATCAGAAAGTCCTGGAAAAAGAAGCATCTCCACTCCCCAACTAGACGATCCCTTGGAGAGCTGATGTGTTGACTCTCTCTGCCACTCCGCTTTGCCACTATTTCAGCATCAGCGTGGCCTCATGTGGCTGGCTTTGCCTTGTACCTCAAGTTCAGGCATGACTGACTTCAGACCTCCTAGAAGGGACCCTAACCTAGTTTTCACTGTCATATTTGTTGGTCAAATCTTGCAATTTGTTTACATGGTTTAAATGCTTATTCATTATTAGAATCAACTTTTGAGATGGCTTTGAATTTTGAAAACATAAGAGTTTTTTTAAAAGGGAGTGGATTTGAATTAATAATCATCCCTAAATTTGTTTCTTTTCAACTCCAGCCAGAAACTAGAAGGCTGTATGGTTCTTTTGAAGCTAGCAAGCCAAAAGGAGCCTCTGTCTTATTTAGATGTACCATTGGATGTGAGTTAAGAGACAGGTGCAATTCCAAAATTCAATTCCAAAATCTAATCATGCCAGACACACTCCTTGGGGGCTTGGCATACATTATATACACTATCCTTGTGGCAGGGCTAACCAAAATGACACAAATATAAAATAAAATATAAAATGTACTATAAAAATTTTAAAAAGTAGGAGAACCCAGAATCAAACCCAACTCAGCCCAATCCTACCAGGCACACATAAGCAAAAGTTCTCCCACCTTTTTGATGTCTTCACAATCTTCTGAGGAGCTAGGGGGATGTCGGTGGGTGGCTGTATAGGAAGCAAAGTCTGCTTGTAATTTTATCAAAGCCTCTTCACGCTCCAGAACCTGCAACCCAGCACAAGTCAATTATGCTGGATGATCAACGCAACTGGCTTATTACTAGTGCTATTTTTGTAAGGTGTTCCTTTTTCAGCCCAAGTTTGTTGCAGCATTATATAATTCATATTATATAAACTAAGGAGAAGGAATTATGTTCTCAATCTTATATCAAGTTTCACTAAGGCATAGACAGTGATTTGTCTCGAGTCCATCAATGGCCACATTTTGGACTCCCTCTTGATCCTCTGTGCAGTCCAGTTTATGAGGCAGAAGAAGGTTCTTTGGAGGCTGTGATGGAAAGATGTACTGAACCTCTCAGAAGATAGGATTCAAAGTTCAAGAAATAAAGAAGGAAGTTTCTTTTGGAGTGGGTGAATGTGTACATGTTTTTTAAAATTAAAAAAAAAAATGACACTTTTGTTCTTGTTTGTTAAAAGTAATTCAAATAGAACCCAAGCATTGAAAATAAGAAGTGAGACTCTCCTATCCACTTATTCTCCCCTCTCTCACTTCTACTAAAGGGTAGGGGGCACTATTGGCAATTTACAGTATATACTTCTGTATTATGATCAAAGACTTTAAAAAACAAAAGTGGGATTGAACTATACATAAGATTCTGCAACATTTTCTCAACAGTGTATCGCAAATATCTTCCACGCAGCCCTTACAGATCTGCTTAATCTTTTTCCTTGGCTGTGTATTATTCCATAATATGGATAGCTCTTTAATAATTTCTCTTAATCTCTTTAACTATTTCCCTACTGATGGACACCCTGGTTGTTGTGTGAGATTTTAAGTCTCTTTAGAATCTCAAACTTAGTGTGGGTTGGGGGATGCCTACCATGGAGAATATGAACAAGAGGCAGGGACATGAATATGTAAGACATTTGAGGAGTACTGGCAAAGAGATTACTTTAGGTGACTCTTTTCCCCTCCTCTCTTTCCTCATGGCTTTATTTTCGGTCTCTTGGGAAAATGTTCTAGAAGGAGACACTTACCAAAGCGTTACTGCAGGCTAGCTTATTTCGAAGTTCCTTTATTAGATCATCCTGTTCAGAGACCTTCTGCCAGACTTCAGATAGTCGTTTCAGGGTCTCCTGATGCTCTTGAATCATGCAAGGAGAAGTGTATATATGCCCCTTTGAATGATCACCCTTGTTCTTGGGCTCCTGGGATATTTAAAAATAATAGGTTGATTTTGTTCATAATTTTCGAGTCAATTTCAGAATGCCATGAGCATGGAAAATCTCTAGACCTGTATTCTAAAAGTTTATATTCATATATGTGAATCAGAGCAAAAAGAAAAAAAGAAAAAAATTAAGTGCACACATGGTAAAAAGTTCAAAGAGTTCACAAGAGAATACACTGAAAAGTCAGTCTTGACCCTCCATGACACAGGTCCCCTTTTCCATGATGGTCTGTGTTACCAGTTTTTTGTATATCCTTCTGGGGATAATTTATGCATATTTATATATGCATATATGTATAAGTGTATAACCCCCTACTCTTCCCCTACCAAATGAAAGTCTTCTGCATACTATTCTAAACATTGTGTTTTCACTTGGCAATTTATTTAGGATATTTTCCATATTGCTATTTGTGGATCTATCTTACTCTTCTTTTAAAATTAATTTCAAACTGCACGAGTAATACACACACACACATATATATAATCTTTCTAAAACATTGTAATATTACAGGCAAGTCTAAATTTCTCTTTGACCACCACCTCTAATCCCATACTTGCTGCATTCTCCAGAGATGACAATTTGTGCATATCCTTCTAGAACTTTATCTATACATTTACATACATATAAATGAATATTGTAGAATACATATATTATTTTGTCTTTTTGAAACATTTTTTTTCTCAACAAGATGCCTTAGAAATTTATCCATGTTAGTACATGTGCTTTTATCTTGCTCTTTTAAATTGCTTTTAAATATGTTTATCCAGTCTTCTATTGATGGGAATATATGTTGCTTCCAAGTTTTTTCTAAAACAAAGCTGAAATGAATTATTTTTGCACATAAATCTTTGAGTACGTATTCTGGTTTATGTGTAGATTAAATTTGTAGAAGTAGTAATCTATTTAAATTGGATCTATTTAAAACTTTGATATTGCACAATTGTCCTTCAAATAAAACATACCAATTGATACTCTCATCAACATGAATATGGCTGTTTTCCTAGAAGTGCGTTTTTTTAAAAAATGTCTTTCTCTAGATCATCTGAAATCATGCATGAAGGTTACTACCTGTTCACTGGTCTGCACTAATAATGGGGTGAACTGATGCAGACAGGCAAAAAAGAGCAAAAAGTCCTAGTTTGGATGGTAGATACTTTCTCCATTAAACTGTCTCCCTAACTGGGCTTTTTCAGGCAAAGTTAGAAATAGTTCATGTTCACTGAGCATGAAAGCTGCCCATGAGTGTATAAATAATTCAGTGTCTATGTGGAAAAAGGAATGGAAAACAATAAAAAAGTTAAGAAACAGTAAGATGATACTCTCATTATGTATATATAAAATATATATATGTGTGTGTGCATTATATATATATGTATATTCCAGGTGGACTAAAGCTAAAAACATAAAAATACAAAATTATAAAAGTGCTAGGGCTTCCCTGGCGGAGCAGTGGTTAAGAATCCTCCTACCAACGCAGGGCACACGGGTTTGAGCCCTGGTCCAGGAAGATCCCACATGCCGTGGAGCAACTAAGCCCACGTGCCACAGCTACTGAGCCTGCACTCTAGAGCCCACGTGCCACAACTACGGAGGCCCGTGCACCTAGAGCCCGTGCTCCGCAACAAGGGAAGCCACCGCAATGAGAAGCACGCGCACCACAACGAAGAGTAGCTCCCGCTCACCGCAACTAGAGAAAAGCCCGTGTGCAGCAACGAAGACCCAATGCAGCTAAAAATAAATAAATAAAATACATACATTTTAAAAAAGTGCTAAAAGACAATATAAGATAAACTTTTGCAATTTTGGGGGTAGTGAAGGCCTTCCTAAACAAGACATAAAACCTAGAATCTATAAAGAAGAGCTAAGAGATTTAACTTCATAAAAATTAAAAAGTTTTGTATGTTGAAAAATATCATTAATAAGAGAAAATGAAAAGTTACAAACTGGGAGAAAATATTTATAACTTATATAATGAAGCATTATTACCTGTAATATATTAAGAACCTCCTATAAGTCAACACAAAAAAGACTAACAACCCAATAAAACATTGGTTAAGGATTTAAAAGCAATTCGTGAAACAGAAATCCACAGGACCGATACACTATGAACAGGCTCGCTACTTCATTCACAAGGGGGGCGCTGTGATGGGCCTCCCAGGTTCCCTTCAGCAGTGAAGGACTTACTCCTCCAGCTGCTGGGGGTGATGCCCTAAGATAGCCTCAGCTGTCAGCCCTTTTGGGGATTGCCTGGGCTGAAGAGAACTTTTGCCCAAGGTCATGTCTCTCCCTAGGAAGACAGCTCACATCCAATCACTGATCAACACGGAGCTATAAAGGCCAGCTCCCTTCTCCCCAATTTAGAATTGCTCTAAAGGTCCTTCCAGCCCCAGAGCTCCCCATGAGGTCGGCTGAGGCCTTTGCTGGGACCATCAGAGCCCAGCTTCTCCATCTGCCCAACCCTGCTTCCTTCCCCTTCACAGGTGTTGATGCCAAGAGCTTTCTCTAAAAACGTCCTGCATACCAGTCTGTCTCAGAGTCTGCTTCTTGGGGAGCCCAACCCACAACTATTAGAACTAAAGGAAATAAAAATTGAGAAAATGAGAAAATCTATTTTTTTCCCCATCCATCAGTTTAGCACAACTTAAAAAGACTGAAAACATACCCTGTGAGTGTAGGGAAATTAGTGTTGGTAAAAGTGTAAACTGGTAGAACCTTTTTGGTGTTCAATTTAGAAGTATCTTTAAACATTAAAAATAAGCATTTCCTTTGACCCAGCAAAACCCCACTTCAGGAATTAACCCCATAGAGATAAGGATGTTCATTACAGCTTGTTTGTAGTAGACAAACAGGTCAGTAGATGGTACAGGGTACAGTCATACTACAGAATACAAGGTAGTAACTAGAAGAAATCATCAAGATATACATTTAAAAAGCAAAGTGTAGAACCATATTTATAAAATGACTCATTTATGTAAAAAGAAAACTCTAACTTCTTACATAGCAATAGGATGGGGAAGATTGCCAGAACATTTCGAGTGATTGCTTAGGGGGAGAAGAGTGGGGTGGAGAAGGCTGAAGGTGGACTTTTACATTTAATCTCCATAATTCTGTCTAGAGAGCCTATACTGTTGTATTACTTGTGTAATTTTAAAAAGCAATTGAAAGAAAAAAGAAACAAGTTCAGTCACTTCTTTGCTATGTTTTGTGGCTTTCTCCTCCTATTTGATCCTGAAGCTATGGTTTCCATGAGTCCTGTGGCCTGGAATAGCCCCCTGCCGGACCCCCATGGCAACATGGAAGATTTGAGAGCTCATTTGGTAATTCACTTTCTGCCTTATTTGAAGTGGTGGCTCCTTATATTAATTAAGGAGCCTTAAAATTCCTAAGGAGCAATCTTACAGGAGATGTGAAGGCTGGAAGTTCAAAGCTGAGGGCTACAAAATTCAAGGGAAGGAATGACAACTGGTTGAAGGTTTGGGTTTCTGGCAGAGAGGCTGGGACTGTTACAGGGACCACCTGGGAGCTCCTGGTCTGAGTGGTTTGGTTTAAGTCCTACCTGACCGACGATCCTGCTGAGCTCCCCCTCCAACATCTTCACTTGGCATTCCAGTAACTCGATGTTGCTCAGGGAAGTCTGGTATTTATCCCTGTAGAGGTTTAAGCTCCTTTCTAGGGAGAGGATTTTGTCCCCGGCCAAGGCGAGTTGCTCCTGGGCCAAATGGAGCTTCTCCCCTGTGTTCTCATTATGATTTCCCATTTCCTCCTCATAGAGAATCACCTGTTGGTGTAGGAAAAAACAACAACACTGAACCCATGGAAGCATCTAATGAGGAAAGGATATTGTTATAAGACCACATGCAGAGGAGTCTCATATCTTAACTTGAAACCCAGATGCAAAGAATAGGCCCAGCTCAGATCTAAAAACTACAATACATAAAATCAGAATGTTAATGATTAGAAATTTTTTTTAAAAAGTTTGTCCTGGTTAGATGGTAAGCTTCTTAAAGGCAGGGACCATTTCTATTTCCCATTCTGTCTGGTATGTAGTTAATTCAATAAAGACTTGTTAGTTGATTAATAAGAATGAATGCATAGCTCCATTTTTTAAGGGCTTAAAATGCCAGTATTCTTTCTTTCCTATGTATTCTCTAGAGGTCTAATTTAGAAAATGTGGAGCCCCTCGTGCACACAGGCCCATGTCAGCAAAGTTCCCTAGAGATAGTGGGGGAACGTGACCCGAAGTTCCTCTGGGATTTGCAGCATCCTTATTTAGGTTCTTTTTCTTCCTAATCAATTTATTAGTCAGCCAACTGACAGATATTTATTGAATGCTCACGAGCACTGTTTTGGGTGCTTAGGGGTATGTATACCTATATAACATAGGCTCCTCCCTCAAAGAATTTACAAACTCTTACAAATCGGGGAGAGAGACGATTTAAAATTAGCAAACAACTGTTGAGTGAGCTAAATTATATAGCTTGAATTATATGTGTTGAAAAAGTTAAGAGCAGGAGGGTCATCAGGAAGGCTTCATTTGGGTTCAAATAGTTCAGTAGAATTCAGACAGAACACATTTTATTGGTCTAAGCTAATATATTTGCTGCCTCTCATTTGAGATTCGTCTTGGGAAAAGGTCATTTAGTTTGAGGTGTTTATTTGGTAAGGAAAAGAGGAAAGGAATATTTTATATTCAAACGTTTATAGTGGAAGCTCATATCCCCTTGACACTCACCATCCCTTTGCATGCTAACCCCATTCCAACCACAAGCATCTTCAACTCTTTGCCTGAGGGTTGCTCTGGCCCCAGGAGTCCACTCACGCAGAGGAGCAAGACAAGGCAAGTGACAAGTACTGGGGAGTTTAATACCCTCAGGTGCAACCCTCAACCAATGACTGGGGTGGTTGGCTGGGATCAGTCTGAGGTGTGTTCTACATTATCTCCCAGAGTTCTCCAGAGGGATTGAACCCCAGTTTCCCATAGCGGTGATCTTCTTAATAGTGATTTTCTTTATGGGCTTTCCGCCTTTGTTTGACTCACTTCCCTATTCTCCCACCATGCTTCCTGGGATCACCTCCTGAATTAACTAGTATTTATATTCATCTCCTTGTCTTAAGATCTGTTGTTAGGAAACCCGACATTAGACAGAAGTTTGATACTTCTGTGAACAAAATATTGGGGGAACTTGGCAGAATGCCTAAAGTAATTTTTCCCATTTTGGGCTCTGTCTCAGTGACTGCTGCTTGCCGAATCCCACACCTTGACTTTATTTGGGACAATAGTGAGCCTCACTAAAACACTGCATTTCCTTGCCTTCCTAAGAACTAGCTGTAGCCATGTGACTAATTCTCGCCAATGGTATATAAGTGAAAGTGTTGTGTGCGGCTTCTGGAAAGTGTCCTTAAAAGGGAGGAGTGTGCCTTTCTCTCCCCACCCCATCTCCCACATGATTATTTGGAATGAAGATGTGATGGTTGGAGCTCCAGCAGCTGTCTTAGGCGACCTAGAAAATGGAAGCCTTGGGCTGATGATGGTGGTGCTGAAAGACGGAACCCTATGTACCTGATGACACATGTAGTTACCATAACAGTCCTAGACTACCTCTCTCTGACCTTCTTTTATATGTCATAGAAATAAACTATCTTATTTAAGACACTATTACTATGGGGTTTTCTGTTATATGCAGCCAAATAGAATCCCAACTAATTCAGGGTCACTTTATCTAGGCTGGACTCTTGTTTAAGTTAAGATGAACCAGACAGTTTTAACACAGCCCTGCATTAGCTTTATTAAACCATGGTTTATGCTCACAGGCTTCGTCCCAGATTATATTATGTAGGATAACCTTTCTTTGTTCCTTTCCCTCCCAGTCCTTTTCAGCAAATTCTTATTGGCCATAATATTTCCTTTAAAAAAAATTCCATGTTCTTTAAGGCCCTTCATAAAACCCCTGGAGTTAGTTCTTAAAACAGCACCATTCAAGATAGATCTTGGAATTTTTTTTTTAAAATCAATCAATCAATTAATTAATTAATTTTTAGCTGTGTTGGGTCTTCGTTTCTGTGCGAGGGCTTTCTCTAGTTGCGGCGAGCGGGGGCCACTCTTCATCGCGGTGCGCGGGCCTCTCACTATCGCGGCCTCTCTTGCTGTGGAGCACAGGCTCCAGACGCGCAGGCTCAGTAGTTGTGGCTCACAGGCCCAGTTGCTCCGCGGCATGTGGGATCTTCCCAGACCAGGGCTCGAACCCGTGTCCCCTGCATTGGCAGGCAGATTCTCAACAACTGCGCCACCAGGGAAGCCCAGCCCTTGGAATTTTATCTTTAAAGACAGAGGAAGAAAATGCCAGAGGAAGCTGCCTGTCCCATTCCCTTTTTTTTTTTTTAAATAAATGTATTTATTTATTTATTTATTTTTGGCTGCGTTGGGTCTTCGTTGCTGCGCACGGGCTTTCTCTAGTTGTGGCGAGCAGGGGCTGCTCTTCGTTGCGGTGTGAGGGCTTCTCATTGCGGTGGCTTCTCTTGTTGGCGAAGCACAGGCTCTAGGCGTGTGGGCTTCAGTAGTTGTGGCATGCAGGCTCAGTAGTTATGGCTCGCGGGCTCTAGAGAGCAGACTCAGTAGTTGTGGTGCACGGGCTTAGTTGCTCCATGGCATGTGGGATCTTCCCGGACCAGAGCTCGAACCTGTGTCCCCTGCACTGGCAGGCAGATTCTTAACCACTGCGCCACCAGGAAAGTCCCTGTCCCATTCCTTTGAACCTATGGTTTTACTACTGCAAGTGCTATCACTTCCCAACTGATTTTAGTTCTATGGCTTTGGTCTTTGGAATTTACTTCGGATTCTACAAGGATGATACTCTCTGGTTTAAAAAAAAATACTATCCTCGGACATGAATAGAAATGAATGTCCAGAATGTACTTATGCTAAGTCTACGTGATCTGAAACTCCAGTCTGAAAAAAATGACTGATCTGGTACTGCCAGTGATTGACTCAGACTCAGTGTCTAGTTATCTTATCAACTGTGCAAGTGCCAGGAATTTATATATGACCAAAACCTGATTTTTCTAAAAATGATTGATTTAATGGACCTTATACCTCCTTCATAACCCTCAGAGACCCAGAGTCTTTTGCATTTAAATTGCCATGGTAATAGAATGGAGATGATAAACCTACATGCACACCATACACATATATGTGCATGCACACACACACCTCCCACACACGTACACACATACCACATACCCCATGTGCATTAATACTGCAGCTTTCACCCAATTATGCCATTCTGTTTAGTTCCCTCTGTTCAGCTTCAAAAAAAATCAAGAATTAAAGAGGGAAAGTTGATAAAACCTGCTCAAGATGTTGTGAGGCTCTTCTCTAAGTCCAATGCTTGCTTTCTAGTAGCTTTGGCCTGATTTCTGTAGGTACATGGGCATATGGGACATTTCCATAGTTACTTTATCTATACCTCATCTTCTTTCATCTTGCAGTGATGGTGGAGAATAACCAGGTGGGAAGTCTCCTTCTCCAGGATGGACTGATACTGCAGGAGCGAACAGTAAGAAGTCTGCAGCTCCTCGGTGCGAAACTCCAGTTCTTGCTGAAGGGCCAGCAACTTTTTCTTGAGTTGCTGGAGTTGTCTCAGATGACACTGTTTATTGGGCTCAGACTCCATGTGTGACTCCTCAAATGCTGATACTTGCTTCTTATTCTGCAATTGAGATTGAATATACAGAAAGGCTTTAGATTGTCACCAAATAGGCATTCATTCTTTGATTTTTTTCATTTGTTCAACCACTCACATCCATCTATCCATCCATTTATCTTTTCAACTCCAGAGCACTTATTAAACATTTCACTCTATTCACAATTAAACATCATTTTGCACTTTCACTCTATAGGAAGGATTTAAAAGAAGGAAAAAACCATAGTTCCTTCCTACTATTTAGATCTACCATTCCTATTATGTAGGTCAGAAGAAAAAACATTCACATAAAGGACCTAGAGAGTAGTATAAAGATACACTTGATAATATGCTTATGTTTTGTCTTCACGTATAAAGATAACACAATTGATGCAATCATTGTTGCTTTTGTTGTGGTCATCCATGTACAATGCTTGATGTCAGTCTATTTATCTCTTGTAAAAATAAAATACAGTGTGTGTGTGTGAAAAAAAAAAGAAAAGATAACACAATTGACCTGGAAGGGAATGAATTTCTGGTTATGGTTCTTGGACTAAACTTGATTATTAAAAATGCCCAGATAAAAGGACAAACTCTTGGGGAAATAGCTTTCTGGAATGCTGGGAAACGGGAGGCAGAGATATTGTTCAGGCACATCTGGGCACTGACTCTGTCTCCTTCTGAAGGCAGATGTGACCTTGCAGATGCTGAGAGTGTGTGTGTGTATGTGTGTGTGTGAGATCTCTCCCTACCAGTCTACAATCAACCGAAATGCTGCTACACCCCACCTACATTTTCATTCATTCATTCAATAAGCACATGTTGAACACCTACATTGTATCAGGTATTCTGCTAATAGGACACATCCCTGAGTTGTTTATTCTAGTACAATTGAGATCTTTGCACTGATGCTTCTATATTTTCTTGCCCAATATTCCTGGTTGAAATGGAGCAGGACCCTATGGTCCTCCTCTCCATGTCCTCTGCCTGCCTTTTGTCTGTAGAAAAACTTTAGCCAAAGAATAAGTTTAATCAGAGAAGTGAGAAAATGCAGAAGCAAAGTAAAGCAGTCAAACAAGACCAAATAATAATAGTTCAGTCATTAAACAAAGTCAAGGACCTTTAGTTCCTCCTCAAGGGCTATAGATAATATTCTGAGCCATATCCCTTGAGCTGTCTGGTAGATACTGAAACCCCCAGGTGAAAGAAGTTAATTACATGATGACCAGACTGTAGCCATGACATAAGCTGCCACAATTCTGAGAAATGGCCTCAAAGAAATGGGAACACACCCACCCTGGAACTGAAGATTAACTGCACTTAAAACAATCAAGATGACGCTGATCAGACCCACCGATGACCAATTTCAAGATGACTGTCAGGGCTGACTGTGCTGTTTCTGCATGTAACCCCCTCCCTCCACATACACACCCCTGAAACTCCGCTTTAAAAGCTCTTGCCCACTGATTGTCAGTGGGGGGAGTCAGCCTTTGGATGTGAGTCTGCCCTCCTCCCCAGTTGCCAGCCTCTGAAATAAAGCAAACTTTCCTTTTACCAACCTTGCCTCTCGAGTATTGGCTTTAGAGTAGCGAGCAGTCAGATCCCACTTTCAGTAACACGGTGACATGTGGAAGAGAGGTGGATGAAGAGGGTGGCCTGTAGGCACTCCTTAGCTCCCTTCTCTGCTTACTGTCTTCCTACTTAACACTTTTCTGCCATGTCCTTAATGTGGCATTTCATATTCTGCCTTGCATTGTAAAGATCTCTGTCCATCTTATCTTTTAATTAGATTGTAAATTCCCAAAGGGCAGGGGTTATGTCTACTCCTATAGGGCCTAGATTATAGATTCATACACAGCTAGGTATTGAAGGAAAGAAAGAAACAAAATAGAGAATAAGCAATCTCATTGGCTCCCAAGAATTTGAGCTTGTGGCCTTGGCCTCATTAACAGAGTAATTTCAAACTTTTTTAAAATAAACTTTTTTATCGTTTCATTGAAGTATTCTCTATATATCATAAAATTCACTATTGTAAGTGTACAACTCAATGATTTGTAGCAAATTTATAGAGCTGGGCAACCATTATTGCAATCCAGTTTTGGAATGTTTCCATCACCTTGAAAATTCCCTCATGCCCATTTGTCACTCCCATTTCTACCCCAGCTCCAGGCAACCACTAATCTGCTTTCTGCCTCTATAGATTTGCCCTTTCCAGACATTTCATGTAAGTGGAATTGTAATAATATGTCATATTTTGTGTCTGGCTTCTTTCACTTAGTATAATGTTTTTGAGGTTCATCCAGGCTGTAGCAAGATTCAGGATTCTGTTCTGAATACTGATTTTTACTGCTGAATAGTATGAATATACCATATTTTGTTTATCTGTTCACCAGTTAATAGATAGCTGGATTGCTTTGGTTTCTATTATGAGTAATGCTGCTATGAACACTAACATGGTAGCTATTGTGTGAATATATTTTCATTTAGTTAATTTGTTTAGCAAATATTAAGGGAATACCAGCTATGTGCCAAGCACTCTACTAGGCAATGGGGATACAGAAGTATATAAAACAGAATCTCTGCCTTCAAGAATTTTGCATCTACTGGGGGGAATGTGTGGAGGGAGAGAGAGACAGAGCGAGGGAATGAGAGGGAGAGAGAGAGGTAGCAAATTACAGAAGTAAATTACGTAGTTTATTAAGAGGAAAAAGTGCTGTGGAGGAGAGTAAAGCAGGGGAGGGAGATGAGGAATGCCAGGATGGAGGAAGTTGTAATTTTGAATTAATTTTGTTCTCATGGAAGATTGCTTTGAGAAGGTGACATCTGAGTCTAGACTTGGAGGAGGCAGGGAAGGAACCTGGTGGGAATCTACAACAGGAACACTCCAGTGAGAGGTAACAGCTGGCGCTAAGGCCTGGAGGTGGGAGGTGCCTGGTGGTGTTTGAGGAGCCACTTTGTTCTGGCTGGAGCAGAGACAGGAAGGGGGAGAATGGTACCAGATGAGGTGAGAGAGGAAAGGGAGGTGAGGTCCTCTAGGACCGTGTAGGCCTTTCTGAAAATTTTAACTTTTCCTTTTAGGGAGGTGAAAGGCCATTGGAGTGTACTGAGCAGAGAAGTGATGTGATCTCCTGTAGATGTCACAAAGGACACACTGGCTGTTAGATTGAAAACGAACTGTAGGGAGCCAAAGATAGAAGCAGGGAGACCAGCGAGGGGGCTACTGCAAGAATCCAGGGGAGAAGTGACGGCGGCATGGACCAAGGTAGGAGTTGGGAGAAATGGCTGGATTTTAGATGTATACTTGAAAGTAGAGTCCACAGGATTTGCTTCTGCATTAGATGTGGGATGGTGGGAGATAATGGTCATCCAAGGCAGGATAACTCCATGGTTTTGCTCTGAGTAACTGGAGAGATGGAGTGTTAAAGAGATTAATTCAGTAAGAGCTGGGACCCAAAAGAGAGAAAATCTTCTATAGTGAGAGTGGGTGGAGGCAGCACAGATAAGATCAGGGAGGCTTAGCCCAGTTCAGAACCAGAAAGACAACAGCTGACTGTGTCAGTTCAATCTGAAAGAGAAGACAGAAAATGCACCACAGTGATCACCAGGCAAAAAAAATCCCAGGCAAAGACAAGCTGAACCCTTGGCCTGAGAGAATTCTTTCCTAGGCCAAACAAAGCTGAATTTTGTATTTAATCTGTGTAGCTACAATTGCCAACATTTATAATAAATGTTTTTAATTAAGTGCTTTCATTCTTTTCAAGATAAGAATTGTGCTATTCTTACAACTCATCTGTGAATGAGGTTTAGAGAGAAGGGACTTGGGAGTGGTGTGTGTGTGTGTGTGTGTGTGTGCTCAGGTGTGCATGCACACAAACATATATGGGGGAGGTTCTCAAGAGCCCAAGTCCTCTGTCTATACAGGTAAACTGTGGGGTGGGGAGCTAACTGGAAAAAGACATGGTCACGAATAAATACTTAATGTGGGTAGAACTAAAGCAAAGGAGTGAACATCTGGGGTATGGTTATTGCAGAAGGGCTTATTTTAGTAAAGCTAATACCCAATAAAATCCTTACCAAATTTTGCTCCAATCCTGTTTCTCTTGGCTTTGTTGAAAGTGACTTGATCTCTGAAAATTAAGAAACAGGACTCCTGGTCCTTCTAGTGCTTGTGTGCAAGTATTGATTTGGACCTGCCTCTCCACTGCTGGATGTGTATGACCCAGTTGAAAACTGACTAGTCTCCTCATTATATTCTTCCTCTGCTTCCCCTTATTTCCATGTCCCCACTGTCTCTTCATTACCCAAAAGAATGAGAGAAATGCTCTTCTTTTAAAGAAGCCAAACTCTTCCCTTAGGGCTTCCCCTTCAAGTACATCATCTATACTTTGGTGTGTTCATAATTGTTCTTTGACTTTAAAGCCTCCTGTGGGTAAAGAATGTCTTTTCCTAGTATAAAGCTTAGTAACCTGGCAGTGATACTGGCAAACTGTTAATCATCTCTTCCTCAGAGGACATGTTAAAACTTCTGGGTTTAATTTTGGTTTGAGGTAATATAAGAGACCAACCAGATGATGAGAGTTCACTAAAATCTTTCAGTACAGGGCAAAGGTAGCACCTGATCTAATTTGCCTGGTTATAAAGATCCAAGAACTGCTCATACCTGCAGAGAAACTAGAGTTTTCTTGGATGAGAATTAAACATTTGCATACTATAGATACCTATGGGCTTAGGAATCAAATTTCAAAGACTTGGAGAAATGCCTAGGCTTATCTGAGACCTATTAAATTTCTACTTACTTATCCTTAAGTATTCAAAAGATTATTTTTCTTAATTCTACATGAATAGAAAATGACATACTATGGATTAAGCCTGAATTTCACTTACATTTGTACCAAAAAGCAGTGTCACAAAGGCATCAATGCATTTTCTACTGCTTCTTTGTCTTCTTTTTTAAAAAAGTTTTCTTTATAGTGAAGACATAGATATTTTACTAGATTCTGCTTTGACCTTTAAACTGAGATCTGGAGAAAATGAGCAAGTTGGAAATAGTCTCATGGAAGTAAGATTAGTTCTTAAAATGACCATCCAGGGTTGGACATGATTCCGGAGGCCATCTGGTCTACCAGTGTTTCTCAGATAGTTTTCTGTCCAGGCCTCAGTTGTCTTAAAAGATAGAGGACTTGGCCACCTGTAGGAACCTGCTGCCACATTTAGACTACTTTTCAGCCCTACTTATGGTCAAAGAGATTATAGCTACTGCTCCCTCCTTGCCTATGTGGCCACTTGACCACAGAAGGAAATTAATTGGCCTGGCATGATTCGCCTTTTGAAAAGTCATGTTGGTTTCCACCCAATACTTTGTGCTTTTCAAGTTGATGCTAATTGATTGATGTTAAGTTCTATATTTTCTCTGATACTGAAGTTAAGCTGACAGGTCTATAATTACCGGGATTGTCCTTTTTCCCTTTTTAAAAAGATGAGCACTGCATTTACCCTTTTTCAGTCTACAGGGACTTTCTTTATCCCCTTGAGTTCTCAAAAATAATCGCTAGCAGCTATGTAATAACACCTGCCAATTCCTTAAGTACTCTTCGAAGTATGTCATCAGGCCCTGCTGCTTTACCTAAAGCCGGCTTTTCAAAATACTTTTAAACCATTTTATTCTCTCTCCTAGTTTGTGCTGACTCTCTTCTGCTCAGGTTAGCATTGCTCTGAAAACTGAATCCCTGATAATTTTTATTTTTCTTCATTTAAGAGGAAAAGCCCCATCTTTTCCCAGTCATTGTCAGAACTTCTTTCCCTATTTTTGAGGTAGGAAGTGAGATATTTCCCATGTAAGCCTGGTTTAGCCTTATATCACTAGATAGGTTCACCTATTACTTTTTATATCTTCTACAAATTGCATTTCTTGTACTTTCTTGTATTGGTAGAGTGTAGAACTGTGTGTTTAAGTGACATCCATTTCTTTTGGACACATCTTCATGGTTTAGACATTTTTCTTATCAGTGATCTCTATTTACCAGAGATTCACTTAAAAAAAACCCTCTTTATTCTGGAATAATTTTAGATTTACAGAAAAATTCCAAAAGTAGTACAGAATGTTCCCATATACTCTTCACCCACCTTCCCCTAATGTTAACATTTTACATAACCATGGTACATTTGTCCAACTAGGAAGTTAACATTGGTAAATTGCTATTACCTATACTACATACTTTATTTGGATTTTATCAGTTCTTCTACTATTTTTTTTTTCTGTTCCAGGAGCCAATCCTAGATCCCACACTGCATTTAGCAATTTCTCATAAATTTTTTTTATTCCCAATGATTCAAAATGATATCTTTGTGTGATAATTTCCATTGAGTGTATTAATCTTTATATATTCAATGAATTACTTTTGTCTGCAGAAATCAAATTTCTTACAGTTTTATGCTAAAAATAATTCCTCAGTCCACTGCAAAGATGAGTTTGGCAATCCAAACTCTACTGAATATCAGGGTATTCTCTCCATGCCACCACCAGGGCCAAACGAGCCTGGGAAACTGCTCTTTTTCTGGTTTGATCATCGTTTTACTATGATATCTCTGTTGTTCTTTTCTCCTTTCACTTTAATTGAGGCACTTTTGATATGTGAGCAGGGTTGGGACTAGAGTGAGGCAAGTGATGTGCAAATTTAAAGGAGGCATTCAGTCTCAGGGTTGAGCAAGTACAGGGTTGGCACTTTTTGCACCCTAGGCACCTCACTTGGTTTTCCCTAGGCACAGCTCTCTCTGTTCGTGGGATTTGGAGCACAACGTATTCTTGATTTACAAGGTCACCTACCCTCTGCCTGCCACTCCTTTAGTTACACATAACATCTGATATAATATTTTGATTTTTTCACACAACTGTGTTCTGAACTATGACCTCCTGCTTATTTCTCCAGCTCCTTGTCAGATATTAGTCAAAATTTCAGAAAGTCTTGGGTTCCCCCTTTGTTCCCATATTATATTTCCTTGTGGAAGGCAGATCTTGCATGGATTTTCTGAGTAGTTGAGTGTTAAGTCTACATCTAATTGTGTATTTGTATTCGTAGTCTGCAATTTAAATTCTGCACTAAGTGCTGGGGAAAAAAGAGCATGTTTTAAAGCTTGTTTCAAGCTGTTCGACCTTCTTCTGGGCAATTAGAATAAAAATGTGACAATACCTTTCTCCCTCCAAGTTGCCAGGTACATTTATTTGCCACATGGCTTTCCCTGACTGGGGGAATAAATAAACTTGCAACAGCAATGGTGAAAATATCCTAAAACGTTGAAAGAAAATAAATTATGGTAATATTCTTCCTGGGATCCATTTAGGAAAACCAATGGATTTTTCTATATTTGTGACTTCCTACAGAAAGGACAGTAGTGCTCAGTAAGATAAGGTAGAATTACTTTGTTGTTAGCAATTTTAGGGCGTTGCAGAGGAACAATTTGTGGTTCTTATAGGGAGGTGGTAAGTCCTGGGAGAACTCTAACAGACACAATTAAGAGAGACCAGGTCCTTGACTGCAAATGTTGAAGATGATGGTGATTGTTTACACAGCACCTAAGAGGCTAACTTGGAGGTCTAACAACAGGTCTGTGCAACAAGTACCTGCCTTATGTTTGCCAAGGACTCAAGTCCCTAAGCAGAAATGAAGACTGCAAGTTAGGAGTTCTTGGCAACCCAAAGTGTTTACAGAACTATGGGAAAATATCTCCCAGCTGGCTCCCCAGCTTGTGTGGATAAATTTAGAGGCTGGCTTAAAGAGCTTAGAGCTAGAGTTTCCAAAGGGAGAAAACCTCAGGGTGAAATGAAGTTGTCTCAGCTGATGAACTGCCTAGGCTATGGATGAGTATTAGTTCAAAATCACAGTCTCAAGAAAGATGATCATGCCAGGAGGTCCTCCTGTTCAGGACAGGTGTTACTGAGTATCTTGGCTTGGGCACCTCTGGAAGCAAGTCCTATGGCAAGGAACCAGATGTCAAGTAGTAGTTTATGTGGAAGGTGATTTTAGGAAACTCAGGTAGGGGGAGCGGGGAAATGAACAAGGCAGGGAAGGAAACTGTGAAAGGGTGTGTTACCAACCTAGTTACCACTGTTGGGCAACTGGTGCTGGGTCCCACTGAGGAACTCTGGGACAGAGCAAAGAGCATGCCTGGAGTTATCTCCAGTGAGATAGAGCAAGGGAGATAGGTTATTTAATCAACCATCTCCCCATCAGTCATTGGTTGAGGACTGCTTCTAGGGGTATTAACCCTTCTGTACTTCAGCTTGTCCTATGATTGGGTTCCTGCATCCAGAAGAAAAGCTTGTAGGCAGAGAGCTGCAGGTGTGGCAATAAAGAGCTCCTGCTGCACCGATAGGAAGTGACACCTTGGAGCAAGTGGGATGGTTGTTATTTTCATGGGTGATTTAGAAGTTTGCCTAAAATCCATTAAGAGATGCTACTCTCTTTATATAACTATGATCTGGTCTTTTCAGGGCAATGGGCCTCAGATGCTGCAAATCCAGGTGTGAAAGGCCAGATAAGGAAAAGACAGAGATGTAGATGACCTACATAGCTAGATTGAAAAATCCTGAGGGCAGGGATGGCGTTTGTGTGTGTGTGTTAGGGGGTGTGTGTGTGTGTGTGTTAGGGGGTGTGTGTTTAATTCTTTCTCATTGCTTGCTCAATAAATGCTCTTGAGTGACCAGTGGAAGAACTTTCTATTATTGGTCCTGCCCAAGGGGGCAGAGGTGGAAGCGGAGGGGGCAGAGGTGGGAAACGGATGTTGAATCCCTTACGTGGCTGCTGTTCATCATCTCCTCCTCCACACAGAGCTGACTCTCCTGCAAGGTCTTCCCCTGTCTCTTGCAGACATCGTGTAGATTCTTGATGTCAGCTTGCAGGCTCAAGAGCTTGCTGTTCAGGCTGCTCACTTCTCTGTCTCTCTCCCCCGCCTCAGCAGTCAGAAAAACAAAAGCATCAATTATGAACTATCAAGAAAATGTTTCCTTTCATTCACTGGTTGACAGAGACTTTAAATTTGCTGGAAATTTGTCCATCAACCTTTAGCTGTCATTACTCATCCAGTGTAATGTTTACACAGTATCCATTTGTGAGGTGTCTGGGTGCTCTGCATTATTCAGACAATTACTTATTTACATTAATTAATCTTCACCAACTACTGTGGGTGCATCATAGACACTTCCCCTGCTTTTCAAGAGAAAGTCAGTGCCTAGAATAATTTCAGGTACCTAGTGGACTGTCTATAAATATTAATGGCTCTGTCACTGATGAGATGAACATAGTGAGATGTCAAATGGACTTGTCAAGACTACTGTGAATCAGTGATGGAGTTGATGTGGCTTCTGAAAAGTCTCTTAACTTTCCCTTCTACCCACTAAACCAAAGACCTCCCTCACCTATACACCTAGTGCTTTTCTTTGGAGATGTACACCAATGGGAATAAAAGTAAAATCCCTGGGCTGATTGCATAAGATCCCTGTCTTTGATTATGAGAGAAAAAGATTTGTTAATTACTGCTAGGTCAGATGGAAATTAGAGATCAAGATCAAAATAGAGAATGGGGAGCATAGCAGCTTGGGTGGGGTTGGGGGTGTACAGCTGTGGGAAGAGGGTGGGTGCCCTGTCATAGAGGACGCCACCTTCCACTCCCAGTGTTGTGGGTGACAACGGTGTAAAAAGAAATTAGCAAGAAGCCCTCTGTGAACCTGTCCAGTGTTTTAGTCCTATCACTGTGCAAACCTTTTGTAACACTCTTGAGGACAAGCGCTACCACCTCCAAGTTTTAGATATTGGAACTGAGGCTGGTGCTTTTATAGTAGGTGCTTGCTTCTGTTAACTTACCCAGAGCAGGCTCTTAGGTGAGGATTCATGGCATCTATTAAAGGAACACTCCCAAGAGAAATCAGCAAGGAGGTGGGGGAAGCAGGACAGGGAAGAGGAAGAAACTTAAGCAAGGGCACGATTTCAGACAAGGTTTTGCGGGAGTGGCTTCAGCCTAATTCCACAGGAAACTCCAGAGTGTAAGTTACACCTCAGAGTCTGTCCTGATTAGATGCAATGAAAGCTGGGCTGTCAGCCTCAGCATCAGCCAGTCAATGGCTAAGGGCTGCCTCATGGGATGTAAGCTCCCAAGGATTTCCAGCTTTCTGCTCTTACGAGCAAAGTGAACCCAAAAGCCCAAGGGCAATTCTTCTAAGAGAGTTGCAGGTGCAAAAGCACACAGAAGCCATGAGTGCACAGAAATGGCAAAGTGATCCAAGTGACAGTGTCCAAAGTCCCATAGGTGGTTAGCAGCAGAATGAGGAGAGCTCTGCTCCCCTGACCCTGTAGCCAGCGCTCTGCCACCATATCCCACTGATTGCGCTGGCTTCTTAAATAGATGAGCTATATAACGCACACTCCCAGGGGGAGCTGGAGACCGGATATGGACATCATAAATCAAGCCTACTGGACGGGCCAGTTTAAGAGACCTCTGCACAAGGCCGGGGAAGGGGCGGGACAGGGAATAACCACGAGAATCCGACACGGCAATGTCAGAGTATTCGGAATTCAGAAGGTTTCCCAGAAGTGCCGCTGTCTCAGCTGATTTATTCCTTCATTTCCATTTAGTACCTGGATTTTTTTTAAAACCACTTTACAGTTTAATTAGGTTAACGGTGTGGCTCTGTCATTAAAAGCATTTCATTATCTCAAAACTCTCCCTCTTCCTCTCCTGCTCCTGTCCCTTGTTCCCCACTTTCTGAAAAATAACAGTGCATGTCAACTGCCCCAAGCATGTAATTACCATTAAGACAATTACCAGGGACTCTCTTAAGAGAATATGTGTAGAGAGGCTAAAAAATGGTGTACAGACACTGTTCTCTAAATAGAAAAGAAAATCCTTGACCTGACAAGGAGCAGTAGTTTGATTCTAGTGCTTTAAAGCCCTTTTCTCATAGCTGCCATACTGGAAATAGAGTATGGAGACTCACTGGGGAGTGGGGCCCTAGGGATGCCCTCCCCCCCTGGCCACAGGACTGTCTTTCGCATCTATGAGCAGATTAGGTGACAATACAATGCCTACTCTATGGAAGTGTCAAATGCCCTATACTCTTGCCTTGATGCTGAATATATGCATCCTAAGGTGAGGACCATGTCACCAGATTGTTGCATATGAAGCCTGGCACATGAGGACTTATTAACAAAGTACCAGTGATATACAACTTGAGCCTCTCTATGTTAAAAGCTCAATGCCCTCTCTCTCAGGCCAATTAAAAAAACCCCACTCCTAGTTTTAGATGTCCTCTGAGCAGAAGGCCTGCTAGCCCAATATTGTTGCACCAGCAGGGTTTCAGAATTGGATCTTTAATGTAGATGATCTCATCTAATTTGGACATTAGCATTGACTCAGAGTCTCTGAGGCAATTTCTTTGAGGTTTGGAATAAATAATCCTTTCTTTGAGGATGCCCTAAACCAGTTGAATAACAAATGTATTTTGCTGGATGTCAAATGAAATTTGCTTTTGAAATCAGAACCTAACCATTCACTCCTCAAGGCCAAATTACACAAGGGTTTTTATTCATCAGAACAGAATGAAAATCCTGGGAGAGTAATAAGGTGATTTCCATGAACCACGTATTATTTTTACTGTAGGTCGTTGTAAGAAGAGGCTGCTGCTCACGTCAGAACTCCATAAAGGCAAGTGTTTCTGAGGTTCCAGTAAACTTAATTTCTTGCTAATATTGTGCACAGAGGTCACTGTACACTATTTCTAATCCTATGTACTTTATGAACTCTAAGTTCCAGGCAGATGACTTTTGAGTATCAATATGCAGTAGGAATTGATTTAATCTGACATTTCATCATTCAAAGCTCTGTAACCAGTACTGGGGCATGAGAAGAACTGAGAGTCTAATGCTGATGGTGCCCTCAGGCACCATCTGATCCTGTCCTAGATCTGAAGTCTTCAACAACGGCCGAAATCACAAGCCTCCGCTGCTAGGTGAGTTTCACTTACATAAGCCGTGCACTTAGATACAGGCATACCTCGACGATGTTGTGGGTGTGCTTCCAGACCACTGAGATAAAGCAAATATCACAGTAAATCAAGTCACACAAATTTTCTGGTTTCCCAGTGCATATAGAAGTTATGTTTTCACTATACTGTAGTCTATTAAGTTTGCAAAAGCATTATAGCTAAAAAATTACATACCTTAATTTAAAAATACTTTATTGCTAAAAAATGGTAACCATCATCTGAACCTTTAGTGAGTCGCAACCTTTTTGCAAAAGTAACATCAAAGATCACTGATCAACAACATTGTAAAGCAACTATACTCCAATAAAAATTTAAAAAAGGTCACTGATCACAGATCACCATAACAAATATAATAATGAAAATGTTTGAAATAGTGCAAGAATTACTAAAATGTGACACAGAGACACAAAGTGAGCAAATGCTATTGAAAATGGTGTCGATAGACTTGCTCGACATAGGGTTTCCACAAATCTTCAATGTGTAAAAAGTGTAATATTTGTGGAGTGCAATAAAGTGAAGCTCAGTAAAATGAAGTGTGCCTGTACCCAGTTTTGCTTATATGGGGTTGGAACCTGGTCACTTTATTTGCAGGCATGTGACATCTGCAGCAGCTACCAACCACAGGCAAAATGGGGAGTGCTGAGGCTGCAGTTGCTACCAGACGCATGATGGTGATTGGAAAACAGGTTATTTACTGAAGCAAATTTTCTGTAGTGACTAAAGGGCCTTTTTTCAAAGAGCGTGCCTTCTCGAACATGTATTTCAAAAGACAGGAAGAAATTTTGCTCTAGGCTTCAAAGTACTGACAGATAGTCTCGTGCTTCTTCTTGTGGGGAGCTGATGTTAAACTGAAGCTTGTGATTCAGTAGCACCCTCAGGCCCTAGGAGCATTACAGACATTCAAGATGGCAGCATTCCCCAGGATTTGGCACTTGAACAAGAAAGCTTGGGTGGCACTTTCCAGAGTAATACTGGAGTCCACCAACAATACCATAAAATTCATCATCTTTGGGAAATTACCTTTGTGAGGATAAGGACAAATCTTCAATAAACAATGGAAAACCACCTTTAGCCACGACTACCATTCAAAATATATCAGTTTCTAGTGAGACTTATGTTTTAAAAAGCAGGAAATCTGGGCTTCCCTCGCGGTGCAGTGGTTAAGAATCTGCCTGCCACTTCTAGGGAACACGGGTTCGACCCCTGGTCCAGGAAGATCCCACATGCCGTGGAGCAGCTAAGCCCGAACACCACAACTTCTGAGCCTGTGCTCTGAAGCCTGCGAGCCACAACTACTGAAGCCTGTGTGCCTACAGCCCATGCTCCGCAACAAGAGAAGCCAAGACAGTGAGAAGCCCGAGCACTGAAACGAAGAGTAGCCTTCTCTTGCCGCAACTAGAGAAAGCCGGTGCACAGCAATGAAGACCCAACGCAGCCAAAAATAAATAAATTAATTAAAAAAAAAAGAAAAAGCAGGAAATCTTCTTTTTTCTTTGTTCTACCAACAATTTGTTTTTAAATTTATTTATTTTTAACACCTTTATTGGAGTATAATTGCTTTACAATGGTGTGTTAGTTTCTGCTTTATAACAAAGTGAATCAGCTATACATATATGTATATCCCCATATCTCCTCCCTCTTGTGTCTCCCTCCCACCCTCCCTATCCCACCCCTCTAGGTGGTCACAAAGCACCAAGCTGATCTCCCTGTGCTATGTGGCTGCTTCCCACTAGCTAGCTATTTTACATTAAAAGCAGGAAATCTTAAAAATTAACATTGCTACAGGAATTTTTACAGTTTATTTGTGTAATAAAAGTTTAAAGTTACCTACAGTAAATTGAAACATTGTTATTGATATTACTAACTTGATTCCTGAGCTTACTTTTCCATCTATAAAAACATTACAGTTTTTGTTTACTTATGATGGGAATTAATGGGCACTTACATGAGGTTTTGCCTGTGAGCAAAAATTTCAGAGCCAATTATGATCATATACTGAAGACTGAGTATATTTCATTGTGTTCTAAATTCTTTAAAAATTGGCACACTGTAGAAAGGATATGGCTTAGGATACCCATGGCATATGGCAGGCGGTCCACCATCTTGGAATATGGGCCAATTCTTGTTGGTACTTGGGCAACTGCCACATACTTTTCTCCATCATATCCTTGGAGAAATTATTTCACTAGAAAGTAACCTCCACAAGAACAGGGATCTTTGTCGATTTTGTCCACTGATTTATCCCCAGGCCCTAGAACAATGCCTGGCACAGTGAAGGCGCCCCAAAGATATCAGCTGAATGAAGAAATGCCCTTCTGGTATGCCCTCCATACCAGATCCTCGTTCCCTGCAGAACTTTCAGCGAATCCTCAATGGCTCCCACTAGTAATCCAGCAGGAAAGGAGCTGAAACACCTCTTTTAGAAGCTGCTGACCTCTTAGTAGGAGGTCTGTTAAAAAGCATATGTCATGTGGGACAACCCTATACTAACCAAAACATCCCCTTTAAGTCCTTTCTGGAACAAGTCAGGGAATACATAAACACAATTTGACCAAAATAATAGACTCATCAGAGCACTCCGTTTCCATATCATTCCAGATAAAGTGAAAATGTCAGAAACAATATTTAATAAGTGCTTAAGTCCCAAGCACTGGTGTTTTACATGCAGTATCTTACTTAATCCTCACAGAAAGCCTTTGAAATAGGTGCTCATTATTCATATTTTCTAGGTAAGGCAAAGGAAGCTCAGAGAGGGTAAGTAACATGCCCAATATCACACCGCTATTAGGTATGGACCCAGACTCACCTAGCTCAAGTCTGGGCTCTTAAATGTTATGCTTTGCTGCCCACCTCTGTCTGTGACATTTTGGGATGTTGTTATTGGAATTTTGAATCATGAAACTGGAAAAGATGTCCCTTGTAGCAAAGTTTCAACTCTACGTACATAGAGGAGTGAGGATGCTTACCTCATCTTTCATTTCCTGGGCACCTCTCAATTCTCCTTTAAGCTTTAGCATTTCCTCAGCTTTGTTATAAACCTGAAAAATCCAAGAATTTAAGATGGAAAAAGCATAAATGAGTCTGGCCCTTTAAAGATTTTCCTACCTGGATGTGTGCTCTGAGCAAGGAGTTTGGAAAAATTTCCGAACTGTTAGCAATACCTACTTGCCTACCCATCTGTTTGTGTTTTCAAAAGTGTGTTAAAGCCTTTCCTAGGAAGACAGGACCGTGGTTTTACATCTTTTCCAAAAAATCACCACTTGGTAGGCTAAATAGTTTCTGAATACATCCTTCTTGGAAAGTAAAAGGTCTGAAATGATTTTACTTTCTAGATTTCTAAGTATTCAATGGCTCAAATATAGTTAACTACTAATTATGAATCAAATGTGATGTGCACACCAACTTCATTCTCATGATAACCCTGGTAGGTAGATACTATTACTGTCCCCATTTTACAGAGGAGGAAACTGAAGCCCAGAGAGGCTAAGTGACTTACCCAAGGCCAGGCAGGCTCTCTTACTACTCCCTGGGGAGCTTCCCTTCCATTAATTTCTAACTATTAATTTGGAAGTATCTGATAATGTGATTTTTTGCAGCATCAAGTTACTGTAATTTTGGCGCTTGTAAAGTTAGGAAACTTGTAAAGTGCTGAGAATTATCTAAATAAAAAGCCTCAAGGAAAACCAAAGATTTGTGCACACGTATGTGTGTAAGTATAGGATGATGCATATGAGGTCATAATGCACTGCACTTATTAAAACAGTCTAATTCATTATGTTTTAAACTCTAAGACTAGAGGAAGTTTCCACCAAGCACTTACCTGCAGAATAGTTCCAAGAGTGAGAAGCTATCAAAATACTCATTCTTTGTAATGAACCACATACCCTATCCCTAATATAAGCCAAGAGGAAGAAAGAATGCTGGTGAGAATTTGGAATGTTTTATGGGGTTGTATTCTGATCTGCTGCATTGTTTACCCTCTTACGTCTTCATGCAGAGAGATGCATCATGGGAATGGTGATGTAGCTTGGGCTTACCCAGTAGGGAGAGGCTAGGTGATGTTGCAGTAACAAACAATGCACAAATCTCAGTGACTTAAAACCATGAAGGTTTATTTTTCATTTGTGCTACACATCGTTTATGAGTCAGCTGGGGCTCTGCTCTTTATTGTCCTAAGCTAGTAGAATCTGTCATCTAATATGTTGCCTGTTGCCATTCCAGCAGAAAGGGAACTAGGTGAATCACATACAGGTTCTTAAAGTAGAAGTGACACACTTCACTTCTGCTCACATTTCATTGGCCGAAACAAGTCATATGGCTATGCCTACCGTCTTCCTTTACCCCCAAGAGGAAATATTGGTGAATGTTACAAATCATTTCCATGCAAGGTGTCTTAGCTGGTTGGGCTGTTGCAACAAAATATCACAGACTGCATATCTTATAAACAACAGAAAAATTTTTTTCTCACAGTTCTGGATGTTGAGAAGTTCACAATTAAGGTGCCAGCAGATTAGGTGTTTGGTGAGGACCCACTTCAGAGATAGCTGTTTCTTTTTTTGCTGTAAATTCACATGGTGGAAGGGATAAGGGCTCTGGGGTCTCTTTTATAAGGGCACTAATCTCATTCATGACGGCTTCATCCTCATGACCTAAACCCCTCCCAAAGACCCGACCTTCTAACACTATCACCTTGGCGGTTAGGATTTCAACACATGAATTTTGAGGGGACACAAACATTTACTCTACAGTGTTAGGCAAACGAGAAGATTAAAAATAGCATGGCCTAAAAGAACACTGAATAGGTCTCTAGGCCAGTAAACTGCTAATCCTGACCCAGCACCTAGGTCAAGGAGTAGCCTTTGGAAAGGCACTCACCTCTCCAAGCCTTTGTTTCTCCCTCTGTAAACTGAGGAGTTGTACTAAATGACTGTTTTCTTTCTTAGCTCTAAAGTTTACTGGTTCGGGTTCTACCTTGATGGACATTCTTCTTTAATAGGAATCATGAACTTAACCCAAGCATCACACAAAAGTTGGAATGGAGTAAACATATCCTTGAGAATAATATTCCTCTAGAGGTAGACTTACTGGATAGTCAGGAAATGATTCTTAAATCAAATGAAATTTTGTCTCGAAGACAGAAAAATGATTGTCTAACTTGTGCTGGTTTCATCTACTATGGAGTTACACAGCTATCGTTGCAAAGGCCAAGAGCATTTGGAAGGAAAAGTGGCAGGCACAGGCTCTCATATTTGCATGAAAATATATTTACTAAGTAAAATAAGTCAGAGGAAAAATAGAGAGCTGAATTGTGTTCCATGAAGGAGACATGGGAATCCTGTGAGTCATTAACAACAGCAGTGGGCAATTTGGAAGTGTTTATGATGAAAAAAAGGGAAGGGTTATATGATAAATTTTCGAAGCATTTGACAGTAATGTTTGCCAGATGGATAAGGAAGAGTGCTTTGAGGGAGCCTCAAATGCTTCATAAAATGAACACGGGAACCTTCACAATGCCCTCTGAGGAGTGTGGCTGGACAAATATTTTGTAGAGGAAAGAACTCATCACAGAGGGAGGGGTCCCCTACCTGATCAGTGGATACTGATCTCTGGGCCCAGGACTTGAATGTCTTCTCTCTTCTCAAACTCTGATTCTACATCTTCTGTGCTGCTGTCTCCTGCATCACTGTTGAGACCTTCACATCCTCGTGCCTCATCTCCTCCACCAGCATCTCCAATTCGGTTGCAACTGCCCAGGGAACTACTCCTTTTGTATTCGCAAGTTCTGCCATCTGCCTTTCTAGCAGGCTTTTTCTTGGTGACAGTTGTGAGCAGGAAAAAAAAAAATTGTAGTGAAAACAAAAACTTGGTCAGGGGATCTAGTGATGTTTTGTGCCCCTGAAGTTGGCCTCCGCCCCCACATAGGGCACTTCACAGATTCCCGAGAAACACCTAACACTGCATCTCACATGGGTGACTAGTTTAGTAGGTATGAACTCAGGTGTGCAAAGAAAAGGTAACTATTTTTCTATTACTCAACCTCTTTGTTAAACCCTATTTCCACCAAATGGCAGAAAACAGAATCTTAGTTATTTCTGAGAAAACTCCATCATTTTTAGGTTAAAAATGAAGCAGTTCATGATTCCTTCCATGTATTTAGGTCTCTCCAGAGTGTGCCTAACTCCTGAGGTCCTAAGATGCATCCTGGCATCAGGGGTGGCTCCTGCTCCATGGGCATGGGCATCTCTCCCAGCTGAAGTGTGCTGAGATGTCTGTGTCCTGGTCATTAGGCTGCATAGATTGCATCTTCATCTTACTGTAGGCTTTGGGTCTTCTGGCCCTTTTTCATCCTCTGAGGAAGCTCCTAATGCAGAAGGAGAGAGAGACACACACATATACGTGAGATTGGTCTCAGGCCCTCGCCTCTTGGACCTGCTCTACCATCATTGTACCTACCATCATTTCCACCATTCTCTAGAAAGGTGTTGAGAGGAAGGGGATAGGATCTTAAGATTTTGTTTACTTCTCTGTCCCCCATTCCTGGTATTTGTCAAAAGTCCTTCCTGCCCCTGGATTGCTAAACCTACCTGGGATCCTATTGTTTTCCCCATTTGTGCCCATTTCATTGATTTCACCAGGGTCAAATTCTCTTACTTATGTTTAAATTCCCTTCTTCCTCTTTTTTTTTTCCTTTCTTTCTTTTATTTTTATTTTTGGCTACGTTGGGTCTTCATTGCTGCACATGGGCTTTCTCTAGTTGTGGCGAGTGGGGGCTACTCTTTGTTGTGGTGCACAGGCTTCTCACTGCGGTGGCTTCTCTTGCTGTGGAGCACGGGCTCTAGGCACGCGGGCTTCAGTAGCTGTGGCACGCAGGCTCAGTAGTTGTGGTTCATGGGCTGTAGAGCGCAGGCTCAGTAGTTGTGGCGCACGGGCTTAGTTGCTCTGTGGCATGTGGGACCTTCCCCGACCAGGGATTGAACCCATGTCCCCCGTATTGGCAGGGGGATTCTTAACCACCGTGCCACCAGGGAAGTCCCTCCCTCCCCTTTCTTAACTCAGAGAGACTTTGTTTATTTGTGGGGGAAGAAGGAAAAAAGTACAAGTGAACAGTTCAGTGAAACACAGGTTGAGCAGGGGCAGGATGGAAAACACATGTTAGTACTTCATACACCATCTACCTTCATTAGGTTACACAAATGCCATCATCACAGATTACTGATGTTAGCTCTCTCCCCAAGGAACTGGTAACTGCTTGGGTATATGGAGGGACTACTGGCCTTAAAGCCACACCATCTGTTCCTTTTCCTTCATGACCTAGACAGAAGAATATCAAGGACCTATTTTTCTCATCTACAACATGTTTCTAGGTTTTCACAGAAAGAGATGCTATTTAGTTTAAAGTTAAAGCTATCCTTGGGGATTAATCAAAATAACAGGTTTACTTACACTTAGCCATGAGCCTTTCTTTACTTTTGCTAGGTTTTAGATTTTTCTCCAGTGTTCCATCTCCTACCAATGAAAAAAGGGTGATGAGTCTTAGGGGTCTTTTTTTTTTTTTAATTTTTATTTATTTATTTATTTATTTATTTATTTATTTATTTATTTATTTATTATTTATGGCTGTATTGGGTCTTCGTTTCTGCGCAAGGGCTTTCTCCAGTTGCGGCAAGCGGGGGCCACTCTTCATCGCAGTGCGCGGGCCCCTCACTATCGCGGCCTCTCTTGTTGCGGAGCACAGGCTCCAGACGCGCAGGCTCAGCAATTGTGGCTCACGGGCCCAGTTGCTCCGCGGCATGTGGGATCCTCCCAGACCAGGGCTCGAACCCGTGTCCCCTGCATTGGCAGGCAGATTCTCAACCACTGCGCCACCAGGGAAGCCCCTCCTAGGGGTCTTAATTATTGAAATGATGAAAGGATGTGCAATGTTTCTTCCATTTAAAAATATGTGAACACCATGAATTGACAGGATGCTCCTTGTACAATAAGTTACCTCTGCCAAGAATGCATGGACAGAGCCATACTGTGTGGAGGCCTGGCATGAACAATCTACTTCTTTGGATCCAAATCCAGTTCAAAAGGAAAAAAGTCCCTGGTCATGTAGCGCATACCTGATAGGGGGAGGTGGTAGGAGGGGGTGGTTTTGCCAGGGTTTGGGGCTCTGCACCATAACTGAGTGATAGGAACCTGACACCAAGGTTACTGACTGGGTCATAGTCCAACCCCAGGACTGAGGCTCTTCTGGAGAGGAAGCAGGGCCCGTTGGGTCTTCCTAAAGGAGACTTTGGAATGGCCGAAGAAATAAGTGTCTAGAAGGAACAAGAGAAGGGGTCCCAGGATTTATCAGACTCACTGCTGCAGGTGAAAATCTCTCCCCATGGCTATCTCTTTTGGTACTTTTCACAGAGGCTGTCAGTTGCCTGTTCCAATATCCATACTTTTAATCGTTCATAGTAACAGAACCATAATTTTATTGGGGTGTCTATGTACTTATCCAAAAGACTACCTATCCCAGCCTCTCTGGTAGCCAAGTATGGCTATATGTCTAAGTTTTGGCCAGTAAGATGTAAGAGGAAATATTGTGGGAACTTCCTGGAAATCCTAAAGAGTAATGTGCAGTTCTTTCCTCCTTCCTGATTGTTTGGAATGCTGATTTAGTGGCTGGTGCTCCAGCAACCATTTGGAACATGACATGATGCTCACAGAGGTAGAACCTATGTCTCTGATGGTATGGAACCACCATGCCAGCCCTGGAGAGAGAGAGCAATTTCTTACATATTTGTTTATTTATTTATTTCCGCACCACGTGGCATGAGGGATTCCCCGACCAGGGATCGAACCTGTGCCCCCTGCAGTGGAATTGTGGAGTCCTAACCACTGGATGGCCAGGGAATTCCCCAGAGAGAGCAATTTCTATCATAAGTGACTTCTATCTTAAGTCACTGTTTTGGATTTTCTCTGTTTTATGCAGCTAGATCTAATGCAAAGGGATAAAGTACCCTTAATTACAGTCCTCTTCAAGAGACCTCTTTACAATTCACTCTTCATTTCTAGGACCTCCACTAGCTGCTTCTACTATAGGTTCTGGAACCCCTGTTTCATTGTGGACCAACTCTTTGATCCTACAAACATTTTTCTCAAATGCTCCTTTCTCTGCCTTGATTTGACTTCGTTTTCTCTTGATACATCAGCTCATTGCATTCACTCTTTCTCTTTCTCCACTTGAGGTATGGAGTAGGAAGATTCAGGGTAGGGAAGGGAGCAACATACTTAGCCCTCCTACTGCCACCATCATTATTCCCATGCCATTTAGTAAAATTTCCTCTTTTGAAGTACACACTCCATTTCATCTTGGTTGCCATTAGGATCAACCGACATACTGAGAACTCTCCCACCTGATTTCTCAGTATCTTTCTTTTTTTAAAAATGAGGTATCTGTCTCTCTGTCCAAAACACATACACTTTCAAGACCCAACTCAATAGCCATGTCTCATCTTCCTTCCAACCACATGCGCTAATTAACACTTGTGTGGCAGCTACTATATGTCAGGTACTGTTCTGTTCTAAACATAAAAGAACAATAATCCTCACAGCAGCCTTGCCAGGTAGCTAAACCCTCAGACTCCTATGGCACTTTATCTATTCACCTTTTAAAACAACACAATCTGCCTTTATTATGGTTTTTTTGTGATTTGCTTTGTCTCTCTACAAAGGTAGCAGTGGTTGACTCTGGTGAAAAAACAGGAACATACAGACCTTTCTGAAATAATGCTAGATTTCCAGAAAAGTTGCAAACATAGTACAGAGAGCTCCTATATACCCTTTCCTCTACTTCCCCAGTGCTAGCATCTTACACACTATCAGTATGTCTTATTACCAATGATATTGACCCTGGTCACTTGGTCATGCTGGTGTCTACCGAGTTACTATTTTCCCCATTATAACTAATAAAAAATTTCATAGAATCTGCTTCTTGAGTTGCCCTCTGCTGCCTTCTTCCTGATACTACGCAATAAGACTGTTATCCTGAGAAAGGATTTTCCAAATTCCTTTACCTTCTCTCCCCATGTTAGCCCCCTCCACCTTCTTGCAGTTTTCAAAGGGTTCAATGGTAAAGCAAAGGCTTTTTGGAGATGCTATGATCAATAGGCATTTGCCTGGGTGCCTGCTCTCCAGCAGGAGAGGGGTTAAATTCTTTGGGATAACTTCAGCACTGAACTGCCAAGTCTCTTAGGTTCAGCTCAGCAATCAAACTGCATAACCTAATAGAGCCCCTGGTGCTTCGGGAAACACAAGACACTGATTTATATTTTAATATCAGTAATTTCCACAAGAGCAACATTTCTGAGTGTCATTTTACAATTTCTGTCAAATGCCAGCTCAGTTTTTCTTAATTCTGTTTATTGTGTCTGAATTTGCAACCTCGTAGGCAATGCAGATTCTTGGCTCCCAGGAGAGAAGAAAATTTCCATCTTTTTCTGGAATGGGAGGGATGGGGATAGGGGCAGAAATGGGCCTGTAAAATAATTGGAAATGTAAATAAAGTACTGTTTATTAAGAATGGTGATGAAGTACCTTTAGTTAAAAAAGGGGAGGACAAACTTTGCAAAAAACGTGACAAAAGAGGTGTTTGGGATCCAAACTGGACTCTTCCCTCCCAGAGTGGAGAACTGTTCTATACACTGCAAAACTGAGAAAAGGGAGCCAGTGTGGGGAATACTTAGCACGTTTACTGTGAGATCGTTGCTCTGGCCATTAGCACTACAGCAGGTTGTAAAGGGCTTTGGGACCCTTAAGGATCAAAGGTGCATGGCTGCATAAATGCCAGATGTTGCCATTAGGAAGAAGGAGCCTGGTTCTCTCCTGTATTCTTTCAGCATCTAATAAAGGTAAGAACAAAGCTGGTGTTATTGGCACCAAAGCACACCTACTCAGCGTGCTCCAGGCTAGGCGGGCTTCCTGAGGCCGCTGGCTGCAGATGCGTGGCCTTGCAGACCCAGTGTCATCCCCTAGTTCCTTGCGGGCCTGCAGCTCCAGTTTCTGCACTGGTCCTTTCCTGGACAGGTCGTGGGCAACCTCCTGGAATAGCTCAACCTAACGCTCTTCTTTGAAGTCTGAAATTTAGCTTCAGCTAGAGAGTACCTCTCCTTTGGTTATAACATACAGCCATCCACGAGTCAGAAGTGAGGACCCTGTAATTGGTGAAGCTTCTTGTGTGACTACTCAGGGCCTTTCCCAAACGGGGGTGTCATTAGTCTCTGTAAGCCTTCTTTCCTTCAAAGCCACAAGCCCCCTGGGTCTCAGCGAGCCCAAAGCCAGTTGCTCTGCCTCTGGTTGCCGTTAAGACCTCGTGATTTTCACCAGCATCCTTCAGCTTCATACACTCTAAATCCAACATCATGTCTCATTGCCAAACCTCTGGCAGAAGCCGTGTTGAGTTTCTCAGTGGAGCTATCGACCACATTGACTGAAGCCGCAGCAACTTGTTTCTCCCCGTCCAAAAGGGTAAAAATAACAGGAACAAGTTGTCGGAAATGAAATTTCAATTCATCCACGCCCTTTCTACACTTCTGCTGCGACTCCCAAGCAGGGATCAATAGTGTTTAGACAGCCAAGGAGATTTTTTCCCCTCTTAAAGCACCAGATCAATAGTAAAAAAAAAAAAAAAAAAAATCCTCCAGCCCTCTGTATGTGTTGTAGTAAATGTGAACAAATCAGAGGCCTTCGGCTAAATGGATTGACTGAAGGCAGCAGCAGTCCAAGGCTCTGTAACTAAGGGTGCATCAACTGCACAGGTGGCAGTGAGGGAGGAGAGCCGCCAGGCCCCGCGAACCCCGGCGCTCCTTCAGTTCCGATCGCAAAGAGGCTTCAAAGGGAATTCCTGTCCCCCAGATGAAGGGAAAAATAAAAAGATGACTGTGCATTGCAGCATGTGGGCGTGACTTTAAAAAAAATTAGGAATAGTCAGGACCATTCATGGAAGTGCATTTTATTTGAAGACAGCTTGGGCTGTGGGGTACTCCACACTTCCTCTCCATTTTGTCTTTGCTTTTTTAATTTTAATTTTTTTTAAAATTAAAGTTTTTGGCTATCTATGGCTTTTCCTCATTGCTTCACAAGTTTCCTTCTCACAGTGCTGTCCAGCTCTCAAACATCTTTTCCCCAGGAAGATCCTGAATGCTGCTTTTCTGGGCTGCCTTCATGGTCATTTCTCTGACTCACCTGGGTTCCTCATTTGCCATCACTGATGTTCTCTGAGGCCCGCTCTCTCTCCTCCCCTTAATCCCATTATTCGTATGAGGGAGAAATTGTGTCAAAGCTCAATTCTGATTTTCCTCAAATGATTTACCCAGGAGCAACCTTCTCCTCCCATTATAAAAATTTCTGTATTTTATTACATCCTTTTTTTTTCTGCCATAGGTAAATAATACATTGTGCAGATATTTACATGGATAGTCTACGCATTAGACTGACTTCCATATTTGGTCTTTCTGTTTCAAGAAGGAGGGAACTGATGGACTGTAGCCCTAATTATGGTGTGAGAAGCTGAAGACTTCTGAGATGGATTGTCACAACTCAGTTCCTTAATTTCACTTGGAAAAGCCAACCCAAGGGTTCAAAAGACTATCACATAGCTGGTGCTACTTTGTGGGATTAAAAAGTTATTCAGGTTGCAAAACCCGAAGATGAACTGCTATGAACATGTGAATGTCGGCCTTTATTATAAAAGACTTGTTATTCTTATCGATGATTATCATGCTAACTTCTGTAATGAATTAAGATTCTATTTGAAATAAAGCACTGGCTAAATCTAATATAGAAACATATAAAAATGATAGCATGTCAACATATACTAGCTTAGATAATATAATTTTTGTGGTAAGTTTAGTTAAATAAATGTTTGTAGTCAGAGATAAAAGAAATGATTCTTACCGATTATGCTATAAACAGAAGCTTTTCTTGGAGTCACTTCCTGCCTCTTATGTGCCCATACCGTAAACCAGACCTGTTCTCCTTACAGTCACTGGCATATCTGAAAGGTATTCTAGGAGAAGAGAGATACACCTCAGTCACTTTAAATAATCAAGAGGTTACGTGATAGCAGAAAAAGTCCCTCTCAATGGATATTTCCAAAGATGAAACAAGAGAAATAGAAAATACAAAAATTTATTCAGCAATTAAAAAGTGCCAAGAACCCAGTATGCGTCTGGTGAAGCAGAAATGAACAATGACAAATATAACTATGAGAATACTGGTGCCATAAAATAGTCCACTTCCCTCCTGTAAGGGGCCTCACACAGTGTGCAGCCTTGTTCTGTAGCTTCTCCCTCTCTATGATTCTTTTTATTAGCAAGTTAAAAGTTTAAACGTTTGAATATGTAACGTAGTCAAGTGGCTCCAAAATGGGAAAAGGCATTGGGCCAGGTTCCTGTTTGTCCCTTACTTTCTACTCCTCTCTCCTCTGCTCTGTGCCCCATGAGGTGGACCTGTGGGCGCTGCATCAACCAGCTCACTGACCCTCAGGCCTCTGGATGGCTTGGCTGATACAGAGCGTCTGCAGGAGATCATAGGGAGGGAGGACTGTGCCATATTTGCACGTGTGTCCTTAGATCCAGCCCTGGCAGGTCCCCGGGAGTGACTGAGGCTCCAGTCACACGCCCTTCCACCCAGTTGCTTTGTCACCCCTTTCATGTAGGTCTGCTCCCTCCCATGGCCCTTGAGTTCTGGGGATGGTCAAGGCCCATTCTTACTCTACCTGGGCACTGCACATACCTTATAGCTTCCTTACATCCTGCCCACACCTTTATGCTTAGTCCCTTTATGAACCATTCCATGAATTACTCAGCTGGAGCATGCCATCTACTTCCTGATTAATATGATAAATGGTAGAAAGTCCCATTAGCGATCATATTGGTTTACTAGGGCTGGCATAACATAGTACCACAAACTGGATGGCTTAAACAACAGAAATTTATTGTCTCACAGGTCTGGAGGCTAGAAGTTTGAGATCAAGGTGTGGGCAGGGTTGGTTCCTTCTGAGGGCCGTGAGGGAGGACCTGTTCCATTCTCTCACCTAGCTTCCGGTAGTTTGCCCCCATCCCTCCCACCTCTGCCTTTGTGCTCACGTGGCCTTCTCTTCGTGTGCCTATTTGTCTCCAAATTTCCCTTTTATAAGGACACCAGTCATGCTGGATTAGGGGCTTGTCCTTCTCCAGTATGACCGTATCTTAACTAATTACATCTGCAATGACCCTATACCCAAATAAGGTCACATTCTCACGTACTGGGGGTTAGGACTTCAATGTATGAATTTCGGGGGGGCACAATTCAACCCATATTAACATCAGTTAAAAACACTCAAGTACCTTCTATTATACCAAAAAAAAGCCTCTCCTGACCGCCATCTATTGTCTGCTCTCCCTCCTCCCTGCTACTCACACATCTTCGTGAACGAATTGTTTGCATTTGCTGTCTCCTTATATTTCCTCTGCCACCTTCCTCTCACCCCCACCTTGACAGCAGCAACTCTGATTGGCGGCAGTCAAACTTTTGTTGTCAGATCCAGTGGGCTCTCTTTGGTCCTTATTGTATTTGACAAATTTGACACCAACGGCTACTTCCTCCTTCTAGAAACACTTTCTGGTCTTGGTTTTCCTTTTGTTTTTTGACTGCTCCTCAATTTCCTTGGCAAGTACTTCTCCTTCTGCCCATTCCTGAAATGGCCTCAAAGGTACTCTCTTGTCTTGTCCTCCCTTCTCATCCTACCTCCTCTATGGTCTGTTCCATCTATTCTGTCGCCCAAAAACCTCTTTGGTTTCTCATGTGGGTCTTCCTATGCTGGTCATATGGACTAAGAGTATTCCAGCTCCCGTGACAGTGATTTCTCACTGTGTATTAGTTAGTTGGCTAGTCATTCTTTCAATATATATTAGTGATCATCTACTAGGTGTCAGGGACTTGTCTACTCACTTGAGATAAGATGGTGAACAGTCTGGAGGGATATATAGACAAGTATTCCTGCAATTCTAATAGAATGTGATGACGGCCTTGTTAGGGATGTTCAGGGGATCAGGATGGGAGTGCGTGCTTGGAGGAAGAACCCAGGCTTGAAGGTAACTGATTTCAGTTACTACTCATATGAGGATTGTTCCCAGAACAAAATCCCCAGCACAGATCTCCATTTGGAGCTCCAGGTCTATATATGCAACTGCCATCTAGAGAGCTAGTCTTGACTGCTCCACAGATTTCTGCGATTCAGTATCTCCAAAACGAAACTCATAATCCTCTACTCCAAACCTGCTACTCTTCCTTTGTCATCTATTTTGTATATTTAACAAACACATATAATATTTGTTATATGCCGGGCATTGTTCTGAGCATGCCACTATTAACCCACGTAATCTACATAACAACTCTGATGTAGGTACTCTGGTTGTCTTCATTGCAGATGAGAAAATGAGGCACAGAGAGGTTAAGTAACTTGCTCAAAGCTACACAGTAGTCAGTGGTAAAGCAGGGATTCAAACCCAGGTAGCCCAGCTCTGGAGCTTGTGCTCTTAACCACTATTACACACTGCCTCAGTGAAAGGCACCACCACCCACCCCATTTATTCAAGCCCAGAAATTCGAGCACCATCTTGCTTCTTCTCTCTTTCTCTCTCTCTTGCTTACTTCCACTCCCAGTCCCTTTATCCCATTACTCACCAAGCCCTGCCTATTGTATCTTCTAAATAAATCTTCTATTGGTCCTCTTCTCTTCATCTCCAACGATACTGCCCGTTCCTCCAGCAACCAGAGATATGAGCATGTCATTCACTTGCTTAAAACCTTTCAATAATTCTGCACTGCTCTCATGATAGAGTACAGACCCTTAAAATGGTATATGGGCCCTCCTTGATCTGTGTGCAGCTCTCCTGACCCTCCTGCCTGCCCTTACTCACATTCCCCACTATAGCACCATTGAACTATGTTCAGTTTCTCAGACATACCCTGAATCTTTTTCATGCTGCCTGTGCTATGTGCATCATTCTATCTCCCTCCTCCTATCATCTTCAGGCTAACTCCAGCTGATGCCTCAGGATTCAGGTAAATATTATTTCCTCTACAAAGCCTTATCTGGCTCTTCGAGCCTGGGTTCTTTCTCGAGAATGTGCTCCCACCCTAATCCCGTGAACATCCCTAACAAGGCACTCATCACACTCTATTAGAATTGTGGGCATACTTGTCTATATCTCCCTCTAGACTGTAAACTCAGTAGATTGAAGGACTGTCTTGTTCACCATCTTATCTCAAATGAGTAGATAAGTGCCTGACACATAGTAGATGCTCAGTAATATTTATTGAAAGAATGAATAGCCAACTAACTAATATACTGTGAGAAATCACTGTCACAGGAGCTGGAATACTCTCAGTCCATGGGACCAGCACACTCTCTTTCTATATAGGCAGACCAACATGAGAAACCAAAAAGGGTTTTGGGTGACAGAATTAGGACTAAGGGATATCTAAAGAGTCCAATATTGAAAGGCAACTAGCTAGGATAGCATCGCATAACCATCTCAGATTGCAAAGGTCTCACCAATGGAGCTTGTACTATCATCTGTCGGCCAAGGCTTTCTGTCTGCTGGACATCACTACGAGGGGTCCAGACATCAGCCCCTCTGTGACTATGTTCCCCCCACCCTTTATGCATCTCAAGATTGATAATCTCTTTCCTTAAGTAGGCTATTCTGGTACAGTCTGATTTTGAAGATATGAAAGCTATTCTGTCTCTCTAAGGTGACTCTAGATATGGTTCAGCTCTCCCAGAAAAATCTTTGTCTCATTTTCAAGTTCTGGGGTAAGCCCCCTTGTAATTCACTATGAAGTGGCAAAGTATCCTAAAAGGTTACTGCAGTTCAGAGGCGCAGTGGTTCACTTTCCACTGGAACAATCATGAAAGACTATGGAGGTGGCTGCATTTGATTCTAAGGGAAGATGGGCTGTATTCTAGGATATTGGGGAGAAATGAGAATTTCCAGTGAGAGCCAGAAGAGAAGGAGAGGCAGGTTTGTGAAAAGCTTTAGATGCTAAGATGAAGAATCTGGAATTTATCTAGAGGCAATAGGGAGCCATTGAAAGTTTCTGAGCTGGGGAGTGACATCTCAAGAGTTGCTTCAGGCAGTTTAGCCTGGACTCTGTGTGTAGGAGACAGGGTAGACAGATGTAGGAAGAAGAGGAGAAGGCCCAGAGAGCTAGACTGGAATTAGGAGATGACTATTTTCAAATAAAATTAGCTAGCTAAGCAGAGTGACAGGTAAGAAATCTGTTTCTTTCTTTTCTTTTCTTTTTTTTTAACATCTTTATTGGAGTATAATTGCTTTACAATTGTTGTGTTAGTTTCTGCTTTATAACAAAGTGAATCAGTTATACGTATACATATATCCCCATATCTCCTCCCTCTTGCGTCTCCCTCCCACCCTCCCTATCCCACCCCTCTAGGTAGTCACAAAGCACTAAGCTGATCTCCCTGTGCTATGCAGCTGTTTCCCACTAGCTATCTATTTTACATTTGGTAGTGTATATATGTCAATACTACTCTCTCACTTCGTCCCAGCTTACCCTTCCCCCTCCCCGTGTCCTCAAGTCCATTCTCTATGTCTTCCTCTCTATTCTTGTCCTGCCCCGAGGTTCATGAGAACCTTTTTTTTTTTTTAGATTCCATATATATGTGTTAGCATATGGTATTTGTTTTTCCCTTTCTGACTTACTTCACTCTGTATGACAGACTCTAGGTCCATCCACCTCACTACAAATAACTCAATTTCATTTCTTTTTATGGCTGAGTAATATTCCACTGTATATATGTGTCACATCTTCTTTATCCATTCATCTGTCGATGGACACTTAGGTTGCTTCCGTGTCCTGGCTATTGTAAACAGTGCTGCAATGAACATTGTGGTACATGTCTCTTTTTGAATTATGGTTAAGAAATCTGTTTCTTTAATTTTTCACTACACTAGTACAATATTATATCCAAATACATAAACACATCATGCTGAAGTTTCCTGAACACTAATTAAAAGCAAACAAATGAACTTCACTTCTGAAGAAATATTGGTGGTGGGTGAGATTTAAAATTGCCCTATTGGGACAATACCGTATTTCTAAATGGTTCATTTTCTTCAATTACTAGATGAGTATACAGATTAGATCTGGTTACAGTGGGCTCCAAGATCTGTCCACACTCAATTGGTTGGTCAAAGTATTCCTAGGTACTAGTCAAGTAGGGGGGACTTGGAAACATTTTCGATCTAAACAATTTCTGTTGCAGTGGGGTAGATCCCACTACAGGGCTACATTTCATTTGTAGCCCTAAAGGGTTGTCGAGGTGAGATGAAGGTAGGGCTGATTTTGGAAGGGGTGGGCAGGTAGGCTATTTATATCAAAACCATTTATATTTCAAAGTCCTTTTCCTGTAGCTGTTCCCCAGTGATCAAGTTGTGGAGGGAAGGGAGAGTGAGGTGGTTACATATGGGCACCGCTATTGTTATGCTGGAAAATAATTTTTGATGAACAGTCATTTCCTTCCACTGCCAGAGGGTGTTGATAATGAGCAAATTACCTTTTACTCCCTCTGGTGTGGATGTGAAATTGGCTGTTAATAGAGTTGCTAATGCTACGGGTTAGCATGTGATTGTTCTATTTTAAGCCAATTTTAGTTATATTTGGGGAGTAGCCAATCAGACATCTTGCTAAGAATATGGGCCCAACTGCAGCATTTAATATCGAGAAACCTGCCTCACCCTCAGATGTGGCTGGGAGCGGAAAGTGCTGAACACAGCGTCGTTAACATGAAATGTTTTAATACAATGTCTTTTTTCCTCTGTAGGTACAAGAATGGTCTCATTAGACAAATACCAAATGTTTTCATCATAGGATAGGACCCATTTCAAGCCTCAGTACTATGGAATGCTATCAGCCAATGATGTACTTTGTTTAATCTAACAATGGGTTAATATCGGTCATTTCATTACTGCTTGTTATGCAGCAAAAGCTTACTAGAAAATGAAATGTTCAGAAATTAGTTGAAAGGAGCAAAAAAGGTGAGAGATTTTTACCGAGTTATATGCTCGATTGGGCTAATTAAAGGTACAGATGCATTAGTAGGTTATGGGAATAGCTTTGATTTCTAAAGATGCTCGCCTAGGAGGGGGATGGTGTGTTCTAATCATTTATGGCATTGTGAGCCCTCACACTCAAGGGAAGGGAGCACAGCTTTTCTCTTATAGTCTTCCTAGCCCTCCCATTACAGCGCCTATTGCCACCTGGCACCTGGTGGCTGAATTGAGTGCATTACTTGGGAAAGTTTCTTGATTAAATAGGATATTCTTGAACAAAGCACTGTTGATTTGTGATTTTCATGTTTTATGGGCTTTTCATGTTTTAAATGTAAAGCTCATTAGCTACACACAGAGAAGGAAACAGGTATGAAGGATGGAAAATAAAAGTCAACTGATGTGATACAGAAAGGTATAGTGTGTGCCATTCTGGTTTAGATTAATTGGGCTTGGCACTATTATGGCTCCTGTCACCTGATCAGTTTACTGGGCTGAAGAAATTGCGGGAATGGAAAGTGCTAGTGCCTAACAGTACTCTGACCTCATCTCCTGCCAAAATACCTCCCAAGGACATTCTAGGCTCACACTCTCTGATTTGCCATTAAGATCGAGTAGCCTGGAAAACCCATCCCTTATGAATTTTGCTCATTTAACAAATATTTCCTGAGAATTGCCTCATGCCAGCTTGGAATACAGAGGTGACAGGGTCCCTGACCAAGGGAGCACAGAGTATACTGGGGAAATACTTATCTAAAAACACAATACATGGTTATAAGTGGGCTAATAAGAGGTGATTAAAAGCTCAGACATTTGGAAAATACTTTTAGAGTTGACTTTTTCCCCCTTAAACAAACATTCATGGTACTTACAATGACACCCCTCTAAGGACTTCACAAATATTAACTCATTAATTCTCATAACAATCTTCAGAGGCAGGTGCTATTGTTATCTTCATTCTATAGTTGAGGAAATAAAGGCACAGAGAAGTTAAGGTTAACTGACAAGGTCACACAGCTTGTCAATGCAGAATCAGGATTTGAACCCCCATCGTCTGGCTCCAAAGTCCATGCCTCCACCCACTACATGCTGCCTTCCCTTTAAACCAGTCCCTGGAAGATAAGCGGGATTTGGGCAGATGGAGGAAAGGGGAATGGGTAAGATGAGAATTTCAGGCTTAGCATTCCAGGCAAAGGGACAAGCTTGCCCAGGGCCACTGATGTGTGACTACATGTGGCACACAAGGAGAACCCTCGTGGTCATAGTAGCAGGATAAGAGGGGGTGTGGTTTGGGGTGTGAATGCCAATCCTGGAGGGATGGGCAGAGAAAGGGGAGCTGGTGAGGAGGGCTGAGAAGGAGCCCACAGAAGGAAAACTAGCAGAAGGACCTCTCCAAAAGGAAGGCAGAGAAATGATGGCAGGGTCCACAGTGTCAGCTGCAGCAGAAGTTCAAGTAAGATGAGGAAAACCAGGTCATTATTTTAGAGATGAGGAGGCCACCACTGACCTTGTGAGTACAGTGTGGGTAGAACAGAGGACTAAAATTAACGCTGTAGTTGACAAGGAGTTCCTGGGAGAAGAAAGTGGTGTGAATGTTTTTCTAGGAGTTTTCTAGTAAAGGGAAGAGGGGAGAGAGAGAGGAAAGGAAAAGGAAGGGAAGACAGTGATCCTTGGCTAATGATCAGAGAAGGGGGAAAAGCAGAGGGTGAGGAGTGAGAGGGATGTGGGGTTGGGGGAAGCACTGGAGATGAGTAAGATTGAGGTGTGGAACCTCTTCCCGCCAAACCTCAATCTGAAGCATTTTCTGGAGAACAAGGTCAATATAATTATTATTTTTTCAGGCAGTGGAAAATAATATTAAGAGGTTCAGATGCAGATTTAATACAGGGGGCTTTATAAGACATCCTGGGCTGTGAGGACTTTGAGAGAAGACTTGTGTGTCCCTAGCAGAGTGTCAGGCAGAGAGCAGGTTCTCAGAATGTGTTTGTTAAATGAATAAATGGGTCTTATTTACATTTTTATTGTGAATATTATTAAGAAAGAATATGACACTGCTTATAAAACACTTGGAAACACAGTCATAAAAAACTCACATTTTATGGACTGCGAGTTGTTTTATGAAATGTTGCAGATCCCTGTATCCATCCTGCCCGAGGCCTTGAAGTAACAGGACCACTGTAGGATTTCTCATTGGGTCATCAAAAAAGTTTCATCTCTCATATTCCTGCTACTTCACAGACAGATTCTGTATTTTATTAAAGGTAGAAAAAGTAAGTTGTTTCTGAAACGCAGGATATAGTTAAAGGTGTTAAGAAAACGAAACAATTTCACTAGTGTCTTGACTACTAATTTGGATAAATGTTTATTCTCAAAATGTTTCAGCATTATCTCTCTTCTTTCAGAAAGGTCAGGCACATGCCACTAAAAATACATTTAGTACATTCGAGAATATTTTTCAAGTGATTTATTGGGGTAATGTATGGGTTATTTATTTAAATATATCTCTTATTTCCAGTAATGCCACAACCTCATTAGAAGGGACTTGGCTCATTGCTTAAACAAAATGATTTTGCTATTTAGGACTTCTTTAAAAATAAGCTATTTTCTTCTAACCATTCACCAGAATTGGAGATCTATTTTTAGAAAAGTAGACGAGAATGGGTAAGGTCATAGCCCTGAGCCCTAGGGAATTCCTCCAGAAGCTGTGCCTATAGTATATGCCAGCTCATTTTCCTCCCTTCTGGATTCTCCAGAGCGAAGGGAATTCTCCACTTGAGGTGCAAGGGCACAGCCACTTCTCTGGGGAATTGTGGAATCCTGCAGAGAGGCTCTGTTCTGTATTCTCAGTGGCAGGCATCTAGCCGGCAAAGTATGGGGCCTGGTTTTAGCAGTGAAAAACTGCTTATGTTCTTTGGGGACATAAGAGCACTATTTGACGTATTAGCAAATGAAATCTGCTAACGAGTGACTATGCAATACATAACCACCTGTCTGTGGTTGATACACTCAGATGCTTATAACACATATAAAACAGAACAATAAAATGAATAAGTGTGACCCCTCTGGGAGCTGAACCATTCCCGGTGTGGCATCTAAGAGTTCCTTCTGTTTCATTCCTCTGACCCTGTCTCCCCCGAGAGGTAACCACTGTCCTGAATTTTGTGTTCATTACTTACCTGTCGAAAAAAATGCTTTTATCACCTATGTATGTACCCCTAAGCAATAAGCTTTTTAAGTTTGCTTGCTTTTGAGCTTTATAAAAATTGTATCGTACTGTATTTAATCTTCTGCAGCTTGCTATTTTCATTCAATGTTGTTTCTAAGATTCATCCATGTGATTGCATTTAGTCGTGGTTCATCCATTTCACTGCTGTATGACAGTCCATTGTGGGAATATGGCACAATTTACTCATCCCTTTTCCTGCGGATGTACATTTGGGCTGTTGGCAGTTCCTTAGCTATGCCAGACAGGGCTGCTGTGTGCATTCTTGGGCATTCTCACTCTCTTTTGCAAGCGTTTCTCCAACATGTATGCCTGGTTCAGAGGCTTGCAAACGTTAAACTTTATAGGATAGAGCCAGACTGTTATTCTCAACGGTGCCATTTGAATTTCTTGCCCCTTAATGAAAAAATGTCACTACAGCTATGACTCAAAAAGAAAGGCAGGCAGACAGGCAAGGACGGAAGGAGAGAAAGAAAAGAAGAGAGGTGGAGAGAGAGAGGGAGAAGAGCGAGAGAAAAGAGAATTATCCCCAAATAGTTTAAGGCCAATATAGAAAATACATATATTTCCTTAGGTGTTTTGTTCTATTCAATGATCCAAATTCAATGGCTTTAGGATGTTTAACATGTTATTGAACTGAAAGATTAAACAAATGTATCAAATCTAATTGGTGTAAACATGAAGAATCTGGAATTTTGATTTATTGTTTGTGGAGTGCTAATTGCCTTCTTTCTTGAAAATAATTTAGCAATATGGAACAGAAATCCTAAGAAAATTTCAAGTGACTTGGCAATTCCTTTTATAGGACTTTATTCTAAGGGAAGAGAGGAATAAGTACGTGAAGATGTTTGTTTAAAGATGTTAGCTGCAGAGTTACTGGTAGCAAGAAGAAAGAAGGAGAAATCATCTAAATGTCCAAAAGTTATTGGTTAAATAACTATGCAGCAATTTTAAAGGGAGGGAAGGATGTGCATGTAATAGTGCGTGGAAAGATGTTAGGTGACGATAATGATGATGATGATGATTGCTTGTCTGTATTTTTTGTTTTTTCTATAAAAATAATGCATTACTTATCTTGATTAAAATAAAGAATAACTTGTTGCAGTCTATTTATTAAAGAGAATACTTGGAGATTTCTGATACTGCCTACATTGCTTTATCTATCTGTGGATTATCTTTAGAAAATTTAACATCATAGATTGGCACCTACAATGAAGACTTTCTCTTCCTTGCTTTCTGGGAATGTAAACTGATTTTATATCAGCCCCCCCAAAACCCCCCGCAAATATAATTCTACAACCTCCAAATACATTCCATTGAACAAAAAGTCAAATATCTGCATTACCCCTAATCATATGTCCCAGCTCCAGTCTATCAGCCGGGATCATCCATACCACCACCAGCTAATATTTCTAATTCCGTTTGTCATGACAACAACCCTATGAGGTGGGGAGAGTGTATAGTGGCAGGTATAGTAATTAGCAAGGCTACTTTTTTTTTTATTTGGTAAAATACTGGTCAAATATTTTCATTTTATAATCCCTGGTCTCTTGGAGCCTTTGAAAATAATGGCCAGTAGTTCCGCAAGTTCATTAACTAATTCCCTTAAGGTTGGGGAATGTGCATTTTCTGGACCTGCTGATTTACATACTGTACCATGTTTTCAAGTATTCCCTTACCTGGTTTATTTCAACATCTATATTTAAAGGTCTTCATTACTTCCTAATTATCTATGCTCCCTTCCTTTATTTTTCTTGTTAAGGACCAGTTTAAAAGAGCAGCTCGGTATCTCTGCCACTCAGAGTCATCATTAATTTCACTCCCCTTCTCATTTATTAGTCCAGCCGCTTTATTGCCCAGGCTTCCTCCTCTCCAGACCATTTTCCTCGCCTCTAACCTCTTTGGTGGTGTTAACTCACTCTGCCTTCTCCACTGCTATTATCTTTCTTTCCTTGAGAAGCCTTAGAAAGAGTTGTGCATTCATTTTTTTTGCGGGGTTGGGGGGCTCTTCCTCATCTTTTCTCTATTTCCACAGTGGGCTTTCTTCTACCTTTAGATCTTTCCAAGGTTCTTTGTCAAGTGCTCATTGTATTTTTTATTCAAGGTATCCTGGGCCTTTGTGGCTTAACTATTATTTGAAAACTTTGTGCCCTTGCCTGTTGTGCTATCTGGGTTTCTTAATTCACCCAAATTGGATTTCTGACAATCTTTGAACTTGAGCAAGTTCCTTAATGTTTTTAAATACAGAGATCAGGTCATATCACCAGGGCAGTGGTGTCTCATGGTCAACAGCAACAAAGACCGTTTATAGGAAGGAGAGAATCAGCACAGATGTGAGGTTATTGTTCATGCCTTGGGCAGGATATAGACATTTTCAGACTCAAATCCATCCTCAACAAAGAAGCTAAGATGCTGTTGGTGTTCCACATTGTTGACATTGAACTTGGTTTCAATGTCACACCGCGGATGGCCAGCAGCTTGTTGTTTAGAAAGGTGGGATTAATAAACACTGCCCAGGAGTTGCACTTTCTGGTTTACGTTAATTCATGGAATGAGAACAGGTACTAGGTTTACACTCATCAACTTAAATGCATCAGACGACAGTGTTCCTGCATTCTGTTTCCGATCGTGCCTGTGTGCGGACGTGCGGGTCGGCTGGCAAGTGTGTGACCCTGGCACAGTCTCCCTTCCAGTCTGTGGTAGCCATAGAGTCCTGCTGCTCAGGTCTCCCTTCAAGAGGGGATCAGCTCCCCGGAGCGCAGGTAACTGGCCGCCTCCTGCTCTGAATGTCTCCAAGGCAGAGGCCGATCAATGACCAGTCACAGCAGTGGTAGCAGGGCCCACCTTTTCTGGATCTTTGCACCAGATTTCCCAGTTGGGACGGCCAACCCCTTCTCTGTGCTGCACTGCAGTCTGAGGCTCTTCTTACCCCGTCTTCTCTTCACAGATGCCAGATCTGCACGGTGGTCTGAAGGCTCTCCCTGCCGACTGGTGATCCCTCTCTCCCCTTTCCCTTTCACAGGTGTTAACCTCGCTAAGTCTCCTGCGCGTCTAACTCCATCTCAGCATCTGCTTCTTGGAGAACTGAACTGACACAAGGACCCAACCCCCCTTTAACCTGGCCAACCCCTCTGCCTCCCCTGCCCATCTTGCCTGGCATGAGCTCGGCCACGCTCTCTTTTATGTTACTTGATGGAAAATCCAAATGCCACATAGTCATAAAGTGCATTCCAAGCTAAACAGAAACAGAATTGGGGGTCATCTCCAGTCTGGGATTATCCATACAACTACTCTCACTCACTAATATGGAAAATCGATCTCATTACAGTTTGATCAAATTGGATAGTTCCCAGGAAAAGAGCTTGTACTTAAACCACAGGCTCACTAGGTGACGCTGCTGCCCCACATAAAGGTGACAGCCTGAGCTAGGCTTGGCCAGAGCCATTCTGGGCTGGGGGTCCTGCTGTTTCCTTGGTTAGATAGGGCCTACAGGTCTGTAATCTACCCCAGAATCTGAAAAGGTAATTTCTGGATCCATCAGTCCAGGCTCTAGAAGACCATGTCAAATCTCTCTCTCTCTCTCTCAGAGCTTGCAGAAATGTGTGTGTGTGTGTGTGTGTGTGTGTGTGTGTGTGTGTTTGTGTGTGAAGGAGTTCTTCTCTGGAACTCTTGAATTGATTAAAAAACTAACCATGTCTGCTCTAATTTCTCCAAGTGTCCATCAGGCCACCTTAAATGACTACCTACCCTTTTGGATCAAAAGAACAATATGGGAGAACTATCAATTTGAGTGGTATCGACACCAAAGTCTTTATCTAGAGCCTCTCAACACAGTCGCACGTCCAGGCATCACTCACTTGTGTTAGGAGTGTGGAGAGGCACGGAGTGTAGAGTGCAGGGGCTACTTCTACGCTTGGTGTCTTCTCTGCTGAACACATAACATGCATCTCCCAGGTCAGGTTTCTGGCTTTAGTGTTGCCATCTTTTATGCTGCCTCGCCTACCTTCTTACATGTGCAGTCAGCAATCTGTAAACATAACACCTGTCCTGTAAATCCTCATAGACAAAGCTGCTGAGTGGCACTAAAAATTTAACCCTAGAATTCAAACTTCATTCTCAAACAGTCCTATCCGTTATACATGCACAATACTCCTTTCTTAGAGCTTCTGGGTTGGCACATTGGTTAATCTGAGTTTTAAGAAGAAGTTATTTTCTTGTACATGGAATGAGTATTTTGTTGCATAGAAAATACTTTCGTATCAACAGGACTGAATTCATTCATGCTTCCACCGGGGACTCTCCAGAACCACAACCATCCATCTATTCTTTACATTTCTTTAACATTGCCCAATCTTTTTCGTCACATTTTACACCAATAATGGTTAGGAATTTCCCAGAAGACTTCTGGCCCACTGCCTTATATATAGACATCAGGATTATGTCACTAGATAATTTTCGAAAGATAGCCCTCACATTGCCAATATGTTCACAATCCAAGTGCAGTGCTACTCAAATTTGCTTGATTGTAAGATACAGATTCCCAGGCCTCTCCCTGGGGACTCTGACTCAGTAAGTCTGAGGTACACTTGGGAATATGTATTTTAAACAAGCAGTCCAGTGACTCTTATGATCGAGTTAAGAAAACACAGGCCCTCTAAACAAAGTGGGTTTTAGCTAGGAACAAGGATATGATTCCAATCAGACACAGCAGAAGTCACAACGCAAAAAAAGCTACTGGAGATTTTAATAGCTAGGGAGAGAACCATTTGTGAGTTGTGGGATGCCCTCACCAGGTAATTGGGCACCTAGGGTCATCGCAGCCACCTGGAAGCTTCTGATAGAGAAAGCACTGGGGAATCTTTTATTAACATATTTAATGTGCTTGACTAAGGGGAAAAAGTAGAGGAGGCCTTGTTAGCAACTCTTCCCTGTGTATGCCGGGCTAAGAAACAATGTTTTCTTTCTCAGGAAAGGTTTAGTTAACCCTTGATTGTCTTTCTCTGGGGAGAAATCACTGGGCATAATCAAGCCTAGACAGAAGTCTTCCTGAAAGAGCTGGGGGTCCCTGGGGCCCTGCGGGCAATGCCTGGGAGGTGTACACAGAGAGCCACGTCGACCTTTATCATGGAACACAGTATGGCTTCTATGAGAGAGCAGTGTGCCCTGTTATGTCCCCGGCTGCCCTCCTCCTTTCCTGGGTCAGCTTGAGAACCCCTGGGGACCCCAGAATATTGACCCACCCAATGAGGGGTCCCGCCTCCCCTTCCTCATGGTTGAGGAATGAGTGCGGCTCTTTCCCAGCTGAGGGTTGACTAAGATAAAGAGATGCAGAACCTTAGTAGGAAGCTGAAATTGGAACCATGCATCTCAAAGAGCCAAGTGGAAACTCTGATCTGCAGGTTTTTCAGGCCACTTCTGTCAATCTGCACTCAGACCAACATTACACCTGCACACAAACCACAGTAGGTGAGATTTCAAGTTGGCCACCCCATGGGGAATTTTTTGTTTGGTGGCAACAAACAGCTAAGTGAAAATGCAACAATCTCTTCTCTTCTGTAGATAAATCACGCTGCATCGTGGCATCTTTTTGTTTGCTATCTGTGAAAGAATCTGAGGGTGGCTTTTTTTTTTTTGCTTTTTTCATAAATAAATATTTTAACTGGAAATTTCCAAGCATATGACAGGCCTAGAATGTGAACTTGAATGTACTGTAATAGAAATCATCAGTTGCCATGGCGACGTGTTCCAAGAGCAGATTGCAGGGAGTCACATGGGCAGAGAGTGCTCAGTAATACTAACACATCAGAGAGCGAGGCCACTTAACCTCAATCGCTTCCAGCTATTGTGCAGAATGCAATTGAATTTATTCCTAATTTCTGCCAGTGCTAAGGAACAAAATTTCCCTGCAGATTTTAATCTTACTCAGGCAGCCCCAGACAGTGCCCAGACACTGTTCAGCACCAATATTCAGTCCAGTTACTCGCCCACTTTACAGCTCTATTTTCTTATTCTTATTTTTAATAATAGCTTCCCTCCCCCTGCTGGGTCCTGCACGTCCCCCTGCCCTGGGGAGAACTCCCCTCCTCCTTTCCAAATGGCTGCACGGTTTCTCTGACTCCATTCTGCTAATACAAGGAACACAGCTTTCGTAATAATAGGGGTAAAAAAAATGACAGGGCTCCACTCTCAGCAATAGTTTTCTTTTTTCCCCACCCCAAACCTGTTCTGAAATATAATTCCCGCCAGCTTTGGGTTGTACCTTGGAATGCCACAATGAACAGCCCCAGCATAAGAAGGCAAACCAGTGGATCAGTGAATAATGGAATCAAAGTGTGTATTTTCAGTCCCGGTGACAGTCACCTGCAGCCTCCACACATACACCCCCAGCCAGGAGAGCCACACAGATTAGCAGGAGGTACAGCCGCCGATCACAGAGCACTCGTTTCGAGAGCTTATCCGCTCTTATGAAGGCTGATAAATCAGAGACTCTCACGTGGACAGTCTCAAGTTAGCAGCGTCATCCATCTCCCCTGCCCCTTTTAAGCTATTTGTCATATTCACTTCAAATATATCAGAGATGCCAAATGAGCCTTTGTTTTCTGTACCCTTGCTCTTCCCAGGGTGAGTGGCTGTGTTGTTGTAGGGGCTAAGGAGCCTGCTTCCAGGGCCCAGCCCTTGCTTTCCAACCCAGGGTCACCTCTCCCTGCATTCAGGCGTTGTCAGCAGCCTGCCTGTGTTCCGAGGCAGGAGGCAGCATTCTCCAGGCTGACGGTCTTCGTGTGGCCCTAGCCCTCTGATGACCTTCCCTCTTTAGGAATGTCTCTTTTATTTAATTTAGTTTTTAAAATAAATTTATTTTTTTTAATTTATTTTATTTTTGGCTGAGTTGGGTCTTCGTTGCCGCGCACAGGCTTTCTCTAGTTGCGGCGAGCGGGGGCTACTCTTCGATGCGGTGAGCGGGCTTCTCATTGTGGTGGCTTCTCTTGTTGTGGAGCACGGGCTCTAGGCATATGGGCTTCAGTAGTTGTGGCACATGGGCTTCAGTAGTTGTGGCTTGAGGGCTCTAGAGCGCAGGCTCAGTAGTTGTAGTGCACGGGCTTAGTTGCTCAGGGGCGCATGGGATCTTCCCGGACCAGGGCTCGAACCCATGTTCCCTGCATTGGCAGGCGGATTCTTAACCACTGCACCACCAGGGAAGCCTGGGAATGTCTCTTTTAAAAAGACAGAAAGCCTGCTTTATGGGCTTCCCTGGTGGCGCAGTGGTTGAGAATCTGCCTGCCAATGCAGGGGACACGGGTTCGAGCCCTGGTCCGGGAAGATCCCACATGCCGCGGAGCAACTAGGCCCGTGAGCCACAACTACTGAGCCTGCGCGTCTGGAGCCTGTGCTCCGCAACAAGAGAGGCCGCGACAGTGAGAGGCCCGTGCACAGCAATGAAGCGTGGCCCCCGCTCGCTGCAGCTAGAGAAAGCCCACGCACAGAAACGAAGACCCAACACAGTCAAAAATAAATAAATAAATAAATAAATAAAATTAAAAAAAAAAAAAGACAGAAAGCCTGCTTTAATAGCCAAATGAAGACAAGGCAGAGCCCAGCTCTGAGAGAATCCACATCAAAGGTCAAGCAACAGGAAACTTAAAAATATAGGGAGATTATTGGAAAGATCTTTTGAGAGATAAAAAGGGTAGTTTCTGCAGTAGCTCCCTTTAGAGGGTAGGTCCCTCTAATAAGGGCGGAAATGTAGTCACAAATCACTTACTCAGCTCGTACGAAGCCACTGTTCTAACGCTGCGCTGGGATAGGAAACATGGAGAGAAACTGAGAAGAGAGACAATGGCAGTGTGGAATTCGGATGAGCTGCTGGTAGTCGCTGCTGACTCTACGCAGAGGGCTTGGTGACGAGATGTACCCATGGAGGCTGCGAGAGGAAAGAAGCCAGAGAGGAAATGAAGAGAAGCATTGTAATGAATTTTATAGAAGTAGTGTGACATTTGGATCTGGAGAGAGAAAACCGCATGCCAAGCTATTGGCAGCACACATGGCTCTGTGCCTGCCCTACTGCACTGAAGTCTCCGGAAGGCCTTTGCCAGACAGCCTCGCCCCACACCTGCACGTCCAGAGGGCTGGGTAGCAGGGTGTCCTCAGGTAGAGCCAGCCCTCCAGCCTCTATCAGGGACTTTAAACAAGATCAAGCTACTTCTAACTAGGAAGGGGTAGCACTGTCCTTGTAACTGGCAAAATGTTCAGTTATCCATAACACTGAACATGTTTTGTAACCAAAATTGGTTTGATTTATACTGAAGCATCATGTCTACACTTACTAGTTAAAAATGCTTGCTGATCCTCTTGTTAGAGCTGTTCACGCAATCAGAGCCTTGGAAGATTCCAGGAAGATGTCTAATCTGTATCTAAGCAATGTCCCTTTAGGCAGAGTGGCCTCCTGGAAACTTTAAGCATACAGAGGTACGTGGCTGGGGACCACTGAACCTCATGGCCTTTGACGAAAGAAAGATGACAAGAGAATGTTCAGAAAAAACCTGAGTGTTTATCCCTGATGAATTTCATTAAAGGGAAACGCAATCTGTGCTATTATGCTAATACCTGCAATAGCAATTTTATTATGTTCATTAATCTATAGTCAAGGAATAACATTATTACAGTTCTTACAGCTTTTCAAAGTACTTTCATAACTATTGCCTTATTTGAACTGCACGGCAACCTTATGATGTAGGTGGGGCACATTTTTCAGGTGAGAGATTAAGATCTACAAAAGTTGGGGCTGGAACAAAATCACGCAGAGCAAGGACAAGATCTAGATCTTAGGACACTTGATGCAGTGTTCTTTCCACCACCCATGGTGTGCTGGCCAGGCAGAGAGCCAGAGTGCCTGCCCTTTCTGAGCCAAAGGGGAGCCTCCCTGCACAATTTGCTATAGTCCTATGTGCAGAAAGAACTGGCCCATGGGCGAATGGGAGGGGTTGGTGCCTTAGCAAAGGGCAACCATCTGTGGGTTGAGCATGAGGGGCCAGTGCCTCTGCACAAGTTTGGTGTGGATTCTGCTCATTAGGGTTTTGCAGATTGAATGGAGACAACCCAACCCAATCCAATCTTCTCTTTTGGAAAGCGTGAATCCTGGTGGAAAATGAGGAGGCAGGTCTAGTTCTTCTTGCAAGAAGCCTGCTGTACAAATTTGCCTAAGAAGCAGCAGGACTCAGAGTGAAGATGGCATCTGAGGTTTTGATGTAGCTATATTGACTCTGCCAAAATACAAACCACTGTACCTTCAGCTACTGAGTAATGAAAGAAACAGACCCTTCCTGTGCCTCACTCCATCCACACCCTCTCCCCTACCAGTCCTTGGTGGTACAGGGATAGGGTCAGGGATGTCTGGTAGATACATTACCTAGCAACAAAAAACCAGAGTTTGAACACTAGCTGTTGGAATGAGGCTTCATGGAAATGGCCCCATGAAAACATCCAGCTTGATGACTATGGCTGATGCAAAAAAAGTCCCTGTGCTGCTTCAAGTTTCTAGGGATCCTTGCACTGAATGTCTATTGCAGAAAGTACCCTGAATGTGGCCAGATATTATTCAGATATATCAATCTAATTTTTCTTTTTTTCTTTTCCTTTTCTTCCTGAAAGCAAGTAGTTTGGTCACTGCCTCCAGGGAGGCACGTTGCAAGCAGAGCAAAGGTCTTTCTGACTTCCACAGTACTAAAGCTGAAGTTCTTAGGATAATGGTTCCCATGGGGGTATCAATCACCAGACCTAAAAGGTGGTGTTGGAAATGTATGCCCCTCCTGAGTTTTACTGGTAGTTCAAATGAATGGGAGGTATCATTGGCATTTTGTTCTCTAAGGAGCTGGGGATGATAAACATCTAACAATGAACAGGCAGGACCTGTCTTCACCAAATGTCTGTGGTGTTTTGAAGAAACAGGAAGGCAAAAGGATGAGGTCCTAAAAGAGTGAAAGTTGGGAAGAGTGAAAGGGGAGGAGCGGGAAGGGGAAGAGGAGGAGTAGAGAAAGGTCTGGGAGTCCTGACTGCAGAAGGGACTTGTCCCCTGAGACGTGACAATATGTCTACGTGAGGGGCAAGACCTCAGAGTGATGTGCATGTACGGTGCATCCAGACTAGGGTTTCTCAGCCTTGAACACAGTTGACATTTCGGGCCAGGTAATTCTTTGCTGTGGGACTATCCTGTGCGTTGTAAGATGTTCAGCAGCATTCTTTACCTCTCCCCACTAGAAGCCAGTAGAAACCCCACCTCAGTCACAACAACGCGAATGTCTCCAGATATTGCCAGATATCTCCCGGTGGGCAAGACTGTCCCCAGTTGAGAGCCACTGTTCTAGGCCAAGGGTTGCAAACTCAGTTGCTATAGGAACCAGGTGACAACAGCAACAACAACAACCGAAGTAGCAGTAGTAACAATTAACTCTTCTATGGTGCTTACTAGGTGCCAGACACCATTCTACACACTTTATAAATTTTAATTCATTTAATCCTCACTATTACCCCATGAAGTAGGTACAAACTCATCTTACATATGAGGAAACTGAGGCACAGCGAGACTAAGAAACTCGTCAAAGGTCACACACTGGTAAGTAGCAGAGCCAGCATTTGAGCTCAGGCCCTGTGTTCCCAGAGCCCCAGCATTTCTCTGCTATAAGGCCTGACCACGGCACCGTGACCCTTGATTGAAGTCAATTCATTTGCCTCGCCTATCAACTCAGGGAGAGAACATTCATTTTTTAAGGATTAAGGAGTCTTACAGTCTCCTGTGACACAAATGCTTCTATATTTGACAAGCATTGCTCAAATGAGAAGACTTACTAAATTGACAAAAACAGGTGAGCATTTTATTTTATTTTATTTTAAGTGAGCATTTTAAAGCACACAGTGTTAGGTGTGTCTTGGCTTCAGTGATGTGTGGGACCTTCCTCTGAGCTACACCCTCTTGTATTCAGGCAGCACAGGGTTTTAGTTTCAGTGGAATACCTATAAAAATAGGGTGAACATCCAGAATTGACCATACCCAGCACTCTTTTCCCACCTCCTCTGTATTGGGGAGGCGAGGAACTATCCACTTAGTGTTGGGCTCTGCTGGAAGGGGACAGCTCATGTCTTAGTTGCGCATTCTTGATCAGGCCTTGGGGGACGGGAGGCTGCCTGGCGAAGAGGGGAGTGGCCTATGGGCCCCAATTCTGCACGCCGCCGGCGACTTACATGGAGGTGGTCCTTGGTGGTGTCTCTGGGTGCTTTAGCTGCGTTACGATCCTCTGGACGACTGTCCACTCATTGCTCCTCCACTTGCTGTTTCACAGACTGAAGAACTCCTTGTCCCCACCCCACCTGTGCGACAGACTCACAGAGCCCCCCGGACTGTCAAGGAATCCTTATTTGTGAGTACGTCTTTGCTTTTCCAGCTCTTTCCCCAGCAGTGCTTCAACGCTGACCTGGAAGTGTCTGATGGGAAATCTAACATTTGGCTCCAAGTCCTCAGTTCTCAAAATGTCCTCAGTTCTCAGGCTTTCCCTTGCGAGGGTGATGAGACGCTAATTTGAGTTCATAATTTTATGCTGAACAATTACCCTTAGAACAAGGCATTTGGATTTAAATTTAAATTGGAGTCTGAGAGGTGTAAAAGTCAAAAGAACTATGTCCACATTTTCATTATAGATACTCCTCATTCCCAACAGTTGTTAGAAAGATCTTCAACACTTCCCACATTACATCTGGTTTTTAATTCAGTTAGAATCATGTATGCCTCCTCTGTATATCATAGTTAGAAACAAACAGCGATTTTCAGAGTAATTCTCCCTGATGTGACAGTGAACACTTTTCCAGAATACAGAAGGGACTGGCTCTAAAACAAGTAATAATAAAGAATTCAAGCAAAGCTGTCAATACCAATCCTTAACATTGCAGTTGGTCCAGGGCTTGTCCTGCGTTTCCAGCTTATATTCAACTACAACATTTACCTTTCCCTCTGGGCCCATTTCCATCCCAGAAAAGGACTAATATTTATTAATTATCAACTATATGGATAAACACCCTTCTTTATATATATTATCTCAATTCATTAAAAAATACTTTCAAAGTTCATTATTTAGGTCAGCTATAATTTAGAAGACTAGATATATTGACAGACCACTAACTTTATAAGGTAGGTGCTGGCTAAGCGGCAAAGTACTCTGGTTGTTTGGAGGGACTGAACACCCAAGGATGGGGTGCTCGTGAAGGCTTTCACAGAGGCCGCTTCTTCCAGGAAGTTCTCCCAGATCATTCTCCTCATTTCCCTTCACCAAAGTGAAGTCAACTGTCTCATCCTCAAATGTTCACATCACTTCATTTTACCTGTTGCCCTGTACTGGAGTTATTTATTCATGTCTTATCTCCCTATTAGAAAGAAGTTGCTTTAGAGAAGATTGTCTCTTTCACTTATCTCCCTATGGACACCCTGATTAGCATGGTGTGTTGTAAGTTGAATAGATACCCTTGAATGAATGAATGAATGAATGAATGAGTGAATGAATTGATTTGGGATTTGAGCTGGATCTTGAAGGACAGACAGGCAGGTTTAGACATTTTTTTAAGTAATAAATCTGTCACTATAAACCATTTTGACTAGCATCCTTCTGGAGTCCTTACTGATGTTTTTCCCTAACTATGCATGTTTCCTCCCCTAGGTCCCACCCTGACACTCATTAGAATTGTTTACTAGTAGCATGGTCTTTAGTGACATTGAGGCTTTATTGGAATGGGGAGCTGGCACTTTGTTGCAGCGATCCCATTACTTCCCCGTAGGAGGCTGTCACTCCCCCAAAGTGCACCACCTCTGGTGTCAATCTCTCACCCCTGTGTTCTGCTCCCGACTGCTGGGACCACGTAGGCGTGCTGCATGTCGCCTGCTCCTCCGGCTCTTCACAATTGCCTTCCTTTGTTTCCAAATCCTAAGCAAATTGCTCAGTTGACAATCAAAGCCTGCTAACATCAAACAGCTGCTATAGACAGGTGTGTTCTACAGTTACCTGCTGTTTGCTTTCCTCAGCAAGGACTGATATGACAAACAAAACCAGGAGCTGGGTGCCAGCTTCCTGCTGGCATTTTTCAGACTTGGAAATTCACCCTAAAAATAGCCTCCCTCAGTCTTCATCAGTGTGTGCCTGGGTGGGATGCTGTACAAACCCCACTGGCTCCAGCAGTTCTTTGAAAAAGCTAGAAATCACAGTGGCTGCATCCAAGGAAAGAGGTTGGATAGTTCTAGAACTCTTGATTTTTAAAGGACTCCCAGTCGCTTTAAAATATTTTCTGGATTTTTCTTTTCTGTTAATGTGATTATATGAGTGTTGTCTCCTGCTTGCTGCTTTTAGCAGTCTTCCCAAAGATCTCAGTTTCTGACCTTTGAAAGTTGTTCTAACCAGCCTGGAGTATGACTGGCCCTCCAGCCTCCCATCACTGGGGGGTATGAGGCTATGGCAAGTTGGAGGCAGAATGGATTCCCACTTCTTCCAACATTCCTTCCTGTGCTTTGGAGCCTGGAAAGCTAGCAACCATTATTTTCCATACTCTCTTTTATTTACCAGGTGCTTTTGCACCCAGGGTTCTGAATGTGATCTAAGTTCTGCCAGTTAGATGACCCTGCATGAAACACGGAAGGTGGCATGGGGTGGAGCCCATGTTTTCTGGGGCCACTGTTTCTCTCGCGGCACCACTGTGACTGTGTCCGGGTTTTTGATGGTGGCCACCTCCTCACTGTACTGCTTCCCAGTCACGGTGGCTTCCTGATCACAAACCAGACAGCAGTTTCTTCCATTGTCTGGAGCTCAGAGTCACTCTTGAAAGCTCCACCCAGTGTCTGTGTCTTTAGCTTCTCCGGTAATTTTGTAATACGCTGCTTTAACTTGCTAGAGTGAATTCTCTTCTCTATGACTGACCCTCAATCAAAACAGAGGGCAAATGGAGTAGACATGCATCCCCCACTGCTTGGCAGGGTGCATAGAGGTAATCAGCCAGCCGGCAGGGGTCCCGCACAGAGCCTCAGGCTGGAGGCTGGGAGAGAGGAGGACCACTGTTCCACCAGGGAAGAAGCTGTCTGCCTCTGGGCCTCTGCTCAGGCCCTTCCTCCAGCTCAGGATAGTCTTTCTTCCACCTCCACGCTCCTTCTGCTCTGAGAGCCACTCCTTTTCTTGAGCTGGAAGTCGTTCTTGCTCCTCTGAACTCCATGAACACTCAGCACACTTCTCCAACGAAACGATCACTTTCTACTAGTATTATCGTTACTTACGTACAGTTCTTATCTCCTGAACCAAATTGTTAGTCCTTTAAGAGCAGGAGAAGAGTCTGAATCGTTTTGGCCGATCCTGAGAGTCCCAACACCTGGGAGCACGCTGTACGTATAGACACATGATAACATTCAGGACAGGAGGGAAAGAACAGAGGAGAGGATGCATGCGTAGTTATGCTCCCTGGCTGGCATCTGATTTACGATTTTTTCGTCGTTTGTCTTCACATGGGTTTTGGGGCCTTTCATAGACGTCATGCCAGATTAAATGATGGTATCAGAGCTGTAAGGCTGCCCAACCACTTTCTGTGATGATGGAAATGTTCTAGATCTGTACTGTCCAGTGTGATAGCCCCTAGCATAGGTGACTTTTGAGCACTTGAAACGTGGCTAGTGTGGCTGAAGAACTGATTTAAAACTTTGTTTAATTTTAATTAACTTTAAGGAGCCATAGTGGCTAGTGGCTGCCGTATTAGAGAGTGCAACATCAGGGTACACATACTCTTCTGACTGGCACACGGGCCAGTCTGTATTTACTATTCATTCTGTCACCGCAGGCCAGAACACTGTGGATGTCATTCTGGTATTTATGGGCTGGGAGTTTGCCTTTCTGGCCAAGGACCAGGCCTTAAAGCTTAGGAGAAAGACAGAGTAGTGGAAGCTTCATCAGGAGACCTTACAAACAGGGCACCAGCTTTCAAATACTCTTTTTCGTAATTTAAAAAAGCGATCTGACTCTTTAGAAGCAAATGATGCTTTCTACCTCTTGCCCCATTGAAGTGCAGGGCTGTGGAAGCGCAGAGGCAGAAAGTCACTAGAAGAACTGTTTGGCTATGTGCTGAGTGGATTTCCTCCCACGGATCGGCACTGAATGGATGACTCCTATTGGAAGGGATAATCACTTTCTCATCAAGACATTTTTTTCCCTTTCTGTGGCATCTTCTATAGCAACCACAAGGGTATGTCAAACTGCAGCTGGATGTCAAGGATGAAAATAACCTCCTGTGGGCATCCTGGATTGCTGTGGGTATACTGACCCCAGCACATCCTAGTCTTGGCCACTTTGCTGGCTCTTGCCACATACACGAGAGGGTATGATGCGAGGACAGGACTGGGATCAATGATGCAGATGCAGAGCACAGTGCCTACGCTCAGTACACATATGTGGCCATCTGGCTGCGGAGTGCCTTCCTTTCATGAAGTTCTAAGAATGTCCGTGCAGGGACCTTTCACTTATAGTGATCTCTTGCACAGAAGTCTTAGAGATCAGGGTTTCAGATCCTACGAGAAGACAGTTCTTGGAGTAGACATTTCTTCAGTGAACTTGCCAGAGGAGGACGTAATCACCAACCACACTCACACTTGGTTTCACTCTGCTAAGTGCTCATGTTCTTACCTAAAAATCAGGGTTTTCTCTTTCTGAACTCTCTCACAGGTATTATTTCTTTTTCCTGCTGGGCACACAGATTTACACACAGACACACTCGTACATCCATGGTCACAGTTTAGGGGCACTAGGGGAATCATCGAAATACTGGCTTGATTCTGGCTGATCTGCAAACAATTTTGGGTGCGCTGCTGGGAAGATAAGCACACCTGCTTGGCCCAGGGAGGGAAGTGAATCTGGAATTTTGAATGTAAAGCCCAAGGCCTTCCCCATCATGGCAAATGGCTTCACCAAAGGAGGTGCTGCATACTCGGTGAGGTTTCTTCTCTCTGTCTCCTGCTCACCCTGCTCCTCTCTCCTTACCCACTGCCATGCACCCTCCCTTGCTGAGCACAGTCTTATAAGCCCAAATGCAATTCCACCCTCGAAAGCAGCAGCTTCTGTGTGGTTCGCCTGGAGGGAAGGGAGGATGGAGAGGATGGCAACCTCTCTACTTCTTCTCCTTCTTCAACCTCTTCCTCCTGTTTCTCTTATAACTCTAGTTTCTTCCTCATCTTAAACCTCCATCTCCCTCCAATTCTTCCCGACTGACTGACCACATTAGACAGTGTTCTCACCCAGGGCACATCTGACTTTAATCAGGAAGTTGATAATGTGCTGTGATGAGGGTCTCGCACATCTCCTCTTAGAGTAAACCTAAAGAATTAATGTTTTATTACGGAAAATATAAAATATATACAAATGTCAGAGAAGAGTATAATGAATCACCCACTTCAACAACGATCAAGGGTTTGCCATTCTTGTTTCATCCATTCCCAATCCACTTTTTTTGCTTGAGTTTTTAATCTTTAAAATATTCATTTATTTATTTAATTGAAATATATTTGACGTAAAATATTATGTTAGTTTTAGGTGAACTACATAGTGATTCAACATTTACATACGTTAGTAAATGACTGATCACCACGATAAGTCTAGTAACCATCTGTTCCCATTCAAAGTTGTTACAATATTATTGAGCATATTCCTTATGCTGTACATTACATCCTGGTCGTTTATTTATTTTATAATCGGAGGTTTATACCTCTTAATCCCCTTCACATATTTGCCGAACCCCCAAACACCCTCCCCTCTGGCAACCACCCGTTTGTTCTTTGTATCTGTAAGTCTGTTTTTGTTTTGTTTTGATTTTTAGATTCCACATATAAGTCAGATCATACAGTATTTGTCTTTCTCTGTCTGATTTATTTCACTTAGATGATACCCTCTAGGTCGATCCATGTTGTCGTAAATGGCAAGATTTCATTTTTTAAAATGGCTGAGTAATATTCCATTGAATGTATACACCACATCTTCTTTATCCATTCATCAATCGATGGATACTTAGGTTGATCCCATATCTTGGCTCTTGTAAATAATGTTGCAAGGAACATTAGTGTGCATATATCTTTTTGCATTAGCGTTTTGATTTCTTTCAGTAAGTACCCAGGAGCGAAGTTGCTGGATCATATGGTAGTCCTATTTTTAATTTTGTGAGATACCTCCATACTGTTTTCCACAGTGGCTGCACCAATTTACAATCCCACCAATAGCGCATGAGGGTTCCCTTTTCTCCACATCCTCGCCAACACTTGTTATTTGTTGTCTTTTTGATAATAGCCATTCTGACAGGTGTGAGGTGGTATCTCATTGTGGTTTTGATTTTCATTTACCTGATGATTAGTGATGTTGAACATCTTTTCACAAGCCTGTTGGCCAACTGTATGTCTTCTTTGGAAAAATGTCTATTCAGGTCTTCTGTCCATTTTTTAATCGGGTGTTTGTTTTTTTGATGTTGAGTTGTATGTGTTCTTTGTGTACTTTGGGTATTAACCCCTTATCAGATGTATCATTTGCAAATATCTTCTGCCATTCAGTAGGCTGCCTTTCTGTTTGTCAATGGTTTCCTTTGCTGTGCAAAAACTTTTTAGTTTGATGCAGTCCCATTTGTTTGTTTTTCCTTTTGTTTCCCTTGCCTGAGGAGACAGATCCAAAAAATATTGCTAAGACCAAGTCAAAGAGTACACTGCCTATGTTTTCTTCTAGGAGTTTTATGATTTCAGGTCTTATGTTTAAGTCTTTGATCCATTTTGATTTTATTTTTATATATGTTTGAGAAAGTAGTCCAGTTTGATTCTTTTGCATGTAGCTCTTCCCTTTTCCCCACACTATTTATTGAAGAGACTCTTTTTTCCTCATTGTATATTCTTGCCCCCTTTGTCACAGATTAATTGACCATATAAGCATGGATTTATTTCTGGGCTCTCTATTCTGTTGCATTGATCTATGTATCTGTTTTTGTTTGAAGTTTTTTAAAAAGCAAATTTAAGTCTTCAGATCATTTCTCCTATAAATATTTTAGTAATTATCCCTAACAAATAAGAACTTAAAAAGTATCATTGTCATGTCTAACAAAATCCACGAAAATTTCTTAATGTCACCAATATTTAAATAGCAGGTACACCATTTTTTGTTTAAATACAAATTGGTACCTATCACCTTTTGAGAGGGCAATTTGGCAGTAGATTTCAAGATTTAAAATGCCTATACCCTCTGACTCTGCGTTCCACATGTAAAAATTTCTCTTAGGATGTACTACATCAACTAAACTATGCAAAGATAGCATTGTTTATGAGAGCAATAAATGAGAAAAAACCTAAATGGGCTGTTGCGCCATTTATACCAAATTCATGTAAGGATTTAAAAGAAGGTGGTAGCTCTATGTGTTGTTTTGATATGAAACTAAGACATATTATTGTGTAAAAAAGAATAGCAGGAAGGATATATAAGAAACTTCTGGGAAGGATGGGAGGGAGAGGGCAACAATAAGACAGGAGGGGAAACACTCCTTTTCACCTGGTACCTTCCTGTGCATTTTGAATTATTTTTTATCATGAAGATGTATTACTTTTATAGTTTAAAAAAGTGTATTCTCATCAGGACAAGTTTGGGGAACTCTGTTTTTATGTTTCTGGTAGTTTCTCATGTAAATATTATGGTAGCGGTTACTATTGTGCTTGCATATCCTGTTCTCCTCTCCTTCCTAGTCACCCAGGAAGATGACATTCTTCTGCGCATCTGCAGTTAGGTAGGGCCATGTGATGAGTTGTAGCCACTAAAGTATTTGTGAATGTGACATGTGTCACTTCCAGGCTAAGGTGTTTAAGAGCCCATGTGCCACCTCTGTGTTCTCTCCTTTCCTGCCACGGTCACTCTGGAAGCCTCCTGTTGAGATGGCAATGCCCTAAATTGAGGGAGCCAGATCCCTGAGGCACTGCACAGAGGACCCCCAATGTTCAGACTTTGCATGAAAAGGAAAAAAGCTTTTGTTGTATTAAGCCACTAGATTTCAGGGTTTGTTACTTCAGCTTAGTTGATCTTATACTGACTAAATCGGTAATGACAGTACAACCACTGGAGGCACATAAGAAACAGGCTTCCCCAGACTGCACTGCATGCCCTTGTAACACTGTGTGGAATGATTATAAACCTCTCCCATTTGCTAACGTTGTGATAATCATGCATTTGAGCTGCAAAAAAAAGGTAAGTACAATACTCTGAGCCTCCTTGGCATGGGAACAATTAAGCAGGAGCCATGGCAGGTCAGTCCTGCCTATCGTGCTCAACACCCCATGGCATAACATAAGCAGGAAAACTTTAGAAGTATCAGGTGCTCTGAAGGCCTCAGTCTCTTCTTTTTCCACTGCTTAGGAAGGTGGAAGCTCCAATTACAACAACCAGAGAGCCAGAAAAGATATCTCACTGCTTTGCCTCTGTTTGAATCAACTAAAAATAAGTAACTGTCCTGACTAGATAACAACTTATTGGAAGATGGGGTGGAGGGGTCTGAGGAAGTGAGCGAGAGTGACTTGGAGGGTACAGCAGAGACAGGACAAAACCAGAGAGGCACAAGAAAAAAGCACAGCTAGATCTGAGCTGAAATTCTAGCTGTGTAGCCTTAGGCACATTACTGAGTCACTGAGAGCCTCAGTTTCATTGTATGGGTGGTTGAGTGGTTGAAATGAGATAACGTATGTAACAGCCCTTATGGAGTGTCTGAGAAACAGACAGAATCAGAGGCACCTCCAGGTAGGGGGCCTCTATGACCTGTACATATTTACAACTTTTGAGGGTGAGCCAAGATGGGGGGCATCAGGATGCCCACTCATTCATGGCTGTGATACCAGCATTGCAGGAGGGCAGCTGCGTGGGGTAATATCAGTACACTGGTAGCTCACCATCAGCAACAACAATGTGATGAATGCTAAAGCTCAGCCTTTACTGTGAGCATTTATACTGGTCTAACCACTTTCTATAAAGCCTTACAACAGTCCTATGAGTGTGACTATGGCTATTTCTATCTTGTAGATGAGGAAACTGAGGTCCCAAGAGGTTAAGGGATTTGCCGAAGTCCACACAGCCTGTAGGTGGTAGAGCTGGGATTCCAACCCAGGGAGTTTGGTTTGAGAGTCACTGCTCTCAGCTCACTCAGCTGAGCACAGCAATGATGACTGTAGCTAATAGTAACAACTGAAAGCAGGCTAGGAAATATTTATCTCCCTAAAAGTTTTATAGTGAACTTCCTGTGAATCATATTTTCACCCAGATTGTATGTAATCTCAAAGTTAAAAAAAATGCAGGTAGGAAGGGGATTTTGAATCAGAAAATAAGTCATTTACATTCTATATTTTTCAGTGTTGGAAGGAGTACAGGGTGTGTCAGGTGGGCCGTCCTATGCAACATGGCTCCAATACCTGGAGTTCTGTTCTGTTTGAGAGCCACACTGGAAGGGTGGGTCAGATGGTGGTGAGGCTTAGAGGCTCAGGAAGGAAGTCTGGGCTTTTCCTTAAGTCACTGGAGGTCACTGAGGAGGGGACAGATGTGATGAAATAATGTTCTGCTACAGTCCATCTGGCACTGGTGTGCAGGGTAAAGGAGAAGCAAGAGAGACTGAGGCGGGGAGGCCAACGGGAAGGCTATTGCATGTGGGGATGAGGGCTGGGCTAGGGTTGAAGCAGAGAGAATGAAAAGAAGGAGTGTCTGGAGATGAAAGGAAAAACCAATAGGACTTGGTGATTATTGGAACCTGGGGTGGGGGAAGCAGACACAGAGGTGTTCAGCCACAGTAAGAATTAAGAGGAGAAAGAGATGATTTTAAGGGAAAGAAGATTCAGACACTGAAGTTTAGATGAGATGGGAGTATTGAGGAGCAACGGCTAATAGGTGGTAGGAGATACTGTGATGAAAGGTAGAGGGCAACTCAGGGTTATGATTTAATAGAGAAATGGGAATTGCAGCGGTGAGAATTGGGGAAGGTTATGAGAGGAGGACTGAGAACCAAGAGACAGGGAGAGGAAGGAGGACCTCCAAGGGGTGGGCGGAACAGTGAATGTCAGCATCAACAAGGGTGAGGGTGGAGACCAGCCCATAGAACCAGACAGGGAGAGCACTGGTGACATTTGAAAGTATAGCTTCAATGCTGCTGTGTTAGGCTTCTCCAGAGGAGCAGAACCAAAAGTGTGTGTGTGTTGTGTGTGTGTGTGTGTGTGCATGTGTGTATTAAAGAGATTTATTATAAGGAATTAGAGGCCAAGAAGTCCCAAGACCTGCAGTCGGCAAGCTGGAGACCGAGAAAAGCTGATGTGTAAATCCAAGCCCAAAGACCTGAGAATCAGGAGAGCTGATGGTATAAGTTCCAATTTGAAAGCCAGCAGGCTCCAGACCCAAGAAGAGCAGATGTTTCTGTATGAGTCTGAAGGCTGGAAAAGACCAAAGTCCCTGCTCAGGCAGGAGGAGTTCTCTCTTGCTCAGACTTTTTGTTTATTCAGGCCTTCAGTTGATTGGATGAGCCCCACCCACACTGGGGAGGGCAATCTGCTTTACTCAGTGTATGGATTCAAATGTTAATCTCATCTAGAAACACCCTCACATGCCTAGGATAACCAAATGTCTGGGCACTCCATGGCCCAGTCAAGCTGACATGTAAAATTAACCATCACAAGTGCCGTGAAGTCAGCTTTTTGGGAGCTAAATAACAAATGTGTGATGGGGGAAAGGAGGCAGGAAGACATAATCACCCACTTGAGAATGCTGGCAGCCAAAGGAAGGAGAAAAATCACATGCTAACCTGAAGGGGCAGCAGGGTCAACCAAGGTTTATTTACGTGATGGAGGAGACTTTTTAACTTGACTCTTTGGTAATTCACACAGACATTCATTGCCCCCAGTCACCACCCCACCCCCACTGCACTGGAAGGTTATTAAATTGAATACACAATTTTCTATTCTAAGTATACTTGACCAAAGGTAAAGTTAAGTTATTTTGCTTTTTTGGCAGGCAACTATTGGCAGAAGCAGGTGGCACAGCAATGATCTGGGGCAGAGGAAAAATTCAGCCCATGATCTAAAATGTGTTGTGGATAAAGGTGCACACAGCATACTGAAAGAATCAAAGTTAATTTTTCCATGATATTTGTGGATTTTCTTCATTGATGCAAAATGGATCTGTTTCTTAACAGCATGACGACTGCCTTAGCATTTACTTAAATACGGGGAAATACACATTTCAAGCATTAGTGTCAGATGGGTCAGAAGGAGCAAAGGAATCTGCAGTTTTGTCAGCTGGACCACGTGGTGAGTTGACAGTGGCACAGTGACATTTCCTTACACCTGTCCCCATCTAATCAATGATCTAGCAAGAGAGAGAAAGAGCAATTCTTAAAAGGAAGGAATTCAGACTCTGCAATACCTTAGAGATAAGTAGTGACAAAGTCCTTTTTGAACTTTTCTAGATGATTTTCTAGAATCCTAGTTCCATGTTTCACCTGTGCTGCCCCCCTTCCCCACCTCTGCTCTTAAATAGATCCCACATAGTCAGCTGGGCCTGGGCACTCGGGCCTGGGCACTCAGCCCTGCTGAGCCTTTTTCCTGGAAACTGAATTTCTCTCCTCTCATCACTTATCCTCTTAAAAAAGACCATGGAAATGCCTCTCAAATAGCACTTGCATCCAGAAAGTCATGTGCACAGTGTACCTGGCCAACATGCCCTTTAACTGTCATTTCTCTCTGACTCCACTGTTTCTTTACTTTATTTAACAGAGGGTCCTCTCTGGTTGAGACCTACTCATTGGTTTACATTGGTAACTCACACATCACTCTATGTTATTATCATATTACACACAGGTGCTCAATCAATGCTCTTGTTAGATTATTTGCGTATAATTAATTGTTTTTTTAAAATTTATTTTTGGCTGCGTTGGGTCTTCGTTGCTGCGTGGGTTGCAGAGAGTGGGGGATGCCCTTCGTTGCAGTGCCCGGGCTTGTCATTGCGGTGGCTTCTCTTGTCGTGGAGCATGGGCTCTAGGTGCGTGGGCTTCAGTAGTTGTGGCTTGTGGGCTCTAGAGCGCAGGCTCAGCAGTTGTGGCGCATGGGCTTAGTTGCTTGGCAGAATGTGGGATCTTCCCAGACCAGGGCTCGAACCCGTGTCCCCTGCATTGGCAGGTGGATTCTTAACCATCTACGCTACCAGGGAAACCCTGGTTATAGTGTAAAATATAATTGAAGAAAAGAGATTATAGTTAACGATACTGTATGATATACTTCAAAGTTGCTAAGAAACAAGATCTTAAATGCTCTTACCACAAAAAAGAAATGATAATTATGAGGGACTTCCCTGGTGGTCCAGTGGCTAAGACTCCACGCTCCCAATGCAGGGGGCCTGGGTTCAATCCCTGGTCAGGGAACTAGATCCCACATGCCACAACTAAGAGCCTGAATGCTGCAACTAAAAAGATCCCACATGCTGCAACTAAGATACCACGTGCCGCAACTAAGACCGGGTGCAGCCAAATAAATAAATAAATAAATACTTTAAAAAAAGAAATGATAATTATGAGACATGATGGAGGTGTTAGCTAATGCTATGGTGGTAATCATATTGCAATACATAAATGTATCAAATCACTACATTGTATATCTTAAACTTACAGAATGTTACATATCAAGTATATCTCAATAAAAAATATATACACTTGGCTCCCTGGGCTCTGCATCCTCAGATTCAACCAACTGCATTTCAAAAATTCCAGAAAGTTCCAAAAAGTAACTATGTACATAGCATTTACATTGTATTTACAACTATTTTCATAGCATTTATATTGTATTAGGTATTGTAGGTAATCTGGAGATGATTTAAAGTATGGGGGAGGATGTGCATATGTTATATGCAAATACTGCCTTATTTTATCAGGGACTTGAGCGTGGTGGATTTTGGTACCTGCAGGGGGTCCTGGAATCAGCCCCTTGCAGGTACAAAGGGATGAAAGAAGAAATATCACTATATATTATACATATGATATAATAATAATATCTAGTGATATCTCTTTTTTCAATTATATTTTTTTACACTATAATAATTATACTCATATAACATAAGAGCATTTATTGAGCACATATGTGCTCAGTATTAGGTTAAGGCCTATGGGATAACAAATAGAAGACATAATAGTGGTCTACAGTTGACTATACACAAACTGGGAAAACAAGCTCCATACACAAGCAGCAACAGTTAACTGTCCTGGCTGGGTTGGCCAGGGAGGCACATGCAGGAGACTGGGAAGCAGGAGGGGATTTCTTCCCTGCTTCAGCCTCTCTGGGAACATCACATCCTTCTGTGACTACAGTTTCTGCTGGGCTATTCTCCTAGTTCTCACTGACTCTGTCCCTTCCTTATTCCTTCTACCGTAGGGGTAGTAACAGCTTCCCGTTATTGCTAGTCTCTGGGCGACCCACCTTTCCTTGACTGTTCTTTTAATCCTGTCCCCTCCTCTCTCAGTAGCCCCTTCCTTAAATTCTCTTCATCTGTACCATTGTGTGTGTGTGTGTGTGTGTGTGTGTGTGTGAATTCTGTTTCCTGCTGAGACACTTGACTGATGCAATGAAACTTAAGAAGTTGCAGGTAAGGGGTTGCTTTGCTTCTTGGTAGAGATTCTAATGTGTCAACCAGAACAAATACTTGTTTCATGGAGGAGAATGGGGGTTAGCCTTCCCCAGCAGGAGAGGAGGAGGAGCTTTGAAAGCAGCCAGTCTATTTATAGAGAGGAAAAAGCAAGGGTTTGATGTGAACAAGTTGACTTTTGGGTATACACGAGTCTGATTTGTACAGCTAATTTTTAGATTTTAAAAAGTTAGATGAATCCTTCCTGGAAGCTTGTGCTTCCTAAAATGTCACTCGTTTGAAAAGAGAGCTACATCAAAGCCCCAGGCACCAGAATTTCTGAGAACCCAAACTTCACAGCCCTGCTGGGGGACACTGCAGATCCTCAGTTAGGAGGGGGAGTGGAGATGAGTAAGGAACCCTTCTTGCTGTAATTAGTCCTGGCATAATATTCTTTTTCAAGGTTTGTTAATTGAAATTAAACAGCTGCCACGTTTGGACAGGGACAAAAAAAGAATCCATTTTTCAGCCTTCTCTGATTTAACAATGACTGACAGGCTGTGAGGAAACCAGGGGCAATTTCACTCCCATGGCTACTGAGTCTCCCAGTGGTTGACCCAAAGCAAAACAAAGTGTTGAGGAGGTGAAATGTTTTCTACTACAGCAGGAGCAATGCTCCCCAGGAGTCCACAGGCCAAAGGACACATTAAGTTAGTCTCGTGGCCACTAAAATGATCCAGCAGCCAACTCTTCCCAGTTCCCCAAATCACCAAAATACCTACTACCATATGATGGAAGAAGCTAGAAACAATCAAAGAAGAAAGAAAAATGCCTGCCAAGTGAATCCTTTGCTAGGTAAGTCCTTTTCCAGATAGGGAGTGGTAACAAGGGGTGGTTTTATCACCCTAGGGGCCAGTTATTAGTTGAAAGATGTCGAAGGAAAAATAATTTTTGCAACGCACTTAAGGGTGTACTAGGTGTTTTCAGAGAAGTTGTCAATTCAATTCCCACAGTAACATGGTGACTCAGGTCTTATGAAACAAACTAGACTTGGAGCTAGAGGGCTTAAGTTTGTGTGTGGCTTCACCAGAAACTTCTCGTGTGATTTTAGGTCTCTGTGCCTCAGTTTCCTTACAAATAAAATGAAAATAATGCCTCATCCTCATAGGTGAGAGATAATCAACTCAAGCACATTGACTTCTTTGGATGAAAAGTTCAGTCTATGTCATGAAATAACAATTATTAATGTGAATATAAACAATGAAAGCATGTGGGCTAAAAGCCAAAGAGAATGCATAGGTGAATACTCAAATAGCAAAAACATCAACTGTAGGAACAAGGGGCAACTGAAATTTAAAAGCTTTCTCCAAGTATAGTTCTTTAGTGTGTGTGTGGGGGGGTGTTCGGTTAAATCACAATCATAAATTCTCTTTAAAAATGGCATAAGAAATGAAAATCATTCAGATCTCTGCTCAAGTGCCACATAATCAGAGAGGATTTCCCTGATTACCCTACAAAATAGCACGCTAGTCACTCATCTTCCTTAACCCTGCTTCATTTTAAATACTTGGTTTATTATCTTTCTTAATGGGAATATATGCTCCAGCAGGGAAGAGATTGTGTCTGTTTTGTTCGCTGCTAACTCCTCCATGCTTACCACAGTTCCTGGTACATACTAGATACTCAATGGGTGTTCACTGAAAGAATTTAATGATGATATAATATAAAGCTCAGTGTCAAATATTCTTCCATTTTTTTTTTGTAGTAAAGCATATAACATAAAATTTACCATCTTAACTGTTTTTAAGTGTACAGTTCAGTGGCATTAAATAAATTCATAATGTTGGGCTACCGTCACCACCATCCATCTCCAGAGCTCTTTTCATCTTGTAAAACTGAAACTCTACACCCTTAAACAATAACTCCTCATTACCCCTCTCCCCAGCCCCTGGCAACCACCATTCTACTTTCTGTCTCTGAGATTTTGACTACTATAAGTACCTCATCTAAGTGGAATCATACAGTATTTATCTTTTTGTGACTGGCTTATTTCACTTAGCATAATGTCCTCAAGGTTCATCCATGTTGTAGCATATGTCAGAATTTTCTTCCTTTTAAAGGCTGAAGTGTTAAATATCTTGATTCTCACAAAAGTTTTTGTATCGAGGGTACCATAAGATATCTAAATACTCCATCCAATCTTCTAAAAGAATGTGCTTTATGAAAATGGTAGCAATATTGAAAGTATATCTCACTGCAAAGCAAACTCAGCAAAGAAATGTTCACTTCCTCTCATACTAAGGGTGGTATCAGAAGTTCATGTGAATATCAACTTATGTGGCTGGAGTGGACTAAAGAAGATTCAAGTATAAAGTAGAATAGGGGCTTATCTGGTGGTGCAGTGGTTGAGAATCTGCCTGCCAATGCAGGGGACACGGGTTCGAGCCCTGGTCTGGGAAGATCCCACATGCCGCGGAGCAACTAGGTCCGTGAGCCACAACTACTGAGCCTGCGCGTCTGGAGCCTGTGCTCCGCAACAAGAGAGGCCGCGATAGTGAGAGGCCCGCGCACCGTGATGAAGAGTGGTCCCCGCTTGCCACAACTAGAGAAAGCCCTTGCACAGAAACGAAGACCCAACACAGCCAAAAATAAATAAATAAATAAATTAATTAAAAAAAAAAAAGTAGAATAGTTAGGTCACAGTTAGCTGTTGCTGCTCATGATAGTCTTATTGGTAAGCAAAACATGTTCTACACAGTATCACTCAATGGTGAAGGCTTTGCCTGGCAGTGAGGAACCACTTTTACCTAGTAAACATCCTCACTCAGATCACTCACTCTAAATAGTACTCAGCTTTCCAGATCTCGGTAAATGGCATTCCATTCATCCAAGGTGATCTTAAATCCTAAAACAAGACATATAGGACTCCTGATTAAATATGGTGGATTAACTACATGTGTTTATCTCTGCTTACATCTGAGACCTTATTAAAATGATTGTACAGAAGTTTTAAAAAGATACAAACCCACTGTAATAGAACTATCATACGACCCAGCAATCCCACTACTGGGCATATACCCTGAGAAAACCATAATTCAAAAAGAATCAAGTACAACAATGTTCATTGCAGCTCTATTTACAATAGCCAGGACATGGAAGCAACCTAAGTGTCCATCGACAGATGAATGGATAAAGAAGATGTGGCACGTATATACAATGGAATATTACTCAGCCATGAAAAGAAATGAAATTGAGTTATTTGTAGTGAGGTGGATGGACCTAGAGTCTGTCATACAGAGTGAAGTAAGTCAGAAAGAGAAAAACAAATACCGTATGCTAACACATATATATGGAATCTAAAAAAAAAAAAAAGGTCTGAAGAACCTAGGGGCAGGACAGGAATAAAGATGCAGACATAGAGAATGGACTTGAGGACATGGGGAGGGGGAAGGGTAAGCTGGGACGAAGTGAGAGAGTGGCATGGACTTTTATACACTACCAAATGTAAGATGGCTAGCTAGTGGGAAGCAGCCACATAGCACAGGGAGATCAGCTCAGTGCTTTCTGACCACCTAGAGGGGTGGGATAGGGAGGGTGGGAGGGAGACACAAGAGGGAGGAGATATGGAGATATATGTATATGTATAGCTGATTTGCTTTGTTATAAAGCAGAAACTAACATCATTGTAAAGCGATTATACTCCAATAAAGATGTTAAAAAATAAAATAAAATAAAATAAAATGAAAAAAAAAAGATACAAACCCACTATAGAAAGAGAGTGAAAGGGGTGACTGAACAGATAAGAAAGTTCAATGATTTTTGGAAGTTAGAAAGCAGATGACTAAATGAGATGGCTCATTTAGCAAATAATGGAAGCCGAAGCTTAAAGTTAATTTAGAGGGTGATATGGATAAAGGGCTTGGGATTTAGGCACAGGTACTGGACAAAATCAGTGACCAGAACAGCACCTCCCACCTTCCTCCCACCTCCTAACCTCAGTGCACAGAACAGCAGCAGCAACATATCTGCCCTCCAGGCAGGAGATCAGAAGTTTATTCTCTGGATAAACTAGAGGTTCCTAGGACTAGACGTCCCCACACTAGCATTCTGTACCTGGTAACACTAAAGTAAAGCCCATTAGTTGGCATGCCTTATTCCCACCCCCAAATAAAGCCCCCCCATTTAGAATCTCACATTTAAATAGGAGTGACAGGCAAGGATGTTTGAGGAAAACCCCAAAACTGAAAGGAAGAAACAAAAATAGATAAACAGAAAGAATGAACATGGAGGAAACAGATATAATGTACAGAACAAAACCAAAAACAAACAAAAGAAACAACCTCTAGTTCATATCTTTAGAGAGATTTGAGAAGCTGTCATACAAAAGAACATTTGGAGAATAAGAAAGAGTTCTTAGAATTTAAAAATAGGATTTCTGAATTAAAAAATGTGGTGGAAGAGTTGGAATGTAACACCAAGAAAATCTCCCAGAAATTATAGCAAGAAGTAATAAAAAATATGAGAGAACAGATAAGAGATATAGGATATTTATATCTAGATGAGGTTGGCAATTAATGGCCCATAGACCAAATATAGCCCATGGCCTGTTTTTAAATGTCCCTTAAACTAAGAATGCTTTTTACATTTGCAAAAGGTTGTACATTAAACAAAAAAGAGAAATATGTGTCAGAGGCCATATATAGCTCCCAAAGCCTATAATATTTACTATCTGACCCTTTTCAAAAAACATTTGCTGACCCTTAATCTAGAAGTCCCAACATCCAACTAATAGGAATTCTAGAAAGAAAAGAGATAAGATGGAAAGAGGAACTCATCAAATAAATGATACAAAACAATTCCCCAAACTTAAAGACATGAATCTCAGGCTGAAAAGGTGCACAGAGTATCCAGACCAAGAAATGAAGATTAGGCCTTTACCAAAGAATATCACTGTGAAATTTCAGAACATCTGGGATAAAGAGAAGATCCTGAAAGTTTCCAGAGGGGATAGAAAAACAGGTCACCTACAGAGGCATGAGAGAGCAGATTTCTTAATGCTAGATGCTAGAAGAAAACGGAGCAAGGCAGCTCTAGAGGAAGGGTGTAGAAAACAGACTGTTTGTAATGTGTGTTGATTTTCATTGGTTGCTTTTGCTGAGCTGTTATTATAAGAAGGAGATGAACTCAGGAGAGAATTGGCAGGTCTATAAACAGAAACTAATGGGAATAAAAAAAAGTCCAGACATTTGCATAGTCAAAGGGTTGAAAAAGCTCACTCCTTCCAGACACCAAACAGTAGAGGATACGTGACAGAGGCCTGGTGAAACCTCTCAGGTGAACTACGACCCAGCTTGTGGCAAAGACCAGACTGAAGGTATGGCATTCCCATTGATGGTTCCAGATGGTCTCAAGCCAGTGCCTTTGAATTGATGGAGACTGGCTCGAGGGCACTGAAACAGAGATATGAGGCAGGGTTGAAAATCATATCTAGGAAATTATTGGCTCATGGGACTGAATGGGGAGCAAATAAACCAGAAGCCTATACTAGTTTTTCAGAGAACTGTACTGCTAAAGAAACCACGAGTCTGGATTAAAGGAGCTGTTAACTGCTTGAGACATAGAACACCATTAGGCTCCCTAGCATAAGCAGAAAGCAGGCCATAGCCTGTTAAATATATACAGCTTCCCAATACCCATTTCAGACGTGATCCACAGATGAAGGGATTTCTTCCTAGAGAGCAGAACTGGGTCCTTGACAGGGTAGGAGGCCTTCACAATGCCGGTGCCACAGGACTCCAGCATTTGCTAGGAATGAGTGACTGTAGTGTACCTCCTTTTCATTCCTTTTCTGACCAGGAATTTTTAATTGCAATTCTTGCCCCTGCTTCACTACAGTATATAGGGTGGGGGTGGGATGGAGAGAAGATAACTCCTTCTTTTAGTTCATTGGTTCCCATGCTAAGAAGAGTTACATCTGCCCTGATGGAGAGATCTGGACTTTGAGTCATCCCCCTTGGGGAGAGATGAGCGTGCCCTACATGTGGGGAGAAGAAAGAAACTGATACTTGGTGACCAGAAGTATAGACTGTGGGACAGACCTCTATGCTCATGAATATCCAGTTTTCTCTTTCATGGACACATAGCTTAATCTAATTACTGTGCAATCCTTGCATCTAGGTGAAACCATGTAATTGAGTTCTGGCTAACAGAGCACAAGTAGAGGCAGTGGTGTGCTGGTAACTGTTTAACAACGGGCTCCCCATAAAACAGTGTATGCATATGTGCTTGAGTTTATTATACATTTGCTGATAGAAAGGTTGTGAAGCACATTATATACAATTAACAATGTAACCATTACATTAAAATATGCAGTATTCTTCACTGTAATTTCCATATAGGCAATTGATTCTCTCAGAATGCTTTTGTTGATTTTTACCAAACTCTTGTATTGTAGCCAACTTGTGGTTACAAATTTGTTGAATGAGTATAGTTCCAACATGAATATTGGTTGATATTGTCTTTTACATTATTCAGTAAGTGAAATAATGAAGACGTATGTTATAATTTACTTGTTTATTAGTAATGTCAGCAACTTCTTTGCTGAATCAGTTAATGGTCATCAAATACTAGAAGAATATTTCCTCAATGTTTTGTGCTATTTATAGTGTAATGACTACAGATACAACATGATTTTAATTAATCTGTATTTTTAGATTTCTCTATAGATTTCTTTCTCTATAACTTTTAAAAGTCTCTAGGCAATCAACAAAACAATAAATCAAGCCCTGATTTATAGTGTTTTCCAATTTCCATGGTGTAAATACTCCCACCATCGTCTAATTTCAAACAACCAACATGATGTCATTGAACATGAAGTCAGGAAGAGAAGCACAGAAGCCACCATTCTATAATATTTCTCACTTACTGATACAAGAGGCATAAATAATCTCAGGCCTAGATAATAGAAAAATGTAGTAAAAGAGGTAGTTTGAATAATTATTACCTTTGTTTTTTATTTAATTTGTTTTTTAAAATTTAATTGTATGTTTATATAATTTAATTTTTAATAATGTCTACGTTTAACAACCAGCTTGCAAAATGCCTGGAAATTGAACCGGTGGCTGCTGCAAGCTGTAATGAGTTGGCTCCGGCGCACCCCTGAAATGAAGTATGACACTTACACATCTGACCTCTAAAATGTGCAGTGCAACCCTTCACATACCCTCCCCTCACTCACTGGCCAGCCCAGTGCAGAGGATCCACTGAAGAACTCCAAGAATGCCCTAGGGACAGCAGAGCCTGGAACCCTGACTCACTAGGGAGATGCCCAGAAATGCCATCCTACTAAAAATATCTACCTTAAACTTTGTGTGAGCAAAAGATAAATGTTTGTTGTGTCAAGTCTCTGAAATTTGAGGTTGTTTGCTATAGCAAAACCTAACATGATTGATATACTTGGCGACAAAATTTTAAACATTAAAAATAAAATGAGAGGACTTCCTTGGTGGCACAGTGGTTAAGAATCCACCTGCCAATGCAGGGGACACGGGTTCGAGCCCTGGTCCGGGAAGATCCCACATGCCACGAAGCAACTAAGCCCGTGCGCCACAACTACTGAGCCTATGCTCTAGAGCCCGCGAGCCACAACTACTGAAGTCTGCGTGCCACAATGACTGAAGCCCATGCCCCTAGATCCCGTGCTCCACAACAAGAGAAGCCACCACAATGAACAGCCCGTGCACCCCAATGAAGAGTAGCCCCCGCTCGCCGCAACTAGAGAAAGCCCACACACAGCAACGAAGACCCAACACAGCCAAAAATAAGTAAGTAAATAAATTTATAAAAAAAATAAAAAATGAGGGATTCATTTAATTATAGTATTAAAAATAACGCTAAAATATAGTGGTCAATATTAGAAACAATAGTAATGTTATGTAACATAATCAATGCCAGCCATCTCCAACATCAAATCTTAAACTATTGCTATTACCCTTGCCTGTTCATCCTGGCTTTCATCCACTAGTGATCTCTGTTCTTTCCCTGTGTAAATCCAGAACTAAAAGTATCTCAAAAACAATGCCTCTGATGTCAGAGCTTCACTTATTATTAATTTATTTGACAAGTGCTTAGGGTCAAAGACCAGAATCTTACAGTTGTAAGTAAATTGTTGCTATTGGTCAGAAAGCTTAAAAATAATCCTTCAGCTTTAAGATAATGTTTGAGAGATTCTGTTTGAACTGTAAGACCACTAGATATTAAAGTCTGCATCTGGGTACAGAATCTTATCTGAACCCATTATCCCCTAAAGTTAGAACCTGTGGTCTTTTCTCAGGGAATATTCTGACAATACTTACACTGAGCACAAGGAATCATCCGGAAAAGCACTCAAAAGATACTTAAACGGAAATTAAGAAACGTCCAGCAATAAGTCAATGGAGTCTACCAGAAAACAGACATGCCCTGAGAAACTATTTTTTTTCCCAGGCTGAAGAGTTCTTAAAATTTTAAAACATGGACATCTAACCCCAGGTTAAAGGGTTCTTTAAACTTTCAAATATAAACATCTAACTTAGAGTGTAAAACAGTCCAGAAAGTACAGTGGGTAACAGCTTTGAAGGAAACACATTTCTACAGATGCCTTATTCATTCACCAGACATTCACTAGGCATCTGCCATGTGCAAGGGATGCATAGGTGGAAGCCAAGGTGGTGAGGAAGCCTTCATGGAAGAGGTGGCACAGAATTGCTAAGTGGGGAGTGGAAAAAGGGCATGCCAGGCTAAAGAAACGGCCTGAACAAAGTGCATGACATATTTGAGAAGTGGGTAAAGTACTAGGGGGTCAAATTGTGTGAAAGACCCTAATGACACAGACATTTCGGACTATATTTTATATACCAAGAGGGAATCTCTGTAGGGTTTTTGTTTGTGTTGGAAAAGGCAGAACATTAAAGGCTAAAATGCAGAGGGAAACTGGAGGCAGAAGACCGCTGGGAGGTGAGAGACAGCACTAGTGTAGGTGAGAGACAGGGGTCTGAAACAGGACTGTGGGAAAGGAAGAGGAGAGCCAGCCATGAACATGTGGGGAGTACATCCACAGGACTTGATGGCTGACTGAATGTGCATGTGTTGGGGGGCGGTGAGAGCAGGGCTTCACTGCAGAAGACTTGCATGTCTGGAGCCTATGGGAACTGCTCAACGAGGCCACCTTTACTCAAGATGGGAAAGGTGAGGTGAGGAGACATGCATTCAGTTTTGGAAAGCTGAGCTGGAGAGGCCATTGGGCAGATCCAGGTGGAAATAGGGCACTCAGAGATACATCCTCAACTTTCCATTTTGTGGATAAGTCAATTTAACAAACATTTCTTGAGTCTTTACTACATGTCATGAGAAAAACCTTGGCCACATCGGGGTTCATGGGCTAGTTAGTCCCCGAGTAAAAGCAGCCTTCAGTTTAACTGAAATATTACCCCAAGAGCGGACTTGGTGGAGAAATTAAAGAAATACATTTAAATCTGCCAGATAAGATCTTTTACAACTGTGATACTCTATACCATGGAAAGATTGAAGAAATAGACACACTCATGTATTACTATTGGAAGTAAACTGGCATAACTATTTGTAAAGTAATTTGGAAGTACATATCAAGAGTCTTAAAAAGGATTATAGTCTTTAAATCAGTAATTCCTCAGGCAAGTCCAAAGGAAATAATCCCTAATGTAAAAAAGCTTTCTGTACAAAGATGTTCATCACAATAGTATGTGTGATAACAGTTTGAGAATTAGCTTAGATACCCAGTTGCAGTGGAATGGTTTGGTAAATTATGGCAAATCTGCTAGATGGAATATTAAACAGTCATTAAAAACTATGCTTGAAAGAAGTTTGTTACTTGTGTTATGTTAACTGGGAAAAAATGATATTCAGCATCATCACAGTTGCATAAAATAAAACCAAAAGCCCATGAATAGAAAAAGAACAACGTCTAGAAGGAAACACCACAGTTTTAATAGCGGCTGTTTTTCGGCACTAGAATTTGGTTTTCCTTATTTGATCCATTCTTTCGTGTTTCCCAAATTTTCTATCATAAGCATTTAATGACTATTTAATCAGAAAAATAAGTTCTAACTAGAAAATACATAATAAAGACCGATGAGGACTTAGTGGAGACTGCTTTTGAAATTGAAAGGTAGGGACTTCCCTGGTGGCGCAGTGGTTAAGAATCCGCCTGCCAATGCAGGGTACACGGGTTCGAGCCCTGGGCGATCCCACACGCCGCGGAGCACCTAAGCCCGTGCGCCACATCTACTGAGCCTGCACTCTAGAGCCTGAGAGTCACAACTACTGAGCCGCATGCCACAGCTACTGAAGCCCACGCGCCTAGAGCCCTTGCAACAAGAGAAGCCACCGCAATGAGAAGTCTGCGCACGGCAATGAAGAATAGCCACCGCCCACCGCAACTAGAGAAAATCCACACACAGCAATGAAGACCCAACGCAGCCAAAAATAAATAAATAAATAACTTAATTAAAAAAAAAAAAAAGAAATTGAAAGGTAGTAGAGAGGGCTCAGAGATAGTACTCAGGCACTTTGCTCTGGGTCTTGCAGGATGCGGAGGTGGATCTGGTGCCACAAGCTCTGCAGAGACATTTGGAAGGCCATGTTCTCTGAACAAATGGCCAGATGCTAATAAGACACCCCTTGATTTGTTTCTTCTACTGGTATTTTCCCCTATCCACTTTCTGCTTTAGGAAAGGTTAGATCACCTCTGGACATCCTCACTAAGGGCCACTGATGGTTCTCCAGAACTCACAGTTTCCTGGGGATTGTGTCTTTTCTCCGTTTCCTGCAGTGGCTCCTCAGACTCAGGCAGCCCAGAGCAGGTGGGGGAGGGGAGCAGGAAGCAGGAGATTGCTCTGAGACACACCATAAGCCCATAAAGTCTGAAAGGTTAAGCAAAGACTGAGGCATGAAGAGTGAAAATTCTCCGTTCAACACTAATCTCCCCCCTCCCTCTACTCCTCTTAAAATGGAAAGAAGGGGTTCAAGATGACATTAGGCACTTTAAAATATGCAAAATTAGGAGCTGGTGCAGACCTCATTAACACCCGCCTCCAACATCATTAAGATGTTTCCAAGAAAATTAATTGAGAGACTCATTAAAAATAAATTAAGAAAAATGTGTTGCAGAGCGCCTGCCCTCAGCTCATAAATCACAGCTCAGAGCTCCGGCCCGCTGCTCCGGCAATTAACTCCAACCTATTTGTTTTATCCTGACTGCGAAAATTAGAAAGCAGACGTGGAGATTAGATTAGGGATGTCTGTCAAGCGGAACTTGAAGTGAATATTTTAGGATACAAAATGGAAACCAGGAAAACAAAGAAAGCAGAGATTTCATTCTGAGGAGCTTGTCTTTGAAAAGTGACAGGCAGATGAAGGGTGTTGGAGGGAGAGCATGGGGAAGGAATACATACACTTGTTGGGAGGCAGGAAGGGCAAGGGAGAAAAAAGAACAGACGTTTGAACTATTCTGACCAGGAATAGCACAATGCATTTGCATTATAAATATAAACTGATCCATGTCTCGGTAAAGATGGCATTGAGACGTAAAATAGACGATCCTGATGATACTTGCATACATCATATTTTAATGTTTAGACATATGGCCATTTGGCCTAATCACTCAAAACAGCTATTGGTCTCCTGCAATTTGTTATGCATCAGTGATGACTACATGCTCCGCTATGTGATGTGAAATATGTCAATCCCTTCCGTGTATCTCTTATGCAACAACACAACCAAAGATTACTGAGTAGCAGCTGGCACTTTGCTGACCTCATTCATGTATGTGATTTCATTTAACTTTCATATCTCCAAAGAAGAAAACCATTTTACAAGACGTAGAAACTGAGGCTTAAAGTTCTATGTGTGGGAGTTACTTGGTCAGGAAATGGCAGAGTTGGGATTGTAACCCTGGTGTTTTAAATCTAAGACCCATGCAGCCCTCAGTGACACAGCTTCTTTTTATCCAAAAGTACATATTGGGTCACTGTATTTTTCAACTCTCAAATTAGAAAGGCTTTTTGTTCTTCCCTTCCTTCCTCCTTTATCTTCTCCTTCCACAAATATTTATTGCACACCCACAATACGCCAGGCACGGTACCAGGTCTTGGGGGATATAATGGTGGCATTGTTGAATTTAGAAAGACAAGCACTGAATAAGTCACTGCAAATGTGAAGGATGCTATAAAGGATATACTGAGACCACTGCAAAGGGAAGCAGAGACTGTCCATCATTTGGGTCATTTATTGAATGCCTACCACGTACCAGCACTGAGGGCCCAGGTGTTGGACTGCTGGCTCTCCCATTTACTAGCTATGAGACCTTGGGTAAGTTCTTTAACCTCTCAGTTTCCACATCTGTAGAATGGGTATAATACTAATACTTACCACAGAGGTTTATTTTGAGGCTGAAATGAGAAAATCCATTAGACGCCCTTAGCAAAGTGCCTGGCTCAGAGTAAGCACTGAGTAAATGTCAGCAGTTATTATTCAGAGGTGACATTTAAGTTGGCTCTTAAAGGAGCAGTAGGAATTTAATCAGAATTCCATTTCTGGGGACAGCTGCAGCCTTATGGGTGGTATTTAAAATTATTTGGGTCTTTCAAATAAAAGAGGGAGTGAATAATCTTGAGTGGATAATAAGAGGCAGGCTAGCCTGTCATGACAGACAGCCTCATTGGGCCAGGGGTCTGCTGTTCTGGGATGCAGAATGAAGAGTGGAATACAGCAGGGCAAGGAACAGTGGCAGCTTTGCTTCTTTTCTTCCAAAGCATCTCAAAGGTACTGGGGAAAAAACTCCATGCGCAGGGGAGAAAGGTTAACATTGAGGAGGTGTGTCATGTCACAGAATTTTCACAACCCCTTCCTACCTGGCCTAGGAAACAGGATCAGTAGGTAGTGTACTGGCATCAGTAGGCTTTGGAAATTCAGTGACAGTGCAGTGAATTAGAGTTTACTTTTCATTCTGTTTTAATCTAGTTTTCAAAAGATTGAGTGTAATTCTTGACTACAGGTCTGCTGGCCCATCCTTATTTGTAAGGCTGTAATAACCCAAAAGATGCCAATATCCATGCTGATACTCAGCTGGATGTTCTGATATGGTCCCAGCAGTTGCTTGTGATTGTGTTCTTCATGGACCAATCAGTGACTGGGCTGTAAGGAGTTATTCAGTATTTTGAATATTGCCCCTGCCAACAAACAAGGCTGGACCAAGGCAAAGTTTGAAATGTATGAAACTTGAGAATAAAATACTTCCTAGTTAGTAGGAAAATTACTAGCTAACATTAGAAATTTCTTTTTTAAAGGTTTCTATCTCTACCTTAAAGCTTAGAAATTTGTTGAAGGGCAAATACCTGGGAAGGGTAACATTGTAAGCTTTTACCAAATAGGATGAATTTCACATCCTTTCCAGATGACAGAATTTGACAGTGGAAAGGAAGTAAGCATACATGGCCTGGCAGCAGTGGAGGGGTACTGCACTGAGATCTCTGAAGCTTAAAAAAAAAGGCAAAAAAAAAAAAAAAAGAAAAAGGCAAATAGCTACACTTGAGAAGTGTTGTCTTCAACTCTGTCCTCTCCTTGGCCTCATGTCCAAATTGGTGCCATGTTCTATGGATTCTGCATCCTCCATATCTCTGCATCCATCTCTCTTTTCCATCCCTCTCTGCCTGAGCTTGGCTATCTTTTGTCTGAGCTCCTGCAAAAATCTTCTACTGAGTCCCCTTCTCCTCTAGTCTCCTGCTTTACTCCACTGACAAACGTATTGTCCTATAGCATAGATACAAGCCTTTGATGGCTACAGAATAAAGTTCAAGCTTCTCAATTTGGTCACCTTGAATCTAGCCACAAGTGATCTTTTCAGGCATATCTCTCACTGCTTTCTCCTTTTCTAATTACACATTTTTGACTTTTGCGCAACCAGACCACTCACTGTTTCCCAAACACACCCTGTATATTTCCCATGCCTTTCACTCCCCCACTACCTTTGTCACACCTGTCTCAATTCACTTCTGGCTAAGACATTTTAACCTTTTATTCAATGTCCAGTCCAAATGCTCATTTCCATTAAGCTATATGACTTTGCCTCCTCCAACCTCAGAGAGAAGTAATTTACTTTTAGAGTGTGCACAGTGCCTTTCAATACTTGCTGAATGACTGAGTAAACTTTCTACAGCAATGATCTCAATGTCTTTTACTCCTCAACTGGTTGCAGTATGTGCATTGGTCTGTCACCTCACTAGATTCCAAGCTTCCTAAAGTTATGATCCATATCTTGTTTGAGTCTCCCACAGAACCTGTACGTTGCACATAGGGCTCTGTAAAAGGGCTCCTTGTTATACTTTACTTACAGTGAAATTTAAGTGCTTTGAAATATTATTTCATTTGTTCTGGGTTACTTATGCAAATAAGCATGTAATTCTGTTCTTGATAATGGAGAATTAATGGCACTTGTAGAATAATTTACTTGTGAGCCATAGTGGTGGGGCTGAGGCCAACTCCCCACTTCTGGTCCAGTGCTCTTTTATCCATCCCACTTTATCCACATATCAACATTCCTCAAACAACTAGAGCACTTCACAATAGTTACTTCTTTACCTAGAAGATAACCTACTGGAGGAGCAATGATAAACCACACACTCTTCTCCACGCACCGAGTGATGTACAGATGGAGTAAATCAGTGCTGATCATGCACAAAACACCTTGTTTTCACTTAGTCTCTGAGATCAAGCTTACCACCTTGGCTCACTCTTTCATCTCAGGACAGCAGGGAATTTAAGAAGTCGATAGCCCCTCACAAAATCCTGGAAACTCTTCGTTGGACATAATCCTCTGCACATAGCCCATAAATGCTAGATGAATAGTCACATTTCACGAAATAAGGCTGGGCTGCAGATGAACAAATTACCACATTTTGTTCCTTTACCTGAGGCTACATGTGCATGTGTGCACATGCATACACACACACACAAACACACACACACACACACACACACACACACACACACACACACACACACACACACGCAGAAGCAATCTTCAGGGGCCAAAGTGTCTCTAAGCTACCAGTAATGACTCTCTGAAATGCCCTGCCCAATTTCTTCCTGTCAGTGCTGTGTTTTCACTGAACAGGGTAATCCCCTGCAGGAGACTACAGCCTATGCTATGGAATCCATCCTCTCTGTCAAACTACATGTTTTTATGCTTTATTATCCAACTGGGCTGGTCCAGGCTTTGTGAGCACTGTCTGTGTATTCCTCTGGGAATTCTTTGTTTACAAGATTATTTTGGGCTGTGGTTATCTTGTATACTTCATAGGTATTATCTAGTATTTCCTGCAATAGTAATTAGAGCAATTAGCATGGCCAGTGGCTTTGGACTGATTTAGTCTCTTAAGCTCATATGCAGGTAGGAAAGATTTAACTGCCCTGGTTCTGTCAGGATCCAAATGATGCCTTGGTTTCCTCTGCTTAGTCAAGCATTTCTGGGGTTAATTTTCATTAAAATGACCCTGACACTAATCACAAGTGACTGTTTCTGCCCCCATTTGCAATTTTATAATAATGTCCTTTTGTTTGCTTCTCACTAAAGGATACAGAGACATTGTCGAAAGCCTCCATTTGTCCCCATTACATATCATTCTTAATTTTAATATCAGGATTGTTTCTTTAAAAGAACCTTGTCTCTCTTTTAGAATACAAAATATTTGAGGACAGGAATTGTGTTTTTCATAACCAATACAGTAGGCAGTTGAAATGATAAAACAAACAAATAAGCAAACAAATAATTCCATGTCTGAATGAACAAAATTCTAGGAATTCACAAAGAAGCATTTAGGTTTGAATCTGGCCAAAACATATCATGAGAGACCTTTTGTGAGTTCCTTAACTCCTTGATCTACATCAGCAAAAATAGGGATAATAATGCTCACATTGAAAGGTGTTAGTTGAGATGAGAAAAATGTTTGTGAGAGCACGGAGTGGTGCTCAGATGGTGAATGCATCTGAGCATATTATTATGTTACCAGATAGCCAAGACCCAGTCAAAGAACCCACCCTAAATGCCCATGGAAATGTTAACTAAAGCAAGAAGAGTTTAATATATTTCTTTTATGCCCCCATCTGATTTCACTTGTACTAAAAAAAAATATGAAATTTAGTGTTTTTAGGAACTGTATAGACTATTTAGCTTAACTTCCTCATTCCCTAGGCAAAGAAACTGAGATCCAGAGAATTTAACTTCAAGGTTATATGACTAGTAATTAGCATAGACCAATTTCCCTTACATCCTACACATATGATAGTTTGCATTGTTGTTCTGAAAGATGTGTTAAAGAACTAACTGATCCTTCCTCTTGCGTCTAGGGTGAGAATGAGTGATGACAGCAATTCACCTTGAATAAGTTTTAAAATATATATATATATAACTTTTAGCTATGCTTCCAATGATAAAAGAAACATGCTCATTCTAGACAATTTGGAAGGAAAATATAAGAACAAAAATTAAAATTACCTACAGTTCAAACACTCAGGGATAAATATTTTGAACACTTTATTATGTTTAATAAAATTGGAATGATTCTATATTTTTTTGTACTTGAGTTTTTTTATTTGACATTATTCTATAGATAATAGAATTTGGGGTAACTAAGTTTAAAGACTTTTAACTTTTTAAAGTCTTCGAAAGCATGATTTTAAAGGGTTGACTAACATTCCTCCATGTGGATTTATCATACTCAGGAAGCAGAATGGCATGCACTTATGAGTCAGACAGATTGGAATTCCATCCCCACACATTAATAGTTGGGTGATGCAAAACTAGTTACTTACCCTCATTAAGCCTCAGTTCTCACATCTGTAAAATATTGATAATATTCACCTCATGTGATTTCTATCAAGGTTAAATGGTATAGAGTATACATGCACTTAGCATTGTACCTGCACACAGTAAGCATTCAATAAATGGTAGCTATTTATTATTACTATTATTTTATCACACTCATTATTGGACATTTAGATTGTTTCTAGTTATAAATAAATACTGAGAGAGGTATCCTCTCCATAGCCACCAACGTAATCCACCTGAAATGTATATCTGCTCTGGTCACTCTCTTGCTTAAAGATTTCCCACAACTCCTCACCAAATATTTCCAAACTTCCTTTTCAGCAGTGGAACCCTTCTTTTAAATATCTTAAGTAAAACTTCCTAGGGAACTAGGGGTGGCGTTCAGAGCCTGGACCAATTCCCAGCCCCACCCCACCTCCCTGTTGAAAAAGGTCCCTGAAGCTTCTGAGGAACACCAGGGTTGCTCTGGACACACTGGGAGAACCTCTGACCTACAGAGTAAAAGTGAGGCTCCAGAACATAGTGTGTGACATCACCAAACTGTCCATTCCTGAAAGACCTTGATGTAGTTTTTTTTTTCTAACCATTTTGCTTATGTATTTGCTTCTGTCTGGGATGTCCTTACCTTCCATTTTCCAGGCTAACACGTATGATTAACTCAGCCTAAACACCACTTCCTCCAGGAAGGCTTCTCTGCCCCAGGCTGGTGAGATCCTCCTCTTCCGTATTCCCATGATACCCAGCCAAGTTCTCTATCACTGTGGGTACCACTTCCTCCTGATGCTCTGGACTGTGAGCTCCTGGGAGACAGAGACTATGTCTTATTAACAGTTGTATTCCCAGTTCTTAGCATAGTGTCTGGGACTGGTAGATACTCACTAAAATTATTTGTTATGAATAAATTTGGGGGTGCCTCTCTGATTATTTCCTTAGGATATTTTGTATAAGCAGGGTTACTGGGTGAAGAGGGATGAATATTTCCAGGCCTCCTGATGCACTTTTGGTAAGATTTATTGCAAAAAAGTGGTAAGACATTCATTTGAAACACAACTCTCTCTCCTGTGTCCGTTAGTATCTCCTATTTGTATTTGGGGGTACAGCTAAAGAAGTCAATTTGGTGCCTGATTTGATTGAGGCAGACAGAGGTACCAGCATTTGGAGTAACCAGTGCAGAGTGGGGCACTAAATATGTTGCTTTCCAATAGCCCATGTTACCAGATGGCAGGAGATTCACAATGCTAAAATATGGTGACTTTAGCCATTTTCTATCCATGTAATATCTCTAAGCCCATGTTCTCATCTGTAAATGAGTTTACTGATATCTCTTAGGGGGTCATGTGATGATTAAATTGAATCAAATGGGCTGACACATAAAATCCTAATACATACATTTGTGTGTTTTTACTAATTTTTAATGAGGAGAGCTGGCTGAGGGGGAGTTGGATAATCTGGACTACACCAGGAGATGGGTCGAGTTCCAAGTTTAGGAAGTATTTCAACTGATCTCTTTGATTAGCTTTGCCTTTCATTGAATCCCATAATGCCCATATGTAAACTATTAGGATATAACTGGTTTACCCTATTTTATCACATGGAAGATAGAAAAATCATAATTATAATCTTAAATTTTAAGGGGAAATTGAATAAATTGAAATGGTTGAAAGACATTTTAAAGTGTTACACATTTCTATGTTCTCATTCAACTCTATGGTTCTAATTACTTATAGATCCATGACTTCAAATCTGTAGCCCAGGCTTCTCTCCCGAGCTTCAGACTTGTATATCCAACTGCCTGGATGTCACGCTGGTAGACTCAGTATGCTCAAAGCCGAATCCGTCACCTCCTCTCTCCCCATATTTCTCCAAACTTGTTCTTCCTCGTATCTTCCTATCTCATTACCCTCTACATAGTTACCCCAAGCCGAAAACTGGGGAGCCATCTTCAACTTTTTCTCATTCTCAGTCTCTACATCTAATTAGACACCAAATCCTCTTGTCCTGATGCCTAAATATTTCTCATGCTCATCCTTTCTTCTCCATCACCACTGTCACTGTCCTGGATCAGCCCCTCATTATATTTCTTGCCTGGATTATTGCGGTAACCTTCCAACTGGTCTCCCTGATTCTGGTCTTGCTCTCTCCACTCCATCACTCACATCCTTTTCATGAGCATATAATCAATCTGGATGAAAAGGAGCTGTAAACGGCAATAGATATCAATGTCTTCAAATCATGTTCTTTAAAAAATATGATGTCATAGGTTAAGACATAATCAGTTAAACATAGTTCTTCTGGAGACAGGTTGACTGCTCAGCACAAGAGTCAAATGAAATATAACAATGAACGATATATCAGTTCACTTGAAATAATACTCATGGAGAACCGACATATATTGGATTGTGCAGAGATGATGTGGAGGTTGGTAACGCTGGAAGGGCATGGTGGATTAAGATGAACTTCTTCAGTGTTGCAAGGGCCACATGGTTTTTGTGAATGTGGCAGGGAAAGGATCATTTACTAAAGCCTGTTATAGCTTGATAATTCCAGGAGCCAAAGTCACAACCAACAGGAACAAATTTTCTACCCCCCAAATGATAAATACATTGTTAAAGGGACTAATAGGGGGCTTCCTCAGCTTTATGACCACAACAAACCTCCAAATACTAAGGGCTTTAAACCGTGAGCCTATAACACACCTGCTGCCTGCAAGTTAAAGAGAGAAAACTGTCTTAAGTTTAGCATGTTCAGAGAAAATGGCAATGACTACAAAATGTAATGAAGTCTGGAAATTAGAATAAAGCAAATAAGACTAGCAAACTAGCAGAAATGAGACATAGTATTTTAATGAGTGTTTCCCAAACTATCCATGGTAAAGAACAGTTTTTAAAAATATCCAAATCATCATAGACTAATACTTTTATAAAACACAATAAAATGAATACCAGAAAAATGAAATATAAAAGAAATACAAAATACCATGCCTGTTTTTTATGACTATATTACTCAGACATAAAACTACTCTGTCAAGCTGCTATAAAATTTTCTAAATGTTTATGCTTAATTTTTGTATTATTTATCTCATCATGAACCAGTAACAAACAGTTCTCTGGTACTGTTCTATGGACCATACTTTGAGTAGCACTGTTTTAAAGGATTTATTCAAGATAAATGACAGAGACTTTTCTCACAAAGATATACTCTTGGGAAGACATTAATCTGTTAATTAATGTTCATATATCTTTCTTTCAGATCTAAAACATTTTGGCTGTTTGGGTCTTGGAAAAACTTCCATCTCTGGTCAGGTCAAGTTGACATGATCTTTATGAGAAAATACCTATCAATCCAGTGAGCTTCAAGTCAACCTCTAGAAGAACAATGCCTGTGTGGATTAAAAACTCTCACCAGAAATATATAAGCTGTGACTGTAATGTTGACTGTATTGTTTAGTGATAGATTTTTCAGTCAATCAACCATTAAGAATGTCCCTCCATCCCACCCAAATCTCAATCAATTATCACGATGTCTGATTTGATAGTCACAGTGATAGAACCACTAGTTACAGGGCAGGTTTCTTTAGCCTGTACTGAACAATAAATATTCATCAAGCATGAGTTATAAGCAGGCTTCTTGTTGTCCTTATTCTAAATACAAGGGCAGCTGTCTCTCTCTGAAAAGACATGCATAGTCTGTGCTTAAACAGTAGATGGAAGGTCTCAGCTTCTCAGATCTACTATTGTTTTATTATTGTTAAAAGGGCTAAGAAATATTGATGAAGGAGGGATAGTGAAAAGAAAGGATGGGAAGAGATTTTTATTTCTTACCTTTAAAATATTGTTCACAGATAAGCTATTCTCATACTGTGGCTTGAAACCCCATTAGAAGACACATTTAATGTGACTCTCATGGGCTGTTTCTCATTACGGCCAATGGTGAAATGATGGTTACTGGTAACTTTAGAAATAAGAAAATGGATATAATGCATAAAGAGGATATGTATTAATTTATATATCAACCTGTACTTTGAGGGGACTGACATACAGAGTTTGGAGGAAAGACGACTTCAGGGAGGTAGCTTTCAAGCAGGTGAAAAACTGAAGTCCCATGGAAGTGGGAGTTCAGAATGGCAAGCACACATTCAACATGTTCTATGTATTGGGGATGCAAAGTTAATAAAATGCTGTCTTCGTTTTCACGGTCTGGTGTCAGAGGCTGACATGTATACAAATAATTACAAAATGGTAGGAGCCATGCAGAAATAGGAATCTATACAAGGTACCGATGTTGTACGGATGACAGAGTGATTAACTCTATCATGTAGAATCATGGTAAGAAAATATAAAAGGGTACAAAGCTATTTATATTGGTAAAGTGACTCCCAAAATGTTAAGGTAAATCATTACTAGAAGTTGCTAAAGGGAAACCTGAGGTCTAATTCACCTTCAATTAAGTGTGCATATAAATCTCCCACTTGTAAGGACATAGGTTAAAATACCTTCATTAGGATAATTACCCTCCACCCAAAACTATACGTACACATATCAACATCCCTATCCCTGAACCTGATACACCTAACAAAATTCTTATTCAAGTAGAACCATTTTGAGGGAGCACTGCAGGGATCCACAAAAATGCAAATAATAATGGATGAAAAGAATGAGCTCTACTTAGCTTAAACCTTCAGGGGTTTATTCCCAAGTATCTTTTTAATACTATTATAAATAAAATTTTTTCCATAGTTTCATTTTTTGGATTTTTCATTGCTAGTGTATAGCAATACAATTTATTTTTTGTATGTTGATCTTGTATCTTGTATCCTGCAATAGTTGTAATAGTTACTTTTTTTGTGGATTGCCTAGGATTTTCTATATACAAGATCATATCATCTGAAAATAGAGATAGATTTACTTTTTCCTTTCCAACCTAGATGGCTTTTCTTTTTCTTGTCTAATTGCCCTGACTAGAACCTCTAGTACAATGTTGATTAGAAATGGTGAGAGCAGACATCCCTGTCTTGTTCCTGATCTTAGGGGGAAAGCATTTAGTCTTTCACCACTAACTATGATACTAGCTTTGGGGTTTTGTAAATGCCCTTTTTCAGATTGAAGAATTTTCCTTTTGATTCTAGCTTATTGAGTGTTTTTATCATGAAATGGTGTTGGATTTTGTCAAATGCTTTTTCAGATATTTCTCTGTTTTTGAATTTAAAAATTGCATTGCTTAAGTTCGGCTTTCAGGAAGGTAGATCATCTACCTAACTGGCTCTGGATTTCGGTGTAGAGGATAAGAAACAGAATGTTACTAGTGTACCTTAGTTTCAATTTTCTACATTTGACTAGGTAATACAAGAATGACAGTGCTCAGGAAAGAACTTGCTAATTTGTAAATGAGATTGAAAAATGTAACTACTTTTCATTTCCAACCAGCAAAAGATAAAATTGAGAAATGCTTTGAGAAACAAGGTTGATTTTTTAAAAAAGACTCACATCTAAGACCTAACCAAGATCATGGCTATCTTTCTTTCTGCTGAAATCTCTGAATTGATTTGGTGGTGCCCATTCAATGTTTTCAGTTGGACATGGAGAAAAAGAAGTGATGATTGAACCATAATAACATGGCTAATCTTCTGCTGGGAAGTTGTACACATTACTTCTACCCACATTTCATTGGCAAAAGAAAGTCTTACAGTCAAGCCTAATATCAAAGACAGTCACCCATACAGATAGGTGCTGAAAATCAAATGAAAACGAGTGGTATGTATAATCATTTTGTAGAGAAGGGCAGTCAATAATTGAGAATAATAAAATCTGCCTCAGTCTGTTCTTTCAGTGACAAATATTTGCTCCCCTATTTTATATGCAAAATACTTTCACCTCTTCTTTTAAAAAGATACCCCAAAGTCTTATTCAATCACATTTCAAACTCAAAGCACTGGATGTCACATGGCTCCTCTTGATCCATTCACTTATGAACTAATAAGCCAATACTTGCACCTGACATGCCCAACATATAGTGGTGGTAGAGGGATGGGGTAACTATAATAAATACTCCCATTTAGAAAGGGAAAGTGGAAATCATGCAATAGTCACTGATTCATAGCAATTCTGAAATCCTTGTGGGGTGACATGGTAAGGGTTGCCTTAGGGGTAGGGACTGTGTTTTGATTGGGCTCTTGTTCTGTTCCCTGGGGGAGCTTCCCAGTTCATTGTTCTCCATGGCTCTGAGGGGTCCCTTTTCCCCCTTTCTCCTCCTTGGCCACATCTGAAAAGGACATTGAAAAATGTGCTTCTTAGTGTGGCTTAGCCTGCTTTCTATAGAAGACTGGGGGCTTCAATGTCATTTTTTGTCTCAAATGGTCATATTAAAAAATATCTAGGACTTCCCTGGTGGCGCAGTGGTTAAGAATCTGCCTGCCAGTGTAGGGGACACGGGTTTGAGCCCTGGTCCGGGAAGATCCCACATGCTGCAGAGCAACTAAGCCCGTGCACCACAACTACTGAGCCTGCACTCTAGAGCCCACAAGCCACTACTGCTGAGCCTGCGTGCCACAACTACTGAAGCCCGCACGCCTAGAGCCCGTGCTCCACAACAAGAGAAGCCACCACAATGAGAGGCCTGCGCACCGCGACAAGTAGCCCCCGCTCACCACAACTAGAGAAAGCCTGTGGCGCAGCAATGAAGACCCAACGCAGCCAAAAATAAATAAATAAATAAATAAATACATAAATACATAAATTTATGAAAAAACAATATGGTGGTGGCTTTCTGGGAAGTGTTGCAGTCTTAAATGAAATCTTCCAATCCTAAAGCAGAAACTAACACACCATTATAAAGCATTTATACTCCAATAAAGATGTGGGGAAAAAAATCTTCCAATCCATGACCATTTATTCAGGTCTTTGATTACTTTCAAAATGTTTTGTTGACATTATATCTCTTTCAAAAATGTAGTTGGCTTTGTACCTATTTGATCCTTGTCAACTCTATATGTCAATAACCAACTGCTCAATTTTTTGGAGACACGCATCCCTCTAGATTTGACTAGAGGTATCTTGAGCTCTGAGTTCTGTGGGAAAAGCAGCCATCAGTCAATCCATGGGCAACATCAGGGACCATGAGGTGACTGCTCTGTTTTGAACATATCGTCAGAAACATGGGCCTTATTGTGTAAGCAGACTGTCTCCAAAACATTGGACAACTGAGCCTATTTTCCAAAATGAGAACCATTCCCTCTACTCCGGTGGTTTTCAACCAACGGACATTTGGCAATGTCTGAAGACATTTTAGCTGTCAGAACTGGAAGGGGTGTTACTGGCCTCTAGTGGGTATAGGCCAGGGATGGTGCTAAACATAAAACACACAAGACAGCTCCCTTCTTGCCTCTACTCCCTACCCCCAACAAAGGGTTATCCAGCCCAAAATGTTCCCTATTCCTAAGAAGACATTGACACAGAAGTTCCTTTAATACTCCTGATAGGTGTCCATAGCAAACATACACAGCATGTTTCTGTGTTTACCCCACCAGCCAGATGTATGTTCTTCAATTTTTTCTCCCCGAGAAGCAAAAAGTAGGATCAGAGAGACTATGAAAGCCCACTTGTTTTGATACTTGAAGGAATCAGTTTCTTTTTTTTAAAATCCTTTCATTGTCTGTTGACCATCACATTACCATCCTCCATCTTATTTGTTAACATTTTTAACACAATACCTGATCTTTTGATCCTCCCTTTAGCTACCAAAGATTCTCTATCACGTTAAAACACATTCTCAATTGATATAAATTTTATCTCTCCTTTTAAATTCTTAGTGCAGCCTTTCTTTAGGTCCTTTTAAAGGAAAAGCAGAGATACTTGGGAGGACCTGCTCTGGTTTATAATAATGTCTGATTTATCATTATATTATCTAGTGCCTCCAAGAATGTCCTTGTTGTCACTGTGTTTGTAAAGAAAATCCATCAGGTTTCACACTAAAATAGGGGATATACTCGAGGATGCAAGGGTTTCATGCTCAGGACCTCAGGGTCCTCATGCACCAGGGAGATATTTTAATAAAAATGTGCAGAAAGTTTCAGACAGAGATTAGTCTAGCAAGAGACCGAATATAACAAAAAGGAAATTATAGCTGCAAAAGTACCTATCAGGTCATATCAGGTAGACCTTTTCTGAGAGAGCAAGGCAGGACTGTATCCTCTAAGGATCTAAATTCTAGCAGAGAAGGAAATGCTGGTTTAGTCCTAGTTTCAGCTGTGTCGCTAATTTACAGAGCCTAGGCAGGATCTCAGTGACTACACTTAGAATCCATGCTCATATATGACTGAATTATTCTAATATTTCAGATGAAAATAGAGAGAAATTAAGCAGTGTGACTCTTGCAAGCAGCATTTGCTTTCTTGGCTAGTTCCAAATGTCTCTACTATTTTCCTCAAAGGACAATTCTGCCTTCTAATAGAATTCCTGAGTAGGCAGATCGTTTTGTTAGATAGATGTTCTATTAATATTTTGCTTTTCTTCATTTTATACCATTTTCCATTTTATTCCTATGTATCATGGTTGAAAATGTATATGATTCTTATCTCTTCCTCAGGTTTTTCTTTTTTTCATTGTGACATCTGTGCATTAATCACTGTTTAGCCAAGCTGCAGGAAACTGATTCTTTTAATGGGAAGAGAGCATGCTGCCATGGAAAGCATGCCAGCCGGCTAGTTAGACACCTGGATGCTAGCCTGGCATCTGCCACGCTCTGGCTGAGTGTCCTAGGACCAGTCATTTCTCTATTGTTTTAGTAGAATTAGGGTTGTACCAAAAGATCTTCAAGGGGTCATTTCCATCTCAAATATTCTCCATATGTCTAATCTTCTTTTATATACATGAGAACAGTAGTACGGTAGTAAAATATTTTCTTTTCTCTGCTTATTTTGCAGCTGTTAAGTATTGTGTGGGCGTGTGTGTGTGTGTGTGTGTGTGTGTACGCGTGTGTATAATAGTGGTGAAGGTGGGAGTGGAGAACGCGGGGACAATGGACTAGTTAACTTTGGTAGAGAATAACAAGGTATAAAAATCTAAATACAACTTGTGTTGAAGAAGATATGCAGGTATTTAAATACCTCTGTCAGAGGAAATATGTAAGCATTCATCATGGTTACAAAATAGCATTCTCAGAAATGTCATTCCCTCCCTCCCCCAGGACAGATGAAGCACCTGCAGATTCTGACGGCCACTGCAACAGCCATGAAAACCTTCGTGCTTTTATAAAGCAGGACCAGGCTTTGAAGCTTCAGCTTTAAATCGCCCCAGCATCTCCCAGCTGTAATGAGGACAGCATTTCCCTAGTCAAAACATCCTGGTTCTATTTATAGGTGTTCACTTACCTGACTAACCAACAGAAGTAGCAGGCTATTCTCATATCATTTTCCTTCAACTACCCTACCATTTAATACAATGCCAACAATTAAAAAATATCCAGAGCCACAAAACGTACAATGGGTTTAGTTAATTACCTTAGCGAAGACAATGACCAACGTATATTTGAATAGTTGAAGTCTTGCAAGAATATTTGATTGGCCTTTGTTTACCCGGGGTTTCCGATATCTCCCTCGACATTTCATGGGGGAAAAAAGGTTTCAGTCCTTTAAGTGATTCCAGAAATATCCTGTCTCCCTAGTTGAAGGGAGGCTGTATTCATCTGTTAGGTACACTCCCTCAGCTGATGTTGCTTTAAATAAGGATGGCAGACAATACAGCACCCACGGAGACAGCCACAATTCACTTCTATTCTTTTTCCAATGTAAGTTTGTATTAGGTTATTTAATGGACCACATTATATTGGTCCAGAGAATCCATACCCCCAAATGGTTGGTGCTTAATTCCATCCCTCCAGTCTGTTTTAACTAAGGCGTTTTTCTCCGTGCATATAACCTTCATTATCATAGAAGTTATTTTTAATTTATAATTAACATAGTCTCCTTCTCATTATGGATGCCTTGATTGACTTAGACCCTCCAGACACATCTTGTCTGGCACAGTGCTGGCTGTGTCCTGCAGTTCTCCGAATGAGCAGTAGGTGTCTATCTTAGCCTTTCCTTCACCCTTCCTCCTCCTCTTGTCCCTGACACTGTGATATAGTGCATAATTCCAAAATGGCAGCTTTTTGAAAATTCACCTTGATTATCAGACATTAAAAGTGACTCATCCTGCAGTGACTGTCTGGCAGAAGGGATGGGATCAGACAGCAAGACAATGAGGGGACTGGGCGCATTAGCGCACTAGATTACAGAGCCCATCAAAAATACCTTTGTTCTGTCAAAGATCCAATCATTTACTAGTTGTGTTCTGCAGAGGAGAAAGAATGAGAGGGAAAAATCCACCAAACAAACAAACAAAAAAATCCACCTAAGAATTTAAAACCTCCTCAGATCTCTTTATTCTAAAGGGAGGGAAGCATCTGATCAACTTCCTCAAGAGGAGGAAAGATGAGGATTGTACTTCCGAAATGGGAATCCATAGAACCTTTTCTTTCAGTAGCTATCAAATTTTCTACACTAGATTCTGTTTCTGGGGGCTTGGTAAGAGGGAAATTGACAAGATAACAGGGTTTGGTTTTGCCTGTGGCTGCACTCAGCCTAATTTACTGCTGAATATTTAAAAGACAAAATATTTCATAATTAGAACATTCATTTTCATTAAAAGGAAAGCTTTTGATTTCTATCACGTCACATTATAGTGCTAACCAAGAAATGTGTGACGGGTAAGGGGGGAAAACGTGTAAAAGGGCTATTATTGATAAATACTTTATAAGCATCTAAACTGGCTCATATAAAAGGCAATAGGAATCTTTGAAAATACAGAGCACATGTATTCTTGCATCAAGCATGTGTGTGCGTTCGTGTGCAAGGGAGAGGAGGGAACTGGAGAAGGGGGAGGTGAGAGATGAGGGCATTCATACTGAGCCCTGCGTGGGTGTATAACCGGCGGAGATGTGTGCTGAGTCGTCAGCCTGACTGCAAGCCTGGCTAGCTTGTCTGATTCTCCAAGGAGACAAAATGTTCAAATGGGAGGCTGGTGCCTGGCTTTCTTCTTCTTCTTTTTTCTTTTTATCATTTGCCTATGAACTCAGAGGAGCAGTTTATCAGTCATGGAAAATGCCCCTAAGGGGCCCAGATCAAAGGCAGGCTTTGAATTGTGTACTTAGGTGGATCTCCCTGCCAAATACATTAATGCGATTAAAACACAAATTCCATAAACAATTATTTTCCATCTGTTTAGCAATACTAATAGTGATGCTATATGCCATCAATGGCATCCTTCCTTTACAGAGATGTACCAGGTGAATTCAAATGCTCTTTTGAACATGGATGCTTCAGCACTTTGGGATGATTTAGAAGGTCTTGTTCATCAGCAGGACAGGACAGTGGCTGCTGTCACCGTGCAGGGATCTCTTGATAAGAATCTGTATTTTAACTGACTGTCATTTAAAAAATAAATTCATTAAAACAACTCATTGCATTCCACCACTTGTGCACTATACTTGGAGGTTTGTCATTATCTCCCCTGCCTGTATACTTATTTCTACTGTCAGGTACAGAAAACACATCCTTCTTTTTGCCCCTCTTAATTACCCTTAGGTGACTTCATTCCTTTACCTATGGAGGAAGGTAAATTCAGCAGGACTGCCTGGTCAGAGGGGTTTAGGAACAGTTACACATTCAGAGACCCGTTTCTATTTGTTTGGATTCACAACACATACTTTGAATATGGAGAAAGAGAAACCCATAAGCTTTAAAAATCTCAACCTAAATCTGACCAAGAGATTAAAGGGGAGGGCAAAAGGGGAGGACCCAAACCAATTTCCACACACCAGCACTCGTAACAGGGATGGATTCATGAAAGGGAGACATGTGAGAGAGTTTTCATCAGTGGAATTTTAATGAGCCCTAAAGGTTAGCCTTCGACTTCGTTAACAAGCAGCTCTAGAGATAATTTCCAATTTTCAGTGTTTATAGAATAGTGGTTCCTTGGTCATAATCAAATTCTGAGACTGTTGAGAGCCTATTCTGCATATCCAGCTGATGCTGAAATACAAACCATCACAAATTATTAAATGTGCGCTCAGAATCCAATGTGGAAGAAGCAAAAAGAGGAAGAAATTTTGCAAATTAAAATGATCACATTAACCTCCTCTGATAAAATCAGTTCAGGCAAACAAAAAATACTTATTTTAAAAAATCTGCCCAGATATTTTTGCTGTTAAAAGGGCAATGATTATTCTAATATTTAAATGGACAAAGACAAGGAAAAAGAGAGAGAATAAACAAAAGAGGAAAGCTTCATTCCCAGGAGTGAGAGCCAAGAGTCTCTTCTACATGTAAGTAGGCTTCATAAGTGTAGGAAAGAGAAGCAAAATTTACCAAGACTGACACTAGAGGATAGGTCAGTTTGCTGGAAGTATGCCCCCTTCATCTTTCTCCCTGCTCTCCTCTGTCTTTACTGAGCAGAATGGCCATAATTGTGGCAGAAGGGGAACAAGTATGGCTAGGATTCTAGCCACATAAAACAAAAGCAAAGGGTAGTTAGAACAAAGGACCAAATCCAAAGATCTGTCTTTTCTGCAAACTGACTGTAGCATTGGGTGCAAAGTGGACTACTTGCCCTGCAAGGATGATCAGTCTCCTAACGGCACTGGGACCAACAGCAGGGGCTTGAGCTGTAAATGCTGGGAGGAATATTCTAACATTAGTTGTATATCTTCCAAGGCAACAAATTCCCTTTTGCTCCCCAGGCTTGCCACTTCCCATCTTGATTTGCAGAGGAATGGAAAGGGTTAAAAAACAAAAACAAAAACAAATGAGTGGCTGAGTTTCTGTGACTCCTTGGGAAGGGGAAGTTAAAGAGTGAGGGGCCCCTCTGGCCCCTCTGGGTAACACTCTGGTTAGTTTTTGGTACATCAAGGGGCACAAAGGGCACATGATTAGGGGCTGGCAGACCTGGGTTCCAATTCTGGTTTTGCATCTTACTTTTTACTCCCCATGTAACCTTGATGGGGGCAGTCAAAACCTCTGAGTTGGGGCTTCCCTGGTGGCGCAGTGGTTGAGAATCTGCCTACCAATGCAGGGGACACGGGTTCGAGCCCTGGTCTGGGAAGATCCCACATGCCGCGGAGCAACTGGGCCCGTGAGCCACAACTACTGAGCCTGCGCAACTGGAGCCTGTGCCCCACAACAAGAGAGGCCGCGACAGTGAAAGGCCTGCGCACCGCAATGAAGAGTGACCCCCGCTTGCCACAACTAGAGAAAGCCCTCGCATAGAAACGAAGACCCAACACAGCCAAAAAAAAAAAAAAAAAAAAAAACCTCTGAGTTGACAGTTTTTTTTCCCTGGGATGAAAGGGATTGGCAAATTCAGGTAATGTTAGAACTGGGAGACACCTCAGGGATCTAGTCAATTTTCTGCATTTTACAGACAGAAAACTAAATAACAATAACAGCAGTAATAATAATAGTTAATATTTTCAAGCATTTAATATGTGCCAGGCACTATTCTAAGCGCTTTACAAGTACTATTCTATTTTCACAATAACCTCGTTTGGTAGGTAGTATTGTTACTCCCATTTTACAGATAGGGAAACTGAGGTCAGTGAGGTTCAATATCCAAGATGATACAGCTGGTCATTGGTGGAGCTCAGTTTGAAACCCAGATGGCCTGGCCCCAGAGGTACACCTTAATAAGCCATGAATTCCCCATTTACTTTTTTTTGCACAGGGGTGCACTCATTTCAGGAAAGGGGTGTACCACCTGAATTAGTACTGCACAAGGTCATGAAAGTGTAGACCTTACAAAGAGGTGTTCCCAATATCATGGCAATGGCTGGCAATGGCCACTTTGTTCCCTCCAGTTTCCCTGAGGTCACAAGGTCCCTGCAGCCAGGTTTCACACAGTCTTCCCAAGATGCCCTGCTCTATATATGGTGCCCTTCCCAAAGTCAGACTGCCAAGGGTCTCTACTTGTCTGCTGATTGTTACTCTCTCTCTCCAACCATTTCCTTGAAATTCACTTGAGCAGCTGCTATTGCACTTGTATTTGAACACCCAGCATGATACTCTTTATTTCTTTGCTCCAGCACCAGCACTTGCACATCTTTTGTTAGCCACATGGATCAAAACTGCTTCTCAGAGCAAAAATAAATTGCAAAAAGCGAGATCATGGCAGAATAAACAGCAGCATCGCAAAAGACACTCAACTCCGGCAGTGTGGTAGAACGCTCATTGGGTAAGACTGTTTGCAGAGTGATACGCTGATGCTCATTGGTTGACAGAGGAGGCTACAGTTGTCACATTAGCTTTCATTGGCTAATAGCACCCAGTGCCTAGGAAAAATATATAACCCTATATGTAATGGACTGTTGCTAAAAGCCCATTAATAGCATTAATGCCAATTATTGCTGCATGGAGAAGTGTTAAATAGGCTCTGTGTATCTCCTAAGCTCAAAGAAGCTTGCTGACTTGTCTAGACACCTGGACAAGACTGTCTAGGAAAACTCTTCTGTCTTCCTTTACTTGTACTCACAACACTTCTCAAACCCTTCTGACACCAGATGTGTGGGTTTTCCACACCAAACAATTCTCTAACACTAGCTGGGTGTCCTACAATTCAATTCAGTTAGGATACTAACCAAAGTTAGCACGGGCCCCATAGGTCAAGGGCTTATTCCCCAAAGACTGCTCCCCATTTCAGATGCCAATTGCAAGTCGAGGGTCACCAGGTTACTCACAACTTCTGTCTGACTTGGCTACAAACTGGAGGTTTCCACGACCCCATCTTCGGGTCCAATTATTTGCTAGAACAGCTCACAGAACTCACGTTTACTGGTTTATTATATAATAAAGGATATGATGAAGAATACAGATGAACAGCCAGATGAAGAGATACATAGGGTGAGGTCTGGAAGGGACCCAGAGCACAGGAGCTTCTGTTCCCATGGAGTTGGGATACACCACCTTTCCAGCACACAGATGTGTTCACTGACCCGGAAGCTCTTTGAACTCCATACTTTTGGGATTTTCATGGAGGCTTCATCACATAATACATGATCAATCATTAACTCAATCTCCAGCCCCTCTCTCCTTCCTGGAGGATGGGGGCTGGGGCCAAAAGTTCCAAGCTTCTAATCACCGCTTAGTCTTTCTGGTGACCAACACCCATCCTGAAGGTACCCATGAGCCCACGAAGAGTCACCTCATTAGAATAAAAGACACTCCTATCACCCAGGAAATTTCAAGGGATTTAGAAGCGGAACTGGGGGCAGATATATATATATATATGAAATAATAAATTCTATAATAAATAATAGAATACATATATTCTATTATTTCACAAAGGCACATATGATCCCTTTCTGATGTGGCCTCACCTGCCACATATTCCACATCTTGATGTCCTTAACACCTGCTGTCCCTTCTGCCTGAGGCAATCATTTCACCAATCCCCTCTTATCACTCCCCACTCTCCAACTGAAAAAAATCTGTTCATCTTTCTGGCCCCAGAATTACCTTCTCTGTAAGGCTTCCTGACTTCTTAGCATTTTCTGTAGTACATATGGTTAGAGCACTCACTGCACAGGATTATAATTAATTGGTTATTCTTCTTTCTCCCCTTATTAACCAGGGAGCTCCTGAGGACAGAGACTATGTTTAATTTATCTTTGTATCTTCAGTGCCCAACACAGGGCCTGGATCATCTTATTTACTCAATGAATATAGAAGGAAGGAAGGAAGAGAGGGAGGAGGGAAGATATGTCCTCCTGAAACTATAAAGCATTATAGAAAAACAAAGAATCAGAGAAAGATGTCCACTGTTTGGTGCCCTCACCTGTGCAGGAATAAGCTTACTGTTTTCACAGTCACAATGCTTATGCACAAAACGGAAGCCAATGACAGTGCTAGCAAGAAGCAGACTTCTTCCTCCTCATTTACCTGTCTGATGGAGAGGTAGGTACACAATTTCCCTAAGACAGAAAGAGTGCCCTTACTGATGTCATTCGCTAGCAGTAATTTGGTTAGCTGAATAAGCACAAAACCTAAAGAATACAGAGGATTAAGGAACTGTTTAATTCACGGTACTAAGATATTTTATCAAGTGGTATGTTGTTAAGTGCGCTTAAACACAATCACATAGCATTTTGTTTGGTCATCCTCCTCTGGGGGTGTTAGAAGAACCAGGAGAGACAAGAAGCGTCCTCAGGGATTTTTCCTTACAGTACAATTTTTACAAAAAGCTGAGTGTACAACTTGCAAAATAATAAGCTTCGGTGATAACACAAGCTTCTGCTACAATTATCACAAAGAGCAATTCTGCTGCTCAAGCTTCTAACTTATCCTTGTGACTACAGAACAATCCAAAATGTCACGTTCGAGTTGAAGTGACTGCAGCCAATTAGGTGATTTCCACCAAATTGGGTCCATTAATACTTGGGCATTATCTTGAGGGAGAAATAGGACTCTGTGACAAGGTGCAATGTGGCTTGTGAAATATTAGTTTTGGACAGTCACAAATCAAGAGCCAAGGGTATGTTAAATTATTCAGCATTCTTGACCTCATTATTAAGTGACTTCTTATGGGTTTTTGCTCATATTCATATAATACTAGGCTCCAAGGAGCTTGATTTTGTTTCCTTCCCCCAGCCATTTACCTATATCACCTTTTTTTTTTTTTTTTTTGCCTTCTTCACTCTTTATGTAACAAAGGCTTAGTGTACATCTCTTTTTAAATCCTGTTTAATTTTATAATTTAAAGGGCGATGGCTATGGTTTTGTTTGAGGAACACACAATGAGGATACTTGCTAATACAATGACACATACAAGAAATATGAATATTAGTTAGAAATTGGTTCCCATGCCTTTCTTTGCTAGCAGACAACCTCAGGTAATACAAAAATCTTCCAACTTAACATCCACCTTGTACCAAACAGAAAGCTGTGATTTGTAACATATGGCTTTATAAATGAGTCAGAACTTCAATGCCAATTCTGCTTCTGTAAGTGTTCTGAAATGATAGCAACAACATTATTTTCCAAAATAATGGGAGAAAGCCACAAAAACACTCCAGAAAGATCATGTACCAAAGATGTTTGTTGATTCCATTTTGTTCCAAAAATGTTTGGAACAGCGGTTAGTTGATGCTGATAGGATTTCTACAACCAGTTAATATGTTGGATATTTAAAACTTTAAACTGGCGTTCCCGTAGGTCGTAAAAAACATTAACCAGTTACACACTTACCCTAAGACTATTACTAGCAGATAATTTACAAGCTAAAATGCAACATGGGGGCAGAGCAATGAAACGACCTTGGAATGCGAACATCGCCAAATAATGTGACTGAATTTGTGACCATCTGCCCCCCCCCGACCCCGCCTCCTAAGAGTTCTTGCACTAGTGTTCTTTGTGGGATTAACAAAAGCAATTAGGTAACATTAGGCTGCTCATGGTACAGTTTCATCTTTCAGATATGTGTGTTTAGTAATGTTGCTTATGATCAAATCATTACAAACACTTTGAAAGCAGAGACACAGAACTCCATTTCATCATCCCCCAACCAGATGGGACCAGAGCAGGTGTAATCACTTTAAAGTGTTCTTCTCTATAAATCAACTTCTGATTCATTCCAGAGTGGAGCTGTCAGCCCTTAGGCGCCCACTGAAGTTGAGAATTCTTAGCAAACTAAACACAGGCATTAAAATAATGTTTGAATTAGTTTTAATCACAGTGGCCTAGATTCTCATGCTTCCCAGGACCCTACTGTATCTCTTGCATGTGTGAGATGCATGGGAGGGCTGCACATGGGCAAGACTCACTGGAGTGCAGAGCAGGAAGGAGAATTTAGGTCAATTACCTTTTGAAGTGTGATCCCTTTAAACAGCTACTCAAGGTAGTATCTTGCTAACTGTGCTGTATATAATAAAAGTGACCTGTGCTGTTTCTTTAAATACTGCTTTTTGGTTATAAGCGCTCAAAGTATTAAATATGTGTAAGAAAAAAAAAGATCAAGAGAAGTTTCATCCGTGTTCTTTCTGGAATCTATTAGGAAGGATTAGGTATGTGGTTTACCTCTCTGAAAGCCTGGGCTCAAAAGGAGGTGCCTCCATTCCAGCATCTCCCAGCTGGGTCTTTGTTTTCTTCATCTGTAAGTTGATGAGATAAGTAGTTTAGATATGACCCCAGGACCTTTGGTAAATATATTAAGAAATTAAAAAATTTTGAAGTAGATGAATGTGTAGGGAGGTGGGAGATGGGGGGCACCATTTTCTATGGATCCATTCTCTAAAGTTTAAAAAAAATATACATATTGTGTGTGGGTGTGTGTTTTCATTAGTTCCAGAAGAATAAAAGCTCACTGAATAAATGGTTTCATGGTTTTTAAAATGCCTTTTTAGCGTGAAAAAAATATTAAAGTGTCTTTTAATTAATAAAACACTTTTGTTGCTCTTAGTGTCATGGCAGGGCTTAAGAAAGAGCAAATAGTTTCAAAGCAACACAATGAATATAGGAATACCTTCTGTAGATCTTCAAAGAAAATGATGTAAAATTTCTAAACATGACTAATAAAATTAATTGCTCTTGTGGTTATAAACACAATATAACTTTATGGTAAAAAATTTGAAAAATATGCAGACATATAAAGAAAATAAAGGTCACCCTGAATCTTACAATTTAGAAATAACAACTTACTAAATTTCCTTCTAGTATATAATCTCACACACACACACACACACACACACACATTGAAAAAAAGTCTGGAAGGAGATAGCTTGTGCATTAAAAAAAAAAGTTTGCTTATTTAACCATTTCCAAGGTTTTATATCCACCTATTTTCCCTTATTATATACCAAGTCAGCCAAAAAATATATATTTTTAGTAAACTGAAAAAAAATGAGTTCATTTCAGGCCTACAAAGAACTACACCAATGAAATGACAAGAATTTTTTTTCTGTCATTGCCTTTCTTCCAACAGGCTTAGGGGTTATTAGAAAGTTTAAGATGGCTTTCAAAGATGAATTAGTTCCATGTTGAATTTCAACAAATATCCAACGGTGAGAGCAGAGCACAAAATCCATTAAGCCTTGTGACTGTTCATTATGAAATTCTGAATTTTAACCAACTAGAAATGTAATCCAAGCTGAGATTTATTTTTCATCCCTCAAGACTGCAAATGCCAGGCTTCCCTGGTGGCGCAGTGGTTGAGAGTCCGCCTGCCAATGCAGAGGACACGGGTTTGAGCCCTGGTCTGGGAAGATACCACATGCCGCGGAGCAACTAAGCCCGTGCTCCACAACTACTGAGCCTGTGCTCTAGAGCCCCTGAGCCACAACTACTGAGCCCACGTGCCACAACTACTGAGGCCCATGCGCCTAAAGCCCATGCTCCACAACAAGAGAAGCCACCGCAATGAGAAGCCCATGCACCGCAATGGAGTAGCCCCAACTCGCTGCAACTAGAGAAAGCCCATGTGCAACAATGAAGACCCAACACAGCCAAAGATAAATAAATAAATAAATAAATTTATAAAAAAAACAAAAACAAGACTGCAAATGCCAAACAGAGAACGGACCTCTTCTTCGGACCTAGGAGGCTACAAGCAGGCAGAGGGGAAAGAGCTCCTTTCCTTCCCTCTGGGTCCTTGGTCTCCATGCTTGCCCAGCACCATGACACACTCACCAAGCTTGTGGGGTAGCTAGCAGAGAGAGTTATCAATCCCATTCTGGGGGAATTATAAAGATGACAATCTCAGCCCTTACACACACACACACACACACAGAGAACCGCAGGTCATCTTCCCACAGCCCCACATATTACAGAAAGGCCCAACGTTATGAGGGAAATAATGTCTTGCCCCTTCCGTTCCTCAATCACATAAACACAAGCCAGGTAGTTGAGGGGAGGGTTTGTTTCTCATTATTTGATGAGATGGAGAAACTGGGGAGCAGAAAGAGAGATTTAGACTAATAATATTTAAAAATATTTCCAGATGCTCATTACTGGGGTCATTTGAGGAAGGAGCACAGGCTTTGAGGTCATCAGGTCTCTCATTTACTGTAACAAATACTTAATGAGCCCCCACTATATGCTAGGCACAGCTCTAGTTGCTGAGGAAGCATCAAAGAACAACACAGACAACAATCTATGTCTTAGTGGAGCATACATTCTAGCGAGGGGAGCAAACAATAAAGATAACATTAGAGGGTAGAAAACGCTACAGGAAAAGAAAATAGCAGGGTAAGAAAGATTGTGACTGGGGAGTGGGTGGTGGTTTTAAATAGGATGATCAGGAGAAACCTCACCTATTAGGTAACATTTGAGTCAAGACGTGAGAACATGAGGGGATGAGCCATTTAGATATAGGGGGAGGGGGTTTTAGGCCACAGAACAGCCAGTGCAAAGGCCTTGAGGTGGGAACAGGCTTGCAAGGTTGGAGGACAGTGAAGGAGACGAGACAATGAGATCTGAGATAAAAGGGGTGGGGAGGGGTGTGTATGTACCTGTAGGACCTTGAACATTTTAAAAAATTTTGACTTCCCACCTGGGAAAAGTACCACCATTCGTCAAAGGTCACAGGCTGAATGACTCTGAACTTCCATTTTCTTGTCTATAAAATGGGAATCTCATTGACTGTAAAGTTATTTTGAGGATTAAAATGAAATATCAAGTACAACAACTGGCATGTAGTATGTTTGCAACAAATGTTGGTTCCTTTATTCCTCTGGGTATCATTTTGTGTATTTTATATGTATTTTATAAATGTACACATAAACATAAAAGGGTGGTGTGACTGGACCAATAGTTACCCAGAGGTAGGAATCCAAGTAGATTATAGCTTTGTATATAAATAATATTTTTTCCCATGATAATAAAAGTCATATATTACCAGTACAAACTAATAGTTTTGGAAGGTGGGTTGGAGAGTCAAGTTGACCAAGGAACTAAATCTTGGATGTATGAACCATTAATGAGAACTGATATATTAGCAGAAATGTACAGGCAAATCTCATTATTTCCCATTTCCGTTGAATGTCTATTTCAAGGTTAGAAAAATATGTAGCTGTCCTTCTGGGGGACATCTGAACATTCAAACAATACCAGATAAAATAGTCGGCTTGCAAACTTTTGAAAACACCACTGCCTGCAGGGTTGAAAGGGCCTCTCTTAGATATCAATATGCTCTGCGCTAACTTTTTTTATACGATGGTGGCAGTTTTACTCTTATGTGGTGGTATCATTAGTTTCACTTGAGTTCACAGAAATCATTTTCTGGCTAAATTTCCACTCAACCCAGTTGCTATAGAAGTTGAACATCAGTGGGGGAGGCAATTAGTTAGCTAGTTATTATGATTTTACTTAGTACATTTTTAGCAGAAGGAAAAATGACAAAAACTTAAAATAATTCTATAGAAATATACACGTGACTTCTTTTATCCAAAGATCATTAGCACAGTGGACAGGATTTCAAAGATACCACCAATACCTATAACATCCTCTCCTGTTGTATTATTATGAAGTTTTCATCAGTTAATAGGGCCAACAGGAAGCATTTTGGTAAAAGTTACATAGTACCTAGTGTTGGAGGACCTGAAACTAATGGAAGAATTGAAGATGGATTCCTCTTTGTAGGTCAATGGAAACCATACATAAATTATTGCCAAGACAATTATTTATACCACCTTTGGATATTCTCCTGGTCAAAGGCACTTTTAGGAGCATTAAAAAATATTTGCCAAAGAACTTCTCCAGTCTCTGCTGGTTATCTTACAAAGTTTGCTCTTAAGCACTGATGTATTATTTGGTCTCTGGTCTAAATTCTGGAATTTACAAAAAATCTGGATTATCCCCATGGAATCAGATAAGGGATTATCTTGAAAAATTTGTCGTATGATTTTTGTACCATATATTAGGAGCCTAATAAATGTCTGTTGAATGAATAAGTAGAAAAAAAATTATTTCCATTTCCTTCTACTTGTCCTGTTACAAATCAAAGATTGAACATACACATACACACACGTGTGCACACAAACACTGTATACTTTACGTATTCCCAATTATATGTATATACCAATATATACATACATATGTGAAGAATGACTTTTTTTAAAAACATACACACCAGAATTTATATCTCCAAATAAGTATTGCCCTTAAGTCATCTAAAGAGAAAATCCATTTATTTCACAGATGCAAGTAAAAATTTCAGGAACTCTTCTCTGGGCAGTTCTTTCATGACCTCTGGCCATTATTTTGGATATTAACATTTTTGGCCAATGTTCGCCACTTAACAGTAGATTGGACTACTAAAAATAGCTAAAAGTTGGTTGGAAACAAACTTCTGAAAAGTCAGCACAATGGATGACACTATTCTTTATCTAAAAATATTGGGTACAGTCATAGAGTATTGAGTTAATAGTTTTTTAGTATGGCTTATAAATTGCTTTTCTTTTTTTGTAAGCAGATTTACTGGGCAATAATTCACATACCAGAAATTTATTCATTTAAAGTGTACAATTCAATGACTTTTAGTATATGCACAGATATGTGCAACCATCATCACAGGTAATTTAAAAATATTTTCATTACCACAAAGAGAAACCCTGTACACTTTACCCATCACTTCTCTACTTCCTCCCACCCCACCCCATTCTCCCCAGCCCTAAGCAACCACTAATCTACTTTCTGTTTCTATAGATTTCCCTATTCTGGATACTTCATATAAATGAAATCATATAATATGTGGTCTTTGTGTCTTCTTTTTTTTTTTTAATTAATTAATTTATTTTTGGTTGTGTTGGGTCTTCGTGGCTGCGCGTGGGCTTTCTCTAGTTGCGGAGAGAGGGGGCTACTCTTCGTTGTGGTGCGCGGGCTTCTCATTGCGGTGGCTTCTCTTGTTGCGGAGCACAGGTTCTAGGCATGCAGGCTTCAGTTGTTGTGGCACGTGGGCTCAGTAGTTGTGGCTCGCGGGCTCTAAAGCGCAGGCTCAGTAGTTGTGGCGCACGGGCTTCGTTGCACCGCGGCATGTGGGATCTTCCCAGACAAGGGCTCGAACCCGTGTCCCCTGCATTGGCAGGCAGATTCTTTTATTTATTTATTTTTTTAGGTTGCCATATTATTATTATTATTTTTAACATCTTTATTGGAGTATAATTGCTTTACAATAGTGTGTTAGTTTCTGCTTTATAACAAAATGAATCAGCTATACATATACATATATCTCCATATCTCCCGGCAGGCCGATTCTTAACCACTGCACCACCAGGGAAGTCCCCGTGAGTGTCTTCTTAACATAATATTTTCAAGATGTGAAACATAATATTTTCAAGGTTTCATGCTATGTTGTAGCATGTATCATTCCTTTTTATGGATAAATAATATTTCATTGTATGGATGTACCACATTTTATTATTCATTCATCTCTTGATGGACATCTGGGTTGTTTCCACTTTTTGGCTATTGTGAATAGTGTTGATATGAACATTTATATACAAGTTTTTGTATATAAATACAAAAACTGTTTTTAATTCTTCTGTGCATATACATAGGAGTAGAATTGCTGGACCATATGGCAATTCTATGTTTAACTTTTTGAGGTACCACCAAACTGTTTTCTACAGCATCTACACCATTTTACATTCCCATCAGTGATATGTGACAGTTCCAGTTTCTCCATATCTTTGCCAGTGCTTATTATTTTCTACTTTTTGAAAAATTATGACCATCCTAGTGGGTATAAAGTAGTATCTCATTGGTTTTGATTTGCATTTCCCTAAAGAGTAATAATGTTGAGCATCTTTAACCTCCTGGGGTTACTAAGCTGAAGTGTAATACTTCTTTGACCATAAGAGTAAAGACTCAGTCAAGCACAGTAGTTTAAGGTGATTCTTTGTCATACTTTAGCAATCCTACATCCATGGATTTTTACAACAAATATTTACACATGTATTGCACATTCATTGACCATATGCTGCTTTGCATACAGTAGGGACTTACTAAATGACGACTATAGTGGCTACAGATTTTCATTGAAGGAAAGTTTAGAGGCAGCAATCTAGTTAAAAGGAGGAGTTCCCTGAAGCTGTGTTTGCATAGCACTTATGTATGAATGACAAAATATGATTTATCTACGAAAAGAATAGGGGAAGGCTGATGGACACCATGGGAACCTAAAGCTTCTTTTTTTCCCGCAGTGGTTTGGCAATTCCACTGTGTCTAGAACCAACTAAGAATCTGAGGAATTATAATCTGAGAAGGAAACATGCTTTCTCAGATTTACCAATGGCTAGTCACACAAATACAGGCACATGACTGTTCTCCCTTAGCTTCAAGCTTGGATATATACAAGCAAGTGGATAGATAGATATGTGAGAGGATGTGTGGATTAGTGGTAGAAGGGGTCAGCAAGAAGGTGAATGATGAGAGACAGTAGTATCTTGATGGGAAAAAATGGGCTAAGTAGGTAAAAGTATGGATGGGTAGTAGAGAGGACTTCTGCTTAATGCAGCAACCCAACCTGCTAGCAAATAATCCAATATAAATCTCGACAGTCCAAGGGATTAGTCAGCTGAACCACAAGACCAGGTTCTCATAAGAGTCCTTTTAAAACATTCAATTTCATCCAGTCTGGCACCTCTGAAAGTTAAAATTGCCTCATTGGGTCCAAGAGGCTCTGACTAATTTTTCCCATCCAGTTTTCTCCAGATTTTTGGTGTGGATCAACAGCTCATGAGAAAAAATGAGTGAGGGGGTTGCATGCATTACTGGTAATCAATATCCAAAGGCTTTAAACTGGGGACACAAAATGGTGGAAACTTTTCCCAGGGCTGCCCTGGGAAGAAAGGACAATCTATGAGACCAGGATAAAAACACAAACTGAAAGAAGAGGGAGTTTGTGATGGGCTTAGGGATTTTCTCACTCCCTTTGGGGTCTTCTGTTAGAAAACAAAATCAAAATTATGTAATACAATTCCTTCCATACGTTTCCCTTGCTCAGAATTAAAAACCATCTACTGAAGACTTTCTCACTTCAAAACCCCGTATCAAGGAGGGTGCCCGAAGAATAAACTGCTCCTATCAGAAATATAGCATTTTAGTTCTGCCACAAGGGGTGAGATCTGTGTTTATAAGTCTCTCCAAAGGCAACTCCATTTTTGCTGCTCTCCTCTCATTTTCTTTTGATGCATAAAACCTGTAGACTGGAGCGCTGTGATTGCATTCGGCTCCGGAGGAGTGTAATTGTAAATATTCATTAGAATTCAAGCTAGCTTTCCCAGGTCTCTCCTAGGGCTGTGCAGCTATGCAAACAGCAGCCGGTGCTGCATTAGCTCACAGCCCTGAGGCCACCTATTTCCCCACAGCCCCTAGGACCTTTTCTGTAGAGCATGCGCATGCAGAGAAACTGGCCCTTAAACACCACTTCAGTCTACCATTTCACTTGTTTTTCCTTTTCTCCCCATGACTGCTGATCCTTAGTAATTCTGTCTGTCAGTCCCAAATATGCATTAAAAAGAGAACCATATCCTTGACTAAAAGCCCAGGGTCAGGATGCTCCCACTGAGCATGTGCTCAATCTATTTAGGGGATTAATCAGATTTCAGCCATTGCATGAATACATATACATGCACACACAGACACACACACACGAATATGCATTTGGCAACTCTAGCTGAAAAACTAGAATACATACCTACTCTAATTAAGATATGAGTACTCATGAGTTATTCCATCTTTTTCCAAGTTAAAATTTTCAGGAATCAAAAATAAACTAATATGGGATTGGGAATACGACATATTTTTTAACAACCTTACAATAAAGAATTATTTACATATTTAAAATATAAAAATTTGGCAAGAAGGAACATGTGTTTGACTCTGCTGGTTCAATTCTCAATGTACTACCTATAAGGCTGAGGTCAAATGTTCAATCCAGGCTCCCCGGACCACTCCCTGATATATCTTCTGAATGTCAGATGATTAGATTCCAACAGAATTCAGGGCACCTGCAATATTAACTTCAAAATAATCTGAGGAAGAAATCGATGCATAGAAAAATGACCTATAGAAAACAATTTATAGAGTTTTTTAAGAAAAAGAGATGTTATTAATGTTGAAACATTTCAATGCAAAAGTAAGTCTAGGTAGAAATTCTTTGTGCCTGGCCAACATTTAGATTTAATGATGAAAGTGAAAAATTACTTTAAGTGGCAAAAATAGAGAATGGTCAAAATTTCATATCTAGAAGGAAATTTATTTTAATTTGATTTAACTAGGTGAGTTCACGAGCAAAAGGTCCTCTGCTAGGCATTTTGAGGGATACAAAGATGAATGATGTATGTGTCCTATGTCTTAAAAGGTTTAGAATTTAGCAGCAGAGAGAAGATGTGGAGAAATAGCTATGCTATAAAAGGGGCAAAATACTACGTTACTTTGAGGGAGGGAGTGAAGGGGAATTATGAGCAACTGGATGACAGAGGTGAAAATCAACCAGACTCTGAAGCAGTAGAAGGATTTTGACAGATGGAGTGGGATGGAGGGAGAAATCCATCTCTGAGGGGAAGTGTTATGGGTTGAATTGTGTCTCCTCAGAAAGCATGTTGAAGTTCTATTCTCCAAAAGCTGTGAGTATGACTTCATTTGGAAAGAGGGTTTACAGACGTAATCAAGTTAAGATGAGATTGAACTGGATTAGAGCTGGCCCTAATTTGATGACTGGTGTCCTTATAAGAAGCAGGAAATTTGGACACAGATTGGGTAGGGAAATTTGGACCCCCTCCTGGGTAGGGGAGGAGGCCACATGAAGATGGAGGCAGAGATTGGAGTGAAGTATTTACAAGCTAAAGGAATATGAAGGATTGCCAGCAACCATCAGAAGTTAGAAGAGGCAAGGAAGGATTCTTCCCCTAGAGGCTTCATAGAGAACACGGCTCTGCTGATACCTTGATTTCAGACTTCTAGCCTCCTGTACTATGAACGTATACATTTCTGTTGTCTTAAACCACCCATTTTGTGGTGTTTTGTTATGGAAGCCCTAGTAAACTAATACAAGAAGAAAGAAGATATGGTTCAGAGGTGGGAAGTGTGGAACTTATTCTGAGGTGAAGTTTTGATCAGCTGGAGAGCAGTGTGTGTAAAGACCAACCGTAGGAATTACTTCTGGGAAAATCTGGGTGCCCAGATGGAGGACTTTGTGCCTTTACCTGTAGTCTATGAAACATTATTAGGAAAGGGAGTGGTGGAAGATTCAGGATAAGTCGGAAGAAATGGGAGCAGTTAGCAGGCTGTTGTGATATGTGAGATGAGAGGTGGCAACCTGGCTAGCAGCAGTGGTTATGGAAAGGAAGCTATGGATTTGAGAGAGGCAGAGGTAGAATTGATGGAATCTGGAGACTAATTAGGTGAAGGATGCACAAAAGTAATTTGACTTTGAAGTCTGGGGGATGGGATGGGAGGATGAAGATGCTATTATCAGAGACAGGAAACCCAGAGGGTAGAATTGGTTTGGGAGTATGTGTCAAGAAGAAGAGTCTAGCTTGTAGTAAATGAAGAAGTCAAGCAGAATGCTAGAAATGTAGACTTGAAGCATGGGAGATTTGTTGGGCTAGGAATACAGATTTGGGGCCATCTGCACTGAGGAGATAGTCAGGGGCTTGGAAATGGTTGAGATCATCAAAGGAATTGAGCGAGCATAAGGGAAGAGTTGAACTTTGGAGGAGCGCCTCTATTTTGGCAGAAAGAAGAGGCAAGACAAATTAAAGAGGCAAGAGGGTAACCAAGATGAACCCAAGTCAAGGAAGCCAAGGAACATATTTCATGAAAGCCAGGGTGATCGGCGACATAAAATGCTATATGGAGACTGAGGAGGACAAGGACTCAGAATAAGTCACTGGATATAGGGGTGAAAATGTCAATAGTAACTTAAGAGAGGGCAATTTCAAATTAGTGGTATGAGAGGTCATTTTAAAAGGGTTTAGTAATGACTAAGGTGTGAAAGAGGCTAATGTGTATAGATTATTTTGTCAGGTTTGGTAATGAATAGAAGGAAAAAGGAGAGGATTTTGGTTGTCCTTGCTGTTTTAAGGTAGAAAAATACATGAGCATATTAATATGTAAAAGGGAAGGAATCAAGGATTTGGGAGAATTGTAAAAAATCAAAACAGAGTGGGATAACTGATGGAGCAGAGCTCTGGAAGGAAGAGGGATGGATTTAGATCAAGGCAGATAGAGAAGAATTAGCTCTGGAAAGGAGTTGGAGGCACTTTCCCCTCTGAGACAGGCAAAAAGATAATAGGAGGGGTTATACATTACTTAGTTGTGCTAGTTGAAGGAGTTCATGTTGGAGAGTATCATCTCAATAAAGCAGAAAGCAGGTCAACTCTTGAGAGAGAGGTGTAGCTGAGTGGGTTGTGAGCTTGAAGGAATGGGAAAGATGATATCTTAGGGGAATATGTAGAGTGCGAATAAAAGGATTGCTGAAAAGCCTCGTTGAGGTGGTAGAGATAGTGCTAATTGACAAAATTAATTTTATTGGACAAGTTTCTAGAGCAAGGTCTAAGTGCTTGGGAGGGTCAGGCAGATGGAAGAGCAGACTGTGAGAACGGGCCAGTGTTGGTTATAGGCCAGGTGATGACAGGAAATGTCAAAACCAAGGGATCCCAGGGTATAGTAAAGGCTAGGTTAGGACAGGCATTTCAACGATTTTTTGAGTGGGTTTCAGTGTCCTTGTGCTTCAAAGTAACCTAAAAATAGTGAAGGGATAAAGAATCAAGAAAAAAATGAAAGTAAAGGATAAAAATTGTGTTCCTTTCTTCCTTTATTCATTCCTTCTTTCTTCTCATTTATGCATTCAGCAAACCTTGGCTGAATGCAAATCCATGTCAGGGCATGGGGCAAGAAGTCAGGTGTCAGTTCTGTAAGATTAGGTTCCTTATCTTAGAGAGTCTGAAATAACAAGAACAATAAGAACTCAGCTTACACTATCTACCAGGAATTGTCCTAAGTGTCTGTCCGCATACTAACTCACTTAGTACTTTAACCCTCAGATGTAGGAACAATCATTATGCCTCATGTCACTGCTGAAGACACTGAACTGCAGAGAAGCTAAGTGACTTGTCAAGGTCACACAGCTAGTTGCCAGTAGAAGTGGGATTGAACTTGGTCTGGCTCCAGAGTCCATACCTTAACCACTATGCTACATGAACTAAAAAGACTTTGAAATGGGTTGTAAGTAGGATGATTACATATTCCAATCAGTCTGGGACAGACTCACTTTATGTTTGTTGTCCCAGTGAAAGTATTCATTGTATCAACAGAAGGTTTGAAGGATAAATTATATGGTCACCCTAATTATAAGAGAAACTAAACAGTTGCTGGCCTTTTTCTTTAAACAATTAATTGTTGGCTCATGTGATGAATAGAGACAAAGAACTGTAAGGCATTTAAGGAAAATAAATGAAATGGTTCTCCCTTGCTATGATACACAGCCTCAACACCTGCAAAACCCTGCTTATTTGATCCCCTTGGTAAGATCACAGCTTCTTTCCCATCCCTGCTGGCCTCTGTCCCCCTAAGCACTTTGATCCTACTACTTTCAATTAAAGGAGAAACACAGAAAGGTACTTTCTCCAAGCTGCCACTAACTGAAGTTCTACACATCCATTCTTTAGGCAGTAATGGAAAATGAACACACAAAACCCTACAGCGAGTCTGTCTTCCCATCTCTCTCTTCCTTATCTCCACCCCAGGCCAGCACTCCATTATTCACTCCAAACCTCAGGCATTATAACTGCATGTCATCCAGACATGCAGCCTCAGCTGGAGCAGGCATCAGGCTAATGCTAGACCATTTGCAGCAATGTTGGCTACTTTGTGGCCGTCGGTAGTGGCTTCATCTCCTGAGCTCCCTCTCCTTACGTCTTTAGCCTTCAGAGGGAAGGAAGGAAATTCATACCAGCCAAGGTGGATCTGGTACCCTTGATCACATGAGCACATGAAAAAATGTGCTCTTGTCATCACCAAATTAGTCCCTTTGGAAGATTTAGAGATGTACACTCAACTTCCTATGAAAGAATAATGTATCACTTAGTTCTAATGCCCATTGATGACAGGCACTTATACAACATTGTGATTGGCTCTTACTCCAGTAATACCACTTAAAATGCTGCAATGTGCAAAAATGATGGTAATGCCTAGGCCAGAGCAAGCAGAGAACCAACTCAGCAAACTGAAAAGAAGACATCCATCTAGGATTTTCAATATCCTGCCAAGCGACCATTGTTTTATAAGACTTTATTACTCCCTGAGGTTTTAATATGCTGGTCCACGGAGTTCTCTTATTATTTCTCTGACTACTTTTTCTATTGTCTCCTCTGTCTGTCCTGGGCTTTCTGTTTTTCCTTCCTCTGAACTCACTCGGGCAGTTTATGCATTCACAGTGATTTCAACTACAATTTAGATTACAAACGGTTCCAAATATTCATTGGAGCTGCCTGAAGGGTGTTTTATGCTTTCCCCCTTCCTTCCTTGGTAAGCTCATCCACTAATATGATTTCAATAATAGCTAACATTTATCATGTGTCAGGCACAAAATTGAAGCTTGGAACATTACAAGGTAAGTACTATTACTGTCTCCCTGAGAAGGAGCTAGTAAGTGGTAGAATTGAGATTTGAACCCAGGAAATCTTGCTGCAGCACCTATGTTCTTATCCACCTTAACTATGATTCCCCTTCATAGTTAACCACCTGGTTCTCTACCTTGTAACTAGATCATGCCAACAGCTTCCTAGTACTCTTTCTAGGATCAGCTGAACTCAACACCATTTTTCACATGGAAAGTTTACTGTGTTCTCCATTGATCAAATTTAAAGTTCTCCGTCAGTCCTCCAAAGTTTTCCATTGACTTCTTTGTTACCCAAGTCCACCCAGAATCTATTCCAGTTAAAGATATTGTGTGCCACGCAAAATGTTCTTCTCACTTCTTTAGGCTACTCTCACTTTCTACTTCCTTTCTGGGAAACTTTTTACCTCCTCTTTTAGGATTTACCTCTTTCAGGAAGTCTTCTCCAATTAATTATAAATGTAAGGGTAGGGACTTCCCTGGTGGTCCAGTGGTAAAGAATCTGCCTTCCAAAGCAGGGGACGCGGGTTCAATCCCTGGTGGGGGAACTAAGATCCCACATGCCATGGGGCAACTAAGCCCACGAGCTACAACTACTGAGTCCGCGCACCTCAACTAGAGAGACGATGTGCCGCAAACTACAGAGCACATGTGCTCTGGAGCCTGCCCGCCACAACTACAGAGCCCACACACCCTGGAGCCCATGTGCCACAGCTAAAGAGAAGCCCCCACGCTGCAATGAAGAGTCCACGTGCCGAAATGAAAGATCCCACATGCCACAGCGAAGATCCCGTGTGCCACAACTAAGACCCGACGCAGCCAAAAATAAAAATAAATAAATAAATAAAATAAATATTAAAAAAAATAAAATTACTTAAAAAAATAAATGTAAGGGTAAACTACATCTAATCAGGGATTCTGTTTTTGATTTTATTACATTTCCTACAAAGTCTAGCAATGTTTATCATCCACTGATATGCAATAAAGATGGTTACAGTACTGACATAATCATTCTAACCAACACTGGAAAGAACTCAAGTTGGATAGACGAGAGGTACAACTTAATAATTGCTAGAGGCCAAAGTGTAGGTCTTCACCAGTGGGGAGGCTTCTGTGCTGTTTCTGGGAGTGTTTGTTTTCAATTCCATTCCTCATTCTTTCCCTGTTCTGCTCTGTAGGGCTGGGAGCTGAACCCCTGCAGCCTGCATTTCTTATTTATTTATTTATTTATTTATTTTTGGCTGTGTTGGGTCTTAGCTGCGGCACACGGGATCTTTCGTTGTGGGGCGTGGGCTCTTTGTAGCTGTGTGCGGGTTTCTCTCTAGTTGTGGCGTGTGGGCTCCAGAGCATGTGGGCTCTGTAGTTGCGGCACACGGGCTCTCTAGTGGTGGCACGCATACTCAGTAGTTGCGGCGTGTGAGCTTAGTTGCCCCACGGCATGTGGGATCTTAGTCCCCCGACCAGGCATTGAACTGGCGTCCCCTGCATTGCAAGACAGATTCTTAACCGCTGGACCACCAGGGAAGTCCCACAGGCTGCATTTCTAGACTCCAAAGTTAACTGGCTACCAGCGAGGTTTGTCCGATGGGAGGAGCTAGAAGGAGAATGGAGAGAGGAGGGAGAAACCAGGCACATTTCCCCCCTTCCCTCTGCTTTGAGATACATTCCAGCAGCAACTCTGTCTCCTCTGCAGCTCTGGCTCTACCCGTAGGCCTAACAGGATTCCAGTTTCTGTGAGGGGACCCTGGCCCCTGGATTCTGGTAGCACCACCTTCCCCTCTTGTCTCTGTGGGAAGGTAGTGGCTTCCTACTGTTGTTAACTTCACCACCCATACCAGCTGCTCAGCTCCCCCATGTAATTCCCTGCATTAAATTCCCCCTGTTGTAAATACTTGAAGTGCTTCGTTTTCCTGGTTAGACCCTGAAAAAGCAAGCAACCTGTTTTGTTTTTTAAATTATTACCCTAATAGAATCACAGAAAAACTCACCTGGTAAAACTAAATCCCTGTAGAGCTATGATTAATTTCTGTCCTCTGGTTGTTTGTGTAGGAGGTGAGATCTGGCAACATTTCCTAAGTATATAGATGAAGAGATGAAACTGACATGGCTATAACAATGACAAAAGTCTCTAAGATAGTATCGATGCAATGTGTTTCAAACTTATAACTCTTCCACTCTTGAGGTTATCTATTATAAGTAAAATTTGAATATACACCACAAATACATAGCTTTGTAAGTAGTAAGCTTAAAAAAACAGGAGAGATTTCCTTACAATTTCATAGTTAGATGAGACTAAGCCAATCTAAAGACTTTGACCTTATCTCATTATTTTATTGGTATATTTAAAGGAACTAGTATAATGTTTATCAACAAGCAGGTATGTTCACATTGTTATAGGAAATGGGGCAAACACTTTTTAACCCCAACACAAATTCCAAGGTAGAGCCTGTACCTAAGATGAGCCATAAATTACCCTTTGCCAGTTCAATTAGAACCATGTGGTGAGCAAACACAAAAGATGTCATCTGTCCTGCCATTCACCAATAGCATCCACCTGCCCTTTTCTCAGCTCTTTTTCTGTCATCATGAGAGATCCTTGGGAGTATCTTTATTTTTTTAAATTTTATTTTATTTTTAAAATTTATGTATTTATTTATTTATTTTTGGCTGCGTTGGGTCTTCGTTGCTGCACATGGTCTTTCTCTAGTTGCAGTGAGTGGGGGCTACTCTTCGTTGCGGTGCGCGGGCTTCTCACTGCAGTGGCTTCTCTTGTTGCGGAGCACGGGCTCTAGGTGCACGGGCTTCAGTAGTTGTGGTGCACGGGCTTAGTTGCTCCGTGGCATGTGGGATCTTCCCGGACCAGGGCTCGAACCCGTGTCCCCTGCATTGGCAGGCAGGTTCTTAACCACTGCGCCACCAGGGAATTCCCCCTTGGGAGTATCTTTAGACAAGGCTTTTCAATTCCTGTCTGGATATAGCTTCTTTAATATGAAGGAAAGGAAATAATCAACTTAACTTTCTGTATGTTCAGTCACTTAATAAATATTCTTCATTGATCATCCCTTCCATGCCTACAGACCTAAAGTGAGAAAAACTGTCTATGGAAGGCACTGTTGATTGGCTACCCCAAAGCCATTCCCAGTCCCCTGTCTCTTGCAACCTCCCAACAGAGTCTGGAGTGGTAGATAGTACTTGCTTTCCCAACCTTCCAGGCAGAAGGGGTGGATATGTGACTTGTCTGGCTGTGGGGTATAAGCAGATATCTGCTGAAAGGGTGGGAGAGGGGCTTCTGGGAAACCCTCTCATTTCCAGGTGGAAAGGAATAGGCAGAGGGCATGATCCTTCTTCCTTTTTGCCTCTTCTTCCTTCTTTGAACATGGACATGATGGTTGATGCCATAGCACCCATCTTGCAACCAATATGAAGAACAGCCAAGATCTCAGCATCTTTAGTTCTGATGAAGTAGATAGAAAAGGCCCAGTTTTTTGATGATAGTTTTGGGTGCTGAATCAATGCCAGCAACCACCTAGACTTCTTATGTGAGGGAAATAAAACCTATTTCTTTTAGGCCACTGTTGTTTCTATCACCTGCACCTGAACAGCGTCCTGACTAGTAGTTGAACTCTTTTATAATGCTGGCTTTAGGTCCAATTTTTAATAAACTCCTTATTCAGATTGTGCTTTCATTTAGATTTCTTACCTCTTTTCTCTGCTGAGGGCTGATAATCTTGGCACGGACCAACAGACTTCTTCTCCGTAAAGGGTCAAATAGTAAATATTTTAGCCTTTGTTGGTCAGAATGTCTCTGTCACAACTACTCAGCTCTGCCATTGTATCATGAAAACAGCCACAGACATTATGTGAATGAGAGGGTATGGCTGGGCTGCAACAAAGCTTTACCAAAAAAAGGTGGTTGGCCCATGTGCTGTAGTTTGCCAACCTTTGATGTTAGTAAAGCCCAACTGAGAAAGTAAAAACAGTTCCAAATTTCTGCAGGTTCCCAGCCTCCAACAGTGTTAGTCAAATTTCTTTTTCTTCTTGCATCCTTCACCTGAGGGATCCTTAAAAAGACTGAGTGCAGTCCCTCTGCCGAGGGATCCTTAAAAAGACTGAGTGTGGTCCCTCTGCCGAAACCAAAGGAGAAGGGATGTAGAGTTCCTTTGGGAGAAAAGTTTCCCCAGCATGTATTGTATGGAGAATGAAGAGGTTGGTATGAGATTTCTCCCTCAACATAGGTTTTCTTATTGGATCAAGGATGCAGGCTAGGAGAACATACACTTCCCTACATCATTAGTGATGGGGAGAGACCTGTGTTAATCTTGTGAATATAATCAGCTCTCAGCAATTCAGGTTCTAAACAAATGGTGAATTTTCTCATATTTCCCTTCCTTTCCTTTGGCCCTTTATTGTTCAAGTGATGCCAAGGAAATTCAAGGAGATGTAGCTCAATCTGAAATAAAAATTAATGTAATCTCAATTTTGAGGAAAAAACCACACTTTCGTGGTCTCTGAATCACTGGCAATACTATTTAGTCATAAGTATAAGAAAAACTTGCAAATTATTTTCTATCCTGATCAGTCTTTAAACAGAGGCCAAGGGAATGAGCAGAAGCTGTTATGAACCTTCAAACCTCAACACGAGGGCCCAGGAAATCAATCTTTGTCGTTGCCAGATTATGTGAAACTCAGATGGAAATTACCTGACCACTTCAGTTTGCTAGAAAGAAAATGATATTCAACATAACTAACATTTATGAAGTCCCTGTCATTTTTCAGCTATAAGAGGATGCAGAGGTAAATAAGTTCACATGAACTTAACAGCCTGTAGAAAAAACAAATAAATAAATTATAATCTGGGGATATGTGCAACTACAGAGGTTTGCTCAAAGTTAGAAATGTAGCATGGGGAAAGGCATGGTTAAATTTATCTGGGGAGGTCAGGGAAGGCTAGTGGGGGTGTGGCATGGTAGTGGGTGGGCAGGGCCTGGGCCTGGGTAAACAAAAGTGAAAAACAGGCCTGGAAATAAAGGCTGTCTTCTTTTGAGAATAAGTAACACTGGATGGTCATTGTCTCATCTTTCCTTTGGGACTGTCACGTGAGATTTTCAACAAAGCAAAGCAAGCCTCTAGACCACCTCTGCTGGCTTCCCACCAGAAGACTTGCATTCAAGTCCTAATTCTTCAACTTAAGTTTTGTGACCTCGGGCAAACTGGTTAACCCTTCAGATACTCAGTTTTCACTTTTGTAAAATGATGCAGTTGCACCCAATGGTGGACTTGAAACATTTTTTTTATCTTGTATCCCATCAATGTTTGAACTCTGTCCACACAAGCCAGTTTCCTTCCCATTCTGATCCCTCCTCTCTCCAACCAAAGACTGATGGGAGCACGCAAGAAAGCTTCTTTTCCAAGTACAACACTTGAATGCTTATGAACATTCTATTAGCATTTTTATAATTTATGCTTTAAAATTTTTTTCTAGGATGCAAGAAATTTTGGAGAGTAAATCTTACCATGAATCTGTAAGTATTCTAAAAACCTTCCAGCCCACTTAACCTATTTTGTTTCTCTGCTGATTGAGAAACCTCCTAGCATCTTGCTCCATGCTCCTCTGGAACAGTCAATGTCATGGGCCTTAACTTCAGTCATCTCCCCCTCATCTAGCTCACATAGCTCAGGCAGGTGCAGTGAGAAGGGGAATAATGCACACTGGAACTAATAAAAGCAATTGTACAGTTGATTGTAAATACCAAGGGCTGAAGACATATGTAGTAATCAAATAGCCTTCCTTTAGGGACACCTGGAGAAGGAAGCAGTCAAGAGCCTTCAAGATAAAAAAGGAGGCTGCAGGCTTCCCTGGTGGCGCAGTGGTTGAGAATCTGCCTGCCAATGCAGGGGACACGGGTTCGAGCCCTGGTCTGGGAAGATCCCACATGCCGTGGAGCAACTAGGCCCGTGAGCCACAACTACTGAGCCTGCGCGTCTGGAGCCTGTGCTCCGCAACAAGAGAGGCCGCGATAATGAGAGGCCCGCGCACCGCGATGAAGAGTGGCCCCCGCTTGCCACAACTAGAGAAAGCCCTCGCACGGAAACGAAGACCCAACACAGCCAAAAATAAATAAATAAAAATTAAAAAAAAAAAAAAAAAAAAAAGGAGGCTGCAAGCCTAGGTCATATCTGTTTGTATCTGTTTGTGGGGAAAGAATTGCAGTACCGCGTCTGGCCACTGATGGTTAGAGAGCGCTGAATCCTAACCGCTAGACCACGAGGGAAGGTGGCCACTGATGGCTGCACGGCATCTACTGACTGAGGAACAGATGACAGAAGGCCCGGGTTTGACCCTAAGTTTTGCCTCCCTTAACTTCTCTGCACCCTAGTTTCTTCAAATGTGAAAACAGAAACGATTCCTGCCTCACAAGGTTGACGTGAGGATTCTGTATGGATGTTGTTTGAACCTGAACCACGGAAAAATAGTCAAGAATTAGTAGGGAATAGAGAATCCCTAGTCACCTGACCATAGCTACTCTGGCAGTTAAGACCAGATTTTCAGTTGCGAGAGATTCCAGGAGTTCCTATATACACATAATATTAATATATCAATTATATACTATGTTATTATATATTATGATAAAACACATATTATTCATATTATTTTCTATTATATGATTAATACACATTTATATATAAATATGTATATACACACATACATATACACACATATATTGTAATGTAATTATATACAGTATAATATAAATATTTGGGGGGCTTCACTGAGGAGGGATCAAAGGCTTGGAAAAAAGGATAAGTAAGGATATGCTATCTAACTGAATCAAATTATTCAAAATACTTTTAGAACAGCTAAATCAGGAGGCAAGGAGAAGTAATACTCATTTTCCCTTTTAAGGGAGATAAACATCCTCAGTTTTCTGAGAGTTGGAGGCCCTCTCCACCCGTTTCTCCACAGCCCTGGCTCTCATTCCCCAAAGCATAAGAACAGAGTTCTGTGCCTCTACACTGATGATTTATCCCGGTCACAGAGGGGACACTCGGCTAACTGAGGTTAACAGCTTTCTCGGTTTCATTTCAAAAAGACATTAGCATGGAGGCTCTATGAAATGCTGATATGCCAAATACTGATTCATTCACCTGCAGAGTCCGCTAGAAGGCAGGGACCTATTTGACAGGCAGGGCTGAGCGCCCAGCCTTTTCCTAAAGGGCAATCCCATAATTCATCTCCCAGTGCTAAATTACACCTGACACTTCACTGAAGACTTCAGGTGCACTCACCCAACTGTAATACGCCTAATGCAGAAGAAGAGGGTTAGAAATGACAAAGGTATTCTTTTTGAAAATAATATAACTAATTCAATTGTGGGTGGAAATACCTGTGATGTAATACATTCCCAGGCAGCGCTGGGTAAAGGGCAGGAATTGAGCAGATGTGCATCTTTTGCCTTTGTTTAGTGGGAATGTGAACTGACTGCAGACACAGCAGGAGAGGTGACCTTGGTCAGGTCCTTACCCTGGCCGTGGCTTTATGCATGGGGGCTTCCATGTTGTGCATCTCTACCTGGGCTACGTGTCCCTTGCTGTGTCCTTGGCTTGGCCTACTCACCAGAGAACTGCCAAGTGTTTCTATAATGAAGGCTTTCCTTCCAAATTTGCAGGAAAGAAGATTATCCAGAAGCTGCAAAGCAGTGGGCTCCTGCCACGCCTCTGCAGGGCTTTCCGTGGAGCAGCTGGGCTATGGGCATAGGAGAAGCAGAATGTCTGTCTCTTACTATTCAGCAAAGGATGTCCCAGTAGCCAACTACTTCAGCATGGTGGTTTGCTTGTTATCAGTCATGGCAATATAGGCCCTTGGGGTGATTTGGTGCAAGAGAAGAAAAAGTAACTTGACAAATGCATTCATTATCTACCTTCCTCATGCTCCTATCCAGGACTTTTTTCCCACTCTTTCAGTGTGTGCAGTGGCTTGTGGGCCATTGTATTTGATGCTGTGGGAAGGAACTAAGCAGGCACACAAGCCTCGCCAAAGTTCAGGGGAGCTTTGGAGGCGGGAGGCTGAATGTTTTCTCTCTAACTCAGGAAGTATATTTTGAGTATTTGCTAGGTGTTGGGGACACTGCAGTGAACGGGTAGACACAGGGTCTTCTCTCATGGAGTTCCTGGTGAACTTGGGAGACCTGAGCTTAAGAGGAAGACCAAGATGATTAAGAAGAAAAACTAAGATGTGCACAGCTGGACAGCACCCAGCACCCATTAGGTACTTGATAACTCTTTGCTGAATGAAGAAATTGTAAATAGGGTAAAAAGCAAAAAGGAGCTAAACATTATTGACTTCCATGTCCCAGATTCCATGCTAGGTCCTTTCCATAATGTTTTCTAACTCAGCACGGAATGAACAAAGTCAAGGTCAGATCCTGACATATGGCTTCTGAGATGGTCTCTTTCATGGTATACGCGTGGGAAACAGTGTTGTTTAGTGGAAAGATCCCAATGCTAGGTGTCCATAAAATGTGGGCTTTAGAAATGATTCTGTCATTTATTAATAGCATAGTCTTGGACAAGTCACTTATCCTTTCTGAGCCTCAATTTCCACATCTGTAATTTGGGGACGATAATACCTCCTTCCCAGTGTGGCTAAGAGGATTTGATGAGATGGTGAATGTGAAAGGGCTTTGATTATACATAAGATCCTGCTCTGTGTTAAAGGAAAATCAAGTTTCATCCAGTCCACTTTTTAAGAGTTCATTCTGTTTCTAAACAATGACATTTTATATGGTTTCAACAATTCCAACTACAACATCAGAAATAATAGTAAAGTTGTCCTGGAAGTTATCAAAATGGTATTTGGAGACATTTATATCAGAAAAATTCTTATAGTGAGCCAAAGTTCACTCAAGGTGCTTATTTGCTCTGAACTCACCAGGTATTTGGGGAAATTACTGATACCCTAGTAGTTATGCACTTAAGTGGATATAATTAAATTCTTTTCTCAGAAATCAATCTCTTGTCCCTTCAACCTATCTATGAATTCTTTATATGAATTCAAATTTGGAGCAACCAAGAGCATAACATTTCACATTCTAACTGAATAAAGAACCACCCTATTTAATGACAGTATGGTTTTAAATGGACTTTCCCTAATCAGTGTTTTAACAATTAAAATGAAAATTGTATATAACTATATTCCTAGTAATCCTTTGTTCTTTTAGTTGTGAGAAGAGGTTAAGTATCACCTATGTTTAATTCTACTCTCCACTTTTATTTTTAACTCATTTTTGTGCTCTAATTGTATCATGGTTTGTGACACTTCCTATGTCAAACTCTGCCAATTCTTTAATTTCCTTCCCTTTCCCCAGATCATTAGTGAGGTGGTTATATGATACTAAAGTGGGCATCAGTCCTCAGGGTTGTCCTGGACACTGTCTCCCACCTAAACGTGAGGGACCACCATTTGTTGTTACCCTTTGTTTATGATCCTTCAGCCAATTTTCCATCTATGTGACCATGCACATATTCTACCCAATTTGAATTAATTTTGCAAGTGGAAATTCATGGAGCAGTGTATCAAATGCTTTAGTAAAATCCATATATATTACCTCTAGTGCATTCCCTTCATCCATTAATCTCATAATGCGATTTAAAAGAGTGATCACATTTGTCTGGAATGATTTGTCCTTTATCCATCCCCAAAGCTGCTTCCTGTTCTTGACTCCATTATCCTCTACATACTCTCAGTTTTTCTCTCTTCACATCTGATTCATTATATTGTTAGACACAGAGCTTACATTTTAATAGATGATAATTACTGAGAATAGTTTTGAAAATATTTACAATGTTCTGTTTTGAAAATATTTTTCTATTTTTAAAATATTTATAATTTTCAAATAGTATTTAAAATGTGGATGATTGAAAATAACTTCTATTGATTATTAAATTCATAAGCCAATTGCTTTATGCAATCTCTTTATTTCAAGCTATGATTCTGTTAACAGTCTATTTGTCCAGGTGTTTCTTTGTTTCTTTTAAATAAATTTTTGTTACATAGTATATTATTTAAGCTTTCTTTCCCAGTCTGCTTGTTTGACTTGTGTTTCCAGAGCCATATTTTCCTTCCTGCCTTGAAGACGGCGTTGCCTAAATTAAGGGTGATTATAAATATCAAATTCTTGCTGTAATTCTAACATAATCATATCAACTATGAATGCCTATATTTATTTGCAAAACAAGTCTTAGCAAATGTTTTTCTGTGTATTTAGAGCAATTTATCTGCCTGCTAAAAATATTTCTCCCCTTTTAGATTTGGGTAGGCTTTTCTCCTGAAGAGCTCAAGGGTTATATGCCAAATTGGTAAATTTAAAGTAACAGTTAACTCAAAATATAAAATGTTTCAAAAGAGTAAGGAGAGCAGGCCCCCGCACCACGATGAAGAGTGGCCCCCGCTTGCCGCAACTAGAGAAAGCCCTCGCACGAAACAAAGACCCAACACAGCTAAAAAATAAATAAATAAATAAAGTAGCTATTGAAAAAAAAAAAAGAGTAAGGAGAGCAGAAATGAGAGAAATAAAAATGAAAGAGGAGAATGATAATATCAGAGAGAAGCAGGTAGGTAAAGGTTAAAAGAGCATGCAATAAGCAATGTATCTTTCGAAACCTAGAGACAAGAATATCAGTTAAGGCTACGTGGGAACTTCCTTTCAAAAGATGAAGAGGCTCAAATATGGATTGCCGCTTTGAGACTAATCCTCTGAGCCCCAGTTCCACTGCGAGCTACTTCTCCCTATCTGTCGTCAGAGTCATTGTCCAATCTTTTTCCTTTGCTCCACCAACACTCCGTTTCGGAATAAAGGACTTTGAATACTACTTTTTCAGCTTTCTGCTTCAGTGGGTGAAAGCAGGTGAATGCTGTAATGGGAGTCAGGTCCACAAGGATATTTAGGCGTCTGCTCTGTGGACAGTCACCAATGACCCTGAGAAGATATCCTTGTAGAATACATGCAGCGCACATGGGTCAGTGTCTTTTTAAAGGATGGTGTGATATGAGCTTTATCCGAGTCAAGATCTTAGGACTCTATATTAACTCAGATTCAATTTTGTAATCTAAATTTTGGGTTGACTAGTATATTTCAATAAGATATTCTATAGAGAGAGGTGTACTGAAAGCTATTGGACTGGTAATCAAAGACTCAGGTTCAGTATGCATTCGTGCACAAAAATATTGAATGGAAAGCAGCTACTAGACAATAAAAATGGCTATACATTTTTTCCAATTTTACCTCCATTTCGATCTCTATCCTCTTCTTCCTATAATAAACAAGTCCACTGTAGATCAAAATCAACTTGTACCCAAGAAATATGCAGCCTCACATTGATATGTAAATGTGCATTCATTTGGGTAGGGACGGCAAGTATTTATTATTGGGAAAGAAGAGGTGCATACACATTAATATGCATGAATAAATGCTGATTTTTATGTGGCATTAATATTAAGAAGTTGAGGGCATGTCTAAAAGGGTACCTTCCTGTGAATAGGCATCTATGCTTATCCTACACAAAGCATTTGTGCTAAGAACTTGAGGCTTTTATTAGTAGTGTTCTATTTTTCAAGGAAATCTTAACAATCATTTTCAAGTACACATGGTTTTAGGGAGAATTTACGCATTTGTATATGTGCCTTAAAATCAAAATCACTTTTCTTGGCTTTTTAAATTTGACTGATAAAGCCCTAAAAGCTCAAGGTGTGAAGAAAGTCCTTTCTCTCAATGTCCCTACAGACTCTTTCCCTTGTCTGTATTAATGAGAACCTAAAAGGAAAAAAACAGGTCTGAAACTGGAATATTATTATTATTAGCCCCTCAATATGGGATTATGATTTTTTAGGAGGCTATAAATTGCGAGTTGCACTAAAAGGGAAGCAGAACATCATCCACATCTTTATTGCCTGGGATATGAAGGTGCCATTAATGGAAAATTTGACTCAAGCAGACATTTAAGCTACTGACTTTAATTTTTTGTTAATTTTAACTTTCTGTGACTTATGGCCTCCTCCTCATTGAATTTTCCTTCCTCTTCCTTTTCAATATCGAGTGAACCGCTGCCACGTGCCAGACGTTGTGCTGGGTAGTGTTAATATAAGCCATGACCCATGGCTTCAAGAATGTGTACTCTTTGGGAGGGACAGACAAGTAAATTGATGCAGACCTTGTGCTGTGCTAAGTGTTGGGTTAGAGAGGTTGTGGGTTCTCTTGGGGCACAGAAGAGTGGCAGCTAACTCCATCTGGGGGAGGGTTGGTGAAGTTCATTAGACGAGATGATGCTTCAGTTGAGTTTTGAAAAATGAGTAGGAACTAGCTAGAGAAGGGGTTCCTAACCTGGCATCCACTGATTCCTAAAGAGTCCATGGATAGAATTCAGTGGGTCTGTGAACTTGGATGGGGAAAAAAAATCACACATTTATTTTCACTAATATTGAACAATTTACCATTTCCTTCAATTATAACTGTAGGAAACAAACCACAGTAATGGTTACAGCTATTTTCATATTACAGCCATATCATGTATTGTTGTAGGTAATCTCAAAATATCTCTTATTCTTATCACCACCTTAAAATTATAGTTGTAGATCCATCACTGGAACTATCAACATATTAATAAAAAGTACACATATAACATAAAAATTGTTTTTAATATTTAATTGATTTTAATATATTGATAACTGAATTTAAATATAAATTAATTTCCTCTGTAATTCTATATAGTTTATTTCATATATTTAAGGGCATTATTCTGAGAAGAGGTCCATAGGCTTCAGGTCTATTGCAGACTGGCAGTAGGATTCATGGCACAGAGAAGGTTAAGAATCCCTGAACTGGTGAGAAGGTTGAGGGAAGGAGCAGTGCTTTTTTCAGGAAGAGGAAAAGTTTATGCTTGACTTTAAGCGCTTCATCTAGATACTTCAAATTTTACATAATGTTTCTTTAAAAGCAAATGTTGGTAGGTATGAAGACTAAATATGTGTGCAATGGTTTTGTGAAATACAGTGACTTATAGTAAATAATATACAGTCACTATGTTTTGACAGGGGCATGTTTCTGGGGAGCAAACTTATTGATTAGGCATATTAATAATTCACAGAATTTCTCAGGCTAACAAAAAAGATTTGTCATGACGTTGGATTCTGCAGCTACTTGTGGTATGATAAAGGCCAAAGAAAGATGCCTGAAATACTTACCTTTTCTTGCATGAGTAGAATACTAATGATCAATTAAGATCGACCAACATTTGCCTTATATGCATGTCAGTGGTTGTAATAGGTGCTGGAAATACAGAATATGCTAAAATTTTATTAAACATTAATGGCAGCAGCAGGCAGTTTTACAAAGAGCACTTGACCAGGAGCCCATAGCCTCAGGTCATAGGCCCAAGTCTGACACAAATATCTGCCTCACATTGTGCATGTTTATTATTGGTAAAATGGAGATAATGACTCTTGCTCTAACTTGTCTCCTAAGTTTGCTCTAAGGATCAAATGAGTATGTCAAGATGTTCAGAAAGGCTTGAAACATACATACATGGTTTCGTGGAAATAACAGTGAAATATTGATATCATTATATTCTACACAATGAATATAGAAATAACAGTGAAATATTTCTATCCTTGCATTATAAAGTATGTTGAATGTAAAACCTATTAGGAAAATGGGACTGAAAAATATATCATTATGTAGTAAAACATAAAAGGCAAATATAGCATATGACTATATCTATAATATAGGGGCTAAATTCCTACAAGAGCAGACACTGAAGATTGTTATCCTAAGCCACTAGATGATTCCATAATAAAATCATTTCCCTATGGCTGGCAACAAGCTTTCAAATACGACCTGTAGAAACAGTAGCACAAGACAGCAATGAATTAATTTATGTGCTATTTAGATTTAGTGGCACTAAGATCACAAGAAAACTCATTTAATTAGTGAAGTGTATTCAATTCTAAAACTTAGATCATTTTCTCCAAATAAGCTTGTTCTTCAGAGAAATCATGCAAGCACATGTTGACAAATATTGCAAACAATGGGAGAAAGACACCAATGTCAGGGTTTTTCTTCCTAAAAAAAAAAAATCTATTCTTTTAAATTATGCTTTTCATTATAACCTAGCAGAGAAGGATTTAAGTACCAGCCTGGGTCTTCTGTTCTCTAGGTCAATGTTGAAAGTTTATTTCTACAGTAAAATACACCTTTCACATTCTGGGTGTTGCCATATAAATCAAACAAAGAGAACTGCATTCCAATTCTCTCCATTACCACAGAAGCATACAAGTCACTAACCGGAACATTCTTCCATTTTTAGCTTGAAGTGTTTATCAGTCTCAAGTATGCTTAGAAACATTCTTAAGCCAAGGCTACTGTGATTATACCTATTAGATTTTATTCTTTATAAATTATCTAAGCCAAGTGGAGTCCAAAATACTGACCCTTGACTGCCAATTGGAATAATCCCTAACCCTCAATCATTTGCTAAAAGAGACAAATGAGCTAGATTTGAGTTCTGAAACTACCACCTCTGAATAAAAAGAAAAAAATAGCAAAGCTTAATATGCATCTGGGGAAGACACAGTTAATGCAAATGGTAGAGAAATGTGGGGCATTGCTCTAACCTGCTTATGTTCACTGCTTCCCAAGTACAGACACCAGCACAGAGATACACAGACATACATTTATTAACTCACACAGATGGACCAGAGTGACTAAATATTCTAAAATAAGGAGAAGCAAAACCCAGTGAATTCTCCCCACATCCTAGACAGTGCATACACACCCTAACACACACCCTCGACGAGCATAAAATCCAGAAGTCCTTAAACAATTCTGTAGGCATCAATTACAAATTAATGAAACCTGCTGAGGCAGAAGCACAAAGACACACAGTTCAAGGTTTAAGCACTGAAGCAAGGCAGACACCTGATGGAAGTAGTCAGAAGTTCCAAAACTGAAAAGATTGTATCCTGGACACCAAAGCAGATGATGGATTCAGAAAGAACAGATTTGTACCCTGGACACCATAGCAGATGGTAGGTGTAGGGAGCACAGCAAATGATTTGAAAGACCATTCTCCTTGCCACCCAAATTTTTAAACATTAAAGCTGAATAGTTCCAATCCTCTATAAGGTTTTCCTTTCAGTGGACAAAGATTTGGTCAATGGTCTTGTTCTTGCTGGCTGGCTTCAAGGGCTTTGCTCCTAAATAAGTCCTCAGCATCCTTCCTTTTTCCCTTGGGTAAGGGATGCTCTGTTCACTTCATGTGAGCTTAGATTTATGAGGTGCTGAGAAACGGGAGTGTGGGGCCCTTCAAATTATCCTCCCAGATTTAACATAGCGAGCAAGGCAACACAGGGTCTTGGCATTGGTTAACACATTTGGGTGATAAAGCTGTTTGTTACTGAAACCAATCTGATGCCCCAATGAAAGCAAGAACAAAGCAACAACTAAAGAATTCTTCCCCTCACTGTCCCCACTCCCCAAACAGCCCATTCCTTTCTGAGTCCAGGCTCCTGAATGCAGAAACTATAGCCTTGACTGGGGAGAGCGGCACTCCTTCCTCAGCCGGAGGCTGCATTCAGAAAGAATAGATTTTTCCCAGTTTCTGATAGTCTGAGACATTGTGCCTGTCACTCAGAGGGTGAGCAAAATAGGGTTCAAAAGAGACAACGAGATGTAAAAACAGATACAAGAGAGTGGGAAGAGTGCACAAAGTAGGGAGAGGGAAGAGACTGATATCAAACCCCATCCTGGGATGGGCCACTCTCCCTGTGCCTGTAAGAGGCTCCTAGGCTATTTTAATTATAAATACTTATATACACAGAAGCGAATTCAGAAGGATTTATATCTCAGGGGAGTGCAGATCAATAGATCTGAGCAAACCTCATCTCCAGGCTGACCACTTAACACTGTTATCACTGATTACGGTTGCATGGCCCTCTGGGAGGGTGTCGGTTCTCCTCTTGTCCTCCGTAGGTCCACCCCATTCTTGGCCCCAAGAGGAAATCAATAAGATGCAGGGATCGATACTCAGGACATCTGCTTGGCTGCAGTGGCTCACCATAGGATCAGAGTCTGGTCAGCCCTCATCCATCCCGCAAACTCCCATTCTTCCCTCACAACCCCGCCATCCTCGCAGACCTGTGGGGGGTATCCCGATTTTGATCTTTAACTCATTAACTGAAATCAGCAGAAATGCTGCTGACTCTTTCAAGGAAGGAAAAACAGGCTTGGTTATCATTTGCCTTACTTTCCAAAAGTGAGGAAACTTACCAGACCTCGAGGATTGGGTCATTTCCTGCCTCGTGGCCCGTGGCATACTTCCTGCTGCCGACTGTCTGGCAGTACTGTTGGAGCGGCTGGAGCTGGCCGGGTTTCTGTTCCAGGTCTGCCTGCGTCTCCCTATGCTTGGTCTGCAGCTGATAGATCCTCTGCTCCTGAAGCATCCAGCTATTGACCCGCCCAGGGAAAGAAAGAAAAAAATGGAAAAAAAATCAATTAATACTAAACGGCTTAACAAAACCCTGCATAGCACAGGCCTGAAGCTTACAGGGTAGGAGTTGGTGTGGTCTCAGTGGCAATAGTGGTTGTGGGGACAGGCTCAGCCAGCTAGAAAAGCTGATGTTCCAGGGACAGGAAGCCAATATGGTAGGCGTGATCACACACACACACACACACACACACACACACACACACACACACGCACACACACACATGGCAGCTCGGTCTGACATGCCCTAGTCAGGGAGCAAAGAGGACAGTACAGATACATGTTCATTGTGAGCTGGTGGAAGGTGAACGATTCACCAAAACAGAAGAAGGACCAAAACCAAACTCATAGAAAGGGTGGGTATTTTTCTATTCTCTGGGTTTTTTGGGGGGGCGGGTGTGGAAGAGGAGTGGAAGGAGAGGAGATACTGTTTTGTTCTGAAAAGGTAATACCATTTACTTGTTGCAGGCGTGTTAACCCCAGGCATTTTTTTGTGCGTCTCCCTATCACACCATCACATGCAGAAACACATGAAGCTTTTTTAAGGGGGGGAGGCAAGAAAATGGGGGAGCACCATACCTCAGCTGCCAGGCCCTCTCTCTTCTTCAGGAGCTGGCTTTGAAGGCTCAGGATTTTTGCATCTCGCTGTTCCAGCTGTAAAGAGTTTACATAGGGAGGGAGCAAGGAAGGATCATGAATGTCAACCAATGAGCAATTAGCATGACAAGACTAAAGTATTGATCCACTAAAGCTCACTGCACTGCTGTAGCCCCAGAGGTAGAGCGGCTCCCCTGTCACTAACTCTGACAGTGCATTTCAGAAGCTGTAATGTAGGGCTGGCTACTTTTGTAGCCCTGGTCCCTTCTCAGGTCAGGGGAGGGTGGCACCCTCATACAGCTCACCTGCAGCTCTCAGGGGTCCCCATTCCTGGGCAGAAATCAGAGGAGAACATAAAGAATGGAAAGATTTTGGCTGTCCTACTTCATTCATTTTTTAAAATACAGCTCCTTCCCGATGGCACCAGGCAGTTCTATGTATTGATTGGAGAAGGGCTAGGGCGAAATCCTGGCCTGACAGCTGGGGCTGGAACTAGTGTGGTTTACCATTCTGCATGGTTAGGGGCAAACTGCCTTCTGTAGTACCAACTTCTGACCAATCCAAATACATACTTCCTGAGCACATTTTACTCATTTTAAACACTAAGGGTCAAAATGGGAGGGGAAAAGGTGCTATTTCACTAGAGAGGCACCCTTATTCCTAGGTGTAAGGCTGTAATACATCAAAAGAGAAAATGATGGAGTCTGGGACTTGGCAGACACGGTGTTTAGATGACACTAGCCTGGTGAGGCATTACTCTCTAAGGTTCTCCATTCTGCACTGATTCCTTCCCTTTTTACTCTCAACCATATTCACATTAACCTTTCTTCTACTTTCCCCCCTATCTATTCCTTCATAAATTCACTTCTTAAATTGCTTTTCCAATTTTTTCCATACTCTTTAAAGATCCACTAGGAGTCCATCTCTTCCACGAAATCTCCCAAGTAGTGGGGATCATTTATTCTTGTGTGAGCTCCTAATATATGCCCCAAACTTCTCTATCATGATGAACAATACAGATATGGTCTCTATGCTTAAAGAACTTACTGACTAGCTGAATCACTGACAACAAAACCATCCATCCATCCTCCACCCTCCATCACCTATCCATCCTCCATCCATTCATTCATCCATTTGTTGATTCATTCAATCTGTGTTTATTGAGAATTTCCTATTGTCAGGAACTGCTCTTTGCTGAAAATACAATGGTGTGGCAGAGACTTGAGTGCTCACTGATAACCATTTTCTCCTCTTCTTCCTGGATACATAGGTAATCTATACTTCCCAGCTCTTTTGTAATAGGGCCTTATGACTGAGTTCCCTCCAATGGAACGTGGGTGGAAGTGATGCATGCCTGGTCTGGCTCATAAGAATCTCCCACAAGATCCTTTGTTCTCTTTTCCTTCCACTGTGATCTTGATGGCAACATGTTGAAGATGGTGGTACAATCTGGGTCTCTGGGGTCCAGCTGGAGAAGAGTTGGCTAATGTGCATCTGACTATGGCATGAGAAGTAAAATTTTATGTTATGAAATTATTGAGATTTCAGGATTTTTTTGTGTTAGTGTGAAGGTAGAAGCTAGTGTTACTTTTACTGACTAATAAAAATGGTGAACAAGAACAGACATGGCACCTGCCTTCACAGAGCTTGAAGTCCAGTGGGTGAGAAAGACATTAAATAAATAATTACAAAAATAAATGTAAAAGCACAACTCTGATAGGTGTAATAAAGGAGAGGGTACCTGGGTCAGTATACACATATATTAGACAACTAGACAACTTACCTAGACAACAGCAATTGCACATTTACGTTGAGATCTAAAGGGTGAGTGAACTGAAGGAACGTGAGGGTGTTCAAGAAAGGGGGAACAGAATGTGCAAAGTTGCTATGGTAAGAAGAAGTGAGGTACATTCTAGGACTGGAAAGAACCCTAGTGTAAGTAGAACACAGAGAATGAGAAGGGATATGGTGCAACATGAGGATGGGGAAGTAGGTAATGTCCATTCAGGGTCTTGTAGGTTATGAATTTTAGTTTCCACCTTAAGATCATTGGGAAGCAACTCCAGTTTTAAGTAAGACTGATAACAAAATCAAATTTGTATGCTGAAAAATTCTCTCTGGCTGCAGCACGAAGAATGAATTGATAGTTCTATTTCCAGCCATATGGTGGAACAGGTATCTGAAAAACGCTTCCACCAAAAATGTTAAGATGTTCCAAATAAAAGAGAACATACAGTCTTTTAAATAAATGGCTAAGGGGAATTCCCTGATGGTCCAGTGGTTGGGATTTGGCGCTTTTACTGCCGGGGCCCGGGTTCGATCCCTAGTCGGGGAACTGGGATACTGTAAGCCACGTTACATGGCCAAAAAAACCTGGCTAAGTTTGCAAGCACAGAACTCCCCAAGTTTCAGGTACAAAGAGGGAACTGAAATGAGAGGAGTAAGCCATGGAAAATGTATCTGCCTTGAGGAGCACTTCCCAGTCTCAGTGACCACAGGGATTAGGTTTTAACCCCCTATGGGGACAGGGCCCATGAAAGTCAGGAATTTGGAATGGATAATCCCCATGTAAAATTGTGACCCTTAAAAGGATGGCCTAGGGAAAATAAATCTATCTGTTATCACAGGGTGCTTGTCTTTTCTTGGTCCATGGATGGGAAATTCTCAGAAAGTCTCCCGTGAGAATTTGTGACTATGCTTTACAGGTTTGGAAATTTATCATATTTACTACCCACCAAGTTCAGTGACCTCTAAGCTGAAGAATTAAAATCAAACTTGGTCTCAAGCAGGTAATATTCTTGTGGCATTGGGCCGGAGCAAATCCAGAAATACTCTGGAGGGCCACAGCTTCATATAGGTCACCTAGGTTTCTTGTAGAGAAAGCCCTGCCAAAGATGTACTGACATGTTACAAAACTAAAAGCCATGAGTGAGAGTAGTAGACAAAGCAAACAGCAGATTTAGACCTCTGAGAACTTCAGGTGATTGAACAATCTGGACTGCAAAATAAGTATACTGAAAGTAATTAAAGACATAAAAGAAGGTATCAAAATCATACAAAAATAGCAAGACATTCCGCAAAAAAGAAAGTGAACTGGAGAGGGGTAAGAATAAAGCATCAGGATCAAGAATGCGACTCTCTTACCAAATGTGCAGGACTCTTGGTACATATCAGGATTTAGGAAGCAGTCATTTTTATCTTTTTCTTTTCTCTCTTTATGTTAAATATGTTATTTATATAGGACAAACCTCTCACTTGCTTTGTTAGTGACATCTAAAATGTAAGGGCATAATGACTGCCCCAAAGCCAGGAAACATTTTCCGTATTTGAAACTGATAGTCAGCTCATAAGACATTCTCTCTGTTATTACTGCTGCAATGTCTCATAAAGGAAAATATCATCTCAGTGTGATTTCTTTGCTTCTTTGCACTCTTCAGCTCAGTGTTCTCTCTCCAGCTGGGCACAAATTGAGGACACTGGCCTTTTCAATGGTGGACAAAGAGCCACAATGGGAGGGAGGTGGCAAGCATCAAAGGGAAGCTCAAAATAAGGAAGGCTCATTATTTCATCAGAAACTTTTTTTTATCGCTACTGTTTCAAAAATTATTCCTATGCCTCACAAAAGAAGTAGGAATAAGTAATGTGGTAACATCAAGAGGTTACCAGGTCAGCCTGAGCTGGTGCTCTGGAGGAACCAATGTTGCTTCACAAATCCTCAGATGGACCCAGGCTCGATCTACAGTAAGGGTTTTCGGTAGTAGAGAGACTTAGATGGAACTAGATGATTCCAAGCATGATGGAATCAGGTCATTTTCACTCACCTCTGTCTCGTGAGACACTGATCATTATCACTATCATCATTACCTTTTACTGAAGTTTAGCTACCTGCTAGACCACATGTTATTTGATGTACCATAAGAAAACCTCTGTAGGGTGGGCATTATCAGCCCCACTTCTCTGATGACAGATACAAAAAAATGAAATCGTCCAAAATTTCTCATTTTATATTAGAACCAGCATAAGATAAACGCCCTTAGCCTTTCCTTAGCAGGTCTAGATAGAGGCAAAGTCATTCATAGCCCTAAGAAGAACAGGGGCCGATAGGGAATTTCTCTCTTAATGTGCTTTCAGAGAAGGTTGTGCTCTGAGCAGCCAAAATAAAACAACTGTCTCTCTCCTCGTAGCAAATGCAGATTTACCCCAGTGGGAGAGAGAGATTTGAAAATTAATGATTTATAGAATTTGGTGTATTATTGGAGCTGCTTTCAATCAGGGCTATTTATGATATAGATGGGCAATATCAAACTGTAAATGCCTCTCCTTCCTGTTCACCCTTAGTTTCTGTATGTTCTTTAAAAGAGTGGGTATCCCTGTATTTGCTCCTTGCATTTTGCTCTCTCCTCTGCCTGTGACTCATACCCCCTGGCTCTTATTCCTGCCCCCTCCCCATAGATATTTCTTTAACATTGTACGTGGATAAATCACACATACACATGTGCACATTATGAATCTGTGCAATATAGAGTACAACTTGGTTTTTATTAGAATCTTTTCTAGGGTATGATGTTTCCAATGTCAGATAATTAGTAGATTTGGGCTAGAAGCATGATGGCTATTAGGTCAAAGAGTAAATAGCCAGTGATTACAGACTGTAGTAAAGCAAGGCTGGAGGAACAGTTCATCAATAGCTCTAACAAATCATTGAGTTCCTATTAATAGTTTATATAACGAGAATTGTTTCACTACAGGATTTGAGATTTTCAGTCTTCATGGTATTCTTTCTTGTACTAAAGCAAAGTTTACTTAAAAGACAAAGGCTTATTTTAGAATCTCTTGGTACTGGTGCATTTTGAGCCCACAAGCCCTATTTCAAGTGAATATTTACATAATGTCTATCATCACTGTCTTTATATACATAGCAGGATCTCATGTTCATAGATATTGTGATTTTAAAGATCTGTCCTGTCATCTATTTAATTTTCTTGCCCTAGTGACAGAGGAGGACTCATACCTACAAAGAACCATTTGTGTTTTCTTTGCTTGCAGCTTTAACTAGCTCACTGTCTCACTGGAGAGTTACAACTAGTTCCTACTGATAGCAAGAGACCCTTCATTGTTGAAGATTTTTTTTTTTTTTACCTACTAAAAGAAGTTTCTGGATATCAAGGCTTAAAATCCTGTCTACATTTCTTCTCGAAGGGAAAATCAGAAAGAAAACATTTCGAAATTATGTCTTGCACATAGTAGGAATTCAATCAATATTGATTCATTAGGAAATCCAAAGCCATATTTTGATTCAAGTTGTACTGGAGGGATAAACACAAATTGCATTTGTGTTTATTGTATGCTCAGTGATGGAAAAATGGTGTTGGGACAACACCCAACAATTTACCACATGCATCAAAATAAATTTCAGATAAATTAAAAGCATACAAATAAAACCACAAAATTACTAGAAAAAATAAGGAGAGAATTAAAAAGAATAATATTGGAGTGAGAGAAGTCCTTGCAAAATATGAGACAAAACCCAGAAGTCATAATATAAGGATACATAACATCACTGTAATAAAAATAAAACAAATTTTTATATGGCAAAAATCATCATAATCAAAGTAGAAAGAGAGATAGACTGGGAAGTTCTATAATTCATATCATAAACAAATTGCTAATTTCTATAATATACAAAAACCTGCTATAAATCAATGCATAAAAGTCCAATAACCTAATGGAAAACAAGCAAATAGTTCATAGGAAAAGAAATAAAATGACTTTTAAACATATAAAAACAATCTCACTCAAAGCAAGAGAAACGCAAATTAAATCCTCACTGAGACACCATTTTATACTTAATATACTGGCAAAACTCCAAAATTATTGACAACACAATGTACTGGTGAAGATGTGGCAAAACAAATTTTTTCAGATATTGCTAATGGGAGTGGAAACCAGCACCAAACTCTATGGGATGCAATTTTCCAAGATACATTAAAATTACATGTATATACCCTTTGACCTAGCTAGTCCAGTTCTATAACTTATTCTACAGATATACCTGCACACACATGTAAGATGGCACATGTAAAAGGCTATGCATTACAGCTTTCTAATAGCAAAATATTAGAAACTACCTAAATGTCTCTCAGGAGGAGACTAGTTAAAAAAATAATGGTTTATCTAACAACAGGGTATCATGAAGCTATAGAAATGACTTGAGGACTCTCCTACATAGAAATTCCTTCTCTGTATCCATTTCAGGAAAATAAAATAGATAACAGGAGAGGTCCAGAAAAAAACATAAATATCTATAAACATGATGTCATAAAAAAGTACAGACCAGGGTATACAGCATGCTATTTGTGTAAAAATGGGGAGGGGAGTATATGCATACATGTATTTGTTTGTCATATGCATAAAATAACTCTAGAAGGACACACAAAAACTGGATAACATGGATTGCCATTAGGTAAAGGAACTGGGTAGGTGGGAGACACAGAAAAAGAGAATTTTCACTGTGTACCTTTTGTACTTTTTGCATTCTAAGAATGATTTCCTATTTAAAAAGTTAATTAATTAATAAAAGATACCTCTCATACATAGGCACACCCATAACCACACACACACAGAACAAACTTCCTTTGCTATCAGACTTCAGAGCTACAAAGATAAATAAATCCCCAGCATGCTAGCTTCTTGGCAATATTATTAGGCTACCGGGCCTTGGGAGTTAATGGCACACATATTATAATTAGGGTTAAGTGGGACTCATCTGCCAAACATGTCTGCCTCCTGAATTCCTAGCACTTTACCACATAAACTTGTTGAATAAAAAATGAAAACTGAAGGATAAACAACAGATTAAACAGCAAATGGTATTTGTGAATAGTCCCAACTATTAATATAGTAAAAATAAACATAGTTGTTATACCCAGTAAGTCTGGAGACTTGGTTTCCACTACACAGCTGTGGGCTTGGTAAAGTCACTTGAACGGGAGTAACTAGTAAATAGGGAGTGTGGACTAGATCATTTCTAATGTTCCTTCCAGTTGCACTTCTCCTTGAAGTATCCCAGTTGCAACACTCTTTACCAGAGTGTGTGATCAAGCTCTTTACTGTCGCGTTATGTCTGAGTCTCCAGCTTCCCAGACCTGGGAAGACCTCAGAGTTACCCTGCTCTCAGTCTTTTCCTCTTTGCTTTAAAATACTCAAAAGTCTTCCTGTTATCCAAAAACCTTCTGAGTCACTAATTTATTTAGCTCTCTCTTCCTCCCATTTCTCTCTTTCCTTTATCTGCCAAATTTCTTAAATGATTTAAAGTCTGTTTGTGTGTCTGTCTCTTATGAAATTCACATCGCATTAAATTAACCATTTAAAGTATACAATTTAGTGGCATTTAATGCATTCACAATGTTGTCCAACTATCACCTCTATCTAGTTCTAAAATATTTTCAGGACTTCCCTGGTGGTGCAGTGGTTAAGAATCCGCCTGCCAATGCAAGGCACACGGGTTCAAGCCCTGGTCTGGGAAGATCCCACGTGCCGCGGAGCAACTAAGCCCGTGCACCACAACTGAGCCTGCGCTCTAGAGCCCGCGAGCCACAACTACTGAGCCTGCGTGCTACAACTACTGAAGCCCGCATGCCTGGAGCCCGTGCTCCACAACAAGAGGAGCCACCGCAATGAGAAGCCTGCGCATCGCAACGAAGAGTAGCCCCCGCTCCCCGCAACTAGAGAAAGCCCACGTGCAGCAATGAAGACCCAATGCAGACAAAAATAAATAAGTAAAATAAGTAAATTAAAAAAATATAAATAAAATATTTTCCTCACCCTCAAAGCAGACGTTGTACCCATTAAGCAGTCACTCCCCATTCCCTCCTCTCATCAGCCTCTGGCAACCATTTTCTATCTTTATGTCTCTATGGATTTACCTATTCTGGATATTTCATATGAATGGAATGTGACCTGTGTAACCTTTGATGTCCGGTTTCTTTTACTTAGCATAATTTTTTCAAGGTTCATCCATGTTGTAGCATATATCAGTGCTTCATTTCTTTTTATGCCTGAATAATATTCCATTGTATGGCTATACCACATTTTCTTTAACCATTCATCAGTTGGGGGACATTTGAGTTGTCTCCACCTTTTGGCTTTGTGAATAGTTCTGCTATGAACATTCGTGTACACATATACGTGTGAACATCTGTTTTTCAATTATTTTGGATATATACCTAGGAGTGGGATTGCTGGCTTATACAGTTAATTCTATATCTAGCTGTTTGACGAACTTTTTGTGTCTATTTTTGAAGCAGTTTGCTTAGGCTTAGGTGCAGACATTCATTAGAGGCTCATTCATTCAATAACTATTTATTAAGTGCCTGCTAAGAAACAGGCCGTTTGCTCAGACACTGGTAGATTTGAGGGTAAGTAAGACAGTTTATCCCTTGAAGGGTCTCATGGTTTGGCATAAAGAGGTAGATGGGAAAATGAACAAAATGTAAATGGGATAGCATCTTTCCAATGATGTAAACCCTCCAGGAACTCATCATTGCAACCAGAAGAAAACCCAAATTCCATACTAGAGGCTTCATGAATCTGCCTACACATGTGACCTCATGTAATCTCCATGTGGGAAAAATACAAAGTGTTATGGAAGTTCAGTGTTAGGAGAGAGAACTTCACGGAAGAGATGAGATTTAGCTTGTCCCTTAGGTTAGCAGGAGGATCTCTGTAGAAACCAAGTGTGAACTCCTGAAGGGAGACACATGAATACATTTTCTCATCTGCTTTGGGCTACCTTCCATCTCTCAAAACTGACTCTCTTGCTGAAAATGGATAGCTGATCAACTTAGTCAAGAATCTGGGGCAAAGTTTTAATCCTGCTCTCGCTGATGAATTAATAATTGCCTGGAGGAAATGTTTCACTTTTATCCAAGATATTATTAACATTTTCAGGGCAATATAGTATTATTTAGGAACTTGGCAAAGTAATTAACCCAAAGCTTGTGTTAATACACTTATAAAACATAAAATCCTTGTTTACTTTGCCATCAGATCCATCATTAATACCCTTAATTATTGAAGACATTGATACTTCAGATTTTAATGAATTGTTGGAAAAACTGCTGGAATTATGAAGGCCAATAAATTGTTTGAGCATTTAAAGAGAGGTAATGGAAATTTACGCCAATCTAGATTACATAATCTCTTCCAAACTTTCATTCATCTCTACCATATACACCAATGCTACTTCAACTGGCCTACCCCTAACGTTTGCAGAATCTGGGGTGAAAGATTAAATGGAGGTGTACATACCAGATATCTAAATATTTAAAAGTTATATATCAAATGGTTCCATAAAATATGTTCTATCTTCCTACTTGTATATTTGTGTATATATGTATATACACACACACACACACACACACACACACACACACACACACCCCCATATATATCTTCATAACACTCTGGAAGGCCAGGTACTAGTTAGGGATCCTTGGACTTTAGATCACAGCTGTGATTAGCTCACAGTCCCCAGACTCCAACCCATTTCCCTCCTCTTTCTACCCTGCTTTTGCTCCTTGCTAAGAATGATTTCATGAACATGTGTGTGAACACTCTACCTACACATCCAACATTCATTCCCTGCTCCTGCAAACAGTCAACCCTTGGCTACTCCTTGGGCCTAGTGGTGCAGACCAAGAGGAAGGCCCTAGGGAAGAGTCCCATACAGGTCTTGGAAGCACACTTGAAATTCGAGAGTCCTGGGTAGTGGAGTGTAATCTGGAGGTGGGGAGGACTGGTAAGTGGAGTGGGTACCCTCCCTTCATCCCATCCTCAAGCAATGGGAAGGAATGAGATGCAGCCAGAGAAGGGCCAGAGCAGAGCCCTCTAATATGGGGTCCAGAAGTGGGCCCCTCTTGCTGCACCTCAGAAATCTCTTCTGTCCTCCTTGTCAACAGTGAAAAATTGTGTGAGTTTTTTAAACTATGTGGGCCTTGGTTTCCTCATCTGTATAAGGGGTCATAAAGCTGCTGCTATTGCTACTACTCAAGGTTGTTGAAAAGTCTAGATAAATTTAACAATGTACGTGAGAGTGCTTTGTAAAGGTGCTATATACTAGAAACATATTGTTATTATGTTGGGGTGTTTTGGTTCATTTTAGATCTTACCATGTACTAAACCAAAGGGCAAAGCAGCTGCCTGCTGTGCACACACTCTCAGGTTCTCATTAACGTATAAGCAAAAAAAGCAAACATGGAGAGCTGATGACAAAGGAGGCAAAGGTTATTAAATATCCTTCACGTTTTATTTTTCCTAAACCTGCTTCCTGATTCCTCCAGATCCAGATTGATTTCTTTAAAACCCTGAGTTTGTGGACATGTGCTAATTTGCATGGCTGATCTAGGCCCCCAGATTGATGCCGGGTAAGGGACATTACTCTTCAGCTGTAAGGCAGGGTAACTCCTGCATTAAGCAGGAAGCAGACTGATATCTCATCTGTTCAGCCGGCAGAGAATATGCAGTGTACCTTTGTGGTGAAAGCAGACGACTGAACGAGCAGGGTGTGGAGGGGAATGAATTACACCATGAGCTTCTGCATCCATAAAAATGAGGCCGCTCTGGGGTCAGGCGGGTGGGTGATGTTTCACGGAGGCAGGTTAAACTGATTCGACCCTCCGGCTCACTGATTTGAAGCTGACAAAAGGGGCTGTGCTGTCGCTCTGGGCTCAGAATGAACTTACCGTTGTCTCTGGCCATTTTGAACGAGGAAAGTCTCTGGATTTTTCTTTCTTAGGATTGTATTTTCTTTCTTCTTCTTTTAAAAACACCATTTCATTCCTATTTGCACAGAAATCCAAATCTGTTTTATTTTCAGGAATAGGGATTTTGGTATGTTTGGGGCAAAACCCCCATATCTTTATCCCCTTTTATCATCTTGCTAAATAGAACAAGTTGTGCTATTTCTGTTTTTTTGCTTTTCGAAAGCAATTACTTCCCTGTCATTTCTAGACATTCAAGCAGAAGAGTCTGCCTTGATTGCCCATCCTTCCTCTCCCCTCCCCCTTTCAAGTCCTCTGGCTTCTGCACGGCTAGGGAAGGATTCAATTAAATGAAGTGTCAATGGAGCTACAATGGTTTCAGGTCAGAGACGTCAGTAAAAAGCTGTGGAGCTGTGCTGCCCCTGTGTATGTAAATGTATATATTTATACCAGGGATGTCAACTTTCAGGACTCTCCTCCTCTGCTCTTCCCTGATCAAAGATGATTGCTGAGGCAATTACTGCAGAGGAAAAGAAAATCAGGGCCTCCCCTTCATCCTAGTGCTGTCGGAGTTTAATTGCTTGGAATAATGGAGCAGAGAGTCCCTTTCCTTTGCACACGGCCACACTCAGACACACACAAACTTACACACATGGCTGTGCTAGGACACAAACACATATGATGGCAATGCAGAAAAACATCTACGCGCCCCCTAGTCCTGTTGCCTGTACATGTACACAGAGCTGCCTGTGACACACACACAAAATACTGTACTCTCTGGCTAATTCAATAAAAGCAATGTACAGTATCTGGCTTACATTAAAAACTATGTTTTTATCTTCCTTTATAAAAGACTTAACAATTTTTATTCCTTTATCAAAAGAGACATCTAAAGTTTAAAAAAAAAAGAGAAGAGGATACAGGGAGAAGTCACAGCAGCAAAATACACAAATTCTTCAATTTGTGCTTTTGTTGTTTAATTCTTCTGTACACACCGTCACAGAAGTCCTAGGTCTCTGCACAAACACTTCACATGTTAAAAATCCCTCTCAAGCCCTTTTTGCTTTGTTGTAGGCACAAGGACAAGTTGAGTATTCTATACTATTCACTGTGTTCTAGGCTATTCTGTTTTTGTTCTCATATGACATGAAGAGGGATTCTAACTTGCATCAACAAATATAAAGAGTGACATTCAGATGCAGAGAATCCTAGCTCTCTAATTAGTTCTGCTATGTCCAGGCACTGGGAGTACACGTGGCTTCAGGCTGGGGTGAGTCCCTGGTCACACGTAGAACACAGGCTCTAAAGCATCCACATGGCAGATTTAGGTTTTCATTTCAGGCTCCCAAGGGCTGTCAGATTTTAAATATTATTATTTGGCCTAATTGGTTCCTCCTTTGTTGGCAAGAGAGTAAAGACAGGGAAAAATACCCTCACAGACCCTTTCATCCACACAAAGGCAGAGCACATACACTTGGCTTTGTGTTACAATCACTAGAAGTTTTTCTTTTTCTTTTTGTGGATTAAGTAGTTAACCGTGTGCATGAAGCTCACATCCATCCTTTCTAGGACAGTTAAGAATAAATACAGCCTTTCAGAAAAAGGAATAAAAATTTTTTCGACTGTTGTGATTGTTGAAATTAAAAAAAATTTTTTTTCTGAAAATTTCAGAAAATGGTGGTGGTAGATAAACCAAGTGCAAACCAAAAAAGATCCCAAAGCACCTTATTTTAAAGATTTGGAGATACCAATCTCAGGCTTCTCAGCTCATCAAGATTACCATCCTCTCTTTGGGTTCTCTTTTCCCAGACTGTGTCTTGGAAACTAACTCCAGCCAGTTATCTGGACCAATCACAGGGCTCACCTCTTTTGTTTTTTGTCTCTCAGAGATCACATTCCTGTACTACCTAAATAGAATGTCTGAAAACAATTGTTTTATATGTTTTATCTTATTTTCTAGTTGTTTACAGTGGGAGGACAATTCTTATAAAAGTGAATCCTTCATGATTTTTTTTTTTTTTCTCTATAAATACTTATTGGGGGAAGGGTGGGGGAATCCTTCATGACTTGAAAGAAAATTTTAACCTACATATTGTTGAATAAATGACTGAATGAAAAAAAAAAGATTTGGAGATAAATGTGGCTATGTGGATGGCTATGTCAAAATATTACAACTGAGCCCCTGATAATGTCTCTGATGTTTTTGTTTATTTGCTTTGGTTGTTCTGGTTCCTAACTGGTGCATTCTGGGCTTGGATTTTATATTTCTGACTCCCTTCTCTAATGGGCCTCAGTGTCTCTTTACAAACATGTGTAACTCTAGCTGTAGCCTCCCAGCTGTACTGATGCTGATGAGCTTGGACACTGCCCAGTCTTGAATGTTCAATCTAATAGGGGAGGCAGAAACATAAATAATTACAATACAGGAGAAAGACCATAACAAAGGTGATGAAGGAATACCCAGGAGGAGCACAAAACCTGGGAGGAAATCACATGGATCCTGTTCTGGAGCAGATGATTCCTGGGCCAAAATTAGCAAGCAGGTTATCAGTTACAACGACCAAAGCAGCCGAAGTTACCTTACATTTGACATGAATTTTTCAAGTGATTTGATCTCCCTAACCCTCATTTGATGGGAAGTCCAATGCCCTCCTCCAGATTTTTGTAAATTCCTGGGTTTGAGGGGCTTGAAGTCCAGGTCCTACCACACATTTGATGTCACTGGTATTGAACTTCTTTTGGCCTGTCCGTTGCCCCTTGTCTGTACCAATCCAGGTGTGGTACTTGGTACTACACAACTACTTGGCACTTGGTTTGTATGAAACACACACACCCTGTGTGTGTGAACACCTTGAATTTTGGAGGGATAGAGGTTTTACATCACCATATTCCTGGCCCTTTCCCGGTTTTCCAAAATTCCTTCCCTATCATTTCTGCAGCTCGCCCCCTCAGCTGGCTCCCCTATCAACTTAGTTCTGCTTACTTCATTACGGAAAGCAATAGCATTCTCTACCCCCTCCACTGCTCCAGCCGGCCTCCACATACCCATTGTGCATATCCACTGTCCTTAGAAATGCACTTACATATGTACACATACACACACAGACACACACACACACACACACACACACTCTCTCTCTCTCTCTCTCCTAGCAGAGGCTTTGAGATTTTCCTTCTTCTTCCTCCACTTGTCTCTGTGGAGTCTGATTTCCTCATGCTGAGGATTATGGAATCTCTTCTCATCATCTCTCCAACAAGGTAAAGTTATCCCACAAATAGTCATTCCACATCAAATGTGTGCCTGGCTCTGTTTTGTAGGCACTGGGGACACAGTGGGAAACAAGCAAAGAGAGTCTTCACCCTAACAGGTCAGCTTTAGTTTCTAATACCATTTCCCCATTTCCCCCTATTTTTCCAGGAAGCAAAATGTATTTAATAAATGTTTGCTGAATGAGAGTTCTCACTCAAATTTCTTCTGCTGCCTTATCTCTCCTTACTCCTCTCTACTAACCGTGTGCTCAGGTGTAGTGTCAGACTCTCCCAACACCACCTGTCTATTCCTGCTGCTAGAATTTTGAGAGGGGTATTCTTTTTTTTTTTTTTAAACATCTTTATTGGAGTATAATTGCTTTACAATGGTGTGTTACTTTCTGCTTTATAACAAAGTGAATCAGCTATACATATACATATATCCCCATATCTCCTCCCTCTTGCAACTCCCTCCCACCCTCCCTATCCCACCCCTCTAGGTGGTCACAAAGCACCGAGTTGATCTCCCTGTGCTATGTAGCTGCTTCCCACTAGCTATCTATTTTATGAGAGGGGTACTTTTAAAGCTAACATTTATTGTGCTCTTTTCATGAGCTTTGCAAAGTGCCCTATATTCATTCTTTCATTTAATCCTCACAAAAACTCAATGAGGTAAATAATATTATTTTTGTTTTACAGATGAATAAACAGGAGCTTAAAGCAGTTACTTTCTTGCCTATAGCTGGTCCTTACCTATTAAAATCCTACTCACCGCTTTAGCTAATCTTGAACCACGTGATCTCCCCAGCCTTTGAAATTCCACATCACTGTTTCAGCTCTGAGTAACCTAATTCACTATTTGTATTAAAGATATTTTTTCTGTCTATTAGACTGTAAGCTCCTTAAGGGTAGAGGGTGGGTACAGTTCATCTTTGGATCCATTCAGATGCTTGCATACGGAGGCATCAATAAATATCTTCAAATTAATTTAAATAAAATAACCATAGAAAATGGCTTATCTCGAAAAGGAGCTGAAGGTTACATGAATTATCTGTATCTCCTAGAAAGTTTGGAATACTGTTCTGGGTAGAGCCAGAATTCTGAAAGAATTCTGAATTCTTACAGTTATTATATAATAACTGTAAGATTTACTATTTGTACTAAGGTCCCAAACTATTTGAGGCTAACCTGCACTACAGTAGGAATAAAATAATATTGCAGGAGTAAAGAAACTGAAAATAAGAATTAAGCCAATTTAAGAATCACTAAATAATGAGAGGGCTTACAGCTGCTATTGTAAATAAGCTAATTATGTTTTCAGTACAGATAAATTTTGAACAACTGCCTAGGTCAAAATACATGTGTAGCTAGAAAAGAGACCCTGTTCCAAGTACTCAAGGTCGACAGCTATGGAGCCAAAGACAGTGGTTGTCTGCGCATGTATCCAATTTTTTTCTCTCTGTTCCCTGATAGTGAAGCTGTGACACAATGTTTTGTCAAGGAATGGTTACCAAGAACTGGCATAGAATTCCACAATAGGTATGGGCTGGAAGGAATTATAGGTATCTGGTCTGTTTCTTTCAGTAAAGCTAAAGTCTACTTTTTCTTCATGTACATAATCAATATTTATTTTATATAACTATAAATATACACACAGAAATAGGTAAATACTAATGGCTAATGTAGGTGAAGATTTGAAGAAATAAAAGTAAAACAAGAAACGGCAGAGTTGACTACTGGAATAGAAGAGCGTTAGAAGGTAGAATATAAACAACAGAGCTCAAAAAAGAGAATATAGTTCATTTTTACTGAGGCTATTACTCAATTTTTAAAAATGGCTTTGCCTCATAGATTTTCACTGGTCATTGAGTCACCTATATATTGGCTGGTGCTTTGATTTCTTTTTTTAAAAAAATTTCTTTATTCATATGCTTTGAACCTCTGTAATTTTGTGTTATGTATTGTACTAATCAAATGTCAGATTGAGCAATGTTTTCATTATGAAGACGTGGTTAAAACAGTCTTGTAAGAAGGATATAATTTGTATACAGTCAGGAAAAAAATTGCAACATTTCTCAACCAAAGGGATGATGACTTCTGTGAGTGGTTCTCAAGGCTTCCTAGCAAGAGTTTTAAGGTTATCTTAACCTCGGGGTGCTGGATACTTTCCATTTGCCCCTCCAGAGCTACTCTGCGTCCTTCTTCACTCGGCTGCGTGCCGTGGAGCCTGACCTCTATGAACTGAACGCATCAACTGGCCCCTTGCTCTGGCTTCCACTTGGTTCAATTAAGGCATCAGTGGGAGGGAGGAGATCTGCTCCCTCTCTGTAGATCACTTGAGGGCAGCTATGTCCTTTGATTGAATGTCACAACACCTCCCAAGATGTCCTGTCTACACAACTCTCTTCTTCCTCACCTTCAAGGTTAGGGTGGTGACAGCTACCCTGTTCTGTCACTAGCTCCAGTTCCAGAATACTGCAATATTCCTTGCTATTTCCTGCACCCCTGCCTAAACCTTTATAAGTAGCTGTTTCAGTATGCCCTCCTCGAATTCTCACTCTGAGTATGACAGCTGTTTCTTGCTGGGACCCTGACTGATATACTCAGGTATTAGCTAAACTTAATTCTTACTCCTTTCTACCTGGTTCCTCTGTTCTAATCAGAACAGTGTAATTGGTTGTATACCTAACCCAACTCATATTACTCTTTCTTTCTGGAATGCCTTCATATGTCTCTCTTCCAATCCAGGTTTATCAATATCTTATGACACAACTCAGGCATCACTTCCCCCTGCCCATTACTAATTCCAAAGCAAAATTAGCAATCTCTTCTTACATTACTCTAGGTACTCCATTCCATCATCACTAGACACTTATATCTTTAGGTGTTTTATTTATGGATTAGTGTTTGTGTTCTCTTCAGTGAGAGTACAAACTCATAGAATGTCAAAGACTCTGTCCTTCACTTTTAGATTCATTAATTAATTCAACAAAGAGTTTTTGTACCAAGTATGCATCAGTCACTGTTCTTGGCTTCAGGGATAGAGCAGTGAATATAACAGACAAAAATACCTGTCCCCTTGGAGCTTATACTCTAAAGGAGGTGATAAAAGATATAACAATAAGTAAGTTAAGATTTTAGAATGTTAGATAATGACAAGGGCTAAGGAGAAGAAATAAATCAAGGGAGAATAGACAACTTCGGGGACAAGTGTTGAAATTTTAGGTAGGATGGTCAGGGAAGATGTCACTGGAAGATGACTAAATGGAGGACAGCCATGTAGATAGTCGGAGGAAGAGCATTCCAGGCACAAGAAACAGCAAATGCAAAGATTCTGTGGGAGGACAGTTCTATTCATTGAACAGAAGGAGGTCAGGTGACTAGAGTGGGAAAACAACAAAGAATAGCAGAAGATGAGTCCTAGTGGTGGTCACATAATAGTTGCTCAACAAATTCAAAGCCTTTTAGAATTGGCAGGAAAATGGTTTGAAAGAATGATCTGGATAAGGAAAATCAGTGATGCAAAAAAGAAAGTCCCCAAAGATATTGCAATCGGAGAGTTCTTCTATTTCTCCTTTAAGGCTCATCTACTTCAAGCCCTTGTCCCTTTCACTGTCTCCTTTCTCTACCAGTGCTAGAAGTGAAAGCACACCAGTGTCGATTACCAACACACCACTCATGATGTTACTTTTGGAATAGCAGTTTCAATTATAATAGAACACTCAGAAGAAAAATACCATCAACCTAATAGAAAATTAGGCAAAGTGCATGGCCAGACAGTTCACAGAATAAAAATTACTAGCTAAAAGAACAGCAAATACAAAGCCCAAAGATGGGAGCATGCTTGACATATTTAAGAAACAGTAAGGGGACTTCTCTGGTGGCACAGTGGTTAAGAATCTGCCTGCAACGCAGGGTATACGGGTTCGATCCCTGGTCTGGGAAGATACCACATGCCGCAGAGCAACTAAGCCCACGTGCTGCAACTACTGAGCCTGCTCTCTAAAGCCTGCGAGCCACAACTACTGAGCCCATGCGCCACAACTACTGAAGCCCGTGTGCCTAGAGCCTGTGCTCCACAACAAGAGAAGCCACCGCAATGAGAAGTCCGCACACCACAACGAAGAGTAGCACCCGCTCACCACAACTAGAGAAAGCCTGCACGCAGCAACGAAGACCCAATGCAGCCAAAAACAAATAAATAAATAAATTTATAAACAAAAAACAAAACAGAAACAAAAGCAAAAAAAGCCAGCCATATGTGTCTACTGATGGAAGAACACAATTCTTGTCAAAGGGTTTGAATCTCCAGAGGTCAGCCTCTGGATCCAACTGCCAACTTGCAGAAAATACAAGGGACAGAGGAACACGTTGAGCTGTACCATGAGTCTGAAATCAGCAAAATCCAGACTAAGAAGAAATTTTATGGGTCAAATAGCCCGGGTTCTTCAACAAATAGATTTTAAGGAAAGGAGGGGTAATCTATAGAGACTTCAATGACATATCAAGGTAAAAAAAGGAGCAGACTAAACAATAGTGTCTAGAGATGCATACATGGGTCATAAAAACATAAAGAAATGCAAATGTCTAACATCACAGTCAGGAGGGAGGAAGAAAGGTTCAATTGTGATTGCACATGGAGGGACATCTGGGAGGCTGGAAAAGTACTATTTCTTGATCAAGGTGGTGTTTGCCTTATAATAATTCACTAGGATATACATTTGTTCTATATAGTTTTCTGTATTTCAGCTTTATTTTACAATAAAAAGGTACATATGCTAATAGTTATAAATATATATGAATATACATATATATACATATATATAGATAGATATGGAAGTAAATAGAAAAAGAAATAGATGGATAGGTAGATTAAAAAAAAGTCCCACAGTTCCAGAGATAAGTGGGCTTCTTTTGAACATTTACAGATAGCAGGAGATGGATAATTTACTAAAGAACAGCATTCTGAGCTTGGTTGGGCCCTTTCTCTTTTCTCTGTCCAAATCAAGTAATTGTTAGCAGAAGCTTTTGCTCTGTGGTCAAAGCCTGAGATCTACTCTCTGAAGAAAGTTATTTGTCTGCTCAGAGATGATTCCTTGGAGGGTTCTGGGGATTAAGAGAGAAGCAGAGCAGAGACTGAGCACCTCTGTATTACCAAGCGAGACATGGAAACAAAAAAGAAGGACAGTTCCACTCAGAAATGGTGCATGCAAAAGTGCCTTACCTCCAGTAGAAAGGCTTCCTGCCTTTCACAGTCACTGGAATTTCCAACCAGCCTACCTGCTCCCTACCTGTCAGTCAAAACCTAGTCAGCCATTTACATGAAACGGGAAATCAGCCTTTTTTTTTTTTCCATTGGTGAGGCCTACTAGGCAAACATATATATTGACCACAGAGGAAACCACGATCCTGATTCATAATGATGCATGGACAAGAAAGGAACATAGCTATCTGAAAAAATCGACAAAACAAAAGAGAAAGTAGTAAATATCTAAATATTCCTCCTTATCCTGGAGGAAACAGAGCTATTTTCTGTTTCCTAGACATATCCTTGTAAAATTTCAGAACTTGAAGAATTAAGAGAAAACTCTGATAGCTTTTGGTGAAGGAGGAAAGGTTAGCTATAACAGAATGAAAAGCAGATTGATATCAAATATCTCAGCAGCAACACTGGATGTTAGTAGACTTTGAAGCAAAGCCTTCAAAGTCCTTAGGAGGAAAAAAAAATCTGTACTTAGCCAAACTATCAATTAAATATGAATGTGGAATTAAATTTTTGGACATGTAAGCACTCAGAGAGTTTACCACCCACATATCCTATATTTAAAAATTACTTAAGTAGATTATTCTGAGTAAATGACAAAGGAACCCAAAGAGGAGGATTATATACAATAAAACCCCTGCCACACACAATGGAAACTAAGTATGACAGTGAAAAGTAAAGGGAGATAGAAAGATATGTGAAGAATACTGAGTAGGGATCTTTGTGCTTGAGATATTTCTCGTTCGAATAACAAACTTTCAATGATCTAGGATTACATGTCTTTCTCTATTGATTCAATCATGCTGCATGGTTCTGCAGTGACTATACAATCATCACGTAAAAACTGCATTTTATCTGGTGACTTTAGAGTCACCTTATGCACAGTGCCTGTAAGACTAAGATTATAAATGTTAAAACACTGACAAAGTAAAAATTATACAACTACCAAAAATTTGATGGGACAATGGAGAGAAGCGACAGAAGGAGGGGTTGATGCAGTATTTTCACAACCTTTTAAAAAATACTTTCATAGGATAATAAATCAAGGAATAAGTTTTTAAAAATAATCATTTAAAATCATAAAGGCAAACACCAGAAGAATTTAAGACATATAGCTAAAGAAAATTGTGGGTAGGGAATGAGGTGTACATAACAAGATGGAATGTAGCGGGAATGGATAAAGAACCTCAGCCTGGAGTCTATTAGGTATCACCTAGAGTTGAAACATTAATATCGAAATATGAGAATGTTGTTAATAGTTGCAATGGCTGATTGACCAACTCTAGCTGGAAAGAGATTTGGAAAATGAGTGTGTGGTGTTTTCCACAAAACTCATAAGGAAGAGAATGCTCCAGTTATCAGAAGGGAGTTTAGGTGCTGGGCAGTTAAAAAATAAAATAAATATAAAATAAAATAAACTGTAATTCTACCAGGTTTTTAAGGTCCTATTCAAATATCTACTCCTCACTAATCCATCAGGTAGAGGTAGAGTGAGTCTTTTCACTCCTCTGTTAACCACAGGAAGGGTGAGAACCAACACCAATTAAGTACTGACCTTGTGTCTTTATTAGGTATGCCATTTGCCTTATATTATTTAACATTCCTAATCACTTTGTCCCCTTTCTATAGGTAAGAACACCAAAGCTCTAAGAAATTAAGAAATTTGCTCATGGTTATTTAGCTGGAGGCAGTGGAGTCTGTATTAAAAACCAAGGCTCTATGTCTTTGAGGTTCATGCTTCTATGTTGTATCTCCTGGTTGGTCTGTATTTCTGCACATGGTATTGATTATATACACTTTTGTACCATGTATGTTTTATCTCCCCAAATAAATTGCCAGCACCTTGATAAAGGGTTACTTGTCTTGGACAATTCTTGTATCTCTTACAGCACATAATACAGTACCTTTCGTATATAACAGGCTTAATCAATATCTATTATATGACTCTGAAATCTATATCAATGAAAAAGAAAGTCATATTTTTGAGGTAAATTAGGTACAATAAAGCATCAGTGCATTGAAACTCTACAATCCCTGAAGTACATTAAAATGTCCTTCATAGACTTACAAGTCTTCATCTTTTTCCTCATTTTACTAATTAAGTCATTTTCTCAAGATTACAAACAAGAAAAATAAATCAATATCCAATTATATTTTTCCTGTTTAAATTTCTACTTTTCCTGCAGCATTATTTTTAATTCATTTTCCTTGTATTGGTCTTTTACTTTAGGTATATTATTTGTCAAAAACACAATCGAGGGCTAGCTTATGATGCTTCCCACCATCTTTAACAATATTTCTAAGGAAAACTGGCTTAAAAATGGAATGTGGGATACCGCATCTCTGTAAACAATAAGCTTCCCATACACAATCTGTATTGCATGGTGTCTAGCTCAATGCAAATGAGAATGCTGGTTGAGTCGAATGTAAAATAAGCAGTAAATCTTTATAGGCACATACATTCTTAGTAAAGATGCATGTGATATATGTCTATTCTTAAATCATTCATGTTAGGCAAGATGCAAATGCTTCAGTGCTTTATTCTTCCTCTCATTCACACAGTCATCTACACAGCCTCTTCTGGCTGGAGGAGCAAATACTCAATAACCATACTACTCTGCCAGTGTAGATGGATTTCAGTCTGTGTTTTGTTTCACTACAGCAGCATCTTGTTTCAATAAAAGCTGGCTCTCAGGCTTCTTGTGGCTCTTATTCCAAGCTGAGGATGCATGCTTACAAGCTGCCTGTCTCTTTACGTTTAGCTAGAAGTGTTCACAGCCCCTCCCCCAACCACCCTTCCCACTGTTTCTGCTACTACTTTTATTCAATGCAACACTTGAGGGGACTGCAGATGAAATGCCTCTGAACCTAAATTGCCAGCAATGGAAATAACAACCTATCTTCTGACCTGCCCCTCCCTTCTCCACTGACACTTTTCGAATCTGAGTGTAGGAGCACACAGCTGCTCTATCTCTGTCTCTTGGGTTTAGTGGTATAGTGGCTTTTCTAGGCTAGAAAAAAAAAATTACCACCTCAAACGAAAATGCATTAGGGAAAATATTTGGTAAGAGAAAGAAAGAAGTAGGTATGCATAAGCTTAGAGGGTATATACAAATTTGGTGAAATACATGATGTAGAACAAGAAATCAGAATTTACACACCACACAGCGAAGTTGTCACCTTGGGAGATTATACACTAACTCTACCGGCACTAATCACTGCTAAAGCATTTTTGAAATTTCTCTTACAGAATTGCTCTCAGTGTCAGCACACAAGATATATGAGAAAATAAGCCTCTTAACACCCCATTTTTTAAAATCCTAGACAGTATTACTCAGTTTAATCACTCACCATGTTACAAGACTTCTCTATGAGTGGATTTTACCAATTTAAAAAATATCAAATCCTCCCTCAAAGAAAAGCTTAACACTGATGAAATTTTAAAATGTGGTGCAGGCTTTAATGAAAAACCTACTATGTGCCAGAAGGCAGTAGCCACAGTAAATAGTAGTATTCCCATTTCAGAGTTAAGAGAACTGGATTATCAGAGAGATTAAGCAACTTGTCCAAGGCCACACAGTCAATAAATGGATAAGGGAATTTATCCATTTTCTTCCTCAGCAAAGCAGGAGAAATGCCAGCTCTGTCTCCCAGGATTCTTGGGAGCACAATTAATCCCCTGGGGAAGGCTTCCAGAATGTCACGGAAAACCCCAGGTTCTCCAGCTCCAGAAATGGCTACCTGGCTTCAATGGTACATGGCTTCAACACCAGGGTGATGCTGGAGACCCAGAAGTTCCTTTGCCAGGAACAAAGGTGGAAAGAACAACAGATGAAGAAGCAGACTCCTACTCCTAAGGGGTTCAACAATTATGACTCATAGAAAAAAATCCAGGACCCCAGTTATACCCCTCCCAAAGGGCCCTTCCAACATGTCACTAGATTGAACAGATTTCAAACTCCTGAGAAAGGGAAACCCTTTTTTTCCTGATCAGGAGAAGAATGGATGTTTTATGTCATGCGTTAAAGGACATTTTCCTATGGGGGTGGGATATACATAAACGTAGTGGTATTTTAAAGTCTTTGTCCAACTAGGCTATTAAATCAATATCATTTAGAATTAATTTGTGTTCTGATTAAATTTTATTTCTATTTTTTTTATCATAGATTTATGTTTTTGAACTTTAGTTTGCCAGGTCTTTCAGTGGGGAGGGTTTTAACTGTTTTTTTTTTCCTTCTCTCTCTCTCCCCTCCCTCCTTCCTGTCTAATGGTTTGTAATTGACTTCAGGCAAGCTCTCAGGGCCCCAAGTCCAAAATCAAGACTTAAATTTGGGATTGAGGACCCCTGTCCCACCGTGGTATTGGGCACATCACCATAGAGTCACTGAGCTAGTGAGAAGACATTTATTTTCTGGTACTGAGGTTGTCTGGCTTCTCCTGAAGCCCCTGGCAAGACTTGGCAGCAGCTCTTCCTTCAGTCTGGGCTGTGGGGAGTCCCCACCTTAGTCCCTGGTTTCAGAAATCCAGTTTGGCTCCTGTTTCCCACTCCCTTCTGCAACAAGGAACAACTATTTTAGGGGCTGGCCTTCCAGTCATCATTGTCTCCATTCCCAGAGCCCTCCTCATCCATGGATTCAAACCCTTCTTGCCACTCACTAATTTAAGTTTCTGTTTCATTTTTTGGTCTCAAGGGTATTTATTTCATTTATGAATACACCCTATCTCTTAATTTTCTTTTCTTTTTTAATATTTATTTTCCTTATTTTTTGGCTGCGTTGGGTCTTAGTTGTGGCACATGGGATCTTTGTTGAGGCATGAGGGATCTTTTTCGTTACAGAGCACGGTCTGCTTGGGTTTCTCTCTAGTTGCAGTGCACGGGCTTCTCTCTAGTTGTGGCGTGAGGGTTTTTCTCTCCCTAGTTGTGGCACGTGGGCTCCAGATAGCGTGGGCTCTCTCGCTGAGGGGCACAAGCTCAGTAGTTGTGGTGCATGGGCTTAGTTGCCCCACGGCATGTGGGATCTTAGTTCCCCGACCAGGGATCGAACACGCATCCCCTGCGTTGGAAGGTGGATTCTTTACCACTGGATCACCAGGGAAGTCCCTAATTTTCTCTTTATATCTGATTAATTGCTGTTTTTGTGTGGAGTGGGGTTGGGGGGCGGTGCTCAAAAAAAGAAACTATAGAGCCATCTTTTTTTTTTTTAATTTTATTTATTTTTGGCTGTGTTTTGGATCTTCATTGCTGCGTGCGGGCTTTCTATAGTTGTGGTGAGCGGGGGCTACTCTTTGTTTTGGTGCTCAGGCTTTTAATTGCGGTGGCTTCTCTTGTTGCAGAGCACAGACTCTAGGTGCGCGGGCTTCAGTAGTTGTGGCACGTGGGCTCAGTAGTTGTGGCTCACAGGCTCTAGAGCACAGGCTCAGTAGTTGGGCGCATGGGCTTAGTTGCTCCGCAGCAGGTGGGATCTTCCCAGACCATGGATCAAACCCGTGACCCCTGCATTGGCTGGCAGATTCTTAACCACTGTGCCACCAGGGAAGTCCCTATAGAGCCATCTTGACCAGAATTCTCCTCACTGAGTTTGTCTTCAGAGATTTCCTTCAGGCATCTCAAATTTAACATGTCTAGGACTAAATTCATTATCTTCTCTCACCAAAACCTGTTCTTCTATATTTACTTTAACTTGATGAATGTTATAACAATTGATCTAGCCTCCAAAATTAGAAACATCAGCTTCATTCTCAGTTCTTGCTTCTTCCTCCCTCATCATTTCAAATCTGTCACCAAATCATACAGAATCTATTTCAGCAACTCCTGAATCCATTCATCCTGTCTAAGCCCACTTTAGTGAAGAATTCATGAACTCTCTTGCCTGAGTGTCAGCTATACTCTCCCTGCCACCAATGTCTTTCCACTCAAGTCCATATTTCAACTGTTTCCAGATTCATTTTCCCAAACAAACAAAAAAACAACCCTAAGTCTCTTTAAAGACTTTGTCTATTATCTAGAGAATGAAGTTCAAAATTGTTAGCAGGGGTGAGATTGGATGGGTAGGTCGAGGCCAAAATGTATGATGTTGGGATGTACTGTGTGGCTGGAGTATAGTGTTTAGAATGAATGAGAAATGGGATTTATGTTTATGATGTTCTCATATAATATTTGAGACAATCGCTGGCATGAACAAAGATGTGAATGTATGTATGGATGAATGTAATGTCTAAGGGTGGTGTGCTGGTTATTCTGATAACTCTCAGATCTATTCTTTGCTCTTCTCTAGCTCTATGTCTGAGAAGCTGACCTCTATTGACTGCATCATCTGGACTTCCTTATGCAATGGAGGCACCAGCAGGAGGTGGAAGGGCAAGAGGAGATCTGGGTATTTATTCCTCCTACTCTATCTTTGTTTGCCAGCATTCTGGTGTTCTGGCAGGGGCTAGGTCCTTCATGGCTAAAGCTCCCACCTGACAACCTTTCTTCTATGTTCAGCGCTCAAGGGGCTCTGGTAAACTCCATTCTTCCCTTTGTCCCTTCAGGCTTGGGGGTGGGTGGAAATGGCTTCCACTGTAATTAGTTTCTGAGTACCTCACCATTCCTCCTTGCTTCCTTTAACCCTGCACATACCTCTCCATCTAAGCTATTCATTACATTATTTTAAGATAAACCCCTGTTCCCTTGCTGTACTCAATAAAGATGGTAAGTGTGAAATATATTTGACTGAGAAGTAAGCAAATGTGAGTTTAAGTTCATTTAACAACAACAAAAAACCTAAAAAAACACAATATCCTACCTTTTCAGGAGTAAGGATTATTTTCTATTTTAATGAGCATTCAGGCATTAAAGTCCAGGTGGAAGTATATAGATTAATTCTTCTAAATTCATCTGCAAAAGAAGAATTAGTGGTTTTACTATTGAAATAATCTGACATCTATTACATTCTTGTTGGATTTCCCATTGCTGGCTATAAAATTTGGGAAGCTATTTGAAAGTAGTCTATTCTAGAAGCAGTATAATTGGGCCATCTTAATTGATTATATTTCAGCCTTTTTAATCTATAGAATGCCTATCCACGAATCATAATTAATAAATCCACAGTGCTGAGAATATGACACAATACACCAACCTGCTGGGAAAGAAACCTGTTTGTGCTCATTTCTTCATAGATGTAGAGGTCCATCCGACATATGCTCTTACTTCTCTGACTTCCTTTCTAAAGTCAGAAGCACATTTTGTTTCTCTCATAGCGGTTAAAAAATGACACATTGAGACATGTCTACAGGCTGAAGTATGAGCCAATTTCTAGGAACTGAAAACTGTTGCCAAAAAAAAGAAAAAAAGACACAAGAGAGAGGCACCTCTACAAATTCAAATTGTCTCTGTATACTGTCACTGAAAAATAATGACTTGCATTCTGTGCAGCAACCAGGAAGCAATGTCTTGTGACTCTTCCCTATTCAGCCCCCATCCCTCACAACCCCCTTTCTGCCAAAAACCCACATTTCATTCACATCTAACACTGGAAAAAAGTATGTAGTGAAGAGATGAGGGGGAGTTAGGATTGGAATCATGTTCTTTGTTGGGGAAATCTGCAAGCTCTAGCTGTTTCCATTTGAATGGCATTTCATTTTGCCCAGTTCAGGGTTTGTTGATCGTTCATGCTGTCTAGAAAAGCTTTGATTAAACCTTCTAATTTCAGCTAAGTTCTTTTTCTGCAGGGCAAGCCCTTGTCCTGAAAGTATAGAAATGTGGTCAAAAGGAAAACAACAAAGTAGGAGACTTGAAGCGAAGGAGTTAGCAAACCTGAAGGGATAATAAGTTTGGTGAATTTAACCAGTTTAATGTTATGTTAACCAAGCACCTCTTTTGATACCTGTTTTACTAATTTCTTACACTCCATAATTCTGATGCGTAAAAAGTTAAAATCTTTACCTCTAAAACCCATTTTCCATTTCTTTTATATATATATATATATATATATATTTTTTTTTTTTTTTTTTTTTTTTTTTTTTGGCTGCCTTGGGTCTTTGTTGCTGCGCACAGGCTTTCTCTAGTTGCGGTGAGCGGGGGCTACTCTCTGTTGCGGTGTGCGGGCTTCTTATTGCAGTCGCTTCTCTTGTTGCGGAACACGGGCTCTAGGCACGTAGGCTTCAGTAGTTGTGGCACGTGGGCTCAGTAGTTGTGGCTCCCAGGCTCTAGAGCGCAGGCTCAGTAGATGTGGCGCACGGGCTTAGTTGCTCCGCGGGATGTGGCATCTTCCCGGACCAGGGCTCGAACCTGTGTCCCCTGCATTGGCAGGCGGATTCCCAACCACTGCGCTACCAGGGAAGTCCCTCTTTTATATTTTTACAATAGAAATGATACAGACGTAGTCCTTGTTGGCTCAAAACATGGGTGCCTTTGCTTCCAGAGTGTTCTTTTTATTTGATTCATGTGGATAGAAAAGCAGAAGTTGCTTATTTCTCCAGCATGGAATTTCTGATTTTGCTTTAAGTACGGTACTTGTTCAGCCAGGTCTTTCCAATTCATTAACTATTACTACTTGATTTTAAATAACTGTGAGAAATTGATTCTGAAAAGCAAGCTATAGAGAGGTGTGTGTGTGTATTAGTGAGTATGTGTCTCTGTGTGTATACACATACATATATATCTCCACAATTATTTAGAACCTTGACATATATGTTTTAAAAAACTTGTTCATTATTTTAAAATATAGAGAATAATATAAGAAACATCTTTGTACTTACCGTTGAGGTTTGAGAGGGCAAGTAAATTTCATCCCTCATCCTCCCTACCCAAGTTCTGACTCAATTGAGAGAGACAAAGAAGTCAGGCAAATGGAAATAAAGCGTGCTGTATAACCAATAAAGTCTATGTTGGAGGATATGGCCTAGGTATGTGCAGAAACACACAACACATCTTCCCTTCTAACTTGTAAATGACAAGTAAGAGAGACAAAGACAGGCAGATAGGGCTCTAAATAGCAGCTTCTTTCTGGTAAGTTTGGAAAACATGGCTTGGGTACGGAGTAGCAATCAGCTTAGGCACCTGTAGCCACGTGGACACAGTTTTCCCTGGTTTCCAACACTACACTTACCTTGTAGCCAACAGCAAACCAGAGCACAAGCTCTCTGCAGAGAGGAGGAGAGAGGTGCTAAGTTGGGAATGTCCAGTTCCTCTTCAAACACACCAATCAGGTAACTTTCTCTCCTACTGAGAAAGAACAAAGGGGTGTAGCTAAAAATGAAGAGTGTTTATGGAAAAATAACTTCTCAAGGAAATCAGAGGGAAAATGTAGCCCACTCAGCACTCAACCGTAACAAATCAATATTTTGTTATATTTCATTCATTCTTTTCTTTTACATAAATAATACATTACAGATACTGTTGAGGCCTACTCTGTACCCTTCCATGACCTCATTCATCTCCTCTTCCATCTCCACTGGTGACCACTGCCCTGTGTGTATCATTCAAAGCATGTTTTTATACTTTTCACACATATATGTGGCTCACATATGTGTGCATATATATAAACTATATACAGGGCTGTTATGCATTTTATAAGTTTTAAGTGAGTGGAATAACAGTAGATATATAATTATGCAACTTTCTTTCTTCATGCAACGTGATGTTTTTGAGATTTATCCTTATAGATACCTGTAGTTGAAAAGTTTTCAATTATATGACTAAACCACACTTTCTACTCATTCTTCTATTGTCAATTAGTTGTTCATTTATTCCCCAGTTTTTACCATTATAAACAATGCTGAGACAAACAGTCTTGCACATGTTCCCTTCTGCATGTGAGAAAGAGTTTCGATGGAGCAGTGATTCTCAGCTTAGGTAGGATATTGTATCCCTCTCACCCCGAAAATTGCCTGGAAATGTGTAGGAACATTCTGGATTGTCAAATTACAAGGACGAGTACTACTAGCTACAGTGCTGGGGACCAGAGATGCTCAATGTCCTTCAGTGTGTTGGGTGGTAACACATAAAGAATTGTCCCATCCCAAACCAAATAAGTCCACTGCTAGAAACACCACTCTAAATATATTCCCATTTGTAACAAAACTGTATCATAGGATATACAAATCCTCATCTTTATTAGATGTTACCAGATGGCTCCTCCACTTGATGTAACTAATTTATAAGCTCACTATTTCTTAACTCCACATCCTTGCCAACACTTGTGATTATCAAATTATATATATTTTGAAAATCTAATAAAAATTTTCTCATTATTGTCTTAATTTGCACTTCTGGGTTTACTTGTGGAGGCTGAACATATTTTAATGTGGCTATTTGAGTTTAGTCTTCTGTTAAGTCTAGTCTTCTGTGAAATGTCTATTCCTATCCTTTGTTTACTTTTCTGTTAATTGTCTTTTTTCTTATTTATCTATAAGAATAACTGTTCACTACATTTTAAATATAGTGGTTATGAATCCTTTTGTGTATATTGTGACTATACATCAATGGTATACGTTGTAAATGCCCCATCTGTGTCTCATCTTTGAATTTTGTTTGTGGCATCTTTTGTTGAACAGGATTTTAAAAGTTTCAATGTGGACAAGTTTATTAACATCTTTTCTGGTTTGTGTTTTTCCATTTTAGTTATTAACTTCTTCCTTACCACACTACCCTCCTATATTTTCTTCATAAATTTTAATGCTTTGCTTACCCCACTTCCCACATGTAGGTCATCAATCTTTCTGGATTTTTAAAAAAATTAATTAATTTATTTATTTTTGGCTGCATTGGGTCTTCGCTGCTGCACACGGGCTTTCTCTAGTTGTGGCAAGCGGGGGCTACTCTTCACTGCGGTGCGTGGGCTTCTCATTGTGGTGGCTTCTCTTGTTGCAGAGCACAGGCTCTAGGCGCATGGGCTTCAGTAGTTGTGGCATGCAGGCTCAGTAGTTATGGCTCATGGGCTCTAGAGCGCAGGCTCAGTAGTTGTGGCTCATGGGCTTAGTTGCTCCATGGCATGTGGGATCTCCCTGGACCAGGGTTTGAACCCGTGTCCCCTGCATTGGCAGGCGGGTTCTTAACCACTGTGCCACCAGGGGAGCCCCCTTTCTGGATTTTTTTTTTTTTTTTTTGTCATTTGAGGTGGAGATCAAATTTTATTTTCCGTATGAGTTACTAATTGCTCCAGCACCATTAATGTAAATGTCCATGATTTTCCCTTCCCTGTATAGCAAGTCTCTATGTATAGATAAATCTGTTTTAGGACTTTCTATTATGTTCCCATGATCCTGTGCAAATACCACATTGGGTTGATTAATATGGCTTTATAATAATTTCTGATACCTGTTAGGACAAGACTCTCACAACTTTGTTCATCAGAACAGTATTATCTGTTCTTGACTCTGCATTCTTCTATATAGATTTTAAGTTCAGCTTGACAATTTTCATGAAAAGGTCTTTTTGTAACTGTCTTGGAATTGCATCAAATGGGTACATTAATATGTATGGAGAAAAATTTAACCTTTATAATAGTGGGACTTTCCATCCATAAACATGATATATTCTTCTATGTATCCAAATCTTCTCATGTCCTTCAATAATGCTTTGCCATATTTATACATAAAGGTTTTGAGATTTCTTGCTAGAATTATTCATAGACACCTTATAATTTGAGTTTCTTTTTGATTCTATTTGATAAAGTAGTACTTTAATTTTCAATTTCTTAAGTTAGTTAATACTAAAGAAAGGGAATGTTTTTAATTTTTGTGTGTATATGTATTCAGCAAACTTGTTGAATTTTTTTTTAGTTTCAGTATTTTTGTCTGTAAATTTTATAGGATCTTTTAAATAATTATATCATTTTCAAATAAAGTACTTTTAGTCTCTTGTTCCATGTCTTCTCTCCCTCTGTCTCCCTTTCTCTTTCTCTCTCTCCCATTGGTGATCTTATTCCTTTATAGTAAGTCCTAATATCAGTTAGTAAATGGTGAATATTAAGAGTGATAGTGGATATCTTTTTAAAGATTAATTTTAATATGATTGCTTCTAAAACTTTAAACATTCAGTATATCTGCAATAGTTTTTTTTCCTAAATCAGATTTACTGAGATGTAATTTATATACAGTAAACTTCACTCTTTAAGTATACACTTTTGGTAAGTGTATACAATAGTATAAACACCACCACAATCAAATACAGAACATTTCCATCATCCAAAAAATTCTCTCATGACCTTTTTCTTTTAAAAAAAATTTATTTATTTATTTAATTAATTTTTTTGGCTGCATTGGGTCTTCGTTGCTGCCTGTGGGCTTTTTCTAGTTGCGGCGAGCAGGGGCTACTCTTCATTGCAGTGTGCAGGCTTCTCATTGTGGTGGCGTCTCTTGCTGTGGAGCACAGGCTCTAGGCGCGTGGGCTTCAGTAGTTGTGGCACACAGGCTCAGTAGTTGTGGGGCACGGGCTCAAGAGCGCAGGCTCAGTAGTTGTGATGCACGGGCTTAGTTGCTCCGCGGCATGTGGGATCTTCCCGGACCACAAGTGAACCCGTGTCCCTTGCACTGGCAGGTGGATTCTTAACCACTGTGCCACCAGGGAACTCCCTCTCATGACCTTTTGTAGTATATTCTTTCTCCCTACTTCCAGCCCCTGGCAACAATGGCTCTGCTTTCTATCACTATAGACTAGTTTGCGGTTTCTAGAATTTTGTATAAATGTAATTATACTATATGTACTCTTTATTGTCTGGCTTTTTTTCACTCAACATAATTATTTTGAGATTCATGCATGTTGTTGCATTTCAATAATTCATTCCTTTTTATTTTTGAGTAGTATTCTATTGTACAGACATACCACAATCTGTTTATCCATTCATCTGTTGATAAACTTTTGAGTTGTTTCCAGGTTTTGGCTATTATGAATAAAGCCACCATTAACATTCATGTAAAAGTCTTTATATTGATATATGCTTTTATTTCATTTTCTTGAATAAATACCTAGGACTAAAATGGTTGGGTCATAGGGTAGATATATGTTTGATTTTTTAAGAAACTGCCAGATTGTCTTCCAAAGTGACTGTTGCAGTTGATATTCCAAACCAGTAGTTTATGAGAGTTCCAGTTATTGCAAATCCTTGCCAACACTAGATATAATCAATTTTTAATTTTAGATATTTTAATAGGAGTATGGTGGCATCTCACTGTGGTTTTAATTTGCATTTCTCTAATGACTAAAGATGTTGAACATCTTTTCCTGTGCTTATTAACCACCTGTATATCTTCTTTGGTAAAGTGGCTGTCCAAATCATGCCCATTTTAATCTTATTTTTAAATTATTGAGTTTTGAAAGTTCTTTACATGTTCTGGTTACAAGTCCTTTATCAGATATAAGTTCTTCAAACATTTTCTACCAGCCTGTGGCTTGTCTTCATTTTTCAAAAGTATCTTTCAAAGAGTAGAATTTTAAAAATTTTGATGAAGTTCAATGTATAACTTTTTTCTTTTGTGGTTCATGCTTTTGGTGCTCTATCTAAAAATCTTTTTTTAAATCTAAGAGCTTTTGTATATGGTATGAAGTAAGGACTGAGGAGGGTTTTTTTGCATATGGATGTCTAATTTTTCTAGCACTATTTGTTGAAAAGATTATCTTTGCTCCAGTGAATGGCTTCAGCACCATTGTTGAAAATCAAATTGATGTCATATGTGTAGATCTATTTTTGGAATCTCTATTATGTTCTATTGATTTATACATCTTTCCAATACAGTATTGTCTTAATTACTGCACCTGTATATTAAGTCTTGAAATCAGGTAGTATGAGTCTTCCAATTGTGTTCCTTTTTTCAAAAGTATTTTGTCTACTCTTGATCTTCTGGTTTTCTATATAAATATTAGAAACAGCCTATCGATTTCTAGGGGGAAAAAAAGTTGCTGAGATTAAGATTGCATTCAATCTATGGACCAATTTGAGAACTGACATTTTATCATATTAAGTCTTCCAGCCCATGATCATGATATATTTCTCCATGTAGTTATATTTTCTTTAATTTCTCTCAGCAGTGCTCTGTAATTTTCAGCATATACATCTTACACATATTTTGTTAGACTTAGCCCTGAATATTTCATAATTTCTGATACTACTGTTTTTATATTTCATTTTCCAATTGTTGACTGCTATATATAGAAATGCATTTGATTTTTATATATTGACCTTGTATCATGAGACCTTACTAAACTTACTTATTAGTTTTGGGAGCTGTTTTGAAGATTCTTTGGAATTTTCTGTAAAGATTATTATGCCATCTGTGAATAAAGGCAAATTTAGTCCTTCCTTTCTAATCTGTATGCATGTAATCTATTATTCTTACCTATTGCACTGACTAGTACCTCCTGTACAATGCTGAAGGAAAATCTTATCCTGTTACAGATCTTAAGAGGACAGCACTGTTTTTCAGCATTAAGAATAGGGTTAGCTGTAACTTTTAGTTGAGCCCTTTATTAGTTTGAAGATATTCCCTTTTATTCCTAACATGCTGAGCTTTTTAAAAAAAATCACGAATGAGGTGAATTTCGTTAAATACTTTTTCTTCATCTATTGAGATAATTTTTTGGGTGGGAGATCTGTTTTACATGGTGATTGACTGCCAGTTTTGACCGATACTCTATCAGGTTCAGGACATTCCCTGAAATCCTCTTCTAATTTTTAAAAAATTGAATGGGTTTTATTTTTGTTTAATGCTTTTCCTGCATTTATTTATTTAAACATCTTTATAGGAGTATAATTGCTTTACAATGGTGTGTTAGTTTCTGCTTTATAACAAAGTGAATCAGCTATACATATACATATATCCCCATATCTCCTCCCTCTTGCGTCTGCCTCCCACCCTCTCTATCCCACCCCTCTAGGTGGTCACAAAGCACTGAGCTGATCTCCCTGTGCTATGTGGCTGCTTCCCACTAGCTATCTATTTTACATTTGGTAGTGTATATATGTCCATGCCGCTCTTTCACTTCGGTCCCAGCTTACCTTTCCTCCTCCCCGTGTCCTCAAGTACATTCTCTATGTCTGCGTCTTTATTCCTGTCCTGCCCTTAGGTTCTTCAGAGCCATTTTTTTTTTTTTTTTAGATTCCATATATATGTGTTAGCATACGGTATTTGTTTTTCTCTTTCTGACTTACTTCACTCTGTATGACAGACTCTAGGTCCATCCACCTCACTACAAATAACTCAATTTCGTTTCTTTTTATGGCTGAGTAATATGCCATTGTATATATGTGCCACATCTTCTTTATCCATTCATCTGTCGATGGACACTTAGGTTGCTTCCATGTTCTGGCTATTGTAAATAGAGCTGCAATGAACATTTTGGTACATGACTCTTTTTGAATTATGGTTTTCTCAAGGTATATGCCCAGTAGTGGGATTGCTGGGTTGTATGGTAGTTCTATTTTTAGTTTTTTAAGGAACCTCCATACTGTTCTGCATAGTGACTGTATCAATTTACATTCCCACCAACAGTGCAAGAGGGTTCCCTTTTCTCCACACCCTTTCCAGCATTTATTGTTTGTAGATTTTTTGATGATGGCCATTATGACTGGTGTGAGGTGATACCTCATTGTAGTTTTGATTTGCATTTCTCTAATGATTAGTGATGTTGAGCATCTTTGAGAAAGAAAAAAGGAGCTGGAGGAATCAGGCTCCCGGACTTCAGACTATACTACTACAAGGCTACAGTAATCAAGACAGTATGGTACTGGCACAAAAACAGAAATACAGATCAATGGAACAGGATAGAAAGCCCAGAGATAAACCCACGCACATATGGTCAACTTATCTTTGATAAAGGAGGCAAGAATATACAATGGAGAAAAGACAGTCTCTTCAATGAGTGGTGCTGGGAAAACTGGACAGCTATATGTAAAAGAATGAAATTAGAACACTCCCTAACACCATACACAAAAATAAACTCAAAATGGATTAAAGACCTAAATGTAAGGCCAGACACTATAAAACTCTTAGAGGAAAACATAGGCAGAACATTCTATGACATAAATCACAGCAAGATCCTTTTGGACCCACCTTCTAGAGAAATGGAAATAAAAACAAAAATAAACAAATGGGACCTAATGAAACTTAAAAGCTTTTACACAGCTTAGGAAAACATAAACAAGACAAAAAGACAACCTCAGAATGGGAGAAAATATTTGTAAATGAAGCAACTGACAAAGGATTAATCTCCAAAATTTACAAGCAGCTCATGCAGCTCAATATCAAAAAAACAAACAACTCAATCCTAAAATGGGCAGAAGACCTAAATAGACATTTCTCCTGCATTTATTTTGATGACTGTATGGCTTTTATCCTTTATTTGGTTTACATGATAAACACCACCACTGTATTTTCAAATATTATACAATCCTTGTATTCCTGGTATAAACTTTACTTTGCTTGTCTGAATTTGATTTGTTTTTGTTTTATTTAGGATTTGAATTCATATTCATAAATGCAATTGGACTAACAGTTTCTTTTCTTACACAGTCTTTTTCATTTATGTACCGAAATTATTCTAGCTTCATAAGATGAATTTAGCATACCTTAAATTTTGACTATTTTCTGGACAAGTTTGTATGAAATAGGAACTAACTGTCCTTAAATATTTGGTAAAACTGTCAGGGTTTGAAGTCTTTTGTAGGGGAGTCCTTGATTACCAATTCAAATTCTTTAATGATTATTGGTTTATGCGAACTTTAATTTCTTCTTGAATCATTTTTATAATTTGTATTTCCTAAAAAAAGTCCGTTTCAAAATGTTTCCAAATTTACTGGCATAAAGTTATTCATAAGTGTTTTTAAAATTCTCTATATATCCATACCTTTGTTCTATTTTTATCCTTTTATTAATCTATTTTTTTTATTGGTTTCTTGATTATTCTTGCTATAAGTTTTTCTGTTTCAGTATTTTTAAGACTATTTTTTGTTTTGTTGATCCTCTTATTCTTTGTTTTTAACGTTATTAATTTCTGCTTTTATCTCTATTATATTATTTTCTTCTACTTTCTTTCAGTTTATTCTGTTCTTCTAGCTTCATGAGTGGAACACTTAAGTCATTTAGTTTCAATATGTGTTGTTATTCACAAATCCATCTAAAGCCATACATTTCCATCTGACTACCATTTAGTTATAGTACATGAATTTAAAAAATATATTTATTTATTTATTTTACTTATTCGGCTGTGCTGGGCAGCATGCTGGATCTTTGTTGTGGCATGCAGGATCTTTAGTTGCGGCATGTGAACTCTTAGTTGCAGCATGTAGGATCTAGTTCCCTGACCAGGGATTGAACCCAGGCCCACTGCATTGGGAGCCAGGAGTCTTAGCCACTGGATCACCAGAGAAGTCCCTATAGTACATGAATTTTAACATATGGTACTTTAATTTGCATTCATATTTAAATATTTTAAAATTTCTTTTGTAGTTTTGCTTTTAATCATCTCTTTCTATCCCTTCCCTTTCAGGTTATGTGTGTCTTTATATCTAAAGTGAGTCTCTTGTAGATAGCATATCACTGGATCTTGTTTTTTAATCCTTTCAGCCACTTTATACCTTTTGAGTGGGGAGTTTAATCCATTTACATTTAAAGGAATTATTGATAGATAAAATACTTTCTATTGTCATTTTGTTAATTGTTTTCTGTTTTGCACTCTATGACAGCCAACCAGCCAGCCTTCCCACATCTCTTATGCTCAGGCATATGACAGCTATAATAGAATTCTCTGTTACCTTTCCCCATATCTTTCCACTCCGGCCTTGGAGGCGCTAAGGTAGCCCAGAGAAAAGGAAGGGGAACAAGAGCAGAGGGGAATCATAAAAGAACAAAATATGAGACTACTCCCCCACTGCAAGTTCCTATGTCTTGGTTAGGTCTGAGCTGCAGAAGGGATAGCAGAGGGACAGAAGATTTAAGTTGAATGAGAGACTGAAGTTTCTATTTAGAGTAGACTAGGCTTTTTTACTACTGAAAATGAAGCATGTCTATTAATATCTGAAAGTGACAAAAAGCTATGAGATCTATCTAGGAGAAAGCAGATCAGACAGAAGTCTGAAATGAATTAGTGAGAGGAAAACAAGACTATTTCTTGATTGCATTTTACTGAGTCCAGCATGTTCAATAAACCTGTTACATATTTATTGTGATTACTGATATATCTGACCACATTTCTGAGCAGTATTTTGTGTTTTCTTTTTTTTTCTTTTTTTTAAAAAATTTTTTATTTATTATTTATTTATTACTTTTATTTTTGGCTGTGTTGGGTCTTCGTTTCTGTGTGAGGGCTTTCTCCAGTTGTGGCGAGTGGGGGCCACTCTTCATCGCGGTGCACGGGCTTCTCACTATCACGGCCTCTCTTGTTGCGGAGCAGAGGCTCCAGACGCTCAGGCTCAGTAGTTGTGGCTCACGGGCCCAGTTGCTCCGCGGCATATGGGATCTTCCCAGACCAGGGCTCGAACCCGTGTCCCCTGCATTGGCAGGCAGACTCTCAACCACTGTGCCACCAGGGAAGCCCTGTGTTTTCTATTTGCCTTGCTTTTCTCTCCTTTTTATCTGTGTACAATATTGATAAATTTTTCCATTTTAGGTTTGAAAACTATAACATTAATTTATAAATAAAGTTTCTTAAGGTCTAAAATATCAAGTTATTAGATGTGTTTCTCTTCCTCTTGTATATGACATAGATCTTTTTGTACTTTAATTACCCATTAAACAATAACCATCCACCATCTTGCTATAATTGTCTCTACTTTTGGATTAAGCTTTTTGAAACTAAAAAATTACTAAGTCTTTCTATGATTGGCCATTAATAACATTTATCAATTTTTATGCTTGCTGTACTTTCGTATATCCCATGTCTCCCTCTGGGTTAACTTTGTTTTTAATATACTTGTATCTTTTTATGGTTGCGTAATGAATGAATGTAGTTTTGCTCTCCTTTTTGAATGTTGATACAGATGAGTATAAAATTCTAAATTGAACGTTATTTCTTCCCAGCACCATTATAGTCTAGCATTTATTGTTTCTGTTGAGAAGATTTCTGGAAGTCTAAATTGTTTTTCCTTTTTAAGGTAATCTACCTTTTCTCTGTGGTAGCTTTTAAGATTCTTCTTTATCCTTTATGCTCTACAGATCCATTATAATGTGACTTGATGTGATTTTACACTTATTTATCCTGCTCTCTATTCAAGGTACATTTTTTTTTTTAATTTTTATATTTATTTTTGGCTGTGTCAGGTCTTTGTTGCTGCGTGCGGGCTTTCTCTAGTTGCGGTGAGCGGGGGCTACTTGTCATGGCAGTGCACTGGCTTCTCATTGCGGTGGTTTCTCTTGTTGCAGAGCACGGGCTCTAGGTGCGTGGGCTTCAATAGTTGCAGCATGCGGGCCCTAGAGTGTGTGGGCTTCAGTAGTTGTGGCGCATGGGCTCAGTAGTTGTGCCTCACAGGCTCCAGAGCACAGGCTCAGATGTTGTGGCATGGGCTTAGTTGCTCTGTGGCACATGGATCTTCCCAGAACAGGGATCAAACCTGTGTCCCCTGCTTTGGCAGGCAGATTCTTAACCACTGCGCCACCAGGGAAATCCCTCAAGGTACATTTAAATGTGAAGGCCACTGATTTTTGAATTCTGGAAATTTACAAGTTATTACCTCTTCAAATATAGCTTCTTCCTTCTTTCCTCCTATTCATTTCCTGTGGATCTAGTTTTAGATGTGGCTTGGAGCCTCTCAATATATCCTCTATATCTTAACTGCTTTTACCTATATGTTATTTCCTTGTTTTTCTGTGAATTTCTCACCACTGTCCTACATATCACTAATTATTTCTTTGAAGTGTGTAACCTAGATTTTGCTCCACCTGTTGAGTTGTTAAAATTTCCATCTATAGCTATTAATATGTTATTTTAGTTATAATGCAAAATAGATTTTTAAAAGATAATCATTCTAGGGTTTCTATTCTGAGTCTGAGGAGAAATGTATACTCCAGAATGCATGGATAGAGATCATTTTTTATAATGTATCAATTATGTTACAAGACATAGCTGAGTGGATATTTCATATCTTACCTAATAAAGTCCTCTACTGTTTATTCTTATGATATATTATAAGAATAATATACTTATAATGCTAATAACTTTACTTATTCTTTTTCATTAATGGTCTGAGTTCATAGCTGACTAAGAAGATGAGGTATTTTGTGATTGTTTGAAAAGAACAGCAACAAAACAACTGTATTTTCAAAATAACATATGCAGGATGTTTGCAGTCAGTTTTCATAATTCAGTACATTAAGTGGGTCAGATGATGAGTACATTTTAAGTATTTCAAATGCAAATACAAGACTTAAACAGTCACTTTGCTGAATTTCTTCCAAACAAATGACTTCAGAACTCATCCAAAACATATAATCCTTTTGTCTAAAAGGGAAAATGTATAGGAAATGCTAAGAGATCAGAAACAGATATCTTTAACAGAGAATATCTGGCATTGTAATATAGTAGGCAGTACGAAAGTCACAATGGTAAACTTCAAGTAAGTTTAAGTTAATGGTTATTCCACATCCGGTGATTAAATGAGGGTGGTTTGAAATGGGATAGCTTATGATGAGCTCATGTAATGTATTAATTATTTTTCATCTGACTGATTATCTATGCAAATGTTTTCCTTTCCCCTGAGGAGTATACACACATCTATTAAAAGGGAGCAATAAGCCTTCTAATAAGCCTTCTAATTAATATAGCATCTGTACTACCTCTTCAAATATAATATTCCATTACAGCAAGTATAAAATGGGTAATAAGAAAACATGAATTTCCTCTGGATTCTTACAGACCATCAGAAGCTTTAGCATTTGACATTAATGATTAGCCATTCCTTTAAATAAAATCTCTTTTTGAATCCTGTTTCGATTCCTGTCTTCCTTTTGCCTCCTACTGTTTTCTTTAACCCTCAGTTCTACTCAGTTTGCTGTCTCTTTCATATTCTCATTCAAAGTATTAACCCGTTTTCAGGATTTCAAATATTGTCTCTTTCTGATAGTCAAAATCTACTTCTACAGCTCTGATACCATTTTAAAATGTCCTTTGTTTATTTCCAACTGCCTACTGAACACTCATATTTGTCTATTCAATGAGGACTTCTAAATACTATGTTTAAAGTTTATTCCAAAGGAATGTTTATGGAAGACTTAACTATGTCTGGAGCACTGTTCTGAGTGCTGGGCCTATATAAATCGTGAGGCATAAGGAGCTCAAAATTAATGGAGGAGAGAGACCCATGAACAAATAGTTACAGATACAATGCAAAGAGGGCTGGGAAAAGAGAAATGTGCACAATGTGCTCTGGTTAATCCCCTAAAATCTCCCCTCCCTACTTCTAATCATTGGAGCTCAAAACACGTTAGTCATCTTTGACTCACTTTTCCTATATTCCGTATTGCGAAACTAGTTACCAAATCCCATTTGTGATCCTTTCTTCCAAAAATCTCACAGAAATCCCACTCTCTTTTATCCTCCACCCCTTGCTGTCCCCATTGCCACTACTCTGGTCTAGTCTTTTTAATTTCTCATGGATTGTTTCAATATTCCATTAACTAGACTCCCTCTCTAAATCTCTCCTGATACAATCTCTCCAGTATTGGAATGCACTTTCATCATTTCACTGTCTTGCTTAGTGAACCCAGGACTACCACCTAATAGCTATAAACCTTGCCCAAGTTGCTTAACTTCTCTGGACCTCTTTTTCTCATCTGTACAATGGATTGTATCTCAAAGTTAAAAAAAAATATGTAAGTTTAAAAAAGAGTGCTTAGCACATAGTAAGTAAATAAATATGGCTCAGTAAATGTAGCTGCTGTAATAATAATCGTTACTACTCATTCTCTCTAACTCCTATGACATTTTGTCTCTTACTAAATTCATAACATTTTTACTTTGTAGTTTTCTGTATACTCTCTCTCTCTCTCTATTTAACCACATGCTCCTTGAAGGCAGGGATTGAATCTTATTTGTCTTCAGGCATAACTTGTGAACCAATTTTTCCTTGGCCTATGATTTGTCACTCAATAGAATTTAACGGACTCCTGCCTGATTCACAGTTGATGGGGACAAAAAGCCCCATAGCTCAATTAAAATGATACTTGAAAGATACCTGATATCACTAAACTCTATGGAATTATGTATTAAATGGCCCCCAAAGAATTAGCTATTTCAAAAATTAAAAATTATTACAAGGAGCATAATATATCATGTTATATCATATATCATTCACCATCAAAACGTCAGAAGTAGCTTTATTTTATATTACCGTATCTCTTGATGGTGATCTATCTGGAAAAGTAGGGCTTGCTGAACTTGAACACTGATAATAAAGCTCACATTCTAAGAAAATGTTTAAAATATGAAACAGAACCAGAGATGGTGTTGGAGAACTCCTCGGGAGAATGCAGTTAGGGAATCTTTGAGTCTTGACAGTTTGCAAACCCTTTCATAGCACATAAATGATTTAGCAGTAACACAGAGTGGCCAGAGTAAATTATTTCCATTTCTATCACTGCACAACCTATAATAAGTAACCAGATAAGATGCTGAATGATTCTATTGTTATGATGTATGCTGATCTGATTCGAGTTTTTTTTCCTTCTTTTTTGTTTTGTTTTGATTTCCAATGCCTCAGATCCTTGCCAAATCATTAAGCAAGTCACATCCAGCCAAAGCTGGCTTGAACAGTCTCAACGTACCTTGCAAAGGCCAGATCATCAAAACCCTTAGGATCACACAAACAAGGGGAAAATACCAAGGGGCCTCTCCTATTTGTCTTTCTGGCTATCTGTGTTCCATGGGAAGGAAAGAAAATAACAAGAACAGGATTTAAATGCTCTGTTTTGACAGGTTATTAAGATTCCAATCACAGCCTGCCTACTCCCCCTGATCAAGCCAAGTTCAGAAACATAGCAGAATATCTCTAAAGCAACTATGCATACATATAAAATAAAAAAGTGCTAGAAAAGGAGGAAGAGTGGAAAAATCAGGCCAACATGAATAATTTGGTAGAGTTGTGGGGTGTTTAAAGACACATGCTAGCATGGGAAGGTATATCAGTGTAGTTGACTGGCACACAATTTCCTACACAGAATTTAGATGCTGGTGGCTCAAGTGTTGTCAATCTCATCTTGTTCTACTACATAATCAATAGTTCCAACGGAGACATCCATGGGAGGCCAGGTTCTTATCCTCTGAAATTAGAGCCCACCCTCTGCATGAGATTTCCTACCACGGGGCCAGCTCTGATACTGGCAGTGGGGCACCAACTCTGAGTTCTCTGAGAGCCTTTATAAATATTCTTCTAATGACACAAATTTCACTGTGATGGGCACAGGCTTGGGTCCTTGTTTCACACCCTTCTCCAAGGATGAACTGTAATAAAACATGAGGGCTTCTATGGTGAGGGACACTGGGGAATCACTGCTGGATATAGTACTAAGGAGACTTTGAGTATAGGAGACAGAACACTCTGACACTCTGAAACTATATAGACTGAATGATGTAAAAAATGACTACCTTTGGTATAGAGCAAGGATTGGCCAAACTACAGCCTATGTGCCAAATATGGCTTACTGTCAGTTTTTGTAAATGAAGTTTTATGGAATGTAGCCATGCCCACCCAATCATTTACATATTATCTATGGCTGTCAGAGTTATGTGGTTGCAATAGAGACTGTTTGGTCCCCAAGCTTAACATACTGACCATCTGTCTACAGAAAGTTTTCCGACTCCTGATACAGAGTAACTGAGCAAAATTACTTAGGCTCAGTCCTCTGTAAATCATGTTTATTTTGGTGAGAAATAACATGCATGTAGATGAAAATCTGGCAGGCCTGAGAGAATAGGTCATGTAGCAACAACACCCTCCAGGAAGACACTTATTAGTATACCTGTTATGAGAAGGAGTATGTATTGTGGAAAGAGTATCAACTTTGAACCTGGATTTGACCCATATTTCTGGCATTTATTGGGCCTAATAAGCCTTGCCTTATAGGGTTATTGTCAGGATTAAATGCTATGGCCTATGTGAAACACTTAGTACTCACTAAACTGCTGTGTTTCTTCTTTCCAGTCTCTGCGTCTTCATGGTTGCTGGAACAGATCTGAACATATACAGGCACCTTACCTTGACACATTTTAAATAAGTAGCGGCACCTGCCTGGTATCACATCCTGATTCTCACTGGTGCTTTTCCTTTGGTTGATGAAGAGCCTCTAAATCCCTTAGGAAGATACCACTGTGGTGCCTTTGATAGTCTTCAAAACCTTTGCCTCCTTTATAGAACCTAGAAAACACAGAAAAGAACTCCAGATATTGATATAAAAGCGAAGCAGAAATTATTTGTTCCTTATTAAGTATGGGTTAAAATAACCATCCAGTACTCATAATGATAGGTTATTATCAGTGTTGTTCACATGATTAGATCAATACCTACCATCAAAAACACTTAAAATTACTACTTTGGTGTCAACATCACCCATAATGATCAAATTATATTAGTCAATATTAATAACTGCAAATGAAGTCAACAATTGCAGGCATTGTCCAAAGTAACTTGATGTACATTCAATAAATCATTTTTGTTTGTTGAAAATATAAAAATATACTTTATATTGAAAACAGCCTACTAATATTAATGCTATATTATTATTATTAAACAATAATAGGAAATATTCATCAAGCACTTTCTGAATGCCAGGCACAGTAACAGACTGTATCATGCATCATCTTATTTCATCCTCACAACAACCTTATGAGAAAGGTAAAATCATTATTCCCATTTTACAAGAAACTCAGACTTAGAGAAGTTAAAATGATAACTAAAATGTATTAAATAGCAATAGCATTTCACTGACAATTTATGTAATTTTTAACTCACAGCAGGAAGACATTTAAAAAATATTTGGCATAACAGAAAAATATCATGGGCATGTCAAGTTACACAGAGTCTGCTGTTTTATGGGTCTGTATTCCTCACTACACTTTTGTGTGCTGAGTTCTTTGTACATCTTGGTCTGCAATTAATTTGATTACACATCATTTCCTATGCTGATTAGGTATCACTAGTCAATTGCTTTTTCAGATTTATTGATTTATTTATTTTTGTTCTTATCAATATTTTTAAGTAGATGTTTTTGGAAATCAAAATATTCTATAAGCTATGATAAAAAAACAGCAGCCTTGCTTCCTGTTCTATCTCTCTTAACCTCCAAGTTCCACTCTTCAGAGTTAACTAAATACTATCAAATATTTTAGCTGTTTCTTCTGATATTTGTCTCCACATTTCCAAATAACACAACATATGGTGGTATTTGCAACATCTTGATTTTTTTCTAGTATAGGCGTGACATCCTGACTTTGTAGAATGGAGGATGAGGATTTACCTCTTACACTTCCCCTACATGCTGTGCATGTGCACACACACACACTTATATTCTCCTTCACCCATCCTCCCAATATGGTTATAAAACAATTTCTTACTAAAACATTATTCATTGCTTACATTTTTATGGCTATGAGAATATTCTTCACAGCCGAGTTATGTAGTATACAATGGTTATATTTTCTTGCCTCTACAGGTTTTTGTTTTTACTAGAGTCACTAATTATATGATTTTTCATCTGCTTACTTTTCAATGACATAGTCTCTCAAACTTGGACAGAGCTGTAATTCTCCTCCCAAATGGGTCAAATACGTCAGTTGATCAATTTGTTCCTTTTTGAGGGGGCATCTCTTCTGGAGCCCTCTGGCCTTTTTGCTCCAACCTGGGCTGGTTGCCACAAAGCTGTCATCTCGAAAATTCTTTGGGGTCAAGTTGATTCAAACCTTTCTGTTTTCATTTGTTTTTGTCTAGGTTAGCTACAGATTTCTGAGAGATGCGTTAAAAAATCTCCCACTCTGATAAGAGATTTGTTAATTTCTTGTGAACAACAAAAAAATTACACTTATGGTTGAGTCTGAATAATCTCTTTTTTAAAATAATTTTTAAAAGCATATGGGATCTTCCCGGACCAGGACTCGAACTTGTGTCCCATGCATTGGCAAGCAGATTCTTAACCACTGAGTAACAAGGGAAGCCCAAGTCTGAATAATCTTTTGCTCACAAGTCTCTTGCATTTCATGTCTTCCTCATTCTTATATTCATTTTGTTTTGCTGTTGTATGTCCTTGAATAATTATCTCATAGAAGGTCTCTGGATAATAAAATCTCTGTCTTTCAACACCTAAAAAAAAGACTATTTTGACCACTCTTGTTAATTTTTGTTTTCCTGGTTTCACAATTCTTGCTTCAAAATTATTTTCCTCCATGTTGCTTTGTGTATTTTAATTTTTTAACTCATGGTTAATCTGATACAACATATAAATTTCATCATGAAAATTACAAAATAATCCTGTATATTATAAAAACAGCTCAACGGACTTTCTTTAATTTGCCAATACACTCAAATTTGTTTATACATAATATTAATTATATAAAAGGAAGATTAAACTGAAACTTAAGTATTAGGGACCATTGTCAGTAAAAGACAGATTAAATAAATGTGAAATTATAATCTAAACCAATATAAGGATGAAATTCAGAATTAAATTTATAAAATTTGAGTTAATCTAGAATTCTAAGAATCATGCTCATTGTATAAATTGTGGTATGGTACTTTCTTTTCAAAATTTGATCATTCTTACATTTATTTTACCCAAATCAAGTTTTTTATTTGGAATGAAAATTTTTTCAATTAAAGTGTCTTTTTAATTCATCCAAACAATACATTGTAAAAATAATTGATGAAGTATGAAGTGAAAACAAGAAAAGTAGAAGAGATCAACCCATGTAAATAACCTCAGAGAATATATGTACAAGTCTTTAAGCTATTCTCATCAAAAATCAGTCTTGGGACTTCTCTGGTGGCGCAGTGGTTAGGAATCTGCCTGCCAATACAGGGGACACAGGTTCGAGCCCTGGTCCAGGAAGATCCCACATGCCACGGAACAACTAAGCCCGTGCGCCACAACTACTGAGCCTGACGAGCCACAACTACTGAGCCCGCATGCCACAACTACTGAAGCCCACACTTCTAGAGCCCGTGCTCTGCAAAAAGAGAAGCCACCGCAATGAGAAGCCCACGCACCGCAACGAAGAGCAGCCCCCACTCGCTGCAACTAGAGAAAGCCCACGCACAGCAATGAAGACCCAACACAGCCAAAAAATATAAAATAAAATAAATAAATTAGAAAAAAATCACTCTTGCCAAGGATTGGAAATAGTAACCAGGAAAAGGAAAGGGGCATTAATATTTACTAAGCACTTACTCTATGCCTCGTATAAGAAGTATTGATACTTCTTATACATGATGTCATTAGACCTTAAACCCTTGCAAATAACTTATAAAGTATGTATTATTAGTCCTGTTTTACAGACAAGAAAACAGAAATTCAGAGAAGTTATGTACTTTGTTCTAGATTAGGATTCAAAGCAGTTTTTTTTTTGCCTTTGTTTATTTATTTTTTATACAGCAGGTTCTTATTAGTTATCTATTTTATACATATTAGTGTATATATGTCAATCCCAATCTCCCAATTCATTCCCCCCCCCCCCAATTTCCCACCTTGGTGTCCATACATTTGTTCTGTACATCTGTGTCTCTATTTCTGCCTTGCAAACCGGTTCATCTGTACCATTTTTCTAGATTCCACATATATGCGTTAATATACGATATATGTTTTTCTCTTTCTGACTTAACTTCATGATGTATGACAGTCGCTAGGTGCATCCATGTCTCTACAAATGACCCAATTTCATTCCTTTTTATGGCTGAGTAATATGCCATTGTATATATGTACCACAACTTCTTTATCCATTTGTCTGTTGATGGCATTTAGGTTGCTTCCATGACCTGGCTATTGTAAATAGTGCTGCAATGAACATTGGGGTGCATGTGTGTTTTTGAATTATGGTTTTCTCTGGGTATATGCCCAGTAGTGGGATTGCTGGGTCATATGGTAATTCTATTTTTAGTTTTTTAAGGAACCTCCATACTGTTCTCCATAGTGGCTGTATCAATTTGCATTCCCACCAACAGTGCAAGAGGGTTCCCTTTTCTCCACACCCTCTCCAGCATTTGTTGTTTGTAGATTTTCTGATGATGCCCATTCTAACTGGGGTGAGGTGATACCTCATTGTAGTTTTGTTTGCATTTCTCTAATAATTAGTGATGTTGAGCAGCTTTTCATATGCCTCTTGGCCATCTGTATGTCTTCTTTGGAGAGATGTCTATTTAGGTCTTCTGCCCATTTTTTGATTGGTTTGTTTGTTTTTTTAATATTGAGCTGCATGAGCTATTTATATATTTTGGAGATTAATCCTTTGTCTGTTGATTATAGTTTTCTGAGTACAGGTCTTTTACCTCCTTAGGTAGGTTTATTCCTAGGTATTTTATTCTTTTTGTTGCAGTGGTGAATGGGATTCTTTCCTTAATTTCTCTTTCTGATCTTTTGTTGTTAGTGTACAGGAATGCAAGAGATTTCTGTGCATTAATTTTGTATCCTGCAACTTTACCAAATTCATTGATTAGCTCTAGTAGTTTTCTGGTGGCATCTTTAGGATTCTCTATGTATAGTAGCATGTCATCTGCAAACAGTGACAGTTTTACTTCTTCTTTTCCAATTTGTATTTATTTTATTTCTTTTTCTTCTCTGATTGCTGTGGCTAGGACTTCCAAAACTATGTTGAGTAATAGTGGCGAGAGTGGACATCCTTGTCTTTTTCCTGATCTAAGAGGAAATGCTTTCAGTTTTTCATCATTGAGAATGATGTTCGCTGTGGTTTTGTCGGATATGGCCTTCATTATGTTGAGGTAGGTTCCCTCTATGCCCACTTTCTGGAGGGTTTTTATCACAAATCTGTGTTGAATTTTGTCTAAAGTTTTTCTGCATCTATTGAGATGATCATATGGTTTTTATTCTTCAATTTGTTAATATGGTGTATCACATTGATTGATTTGCGTATATTGAAGAATCCTTGCATCCCTGGGATAAATCCCACTTCATCATGGTGTATGATCCTTTTAATGTGTTGTTGGATTCTGTTTGCTAGTATTTTGTTGAGGATTTTTGCATCTATATTCATCAGTGATATTGGTCTGTAATTTCTTTTTTTGTAGTATCTCTGTCTGGTTTTGGTGTCAGGGTGATGGTGGCCTTGTAGAATGAGTTTGGGAGTGTTCCTTCCTCTGCAATTTTTTGGAATAGTTTGAGAAGGATGAGTGATAGCTCTTCTCTAAATGTTTGATAGAATTCACCTATGAAGCCATCTGGCCCTGGACTTTGGTTGGAAGATTTTTAATCACAGTTTCAATTTCATTACTTGTGACTGGTCTGCTCATACTTTCTATTTCTTCCTGGTTCAGTCTTGGAAGGTTATACCTTTCTAAGAATTCGTCCATTTCTTCCAGGTTGTCCATTTTATTGGCATAGAGTTGCTTGTAGTAGTCTCTTAGGATGCTTTGTATTTCTTCAGTGTCTGTTGAAACTTCTCCTTTTTCATTTCTAATTTTATTGATTTGCGTCCTCTCCCTCTTTTTCTTGATGAGTCTGGCTAAAGGTTTATCAATTTTGTTTATCTTCTCAAAGAACCAGCTTTTAGTTTTATTGATCTTTGCTATTGTTTTTTTATTTCTGTTTCATTTATTTCTGCTCTGATCTTTATAATTTCTTTCCTTCTACTAACTTCGGGTTTTGTTTGTTCTTCTTTCTCTAGTTCCCTTAGGTGTAAGGTTAGACTGTTTATTTGAGATTTTTCATGTTTCTTGAGGTAGGATTGTACTGCTATAAAATTCCCTCTTAGAACTGCTTTTGCTGCATCCCATAGGTTTTGGATGGTCGTGTTTTCATTGTCATTTGTCTCTAGGTATTTTTTGATTTCCTCTTTGATTTCTTCAGTGATCTCTTGGTTATTTAGTAACATATTGTTTAGCCTCCAGGTGTTTGTGTTTTTTACATTATTTCTTCCGGTAATTGATTTCTAATCTCATAGCGTTGTGGTCAGAAAAGATGCTTGATATGATTTCAATATTCTTAATTTACCAAGGCTTGATTTGTGACCCAAGATGTGATTTATCCTGGAGAATGTTCTGAGTGCACTTGAGAAGAAAGTGTAATCTGCTGTTTTGGGATGGAATGTCCTATAAATATCAATTAAATCTATCTGGTCTATTGTGTCATTTAAAGCTTGTGTTTCCTTATTAATTTTCTGCCTGGATGATCTGTCCATTGATGTAAGTGAGGTGTTAAAGTCCCCCACTATTACTGTGTTACTGTCGATTTCCTCTTTTATAGCTGTTAGCAGTTGCCTTATGTATTGAGGTGCTCCTATGTTGGGTGCATATGTATTTATACTTGTTATATCTTCTTCTTGGATTGATCCCTTGATCATTATGTAGTGTCCTTCCTTGTCTCTTGTAACATTCTTTATTTTAAAGTCTATTTTATCTGATATGAGGATTGCTACTCCAGCTTTCTTTAGATTTCCATTTTCATGGAATATCTTTTTCCATCCCCTCACTTTCAGTCTGTATGTGTCCCTAGGTCTGAAGTGGGTCTCTTGTAGACAGCATATATATGGGTATTGTTTTTGTAACCATTCAGCAAGCCTGTGTGTTTTGGTTGGAGCAGTTAACCCATTCACGTTTAAGGTAATTATCGATATGTATGTTCCTATGACCATTTTATTAATTGTTATGGGTTTGTTTTTGTAGGTCCTTTTCTTCTCTTGTGTTTCCCACTTAGAGAAGTTCCTTTAGCATTTGCTGTAGAGCTGGTTTGGTGGTGCTGAATTCTCTTAGTGTTTGCTCATCTGTAAAGCTTTTGATTTCTCTGTTGAATCTGAATGAGATCCTTGCTGGGTAGAGTAATCTTGGTTTTAGGTTCTTTCTTTTCATCACTTTAAATATATCGTGCCACTCCCTTCTGACTTGCAGGAGTCTGAGAAATCAGCTGTTAACCTTATGGAACTCTCCCTTGTATGTTATTTGTCATTTTTCCCTTGTTGCTTTCAATAATTTTTCTTTGTCTTTAATTTTTGTCAATTTGATTACTATCTGTCTTGGCATGTTTCTCCTTGGGTTTATCCCACCTAGGACTCTCTGTGCTTCCTGGACTTGGGTGGTTATTTCCTTACCCATGTTAGGGAAGTTTTTGACTATAATCTCTTCAAACATTTTCTCAGGTCCTTTCTCTCTCTCTTCTCCTTCGGGGACCCCTATAATGTGAATGTTGGTGTGTTTAACATTGTCCCAGAGGTCTCTTAGGTTGTCTTCATTTCTTTTCATTCTTTTTTCTTTATTCTGTTCTGTGGCAGTGAATTCCACCATTCTGTCTTCCAGGTCACTTATCCGTTCTTCTGCCTCAGTTATTCTGCTATTGATTACTTCTAGTGTATTTTTCATTTCAGTTATTGTATTGTTCATCTCTATTTGTTTGTTCTTTAATTTTTCTAGGTGTTTGTTCTTTAATTCTTCTAGGTCTTTGTTAAACACTTCTTGCATCTTCTTGATCTTTGCCTCCATTCTTTTTCTGAGGTCCTGGATCATCTTCACTATCATTATTCTGAATTCTTTTTCTGGAAGGTTGCCTATCTCCACTTCATTTAATTGTTTTTCTGGGGTTTTATCTTGTTCCTTCACCTGGTACATAGTCCTCTGCCTTTTCATTTTGTCTCTCTTTCTGTGAATGTGGTTTTCGTTCCACAGGCTGCAGGATTGTAGTTCTTCTTGCTTCTGCTCTCAAAGCACTTCTTACTTCAAGTTTCTCTTTGAATCATTCTAATGTGCCTAATTTTATTGAAAATATTTTAACTCTCACTCTTATCATGAAAAAAATTTCTATCAGACAATTAGATGGCTACTATATTTTCTACCACACTTTGTTCAAAGTAGACCCTAGGAAAACTCATAACTCAAAGATTGTAAGTAAATTGGGACTAGAATCCAGGATTTTTGCTCATCAGGCAACTGGATTATGCTTTATTACTTCTGCCACCTTGGCACAGGTCCCTATTCAGTCTTCCTCTCTCTTCCCTGTTCTTACACTGCCATTTGTCTAACCCTCATTATCTCACACAAAGATATTGTAAAGTCCCCAAACCTCCTTCATACCACTTCATGCACCACTACCAATCAGTTGTTCCACAGCAGACTTCCAACCTGTTATTCCCTGCCTAAAACTTCTGTTGATTTATACTTGGCTCCCTTGAACTTGGGCTCCCAATGGCTTAAACCTTTATTGCTCTGCAGAATCCTACCCTCCAAAATGCCCTATTCCCTGTTTCCTGCAAGCCCTCATTTCCATTCTGCCAATATCTTAGCTAATCCCATTTCTTCCTCTATCATTTCTGCTTTTTGAAACTCCCTAATACCCAGTTTAAATTACACTTTCCCTTGTTTTCCCAATTAGAAGTTTTGTATTTTTTATAAATTTCTTTGGTTTGTGCTTCTCTTAGTTCACTAATATACAGATAATGGAAGCCAGAATATAATGCTTTACCTCTCCAATAAGTGGAAAGTTCTTCAAAGGTAGAGAATGCAACTTGTTCACTTAATATCTCCCACAGTGCTTAGCAAAGTGCCCCAAAAAAGAATTCAATAAATGTTTTAGAAATCAAACAGGGAAAAAGGCAAAGCAAAAAACAAACCAAAAAAGTATGTTTTGAAAAGAACAATCTATCCAGAGGTCTTAAAATGCCTTTTCTCTAATCCTTTGAAATGACTTTTTATGTGCATGTGTATTCTGTTGAGTTCAAATTGCTTCTTATAAGTTTTCTAGAAAGCCAATTAGGATAATAAGGAGAAAAAGAAGATGGAAGATAGGGTGGATTCAAGAATAGTCTAAAAAATGGTGAGTGAAAGAAAGTTATAATACTGCCCTAATTCTAGAACAATGGGAACATGTTTATCATGAAGAAAAATTTCCATCAGGCAATAAGCTGGCCATACTTATGTTTTTTACCACACTTATTTTAAAGCAGACCCCACGAAAACTCATATAGAAAAGCACCACTGTGCTGAGTTAGAGAACTCTGGAAGGAGAGAGGTGGGAATGTTATTTTAATTTTAACTCAAGTGTCTCTGACTTTGTCATTTATTATTTTTAAAAGAAAACCCTGTTAAGTATAAATGGACTCAAATAAGTAAGTGTAAATGTTTATGATTTGTACCCATTTTTACAAATAAAACATATCTGGGAATGGCAAATTTGGTGCCCAGTTATGAAAAATTTATTCAGAATATACCATTCCCAATTCCCAATTTAAAAATATTTCCCAATTCCAGGGAAAATATTATTTTAATTATTGTAACTAGTGAAGAAAAATCCATTGCTGGTAAGTCAACATCTTCATGTGGTATTGTAAAATCAGTAATTCACAGAAACAAAGTAAATGGGTATCTTGTAATAAAGCATATATTAAATAATTCAAGTTGGGAAATTAATAATAGTACTTTAATTTCTAATTGTGATTTTTTTTCAGTAAGTCCAAAGTATGTTACAATCTTGATGCCCAGCTCTTTACCATCATGGGAGCAGGTGTAAACATTTTCATCTGTACCCTGGATGTTGCATGGGGTTGAATCTACTGTAGTCATACTTGTTCAGGGATGCCGATCTTCACAAACTTTTGGCAACTGTTATTAGGCATTACAACTTTAACTTCCTTATTCCATCTTTTTTTTAACATTTTATTTTATATTGGAGTATAGTTGATTAATAACGTTGTGTTAGTTTCAGGTGTACAGCAAAGTGATTCAGTTATACATATATATGTATCTATTCTTTTTCAAATTCTTTTCCCATTTAGGTTGTTATATAGTATTGAGCAGCACAATTAGGACTTGCTTTCTTGGAAGTGACTCTAGGAAGTGCATTGTTGAATGGAAAGGGAGTCAATCAAGATACTTTCCCTTTCAGAAAAGTGGGGTCCAAGAGTTTGAAAGGATTTGGTAAGAGGTGTAAGTGGAGTAGAAATTTCTCTTAAAAGGATTAAGTGGTTTTTCCTATATTAGTGTTACAGCTTAGAATATCCAACAGAACAAACATTCTACTTCCTGAAAAATTTCTAAACCACATGGAGCAGAAAATGAATTTTCAACCTTTTTTTTTATATGTAAACTATTTGTTGAGTGTCAGTTTTGTTGCTTTGGTCTTTTCTTTTGTGAATTAGAAGTTACTTAGACCATCCTGTAAGCAAGTGTTAAAACACTGTCTCTCCTCCCCAGGGAATGGAGATCAGGCAGTTTTGTTCCAGGAAATTTCTTTATTATCCTCAAGGAAGGGGAAACTAGTTGTACTGTAGAGATTTGGTTGTTCAAGGCTCTATTTATGACGGTCTTTCTAACTGTCCCTCAAGGACTATTGTGAAAGAAAAGAAGAGAATAGAACCTTTGGAGAGAGGATAAAAGAGTGATACAGCAAGGAAGCAGTGGAGACTAAAATGAAGGAAGAAAGAGAAGCCATCCCAAAGACCCTACACCAGGAGAATGATTTGAGGGTGGGCTACTGCCCAGGAGCTGCCAGGAAAAGACCAAAGAAGGATCCCATAGTGGCACACTGCAACTGCCAGAACTCCCTTAGATCAGAATTTTGTCTTCAAATTGTCCAGTCTCCAGCCTGAACTTGCTGACAAGCCACCTAGCCACCTTGCGAGTGGGCCCAATGCTCCACTTGTGCTACAGTCTTTGTTCTGTCATAATTTGCCTACTTTATGATGACTTCTCTCCACAGTAGCCCCCAGGACACTTTGGATACCCAGAAGGGCAGAGTGGGGGGAAATCCTTGGACTGAGGTATTAGAAATGCACATATTCAGGACTTCCTGGTGGTGCAGTGGTTAAGACTCTGTCTGCCAATGCAGGGGACATGGGTTCGATCCCTGGGCTGGGAAGACCCCACATGCCGTGGAGCAACTAAGCCTGTGTACCACAACTACTGAACCTGCACTCTAGAGCCCACGAGCCACAACTACTGAGCCAGCACACCACAACTACTGAAGCCTGCACGCCCTAAAGCCCACGTGCCACAACTACTGAACCCACACATCACAACTACTGAAGCCCGTGTGCTCTAGGGCCTGCGTGATGCAACTACAGAGCCCGGGTGCTGCAACTACTGAAGCCCGCATGCCTAGAGCCTGTGCCCTGCAACAAGAGAAGCCACTGCAATGAGAAGCCCGTGCACTGCAACGAAGAGTAGCCCTTGCTCGCCGCAATTAGAGAAAGCCTGCGCACAGCAACGAAAACCCAATGCAGCCAAAAAAAGAAAAAAAAAAGGCTCCCTTGTTCAGTTATTCCTTTAAAAAAAAAAAAGGACCTATTCATTAACCTAGTATCCTTTTACTAAATATCATCAATCACCTAAAGAATGAAAAAAAATATATAATTGAGTCAGCTAGATCAACAGATTAGTATAAAGAGCCCACAGACAGACTGAAGCAGCTATGGCAACTCAGTATTTGAAGGAAGTGACTTCACAAATCTTTGAGTGAATGAACAGATTATTCAGTATATAGTTTTGGACAACTGCCTATCCATAGGAGGCTAAAAATAGATTCTTTACCTAAACATCCACACAAAATATTTTCCAGATGGACTGAAGAACTAAAGAGAAAAACAAACTCAAACTACTAGAGTTACTTCAAGGTAAGGAAGAATTTTAAAATAAGGTCAAACCAGAAAATTTGAAAATCCAAACTTCTATACAACAAAAAAAATCTAAAGTTGCTAGATCCATGACAGACTAGAAGATATCTCTACCGTAAATAAAAAGATAAAGGCTTGGTACTAGAGTATGTATATAGATATAGAAATAAAAATAGATATAGATACAGATATAGGTATAGGAATAGGTATAGTTATAAGTATAGGTATAGGTATAGATCTCCTAAATATCAGTGAGTGGGAAAAACAAGCTACCGATAGAAGAATGGCAAAAGGAATGGAGCATCAGCTCACAGAAGAGTAAATCTGCTTGGCTAATAAGTATATTCCAAAATATGCTTTCAGACTTATATGCTGAGAACTATAAAACATTAATAAAGGAAATTAAAGATGATTCAAAGAAATGGAAAGATATCCCATGCTGTTGGACAGGAAGAATTAATATTGTTAAAATGGCAATACCACACAAAGCAATCTACAGATTTAATGTGATCCCTATCAAATTACCCATGACATTTTTCACAGAACTAGAACAAATAATCCTAAAATTTATATGGAACCATAAAAGACCCAGAATTGCCAAAACAATCCTAAGGAAAAAGAACAAAGCAGGAGGCATAACCCTCCCAGACTTCAGACAATACTACAATGCTACAGTAATCAAAATAGTGTGGCACTGGCACAAAAACAGACATACGGATCAATGGAACAGAACAGACAGCCCAGAAATAAACCCAGACACCTGTGGTCAATTAATCTTTGACAGAGGAGGCAAGAATATAAATGGGAAAAAGACAGTCTCTTCAGCAAGTGGTGCTGGCAAAGTGGGACAGCTGCATGTAAATCAGTGAAGTTAGAACACACCCTCACACCATGCACAAAAATAAACTTAAAATGGCTTAGAAACTTAAATATAAGACAAGACACCATAAAACTCCTAGAAGAGATCATAGGCAAAACATTCTTTGACATAAATTGTACCAATGTTTTCTTAAGTCAGTCTCCCCAGGTAATAGAAATAAAAACAAAAATAAACAAATGGGACCTAATCAAATTTACAAGCTTTTGCACAGCAAAGGAAACCTTAAAAAAAATTAACGAAAAGACAACCTATGGAATGGGAGAAAATATTTGCAAAGAATGCAACCAATAAGGACTTAATTGCCAAAATATACAAACAGCTCATACAATTCAACAGCAACAAGAAAAAAACAAACAACCCAATCGAAAAATGGGCAGAAGACCTAAATAGACATTTCTCCAAAGAAGACGTACAATGGCCAATAGGCAAATGAAAAGATGCTCAACATCACTAATTATTAGAGAAATGCAAATCAAAACTACAATGAGGTACCACCTCACACCAGTCAGAATAGCCATCATTTAAAAAGTCTACAGATAACAAGTGCTGGAGAGGGTGTGCAGAAAAGGGAACCCTCCTACACTGTTGGTGGGAATGTAAGTTGGTGCAGCCACTACGGAAAACAGTATGGACGTTCCTCAGAAAACTAAAAATAGAATTACCTTATAATCCAGCAATCCTTCTCCTGGGCATATATCCAGACAAAACTGTAATTCAAAAAGATACATGCACCCCTATGTTCATAGCAGCAGTATTCACAATAGCCAAGACATGGAAACAACCTGAATGTCCATTGACAGATAAATGGATAAAGAAGATATGGTATATATATATAATGGAATACTACTCCGTCATATAAAAAACCAAATAATGCCATTTGCAACAACATGGATGCAACTAGAGATTATCATACTAAATTAAGTCAGAAAGAGAAAGACAAATACCATATGAATATCAGTTATATGTGGAATCTAAAACATGGCACAAATAAACCTATCTACAAAACAGAAACAGACTCACAGGCATAGAGAACACACTTGTGGTTGCCAAGCGGTGGGGTGGAGGGGATGAGGGGAGGGATGGACTAGAGTTTGGGGTTAGTAGATGCAAACTATTACATATAGAATGGATAAACAACAAGGTCCTACTACATAGCACTGGGAACTATATTCAATATCCTGGGATAAACCATAATGGAAAAGAGTATGAAAAAGAATGTATATATGTGTATAACTGAGTCACTTTGCTGTATAGCAGAAATTAACACATCGTAAATCAATTATACTGCAATAAAAAAATAAATTAAGAAAAAGAAAATCTAGTTTGTATCAAGCAGTTTTTATCAGAAAAACCAGCCGAACTAATGACCAAGATGCTCATGAAGGCACACAAACACACAACCGAAATATGGTTTCATTAGTAAAACAATAATGCAATACCATTTTCATCCATACTGTCAGAAATTTAAATGTCAGACAATACCAAATGTTGGTAAGAATACAGGGACTTCACACATCTCTGGTGGGATTGTAAATTGGTACGACCACTTCAGAATGCATATGGCAATACCTAATAAAATTTGGAAATGCACACCCCTATAACAAGTTGTTCCATTTCAGGATATATATCTGAGAGAAACTTTCATATATGTGCAGAAGGAGCCTTATACACATATGTTCATTGAAGCATTGTAATGACTGTAGTATCAGACATTTGAAAATAACCCCAAAATCCATAAAAGGGGGAAATGATATGATGGAATTTTATATTGCAGTAAAAAGAATGAACTATCAAATAGGCAGGTCCAAAATATAATATTGAGTAGTAAAAAAAGCAAAATAATAGAATATATTACATATATTTTAAAACATACCAGAAAATCTATGTATAGCTTATGGATTTGTGCATAGAAATGTATGTTAAGATATGATAAATGAATCTGAAGCACAGATTTAAAGCAAATTGTAGTAGTTGCCTCTAGACAGTGAGAAGAATAGATTTGGACAGAGGGATGGTGGTTATGGAGACTTTACCTTTATGATTAACATTTAATTTTTTAATGTGTAATATAAGTGATTGTGATATTATTCCTTGTTCTTTTCTATATTTTGACATTTCTTACCCCAGAGTCTAATATGCTACTTTGAGAGAGGTTTGCATGTGTACAGGAAGAAGACACATGCAGTACAAAGTAAATGTAAAATGCTCTGCTACCAAAACTACTTTATGGCAAAATGTTTTTTTAAGCTTTTTTTGGAGAACAGTTTTACTCATGTCATTCTGCTATGTGAATAGGAAAATAAAATTAAAGAGACTTTGTTCTGAAGTGGGACCTGAGAGATCATTATAAAATAACCCCTTTATTTTACAGGTGAGAAAATGAAGGCCCAGAGACCTGCTGAAGGTCATGCAACTTGTTAGTAATGCAGTCAGGATGAGAACTCCTAGATCACACTGGAACGTAATATAAACTATCATCTTTATTCACCCTTCCTCCCCCACCTCCCCCTACACACCCTGATAGAATTCTACTCTACTATTATTCTTGTTAAAATCGGCTTGGTGTTAAATTTATTTATGTATGTCTATTTCCCTCACTAGAACATGAGCTTTTACTCATGGAAGTCCAGGACCACCTCTGATTTATCTTTGTAGTTTTGCACATAGTAGGTGATCTATAAATATTTGTTAAATATTCTACCTGAGTTATTATCTTTATGGTATTGCCAGCTTAATATGAAGGACAATATATTTAAGGGAATTTAGCACTTAGGTTTGTTATAACTCTAATAATATAGCAACAGAAGTATTTAATATCGAATCTTCATTTTAGAGATTATTCAATTCAGGGAGCCATAACACCTCTGCCGTGTTTTTCGGTATATACATTATAGGAAAGATGTGTCTCAAGCAGCTGAGCTTGCCTTATCACCCTGATGGTGTGTGACTCAATACAGCACAGGCAGGCTTTTCTTAGAGGGGTGAGCATGAGTGACCCTCAGTTTTCCCCAGCATCATCTTAACCTTGTATTTCTCAACATCCAGCCCCTGCAGCTGATGCATGTTTAAAAGATTTTCACTCACACTGTTTTGCCAACGTGATAGATTTTATTCACCAGCTTTTCATGTGTTCTGCAGCTTCCTACAGCTTTTCATTGGCTTGGGTCTCTCTGTTTCCCTCATATTAGTAGTGATTCTGGAATAGTAGAAAAGGGCTCAAAGTCAAGCTTCACAGCAATTTAAATATCACTTTTTATAGTTTTCTCCCTCTCATTTCTACAGCATCCTGTCTACTAATATTAACACCACAGCTTGACCAATTTGCCAATTTGCCTTTATGGATTCTTTGACCCCTAAAAGTTCTTGCTCTGTTTCTGAGTCCTTCCAACATGAGCCTGGCATTTGCCCCACAAGCCCATATCTACTTGTTCCCTATACAAAGGCAAGAAAGAAGAACTAAGGCAACCTATTCTTTTTCCCTCATATCAAATAGACTGTACACATTATAAATGTACACGGATCCCTGCATTTTTTAGTAGTTCAAGTAGGAAATCTACATGTTTAGAGGACATGTGAAGTAGCAGATTGAATTTTTTATTGAATGACAACATCAGGCTCATGGAATGAACTTGATACAAACTTATTGAAATCACCGTGGTTGACATATATGAAAAAACTTGGATTCCTAGTGAGGTATTTATGGAATCAAAGTTATGTTTTTAACATTGTATAAATATTAATTTTATTGAGGGATGACCAGAAAATAGTGCTTATTTCCTACTGAAGTCAGAGAAAATAGTTAGAAAAGCATTTTGTACTGAATGCCTTCCTTTATCTTCTCAGCACCAAATGAATGACTAATTAAATGTTATATGAAAACGTCATAGCAGATGGTCCTTCCCATTAATGAGTATGTAATGAAATAATAAACATGCTGAAGAGAAAGACATGAGAGACTGCATATCAGTTGTGCAGTGAGTAATTTATCTCAGAACCCAGAGGTCAAGCAACGGGAAAGCTGTCATGAGAGTGAACATTGAATCTCCTCCTCTTTCCCTATCCTGCTTGTCACCTATAAATTCCTCAGATGATCTATTCAAATTACTGAGTCTTCATTGTGAAGTGCCCCAGAAAAATACTCTACAATCCACACAGATGAATCTAAAAAGGGTAATCTCATTTTTTAATACATAAGCAAAAGTTATAAGGACAGCTACATGTAAAAGAATGAAATGAGAACATTCTCTAACACCATATACAAAAATAAACTCAAAATGGATTAAATACCTAAATGTAAGACTGGATACTATAAAACTCCTAGAGGAAAGCTTAGGCAGAACACTCTTTCACATAAATTGCAGCAATATTTTTTGGATCTGTCTCCTAAAGGAAATAAAAGCAAAAATAAACAAATGGGATCTAATTAAACTTAAAAGCTTTGGCACAGCAAAGGAAACCATCGACAAAACAAAAAGACAACCTATTGAATGGGAGAAAATATTTGCAAATGATATGACTGACAAAGGATGAATATCCAATGTATATAAACAGCTCATACAACTCAACATCAAAAAAACAAACAATCTGAACATAAAATGGGTAAAAGAACTGAATAGACATATTTCCAAAGAGGACATGCAGATGGCACACGAAAAGATGTTCAATATCACTAATCATCAGGAAAATGAGAATCAAAACCACACTGAGATATCACCTCACACCTGTCAGAATGGTTATCATAAAAAAGAACATAAATAACAAATGTTGGCGAGGATGTGGAGAAAAGGAAACCCTTGTACATTGTTGGTTGGTGGAAATGTAAATTGGTACAGTCGCTGTGGAAAACAGTATGGAGTTTTCCCAAAAAACTAAAAATGGAACTACCATGTAACCCAGCAATTCCACTCCTGGGTATATCACCCTCAGAAAGAAAAATACTAATTTGAAAAGATATATGCACCCCAATGTTCATAGCAGCATTATTTACAATTGCCAAGATAAGGAAGCAACCTAAATGTCCATCGACAGAGGAATGGATATAGATGATGTAGTATATATATACAACAGAATACTACTCAACCATAAAAAAGAATGAAATTTCGCCATTTGCAGCCACATGGATGAACGTGGAGGGCATTAAGTGAAGTGAAATAAGTCACAGAAGGACAAGTACTGTATGATATCACTTATATGTGTAATCTAAAAAATACAACAAACTAGTGAGCATAACAACAACAAAAAAGCAGTCTCACAGATATAGAGAACAAACTAGTGGTTACCAGTGGCAAGAGGGAAGTGGGGAGGGGCCATATAGTAGTAGGGGAGTAAGAGGTACAAACTATTAGGTATAAAATAAGCTACATGGATATACTGTACAACACTGGATGGGGAATATAGCCAATATTTTATAATAACTATAAATGGAGTATAACCTTTAAAAATTGTGAATCACTATACTGTACACCTGCAACTTATATAATATTGTACAGCAACTATACTTCAATAAAAAAGACACGTTTTTAAATTAAAAAAGTTAAAAGGGTAATCTCATTTTTTAACACAAAAGCAAAAGTTATAAGGGAGTAACAAATGGAATCTAGCAATGCATTGCAATAATAATGCACTATGACCAAGAGGGTTTATTTCAGGAATAAAAGTATTTTAATATCAGAAAATCTATCAACATAATTCATTGTGTCACCAAATCCAAAAGGAAAAACAAAATTACTATATCAGTATGTAGATGTTGAAAGACTCTTAATACAATTCAAAAGTCAGCCCTAATAAGTAATAAGCAGAAGGAATCTACTTAAGTATGATAAAGCTGGTTTTCCAGAAACCAAAAGAAAATGTCATTCTAAAATAACAGAACTCTAAATCTATTTAAATTAAAATTAGGAACTATTTAGGAAGGTCCATTGACAGTAATTCTTATTTTAACACTGTCTTGGAGATTCTAGTGACTGCAAGGTGGCAGGAAAATAATATGCATGAGCATTGGGAAAAAACCCCACTAAGACAGGTGTGCTGGATTGTTCTAATATTAGCAAGATTACAAAGGGGACTATGTTTTTCAGAAGCCTTTCCCTTTGTGGTTTCATGCAAGAGTTGGCCAAAATCTAAAGTCACATGAGACTTGGAATGTGGAAGTGGAGTAGTAGCCACTATTTCTTAAGTTCTTCTCGGTCAGATATGATGCAGGACAGATGCAGAGGTGCCCAGTGAATTCCAGTTCGTCATTGTTTTCCTCTACTCCATGTTCAACTCTACCTTCTGGCTGCTAGACCCAACTGACCAAAAGTAGCCCCAGGCCCTCCAACAGATGCTTGACTGAAGACTTCAGAAGTGGGAGCCATGCAGAGGTGCAGATTTCCAGAAACTTTTCTGCCACTTTGCTTTCACGTTTCCTCTCTGGCACCTGGATATGTCTAGCTTTCCAGATTTCCATTAACACAGCCTTTAAAAAGGCTGGGTAGTGTATTTTCTCTAATTCTCCAACTTCCTTTTTTAGATCTTTATTTCCTAACATCTCCCACAATTATGTAAGGTCTTGTTCCTATAATTAAACCCCTTTTCATGATACTAGTTCTTCTGCTTCTCTGACTAAATTCTGACTGATAGAGTTAATAAAATAATCTGTTAAGGGGGCTGGATACAAGATAAATGCTAAAAATAAATATTTTCTGTATTTTAGCAATATAGACCTAGGAATAAAAATATAAAAATAATAGTATTTTGTTCACAACACTGAAAAAAATATAAAGTAACTAGGAATAAAATTACTAGAAAGGCACAGCATTATATGAAGAAAACTATACCATCTTACTGAAGGGTATGAAACAAGATTTAAGCAATTGGAAAAACATTTCATGTTCTTGGGTAGGAAAAATAGGTGATAAAGTGGTGATTCTCCCAAATTAACATAAAAGAAAGTATATCTCCAATTAGGATCCTAAGAGAATTTTAAAAAATAGCTCCTATTATTTTAAAATTCATATGTAAGAATAAATATTCTAGAATAATTAAGATGAAAAAGAACAGTGTATGTGTGTGGGGTTCTTTACTGTATATAAGAACATATTGTACAGCTTTTGTAATCAAATCAATATGGTATCAGCATGAGAATAGATAAGTTGACAGAACAGAAAATCCAGAAATAGATCATAATATATATGAGAATTTAACATATGAAAAATTTGTAGCTCAATTTGGTAGGGGAAGTATACTTTATATAAGCAATAGTGTTTGTATTAATTCATATATTGATCTAAGAGCATGAAGAAAAATTCAGAAGGATACATAAAGTTGTTACACAAGTTGTCTAGTGGGTGGATGTGGGACTTAAGACAGGAGTTGGTGAGAAGAAAGAGACAAAAAGAAAAATAATAAATCAACATGCAAACTTAAAATGTATGATTTCCAGATTCATGTTCTAGAACCATATTTCCAGAATCAGATTCTTAGAATGAAAAAAATTTATATTTTAGTGTGAGTGTGTGTAAATATATATGGAGAAATGTATGGGAGTGGGGGAAGAGATGTAACGACCTGTAAGAATCTCTATGGCTTATCAGTGAAGAAAGCAAGTTAAAGATCAATGTGTATAATTTGATTCTATTTAGATAAAAACAGACACACTGTATTAAAGTTTGATCAGAGAAGGAGAACTTCCTGGTGTCGTACAGAATGAGGAATTTATCACAGGGATTTGACCTCATGTGAGGTCAAGGTTGGAGCTAGTTAAGCAGTTTATATATGACTTGCTTCTGTGTCCAGTGTTGGGTCTGAAGTCTTCACAATAGGCAGTTGGAAGGGAAAGATGGGCACAAGTCGCACGCCATTCCAAGGATAAATTGGAACCTAGGAGGACAAACTGAAACTCAAGTGGCTCTTTCACTTCCTTCAAACCTCCAACTTTGATGACATGGGTGACCTGCTGGAGAAATGATGCCCTTAGTCATGGAGTGGAACATACAGGTGACCTAAGAGCAGGAGAAGCTTAAGGAGGAGATCCTGTGGGAGCTGGAGAATCTGTGGGCTCAGCTGCTACCTGATGCCAACAAGGTGAGAGACCAGATCCACAAAAAATTTGTATAAACTGCTACAGTATCTGACTCTATACCAACCTTCGCAATCTAATCATTCCTGCTGCTTCATTTTTGCCTTTCATATCTCATGCAAATTTCTATGTAGCCAATCTTAGCTCAAAACCATACAGGGAAGGGAATTTATACATAAATAAGACACCTATGTAAGTATATGTATACCTTTATGTTGGTATAAATAAGGAAAAAGTCATGGAAAGATACACCCCAGATTTCATCAGGGAGATGGTAGTGGAGGGATATGGCCAGAAGCTAAATATAGTATGGTATATTTATGTAACACAAGATGGTGCAGCTGTAATAAAGAATAAGATGTGTTTGTATGTACACGTATGAAAAGCTAACCTGATGGAAAAAAGCAAGTCAAGGAAAACTAAAATATAATCTTATTTATGGAAAAATAATCTACTATGTGTGGAGATACGGATATAGGCCACTATATCTGTACTAGCTGTGTGACCTTCGAGCAAGTTATTTAATCTATCTACACCTTATTTTCATCATTTGTAAAATGGACATAGTAATACGAATGATAGTATCTGAATTGTAGGTTATCACGAAGATGAAATGAGACCCATAAAGTGCCTAGAATAGGGCTTAGCAAATAGCAAGTGCCCGATAATATTATTATTATTTTGGTTATTTCTATCATTATTAATACATCTCAATGGAAATCACTTTCCTCCTTCTCCTACCCTATCAACTCAATTCTATCCTGTCAAATCAAGGAGAAAAGGAGGAAGAGAAGGGGATCTGATTTAAACAGAGCTGCCCCAGAAGGTTGTCACTGGCCCATGGGTCAGTGAGTTGTAACCCTGTGTAGTCATTAAAAGGATGTCGATGGCGAAAAGACGCAAGGTCAAGCAACGCTTATCCAGAAAAAAGCCTGGGATTCAGACAGGCAGTTCTGGCTGTGTGAGTGTGTCTGTGTGTGCACGCATGGGTGTGTGTATGTGTTCTCATGTGTTAGCACACACATGCTTGTGTATAAGTTGGAAAGAACCAATAAAACAACTGAGAATAATTGCACATAAGGAAACATTTAAAAATTCCTGCAAAGGTGAGTCAGAGTGCTATATATTATATTTTCTGATCCACACATGAGAGTTAAAAGACGGGACAGCCAGCATACTCATTTATGCACCCTGAGCCCTGCAATTTATTTCACTGTATTTGATGCTAGCAGGGAAGCATTTCTTTATTTAAAATTACTCAGAATACAGCACAAAGAACTATTCTGTAGGTATGAAATGTGTCTAAATAAAAAAAAAAAAAAAAAGAAAAAACAAAACCCTCTTCTGCACTTTTGACACATTGTGACCACAGTAAAGGAAAAATGAAGCTTCTTTTGTTTCTAGATGCTGCTGGAGGAAATGAAACAATGGGGCATGAACACAGCTCTCAACCTTTTTTGCTATGGGGGCACCCGTGGCTGACTACCGTTCCCTAGCACAATGCTCTTCTAAACGCGACTCCCAGCACACTGGTCATTACTTCATCTCATTCACTGCCACCCAAGAGAGCACTTCAGGATACAAAGGAGTGAGGCTGACATTGAAAGAGGGTAACCTTGGAGACATTCTATTTTTAATTAAAAATGTAATACATGAATATATTCTCACCGTAAAAGACTAAGCAATATGGAAATATATAGGATATACTCCTGTACCAGCTCTCCCACACCCAAACTCCTCTCCACAGAGAGAAGCTAATAAATTATTAACAATTTGGTGTGTATCCTTCATACATTAAATTTGCATTTATATGTTCATATGTATGCATGTGTTTATCTGTATCTTTATATCTATATAGCCACACATACTGGATTATTTTTCCATAAATGAGATTATACTTTAGCTATTTTTTTGATTTGTTTTCCACATAACATCATAGCACTAGAATATCTTTACGTATGGGTATAGATCCATCTTGTTCTTTAAAACAGCTGCATAGTATTGTGTTGCATAAATATCCAACATTTTATTTAACCTCTTTCCAATTGGTGGCTACTTGTGTTGTTTCTTTTTTATTATTAAAACAATGTTGCACTGAATGTACATGCTCATCCTTGTGCATGTTTCTTTGTGTACAAATGTATTTATTAAGAACAGATATGTAGAAGTGGAATTGCTAGGTCAGAGAGTACCCATATTTTAGTATTTAATTAAGTGCAAAATATTCCAAAAATTTGTACAACTTTACACTCTCTCCACTGGCAGTATTTTTTCTGTCATTCAAAAAAGATTTGCACAGTGGCTACTTACTTACCTCCCTACTTACCTATCTATCTACCTCCCAGCTACCCACCCACCACCTATCTAACACGTGGAGGAAAATAAAGCAGGTCAAAAGTTATTAGGAGTGAAAGGGACAGGGTGCATGTTTAAGTTAGGTGGTACAGGTAACTTGCTAAAAAAGGCGATCTCTGAGAAAAGCGTGAAGAAAGAACTGGAGCAAGCCACACATATATCTGAGGGAAAAGGATCAAGGTAGAGGGAACAGCAAGTAAAAGTAACTGCAGAGGACAGAAAGCTGGTGTGTACTAAGAAAAACGAGGAGGCCAGTATGGCAGGACTGTAGTGAGAAAGGGCGAAAGTAGAAGAGAGAGGTAATGAAGGTACAAGAGTGTCCATCTCCCCAGCCTCTTTCTAATACCAAGGAACATTCATCTTTAAAGTGCTGGCCAATCTACTGGCAAATCTCACTCTTTTCAAATTGCATTCTGCCTGATTACTAATGAGATGGAGAATCTTTTCACATGTATATTGGCCGTTTTTGTTCTTATTCTACATTCGTATTTTCATATCTTTTTCTCACATTTGATAGGATTTTTCCTTATTGATTTTTATATATTCTGATTATTAAGCCTTTTTCAATTATACGTCTTGCAAATATGTTCTCCCAATTTGCCTCAATTTTTATGAAACCCAACCTGTACATTTTGTTTATGAATTCTTGATATTGTTTTTAGTTTAAGGAGACCCTCCCTACCATAAAATAAATATTTTCCTATATTTTTTTCTGATGGTTTTATAAATTTGTTGTTCATTATGTTTAGCTCTTTAGTCCATTTGGGATTTATATTTGTGAATGTCACAGTTAAGGTATAATCATATATATAATATATGCATATATATTACTTTGTCTCCCTTTTCTGATTTGAAATACAAAATTTATTATATTAAAAGTTCATATATATTAATCTGTTTCTAGACTGCCTATTCAGTTCTGTTTTCTATTTACCTGTCAATACCACACTGTTTCAATTATTAAAGCTTTGTAGTGTATTTAGATACTTGATATGGATCACTTTTCTTCATTGTCTTTTGAAAAATATTCGTGGAGATTCTATTTCAGATGAATCTGAGAATTAGCTTAGCAAGGTCCATTTTATTGGGATTTAATTTAAATGTATAGATTAACTTGAGGAGAATTAACATTGGTAAATTATTGAGTGTTCTCATTTAGAGAATAGATCTTTCCATTTGTTTAGATTTCCTTTCATGATTTTCAGTACATTTTTACAGTTTTGTTCCACATAGATCTTGCATATTTCTTGTTAAGTTTATTCTTAGGCTTTTTTTCCTTTGTGTTTCTGGTTATGAAGGAGTGTATTACATTTTATTTTCTAATATCTTGATTTAACGTTATTAGATAAATTCAGAAAAAACCCAAATCCTGCAGTAAATAGACGTATAAGGGTAGCTTTACACTGATTGTAGTCATTTAATAATTTATTGCTAGCAATAGAGCATCTGAATTGATTCCCTCATCAGAACAATCTCTGGGATATGACAAATCAAAGAGACTACCTTTAGCTTTTGCTTTGGGACATTTATTTACTCAGGGAGGAGGCAATTAGGCCAAACCCTGAGGCTCATATATGTTCAATCACTCTGGAATCTGAGAACAAAGCAATGGGGCTTCTTCTTTCCATATTCACCCCTGCTGCTTTATTTTGACTTCCTTTTGTTTCAAGTCTTTGTTTTATACAACTAAAGTTTTAAAATTATGCACATAGAAAAGCACGTAAAATAATATAACCTTAATTTAATAGCTGAGTCATTTAATATGACCCAAGTTTAATAGCTATTTGTTTGCCATATTTGGTTCAGGACTTTTTTGCTTTTGTTCTTATTAATTTTAAGGAAATAAAATATTATAAACACAGCTAAAGCACCAACTCTTTCCCTTCCCATTCACTCCGATGTTGGTGTGTTTCACCCTTAAGAACATTTAAAATATTTTTATGATTTTAATGTGCAGCTATAAGTTATATTTATTATCTGCTGTGTTTTTAACATTTACATAGTTGGTATCAAAACATGTGTAGCCTTTTGTAACGTGATACTGTGGGCTCTTGAAATTCATCCTTGTTGACAAGGACAATTGCTCATGGTATTTTATTTATATCCATTGGTCAAACTTAGCTAATCCAGTCACATGGCTACACCTAGTAGCCAGGGAAACTGAGAAATGTGGTTTTTATTCCAGGAAACCACAACCCTGGCTAAAAATCTGGGTTACGTTACTAAGGAAGACGAGGGGAACTGGTAGTAGGGTACAGCTAGCCATCTCTGCCAAACATTTCAACTATAATGTTTTATAATGTTTATTACAGATTTCTGCAATATACCTTTATTGGATTAAGGTATTTGTTTTTATCTTTCTCAGCTTGCCAAAGGATTTTTAAAACTGCTTTTAATTAGGAATAGGTGTTAAACTGTTCTTTGGCATCTTTTAATATGATTATGTGATTTTCTACTTTAATTTGATAATGTAATGTATTAAATTAATAGGTTTCTTAATGTTAAACTATCCTTGCATTCCAGACATAAATTTTAATTAATCAAAAACATGAATCTTATATCTGTTAGAAATATATTATTTTCTTTGAAAGCAGTGTAGACTTTCGTTTATTTAGGATTTATACGTTCATAGTTAAATTGGCTTATTCTGCTATTATTTAATGTTATTTATATGGATTTATAATCAAGATTATGCTAACCATATAGAGTTAGTGGGGAAGCTCTCCATCTTTTAATAGTCTGGAAAAATTTTTCTTAACCTAATAATTATCTGTTTAAATTTTAATATAATTTACCCATAATACCATTTGATCTGGGTTTTTCTTAAGGGATATATCTTTGACTACTTTTAAAATTTCTTCTATGACCTTATTCTACCTTTTGTTTAGCCAATTTTTGTTATATATTTTTTTCTAGAAAAATCAACCTTTTAATTTAGATTTCAAATATGTTAGCATTAATTCAAACCTACCTTTCTTTCACACTTGAAAATTTTTTCTATGTCTATATTTATCTTACCTGTCTTCTGTGGTTTATTTTAGTCTCCTCTATTTTTTTTTGATCAGAATTGCCAGAGATTGTACAATTATGTTGGACTTTTAAAGAACCAGGTAATGGTTTTATTAAGTAGTCCTTTCAGGCTTTTTGCTTATATTATTATTTTCTGCTTTTTAACTTTTTAATTTTCTCCATTCAAATTGTTTTTTTACTTCTTCTAATTTATTGTATTGTGTGCTTAGGTCATTATTTCAGGCGTTGTTTATTGGCTACCCATTCCTAACCCCCTTATCCTTTTTCTACTTCCAACTGTAGAGGCTAAAATAGCTAGATACCCAATTTCCCAGATAGTCTTGGAGCTAGGTATGGCCATGTCCTCCAGATGTAAGAGGAAGTCTTCTACGGGCACATTGGGAAAGATTTTTTCCCACTGCTCACTAAAACGGAGAACTGCACACCAACTCTTTCTTTCCAACTAGTAGAAGGAAAAAGAGAGCACAGAGAAGGCACACCTGGTTTCTTAAAAGCCCCACCCTAGAAGTGGTATACATCATGCCCACTCACATACCATTGGAGAGAACTTACTCATTTAATCATACTAACTGCGAGGGAGGCTGGGAAATGTGACTAGCCACACCACTTGCTATACCTCTATTATGAAGGAAGAAAAGAACAGATCTGGAAAATAGATTAGCCATTACTTGCAACCTTTCACATATACAATGACAGAGAAGTTAAGAATATCAGTTACTCATGAAAGCGCAAGCTTGGAAATTGTTCTATAATCCTTAAGGGACCTATATGAAAAAAAATTGAGCTTTGAAAATATTCATCTAAATATTGGATGATGCCACCAGCATTCTTATCTGACAAAAGTACCAAAACCTGAGCTACAACAATCAGACTCAAGTAACCATTGACAGTCTAAGCAGCCAACTTGAATCAATAATGCTATCTATATTTCCGTAAGGGAGGATAATCACACATACACACTGGCGTAAAACTCAGTGGCTTCTCAATTCACTGTGAAATCATAGAACTCAAACCAAATAGTTACAGGTGGCTTTAATTAGCAGTGTCATAAAAGCAATTAGCATTGGTTTGTACCAATTGTATCCACTAGAACTAGCACAGAGTTAATGACAAGTGTATGCACAAGTAGCAATATTCTGTTATGCTTTCAGAAATATTAAAAGAATAGAAAAAGGGATACTACTTTTTTCCTAGTCAATTTGTTTAATTTTTAAAATATAACATCTTATCTTTTCTTGTACTTTGCTCTTGTAAGTTTAAAATAAGTTAATAAATAAGTCTACAAATCAATTTACTTGGTTATCTTTGTTCTAGCATAGATATAAGTATCTTTTATAATCTTTTAATTTTATGTCAGGTTTATTAAAGCATAACTTACATTCACTAAATTCACCCTTCTAAGTTGTACAGTTCTATAAATTTATACAGTTGCATAGCTGCTACCAGAATCAAGGTATCAAAGTATCAAGGTATCCACCAGCCCTCCACCCCCCAAAAAGTTTTCTCATGCCCCTTGGTAATGCCCAAATACAACATTTTGGAAGTGAATCAAAATTCCACTTGATGTGTTTCACCTGGTAAGCCAGGTTTTTCATCTGGGAGAATGCCATGCAGACCTCAAATGTGAACAAGCCAACTAGCTTATTTTTTTCTTTCTCCCCTCTGAAATCCCACTTGTTTTTCCCAAGTGCCTCACTGGTCTAAATGATTTTAGCAGGGAATCATTGTTCATTTTTCTTTGCAAATATACTTTTAAAAAAAACTGTCAACATCAACATGTCAACATCATTGTCTTATTTTCTACATCCATCAGGTGCTTTAACATATATTACAGAAATAAACAAAAGAAGGTATATTCTTTGTTCCCAAGGGGTTTTCAGATTAAGAGAGAGAATAAGCATGGAAATATTTATAATAAATAAAATATGGTCTATGATAACCAGGAGGTGTTTTTCCACCCTGTCTATTTTATTATGGTTAGCCTGTGGGGAAAGGAAGGTGAGAGGAAGTGCGTTAAGTGGAAGGACTGGCTGGATTCAGCAGAATGAAATAAATACAAGAAGATACGGAAGCACATGAAGAGGACAGAACAAGGATTTGGGTAGAGATGACATTATAGGAAAGATGACTGCCATGGTTTGTGCTAGCTGAAAGAAGCCTTGTATCAAGAAGCCTTTCATTTTGTAGATGAGGAAACAGGCCCAGAGAGGTGCAGTGACACACTGAAGGTCAACCAGAGAAGTTGTAGCAGAGCTAGGACTAGAACTAGTTCTCCTAATTCTGTTCTGATGTTCACTTTACTGCCCTCCATGGCTTATCCTGTTGCTTTCAGGAAGCAACCCGTAATTTTCCACTTACTCACATTTGCTTTTGAGCCCTTACATCCTACTCTAGCTTTACAAAAGAAATACATTAGCCATCACCTGGGGACATACCCAATGCCTCGGAGGTGCTACCCTCACAGTCTTTCTCAGAGAATCCATCTCCACTTTTCTTTCCAAAACCCTCTTGGCAGAATTCAGGCCCCCTTCTTTTGCTGGAGGGTTTAATAATGATTCACTGTAGGGCTAGCGTGAAACCTTGACTCTCTTGATATCATTTATGTGGGGAAAAAAATGTTCCTAGTTCCAAATAATCAAACTAAACTTTCAACAAAAAGCCAAATACTTGGGGACTTTCTATAAATTTATCTGAATATGCAATTTTTTCTGTTCTTTAGAGGAATGACATATTCTGCTCAAATCTGAAACTATGACCTAATTTATATAAATTCAGCTATTCTGTGTACAAACCTCCATAGGTTCTGGTGAAAACTAAACTCTTCCATTGCTACAGCAGTTGTGCCCACAATTCTACTCCAAATTCAACATAATGGAGCAAAGTGTCTCAACATCTGGAAAATGGGTAGAGTACATGAGAAAATAAAACTTACAGTGGAAAAGGCACAGGTGACAGTGTCTTGATGCTACAGTTCTTTGCTGAAATGTTTTTCAGGTGGCCCCTCTAAAAGAAAATGGGACACTTGGATACCAAGTTCAAGTCCACAAAGGAAATTCAAATTAGGTCTATATCAAATGTAGCACTTTCAAACATCATCTCTGGGTCTTTTCATCAGAATATTCTACGTTCAAAAATATTTTTGAAATGTATGTGCACAACACTGTGCTGTGGGGAAGTACAAAATAGACTACTAATGGAACGTAGCACATGGTATAGGGACATTTGGGATGCACAGGCTGTAATATTGTAGGAATTCAGAATCAAGAAATAGAACTGTATGGAACATAAAAGGCTTCATGTAAGAAATGAAATTTAAGGATAGGTAGAATCTGTACATGTGGAGAGGACTAAGGAGCAGAGCTGATGTTCAGTTGGATGTTCTGGAATAGCGGCACTGCCATCTATTCTGTGTGACTGGTAATCCATTCTGAATGGTCGCTGTACTTGCCAAATTGGTCATTACATATTCTGAAGATCACCCCAGCAGGCATTCCTGGACCCCGCTGTGGAAGTGGCTGTTGGGAGGTCGGGGGTCAGTTCAACTTTCCCAGGCCATGAAAAGGTAACCAACTGATCAGAAATAGAGATTTGTTTTAAATTGTTGCTGTGTTCAGTTAAATCTTATATATGCTGTGCACACATTTCTTCTGAGATTATACAACTAATCTCTCAGTCAGATTGACATCAGTCTTAAACTTCATTATCATACAGCCATAGGTATCAAACTGACAAACACACTCAATGGGTATAAATGATTATTATTACTCTTCACTAGAACAAGAACTGTACTGTCTCTTATAACACTCATCCAATTTCAATCCCTTGTCAGGACAAACTTTAAAAGAGTATCATCAAGAAATCTCAAAAAAAAAAAAAAAAAAAAAAGAAAGAAAGAAAGAAATAGCAGAGCTGGTCAGTCTTGTCTAGCAGGTACTTCTGCTGTTTCACCTTTTGAGGTAAGTCGCCTCAGGGACATGGAACCAATTTTCAGCAGTGATTTGCTACGATATTGAATACACATCTCAATACCTTCATAGATAGAAAAGGAGGGTCTGATTCATCAACACTTTCCTTTTGGTCAGCAAACACTCAGGGAACAATTAGACTGTTTATAAAGCCTTGGTACCTAGACTAGCGCAAAGTCAATTTAAAAAATATATTGAATATGTGAGCTTTTCCAAATTGTCATCAACTGTTATGACAAGCTATTAAAGAAGCTATTGTAGAGGACTGAAGGAGCAGCTGATTTCAAAACAGTAAATCAAGTCTTGGTCAAGAGCACTGATGAAAAGAGAACAGGATTCTTGCTGTGTTTATGAGTGGCTCAAGACAGCTTTAATACACATCAATCACAGGTAGGCAGTGTGCTCCGGTCTGTGCCCCCGACTCTCAGTGTGACCTTTTGTGAGTCACCAGACGGCTTTCAGGCTCAGTTACTCAGCTGAAAACAAAGCCGAAGAGCAGAAGCCTCAATGAAAATGAAAAACAGGCACTGCATCGCTAATGAGATTTCCTGGGGAAATAAATTCCTCACCTCTATAACCCCCTCTCCGTGACACTCCCCACTCTAGACCACAACGTCCCACACTTTCAAGAGAAGGTGGACAAAGTGAAGTGTTTAAGGCATGTGGCTATGCTATGCTCCCAGTTTCAGAAGGATTTATTGGGAAGAATTCACTGTGCTTACTTAAAATAGGAAAGCCATAGGGAAAGAAATGGTCACATTATCTTGCTTTAGAAATTAGAGCACTAACTCTGGGTTCAAAATCTCTCAATCGGCTATGGTTTGCTTAGAGATTTGGGAGGGCTGGCCAAGGAATCTCACCCTTTCAGTTGGTTCTAAACAGTTTATGGCTGTATAACCAGTACTGTGAAATATTTCTACTCCCTCTGGGCAAAATCACTCATTATTGTGAAACTTTCTGCTAAAATTATAAGATTAGAGTTGCATGAACATGTAACACTATGACAGTGGATGAAATAACGTTTAGAAAAGAATAGCTGGAACAGCAGCTTCTTAGGAGGGTAGTAAAACAGGCTGAGGGTGGACCTGGAGTTTGGAAATGCCATCAATGCTGTCAGCCTCCACAGCTTCATGGCGCAGTCGGCCACCGGCAGAAGAGGGAAGCTCAGAAGGAAAACATGGCCGATGGAACTCATGGCCCTGGAGAGTAAGGATGCACTTTCATTTTTAAGATTGTTGGTCCCTTGGTGTTGCAGTAACCATACACACACATACACACAAACACACAAGTGTCTGTCTGGCACATATGTGTCTCCTTTCTGAAGCTAGTCCCCTTAGAAAGGTTACACATGACTGAACACTACTGAATCAGTCAGTCGATTTAGTGGCTTGTAAGAAAAGCTGACGATATCACGGCTCCAAGGCAGGCTGCCACCTCAGAGCCTCAATCGTAACTAATGGGGGTTTAAAAGGGATATCAGAAAATATCATGCAGATAAAATACAGAGATAGGAGAAAAGACCATAACCTCAATCTGCAAAATGTAATAGCTTTGTCAAAATAAAAGCCAAAGCTAAACTCTCCTGCTGCTGTACACCCCCCAGCTCAAGGGAACTGTTCAAGCAGAGAAGCATTTTCTATTAGCACAAACTCCGAATGCAGCAGGGAGAAACTCAGCCATAATATCTGCACAACGGCCCTTCCATGCAAACACCATTCCAGTAATGGGAAATTTTAATGATGTAAAGCAGCAAGGTCACACGCTATGTCCAGGCAGCCCTTGGAAAGACACTGCCTTGGCAGATATTAGAGAGGAGAGCTCAGAATTGCTCCTGGTTCATTAGGCTTTGCCTGAGGGTTTTTTTCTTCCACTATTAACTGCAAACAAGGTTGAGGTTGTGTTACTCAGTTCCTTGTATGCAATGCAAAGAGGTGAAGGGCAGGATTTGTAAATATGGAAAGGCAGACAGCTTAGATGTGTTTTTACAATACTTGAAATATTCTGAGTCACCTTAAATATGAAAATTGCAAAAGCCTTATCAATGTTGCAGTGTTTTTTTCCCTAGCAGAAGAACTTTTTATCTACTTGTGTATAGATAAAGGTACTATATGCACATAAATATACACACATGGGGTGGATTGATTCCCTCCCCTCCAACCAGCACCACCACATCTTCTTACAGTTTGCCTTCTTCTCCCAGCTTTATGACCCCATTGAGATCGCTCTTACTGTTTTCTTCCTCGTTACATTTTGATATTTCAAAGCATGGCCTGGATCTCACTCCCATCTCCCCACTCCACATTATTAATGAATTGGAAAGCAGACATCATTAGTTTTCGGAGACTATTTCTTTTAAAATTTACAGACCCCTTCATCTGAATCCCCAGAGACAGTCTGCTGTTCTCATCTTAGAATCTTATTAGCATCATATCTTCTGTATCCTGCCATGCAAACTGCATGGCTATGCACTTTCTAGCACTTGACCCTTTTGCGGACGGAATTAATTTACTCTTTGAAGATGCAGCAGCATGCTGTTGTGCTTGTTAAAGAAAGAAAAGCCAAGCAAGGAGACGGCAAAGCAAGCAAAGAAAATTTCTCATTTAAAAGCAAGCTCTTATAAGGGAATTTAGGTGGAGACTGGCCAGGAGAAACTAACAGCTAGTAAGTATTGATAGAAAGAGGCAAATTAGCTGATTAGCAGGGATCACTGAGAATTTCTGCATCCAACTACTAACAAGCATTGGAACAAGCTCCCTGGTATGGAGCAGATTACAGGAATTCATTTGTACTAGAACCTTTCATTCTTAGACGTCTCTTTGGTTTAATATGACCCAGGTCAGCATTAGAAGACAAGCGAAGCAGCTAATTCTAATTTGGTCAGACAACTGACCTGTCTCCTGAAATCTTTCAGACTCTTACTCAGTACTCACTGTGTACCAGGTATTGTTCTAGATGCAGGAGACACAATAGTGAGTAGTATGACATCTCTTCATTGGATGAACGTACTTTCTACTGAAGGAGTAAAAAACAGAAAGTAAACAGACAATTAAAAATGTAACTTCAGGTAGCTATAAGTGCTATGAAGGAAAATGAAGCCATCTAAAAGAATAGAGGGTGTTAAGGGGAATTATTTGAAACAGGGTGATCTATTACAGAGTTAACATTCAAGCTGGGACATTAACGATGTAAAAGAGCAAGCCCTCTGAAGATCTTGGGGATGAGTGTTCCAGACAGAATGTAAAGGCCTTGAGACCAGAACAAGTTGGCATATTAAAATTTAAATACAGCTGATGTGGCTGGAGTGGAGTGACAGAGGAGAAAGTACTGGGACAAATAAGCAGTGGCCAGAAGTAGACTCTTAAAGACTTAAAATAACCAATTCTCAGTTCTCTTTTCTCTCAAACTCCTGGTGGCATTTTATATTATTAATTACTCCCTCCTTTTTCAAATATATATTTTTTTGTTGTTGTTGTTTTTTGGTGATGTTTTCTGGGTTTTTCTCCTATAACACTGGTTACTCCTTTTCATTCTCCTTTGATACCTCCTTTTCTTCTTCCTGACCTCTGTTTTTTGGAATGTCCCAAAGCCATCTTTGGGCCTTTTCTCTGTCTAAAGTTAATCCTGTGATGATCTCATCCAGTTACATGGCTTGAAATGATATTTGTAAGTTTGTAATTACAAAATGTTTATCTCTCTTAACTCCAGATATCTTCTGTGGGCCCCACACTATCTATTCTTGGATATCTAATGGTCATCTCAAATTTAACCTGGCCAGAATGAAGCTTTTTATTTCATTTTCAGTCTGTTCCACTTTACTCTTCTGCCACTCAGTTTAAAGACATCACCATTCTCTTCTTCATCCAATTCCTCAACAAGTTCTATAGCTCTATCTTCAAAATATATCTTGAATCCCACCACCTCTCACCACCTCCACTACCACCTTAAGTTCAAGACACCATAATAATTTCTTGTTTAGACTTCTAAGATAACCTTCTATCTGGTTTCCTTGCTTTCATTCTGCTCCTCTATCTGTACCCTTGAATTTATTCTTTGCAAAACAGTAGGAGTCACCTTAAAGCATAAACGTATGACCTTTGATCGCTTCCATCATAGTTAGGATAAAATTCAAACTCCTTATTATTCTTTATTTACTTATTTATTTATTTATTTTTGGCTGTGTTGGGTCTTCGTTTCTGCGTGAGGGCTTTCTCCAGTTGCGGCAAGCGGGGGCCACTCTTCATCGCGGTGTGTGGGCCTCTCACCATCGCGGCCTCTCTTGTTGCGGAGCACAGGCTCCAGACGCACAGGCTCAGTAGTTGTGGCTCACGGGCTCAGTTGCTCCGCGGCATGTGGGATCTTCCCAGACCAGGGCTCGAACCCATGTCCCCTGCATTAGCAGGCAGACTCTCAACCACTGCGCCACCAGGGAAGCCCCAATTCTTTTTTTTTTTTTTTTTTTTTAAGATTTTTAGAAATTTCATGTAATGTCTGAAACATTTATATTAACATATTTCCATACAAATAACCCAATGAAAGTTTAGTATTAGTTGTTTTGTTTGTTTTTTTATACTGCAGGTTCTTATTAATCATCAGTTTTATACACATCAGTATATACATGTCAATCCCAATCGCCCAATTCAGCACACCACCATCCCCACCCCACCAGTTTTCCCCCCTTGGTGTCCATATGTCTGTTCTCTACATCTGTGTCTCAACTTCTGCCCTGCAAACCGGCTCATCTGTACCATTTTTCTAGGTTCCACATACATGCGTTAATATACGGTATTTGTTTTTCTCTTTCTGACTTACTTCACTCTGTATGACAGTCTCCAGATCCATCCACGTCTCAACAAATGACTCAATTTCGTTCCTTTTTATGGCTGAGTAATATTCCATTGTATACATGTACCACAATGAAATGCAATTCTTAAATCTAGATTTTGGAAGTGGTATAGTGGGTATCTGAGAAAGGACAGAGGAAAATATTAGTGGAAGGAGGACGTCTATCCCACTTCAAAGCCCTGAGGATATGTGAAAGAAAGCAGCCACCACTTGAAAGGGAAGGAGGAGAAACAGAACCTTAAGGGATAACCAGTTTATAGTTAGAGCAAGGAGGTGAAATGAACATTTTTGAGATGAGGTTAATAATAGAGGGCTTTTTTTTTTTTTTTCTGATGATAGACAAGTAGTTCCAAAAAATATAGTAGGAGGGTTTGATGGGAATAGAAAGGGATGGGAAAGTGGGTCAGGCTTGGGGAGGTAAAGAGCCACATAGGGATAAGCATACAGGTCATGACGATGACCTTATAGTTCCACTGTCTAATGCAGTTGCCACTAGCTATATGTGCCTGGTCAGAATTAAAATGTGCTGTAAATATAAAACACACACTGGATTTTGAAGACTTAATACCAAAAGAAAAAAGAAAAAAAAAAGAAAAGAATTTAAAATACATCATTAATATATTTATATTGATTAAATGTTAAAATAACATTTTGGACGTATTACGATAAAGAAAATATGTTATTGGAACTTCCCTGGTGGTCCAGTGATTGAGAATCCATCTTGCAATGTGGGGGACGCCAGTTTGATCCCTGCTCAAGGAACTAAGATCCCACATGCCACAGGGCAACTAGGCCTGTGTGCCGCAACTACTGAGCCTGTGCACCACAACTAGAGAGAAGGTCGCGCACTGTAACGAAGAGCCCACATGCTGCAATGAAAGATCCCACATGCCACAATTAAGACCCAGTGCAGCCAATGAAAAGATAAATAAATATTTTTTTTAAATTAAAAAAAGAAAATATGTTATTAAAATTAATTTCACTTTTTAAAAACATAAATGTGGCTACTAGAAAATTGTAAATTACATAAATAGCTCACACTATATTCTCGTTGGGTGGTGCTGCCTTAGACGCTTTCATTCCTGGTGGTGGCTTGAACAGGGACATTAGGCATGCTGGGATTAGATCTGATAGCTTCTTAGGGGAAGGTAGGGCATCAGTTCCAGTTATGGATATCCTTTTGGGAGTGGTATTTTCTATCCTTGCTACTTAGAGTATGGTCCTTGGACTGGTAGCATTGGCACCACTTGGGAGCTTGTTAGAAATGCAAAATCTCAGGGTCTGTCTTGTACCTACTGAAACAGAATCTGCAGTTTAATAAGATTCCCAATAAGTCTTATGCATATTAAAGTTTGAGAAGCAATGCTTGAGATAGTTTCTAGTGGTGAGGCTGATGAAGTTGAGGCTAGGGAAGGAAGAGGGTACCAGGAACACCTTGCTGGGTGAGAAACAGTCTTACCAGTGGGTAATTTCCAGGATAAAAAAGAAGCAATTAGATCTTGGATAACTATGAAGTCTCTGGAAATGAAATGTCTAATATGATAGCTGATAGCCACACTTGAATTGTGGCTGCTCTGTATTGAGATGTACTGTAAGCATAAGATACATGCCAGATTTTGAAGACTTAGTTTGAAAAAAAGAATGTAAGTTTCTCATTAATAAATGTAACATGTTGGAATGATAACATTCTGGATATATTGGGTTAAAAAACATATGGTTAAAATTAATTTTTTAAAATGTAATTATTAGAAAATTTAGTGGTCTTCTGTGGCTTATATTACATTTCTGTTGGAGAGAACTGCTCCAGAATATACTAGTAAAGTCTCCAGGATATTCCCATATAGACAGACTCTGTAGAGCAGGGGCTGGCAAACTATGATCCACAAGCCAAACCTGGCCCACCACCTATTTTTGTAAATAAATATTTATTGGAATACAGCCATGTTCATACTTTTACATTGTCCATGGCTACTTTCATGGTGCAATGACAGAATGGAGAAGTTATGGCAGAGACTGTATGGCTCATAAAGCCTAAAACTTTTATTATCTGGCTCTTTTTGAAAAAGGTTTGCCAAACCCTGCTGTAGAGGGAAGATGTAGCGGTCTTATTGTTTTCTATTTCAGGATAATCCAGAATTCATAGTCAGACTGGAGAAAGCCTTTGTTTACAAACAGTTTGACCATATCTAGAAAAATATTCTCATGATAGCTGAAAATCAGGATTAGAATCCTTTACCTTTTATAATTGTATATTTAATTGTACTATTCTTTTGCATTATTGAAACCACAATTCTGTTCCCATTTAAATTATTTTTAATAGGGAACACTTTTTAGAATTTATGAAGCTTTATTAGCTTGGATTCTAACTGTAGTCAGATGCTATGAAACTTAATCATTGAAATTGGTTAATTTTCCTTTTATTCTCTTATTGTCCATTGAGAAATCACTTAGTAAGATGGTACCAAATGCTAGAAGTACATAGTAACTTTGAAAATGATCAAATGTGACAAAGATTCAAATCAACGCTTTGAGAGTTAACGGTGTACCCCTTCATAATATGAAAAGGAATAAACTTATTAAGATTATTATTGCTTGTCATTATTATTCTTTCATCTCCATTCCTGCTATACCACCCTAGTTTTGAGATTTAGTAAGTCCTGTGTATTATGCCAACATTCTTCCCATCTGACTTTCTCTTTCTTAAATTTATTTTCCTCTCTAATCTGTTCTCCTTTCCATGTCTAGACTAATATTTTAAAATTACTACTTTAATCTCTAAACTCCTCTCCTCAAAAATTCTCAAGGCCTACTGAATTTTTAAAAATCCTGTTAGATTCATAAGCTGGTCCTAGACAATCTTGTGATCTTATTTTCCATTAACAATTTCCATTCTACAGACTTTCCACATTGCCATAAGTATAAACCCTGATTTCTCAGATTGGCTCATTCTTCTACATTCTTTCTTAATAGATTTGATTAAGGTTATTATCTTTAGGTCACACTTTAACAATCACCTTATAATAAGTTTCACTGTTTCCACTCACCACTTTAATCCAGTGTGCATACAACTGTTAGGGAATTTTCCTAAATTATAAACCTCATTATACTTTGTCCCATGGTAAGAAGAAAAAATAAAAAAACAGATAAAATTAAAATTATAAGAATAGTAGTAGATGCAAGGTAGTCATGATGAATTCATTCCAAAGGTAAGCAGAGAAAGAAAGAAAGAAAGATGGAAAGAAAGGAAGAAAAAGAAAAAGGGAATCCTTCAAAGGTAAGTAGCAAAAAAAAAAAGAAAGTCTATGAAAAATGGAGAGATTTTGTGGGGTCAAGAGGAAACCAATCAAGCTATCAGCAATAATGAGGGCTGATGGGGGCAGACTGGAGTCTGCAGGAGCCCCATCCACACTACTAGTTTACTTGGCATAGTAATTCTTCCTCCAAGTCAAATTTTGCTGATAGAGCAACAGTGAAGGCAGGGCTTAAAATAATAAAGAATTTGAATAATCTTTTACATTCTTGAGATGCCTGGAACCTAGAACATCGGTGTAACTAAATATAAAGATGAATGGAAATTAGTTGCAACTGCAGGCAATACCCCTCTAAACTCAATACTAATAAGATAAAAGGATTAGTTTCTCAGTGGAGGCAGCCCAGGGGGATTGAACATTGGGCTATGGAAGGTGAGATGAATCTTTATTAAAGCTGTATCTTAGTCACAGATTAACTTGACCTCTTGTGAAGTTTGAGTTATCAGTTCTTCACCTCAGATGCCAGACATAGAAAGAGTTAACCCTCTTGGGGAAAAAATCAAATGGAACAGAACAAAATATACTTCAGTCTCTATCCTTTTTCTATGCACAATGTCTGGCATATAAAAAAATATTATGAGACATGTAAAGAAGCAGGAAAATATGATGCACAATCAAGAGAAAAAACAATAAGAAGGGAAAAAAACAATAAGAAATAGATCCACAGATGCTTCAGACAGTGTAATTAGCAGACCAGGACTTTAAAAACTGATATAAACATGTTCAAACATTTAGAGAAATGATCCAAACAGAGACAAAAAGAAAAAAAGATTAAAAAAAAAAAAAAACTGAACAGAGTGTCAGTGATTTATGCAATAAGGTTAAGCAGTCTAATATGTAGACTGTAATTGATATGTAATTGAAGTCCCAGAAGGGAAACAATGATAAGAATTATGGCTGACTTTTCATAAGAAACAATGGAAACTAGGAAAAATGAAGTGACTCTTTTAAGTGCTGAAAAAAGAAAATTATCAATCTAGACTTCTACAGCCAGTGAAAACATCCTTCAAAATGCAGGCAAAATAAAGATATTTTCTGATTTAAAAAACCCAAAAACTGAGAATCTGTCAATAGCAAACCTACACTATAAGAAATACTAAAGAAAGTTCTTCAGGTCAAAAGAAAATGATAGTGTGGAGTCCTAACCACTGGACCACTAACCACTGGACCACCAGGAAATTCCTTTTAAATTAAAAAAAATTTTTTTGGTTCAATATTTTAAAATCCATTAATGACATACACCATATTAATAAATCTAAGGAAAAGGTCATATGATTACCTGTATAGATGTTGATGAAGTCTTTCACAAAATTCAACACCAATTCCTGATGAAAATGCTCAAGAAAACAGGAACAGTAGAATACTTTCTTACCGTGATAAAATTTATATACCTAATTTTAAAGTTAGTATCATATAATGGGGAAACACTAAAGACATTTCCACTAAGATCAGGAACAAAGTAAGAGGCCACTATCTTCAATACTATTCAATACTGTACTAGAGAGGAGCTTCAAGATGGCGGAAGAGTAAGACGCGGAGATCACCTTCCTCCCCACAAATATATCAGAAATACATCTACGTGTGGAACAACTACAGAACACCTACTGAAGGCTGGCAGAAGACCTCAGACCTCCCAAAAGGCAAGAAACTCTTCACGTACCTGGGTAGGGCAAAAGAAAAAACAGAGACAAAAGAATAGGGATGGGACCTGCACCAGTGGGAGGGAGCTGTGAAGGAGGAAAAGTTTCCACACACTCTCCACTTGACAACCAGCAAGCTACAGTGCTGGACACCCTACGCCAAACAACTACCAAGACAGGAACACAGCCCCATCCACTAGCAGAGAGGCTGCCTAAAATCATAATAACGCCACAGACACCTCAAAACACACCACCAGACGTGGACCTGCCCACCAGAAAGACAAGATCCAGCCTCATCCACCAGACACAGGCTCTAGTACCCTCCACCAGGAAGCCTACACAACCCACTGAACCAACCTTAGTCACTGGAGACAGACACCAAAAACAATGGAAACTCTGAACCTGCAGCCTGTGAAAAGGAGACCCCAAACACAGTAAGTTAAGCAAAATGAGAAGACAGAGAAACACACAGCATATGAAGGAGCAAGGCAAAAACCCACCAGACCTAACAAATGAAGAGGAAATAGGCAGTCTACCTGAAAAAGAATTCAGAATAATGATAGTAAAGATGATACAAAATCTTGGAAATAGAATGGAGAAAATACAAGAAACGTTTAACAAGGACTTAGAAGAACTAAAGAGCAAACAAACAGTGAAAACAGCACAATAAATGAAATTTAAAATTCTCTAGAAGGGATCAATAGCAGAATAACTGAGGCAGAAGAACGGATAAGTGACCTGGAAGATAAAATACTGGAAATAATTACTGCAGAGCAGAATAAAGAAAAAAGAATGAAAAGAATTGAGGACAGTCTCAGAGAACTCTGGGACAACATTAAATGCACCAACATTCGAATTATAGGGGTCCCAGAAAAAGAAGAGATAAAACAAGGGACTGAGAAAATATTTGAAGAGATTATAGTTGAAAACTTCCTTAATATGGGAAAGGAAATAGTTAATCAAGTCCAGGAAGTGCAGAGAGTCCCATACAGGATAAATCCAAGAAGAAACATGCCAAGACATATATTAATCAAACTATCAAAAATTAAATACAAAGAAAAAATATTAAAAGCATGAAGGGAAAAACAACAAACAACATAGAAGGGAATCCCCATAAGGTTAACAGCTGATCTTTCAGCAGAAACTCTGCAAGCCAGAAGGGAGTGGCAGGACATATTTAAAGTGATGAAACAGAAAAAGCTACAATCAAGATTACTCTACCCAGCAAGGATCTCATTCAGATTTGACAGAGAAATTAAAAGCTTTACAGACAAGCAAAAGCTAAGACAGTTCAGCACCACCAAACCAGCTTTACAACAAATACTAAAGGAACTTCTCTAGGCAGGAAACACAAGAGAAGGAAAAGACCTACAATAACAAACCAAAAACAATTAAGAAAATGGTAATAGGAACATACATATTGATAATTACCTTAAACATAAATGGATTAAGTGCTCCCACCAAAAGACATAGATTGGCTGAATGGATACCAAAACAAGACCTGTATATATGTTGTCTACAAAAGACCCACTTCAGACCTAGGGACACATAGAGACTGAAAGTGAGGGGATGGAAAAAGATATTCCATGCAAATGGAAATCAAAAGAAAGCTGGAGTAGCAATTCTCATATCAGACAAAATAGACTTTAAAATAAAGAGTTTTACAAGAGACAAAGAAGGACACTACATGATGATCAAGGGATCAATCCAAGGAGAAGATATAACAATTTAAAATATTTATGCAGCCAACATAGGAGCACCTCAATACATAAGGCAAATACTAACAGCCATAAAAGGGGAAATCAACAGTAACACAATCATAGTAGGGGACTTTAACACCCCACTTTCACCAATGGACAGATCATCCAAAATGAAAATAAATAAGTAAACACAAGCTTTAAATGATACATTAAACAAGATGGACTTAATTGATATTTATAGGACATTCCATACAAAAACAACAGAATACACATTATTCTCAAATACTCATGGAACATTCTCCAGTATAGATCATATTTTGGGTCACAAATGAAGCCTTGGTAAATTTAAGAAAATTGAAATCATATCAAGTAACTTTTCCAACCACAACGCCATGAGACTAGATACCAATTACAGGAAAACATCTGTAAGAAATACAAACACATGGAGGCTAAACAACACACTACTTAATAACCAAGAGATCACTGAAGAAATCAAAGAGGAAATCAAAAAATACCTAGAAACAAATGACAATGAAAACACAACGACCCAAATCCTATGGGATGCAGCAAAAGCCGTTCTAAGAGGGAGGTTTATAGCAATACAATCCTACCTCAAGAAACAAGAAACATCTCAAATAAACAACCTAACCTTACACCTAAAGCAATTAGAGAAAGAAGAACATAAAAACCTCAAAGTTAGCAGAAGGAAAGAAATCATAAAGATCAGATCAGAAATAAATGAAAAAAATATGAAGGAAATGATAGCAAAGATCAATAAAACTAAAAGCTGGTTCTTTGAGAAGATAAACAAAATTGATAAACCATTAGCCAGACTCATGAAGAAAAAAAGGGGGAAGATTCAAATCAATAGAACTAGAAATGAAAGAGGAGAAGTAACAACTGACACTGCAGAAATACAAAGGATCATGAGAGATTACTACAAGCAACTCTATGCCAATAAAATGGACAACCTGGAAGAAACGGACAAATTCTTAGAAATGCACAACCTTTTGAGACTGAACCAGGAAGAAATAGAAAATATGAACAGACCAATCACAAGCACTGAAATTGAAACTGTGACTAAAAATCTTCCAACACACAAAAGCCCAGGACCAGATGGCTTCACAGGCGAATTCTATCAAACATTTAGAGAAGAGCTAACACCTATCCTTCTCAAACTCTTCCAAAATATAGCAGAGGGAGGAACACTCCCAAACTCATTCTACGAGGCCACCATCACTCTGATACCAAAACCAGACAATGATGTCACAAAGAAAGAAAACTACAGGCCAATATCACTGATGAACATAGATGCAAAAATCCTCAACAAAATACTAGCAAACAGAATCCAACAGCACATTAAAAGGATCATACACCATGATCAAGTGGGGTTTATCCCAGGAATGCAAGGCTTCTTCAATATACGCAAATCAATCAACGTGATACACCATATTAACAAACTGAAGGAGAAAAACCATATGATCATCTCAATAGATGCAGAGAAAGCTTTTGACAAAATTCAACACCCATTTATGATAAAAACCCTCCAGAAAGTAGGCATAGAGGGAACTTTCCTCAACATAATAAAGGCCATATATGACAAACCCACAGCCAACATCGTCCTCAATGGTGAAAAACTGAAACCATTTCCACTAAGGTCAGGAACAAGACAACGTTGCCCACTCTCACTGCTACTATTCAACATAGTTTTGGAATTTTTAGCCACAGCAATCAGAGAAGAAAAAGAAATAAAAGGAATCCAAATCGGAAAAGAAGAAGTAAAGCTGTCACTGTTTGCAGATGACATGATACTATATGTAGAGAATCCTAAAGATGCTACCAGAAAACTCCTAGAGCTAATCAATGAATGTGGTAAAGAAGCAGGGTACAAAATTAATGCACAGAAATGTCTTGCACTACTATACAGTAATGATGAAAAATCTGAAAGTGAAATTAAGAAAACACTCCCATTTACCACTGCAACAAAAAGAATAAAATACCTAGGAATAAACCTACCTAAGGAGACAAAAGAACTGTATGCAGAAAATTATGACACTGATGAAAGAAATTAAAGATGATACAAATAGATGGAGAGATATACCATGTTCTTGGATTGGAAGAATCAACATTGTGAAAATGACCCTACTACCCAAAGCAATCTACAGATTCAATGCAATCCCTATCAAACTACCAATGGCATTTTTCACAGAACTAGAACAACAAATTTCACAATTTGTATGGAAACACAAAAGACCCCGAATAGCCAAAGCAATCTTGAGAAAGAAAAGCGGAGCTGGAAGAATCAGGCTCCCTGACTTCAGACTATACTACAAAGCTACAGTAATCAAGACAGTATGTTACTGGCACAGAAACAGAAATATAGATCAATGGAACAGGATAGAAAGCCCAGAGGTAAACCCACGCACATATGGTCACCTTATCATTGATAAAGGAGGCAAGAATATATAGTGGAGAAAAGACAGCCTCTTCAATAAGTGGTGCTGGGAAAACTGGACAGCTACATGTAAAAGAATGGAATTAGAACACCCTAACACCATACACAAAAATAAACTCAAATGGATGAAAGACCTAAATGTAAGGCCAGATACCATCAAAGTCTTAGAGGAAAACATAGGCAGAACACTGTATGACATAAATCACAGCAAGATCCTTTTGACCCACCTCCTAGAGGAATGGTAATAAAAACCAAAATTAACAAATGGGACCTAATGAAACTTCAAAGCTTTTGCACAGCAAAGGAAACCATAAACAAGATGAAAAGACAACCCTCAGAATGGGAGAAAATATCTGCAAATGAAGCAACGGACAAAGGATTAATCTCCAAAATTTACAAGCAGCTTTTGCAGCTCAATATCAAAAAAACAAACAACCCAATCCAAAAATGGGCAGAAGACCTAAACAGACATTTCTCCAAAGAAGATATACAGATTGCAAAAAGACACATGAAAGAATGCTCAACATCATTAATCACTAGAGAAATGCAAATCAAAACTACAATGAGATAGCATCTCACACTGGTCAGAATGGCCATCATCAAAAAATCTACAAACAATAAATGCTGGAGAGGGTGTGGAGAAAAGGGAACCCTCTTGCACTATTGGTGGGAATGTAAATTGATACAGCCACTATGGAGAACAGTATGGAGGTTCCTTAAAAAACTAAAAATAGAACTACCATACGACCCAGCAATCCCACTACTGGGCATATATCCTGAGCAAACCATAATTCAAAACGAGTCATGTACCACAATGTTCATTGCAGCTCTATTTACAATAGCCTGGACATGGAAGCAACCTAAGTGTCCATCAACAGATGAATGGATAAAGAACATGTGGCACATATATACAATGGAATGTTACTCAGCCATAAAAAGGAATGAAACTGAGTTATTTGTAGTGAGGTGGATGGACCTAGAGACTCTCATACAGAGTGAAGTAAGTCAGAAGGAGAAAAACAAATACTGTATGCTAACACATACATATGGAATCTAAAAAAAAAAAAAAAAGGTCATGAAGAACCTAGGGGCAAGACGGGAATAAAGATGCAGACCTACCTGAGAATGGACTTGAGGATACGGGGAGGGGGAAGGGTAAGCTGGGACAAAGTCAGAGAGTGGCATGGACATATATACACTACCAAACGTAAAATAGATAGCTAGTGGGAAGCAGCCGCATAGCACAGGGAGATCAGCTCGGTGCTTTGTGACCCCCTAGAGGGGTGGGATGGGGAGGGTAGGAGGGAGGGAGATGCAAGAGGGAAGAGATATGGGGATATATGTATATGTATAACTGATTCACTTTTTTATAAAGCAGAAACTAACACACCATTGTAAAGCAATTATAGTCCAATAAAGATGTTAAAAAATATTCTAAAAACATTCAAATATCTAAATATTAATATATTAAAATATTTATAAAATTATTCTAAAATATGAAAAAAAAAACTGTACTAGAGGTATTAGCCAATACAGTTAGATAAGAAAAATCAGTTAGAGGCATAGGTATAGACAAAGAAGTAAAACTATGTTTATTTGCAAATGATATGATAGCATACTTGGACAATCCCAGAAAAATAAATGTAAAACTAACTAAAACAATAATTCAGCAAGATAGCAAGATTTTAAATTAACATACAAAAATCATAAGTCCGTTATGCATAAACAGTAAGTAGAGGACATAATAGTAGAGAAACCCCACTTATAGTATCAATAAAGAATATAAGCACTCATAAATAAGTTTAACAATAAATGTGTAAAAGTTTATGGGAAAAATGTTACAAACATTCAGAAGACCCCAAAATAGACTTTATTAATGGGAAGACCTCACCTGTTCTTGGACAGCACAACTCAACATTACAGAGCTGTTAGTTCTCCTGAAATTGATTTATAAATTATATACAATTACAGTAAAGTATCAAGAAGGTATTTTATGGAGTTAGACAAGTTGATACTAAATTTCATATAGAGAAACAAACTTGCAATGATAGCTCTGAAAACGGTGAAAGTAAAAAATTATGAGGGAGCACTGAGCTTACAGGTATTAAAACCTGCTACAATGATGTTTCTCAACTTTCATACTTTGGGTTTTTATTTGAATTGCATTGAATTTATAGGTTAATTTGTGGAGAATTTAAATCTTTACAATATTAAGCCTTTCTAATACACAAACGTGGTGTATATTTATGCATTATCTTATTAAAATTGTTTTTTTCAGTAAGGTTTTATAATATTCTCCCTGAAGTTTCTCTAAATATTTTGTTAGACTTATTCCTAGGTGACTGTAATTTCTGTTATTGTAAATTGATATTTTTTTCCTAAAATTACATTTTATAATGCTTTGTTGCTGATATATGGAAATGTGATTGACATTTTGCTTATAGTAATATTACTTTTTATGGTAATATTATAAGCCTTTCAGAGGAAAGTCTACATAACTTTATAGGTAGAAATTACAGACTTTCACCTTTTTTTAAAATTGTGGAACCAATAAAAACATCTGAGAAAGAGAAAAGCTAAATAAAAATGCAATGTAAAGTTATGTTGTGATGTGATGTCTCCTTAGATTACTGATATGCTAGTAATTTTACATTGTAGAGATCCCTTCTAAGATTTTTTCATCCTTGTAAAACTTAAAACCTGGAAATTACCAATCACTGCATTTATTTTATTGGAAATTTCTTACATTTTTTATAAGATTTGCCATAGATGGTGACATACTTGATAGGTGAACTAATTTAATCTTCTAAAATGAGGATTCTTGAATTCAAAGAAAAGTTGTGTTGTCTCCATAGCACTAGAACATTCCCACTTTTGTATAATCCACACTGAGATCTGCAGGTGGACTCATTCCTAGGGGATTAATCAGCTTTGGAACAGCCAGTGCTCGTGCCAGATACAGACTGGCAGGAAACTGATGAGGCAGCACAATGAATGATCTACCATAAAGGCCATGGGCAAGAGGTGGCCATTAGTCTAGATCTCAGTAATGCACTCTTCAAGTACATTACTCACCAATCCATCAGGCAACCTGCTATAGGACTGAGAGATTCCAGCACTTTTAAATCTGTAATGCAATGGTTGCCAGCCTGCTCTACATGCCCTAGGTTACAAGGGCACAGTAGTGTGGGAGGAAGGCAATTCATTTGGTGTCATAGCCAGCATTTTTTCTATTCTTTCTTCTGTGTGTACGTAAGAAATGGGCCTTCCATTATCCACAGATTAATAGTGGAGAGAATGCTCTGGTGTCTCTATTAGCATTAACTACTGACAGATACTTTGCCACTGCATAATCGGCAGAATTTTCATTAGCTAAAATGAGAGAAAATTGTATAGGAAAATATATGTTATTTTTCATTCAAAAGTACAGCTACATAAATTTTCTACTGAAACAGACTATCAAAACAAATCCAACTTACAGTCTGTCATACAGAGTGAAGTACATCAAAAAGAGAAAAACAAATACCATATGCTAACAAATATATATGGAATCTAAAAAAAAAATGGTTCTGAAGAACCTAGGGGCAGGACAGGAATAAAGACGCAGACGTAGAGAATGGACTTGAGGACACGGGGAGGGGGAAGGGTGAGCTGGGATGAAGTGAGAGAGTGGCATGGACATATATACCCTACGAAATGTAAAATAGATCGCTAGTGGGAAGCAGCCTCATAGCACAGGGAGATCAGCTCGGTGCTTTGTGACCACCTAGAGGGGTGGGATAGGGAGGGTGGGAGGGAGGCTCAAGAGGGAGGGGATATGGGGATATATGTATATGTATAGCTGATTCACTTTGTTATAAAGCAGAAACATAAATATGCCAAAACTTAGCTGTAAATCAAGAGTAGCATTTTTTTAAAATTCAGGCAATGTTTACCATTTTTAGAGTCTCTCTATGCATATGCTATAATTATGATTGCAAGTGAGGATTCAGTCAAAGAAAGTGATGTTTACTAATGATAAAATTTCCCCATTTGTAACTAACAAAAATATGCAATTAAACAATCTACAGTCACAGACAGAGAGATCATAGATTTAACTTAATTATGGTATCTTTATTATTTACCCTAATATTACAACTTTCTACTCTTTAGTGTTTCAATGTTTTTTCTTTTATGATGATAGCAGATGTGATTTAATTTTTGAATGCTCTTGCTTGGTAATGTGAAAGCTTGGCAAATCTATGTTCCCACTTTTTAAAGTAGCTTATAAGATATAAAGGTGTGAGAAGCATTGATCCAGAGAATTCAGGGGGAAGGGAGAGGCGATGTCTCAGTAGCAGTTGTGTCCTGATGACTACCTAAGAACTGAAGTCTCTGTGGGGTCACCATGGTGATAACCTGATGGGAAAGGAGAGAATTAGGAATTAAGAATTCTTGCTTGAGAAAGGTAGAAGGATCATCTGCTATCTGCCCCTCCTGACAGAGAGGACTATCATGTCAGACCGTGTCCTGTACCAGTGCTTTCTCAGCCTGTCCATGAAAACCAGCAGCAGAGATTTAAATACACCTAGATCATAACAACAGACAATATTCACTTAGCACATACTCAGTAGGAATAACTGTTCTATGTTCTTTACTTATAGTAACTCATTTAATCCTCACAACAGCCCTTTGAGGTCATTATACCTTTATAGAGGTGAGAAAGTAGAGATTTAAGCAATTTACAAAATTACGAGTCTGGATCTCAATCTAGGCAGTCTTGCTCCAGAGATGCCTTCTTGACCACATACTGCCTCTTATATCCTTTTCAAAGGTCCCACATCTAGGTTGTTATATTCAGTAGGTCTGGAATGGAGCTCAGGCATCTTTGTTTTTATAAACCTCTGCAGGCATTTCTGATGCACAGCCAGGGTTAAGAACCACAGGACTAGTTTGGTTATCTATCCTGTCCTTCCTATAGTATGGGTCCCTAGGACTGGGCTTTTACTCTTGTTTTATACCACAGGAAATGCATTGTGTATTACACTGTCATATGCATCCTGCTGTCAAATTTTGTCCTAAATGGGGTTGAAGGATGGGATAGTCCTGCTCTCTTCTGTTCTGGTCATATCCCACTCAGAATGCAGGGCTCAGTTCTGGGCATCATCGGTAGACAAAAATAGTAAAAACAAACAAACAAACAAACAAACAAACCCCCTCAAACCAAAAAAAACCCTACAATTATGGGGGAATATGAACCATGTAAAATGCAACTGGTGTAAGAAACCAAGGATACTTTACCTTTAGAAGAAACAACTTGAGGGCAGATACGATGCCCGTATTCAAATATCTGAAGAGCTGTCATCTAGGAGAGGAATAAGCCTTTAAGGACATAATTAGGCTCTATGGATGGAAATTAAAGGAAGATAGATTGTAGTGTCTAATGAAGAAAGAATTTTCTAGGGATGAGAAGTGCTCAAAGATTGAACTGGTGACCACAGAAAGTTCTTAGTTCCCTGTCACAAATTGAAGTGATATTTCGTGGCACTGTTATAGAGAAGGTTTAAGCATTGAATATGGTTGGCTAAAACCCCATTTTGGGGTTCACTACAACCCAAAAGTCTTATTCTTGTATGTATCCTTGGTATAGGCTGGGCTGATATGCAGCTGATAGAATGGGTGCAGTTTTAGCAGTTGTATAAGGCCAGTATATGTTCTGACTAGTTGATGTCCATGCAGTAGATGTCAATGATTAATATTTTTTTAATATTGCCTGGCATATGGACACTCATTTAATCCAACAGTCATATTTTGAGCATATGCCCAGGCACTAAATTAAAGAAACAAAAGTAAATAACTCATGGTTTCTACCCCTAAGTCTAGTGGGGTATACATATACCCCACTAAAAAAATTAGGTTGAACCATATGATCTTGCTGACATTCAACCATTCTTGACCTATGAAAATAATAACTTAATATGGTTCAGGGACTTCCCTAGTGGCACAATGGTTAAGAATCTGCCTGCCAATGCAGGGGACATGGGTTTGAGCCCTGGTCCGGGAAGATCCCACATGCTGTGGAGCAACTAAGCCAATGCGCCACAACTACTGAGCCTGCGAGCCACGACTACTGAGCCCGCATGCCACAACTACTGAAGCCCGCGCACATAGAGCCCATGCTCCGCAACAAAAGAAGCGACCACAATGAGAAGCCCGCACACCGCAACGAAGAGTAGCCCCTGCTCGCTGCAACTAGAGGAAGACCATGCGCAGCAGTGAAGACCCAATGCAGACAAAAATGAATGAATGAATAAATAAATAAAACAAAAAAATTTGGTTCAGCATAATACAGTTAATAAGTGTTATTATAAAGGTATGTAAAAATACTATGATAGCACAGATGAATGAATCATTAATTCTGTCTGACCAAGGCTGTGGGGAGGATGGGATTCATGGGAGATTTTTTTTTAATGGAGATAATATTTGAGTTGCATTCAAAAGATAAGCAAGAAATGTTCACATAACAAACAGGAAAGAGCCTTCCAGGGAGATAGAACAGAATAAGAAAAGGGATGAAGATATGGGAAGCATTTATGACTTAGGTTTAAAAGGTTGGTATTTCCCCATAGTACTTATAATCTATAACAAGACTGGCATTCTTTTTCTTTTTTCCTATCCTTTTGTATCCTTTATATCTCGAGTGGAGTTTGGATATTTTTCAGCTCCCAAAATACAAGGAAGCTATAACAGGTATCAATGTAGCAGTACTTTTCCCCATGAGCATTCATTTTATGATGATGAGATAGAAGAAAGCATGATTGTGCAAAGGAGCATAAGAGGTAGTGGCTAAGGTCATAAGTATTACAGACAGACTAACTGTGGCTTCCAATATCAGCTCCATCACTTACTAATAGTGGGCCATGGATAAGTTACTTAGCCTCTCTTTGCCTCATTTTCTTCATCTATAAGATGCAAATAATATTATCTTCTATCTTCCATGCTAGAACTTGTCTGTTTCCTTTGTTAGAAAAACAAAAGTGATTTTATGCTCTCAGTTCGTATCTGTAGAATATAAAACATTAAGAGATAAATTTTTTTTGGACATTTTTTTCTTTCAAGTAAAATGTCCTCCTATTTTCAACAGAGTGGGACAAGTTAGAACTCTCAAATAGGAAACCTGCTCTTTGAAACTTCTGGGCTACCTCAACACTAGAAAAATTGGCTCTTCCAATAACACATGCAGTTAAGTCAGTATTTATGATGAGCCCAGGGATTTTGTTCTAGGGGGAAAAAAATGTCCTGCAACCAAACAACTAAATATTCTGGATAAAAGATTTACAACATCTTTTTAAATATATAGCTGAGCTCACAATAAAGTAAGAAACATCCTTAGAAGCAAAGAACTAAGCAAAAGCATGAATCCAAAGAGGTAAACATGTTAAAGCCAGCGGCTGCCCTGAGGGCATCTGCCAATCCCCAGAAACCTAGAGTTTTTTTATCTGAGAAGTTGGAATGGAAACCCCAACGTGTAAAATCAGGATTCTGGGAGATACACCTTCAGTGAAAGAGTGAACTAGAAATTCTTCTCTGCAAAGGAGAAATAATAAAACCTCTGTTTCGCCTTGGTTATGGTTGGAAGGGGTAAAAATTCTCTCCTCTTAGTATTCTTAATAGAGTGACATATAATTTATAATCCAAACAGGGAATCTTCTGGAAGTAGAAGAAAGTATTGTTAATAATTACATCAAGACAAAGGACATTTTAACTGGGACCGTTTTGGGCAAACCAGAATGTATGAGCACCCTAATTATAACCACAGGTTAGTTGTCACGTCGGTATGGGGATTGAAATCACACTATCTATATGGGGCGAAAAATAACCAAACTGATCAGTTAAAGTAATTCTTGGTTGATAGGTCTTTCCAGGCACCCAGCAGGAAAAAATGCATATCCATTCTAGGAAAATGTATCCTCAACCCTGGCCTCATAGAATTTGCTCAAAGTCCCAGTTTACATGATCTCATTATGGAAAAGAAAAAGAAAAATGACAAAACCCATGAGGCAACAAGATACTTTGAGCAAGAGGCAACATAAATAACAAAGAGAGAAATCTGACGAACAAACACTGTATTTCAAATACTGAAATTACATAATTCAGAATATAAAATAAATATATATAATATTTGTAAAGAAATAAAGGAGGGAATAGAAATATAAGCCAGATATAAGAGAATACAAACTATGACCAGAGTTTTTAAAGATTCAACTAGATTGCTTATGGAAAAAAATAATTAAAATTTAAAATGCAATGAACAAGTAAACCATCAGATTTGACACAGATAAAGGGAGAATTAGTGAACTAGAAGATAAAACTAAAGAAATTAGCCAGAATAAAGTATAGAGAGACACAGAGATGGAAAATATGAAAAAGAAATTATGATATGTGGAGGAGAATAAGAAGGCCTAATAACCATCAATTCACAGTTTTAAGTGTGATAATAAATAAGAAAGGTAGTCAAACAGATAATTACTGAGAATTTTCCAGGAATGATGAAATACACAAATATTTAGAATAAGGAAGTACAGTTATCCTGAGAAGAATAAATATAAAGAAATCCACACATACATTTTACCTCACTAGAGCGAATCTGCAAGGCACCAAATTTGAAGAGAAGGTCTTAAGAGCAAACAAAGAGAATGACAATTTACGATGAAATAACCAACACTGATATCTGACTTTTCAACTGCAACTATGGAAACTAGAAACCAGGGACAGAATATGTTTAAATTACTCAGAGAAAATAATTTGTAACCCAAAATTGTATTGAGGAAATTACCTTTAAAGGATGAAGCTAAAATGAAGAGATTTCAGACAAAAATTGAGGGCTTATAAGCTGACACTCACAGGGCTATACCTCAAGAAGAAAATAAAATGATCCCAGAAAGAAAGTATATGGTGCAATAGGAAATGGCAAGTAAAAACAGATGAACAATCAAAAAAGGGATATATTAGATACAGGTATGTCTAAATCAACACTGCTGTATAAAATGATAAAATTAGGTCTCTACTTCAGGCAGTAGTGGAATAAATGATATCAGGCAAACCTCTCTACAGATAACAATTATAAGTTCTGGAAGACAGATAGATAGAAAGGTAGATAGATAGGCAGACAGACGGATTGATTTATAGAAATAAATCTAAAAGTGAAATTTATCAAGTGGAAAAAAACTCATCAAATTGTATACATAAGACATGCACATTTCACTGTATGTGAATTTTAGCTTAAAAAAAGAGCTATAAAATATTAAATTCCAGTTAGTGGGCTTTCTTTTTGCAATGAGTTAGCAATTTGAAACTAACTTCTGTGAATTCTAGGCTAGAGAAAATAAGTAAACATAATGAGGATAACACAAGCCAGATTTCTCACTGTTAAAGAAGGGAACTACAAATATGGAAAGGTGGAAGACTAAAATATACCATATAGTATTAAATTGGAATTAAAGATATCAGGATAAATACATTTTTGATAGTTAGAAAAATAAATATAGATATAGGTATATACATAATGTATATAAAATATATGTGTTTTAGAAATATTAAGATATATTGAATTGACCAAAAGGTTCGTTCATTTTTTTCTGTAAGATGGCGCTAGTAGCACTTAGTTCTCTTTAACTTCATTTGAAAAAATTTTGTTAGATTGTATGTGACAGCTGTCATATCAGCGTGCATTTTAAGAAAGACTTATCAAAATTGGTGAATTTTTGTGTAGCCATTTTAATATTGAAGATGGAAGAAAAAAAGCAATATTTTTGGCATATTATGCTTTATTATTTCAAGAAAGGTAAAAACACAGCTGAAATGCAAAGAAAGATTTGTGCAGTGTATGGAGAAGGTGCTGTGACTGATTGAACATGTCAAAAGTGATTTGCTAAATTTCATGCTGGAGATTTCTTGCTGGACAATGCTCCACTGTCAGGTAGACCAGTTGAAGTTGATAGCGATCAATCGAGACATTAATTGAGAACAATCAACGTTATACCACATAGGAGACAGCCGACATACTAAAAATATCCAAATCAAGCGTTGAAAATCATTTGCACCAGCTTGGTTATGTTCATCACTTTGATGTTTGGGCTCCATATAAGTAAGGCAAAAAAACCTTCTTGACCGTATTTCCACATATGATTCTCTACTGAAGCGTAATGAAAACGTAATTAAAACAAATTGTGACAGGTGATGAAAAGTGGGTGCTGTACAATAATGTAGAATGGAAGAGATCATGGGGCAAGCAAAATACACCACCACCAACCACACCAAAGGCTGGTCTTCAACCAAAGAAGGTGATATTGTGTATATGGTGGGATTGGAAGGGACTCCTTTATTATGAGCTCCTTCTGGAAAACCAAATGATTAATTCTAACAAGTACTGTTCCCCATTAGACCAACTGAAAGCAGCACTCGATGAAAAGGGTCCAGAATTAGCCAACAGAAAACACATAATTTTCCATCAGGATACCGCAAGACTGCATGTTTCTTTGATAACCAGGCAAAAACTGTTACAGCTTGGTTGGGAAGTTCTGATTTATCTGCTGTATTCACCAGATATTGCACCTTCGAATTCCCATTTATTTCGGTCTTTACAAAATTCTCTTAATGGAAAAAATTTCAATTCCCTGGAAGACTGTAAAAGGCACCTGGAACAGCTCTTTGCTTAAAAAGATAAAAAGTTTTGGGACAATGGAATTATGAAGTTGCCTAAAAAATGGCAGAAGGTAGTGGAACAAAATGGTGAATACATTGTTCAATAAAGTTCTTGGTGAAAATGAAAAATGTGTCCTTTATTTTTACTTAAAAACTGAAGGCACTTTTTGGCCAACCCAATACTTCCTAGCTCTATCAGTTGAGAGAGCCTAGGTGCAATGATAGACCAGTATCAATGAACACACTTAGTGTACAGATCTTGGTTTCCAAATTATACTGTCCACTGAAAGTAATTAGGATCCATGGGGACAAGGCTAATATAGACTGGAGTAGGGAAGTACAAGATAAGCCTGGAACATTTTGCTCCAGCAAGTAAGGAAATGTTCATAGAGTAGTGGGAACATATCAAAGATACAGGAATATTTAAAAGGCTCCTGCTTGACAATCTGGGAAAATTTATATATCAAAATAAATAATGGAGAGACCTTCAAAATGGCGGAGAATTAAGACGTGGAGATCACCTTCCTCCCTACAGACATATCAGAAATACATCTACATGTGGAACAACTCCTACAGAACACCTACTGAACGCTGGCAGAAGACCTCAGACTTCCCAAAAGCCGAGTGGCTGACAGGGTCTTGGTGCCCGGGCCGGGTTTCAGGCCTGTGCCACTGAGGTGAGAGAGCCGAGTTCAGGACATTGGTACACCAGAGACCTCCTGGCTCCACGTAATATCAAATAGCAAAAGCTCTCCCAGAGATCTCTGTCTCAACGCTAAGACCCAGCTCCACTCAACGACCAGCAAGCTACAGTGCTGGACACCCTATGCCAAATAACTACCAAGATAGGAACACAACCCCAACCATTAGCAGAGACGCTGCCTAAAATCATAATAAGGTCACAGGCACCCCAAAAAACATCACCAGAAGCGGTCCTGCCCACAAGAAAGACAAGATGCAGCCTTATCCACCAGAACACAGGCAACAGTCCCCTCCACAAGGAAGCCTACACAACCCACTGAACCAACCTTAGCCACTGGGGGCAGACACCAAAAACAATGGGAACTATGAACCTGCAGCCTGCGAAAAGGAGACCCCAAACACAGTAAGTTAAGCAGAAAGAGAAGACAGAGAAACACACAGCAGATGAAGGAGCAAGGTCAAAACCCACCAGACCAAACAAATGAAGATGAAATAGGCAATGGACCTGAAAAAGAATTCAGAGAAATGATAGTAAAGATATCCAAAATCTTGGAAATAGAATGGAGAAAATATAAGAAACATTTAACAAGGACCTAGAAGAACTAAAGAGCAAACAAACAATGATGAACAACACAATAAATGAAATTTAAAATTCTCTAGAAGGAATCAATAGCAGAATAACTGAGGCAGAAGAACAGATAAGTGACCTGGAAGATAAAATAGTGGAAATAACTACTGCAGAGCAAAATAAATAAAAAGAATGAAAAGAATTGAGGACAGTCTCAGAGACCTCTGGGACAATATTAAACACACCAACATTTGAATTATAGGGGTCCCAGAAGAAGAAGAGAAAAGAAAGGGACTGAGAAAATATTTGAAGATTATAGTTGAAAACTTCCCTAATATGGGAAAGGAAATAGTCAGTCAAGTCCAGGAAGCACAGAGAGTCCCATACAGGATAAATCCAAGGATAAACATGCCAAGACACATATTAATCAAACTATGAAAAATTAAATACAAAGAACAAATATTAAAAGCAGCAAGGGAAAAGCAACAAATAACATACAAGGGAATCTCCATAGGTTAACAGCTGAGCTTTCAGGAGAAACTCTGCAAGCCAGAAGGGAGCAGCAGGACATATTTAAAGTGATGAAAGAGAAAAACGTACCACCAAGATTACTGTACCCAGTGAGGATCTCATTCAGATTTGACAGAGAAATTAAAACCTTTACAGACAAGCAAAAGCTAAGAGAATTCAGCACCACCAAACCAGCTTTACAACAAATCCTAAAGGAACTTCTCTAGGCAGGAAACACAAGAGAAAGAAAAGACCTACAATAACAAACCCAAAACAATTAAGAAAATGGTAATAGGAACACACATATCAATAATGTCCTTAAACGTGAATGGATTAAATGCTCCAACAAAAAGACATAGATTGGCTGAATGGATATAAAAACAACACCTGTATATATGCTGTGTACAAGAGACCCACTTCAGACCTAGGGACACATACAGACTGAAAGTGAGGGGATGGAAAAAGATATTCCATGCAAATGGAAATCAAAAGAAGCTGGAGTAGCAATTCTCATAACAGACAAAATAGACTTTAAATTAAAGACTATTACAAGAGACAAAGGAAGATACTACATAATGATCAAGGGATCAATCCAAGAAGAAGATATAACAATTGTAAATATTTATGCATGCAACATAGGAGCACCTCAGGACATAAGGCAAATACTAACAGCCATAAAAGGGGAAATCAACAGTAACATAATCATAGTAGGGGACTTTAACTCCCCACTTTCACCAATGGACAGATCATCCAAAATGAAAATAAATAAGGAAACACAAGCTTTAAATGATACATTAAACAAGATGGACTTAATTGATATTTATAGGATATTCCATCCAAAAACAACAGAATACACTTTCTTCTCCAGTGCTCATGGGATATTCTCCAGGATAGATCATATCTTGGGACACAAATCAAGCCTTGGTAAGTTTAAGAAAACTGAAATTGTATCAAGTATCTTTTCTGACCACAACTTTATGAGACTAGGTATCAATTACAGGAAAAAATCTATAAAATATACAAACACATGGAGGCTAAACAATACACAACTCAATAACCAAGAGATCACTGAAGAAATCAAAGAGGAAATCAAAAAATACCTAGAAACAAATGACAATGAAAACATGATGACCCTAAACCTATGGGATGCAGCAAAAGCAGTTCTAAGAGGGACGTTTATAGCAATACAATCCCACCTCAAGAAACAAGAAACATCTCAAATAAACAACCTAACCTTACACTTAAAGCAATTAGAGAAAGAAGAACAAAAAAACCCCCACAATTAGCAGAAGGAAAGAAATCATAAAGATCAGATCAGAAATAAATGAAAAAGAAATGAAGGAAACAATAGCAAAGATCAATAAAACTAAAAGCTGGTTCTTTGAGAAGATAAACAAAATTGATAAACCATTAGCCAGACTCATGAAGAAAAAAAGGGAGAAGACTCAAATCAATAAAATTGGAAATGAAGAAGAAGTAACAACTGACAGTGCAGAAACACAAAGGACCATGAGAGATTATTACAAGCAACTATATGCCAATAAAATGGATAACCTGGAAGAAATGGACAAATTCTTAGAAAAGCACAACCTTCCAAGACTGAAACAGGAAGAAATAGAAAATATAAACAGACCAGTCACAAGCACTGATATTGAAACTGTGATTAAAAATCTTCCAACAAACAAAAGCCCACACCAGATGGCTTCACAGGCGAATTCTATCAAACATTTAGAGAAGAGCTAACACCTATCCTTCTCAAACTCTTCAAAATACAGCAGAGGGAGGAACACTCCCAAACTCATTCTATGAGGCCACCATCATCTTGATACAAAAACCAGACAAAGATGTCACAAAGAAAGAAAACTACAGGTCAATATCTCTGATGAACATAGATGCAAAAATCCTCAACAAAATACTAGCAAACAGAATCCAACAGCACATTAGAAGGATCATACACCATGATCAAGTGGGGTTTATCCCAGGAATGCAAGGCTTCTTCAATATACGCCAATCAATGTAATAAACCCTATTAACAAATTGAAGGAGAAAAACCATATGATCACCTCAATCGATGCAGAAAAAGCTTTCGACAAAATTCAATACCCATTTAGGATAAAACTCTCTAGAAAGTAGGCAGAGAGGGACCTTACCTCAACATAAAAAAGGCCATATATGGCAAACCCACAGCCAACATCATTCTCAATGGTGAAAAACTGAAACCATTTCCACTAAGATCAGGAACAAGACAACGTTGCCCACTCTCACCACTATTATTCAACATAGTTTTGGAAGTTGTAGCCATAGCAATCAGAGAAGAAAAAGAAATAAAAGGAATCCAAATCAGAAAAGAAGAAGTAAAATTGTCACTGTTTGCAGGTGACATGATAATATACAAAGAGAATCCTAAAGATGCTACCAGAAAACTACTAGAGCTAATCAATGGATTTTGTAAAGTAGCAGGATAAAAAATAAATGCACAGAAATTTGTCTCATTCCTATACACTAACGATGAAAAATCTGAAAGAGAAACTAAGAAAACACTCCCATTTACCACTGCAACAAAAAGAATAAAATACCTAGGAATAAACTCACCTAAGGAGACAAAAGAACTGTATGCAGAAAATTATAAGACACTGATGAAAGAAATTAAAGATGATACAAACAGATGGAGAGATATACCATGATCTTGGATTGGAAGAATCAACATTGTGAAAATGACTATATTACCCAAAGCAATCTACAGATTCAATGCAATCCCTATCAAACTACCAATGACATTTTTCACAGAACTAGAACAACAAATTTCACAATTTGTATGGAAACACAAAAGACCCCAAATAGCCAAAGCAATCTTGGGAAAGAAAAATGGAGCTGGAGGAATCAGGCTCCCAGACTTTAGACTGTACTAGAAAGCTACAGTAATCCAGATAGTACGGTACTGTCACAAAAACAGAAATATAGATCAATGGAACAGGATAGAAAGCCCAGAGATAAACCCACGCATGTATGGTCACCTTATTTTTGATAAAGGAGGCAAGAATATACAATGGAGGAAAGACAGTCTCTTCAAGAAGTGGTGATAGGAAAACTGGACAGCTACATGCAAAAGAATGAAATTAGAACACTCCCTAACACCATACACAAAAATAAACTCAAAATGGATTAAAGACCTAAATGTAAGGCCAGACACTATTAAATTCTTAGAGGAAACCATAGGCACAACACTCCATGACATAAATTCCAGCAAGATCCTTTTGACCCACTTCCTAGAGAAATGGAAATAAAAACAAAAATAAACAAATGGGACCTAATGAAACTTAAAAGCTTTTGCACAGCAAAGGAAACCATAAACAAGATGAAAAGACAACCCTCAGAATGGGAGAAAATATCTGCAAATGAAGCAACTGACAAAGGATTAATCTCCAAGATTTACAAGCAGCTCATGCAGCTCAATATAAAAAAACAAACAACCCATCCTAAAATGGGCAGAAGACATAAATAGAAATTTCTCTAAAGAAGATAAACAGATTGCCAACAAACACATGAAAGGATGCTCAACATCACTAATCATTAGAGAAATGCAAATCAAAACTAACAATGAGGAATCACCTCACACCAGTCAGAATGACCATCATCAAAAAATCTAGAAACAATAGGGCTTCCCTGGTGGTGCAGTGGTTAAGAATCCGCCTGCCAATGCAGGGGACACGGGTTCGAGCCCTGGTCCAGGAAGATCCCACATGCCATGGAGCAACTAAGTCTGTGCGCCACAACTACTGAGCCTGTGCTCTAGAGCCCGTGAGCCACAACCACTGAGCCTGAGTGCCACAACCACTGAAGCCTGCATGCCTAGAGCCTGTGCTCTACAAGAGAAGACACCACAATGAGTAGCCCGTGCACTACAACGAAGCATAGCCCCTGCTCGCTGAACCTAGAGAAAGCCTGTGTGCAGCAACAAAGACCCAACACAGCCAAAAATAAAAATAATAATAAAATAAAATTTTAAAAAATCTACAAACAATAAATGCTGGAGAGGGTGTGGAGAAAAGGGAACCCTCTTGCACTGTTAGTGGGAATGTAAATTGATAAAGCCACTATGGAGAACAGTATGGAGGTTCCTTAAAAAACTAAAAATAGAACTACCATATGACCCAGCAATCCCACTATTGGGCATATACCCTGAGAAAACCATAATTCAAAAAGAGTCATGTACCACAATGTTCATTGTGGCTCTATTTACAATAGCCAGGACATGGAAGCAACCTAAGTGTCCATCGACAGATGATTGGATAAAGAAGATGTGGCACATATATACAATGGAATATTACTCAGCCATGAAAAGAAACGAAATTGAGTTATTTGTAGTGAGGTGGATGGACCTAGGTCTGTCATACAGAGTGAAGTAAGTCAGAAAGAGATAAACAAATACTGTATGCTAACACATATATATGTAATCTAAAAAAAAAAAAACGTTCTGAAGAACCTAGGGGCAGGACAGGAATAAAGTTGCAGATGTACATAATGGACTTGAGGACACGGGGAGGGGGAAGGGTAAGCTGGGATGAAGTGAGAGAGTGGCATGGACATATATACACTACCAAATGTAAAATAGGTAGCTAGTGAGAAGCAGCCTCATAGCACAGGGAGATCAGCTCGGTGCTTTGTGACCACCTAGAGGGGTGGGATAGGGAGGGTGGGAGGGAGATGCAAGAGGGAGGAGATATGGGGATATATGTATATGTATAGCTGATTCACTTTGTTATAAAGCAGAAACTAACACACCATTGTAAAGCAGTTATACTCCAATAAAGATGTTAATAAATAAATAAATAATGATAGTACTGGATTATAACCTATAGAATAAAATAAGTGCCCCTGAATCCATGTTTGTCTTATTTATTTTGTGCTGCTATAATAAATTATCATAGACCTCATTTTCTAGTCACTCCTGTAGCTTGGTGTGACTATAGGATTAAGGTCTGGCTAATAGGGTATAAGATATAGATGGCCCAAATTAGAGGAGATGTTTTTATAAATGACAGGGATGGGAGGCATGAAGTTTTTCCCCTCTTCCTTCTCTGAGGGCTTGAATTCAAACGTGCTGGCAAGAGATCAAGCAGTCCCCTTGTACCATGAGGTAAGAACCACAGGTTGAGAATGGTGGCGCAACAAGTTGGGAGAGTGAACCCTGATGATCCTGGAGCCACCACACTGCACTGAAGTGCTTATCTCTGAAGCTTATCTACATGAAGAGAAATAAACTTTTGTTTGTTTAATCCACTATTATTCATATTTGTTTGTTTTCATCAATCACAGCCAAACCTAATCTGATATAATACATGAAGAAGTGAGAATTGCTAATGGGAGTGTGCATTAGTATAGCCACTTTGGAAAACAATTTGACATTATCCAGTAAAATTGAAGATGGAAATATCCTATGACTCGGGAATTATACTCCTGTGTATAAATTCTAGAGAAATTTGCACCTGAACCATAGGAGACACAAACGAGAATTTCAGAGCAGCACTGGTTTTAATGACAAAGAAACTGGAAAAAACTATCCATGCATGTGCAAGTTGATAAAGCATATTCATACTATGAAATATCCAACAGTAAAACAAATGACCAAAAGCTACATAAATCAATGACTGAATTTTAAAAATATAACATTGAATAAAAAAGGCCTATCACTCATGACCTGGGAGAAGCCCTGGCCCACACCAAACTCTGGCTCTTGCCCTTCTGGCTCCACCCTGTCCCCTCCAAGGTGGCAGGTTCCAACTCTCCCCAGGAGAAGCCCTGACTTCTTCCCACCATGATCAAGTGAGATTTATTCCAGGGGTGCAAGGATAGTTGAATATTTGCAAATCAATCAACATGATGCACCACATTAACAAAATGAGGATAAAAACCACATGATCATCTCAATAGATGCAGAAAAGCTTTTGATAAAATTCAACATCCATTCATGATAAACTTAACTAAGTAGGTACAGAGGGAACATATCGCAACATGATAATGGCCATTTATGACAAACTCACATTTTGAGTGAGTGAAGAAAAGAAAAAAGCTTTTCTTTCAGTGGAGAAAAGATAAAAGCTTTTCCTCTAAGATCAGGAACAAGACAGAAATGTTCACTCTCATCACTTTTATTCAACATAGTATTGGAAGTCCTAGCTACAGCAATCAGACAAGAGAAAGAAATAAAAGGCATGTAAACTGGAAGGGAAAAGTAACACTGTCTCTATTTGCAGATGACATGACACTATACATAGAAAACCCAAAAGATTCCACAAAAAGACTGTTAGAACTAATAAATGAATTCAGTAAAGTTGCAGGATACAGAATCAATATACAGAAAATGGTTGCATTTCTATATACTAATAATGAATTATCAAAAACAGAAATCAAAAAAATAATCCCATTTACAACTGCATCAAAAAGATTACTTAGGAATAAATTTAACCAAGGAGGTGAAAGACCTGTACTCTGATGACACTGATGAAAGAAATTGAAGATGAAAGAAAATTATGCAAAGATAGCCCAGGTTCATGGATTGGAAGAATTAATAAAGTTAAAATGTCCATACTAGCCAAAGCAATCCCTATCAAAATATTCATGGCATTTTTCACATAACTAGGACAATAATCCTAAAATTCATATGGAACAACAAAAGACCCCAAACAGCTGAACGATCTTAAGAAAGAACAAAGTCGGAGGTAGCATGCTTCCTGACTTCAAACTATACTACAGTATGGTACTGGCACAAAAACAGACATTTAGGTCAATGGAACAGAATAGAGGGCCCAGAAATAAACCCACACACTTATGGTCAATTAATCTATGACAAAGGAGGCAAGATTATACAATGGGGGGAAAAGACAGTCTCTTTAGTAAGTGGTGTTGGGAAAAACTGGGCATGTAATAGAATGAAACTAGACCATTTTTTCACACTATATACAAAAATAAACTCAAAATGGATTAAAGGCTTAAATGTAAGACCTGAAAGCATAAAACTCCTACAAGACATAGGCAGTATGCTCTTTGACATAGGTCTTAGCAATATGTTTTTGCATATGTCTCCACAGTCAAGGAAAACAAAAAAATAAACAAATGAGACCTAAGCAAACTTAAAAACTTTTGCACAGTGAAGGAAACCAACAACAAAATGAAAAGGCAGCTTACCAAATGGGAGAAGATATTTATTTTTAAATGGTATGTCTGATAAGGGGTTAATGTGCAAAACATATAAAGTAGTCTTATGACTCAATATAAAAAAATCTAATTAAATAAGGGCAGAGAAACCGAATAAGCATTTTTCCAAAGAAGACATACAGATGGCCATGACCAACAGACATAAGAAGATGTTCAACATTGCTAATCATCAGGGAAATGTAAATCAAAACCATGAGATATCACCTCACACCTGTCAGAATGGCTATCATCAAAAAGGCAAGAAATGACAAGTGTTGGTGAGGATGTGGAGAAAAAGGAACCTTTGTGTACTGTTGGTGGGAATGTAAACTGGTACAACCACTGTGGAAAACAGTATGGAGGTTCCTCAACAAATTAAAAATAGAAGTTCCATATGATCCAGCAATTCCACTCCTGGGTATTTTATCTGAAGAAAACAAAAACACTAATTCAAAAAGATATATGCAGCCAATGTTCATTGCAGCATTATTCACAAAAGCAAAGATATAGAAACAATCCAAGTGTCCACTGACAGATAAAGAAGATGTGGTATATATACACAAAGGAATATTATTCAGCCATAAAAAGAATGACATTTTGCCATTTGTAACAACATGGATGGACTTGGAGGGTATTATGCTAAGTGAAATAAGTCAGACAGAGAAAGACACACAAGGTATATTTTCACTTAATGTGGAATCTACAAAACGTAACAAACGAACAAATATGACAGACTAACAGATACAGAGAACAAACTAGTGGTTGCCCGAGTTGGGGTGGGGTTGCAGGATGGGCGAAATAGGTGAAGGGGATTAAGAGGTACAAACTACCAGTTATAAAATAAATAAGTCACAAGGATGTAATGTATAGCACAGGAAACACAGCCAATAATATTACAATAACTTTTTATGGTGTGTAATCTATAAAAATATTGATCACTATATTGTACACCTGAAACTAATATAATATTGAAAGTCAACTGAAGTAATATTGTGCTTCGATTTTTAAGATAAGGATTTCATTTAAGATTAAATGTGATGTGTATAATGTATACACAGGTATTGATACATAATAAACATTTGATATGCATTAAAAAGGAGACAAATTAATAAAAATACATTAGTATGATAACATGTATATTAAAATAAATATCTATGCTGCATTTACCCTGGGGTGGAAAAACCTCTGGGGTACCAAAAACAGAAATTATTTAAAATATTGGTGTAAGTGTTGAGAAAGAGGATGGCTTAAATGTCTGGACCAGCACTATCCCACAGAAATTTCTGCAATGATGGAAATGTTCTATAGGACAGTGCTGGTCTAGACATCTGCACTGCCTAATACAGTAGCCACTAGTTACATGGCTTTTGAGCACGTGAAATATAGTTAGTACAACTGAGGAACTGAAATTTAAATTTCATTTAATTTTAATTAATTGAAATTTAAATAGCCATGTGGCTAATGCCTACTGGTCAATACAGGTCTAGACAACAATTTTTTCTACAAGTATGGTAGTTTTCCAATTCCTTGCTTACATATTTGGTATATAACTCAAAAGGAGTTCAAAGCATAAGGACATTGCTATAATAAATCTCCTCCTATTTCCATCTATTTACTTATGTAAACAAGTTTTCTCAGGGCTTACAACAAAACAAAAATATAAATAAAAATTGATTCAGTAAAGTCAGTAAAATTCATATATAGACACATGAAAAACTGGGGGGAAAATGTCCCATGCATCTCATTAACAGATGGGTTTTGATAAAAATGTACTTTTTTGTTTAATAACTATAAAAATTTGGGTAATGTATTTAAGTTGTTTTGATCAACTGTGTACAAAAATAATTGTAATCCTAATTTAATACAAAAGAAATCTTAATGCCTAGAGCAGAGATTGCCAAACTTTCTCAGTTTATGGGGCCCTTAGTGTTGGAATTGTTTTTTTCATGATTGGTGTAGGCTAGAAAACAAGTCCCAACAATTTAACAGTGGTAGTTCAGGTCATGCCCAACAGATGTCGCTGTGTTTCTCTCAAAAATTCAAAATATCCTGCAGTGCACCTGTGAGTTGTCTGTAGTGCCCAGGGGTGCCTTGGTGCACAGTTTGTGATCCATGGATCTAGAGCTTTTGGGGTATAAAAACTAAACAACTGGCCAATCTGCATAAAGGATATATGGGAGTATTTTATATTCCCAATGTTAGCAGTAGTTTTCAAGAGTCACTTAACTAATGGAAAACATAGAGGACACCAAGAAAAAGGCAGATTTTAAGAATTTACAAAGATTACAGATAATTTTGGGGCAGGCTAGTAGTGAATAGTATGACTGTATAGAAGTTCACAAATATATTTTGAAGCTTAGATTAAATATACCACAATAGAAATAGGTGAATATGCACATATTTAAATATGCCAGTACATATAACACGGAAAATATTTTTAATTGTTAGGTTTGTAAAAAGCTGTGTTTAACTTAGAAAGTAAGCCTCTCTCAGCTCACATCCCATCTTCCAATTTTGAAGGCTGCTTGTGGTTACATACTGGGGTGATTGTCTGAGTAGCCATTCCTTGTAGATTGAGTAGACCATGGTAAGAAAACATCACCCTGAGGAAGGTTTAAATGAGTGAGAGAGAGAGAGAGAGAGAGAGAGAGAGAGGGAGGGAAGGAGAGAGAGGGAACAGAAAAATACTACAAAGTGGGAAAGAGAAGTACAATGAATTGAAGACAATGTTAAGGAGAGTTTAGAAGGAACAGGAGGGGTTAAGGGTTGCATGTGCTTCTTTGAATCCACAATAAATGAGGGTAGTTGTATTTTCCCTATTATACTTATAAATTTTCTCTCTGGCATTTTCTATAAACAGTCCCTATCTATAGTTAAAATCAGTAGTTTGTGGAAAAACAGAGACATTCCTCAAGAATAGAAGGCATAGAAATAGGAAGTCATATCAAAATGAAATATGTCTAACTAAACAGATACATTTATTTTTAATAAAATATTAAGACAGTTTATTCACCACTTTGAATGGAGTAGATGCCTTGATTTGCTTATTACTCTGCTGCATTATGAGAGATTGTTCCATGACAAACTAAAGAAAGTTTTCCACCATCAGCAAGGATTTTTAAAAGAGCAAAAGTTCCCATTTTTAAAAGGCCTATGTGGAAATAATTTTTTCCAATCACGAAAATTTGAAAAACTCAATGTTCTCTCAAATGACTTCCTTGTCCAAATTCATTTTTTCCCCCACTCTGTTTTCATTTTTAAAGAAATTTATACAATTAGCCCTTCTTTCAGTTTCTCATCAGCACACGGCGGACAATAACAGTCATTTCAGTGAGTTGTTGCAGAAATAAAGATACTGTCTAGGCAAGCCCTGTACAATCTGCAATGTCATAAAATGTAAACTATCAAAGTTATTATTTCTCCACTCTCTCTCTCTCTTGCTTTCGCTTAAATGAAACAATGTGTCTTTAGGTTCTTAATGGCAGACTGGAGGTCTACTTTTGTAGATTTTTAGAGGTGAATTCATGGCATTATGGATCATGTGAGTCTTTGGAGGTTAAACAATTCCTTCCAGCACTCTCTGATGTGTCCATCACTAGTTCATTTCCTATAATTCTGGGCATTTCCCAAGGTTAAATTCTAAATTTTTCACTCCTTTGACACTCACCTTCTGAAGGTTCTAGATGAGTCTTATGGCTTCAGATATTACCAAGTTTGGGCTACCATACACCCATTTACAAATACACTTACCTTCTTTCTAGTTCTCTATATACCACTGTCCATCAAACATTTTAATTTAAATGCCACAACTCCTGAAACATATTGAAAAACAAGTCCATCTCCCTCCAAGAGCTGTCTTTACAAATTTTCCCATAATTATCAACAACCCCTTCAGTGTTTCAAGGCTTATAACCTTGGTATCATGACTTTTTTCTTTCTTCCTTTTTTTTTTTTAGTTCTATTTTGACCTACAGTTACAAATTCTGCTAATGCTTTCTTTGTAATAACTTTGAGATTCACTTTTCCATCAACATCATTGACCCACCACACCCCCACTCCCCAATTTTGCCACTTCCTAGCTCTTGGGCCTAAACTATCTCATGTGTGGATTACTACAATGGCCTGTTAGAAATTCTCCTCATCATTTAACTTTTCCCATACTAACCAAACTTTGAGAATATTTGTACAATATTTATGCTTCAGCCCAAGTATTCATAGTGGCTGCCTATTCCTTATTTTATAAAATCTTAATTAGTAAGTCCATCACTCAAGGTTCTTCATCCTTGGAACTACGATTTTGCTAACCACAATTTTACTTCCATAAAAATATTTCACTTCAACTGCTCTACTACACTTGCTATTCTCAAGTTTGACTTTTCTTGCCTTCCATGCTTTCGGGTCTGCCATAAGCATAACGTTGCCGAAAGAACACCTTAATTACCATAGTAAGAGTGGGAGATCAAAAAGAAGGGAAAAACCGCAGAGGATCATTTGTTCTGCAATCAATAAAGGAAATTCTCCTGGATTTTTTTTGGGGGGGGGGGTGCTTGGTAGCCTAGAATTTAACTTTATACCACTGCCCTCTTTTACTTTAAAGATTCATAAGCTTCATCCTCTTCAACATCTAGTTCAGAATGTAACTTCAGGAATATTTCCTATACTGACTGCCGACGGTTAAAATATGCCCTCTAATCCATATCTGTGCTCCTTATTTAGATTTTTTTTGTACGCAATTGTTGATACTGTATTATATCAAGTACTTTTCAGTACATATGTTTCAGTACATACATGTTTGTTATATGTGTCTATACACATTTCTTATCATCAGACTAGAATACAAAATAATGTCACATTCCTTTTAATTTTCAAATTAAATGCCTCTATCCCTTTCTTCTCTCCTCAGGATGCTCACTTTGCTAAAAACTCTAAGAACTCTAGGGGTGCTTATTCAGACTTACAGGTCAGTTCTGGTAACCATCCTCTGCTTCGTCAACCAAGGAGATGAATTCTTTTCAGCTGTTACTAATGTCACTGGCACAAGATACACCTGTTGAAACAAAGACAACTAGGCAGCCCCGGCACAGTCTTTGTTGTTAACTATTAAAATATTCTAGCGCCGTACCCCTTGATCAGTACTGGATGAGGCACAATAAATTGGACATGACTCTGGTGAAAACCTGGCCACTCTGCCCAGTGCAAGCCTGCCTAACTTATGACCCTATGAGTACTCCCAGTGTGTGGAAAGAGTTCAAGCTGCACTTACCCACCTTGCTTCTGTGACTTTGGCTCACAGCCAGGTCTTCATGTACTAATAGACCAGGCTTCAGATCTTTGAGGTCAGTACTCAAATATAGACAGAAATATTTTCTTTAAGGCTGCCAGTAGTATCAGAGTAGATAAATTTGAAGAGATTTCCAGATTCAGCTACTACTGGACTAATATAAATTTATCTTCTGTTGGTTTTTGCATATCTGCTCCAAGAACAAAAGATATGTCCCCTCTTGGTTCCAAAGATCACTTCCATTTTCTATTCCAGGATAAATAACAATGTTTTCAAGGGAAAAATGTTGCCTTGTTACATGTATACCCAGCTAGTGTTAGGGACCAGGCAATAAATTTCTTCTCTCTTTTTTGCAGTTTTTACCATGATAGGTATGCATAGAGACACTGTTGTTTGGTTGACCAAGTCTTTAATCTCAACATCTTTACCCAGCTCCACTAAAAGGGCTAGAAGAAACAAATACTGGCATTTCTAGCTTTTCATTAGTTCTGACTACTTACACCTATGTGGAAATATGCTAGAGAAGAGTATGTGGCAATTAAAAGATGTGCATCAAATCTCAGACAAATAAAACTTCTTTTCTAGTTTAATAGTAGTCTCTAAAGCTATAATTTGAAAACAGTATTATTAACAAATCCATTCCTGTTCAGCTTGCCTTTAAAGATCATTAATTATTCAGCCCCATCACACTTTGCCTTATTTTACCAGATCCCCTATGTATAATAGAACTAGTTACTTGCTGTTCCTAGAACATAGCTTACACTTTCTGACTCTAAGCATTTTTTCAGTTCATGTCATTCTTTTTTTTTTTTTTTTTAGGAATTCCTTTATTTTTATTATTTATTTATTTATTTATTTTATTTTTGGCTGTGTTGGGTCTTCGTTTCTGTGCGAGGGCTTTCTCCAGTTGCAGCAAGTGGGGGCCACTCCTCATCGCGGTGCGCGGGCCTCTCATTATCGCGGCCTCTCTTGCTGTGGAGCACAGGCTCCAGACGCGCAGGCTCAGTAGTTGTGGCTCACGGGCCTAGTTGCTCTGCGGCATGTGGGATCTTCCCAGACCAGGGCTCGAACCCGTGTCCCCTGCATTGGCAGGCAGATTCTCAACCACTGCGCCACCAGGGAAGCCCTCATGTCATTCTTTGCATCTGGAATTCTGCACCTCATTACAGATGACAAAGTATTTTTTTCCAGCTTTATTGAGGTATAATTGACAAATAAAACTATATATATTTAAGGTGTATAACATGATGGTTTGATATAAATATACATTGTGAAATAATTACCACAATCAAATTATTAACACATCTATCATCTCATATAGTTATCATTTTTTTGTTGCAGTGAGATTGCTTAACATCTATTCTCTAGCATATTTCAAATATACAATACAGTATTATTAACTATAGTCACCATACTATACATTAGAACCCCAGAACCTATTTATCTTATAACTGAAAGTTTGTACCCCATGACCAATATCTCCCCATTTCTCCCACTCCCCAGTCCCTGGCAATCACCACAGTACTCTTTGTTTCTATGAGCTCAACTTTTTTTTTCTTGTATATTCCACATATGAGGGAGACAAAAGGTATTTTTCTTTCTCTGCCTGGCTTATTTCACTTAATATAATGTCCTTTGTGTTCACCCCTGTTGTTATAAATGGCAGCATTTCCTTCTTTTATATGGGTGAATAATATTCAATTTTGTGTGTTTTCTTGACACAAGTTATTTCCATATCTTGGCTATTGTGAATAATGCTGCAATGAAATAGGAGCATAGCTATCTCTTAAAGATAATGATTTTGTTTCCTTTGGATTTATATATATATAAGTGGGACTGCTGGATCATGTGAAAGTTCGACTTTTAATTTTTCGAGGAAACTCCATACTGTTTTCCATAATGGCTATATGAATTTACATTCCCACCAACAGTGTACAAGTGTTCCCTTTCCTCCACATCCTCATCAACACTTAACCCTAACCTTAACCCTTTTTGATAACTGTCATTCTAATAGGTTGTGAGGTGACATTTCATTGTGGTGTTGATTTGCCTTTCTTTGGTGATTAGCAATGTTGAGCATCTTTTCCTGTACCCGTTGGCCATTTGTATGTCTTCTTTTCTTGTACCTGTTAGCCATTTTTATGTCTTCTTCGGAAATTAGACCTAATGTCTCATTAGGTCATTTACCTATTATTTAATTAGGTTATTTGTTTGCTATTGAGTTGTATGAGTTTGTTATAAATTTTAGATATTAACCCCTTATCAGATATACACAAATATTTTCTCCAATTTCACAGGTTGCCTTTTCCTTTTGTTAACTGTTTTCTTTGCTGTGAAGCTTTTTAGTTTGATGTAGTCCCATTTGCTTATTTTTGCTTCTGTTGCCTGTGCTTTTGGTATTATAGCCAAAAGAATCATTGTCAAAACCAATGTCAAGGAGCCTTTTCTCTATGTTTTATGCTTTCAGGTCTTAAGTTTAAGTCTTTAATCTATCTCCAGTTAATTTCTGTGTATGGTGTAAGTAAGGGTTAAATTTCCTTCTTTTGCATGGGGATATCTAGTTTTCCCAACACCATTTATTGAAGAGACTATGCTTTCCCCTGTGTGTTCTTGGCATTCTAGTCAGAGATTAGGTGACCATATATGTGTGGGTTTATTTTTGGGTTCTCTATTCTGTTCCATTGATTCATGTGTCTGTTTTTAAGCCAGTGCCATACTTTTAATATTACTATAGTTTTGTAACATATTTCGAAATCAGGAAGTGTGATGCCTCCAGCTTTATTCTTTCTCAAGATTTCTTTGGCTATTTGGGATCCTCTGTGGTTCCACACAAACTTTAGGATTGTTTTTTATACTTCTGTGAAAAATGTCATTGGAATTTTGATAGGGATTGCACTGAATCTGCAGATCACTTTGGGTAGTGTGGGCATCCTAACAAAATTAATTCTTCCAATCCATGAACATGGGTTATCTTTCCATTTATTTGCATCTTCTTCAATTTCTTTTATCAATGTCTTATAGTTTTCACTGTATAGGTCTTTCTCCTCCTTGGTTAAATTAATCCCTAAGTGTTTTATTCTTTTTGATGCTATTTTAAATGGGACTGTTTTCTTATTTCTTTTTCAGTTTTCTTTCAAACTTGCTAGTGTAGAGAAACACAGCTGATTTTTTATGCTGATTTTGCATCCTGCAACATTACTGAATTTGTTTATTAGTTTTAACAGTTTTTGTTGTTGTTGTTGTTGTTGGAATCTTTAGGGTTTTCTATTTCTAAGATCATTTAAGATGCAAACAGAGACAATTTTACTTCCTCCTTTCCAATTTGGAAGACTTTTATTTCTTCTTCTTACCTAATTGCTCTGGCTAGGACTTCCACTGCTGTGCTGGATAGAAGAAGCAAGAGTGGGTATCCTTGTCTTGTTCCTAATCATACAGGAAAACTCTCAGCTTTTCACTTTTAAGTATAATGTTAGCTGTGGGCTTGTCATATATGGCCTTTATTATGTTGAGGTACATTCCTTATATAATTTGTTGAGTTTTTATCATGAAAGGATGTTGAATTTTTTAAAATGCTTTTTCTGCATCTATTGAGATGATCATATGACTTTTATAGTTCATTCTGTTAAGTGCTGTATCATATTTACTGATTTGTGTATGCAGAAGCATCCTTATATCCCAGAGATAAATCCCACTTGAACATGGTATATGATTATTTTAATGTGCTCTTGAATTGAGTTTGCTAGTATTTTGCTGAGGATGTTTATATCTATGTTCATCAGGGATATTGGTCTGTAATTTTCTTTTCTTGTAGTGTCCTTGTCTAGGTTTAGTATTAGAGTAATGCTGGCCTCATAAAATGAGTTTGGAAGTATTCCCTCCTCTTCACTTTTTCTAAAGAGTTTGAGAAGGATTGCCATAAATTCTTCTTTAAAATGTATGGTAGAATTCTCCAGTGAAGCCATCTGGTCCTAGGCTTTTCTTTTTGGGGGAGGTTTTTGATTACTAATTCAATTGCCTAAACCAGTCCATTTACATTTCCTACTGCTTCATGTTTCAGTCTTGGACAGTTGTAGGTTTCTAGGAATTTATCCACTTCTTCTAGGTTATTCAGTTTGTTGACATATCGTTCTTAGCAGTTTCTTATGATACTTTTTATTTATGTGGCATCAGTTTAATGTCTCCTCTTTCATTTTGTTTCATTTCATGTCATTTATGACTTCATTTATTTGAGCCTTCTCTCTTTTCTCGTGGTTTAGCTAAAGGTTTTTCAATTTTGTTTATCTTTTCAAAAAGCCAGCTCTTAGTTTTATTGATCTTTTCTATTGTTTTCCTCTTCTCTATTTCATTTATTTATGCTCTGATCTTTATTTCCTTCCTTCTGCTAACTTTGGGCTAGGTTTTGTTTTCTTTCTCTAGTTCCTTGAGGTGTAAAGGGTTTTTTTTTTTTAAGATATTTCTTTTTTCTTAATGTAGACATTTATTGCTATAAACCTGCCTTGTAGAACTGGTTTGCTGTATCCCCTTGGTTTGCGTATGTTGTTTTTCTATTTTCATTTGTTTTAAGATATTTTAATTTCCCTTTTGTTTTCTCATTTGACTCATTGATTGTTTAGAAGAGTGTTGTTTATTTCCACATATTTATGAATTTTCCAGCTTTCCTCCTGTTATTCATTTCTAGTTTCATACTATTGTAGGCAGAAAAGATACTTGGTATGATTTCAATCTTCCTAAATTTATTAAGACTTGTTTTGTAACCTAATAATCTCCCTAAATTTCTTAAGATTTGTGTTGTGGAAGAAACTGATGGCTAAGGGGGTGTCTCTTGGCACTGAGCTGTGTTGCCTTGGGCGTTAGGTGTCACATAAAGGGAAACTATTCTTACCCTCTTCAATGCATCTATCCTCTGACTTTTTTGCTTCAACGGTGGGCTGAAACTTCCCCACTGGACTCCTGGACTCCCACAAAGATACTCTCATTTGTGGATTACTGTCAAAATTGATGACCTGTCGGGGGATGACAGTATAAAACACTTATTCTCCAATGCTGCTGACTAATGACAAAGAATTTATAGTTACAGACCACAAAAACTACAGTAAGCCAAGGAGAACTATTTATACCTAATAAGGGCAGTGCCCTTTCCAAAATGAATTAAGATTTTTTAAGTCTGGGTCTTTGCCCACTAGAAATTTAAAATAAAACTAGAAGAAGTTGGGGGAAGGTAAATATCAAAATGAATTGGAGGAAGGAGAATAATGACAAGTAGATTAGATAGTCATAATAGTCCCAAGCAACAGATGAAGACCAACTTACAGTTAAAAATAGTGGCTTGAACATAAAAACTTACACCTTTCCCTTTGAAAACTGCACAAAAATGACAGTAGAATGATCAAAAAGGAATAGACCCACAGGCCAAAGATAACAGAAAAGGAGAAAAAAATATTAAGATTTTAGAAGCCAGAAAGCAGATGGATTAAGTCAAAATTGATTCAACAAATGTCTGAAAACAGAAAGATAAGCCAGGAAGGGGAGACAGCTCAGAAGCAAGTCAATTCACACTCCAGAATCTCATAAAGACACATAAATTGTAGGTCCTAGATACTTCTGAATGTGGGGGTATAGCTAAGGTAGGAAGCAATGAGGACTGGGTAAAAGTCTGTATTAGAAAGACTTAGACCTACATATAGCCTTTGCCAATCACGTAGCTGAGCAAACTGTCTTTCATTTGTCCATGGAGAAGACTAGAGATTTACTCTTTGAAGAAGCACAACCAGTGAGACTGTGAAGTGGAACACCAGATTGGGCTGAAGACTGTATCTTCATCTTGAAAACAGGTGAATTATTTGAAACTCTGTGCATTAAATGCTGACAATACTAGTTTCTTTCCCAAACTTGGTCCCAACAATGCTGGAAGCCAAGCTCATACTCACAAAAGAGGAGCTTAGAAAAACCTTCTCTGAAAAATCCATCATAAGATAAAATATTTAGAAATACTGACATTTGGAGGTTCATAATAAAATGACCAGTTATTTTGCCTAACCTGACACCAACAGATAACAATCCACATTCATGCAGAGAGAGTTTTCAAAGATCTTTTTAGTACCTCACACTCAAATACAAATCGAAAATCAAGGAATAGATACTTGAGTAAAGGTCTTCTCTTGATACATCGAAAAGCCAATTAAGAAAAAAAAGGAGCTTTGAGGAAATAAAAGAACAAGAAGGAGAAAATAACCTCATAAGACCTATAATGAATATTCTCAGAGAATTAAGAAAACATCTTGATTGCATTTATGAGACAAGAACAAGAGACTATTAAAAAAAGGAATGTTCTCTAGGTAGTTATTCTTCCAGTTAAAAAATATAATACATAAGTTACATTTTTGGTGTTGGGGGAGTGGCTTTTATTAGGTTAACCATCATAAAGGTAACAATAAACCTTATAGATAACAATAAACCTTGGGGAAAAATATACAAACAATTGTTTGAAGGTACTTGAGAGAAACTTAAAGTGGCTGTTGGGAGTTGACACTTGAAAGAAGGAAACTGCACTAATTCTGCATTAACATGGCTTTTCACCTAAAGGCACCTCCCAGTCTGCACTGCATGAAGTAGCTGGAACTCAAGCAGAAAAATGCAGTTTTGACTGATTTGAAGGTTCAGAGGGAAGAGTTCTGGACTGCTGGAATGGCTAGAAAATAAAGGAAAATCTCAGAAAGGAGGAAGCTAAGGAACTGGGGGGAGCAAAATCTACATATATACTCTTTCAAATTCTTGGCTGACCTTGATTAATGTATGTGCCGAGGGCCTGGAAGAAAGCAACAACTGGAAGGCTGAAAAAAATAAGTGACAATTTTAGCTCAGGGGAGAGTTTGGAGTTTGAGCTCAGCTACTTGAATTGCTTGGTAGAACAAAATAAATAGTACACAGATGAAGCTATCTATAGTCTCTACAAGGGTACAACTAAAAATTACTAAATATGTGAAGAAACAGAAAAATGTGACCCATATTCAAGAGAAAAAACACTCAACAGAAACCAATCCTAAAATTAGCCAGATGTTAGAATTTGAAGATAAAAATTTTTAAACAGCTTACACAAATATGTTCAAGGAATTAAAAATGTGGTCAAAATTCACAAACAGTTGGCAAATTTCAGAAGGAAAATACATACTATCAAAAAGAAGAACCAAATAAAAATTTTAGAAATGAAATATACAACTTCTGAAATGAAAAATTTACTGGATGGGAACAACAGTAGGTTAGAGATAGCCAAATAAAGGAAACAGTGAACCTGAGGCAGATTAATAGAAAATTTTAAATATGAAGACAAGAAAGAAAAAATTCTGAAAAAAATAGAACAAAGACTCAGTCATGTGTGGGACCATATTTAAATGATCTAAGTTATATTTAACTGTATTCTCAGAGAGGAGACAGAAAATTGGGCAGAAAAAATATTTGTGGAAATAATGGCCAAATTTTTCCGAAGCTGATGAAAAAACAAACTTACAGATCCAAGAAGATCAATGATTCCCAATTTACATAAATATAAAGAAAACCACACTTAGGCAAATTTTCATTAATTGGCTGAAAACATAGATAAAGAGAAAAGCAGCCAGTGGGAAAAAGCCCCATTACAAATGGGAAAAATGATACAAATGACAACTGATTTCTCGTTAGAAACTATGGAGGGTAGGAGAGAATAGGACAACATCTTTAAAATACTGGGGGAGTGGGAAATGTTAAATTAAAATTCTATATCCAGCTACAGAACAACTACTGAACGCTGGCAGAAAACCTCAGACTTCCCAAAAGACAAGAAACTCCCCACATACCTGGGTAGGGCAAAAGAAAAAAGAAAAAACAGAGACAAAAGAATAGGGATGGGACCTGCACCACTGGGACGGAGCTGTGGAGGAGGAAAAGTTTCCACACACTAAGAAGCCCCTTCACTGGCAGAGATGGGGGGTGGCAGGGAGGGGAAGCTTCAGAGCCATGGAGGAGAGCACAGCAACAGAGATGCAGAGGGCAAAGCGGAGAGATTCCACACAGAGCATCGGTGCCTACCAGCACTCACCAGCCCGAGAGGCTTGTCTGCTCAGCCGCCAGGGCGGGTGGGGGCTGGGAACTGAGGCTCAGGCTTCGGAGGTCAGATCCCAGGGAGAAGACTGGGGTTGGCTGCGTGAACAAAGGCTGAAGGGGACTAGTGCGCCACAGCTAGTTGGGAGGGAGTCCAGGAAAAAGCCTGGAACTGTCTAAGAGGCAAGAGACCATTGTTTCAGGGTGTGCGAGGAGAGGGGATTCAGAGCACTGCCTAAATGAGCTCCAGAGACGGGTGCGAGCCACGGCTATCAGCACGGACACCAGAGACAGGCATGAGACGCTAAGGCTGCTGCTGCAGCCACCAAGAAGCCTGTGTGCAAGCACAGGTCACTACCCATACCCTGCCTCCCGGAAGCCTGTGCAGCCCGCCACTGCCAGGGTCCTGTGATCCAGGGACAACTTCCCCAGGAGAATACACGGTGTGCCTCAGGCAGTTGCAATGTCACATTGGCCTCCGCCGCCGTAGGCTCGCCCTGCATTCTGTACCCCTCCCTCCCCCCGGCCTGAGTGAGCCAGAGTCCCCAAATCAGCTGCTACTTTAACCCCATCCTGTCTGGGTGGGAACAGACGCCCTCAGGCGACCTACACACTGAGGCAGGGCCAAATCCAAAGCTGAATCCCAGGAGCTGTGGGAACAAAGAAGAGAAAGGGAAATCTCTCCCAGCAGCCTCAGGAGCAGTGGATTAAATCTCCACAATCAACTTGATGTACCCTGCATCTGTGGAATACCTGAATAGACAACAAATCATCCCAAAATTCAGGTGGTGGACTTTGGGAGCAATGATATCTATATATATTTTTCCTTTTTCTCTTTTTGTGAGTGTGTATGTGTATGCTTCTTTGTGTGATTTTGTCTGTATAGTTTTGCTTTATCATTTGTCCTAGAGTTCTGTCTGTCCTTTTTTTTTTTTTTTTAGTATAGTTTTTAGCGCTTGTTATTGTTGGTGGATTTGCTTTTTTGGTTTGGTTGCTCCCTTCTTTCTTTTTTTTAAATTACTTTTTAATTTTTATTTATTTTTAATAACTTTATTTTATTTTATATATTCATTCATCTTTCTTTCTTCCTTCCTACCTATCTTTCTCCCTTTTCTTCAGAGCCGTGTGGCTGACAGGGTCTTGGTGCTCTGGCCACGTGTCAGGCCTGTGCCTCTGAGGTGGAGGAGCCGAGTTCAGGACATTGGTACACCAGAGACCTCCCAGCTCCACGTAATATCAAACGGCAAAAGCTCTCCCAGAGATCTCCATCTCAACGCTAAGACCTAGATCCACTCAATGACCAGCAAGCTACAGTGCTGGACACCCTATGCCAAACAACTAGCAAGACAGGAATGCAACCCCACCCATCAGCAGAGAGGCTGCCTAAAATCATAATAAGGTCACAGACACCCCAAAACACACCACTGGACGCGGACATGCCCACCAGAAAGACAAGATCCAGACTTATCCACCAGAACATAGGCACTAGTCCCCTCTACCAGTAAGCCTACACAACCCACTGAACCAACCTTAGCCACTGGGGGCAGACACCAAAAACAACGGGAACTATGAACATGCAGCCTGTGAAAAGGAGATCACAAACACAGTAAGTTAAGCAAAATGAGAAGACAGAGAAACACGCAGCAGATGAAGGAGCAAGGTCAAAACCCACCAGACCAAACAAATGAAGAGGAAATAGGCAGTCTACCTGAAAAAGAATTCAGAGTAATGATAGTAAACATGGTCCAAAATCTTGGAAATAGAATGGAGAAAAGAAACATTTAACAAGGACCTAGAAGAACTAAAAAGCAAAGAAACAACGATGAACAACACAATAAATGAAATTAGAAATTCTCTGGAAGGAATCAATAGCAGAATAACTGAGGCAGAAGAACGGATAAGTGACCTGGAAGATAAAAGGGTGGAAATAAATACTGCAGAGCAGAATAAAGAAAAAAGAATGAAAAGAATTGAGGAAAGTTTCAGAGACCTCTGGGACAACATTAAATGCACCAACATTCGAATTATAGGGGTCCCAGAAAAAGAAGAGATAAAACAAGGGACTGAGAAAATATTTGAAGAGATTATAGTTGAAAACTTCCTTAATATGGGAAAGGAAATAGTTAATCAAGTCCAGGAAGTGCAGAGAGTCCCATACAGGATAAATCCAAGAAGAAACATGCCAAGACATATATTAATCAAACTATCAAAAATTAAATACAAAGAAAAAATATTAAAAGCACGAAGGGAAAAACAACAAACAACATAGAAGGGAATCCCCATAAGGTTAACAGCTGATCTTTCAGCAGAAACTCTGCAAGCCAGAAGGGAGTGGCAGGACATATTTAAAGTGATGAAACGGAAAAAGCTACAATCAAGATTACTCTACCCAGCAAGGATCTCATTCAGATTTGACAGAGAAATTAAAACCTTTACAGACAAGCAAAAGCTAAGACAGTTCAGCACCACCAAACCAGCTTTACAACAAATACTAAAGGAACTTCTCTAGGCAGGAAACACAACAGAAGGAAAAGACTTACAATAACAAACCAAAAACAATTAAGAAAATGGTAATAGGAACATACATATTGATAATTACCTTAAACATAAATGGATTAAGTGCTCCCACCAAAAGACATAGATTGGCTGAATGGATACCAAAACAAGACCTGTATATATGTTGTCTACAAAAGACCCACTTCAGACCTAGGGAGACATAGAGACTGAAAGTGAGGGGATGGAAAAAGATATTCCATGCAAATGGAAATCAAAAGAAAGCTGGAGTAGCAATTCTCATATCAGACAAAATAGACTTTAAAATAAAGAGTTTTACAAGAGACAAAGAAGGACACTACATGATGATCAAGGGATCAATCCAAGAAGAAGATATAACAATTGTAAATACTTATGCACCCAACATAGGAGCACCTCGATAAAGCAAATGCTAACAGCCATGACAGGGTAAATAGACAGTAACACAATCATAGTAGGGGACTTTAACACCCCACTTTCACCAATGGACAGATCATCCAAATGAAAATAAATGAGGAAACACAAGCTTTAAATGATACAGTAAACAAGATGGACTTAATTGATATTTATAGGACATTCCATCCAAAAAACACACAATACACTTTCTTCTCAAGTACTCATGGAACATTCTCCAGGATAGATCATATCTTGGGTCACAAGTCAAGCCTTGGTAAATTTAGGAAAACTGAAATTGTATCAAGTATCTTTTCCGACCACAATGCCGTAAGACTAGATATCAATTACAGGAAAAAAACTGTAAAAAATACAAACACATGGAGGCTAAACAATACACTACTTAATAACCAAGAGATCACTGAAGAAATCAAAGAGGAAATCAAAAAGTACCTAGAAACAAATGACAACGAAAAAGGACGACCTTAAACCTATGGGATGAAGCAAAAGCAGTCCTAAGAGGGAAGTTTATAGCAATACAATCCCACCTCAAGAAACAAGAAAAATCTCAAATAAACAACCTAACCTTACACTTAAAGCAATTAGAGAAAGAAGAACAAAAAAACCCCCAAAGTTAGCAGAAGGAAAGAAATCATAAAGATCAGATCAGAAATAAATGAAAAAGAAATGAAGGACACAGTAGCAAAGATCAATAAAACTAAAAGCTGGTTCTTTGAGAAGATAAACAAAATTGATAAACCATTAGCCAGACTCATCAAGAAAAAAAGGGAGAAGACTCAAATCAACAGAATTAGAAATGAAAAAGGAGAAGTAACAACTGACACTGCAGAAATACAAAGGATCATAAGAGATTACTACAAGCAACTATATGCCAATAAATGGACAACCTGGAAGAAATGGACTAATTCTTAGAAAAGCACAACCTTCCGAGACTGAGCCAGGAAGAAATAGAAAATATAAGCAGACGAATCACAAGCAATGAAATTGAAACTGTGATTAAAAATCTTCCAACAAACAAAAGCCCAGGACCAGATGGCTTCACAGGCGAATTCAATCAAACATTTAGAGAAGCGCTAACACCTATCCTTCTCAAACTCTTCCAAAATATAGCAGAGGGAGGAACACTCCCAAACTCATTCTACGAGACCACCATCATCTTGATACCAAAAACAAAGATGTCACAAAGAAAGAAAACTACAGGCCAATATCTCTGATGAACATAGATGCAAAAATCCTCAACAAAATACTAGCAAACAGAATCCAACAACACATTAAAAATATCATACACCATGATCAAGTGGGTTTTACTCCAGGAATACAAGAATTCTTCAGTATACGCAAATAAATCAATATAATAAAACATATTAACAAGTAGAAGGATAAAACCCATATGATCATCTCAATAGACGCAGAAAAATCTTTCGACAAAATTCAACACCCATTTATGATAAAAACTCTCTAGAAAGTAGCCGTAGAGGGAACTTACCTCAACATAATGAAGGTCATATATGACAAACCCACAACCAACATCGTTCTCAATGGTGAAAAACTGAAACCATTTCCACTAAGATCAGGAACAAGACAAGGTTGCCCACTCTCACCACTATTATTCAGCATAGTTTTGGAAGTTTTAGCCACAGCAATCAGAGAAGAAAAAGAAATAAAAGGAATCCAAATTGGAAAAGAAGTAAAACTGTCACTGTTTGCAGATGACATGATACTATACATAGAGAATCCCAAAGATGCTACCAGAGAACTACTAGAGCTAATCAATGAAATTGGTAAAGTAGCAGGATACAAAATTAATGCAAGAAATCTCTTGCATTCCTATACACTAATCATGAAAAATCTGAAAGAGAAATTAAGGAAACACTCCCATTTACCACTGCAACAGAAAGAATAAAATACCTAGGAATAAACCTACCTAACGAGACAAAAGGCCTGTATGCAGAAAACTAAGACACTGATGAAAGAAATTAAAGATGATACAAACAGATGGAGAGATATACCATGTTCTTGGATTGGAAGAATCAACATTGTGAAAATGACTATATTACCCAAAGCAATCTACAGATTCAATGCAATCGCTATCAAACTACCAATGGCATTTTTCACAGAACTAGAACAAAAAACTTCACAATTAGTATGGAAACACAAAATACCCCAAATAGCCAAAGCAATCTTGAGGGGGAGGGTAAGCTGGGACGAGGTGAGAGAGTGGCATGGACTTATATATACTACCAGATGTAAAATAGATAGCTAGTGGGAAGCAGCCACACAGCATAGGGAGATCAGCTCTGTGCTTTGTTACCACCTAGAGGGATGGGATAGGGAGGGTGGGAGGGAGATGCAAGAGGGAGGAGATATGTGGATATATGTATATGTATAGCTGATTCACTTTGTTATAAAGCAGAAGCTAACACACCAGTGTAAAGGAATTATACTCGAGTAAAGACGTTAAAAAAATAAAAAATAAAAAATAAAAAAAATTCTATAACCAAAGAAATTAGCTTAAAAAATGAAAGTAAAATAAATACATTTTAAGAAAAACTGAAATTGAGAGAATGTATTATCAGCAGAGCTGTATTACAAGTAATTGTAAAGGAAATTCTACAGGCTGAGGAAATTTAGATGGAAACTTAGATATATAGCAAGAAATGATGAGAAAAAGAAATAGAAAATATTTGGGTAAACTTAAAGGAGTATATTTTTACATCAATATGACTACCTGATGGAAATATAACATTGAACTATGAATTAATGTATACAGATGTACTATATATGAAATTGGTATCACAAAGGAAAAGATGGTAAATGAAAATCAACTGTTGCATGGCTCTACTTTTAAACAACAACTTCACTGAGATATAATTCAGATTATATTTACCCATTTCACCCATTTAAAGCATACAATTCAATGGCTTTAATTATATTCACAGTAGGTGGCAAAGACATTTTAAACAACATGCTGTTGCTTTCATTGCCATGATGTAAACAGATGCTCCACTTTACCTCTCCAAATCTTCCCCCAAACTGGCCTGGGAAACATGGATTATTTATTGGATATAATTTATGTTTAAAAATTTAATTCTACTTCAATCCAGTCTCTTAAACCTAAATTCAAAAATTTAGAAATTTAGAATTGTAAAAATGTTAACATGAAAACACAGTAAAGGATAGAATGAATAAAGTTTCTATAATAAGGACCTATACAGGAAGAATTAATATGTGTAAAAAATTCCCAACTAAATGGAATTTTTGAAATGATAATAGTTTGAATCTCATCACCAATCTGAATGACTACTACTTGCTGAGAGCATTACAAATGGGAACTAGATAGATATAGATCCTAGTTTCTATTGAAGACAATATTCTACTAGATGGTAACTTGGCAATCAAAGAAGAGATATGGGTGGTGCATTAAAGGTGCTCAAATATAATTATTGTTTATCAAATAAAATTTTATTTAGAAGGAGACAGCAATGCATAGTGCAGTGTTTCTCAAATGTCAGAAATATACGGACTTTTAGCAATGAAATCTCACAGAATCTCAATGCTCTATTAAGTATGTACAAACATAAAATCATAAATTAGGTATAATGCATTTTCTTAAGCTCCTATAACAATAAAACTAAAGCAAATTTACAAATTAAAACAATGAAAAACCAATAAGGTATAAATAAAAGTAATTGAATGGTAAGTTATTTTGTTTTACTAAAACTAAATTGCTATCATTGGATTTAATATAAGGTGATTTTTCTTCGGTCTGGTTCTACATTTAATGTGTTTCTGTAGTTTAAAATTTTAATGTTACTAATGTGGACCCTGTCTCTTTACAGAAGTAAAAATTTATGCTGTATAAAACAGCCTTAATGCTTGCTGAGTTGCATACTAAAGTGTTCTGTACTTTAATATACGTAAGTTAAACCTTAATATTTTTTCACAATTTAAAGGCTTTGTTTGACAGTATACTATGATCAGATTTATATTTAACCAACACCTGGCCATAAACAATCTCTGAGTGCCTATTTTAACAAGGTATCATTGTTAACATTGTAGAGCTATCTTTTACTTGAAGATATGTTTAAATATTCTTGTGATTTAAGTGTGCACTAAGCAATCTGATTAATGGGATTTAGAACAGGGTTTTAAACACTGTAGAATTATTTAAAGGAGCTACATACAAAGATATGGTCTGTGCGATACAATAGTGATTTCAAATTCAGTATAAAACCAACTTCTGCAATGTATGTTCTTTAGGGTTCATGGCATCTTTACATTCATGCTGTTATGAATCAATCCTCTTTGAACCAGTATGACTCCTTCATTTTTAGATTGTACCATAACATTTTTTGTTTTGCATTCACTAGCCATTATGTGAGAGAAAACACAAATATAAATAATTGCTCTGAAATCACAAGTCAGTACTTTGTTATAGGAGGTCATTAAGATTATTTACAATATCATTATATTAAATATTTATAATCAAGACAATGAAAGCACAATATAAAACTGTCAGAGAATATTCTTTTCTGTAGCACTTGCCACCTTCTAACATATTATATACATTATATCTTTGTTTATTGTCTATATCCCCCATTCCCACAAGAATGTAAACTCTTAGAGGAGCAACATTTTGTTTTCTTTCCTCCATAATGTACATCAAGTGCCTAGAATAACATCCAACACATAATTAGCACTCAGTAAATACTTGGAAGAATAAAAAACTTGTCAAAAGATGACATCTGGGACACCCCAACCTTTTAGGATTCCCAGACTGAGAAATATTGGCATGGAGGAAAAAGCATTGGCTTAGGAGCCAGATAGATCTGAGTTTGAATCTATTTCTTAGCTATTAACTCTCATTCTGCTACTTACTAGCTGCATAACTTTGGGTAAGTTACTTAAATTCAGGGGATCTGTGTTTTCTTCCCCGTGGTAAAATGTAAAGTCTATTAAGATATTAATAAATGGCTAATACATAAAGTAAATAAAATATCAGCATATATGGAGATCATCATTATTACTATTAGAGATGTCATAGAAAAAAGATTTAATCAAATAAAACTAAACTTTTCCATATTATCATGATTTTCCCTTCCTTAGTTCACCTTATTTATAAAAAGGTAAAATACGAAACTGGCTTGGAATAAATGAAAAGGTAAAACGGAACAAGATGCAAAACTTCCATTAAAACAACTGCATGAAAATACAAGATGTTTTCATAGCAATCATTTGTCAGATGTTGAAAGGGCTTGGCTATAATAGGGCTGTAAAATAAGCCAAAAACAACAAATCAACATGAAAACAGATAGATAAAACACAAAAAATAGAATAAAGATCATGTTGTGACTTCAGCTGCACATGAGTAGTTTTTGTCCCCCAGCATTCATATACACTTAATCCACCCACCTTCTTCCTACATGCAAGATCTACTTGGCTCATCAGGAACTTTAACCCTCAGGGCAACCCTGAAGGAAGAATTAACCTACTGATTGAACCCTTAGGCAGTGTGCATGGCCAGAAAGCCATGGGTATTTTGAGGAACACACTGAGGTGATCTCAGCATTTTACTGCAGTATCCCACAACCACTGAAGGAAGAGGTTAAAAGTGATGTATTATATTAAGAAAAAGCAGTGTAAATTTATTTCTTGGTTTAAGTTTTGCTGCCAAACGGAATTCTCAAAATACTTTGGACGTGCAAATGGATTTAAGATCTGTTTCAGGAAAAAATTATTTATGTATAAAGGGAGGATACATATCACTTAGTTTTAGGCAAGGGACGTATCATTAGTATTCACAGTTCAGCACACAAAAAAGCAATTTTGAATGCTAATTTCAGTCTTAACCCAAACCATGTTACAACAATGCAAAGAGAAACTGGTAGGTTAAAATGGGTTTGCACTCCAACATCCTTAATAACACTAAAAAATAGCTGAATGTGAAATACACCCCTGAGAATAACTTGGGTGTTAACAGCCAGGGTGTAGTTGAACAGGTCACTGTTGGCCCTTCCTCAAGCAGCACCTCAGAAACAGCCTTGGTCTCTGATGGCAGCTGTTCCACCACAGCTCAACAACACCCCCATACACGCCAAGAAGCCATGTGGGTCCCACCTGCCCTGTAGAGAGATTCCACCACAGGGCAGGGATGGCAGAGGCTGGGGGCAGAGTGATCTGCTGTGAAGGATAAAGTGGACTTGCACCTGAGGCTGTGTCTGAGTGGAGCTATGGGTAACTGCACAGGCAACACATCAGATTTCTATCTGTGGCCAACACAAGGTGAGAGCCCACATTGGACCTCCTTGTTTCAGCACTACCCTCCTCTGGAGCAAGGGTCTTGGTGCAGGGAGAGGGAAAAACACACACTTAAAGGGAAGAGAGCCAGCTTGGCCCAACCCGTAGGGATTCTGCTTCAGCAATTTGGGATTAGACCTCACCCTTGATGGGGCGGTGATGGCCACTGAGCAGAGGGGAAGTCCTGTCTTACACCTGGCTTCAGCTCTAGCCCTTCCATCTCTAGCTCCACCCCCGACCAAGGTGAGAGCTGTCAGCACACCCTGAGGAAAGATGTGACTTGCATCCACGTCAGATCCAGCTTTCCCACCATAGGCATTAGGCACACACAGTCTGTATAGGGATACTCTCACACAAGATCACCCCTTCAAGACCACAATAGATAGCTGTTTCGCCTAAATTCACAGAAGCAGAGAAAGTTAGGCAAAATAAAAGGGCAGAGGAACTACTTTCAATTGAAAAAGCAAGAGAAAATACCTGAATAAATAATGAAACAGAATAAACAATTTACCAGTTAAAGAATTCAAAGCATTGGTAATAAAAATGTTAACTGAATAGGGAAAAAAATTGATGTACATGGTAAACACTTAACAAGGAACAGAAAATATTAAAAAGACCTAATCAGAAATGAAGAACTCAATAGCTGAAATAAACAACACGCTAGAAGGAATGAATAGCAGACTAAGTGATAGAGAAGAATGTGTAAGTGATCTGGAAGATAGAATAATGGAAACCACCCAATCAGAACAGCAAAAAGAAACACAAACTTTAAAAAATGAAAACAATTTCAGAGATCTCTGGGATAATATTAAGCATACTAACATTTGCATTATAGGGGCCTCAGAAAGAGAAGAGAGAGAGAAGTGGAACAAAAAACGTATTTGAGAAAATTATGGCTGAAACGTTCTCAAAACTGCAGAAAGAAACAGATATCCAGATATGGAAGCACAGAAGGTCCAAAAAAGATAAACCCAAACAGATCCATACCAAGGCATATCATAATTAAAATGGCAAAGTTAAAGATAAAGAGAGAATTCTAAAGGCAGCAAGAGAAAAAGAGTCATAAACAAAGGAATCCACATAAGTCTATCAGCTGATTTCTCTGCAGAAACTTTGCAGGACAGAAAGGAGTGGCAAGATATATTCAAAGTGCTGAAAGGGAAAAACCTGCAACCTAGGATTCTCTACCCAGCAAGATTATCATTTAGAAAAGAAGAAAAGATAAACAACTTCCCTGAGAAGTAAAAACTAAGAGTTCATCAATGCTAAACCTACACTAAAAGGTATGTTAAAGGGTCTTCTCTAAGCGGAAAAGAAGTAAGAATCTATAAGGGATATTCCCACTAGGAAAGGCAAATATATAGTAAGCACTGAGATCCAACCACTTAAATAACCCAGTATGAAGATTAAAAGACAAAAAATAGTAAAAGCAAGTATAACTATGATAAATAGTTAAGGGATAGCATGAAGATGTAATATATGACACAGAAAACACAAAATGGGGGGGGTAGTAAAAAATATAGATCTTTTAGAATGTGTTTGAACTACCAGTTTAAGACAACTAGATATAGGTCAACATATATGAACCCCATGGTAACCACAAATCAAAAACCTACAACAAATACACAAAAACTAAAAAGAAAGGAACACAAACATACTACTAAAGAAAATCATCAAACCACAAGGGAATAAACAAAAAGAAGAAGAAATAAACAGAGAACTACAAAAACAACCGGAAAACAAGTAATATAATGGCAAAGTATACACCTATCAATAATGACTTTATATTTTTTCCTCAACTTTGTTTTTTTTTTTTTTAACATCTTTATCGGAGTATAATTGCTTTACAATGTTGTGTTAGTTTCTGCTGTATAAAAAAGTGAATCAGCTATATGTATACATATATCCCCATAACCCCTCCCTCTTGTGTCTCCCTCCCACCCTCCCTATCCCACCCCTCTAGGCGGTCACAAAGCACAGAGCTGATCTCCCTGTGCTACGTGGTTGCTTCCCACTAGCTATCTATTTTATATTTGGTAGTGTATATATGTCCATGCCACTCTCTCACTTTGTCCCAGCTTACCCTTCCCCCTCCCTGTGTCCTCAAGCCCATTCTCTACATCTGCGTCTTTTTTACTGTCCTGCACCTAGGTTCTTCAGAACCATTTTTTTTTTTAGATTCCATATATATGTGTTAGCATATGGTATTTGTTTTTCTCTTTCTGACTTACTTCACTCTGTATGGAAGACCCTAGGTCCATCATCCACCTCACTACAAAAAACTCAATTTAATTTCTTTTTATGGTTGAGTAATATTACATTGTATATATGTGCCACATCTTCTTTATCCATTCATCTGTTGATGGACACTTAGGTGGCTTCCACGTCCTGGCTATTGTAAATAGAGCTGCAATGAACATTGTGGTACATGACTTTTTTGAATTATGGTTTTCTCAGGGTATATGCCCAATAGTGGGATTGCTGGGTCATATGGTAGTTCTATTTGTAGTTTTCTAAGGAACCTCCATACTGTTCTCCATAGTGACTGTATCAATCTACATTCCCACCAACAGTGCAGGAGGGTTCCCTTTTCTCCACACCCTCTCCAGCATCTGCTGTTTGTAGATTTTCTGATGATGTGCATCCTAACTGGTGTGAGGTGATACCTCATTGTAGTTTTGATTTGCATTTCTCTAATAATTAGTGATGTTGAGCATCCTTTCATGTGTTTGTTGGCAATCTGTATATCTTCTTTGGAGAAATGTCTATTTAGGTCTTCTGCCCATGTTTGGATTGGGTTGTTTGTTTTTTTGATATTGAGCTGCAAGAGCTGCTTGTATAATTTTGGACATTAATCCTTTGTCAGTTGCTTCATTGGCAAATATTTTCTCCCATTCTGAGGGTTGTCTTTTCATCTTGTTTATTTTTGTTTTTATTTCCATTTCTCTAGGAGGTGGGTCAAAAAGGACCTTGCTGGGATTTATGTCATAGAGTGTTCTGCCTGTGTTTTCCTCGAAGAGTTTTATAGTGTCTGGCCTTACATTTAGGTCTTAAATCCATTTTGAGTTTATTTTTGTGTATGGTGTTAGGGAGTGTTCTAATTGCATTCTTTTACATGAAGCTGTGCAGTTTTCCCAGCACCACTTATTGAAGAGGCTGTCTTTTCTCCATTGTATATTCTTGCCTCCTTTATCAAAAATAAGGTGACCATATGTGCATGGGTTTACCTCTGGGCTTTCTATCCTGTTCCATTGATCTATATTTCTGTTTTTGTGCCAGTACTATACGGTCTTGATTACTGTAGCTTTGTAGTATACTCTGAAGTCAGGGAGTCTGATTCCTCCAGTTCCATTTTTCTTACTCAAGATTGCTTTGGCTATTCGGGGTCTTTTGTGTTTCCATACAAATTGTGAAGTTTTTTGTTCTAGTTCTCTGAAATATGCCATTGGTAGTTTGACAGGGATTGCATTGAATCTGTGGATTGCTTTGGGTAATATAGTCATTTTCACAATGTTGATTCTTCCAATCCAAGAACATGGTATATCTCTCCATCTGTTTGTATCATCTTTAATTTCTTTCATCAGTGTCTTATAGTTTTCTGCATACAGGACTTTTGTCTCATTAGGTAGGTTTATTCCTAGGTATTTTATTCTTTTGTTGCAGTGGTAAATGGGAGTGTTTCCTTAATTTCTCTTTCAGATTTTTCATCATTAGTGTATAGGAATGCAAGAGATTACTTGCATTAATTTTGTATCCTGCTACTTTACCAAATTCATTGATTAGCTCTAGTATTTTTCTGGTAGCGTCTTTAGGATTCTCTATGTATAGTATCATGTCATCTGCAAACAGTGACAGTTTTACTTCTCCTTTTCCGATTTGGATCTCTTTTATTTCTTTTTGTTCTCTGATTGCTATGGCCAAAACTTCCAAAACTATGTTGAATAATAGTGGTGAGAGTGGGCAACCTTGTCTTGTTCCTGATCTTAGTGGAAATGGTTTCAGTTTTTCACCATTGAGAACGATGTTTCCTGTGGGTTTGTCATGTATGGCCTTTATTATGTGGAGGTGAGTTCCCTCTATGCCTTTTCTGGAGGGTTTTTATCATAAGTGGGTGTTGAATTTTGTCAAAAGCTTTTTCTGCATCTATTGAGATGATCATATGGTTTTTATCCTTCAATTTGTTAATATGGTGTATCACATTGATTGATTTGCATATACTGAAGAATCCTTGCATTCGTGGGAGAAACCCCACTTGATCATGGTGTATGATATTTTTAATGTGTTGTTGGATTCTGTTTGCTAGTATTTTGTTGAGGATTTTTGCATCTATGTTCATCAGAGATATTGGCCTGTAGTTTTCTTTTTTTTGTGACATCTTTGTCTGGTTTTGGTATCAGGGTGATGGTGGCCTTGTAGAATGAGTTTGGGAGTGTTCCTCTCTCTGCTATATTTTGAAGAGTTTGAGAAGGATAGGTGTTAGCTCTTCTCTAAATGTTTGATAGAATTCGCCTGTGAAGCCATCTGGTCCTGGGCTTTTGTTTGCTGGAAGATTTTTAATCACAGTTTCATTTTCAGTGCTTGTGATTGGTCTGTTCATATTTTCTATTTCTTCCTAGTTCAGTCTTGGAAGCTTGTGCTTTTCTAAGAATTTGTCCATTTTCTTCCAGGTTTGCCATTTTATTGGCATATAGTTGCTTGTAGTAATCTCTCATGATCCTTTGTATTTCTGCAGTGTCATTTGTTACTTCTCCTTATTCATTTCTAATCCTGTTGATTTGAGTTTTTTCTTTTTCTTCATGAGTCTGGCTAATGGTTTATCAATTTTGTTTATCTTCTCAAAGAACCAGCTTTTAGTTTTATTGATCTTTGCTATTGTGTCCTTCATTGCTTTTTCAAGTATTTCTGATCTCATTTTTATGAGCAATCAGACAAGAAAAAGAAATGAAAGACATCTAAATTGAGGGGAAAAAGTAAAACTCTCACTATTTGCAGATAACATGATACTTTATACAGAAAACCCTAAATTCTCTACCCCAAAACTATTAGAACTAATAAATGAATTCAGCAAAGTTGCAGGATATAAGATTAATATACAAAAATCTGTTGCTTTTCTATATACGAATAATGAACTATCAGAAAGAGAAAGTTAAAAAAAAGTCCCATTTAAAATCATATCAAAAAGAATAAAATGCCTAGGAAGAATCTTTTTTAAAAAAATTAATTAATTTATTTTTGGCTGCATTGGGTCTTCATTGCTGCGCATGGGCTTTCTCTAGTTGCGATTCGCAGGGGCTACTCTTTGTTGCGGTGCGCGGGCTTCTCATTGTGGTGGCTTCTCTTTTGAGGAGCATGGGCTCTAGGCACGCAGGCTTCAGTAGTTGTGGCACGCAGGCTCAATAGTTGTGGCTCTTGGGCGCTAGAGCACAGGCTCAGTAGTTGTGGCACACAGGCTTAGTTGTTCCGCGGCATGTGGGATCTTCCCAGACCAGGGCTGAAACCCATGTACCCTGCATTGGCAGGTGGATTCTTAACCACTGTGCCACCAGGGAAGTCCCACCTAGCAAGAAACTTAATCAAGGAGGTGAAAGACCTTTATGCTGAAAACTATAGAACACTGATGAAGGAAATTGAAAATGATACAAAGAAATGGAAAGATATTCCATGCTCTTGGATTGGAAGAATTGATATTTTTAAAATAGCCATACTAACCAAAGCAACAGGCTTAATGCAATCCTTATCAAAACACCCATGACATATTTCACAGAACTAGAAAAAATAACACCAAAATTCATGTGGAACCAAGGAAAAGACCCTGAATTGCCAAAGCAATCATGAAATAAAAGAACAAAGCTGGAGGTATCATGCTCCCTGTCTTCAAACTACTTTACAAAGCTACAGTAATCAAAAACAGCAAAGTACTGGCACAAAAACAGACACAAAGATCAATGGAACAGAACAGAAGGCCCATAAATAAGCTCACACACTTATGGTCAATTAATCTATGATAAACAGGCAAGACTATAAAAATGGAGAAAAGATAGTCTCTTCAATAAGCGGTGCTGGGAAAACTGGAAAGCTATACGTAAAACAATGCAATTAGAACATTTCCTCACACCCTATAAAAGAAAACTCAAATGGATTAAAGGCCTTAATGTAAGACCTGTAACCATGAAACTCCTAGAAGAGAACAAAGGCAGAATATTCCTTGACATAAATGACATAAATCGTAGCAATATTTTTTGGGATCTGTCTGTAAAAGCAAACGAAATAAAAGGAAAAATAAACAAATGGGACCTAATTAAACTTAAAAGCTTTTGCACAGCAAAGGAAACCACAGACAAAATGAAAAGACAACCTACGGACTGGGAGAAAATATTTTCAAATGATGCAGCTGACAAGGGCTTAATTTCCAAAATATACAAACAGCTCATACAACTCAATAACAAAAAAAAGAGAAATAACCCAATCAAAAAATATGCAGAAGATCTAAAGAGACATTTCTCCAGAGAAGACATACAGATGGCCAACAAGCACGTGAAAAGATGCTCAACATCACTAATTATTAGAGAAATGTAAATCACATCACTAATTATTAGAGAAATGCAAATCAAAACCACAATGAGGTATCACCTCACATATATCAGAATGGCTATCATCAAAAAGTCTACAAATAACAAACGTTAGTGAGGATGTGGAGAAAAGGGAACCCTTGTGCATTTAGGTGGGAGTGTAAATCAGTGCAGCCACTATGGAAAACAGTATTGAGGTTCCTCAAAAAACTAAAAGTAGAACTACCATATGACCCAGCAATTCCACTCCTGAGTATATATCCAGAAAATATGAAAACACTGATTCAAAAAGATACATGCACCCAATGTTCATAGAAGCACTATTTACAGTAGTAAAGATATGGAAGCAACTCATGCATCCATCAACAGAAGAATGGATAAAGAAGATGTGGTATATATACACAATGGAATATTACTCGGCCATAAAAAAGAATGAAATTCTGCCATTTGTAGCAATGTGAATAGACCTAGAGAATATTCTGCTTAGTGAAATAAATCAGAGAAAGAAAAATACTGTATGATATCACTTATATGTGGAACTAAAAAATAATACAAATGATGGTATACAGCAAAACAGGAACAGACTTGCTGATATAGAAAACAAATTAGTGGTTACCAGTGGGGAGAGGGAAGCAGGGAGGGGCACGCTAAGGGTACGGGATTAAGAGAAACAAACTACTATATATAAAATCCTTAGGGACTTCCCTGGTGGCGCAGTGGTTAAGAATCCACCTGCCAATGCAGGGGACATGGGTTCGAGCCGTGGTTCGGGAAGATCCCACATGCCACGGAACAACTAAGCCAGTGTGACACAACTACTGAGCCTGCGCTCTAGAGCCCGTAAGCCACAACTACGGAAGCCTGCATGCCTAGAGCCCGTGCTCTGCAACAAGAGAAGTCACACTATGAGAAGCCCGCGCACCACAATGAAGAGTAGCCCCTGTTCGCCGCAACTAGAGAAAGCCTGCACACATCAATGGAGAACCAATGCAGCCAAAAAAATATATAAATAAATAAAAATAAAATAAAATACATAAGCAACAAGAATATATTCTATAACATAGGGAATTATAGCCATTATCTTATAATAACCTTTAATGGAGTATAAACTATAAAAATACTGAATCTCTATGCTGTACACTTGTAACTAATATAATATTGTAAATCAACTATACTTCAATTAAAAAAGAGAAATAGGACTTCCCCCGTGGCACAGTGGTTAAGAATCCGCCTGCCAATGCAGGGGACATGGGTTCGAGCCCTGGTCTGGGAAGATCCCACATGCCATGGAGCAACAAAGCCTGTGTGCCACAACTACTGAGCCTGCACTCTAGAGCCCATTAGCCACAACTACTGAGCCCACGTGCCACAACTACTGAAGCCTGCACACCTAGAGCCCATGCTCCGCATGGCTTTGAACTACTACGGAAGCCTGCGCACCTAGAGCCCATGCTTCGCAGCAAGATAGGCTACCGCAGTGAGAAGCCCACGCACCACAACAAAGAGTAGCCTCCTCTCACCGCAACTAGAGAAGAAGCCCATGCACAGCAAGGAAGACCCAATGCAGCCAAAAAAAAAAAAAAATTAATTAATAAAAATAAAGAAATAAAGAAATAATAAAAAACATTTTATGTATTCCTAGTGCTGAATTCTATGTAGTTGTTAAAAATGAAACAGATATGTAGACATAAACAAGAAAATAATCCAATGATTTGATATTGCATAAAAAATGCAAGATGCTGAAAAATAAGTAGGATCCCATTTTTGTTCAACATTTTGCTTATGTAGTTGTACATACATAGAAAACTTGAATATTCAGAAAGCTGTCAACAATGGTTACCTCTCAGAGAGTGGCAATGAGGATAGTAGGGATGGGGTATACTTTATCTTTTCACATATGTATAAGCCTCATTGTCTTACAACAATAATTTGTTAATTTCTAAGTAAATAATAAACATTCAGTTTTGGAAAAAGGCAATGCGAACAATGTAAATACATAGACTTGGTGGCTATAGAAATGCTACTTTATACGTCAGTTTAAACATTTTGAATATTTTTTATGTTTATAAGTTTGTGACTTCTGGGTTCACAGTGGAAAAACAGTATGAGATGCCTTTTCCAAATTGAAATGACTAAAAGGAATACTCTAAAACAAAGGAAACTAACGATGAGATAAACATTGATACTACATCTCAACGCTTCTCTGTTTATATGTCTTTTGCTCTATGTTATGGGAGGTTTCCTTTCACATTACTAATTCAGTCAGTGTCATGTCATTTAATCAATTCTATCGAATTTTCTGTTTTGAGTGTCATGCTTTTTAACCTTTAAGAATTCTTTCCTGTATACAGCAGAAACTAACACACCATTGTAAAGCAATTATACTCCAATAAAGATGTTAAAAAAAAAAAAAAGAATTCTTTCCTGCTCTGATTTCTCCTTTGCATGAAAGCTTCTCTCAGTGAATTTAAAAAGTCAAACTACAGTTTGTTTTTTTAAAAATTTTTATTGGGGTATAGTTGCTAACACAATATTGTGTTAGTTTCTACTGTACAGCAAAGTGAATCAGCTGTACGTATACATATATCCCCTCTTTTTTGTATTTCCTTCCCATTTAGGCCACCACAGAGCACTGAGTAGAGTTCCCTGTGCTATACAGTAGGTTCTCATTAGTTATCTATTTTATACACGGTATCAGTAGTGTATATATGTCAATCCCAATCTCCCAATTCATCCCATCCACTCCCCCTTCCCCCTTGGTATCCATATGTTTGTTTGTTCTCTATATCTGTGTCTCTATTTCTGCTTTGTAAATAAGATTGTCTATACCAATTTTTTCAGACTCTACACATATGTGTTAATATATGATATTTGTTTTTCTCTTTCTGACTTACTTCACTCTGTATGACAGTCTCTAGGTCCATCCACATCTCTACAAATGACCCAATTTCATTCCTTTTTATGGCTGAGTAATAGTGCATTGTATATATGTACCACATCTTCTTTATCTGTTCCTCTGCTGATGGACATTTAGGTCGCTTCAAACTACAGTTTTAAAAGTTTGTGTTTCTTGCATCATTTATTTCCTCTGGGGTCAATAATTCTTTTTTCTTGTTTTATTCTTTCATATTCATTTTGCTGATTTTCCTCATATTATGGTGATCTTTGAGTATTACAGTTTATAAATGAAGAACAAAGTTGTCTGTGATGAGTGGTCATCATGAATTTCTTGTACCTCTGTGTCATATGTTTATCCAGCAGGATCTCCCCACCAATGAACTGGCTGACTACTACCTCTGATTAGTGGAAAAGGCATGCCATAAGGGCTTATGGTCCATGAACAGGCAGCAATAGATAAAGAAAGGAATATTTTCACAGTGTTGAAGGGCACTTGTGTATGTGAGAAGACCTTAGTATATTTTATAGAGAATCTCCTACTAGATATGAAAGGTAGTTATGGTTTTAGTGTAGGGACAAATCCCTTATTGAAGTGTCTGTATAGGAAGAAGAGGTTGCCTTAAGTTATCATGTCTCCTTAGTCTTCACCAATCTGTGACAGTTTCTCAATCTTTCCTTGTTTTCCCATGATCTTGATACTTCAGAATACTGATTAGTTATCTTATAGAACATCTCTCAATTTGACATTGTCTGAAGTTTTCTCATGATTAGACTGAGATCATACATTTTTGCCAAGGTGATGCTAAACTCAAGAGCATACAGTGAGAGTGCATCATATCAGCAGGTACCCAAAGTCAAAATGTCCCAATACTTTTTAAAAACGATTATTTATTTATTTAATTTTGGCTGCATCAGGTCTCAGTTGCAGCATGTGGGATCTGCGTTGAGGCATGTGGGATCTTTCGTTGCAGCACGCAGGCTTCTCTCTAGTTGTGGCGTGTGGGTTTTCTCTTCTCTAGTTGTGGCATGCAGGCTCCAGGGTGCGTGGGCTCTGTAGTTGTGGCACGCGGGTTCCAGAGTGCGTGGGGTCTGTAGTTTGTGGCACACAGGCTCTCTAGTTGAGGCACGCAAACTCAGTAGTTGTGGTGCATGGGCTTAGTTGCTCTGCAGCTTGTGGGATCTTAGTTCCCTGACCAGGGATTGAACCTGCATTCCCTGCATTGGAAGGCGGATTCTTTACCACTGGGCCACCAGGGAAGTTCCCCAATACTTTTAATAACTTTGAAAACTTATTAAGATGGTGTCTGCCAGGATTCCCCATAGTAAAGTTATGATTTTTAGCTTTGTAATTAATTCATATCTTAAAGGGAATATACTTTGAGATGGGATAAAATAAGCAAGGAAAGGATAAACAGTCTCTTTCTTGGCATACTTTGATCCAGCAATTTTAGCATCCATGGATGATTACTGCCTGCAGTAATTATTTCTGTAGTATTTGCTATGGTGATTTTCTGTTTCCATTATTCTTTCTACATTACTTATTGAGATTTTACTAAAACAAAGAGCTATCCTTTTATCCCAATTTATTTAACTTTTTAAATATCAGTGTAGTATCATGGATATTTATTTAATGCTATGGGTTATAACTCATTACTTGTATTATATATACTAGCCACATGGGGTTTTTAAAATTACTTTTTATGGTTGATTTTGAATATGATTATGTATTGCTGAGAAAACAATCTGAATGACATCACATTTTTGACATCTATTGAGATTTTCTTTGTGACAAAGCATGTGGGTTTTTGTAAATATTCTTTGCATGCATGACATAATGAACATTCTTTTTTGTTTCTGAAGTTTTTTCATTGTGAACTATAAAACATGTAAAAGTGCACCAAATATAATTATATGCTTAGTGAGTTATTATAAAGCAGACCCCTGTGTTACCACTATCCAGGTGAAAAAATAAAATCTTGCTAGTGACAGAAAAATATCCTAAGTGCTATGTTCCAATCATGTCTTCCCTGCTCACATGCTCACCCCCACCTGAAGAAAACCAATGCCTTGATTTTTAGGTTCTCCAGTTACCTGCTTTTCCTAATAAAAATACCATCTAAGTATGCATTACTAAAAACTATACTTTAGTGAAACAATATATATTATGGAAACACGATTAGTCAATTAACATCACACAAAGTAAACTTCAAAACAAGGAGTATTGCCAGAGACAAAGAAAAATATTTTTATAATGATAAAACATTCAATTCACTAGGAATGCATTGCAGTACTAAAAGTGTATGCATCAAAAAAATAAAACTTCAAAGTACATGAAACAAAAATGACAGAAATAAAGAAATAAAAGTACCTACTCAAAACTGAAGATTTTAACACTCCTTCCTCAGTAATTGATGGAACAAGATGACTGAAAATCAGAAAAGATATAGATGAGAACAGCTACCAACTGGACCTACTAGAATGATGCATCTAACAATGGCAGAATATAATTTTTTTCCAGATACATATGGAACATGTGTTATCTCATTGGGTTTTAATTTCCATTTTCATAACTAATGAGCATAAACACACTTTCATATCTTTACTGGATACTTGGCTATTGTTGTAGATGCTTTTGGGGCTCTGCCCAATAAAGGCTCTGACTTTAGGGAACCCTACCTAGGACAGTTGCTACCAGGACTGATAATTAGAAGCATGGTCTAGGAAAGGTCCTAGAATCTGGCAGGTTGCAGTAGTGCAAATATTAAGACTTTCACTTGTGGTAAATGGGGTGTGATACAGGTGGAAGGAAATGTACCAGCCTGTGTAATTTCTCTGGCATTTCAGATCAATGATGGAGAAAGTTAAGTATTAGGACTGTGGAACTGGGTGATTATTGCTGAGCACCACTGATTTATTGAAAAAGAGAATGACAGACTTAGGTCAACTGAGCACAAATTGAAAGGAGAAATAAAAATCAGAGGGCAAGCATGATTTATGATTAGGAACGTGACTTAATTATGAGTGGCAGAGCCAAAGAGAAGGTTGATTTCTCATCCCAGACAAATTTTCTATGCCAAAGTCAGGACCCTGATAGAGAAGTGGAACCCTGAGCCTTGGGCTGGGGATATTAGGATTGATGCAGTTAAGAATTTGGAACACTCAGATTACCCTAAATCCTTTGGGCCTGTGGAAGGGACCCACTTCTACCTGTTAGGGGATGAGACTCCACCTTCCTTGATGACCACGCAGAGGGTTCAAATGAGGCAAGTGGCTTATAATGGTTTCCTTTCTCAGAACTTGACTTCACTTCACCTCCTGGGCACCAGAGTGATAGTAGTGTTAATTCTCAGCATGGCCCCACTGTGGGAATCTTGAGCCTGCAAAGGGAGAAGAGAGATTGAATGCCAACAGAGACTGTAGCACCTGGCTAATAAGTACTGTAGGAACTTATAGACTATTCCAGGGAGTAGATTCTGAGGCCACTGGACCAGGGAAGTGGAATACAAAGCTGTTTTTAATGGGGTAACTTTTCTATGACTCAGACTTAATGCTTTGATAAGGGCCCTAACATTCAGTTTTTAATACACTGATGGGGTAGTTCTTGGAAACCTGAAGAGTGGTAGCCCACATTAAACAAAGTAGAGATATGACAAGTGGTTATATAAATTATTCAGGAAGTAATAAAAACCTCAGAGAAGTGGGTATCTTGGAGTGGACATGTTATATAAGACCAGACCCCTGCTTACTATGTACCCTGGAAGGATCTGGAAGATGACTCACTTAACCAGCATCATTGAGTAACTTAGTAGCGACTGTCCTCTGTAGGTGGGGACTTTGAAGGTGATGTGTTGCAGAAATGAAATCTCTTCTATAAATGTGAATAATATGTTCCAGAAATAGCAGAGATTATCTGGCAACAATAATTCAATTTTCTCTCTTCTGTTATCATATTAAATATATCTTTAGCATGTCATTTTATTTTTTAGGGTTTATAGTATACAACTTTAACTTATCATAGCCTACCTTCATGTAATGTTATGCCACTTCACGTATAAGAACCTTTTATCATAATTCTTTCATTTCTCCATTTTCTTCGGTAGCTTTTGTGCTACTGTGTTGTGGATTTTACTGTTACGTGTTATAAAAACAGTATCTTGTTACTACTTTTGCCTTAAATATCAATTGCTTTTAAATACATTTAAGTTTAAAAAAATTTACCAACATGATTACCATTTCGAAGGATCTTCTTCATGTGGTATAATTTTCCATTTGTCTGAAAAATTTCCTTTAATTTTTTTTTCCTGTAGTGCATGCCTGCTAATGAGGCATTATTTCAGCTTTTGAATATCTGAAAAAGTTTGTATTTCACTTTTGCTTTTGGAAGATATTTATGTTGTTTATAGAATTTCAGTGTAACTTTTTTTTTCTTTTAATACTTTAAAGATATTACTCCACTGTCTTCTGGCTTGCATTAATTTCAACAAGAAATCTGCTGTCATTTTAATCTTTGTTCCTCTGTACATAATGTATCTTCTTTTCTCTAGCTACTCTTAAAATGTTCTACTTTTTACTGATTTTAAGCAATTTGATTATGATCTGCCTTAGTGTAGTTTTCTTCATGTTTCTTGTGCTTGGAGTTCATTGAGATAGTTGGAGCCATTGGCTTATAATTTTCACCAAATTTAGAAAATTTTCAGCTACTTCTTTGAATATAGTTTTTGTCCCCCTTCTATCTGTCCTTCAAGGGCTTCAGTTACACATATATCAGGCCACATGAAGTTGTCCCACAACTCGCTGTTGCTCTGTCCATTATTTTTGTGTTACTTTTCTTTCTGTGTGTCATTTTGGATAGTTTCTATTTATATGTCTTGAAGTTGACTAATCCTTTCTTCTGAAATATTTAATCTGTCAATCCCTTCCTGACACGGTATTCTTCATCTCAGACATGGTAGTTTTAGTCTCTACAAGTTCAATTAGAGTATTTTTTATTTTGTCTTTCATATCCACATTTAATATGTTCCTGATTTCTTCTAAGTTCTTGAATATATGGAATTCAGTTGTGGTGGCTGTTTTGTTTGTTTGTTTGCTTGTTTGTTTTTTTAAGTTTTGGCTGCATTGGGTCTTCGTTGCTGTGCATGGGCTTTCTCTAGTTGTGCTGAGTGGGGGCTACTCCTCGCTGCGGTACACGGGCCTCCCAATGTGGTGGCCTCTCCTGTTGCAGGGCATGGGCTCTAGGCGCACGGGCTGCAGTAGTTGTAGCCCGTGGGCTCAGTAGTTGTGGCTCGTGGGCTCCAGAGCGCAGGTTCAGCAGCCGTGGTGCTTGGGCCTAGCTACTCCGTGGCATGTGGGATCCTCCCAGACCAGGGCTCGAACCCGTGTCCCCTACACTGGCAGGTGGACTCCTAACCACTGCGCCACGAGGGAAGCCCGTGGTGGCTGTTTTAATGCCTTCATCTACTAATTCTATCTTCTGTGTCATTTTTTGTTTGACTTAGATTAATTTATCTCATTATGGGTTGCAAATATTTGTCCATAGCTTATTTTTTCACTTATTTGACATTGTCATTCCAATAGCAAAAGTTTTCAATTTTTCTAAAGTCCAACTTATCTTTTTCATTTATGGTCCAGGTTTCTTTCCCTGCTATAAAATCTTCCCCCTCTATAAAATCTTTTGCCTAGCCCAATGTTACAAATATTTATTTTATACTTTCTTCAAAAACTTTTACAGTATTAGATTTTTATTTTGTTTCAATACCCATTTAAAATTAACGTTTATATTATATAAAGCATGGGTAAAGGTATTTATTTATTTGGTTCCAGCATCATGTATTGAGAAGGCTATTGTCTCTCCACTGGATTATCTTTGACCCTTTTTCAAAAAGTTGTGTCTATTTCTGGGCTTTCTCTTCTCCTCAACTAATCTTTATGTCCATCCTTACCTCATTATCACACTGTTTTGATTACTGTGGCTCATTTTTTTCTACATCCATTAAATTGATGATTTAACAAATCTGGTGATATGGTAAGTCAAACTGATTTTAGAATGTTGACCCAACCTTTCATTTTTGGAATAAACCTGACTTGGTCATGCATTCTTTTTTCATATTATTCACCTCAATTTGCTAACATTTTGTTAAAGATTTTTGTGCTTATGCTTATGAGAGTTATTGGTCTGTAGTTCTCTGCTCTTACATTGTATTTGTCTGGTCTTGGCATCAGAGTAATGTTGACTTCATAAAATCAGTTGGAAAGGGTTCCTTCCTTTTCTATTTCCTAAAAGAGGTTGTTTAGGACTGACATTATTTCTTCCTTAAATGTTGGAAGAACTTGCCAGTCAAACCATCTGGGCTGTGTTTTCTTTATAGGAAGGTATTTTTAGCTGCAAATTCAATATCTTTAATAGACCTAAAACTATTCAGGTTATTTCTTCTTGAATTCTGGTAGTCTGTCTTTCAAGGAATTTTTCTATTTCAATTAAGTTATCAAATTTATTTACAAAGTTTTAATTTATTTATCCCTTATTATCCATTTACTATCTGTCAGATCTGTAGTGATGTCCCCTCTTCTATTCTAGGTCTTGATAATCTGTGTCTTCACACTTTTTTTCTTACTCAGTCTGGCTATATGTTAATCAATTTTTGTATTCTTCATGAAGAATCAGCTTTTGGGTATGTTGATTTTCCCTATTTTTCTCAGTTTCATTGGTTTATGTTCTTATCTTTATTATTTCCTTCCTTCCTCTTGTTTTGGGCCTAATTTGTTTCCTTAAGACACTTAGATTATCAGTTCAAAACTTTTTTGGTTTCTAAAATAAGGCATTAAAGCTGATTTCTCTGTAAGCACTTCTTTAGCTGCAGCTTACAAATTCTGTAATGTGCTTTCATTGTCATTCAGTTCCAAATTTTCTTAATTTCCTTGTGACTGCCTCTGTGACTCATGTGTTTAATTTCCCAAAATTTGGGTTTTTCCAGACATCTTTCTGCTATTGATTTTTAGTTTAGTTTGTTTGTGGTCAGAAAATATATTTTGCTTGACTTCAATAATTTTAATTTTTTCTAAACGAACCAGAAAGTGGTCTATGTTTGCCAATGTTCCAAGTAAACTTGAAAAAAAATTGTATTTTGCTCTTATTAGGTGGAGTGTTCTTATTTTCTTAAATGGCTACTAACTTTTTGAAAATAAAACTTCACAAAAAGAAGAAATATGTCACATAAGGTTGGATTCAGAAATCTCATGGTTCAACGCATAAGTTGATTTTGAAAAATCTAAAAATTATTTTATAAAAAGTATTATAATGGTAAGTAGTTCTCAGTATGAACTTAATGATGTATATGTACATACAATTAATAATGACATAAGAGACCAAGCATCAGAAAAGATACACAAATAATGAATAAGTTACCTCTTACTCACATGCTTACCTCCTGATCTGTTCCTAGTATGATCCAATGACCCATAATCTATACTCTAACCACACTGGTTTTATTTTAGTTCTTCCAAGCAACCATGATCTTTTCTTGTCTCAGGATTTAGTGAACATATTCTTTGCATGGAGAATACTTTCTCCCTTTTTTCGTCTAACTTCTCTTCAACTTTCAGAAGTGATCTTGAATTCACTTTCCTCAGGAAGCCTTTCCTGACATGCTCCCCAAAGTTTAGATCCTCCTGGTATACATTCTCATGGCAACCGGTACCTCTCTTTCACACACCTTGCTATGACTGAAACGAAAAATATAAGGCCAGATTAGTCAGGTTATCAAAGATGTTATAACTTCTCAAAAGGTACAGAATCATCTTCTCAAAAAAGTTACCAAAATGAGACATGGAGTGACCAACTAAGCTGACTTAACTAAAATGTAGTCTTTATTGAATAGAATTTCTATTTTGAAGACTTCTATGAAAGCAGAATTATGCCATCAGAAGAATAATGAATGTATCAGTCTTCCATATTACATATCTAATACGTCCAAGAGACTATAACTTATAAAATGTGTACACAGCAGGGCACACACAAAACCAACCAAAATGAAATATCCCATTTCTCTGCCTACACAGATCCAGACAAATGGATAAAGTGTCTGTTTCTCTAAGACATTCCTTGCTGTAGAAAGGAAAATCCATATACAAATGGCACGTTTGGCTCAAATAACTTTTCTTTTCCAAATTGAATCTAAAAATTAATGTTTTAGAGTCTAATACTTTTTTGTAAACTTTTAGGCAAAGAATTTGGGTGAAGGGAGTGAAAGGAAAATCTTCATCTTTCATAAACATTTGGAACCTTAATTTCTTTTAAATAGCATTTAATATTACTAGGGAACACTTGTAGGAAAATATATAGAGCTTTCCTGGCAATGGAGTTGGAAGAGCTGCCTTCCCCATGTCTCTCAGGCTCACTTGGTAAATTGTGTGCAACACTTCTAGACAGACACTGGCACTCATAAATTATACAGCTCATCTGCATCTTCCAGTCATGAGACATTATGCAAAGTGACATGATTTGCATAATGGATTCCTTTTGTCGCTTCACTTGCCGCATGCTTTTAAAAAACAAAATGAAATAAAATGAAAGCATGAAAAGGTGAAAGCATCAAGTTTCCAGCCTTGCATGTCTCCTTCCCAACTACAGTATCAATTGCTTTCATTTTCTACAGGGGGTTGGGGTGAAGGAGACAGAAAACAAAAATCTACACTTAGAAACAGAAAAGCAAACAGCTTTCATATGAATTTCGTTTTTAATTACAATGTACCTACTTTCTTAGTGAAATTCTTCATCATAAATAACGAATCTGAGTCATGAGGAACAGCAAGAAAACAAAACACTGATAGAGAGAAAGGAACTTTATGGAACTTTCTCCTTAAAAAAAAAAAATCTTCACCTTTGTCTGTGATATTTAGGGAAGAGGTAGCCTTCCTCCTTATGACTTAAAAAAAAAAAAAGCACCAGGTATTTGCTTATTATTGGAAAAAAGCATATTATGGATGAAATAAATGGTCTGGGGGAGGGTCTATTCCCCCCATAAGAACTTCTGAAGGGTTTTCCTGTTTTGAAAGACGAATGAAGAAGAAGATAGAGTTGTGCTTTGATTATTTAAGAAAATATAGAATGGATATATACTGTAAGGATGAGGCAGCACCACGTCGACTTCTATCGGCTCTACTCCAATAAGCAGGCAACGTTCCTCAGCAGTTGCTAGTTTTGCTGCGGGCTTTCCCGGCCCCCCTGCACCAGTGCGAAAAGCAGAGTGTGCCAAGCGGCTGGCGTCTGTACCCTGTGGGAAAAGTTAACTGTAATTCTTCGGCTTTTAAAATCAATTAACCCGTGTGTTAATTAACGTCAAGTCGACGGGAGGAGGAGGAGGAGAAGGGGAGGGAGGGAGGAAAGAAAAAAGCTGCAAGGGCGGATGGCAGAAGAGTTGGCACAGTGCCATCCATTCAGGGGCAACGCCACAGTTTCGTGTGATAGGAGCAGCGGGTATATGTTACGGGGGCCCTGTACGCGGGCCAGACAGTGCGGTAAAGCCAAGGGAGATTATCCAGACCCCCAGGAGCGAACAGCAAGCAGCAACCGAAGGCGCAAGTGCCAGGATTACAGCCTAGGCTGGCTCCAACTATGAGCCCTTCCTCGGATCCAGGGACTCGGCTACTTGGGGTTTGGGGGTCTTCCACACCAAAGAGGCACAAAGCTGACTTTAATCACTTTTTTCCTTTAAACTTGATTCTGCCGCATTGGAGCCAGCACAGCGAATGCTTTCACACCCAGCAAGACAAAGGCCGTCATCTCCGCCATGACACTGTTCCGTTCCAAGCAGAGGCCGGGATCCTGGACTCGTTGAAAAATCAGAAAGAAACAAGGAAAACATACAACAAATACAGCAACAAACAAAAAAATTAACAACCACAAAAATTGTGTGCCCATTTGCCCATGCCAGGGGTGATCTGGGCATCTGTTGCAGCAGAAGGCACTTCTGTTGGGCTTTTTTTTTTTTTTTTTTTTTTGGGTGGGGGCAAGCTGTTGGCTTGTTTGCTATTCAACTTCGTTTATAATTAACTTAAAAAAAAACACCATTCAGCCTAGTCAACAACAAACAAAGAGAAAAAGCAGACATCGGAAGAGAAATGCCATAGGAAGCGGCATGAATGCATGCCACAGCCGGTGCCACTTGCCATTCGGAAAACCTCAGGGAAAGATGCCAATTCTACAGCTTGGAAGAAGGCAGAAAAGGGAGCAGAGAGGTCTACAAACAGAAATCATAAGGAAAGAATACCGCTTCTACAATCCTGGATTGCAATTGCACGCAGCTTCTGCTGGGAGGAGAGAGGGAATATTCAAATGGAGATATAGATGGGTATAAATTAAAGGATAGGCACTTACCGATTGCATATAGACACGTGTGTAAGGTTGTATGTGTATATAAATACACATTTTCAGGCAATTTAAACGTTTAGATATGTATATATTTTTGTGTTGTAGGTATGGGTATGTATATTGGTGTATATGTTTATGCATATACACACATATGTGGGATGTATGCATGTGTGAGAAAAAGGAGAGGAAGGCAGAGAAAGAGAGAAGGAAATGTGTGTATGTGCATGTATGTGTGTGCATACATCCCACTTTTTGACCCAGGTATACACAGAAAGCAAAATAAAAATCATACTCCAGCAGCAGGCAGGCAGTCAGAGATTTATCTACATTCACTGCTATCACCAGGGAGATGAATGGGGCCGATCTGAAGCCCTTTTACAAGATCCACTATGGGAGTGAAGGAGGAGGAGGGATGCCACACAGACATGCACAAACTTGAAGGCAGAGGGATTTGGAAGGTGCTACTTAGGAAACCCTGGTGGCATAACGCAGGGGAGAAGAAGGGGAAAGAGGCTTGTCTCTCTCTATGTTTTAGGTGGTTGTTTTTAAAAAAAATCTGAAAAAGGGTTTCTGGAAACGACTGGTACTTACGTTGTCTGCGTTGCTGTGGATCCTGAAAGGTGTTCTGTTGGCACCGGGCGCTGAGCCAGGGGCAGGTGCTGGAAACAAAAGGGAGAGACAAAACAATAAATAAATAAAGTCATTCAATGGGAATATTAATTGCTGCTCTTGTGGATTTTACAAAACACACTAACTGTTTTTTCTTTCTTTCTTTTTTTAAAAAAATGTGGATTGGCGCGTGTCCCTTTCGCATGGAATATACAAGTAGTATGGGATTTACAGCCCAGAATGGGACTCAGGATTAACCGTGCTGGCATTTTTTGGGCATATTCTTCCTTTTAATGAATGAGCTTTCGCTGTTAATGAGGAATAATCGTTTGGCTAATGAGCTTTGAAACATTAAGAGAAAAGAGGTTTTTTTCCGTTAATCGCTGTGGTGCGACTGCATGGATGGATTACAAAAGACAGCAATAGGAACGCAGTACAAAGGGGGGGAACCTCTCCTGGAGTGGGAGAAGCACCGAGATGGGTGATGTGTCCCTGCGTCTTTCCTTCCTTCTCTCTCTTTCACTCTCTGCCAACTGCTATGGGTTTCCATAACTCCGCAATCAAAGTGGATGGTCGGGAAGGATTATTACAAAGAGTGAAGCCTCCGCTGCTAATGTCTCCAGTGTTTAATCATCATACAGTAGAATGGTTTTATGCATATTTCATTTGCATATCATTAAACTGTGTTAGCGAGTGGCATTCAGAGCCAGGAGAAGTACAAAGTTGGGGAGAGAGGGAAGAAAAAAAGGTCCCTATGATGCTTATCTTCAAACGGGGAACTTGTTCCATGATCTGTCTTCTACTTTTGCTAAAATCATTATGACTTGGAAACCTTTGAAGTTGGATACAACCTTGGATTCTTCTAATTCCTGCAGAGCGGTATATTTTTAAAAACAGCAGAAATGTTCCTGCACTAGACAATTAAAGGAATATAAACTCCAGTGGGTTGAAACTAGTAGCTCTTTGGGGAATGCAGTGGCAGAGGCTTCTACAAATACCAACACTTAAAAAAAATAATAAAGAGCATCATATTAAAGCAAAGAAAACGAAGACTCCAATATTAACATGTGGATTATATTTGTCTCTTTTGGGGGGTAATGAACTAAACAGAATGAAGAAGCCATCGGTAATTTATCCCTTCATTAATGAACAGTCACCTTTTGTGCGTGTTTGTTTTTGTCCTTTCTTTTTGAAGAGGGATGTTGTCACTTTTGAAGTGATTAGTCAATTATTCTGTAGCTCTGATTTTTTCCCCTGCACCCGACAGGAAAGAAAGGTGGTGGTTCGGGAATATGCGTGTATTGGGGGGATTTGTGGGGAGAGAAGGAATACAGTGAGTTCTTTGTAGATCCAATACATGCACAACATATTAATTGGGAGCTTTTAAAGCTCCCTGAATAGGCTATTTCATTCCTGGTAAAACAGCAGCTGGTTAGCCACTGTTGGTGACTCTTCAACTATCACTTTAAGTATTTTTATTCTGTCGCTGTTGTTATTGTTGCTTTGTTTTGTTTTTCCTCAGTCAAGATGAGAATATAATGTCACCCCTTCTTTATCGAGTGTCTTCTCTCCTCCATCTTTTTCACTTCCAATTTCCAAACTGTAAAACAATGTTGCTTAATACTAAATTCTGGTGCACAGTCTAACTGGCACAAGTTGATCTGGAAATGAGATGCTGTTTTATATTCAAATTATCCCCGCTCCTCCCTTATCCTCTAAAGCTTTGTCTCTGCTATGAATATTCAGATGAGGCATGATGTGATTACACTGTACAATTACTCCTATCCATGGTGGTGGCAGGGGCTGCTGGGGAGGCAGAGAGCCAGACAGCCTCCAAGCCAATACGGAGTTTGTTTTCGGTATTTTTCCTATCTCCTTAGCGCTGCAGCACATGCAGATGTCGCTGTTGTTCTTTATAAAGCTCTAATGATATGCAAAAGCATAACTACTCGGTTTGGATGCAAAGCATCAACGAAATATTATGGATGTCTTTAAGAAGGGGAGAGAAAATCCTGACTGAAGGAATGTCCACATAAATTATTTTTATTTAAATCAATTCAAAGGATGGGGTGAGAGCAAGTCAGAAGGAGTCACATGGAAAACATGCATAATATTAATATGCATAAAGAGTTCGCACCGTGGAGAAGAAGCTCCTCACTACAGCTCATGGGACAAACTGGTTCATTAGGAGATAGCTCAGAGCGACTACAGCATTTTGCTATTTCAATTTTTTCCTTATTTTAAATGAAGAGTCAGACAGATGTGTTTTCTTTGCATGGCAGAATCGAGATGGATCCAATCTGTGAAATTTGCTGCCCAAATAGTATTTTAATGGAAACTGGAACTAAACAAGGGCATGGATATGGAAGGGAGGGGAGAAGAGAGAATATACGAAGAGGAGTATATTCAGAGCCACAGCATAATATTTTGTAGTACAGGAGGTTTTCAGAAACCATCTTTGCTTCTTCATTAGTCTCAGATGGGGCTCTCATTACAGGGAGCTATCAGGGTTTGCCAAGATAAGCACAGAGATAGGCCCTTCTAGGTCTGAGGCTGAGGAAAGCAGCGGCAACTTGGTGCCTGCCCCCCGCAGCTGTCTACAGCTCGGAAGCCAAAAGCACAGCTACTCCTAATTCGGGGATGCAGTAGAGTGCCTCCTGGTCCAGGTATTTGTGACAGAGGGAATTCTTGGTGCTATCATAGTATATGTTGCTAAAGAGCAGGTGGAATCATCTGGGTGCTTAAGCAGGCCTGATAATGTTGGTGCTGGTTAATTCTCAGGGTAAAGATTACTGTGGTTTTCTAACATTTTCAGGATGTGAAAATTACCAGTGTGGATTAATGCATGTTTATGATGAATAGAGATGAACAAATAGTGAATGAACCTATTGGGTGGATTCAGAACTGATATAATATTTGGAATATTACTAATGGCCTCAAAGAATTCATAAAGAAAAACAAAGCAAGAAGCAGCAGTCAGAAAAAAAGAGATTTCATTACTTCCCTTAGTCAGGTGGACATAGTTCAAATTACTTTAATAATTCAGGTTAAGACAACTTTATACCTCTGTTTAAATTACCTAGAGACAGAGACAGTTTCGCTCTGGTTTGTATACCAGCACAGATTTCTATCTGATGGCATAATGTTGACCTGAAACTGTTCTCTGTTTATATACGAGCATGTAAGCATGTTCTAAATTCTGTTGCTCTTCCCCCAAACTTCCATTTATGAGTGTCCTTTATAACACACACACAGACACACACACACACACCCTCAATTATTACATGCTTCTTAACTGGTACAGTGTACCAAACTACAGAGTACAATGAATTAATGTGGAGAATGGCTATTTAATCAGAATCAGGCCTGTAACTTCTTATCTTTTCTATCTCTGTTGACAGAATTATGGGTATTAAATATTGAAACAATTCATGTAAAGAATTTAGCACATATTTCCATATAATAAGCACTAATAATGTTAGATTTTATTGTTGCTATATTATTATTATTTCAGTGTATTGGTTAGTATTAGAGAGGAATAAGGTAAAGGAAATAACATTCAGTCTTTACTGCTACTACTAAAGAGCAATGCAGGTAAAAGATTTAGTGAGAAAGCATTAAATAGATATCTTTGGTAGATAGATTATGAATTATCAATAATCAAAAGTCAAACTACAGCTCATATTAATGCAGGTCATGATATACCCATGAAAGTGTTCCTTTAAAAATGTATGTGTAATTCTGAAATGATGATCATGTTGCATAATATGTAAGTCTAATAAGAGAGTCCTATCCTGTTTGCGGTGGAGGGCTATGGGAACTAAGAGGAGAGCTGTAGAACTGAGAGGTGCTCATTATTTACCAAATTGATAGGGCAATGCCAACTTTCAGTCTTTTTTATTTAAAAAAAATTTTTAGCATATATATTTTTAAATTAATTTTATTTTTGGCCGCATTGGGTGTTCATTGCTGCGTGCGGGCTTTCTCTAGTTGCGGCGAGCGGGGGCTACTCTTCGTCGCGGTGCGTGGGCTTCTCATTGCAGTGGCTTCTCTTGTTGCGGAGCACAGGCTCTAGGCGCGCCAGCTTCGGTAGTTGTGGCATGCAGGCTAGTGTGGCTCGCGGGCTCTAGGGCGCAGGCTCAGTCGTTGTGGCACACGGGATTAGTTGCTCCACGGCATATGGGATCTTCCCGGACCAGGGCTTGAACCCGTGTACCCTGCGTTGGCAGGTGGATTCTTAACCACTGCGCCACCAGGGAAGTCCCTCAGTCTTTTTTTAAAAAATGATATTTTTGAATAGGTAAAACATTAACTATTTTTAAGCATTGATAATTTAATGTAGAAAGCAAAAAGTCTCCCTCCTGCTCCTCTTCTGGCCATGATTTTCTAACCTCACCCCCAAATTGGTAATCAGTTACTGGTTTCTCGTTTATCCTTCCAGATATTGATATATTATACTCAGATATGTTTTCCCTCCCATTTTTTTACACAAATGGTAGTTTTTAAAAGGAATCCTTATAATTTTCTGCAAATGCAATGAATTCATCTGTAAATAGATAGCTTAAGTCTTCATTTCCAGTAACCATGTCCACTAACTTTTGTCTTTAACTTGGTAAGGACATCTAGCACAATGTTGAATAGAAGTGGTGAGTGGTGAAAGTGAACATTCTTGCCTTGCTTCCAATCTTAGGAGACATCATTGCCTTGTTCCTCAATTTAGGAGAGAAAGAATTCAGTCTTTCATCATTAAGAAAGATGCCCTTTATCAAGTGGAAGAGGGATCCTTCTATTCCCAGTTGCTAAGAATTTTTTTTAAATGGTTGTTAAATTTTGTCAAATGCCTTTTCTGCCTCTATTGAAATAAGTAACAGTTCAAAGTTGTTATCATGGTGAATTACAATGACTGATCTTCATTGTGTTAAACCAACCTTGCAATCCTTAAAAACCCCACTTGCTCATGATGAATTTATCTTTTTATATATTGCAATATTTTACCTGCTAATATTTTAAGGGTTTTTGAACTCATGTTCATGAGAGAGAGTGTTCTATAATTCTCTTTTCTTTAAATGACTTTGGTATTGTTATCAGGGTCTTCGTGGCTTTAAGGACTGAGTTGGAGAGTGTCCCCTGCCTCTATACTCTGAAGAAGTTTGTGTAAGATTGTCACTGTTTTGTCCTTAAACATTGGATACAATACACCAGTGAAGCTATAGGCCTAAAAACTGTGGGCAGTTTTTCAGTTATAAATTCAATATTTAAGAAAATGATCTAGGAGTATTCAAATTTTTAATTTCTTCTGTCAATTTTAGTACGCTGTGTTTTTCAAGGAATTTGTCCATTTCATCTTAGTTATCAAATTGATTGGAACAAAGTTGTTCAATATCTTGTTATTATTCTACTTTTTGTCTGTCAAAACTTTAGTAATGTCCCCTCTTTCATTTGTGATATTAGTGATTTGTGTTTTCTTTTTTCTTGATCGTTCTTTTAAAAATCAGTTTTATTAATCTTTTGAAGAATCAACTTCTATATGTTGATCTTCTTTTGATTTCTACTCAATTTTATAATTTCCTTTCTTTTACTTACTTTGGGTTTGATTTGCTTCTCTTTTTCTAGGTTCACAAGGTCGAATCTTAGATAATTAATTTTATACTTTTCTTCTTTTCTAACATAGATGTGTAGATCTATACATCTCCCTCTAAGGACTGCTTTAGTTGTATCCCATATACTTTCATAGGATGTGTATTCATTATCATTTATTTGTGATTTGTGATTTCTTCTTGGACATGTATTATTTAGAAGTGTGTTGTTTAATTTCCAAACATTTAGTTATTTTTCTGGGTATCTTATTACTATGAATTCCTAATTTAATACCACTGTATTCAGGGAATATATTCTGTGTAATTTCAATTCAAGATTTGTTTTATGGCCCAACATACGGTCTATTTCTTTGAAATGCTATGTGCACTTGAGAAAAATGAATATTCTGCTGCTGTTGATTTCCTCTATTATACAGTTAATTTCTATCTAGTTCATTTCTGTCATTATTTTCTTCCTTCTATTTTCTTTAGGTTTCCTTTTTTATTCTAATTCTAATTTCTTGATAAGGTATTTATATCACTGATTTTTAGCCTCTTTTTCTTTTTAAACATTCATTTAAAGGCTATACATTTTCCTCTAAGCATAGCTTTAGATATAACCCCTAGCTTTTCATATGTCATATATTCATTATTATTTGATTCAAAATATTTTCTAATTTCCTCTTTGCAACATAGTTTTTTAGAAGTATATGGCTTAAGTTCCACACCTTTGGGGATTCACAAAACTTTTAGTTATCTTAGTGTTACTGATTTTTAGCTTCTTGTTAGTGCTTTCCAGATCTCTGTGGTCATAGTCTACTCTGAATGATTTAAATCTGACTATTTTTGAGAGTTGTATTATGGTCAATTTTTTTTTTGACTTAATACCATTTATTCGGGTCCCTGATTCTTGTCATATGTTTAGGAAATTGTTGAGATCCCTTCTCAGACAACCTACCAGACAGTTCCTATTTGATGTACATGATTGCTATAGCACTAAGTCCCCGGGGTGGCCAGGCATAGAAAGGACAGTTATCTTTTTCCTTCTCAAGGTGTCTGAAATGTCTTTTTCTTCCCCATGGGGAAAGCACCTTCTCATGGCTTTGTCTGCCTTCGCTGTATGCTGGTTCCTCAGGTTCCAAGGGAGACTGTGGTGAGTGCACTGAGGCACGAGGACTAGGCTCTTATGTGTTGCCCTGAAGCAACAACACAGCACTTCTTTGAGCTGAAGAAATATAAATAAAATAAAAATACACAGTCCAAAGGGATATTATGGTCAATGTTGGTAAATGTCCACTTGAAAAGAATGAATCCTGCTATTGTTATGTGCAGTGTTCTACGTATAACTAAGTTATGTTGGATAATTATGTTGTTTAGTTCATCTATATTCTTACTAATTTTTTTGTCTGCTTGTATACTCGTTTTATTTGTTACCACAAGCGAGGTGTGTTAAAAGTGTGTTAAAGTGTTACACCATGATGTGAATTTGTGTACATATTTTTTAGTTTTGTCAATTTTTGCTTTATATATTTTGTGGCTATGTTATTAAGTGGATACAAATTAAGAAATTATATTGTGTTGCATTGACTCTTTAAAAATTATTCCATATACATCTTTATCTCTTGCCTTAAAATCTATTTTGTCTAATGTTAATACAGTTGTTCTAGTCATATTTTGGTATAGGTGGGTTATTTTTTATCTTGTTATTTCAACTTTATCTGTTTTTAGTTAGACTTTACCTTTTATCCAGTCTTACAATTTTGACTTTTAACTGGAGAATTGAGTCAATTGATATTTAAAGTGGTTACTTATACATTTAAAATTATATACATATTACCTTATTGTTTCCTATTTTACCTGATTTATGTTGTTTCATTCCTTTTTTTTGCATTCTTTGAGATTAATCAAGTATTTTTGTTATTCCACTTTCTTCTCTATTAGCTTGTTAATAATACATTATTTTACTATTAAGTGTTACCCTAAATATGACAACATGCATCTCTGACTTACTATAATATATTAATTACAAATTAGTACTTTTACCACTTCCCAGATGATACTAGAACCTTAGATTCAACTCATTTTGTTTACCTTCTACCACCCTTCATGTTATTGTTAACATTCGTTTTATTGTTTATATATTTTAAACCTCACAAGATGTTTTCTTTTTTTCTTTTTAATGTATAGTTAAGATTCATTCTGACTTACTAACATATGTACCTTGTGCGTTGCTCTTTGTTTTTTCCTCTATTTCCATGTTTTTTTCTGGGGTTGCTTTTCTTCTATCTAAAGAATTCTCTTCCTTTTTTTTTGTTGTTGTTGTTTGTTTGTTTTTTTAGGTGAGGTGTGCTGATGCTAAGTTCTCTCAGTTTTTGTTTGTCTATAAAGTTGTTTCATCGTGTTTTGAATGATATTTTCACTGACTATTGAATTCCAGATTGGCAATTATTTTCTTTCAGCATATTAAAGCTGTCATTCCATTGGCTTTTGGTCTCCATAATTTCTGTTGAGAAATCAGCTGTTAGTCTTATTATTGCTTCTATAAAATAATGTCTTTCTTTACCTTCTTTTAAGATTTTTGTCCTCAGTTTTCATTTTCAGCAGTCCTAGTGATGTGCCTAGGTGTGCTTTTCTTTGTATTTATCCTGCTTGAGGTATCTGTGGCTTGATATCTTTCCACCCTTTTGGAAATTATTAACAGTTGGAATATTATTTTTATTACAATCTCTCTTTTCCTTGTAGGGTTCCAATTACACATATGTTAGATATTTTCAACATGTCTCATATGTATTTCATGCTGTTCATTTTCCATCCTTTTAGCTCTTCCTGCTTTGGCTTGAATATTTTTTACTTATCTATCATATAATAATCCTCTCTTCATCTGTTTCCAACCTGTGCTGTTAAATGAATTTATAGATGCCTTAATTTCAGTTATTGCATTTTCAGTTCTAGAATATTCATTTAATTTTTTTTGTGAGTTGCAGTTTTTTTGTTCTTCAAAATATTATCAGTTTGGAGTTTAGGAGTTATTTCTGATACCTCCAATATCTGGTTTACTCTGTGTCGTTTCTACTGTACACTTGTTTTTCTCCCTTTGGTCCTGTTTCTTGATATTCCTGGAAAGTATAGAATGGATGCCAGATATTGTGTGTGAAAATTTTAAAGGCTTTGAATGGTCATAGCTTTCTCTGAAGAAAATGTACCCTATCATCTGGGAAGCAGTAGGACAGAAAAAGTACAAATCACCCCAATCCAATAAGAGAGTAAGTTAATTTAAAGCTAGACACAGTCTTTGTAAGGCTCTGATTACATCTAGCTCACTTTATCTCCCAGGTCCCATTTCCTCCTGAACTCCAATTTTTGTCTTCCCATCACTGTAAGAATGCTAAAAGCTCCATTTGGCTTTCATCAGCTTTCTGCTCTGCTTCTTAGCCTCTTATCTAGGCAAGGAAAATTGAATGTCTGAGCTAAACTCTGATTATAGAAGCTCTCTGAAATAATTCCATCAGAAAAGGAAGTGAAGACATTTGTTCTTTGTAAACCTGTATTTATTCCTAGTGATCAAAATTCCCTTTTCCAAGTGCTTACAAAAATAATTTTTAAATAACTGATTTTAAAATCAACACATTTCTAGAAAATTGGGAAAATTTCCCCTCTTATTCAGGCTTCGAGCACCTCTCCCAATATGTATATTTTCTCAAAAACATCTGTAGTTCTTCAAGCTCAACTGCAAATTCTCATAGTACCTCTGAAAGTAATATATCTGGGATATGAGACCTGAATTCCAACAATTAGTGCTCTCTTTTAATCTTTTTACCTGATCTTGGGCTACACCCCCCAATAACAGATTTATTCTCTTCTTCCTTGTCTGAAAGTCTTTTTATTGACAGAGAAGGTAGAGAAAAAGAATTTAGAGAATAATTAATTCTCTCTCTCGCTCTCTCTCCATCTATCCCTCCTGCTCTCTCTTTTAGTAATTTCTTAACAGAAGATAAAAATCCTGTAGCAAGTCTCTCTCTTTTATTTTTTCCTAGGAGCAACTCTCAAATTATCTCCTTTATATGTCCCTCCTTATATCTTTTATACACAATCAATTATCTAAATTTAATCAAACAGATCTCTGTGAAATCACACTGCTCTTTACTTATTCCCCCTCCTTTTTTGCCTGAGAATTTCTTTATTTTATCTACCAGTTGAAGTTCCTACCAATACACTTACTATGTGGCAGATACAGTGAAAGAGACACACACTCCTGCCTTATTGCAATACAAGCAAATAAACCAATTACAAAACAATGTATTATGTGTTAGGTGCAATTTTAATGTTATTTTGGAGGGCCTCCTTATTTTTCTTGAGCTAACTTTTTAGAGATGATGCTCATAAAGTTATATTTATCCTTAATCTAAATATTTAAAAATCTGCCTTTCTGATGTCTAGGATAACACTGTTTGAAAGAACTTTTGGCAATAATGGAAATATTATGTCCAAAAGGGTAGCTGCTAGCTAGTACAATTGAGAAACTGATCTTTAATTTTATTAAATTTTAACTAATTTTAATTTAATGGGCTAACTTATTGGACAGGTAGCTATAGGGCATATGTCTGATTATGTCCAATATTCACCATTCCTGGCTATTTTAAGCTCTAATATTAAATGACTACTTTCTTCCAGGGTTCTAATTTTTTTTCTACCTCTCTGAGAAGTTCTCACTTGTTGAGCAAATTTAGGCTCATATAATTAGTTTTCCTATCATTTCTTCCAACTACTGAGGATGCAAATTACTAGCAAGGCCAACCATGAATCTATCAGAAATTTTACTTTTAGTGGCATGAGACTTTGAGCATGGATTTGAATAGTTGACTCCATATGATCATTATATCATGAGTTTATATTTTTTAGCATCTGAATCAGGATTGCTATATATATTCTTCATTTGGCCTCGCAAATTGTAGAATACCCACCCTAAGCAATTACTTCTGATTCCTATTTTTAAGCTTATCCAGATGCTTTCTACCATGTTTCCACTCAAATTCCACCCCCTGTTGACATAATAGTCAATAACGAGTGCTATATCTAGAGTCAGGAGTGCAGTTTATGATCATGGAAGAAATTGCAATCAATTGGCCAACTTAGGGATTAACAACATGACTTTTAACTCATTATTATAACGCTCGTATGTGCTTCTTTATGTGTGCAGATACATTCATACATAATATATGTATTTCATAACTTTGTATGAAAGAGAAATAATCAGAAGGTTAATAAACATAGTGAGTGAGGTATAAGGAATTTAGTTCTATGAAGTGAAAGATGTCCTATACATCTTTATAGAATTACCAGAGAAGATTTAAGTTTATATTGGGTTTTTAGAAAAAAAATAGAATAATACTATTTTAATAGAGATAATCCGATGTTATGTTGTCTGAAAATGAATGATAGGTAATACAGAAATATCATAAGGCCTCTCATAATATTTTTCAAATCTGAGTATTGCAGAGTAATGTGTTCACTGCATACATAAAATATATGAGCTGATTTATAGGTGGGTACCTAAATTTTTTTCTAATGAAATATGTCTGGTTGTCCATATTTTAGTGGACATCAATGTGTAGGGATAATAGTTCAGGCTTTGGATTAACAGAAACCTAGGGATTCCGTAATGTATAGCTCTTACAACGGTTCCCGACCTCAAAAATAAGTCAGCAGCCAGGATTTCCCTGGCGGTCCAATGGTTAAGACTTTGCCTTCCAGTGCAGGGGGTGAAGGTTCAACCCCTGGTCTGGGAGCTAAGATCCCACATGCCTCAGGGCCAAAAAACCAAAAAAAAAAAAAAAAAACAAACCAGAAGCAATATTGTAACAAATTCAATAAAGAGTTTAAAAATGGTCTATATCAAAAAATTAAAAAAAAAAAAGTTAGCAGCCTTCTCATGGTGTCTTTTGGGCAAATATTTCAACAGACTGTAGGTGTCAGTCAACATTATTTAAGAGTACCCTCCTTTAAAAACTTTAATACTAAAAAATTTAAGATTCAAAACAGATAATTAGGGAATTAGTCACATTACAAACTATCTCTTGACTTTGTTATAGGCTCTATCCAGAAATCATAAGCTCTTTTATATATTTAAAATAGTATTATCTTTTTAAAAAATTTAAATTACTTACAATTTTTCAGAAAACTTTTTTTTTACACAGAGCATGATATACTTATATTTGGGATAAAAATGTCATAACTATTGACAAGGTTAAAATAAAAGTACTTCGAATTCATTACTATTATTACAATTATACCTTACATTTATCTAGGACATTACAATGTACAAAGCACTTTCACATATACTGTTGCTTTTTAAAAAAGGCATCATAACATGAACTGATGCTATTTATTTTTCAATGAATAGTGGCACTTTTAAAACAGAAAAAGAAATAATGCCTATCATTTTTATAGCATGAAAACAGCACTTTTTTTTTTGTTGTTGTTGCTCAGCTTCTCAAAAGGCAATTAAGGCAAAGCACAGGTTTTGGAGTCAATAACACCTATGTTGGAATCCTAGTTTGATTTACTTATTAGCTATGTAACCTTAAGTAAGCTACTTAACCTGCATATGTTTAGTTTTCCTCATCTGTGAATTGGAAATTCTGACCTCACAGAGTAAGATGAAGGGAAAAAGTTTACATATCCTAAAGCAATACCTAGTGTATAGTAGGAACTCAATAATAATAATAATAATAATAATATTATTATTATTATTATTAAAATTATCTATTCTTTCTCATTGACCTTCATAACATTTCAATACACCTTAATATGCAAAGGAAATAATTAGATATGAGACAATGACTGGTCAAATATGATAGATCAAGTTAGGAAGAAAGGTAGAAGTTAAAGTCTATTTCAGAAGCAAATTAGACAGTACAACCAGGGGAAATGGAACTCATTAGGGAATCTGAAATTTCACCTAGGCAGGTTCAAATTTATGATGCTTAAATAGGGTAGAAAGTTATATGGAGGGCATCACAGGCAATTCTGTTTTAGGAAAAATAAAATGGAAGCACATTTGTGCTATGAATGTCTAATGAAATAAGAAAATGGAATGGTATCTATGAAATAAGGGAAAGTATCATATAAAATGGAGTGGGGTACAGGCAACATGAAGCTGGAATAATTTCACGTGTATAAGCAAATTAGCTCACTTAGATTGATCATAGGTATTGTAAGAACAAGGATAAAAACTTGACCCACACAATTTTGCATTAAAAATCCTCTCTGCTCCAGAGTAAAAAGACCCTGTAAGTCTCTTCACAGATGTGTGCTGTCAGTTAAACAAGGAGCCTCAGTTAAAAGTGTTTATTGCTTAAAGTAACCCATCACTATTATTATATAAACAACTGAAATTACGTTTCCTGTTTACATAAAATTTATACCATCTTTGCATTAACAACATTCACTCATTTTGATTTTGCCTTGATGTTCTTCTTTAGAGTGGAACAATTAGAGAATTAACAATTATTTGATGGCCCATTATATAGGTGTTTATATAAACTATATAATTTCAACTATTCTCTTATTACAGATAAGAAAGGCTAGATGATAAATCTAAAGTAATAGCTAATACATGGTAGAAATAGCATATAAATCAAGTTTTTAAAACTTGTAAACAAATGTTCTACCCCTATACTCCTCATGCTTTTTCCAAATCAAATATACTGGGTTCTAGTAGAACATTTAGAATGTATTCTAAGTGAAAGGCAGTGTGTTAAAGAAATGCAGAACTGAGTTAGTGCCATGGGATAATACATGTACCTGATTAGTGGTAAGCACTGAAGAAACATTTGTTCTGGCATTCCCCAATTCATCCTCCCTGCCTGCCCCTAAGGCGGTTCCTGATTTTTAAGGGTTCATAAATTATATTGAAATATTATAGAAAAATAATAGGAGCTTGCTTGAAAACATGTTAACAGCTGTGCAGTGCACACAATAAACCCCCAATAAATGTCTGACTTATCTGATTTTTAAAAATGAGTCATTAAATATTGAAAATCATTTCATGGCACAGAAAGCAAATCAAGCCAACACGCAAAAATAAAGTACACAGTTACAAAGAAGATGAGAACACTAAGGTGCTGGTATACTATCACTGACTATCTTTTATGATTCCCCTAGACAAAGATGTCAGAGCAGAGAGGGAACCATATTTGCTCACTGTAAGTATATATTTAGTCTACAGATTTAAAGGCTGTTTTGCACACTGGGTCTGTAGAGAGACAGGTGATTGCTCTCTGCCACAATTCCAAAGTCCATCCTCTTTATCTCATCAGTATGCAGCTTGGTAGGGGTGAGGGTGAGGGAAGAGTTATATTGTGTTCCCAGGAGCAAGGGGCTGTTTTCCTGCCTGTCATTCCACCAACCTCCCAGAATAAATTGCTACTTAGAAAAAGGAAAGTCAAACATTTATGAAACATATTGCTATTCAGGAAAAAAAAAAAAGAATTGTTTTGCAAATAGTAGCACTATTAAAAGAGGGAAGAGAGAATAGCATCAGTCATTTTATATTACATATAAGCAGTTTATTAAAGAATTAAATATTTATAGACTATACAGCAAGGCAGGCGATGAGTCGCAAACAGCTTGCTGAGAAGTACATTATAAAACAATGAGTCTGTCAGTGATTGATAAAGAATGGAGAGTGAAAGTGCTTTATAAAATCCCTAAGTTAGCTATGAATTTCAGACTAGCAAAATAGGACACAGTAGCCAGCAATGTCACACCAACTCAAGCTGTTGTGTATGCTAAAGGCCTTGAGTGAACAAAATGCATAGTTCTGCTTTGATCTTTTCACCAATATAGGGGAAAGGACTGCAAAGCACGCAGAACTCCTGGGCAAGGGCTTTATGGATATTCAGTTCCAAATTAAAAGATGTTAGACCTAGATACCCACATAACTCACCTCATTTTCTTCTGACTCTTTTCTTGTTAGGTAAATAATGCTATAGAATTTCAAAGAAAGATATTCCTCCTTTTGTTACAGAATTATATACATGAGACATCAGATCACCTAACCTAATCCCCTTAGAGAGGAGGTAACAGAGTTGTCAAATGGTTAAGTGACCCATCCAATTTCACACAGCTAGTTAATAACAGAATCAGGATTAAAACTTTGTCCTCCTATCTCCTAGATCAGTATTCTTTCCATAGCTTCACCTTCTTTTCCCACTTTTTTTTTTTATTGAAGTAGTTGATTTACAATATCGTATGTTTCAGGTGTACAAAATTTTTTAAGATTACATTTATAGCTATAGTTTATATTGGCTATATTCCCTGTGGTGTACAATATATCCTTGCAGCTTATTTATTTTATACACAGTAGTTTGTAACTCTTAGTCCCCTACCCCTATCTTGCCCCTCCTCTCTTTCCTCTTCCCACTGGTAACCACTAGTTTGTTTTTCTATATCTATATTCCAATCCCTTCTTAAAATTAGAATTATGAACTCTTTCTGTCCATAAAATCATTCCTCCAGTTAGAAATTTTGAGTTCTTTCTCTCATAAAATTATATTTCAATCCAGTTTGGACAATGGTTTTGGGAAAAGAGAAAAAAGCTTTAAGAGGATAAAACTTTATATATTCTTTGAGAGAAATGGACAATTTAATCTACCTATCCAAAGTCATTCTAGAGTTTGAGATAATAGGATGCTATTAATGAAACGTTGGCTCTTTCTTGGATAAATTGATGATATGGCATTCTTTCATGTACTAACTAGCTGGGAGAATGAATTATTTTCATCCTTTATGAGAATGACTGGTTCAGACCTAAAGGTGTTCATAATTTTAAATGCCAGAGGAAGTCATCTCTTCCCGACTTTGTGAAAGTCATAAGAGACTATATGTTCTGGATACACTAATTTGGAACTCTATTCTCTGCCTTCAAATTTAAACAATCATTTGGTTTCTACATAATTGAGATTGAAGTTCTACTTGCTGTCTTCAGATTGGACAGCAGACAAATTGTGAGTCAAATAAAATTACGGATCAAATCCTTTGTGCCTATACAGAAGCCAAAGCACTATGTAGTTTGTTTGTAAACACTGAACCACTGATGCCTCTGCCTATAACCCTGTCACCATTTAAAAAATAAGTATAGTAATATCTGAATTTCTATGAAATTATATCACACAGAGAAAATCCACTGAATTATATTAGATGCTTTCTTTATAAAGCATGATTCAGAGGCTTCTTCATGAGAAAGAATAACTCAACTACTTTTGGTATTCAAGTTCCCTCATTCCCCCTATTCTCATCAATACAGAAAAACAACTATATTTATATCTCAAAATTTGGCTATGATAAAAAACAATGATATACAGGATAAAATGAACACTTAGTTGGTATTGTAATTGAACATAATTAAAAACAATGTTTGGTTAACAGTTGGGAATAACTTTATCTTTCAAGTAGGAATAAAGATATCCATAAATTAAGGCAAATCACTCTAGAAAACAACAAAAGCCATTTTCCCTTCCAAAGGTTTCCTAATATGGGAGGTACCAGGAAATTCAATTTACCTTGTGGATACTAGGTATGAATGAGTGTATATGTAGTTATAATGCTATTTTAAATGTATCTAAAAAGTTAGCTCAATTGGTTAGATAGAGTAAAAATGTAATTCAAAATTAACTTCTGTCAGAACTGGATCTACAGGCTGAGGAGACAAAAAAATGCATGGCAGAAACAAAACTGAGAAAAACATTAACTAGTGTGATTCAACCTTTAGATTCCAAAAAATGATCCATTATGTTAATGAGTACTTTTCTCCTTAAGTGGTTACTAAGTGTTCTCTGAAGAGTTTGGCTCAGTGTGTCCCAGCAGCCACAACTGTAATTAAATTAAAATACTGGCATTGAAATACATGTGAATGAATCCACAAAGGGGCTTTTTGCATGAAACTATAGGGCATTCATGCTTGATATTCTATGCGTAGATCTGGAACCTTAAAAAAACACTATAGGTCACTAAAAGTCAATGGGGTTAGGGAATGGGGAGACAAACTTGAAATGGTTAGGATGCCTCGCTCTGGAAAGCTGAGAATAATAAAGGTTCTAACAGGATGAAAACTGATTTACCAGTTTATCCTAGAATTAGGGGCATCTCTTGAAGTTTGAAAGTGGTAAACCTAGAACACACATGATGAAATGAAACAGGATTACTTGACATAACAAAGTAAAGTTTCAAAAATTGTTACTTCAAGAAAAAAATAAATAGGTTTTGAAACAATCTAAATAAATAAATGGATGTGAGATTCATAATACATTATTAAAGGGAAACTGGGATGTTTTCTTGATTGGTAACATAACAGTGCACGCGTCAATCCTTCTGTTACTAGGAGGCAGAATCCTACGATATTTTCTGTATGGCAGTTATATGTTGTTATAAATGTTAATTGTCTTCCTTCATTTTCAATGGGAGGAAAGTAAGTATGATTAAGTGCACTTAATCAATGCAAAATTTAACAAGGCAAAATCTAACAGTTTTAAAAAAATCAAGGTCAAAGATTAGGAGGATGTTACTTTGTGACTCACACAGTAATAAACCATGCTGTTAAGATCTGTATCAATAGTCTTAAAAGTAAAAACTCTATTGCAGAAAATAACAGCTAAAAGCTGTTGCTATTTGGTACTGTTCTGAAGGAATTTATTAGGACTCAGTTTCTGTATTTCCTTCCACACTTCCAAACCACAAGGGCAACTAATATTCATTTGTGTATAGTTTTGAAAAATAATCCCAAGATGAGTAACAGGATTGAAAACCAGCTCTTTTACCATCTTGGACCCAAGGTATAAAGATCCATTAGGAAAGGCGATGTATTAATGAAGACAGTAAATTAGTAGGTTTGAGAACCAATTTCTTGTGTCTTAAGGGTTTTCAGCTCAATGTGACAAAGATAAATTCACTACCACGAAAATAAAAAGCACAAACTAAAACTGTAATTGTAGGGGCTGTTATTATAAGCTCTCAAAGCCAATTGTTAAGCACTAGATAAGCCAAATGTTCATAGACAACTGAAGACCATAGATTTTTTCCTTTGTTTTCTATTTGTTTTCCTCATTTTGCCCTTTAAGGCAAGGCTGTACTTGCTTGTTTGTCCCTAGGGAAAATTAAGTATAAGGATAAAGCTGTTGTTTCTGAAGAATGACCACCGATGTCAGGTTTCTCCCTGTAAACTAAAACAGAGGGAGCTGTCTCATTCCCAATAGGGTCTCAGAGAAAGTTGTAGCATTAAAGCAGATAATTCCCATGTACACATGGTAAGAAGGGACAAGCTGTGTTTTATAGACTTAATCCTCAGAGAAAGATATGGATCCTCAGGCAATGTTTGCAAACAATGAACAATAGGTTCCATGGGGTGAGTGTATTGGCCAAAATGGCCTATGTGTAAAGTGAGCACCAGCATGTTATTAACTGTTTGTGGGTGATGGAGTAATGAAGCTTTGTGTGTGTGTGCCTGTTTATTTTTAAATACACCAAATTTGTAAAATATTGAGAGAAATAATATCTGATAAAAAGGATTCTAAAAACTACCTTAATAATTGATAGATGATGTATGGTAAGGAAAGTATAATTTAAGGAATTTAATACAAATGACAACAAAAATAACGTAACTGTCATACAGACAATTACTGTTACTGTTATCCTTATCAAGAGAAAACAAGCCACTTTTCACTGTCTCCATGGCTATTTTCAGGGTTTGCCTGGAATATCGCAAGAGCCTCCTAACTGGTCTTCTTGTTCCCACTGCTGTCCCTCCCCCCAGACAGTGTATTTCTTAGCATAATGGCCATAGAAATAAATCTGTTCATGTCACGTCTCTGCTTAAAAACTTCCAGTGAGGTCTCATTTCATTTCGAGTGAAAAACAAAGGTTTTATAGGGCTCTGCACAATCAGGTCCTCTACTACCTCAAAGATCTCACCCACTACACTGCTCTCTCCGTTGTGTACTTTACTCCTGCATGCTAGCCTCCTCAAACTTGCCAGGTACAATCCTGCCTCATAGCCTATGCATAAGCCATGCCCTCTTCCTGTTATTCTAGTTACTTAGTTATTCTCACAGTTTACTCTTCACCTCCTTCAATGTCACCTTCTCAATGAAGTCTTTTCCTTGATGCACTATTTTAAACCGACAATACTCACCATCTCAGAATCATTCCATATCCTTCTTTATTGTTTTCTTTTTCTCGTGAATACTTACCTAACAAAAATATGATTTATCTAACTTATTCCTTGCCTCTCCTTACTAGGATATCAACTACGCAAGGACAGGAATTTTGTTTATTTTATTTACTGTTGTGTTCCCTGATGTGTAGCCTGTACCTAGCAAATAATATGCACTCAATACATATCAATTTAATCAATGGAAGGCACTGTAGTATAGAGTTTAAGACTCTGAAGTTAGACTGCCAGGGCTCAGACTCTGGCTTAACCATAACCTCCCTCCATAAAACTTTAGTTTCTTTTCTATTAAAATGGGAAAAATTATAATTCCCACTTGTAGTGTTCTTGTGGTAATTAAATGTTCATCTAAAAGCATTTAACAACTTTCTTAGATGACCAATGGAGTTACTGGTATCAGATCTGCCTTATGTTCATGCCCCGCTTGGTTCCTCCTCCCTAGGCTGTGGTCTGGAAAGTACCTCCAGACAGAAAGCTAGGGTGCTTGTGGGAAAACTGGACAAAATATATGAAACAACTTGTTTTAGACACTGGAGAAAAGGCAGCACCGGATTATGATCCCTGAGAGAAGGAAATAAATAAAACAAGCCCCACAATCTCCCCAGCTTTCTGTCTGGAGGCACTTTTCAGACCAAAGCCTAGGGAGATGGAACCAAGCAGAGCATGGCAGTTTCATGTGGTTGAGGAAACAGAAACAAAAGTTTAGGAAAACTAAAGTACCTGGAATTTATACCCAAAAGGAGGGAGATGCAATGAGAAAGAAGTCCAAAAAGCTGCCTAGTGATATCCTAGCACAGTGGTTCTCAAACTTTTTTGTCTTAGAACCCCTTTATGCTCTTAAAAATTGAGGACATCAAAGAGATTTTATTTCTGTGGATTATATTTATCAATATTTAGTGTATTAGAAATTAAAACTGGCAACTTTATAAATTATTTGTAATATTTGTTTATCAATTCATTTAAATATAAAAGCCACATATGTTAACATATTTTAATGAAAAATACATTTTATGAAAATAAAAGTGTGATAGTAAGAATAGTAGCAACATTTTACTTTTTTTGGTAGTTCTCTTTATTTTCTGGCTTAAGAGAAGACATGTGGATTTTCATACCTGTTTCTGAGTTCATTTTTTTGCAACATCACATGTCATGTAGCCTCTGGAAAACTCTATTGTATACTACTAAGTGAAAGTAGAAAGGTTAATAACATCTTAGTATAATTATAAAAATAGTTTTGAACTCATGGGCCCTGGTATTATAATAAAGTATAGTTATCCCTCAGTATCCACAAATGCTCAAGTCCTTTATACAAAATGGCATAGTACAGTCAGCCCTCTGTATCCATGGGTTCTGCGTCCATGGATACAGAGGGCCGACTGTAGTTCTAAACTTACAGATTCCTAAAAGATACTGAAGACTCCCAGGGGGCTCTGGCCCACACCTTATGCCCTATAGTCTTTGGCCAAATACTAAGCTGCATATGTGTAGGGTGAAAATCCTCACGGCCAGGAAAAGAACTACCAAGAAACTCTAACTTCAACAATTCTCAAAGCTCACAGAAGATTGGAAAATATCTGAATTCTAACCAATAGTGTGGAGAAAGTTGTTGACCATGTAGGACATTCAGTAAAGCCCTCAAAGGACCATGCCTTAGCTAGTAGTGGGCTAAACTTAAACTCTTGAGTAAACACTACTTTAGACTGACCAAAACAGCTTTTTAAAAATAAGCATCAAACTGATCCATAAGTAATTTAGCTGCCTCATAACACATGTTAAGCACACTTTAGTTGAAGGCAATAAAATCCAGACTCAATAGTGTAAAACTTATCCAATTAAAAAAAACAAATATGCAAAGAAGCAGGAAAATGTGACTCAATACCTAGAGAAAAATCAGTGTGAAGAGGATCTGGAAACAACAGAAATGACAACAATACATGAACCTTAAAGCAGCTATTGTTAATTGTGCAAAGACTTAAAAGAAAAAAGATGAACATAATGAGGAGAGAAATGGGAAAAATCAAAAAGAAGCAAAGGGAAATTCTAGAGTTGAAAAACACAATATTCAAAATGAAAAATTCACTAGATGAGTGTAAAAGCAGAGTGACTGAAGACACAGCAGTAGAAACAATCCAAACTGAAGCACAGAGAAAATAGAAATGAGAAAAAATGAACAGAGCATTAATGACATGAGGGACAATATCAACTGATCTAACATACGTGCAGTTGGAGTTCCTGGAAAAGGGAGAGGCTCATAGAAATATGTCTGTAGAAATATTGGCTAAAAATGTTCCATAGTTGATGAAAAGTATAAAGCCACAGATTCAAAAAGCTCAATAAACGCAAGCATGATAAACTCAAAGAAAAACAAACCAAGGCAAAACATAACTGAATTGTCAAAAACACTGCAAGAATAAGAAAATCTTAAAAGTAACTAGGAAAAGAAGACACATTACAGACAAGCAAATAAAGACAGTAACAATTTCTGATTTCTCTTCAAAATCAAACAAGCTATAAAAATGGGGTATCTTGGGAATTCCCTGGTGGTCCAGTGGTTAGGACTCTGCACTTTCACTGCCAAGGGCCTGGATTCAAACCCTGGTTGGGAAACTAAGATCCCACAAGCTGTGTGGCATGGCCAAATAAAAGGGGGAGATATCTTCAGTGTGCTGGGGGGAGCCCTTAAACTTAGAATTCTATGTCTAGCAAAAATAGCCTTTAAATATGAAAGTAAAGTAAAGACATCTGCAAATAAATAAAAGCTAAGGAATTCCATCCCCAGAAGACCTAAAATTAAAAAATATATATTAAAGCAAGTTCTTTAGGAGAAGAAAAATCACAGAAGATGAAAATGTGAATCTACAGGGGGAAAAAATGGAGAGTACAAGAAATAGTTTAAAATGTGGAATGAATATAACATTTTTTTCTTATTTTTTACCTCTTTAGAAGACAACTGACTTTTTAGAGCAGTAGTCAATAAACTGTGACTAAGAGCCAAATCTGTACCTGTTTTGGAAAATAAAAGTTTTACTGCAAAACAGCCAAGCTCATTCTTTTACATATTGTGTATGGCTGATGGCTGAGTTGAGCATTGCAAACCATATGGCTCACCAAGCCAAAAATATTTACCATCTGGACCTTTATGGAAAATGTTTGCTGACCACTAGTTTAAAGCAAAACTAGTCTCATTGCATTGTGCACTTTGTAACTATGCAGGAGTAAAATGTTTGGTAACAGCAGCACAAAGGTTAGGAAGAGAAACAGAAGTACACTGTTGTAGGATAATAAAATAGTTCTGTTATATAGGAAGCGGCAATCTTTTTACAGTAGATTGTAAAAAGTTAAAATGTGTATTATAACCCTAGAGCAACTACTAAAAAAATTAAACATATAAATTTGGCTAATGAGATAATAGAGGAGATAAAATATAAATATTGAAATAATCCAAAATAAGGAAAAAAAAAAGAGAAAAAACCAGATGAAACAGAATTATACTACAAGATAGTTGATTTAAATCACCTATACTGATAATGTAAATTAAATTAAATGTAACATAAAAATAAATGTAAATGGTTAAACAATTAAAAGTCAGAGACTGTCAGAATGAATAAAAAAGCAAAACCTAACTATATGCTGTCTACAACAAATCTAACTCAAATACAAAGACATAGATTAAGAGGATGAAAAACTATATAACATTCATATACTAATCATGAGAAAACTGGCATGGCTATGTTAATCATCAGGCAAAATGACACCAGGATAAAGAATATTACCAGAGACAAACAGGAGCATTTCATAATGATAAAAGGGTAAATTCATCAAGAAGACATACAAATCCTAAATATATATGTACCTGATAACAGAACCTCAACATAAAGGATGGACAAATCGATAAACCTGAAATGAGAAACTGGCAAATACACAAGTATAAATTGATGATTTCCACACTCTTTTCTGTATACATAGATAGAACAAGTAGATTGAAAGTCAGCAAAGATATAGAAGAATAAAAAAAGCCCTTAAAACACAGAGGTGCTCAATAAATAGTAGCTATTATTACTGTATTATAAACATAATTAATTATAGCTAAGGAAAATTTTAAATGTGATAGAAACTCCTGTTACCTAACTAGATGTAATAGGAGCCCCTTTTTACAGTGGTTCAGGGATACAAATTGCTAAAGAAGCAAACAGTCTATCAAAAGAGAAACTACACCATGTTTGGGGCTGGATATAGCAGTATCACTGCCTGATACCAATATCTCCAATCATAATACAGACTTTATAAAATTATAAAAGCAAAAACCTATGTATGATACTTTTATAATACTTGAGGTGTAACACTGAATCTTAGAAATCAGAGTTGAAAAGCAGTATTCAACTTTATAGATAGAGATTATGCAGCATGGTTTCTTACTCTGATGATGTCATTTAAACTTCAGTAGTCAATTCTTGGTATCAAGTTATTAGCCAAATATCACATTTCTGTTATTTTTTAATTAAAAACAATCAGCTTCAATGAGATATAATTTACATATAGTAAAATTCATCCTTGTTTTGATTTTTATTTATTTTTACAAATAAATTACCACAAAGTAACATTATTCATCACCTCCCATAGTCACCATTATTTTTTGTAGTGAGAACAGTTGATATCTACTCTTTTAGCGAATTTTGATATACAGTATACTATTATTAACTATAGTCACTGTGCTGTACATTTGGTCTCCAGAACTAATTCATTTTATAACTGAATATTTGTACCCTTTGATAAGTGTCTCCCTTTTACTCCTACCCCTAGCCTGTGGTAATCACCATTCTACTCTCTGTTACTATGAGTTTGACTTAAAAAAAGATTCCATATATAAGTGAGATCATACAATATCTGTCTTTTTGTGTCTGGCTTATTTCACTTAGTATAATATCCTCCAGAATCATCCATGTTATCACATGGCAAGATTTATGTCTTTTTTAAGGTCGATAAAATTCACCCTTCTTAAGTGTACAGTTCCGTAAGTTTTGATCAGTGTATTGAGTCATGAAATCACCACTACAATCAAGGTACATAATACTTCCATCACCCCTGAAAGTTCCTCATGACCCTATACAGTCAATCCCCTCTTCCCACTTCTGGCTTCTGGTAACTGTTGATCTGATTTCTGTCCCTATAGTTTTGCCTTTTCCACGTTTTCACATTTTTTCTGTAAATACTGAAGAGTGGGATTTCCAGGTCATCTATTAAAATATGTATTTAACTTTTCAACTGAAAATTGTTTTCCAAAGTGGATGTGCCATTTTGCATTTCCATCAGTGATGTATGGCAGTTCCAGTTGTTCTACATCCTTTCAGCAGTTAGGATTCTCACGGTTTGAAATTTTTTTCCAGACCTTCTATTAGATATAGTAGTGTTACAGCATTGGGGGTTTTAATTGACATTTCCCTAAGGACTAATTATGGTGAACATTTTTTCCTATGGTTATTTGCCATCTGAATATCTACTTTGACAATGTGTCTGTTCAAATCTTTTTCCCATTTAAAAATTTGTGGGTTTTGCTTTTTCATTATTGAGTTGTTAGAGTTTTTATATGCTGTAGATAGGAGTCCTTTATCAGCTATGTGTTTTGAAAAGATTTTCTGTCGGTAGCTTCTCTTTTCATTTTCTTTTAACATTTTGAAGAGCAAGTTTTAAAAAAAATTTGATGAAATCCAACTCATCATTTTTCTTATGGTGTCTTTGTTTCCTTTTAAGGAAATCTTTGTCTAATATAAGGTCAAAAGATTTTCTTCTACATATTCCTCTATAAAATGTTTGCATAGGTATAAGATACGAGTCAAGGTTCATAGTTTTCCTTTCTCCCTCCCTTCCTTTTCCTTGCATATAGATACTTGACTGTTTCAGCATCATTTGTTGAAAGATCATCCTTTCCCCATTTGAATCAACCTGGCACCTTTGTCAAGTATCAACTGACTATATACATATGGGATTCTTTCTGTACTCTATCCTGTTCCATTGATCTGTAGAGCTTACGGTATGTAAATATCACATTGTCTTGATTACTATTTACAACTTTGTAGCACCTCTTGAAATCAACTGATGTAAGCCCTCCAACTTTGTTCTTCTTCTGTTTCCTTGCTTTCCACATAAATTTGTCAATTTCTATGCTTAAAAAGCCTATTAGAATTATTATTGGAATTGTGGCAAACCTATAGGTAAATATGGTACATCTCTATATTTAGTTTGGTCTTCTTTAATTTTCCTCAGCACTGTCTTGCTATCAGTGTAAAAATCTTGCATACGTTTTATTAAATTTATCCCTCTTACTTCATGTTTTTTGATGCTACTGTAGATGGTATTTTAAAAATTTCAATTTCCAAATTTTCATTGCTACTATAGAGAAATAGAAGTATAATTGGTGATTGTCTATTGACCTTGTATCCTATGAACTTGGTGAACTCACTTAATTTCGTAGACTCTTTGGGTTTTTCTACTTAGACAATCATTGTCTGTGAATAAGGTTGGTTTGCACCTACCATTTTGCAGTTAGTTTTCTCTCCCCTCCCTGCAACACTCCCCCCTCTATTATACTGTTTTCTATTGTATTAACTGAGTACTAATTTATGGTTCCATTTTATTTCCACTACTGGCTTAATAATTATGCCTCTTTTTTTTTAATGAAGTGATTGCTCTAGAGTTTATAATATATATACTTTATACAGTCTTCCTTCAAATAAAATTACATCACTTCATTTACAGTGTTAGAGACTTATGATCTTATCAGTACACTTCCAGTTCATCTTCCCCATCTTTTGTGCTACTGTTATCACATGATTTACTTCTACTTATACATATGTTTAAATGCTACAATATATTGCTACTATTTCCAGAGTAGGAGATGGCAAACATTTTTTTTTAAAGACCAGACAGTAAATATTTTAGGCTTTTGGAGTCACACATGGTTTCTGTCATATATTCTTTTTATTTATTACAACACTTTAGAAAGGTAAAAAAATATTCTTCACTCACAGGCTATACAGAAACAGGCCATGGGTCACATTTGGCCTATGGACTGTAATTGCTGACCCCTGCTTTACACAGTCAATTATATGTAGAGAGATTAAAAATTAGAAAAAAGTTTATTTATATTTACCAACATTTTCCCCATATTTGGTGTTTTTTATTTCTTTGCGTAGATCCAAATTTTCATCTGTTACCGTACTGACTCTACCTGAACAACTTCCTCTAATATTCTTGTCACACGGGTCTGCGGACAAAGAATTCTCCCAGCTTTTGTTTACTGAAACATCTTTGTTTCTCCTCTCTGGATTGATAGTTTCTTTATTTCAGAAAAGATACTGGTACATTGTCTTTCAACTTGTACTGTTTCCGATGAGAAGTCTGCTGTAATTTTGATCTTTGTTTCTCAGTAATATTCCTTTCTCCCTCTGGCTGCCTGCCTGCATGATTATATCTGTTTTTTTTAACAGTTTGAATATGATGTCCCTAGGGGCATGTGTCTGTGTTTTATCCTACTTGAGGTCCTATTCAATTTGTGTTATTGTCTACTTATTTCTAGAAAAATACTCAATTTTATATGTTCATATTATTCTTCTCTCTAGTTCTCTCTCTCTTTCTTCTTTCTGGGACTCCCATGACATATAAATTGGACAGTTTGATATTGTCCCACAGTTTTCGGTACCCTGTTCAACTTTTTTTTTTACCCCTACTTTTGTTCCTCTCTGTTTTTCACTCTGGATAATTTCTAGTGATCTATCTTCAGGTTCACTGACTGTTTCCTTAGGTGTGTACCATCTGTTCATAAGCCATCAAAGGAATTCTTCATCTGTGATTTTTTTTTAGCATATCTATTGAATCCTTTTTTATAGTTTTCATCTCTTCTGAAATTTCCTACATGTTCATGAATGGCATCCACCCTTGCTACATTCACTTTTATTAATCATAGTTAGAGTCCCTGTATAAAATTTCCAACATCTGTGTCTTCTCCAAGTCTGGTTCTGTTAACAGCTTTCTTTCTGGAAATCGTTTTCCCTTGAGTTTGTGTGTCTTGTAATTTTTTATTGATTGAATCACGGACACTGTGTGTAGTACAGTAGAGACTGAGGTAAAAAATATTTATCCTCGACTACTAACCAAATTGACTCAACCCCTCTGTAATGATAGCTCCTATTCTAGAGGGGGTGCTGGCTTTTATGTCTACCCATTCCCCAGAAGCAGTGAATCTTTGTTGAATCTTAGCGGAGAGTTTCTTGTCCACCACTTAAGACTTTGCTTTGTATGAGAAAAGTGTCCAGGAAGTAAGCAGGATTTCATGCCTGAGTGTAACAAAGAGAAGATCTCTTTCATCTACTAATCTCCCCCCTCAACCCTGCACCCAATCTTTCTCATGAGCATGTAGAAGAGTCTATGGAAAAGAGCTTGCGAATAAATGCAGACACCATTTGTGTCTGGGACTCTGAGGGATTCTACAATGTCACAGTTAACCACACTAGGCCTTTAAGAACTCGGTAAAATTGTGGTTTTGTTCTTATTTACTCTAATAAAGGCCATGTATTCTTTCTTCCCTATGAGAAAGTTGAAACAACTTGTGTGTCCCATTACTTCGCAGGAGCTAGCCACTCTTTGGAATTCAGTTCATCTGGTTGTCTCACAAGCTCAACTCTCTGATGGGTTCAACAAAGATATGATTTTGTAGATTATCTGGCTTTTGTTCATTGTTAGGATATGGGAGCGATGTCTCTTTGGCTTTCTACATTGTTCTGTAAGTCATTAAAACTCTTTGTGATACCTTCTCCTTGCTGACACTCTGCCTTCTTACTTTTCTTTCTTGGTTTTATAGTGTAAAATAGTCCCTCTCTAAATTCAGCCTGCACTTTATTCCTGTCACCTTTCACCTTTATGCCATACTTCAACATATAGATTCTATGGCGAATGGGGATAAAGAAAGGGAAGAAGAGGGGGAAGATATATTCATAGATACCCATATACATATGTACATACACACACACACACATATATATATATATATATATATATATATATATATATATATAATTATTTTGGGATACAATGAAGAAGTCAGGCAATTGCAGAACAGATAATCAATATATTACTAGCTACTGAAACCATATGGGATACAGAGTAATTGCAATGACTCCTACTGGTTCATTAAGCAGAAATTAAGAAGTTTTTTCCAAGATAAAATTTCTACTTCAGAATGTTGCTTCTTAATCTATAAGACAAATATATATGATTAAATGCTTTCTAAGGTTTCTTGATATCTAAAGATATAGAGTATTGTCATTCTTTTATCAAGTAAGATTACTTTCTCTCTCTCATGTGACAATATTTATTGTGTTCTAGCCAGCTTTGTAGGTTCAGGTGATTCAACTGTGAGCAAAACTAAACATAGATCCCACTCCCAAAGTTTATAGACTTTAATCAAACAGTTATATGTTATCAAAAATTGCATGAGTGGTATAAAGAACACTGTAGGGATCTATAGAAGCATAGAAGAGAGAGAACTGATTCAGTTTGGTGGGGAGAGTATGGGAAGATTTCCTTGAGGAATTCAAAGCTAAGCTGAGATCTGAAAGACGAGTAAGAGTTACCCAGGGAAAAAGGGAGATGAGAGGAAAAAGATCATTACATACAGAAGGAAAGATTTGTGCAAACATCCTATTTAACAGGTATGTGACTGATACAGAAAATAAAGGGAAAAATGTGATATAATGAAGTTGGAGAGTCAGGCAAAGTCCGGATCATGCTTGGCATGGAATGCCACATTAAGGATGTCAAGTCTTCATTGTAGGAGAAATGGGAAGCCTTAAGTTTCATGAACAGGAGAGAAATAATCAGATTTGTGTTTTTTAAAAGGATCATCTTGGTTGAGATATGGAGAAGTGATTGTCAGAAGAATGGATGTGGAAAAAAACAGGAGGTCCTGCAGTAGACCAAGTGAAAGATGATAGTAACTTGACTTAGGGTGGTAGCAATGGATATAGATAGAAGTGGTTGAATTGAAAAGATATTTGTAAAGTAAAATTAACAGAACTTGATGAATTGGACATGGGGTGGAGTTCCAAAAAATAATTCTTATATTTCTGCAATTGGATAGATAGTGAAGTCATTTACAAAAGGTAAGGAATGAAAGACAAAAGAACAGATTTTTGTTTTTATTTTTTAAGTGGTGGGGGTTTGAAGATCATGAGTACAGTTTTGGACATGCTGATTTGGGGCTAAGTTTAGAACTGTCAAGTAGAACAGAAATCTGGACTAGAGATAGAATTTAAGGATAGGGAGGGTGGGAGGGAGATGCAAGAGGGAGGAGATATGGGGATATATGTATATGTATATGTATAGCTGATTCACTTTGTTATAAAGCAGAAACTAACACACCATTGTAAAGCAATTATACTCCAATAAAGATGCTAAAAAAAAAAGAATCAAAGGCCAAAAAACAAAAAACAAAATTAAAGGCAGATAATTGAAGCCTGGATGAGAACTTCAACTGAGATGGAAGCTCCTAGGAGAGAGAATATCCTCCAATTATTTAAAGTAAAAATTAAAAAAACCAATTAATTTTAATGCCTTTTAGAGAAAAGAACACATTTACTGTACCAAATTCTCATGAGCCTTCTGATGTCAAATAATAATCAGTGTTTTAATGTATTATCTTAACAGACTATCATAATCACCTTATGGGGTAGGTACTATCATTATTCTCATGTTACCTATGAAGAAGCTAAGGCTTTCAGAAATAATTTAACTTATTTAGGAGCCAGAGTTCAAACCTAGGGCTGATCTCCTAACCATTCTATTAGGCTATTTTCTCAGTACATCTTCTAGTAAACCTCCCTCTTAGAAACAGTAGCAACTACGGCAGTCAACATCTTTTGAAGACTTATTATATAGAGAGTAAGCACTGCACATTTATAGTAATAACGTAGGAACAAATGATGACAGCTTTACTCTCATATAAAGTGTGAGCAGAACAAAGATTTCAAGAATATCAAATGAGTTTAGTGGTTTGTCCAGTGACATAGAAATTAATCTCCTGCTCAGTTACCTTAAATTGTTTTACAAGTATCATCTTCAGCAAGATGTCAGTCCAACAGTAACTCTGTTTAGGAAGTGGTTACAGTTTGGCTCACAGGAGGGAATACTTCCTAAAAAGTCATCAATGTCAATAGACTTAGTTTTCTTGGGCTATATGAAAATCTAACTCAGTTTACTGGACTCAACAAGAGAAGGAAAGCTTACTGAGTGATAAGAATTTATAAATCAAGAGGATCTAGGAAAGGCTTCTAGGTAGATAGCTTTCGGTATTATCACTTAATCAAGAAATTTTGTTTTAAGCTTATAGTCTTTTTTATGCATATGCTTTTATGTTTGCAATTGTTGTTATGATGAGGTCCCCATAAAGTTTGAAAATGGGGTCAAATTAGGCAAACACATGAGCTTTAAAGTTAAAGGTTCTTTAAATTTCTTTATGCCCAGACCCTGCATGCAGGCTTAATTAGTTAGATTTTAAAATGAAAGTAATGAACAGAAAAAGTATTTCCACTATTAGCACAAAGAATGCTTTGGAACTGATTGGAATGTGGAGAACACAGTGTCTCTGAAGAGCAGGAATGCTGGTTCTGTGATCAGATATGAACTTTTAGTCTGGCATGAGAACACAAAAAGGTGATCTTTGTTCCCCTATAGATGTGTATCTCTCAGTGATGACCAAAACAAACACTAGCTTTGTCACTTTACTAAACTGCAATGTAGCTACTTACAGCCCAAACCTCCATGTAATTTTCCCTTCTGGATATAACACTGGTGATTTTTATTTTACTTTACTCATTTGCAGCTGAAATGACTTGGGTGCAATAAGGATGATTGGTAACCTTACTAGAATGGCCTAAAACATGCTGTGTCAGAGATAAATTTAATAAAAGAATTAAAGGCTAAGTTGGATTTTTAGGTTATAATATGCCTGACAAAAATAAAAAGGGTTATTATATCATATTTAATATTCAAGATATTTAAGGCATTCCATTATTATGAGTTAAAATACCCATCTGAATAACAAAGACACTTTGAGTCTTCAAGTCAGTCCATAGATTGGAAGGACTTGGATAAGGTTCTTTAAACTTCTTTATGCCCAGACCCTGCACACAGGCTGAGCCATATGCAAGTTACCTTTTTTGATAAGCAATGATTCCATGAACTTAAGGCAAAAGTCAAAGTGAAAACTGAGGTTCTTATCAGGGCCAGGACTGGAGTGAGGCAAGAGAAATACCTAGGGTTCAAAATTTAAGGAGGCACTCAGTCTCAGTGTCATGGAAGTACAGGGTTGGCATGTGAGAGTGAGTAGCTCCTTCTTTATATTTTGCTACGTAGGCACCTTGCAATCCCGACCCTGGTCCTGGTTCTATCCCTGGTTTTTACTCCCAAAGGTCTTTCAAGAGTCAAGGCAATGCTATCTGTTTTCACATTGTTTTGTTGTGTTTGAAAGTTAATAAAAATCAAGTAAATAATTTTAAGACTCTATAACAGATAGGCATTGCATAAAAATTAAACAAGTAGGGTAATACTAACAATTAGAAATCACAGCTAAATCCAAATAATGATAACTAATTGCAAATACTTTCTTAGTGCTTATTGTGTGATTGATGAATATATATATTTCAGTCATCAACTGTGAATTAAAGTATTATTATTATTATCCCCATGCTTACGGTAGGGAGACTAAGGTTTACAGATGTTTGCTCACACTCACAAAGCCAGCAGGAACTCAAGTTTATCTAACTCCAAAGCCCAACCTCTTATCTGATATGCTTTGCTGCCTCCCAACTATAGCCATTAACACTGGTGATCTGTCAACTGTATCTCTACTATAGGTAGAAATCTAAATGCCAATTGTTTACACAGATTCAGAATTCTTGTTAGAAAAACTGAATTAATAATCTTTAGATAGACTACCCTCTTCCTGCAGCCTTATAGCATGGTGTATTAAGAAAGGGAAAATGAAAATGTAAGACAAAGAAAAGAGAGAAGGAAAAAACAAAGGATTATAAGAGAAAATATATGATTTAGAGATCATATCTCTTTTGTGGACTAGGATAAAATAATAAGAATAGTGATTAGGATAGTATGCAAAGAGGTTGCTTCAAAGCAAACTCCAAAGAAAAAAAAGGAAAAGATTTTCATCTATGGCTGGGAGAAGAAAGGAAAAAGGTTTATCAGAGAAGATAAAGAATGTTACTTTAGGTTTAATTTCAGCTTTTTTAAATTAAGAGGAGAAATAAATGCACTTCCTATTCCAGAAATGAAGTACCAATAATTTTTTTTCCTATTCATCTATGTAGAAAAGAATATTGACATAAACAGAAACATGGGGGGAACAACCTTACAACACTTAATTAAAAAAATAAATGTACCCTCTTAAAAAGATGAGACACTTGGATGTAATTGAGATTATTAATTTCTAAAAATTGCATGCTTCATGGAAAATTAAAACAATGTTTTTAAGAAACATAGTATGTATTGTACTATTGGCATTAATTGCAATTTTCTAGTCCTTTTGGAAGAGCAGAGCTTATAAAAGGTTACATACCATCTTCCCCCACCCGCTGAACCAGCTCCTCAAACCCCCATTACGAAGTCAGGCTCTGAAACCAGTAAGAAAGACCTTTTCTTGCAACCTGCTGAAGAGCGCCCTCTAGTGCTAGCTTGCAAATGAAATGTGCTCATATCAATTTTTTCATGAATTGTTCTGCTTATACTGGACCTTAGGTTTTCTTTGGAACTTGGGCCAAGAAAGATAAGTGATGCTTTAGAACAATTTTCTGGCTTGAAATTCCAGCTAAGTAAGATTATCATAATATATTAAAGAGGGAGAAGGTTTTCTTTTTTTAACTTTTATGAAATGAGGTACAACTATTTTAAAAATAACGGGCTTTTTGTTGAAGGGTTAGCTTTTAAAGAAAATAATTTGCAAAAATTTTAGTGTGCTTCATAGTACCTATAAAAAGAAGAGTTTGTTTTCTCAGAAAAAAAAGTTAAAAGTGACAATAATTGCTTCTCTCAACCTCAGTCTCTGGAAACTTATCTACTTAGGCTGGTGGTATCCTAAAAACATTTTTTAAAACTTGTTTGTGTTTAACTTTTTATTTCTGATGACATAGTAAAAAATTTTGTTCATGCTTAATCAAAATCCAAAAGCGAAAACATAGAAAAACAAATTACCTGACTAAAAGGTGAGTATATCTTTAAATTTCAGGAACAAAACAAACATGAGATAATCCAAAAGGCAGTATTAAATAATGGCAATATATTCCTTTAAACAGTTTTGACACTAGCACAAAGAAATTTAAAGGAGTGAAGGAAATCATTGTTTTCATTGTCTAATACACACCAAGTAATATTAACCATGAGACCAGTAACTCCATTAACTACCATTTTATCTTGCGCATAACGTTTTCCCTTTTAAAAGACCATATGCACAATGAATTAAAGCCAGAGCATGAGAAAGATGAGGAAAAGCTAAAGGACTAATAAGCAGGTTAAGCATGTATATGTGTGTGGTATGTCTGTGTACGTATGCTTGTTTATGTACTGCTGTCATTCTGTTTAATAAAGTGAGGGTCAGATCCCTGGCTGAGAACATGGGTACGTATAAGATCTCTGAAACTGTGTTCTGATGAATGAGGAAACAACACTGATGGAAAAATTAGAATTCATAGATCTATTAGTTCTGTTTCATTTTAAAATTTTGTTTTGTTTGGCTTTTGGGGGGGAGGTATGTTATTCTGCATTGTGCACATTAAATAAGTTTAAATGTGCACTATGCATGATAAAGTGATTAAACAAAATTTTAAGCATATAATGTTTAACAATTGTGAGTCACTATGTTGTACACCTGAAATCTATATAATACTGAAAATCAACTATATCTCAATAAAAAAAAGGTTAAATAATACCAATCCAAAAATATAATTGGAACAAATAAAAGGCAACATGTCCTAATGTTTCTAGTAGAGGACAACGTTTAGAGATGAAATATTCTTGAAACATAGCCTTCAAGTACTTGTGTTATCTAAATCCTTGAACAGTGTCCAATTAGAACAGGAGATCTAACAAACAGATGACAGCACTAGACAGAGAAATGGGTATAAACAGGCGACAACACTTAGAGTAAAAAAAACCTCTGGTCTGTTTCTGTTCCTGACTCACCACTGACATTGACAAAGTCAGTGATCACCACTGTGATTCAGCTTCTAAATCAAACAGGAGCAGTAATTTTTGCCAGAAACAACACAAGAGTGTTGATAATGGGAGGATTAGTGTGATAATGTATAGAACTTATAGAAATGTTACTGTACTGTGAATACTTTTGGAAAAGCTCCTGCTCTTTTACTACCCCACAAAAGCTTAAGAAGATAGTAGATGTATAAAACATGAGGTTAAATTCTGCAAAACATCTTAATTTCCATTTATCTAGATCATTTCTTCAATGTGCTGTTTTTATTATGTGTTATTTGTTAATATTTTTATGTCCGGGAATTTCTAATTTCTCTTCTATATTATTTGCCTTATTTTTAGTCTTCTATTTACACAAAACACTGAGTTATTCTTGTCTCGAGTTTCTCCCTTCCCTCATTATATTCATATGTGTAGACACGGCCATTTTTCTTCTACTACTCATTTCTATGTTGTTCAACTATAATAAAAGCAACTGTAACAATGATCCTAGCACTTAATATATGTGAAAGTGCTTTGTAAACAAACTATAATCTCATTTCATTTATTTACTCAAGTCAGTGTCAATTAGAAAAATTGTTGATAGTTTATATGTATATTTTATAAGCCCCAAACAGACAAAATCTTTAATAGTAGGAAAATGTTTATCCTGTCACTTTGAAAGAGGAAATAACCAATGACATAATAAACTCACAATAAATATTATTATAATTTTTCAAAGATTTGCTAGCAAATAATAGCACAGATATTTTGGAAAAATTTCAAGTTATAAAATATTTATTTATCCCAATTTATCAAATGAGATATATTACCTTTATATCTTATAGAACCTCAGGGTAAAAAAATAAAAATATTTCACACTTCTATTTTCAACTCTATTACTTTTGGTTGGATAACAGTAGAAATCACTTAACATATATAAAATATGGAAGGGACTACCTCATTGTGTTCTTGGAATGATTAATTATGCTTTAACCTAAGAACAAAAGCTATGTGAACATATGGTATTATTACTTTAATACAGGTAATTCATTGTAGTATGAAATAGCCATATATAGACCAAACAATAATCATCTACTATATACAATAAAATAAAAACCCCATTGAAAATGGAGAAATCCCTCTTTCTGTCACTAATTAGTTTTTAATAAATGATACATAATAAATGGCAACATTCTAATTTATCAGAGTTTAGGCATAGTCCTTGAATGGGGAATGGGAGTGTATGAACTCTGGCAGCTGTTTACATAGCCTGTGAAACATTCTCTGTTAAAGGGCATTGTTCTCAAGGTTTGAAAAGGTGCAGGCTCTCATAAGGTCCTTTCAGGTAGGTGGTATGGCTAACAGGAAGCAGTCCCTATTTGGCACAAAGTTCTAACTTCAGATAAATTGTTTTTGGTCTATATCACTTACTATTGGTTTTAAATCACACACACACACACACACACACACACACACACACACACACACACACAGTTTTAGTGAAATTAACACGTAGCGTAGGACACAACTTTTTTCACTTCATAGATGTGAGAAATACATTTAATAGTTTCGATTGCTTTCAAAAAGTAATCGAAACTTTTTGCTTCCAAAACTTTTTGCTTTTTGGTTCCCCGACATTAAATACTATAAACCAGGCCTATTTAATTTTTTCATGGTATATTCCAATAGACTAGAAAACCTGGTGGTGTTTGCTGTCCTAAGGATCCAGATGGTATTTATTTTCCTTACCTGGTTCCTGCTTAAGTGCAAGTGTATTTTGCCATCTTTTCTTCCTCAACTAGTAAAGATAAAGGGATACATTATAACCATAAGCATTTAACAAGTATCTAACAGTGGTATCTACTTATTGTAGGAGAAATATTTGTGTTCTTCTTACTAAAAGTCTCATCTTGACCTGCCTGAGAAATAAAGCAGGTGAGAAGATGGGTTTTATCATATGATTTAACCAACAAGATGGCCTAATATGTTCACTGAATGTGTCTCTACCTCCATGCTCGCATTTGCCATATTCATTGCTTTAATATAATACTGCCCGCACTCATGCACTTCTGCATTGCGAAGACAGGGATTTGCATTATCTTGGATTAAAAGAACATGGAAGGAAAGCAATTGTTTCCTCGTAAAAGTGTAGAATTGAAATATACTCAGGTTGCACCTAACCATTTCCATATCACCACAGCTAAGGAAAATTTTATTCTATTTTATTTATTCTAAAGAAAAATTAAAGTAGTTTTTCTATAGAGAATTTCCCCCCCATTGGATCACCCTATGAGTGCCTTTGTTCTCAAACAGTGTGCTTTCCTTATGCTGAAAATTTTGAGTGAATCTCCACTATGAGCAGTTAGATTTAGAAAGTTTAATTTTCTTAATCAGCAGTACAAGTATACCTCTTTCTATGTGTCCTCTATGGAGTTAAACACACACACATATACACACACACACACACACATACACACACACACAGAATGTATCCTTTTCATAAAATGGACACTCACACAAAGCTAGATCACCTTCTACGGTATTTTAGATGCAAACCATCACATCCTTACAAAAAAATAGGTGTACCTTTATATAGTAAGTGTACTTAATAGCATTATGCCTTGACACTCCTTCACACTGCTCATGTGTTCAGAGGCACACATGCACACACACAGAACTGCATTTCTATAAAGTCAAACTCATCTAACATTCCATAGTATGGTTGCTATTTCTATATCTTTTCCTCCTTTGAATGTGACTAGCTATTTACACCCTAACAATTCTGGTACAGAGCTGATTTAGCATTTTTATTGGAATGTGAAAGCTCTTAAAAGAAGAAAAAAATCTAATCAGGCAGAAGAGATAGAAAACTTGCTGAATTTTCTCTCCCCCCTCTAAGACCCCCTGAATCCTATCAAAAGCACATCTTCCATTCATTGCTTCCCGGTGTCATTATGACAAGCGGCTACAAATCAATAGCAGAGGGAAAGGCAGAACCAACCCGCACTCACCAAGTGATAAAGATTCACTCTCAGCCCCGATTTGCTAATAGCCCATAATAGCAGCCATTGGCGCCCTGCATTAAATCATACATTTCACTCTGCGTTTATTATGGGATTTTTAAAACTCCTCACCAAATTGGATTTTCTCGATGGTCTCTAATTTCCACATTTATCATTTAAAATTAAACTCCTCTGTGTAGAGGGGGAATAGAGAAGGAGGAGAAAGTAGAGAAAGGCCAGAGAGTACTGTATTTTTGTTCTCACCCCCGTTTTTTATGAAAACCCATAAAAAATACCAGGTATCACAGCCATAAGCAGCAGGATTTTTTTAAACTATAAAAAATTCTAGAAATCAGGCTGGAATGGTTTGTATGTGCTGGTCTGTAAATGAAGATGACAATTCAAGAGGACTATGTGTGTGTGTGTGTACACATAAAGCAGGTTTTAAACAAAAGGAATTTGGTGAAAAAATTCTCAGTAATGTTGCACAAAAGGTGAATTGCAAAAGCAATGGAAAATAAGTTAATGTTACATTATGCAAATACTCTAAGGAGCTGTAAAGAGAGAGCTCAGCAAGTATATAGTATTCTAGTTTTTTTAAAAAACTACATTTATCTTATTTCAAAGTTCAGTGACAGACAAAGTAAAAATTCTTACAGGTTTCTAATTATGCAACAGCTTGCTTAAACTTTCTGTACATTCTTAGTTTAAAAAATTATTTTAAAATTTCATGGACTCCAGTAGCTAAAGCTGCCTCTTGGCTGCTGCAGCAAACCCCCAAACAAGTTCTTCAGTCTCCCACAGATACCACTGAAACAATGGAATCAACCCATGGGAACTTAAATCACTACAAGTATAAATATACATAATGTCTTTGGATAAAATATTTTTTATTCTTTGAATATAAAAAATGAAAACTAAATTTTACATCTATAGCATAAAATGAAAGGGCTATATTTTCTCAAGGCTGCATGGTTGGGACTTAGTATGACCTAGTTTTTTTTTTTTTTTAACATCTTTATTGGAGTATAATTGCTTTACAATGGTGTGTTAGTTTCTGCTTTATAACAAAGTGAATCAGCTATACATATACATATATCCCCATATCTCCTCCCTCTTGCATCTCCCTCCCTCCCACCCTCCCTATCCCACTCCTCTAGGTGGTCACAAAGCACCGAGCTGATCTCCCTGTGCTATGCGGCTGCTTCCCACTAGCTATCCATTTTACATTTGGTGGTATATATAAGTCCATGTCACTCTCTCACTTCGAGTATGACCTAGTTTTAACTACAGTACTAGCAGGATCCAAAGACATAAGAAGGGAACTAATCAGTCCATATTCAGAGATGCTTGAAAAGGCTACAGGTTTAATGAAAGCTTGAATGATTCTCTGATTTCTTTCCTTTTGGAGATTTCTCAGCAATAAAATCCATCTGCATCATTTTCCTTAAGAAATAGACAAATTACCTTTTAAAATGGAGTGTTTGAAGAGGAGTTAAAAACTTCAGCCACTTTATAATACTTCATTTCATCTTCACAGGCCCTCTTTTGTTTTGAAGTTTTGTTTGTCACTGATGTAATTTTTTAAACCTTTTTCAGTAATCCTTTAAAAAAAATCTTCCATTGATTACTGTGCCTTTTCTGTCAATTTTTTTTTTCCTGGTAGAGAACTACTGTCATGTAAACCTCTTTTTCCCCTCTCCAATCCCACATAACTAACAGGCTCTTATTTCAATAAAGTTTTTATTCGAGTAACATAAATACTGAAAAGTGCACAAATTAAAAGTATAATCTATGGATTTTCACTAACTGCACATACTTATGTAACCAGCATCCAGACCAAGAAGCAGAATGTCTTACTAGTGTCCCAGAAGCTTTCTTGTGCAGTGACTGTCAACTACCCCAAGGGTAGTCTCTATCTTGACTTCTAATGTCACAGATGAACTGTGCCTACTTTTTAACTATATATAAACGAAATCATCCAGTATGTAATATTTTGTGTCTAGATTTTTCACTCAAAATTATGTGCAGTTAATTTACATTGATGTATTTAGTTATGTTCCTTCACTCTTATTACTGCAGATCTGGGGTCACCAAACTATGGCCAGTGAACCAAATGTGTCCTGTTGCCTGTTTTTGTATGATCTGTGGCTAAAAAAGATTTTTACATTTTTAAATGGTTAAAAAATCAAAAGGTAATATTAATGACATGAAAATTATATGAAATTCAAATTTCAAAGCCCATAAATAGTTAAAAAAAACACAGTCATGCTCTTTTGTTTAAGTACTATCTATGGCTGCTTTCATGCTACAACAATAGAGTTGAGTAGCTGGAGTAGAAACTCGTATGTCATATAACCTAGAATATTTACTATCTAGCTCTTCACAGAAAAAGTTTGCTAACCTCTGCTGTAAAATGTTCCATTGTGTGACTATACCACAACATATCCATTTTACTCTTGAAGGACATTTGGGCTATTTCTAGTATTGACTATTATAAATATATGCTACAAAATTCTAGAACATGTCTTTTGTGAATATACACATACCTAGGAGTGAAACTACTGGGTATAGGGTATGTATATGTTCAGTTTTATAGTTGTTGCTAAGCAGTTTTCCATAGTGCTTTTTTATCAGTTTACACTCCTACCAGCAGTGCATGAGAATTATTATTTTTTTAACATCTTTATTGGAGTATAATTGCTTTACAATGGTGTGTTAGTTTCTGCTTTATAACAAAGTGAATCAGCTATACATATACATATATCCCCATATCGCCTCCCTCTTGCGAGAATTCTAATTGCTCTTTTTCTTGCCAACTTTTGGTATTTTAGCTATTCCTGTTCTTTTTATATGCATTTCCCTTATGTCTAATAAGGCTGAGAGCACTTTTTCATATGTTTATTGCCATTCAGGTATTCTCTTTTATGAAGCTTCTATTTAAGTCTTTTGTCTATTTTTCTATTGGGTTATCTGGCTTTTTGTTATTGATTTGTAGGAGTTATTTGTATATTATAGATATGTCTTTTGTCAGGTCCTCTTTTGTAAATATCTCCTAGGTGTGGTATGCCTTTATATTCTTTTTAAGGGTGTCTTTTGATAACAGAAGTTCTTAACCTTGACATAGCTCAATGAATTATATTTTTCTTTGCAGTTAGCATTCGGTGCTCTGTTTAAGAAATATGGGCCTATTCCAAGAAGACTGTGAATTCATTTGGATTTTTCACGTGTATTAATAGGTCATTTGTGAATAATGACTATTTTATTTCTTTCCAGTGCTTATGATTTTGATTTCATTTTCTTGTCTTATTGTACTAGCTAGGAACTCCAGTACAATGCTGACTAGAAATGATGGATAGTGAGCACCTTTGTCTTGTTTTGAATTCTGCCATGGATTTTTGTAGATTCTCTTAATCAGGTTAAAGAAGTTCCTTTCTGTTCCTAGTTTTTATTATGAATGGTTATTAAAGTTTATCAAAGCCAAAAAAAAAAAAAACCCTATGGAGATGATGACGTGATTCTCCTTTTTCTTTTTCTATTAATGCAATGTATTACACTGATTGATTTTGAAATGTTAAACTACCCATGCATTCCTGGAATAAACTTCACTTGGTCATAATTTATAATAATTTCTCTATATTACTGGGTTCAATTTGCTGGCATTTGTTTAGGATTTTTATTTCTATGTTCATGGGACAGATCAGTTTGTAATTTTCTTGTGGTTATCTTGTTTGGTTTTAATATCACCTTACTTATATTTTTAAAAAGTTTCTGGTGAAATCACAAGAGCTACTTTTGGCAAACTGCAAATTTTAGTGAAAACTTGAGCTGCTGTACTTTATTATGATGGCACAGGGAACTCTGATACTTATGAGTTTTTCTTACTCTGCTCTAAGTTCCCTAAGTTTCATGACTCCCTATCCCCTAGCACTTGCTTCTATTATACCAGCTTTTGAAGATACATCTAAATTTTCTAAATTTCATTTTATTTCTCCCTCTGGTGAATTTAAGTGTTCACAGTAAGGATTTTTTTTTTTGTCAATGATTACATATTAGCCTGGTACCATCTGCAAGAAAAGGTATTGTGGGAAATTAAAAGAAGGAGAACTTATATTCTCTGCCCTCAATGAGTTTATAATGCAGTAAGCTAACTCAGCCACTTTAAAAAATTACAAATTAATTACAGAATAATCTTTAATTAAACTTCTTTATTCAAATTCATGAAGCTTTAAAAAAATGACTCCTGTTATAATGGGGAAAACAAGTTAATGAAAGAAATATTAGAATTCAAGAAAAGCACAAAGAAGGTGCAAAATCACTTGTAGCCACACCAAGAAATATAACCATTTACTAACATTTAAATTTTGTTGAAATTAGATAATCTTCAAAGTATTCATTCTCACATTTTCTTTATAGTAGACAATTTCATAGTTAGTATTTCCTATTAATTTCATCTGTGCATATTTTTTCATTCTATGTAGTATTATAAAAAAAACTTTTTAAGGATAAATTTAGAAAATAGCTTCTATAGTTTGTATCACTACAAAATGAGCAAAAAGATTAGGAAAAATTTTGAGTGTGTGAAATGAAATTCCCCTCTCTTTCTCAATCAATGAGATATGACACTATACTATGGATCCCAATTCAGAAAGCTTCTGTTACATGTTTGGTAGGTCCAGTATCTTGGCACCTCTCTACATTGAAACTATCCTCCCCTCTGATATATGACAAATTAAGACTTGTGCAAAAAATACTTTTAAATTTGTTGTATAGCAGAAGTACAGAATTGCTATCTTAGAGCTGATTTAGCATAGCGGTAAAGGGCACAGGCTCTGGTGCTAGACTATCTGAGTTTGAAACCTGGCACCACCACTCACAAGGCACATAACACTGGTTAAGTTACTTACATTCTCTATGCCTCAGTTACTCATCTATAAAATGGAAGAAATAATGGTAATGACCTCATAGAGTTGTTATGAGGATTAAGTAAGTTGAGACAAGTAAAGTACTGTTGGGTACATAGTAGGTGCTCAGTAAATGTCAGCTTTGCATAGGAAAGCTAAAGGCCTGCTCATCTTAAATACACACAAGAACAACTATACTTAGTGTTATCAAATTGAAAGACCTCCTTCAATTTGCCCCCATTGACATCCCTCTTTTCTTTAGTCTGGAAGACTTTGTCTTTTTAAACTAGTTCACCTCTATTCTTTTTTTTTTTTAATAATGAAATGTAACATTTTATTTTATTTTTTAAATTGGGGTATAGTTGTTTTACAATGTTGTGTTAGTTTCTACTGTACAGTGAAGTGGAGTTCCCTGTGCTATACAGCAGTTTCTCATTAGCTATCTATTTTATACATATTAATGTATATATCTTAATCCCATTCTCCCAATTCATCCCACCCCTCCTTGCCCCCCTTGGTGTCCATACATTTATTCCCTACATCTGTGTTCCTATTTCTGCCTTGCAAACCAGTTCATCTGTACCATTTTTCTAGATTCCACATATATGCATTAATATACAATATTTGTTTTTCTCTTTCTGACTTACTTCACTCTGTATGACAGTCTCTAGGTCCATCCATGTCTCTACAAATGACCCAATTATGTTCTTTTTTACGGCTGAGTAATATTCCATTGTATATATGTACCACAACTTCTTTATCCATTCATCTGTCGATGGACATTTAGGTTGCTTCCATGTCCTGGCTATTGTAAATAGTGCTGCAATGAACACTGGGGTGCATATGCCTTTTTGAATTATAGTTTTCTCTGGGTATATGCCCAGTAGTGGGATTGCTGGGTCATATGGTGGTTCTATTTTTAGTTTTTTAAGGAACCTCCATACTGTTCTGCATAGTGGCTGTATCAATTTACATTCCCACCAACAGTGCAAGAGGGTTCCCTTTTCTCCACACCCTCTCCAGCATTTATTGCTTGTAGATTTTCTGATGATGCCCATTCTAACGGGTGTGAGGTGATATCTCATTGTAGTTTTGATTTGTATTTCTCTAATAATTAGTGATGTTGAGCATCTTTTCATGTGTCTCTTGGCCATCTCTATGTCTTCTTTGGAGAAATGTCTATTTAGGTCTTCTGCCCATTTTTTGATTGGATTGTAGTTCATCTCTATTCTTGCTGTTTCCTATCTGTCATATTTTCTCATTCCTGAAACAATGTAAAAGTCCTCTGCTTTTAGAATCTATTTCTATTATGAAGGCCCCATCTAAGCTAACACCACTCAATTTAAGTGGATAAAAGCTGGAATTGAAGAAATGAGGACAAGGGACATGTTAAAACTGGTACCACTGTCAGGGTTTTCCTAGTTTTCTCTTTTGTTTGGCTAATCTAGAATTCACAGAGTACAGCCTATATCTGTTCAATTAAAGGATCAATTAAAGAGCTGGGAAGAAAAGTTTATCAGTCTGAGTTATACAATTAAATATGGAAGAAATTAAACTTAAAAAATCAGGCCAGGAGCAAGAAAGAATTTTAATAAAAATTCAAAATACAAATCCTAAACAGGTTTTTTGAGGCTGTGATGCTTTATATCATCACAGGAGACTGGAGAGATTAGAGTGAACTGGTTTAAAGTCTTAAAATCTGAGAATGGAGGCTTTCTTTAATCTGCATGCAAGACTGTTTAACACTGTTGCAATTACAGTTTAAGTACTATACAGTATGTGTTAATTTCTTTACTAAACGGCATTGTTATTTTGTAAAACATAAATTCTGTAAAACATTCAGAGGCAGTCAAGGTTATGGGTTCTCTCAGGATGTCTACGTAAAAGAAGGAGTTATAATGGGATAAGGAAGCTTTAATTATAAGCTGGTTCTCACACTCTGAGTACCACCTTTAGATAATCACTCTTTTTGTGGACTCCACATAGTGGCCTCACCTGTTTTTAAAAAAAAAAAAACTGTTTCAGAATCTGAAGGATCCTGTGGTTTATTGATTCTTGTAACCACACACTTTGCCACTAATGTTCATCATTTGTGTTTCTCCTGACTCCCGCCTCTTGAGGAGAATGAAAGGTGGAAAATGTGACACAATAGTCTCAAACTGGATGACTCAGTTTAAATACCGAATAGGAAAAAAAGTGTCTTAAACCACCACTAGAAATATTTTCCTTTCAAATGGAACTGATCTTGAAACCCAGTTTAATCCAGCAAATAGGTAAAGAATAACTGAAGTGGGTACTTTCAGGACATATTGTGGCATGTCAGAGATCAGTCTTCTACAGAGTAACAGAAAAACTTTTAGTTCTTTAGTGTTTTTATACGTGCTGACGTTATTCAAATTTAATTTTATCCAGCAGCAATCCTCACTGGCCAAAATATTGCCACTTAGATTAATTCTTTCCTATCCTTTAAGTTAGCCTTTTAATTAAACATTTACAGAAAGTTTATTCCTTCAATATAAAATTCTTTTCACATACATGTATCTTTTACAAGCCATCTTCCCCCTCAAGTCAGTGATCTACCACAAGTGCCATCCTCTACACCTAAAACTACCTACATAATTTATTTCTATTACAATTCTATTCTTTCCATTACTTCATTGGTTTTATGTACTTGGTGGATTTTAATATTTTTAAGATATACACACCCACACATTCCTCATAGTACCACCCTGAAGTACAAGAGGCAGTATGGCATTTTTGTTAATTAAGAGTGGAAGCAATGAAGTCAGACTGCCTGGGTTGGAATCCAAGCTATGCCATTTAGTGGCTGTGTGGCCTTGGGCGATTTACTGAACCCCTTTGTGTTTCACTTTCCTCATTAGGAAAATGGGAGATAATTATGACCTATTTCATAGTGTTGTGGTAAGGATTAAATACATGAATATTTGAAAAATACAGTATAGCTAATATTTATTAGCACATAAATATTAACTATTATTATTATTGTTGTTGTTGTTACATTTATAAATTTACAAAGGAAGACTGACTTACAGGCATCTTCTTTTCTCCACAGCCAAAGGTCCCTTCTTTGATCAAAATCCTTCAGTGGCCTCCTGTCTCATTTGAAGTCAAAGCCAAAGTACTTACCTTGACTTACTGGGCCCTACTTGATAAGACCACACTCCCACCTGCACTCCTCTGACCTCATTTCCTACTAGTCTTCATCTCCTTCACTCTACTCCAGCTTCCAGTGGTCTCTTCGTTGTTCCTGGAACGTGTCAGGTACACTCTCACTTTCTGAGCCCTATAACTGCTGCTCCCTCTAGCTGAAATATTCTTTCCTCAGAGCCACAAGTCTCTCTCTCTTTCTTATTTCTGGTATCATTCCTGATCACCCATTATAGAAGAGCAATCTCTCCCTGCCCATGGTACTCTCTATTTCCTTTACTTAGATTTATTTTTCTCTATAACACTTATCACCACCTAGCATAAATAACATAGATTTGTCTATTGGTGATAACAGAATCTGTAGGGCTTTACTAAATATGATTGCTGATTGAAAATTTGTCCTGTTACCTTATTGTGCTGGCTTGGAAAACCATGGCATAGAATAACAAAGTCTTTCAATTTTAAGATGAATCAGGTAGAATCCTCATAGAATCACATTCTATGTAATATATTACATTAAATGGGTCTGATCCTCTCCTATAGGAATTAACAAAGGATTTTTTGTGTATATGTTTAAGGCTTATATATTATCAAATTAGTAGCTCTTTGAATAGATCACAAACACATGACACACATACCTGTCCTGGTAGTGAACTTCAACAGAGAGAGCTTTCTATGTGAGGAAGGCTAGAGATAAAAGGGAAAAGAGAACTGGTTTCTACTGGAAGATCCTGAAAATATTACCTCCCACTTTTTAGGAAAAAAAAAAAGCCCCTTTGAGGGTTTTTATAGGCACAGAGACTTGCTTTAAGTCTCTCGTGTGTGTGCCCTTTGACTTAGAAAAGGGATCAATTGAAATAAAGAAATGTTTCCTGCTTCTCATCAACAGATGAAAGGACAAAACATTAGACTAGCATCACATCTAGGGAAGAGGGAGGAGAAAGAGAGATTGGAACACAGATAAAGAGAGATGAACAGCAAAAGAGAATAGCTGTCATGTGAGGCTCAGCCTGTGGGCTCCACAGGTACCCAGTACCTCAAATATAGAGGTTTAAACTGAACATTTATTAGCCAGCTACACAGGTACAAACTGATTAACCTTACATACACTGACTATATCACTTTCTTTCACAGTGGTCTTTGATAATTTTTACTTTGGGATTCCTATTCTGTATGTGGTTCCTGGGTCCATTAGCAAAATACTATCTGTTTTTAGTTTTTTAAAAAAAATTATTTATTTATTTATGGTTCCATTGGGTCTTCGTTGCTGCACATGGGCTTTCTCTAGTTGCGGCGAGTGGGGGCTACTCTTCATTGCGGTGTGTGGGCTTCTCATTGCAGTGGCTTCTCTTCTTGTGGAGCATGGGCTCTAGGTGTGCGGGCTTCAGTAGTTGTGGCACACGGGCTCAGTAGTTGTGGCTCACGGGCTCCAGAGTGCAGGCTCAGTAGTTGGGGCGCACGGGCTTAGCTGCTCCGCGCATGTGGGATCTTCCCGGACTAGGGTTCGAACCCGTGTCCCCTGCACTGGCAGGCGGATTCCTAACCGCTGTGCCACCAGGGAAGTCCTTGTTTTCATTTTCTTTTTAAGAAGTTATCAAATAGGGCTTCCCCTTGTGCTCCGCAACAAGAGAAGCCACCGCAATGAGAAGCCCACGCACTGCAACGAAGAGTAGCCCCCGCTCGCCGCAACTAGAAAAGCCCATGTGCAGCAATGAAGTCCCGACGCAGCCAAAAGAAATAAATAAACAAAAAATTTAAAAAAAATTATCAAATATTTCACGCATACAAAGAAGTAAAAAGAATAATGGCATTAAATACCTGGATAGCCATCATCTAGTTTTGTTAAATTTAACATGTTTCTATATTTGCTTAATATTTTTAAAGAAATAGAACATTACAGTTATCGTTAAGCCTGATGGGGAACACTTCCTCACCTCATTTCCCTCTCTCCTTGCCTCCCCAGATGTAAACTGCACCCTGAATCTGACATCCATCATGCTTTGCATGTTTTAGGAGTTATACTGATGATATCATGCTGTGCATAGTCTGCAATATTTTCATGCTTAACATTGTATTTTGGAGTTTTATTCCTAATGATACATGTACCTCTAGTTCATATATTTTAAGTGCTATATGTGTGCCATTGAATGAATATTTCCAAATTCATTCATCCATTCTCTTATTGATGGACAATCAGGTTTTCCCAATTTTTCATTATTATTAACAACATAGCAATGAACATTAATTTTAACTTTCTTTGTGGGCATATATGAGAGTTTTGTAAAGGTACATATGAGCATCTTCAGCTTTTCTAGATATTGCCAAACTGCTCCTCAAAGTGACTGCACCTATTTATTGCTACCATCTGTAGTTTTTGAGGTTATTTCTCCATATCTGTGCTTATAAATATTTGTAATCTTATTTTTTTGTCAATGTGATGAGTATGAAATACTCAATTCAAATGCACAATATTTGAATCCCATTGCAATGACCAGGGCTAGTTTGGGGGAAACTATTATATTTATGATATTTAGTCTTACTATTAATGAACATAGTTTCTCTGACCATTTATTCAGATTTTTAAACTTTTAATAAGGTTTATCATTGACTGTAAAGATTATGTACCTCCTTATGTAGATTTATTCCTCAATATATACTTTGTTTTTTACTGTTGTTGCAAATTTAAAAAATTATATAGATATAGATAGTTTTTGGTATAGTAAATGGAATGCAATAAATTTATACTACTAAGTATATACACTAGAAAAGAAGAAAATTCTCAAATCAGTAATCTAAGCTCAATCTCAAGAACCTAGAAAGAGAAGATAAAAATAAACCTAAAACAAGCAGAAGGAAGGAAATATTAAAGAGTAGATAGGAAGTCAATGAAATTGAAAACAGATAAACAATAGAGAAAATCAATGAAACAAACTGTTTTTTTAAAACATCAATAAAGTTGACAAACATAGTAATTACCAATATCAGGAATAAAACAGAGAATACCACTTCGGACCCTTCAAACATCAAAAGGATAATGAAAAAAAGCTGCAGACAACTCTACACATATAAATTTGACAACTTAGATTAAATGGACTAATTCCAAAAAATCTTAAGTCACCAAAAATCACTCAGTATGAAAGAGATAACTTGAATACCCCTGTGAGTATTAAATAAATTGAATTTATAATTTTAAAAACCACCAAAGAAGAAATCCCCAGGCCCAGACAGTTTCCCTGAAGAATGCTACCAAATGTTTAAGGAGGAATTAACACCACCTCTACACAATCTATTCCAGAAAACAGAAGAAGAGGGAACATTTTCTATCTCATTTTATGAAGCTAGCATTACCCTGATACCAAAATCAGACAATGACAGTACCAAAAAAGAGAAAAAGGAAGGAAGGAAGGAAAGAAAGAAAAGAAAGAAGGAGAGAAAGAAAGACAGAGAGGAGGGGGGATGGAACTACAGACCAATATCTCTTATTAACATAGATGCAAAAATGCTTAACAAAAATTATCAAATGCAATTCACAATATACCAAAAGAATTAGAAACCATGACCAAGTGGGATTTATTACAGGGATAGAGACTGGTTAAATATTCAAAATTCAAAGGCTAAATCACATGATCATATCAACTGATGCAAAAAAACAGCATTTGACAAAAGTTAATACCTATTCATGACAAAATTTCAGAATGACAAAAAGAGAGGGGAATTTAGAGCAACTGTAAAAAAAACCCTACACCTAATATTATACTTAATGGTACCAGACTGAATGTTTTCCTTCTAAGATTGGAAACAAGAGAAGGATGTCTGCTCTCATTGCTCTAACTTAACATGGCTGGAAGTTCTAGCCAGTGCAATAAGGCAAGAAAAGGAAATAAATAGCATATGCATTGGAAAGGAATATCTGACAAAGAATTAGTATCTAGACTATATAAAAAACGCTTAAAACTCAACAGTGAAAAAAAGCACACAATCCAATTAGAACACAGGCAACAGACATGCAGAGACATTTCCCCAAAGAAGATATATAGATGGCAGATAAACACATGAAAAGATGTTCAGCATCATTAGCTATTAGCCATTAAGGAAATACAAAGTAAAACCACAATAAGACATCACTATACACCTATCAGAATGTCTAAAATAAAAAATAGCAACATCATCAATTGCTGCTCAGGATGCAGAGAAAATGAAGCTCTCATATACTGCTGGTGGGAATGTAAAATGGTAAAGCAATTCTGGAAAATACCCTGGCATTTTCTAAAAGAAAAAAAAACCAACTGAACATGCAATTACCATACAACCTAGCAACTGCATTCCAGGGCATTTATCACAGTGAAATGAAGGCTTACTTTCAAACAAAATCAGGTACCTGAGTGTTTAGAGCAGTGTGCTGGGTTGAACGATGGCTCCCCAAGAGATATGTTCATGTCCTAATTCCTGGAACCTGTGAATGTTACCTTATTTGGAAAAGGGGTTTTTGGAGATCTAATGAAGGATCTTGATATGAAGAGACCATCCTGGATTATCTGTGGGCCCTAAATCTAAACACAAGTGTCCTTATAAGAGACACAAAGGGGACAGTTGACAGATAGGAGAGAGGAAGTCGATATGAAGACAGAGGCAGGAACTGGAGTGATAGAGCTACAAGGAAGCCAGATAAACTGTTAAGAGGCAAAGAATGGATTCTCCCCCAGGACTCTCAAAGGGAGTAGGGTCCTGCCAGATTTTGGACTCTGGGCCTCAGAGAAATGTGAGAGAATAAATTTCCAGTGCTTTAAGCCCAAGTTTGTGGTAATTTGTTATGGTAGCCACAGGAAACTAATACAAGCAGTTTTATTTAGAAACAGCTCAAAACAAAACAACCCTGATGTTCTTCAAAGGGTAAATAAACTGTGGAACATCCACACTGCTGAATACCACTCAGCAATAAAATGGAAAGAACAACTGATACATGCAAAAAAACCTGGATGAATCTCCGAAGTATGATGCTGAGTAAAGAAAAAGCCAATCCTAAAAGATTATATATTGTGTATTCCATTTATATAACATTCTTGATGTGACAAAATTATAGAAATGGAGAACAGATTACTAGTTGCCAGGGGATAAGGAAAGCTGGAGACGGGAGGTACGTGTAGCTATAAAAAGCAGCATGAGAAATGCTTGCAGTGATGGAAATGTTTTGTATCTTGACTGTATCAATGTCAACATCCTGGTTGTGATATAGTACTGTAGTTTTGCAAGATATGACCATTGAGGGGAACTGAATAAAGGGTATATGGGATCCCTTTATATTATTTCTTGCAACTGCATGTGAATCTACAATTATCTCAAAATTGAAAATTTAATTTAAAAAAGTGATCTGCTTCGTGGGGGCAGGGCAGGGGGTAGAAAGTAAGAAGTAAAAAAAATAAACAAACAAACAAAAAACAAACAAAAAAACCCAACCAAACAAAAAAACCCAAGAAGCATCATCTTTAAGATGCCAATGTAGCCCCAAATAAAATTCAGTCTATTTAAAATTGTAGTTTCCCTTTTGACAAAGAAGTGTTTTATCATATTTCTTACAAGTGAAATAAGAAATGGTGTTAAAAGTAATATCACTTTTTCCTTTTTATTCTTCTCTTTCTGCAATATTAAGAAAGAAAATCATCAGTATGCTGTTATAAAATTTCCCCGCTGCAAACTGCTTCAGACTCAGTTCTGTAACTGACATTTGGGTGGTTCTCTCTTTTCTCTCAGAAATTCTGTTTTTAACTTTTATTTCATATTAAATTAGAGAAATGCTTCATCATCTTTTATTTCTGTTTTTCACTCCGAAGTGCAGGTTATTTTAAATACCATAACCCAATTCCCATCCAGTTTACACTTACTGCTTTATTTGCCCTTACTTAATCAATGACTAAGTGTCTATCTGCAGTCCATTTAACCTTGCTAGTTTTCAGTTTCCATGACGCCACTAATTCCCAAATTACTTGTTTCCAACGTTAACTTCATATTAGGACTCCAAGTACCTTTAAATGTCCTAATGCTTTCAGTATTTTTCTTGAATCATTTGCATTTTCTTTAACATAAATGCAGACCACCAACCTCAAATGAGGGTCACAATCTGTACCTTTACAATGTATCATGAGAATGTGAACACCTTAGGACAAAGACCAGATGCCACATTCTTCCATTTTTGTTAAAGGTTCTGACACTTGGTAGTAAAAGCTCTTTCAGGACTTCCAAAGTCACAGGTTCTGCTAATTCTTCCTTCACAATTCTCTCAACTGTTTTTTCAATTGACAAGGCCATCATGTCTAGCCTAATGCAACAGCTTTTTATCAGATCTCCCTATACCCAGAATCTATTCACTTTAAAATAGACTGCAGACTATGGTCAGACACATGTTTGGCTTATTTTTAATTTTTTGCATGTCACATTGCTATTTGAAGGCATTCAATTGCTTTCCATTTGCTAAGAACAATGTTTTTAAAGGGTACATAATATTTTGTGAAACTTTTTTTCCCAGTCATGTGTTTTGAGTCACAATGTAAATGTATCCTGTGAATCATGGTTAAAAACAAAAAACTGAAAAACAATTCCTTAACGAATAAGGTCTAAATTTCTACACCAGACATTCAAGACTTATCACAATCTTATCCCTAACTACTTGTTATATCCCTACTGTTCACTTCTTGCTTCACAAATCCATTAACCCTCGCAAATTAATCTAATTGCCCTACCTTAAAACACACCCCATGCTTTGCCAACTGTCTTTGCAGATATGCCACAGGGATTCACTAAATATATAATAAAGGGAAAAGGACAAAATAGAACCTTAAAAACAAATCTATCAGAATTTTACCAATATCAAATGCCTCCATCTCCATGAAATTTTCTTTCATCACACTAACAGAGAAGCATTGCTATTTTATCTAAAATCGTACCATACCTGTTCTTTTTACTATTCTTATGGTGATTATGTAATGCCTTTTAATATAATAGTTTATCATCTTATAGCCCTTCTTGTAATATAAGTACATTAAAATTGGTATTGTACCTTATATACCTTTTTAATACAACACTTAATGCTTCCAAAAAAGTTATGAGAAATTTAACTAGCACCCAGCTGAAGGAATAAAACATTAAAGATAAAACTGAAGTACCTGTGCAGTTCTCTCCATCCCGACCCCTTTCCCTAGTAGAGGTAACGGTTATCGTAAATTCTCATGCATGTTTTTCTACTTTTATTACATATCACTATCTCTGCATTTTAAAACTTTATATTAATGACACCCCAATGTACACATTATATTTTGGCTTACTGTGTTGTACATTGCTTACCATATTTGCTCATGTTGCTGCAAATGGCTCTAGTTCATTTATTAACTGGGTATATAATACACTTTTACATTAACTGATCACAGGACATTTATTTATTCTCTTTTTGATGGATAGTTTGTTTGCAACTATTCACTCTTAGAGTGATGTAACAAATATTCTTGTACATGTCTCCCCACGTATATATGAGAGTTTCCTTAAGGTACTACCTAGAAGTGGATTTGCTCTACCATAGGGTATGATCATTTTCGCTCTTATGACATGGTATCAAAATAATTTCCCAGTGTCTGGATTGTATTTTCACTGTCTATCATATCTTCTAGTGAACAAAAAATTTAATTTCTTAAAAAGTTATAGATATATTAATTTCTTATAGAATTACAGTTCTATTTATATTTTCTAATGGCTCTTGAGTCAATTTTTTAAAGTTTTTATTTTTCTAAAATGGGACACAGTCCATTTCAGCTACATTTTCAAATTTATTGGCCCGAAGTAATTTATGCCCACTAGGGGAAGTTTTTCTGTGCTTAACCTACAATTACATGCACATAACTATTATAGGCTACTCTTGGCGTAAATTCTTTTAGCAGAATACAGGTCAGGATATGCAGCATACTGGCAGGGCAATATCATGCATTTTTCTTGATTAGGAGAAGTCATCACAACAGGCCACTAAGCCAAAAAGGAGCTAATCTCAGAACTGAGAGAACAAAATCATATTGGGGGCTTTATGGAAGAGCAGCTGGAAGAAGTTGCTGCTGCACATGGCCCGGCTTTAGGAAGACCAGTATAAACTCCATGAAGCCAGACATTTTTGACTCCTTTTTACTATTGAAATCCATGGACCTAGATTAGTACCTGGTTCAAAATTTTCAGAAGGACTGGAGAAGAGCAGAGATGAGAATGACTCAGAATTAGAGCAGCTTGGAAATCCTGAACAGAAGCCAGTCTGAAAAGGTAGAAAGGACCTGATTTCATGTCCAATACAAGAGAATCTCATAATTTGGAGAGGCTACCACACGTACAATGCTGTAATCACCAATACATGTCTGACGATAAATCCGGATACCAGATAAATCCTAGGAGAAAAACGCCAAGACACACATTAATCAAACTATCAAAAATTAAATACAAAGAAAAAAATATTAAAAGCAGCAAGGGAAAAGCAACAAATAACATTCAAGGGAATCCCCATAAGGTTAACAGCTGATCTTTCAACAGAAACTCTGCAAGCCAAAAGGGAGTGGCAGGAAATATTTAAAGTAATGAAAGGGAAAAACCTACAACCAAGATTACTCTACCCAGCAAGAATCTCATTCAGATTCGATGAACAAATTAAAACATTTACAGACAAGCAAAAGCTAAGAGAATTCAGCACCACCAAACAGGCTTTACAACAAATGCTAAAGGAACATCTTCTCTAGGCAGGAAACACAAGAGAAGGAAAAGACCTACAATAACAAACCCAAAACAATTAAGAAAATGGGAATAGGAACATACTTATCAATAATTACCTTAAATGTAAATGGATTAAATGCTCCAACCAAAAGACATAGACTGGCTGAATGGATACAAAAACAAGACCCTTATATACGCTGTCTATAAGAGACCCACTTCAGACCTAGGGACACATACAAACTGAAAGTGAGGAGGTGGACAAAGATAGTCCATGCAAATGGAAATCAAAAGAAAGCTGGAGCAGCAATTCTCATATCAGACAAAACAGACTTTAAAATAAAGACTATTACAAGAGACAAAGAAGGACAACACATAATGATCAAGGGATCAATCCAAGAAGAAGATATAACAATTGTAAACATTTATGCAGCCAACATAGGAGCACCTCAATACATAAGGCAAATGTTAACAGCTACAAAAGGGGAAATCAACAGCAACACAATCATAGTAGGGGACTTTAACACCCCACTTTCAGCAGTGGACAGATCATCCAAAATGAAAATAAATAAGGAAACACAACTTTAAATGGCACATTAAACAAGAGGGACTTAACTGATATTTATAGGACATTCCATCCAAAAACAACAGAATACACTTTCTTCTCAAGTGCTCATGGAACATTCTCCAGGATAGATCATATCTTGGGTCACAAATCAAGCCTTGGTAAATTTAAGAAAATTGAAATCATATCAAGTATCTTTTCTGACCACAGTGCTATGAGACTAGGTATCAATTACAGGAAAAAACCTGTAAACATTACAAAAATATAGACGCTAAACAATACACTACCAAATAACCAAGAGATCACTGAAAAAATCAAAGGGGAAATAAAAAAATACCTAGAAACAAATGACAATGAAAACACGATGACCCAAAACCTATGGGATGCAGCAAAAACAGTTCTAAGAGGGAAGTTTATAGCAATACAATCCTACCTCAAGAAACAAGAAAAATCTCAAATAAAAAACCTAACCTTGCACCTAAAGCAATTAGAGAAAGAAGAAGAACAACAACAACAAAACCCAAAGTTAGCAGAAGGAAAGAAATCATAAAAATCAGATCAGAAATAAATGAAAAAGAAATGAAGGACACAACAGCAAACATCAATAAAACTAAAAGCTGGTTCTTTGAGAAGATAAACAAAACTGATAAACCATTAGCCAGACTCATGAAGAAAAAAAGGGAAAAGACTCAAATCAACAGAATTAGAAATGAAAAAGGAGAAGTAACAACTAACACTGCAGAAATATGAAGGATCATGAGAGATTACTACAAGCAACTGGCAATTGTCCATGCCAATAAAATGGACAACCTGGAAGAAATGGACAAATTCTTAGAAAAGCACAACCTTCAAGACTAAACCAGGAAGAAATAGAAAATATAAACAGACCAACCACAAGCACTGAAATTGAAACTGTGATTACAAATCTTCCAACAAACAGAAGCCCAGGACCATATGGCTTCACAGGCGAATTCTATCAAACATTTAGAGAAGAGCTAAGACCTATCCTTCTCAAAGTCTTCCAAAATACAGCAGAGGGAGGAACACTCTCAAACTCATTCTACGTGGCCACCATCACCCTGATACCAAAACCAGATAAAGATGTCACAAAGAAAGAAAACTAAAGGCCAATATCACTGATGAACATAGATGCAAAATCCTCAATAAAATACTAGCCAACAGAATCCAACAGCACATTAAAAGGTTCATACACCATGATCAAGTGGGGTTTATCCCATGAACGCAAGGATTCTTCAATATACACAAATCAATCAATGTGATACACCATATTAACAAATAGAAGGATAAAAACCATATGATCATCTCAATAGATTCAGAAAAGGCTTTCGACAAAATTCAACACCCATTTATGATAAAAACCCGCCAGAAAGTAGGCATAGAGGGAACCTACCTCAACATAATAAAGAACATATATGACAAACCCACAGCCAACATCGTTCTCAATGGTGAAAAACTGAAACCATTTCCACTAAGATCAGGAACAAGACAACGTTGCCCACTCTCACCACTATTATTCAACATAGTTTTGGAATTTTTAGCCACAGCAATCAGAGAAGAAAAAGAAATAAAAGGAATCCAAATCGGAAAAGAAGTAAAAGTGTCACTGTTTGCAGATGACATGATACTATACAAAGAGAATCCTAAAGATGCTACTAGAAAACTACTAGAGCTAATCAATGAATTTGGTAAAGTAGCAGGATACAAAATTAATGCAAGAAACCTCTTGCATTCCTATACACTAATGATGAAAAACCTGAAATAGAAATTAAGGAAACACTCCCATTTACCACTGCAACAAAAAGAATAAAATACCTAGAAATAAACCTACCTAAGGAGACAAAGGACCTGTATGCAGAAAACTATAAGACACTGATGAAAGAAATTAAAGATGATACAAACAGATGGAGAGATATACCATGTTCTTGGATTGGAAGAATCAACATTGCAAAAATGACTATACTACCCAAAGCAATCCACAGATTCAATGCAATCCCTATCAAACCACCAATGGCATTTTTCACAGAACTAGAACAAAAAATTTCACAATTTGTGTGGAAACACAGAAGACCCCGAATAGCCAAAGGAACCTTGGGAAAGAAAAACGGAGCTGGAGGAATCAGACTCCCTGACTTCAGACTATACTACAAAGCTACAGGAATGAAGACAGTATAGTTGTGGCACAAAAAGAGAAATATAGATCAATGAAACAGGATAGAAAGCCGAGAGATAAACCCACGCACATCTGGTCAACTTATCTTTGATAAAGGAGGCAAGAATATACAATGGAGAAAAGACAGCCTCTTCAATAAGTGGTGCTGAGAAAACTGGACAGCTACATGTAAAAGAATGAAATTAGAACACTCCCTAACACCATACACAAAAATAAACTCAAAATGGATTAAAGAACTAAATGTAAGGCCAGACACTATAAAACTCTTAGAGGAAAACATAGTCAGCATACTCCATGACATAAATCCCAGAAAGATCCTTTTTGACCCACCTCCTAGAGAAATGGAAATAGAAACAAAAATAAATAAATGGGACTGAATGAAACATAAAAGCTTTTGCACAGCAAAGGAAACCATAAACAAGATGGAAAGACAACTCTCATAATGGGAGAAAATATTTGCAAACGAAGCAACTGACAAAGGATTAATCTCCAAAATATACAAGCAGCTCATGCAGCTCAATATCAAAAAAACAAACAACTCAATCCAAAAATGGGCAGAAGACCTAAATAGACATTTCTCCAAAGAAGATATACAGATTGCCAACAAACACATAAAAGGATGCTCAACATCACTAATTATTAGAGAAATGCAAATGAAAACTACAATGACGTATCATCTCACACTGGTCAGAATGGCCATCATCAAAACATCTACAAACAATAAATGCTGGAGAGGGTGTGGAGAAAAGGGTGCCCTCTTGCACTGTTGGTGAGAATGTAAATTGATACAGCCACTATGGAGAATAGTATGGAGGTTCCTTAAAAAATTGAAAATAGAACTATCATACGACCCAGTAATCCCACTTTTGGGCATATACCCTGAGAAAACCATAATTCAAAAAGAGTCATGTACCACAATGTTCACTGCAGCACTATTTACAATAGCCAGGATATGGAAGCAACCTAAGTGTCCATCGACAGATAAATGGATAAAGAAGATATGGCACATATATACAATGGAATATCACCCAGCCATAAAAAGAAACGAAATTGAGTTATTTGTAGTGAGGTGGATGGGCCTAGAGTCTGTCATACAGAGTGAAGTAAGTCAGAAAGAGAAAAACAAATACCATATGCTAACACATATATATGGAATCTAAAAAAAAAAAAATGGTTCTGAAGAACCTAGGGGCAGGACAGGAATAAAGATGCAGATGTAGAGAATGGACTTGAGGACATGGGGAGGAGGAAGGGTAAGCTGGGACAAAGTGAGAGAGTAGCATTGACATATATACACTACCAAATGTGAAATAGGTAGCTAGTGGGAAGCAGCCGCATAGCACAGGGAGATCAGCTCTGTGCCTTGTGACCACCTAGAGGGGTGGGATAGGGAGGGTGGGAGGGAGGGAGATGCAAGAGGGAAGAGATATGGGGACATATGTATATGTATAACTGATTCACTTTGTTATAAAGCAGAAACTAACACACCATTGTAAAGCAATTATACTCCAATAAAGATGTTAAAAAAAAAAAAAAAACCAAAAAAGAAAATCACATTGTGTGGGTAAAGGAGTAACTGATATTTCCTTTAATATAGGGATACCTTAAAGACACCACACTCAGAGAAGTTTAAAGCTATGATTTCCTACCAGGTATTAATAGCTTGTTTACAGCTCTCCCAGGCCAATGTTATTTACTCATTAAGTGTCATTTTTAATATAAGCAATGATGCCTGGTATAAACATAGCTCACATTCCAAAAGTCAGCTGTGGTGATTATTTGTAACTCCAAGGGAACAGAGCTAGGTAATCCTTGATCCTCAAATGTATTCCCTTATGTTTTAAAATATGAATGTACCTTTAGCTATGACTCCCTTTTCACTCCTAATTATTTATGGCTTTCTGCTTTTCTTGATCAGTTTTGCTTCATGTTTCTCTATTATATTATTCTTTTCAAAGAAAAATCTTTTAATTCTATCTTTATCTTCTAATTCCTCAACTTCTGCTCTTTATTTCCTTCCTTTTACTTTCTCAGTTTACTCTTTCTCAAGTTAAATATTCAGCTATAACTTTTCCTCTAAGTACCTCCTTAGCTTCATCTCACAAGCTCTGAAATACTATATTTTTGATTATTGTGCCATATTAAGTAATTTCCATCTTCTGTTGCAATTTTTATTTCTGACTCATGAATTTAGAACTGTGGTTTTAAATTTCCAAGGCTAAGGGATGTTTGAGATTATCTTGTTGGTTTTGATTTCTAATTACGTTGGTTAGAGAATACAGTTAGTGTGATACTGATTTTTTTAAAGCTTTTGTTAAGACTTGCTTTGTACCCTAATATGTTGTACATTCTTACAAATATCACACATTTATTTGAAAACTATATTCATTAACTATTGTAATCACTGTGTTAGTCTATCCATTAGATCACACTGTTAACTGTTTTGTTCAAATCTTTTCTAGCCTTACTAATAATTTGCATGCTTGAGTAATTATAGAAAAGGGTATTAAATCTCCCATTATGACTGTAGATTTGTCATTTTATTCTTGTAATTCTGTCAATTTTTGCTGTATATAGTTAATAGGTGCATACAAGTTTTTCTTTTATATTTTCTTTGGAGTTTTTCATTTTATAATTTGTAGTAGGCTCTTTTTCTCTAATAAAGCCTTTGCCTTAAAGAACACTGGATCTGATATCAATATATTATATTAGCTTTCTTTTTATTAGTGTTTGCCTCATACATTTCTTTTATTCTTCACTTCTAATCTCTGTGTCCTAATGTGTCAAGTATGCTTCTCATAAGTAAAATGTAGATAAATTTAAAAAAATCTGACAACATTGTTTTTTAATCTGATAAGATTAGTACATTTTACATTTCTGAAAACTAATATTTGAGTATATTTCTATCATCTTATTTTGTACCTAATATTTTTATTTTGCTCTTCCTTAGAACTTCCTTGTTTTTTTCTGCCTTCTGTTGACAAAGTTTTTTTAATTTTAAAAATTATATTAAATAATGAGGGAATAAAAAGAATATCTAGAAAACATGTGAAAAGTATGTCTAGCTCTTGATTTTAATGAGTGGTTAATTACAGTAACTAATTTATTAATGTAAGATGAATCTTGCAAAAACTGAGAGATACATGTTAAACACTTCAAAGAAGGCTGGTAAATTTGTCTATTTCTCCTACAGTTCTGTCAATTGTTGCTATATTTATTTTTAACCTCTCTTATCATATGCATTTAGAAATGTTGTATCCTTCTAGTAGTGAAACTTTTATACTTATGTAGTAACATGTCCTTACCTCTAATACAGTTTTTCCCTTAAAGTCTACGTGAAATTTATATAGGTTTTCAAACTTAAAAAAATATATATATGTATATATATATATATATATATATATAGCCTGCCATTATCTTTCTTTTAGTAATTCCACATACATTTCTGCACACATACCTACATTATTACAGCTCAAGCTTAATAAAGATCTAAATATCCAATCCTTCCTTCTAAAGATTAGAGGAAACTTAACTTTTAATTCCAATTACTTTGTTCCCTTCTCTTTTCCTTTCAGGTTGCAGCCTTAAGATATTTACTTGGACAGTTCCTGGAATTTCCCTCACTTTCTTACCAACTCATGGATAGAATTAAGTTAAAAAAATTTTTATTCAGCATTTTTAATTGTTTTTAGTGGGAAGTTGCTGTTAGTACTTAGTTAACCACACTGCCAGAAATAAAATTCATCTCCTAAATTTTCTTTACTCTGCCCTATTCCCTTTCTTTATACTGGTTTAGAAATCACACATTAATTACAGTTTTATATTTTTAATGGATATACCTAAGCTTTTACTACAGAAAACTGACTTAAAATCTAAAATCAATCAGTATATCTTCCTCTCAAATAATACAAGGAATTTAAGACTCTTAAGGGAAAATCTTCTCCCTTCTTACATGATATTATTTTTCATTGTTCCAGTTCCACTTTTATTTTTCCTTTTTAGAGAAATTTTTATTTTGAAATAATTATAGATTAAAAGAATTTGTAGAGATAATACAGGGAGGTCCATGTACACTTTATCCAATATCCTCCAATGGTTACATCTTAAATAACTGTGGCAAGTAGCAAACACAGGAGATTTACATTGGTAAAACATCTGTATATAGCTCTGTGTCACTTTATCACATATGTAGATTCATGTAACCACGACTGCAATCAAGATACAGCATGTTCCATCATCACAAAGTTCTCTTTCATGCTACTCTTCTATAGTCACCTCAGTCCTCTCTGCCCACCCTCCACCCATCATCCTTAACCCCTGGCAATCATGAACATGCTCTCCTTCACTACAATTTTGTCATTTTCAAGATATTGTATAAGTGGAATCACACTTTATATGATCTTTTGAGATTGGCATTTTTCACTCAGAATAATGCCATTCTTCTCTCAAGGATCATTCTCCTATCACATGAAGTATTCTTTACTAATTCTTTCAGAGAGTCTATAAGTATATAAACTCTTTCACTTCTTGTTTGTTTTGAAAATTTATTTATTATGCTCTCATTCTTAAATAATAGCTTAGGTGAGATTATGTATCAATCATGGTCAGCCAGGAAAAGCAAAACTATTCCAGATAATTAAAGTTAAAAAGCCTTTATTACATGGGCTTCCCTGGTGGTGCAGTGGTTAAGAATCCGCCTGCCAATGTAGGGGACACAGTTTCGAGCCCTGGTCTGGGCAGATCCTACATGCCACGGAGCAATTAAGCTCATGTGCCACAACTACTGAGCCTGCGCTCTAGAGCCTGCGAGCCACAAATACTGAGTCCATGTGCCACAACTACTGAAGCCCGTGCACCTAGAGCCCGTGCTCCGCAACAAGAGAAGCCATCTTAATGAGAGGCCTGCGCACCACAATGAAGAGTAGCCCCCGCTCGCTGCAACTAAAAAGAAAGCCTGTGTGCCACAATGAGACCCAACACAGCCAAAAATAACTAACTAAATAAATTTATTAAAAAAGTTTTTATTACAGAAATTTAGGTGTTTGCAAAACTGTTGGGAAAACTCTCAATAACTTCATCATCAAATATTATCTCTCTTTCATTCTTCCATGGTCTCAATCTGCAACTCCTATTATATGTATGTTGGATCTTCTCATTTTATTTGCCGTGTCTATGAAACTCCAATTCAATTTTTCTAACTCTACTGCCTTTAGGGTAATTTTCTCAGATCTGTCTTCTGGTTGTCAGTTCTCTCTTCAATGGCCAATTTTTTTCACCTTTAGATATTCTACTTTAATGTTTTGGTATTTTGTTGAAAATATTTTATACTTTTCTATATATATTCTCCATTCAATTATCTGAAGTTAATAGAGGCTAATCCTAGTGTATAATTGGGTCTACTGACTCTTATTCATATTGGCTATATCCTTGCATATTTTGTAACTTTTGTAAAGTGAAACCATGTTGAGCAGTTCATTTTCTGAGGAAACACAGTGTAGCCTGGGTTGAGGGTGCTTCATTCTAGAATAGCTTTTATCTTAGTTTCTTGTAAGGCACCTAGGGAATATTTATGTTCAATTAATATTTTTATATTGATTTCTCAACATACGGAATGTAAGGAGTGTAAGTTTAGACCTCAAACTTAAAAAATGTTATGCCTATTGGTTAGAAATTCTCAGGGAAGCTTTTTTATTCACTTAGACACACAGTCCAGGTTGAGAAAAAATCTACCTTGTGGTCTGCCTGTGATGGAGAGATTTAAAAAAAAAAAAATTCTGTTCTTTGAACAAATTCCTAGGGTTCCCAATCGTGACTGGCTATTAAACCTATATGCTTGAGCCAGGACATTCCCCCACCCCCATCCCATTCCCAGGATAGCCCATGTTACTACTCATACTTGCCACTCTATTTTTTAAACCCTCTCCATTTTTAGGTCTTGAGGATTTTTCTTTCTGACAAGCACAGCTATAGACTCAAAGGGATATTTGTTGCATTTTAGCTACCACTTCTGGATGTTGAGTAGTGGGAGAATTTTCAACTTAATACTAGATTCCCTGTCCAAGAATTCTCTTATAAATTTTTTTATTCTTCACTTAGCCCCTAGCATAGTGGCTGGCAGAGAGCAGTGCAAACAAATGTGTCATTGAGAGATAAAGTGAATCAATTATTATTCTTTATCAGTATTCCTTTCCTTCCTTAATTCTTTTTATCGAACATTTATTTCTCAAATCCCTTATTATAAATTTGTAAATTTATGTTTTATGGACTTCATTTAGTATAATTTTCTCACGTTGACTACTATAGTAGTCATGGTAATCCATTCTTAACTTCTTTCTCCTTTCTTTTTGCCTCATGTAGAACTGCCAGTTATCTTTTTAACATGAAACTCTTGCCATATCATTTTACTGCCAATGGACTTGCAAATATCTTTTTTTTTTAAATTGCTTTTACCATCTTAAACTCTTCTTTCAACAGTTATACTCAACTATACTTTCCACTAAATAAGGCAGTGCCAAATGTGGGGAGCACATGAGTCTTAATTATTTGGTTCTATTATATTCTGCTTTATTCTTGGTATCTCATTAACTTGAGAGAGATTTTACACAAGGCTTTGGTTTAGTTTCCAGGAGTAAATATAGAAATTGTTCCATATATGCCTCTTTCATCATATTTCTGCCATGTTCATATGCATTAGGGATATACCGTATATTTGCTAAAACATACATTCTAATTATGTAATAATTTTCTTCAAATTTATGTGTATAAAATTATATTCACATAAATCTTTTCCCCTTTACACCTTAGCTCAATCCTGAATGTTATACACCATTGTTTATCTTCAGTGAAATCTCTGCAAAACTTAGTAGAATGTCAAGAATCCAATGGACATTAATAAATATTCATTTGTGGCAATCATGATGACCTCACACAGGCTTTTTGAAAGTGATTTTCAGAAATCATCAGCTATTCTTTAACACAGATTAAGAAATCTTCCCCCAGAAGAGATGATTGCCTATCAGTCAAAGAAGAAACAAACATACAGTAAAAAAAAGTGAGATCAAGTGTTCATTTAAATTCAATTTTTTAAGCTAAAGATCCGGTGTAATATAACATTAGACACCATGGACATTTTGGATAAATAAAATTGTATGGAAACTCCAGTTAGTGACATAAAATTATACATAGCTTAAAATTTTTCCATGTACTGTTGTTTGCACTATGAATTTCAGACTTGTGGTTTGAAATACACTAGCACCCAAGCACTGGAACAGAGCTGCAATTATGTCATTGGACATTCTACAAACATCAGTAGTAAAGATACAATTCCACGGCAGTAAGCTGATTAGCAATGCTAATGTGCATACAACACAGTCATATAATTAGAAAGAGTTTTACTCACAGTGATGTTGAGGTTATGGGGTTAGGACAGTTTCCATTTCAAAAGACAGGAGAATCTAGGTTACCACGCCAGGAAAAAGTAAATCATCTAATTAAAGCTGTTGAGAATATGATGGCTTATTTAAATAAAACCAACTTTACCTTTACTTGTGAAAATTAAGGTAGATTATGAGTTAGTTCTTTCCCAGCTAAAAGAGATTAAAAAAAAAAGAGAGAGAGAGAGAGAGAAGGAGCAGAACCTCAATAGGCATGATAGCTAAAGAATCTCCGGCATGTAAGACTATGTTAGTACAACTAGGTTGTCACCTCATTATTCACTTAAGAGATAATGGAGCTTGACGAGGGAAAAAAATCATAAAAATGTTCACTTCTTCTCCTGAAAAGGAAAGATGTACAGGGAGGTGGAGAAGAAGAGGAGAGAAGGCAGTCAGTAACAAATACTTGGTTATAATGATGAGAATCCATTTCCCTTGTGCAATTTCATTAGTGTTCCTTCTTTATATTCCTTTTCAGTTATAATGATCTACAAAACATCCTTAGGTTTGGAGTTTTGTAATTAGCTAAGATATACAGTTATCTTTGCTTTCAATGGTGAACCCGTTAGCTGATCACTGATAATATTTGCAGATGATTCCCACTGTCTCAAAATGTAGGTGTAAATACACTTAAAGTTTAAAGACAAACTATTTTCTGACATGATTTATCACATTTGGAGTACATCACCCTCATCATGATACTTTATGGTGGGATAAAGATGTGTTGCCCCTCTGCTTTAGAGTAAGAAACTGGATCATTTAAGTCTTGTGATATTTGCATTTTATATACACGTCTTGAAATGAAAAAGCATTCTCACAAATCCTTGCATTACATAGGAAAATGTCAACTACAGCTTTAAATAACATTCTTAGAGACAAAAGGAAGCCCAAAGTATCTGCTCTTCAGAAGGACTAAAGGCTAACACACACACACACACACACACACACACACACACACACACACACACCCACCTACTTCCTTAGAGAGCTATTTCTATTTTCATAATATGGTTAAGTTAGGATTATCCAAGGAAAAAATTTCAAAGGATTTATCATTTAACACTTCAATGGAGTTACTAATAAGAATTATATTATATTGAAGTAGGTCATGCCAAGATCCACCCTCTAACTACAACAAGAGATCAGCAACTATTTCAAACACAACAGCCACAAAAAGCCCACAATTATTACCAGTGTATGTGGCGTAGTATACTGAGAATCAAAAGATTTGAATTGCAACCCAGACATCCAATTACAATCTTATTAGTATCTCAGTTAACCATCTACAAAATAAGTAGATGGTTCATATCATAATGGTTAAAGTAATCATATTAACAATAAAATAAAAATTTGCTTTTCCCTTAGTCCATGATACAAAATATATCAAAGCTAGAGAAATATGAATTCAAGCTGAGGACACTAAACAAAGGGTATTTCTCTTATCTAAATGGAGCACAGAAATAATTTCCTAAGTTGCAAATTCCTGGAGTTCATGGAACATATTTTTCCTATCCTTAGGAAAATGAAATCATTCACATAGAAGACACTGTAAAGTGTTAATTAATATTAAGGATGAAATAGTTTTTAAAATCTGAAAAAGAATTATTTATCAGGGATTCTTAATTTACCTGTACATGCATGCTTAAGCTAATTTGTGGGAAAAAATGTCCTATAAGGCTATACTATTCTCTGATGAGGGAAGAAGCATTATAAATAGGCTATGCCCTAAAGGAATAAAAATATGTAACGCTTCTTGTTAAAAAAATCTTGTTTATAAAGTAAGCATAAGATGTTAGAAGGTTCTTGTCTTGCATTCTAACTTCACATCAAAAGTTCTTAGTTTGTGATCTTAAAATTGGGAACTGGACAAGTGCTTACTGTTGTCTCAAGAAGTCACTTATCCCTGTTTTTTGGCTAACATTTCTGGTTTGTTTTCTATTTGGAAGGGTTAACACATTTTGGCTATCACACATTACACTGGGCTAAAACTATAGCCAAGATAACTTGTCCATCAGTTTTCTAACATCAAATTACTCACATTTGTTCAACCAGTTGTGATTAAGAGGATATAGAGTTGGGGGAGGGAGGGAGGGATTCTCAGGGTTAATGATATTACACTATTTCTAAAAATTATTTCCCTTGTTGAATTAAATGAACTAAGTTTCCAGTTTAGCACTAGTCCCAAAACTTGCTCCTAAGAGTTTGAATATTTTATCTGTGATTAATTATATTATTCTCACTTCTAGTCAGAGATGCTGTATCCTCTTTATTTTAACAGACTTCTATGGACGTGTGTGGGTTCCCTGAGAAAAAAGCAAAGTGTGTGTTGTGTGTGTGTGTGTTTTTTTTTTTTTAAGGATTTTACTTTATTCCACTACTGAGATAGTGAGATCTGTTATCCAAAAGCCAAACTGCAGGCTTAGATGTCTAAATAGAATATTCAGGAAAGCTCTTTATAGTTCTTTCAGCATTCTTCTAAATAAGATTTGTTCCTTGCTATGTCCCTATTCTAACAGCTTTGTCCCTATTCTATTCAGCTTTCTTCTGAATGAATGAAAACTACTGAAGGCCCTGTTTCCCCTCAAATTCAAGACTTGCCTTTAATTGTGGGACATGATGAATCTTCTTGTTGACTGAAAATATACTTATATCTTCACTCAACAAACAATTCTCAGTAGTGGAAAGGAGGAAGCACAACTGGATACTTTTGTGCATTTAATATCATTATAATGAAAAAGAATATCATAAATATGACTAAATCATATAATAAAAAACAATATAATACATAAAAGAATACCTATATTATATAGATATACGTTACCCTTTATATACTTCCTTATCTTGACCTTTTCAATAACTCTATCTTTTAAGCAGGGGAAGAAGTATCAATACTATTCCCAAATTACAGGTGAGAGACAGAAAACACTTTGCCCCAAAGTCTCAAAACTATTAAGTGGCAGAGTCAAGACTTGAACAGGTTAGACATTATTTTCAGTCTGCTTCACTGTGATAAAATTATAAGCACAGTTAGAAATGTTTAATAAAGAGTCAATTTCCTTAATTATATGTTTCAATAACAATTTTTAGTAATATCTGTACTAATTTTTATAGTAAATACAAATATTTGTATACAAATACACTTGTATACAATAAATGAACTTTGGAGGAAAAAACAGATATTTGTATAGTTTGTAATATAAATCACTTTGTAAATGATAAACAAAATCTCATTCAACTAATAAGAATTATTAAATAGTATAAGAGCACTGAGACCAACTATATTTAAAAATTGATTGAGAGAGAGAGAGGGAGAGAGAGAGAGACACTTTAAAAAATATGTTGATTTCTTTGTCTGAATTGAGATATATAATTCCTATTAAGGTCAAGAGAGAAGAATAGTTTTTGTAGAGAGCATTATGGGATCACCCTTAGAGGGCTTGATGAGACCTAATTTATGAAAGTAGATATTCACATCATCTCTCCTTTGTCATTCACACATCATCAGCATTGGCTTCCAATTTTTCAACCAAATGCCCTTCAAAGAGTTCTATGCTTTTCCCACTTCAATACTAGTTTTTCTAACATCTGACTATTAAATAAAAGGCATAATATGGCTATAGCCTAATCAAGCCCAGCAAAACTCAGAGGCCAAAGTATCCCCAGGAAACCAAACTGGAAGTAGTAATAAAGATAACATGTGTGTGTTTGGATGTTTTAGACATTCTTCTTATGTATTTAAAATTTATTAAAGATTATATAGAGCCTTTAGAAAACACTGCATTAACTTACAATATCTATTTTTTATTTAATCCATATACTGTATTAAGAACTTGATCATGTCCTTCTAAAAATACTACCATTAACTCTCCGATGTTTAATAATGTGTGATCCAGTTTGCAGGTTATTCAAGGCCCCTTGGTTTTTAATACCCCTTCTTGAGCTCTAGACAAAGAAAGAAAGATGTCACAAAATATTAAATCAAGAAAGGCTGTAAAAGGGGTTTTGGAAAAGAGATAAAAATCACATGGATAAAACGGTCTATCAAAAGTCTTCCTGGGCTTCCCTGGTGGCGCAGCGGTTGAGAATCTGCCTGCCAATGCAGGGGACACGGGTTCGAGCCCTGGTCTGGGAAGATCCCACATGCCACGGAGCAACTGGGCCCGTGAGCCACAATTACTGAGCCTGCGCGTCTGGAGCTTGTGCTCCGCAACAAGAGAGGCCACAACAGTGAGAGGCCCGCGCACCGCGATGAAGAGTGGCCCCCACTTGGCGCAACTAGAGAAAGCCCTCGCACAGAAACGAAGACCCAACACAGCCAAAAATAAATATAAATAAATAAAAATTAAAGAATCTGCCTGCCAGTGGTGCTGGGAAAATTGGACAGGTAGATGTAAAAGTATGAAATTAGAACACTCCCTAACACCATACACAAAAATAAACTCTAAAAAAAAAAAAAAAAAGTCTTCCTATCTACTATTTTTTTGCCTGGCTTTAGTACCTTCTCACTGAGGTATGGATAGGGTCAAGTAACCTGGGTAGAAATACTGTCTGCCAAGATAGAGGTAATAAGCTAGAGATCAAAAGAAGCGTGTAATGGTATTTCCCAACACGCAGCTCTTCTATTCTTTCAAGATCACCATTTTTCCATATATACACACACACACACACACACACACACACACACACACAATCATTAAATTGAACAAGTGTAATAATAAAAAAAGTTATTGTTGCCTTTCAATGTGATAATTTATTCTATGGGACTTCCCATGCCCATGCATGAAATTTAGGGCAGATTTCATGTTTCTGTTCATTTACAGGTATTAAAAATACTCAACAATTAATACATCTAGTCTAGTCTGGTAATAAAAACTTTATATTTTAACGTATGTCTACTTTTCTTTCCCAATTCAGTTCTGCCGTAGGCTGTCTGCTTGCAGCGGTAAAGAGGGTGTCTGACTCTCACTTGCAGATCCTTTGATTTGGGTGAAGCTCTCTTTCTGCTTACTGTTACTGACAAAATGGCAGTTCACTTCATTATTGGGATCACTGGGCTCCTCCAGGCAGTCTATGGGTCTAAGACAACCTTGTATCATCTCTCTTGTGCATATGGCCTACCTCTGATCCATGACATGACATACACTTAAGCAACATTTGCTCCAAAAAAACCTGAAATTGTAGGTTACCTAATACAGCCACCTGTTCATCACTCCACCTTCAAAGCAGCTGGCCAATCAATATCAAGCTCTAGATCTTTCAGGCATTAGTCAGACAGCAGTTCTTAAAATGCAGGTGTCAGTTATTAAGCTTTCTAGGTCATCTCCAAGAAGCTTCTCTCTTGGATTCAGATGAAAGGAGATGCATCCTTACTCCTCCTCCTTGGAGGTGATGGGACACTCAGCATACCAACTCTCTCCAAGAATCTTCCTTTTCTTAATTTCCACCCTCCCAATTCTTTTATATCCTTGACAAGGTTAAGTGGCTTAAGAATCACATAAGTGGTTTTCTCCCTCCTCTTCATGTAAAAACTGGAGTGTGTTTTCGTATTTTACTTTCAAATCTTTTCTTAAGACTCAGCTAAAACAAACAGGGATAGTCCCAGTTTAAGATCCTGTTACACATAGTTCCAAACTACATGAAATTTAGGTGGTGAGGAGAAATAATTATTTTTCACCAAATAAGAAACAGCAAATATTAGCAGATGATTTGAAAATTATTATAGCCAAAGTAAGATCACCAAATTAACAGTATTTACTTACCACCATGCTTTCATTTGCCACCCATATGCTCATCTTCAAAACAACTAAATAAAAATGTAGTTATTGGTGATTTTCATGTACCAAGAATAAATTATGGCTCAAATTCTAAGAAAATAGACATGCAACTCTGTGCCCCAAGCTGCTAACCGTATTTCCACTGAATGTTGTATCTATGATGTAAACAGGAGTCCAAGGAGAGAAAAATGTCTTCCCTTTTGGCTACATTATCTTAGGGAACTTACAAGCTCTTAAGAAATAATTAACATTATAGAAGTTTAATAGATATTTTGTATCAAAGAAAATATTGGCTCTAAAAAAATACCCAAATAAATTGACTCTATGTAGAATGAATAATCACGAGCTGAGTTTAAATCAACAGTTTTATAATATGGAGAAACAATTTTAAATGGACTCAAGTTTAAAATTTTTCTCAAAAACATTCAGTGGTGCTTAATGATGATCAAGCTTTGACTCCTGTAGCATTTGGGTTTAAAATTACTTCTGGAACATCAGAAATCTTACTGTTTCAACCTAACCCTTTTCCATTTTTCTGAACATCTGAGATACAATAGCCATACCACTATGGAATGTTTTCTTTACAATTTGCCATTTTAATGAGCCTTGTTTGGCCTTTTAATATTTTACTTTTTCTTTTACCATTACCTGTTTTTAAGGTTGCTCTAGTTAGTCTGAATTTTAAGTATTTGTGCAGGGTTATCTAAGATGAAAGAATAATTTCTAGGAAAAATATTAATATTAATAATAATAATAATTAAAACTACACTTCAGTAAATTTCACCAAAACCCAGAAAGAATATAATTTATAATGAAATCCATCCAGAAATGGTTTTTGAGTGCCTGTTTTTGGTTGCTGATTATTCTATAGACCTAGATAAAGAACTGTATGAGCTATACAACTTGGGTACACAATGAGCATGTTAAACCTAAGAGGCAGCATTGACTTAAAAATCTTTGCAGAATTCAAACCTTTAATCATGATTTGAATATAGATTTTCATATCTAATATCATGAAGCCTCCTTAAAAATTTTTTTTCCAGTCCCACAGCCTAATATTACTTTGTTTCTGTATTCACTTTCACAGCCTATGGCTTCTGACAAGGATAATGACAGGCAAACATTTATAAGCCATAGCTTTGTCATAAATTTGATCCAATCAAATGATCAGTAGGCACATTCTTTCTTTTTTTTTTTTAGTTGGAAATCATTATTATTATTAGTAGGCACATTCTTATTGCTAGCTTTCTATTTCTTTTCAAAGGCACTGGCAACTTTCATTTTGTTAATTTCAAACCAGCCAATTTCCTAGAACAAACTGAGGTTCCAGTGCCCAGTGAAAAGCTGAAGGAATCTAATATTGCTTTCTTTCCTTCTTCACTCCTCTCTTATGTATGTGTATATATGTTTGTATGTGCATGAATGTAATGAAAACATTATTTTTGCAGCTTTTGGCCTGGATGCTTGTCACTCTATTTGCTATAATTCAATTTACCCCCTTACAAAAAGATAGATGGTTTAAGTTGCAATTCCTGCCTCTTTAGAATCTTCATGCAGGCAAGCTTAGCTAATAAAAAATTTTGATTAATGTAGTCAAATACCAACTCCTACCTCAGGCCCGCCCTACTTGGGATACTATCATCAGATTGGTTTACAGAAGAGAAGGAAATAACAATAAGGTTGGGAGGGATGGAGATGGGGTAAAACAGTAATAAAAAGTAATTATATAAAAATGTTAAAGATATAACATCTGTTTTTTTGCTTAACCCACTGAGCTTGACAGTTCCAGATTTATGTTATTGTCCATGTTTAAACAGATACAGAAATGGAAAGAGAAAAGAATGTTTATGTGAGATTATTAAATAGTGCAGGAAAAATAAGAGTCATTATTACACTGGTAAGGAAAAGAGAAACTCAGTGAAATTTCTTTCCACAGATTTGCCTTTGTGATCTGAAAGGTGCTGTTCCCCTGCTTACATCCGGTTACCCTGGCAACACACTCCTGTAAAATAAAGATTATTAAAGCGCATATGATTATTTTGCTGCTGAGTGAATAAGACAAGCCACTTCTGAAATGCCTTATCAGAGAAATTCAATTTTAGGCCAAATTATGTTTTTGCTTCCTTTTAGCTTTCTCTTCCCTCCCCCACCTTTCAAATAAAACTATCATCTCCACAGTTACTACATGATTTTTGTTACTCATTCACACTCTTAGTATTTTAAATTAGCTTTATTTTACTTTAACTTCAGAAAAGCATTTTCCCCAATTTTTTTTATAGCCTCAGTCTATTTTTCAGCTATCTACCATCTGTTTGCAAATCAAAATTACAAGGCAATGTGTCTATGCCTTGATTTTATTATGTAGTAGTAATAGAAATATTGGGTTCTATACCAAGTATAAATGCGTATATCACATATGGAATATGCAATATTTGATCAAAGAATGATGCAAAGAGCTATGATAAGCATGCAGTGCCATTTTAAAGGCTGTATAACCAACTGTACCAGTTGTCCTTGTCCTTATGTCTAATGTCTTGTGCTTTCCCATTTGACACTGCCCTAAGGTAATGTTATAGAGATGGCTAGCTTTATGGCTGCTTTGACAGCCAGTCACATCTTTGTTGCTCGATACTTCTGCATTTGCTATTGAGTTATTGAAGATAATAGAGGGAAGATTCCTGAGAACTCTGAAATTACTTAGTAACAAACTTCATAAGGTTTGGTAGAACTATCTAGTGACTTTCTTAAAAACTGTAGCTTTTAGCATGTTCAGTGTCCAAACAAAGGTAGGTTAAAAAATGAATAAATAAATTGGTAACAGTAATCTCTTATTGTATTCATGCTGTATATGAAAAAGCTATAATTAAAAATTTTTTAATACAAGGGTTAAACTAGCTTTGAAGTAGAGGTGGAAGGAATGAAATCTGATCAGAAAAAAGCAAGGATCCAATAGAACCTACATAGAAGACTTCTTACATGTTTCTTAAAACTAATGAACATTATGGGAGGACAAGAATGTCTCTGGAGAACCTTCATCCTACGCTGTCCCAGCAGTGGATGGTCATGATGTATGACCTTGTTTCTACCGAGACTTTTTATAGGGCATTTTCCCACTGCTATGATACTGTTATATCAGAGCATGGAAAAGACCAATAGTGTACAGTGCTGATATTCTAATTACATGCAATTGTTAATTTTTCCTCTGTTAACATTATTTTCAGGCCCAACCAAGTACCATATCCTTATATTTATTAAGCAGGCATACTCACTGCCTTTTTATTTAGTTAACTACAAACCCCTGCTCATTGTAAGAAATGACATCAATATTTAACAGGTTTTAGAAACTGAGCAGAAGCAGAATGCTGTATCAGTTCTTTTGATGAAGCAAACTAAATTTCGTAGTATACACCAAATCTATGGTATGCTAACACCGCCATGGAACTTATGGCTGTAATTCACTCCCAGTACTGCCCAGAAGGTGTCACCACAGCCTCATTGGCTTGAAGGACTTGGGGACATGTGGGGGAGTAGAAACCAAAGGGAGAAAAACAGACACAAAGAAAAAAATTTTCGTGCAGACAAAGGAAAATAAGAACTATCAGGCAATAATATTCCCAAATGTAGAAACCCAAACATTTACTCCATGCTGAAACTACAAATCACTGTAGGAGGAAGGAGACCTCCACTCATCAGTAAGAACAGAAAGTGGGAGATTAGAGGAAGGGGCTATTTGAGGTGGTGGTTATTTTGTGGAAAGTAAAAAGAGCTAATGAATAGGAAATATCCATGTACTGAGCCTGGTCCAAGCTTCTCACCTAAACTGGTTTACCTCATTATCACATCTAGTTGTATAAGCTGCACCAGATCGCATGAAAGGGAAGGTAAAAGAACAGCTGGGAAGAGATGTTAGGAAGAATCAAGGAATATAAAACACAAAGTCTTTTATTGAGAATCTGTACAAATTAACTCCAAATTACTGCCACAGTCAGAGAAGAGGAGGCTTCAAGGCACAAAACTTGTTGCTGCTCTCCATCTTGCTTTATTGTAGTGTCTTCACTCAAGTACTAGTAGCTAAAAGCCATCCCTTTTACAGTACTACTTCTTTTAATCTCTGCTCTTGCCCCCTGTAGTTTAATTAAAAGACAATGAAGGTTTTAAAGTAGTCAAATGGAAAATATAAAATTGCACCATTTTGTCAAAGCTTAAGATATTTCTGTTCTCAAGCATGAGAAGAATTCAAAATAGCACACTTGGTATTTTATTACACTCCAATCCCTGTGTCATTTCCTCATCAGAAGGCTCTTTGTTGGAATAGCCTTTGGGAATCGGAAAAGCAGTTCAACCCCAGACTGATAAATAGAAGTAAAATTTTTAAAAAACAATGGCCGAATTAGATCAATTTAATTTAATTTGTTCTCTAGATCATTATACTTGATTTTTAGTTTCTAAGATAATATTATTGTAACTCTGTATTCCTCCTATGTTTAATTGACACGGATCTAAAAATTAGTAGCCTTCTTATTTAAGCATTATTTACTCAATGTGTTGTCGGTTTTAGGGCATCTTGACAAAAATAAGATAAATATAGCAAAATATTATTGGATAATAAGCAGACCTAAATGCTTAGCTTCCCTCCAAGTCTGCAGCCCAAATCTATTAATTTTGGCAAAGGGCAACAAGACAAATCCATGCCATTTGAAATGTTCCATGGGAGTCTTTAAAAATGAAGGTCTTGTCTACTCTTCATGGACATTAAAATGCTTCATCCCAAGGACCCCTTTATAGCAAATTGCAGGCTGTTCTGTTTTATCTGCTTTGACAGGATGAAGGGCTGAGCTGGCCCTAGAGGGATGGGATACAGAACCTGAGTAGTTCAAAATTGAGATTTCCAATAAACCATCTCCCACAATTAGAGGAAAGACATGGAAGAGATTCATTTCAGCAGATAGTTTCAATCCATTAAGAATTATTCTATTCCTTCTTACTTATTTCATCACTAAAAACCTAACTGAAAGCATGTCCCTCCAATGCTCCACTCCAAACTAGCATTAAAACTCTCAAAATCAGCCTACTAGAGCACTGGCATACGTAGTTCCTTCTTAGTCACTTGATTCTGACACCTGCTATCTTAATTCTCGGTTTATTACAAATTAAAACCCTTTACAATACTACTTTTGCCCAGTCATTATTATTCTTTATCCTTAAGTTCAGTTATCCAGTATAGGGTGAAAACTTCTGAAGCTTCTTTTTTAATTACTGGAAATACCTACATATTTCTTTAGTTAATAAGTGCTGGCAGATGCAAGATTTAAGTTTAATTCTTCATCTACAGATTCCTACTACAGGAATCGTGCTAAAAACTGCCAAAGATATCACTGAATTCATTAATGCCAACTCTCTGACTTTCTTTTGTCCTTCTGTAATTAGGTTTGTCTCTTATCCTTTAGTACTTCCCTTAGAAAGTAAAATTATAAAACATTAACCCTATTCCAAAAAAATAAAGTTCCCAAAGACACACAATCACAAGTAACCTTACAATATAAAAGTAAGAAAATGGACATCCAGAAAAAAAATTCTCTCAACATCATCTCTGAAAATTTTTTGTTATTTTTGATTTGATTTATATTAAAAAAAATTTCCAGTTTCATTGAGAAATAATCGACATATATCACTGTATCAGTTTAAGACACACAGCATGATGATTTGATTTACATATATTGTGGAATGATTACTGCAATAGGTTCAGCTAACATCCATCATCTCACATAGATACAATATAAAGAAAAGAAAGAAAATAGCCAAGGCATGGAAACAACCTAAATGTCCATCGACAGATGAATGGATAAAGAAGATGTGGTACATATATACAATGGAATACTACTCAGCCATAAAAAGAATGAAATAATGCCATTTGCAGCAACATGAATGGAACTAGAGATTATCATACTAAGTGAAGTAAGTCGGACAAAGACAAATACCATATGATATCTCTTATATGTGGAATCTAAAATATGACACAGACTTTAATGAAACAGAAACAGACTCACAGACAGGGAGAACAGACTTGTGGTTGCCAAGGGGGAGGGAGGGTGTGGGAGAGAAATGGAGTGGGAGTTTGGGGTTAGCAGATGTAAACTACTGTATATAAAATGAATAAACAACAAGGTCCTACTGTATAGCACAGGGAACTATATTCATTATTCTGTGATAAACTATAATGGAAAAGAATATTAAAAAAAGAATGTATATATATGTATAACTGAATCACTTTGCTGTACAGCAGAAATTAATACAACATTGTAAATCAATTAAAAAAAAAGAAGAAAAAAAATTTCTCCTTGTGATGAGAACTCTTATGATTTAGTCTCTTAACAACTCTCCTATATAACATACAGCAGTGTTAACTACAGTCATAATGTTGTACATTACATCCTTAGTACTTATTTAACTTATAACTGGAAATTTGTACCTTTTGAGCACCTTCCTACAATTTACCATCCTCCCACCCTCCACCTCTGGTAACCACATGTCTGATCTCTTTTTCTATAAGTTTGGTTTCGTTTTTTTAAATTTGTTTTTTGTTTTTTTAGATTTCACAAATAAGGGAGATCATACAGTATTTATCTTTCTCTGTCTGATTTGTTTCACTTAGCATTATGCCTTCCAGGTTTATCCATATTGTCACAAATGGCAGGATTTCTTTCTTTTTTTATGGCTGAATAATATTCCATTGTGTGTGTGTGTGTGTGTGTGTGTGTATACATTTTCTGTATCCATTCATCCATTGATGGACAATTAGGTTGCTTCCCTGTCTTGGCTATTGTAAATAATGCTGCAGTGAGTATGGGGTGCAAATACCTTTTTGAGATAGTGATTTCACTTCCTTTGGATAAATACCCAGAAGTGGAACTGCTGGATCATATGGTAGTTTTATTTTTAACTTTTTGAGGAACCTCCATACCGTTTTCCATAGTGGCTGCATCAATTTAAATTTCCACCAACAGTGCACAAGTGTTCCCTTTTCTACACATCCTCGCCAGCACTTGTTATTTCTTCTGTTTTTATGACAGCCATTCAGCCAATCTAACAAATGTAAGGTAATACAGTATCTCATTGTGGTTTTGATTTGCATTTCTCTGATGACTAATGATGTTGAGCACATTTTCATGTACCTGTTGGCCATCTGTATGTCTTCTTTGGAAAATTCAGTTCCTCTGCCCATTTTTTAATTGCATCGTTTGTGGTTTTTTTCTTTCTTTTTTTTTCTATAGAATTGTATGAGTGGTTCACATATTTTGGATATTAACCCCTTGTCAGATATACAATTTGTAATTATTTTCTCCCATTCCATAGGTTGCCTTTATTTTGTTGATGGTTTCCTTCCTGCACAGAAGCTTTTTTCTTTTTTCTTTTTTTTATCTGCACAGAAGCTTTTTAGTTTAATATAGTCCCACTTGTTTATTTTCTGTTTTGTTACTAGTGCATTAGGTATCATATCTAAAAAACCATTTCCAAGGTCCATGTGAAGCAGCTTTAGTCCTATGTTTTATTCTAGGAGTTTCATAGTTTCAGGTCTTATATTTAAGCCTTTAATACATTTCAAGTTAATTTTTGTGAGTGGTGTAAAATAGGGGTCCAGTTACATTTTTTACATGTGAATATCCAATTATTCCAGCACCATTTATTGAAGAGACTGTCTTTTCGCCACTGAGTATTCTTGGCTCCTTTGTCAAATATTAGTTGACTGCTTGGGTTTATTTCTGGGCTTCCAATTCTGTTTCATTGGTCTATTTGTCTGTTTTTATGCCAGTATCATATTGTTTTGATTACTATAGCTTTATACTATAGCTTGAAATCAGGGAGTGTGATGCCTCCTGCTTTGTTCTTCTCTCTAAGGATTTCTTTGGCTATTTGGGGTCTTCTGTGGTTCCAAATAAATTTTAGAAGTGTTTTTTCTACTTCAGTAAAAAATGTCATTGGAATCTTGATAGGGATTGCATTGAATATATAGATGGCTTTTGGTAGTATTGACATTTTAACAATATTAATTTTTATTATCCATGAACATGGGATACCCTCTGAAAATTTTAACAATGACAAAAATGACAATTTATCAGGAAAGATCCCACCAGTTCAGGGAATATCCCTCAAACATATTCTGAAATCCTATACTACAGTAAACACTAGCTAAAGCTCTGACCAAATGCTGAAAACATCCAGTCTGTTCCCTTCTCAGAGAAAGTTTTTTCATTTTTTGAACCAAAACATCATTCAAATTGTACTAATTTATCAAGAGGGAGAAGAGGATGCAAACTTCTCAACAATTAAAATATAAAAGCATAAAAAAGTGATGTAAAGCACAGGCTTTCAAATCAGACAAACCTAGATTTGAATATTGGATCTACTGGCTACTGACTGACAAGTTCTTGAACAGTCTAACATTCAGTTTCTTCTTCTATAATAATAACAACAATATCAATTCTGTAGGGTTGTTGTGATTAAATAAGTGAAATGCTCAGCACAGTGCCTGTCATAGAGCAGTGATACTTATTACCAAAAAGATTTTCATGGAAGAGAGGGAGACCTATCTGATAATGTAAATATAATATTCACTTTATATGACTTGTTTTATTATAACAAAATAACATTCCATATAGAAGAACAAATAATTTTGTTTCAACCTATTGACAATTTAAATTAACTTAAAAAGTAAATACTATTGGGCTTTCAGTAATGAAGATACAGTGACTTCACAATTTGATATAAAATTTGACATACATACTCTGCTCAAAATAGGAAACATAGTAGAAGGAGATAAAATATAAATAACTAAAAACAAAAGACATTAATAGGCTTATAAACAAGATATATGCCTTCATGGACCAGAATGAAAAGTGAACTGCAGAACAGTGTGCAGTGCTTAGGCTACTGGCTTGCTGGACTCTGCAGAGAAATAGTGGTAGCCAGGAATTAGGCTCCAGTGTGGTAAAGGAGACGACACAGGTTTTACATAAACAAGGAATAGAAAGTTATAGGGTTTGACATTGTGGGGTGGCGTGGGGCTCCCCCTCATATGAAAGATGGTTCAGTGACTGAATCTTCAGGACTTCTAATATCACTGGGCTGAACACCAAACTGTCATTGTAAGATCTACATCTGGACAGGAGCCTTGGGGAACCAGATGCAGATAACCGAAAGATTATCATAGGGAGGAATAAGTAGAGTCAAATAGAAAGAAAAAAATACTCATAAAACTTCTCATTCAAAATAGGCCTGCAAACCAAAATTCACAGAAACCTAATCTTAACAAATGTATCCAACAGAAGCAAAAAATCATAGAAAACAAATTAACTTCACATAAAATAATTTTTATTGAAACAGTATGAAAAAGACTTTAAGAGAAGTAAGTTTAGGATGTTTAAAGACATAAAGGAAGAAATAATTTCCAGCAAAAGAAAATAAGAAATTATGAAATGAAAGAGGCAGAAATAAAATAAGAACAGGTAGACATGGAAAAAAAAATTAGAAGTGAAAAAACAGTCACTGAAATTAAAAACTCAATATGGATAAACTCTAAGCTGGATTTTGTATACAAAACCATAAGGAATCAACAATAACATAAAACTATTAGAAATATTTACACTACTAATGTACAGAGGACAATTTGAAAATAAAATCAAGTAAATAATTCCATGTACAATAGCATCAATAAAAATAAAATACTTAGGAATAAATGTGACAACAGAAGGGCAGACTTATACACTAAAGCTATAAAACATTGTTGAAAAAAAATTAAAGACCTAAATAAATGGAAAGACATCCAATGGTCATGAATTGGAAAACAATATTGTTAAGATGGCAATATTCCCCAAATTGATCTACAGATTCATCACAATCCCTAGCAAAATTCCAGATGCCTTTTTGCACAAAATGACAAGCTGATCCTAAAATTCATATAGAAATGCAAGGGACCCTGAATAACTAGAACAACCTTGAGGAAGAAATATGAAGCTGTACAACTCATAATTTCTGATTTCAAAACTTACCAGAAAGCTACAGTAATTAAGACCATGTGGTACTACATAAGTATAGAAATATAGATCAATGATACACAGTTACTATGATTGCAGAAATAAAGCCTTATATTTATGGTCAATTGATTTTCAACAAGGGTGCCAAAATAATTCAATGGCAGAAAATTCCCCGTTCAACAAATTGTGCAGTGACAAACGGATAACCACACAGAAAAGAATAAAGCAGGTCCGTACCTCACACCATATGCAAAACTAAGTCAAAATAGATCAAAGACCTAAATATAAGAGCTAAAACTATAAAACTCTTCGAAGAAAACATAAGAGTAAATATTCTTGACCTTGGCTTAAGCAATGGTTTCTTAGATATGATACCAAAAGCACAAGCAATAAAATAAAGTTTGATAAATTGGACTTCATCAAAATTAAAAACTTTTGTATTTCTAAGGACACGATCAAGAAAGTGAAAAAACAACCTACAGAAAGGGGGAAAGCATTTGCAAACCACTTATCTGATAAGAAATATATATTCAAAATATGTAAAGAACACATAAAACTCAACAATAAAGACTAAAAACCCAATTTTTAAAAAGGTAAAGGATTTGAATAGAAATTCCTCTAAAGAAGATACAGAAATGTCAACAAGCATATGAAAAGATGCTCATCAGTCATTTAGAAAATGCAAACCAAAAACCACAACAAGATGTCATTTCATGCCCACTAGGATAATCACAATAAAAAGATAGACAATAACAAGTATTAGCAAGGATGTGGAAAAATTGGAACCCTCATATATTGTTGCCATCATTGTACAATAGTGCAGCCACTTTTGACAGTTCCTCAAAATGTTAAACATAGAATTATCATATGACCCAGCCCAACAATTCCAGAATATACCCCAGGAAATGAAAAAATATATATATATTCACACAAAAATCTGTACATAAATGTTCATAACACCACTATTTACAATAGCCAGAAAGTGGAAACAACCCAAATTCCATCAAATGATGAATGGATGGATAAATGAAATGTGGTAACATTATTCAGCAAAAGAAAAAAAAATGAATGAAATACTGATACATGCTAAAACATTGATGAACCTCAAAAACATAGTAACTGAAAAAAGCCAGTTACAAAATATCACATACTATATGGTATCGTACATACAAATGTTTAGAATAGGTAAATCTATAGAGATAGAAAGTAGATTAGTGGTTGGCTAGGTCATAAGCAAATGGAAGTAGGAGTAATGAAGAGTGACCGCCAATGGGTACAAGGTCTCTTTTGGGAGTGATGAAATAAAAATATTCTCAAATTAGCTTTTGGTGATGGCTGTAGGACTCTGTAAATATACTAAAACCCACTGGATTGTACACTTTATACAGGTGAACTTTATGGCATGTTAATTATATCTCAATAAAGTGCTTATAAAATGGCTGAGGATGGAGCTGACATGTAAATTGGTACAATCACTTTGAGAAACAACTCAGCAACATCTAATAAAGTTAAATATACACATATACCCAGCAATTCCATAATTAGGTATATAATCAGGCAAAAAATATTACATGTAAGCACAAGGAGACATGCCCAAGAATGTTCACTGAGGAAAAGAGAAATTATCCAAATGTTTATGAAGAGATGAATGGATAAATAAATTGGGGCATATTCTTTAAATGGAATACCATAAAAATGTGTCAATGAAAATAAATCTCAAAAATAGGATGTTGAGGTAAAAAGCAAATTGCAGAATGACAAACATAGTGTGATACCATTTATGACTCAAAAACATGCTTAATAATATCATGTAACAATTTTGGATACATAACTGTATAATAATAATGTAAAAACTCTTAGGAATAAAGCCCACTAACTTCAAGGTAGGAACTACTTCTGAGAAGGAAGGTAATGAGATTTGGGAAGACATGAATTGTACCTGTAAGGTATCATTATTATTATTTAAAAATTCTGCAGCAATCATGACAAAATGGTAAGAATTTATTAACCTGTAAAATAGGCAAGTGGGTATTGCTTATATCAGTCTCTTTTTTACAGTATGTTAATATATTTTAATATACAAAAAATGGCTATAATCCAATAAATTTAAAGTTTCCCCAAACAGTAAAGCTCCTCAAAAAGATTTTTCTGTTTTTCAGTCAACATATCAAGGGCAAATATTACTTACTTGAGCTAGCATTAGAGTACTACTAAAAGTCAAAGGATTCATTTAGTCAAAATGTTACACTTTATTAAAAGGTGAAATTGCCATACATGAATTCAAACACTTTGAAAATCAGGTGCTCTCTGGCCTTACCAATATGTGTCACCTGACAAGGTCATTGTTTCAAGAATATAATAATTATTCAGGAATGACAGAGAACATTCAGTGGGGTATTCTCCCTACTGTTTTCTCAGTAGAAGTCACAGAAATGACAACTGTAATTAAATCTTTTTAAAAAATTACCTATGGGTTTAAGTCAGGATGAAAATTATTTCTAACCTTATGAACTTTCACACTGCACTAAAAGAAATTCCTCTAGTTTTCCTTTATATCAGCAATACATATGACAGCTAAATAAATAGGAAAGCTTCACTTTCGACCTTTCATAGCTACTCAAATGGAGTAATTCTATTTGTCATTATTCCACTTACCAAAGATACAAATGAAACAAGTATAATATTAACACTTAGTCATCTCTATCCAAAAGAGCTGAATGCTTTAAGAAACACAATGCTACATGCAAATGTAATCATATAATATATGACCTTTTGTGACTGGCCTCTTTCACTAAGCATAGTGCTTCCAAGATTCATCCATGTTATGGCATGTATCACTACTTCATCCCTTTTTATGGTCAAATAATGTTTTATTGTATGGAGATATCACAGTTAACTTTTCCATTCATCAGTTGATGACTCTGGGTTATTTTCACTTAAAAAAATATTTTATTAGATATGTTAAGGAATGTAATTCTCCAGTATTTTATCTTAGAATTTCAAAGCACTTGATAAATGATACCCCTTACATCTATGAAACTGGCATTATTATCATATTTTTATAGTTATTGAAAATTAAGGAGAAAAATCTATTCTGATTTTCACTGGTAAAACTTAAAAAGAATCCAGAATTATTGAGACTAAATTTACTGGCCAAAAAACTGAAACAGAATCACTTCCCAAGTATTTCATCTTTCATGATATGTTACTGAAGACATTTTTAAGAGGCTCAGAATCTGTTCCAGTACAGAAATAGGGCCAAACAGCTTCTGTAAAAGAATCATTAAAAGTACAGAGAAGGGACCTATTATTCATATTGAACCCTCACCCAACTCATAGTTCAGAAAAACACCAGTCTTATGGCACCCTACTAATGGCAGAAGCAAGGTTACCTCAGGACCCAATGCAATATAACGGCTCTCAACATAAGACGCAACTGCCCAGAATCTACCCAGAAATAATGGCTGATTCCACCAGTTCCTAGGAAGTCAGTTTTGATATAGTCCCAGAATCTTACTGGGCTTACTTTCCATGTCTATCTCCCATATATTTTCACATTTTGACACAATGAAAAATGCTACTATGAACATGGCATACAAGTTTTTATGTTTTCTCTTGATTATTTTATTCCTAGAAGTAGAATTCCTGGCTCATATGATAATTCTGAGTAAGATTTTGTGAAACTCCTTTCGAAAGTGACTGTGTCATTTACATTCCCATTAGTAGGATTCCCACTAGTAGGGTTCCAATTACTCTACATCCTTGTCAACACTTGTTATTGTCTGTCTTCTTCATTTTAGCCTTTATAAGTAGGAATGAAGTAGTATCTCACTGTGGTTTCCACCTGGATTCCCCTAATGACAAGATATTGAGTATCTTTTCAGGGCTCATTGACCATTTGTATGTCTTGTCTTCTTTTGAAAAACTTCAAATCCTTTGCATATTTTTAATGGGGTGGTTTGGTGTATTTTATTGTTATGATGTAAGAGTTTTAAAAATATATATATGCCTGATTTCTCTCTTGTAAAAATAAAATACAGTGTGTGTGTGTGAAAAAAAAAAAATATATATATATATATGCCTGATATATGTCCCTTATGAGGTATGTGATTTGCAAATAATTTCAGCCATTCTGTGGGTTGTCTTTTCACTTTCTTGACAGAATACTCTAAAGCACAAAAGTTCTTAATTTTGGTGATGTTCATTTTATTCACATCATAATACTTTTCTTTTGTCACTGTGCTTTTGGTGACTACAAAACCATTGCCTAAACCAAGGTCATCAATATTTACTCCTGTGTTTTCTGCTAAGAGTTCTAGCTTTTACATTTAGGCATATGATCTACTTTGAGTTATTTGAGTTATTTTTTATGTATGGTTTGACATAGAAGTCAAATTTCATTCTTTTCCATGTGGATATCTAGTTTTACTAGCACAATTTATTGAAAATACTATTCTTTTCCCCACTGTATTGTCTTGTCACTGTCAAAAAATCAAGTTACCATAAATGCCAGAGTTTGTTTCTGGGATTTCAATTCTATTCTACTTGTGTCCTTATGTCAGTATCACAGAGTCTTGATTACCAAAACTTTGTAGTAAGTTTTGAAACTGGGTCTACATTGTAGGAATGAGTGTATAGAAATACAATATATTTTTATATATCGGTCTTTTATCCTGCAACCCAATGAACTCATTCAATAGACCTAACAGTTGTTTTTGTGGATTCTTTAGAGTTTTTTATATATGAGATTACACCATTTGCAAAGAGAGTTTCATATCATTTTTTCCCCCAAATCTGGATGCCTTTTATTTTTTTTTTTTTTGCTTAAACTTGCTAGAATTTCCAGTACAATGTTAAGTAGAAGTTGAGACTGGACAATCTCATCTGGTACCTGATTTTAGGTGAAAGTATTTAGTCTTTCACCATTAAGTATGTTGTCAGCTGTGGGTTCTTCATAGATACATTTTTTTTCAGGTTAAAGGATTTCCTTTTTATTTCTAGCTGGTTAAATGTTTTTATCATGAAAGGATGTTGAATTTTGTCAAAAGCTTATTCTTCATCTATTCAAATGATCATGTGTTTCTATCCTTTGTTCTATTAATTTGATGTATTACATTCATTGATTACCAAATGTTAAGCCAAACTTGGCATTCCTTGGATAAAATCTCAATCAGAGCATATACTTAAAAAAATATGTTGCTAGATTTGGTTTGCTATTATTTTGTTGAAGATTTTTTTCATCTAAATTCATGAGGGATACTGGTCAACATCATTTTTTTAAGTTTGTCTTTGTCTAATTTTGATATCAGTGTAATCTTGGCCTGACAGAATGAACTGCAAAGTGTTCCCTCCTCAGGTATTTTTGGTAAGAAGCATTTGTGAAGGACTAGTGTTAAATGTTCTTTAAACGTTTGGTATATTACCCAGTTAAGCTACCTGTGCCTGGGCTTGTGGGAAGCTTTTAAATTACTAATGTAATTTCTTTACTTATTATACAGGTCTATTGAGATTTTTCATTTCATTTTGTCTTTCTAGGAATTTTTCCATTTCATCTAAGTTGTCTAATTTATTGGTATATGGTTGTTTACAGTGTTACCTTAGATTACATTTTCATTTAATTTCTGTATGTTCATTAGTGTTGAACATGTTTTCAGGAATGAATCATGTTTCATTCATGATTTTAGTAATCTGAGTCTTCTTTTTTGTTGTTAGTCCAGCTAAACTTTTGTTAATTTTATTGATCTTTTTGAAGAAGCAAATTTTGGTTTGTGGATTTTCTCTATTGTTTCTCTATTCCATATTTTTATTTATTTTTGCTCTAAATTATTTATTTTTTTCTACTTCATTGTGCTTAGTTTATTCTTTTTTATCACTTTTTAAGATTAGGTTTTGATTTCAGGTCTGTTTTTTAATATAGGCATTACACCTATAAATTTCCATGTAAGCACTGCATTAGCTGCATCTCAACTTTTCCTATGTTTTGTTTTCATTTTCATTCATCTCAAAGCATTTTCTAATTTCCTTTGTTTTTTTTTTTTTTTTTTTTGATTGTGTGTTGTTTACCTTTCAGGTATTTCTGGATTTCTTAAATTTCCTTCACTTGTTTTTAATTTCATTCCAATGTGTCAGAAAACATACTTTGCATGACTTCAATCATTTCAACTTATTGAGATTTGTTTTATGGACTAATAGATGATCTACTCTGGAGAATACTGCATGTACACTTGAGAAGAATGTGTATTTGGCTGTTGTTGGGTGAGTGTTTTATAGATGTCTGTTAGTTCTTGTTAGTTGGTCATGCCATTAGGTCTCCATTTCCTTGTTAATCATTTTCCTAGTTGTTCTATCAACTATTGAAAGTGGGATATGACGTCTTTATCATTTTTTGCATTGTCTATTTCTCTCTTCAATTCTATCAGTTGTTGCTTTCTGTATTTGTGCATATAGGTTTATAATTTTTGTATCTTTTTAATGGAGTGACATTTTATTATAAATTATCCTGTTTTCATTCTAGCAACAATTTTTGTCTTAAAGTCTATTTTGTCTATTATTAGGATAGCCACTTCAGCTCTATTTTGGTTACTGTTTCCATGGTTTATATATTTCCATCCTTTACATTTAACACATGTGTGTCTTTGAATCTAAAGTATGTCTCCTATAGATATTGTATGGTAAGATCATGCTTTTTTATCCATTCTGCAAATCTCTATTGATTCAAATATTTAATCTACTCTGGTTTAATGTAATTACTGATAACACATGATTTAGGTTCGTCATTTGCCTATTTGCTTTCTATAGGTCTTGTAACTCTTTTGTTCCTTCGTTCCTCTATCACTGTCTTCTTCTTTTCTTGCTAATACAGAGCATCACAACCAAACAGAGATGAGATCTTAAGGCCTGCTCAGTTATTTCTGGGGCCTGCAAAGAGCCTTCACGTGCAACATGGCCTTCTAGATTTCCAGGAGTATGTTCAAGCTTTTCAAAGCATCCTATAGACATCTCATTCCCCAGATTTTCCATTTACATATTTTGGTCAACCTTTTGTTGGCTCCAACTATGTCACTGCCTTGGGCAGCTATGATATTAAAGATTTGCTTCTAACTGTTTTCAACAAATGCCCCAGCAATAGAGCTTTCCTCACTGGGTAAGGTCTGAGTCAGGTGAAATAAAGATAAGCTCTGTGAACAATGCTTTTCAAGGAAGCTGTCAGACAGGTCAAATAGTGACAGTTCTCTGGGGATGGGGCTTCTTGGAGAATGCCAAAACCATTCTGCCTCTTTTATTAGCTATTAGGTTTCTAGTTTACACAGCTACTATGGTTTTGAGGGTGTTGGTTTTCAAGGCTACCATGAAGCTTGGGAGAGGATAATAGGTATAAAGCAAGTTAAAACACCACAGAGCTTGTTGTTCATATCGAGATTCAGCCATTCTTCTTGATTAAGTGCTCCTCAGATTGTTGCAAGTCTTTGGTTAAATTCCAAATGTTTCCAAAAGTTTATTTTGACAATTTTTCACCACAGTTTTCATTGATTTAGTGGAGGAGAAGGTTTTTGGAGGTCTTTACTCTGCCATTCCAAAAGTACTTTACATTATTCATCTTAAAAGTATTATTTCATGTTTATTTATGTTTTAATACATGTTCTTTGCAATATAGAAGGATAATGAAATTCATATCTGATACTATGCATTTATCATTTCATACTGCATACAAACATGCTCACTGAGTTCATTATCCATTTTAAAAGTAGTTAGTTTTTAAAGGCTTTATGTTTTACACATACCCTTAGTGGATTGTTATATAGGTTGTACTTTTTTTCCATTTAAAATAACATGTCATTTGTCAATTATATTTAGCTCAATTAAGCTAGAAAAATAAAAATTAAATAAAATAATGCAATGTAGTCTCCAATTATCCAAAAATTTATTATTCAATATGCTTTGAGAAATGAAACACGGAAGTGAAGTTGTTATAAGAATAAAAAGTTGGGGCACCTCCCCATCCATGTTGGTGATGGGGAGAAAGTCCATGAATGGTAGCAGGTAGTCAGGGAAAACTTTCTAGAAGAGATGGTTTGCAAACTATTTTGCAGTATGAGTAGAAGTTAGTTAAGTAAGACCTGAAGTGGAATAGTGGGGCCTCTGAGAATCAGATGTTCCTGGCAGAGCAAAGAGTATGAAGAATTAAAAGAGTGTAGTCTATTTGTGGTACTAAATGTTGTTTCTGAATTGCTATAGTAGAAATGGTGGTAGTGAGGTGTGGTTTAAGTTGCCATATATGTATAGTTAAAACTATTAGAGGGCTTCCCTGGTGGCGCAGTGGTTGAGAATCTGCCTGCCAATGCAGGGGACACGGGTTCGAGCCCTGGTCTGGGAAGATCCCACATGCCACGGAGCAACTGGGCCCGTGAGCCACAATTACTGAGCCTGCGCGTCTGGAGCCTGTGCTCCGCAACAAGAGAGGCCGCGATGGTGAGAGGCCCGCGCACCGCGATGAAGAGTGGTCCCCACTTGCCGCAACTAGAGAAAGCCCTCGCACAGAAACGAAGACTCAACACAGTCATAAATAAATAAATAAATAAATAAAAGAACGTGAATTTCTTTAAAAAAAAAAAACAAAACTATTAGAGTAGATGATATTATCCAGATAAAAATTGAAAACCTGAACATTCCACTAACAAATTTTTTGTAGTGAGACAATGCGATCTAGTTTACAGTTTTATATTTGCAAGTTGAAATATTCATTAGTAATTACTGAAAAGTTTGGAGCAGTAACAAACCTATACCACTCAGCACTGACTTCTGAGAAGAGCTGCAAATGTTGCTACAAGTTTGTGGCAGTGCTTTTTTACAAGAGCAGTAATTATTTCATATCTTTTAACTGTGTACCTAAAAGTACCATATAGACAATAACCCATTAATCCTTACCATTCTGCTCAGAAAATAAGTCCAAATATAAGAAAATCTTAGCTTATTTCTTAGTTTTTAAAAATCTGTCAGAATATATATGAAATCCTATTACATAGTTATTACATAATGTTCATATGATAGCTACCTTAATTCCTTATTTTCCCCTTCATAGTTTTGCCTACTTGTCTATAGAAAGAACACTTTTAGCTACCCATCACAATTTTTATCTATGTTTTCTGTATTCCTTCATTATTTCTAAAATGCATACACACATGTGCACACACATGCACATGCACACACTCTACCCACCCACCCCAAGAACATCTATTCCTTCAAGGTAAACCATGTAAAGAGAAATAGGAGAAACACCTGATTCATGTTGGTAACCATTTTATAAATTAGAATTTTTTTTTTTTTTTTTTTTTGCTGGTTAACATAATCATGAAAAAAGGTTATGAACTATAGAGAGTTATGCTGAAGGAAAATGTCCTTCTCCAGGCCTGTTCTTTGCTATAGTATATGTGACTAACCACCACCATAGTTGCAGTGGCTTGCCCTTTTTTCCCCATCCAAAACATTCAATATACTGCTGATTTGGCAGGGTAGAAGTGAATACTAGTGACAATAATAGTATTTCTATCAGTGGCCACTTCTGTATTTTGAATATGAAATAGTTCATAACTGTTGGGGAATAAAAAAATATAACAGTTGTGGCTGCAAAAGCAGTCAACTTGCCATCTTCCTGAACTTGATGAGAATCTATTTGAACAATCCTACCTTGTATGTCAAGTATGAACCAGCTGAAAATGTAATTTACAATAACATTTTCCTTTCTATTCCTATGATAAACTGCATGTGTTCTATTATTATATTAAATTCAATGCTATTCTTCCTGCTTCTTGCTTTCATCCTCTACTCTTAAAGTGGCAAAGTATAAAATACTATAATAGTACACCTGAGGAAATTTAGTAATAAGGCACATACAGGCTTAACCTACACTAAATGGTTTTAATAAATTACTTTTGTCTGTATCTAACAAGTCTGATCTAGACATTGTTACCTCAAGTTTCTTTCAACTCAGAACATCCTAGAGCTGAAGATCAACTCCAATTTGTCTTTTGTCCCATGTCTGTAAATTAGTTGACTCCATATTTTTTCATGGTTTGAGGGAATGCTCAGGAACACTGCAGTACTAGTGAATCTAGAAATGTATCTTAGAGTTAAGGGAGAAAAGCATTACAATTCAACTCAACAAGTACTTACTGAATATAATGTTCAAAACTGTGCTAAGTATAAATATAGTTATTCATAAAGCAACAGCTATGTTTAAATGTGTGTTATGTGTCATTAGTTTTATATCTCATTAAATCCTCACAACAACCCAATGAGATATATATTCATCCCCAATTAGCTGGTAAATAAAATGAAATTACAAAACTATTAAGTGGTGCTCATAAATTTGAACCCAGAGCTAACCAACTCTAAAGCCTGCATCTTCAAACAGTATATTAAAATTTTTTCCTGATGTTGTGTTCACTGGCTTTACAATCTATTTGTGATATCAGGTGTATTCAGGTTTAAACTTTCAAATTATAATTTTTAAAAGGCACTATACTTACATGATTCAAAAGTCAATACTGGGCCTAGAAGAATTGACAATCTGGTAATAATAAGCATACCTAGTATGTAGATCTTGATTTCAACCATTAAAAGAAACTAGGACTCCTTGGAGAAATGGCTTATTGAAGGATTGAGAGAAGGAATGTACAAGATAAATCTGGAACATCTTGTTAGACCAGAAAGAAAGAAAATGATAAAAAAAATTCTGGAGACATTCAAAGAGACACAAGAGCCAGGTTGAAAACGTTTCCACAGGCTAAATTTGGGACAGTATAAGCATTGAAATAATGTAAAATCCACAAACCATACTGATATAAATTTATTTTTAAATGGGAGGGAAGGAAAAGTTTTTCGTTAGGGTAGAACATCAACTAATAAATGTAGAAGGAATAATAGAGTTAGAATATCACTACTATTTGACCATATGGTCTTATGTTTTAGATAGTTCTTTTTTTTTAATTGAAGTATAGTTGATTTATAATGTTTCAGGTGTACAGCAAAGTGATTCAGTTATACGTATATATGTATCTATTCTTTTTCAGATTCTTTTCAATTATAGGTTATTACAAGATATTGAATATAGTTCCCTGTGCTATACAGTAGTCCTTGTTGTTTATCTTTTTTATATATAGTAGTGTGTATCTGTTAACCCCAAATTCCTAATTCATCGCTCTCCTCCCCTTCCCCTTTGGTAGCCATAAGTTTGCTTTCTGTTTCTGTGAGTCTATTTCTGTTTCTCCAAAGGCATACCAATGGCCAATAGGCACATGAAAAGGTGCTCAACATTGCTAATAATTAGAGAAATGCAAATCAAACCTACCATGAGCTATCACCTCACACTGGTCAGAATGGCCATCATCAAAAAGTCTACAAATAACAAATGCTGGAGAGGATGTGGAGAAAACAGAACCCTCCTACATAGTTGGTGGGAATGTAAATTGGTGCAGCCACTATGGAAAACAGTATGGAGGTTCCTTAAATAACTAAAAATAGAGTTGCCATATGATCCAGCAATTACACTCCTGGGCATATATCTGGAAAAGATGAAAACTAATTTGAAAATGCACCCAATGCTTATAGCAGCACAATTTACAATAGCCAAGACATGGAAGCAACCTAAATGTCCATCAACAGATGCATGGGTAAAGAAGATGTGGCATACATACATATATATATATATATATATATATATATATATATAAATATTACTCAGCCATAAAAAAGAATGAAATAATGCCATCTGCAGTAACATGGATGGACCTAGAGATCATAATACTAAATGAAGTAAGTCAGACAGAAAAAGACAAATATCATATCACTTATACGTGGAATCTTAAAAAATAATACAAATCAACTTATTTACAAAGCAGAATATCACTATTTGACAAATAGCAAAGTAATAATAGATTTAGGCAAATATCATCAATATATGTTACAACTAGTGGGTGAAAGTTTTATGAGGAATAGGATGCCTCTATGGTCTCAAATTACCTCCCCACAAAATTCTTAATAATTACAAGGGAGAAAAAATTAACTTTACAATGGAGAAACCTGCCAACTATAACCTAAACAAAATGATCAAAGTTAACATCAACAATAATGGGACAAAAAGACATCAAATGTCTCCAAATATGATACATTGAGAAAGACACATCGCTTATGTGATATCTTTGCCAAAACTTCATAACCTGGATCTAATCATGAGGAAATATCAGACAAACCCAAATTGAAGTATATCCTTCAAAATATCTACCCTGTACTCCTTAAAAAATGTCAAACTCATGAAAAACAGACTGACAGAGAAATCACTCCAGATTAAAGGAGACTAAGACATATGACAATAAATGCAATGTGTGATCCTGGATTGGATCTTGATCTGAAAAAATTTATTTTATTTTCTATGAAGGCTACCACAAAGTAAAATAGGTATATTATGAATCAAGTTTATAGATTAAATAATAGTATTGTATAATGTTAATTCCTCCTGTGATTATGTACCAGAATATTCTTAGAAAATACGTACTGAAGTATTTTGGAGTAAAGAAGCATTATGTCTGCAACTTATTCTCAATTGGTTCAGAAGAAAATACATGCACATAATTCATATATATATTCAGAGAAAGGGTGGAGAGGAGATGATAGAAAGCAAATATGGTAATATGTTAACATTTTGGGTACCTGGGTGAATAGTATATGGTAAAATTATTTACAGGGCTTCCCTGGTGGTTCAGTGGTTAAGAATCTGCCTGCCAATGCAGGGGACATGGATTTGAGCCCTGGTCCGGGAAGAGCCCACATGCCGCGGAGCAACTAAGCCTGTGTGCCACAACTACTGAGCCTGCGCTCTAGAGCCCACAAGCCACAACTACTGAGCCCGCATGCCACAACTACTGAAGTCTGTGTGCCTAGAGCCCATGTTCCACAACAAGAGAAGCCACCACAATGAGATGCCCGTGCACTGCAACGAAGAGTAGCCCCCGCTCTCCGCAACTAGAGAAAGCCTGCACACAGCAATGAAGACCCAATGCAGCCAAAAATAAATAAATAAATAAATAAATAAAATAAAATTATTTACAAATGAAAATTTATCAGTAAAGTGTACTACAAAGCCCCACAATAAACTCACACTTTATAAGGAGAGAGGCAAACAGGGCAACTGAAACATAAGGTAATGTTCATAAAAATGTACTCTAATTAGCTATTCTTTAAATTTCTTTGATATATAAGAAATTGTAACATTTGTAGTGTGATGATTGTTTAAAAATAGTTCTTATGTGTTAGAGATATATAGTGAAATACTTGTGGATATTTATAGATTCAATAATATGCCTGAGATTCACTTTAAAATAACCTTGTGAAGGGGTATGGGATTTTGCAAACTTTGGGGGTTTTGTCCATCTCATAGATGAGAAATTGTGTTCAGTACAGTTTTCACTTGCATTTGTCTTGTTCTGGGCAGTATAACTGTTATTTCTGCTACCTCGCATGTCAGAGGATGAGGAATCTTTCCTGATTTATAAGTTTCCACTTATGCCTTTGACTCAGTTTCCTCCTATTGCATTTGAACTTACTTCCTCAATTATTCACTATTTCTCCAGTATCTTTAATATTCCCCTCACTGTTTCCTTTCTTTTTAAGTTCAAATATTTATCTTTTCTTTATTTTTTGGCTAGATATTACATATAAACAATATGGTATAAAAGGCAGAACATGAACAGTAAGTCTCTCTCATATGCTGAAACTGAAATCAACACCCCCAGGGTGAACCACCATTCTCAGTTTCTTATGTATTTCTTCAATCACACTCTATACATAAGGAAGCATATATTTATGTATTCAGTTTTATAGATACATTCAAATGGCAGCATACTGTTAGGCTAAGGTAAAGCTAGCTGCCACAATAACTAAACCCTGAAATCTCAGTGGTTTAACGCAAAAGGTTAGTTCACACAGACAGTCCAATGTTCAGTGGGCAGGCTTCCATGTGTGCTTCAGGAGCCCAAGTTTTGCCACAGCTCAGGGCTTTAGAGTCTTCACGTCAACAACAAATAGGGGAAAATGAAAGAGAAGAGAAGACATAACTGCTTCTCAACCATCTTGCCTAGAAGTCACCAGATCACTCTGAACATATTCTACTGGATATGAATCACGTGGTCCTTTTAGATGTAGAGAGGCTGGGAAATTTAGTCCCTGGCTTGGCACTTAGTCAACTTTACTCTGTGGAAGGGTAGCATAAATCTTTGGGGAGTAGCTGTTTCTTAAACATACATTCTTCAACCTGTTTTACTCCACAGGGTGTGTGTGTGTGTTTGCTTAATTTATCTTAGAGATGTTTTCAATAGTTCATATATGGTTGACCTATGTAAAAACTTGAATAGCTGCATAGTACAAGCATTTCTGCCTGAACTAGGAAGTTGCATTTTCCATCTAAGCTGAATGACTGTAATAAATACAGGTATTTCTGCTACGACAGTTCTGAAACACCCAAGTTTCTGCAAAATCAGGGTGCTGAGAAAAATATTGGTGGGGAATTACCCTGAAGAACAGGAGTTTGCAGACTTGAAGACTAAGCCAGCTTCCTCTCTCCTAGCCCTTTTGGCATTGGCAATCAGTTTTGCAGCTTATCGTGGCAGATTTCATCCCATCTTACAGCCTACAGAAGTGGATATTATCTCCCCTTCCCACCATCCTGCCCCTTCCTCCCCACAAACATCCCTCCTTCTTGCTCTTGGCAGAGGGCTTAACAGAGCATGAAGGCTTTCCCCTAGGCCCTCATGTACACAGCTTGTACACAGCTGGTTGGAAGGGTAGAAGAATTAAAACAAAAACAAAACAAACAGTTAAAGCTGTCTACCAATGACTGATGGGATTCAGTGTGAATCTACACCTATATTTGAGAATAACTCTTAAGCACTATATTCCACTGTTACCCAGAATTTATACACAGGACTCCTCTAACTTGATACCGCATCCTTTATTGACTACTTATTTCCCTACTTCTCTACCAGTGTCCCTAGGGATCACCTCCGAAATAAAGTCTTCAAATCCTTTTATTCTAATTCTTGTCTCAGGGTCTTTTCTGAGCAACCCAAACTAAGACATTCCTTTTCCCAGCTTCCAGCCTGTAGGCTCTTCAACAGTCAGGGCTGGTTGGGGGCTACCAGGCAACGTTCAAGCCGCAGTCATTATTAATGGGCGAGATAGCGTTTATAAAAAAGCACTTGAAACCACTGCTACTTGGCGCAAAGCATTAACATGCTAATGAAAATCACATTAGAATCACCATGACTTCTGTTATAATGACAACACTTCCCTACTTATGAGGAATTATGCATAGAATTATATCAGAGTTTCTTTAAATAGTCCTCTCCTGGTGGACATTTATCTTGTTTGCACTCTTTTTGGTATTTATAGACAATGATGCAGGACTCCTCTTGTAGTTTTAATTCAAAGTTCTCATTTGTTCAGAATTTTAGGAGTCCCTATATTTCCTTTTTCATCACCTGTCTGTATACATTCTTATCAGACTGTTGGTATTTCTATTATCGATTTGTAAGAGCTCCTTATATATCAAGGTTATCTTTTATCAGCAACATAGAATTGTTAATTCATTTCCCCAGTTTTTAGTTGGCCTTTTTACTCTGCTTCTGGTGTTTTTTTTAACGTGGAATTTTTTTCTTTTATTTTTGTTTAGTCAAATTAATTAATCTTTTCCATTATGACTTTTGAGGTTTGTGTCCTACTTAGAAAGAACTTCAAGCATCTGTGATTAAAAAAAATAATTCTTCCAGGGTTTTTGCTAATACTTTTATGTTTTTATTTTTCAATATTAAATCTGAAATTTTTGTTGTAAGGTACGAGGCAAAAAGTCAACATTTTATGTGTATACAAATGGCTAACCAGTTGTCACATCATCATTTATTATTGAATAATCTACTCTTCTCAAACTAAGTCAAAACATTACCTTTATTATATGCTAAATTTCCACACGTATTTGAGTCTATTTCTGTACTTTCTATGCAATCAATTAATTTGCTTGTCTACTCATAGATTCTTACCACACTATTTAAATCAACAGATCTTTATATTATTTAAGAGTAAAGTGAAATAAAATTGTGGTTTTCAAAACTTTTTTTTTTAGGAGTGGACAAAAGAGATGTTTTTTTTTCCCCACATCTTTATTGGAGTATAATTGCTTTACAATGTTGTGTTAGTTTCTGCTGTACAGCAAAGTGAATCAGCCATATGTATACATATATCCCCATATCCCCACCCACCCTATCCCATCTCTCTAGGTCATCACAAAACATCGAGTTGATCTCCCTATGCTATGCAGCAGCTTCCCACTAGCCATCCATTTTACATTTGGTAGTGCATATATGTCAGTGCTAAAACCCAATAAAGCAAAAATAATCTGGAGTTGCCCTGGTTTAAACAGAGTAGAGATTCAGACTCCTCCCATTCAAACTCCTGCCCTTTCTTAATATTGGCATCTAAGGAACCTCTTACAGGTTCATGGAAGAAGCTGGAAGTTCCAGCAAAAGGCAACACAAAGAGTAAATACAGCTAAGTAAAAACTCTGCAAGTTGAACTCTCTGTTACCCAGCAAGCTACCATACAACAATTGCTCACAACTGTCTTATGTTAGTAATATACAAACATATGAATTCTATTTATGTAAGTGAATTCTGCTTCTATGATTAAATTTAAGGCATGTTGTTTAGAAGTGTGAATTGTTCTAAAGTCAAGATTTATCTCTAAGTTATGTGGGGCTATTTTTTTCTCACCTAGTTGGATTAGGGACTTTTGAATTTTGTTTATAACAAAAAATATGTAAACACCCCAAAACTAAAAAATAAGTATCCTAATTCTATGATGTTAGAAGAGCTGCTTTCCTAGAGCAACACTATTTACTCAGTCAAGAAGAAAAAACGGGCAGTTTTCAACTCACCTGAACTTATGTAACGTTTGTAACTCACCTCTACATGACATATTATACTGCATATGTTTTAATTATACCAAAATCAGAACTGATCATTTATTTCCCTCAAAAATATTTTTAATATATTTAAGAGTAAAGTGGAATAAAATTGTGGTTTTCAAAATTGGTTTTTCAGAGGTAGACAAAAGAAATCTTTTTTGGAAACCAAATAAAGCAAAATAATCTTCTCAACTTCCCCATTTCCATTTAACAACTATTAAATCGCCAGACTGATATATAGCTTTAAACTCAAATTAGTAGTCTCTATTTATACTTGTGGCTTATGACCAAACTGTAATATCTGGTCTTCCTGTCTGATGGCCTTTGAACTAAAACATCAACTCTGCAGATTTTGGACTCGCCAGCCTCCATAATCATGATAGATAGATAGGTGATCTAGACCTCCTTCCCTTCCACTTTCTTCTCTTCCCTTGCCTTCCCTTTGTCTTCCTTCCTTCCTTCCTCCCTCCCTCCCTTTCTCTCCCTCTCCCTCCCTCCCTCCTTTCTTTCTCTCTCCCCCTCCATCCCTTCCTCTCTCTCTATCTCTCGATCCTATTAGTTCTGTTTCTCTGGAGAACCCTAATACACTATGTCTATTCCAACTCTGTAGTCCCATTTCACCAGCTCATTTCTTATTAAACCTCAACAGATTCTCCACCCCACTGAATCAAATCTATTTGTCACCTTCTACATAATTTGCACAATTCCATTTAAATGCTTTTACGAAATTACTAATATTTATCTATAACACCTATATTTGCTTCTCACATATTTCTCTCCAGCTATTCTGTTAAGCACTTCAAGGACAGAAGTCTCTGTTTACTTTACTTCTTTCTACAGAGATAATAACAAGAACTAATAATGTAAAATATATAGTATATATACATACCTTAAAACATAAATATATGCATATATATAAAGTTTACCTCAAAGTCTGGTACATAGTTTTAATTTGTTTTTGTTTTTACTTAGAAGAATCACACTTTGGTTTAAAATTGATTATCATTTAAAAGAATTCTTCCACATTCATTTCACTCAGTGGGGACACAGAACAAAATTATAGACAAACTTTAGGCTACATAACTTAGAAGTACAACTGACAGAATGTTTTAATGTTGGGATGAAGTGCATACTTTATATTTTTCAAACTCAGTTATATTGCTTGCTAAAAGTAAATAGTACCTCCAGGACACCATCTGGTAAAAATCTCTCTGTGGATTAACCGAGAAAAGGAAATGAATGAATTTTTATATACTGCATATTTGTGGTTGCGAAACTGCAGTAAAAATATGTTTTCAATGCACTGGTATAAGTGAGACTTCAGAGTTCAGCTACCTCACCTGATTTGTTCCAAAAGGCTTGGAATATTTAAGGCCAAAGCTCATCAATAGGGAAAAGGAGGGGTGTTTTCTAGCACTCCTATGACTTGGTAGAAAAAAATAATTATCCAGGAAATTGAAGTCCATGAGCTGGAAAATATGAATTTGGTCTTTTAGAAATCATTCATTATAAAAGTAACATGCAGCTCCTTAATGATAGGACATAACATGTCAGAGAAGTCTGAGGCCATCTAAGACAATTGGATGAGACCCAACATTGTTATCGTGAGCAGTCCTGCCAATGCAAACTGAATTAGTTTTTACTTTTTTTTTTTTTTTAAATAATGTGTTGTCCAAGCCTTGATCTAGTCCAATGACTAGAGCAATGGAACTTCCCCTCACCTCTCTAGGGAATCCATTCCAGAGACTAATAGATTTCACTGTCAGGAAACATATCCCCGATTCAGTCTTAAATTTCCGTTACTTAATTTCATCCCATTACTTGACTATAAACCCCTTATTCTACCTTTCAAACTGACTTGGTTTCCATGATGTTTACATCTTTCAAATATTTGTGAAATGTTATCAAAATTGGACTCAGAGATAGACAGATCTTGTATGTTTTGTTATTTTAATCTTCTCCGACAAGTTAAAGTCTGAAGCCCATTGTATATTTATTTTCCAGTTTGAACACTACTCAATTTATTTATTTGAGGTATTTATGCCCTAACCTGGTATTCTCGTTGTGATCTCAGCAGTACCATTTAAATAACTTTTATCTTCCAGCCATACAATGTGAAGCTTTTGCATATACAGACTAAAATCTCATTGACTGATTTTACTGTCGTATTACATTACTAGATCATATATAATTTGCTACCCACTATCATCTCAAAGTCTCTTGGTATTACTGCTTTCCAAGTACTGTATATCCTGCCAATTGAATGGCTGTGTTTCTGATTATTTTTCCCCAGATGTATTAGCTACATTTTTCCAGGTTGAATCACATTTCATTTCCTGCCCATATTTCTAACCACTTTAGGTCCCTTTTATCTGCCCTCACTGGTTTTTTCAACACTATCCAATTTAGCATCATCTGTAAATTTAATTAACATGATATGTATCCTCTCTTATAAATCATTAATAAAGTTCTTCTATGCTTTATTTTTTTAGATTCTAAGGCTGTTCAATGTTTATAGTCTTGCTGCATTCTTAAGAACATACCACTTTTTTACCACTTAATATTTGTTTCATTATTTTAGGAGTGGCTGATGGTGGACAAAAACAGAATCATGCTCAGGGTCACTGGTTTTATTTTTTTAATATTAGCACTAAATTACTATTATGATTGTTTCTCAGCAGAATAACAATGCTTTTACTGACAATTTTCTATCCTCCTGCAATTGCTATGTTTTTAATAAATGCAGTCTAATGGCATGGAAGCCTCACTCTGCTTTTCTCACATCCATGATGTAAACTTACAAGGATATCTTATTCCAAATTCTGTTGTTGTGTAATGAGTTGCTTAAATTTTAGATACCAATTTACCATGATAATGTTGTTATATTATATGAATAAAGATTAATAGAATGCTTCTATTTTAAGTATTTTGGAATTGATAAGTTGAACCAAGATCAATATGGTTCATGTGAATTGAACAAAACTATTGTTCCTCCTTACATTTATAACTGTAATTTCTTTTATTTTTTTAATTAAAATAATTATTTTGGCTGCATTGGGTCTTCGTTGCTGCGAGCGGGGGCTACGTCGTTGCGGTGTGCAGGCTTCTGATTGCAGTGGCTTCTCTTGTTGAGGAGCATGGGCTCTAGGCGTGTGGGCTTCAGTAGTTGCAGCACGCGGGCTCAGCAGTTGCGGCACACGGGCCCTAGAGTGCGCAGGCTTCAGTAGTTGTGGCGTGCGGACTCTAGGGCACAGGCTCAGTAGTTGTGTCGCATGGGCTTAGTTGCTCCGCAGCATGTGGGATCTTCCCGGACCAGGGGTTGAACCCGTGTCCCCTGCATTGGCAGGCGGATTCTTAACCACTGTGCCACCAGGGAAGTTCTGTAATTTCTTTTTAATTTATTGATTATTTAAAATTCTTTTTGCTGTATTAAAACATATTTTTAATTTTATTTTTATGAGGAAATATGTCAGACTTCTCTAAGTGTGTTTTGAAAACATAATATTAAAAACAACATCTGTGTACCTACCACCCAGATTAAAAAATGCCATCCCCAGTAACCTTAGCAGCTATCTATATACATCTTTCCAATTGCACACCTCTTTCTCTCTCTTAGGGGCAATTGCTTTTATGAATTTTATGAAAATATTTATGTTTTTTGTTTATACAGTTATCTAAGTATCCTTATAGCTAAGATGTATTTTTTTCAAGAATTAACTATCTCAGGCATTTTAGTTATCCATTTCCATCTTATACTAATTTATTCTCTTTTCTAAATATTGCATTTTCCCTGCATGAATAATGAATATCTTGTGATATGTCCACAATAATCTTGGAAGAAAGCAATCATTTTTTTCTTTAATTATCCCTTTACCTAAATCCTTAGGGTTAGCTTTACATACAACTTTTTTTCTTCTCCTTGTTCTTCTTCTTCAATGCATTCCCCTTCACTTACGTATTTTTGGACCATTTTTTGGTGTTGCCTCTTTCTCAATTATGGGTGTATACACATTCTTAAATTACTTATTATGGTCTAATTATGGCATATAGGTCCAATTTCACCTGCTTAAGTCAATAAGAGGATCTCTCAACCTGCTTTTCAGCCAAGTCTTATATGTCAATACATTTGTTAAGAGATTAGTAAATGTATGCAGGTACCTAAAAATAAGAACTATATTTATTCTCTAACAAACGTAAACTTCTACTCTTTCTTACTTATCAAAATTTTCCTTGCATAGTTTTTGGTTCCATTTTAATTTCCACTTCTCATCTCTATATCTATGTAACAACTTTAACATATTTTCATCTTTTAAACCAAAACTTAACTCAAATTTCATCCTTAAATTATATAGGTATTACACAATAAAAAGCTGATGAGTCTAGGTTTTTTTCATATTTTTCCAATTATCTTGTTATTGCTTTTTAAAAAATTGCACATGTTCAATTATTTAGAGAATATGTTAATCTTCATCTGGTTTACAACAGAAAAAATGAAAACAATCAAAATGTCTAATAATTAGGGCTCTTGCTAAACAAAATATATAATTTTGTTATAATCCTACATTGGAGTACTAGGAACCTAATTAAAATTAGTGATTGCCAATCTTACCCTTTGTTAATGAGAGTCTCTTTATGCAGTATATCTGTGATATGAGTCAACTACCTAGGGGTGGCCCACAACAGTTGAGTAACAAATACAGGGCTACAAAAGCCAAGTCATCACATCTTGCTCCCACAGAGGGGTTGTCCCATAAGAGGATAATTTTGGGGTACCATTCATTCTCCAGAGCTCCCCATGGGGTCAAAATGAAGCTAGACTTCTGAAACCACATCTTTGTCTAGCTTCTTCTTCTGTCCATTCCTGCTTTCCTTATTTTCTTTTGAAGAGTATCCTCTTACTAAATCACTGCACAAGAATCTCTTTCTTGAGCTCTGCTTCTAGGGGACCCAACCTAAGAGAATTGGTGACATAAGTGGCCCTACAAAGCATACTCTAAGGATGAGACTCTAGAGCTGATTCACTCACTGACTGGCTGTCTGTCAATAAGGACAAAACTAGTGATCAGTGATTCCTGGTACGTTGTGCAGGGCAACTGTTAAGACTTTCACCTGGGTACACTGAGATGGAATGCATGTAGCAAATAATTCACTTCTTATACAATATCTCCAGATTTTGTACAATATCAGATAAGATTTCAGGGATAGAGTCATGAAGATATAGAAGGATGTCAAGAAACTATGTGACTATGTTATTAGACAGAACATTTCATTGAGTCTAGTGATGGCATCAAGCACAGAATACTATGAAATTAGGGAAAAGGACTCCCATCCTGGCATAATCCTTTAATTAAAATGGAAAAGTAACTTGGAGATTGGTAGAAGACCAGAAGAAAGCAAGATAGTCATATTGTTGACAGACAGTTGTGCCATAGGAGATTATTTTTAGCAGAGAATAGAGGAATGATGAATTATAAGCAACAAAAAACAACCTGAACAATACTGAGTAACCAATGTCCCAGACATATGGATATATAATGAAGAAGACAAAGAGTTTCCACTCTAGAGTGTATTCAGGGGTAGTCAAATTCTTGGTGTAGCTCCAAATAGAAGCCAGTACTGGAATAATTCCGAGAAAAGCCTGAGGACCTAAGGTAATTTTTTCTCATAGGACCAGTTCCACCAGGCACAATGGAAGGGATGAGGAGGAGCAAAAGCAGTGAAAGATCATAAGACTACGCACAGAGCATTACATGAATGACAGTTTAAGGTAAAAGAAAGGAGTTTACAGGGGATAGTATTTGGGCTCGTGAACAATGAAGATATAAATATGGAGCATGGTGAATTAAGGAACGTTAGGGAAACAAAAAATGGCTGGTACCATAGAAGATACTTCGGATATAATATCTCATAACAACATTTTGTGGTAGATCAGAAAAGACCAAGAAGCTAAATAATTTTCTCAAGGTTAAATAGCTATTAAAGAGAGGAGTAATGATTTTTACTTAGTTCTGCTTAAATCTAAACTCTATACTTTTATAATTATGCCCACCAGATGCTCTAGGTTACAGATGCAAATTTAGTAGGACTTGTTTAAGTTGAGGATTCAGTTAAGTGTAGAGGGCTTGACCAGCAGACAAAGATCTTTGCACAGATTCTGTTGGTGCTGCCAAAAATTCCTAGTCCAGATATACTGGGAAAAGAGTGGTTCATTTCCTAGACTTCTGTCTTGGTAGAAATCATAAGAGCACCTAAAGGGTAGAAGAACTTTCTCAATGGAGCTGGCTGTGGCATAGATTGATGGCTTGGAACATTAATCCCAGAGAAGTCAAAAGTCATTAGTTCCCATGAAAGACCCTCTTTTACCTTGTGATGGCATCAATCTAATTCTGAAGCTTGAGGAAATATGCGTTTTGACTTTAGTTAATTAAAAAACTGAAAAATTAACTTTTGCTTTGTAGGTTATCTAGACTAGTTTGCGTTCTCTGTTTTGATGTTTCATTCGTACATCCATTAGAAATTGGCAAGGGCTTCAGAAGAGCAGATACAAACTAAACCAGTTATTCGGCATCTAGCATCTTTGGGGGGAAAATTGAGATTATTGGTGGAAATGAGGTTATGTTTATTGGAATAATCCCTCTTGTATATAAAGAACCATTATATATAAATATTATTGTACATAGATTATATACACAGAAAAAACCCCACTAAAAATACAACTGATTACAGTACCATTTAGAGCAAATAATTTCTTCTTAATACCACTACCTTCATTAAGAACAAAATAGAGCTGAGAAAAGTACTCTCGATAGACCAGATATGGTCAATGGCAAAGGGCAAAAATCAGAACACTGTTTCACTGTATTAATTTTTAAAGTTCAATTAAAGGTAACATCTACAACCTTTCTTCTGTTGTATTTGCCAAATATTTTAAAACGTTAAACACAAAGTGCTGATTGCAACATAAGACGAAAGTTTTTGCTGCTACACTCTGCCAGTGATAAAAGCTTTGTCCCTGGGGACTTGGCTAACATTCAGTCACATGATACAAGGTACATTACATAAAACTTCATTTTATTCCAAGGGTTTTTTCATCAAAATGACCAAATATAGCCTAATGTTAATATTATCTCTGATTTCATTACTGCCTATAAAAGCATAGGCATGAGATTCTGAAATAATAATATTAAACAAACAAAAAACCCGAAACAGTCTAAGTTTGGAGAAAAGTGTTTTAATGAGAAGTGTTACATATTCTTAACTACTCATCAATTTGCATACCTTCACAATTTAATTCTAGGAATAACAGCTTTCTATATTTGGGCAGACTCTCACGTGCAGGTAGTTCAGGGTAAGGATATGAATTCATTTTTGTTTTGGCTGCGTTGTGCATCTTGTGGGATCCTAGCTCCCTGACCAGGGGCCGAACCAGGGTCCTCAGCAGTGAGAATGTGGAGTCCTAACCACTGGACCACTGGGGAATTCCCAGGATATGGATTCTTTTCCCACATGTACTTCCTACTACTCACCTTGCCTATAACTAACTCTATCAGTTAGGACTCTTCTGGTTACAAGCGACCAAAACTATCTTGAACTGGCTTAGCAAAACTGTACAAGGAAGAAGTACAAAATGAAGGATAAAGATACAGTTGAAACTTGTAAAGGCTCTTTCTTATATCTATTTCCACAGGCCAGCTTAGTTTTCAAACATCACTGCAGTCTGCCTTTTTCCACATAAAGAGAAACATGGCTGCCTAGAGCTAGGGAGTTGTACATTTCACAGCTTCAATCATAGTGTTTTAGTCCTAAACACAAAATTATTAGGGAAGGTTCTCATTGACCTAACTAATGAGTCATGTGTCTACCCCTGGACAAATTAACTTTGCCTTGGTAGGTAAGGAACTGTGTCCAAGCTTGGGCAAATAATCCCTGAAGTACATATCTGGGACCAAAAGTCGTGTTAAACATATGAATGGGGAAAAAATTTCCAGAAGAGATATGCTGGACACACTATCCCACAGATGTTCCCTACCCTAAAAAAAACAAATTCTCTCCCATAAGTTCATATATTAAAATTTATCAATGTCCCTATGTATTTTTTCTGTTGAACTAAAAACAGTGACTATACAGAAGACAGAACTCATCTTATTTTATTTGGCATTTCTACCAACTTAAATTTCTGTGGGTAATGCTATAACATCTGGGTTTATTTATTTATATTCTACCTTGCTCCAGAAAGAATTTAAGACAGCTGGAAAAAAAATACATTATGTAACAGCAGAACATAAATTAAATGTGAAACAAAAGAGGGAAAAACAAGGGTGGAAACAATGAAACCATAAATAATGTATTCTATATTGCAGGGATACACATTCACTATAGGTAGGTTATAAAGTTTTCTGATAACTTTCCTAATAACTGGCTACGTTTTCTAGTAATTTTGTCAGTAATATAATTCATAATGTACATTAGGTAATGAACTAATTCCTTAAGAAGCATAAAACGCACACACAACAAATGTATATGTGCACTTCATACATGATCAGAAAGGGGCTTCTGCTGGAAATCCTCACTTAGCCTGACATGTTCTTGATGTCTCTTTCATTTATTAGGGACAAAGAGATAGGTAACTATGCTAGCAAGGGGGCAATGTGGGAGAGTTGCTACTTTAGAAGTGTTCTGTGATATGGCTCTGAGAAGAGGCTTGAGTAAATAGAGGATACCAACTTTGAGAATACCTGGGAGAACATTCAGACAGAAGAAACAATAAGAATAAAGCCCAGAAAATGCAGCATGTTCAGCATGTTCAAGGAAAAGCCAATGTGTCTGGAGCAGAATCAGTGAGGGGTAAAATGGCAGGGCATTGAGAGGTAGACCCAGACTATGCAGAGCACTGTACACCATGATGAAGACAGGCTGCTATTTTAAGCATGAAGGGAAACCATTAAAGGGTTTTGAGCAGAGAAGTAAGTAATATGATCTGACTTTGATTTTAAAAGGATGACTCTGGCTGCTGTGTAAAGATAGACTTTTAAGAGGTAAGAGTAAAAGCAAAGAGACAAGTTAAGAGGCTGTTAGAGACGTCTAGATAAGAGATCAAAATATTTTTACTAAGGGAGGGCACTAGAGGTGAAGAAAAATGGTCAGATTTGGGATATATTTTGGAGGTAAACCTGACAGCTTTTGCTGATAGATTGAATATACAGTGAGAGAAGACTGGCAGTTGAAGAACAGTCTCCTAAAGCTGATGGAGATAAGATTGGTTAGTACATACTTCTGCTAAAGTTATTTCTTGACAGCAAGAGATAAAAGATATTAACTGTAAAATAGGAAAATGAATATTGTGTAACTTGAAAACTCCTCCCTTAAATTTCCTTTAAGGCCTCAACTGCTCATGTACAAGAATAGAACTTTTAATCACTGCAGACAATGTTACAGGAAATTTTAAAATACACTTCTACGAGTCTTACAGAGTGCCTTTTCATGCCCTAGTGTTCCCTTTTCTTAAAAAGGCCTATACAGTCATCCCTCAGTATCCACGGGGGAAGGGGGTATGGTTCCAGGTCCCGCGTGGATACAAAAGTCCACGGATGCTCAAGTTTCATATAAAATGGCATAGTATTGCATAGTTGCAGTGTGTGGCAAATTTAAGTTTTGCTTTGTAGAGCTTTCTGGAATTTTTTTTTCGAATATTTTCTATCTGTGGTTGGTTGAATCCACTAATGCAGAACCCACAGATACAGAGGGCAGACTGTAGTGCCGTGAGATGGCTGGGTCTACCAGACCAAATCTTCAAAGTTGATGAGACTAGAGACCTTTTAAGCAGGTCACCTACATTGAATTTCACATGGATTGGTATTCCTAATAATAGGAATGATAAAAAGAGTAGAGAGGCTATGAAGTGAAGTAGTCTGGAGAGAGTTAATGAAACTCATTTTCCAAATCATCTGATGGTTAGAGTCATCTTGTAATTTAGAAATGAAACATTTGGCTTCAAAGGGAGCTAGGAAGAAAGGGGGGTAAAGGAAAACAAGTAAACTGGGTAGTTTATCTAGAAGCATCAAGGGTGTTGTCTAAAATCTCCAGTTTGATTAAGATGTTTTTCTAAGAATTTCATATCCCAGACAAACAAAAGCTCAGAGAATTTGTTTTCAGAAGACTTGCACTATAAGAAATGTTAAGGAAAGTTCTTCAGGCTGAAGGAAAATACCAGATCTACACAAAGAATGAAGAGCGTTGGAAATGAAAAATGTATGGGTAAATACAAAATATATTTTCTTTCATATCTTAATTTCTTTGAACATTGTAAAGTTGATTTATAATATGATATAAATAAAATTTAACAAAAACAAAGAATGGTGGGGGTGTAAAATTATATGTGATGTACTATATTATTTGAAGGCAGATTGTGATAACCTAAAGATTAAATTATAAACCCTAGAGTAAACACTGAAAATAATAATACAAAAGATATGGCTAATAAGCTGAAAGAGGGAAAAAATCATATATTAAAAACTATGAATTAATTCAAAAGGCAGGGAAGGTAGCAAAAACAAAACAAAACAAAACAACAGAGAAAAGACCTTTTAAGCAGGTCGTAAAAGAAAACAAATAGCAAGATGGTAGGCTTAAGCAAAGGCTTATTCAAAGTTAAATTAAATGTAAGTGGACAAAACATTCCCATTAAAAGTCAGAAACTGACAATAAAAAACACAAGGACCAATACTTACAAGGAGCACACATTAAACATAAAAATACAGATAGATTAACAGTAAAAGAATAGAAAAAAACATACCATGCAAGCATTAAGCATAAGAAAGCTAAATTGGTTATATTCAGATCAGACAAAATAGACTTCAGAACAGGGAATATTATCAGAGATAAAGAAAGACATTTCATAATAATAAAAGATCAATTCATTAAGATGACATAACAATGGTAAACATGTTTCCAACTCTTAAGAGAGCTTCAAAATACATTTCTAAATACTGACAGAAATAAAGATATAGACAAACCCACAATCATAATTAGAGATTTTAATATCCCTTTGTTAGTATTTGATAGGAAAATTAGACAACAAATGAAATAGAAAACTTGAAAAACCAAATTGACCTAATTAACTGTTATAGAAGAGTAAACCCATAAACTTCAGGATATACATTCTTTTCAAGTGCAGAAGGAACATCCAACAATTCATATGCTGTGTCTCAATGAATTTTGAGAAGTCACAAATTTTAAAAGATTGAAAATATACAGTTTGTGTTGTGACCAAAACCAAATCAAATTAGAAAGCAATCACACAAAGATATCTCAAAAAGCCCCAAGCGTTGACAATTAAAACAACATATTTCTAAATAACACATATGTCAAATAAGAAATTACAGGAAAATCATAAAATGTTTTGAAATAATAATAAAAACACAACATATGAAAAATTTAGGATGCAGCTAAAGCAGTGTTTGAAGGGCAATCCATAGCTCTAAATGCTTTAATTAGAAAAAAAAATTCAAAATCAATCACCTAAGCTTCTATCTTAAAAAGTGAAAAAAAAAGCACACAAATTTAAATCAAAGAAAGCAGAGAGGAGGAAATAATAAATATATGAGTGGACATCATTGAAACAGAAAAACATAGCAGTAAGAGAAAACCAGCGAAATGCACATACATTTAAACCTTGTAGTTCCTAGATATACATATATAAAAATCATCATCATGTAGTGATAGCCATTGTAACAGAATTCATAATTTAAGAAACCTAAAAACAACTTAAATGTCAGAAATGAAGGAACTGGTTAGATAAAGACATCTATATAACAAAATGCTATGCTTCATTTTCTTTTTTAATGTAGCAACTTTATAGGAACTATTGTGGTATGATCTGAGATGTCAAGTTAAAAAGGCAAGGTGCGTAACAATATAAAAGGAATACTATAATATGTGTAGGTGTGTACTTTTTAAAAAATGTGTGTATGAGTGTATATTTTTATATATTCACATACACATAAAACATCTTGGAAATACACACCAGAAACTGGTGATAGTGGTTGCTTCTGGAGAAGAGGCCTACGTGGTTTGGATACAAGGGTAGTATTATGTTTCACTTAGTATTGTTTTCCCCTTTAGAATTTAATACTGTGGAAACATTCCCTACTCAAAAAAAATATATATATATATTTGGCTGTGCTGAGTGGCTTATGGGATTTTAGTTCCCTGACCAGGGATCAAACCTGGGCCCTCGGCAGTGAGAGCATGGAGTCCTAACCACTGGACCGCCAGGGAATTCCCCCCAAAATATTTAAGTAAAAAAAAAAAAAGGTAGAAAATATCATGAAATAACAAATAAGAAGAAAAGCAAGAAGGATTGAAGTCAGAGGTCCTTGATAGGTTACAGTTTGGCTTTCATATATATGGAGTCTCCTTTGAGGAAGCAGGCCATTGTTTAGATAGGATAGCCAGAAAAATCAAAGAGCTTCTGTGACCTTTTTCTCTTTACCCTTACAGTTGTGTCTAAAGCAAACATGGCAACTCCTTTGCTACATTCCTAAAGGGATTAAAAAGGTACAGATGGACAAGCTAATAGGCGTCTCTATTTACTGATAAAGTTACCCAAACTCAGGCATCTTTCTTTGAGGCTGCAGATTCCATCCAAGGTGCCATGTATCCTTTGTTCTGTATCTATGATGGAGAATAAAAGGAATGGTATACTAATTGTTTCATGACCACATACACAGTGTAGTCATGAAAGCTAGCAGTCAGAACTTGTTATTGTGGTGTTTTCACTGTGTCAAGAACCCAGATAAAAGCAATTTTCAGGAAGTAAAATAAAAATATTGACCTTTCCTTGCATAAAATGTTTGAATTCTCCAGAATTTAAAATTAAAGTTACCCTCTGTATTCAGAACTACAATAGTGTGACTCTATTTATAGCTCTCTAAACAGCCAGGTTCTATTTTATCTTCTAGAATAATTTCACATCTCTGATTTTGTTACCTTCTTCTGAAACAACTCTTTTAAACTGAAGTATAGTTGAGGTACAATATTATATGTTACAAGTGTACAATACAGTGATTCACAATTTTTAAAGGTTATACTCCATTTATAGTTATTATAAAATATTGGCTATATTCCCTGTGCTGTACAATATATCCTTGTACCTTATTTTATACATAATAGTTTGTACCTCTTAGTCTCCTACCCCTATATTGCCCCTCCCCCTTCCCTCTCCCCACTGGTAACCACTAGTTTGTTCTCTGTATCTGTGAGTATGGTTTTTTTTGTTATGTTCACTAGTTTGTTGCATTTTTTAGATTCTACATATAAGTGATATCATACAGCATTTATCTTTCTTTGTGTGATTTATTTCACTTAGCATAATGCCCTCCAAGTCCACCCATGTTGTTGCACAATGAAAAAAATTTCATTCTTTTTTTTATGGCTGAGTAGTAGTCCACGGTATATATATATCTCATCCTCTCTACCATATTCATCTATTGATGGACACTTAGGTTGCCTCCTTATCTTGGCAATTGCAAATAATGCATTGGGATGCATGTATCTTTTCAAAAGAGCATTTTTGTCTTCTTCAGATATATACCCAGGAGTAGACCTGCTGGGTCATATGGTAGTTCTATTTTTAGTTTTTTGAGAAACCTCCATATTATTTTCCACAGTGGCTGTACCAATTTACATTCCCACCAAGAGTGTATGAGGATTCCCTTTTCTCAACATCCTTGCCAACATTTGTTATTTGTACTCTTTTTGATGATAGCCATTCTGACAGGTGTGAGGTGATATCTCATTGTGGTTTTGATCTGCATTTCCCTAATGATTAGTGATGTTAAGCATACTTTCATGTGCCTGTTGGCCATCCGCATGTCCTCTTTGGAAAAATGTCTATTCAGGTCTTCTGCCCATTTTTCAATTAAGTTGTTTTTTTGATGTTGTGTTGTATGAGCTGTTTATATATTTTGGATATTAACCCCTTATCAGTCATTTCATTTGCAAGTGTTTTCTCCCATTTGGTAGGTTGTATTTTTGTTTTGTCAATGGTTTCCTTTGCTTTGCAAGAGCTTTTAAGTTCAATTAGGTTCCATTTGTTTATTTTTGTTTTTATTTCCTTTGCTTTAGGAGAAGGATCCAAAAAAATACTTATATGATTTATGTCAAAGAGTGTTCTGCCTGTTTTCCTCTAGGGCTTTTCTAGTTTCCAGTCTCACATTTAGTTCTTTAATCCATTTGGAGGGCTTTTTTTTTTTTTTTAATATGGTGTTAAAGAATGTTCTAATTTCATTCTTTTCCATGTAGCTGTCCAGCTTTCCCAGCACCACTTATTGAAGAGACTGTCTCTTCTCCATTGTATATTCTTGTCTCCTTCATCATAGATTAATTGACCATAACAGTGTGGGTTTATTTCTGGGCTCTCTATTCTGTTCCATTGATCTATGTGTCTGTTTTTGTGCCAGTTCCATGCTGTTTCGATTACTGTAGCTTTGTAGTATAGTCTGAAGTCAGAGAACATGATCCCTCCAGCTCCATTCTTCTTTCTAAAGATTGTTTTGGCTATTCAGGGTCTCTTGCGTTTCCATACAAATTTTTAAAAAATTATTTGTTCCAGTTCTGTGAAAAGTGCCATTGGTATTTTGATAGGGATTGCAATGAATCTGTAGATTGCCTTGGGTAGTTTGGTAATTTTAACAATATTGATTCTTCCAACCCAAGATCATGGTATATCGTTCCATCTGTTTGTGTCGTCTTCAATTTCTTTCACCAGTGTCTTAGTTTTTCAAGTATAGGTCTTTTACCTCATTAGGTAATTTTATTCCTAAGTATCTTATTCTTTTTGATGTGATGGTAGATGGGATTTTCCTTAATTTCTCTTTCTGATAGTTGATTGTTAGTGTATAGAAATGCAACATATTTCCATACACTAATCTGTATCCTGCAAATTTACCAAATTCGTTGATGAGCTCTAGTAGTTTTCTGGTAGTGCCTTTAGGATTTTCTATGTATAGTATCATATCATATGCAAGCAGTGACAGTTTTACTTCTTCCTTTCCAATTTGGATTCCTTTTATTTTTCTTCTCTGATTGCCACAGCTAGGACTTCCAATACTATGTTGAACAAAAGTGGCAAGAGTGGGCATCCTTGTCTTGTTCCTGATCTTATAGGAAATGCTTTCAGCTTTTCACCTTTGAGTATGTTGTTAGCTATGGGTTTGCCATATATGGCCCTTATTACATTGAGGTATGTTCCCTCTATGCCCACTTCCTGGAGAGTTTTTATCATAAATGCATGTTGAATTTTGTCAAAAGTTTTTTCTGCATATATTGAGATGATCATATCGTTTTATTCTTCTTTTATTGTTGTTAATGTGGTGTGTCATACTTGACTGATTTGCAGATACTGAGAAATCCTTGCATCCCTGGGATAAATCACATTTGATCATGGTGTGTGATCCTTTTAATGTATTGTTGGCTTTGGACTGCTAATATTTTATTGAGGATTTTTACATCTATGTTCATCAGTGATATTGGTCTGTAATTTTCTTTTTTTGTGATATCTTTGTCTGGTTTTGATATCAGGATGATACTGGCCTCACAGAATGAGTTCAGAAGTGTTCCTTCCTCTGCAATTTTTTGGAATAGTTTGATTAGAATAGGTCTTAATTCTTCTCTAAATGTTTGGTAGAATTCACCTGTGAAGCCATCTGGTCCTGGACTCTTGTTTCTTGGGAGTTTTAAAATTACTGAATCAATTTCATTACTGGTAATTGGACTTTTCATTACTTCTATTTCTTCCTGGTTCAGTCTTAGGAGATTGTACATTTCTAAGAATTTGTCCATTTCTTCTAGGTTGTCCATTTTAATGGCATATAGTTGTTCATAGTAGTCTCTTAATACAAAATAGTTCATAGTAGTCTCTTAATACAAAAAAATGAAATACAAAAGCAATCTTTTGTATTTCTGTGGTGTTGGTTCTAACGTCTCCTTTTTCACTTCTGATTTCATTGATTTGGGCCTTTTCCTTGTTTTTCCTTGATGAGTCTGTAAGGGTTTATCAATTTTGTTTATCTTTTCAAAGAACCAGATTTTAGTTCCATTTATCTTTTTTACTGTTTTTTAAAAATCTGTTTCATTTATTTCTGCTCTGATCTTTATGATTTCTTTCCTTTTACTAACTTTGGGTTTTGTTTGTAGTTTCTGTAGTTCCTTTAGGGGTAAGTTTAGATTGTTTATTTGAGATTTTTCTTGTTTTCTGAGGTAAGCTTGTATCACTATAAACTTCCCTCTTAGAACTGCTTTTTCTGAGTCCCATAGGTTTTGGATCATTGTGTTTTTGTTTTCATTTGTCTCTGGGTATTTTTTGATTTCCTCTTTGATTTATTCAGCGATCCACTGGTTGTTTAGTAATATATTATTTAGCCTCCATGTGTTTGTGTTTTTTGCAGTTTTTTTCTTTTAGTTGATTTCTAGTCTCATAACATTGTAGTTGGAAAAGGTGCTCGATGTGATTTGTTTTCTTAAATTTACTAGGCTTGTTTTGTGGCCTAGCCTGGGATCTATCCTATGAAACTAACTTTTTTGGGGTGTGGTTTAAATATCTTTTCTATTTTAATAAGTAGAAATATAAATTCTATCACTCTTGTGGCAGCATATTTTATAAAAGGCTACAAAAACTGACTTACCATCTTGATGAGTCTTTGTATAAAGGACCTAAACTTGTCTTATTAAAATCACCCATAAGATATATAGTCCTTGTTTGATTCATTTGTTCTAATAGTACCATTAATACAGAAAAAGTGTTGTGACAGAAGTCTTAGTATTTAAAATTTATCTTATGAATTCTTAAGTTCTCCTTGAAGTACTCCATTTAAGTCTCATATTTATTTCCTTCAACCATGGGTAAACTATTATACTCTTTTCAGGCAGGACAGTAATTAGTCCCTAAAGTCATATAAATAAGCATTACATTAGTAGGTAAAAAAAGCAAATATGTATCCATGTGTCATTTCTTGAACATGGACATGGGTTGATATTTAGCTCAAAGTAGGCAAAACATCACTTGAATTTGTTTAAACTTTGGGAAAGGATACATCCACAACCAGGGAAAGCTGAACCAGACTTCTAAATAAATAAAGAAAATTTTTCAATTTACTTCCGGTCATCAGCAATTATCCAACCAAAAAAGTGACTACTTTTGCCTTTCTTCTCTGTCTTCAGTGTCAAAGCTAAAGAGAAAATTTATGTATAAAACCAGACTGATCTTGGTTCTGTGGACTTGGAATATACTATGTATAATTTAGGTTATATTTTATTTGTCTATCATTTATTTACTTTGGCCAAGTGTTTAAGAAATTGGGCTACGGGTGAATGAGGCAAGAGCTAAAAATGCCTAAAAGCAATGGTAGCAAAATTTCACCTCATTGAGTTATAGTTAAAATAATTAACTCAAATATTTCTCATATGATATGGAAATGTCTGTGGGAAACATACATGATTATGCTCAAATATATTCCTTCATTTGAAAATGTTATACCTTCCTCTCTCTAGAGGTTTCTCAAAGAGGAAAACAGTATAAGTTACAAAGATGCAATGTTTTAGCTAGAACCTAGGAGCAAAATACAAATTACCAATACTGTAGGTAGAAAGACCTTCTTTAGAGACTACTTTCTACTAATATAATAATATTAATCTATTGTTTTAATAAAGGACATCGAGCCATTCACATTATAAAACACAATAATACTTTATATTGCTAACAAATACATAAACATATAGTGGAAATATAAAAACATGTATAAGAATGAAAACACTGGATTTGTGAAACACTAGAGAAGGAGGGAGGGAAGAGAATGAGATAGGAGAGGATCACAGTGGGAACAGTAATTGTATTTATAATGCTTAATTGGAGGAGAAAGAGCAGCAGCAGGAAATCAGCCATAGTGGTAATATTTTACAAAGCTGGGAATAGGTCCATAGGTGTTCATTACATTATTCTCTATTCTTACCTATATATTTAAAGTATTTACCAGTAAAATAAATAAGCCAATGGCAATATCAACACAAGAGGTATATGTAATAAATACAGCAAAATATATAAGATTTATAAAAAAAATTATAAGACTTTATTAAAGGACAGTAAGATATCAATATAAAAAAACGGAGAGATAATAGTGCATGTATAAAGAAAGAAAGGTTCGTTCTATATTTTAAAGAGAGTAATTCTCTCCAAGTTAATCTATAAATGTAAAAAATTTCAATAGCTTTTTCCTTGAATTTGATAAGTGATGATAAAATATACATGGAAAAGCAAAGAGCAAAGAATGGCCAATATACTCATGAAAACAAGTTAGGGGGATTGTCCTACCAAAAATCCTCTTCCAAACACCAACACTTATTAAAGCCAAGATAAACACACAGTGGTCACAGTACAGGGACCAACAAACAAAAGAGAGAACTCAGAAATAGACCCACTGATTATGAAAACTTCATTTTTAACATAGCTGGCATTGACAATCAATGAGAAAAGGTCAGACTAAGCAGTCTCACAATGGGACAGTTGGGTTTCAATATGGAAAAAGATTAAACTGGTTCCCTGTTTCTCACCATATACTGAAATCACTGCCAGGTAGATTACAGTCCTAAATGTGAGAGACAAACTACAAAAGTTTTAGAAGACAATTTGTAACAGAATTTTTATATTACACTGGGAAAGATTTCTTAATCAAAAGACCAAAGTACCATTTAAAAAACAAAGATTGATAATTGGACCACAGCAAATTAAGAACTTTTGTAAAACAAGGCACAATTAAAAAAGCTTTTAAAGATAAGCCATAACCGAAGAAAAGATGTCTGTAATATGCATACATATACATCTAACAAAGAAGTCATATGCAGACTATTTAAATAACCCCCACAAATCAATCAGAAATGAAATATCTGCAAAAGAGAAGAGCCCATCAGAGAAGAGAAAACCCAAATGGTTCATCAACACATGACAATCTTATTATTGATGATGTAACTGCAAATTAAAACCAAAAGATACCACTTCAGACCCATGAGACCCATAAAATAATGACAATATTTTAAAATCCTAACAAATCTCAGTGTTGCCAGAATGTCAAGCAAGAGGAATTTATGCATATTGTTAGTGAAAACAAAACCACTATAGGCACTTTGGAAAATAAGTTTGGAATTTCTAGTAAAACTGAACATGCACATATTCTCCAACCCAGTAATCCTATTCCCAAGTGAACAGAGCTTAGAGAATATAGCCTAGATGTGTGTATATATCACATATGCAAAATTTTCTTAGCAGCATTATTTATAGCAACATAAACCATTAAAGAGCCTAACTTTCCATCAATAATGGAACGGATAAATATTATACGGCAGTGGAAATGAAAATGAAAGTATAGGTATATTTACCACCATGACTGAAATTTACAAATATGACTGTAAATATATTAAAGAGACAAGCACAGAAGAATATATGCAAGATGGTTCCATGCATATCGAGTTCAATATCAAGCAAAACTAAAGACTCTGTCATTTAGGAATCCAAATATAGTTGGAAAAACTATAAAGAAAAGTAGGGGACTCATTAAAACAAATTTCAGGATGGTGGTTAACTCTGAGGAAAGCAAGTGGGATAAAACAGGGAGCAACACATAGGCGCTTTTAACATACTGGTGTGTTCTATTTCTCAAGCTGGGTAGTATGTACATGGATATATGTTTTATTACACACACACACGTTTCTCTTTTATATGAAAACTACTTTTAAAAATGTCTGATATCAATAAAGATAACTTACAGAGACATTTCATCCTAGGAACCAGTGGTAGCTGAACATTTCAAAGGAACTTTAGATTATAAATATCCAAAGAGTTACTGGGAAGAAAAAGACCACTGATAAAATAAGAATGAGAGATCATAAAACAGGCAAATATTAAAATGAATGTCTGGGCATGAAAAACAGATGTTGTAATTTTAAAATCCATTTAAATGGGTAAATAGTTACCTGGACAAAGCTAAAGAGAGAATTAGTGAATTTCAAAATAAGGGGAAAGAAATCCCCCAAAGTGCAGTAAGAGAAATAAAAACATGGAAGATATGAAAGAGAAGTCAGTAGATATGGAGGATAAAATGCAGAGCTCTAATATAGAAAGCACCAGGAGAAGAGAATAGAGAAAACTAAAGAAGGAATATTTGAACAGATAATGGCTGAGAATTTTCCAAACATGCAGAAAAATATGAATCGTCAGATTACAAAGGCCCAGCAGGCATCATTTGGAAGTTAAAAAAAATAATCACACTCTGACCCACATTATAATGAAACCACAGAGCATTAAGGGAAAAAGAGAAAAACATAAAAGATGCCTTCTAGAAATACACTGTCTACAAAGGACAATCAGATTGACAGCAGACTTCTCATCAGTAGTAACAGAAAATATTACCAAAATGTGGAGCAAAAAATAACTGTAAACTTAGAATTCTATTGCATAAGAGAGAGGGTGAAAAAAAATAGTTTCAGACATATAAAAACTTTTTATAAAGTAATATAAAGAAATTTTTTTATAAAGAAATTTTACTATCTGTAGCCTTTATTGAAAGCAATACTAAAGATGTACTTAAACAGGAAGAAAATCAAACCCAAGAGGAAGCAGTGAACAAAGCAAAAATGAGCAAGGATATTCATAGCAGGGTAGTGAATATCAGTAATAACTGATTGTAAAATTAGTAAGTATAATAACAATAAGAATGTGTTTAAAAACTTGTGTGATGAGACAGTACAGGGTATACTATATAGAGTACAGACGCTGAAGCCAGACTGGGTTTGAATATGAACCAAAGGTCCCCTTAAAACTAAAAATAATGGCTAAAGTACACTCATGACATCAAAGGAATATAATTTACTTTTTTTGTCTTTGTTGACTAACTGTCATCTTTAATAGATCAACAACAGAAGAGCAATACAGGGGCTAAAAAGAAAGACAAGTGTGATTTTCAGACCAGTTGAACTTTTGTTACAAGTCTTAAGCGAAAGATATTCAGAAAGATAATCTTCATATTGTTCAAGAAAATTTTTCATGGATGGCTAGTTTGGATATTCAACCAGAAATTAAGTATGTTATGTATTTGTAAAACAATTTCTATCTTTTTATAATATTCTTCTGTAGAAATGCTATCAGACAGAAGACAGAAAGGTAAAGGAATAAAACTGTTTTGGAGACAGCTAGCCCACTAGGCCAGGAAGAGAACTAATATCCTGGATTAATAAAGTTGACAAGTTTCTTTTAGTCTCTTATATTAACAGTAGCCATAGAACAGAATTAAGGCTTGCTTGATTTCTTTGGGTCACAGCCAAAAAACTGTTGCAATTCAATTATATTCTTAGTTCTGTAAGTATTTAAGTGCTTACTATATGCTAATTTGCAGTGAATTGCTTCCATCTAAAATCACCTCCTTCCTATCATTTTACAATGATGGAATCTCTGACCCCTTCAGAATCCCAAAAGGATGGCCACCAAGTTCAGTCTTGTACTTTTTGGATAACTAGCTCAATTTCAAACACAATGGGCTTTTCTTTGGGTTGAAAAGATTCCACCAAATGGCTTTCACTTGGCAAGCAATACCTTACTCCTGTCTCACCAGGATCTCCCCTTTTTGTGAGTCATTTCTATTTGATTGTTAATAACTATCATTTCTAAGCCTTTGGTTATTTTACTCCATTCACTCTCTAAGTATTTCTCTCTTTCATTATTTTTGGAAGGCTTACTTAAGTCAGAATAAGTGTCATCACCATGCATTCACTTAACAAATATATACTGGGCAATCATCACATGCCAGGCTCTGCGCTGGTCAGATCATGTTATGCTTCTGCTCAAACCCTCTTAGGCTTCTCATCTCGTTCTGAGAAAAGCCCAAGTCTTTACCATGATATACAAGCCTACCTTCCCACCATCCTCCACAATCTCTCTGACCTCTCCATTATTCTCACTCTCACTCTGCTCTGCTTACACTGGCCTTCTTGCTGTTCCTCTAACAGGACAGGAGTAGTCTCACCTTAGAATTTTGTGTTTGCTGTTCTCTCTGCCTGAATCACCCAGATAGCCACATGATTCCCTCCTTCACCTCTCACTTTACTCAAATGACAGCAAGGATTTCCCTGACCTTACATTAGATTACATTATCAGTCTCAATTTTTCACTCCTCTGTAGTAGCATTACATATCCACACTCTGGCTTTATGGTGGCCAAGATGTACAGCCTTGCCCCCAGACTTTAGACTTGACCATGTGATTTGCTATTGCCACTGGGAAGTTACTGGACATGATTCAAGCAGACTTAAAATGGTCTGTACTACTAGGCCTGGGCTCTTATACTCCTGCTTTTTGCCATGGAGGATAACATGATTTGGTATTCCACCGGTGCCAGAAAAATGGGAGACACATGGAACATACCTGAAACTGAGCCATAAACTGGAGCCAAGTCTAGCCTGGATTATTTCAACCTCAGGAAACCCACAGATATGTCTGGTGTTGAAAGGCCACTGATTTTTAGGTGGTTTGGTACAATCATTAGTGTGAAAATAGCAAAGAGAAAGTGAAAACAACTGCCAACATCCAGATGATCCTCATCCCCTTTCCTTATTTATTTTTCTTCATAGAAGTACTTAAGTTTAAACTACTAAATATTTTATTTATCTGTTTATTGTCTATCCTCCGGCATACAGAAACGTACATGCACATATGCACACAAATAAAAGTTCTATGAAGGAAGTAATTTTTGTCCATTTTGTTTATTGTTATCATCCCTGCATGGCAAAGGATCTGGCACATAACAGGTACTCAACAAACATTTTGCTGAACGAATAAATAAACAATACAAAGTCCCTGCACTCATGAAACTTATACTTTAGTGGGAAAAGCCAGAGAATTAACAAGTACACAAATAATAATATTTAGATAGTTGTGTTATGAGGAAAATAAAACAGAGGAATGAAACACGAAATGTTGGAGTACAAGGAAGAAGGGTTGTATAGATGATTAAAAAGTGGTCAACAGGGGGTGCCATGTAAGCTGAGTCCAAATAAAGAGCCCTGCATGCAGCTGGGACAAGAGCACACTATGCAAAACTGAGAATACAATGACACTGAGGCAGGAGTAGGAGGAGACAAAGAAGAGGTAGACAAACACCCTATCACCTAGGGCTTCATGGGCCTCAGAATAGTCTTTGGATTTCATTCTAATTACAGTTGAAAGCCTTTGGAAAGGTTTATGCAGGAAAATGATTTATTTTTAAGGTCATTTAGTTTATTATATGGATTGTAGAGGGCAAGAAGGGAAGTAGGGAGACAGGTACAGTGGTCAGGTTCAGGATAGAGGTGGTCGAGGGGTTGGGATATCTTTTGAAGGTAGAATCAGCAGGACTGACTGACTGACTGACTGACTGACTGAATGGATGTGGCATACAAGAGAAGGAGAGGCATCTGGAGGCTGGAGAAAAATGAATGACCACTTAGTTTCTGGTCTGAAAAATTTACCAAATGTTAGTTTCATTAATTGCGTTGAAGATGAGCAGTTATGGGGTAAAGGACATCATGAGCTCTATATTATACATTTATTGATCAACTCCTCTATACAGGGTTGTGCTACACAGATGATACAGGTACCTGTTCTGAAGAACACTTATGCCTTTGTCAGTTGCTAAATAGAATCCATAGTTTCACAGCTATCTGTATAATACTGGACTCAACTCAGATAAAAATAAATAAATAAAACAGTCCAAGGAAGATGTTTTTTACTCTCCTTCCCTCCTTATTAAAAGAATCCTGGTTTGTTTTTTTAGTTTAGTTTGGTTGAGGCAGCTATGTGACCAGTTAAAGATACTTATCTCATGCACCACTTACGATATTTAAAAAAGGGGGGAGAAAAGAACACATATTTGAATCATATACATTTAAAAATTTTCTAGAAGGATAAAAAAGAGACTAAACCAGTGGTTACCTGTTTCTTGGGTGGGGGGTGTGGGGGGGCAGTACATGAAAGTGGAAGGATGAAGGAGGTGTGATATGAAAGGGAGATTCTCACTAATATACCCTTCTATACTTTGATGTTTTAAGTTTGAGACTGTATTGGCTATTAAAAAAAAACAGAAGAAATAATTTTTAAAAAATACTCACCTTCCATAGGTACGTATGTGTATACACACACACACACACACACACACACACACACACACCACACTATGGAATACTACTCAGCCATAAAAAAGAATGAAATTTTGCCATTTGCAACAACATGGATAGACTTGGAGGGTATTATGCTTAGTGAAAGAACTCAGACAGAGAAAGACAAATACTATATGTTATCACTTGTATGTGGAATCTGAAAAGAAAAACAAGCTAGTGAATACAACAAAAATGAGACTCGCAGATATAGAAAACAAACGAGTGGTTACCAGTGGGGAAAGGGAAGTGGGGAGGAGCAAGATAGGGATAGAAGATTAAAAGGTACAAACTATTATGTATAAAATAAATAAGCTACAAGGATATATTGTACAGTACAAGGGATATGGACAATATTTTATAATAATTATAAATGCAGTATAATCATTAAAAACTGTGACTATGTTATATACCTGAAACTTATATAATATTGTAAATCAACTATACCTCAATAAAAAAAGTACTCACCTACTCAGATTCCCTCACAACTAGGCATGATCATGTGACAGTACTAGCCAATGAGATATAAAAGAAAGTCCCTGAAGACAGTTTCACTTTCTTGATAAACACAAGGCTAGCAAGATAAACTTTGCCTTTTGTTATTTCTCCTTTCTCCTTACTTGGGATGTAGATACAATGCCTGCAGTCAGAACAAGCATTTTGACTGGAAAAACAAAAGCTGCACACTAACTATGGAAGAACAGGAAATTACCAGAAGGAACCTGGGTCTTTGATGACTTCCTCAAGTAGATGAACCAGCTCTGAACTGCCTACTTCTGGACTACTTATTTGATTTTTTTTTTTTAATTAAAAAAATTTTTTTTGGCTCTGTTGGGTCTTTGTTGCTGCATGTGGGCTTTCTCTTGTTGCGGCAGGCGGGGGGCTACTCTTCACTGCGGTGCACAAGCTTCTCACTGCAGTGGCTTCTCTTGTTGCGGAGCATGGGCTCTAGGCCCGTGGGCTTCCGTAGTTGTGGCTCGCGGGCTCTAGAGCGCAGGCTCAGTAATTGTGGTGCATGGGCTTAGTTGCTCCGCGGCATGTGGGATCTTCCCAGAACAGGGATCGAACCTGTGTCCCCTGCATTGGCAGGCAGATTCTTATCCACTGTGTCACCAGGGAAGCCCTGGACTACTTATTTGAAAATAAGGAAATAATATGGGAAATTGGAGAAAATATTGGATTAATCTACTGTAGTTAAGATAAAGTTGTAACTGATATAGTTTTAGAACCCACATTAAAGCTTGTACTATAATATAACCAATGGGTGGTCACAACAACAGTAAAATGTGTCATAAGGAACATAATGTCCCCAAGGTACTTCTAAGTTAACTTCTAAAAATAGGATAGTATTAACAAGTAATCATAATTTCCAAGTCTCATAATTTACCCATTCTTGTATGTGTTTGTTTTCCTGGATTCCTCACATAAGCAATGTGTAAGTGTCCCTATTGGTTTCTTATCTTATGTAAGTCATGGAAAGATACTGTGAAAAGCATAGGCCTGAGGATTTAAAGAGAATTCTGGTTCTTGGTCATGTAAGACCATAACCTTTAGATATAGCTCAGGATTTGGTTTAAAATCACTCTGTTAACATTGTATTTTTAAAATAAGCACTGCAGAATAGATTTTTAACATTACAAAGCCTCAAGTCCTACTATTTTAACGGAGAGGAATAGTTTAAGATAATGACAATGAGGATACATTTTAAGATGAAGATGATGATATTTTAAGAAGTAAGCTTGCAATAAGAATTATTCTTATGTTCAAGTTTGACTTACTGTTTTTAATATCCTTTATAGAATGCTATCTTCCAAAAGCACTTATAAGAAGAGAAAATGTTTGTGTTAGAGACACCCTTTCAACCCCGCTCTATCTTGGAATGAGGTATGTCATTCAGTATAACACAGAGTTTGGTCCTTCTATTTATAACACCGCAGATATTAAAAGAAACATTTTTGAGAAACAGAGCTAGTGTAAAAATCAAATACTGCAGTGATAATGTCAGCACATTTCCTTCTAACTAAAAATAGAAATAAATTTTATTTTAAAGATTTTAAGTCATGTTTCTAATGTAAACTATCACATGACCAGGATATTGTAAAAACTTCAAGAAAACTGAACTGATGTAGAAAATTTTTTCAAATATTTGGATAAGAAAGAAAAGTAGAAGATTCCTACTCTGCTCTAAGTATAATCACTTATAATAGGTTGATCTTAACTATTAAGACTTGTCTGTGGAATTCATTTCCATGAAATTGACCAGATAATAGCAAGAAGTTTTGAATAGGCAAAAACTCTTGCTTATTCAGGAGCATGTATTATTTCTGTGCTGCAAGTGGCCATGTCAAATGGTTGCGAAATGACTTAGGCAATTCTGGAGAAGATTTTGATATCAGAACTTAGATTGGTCTATACAGTTTTAAAATTACATGTTCTTAGAAATTTTTATTAATTTATTAAGATAGTCAAATCCAGGCAGGATTATAATCCAGGGAATCATTTAATCAAGATTTACTGATATGTAAAATATAGTCCATCCAAATTTTATTTCTAACAGGAAAAGAAAGACTGAATTCAATAAAAACATTTTAAAATATTGATCAAAATGCCAGAAAGTACTAAAAGCTTATTAACTAAGAAATGAGTGTTCTCTAAACAGTCCTTTGAGGAAGGATTTTGTTTTGCTGTTTGTTTTTTTCTTGGGCTTTGTGGCTAGGAAGATTTTCTTGGGCTGATTCAGTCACATACATGTAGACTGATCATCAGCTTTTGGGAAGAGTGGTACAAAATGCTCTAAGACTATTCGATTTCCATTTTGATGAAGACATGTATATAAGAATTAAGGTATAAGCTTTAGTTAACTAAAGAAAATAGTCATCAGGGGAAAAAAAGTGCATGCCTGTAATTATCACATCTATGATGGCTGACAAATCCTGAAAACAATTTCATAAATGATAATACAATACACACTACATTCCTGAGAAAATATGTATGATATACATTGGTTATACATTCTTAGACCTGGTAGTAAAAAGGAATATGCAACATGCTGAAGAAAAAAAAAAACAAAAAAAAAACAATACCGAAGAATCCTAATAACCCTTCCGGGCTACCTTTACACAAAAATTCCAACCTATAAACTCTGAAGCAAAAATTACTATCAGACTCAACTTCTACACTTTGGCTTCTTAGTATTCTTTTCCTTCTTTTTTTTTTTTAATTAGTTTTTATTGGAGTATGGTTTCTTTCTCCACTACACAACAAAATGAATCAGCCATATGCATACAGATATCCCCTCCCTTTTGGACTTCCCTCCCATTTAGGTTACCACAGTGCATGAGGTAGAGTTCCCTGTACTATACAGTAAGTTCCCATCAGTTGTCTATTTTATACATAGTATCAATAATGTATATGTGTCAATCCCAGTCTCCCAATTCCTCCCACCCCACCCCTTTCCCCCTTGGTATCCATATATTTGTTTTCTACGTCTGTGTTTCTATATCTGCTTTGCAAATAAGATCACCTATACCATTTTTCTAGATTTCACATATATGCGTTAATATACTATATTTGCTTTTCTCTTTCTGACTTAGTTCACTCTGTATGACTCTCTAGGTCCATCCACTTCTCTACAAATGACCCAACTTCATTCCTTTTTATGGCTGAGTAATATTCCATTGTATACATGTACAAAACCCAAAGTGAGTAGAAGGAAAGAAATCATAAAGATCATAGCGGAAATAAATTAAATAGAAACGAAGAAAACAGTAGCAAACATCAATAAAACTAAAAGCTGGTTCTTTGAGCAGATAAACAAAATTGATAAACCTTTAGCCAGACTCATCAAGAAAAAAAGGGAGAGGACTCAAATCAGTAAAATTAGAAATGAAAAAGGAGATGTTACAGCTGACACCATAGAAATACAAAGGATCATAATCTATGATCGTAGGTTTCTTTAGTTCAAGCCAAAGCAGTGGTCAATATCCTTAAGATTTGTAGGGAAAGAAGCAATCAGAAAAGGTACTTTGACTTCCAGTTTCAGTCACCTCCATGAGAATATAGAGAGAGATGTCACATATTCCTAGTTAGTACCATTTCATTCTTCCTAGTGGTTAAGTCATTCCTTGGTAGTAAGCGAAAGGACACAGAAAGGTGCGTTAACTCTTTCAGGCCACTTGGTAACTATTTGGTATATAGCTACTGAAAGGCACTAAATGTACCCTTCAGTGCATGACTTACTATCTCAAGTCACTCAAGCACTAGGGGAAAAACACTCCATTGTTGTTTAACATTATGTATTGGGTTGGCCAAAAAGTTCATTCGGTTAGTGACTACATTGTTCAATAAAATTCTTGGTGAAAATGAAAAATGTCTTTTTACTTAAAACTGAACAAACTTTTTGGCCAACCCAATACTAGATTTTGCTGCTATTTAAACTGGGTCTATGCAAAAGTTTTAGGAGATGATATTCAAATGCAAATATATATATATATCAAAGGCTCTGAAAATAATAAATCTATCAGGCAACCATTACGCTCAAAATTGTATTACACCTTAATAATGCAATCTTCTTCTCAAATGTTTTCATGTAAAATGAGACCATTTGTTTAAGCCAATTGTGACAGTGACTTTAAAAACTGAAGAGGATGCACATGTGCACATACACACACACATATGCATACACACAAACATACAGCTTAATGTAGGAGAAATGGAGTAAGTAAATATTTCATAAAGCATTGAAATGTATGTACAGATGTGATTAGAAGACACAGACTGTGAGATCAAATATCCATCTTAAAATTTCAGTGCTTTGGCGGTTAAAACAGTAAGAGAAAAACAACATTGTTTTGCACTTAGAAACCTGTTTCTAATCAACTGAGCTACTCCTATGGGGTCAAATAAAAATGATTAGCTTATTAAAAGCATAGCTTTGCTATTTAATAAGTAAAAATGATTGAAAATTCTGCTCCAGATCCTGATAATTTTAGTGTTTCTAGTTAAGCCTGCAAAATTGCATTCATTATTAGTGTCTAGATTCATTAACAATTCAATTTATAGATATTAATGCTTATAATGCATGCTTCGCTTGCCAAAACTTGAAGAGAAATTGTTTCAATTAGCTTTCATGGATCATGAATTCTACCGGCTGGGTATTTTTAGACAAAAGATACAAACACATCCCCAAGCAATGCTAATGCACAGCTGGGACTCGTGTGTAAGGTCACTTGAGCTAACAGTTTAAAAGGAAAAACAGTAAATGAGTTTTACCCAGATGAGCAAGACAGGAACAGTCTTCTGTTTCCAACCAAATATTTGAAAGGCATATACACACCTTGAGAAAAATGGCAACAGAATTATTTGCTTTTGAGATTTCTAGAAGATAAAACCATTAGACAGAAATTGGCAATCTAAACTCAGTAAGCAGTATTCAGCACATAAGACAACGTGGGAAGTCTCAGTGAGAGATCTTAAATTGTCCCTTTGTAGAAAAGAAAGGGGATTTCTTAGAAGTCTCAAGCTTAACAGAAATATAAATTCTGTCACTTGCACAAGGGCCATGCTCTAGGTAGAAGAATAAAAAAATAGATTGATGTCCCAAATGATCTAGAAGAGAATTCAGATTTAGAGAAAATTATTAATTCTCCACTTCATTTTGGGCAGCATAAAACTAGCTCAAAGTTGCTAATTAATGTCAATAGCAAAGGGCACCCTTAGGCAGAAGAGGGTTTTTGGAGGATCTCCACCTCTTCGAGGTACATTTCTTTCACACAAATCTTCATATAAATTGAGGACAGTAGCCCATCCTTGCACTTTTCACTTAGTGTAAAGTAGTGCAGTGTAGTGTAGTGAAGCCTAGCATAGCATAGCATCATATCTCCATCTACGTGTGGTCTGTGGTTGTTCGTAGCTTGGTATTTAGCAGAGTATGAAGAGAATGAGGTGACTTTCACCTTAAACTAAGAGATATTTCATTTGTCTTCAATGAAATGCTGACCCACATCACATACTTAAGAACAGATTGAATAATCATTCTTGAGTGCCTCAAGAACAAGTCCAACTCCCTCAAGGATCCCTTGAGAGAATCTTAGAGAAGTTTAAAGCTAGTAGTATGAAATCAAAATTAGGTTTGAGAAAACCATGAGATTCCAGAAAACTAATGAAGCACTAAACTCTAAGAACATTAATGTCATAAATGTACAGTTGGGAGAAAGAGAGCATGAAAAGCATATAAACTGTTCAGGAATATTTTAGATGAGGAAGTATGGAAAGATGTAAAATGTCTCTTCTAAAACTAACTGAACTTTGGATTAAGTCTTAGATACTGGTCTGGAGGAACTATAAATACATGTCTAGAAGAAATATTCATTTCATTATTATATTTTTTAGACTTAATAGTGGTATAACATCTCTATTGACAACTGGGAGTCTATTATAAATCATTACTGCCACAACAGACACTTAATAAAACTCACAAATATAAAGATTAAAATCTAGATTTCTGAAAAAAATGTAAATACAAACAAAAGGAAATCTGATTGCCTCTAGAAGGTTATAAAAACTAATGCATGAGAATGAATTAAAGGATGATGGGAGAAAATGGGAAAACAATTTAGAGAAAAAACTTGAAAATTTCAGTTTTTGATAGAATAATTTGGAGAAAGATCTAAAAGACTGACAGAAAAAGGACTAGGCTGAAAGCAGTATGTACATGGGACTAAACACACAAAAAAATGATGTAACTTATTTGTTTGTTCAGTCAGTATGATTGTAGAAACATATAACGTGCATTTCCCACACTGCCAAATTCATAATAACAATTATTCTTGAAAAACTATAATTTATTTTTTAAGTCAAATAAGTTATTTAATAAGTTAATTGGCCCAAATGCACACACACAGACACACATACACCCAAAACGGAATGACAAAGGCCATGGTCACTGATGAAATCATTAGCACTACCACATTACTATTCAGGTCCATAATTCATTCTTTAGATTCCATAGGGGCCTGGTTTGCTTTGCCGCACTGAAAATAGAGAACAGCAGGGATCCCTGTTACAAGAAGCTCACTTCCCCATTCTTTCATAAGCTTCCTCCAGCTTGTAAGTGCTCTGATTATTCTTTTGTCTCTCTGTGGCTAACCTATTACTTAAGGTACTTCTTCCTCCCTGCTCCTCCCATACCTCTATAATGGATGTAAAGGTCAGTGACCCACCCCCCTCAGGAACAGTAGTATTTTCAGCAAGGAGTGTGGTGAGGTAGTCATGGGATTCCCATTTCTGTTAACAGACTTGAAGGCTATATTTCATCACTGAAAATCTAACGCAGGCTTCTGATGCTGAGAACTATATTTTCACATAATCTATACTACCTACAGAGCCAATGCATTTTAGGTTGTAAGCCAACAGATGATGTTTAGAGGATGACAATATACAGCAATAAATATAACTGGGTATACAGATAATCAGAAATCCGAAATGGCATATGTTACCATTACGGAGCAGTTTGAGAAGGTGGCTAAGTGTAGAGACCTTGAGCTAACTACATCTCATAATTTTGAGGAAACAAATTGGGTGGTGGGCGATAGTCAATACTACTTCACCCATAAGATAAACATTTCAGCGCTTTTCCTATAATGACTTCCTACAGAAACAAAAAGGAAATTAGTTCAACGTAGTACTATGCAGAACAAATGACATAAATATTACAATTCCACGAAGGCAGGCATACCATCTTACTCACCAATGTATGCCCATGGCCAACCCTAAAATAACGCCTGCCACATAGTATGCACTCAGATATTTGTTGAAATAATAGATATATTATTCCTCACAATATGGTCTAAGTTTCTTCTTACAGAAAACAAAATAATACTAGCTTCTATCAAAGGTTGTTTGTGAGGATTAAAAGAAACCAAGCAGTAATGTAAGATGATAACCTGAGGGGAAAGTGAAATCTGGTAAAGGGTATACCCAGACTCTGTACTATCTTTGCAACTTTTCTGTAAATCTAAAGTTATTCCAAGATAAAAAGTTCAGTTAAAAAAACATATCACGCAAAATACTTAAGCCAGCATCTGATATTTGGCTGGTATGATCAAGTATTTCCTGACCCTCCTCACAATATCACCCATGCAACTCAGAGGAATCAACAGCATGCTAGTGATGTTGACCAAGGGGACTAACCAGCCAACTGACAAATCACAGTAGAGATTTGCTGGCTTTATCTATTTGTTGGTTAGTGCCTGAAACCCGTAATGGCCCTAAATTATTTTGAATATTCTCACTAGATACTACTGAAGGACTCTACCACAACCACCCCTCACTTTTCCTTTTTTTCTCTCTTATACTTTTTTACCCCATGGTAGTTTTATTTCCTTGTTGTCCTCCCAAGTGGTACCCATTGACACTTACTGGCATTTCTTGGTGGTGACTCCCAGCCTAACATGTGGTCACTAACGCTACTGCTTTTGGAAGAGAACAGTTAGACTTTATTAAAAATCTAACTCTGGTTCCCAGACGTTCCAATGCCTTAAGCCTCATATTCATGAATAGGATGGCAGCTCAGTTAAAATATAAAAATAATCATCCCCTTGAAATGCAAATAAATGTTTCCACAGATAATTTTCCAAATAATGGTGAAATAATTGCCAAATTTCTACATCTACATATGAGAGTTTTGGTGGGATATTTATTCCTGCAACTGACAATTATTATATTTTTAAAGTTCTTTCAGAAAAAAGAATTGGTTCTTTCTAGAAAGCAATCTCCTTTTTTTATATCAGAAAGTTTGAAAAAAAAAAAAAGATTTAACATTGATTATCAGTCTATCTATCTCACTTTTGAAGAATATACAGAACCATTCCTGAAGGCTTCAAAGCAAAACAAATACAGTGAATGGAATCAATTTCCTCATAATTTCTACTAAAAACTGGAAATGAGTTACCATTTTTTAAAAAAACGAACATTAATTTTAAAAACACCGTTTCCTTAAAGATGAAGTAAATGTTTTTAAAGAAAAATAAAACATTGATATAGTCAAAATATACTTCTTTGCCTAGGCTTAAAATACATCAGAAATTACTACTTCTTTAAGTCAGAATCATAGAAAGAAAACATATGCTTTGACAACTCCCAATACTTTAAACTATCTTCTTATAATGGAAACACGCTTATCTGCCTCCTTACTCGCTCCCCATTCCCAGTCCAGGTCTTTGCTTTACCTAACTCTTTGCAAAACTGAAAGAAAATAAGAAGTAAAAATGAAAGTGAAACAAGAAGCTGTAAATATTTTCCATGGACAAGGCTGTGAGGATATATTTAAATGTTAGCTAAGTTAGGGGAAAGTAGTCTTTTACCTAGTCCAGTGGTTCTGGTTCAAACTTTGTGGTTTCAGGATCTCCTTTATGCTCTTAAAATTATTGAGAACTCCAAAGAGTTTGTTTATGTGATTATAACAATTAATATTTGCAATAATGGAAATTGAGAAAATTTAAAAACATTTACTAAATCATTTGAAAACAATAAATCACTACATATTAATGACACATTTTTATGAAAATAATAAATTCCCTATTCTAGAATATATACATATTTGTTTCCATACAAAAATAAGGTTTTATATCACGAGCATCAAGGGAAAGTGATGCTTCAGAAAGAAGTGTCATGTTTATTCCCACCTCAGGGGAGTGAAATAAAATGTACAAGACACCAGTTTGAGTTTGACAAACACAGAATCTTAGACAACAATTTTCTTATATTTTAATATAACATTCACGGGGTTTTTTGGTAAAAATTTATACTCAGGGAGACAAAATTGCATAATTGTCTGATTGTGATCAGAATAAGCATAGCATGGCTTCTACTTGGATACACTGGTCCTCACCTAGAAAAGCTCCAAGTTATCAATGACCTCATAATTAAAACAGCTTGCCTTCTGCTCAGAGTTCTTTAACTAGGTTGATTCTTTGGTAAGATATACTTTGAATTATATCTGTTAATAAAACCTGGACTGGGGTTCCCTTCAAATTAGCTGAACCTGAAGCTAATCCATAGTATTCTTAGAGACTCTGGATAAAAACATGTCCTATAGACAATAAAAAAAAAGTTTTTAATCTGTTATCAACAATAACCTCACAACAGGATTCAATATATTAGCATTTGGGGTTTTATTCAATACTGAATATTATTGAGAATTACTAGGATTTTCACCTTGTCAGATACAGCTAGCAACTAGACTTCCAAATATATATATATATTTTACCTTGTACAACACAACTAGCATAGAATTCTACATAAAAAGGCAAAATTTAACGAAAGAAAGACTGATTTCTCCCTTTTTTATTTCTAGTCAGGTAAAAGCTTTATGTCTATCAAGTAAAGGGGTATATACCAATCTCACATGCATGAGACATGCACAGCATTTGCAGTAACCAGCGCTGTTACTCCAGTGTGCTTTAGCTGAAATTAAAGTAAGCTTCTGCTTTGCCGACAGTGTTACCTCATATAACATTGCAGTCTAACACTAATGATTACAAATTTGGCTGATTAGACTCTCTATGGGTGGGTCCCAGAAATCTGTACTTATTGAAAACTTCCCTGGTGATTCTAATGTAGTCAATCAGACAAGTTTTTGGATCTAAACAGTACTGCTTCAGAGTTAATAGACAGCCATCAGTTACAGCATAGGTTTTCATATCAAAATGTATTTTTCTTTAAAAAGAGAAACTCTATTAAATTAGCTAAACAAACACAACTGACAACCACAACGCTCCTTTTGGTTCCTTGAACAGTTAAGTCAAGTTCATTCTCACCCGTTTTGCAAATGCTCTTGTCTCTGGCTGCAAAATTCTTTTTCATCACACCCCTTCCCCTTTCACCCAGCTCACTCTTCCTCTCAGCCTACTGGTCTCAGGGCAATCATTTTACTTTCCTAGCCTTCTTTAAGGATCCCTTGCCCCCCATCTCCAATTTCCCCTCTTTTATTTATCTTTTTCCTGTTCACTTCCTTTGTGCTACTTATAGTCTAGAATTATATTGTCAATTTATCTTCTTACTAACCATCAGCCTCTCCCCACTAAACGTTTTTCTTTTCACCATGATAATCCTACTGCCTAGAGCATTTGGTGGAGGGTAGGCTATATTAGCCAGGGATTTTGAGGGGCAAGCAACAGACACCAATCCTAGTTAATTAAGCAGATAGGCTACCCAGTCAGAAACAAAACCCGAAGAAGCATGCCAAAGAACTAGTCTGGTGAGGAAACTACTGTCTTTGGCTCTGGGTGTTTACACTGCTGACTCCACCAAAGTGGAGTCTGGTGAAACACTGCCATCTCTGGAAAGTGGATATGGCTTTACTCACTATTCTGCTGGCACAACAAACCATTAAAAACAAAATTCTGGTCCTTCACAACACCAGGTCTGATTAAAAAATTTGTCTGTTTGGCAGAGCTTAGGTTTGAGGCCTGCAGCCCTTTCAATAACGTTGCATTTTCAGTCTCTAATGTGGTAGATGAGCTTGGCTTCATACAGAGGAGTTCCCAAATATAAGGGATTCAGCTAGTAGGTGGCCAAGATGAAGGATAAATGTCTCCATTAATATAAGCTCTCAAATAGTTCTTGAATGAATAAATCATAAAACATATTCAAAAATATTATTAGAATAAGTTTTAAATAATGTAATCATGAATTTTCTAGTATTTAGCTGCTATCAATTACTCTTTATTCTAATTCTGGTTTCCTCCTTCTAGACTTGAATAAAAAACACCTGCGCTTCCAAGCAGCTTGAATTTCCTTAACAGCAATGTGAGAGACAATGTGAGATACTTTTCAAATTCCCCTTGGATGAAGGATTTGTTGCCCATCTGCTGAGAGAGTGGTCAACCATCATCTGACAGGTCCTTCTACGATGGCCTCAACTGCAGAAACCCACATTCTCTAAGGTTGAGTCTCTTCTCAGGGCAGCCTGCATCCAACAACTGATCAAAATGGGAATATAAAGGCTTGACCCTCTTGCCCCAACTCCAGATAACTCTACAAAGCTAGTCAAGGCCCAGAGTTCTTCATGGGGTCAGTCCAGGATGGCATTTGGCCTTCTGGCAGCTTGACTCTTCCTGCTACCCAGTCCTGCTCTCTTCCCCTGCCTTCACAAATGTTGACCCCAAGGGCACTCCTTAATAAACACTCTGCAAGCTAAACTCCCTTTCAGAGTCTACATCCTGGGGAGCCAGCCGGGGACAGTTAGTACCATTAGTGATTCAAGAAAGCAAGCATTCAGATGGAGTTTGGAACTGAAACACTCACCTCCTGGCTGACAGAAAAGTGGCATAAGGGAACTTTCTGAGGTGATGTAAGTACTGTATACTTAAATTGGGTTAGTATTTACATTTGTGTACACTTAAAATTTGTGTAAATTTGTTTAATAAACAATTTTAAATAAAAATAAATAACTTTAAATTAAAAAATAATAAAATGTTTATGTAATTTGTTTAATTTATTTTATTGTTTATAAATTATACCTCAAAAATATATAAAGAGAGAGAAGGCAGAAAATTAAGAGTATCTTATTGATTAGGTGGCTTCTAGTTCCTTTCACAGTGGGCACTGACATATGATGTAAAAAAGATAGCAGATAAGGAACAAATATCAGCTAATAGGCAGTGAGTGATGCCTTCTGGTCTCCAATGGAAGGTGTTAGTAGTTTGGAAAGAAGACCTTTTGTGAGGCATTCTCACTGTGAGTATATAATTGATACAAATCTATTAAAGTTAAAGATGATTAGGTTCAACCAACAAATTGTTAAAATGAAATCATGTGTTAGCTGCCATATTCTATCTGAATAAGATAAATCATTATCAAGACACTACAGGTAGAACAAAGTAATTACCAGGATATTTTAATTTTCTCCCTTAAGCTAAATAGCTTTTCAACATAAAGAAAAATAGCAGTTACCGCTTGAGAAACCTATTTAGTGTTCAGTGCTCTTTTGATTTTGCTTCAAAATTCCAGTGAACACAGAACAAACAATTAAATTTGAGGGTGATACGTAACTAAGCCTTTATCTAAATAAGTACCTAATCATCTCAAGGATCAAAATTTGAACTCTTTGGTGGGCTTTTATTTAAAAATGCAAAGAAACTGACAGAACATTGAATATCCTCAACCAAAAATTAAATGGAAACCAAGAAATATCACCAAGAACCCTTTCTCTAGTTTTATTTTTAAATGCCACTACTATATAGAAGTCTGGATAATAAAATTTTTTAATTATATTTTTACTCTTCTTTCCCAGTACTTTCCCCTCCTCCTCCACCCCACAAAAAGTCCCTGATTTTAAACAAGTAGGATATAACATTGAAGTTACCTCATAGCTATGGTGTCTTTATTATTTTCAGAATATAGATAGAAAAAATGGAATTGAGAAATAGCTTGCCTCAAGGAACAGTTCAGGTTGTAAAGCACTGAATCAACCAAAGCAGGAATTCTCAACCTTACCTTCCTACTAATAGATTCTAGATTGTAGCCTGAAGAAAAATATGTACTTAAACATCCTATGCTGAAAAATTATTTAGCTTAGAAAATAAGTTAAACCTCCTTTATGCAGAAGCAGGTTTCTTGGTGTGATTTGAGGTTAGTGAGAGGAAACCACTCCCTTATTAAGACATATCCAACTATGGAAATAATGTGCAGCTCCAAAATTAGTAACTGTTTTATTATTACCACAGTGTGGAAATAAAGTATGTTCTTTTGCTCTGTTATTCAATCTGGTTAATTATACATGTAAAGTAAAGTTATTCCTGGCAACTCCAAAGCCAAAACTCTAACTTTAACATAGTTAGGGTTAAAAGAGAGAGATTTCTGCTAAAGGAAAAAAGTCCTGCTTACTTCTAATATATACGCTATACTTTACTGACTCAAAGGAATGTGATCCAACAACCACTAACACTGAGCACTCTGGTTTCAAAGCTAATAGATAACTTACTTTTTTGCTCAGACAACCTACATGATATGAGTTACATTGGTTTTATATATCTATATCTAACAATGGCAGCATTCAAAATGCTAAAATAGGGACAGGAAGAGGAAGAAATTCAGAAAGTATTCAATATAATGCTTCCATGAGCACCACTGTATTTAGTGGGTTTACTTAGGAAATGAAGCACAACCAACAATTTACAGCACAAATATAGTATTATAAATCATGACAATGCAGAGATTGTCAAACTTGATTAAAAAAAAAGATCCAGTTATATGCTCTCTACAAGAGATATACTTTAAATAAGTTGAAAGTAAAAGGATGGAAAAAATATATATATAAATTCACAGAGCAACCCTAAGAAAACTGGAGCAGCTATTCTAATACTAGGCAAAGTACGGTTTAAAACAAAAATATTACTGGAGATGAATATAAACATTTTATAATGGTAAAACTGTCAATCCCTGAGGAAAATTTAACAATTATAAACATACATACTCCTAACAACAGAGCCACAAAATATGTGAGGAAAAAGTGACAGAATTGAAGGGAGAAATAAACAATTAAAAAAATAATGTTTGGGGAAAAAAATAATATTTGAAGATCTCAATATCCCACTTTCAGTAATGCATAGAACAACTACAAAGACCAGTAAGGAAATTGAAGATTTGAACAACGCTATCAACTAACAGGGCCAAAGAGACATTTAGATGTAAAGAATACTCTGCCCAACAACAGCAACACATACATTCTTCTCAAGTGCACACGAAATATGCTCCAGAATAATATTTGGCCTTATGTTAGGCCATAAAATAAGTCTCAATAAATTTAAAATGACTGATATCATACAGAGTGGACTGAAATTAGAAACCAGTAACATAAGGAAATCTGGGAAATCCATAAATATGTGGAAAATAACAACACAATTAAATAGTCAATTAATCAAAGATGAAATAACAAAGGATATTAGAAAATTCTTTTAGAAGAATGAGATGAAAACAAAACAGCAAAATTATGGGTAAAATTATGGGATGCAGCTAAAGAAGTGCTTATATAGAAATTTATAGCTATAATGCCTATATTAAATAAGATGATCTCAAATCAATAGATCAACCTTCCACAATAAGATACTAGAAAAAAGAAGAGAAAACTAAACCTAAGGCAAGCAGGAAAAAAGTTAAATAGTGGAAATTAATGAAATAAAAATATTTTTAGAAGGCAGAGAAAAATCAACAAAACCAAATGCTACTTCTTTGAAATGATTAACAAAATTGACAAATCCTTAGCTAGACTGACCAAGAGAAAAAGAGAGAAGACTTAAATTACTAAAATCAGAAATTAAAGAGGAAACATCACTACTGACCATACAGAAAGAAAAAAGATTTGAAGAAAACACTACAAACAATTTAAAACAACAAATTAGATAACTTGGAAGAAATGGACAAATTCCTAGAAAGACAGAAACTACTTCTTGAAACTGGCTCAAGATGAAATAGAAAATTTGAATACCTCTGAGTAACTAGTAAAGAGACTGAATTAGTAGTTTAAAAACTTCCCACAAGCCCAGGCTGACAGCTTCACTAGTGAGATCTACTACACATCTGAAAAAGAATTAATTCTATGTCTTCACAAATTGTACCAAAATTCAAGAGAAGGAAACACTTCCAAATTATTCTATGAAGTCAGCATTACATGATAACAATACAAAACAAAGGCATCACAAGAAAAGAAGACTACAGACTGATGTCTCCTAAAATATAGATGAGAAAATCCTTGACAAATACAAGCAAACTAAATCCAGAGGCACATAAAAAGGATTATACTTGATGACCAAGTGAGATACATCCTAGGAATGCAGGAATGGCTCAACATCCAAATCAACACACACCCATATCAATAGAATAGAAAGGCAAAAATCACATGATTACCTAAATAGAAACAGAAAAAGCATTTGTCAAAACCCAACACACTTTCATGATTAAGAAAACACACAACAGATTAGGAATAGAAGTTACTCAGCCTGATAAAGAAAATCTAAGAAAAACACACAGCTAACATCATACTTGATGGTGAAAGACTTAATGTATTCCCTCCAAGAAAAGGAAAAAAAAAGACATCTACTCTAACCACTTTCGTTCAACATTGTACTGGAAGCTCTAGCCAGGGTAATTAGGCAAGAGAATACAATAAAAGGCACCTAGTTGAAAGCAAAAAAGTAAAACTACCCCTATTTGTAGACAAGATGATCTTACATATCAAAAATCCTAAGGATCCACTAAAAATCCAATAGATACCATAAATCAGTTAAGTAAGGTTGTAGAAATGTACTTTTTTATTTTAACATCTTTATTGGAATATAATTGCTTTACAATGGTGTGTTAGTTTCTGCTTTATAACAAAGTGAATCAGTTATACATATACATATGTTCCCATATCTCTTCCCTCTTGCGTCTCCCTCCCTCCCACCCTCCCTATCCCACCCCTCTAGGTGGTCACAAAGCACTGAGCTGATCTCCCTGTGCTATGCGGCTGCTTCCCACTAGCTATCTGTTTTACATTTGGTAGTGTATATATGTCCATGCCACTCTCTCACCCTGTCACATCTTACCCCTCCCCCTCCCCATATCCTCAAGTCCATTCTCTAGTAGGTCTGTGTCTTTATTCCCGTCTTGCCACTAGGTTCTTCATGACTTTTTTTTTTTTCCCCTTAGATTCCATATATATGTGTTAGCATACTGTATTTGTTTTTCTCTTTCTGACTTACTTCACTCTGTATGACAGACTCTAACTCCATCCACCTCACTACAAATACCTCCATTTCGTTTCTTTTTATGGCTGAGTAATATTCCATTGTATATATGTGCCACATCTTCTTTATCCATTCATCCGATGATGGACACTTAGGTTGCTTCCATGTCCTGGCTATTGTAAATAGAGCTGCTATGAACATTTTGGTACATGACTCTTTTTGAATTATGGTTTTCTCAGGGTATATGTCCAGTAGTGGGATTGCTGGGTCGTATGGTATTTCTATTTTCAGTTTTTTAAGGAACCTCCATACTGTTCTCCATAGTGGCTGTATCAATTTACATTCCCACCAACAGTGCAAGAGTGTTCCCTTTCCTCCACACCCCCTCCAGCATTTATTGTTTCTAGATTTTTTGATGATGGCCATTCTGACAGGTGTGAGATGATATCTCATTGTAGTTTTGATTTGCATTTCTCTAATGATTAATGATGTTGAGCATTCTTTCATGTGTCTGTTGGCAATCTGTATATCTTCTTTGGAGAAATGTCTATTTAGGTCTTCTGCCCATTTTTGGATTGGGTTGTTCGTTTTTTTGTTATTGAGCTGCATGAGCTGCTTGTAAATCTTGGAGATTAATCCTTTGTCAGTTGCTTCATTTGCAAATATTTTCTCCCATTCTGAGGGTTGTCTTTTGGTCTTGTTTATGGTTTCCTTTGCTGTGCAAAAGCTTTTAAGTTTCATTAGGTCCCATTTGTTTATTTGTGCTTTTATTTCCATTTCTCTAGGAGTTGGGTCAAAAAGGATCTTGCTGTGATTTATATCATAGAGTGTTCTGCCTATGCTTTCCTCTAAGAGTTTGATAGTGTCTGGCCTTACATTTAGGTCTTTAATCCATTTTGAGTTTATTTTTGTGTATGGTGTTAGGGAGTGTTCTAATTTCATACTTTTCCATGTAGCTGTCCAGTTTTCCCAGCACCACTTATTGAAGAGGCTGTCTTTTCTCCACTGTATACGCTTGCCTCCTTTATCAAAGATAAGGTGACCATATGCGTGGGTTTAACTCTGGGCTTTCTATCCTGTTCCATTGATCTATATTTCTGTTTTTGTGCGAGTACCAAACTGTCTTGATTACTGTAGCTTTGTAATATAGTCTGAAGTCAGGGAGCCTGATTCCTCCAGCTCCATTTTTCGTTCTCAAGATTGCTTTGGCTATTCGGGGTCTTTTGTGTTTCCATATAAATTGTGAAATTTTTTGTTCTAGTTCTGTGAAAAATGCCAGTGGTAGTTTGATAGGGATTGCATTGAATCTGTAGATTGCTTTGGGTAGTAGAGTCATTTTCACAATGTTGATTCTTCCAATCCAAGAACATGGTATATCTCTCCATCTATTTGGATCATCTTTAATTTCTTTCATCAGTGTCTTATAATTTTCTGCATACAGGTCTTTTGTCTCCTTAGGTAGGTTTATTCCCAGATATTTTATTCTTTTTGTTGCAATGGTAAATGGGAGTGTTTTCTTAATTTCACTTTCAGATTTTTCATCATTAGTGTATAGGAATGCAAGAGATTTTTGTGCATTAATTTTATATCGTGCTACTTTACCAAATTCATTGATTAGCTCTAGTAGTTTTCTGGTAGCATCTTTAGGATTCTCTATGTATAGTATCATGTCATCTGCAAACAGTGACAGCTTTACTTCTTCTTTTCTGATTTGGATTCCTTTTATTTCTTTTTCTTCTCTGATTGCTGTGGCTAAAACTTCCAAAACTATGTTGAATAATAGTGGTGAGAGTGGGCAGACTTGTCTTGTTCCTGATCTTAGTGGAAATGGTTTCAGTTTTTCACCATTGAGGACAATGTTGGCTGTGGGTTTGGCATATATGGCCTTTATTATGTTGAGGAAAGTTCCCTCTATGCCTACTTTCTGGAGGGTTTTTATCATAAATGGGTGTTGAATTTTGTTGAAAGCTTTCTCTGCCTCTATTGAGATGATCATATGGTTTTTATCCTTCAATTTGTTAATATGATGTATCACGTTGATTGATTTGCATATATTGAAGAATCCTTGCATTCCTGGAATAAACTCCACTTGATCATGGTGTAGGATCCTTTTAATGTGCTGTTGGATTCTGTTTGCTAGTATTTTGTTGAGGATTTTTGCATCTATGTTCATCAGTGATATTGGCCTTTAGTTTTCTTTCTTTGTGACATCTTTGTCTGGTTTTGGTATCAGAGTGATGGTGGCCTCGTAGAATGAGTTGGGGAGTGTTCCTCCCTCTGCAATATTTTGGAAGAGTTTGAGAAGGATAGGTGTTAGCTCTTCTCTAAATGTTTGATAGAATTCGCCTGTGAAGCCATCTGGTCCTGGGCTTTTGTTTGTTGAAAGATTTTTAATCACAGTTTCAATTTCAGTGCTTGTGATTGGTCTGTTCATATTTTCTACTTCTTCCTGGTTCAGTCTCGGCAGGTTGTGCATTTCTAAGAATTTGTCCATTTCTTCCAGGTTGTCCATTTTATTGGCATAGAGTTGCTTGTAGTAATCTCTCATGATCGTTTGTATTTCTGCAGTGTCAGTTGTTACTTCTCCTTTTTCATTTCTAATTCTATTGATTTGAGTCTTCTCCCTTTTTCTCTTGATGAGTCTGGCTAATGGTTTATCAATTTTGTTTATCTTCTCAAAGAACCAGCTTTTAGTTTTATTGATCTTTGCTATTGCCTCCTTCATTTCTTTTTCATTTATTTCTGATCTGATCTTTATGATTTCTTTCCTTCTGCTAGCTTTGGGGTTTTTTTGTTCTTCTTTCTCTAATTGCTTTAGGTGCAAGGTTAGGTTGTTTATTCGAGATGTTTCCTGTTTCTTGATGTAGGCTTGTATTGCTATAAACTTCCCTCTTAGAACTGCTTTTGCTGCATCCCATAGGTTTTGGGTCGTCGTGTCTCCATTGTCATTTGTTTCTAGGTATTTTTTGATTTCCCCTTTGATTTCTTCAGTGATCACTTCGTTATTAAGTAGTGTATTGTGTAGCCTCCATGTCTTTGTATTTTTTACAGATCTTTTCCTGTAATTTATATCTAGTCTCATAGCGTTGTGGTCGGAAAAGATACTTGATATGATTTCAATTTTCTTAAATTTACCAAGGCTTGATTTGTGACCCAAGATATGATCTATCCTGGAGAATGTTCCATGAACACTTGAGAAAAATGTGTATTCTGTTGTTTTTGGGTGGAATGTCCTATAAATATCAATTAAGTCCATCTTGTTTAACGTATCATTTAAAGCTTGTGTTTCCTTATTTATTTTCATTTTGGATGATCTGTCCATTGGTGAAAGTGCGGTGTTAAAGTCCCCTACTATGATTGTGTTACTGTCGATTTCCCCTTTTATGGCTGTTAGTATTTGCCTTATGTATTGAGGTGCTCCTATGTTGGGTGCATAAATATTTACAATTGTTATACCTTCTTTGTACTTCTAATATACACTTAAAATAAACAATCTAAAAATGAAATTAATAAAAATATTCCACTTATATCATCAAAAAGAATAAAATATTTTATAATAAATTTAACAAAAGAATTTAAAACTTACAGAAAACTATAAAACACTGTTGAAAAACTATAGAATATCTACATAAATGGAAAGACATCCTACATTTATTGATTGGATGACTTAATATTATGATGACAATACTTCCCAAATTGATCTACATATTCAGTTCAACCTGTTTCAAAATAACAGCTGCATTTTTCAGACCCTAAAATTCACATGGAAATGCAAAGGACTCAGAACAGCCAAAACTACCTTTCAAAAGAAGAACAAAATTGGAAGATTCACACCTCCCAATTTAAAAACTTACTACAAAGCTACAATAATAAAGATAATGTGGTACTGACATAAGCATAGATGTATAAATCTATCAAATAGAACTGAGGCTCCATAAATAAACCTTTACATTTATGGTCAACAGGTTTCTTTGGTTTTTTGTTTTTTTAACAAAGGTGCCAAGACAATTCAATGGGGGAAAATAGTCTTTTCAACAAACAGTGCTGGAACAACTGGATATCATGCAGAGTAATGAAGTTGGACCCCTTCCTCACACCATACACACAAAAATAACTCCAAATAGATCACAGGCCGAAATATAAGAACTAAAACTTTAAAACTGTTGGAACAATATTTAGGGGTAAATCTTTATGACCTTAGGGTGACCAATGGTTTCTAAAATATGACACCAAAAGTACATGGGACAAAAGAAATAAATAGATATTTGGAGATTCATCAAAATTAAAAACTTTTATGCTTCAAAAGACACTATCAAGAAAATGAAGAAAAAAAAAAAACAAGAAAGTGAAAAGACACTTCCACAAAAGGGGAGAGAATATTCGCAAATCATATATCTAATAAGGGATTTGTATCTAGAATGTATAAAGAACTCTTATAACTCAAATAAAAGAATAACTCAGTTTTAAAAATGAGATCTGAATAGATATTTCTTCAAAGAAGATATACAAATGGCCAAAATCACATAAAAAGATGCTCAACATCCTTAGCCATCATGGAAGTGCAAATCAAAAACACTGGGAGATACCACTTTACATCCATTAGTATTAGTACCATTGGTTAGTATCAAAAAATAAAAAGGAAAATAACAAGTGTCGGCAAGAACATGGGGTAATTGGAACCCTTATACATTGCTGGTAGGAATGTAAAATGGCACAGTTGCTTTGTAAAACAGTCTGGAAAACGTATGACCCAGCAATTCCACTCTTAGGTATATAGCCCGGAGAAATGAAAACCTATGTCCACACAAAACCTTTAACATGAATGTTCACAACAGCATTCATAATAGCCAAAAAGTAGAGACCACCCAAACATCTATCAACTAATGAATGGATAAGTAAAATGTGACATATGCATATAATTATGTATTACTTTACAGTCAAACCTGTGAAGGTTATGATCAGAATGTTTTCTTATAAAGATTTACTGTAGTGTCAATGTGGATAATCAACTGGGGGGAGAGGATACTAAGAATGGAAAAAGGAAAGACATTAGGAGATTGCTGCTATATCCTAAAGAAGCCTGAACTAAGGCAGTAGCAGGTGTGATAGGAAAGAGGCAACAAATCTGGGAGACATTAAGAATCTAGAATTAATGGTACTCAGCAAGTAATGGAAGAGAAAAGGGAAAGGGAGGGGTCATAGCAAGCTCCTACTTCTGAGGACTCTACTCGGGCATCACCTCCTCCAAGAAGCTTTTCCTGAATCCACAATTTGAGTTCTATGTTCCTTTTTGTGTTATAAATGCATATGGCACACACCTCTACCATTGTATTTACTAAATTGTAATGTAATGTAGTTCTCTGTTCATGTGTCTTCTCTGTATTGGTCTTTGTGATTGAGGGCAGGGACCTTATCTCATAACGTCTTTGTAGTTCTATACTCCAGAACCTAGTGCCTGGCACAGAACATTGTAAAAAAAAAAGAAAGAAAGAAAGAAAAAAAAAAACTTATGAACTAAAGAAGGATGCAGAAGGTGCCACCAACTAGGGTAGAGACTACAACAAGGGAAGCAGGTTTATTCTGGGGAAGGGATATGCTGAGGTAAGATAATAATGTCAGTTTTTCATATGTGACTGTGACATATCCCAATATAACTGTCAGTCTGAAAGTTGGAGATCAAGAGAGAGATTCAAAATAGAATTAGTATCAGAATGTAGGAGGTACAGGCAATAATTAAAACCTTGTGCATGTGGACCAGATTGTCCACAAAATGCAAAAAATAGAAGTAAGTCCAAATAAAGACCGAATATTGGAAAACTCCTACATTTAAGGGATAGGGAAAATAACTGGAGTTCCCAAAAGGAGTCTGAGGAGGGATTAGACAGGAAGAAGGAAAAATCAGAGAAAAAAATATCAAAGAAGGGACTTCAAAAACTGGTGATTTTGGCAGAAGCAGTTTCAGTGAAGAAAGAGATGAAAAGCCATCCTACAGTTGAGGAAGAGCAAATGAGAGATCAGAAGTGGAGACAGTGAGAAGAGTCAAGAAGCTTGACCATGAGGTGAAGAAGAAAGGTTGGATAGCAACTAGAGGTTGGTTCAAGGTCAAGGGCAAACTTTGTATTAACTTGTTTAATTGAGAAGTCTCAACCATGCATATATACTGAGTAGAAGTCAACAGAGAAGCTAAAGGGGAAAAAGGGGATAAACTGACAAAGTGAATCATTGAGATCAAAAGGGATGTAATCACACCTTCAGAAAGGAAGAACAGATAAGGGTATATAAATACAGGGGAGCAATGAGAGGACTGCCAGGAGTTAAGGGAGCTCCCTCCTGAATGCCTCAACTTTTTGGTGACCTAAGAGGTGAAGTCACATGCTAAAAGGTAATATGTAAGTCATAAGAAAGAAACTCTGAGGACAGTGACAAAGGTTTGAAATAACTTTAAAGAATAAGAAGAGGGACTTCCCTGGAGGTCCAGTGGTCCAAATGAAGTTAAATCCAAAAATCTAAACTAAATATAGCAGTCTTCAAGATTATGTGATTTTTCCCTCCAGTCATACAGGATAAAAGAGTAACAGTTGAATAAAATGGAAGTGGAGAAAAGAGAAATGAGTTATATATATGTGAAAATTCATTTAAGCTATATTCATTTAAGCAGATTTGTTCACTCAACTGTTTTAAGTTATACCTTAATATAAATGTTAACTTTTTAAAAAAGAACTCTATTATATGTCTCAGTTCAAGTACCCTACCCCTTCCACCCCCAAATCAAGAGGCAAAAATTACCTCTAAAACAATGTCTATTTAAAAACAACAGGTTAAAAAAAAAAAAAAGTAACAAAAAGACTGGAAATGAAAACAAACAAAAACCTGGGAAAAGACCCTCGTTCCTCTCAAATGCTTGTTTTTAACCTGGAGTAAATTACAGACCACCAAGTATAGTCTGACTTGGATATCGAGCACCACTTCCCACATGAAAATTGTTATTGTTGGCTTTAGCACTTTAATCCAAAGAGGACACAAATTCTGCTCATGTTTGAATAACCCTTGCCAACAAATTGATCCCATAGCAGCAGGGCTGCAGTTTCAAAGATTGAAGGGAAACATAAATGAGGAAAAATTCAGTAAATATATTTCCTCCTACTTAGAACCTAGGCTAGATTCCTTTAAAAAGAAAAAAAGCTTTTAATCTTTCCTCTTTTTTTCCAAAAGCAACCCAAAAGGGCATTGGAGAACATCTGTAATTTACATAGAAGGGAGCAATGCCAAAGAAATACAGATTCCACTGCTGTTAACCCAGGGGACAACTCAAATCGAGCAAATCTCTAAATAAGGTCTGAAAGGCAGATGCTCTGCTAGAGGTCAGCTAACTTCCAAAACCAGGAGTATGGAATGGGCACTTGGAATGCTAATGTCTGCCTTTCTGGAAAGCTACCTTTTGCCTTTATATGGGCAAACCAGAACAATTCATAATTCCTTTGCCAATTATTGATAAGATATACCCAAAGAAGACTAGGCATTTTGCCTGGCCACCACCTTGCACATGAACATAAGAAGGGGCTTTCCTCATCATTTTAATATCTATCTTCTTCATCTACTCAGTATTATGTGTTGGTTTAACAATGTAAAATCCCCCAAATTGTACAATATCTAAAGTTAGTAAACTTTCAGAAACTCTCTAAAAGAATAGGCTACAGAACCAAACTCCCTGGATTCAAAATCCAGCTTCTCCATTTCCTGTGTTGCCTTGGGCAAGTTACTTTACATTTACAGGCCTCAGTTTCCCATCTGTACAGCAAAGATAATATCACCTATTCATAGAGCTGTGTGGATTAGACAGTCAATACATCAATACATATAGACATTTAAAATATTTCAGATACATGCAAGTGTTCTATTAGTATTAGCTCTCTTATTAAGTGCCTACCTTATCAATTTGCAGCAAGCCTAACTCCATGATTTCTAAAATTTGCACAGCACCCAGCATTAATTAATGTGGCTTATACCCTGTGAATGCCTGATAGGCAGAAAAGAGTCTCAAGCTGTAGCACGGTGAATTTGCTGGCCTATTCACCAATAACTAGCTAGAAAATATTAATGACTCCATTGTGAAAACAGATACATTCAGACTTGTGATTTGAAGGTTAAAGGCTCAATACACCAACTCCATTTCCCTTGACTAGTAGCCCTCTTCCACGTAATATATGTGTTTACTGTAATGACTGCCTTTTGCGGAAACTGTCAATATTCTGCATACACAGCATCTAGAAGGATTAAGCAGAACTCTAGGGAATTAAAAGATACAATTAAGTGAAAATTAAGAAGGAAAGAGAATGAAAAATGTGTTCTAAATCCCTAGAAAAGAGTTTTAGTAAGCTTTCATACTTTTTCCCCCTTTTTGTTAGGCTAATATTAAAGAGTTCTGTCCCTTTAACTGTCAAATGGCTTTCCAGCCTACAAGTAATCTTTCTCCACAGAGGAGTCTTTTAAAAGTTATAAATAAAATATCCCAAATATTTTCTTTTTCCCACAGATGAGAACATTAGAACACTGACATTTTAATCTGTTCTGTACAAGAATGAGTTGTGTCAACACAGTGCTCCCAGCTACAGCACTGAAAAAAACAAGTTTAATTAAAGACAGAGAAGAAACTGCATGTGGAGCCTAAGCCACTGAGATACAATGAACAGTGTCATCTTCAGAGTCAGTTCTCTCTGAACAAATCTCTTTGTCAGTGTCAGGAGGGAAAAAAAAGACAGCAAAGTAAAGATGTGATGCTATAAAGGAAAAACATGGTGGTGTCAAACGTCAATATTCAGACTAAGAACTAAAACTTAGTATTTGTGTAGTACTTACTACTTACTTCCAGAGTCTGAACAGTACTCCTAACATCATAAAACATCTTTGGATATAAATAGATACCTATTAAGCACATATATGTTGCCCAAGATAGAGCTGAAGCACAAAAAGGGAAAGAAGCTTAGCCAAGATCTCAAGGTAATGGTTTAGCAAAAATGAATAATGCTTTTACTGAGTCTATTCCAAAATATCAGTTATATTCCTTCCTCAAATTCTAATTTGAAGACAAAAAGTACCATTATCACAGTACTCTTTTCCAAAATTAAGCACAGATCTAACTACATTCTAACAAAGGAGAGCCTGCCCATCTCCTGCCCTTCTGCCAGGGCACCTACCATCAGAGAGGCAGGACAGCACAGTGAAAAGAAAACAGAGCAGATGGGCCCAGGTTCCAACTCAGCTCTACCACTTCCCAGCTTAGTAACTTTTGGACAAGTTACATATTTGAGATTCATTTTCCTCATCTATAAAATAGGGATGATAGCAACTACTCAGTAGTGTTATCATAAGGCTTCGATGGGATAATATATGTAAAGTACCCAGTTCATTTCTTGGCACATACAGTTGATGCTCCATAAATAATATTCTTATTAACATTTGATTTCTATAACACTGACCACTTGCTGATTGTATGTTATCATAGTCTCCAGATTGTATATTTCTTATGACTACAACTTCTCTTTCTGTCTGTAATATAGCTTAACTCACCTTAGTGGGAATGTTTAATATTAGGTATAAGTACCTACTGGTGTGCTCAGATATAAATAACTTGGTTTTTTGGCAGCATAGTATTACAGAATGTTTATTCGTAAGGGTTCTGTGTCAACACTGCCCGCTGTAACTGATAACATTTCAATCCTGGCATTGATACTTAACAGCGTACAACTTTTGGCAAGTTGATTTACCTGTGTCTCAATTTCCTCATTTGTAAAATGGAGATATGAAAATACTTTATATTTATACGGCTGCTGTGAAGATTAAATACATTCAATATACATAAAGCTTTTAGAATAATGCCTGGTCCAAGTATGGGCTTGAAAAACATTTGCTATTACCTGATAACTACACATACATGATGAATATTATTTTATATTTATTGTAATAGTATTAAATATTTCTCAGAATTTATATGATATAAAGTTGTAGGGAGAGGGAGCGGGGTAAATATCATGATAACAATTGGCACATGTATAAAGGGAAAATACTGACAAATATAACACAGAAAGTAAGTGAATAAGAATTAATAAAGAAAGAATCCAGGCTTTACAGAGGGCACCAAACTTGATTGAGTTAATGATGTAATCAAATGGAAAAGAATACAAAAAACAAAACTGCCATATTTTAACTGTATTAGGGACAGCATCACAGAGAAGAGAGGAGGAAGATTCAGAGATGACAAAGGAAATACAGGTTATTCAAAAACAGTAAAAGAAATGAGCAAAGGCACGAGAGGAATACTGAAGGCTCATTTGGAGGCCAGTAAACAGATTTGTCTGCCTGGAACTGAGGGCTCATGTAGGAGAATACCTGATACAGTGCTCTCAATTCCTTTCTCCCAGAGCTTAGTGTGGACACAAACAGTGCTCATTAAATATCTATGTAAAAGACAGAATGAATTCCAACTGCAGCCAGTCTAAAATGGTAGATTAAGCAGAGCTTCCCAGTAAGTATACCAAGGCATACTGGTGTGCCCAAATTAGGTGACAGCTGTACTGAGAGGGTGACTCAGCCTTTAGAATCCAAAACCTCCAGTCATAAGATGGCTTGCTTCCTACCCCAGTGTACCACACAAATATCATCATTTTCTAAGTGTACCATGCCATAAAAAGTTGGGAAACATTGAGTTTAAAATATGGCTATTAGGCAGTATGTAATGGGCTGAAGATAAAGAAGACTAAATAGAAGAGGATATACTGTACAACAGTCATTGCCTAGTTTGGTGGTAGTGTGGAAGATCAAGAGGGAAAAGACAGGAGCAAAAAGAGCCATTCAAAACTGCTGTTGATAGGCAAGGCCCAAAAAACAGGCCTAAATTAGACTAGCAACGAGATGAACTCAAAACAGGTTGTGAAAGAATAAGTGCGTAGAACTCAGTTTAGTTCAGTTCGATAAACATTTATTGCTGCCTATTATGTGTCAGCCATTTGCCAGGCACTAGGGATTTAAAAAACTGAAAAAACAATTCCAGTCATTAGGGATTTTTTTTTAATTGTAGAAACAAAATTCTAGGTTCTCCTTAATGCATTCTATTTCACGTTAGCTCTAAGAAGAAAGGAAATATTAAAAGATATTACATATTGCACTATAAACCAAAGGTAGTCTTAACTTACTCATTAAAGTTTCCAAAAGTAAGCCTTTTTCAGTTAAAAGGCTCAGTACCAGGAGGCAGAGGGCTATGAACAGAATTCTGTGGACTAGTCACTTAAACATAATAGCTGTACCAATAGTTCTTAATACATCTGAGCAAGTGTTAGAATGCATTCTATTGGCAAATTCCTTCTACCTTTAAGAGATGATAATATCAGCTGTCATTTATTAGGGGCTCACTATTTATCAAGCATTGTGCCATTTTACATACATTATGTCATTTTATTCTCCAAACGTCCCCAAAGGGTAGGTATTATTATTCCCACTTTGTTCATAAAAACCAAGGCTTAGAATATTGTCACCTGTCCAAGGTTATCCAGCTAGTAAAATGGCAGAGCCAGAATTCAACCCAGGCCCATCTAACTCTTAAGTTTGTGTTCTTATTAAATGCATTTTAATAAATAAGTCATTCAAGAAAGGGCTTTGAGGAAGGCATCTGATATACAAAGAAAGAAGAGCCACTGAGGCAAACATGGGCAAGGCCCACCTGCACTGTCCTAGGAGAAGGTGTGCTTGCCCAAGGCTTACTGACTAGATCCATATTATAAGAAATCTAGAGGTCTGTGTTTTAGTCTTTCATTGCTGCTGTAGCCAATTACCACAAATTTAGTGGCTTAAAACAATACAGATTTATTGTTGTACAGTTTTATAGGTCAGAAGTCTGACATGAGTCTCACTGGTCTAAGATCAAGGTGTCAGCAGGGCTGTATTCCCTTCTGAGAACTCTAGGAGAGAATCTACTTCCTTGCCTTTTCCAGCTGCTAGAGGCCACCAGCATTCCTTGGCACGTGGCCTCTCACCACCATCTTCAAAGCCAGCAGTGGTGGGTCGAGCTCTTCCCGTACTGCCCTATCTCTTGTTCTTCCATAATCCCATCACCCTTTCACCACAGGAAGGTTCTCCCATTATAAAGAAATGTGATTAGGGTGGATTATCTAGGCGTGTCCAATCTAATCTCCCCATCTCAAGGACTTTATCACATCTGCAAAGTCCTCTTTGCTGTGTAAGGTAACAGGTTGTAGGGATTAGGACACAGGTATCTATAGGGTTTGGTGGGGGCATTATTCTGCCTACCACATTCTGACGAAGAGAGTGGTGCCACTCCATGTTTGAACCATCTAACTAGCCTCCTTATTCTGGTTCCATATGTGCAAGGCAACTTACTGAGGACACTTTAGCTTGCCCTATAGTTTACTTATAGGAAGAGAATGTGCTGTTTGGGGGAATACAGTGTCCCGTGCCCTGGGCAAATGTATTTTACATTATATTGACTAATTAGTTTTCTGAGTTATATATTAGTATCTTGGGAATGCTGTCAGAATGAGTCAGAACATCTTGTCCAAAAACTTGGACAAACTAGGACTTGGACAAAATCAATATTCCGAATCTTTAAGTTAAGGATCAGAGTCAGGGGTATATTTAACAGGTCTATATCTATGATAAAAACAACCATTTGAAAATCATGTTTAAGAAGCTATATATTTAAGAATGCAGTTATATGTCACCTTCTTTGACTTATAAGACATATCAACAAAGAGAACAGTCATGGTTTTCTGATTGTACCTGTGTAATCAATCAAATGGTGTGAAGTAGAATGTCCTTGGAAGACACCAGGGAATTTCAAATCAACAACTTTTAAAACTTGGATCACATAGATTCGTGGTTGCCTAGGGCTGGAATATTGGGGGAGAAGAGGGAGTGACTGCTAATGAATACAGGGTCTCATTTTGGGAAAATAATAAATGTTCTAAAATTGGTTGTGGTGATAGTTGCACAACTCTGTGAATAACAAAAAAAGTCATTGCACTGTACATTTTAAATGAGTGAATTGTATGGTATTGAATTATATCTCAATAAAGTTTTTAAAAGAAAAACTTGGGTCACAAAGAGAAGGCAATGAGAGGAGGATTCAATTAAATACTATGATGAAATGGGGCAGGGGGGTGTTATGTAATTTATGATCTTAATGAAGATCCTTCCTTAACATCTTAATATCTACTACTTTCCTCCTTCTTCTTTTCTCTACTCTAGCTTTTTATAGATTCTTCTGGAAAAGTCACAACTTTCCACCTCTTTCCTTTTTTTTGTTTACTAATCAATTAATATACACATACAATATATACAACACTTATTCCAAAAATTATAAATAATATAGAATGTAATTCTGATGTTAACTCCCACTGCTCTTTACTCAAGAGTAAGTGTAGATGAGGGAAGTGTTCCCATCCTGATCCTGTTTTAGATGCTCATGTTTTGTCACCCTTATTCTGTATTGTGTGCTAATTCTCTACATGCCCTAAATCATTCCATGTGCCACACAACAGACTGCGTAAGATTCATGCCTCCTTGTATCAAGATTCTCATATTAAATTCAAAGAATTTTTGCTCTGTTTTATAGTTGTAACTATTACCGTGCCTAATAGTGACTCCCACTGATCTGTACAATGTTTTTGAACGAGCTCTCTGCATTTCTTTTTATCTGTATTCTCTTTCTCAAGAGCCATGATATCCCCTTTATCCAAATACCACAGCAGAAGAAAAACTGCATGTCAGAGGTCACTAGGTAGTTATGCTTACAAAGTGGAAGGTCAGACAGGGTTTTGCATGAAGCTTTCTTGTAGTTGATATGAAAATAATCAACTAAATGTCCCCTTTGAACAGGTGATCAAGCCATTTCAAAGAAAACACCTTCCTGAAACTGACACATTAAAGTTGTAGTTTATTTAAGTTAATAAAATACGAATCTCCAAGCCCATAAACAGGGGTTCCGTCAACCATGAGATGAAATACTTTCCTCATATGAGCTTAGACGAAATGCTTTAGTTACTTTTCTATATCAGCATTAGGAGATCACTCTCTATTCTCAGAAAAACAGAAATAACTGAAGTTACAACCCTAATCCTTGAGTGTAACTGCCTATATATACTGTGCTATCCACTAAACCACAAGCCTATCACACTCTGTCATGATTCCATGAAATACAATTTATTCCCATATCATGGTATACCTAGTTGTATATGAAGGAACTTGATGCTCCAAGAAGAGAAGATCAATATTTACAATCCACACTATCCTTTCTCTTAAATATGAACAACTGACCTTGTAGAACTAATATACCAAAAATTCAGTTCCTGATGCAAAACAACCTTTGTCAAATAGTTTATTCATTTTCCCAGGTTTCTGCAGTTGAAACTGGATACCTCTGAATGTTGTTACAAAATAGCTTACAAAGCAATTTATAACACATTTATAAGTTTGTCAAGATAGTGTTGTTGTTGTTTTAATGCACACAGAAACTCAAGTCCATATTCCAAGGATCCTTTCACATGATCGAAAGCTGAATTTTCCAACCAGGCAGCTGTAGCTCATTAGATCTGCCATGGACTGTGAAAACCACTTGCCAATAGTGTCAAAAGACTATTACTCATTTCAATCTCTCCAAAGAGGACAGATCTTTCTCTGACAAACATTAGTGAAAAAAACTGAGTTTGGGACTGTGACTGGAATAGTTTAGCACACAAAGATGGAAACTCAATAGCGAAACTAAAGCCAAATGGAGATAAGCTGATGTTCTAGCTTTTCATCTTCAGAGACCAGAGCTTCCACCTAGATTTTAAGGGAAAAAACAAGACAAAAAACCCACATAGCAATAACAATGCACTTGCAGCATGCATAATAATTGTACCATCTGACCTGACAGAACTGCCAGTCTGAATGGCAAATTCTCTGCATATGATTGAGATTTGTAATCTCAGCAGCTCAAAACAGAGAACCTTAAGGGGTCAATCAAATCAGCTTTGAATGTCAGTCACTGTCCAAGCAATGTAGTTAATCAGAAAAATCAGGATCCTCAGAAATTGTCTAAATCCTTATTCAGCAATCACAAAGGCAACTAAAGAAACTGTAGACATTTAAACTTCTATAGATTTAAACTGAATATTGCCATAGATAGTATGCCAAAGATGAAAATGTAACTATCTGGATAATTTGTGTAAATATTAAGTAGTCTTGCTCTTCAGACAGTTTTATATCTCGATAACTAAATACTCAACTAAAATTCAGCTGGGTAAATAAAGCCTGATGTTAGTTTAGAAGCTAGCACTAAGAGGGATTCCAGGGTGCAAGTTATGTTCTATTTCTTGATCAAGGTGCTAGCTTCATAGGTATTATCAGGTTATAAAAATTCACTGAGCTGTACACTTACAATATGTGAATCTTTGTGACCAAAGAAGCTTTGTGATCAAGAAACATCATGTCCTCTAATCAACTGTCCCATGAATTTAGTCTCTGAGAAAAGCTATAGTATCAAATTCCCATTTGATCAAGATCATCCCTGTTTTACACTTACTTGTTTTTTAGCTTTTCAAGCTAAACTGTTTAAGGATAGACTCAAGTTAGATATATATTACAGCAACAGAACATGTTTCATTATATTTGGGTCTATTATCTCATAATATAGTTTATAACAATGTGAATGATTTCTATTCTAAAGACTTAGGAAACTATTTTTTAAATAGTCTTGATAATCATGATGCTTTATTCCTGAAAAGACCTACCAAACCACGATTCATGCATATTACTCTTTAATAGAAACAAAACAGTTTGTGAAAAATACATAAGATTGAGTACAATACTTCAGTAAGAGAGAGCACTCAAAATATTTGATATCAATGACAGAGGCAGATCAAGAGATATATTAAGACACCATCAAAAGTTTTTAAGAAATATCATGATGGGAAAAAGAATGAGACCCAGATATGAGATCCAATTTTGCAAAATACTGTTAAAAGATATATCTATCTCCCAGGTCACTGAAAGAGTGTAAGAGATGCAAATGTCTTAAAGTTGTAGTTAATTCCTTAAAATTCTATATTAGTTTATTATTTTTATAAGGTAGAATCACTGCTCATGTCAGCTTAGTCTACTGTATCCACAACTAGGAACCATAAAGGGATCCCTTCCCTTTTTATGAGCCAAGTGTTAGACAAATGTGGGATGAAAGAGGCAAAAGACAAAAAAAAAAAAAAAAAAAAAGTATGCTTTTAACATCAAAAATTCACATGTACAATTTTATACATACCACAAGAATCTCAAAATTATGATAGCATATGAGGCTGAGACAAGTAGTAACTGGCTCCATTTCTTCAAAAAAATTAATAGTTGTACCCTGTGTTTGTTCTAGAAGCCTAAATAATCCAAGAAGGTAATACAGCAACAATTTTAAATCATATTCCATGAAAGGAGCATTTTTCTTCCAAAAAAATCTTTTACATTACCCATTATAGCTTAAAATTAATATAATGGGTCAAAATTCTGAGAAAGAAAATGGTTAAATTTGGTCTTAACCTTTGGTTAAAATAAATTTTTAAATGCCTGTCTAACATTAATGGCTGTGCAATGCTCAGTTTTTCCACATGAGTTATACATTTTAAAATGTAATTTTAGCAAATGGGCAGCATAGAGTAATAAGCCCAAAGTTCATCTCAGTTCCTCCATAACATTAAACAGGGTTTCAATGGAATACTCTGCTTAGATTTAGGTTAGTAGCCTAATATTTTCAAATAACCAAAAGTTGAATTAACTATTAGTTGAACCATATGACGATGCCATTGCTATAGGTCAAAAACAGCCAAATCTTGGCAATTTCATGTGGTTTAATCTAATAAGGGTTTTTTACAGTTCAAACTCTAGAAAAAAGCAAATACACACAAAAAATTGTTTACATGATGTGAAAATACATGTAAAAAATGTTTCCAAAGGAAACAACTAAATGCAAGGTATAAAGAGAAATAAAAATAGTAGGCTTTAAGAGAAGGCGAAAAAATCAGGTAGTTCAACGGGTTACTGAAATCCTGGTAGTGATCGATAAATCGATTTCTGCTTCACCTTTTATGAAGAGGCTGTACTTAGCAAATCACTGTGTAAGCTGCCTCAATAACAGGACTCCTGCTATCAAGTTTACTTGCAATGATTCCAACAAAGAAATTAATTTCTTCATGACAAGAAAAGGTTATCTGAAACGGGGAAAACACAGGAGACTTAGCTTTCTGCTAATAAAACAGACAAGTAACAGTCTAGGCACTGAATTCAGAGCTATTTTATGCTTGATAAGATCTGGATTCCTTGTAGCTCAACTACTACCATTACTTTAGAGACACACTCACACATATACATACATGTATATGTAGATATATACTTGTCTGTTACCTGTTTTTGCAAGGTTCCTAGTTTTAGCACTGAAAGTTCCATGATCTAGAAACCCAAGCCTAGGCAAGCTGGGATGATTAGCTACCCTAATGTACAGCTCCCAATCCATGCACATGCGTGTGCTTGTGTGCATACACCTCCACACACTCACCATCCACATCCCAAACCCCAAAGAATGTTTTCCTATAACTTATAATGAATTTATTAATTCTTCAAAAAGTAGGGGTGTTATAAAATTATCCAAAAGTTATTACGTGTTTTATGACTATATCAATAAAATATGTAACTAGCAGTGATCAAATCTGAGAACTTAGAAACTGCCATTCATCACAAGTCATCAGACCCACTCTTTCCTAAAAACTTACATGTTTCATTCATATTCATATGTTGACAAGCATTATCATTGGTTAAGCTCTTACAATTATGCTCCATTTTGTAAATATGAGGAAAATCTCTGGCATTCTATAGGTTCAAATCTCAGCTTCACCACTTATCAACACTGTAGCTTTAAGAGAAATTGCTTCACCTGTCAATTCTCCATTTCCTACTATGTAAAATGGGAATACTAATCGTACGTACATCATAGGGTTTTCATGAGTATTAAATAATGCAATGTATATAAAATGCTTAGCATAAAATTAATTCCCAATAAAACTTACTTATAACTATAATTGCTATTAGTATATTGTACAGGTGAGAACTTGCAAGTGCCTTGAAGGTGGCAGTCACCCATTCCTGTCTTCTTTGATGGAAACATTTTCTATTAAAAACAATTTATTTCCTTTTATAACATTAAGATTTCCAGAATTATTCTTTCTGAGTGAAAAACTAAGAGAATCTTGAATAGTTTAAAAGAGTGTCCTTATAATAAAATTAATTACTTCTTTACATGGAATTTCTTTCCATTATTGAATTTCAACATTGGATATAATAGTGCAAGTAGAGAATAAAAATCAGAGCTCCTTGCACCCTAACTTTAATAAAATATAATATTTAATGGGCTAAAATAAAGGTGGTAAAGTTCTATCTGTACTAAAGAGAACAAGTATAAACATTAAATCAAAACAGAGTCAAGTTAGATTTTAGAGTTTGGGAAAACCTTTAAAATCATCCACTCCAATGTCCTCATGTTTAAGACCCCCAAAAGGTGATTTGTCTGACGTTATATGACCATAATCAGAAATAATACAAGAATTCAAGTCTCCTGATACCTGCTCCAACTATCTCTTCGAGATGCTTCTCTCCAAATCATAAGTGAAAACCATGAGACAAGTTCGTTTTCCAAAATTTCTAATAAAAACCATCTTCAAACACACAAAGATAATTAAGGTGAGGTGTGATGAGAAGGATGAAGGAAAAATAACTACTATTATGTAGTAGAAAATATACTTTGAAGTCTAACAGAGCCAGCTCTGTCACTCCTTCCCTCTGTGTCAATGGGCAAAGGACTTACTCTGTCTGAGCTTCAGGCTCCTCATTCGTAAAATGGGGATAATACCACCTAGAACAAATAAATAACATATAAAAAGGGTTTGAACAGCACAATAATTGAGAGTCACACTATCAACCTTTGAATCTTAACTCCACAACTTACTTGTTGTTTGACCAAGTTATATAACTTCTCTGAGCCATGGAAAGTACTTTAGCACAGAACATGGCACATAATAATTGCAACAAGTTTTAGTTTTATCGATACTATATATAAATCACCTGGAACTTAGTGGGTAGTGAATAATAAAAACAACCACCACCACCACCAACAACAACAACAAAACACCTGCTTTTACAAGTAAAACAGACAACAAAGGCAACATGCTTTATAAAAATCAATGCCATCTATCTTAAAATATGCTCACGTATGTAAAGTTCATTAGATTGGGGTTAAATGTCAAATTTAAAAAGTACAAAACTTAAAATATATCAAGTAAATAATCATTCTATAGTGAGTTATTTAAGAAAATTGTGGTTTTCAGGGTACTGGATTTTAAAACGCTCAGTTCACAAGTCAGAAAATATGGTATAAAGTCAAAAATTAGGTAATAGCAGAAGTATTACATATAGTGAAATAAAGCTAAAATTATAGAATTAGTACATTAGAAAATCTGTAGAAGACCAACTGTGCATAGAAGAAACCATGTGTCTATTATGACATGGTTTTCATAAGATTCTAATCAAAAATATAATAAAAAGAAAAGAAACAGTAGAAAAATACATCCAACATATCACCATTTAAGAGAACCAATTCCCAGGTGATTAGAAAAGATCTATCTCTGAAGTGGGTGGAAAGGCATGATTCCTAAATCCAAAGGGAAATTAAAACCACAAAGTTTAAACAAAATATCATGAAAAAAAATCAATACCTCACAAAATAAAAAGTAATAATTTAATTTTCAGCTTTCTCTTTACAAAAATTCTATTTTTAGATCAGATAGAGTGGTTTAAGATGCTACCATGTCTTTAAGCTCCATTTGGTAGGAAAATACCTAAACTCTGCTACTTTTAAAGGTAAGTAGGAGGTTTTGTATTTAAGTTGTGATGCGTAATACTTCAGGGTAACCTCATGCCAAAATGGCACATTTCTGAGGGAAGCAAAGGTATTCAATAAAAAGCTTTTAAAGGCATATTTTTAAACTTGCAGCAGGAAAGCTTTTCTGTGTCAAGACAGTAATTCTTTTAACAGCATTGATCAAAATGTCATTCTTTTATGAGTGTACAATACCTTTTAATGGCATACAACAAGCCATTAGGGTTATACACCTCTGTATAGCAGACAGCTTACTGGAAAAAAGGGAACACTGGCCAAGATACAGTCAGTAGGTTTTATGCTTCTAACAAGGAACCTTTTTCCCCCTAGTGGCTTCATTCTAAAGTCCACACTGAAATTATCCAAAGATTAAGTGTAAGCTCTCTTCACTTCGGTAATTTAGCAGCATTTTCACAGAGGCTAAACTGCAAGGTCTAAACTGTATCTTTGTAGATACCATGGGATGGCCCTGAAAACAGCCTCTCACTCAGGGCCAGTTAGAAATTATTCATGAAGATTAGAAAAGAATGATGGTTTCATTTGCTTTGCTACTTTCTGGGGAAGAAGAAAGTGAATTTTAAAAATGTTATGAGATAATCGCTTTTCATATTCATTTATAAAGCCAAATACTAAAGGAACACTAAAGTTATGTAATACTCTACCATAAAATATCTCTCTTCATCAACTAACATAAAATCTTCCGTAAAAGGAAACTATTTAAATCATCTTAAAACAAGTCCTTGTCTTTGGGGTATTCATGCTTTAAGAAAGACAAAATAAATTCTGAAACTACTTATAAAACTTAATCACATAATTATACAAACTCTCAAAAAACTTCCATTAATTTACCATATTTCTAACCATTCAGGAAATGGAGAGCTAAGGGGTGGGACATAAATAGAAAGGGAGACTATTCCTGCTTTTCATGTTAAACCTTTATTTATTTTTCACTATTAAAGGTAATATGACTTGAGTACAAGTAAATTCCTAGAATAACAGAAATATCCCAGATTTATTCATTGTAGCCTAAATCACCTCCTTCTGTAAACTATTCAAGGGCTTCACAGAGCCTAAAAATGTTACCCATAATAATTACATTCCTGCGCCAAAAAATAAAACTCAACTTTACAGACAACACTAGATGAATTTCATAAACCTTTTCCTAAAAGTAAAGTTTAAAAAGTAGAAGAATCTGTCTCCTTTTAAAGGTGTGAGTGGGTAGGTGAGTGTGTGGGTATGTGGATGCTTAGTGGAAAGAAAATGGTAAGAGAATAAGAAAGTTCCTAGGAATGGCTTTCCAAATTTTATCATCAAACAGAAAGTTGTTTCAGGCAATGTAGAGAACAAGTAAATTCCTAGAATAACAGAAATATTTGCACCAACTCCATCACTGAAAACAACTAAAAATGCAAAGTAATATACAAAAACATCTTTAAATCATCCCAGTTGATAAAAATAGTAAGAAATTACAAATACAAAATCTAATGAAAGTGGACACTCAGTGAAGGTCGGTGGAGTGCTGAATCTGCTTTTCCCCATTTTGACCAGAGTTAAAATGTACAGATCTGGTTTGGAATGGATAGAAAACAAACACAAGTACCACCTAAGAGTCTAACAAGAGGCTGTCCTCCCAAGAAGCTGGGAACTCAAAGAGTTACCCCCTCAAAGTAAAGGTTATCCAGGAGTCTGTGCTTAAGGGACTGTAAGGAAAGCTGTCTTAGAAATGAGCAAAACAGGGGACAACATAAAGCAACAAGTTGTAACCACAACCTAGCACTCAAGTAAATGTACATGTCAAGTTCACATCACACGAATGGGTCCAAAAAAAGAAATAAACAAAGAGGTATGCAAGCCAGAATGCAAAAAACACAAATGTTATCTGGTGGCACAAACTATTAAATATACAAGTAAACAGGGCACTGTGAAAGAGAACCAGTTAAAAACAAACCTACAAGGATTTCATTTCTTGGAATTATCCAACATAGATTATATAATAACCATGTTTAATATGTTTAAAATAATTTTTAAAGTGTAAAAATATCTTCACAGGAAAGAAAATTAAAAACACATGACATAAAATGTTCACAAGACATTTATACACATTAAATACACAGCACTTGAAATTTTAAAACTCAGTGAAGAGGCTTTTGCAGATTATCTCAGAAAAGACTAACACTCCCAATAAAAAATAACTAGAGAACGTAGGTAAAATATGGAAAACAACAATGTGAAGGCATTAGAGAGCTACCAAAGGCAGCCAAGAAGTACAAAAGAGAAATTTAGCGAGGTAAGCTCAACTTTCAGCATGGGCTTTATTAAGTCATTTGCCAGTCCTCAGACAGGAGGCCAAGAAGCTAAGCAGAGCTGTTAGCAGTAATAACATATAGGGGGAAAATTTTTTGAAGTCTGGGCACTGCTAGCAGTAAACCAGAAACGTATCAGAAGAATGAAACCCAGCTATATATCAACTCAATCCCAGATTAGATTAAATTTAATTGTCTCTACTCTACCTACCTGCCAGAAGCAAAATTAAACCCTCTCTGGGAAAAGTAAATATCATCCAGATCCTCAGAATATCACATCCAATGTGTGACATTCCTCTGACAATTACTAAGCATACTGGAAGACAAAACCACAATAAGATTTAAAGAAAAGAACAGAAAAGGAAAAGAACAGACCTACAGAAAATACAGATTGGAGTTATTAGACCTGGACTTGAAAGTATCTTAGGTTAATATGTTCAAGAAAATAGAAGATACTCCAGTCTCCCATAAAGTAAGGGCAACCACCTAAATCCAAATACTGCCACATAATCTCAACAAAACTTTAAAAATAAAAACAGAGTGAAAAAGCATAATCTACATCTACAGCATAGCTAAGAGACAAAGACTACCATAAACTTCAAACATGTGTAGTTGAGAAATGAACACTAAAAGCCAGCAACTATTTCTAAAGCCCATGCTGGAGAAAGAGAGATACAGACTACGTAGATAAGAGGAGAGAGAAACAGGGGCTTAGGGTTGACCCAGTACAGATAAAATAAGCAGCAGGAAGTAGGGAAATCCTAAAAATAGGTCTAAGACTTGTTAGATCAGAGCACTGATTACTATGGAATCTAAAGGAAGAGGCTTGCAATTTCAAGAAATAGATGTGACAGTCTTGGGGAAGCACCACTTCTAGGGGAGAGGACAGTGAGTGACTTAAAAGTGATATTCCTTGGATGTTTGGTGGTAAAGAGAAAGAAGAAAACAAGAGAGTAAAAAAAATAATGATCCTTCAGAAATGAAAGGAAGCACAAAATTAAAGAAAGGAAAACTGTTTCACCCTCCCAAACAAATGCACCATAGATTCGAGATACTGCACTTCATTATAGCAATAGAATAGGGTGCTTTTGAACTAAGAAACCTTGTAAACTCCCTCACCACTTTCTATATAAACTATTGTTGCTGGTCATGAAAAATAAAACTTTCAAAACTGATTACAGGGCTTCCCTGGTGGTGCAGTGGTTGAGAATCTGCCTGCCAATGCAGGGGACACGGGTTCAAGTCCTGGTCTGGGAAGATCCCACATGCCGCGAAGCAACTAGGCCCGTGAGCCACAATTACTGAGCCTGTGCGTCTGGAGCCTGTGCTCCGCAACAAGAGAGACCACGATAGTGAGAGGCCCGCGCACCGCGATGAAGAGTGGCCCCCACTTGCCACAACTAGAGAAAGCCCTCGCACAGAAACGAAGACTCAACACAGCCATAAATAAATAAATAAACCCAAAGTTTAAAAAAAAAAAAGCTAATGTTTAAAAAAAAAAAAAACTGATTACAAAACAGCAGGCAACAACTGTAAAAAATTATTATAAAAGAATACAGAAAATGAGAACAAAAACTCTTCAGCTGATAAACACCCCTCTCCCAAAAGAAAAAAGAAAGAAAAAAAGAAACCATAAACTACAATAATATCTCAAATTGAACAATATATTATTAAAGTATTTACAGATTTTTTTCAAAAACCTCAAAACAAACTTCAATAATTCAAAACAGAAATAGACCAGAAATGGGCAAAAATCTTCATATCAGGAAGATGCAAAATGAGAGGTAACTGGTCTCATGAAAGAAATTGAGCACAAGAAAAAAATTATTTTAGAAATGAAGAATTATAAAATATTCAAGAGAGAATAGGATTGAATGAAAATATAATAAGGGGCACTGAACAAAAGCATGAAAATAGCCAGGGAACAAAACAAAATGAAGCAAGAGTGTAACAAGGATCAGGGGAAAGTGTTAACATACAAGAGAGAGAAAGAGGATCCAACATACATAAAATTAAAGAGCTAATATTTAAAACTATAATACAAAAGAAAAAAACAATAACTGAAATAAGAGAAGACGTGAATATTAAAAAGGCCTAAGAAGGATCTGGGAAAACTGATACAAAAAATTCTGAGACATATTGTAATACATAATAGATTTTAAAGATAAGAAAAAAAGTCTTCTGGGATCACTTACAAAGGAAGCAAAATCAAATCGGCATCAGACTACTGAGCAGCAGCCCACAAAGGAAGATAGTAGGAAGGTAGGAATCAAATTATGTTATTTAATCTGACAAACCAAACAATGAAATCCTAAGTAAATGAAAAAGGGACAAAAATAACGGCATTATAAATAGTAGTATAAAGATAACCACTAGAACAAAAATACAAACCTTCCAAAATACCAAGGAAAATACAAAAAGGGAGGAACATACTACAAAATGAAAGAGGGGAAATATAATACAAATGATAAATACATATATAATAATATAATATTTTGTTAGAATAGTGACCACACGATCATAACAATAAATGTACATTGATTAATCTTTCCAATTAAAAAAAACCCCACAATTTTGAATCAACTTACAACGGAAAACAACTCTACAATGTATTAGAGAAACTCATCTAAAATAAAGTAATTCAAAAGTAAAAATACAAGAAATAAATTTATTCAAGGCAAATGGAAACAATGAGAAAGTAGGTATTGCAATTCTGATATCAGACATGGTAGAGGTGAGACCAAAAAGCGTCACATACTAAAAAAGAACATTTTATGATCTAAAGACCAATTCAAAATAAATATATAATAGTTAGGAATATCTATGTACCAAATAACACAGTGAGTACCATGATAAAATAGAATCAAAGAGAAGTAAAGATGCAAAAAAGAAAAAAACAAATACAAAACATCAACATACCAAACTCAATACCAGTGTACAAAAAATATAAAAGGACATGGAAATATATGCTAAACAAGATATCTCAATATCTTTATCTTTAAACTCCCATTACAAGTAATTTCCTTAATAAGTACATATGAAACATTCACAAAAATTGACCAAATGTATTGTCTCAAAGAAAGCTTCAATATGTTCCATAAAGTAGAAACAATATAAAAATATTCTGATCACACAATACAAGTAGAAATTAAAAAAACAAGTAAATAAAAAGATCCTCAGGACTTCCCTGGTGATGCAGTGGTTAAGAATCCGCCTGCCAATGCAGGCGACACAGGTTTGATTCCTGGTCCAGGAAGATCCCACATGCTGTAGAGCAACTAAGCCCATGTGCCACAACTACTGAGCCCACGTGCTGCAACTACTGAAGTCTGCACACCTAGAGCCCATGCTCCACAAAAAGAGAAGCCACCACATTCACAGAAATATAGACAAAATGAAAAGGCAGAGGGCTATGTACCAGATGAAGGAACAAGATAAAACCCCAGAAAAGCAATTAAATGAAGTGGAGATAGGCAACATTCCCAAAAAAAGATTTCAGAATAATGATAGTGAAGATGATCTAGGACCTTGGAAAAAGAATAGAGGCAAAGATTGAGAGATGCAAGAAATGTTGAATAAAGACCAAGAAGAATTAAAGAACAAACACCTAGAAGAATTAAACAACACACACAAACAGATGAACAATACAATAACTGAAATGAAAAATACACTAGAAGGAAACAATAGCAGAATAACTGAGGCAGAAGAACGGATAAGTGACCTTGAAGACAGAATGGTGGAATTCACTGCTGTGGAACAGAATAAAGAAAAAAGAATGAAAAGAAATGAAGACAGCCTAAGAGACCTCTGGGACAACATTAAATGCACCAACATTCACATTATACGGGTCACAAAAGGAGAAGAGAGAAAGAAAGGACCCGAGGAAATATTTGAAAAGATTATAGTTGAAAACTTCCCTAACATGGGAAAGGACAGACACCCAAGTCCAGGAAGTGCAGAGAGTCCCAGGCAGGATAAACCCAAGGAGAAACACGCCAAGACACATAGTACTCAAACTGAAAAAAGTTAAAGACAAAGAAAAATTATTAAAATCAACAAGCAAAAAGTGACAAATAACATACAAGGGAACTCCCATAAGGTTAATAGCTGATTTTTCAGCTGAAACTCTACAAGCCAGAAGGGAGTGGCATGATATATTTAAAGTAATGAAAGGGAAGAACATGCAACCAAGATTACTCTACCTGGCAAGGATCTCATTCAGATTCGATAGAGAAATCAAAAGCTTTACAGACAAGCAAAAGCTAAGAGAATTCAGCACCACAAAACCAGCTCTACAACAAATGCTAAGGGAACGTCTCTAAGTGGGAAACACAAGAGAAGCAAAGGACCTACAAAAACAAACCCAAAACTATTAAGAAAATTGTAATAGGAACATACATATCAATAATTACCTTAAATGTGAATGGATTAAATGCTCTAACCAAAAGACACAGGCTTGCTGGATGGATACAAAAACAGGACACATATATATGCTGTCTACAAGAGACTCACTTCAGACCTAGGGAAACATACAGACTGAAAGTAAGGGGACAGGAAAAGATACTCCATGCAAATGTAAATCAAAACAAAGCTGGAGTAGCAATATTCATATCAGTCAAAATACACTGTAAAATAAAGAATGTGAAAAAGACATAAGGAAGGACACTACATAATGATCAAGGGATCAGTCCAAGAAGAAGATATAACAATTATAAATATATGTGCACCCAAAATAGCAGCACCTCAATACATAAGGCAAATGCTAACGGCTATAAAAGAGGAAATCAACGGTAACATAATAATGTGGGGGACCTCACACCTCACTTACACCAATGGACAGATCATCCAGAGAGAAAATTAATCAGGAAATACAAGCTTTATATGACACAATAGACCAGATAGATTTAATTGATATTTCTAGGACATTCCATCTGAAAACAGCAGATTACACTTTCTTCTCAAGTGCACACAAAACATTCTCCAGGATAGATCACATCTTGGGTCACAAATCAAGCGTCGGTAAATTTAAGCAAACTGAAATCATATCAAACATCTTTTCTGACCACAATGCTATGAGATTAGAAATAACTTACAGGGGAAAAAACGTAGAAAACACAAATGCATGGAGGCTAAACAATACGTTAGTAAATAGCCAAGAGATCACTGAAGAAATCAAGGAGGAAATCAAAAAATACCTAGAGAAAAATGACAACGAAAAAATGACGATCCAAAACCTATGGGATGTAGCAAAAGCAGTTCTAAGATGGAAGTTTATAGCAATAAGTCCTACTTCAAGAAAGAAGAAAAATCTCAAGTAAACAATCTAACCTTACACATAAAGGAACTAGAGAAAGAAGAACAAAGAAAACCCAAAGTTAGTAGAAAGAAGAAGCAGAGCAGAAATAAATGAAATAGAAACAAAGAAAACAATAGCAAAGATCAGTAAAAGTAAAAGCTGGATCTTTGAGAAGATAAACTAAATTGATAAACCTTGAGCCAGACTCATCAAGAAAAAGAGGGAGAGGACTCAATAAAATTAGAAATGAAAAATAAGTTAAAATGGATACTGCAGAAATACAAAGCATCATAAAAGACTACTACAAGCACCTCTATGCCAATAAAATGGACAACCTGGAAGAAATGGACAAATTCTTAGAAAGGTATAACCTTCCAAGACTGAACCAGGAAGAAATAGAAAATATGAACAGACCAATCACAAGTAATGAAATTGAAACTGCGATTAAAAATCTTCCAACAGGGGTTTCCCTGGTGGGTCAGTGGTTGAGAATCTGCCTGCCAATGCAGGGGGCATGGGTATGAACCCTGGTCTGGGAAGATCCCACATGCCGCGGAGCAACTGGGCCCGTGAGCCACAACTACTGAGCCTGCGCATCTGAAGCCTGTGCTCCATGACAAGAGAGGCCATAACAGTGAGAGGCCTGCGCACCACGATGAAGAGTGGCCCCCGCTCGCCGCAACTAGAGAAAGCCCTTGCACAGAAACGAAGACCCAACACAGCCAAAAAAAAAAAAAAAAAAAAAAAAAATCTTCCAACAAACAAAAGCCCAGGACCAGATGGCTTCACAGGCGAATTCTATCAAACATTTAGAGAAGAGCTAACACCTATCATTCTCAAACTTTTCCAAAATTGCAGAGGAAGGAACACTTCCAAACTCATTCTACGAGGCCACCATCACCCTGATACCAAAACCAGACAAAGATACTACAAAAAAAGAAAATACAGACCAATATCACTGATGCATATAGATGCACAAATCCTCAACAAAATACTAGCAAACAGAATCCAACAACACATTAAAAGGATCATACACCATGATCAAGTGGGATATATCCCAGTGATACAAGGATTCTTCAATACATGCAAATCAATAAATGTGATACACCATATTAACAAATTAAGGAATAAAAACCATATGATCATCTCCATAGATGCAGAAAAAGCTTTTGACAAAATTCAACACCACTTTATGAGAAAAACTCTCCAGAAAGAGGGCACAGATGGAACCTACCTCAACATAATAAAGGTCATATACAACAAACCCACAGCAAACATCATTCGCAATGGTGAAAAACTAAAAGCATTTCCTTTAAGGTCAGAAACAAGACAAGGATGTCCACTCTTGCCACTATTATTCACATAGCTTTGGAAGTCCTAGCAACAGGAATCACAGAAGAAAAAGAAATAAAACGAATACAAATTGGAAAAGAAGTAAAGCGGTCACTGTTTGCAGATGACATGATACTATACATAGATATCCTAAAGATGCCACCCGAAAACTACTAGAGCTAATCAATGAATTTGCTAAAGTTGCAGGATACAAAATTAATGCATAGAAATCTCCACATTCCTATACACTAACAACAAAAGATCAGAAAGAGAAATTAAGGAAACAATCCCATTCACCATTGCAACAAAAAGAGAAAAATACCTAGGAATAAAATTACCTAAAGAGACAAAAGACCTGCACTCAGAAAACTATAAGACACTGGTGAAAGAAATCAAAGATGACACAAACAGATGGAGATATATACCATGTTCATGGATTTGAAGAATCAATATTGTGAAAATGACAGTACTACCTGAAGCAATCTACAAATTCAGTGCAATCCTTATCAAATTACCAATGGCATTTTTTATAGAACTAGAACATAAAATCTTAATATTTGTATGGAGACACAAAAGACCCCAAATAGCCAAAGGATTCTTGAGGGAAAAAAATGGAGCTGGAGGAATCAGACTCCCTGACTTCATATCATACTACAAAGCTACAGTAATCAAGACAATATGGTACTGGCATAAAAAACAGAAATATAGATCAATGGAACAGTATAGAAAGCCCAGAGATAAACCCACACACCTATGGTCAACTAATCTATGACAATGGAGGCAAGGATATACAATGGAGAAAAGACAGTCTCTTAAATAAGTGGTGCTGGGAAAACTGGACAGCTACATGTAAACGAATAAAATTAGAACATTCCCTAACACCATACACAAAAATAAACTCAAAATGGATTAGAGACCTAAATGTAAGACCAGATACTATAAAACTCTTAGAGGAAAACATAGGAAGAACGCTCCTTGACATAAATCACAGCAAGATCTTTTTTGATCCACCTCCTAGAGTAATGGAAATAAAAACAAAAATAAACAAATGGGACCTAATGAAACTTCAAAGCTTTTGCACAGCAAAGGAAACTATAAATAAGATGAAAAGACAACCCTCAGAATGGTAGAAAATATTTGCAAACAAATCAATAAAGGATTAATCTCCAAAATATATAAACAGCTCATGCAGCTCAATATTAAAAAAAAAAAAAAAAATCCAAAAATGGTCAGAAGACCTAAATAGACATTTCTCCAAAGAAGACATACAGATGGCCAAGAGGCACATGAAAAGACAGTCAACATCACTAATTATTAGAGAAATGCAAATGAAAAGTAAAATGAAGTATCACCTCACACTGGTTAGAACGGGCATCATCAGAAAATCTACAAACAACAAATGCTGGAGAGGGTGTGGAGAAAAGGGAACCCTCTTGCACTGTTGGTGGGAATGTAAATTGATACAGCCACTATGGAGAACAGTATGGAGGTTCCTTAAGAAACTAAAAATAGAATTACCATATGATGCAGCAATCCCACTACTGGGCATATACCCAGAGAAAACCATAATTCAAAAAAGATACATGCATCACAATGTTCATTGCAGCACTATTTACAATAGCCAGGTCATGGAAGCAAGCTAAATGCCCATCAACAGATGAACGGATAAAGATGTGGTATTTATATACAATGGAATATTACTCAGCCATAAAAACGAACGAAATTGGGTCATTTGTAGAGACATGGATGGACCTAGAGACTGTCATACAGAGTGAAGTAAGTCAGAAAGAGAAAAACAAATATTCTATATTAATGCATATATGTGGAATCTACAAAAATGGTACAGATAAACGGTTTGCAAGGCAGAAATAGAGACAAAGATGTAGAGAACAAACGTACAGACACCAAGGGGGGAAAGTGGTGGGGGGTGTGGTGGTGGTGGTGTGATGAATTGGGAGATTGGGATTGACATGTATACATTAATATGTATAAAATAGATAACAAATAAGAACCTGCTATATAAAAAAATGAATAAAATAAAATTCAAAAAAAAAAAAAAAGAGAGAAGCCACCACAGTGAGGAGCCTGCACACCTCAATGAAGAGTAGCTCCTACTCACCACAACTAGAGAAAGCCCACGTGCAGCAATGAAGACCCAACACAGACAAAAATAAATAAAATTAAAAAAAAAAAGATTGTTTCACCAGGTAGTTTTAAAGCTTTCTAGAAAAGTCTTTGGTGAAGGGTAAATATAAACTGACACACTAAACAAAACAGTCAAAATTAATGACAATACCAAGCGTTGGGAAAGATGTGAAGCAAATGAAACTCTTATATAAGTGGGACTATAAATTGGTACAACCACTTTAGAAAACTGTTTGGCATATACAATGGAATATTACTCAGCCATAAAAAGAAACGAAACTGAGTTATTTGTAGTGAGGTGGATAGACCTAGAGTGTGTCATACAGAGTGAAGGCAGAAAGAGAAAAACAAATACCATATGCTAACAAATATATATGGAATCTAAAAAAAAAAAAAAAGGTTCTGACGAACCTAGGGGCAGCATGGGAATAAAGACGCAGATGTAGAGAATGGACTTGAGGACACCGGGAGGGGGAAGGGTAAGCTAGGACCAAGTGAGAGAGTGGCACTGACATAAATACACTACTAAATGTAAAACAGATAGCTAGTGGGAAGCAGCTACATAGCACAGGGACATCAGATCGGTGCTTTGTGACCACCTAGAGGGGTGGGATAGGGAGGTTGGGAGGGAGACGCAAGAGGGAGGGGCTATGGGGATATTTGTATACATATAACTGATTCACTTTGTTATACAGTAGAAACTAACACAACATTGCAAAGCAATTATACTCCAATAAAGATGTTAAAATTAAAAAAAAAAAAAAACTGTAGAAACCTGTTTGGCAATTTCTACTAAAGCTAAGACATTCCTGCTATATGACCCAGCAATTCTCCAGACAGACAGTCACATACATATATACATACACATACATACAAAAAACATGAGTATATATGTCTATAAAATGACATGTACAGGAATATTCATAGCTTCTTGAATAATGATAGCCAAACACTGGAAACGACTGCATTGTGTATGAACAAAAGAGGAGATAAACAAACTGTAGTACAGTCATACAATGCAATATTACACAGCAATGAGAAAGAATAAAATACGGCTATAGGCATGGTATTTTAAGTAAAATAAACTAGACACAAAGTAGTACATACTTTTAAATGAAGTTCACAATCAAGCAAAACTAAGGGATGTTAGAGCATTTAGTGAAGAAAAAAAAGGCCTCCAAATTGGAAAATAAGTAACATTGTCTCTGTTCACAGATGATGTGATCTTTCTTTTTTTTAAGAAGATATAGTTTATTATTATTATTATTATTAATTTATTTATTCTATTTATTTTTGTCTGCATCAGGTCTTAGTTGTGGCACATGGGATCTTTTATGTTGAGCCATGTGGAATCTTTTGTTGTGGTGTGCAGGCTATTTGCTGTGATGCGTGGGCTTCTCTCTAGTTGTGGTGTGTGGGTTTTCTCTTCCCTAGTTGTGGTGCGCAGGCTCCAGGGCACATAGGCTCTGTAGTTGTGGCGTGTGGGTTCCAGAGAGCATGGGCTCTGCAGTTTGCAGTATAGAGGCTCTCTAGTTGAGGCACACAAGCTCCAAAGTTATGGCATGCAGCCTTAGTCGCCCCGCAGCATGTGAGATCTCATTCTGTGACCAGGGATTGAACCCATGTCCCCTGCATTGTAAGGTGGATTCTTTACCACTGGACCACCAGGGAAGTCCTGATGTGATCTTTCATGTAGTAGATGAAGAGTCCACAGAAATATTTTTAGAACCAATAAACGAATTTAGCAGAGTAGCAAGTTACAAATTCAACATTCAAAAATCCATTGCATTTCTATACACTAACAATGAACAATATGAAAAAGAAATTATGAAAACAATTCCATTTACAATAGCATCAAAATGCATAAAATACTTAGAAATTAACTTAACCAAGATGTTGAAAGACTTCTACAATGAAAACTAGAAAATATCGCTAAAAGAAAATACAAATAAATGGAAAAACATTCCATGTTCAGGGAATAAAAGACTTATTATTTTTGAGATGTCAATACTACCCAAAGTGATCTACAGGTTCAGTGCAATCTTTATGAAAATCCCAATGATATTTTTTGCAAAAATAGAAATACTCAACCTAAAATTCAAATTGAATCTTAAGGGACCTTGAATAGCCACAACGATCTTGAAAAGGGAGAACAAAGCTGTAGGATTCACACTTCCTGATTTCAAAACTTACTACAAAACTACAGTAATCAAAATAGTGTGGTACTGGCATAAAGACAGATATATTGATCAATGAAATAGAACAGAGAGCCAAGAAATAAACCCTTACATAAATGTGTGGTCAAATGATATTTGACAGGGGTACCAAGACCATTTAATGGGGAAAGGATAGTCCTTTCAACAGATGGTACCATGGTCACTGTATATGCACATGCAAAAGAATGAAATTGAACCCTTACCTGATACAAAATTAACTCAGAATGGATCAAAGGCCTAAAATATAAAACTCTTAAAAGAAAACATTGGGCAAAAGCTTCACGACATTAGATTTGGCAATGATTTCTTGGATATGACACCAAAGGCACAGGTAACAAAAAAAAAGTATACAAATTGAACTTCATGAAAATTAAAATATTTTGTGCATGAAAAGACACTATTCATCGAGTAAAAAGGCAATCCACAAAATGGGAGAAAATTTTGCAAATCATATATCTGATAAGAGATTAATATCTAGAACATACAGAGAACTTCTAAAATTCAACAACAAAAGAACAAACAACCTGATTCAAAAATGGGCAAAGGACTTGAAAAGACATTTCTCCAGAGAAGATGTACAAATGGCCAATAAGCACAAGAAAAGATGCTCAACATCACTACTATTCAGGAAATGCAAGTCAAAACTATAATTAGATACCACCTCATACCCATTAGGATGGCTACTATAAAAAAAAAAGAACTCAGAAAATAATAAGTGTTGCCAAGGGTGTGGATAAATCAGAATTCTTGTGCACTATTGGTAGAAATGTAAAACAGTACAGCCACTGTGGAAAACAGTACAGCTGTTCCCCTAAAATTTAAAAATATAATTCTCATATCATCAGCAATTCCACTTCTGGGTATACACCCAAAAGAACTGAAAGCAGAGTCTTGAAGAGTTATTTATACACCCATATTCTCATCAGCATTATTATCAATAGTTAAAAGATGGAAGCAACTGAAGTGTCCACAGACTAAAGAATGGATAAGCAAAATGTGGTATATATATATATACAGTGGAATATTATTCAGCCAAAAGGCAATTCTGCAATATGCTACAACATGGATGGACCCGGAGAACACTATGGTAAGTGAAATAAGCCAATCACATGAATACGAATACTATATGATTCTACTTATATGAGGTACTTAAGAGTAGTCAAAATCAGAGGCAGAAAGTAGAATGGTGGTTGCCAGAGGCTGGAAGAAGAGGGAAAGAGGGAGTTATTGGTTAATGGGTATAGAGTTTCAGTTTACAGGGTGAAAAGAATTATGGAGATGGATGGTGGTAATGGTTGCAGAAGATTATGAATGCATTTAATATCACTGAACTCTATAATTAAAATGGTTAAGATGGTAAATTTTATACTATGTATATATTACCACTATAAAATAAATTGGAAAAAAACCTGATTGATGATGATAACAGCTAGAACTGTGGCCATCTATGGGAAGACAGGGGGTGGTAGTAACTGAGAATGAACACAAGGAATCATGGGATGCTGGAAATGTTCTACAGCTTGATCTGAAGACATACACACACATATACATATAATATATATATAAAACAATGTAAAAATGTTACTGTACACTTAAGATTAGTGTACCTGACACACTTTATTGCACAGTGAACAATCAGAACAACAAGAGAAATGGTCATCTACAGACACTTCAGTAAAAAAAAAGAAAAATCCAAATAGTCAGAAAACATATGTAAATATGTTCAGCTTCATTAGGTATCAAGGAAATGCCAATTAAACCACTATTACAACCTCCACAAGATTAGCTAATACACTATTTGACTGTTTGACTTATCAGTCAATCAGATTGACTAATATACTATTTGTGGGAGTGCAAACTGGTGCAACCATTTTGAAAAACTGGGATGTATCTACTAAGCCAAAATACACAGTTCTCTCAGAAAGTTGTCTGGCTTCTTATGTATTTTGTTTTAGTCAGTTTCTTAGCAACAGCCACATCTACAGTTCTCTTCTAAACATTTTTAGGGTTGCTGTACCTCTTATTTTCTGACCCTCTGGCTTCCATCTCTCTTCCTAATTATGATAATTTTAGGTCTATCAAGGATCAGAGGCAGAGATTTTTTCATAAGATTTTCTGTTTAGTGGAAACAAATTGAATAGATACCATAGCAATAGTCGAACTTCACTCTGAGACAGCTTGATAACTTTATCAAGTTTGAGGTTTTATCATTGGCTGTGAAGGTCATATCCCTGATTTGATGCTTGCTAAAAGACAAGTTTTAATTGATCTTTGTCACTCGATACATTTATAAATTTTATTTTTTAGAAGTTAGTATTAAAAAACAATTACACCTCCCAACATTACTGTCCCTTTAAATTTCCTTTCATGCCTGTTTTTTAAAAAATTGACAGTTCTTATCTGAGCTTTCTTCCTTGCAATGCCTTCTAAACGGAGCCTGCAACAACCAACACACAAAATATTGAAATTCTGTTTTCCTGCCACTTGTCCTAGAGCTACAAATTTACTAAGTACATGATCTGCATCAAATATAGATGGTTTTAAAAAAAAAAGCTAGGTGCCCTATAATAATTTATCCTTCGGAAAAGTTGATTGGTCTACATTTTATTAAGTTCCACTTATTAAAATAGTTGCTAATAGTATAACAAGAATAACACCAGATGGAAGAAAACTATTCAAATACAGCTCCACCATCCATTTCCCCAATTCATATCCTATAAACTTAGGAGATGTAACTACAACTATGAAACATTTTAGACTTCACAATATATCCAAAGACAAAAGCAAACTGTCTTTCTAACTTTTAGATCTCAAATATAACTTAATCAGACACAGTAGGGCAAAAGAAATCTAGAATTTTAAATGACTAACTACTTTGTAGTTTTGTGTAAAATTCAAAGATGATAAAAAGTAGACAGATTTTAAAACCCTCTCCTCAATATTTTCAGTATAGGTAATTATAATATAAATGCCCATCATACTGAATGAAACGCCACAAAACCAACTATATTACACCTTTCATTTGCCCTACATATATAATTAAACCCAGTAAAATATAAAAATATAATGAAATCTTTCCACAACATTAGCAGGTCACCCTCAAACAATCTGACCTACACGTGACTTGTCTAGCCAGGTCAACCTATCATTCACAAATCAATCATCCCCTCTTCTCTCCACATAATACTCCATATATAGCAACAAATAGTGAGAAAAAAAAATCTAGTAATAAAGAATCAAAAGTCCCTGCTACACATTTAGAAAATTCAGATGAAAAGCTGACAGTAACCTTAAATATTACGCTATTTATAAAATATTCAGGGCAAACAAACAAACAAACATACCTATTCTTCCAAAGACACTCCAGATAGCAAAAAAGTTCAGGTGGAAGAGGATATTAGATTAGTTTTTATATAAATAGTAATTCCTCATTTCATTTTAAAGGACATAAACCATTATATGTTATATGCTGATGAGATTTAACCACTCATTATTTGCAGAGTAAAATTTGGCTCATCTAGATCCAGCACCCATAAAATTATAAACTGACATGATATACTTATATTACCTTCCCTGGTCATTTAATTGAGCTCTTGTTGTCCTGTTTGTTCTACAGGCAAGGAATTTCTTCCAGATCTCACAGCACTAACTAATAAATTTTATGTCACTGTTCACAAAAGGACAGTGGATATCATTGAAAATCTCAGAGTAAAGAGTTCTAAAAACCTTTCCTCCATAAAAGCAATGAGAACACTAGCAAAAACTGTCAGAATCAACTTTTTCAAAATGCTAGAAATTAACCAAAGACATGCAGCAATCTAGGGAATGATTATTCAAGAAAAAGAGCTAAATAAGAACAATGAACTTTGTGGCATTTTAATTTGCCCTTTGCCCATCTGCCCATCCCCAGCTCCACTGGAGTCTTGAAAAACAACAGCCACAGTCAAGTCTGGCAGTCCAAGAAGCTGGAATTCTTTCAAAGCCCCATTCCCAGAGAAAGGTCGTTATTGGACACGAAAGACTCCACATGTAAGGCTGTCATTATGTGAACTTACTCAGAGCTCACTAGTACAAAAAGTGCTTTCCCCTGAGAGAATCTGTCAAAACCAACCAGAGACAGTTGTTGAACATAACTCCCAAAAGTCAACCATAAAAAAAGAACCCCATTTATAAAGAGGCAAAAGATCTGAAAAGATATCTCACCAAAGAAGATATACAGATGGCAAAAAAGCATATGGAAAGATGCTAAACATCATAATGCATCAGGGAATTGCAAATTAAAACAATTAGAAACCACATCTATAAGAATGCCAAAAATCCAAAACATTGATAATACCAAATGCTGATATGGATGTGGACCAACAGGAACTCTCATTCGTTGCTGGTAGAAGTGTAAAATGGTACAGCAACGTTGGAAGACAGCTGGGCAGTTTTGTCTCTTTTTAAAAAACTAAAATACTCTTTCCATACAACCCAGCAACTGTGCTCTTCGGTATTTACCCAAAGGAACTGAAAACTCACATCTACATAAAAACCTGCACATGGATGCTTAGAGCAGCTTTATTCATAATTGCCGAAACTTGGAAGTAAGAAAGATGCCCTTCAGTAGGTGGATGCTGTTGTGCTATGAAAAGACATGTTGAAACCTTAAATGCATATTACTAACTGAAAGAAACCAATTTGAAAAGGCTACATACTGTATGATTCCAACAATATGGTATTTTGCAGGGGTAAAACTATGGAGACATTTTGATGATGGCTATTCTGAGCAGTGTGAGGTGATATCTCATTATAGTTTTGATTTGCATTTCTCTAATAATTAGCGATGTTGAGCACCTTTTCATGTGCCTTTTGGCCATCTGTGTGTCTTCTTTGGAGAAATGTCTATTTAGAACTTCTGCCTATTTTTTGATTGAGTTGTTTACTTTTTTGATATTGAGCTGTATGAGCTGTTTGTATTTTTGGAGATTAATCCCATGTCAGTTGCATCATTTGCAAATATTTTCTCCCATTCTGTACGATATGGCCATTATCAAAAAGTCTACAAATAACAAATGCTGGAGAGGGTGTGGAGAAAAAGGAACCATCCTACACTTTTAGGGGGAGTGTGAATTGGTGCAGCCACTATGGAGAACAATATGGAGGTTCCTTAAAAAACTAGAAATAGAGCTACCATATGATCCAGCAATCCTACTCCCGGGCCTTATATCCAGAGAAAACCACAATTTGAAAAGATACAAGTACCCCAATGTTCACTGCAGCATTATTTACAATAGCCAAGACAAGGAAGCAACCTAAATGTCCACTGATAGATGAATGGATAAAGAAGATGTGGTTTATTTATACAATGGAATATTACTCAGCCATGAAAAAGAATGAAATAATGCCATTTGCAGCAACATGGATGGACCTAGAGATTGTCATACTGAGTGAAGTAAGCCAGACAGAGAAAGACAAATATCAAATATATGATATTGCTTATATGTAGAATCTAAAAAAAATGATACAAAGGAATTTATTTACAAAACAGAACAGACTCACAGACTTCAAAAACAAACTTATGGTTCCCAAAGGGGAAAGGTTGTGGAGGGGAGGGATAAATTAGGAGGTTGGGATTAACATATACACACGACTATATATAAAATAGATAACCAATAAGGACCTACTGTATAGCACAGGGAACTATACTCAGTGTTTGTAACAACCTATAAAGGAAAGGATCTGAAAAAAAATAGATCTCTATGCATGTATAACTGAATCACTTTTCTGTACACCTGAAACTAACACAACATTGTAAATCAACTATACATCAATAAATAAATAAATTAATTAATTAAAAGAATTATGGAGACAGTGAAAAGGTCAGTAGTTGCCAGGGGTTGGGGGTAGAAGGGATAAATCAGCAGAGCACAGAGGATTTTTAGGGCAGTGAAAACATTCTGTACAACACTAAAATGGTGGATACATGTCATTATACTTGTGTCAAAACCCATGAAATACAAAACACCAAGAGTGAACACAAACTGTAAACTATGGACTTTGAGTGATAATGATATGTAATGTAGGTCCATCAATCATAACAAATGTTCTCTGGGTGCAGGATGTTGACAGTGAGGGAGGCTGTGCATAAGTGGAAACAGGGGATATATGGGAACTCTGCACATTCCACTCAGTTAATATTACTAAACAACTGAGAAAGAAATAGCATTAACTCCTCACAGACTTTTTTTAAAAATAAAGAGGAAGAAACACTTTCCATTTCATTTTATGAAATCAACAATACCAAAATCATACAAAACCACTACAGGGAAGAAAATTAGAGAACCATAATCCTCACAAACTTAGACATAAACATTCTTATCAAAACATTAGGAAATCTGACTTGGCAATATAAAAATAATTACAGTAATAATACTTCATAATGAAGTTGAGTTTATTCCCACAATGCAAAGTAGGTTTCACAGTTAAAAATCAATGTAATTCTCCATATTAGTAGTATAAAGAAGAAAACCATATGATCATCTTAACTGACACAGAAAAACCATTTGGCAAAATTCAACATCTGTTAGTGATAAAAACTCTAAGCAGGGCTTCCCTGGTGGCGCAGTGGTTGAGAGTCTGCCTGCCAGTGCAGGGCACACGGGTTCGAGCCCTGGTCTGGGAAGATCCCACGTGCCGCGGAGCAACTGGGCCCGTGAGCCACAATACTGAGCCTGCGCGTCTGAAGCCTGTGCTCCGCAACAAGAGAGGCCGCGACAGTGAGAGGCCCGCGCACTGCGATGAAGAGTGGCCCCCACTCACCGCAACTAGAGAAAGCCCTCGCACAGAAACGAAGACCCAACACAGCCAAAAATAAATAAATAAATAAATAAAAATTAAAAAAAAAAAAAAACAACTCTAAGCAAAATAGGGAATGAAAGGGAATTTCTTCAACCTGATAAAGGACAACTATGAAAAAGCTATAGCTTTCATCATACTTAATGAAGACAGACTAAACATTTTTTCCCCAAGGTCAAGAATAAGGTGAAGATGTACCCTCACTTCTGTTAAACATCACACTGGAGGTCCTAGACAATGCAATAACGATAAATAAATAAATAAAATAAAATTAAAGGCATACATATTTGAAAGAAAGAAGTAAAACATAGATAAGTTTTTGTAAATGTGAACTAGTAGTGAATTTTAGAGAGGTCACAGAATTTTAATACAAAAAATCAATTGCATTCCTAAATAATGGCAATTAGCAAAAAAATTAAAGGAAAACAAAATCTGCAATATTATCAAGAAACATGAACTACTCTCAGACAAATTTAACAAAATTTGCACAAGATCTATACAAGGAAAACTACAAAACACTGCTGAGAGAATTTAAAGACACTACAAATAAATGAAAGGAGATACCACATAGATTGGAAGAATCATATTTCTTATTAGGATAATTACCAACTTGTTGGTCTAACATAGATTCAGTGTAATCCCAAACAGGTTTTTAGAAAACTTCGTGTAGAAACTGACCAGTTGATTCTAAAATTTATGTGGGAAAGGGCCAGCAATCACAAAGGTGTCTTCTTAGAGAAACAAAAAGCTGGAAGAGTGACAGTACTAGATATTGTCTTACAGACTTAGAATTATTATACCTAATTTCAAAACAGTATATGGTAGCTGTATAATAGACAGACATATCAATCAGCAGAACAGAACAATGAGTCCAGAAATAGAATAATGCACATTAGGTTGATTGATTTTTCAGCAAAGTTGCCAAGGTATTTCAGAACTTCCTTTAGCATTCCTTATAGCGAAGACCTGTAGGCAGAAAATTCTCTAAGTTTTATTTATCTAAAACATGATTTATTTGTCCTTCATTCTCAGAAGATGTTTTTGCTGAAGACAATGAAAGTTGAATAAGGCTTTTTTTTTCTCTCTCAATACTTTAAAGACCTCATTCCTTTGGTTTCTGGACTCTATTGTTTATGATAAAAAATGAATGTTAATTCATATTGCTTTGTTCTATAAGTAACATGTCCCTTTACTCTAGATGCTTTCAAGACTTTCTCTTAACCTTGTTTTTCAAACAGTTTAACTATAATGTTAAACCTTTCTTCCTTTTCTTTGTATTTGCCCTGCTTTTCATTGTACGCCTTAATCTGTAAATTTATATCTTTCAACTAATTTAGTAAATTTTCATTCATTGTCTTTTCACATCATTTTGTTTCTCTCTACCTCTTCTTTTGGGACTCCAATTAGTTGCATATTAGATATATTATTCCACACGTCCCTGAGATTCTGTTCACTTTTGATTAGTCTTCTTTCTGTTGTCTTCACATTGGATAATTTCTATTAGTCTTTCTCCAAGTTCACTGTCTCTTGTTACTCCAATCTGCTGTTAAGCCCTTCTAGTGATGTTTCTTGGGCGGGGGGAGGGAGTGAGTACCGAATTTTCAACTCTAGAATTCCCCTCCACCACCATTTTTTATTTTAAAAATATATTTATTGATTGATTGATTATTTTTGGCTGTGTTGGGTCTTCGTTGCTGCACGTGGGCTTTCTCTAGTTTTGGTGAGAGAGGGCTACTCTTTGTTGCAGTGTGCGGGCTTCTCACTGCGGTGGTTTCTCTTGTTGTGGAGCACAGGCTCTAGGTGCACGGGCTTCAGTAGTTGTGGCACGTGGGCTCTAGAGTGCAGGCTCGGTAGTCGTGGTGCACGGGCTTAGTTGCTCCATGGCATGTGGGATCTTCCTGGACCAGGGCTCGAACCCATGTCCCCTGCATTGGCAGGTGGATTATTAACCACCACGCCACCAGGGAAGCCCCACCACCACTTTTTAAAAAATAGTTTTTACTTCTCTGGTGAGACTTCCTACTTCTTAATTTATTACAAGCAAATTTCCCTTTATACTACTGAGCATATTTGTGATGTTTCCTTTAAAATCCTTGTGTACTGATTCAACACTTCAATCGTGTTGAGGTCAGATTCCACTGACTGCCTTTTCTCTTGTATAAAAATCACATTTTCCTGTTGCTTTGTGTGTCTAGATATTTTTGACTATATTATGGACATTCTGAATGATGTGTTGTAGAGATTCCCAATTATATTGTGGTTCTCTGAAGAATACTGATATTTTTATTGCAACAGGCAGTTAACCTGTCTGAAGTCAACCACCAAATTGTTTTTACAGTGATGAGTAATAGTTGAAATCTCTGTTCAGATCTTTTAGGTTTAGCTGGACTGCTTGAAAACTGTCTCATGTAAGTCCAGTTCAGGGGTCAGGTGATGATACAGGTGAGTTTATAAACAGAATTTAGAGCTTCCCTTTGTGGATCTGTCACTCCCCTACTCACTTTCCAGCTGCTGAGGTTACCCCAAATCCTGCTGTCTGGTTGTTCAAGCTAAAAGCCTGTCAATATTCTATTCAAGTTTTACCTGGGCCTGCACATGGGGGGGAAAAAAAGGTTATAAAGACATGGGAAATTCACCCAGTGCCATTCTCCTTTTCTAAGCAGATGCTCCTCCAGTTTCTGCTGGCTTTTGGTTGTTCTCCATTGTATTCAAGTAGTTGAACTTACATCTTTTTGACAGATTATAATTGTTACTGCAGAAGGGTTGTGCAAAAAGGTGGTACTCCATTACCAGAAGCAATGATAATTTAATTGGGAATGGTAAAAATGGTGTTAGAAGAATTGGATATCCATAGGGAAAAAATTAATCCTAACACTTCCCTCACACAAAAATCAACACAAAATAGATCAGAGACCTAAATGTAAAAGCTAAAACTACAAATCACAGGAAGAATATCTTTGTGATCTTTAGGTAGACAAAGATTTCTTAGGATATAGAATGCATGAATCATAAAATTAAAAATGGATAAATTGGACACCATCAAAATTTAAAAACTTCTGCTCTTGAAAAGACATCATTAAAAAATGAAATGGCAAATCTCACACTAGGAGAAGATACTCTGAACATATGTAATTGACCAAGTACTTTTATACAGAATATATAAGAAATTTTAAAACTCAATAAAAAGCAGACAAACAAGTCAATTATTAAATTAGCAAATATTTAAATAGACACATCATGAAGGATATCTGGACACCCAAATAAACACAAGAAAATATGGTCAACGTCATTAGACATCAGTACAGTACAAATTAAAACCACAGTGAGATATAAATAAATACCCACCAGAATGGCTAAAATTTAAATGACTGACAGTTCCAATCAATGGAACTGCCAGTGGAGAATTGCAACTTTCATACATTCCTGAAGGTAACATAAAATCACAAAAATACTTTGGAAAACAGTTTGATCATTTCTTATAAAACTGAACATACAATTACTGTATGATCCAGCAATTCCACTTCCTAGGTATTTACCCAACAATTGCATACAAATGTTCATAGGAGCTTTATTCATAATAGCTTCAAACTGGAAACAACCCAAATGTCAATCAACATATGAATAGATAAACAAATTATAATATATAGATATAGATATATATAAATACTATAATACGGATACACATTAAAATATGACTTACTGTCAACAATATAATACTGAGAAAAAGAAACCAGATACAAAACAGTACATACTGTAAAATTTCATTTATATGACATTAAAATGAAAACAAATCTATAAAGCCAAAAAGCACATCAGTGGTTGCCTAAGGTTGGAGGGAAAGGGATGGAAAATGATTGAAAATGGGACAGGGAATTTATTGGGGTAAAGGGAGAGAACGGGGAAGAAGCTGTATCTGAGAAGATATTGATCAAGAATTTTACAAAACTGGTGAAAGTTATCAAGCTGTTATTCAACACTACAAAAGGATAAACAGTATATATTATGAAAAATATATAAATCTAGGCACACCATATTAAAATAACTAAAAATCAAAAAGGGAAAATCTCAGAGAGGTCAGTTTCTTTTAAAGGCATAAAAATGAGTTTGATAGCTAACTTCTAAGGAAAAACAGTAGAGACCAGAAGATAATGGAATTACATCCTCAAAGGGATGGGAAAACTGAACTATTGATCCATTACTGACAAAACTACCCTTCATCAATGAAGGTGAAACAAAGACTTTGTTTTTGAAAAACATAAAACATATGAAAAATTGTGAGACTGTGTCCTCAACAATCCACATTCAATAAATACTGAAGGGCATTCTTCAGGCAGAAGGAAAATGATCCCACCAATGGAAGCTAGGAGACACAGGAAGGAATGAAAAGTCACAAAAAAGGTAAACTACAATAATGTTAATATCTTAGGGAATTTAAAATATCTAAAAATTAAAATACAAAGTAATAGCAAAATATGAAAATATGAGAGCAAATGTAAGTTAATAATAGATTTGATAAATCAAGAATATAGAAGAGGAGGGAAATGAAATTAATTTTTAAAAAAATCAATCCAACAAAAGGAAAGAAAGGAAAAAAAACCAGAATGAAGTGATGAAACAAAGAGTAAATGGTAAGTATCAATACATTTATAATTACTAATACATTAGTAATTATATTAAATTAAAAAGGGTAAACTGCAGGGGTCTGATTTCTTTTTTTTTAACTTTTGAATTTTATTTATTTTTTTTATACAGCAGGTCCTTATTAGTCATCAATTTTATACACATCAGTGTATACATGTCAATCCCAATCGCCCAATTCATCATACACACCCCCCACCCACCCTGCCACTTTCCCCCCTTGGTGTCCGTACGTTTGTTCTCTACATCTGTGTCTCAATTTCTGCCCTGCAAAGCGGTTCATCTGTACCATTTTTCTAGTTTCCACATATATGCGTTAATATATGATATTTGTTTTTCTCTTTCTGACTTACTTCACTCTGTATGACAGTCTCTAGATCCATCCACGTCTCTACAAATGACCCAATTTTGTTCCTTTTTATGGCTGGGTAATATTCCATTGTATATAAGTACCATGTCTTCTTTACCCATTCGTCTGTCGATGGGCATTTAGGTTGCTTCCATGACCTGGCTATTGTAAATAGTGCTGCAATGAACACTGGGGTGCATGTGTCTTTTTGAATTATGGTTTTCTCTGGGTACATGCCCAGTAGCGGGATTGCTGGATCATATGGTAATTCTTTTTTTTAGTTTTTTTAAGGAACCTCCATACTGTTCTCCATAGTGGCTGTATCAACTTACATTCCACCAACAGTGCAAGAGGGTTCCCTTTTCTCCACACCTCCTCTAGCATTTGTTGTTTGTAGATTTTCTGATGATGCTTATTCTAACCGGTGTGAGGTGATACCTCATTGTAGTTTTGATTTGCATTTCTCTATTAGTGATGTTGAGCAGCTTTTCATGTGCTTCTTGGCTATCTGTATGTCTTCTTTGGAGAAATGTCTATTTAGGTCTTCTGACCATTTTTGGATTGGGTTTTTTTTTTTATATTGAGCTGCATGTGTTGTTTATATATTTTGGAGATTAATCCTTTGCCCGTTGATTCGTTTGCAAATATTTTCTCCCATTCTGAGGGTTGTCTTCGTCTTGTTTATGGTTTCCTTTGCTGTGCAAAAGCTTTGAAGTTTCATTAGGTCCCATTTGTTTATTTTTGTTTTTATTTCCATTACTCTAGGAGGTGGATCAAAAAGATCTTGCTGTGATTTATGTCAAAGAGTGTTCTTCCTATGTTTTCCTCTAAGAGTTTTACAGTAGGGGTCTGATTTCTAACCACTTGACTCTTAAGGACTCCAAGATCTCATCTCTTGAGGCTGTATGCCTCTAAAACTCAAGCCCCTCAAATACTGAGACCTATATCTCCTTACTCTCAGTATAGCAGTTTAATCAGCCTACAGGCTTATTGCTTTTTTTTCCCAGCACCTTAATTGTTTCTGGACCCTGAGGACTTTCGTTTTATATGATATATATATATATATATATATATATATACATACATACATATATATATATATATATATATTTGTGGGAGAGGGCATTTTAGGTTACCTTTTCCTCCTTTTTTTTTTTTTTTAATTTATTTATTTGTTTATTTATGGCTGTGTTGGGTTTTCGTTTCTGTGCGAGGGCTTTCTCTAGTTGTGGCAAGCGGGGGCCACTCTTCATCGCGGTGCGCGGGCCTCTCACTATCGCGGCCTCTCTTGCTGCGGAGCACAAGCTCCAGACGCGCAGGCTCAGTAATTGTGGCTCACGGGCCCAGTTGCTCCGCGGCATGTGGGATCTTCCCAGACCAGGGCTCGAACCCGTGTCCCCTGCACTGGCAGGCAGACTCTCAACCACTGCGCCACCAGGGAAGCCCCCTTTTCCTCCTTTATGCAAGAACAAGAAAATTTACCCACCCAGTGTTTTGGTTTTTCTTTTAATTTATGTCCCACCAAGCAAGTCTAGTAATCATTTTCATTTTAAGTATTTTATTGCTAATTGCTGTAGGGAACTAGGTAGTGCCTAGCAAAAGTAATGAAGATGCAGAATGTATTATTAGTTCCCTAGGACAGTGGTGACAAATTACCACACAAACTGGGAGGTTTAAGACAATAGAAATTTATTCTCTCACACTTCTGGAGACTAGAAGTCTGAAGTCAAGGTAGTGGCAGGGCCATGCTCCCTCTGAAGAGTCTAGAGAAGGATCCCTCTTCCCCTCTTCTTAGTTTCTAGTGGTTGCCCACGATCCTTTGTGTTCTTTGGTTTGCAGCTGCATAACTCCAATCTCTGCTTCCATCATCACACGGCCAGAATCTTCCCTCAGTGTGTATCTACTCTCTTGCTCTCTGTGTCTTGGTCTAAATCTCCTTCTTCTTTCTCTTATAAAGACACCAGACATTGGATTAGGACCCATCCTAATCCAGTATGACCTCATCTTAACTTGGATAAAATCTGCAAAAACCTTGTTTCCAAACAAGATCACTTTTACAAACACCAAGGGTTAAGACCTGAACACACATTTCAGGGGAACACAATTCATTCCACACCAGAAAATGTCTCTAAATTTAGGAAGTTGTACAAAGTTCTAATAATTCCTATCCATGTTCTTCAGGTCTGGGCCTCCTGTTTGCTTTATTATCTCTGTGGATAGTGATTTTTAAATGACCCTAGCGCCCTGAACTTCTATAAAGCCCTACAAAAATTTCTCTTCCCAGGTAACGGGCTTGACGGTATAGTTAGGATAAATTAGTGTCTTTTTTGAAGACAAGGATCAAATCTTTATAATTCCCTAAAACCAGAATGGGGCCTGATATCAATAAACTAGAAACCATTCAAGTACCCTTTTGTTTCAGCTGTGTAATCTGTTTCTCAGGGGACCTCCTGACTAGGTGATAACCTTTTAACTAAATTCCTATGCCATGTAAGAAAGATCTCCTTATGGCTTTTCCTCAAACCCCACATCCTTGTTTTCCTCTCTCTGAGATTATTTCATAGTTTCAAAAGTCTCCTAGAAGGCACTGATTTGACTTCTGAGAGTAGCACTGCTTTCCAAAATATACATTAGTGCAATTGCTTCCAGGTCATCATACTTTACATTTTTGATTAGGGTAGTATTCCCAGAAGAAACCACAACTTCTTTAAAAGAAGTTATATGATTATGACCTCATGAAAGCAATTCGTCCTCCCCCAACATCCTTTTCTCGGTTGGTTCTTATCTTTCCTCAGTTGTACATTTGATATTGTGCTCTTTTATAAGTAAAAAAATTTTAGTTTCTATATCCCTTCCACATTCTACCTCCATTTTGTTGTGTCCTTTGTATTTTCCTACAAAAATTATTTGAAATATTTTAAAAATAAAAATCAAGTAAAACTTCTACATATCTACCATACAGCTTAAGAAATAACACATTGCCAAATACAGTTTAAGCACTCTATAATTTCTCCCTTAATGACATTCTTCCTCTCTTCCCCACCTCCCTACAAGTTCATACCACAAGTTATCTCCACAACAAATTACTACCTGGAAGCTGATGTTTATGATCCCCATACTTGTTTTTTATACTTTTACTAAATTATGTAGTGTTATATATTTTTTTAAACTTTAATTTGGTATTATACATATTATAGATTCCTTGGCAATCTTTTTTTTTTTTTTGCTCAAACTATGATTGTGAGGTTCATCATATTGATACATATTTCTCTGGTTTGTTAGTTTAATACCTTCTTCACTTTTTCATTCTGAGAAAATACAACCATTTTTATAATCATTCTTCTAATGATGGACATTAAGTTAGTTTCCATGTTTTTGCAATTATAAACAATCCTGTTTGAACAATCCACTAATGGGTTACAACTAGTAGTTTTCTCCCTTTTTTTGAACAGCTTTATTGGACATAATTCACATACCACAAGATTTGCCCTTTAAACTGTACAACTCAGTAAGTTTTTAGAGTATTCACAACCTACGCAGCCATCACAAGTATCTAATTGCAGAGCATTTTCATCATTTCCCCCCAAAACCCCATACCCACTCCCCATTCTCCCCATCCCAGTGCCTAGCAAGCACTAATCTACATTCTGTCTCTACAGATTGCCTATTCTGGACATGTTACATAAAGAGACGCATACAATACATGGCCTTTGTGACTGGCTTCACTCACTAAGCATGTTTTTCAAGGTTCATCCATGTTGTAGCACGTACGTTAATTTGATTGTAGTGATGACTTAATAGGTGTATGCCAAAACTTATTAAACTATATGATTAAATATATGCAATTTGTTGTATGTTCAATATAACTCAGTAAAGACTGTTACGAGACAAAGAAGTACACTACGAAATGATCAAGGGATCAATCCAAGAAGAGGTTATAACAATTATAAATATTTATGAACCCAACATAGGAGCACCTCAATACATAAGGCAAATGCTAACAGCCATAAAAGGGGAAATCGACAGCAACACAATAATAGTAGGGGACTTTAACACCACACTTACACCAATGAACAGATCATCCAAACAGAAAATAAGGAAACACAAGCTTTAAATGACACAATAGACCAGATGGATTTAATTGATATTTATAGGACGTTCCACCCGAAAGTGGCAGAATACACTTTCTTCACAAGTGCACACGGAACATTCTCCAGGATAGATCACATCTTGGGTCATATATCAAGCCTCGGAAAATTTAAGAAAATTGAAATCGCATCAAGCATCTTTTCTGACCACGATGCTATGAGATTAGAAATCAATTACAGGGGAAAAAAACTGTAAAAAACACAAATACACGGAGGCTAAACAGTGCACTACTAAATAACCAAGAGATCTCTGAAGAAATCAAAGAAGAAATAAAAAAATACATAGAAACAGATGACAATAAAAACACAACAACCCAAAACCTATGGGACACAGCAAAAGCATTTCTAAGAGGGAAGTTTATAACAATTTAATCTCACCTCAAGACACAAGAAAAATCTCAAATAAACACTCTAACCTTACACCTAAAGCAACTAGAGCAAGAAGAACAAAGAAAACCCAAAGTCAGTAGAAGGAAAGAAATCATAAATATCAGAGCAGAAAAAAATGAAATAGAAACAAAGAAAACAATAGCAAAGATCAATAAAACTAAAAGCTGGTTCTTTGAGAAAATAAACAAAATTGATCAGCCTTTAGCCAGACTCATCAAGAAAAAAAGGGAGAGGACGCAAATCAATAAAATTAGAAATGAAAAAGGAGAAATCACAACTGACACCACAGAAATACAAAGGATTATAAGAGACTACTACAGGACTTCCCTGGTGGCACAGTGGTTAAGAATCTGCCTGCCAATGCAGGGGACACGGGTTCGAGCCCTGGTCCGGGAAGATCCCACATGCCGCGGAGCAACTAAGCCCGTGCGCCACAACTACTGAGCCTGTGCTCTAGAGCCTGTGAGCCACAACTACTGAAGCCCGTGTGCCACAACTACTGAAGCCCGTGCGCCTAAAGCCAGTGCTCGGCAACAAGAGAAGCCACCACAATGAGAAGTCCGTGCACTGCAACGAAGACCCAACGCAGCCAAAAATAAATAAATAAATAAATTTATTTAAAAAAAAAAAAAAGAGAGACTACTACAAACAACTATACACCAATAAAATCAACAATGATGAAGAAATGGACAGATTCGTGGAAAGGTACAATTTTCCAAGACTGAACCAGGAAGAATTAGAAAATATAAACAGATTATTCACAAGTAACGAAATTGAAGCTGTAATCAAAAATCTTCGAACAAACAAAAGTCCTGGTCCAGATGGCTTCACAGCTGAATTCTATCAAACATTTAGAGAAGAGCTAACACGTACCCTTCTCAAACTCTTCCAAAAAATTGCAGAGGAAGGAAGACTCCCAAATTCGTTCTAAGAGGTCACCATCACCCTGATACCAAAACCAGACAAATATATCACAGAAAAAGAAAATTACAGACCAATATCACTGATGAACATAGATGCAAAAATCCTCAACAAAATACTAGCAAACAGAATCCAACAGCACATTAAAAGGATCATACACCATGATCAAGTGGGGTTTATGCCAGGAATATAAGGATTCTTCAATATATGCAAATCAATCAATGTGATACACCATATTAACAAACTGAAGAATAAAAACCATATGATCATCTCAATAGATGCAGAAAAAGCTTTTGACAAAATTCAACACCCATTTATGATATAAAAACTCTCCAGAAAATGGGCATAGAGGGAATCTACCTCAACATAATAAAGGCCATATATGACAAACCCACAGCAAACATCATTCTCAAAGGTGAAAAACTGAAAGCATTTCCACTAAGATCAGGAACAAGACAAGGATGTCCACTCATGCCACTGTTAATCAACATAGTTTTGGAAGTCTTAGCCACAGCAATTAGAGAGGAAAAAAAAAATAAAAGGAATACAAATTGGAAAAGAATTAAAACTGTCACTGTTTGTAGATGACATGATACTATACATAGAAAATCCTAAAGATGCCACCAGACAACTACTAGAACTAATCAACGAATTTGGTAAGGTTGCAGGATACAAAATTAATGCATAGAAATCTCTTTCATTCCTATACACTAACAACTAAAAATCATAAAGAGAAATTAAGGAAACAATCCCATTTACCACCACAACAAAAAGAATAAAATACCTAGGAATAAACCTACCTAAGGAGGCAAAAGCCTTGTACTCAGAAAACTATAAAACACTGATGAAAGAAATCCAAGATGACATAAATAGATGGAGAAATATACCATGTTCTCGGATTGGAAGAATCAATACTGTGAAAATTACTATACTACCCAAACCAATCTACAGTTCCAATGCAATCCCTATCAAACTACCAATGGCATTCTTCACAGAATTAAAACAAAAAAATTTACAATTTGTATGGAAACACAAAAGCCCCGAATAGCCAAAGCAATCTTGAGAAAGAAAAACAGAGCTGGAGGAATCAGGCCTGACTTCAAACTATACTACAAAGCTACAGTAATCAAGACATATGGTACTGGCACAAAAACATAAATATAGATCAGTGTTACAGGATAGAATGCCCAGAGATAAACCCATGCACCTATGGTCACCTAATTTACGACAAAGGAAGAAGGAACATACAATGGAGAAAAGACAGCCTCTTCAATAAGTGGTGCTGGGAAGACTGGACAGCTACTTGTAAAAGAATGAAATTAGAACACTACCTAACAGAAAACACAAAAATAAACTCAAAATGGATTAAAAACCTAAATGTAAGACTGGACACTATAAAACTCTTAGAGGAAAACATAGGAAGAACGCTCCTTGACGTAAACCACAGCAAGATCTTTTTTGACCCACCTCCTGGAGTAATGAAAATAAAAACAAAAATAAACAAATGGGACCTAATTAATCTTAAAAGCATTTGCACAGCATGGGAAACCATAAACAAGATGAAAAGACAACCCTCAGAATGGGAGAAAATATTTGCAAACGAATCAACAGACGAAGCATTAATCTCCAAAATATACAAACTGTTCATGGAGCTCAATATTAAAAAAAAACAAACAACCCAATCCAAAAATGGGCAGAAGACCTAAATAGACATTTCTCATTTCTCATTCAACATTTGTTGAAGATATACAGATCGCCAACAAACACATGAAAGGATGCTCAACATCACTAATCATTAGAGAAATGCAAATCAAAACTACAATGAGGTATCACCTCACACTGGTCAGAATGGCCATCAACAAAAAATCTACAAACGATAAATGCTGGAAAGGGTGTGGAGAAAAGGGAACCGTCCTACACTGTTGGTGGGAATGTAAATTGATACAGCTACTATGGAGAACAGTACGGAGGTTCCTTAAAAAACTAAAAATAGAACTACCATATGACCCAGCAATCCCACTACTGGGCATATACCCTGAGAAAACCATAATTCAAAAGGACACATGTACCCCAATGTTCACTGCAGCACTATTTACAATACCCAGGTCATGGAAACAAGCTAAATGTCCAATGACAGATGAATGGATAAAGAAGATGTGGTACATATATACAAGGGAATATTACTCAGCCATAAAAAGGAACGAAATTGGGTCATTTGTAGAGATGTGGATGGACCTAGACTAAAGTCTGTCATACAGAGTGAAGTAAGCCATAAAGAGAAAAACAAATATCGTATATTAATGCATATATGTGGAATCTAGAAAAATGGTACAGATGAACCTATTTGCAGGGCAGGAATAGAGATGTAGACGTAGAGAAAAGACATGTGGACACAGGGTGGGAAGCGGAGGGTGGGACGAATTGGGAGATTATGTTTGACATAAATACACTACCATGTGTAAAACAGGTACTGGGAACCTGCTGTATAGCACAGGGAGCTCAGCTCGGTGCTCTGTGATGACCTAGATGGGTGAGATGGGGGGGGTGAGGAGTAGGAGGGTGGTCCAAGAGGCAGGGGATATAAGTATACATATAGTTGATTTGCTTCATTGTACAGCAGAAACTCACACAACATTGTAAAGCAATTATACTCCAATAAAAAAATAATAATTAAAAAAAATATATGCAATTTGTTGTACCTTAATTATAACTCAATAAAGCTGTCCAAAAAATAGGCAAAAGATTTTAATAATGCTTCACCATAGAAGATATACATATAGCAAATAAATAAATGAAAGATGCTCTACATCATGAGTTATCAGAGAAATGCAATTAAAATTACAATGAAACATCAATACACACTGAATGGAATAGTTAAATTTTAAAATACTAACACCACCAAGAGCTGATGTGAATAACCAGAGCTGTTATACGCTGCTGATAGGAAAACAAATGGAATAGCCACTTTGGGAAAAAGTTTGGTAGTATTTTAGGATGTTAATCATACATTTGTCGTATAACATAGCAGCTTCATTCCTAGGTAGTCACCCAGCAAAAATAAAAATCTATGGTCCCACAAAGACCTGTAGGTAAATGGTTATAGCAGCTTTATTACTAATAGCCAAAACCTGAAAACAACCCAAATGTCCATTAACTGGCTAATGGATAAACAAATTATGGTACATATGTACAATGGAGTACTATTCACACACAAAAAGGAATAAACTACTGATACATGCAACAACATGAATGAATCTTAAATGCATTATGCCAAGTGAAAGAAGCTAGACATAAAAGGCTGCATACTACAGAATTCCATTAACACCATGTTCTCAAAGTACAAACGTATAGTGGCAGATATCAGATCAGTGGTTGCTAGGGGATAGGTATGGGATCTGAGAATTGATTATAAAGGAGCATGAGGTAACTTTATAGACTAACAGAAATACTCTATATCTTGATTATGGTAGTAGTTCACAATTGCTTATATTTGTCAAAATTCATAGAACTATATTCCTAAAAAGAGTGAATTTTACCATATGTAAATTAAGCCTAAAAAAAACTGACTTTTATAAAAAGCAGCAGCCAGGGGGTGGAAAAAAGACACATTACATACAGGAGAACAAAGATCAGAATGACTCCAAATATCTTACTAACAACAACACAAGACAGAAGACAATAGAATATTAAAGTACTAAAAAACACAATTATATATCCAGCTTAAAAATAAATCTTTCAAAAATGAAAGTGAACTAAAAACCTTTTCAAGTAAAAAAAAAAAAAAAAACCTAATAGAATCCATTACCAACAAGCCATACCATAAGCAGTGTTAAAGGAAGTTCTTCAGACTGAAGAAAACTAATGAAAACTTGCATCTACAAGAAGAGATAGAGTGCCAGAAATGGTAAGATGTAGGCCAATAGATTTTACTCTCATTTTCCTAATTTCATTAAAACCTCCTCAAAAAGAAAGCGCCAGGCCTGGATGGATGCACTGGTGTTTTCTATCAAATCTTTAACAAAAAATAATACCAATCCTATACAAAATCTTTCAAGAAACAGAGAAGAATACAACACATCTCAGATCATTTAAAGAAGTCAGACAGCACTGCCCTAATGCTAAAATCAGAAAATCACAAGAAAGCAAAACCAAGACCAATTTCCCTTATGGAACACTCTAAAGAAAAAAATTTTTAGATCACATTAAAAGACATAAAAACAATCAGGATATACTATGTTCACGGATGGAAAGACTGAATATTGTAAAGATGACAGTTCTTCCCAAATTAATGTGTATATTCAAAGCAATTCCTATCAAAACCCCAAGAAGATTTCTCATGGTATTTAATAAACTGATCATAAAAATTAATATGGAAGATCTAAGGGCCAAGAATAAATAAGACAAGAGAACAACTTGGTATAGGGGGTAAGGAGAGCAGTTTAACCTACTGAATATTGTCTTAGTTTAGAGATAAGGTAATTTAAAACACTATGTTATATGTGCAGGGCGAGACAAATGAAACAGACTAGAAAAGCTCAAAAACAAAGGCAAACATACACACACACACATATATATGTATATATATATATACACACACATATATGTATGTAGAAATTGTATGGGAACATGACATTATCCATTCAGTGAGGAAAGGATGTCCTATTCCAGGGGTTGGCAAACTTTTTGTGTTAAGGGCCAGACAGTAATATATCAGGCTTTGAAGCCCATATAGTTTCTGTCACAACTACTCAACTCTGACGTTGTAGCACAAAAGCAGCCAGACAACAAGTAAACAAGTGGGTGTACCTGTGTTCCCACAGAATTTTATTTACATAACCAGATAGTGGGTCAGATTTGGCTCATGGGCCAATGTTTTCCAAACAGCAACAAAACAACAAAAAATTTTTAGTTAAAACCATTTCTCACATCATACACAAAACTAAGTTTCAGGTGAACTAAAGTTCTAATGTGAAAAAATAATGCTTGATGATATAAATTATATTCAGAACAAGCTAGTGGAATTTCACGATAAAAATCATTTTACTATAAGACATCCAAAACATTAAGGCACAAAAATTATTTTAACTCTTGATGTTGATCAAGTATTCTCCTAATTTTTATGTTAATGCAAAAAGATACAACATCTTGCCAATTTACTTCTTATATGCCTGTGTGCCCATACCCTCATCTGTGAATGGCCTTCCTTTAATTTTAGAAAGCATTTCAGTGACTTCTCTAAAATTCTTAACCCAGTGCTCAATTGAAAGTGGTGCTACTAATACAACTTCTTCAAGCTTTCCCACCCCAACTTTCTTCAGAACAAGTCTTAATTCAGAAGTTAAATGACGGCCATTTTTAAGAAGTAAAGCACTTAGCTGCTTTGGCTGTTTAACTATTTCTACTTTTTAAGAAATATAAATACACTTGTAGAACTAGACTGAGGTCCTATGGAAATCGGTACTTCAGAGTGGACTTTAAAATACCCTGAAATTGATACAAAATTTTTGTGTGTATGTGTCATATTCTATACAAAAGATTCAAGGTTTTCCTTGCTTCTTAAAGGGGACTATGACCCCCCCCCCCAAAAAAGTTAAGAACCTCTGTTCCAGAGGCTGGACATACAGAAAATCAAGTTGAATGATCAGATTAGAAAGAAAATAGAAGATCTGCATAGTCATAGACAGGGATATAGGAAAAGATGTCCATTTATACTATAAAACTCTTTAAGTGGGTCTGAATTTCAATTTGAAATTCAATCGATGGGGGTGTAGTGGGGGGAGTCAGATCATAATAGACACAGAAGGTTAATGAAGAGAACACTTTTCAATCAGTGTTTTTTTGCTTGTTTGTTTTTTATGTTACCGATCAAGCCTCAGTTTCACTGTACCCCAACAGACCTATTGGCTTTGTTCTGTTTTAAGGTTTGGAGAGTATTCATAACGCCAAAACGAAACGTATGTGTTAACAGGGTCGGACCAAGAACAAAATAATCCTGTTTTCGACAGGAATCCAATCATTCAGAGTCAGTAACTGGGACAAGATCTTACATTTCTGTAGCGCTTTATACAGCGCTTGCACTTGCCGCTTTCCACGGGACCTTCACTACATCCCAGTTGGGAAGAAGCGGACAGCAGCATCCTATTCCTTGATAAGGAACATTCTGGACTCAGTTTGTGAGATGTGGGGCGCTCCCCAGGTTGCTCAGGAGTCTTTTCCACACTGTCAAGGGCAGGGAGAAAGTTTCTGACAGTGCTGGTGATGGAGAGCCGGATATAATTACGAAAGAGGTCGGGGGGAGTCAAGTACGCTTGGGGGAGGTGTAAGCACGACAGGGTCGGAGGGTTGCTACTGGGGAGGGAAGGAACTGAGAGACACCGTTCGGGAAAGAAGACGAAAAGGGAGCGTCAGGAGGAGCCTCCCTCCAGGGACAACAGAAGAGGGGCGGGCGCGTTGTCTCTGAGACGCGAGGAAAACGACGTGAGAAGAAGAACCTAGAGGCTGCGAGGAAGCGAACAGAGGGGCTGCCTCAGGGAGGGAAGCAGCCCGGCTGAAGCCCCCCATCTCGAGGCGGCTTGTTTGACTCAGCATCCCTGCACCTCGGCCGCCCTTTTCGTCCTTCTCCCCTCAGGGTCGCTCACCACCCAGTTTGTTGGCTCCAGCAAGACGCCCAGCTGCCTTCCTTACCTCACAAACTCTCCGCGCCACAAATTCAAGTAAGAGCTCCAGAGCCTCGCAGCCCGGAACGTCTCCCAGAGTGAAGGACAGATGGGCCAATCGAAGCCCAGCTGGCCGCAAGCGTACAAGGCGGTGGGCGGGGCGAAGGGATGGGGCGGGACCAAACAGCGCTGCCATGACGACGGCTTCCGGTGGGCGGGCTGTGGTGACTTAGAGCCGGAAGGTGAGACGCCGCGGGAAAAGCGGTCCTGTTAGGTGGTCCAGGTAGTTTGGGGCTGAGGCCGTCTCCTGAAGAGTAACCGCGGGTCTGTGCTACGGTCACGCCACCGGTCTCCGTTTCCTTTAGCCTTCTCTCTCACCAAACGATTTTCCTGTCCAGTTATAAAGTGCAAGTTGTTTCCCCAAGGTAAGCGTGTAGTACCACCACCCCTTGTTGGGTAAGGGGTAACGGAAACTTGAGTCCACTTTGTCACCCGGGGAGCGGGTACTAAAAACAGAAAAAGGTGAAAATTTGGATTTCTAAACATTTAGTAATGGTTTACCGTGTGAATTTTTACTGTATCGTACACAGTTTGTAGTCTTTAAATATTGGGTGCAACTTGAGTTATGGTTAAATTTAAAATTCTAGTTATTTCTGACCGTCAAATTTCATCTAAACCGGGTATTAAAGAGCTTAATTTTAAAATTTTATGTAACAGTCTAAAAGCTTCTCTAAGTTCTTAATCTCCCATAAGTCTGAAGTTAGATGGTAAGATGGGCAGGTGCTTTGAGTCCAGACCATTACAGGAATCAAACTAATTCAGCTGAGGCTCCTCCTTTCTTAGATCATCACTTGAATCTAAAATAATTGAAACCAGGTGCTATGCATGGCTCCTTTGGTTCAACGTGTATCTCTTTTGGCGATAATGGTCTCACATAAGTCTCTCTTTTATGGAAGAAAGTAAGCATTGTTGAAATGATGGAGGAGAAGTAAGGCTTTCTACAGACAAATAATACTTAAAAAAAAAACGTACAGCTTTGAAACACATCTTTTAAACAAAACAAAAGTCGTTGTTAAATTCTTGTCTCCAAAATCTAAAAGAAAAATTCAGCAGAACTTATCTGCTTATCAAGAAGAATTTCTTCTTCTACACTTAAGACAGGGAAGCATTTATGAAAGCTTAGATCCATATGTGTTTAGGTTCCTGCCAACCCCTTTCTTAAAATTCCATCTTTAAAACTCCTTGCTATTGAGCATTTTTCCAGCAGCTTGGATGAAACATTCCAAATAACTTACTCAGCCTGAAGGTTAGAAATTTCATTAAATAAGAAATTAAATATATTAGAACACTTAGGTATGAAACATTAATGAACAGAGTAACACATTCTTCAGAAGAAGAGGCACTTAAGAAAACACAGGCCACCTGCACTGTGGAGCCATCTACTGTGATGAGATTTGACAAGCAAGAGATCAAAAAATGGCCAGATTTCAAAAGAGAATGTTCTGTGAGCTGCTTATTGCCCTCATAGACCATATGAAAATAAAACCAACTCTCAGCAGAAGCCCAAGAGGCTTTAGAGATGAACCAGACCATCCTTTGGATGTCAGTATTATACTGAACAAAGTCAGTTATACTGTTATTTATCTGCAGGGGGAAAATGCCTAAATTTTATAAGGATTTAGGGCATTAATTAGAAATATATAGTGGTTATAGAGTTTAGAAAGCCAAGAAAGGAGGCCTGAATCTAAGTTAGATTTACTTGGGAGAAACAATGTTCTCTATAGTAGCATTTGACTTTGTACTCTCCATTCCTCTCACCTAAATGGCCTCTCCCCTCTGCTTGGTTGAATCTTACTAATCTCTCAAGACCCAGGTCACATTCTGAATTTTTTTGAGCTGTAACCCATAGTTAACTCTCTCCCTCCAGAACACCTATAGAATTATAAATATACTCTTTATTTGGCTTTTTTTTCTTTAGGGCTGGTAGTATTTTTATCATTTATGTTGATGAATGTATCTTACATATAGTTTGCCTCATCTGCTAGATTCTAAGCTGCTTAGAGTTGTATTCACCACTGTACCTGGCAGAATGACTTGAACATAATTCTGATGTAAAAATGCCTAAGTTAAGATTAGTATTAAGTATAGTTGGTAGCTGTATTAGTTTGCTGGGTTTGCTGTAACAGAATACCACAGACTGAGGGAATAAACAGCAGAAATTAATTTTCGCACAATTCTAGAGGCTAGAAAGTCCAATATCAAGGTGTCAGCAGGGTTGATTTCATTCTGAAGCCTCTCTCCTTGGCATGTAGTTTTGCCTCTGTCTTCACATGGTCTTTACTTCACGGACATACACATCTGTGTCCATATTTCTTCTTATAAGGACATCAGACATATTGGATTAGGGCCCATCCTAAAGACCTCATTTTAATTTAATTACCTCTTTAAAGACCTTATCTCCAAGTATGGTTGCATTCTGAAGTACTGGGGATTAGGATTTCAGCATACGAATTTAAGGGGGGACACAATTCAGTCCGTAACAATAACCAACACTCAAAAAGAAGAAATGATTGGGAGCAGTTGTCTGTCATCATTAGAACTCTCATCTTTAGACCTATAGATAACATAATTGTGTACATCAGATTAGTGTAAGGTAATAGGGAGTGGGAGAGCCTGTGGTAAGTCAGAGAATATTTGCCCAAAGTCATTCAAATTAAAATTTGTCAAAAAACAAAAAACACAACACACACACACATCCCAGCACACCAACAAAATACCGGGTGATCCAAACAAACAAACAAAAACAAGCTGATTGGTTTTGGCTCATAGGGATCTGGTTTGCAAAAACCACCAGAATATTATTTCATTTGGAATCTATAACCTCTTAAGTAGATACTGGACATACTAAGTATGTTTTTGCATATCCAAAGACATTTTCCCTAGATCCCATTGGTTCACACATAACTTTTTTATTGAGTACCTGCTTTATTGAAGGAACTTTACTAAGTGCCTTGCTGAGATTAAAATCCATAAATTTGGCCACATATATCCAAGAGTTACAAGGACATCCAATTTCTGAGATAATTTATTAAATGCATAACCATGCATAATTTAGTATTTTGGGGGATACAGCTTTATCCTGTAAATAAATTAGAACTCTGAAAAAAATTCTTTGTCAGATTATGTGCTCTGATAAGGCCAAGGTTCTGATCTCAAATACAAGTGGAAAGGACAGGAGACATATACAAAAATAATTATAGTGCAAGATAAAAATGAGACTATAAGAGAATTATAAAGTACTGTGGGAAATTAGAGGAGGAAAAGATTTCTTCCAGGTTGGCGTGTTACTAAAAGTGTTTAATGCAATCAGAATTACTCTTTCTTGTAGCACTTGGAACACATTAACCAATGTGTTATATGTTATTTGCATATGTTCACAACTCCCCCAGTACAATCTGAAATACAGAAGAATGTTTTAATCTTTATATGCTCCAGTCTAGTGTTGCTCAAAAGTATCAGAGTCACCTGGGGAACTTTTTAACAGTAAACTTTTCTCAACTCTGGCTCTATAGTTTCTAATTTAGTAGGCCTGGAGGAGTGCTAGAGAATCTCTGTCTTTAAAAGGTTTCTCCCACTTAATGATTCTGATTATCAACCCCACTTAGAACCTTCTGCCCTAGAGCACCTGGTATATAGTATGCTCTCAATAAGTTCTTGTCACATTAAATGAGTGGAGCTGTGATTTAGTAAGATTAAAAAGGCCCCTGTGTGCAGGATGAATTAGAGTAGAAAATATCCTAGAGGCAAGGAAATCCTATTACAGATGTCCAGCTAAGAGATGAAGCAGACTTAAACTAGGGTAGAGGCCATAGGAAAGGAGAGAAATGGATGAGAAACATTGAAAAGATAGAATATACAGAATTAGATGAAACTTGATAGTTGCAATAGTTCCCAAAACAGTATGGCTAAGATTAACATGAGGTGTTTATTTAATAAGCAGGTTGCTGGACTCTATGTATGAAATCCTGTTTGGCTGGTCCAAGGTGAAGCACATGAATCTGAATTTTTAAAATTTATTTTATATTGGAGTATAGTTGATTAACAATGTTTCAGGTGTATAACCAAGTGGTTCAGTTATACATATACATGTATCTATTAGTTTTCAAATTCTTTTCCCATTTAGGTTATTACAGAGTATTGAACCAGTACTGTGCTATACAGTAGGTCCTTGTTGGTTATGTATTTTAAATATAGCACTGTGTACATGTCAATCCCAAATTCCCAATCTATCCCTCCCCACACCCTTCCCCACTGGTAACCATAAGTTCCTTCTCTAAGTCTGTGAGTCTGTTTCTGTTTTGTAAATAAGTTCATTTATATCATTTTTTTTTAGATTCTGCATATAAGCAGTATCATATGGTATTTCTCTTTCTCTGTCTGACTTACTTCACTTAGTATGATAATCTCCACGTCTATCCGTGTTGCTGCAAATGGCATTATTTCATTGTTTTTAATGGCTGAGTAATATTCCCTTACATATGTACCACATCTCCTTTATCCACTCATCTGTCGATAAACATTTAGGTTGCTTCCATGTCTTGCTGCTATGAACATTGGGGTGCATGTATCCTTTCGAACCATGCTTTTTTCTGGCTATGTGCCCAGGAGTGGGATTACTGGGTCATATGGTAGCTCTGTTTTTACTTTTTTAAGTAACCTCCATACTGTTCCCCATAGTAGCTGTACCAGTTTACATTCCCACCAACAGTGTAGGAGGGTTCTCTTTCCTCCACACCCTCTCCAGCATTTATTGTTTGTAGATTTTTTGAAGATGGCCATTCTGACCTGTGTGAGGTGATACGTTATTACAGTTTTGGTTTGCATTTCTCTAATAATTAGTGATGTTGAGCATCTTTTCATGTGCCTCTTGGCCATCAGTATGTCTTCTCTGGAGAAATGTCTGTTTAGGTCCTCTGCCTATTTTTGATTGGTTGTTTGTTTGTTTGTTTGCTTGTTTGATATTGAGCTGCATGAGCTGTTTGTAAATTTTGGAGATTATTCCCTAGTCAGTTGCTTTGTTTGCAAATATTTTCTCTCATTCTTTGGGTTGTCTTTTTGTTTTGTTTATGGTTTCCTTCGCTGTGCAGAAGATTTTGAGTTTAATTAGGTCCCATTTGTTTATTTTTGTTTTTATTTCCATTACTCTAGGAGACGGATTGAAAAAGATACTGCTGCAATTTATGTCAAAGAGTGTTCTGCCTATGTTTTCCTCTAAGAGTTTTATAGTATCTTACATTAAGGTCTTTAATCCATTTAGAGTTTACTTTTGCGTCCAGTGTTAAAGAATGTTCTAAATTCATTTTTTTACATGTAGCTGTCCAGTTTTCCCAGTACCATTTATTAAATAATGGGAACACAGTAAGAATGCCCACTATTAGTACTTTCATTTATTATTGAACAAGAATTGGTCAGTGCAATAAGGTAAGAAAAAATAAATAAAAGGCCTATAAACTGGAGAGGGCTTGAAGGAAAAACTGTTCTATTCACAAATAATAAAATTCTATTCATAGAAAAATTTTAAAAAACACTACAGATAAACTGTTAAAAGTAATAGCAAAGTCAACTGAAACAAGTTTAATATTCAAAAATTAATTGTATTTCTATATACAAACATTAAGAAGAAAAATAAATTTTGAAAACAATTAGGAATAGCACTAAAAACATCAAATAAGTGGGAATAAATATAAGATGTGAAATAACTGTATTCTAAAAACTTTGAAACTATCAATGCATATATAATATCTAAAATAGAGTGATATACCATGAAAAAAAATACAATAAGATACCGCTTCACACTCAGTAGGATAGCTGTTATTGAAAAGAAAAGGAAAGAAAGTGCAAAAGAGAGGGAGAAAGAAAGTGTTGGCAAGTATATAGAGAAATTGGAACACTCTTACGTTGCTGGTGGAACTGTAAAATAGTACAGTGGTTGTGGAAAACAATTTGGCAGTTCTTCAAAAAGTTAAACATAGCAATTCCACTTCAAAGTATGTAACCAAACAGGAACGTAAACAGATTCATGTACACCAATGTTCATAAAAGTGTTATTCACAGTTATCAAAAGGTGGAAACAAAACAAGTGTCCATCAACAAATGAATGGTTAAACAAATGTGGTATATCCATACAATGGAATATTATTATACCATACAAAGGAATGCAGTTTTGAAAAATGCTGCATGATGGATGGACTTGGAAAATATTATGCTAAGTGAAATAAGCCATATATGAAAGGCCTATATTTTATGATTCTAAAAGTTGTATGATTCACAAAGACAGGAAGTAGGTTTGAGGTTACCAGAGGTGGAGTAGAGGGAGCAAATGAGAAGTTAATGCTTAATGGATACAAAATTTCTGTTTGGAGTGATGATGAAAACATTCTGAAAATAGTGGTGGTGATCACACAACATTGTAAATGTACTTAATGCCACTGAATCATACACTTAAAAAATGGTTATAGTGGTAAAATTTATGTTTATGTGTATTTTAACACAATTAAAATTAATGTATAATATATATAAGAATTCAATGTAAGTATTGGTTTTGAGAATCACTGCTCTAACTTAGAAGTTAATGAGAAAAGCCTTTAGTTTTCTTTGTTCTGAGTCTTTGTTCCTATTTTAATCTTATTTAGGTTTTCTAAATAGATTTTTTTTTTGAGGATAAAATATAGTGAGCATGCATCAGGACTATTCTGGTATTCATTTTATGAATTAATGAGATACTTTTCAAATACAAATCATTCTCAGAAGAATTTGGTGCACTGGCCTAGTTATTACGGGTCGATTAGGCTTAACTGAGCTGGGGTTGTGAGGCTGAGAGTCCAGAATATAGAGTATCTAAGTAATAGTAAATCTGGAAGCCCAGTAAGAACAGAGTACCTGACTTCTGTTATACAAACAGCGTGATTCAAATGACCTATTTAACATTATCTATTGAAATAATAACTCTAAAAACATAATTAATATTGCCTCTTTAATAGGATAAGATAGGCTGTGCTACAGTAACAAACCCCTATATTTGTCTGCTGGCATCACCTTCTCATCAACAACTAACTGTAAGAGAGGCTGGAAAAATCCCCATTTATTTAGTCCCAACCTAACTGCCTTGGAGGCTGTTGTAGATTTGGTGTGATGAGGATATAGCACTGGCTCTTCCAGACTGACCTACATTTTAAAAATTTCTTCACAGTGATCTAAGTGATGTTTAAAGTAAGGTTAGACTTACTGAAGTTTTGTTTCAGGCTATTTCAGACAAAATAAGGAAATTTTTTCTTTATAGACAAGGTATGTATAGGTTTTGGAGATTCATGATTTCACAGTATTGGCAAAATTCAGTAGTAGAACTCATCAACTTGCATTGTTAGTGTTAAGTACAAACTGCGTGAATTATTAGTTGTATATTTTCAGTCAGTTCATTTAATTCAGTTTCAGCATCTGGAGATGGGGACAGTAGTCCCTACCAAATGAGATTCTTATGAGGATAAAATGAGAAAAAGAGAATGAAAAGTGCCTTACACAATGTCTGATCCATTGGAGATTAGCATTAATGGTAGTTGTCATTATTAATTAAATATTATTTGACTTTTCTACCTTTATGCAATTTTGTGAATATCACATGAGAAAACATGAAGTCTTTTTGAAATTTGCAAGGTGGTATATAGATATACATTTGGCAACTGATTATAGATCCCTTCTCTTTTCTGAACTAATTTTCACTATCATATAAATAAAAGTTTGATGATAGATACTTCCTTGCATCTTTCTCTATTTTGTGGGGGTTAATCTCATCTCCCAAACAAGAATGTGTATACTGCTTGACGATAGCTAGTATTTCATAGCTCATGTTTCTCTTCTGTCTCCTACATCTAGCACAGTTCTGTGTTCTTTAGTAAAATACTTAGTAAACATTTGTTTACTTTTAGTAATTAGTGATTTCTAAGTAGGCCCTTAAGGATATCATGATTGCAATTAGAATTAAGTCACTTGGAACATGTGATTGCTGCTACACTCTTGAGAATTCCCATTAGTCAAAGGTGACCTTCCTATATATCCCAACAGATGCAGACCTGACAGAAGTGATTCATACCTCTCCAAACCACAACACAGATCTTTGCAGTCTGCCCTGCTTTCCAAGCCACTCTAAAACTAAAGCTACAGAAATAAATAAAGCATATTACTTATTTAGTGAGGCTGTTACTTACCAAATAGAAAACACTATTACCAGGCCTGTTGGTAGAGTTGGCTTAATATTTGTTCTCATGTACAATCTTAGATAATGCTTCCTTGAAAAAACTTTTTATCTGAATACAAATTTCAGGAGATTAGCACAGTACCTACCCCAAAATATGTTGTCAGTAATTTTTTGTGGAATTATATTGATAAAAGAACGTTGAGTCAGTAGCTCAAGGGATACTGTATCTAAGAGTCTAACTTTGAAGTAAAAATGTTTTGAATTCTCAACTATGCCATTTATTAGCTATGTGACTGTGGGTAATGTGATTTAAGTATATGAGACAAAATTTCCTTTTCTGTTAAATGGGCATTACAATAGCTAGCTCATAGGTTTATTGTATTAAATGAGATAATCCAGGTATAGCACTTAGCATAATACTAGATACCTAGTAAGTACACATTTCAGAGTAATTTCAACTGCAATAAAAAAAATTTTAAACCTCAAAATTACTCAAAATTTTCTAAAATGTATTCTGAAGTAAGAAGTTTCAAGATAAGATAGCTCCCAGGTTGGTTATTTCAGCTCCTCAGTGGCATCATCAGGATCCAAATCTTCTCCATTGTTTCACTCTGGCATCCTCAAAGTGTTAGCCCTTGTCTACAGACTAGGTTTCCTCATGGTCAGAAGATGACCACTGCAGCTTCATTCTAATCAAGTCAAAACAGAGTTCGGCAAAAGAAAAAACACCATCTCTTCATCTGTGTTTCTTTTTAAAAACAACAAAATCTTTCTCCAAAACTTTCCAGCACACTTGCCTCCATGACTCATTGGCTGGGCTACATCCTCACCTCCTATGTGATCACTGGCAAGGAAAAAGGAATTATGAATTACCTAGGAACAGGCTTAGACAAATCAAGATTTATCCCCAAGTTTTTGATTCTGTCACTTTTTTAAAGGGTGGATGCCTAAACAAAAATTGTTAACTAGGGGGAGATGGCTGTATACTATAGCTATTAGTCTGCATAATGGAATATTTGCCATTCTTTTTTTTAATCCTCACATGAAGGAGATTTGGGTATCTGAATCACTGCTCAGTTACTTGCCCTCATCATCCATCAGTTACATCACTCTCATCAGCATATTAGACAAACTAATGCCAATTTCATTCTTTTTTTAATCTTTTCATTCTGTTACGTTGCTGCTGACAGAAGGTTACTGAAGTGTCACAGCTAAAAATGTCAAATGCCTAGGAATATCAGGTTTACCTGAAATAGATCATAAATATAAATTACATGCTAACTATAGCTACTTTCTTAGGGTGAATTTGATCTTAGCACAGAAGCAAATTTATGGCATTACTGTACGTGACTTATAAATACAAAATCTTGCTTTCCAAGCTAAGAAAAAAAAACGTTAAAAAGAATTTACTTCCCATTTATATTAGGTAATCTATTGTATTAGCACCAAGATGAGAACCAAATAAGAAATTATAACATGTTTGTGAAGGAAAACAAGGAATGGTCCACAAGCATTTTTCATTATACCAAGTGTTTATAAAAGGGAGGGGTATAATTACATAGAAGTATATACGGGAAATGCTTTAATTTCCATTTTCTTCCTCTATAACTTCACTTAAAAATCTGTTTGCTACTATGGACTTGGCTTGATATATAAATAAATTTCAAAAGAAACAAGAAATTTACGTAATCTGTCTTTTTACCCTCTATTTCCGTAAAGTCTATAAATTGAAAAAATATAGCCCTTGGAAACAACTGGAGAAGAGTGAGACCTGATTTAGAAGACGAGGGTAAAAATTCATTAAGAAAAATCCCCCTACAAAACAAATCAATTATAAGAAATTTTCTTGGTTTTGTACCATCATCTTCCTTTTTTCATGGAGAAGTGCTACTGATAGTTTGTCTCATTGGAAGCATTTTTAAAACATCTGTAATATAGATAACTAATAGAACAGATATTAGTATGGATTTCTCTTGTATATAACCATGACATATGGTAAAATTAGAACTATCTGAAGAATGAGGCATCATATCTATAATGCAAATTTTCATATTAAAACCTTATATCTAGAAAGAGTTCTCCAGTGGGACGGTTAATATTTGTCAATATATTTTCTAAAAGCGGCAATTTAAAAAATTTTTTTATTGGAGTATAGTTGATTTACAATGTTGTGTTAGCTTCAGGTGTACAGCAAAGTCAGTCTGTTATACATATATCTACTCTTTTTAAGATTCTTTTCCCATATAGGCCATTACAGAGTATTGAGTAGAGTTCCCTGTGCTATATAGTAGGTCCTTATCAGTTATCTGTTTTATATATAGTAATGTGTATATATCATTCCCAATCTTCCAGTTTATCCCTCTCCCACCCTTACCTCCTGGTAACCATAAGTTTGTTTTCTACATCTGTAACTATTTCTGTTTTGTAGATAAGTTCACTTGTACCCTTTTTTTAAATTCCACATATAAGCCACATCCTATGATATTTGTCTTTATCTGGCTTACTTCACTCAGTATGACAATGTCTAGGTCAGTCCATGTTGCTGCAATGGCATTATTTCATTCTTTTTTATGGCTGAGTAATAATATTCCATTGTGTATACGTACCACATCTTCTTTATCCATTCCTCTGTTGATGGATGTTTAGGTGGCTTCCATGTTCTGGCTATTGTAAATAGTGCTGCAATGAATATTGGGGTGCATGTATTTTTTCAAATTATGGTTTTCTCCGATATATGCCCAGGAGTGGGATTGCTGGATCATATAGTAGCTCTGTTTTTACTTTTTAAAGTAACCTCCATACTGTTCCCCATAGTAGCTGTACCAGTTTACATTCCCACCAACAGTGTAGGAGGGTTCCCTTTCCTCCACACCCTCTCCAGCATTTATTGTTTGTAGATTTTTTGAAGATGGCCATTCTGACCTGTGTGAGGTGATACCTCATTGCAGTTTTGGTTTGCATTTCTCTAATAATTAGTGATGTTGACCATCTTTTCATGTGATTTTTTGCCATCTGTATGTCTTCTTTGGAAAAATGTCTATTTAGATCTGCCCATTTTTTGATTGGGTTGTTTCTTTTTTTTGATATTGAGTTGCATGAGGTGTTTGTGTATTTTGGAGATTAATTCCTTGTTGGTTGCTTCGTTTGCAAATATTTTCTCCCATTCTGAGGGTTGTCCTTTCATTTTATTTATGGTTTCCTCTGCTGTGCAAAAGCTTTTAAGTTTAATTAGGTCCCATTTGTTTATTTTTGTTTTTATTTCCATTACTCTAGGAGGTGGATAAAAATATATCTTGCTGCAATTTATGTTAAAGAGTGTCCTGCCTATGTTTTCCTCTAAGAGTTTTATAGTATCTGGCCTTATATTTAGGTCTTTAATCCATTTTGAGTTTATTTTTGTGTATGGTGTTAGGGAGTGTTCTAATTTCATTCTTTAACATGTAGGTGTTCAGTTTTCCCAATACCACTTATTTAAGAGGCTGTCTTTTCTCCATTGTATATTCTTGCTTCCTTTGTCATAGATTAGGTGACATAGGTTTGTGGGTTCACCTCTGGACTTTCTTATCCTGTTCCATTGATCTATATTTCTGTTTTTGTGCCAGTACCCTACTGTTTTGGTGACTGTAACTTTGCAATATAGTCTGGAGTCGGGGAGCCTGATTCCTCCAGCTCCATTCTTCTTTCTCAAGATTGCTTTGGCTATTCAGGGTCTTTCGTGTTTCCATACAAATTGTAAATGTTTTTGTTCTAATTCTATGAAAAATGCCATTGGTAATTTGATAGGGATTGCATTGAATCTGTAGATTGCTTTGGGTAGTACAATCATTCTCTCAATACTGATTCTTCCAATCCAAGGATATGGTAGATCTCTCTCCATCTGTTTGTGTCACCTTTTATTTCTTTCGTAAGTATCTTATAGTTTTCTGAGTACAGGTCTTTTGCCTTTTTAGGTAGGTTTATTCCTAGGTATTTTATTCTTTTTGATGCAGTGGTGAATGGGGTTGTTTCCTTGATTTCTCGTTCTGATCTTTCATTGTTAACGTATAGGAATGCAAGAAATTTCTGTGTATTAATTTTGTATCCTGAAACATTACCAAATTCATTGATGAGCTCTAGTAGTTTTTTCGGTAGCGTCTTTAGGATTTCTATGTATAGTGTCATGTCATCTGCAAACAGAGACAGTTTTACTTCTTCTTTTCCAATTTGGATTCCCTTTATTTCTTTTTCTTCTCTGATTGCCATGGTTAGGACTTCTGAAACTATGTTGATAATGGTGGTGAGTGTGGACATCCTTGTCTTGTTCCTGATCTTAGAGGAAATGCTTTCAGTTTTTCACCATTGAGAATGATTTTTGCTGTGCATTTGTCATATATGGCCTTTATTATCTTGAGGTAGGTTCCCTCTTTGCCCACTTTCTGGAGAGTTTTTCTCATAAATGGGTGTTGAATTTTGTCAAAAGGTTTTTCTGCATCTATTGAGATGATCATATAGTTTTTCTTCTTCAATTTGTTGATGTGGTGTATTACAATGATTGATTTGCGGATATTGAAGAATCCTTGCATCCCTGGGAAAAATCCCACTTGATCATGGTGTATGATCCTTTTAATGTGTTGTTGGATTTGGTTTGCTAGTATTTTGTTGAGGGTTTTTGCGTATTTGTTCATCAGTGATATTGGCATGGAATATTCTTTTTTTGTGTGATATCTTTGTCTGGTTTGGTATCAGGGTCATTGTGGCCTTGTAGAATGAGCTTTGGAGTGTTCCTTCATCTGCAAGTTTTGGGGATAGTTTCAGAAGGGAAGGTGTTAACTCTTGTCTAAATGTTTGGTAGATTTTGCCTGTGAAGCCATCTGGCCCTGGGCTTTTGTTTGTTGGAAGATTTTTAATCACAGTTTCAATTTCAATACTTGTGGTTGGTCTGTTCACTTTTTTAAATTTCTTCCTGTTTCAGTCTTAGAAGGTTGTACCTTTCCAAGAATTTGTCCATTTCTTCTAGGTTGTCCATTTTACTGGCATATAGTTGCTTTGTAGCACTCTCTTATGATCCTGTGTATTTTTGCCCATTGTAACTTCTCCTTTTTCATTTCTAATTTCATCGATTTGAGTCCTCTCCTTTTTTTTTCTTGATGAGTCTGGCTAAAGGTTTATGAATTTTGTTTATCTTTTCAAAGAGCCAGCTTTTGGTTCCATTGATCTTTCCTATTGTTTTCTTCATCTCTATTTCATTTATTTGTGCTCTGATCTTTATGATTTCTTTCTTTCTACTAACTTTGGGTTTTGTTTATTCTTCTTTCTCTAGTTGCTTTAGGTGTAAGGATAGGTTGTTTACTTTAAATTTTTCTTGTTTATTGAGGTAAGGTTGTATCGCTATGAACTTCCCTCTTAGAACTGCTTTTGCTACGTCCCATAGGTTTTGGATCATCGTGTTTTCCTTGTCCTTTGTCTCTAGGTGCTTTTTGATATCCTCTTTGATTTCGTCAGTGATCCATTGATTATTTAGTAACACATTGTTTAGCCTCCATGTGTTCATGTTTTTAACAGTTTTTTTCCTGTAATTGATTTCTAATCTCAGCATTGTGGTCAGAAAAGATGCTTGATATGATTTCAATTTACTTAAATTTACCAAGGATTGATTTTTGGCTTAAGATGTCATCTATCCTGTAGAATGTTCTGTGTGCACTTGAGAAGAAAGTGTGTTTTGCTGCTTTTGGATGGAATGTCCACTAAATATCAATGAAGCCTGTCTGGTCTAATTTGTCATTTAAGGCTTGTGTTTCCTTATTAATTTTCTGTCTGAATGATCTGTCCTTTGGTGTAAGTGGGGTGTTAAAGTCCCCCACTATTATTGTGTTACTGTCGATTTCCCCTTTAATGGCTGTTAGCATTTGCCTTATGTATTGAGGTGTTCTTATGTTGGGTTCATAAATATTTACAATTGTTATATCTTCTTCTTGGATTGATCCCTTGATCATTATATAGTGTCCTTCCTTGTCTCTTGTAACAGTCTTTATTTTAAAGTCTATTTTATCTAATATGAATATTGCTACTCCAGCCTTCTTTTGATTTCCATTTGCATGGAATATCTTTTTCCATCCCCACACTTTCAGTCTCTGTGGGTCACTAGGTCTGATGTGGGTCTCTAATAGATAGCATATATATGGATCTTGTTTTTATATCCATTCAGCTGGCCTGTCTCTTGGTTGGAGCATTTAATCCATTTACATTTAAGGTAATTATCAATATGTATGTTCCTATTGCCATTTTCTTAATGTTTTGGGTTCGTTTTTATAGGTCTTCTTTCTCCCTTTCTCTTTTGTTCTCTTTTCTTGTGTTTCCCACCTAGAGAAGTTCCTTTAGCATTTGTTGTAAAGCTGGTCTGGTGGTGCTGGATTCTTTTAGCTTGTGCTTGTCTGTAAAGCTTTTGGTTTCTCCATCGAATCTGAATGAGAGCCTCGCTGTGTAGAGTATTCTTGGTTGTAGGTTCTTCCCCTTTGATCACTTTAAATATATCATTCCACTCCTTGCTGGCTTGCAGAGTTTTTGCTGAAAAGTCAGCTGAGACCCTTACGGGAGTTTTCTTGTATGTTATTTGTTGCTTTTCCCTTGCTGCTTTTAATATTATTTCTTTGTCTTTAATTTTTGTCATTTGATTTCTATGTGTCTTTGCTTGCTTTTTCTTGGGTTTATCCTGCCTGGGACTCTCTGCACTTCCTGGACTTGGGGGAATGTTTTCTTTCCCATGTTAGGGAAGTTGCCAGCTATTGTTTCTTCAAATATATTCTCAGTCCCTTTCTCTGTCTTTTCTCCTTCTGGGACCAGTAATGCAAATATTGGTGTGTTTAATGTTGTCCCAGAAGTCTCTTAGGCTGACCTCATTTCTTTTCATTCTTTTTTCTTTGTTCTGTTCTGTGGCAGTGATTTCCACCACTGTATCTTCCAGCTCACTTATTCATTCTTTTGCCTCAGTTACTCTGCTATTGATTCCTTCTAGTGTATTATTTATTTCAGTTTTTCTGTCGTTCATCTCTGTTCTTTCTTTAGTTCTTTTATGTCTTTGATAATCATTTCTTGTATCTTCTCAATCTGTGCCTCCATTGTTTTTCCAAGATCTTGGATCATCTTTACTATCATTACTCTGAATTCTTTTAGATTGCCTATTTCAACTTCACTTAGTTGTTCTTCTGTGGTTTTATCTTGTTCCTTCATCTTGGGTATATTCCTCTGCCATCTCATTTTGTCTAACTTTCTGTGATTGCGGTTTCTGTTCCTTAGGCTGCAGGGTTGTAGTTCCTCTTGCTTTTGCTGTCGGTGCCTTGGTGGATGACGTTGTCTAAGAGACTTGTGCAGGTTTTCTGGTGGGAGGGACTGTTACCTACCCACTGGTGGGTGGAGCTGGGGCTTGTCCTCTGGTGGACAGGGCTGTGTCAGGGGGTGTATTTGTCTGGCGGCTGTTTACTCAGGAAGACTTTACGCAGCTTTTCTGCTAATGGTTGGTGCTGTGCTCCTGCCCTGTTGATTGTTTGCCTTGAAGCATCTTAGCACTGGCGCCTACAGGCTGTTGGATGGTGCCAGGTCTTGGTGAGAAAATTGTGGCCTCCAAGAGGGCTCATGCCAGTGGGTACTCCCCAGAACTGCCACCACCAGTGTCCTTGTCTCTGCAGTGAGTCACAGCTGCCCCCCACTCCCTGCCTCTGCAGGAGACCTCTATTACTAGCAGTTTATTCTGGCCCAGTCTCTTATGATGTCACCACTTTTTTTCCCTGGGTCCTGGTGCACTTGAGACGCTTTGTGTGCCCTGCAAGCATCGAGTCGCTGTTTCCCTTGGTCCTGTGGAATTCCTACGATTAAACCCCACTGGCCTTCAAAGTCAGATTCTCTGGGGGCTCCTCCTCCAGTTGCCAGACCCTCAGGCTACCAAGCCTTATGTTGGGCTCAGAAATTTCACTCCTTTGGGAGAAATTCTGTGGTATAATTATTTTCCAGTTTGTGGGTTACCCACCCGGCATGCTTGGGATTTGCTCCTATCACGATTATGCCCCTCCTACCATCTTGCTGTGGCCTCCTCTCCGTCCCTGAATGTAATGTATCTTTTTTGGTAGGTTCCAGCATTTCTTCATTGGTGGTTGTTCAGCATTTAGTCATGACCCTAGTATTTCCATCAGAAGAGGTAAGCTCATGTCCTTCTACTCCACCATCCTATCTCGATCCTCAGTCATACTTTCTTGTGTTGTTATTGTATTGGCCACTTTAGAGATTACAGTATATCAACATGTACAGGCATACCTTGTTTTATCACACTTAGTTTTCTTGCACTTTACAGATACTGTGTTTTTTACAAATTGAAGTTTTTTGGCAACCCTGCATTGTCAGATGATGGTTAGCATTTTTTTAGCAATAAAGTATTTTTAAATTAAGGTATGTATGTACATTTTTTTATACACAATGCTCTTACACAATTGATGGACTACACTATAGTGTACAGTAAGTCCCCTACATACGAACCTTCAAGTTGCAAACTTTCAAAGATGCGAATGTGCGTTCCGTCGTTGTCAGGCGTGAGTGAAATTGCAGCTTGCCCTCCATCTCCCGTTGCTGATGATTCTTCAGCTCTACCATCTCCCACCTACTCTCCCTCCTCCAGTCAGTAACACTTATTGCCTGTTCACTCGATGCCAGCCCTTGTATGCTAGCTATTGTACTGTCCTACTGTACTGTACTTTTTGAGGTACTGTACAGTAAAATTATAAATATTTTCTTTACTTTTTGTGTTTATTTTTTATGTATTATTTTTGTGAAAAGCGTTATAAACCTATTACAGTACCATATAGTCGATTGTGTTAGTCAGCTAACTTTACTGGACTTACAAACAAATAGGACTTACGAATGCGCTCTCAGAATGGAACTCGTTCGTGTGTAGGGGATTACTGTAAACATAACTTTTGTATGCACTGGGAAACAAAAAAATTCATGTGACTTGCTTTATTGCCATAGTCTCCTTATTTTTGGTGGTCTGGAACTGAACCTGTAATATCTCCAAAGTATGCCTGTACTTAAGTTGTAATAGCCTACCTCAAATTAATACACTACTTCACTCACAAGGTAAGAACCTTACAGGGGTGTAATACTATTTACTTCCCTCCCATCCTTTGTACTATTTTCTCTTGTATTTTACATCTACACATTATAAACTCCACAATATATTATTATTTTTGCTTTAAGCAGTTGATCGACTTTAAAAGATTTTGGTAAAAGAACAGAAAATTTATCAACTTCACCATTTTTAAGTGTACAGATCAGTGTTAAGTACATTTGCATTGTTGTACAGCTATTCTCTAGAGCTCTTTTCATCTTGCAATAGTGGAACTCTATGCCTAGTAAATAACAACTTTCCAGTCCCTTTCCCTCAAGTCCCTGGCCACCACCATTCTGCTTTCTGTCTCTATGAATTTGATTGCTTTAAACACCTCATATAAGTGGAATCATAATTGTATTTGTCATTTTGTGACTGGCTTATATCATTTAGTATAATGTTCTCAAGGTTAATCCATGTTGTAGTGTGTGTGAGGATTTCCTTTCTAGGACTGCTGTTTCTGTTTGTTTGTTTTTGTCATAGTAGCTATCCTAGTGGATATGATGTGGCATCTCATTGTGGTTTTGATTTGTATGTCCCTAATGATAAGTGATGTTGAGCCTCTTTTCATGTGCTCATCGGCCATTTGTATATCTTCTTTGGAAAAATGTATATTCAAGCACTTTGCCCATTTTTTTCAGGATATTTGGTTTTTGTTGTTAAGTTGTTGAAGTTTTTTATATATTCTGAATATTAACTCTTTATTAGGTATATGATTTGCAAATATTTTCTTGGATTCTGTATATTGCCTTTTCAGTCACTTGATTGTGTCCTTTCATGTGCGTATGTTTTAAATTTTGATATAATCCAATTTATCTGTTTTTACTTTTGTTATCTGTACTTTTGTGTCATACCAAAGAAATTGTTGTCAAATACAATATCGTGAAGGTTTCCACTGTCTTTTCTTCTAAAAGAGTTATAGTTTTAGCTCTTATGTTTAAGTCTTTGAGCCATTTTGAGCTAATTTTTATATGTAGTGTAAGGTAAGTGTCCAACTTAAGTCTTTTGCTTGTGAATATACATTTTTTTCCAACACCATTTGTTAAAAGGTCAATTGACTTTTAAAGAATTAAAGAAAAGTAAGAAAGAGCGTTTTATATTTACCATATATTTACTATTCTACTACTTTTAATTCTTCCTGTAGGTCTGAATTTTAATATAGTATTCCCTTTAGCATTTTTTGTAGTGCAAGTCTGTTGACAATGTATTATCTCATTATTCATTTATCAGCAAATATCTATTTCACCTTCATTTTTGAAGGATATTTTCACTGACAATAGAATTTTAGGCTGATATTTTTTTTCTTCATCATTTTAAAGATGTGGTTCTATTGTCTTGTGTAATCTGTAATGAGAAGTCAATCACCATTTTTATCATTGTTACCCTGGATAGACTCCCCCATCCCACCCACCTCTGGCTACTAAAAATTTTTTTTTTCTTTATCTTTGGTTTTAAGCAGTTTGACTGTGATATGCCTAGTTGTGGTTTTATGTTTATGTATTCTGCCTGGGGTTTGCTGTGCATCTTGGATCTATAGGCTTATGTTTTAATCAGTTTTGGAAAGTTTGTCCAATATTTTATCAGATATTTTTTCTGCACTTTTCTCGTTCTCCTTTCCCTCTGGGACTCCAATTATAAGCATGCTAGATTGTTTAATTTTGAACACACACATTATTGATGATCTGCTATTTTTTTTCATACTTTTTTTCTCTCTGTGTTTCAGTTTAGATTATTTCTATTGAGTTGTCTTCAAGGTCATTGAGCCTTTCTTCTACACTATCCAATCTGCCATTCCATTCAGTGATTTTCTTTAATCATTTCAGATATTATATTTTTCAGTTCTAGTATTTCCATTTGATTTTTATTTTTGGTTTTCCTATATCTACTGGAATTCTTCATGTTTTTACTTATTATATCCTGTTTTTCCAGTACATTCTTTAACATATATCATAACTACTTTAAAATATTTGTCTGTTAATCCCAATATCTGGGTTGTTAGTGAGTTCATTTCTGTTGACTTTTCTCTTTTGACTATGGGTTGTATTTTCCCAAGTTCTCTCTTAGCTTGTGATTTTTTTGATAGTATGTTACCATTGTGGATAATACGTTTAACAACTTGATTATGTTATCTTCCTCTGAAGAGTGTTTTGAATATTGTTCTAGAAGGTGGTTAAATTACTGGTAGAATTTATTGATTCTGTGGAGGCTTGGTTTTAGACTTGGTTCAAATTTATCTATTTCAGTTTTTCTCCTAGTCTTAGGCATGGACCTTACTTTTAAATTCTGCCCCTTCTGGGGTTTCTAGAAAGTCTGAGGTGTTTACCAAGACCCTCTACCTTTAGGAATTCACTTTCCAAACTCTGACTCATCATCACTTGTAAACTGCTGTAATTTCTGCTTAGTTGTTTTAGTCTTTTAGCTGTTGCTTTCTTCTAGGTTTCTTGGCTATCACTTTGTACATGCATAGTTCAGGAGTCAGCCAAGCATTTGAGGAGAGGTATTAAACAGATTTTGGAGCTACCCTTCCCCCTCACTCAATCCCCAGTGGCTTCCCTTTTTTGGAGACTTCCTCTTTCAACTTCCAGGTGCACCAGCAGCCTCAAACTCTAACTTCTTATTCCTCAGCCCCCAAAACTGCTGCTTTCTGATTAAGCTCTGTTCCACATGCACCAGGCAGAGAAGGAAATAATCTTACCAGAAAAATCAGAAAAAATGTAGATATTATTTTATTGGCTTCCTTTCTTTCAAGGGTCATATCCCCTTCAGCTTCTACCTGCTATTGATTGCTCCACAGTGCCTTCAAATAGTTGTTTTCTTTTAGTCGGAATTTATAATTGTCATTGTCAGGAGAGTTATCTAGTTTAAGATACTTAACTACTTATGAGTGCCAGAAATCATTAAAGCAGTATTTTTAAATGGAAAAACAAAAGTATGGTTTCTAAGAAATTGTTGGTTGTTGTATTATATGCAGCTATATTTAGAGAAGTAAAAAGATACCTCCTAGAATGGGGAAGGAATTAGGTAATATTATTTCAAAAATAATTTCTGGTGTTTTAATAAGACTGTGTAAAATTATCGACTGCAGTGGCCATGAAAATGTACTACTTCGACCTCCTGCTGTAGGGAACATAATTGATTGATGGCTGCAGGTGCTGCTGTCTTTTAGAACCCATTCCCAAGTTCATGCCAAGGCCATGATTCCCAAGTGATCCTTCCAGGCCATGAGCCCATATGGTGGAGGTTGTAATCCAGGCTCTTTTCTATGAGATATAGGACTCCTTTAATGGAATATTTTTGCAAAGGACTCCCAATTGACTGGGCCAAAACCTTCTTAGAACTGTGTTGCAGTCTGAGATTCTTCCTACCCAGTCTTCCATCCTTCCATTATTCCATCACAGGTATCCTAAGGCTTTCTTGCCTTCCCTTGCTCCCACTTTGTTGTCTTTCAAAAGTAAGTCTCCTGCATGTTTAATACCATCTTTGCATCTGCTTTTTGGGAAACCCAAACTAATACACAGACCCAAGCTATTGACAGAAAATAGACCAAAATTGACTTTTAAAAAAAGAATATTTTTAGAGAAAAATTCCAAATAGCATATGTAGATACTCCCTTCTCTAGGAGGTAGAACTTAATTTCCCTCTGCTTGGATGTAGGCTGGGCTTAGTAACTTGATTCCAGTGAATAGAGAAGAATCTGTTAGTCCTTTTTTTTCTTTTTCTTTTTTTTATCACCCCCCGCCATCAAACACACACACAGACACACACATGAGCCTTTTTAGACATTTTTGCTTAACACCCTCCCCCACACTCCTGATGAAATTTTTAATACCACAAATATACTTTATATCTGTTTATGTGTTATATGTATATCCATGTTTTATGCATGAAAAAGTAAATTTTCCCCCCAAGAACTTTTATTCCTTTGGGGGCATTATAATAACCCTCACAGAGAATGCATGGCACAGAGTGTGGATAGGGAAAATTTCTAACTTACTCTGGAGGAAGCTGGCAGACACCACCTTAAACAAGTGATCAAAGTTAACATCACCAGTGATGATAAGTCATGTTAATGCCATATACCCCCAGTATGATGAAATGTAAAGGGTATTTAGCCTCTGTGATAGTCTACCCAAAAAGTTGTAACCCCAGTCTTATTGTGAGACAACATTAGACAAACCGAAAATGAGGGACATTCTATAAAATATCTGACCAGCACTCCTCAGAAGTGTCAAGGTAATGAAAAACAAGGAAAGACTGAGAAATTGTCACAGATCATTGAGACTAAGGAGACATGACCACTAATTGCAATGTGGTGTCCTAGATCGTATAAGGGAGCTCACTCTGCTATCTTTGTAACTTTTTTGTAAGTCTAAAATTATTCCAAAATTAAAAGTTAAAGAGTGTTAAAAAATTAAAAATCATTGTGTCATTTGTAGTCATTACATGAAAGTAATGGTGCAAATATTAAAAGAGAAATAAATATGTAGAGATTGCTAGAATATAAACATTGAGCTAGTAGTCTGAGAATGTGAGTTTTCTATATATAATATTAGTAAATGAAAAAAATACCATAGATAGAGTATTTATGAAATTTCATGAGCCTATGATGCAGTATCTCATGACATCTATGCACAATTAACTCAGATGGTCCTGGATATAAGCAGAGTCACATGTATTCAAAACTGGCTGGAGAACCATAAAAAATATTGATAAACCATAAGTGGAAAATGTATCAAATTGGGGAATATGTCTAGGTGCTGCAGAGATCAGTGTTTTGTCCTATCTTATATAGCTGCTGCATTAATGATGTAGAATAGGGAGTAAAATGAATGTTAATGGAATCCACAGATGATATTAAATTGGGAGGTGATGCAAACAACAGTAAGGGCAGCAAAGCAATATAAAGGTACCCAGAGAGCTTAGAAATATGGAATGAAAACAACAAAATGAGATTCTGCCTCTTCAAAATAGAAACTACAAGTGCTTTAGGAGAAAAACAATAAAAATAGGTATTCAAAGGGAGCGAAATCTGAAAGTCGTCAAATGGTCAAAAAGACCTAAGGGTGAAAATGAATAACAAAGTAGATATGAATTTATGACATAGTGATTTTGAAGATTATGACTACATATACTGCATGCCACAGAGAAAGAATAAAATAGTCCGTTCTTCATACTTCTAGTAAAATGACATCGGGTAGACAGAACTCATTTTGTGTCAAGTTGGTACTTAACTGCTGTTGACAAAGTAGAAGTAGTAATAAAAATGATTAAGCCTTAGAACACTGCAGACAAGTATATTGATCTTCAGCAAATTGTACTGAGCTATTTTACTAGTCTTTCCATTGATAACTGCTGATCTACTTCATGTCCCATATAGGTGACACTTCCTTCCTCAGATATATAACTTACACTAAGCCTCAGAGCAGCTTCCCTAACTCTTTTTAATCTTCCTCCTCCTCTCCCAAATTAAATTTACAAATTGCTTCTTTCTAATATGTTCTTATTTTAATTTATATTAAATTATGTATAGGCTTCCTTGATTGCTTGTCAAAACTGACTTCTGCCTCTGTCACATCTACACCTCAATGCTGCAAGCCTTATTTGCAAATACATGCTTGTACCCCCACCAGCAGCCATAGAACAAAGAGCATAAGCAAGAGTAACATCTGAGGAGAGTATTGGAATTGATATCTGAGTAAATAACAACCAAAATAAATAAACTACAGATCAGAATTCCATTAGCAAGGCAATATTCTAATGGTCACTGCATAAATCAGGTAGCCCCAAGATGTTATCACCCATTGGCAAGGAGTCTTTCAGAATAATAAATAAAGAAATCTCTTTTTCAGGATGACTACATATGCTTATTAAGTGTTGTAAAATAGATGCTTTTTTTAAAAATTTGTTATCTTTTTAAAACATTTTTATTCAAGTATAGTTGATTTACAATGTTGTATTAGTTTCAGGTGTACAGCAAAGTGAATCAGTTACACATACATATGTATATATATATATATCCACTGTTTTTAAGATTCTTTTCCCATATAGGCCATTACAGAGTATTGAATACAGTTCCCTGTGTTATGCAGTAGGTCCTTGTTGATTATCTGTTTTATATATAGTCGTGTGTATATGTTAATCCCAAACTCCTAATTTATCCCTCCCCACCCCCCACCTTTTCCCTTTGATAACCATAAGTTTCTTTTTGAAGTCTCTGAGTCTGTTTCTGTTCTGTACATAAATTCATTTGTATCATTTTTTAAGATTCCACATATGAGTGATATCATATGATATTTGTCTTTCTCTGTCTGACTTCACTTAGCATGATAATCTCTAGGTCCATCCATGTTGCTGCAAATGGCATTATTTCATTCTTTTTTAAGGCTGAGTAATATTCCCTTGTATACATTTACCACATCTTCTTTATCCATTCCTCTGTAGATGGACATTTAGGTTGCTTTCATGTCTTGTCTACTGTAAGCAGCACTGCAATGAACTTTGGGGTGTGTGTATCCTTTTGAACCATGTTTTTTTCCCAGATATATGCCCAGGAGTGGGTTTGCTGGGTCATGTGGTAGCTCTATTTTTAGGTTCTTAAGGAACTTCCATACTGTTCTGTATAGTGGCTGTACCAATTTACATTCCCACCAACAGTGTAGGAGGGTTCCCTTTTCTCCACACCCTCTCCAGCATTTATTTTTTGTAGACTTCTTGATGATGGCCATTCTGACCAATGTGAGGTGATACCTCATTGTAGTTTTGATTTGCATTTCTCTAATAATTAGTGATGTTGAGTATCTTTTCATGTGTCTCTTGGGCATCTGTATGTCTTCTTTGGGGAGATGCCTATTTAGATCTTCTGCCCATTTTTTGATTGGGTCGTTTGGGTTTTTTTGAAATAGAGCTGCAGGAGCTGTTTGTATATTTTGGAGATTAATCCCTTGTCGGTCGCTTCATATGCAAATATTTTTCTCCCATTCTGTGGGTTGTCTTTCCATTTTCTTTATGGTATGCTTTGCTGTGCAGAAGCTTTTAAGTTTAATTAGATCCCATTTGTTTATTTTTGTTTTTATTTTCATTACCCAAGGAGGTGGATACAGAACGATATTGCTGTGATTTATGTCAAAGAGTGTTTTGCCTATGTTTTCCTCTAAGAATTTTATAGTATCCTGTCTTACATTTAGGTATTTAATCCATTTTGAGTTTATTTTTGTGTATGGTGTTAGAGAATGTTCTAATTTCTTTCATTTACATGTAGCTGTCCAGTTTTCCCAGCACCACTTACTGAAGAGACTGTCTCTTCTCCATTGTATATTCTTGCCTCCTTTGTTGTATGTTAATTGACCGTAGGTGTGTGGTTTTATTTCTGGGCTTTCTATCCCTTTCCATTGATCTATATTTCTGTTATTGTGCCAGCACCATACTGTTTTAATGACTAGCTTTGTAGTATAGTCTGAAGTCAGGGAGTCTGATTCCTCCATCTCCGTTTTTCTTTCTCAGGATTGCTTTGGCTATTCGGAGTCTTTTGTGTTTCCATACAAACTGTAAAATTTTTTGTTCTAATTCTGTGAAAAATGCGACTGGTAATTTGATAGGGATTGCGTTCAATCTGTAGATTGCCTTGGGTAGTCATTTTCACAATATTGATTCTTCCAATCCAAGAACATGGTATACCTCCATCTGTTTGTGTTATCTTTTATTTCTTTCATCAGTGTCTTGTATTTTTCTGAGTCCACGTCTTTTGCCTTTTTAGCTAGGTTTATTCCTCAGTATTTTATTCCTTTTGATGTGATGGTAAATGGGATTTTTTTCTTAATTTCTTTTTCTGATCTTTTGTTCGTGTATAAGAATGCAAGAGATTTCTGTGTGTAAATTTTGTATCCTGCAACTTTACCAAATTCATTGATGAGCTCTAGTAGCTTTTTGGTAGCATCTTTAGGATTTTCTATGTATAGAATCATGTCAAGTGCCAACAGTGACAGTTTTACTTCTTCTTTTCCAATTTGGATACCCTTTATTTCTTTTTCTTCTCTGATTGCCATGGCTAGGACTTCCAAAACTATGTTGAATAATAGTGGCGAGTGTGGACATCCTTGTTCCTGATCTTAGAGGAAATGCTTTTAGTTTTTCACTATTGAGAATGATTTTTACTCTGTGTTTGTCATACGTGGCCTTTATTGAGGTAGGTTCCTTCTATGCCCACTTTCTGGAGAGTTTTTCTCATAAATGGGTGTTGAATTTTGTCAAAAGGTTTTTCTGCATCTATTGAGATGATCATATGGTTTTTCTTCTTCAATTTGTTGATGTGGTGTATCACGCTGATTGATTGGCAGATATTGAAAAACCCTTGCATCCCTGGGATAAATCCCACTTGATCATAGTGTATGATCCTTTTAATGCGTTGTTCGATTTGGTTTGCTAGTCTTTTTTTGAGGATTTTTTTGTCTATGTTCATCAGTGATATTGGCCTGTAATTTTCTTTTTTTTGGTATCAGGGTGATGGTGACCTCCTAGAATGAGCTTTGGAGTGTCCCTTCCTGTGCAATTTTTTGGAATAGTTTCAGAAGTGTAGGTGTTAACTCGTCTCTGAATGTTTGATAGATTTCACCTGTGAGGCCATCTGGTCCTGGGCTTTTGTTTGTTGGAAGATTTTTAATCACAGTTTCAATTTCAGTACTTGTGATTGGTCTGTTCACTTTTTTTATTTCTACCTGGTTCAGTCTTGGAAGGTTGTACCTTTCTAAGAATTTGTCCATTTCTTCTAGGTTGTCCATTTTATTGGCATATAGTTGCTTGTAGCAATCTCTTATGACCTTTTGTATTTTTGTTGTGTCCATTATAACTTCTTTTTCATTTCTAATTTTATTGATTTGAGTCCTCTCCCTTTTTTTCTTGATGAGTCTGGCTAAAGTTTTATCAATTTTGTTTATCTTTTCAAAGAACCAGCTTTTAGTTTGATTGATATTTGCTAGTGTCTTCTTTGTCTCTATTTCATTTATTTGTGCTCTGATCTTTATGATTTCTTTCTTCCTACTAACTTTGTGTTTTGTTTGTTCTTCTTTGTGTAGTTGCTTTAGTTGTAAGGTTAGGTTGTTTATTTGAGATTTTTCTTGTTTCCTGAGGTAAGATTGTATTGCTATAAACTTCCCTCTTAGAACTGCTTTTGCTGTGTCCCATAGGTTTTGGATTGTCATGTTTTTCTTGTCAGTTGTCTCTAGGTATTTTATGATGTCTTCTTTGATTTCTTGAGTGATCCATTGGTTATTTAGTAACATATTGTTTAGCTACCATGTGTTTGTGTTTTTTACAGTTTTTTTTTCTCTGTAATTGATTTCTAATCTCATACCGTTGTGGTCGGAAAAGATGCTTGATATGTTTTCAATTTTCTAAAATTTACCGAGGCTTGATTTTTGACGTAAGATGTGATCTATCCTGAAGAAAGTTCATTTGCACTTGAGTAAAAAGTATATTCTGTTGCTTTTGGATGGAGTGTCTTATAAATGTCAATGAAGTCTATCTGGTCTAATGTGTCATTTAAGGCTTGTGTTTCCTTATTAATTTTCTGTTTGAATGATCTGTCCATTGATGAAAGTGGGGTGTTAAAGTCCCCCACTATAATTGTATTACTATCAATTTCCCCTTTTATGGCTGTTGGCATTTGCCTTATATATTGTGGTGCTTCTATATTGGGTGCATATGTATATACAATTGTTATATCTTCTTGGATTTATCCCTTGTGTAGTGTCCTTCCTTGTCTCTTGTAACAGTCTTTATTTTAAAGTCTGTTTTGTCTGATATGAGTATTGCTACTCTTGCTTTCTTTTGATTTCCATTTGCATGGAATATCTTTTTTCATCCCGTAACTTTCAGTCTGTATGTGTCCCTAGATCTTAAGTGGTTTTTTGTAGATAGAATGTATATGAGTCTTGTTTTTGTATCCATTCAGCCATTCTGTGTCTTTTGGTTGGAGCATTTAATGCATTTACATTTAAGGTAATTATCGATACGTATGTACCTATTGCCATTTACATAATTGTTTTAGGCTTGTTTTTATAGGTCTTTTTTCTTCCCTTCCTCTTTTGTTCTCTTCTCTTGTGGTTTGATGACCATCTTTAGTTTTGTGTTTGGGTTGCTTTTTCTTTTTTGTGTGTGTATCTATTGTAGTTTTTTGGTTTGCATTTCCTATGAGGTTTTGATAAAGCAGTCTGTGTACAAGGTTGTTTTAAATTGCTGGTCTCTTATTTTCAAATGCAGTTTCCATTTCCTGCATTTGTTCTCTCCTCATCTCATGGTTGCTGGTTTTGTTATCATATTTGTGTATGGATGATTTCCTTCTTTTGCTATATCTTTGCCTTTATGCTTGAGCTTTCCCACTTGTGATTTACTTGTTCCTAGTTGTGGCCTCCTTATGTTTTTTTCCCTTGCCTAGAGAAGTTCCTTTAGTATTTGTTGAAAAGCAGATTTGGTGGTGCTGAGTTCTCTTAGCTTTTGCTTATCTGTAAAGCTTTTTTTTTTTTTTTTTATAACCTCTTTTTTTTTAAAAATTATTTTATTTTATTTTTTTAAATTTATGGTTGTGTTGGGTCTTCGTTTCTGTGCGAGGGCTTTCTCTAGTTGCGGCAAGTGGGGGCCACTCTTCATCGCGGTGCGCAGACCTCTCACTATGGCAGCCTCTCTTGTTGCGGAGCACAGGCTCCAGATGCGCAGGCTCAGTAACTGTGGCTCACGGGCCTAGTTGCTCCGTGGCATGTGGGATCTTCCCAGACCAGGGCTCGAACCCGTGTCCCCTGCATTGGCAGGCAGATTCTCAACCACTGCGCCACCAGGGAAGCCCTGTAAAGCTTTTGATTTCTGCATTGAGTATGAATGAGAGCCTTGCTGGGTAGGGTATTCTTGGTTGTAGGTTTTTCCCTTTTATCACTTTAAATATATCATGCCACTCCTTTCTGGCATGCAGAGTTTCTGCTGAAAAATTAGCTAATGACTTTATGGGGATTCTCTTGTATGTTATTTGCTGCTTTTCCCTTGTTGCTTTTAACATTTTTTTTTGTATTTAATTTTTGTTAGTTTGAGTAATATGTGTCTTGGCGTGTTCCTCCTTGGGTTTATCCTGTATGGGACTCTCTGCACTTCCTGGATTTAGGTGAATATTTTTTTCCCCATGTTAGGGAATTTTTTCACTATAATCTCTTCATATATTTTCTCAGGCCCTTTCTCTTTTTCTTCTTCTTCTAGGACCTGTATAATTCGATTGTTTGTGCTTATAATGTTGTCCCAGAGATCTTTGAGAGTGTCCTCATTTCTTTCCATTCTTTTTTTCTTTATTCAGTTCCACAGCAGTGATTTCCACCATGCTGTCTTCCAGCTCACTTATCCGTTCCTCTGCCTCAGTTATTCTGCTATTGATTCCTTCTAGTGTATTTTTCATTTCAGTTATTGTAGTGTTCATCTCTGTTTCTTTGTTCTTTAGTTTTTCTGTGTTTTTTTTAAACATTTCTTGTATCTTCTCAATTCGTGCCTCTATTCTCGTTCTGAGACCTTGAATCATCTTTACTGTCATTACTCTGAATTCTTTTTCAGGTAGGTTGCCTATATCCTCTCTTTATTTTTAAATTTATTTATTTATTTATTTATTTTTGGTTGTGTTGGGTCTTTGTTGCTGTGCGCGGGCTTCATCTAGTTGCAGCGAGCAGGGGTTACTCTTCGTTGTGGTGCACGGGCTCCTCATTGCAGTGGCTTCTCTTGTTGCGGAGCATGGGCTTTAGGTGTGCGGGCTTCAGCAGTTGTGGCTCGCGGACTGTAGAGTGCAGCTCAGTAGTTGTGGCACACCGGCTTAGTTGCTCCGTGGCATGTGGGATCTTCCCAGACCAGAGCTTGAACCCATGTCCCCTGCATTGGCAGGCGGATTCTTAACCACTGCGCCACCAGGGAAGCCCCCCATATCATCCTTAATTTAGTAATTCTTGAAGGTTTTTATCTTTTTCCTTTGTCTGCAACATATTTCTTTGTCATCTCATTTTGTTTAACTTACTGTGTTTTTGGTCTCCTTTCTACAGGCTGCAGGATTGTAGTTCCTCTTTCTTCTGGTGTCTGCCCCCTTGTGGGTGAGGTTGGTCCAGAGGCTTGTGCCATTACACCTTTGATAGGGGGTTTGACTGATGTTTTGGTGACCAGAGCCTACCCTGGATATTGAGCAGGGCACACCCTTTGCTCTGTGGTTGTCACTGCCCTGTCAGGGGCAGGGTCTGTTCTCTAGTTGTTGGAGTAGAGGCCCCATATCTGTTTCTTAGCTTTCTTTCTTATCTGCAGTGCAAGGTAGGCGGGATTGGAGCACTCCCACTGGGAGAGAAACCACTGGGTATTCCTCCTTTGGAGCTCTTCACTTGTGAATGTGCTCTGTTGTGTCCCCTTTCACCCATTGTGTGGGCTCACAAAGTACACTGTTGTTGACAAAGCTCTCAGTCCCACCTTATCTGTGGATATGCTGGCAGTTGGCCCTGGTGACTCTCAGGCATTGTTTTCACCAAGCCACCAGTGCATATCCACTGAGGTCAGGTCCCAGGACTGCAGTAGTTGTGCACCTGGACCCACAGTGGGAGCTATGGAGACAGCTCAGACTCTGGCTTTGCCAAACCTCCGTGTGTTCATGCCCACAAAGCCCACAGCTGCTAAAGCCAGACCTGTCCCAGCTGCAGGAGCACTTGTTGTCCTTTTGGATGTTTCACAGGTGGTGAATTTAGGCGACTGTCTGCGGAGGTGTAACTCTGTGGTTTGTGCAGCTGTAAGGAGAGATTTCAGCTCTTCTTCCTTAGTCACAGGGCCCCTGGGGCTCAGCTCTGATTTCAGCCCCACCTCTGCCTGTATTCCTTGCACTGGAGTCTGCTCCAGAGGTTGCCGGAGCACAGGAGCCCATCAGGCAGGAAACAGCCAAGGAAGCAATTTGGGTGAGTGGGCCACCCGGGCTGGAAGGTGCTAAGGTAGCGATTGGTAATGCACGAGCCCATCAGGCGGCAGTCGGGGTGAATGGACCGCCCAGGCAGGATGGTGCTGGGATAGCGAGCGGTGGGGGAGGGGAGGCGGTGCAGAGGAGGCGATGCCAGTGGCATGCGAGCCGACTACTGTGGGAGCCCTCCCTGGTTGCCCATGGAGGCAGGGGCCAGCATGTGAGGAGAGAAGCTGCAGTGGCCGCCCCCCTCTTTGCACATCACTCAACAATGGCACTTCGCTTCTGTGGCCATCTGGGCTTCCTCCATGAGCATTTCCAGTTGCAGAACTCCTCACTCCCATCCCCTTAGGCTGTCTCCTCACAGCCAACAGTGGTCCCCTCCCTGGGTCTGCTCTCCAAGCCCCATGTTCCAGCACCCCACCCCTGTGTGCACTGGCAGACACCCTTCTCAGGCTGGGGTGTGCAGGGCTGTGGCACTGACCATCTGTGTAAGTCTCAGTCTGTCCTGTCTGCCACAGGCCGGTTGCTGGTCTCCTCCGAGTCTCTGAAACTCCCCTTCTGTCCCCGCTGATCTCCCCACCAGGGAGGGAGCTTCCTGAGATGCGGGAACCTCTGCTCACTTCCAACTCCCCTCCAGGGGTGCAAGTCCTGTCCCGTTTCCTCTCCTCTTCCTCTTCTCTTCTTTCTTTCATCCTACCCAGTTACGTGGGGATCTTTCTTGTCTTTTTAGGTGTCCTCTGCTAGCATTCAACAGATGCTCTGTTAGAATTGTTCCGTGTGTAGATGTATTCTTGATGCGTTTGTGGGGAGAGATGAACTCCACGTCCTCCTCCTCCTCCACCATCTTGGAAAGTCTTGATGCTTTTTAAAAGTTTGCTCAACATGAAAAACTCTGTATGAGCCTTCATTTTTTATGGTTTTAGAATAAGAATACTTCTTTAACTTTTTCACTTAAAAATATTCATAATCATGAGAGCACACATAATGTTTAAGCTCAGTAAGTTCCAGGTGGCAGCAAATATATGAGAATCAATGAGTGTAAAGGAATATTTGAGATCTTGTCTCAAACTCCTCCTTTTATAACTAACATCGTGGACAGCACAGAGTTGAAGGAAAGACCACCCCCACGTGGTTGGTGAAAGGGTGTTAGACCGTAAAATAAATTGATTTTTTGGTTTTTGAGAAACTGAGGAGAATCCTACACTGGATGGAAGACTGGACCAAATCATTTCTAAGGTCCCTTCTCATGCTTTGAGGATATTTTGTGTTAATCGTTTGGCTACTTGAATACCTGTAAGTACAAACACAATTTGGTTGTTCTGAAATCTTTACAAAACAAAATAGAATATCACCCATTCACTTCTTTCAATAAACCTCCCCACTGTTAGAGAACAGCTCTTCAAAATAAAATATAGCAAATATCACATATAATATACAGCAAGAATATATAAAGTACAATAAGAACTCCCTTAATTTGGGCTCTAGTTGCCTAGGTGGTATGCTTGGTATTACATTATTCATTATTAGAAAGCCTAATCTTAACTCTCATTAAATTCAGAACTCCAAATAGCAGAAGGATGGAGAGGTTAAAAGGTTAGACATAAGCACCTTTATCATTAATTCTTTGAAAAACTTCATGATAAGAAATAAAAAAGGGGCATGATGCTTCTATACCTGAACAGTTCATACTGTTCATTATTGTCTTAGATATTTTTATAGCAAACTCCAAGAACATACCTTCTTTATATTCCTGAGGTAACTCTATCATAATTTTATTCTCACCCATCTGTCAGAGGCATAGCTGTCATTTCTACAGTCACTTCAACGACAGATAGTAAACTGATCATGTCCACCAATTTAAAGCATAGAAGAATCTGGTTTACTAATTTTGCTCATCTGGAATGTAATTAGTTTCTTTAGAAAGCTTCATATTCCTCAATATCCTTGTCATCCTAGATGCCATTAGTTACTATTTAAAAATTTTTATTTAGTCTTAACATCTGTATCGCTTCCTTAGAAACTAAGACTATTCCCTTGACCATGAGTTCTTTGCTGCCTAGCATGTCTTTTTATCTTGAAATCTTTCACCATGTTATAGTCAAAATATTAGGAGCCATTTTGACTACTTATTGTTGAGAAGGGCTCCTGATCTTAGGTAGGGTCAATTATCTTTCATTTTAATCATTTCCCTAATATTCTTCATTAAAATGACAGCTGTGAATTCCGGACTTTACCAGCTTCCTGTATTTCCATCAAATAATTTTTATGATGGATTGTAAAACAGAAAAACTGAGCAGCAAGATGTTTGTTACAATTGAATGCAAACTTGGTTAAACAGTAGTGAAATTAAATTGTTGAACTGTTTCCTTTGCTTTTTACAGGAGCAAGAGTTTATTAGTCCATTTCATTTTGCAAATTTCCAGATTTCTCTGGATTTTCCTTTAATCTTTGTATCATAGTAGGTGATAGATTTCTCTTATTTGTCCCACCACCTGGAAGCACCTTTGAAAAGAAGTATTGAGTAGTCTTCCTGACTCTTCAGATTTCATCCTAAGACCCATTTAGCCTATGACTTTTGATCCTCTCCATAATAAACCAGTCAAAATCTATATCCACCCTCTAAGAAGTCTTAAGATTTCTCTGTGTGTTTCATTCACTCTGAAGCTTAGCTATCATTGTCCGTTTTCATCATTCTTCTTGCTTTACTCGAGCTGTCATCACCTGTGATATATTGATCTTTATATAGGCATGGATTGGGATAATCTCATGTAACTCTGGCATCGTTAAATAAACTCTATATTGTTAAAATGTATTTTATATTTGTAAACTTCAAGATAGGTTTTGGTTAAATGTAGAATATGTTTATTTCCAACATCCTTACTACTGCCAAGTATAACACAAGCTCTGGATTCTTTATAATGTGCACAAAGATGAGAAATACTCTCTTTTTTGCTACTACAGTAATTCTGAAGTTGTAAAACTTCAGTCCTGACAACAGTTAAAATACACAAACACTTGTATGTACATCTCTGATTTAGAAATAAAGACCTAAGGGGAAAAGGAGTTGGTATGATATAGGTCAAGAAATTTGCTGCTAGACCTGGATTTTTTGGATTCTGATGTTGGTTTTTCATGTAGATTTTGGTAGAATATGTTCCAACATTCCATTCTGAATATAATCAATATAGTCATAATGTATAAACAGGCTTTATGATATAACATGAGACTTGCCATACTTTGTCATACCTATAGCTGAACCAGCATGGTACTCAGTTTCCAGAAGTAATGCCAGAGTATATTTGTGGGAGTCACTAGTTGTTCACCACCCTTCAAATCTCAGAAAGTTAGAGATTTCTAGGAGCCCTTATAACTTACTATGGATCTGACGTTCATGATATGTGTAAATTTTTTTTCTAATTTATCAGGTTCTACTACTGCTTTTGGGTAATGAATTAAGTTTAGGAACCATAGTCATTACATAAACTTACATTACCTTACTATATGGGTTTGTCCTAGATTCTGAAAAGTATTTTTAGGGAACATTTGGAAGATGATGGGGGATATTTTCTTGCTACTTCTATGAAAATTAAGATTAGAATTACTGATTGCCTCATTTTGTCTAGTTATTTCAGAAATTCATCATTTTAAAGATATGATTACTATTTCACTTTAACAAATAGGTAATTTGTTTTGAGTCTGGCTCTTCCATTTTTGTCTTCATCTTTTATGTTACTCAGTTGTTCTGTCTCTTCAGAGAATCTCCCTAAGAATTTTTTCCTAACTACAGTTTATTGCTGCTTATTTTTCATACTTTTATTTAGAGCCAAATATTAAAATAATTATGGAATTGTCCTAATTATGACATTAGATTTCCATTCTATTATTATTGTCATTCACATATTCTAATCGTGAAATGAGATCTCTACACTCTTTCTTGTATTATTGTAATCCACTTCCTATACTATGTAGAAAAAAAGCAAGCAAGTATTCCAAACTTTGAGTTACAAAATGTAACACCATTTAGATCATTTGGAAAACTTCATCTAGTGTTTATCTTCTGATCTTTTCATCATAATTTGAATTCACTGAGTTATTGTTACTTTCCTTTATAGGGATGTTGACATTTATTAAAGGTATTCATAATAGAATCTATAATATCTTTCAAATTGGTGTCCCCATTTAGATTTCTGAAGCATCCCTGAGTTCTACAAATATCTCTAAATGCCAGTTTAAAATGTTTTCTTTTTTCTTCCCAACTCATTTCCTCCCATACTACTCTATCTTTTCCACAAAATTTTGATAAGAAATTTCAAAAGAATCGCATCTTTTCCTTGTGCGTAAAATCTAGGAGTAGGATATGTGTTCCATTAACTTAAAAAAAAAGAGTCAATGCTTAGTTTAGACACTGATAAAAAGGGAAAGTAATGTAGGGTTTAACTCCATTTCTCACAGTTTTTCTATTATTATTCCTTTCACCATAGATGACTATTCTTTATTCCTGGCTTATTAATCAAACTCTAACATACGGTATGATGAGCTTTTAGTTCACTTTCTTTTGCACTCAGTTCATTACAACTGCATGTAATCAGGCAATATGTGACCAAAATGAAATACTGGGACTTCAGTGTCACCTTTACAGACTCTGTCATATAGAAATGAGCCCATGATACTTTTATTTTCTTGGAATCTATTCATTATCACAAGTTTTTAAAATAGTAAGTCAGTATTGCAAAATGCCTCATGATATCCAAATATTCTTGCTCTCTCCATTCTAAATTGTCATTAAGTAAATTCCAAGTTTTATGAAAATCCTATGTGGTTTATTTGATAAGGATTATTTAGGAAAAATTCGGGTTGCTAGTAATCAATTAGTCATCTTTCTCTTCGCTCTTTACATATGAATTAGCAGTGAGTTTATAGTTTTCATGGAACTTATGCCAGGCTATGTAACACAAGGTTTCAAATTCTGTTATCTTGAGAATGTGGAAGTAGAATCTTTTTGTCTGTCTGTTTTTTGTTTGTCCTTTGATAATGGGTTTAACACTGGACTCCAAGATTAATTATGGGTGTTCCATAGTTTCATTCTTGAGACTACTTCATACAAAACTGTAGATTTAAATATAATTACATAAATTGTTCTTTACAATCTCCTTATTAACCCTTTAGGTTTATAGTTTTTTTCAACTTTTGGGTGCAATTGCTGGTGTCTTGTATAATGTTCTTAATTTTCTTATTATTAACATTTTTACAGAAAGTTAAGCAAAAGAGCTATTTAACATTCCTGCCAGATCTCACTTTTTGTGCTTTGTAGTGTCCTATCCCACTCTCTTCTGAATCTATTTTTAATCCCTTTTGATTTCCTTGAACTGCCATATTGAGCATTATTTTGTTTTGGTTTTTTGTCTCCTATTTTAAGTCTGGTTTCCTTGATGATTAGCATATTATGTCCTTTCATTCTCCCCTTTTCTACTTCCTATACAGTTTTTAAAATTCATTTCTCATTTATTCATTTCATTTATAATATTCTTCATTTTAACTGTATGCTTTTCAAAAAGCATACAGTTGTAACTGCAACCCTCCTTTACATCATAAATTTGATTAATTTGTGACTACCACCCCCAAGTTTTTTCCTGCCTTTAAATATGCTTTCATTTATCTTTAGAGGTTAAAACTCAAGATTAAAGACAAGCCATGGGCAACTGATAAAAGGGAATTTATGCCAATTTGGGAGTGGCGGAAATTGGGCTAGCATTATGGTTCTTCCTAGAGCTACTTGGTGGACTTCATTAACCCAAACAGTTATTCAGTGTATCACTTATACTGGCACTTATATCTGTGTGTGCCTTTTATCACAACTCTCGCTCTTAAAACGGAGTTACTTTGACTTGGAGGCTCATTGTATATTCCTCCATAAGCATGTCTCAACTCCTAAAGATTGCTTAAAAGGAGGAAGGACTGGAGGTACCCTAGTCATGACAAGTAGTTCAGATCTGAAAGATACACACAATTTGAAATGCTTCACTTTCTTTCTGAAACACATTTATGATCTCATTAGAAGTGGTTTCACTGAAGCAGAAATGCTTAGGTTTGCATCCCTCCATTGTTTAAGGCTAACTCTATAGACTTGGTATCACATTATCAGTGTTCTGTCCTTGAACCATAGCAGATTGTGCTCCAGAGTCACCTAGCAATAAGTTCAGCTTCTTAGCTGTTCACGTCTCCTCTTATCCTACAGTTTATTTTGGGTGGGCTATATCATTTAACAAGTCTTGTTTATTATTACTTTATAGGTTCACTTTCAATTATAAAATAAACATTTTTGTTTACAAAAAATGTATTTACCCAGATATTTAAAACCATACTGATAATTGGGGTTTATTTTTCCAAAGAGTAAGAATTCTTGAATAAAATCTTGAGAGAATGAAAACTGAAATTCTACAATTCTATATTTATATAATACCACTCTCATGGACAAACAGAAAAGTGGAGAGAGAGAGAGAAAAAATAGCAGTTTTTAAAAGAATAAATGAGAAGAGTAAAGTCTGAAGAAAAGACAGAAATCAAGAACAGTGATTTCCATCACAGTTAATCTAAAGCCTTGTAAATAAAACTGAGGACAGTTGATAGATTAGAAGAATGAAGAACAGAAATAATATTTTACAGTAGGATTAGTTCACTTGGAGGGTACCTAGTGCTTGTGGAAAGTGTAAAGGAGGTGGAGGAGAGAAGGCATAGAGAAAACACTAAATTATCTTTCAGCATTTTAAATTATTTCTGCAGATCCTATTACAGTAGAGGGTTGAAAAAAGGCCACAGTACAAATCATAAGAATTCCTGTATCCAGCTGTCCACCAATCACTAAAGAAAACTGGGAGAGGCAATAAAAGATGTATTCATGTCCCATTCATCACTATGTCACCATCAGATGCAGATGATGTTTAGCAACACTGCAGAGCTAAAATTTGATACAAATTAACATGTACTTCCGGATTTCTGATATTTTCCCTTCCACCAATTCAGAATAACTCAGGCTTTTCCTCTTATTTTCCTAAGGAAAACATCATCTGATTCATTTTCTTTCAGACAAATTTTCAAAATGTAGGAGTGAGTTTTTGTTCTTGCACCAGAGTTAATATTGAGTTTGTGGGATAATTTTTGAAAGGCAACACCTGTTCTTCTATTCCATTGCTTCCTCTAGCTTTAGTAATAAAATGTCACAACTTCTTGGACATGTTCTTTAAACTGCCCTACTTTCATTCTTAGTATTTTGGGGGGACCAAGCAGAAAACAATAAACTAATGGCAGAATTGAGTGTAAGCCTCAGTATAAAGTATGTAAGGTGTGTATGTGTGTGTGTGTGTTTTGAACCAGAGACTGAACCATAAGCAGGAGTCGTCAGATGATGAGTATAAATGTCAAAGTTGAATAAGAACCCCATACCCAAATAACAAGTTGAGTTACTAAGCAAGAGCTATTTGGGATAGTCTAATGGGCAAGAATAGAATTATCAATGTACCAATTTTCCCATTCAATTCAATAATCTTGCTTTCATATTTACAAAACTAAAATTTGAAATGACATTTTTGCTAAATGAATGCTTTTCCCTTATTATCCAAGGAATGCTCAAAGCAAAATTTTGAGAGAAGAGGTCAGAAGAATGTCATTGATATAGTCTCACTCATCACATGGTTAAGGCAACAATAACTTCATTGCTTGTACTTCAAAAACAGTTTTTATAGAGCCCTTGAATTACTTTATCGGTAAGTGGTTTCTCTCTCATTTTTGTAATAAGTTCTATTCCAAAAGCACAGAGTAGGAAAAATAATTTAAATATATTATACTAAAGAACATGCCATAAAATTAACATTTTCTGAAACATGTCCGTGATCTCCTGGAAGAAAACCTATGATAAATGTATTAGTTCATCAATTTTTTTTTCTAATTTTATTCCTTGTTGGCTTCTTCCTTTTATCCCCATTTCAATCTTTATTCTGTCTGGTAGGAGTATGGATGTCTATCAAAACTTTAATTCTCAATCTTACCCTTTATCACTTCTTTTTTATTATCTTTTGGTTAGTAATCTGTAGTGTCAAAATATGTTATGCCACAAGGAGATTGTCATATCCAGTATTATGGCAGTAAGGAATATGGGAGCCACAAAGATCGAAGCATTAATTGTATTTATTGGTTGGTCATTGCTCCTATGGAAAAGCAGAAATGTTTAAAGGCTTGCAGATTTCTAAAATACATCTGTGAGCTCGTTAAATACAATGATTTCCGTATTTGGAATGCTCCATGTAAAATCCCTTTGAAAATACCATGCCAAGCTAAATGTTTACTATACCATGAAAATTCGATGATTTGATAATTTACATAAAATGGGCCACTTAAAGCAGATCTTGTATTTCAAGGATAGGAGGGATTGTTTTTATTACTATTGAGAAATAATTGACATATAACATTAGTTTTAGCTGTACAACATAATGATTTGACATTTGTATATATTGCAAAATGGTCACTATGATAAGTTTAGTTAACAACCATCACCACACATAGTATTTTTTTTGTGTGATGAAAAATCTTAAAATCTACTCTCTTAACAACTTTCAAATATACAAAAGAATATTATTAGCTATAGTCACCATGCTATATATTACATCCCCAGGACTTATTTATTTTATATCTGGAAATTTGTACCTTTTGACCTCCTTCACCCATTTTGCCCCCCACCCCATTTTCCCCAAATCTGGCGACTACCAATCTGTTCTCTGTATCTATGAGTTTTTTTTTTTTAAAGATTCTTTGTATAAGTTGAAATACATTATATTTGTCTTTCTCTGTCTGAATTACTTCACTTAGCGTAACGCCCTCAATGTCCATCCATATTGTTGTAAATGTCAATATTTCCTAATTTTTTATGGCTGAATAATGTCTATATATATATTATATATATATCACATTTTCTTTATCCTTTCATCTGATGATGAACACTTAGGTTCTTTCCACATCTTTGCTATTGTAAATAATGCTTCAGCGAACACTGGGGTGCGTATATCCATTTGAGTTAGTGTTTTCATTTCCTTTAGATGTATACCCAGAAGAGTAATCACTAGATTATATCATATTTCTATTATTTGTTTTTTGAGGAATATCCACACTCTTTTCCAGAGTGGCTGCACCAATCTAAATTCCCACCAACAGTGAACAAGTGTTCCCTTGTCTCTGCATCCTTGCCAACACTTGTTATTTGTCGTTTTGATGATAGCTATTCTAATGGGTATGAGGTTATATCTCCTGGTGGTTTTGATTTGCATTTCCCTGATGGTTAGTGATGTTGAGCATCCTTTCATGTACCTGTTGGCCATCTGTATATCTTCTTTGGAAAAATGTCTATTCAGATCCTCTATCCATTTTTCAATCATATTGTTTATTTTTGTGATTGAGTTGTATGAGTGTTTTATATATTTTGAATATTAAACCGTTATCAGATATATGATTTAAATATTTTCTCCCATTCAGTAGGTTGCCTTGCATGGGAGTTTTAGAAAGTGCTGTATGCTGTCATTAGTGTGTCATTCTATATGCTGTCCCAAAATATTGAACACAATATCCAGGATATTTTAAAAAAGACTGAATAAAAGAAACATGCAATTGTGAGATATGTAGGCTAATGCAATAAATCAGGTTATTCACAAGTATAAAGTGAATAAAGTTGGTAGGACAAATTTTCTGAGCCTTGAGTTTCCTACCTGCTTCTACCTTATTTATTTATGTGAAAAGAGACATTTCTAAAACAAGATTCTGACTTCCAATCCTGACAATTTGGTGGATATGTTAACCTGAAAACTGCTATCAGATATTTCTGGGTAAACTATTTTAAAAATCCTTTTGAATGCATAAATGGGTTAATATGAAAGTAAGAAAAATTATATTCCAGGGACCCAAAACAAAGATTATAAAGAAATTGAGTAAGCGTGAGCCAACATGTAGCTGCCTGGAGCAGTTTGCCAGTCTCAGTACCCAAGGGTTTAAAGTTTTAAGTGCCATGTAGGACTTGGAGCTGTGAACGGCACAGAATTGTAGCTAAGAGTACCATATATAAAAGTGAAATCCTCTAAGACATCTCAGGCGAGAGGGAGAACATTAAAAAAAATCTTCTTTTGGGGACAGTAAGAGCTGAAGAAAAGTTGTCCAACTAGCCCTGGGCTCTGGATTAAGAGGATGGGGAGAGAGAGAAAGAAACAGAGAGAAAATAAATATCTAGTTTCTCCTTAGTATCCATTGCCACAGACCTACCCTCATTTTGATTTGGGATCAAATTTACATTGCTTGCATTGTTCAGGAATTCCCAGACTAAGAAACTGTCATAAGAAGTCAACCTAGGCTGGAAAGATCCCTGTAGCACCTATAAAAATCAAAAGCAAAAATTTTGGAGAGACATACCCTCATCCAGGGATTCCCAAAAACAGAACCCCACTAAAAATGAGCGCGTAACCCAAAATTAGAAAATAAAGTAGTCCATCTTAAGAATCAACAGACACAACATAGCAGTAGCAGATGCTCAAGAATTTCCAATAATAGCATTATTAGAGAATATAAAATAACTGTTCTAAATACTTAATGGAAATAATTCCAGAAATAATGGAAAACATGAGAAAAGAACAGATAGTATCGGGGCTTCCCTGGTGGCGCAGTAGTTGAAAATCTGCCTGCCAATGCAGGGGACACGGGTTCGAGCCCTGGTCTGGGAAGATCCCACATGCCGCAGAGCAACTAGGCCCGTGAGCCACAACTACTGAGCCTGCGCGTCTGGAGCCTGTGCCCCGCAACAGGAGAGGCCGGGACAGTGAAAGGCCCGCGCACCGCGGTGAAGAGTGGTCCCCGCTTGCCGCAACTAGAGAAAAGCCCTCGCACAGAAAAAAAACGAAGACCCAACACAGCCAAAAGTAAATAAATAAATAAATAAATAATAAATAAGGTCTATTATTTAAAAAAAAAAAAAAAGATAGTATCAAATATCCAGGCAGATTTTTAAAAAAAGAACTTATAGAGATAAAAAATTAAACTGATTTTTTAAAAGATTAAGTTCATTGAAATCAAAAGATTTATGTTCAAATACAGAGTCTGAAACTTCCTAAGAGACAAAAATAACTTCCTTCTGTGTTGAACAGTGAGATTCCTTATAGACACTTTTTTTTTTACTCAAGCCACATGCCATTTTGCCAATGACTTATGGATCTTATCTACGTGACTCTTATAACCTCTGAGAGCTAGCTTACTGAGTTCTAGCAAATCCCAAGCCGGCATGCCTTGTGTTAGTTACACTGAATAGCCTCTTCAAAGTAAACCACACAACAGTGATGTTGATCCTGTTAGATTAAGACAAATTAAAAATCTAATACATAGTTTTGCTGTCAGGTCCTAAAGGTCAAAGGTCAATATAGTATCTTGCAATAAGGCTATAGGTTACCCATGCCCCAATATTGTATCATAATAAACCAAATAGGGATGAAACATCCAGCAGTAGCCCATAAATCTATTAGCGGTGAACTGTCAATGTCCTATATACCAGGGTAATTTGTTAATTCAGAGCTGGGTCTCTTTTTTCACTAGACCTTGTAAACTCCTTTCTGAAATATCAATAAACCATCTGCTTTGACTTGTTAATCAAATGACTTTATTCAGTCCAAAGCAATTTTTTCCTAATAAAAACAGAGTATTTATCTCCATGGCTATAAAAGAGGATTGTTTTCAACTGTTCACTTATAGTTAAGAAGCACATTTAGTTTGGATTGATTTCCAATGCTTCAGTCATATCTTGTCACTTTCCATTTCTTACACACAACATCTCAGTTTAGCCATTTAGGAAAGGAAAAACAGTCAAATTCTGAATGTGGTACAGGGCCAGTGCACAAAAACTGGGGAATAAGTTGAGAGAGAAAAGAATTCATCCAAAATAATTGTAGATCAACGTTTTAACATCACCATTTCCTTCTGTTTGCAAATTTCCTTATCATTCTAGATAGAGTATTTACACTAGCCACTGTTTCTGCCTTAACTGAGGTTCCAGATGTTTGCCTTTTAGTTAGTGTTGCTCTGTTCTGAGTCACAGGGCAGATAATGTTTATCTATAATAGAAACTTTTTATCCTCTCTTAAGTTTTATTGTGCTAGTGTAAAATAAAGTCAGTTTCAGTGAGATGGGATCATAGCATGTGAAGATCTGCAAAGCTACCCCAGAAAATTGACCCCCTTTTCTCCCAGCCCACCAAACTGAGATAAAATGAGTATTTCTGAGGTATCCGTGGGGATATTCTCAGTGCTCTGTGAATGAGCATCTTGAGGAATCGTCACGCTTCTTGCACCCTCTGTCCTTGGAGCTTACTGCCAGCTGGCAAATGGAGCAAAGTCTATGACCTCTGACCTTGAATCAGCTCCTCTTGGACTGTTAAAAATGATGTCTGGGGAGAGGTCTGGGTGCTTGAGTTATTACTGGATTCTGCCCTCTTAAAAAACAAAGAAGAAACTCATAGGTGTTCTTAATGAGCAGAGGCCTCAAAGGTAGCACAAATCATGGTGCATACTGAGAATTCTTTCTCAGGGGCACAGCTTCCTTTCCCACTGCAAGTCCCTGAAAAAAGGAAAAAAATATACAGCAAACAAAAAGTGCAATTAAAATGCCTCAAGTGTTTTACAGACTTGTTTTGATTCTTTTTATTTAAATATTCCTTGGTGAGCCACCATCTCGTTTTTTATGTTGGAGGTGGCATCATAGAGGCAAGGGAGGACACAGTCCTATTCCTCTCAACCTCCTTTATCTCCTCATTTTTACAGAGTGGAGAAAAGAAAAACATCTAAGCCCTTAATTCAAGTCTTAGGCTCTTTTCTGAGCCTAAGAAAGGAAATGTGAGAGACATATGAAATTTTATGGCCATAGCAATGGGTTTCTAACCTGCAAGTTTTCTCAACATTTTAATTTCATTGATTTTGACATTATTCCCATGAGATTTTTCTCTTAATAATATTTCCATGAAAAATGTGAACCAAATCCATTAAAATTAACTTCCCCTCAGGCATGAAATTTTACCAAAGTAAATATTAACTAATTTTTACTTAATAATAATGATTTCATTTATTGTCTCCTAGCCTTCACCCCAGCATGTCTTCTTACCTACTTCACATCGTAACTAGGAAAGATTATTCTGTTAATGTTCTCTGCACTGTAGTGTTCTCCCCACTGTAGGTTATTTTCATGAGGACAAGTAGAGACTATTACTGGAAATCTTGGTAAATACAGTCCTTCACGTATGGTTGAGTGACACAGTCTTTGTCTGTATGAGAGGAAATGATAGATTCCCTGACTTTAATATTGAGAAACATAAATTGGGCTGGAATGAGAATGGGAGTACCAGGAAGTACAAGAAAATTGAGCACATAAATTAAAATGTGTTAAGCAACACAATTTTTTTTTTAAACCCACATTGTAATTCTCAAACTCAATGTTGTAGATGCCCAGAAGCTTCTTATTGAGGATTAATTTATGGACTCAAGAGTAGTATTTGGGGGATAGAGAGCAGATCATGCATGATACAATTATATGTAGAATTCAGAATCAAATAAACAGCCAATTCATACAATTCATCCCAAAGCAAAATACGCTTGGCCTGAATAACTTGAATTGACCATCAGGTAGTTGGGTTGTTCTCTTTTAATCTTATTGGCTTTCTGTTTTTCCCTAGTAACACAATAGTTTGGATTTAGTGTTTGTAAAATGTTTCATAGGAAGTTTTATAAAGAGGGCAGTTACAGAGCAGGAAGAAAAAACACATTGGTTTAAAGAGGCAGAATCCCATGAGGATTGGGCAGCGCAATTGAAAGTCATCTTTTTTTTTTTTTACCAGAGACGAAGATTGTGAGAGGATGAATAGAGTGCTGGGAAGTGTTACGGTTAGACTGGGTTAAAAGATCAAAGACTGTGCAGAACTTTTATGAAAATGACTAAGTAATAGGTAGAAACAAATATTAGGGAAATAAAATTGATTAAAATGTTCCTACCTGGTAAAGTAGTAATTATATGAAAAATTATATGGCATATAACTGGAAGGAATATAGTTATGTGCTTCTATTTCTTTCAGCATGACTATACAAGAAAACTGTGTTGCATTTTGAAGATTTTAATAAAGGAAATTAATGAAACTATATTTTCAGACATTGAAGAGTTAAAAGAAACTAATATTTCAGTCAGGTTTAATACAAGTTACTGTGTAAGGCTTGGCTAAGCAAAAGCTAAATGAGAACTGGCCATAAACATTTAAAATTTCAAGAAGAAATGTAAGGTGTCTAACATGCCACTGGGGGTTATATATGTAAGAGAATAAAATTGTTTATCATTTCTTCCTAAACATTAAATTTTAAGCTCACCATTAGGAAATTTTAACTGAGATTCATTAGGCTAAGTTTTAAATATGTTCTATAATGTTTACCCTTACCATTTATCTTCATCTTATAATTCTTTGATCTCACAATTGACTGAATAAAAAGCCCTAATTAGTACAGAAAAGATAAAATGGTTTCTGTTATTGGATAGTTTCTCATTATAACATATCTTTATCTTATTAATGAGGTGAGATTGTCTTGATTTGTATCTTTACATTTCATATTTTACACATAGAGATACAGATCTCCTAATCATGTTTTAAAATAACAGTTTACATTTAAATAAAAGATCATAAAGGTAACATTTTTTTTATGTGCAAAGTTTGCCACTATATTTGCTTACCCATTTAAGAAAGATCATTTTGAAACTATGGAAGTTTGCTTCGTATTTCTCCTTACTTTTACCTAATAACATTTTAAAGATGCAAATTATACTGGTAACTTTTGTTTAGAAGACAAATACTTCCCTTAACTCTTCTGTTAAGTAGTACTTACTTAGTGACTAGCTGGTCAATTATCATTGTATAAATAAAGGTATCTCTCCAGTTATTCATTTTTAATATACATATATTCAGTAGGTACCCAGTGAACTGGGATGCTATTTAAAAGTGCATTTCTGACTCAGCTAAATTAGAGAATTCAGGAATTTACATTTTAAACCAGCATCATAGATGATTATTTCAAATCTTGATCTGATTTAGATGGCACAAAATTGCTAGTGCCCTTACCCACTCCAAGATATAAAGTTAAATCTTTTATAGTGGAAGATAAAATTATCCTAGTCTGCCAACTGTCTCTCTGCAATTGTTTATATACACTTATTGGTGCTCAGTCAACATAAAAAACAGGCACAGGAAAAGGTAAAACCACCTGATAGAAAATCAAGAGAAACAACACCTAATAGAAAGAGACTTATACAGATGAGTCAGATAATAGTTTTTAGACAGAGATTTCATAATGAATATGCTTAATAAGGAGCTTTCTATGTATTCCAATATTAATCCCTTATTAGATATGTGATTTCCAAATATTTTATCCTTTTCTGTAGGCTGCATTTTTACTCTGTTGATAGTATCCATTGATACACAAAAGTTTTAAATTTTCATGAAGTCCAGCTTGTTTATTTATAATTTTATTGCCTGTACCTGTTGTGTCATATACAAGAAATCATTGCCAAATCCAGGGTCATGACACTTTTGTCCTATATTTCTTGTAAGAGTGTTATAGTTTTAGCTCTTATGTTTCAGTCTTTGATCCATTTTGAACTCAAAATTTTTGGATATGGTGTTAGGTAAGGGTCTAACTTCATTATTTTGCATGTGGATATACAGTTTTCCCAGCACTGTTTGTTGAAAAGATTGTCCTCTCTCCCACTGAATGGTCTTGGCATCCTTGACCATTGTATTAGTGAGCTCGGGATGCCATGACAAAACACCATAGACTGAGTGGCTTAAACAACAGAAATTTTCTCAGAGTTCTGGGGGCTGGAAGTCCAAGATCAGGGTGTAGCCTGGTTGGGTTCTGGTGAGAGCTTTTTTCCAGGCTTGCAAGTGGCTATATTCTTGCTGTGTCCTCATATGATAGAGACTTGTAATGTTTCTTCTTATAAGGCACTAAGTCTGTCAGATCAGGGCTCTACCCTTACGGCTTCATTTAACCTAAGTCACTCCTTAAAGCCCTATGTCCAACACAGTCACATGAGAAGTTAGGGCTTCAACATATGAATTTCAGGGGCATACAGTTCAGTCCATAGCAAGCATATATGTGAGGGTTTACTTCTGTGCCCTCTACTTTATTCCGTTGGTCTATATGTCTGTCTTTTAGCCTGTACTACTCTGTTAGGATTACTGTAGCTTTAGTAAGTTTTGAAATCATTAGTGTGAGTCCTCCAACTTTGTTCTTTTTCAAGATTGTTTTGGCTATTAGGGGTCCCATGAGATTCCATATGAATTTTAGCATGGATTTTTCTATTTCTACAGAAAACAACATTGGAATTTTGATAGGTATTACATTGAATCTGTAGATCACTGTGGGTAGTGTTGACATCTTAATGATATTAAGTAGCCAGTCCATGAACATGGGATGCCTTTCTTTTTACTTATGTCGTTTTTGATTTCTTTCAGGAGTGTTTTGTGTTTTTGCTTTTACAAATCTTTCACCTCCTTGGTTAAAATTCATAAGCATTTTGGATGGTATTGCCAACGAAATTATCTTAAATCCCTTTTCAGGTTGTTCACTGTTAGTGTATAGAAGTGCCACTAATGTTTGTTTGTTGATTTTTTATCCGGCTATTTTGCTCAATTTGTTTATTCTATCTTTTTTTTTTTTTGTGGAATCTCTAGGATTTTCTACATTTAAGAGCATATCATCTGCAAACAGATAAATTTACTTCTCTGTTTCCATTTCTTTATCTTGCCTAATTGCTTTGACTAGAACTTCCAGTATTATGTTGAATAGAACTGGCTAAAATAGGCATGCTAGCCTTGCTCCTGGTCTTAGAGGAAAAGCTAATAGTCTTTCACCATTGAGGATAAGGTTAGCTGTGGGTTTTTCATATATGGCTTTGATTACATTGAGGTAGTTTCCTTCTATTCCTAGTTTATTGAGTGTTTGGTTTTTTTTATCATGAAAGGATGTTGAATTTTGTCAAATGCTTTTTTTGGAATCAATCGAGATGGTCATGTGGGTTTTTTCCCCTTTATTCTGTTAATATCATATATCAATAGTATATTCTGTCAATTTTTTCTTTGAATGGGCCATACTTTCCTATTTCTTTGTATTCCTTGTGATTTGTTGTTGTTGAAAACTGGACAAAAACAGAATCCTATAATGTAGTAACTCTGGAAGTTAAATTCCCCCTCTTCCCCAGGGTTTGCTGTTTGTTTTTTGTTGTTGTTGTAGGCTGATTCTGTGTTGGGGTCAGACTGAGATGTAAACTTAAGGTCTTCTTCTTAGGTCTTTTCCCCTGCACCTTTCTCTGGGCCTATGCCATGACTTTCTAAATTCTGTATATATAGTTTGTTTTGAATTTCCTATTCCTTAAATATGTGGCTTCCAAAGGGAGAAAAATACAGAAATGAAGGGAGAGAAAAGTATGTGAGCCCTTTAAATCACTGGCAGTCAATTCACATGGAGGTAGAGGGGCTTACAGCAATGGCTGCCTGAATCTGCATCTGTCCTTCCACTGTCAAGAGCAGCAATCAGAGCCCATGTCCCCAGTATTTGGAGGACAGGTTCCTTATTGCCCACCATGACTCTCACAAACTACATACAAGCTGCTCTCTGGAACACGTGCAAGGCTGCTTGCCATGGGACTGGGGAGTGGGGGATGGGTACTGCGACTGTAATAAGACCTGGCCAAAATTAACTGCTGTTTATTGTTCAGGCATTCATTTGGAAGTTACAAGCCTTCAAGTAGATTCCATAGTTCCAAAATAGTTACATCAGACATATTCTGTCACTGCAGTTGTTACCTAGGTGGAGAGAAAGATTCCTGGTAGAGTATTTTTAATTCACTATCTTCCCAGAATCCTCTTGCCACAGAAGTCTTTTTTTAAGACCATATATATTTTAGAACAGTTTTAGGTTCCTAGCAAAATTGAGAGGAAGGTACAGAGATTTCTCATATACCCCCTCCCCACGTGTATAGCCCTACCCCATTATCACTATCCCCCGCCAGAGTGGTACATTTGTTACATCTGATGAACCTACATTGCTACAGCATTATCACAAAGTCCATAGTTTACACTAGGGTTCACTGTTGCTGTTGTCTATTTTATGGGTTTGGTCAAAAGTATAATGATGTGTATCCACCATTATAGTGTCAAACAGAGTATTTTCACTGCCCTAAAAATCCTCTGTGTTCCACCTATTCATTCCTCCCTCTCCTTCCCCTGGCAACCTCTGATCTTTTTACTGTCTCTGTAGTTTTGTCTCTTCTAGAATATCATATAATTGGAATCATGCAGCGTGTGGAAAGCCTTTTCAGATTGACTTCTTTCATTTAGTGATTATCCATTTGAGGTTCTCCATATCTTTTCATGGCTTGACAGCTCATTTCTTTTTAACACTGAATAATTTTCCATTGTCTGGCTGTACCACACTTTATCTATTTGCCAGAGAATGGCTCTTGGTTACTCTAAGTTTTGGTAATTATGAATAAAGCTGCTATAAGCATCCGTATTACAAATTTTTCTGTAGACATGAGTTTTCAACTCCTTTGAGTAAATACCAGTGAATACAATTGAGGGGTTATATGATAAGAGTGTGTTTAGTTTTGTAAGAGTCTGCCAAACTGCCTTCCAAGGTGGCTGTACCATTTTGCATTCCCACTAGCAATTAATGAGAATTCCTGTTGCTCCACATTCTTCCCAGCATTTGGTGTTGTCACTATTCTGGATTTTTGTCATTCTAATAGGTGTGTAGTGGTATCCAGAAGTCTTTTTACACCTCAGTATATAGTAATTCCTTTTATTTCAGGATGGCAGCATTTCTACTGATTCATCTCTCTCAAAAACTGCCTGGGATTTCATATTAGATTCTGATCAACTCTATATTTGAAAAACAGCACCCAACATTCTTTTTTAAAAAAATTTCTTGGATTATAGTTGATTTACAATGTTGTGTTAGTTTCAGGCGTACAGCAAAGTGATTCAGTAATACATATATTCATTCTTTTTCAGATTCTTTTTTCATGTAGGTTATAACAGAATATTGAGTAGAGTTCCTTGTGCTATACAGTAGGTTATTGTTGGTTATCTATCTTGTATATAGTTGTGTGTGTACGTTAATCCCAAACTCCTGATTTATCCCTCCCTGCCACGTTTCTTCTTGATAACCATAAGTTAGTTTTCAATATCTGTGAGTCTGTTTCACTTTTGAAAATAAGTCCATTTGTATCATTTTTTAACTTAGTTTCCACATATGAATGATATCATATGATATTTGTCTTTCTCTGTCTGACTTACTTCACTTAGTATGATAATCTCTAGGTTCATCCATGTTGCTGCAAATGGCATTATTTCATCCCTTTTTTATGGCTGAGTAATATTCCATTGTATATAAGTACCACATCTTCTTTGTTCATTCCCCTGAAGATTGACATTTAGGTTGCTTTCATGTCTTGGCTATTATAAATAGTTCTGCACTGAACATTGGGGTGCATGTATCTTTTTGAATTATGCTTTTCTCTAGATATATGCCCTGGAGTGGGATTGCTGGATCATAAGGTAGTTCTACTTTAAATTTTTAAGGAGCCTCCATACTGTTCTCCATAGTGGTTGTATGAATTTACATTCCCACCAACAGTCTAGGAGGGTTCCCTTTTCTCCGTGCCCTCTCCAGCATTTACTATTTGTAGACTTTTTGATGATAGCCATTTGGACCGGTGTGAGATGGTACCTCATTGTAGTTTTGATTTGCATTTCTCTGATAATTAGTTATGTTGAGCATCTTTTCATCTGCTTTTTGGCCATCTGTATGTCTTCTTTGGGGAAATGTCTTTTTAGATCTTCTGCCCATTTTTTGATTGGGTTGTTTTTTTGACATAGAGCTGTATGAGCTGTTTGTATATTTTGGAGGTTAATCCCTTGTTGGTTACTTCATTTGCAAATATTTTCTCCCATTCTGAGGTTGTCTTTTCGTTTTGTTTATGGTTTCTTTAGCTGTGCAGAAGCTTTTAAGTTTAATTAGGTCACATTTGTTTATATTTTTTTTCATTTTCATTACTCTAGGAGGTGGATCAAAAAAGATGTTGCTGAGATTTATGTCAATGAGTGTTCTGCCTGTGTTTTCCTGTAAGAGTTTTATAGTGTCTGGCCTTACATTCAGGTCTTTGGTCCGTTTTGAGTTTATTTTTGTGTATTGTGTTAGAGAATGTTCTAATTTCGTTCTTTTACATGTAGCTATTCAGTTTTCCCAGCACCACTTACTGAAGAGACTGTCTTTTCTCCATTGTATATTCTTGCCTCCTTTATCATAGATTAATTGACTGTAGGTGTGTGGATTTATCTCTGGGCTTTCTATCCTGTTCCATTGATCTATATTTCTGTTTTTGTGCTGGTAGCATACTGTTTTAATGACTGTAGCTTTGTAGTATAGTCTGAAGCCAGGGAGCCTGATTCCTCCAGCTCTGTTTTTTCTTTCTTTCTTTCTTTCTTTCTTTTAATATTTATTTATTTATTTATTTGGCTGCTCTGGATCTTAGTTGCAGCACGTGGGATCTTCATTGCCGCATGCAGCATCTTCATTGCGGTATGTGGGCTCTTTAGTTGTGGCATGCAGGACCTTTTAGTTGTGGCATGTGGGATCCTTTAGTTGCAGCACATGGTATCTTTAGTTGTGGCATGTGAACTCTTAGTTGCAGCATGTGGATCTAGTTCCCTGACCAGGGATCGAACCTGGGCCCCCTGCATTGTCTTATCCCCTGGACACCAGGGAAGTTCCAACTCTGTTTTTCTTTCTCAGGATTGCTTTGGCTATTTAGGGTGTTCTGTGTTTCCATACAAATTTTAAAATTTTTTGTTCTAGTTCTGTGAAAAATGCCATTGGTAATTTGATAGCGATTGCATTCAATCTTTAGATTGCATTGGGTAGTATACTCATTTTGACAATATTGATTCTTCCCATCCAAGAACATGGTATATCTTTTCATCTGTTTGTGTCATCTTTGATTTCTTTCATCAGTGTCTTATACTCCTCAGAGTACAGGTCTTTTGCCTTTTTAGGTAAGTTTATTCCTAGGTATTTTATTCTTTTTGATGTGATGGCAAATGGGTTTGTTTCCTTAATTTCTCTTTCTGATCTTTCGTTGTTAGTGTATAGGAATACAAGAGATTTCTGTATATTAATTTTGTATCCTGCAACCTTCCCAAATTCTTTGATGAGCTCTAGTAGTTTTCTGGTAGCATCTTTAGGATTTTCTATGTATAGTATCATGTTATCTGCAGTCAGTGGTAGTTTTACTTCTTTTCCAATTTGGATTCCTTTTATTTCTTTTTCTTCTCTGATTGCCATGGCTAGGACTTCCAAAACTATGTTGAATAAAAGTACTGAGAGTGGACATCCTTGTCTTGTTTCTGACCTTAAAGGGAATGCTTTCAGCTTTTTACCTTTGAGAATGATGTTAGCTGTGAGTTTGTCATATATGGCCTTTACTTGTTGAGGTAGGTTCCCTCTATGCCCACTTTCTGGAGAGTTTTTATGATAAATGGGTGTTGAATTTTGTCAAAAGCTTTTTCTGCATCTATTGAGATGGTCATATGGTTTTTCTTCTTCAGTTTGTTAATGTGGTATGTCACACTGATTGATTTGAGTATATTGAAGAATCCTTGCATCCCTGGGATAAATCCCACTTGATCATGGTGTATGATCCTTTTAATGTATTGTTGGATTTGGTTTGCTAATATTTTTTTGAGTATTTTTGCATCCATTTTCATCAGTGATATTGGCCTGTAATTTTCTTTTTTTGTGGTATCTTTGTCTGGTTTGGTATCAGAGTGTTGGTGGCCTCATAGAAAGAGCTTGGGAGTGTTCCTTCTTCTGCAGTTTTGGTGGTACTTTTTTTTTTTTTTTCTTTTTGGTAAGATTGTTTTGATGTGGACCATTTTTAAAGTCTTTATTGAATTTGTTACAATATTGCTTCTGTTTTACGTTTTGGTTTTTTGGCCCTGAGGCACGTGGGATCTTAGCTCCCCAACCAGGGATCAGACCCGCACCCCCTGCATTGGAAGGTGAAGTCTTAACCACTGGACCACCAGGGAAGGCCCTTCTTCTGCAATTTTTTGGAAACGTTTCTGAAGGATAGGTGTTAACTCTTCTCTAAATGTTTGATAGAATTCACCTGTGAAGTCATCTGGTCCTGGACTTCTGTTTGGTGGAAGTTTTTAAATCACTGTTTCAATTTCAGTAATTGTGAAATCGTTCACATTTTCTGTTTCTTCCTTGTTCAGTCTTGGAAGGTTGTACCTTTCTAGGAATTTGTCCATTTTTTTCTAGATTGTGCATTTTATTGGCATATAGTTGTTTGTAGTAGTCACTTATGATCCTTTGTATTTCTGTGGTGACCATTGTAACTTCTTTTTTATTTCTGATTTTACTGATTTGAGTCCTCTCCCTTTTTTTCTTGATTAGTCTGGCTAAAGGTTTATCAAGATTGTTTATCTTCTCAAAAAACTAGATTTTAGTTTCATTGATCTTTTCTAATGTTTTCTTCGTCTCTTTCATTTATTTCTGCTCTGATCTTTATGATTTCTTTCAAAGTGTTAGGGTTAGAGTTAGGGTTTTAGGGTTAGTTTTCTTTTAACTTTGGGTTTTGTTTGTTCTTTTTTCTCTAGTTGCTTTAAATGTAAGGTTAGGTTATTTGAGATTTTTCTTGTTTCCCGTGGTAAGATTGTATTGCTATAAACTTCCCTCTTAGAACTGCTTTTGCTGTGTCCCATAGGTTTCAAACCATCGTATTTTCATTGTCATTTGTCTCTAGGTGTTTTTTTATTTCCTCTTTGATTTCTTGAGTTATCCATCGGTTGTTTAGTAGCATGTTGTTTAGCCTCCAGGTGTCTGTGCTTTTTCCAGTTTTTTTCCTTGTAATTGATATCTAAATTCATGCAGTGTGGTCAGGAAAGATGCTTGATATGATTTCAGTTTTCTTAAATTTATCGAGGCTTGCTTTGTGGTGCAGCATGTGATCAGTCCTGGAGAATGTTCCATGTGCACTTGAGAAGAAAGTGTATTCTGCTTTGAATGGAATGCTCTTATAAATATCAATTAAGTCCATCTGGTCTAATGTGTCACTTAAGGCCTGTGTTTCCTTATTGATTTTCTCTCTGGATGATCTCTCTGTTGATGAAAGTGGGGTGTTAATGTCCCCCACTATTACTGTGTTACTGTCGATTTCTCCCTTTATGGCTGTTAGTATTTGCCTTATATATGGAGGTGCTGCCATGTTGGGTGCATATATATTTACAATTGTTATAGCGTCTTCTTGGATTGATCCCTTGATCATTATGTAGTGTCCTTCTTTGTCTCTTATAACAGTCTTTATTTTAAAGTCTATTTTGTCTGATATGAGTATTGTTGCTCCAGGTTCTTTTGATTTCCATATGCATGGATTAATACCCTTTTCCATCTCCTCACTTTCATTCTGTATGTGTCCCTAGATCTGAAGTGGGTCTCTTATACATAGCATATATACAGGTCTTGTTTTTGTATCCATTCAGCCATTCTATATCTTTTGGTTGGAGAGTTTAATCCATTTACATTTAAGGTAATTATCGATATGAATATTCTTTTTTCAAATTTTTTATTCTTTTTCAAATTGTTTTCTTACTCACGTTATTATAGAATAATGAACAGAGTTCCCTGTGCTATACAGTAGGTCCTTGTTGGTTATGTGTTTTAAATATAGCAGTATGTACATGTCAATTGCAATCTCCCAATCCATCCCTGTCCCCCACCCTTCCCCCGTGGTAATCATAAGTCCATTACAAATATTCTTATTGCCATTTTGTTAATTGTTTTGGATTTGTTTTTGAAGGTCTTTTTTCTTCCTCTTTTGTTCTCTTCTCTTGTGATTTGATGTCTACCTTTAGTATTGTGTTTGGATTGCTTTTTCTTTTTTGCGTGTGTATCCAGTGTAGATTTTTAGTTTGTGATTTCCATGAGATTTTGATATAGCTGGCTATATATGTAAAGATTGTTTCAAGCTTCTGGTCTCCTATTTTCAAATGCGTTTCCAATATCTTGCCTTTGTACTCTCGTCACGATCGCTGGTTTTGATATCATATTTGTGTGTCGATGATTTCCTACCTTTACTTTATGTTTGCCTTTACTGGTGTGCTTTCCCATTCATAATTTTCTTGATTCTAGTTGTGCCAAATCCCTTAGGATTTGAAGTAAAGACGGTTTGGTGGTGCTGAATTTTCTTAGCTTTTGTTTGTCTATAAATCTTGTGATATCTCCGTTGAATCTGAATGAAAGCTTTGCTAGGTAGAGTGTTGTAGGTTTTTCCCTTTCATCACTTTAAATATATTGTGCCACTCTCTTCTGGCCTGCATAGTTTTTGCTGAAAAATCAGCTGGTAACCTTATGGGGATTCCCTTGTATGTTATGTGTTGCTTTTCCCTTGCTCCTTTTTATATTTTTTCTGTGTCTTGGATTTTTGTCAGTTTGATTAATACATTTCTCAGCATGTTTATCCCTGGATTTATCTTGTTTGGGACTTCCTGGACTTGAGCAAGTGTTTCTTTTCTTATGTTAGGGAAGTTTTCCACTATGATCTCTTCAAATATTTTATCAGGATCTTTCTATCTCTCTTCTCCCCCTGGGACCTCTGTTATGTGAATGTTGGTGCATTTAATGTTGTCCCATAGGTCTCTTATACTGTTGTTATTTCTTTTCGTTCTTTTTTTCTTTATTCTGTTTTGCAGCTGTGATTTCCACGATTCTGTCTTCCAGCTCACTTATCTATTCTTCTGCCTCAGTCATTCTGCTATTGATTCATTCTAAAGTATTTTTCACAACAGTTGTTGTGAATTGTTCATCTCTGTTTGTTTGTTCTTTAAATCTTCTAGCCTTTTGTTAAACATCTCTTGTAATTCTCGATCTGTGCCTACGTTCTTTTTCCAAGATCTTGGATCATCTTTACTATCATTACTCTGAACTCTTTTTCAGGTAGGTTGCCTATTTCCACTTCATTTAGTTGTTCTAGTGGGTTTTTATCTTGTTCCTTCGTCTGGAATATATTTCTCTGCTGTCTCATTTTGTCTCACTTTCTGTGTTGTGGTCTCCTTTCCACTGGCTCTTGGATCATCTCCCCTCTTGCTTTTGGTGTCTGCCCTCTGCTGGGTCAGGTAGTCCTGAGGCTTGTGAAGGCTTCCTGGTGGGAGGGACTGATGCCTGCCCACTTGTGGATAGAAATGGTGTTGTCCCTCTGGTGGGCAGGCCTGTGTCACGGGGTGTGTTTAGAGGTGGCTGTGAACTCCGTATGGCTTTAGGCACCCTGCCTGCTGGTGGGTGGGGCTGTGTTCCTATCCTGCTGGTTGTTTGGCCTGAGGCATTCTAGCACTGGAGTCTGTAGGCTCTTTGGTCTGGCAACATCTTGATGCCAAAATGATGACCTCTGTGAGAGCTCACACTGATCAATATTCTCTGGGGCCTCTGCCACCAGTGTTCTTGCCCCCACAGTAAGCCATGGCTGACCTCTGCCTCCCCAGGAGACCCTTCAAGATTCATAGGGAAGTCCAGCCCTGGCTCCTATGGAATTATTGGTTTGTGCTGAGTCCCAGTGTACATGAAACCTTGTGTGTGCCCTCCAAGAGTGGAGTCCCTGTTTTCCCCAGTCCTGTGGAGCTTCTGCACTCAAGCCCTACTGGCCTTCAAATCCAATTGCTCTGCGGGTTCCTCCTCTCCATGCCAGATCCTCATGCTGAGGCCTGATGTGGGGCTCAGGACTCTCTCTTGTGGGATAATCTCTGCAATATAATTATTTCCTCGTTTGTGGGTCACCCACCTGGTGGTTTTAGGATTGATTATGTTGTGAAAGAACCCCTCTTACTCTCTCCCTGTGGCTTCTTTTTTGTCTTTGAATGTAAAATATGTTTTTTGGTAGGTTCCAGTCTTTTTTTTTTTTTTTTAATTTATTTATGGCTGTGTTGGGTCTTCGTTGCTGCGCGTGGGCTTTCTCTAGTTGCAGCGAGCAGGGGCTACTCTTCGTTGCAGTGCACGGGCTTCTCATTGCGATGGCTTCTCTTGTTGCAGAGCACGGGCTCTAGGTGTGCGGGCTTCAGTAGTTGTGGCACACGGGCTCAGTAGTTGTGGCTCGTGGGCTCCAGAGCACAGGCTCAGTAGTTGTGGCTCATGGGCTTAGTTGCTTCTCAGCATGTGGGATCTTCCCAGACCAGGGCTTGAACCCGTGTCCCCTGCATTGGCAAGCAGATTCTTAACCACTGTGCCACCAGGGAAGTCCAGTTCCAGTCTTTTTTGTTGATGGCTATTCAGCAGTTAGTTGTGATTTTGGTGTTTTTGTGGGAGGAGGTGAGCTCAAATCCTTCTGTTCAACCATGTCTTCTGGAATTGAGGGGCTCCTTTTAGTTTGGACACTTTCTGCCTCTTTCCTCAGTGTGTGCTGGCCGTTATCCCCTTGAGTGGTGCAGACATGCACGATGTACATAGTGGTGCGTGATAAAATGGATTGTTTTAATACTGACATAGTACTGTAATTTTGTGAATGTCTTATAATTTCAGGGAATAGTTTAAATAGAATTTCAGCTTTGGGTGCTAGTGGTGAAGTTTAGGGCTTCTTCCTTGAGTCTTAGGGAAGTGTGTCGTTCTCCTTTTTTGGTTTACAAGACCAGGGTAATGTGTTATATTACAAAGTCTCTTCATTTTGGGGACTTGTTTTCAATAATGCTAGTTACTGGCATTAGCACTAAAATTGAAAGAAAGTATAAAATAGATGCAGGTTGTCCGATGCTGATGAACAAGTGTACGGGGCGCGCAGGTACAGTGGCCCCTGTGCACACCTGGGACAGCAGGGGCAGTGCTTGACACCTGCTCATGGGTCTTGTAGCGGTGGCCTGTGCCTACTCCTGGAGCCCATGATGGTGGCAGCAAGTCACACCTGCCCCCGGTGCTGCTTTGGGTGGTATTGTTGCCTGAGAATGCTCACAGGGAAAGAAGCTCTTATGGTGGTCTCTCCTCTCCTCATGTGCCCCACAGTAATGGTGCCTTGCCTCTCTGGTGGGTACACCCTCAGTTGCCACAGTCCAGCCTCTTCAGGCTGTCTCTGTGCAGCCATCTCCAGTCCTCTCTGTGCACTGGGATAGGACCCAGCCCCTAACCCTACCGACAGACGAGTCTGTCAGGCTGGGGAGTGCAGGGCAGTGGTGCTGACCTTCTGTGCAGGTTACTCTCCATTTTTCCTTCCACAAACCAGTTGCTGCACTCTACTTCTAGGCTCCAAAGCACCCCTCCGTCCAGGTTGATCTTCCCACAGATTAGGAGACTTCCCTGGGTGCGGGAACCATTCCTCCTTCACAGCTCCCTCCCTGGGGTGCAGGCCCTGTCCCAGTTCCTTCTTTTTCTTTTTCCTCTTGTTGTATCCAGTTATGTGGAGGTTTTCTTGCCTTTTTGGAAGTCTGAGGTCTTCCTTCAGTGTTCTGTAGATGTTCTGTGTGAACTGTTCCACTTGTAGATGTATTTTTTAAAATTAATTAATTTATTTATTTATTTATTTTTGGCTGTGTTGGGTCTTCATTGCTGCACACAGGCTTTCTGTAGTTGTGGTGAGCGGAGGCTACTCTTCGTTGTGGTGCACGAGCTTCTCATTGCAGTGACTTCTCTTGTTGCAGAACACGGGCTCTAGGTGCCCAGGCTTCAGTAGTTGTGGCTCATGGGCTCTAGAGTGCAGGCTCAGTAGTTGTGGCGCACGGGCTTAGTTGCTCCGCGGCATGTGGGATCTTCCCGGACCAGGGATCGAACCCGTGTCCCCGGCATTGGCAGGCAGAGTCTGATCCACTGCGCCACCAGGGAAGCCCTGTAGGTGTATTTTTAATGTTTTTGTGGGAGAATGTGAGCTCCATGTCCTACTGCTTTGCCATCTTGATCCTCTCCCACCCCCACAATTCTTTTTGAGACATGTTCTTCTCTCCACACTTGAATTACAGATACTCGGGTGTGCATCACATTCTTGTGGGACTATGCCTTTTATATTTCTGAAAGTCACCTTTTTCCTCCCATAGAGATGATTTGCAGGGCACCTCTTCAGTTCTTCCAGAGGTCTTAACAAAAAGTCTAATAGCCATGCCCTTGATTTGCTCTTTACTTGATACCCTGGGTTTGGTCTTCTCCCTGAAGCTGTTTCTTAATGGCTACAGCTTTTATTGGATAAGAAAGTTTTATTTTCCAATCCTGAAATGTCTGGGCAATTTGTAGTCTCTTTAATTCTGCTTGCAAACAGACCACTTTTTTTCTGAAGTAATCTCTTTCTTGTATAATCTGACCAGGTACAGCTAGAAACAAACATTTTGTACATTTAACATTTTCCCTCAAATTCTACTCCCCCAACCTTTTATTAGCTCCCCCAAGTTTATTAAATAATTTTTTGTCAGATAATCCCATGCAACATTTTTACAAAATGTTTTGGCATTACATGAGTCATTATTTTCCTAGTCTTCCTTAATGATTTCCTTGCCGTTTTTACAGCGTCTTATTACAGTTTCCTCACTACCTGCTTCCTGGTTCCAAATCTACTCTTATATATTTTAGGTTTTTACTACTGGAGCACCCCACTTATATCTTAACCATCTTCTATATCTGTTCACTTTTGCCACAATAATGTCCCTGATTCAGTGGCTTAAAACAAAAATAATTTATTTCTTCTCAGACATCTTGGGAGGAGTTGATAGGCTTAGCTTGGCTCCAAACTGGAATTTGAGTAAAGATCAGGTTTTCTTCCTTGGACCACCAGTATAGTCAGGGCATATTCTTAGGATGATGGTAGAAGCATGGGAAAGTTAAACTGAACAAGCACATTTTAAGTCTTTGTATGCAGTATAGCTACTAACATCTCAAGGCCAAAAAGAGTCCTATGACTGAGCCCAAAGGCAAAGTTCAGGGAGGTACTCTGCCTCTAGTGGAAGGAAGAGCAGTCACATGACAAAGGATGTAGACACTGGAAGGGGTGAAGAACTAGGGTCAGTAATACAGTGTACCAAATAATTTAAACACTAATCGAAAGAAATATGTGAATGCTATATTAAGATCATATAAAGTCATTTAAAAATATTGTTGTTAGTTATAAACAGTGACATTTCTTGACAAAATACTTAATTCACCTGGAAGCTAAAATAATTCTAAATAGGTATGTACCTAATAACATAGCCTCAAAATATAGAACACAAAAATTTATAAGACAGAAGGAGAAATATGGAAATTCATTATCACAGTGGGAGATTTTTTTTTTTTTTTCTTTACAGTGGGAGATTTTAACACACCATTCTCAATGACTTTTAGAATATGCAGACAAAAATTAATAGAAGGAAAATTTGAACAACTCAGTTAACAAACTTCATTTATTTATCTTGTATGTAAAACTTCAGAATGCGTATGACAGCTACATAATACCCATTATTAAATATTTTTTTATTGAAGTATAGTTGATTCACAATGTTTTATTAGTTTCAGGTATATAGCAAAGTGACTCAGATATATATAGATATATATTCTTTTTCAGATACTTTTCTATCATAGGTTATTACAAGATACTGAATATTAGTTTCCTGTGCTGTACAGTAGGTCCTTGTTGTTTATCTATTTTATGTATAGTAGTGTCTATCTGTTAATTCCAAACTCGTAATTTATCCCTCTCCCTCCCTTTCCCCTTTGGTAACCATAAGTTTGTTTTCTATTTCTGTGAGTCTATTTCTGTTTTGTAAATAAGTTCATTTGTATTTTTTTTAGATTCTACATATAAGTGATATCATATGATATTTGTATTCCTCTGTCTGACTTATAATACCCATTATTTTTAAGTGCACACAGAATAATTTGTAGTCCTGCCACACAGATATTATCAAAAAATGTCAAAATATTGAAACAGTACAGTATTTTCTCAGATCACTATGGAATTAGACTAGAAAAGAATATCATAAAGGTAATTAGAAAAGTCTCATATATTTGGAGATTTTAAAATATACTGTTAAATATCCCATGTCTCAAGGGGAAAAAATCACAATGGAAAAATAGAGAATATTTTAAAATAAATAATAATGAAAATATTACATATCAAAACTTGCAAGAGTATAGCTAAAGCATTCTTAGAGGGAAAATTTTGGCTTTAGATGCATATATTAGAAAAGAAGAAAAACTGAAAACTCATGATCTAAGTATCCATCTGAAGAAGGTAAAAACAAGAACAAATTAAAACCAAAAGAAGCTAGAAGAAAAAAAATAATGAACAAACATTCAACAAATCAACAAAGGCAAAAGTTGTTTCTTGATATAATTAAAATTGATGTTTATTCCCAGGCAAGACTCATCATAAACTCATCGTTTTTTTTGAAAAAGGCATAACTAACCAAATTCAGGAATTAAAAAATGAGGAACCTTACTATATATCCTAATTCACTATTTGGCAACCTATAGTAATATTAACAGTGTTCTGCTTGTGACATCACTTTTCATTGCATAAGTAATCTATAATGCTCATGTGTATAATTTAGAAAAAAAGATACCAAAATAAAATATAGTCCACCACTTAGGAAAAAGTGTTTTCAATCCTAGATGCACATTGGAATCACCTAGAATGCATAATTTAAATATCAGCACCTGGGCCCCTTAGAGGACCAATTAAATCAGAATTTCTAATTGTGTCCCTACATCAGTTTATTTTTTAAATTCCCCTGTTGATTTTAATATGCAGTCACATTTGTGAACAACTGATATAGAAAATGATAACATTTTGATGTTTTCCTTTCAGTCTTTTTGCTTACATAGACATACACTATGGAATTTTTATATAAATAGGTTCTTACTAAGCATGCAACTTTGAAACCTTTTAAAGTTTAAAATCTATATCATTTAGATTTACCAACATGTCATAAATTTCTTTCCATACCAGTGAATATATTTCTACCACTGCATTTTTAATAGTTACATAGTATTCCATTATATGGATTTATTATCACTTATGTAACTAAGCCACAATTATTGGGCACTTAAATATTCAATAGTATAAACACAGTGCTAAGAGAATATCCTTATAAAAGTACTTTTCACACATCTATAAAAAGCACTCATTAAAAAATCATTTATTCAAATACTTTCGTACCAGTATAATGCAAATAGTTTGTGACAGTTGGTAACTAAATTTTCATCTTAGATGCTCACCCAGGCATCATGTAGGTTATTTACGTTGAAAGAGATGTAGCAATATCTTTATCTAACTATATCATCCGTAACCCAGTGCCTGATATACAGGAGGCACACAAAAATATTTGTTGAACAAGTTGAATAAATTTAATTGCTTGGAATTACCTTGAATTCCTAGAGTATGTGGACCGGTCACATTCAAAAGAAAGATAACTTGGGAGCAAATCCAGTATGCAATGCCAAACTTGGAATCTGTGACCTAAAATCTTTTACTTTCTAATTAATAATTAAGAAACAAAATAGTTATTGAGATCTTTGCTTAGTTAGCCATGACACTTTAAATATGGCCATTTCAGCATGTACATTTTAAGCTACCATTTATTGAATGTTTTATATCCATTATCTTATTAAATCTTCCCAACCACCCTGTATAGTGAATACTATTATGACCTTCATTTGAAAGGCGAGGTTCAGAGAGTTGAGATGATATGCTTAAGGTCACAGAACCAGCAAAATTCAGAACGAGGAATTCATCTCTGGTTTGTCTGGCAGGAAAAAAAAGTACTCTTCTTTTTAACCACTGTACCTCCTAGGTATTTTGGCTTTCTGATGTGTTGGAGTATAATAATTTTTGGTGTTGCAATAAAAAATAACGTCCTTACAACACTAATACGTGATGACGGAGAAATGTTAGAAAATTCAGATAAGCAAAAAGAATACAAATTATACCTAAACTAATTCTGTTATCCTTTGGGGGAGCAGTACTTTTTATCAATCTGAAAGAAATACTTCATACTTCTGAAATTATTACATTCCCCATCATTCATTTTTGTTCACTGTCTATACTCTTACTTTGAAATTTGGGTACTTGACATGCATGGAAGAAGCAGGACAGCATATATATTTTAAACTGACCATTGGCTATTTCTTCCCCAAGCATTCATTCATTGATAATTCAATCATAGATTTTTATTACACTCCTGTTTTGTTCCATACATTCTGCTACCTTTTGAGAATACAACAGTGATCAAAAACAGACATGTTCCCTGCTCTCATGGAGCTCTCAGTGGATATGAAGTGTGTGACATGAATTAAAAATGACATAAATAAAAGTAAACCTGCAACTGTAATAAGCACTATGCAAGAGAAGGATGTGAGTTTGTAAGAAGAGAATTTGACCTAGTCAGAAAAGGCTTTCTTGATGAAATAAGTAAGCTGATATTTGAAGGAAAGGTAAAGTCAGGAAGGAGGAGCCTTCCAAGGAAAGGTAATAATATTTGCAAAGTCCTGAGATAAAGGAGACCTGGAAAATGAGGGATATAGAAAGAAAACTGGCATGGCTAAGGATACAGAAAGCAGCTGGAGACTGTTATATAAGATGTGGCTGGAGAGGAAGGTAGGACCTTCTAAGCTATGCAGAAGTCCTGAGGCAGGATCATACCTGGTATACTGAAGGATCAGCAAGGATTCCAGCATGGCTAGGGTAGTGTAAACAAGAATGGTAGAAAATGAGACTAGAGAGTCAACAAGGTGCCACATAGTCTTGTAATGCTGCTCAATAGCAGTTTCTGCAGTGATAGAAATGTTCTGTATCTGCTGTCCACTGATAGCCACTATTCACTTGAAATTGAGCACTCAAAATATAGCTAGTACAATTGAGGAACTCAGTGCTTAGTTTAATTTAATTTTAATTTTAATAGCCTCTAGCTGCAATTGTGTCCAGTATAGTGGCTGTTGAACACTGGAAGTGTGGCTAATGTAGCTGGAGAACTTAATTTTAAATTAAATTAAATTAAATTAAATTAAATTGAAATAGTCATGTATGGCTTCCATATTGTATAGTGCAGCTAAAGCCTTCTGGCCTTTGGCTCTTACTCTGAAATAAATTTAAATTGCCAGAGGCCTATAGCCAAATTTGTATTTTGTTTTACTTTTAAGCAAAGTAATGAAGTTTTCTTTTTTGATAGGATAAATGAGAAGTGAAGGTATATGAAAACCTAAAGAAATACATCATTTCCTTGACTCTCATTTTAAATTGATATCTTGAGATGTATTGTACCTCAGAAGGTGAAATGTACGAAATTAGAGCATATCTAACTTTTTCTTTCCTGCCTCAGCTTAAATGTCTCATTTTCATTAAAGCCATCCCTGACCCCCGCCGATGAGGTAGGTCCTCCCAGTTAACATTCTCACAGAGCACTGCTCTTCCTCTTCATATCTTGCCATATGTTAATCTATGTAGATATTTATATAACTATTTAATATCTTTACCACAACCCCTAACCACATATAAGATTATTATTTAGGGCAGGAACCGTGTCTTACTCACACTGATTCCACAGCACATAGAATCATAGTAGGCCGTTAATGAATATTTGATAACTGAATAAATGAATAAAGAAATGGATAACTATTCAGCAGTCTCTTCTCTACTAAACTGATCCATCTGCTTATTTATCCATACTATCACCCCCCACCTCTGGCCGTGTAGTGTTAGGGACTCCCCTTAACTGTTTATTCATTCCATTTGCTTAAAACTATCAGTAAGTGTAAGTCTCAATACTATCCTAATCCATTAAGCAGTCTTTATTGAGAGACCTTTTCCTACCCAATAATAAGGAATTTAACCATCTTAGAGTAAGACCCAAAAGAATTTGTAAAAAGGTAGCTTGGTGACCTCTGTAGCTCAGAACTGAATTACTCTACAGTAATAACCCACTGTCTGTCCCTCAGCTTTCATATAAGTGATAAGAGTCTACTTTATTTTAAATGAATTGCCCATTTTGAGACAGAGTAGTAATGTATATGACGAATGGCATTTTGCTTAGCTAGCTTTACACAATTCCATTATCGTTAGGTTACTTAAGGATGTATATGCCCTTATGTTGAGTTTGTCTTTGGGATTCAGTCTTACCAAGAACCCTCAGTTCTAGTTCTGCAGCACCTGACACTGACTTTCAGTTACTTTGGTCCACAGTGGGACTGTTTTCTCTACTATATAAGAGAGTTGGAGGACTGTCGGAACATCTTAGTATAACTTCTGAATTGTACTAAGAAATAGAAACTTACCACTGAGCTCATGAAACATACAGTGATACTTAGGCCTGAAGTGAGCATCCTGTGACCTGGGTTTCACTCTTAGCCTGCCTCTAACTCAGTGTGTCACCTTCAATGTACTTAATCACGCTGTTCTTTAACCTAGAACCTGCAAAGAGAATCTGTCCTAATCCCTACCTTTCACAGTGATATTAGAAATAATAAAATAATTCACCTCTGTGGAGCACACTAAAATCCTACAAAACCAATTCTACGCAAAGATTGTTAAATGTGTATGTATAGGATTGCTGGTGTTTCGAGCCAGGAAAAACAGTAGCACCTACTCAGGTCACCACCACAGGAGGCCTCTTAAAAACAGGTTGACTCAACTATGTGATGGCTTATGATTTTTATTGATACATAGTTCTCTTTTACTGCCAAAAGAAAAACTGTGAGTCTGGAAGGAAGAATTAAAAGTAGTAGCTTCTTAGGAAATTAGTGCTGCAATGAACTATGTCAGTTTGTTCTTTAAGCAGGTCTGGCAATTACCTTGGAATTCTAGGCTTTCATATTTTTTCCAAGTGTTTTTCTTTATGCTTCATCATTCCTGATGAAAGAAATGAAATAGTTAAGAGAAAAGCTACAGGTTGTTCTGAAAAGACACCAAGTTTCTCAGAGAAGTGGTTATCTTTGGTGGTGCTCTGACCGACAGTGCTCAGAGCTATACTGGTCCAGTGAGTAAAGCATGGCTTTTTTGAGTCATAATACACTGTACCTTTTCTATTCCCATTGCTGCTTCCAGGATTTCTTATCTCCTGCCCTGGCAAATCATAACACACACACACACACACACACGCACACACACACACACACACACACACACCCCATCCCTGTCCAGTGCACCCAGTGGTGGGGGGAGGGGGCAAAAAAGACAAAGTCATTTATATAATGTGTCTCCCTGCTGAGCCCTTAATGGCCGAAGCTTTTGTTCTGCATTCAGTGGCTGCCATGTGATGGGCAGGAAGCTGCAGTCTCCCTTTGTTCCATGGCCTTATTCAGCAATTTAGATCCATCATAAAAATCAAATATGCATGTTGCAATGGCCTTGCCTACAGCAGCTTCAATTTTCACCTTTCTTTAATTTGAACTCCACAGGGGAAAAAAGAGGAGAAAGGGAGAATGGGGGGGGGGGGGCGGAATTGTTCTGTGTTTTTGCTTAGTGGACTGTGAAAATAGGCAGTAATGAAAAAATATATTTTTAATCTCATAGATGCATCCCATTCAAAACAGCACATACCACCAAACCAGACTGGTAGAATCCCTTCTGAAAATGCCCTCAAACCATACCAGTTAGCTAAGGCTCCAAAACTGGATGTGAAATGATGGGAAAAGAGAAAAGCATGAGAGTATTACAAAAGAGTAGAAACAGGCAGACTGTCTTTCAGGCTTGAGGAGTCATCCTTTTCAGAGAGGTGACACTACACCACTTCTAATTATGGCCAAAAAGAATGTTTTATGTTCAGCTGACAGTCATGAGTTTCTTTTGTAAAAGAAATGATTTGGGGAAAGGGTTCATAGAGGGAGTGAGAAAGAGATTACATTTAAAGATATATTTCCTCTCCAAATAAAAATGAACACATTGACAGAGATGTTTTTGTCCACTTATTGATTTGCACACTATATTTAAAAATTTCCCAGAACTTCAAAGGATGTGCTCCCTGGGGTTCAAATAAATTTGCATCAGCAGCTTTGATATTGATTATTCAGAAAAATACAGAAACCCTTTACCTATTTCATTATTAGACTTAAGCAGTGGCTTTACAGAGGGGTTCGTGCCCTAATATAAACAATATGGCCAATATTTATTCGATTTATTAAAAAAATGAAAGATCTGAAGAACTGTGCCTCTTTATGCCTGGTTTCACTTACAATATAGATTTTGAAGGCTCAAGCTAAAGTTGAAGCCGACCAGTTTGAAGATTCTTTGCCTGTTCTTATAAATAGAGCTTTTTTAGGGTAATTCCAGGGAGATTTGCTGGAGGCAACATTACACAGACACTGAACATAATATAGCATGGATGCACACTAAAACAGTGATGTTGGGGATCATTCAAGGTTGAAAAGCCTTTGATTGTCTTGAGTGGAGCTTCTTCTGGAAGAGGTACTGAATGAGTCTGGGATCAAAACCAATTTCACAAGTTTGATCCAGTTGTAATATGGAAATCTACCAGATTCTGCTATGACTAATTAGAGATGTGTAAAGAGGGTTTCTCTTTCCCAACATTATTGATTTTCCTTTCAAACCCCCTAGTTTCACAGAGAAAACCTCTGGCATTTAAAAGTGTTCAATTTACTACAGTTCACTGATGCATGTAATCTTTGCTAACTGCATCCCATTTTCTCTGAACTTGGTTTTTCAGGCCCTCTTATGTTCTGGGTGTGTTTTAGATTTACTTTAGGTTTTGAGTGAAATCAAAGATGCACCCAGGACACATGAGCACTGAGAGGATAAATTTAATACTGAATTTTTTTTTAGTTGTAATTTTTCCCTTCCCTCCATTGGAAATATGGGGAATTATCCATGCCCATAAAAAAGTGTAATTTTAAAAAGTGGATTCTACACAATTTAAGCTTACGTATGAGTCAAGGGATTTATGTCTTCAATCTTATCTGTCCTGGAAAAAGTGAAAAAGTTAAGATGGCTAATAGTACTTGGAATTTAAAACATTGGAGAAAATCTGTGATTGAATAGCATAACTCAGGCAAAAGCTATGGCTCTATGCCACCTCAACTCCTCTCTCCCCACCCCATCTTTTAACACTGCCCCATATCTTTTAGAATACTGTGAACAGATATCATACCCTGTAACTTTTCATTGAAGTCCGGGTCATATGCTGGCATTTTATGTTTTCAACTTCTCTCATGAGGAAAGATGCTAGATAGATGTATCAGATGATAAACATTGCATATTGGAGAGTGAAGCCTTTTCTCTTTGAATTTAAGATAATTTAATATATAAGGTATATCTTTAATTGAACATTTTCCTCTCTTTCATATGGGAACTTTTTTTGGTCCTTAGCTCTCTCTCCTTAAGAAATAAATTGTAGAAGGCACAGAGGTAAAAATTGTTTGACTATTTTCTTGACCAGTCTTCCTTTTCAGGGCACCTGGTTTACATTTCAGTCATTCCAACTACGAACATTATTCTTACCTATGCTTTACACATAAATGTTAAATTTCTTTTCCCTCAAGATTTGAGAGTACTCAGAGTGCCTCTTTCCCCTCGGTATTAAATCCATGTTGAACTAATGACAAGTCTCAATATATACAGTCTGTGTGTATATATATATATATATATAGAGAGAGAGAGAGAGAGAGAGAGAGAGAGAGATTTTATATATATAGCCTGTATATAGAGCCTGTCTCTATATATACAGTCATGTAGAAGTTGAGGGTACAGCCTCCAGAATTATACATTCTCTGTTCCAATTCTTTTCCATCCTTGACCAGCTCTATGACCTTGGGAAATTTAGGCCTTAGTGTCTTCATTTGTAAAATGAGTATACGAAGATAATAGCACCTGATTCATAGGATGGTGAGAATTAAAAGAGATTCTGTAAAATGTTGTTTCAGGTTGGGTTCCTAGGGAAGCAAACTCTCAGGTCAAACTTAACATTCAGGATGTTTATTATTTATTAGGAAGTGCATTTTGGATCAACACCTGTGGGAAATGAGCTGTACTGCATCCCAACAAAGACCTCAGCCAACCCCACAGGTAAGTTTTTTCAGTGAGAGCTGACAGTTGAGGGCTGTCTTCTTTTAGGACTCCCATCAACTGGTGAAATAAGTCCTTCATTCCTGAGGGGGATCTGGGTGGCATGTTACAATGTCTACCAGAAGTATTTAGTAAGCGTTCAAGAAATATTAGTTATATAGTAGTAACAGTGTATATTTACCTATTAGACCATTCTTATTTTTCATGATCCCAAACAGTTGCTCCCATTATATATTTTAATTACAAGAGGCAGTATAATGTTGTGGGAAGAGCACAGCTCTGGGACTGGACTTCTGGGTTTGAGTCCCATTTCCCCAACTCTTTGAATAGTGCCAGGCATGTGATATACTCTCTTGTGCTTATTGTTATTGCTATTTTCTTTCTTCTCTTAAGTTAGACATGTAGGTACTTTGGAATCAGAGAATTCTTGGTAAAAAACCCAGCTCTATCACTTACCAGCTCTTTTGATCATGGGCATGTTATTTAATGTGATACTCAGTTTTCACATCTATAAAATAGAAATAATGATGTCCTTCATAGAACACACCAAGAATATGAAGGAATTATGAGCCTGTGTTTTAGTTCCTTATCTGAAATATGGGAATATCTTACCCTTGGGATATTGTGAAGATTATGTGAGCTCATATATGGAAAGCATGTAGAATGATGCCTGACACGAGGTACACATTCAGTTAAGTGTTAGCTATACGACAATTGTATAAAGCCCTCTACATAGTGCCTTGCATATGATAAGCACTCGGATATTATTTTTGAAGTCTGTCAAGGATGTTTTCTTTCTTCTCTCCTTTTAGCCTTTATTTCCTATTTCATCTGGCCTGCTGTTCCTTTCTTTTTGATTATTCCTTTCCTCTTCCCTCACTTCCTTCAGGTTTTTGGATGTGATATGTGGGTCAACATTAAACCATATCCTCTAACAACTTTAAAAAAGTTAATTTTTTTTGGTTCTTGAGACAATAAAGCTGATGAGTGATTAAGCATTATCTTCAGGTACAGGAAGGCTCTTGTTACAGAAAGGATGGTTGCCCGTTCTTGTGCATCTTCAGGACAGAAAAAGAGAAATATACTTAAATGTTGCATAAATACAATATGGATAACCAAAGAGAATGATAGAATCTCCAACCCTAAGAGAGGCTAGACACAAAGAATATTCTTAATTTACCTAGAATAGCTGTGTACATGTGTTCCCAAAGAAAAGAGAAGATTCTTTGTTTTCCTATGCATAATGAAAAGGTTATTTTTTAAATTTTTAATTTAATTTTTATTTCTTATTGGAGTATAGTTGATTTCCAATGTTGTGTTAGTTACTGGTGTACAGCAAAGTGATTCAGTTATACATATACATATATACATTCTTTTTCAGATTCTTTTCCCATGTAAGTTATTACAGAATACTGAGTAGAGTTCCCTGTGCTATACAGTAGGTCCTTGTAGATGATCTGTTTTATATATAGTCGTGTGTATATGTTAATCCCAAGCTCCTAATTTATCCCTCCCCCCCAACCTTTCCCCTTTGGTAACCATAAGTTTGTTTTTGAAGTCTGTGAGTCTGTTCTGTAAATTCCTTTGTATCATTTTTTAAGATTCCACATATAAGTGATATCATATGTTATTTGTCTTTCTCTGTCTGACTTCACTTAGTATGATAATCTCTAGGTCCATCCATGTTGCTGCAAATGGCATTATTTCATTCTTTTTTTATGGCTGAGTAATATTCTCTTGTATATATTTACCACATCTTCTTTATCCATTACTCTGTAGATGAACATTTAGGTTGCTTTCATGTCTTGGCTATTGTAAACAGCACTGCAGTGAACTTTGGGGTGCATATATCCTTTTGAACCATGTTTTTTTTCCAGACATATGCCCAGGAGTGGGATTGCTGGGTCATATGGTAGCTCTATTTTTAGTTTCTTAAGGAACCTCCATACTGTTCTGCATAGTGGCTGTACCAGTTTACATTTCCACCAACAATGTAGGAGGGTTCCCTTTTCTCCACACCCTCTCAGTACACATGAAATCTTGTGCGCACCCTGGAGTCTCTGTTTTCCCCAGTCCTATGGAGCTCTTGCACTTGAGCCCTACTGGCCTCAAAGGCAAATGCTCTGGGGACTCCTCTTCTCAATGCCAGACCCCCAGGCTGGGTAGCCTCACATGGGTCTCAGAACTCTCAGTCTTGTGGGAGATCCTCTGTGATATAATTATTTTCCAGTTTGTGGGTCGCCCAGCTGGCAGGTATGGGTTTTGATTATATTGTGAAAGCACCGCTCCTACCATCTTGTTGTGGCTTCTTCTTTGTCTTTAGATGTAGAATATGTTTTTATGGTAGGTTCCAGTCTTTTTTTGTCAATGGTTCTTCAGCAGTTAGTTGTGATTTTGGTGTTTTTGTGACAGGAGGTGAGCTCACGTCCTTGTACTCTGCCATCTTGTCTCTCACCCCTTGGGAAGATTCTAATGAATCCCCTTCTAGCCCCATGATCCTCTGATTCTGTTTTTCCCAAACATTTTAACTATAAATATTACCTGCTAGTGTGTACCTCGCTTGGGCTATATTCTTCTCTTGTCATACTGTCCTTCCTGGTTTCATAATAGCTGATGCCCTTTATAAACATGTCAGAAAGGATCTTAGTTTGGCACAGCCATCTGCTATTTCTAACAACTTATAAACGTTTTCTCTTTACAGTAGTGTGTGATAGTAAATAATAAGGTAGCCATAACTTTCTTTTGCACTCCAGCGGAAATAAATAGCCTGAATAAATTCACCTTATTCATACACAGAGTTTTTTTGTTTTTTTGTTTTTAATAGCTACTTTATTTATTTTTATTTATTTTTGGCTGTGTTGGGTCTTCGTTTCATGCGAGGGCTTTCTCTAGTTGCAGCAAACGGGGGCTACTCTTCATCGTGGTGCAGGGGCCGCTCTTCATCGTGGTGCGTGGGCCTTTCACTATCGCGGCCCCTCTCGTTGCGGGGCACAGGCTCCAGACGCGCAGGCTCAGCAGCTGTGGCTCACGGGACCAGTTGCTCCGCGGCATGTGGGATCCTCCCAGACCAGGGCTCGAACCTGTGTTCCCTGCATTAGCAGGCAGATTCTCAACCACTGCACCACCAGGGAAGCCCCCCAGAGTTTTCTTTTTTATTATTATGTTTTAGATTTAAACACTGCCAAGTGTTAACATTTTACATTAAATTGTTATTTTGACAGGAATTTGATAGTATAATTATGGCCTTTATAATCAATCATGTAGAAAATCATCTTAATTAAATAAATGAAAACTTAAGGAAAAGGAACATTTTGCTTGAGTTTATTCCATAGGAATAAGAGGAAGAGTGGCACAAAATAGAAGCAGACATCTGTGGAAATAAAGGAGACAAATCTGCAGTTCTCAATGTCCTAGACTTCTCTTTTGAGGATATTATCATGTAAAGATCTAGGAAATACACAGCTTCAAACATACCCATATATATATATATATATGGGTGTATATATATATATATATATATATATATATATATATATATATATATATATGCTGTATTTTGATGGCAAAGCTATCATCTTCATCATACTTTGAACTACTGTAGCATCTCCTACCCAAGAATCTCAAATTCCCAGAAATTCTATACATAATAGTTATTACACGTTAAAATACATGAATCATAGACCTTTTCTTCATGCAAGTCCCTGGGAGTGTATGAATTATATCTCATTGTTTTTATAACTTTTTCTTTGGGTTCCTCCTGATTATCTCCACTGAAGAGAGACCTGTGCCCTGTTGGTAAGTTTTTTAGAGACTTCATGGCACAGGAATATTCTCAATTATATTTCGTCATTAAGGCGTCATTCCTCAAGAATTTGAGGAGGCTAGATGGATTGTGAATGTGAGTGTGTGTGTGTAACCCACTAGAAGTTTTTTTTTTTTGTATTTTCATATCTCTTGTGCTTGGCATGTAGTTGGTGCTCAATAAATAATAATAGTTGAGTGACTCCATAAAAATATGTTGTTTTTTTACAGTTATTCTTTTGGGATGCTGTATTTTTATTACATCAATGTCCAAAACAGTTCTGGAATTGCCTTCAGAGCCTGCAGTACAGTCTTTTGAATACACTCATCTTTTCATATCAGTTAACATGTACTGACTGCCTATGGGGGGTGTGTGTGTGTGTGTGTGTGTGTGTGTGTGTGTGTGTGTGTGTGTGTTTATTTATTTATTTATTAATTTATTTATCATCATGATTTCACCCATCAGTAGTTCATTTATTTTTAATTATAGCAATTGCCTGCCAATCTTCCATCTGTTAGTAACTGAGTGCTGAAAGGGGACAGTGAAAAATAAGAAATGGTTCCACTCTTCCAAGAGTTATAATTTAGCAATGTATGTACAAATTAAAATGTATGTACAAATTCTATTTGTAGAAGAAGTATCTGAGTGAGTTCCACGGAAGAGATAGCATCTCAGATGGAACTTGATGGATGTGGACAGCAGGCACAGAGAAAATTGTAACCAAGACCCAAAAGCAGAAAAGCATTTGGTTTGGTCAGAGAATGATGAATAGTAGTTAAGCTAGGAAAAAAAACAGGGAGATAGATCTCTGGAGCCAGAATCCCTGGGTAAAAATCTTTGTAGTGAAACATATTATCTGCGTTCTTTGACAGGTGATTTGAACTCTGTGTCTTGGTTCCTCATCTGTAAAATGGGGATAATATTTTTACCTACCTTACAGGGTTGATTTGAAGAATAATATGTGTAACCACCTAGAATAATGCTGGGCACATAGCAAGTACTATGTAAGTGTTAGAAGGTGAGAGAGTGGAGAATCTTCCCTGGAAGCCACTGAAAGTTTTTGAGCAAGAGGGCAAAAAGATAGGAGTTATGCTTTGAGAAGATGATCTTGGTGGTACTGTGCATAATTGATCATCAGAAAGACATTAGTTAAAAGAGAGAGGTCTTGGAAGGAGAAATGAGGGCTTGGACTGGGACATTGACTGAGGGAATGAAAAAGAAAAGATGGATGCAAGAGATATCATAAGGTCCCTAATGACACATGCATACTAACTTCTAAAGCTTTTGAATTGAGAGTATCTTTGTTTTTGAAACAATCAAGAGTCATTTGGAAATAAATCTAGTGACAAAGGTGGGAGATTTTTAGTTATATAACAAAAAAGATGAATTTTAATAGTAGTTAGGTGGATTTTGTCTGTGGCTTCTGAAACTGATACTCAAGGCAATTCCAGAAGAAATTTGCTAGAAAACAAAAAATGTATATAGTACATTTATCAGTGGAATAAATATGTAATTTTCCCCACTGTAAGGGAAAATCCTCACTTGGTTGTATGAATGTTAGTGTACTTATTTTAATCATCAGTAATATTGTACATACTAACTTTTTAATGAAAACATTTAATAAAGTTTAAAAATAAGTCATAATTTATAATGATAATTTCTTGCATACATTCTTATAGAATGAGGATAAAAATACTTAAAGGATAAGGACCATAATTTGGCCTTTTATTCATTTTACTTACCATTTTCTGCTAATATATGTACCTCTTGGATGTTACCACATCTTGTTGATATTCTTTCTTTCTGTTAATATTTGTTTTTATATTCTATTAAAAAAATACCAGCTACTTAAAACAGAAAAAGGAAGGGAGGGTGGCAAGCCAGGATTTGTCAACTTTAGTAACGACGGAAGCTGGAGATGAGACTTCTGTTACACTTGGGTGATCTGAAAGGCTTTGCATAGCTGTTCAAAGATGCATTCTTGTACTGCCATTTTCTATATTCTATTGCAGTCCTGATAACGTTGGGTTTATTAAGGGTCTCTTTACCATATTGTTTGCCTTTGTGTAGTTCACTAAATGTTGTCCTCTGTGCTGATTCTATCAACTTTCTCACTTTACACCTGTCCTGGAATGATGATAAAGGGCCGAAAGTTTCCCTGAAAGAATTTCATATGAAACATTGAACACTATGTTTTACTTAAGACATCCTTTTCAGGTAAATGAACCACAATGCAAGTTTTTAAAGTTAAATTGCTACAAATGTTTCCAAGATAAACATACAACTTATAAATCTTTAAAAATTATCAATTAATGAATACATAATGGGATATACATTTGCACAATAATCCACAAAATACAATGATTAGTAATGAGCAGTCAGTTAGGAAGGGCTCTTGTGACTGGAGACTACACCAAAAGCGGGGTTCTTTTCCACCAGATATGTCCAAGGAACTCGACATCTGTTTTCATTTCCCATAGTGAAAAAAGGTTTGAAACAATGTGTGATATCCTAAAAATGAAACAGAACTCCTTGATGAATTAAGAGCAGAAATCTGGATGGAAGTCATTGTGAACTGTAGTCTCTGCCTCTGGTTGAAAAGAAAAGACAGTAGGAAAATCCTTCAGTCATCAATTTAACCAAAAACGTCAAGACTGCCATTGGAGATACTGGAAGGAACTGGGTTCTCTTTGTCAATTCCAACATAGGACTTTCATATTGATATTTGTTACCTAAGCCTTATTTTGTAAATGAAAACATACAAAAAAATCATTTGGCAGCAAAAATGCCAGTAATTATTTTTGAAACATAGTTGCTTCTCAGCTTAAGGTTAACCATTTGCTACCTGTATCTTCTGCCAAATCCAAACATAATGGGTTTGCCAAGCCCAGTAGTGGGAGATTGAGCGGCAAGAGACAGATTCAGGCTGCTAATTCTTCAGTATAACATCAGGCCAGTGAAACTGGAATGGGATGGAACCCATGATGGGCACGTTCCAAATTCCTAGATAAATCAACAAAGGAAACATATGAATACCCAAGAGTGTGAGATTGAATTCTCAGCCCTGGATGCCATTCCCTCCTTGAGTACTCAGAAAATTCAAAATTAACTCTTGGTTATAAACAAAAAAAATTACCTGCTCTAACCGGCCTGTTTTCATTTGTTAGCTATGGTGTCTTAGTCTGTTTGGGCTGTTAAAACAAAACAGCATATACTAGGTGGCTTATAAACAACAGAAATTTATTTCTCACAGTTCTAGAGACTGGGAAGTCCAAGGTCAAGTTATCAGCAGATTTGGTGTCTGGTGAGAACCTGCTTCTTGGCTCAGATGGCTGTCTTTTCTCGGTCTTCACATGGGCAAGAGGTGTGAGGGATTTTTCTGGGGTTTCCTTTATAAGGGTACTAATCCCATTCATGAGAGCTCTGCCCTCATGACCTAAACATCTCCCAAAGGCCCCAGCTTCTAACACTACCACATTGAGGGAATAGGTTTCAGCATACAAATTTTGGGGGAACACAAATATTCAGTCTCTAGCACATGATGTTATCTTGTAGCTATTCAGGGCAGCAAATTTGTACTAGTCCGAAAAGCAGAAATAAAAACTTCACTTTTTTCAGGGACATTTCTGGCAAATGAAAGCAAGAACTTTACTGTCTGTTGGAAATGGCAATAAAAACTCCAAAACTCTTTGAAATAACACATTTTGTTACTCTTCTACATTCTACTGACTGTCCTTCTTACCAGTGCTTTGAAAGGAATTTGAGCAGTAACTGGGCACACAACCATGCCAAGAATTTAAATTGAGCTGAGGGCCTTCAAGCAAATAAGACTTCTGATAGCAAACAGAATTCCCTGGTTTATAGGTTTTTTAATATAACTAGTTGTTATGCAGAATAACCTCCTGTGGGATATTGATTACTGAAGTATGTGTAAGCACTTGCTACATTGTGAAGCATCACCAAACGTATCTCCTTTAGGATTGTCCCCTTCCCATTGATGGATATAGTGGTCATTCATTCACTCAACAAATGTTTACCAAGTGCATACTATGTGCCAACTACTTTTTATAAGTACTAGAAAAATAGTAATGACTAAAACATAAAATTTTATGCATAAATATGTAAATAAAACAAAAATGCATAACAAAAATGAATTAATAAAGAACTTCAGAAAGTGTTAAGTGCTGTGAAGAGAAAAAAGCAGGCTATTGAAATAGAGTGTGAGGAAGATTGTGAGTTGTGGGCAGGGAACAAGGAGAAACATTTTAAATAGGTTAGTCAGGAGAGGTCAATCTGAGGATCTGATAGCTGAACCAGAGCCATGCGTGTTGAGAAGTCTGCCATAAATTCCAGGTGGAGGGAACAAGCATTGTGAAGACTCTGTGACAGGAACACACTTGGCTTATTCAAGGAATGACAAGAAGGCCAAGTCATATAGTAAGTAAAGATCCTTGGAACTTGTAATCTTATAGCCACAGCATGACAAATGAATGAGAGAAGATAAGAAATGCTAAAATCTCTTTACTTATAAATTTTTATTTTTGCATGTGTCCTTTCATAGTTAAAAAGACAAGATGAACCATTTTAAAGAACAGAATTATCTTGACTGTTTTACCACTTTCCCTTAGTGTCCTTAGAAATCTTTACCTTCGAATACCATGCCTCCATTCCTCCTTCTTTGACTATTCAGAAATATTCTCCCCAATGCTTACTTTTTGATAAAATTTACAAAGGAAATAGAGATTATTTCTTTTATGCCTTTTCATTATAATCTTATCAAAGAAAATGGTGGAGAGGAAAATGCTGAAGAAATACATACTATAGTAATTATATCTTTTGAAACAAATTCTGCCTTTGTTATAATAGATTCAGGCCATTATGTTCCATTAGGTCAATGTCACATGTGAATTTGGGCAGGTTATGTAACCTCTCTTGAACCCCAGTTTCCTCATCTATAACATGTGGAGGTTGATCTCAGGGTTGTAAGGATTACATGAGATCGTGCACACAGCGTGTTTAGCGTAGTAGTAGGCACATAGAATAGATCATGTTTATGGAGCACTTACTGTTATCATGAACATCTTCATTCCTTCCAGTCACCTCCCAGTAAACCTTTTCTGCAAACTTCAAGGAGCCCCAATAAAGCTTTATGTTGGCTTTTCCCTCAGCTCATGCCACTGATCAAATATCTTTCTCTTCAGTGTCCAGCTGAAAGAAATTGTATATTTATGAGACCATCTTTTGGTAACAAAAATGCCAGGAACCAGTGGTCTACTAAAAACCTAGTATTAATTCAGGCTCCTGTCAAGCTCCTGACAAAACCTATACACACGGTGTAGCTATGCCAAGGATTCCAGAGCATAGGTGAAAATGTGTGAGTATGTAGCCCTTGATCTCCTGAGCTGCATTTGGCAAGTCTCTGGTCATTCATTTCTGTCTAATTAATGACATTCCTGGCATATGGGGATCATATAACACAGAATGTGTTCATACTCTGCCTGCAGAAACCCACTTTGTTCTCTACCTGAAAAAAAAAAATTGGCAACCTCTGCTTTTTGTTTCTTTATTGTGTAATTTTGAGTACAGTTGTTCTCTCTTTCTCTTCTTTCCCTCCCTCTCTCTCTCTCCCTTTTTCTTTTCTTTTTTCCCCCTCCCTCCTCTCTTCCCACCTCTTCCATCTTTCCCTGTCCTTTTCTCCCTTCCTCCCTCCCTCCCTTTTCTCTCTTTCTCTCTCTCTTGCTTTTCTAGTAAAGGGAGAATAGAAGAACCTTTGTGGGGTTGGAGGTGGTCATATAATAGGAGGAAACTAACATCATCATCTGAACTGATTCTAGAAGTTTTCTTGAAACTCAAGAATAAGTTTGTTTCAGTAATGCTAATGTGATCATGGTCCTCTGAGAAGACCATGATCATTCCCACTGTCACATTTTAGCATCTGCTATTTTCCTTGCCTAAATGCTTTTTTCTCTTCTTTCATCCTTGAAGACCAATCTTAAATCTCACCCCTTCCAGTAAATCTTACTAACTCTGGACTTGGTTGATCTTTGTTCTTCCCCCCACTATGCTGTTAGATACTTTTTGCTATTTAATTCATATTATTGAGCCTTGCATATAAGTTTAAAGGCTTGTTTTCCCAGTTTAAGTTTTTTTTAGAGCAGTGACCATATCATAGACATTTTTAGTTTCTCATTGTTTCCATTTCTCCCCACCCAACAGTGATCATGCTTTTTTTTTTTTTTTTTTTTTAGTTTATTTTTGGCTGTGTTGGGTCTTCATTGCTGCATGCGGGCTTTCTCTAGTTGCAGCGAGCGGGGGCTACTCTTCATTGCGGTGCGCGGCCTTTTCATAGCAGTGGCTTCTCTCGTTTTGGAGCACGGGCTCCAGGCACTTGGGCTTCAGCAGCTGTGGCACGCAGGCTCAGTAGTTGTGGCGCACAGGCTTAGTTGCTCCGCAGCATGTAGGATCTTCCCAAACCAGGGCTCCAACCCGTGTCCCCTGCATTGGCAGGTGGATTCTTAACTACTGAACCACCAAGGAAGTGTCCCAATCATGCTTTTTAAAACACCTGAACATTCCTCCTTCCAAGGAAAAGGCCATGTTAGCAAAGTTTTAGACCTTTTGAACTGAATCAAAGACAACTGTATATTTTATAGCATCATAGATACTACACAAGGCAAAATTTAGCTGTTCTTGTAAGAAGCCTATCTATAATACAATAACAGACTGAGTTCAGTTAGAATGCCTCAGGGCATACCTCTATACCCTGTTTCACCACAGATTTCCAAGTGAGTTTAGAACATCTGAGTCAGAGCATCTCCAGAGTCAGTCTTCTCTGGAGAAGTCATGCCAACCCCCAAATAAGTTAAAAATCCTTGAAGAAAAACTAGTTTTTCTTGTTTCTCCTATTATATGTGTTTGATCCATTTAGCTTCTCATTTATACCACCACCAGAAGCTAAAGAATGAACACCAGAAGCTAAAGAATGAACACCAGTCATTCACGTTTTAAATTTTTTGTTGATAGGTTTAGCGATTTGGCTAGAGAAGATAGGGAAAAGTCTGGAGTAAGAAGAAATTTAGAGACTTTGATTTTCATTTATCCACTCCTTCATTTCATCAGTTAATGACAAACCATAAAAACAGATTAACACTTAAAAGGAAGATCACTGTATATCTTCAGAAGGAAATAATACTTGTTGAAGTTAAAAAATATGGGAGATTTCAAAATAAAGAGGATGGTAGCTAGTAAGCTTTATTAGATAAACCAAAGAATATCATTGAAATCCTGAATAAACAGACCATCTAACAGAGGAAGATATCTCTACTTGGTAACTGCATCCTGCTGTGTAAGTTTAAAAAGGAAGAAGAGAAGACAGTGCTGAGTGAGGTGCCATGTATACCTGGATGTGCGCTATTAAAAGAGGTGCTTGATTGCTCAGTAATTGCAGGGCTAGGATCTTGGGGAGGCCTTTGTCATCCCTCCTTGGCTGACACCAGACGATAGTGTGGCTCTGTGATAAGAAACAGAAGACTAGTGTCTCCATGGTAACTAACTGAGCTCTATATATTACACCTCATTACAAATGAGGATGGATAGTAAAAAAAAAATAATATATTAACACAAAGAGGGAATATATGTGTGTGTGTGTGTGTGTGTGTGTATGTGTGTATGCATGTATTCTGTCTTCTATCTAGAAAATGAATAAAATGAAATAAAAATGTGATCTCATTGAAGGGACAAGGTTGATAGGCCTTTTTCCCCATTGCTGCAGGTAAATATTTCGTTTTTCAGTTCCTCTGATGGTTTTGTTCTGAACCCACCAGCTGTAGCTTGAAAGATTAATGATGGGCAGCAAAAGAACCTGAGAAGAGGCAGAGAGTGAATAGAAACCAGCACCAGAGAAGAAAGAGTACTGCCTGGCCTTTGGGACAAATAAATAAGGATTTACTCAAGTCTGCTAGTTTCATCCCCATAGCAGGAAAACCTGGAACCCATTAGAATGGAAACCTGGAGACTTTTATAATATAATGGTTCTTAGAGTTCCAGCCTTGTACGGACTAGTGACAGGAAAAAAGAAAAAAAAGAGGAAAGGAAAACCAGCAGTTTCTTTCTAATTTTCTCTTCTGTAGGTATTGATTTTACTTTAACACAACTAACTTTACTGTGTCTCTCCTCACATAAGACCATTACACCTATGTGTAGATCTTTATAAGGTTAAACACACCTCCTGAAAGCTTAGCCTGTCTGTGTCATGAAAAAGACCAAATTAAAGAAGTCATCAGTGAGTAAACCATTAACACGAGAAATTAAAAGTTTTGATTCAAGACACAGAATGCAAATATTTGGTCAGAGAACAAAGACCCAGGAGCTTTTTGCAACTATTATATTAGCTTTGATGTATTAGTCCATCTGCCTTTAAATGAATGGCTTTAAACTCTGAAAGAAGGATCTTTGGTAGCCCAGCAGGGATTTTTGCTGATCCTTAAGGTTAGTTCCTTCCCTGCCTGTGTCTCTTTCTCAACCACTTTAATTTCTGAACAGGTATTTGGGTCATTGCTAGAAACGGAATAAATGTATTTTTGAAACAGAATAGCTATTTCATTTAATCTAAGTAACAGTTTTCTGCCTTTCAGTCCTTCCTACTGATTTCTTGCTCTTGTACAAGGCTTGTGAAAACTCTTCATTAGAGTCTTCCAAGATAGGGGTGACAAAAAAAGGGGGGTGGTGTTGGTATATACCCGAGAGGAATCAAAATATATGTCCACACAAACACTTCTACACAAATGTTCATAGCCAAAAAGTGGAAACAGCCTAAACGTCTGTCAACTGATGAATAAATGACTATATGTGGTATATCCATACAGTGGAATATTATTCAGCACTGAGAAGGATTGAAGTACTGATACATGCTACAACATGGAACGTTGAAAACATTATACCAAGTGAAATAAGCAAGTCATAAAAGACCACCTATCATATGATTCCATTTCTAGAAAATTTCAAGAACAGGCAGATCTATAGAGACAGAAATGAGAAGAGTAGTTGCTTAGGGTTTGGGAAGGGGCATGGGGAGGTGAGAGTGACTGCTAAAGGTTACAGGGTTCCTTTCAGGGATGATGAAAATGTTCTAAAATTGTGGTGATGGTCATAAAACTTTCTGAATATACTCTAAGAAAACATTGCACTGGACATTTTAAATAGGTGAATTGCATGATATATGAAATATGTCTCCATAAAATTGTTACAGAAATAAAGGATCTAGGTGGAGATGAAGATAGTGATCTATAACTAGGATGACCATGTGTCCTGATTTGCCCAGAATTGTCCCAGTTTTTGCCAGTTGGGCCAATGAATTATTAACAGCCCTGCTTTTCCTTTCAAAACTGTCCTGTTTAGATGGTAAATTATGTGGTCATCCCATATATAAAACCAGAAGTACTATGACTTTCTTCAGTGTGTCCTAAAGTTACCTAATGAAAATATCACTTGGAGTTCCTATTAAAAGTAAAGATTCCTGGGTCCCTCTCATGGATTCTAATTCAGTAGGTCAGAGGTGGAAACTGATGTTTCTAATAATTATCTAGTGCTTCTTATAAATTTTTGGCATTCACTTTTCTACTTTGTATTAAAAAAAGAAAAAGAGCTGACCTAATTACCTTTGGGGGCAAATAGAATTCCAGGGAGGTATGAGAAGGCTCTGCAGGAAACTTGCCGGTCACAGAAGAGTAGAAATGAACTCTGACTGTGATGAAGATCAAGAGAGCAAAGGGAATAACATACAGCACAAGTGATACTTATAAGAAATATCCTTCTCCTCTTCCTTTTATTTTTAAAAGAAAATATATGTAACATCTATTATTCTATAAGAATGAGTGAGGACAAAACTAGTAATGGTCCACCTGGAAGTTTGATCTCCAAAGTGGCCAAAGGTAGAGGAAGGTGGGTTCCAGGAAGGATATCCCTGGGTACTGCTGTCCTACCTCAGAACCTGATATCCACTGCCTTCAGTCAGACTCTTCTGGCTGGTTCCATTCTACAGCCCCTGACTCAGAATTGTATTGCTGTGAACGCTTTAGCACCAGGCTCAGAGGCAAAAAGAAGAACCCTCAGGTGAGGCAGAGGTCTCAGAAACATAGGAAAATGCAAGAAACTTGAGCTTCAGGACAATTGTTTTTAATTGCCATAGACTGAAGGTTTATGGCCCCCCAAAATTCATGTGCTGGAACTTAATCCCCAGTGTGATGGTATTTGGAGATGAGACCTTTGGGAGGTGATTAGTAATGAGGGTAGACCCCTCATGAATGGGATTAGTGCTCTTATAATTGAGACCCCAGAGAGATTCCTTATCTCTTCTGCCACGTGAGGACATAGTAAAAAAACGGCTGTCTGTGAGTCAGGAATTGGGGTCCTCACCAGACACCAAATCTTCTGGTGCCTTCATCTTGGACTTCTCAGCCTTCAGAATTGTGAGAAATAAATTTCTGTTGTTTATAAGCCACCTTGTCTATGGTATTTTGTTATATCAGACTGTGCAAACTAAGACAACAAAGAGGAACAAAGGAAATTGGCAGTAGTTCTTTTTGAATCAATATGAGCACTAGGGTATATAGCACAATATGAACCAAACTTTGATAAAAAGCAGTGTGATAATATGCATGTATATAAATGTATATTATTGAATATTTGAAATTATTTGTGATTTATCATAATGCAGCATTAACTTCTGTTTAAAATATTTAGTCTTCATTGCATGTCGTTCATATGGAAGAACTCTTCACAGATTCAAATTCTGAAATGAAGATTGTGCTGAAGAAGCCAGTGTATTCCCACATGTGCGAAATAGTCATAAAATGTCTTAAGGAGGAGGAAAAAGTCATTATGAACCTGTTCTCTCATTTGGCCAGATTGCTTTAATTCTCAGCCGTTTTTGCTTCTTTAATCAATCAAGAAAAAGCTCTCCTGCAGATTCAGAACTTAGAGGAACACTCCTCCTTGCTCCTGTCCATGTCCAAGCCTCTTGATCTCCAGGGCAGAGGTTGACATCTGGGGAGATTTCTTTGTTTCACTTTGTTCCAGCAGACTGAAATATTCAGGCCTTTTACTGGAATTTGAGAGTCTTCTTTCTCTCTTAGGTGCTATCTAAAATTTTTCAGCAGTTTAAAAAGTATTCTTAAAATGTTTTAAAAGGGATTCCTAAGTAGTTGAGGGACCTCCAGGGTGAATATTACTATTATTAAATAACACAAAGTAAGCTTCTATAGTTTCTAAGCTACTGCTTTTTAATGGAACATTCCATGTGTGCCTTTTAGGCTCCAATGTGACATTGATAAGATGTGTTAACTCATCAGATCAATGTGGCGATATTAATTATCACAGGAATATTTAGATGCCCAGGTTTGGTGCTTCTGTATGATTGGACATACATAGACTGGAAAGGAAAGCAGAAGTTTAACATTGTCCGAATGACAAATATTTGGAAAGTTTTAAGAAGTTTTGACCACAAGGATTACAAATTTTAGGATTTCAGTGATGCAGATTTCCTGGATCCTGATAAGCAACAGAAATGAATTAAAAAAATTTTTTATTTTATACTGGACTATAGTTGATTTACAATGTTGTGTTGCTTTCAGGTGTACGGCAAAGGGATTCAGTCATACGTATACATATATATATTTTTCTCAAATTCTTTTCCTATTTAGGTTATTACAGAATGTTGAGCAGAGTTCCCTGTGCTATACAGTAGGTCCTTATTAGTTATCTATTTTATATATAGTAATGTGTATATATCAATCCCAATCTCCCAATTTATCCTCCCCTCCCCTCTCTCCCCCTGTAACCGTAAGTTCGTTCTCTAAGTCTGTGAGTCTGTTTCTGTTTTGTAAATAAGTTCACTTGTATCATTTTTTTTTTACATTCCACATAAAAGCGGTATCATATGATATTTCTCTTTCTCTGAAATACTTCACTTAGTATAGTAATCTCCAGGTCCATCCATGTTGCTGCAAATGGCATTATTTTATTCTTTTTAATGGCTGAGTAATATTCCATTGTATATATGTACCACATCTTCTTTATTCATTCCTCTGTAGATGGACATTTAGGTTTCTTCCATGTCTTGGCTATTGTAAACAGTGCAATGAACATTGGGGTGCATGTATCCTTTTGAAACATGTTTTCTTTGTATATATGCCCTAGAGGGGGATTGCTGGATCATATGGTAGCTCTATTTTTAGTTTTCTAAGGAACGTTCATACTTTTCTCCATAGTGGCTGTACCAATTTACATTGGCAAACCAACAGTGTAGGAGAGTTCCCTTTTCTCCACTCCCTCTCCAGCAATTATTGTTCGTAGACTTTTTGAAGATGGCCATTCTGACTGGTGTGAGGTGATACCTCATTGTAGTTTTGATTTGCATTTCTCTAATAATTAGTGATGTTTAGCATACTTTCATATGCCTCTTGGCCATCTGTATGTCTTCTTTGGAGTAATGTCTATTTAGATCTTCTGCCCATTTTTTGACTGGGTTGTTTGTTCTTTTGATATTGAGGTGCATGAGCTGTTTGTAAATTTTGGAGATTAATTTCTTCTTGGTCGCTTCATTTACAAATATTTTCTCCCATTCTGTGGCTTCTCTTTTCATTTTGCTTATGGTTTCCTTTCCTGTGCAGAAATTTGAGTTAAATTAGGTCCCATTTGTTTATTTTTGTTTTTATTTCCATTACTCTAAGAGATGGATCGAAAGAGATCTTTCTGCGATTTATGTCAAAGAGAGTTTTGCCTGTGTTTTCCTCAAAGAGTTTTATAGTATCCAATTTTACATTTAGGTCTTTAATCCATCTTGATTTTATTTTTGTGTATGGTGTTAAAGAATGTTCTAATTATATTTTTTACATGTAGCTGTCCAGTTTTCCCAGTACCATATATTGAAGAGACTGTCTTTTCTCCATTGCATTGTCCTGCCACCTTTGTCATTGATTAATTGACCATAGGTTTGTGGGTTTACTTCTGGCTTTCTATCCTGTTGCATTGATCTATATTTCTGTTTTTGAGCCAGTACCATACTGTTTTGATGACTGAAGCTTTGTAGTACAGTCTGAAGTCAGGGAGACTCATTCCTCCAGCTTTGTTTTTCTTTCTTAAGACTGCATTGGCTATTTAGTGTCTTTTGTGTTTCCATAGGAATTATAAAATTTTTTGTTCTAATTCTGTGAAAAATGCCGCTGTTAATTTCATAGGTATTGGATTGAATCTGTAGATTGCTTTGGTTGTAGTCATTCTGACACTATTGATTCTTCCAATCCAAGAACACGGTGTATCTCTCCATCTGTTTGTGTCACCTTTGATTTCTTACATTGGCGTCTTATAGTGTTCTGAGTACAGGTCTTTTGCCTCCTTAGGAGGTTTATTCCTAGTATTTTATTCTTTTTGATGCAGTGGTAAATGGTATTGTTTCCTTGATTTCTTTTCTTGATCTTTCGTTGTTAGTGTATAGGAATGCAAGAGATTTCTGTGTATTAATTTTGTATCCTGCAACTTTAACAAATTCATTGATGAGCTCTAATAGTATTCTGGTAGCGTCTTATGACTTCCTATGTGTAGTATCATGCCATCTGCAAACAGTGATAGTTTTACTTATACTTTTCCAATTTGGATTCCTTCTATTTCTTTTTCTTCTCTGAATGCCATGGCTAGAACTTCCAAAATTATATTGAATAAAAGTGCCGAGAGTGGGACTTCCCTGGTGGCGCAGTGGTTGAGAGTCTGCCTGCCAATGCAGGGGACACGGGTTCGAGCCCTGGTCTGGGAGGATCCCACATGCCACGGAGCAACTAGGCCCGTGAGCCACAATTACTGAGCCTGCGCGTCTGGTGCCTGTGCTGTGCAACAAGAGAGGCCGCGACAGTGAGAGGCCTGCGCACCGCGATGAAGAGTGGCCCCCGCTCGCCACAACTAGGGAAAGTCCTTGCACAGAAACGAAGACCCAACACAGCCAAAAATAAATAATAAATAAATAAATAATAAATATACTCTGATATAAAAAATAAATTTTAAAAAAAAGTGCTGGGAGTGGACATACTTGTCTTGTTCCTGATCTTACAGGAAACGCTTTCAGTTTTTCACCATTGAGAATGATGTTAGCTGTGGTTTGTCGTATATGGCCTTTATTATGTTGAGGTAGGTTCCCTCTATCCCACTTTCTGGGAAGTTTTTTTTTTATCATAAATGGGTGTTAAATTTTGTCAAAAGCTTTTTCTGCATCTATTGAAATAATTATATGGTTTTTCTTCTTCAGTTTGTTAATGTAGTGTGTCACATTGATTGATTTGCAGATATTGAAGAATCCTTGCATCCCTGGGATAAATCTCACTTGATCATGGTGTATGATCCTTTTAATGTGTTGTTCGATTTGGTTGCTAGTATTTTGTTGAGGGTTTTTGCGTATTTGTTCATCAGTGATATTGGCCTGTAATCTTTTTGTGATATTTTTGTCTGGTTTTGATATCAGGGTGATGGTGGCCTCACAGAGTGAGTTTGGGAGTGTTCCTTCCTCTGCAATTTTTTTGGAAGAGTTTGAGAAGGATTGGTGTTAGCTCTTCTCTAAATGTTTGATGGAATTCGCCTGTGAAACCATCTGATCCTGGACTTTTTGTTTGGTGGAAGTTTTTTAATCACTGTTTCAGTTTCAGTGCTTGTGATTGGTCTCTTCATATTTTCTATTTCTTCCTGGTTCAGTCTTGGGAGGTTGTATCTTTCTAAGAATTTGTCCATTTCTTCAATTTTCATTGATCTTTTCTATTGTATTCTTCATCTCTATTTCATTTATTTTTTAAATTTTAATTGGGGTGTAGTTGTTTTACAATGTTATGTTAATTTCTACTGTACAGCAAAGTGCAGTTCCCTGTGCTATGCAGCAGGTTCTCATTAGTTATCTATTTTATACATATTAATATATATATATGTCAATTGCAATCTCCCAATTCATCCCACCACCCCCTTCCCCACTTGGTGTCAATGTGTTTGTTCTCTACATCTGTGTCTCTATTTCTGCCTTGCAAACCAGTTCATCTGTACCATTTTTCTAGATTCCACAATATATGCATTAATATACAATTTATTTTTCTCTTTCTGACTTACCTCACTCTGTATGACAGTGTCTAGGTACATCCATGTCTCTAAAAATGACCCAATTTCATTCCTTTTTCTGGCTGAGTAATATTCCATTCTATATATGTACCACATCTTCTTTATCAGTTCCTCTGTAGATGGACATTTAGGTTTCTTCCATGTCTTGGCTATTGTAAACAGTGCTGCAGAGAACATTGGGGTGCATGTGTCTTTTTGAATTATGGTTTTCTCTGGGTATATGCCCAGTAGTGGGATTACTGGGTCATTTGGTAGTTCTGTTTTTAGTTTTTTAAGGAACCTCCATACTGTTCTCCATAGTGTCTGTATCAATTTACATTCCCAGAAACAGTGCAAAAGGGTTCCCTTTTCTCCACACCCTCTCCAGCATTTATTGTTTGTATATTTTTTAATGATGGCCATTTTGACCAGTGTGAGGTAATACCTCATTGTAGTTTTGATTTGCATTTCTCTAATTATTAGTGATGTTGAGCATCTTTTCATGTGTCTCTTAGCCATCTGTATGTCTTCTGTGGAGAAATGTCTATTTAGGTCTTCTGCCCATTTTTTGATTGGTTTGTTTGTTTTTTTGATATTGAGCTCCATGAGCTGTTTGTGTATTTTGGAAATTAATCCTTTGTCCATTGATTTGTTTGCAGATATTTTCTCCCATTCTGAGGGTTGTCTTTTCGTCTTGTTTACGGTTTCTTTGTTGTGCAGAAGCTTTTAAGTTTAATTAAGTCCCACTTGTTTAGTTTTGTTTTTATTTCCATTACTTTGGGAGGTGGGTCAAAAAAGATCTTGCTGTGATTTATGTCAGAGAGTGTTTTGCCTATGATATCCTCTAAGAGTTTTATAGTGTCCAATCTTACATTTAGATCTTTAATCCATTTTGAGTGTATTTTGTTTATGGTGTTACGGAGTGTTCTAATTTCATTGTTTTACATGTAGCTGTCTATTTTTCCCAGCAGCACTTACTGAAGAGACTGTCTTTTCTCCATTGTATATCCTTGCCTCCTTTTTCATAGATTAGTTGACCATAGGTGTGTGGATTTATTTCTGGGGTTTTTATCCTGTTCCATTGATCTGTATTTCTGTTTTTGTGCCAGTACCATACTGTCTTGATTACTGCAGCTTTGTAGTATAGTCTGAAGTCAGGGAGTCTGATTCCTCCAGCTCCACTTTTTTCTCTCAAGATTGCTTTGGCTCTTAGGCGTCTCTTGTGTCTCCATACAAGTTTTTAGATTTTTTGTTCTAGTTCTGTGAAAAATGCCATTGGTAATGTGATAGCGATTGCATTGAATCTGTAGATTGCTTTCGGTAGTATAGTCGTTTTCACAGTATTGATTCTTCCAATCCAAGAACATGGTATATTTCTCCATCTATTTATGTCATCTTTGATTTCTTTCGTCAGTGCTTTATAGTTTTCTGAGTACAGGTCTTTTACTTCCTTAGGTAGGTTTATTCCTAGGTATTTTATTCTTTTTGTTGCAATGGTGAATGGGATTGTTTCTTTAATTGCTCTTTCTGATCTTTTGTTGTTAGTGTATAGGAATGCAAGAGATTTCTGTGCATTAATTTTGTATCCTGTAACTTTACCAAAGTCATTCTTTTCCAATTTGTATTACTTTTATTTCTTTTTCTTTTCTCATTGCCATGGCTAGGACTTCCAAAACTATCTTGAATAATAGTGGCGAGAGTGGACATCCTGGTCTTATTCCTGATCTTAGAGGAAATGCTCTCATTTTTTCACCATTGAGTATGATGGTTGCTGTGGGTTTGTTATATATGGCCTTTATTATGTAGAGGTAGGTTCCCTTCCCTCTATGCCCCCTTTGTGGAGAGTTTTTTATCATAAATGGGTGTTGAATTTTGTCAAAATTTTTTCTGCATCTATTGAGATGATCATATGGTTTTTATTCATCAATTTATTAATATGGTGTATCACATTGGTTGATATGTGTATATTGAAGAATTCTTGCATCCCTGGGATAAATCCCACTTGATCATGGTATATGATCCTTTTAATGGGTTGTTGGATTCTGTTTGCTAGTATTTTGTTCAGGGTTTTTGAATCTATATTCATCAGTGATATTCGTCTGTAATTTTCTTTTTTTGTAATATCTTTGCCTGGTTTTGGTATCAGGGTGATGCTGGCCTCGTAGAATGAGTTTGAGAGTGTTCCTTCCTCTGCAATTTTGGAAGAGTTTGAGAAGGATAGGTGTTAGCTCTTCTCTAAATGTTTGATAGAATTCACCTGTGAAGCCATCTAGTCCTGGCCTATTGTTGTTGCAAGATTTTTAATCATAGTTTCAATTTCATTACTTGTGATAGGTCTGTTCATATTTTCTATTTATTCTTGGTTCAGTCTTGGAATGTTATACCTTTCTAAGAATTTGGCCATTTCTTTCAGGTTCTCCATTTTATTGGCATATTGTTGCATGTAGTAGTCTCTTAATGACACTTTGTATTTCTCAGGTGTCAGTTGTAACTTATAGGTTTTCATTTCTAATTTTATTGCTTTGAGTCTTCTCCCTTTTTTTCTTGATAAGTCTGGCTAAAGGTTTATCCATTTTGTTTATCTTCTCAAAGAATCAGCTTTTAGTTTTATTGATCTATGCTGTTGTTTTCTTTGTTTCTATTTAATTTGCTTCTGCTCTGATCTTTATGATTTCTTTTCTTCTCCTGACTTTGGGTTTTCTTTTTTCTTTTGCTAGTTGTTCTGAGTGTAAGGTTAGGTTGTTTATTTGAGATTTTTCTTGTTTCTTGAGGTAGGATTGTATTGGTATAAAATTCTGTCTTAAAACTGCTTTTGCTGCATCCCATAATTTTTGGGTCATTGTGTTTTTATCGTCATTTGTCTCTAGGTGTTTTTTGTTTCTTCTTTGGTTTCTTCAGTGATCTCTTGGTTATTTAGTAGCGTATTGTTTAGCCTCCATGTGTTTGTGTTTTTTTACAGTTGTTTTCCTGTAATTGATTTCTAATCTCATAGAGTTGTGGTCAGAAAAGATGCTTGATACGATTTCAGTTTTCTTAAATTTTCCAAGGCTTGATTTGTGACCCAAGATGTAATCTATCTTGGAGAATGTTTTGTGTGCACTTGAGAAGAAAGTGTAATCTGCTGTTTTCAGATAGAATTTCCTATAAATATAATTAAATCTATCTGGTCTGTTGTGTCATTTAAAGCTTGTATTTCATTATTAATTTTCTGTGTGGATGATCTGTTCTTTGGTGTAAGTGAGGTGTTAAAGTCCCCCACTATTATTGTGTTACTGTCTATTACCCCTTTTATAGCTGTTAGCATTTGCCATATGTATTGAGGTGCTCTTATGTTTGGTGCATATATATATTTATAATTATTATATCTTCTTCTTGGATTGATCCCTTGATCATTATGTAGTGTCCTTCCTTGTCTCTTGTAACATTCTTTATTTCAAAGTCTATTTTACCTTATATGCCTATTGCTACTCCAGTTTTCTTTTGATTTCCACTTGCAGGGAATATCTTTTTCCATCCCCTCACCTTCAGTCTGTATGTGTCCCTAAGGCTGAAGTGGGTCTCTTGTAGACAGCATATGTATGGTCTTGTTTTTCTGTCTATTCAGCCAGTCTCTGTCTTTTGGTTGGAACATTTAATCCAGTCACATTTAAGGTAATTCTTGATATGTATGCTCCTATTACCATTTTCTTAATTGTTTTTGGGTTTTTTTCTTGTATGTCCTTTTCTTCTCCTGTGTTTCCTGCTTAGAGAAGTTCCTTTAACATTTGTATTGAGCTGGTTTGGTGGTGCTGAATTCTCTTAGCTTTTGCTTGTCTGTAGAGTTTTTGATTTCTCTATCAAATCTGAATGAGATCCTTGCTGGGTAGAGTAATCTCGGTTGTAGGTTTTCTCCTTTCATCATTGTAAATATATCATGCCACTTGCTTCTGGCCTGCAGCGTTTCTGCTGAAGAATCAGCTAATAACCTTATGGGGATTCCCTTGAATGTCATTTGTTGCTTTTCCCTTGCTGCTTTTAATATTTTTTCTTTGAATTTAATTTTTAATAGTTTGATTAGTATGTGTCTCGGAGTATTTCTCCTTGGGTTTATCCTCTATGGGACTCTCTCCACTTCCCAAACTTGATTGACTCTTTCCTTTCCCGTGTTAGGGAAGTTATCAACTCTAATGTCTTCAAATATTTCCTCAGACCCTTTCGGTTTCTCTTCTTCTTCTGGGACCTCTATAATTCGAATGTTGGTGTGTTTAATGTGTCACAGAGGTCTCTGAGACTGTCCTCAATTTTTTTCATTCTCTTTTCTTTATTCTGCTCCTCAGCAGTTATTTCCACCATTCTATCTTCCAGCACACTTATCCATTCTTCTGCCTCAGTTATTCTGCTATTGATTCCTTCTAGAGTGTTCTTAATTTCAGTTACTGTGCTGTTCATCACTGTTTGTTTGCTCTTTAGTTCTTCTAGGTCCATGCTAAACGTTTCTTTTCTCCATTCTATTTCCGAGGTTTTGGATCATCCTTAGTATCATTACTCTGAATTCTTTTTCAGGTAGACTGCCTATTTCCTGTTCATTTGTTTGGTGTTGTGGGTTTTTACCTTGCTCCTTCATCTGCAGTGTATTTCTCTGTCTTCTCATTTTGTTTAACTTACTGTGTTTGGGGTCTCCTTTCCGCAGGCTGTAGGTTCGTAGTCCCTCTTACTTCTGGTGTCTGCCCCTGATGGGTGAGGTTGGTCCACTGGCTTGTGTAGGCTTCCTGGTGGGGGGAGTTCTGGTGGGTGTAGCTTGGTTTCATCCCTCTGGTGGGCAGGGCTGTGACAAGGGATGTGTTTTGGGGTCTCTGTGAGCTTAGTACGACCTTAGGCAGCCTGTCTGCTAATGGGTGGTGTTGTGTTCCTGTCTTGCTAGTTTTTTGGCATGAGGCATCCAGCACTGGAGCTTGCTGGCCTTTGGGTGGAGCTGGGTGTTAGTGTTGAAATGGAGCCGTCTGGGACAGCTCTTGCTGATTAATATTCCCTGGGGCTGCGAGTTCTCTGGTGGTCCAATGTCCTAGACTCGGTTCTCCCACCTCAGAGGCTCAGGCCCAACCCCTGGCCAGAGCACCAAGACCCTGCAAGGTGCATGGCACAGCAGAAAAAGAAAGTAAAGAAAAGAAAATGAACATACAAGATCCCAAGACAAATGATAAAAGCAAAACTAAACAGACAAAAACACAAAGAAACACACACACTCACAAAAAGAAAAGAAAAAAAATTGGAAAACAAAAAAGAAGAGAGCAACCAAACCAATAAACAAACCTCAAAATGAAAATAAACACTAAAAACTAGACTAACATAAACAAAAACCAAACAGAGAAAGCATACTAAAAAAAGGTAAAGAAAGCGTACAAGAAACACACAAAAATGATTAAAAGTCAAAATGAAAGTTGAAAACCAAAGGGAAAAATACAAAACAAAGAAATAAAGTAAAAATAGAAAAATGGAAAATATAGTTAAAAAGATAAAAATAAAGCAAAAGAAAGGAAAAGAACAAAAAGAAGGAGAAAATGCAATATAAAAAAAGTACAGTACAGATAGAAAAAAATAAAATAAAAAATGTATTAAAAATAAAAGCATAAAAAGAAAAGTAAATAAAAATAAAAGAATAATAGAAGAGCACACAGAAGATGGTGCTGCGGGAAGATGCTGAGTTCTCGTCTCCCCACAACTAGAGCACCTGCAGGCCACTGGTGGGGACCCAGATGCCCAAGGAGACGGGAGGAACCCCCAGGTGAACCGCCGCCCCACGCGGCTTGAGGGATCTTGGTGCACAAGCCGGGGGTCGGGCCGAAGTTCTGGCCTTTGGAGCTCTGAGTCCGAACCACTAGACTAACAGAGAACCTCAGACCCCAGGGACTAGTCATTGGAGTGTGGTCTCATGGAGGTCCTCATCTCAGCACCAAGACCCAGCTTTACCCAGCAGCCTGCAAACTCCAGTGTTGTAAACCTCGGGCCAACAACCAGTAAGACAGGAACACAATCCCACTCATAAAAAAAGAAAAAAAAATGACACTGCAAAAACATATGTCACAGATGAAGGAGCAAGGTAAAAACCTACAAAACCATATAAATGAAGAGGAAATAGGCAATCCACCTGAAAAATAATTCAGAGTAATGATAGTAAAGATGATCCAGAGTCTCAGAAATACAATGGAGGCATGGATTGAGAAAATACAAGAAATGTTTAACAAAGATCTAGAAGAAATAAAGAACGAACAGAGATGAACAGCACAATAACTGAAATGAAAAATACACTAGAAGGAATCAATAACAGAATAACTGAGGCAGAAGAATTAATAAGTAAGCTGGAAGACAAAATGGTGGAAAAAACTGCCAAGGAGCAGAATAAAGAAAGAACAATGAAAAAAATTGAGGACAGTCTCAGAGTCCTCTGGGACAACACTAAACGCAGCAACATTCGAATTATAGGGGTCCCAGAAGAAGAAGAGAAACAGAAAGGGTCTGAGAAAATATTTGAAGAGATTACATTCGAAAACTTACCTCACATGGGAAAGGAAAGAGTCAATCAAGTCCAGGAAGCAGAGAGAGTCCCATACAGGATAAACCCAAGGAGAAACACTCTGAGACACATATTAATCAAACTATTAAAAATTAAATACAAAGAAACAGTATTAAAAGCAGCAATGGAAAAGCAACAAATGACATACAAGGGAATCACCATAAGGTTATTAGCTGATTCTTCAGCAGAAATTCTGCAGGCAAGAAGAGAGTGGCAGGATATACTTAAAGTGATGAAAGAGAAAAACCTACAACCAAGATTACTCTACCCAGCAAGGATCTCATTCAGATTCGACAGAGAAATCAAAAGCTTTTCAGACAAGAAAAAGCTAAGAGAATTCAGCACCACCAAACCAGCTTTACAACAAATGCAAAAGAATCTTCTCTAGGTGGGAAACACAAGAAAAGAAAAAGATCCACGAGAACAATTAAGAAAATGGTAATAGGAACATACATGTCAATTTTAACCTTGAATGTAAATGGATTAAATGCCCCAACCAAAAGACACAGACTGGCTGAATGTATACAAAAACAAGACCCATATATATGCTGTCTACAAGACCTAGGAACATGTACAAACTGAAGGTGAAGGGATGGAAAAAGATATTCCTTGCAAAGGGAAATCAAAAGAAAGCTGGATTAGCAGTACTCGTATCAGATAAAATAGACTTTAAAGTGGGACAGTACATAATGATCAAAGGATCAATCCAAGAAGAAGATATAACAATTATAAATATTTATGCACCCACCATAGGAGCACCTCAGTGCATAAGGCAGATGCTAACAACCATGAAAGGAGAAATTGACAGTAACACAATAATAGTAGGGGACTTTAACACCCCACTTACACCAGTGGACAGATTATCCAAATTGAAAATAAATAAGGAAAAACAAGATTTAAATGAGACAATAGACCATATAGATATAATTGTTATTTATAAAACATCCCACCCAAAAGTGGCAAAATACAGTTTCTTCTGAAGTGCACACGGAACATTCTTCAGGATAGATCTCATCTTGGGTCACAAATGAAGCCTCGGAAAATTTTAGAAAATTGAAATCGTATCAAGCATCTTTTCTGTCCACAACGCTATGAGATTGGAAATCAATTACAGGAAGAAAAAAAAAACTGCAAAAAATACAAATACATGGAGGCTAAACAGTGCACTACTAAATAACCAAGAGAACACTAAGGAAATCATAGAAGAAATTAAAAAATACATAGAAACAAATGACAATGAAAGCACGACGATCCAAAACCTATGGGATACAGCAAAAGCAGTTCTAAGAGGGAAGTTTACAGCAATTCAATCTCACTTCAAGAAACAAGAAAAGTCTCAAACAATCTATCCCTACACTTAGAACAACTATCGAAAGAACAAAGAAAACCCAAAGTCAGTAGAAGGAAAGAAATCATAAATATCAGAGCAGAAATAAATGAAATAGAAACGAAGAAAACAATAGCAAAGATCAATAAAACTAAAAGCTGGTTCTTTGAGAAGATAAACAAAATTGATAAACCCTTAGCCAGACTCTTCAAGAAAAAAAGAGAGAGGACACAAATCAATAAAATTAGAAATGAAAAAGGAGAAATCACAACTGACACTGCAGAAATGCAAAGGATTATAAGAGACTACTACAAACAACTATATGCCAATAAAATGGACAACCACGAAGAAATGGACAAATTCTTGGAAAGGTACAATTTTCCAAGACTGAACCAGGAAGAATTAGCAAATATAAACAGACCCATCACAAGTAATGAAATTGAAACCGTAATTAAAAATCTTCCAACAAACAAATCCAGGACCAGATGGCTTCACAGGCAAATTCTATCAAACATTTAGAGAAGAGATAACACCGGTCCTTCTCAAACTCTTCCAAAAACTTGCAGAGGGAGAAACACTCCCAAATTTATTCTGCGAAGCCACCATCACCCTGATACCAAAATCTGCAAAAGACATCCCAAAAAAAGAAAATTATAGACCAATATCAGTGATGAACATAGATGCAAAAGTCCTGAACAAAATACTAGCAAACACAATCTGACAACACATTAAAAGCATCATACACCATGATTAAGTGGGATTTATCCTAGGGATGCAAGAATTCTTCAATATATGCAAGTCAATCAATGTGATACACCACATTAAGAAATTAAGGAATAAAAACCATGATCATCTGCATAGATGCAGAAAAAGCTTTTGACAAAATTCAACACCCATTTATGATAAAAACTCTCCAGAAAGTGGGCACAGAGGGAACTTACCTCAACATAATAAAGGCCATATATGACAAACCCACAGCAAGCATCATACACAATGGTGAAAAATTGAAAGCATTTCCACTAAGATCAGAATAAAGACAAGAATGTCCACTCTCTCCACTATTATTCGACATAGTGTTGGAAGTCCTAGCCACAGCAGTCAGAGAAGAAAAAGAAATAAAAAGAATACAAATTGGAAAAGAAGAAGTAAAACTGTCACTGTTTGCAGATGACATGATACTATACATAGAAAATCCTAAAGATGCCACCAGAAAACTACTAGAGCTAAACAGTGACTTTGCTAAAGTTACAGGGTACAAAATTAATGCACAGAAATCTCTTGCATTCCTATACACTAACAACAAAAATCAGAAAGAGCAATTAAAGAAACAATCCCATTTACCATTACAACAAAAAGAATAAAATACCTAGCAATAAACCTACCTAAGGAAGTAAAAGACCTGTACTCAGAAAACTATAAAACACTGATGAAAGAAATCAAAGATGACATAAATAGATGGAGAAATATACCACATTCTTGGATTGGAAGAATCAATACTGTGAAAATGACTATAATACCGAAAGCAATCTGCAGATTCGGTGCAATCCCTATCAAATTACCAATGGCATATTCCACAGAACTAGAACAAAAAATCTTAAAACTTGTATGGAGACACAAAAGACCCTGAATAGCCAAAGCAATCTTGAGAAAGAAAAGCGGAGTTGGAGGAATCAGTCTCCTCAACTTCAAACTCTACCAGAAAGCTGCAGTATTCAAAACAGTATGGTACTGGCACAAAAGCAGAAATGTAGATCAGTGGTACAGGATAGAATGCCCAGAGATAAACCCACGCACATATGGTCACCTAATTTACAACAGAGGAGGCAAGAACATACAATGGAGAATAGACAGCCTCTTCAATAAATGGTGCTGGGAAAACTGGACAGGTACATGTAAAAGAATGAAATTAGAACACTACCTAACACCGTACACAAAAATAAACTCCAAATGCATTAAAGACCTAAATGTAAGACTGGACACTATAAAACTCTTAGAGGATAACATAGGGAAAACACTCTTTGACATAAACCACAGCAGGATCTTTTTTGACCCACCTCCTAGAGTAACGGAAATAAAAAGAAAAATAAACAAATGGGACTTAATTAAACTTAAAAGCTTTTGCACAACAAAGTAAACCATAAAGAAGACAAAAAAGACAAAACTCAAAATGGGAGAAAATATTTGCAAATGAAACAACAGATAAAGGATTAATCTCTAAAATATACAAACAGCTCTTGGAGCTCAATGTCAAAAAAAGCAACAATCTAATTAAAAAATGGGTGGAAGACCTAAATAGACATTTCACCAAGGAAGACATACAGATGGCCAAGAGGCACATGAAAAGATGCTCAACATCACTGATTATTAGAGAAATGCAAATCAGAACTACAATGAGGTATAACCTCATGCCTGTCAGAATGGCCATAACAAAAAATCTAGAAACAAAATATGCTGGAAAGGGTGTGGTGAAAAGGGAACCCTCCTGCACTGTTGGTGGGAATGTAAATTGATACAACCACTATGGAGGTTTCTTAAAAACTAAAAATAGAACTACCGTATGACCCAACAATCCCACTACTGGGCATATACCCTGAGAAAACCATAATTCAAAAAGAGATGTGTACCACAATGTTCATTGCAGCACTATTCACAATAGCCAGGGCATGGAACCAACCTAAATGTCCATCGACAGATAAATGGACAATGAAGATGTTGCACATATATACAATGGAATATTACTCAGCCATAAAAAGAAATGAAATTGAGTTATTTGTAGTGAGATGGATGGGCCTAGAGTGTGTCATACAGAGTGAAGTAAGTCAGAAAGAGAAAAACGAATACCATATGCTAACACATATATATGGAATCTAAAAAAAAAAAAAATGATACTGATGAACCTAGCTGCAGGGCAGGGATAAAGATGTAGACATAGAGAACGGACTTGAGGACACGGGGTGGGAAGGGGAAGCTGGCGTGAAGTGAGAGTATCATGAACATAAATACACTACTGAATGTAAAATAGGTAGTGGGAAGCAGCATCATAGTACAGGGAGATCAGCTCGGTGCTTTTCGATGACCTAGAGGGGTGGGATAGGGAGGATGGGAGGGAGGCTCAAGAGGGAGGGGATATGAGGACATATGTATACATATGGCTGATTCACTTTGGTGTACAAGAGAAACTAATACAGTATTCTGAAGCAATTATACTCCAATAAAGATGTATTAAAAAGAAAGAATAATAAAAAAAAGACAGCAACGGAAAAAAATGAAAAAAGAATAGTAGTAGTAATAATGTTTTCCTGTGGCCTCAGCTGTCAGTGTCCTTGCCCCCACAGGGAGCCACAGCCAATCCCTGCCTCCCCAGGAAATCCTCCAGTACTTCTCGGCAGGTCCCTGGACCTGCTGTGGGCAGTCTGCGGCCAGCTCATACTCTGACCTGGCCTTACTGCAGCATGTACTTGCCTCCAAAGTCCACAGCCTCAGTTGTGGGAACACTCATTGTCCATTCAGATATTTCACAGATGCAGGGTTTACCAAGCCGATTGTAGATTTAATAGGCTGCTCCTGAGGCTCCACAGAGAGATTTCCCTTTCTCCTCTTTGTTTGCACTGCCCCTGGAGCTCAGCTTCGGTTTTGGCCCCGCTTCTGTGCTTTAGGTGGAAGGTTACGTTGTTTATTTGAGATTTTTCTTGGTTCCCGAGGTAGGATTGTATTGCTGTCAACGTGCCTCTTAGAACTGCTTTTGCTGTCTCCCATAGGTTTTGGACCATTGTGTTTTTGTTGTCACTTGTATCTAGGTATTTTTCAATTTCCTCTTTGATTTCTTCAGCGATCCATTGACTATTTAGTAACATATTGTTTAGCCTGTACGTGTTTGTGTTTTTTACAGTTTGTTTTCTTGTAGTTGATTTCTAATCTAGTAGCGTTGATGTTGGAAAAGATGCTTGATATGATTTCAATTTTCTTACATTTACCGAGGCTTGTTTTGAGACCCAAGATGTAATCTGTCCTGGGGAATGTTCCGTGTGCACTTGAGAAGAAAGTGTATTCTGCTGCTTTCGGATGGAATGCCCTATAAATATCAAGTCCATCTCTTCTAATGTGTCATTTAAGGCCTGTGTTTCCTTATTGATTTTCTGTCTGGATGACCTGTCCATTGGTGTAAGTGGGGTGTTAAAATCCCCCACCGTTATTGTCCCCCCACTGTCGATTTCCCCTCTTATGGCTGTTAGCATTTGCCTTATATATTGAAGTGCTCTTATGTTGGGTGCATATATATTTACAATTGTTATATCTTCTTCTTGGATTGATCCAAGTGTCCTTCCTCATCTCTTGTTACAGTCTTTATTTTAAAGTCTATCTTGTCTGATATAAGTATTGCTACTCTAGCTTTCTTTTGATTTCCATTTGCATGGAATATCTTTTTCTCTCCCCTCACTTTCAGCCTGTATGTGTCCCTGAGTCTGAAGTGGGTCTCTTGTAGATAACATATATACAGGTCTTGTTTTTGTATTCATGCACTCAGTCTCTGGCTTTTGTTTGGAGCATTTAATTTATTTACATTCTAGGTAAGTATTGATATGTATGTTCCTGTTGCCATTTTCTTAATTGTTTTGGATGAGTTTTTTCCGGTCTTTTTTTTTCTTCCCTTCTTCTTTTGTTCTGTTATGGTTTGACTCTCTTTAGGGTTGTGTTTGAGTTGCTTTTTCTTTTTTGTTTGTGTATCTATTTAAGTTTTTGGTTTGCAGTTCCCTTGAGTTTAGATATAGCAGTCTGTATATGTACAATGTTGTTTTAAGTTGCTGTTCTTTTAAGTTCAAATGCAGTTGCCATTTCCTGCATTTGTACTCTCCTATTCTTATGGTTGCCTCTTTTGATATCATATTTGTGTGTGGATTATTTCCTCCTTTTACTGTATGTTTGCCTCTACCAGTGAGCTTTCCCCACCTAGAGAAGTTCCTTTAACATTTGTTGTAAGACTGGTTTGGTGGTGCTGAAGTCTCTTAGCTTTTGCTTGTCTGTAAAGCTTCTGATTTCTTCTTCAAATCTGAATGATAGCCTTGCTGGGTAGAGTAGTCTTGGTTGTAGGTTTTTCCCTTTCACACTTTAAATATATTGTGTCACTCCCTTCTGGCTTGCAGAGTTTCTGCTCAAAAATCAGCTGATAACCTTATGGGGATTCCTCTATATATTATTTGTTGCTTTTCCCTTGTTGCTTTTAATATTTTTTTTGTATTAATTTTTTTAGTTATGTGTCTCAGCATGTTCCTCCTTGGGTTTATCGTGTATGGGACTCTCTGTGCTTCCTGGACTTGGATGACTCTTTCCTTTCCCATGTTAGGGAAGTTTTTGGCTTAATCTCTTCAAATAGTTTCTCAGGCCCTTTCCCTTTCTCTTCTTCTTCCGCGACCCCTATGATGCGAATGCTGGTGCGTTTAATGTCCCTAAGATCTCTTAAACTGTCCTCATTTCCTTTCATTCTTTTTTCTTTATTCTGCTCTGTGGGGATGATTTCCACAAATATGTCTTCCAGCTCACTTATTCGTTCTTCTAGCTCAGTTATTCTGTTATTGATTCCTTCTAGTGTGTTTTTCATTTCGGTTATTTTGTTGGTCATCTCTGTTTGTTTGTTATTTAAATCTTCTAGCTCTTTGTTAAACATCTCTTATATCTTCTCGGTCTATTCCTCCATTCCTTTTCTGAGATCTTGGATCATCTTTACTATTATTACTCTGAATTGTTTTTCAGGTAGATTGCTTATCTCCTCTTCATTTAGTTGTTCTTGTGTGTTCTTATCTTGTTTCTTCATCTGTAACATATTTCTCTGTCCTCTCATTTTATCTAACTTTCTGTGTTTGTGGTCTCCTTTCCACAGGCTGCAGGATCATAGTTCCTCTTGCTTCTAGTGTCTACCTCTTGGTGGGTGAGGTTGGTCCAGGGGATTGTGCAGTCTTCCTGGCGGGAGGCACTGGTGCTTGCCCTCTGGTGGGTGGAGCTGGGTCTTGTGCCTCTGGTGGGCAGGGCTGTGCCAAGGGGTGTGTTTTGAGGTGACTGTGAGCTCAGTATGACTTTTGGCAGCCTGTCTGCTGATGAATGGGACTGCACTCCTATCATGTTGGTTTTTTGGCCTGAAGCGTTCCAGCACTAGAACCTGCAGGCTGTTGGGTGGGTCTGGGTCTTGGTGCCAAAATTAGGACCTATGGGAGGGCTGATGCCAATCAGTATTCCCTGGAGCCTCTCCTACCAGTGTCCTTGCCCCCACAGTGAGCTGTAACTGACCCTCGCTTCCCCAGGAAACCCTCCAAGACCCCTAGGTAGGTCTAGCCCAGTTTCCTATGGAGATACTGCTTTGTGGTGGGTCTTTGTGCACATGAGACCTTGTGTGCGTCCTTCAAGAGTGGAGTCTCTGTTTCCCCAAGCCCTGTGGAGCTCCTGCACTCCAGCCCTGCTGGCCTTCAAGGCTAAATGCTATGGAGGTTCTTCCTCTCAATGCCAGACACTCAGACTGTCTTGGAGGGCTATTTTTATTTGAGAACATTCCTGTGTAGCTTGCATGGGTTTAATATTTTTTGGTGCAAGGGCTGTTTTTAGTATGGATATCTGCCACTTCTTTTCTCACTGTATGCTGGCCATTATCCCCTTGATAGGGGGTGTGACATGTTGTGGTGTCCAGAGCCTGCACTGGATATTGAGCAGTGCCTCCCATTTGCTCTGTGGTTGTCACTGACCTGTCAGGGGCAGGGTGTGCTCCCTAGTTGTTGGAGTAGAAGCCCCCAGATCTGTTTCTTAGTTGTGTTTCTGATCTGCAGTACAAGGTAGGTGGGATTGGAGCCCTCCCACTGGGAGAGAAGCCACTGAGTATTCTTCCTCTGGAGGTATTTACCTGTAAGTGTGCTCTGTTGTGTCATCTTTCACCCATTGTTTGAGCTCTCAGATTACACTGTTGTTGGTGCTGCTGTCAGCCCCATCTTAACTGTGAATATGCCTGCAGTTGGCCCTGGCGTCTCTCCGGCATAGTTTTCAACAGTCTACCAGCGTAGATCCACTGAAGTCAGGTCCCAGGATTGCAATAATCATGGATCTAGACCTGCTATGGGCACTTTGGAGGCAGCTCAGACTCTGGCCTGGCCCAACCCCCACGTGTACATGCCCACAAAGTCCACAGCTGCTAAAGCTAGATCCGTCTCGGCCGTGGGAGCACTCGTCCATTCAGATGTTCTGTAGACGCTGAGTTTACAAAGCCAGTCTTGGGGGTGTAAATCTGCAGTTCACTCAGCCACAAGAGAGATTTCAGTCCTTCTTTCTTAGTTGCACTGCCCCTGGGGCTCAGCTGTGGTTTCAGTCCCATATGTGCTTGTGGGCCAGCCACAGGCGTCTGCTCCCGAGGGTGCTCCAGAGTGCATGAGCCTGCCTGAACAGGAGTGGGCAGAGTAGGTGGTGGCTGGGGGCACGCAAGCCTGCCCTCGCGGGGCGGGGGTGGAGAAGGCGGTAGCTGGGGGCTTGTGAGTGCCCCTGCCCCGACGGAAGCCCTTCCTAATGCCCACATAGGCAGGGGCTGGCGCGTGGGGAGAGAGGCTGCAGTGGCGGCCTCGCCCTTTGCGCGTCTCTCAACAATGGCGCTTCACTTCTATGGCAGTCCAGGCTTCCTCCACGAGCATTCCCAGTTGTGGAGCTCCTCAGTCCTGTCCTGTCATGCTGTCTCTTTGCAACCAACAGCAGTCCTCTCCCTGAGACTGCTGTCCAAATCCCACGTTCCAGCACCTAGCTCCCATCCGCGATGGTGGACACACGTCTCAGACTGGGGCATGCAGAGCTGTGGCACAGACCCTCTGTGTGGGTCTCACTCTGTCCTGCTTGCCACAGACTGGTTGCTGTACTCTCGTCTGAGCCCCTGAAGCTCCCATTTTCCCCCAGCTGATCTCCCTGCTGGTGATGGGACTCCCCTGGGTGTGGGAACCTCTCCTTCAGCTCCCCGCCAGGGGCACAGATCCTGTCCTGCTTCCTGTCTCTCTTTTCCCTTCTTTCTTTCATCCTACCCAGTTACACGGGGATCTTTCTTGTCCTTTTAGGTGTCTGAGGTCCTCTGTTAGTGTTCAGCAGGAACTCTGTGAGAATTGTTCCATTTGTAGATGTATTCCTGATGCATTTGTGGGGAGAAGTGAATTCCATGTCCTCCTACACCTCCACCATCTTGACTCTAGAAATGAATTATCTAGAAGAAAAAAACTATGATGAATTCCAGGTAACTGATTTCAGATGAGATCCTTAAGTAATAAAATACCGTTAGGTTTAGTAGACTCACAAATATGAGACTACAAAGGACTCTGAGATAATAGGCAGATGACATCAGAAACAGAAATACTAGGCAAGACCATGGCCTTGAATTTTGGTTAGGGGAAGAAGATGAGGACATTCTGGACACTGAGGGCTACAACCAAGACAAATAGTAGCAAGACAAAACAGTTTTAAAAAATAATGCTGATGTGTATTGGGAGGGACGATATTGAACTTAACATCAGGAAATAACAACTTCTAAGATCTTATTTGTTGCTTCTGATCTTGATCCAGTACTTGAGTTCTACGCTTCTGTTAAGGTGCTTATTAGTAAACCCCCACAATCAACCAAGGGCCAGGCTATGATAAGGGTTTCCATTTTAAACAGATTCAAGTAACATTGAACCAGAAAAAGAAATAAAGTTCATTTAAGGCACTGCTGTGTTTTTAGAAGGACCTGGGTTATGGTGGAAGAGCAGAGTAGCAGTAAAGAACAAAGGCTCAGATATCAAATAGACATCATTTCCTCCGCTTCCTTACTATGTGACTTTGGCTGGGGCTATGACTTCACCGATATGACCTTTGATAGGCCTACAGTTAGCTTTAGTAGATATCACCAGTTTTCGAAAGCCGTTTTACTATCCTCTACCCCCACCAGCAATGTCTTAGAGTTCCAGTTCCTCCACACCCTCACCAGCATTCTGGTGAGTCTGTTTTTTCCTTTATATTTAGCACTTTCTGTGTCCTCTTTAAGAAATCTTTTATAACTCAGTGGCTTCATTTTAAAGTTTTTATCTTTTATTCACCAAAAATTTATTTTAATAAGACATATGAGGTAGGGATCCGAGTCAGTTTTTTCCCAAATGCTCTTTCACTTGTCCAAAAACGTTTCTTAAAAGCTTCCTATTTTAAATGCCACCTTTAGGGAATTTCCAGTCACAATGACCTATTAAGTTTACGATATGAAACTCTCCAACACTTGGCGATGTTCAGTAAAATATTAAAGCATCAAAAGACAGAGGTAAACTTCGAAACAAATCAATATCTCTGTGGACCAAACCTAGAAAAGCAAAATGGTAAGTGGAGCTGAAGTCAGTGTCCTTCTGTGTTGTGGGTTTAAAAAACAAAAGAGCAGTATTTGCCATGAGTGTAGCTCCTGTGAGATAAGGAGCACTTCAGGTGCTCCATCTGAACCAGGGGTGTGAATCCCGGATCACAACATGAATTGAGGGGCTGGAGTAAGCGATCTTTGCATGAAAGAAGTCTAGGGGAAAAAGTTTCTGGTCACTATGTTGGGCTGTGCCTTTCAGGATAACTCAGGATACATTTGGGGGAAGATAAATTCTCATAACCAGAGCAGAACCAAGCTTCCTGTGAGCTTTGTGACAGCATCAGGGATATTCCCCATATCAACTTCCTGGGGCAGGAATCCTAACATGCCATTATCAGACACCATTCTCAACTGGGGGATCAGGATTTGGGTGGAGGTAAACATAAGCCTGCCTGATTAGGGATTGGATTGAACACTGAAGGAAGAGAGGTGGGGTGGAAATAAACCTCAAAATAGCTAAAAATTCCAAACAGAGGAACAAGTTTACTCATCTGAAAGAAACCAACCAAATTAACAATCACAATATGAATTCACTCTAAACAGAATTGATTTCTTAAGGTAAATATATTTAAGGTGCTCAAGGAGGTAAATAAGGAATAATTTCAATAAAAAACAAAAGATGAAGAATGAAGAAATCACTTCTAGAATGAAGACCACAAAGCATAAATGCAAGAATGCAGTGAAGTGATTGTGAAACAACAGAAGGAAATAAAATATTGGTTATAATTAAAGAAGTAGAAGAAAAGAACTGGATGAAGATAACATTGAAAGGAACACAGAGTGAGTTAACATTCATAAAAGCAAATAGAAGATAGAAATGAGAAGATTGAACATTAAATAAAAATGAAGAATTAGTTTAAAAGAGTTTGAAGGAGAGAGAGATACAAGACAAAGGAGTTCTAACACATGTATGACTGTAGTCCCAGATAAGAAATCAAAAAGAAAATAGAACAAATATTTAAAGATATAATTTAAGAAACACTCCCAAAATGAAAGTTCTTAATCTAGTTCATATTGAAAGGGCCACACTCTTTATGTTGGACAAAATTGACCCAAAATGAATTTTATCCTAGTAAAGTTATAAGATTCCAAAAAATAATGAATGCATCCTTCAGATAGTTAGGCAAAAAATTTATGTCACTTATAAGGAGAAAAAATATCAGGCTTACATCAATGACTTAGTTTGTGTTCCCTGAGAAGCAGTTGCTAAGATGGAGTTAGGAGTGCAAATAACACCTTTGAAAGGAAGAGGAAGAAGCTCAGCTGGGCAGGGAGAGAGAGGGCATTAGTCTATGATATTGACCTGACTGAGTCTTTGTCAGCCCTATGAGGGGCTCCAGAGCAAAGATCCCCTATTAGAGGAGTCCTGCATTTGTCAGGCGTTGGCTAGGCACTGGTACCACCACCTAGTCCAGTCATTGCTGGGAGTGCCCTGAGAAGAATATGCCTTCAGCTACTGCTGCTTTACTCAGTCATTCCTCAGGCACTGCACTGGGAAAAGCATGACCTTGATTCAAAAGCTGAAGCAGACCCTGCTGAAACTAACAGCTGGCAGTTGTCAGCTGACTTCACTGGGCAGCAGATTCTTTCATAAACAAGAATCTGAGCAGTGCATCTCCATGCCCGCCACGGTTCACCTTTTGTATTATGCCCATGAATAATACAAAGCAGCTCCTCCAGGGCTCTGGTGGGCCTCTATTCCTGAGGGGAAACTTCGAATAGGGAAATCAGCAGGATGAACTACAACCTCACTGTTGCAAGTTGGTCTCAGTTTTACAACGGGTACACATTGTCTCCAAATTCCACTTTCATTCTAAGTTCCTTTCACCTTCAGCTACCAGCTCTGCTTGTCTCACTGACTTGCTTGGTAGGGTGACCTCAAACAAATCCTCATTGCTGAGGGGCCTGGGTCCTTGCTAACCATACTCATCTCAGGCTAAGGATTGCCCTTGACAATTAAGTCACATTTGGGCAAGAAAATATCAAGAGATGCCCAATTGTGTCACCTGAATTTCACACATGTTCCTTTTTGCCCCACTGTTTAGCAGACACCCTATTTTCTTCTGTTGTTCAAAGGGTCATTATCCCCTGACAAGGTGGTGACTCCTCTTACAAGGAGCCTAAAGTACTCATGTTGCAGCTGTAGTCTGTAGCTCCAGAATACCAGTTTGAAGGAATTCTTGCTATATCTCCTGGTGAGAGTGTTCCCTCTTTGAGGACCAGGACCTCTAACTCTGTGGAGCCCAGATTTGTGGAGCTGGGAAACACAAGATCCCCTGGATTCGTGAAAAGTGATGGTATGTGGGAGCCCCTCCTGCTTCCACTCTTTGTCTCCTGGATGCTGTGTCCTACTGAGGACACAGGCACCACATAAAGGTCTCTGATTCAGTGTGTATACCATGATCTAGAGGATGGCTCCGCATCCTTGAAGGGTATTGCCTTTGAGGTGTTGCTTTAGCTTTACCATTCAGCAGTCTTTTCCAATGATTTATTAGGTTGGCAGCTTCTAGATGGTACAATGAATGATACAACAGGTGGATCCCAGGGACCTACTTCTACACTCCCTTTATTATAAAGTGGCTTCCCTGGTTGGATGCTATGTTGTGTGGGATTCCATGCCTATGGAATAGGTATTCCTTAAGCCCTTAGATAGTAGTGCTGGCTGAGGCCCTGAGAGAAGGAAAGGCAAACCCACATGTGGAATAGGTATCATCAATTCCTATGAGAAAAAACAAAAACAAAAACCAGCTGGCCCTTCCAGGGTGAAATGTAATCAACATTACATCCAGTGGCTGGTCACCATGTTGAAGGCTCAGTATTGGTGTCTGTTGCTGGAAACTTGCACATTTAGAGACAACAGTAGCTATATCAGTCTTGGTTAGAGTCTGGGATGCTGACCCCATGAATAGCCTCCATCTCTGCCACTCTGGTAACTTTATTCATAGGCCCATTGAACTGCATGGCCTATGACAAAAACGGAGTAATATTAACTCACCAAGTCATTTTGTTTACTTGGTGGTTTAATGCTCTTTCCATGATTGATGCTTCCTGGTGAATGCTACTGTGTGATACAAAGATCTTTACACTTCATGTCTACTCTCATAGGCCTATCCATATGCCTTGTCCTAGGGCTCCTTGTCTTTCAGTCTTACCTTTCAGATCCCTGACCAATAGGCCAGGCCATTTGTCACTGCCCATTAGTCCATACATATTCTTACCACAAGCCACTTCTTCTGTACAGAGTGGATGACCACTGCCTGAAGCTCTGACCATTGGGAAGATTGTCTCTCTCCACTGTCTTTAAAGGTTGCCCTTGAATGAGGCTGTAATGCAACTACCATCCATTTTGGGCTTGAGTCTAACCATTAATTACCTCAAAGTTCAGGCTTTATCCACCTCCTTCACATGCTTTACATAGGTGTATTGTATATGGATGTATTGTACATGGGTTGTACATAGGCCATAGATGTGAGCAAGGGAGGGCTCTGGTGAACTATAGTGGATGATATGGGGGTCTGGTCTACCTGCTCATGCAACTTAAGTGTATCCTTTGGTACTGCTCGTGATTATCCTTTATGTCCTATTTATATCTTATAATGGATTACTGGTAGGCCAACTTAACTTTATGACTTGGGTTCAGCAGTTCTGGATATACAGTCACTAGGTATCCTGTGGTCAAATATTCGATCTGTCAGGTTCCAGTATCATGCCAGAAGGTGTTATTTAAAAATCATGTAATTTTATGCTACAGCAGTCATGGCTGCTCTAGGACCTCAGGGTCTACGTTGTGATTCTTCCCCTAGAGCTTGCTACAAACACACTGCACCCTTTATCAAAACTGATACCTACAACACCCTGTGGTCTACTGGATTGTATGACTCAAGTGGCTGAGCCACTTGCACCACAGCCTGTACCTTCTACAGAGCTCTTTCGTGTTCCTGGACTCATTCAAAACTGGCAGCCTTCTTTATTACCTAATATGTAGGCCAGAGCACTATTTCTAGTCATGGAATATGTTACCTATAGAACCTGAAAAGGTCTAATAGGCATTGTACTTCCTACAAATAATGACAGCTTTTCCTTTTCCTTTCCTGCTTTTAAGACCTATTTCTTTCTCTCACCTAATTGCATCAGCTACTCTATAATACTGCAAAATAATAGTGGTGAAAAGTGAACTACTGAAAACTTCTTGGCTTGGTACATTTTGAGGGGGAAGAGTGGCTCTTTGATAATTAAAAAAATGTTTTCTTTTCCTATGGTACTTAATCCATTTAGATTTGCTCTCTCCTCTGGAGGTACATTTTCATGATTTTTTCCTAAAAAGTCATCCATTTCAATAATATTTTCAAATATATAGAGTTAAACAAGGTAATTTGTTGTAATTTGTTTTATATTTCCTCTGAATCTGTTTCCCCATTGTTGTTCTTTCAGTTTTATTGAGATACAATTGACATACAGTACTGCATATTTTAAGGTGTATAGCATAATGACTAGTATTTATTATAAAATGTTATTTCCCCATCCTAATTTTTATATTTATGATTTCTACCTTTTTTCTTGTTTAGACAACTTATTAGCTAAATGGTTTGTTGGTGCCCACTAATTTCTTGAATTGGGAACTTAAACTTTTATTCTTCTTTGAATAACTTATAAGTTAACATAAATATTTAAGGTTACATATTTTTTTCTGAGCTCTGTGGTTATCCTATATGAACTGATATGTGCTCTTTTGTTATTTTTAAGAAAGAAATTATGTAATTTTGGTTTTGATTTCCTTTTTGTTCCAAGAGTTGTTAAGAAAGTTGTAAACATATTCTAGGGTGTTTTTCCCCTTTTGATCAGAGAATTTTATCTGTATTATTTCTATATCTTGGGATTTGTTGATTTTTTTTTTGAGGGCTTAATAACTTTTGTGAATGTTCAAGATTCTTAAAAAGACAGTATAGTCACCTGAAACTTATATAATATTGTAAATAAACTATCCCTTAAGAAAAAAAGAAAAAAGACTTTATTATGTATGTATATATGTAGTGTAAATATAATATGTATATTGAGTACACATTGAACATAAATATTACTGATTGTTAGATCTTTATTATGGGTGTATTAGTTATCTATTGCTATATAACAAATTACCACCAAATTTAACAGTATTAAACAACAAACATTTATTATTTCACAGTTTCTCTGGATCAGGAATCTTGGCACAGTTTGAGTCCTCTGGGTCAGGGTCTCTCACAAGACTGCAGTTAAGGTGTCAACCAAGACTGCAGTGATCTTAAGTCTCAACGGTGAGAGATCAGCTTCCAGCCTTACTTACCTGGCTGTTATGAGGACTCAGGTCCTCACTGGCTATTGGCTAGAAATATCAGTGCCTTGCCACGTGTGCCTCTCTACAGGACAAATTACAACATGGTAGTAGGTGTCCTTAGGGTGAGTGAGGGAAAAAGCAAGAGAGAGAATGACCAAGGTGGAAGCAAGAGTTCTTTTGTAGCTTAATCTCAGATGACATCATCACTTTGCCACATTCTTTTGGTTAGAAGAGGGTCACTAGGTACAGCCTACAATCAAAGGGAGGGGATTACACAAGGGCATAAATATTACAAAGCAGGGATCATTGGGGATCATTTTAGAGGCTGTTTATTATAGTCTTCCTTATGTCCAGTGACTCCTGTCCTTCGCACATTCAAAATATATTCATCCCCACTCCCAGATCCCCCAAAGCCTCATCGAGTTACAGCATCAGCTCATAGTTCAGAACCTCATCATCAAGTCACACCCTGTTGTAGACGAGGCTCTTCAGGCATATTTCTTTCTTTTTTTTTTTTTAACATCTTTATTGGAGTATAATTGCTTTACAATGGTGTGTTAGTTTCTGCTTTATAACAAAGTGAATCAGCTATACATATACATATATCTCCATGTCTCTTCCCTCTTGCATCTCCCTCCCTCCCTCCCACCCTCCCTATCCCACCCCTCTAGGTAGTCACAAAGCACCGAGCTGATCTCCCTGTGCTATGTGGCTTCTTCCCACTAGCTATCTATTTTACATTTGGTAGTGTATATGTATGTCCATGCCACTCTCTCACTTCGTCCCAGCTTACCCTTCCCCCTCCCCGTGTCCTCAAGTCCATTCTCTACATCTGCATCTTTATTCCTGTCCTGCGCCTAGGTTCTTCAGAACCATTTTTTTTTTTAATCTTCCACATATATGTGTTAGCATACGGTATTTGTTTTTTCTCTCTGTGACTTACTTCACTCTGTATGACACACTCTAGGTCCATCCACCTCACTACAAATAACTCAATTTTGTTTCTTTTTATAGCTGAGTGGTATCCCATTGTATATATGTATATATGTGCCACATCTTCTTTATCCATTCATCTGTCGATGGACACTTCGGTTGCTTCCATGTCCTGGCTATTGTAAATAGAACTGCAATGAACATTGTGGTACATGACTCTTTTTGAATTATGGTTTTCTCAAGGTATATGCCCAGTAGTGGGATTGCTGGGTCATATGGTAGTTCTATTTTTAGTTTTCTAAGGAACCTCCATACTGTTCTCCATAGTGGCTGTATCAATTTACATTCCCACCAACAGTCAGGCATATTTCTTAAGTACAACTCTTACAGTTCCTCTCAATCTGTAAAGTTCCTTCCCATCCACATGACACAATAGTGAGGCAGGCATAGGAAAACCACTATGGACATTTTTTGTTCAAAAAAGAGGGATATGGGAGACACAGAAGAGTCTCTGGTCCATTGCAATTTTGAGATCCAGTTAGACCAATGTTGGAAGTTCCTTGATTAGGTCTCAAGACCTAATGATTCTCCAAAGGTTTTGACTTTGCTCTCTGGGCTTCTTGGTTTCACCCTGAGAGTTATCCTTCCTTTTTCAAGAAAAGTACCACTGGTTACAGTAAAGAAGTTGTTTCAGTCTGCTTTTCCTGCCAGTAGAGTTTGGGGGGGGGGGGAAGGGTGGGTCTAATGGTCTCTTTTTTATTTTTTACTGTACTTTTCATTTGGTCCCTTTCAGATCAAGCTGGCTGAGTTCTTGCTGGTAATAATTCTTGAAAAAAAGTGTGGGGCCCCTGTGAATGTCATTAGGGTTCACTTCATTAAACAAAAGTCACAACCAGAAAACTCTTCTAGATAAGCCCTTCTTTATCTCCTAGGAATCTGTAGGACAAAGCTCTTCAGCTTCCTAGAGATCCTATTGTTTGAGAGGATCCGTGAAGCACACACACCCTTAATCTTCTTAAAAAGGCCCTTTGTGTGACTCTTCATAGTCCTCTGAAGGTACCACCTTTTATCTTTCATAGCCTAACAAAGGTTTTTACATTCACACCTTGGTGTCACCTTTAGGCCAGGGCTCTCCTTGCAGTGCTACAGTATGAACTTTTCTTGGAGGCTATTTCTTAATGTTAGTTTCTTTTAAATCTGGGGAGGCTACAATTTTCAAAACCATCAAGTTCTGATTCCTTAAAAAAAGTTTTTTTAATTGTGGTAAGACACACTTAACAAAATACTATAGACTTGGTGGCTTAAAAAATAGAGATTTATTTTCTCACAGTTTTGGAGGATGGAACTCCAAGATCAGGGTGCCCACATAGTCAGGTTCTGGTGAGAGCTCTCTTCCTGGCTTTCAGATCCCAGCCTTCTTGCTGTGCCCTCACGTGGAAGAGAGAGTGCTCTGGTATCTCTTCCCCTTCTTTTAAGGGTACCAGTTCTATCTGATTAGGACTCCACATTTATGACCTCATTTAACCTTAGTCACCCCTTTAGAGGCCCTATTTCCAATTCATTTATATGAAAGAGTAGGACTTCAACATATGAATTTGGAAAGGGGACACAATCCAATCTATGACAGCCATATATGTGAGGGTTTATTTCTGGGCTCTCTATTCTATTCCTTTGGTCTATATGTATGTCTTTATTTCTGTACCACAGTATTTTGATTACTACAGCTTTGTAGTAAATTTTGAAATCATAAGTGTGAGTCCTCCAACTTTATTGTACTGTTTCAAGACTTTTTTTAGCTAGTCTGAGTCCCATGAGATTCCATATGAATTTTAGGTTTCTTTTTCTCCAAAAAATCTTTGGGATTTTGATCAAATCTGTAAATCACTTTGACATCTTAACAACATTGTCTTCCAATCCATGAGCTTGGGATGTGTTTCCATTTATTTATGTCTTCTTTAATTTCTATTTTTTTCTAGATATAAGTGACATAAAACATTGTGTAAATTCAAGGTATTTACGCAATGACTTGATATATGTATATATTGCAAAGTGATTACCACAATAAGGTAGTTAACACACCCATCACCCCACCTAGTTACCACTGTGTGTATGCGTGTGTACTGAGAACTTCTAAGATTTACTCTCTTAGCAGTTTTCAAGTATATGGTATTGTGAACTATAGTCACCATGCTGTACTAGATCCCCAGAGCTTTTAAATGGAAGTTTGTACCTTTTACAACCTTCAGTCATTTTCCCTGCCCCTGGAAACCACCAATCTGTTCTCTGTTTCTACAAGTTTGGTTCCTGTAGATTCTATACATGAGTGAGATCATGCAGTGTCTTTCTTTGTCTGACTTTTTTCACCTAGCATAATGCCCTCACATGGTAGGATTTCCTTCTTCTTTTTTTTTTTTTTTTTAATAAATTTATTTATTTATTTATTTTTGGCTGCGTTGGGTCATCGTTGCTGTGCGCGGGCTTTCTCTAGTTGTGGCAAGTTGGGGCTACTCTTCATTGTGGTGCATGGGCTTCTCATTGTGGTGGCTTCTCTTGTTGTGGAGCATGGGCTCTAGGTGAACAGGCTTCAGTAGTTGTGGCTCGCGGGCTCTAGAGCACAGGCTCAGTAGTTGTGGTGCACAGGCTTAGTTGCTCCACAGTGTGTGGGATCTTCCTAGACCAGGGATTGAACCCGTGTACCCTGCATTGGCAGGCGGATTTTTAACCACTGCACCACAAAGGATGTCCCTCCTTCTTTTTTATGACTGAATAATATTCCATTGTGTGTATGTATCACATTTTCTTTATCCATCCATCTGTTGATGGACACAGGTTATTTCCATATCTTGCCTATTGTAAAAAATACTGCAGTGAACATGGGGGTGCAAAATATCTCTTTGAAATAGTGATTATATTTCCTTCAGATAAATACCCAGAAGCAGAATTGCTGGATCATATAGTAGTCCTATTTTCAATTTTTTGAGCAACCTCCATACTTTTTTCCCATAGTTTCTGCACCAATTTACGTTACCACCAACAGTGTACAAGGGTTCCCTTTTCTCCACATCCTCGCCAACACTTATTTCTTGTCTTTTTGATAGTAGCCATTTTAAAGGTGTGAGGTGATATCTCCTTGTGGTTTTGAGTTCCGTTTCCCTCATGATTAGTGATGCTGAGAATCTTTTGATGTACCTGTTGTCCATCTGTATATCTTCTTTTGAAAAATGTCTATTCAGGTTCTTTGCCCATTTTTAATCAGATTATTTGTTTCTTTGCTATTGAATTGTATGAGTTCTTTGTATATTTTGGATATTATCTTCTTATCAGATATATGGTTTGTAAATCTTTCCTCCCATTCTGTAGGTTTCCTTTTCATTTTGTTATTTCTTTTGCTGCACAAAGCCTTTTATTTTGATGTAGTCTCACTTGTTTAGTTTTGCTTTTGTTGCTTTTGCTTTTGGTATTATGTCCAAAACGTAATTGCCAAGACCAATGCTGAGGAACTTTTCCTCTGTGTTTTCTTCCAGGTGTTCTATGGTTTCAGGTCTTACATTTATGTCTTTAATCCATTGTGAGTTAATTTTTGTGAGCTCTATAAGATATGAGTCAAAGTTCTTTTATGTGTGAATATTCAGTTTTCCCAATATATTTACTGAAGGGATTATCCTTTCCCCATTGAATATTCTTGTTTCCCTTGTCAAACATTAGTTGACCATATATACATGGGTTTATTTCTGGGCTCTCAATTCTGTCTCATTGGTCTATGTGTCTGTCTTTTTGCCAGTACCATGCTGTTTTGATTGCTGTAGTTTTGTAATATAGTTGGAAATCAGGAAGTATGATGCCTCCAGCTTTGTTCTTCTTAAGATTGCTTCAGCTATTTAGGATCTTTTGTAGTTCTGTATGAGTTTTAGGATTGGTTTTTCTATTTCTATGAAAAATGTCATTAGAATTTTCATAGGGATTGCATTGAATCTATAAATGGCTTTGGGTAGTTTGGACATTTAAAAAATATTAATTCTTCCTCTTCATGAACATGGAGTATCTTTTCATTTATTTATGTCTACTTCAATTGCTTTCTGCAGTGTCTCATAGTTTTCAGGAAATTCTTTACTTTCAGCACCATTTTGTAGTTTTCATTGTACAAGTGTTTAACCTCCTTGGTTAAGTTAATTGCACGGTATTTTATTCTTTTTGATGCTATTGTAAATGGAATTGTTTTCTTAATTTCCATTTCAAATTCTTCACTGTTAGACTGTGGAAACACGACTGGTTTTTGAGTATTGATTTTGTATCCTTCTATTTTGCTGAATTTGTTTATTACTTCTAACAGTTTTTTTGGTGGAATATTTTGGGCTTTCTACATATATGATTATGTCTCCTGTGAACAGAGATACTTTTACTTCTGCCTTTTAAATCTGGATAGCTCTTATTTCTTTTTCTTGTTTAATTGCTCTGGCTAGAACTTTCAGTACTATATTTAATAGAAGTGCCCAAAGCAAGCATTTTTGCTTTGTTCCTGATTTTAGAGGAAAATCTTTGTCTTCCATGATTGAGTATAATGTATGCTTTGGGTTTTTCATGTATGACTTTTATTATGTTGAGGTAGTTTCTTTCTATTGCTAGTTTGCTGAATATTTTTTAACATTAAAAGGTGTTGAATTTTGTCAGATGTTTTTTCTGTATCAATTGAGATTATCATGTGGGTTTTTTCCCTTTATTCTGTTAATGTGGTATATTACATTAATCAGTTTTCATAGTAAATTAGATTCCAGGAATAATTTCCACTTGGTCATGGGGTATATGCTGAATTAATATGCTGAATTAGGTTTGCTGGTATTTTGTTGAGGATTTTGCATCAGTGTTCATAGGGAACGTTAGTTTTTAGTTTTCTTGAAGTGCCTTTGTTTGGCTTTGGTATCAGGGCAGTGTTGGCCTCTTAGAATGTGTTAGGACATGTTCCTTCCTCTTCCATTTTTTGTAAAAGTTTGAGAAGGATTGTATTAGATCTTTTTTAAATGTGTGGATGAATTCACTGGTGAAGTAATCAGATACAGGGCTTTTCTTCCTCTGGAGGTTTTGATTACTGATTGGATCTCCTTAATAGTTATAGGTCTATTCAGATATTCTATTTATTCATGACTTATTCTTGATAGGTTGTGTGTTTTTAAGAATTTGTCCTTTTCATTTACGTTATCCAATATGTTGACATCCAGTTGTTCATAGTATTCTCTTATAATCCTTTTTCTTTCTGTAGAATAGGTAGTAATATCCCCACGTACATATCTGAGTTTAGTCATTTGAGTCTTCTCTCTCTCTTTATTACTCTGTCTAGCTAAAGGTTGGTCTATTTTGTTAGTCTCTTCAAAGGACCAACTTTTCAATGATTTTCTCTATTGTTTTTCTATTCTGTTTTGTTTATCTCTGTACTAATCTTTATTATTTCCCTCCTTCTGCTAGCTTTGGGTTTACTTTGTTCTTCTTTTTGTTCTCATTTAAGCTATAAAGTTAAGTTGTTGATCTGAGATCTTCTTTTTTAATTTAAGTATTTATAGCTATCAATTACCTCCTTTAGCATTGCTTTCACCGTGTGACATAAATTTTAGTATGTTGTATTTGGGTTTTCATTCATTTCTAAGTATTTTATAATTTCCCTTGTAATTTCTTTTTTGACCCATTGGTTGTTTAAGAGTGTGTTGTTTAGTTTCCACAAATTTGTGAATTTTCCAGTTTTCCTTTTCCTACTGATTTCTAAATCTTCCTGTTGTGGTTAGAGAAGATACTTTCTATGATATCCATCTTCTGTCATTTTGTTATCAGTATGCCTTACAGGTATGTCATTCCTCATTTCCTCCATTACTGTCTTCTTTTGTGTATTTTTTTAAGTAAAATTTCCTTCTCATTTCTTTCTGTATTCTATAGCTGTTTTCTTTGTGGTTACCGTGGGAATTATATTTAACATCCTTAAGTTATAACACTCTAATTTGAATTTATACCAGCCTAACTTCAATAACATACAAAAACTGTAGTCCTGTACAGCTTTGTCCACACTCCCTTTCACTTCCCGGCATTACAGTATTATATGTTTATACATTCTTTGAAAACATAGGCTAATAATTTATCATGCATTAGTTTCTTAAGCTGTGTAGAAGACGAACAGTGGAGTTACAAACCAAAATTACAATAATGCTAACTTTTAGACTAGTAACTGTTTTCTTAAAATAGGTGAACTATTTTTGTCCTTTGTTTGTTTTAAATTAATTGAATAAAAAATTTAAAAATTAATATAAAAAGTATCAGTCTCTTAAATTACATAGAAAATAAAAAGTGGAATTTCAAACCAAAGTTAAAATGATGCTAGATTTTGTAATTGCCTGTGTATTCACCATTATAGAGATATTTAATTCTTCATACTACTTCATGTTTCTGTCTAGTGTCATTTCATTTAAAACTGAAAGAGTCCCTTTAGCATTTCTTGTAGGGCAGATTTAGTGGTAATAAACTCCCTATTGTTTATTTAGGAATGTCTTAATTTCTCTCTCACTTTTGAAGGACAGTTTTGCTGGACGTAGGGTTCTTGGTTGACAGTTTTTTTTCTTACAGACCTTTGAATATATCAGTCCTCTGGCCTCCAAAGTTTCTGATGATAAGTGTGCTTACAATCTTACTGAAGATCCTTTATGTGTGATGAGTTGCTTCTTTCTTGCTGCTTTCAAGATTTTCTCTTAGTCTTTGGATTTTAACAATTTGATTACATTGTGTCTTGTTCTGATCGTCTTTGAGTTTTTCCTACTTGGAGTTAGTTGAGCCTTTTGGATGTTTATATTCATTTCTTTCATCAAATTTGGGACATTTTCAATGATTAATTCTTCAAATACTCTCTCTGCCCCTTTCTCTGTCTTTTTTCCTTCTGGCACTCCTATCATGTGTATGTTTTTCCACTTAATGGTGTCCCACAGGTACCTTAAGCCATGTTCACTTTTCTTCAGCCATTTTTCTTCCTGTTCCTCATAGTCAATAATTTCAGCTGTCCTATCTTCAAGCTCACTGATTTCTGTGTTCTGCCTGTTCAGATCTGCTTTTGAATCCTTCTAGCGTATTCTTCATTTCAGTTATTGTACTTTGAAGCCCAGAGTTTCTTTTTCATTTCTTTTACATTTTCTTTCTCTTCGTTGATAGTTCCGCTTTGTTCATACATCATTTTCTTGACTTTAAAATCTTTGTCTGGTTAACCTGTCATTTGATCTTTGTCAGAGACAGTTTCTGTTGATTCAGTGGACAGTCTGTTGATTTAATTAAAAAGAGTCTTTCTGTTTCCCAGGGTTTGCTTTTTTTGTTTTTTAAATTATAGCCTACCTCTGTGTCAGCAATCAGCCTGAATTATAAACTTCATAAAGTCCTCTCAAGGCTTTTCTGAGTCTGTACCTTTCCTTTGGTATGTACAGTGACTTTCTAAATTCCCCTTTATATGTGGTTGCTTCTGAATATTCTAGTCTTTAAATGTCTGGCTCCACAAGGCGGGGAGAGACAAAAATGAAAGGGGGGAAATGGACCCACCCTTTAAATCTCCTAGAAGCCACTTCAGCTGAAAGGGATGGGCTTGCAGCAGTGGTGGTGAGGGTTACAACAATGGCTACCCATCTCTTTGTCTATACCTTTGCAATCAGAAGCAGAAATCAGCAATCAGAGCATAGATCCTTGATACTGGAGAACAGGGTTTTTATTACCTACATTGGCTCTGGCAAGTTACCTGCAAGCTGTTCCTTGAACATGTACATGGCTGCCTGCCACTGGTTTAGGGGGTGGGCAATGGGTAGCTGCTACTGAGCTAAGAGTTGAAATTGGCCTAAATTATTGTAATTTACTGTCCAAGTCTTCCCATGGAAGCTGCAAGCCTTTTAATTGACTCCAGAGTTCCAAAAGTTATATCAAGCAGATTCTTCCAGGACAAATGTTGTCTAGGTATGGAGATGAATTCCTGGTGCTTCCTACTCCACCATCTTACCATAACTCTCCAGTTCTGATTCATTTTTGTTTAACCATTCTTCTTTCCATATATCTTTCTGTTCTCTCATCTTTATTATAGACAGCAAGAAAAAATTAAGTAGTAATCTCAGCAGATTGTTTGGGAATCTCAGGTAGGTCACCCAGTTCACTCAACACATATCCTGCTTTCCATGTTAATGAAGGCAACAGTGTTGCTAAACTTTCTGCCACTCATTAACAAGGATCCCTCTTTTTCTATATAACCACTAACATGTTCTTCACTTCTTTTGTGCCCTTAATGGCAGCATCCTCAAAGTCCATATTTCTACTAAGAGTCTATTCAAGGCAATTTAAGCTTTCGCTAACATGCTCCTCAAAATCTTTCCAGCCTCTGCCCACTGTCTGCTTCCAAAGCCAAGGAAGCACCCCAGTTCCACAGTTATGAAAATCTGTATTAGTTATCTATTACTATGTAACAGATTGTCCCAAAGCTGTATCTCTTTGACAATCATTTATCATCTTACAGTTTTTGTGGGTGAGGAATCTGGTGTGGCTGAGCTAACTCCTCAGGCTCAGAAACTCTCATAAGGCTGCAATCAAATTGTTGGCTGCTGCTGCAGTCATCTTAAGGCTCAAATGTGGGAAGATCCACTTCCAAACTCACTCACATGCTGTTGGCAGGCCTCAGGTTCTCTCACTGGCTATTGGCTAGAAATAATCAGCTCCTTGCCATGTGGGCCTCTGCAAAAAGCAGCTTACAATGCAGCAGTTGGTATCCCTCAGAGTGAGTGAGGGAGAAAGCAAGAGAGTGAATAAGATGGAAGTTAGAATTATTTGTAATTAGATCTTGGAAATAATATCTCATCACTTTTGCCATATTCTTTTGGTTAGAAGAGAGTCACTAGGTCCAGCACACACTTAAGTGGAGAGGATTACACAGGGGCATCAATACCAGGAAGCAGGGATCATTGGGAACTATTTTAATCCTTTAATCCTTTTTGCTCTGAGTGCTAACAAGACTCACGACCTTCACCAATAAGGTGTATAAGCAACTTTGGATGTAATATGTCAAGTTTTTATTTTAATTTCTTTTAGGAGAGGTTGTGCATATTTCCTGTAGCATACTACTAATGAATAAATTCCATTAGTAATTTATTTTTTCTGTTCATATCCTTGGGTAATTTTCTCTTGTGTTATTGTTTTTTAGATTGTTTTATTATTATTATTGTTATTATTACTGTTATTATTGTTATTGTTGTTATTATTATCATATGAGGAAATTAGCCCCTTGTCTGTCATGCGTGTGGTTAATATCTTTCTCACTTTGTCGTTCGTCTTTTGATTTTGTTCATGATGTTGGTGCCAAGTAGATTTTTTTTAAAGTATAGTTGATTTACAATGTTGTGACAGTCTCTGTTGTACAGCACAGTGACTCAGTTATACACATATATACCTTTTTTTTTTTTTAACATATTCTTTTCTATTATGGTTTATTTCAGGAGAATGGATATAGTTCCATGTGCTGTACAGTAGGACCTTGTTGTTTATCCATTCTAAACGTAATAGTTTGCATCTACTAACCCCAAACTCCCAGTCCATTCCTCTCCCTCTCCCACTCCCCCTTGGCATCCACAACTGTGTTCTCTATGTCTGTGAGTCTGTTTCTGTTTTGTAGATAGGTTCATTTGTGTCATATTTTAGATTCCGCATATAAGTGATATCATATGGTATTTGTCTTTCTCTTTCTGATTTACTTCACTTAATATGATAATCTCTAGTTGCATCCATGTTGCTGCAAATGGCATTATTTTGTTTTTTTATGGCTGAGTAGTATTCCATTGTATATATGTACCATATCTTCTTTATCCATTCATCTGTCGATGGACATTTAGGTTGTTTCCATGTCTTGGCTATTGTGAATAGTGCTGCTATGAACATAGGGGTGCACATACCTTTTTGAATTATAGTTTGTCTAGGTATATGCCAAGGAATGGGATTGCTGGATCATATGGTAGTTCTATTTTTAGTTTTCTATACTGTTTTTCATAGTGGCTGCACCAACTTACATTCCCGCCAACAGTATAAGAGGGTTCCTTTTTCTCCACACCCTCTCCAGCATTTGTTATTTGTAGACTTTATAATGATGGCTATTCTGACCAGTGTGAGGTGGTACCTCATTGTAGTTTTGATTTGCATTTCTCTAATAATTAGTGTTGTTGAGCATCTTTTCATGTGGCTCCTGGCCATCTGTATGTCTTCTTTGGAGAAATGTCTATTTAGGTCTTCTGCCCATTTTTTGATTGGGTTGTTTGTGTTCTTTTTGTTGAGTTGTATGAGCTATTTGTATATTTTGGAGATTAAGCCATTGTCTGTGACATCATTTGCAAATACTTTTTCCCATCCTGTAGGTTGTATTTTTGGGGTTTTTTTTGTTTGTACATTTGTTTTGTTTTTTATGGTTTGCTTTGCTGTGCAAAAGCTTGTAAGTTTGATTAAGTCCCATTTGTTTATTTTTGTTTTTATTTCTATTGCCTTGGGAGACTGACCTAAGAAAACGTTGCTTCAATTTATGTCAGAGAATGTTTTGCCTGTGTTCTCCTCTAGGAATTTTATGGTGTCATGTCTTATGTTTAAGTCTTTAAGCCATTTTGACTTTATTTTTGTGTATGGTGTGAGAGTGTGTTCTAACTTCACTGATTTACATGCAGCTGTCCAATTTTCCTAGCACCACTTGCTGAAGACACTGTCTTTTTCCCATTTTATATTCTTACCTCCTTTGTTGAAGATTAATTGACCGTAGGTGTGTGGGGTTATTTCTGGGCTCTCTATTGTTTTCTGTTGATCTGTATGTCTGTTTTTGTGCCAATACCATAATGTCTTGATTACTGTAGCTTTGTAGTATTGTCTGAAGTCTGGGAGAGTTATGCCTCCTGCTTTGTTTTTTTCCCCCTCAGTATTGCTTTGGCAATTCTGGGTCTTTTATGGTTCCATATAAATTTTTGGATTATTTGTTCTAGTTTTGTGAAAAATGTCATGGGTAATTTGATAGGGATTGCATTAAACCTGTAGATCGCTTTGGGTAGTATTTCTATTTTAACAATATTAATTCTTCTAATCCAAGAGCATGGGATATCTTTCCATTTATTTGAATCCTCTTTAATTTCATGTATTAATGTTTTATAGTTCTCAATGTATAAGTCTTTCACCTCCTTGGTCAGGTTTATTCCTAAGTATTTTGTTGTTATTGTTGCAATTTTAAAAGGTATGGTTTTTTTTACATTCGCTTTCTGATATTTCTTTGTTAGTGTAAAGAAATGCATCTGATTTCTGAATGTTAATCTTATATCCTGCTACTTTGATAAATTCATTTATTATATCTAGTAGTTTTTGTGTGGAGTCCTTAGGGTTTTCTGTATATAGTATTATGTCATTTGCGTATAGTGACAGTTTTACCTCTTCTCTTCCAATTTGGATAACTTTTCCTGTCTAATTTCCTTTTCTTGCCTGATTGCTGTGGCTAGAACCTCCAATACTATGTTGAATAGACGTGGTGAGAGTGGGCATTCTTGTCTTGTTCCAGATTTTAGCGGGAAGGCTTTCAGCTTTTCACCATTGAGTATTATATTGGCTGTGGGTTTGTCATAAATGGCTTTTATTATATTGAGATATGTTCCCTCTATACCCACTTTGGTAAGAGTTTTTGTCATGAATGGATGTTGAATTTTGTCAAATGCTTTTTCTGCATCTATTAAGATGGTCATGTGATTTTTGACTTTTCTTTTGTTAATGTGGTGTATTACATTGATTGATTTGTGTACATTGAACCATCCTTATGAACTTGAGATGAATCCCACTTGGTCATGGTGTATGATCTTTTTAATGTGTTGTTGGATTTGGTTTGCTTATATTTTCTTGAGAATTTTTGCATCTATAGTCTTCAAAGATATTGGCCTGTAATTTTCTTTTTTGGTGGTATCTTTGTCTGGTTTTGGTATCAGGATGATAGTGGTTTTATAGAATGTCTTTGGGAGTGTTCCCTCCTCTTTGATCTTTTGGAAGAGGTTGAAAAGGATTGGTATAAGTTCTTCTTTGTATATTTGGTAGAATTTGCCTGTGAAGCCATCTGGTCCTGGATTTTTATTTGTAGGGAGTTATTTTTTTATTTTTTTAATTATAGATTCTATTTCATTTCTAGTGATTGATCTGTTCAAATTATCTATTTCTTCTTGATTCAATTTTGGTGGGCTTATGTTTATAGAAAGTTGTCCATTTCTTCGAGGTTATCAAATTTGTTGGCATATAATTGTTCATAGTATCCTCTTATGATTTTTTTTTAATTTCTATGGTATCAGTTGAGATTTCTCCTTTTTCATTTCTTATTTTGTTTATTTGGGTTCTCTCTCTATTCTTGGTGACCTTGGCCAGAGGTTTGTCAAATTCATTTACCCTTTCAAAGAACCAGCTCTTGGTTTTATTGATTTTATTTCTATTTTTTAAAATCTCTTTGTAATTTTTTTCTCCCTGATTTTTATTATTTCCTTCTTTCTGCTGACTTTAGGTTTTGTTTGTTCTTCTTTTTCTAATTCTTTTTAAAATATAATTCAATGGTTTTTACTTTATTTATAGAATTGGCCAAAAGCTAAATTTTATTTTATTTTTTTAAAGTTTTTACTTAATATTGGAGTATAGTTGATTAACAGTGTTGTATTAGTTTCAGACACACAGCAAAGTGATTCAGCCACACATACACATGTATCCACTCCTTTTCAAACTGCCCTCCCATTTAGGTCATCACAAAATATTGAGCAGAGTTCCCTGTGTTATACAGTAGGTCCCTGTTGGTTATCCACCTTAAACATAGCAGTATGTACATGTCAATCCCAAACTCCCTAACTATCTAATTCTTTTAGGTGGTATGTTAGGTTGTTTATTTGAGATTTTTCTTGTTTTTTGAGGAAGGCCTGTATTGCTGTGAACTTCCCTCTTAAGAACTGCTTTTGCTGCATCCCATAGATTTTGTATGGTTGCGTTATCATTGTCTGTTGTTCCAAGGTATTTTAAAATTTCCTTTTTGATTTCCTTGTTGACTTACTGGGTTTTTTAGTAGCATGTTGTTTAGTCTCCATGTAATCGTTTTTTTTCTCATTTCTTTTTGTATGGTTGATTTCTACTTTCATGCCACTGTGGTCAGAGAAAATGCTTGAATAATTTCTACTCTGTTAAATTTGTTGAGGTTAGTTTTGTGCCCTAGGATGTGATCAATCCTAGAGAATGTTCCATGAAAAGAATGTGTATTCTGGTTTTTTTTTTTTGGATGTAATGTCCTGAAAATATACAATTCTATTGTATCACTTAGGATCTCTGTTGCCTTATTGATTTTCAGTCTAGAAAATCTGTCCATTGATGTGAGTGGGGTGTTAATGTCTCCTACTATTATTGTATTCCCATCAGTTTCTCCCTTTATGTCTGTTAGTATTTGTTTTATGTATTTGGGTGCTCCTATGTTAGGTGCATATATGTTTACAAGTGTAAAATAGTCTTCTTGTATTGATTCTTTTACCATTATATCGTGTCCTTCTTTATCTTTCTTTAAGGCCTTTGTCTTATTTTATTTTTTTGATTCAGTATTTGTCATTTTTATTTTTTTAATTTTTAAATTTTTAAAAACTTTTTATTTTATATTGGAATATAGCTGATTAACAATGTTGTGATAGTTTCAGGTGCACAGCAAAGTGACTCAGCCATACATATACATGTATCCATTCTCCCCCAGACTCCCCTCCCATCCAGGCTGCCACATAACATTGATCAGAGTTCCCTGTGCTATACAGTAGTTCCTTGTTGGTTATCCTTTTTAACTCTAGCAGTGTGTACATGTCAATCCCAAACTCCCTAACTATCCCTTCCATTCACCCTTCCCCACCCCCGCCGGTAACCATAAGTTCATTCTCTAATTCTGTGTGTCCATTTCTGTTTTGTAAATACGTTCATTTGTATAATTTCTTTTTGTATTCTACATATAAGTGATATCATACAACATGTCTCTTTCTCTGTCTGACTTACTTCACTCAGTATGACAATCTCTAGGTCCATCCATGTTGCTGCAAATGGCATTATTTCATTCTTTTTTATGGCTGAGTAATATTCCCTTGTATATATTTACCACATCTTTCTGCATTCCTCTGTAGATGGGCATTTAGGTTGCTTTCATGTCTTGGTTATTGTAAACAGCACTGCAATGAACTTTGGGGTGCATGTATCCTTTTGGACCATGTTTTTCTCTGGATATATGCCCAGGAGTGGGATTGTAGGGCCATATGATAGCTCTATTTTTAGTTTTTAAAGGAACCTCCATACTGTTCTCCATAGTGGCTGTACCAATTTACATTCCCACCAACAGTGTAGGAGGATTCCCTTCTCTCCACACCCTCTCCAGCATTTATTGTTTGTGGATTTTTTGATGATAGCTATTTTGACTGGTGTGACGTGATATCTCACCGTAGTTTTGATTTGCATTTCGCTAATCATTAGTGATGTTGAGCATCTTTTCATGAGCTTCTTGGCCATCTGTATGTCTTTGGAGAAATGTCTATTTAGGTCTTCTGCCAATTTTTCGATTGGGCTTTTTGTTTTGATGATATTAAGCCGCATGAGCTGTTTGTAAATTTTGGAGACTAATCCCTTGTTGGTCACATCATTTGCAAATATTTTCTCCCAGTCTCTGGGTTGTCTTTTCCTTTTATTTATGGTTTCCTTTGCTGTGCAAAAGCTTTTGAGTTTAATTAGGTCCCATTTGTTTATTTTTGTTTTTATTTCCATTACTCTGGGAGATGGATCAGAAAAGATATGGCTGCGATTTATGTTGGAGAGTGTTCTGCCTATGTTTTCCTCTAGGAGTTTTATAGCGTCCAGTCTCTCATTTAGGTCTTTAACCCATCTTGACCTTATTTTTGTGTATGGTGTTAAAGATGGTCTAATTTCATTTTTTTTTACATGTAGCTGTCCAGTTTTCTGAGCACCATTTGTTTAAGAGACTGTCTTTCCACCATTGTATAGTCTTGCCTCCTTTGTCATAGATTAATTGACCATAGGTGCGTGAGTTTATTTCTGGGCTTTCTATCCTTTTCCATTGATCTATAGTTCTCTTTTTGTGTGAGCACCATACTATTTTGATGACTGTAGCTTTGTAGTATAGTCTGAGGTCAGGGAGCCTGATTACACCAGCTCCATTTTTCTTTCTCAAGATTGCTTTGGCTATTCGGGGTCTTTTGAGTCTCCATACAATTTTAAGATTTTTTGTTCTAGTTCTGTGAAAAATGCCATTGGTAATTTTATAGGGATTGCATTGAATCTGTAGATTGCCTTGGGTAGTATACTCAGTTTGACCATATTGATTCTTCCAGTCCAGGAACATGGTATATCTTTCCATCTGTTTGTGTCATCTTCAGTTTCTTCCATTAGCATCTTATACTTTTCTGAGTACAGTTCTTTTGTCTCCATAGGTAGGTTTATTCCTAGGCATTTTAATCTTTTTTGATGCAGTGGTAAATGGGATTGTTTCTTTAACTTCTCTTTCTGATCTGTCATTGTTAGTGTATAGAAATGCAACAGATTTCTGTGTATTAATTTTGTAGCCTGAAACTTTACCAGATTCATTGATGAGCTCTAGTAGTTTTCTGGTAGCATCTTTAGGATTTTCTATGTATAGTATCATGTCATCTGCAAACAGTGACAGTTTAACTTCTTCTTTTCCAATTCCTTTTCATTCTTTTTCTCTTCTAATTGCCATAGCTAGGACTTCCAAAACTGTGTTGAATAAAAGTGGTGATAGTGGGCATCCTTGTCTTATTCCTGATCTTAGAGGAAATGCTTTCAGCTTTCCACCATTGAATATGAAGCTAACTGTAGGTTTGTCATATATGGCCTTTATTATGTTGAGGTAGATTCCCTCTATGCCCACTTTCTGGAGAGTTTTTATTATAAATGGGTGTTGAATTTTGTCAAAAGCTTTTTCTGCATCTATTTAGATGATTATATGGTTTTTCTTCTTCAGTTTGTTCATGTGGTTTATCACACTGATTGATTTGAGGATACTGAAAAACCCTTGCATCCTTGGGATAAGCCCCACTTGATCATGGTGTATGATCCTTTTAATGTATTGTTGGATTCAAATTGCTAGTATCTTGTTGAGGACTTTTGCATCTATGTTCATCGGTGATATTGGTCTGTAATTTTCTTTTTTTGTAATATCTTTGTCTGTGGTGTCTGTGGTGTCTATGGTATGGTATGATATCTATGGTATCAGGGTGATCATGGCCTCATAGAGTGAGTTTGGGAGTTTTCCTTCCTCTGCAATTTTTTGGAACAGTTTCAGAAGAATAGCTGTTAGCTCTTCTCTGTTTGATAGAATTCGCCTGTGAAGCCATCAGGTCCTGGAGTTTTGTTTGTTGGGAGTTTTTTAATTACAGTTTCAATTTCAGTGCTTGTGATTGGTCTATTCATATTTTCTAATTCTTCCTGGTTCAGTCTTGGGAGACTACTTTTCTAAGAATTTGTCCATTTCTTCTAGGTTGTCCATTTTATTGGCATATCGTTGCATATAGTAGTCTCTTATGATCCTTTGTATTTCTGTGGTGTCAGTTGTAACTTCTCCTTTTTCATTTCTAATTTTATTGATTTGAGTCCCTTACCTTTTTTTCTTGTTGAGTCTGGCTAAAGGTTTATCAATTTCGTTTATCTTTTCAAAGAACCAGGTTTTAGTTTGATTGATCTTTGCCATTGTCTTCTTTGTCTCTATTTCATTTATTTCTGCCCTGATCTTTATGACTTCTTTCCTTCTACTAACTTTGGGTTTTGTTTGTTCTTCTTTCTCTAGTTGGTTTAGGTGTAAGGTTAGGTTGTTTATTTGAGATTTTTATTTCCTGGTGTAAGATTGTATTGCTGTAAACTTCCCTCTTAGAACTGCTTTTGTTGTATCCCATAGGTGCTTTCATTTTCATTTCCTAAAGCAGAGGCTGGTGGAGGCTATTTGGGCTGAGCAGGAGCTGGAGCTGGAGGAGGAGCAGGAGTGGGAGCTGGAGCTGGAGCCCGGATGGGAGCTTTAGCCAGGGTCAGAATATCTGCTTCTGGTGTTGCGGCGGCCCCACAAGGTCACCGAATTTCCCAAGAGGTTTTGATATAGCAGTCTATATATGTACAAGGTTGTTTTAAGTTGCTAATCTCTTTCCTGCTTAGAGGAGTTCCTTTAGCATTTGTTGCAAAGCTGGTCTGGTGGTGGTGAATTCTCTTAGCTTTTGCTTGTCTGGAAAGTGTTTGATTTCTCTGTCAAATCCGAATGGGATTCTTGCTGGGTAGAGTATTGTTGGTTGTAAGTTCTTCCCTTTCATCACTTTAAATATATCGTGCCACTCCCTTCTGGCTTACAGAGTTTCTGCTGAGAAATCAGCTCTTAACCTTATGGGAGTTCCCTTGTATGTTATTTGTCATTTTTCCCTTGTCGCTTTTAATAATTTTTCTTTGTCTTTAATTTTTGTCAATTTGATTACTGTGTGTCTTGGCGTGTTTCTCCTTGGGTTTATCCTGCCTGGGACTCTGCACTTCCTGGACTTGGGTGGCTATTTCCTTTCCCATGTCAGGGAAGTTTTTGACTATAACGTCTTCAAATATTTTCTCGGGTCGGTCCTTTCTCTCTCTTCTCCTTCTGGGACCCCTATAATGCGAATGTTGGTGCGTTTAATGTTGTCCTAGAGGCCTCTTAGGCTGTCTTCATTTCTTTTCATTTTTTTTTCTTTATTCTGTTCCATGGCAGTGATTTCCACTATTCTGTCTTCCAGGTTACTTATCCGTTCTTCTGCCTCAGTTATTCTGGTATTGATTCCTTCTAGTGTATTTTTCATTGCAGTTATTGTATTGTTCATCTCTGTTTGTTCTTAATTCATCGAGGTCTTTGTTAAATATTTCTTGCATCTTTTTGATCCTTGCCTCCATTCTTTTTGCAAGGTCCTGGATCATCTTCACTATCATTATTCTAAATTCTTTTTCTGGAAGGTTTCCTATTTCCACTTCATTTAGTTGGTTTTCTGCAGTTTTATCTTGTTACTTCATCTGGGACATAATCCTCTGCCTTTTCATTTTGTCTATCTTTCTGTGATTGTGGTTTTCGTTCTGCAGGCTGCAGGATTGTAGTTCTTCTTGCTCCTGCTGTCTGCCCTATGGTGGATGAGGCTAAATAAGAGGCTTGTGCAAGTTTCCTGATGGGAGGGACTGGTGGTGGGTAGAGCTGGGTGTTGCTTTGGTGGGCAGAGCTCAGTAAAACTTTAATCTGCTTGTCTGCTGATGGGTTGGGCCGTGTTCCCTCCCTGTTGGCTGTTTGGCCTGAGCCAACCCAGCACTGGAGCCTACAGGCTCTTTGGTGGGGCTAATTCCAGACTCTGGGAGGGCTCATGCCAATGAGTACTTCCCAGAACTTCTGCTGCCAGTGTGCTTGTCCTCACGGTGAGGCACAGCCATCCCCCGCCTCTGCAGGAGATCCTCCAACACTAGCAGATCCTCCAACACCCCATCTCCTATGGGGTCAGTGCTCTTTCCCACTGGATCCTTGTGCACACAAGACTTTTTGTGTGTCCTCTGAAAGTGAAGTCTCTGTTTCCCCCAGTCCTGTTGAAGTCCTGCAATCAAATCCCACTGGCCTTCAAAGTCCGATTTTCTGGGGATTCCTCCTCCTGTTGCTGGATCCCAGATTGGGAAGCCTGACGTGGGGCTCAGAACCTTCACTCCAGTGGGTGGACTTCTGTGGTATAGTTGTTCTCCAGTTTGTGAGTCGCCCACCCAGTGGTTATGGGATTTGATTTCATCATGATTGCGCCCCTCCTACCGTCTCATTGCGGCTTCTCCTTTGTCTGTGGATGTGGGGTATCTTATTTGGTGAGTTCCAGGGTTTTCCTGTTGATGATTGTTCAGCAGTTCATTGTGATTCCGGTGCCCTTGCAAGAAGGAGAAGCCCTTCATTTTAAAGTCTATTTTGTCTGATATGAGTATTGCAACTCCCACTTTCTTGTCATTTCCGTTTGCATGAGATATCTTTTTCCATCCCCTCACTTTGAATCTGTGTGTGTCCTAGGATTTTGTTTTTTAATCCAATCTGCCACTCTATGTCGTTTGATTGGAACATTCTGTCCATTGACATTTAAGGTAATTATTGATGCATCTGTATTTATTGCCCTTTAAACGTTTTTCTAGTTGATTCTATGTTTCTTCTTTGTTCCTTTTCCTTTTTGCTTTTCTTTTTGTGGTTTGATGATTTTCTTTTATTTGATGCTTGTGTTGTCTTCTTTTTGGTTTTTGTGGATCTGTTGTATGTTTTTGATTTGTGGTTTCTCTGTTTTTCAAGTATATTAACCCCTTCCTATATCTGCTTGCTTTGGACTGATAGGGTCAAACACATTCTTTAAAAAAAACAAAGGAATCTACAGTTTCTTACTCTCCTTCCCCATATTTTATGATTTTCATGTCCTTTCACATCTTCATGTTTATCCTTTTGCAGTTCTTTGTGTTCTTCATCACTTTCACAAATAGGTTTTTTTTTTTCTTTTTGATCTGTATACTGGCTAATTTAAGTGATTTACTTTCCAGTTGTGATTTCCTCCTTCCTATATCTTCTTGCTTCTTTTCTATTTATTTATTTATTTATTATTATTATTTTTAATATTTCTTTTTGGCTGTGTTGGGTCTTCGTTTCTGTGAGAGAGCTTCCTCCAGCTGCAGCAAGCGGGGGCCACTCTTCATCACGGTGCACGGGCCTCTTCACTATCGCGGCCTCTCCCGTTGCGGAGCACAGGCTCCAGACGCGCAGGCTCAGTAGTTGTGGCTCACGGGCCCAGTTGCTCCGCGGCATGTGGGATCTTCCCATACCAGGGCTCGAACCCGTGTCCCCTGCATTAGCAGGCAGATTCTCAACCACTGTGCCACCAGGGAAACCCGCTTCTTTTCTATTTAGAGGAGACCTTTCAATATTTCTTTTAGGGTAGTTTAGTATTGCTGTATTCTTTTAGTTTTTTCTTGTCTGAGAAATTCTTTATTTCTCCTTCTAGTCTAAATGATAATTTTGCTTGGTAGAGTATTCTGTGTTGCAGATTTTTCCCTTTCAAGACTTAGAATACGTTTTGCCACTCCCTTCTGGCCTGCAGCACTTCTGTAGAGAAATCAGATGACAGCCTTATGGGGTGTTGCCTTGTAATTAACTCTTTGTTTTTCTCTTGCTGCTTTTAGAATCCTCTCTTTAACTTTTGCCATTTTTATTATAATATGTCTTGTTATAGTTCTGTTTGGGTTCACCTTGTTGGGGACACTCTGTGCTTCCTGTATCTGGATATCTGTTTCCTTCTTTAGGTTTGGGAAGTTTTCAGCCATAATTTCTTCAAATATATTTTCAATCCCCTTTTCTCTTTCTTCTCCTTCTGGAACCCCTATTATGTGTATATTGGCATGCTTTATATTACCCCATAGGTCTCTTACATTGGTTTCATTTTATTTTCTGTCTGCTTTTTTGATTGGGTAATTTCCATTATTGTATCTTCCAGATCACTTATACTTTCTTCTGTATTATTCATTCTGCTATTTATTGCCTTTAGCTCAGCTTTCGTCTTGGCAAATGAATTTTCTAAGTTTTCTTGGCTCCTCATAGTTTCTAGTTCCTTTTTACACTAATCTGCATTTCTTTCAATAGCCTTTCTTAATTCCTTCAGTATCTTCATTACCTCCTTTTTGAACTTTGGTGTTTATTAGACTGAAGAGGTCTGTTTCACTGTTTGTTCTTTCAGTGGAATTCTCTTGGTCTTTTTTTTTTTTTTTTTGGCTGTGTTGGGTCTTTGTTGTTGCGCGCAGTCTCTCTACTTGCAGTGAGCTGGGGCTACCCTTTGTTGTGGTGCTCAGGCTTCTCCTTGCAGTGGCTTCTGTTGTTGCGGAGCACGGGCTCTAGGTGCACGGGCTTCAGTAGTTGTGGTGCGTGGGCTCAGTAGTTGTGGCGCACCGGCTTAGTTGCTCCACAGCATGTGGGATCTCCTGGACCAGGGCTCGAACCCATGTCCCCTGCATTGGCCGGCGGATTCTTAACCACTGCACCACCAGGGAAGTCCCTTTCTTGTTCTTTTAATTGGGAGTGCTTCCTTTGCTTCTTCATTTTGGTTTTATTTCTCTTACTCTGTGAGTTTAGGAGAAACAATTATCTACTGTAGTTTTGGAGGGCTATTTATACGTGAGAATGTCTCTGCGTAGCTTGTGTGGGTTTAGTATTTTTTTGGTTTGTGAGCTGTTTTTGGTTTGGATGCTTGCCATCTCTTTCCTCAGCTTATGCTGACTGTTATCCTCTTGATAGGGGGTGAGCAGGTGCACGGCCCATGCATGCTCCTGGGGAGGCAGGGGCAATGGTTGCCACCTGGTCACAGGACTCTTGGTGGTGGTGGCGTTCTGCACCCACCTGTGGAGTCTGAGATGGCATCAGTGCCTCATGACTGCCCCTGGAGCTCATGTAGGCGGTGCCCTGCTGCCTGAGAGAGGGCACAGAGAAAGAAGCTCCTATGGTGGTCCCGCTCCTCTCCTCCCACGACCCCCCACAGTGGCACCTTGCCTCTCTGGTGGGCCCAGGCTCTTCCCTTACTCCCTCAGTTGTGCCGCACCTCACCCTTGCCCCCTCAGGCTGTCTCCAGGCAACCAACCCCAGTCCTCTCGCTGGGTCTGACCTCCGAATCCCGAGCCTCAGTACCCAGCCCCCACCCGCCACAGCCAAGGAGCGTCTCAGGCTGGGGAGTGCCAGGCAGCAGCACCAACCATCTGTGCAGGTCTTTCTCTGCTTTGCCCTCTGCAGACTGGTTGCTGTGCTCTCCTCTGAGGCTCCGAAGCTCCCCCTCTGTCCTGGTTGATTTCCCTGCCAGTGAGGGGACTTCCCAGGGTGTGGAAAGATTTCCTCTTTCATAGCTCCCTCCCAGGGGCGTAGGGGCGTAGGTCCCATCCCGATTCCTCTTTTTTTTCCTTTTTTCTTTTGTCCTACCCAGTTACGTGGAGATTTCCTTACCCTTTTGGAAATCTGAGGTCTTGTGCCAGCGTTCAGTAGATGCTCCTTGAGAATCGATCCACATGTCGATGTATTTTTGATGTATTTGTGGGAGAAGGTTAGCTCCACGTCTTACTCCTCTGCCATCTTGATCTGATCTATTCGCCAAGTAGATTTTTAAAAAATTTTTCATGTAATCAAATTGATAAAGTAACTCTTTTTTAGTAGAATCATACCCTTGAAAGTGAAATCTATTCATGTTATTTCTTGGTAATTTATCTTTGGTATTTCACTATCGTCTTTTACTGGATAAATTTGAATCTTCTTATTCTGACATATAAGATTTTTTAATTATCCCATTCCTACTTAACTTTTTTCCTTTTGTCTGCTGAACAAACTCCTTTTGAAAGTCCCCCTGAAGTTCCATGTTCATGCACATCGGCATTTTTGTCTGACTGCTTTACCTGGGAAGATACATAAAGGCAAGTCCTCTGTTAAAGGCAATTTTGTAAGCCCAGAGTCTTGTACAGTATCTGGCATGCTTACTTTGTTGATTGAATAAATGACTGAGGTGATCAGAGAACAGTAGTTCAAAAACAAGCAAAACATAACCATCATACTATTACCTGTTCTTTTCTTCTAATTTTCACGTTTTCCAAGAAGATAGCATAGTTGTGCTAGTACAGTTTATAACTTTCACAATTTCACAATGCCCATAGTTATCTGAAACAAAATGCTAAGCAGGTTTCTGTGGCAAAGAAAACCAGCAGCTGAAGAATTCATGTCCCAATCTCCCTGGCAGCTAAGTGTGGCCAGGTGGTTAGGTTCTGGACAGTAGACTATAAGAAGTAGTAAGTACAACTTAATACTTTTAAAATGGAAGGAGCATGCCCTCCCCTCACTTTTCTCCTTTCCTGCTGTGAGGACAGGAACTGGAGAAGCAATCCTACACTATATGATGGAAGCTGTGTGTTGAGAATAAGAAAGCAACAGGAGAGAAGGAGTCAGGGTATCTGAGACAATGGCGCCACCTTTTCAGCCCCACTGCTGCTCGTGCTTGGACTGTTACATGACACAAAAAGTAACTGCTACCTTGTTTAAACCATTGTTATTTTGGCCTTTTTTACAGACGTCATACTTGTATCCTAGGTAATACAGTGCTCTTGGGTATCACATCCCATCCCTGGGATCATTCCCTGCTAATCTTCTGTGACAAGTTGGTATCAGACAGTTAGGGAATTAGAAAGGTGGAAAATTTGGATCAAGGAAATGGTAAGGATATAATAAAATTGAAGGAGGAAGAGGAGGAGAGAGAGGGAACAATAGATGAATGTCAGCTGAGTTCATTTTTGAAAAGCCACTTGTGATGAGCTAAGCCTGCTCTCCATGACTATGGTATAGAGTCACTCAGGAACCTTTTGAGGACCAGACACGGATACTTGGCAAATGAACATCCCAGAAGAAGAAAATGAAATAATACAAGGAAACACACACTGAAAGAGCAGGCTGAGCTCTAGTCTGTGGCAGTAATTTAATGAGGCCTAAAGCCTATGATTGTTAAAATAAAACAGTCAAAAATACCAATGCAGGGGGGAAAGGGCAAAAGATACAGTCCTGGCAAAATGGGCCCTGGGCTCCCATTTCAGGCACCTGGTTCCCATTAATCTCTTATCCCAGCAGACTCTTACAGAGCCTCCTGCCTCTCCCTAACCTTGCCTGAGCCAGTATGTAAATTAAACCAACAGCTTTAATCTTTATAACATTATAGCAGAAGGAATGAAGATAGTAAAAGTCTAGGATGGAGCCAGAGTCCATAGGATCCAAATATGTAGTAGCAGAATGCCCCAAGTAGGGAACTGGGACGAAAGAAAGAACTACCATAAAACCAGATTTTATTTCTTCTTTGAACCCCTATCTTCCCTTTACCCCTTTCCAAAATATGCATACATAGGTCACGTTAAGAAAACCCTTTCCAGTTGGCCTTTTTCCAAGACAAGGGTACAGCTGGGCCGAAGGGCCACATGTTGAAGTTATTAATATGCCTATGCCCTTCTCCCCCACTGAGTTTACTGATCAAAGGCCCTGCCAGAGCAGCAATGGATAGCCTCGAATAATGGGAACTGAAATTCTGCTGAAGAAACTAGCTTTGCCAAAACACACTACCTTTTAAAGTGAAACATTCCATGCACATATTAACCTGATTACAGAAAGGAAGGGGGATCTTTTTTCCTTCTGTACCCTGCTAATAATTTTCTGTCAAGTCTGATTTGGCTTTAGCTGCACTCCAAGTTCTTGTGATGTGCCCCGATCACCAGTAAACTAAAAACAGAAGGTGCTGCACTAACTCTGAGACAGGATACTCTGTCCATGAATTCAGACGCTGCAGAATTCAGTTCCTTGCCAACAAGGAAGGCCAGTGACTTTTGCAGTCTCTGACAACCAGCAGCCTGCCTCTGATTCATACAGTCAGCAAAGGAAACACATGGAGAAAATGGTGGAAATAATTAAGGGTTCTTAGAGTTAACAGAAGCATCAACTCATTACATGGGGCCCCTGCCTCCAAAGGGAGTAAACCATTGTGCTTATTAGAAAAAACAACCAGTAACACAGCCTTTTAAAGTCTCAATCACTTCCACCTCCAGGTTGAAGAACTGGTTAGGTAACAGAAAAGGGAAACAAACCAGATTTTAACAAAGCAATATCATTTTTCTGCCCAATAGACAAAAAGAAATGTTTTATGTTTTATTTCACTGTATTCCAGGATAACCTGGTACCTGCACAGCTGAGAACATTTTGTCCCCAGACAGGGTATCAGAGATCTCGATATTATGCAGCTGTCCAAATAGAGAGCCAGTCCATGAAGAGTCTGCACATGATGGTCACCTTTCTTTCAGACACATCAGAGGACAGTTCTTGTTGGAGGATAGTCAGATGCACTACATGGCTTCTTTGGGAGCCTTAAGTACTAGAATGTGGCAGATTGCAAACTCTTTTTCATGTTTTACAATCTCTCAAATTCCAAGCTCCTTTGCATACAGTTATAAACATAAAGAAACACAGACTTCTCTGGGAAGAAATATGTCTTACAAGGAGGATCTCCTCTGTTGCTCTAGTCCTCATCTTTGCACAAACTAGAAGGTGTGGCACAGTTGCTGTATCCTGGAGAGGGTCCAGAAATGCCCCAGGCACCTAAGAAGTAAATAAAGGGCAGCAGTGGTCTAAGCTAGTCATTTTCCGTTTGTATTTGGCAACTATGAAAATCTTTTGCTAATAAAGACCAAGGAAGATCCTTTTCAGTGATGTCCTGCAAGATTTCAGGCAGGTGTCCTGTCAAAACACATTAAAAACTCAAGGAGGTTTTATCTGAAGGGGCCACTGGATAAGCAAAGCTCTCCTGTAATTAGACATGATATTCCATTGTCCCTAGTATATCTGCTGGTTTCCTTTTCTTTTTCTTTTTTTGATATGTTCTCCTATTGTGAAAGCTAAGAGATTAACCCAGAGTGGATGTCCTAGATGTCTTGCCTGGGTTTGGTGCTCCTATTGACAGCCCTCTGGCTATTTCCTAGAGTCCTGAAAGATCTGTTGCTTTATAGATTAGAATATCATATTAGCACTGGGGTTTACATTTTCTTCTTCTTGGGCAATCAGAGGAGGCCATATTCTAGATTGACAATGTTCATAATTTCTTATGGTTAGGGTAGAAAAGACAAGAACATGGTGGTTACTTAAAAAATTTACACTTGACCTTTGAATCTCACTTGTATCTAAACAAGGAATGGCCTTTGATGGAATTCACAACCACATGAGTCAAGAATCTGCAGTGATTCACTTCTCGGCATTCAGTAAATAAGAACATGGCTTTAAAGTGCTGAGTCCAAACCTAAAACTGAATAAATTGGGATGCTTTGATCTTGAGTGCTTACCTTTATAAATTTTAGCTGTAATGGTTATAATTAGATACCAAAATGTAGGAAATCATTTGTAAATTCTTGCTAGAGAATCACAGTTGCTTCTATGTTAATATAGGCAGTCTTTATATCTAATGGACCTTTAAATTAAAAAAAAACAAACTAGGACATAAATTACTCTTTAAAAAGAAAGTTAAGAAGTGAAGTTTCAGAAAATATTTCATTTCCTTCAGTAGATTTATTTCATTTATCTTTATCACACTATGCTATTGTATGTTTTACCAAAAGAACGTCTACCAAAAGTCTTGAGCAGCATGACTACCTTACTTGAACTTTTAACTGTAAAAATATATAGAAGAAGAAAAGTGTATTCCTCAGTGTATTGTAAGGAAGGGTATTTATAACCAGTCACTGGAAATGGGATCCCAAACCACATACATGGAAGGAAGGGAGGAAGGAAAGAAGGAAGAAAGGGAGGGAGGGAGAGAAAGAGAAGATGGAGGGGGGAAGGGGAGAGAGGGAGGGGAGAGGAGAAGAAAAGAAAAAAACAAGCAAGCAAGCTGAGGAATGTGTACGTGTAGTCCTCATCATAAAAGGATTTGATACAGCAAGCTGAGGAGTAGGCAAGAGATTGGAACTGGATGAAAACAAAAGATATCATAATGGGCCTTTAGGAAAGAGGATTAAGTGAAGTATTCTCAGCTATATCGGTTTTAACTATTGTATAAAATTTTCTTTCCTTCATATTCCTAGCATTAAAACGTTACTGAAATTATTAAGTTTTACTAAATTACTAAACATATTACTGAATAGGAGCTTCCTTCTTATTGTCTCAATCTTTCCTCCTATGAGTATTGCCATACAGAAAAGTTTTTCTGAGTGTTTTTTAAAAAACACATTGTAAGTCACTTATAGCAATCTGAAAGAACAGAACACTTTAAGGAAACTCTTGGAACTGTTTTTAAGTTCTGTAAGTGTGCCAGCCACCTCATGATTCTGGGCACTTGTTAGTGGATTTACTTTGCCATTATATCCAAGTGATATGGGTGGGAGTAAATTGTCAGGTTTACGGGAGAGAGATGCCTTCATCACCAATAAACATCAAGATCAAACCCAAAGTAGGTCAGTGACACACTTTTAAGCCTCATCAAGTCACCTGTTTAGGTTCTGTTTTTCCCAGAACCATAGTGACTTTTTCATCACTAGTTTGTGATGAAACTCATTATGGTGTCACTGTACCAAAATACTTAAAACCAGGGATGTGAGCTGGTACCAAGCATCCCAAAGAGGTAAACAGTGGCTACTTAAAAGAAGCAGCATTTGCATCTGAATCTCTTCTTCACTGGAGTAAACCTGAGATGAACCCACTTTCTTGGCCCACTGTAATATTAGGCTCATTTAGTATAAGATGTAATTTTTCTTTTGTTGTTTGTTATGTTTTAAATAACATTTAAAACACATTTTGTAAAAGTAATATACTTGGTATAAAATTCAAACAGTAAAAAGGAAATAAAATGAAAATTAAGTCTCTCCCATCTTTGACCCCCCAGTTCCTCAAAAGCAACCACTGTTTCTATTATCTTTTGAATCTGTCAGAGATACTCATTGCGCACACACACACTCTTATACATTTATATGTATAAAATAAATATATTTGTTATTTATTTCTATATATAAACTCTAGTTTATTATGCAACCTGTATTGCATCTTGTATATGTAAAAATCCATTTTACTGTGGAAAACATACACATATACAGAGAAGGGCTTAAAATACTTAAAAGCACAGTTTAACCGAATCATATAAAGGAAAAACTTATCACCCAGGTTAAGAAATAGAACCCCAGAACTGCAGAAACACCTTCCTGTTTCCACATGCCCCTTTCTCATCACCACCTTTAGAGTAGAGGTAACCACTGTCCTGGCTTTCATGGAAATTACATTCTTGCTTTTCTTTAAAGTTTTACTTTGTAAGTCTTGACCTATGAATAAAAGAATTTCCGGTATGGGGTCTTCACAAAAAGGGCTGCTAGAATAATGTTTTTGTACTGCAAGCAAGTACCTGTTGGTGAGTTTCTTTAGGTTATACAAATAGGAATGGAATTGCTGTGTCATATGTCATGCATATCTCTGTCTTTACTGTATAATGCCAGAGTGTTGTCCAATTTACATGCCCACATTAGTTTTTAAGAGTTTTCAAAATCAATAGCGACACTTGGTATTGTCAGATTTTTAGCTAATTTTGTGGATATGTAATAGTATCACGTTGTGCTTTTAATCTGTATTCCCCTGATTACTGATGAGATTATCTTTTCAGATGTTAATCGGCCTTTTGAATTTCTTCTTTTGTGAAGTGCCTGTTGAGGTTTTTTGCCCATTTATCCACTTGTCTGTTGTTTTCTTAATGACTTTAGTAGGAGTTCTTTGTATATGGGAATACTAGTACTTTGTTTAGTTATACATGTTGCAAATGCCTTCTCCTCCTCTGTGGCTTACATTTCATATTCTATCTAGTGTCTTTTGATATGCTGAAGAAGTTCTTAATACAGTCAAATTTATCAGCATCTCCCTTTCTCATAAATGATTTTTTAAAAAGAAATCTCCACCCTACCCCAAGTTCATGAAAATATTCTTCTATATTATCCTCTAAAAATTTTGTATTGTTTTGCTGAAAGAGATTTTAGGTCTATAATCCATCTGTAGAAAATGATGCTACAGAGGGGTCCAGTTTCATATTTTTTCACCCATGGATACCCAGTTTTTCTAGTACCTTTTATTGAAAGGACCATTGTTACCCTACTGCTCTGAATGTTGTCATAAGTTAAGTATCCATATATGTGTGGGTCTATTTCTGGGCTCTCTATTCTATGTTCTGTTTGTCCATCTATGCATCTATTCACACTGTTTTAATTACTATAGCTCTATTACAAGCCTTTATATCTGATAGAACAAGATATTCTACGTGTTTATTCTTCAAGAGTGTTATGGTTCTTTTTGGTCTTTTGTATTTCCATGTCTTAGTCTGTTCAGACTGCTATAACAAAATACCACAGACTGGGTAGCTTACAAACAGAAATTTATTTCTCCCAGTTCTAGATGCTAGAAGTCCAAGATCAGGAGGCCACCACGGTCAGGCGAGGGCCCTCTTCCAGGTTGCAGACTTCTTGTTGTATCCACATGTGGCAAATGAGTGAACTAGCCCTCTGGGGCCTCTTTTATAAGGGTACTAATCCGATTCATGAGGGCTCTGCTCTTATGACCTAATCACTTCCCAAAGACCCCCACTGGCTACTACCACCACCTTGGACATTAGGTTTTCCACTTATGAATTTTGGGGGGAGACAAAGATTTAGACCATAACACAATATAAATTTTAGAATTAGGTTATTGAAATGACTACAATACAGCCTATTGAGTTTTTGATGGGTATGATATTGAATCATATACATCAAATTAGAGGGAATTGACAATTTTGAAAAAGAAGAACAAAGCTAGAGGACTTACAGTACCTGATCTCAAGACTTAGTAAGACGCTATAGTAATCAAGACAATGCAGTGTCGATTTGGATAGACATAGAGATCAATGATACAGAATAGAGTCCAGAAATAGTACCACACATATATGGTCAATTGATTTTCAACAAAGATGCAAAGGTAATTCAATGGAGGAATGATAGTCTTTCCAACAAATGGTACTGGAACAATTCGACATCTATATGCAAAAAAAAAAAAAAAAAAAAAAATAGAACCCCAAAACCCATGCTTCACATACTATACAAAAGTAATAACTCAGAATGAATCATAGATTTAAATGTAAAATCTAAAATTCTAAGACTTCTAGAAGAAGATGTAGGAGAAAGTCTTTAAAAGGCTGAAGTGACCTTAGATTAGCACAGATTTCTTGGATCACAGAAAGTACATACCACAGAAGAAAAATTGACAAATTGTCTTGAAATTTAAAGCTCTGGTCTTCAAAATACAATGTTAGTAAAATAAAAAGATGGATGGCAAATAAGCGCATGAATAGACAGTCCAAGTTATTAGTCATAAGGGAAGCACAAAATTGCAGTGAGATACCAGTTCACACATTTTAGAATGGTTGTAATTTAGAAAAACTGACACTACCAAGTACTAGTGGGTGTGCAAAGTAAGTGGAACTCCCATTGCTGATGGGAATGTAAATTGGTATTATCACTTTAGAAAACCGGCAGTGTATTAATTATCAATTGCCACATAAATTATGTACACTTAGCTGTTTAAAACAACACATGTGTGATATCAGAGTTTCTATGACTCAAGATTCTGGGCTAAGCTTTACTGAGTCCTCTGTTTAGGGTCTCTAACAAGACTGCAGTCAAGGTGTCATTCATGCTTGGAGTCTCATCTGAGGCTCAAATGGGGAAAGATCTGATTTCAAGCTCATGTGGTTGTTGGCCGGATTTAGTTCCTTATGGGCCATCAGATTGAGAGCCTCAGTTCATTGTTGGCTGTTGGTTGCCCTCAGTTTCTTGCTAATGGGCTAATTCATATGACATCTTACTTCATCAGAACCAAGAAGAAAGAGAATAAATAGAGGAAGTCTCCTAGCAAGACGAAAGTTAAAATTTTATGTAATATAATCATGGAAGTGACATCCTATCACTTTTGCCGTATTCTGTTGGTTAGAAGCAGGTCCCACCTACACTCAAGGGAATCGTATTACACAGGGCATAAATACTAGGAGGCTGGGATAATTGCGGGTATCTTAGAGTCTGTCTACCAGAGGTATCTTCTTATAAAGTTATATTTTACATTTATCATATAACCCTGCAATCCCATGCCTAGGTATTTACTCAAGAGAAAATAAAACATATGTCCATACAAAGATCTGCACATGAGTGTTTATTGCAGCTTTATTAAAAATTGTCCCAAACTGGAAAAGACCCAAATATCCACCAGCTGGTGAATGGGTAACTAAATCATGGTATAGCCACAGAGTGGAACACTATTCCATGAAAAAAAAGGAACTGTTGACACATTTAACAACATAGATGGATCTCCAGAACCTTATCCTTTAGTGAAAGAAACCAGACACAAAAGGCTACCTACTGTATACTTCCGTTTATATTATATTCTTCTCTAAAAGGTAAAGCTATAGGGAAAGAAAACAGATCAGTGGTGCTTGAGATGGGGATTGGGAGAGGACTGACAACAAAGGAGGGAACTTTTCAGGGGTAATGGAAATATCCTATATGTTGATTTTGGTGGTGGTGATCCAACATATACATTTGTCAAAACTCATAAAACTGTACACCTAAAAAGGATGATTTTTACTGTGTGTAGATTATACCTCAGTAGATCTGACTTAAAAATAAGTCTGTAGTACTCAAGGATTTTTCTTTAGAAGGCACCAGAGTTTGAGGTTTGGCTAGTGGGTGTATTTTATTTTGCTAACGAAGTTATGAAAATTAAAAACTTAAATGTTTGGGGGGCTTCCCTGGTGGCGCAGTGGTTGGGAGTCTGCCTGCTGATGCAGGGGACACGGGTTCGAGCCCTGGTCTGGGAAGATCCCACATGCCACGGAGCGACTAGGCCCGTGAGCCACAACTACTGAGCCTGCGTGTCTGGAGCCTGTGCTCCGCAACAAGAGAGGCTGCGACAGTGAAAGGCCCACGCACCGCGATAATGAGTGGCCCCCGCTCGCCGCAACTAGAGAAAGCCCTCGTACAGAAACGAAGACCCAACACAGCCATAAATAAATAAATAAATAAATAAATTTATTAAAAAAAAAAAAAAACTTAAATGTTTGTTTCTCTTTCTGAATGCTGATTTCTCCTCTATGGCAAGAATGCCTTCTCAATTTATGGACTATTTATTGAACTGATTGAACATTCAGCTCTTCCTGTGCCATATTTTGAATATTGACTACAAATGCATAAATACATGAAACTTAAAAAGAGAAATTAAAACCGAGGGGGATTAACCAAGATGGCGGAGTAGAAGGACGTGCTCTCACTCCCTCTTGCGAGAACACCAGAATCACAACTGGCTGCTGGACAATCATCGACAGGAAGACACTGGACTTCACCAAGGAGGATACCCCACGTCCAAGGACAGAGGAGAAGCCACAGTGAGACGGTAGGAGGGGCGCAATCAGAGTAAAATCAAATCCCATAACTGCTGGGTGGGTGACTCACAGACTGGCGAACACTTATACCACAGAAGTCCACCCACTGGAGTGAAGTTTCTGAGCCCAACGTCAGGCTTCCCAACCTGGGGATCTGGCAACGGGAGGAGGAATTCATAGAGAATCAGACTTTGAAGCCTAGTGGGAATTGATTGTAGGACTTCGACAGGACTGGGGGAAACAGAGACCCCACTCTTGGAGGGCGCACACGGAATAGTGTGCGCATCGGGACCCAGGGGAAGGAGCAGTAACCCCATAGGAGACTGAACCAGACCTACCTGCTAGTGTTGGAGGGTCTTCTGCAGAGGCGGGGGCTGGCTCTGTTTCACCGTGGGGGCAAGGACACTGGCAGCGGAGGTTCTGGGAAGTACTCCTTGGCGTGAGCCCTCCCAGAGTCTGTCATTAGCCCCACCAAAGAGCCCAGGTAGGCTCCAGTGTTGGGTTGCCTCAAGCAAAACAACCAACAGGGAGGGAACCCAGCCCCACCCATCAACAGTCAAGTGGATTAAAGTTTTACGGAGCTCTGACCGCCACAGCAACAGTCAGCTCTACCCACCACCAGAGCCTCCCATCAAGCCTCTTAGATAGCCTCAACCACCAGAGGGCAGACAGCAGAAGCAAGAAAAACTACAATCCTGCAGCCTGTGGAACAAAAACCACATTTACAGAAAGATAGACAAGATGAAAAGGCAGAGGGCTATATACCAGATGGAGGAACAAGAAAAAAACCCAGAAAAACAACTAAATGAAGTGGAGATAGGCAACCTTCCAGAAAAAGAATTCAGAATAATGATAGTGAAGATGATCCAGGACCTCAGAATAAGAATGGAGGCAAAGATTGAGAAGATGCAAGAAATGATTAACAAAGACCTAGAAGAATTAAAGAACAAACAAAGAGAGATGACCAATACAATAACTGAAATGAAAACTACACTAGAAGGAATCAATAGCAGAATAACTTAGGCAGAAGAACGGATAAGTGACCTGGAAGACAGAATGGTGGAATTCACTGCTGCGGAACAGACTAAAGAAAAAAGAATGAAAAGACATGAAGACAGCCTAAGAGACCTCTGGGACAACATTAAACGCAACAACATTCGCATTGTAGGGGTCCCAGAAGGAGAAGAGAGAGAGAAAGGACCAGAGAAAATATTTGAAGAGATTATAGTCGAAAACTTCCCTAACGTGGGAAAGGAAATAGCCACCCAAGTCCAGGAAGCGCAGAGAGTCCCATACAGGATAAACCCAAGGAGAAACACGCCGAGACACATAGTAATCACATTGGCAAAAATTAAAGACAAAGAAAAATTATTGAAAGCAGCAAGGGAAAAACAACAAATAACATAAAAGGGAACTCCCATAAGGTTAATAGCTGATTTCTCAGCAGAAACTCTACAAGCCAGAAGGGAGTGGCATGATATACTTAAAGTGATGAAAGGGAAGAACCTACAACCAAGATTACTCTACCCGGCAAGGATCTCATTTAGATTTGATGGAGAAATCAAAAGCTTTACAGACAAGCAAAAGCTAAGAGAATTCAGCACCACCAAACCAGCTCTACAACAAATGCTTAAAGGAACTTCTCTAAGTGGGAAACACAAGAGAAGAAAAGGAACTACAAAAACAAACCCAAAACAATTAAGAAAATGGTCATAGGAACATACATATTGATAATTACCTTAAACGTGAATGGATTAAATGCTCCAACCAAAAGACACAGGCTTGCTGAATGGATGCAAAAGCAAGACCCATATATATGCTGTCTACAAGAGACCCACTTTAGAGCTAGGGACACATACAGACTGAAAGTGAGGGGATGGAAAAAGATATTCCATGCAAATGGAAATCAAAAGAAAGCTGGAGTAGCTATACTCATATCAGATAAAATAGACTTTAAAATAAAGAATGTTACAAGAGAAAGGAAGGACACTACATAATGATCAAGGGATCAATCCAAGAAGAAGATATAACAATTATAAATATATATGCACCCAACATAGGAGCACCTCAATGCATAAGGCAACTGCTAACAGCTATAAAAGAGGAAATCGACAGTAACACAATAATAGTGGGGGACTTTAACACCTCACTTACACCAATGGACAGATCATCCAAAATGAAAATAAATAAACAGAAGCTTAAGATGACACAATAGACCAGATAGATTTAATTGATATTTATAGGACATTCCATCCAAAAACAGCAGATTACACGTTCTTCTCAAGTGCGCACGGAACATTCTCCAGGATAGATCACATCTTGGGTCACAAATCAAGCCTCAGTAAATTTAAGAAAATTGAAATCATATCAAGCATCTTTTCTGACCACAACGCTATGAGATTAGAAATGAATTACAGGGAAAAAAACGTAAAAAACACAAACACATGGAGGCTAAACAATACGTTACTAAATAACCAAGAGATCACTGAAGAAATCAAAGAGGAAATCAAAAAATACCTAGAGACAAATGACAGTGAAAACACGACGACCCAAAACCTATGGGATGCAGCAAAAGCAGTTCTAAGAGGGAAGTTTATAGCTATACAAGCCTACCTAAAGAAACAAGAAAAATCTCAAGTAAACAGTCTAACCTTACACCTAAAGAAACTAGAGAAAGAAGAACAAACAAAACGTAAAGTTAGCAGAAGGAAAGAAATCATAAAGATCAGAGTGGAAGTAAATGAAATAGAATCAAAGAAAACAGTAGTAAAGATCAATAAAACTAAAAGCTGGTTCTTTGAGAAGATAAACAAAATTGATAAGCCATTAGCCAGACTCATCAAGAAAAAGAGGGAGAGGACTCAAATCAATAAAATCGGAAATGAAAAAGGAGAAGTTACAACAGACACCGCAGAAATACGAAGCATCCTAAGAGACTACTACAAGCAACTTTATGCCAATAAAATGGACAACCTGGAAGAAATGGACAAATTCTTAGAAAGGTATAACCTTCCAAGACTGAACCAGGAAGAAACAGAAAATATGAACAGACCAATCACAAGTAATGAAATTGAAACTGTGATTAAAAATCTTCCAACAAACAAAAGTCCAGGACCAGATGGCTTCACAGGTGAATTCTATCAAACATTTAGAGAAGAGCTAACACCTATCCTTCTCAAACTCTTCCAAAAAATTGCAGAGGAAGGAACACTCCCAAGCTTATTCTGTGAGGCCACCATCACCCTGATACCAAAACCAGACAAAGACACTACAAAAAAAGAAAATTACAGACCAATATCACTGATGAATATAGATGCAAAAATCCTCAACCAAATACTAGCAAACAGAATCCAACAACACATTAAAAGGATCATACACCACGATCAAGTGGGATTTGTCCCAGGGATGCAAGGATTCTTCAATATACGCAAATCAATCAATGTGATACACCATATTAACAAACTGAAGAATAAAAACCATATGATCATCTCAATAGATGCAGAAAAAGCTTTTGACAAAATTCAACACCCATTTATGATAAAAACTCTCCAGAAAGTGGGCATAGAGGGAACCTACCTCAACATACTAAAGGCCATATATGACAAACCCACAGCAAACATCATTCTCAATGGTGAAAAACTGAAAGCATTTCCTCTAAGATCAGGAACGAGACAAGAATGTCCACTCTCACCACTATTATTCAACATAGTTCTGGAAGTCCTAGCCACGGCAATCAGAGAAGAAAAAGAAATAAAAGGAATACAAATTGGAAAAGAAGAAGTAAAACTGTCACTGTTTGCAGATGACATGATACTCTACATAGAGAATCCTAAAACTGCCACCAGAAAACTGCTAGAGCTAATTAATGAATATGGTAAAGTTGCAGGATACAAAATGAATGCACAGAAATGTCTTGCATTCCTATACACTAATGATGAAAAATCTGAAAGAGAAATTATGGAAACACTCCTATTTACCATTTCAACAAAAAGAATAAAATACCTAGGAATAAACCTACCTAGGGAGACAAAAGACCTGTATGCAGAAAACTATAAGACACTGATGAAAGAAATTAAAGATGATACAAACAGATGGAGAGATATACCATGTTCTTGCATTGGAAGAATCAACATTGTGAAAATGACTGTACTACCCAAAGCAATCTACAGATTCAATGCATTCCCTATCAAATTACCAATGGCATTTTTTACGGAGCTAGAACAAATAATCTTAAAATTTGTATGGAGACACAAAAGACCCCGAATAGCCAAAGCAGTCTTGAGGGAAAGAAACGGAGCTGGAGGAATCAGACTCCCTGACTTCAGACTATACTACAAAGCTACAGTAATCAAGACAACATGGTACTGGCACAAAAACAGAAACATAGATCAATGGAACAAGATAGAAAGCCCAGAGATAAACCCACGCACCTATGGTCAACTAATCTATGACAAAGGAGGCAAAGATATACAATGGAGAAAAGACAGTCTCTTCAATAAGTGGTGCTGGGAAAACTGGACAGCTACATGTAAAAGAATGAAATTAGAATACTCCCTAACACCATATACAAAAATAAACTCAAAATGGATTAGAGACCTAAATGTAAGACTGGACACTATAAAACTCTTAGAGGAAAACATAGGAAGAACACTCTTTGACATAAATCACAGCAAGATCTTTTTTGATCCACCTCCTAGAGTAATGGAAATAAAAACAAAAATAAACAAATGGGACCTAATGAAACTTCAAAGCTTTTGCACAGCAAAGGAAACCATAAACAAGACGAAAAGCAACCCTCAGAATGGGAGAAAATATTTGCAAACGAATCAATGGACAAAGGATTAATCTCCAAAATATATAAACAGCTCATTCAGCTCAATATTAAAGAAACAAACACCCCAATCCAAAACTGGGCAGAAGATCTAAATAGACATTTTTCCAAAGAAGACATACAGATGGCCACGAAGCACATGAAAAGATGCTCAACATCACTAATTATTAGAGAAATGCAAATCAAAACAACAATAAGGTATCACCTCACACCAGTTAGAATGGACATCATCAGAAAATCTACAAACAACAAATGCTGGAGAGGGTGTGGAGAAAAGGGACCCCTCTTGCACTGTTGGTGGGAATGTAAATTGATACAGCTACTATGGAGAACAATATGGAGGTTCCTTAAAAAACTAAAAATAGAATTACCATATGACCCAGCAATCCCACTACTGGGCATATACCCAGAGAAAACCGTAATTCAAAAAGACACATGCACCCGAATGTTCATTGCAGCACTATTTACAATAGCCAGGTCATGCAAGCAACCTAAATGCCCGTCAACAGACGAATGGATAAAGAAGTTGTGGTACATATATACAATGGAATATTACTCAGCCATAAAAAGGAACAAAATTGAGTCATTTGTTGAGACGTGGATGGATCTAGAGACTGTCATACAGAGTGAAGTAAGTCAGAAAGAGAAAAACAAATATCGTATATTAACGCATGTATGTGGAACCTAGAAAAATGGTACAGATGAGCCGGTTTGCAGGGCAGAAGTTGAGACACAGATGTAGAGAACAGACATATGGACACCAAGGGTGGAAAACTGCAGTGGGGTGGGGATGGTGGTGTGCTGAATTGGGCGATTGGGATTGACATGTATACACTGATGTGTATAAAATTGATGACTAATAAGAACCTGCAGTATAAACAAACAAACAAAACAACTAATACTAAACTTTCATTGGGTTATTTGTATGGAAATATGTTAATATAAATGTTTCAGACATTACATGAAATTTCTAAAAATCTTATATGTTCTGGTATAATGTTATAAGTCATAATCCTAGTTATTACTTTAAAATGTATATCTCAGAAATAACGAATTTTCTTGCCAACTGCATTATTATGAACTTTCATCAAATCTTCAACCATGGTCATTTTTAAGTCTTTTGTCATTTACAGACAGTTCTAGGTGTACTCTGATGCTTTTGCAAATATGTTCCTATAAAAGGGTTTCATCTTCAAGAAATTCATGGAAAAGACTCTGACAAGTACAGGTTTCAGGTAACTGACTGTACTGCTGAACTGAATGAATAAGCATTTTCAGAACTCTAATGAAAAACTGATGAACTCATAAAAGTGCTAACAAAAGATCAAGATAAAAAAAAATTAATTACATGGGACTGAGTGAACTGATGAGGATGAGTATAATTTTTGTGACTTTCTGTTTGAATTAAAAAAAAAAAATCCCACAAGGACTCAGAGGCAAAGAATATACAAATCAATTTTCACTGCAAAGTAAAGGAGCTGTTACAGTGGAGGATTACTGGACTGAATGTCAATATTATGACATAGTATGAGTGTGTTTCATGTTTGGTAATTGCAATCATTGTTGCTTTTGTTGTGGTCATCCATGTACAATGCTTGGTGTCAGTCTATTTATCTCTTGTAAAAATAAAATACAGTGTGTGTGTGTGGGAAAAAAAAAATTAAAACCATCATTCTTAACACACAAAAGCCTAATGGGGATCAGTACTTTCACTTGCTTAATGGACAATACAAGAAGTATAAAGGATTTTAACTCCATTTACCCTCTTCTGACCTAAGTGCTACTGTTGTGTTTTTAAATTCTATGTATTTTAAAAACCTACACAGCTATTTTTTATATGATCAGTATTCATTTATTTATTATTATTATTAAGAAGTAATTGACATATAACATTGTTAGTTTTAGGTGTGCAACATAATGATTTCATATATGGGTATATTGCAGAATGACTGCCAAGGTAAGTTTAGTTAAAATCCATTACCACGCATTGTTACAGTTTTTTGTCTTGTGTAAGAACTTTTAAGATCTACTATCTTAGCAATTTTAAAATTTACAATACAGTATTGTTAACAGAACTATAGTCACCATGCTATACATTACACCCCTGGGACTTAATTGTCTTCTAACTGGAAGATTGTACCTTTTGACCACCTTCACTCATTCCACCCACTCCCCCAGCCTCTAGCAACCACCAATCTGTTTGCTATATCTTTAAGTTTGGTTTTTTGATTCCACATATAAGTAGGATCTTATGATATTTGTCCTTCTTTTACTTATTTTACTTAGTATAATGCCCTAAAGGTTACCATCCATGTTGTTGCAAATAGCAGGATTTCCTACTTTCTTATAGCTGAATAATATTCCATCATATATATACATAACATTTTTGCTATCCATTCATCCATCCGTTGATGGACATTTAGATTGTTTTCATGTCTTGGCTATTGTAAATAATGTTGCAGTGAATATGGGGTGCAGATATCTTTTTGAGATAGTGATTTCACTTCCTTTGGATAAATACCTAGAACTGGAATTGCTGAATCATATGGTAGTTATATTTTTAATTTTTTGAGGAACTTCTATACTGTTTTCCATAGTGGCTGCACCAATTTTTAAAAAAATTTTATTGGAGTATAGTTGATTTACAATGTGTGTTAGTTTCAGGTGTAAGGCAAAGTGATTCAGTTATACATATACACATTCTTTTTCAGATTCTTTTCTCATATAGGTTATCACAGAATATTGAGTAGGGTTCCCTGTGATACACAGTAAGTCCTGTTGATTATCTGTCTTATATATAGTAGTGTGTGTGTGTTAATCCCAAACTCCTGATTTTACCCTCCCCCCACATTTCCCCTTTGGTAACTTTGTTTTCGATATCTGAAAGTCTGTTTCTGTTTCGTAAATAAGTTCATTTGTATCATTTTTAAAAATTAGATTCCACATATGAGTGATGTCCTATGATATTTGTCTTTCTCTGTCTGACTTACTTAGCATGATAACCTCTAGGTCCAATCATGTTGCTACGAATGGCATTATTTCATTCTTTTTTATGGCTGAGTAATATTCCATTGTATATATGTACCACATCTTCTTTATCCATTCCTCTGTCAGTGGACATTTAGGTTGCTTCCATGTCTTGGCTATTGTAAATAATGCTGCAATAAGCACTGAGGTGCATATATCATTTCTACTTATAGTTTTCTCCAGATATATGCCCAGGAGTGGGATTGCTGGATCATATGGTAGTTCTATTTTTAGGTTTTTAAGGAACCTCCATACTTTTCTCCATAATGGTTGTACCAATTTACATTCTCACTAACAATATAGGAAGGTTCCCTTTTCTCCACACCCTCTCCAGCATTTATTGTTTGTATACTTCTTGATGATGGCCACTCTGACCAGTGTGAGGTGATACCTCTTTGTAGTTTTGATTTGCATTTCTCTGATACTGATGTTGAGCATCTTTTCATGTGCTTTTTGGCCATCTGTATGTCTTCTTTGGAGAAATGTCTATTTAGAGCTTCTGCCCATTTTCTGTTTAGGTTGTTTGGTTTTTTGACATAGAGCTGTGTGAGCTATTTGTATATTTTGGAAATAAATCCCTTGTCAGTCACTTCATCTGCAAATATTTTCTAACATTCTGTGTCTTGTCTTCTCGTTTGCTTATGGCTTCTTTCACTGTGCAGAACCTTTTAAGTTTAATTAGGTCCCTTTTGTTTATTTTGGTTTTATTTTCATCACTCCAGGAGGTGGGTCAGAAAAGATCTTGCTGCGATTTATGTCAGAGTGTTCTACCTATGTTTTCCTCTAAGAGTTTTATAGTGTCCAATTTACATTTAGGTCTTTAATCCACTTTGAGTTTATTATTGTGTATGGTGTTAGAGAATGTTCTAGTTTCATTCTTTTACATGTAGCTGTCCAGTTTTCCCAGCACCACTTATTGAAGAGACTGTCTTTTCTCCATTGTACATTCTGGCCTCCTTTGTAATAGATTAATTGACCATAGGTGTGTGGTTTTATTTCTCAGCTTTTTATCCTGTTCCATTGACGTATATTTCTGTTTTTGTGCCAGTACCATACTGTTTTGATGATTGTAGCTTTGTAGTATAGTCTGAAGTCAGGGAGCCTGATTCCTCCAGCTGTATTTTTCTTTCTCAAGATTGCTTTGGCTATTCGAGATCTTTTGTGTTTCCATACAAATTTTAAAATTCTTTTGTTTGGTTCTGTGAAAAATGCCATTGGTAATTTAATAAAGATTGCATTGAATCTGTAGATTGCCTTGAGTAGTGTAGTCATTTTGACAGTATTGATTCTTGCAATTCAAGAACATGGTATATCTCTTCATCTTTTGGTGTCATCCATTTCTTATCTTACAGTTTTCAGAGTACAGGTCTTTTGCCTCCTTAGGTAGGTTTATTCCTAGGTATTTTATTCTTTTTGATGCGATGGTAAATGGGATTGTTTCCTTAATTTGTCTTTATGATCTTTTGTTGTTGGTGTATAGTGAGGCAAGAGATATCTGTGTATTAATTTTGTATCCTGCAACCTTACGGAATTCATTGATGAGCTCTAGTAGTTTCTGGTAGCATCTTTAGGATTTTCTATATAGTATAGTATCATGTCATCTGCCAACAATGACAGTTTTACTTCTTTTCCAGTTTGGATTCCTTCTATTTCATTTTCTTCTCTGATTGCCATGGCAAGGACTTCCAAAACTATGTTGAATGAAAGTGGCAAGCGTGTGCATCCCTGTCTTGTTCCTCATCTTTGAGGAAATGCTTTCAGCTTTTCGCTGTTGAGTATGATATTAGCTGTGGGTTTGTCATATATGGCCTTTATTATGTTGAGGTAGATTCTCTCTATACCCACTTTCTGGAGAGTTTTTATCATAAATTGGTGTTGAATTTTGTCAAAAGCTTTTTCTGCATCTACTAAGATGATCATGTGGTTTTTCTTCTTCTATTTGTTAACGTGGTGTATCACACTGATTTGCAGATATTGAGGAGTCCTTGCATCCCTTGGGTAAATCCCACTTGATCATGGTGTATGATCCTTTTAATGTATTGTTGGATTCAGTTTGCTAGTATTTTGTTGAGGATTTTTGTGTGTATGTTCATCAGTGATATTGGCCTATAATTTTCTTTCTTTTTTTTTTGTGGTATCTTTGGTTTTGGTTATCAGGGTGATGGTGGCCTCATAGATTCAGTTTGGGAGTGTTCCTTCCTCTGCAATTTTTGGAAGAGTTTCAGAAGGATAGGTGTTAACTCTTCTCTAAATGTTTGATAGAATTCACCTGTGAAGCCATCGGGTCCTGGACCTTTTGTTTGTTGGGAGTTTTTTAATCACGGTTTCAATTTCAGTGCTTGTGAATGGTTTGTTCATATTTTCTATTTCTTCCTGGTTCAGTCTTGGAAGATTGTACCTTTCTAAGAATTTGTCCATTTCTTCTAGGTTGTCCATTTTATTGGCATATAGTTGCTTGTAGCAGTCTCTTATGATCCTGTGTATTTCTGTGGTGTCCATTGTAATTTCTCCTTTTCCGTTCTAATCTTATTGATCTGAATCCTCTCCCTTCTTTTCTTGATGAGCCTGGCTAAAGGTTTATGAATTTTGTTTATCTTCTTAAAGAACCAGCTTTTAGTTTCATTGATCTTTTCAGAAAAGGGACTGGACAGATGTGATGAGATAGATGTCATCTAGTGAATGACATTAGTTAAGGCTTTAAGTATAGAGGGAAAAGTACAGGGTGTGTTTGGAAGGTAGACTGGTGTTAGTGGAGCAGAGTTTCTGCAGATAAGCATAGTGGGAAGGGTACCCTGGAACAAATCTTGAGAGTTTTGAAAGCAGGTAATGAGTTAACACTTAAGTTTTTCACTTATCATGGAGGTATTATTATATTACCAATTTAAGTAGGATCAAATTTCTGCCAAAATAATAAACATAACAAACAAATATAAGTTGACTTTCACAAGAATGGCTAGTGTCTGCTGAGGCCAAATTTTTAGCATTCTTCTGTGTTAGTTATAAGGTAAGCCCTTTGAGTGCAATGAATTCATCTCAGAGTAAGAACCACACTTCCAAGTTAATGGATTTCCTTGCGCCACATTTAGTTAGCCTGAAAAATGATCTGTGTGAAGGATGTCATTGAAATAAAAGTGTTTTTTTTTACTTGAATTACCTTTATGAATAGTGATAACCCTTATATCAAGGGGGAAGAGCTGAAATAGTGTTTTACTGTCAGTCATACCTCTGCTTCATGGGCTGACAACTTGAAAACCTAACAACTGGTTTTTCCACTCTATGTGGCATTATGGCAAGGCAAAAAGTGGCCAGAATTATGCATTTACCTACATTTCTTTCACTGCTCATCAGTGTGATTAAGCAAAAGGATGAAGCAGTTTCAAACTTTGATCCTAAGAGTGAGTCAGCATCCATCATGTTCAGGGAAGTCTGTTGGGGAAATCAGAGTCCTAAGTTAATACACACCTTTTGGGAAATTTCATAAGCATAGGTAGCAACTTAGAAAGGTATGCAGGACTCTTACCATATATATCTAAAAACTATATTTGACTTCTACTTTCAGCTGAGATGGAGCAATAGAGACCAGATGTACCTTTCCCAGCTGAAACAACTAAAAAGACAAGACAAAATATATTAAAGAATGGTTTTTGAGACACTGGACACCACACAGTGAAGAACAGTGATCCCTGAGAGATGAGAAACAAATAAGGTAAGCCCTTTGATTATCCCACCCTACTGCCTTAAAGAGAGTTTCCAGGTTACAACTTAGGGTGAGGAACCTAGGTGGAATCCAGCAGACTCCCTGAGCTGAGGAGATAAAGGTGAGTCTGGGGAAAGCAACGCAGCTAGAATTTGCAGGACAGAGTACCAGAGAAGAGAGACCTCTGGAGATCTTCACAGGGTCCTCCATGATTATTCACAAACGTGCTGACCAGTGCATGCATGTTCGGAAACTACTTGAGGCTGAGAAAGAACCAGCCCAAAAGGTAAGAGGGAACAGCACCTGATGCACATACAGGGTCAGAAAAAGTTCATGGACCATTTGAGTAGAGTTCTCAGAAGTTTCCTTCTTCAGTAATGGGGAACAATTAGCCCTTGGTTAGTGTGCTGGTCCTGCCCAACAAAACTTAAAAATAAGATATGAAGGGGTCAAACTGTTTTTAAGTAGCTTAAGCACATCCCAGAATAAACTGGAAATTTATAGGAATACAAAAATATCCAGCACTCAACAAGGTAAAATTCACAATAACTGGTATCCAATCAAAGATTACTAGACTTCTAAAGAGGCAAGAAAACACAATTCATAATGAGGAAAATAATCAAACCAACTTAGAACTTACATAGATTAGCAGAGGATGACAGTAAAGCAGTTATTTTAACTGTATGTGATATGTTCAAAAATTAAGTAGAGACATGGAAGGTCAAAAATGAAGCACATTCATTCCCCGTATGGGCTACCAAAAAAAAAAAAAAAAGAAGCACACAGAGTAAAGAGTGCCCTGCCTCCAAAAAAAGAAACTTCACCAAACCAGAGCATCAGTAAGCTATGAGTTAACTTAAAATGGTCTAATACATATATAACTGGAATCCCTGAAGGTGAAGGGGAGAAGGAGTGAAGCAGACAGAAAAAGAAAAAAAAAAAAAGATTTGAGGAAATAATGGTTGAAGAATTTCTGATTTTGACAAAAAGTAGTACCTCACAGATCCATGAAGCTCCACAAATCCCAAACACAAGAAACATAAATGAAACTACACCAAGGCACATCATAACATGATGTGATAAAACTTGTGATAAAGAGAAAAAAATCTTAAAAGAGGAAAAAAGTACATTAAAAAATAAGGATGACAGCAGACTTCTTATTGGAAACAATTCGAATGAGAGAACAGTGGAGCAACATCTTTACAGTACTGAAAGAAACAAGTTTAGCTGAATACAAATCAGACTTTGAAAACTATTCAAACAACATCAAACTTAGAACCATATAACAAAGAAATCAAAGGCAGATGCTGTATGATAATATCCTATCTACAGGCAATATGCCAAAGCTTCATTTATATGTTATTATCCTCAGAGAAAAGGAAAAATGACTCACCAGTCATACTGCATAACCTTTACCAGCCCTCTCATACCAGTATCAGCAATCTTATTGCCAGTACCATCACTGTTTCTGATTAAAAATGGAGAAAGTTCACAGAGCCATAGCTTCCTAAAGCCTGTGTCACTGATGGGTTCATACATGCAGAGGCTATACTCAAGCCTTTTCTCTGGGCTAATGTAGTTTTTACTCAGTTGTTCCCATGCCTCTTCCTGATGTTTATTTTGCAGTTTACTAGAATAATAGTATTTTTAAAAGCTCTTCCTGTGTTTTGGGGTAAAAAGATCCTCTTGCTGCATTCCTTTGGTGATTTCCTCTTTCAATTTTGTTTCATGTACAATTCATTCACTCTCACAGTCTCATTTTAGATACTGCTGCTCCCAACCTGTGTATTCAAACCACCTCAAAACAGGCAGTGGCAGCGAGCAGATTGTCACAAGCTATTCCATTTACTCTATTCTGTAAACCCAGACATTTAAGTGCTCACCTGCCAAGGCATGGTGAGGCAGGAATGTCTATTCTTGCAAACAAAAGCAAACTATAAGCCATCCTTTCCTCTGACCAAATTAATCACTAGAAGTTGGACATGAGAAGACTGAAGCACAGACTCAGTACAGTCCTCTTGTACAACTCATGAGCAGAAACACCCTGAAAAATCTCTACACCCTCTGAGATATGTACAGACAGGGAAACATCAGCTATAAACATATTGCAAAGGCTTGATGGGACTGACTTATATAACTGCAGTCCCCAAACCCTCTGTGAAGTAAAGCAAGGGTTAGAAAGCTGTGATTCCTGGACTTCCCTGGTGGCGCAGTGGTTAAGAATCCGCCTACCAATGCAGGGGACACAGGTTTGAGCCCTGATCCAGGAAGATCCCACATGCTGCAGAGCAACTAAGCCCGTGCGCCACAACTACTGAGCCTGCACTCTAGAGCCCACAAGCCACAACTACTGAGCCCACGTGCCACAACTACTGAAGCCCGTGTGCCTAGAGCCCATGCTCCGTAACAAGAGAAGCCACTGCAATGAGAAGCCTGCGCACAACGAAGAGTAGCCCCCGCTCACCACAACTAGAGAAAGCCCACGCGCGGCAACGAAGACCCAATGCAGCCAAAAAATAATTAATTAATTAAAAAGAAAAAAGCTGCAATTACAAGGGACCTACAGCAAAGAAGTGGAGAGTTATTACTGACAATAATAGGAGCAACAGGTATTCAGCACTCAGTATGTACCAGGCAGTGTTTGAAACATTTTACAGATATTAACTTATTTAATCTTTACAAGAAACCTATGAAGCAGGTACCCTTATCCTCATGTTACACTGGGAGTAATAATGCAATCCAAGTTACAGTGGTGGAGCCCCGTCAGTCTGACTCAAGCCCACTCTCTCGACCACTCTCCTAATGCTGTGTGGGGAGAAGGGACACTGGACAGAGGCTGAACGCATGGTCAGTGTCTTCTCCCCTCACTCATTACCTCACTCTCCTGACCACCTGGGATCAATGTCACCCACTCTGCCTACTTTATGGAGCATTTTGAGCAGCAAGAAGTAATTTTACAAAACTTCACAAAATATTTTAAGTGTCAAGCCAATAGAAAGCATTACAGAGGGGGTCTAAAAGACAGCAGCAATGCGTAAGGGGGCTTTTGGAAAGAGCAGTGTATTGAGCGTAGGAAGGCAAGGCAGAGTGAGTGTCCAAAGCAGCTTTTGGTGTTATGGAGGCAGAGAATGTCTGCTGATGCCTTTGTCACTTGCTACTCTTTGTTGTTTCTTAGCACTCATTTCTCAGGCCAAGGGATCTTGCCCCAAGAGTAAAACAGTTCATCTGAAAGCTTTCATCCTTTTTTTTTAAAATTTTATTTATTTATTTTATTTATGGCTGTGTTGGGTCTTCGTTTCTGTGCGAGGGCTTTCTCTAGTTGCGGCAAGCGGGGGCCACTCTTCATCGCGGTGCGTGGGCCTCTCACTATCACGGCCTCTCTTGTTGGGGAGCACACGTTCCAGACGCGCAGGCTCAGTAGTTGTGGCTCACGGGCCTAGTTGCTCCGCGGCATGTGGGATCCTCCCAGACCAGGGCTCGAACCCGTGTCCCCTGCATTGGCAGGCAGATTCTCAACCACTGCGCCACCAGGGAAGCCCTTCATTCTTATATTAATAAGGGATCCCTAAATTGGATTAAACAGTCTCTTTGTTCCATATAGATAAGAAATTAAGCAATCATAAAGGATAAAGAACAAATTTATTTTTGCACCTGGAATTGAAAAACTCGAGAAGATAGCTTGAGAGGAATCTAAGCTAAATGATAAGACATTTAAAAAATATATGCCTCTAGTTAAGAAAAGAATGAACGAGGGAAGGAAGAGAGGAAAGAAAGGAAGAAGGAAGGAAGGAAGGAAAGGAGGGAGGAGGGAATGGAGGGAGGAAGGGAAATACCCACCATCTTTGCTATGAAATAAAGGTAATGGAAAGCTTTGTCTATTTTAATGGCCCTGAGAGCACTAATTTTGCAAGTTTTGCTAGAGCCTTGGCTGGTCCACCCCCAGCAGAAACGTACAGAGACTGAGCAAGCACATCTGTCCTACTGTAATTAAGGCTGCAGAGCAGAGCAGCAGATGCAAACTTCTCATCCTTCAGCTTGACTCTTAAACTGCTTGTGCTCTTGTAACTTAAAGTCAAAACTTGTTAAAAGTGAGATTTGTAAGGTCATTAGTCTATAACAGGAGCTAGGCGCTACAGACATTTCTTTAAATCGAAATTAGAAACAGCTACCCGACTAACACATATCAGCCAGCTGTACTAAGATGTTGCCGTTTCACATTTTCCAGGGGGGGAAGACTATTAATTCCAAGGAGACTAATATCCACATGAACATGGTATTGAAGCCAGACTGGAAGACTTCTTTCCCCTTTAGTATAAAGCTTTTTCAGTAACAGAAAGAGTCCCTTACCCAGCCCTCTCTCGATGTAATTTAGGTGCTTATTTTCTTGTTAAAAATTTACCTTAAGAAAAATTTGAATTGTAGTCACCTTCCTCCAAAGAGCTGAAGCAGCAAAACCTTGCTGCAAAACTAGTTCCATTTAAAACATTTCAGTGTGATCCTGCCAGACCCTAAAATAATTATAGCTTAGAAAGGCAGATGTGGCTTTGGGTCTGAACAATTTTTATCATACTGTACCTTTTCATGGGGTCAGAAGAAAGATCAGTGACATAACTGTGAGCCAAGAAAACACATTGAGGTAGAAGCCATCTGCTTCTGCAGGAACACCCAAAAGAAAGGTGCAATGCCTGGGGAAAGAGCAGGGTTTCATTAGGGACAGTGATACTACTTGTTTGGCATAGAGGTTCCAGCTACCAGTGAGGGAACCAACTTTTCCTTTCTGAGCTCTAGTAATGCCTGTACCAGTTGTAGAATTCTTTGAAATGTTGAGTTAATAGGGTCACTGCTGCTTCTTGAATGCCTGCTGCAGGAACTAAGAAAAAAGACTTGGTGGACAATGGCTGTCTAAGCCAATAGAAGAGGGTTTCAGAGCTCAACTCCTGGGGTAGAAAAGACCCCTGTTGGCTGAGGGCAGATGCTGCAGACCTTGCAAGAACACAGCTAGCTTGCAGTGCCATCCAGGCCTACTGCTAGAGTTGTGTAAATTATTTATGGGCTTTGGCTATAAATTAGAGATGAATGGAAGGCCTTTGGGCCTGATCTTGAATGTACTCCTATTAATGAATGTCATGCATTTTCTGCTGTAAGGGAGGGTTTTTGATAAGAGGGCCAAGTTTCCTCTTGTATATAGGAATTACTAATGCTATTACTGTTTTGAAGACTGTTCTTATCTCAAATTCTGCTCTAACAGGGGTTTAAAAAATCCTTTGCTAGGAAAGGTAAATGTAGTCAATCATCCATTTAATTCAGCTCACCTTTCATATCCTTCCATCATAAACATTGGATCTAATTCCCATTTCAGAGAAGTTAAACTTACCTCTTTCCCCATCATCAGCAAAACTTCCTTGCTTGTGGTTGTCCCAGGTATCTAAAATTCTCATATAAACATTTGAATTAAAAGTAGAAATGCTATTAGGGCTCTTTGGGGCCAAATATCATCCAAGCTCTCAGGCTTACCCTTCTCAAAGAAATAAGTTAGTCAGCACCATCACCAAAACTTCCTGCACTTTCATGAGTGCCAGGAGATACAAGGACACTTAGAATTACCAGAGAGCTTGTGTACCTCAGAATAAGTGTCCCTGGCCACACAACCTCAGGATACTGTTCAGACTTACACCTTGCCAGCCATCAACCTCTTTCTCACACATGCAAACACAAACTCTGGTGACAGAGACAAGAACTTTTGCTCATATTTTTTTTAATGTATCACAATGAGCAGGAAACATACTTGATGAAATATTTTCAAAGGAGTATATTCAATTACCATCTACAATCAACTTAACTATGACAACAAAGTTTTTGTGACAAATTTTTTCAGTTTGAAAGTTCCATGTGGTTCTGTTAGTCTCCATGTATTTTGGTACAGTTCGAGATCAGCATTGTTACAGTAACAAAAAAGCTAACAAGACTACATTATAGAAAAACACCAAGAACATCATTTTTGGTTTCACTTGCTCTATTTTTTTTTTTGTTTTTTTTTTGTTGTTTTTTTGTTTTTTTGTACATTGCAAAGGCTGTTCATATACCTCTTCACCTCAGGGTCACGTTCATGTATGCTTTCTTTCCTACCCAAACTTGCCCCCCTCCCCTCCGAAGAAAGTAAACAAACAAACTAGTCAAAGCTTTGTTTCACAGTGGGCAGTATCTCAGCGCCAACAAACAACCAACTCAATTTATGCTTCTATTTAAAATGTTTTAATTTAATTTATTATTTAAAAAAAAATATGTCCATGAACATCAAGTGCACTGGCTTGGGTCTCTGCCTCTCTCTCCTGCAACTTCCTGCCATGCCTGATAAACTCAGGTTTAAACACGTGCTGTCTGTGTTACCTGATTTTCAATTGTGTAAAACTTTGGCCACATTCATCTCTTTAAATAGCTTTTAATTAAAAATAAAACTTCCTAGACTTAAACTTTTCCGTGTGTGTGTGTGTGCATGCATGTGTAGGTGTGTGTTATGTGTTTCCTTCTTAAGTTTCTTTTTGGAGGATGGAGGAAATAACTCCCATTCTGCGGGCCCATTTGGTGCTATGACTGAATGGTGTCTGGCACCAACCCACACTGTGGAGATTCAGAAAAAAAAACAACCAACCAAAAATATGAAGTATCAATGGAGGTGAAGAACTAATTCAAAAAGTGATTTGAGATATCCTATTCAGCTGTGGACTATGCAGCAGACAGGGGTAAATTCTCCGAGTGGGACCGATCTAAACAGTTGAGCATTGTAGTGAATTCATGCTTTGTAAATGATACTGGTCACAGCCATGGTGGATGCCAGCCCACAGGCATCTAAGTAGCTCGTGTTTGACCTCTAAGCTTCACCATCACCGACTGCTTTGCTACTTCTAGGTTAATGCTGAGAAGAATTTTTTTTTTGAATGAACGTATATGTGGGCGGTATACTTGTAGAGGAAAGCATTAAGTGTGCAACCCACTCCAGGTTGAAACACTCACATAACCCCACTGAGGAACAGTGGTGGGTAGAAGCATGCTTAGTCAGTCTACCCAACCACCTTGCTATTGCCGAACACACCCACAGGTCGAGGCATGGCATAACAAAAACACTGACAGTCACTCTGCCTCACAGAGGGAGGATGGCATGGTAGCTCAAAAAAAAAAAAAAAAAAAAAAGAAAAGAAAGGAAAAAAGAAAAAAAACTTTGGGGAGGGGTGGCAAAATTACAAGGAAATGAACTTGAGGGGGGGAGGGAAAGGGATAGAAATTGCACTATTACCAAACAGTTACCATTTTTAAAAACAAAGTTTTCAGAAAAGACCTAGCAGAATTTGACAGGTAAAACTAGTGTTAAATTGTTAATTGGTATCACATAGAGAACCAAAAACAAACAATTTTTTTCTATATGATACAGACACAGAGTAACATACAACAGTTAAATGGCAAAAAATATATATATATATATATTTCATAGAGTTACAAACAAGATAAAATAATGGAAAACAAAAAACTGTACAACTTCAAAATTTAAAAATGTTCATCTCAAACACAGGGAGAAATACAAGAATTCTTGTTAAAAGAAATAGCTTGTTAAAACAGCAAATGTTTTGCGTACTTGTTTTTTGACACCTTATGCTACGACTGGATACTGGTATGAATAGTTAGATGGTATTCTTTAGTATTTCTACTTAAAAAAAAAAAAACAATTAAAAAAGGAATTTGCACTGTGCATCAGTCAGCCTAGTTAGAAATATATACAACAGTTCAGGATCTACTCTTTCATTAAACTAAAAACAAATTCATAAAAATAAAATAGTCCCGGCTAAAAAAGAAAAAGAGAAAAAAAAGAAATTCATTTTCAGATCTTGGAATGCTCCAGTCTTTTTGCAAAGTCGATGAGCGGCTTCAGCACTGGGGAAGAAGCCCGAAAGGTGACCAGATGGAACCTGCATTCACAGTCTTCAAAGTTCCCTTTTGAAACATAAGGAAGAGAATGAAGGGGAGAAGGATTTCACACTTTCGGGGTAAGGGGAGATTTTTTTCTGTTGATGTTTGGTTATGAAGGTGAAACAGCAAAGCATCTATTTGTCTCCAAAATCTACGTTATAGCAGCACAAAGGTTTCCTTTCAAAGTTCAGACCGCTTTTTTAAGATGAGAAAGGGTGTATGTTGCGTTGTGTTGTGTGTTACAGGAATGCGGATATTAACATAAACACAAGTGCCTCACACACGGTTCCTTTTTTGCTCTCTGTACGTACATTGCTATCTGCTTCTTTGTTGGCTGCGCTCTGGATCACTCGCTGCTCAGACTGCCTAACACAAGGACAAAACTTTGAAGTAAAAAGTGTGTCTTTTGGTATATGGAATTGTCTTTAACAGCTGCCTCTCTGCTTGCGGAAGCAGCACATAACAACCTGGGAATCTTCTGTTTTGCTCTTTCTTTTATTAAACTAAGTCTTGTTTATTTAAATCAGAAACAAATTCTCAAGTAACAAGAACCCTTTCCCTTTTTTCTGCCTCAGCAGTGAAAGGGTGTGTCTTTGGATTTTATTTAAAGCATGAAATTTCTTTTTCTGAGAGAGGAAAGAAAACAAAACAAAAACACAGAAACCAAACCCCTAACCAAAAACTTTTATAGAAAAGAAAAGCACACAGCCCAATTACACAAACCGAAACAAATGCTTTAGTTTAGGAAAAGAATATTTGAAGCATCTACCAAACAAGGAGGGGAAAAAAAGGGTGAAAAGAAAAACCAAAGGAAGGATAAATAAAAAATAAATGTACAAGGCTAACAGACATAGGTAACTAGAATTATATGCCTTTAAAAAGTTTCAACTCCCCAACCAAAAATAATCTGTGAGGATCCTAATGACCCCTAGAACCCTTTGAAATTCTTTCTTTAGTTTTATAAAATAATTCTGCAGCTACCCTCTAAGAAACGAAGGCAGCTACCTTAAGTGGGAGATTATAGGGTGGGAGGAGGAAAGAGAAAGTGGAATTAAGGGACAAAGGGGGAGAAAAGCTTAGGTGAATCAACGGATTGCAATCTATCTGCTAGGAATGAACAAGACAACATCAAATGAGGAGCTGTCAGCTGGACCATACAAAAAGCTAAATGTACACAAAAGGTTTTTTTTTTTTTCCTTTTAAATCTACCATACTGCTTCAGTTCATTTCCAATGCAACAATCTACTCAACACCAAAAATGGTCATATCTATCATAAATACAGAAAGTCAGTTTTTAAAACTTATTTTTTTAAGCTACAAGTCCTCAACACTCTGTGTGTGGGTTTTTTTTTTTTTTCTGAAAGTGGGAGTGCTTAACTTTTCCCCTTGAAATTGGCTTCAGCAGAAAAGCTATCCTTAAAATCCCCAGAAAGCTAAAGCAGTTCACATTGTTTTTCTCAAATACTTTCTGCCCGTTTTTAAATTAACAAAACAAAAAATCTTTTCTGGAACGAAAACAAAAACCAAAAAAAAAAAAAAAAAAAAACCCCAAAAAATAATATATATAAAACAATGATTCTGAAAACAGAACAAAGTGTGAGCCATTGACCTGAGAATAAAAAGACATTACATTTCTTTTTTTCTTTTAGCAAGCCATTGGTATCTGAATGCTAAGATAGCAAGAAATTTAAAACTGTAACAAAGTGGACTGCTTTCCCATACAGTGCATGCCGGGCTCCTCTGTGCTATCAACGTGGGGCATTTAGTGAAAAGGGGCAAATATACAAGGGGTTTAAGCTCCAAAGACATAGGGAGGCCCTGTGGACTTCTGTTTCCCAGACCAATAGTACCTTCAAAAGGACACAATGTAACAGGGTTAAGTTTTTTCTTTTTTTTTTTAATATTAGAAAAGAAAAGACAAGAATGTAAAATCACCGGCATAGATAGGTATATGGGAAAACAACCCACGCTTTTTCTTTTTTTTCCTTTTTTTTTTTCCTTTTTTTTTTTTTTTTTTTTGGTTAGAAGCTTTGGAATTGCAGTTAGTCTATTTTTGAAATTGGTTTGTTATTAATTTTTTTATTTAAATTCATTTGTTTGTATTGTTCATCTTCAAAGCTTACAATCTGAAGGTGTCCGTTCCTACACTGGTCAGACCACTGTCCTTGGGGCAGCTGGGGTCTTTGGGACCCTCCACCGGGCTCGCCGGTCCGTCGGACTTTTGGCTGAGATCCGTGTCAGACTCCTCCGAATAGTCGTCTGTTGGCATCGAGGGCTGAACCCCTGAGGTGCTGCATGAACTTGAGGTAACCGTTGAAGATGAGGAGAGAGGAGGAAAAGAAGGGGGCTTCGCGGCCGAAGCCCGGGAGACCACTTGCGGCCAAGACTTCCTGGAGGCGTGGGGGGAAGCGGAGGACGAGGAGGGGGCGGCGGCCGACAGGGGAGGGGGGCTGTCGTTTGAGTGAGCGGCAGACTGCGAGGTAGATGCGGTGCTAGGATCGGGGAAGCAGGCAGAGTGAGGTAATAAACTAGGGTGCTCTTTGGCGTTTCTTGCTGCTCTCGTGATTGTTCTGTGTTTGTGCAAGGCCGACTCGAGATGTTGACTCAGAGCTTCCTCCCCACAGAGCGCGCTCTCGCACGCCAGGCAGTGGTACGAGCCGCCGCCGCTGCCGCTGCCGCTGCCGCTGCCGCCCGTGGGGACGTGAAGCACCATCTCTTGCAGGTTCACCACAGACTGGCCGAAGAAGCAGAGGGACTTCAGGTGGCTCCTCGCCGCCTCCTCGTCACTGAAGCCCGCCTGGCACTTGCGGCAGACCAACTTGTACTGCACCTTTGGAACGATGAAGGGGTCGTAGAGGGAGTCCGCACTTTTGCTTTCTGCTTCTGGCTCTTCGGGGGGTTTCGGCAGGAGGGGGGACACCTCACGGGGTGCGTTTTTCTGCTCTTCTGGTCTGGGGGATTCTTTGGCAGGGTCTTTGTCTGGGGAAGCAGCCCCCTGGGGGACTGGGGTTTGGCTTGCTTTGGGCTGCTGCACTTTTTGCTGCTGCAGCTGCCGCTGCTGCTGCTGCTGGATGGCCTCCTGCAGACTCTGCTGGTATTGCTGGTACTGCTGCAGTAGGGAGCCCGGGGACAGCCCCATCAGGGCCTGCGACAGCGCAGGGCTGTAGGGGAACAGGCCTTCCATGCCGTACATAGGCTGCAGGTACCCGCTCTGCAGGGCGCCGGGGATCTGGGGGGCGTAATAAGGAGAGAAGCCTGGTACAAAGTAAGGGAGGAACTGGCTCGTGAGCAACGCTGTGGGGTCCGAAGTCAAGGCTGCCTGCAGGGCCTGCAGCTGCGCAGGGTCCACTGCATACTCCATGGCGGGCAGCGGTGCTGAGATCGTGGCTGTGGCCGCCGTGGGCGCCTCTCCTTTCTCCTTCTTGGGGACGGGCAGGGGTTCCCCTTTCCCTTTGTGTGCCTTTTCCTTCTCCTTTCCCTTCTCACCGTCTCTGTCCTTGCGTTGCTGTTGCTGCTGCTGCGGCGGGAGCTGCGGCGCGGGTGGTGGCTGGGCTGCTGGCGGCGGCGGCGGCTGCGCCTGCGGCGGCTGCGGTTGGGGGCTTGGCAGAGGGGCCGTCGCCGTGGGGGCCTGTGCTGGGGTGGGGGAGCTCAGCGACACTGAGGGCGGTTTATTTGGTAATCCAGACGTGGGGAGGCCGGGGGAAGGAACTGTTGTGCTGGGCAGGCCCATCAAGTTCGGTTTAGGAGACGTTAAAGCTGAAAGGAATGGAGACAGAGAAATCACGTGTCACTCTGGGGTGCTGAGGCTGGTGCTCAAGATGTTTCACCTGTGTCACTGGCACAGGGTCTAAGAGCTCAAGGTTTGAACTTGGAGGATCCTGTTGATCCAACGGCTTTCCCGCCAGGCCCAGGTTGGATAGCCGGTATTCTAATCCGGGCCCAGCCCTGGGTCAGCTCCCATACCTCCCATACCAGCTAAACAACTTCCAACACCTTCTGCCCAACGTGCCACACCCATCCCACTCGGTCATGTTTTCTCTGCTGTGCTCCCAGCTGCCATTCACTCTGCCCAAGGCAATTAGTCTGGAGGCCCCCAGACTAGCTGCTGCCAGCCGGGACCCATCTGAACCAATGGCCTTCATCAAAAGCCCCACAGAGATAGTACGGTCAAGAGGCCCCACCAGAAGCTGTCTGGAGAAGAGAGCGAAAGCAAGAAACCCGGCCAGGCACCAAGACCACCTGAACAAACACAACAGGCTCTACACATGTGCCTCTCTGACCTCCACTGCTGCAGGTGAATGGATGTGTTAGGAGGGCACAGAGAGGAGGAGCAACGGGAAGAAATGAAAACAATCCATTCAAGGTCAACAGTGGCACTGCTTTGGCTCAGCTGATCTGCTTTAACAGATCTGCTGAAAAATGTAACCACCTAGGAATAGGATTCTGTAGTCCACCGGAAAAATGAGCATTTTCTTCTCCTGCCCCTATTTGAATGACTGACATACAGGAGGATTAGGACTGCAGATGCTTGAGAGAGCAGACACAGGAAGAGGAGAAAAGCAATGTCAAAGTGCTGGCACCAGCAATTCCTAAGACATCACAACCTACCCCAGGCACCACTGCTTATGGGTGGCAGACCATGTCACCAGGCGCACGCAGGGCACAGCCCCATCCTCAGTCACACTCAGGCCTAATCTACCACTACCTGTAAAGCCTTCACCCAGTCCCAGAGCCTAACCTCCTCCCTGACCCATAACTATCTCCTGGGTTGAATCTTTTGTTTCAGGGTGATGGAGGGCTGCTGCTGGTTCATGAAGACTAGCAAGGTGGCGGTGAAGGACAACACTGACCACATCCAAGACCCTAGACGGTATGCATCCCTTCTCTTCAGAGGACACCAAAATGTAAAATCAGAAATCCCACAGCCCCGCACTACTTTATCTGGACCACCTTCAGCAAGAAAGCTGGGGTGGGGTTCCAAACAAGTCACTGTCTTCATGAGAAAAAACACTCTGAAGCCCAACCCACGTGAAGACAATGTTGATTTCTGGCTCCAGTGGTGCAGTATTCCCTGGGCTATCACACTGCATTAAAAAACCCTCAGATTTTGGGTGAAGAGAACAAGGTTGCCTCAAGTTGCCAGTCCCAGAAATAACAGGCATTAACTTTTGGATAGCCAAGTAGGATGCTCCCCTCAGCATCACATAACATCATTAATTTACTCTTCCAAAATGGCAGAAAGGGACCACTGAAATTAAGTCATCCAATTTCCTGAATGCACTTAAGGGACTGAAATCAGAGGAGAAGATGTGTGTGACTTAGAAAAACTCAGTAAAGGCTTGTTGGTTAAAGTGGCACAAAGCAGATTATGAATTCCAACTTGGGACATGGCTTCGTCTCTTTCTAGGCAACAGGCTTGCTCCAAGTTTTAGGTTGGAGCTGTAGCCAGAGCCAAATGATCAGTGGGGCAGAGAAGGAACCGCCTATTGATCTCCCCATCCCTCTGGCATCAGGCTTCCAGAGAAGAACTGACTTTCCCTATCTTGAACTGACAGTGCACAAAACAGATTCAATTTTAAGAAACATGTACTGAACCTCTGCTATTTACCAGGCTCTGCACTAGCCATGTGAGATAAAGTAGCTCAATACATTCTCACAATAATTCTGTGGCTTTGGTTTTCTCATCTGTAAGATCAGAACCAAACAAGCCACTTCATCCCCCTGAGGCTGAGTCACGTACTCCTGGAGTCGGACTGACGAGCTATGGACCGTGGCTGACACACATCGCCGTGTGATATTGGGCCTATTAGTTGACTGCTTGGAACCTCAGCTTTCCACAGTAGATGGATGTAGGGATTAAATGGAAGCTCATATGGACAGAGCTTACCATTGGGCCTGACATATTAAACACAAGTTCTTTCTTTCCTAATTCCAGATGCAGTGCTCCTGGGAGCTGTGGTACAGTCAGACGGTGGTAACTGGGGCGGGCCTGGCTGCCTTGAATGATTAAGAGCATATCTGTCCTCCTACCTGGAGTCAAGTGGTCAGAACCTGAGTAGCACGAAACATACACCTGTTGACTGACTGGCTCATACTGGCTGCTGTGGAAGGAGTACAGAGCACTGAGAGCCCAGAGGCCTTCAAGGGAGTAATAGCACCGGGAGCCCGGCTCCTACCCTAGCTCGTTGAATGGTCTTGACCTCTCTGGGCCTCAGTTTTCTCATCTGTAAAACAAGGGGAATAGACCAGACATTTTGATTCTAATATTTTCACATTACTATGAAATGTTGGGCCTTCCCAAGCCCCTCTTCCAAGGTCCCGGGCTGCAAGGGAAGCTCAGTGCCCAGCCACCTTCCATAGTCGCTTTCTTGGCTTACGTCTAGCTGACTTTTAACATCATTCTGTGACATTACTTGCCAGCACATGTAAGCAACGACTTCTAAATCTTAATGCTTTCTTTTCTTGTTCTTCTCTTTGGTTAAGAAACTGGGATCTGGAATGTGGTAGCCCCTCACGTTCTGTAAAACACTGCCAAAATTATAAAACTTGGATTTAATTCAACCAGAAACCAGGGCTGCTCTGGGAAGCAGCAGAACCACTTCAACCCCTGGGAACAGGGCCATGTTTTGAAGGTAAAGAGGCACTCTGAGGGGCTCTCCTTTGGTGAATGTGTACTGGTCAACACAGGCTGTGGAGGGACCACGCTAACTTGTGCCTCAGTCTCACAGGATCCTGGAAGTGAAAGTCCAATTTAGGGAAGACAGCTGGATTCAGAGAAGACGGGTGAGGGCAGAGGAGGAGGAACAAGAGAGGTACACAGGAAGAACCGCGGCACTCCCTACGAAGTGGAAAAATAACTACCAAGTACGTGACTCTGAATTAGAAAGGGAAACGGGCAGAAGAAAACGAAGGTGTGTTACCATTAACATTTTTGTCTGTCTAGAGGACTATAACATGTCATAATTCAGAACCACAGTGCCCAATACGAGTTCCTGGTCAGTGCATTCCAGTACAAAGGCAGTCTAATTAGAAACCAGGGACTTCCCTGACAGTCCAGGGGTTAAGACTCTGTGCTTCCACTGCAGGGGGCACAGGTTCGATCCCTGGTCGGAGGACTGAAATCCCACATGCCGCGTGGTGCAGCCCAAAAGCAACCAACCAACAAACAAAAAACACTAACATTAACACCCTATTTCTGACTGGAAGAGAACCCCAGGGGTAAGGCTCTACCGTATGAGAGCGTCTTCCTGGTAGCATCTCTCCTGCCAGAGCACGTCTCTGAAAAAGGAGGTGGGACCACAGAGGAAGGCAAAGAGTTGATTTAAATTCTCTTGAACCAATTTCCAGAAGGCACAATCCAGGATTAGCTAGACATTCAAATGTTTTATATTTTCAACAGACATCGAGATGGGATCTGCATTTCCACAAGGACTGAATGGAAGGGTCTATAATGGAAACTGCTGTCTTGAAAATACCCCATGATCTAGTACGCCAGAACCCTGAAGTTCATGCCTATAACACACACCCTGGTGGTGTTACTGAACACCAGGCACGAGAATGGTTTCAGGAGCCTGTTCCAACCACAAGGTCCCCATCCTTGAACTGGCAAGTCAAAGAGTCATGTACACCATAGCTCTAGGGAGACTCAGTGGAAGGGACCTGAGGTTTTACACTGCTGTTAGAGAACTAGAAAAGGGAAGCTTCCTATCAGGCCAACACTCGGAGGTTTTGTGTGGTAGCCATAGAACAAGCGCTAATTGGGCGGCTATTTAATACTGGGAGAGTCACCAGGAGCAGAACCCACCTGTGTTGGATGGAGTAAAGCCGGGCAAGGAGGGGCTGTTGAGGCCGGGGAGCAACACGGGCGGAATGCCCTGGATGGCCGGATATGCTGTCGGAAGGTTGAGAGCCTGAAGAGGGGCGTTGTCAAACATCCCTTGCTGCTGCGCTGCCAGTCCGAGGACCTCATTGGCCTTTTTGATCCGGTCCAGCTCTTGTTGAGCCATCAGCTGACGTACAGTGGCTGGGTCAAAGTATTCTTTCTCCTTGTCCAACTGGCTTCCAATGGTGTCTTTAACTTTGGAGATATGCTGTTGGGAAAAGATATGGTCACGTACAGACAGCCGAGCGCTGTACTTGATGCCACACAAAGTGCACTCTGTTTTGGGTCCCTCGTAACTTGTTTGGTTTATACCAAAATGCTTGGCCATGCTTAACTTGGACTTCTTTTCTTTTGCCCGGGCATTCTGGAACCAGACCTGAACCACTCTCTTTGGCAGTCCAATGTCATTGCCCAGGACTTCACACTCTAGCATGGTGGGTGTCCTGTAGTCATTAAAGCATGACTTGAGGACCTTCAGCTGCAGATTGGTCATCTGAGTGCGAAAACGTTTCTGCCCGGGCCTATCCCCACTGTCTCCAGATTTGCCTGCTGACCCACTTGCACCAGGGCTTGGGGAGCAGGGGTCTGCAAGGCTCGAGGTTTCACTGTAGTCCACTGTACCTTCATTGTCATATTCCTTGCTGTAAAAGCTCGGGGCTGGGCTGACCAGACCGGATGACAACCGATCTTCATACTCGGACATTGCCATCATGGCTGCTTTGGTCAACCCTTCACTGGGCGCGGAAGAGGATTTGGTTTCAGTTGCTATTCCCGTCGCACTGTCGTTATCCGCATTGCCCTCGTCTCCAGTAGTGGTATCTGTGATCGCTGTGTTGACTGAGGAACAGTCGTCGTTGTCCAGCTTAGTTTGGTCAAAGTTTAGATTAACTGAGGACATGGAAGGGCTTTCAAAGTCTTCAATCCCTTCCACCTTGATGGAAGAAGGGCTAAGAAGAGTTCTAGGAGACAACTCCATGGTTTTGCTCACAGGTGAGAGGGGAACACCTTGGCCATCACTACTGCTTGGGGGTAGGTGGGAAAAGCTAGTTCCATCAAAAATATCTCCTTTCATCTGGAGTCCCCCATCGCAGTCTAAGAGCATCGCAGACAGAGTTAGGTTGTAGCCAGCTCTCTTGGCTTCATGCCAATGACGGGACCGGATATGAGCCTCCAGGGCAGTCTTGGCTTTGAAGAGCGCTCTGCAAAAAGGGCATCTCCTGTGGGCCTGGGCTGGGCCCACAGCCCTGAACTGTCCTTTCCGTTCCCGGGCTCGGGTGTTCTGAAACCAGACTTGTACCACGCGTTTCTTCAAACCCACCTCATGCGCAATGTGATCCAACATCTTTCGAGTTGGATTGGAGTCCAAGAGATACTTTTGGTAGAGAATTTCTAGCTGTTCTGGTGTAATAGTTGTCCTCAAACGCTTGTCTCTCTGAGGTTCTTCTCCTCCCGTCCCACTGTCATTCTCTCCAGGGCTGGCACTGGCCTTTTCCTCCAGCTTCCTCTTCAGAGTGTTCATCGTGGAGGTGGGAGTTGAAGGGGAAGTGGCCGAGCTTGCCGGAATCTGAGGTATGGCCCCAGAGAGCAGCTGGCTTGCCAGCAGTGGGTTACTAGGGTCAAACAGCATGAAAGGCATATCCAGGGACCTGTCCAGAAACTGGGGGTGGAGGAACTGGTTCTGCGCGCTCAGGAAGTGAAGCTGCTGGTGCTCCTGCCAGTGCTCGAACGACGGAAACGCCAGCTTGCACTGCTCGCACTGGTAGGGGATTAGCTGAGGAGGTAGGTTGGCCAGCTGCTGAGGAGTTGACGTGTGGAGGGGCTTCAGGGGCAGGTGGGAGAGCTGGGAGGGACTGGGGCTCGACTGGGGTAAGGGGCACTGAGGGGGTGGCGCTTGCGGAGGAGGCTGGGGCAACGGAGCGGGGGACGTCAGCTGCGGGAGCTTTTGCTGGGCTGCATTTGTCTTCTGCTCGGGCTGCTCTTGCAGCTGCAGCTCTGCCTTTGGTTGTCCTTGCTTTTCTTGGGTCTGGTTTGGCTGGGCACTGGGAGGTTCAGCCTGCTTTGGTTTCTCATCACTCGCCTCTGGTTTTGAACTGAAGGTGGCCAGTTCGTCAGCCTCTGATGTAAGCTGCAAGAAAGCAGCGGAAGCTGTATTGGCCGTTGGTGCTGGGGTGCTGTAAGCCTGGGAGGGCATCGGGGTGCTGCACGAGGAGCTGGTGGGCGTCAGGATTTCCATGGCGTCCATGGAATCCTCGTTTTGGCTGTCATCCTGCCCCTCCTCATCCTCATCCTTGTAACACAGCTTCTTCTGGTGCTTGATGAGATCAAAGATGCGCTGAAACACCAGGCTACATTTTTTGCACTGGTAGTTCAAGTTGCTCGTTCGAATATACCTATCATTTGTAAGTTCCCGCCGCTCTCCGTCTTTGCCCTCTCCCTGATTCTCGTAATTTTTCCTGGCCTTCTGTCGGGCGTTTTGAAACCAGACCACTATGACTCGGGTTGGAAGGTTCAGTAAATTAGAGAGTTGCTCAAATTCATCGTCCTTGGGGTAAGCATTGGCATCAAAGAAGTCCTGCAGGACCCTCAGCTGGTAGTCAGTAAATCTTGTTCTTGAAGACCTCTTGCTCCCCCAGTACTCCTGCTTCTGAGGTTCTGGCGAAGGGGGCCGCGAGTCGATCTTGAGCTCCTCCAGGCTGGTGATGGGAGGGTTGCTGAAGTTGTAAGGGGAGTCCTTGTTACGCTGCCGCTCTTTGAAGAGAGTGTTTCTGAACCAGTGCTTGATCACTTTCTGGGGCAACCCGGACTTGTCTGCCATCTCTTTGATCTGCTCTTCACTGGGGGAGTTGTTAATGTCAAAATATTGCCGCAGGACTCGGAGCTGGTCATCCGTGATCCTGGTGCGAGGCCTCTTATTCTGCTGCTGGAGCAGACTTGGATTGAGCTGATGCTGGTAGAGCTGGGCCAGGTCCGCAGGCAGAGGCTCCACAGGTCCAAGCTGAGGGGGCAGCTGGGCTGGCAAGCTCTGCAGCGGCATCGTCTGCATCATCAGTGGCGAGAAGATGGGCAGCTCCATGGGCATGGAGAGCTGGGTGAGCGGCACGGACGGCTGGGCCGGCGCAATCGTGGGCGAGGTGATGGGTGGCGCTGACACGGGGATGGCTGGTGTGGAGGCCGGCTGGGGCGGCGCTGCCGGAAGCGGGGGTGGCGGCGGGGGCGGGGGCGGCGGCGGCGGCTCGGGGGTCTGAGGCCTCAAGGGGTACAGCTTGTCGTAGTGCTCTCGGTACTGTCTGGCAAACCTCTCCAGCTGTTTAAAGGGAAAGTAATTCTGGTGAACATGCTCTTGATGACTCTTTAAAATCAAGATGTTCGAGAACAACTTGCCACAGGAGTCACACTCGAGCTTTTCCGGATTCTCCCCCTGCTCAGTCTTCCCGTTCTTCTTCTGTACCTTCTGCTTGTTCTCGTTGTACTGAATGACCAGCTCAAAGCCAAAGTTCTCCAGCAAGGCCTTGGTGGCGTTCCCTCTGGCGTCCGAGGCGATGCGTGGAGGGAGCATGGAAGGCTCACAACTACCCCCTGGGGCCAATTCTTTCTTCTCTTTGGCCTTCACGGCATCTGGCAGTGATTCCTTTGGTCCCGAGTTGCCCTCTCCCCCCTCAGCACCGTCCCTCTCTCTCTGGCTTTCTTTTTCCTTTTCTTTGATGACCAATTTGTTTTTCTTCTCGATGTGCTGGCTGGGCTGTAGGAGGGCAGAGTGACTCTGGGGCAGAGAGAGCTGGCTCTGCTGCTGCTGCTGCAGGACCTGCTGATGGCCCTGCTGCGGGACCTGCACCTGTGCCTTCAGCTCTTCCAGCAAGCCTGGGCCTGCCCCCGTCAGCGCCAGCGCCCCGCCCGTCACCGGCAGGCTCACCTCGGGGCTGAGCTGGAACTCGGCGCTGGGGATGTAGAAGGGGAAGAGGAGATGCTGCTGCTGCTGCAGCTGCAGCAGGGTCTCCGTGGCCATGGGGAAGTGAGGAAGGAGGGTGGGGCTAAACAGCTGGGACTGGATCAGGGCCGCCTGCTGCTGCAGCTCCTGCTGCAGGTGAGCTTGAACTTGGGCCTGGGCCTGGGCCAGGGTCTGTGCTTGCTGCTGCTGCTGCTGCCTGGATGTGATCATATCTGCCAGCTTCTTCCGATTGGCTTCCTTGGGCTCTGAAGGGGAAGCGGTGTTGGCACCGCTGGGATTCCCCAGGGGCGGCATTCCTCCACTTTCAGTGGGCACTTGGCTCAGTAAGCTGGCGCTTGGAGCAATGCCAGCACTGCTTGGGTTGGTGGTGGTAAAGGTGTTACTGGTGCTCACAGGACTTGGGGTGGAGGAGCTCAGGGAGACGCTGCTGCTGTTCGCGGTGCCATTGCTGCTGCCACTTGCAGCCTCCAGCTTGGCTGCCCGGGCCTTGGTTTGATGCAACACAGACCTCATGTGGATCTCCAGCGTGGAGCTCTGGCTATAGGCCACGTTACAAGTGTTACACTTGAAAGGTTTGTTGTCAGGGCTGCTGGTGGGTTCTGGCTGACCAGCTGCCGATTCCTGAAGGGCTCTCTTCAACTTATGCAGGTGGGAGACAGAATTGTAGTGCACTAGCAGGATGTTCTTCTGAGTGAAAGATTCCTTGCAGACGGTACACTTGTAAGGGCGAGAAGGGTCTAGAAATTTTTCCATGGTGAAGTTGGGGCCTTTTCTGAAAGGTAGAGCTCTCTTTGGCTCTGAACCCGAGTCTTCTTGTACCGACCCAGAGTCACTGCCCGTCGGGCTCTGTTTATCCTCCAAGTCACTCTCTTCTTCCTTGTCTTCCTCAACAATTATAGTATGGTCCTCGGCCAGGGTGGGGTCTCCCATTGCCAGGAGGTCTCCATTGGCCAGAAGGCCACCATAAAGCTGTTGGATGTCGGCCTCACTCAACTCCAGGTGGCTCGTCTCGAGGTGTTTTTTCAGAGCCTGGAAAGTTCGGAAACTGCGCTGACAGAGACAGCACATGGTGGCAGCTCTGATCACGTGGTACTGAGAGTGGAGCTGCAGCTTTTCCACGGTCTTGAAAGCCAGGCTGCACTGGTTGCAGCGGTACTTGTACACGTGGCGATCGGACACGGGCAGCTGAGGCCTCTTGGCGTGGACCTCATTGAAGTGCGCCTGGAGAGTGGCGGAAGTTTTGAAAACCTGGTTGCACCCCTTCTTCCAGCACAGGAAGCCTGAATCTTCTCTCACAGAGCCTGGGTCAGCAGGAGAGGGTTTCACATCGCCACTGTGTTCTGTGCTGGCAGAGGGCACGATGTTCTTTCCCAGATCATCTGAGGTTTCTGGAAAAAAAAAAAAAAATCAAGCCCAATGATAAAGAAGGCTTAGAGCTGTCTACCCAGCAAGGCCTCATGAACACAGAGTCTCATGATGAGGGAAATACCCAACCAACCTGCAGACACACACTCTCCACAGAGCCCCACACCGCTGAGAGCACGTGTTATATAAGCAGGTGCACAGGAATAGAGAAGAAGGAAAGGAAATACAAAAAGCCTCAACTGCTAGTAGGCCTATACCATAGCACAAATCTGTCTTTTAAACAATATTCATTTCAACTTCTCGAGAACTGGCTTGAAGGGATACCCCCTTTACATGGATCTGAACTATAGAATATGTGAATTAATGCTGTCCTAAGCTGTGGGGAATTTGTAAGAACCGCTATCCACTGTAATATAAGAAATTTGGGGACATGTATATATTTTTAGGCATTAAATAATTTCTTGTTATTATGTGACTTTTGACTGTCCTCTCTATTCAATAAGCAAAGAACATTCAAGTGGCCAATTATGAAAACACATTAAAACTTTTTTCTACAGTGAGATCATCACACCCATAAATATTCTGACCCTTTTTTGGGTCAGCTGTACACTGCCTAATATGGAAAAATCACAAGGGAGACACGGTGGGGCAGCAGTGTGGTGTAACTCTTCCCAACTTACTTAAACCTTAGCTGCTGACAGGGTGTCAAAGATGTAGGAGAGACTCATAAACAGAGGTCTAAGGCCCCGCCCAGCTAGGACCCACCGTGGGGCACCAGCAGCATCTATGCCTACAACAGTGTTCTTTCCAAATGCACCTCTCCGCTGCCCCCCATAAGGCACTCCTGGAAGTCTCAGAGAAGAGCTCTGTGCACAGATAGATAGCACCTAGAAAGACAACTAATCCAGTGCCCTGAGATCACCCATGTGCTCCACAGGTCCCTAATAATTAAGTCCTCGGAGAGGGAGTATTTGATGGCTTAGGGTGATACGTCATGGGTCTACTGGCTGACTCTCTGGTTAGTCACTTCCTCGCTGTATAGTCTAAGGGGACACGTGTCCACCAAAACCCCACTGGTTCTCACCTGGTTTTTTTCTCACTTCAAACCATACGAAGTGTGTACACAAATACATGCCAAGAACCCGTGTATCAAGTAGCTGACAACGGTGCCCCTCATCCCTTGCAAAGTTACGTTCAGCTTTTAGGAGTATCGTAAAGAATTCCTGGCACTCTTGCTCCATGAAAATTTTTTGGCCCCAGGTTTCATTTTGTTTACTCTTCTCAGGGGTCAAGAATAATGACACTAACCAGGCTGCTTTCCTGCCTCCTCCAAACTGGAGTTCCCGTCCCGATCTGGAACAGCCGCTGGGAGGAACAGGGTGCTGGGCATCGCCATCTCGGGGGTAGTCACCTGAAGGGCAAGCGGTAGAGAAGCGAGGAGAGCCAAAGGGCGAGGAAAGAGACACAAAATAGGGAAATGTGTTAAAATTATTTAATAAGCAAAATTAGCCTTCACCAGTGTAAAGCTGGAGGTGTCACTTTTCATAGCTCACTGAAGATTCATGTTTATTAGACAAAGCTCACATCCGTCAAAAGCGTTTCTACGGTTACATTCTGGACATAATTAGCAGTGCACACTTGAAGAATAATCTTATTATTAATATTTTTCCTTTATGCAGAATTTTGACTTTGATCACTGACAATGTTTTGTCATGGGCTGTGAAACTTCTTGTGCAACCAATTAGGTAGATAAGTTGAAAGGCCCACCTTAAGCTGCTGAAAACATAATAAGGGCCCTAATTAAATCATACCTAGTAAAGTACACTGTAATCTTGAAGCAGGGAGCATTGTAGTACTGTTTTCAGAATGTATTCAGGCAAGAAGAGGAGGGGAATAAGAGCGAAGGAAAGGGTGAGAAGAAGAGAAGGGAACAAAGGGAAGGCTAAGGACACGCAGACACACTGGCAGATTCTCCAGGAAACAACATTTTGTAACCCTTTACAAGCTGAGATCAAGTGCAGATGAGCATTTCTTATGACTCACTTCAGTCAGGATTTCTCCTGGGGTCTTTGCCTGAGGTACACAGCATCAGAGGGGACTTCTGGCCAGTGTCCCAGCCACAGAGGGTGCCCCGCACCCTACATTCTACAACAGGGCAGCCCCACCTTGGCCACGGCTGTTGTTTCCCAATACAGCGACTCCAGAATTAGCCTGGGTCAAAAGAGCTCCAATTTAAGGTCAGATCTTTCGGCATTTATTTCTCCAGGCTTTCCTGCCATCTGGCCACAAGCTTGTCCAAACAAGTTATCATTTGCCCTCCATTAACGTGATAGGAGGCCCTCAATATCCAACGTAAGGCTAAAAGGTTCTTCATTTAAGAAGAAGCAATATCTCTTTGCCTACTATAGGATGGGAAGGTAGTTGGCGATGATATTCCCAAATGAATTAGAAATCGTTCCCCGTTTGATGACAGCCTGAGAAGTAAACTGACCCTGAGGTTACAGGAACAGAAACTTACAGTCACCACTAACCTTTCTACATGGCGCCCAGCCCCACCTGGAGGCATTACTTTCCCATCAAACACAACTATTGAGATAGTATCTTCACTTGCTGTTACAAAGATTGGAACACCTAGATTACTGTTCAAAATTTAAAATATTTAAAATAAATGACTATTAATTTTTAACGGTTTGAGGATCCTGGCCTTGCTCAAAATCACTGCTGACATGTTCACTAGAATCATCCGTGGTAGGTTCCACTCCTAGAGGAAACTCAGACAGCTGTCCCCATAAATCCAAAAAGGTAACTCCTCGATACATTTCAGGGTATTAGGATAATCTCAGCAACCCGGATGCCCGTAGGTGCAAAAATTAAGCAACAGGCACTACGGAGAAGGGCTCTGAGAAACACTGCGTTTACGAAGAGCAGGTGCATGGCAGGTGAATGTGACACAGAATCCCTGCTCTCACAGACATCTGCACCCTCACACAAAGCTCGCCAGCAGCTGCTTACGGCTAGCTGTGGATGAATCGTTAGGAATGGAGCGGAGATTGCCAAACTCATTCCATCTATTTTCTTTTTAATAGAAAGCATTTCTGACCAGTGTGGTTGGGGAGTCCAGCGGGAATCCAAGAAGTGAAAGGTCACCGATTAATTTACAGTCCTCGACCGAGGGGGAGCACGAGGTTGGGGGCAAGAGGGGGAGAAAGGGAAAGGAAAAAAGACTCCCCCCACACCTCCTTTCTCGGCTGTAGCTGCGGGATCAGTCCTTTCCTGGGATCTTTAGGAATTATGAAAAATGAATCATGAGAAGTGAAAAAAAAAAAAAAGCCCTACAGAGTAAAAAAGAATAAAATTATCTAACACCTCAGCTGCACATCATTATAGAAAACTATGGGCTTTTTATACACATTACAGTAAGGCAGACATCCCCTCTAACAGACTCAGTACGACGGATCAGTAATTGTTTTCATACACTTTAATTAGAAAAACTCAGATGGCTATGAATAATAATGGAAAAGAGAGACTTTTGCACTTGAAAGGTTGAAGTCAATCAAGTGTGAATGACGGCAAAAAAGAAAGAAAAAAAAAGACACCAATTCATCAGCCCTCTGTTGTCTCGCCGCGACTTTAATCATAATTCCTGATTGGGATTCAAGAAGGCAGTAAGCAGCGGTTCTTTGTCTGCCTTCACCTTCCATCAATTAACTCTCCCCAAAATATAATCATCAACCTCACATGCTCCTCTGCATCTTAATCTGGGCCTCCAAACCTGTAAGTCTTGCCTCATACGTGTTTACATAATTACTTCTATCTACCTGCATCTTCTCATCTATAGTGTACCCAACCTCTACCTCTCCCTGAAAACAAACAAAAAAGGTTTGGTATATAAAATCTTAATGGGCAAGAAATTCCCAAAAGGCAAAGAAGAAGACCCCTAAAGAGAATCCTAAGGATCTAGAAATTCTGGTGGGGTCTGTCTGCGCATGGGTCTGAACAGAGAGGTTGCGATGGAAGCCTCTTGGCTGTGCAGGACGCTGGAGGGCCCCACGTCAGCTCTCGGACGCTAATGTTCCCGTGTCTGTGTCCACTCCTCCCTCTCCTGCCAGCTTCTCAAGCTCATCACTCAAAGTTACCACGCTTTTTTGTAAAGAGCCAAAAGTACGGTCCTGCCAATGGCTCACTGAGGAATTCTGCTCACGGAAGAAAATGAGAGTTGGCCAAAGGCTGAGTTCCTTCAATACTTGCCTTGGCACTCCTTGTTTCCCACTCATATCTGGCTGCCACACAGTGTGGAAGGTTGAGTCTATCCCAGCCAGCCTCTGATGGACCGGCTGAAAGTCCGTGGGAAAGGCAGTCGCTCAACAGTGCTGGGCAGAGTTCTGTAAAGACCTTCCCTTTCACTAGGAGCGTCAGAGCATGCCAGTGTGTAAGAGGACAAAACCTGGCCACAGCGTCATAACCAAGCCACCCCAAACGTGCCCAAACCACAGAGACCCTCGGAGGACTAGATGCTGCCAGCAGCTCCCCTGCACAGACAGCGTACGCGGCATTACTCATTCACTCTCTCTGCCCCAGCCCTCCCATCCACAGACTCAAAAGCCAAACAAAAAGTTTTAGGTTTGGCCACACAATAGTACACAATCAGTCTAAACACCTATACTTCCTACACTGACATCCATGTAGATTGATTCTTCCAATAATCTTACACCCATAAACACTGAGTATGTTAAGTTACATTCCCCCATACTCTACTCATTAATGTATAGAGGGGACCTCAGACTATTAAAACAGACTTTTAACCAAAAGTCAAAGTTTTTCTGGTAAGAAAATTCAATTGCTTAGCGCCATTACTTCTTCAGAATGTGAGCCTCTCAAGATCGGTGGCCGTGACCACGCAAAGCAGCTCCGTGGTGATGATCTGGATACCACATGTGCTCCTCTCAGCCCTCTGAGCCAAGTCAAGCATGCAGAGTTGACGGGAACGTAGGAAGAAAATATCATCTGAACAGGTGCAGTACCTTCCTAACAAGTAAACAAGTCTCACATATAACTAGAGAAATGTGGAGTTCTGCTCTGATGCTGAAAATCTTCAAGTTCAAGCAATTCACACATACGACGATAGAAACAGAAGAGCTCCACACTGGTACTAAGAATCTTCACGCTTAAGCCATTCCAAAACAACTTAGTTGATGAGAAGGAAGGGCCTCAAATGACTCTGCTCATCCATTCATTTGACCATCATTCACTAAACTTTGTACAAGGTCCCCGTGCTGCACGCTTGTTGAGACAGAGCAAGACCGGGTCCCTGTGTCCAAGAAGCTCACGTCCAGAATAACTACCCTTCTAGAGATCATAAACTCATTAGAAAATCTGATGAAAGTTGCAGGCTCCTAGAGAAAATACTTTTAAAACAAACTACTGTAGATAATTTCAGGAAATCACAGGCTCCCTCGAGGGAAATTCCTGGATTCAAGTTAATTGCCCTTGAACTACTAGGAAAGGTGACGTGGGTTTGTAAATACCTAGTTCCTACCTCCTGTTCAGTTCACCATTATTTTGGATTATGACTTAACTAACGCCTTTCAAGTTTCTATGAGGTGAGTGGGCCTGAAAGCCCCAAGGACACACCTTATAAAACCCAGAGTCTTAGATGCGGGTCTGGTCCCCACTGTGACATCTGGGAGGGGCCACGGATGTTGACTCTTTTTCGACAGAAGAAGCTGGAATTATAAGGAGCCCTCCCCACTCCTTGCTTTCTCTGGGTCATGGATATGAAATGGCCAAATACCACAACTTGAGCAGCCAAGGGGTATATACACTTCGCTAAATTCTTAACGGAACTGTTCATGCAAATTCACCTCTCAAGGCCACCCTGTCTGAGGTTAGATCAATGCAACCAACAAGTTCCACATGCTGGAAAGCAAAGGTATTTTCTTAGAGCAAGTACTGAACTTGGTTTCTCTGAGACCCTCATCCCCACAGCCTTGGCACTGCTCGCCTGAGTAGAGCTTCTTTCTGAAAGGCTCTCTATTCCAAGTGAAAGTATACATTTGCCAAAACCTAGACTCCCAAGGAGACTCAAATCCTTCATATTTCAGTAAAAAAAAATAGAATGAAGAACCTCAGATGGAGGGAAAGAAAGAGGGAAAGCCTCAGACACAGGCCTTCCTGGCACAGACCTGGCCAGTCTCTACACCTTGTGAATGAGGCACTGGTCCTGTTCAAAAAACTGAAGCATGGAGTTAAAAGCCAACCGCTTCCAGAACTGAGCAGTCTAGCTAGTGGGGGATCCAAAGTCGACGGCGCCAGGGAGGGTCTGGCTGCTCACTTCCTCCCCTGACCTCGATGGCTGCCAGCTGGTCTCTGCACGTCTGCAGCCCGCAAGCCCAGCAACTCACGGCAGCAGAGAGAGCTGCAGAGGTTTCTCCCTCCTTTCCTTTACTACCTTCCAAATGTGCCAGGCTGGGCGCTGGACCACGGAGTCTAGAGGGCTGTTTCTCTCTTTGTCTTGTCTCCCTTCTAAAATGTCTTCTATGTCGTTGTCTTATCTTTTTTTGTTTTTCTTAAACCTAAAACCCAAGAGGAAGAACTGTAGGGCCATATTAACAAGTCATATGGGCCAGAAACAAATGCAGCCCTGAACCAGATTTTAAAATCTAAGAATGAGAAAGACTGAAAAAGGAGGTAGGTGGGAGAACAGGAAACATATGAACAGTTCACACACACATACACACACAGTGAGTGAGAGAGAAAAAAGAGCTGAGAAGGGGACTGAATTGGAGAGAAAAGCTTCATTAGACTCGGAGAGGCAAGCAGCGGCAGTATACCAAGGTCACTTTTAATTTAGACCATCTAATTGGCAAACAGGCTCCAAATGGCTATCATCTCACAGGGCTTGGAATTAATGAAGCCCGATTATTTTCATTACCTTCCTCTGAGATGGAGACAAAGTGAGAGCTGGTACCCAAGTGGGTGCCATAGCCTCAGGGCCGCTGGCCACCCGAGAGCCCCCAGTGCAGGGGGGCCAAGCAGCCAGCCTGATCTGGAGACTCGGATGCACAGGCACACGACGAGCAGAGATAGATGCTGACCGAAAACATCACAGGAGACAGACAGCTGGGGCGGGCTGGGGGTGGAGGGGACCTGCAGGCAGTGCAGGTCCAGGAGCAGCCAAGGGGAATCCGTGCATGTACAAAACGTACAGAATAAGTAAGGACTACCAGAGGGCGTGAAGATGAAGGGCTAGAGAAAAAGGTGTTCCTGGGCTGCTCCAGAGCCAACCCCCCTTCTCTGCCATGAGGTCATACTTTGTTAAGTGATTGGGGAACAAAGACAGTTCCCCCGTATTAATGCTCCGGGATCCCAGTGGTGTGTCCTGCCACTCAGAAGGGCAGTGATCAATCAGAATAATTTAAGGCTACTGATATGCATTGTAGGTGGTCTCTCCCATTCTCATTTAGGGGCCAGAAACCTGTCCCCTATGCCCTCAACCCTCCTCCCCTAAAACCGTGAAAAAAAGGAGGGCACAAGCAGCAGCTCCCATATCCCCACCACCAATTTGGAATCTCGGACTTCTCTGTAAATAGGTGAGAATTCTATGGAACTGACACTGGGGGCGGGTCGCTCAGTTGGGTCTGGAGGGGCACCTGTCTCACCGCCTTAAGCTTTATAGATTTCCGTCTTTCATATGACGTGTGTAAAGACACCCTTTGGAGCTCTGTTTCCAATAGGCCAAGCAGAATGAAGTGGTATGGGTGCAGTTTCCATAGCTGAGGGCCAGAGCTGCAATTGTTCCCAGTGGAGAATATTTTTCAAGCCCCTTCATCGGTAAAAAGAAGGGGGCCCATGGAAGACACAGATATGAGATGCAGAGCATAAGCAAGCAGCTGTTACCATAGCAACAGACATATTAGACACTGCAGGTTCCTGAAAGCTGTCTGATAAGGTATTATTAAATGAAGCCTCCTCAAAACACTCTCCATTTACAACTGAACGGAAAGACATTGTATAGAAAGTAATCTATTTCCATTTATCAGGGTGGAATTTACTTTTAGAGAGACTGAAACCCAATTCAAGCCAGATCCTGGGACCTTGGACCCAGACAGCAAAAAGTATTTACCAGAATTTATAGCTTTAGATACCTTGGACATACCCCATGTCTGCCAGGAGTTGTCTGTCTGGTGGATTTTGCCGGGCTTTCCTAGTTTGCAGCCAAAGGCAGTGAACTCAGTCAAACAATCTGGCAAGGAAGAAGATTCATTCCTCTCACTGCCATTCATCCTAGCCACTCAAGGATAAAGCAGACATAACTTTCTCCTCTTGGAGGATGAATGACTGAACACTGACCATTCCTTAATGATATGGTTTAGGAAATGGAGCTCTGATTTGAGGGGCATTTCTCAGAGTCTCCTGCTCTAGTTGGCCAGGAACAAACAGATATATCGTCAGAAAGCCAATACTTTCCCTTGGCCAATTTTCTAATAAAATTGCTGTAAAATATCCTCCAGGGGCATGATTCTAACCACAGGTTCATTATACACACTTGTAAATTGTAAAACAATTGCAAATTTCTTATTAACACCAAACTTTTCAGAGGAAGGACAATGGCAACTATTTAATTTGTCAGGGTAGAGACCAAGATCAGCGGTCCAGTCCTCAAATAGGATGCTGGGTTCACCCCAAGGTATGGCCACAAACTCCCCTCTAACCCTGGTTGCTCATCTTTTCCTGCTGATTCTGCTAAAGGATCGAGATGGAATTGCTTCATTTAGCTCAATGCAAACCATCCTCATGACTTGAGAAACCAATTCAACACTGACAGCCATGCAGTAACTACATCTTCTCATGCAAAGATAGGGTACCAAATCATCCTTATATACGCCTCTAAATCAAGTGTAAAACCCTTATGATTACATTTCCCACAACTTTCAACTTTATTTCTGAATCCATTAACTTTCTCTTGTTGCTAGCAAATGAACTTCCTATAGTCAGCACATTTCCCACAATTTGCACGTTTTTCCAGAAATATTTAGAAAACATCTCCATTGTCTGCTATGGGCAAATGAGGTAGGTACACAGGGGTTCCTGTACAAGGTGCCAAGCACAGCCCCTTTAGGGAGCGTGTTTCTCCTACATAATTATGTTCTTAGGGAGTCTTCTCAAATAGGGTTTATTAACCTGTTTCCATGGATGGATTTTAGGGTATCCTTATGCTCTCTGGCATTGTACACACAATTTTGTACATGGAGAATATTTGAAAGAGTTCTTAATAGTAGTTGTCAAACTTTAGTGTGCACAGAATACCCAGTAAGGCTACTGAATCGTTTTCACCAGAGTCTCCAAAAAAAAAAAGGTTGAGAATCACTGCTTGAGTGGGTAACACCCAAAAATATCTTAGGGATTGGTACCCAAGCAGACACAGCAGTACCATCCTCCTCTCAAAGACTCTGCTGATTAATGAAGATTCATAATGACCACCAGACTTGCTACTTTGAATGTACCATACTGTTGCTGTTATAGAAGTAGGACAAACAATGGATATTTGAAATATAATTTATATAGTAGTCCCTAGGGATGTATAAATGAAACTTACTGTCTAATGTAAACCAATCATACAGATTACTACAGGCTCACATTTCCTAGACCAGACTGATATTAAACAGGAAAAATAATCACCAGAGCAGAAGAACGATGTATTGAAAATGCCACCCTCCCCACATCTCTTCCTGTTTCTTCAGGCTCCCATGGTTCCCGGCCATCTGTGGGAAGTATGATGAGGCCTGAGGAAAATCCCCCTTGTTATTTCCAAGGCTGGAGAGAATTCCAGGGAAACTTGTAACAGAAGCCCACCCATCCACAAAAGGAAGTTTCCACTTACAGAGAACCTTTCAACAATGTTCACCAGTCTGTCTATTTGAAAATACCCATGGGAAGTGAATTTATACTTGAAATGAAACTCATGCTAGGTCACCTTAGAGCTTGCCATTGGCTGCTAAGGTTCTCTTGATGCATCATCAAATGTATGTTCCTCACGACTAAACATCACTTACAATGTTATTAATTTTGCATAACCAAGTGGAATGGGAAATGCCTAGAGGTTATACGTCTGTGACCTGCATGGGAATCTTCACACGAAAAGGCAATCAAATTAACTTATTACTCCACTGTTGAAGGAAGTTAGAGGTGAGAATTTTTCTCTTTGGTGGTTTTTCCTCTAGTGATCAGGAAAGGGCTTTCCAGCAGCCCAAGCATACACAGAATGCAGGATATTGGTATCGCCTGTAGAAGTCTGAAAAGTTTTCACATTGCATTAGATTTAAATCCTTATACTAATCTTTTGGGCCATGTTTACAGTGGCCACTTAGAGCCATGCCCCGCAGGTGTCACAACATCATGTTCAAAATGCAAAGCCCTTGTTCATGACTCGCCACGTGCTACCCAACTGAGCATCTTCCTGCGTTGAGAATGAAAGCATCCACTTGAGAAACTCCCACGTCACAGGGCTACACTCTGCGAGTTGGAGAATGTGGGCTCACATCTCAACTTTGCCACTTGCAGGGGCATCAAGTCAGTTAACCTCTCTGAGCCTCAGTTTCCTCAGCCGTTAATGTAAACGTGTCAAACTTTTTAAATAAAACAGGGTGGCTGTGATGATGAAATGAGACATAATGAATTTAAGAGCAACCTAGAAGATGACCTGCTCGGTAAAGGTTTGGAGAATCTGAATAACAACTTCTTCATGTAAATGGTTAGCTACTATAGGCCTCTGCGTCCTGAGGGGAGAGAGGAATGATAAGGGATGTTGAGAAATGCATATGTATTCAGCCCTTCGGGCCGCAGTCAGGCCAAGTCTAAGGTGAACAAAGGTCACAGGACTATCTTTGACATTTCCAACTCTGCACTGGCTCTCGCATCCAGCAACACAGTGTCCTGCCCATGTTGCTGCATCACCTTGGACCGCTGGGGAAAGAAAAGCCCCAAGGTCCTGCTCCCAGCTGCCTTACCGTCATGATGAGCTTCTCCACGCAGTCGGGCGCCACGCTGTGGAGGTGGGTGAGGTGCAACTGGAGGTGGATCTTGTTGTTGAGCATGTCCTGGCACAGGGGGCAGCGGAGCATGGGCTGCACCGAGTGCTGCGTCATGGCGTGCACCCGCAGCCGGTTGACATCGGCGTTGCTGTACTTGCAGTAGGGACACTGGTACATCTGTGGGGAACACACAGCCACCCCTCCGGCTGAATCTTCAGTTCCCACCGCAACTGTGTCCGCCCCAAGCCCGCCCACCCGAGACTCCACTCCCCCCTTCCCCCAGTTATCTGGAACACTCCCCCACCAGCACAGCCGCTTCTGGCCTCACCTGCTCTGCTTTGGTCTCCTCTGATGTTTTTGGTCGCTTTGCAGAGAGAGGAGACTCTGAGCTACCTGGGAAGGAGATGCGTTTGGAGGTTGCAGGAGAATCTGTCAGCTCCTTCTCTGCTTGGCTTGATGATGCTGGAAGAAAAAGCAGAAGATGTAATACAGCAGCCAGACCAGGCCAGCTCCCAGAGGGTTTGCGTTGGGTGAAAATCAACATTCATTTATAGCACAGGATTTTCTTGAAATACCAAAATTAAAGTAGGATGAGCATCCGGACTGATTTATCAGGCATGCTAGAAAAGAAGCAAGTGTTTCTTTTTGTCCCCCATGAATTTCTGTCACTACACAACTTTAACAACTGAACACTAAGAAAAAAAGGTACAGAAATGGACTAAAAGGCTCTGAGTTGGATTAAGCTACATACAGTCTATTCTGACCTCCCCCAATCAAGGCACAATCTGCTGGCTTATGAGGGTGGGTGGGAAAGTCTCACCAACTGCTCTGCCAACCACGAGTCAACCCAAGTACCAGACACACTCTGCTTTCATGGATGTAATAAACGATGTGCTTCCAACTTTATTGTCACAGCTCTTGAAATCACAGCACAGCACAGCACAGCACAGGAGACATGATAAATGGGACGGACCCGAGAAAGGTTTACACGGATATCTGCATACAAATACGTGCAAAAAAATCAAGTCTGGGTTCAGCTACTTGCTTCTGGGGAAGAAGTAACTGAAGAGTGGAACTAGATAGGGCGTGACTCCAACTTCTAATTGAGCCAGTGCTCCAGACATAAGAGTTTATTCAGAGTGGGTGGTTCAGAGGGAAAGTGTCCTCTCTGCTTGCCAGAAACATGCCCTCTGCACCCCACTCCACCAAAACACCAAAACACCAATGAGGAAGGAGAGTCACATGAGACTGAAGCAGCAAACAGTGAGCATGGAAGTGTTGGCGGAAGGAGTTCTCTGAAGCATGGAAATGGATCTGGAAGATTTTGATTAGAAAACAGCTGGGCTAAAAGGGTTTAACAAGGAAAAATAAGCAGGGCTCCTCCAGTATAAACACAAATCTCCAAATGGTCCAGATGTGGTCATTCCAAAACCTGGTCAATATCTTAAGGCTGGCTCTCTCACTTGTTTTGGACGGGAACTCCATTTTTCAGAATTTTGCTACAAGTGGTAAGAAGAAAAATCCTGAAAATGGTAGTGAGACAATACATACCCACTACCCTCCCTACCTCACTGAAAAAGCATCTGACTCAGCACTGAGGTCACTGGTTTAGAAAGCCTCATTTTTACTCTTTGGTCAAACTGCTTTCTGTCTCATCCAGCCTAGTTATCTAGCATGTGTTTCCAGCTTTGAAATCTATTCTGACGTGGATACCCAAGATGCTGTCATTACAGATGTGTGCTTTAATAAACAGTTGTAAAAAATCAATTTTATTCATTAAAATCATAAGGCCACACAATAATTTTGGAAAAAGAAAAAAGCGAGATGCAGGAAATATTCCAGGAAGTTGATGCTCTTCCCAGAATGCACATCTTCTGATCTTTAACCCCAGTATCTTGGTAACCTGGTCTACATAAGTTTGTAGAACATCTATTATTTAAAAAGTACAAGGACAAGCATATTACACACGGACCCCTCCTCCTCCCAACACACATTCATAACAGTACTTTAATCTGTCTCGAATCGACTTCAAACCCATTTTCTTCTTAATGGGAGTTATTCATTTTCACTTGAGAGGTAATACATGACGGCTGGATATTTAATGTGATGGACTGGCTGCCGATTAACTAGGTGCTGTAACATTCTAGTCTGGTTCCCCCATGGCCCACTTCCCGTCTCCCAGCCCCCGGCAGACCTGATCCCGCGAAACCTCGCGTCGCAGGTTTTAGACCTCGGAGTGTGATGGGCCCCTGCCTGAACACTCCCACAATAGGAGTCTTTAATTAATGTTTCGGGGACGTAAGAGCTTCCTGCCCCCAGAAGGTTCCTTATTCTCCATCATTTTTCATTTCTGCTTACTGGTTGTCTTCTATATGTTAGCTCTTCTATAGCTTTTCACAGGCATTCTAAAGATGGGGCGGGTGGAGACATTAGATGATACTTCAGATGCTTATTTGTTAGAGCCATCCTCCACCTTCCCCATTTCCACCTCCAATCTGTAGGATTAGGTTAGGTTCGGGGCTTACAGTTAGGAAAGAGCCGCTCTCCGCTCCTCCTTCCCCTAGGGGCAAGCCAAGATACAGATTCTATTCTAAGCACCCATCCCCGTCTTTTTGTTAGTCTGCCTGACCTGAAACAACACTTGCTTTTACAGGACCATGACACTACCTTGTCAACGCCCTCAACCTGCCTGCTACACCCCCCCCACCTTCAGAATGATTTTCAGCCGTGCAGCTGCTCAGCAGTGTGGATGAACGAGCGCGGAGGCTGAGACCACCCGACTCATCCCGCTCCCTGCAAAGCAAACCCGGTGTAACCCAGTGCAGCATCAGCGTCCTCACAGGACCGGAGTCCACCCTCGTCCTTCAATGCTGAACGCGTGATCAATGGTGACGAGGTTGCAGAGGTGAGAATTCTCGTTTCAGAAGCCACTATTCTTTCCCCCTGCATGGAGAGGGGGACTTCTATTACCTTTTTTTTTTTTTTTCATACTCTCAAATTGCTCTGTAATTCTAAAGCTTCCTTTGTGAGCTCAAGCTAAGGAACTGTTCTAAAGTGTTTTGAAAAATAAAATCAGCACTTGCTCACTCATTCCTCTTTCTCTGGAGTAACACAGCAGCCTGCTATGATATGAAATACTGCATCCACTGGTGTAAAACCTTCCGGGGCTCATCTCCCTTCCATCTGGGGCAATCTGCATCTTTATTAGATCAGATCTGTCTAGAAGTGGACATTAGCCACCTGCAGCTCGCCAGGCTTCTTCTCTAAAGATAAGGCCATGCCTTTCCTATGTCGGAGTCTGTTAACACCCAGTTACAATCCCATTGTGCTTCCCTGGGTGATGTGAGGACTGCTCCAAAGAGTTTAGGTTAACGAGGCTGACAGGCCCCTCCTAGCTTGACCCCAGACATTAAAACGTCAATCCCCATCAAAACATGGTACCAGAGATTTTATAAAATTTCTGTAGATGGGTAAACAGTCGCACAAGTTCTCCATCAGCAGGCTGGAAGAGGGTTTACTACCGACAACGACGGTCTAAGGTTTTCTCAAGCTTCTTCTCTCTGAACAACTTCAAAAGGGCCAGAGTCCCAAAATCAATTTCTACTTTAGTTCTGTCACTAGCATACATTGTAGGCATAAGTAAATGAGGTTGTACGAATACCAAGAGGGAAAGTACTGTGGTTTTCTTTTTTGAAGACTTTTCGAAACTCTAACTTAAATTCCAAGAGTGATGTCACAGTCTAGAAAACATTATTACCTTTTAAAATTAATTACTGATCACTTTAAAGCCATTATGACGTCGCAGTAGTGAAACACAAATAGATGCGCTCCAGGGACAAGCCATAGTTTAAAAAGTGCCTGGAACCACTGGATTATACTGGTAACAACTTCAAGGGTAACTACCTGTAGTGGCTTTTACAGCAATGACAAAACGAACTGGAAACAATCTAGATATTTTACAACAGGGCACGGTTAAGTAAACAATGGTACAGCCACTCTATTGAGTATTAGATGACATTACATATGATAGCAATGTGGAAAAATCCTTGAGAATGTTAATCAGAAAAAAAATAAGAATGTATGCATTATAACGTGATACAGCTTCGTAAAAAATAGGTATTAGAAAAAAAGACTGGAAGAAAATGACTGCTATATTTAGGTGATGGCATCACGGACCATCTCCCCATTTTCTAAGTTTGTCATGTAGTTATATTACTTTTAATATTATAATTAAAGAGTTTAGCATTTAAATTCAACTGTCCATGAAAAGGTTGATATTTGGATCCATACTGTTCAAAACATCAGGTGGTTTTTTTACTTTGCTGGTTAAAGCAATCTTTCCTCATTTTGGCAGCTATGTCATATGAAAATATGTGTTAAATCGCAATGAATCTTCCACAGGCAACATGCTGGGCTCCTGGCACTTCAAAGGGTTTAAAAACGTGGCAAGGAATCATGCGAGTGCCATCGATTACACACCCTGTAAAGCGAGGCAGGAGGGATACTGGGACAATATCGGGGAATGCAGGGTCAAACCCCAAGCACAGCCTGACAGGATGTTAGCTGCGGACTCCTCGCCACGCAAACTTTCTAAGGAGTGGACAAACACTTGCTCAACTTGTTAGAAGTTAAGGTTGCCCCACTGAACTCGCTGGTGAGGCAGGAAAAGGACTGGCATGTCCTGGTTATGGAGTACAGAAAATTCCAAGTCAACTTTCTGGGCCAAAAGCCACCATTCCACCTTAAACTGTGATGGGCTGGTCACTATATCTGACGAAGGCAAGTACTGAGAGGCAGACCTGATTCATGACTCTCCATTTCATTCTCTTAGGTTCCTCTACATTCCAAGCAAAAGAATTCCATTTCAAAGGGAAAGACACAGTCGTCAGTGCATGGCTTCCTCAGGAAAAACAAAAATCATTTCTGTGACGTCAACTTCCAGATATCCTTTGTTTTTAACATATTTGCTTTGGGGTATTTAACCTCTAAAAATAATTGCTTAAAAATTTACCCCTCTTGTCATATTAATTAGAGGGAGTAGGGAAGAGAAGAGAGCCAATATGAATTCATGCAAGTTTTGTTTACAGTTTTCAAGAAGTGGTTTTATTATGTTCTAAGCATATAGAACAATTAAAACAAGCCTAGTAAGGTTTCAGGTAAGAGGTGACTAACTGTAAAGAATAGGTTAAGGGGGCTTCCCTGGTGGCGCAGTGGTTAAGAATCCGCCTGCCAGTGCAGGGGACACAGGTTCAATCCCTGGTGCAGGAAGATCCCACATGCCACAGATCAACTAAGCCCATGTGCCACAACTACTGAGCCTGCGCTCTACAGCCTGCGAGCCACAACTACTGAGCCCGCATGCTGCAACTACTGAAGCCCGTGCGCCTAGAGCCCGTGCTCCGCAACAAGAGAAGCCACCGCAATGAGAAGCCCGCGCACCACAATGAAGAGTAGCCCCCGCTCGCCGCAATTAGAGAAAGCCCGTGTGCAGCAACAGAGACCCAACACAGCCAAATAGAAATAAATAAAAAGTAAATTAAAAAAGAGAAGAATAGGTAAGAAGAGTATAATTTAGGGGGCTTATCAAGTGGTCAAGTATGGTAGAAACACAGTCTCTTTAACTTCACCTGATAAAACCACTTTTCCTAGAACAAATTCTCACCCAATCCTAATCCTCACTAATAAACTAAAATCTGAGTCACTGAAATTTTGCTGACAGAAAACTTGAGAGCTGTACTTGCAATACCATGTACTGCCAGCAGACTTAATGCCAACACGTGCCTCATTTCTCACCTAGTGATGCGGTCGTACAACTCTGAAGCAAGGGAAGGCGGGGAGTTGCTGCCTCCTGAAAAAGAAACCTGAAGAAAAATTGGAAACGAAGTAGAAATGGAACCTTAAGGTACACAGTTTTTGGCTTTCCCTAATCATTTGCCAAGGCATCAACTTGCCCTCCATGGCAATCAAAAGTACTGCAAGTTTCAGTTCCATGAGCAAAACTGACCTTCTCATCACTCAGCACACCACTGGTGCTGTTGGCATGGTGGACATTCTCTGCCACAGGCCCGCCTTTGGCCAGAGTCCTCCCGTGGGGAGATCCTGGGCATGCGCTGAGCTGCCCACGTTACTGAGAAGTTTCTTCTGCGTTTCTTCTCTTCATGGCATAGTGGCTCTCGGAAGTGGTGTTCACCAAGATGCTGACCCCCTTCCTTCTGGGGACCCCACGGTGAGCCCACTGAAGCCCTGGGATGCTGCCTGACATGTCATCCTTGTGGAGAGGCCAAAGGCAGCCTCCAGCCCCACTTCTCAACCATCAGACTCTGAGCTGAAGTACCACTGACAGCCCCTCCATCTAAACTTCCATCTCCCAAACCAGCAACATAATGGAGGAGCCAATTAAATGATTATTAATTCATGCTACTTTCCGTAAGCCAGAGGTTCTCATCGCCTTGTGTTCCGTAAACCAGCTTGCCACCTGCCCCAGAAATTTACAGCAATCTTTTATCTCCATTGACTAAGGAGAAAAAAAAAACATTCACACAGCTCCATACTCAGTGCTTGAGTTGGGACAACGACCCCAGCACGATAGTCACAGAAGCTTCACCAGATCGGAAAATGGTCATTCAGCTCATAATGAAAATGAAATGAAAGGGGCAGTGAGCCCTCTCCATAGCCCCTTCCCCTCAGCTTCTCAGAGGCCCCACACTCCCCTCTAGAAAGCAGAAATGCACAGTTTCCAGAGGGTCAGTCTGTGCTCTGGACTTGTGATCCTCATACTGTCACTGAATGTGGAGCTGCTCTTGGCATCTGCTTGCAATTCCCTCCCCAGAGGAGAGGCTAGGATTTCGTACTCACATCTCCTGCAGAGCTACTGCACTTGAGAAGTGACCAGAGAGCTAGCTAAATTCTCTCCCTCCCTAACACAGAGAGCAACAGTTCCTTTAAAGGGTCTGCTCGGCTGCCAACTTGGTCGCTAAACATGCACGGCTCTGCCTCCCACCAAGCACTTAAAGATGATTCAAAGAGGAATCGAGGAGTCTGTGCACGGCGAAGGCGCACCCATCGGGGTCTCTACACCCTTCCATGCCCAGAGTCCAGCCCCGTGAGGGTAAGAACCTTCTATTTAAAACACAGTCCTGGTTTCAGTTAAGTGCAGGCTAGACTGCTCCTGCATGTCTCTTGAAAGCATTTTAGAGAAGTACTCAAAAAGGAGAAGAACATGCCTAGGTAGGGAGAGCGAGACACACAGGCTTCATCCACTTACCAGACATGTCTTCCTGTTTCCATGAAGGATTTCAAAGAAAACTTGAGTTATACTACAGATGGGTATTACTGCTACTCGGGGAATGGCTCATTATTTTTCTCCTCCAACTCAAAGATGAACCAGATAGGTCAGCACTTTGAAAAACCAGAAGCTCTTCGGTGTTGTTTCTGTTGTTGTTATTAGTTTGCTTTTTATTTGGAAATATAGATTCACAGGAAGTTGCAAGAATAGTACAGAGAGGTCCGTTTCCCCTTCACCCAGGTGTTTCTTTTTAACCAGGGTTTAGATAAAGAGTGCTGGGTTTCTCAGATGGAGAGATATACCATGTTCTTGGATTGGAAGGATCAACACTGTGAAAATGACTATACTACCCAAAGCAATCTACAGATTCAATGCAATCCCTATCAAACTACCAATGGCATTTTTCGCAGAACTAGAACAAAAAATTTCACAATTTGTATGGAAACACAAAAGACCCCGAATAGCCAAAGCTATCTTGAGAAAGAAAAACGGAGCTGGAGGAATCAGACTCCTGGACTTCAGACCATACTACAAAGCTACAGTCATCAAGACAGTATGGTACTGGCACAAAAACAGAAATATAGATCAATGGAACAGGATAGAAAGCCCAGAGATAAACCCATGCACATATAGTCACCTTATTTTTGATAAAGGAGGCAAGAATAAACAATGGAGAAAAGACAGCCTCTTCAATAAGTGATGCTGGGAAAACTGGACAGCTACATGTAAAAGAATGAAATTAGAACACTCCCTAACACCATACACAAAAAAACCCTCAAAATGGATTAAAGACCTAAATGTAAGGCCAAGACACTACAAAACTCTTAGAGGAAAACATAGGCAGAACACTCTATGACATAAATCACAGCAAGATCTTTTTTGACCCACCTCCTAGAGAAATGGAAATGAAAACAAAAATAAACAAATGGAACCTAATGAAACTTAAAAGCTTTTGCACAGCAAAGGAAAACATAAACAAGACAAAAAGACAACCCTCAGAATGGGAGAAAATATTTGCAAACGAAGCAACAGACAAAGGATTAATCTCCAAAATATACAAGCAGCTCATGCAGCTCAATATCAAAAAAACAAACAGCCCAATCCAAAAATGGGCAGAAGACCTAAATAGACATTTCTCCAAAGAAGATATACAGACTGCCAACAAACACATGAAAGCATGCTCAACATCACTAATTATTAGAGAAATGCAAATCAAAACTACAATGAGGTATCACCTCACACCAGTCAGAATGGCCATCATCAAAAAATCTACAAACAATAAATGCTGGAGAGGGTGTGGAGGAAAGGGAACCCTCTTGCACTGTTGGTGGGAATGTAAATTGATACAGCCACTATGGAGAACAGTATGGAGGCTCCTTAAAAAACTAAAAATAGAACTACCATACGACCCAGCAATCCCACTACTGGGCATATACCTTGAGAAAACCATAATTCAAAACGAGTCATGCACCACAATGTTCACTGCAGCTCTATTTACAATAGCCAGGACATAGAAGCAACCTAAGCGTCCATCGACAGATGAATGGATAAAGAAGATGTGGCACATACATACAATGGAATATTACTCACCCATGAAAAGAAACGAAACTGAGTTATCTGTAGTGAGGTGCATGGACCCAGACTCTGTCATACAGAGTGAAGGAAGTCACAAAGAGAAAAACAAATACCATATGCTAACACATATATATGGAATCTAACAACAAAAAAAAATGGTTATGAAGAACCTAGGGGCAGGACAGGAATAGAGATGCAGATGTAGAGAATGGACTTGAGGACACGGGGAGGGGGAAGGGTAAGCTGGGACCGAAGTGAAAGAGCGGCATGGACATATATACACTACCAAATGTAAAGTAGATAGCTAGTGGGAAGAAGCCACATAGCACAGGGAGATCAGTTTGGTGCTTTGTGACCATCTAGAGGGGTGGGATAGGGAGGATGGGAGGGAGATGCAAGAGGGAGGATATATGTATATGTATAGCTGATTCACTTTGTTATAAAGCAGAAACTAACACACCATTGTAAAGCAATTATACTCCAATAAAGATGTTTAAAAAAAAAAAAAAAAAAAAGAATCCACCTTCCAATGCAGGAGATGCACATTCGATCCCTGGTCAGGGAACTAAGACCCCACATGCCACAGGGCAACTAAGCCCATGCGCTGCAACTAGAGAGAAGCCATCGCACCACAACTAGAGAGGAGCCTGCACGCCACAACAAAAGATCCCGCGTGCCGCAACTAAGACCCGATGCAGCCAAAAATAAATAAAATAAAATAAAATAAAATAAAATAAAATAAAATAAAACAGGGAGTTTCATACAAAGCAGAAGGACAAGGACCTCCAGATAAGTGGAAAAATCTGGCAACAGGATCTCCATTCCTATGCAGTAGCCATGGGCTGGAGCAGATGCCCCATGCCCTCTGGCTTGCCCCACCCTCCCCTGATACCGGGCATTCCTTCATTCCCTCTGCTAGCCTCTATGTGTGACACTTAATTTGGGAGATGGGACTTGAGGAGGAGACAGGAGCGAAAAGAAGAATCTTAGAAAGGGCAGACGGACTGAAAAGGAGGCTGAGGAAAAGGGAGTAGCAAGAAGGAGAGGGATCCACAGGGGGCCCCAGAGGCTGGAAGCTGATCCCAGGAAGGCTGCCCCAGGAGGAGGCAGGGGCTGTCATCCCAAGAAGCATCAGTAGCTGAACCTGGGAAAGGGAATCCTTGTTTCATTGCCTGAGTTCATTGTCTGCCCCCTGACACAGAGCCCCTAAATCCCTTGAAATTTCCTGGGTGACAGGAGTATCTTTTGTTCCAATGAGGTGACTCTGAGTGGGCTCCAGATAGCCTCAGGATGGGGTTGGTCACCAGAAAAACCAAGCCATGATTAGAAGCTTGGGATCTTCAATCTCACCTCCCATCCTTCAGGAAGGGGAGGGGCTTGGAGACTGAGTTAATGATCCATCATCCCTACTTGATGAAGCCTCCATAAAAATCCCAAAAGTTTTAAAAATTCCAGGCTGGCACACCCGAACTCCGTGGGGACAGAAACGCCTGCACTCAGGATCCTTCCAGACCTTGCCCTATGTATCTCTTCATCTGACTGTTCATCTGTATCTTTTGTCATACCCTTCATTAAATCATAAGCTGGTAAAAAAAAACAAAACAAAAAAAGATTTCTGGGTTTCTGATCACACTTCATCATGACCACATGTCTCCTCCTCTCCTACTCCTGCGATCCGGGATTCCATCGGCCAAGACCAGGACTCGTGCCTCTTCTACACACTTCTGTCTTTTAGGAAAGCTCAGTTCCTTCCTCACGCGGCGGGGGCTCATGGCCTTGCCATCCGGTTAAAGGAGACATAAGTCTCAAACTTCACGCATGTCACAGAGGTCAGAGCCCCAACATTCTCAAACTCAACTGTGAGTCAAAAATCCCCTGGAAGGCTTGCTAACACACAGAAGGCAGGCCCCACCCTCCTAGGATAGGTCTGATTCAGAGAATCTGCATTTCCAGTGAGTTCCCAGGTGATGCTGGTGGTCTGACCACACTTTGAGAACCGCTGTCAGAGCCAAAGCTTTCTGTAATTGGTAGGAACCATACCACCTTGTGACTGGACTAGAATTAAATAAGGGGGCCTGCAGGCGTGGGCGGATCTGGCCGTCCACTTTCAAATGACTCTTGCTGAAAATGCTATTCTCATCATCTACACTCGGGGACAAAAGCCAGGCCTGGTCTCAAAGCCCGATGTTTTCCCCCTCAGGCCAAAGGTGAAAGATTAAATATGGCTGTCCCTCAGGGAACCTGCCTGCTCTAAACCAACACAGACACATTTTCAAAGACAGAAATTCAGAAGGAATAACCTCTACGTGTTCTGTTAGCAGTGTAATCCAGAATAATGACAGACTGCCTTGCTTATGAAAGTCTCGGTCTTTCCACGTGTCCTGGAGAACCTCTGTGAAAAGGACAAACGCCTCTGGGCTCTTTCCACTTTGCAGGAAGAGGAAGCCTCTTTTTGGTGCTGGCTTCCCAGGTCTTGGCACCTGCAGGCCACACCAGCCCGAGGCCCCCTTTGCTTCGGCCCTGGGAAGGATGCAGAGACCCACACCGGCCCCTGTGTCCACGAGTCAGCACTCTGGGAATGGGGGGTGAGGCTATGCCTCCCCAGCGAGCGGCCAAGGTGCGATGGCGGGCCCGTGCTGCGTGCTGGCTGCTGCTGCTTGTCTGCATCTTCGGGGAAAAAGTAGTGCTGAGTCCCACATCAGAGGCATCAATCTGTTGTACTAATTCCTTGTTGAAATATGCATAAGGCTGCTTAACTACACTGATTTGCGCTCCCAAAAGGCCATCCCGCAATTCAGTTTCAAGATACCTTACTCCCTCTGTGTCAGGTTTATGAATGAACCACCAGTCAAAACAGAGCCACCAGCCACCACTTCGTTTAGACCAACATCAGCTGTCGGAGTATTCATAACTTCTAAACGTTGGGCTGCCACCCTGAGCCCGGCTTGTGCCAGAAGCCAGGGACCAAAGGGGCCAAGACCCAATTCTTCACTTTGAGGTATCAAATCAGCCTGCCTGCCTGTGGCCTCTTATCAGCTTCCCCAGAGTGTCCTGTCTTCCCCTGCAGAGCCCCTGAGCTGTGCACAGATGCCATCTGCAGCTGTGGTCACAGTGCCCGGTGAGGATGGGGCACGGTCGGCGGGTACCTCGGGGTCTGCATTATCACTCTGCCCTCTGGCTTCATTACAGGATTGTGACAACCAAGGACTTGGAAAAAACTAGAACAGGGAGAACCTAAGAGACACTTGAACTAACAGAAAAAGTCCAGAGGTGCGAGATGTAGGTCAAAACAAGAGGTGATGTGGGTCATGCTGGGACCAGGTCGCAGTTAATTAACAGAAGCTCATCCATCAAATCAAATATTAATTAGGTTAGTCAGAGCCTCTGAGCCCCAACACAGCACAGACTCCCAGAGACTAGACTAGAAGGATACTCTTCCAGTTTTTTCTCCATTCCAAACCTATCTTCATAAGATACTTAACTAAATTTTAAGAGTGAAATGGAACTTGTGACAATAAAAACATACAATCTGGGTCCAGCATGGTGACAGACACAAAGAGCCCTGCCCTTAACTTCTCCGCACCCTTACCAATCAACTTTTCCCCAGGACCCGCCGAGGATTTCTCTTCGCTCGTTCAGGTTCAGCAAGAGCGTGAGAATCTGTAATGGGGGAGAAAAACGTCACTCAGGTCCCCAGAAGGGCTGGAAAATGGGAATGACTCTCCACTTTCCCCTGTAGGTTTCAAGTACCAAGCAGACTGGAAACGTCTCCTCTTGGAGTTCGGGAAGCACAGAGGGGGAGCCCCGCACCGAGTAATGTTTCCGTCAGCGTTTCTCTCACCACCACGCTCCGTTTGCTCACAGCCTCCAAAGGCCCAGGACTGCCGACGTGAGTGAAGGGGCGGGGGAGGCAGTTCGGGGGCACCACTCCTCCGTAACTCTTGTCTTTCCCTGGCCAAGTTCTCTTTACACAGAGGCATCGCACCCCCTCCCCCGCGAAGGAACACAGCACATGGCTTGCAGGGCTGCCACAACCTGGCTCAAGTCCCGGCTGTGTGACCTTGAGCGTTTCAGTTGACTACACTGGACTTTCAGCTTCCATGTCTGTCAGCGGGAGGACCGCGTCTACTCACAGGGCTTCTGGGAGGCTGGCAAGAGAGATTACGCACATGAAGCCCACCAGAGTCAAGCACACAGTGAGAGCTCAAACATTTGTTGGCTATGGTTTAATATTTAGAAGTATCTCTGGGAAATCATACAGGTGCATGTGCGGCCACATAACCACAGAGTGAGGGGAGAGGCCTGGTTTCAAGGACACGCAAAGACACCCTTCGCCTTTTCTGTAAGTCAACGTGGAAGAATTCTACTCACCCCATGGGTTTAATATCTAAAAAGCAGAAAGTTGAATAACTTGCACTTTAAAGTGTTTATGGTTATGCTATTTTACCGACTGATTGCTAATAAAACATCCAAACAGTATTAAGCACTTGCTAGATGCTAGCGATTACAAAAATGCATGAATGTGGGGTTGGGGAGAGATGCATCGGCAGAGCACAGAAGATTTTTAGGGCAATAAAAATACTCTGTATGATATTATAATGATGGTTCTATGTCATTATACATTTGTCCAAATCCACAGAATGTACATCAAGAGTGAATCGTAAGGTAAACTTTGGACTTTGGATGGTTAGGATGGACCAATGTAGGTTCATCATTGGTTTAAAAAAAAAAAAAAAAGTACCATCCTGGTAAATGATGTTGATAATGGGGGAGGCTATGCATGTCGGGGGGTGGGGAGCAGGGCAGAGGGTGTACGGGAAATCCCTGTACCTCCCTCTCAAGTTCATTGTAAACCTAAAACAGCTCTAAAAAAACCAGTCTTTTAAAAAAACAAAAAACAAAAATGAATGAATGCCACATGGCCCTGACCATAAAGAGGTGACAATTCTGTTTGACAACTAGAGAAACAGGATTTTCAAGTCTTCTCCAATCTTCGTATAGTAAAAGAAAGCTACTACGTTATGTGTTCTTCAGCTTTATAATCGGGGGAGTATATCCCTGAGCCAGAAGGCAAATTGCAGTTTGATCACAAATCTGACACCTAGGAGTTCCCCATCGATGAGTTTTAGTTCTCTAGAACTAAATAAAGATAATGTTGGACCCAGGAAGAATGTGAGAGCCTAAGAAAAGTGCTCTGATAGCCCATGAGAAAGGCACCATGGTATTTTTTTTTAGAATCATGATCATGATTCTAATAACAGAGGTGCTTTCCCCAACAGCACAAAAGCTAAAACTGAAACAAAGCAAGAAGATTAACATGGCCGTGTAGCAAGAATAATATGCAAATCTATAAGTTATTTTCTACGATGAAAAATAATTTGCTCCTTAATCTACATTTTCACTGCTGTCTATCTATACCTTGACGATAATTCTCACTACACTGTTACCATAGTTATATGATTGCATATAACGTCCTTTCTAGAAAGTGAGTTCCAATTACTTTTTTTGTATTTCCCGTATCTGCATTAGGTATCTGCACAAAAAATATTTGCTCAACTGATGTGATGCCTATCTCTCTTGTGACTTAAATATAAATTCTCAAAGCCAAGACGGTTGAATTACTGGAATTCGGGCAAGTCCAGATACACGCCATACCCTGTATCTATTTTTGCTTCTCAACATAAAAATAGTTCAGATGGTTTGTTTTCAATTGTGAGACAGAATTCTGCCTGCAGTGACTTAAGCAGCCAAGTTATACTGAAAGTGGCCTGGAAAAAAAAAGAGCGTGGGGAGTGGAGGTGGGGGAAGGGAACAAGTGGACTCTGGAAAAGCCGACTTAGCCACACACTTCCCATCTGTGTGTGAAAACGTAAAACCAAAAATGGATTCCGTTGGCAAGAACGGGAACCACAAAGGGGACATGCAGGCCAGGCTCCCAGCATTCCCTCACACGTACCCTACTGCAAAGACAAATCTACTTTTGGGTGAGGTGAAGAGATGGAACCAAGTCCGAAAGGACACAGAATTAGGCCAAAATGATTTTCGTAGAGGCAGTGAATGGCCTAGCTTCCAGCAAACGACGGGGCTGGGACATGGGGAGCCACTCAAAGACACCCTCGTGAGTCTCCAAAGAGTCTCCAAAGATTGATGTCCTCATCACCGGGCTCTGACAACTCAGTGAGATGGGCCCCAGTAACAGTGGACCAGGTGAGAGCTTCAGTGTTCTGATGCCCCACCAAGAAAGACCGTGTGGTACTATCTAACCTTCACGGAAGAAGGCTTGGGGGCCCATGGGAACTCTATCCAGGCTCCTGATCCACGCTCTCTCCACCAGCCAGAGACCAGGAACATCCTTGCAAACTATGAGCATTCTGACCTTAGAAATTAATGTTTTCCAAGATTCTACACTACTGTACAACTGTCCCTCCTCCAATCATATTTTTAATAAGTTCCAGAACTGCAAGAACCCATTTAGTCCAAACCTGCCACTTTACAGATTGTGAAACTGAGGTCCAGAGACCAAGTTCACATGGCTTATCTCACTGGCAGGACTGGGCCCTGAGCCCTGGGCTTCTGCCTTCTCATAGTGCAGAGTGCTTCCTCTCAGCACATGCCTTGTCTTGTCTTTATGGACTCAGTCTTTTCAAAAAAGTATTGTTTCAGCCCCTTTCCTTTCTCTGCCACAGATTACATTTCAGGCACTTAGTTCCCCATACAATGGCATCCCTATTTATACAAAGCTGTAAACAACAGGGAGAAGAGGGGGAGGGCTGGTAATAGATTTCCACCAGGATGTTCCTGACCTGCTTTTTTTCAACCTCAGTAATTAGAAAGGCAGTGGGTCTGCAGGAATTATTCATACGCAGCAAGAGCCATACACTATACATTTATGTTAAACATGTCAAATCCGATTGAAATCATGCCTGCCAGCACCATATTCCATAAACACACTTTTCCCTAACAGTCGCCCAGACCTTGCCAGCCCATTAAGGCCTCCTTTAATAGCAGTCTTCCAGAGACTCAAATCAGGGGTGCTCCGCTGCACTAATTGCTGTGTGTTAGGTGAGCATCATGGATTTAAAGAAATTAATAAAATAAAATCCCTTCAAGCTATTCCCCTTGAAAAGCAGTGCTCAAACTACAATTCTAAACCAAAATTTTACAAAAATACAAACATGGACATCAGTTCGGGATTTCTGAAGCATTATCATGTTGTCATTTTAAGTTGGAGTGTTGCCCCATCTTTGTTTGTTTGTTTTTTAAAGTGCCAATATCCCCCAGGTCATCTTGTCTCAAATTAGCTTAACTAGACCCAGCCTAGTGCTCCGTGGCTAGAAACCATGGCGGCTACAGGATTTAAATAACCATCTTGCTATGATTATTTGCCAAGGGTTCAATTTTTTCCCCTAATTATTGGTGATAAAGCATTACATTAATTGTATATCACTTAATTTATAGCAATTAATGATTGATTGGATAATCACTGCATTAATTATTGTTCAGTTGCTGACACTGGGGGCTCTTCAATCTACAACACACACTTTCAAATCCACACTGCTAAAAGAGAACAAGCGATCGCTTTCACGTTTTAAAAGAGAAAACCACAAAGTTGGATGGTGGAAACGGCTGTGCATTAGGGAAGAGGCTTTGAATCAAAGACCCTTTCCGCACCCTCTGGTGGCCCACAGGAGCACTTTACACTTGCCTTGAGCAGACGTGACCCGAGGTGTCTACTAGGTACTTGTCCATGTGCCACCACGTCCCATCATGGAACCCAGGCTGCGGCTGGTGGGTGTCACTTGTCTGTGTTCCTAGGTTCCCAGAGGCCAAGGTCATGGGCTAAGTGGTGGGCTTCCTGACTCCAAATATAGAGAGTTCTTTCCACTTCACCAACCTGCTTTCAGACTGAGCACGACGCTGCCTTACTATGAGTCACGTTCATGGCTGACAGCCCCACTCATTTCGAACATAAAGGTGGCAGTCGTGTTACTGTTTCCCACTGCACAACTTTAGGAGAGTGCTGTTCTCTACACTCAGAATGGGGGTGAAAACGGGATCAAATGATTAGACTGAAAAAGTCCATTCTTGGAGAGATGTATAACGAACTCCTAAGAGCTTGGACTCTGTCCTAAGAGCACGTGGAAGAGCCAGTATGCAAAGCCGAACCTGCTCATATGCCTTTCGGCAACTTGCTCGAGCTCTCCCGGGCTCCATTCACTGATCTGCAAAATGGTGGGAGGGGGGACAAGGGGGTGGTTCCTTCCAGTATCTATTTCACAGCATTGGGGGTAAGAATCAAATGAAATAATCATATACAAAGCAGTGCTGCCCAACTCTTCTTCATATGGCAGCACACACAGAAAACCATAGCTAATTAGTATCAACAGATGAAGTTGCACTTGCCCCTGGCCTGAGCAGCCCCCGGCCTCCGCAGGCCAACCCAAGGGCTATGGAGATCGGTATCTGTGACCATTCATGGCACGTCGGCTGGGCAGGACAGGTGTAATCTGGCACGCAGTTACAGCTTAATGTAGCCTGAATAATAACTGGAAAGTACAATGAGAACTGCAGACACACTCTTTCAAAGTTGGTTTTGCTCCTTCTGAGTATCTCTACCTGCACTGGCCAATGTGGTAGCTGCTAGCCACAGGCTACTGAAATTTAAATTCATTGAAACTTAAATTAAGTAAAATTAATTTTAAATTAAGTAAACTTTAAAATTGAGCTCCTCAGGGATGCTAGCTACATGGCAAGTATACATGGCAACTGAATAGCCCTATGTGGCTCGTGGCTGCTGTACTGTACAGTGTAGATGCAGAACATTTTTATCGACACAGCACTGACCTATAGTAATACCGTTTGATGACTGTGGGTGTTCCTGAAATACCCAGTAGAGTTGTACGCTCCCTGAAGGCAAGGCCTGTAATCTCAAGGAACTTGTGATCAGTGGAACTCTGCCCACTGCCCCGCATGTGGCAGGGACCCAACCGCTGACCGTGGGATTGATGCTCTCATGCATCAAATCACTATCCTGCTTGTCTTGCTGCCACTCAAGGTAAAAGACCTGACTTCTAAATAAAAGAAGCCCAAAGAGGGTCCATTACAACAGACATAACAAAGGAAATCAGGATAACTAGGGCACCTACCAGGCACCGGTGGGAGACCACGGACACCTAAGGGGATAGGAGGAATCCCCAGTGACCAGCTTGCGGGATCTTGGTTCCCAGGCTGGAGGTCGGGCCCGAGCTCCTGTGGTGGGAGCTCAGAGTCTAAACTGCTGGAATAACAGAGAACCTCAGACCCCAGGGAATATTAATCGGAGTGAGGGCTCCCAGAGGTCCTCATCTCAGCACCAAGACCCAGCTCTACCTAACTGCCTACAAACTCCAGTGCTGGACGCCTGAGGCCAAACAACCACTAAACAGGAATACAGCCCCACCCATCAAAAAATAAATAAATAAAACGACAAAAAAATATGTTACAGACAAAGGAGCAAGATAAAAACCTACAAGACCAAATAAATGAAGATGAAATAGATGAACTACCTGAAAAAGAATTCAGAGTAATGATAGTAAAGATGATCCAAAATCTTGGACAAAATGGAGAAAATACAAGAAATATTTAACAAGGATCTAGAAGAACTAAAGAGCAAACAAACAGTGATGAACAACACAATAACTAAAATTAAAAATACTCTAGAAGGAATCAATAGCAGAATAACTGAGGCAGAAGAAGGGATAAGTGAGCTGGAAGATAAAGTGGTAGAAATAACTGCCAGGGAGCAGAATAAAGAAAAAAGACTGAAAAGAATTGAGGACAGTCTCAGAGCCCTCTGGGACAACATTAAATTCACCAACATTCGAATTACAGGTGTTCCAGAAAAAGAAGAGAAAAAGAAACGGCCTGAGAAAATATTTGAAGAGATTATAGCTGAAAACTTCCCTAACATGGGAAAGGAAATATTCAAGTCTAGAGAGTCCCATACAGGATAAACCCAAAGAGAAACATGTCAAGACACATATTAATCAAACTATCAAAAATTAAATACTAAGAAAAAATATTAAAAGCAGCAAGGGAAAAGCAACAAGTAACATACAAGGGAATCCCCATAAAGTTAACAGCTGATCTTTCATCAGAAATTCAGCAAACCAGAAGGTAGTGACAGGACATATTTAAAGTGATGAAAGGGAGAAACCTACAACCAAGATTATTCTACCCAGCACGGATCTCATTCAGATTCGATGGATAAATTAAAACCTTTACAGACAAGCAAAAATTAAGAGAATTCAGCACCACCAAACCAGCTTTATAACAAATCCTAAAGGAACTTCTCTAGGTAGGAAACACAAGAGAAGGAAAGGACCTACAATAACAAACCCAAAACAATTAAGAAAATGGTAATAGGAACATACATATCAATAATTACCTTAAATGTAAATGGATTAAATGCTCCAACCCAAAGACATAGACTGGCTGAATGGATACAAAAACAAGACCCGTATACATGCTGTCTACAAGAGACCCACTTCAGACCTAGGGACACATACAGACTGAAAGTGAGGGGATGGAAAAAGATATACCATGCATATGGAAATCAGAAGAAAGTTGGAGTAGCAGTTTTCATATCAGACAAAGCAGGCTTTAAAATAAAGACTATTACAAGAGACAAAGAAGGACACTACATAATGATCAAGGGATCAATCCAAGAAGAAGATATAACAATTATAAATATATGTGCACCCAACATAGGTGTACCTCAATACATAAGGCAAATGCTAATAGCCATAAAAGGGGAAATTGACAGTAATACAATCATAGTAGGGGACTTTAACACCCCACTTTCACCAATGGACAGATCATCCAAAATGAAAATAAATAAGGAAACACAAGCTTTAAATGGCACATTAGACAAGATGGACTTAATTGATATTTATAGGACATTCCATCCAAAAACAACAGAATACACTTTCTTCTCAAGTGCTCATGGAACATTCTCCAGGATAGACCATATCTTGGGTCACAAATCAAGCCTTGGTAAATTTAAGAAAATTGAAATCATATCAAGTATCTTTTCCGACCACAACACTATAAGACTAGATAGCAATTACTGTAAAACATACAAACACATGGAGGCTAAACAATACACTACTAAATAACCAAGAGATCACTGAAGAAATCAAAGAGGAAATTAAACAATACCTAGAAACAAATGACAATGAAAACACGACAACCCAAAACCTATGGGATGTAGCAAAAGCAGTTCTAAGAGGGAAGTTTATAGCAATACAATCCTACCTCAAGAAACAAGAAACATCTCAAATAAACAACCTAACCTTACACCTAAAGCAATTAGAGAAAGAACAAAAAAAACCCCAAGGTTAGCAGAACAAAAGAAATCATAAAGATCAGATCAGAAATAAATGAAATAGAAACAAAGAAAACAATAGCAAAGATCAATAAAACTAAAAGCTGGTTCTTTGAGAAGATAAACAAAATGGATAGACCATTAGCCAGACTCATCAAGAAAAAAAGGGAGAAGACTCAAATCAATAGGATTAGAAATGAAAAAGGAGAAGTAACAACTGACACTGCAGAAATACAAAGGATCATGAGAGATTACTACAAGCAACTATATGCCAATAAAATGGACAACCTGGAAGAAATGGACAAATTCTTAGAAAAGCACAACCTTCAAGACTAAACCAGGAAGAAATAGAAAATATAAACAGACCAACCACAAGCACTGAAATTGAAACTGTGATTAAAAATCTTGCAACAAACAAAAGCCCAGGACCAGATGGCTTCACAGGCGAATTCTATCAAACATTTAGAGAAGAGCTAACACCTATCCTTCTCAAACTCTTCCAAAATACAGCAGATGGAGGTACACTCCCAAGCTCATTCTACGAGGCCACCATCACCCTGACACCGAAACCAGACAAAGATGTCACAAAAAGAGAAAACTACAGACCAGTATCTCTGATGAACATAGATACAAAACTCCTCAACAAAATACTAGCAAACAGAATCCAACAGCACATTAAGAGGATAATACACCATGATCAAGTGGGGTTTATCCCAGGAATGTAAGGATTCTTCAATATACACAAATCAATCAATGTGATACACCATATTAACCAATTGAAAGATAAAAACCATATGATAATCTCAATAGATGCAGAAAAAGCTTTCGACAAAATTCAACACCCATTTATGATAAAAACTCCAGAAAGCAGGCATAGAGGGAACCTACCTCAACATAATAAAGGCCATATATGACAAACCCACAGCCAACATCGTTCTCAATGATGAAAAACTGGAACCATCTCCTCTAAGATCAGGAACAAGACAAGGTTGCCCACCCTCACCACTGTTATTCAACATAGTTTTGGAAGTTTTAGCCACAGCAATGAGAGAAGAAAAAGAAATTAAAGGAATCCAGATCGGAAAAGAAGAAGTAACACTGTCACTGTTTGAGATGCCATGATACTAAACATGGAGAATCCTAAAGATGCTACCAGAAAACGACCAGAGCTAATCAGTGAATTTGGTAGAGTAGCAGGATACAAAATTAATGCAGAGATCTCTTGCATTCCTATACACTAATGATGAAAAATCTGAAAGAGAAATTAAGGAAACACTCCCATTTACCATTGCAACAAAAAGAATAAAATACCTAGGAGGAAACCTACCTAAGGAGACAAAAGACCTGTATGCAGAAAACTATAAGACACTGATGAAAGAAATTAAAGATGATACAAACAGATGGGGAGATATACCATGTTCTTGGATTGGAAGAATCAACATTGAGGAAATGACTAAACTACCCAAAGCAATCTACAGATTCAGTGCAATCCCTATCAAACTACCAATGGCATTTTTCACAGAACTAGAACAAAAGAATTTCACAATTTGTATGGAAACACAAAAGACCCCGAATAGCCAAAGCAATCTTGAGAAAGAAAAACAGAGCTGGAGGAATCAGGCTCCCTGACTTCAGACTGTACTACAAAGCTACAGTCATCAAGACAGTATGGCATTGGCACAAAAACAGAAATATAGGTCAATGGAACAGGATAGAAAGCCCAGAGATAAACCCATGCACATATGGTCACCTTATCTTTGATAAAGGAGGCAAGAGTATGCAATGGAGAAAAGATAGCCTCTTCAATAACTGGTGCATAGATGGACAGCTATATGTAAAAGAATGAAATTAGAACACTGCCTAACACCATACACAAAAGTAAACTCAAAATGGATTAAAGACCTAAATGTAAGGCCAGACACTATAAAACTCTTAGAGGAAAACATAGGCAGAACACTCTGTGACATAAATGACAGCAAGATCCTTTTTGACCCACCTCCTAGAGAAATGGAAATAAAAACTAAAATAAACAAATGGAACCTAATGAAACTTAAAAGCTTTTGCACAGCAAAGGAAACCATAAAGAAGACCAAAAGACAACCCTCAGAATGGGAGAAAATATTTGCAAATGAAGCAACTGACAAAGGATTAATCTCCAAAATTTACAAGCAGCTCATGCAGCTCAATATCAAAATAACAAACAGCCCAATCCAAAAATGGGCAGAAGACCTAAATAGACATTTCTCCAAAGAAGATATACAGATTGCCAACAAACACATGAAAGAATGCTCAACGTCATTAATCATTAGAGAAATGCAAATCAAAAGTACAATGAGATATCATCTCACACCGGTCAGAATGGCCATCATCAAAAAATCTACAAACAAGAAATGCTGGAGAGGGTGTGGAGAAAAGGGAACTCTCCTACACTGCCGGTGGGAATGTAAATTGATACAGCCACTATGGAGAATGGTATGAAGGTTGCTTAAAAAACTAAAAATAGAACTACCATATGACCCAGAAATCCTGCTACTGGGCATATACCCTGAGAAAATCATAATTCAAGAAGAGTCATGTACCACAGAGTTCACTGCAGCACTATTTACAATAGCCAGGACATGGAAGCAACCGAAGTGTCCATCGACAGATGAATGGATAAAGAAGATGTGGCACATATGTACAATGGAATATTAGTCAGCCGTAAAAAGAAACGAAATTGAGTTATTTGTAGTGAGGTGGATGGACCTAGAGTCTGTTATACAGAGTGAAGGAAGTCACAAAGAGAAGAACAAATACCGTATGCTAACACATATATATGGAATCTAAAAAAAAATGGTTCTGATGAACCGAGGGGCAGGACAGGAATAAAGACGCAGACGTGCAGAATGGACTTGAGGACACGGGGAGGGGGAAGGGTAAGCTGGGACGAACTGAGAGAGTGGCATTGACATACATACACTACCAAATGTAAAATAGATAGCTAGTGGGAAGCAGCCGCATAGCACAGGGAGATCAGCTCTGTGCTTTGTGACCACCTAGAGGGGTGAGATAGGGAGGGTGGGAGGGAGATGCAAGAGGGAGGGGATATGGGGATATATGTATGCATATAGCTGATTTACTTTGTTATACAGCAGAAACTAACATAACATTGTAAAGCAATTATACTCCAATAAAGATGTTAAAGAAAAGAATAAAATAAATGTTAGGAAGGAATGAATGAATGAATAAATAAATGAATAAATGGAAATCAGGAATCCCATTCCAATGTAAAAATAAATAACAAAAAATATTTTAGTAAAGCTTATCCATTCCTGCACCAAACCCCAAACTACATAATCAATAGCTGAGAAAATGCCAATTATCCAGGTCCATTTGAAATATTATTAATCTGAATCCTGAGCAGCCACTAATCAACAGGACAAATTGTGAAATCACTATTTATTTATTTGCCGGGAGGAAGCACTCCCCAACACATTTAATCAGATAGGAACAGCTCAATTTAGGGAGTGAATGGAACAAACGCAGACATTTTTTATAAAATACTAAGGATCCCAAAGAAAGCTCAGGAGAGGTTGCTGGCACCTAAATCGATTCCAAGATCAAATCGGCCCAAGCACCTTAATAAAGCCTGTCATTACACACTCAAACAATATAGACAAAATTATGCTTCAGGTCAAAAGAGGATCGCTTGCAGAAGTCAAGGAAGAATTTTCCCCTCGCCCTTTACTACTGTGCAACTGGCAAGATGCATCCCTGAGTTATTCATTCCCCCTCTCTCTCTCATACGGATAAAGATTAAGTATGTTCCTTGAATGACTGAATGAGAAAGTGGAGCCTTATTAAAGACACTGGATTTTTTGGGTGCTCGTTTCAAGTCTTCATGTAGTCTCCTGACTGCCCAGCACGTCTGCCAGTGCTGTGAGGACACGTCCCCGCTGAACTGTAAACACTTCGAATGAGATTTAATTGAACCACCCCCAACAAAGCTCGCTCTAACCTGGTGTAAGGATTAGAGTAACACAAACAAAGTGCCCGGCACAGAGCCTGGCACACAGTAAGAGCTCTGCAGATGGCTGCTACTTCTTGTTCTCTCAGTGTCCTTAGCACACAGAATGCAGGAAACATGCACCACATGGCATTTGCACCATCCCATGAAATCCTTCTATGTTGTTCCCCTCAGCTTCTCAAAAAAATACTGCCTGGCAACAGTTTTGCATTCAAATGGGAGGACCCGAAGAGAAACTGCCATTAGGTTTCCTCATTTTATTTAACTAAACTGAAAATAAAACCAAAAACACCCTCCTGATACAGAGTTACTATATGCCAGGCACTGTTCCAAGCTTCCCGTATTCAAATAACCCTCACAGCAATGCCATGGAAGTGGGGGCTTTTCTTAATGCCCGTCTCATGGGAGAAAACTGAGGCACAGAAAGGTACCTGCAGTGAGGTCACAGAGCTAGTACATGGCAGAGGCAGGATTAGAAACCAGGCACCCGTGGGCTTCCCTGGTGGTGCAGTGGTTAAGAATCTGCCTGCCAGTGCAGGGGACACGGGTTCGAGCCCTGGTCCGGGAAGATCCCACATGCCGCGGAGCAACTAAGCCCGTGCGCCACAACTACTGAGCCTGCGCTCTAGAGCCCGTGCTCCACAACAAGAGAAGCCACCGCAATGAGAAGCCCACGCACCAAAACAAAGAGTAGCCCCCGCTCGCCACAACTAGAGAAAGCCCACGTGCAGCAACGAAGACCCAAAGCAGCCAAAAAATAAATAAATAAAATAAAATAAAATAAAATAAAAGGAAACCAGGCACCCAAATCGTGAACACAAAGGACGGATTGGCCTGGAAGGTGACTCAGTCTTCAAACTGTGTCTGTGAAATCCTCTTCCCCAGCTCACTTCCTCCAGGCAGATGTGTATTCAACATTGCTGCCTGCAAAGTTTGTTTAGATCTCATCATCTTAATATTACAGCAAAATCTGGGATCCTGATCCATGCCAAGCAACACAGGACAAGCCTCCCCACACACCCAACGGCCTTCGAGCACGGAAGGCCTCCATCCCCTACTCACTGGTCCCACCTTCCAGATCTTCCTAGGGAGCTAGCTCACTGTGGCCCTCAGTATTAGCTCAAGCAAAGGCCTCTGGACACCACAGAGCCCAGTTCAAATGGGGACCGTGAGCAGCAGCACAGAGGGTAAGATTCGTCCAGTGTGCCCGTCCGGTCCCTCAGCTGCCAGGACGCCCAGGACGTGCAGGACAGCGACACAGCACCTGCGGGGCCGGGTCCCTACCAATACTTAGAAGCTGTTACACTCCAATTTCTCTTTTCTGGGCTGAACAGCCCCAATTTCTTTCAGCCTCTTCTTAGAGGCAATATTTCTCAGCCTTCAGTCATTTTCATTGCTCTCCCCTGGCCTCTCTCCAAGATTCTGTACCTTGTTTAAATAGTAAAGGCCAACAGTGAACATGATTTAAGAACAGTCATGCCTGGAAAAGTAACAAAGGCCCAACCAATATGGACTCCAGAAGGTAAACATTTCCTCAAAAAAAAAAAAAAAAAAAAAAGTATTACAATATTAATAATGGAAGGCAGTAAGAATTAGGTTGACCAAATAAAATAATTTCTGTTGCTTGTCATATCATTTCCTCTAATTATGGTGGTGGTTTCTGGGAGACTTCTCTGTCCCGATAAGTCTTCTCAGAAATGGCCTTGCTAGCACTGACATATATACACTACCAAATGTAAAATAGCTAGCTAGTGGGAAGCAGCTGCATAGCACAGGGAGATCAGCTCAGTGCTTTATGACCACCTAGAGGGGTGGGATAGGGAGGGTGGGAGGGAGACGCAAGAGGGAGGGGATATGGGGATATATGTATATGTATAGCTGATTCACTTTGTTATAAAGCAGAAACTAACACAACATTGTAAAGCAATTATACTCCAATAAAGATGTTAAAAAAAAAAAAAAAGACTTTGCTCCTCCTCAAAAAAGACCTAAGCTCTTCTTCTCAGTCCCAGCAATTCTTTCCCTTGATACAGAAATCCTATCATCTTGCGAGAAGGTCATTCGCCCCTTCTCTCAACACCAGCTTTTCCAGAAATAGCACTTCCTTTCCTGACTTCTTCAATTTCTCCTGCTTTTGGTAAGACATCCTCCTGCCTTGGCTGTACTGCCTGCCTCCCCTTTGAGGCCCAGGTAGGACACCATGAACGCGCAGAGCTGCCCAGGCCCCCACATGCAGGATGAAGCCCACCCTGCACTGCTGACTCCTTAGAGATTCAGGGGTGACACCGATCCAGTTCCACACAGCAAATCCCTCCACGGAGCTTGGGAGCAGGTGGGACGGGGCCCTGGACCTTCCACGGAGGAAGAATCACATCAAGGGCAAAACAACAACGGGGAGGAGGTGCCAAAGAAATGTGACCTCAAAACAAAGCAGCCCCTAGGACAGGGCCAAACACCTGGATGCTCGCTCGATAAACAAGCTGGTTTGGGGGCCATTTCAAACAACTTTAAAAATTCCTTAATATAACATAATAGGAGAAGGAAGGTGACTACTGAAAAATAGCAAAAATAAAGTCCATGTCCCACCCACACAGAACCAGCCTAGCTGTTGTGGGTGGATCAAGGATGCGCCTGCCCCGGACCTGCCGGCCTCACTCGGCCAGGGGAGAAGCACCGGGGGCTGGAGGGCAGCCACACAGCCTACCTGCCCACTCGCTCTGGTCCTTCTCGCCTCCACTCTCCTGGTCTTTAGCAAGCTCCTCGGGGTCAGCAGCCGCTTCCCTGGGCCCTTCAACATCTTCAATGGCTTCTTCTGAAAGAGAAGAAAAACAAAATGTCAAGGATTAAAAGTAGACAGAAGATGAAGGACTCTTGCCTCCTACTGCAAAGAAGTGCCAACCACAAAACACAGGCAGCCAATGACTGTCCCGCCTCCCCTCCCAGTGGCCCCTGAGATGCCGACCGCACTACGGACAATGCGAGGTCTGGGTAAGCGGCGGGGGCTTTCCTTCCCCACTCGTTGGCGTGAGACCACAACTTGCTCTAGACGTGCGGAAACTTGGTATTTCCAGATGGGTTCTGAATGCCTCATTTGAGCTTTTCTCATTGAAAAGCCAATCCTGTTGAGGAAATAACTCCATCTGATTATCTGAAATCGCATGCAAGTCTTTTACACTTGCAAACGCAAAAAAGGAGCCACAGGTTTGCTTCTTGCCTAGCTCCTACCACACTGCGAACTGGCATTGAACTAGACTAGACCCAATCTTTGATCCCTCATAAGGCCTCTCGGTGCCTGTGCACCTGCCAGACCGTGGCGGGACGTTTTTACAGTCATTCATATTCTGAAGAGTCACAGAATATCAGCGATATGATTTCATCAATGTGAAGAGGTCTAGAAAACAAACATCTGTGGGCACGCCAGGCATCAGTGGCGAGAAGCTAGAGTTGTAGAGAAGGAGAAAAAGTTTATATCAGAATCGTACTCTTCCCTTTTGAAGTCATTCCATTCTTTACCCACCACTGGCTTAAAACGAACCAAGGAAATTCTCTCCAGCTCAACACACAATGCTTTAGTGAACGGAGAAGAATGGTCATTTCCAACATTAGGTTACTCGTGAAGTAAAATGTCACTTACTTGCTGGAGTGGGAATGAAGAGGATATGATTCTCTGGTTGCTGAGGGAAAGGAAGTGAGACATTTCTCCCTTGATCTCCTGGCCCTCGGGATCATTATCTAAAACATTCATTAAGAATGGGCTGGGCTTCCCTGGTGGCCCAGTGGTTGAGAATCTGCCTGCCAATGCAGGGGACACAGGTTCGAGCCCTGGTCTGGGAAGATCCCACATGCCGCGGAGCAACTGGGCCCGTGAGCCACAACTACTGAGCCTGCGTGTCTGGAGCCTGTGCTCCGCAACAAGAGAGGCCGCGATAGTGAGAGGCCCGCGCACCGCGATGAAGAGTGGCCACCGCTCGCCGCAACCAGAGAAAGCCCTCGCACAGAAACGAAGACACGACACACCCAAAAAAATAAATAAATAAAAATTTTTTAAAAAGTTTAAAAAAGAAAAAAAAGAAAGGGCTAAATGAATGAATAAGGCAGGCAAACCAAGGTGGGTTGATGATTAAATTATTAGGAGACTTTGAAGAGCACACCTTCCTGAGTGCGGAGACGCTGAAACCCAGCCACCCACGTCTGTCACCCGAGGCCAGCGCTAGACCAGATCCACGGGACCAGAGGTGACGGTCCAATCTAGGTCCATGAACTTGGAGTTATTCCAACATCACCCTAGGTCCCTCTAGCCCCAACTCTACTTTTCAACATTTCAAGGTGTAGTACCCTCTGACCCTCCAGAAAATAGCTTCTAAATTTCATCTCACAAAGGAAGTAAAAAGAGTTCAAAGTAAATTGACCTCAGAGGGTATATAAAACACTTGAGGAAGAAAGTATCTATTTAGACCCAAATTTTCCTAACTCTTCCCAAAAAGACACTGGAAGACCAAGAGCTGGAAAATGGAACTAGGGATTAGGGAACATGTCTTCATTACCACCAAGAGGGGATGTATGAGGCAGTCATGGGGAACATGGGTGAGAGGAGATACTGCTTATTTTCCTCTCCAACTAAGAGGCTTGCACAAATAATTTCTATGTTGCCTTTCTGTCTCACTGCACAGTCAAGTTAACATCAAGTCTCCCCACGCCCACCCCTAGTTCAAACAGAGAAAAATCAGGCAACCTGGTTTGAAGTCAGTCAGATATACAGCACCATATTAACATGGTACATCCTTCAGTGGAGAAAAAAATATATACGAAGTGTTAGTTGAGCTATAATAAGCAAGTTACACAATGTGCTATATGTACCATCTTAATTATGTTCAGGCAGGATGTTCAATGCACATTTTTAGGCTTTTGTTAAAACTATTCAACACTGTAATTACAAAATCCATCTTTGAAAGGTTATACCAGCAATCAGTCAATCAGTATCAAGTTGAGTCTACCCAAAGTAGCTAGCTCTCTTAAAACATACTCAACTGCCCCAATATATCCTACGATACAAAATATCTGTATTGTATCCATACATTAATCAAATGTGATTATACAAAGAGATGATTCAATAGGCCCTCCTCTCCAGGACACACACACATTATCACCCTAGATGGAGAGTCTGACACCTACAAAATAGGGAACACCCTGATGTGATGAACAGTGTCTGAGGGCGCTGCTCTGCAGAGGAGGGAAAAAACTTACCCACTGGGAGGCTAGCTCCAAGGCCAGTGCCTCTCTCCTATGTATTATGTGGTTGCAGCCACCCAAGCAGAGAGTTAAGAACTCATGGTCATTCTGGCACTGACCTCAGTTCTTTGAACCTTCCTGAACAAATCTACCCAGAGACAAGAGACTGAAGAATAAGCATATCATTCATGCAATGAGCAAGGAAACCGCATGGCCCTTTGTGACTATTCCCAGAGCCCTCGTTCTATGAGCCTAGTTGGGTCTTTGCTTTCTTCCCTCCCTGCCCTGCTGTAAGCAGAAAAGTGAAGGCAGCTGAGCTCCAGTGAGAGGGCAGATGATAGAGGTTAACTCAGGAACTTCTTTTGCTTCTTTTTCTCCTTTTTTTCTTAAAGATTTAAAAACCAAGTCCTCTTCTCTTTAAGTTTTTAGATTTAATATGATCATTTCTGATATATTAAACACCAAAAAGCTGTTATATGCTTGGTGGAAGAAGAAATGATTAAGAAACTCCTGGACAAGCCAGCTTCCTTTACAAGCAGATCAGTATCCTCACCCCCAGCTAGAAAACCAGGTCCCATTCAGCCAAGCAGGTGCTCCCCTGCAGTTCCACATGTGACCTACAGGTGTCGCCCTCTGCATGGCGAGGCCTGGAAGGGCAGCTAGCTGCAGGAGGCAGACACCGTCTGGGCCGCCTAACCTGAGCATGTGGAAATAATACACGTCTTCAAGTGAACTGTCTGGTCCTGGGGAAATAAAATAGGACATTCATAAGCAGTTACACCATCTGTCTTGATACCATCATCATCAACAGCAAGAGGAAAAAATAGCTCTTTAAAATGCATGAAAGCCCAGGCTGACAGTAACCAGAAAACTGTGAGCTCTGAATACCAATAAAGGTAGAGATACGATTCAGAAACAGAGGTATAAACTATGAATTCGTCTGGACAGCCTGGGCCCACAGTGCTCTGTAGGTGGGGTATGTTTTATTGGTCCCCAAAGCCTCCAGCAACCTCACTAAGACCAGTGCCTTGGGCACCCATGGGCAGGGCCTGAGTCTCCCCACGCCAGAACACGTGGGAACCAGGGGCAGGATGACATCCAGCTCTGAAACACTCTGAGCTCCCGCGGCTGGTTGGGTGGCCCACGTTCCCTTTAGGAACGTAGATTTGATACCCACTCGCTCGTAGAGCACAGAGCAGAGGGGAGGCTTTTTCCCTGCCGACCACAGAATGCATTTTCTCCCCCGTGAAGTCAGTGGCAACTGGCTGGGGTCATTACAGAAGTCTGGGGTTTTTTCCCCTATAATATCAGCTACTGACAGATGGTGGGAACAAGTGAAGACCTGATGGACGACAAGCCGGTTTTATCTGGAAAATCCTGTCTTTCCCTCAGAAGACAAAGTTACTTTCCTTCCCCAAGACAGACAACAGCCACTGTGCCATTTTTAAGGCCAAAAAAAAAAAATCAAAACTCTCTTCTCCCCAAAGAATTGAACACTATTTCAGAACCCAACCGGAACACACCAGGAATGCTTTCTCAGGGGCGCAGCCAGGGCCAGGGTGAGGAGGTCATTTCAGATCCCCACGCCTGGCTGGGTCTAGCAGGAAGCAGCAGACCCCGCTCCGACCGAAGGTCTGTTCTTCAGGACACTCCAGACGAGGCGCCTCAAACCACCCCCACCACAGACGCCTGCTTCGTGGCTAAACCCCACAGTAGCCCTCAAACTCGGGCAGCCCTCCTGTTGGGCTATATTTTCATGTTAAAGGGTTAGGGAAATAGAAGCACATCTTGAATAATTGTGAAGTCTGGTGTCCCTTCTGCCTTCAACTTTCATGTAAAAGACCGGCTGAAGGCCTTTAAAAAATCTATTTCCATCACCACCTCTTTTTTACAACTGCTTCTCCCATACAGTGCTCACTAGCACTCACTCATGTCTCCTGGTTAAGGGCAGAGCCCTCAGGTGTTAAGAATTTCAGCAGATAATACAATTCTAAAAGGGAAGGGTGCCTAGGACAGCTTAGGTTTTGGGGGTGATGATACCACAGCTCCAGAAAATTTCCCTTCAGTCAAGGTGGTTTTGCTTACCCCAAATGCAAACTGTTCTCTTCACATACCTTACACTTATCACGTTGGTGAAGGCGACTGCATGACTTCCCAATCTGTGGTGACATCTGCTCCCGAAGGAGGTGTGTGTGCCAACTGGCAACCCCACGGGGATTTGCAACGATTTTATGAACAACCTGGAAATTGGTCTGTGGAAGGAGCACGAGGCAGAAGCAAAAACAGAGGTGGCATCAGCACAAAGTCAGCACCCGCCACCACCGCGCACACTCCGAGTGTGGCACCCAGGAAAAAAAGCACCAGCTGCTAAAAATGGATACTGTTCACCAAATAACTAGGGCTGAGGTCCGTGTCCGCTGGGCGTATTTTACAAGTCACTTAACAGACGCGAAGGAAGGGGAGTCCATCAATGACTGAGATTAGTCCTAACTGTTCCTAACTCTTAACAGGATAATGTGGACTAAGTCAAACCTCCCCCCAAACCTGACAAAGCCCCCCACTGGGCTTCCATGATAGAAATTTGGAAATTCTCCTAAGAACCAGGGTGTCCGTACCCAGGGCTCAGGCGACCGCGTTACTTAAATAATACGCTGGTCTGGGATCCCTGAAGAATGAAATTGTTCTTTCCCTTTTCTTTGCGGGGAGCAACGTTTGAGGGCGGGGGGCGGTAAACTAAAGTGCGTTTGCCTGTTGGCAGGCTCAAGAGCTGAGAAACATTAGCTGTCATGAACCACAATCAAATCAGGTTTGAAATATTTAGCAGTGGCTTGGAAAATGCAGCAGTGCAGCTCTGACAGGCGAGATGTGCACAGACACCCACTTTCCATTATAATGGAAATATCAGGCCTGTTCTGAATATGTATAACCCAGAAAAATGTATTGATTTTTCATTCGGCATTAAAAAAAATGAAATAGCCTGCAGCTGTCAAAAGCCTTTTGTTAAAAGCTCATCTTTCCTGGAATGAGGTTTACCAGAAACAAGTTTTAATTGTATATCGGACCTCTTCTTTGAAAAACAAAATAACCAATCTGCTTACTTTGAAGATAGGGTTAAAGCTCTTCCTTTCCCCATTTTCAACCTAATTAACCAAGGACAACCGCCGAAGTGGGCGGGAAAGGCCCGGCACACTCTGACCAGCAGGAGGGACACGAGGGTGGCGGCTACTTTTGCTGGAGCCTCCATGGTGGTGGCGGAGGGATTCCACGACCGTGTCTTGTCCCCTTGTTCCTGTAACTAGAGACTCACTGTAGGACACCTTGGCCTACATCGGCGGTCCTCTTGCAGCACTGACCGTAACAACTGGAGAATGAAGGCCGAGCCGTCCAGCTTGCCCAACCCTCTCGGCCTCTTGTTATCCACAGGAAACCTCTAATGGCCGGAAGGACGTATTCTACAAAGTATGTACGCTTTACTTTGCAAATAGAGGTCAAATCAAATCCTACAATATGAAAGATGACAGCTGAGGTCTAGATCACTTATCTCGAATAAGATCCAGTGCATTAAAATTCTGCTACAAGAGTAACTTGTAACAGGATGTGATCTGCCTTGGTGACAGAAGACGGCTCTGCTGCCCCCAGCTCGTCACCCTAGCTCTCCTTCCCTCTCCAGGCTGCAGAGGGAGAGGTGAATGGCCGCTAAGTGTGCTGGTCTCCCTCGTGACACTTTGGCAAGTGTGGTCTCACCGGATGGTGACCGCAGGTCCTATCAGTAGGTGACACTCCATGTGCTCTGGGCTATACCGCAAACACACAGTGACTCCCAGACTCAGGATGCAATCATCTACTCCGCAACATCCCCAAACACGCTTTCCAAATGTTAATGCCGTGGTTTTGCTCCACGGTGTCTTTCCAGCCCCGATGACGTGGCTGGAAACTGCCTGAGAGGTAGCTTCGAGCCATTAGGTTTTCTGAGTGACACTACCACAGCCCCAGAAATTCTCCCTTAAATCAAGGTACTTTTTGCCTACCACAAATGCAAACTGTTCTTTTAACACATCAGTCCTTAGACTTAGCATCTTGGTGGAGGTGACTGCATGTTCTCACCATGCACATAAAATAGGGAACTTATACACCTCCCTGGGAGTCCTTTACGGGTAATCCTCTGAATATTATTTTTAATGGCTGGCAAACACTGTCCATTCCGTTTCCTACCTCTTAACAGGGTACAGATTAATTGAAGAAAAAGTCAAATCACCAGATGAAGGGCCCAGGATCCGAGTCAACACTGGTGAGCGGAACACTATGAGATACAACTAACACAGTCCAGGCAGGAGTCCTTGCAGGGGTGAAGGAGGAGGGTAGGAAGGCGGAGCAGGCAGGGGCTCCAAGGCTGGGGCACTGCTTTATGCATCAGAAGTGTGATACTTTCCCACCTTCTCAGGATAAGATGCCATTTCTTCCCCAGCAGACATGAGAACTCCAGTGCACTAACGGAGCCCAAGGCATTCGGTCAACAGTATGCTCTCCAGGTGGACGACAGGCACTCTGACCTCCTGCACTCCCGCCTGCCCGGCCCCTCCAAACCCGCCCACAGGTCTGGGGCACAGAGCACGGGACAGGCAGAGGTGGGTCTCCCGCTCCAGGTCGCCCTTGTCTTCGGCGCTTCCCACTTCCTCAGCCGTCTAAGCTCTCCACCAGGCCAGGCCATCTTGCTGGCTGGGGACTCTTCTCCACCAGCTGGAGTGAAGGGTCAGGGGTCAGCCTGGTAGCCCCACAGGGATCTCCCCACCCCAGGGGATTTTTTTTTTGTTTTAAGTGTGACCAAAGTGCCAACCAGCTGTTTTAAACACAACTGCCCTCTCGAAGATGTCATGTATAAAGAATTTCAGTCCTCTGAGAGGCAAGAGGATGTGAGCGGGAGAGGAACAGGGGACTTGGAAAAGATCAGACCCACTCCCACCCTCCAGTGACATGTTCTTTTTTCACGTGGATCCCTTCAGTGACCATTTTACCACAAGAATTCTTTGCACCACTAGGTGTTCATTTACCGAATACACCTGGGGCCGCCGTGCCTGGAGTTTCTGGACAGAGCGTGCGAGGCGGTGGAGGGCCGCCAGCCTCGCTGGCACGGGGCCGAGGTGAAGCCTCTGCAGGCACAGCGGGCAAAGCCAGGAAAGCCGGGGCAGGGCGGGGGTGGGGAAGCGGGCCCTCGCACCCGCCCTGCCCCTCTCTCCCGCCCCCATCCCACTGCCCCTGGCTTTGGCGCCAGGCTAAAAGAATCAACACTCTGAAGGCAAGGCCGGGTATTATTAAAATGACTAATTGGGGAATAGAGACCATTTACGCTTTTGTATATTTGAAGATCTTGGCCACTGTTGATAGAAACAAGAAAAATGGGGCTTGTGCAGCCTGAGGCGGCCTGGGAAGCTGCAGCCGGTGTGCGCAGCCCTGTGGGAGAAAGAGAGGACCAGGAGGCACGCCTGGGAGAGCCTCTGCATCTGCCTGCCGCTCGGCCTCACCTCTAACATGAGCGTGGGCGCGAGAGAGCGCTTTATGGGTCCACAGCGGCCACGGCCGGCCTAGGCCTCCGGGAGAAAACCGCCCCACTCTGAGCTGTCCTCCCGTGTGCCGTTTCTCCTCTTCCGGGCAAAGCCACTGGGTCATTTGAACAGCTTGTCAAAACCGTGCTAGAATTAAGGGGGTGGGTGGGGTCACGAGAGGAGAAAAAGGGAGGAAACACCTAGAGCCGGTATTGCAACCGGTTCCATTTATCTGTGTTCTCAGCAAAAGCACCTGGGTTGCCCCCTGCAGAAGTGCAGAAAGGATGAAAGCCAATGTGCGGTGACAAAGCACAACGGAACGAAATATGTCGCTGACTCGCCTGGTGGCTATTCCCGGGAAGATTTTTTTTTTTTTTTTTTTAAATAACTGAAAGATGTGAGTTCCAGTTTGTAAAATACAAACCCAAGCCCTGAAATGGTTTCAGAATCCACACTAAACCAGAAATCCAGCTATGTCCCAGGAATCTGAAGAACACCGGGTTCAGCGGGGATTAATTCCCTTGGATTTCTACAAAGCCGTGATTGCTGCTGCTACTTCCACACATGAAATGTAAAAAAGGCAAATTCCCCGAGCATGTTTGTAGCGGAGCGTGATGTGATTGTGTTGTCATTTATGGGAAATAATCGCAGGCCCATCTTTCCCTTCCCCCCCATTTTCCAGTCCAAATAACCATGAAAAATTACACTTCAATGTCAGGGCGACGACAAAGGAGGTGCGCTCTCTGGGAGCTCAGCGGATTTGCAGGGGTTTTTCCTTTCTTTGGACAAAAACTACCTTCAATTGTACTTCATTTAAAACGTGATCTAACAAATGCATTTTGACAAGTCCTTTTCTCTTTTTCTCCTTTCTTTCAAACAGTATTTTGCACAGTTTAACCTCACACCAAACTGGAATGTTCTGGAAAGAAGAGGCGAGCAAAATAGAAGGTCCTTGAAACCAAGAAGAGTGGCTCCCCACTCCCCCATCCGTTAAAAACAAAGTCATGGAGAAAAGTACTGATTCTAACTCGGCGTGCTACTGAGAAAGAGAGGCGGAGGGCAGAAAGTAAATGGTAACGTCTTAACGGCAGAATATCTGATGGGCAAAGGCGAGAAAAGCCAGGGTGAGCGAAGGAGGAGGGTCTCGATGGAGGAAGAATGGCCTCATAAGCCTGCTCATCAGAATAAACCATTTTGTGGATTTGAAAGCATCATCTAAGGTGTCTGGATGTATAGTCAGAACTGGGGGGTCATGACCACATGGGGGTGACGAAGGGAAGCCTCTCTGGTGGGGTACCACTTCCCCCCTCATCCCCCCTCCTCTACAGACAGGGACGTTTTTCAACCCAACAGATCTGCCTGAAAGCTTTTTAACATTCCAGGTGTGAGGACTGAGCAGTCCCTACAAGCAACCATCTTTCAATAACACCCGGTTTGAAATAAACACTGCCAGGCCTCCATGGTTAGAGGGGAGAAGACAAGAGACATAAACACACATGAGTGATAGAAAAAGTGTAAATTAAAAAAATTAACAGTTTCCATTAAAGAAGGCTGGTATCACCTTCTGAGTCAAAACTGACTGGGCTTGTCAGAGAGAGATCTTATGCTTAATGCAAAACAAAACAAAACAAAACCTATGAGGTGTTTCCTAATTTATTTATTTTTACTTGGAAAATGTTGGAAATACATAGATGAAAAAAAAAAGTCAAGGCAGGCCTATAAGTGTACTTAAGCATCTATACACAAATGAAGGTGTATGGGAAATGAACAGGATGTACCAGAAGTGATATTAGATGATGGTGATTAGAATCTAATGGGTATAAGTGAAACCTTGTGGGACGGCTCTGGTAACGGGAACGCCAATGCTGATGGACGCAATCTATACGGGAATGATAGCAAGGAGGGGGGTAGGGGGTGGCCGTGCAGACCCGAGGTGTTACAATGCGGGGGAGACACGATATGACAGCGCCGAAGGGAAAGATGGAATATTTGGGGACAGGACATGCAAAAAAGCAAACTGAAAGAGAAACAGGTAAACATTTTGTAACAGGTAAACATTTCACCAAATGAATAGCACTCAACGGAGAAAGATAAAACCACGACACCAGGGGTTTGAGTCACATGACACACAAATGTGGGACTCGAGTTTCCAGCCCCTTTGTGGCCTCACTGAAGCCCACACCGTCCAAAGGGTCTCTAGCCTATTAAGAAAAGAGCTTTGCCCTGTGAAGCACAGGATGCATGCAGAAATATTAGTCTACTCCCATCCATGGACCGCAGTGTGACGGGCTGACTGTCAATGAGCTTCACTCTGCATGATCATAGGCCAGTTATATGCGCAGCTGGTAAAACCAGCTGATTCATAAAAACAAAGCACAAACAAAGGCTTACACTTTCCAAACCAAATCTGGGAAACAGACATCAGGCTGACTTCAGGCAATGCTGTACCCAGAAAAGCACTGGCTAATAACCCTGCCCTCCCTTGGCCAGACCCAAGCTACACAAAGGTCACCGCAAACGTAACAGCACACATCCCAGAATGCAGTGCTAGAAATGCACATGAACCTGGTGGTGGCCCAGAACAGTATTACACCTCCAAGCACGCTGGGGAGTCCTCAGGTGACTACCACGTGTTCACCACCTGGTACAAGCAGCAAAGAACCTGCCTCTGACTCGAGCTTTTACGGTCACACCCAAGACACTGAAGGATGCATCTTCACGTGGAGAGTCAAAAACTTGGCCAGTGCCCAAAACCATCAAGTCCCCAAATCGGCTTCAGTCTGAAACAACCGGGCAGCAGAAGCAACATGTTTTAGTTGACATTTCCTAGGAAATTGCAAAGAAAGTGAAGCAGGAAGCTGAGGTAAAGAGAAAATCCAAAGGCTCATGTTCAAGAGCTTTCCCGCATTAATGGGAGAAAAAGCAGATGGAACTGCTAAATTGTGGTCATTTTTAACATGCACCTTGTATAGCTCTTTTGTGCCCAAAGGGAGAAAGAAAATTCTTGGATCTTCTTCCTCCTTTTTAGAAACTTCCAAAGTTATGCCAATGGTTGACTATAAAGACTATATTTTAAAAATTTGGATCCTGTACAATGAAATGGTCCTTTTCTACGGTTTAACAAAATGATGCCACCCCTCCCCGCCACCACACCTGCCCTCTCACAATGATTTTAGCTACAGCAGCCCATCCTCAAATCTGCCAGAGCTACTAACTGTATTTTAGTCTCAGCCTTAAGACCCTGTAAGCATCTATTCAGCTTTTCCTCCCATAAGGTGTTTCTTAGACCTAAGAACAGGCTGGTATCCTTTGGAAAGCAAAGCATCCATTACACACCCCCAAGTTTATCCTGCAATATATCTCAAGGCAAAAAAAAACAAACAAACAAAAAAAAACACACAGTCACAATCATCAAGGCAAACAAAGAACTTAAATTCTAGACTCACACTCATTCTCTTTAATGGTGGGAACATTTGTAAACAACTAAAACATGAAACCAAAGAGAAAGAAAATGTTGCCATGAAATGAGAAAGTCATCGAGGATCTGGGCAGAAAGCGCGATTCTGAGACAAACAGTTGGTTCTTGGGACAGGTAGGAATAAGGGAGATATACAAGTTTGTAGCCCACATTTACATTTTAAAGAAACAACTTTGGAGGTTTAAGTTCTTCTGTGTGCACACTGCAGCTGAGGAGAAAGTACCAGAAACCTCTCACAGGGAAATCCTTAAGTTAGAATCCTCCTCAAACTTTCAAAAGTGGACAATTTTTTCTAAGTGAATATGGACCCTAAGTAGAGCAAATAAGGAAAGGAACCCTCACCAAGCAAAATTTTTTGCTTCATTTTGTAAGGCCAATATTTACAGCAAGAAAAGCAGTCATATAAGCCAAAGGTGTGAATGAAAAGTAGCCAAAATGCAATGCAATATTAAAGATTAGATCGTCCAACGATTAGGAAGAAAAAGTGAATGATTCCTCACTTATGGAGCAACATCTTTAAACATAAAGAGGAGGAAGAGGGCTTCCCTGGTGGTGCAGTGGTTAAGAATCCGCCTGCCAATGCAGGGGATACGGGTTCGAGCCCTGGTCCGGGAAGAAGCCCTCAGACTGCGTAACAACTAAGCCCATGTGCCACAACTACTGAGCCTGCACTCTAGAACCCGCGAGCCACAACTACTGAGCCCACACGCCACAACTACTGAAGCCTGCATGCCTAGAGCCTGTGTTCCGCAACAAGAGAAGCCACCACGATGAGAAGCCCGCGCACCACAATGAAGAGTAGCCCCCACTCGCCGCAACTACAGAAAGCCCATGCGCAGCAACGAAGACCCAACACAGCCAAAAATAAATAAAATAAATAAATTTTTTTAAAAAAGGAGGAATAAAGAGGAGGATTTAGACAGTAACCAATGAGATACTTTCCAAAAAAAAAAAAAAAAAACGTAGGTTAAGAGTGTATCTTAAATACATATTATGGCAGAAAAAATTCAATTTTTGAAAAGAGTTAGTCTATGAACTGACTCAACTACTAAAAAACTTTGGTGACAGGTTGGAAAGAACAGGAATTGTTCTAGGAGAAACGAAATGACAGAAACTGGGCCTTAAAGAAAACGAAGTTGAAGAACGGAGACAAAAATGGGTCAATGGACTAAAAAATCGAGGTGTATAAAATTTAGCTTGATACAACTAAGGTAGTGAAATCAAAAATTTGTGTGCTTTAGAAATTCTAAAACGATATAAATGTAAATATATAAAATATAAAATAGGTAGGGTAGTCCAGACAAGGAGAAGGCATAAAAGCACGAACACGAGTAAAACAGATTTAGGAAAGAGAAATAATGGCTGTTTGCAGCAACCTGGTCATCAGAGGGATCTGCCTTTATTTTGAGAGATTTGGTGGAGCTGAAGCACCTCAATTCTACAAACTAGGAGACCAGAGCCTGGAGAAGGGAAGGGCTCCAAGACCACACAGTGAGATAGCCCAAAGGAGGGTCTCCAAAGGCGGCCAAGGGGCACCAGCCATGGAGGGAACAAGCGGTCATGGTGACACTCACGCAGCCAGACAAACACTGAAAGGTGAGGCCCGGCACCCTGCTCCCTGGACGCCGGCTCCTCGCGAATCTTCCTCGAATCTTCCTCAATTGAAGCTGTGATATTGAGGCAAATGGATTCTAATAGTGGTACCACAGCTGTTCAAACTTCTAGTTTTGCTTTATATTTTGAGATAAAAGGCACAGCATGGATAAAAATGGCCTCACCCAAACCAAAACGAACCAAAAACCAGCCCCTAAGAACACAGATATGCATGCTTCTAAGCAAATAGTACCCTGTTAACTTCCTGCCAGTGGCAACGTGGTACCCAAAGGAAAACCATCACGTTAAAGACAGGACAAGTCTGCCTCTCTCCCTCTCCCTCCCATTCTCTCCCTCTCTCTCTCCTCCCCCCGCCTCCACACTCTTTCTGGAAGAGGGGGATCCCAGAAGTACTGCCCCCAAATGGCTTGGGGTGGTGCCCATTAGAGATACTCTGGATCCAGGGTGAGGTCCAAGGGGCTGCTGCAGCCCTGAATCCCTGCCACAGAGAACTAGCAAAAGCCAAGTAATTGCTTTTTCCCCTTCCATTAATAAGCTTTTCAGCAGAGGAAGAATTCAGCTTCCTGTAGTCAACAGACCCTTTTTTCCCTGCCTCTCCTCACTCCAAATAATCTAAAGTGACTGCAATTTCAGTCCCAGCTCTCCAGCATTCAGCTCCACCGGCTGAGGTCAGAGGGTGTCAAGTGAGGGCTCTCCATTTCTCTCTGCTCTGCCTTCACGCCACCCGTGCTTCTTTGTAACGGAGGCAACCTGCCACCCCAGGCCAGCCATTATGCGAATCGCCAGCCCACTGCACACACTGACTTCAGTCAGGATTCCAGGAAATGTCTTTTAAGGCCCAGAAAACACTGGAGGAGAAGAAAAAATCTCTTTGCTGTAAACAACTGATTAGTAATGACCAGCTTCAGATGCTCTGGTGACCTGAGCCACTAATTTCCTGGTATTGAGAAAATGCATTACAGTAGGACTTTTTGCGTGTGTGTGTGTGTGTGTGTGCGTGCGTGCGTGTGTGTGTGTGGGGTGGTTAAAATCATGTGGCTGGTTATGTGGTTTTCAGTTTAGTTTTATGCAAATGGCTTTGGTTCCTAAATTCTTTCTTAAGATCGTGCTATGTATTCGTGGAGCTGGTATCTTCAAGCCAGGTCTCGTGGAGAATCAGCTGCCGGTGGAAAACGGCTCCACCCCCTCCTCTGCCTCATTTCCCAGATGAATGAAATGCGATTTCAATTAAGAAGGGCAGCACCAGAGCTCCCCCTTCTCCGTCTTCATGGAGATCTAAGCACAGGGCGCAGACAGGACTGAAGGTGAACAAACAAATAGACGAAAGGAGATGGATTGAACAAGAGAAAGAACAGGTGTGCGAACAGGTGCACCACCCCCAGCCCCCAGCAGGTTCCCGTCCCTCAGGGGGATGAAAAGACCGTGCTGCGGAATGCAAGAGGCTCCAAGCAGGGGAAACAGAGGCAGGTCTGGAAGGACGCCGCTCACGGGGCCCGCAGCCAGTGCCCAGGAGGTTCTGGAAGGGAAGGAAGGCAGGGGAGGTGCACCCCGGGAAGAACACGAACACCTGGCCACCCACCCACATGCACACACACACACGTGGACACTCACTTCTGGCTGCAGCCAGGCCTGTGATGGGAATTTATTTCCCTCAATTACGTGCTCTTGTCCCCAGTCTCAGTTCATCAGCACAGTGCAGCCAAGCCAATGAAAGGCTACCTGTAATGAAGCAATCACATGCGCGGGGACGGCCCGGCACCTGCCCGCTGGGCTGGCGGGGCTGCGGCCACACCCGGCCCAGAATCGAGCTGACAGGGGCTCTCCAGCCTCCCGCGACCCTCCACCCCACCCCCACCTCCGTGAGCTCCCACATTCCACGTCAGGTCACCCTCATCCTGCCCCAGGAGCTTTCGGCCTGCGTGACATTTTCTTTGACATAATCACAAGTGCCCTGATTGGGAAGAGAAGAAGGAAGGGACCAGCAAAGTGGGACTGATCACAAAAATGCTGGCTACCTTCCTCTTCTCCTGCCTGGGTAAAATCCTTCACTGCAAAGAACCTTATCGTGAAAACCAACAACAGGCTCCTTGAAAGCCTCCATTTGCTTAAGTCATTATTATCTAATAATAATCATAATGGTAGTAGTACAGTCATCACTCAAGTGAAGCAGACACTATTATTACTCTCATGTCACAGATGAGGAAACGGAGGCTCAGAGAGGTTAAAGTACTGGCAGAGGCCACAGAGGTGATGCCAAGGCCCGTGCTCTTAACTGGCTCCCTTTAGAGCTGCCGTCGTGGGCGCCCCTGGAGAAGCTACACTTCTGCTTGTGCCGTCCGTGCACTCACCCGCCCGTCGCACGTCCACGGAGCACCTATTCTGGGCACGGAATACAGCTGTGAACAGGACAGGAGGAGCCCCTGCTCTCCAGGAGCAGGGGGAGGAAGAAGGTGGGGGGCAAGATAGACAAAAAGCTGCGAGACAAGTGGACATATTATGAGACGCTGATGAGGGAGGAGAAGAAAGCAGGGACAGGGGACAAAAGGAATCCCAGGGGTTATTTCATAGAGGAAGTTCAGAGAAGGAGACACTCAAACCCAGACCTGGAAGAAGTGAGGGTGTGAGCACAAGAGGCCTTCCAGGCTACGAGGAACAGCGAGTGCAGGGGCCCAAGGAGGGGGGCGGGCTGGGCTGCCGGAAGAATAGCAAGCGCGGAGGGGGGAGGGGCTCAGAGATGAGCTCAGCTGGGTCTTGGGGGCAAGTTCCTGCAGGCCTTATCTGCCATCCTTGGGCCAGAGGCACTGCTAACATGTAGGTACTTGTGTGAAAATCGGAACAAGGGCTCCCCTTCCTCACCCCTCCCTCTGGGCAGATATAGCCCCAGACTTGCCGCCCTGTTTGTTAGGTCAGATCTGGGGTGGCCTGGGTCCTCGCTCAACCCCTTCAGCAGAGCAGGGGGCTGTGCATGTGGGGACAACCTACACAGCTTGTGCAGTTGCCCTGGGAGCGCTTCCCAGGGGAAAGGCTACCGTATTTCTCTAAGTATGTGTACATGTAATACATAAATGCAGAGACAGATAAAATCTCCTTGAGCCTTTCCCTTTCCTGGGGGGTGAGGAGGAGCCGACCCTGAGGTGATGAAATGCCAAGAGGAGAAAGGGAACATGGGCCATCCTTTGATGCGGCAGCACGCAGACAGGCTTGACGGCCATACGCCAGAAGTACCCACCAGACCACCATGGTCCAAAGCACCTCCCTGTGAAGGTGAAGGGACAGCGCCAGGACGGGGTGAAGGACTCACGGCGCCGAAGGGCTGCAGCTCCAACCTAGAAATTCATCCACCAACCATTCTGCATGCCCCTTCTCTGAAACCGTAGTGCCCTTCCACACCGATGAATTTCAACACACTTTGCAAACTTAATAACCATCTAAAGCGACGTGACCTTGACAGGGCTGCTATTATAACGCTAGCTCTTCTTAGGACAAGATGAATTTGGCGGGGAGGGGTGCGGGTGGGAGCTGAGCTGTCGCGGAAAAAAGTCCGCTCTACTCGCCACTACCTAAGAGGCGTCTCCCCCTAGCGACCACCACCGGCACCACCCCCCCCCCCCCCACCGTCGGGGCTGGAGCCAGGTAGCCAGGCATCACCTGTCTCTTCAGGCTGCCTTTGGCCCCGATCCTCAGACCAGCCATCTCAAGGTACCCTGGGAGCATGAAGACAGAATCAGCGGTCAGGCTCTCAAGTGTTCTGGGCTTCGTTGTAAACATTAATGGGGGAATCCAGAGCAACTACAGGGTAGCTGGTCCACACACTGCTTCTGTGGCCAGGAGACAAGAGGAGCCGATCTGAGCCAGAGGGAGAAAGGGAGGAAAACAAAAGAAGCGAACAGGGGGCAGGTGAGGGGGGCCACCTGGAGGAGCGCCTCCCAGTCCTGCTGGGAGTCCACGGGAGCACCTGGGAATGGACCAGAAAGGCGAGACCTGATGCCAGAGCAGGACATGGAGGCACACAGCAGGGGAGGGTGAGTGATGGGCGAGGAGCCCGAAGCCAGAAACTGGGAGGTGAATGGAACAGGATGCAGAACGGGGCCAAACCCATCACAGCTTAAAGTGGACACGAGCTCGGGATCCCAGTGATGGGAAGCCTGCGGAGGAGGCTGGGTAAAGGGAGCTGTTGCCCTGTCCCCATTTCATTCCATTCAAGTCATCGGGAGAACCGTGTGCTGGGGAAGGGGCCAGAGTAATTACTGGAGCCTTAACTCGGCTGCGGCCTTCTACAGTACACTTCCCAGAATAAACTGCCCCAAGACTTCATCCATCACCAAAAAAGGCAACTATAAAAACACCCAGGGCCAGCCCTTGTCTCACACCAGCTCAGCCATCCTCCCCTCTGCTGGGGACGGGGGTGGCCGGGGGGAGGCGGCTGGGGCCCCGTACTAATCGCTCTCGCTGACGCTGTGCGGTATGGGGGCCGTTCCCTGCGCTGAGCAGTTAGGAACTTCCCAAATCATTAACCTTTCTCGGAGAGCATTGCACTAGGAGGTGCTCCCTCTGCAGCCTACTCAGGAGCCCTATTGATCTGCCGCGCACACTTGGTGCCTTCAAAGTTGTTTATGATCAATATGCAAATTGCCCATGGCATTGATCTAGTATTAATTTTCAATTAGGGAACCCACAAGGGGTCTCTGAGGGTCAATACCTAACAATGCAAAGGAAACTCCGCTGAGGAGTATTGGGCCTGATGCTGATAAAAGCTTCTCTAAGCCTCCTTCTCAATAGCTCCAGGCCCTCGGGGCTGTCACCTTTGCTTCGGCTTATTCGGTTCCCTCCCAAGTCAGACCCCTTTGGCCACCACCCAGGCTGAATCTGCGGCTGCTGCCCTGCACACCCCCCTTCCCTGCCCCCACCCGGTGCCACAGGGACACTCCCTGGCCTGCCAGAGCGTCCCCGACACCCGCCCTCTTGATCGGGTGACCCGGACATGCCTCCACATCTCCCCACGCCACACCCAGCCCCGGGACCACTCTCTCCCCCCCCAGCTCCCCAACCACACATACCTTCTTCCTCCCTCTCTCCCTCTCCCTCGTTTCTGCTTAGTCACTGAACGTCACCTTGGCACGCAGCCACGGCTGGAGCTGGCGAGCTGCACAGTCCCCAGAAATCTCAGGCAGTCAGGCAGAGCCGCCGGGCTGCCAGGTTATGCTTGGCAAACAACCCACTGATGTCATTTCAGAAAACCAGGGGGAAGGAAAAAGGCATGGCTTCAAATCATCTGTTTCTCCTTTCTTTCCTTCTCCTAGCAAAATGTTTCTTCCTGGTGAAACACGGAGGCAGGGGGCTGGGGCAAGGTGGGGGGGATGTGAGTTACTTCACCACTTGTTCACGGTTCCCAGAAGAGGCCACGGCCCACCCTCCAGGAGCTCAGGGCAGTGCGTGTGAGCCACTAATGGGGGCTGTCCCTGGGGAGAGCGTGCCCAGCTGGGACCGGAGTGACCCGGGGACTCATTCATTCCATCACGCCCCTAGGAGCCCCGAGAGACTCGCGTGGGAAAGCTTTGCAGCCAAAGGGGCTGGAAGAGAAAAGTGCGTCCCGCTCTCGTCCCAGCAGGTATGGGGGACGAGGCGGGCGCAGCTGCGCTCCAGCCTGGGGCCCAGCAAGGACTCCGCCGGCCTCCTCAGCCAGGGCTCTGCACGCTCCAGGTTCTCCTTCCTTGCTCCACTCGGAATAAACCCTCCGGAGTCTGAGGCTCTCTCACAGCCCGTGATCCTGCTTGAAGGCCCCACTCCACCCCGAACGGGGTGGCTGCCCGGCCACTTCCGGTGCCGCCACTCACGGCGCAAACCAGCGCGACAGCTCGCCAGGCTAACTGGCTTATGGATAACATTAATTACCATGTTGCTCATTAATGGATGAAATCTTTATTGGTGCCATTGATCAGCAGACTTGTTAGCTGGCCTCCTAACCAATGGCGGATGTAACAAGCTCTCTTATTGGCATATCAATTAATGCAATCAATTCCTGGCCGGCGGCTGCCGTTGGCTCCCCGCGCTGCTCAGAGATAGGAGACAAAGCCACGCCAGGCGCCCCTTCACGCAGAGTTCCTGGTTCTCAACTCCCCTTCAGGTCGTCTCTCTGCCACTTGGGGCTCAACTATCAAGACAACAAACAAACAAACAAAAATCACACCTACCCCCCACCTCCACTTTCATTCGAAAATCACCTTTCCATGTTCTCTGGTGACAAGAGTGCCGCTCTCTGTCAGGATACATAAGCTAGAAGGACAGGTGTGAGGGGCTGCGGACAGTTACAGCAAACAGCAGGACTGCGGGCATCGGGAGAAGTTTCTAGACGAGGCACTGGGAGAGGCGATGACGGGACCAGCCTGAAAACACAAACCACCGTCATCCGCCCTCCGCACACCTGGGGGAGCCGCCCCAGACCCCCGGTCCACAATCACACCTGCCGACCACACCTGACGGCATCCACCTCACTCAGTGCCTCCAACGGACGGACTCTGTATGAAATCACTGCCTGCCCATCTTAAATCCCAAGCTCCAGTATGGAAAGGGCTTGTCACACAGGAGCCGCCGCCCCACCATCACCACCAGTAAATTGACACACACAAGTGGCATTCTGATGTTTGCTGAAACGTGCTCAATAAATCCTTCGAACAGCACTAGGATCATTGTCAAGTCACAGCTGGGGAAAAAAATTTCCCTGGGCAGCAACATGTCTTTAGGTAGGTTGTTTTAGAAAAGGCTCAGGGATAGGGTGTCAGGTGGTTCCAGAGCCATGGATTTAGAGCTGGACCCCACCGATGACTAGCGACCACCGGGGCATGTATGCCACTGCAAAGGGGATGAGCTGAAGTGCCTATGGCTTTGGGAGAGTACGTGGGGGATACTTGACCCCCCAAGACGTGCTTTAAAAGGATTAACTGGAGTTCGCCTCAAAAGGGAGCAGCCTGAAATATTCTTCCAGATTTGTTTCTGAAAGCCAAAATTAAATTAAAAAGGGGAAGCAAATCACTACTCCACTCAGCGGTGCTGGTGCTATTAATAAGCTTTGCAAGCACAAACATTTAACTCAAGGAGAGAGGGTACAAGCTACAAGAAGTGGTGAAAAGCAGATGGGGGGTGAGGAAGAAAGCAGCTCTGGGTAGAGCAGTGACAGAGCACAGGAGGCCAACGAGGCCACGCTGAGGGACATAATTCTCAGAGTTTGAAAGCACGGCTCGGGGCTTCTAGCATAAACAGTAGAAATATTTCCTCTCATTTATAAACGTAAAGTGACATTTTTCCACGTGAACCAGCAGTTCTTCCATATTCACAGCACAGAGGCGAGTCCTCAACAGACCAAGGCAGGGGCCGGAGAGAGACGCCCCGGCCGGGCGACATCCTCTCAGGATGGAGACTGACAGAGAGCAGAGAGAGGAGGGGCCACGAGGCCGCACGTGGCAGCAGTCATCTGATTCAGGTGGCAGGGGGACACCCAGACGAGGGGCCCTTCATCAGCCATTCCACACCACGGTGATGTTTTTCAGCAAGAACAGCCTTAGGCTCTTCCAATGGCAAGAGTCCCAGTGTACTTCTAGGGTAGCTGTCCTGTAGTGCAACGGTGCCTGAACTGTTCTCTGGGGAATCTCATGATGTTGCAGGGGTTCTGCAAATTCTGAATCTAGTTCCATTTTAAGTTGGTTATTAAGCTACTGGTTATTATTTATTTTTTTATTGGAGTATAATTGCTTTGCAATGGTGTGTTAGTTTCTGCTGTACAGTGAAGTGAATCAGCTATATGTATACATATATCCCCTCCCTCATGGACCTCCCTCCCCCTCCCCCGAATCCCACCCATTCAGGTCATCACAGAGCACTGAGCTGAGCTCCCTGTGCTATACAGCAGGTTCCCACTAGCTATCTCTTTTACACATGGTAGTGTATTTATGTCAAACCTAGTCTCGCAATTCATCCTACCCTCCCCTTCCCCCACCCCGTGTCCACATGTCTGTTCTCTACATCTGCGTTTCTACTCCTGCCCTGCTCAATATCAGAAAAACCAACAACCCAATCAAAAAATGGGCAGAAGACCTAAATAGACATTTCACCAAAGAAGACATACAGATGGCCAAGAGGCACATGAAAAGATGCTCAACATCGCTAATTATTAGAGAAATGCAAACCAAAACTACCACCTCACACTGGCCAGAATGGCCATTATCAAAGAAATCTACTGGTTATTATTAAACGCTGTTATAATAAACATACTCAAATGTGATATAGGCCAAAATTTAACACACTGGAGGCCAGGGCATTAACTTGTGTGGCTCAGTTAACTAGTTTTTGTGTAGACCTCCGAGTAAAACAACTTCTGACATTTAGATTACCAGGCACACTGCTGAAAACCATTACCATTTGGAACTACTCTTCCACATGAATGAAGACTTGTAAAATAATGGAACCAAAACAAAATACATAAACAAAACAGAAGCTTAGTCCAGACTATTTAACTACCTTCCATAACTCTTAATTTTGATCAAAATGTTGATCGGCTCTGCTTTATTCTTTTTTTTTTTTTTTGATGCACAAATATTACAAATCTAAACTCCTAAAATAACTATAGTTACAAAGCTTTTTAAAAAAACATTATTTAGTGGGTTCAAATTAGTTTTCATTTTTTAAGAAAGGGGGCTCCACTAATAAAAGTTTACAAACCACTGTTCCATCTTACATATAATACTAGATCAACAGTGGAGGGCACACTTCAGAGAACCTCTCCAGGAAAGAACGTGGAAAACTTGAAGTTTCTAGTAAGAATTTAAAAGCTCACAGCTCTGAGTTGATAACGCACTCTGATGTACATTTAACCCACTAGTCATACCACCCTGGCAGGAGAAAGATACTGCGGCAAAATGGAGCGAGCTACACCTCGGTGTGAGATCATAGTTGACGTAAAAGTACTGTTTCATGTCGTGTATTTTCTTTGCAATAAAAACATAAAGGAGCAGAATGACCTCTTGATGACCTTCCATGGAAGCAAAAACCCAGTCCCTTTAAGAAAGGGCCATTTGCTTGGTCTGCAAGAGTGACCTGCTCAGAGAGGCAGCTGATAACCTAACCAGAAAGAAGCTTCCGTGGCAGTTTCCCCCCCCACCACCACCACAAAAGACAAGGGCTTAGGAGCTCTCTCTCTAAGAGAAGAAGACTTGTCTGTTCATGTAGTTATTTGCCAAGTCATGAAACATATCCATTAGTTTGCAGCTAAGTCCCAGACACTGTGGATCCAACTGGACAAGGAGACATTCCTGCCCTCATGGAACTTACCCTCCAGCAGACCTGCCTTGGGTGACAGAGGATGGCTGCGTTATGCCCCACCTGGTCACTGAACCTTCATGTCAACAGGCACTCGGACAAGAAAATCACCTCTCTTTACTAAGGTTTCTGCTTGCTCGGCCGAGGGACGGCAAGGTTGGCCAAGACTGGTCTAACTGGCTCCCATGTTAGGGTCCCAAGTCGGCCGTATTCAACACTCAGTGAACAGCCGGAAACTTGAAAGAATCAAGCCCCCCCTACTCAAAAAGCCTCTTCGCTCCCAAGACTCTGACCCGCACTTTCCTGAATCTTCACCTGGGTGATTTTGTATCAAGGTTCTTCCACACCAAACACAATAATAAATCAAATCTTATCAGAATTGAGCTATAAATCTGTGACGACTCCAATAATTTCTAGCCAAGGGAATAACACCACAAAAGTACTTTTTAAACTAATTACTCAGATTCCAAAGTGCTGCCCTAATGAGCCTTCTTTCTGCCCAGAACTTAGTAAGAGGAAAAACTACCTTCTGGTGCAGTAATTACTGCTTTCCCCTTCAAACTTCTAACTGGAGATCGATGCTGCATTTTAAGACCCATTGATTTACAATTAGCCTGGCTTTCCCGCTAAAGTGTTTTTTAAGCAGAGTTTACTTTTATTTTATTTTGAAATCTCTGAGATCTGGTTCTTGGATTTTACATCCTCATGAGAGGGGACTGGAAATCTCAAAGAGGAAGATACACATCAGAAGAGAGAGGAGCAGACGGAGGCAAGTCAGGCTCAGGGGAGCGGAAAGGGAAAAGGGAAACTGGTTTGTTCACAGGATAAATTCAGAAGCAAAAATTTAAAAAAAAAAAAAAATTTTTTTAAAGCCAAAACTCAGACCGAATGGGAGGGAAAGAAGAAATCCAGAGAGAGGAAGCAGAAGGCAGGGTGGCAGGGAGAAAGAGCGAGGCACGCAGCCTAAGAAGCGTAGCTGCTGTCAGGGTGGCTGGAGCAGCTCTTTATTGCCTCTGCTGTTTATTAGCATCCTTGGGAAGAAAAAAGAAAGTGCAAAACAAAGCACTAGTTAAAAATAGTGTGTGCAGCAGGGACAGTGTGCTAACATGAGGGTCCTGGCAGCTCCGGCATTTGCACAATCTGTCCCATGAGGAGCGCAGAAGTAAGTGAAGCAATTAAGAATTTCATGCTGATTGCTTCAAGCATGTTTTTCTACGCCATAAAGATAATAGCATAAAGGCTATGGCCTTGCTTCTCTCCCCCTCCCCTGCCTGGAGACTTCTGCCTTCTGTCTTTTGGACTCTTTCTTTCCTCCACCTCCCACGGTTGAAGACTCAAGATGCTGGTTAGCTGGCCTGACACCGCTGGATGGAATCTGTCACTTCCGGGCCTAAAGAAACAGCGGTGTGCCTCTCCCAGCCCCTGACCCAGAGCAGACCCAGCAGCGGAGACATAAGCCGAGCTGCATTTATCAAAGTCCCAAAGACAGAAGCCGAAGAAATGCGGAAATTGCCTGTGAGGCCTGGAGATCAGGCTCTGTGGCCTCTGTGGGCCCTTCCTGCCACTCCATTCTGGGCTCTTCACTACTGCTAGGTCCCAAGAGTGGCTGGCAGAAGATGGTCCTGAGAGATGAAAGTGAAAAAGTAAAATTCCCAGCCACCATAAAAGAGGGGAAACAAAAGCTACTAACTTTTTGCTTTAAAAAAAAATGTTATTTTATAGCAAGATTGTATAGGCCAATTTCAAAGACTAATACGAAAAAAAGTGCAATTAAATCCTTGAAAAACTGACAGATCAGCAAAACAAAACCACCCGGAGGAGAGCCCGATTGAGCCTCATTAAGAAAGAGTTCAGCCTGTTTTTAAAACCCTTCTTAACACTTAGCTGGGTACCTCCCAGCAGTGAGGGCTCCCAGTGCAGCTGGCATAATTAGTGTCAGAATGGAAAGGAAAGAAAAAAAAAAAAAAAAATCAACCTAGGAAATAGAAATTAAAACACAAATTTAAGGGGTAGGGGGAGGTCCAAACGGAAAAACCATCCTCAATTCCAACAACAAACTTCCATCAGTCCATCTGAGAGCAACAGGGAGATAGCAAAGTACTCCACCACACACAGAGATAAACATGTTCCAGTTAAAAAGAGAAAGAGCTGGGGCAGAGTGAGAAGATTTACGCTGCAAACCTCCATCTTCAACCTCTCTCTCCTCCCCCCAAAATACACACATTGATGTGGTCACATCAACTCCAGGAGGCTGGGTTAATGGCAGACGGACGACAAATTGCACCGACCTCTACATCAATTATAAACCATCACGCCAGACAATGGGGAAAATGAGGTCTGGTGACAAATTTCTGCATCTTTAGCCATCAGGATCCCCCAAAGCTGGCGTGTGCACACATGTGTGACAGGGTGCCTGCGTGAGAGTGCAAGGGAAAGCATTACATATGAAACCACTACCCTGTAATAAGGAGATACGGCGCTGAGATCCATTATAGAAGAGCAGGCCACTGCAGAAGGAATACTCTGGAGATGGCGAAGACGGCAGGGAGATGAAGCCATTTTATTAAATCAGGCAAATTCTAATTTATTCTGCAGAGACAGAGGAAAGAAAATGGATTCCTTCTCAGTATATCCTCTGAGCCAGCTCCTTTCACCTCAGCAGGGGGGGGAAGGTGCCAAGATTCATCTGGAAATCAAGGGAAGGTTTCTCCTTTAAAGAGCAAACATGAAAATGTATCTGTTTCAACTCCTGCACCAGGAATACGGAAAATAATGCTTACGCCACAGAAACTTGGTGGTTTTTCTCTCTGGCTTTCTGATTATTCTAGCAGGTGAAGGGGCTTTCAAATTTGATTCACTGCAATATGAAATCAGAAAGGCAACCACAGCCGAGATAAGATGCTGACGAGGACGGACGAAAGGAACTGTGGACCGTCTCCCCCAGTGCCGAGAAACGCCACCTGCCAGCTCCCCACGGTGGGAACTTAAATGGCGATTTTCAAGTTGGAAAAAAAAGGGGGGGGGGGGGAGAAACGCTGTGCACAAAAGCACCAAGTATGGAGGTTGCCTTTCATTAACAAAAGGCACTTGTGTTTAGGCTGCAATTAGAAAACCAAGGTTTTAATTAAACAATTACATAAAGTTAGTGTGGCTCCCCATATGGGCCAACACTTCCCCAGGGTCTTGGCGTTAGCTTGGCAGCAAGCATTTAGAGCTCCGGCTGTTATGAAGGGGAAGAAACTCATGACACAGTGTACGTGTGACTATAAAGCTAGACCCTGGACCTGTCTGCCTGTGGTTCCCTGCTTCGCTCTAGAACGAAGAAGCCAGTGAGACTGACACGAGCATCTGCGCTGGGCGGACGGACCGCAAGCCATCAGCAGCCTGGACGACCCCGGGCTGAACAGGTGAGATCACTCAAAGTGTCTGGGGGGCGCCATGGGGGCCTTCCGGTGCCCCCAAGTGAAGAAGCGCCTCTCCACCAAAGCACAGGACAGGTGCAGCTAGCTCACCGGGAGGCTCCTTCTAACTAGGAGGCATTCTCAGGGGCTTAGGAACCTTCAAACTCCCAAACCACTTCTGGGAGGGGAAAAACAGCAATCTACTTTTTCGCCCGCCGCTTTTACACTACTGGGTCGTGGCCGCCCAGGGCAGAGGGAAGGTGCATGTGGGTCCCAGGGCCCCGATTCCCAGGGAAGACTGAGGTGTCGATGCTCCCTAAGCCCAGAGAAAAGTCCTCTGTGGCTCCCAGCCATCAACACTCTCCAAGGTCAAGAGCTGCGCGAACTAACCTAAAACTAGTTCTTCCAGCATCTGCAGGAGCCTTGAGAGAAAGAAGGCGGCCACCTTCTGCCGGGTCCTGTGAATGAACAGCTTGGGCCTGGCAAGGGAGATTTCGCCAAGTGCACGGGGCCTGGCTTAGAAGAACAGACGTGCAGACTGACCAGTGTTCACTCCCTGCCGGAGCAGCTGATACGGGAGCTCCACACTGGCACCTGCAGGCCATGCCTCAGACAGCACCTCCCCGGGAGCTCAGTGCAGCCAATGTTCCAGAATTCCACCTTCCCCTGGCTTCCCAGCCTCCTTGAAACACTGTTTGGAAATGCTTCCTGCTCTGAAAATGGTCATGCCAGATGCTGAAGAATCCGAGATGGCCAGTCAGCTGACACTGATGGATGTCCTCAGATGTGCCCAGTGCGGGGCTATCTTCCAGGCCTTTCTCATCAAGTCATTGAAAGAAGCCTTAGTAACAGAGCCCATTATTGGCAAAATGCTCTACCCCATATAATACCCAAGGCTCACCGAATTACAGGGGAATCAATACGCTCTGGGTTTCAGAATCCACCAACACCATTTTGGTTTTTCAAGAACAGGAAAGTCTCCAGACTGCCTGCCTAATGGAAAAATTAAAACAACAACAACTGTAACTAACCACACTTAATTGGAGGTTAAAACAAAAAGCTGAGGAGTTTTTTTTCCCCAGCTTTAGGCTACTGCCCTGCTAGGTTTGTAAAGAACGACGAAATTTAGGATGACCCTCAAGACTGGGTAACTAACTCATTCCATCAAAGCTGAGAAGCCAAGTCGCCTTCCAGAATCCTTCATCTTCCAGACAAAGGAGGGTCTTTCTTGCTGTTTCCATCACCTGATTGTGTGAACTGCCTAGGACAGCAAGGAAGGGGACCACAGCGCTTCAGCCTGAAGGCAAGGCAGCCAATCAGAACTAATCTCTACCCTGGAAGTAAATTCTGCCTCTGTTCCCTGATCTGGTGCCCAGTAGGGCTCAGGCAGAGGGGGGTGGGCTCGCTTCCCTTTATTCCCACCCCAGCCTGTACCTCAAAAACGAACAGGGAACTTTCTGTGCAATGCCCTTCAACCCAATCAGCCACGGAAGAAATTATTTTAGAACAGTTCCAAAACTAAATCCAAAGCAACGAACTTCACTTTATGACTTATTTATTTATTTCTTCCTCCGCGAACAGAAGGTTAATATAAGAGCAACTCCTTGGCAAACCTTTAAGGGTAATTCAAGCGACACTGATGTGAATCAATGTTCCCTTTGTGAACATATTACTTGGCAGAAACTGGCTTTCTGTAACCCCCTTAAACCTAGCCGGCCAAACGAGAAGGGGAAAAAAATGTCCTTCAAACAAAAGGATGAGGTGAAAATAAAGAGAGAGTCGACTGCACTTTATTCGCTTTCATAGAAGCAAATGGATCTGGTGCTTTTATACATTAATCAATCAATATCACTGACTGTACATCAGCAGGGTAGCCAAGTTATGAATGACCTTTCTGGCAAAGAGGACACTTTTAATGCTCATAAGACTGCTCATAGCTTAGCAACTTTCCGAATTTATGCCTGCATGATTACCCCTTAGAGGCAAGTGGCCGTCAGTGCTGCACTAAATATGGCAAGGTTAGTCGTTTCCAATTTGTGCAGAGGAAAGGAGAGACGTGGCCACGCTGCCCCGTCTGGGCACCAGCTGCTGCAACCTGGGCGAGGTGCAGGGCAGAGGCACGGGCAGAACGGTCCCTGACCGGCAGGCAGGGCTGGCTCCGCTTCCAGAAAGCTGGACGGGCCTCCTGCTCAGCTCCAGGCCAATCCCAACAGGGCAGTTGCAGGGAGCTAATCTAGAAAGCTATGCCCAGCTCAGCTTCGGCCTCTGCCTGCTTCTCACACTCGGCTCCCGAGGCCACCTCACTGGCAGACAGGCAAGGCTGGCCACTCGGGGACATTCCCAGGCTACCCCCACGCGCTCTCCCCGCTGGCTTCTACCTGCACCCCTGCAAGCCCTCCACATGTTGACTGGCTGCCTCCAACCAGGCAATATAACTTCACGTTTCCAAAAAGAGAACTAACTTGCACCTTAAGGTTGCTTTAAAAAAAAAAAAAGCAATCCACAGAAAGGCATTTCTACCAAAATGATGATGCTGACTTACTCTCCCCAGAAACATCCAATTCAGATGAATAAACAGTTGGACCAATCCTCTGTTTCTCCCTCTCACCAACTCAGCCATTCCCTCCACGTCCAGAAGGCAGGAGAGTTCTCTGCATTCCATTCCTTGTGGGTGGAAATGGGGCAAAGGCCTGTCTGTGGGTGTGGGTTTCCATGACAACCATCATCGTCTCAGGGAGGCCACACGGAGGCATGAGACGAAAGACCACCGCCCATCACCACCTCAGCTGTCTTTCTGCAACTTCCCTTCTTCAGTTGTGGTGGGAATCTTTGGAAATCTGCTGGTCCATCAACAAGGCTCCACTTTTTTCTGTCTCCCGTTGAGGGAAATATAGACACAGAGGGAAGTTAAAATATAGCTTTAACTTCACGTGAATTGCAGCAGACAAGACCACAGGCTGAAGCTCCCCATCTTCACGAGAACACAGGCGGAGTCCAGGGCAGGAGTGAGTTTTACCGACACCATTCTGCAGTCTACAAAGAGTTGCCCGGCCACACAAGAACCCGCAGGACGCTGGTCAGGGACAGTTTGATTATGGCCACTTCTGGTCAGGGACATAAGAACACATCTGTCTGCCTGCTGCTTGTTCATGGTCCTGAAGTTAGGAGAGTTTATGTCAGGAGGACCCAACCCCAGAGGTGGTACCTGCTCCGAGGCAAGAGGTTCAGAGAACGGTGTACAGAAATGGGTGACAAATGACAACACAAACAAGGAGGAGAGAAGCTTATTTCAAAGGCCCAAACCTGGGGGCTCTGACGGGCCAAGAGTTCTTACTTGCCCGCCTCTTCCACGTGACGGATGTCTGCGACCCCTCGCAGGGCAAGGGAAGAACTCTGTTCTCCGGCAGCCAAAGCACGGCATTCCTCCTCTCTTCAGACTGAGTCCTCCCTCTCAGCCTTCCCTACTTAGATAAATAATACTGGGCTCCTTGTCCATTATTTTTAAGAGATTCAGATTCCCAGCCAGAAAATCTACCTTCTCTTTAGAGCTGGGGGGAGACGTGGAGCCTGTCCGAGCGGGGCCCCCGGAGGGAGTGGGCTGGGATGGTGCTCGGGCAGCCCTTCCTGATTCATCAGGCACTAGTTTGAATGTCCCCGTTTTCCTGTGGGAAGTTGCAGATCCACATATTTAACAACTATAAAAAAAAACTTGCTAAGTTCACTCTTGTTTTCCCTTTTCATCACTTAATCAATATTAAAAACTTGTCCCTTTCCACCTCCTTCATAATTTATAAACTTTTAAGTCACCTTTGGAGCTGCCACCTTGTGGGTCTCCCTGCCCCCGTAGGACAGCCTTTGGCTAAACCCTCAGTCACCCTTACTTTTCAGATCTTTACCCACATCTGGCTGCTCCTCTGACATCTCTCAAGTTGCCTTTACAGCCTCGCAGTGTTTTCCCAAGTTACAAACCCTGCTTTCACCACTTTTCTTCACCTTCTTCTTACCTGGCCAACAGCAACTAGCCAGCGTACACCTTGCTCTTCCCTTTCCCATTCAAACGACGCAAACCCACGTCCGGCTGGCAGACACCTACATCCCCTGTGCTGTGAACATCCACACGGCTCTTCTGGAAGTGCCTTGGTACCTACTGGTCCCTACAGCTACAGGGCTGTCTTGTCACAGACTGTTTGTCCTACAGCACCTCCCCCTTCTCCATATTTAAATGTCTCTATAAAGAATAATAGCAGCAAAGATAAAGGGACGTTAGGTCTTTCCTCTAAGCATGTGGTGGAAACACTCACATTAGTAACAGAGCAAAGCGAACGTAAGCCCCAGGACCAGGGCAGGCAGCACCTCAGACGCAGACAGGCCCCCTCACTGTAGCTGAGCGCCAGCACGGCCACGCGGGCAGCCCTGCAGCTCCAGACGAGAGGACGGGTCCCAAGTGGGACCTCATGTTAGTCCTCTGAGTCTGTAAAACAAGACCATTCCCTACCCACACACACATTTCCTTACACCAGTGAATCCTTACACTTCAGGAATTTCAGTCTCATGAAAGCAAGAGAACAACCTGACACCCATGAGGAAGCCCCAAATGCTTCCCTGCAAACCAGAGTCTGGGACTGGAAGATCACATCAGAGAAAAATCCTATCTGAAAAAAGTGAAGTCACCAAGGGGCAAAAGATGCAAGAACGCGAAAGTCCTTGTGTTTTAAAAATGTGGCACAAGAATAGATGTAACTGGTTTCTGTCTAGTTTTCTGTCTTTCACTCCCTGAAACGGTATGTCCTCTATGAGGACAGGAATGTGTGACAAACTGCATACTAGGCAACCTACGGGGAAGTCCGATCATGTCAGGTGGATGACTGACCTCGCAAATGGCTCCAGTGTCACTGAGTCACATTGGCGGTGGCCATTAGCACTACTAGTTCCAACAACTGTGGCCTAACTCAGATTCTGAATCAAGAATGAAAGCCATCGATCATCCACACGGCAAGCTTTTTGGAAATATCCAGACGCTACAGTTGAGGTCAGGGTCACCTTCCACCCATAACAAACGAGTGTTCCCACCGCCAGGGCTGGCTCTTCCCAATTCCACCAATGGCCCCAGTATCTCCATCCCTTGGTGGAGCCGTGTGCCCTGCGGGTCAAGGTCATAGTTATGCCAATCATGCTTGTTTGAAGCATGAAATGTGGAGCAGGGCTTCCACTGCCCTCGAGGGTAAAGGAAACGCCACCATGAAGATTCTGCATGACTCCAGAACAACGTGAGTGGAAGAAACAGACACGGAGCTTCTCTGAGCTCAACCCCCTCCTACAGGAAAGAAATGGGTGTGTGAAAGCTGCAGACCAAAAAGATAATGCGACGCTTCCGGCCATGAGATGCCCTAAGAGGAGGGAGAAAAAAAGGAACAAAGAAATCATTGTGGACAGAAAAAAAATGAAAATCTGGCAGGGCTCTATCCTAACAAATGATCCCCAAATGAAATGAGACTAACTTTACTGCCTTGGCAAATGTACTATAGGCCAAGGCACAGCCGTTTGGGGGAGAGAGGAGGAGAGTGAGAGTGAGAGTGAATGAGGGACAGAAAGAACGTGCATCAGCTCTGTGCCAGACTTCATGTTAAGGATGAAACTTTTATGTGTCTTCTCTCACTTAACTGTCATATGAGAATTACTGAGACAGACCCCAAATTGTGCATGAGTGCCCCTTTTACAGATAAAAGAACTGATACTTTAGAGGTGTGCTATTGGGGGTCCCTGAAGTAAACACAAGGGATTTTTTGTATCCATGCATTTTTTGGGGGGTGAGGGACCATTTCGTGTATCAGATTACCTGGAAAGGTCAAGAATCCCCGGATTATGTAACTTGACCAAAGTCAGCCAGCACAGAAAAGCCAGGATCTAAACTACCATGTGACTTTTAAAAGGTCTCGAAACCAGGTCTGATCCTAAAGTCCCCCAAGGTTTGCTGCGAGAGAAAGGAAGAGAACCTAGATGTTTCCTTGGAGTTGAGGAGATGCAGAAGCAGAGGAGGTGGGCGCTGGGTCACAGCAGAAGGTCTGAGCACATTCACGGGGCTTTTTCAATCTAACCCAGAGGTTCTTCAAAGCGGTTTTAGCTCTTGGAAATGTTCAGTGTACAAGAGCGACCTTTCTTCGTGGAACCCCCCCCTGGTCCCCTCCTCCCTGTCTCCATCATTGATACAAGCACAGCCCCGCCAACCTGCAGCCCAGCTCTCCCTGAAGTCAGAAAATGACCTGGGGATGACAGGACAAACATTAAGTATCCAGATTCCCTAAATTATAGTCTTTCTGGAAGGAAGTTCTGCAGAATATGAGTCGCCATTGTCTTTGGGGAGGGGGAAGTCTCATCCTTATAGGCTGTGGGATTTCCCAACCCCTCATACACACATTGCAATTTTACAAATAGTAAGCATGTCTTGCTTTCCTTAGTTTGGAGGGTCTGGTGTCAAGTCTCACTAACCCAGCATAAGACTATCTGGTCGGCATCCTTAGCCCCAGCCCTAAATGTTCCAGAAACCTGTCATCTGTGACTCTGCTGAGAAAAGCACACCCTTAGTTCTACTCGACACAGCGAATGACAGCAGGGTAGCATGTTATGTGATAACCCTGAGTAGTTTCACTAAATTTAGAAAAACCAGAACTTCTTAAGCAGGGTCGGGGAAAGTCGAGAATAGCATCACCCAGATAAGAGAACAAAGGAAAGGTGCACTTTATCAAACGAGAGAGGTGCGTTCTGGGTCACCCTGAGTCGGGAGACATGTACTGGCTCTCGAGTGTGTCCCCCTTCTATCCAGAGGATGGAGAGACACACGGAAAACCTTTCGGAAGACAAAACACGCCCCACTCTGCGGGCCGTAAGGAGCAGCGCTGTGGCGCTGCTGTGAGCTGGTGCCCCCTTGGAGCCAAGTGAGCAGGCAGCTCAGCTCTTCCTCCATTTGGTGCTGACAGCAGATTAAACCTGTAATCCACATTTGTTTTGGACGGACCATCTGTTTTTTGCACATATAGTCATTTCCTGTCAAATTTCTAGCCAAGGTGAAAAGCAGCGGACCCAGGGAGAGTACGATCTTTCGCAGAAACGAAAGAGAAATGATGTTGTACATGACCAGGCAGTACTTTTTTGTCAAGGTGGCAGCTTTCCTCTTCGGATGGTGCCCCCGGTCAGTGCACAAACCTGCTCAGGTCGTTCTTCTGGCGAGTTCTCACTAAAGATCGCAAGGGGGTGAAGGTGTAGAGACGCAGGAAAAAGACAGCAGCAGTGGGGACGCAGCAGAGTAAGTGTGAGGGGCAGGGCAGGCTCAGAGCTGACCTCAGGACCCAGAGGGATCCAGCGAGAGGACACTGGCTGAGCTGCTCGCCAGTGGCCCAGATCCTGGACCGGGTGCCACGCCAGCAGCAGAAGACACGGTCCCTGCTCCACAGAGGTTTACAATTTTAGGGGTGAACAGTCAGCAGATATGAAATAATCAGCCAGACAAGGCTGTCAAATCTTTTCGGAACAATATGAGATAAACAGTACATAATTATAATTACGTGTAAGACGCTGTGGTACAGATTAAGCATTATATTCATTAAGAAACTGGGAGAGGAGGCCAATGAAGTGCTTTCAACGACAACTTCCCTTCCTACCCACACCGCCATCTTGATTTGCTCTCTCCTACTTAGAGTGCCGGCACCCACCTAGGGACCCACGCCAGACACCATACAATCATCCTTAGCTGCCTTCTCTCCATGTCTCCCAGACGGAGCCACCTAAACAGAACTGAGTACCTCACTCGTACCACCATCCGCCCTCCCCAATTCCATTAGCGCAGATCCTCACCTGTCACCTCACGTGAGCTTCACCTTCAAACCCTTCCACCTTCCACCCAGGAGCCAGCACTGCTTGCCTAAAACAGGGTCAGGTCCCATGACTCTGCTAAGTACAAGCATCTCACGGTTCCCGGTTCCGAGAGAGAAGTCCAAACCCCCTTTCTCCTGGAGAACACGGGCCATCCCAGCCCCACTGGGGACTTGCTTCCACCCTCTCCACCTGCTCACGCTTCACACACTGGTCACAGAGAACGGCCCGTGCCCTCTACACGCTGGCACATCAGCAGTGTGCCGAGTCCACGTCAGTGGTCTTTTTAGGAGTCTTTTCCTGTTAGACAGCGAGCCCCCTGGGGCACAGAGCATGTCCCGTTCCCCTTCGGCTTCTCCGTCTCCTTTGCGCCACCAAGGGCTCACTAGACCTCTGTTCACCTAAGGAGTCGGGGAGACAGGGCCCTACTGCACGTACAGCCTTGAAGATGAAGGGAGGAATAATCCCCTCCAGAAAGGAAGACAGGTAAGCATGGGGCAGGAATTCTAAGAATGGACAGGAGAAACAGCTGACCACAATTTGATGCAAGAAGAAGAAAAATGAGGAGGCCGTATCTCCACCAGAGCCAGTAAGAGGAAGGAGGCCGTGCCTTCCGAGCCATCCCCGGGCAGAGGGGCCTTCTCCCCGCGCCCCTCAGAGACAGGGGAGAAGACGGAGAGGAAAGGAACAAGCACGGAGAACTGTACTCGATTTAGCAGAGAGGAAAGGAAAGCTCATCAAGTGCCCTCACTAGGGCTTACGGTAAAGTACTGCGGGACCGGAGGAGGCAACCAGACACGCGGCGCGGCAGGATGCCCACCAGAAGCCCACGTTCCCCTCTGCGCGCTGCACTCGGCTACCGACCCAGCCTGCTGGAGCTTTCCACGACCAGAGGCCCACTCACATCCGAGCACACCGACGAGGTCAAGAGGTGCTTGTTTTCCAAAGATAGTGGAATTAGAAATGAATTCAGATTTACCCTAGTCCCAACTTTCACATTCCTAAGACCCTGCTCTTCAGGCTCTGGCCAAGCTGACGCTTATCTTCCTTCTTACACTAGAACCACTTCTTTGGTTCCTTTCAGTGTTCCTCATTCACTCTACCATCAGGGGCATTTTTGAAAATTCTTTTCACTCTTTCAATATTCTGGGTTGTCAAATTACTTAATCCTCTAGAAACTGGTAAATAATACATAAGCTTTAAAAATCAACTTTAATGACTATACTTCTTTCTTTTTGCCAAATATTTCTACCTATTGATTTTTTATTACCATACATTTTTCCAAATAATCCCATTTAAAAATTCAATTCCTTATTGAATATACTCGATGTATCCTTCCACTAGATTCTCATTAGTTACAAAGGGGAAAATAGTGACTTTACAATGGATAACTAATCATCATAACTACTGACTCTTCACTAACATAACAAAGTAATCACTATCTGTCACCATATCTAACTGATCAAAGTTGACATCACCAATAAAGAGACATATCAATACGATGTCCCTTCTGATACAATGTACTAGGAAGAACAACATCACTTTTGGGGAATTTCTACCAAAATGCAAAGTCTGATTCTAATCATAAGGAAACATCAGACACACTCAAATTAAAGGACACTCTACAAATTAACTAACCTATACTCATCAAATATGTTGAGGCTGTAAAAGACAAAGGAAAGAATGAGAAACTGTTCTAGATTACAGGACTTTAAAAGAGATGGACATCCAAATACAACTTGTGATCTGGGATTTTTTTCATATAAATGGTATAACTGGGAAAATCTGAAGAAGATCTGTAGATTACCTAGTAGTTTTGTATCAATGTTAATTTTTTTATTTTGACCATTTTTCTGTGGTTATGTAAGATAATGTCCTTGTTCTTAGGAAATACACACTAACATATTTGGAGATCAAATGGCACCATGTCTGAAATTTACTCTTAAATGGGCAGAAAAAATAAAAATGTGTATACCTCCGTGTGTGTGTGTGTGTGTGTGTGTGTGTGTGTGTGTGTATCCTACATAGGTATGAAGACAGTAAGTGTGTGTGAGAGAGCGAGAGAGCTTGAGAAAGCAAATGTGCTAAAATGTTAACATTTGGGGAATCTGGGTAAAGATATATGGGAATTCTTTTTACTCTTTACTTTTCTGTAAGTCTGCAATTACATCAAAATAAAAAAATTTAAAAAGTACAAATTGAGAGGCAGAGACAAGATGGCAGAGTAGAAGGACGTGAGCTCACCCCCTCTCACAAAAACACCAAAATCACAACTAACTGCTGAACAACCATGGACCAAACAAACCTACAAATTGAAAATAAAATACAGTAAGATTCCTAACATCTTTAGTCCAATTATATATATTTTTGTGTTCTTAAGTATTGGCAATTACACACATTACTGCATAAATATTTTCGATTGTATGCAAATTTCATTTACTATTTGTTTTCAAGTTACTAATGAAAATGTTAAATAAAAACAAAACTTTCACCAGCATTTGCAGTTCCCCTCAACACATACAGCCCAGAAATCAATATATTATCCCTGCTCATTAGTCTTTCTTTTAGTCAGGGTTCAACGCATGTAAACATTTCTCTTTAGGCTCAGAATTTGATAAGGAGGTTATGGAAAAGACAGTAGTTTTGATGTATTTGTTTTTAATACACCGATGATATTCACACTTGCAATCCTATCTGCCTCTCAAAGGGGCAGACTGGCGTGGTGGAGGGGAGAGCGGAGGAAGCCAGATACAAATGATGGAAGGAAATGGGTCTACAGCTGGTGGTCCTTGCCCAGGGTCCTTTGTCTGGCTGAATGGCCTGCTCCCTGGCCCCCGACCAAACTCCTGAACTCGCCCAGAACGCCGAGAATCTTACTCTACCAGGAACAGGTTCGCTTGCTTCTTGGAGCTTCCCTAGTCGTTCAACCCAAGAATTCCCCACACCTCAGAAGGCCCAGGATCTTCAATTGCCCTGCCCTACGATCTAGTGATTACCATGGATCACCCTGAACTGTGTTAATCGTGTGTGTGTGTGTGTGTGTGTGTGTGTGTGTGTGTGTGTGTGTGTGTGAAATCCTCCCGAAAGACAATAGGCAGGGGTCATTTCTCCTATTCTTTCTTACTTTTCCACAGAAACTAGTGTTTACACTAATAGGGGCTTAAACAACTGCAAAGCTCAACACGCCCCAGTACTTCCAGAGTAAAAATGGGGGAAAGAACGGCCCCTGAGTCACCTTGAAACGACGCTTGGAGAGGATGGTGAATGTTTCTGAAGTACATTTAAAGCCTCCAGAATATAAGTTTGCATTTGCACAATACAACTTCCCTTTGCAATGAGAATTGACATACATTATTTCCTTTTATCTTATTAGCATGATGGGATTTGTTCTTGATGAATCCATAGCACTACAGTTACTCATCATCATTCCATTATCACTACAGGTTTATAGATTTTCCCCTTTATTACTCATTTTATTTTTTCCATCAAGTATATTTCATATACAAGATAGTAATTACCAAGTTCTCTATTCCTTACACTTAAGGTTTGCCTTTTTCCCCCCTGATCATAAAAGCAATAAGTGCCTACTGTTGAAAATCTTGAAAATACAAAAAGTGTGAAGGAAGTAAAAATCGCCCATAATCAGTGATAACATCTCAATATATTTATATATACTTTAAAGGAAACTAGGACAATTATATATGATTTTGGGTCTTGCTTCCCTGTCTATTGAACTTTCTTCGATATCCTTAAATATTAATCAAGAACATTATTCCTAATGGCTACCCAGATTTCCACCACATTTTCATAACACAGTTGACTTAATCCCCTCCTTATCTTTTAAAAGATGTGTGGCAGAGGCTCCTATCTGCCTTCCTAATAACTGCTCTTCCTTGTGACAGAGCACTCATTTTATTCGGGGCAGCAATACCCCCAGTTAAAATCTGCATCTCCCAGTTTCTTCTGTGCCCAGAGAGTGTCATGTGACCAGTTCCAGCCAATGAGATGCAGGAGGAAGTAACTGGGTGATGCTTTGGGGAAAGCTCTTTGAAGAAGCGAATTCAGGTGGTACCTGTGCTTTCCCCTTCCCGCTTCCTCCCGCCCAGAGCACGGATGGAGCGGCCATCCTGAGACGACGAGGACAGCTGTGTGGAAAGATGGAAGGAAGCTGGGTCCCTGCTGACCCTGTGTGGCCTTCACTCCTGCACTCGACTACTCTCCTCCCAAGTCTGCTTATGTGAGGGAAAATGAAGCCCCTAATTCAAGTAAGCACTCTTGGGGTGCCTCTGCAACTCACAGCTGAATGCTGTGAGATAAAAGAAGAGATGTATTTTTGTTTCCCCACCTTCTACTGTCTTCATAGTCTACACAGCTTTGAAAATATGGGACTAAGACCTCATATACAAACTAGAAATTCTGTGGAATAGCCAGGTCTCTCCTCCTCTCATGGAGGGCTGCCTAAACTGTGGGGAAGAGCCTGCAGGGAATGACATGGGCCTGCGTTTGTGCATTTCTACTGTTCACACAACCCCAGCTGACAGTGACCAAGAAAGCTGCCCCTCACTGGTTCAAGTCACTCTCATAAGACAATTCCAAAGTGACAGGCTGCTGCGCTGTCACTGGTATACTCTCCTGCCTGGACACAGCCTGCTGGGCACAACAGATGCCTGCAAACCTGGGACAGCCTCTGGCTCTGGCTTTCCTTCTCAGAAGACAGACTTGGTTTAGGAAGCCTTCCACCCAACACAGCTCCTCATGGAAGCCCCCAGACCCCAAGGGAACCTGTATGGAGCATGTGACCGCCCACACGGCCTGCCAGGGGCCAAGTCATTCACTCACGCTAGCGGCTGGGTCGAACCCTCCTCAGTGCAGTTTCTGCTTGATTCGAGGAATTGGAGTCTCAGCCGCCACTAGGAAAGCTGCTTCTCTACTGATGAACCCCCCCACCCAACAATGGCAGAGAAAGTACTGTAAAGCCTCAACGTATCCCAGAATTTCAAGACTGGTATGTATTAAGGTTAAGTGAGCTACCTGCTTAAGTCACGTTTAAGGAGATGACAATGCTTTCATCCCACTGCTTTAAAAAATGGCTGAAGTGCGCAAGTCCAATTTCCAGCCTCGATGAGAACACAGGCGTGAACACAATGTCATCATTCCCAGGCCATGCGACATCCCACCTGGTGTAGGTGATGGGATTCCAAACAGTCATGCCTCCATGGGGTTTTCCAGCCACGGACGAGAGGGAAGACTGAGCTGAGGCCAGGGGGGACTCCAGTCCACACCCAGGTGATTTGGGACAATTCACTTTGAAACAAGCTTCTTTTACTGCCCTGAACGGAAAATGAGCCAACAGTCCCATTCCTCTAGGATCCTACCTGCTCTGTTTCACCATCATGCACAGGACAGTTTTCCTACCCCAAACACTAGAGACTATTTTTATCCCAACTTTGCTGTTTCATAAAACATACACAACACCTCAGGGATTTTGACCTAAAGTAAGTCTTCAGAATATCCAGGTTCACACATTTCATTGTTATGATAAGGGGTAGAAGAATCTAAGCAAATTCTATTATTCTCTATAAATTTAGGCTTCTTTATAGCTAGAAATGGCTTGGGGATCCAGTCCGTTTGAGAACCATGATAGAGTAAGACAAGAGTTGAAGCTTCCTCTCTCTCTCTTTAATGAACACCAAGAGCTCCCCATGGCAAGTGTCTGCTGGAGGGGGCCAGGAAGCTTAGGAGATGCCGGCCACGTTTCAGGGTTGTCACGGCATGCCCCGGTCAGACCACTGTCCCCAGCCATCCAGCCACTTCCTCCCCACGTGGGCCCTCCCCTTAGAGAGTTTATTAACCAAGTGCTTGGGGGTTTGTGTATATTTATATTACCTCCTCTTCTCTCCCCTCTGTTCTACCAGGGCACGTTGGGGGAAAAAGTTATGATAAACTTTAATAAAAACAAAATTAAAATGATTAAACCTTTCATATCCGTTAGAGATAATCTCTCTTCTGCTGGCTGGTCAAATCTGGAAGAAAACAAATGCAAACCATAGCTTGCTGCTGCTCTCCAATCCCAGTCCCCACCTCCCTGCCCCAAAGAAACAGACAGAAAAAGCTGCCTGTGGCCAAATTTTTAAAATAAATTAGATCTGTCCTCACACACGGCAGCCAGGTGTAGCTGAAACATTCTTTCCAAATATCCATGATATATACCAACATCCTTCCCTCCAGGGCCCTTTCAATGAGAGCCTGACAATCCCAAAGGGACCAGGGCCGCGAGCGGGGAGGAGTGACCCCCGTTATTGAAAAAGAATCACTATTTCCCATTTTAAATTTACTTAGCCGTGTAATACTGACTCACAGAAGGGAATGAAGGCCCTGCACCTGCACACCATCTACTGGAAATACACACACGCATACACACACACCCCAGTCTGCATTCCTGATTAAAGCAAAGCCCAGAGAAAACAGTAGAGTAGGGCACAAATCTTCCTGGTCTTATGTGTTCTAAGGGAGTCTTCAGATCTGCCTGGGGTCTGGACACATGTCCACGGAGAGAAAAAATGGCTGCAGAATTAGATCAGGCCTGTCTGTCAAAGGTTGGCTAGACAGGCAAGTCAGAGCGAGGTCATCAGCCTCCCAGAACGGGATAATGACCTCTGGACACGCAGCACCAGGGACACCAAGAGAACACAGGTGGGGCTTCCCTGGTGGCGCAGTGGTTGAGAATCTGCCTGCTGATGCAGGGGACACGGGTTCGAGCCCTGGTCTGGGAAGACCCCACATGCCGCGGAGCGACTAGGCCCGTGAGCCACAACTACTGAGCCTGCGCGTCTGGAGCCTGTGCTCCGCAACAAGAGAGGCCGCGACAGTGAGAGGCCCGCGCACCGCGACGAAGAGTGGCCCCCGCTCGCCGCAACTAGAGAAAGCCCTCGCACAGAAACGAAGACCCAACACAGCCAAAAATAAATAAATAAATAAATAATAATTAAAAGGTGCTAATAATTAAAAAAAAAAAAAAGAGAGAACACAGGTGTTAGGGCACTGAGCACTTTCTGGATTACGATACTAAGTAGTGAAATGGAATTCTTGTCCAGGAAATACACATCACCCTCTGACACACCAAGATGCTGTGTGGAATGTGAACGCCCCTCAGAAGGTGGAGGGCAGGAGGAGACGGAAGGTTATTACTTCGCTCTAGTCATCCTAACACATACCCTGCCCAGAGCCAGTTTCTCCTTCCTCACATACGGTGTTTACGCTGTAGTAGAGACAGCCCTTCCTCGAGTCTACAGGACACGAGTCTGTCCTGTGCTTCACACTTGTGTGATGACTCACCAGAAATGGATTTTGCTTTATAAAAAAACTGCTGACCCCTGGGCTAAACCAGAGAACTCCAAAGAGCTACGCTGATCCCAGAAAGTGGCTTCTAAGCAGTTCAAGGTCAACATAGTCCCTTCTCCTTGCGGTCATCCTGGCTCACAAGCAGCCTGCAGAGACTGCACCCTGTGGTGCCCCCTCTCCTCCCTGCCTGAGGGGCTCCTTTACTTGGGGATGACGGGGAGGGAGACAGCTCACATCTGTACAACAGTGGACATGCAAGTCAAGTTTCCATGGTAACCTGAACAGTGGAAGTCGCACTGCCACTCCCCTGCTCTGACCTTTCCCATCTTGATGGGAGCAAATTCCAAATCCCCCTGCATCCTGCCAGGGTCCACAGGACCGGGCTGCTTGGACCACAGCTCCCGGCTCGCCAGCCCTCTGCCCGCCTTCCCCGCTGCTCCTCCAACCAGCCGAGGGGCTGTGCACTTGCTGGGCCCTCTGCCAGGGCTGCTCCCACTCAGCTCCGATGTCACCTCCCCAGAGACCTTTCCGGAGCGCCTTATATAACACCCTGCCCCGCCTGGCTCTATATTTATAGCACCTTGCACACCTGACATCCTCTACTTGTTTATCTGGTGTCTGTCTCCCCCTTACTAGAGGGAAAAGTCCAGACTTTGCATTCTCTCCGGGCGGCTTTCCCAGAGCCTAGAGCGTGTGTGGCCACACTAAGGACACGCCCATGCGTGCAGGATTAAAGAGCTCCACTTCTGGCCTCAAACCAGTCACTGCTTCCCCTGCCGTGGTTCTCTTCTAAAAGAAGCAAGGCAAGTCAGACACTGTCTTCTCCCTACTTGTGCCTCATCTTCGCCTCTTCATTTCCAAACTCTTCAGCACTTGCCCATCCTCCTTATACCTTCTTTCCCTCCCTTTTTCAAAAATCACGACCCCAATTTTGATTTTGTTCTAAATTTAACTGCCTACACAGACTTCATTGCTTTGTTAATAATTCAAGACCCACGAACCCAAATTCCAGCTCACATCTACTACGAAAGCAGCATGAAAATGTCTGGGGCGGACACACGCTCGCATGGCCGATGGCCGGCCGTATCCTCATCTCTTAAGCGCCTCACACAGTTCCCGGGGACGGGCCGGGAACCACTCGTACAGACTCCCGCCCAAGCCCACCAGGGTAGAGCTGCCCCTTCCATTCTGTGTGGTTCCTCAGTCCTTCTTGGATTGACTCACACAAGAAAATCACAAAAGGGTTTTGAATATTAGGAAAACCGCGCACACCATTTCCAGTTCTCGGAGAAAACCGAGGCTTACGCTCTGCTGGCTGGAGAGTCACAAATAACTGCTGCCCCTTCTCTCACCTGTCTGACGGGTTTCTTCATTTCTACCCTGAGAGGATCCGGCAGTGGATTATACTCCTTTCTGGATATGAAGAACCCTGTCCCTGGGGCAAAGCGCTGCTTGTCCCTTGGCTGAGTTCGTCAGCCCACAGGAAGGAGGCAAGACACACCGGGAAGAGCGCTGCCCTGAGCCTCTGTCTACAGCAGCACCATCCGTGAGAACCTCCCGAAGGACATGCTTTCCTCTGTCTGCACCGTCTAATACAGCAGCTACCAGTCACACGTGGCACTGAGCACAGTCTGGAACAGTGGGAACCTGGAGACTTGAGACCTATGATGGCTGAGAAGCAGTGAACGTGCCTTGCTTTACACTCTTGCAGAGGAAGGCCCTTCTGGAGGTCGGCCGTGAAACCTGCACCCCAGATCCGCATCTGGGAAAGAGGAGGGCTGGGGAAGAGGATGCACCTGCCCTATGGACACGTGTGAGGGGTGGGCCCTAAATGAAACGGGTGAAAGCTCACACACTGGGGCCTTCACCCTGGAGGATCTGACACAGATAAGGTAAAAACCACGTGGAGTCAGAGTCCTGCACGTACTTCCGGCAACCGAAAAAATGCTTTGGATGGAAGCCCAGCCAACAGACACCATATAGAATTCTCTACCAAAGCAGGTCACAGAAGGTGGCAAGGTCTAGGGGGCGGGGGTGGGCACTTACTCCAGCCAGGACAAAACCCAAACAGGGCCACTGAACACCATGCACAAATCCACAAGGCAGCCGTGCTTGTCCTTGAAAGCACCCGTGGGTGACAGGGAGGAGTCACTACTGCTATAGACCCTCCCACAAGAGCCTCATACGTGACAGCCTACCGGAGAACCCTCGACAAGGGCAAGCTGTCCCGAGGCGCAGACTGCCAAGTTTCACAGGCACGAGACTATCCCTGCCTGGGGCTGGCTGTGTCCTTGGGGCTCATCAGTGGAAGGTCTGAGCAGAGGCTGTGCCAGGACAGGTGAGAAAAGACTCCTGGTTCAACGAGCTCAGTGGGCATAGTGCTCTGACCCCTTTCCTGACCTAACGAGGGGACTCCTCTGGAGTCCCCGGCCAAGAAGCTTGCTCTGTTTCTTCACAGGCCAAGGCCCTCCTCGAGGACCAAGCACCGGGAGCAGGAAGCTACGGAGGGACCAGCAGGTACTGACAATGCTGCAGGAGGGCTGCGTCCAGGGTCTCTCCACCGCCCTCCGCCTCTGCGCCCACCTCCACCTCCCGCCCTCCTTCTACATCCAAAAGGACCACAGAAAAAGAAACAAGACACTGGCCTCAGATGTCAGATAGTCAACGTTACGGCCTGAAATGTGTTCCCCAAATTCATACGTTGAAGCTCTAACCCCCAACACCTCAGATGTGACTGTATTTGGAGAAACACCTTTAAGGCCGTGATTAAGTTAAAAATGAGTGTTAGATTGGATTAGGGCTCACCCCGACTGATGTCCTTATAAGAAGAGGAGATTATGACATACAGAGAGACACAGGGCTGAGCACAGAGCAAAGGCCATGGAAGAAGAGAAGCAGCCATCTGTATGCCAAGGAAAGTGGCCTCAGGAGAAACAAAACCTGCCAACACTTTGGACTTCCAGCCTCCAGAACTGTGAGTAAATTAAGTTCTGTTGTTTAAGGCACTCGGCCTACGGTATTTTGTTATGGCAGCTCTAAGCAAACTAAGGCAGTCTGAAAGGACAAACTCTGTCCTAAGCAGAGGATTTTAAACCAAGGAAAATGGTGAGAGAAAAGCACATAGATTCTTTTTGTGTCTTCACGAGAGGACAACAGATCTGGATAAAACTGAGTTAAAACAACAGACAGGCTTTTTCCAAGAAAAATCACATACTGTCCAATTTTTAATATTCTAATTAGAGCAGAAGTCAAGGATCTTTTAAAAGCAATAAATAGCTCTTTTTATTAACAAACACACAAAAGGTCTCAAGATATAGTCTTGAGGTATAAAACTATAAAAAGCCCTTTAACAACCACTCTGAAGGATACATCTTTACAAAGTCCTTCCGAACTCCCTCAGAACTGCTAATGGATTAGGCTAAAGTGGCAAAACCAAAAGTAAATGTCTATTTGAAAACATATTTCTCCCATACTGAGAAAAACTGAGGGGGAAAAAAAAAAGCAAAAAGAGAAATGGGAAAGCAATAAAGAATACAGCCTACACAGCCTGGCAGAAAGCAGGTGGCAGGTAGGCACCATATTCTTTAAAACGGAAGCCAAAGAGTTTTATGGAAAGTACAGCCCAAATCCAGCCTGGACCTGCAGGATCCCAGCGAGGAACCCAGAGCCAGGGTAAGTGTGTCATGCGCCCTCACAGCCGGCCAGCGCTGTCCGTCAGAACCTTCTGAACTGTTCCAGAAATCTGTTCTGTCCACCAAGGTAGCCATGAACCACATGTGACTAAGAAGCACTTGAAATCTGGCTAGTATGACAAGAGAGACTGAACTTTAAATTTTTATTTAACCCTAATTAATTTAAGCTTAAACAGCCACGGGGGGGCTTGCGGCTGCCGCACAGAGCGGGCAGACAGAGAATCTGGAGGAGCCTCCGTGCTGCTCTCAAGGGGTCTAGAAACCCAACCACCAGGGGGCTCTGGACAGCGCTTATGCTGATTTGGGAGGCCAGAAAACTTTCCGCTGCTAGTCAATGTTTGAAAAAATCATGTGGGACTCTAATTCTCCTAATTGGGTCACAGTTTGAAGGGGCTTCTTCCTTAACATCTATAACTCTGAGAAGAAGGCTTTGAGCTATTTCTGTAAGCAAAGAGACAGATGCGTGTTCTACTTCCCTGGCCCCCTACCAAGGTCAGGAACAAGTTTAATATAACTAGCCCAAGAAATGGATTCTTTAGACATTCCTAAAGGCAAAACAAGTACAAATCTTCCTTTCTCTTGAAAAATTACATTTGGGCAGCACAGGAGGTGTGAAGTGCAGAGGCTGGGACGAGGATCTGCCCACGTGGTGTAGGACAGTAGATGGTGACCGCTCCATCCCGCTACCGCCACCCCCAACCCACAGGAAATCCAGGTGCACAACCCTAACCCCAACCCAGCGCAAACACCGACTCACGGGCTAGCTAGCCCTGTTCATCTGTCAAGCTGCAAACTTTCAGGCTCCTTGGATACCCCTTTCAAAGGTGACTTGGCAGAAAAGATTCACTGAAGTGATACTTGGTGTGTCATCACATTCTCTGTCTCCCTTGGGGATCATTGTGTTTCTGGGCTCTCTGACATGCTCACAACCCTAAACAGGAGACCCCTAACGCTCACCCTCAATACCCACCCCCTCCAAAAGGACCCCCAGTCTCTCCTAATTCCAGTTACCATCAGCAGGCGCCTTTTTTTCTTTTATCTTTTTGCTGTGCCCCTTGGTATCACCCTCCCTGGAAGGGAGCAGCCAGTGTTGCTACCTCTCAGAGTGGGCAGGGCAGGGTGGCGATAAGGGCACACACCACTACCTACCCAAGGGGACAGCACGCAAGACAACTAGAGCCCCCAGCTGAGGACAGGGCTAACCGGGCAGGCAATGCCTAGCCATACATACAGCCCAATATATAGGCAACGTATGCTCCAGTGCTATATACTGAAATAAAACCCAAAAACCTCGACAGCTTTGACCCTCCCATAAAAATAAAGCAACTAGTAAATGGTGGATCCAGAATATCAAAGGGCGAATAAATGATAATCATTGCAACTCAGGTTACTGCAGCCAGATCTCAGATAATTTCTAAAAGGTGGAATGTCTTGGTGCAGATGCTCATCTCTTCTGGCGAAGACAGAGGGGAAACAGAGTAGGTGGGAGGTCGTAGACCCTGAACCCACTGCCCAAGGACTATCCTGGTGATGTCACATCGTCTCCAGAGGGACCCCTCTAGACCAGGAGCACGGGACAGCAGTGAACCAGCACTCTGCCCATGTCCACCTTCCAACACACCAGATCATTAGCATACTTTGCAGAGAGCAAGCAGAAGACTTTAATTGCCCTTAATTACCCAGTTCAAGAAAGCTCCTAGATAATGGCTCTTGGACTTCTTGCCTGGTATCCACGTAATTTCCCTGACTCTGGCTTCATTATATTCCTAGCTTAGAAGCAACAGCCTCTCCAAGATGCCTCTTCATAACAGACTCTGACGTTCCAGGGAAGACAGTGCCATCACTACAAAGCTGTGTTGTATGAAGAGACAGAGCCTTAGCTTCTACACTGGCCTGGGGTGTGGGTGTCTGTGTGTGTATGTGCACATGCACGCCTGCACATGCACACATATGCGTGGGAGGAGGGGAGGACACACTAGCATATACTTAGAGGAAGGACTAAAGACAAGGAATATGTAATCAGAAGCCATCACAATTACAAATGTAAATGAACAGGCAATTGGCGCTGACCTTTGTAGATTGTTAGAGGACTAATTAAGGCAAATCAGGAACTCTGTTCCAACAGAAAAACAAGACAGTACACACCCTAAGAAGTACTCCTGTCCTCTTCATGTAGATGCAAAATGCAAGCAAATCAGACAGTAATCAAACTACGTATACTTTATATTGGCAAACGGAAAACTATCTCCATGAACAAAAGACAACCAAGGTTCACCCCTTGGTTTCTTGTGAGCAATTTTGCTAATACCTCTGTCAATGAGCTCCACCACTATTTGAGCTCTTGCCATGTGCCTGACACTCTATTAGATCCCACCCATGAAACAGCCAGAAATGCCAATTACAAACTATGCTTAGAATGGTTAGTTTAAAAGCTTTAAAAAAAATTAGAGTCAAACTATACGCTATTCTGTAAACTCCATTTTTCATTTAACAATATTATATTCTCTTTCCATGTCGCTACATAATGATGTCTCTTTATCCCTGCACTGAAAAGCAGCTTTCTAAAAAAGCACACTGAAATTCACAATCTTTGTCCAAACAGTCCTTCATCAGGGAATGGATGTAAAACAGATCAAGTCATACTTTCTCTACTCCTCCATGAGTGCTTAAATTTTCAGTCACCCCGATTTGTTCTGACGTTCTTTTTACATTTAACTTTTCTAGTTAGAAATACTTTACCCCTACTTTTTCCCAAACCCCATGGACAAGACACATAGAAGGAAAAAGGAAAGAGCATAACTGTTCTGGTTTTATGAAAACAGTGCTTCAGAACTGCAGAACCGGCCACAACATATTTTAGTGCTATAAGAAAAATTACACTGAAATTGCATATAATTTAGCCATTTCCAAAAAAAAAAAAAAAAATGCCTTTCATATTCAGAAGGCAGCCTTATGCCAATTTTGAAAAATCAAAACAAAAACAAATGAGAAAGTGGAAAACAGTACATTTTCTTATTCTCTTAAACTGTACGAGTTAAGCAGAACTCCCTGGAAGTTGGTTCAAAAAAATAACCCATCAAGTGAAGCCGGTGAGTGTTCCAGTAAAGGCTGTCACCAAAACCACATCATCACCTGGCCAGCTGTGTCTGCCTCCCTGACCCCAGGAATTCACTACCTTGAGCGCCAAAGATGTGTCAGTGAAGGAGGCCGCCGTCTTCCGCTCCAAGCAAAATATTCCCCTAAACTCTGAATGAGCGCGCTCTCTGTAAACTGAGCCACCGTCCAGTTGCCCCGGATGCCTGGGCTGGCATATTATGCAGTGTATCCACATCAAAAGCTGAGAGGAGAGCAGCAGCTGTGCCCCCAACTCAAAGTCTTGCACATAGTAGGTGCTCAATGAAGAATCATTAAATTACTTCCGTGCAATGTTCGGAGGTCGACGTCTCCGTGAAAGAAGGAGTTAAGGCGAGGGTAAGAGAAACAGGAGGAGGAAAAGGAGAGGAAGGCTGAGGACAGAAACACAAAGCACCTCTTGTCTTCTGGAAGCCCAGGGCACTGATAGAGTGAAATTAACTACAGTTTCACCCGGGAGCCAGAAATGCCTTCTTAATAAGCAAACAGGGAAGCTGATCCTACACACGATTCACCTACGAGAGCTTTCCATCTTGCAAGAGCTTCTGGTCAACTAAGGGGAAGCAAACAGCCGAAGCCAGCAACTGGGAGATATAACCCAGGGTGTGGCCACAACAACAGGCTTTCTCTTCCTTTATCTGTGTGTGGGGATGAAACAGAAAAGCCAAGTCCCAACAAAGTCAGGAGAACACTTGCTCTTGCAGAAAATACACTCAAGCCACAAATGGAAAGATCAGGTCACACACAAAAAATGTTGGGATGCAGTGAACCTCATCTAGTTTGGTTACTTTCTTTTCTCTGAGATGTATAATTCAAAGACTTTTTTTTTTAATGGGAAGGCTGTGTGTGTGTGCACGCGCGTGTGCGTGTGCGCATGTGTGTTTGTAGCATGGACAAAGACCATCACCCTCGGTTAAAGACAACATAATACAGGACTCAGGCTGCCCACTGATGCAAGGGTGAAGCTTGACCACAAGCAGGACCGTGTAGGGGAGGGTGGACTACTTATTAGCCCATGGTCAGCAACCAAGACTCAGTCCTTTGGTGCAGCAGGGCAGGACCTAGATGCTTTACGTCTGGTCATGAGGCCTCTCAAGGGGTTACAGGGCCTGTGGTGGGTGTAAATCCCTGCCACTGCCACAAAGTTCTGAAGGGCAGAGGAGACCTTCACAATTTCTCCTTCTCCACACTTCCATGTGGGTTGGCAGGCTACGTGGTCAGCCTGACTGATTGGAAAACACGTGGGCTTAAGTTAACAAATAAGATTTGAAGAAGTGATATTTCTGTCACCCACTGGGAAGAATCCACGGCAGAGTCCACTCCATCAGCCTCAGCAAGGGAAGCCCTGCCCCCTGCAGAAGGCGACAGGAGACTGGGGTCTGAGGTCCTGGGCTGACAGGAGGAAAGGAAGTTATTTCTGATGGCTTTTGTGTAAAACTTTCTTGTATGTGGATAAGAGAGGAGGAAAGAAAAGGAAGGAAAGGAGAGAGAACACCATCATTTAACCAGACGATGACAGAACACCAGGAACGAAAACCCTAGACAGCACCACCGTTTACACGCGGCTTAGCGTCAGAATAGGCAGGGCTCCCGAAAGGTGCCCAAAGATTCCCTGAGGCTGCCCTATGCTACATGAATGATGTTTCCAGCTGAAGATTAGTGTCCCAATCCTTACGTTCCAGAGGAGAAAACTGGGAATACAGGCATACCTCAGAGATATTGCAGGTTCGGCTCCAGAGCATTGCGATAAATCGAGTATTACAATAAAGCGAGTCACACGAATTTTGTGGTTTCTCAGGGTGTATAAAAGTTACATTTACACTATACTGTAGTCTATTAAGTGTTCAACAGCATTATGTCTAAAAAATGTACATACCTTAATTAAAAAATACTTTATTGCTAGAAAATGTCAACCATCATCTGAGCCTTCAGGGGGTCGTAATATTTTTTGCTGGTGGAAGGTTTAAAATATTGCGAGAGGGGCTTCCCTGGTGGCGCGGTGGTTGAGAGTCCGCCTGCCGGTGCAGGGGACACGGGTTCGAGCCCTGGTCTGGGAAGATCCCACATGCCGCGGAGCGGCTGGGCCCGTGAGCCACAACTACTGAGCCTGCGCGTCTGGAGCCTGTGCTCCGCAACAAGAGAGGCCGCGACAGTGAGAGGCCCGTGCACCGCGATGAAGAGTGGCCCCCACCTGGCGCAACTAGAGAAAGCCCTCGCACAGAAACGAAGACCCAACACAGCCATAAATAAATAAATAAAAATTAAAATGGAGATTTCTTTAAAAAAAAAAAATATTGCGAGAATTACCAAAATGTGACACAGAGACACAAAGTGAGCAAGTGCTGTTGGAAGAACGGGGCCCACAGACTTGCTCCATGCAGGGCGGCCACAAACCTTCTATTTGTAAAAGAATGAAGTATGTGGAGCACAGTGAAAGGAGGTATGCCTGTATTTTATAAAGTCTGTGTTTACAAAACTTGAAGCTGATGACCTTCAATGTATTAATTCTACTAGGCCCACAATGTCCCTTTTCTTGAAGACACTCTTCCAAGAAGTTTTTAAGAGTCAATTCCCGGCAGGAGGGAAAAGGATGTATTTTAAGATGAGTTATCTTAAAGGAGTTTCTAAAACAGAACCGAGTTACTGTTAATGCCAATATGAGTATTATCTAATAATTTGTCCCTTTTGTCATTAGTAAAGAGTATAAATAAACGTAGCTAGAGCGTACGAGTGGGAGGGGTGCAGGGTTGGGAGGGAGGTGGGTGGAGAGCAAAAACATGACTCCAGGCCAAAGACAATACAAAAGGATTTTGAAATACAGAAAGGAAGTCTATCATCTAGACTAAAGTTGCTCATACACTTCGGGAGGAGGAAAAAAAAAAAACCCTAATACGCATTAAATGAGAGAAACCCAGAAGGCAATGGTGTAAGAAAGCAATTCCAGAGCAACTGCATAAATAGGAGTATTACATTATAAAACAGGGAACTGTCTGTTCCAGTCCATAGACCCCGGGTGAAATGGCAGCTGTACACTATTTAGTTTGGGGCACCTCATTAATAAAAAGGGAATTCTGAGCAGACTGAAAGAAAGAATTGAGGGGCGAAAGGGACCAGCTTTTAGCGGAAGATTGAAACAATGATGTATGCAGAGCTCGCAAAAAAAAAGAAAAAAAAAATTTTAAACCCTGAAATAAATAGGTCTGAGTATATTGGCAGAGGAAGGAGAATCCTGTGAAATGACTTAATAGCAGAATAATAGGGAATGGCAGGCTCAAACAGGACAAAATGCCCCAGTGGGGAGCAGGGATTCCCACAGCTGGATGGCACTGGCATGTCTGTGGGTGCTGGGCCCCGTCCCTGGCTCACATGCAGAGCCATGGGGTCAGACACGAAGCACAAGCCCCAGAGATTAAGACTGAACTTTAACCAAAAGAGGCATTTACAATACACATGGGAAGGCACAGTCAGTCTTGCAGTGACCTGGAGGTGACAAAAATCATCCTGGTACCCACACAGTACTTTCCCTAAGCAACAATTCAGACTGACTGCCGGGAGGACTGGCCCCTCCTCTGTGATAATCCTACTCTAGCAGGGGGGAAGCATTCTCGAATTTTGGTATATCCCATCACTGGAGAATCCGGTTTCATTTATACGGAAAAAGGGAGCAAAGCTACAGCCAGGTGATGGAGACAAGAGCCATGGGCAGAGGGGTCCATGAGGGCTCGGGAGGGATGTCTCCAGGAGGAAACAAAGCTAACAGATAAACTGATACAGCAGAGCCTTTGGAGATGAGAAAATATCTACTCTGGCAGAGAGTTAGCTATGAATTAATCATAGGTACCTAGAAAACCAGGGAAAACAAAAAAGTTGTACAAGAAGGTAAATGAAATTATAAAACTCTACATGGCTCAGCTGTGATTAATATTTATAGAGTCAGAATAATAAAAACACTGAATATTAATATGCCCCCAAATTATTAATCATAATGGAAGATGAAGGGAGGGGAAGATTGAATGTGTAGGGCGCCGGGGTGTGTGGGTACCGTGTCTGTGTGTGTATGTGTAAGAGAGAGTGCATATGGATTATGGGGGGTATGTGTGTGAGTGGTATGAGTGTGTGAGCTTGCACAATGGCATACTAGTAAAATCCCCATCTTCTGGAGTAGAAAGCCAATAGATAATGTGTACAACTTACCAAAAAAAATTTTTTTTGATCAAGAAACAGTAGTAGAAGCTCGTTAAGAAATATGGAAATAAGTAACAAAAGGAACAATTAAATTTGAAAGGCGGTGCTCTGGGGAATGGGGCTGGCAGGGGCTATGCCATTTTTCACAGTAAGGTTTATATAACTTTTTGCCTTTAAAAACTTCATAAAAATGTGAATGACAACATTAGGATTAAAGTCCCCACATGGCCACGACATGTGAGAGGCTGAGAGGATGCGGTAGGCAATGGAGAGACCAAAAGGCCTGAGTCTGCAGCCCGGCTAGGTCATTCGACAGCATGCCCTCGGAAGGAGAAAGAGGTCTGCAGGGGAAGTTGTGAGCCCAGCGTGTATGAGGTGGCACCCATGAGAGGTCCAGGAAGCTGTGTGAAGGGCACGTGCCAACACCAGGAGACAAAGTTTCAAGAGGCTGGGAGCCGAGGGCCAGGCCTAGTGCCCGGGTGATGACGGCACGTAGGGCAGCCTGAGGACCACGAGCCGGGGTGTGGGGCGGGGGCTTGGGGGGTGGCGTGGAGGATAGTCCGGAGCAGCAGGAGGACAAGAGAGAAACACGTCCAGGGAAGGGTGCTTCCAGAAGGGAATGGGCAGCAATTTCAAAGACCACAGAAAGAAAAAGGCTCAGCACGTAGCCACTGGGCTCAGAAAATCCGAAGTCAGTGGTGACCTTCTCAAGGATGGTTTGATGACGAGAGGAAACGGGCTATGATAGGCTGACGTGTGAACAGGAGATGGACCAACACAGAGTGTTTTCAAGAATCTGAAGATGCTGTTGGAGAGAGAGTGGAACACAGGATTAAGGGAGGGCTTTAACCATAAATGGTTTTTAAAGAGACAGGTGACTGTCCTGTGTTCCCAACCAGAGAGAAAGGGACTGGAAGGGTGAAAAAATAAGAGAGAGGGGAGATTCTACCGAGTGAGGTCCTGGTGGGAGTACGAGTCACACAGGGAAGGAAGGAGAAGGGGACGGCGGGTGAGAGGACACGGTGGAGGCGGAAGTGTGGGGTGAGCTCCCCTGGAAGGTCTCCCCCCTCTTTGTGAAGTAACAGCCAGCACTGAGCCAGGAACAACTGGGTCGCTCTCAAATACAATCACAGTGTTTATAACAAACACATGTTTCGATCTTCTCTGAAGTTCATTCTTACAGACCAGACTCAAGGTCACACACTGCCCATTCTCAACACTGAGCAAGACATCGTTTAGCGTTTGCTTTATGTCGATCTGAACCAAAACACTGAATCTAGAGCGCACCTCAGAAGAATGTGGGGAGAGGGGACAAAACATCGTCTGTTGTCTTGCTCCCTGGGCAGCGGCTTGTGACATCTGAAGAAAAGTGTGGTGCTAAGTTCCTTTAAAAAATGGGAAAAGCAACAATCCCTGCGTGTCCCCTTCAGAACACAGCGGTCACCTGTGAGGCTGGTAATGGACGTGAGGGCCAGCTGCACCAAGCCGCAGCCCTCAGGAGGCCACAGCCCGGGCGGCCCCAGGCCTCCCATGCCCGCGAGACCACTCACCGGGGTCGGTAGAGGGGCACCTCCGGATGGTGAAGATCTGCCCCAGGTCCTCGTCCTCCTCCGGAAGGCCCTTCTGCAGCCGCTGCAGCTTGCGCAGGCTCTCGCCGCGCTGATGCTTCATGGAGCGCACGTGCTGGATGAGGTTGAGCTTGGCCTTGGTGGAGTACTTGCACAGGACGCAGTGGTAGTAGCAGCTCTCGCCCTCCACGCCGCTCTCGTGCTGCTGCAGGTGCTACAGGGGTGATAAAGAGGGACACGCCTCGGGTTAGCTGCTCCCAGCCCACCATGCCCTGGCAGCAGCCCAAGGACCCCTCACGGGGGTTGCTTGGTTTTCCCAGCGGGTCCTTCCCCAGCAGCTCTGGGGCCAACTTGCAGATAACAGAGTGAAGGGCTTCACCGGTACCAAGCTGGCTCTCGTTCCCGTCTCCCTCACACGCATCAGCGTGCTGAAAACGCTGACGGATCCGACCCTCCCAGTATAAAACTGGTCTTCCTGGCACAATAATTAAAGGTTCCTCCTTCCACTCTCCAAAGTGTCCTGCTTTATTTAGAACAGGGGTCGGCAAGCTATGGCCCAAAGGCCAAATCCACCCTGCTGCTTATTTCTGTAAATAGGGTTTTATGGGAACACAGCCACATCTGTTAATTTGTGTATTGTCTATGGCTGCTCTCTAAACACCAGAGTTCCATAGTCGCAATAGAGACTGTTTGGGGCTTCCCTGGTGGCGCAGCGGTTGAGAATCTGCCTGCCAACGCAGGGGACACGGGTTCGAGCCCTGGTCTGGGAAGATCTCACATGCCGCAGAACAACTAGGCCCGTGAGCCACGACTACTGAGCCTGCGCGTCTGGAGCCTGTGCTCCGCAACGGGACAGGCCGCGACAGTGAGAGGCCCGCACGCCGCGATGAAGAGTGGCCCCCGCTCGCCGCAACTAGAGAGAGCCCTCGCCCAGAAACGAAGACCCAACACAGCCATAGATAAATAAATAAACAAATTAAAAAAAAAAAAATAGAGACTGTTTGGCCTGCAAAGCCTAAAATCTTATTATCTGGCCCTTTACGGAAAAAGTGACCAGCCCCTGTTTTAGGGGATGGTCCACATAGTCACCTTACCTGTATAGAATCTTAGGTCAGTAACACAGAGCCAAAGCTGCTGTTTGGCTATTTCACAAGAAAGATGACTCAAGTTTTTGTATTTAGAACTACAGACTATTCGGAGAACCCAAAATTAGGTTTTCCCCTGGATTAAAAAAAAAAAAAGACAGAAAAATAAATTTCTCCAGACTAGTTTCCCTGTCAACGTCTCAAGGTCATTTGGCTTAGTGCTCAGGTGGTCAAAATTACACTCTGTGTTGTGTTTGTGTCAACACAGTACTCTGATTTCAGAACACAGAAGCCCCGGAGCTGGCAGGAAGCAGGCACACACAGGAATAAAGTCTGATGCACAAGACAGTGGAGGCCATGGAAAACAGTTAGCCGACTCCAGACTTCTGCATTGAGGAGAAGGCTTAAAGATTACCCAAGCACAATGTGCACATCCCTTCGGGGCCTCTTTGAGAATATAGCTGAAAGCTATGGACCCTTTTTATTAGCAATTAGGGAACTGACACACTCCTGGTATAGGAAGGCCGCCTTCTTCATTCCAAATGGTTCATTTTAGGGGAAGAGGGAACTTTTCTATTGGGTGCACATAAAGCAGGAGAAACAATTCCAAAAAGTTTAAGTGGTTGACCCAAGGTAACCCCAGCTAGTCAGTGGGAGAGAGAACTAGAAGCTGGGTCTCACATCCCCCAGCATCCTTCTGGAGGAGAAAGTTCAGATAATGTATTTTATGGGCTCATGTTTCCACCTGTCCATCCCTCTTTCTCCTCACCTTCATCCCCACCTCTAGTCCCCAGAGCCTGGCCCAAGGGACCACACAGAGTACACGATAAATGCCTCAGGACGTCTTTGTCCGGCCCCTCTCATTTCTGACCATACTTGCTCTATTTGATGCCCATGCCTCATAACTGTTTCTGGTCCTGCTTGGATATCTTTCTTGTCCACACTGTATGGTGAGACACTCAGAAAGCACAGCAGTCAGAATGTCCTGCACTCTGCCTAATACTGAAAATACCAGAGTGGCCCTAGCAGCACTTCCTATTGGATGACACGGCTCTGAAGCTCACGTGCTCACATGCACACATCCTATGTTCACGGAAAAAGTGTGAACATTCCAGAAGCACGTTTGGACCTCGTTGGAAGAGGAAATACGAATGCAACAATAGAGTGCTGTAGAAAAACTACACTACTATAATAACTTTTGCTCTGGGGCCAACTTGCAGATAACAGAGTGAAGGGCTTCACCGGTACCAAGAGAGAACAATCCCTTCTGTCCTCGAAATGGGTGATTTAACACACTCAAGTGCAGAACCTTGGAACAAAGCAATATCCTCCCTCCCTGCCCCGGCCCCGTACTAGCTGTCCTAGAACAATCACAACCAGAAGGAGTTTGAAGAACTAGCAAGCTCAGTGTTAACTGTCAAATTATAACAACTGAAAATATAAAGCTACTTTTCTTGAAATAAATTTGAGCTGATTTTTTTTTTAATCGTTTATCTTCAGTTTGCTGCCTCTGACATAAGGCTCCTCACAGAGGATTTCAGGAGTATGGAAAGCACCAAAGCAACGTTTTCTGGAGGCTGCAACCCTGGGGAGAAGGAGAGTCTGAGGGGCTAGGTGGAAAGGAAAATGATGCGCTCGTCCATGCTCTTTCTCCCCGACTTCTCCACAGGGACCCCCGAAAGCCAAAAACTGCACCAGGATATTCCTGGGAGCAAGAGTTTGGCTTGGGATTGAGGAACGGGAAACTTGTACAGGAGCCAGAAACTGCTGTCTTGGATCACTAAGACCAAAAGAATGACATTTATTAAAGTTTCAACAAAAACTGACTGAATGAAAGATAACAGGGAAAATACCCATGGCATCTAAAGCAGTAAGCTCTGTCGAGGGATTTTGGTGGTATCATGAACTATGAAATCAGAGCAAGTACCATTAATGCCCTAACCCCAAATTCTCATTACTTTCCCATGAAACAGGACTTCCTTGCACTAAAGCTCTGAATCTTAAACATAAAATTTTAATATGGATGTGAGGGTTCTTTTCCAAACAGCTGGGGTTTCCAGTCTCTGAGCCAGAAGAGAGAATAACATGGCCAAAAAGTGTTGGATGGGAGTTGTCGGATGTCAGATGTATTTTGTCCTCAAATCCATGGGTTCCTGGGTGACAGGGCTGTATAAATCCTGAACTAAAATAAACATGATACTGGGGACTCCTGTTTAAAAAATAACTGTGTAAGGATGATGTCCCCAAACCACTACACTTGACTCATGGTGGTCAGCGGCAGTCTCTACTGCCACCAGGAATTCTTCTGTCTGCCATGTGAGAACCATTTTGGAAGGGAAATGGTTACATGCTACAAATGGTAGAGAAAAGAATAAAAGGAAATGCGGAAAACAGAGCCACGGCCTTTCCCACTGATCCCAGTGCAGGGAACATTTAGGGTCCTCTCTTAGAGACTTGCACAGAAGCATAATTCAAAATTCCAAACTAGCTTTTGCACTTCAAGTTCATTCTTCAAGACATACACACAAAAATCCAGAATAAACTATTTTTCCATCCTAGGAAACACCTGCTTATAAAGGTTATTATACCCAACCCAAACTTCCACTCACAACTGGAGTCTCTTGAGGTCTACCTGCATGTGACAGCTCCTGTTCTCACCACATCTTGTAAGCTCGGTAATTCTCAGGCTGTCCAATCTCCAGCAAACGGGGGCCCAAAGCGAGCAGCGGGGTCCTCGGTCCTGACTTCTGTGACCTTCTCCACACCATCTGGTCATTTCCCAGGTCTTGAGTGGGTCAATGCCCTGACCTTGTTGGCCAGGCACCCTCTCCTTCCCAAGATGCCCTGGCCCATCCCCAGAATTCCACCCTTGGAACCTGCCTAATAAGACGCAGCAGGAGGGGATGGGGCTGCAGAGGCCGATGGGGACTCTACGGGGCAAGCCAGTCAGCCAAGGACATGCTTTCCCTGCAGAAGAGAGTAGATGTTTTCATCTGGAGAAAGAGGGAGAATGATTTGTTCCTGTTCCAGCTAATTAGAATACCCTCAATTGGGATCACAATGTATTTAATTAAATTCACTGTAATATATGGAGAATCCACCAAGGCACAAATCCCAGTGGAACACTCAGTGGAGGAGCTGCCTGCCTCCTTTCAGAGTTCTTGCTCTCCTCTGCAGGCAGGAAATTCTTCTCCCACGCAGACACTGGACTCCCCCAACACTCTCCCCCTCACAAAGGCTGCCCATCCTTGGGAAAGAGGACCCAGGTCTTGTTTGGCTTTTTCCATTTATTTCTTTACTCTGTGCTCAAGATTCTTAACTGCTCACCTCTACTGGGTCAGGTGTGCAGTTGAAAAAAGAAAACAGAACAATAACTTCAACTGTGGTTAGTGTGCTACACGTGGACCCAAAGAAAACTGGCCACTGAGCCCATCAAGCAGGGTTTGGTTTTGGTTCAATTCTAGGCATCTACAACACATGAGACACTATGTAAACACATACACATACACACACACACACACACACACACACACACACACACACACACAGAGAGAGACTATGCCCTACCCTAGGGCATGACCCTGCAGGTAATAAGGCAGTGATGGTGGTGACTTGGCAGACAGGCCAAGGGATATAAGGAGGGCACCCCTTTAGTGTGAATACCATTGTGAGAATACACCCTCCAGCTGGACCGGTGAAAATCACTGGCTCACTCAAGAAAAATCAACATCTACCCACCAATGAATAATGAATAAGCAGGACCAACTAGTAAATCAAGAAAGGGAGATCTACCCAGCTAAAGAAGAGTAGCAACCAAGGTCCAACCAAACTCACTCGGTTCAGCCAGCCTCTCCTATAACCGTGAACCCTGAACCGCCTAGGGTTTCCTTGTTTTCCCCCAATCTCACTGGCTGTTTTTTAAAGTGCCTGCAAAACACTGGGTCATATGAACTGCAAGTGTACTGTTGTTTCCACCAAAAGAAACTTCTACACGTGGCAAGAGGATTTACTTCCTGAAAGCTCAGAGAAGTACAAGGACCCACAAGAAGGGAATAAGTATCCAGTGTGACTCATAAATGGAAACGGAGAAAGAGCCCAACAAACTCCAACTTCTCCAACTGACCACCGTGCGGCAGAAAACAGACTGTCCTCACAGCAATCGAGTAGCAACTGGATTCACACACACTAGGTGGGCAGCACCTGTGCTGGAAATGAGCAAGCGGGGCTCCCTCACACTGGTCAGGGACCCTTTCCTGTCCATCTGTCTGATCCTGTCGGAGCATTTATAATTTAAAACGCTCGTCCTGTCCTGGTTTAGCTGGCAGGCGACACTCCTGTGCGGCTGACATGGAAACATCCAATGTCCCACGTCTTCCCTTCTGGGTCTGGTTCCGAGGGAAGAACTTGGAAAAGAAAAGACCTCAATACAACAAGAGGTGCCTTGAATAATAGGCCTGGCACGTGAGGCCGAGTGCAAAAAGCAAATTAATAATTAAAAAAGAAAGGAAAGGAGCCAGCCCGCGTTATTTGTGGGATTCCACCCCATGAACATGTTGGGCTCGCCCACCCTGGCCAACGCATGAAAGTCCAAGAGACGAAAAGAGGGCTCTTGTTAGAAAATAATTCATCGTGAAAATCAAAAAAATGTGTTCCTGTTACTTGTTTCCCAGGAAAACTAACCAAGTTCTGTCAGAGGACATTGATTTCTATAAATCTGGAGGGGCCCCGGCTCCCTCCTCCTCCCCAACAATAGGAAACTTCTAACATCTGGTTCTTCATGCATGGAATGCAAAATATTGATCAGGTTTTGTCAAAGCCTCCCCTTTAAAGGAGAAATGGACAAAGTACACTCTGACACACACACACACACACGCACACTCACAAATGAAAACACACGATTCACAAACGAAGGTTCCTCGGGGAATAATAACTGTTACAATGAACACACGAACGCCCACCCCGCTCACCACATCCTCCCATGGATACAACGCAACTGTACTCGGACGGAGGGCAAAGCAAACAGCAAAGCTCCCTGACGGGGTAAAGCAGCTCCCAGGCGCCCCTCCGGGCAAGCGGCAGACCAGACACCTCCCGCATCACAGAGAGGAAGCCCCACGGCGGGCGTCCAAAAAGGCCCCTGACACGCCTGTGGAGCTCGGAAGTGCAACCCGGCACAGGCAGGGAGAAGAGCCTCTCAATCCATAAAACAGAGGTCCCCAGTGCAACAGGCTGCTGTTGCATCAGGCCTCTGGAGGGAAAAAACTGTTAACCACAGCAAGCCCGGGGCTTGGGGTGAGGACTATGAAAGTCTCACCAACACTTCCAGTGAGAAGGAACAGGAAGATGAGGGTCCAGAGCGAAGCTGCTAATTACCCAGTAAGATGAAATAAGGAGGAAGGAAGCAGGTGTTAATTCACCATCATACCCATGCATGGCATTTACTGCTGAGGAAGCACCTTCACACATTTAATTTTCTCATGACACCCTGACGTGGGCAGCGTTTGGCTCCTGTCCTTGGAGAAACCCAAAGCTCCAAGAAGTCATGTGACTCCTTGCCCCCAAGGTCCCACAGAGCATGGAAGAAACAGGACAGGAACCCAGGCCTGGAGGCCAGGCCCACGGCTGCCCAGCTACACTGCAATGACCACGGGGTGCGTTCTGGAACACGGGACTCTCCAGACCCGGGTATTCACTTTGAATGCCTAAAAAAGAAATTGTTTCAGGTGTAATGCAATCCAGAATGGGGGTGGTTAATTTTTTTAATCAGGGGTTGTGTTACAGTTCCAAATTTAATGTCGCATTCTTAGGAAAGCTTCCGGAAGGTCAACCTAAATATATACGTATTCTCTGTTTCATGTTGGCTTTTCACCCACTCATGCCCTCATCCTCGGCACCTGTTAATTTAGTCCTATTTCACTGCAGGAGCCCAGCAGACAGCGTAAGATATAAGCCCCAACCACCATTTACAAGGGAACGTGAAAGGAAGTAAAAATATTCCCTTAGATCAATCCATTTGCGTTGCTCTGACCTATTTTCCAGTTTCTAGGCCAGTCTCCTCACGTCCTGGAACAAGCCATGACTGTTTGCTCTCAGCATCCGAGCTCCAAGGCCAGAGTCAAGACTTTCTAGCCCTGCATCTCCTCGCTTGCATGAATGATATTTCCTCATTCAAAAGTCTCAAGATGAATGTTCCTTGACAGAAGTATAGTAAGTTCTATGGAAAAAATAAGCATAAATCTGCAATCTATAGGTTGTATCGGCCTTGGCTTTGAAATCTTTTCTAGAAAAATACAAGCATGGACTCCTGTGGAATGTTGATGCCATCCCTAACAGATTTCATTTCCCTCTGTTGGGAAAACTCCAGAAAGGAGTGTGGCGTAACTATACACAGAGAGGAAGCTGATAAGGTGTGTAGGAGTCCTCCCTAAGGAAAGGGCCCATCGGAGCCTGAGGTCTCAAGCAAAATAAGGGCTAGTTTCCACGACGGTCAAATGAGCATCTACATAAACTCGGAAGCCAACGGAGGTATGTGGTGGGGAAAACAATCAAGCAGGTCCCACAAGGCTAACATCAAACTGACTATCCTCCAGGAACTACCCAAAGCTCCCTGGATCTGAAGATCAGCCCTTCTCCAAGGGCACTGGTAACAGTGAGTTCATTAAGATGTGCTTCTTCCCTTACGCTACTTTCCAGCTCTCACAGGTATAAGTCCCCACACAAAACAAAGGCCGCCATATATATGCTACTCAAGCTGGTCCTCATTCAACTCCATGTCACACTGTTGTCATAACTGTGGTTTAAGGTGAACTCTGGACTAAGGCAGGCCAGGGAAAACCCTCCCTCTGTGCTCCCTTCAGCAAACTACACACACGGGGTGGGCCTCCGTTGCCTCATCTGCAATGTTGGAACAATAACAGAAGCTCCTCATAGCACCACTGGGAGAGGTCAACGGGATAACTCATACGAAGTGTGTAATACAGTGCCTGATGTACGGCTTGCCTTCAGAATCAACAAGGCTATTATTATTACTATCATTATCTTTCAAACTAGTTAAGCTTTGGGGATTAGGAATAGAAATGAATGTCTACTGAATTTACCTATTTGACATTTCCCTCCTTATGACCAATCTATCCTGCCCCCTCCCTGGGAACCACCCCCCCCACACCACCCCCCAAGGCCAAAGAAGAATCCCTCGTTGACAATAAAGAAACTGCGATGCACAGAAATTATAAAATAGAGGGGAAATTGCACACACACGGGACCGACTTCTTCCTTACAAGAGGTGCTTAATTTTTATTTTAAGTCCCTTGCCCAAGTCGTGCAGCTGGTGCAGGCAGAGCCAGGATCACACCCCAGGTCCATGTCCTTGCCACAGAACCCCATCTGTTCTCTCTGGATCTCTCTGCCCGCGAGGTGTCAATATAATGAAAATCAGAACCCTTGCTCTTTTATCACATCTGCCAACATCCCAGGTGAGAACCAGGAAAGGAGAACTTTGCTGAAAAGGCTGCAGACATGGCGCCGATTCCCCAAATCCGCTCTGAAGGATTTGCTTATTTGTATCTCCAACCCCATGACAGTCAACACAGCAGGAAAAACATACTTGTCTGGTGGTCAAAACAGGTGTGTTACTTCATCTGTAAAATACAGATGTTTATACTTGCCCTGTCTTCCTTGGAGGCAATTTTAAAAACCACATGAGCAAACAAACGTGAAGATCACTCAGAAGGTGTGAAGGACTACCTGAATATCTGGCACAGGCATCATCTCTCTACCTTGAGACCAGATTTTGCTTCCTCACCTCTGACTGGCAGGTACACCGCCATGGGCTTGGTGGTTAATGATGCAGATGTGTTCCAGCTCAGCGGTCCTCTAACTGGAGCGTGCATCAGAAGCACCTGGTTGGGGGGGGGGGGGGGTGCGTCATGCCGCAGAGTGTCGGGCCCACCCCAGGGGTTTCTGATTCACCGGGTCTGGGGTAAGGATGGAGAATTTGCACTTCTAACAATCTTCCTGGCGGGATGCTGATGCCCCTGGTCTGGGATCACACTCTGAGAACAGCTGCTTTGGACAGCAACTGCCACAGAACAGAGACCTAAGTCAGAATACATGGAGACATTCCCCCGTACAAAGGAAAATTTCCAAGGCCTAACACTTCCGAACTGCCCGCCTTTTCCCAAAGAGTATTTCAGATTCTAGCAAACTGCACTCGATACATCATGCAACGCCTGCACACAAGAATTTACCCCTTTAATGAAAAAGTCACTCGGAAGCAGCTGCCTGCTACTGGCCTGCTCCAGATACTTCATGAAAGTCGGAACTGGCTCTGTTCATCTTCCTCTCCCCTTTCACACCTGCAGTCTAAAATTTCGTGGGGCTGTGGCTGAAGGCGTGACTCTTGATGGCGAGGCATGAGGCATCACTTTTTCCTTGTGAGCCCTGCACCCTGCTGAGCGCACCTATCCAGATGTCTCGCTGGAACCGAGCCCATGGGAGAGCTTCCACCAAATATGAGAAAAATAAAATGGTCTTTAAAATTCCCCCCATGCTCTTGAACTTTCTCGCTGCTGCTGCTGAGAGCATGAACTTGGGGCTCCAACCTGGAGGTTTCTCTTGAGCTCCCACGAGCTCAAGCTCAAGCTCTAATACCCTCATCACCTTCATTATGAGAGAAGAACACGGGCCGCCAGCATGAGATGGGCAGGGGGCAGCGGGCACGCACAGGGCTGATTTCTTCCTCGTAAGAGGGGCTTAATTTTTATTTCATTTCTTCCCTTGAAACAGAAAATGGGAAAGTGACCAGGCACGAGAGAAAAATTCCCTCTAAACAAATGCCTTTGATGTCGCTCATTCTGGCTGATAAGACATTTCACCCTTTCTCCTTAAATTATCTGGATTTTGTTGAAGGTTGAGGAAGATAAGTTACTTGTGGGAGGGGGACAAGGGACCGAGAGAGTAGAAAGAGAAAAATGCTTCTTTGAGGAAGTGGAGCCGAGAGACCAGGAGACGGCTGGCTGCAGAGTGGACGGCCACGTGGTGAGAGGGGACACAGTTTTGCGAAAGATGACACGGCTAGTTTCTCTGCCCTGCTTTCAGGTTTCCACTCCCCCCCCCATAAATAACCCAGACAAACACCCTGTACACTAGGTTTTGCTCTCCTTCCCCCCCTTTTTAAGTCTCATTAAAAGCCGATACTGTTCGGCCTCAAGATGGAGAGCTCAGCATGGATTTTACTGAACGTTAAATCAACCAGCAAGCGTAGCCAGCAAACTCTGTGGCACTTTAACTTTAAATAATGCAATAATTATTGAATTTCCTTTTTATAACTGAAGTGCTGGAATGTAAACAATGGGGCTGTAATTGCAGGAAGGGGGGATCAATAGAGGCAATCGTTTTCAGCCATGTTAATTGTAAATACAATTGCTCCAAGATGTCAGACTTGTTCTTCTTGCTCCCAGAATCATCCTAACGGATGACAGAGTCCAACTTTCCCATTACAGCTGTTCGTTCCTTTAAGAGGTTCTCAATCAGGTCTGATCAATCTGTCAAGATAATGCATGGAGTAAGTAAGACTCTTCCAAACACAGGCTCCCAATCAATAGCCCGGACCAGCTTAATGAGGTGGGGCTAAGGCCCAGAGGGAGGTAACAGCCCCCTGCTTGCACCTAGGTTTGGCAGGCTGGCTTCCTCGCATGGCCCTGATAAACAGATCAGCCCTTAATGAGGACATTAGTTATGCATGCTTCAGCAAGCAGCAAGGCACCCGTCCCAGGGGACAGACGGACAGAAAACAAAATAGATTAACAGAAAACAATATGGTGCCAAATTAGGTCCAACTGAAGACTTTTCCCTCCTTCTCCTGCTTTCCTTAATTGTCCAGCAGAGAGGAGGACATCAATTAATCATTCCAATGGGTGTGAGCTCAAAGCACGGGAGCACCCGTTGAGCTGGGGGATCTCTGGGTGTCTGCTGGTTTCCCGTGGGCTGTCACTATTAGGGCCCTCATCCCCCCCACCCCGTTTCCAGACTACAAGAGGGGCCTCTCACAGAAGGAGAGAAGGGAGACCAGGCTGAATCTTGGTTTCTGACAGCCACAATGGGGGGCCACGGACTGAAGCCGGACAAGAACAAATCTGCTACTCTTCACAGGTGATGTCAGCTATTGAGATCGAGTTTTGTTCCTGAGAATGGGTGAGCCCTCACAGACAAGGAGGAGGAAAGTCAAGAGTCTAGAATCCCAGGGCTTCCCTGGTGGCGCAGAGATTAAGAATCCGCCTGCCAACGCAGGGGACACGGGTTCGAGCCCTGGCCTGGGAAGATCCCACATGCCGAGGAGCAACTAAGCCCATGCGCCACAACTACTGAGCCCACCCACCTAGAGCCCATGCTCCGCAACAAGAGAAGCCACCGCAGTGAGAAGCCCATGCTCCTCAACGAAGAGTAGCCCCTGCTCGCCACAACTAGAGAAAGCCTGTGCACAGCAACGAAGACCCAATGCAACCAAAGATTAAAAAATTAATTTAAAAAAAAAGAGTCTAGAATCCCACTTCACCCGTCCCAGCATCTTTGCAATTTGCACAGGCTCTGCAGGAGTTTGAATTCCCATGAGGATAACCTGGAGGGCTCCTGGGGAGTCTGGAGAGCCATCTTTTCTCCCTTGGAGGGCACTGCGTGTCTGCACCCTTGTTCCTGCTGTGACTGGCTAGGAAGACAGCCCACTGGGGAAGTCCTTAAGAAAGGGTCATGTAAAGGAACATTCCACCAAGAATACAGCAGTGCCTTTTCCCAGTGGCTGCATGGCTTAGACAGAGCAGGGGTTCCCAAAGTGTGGGCCCTGGACCAACAGCGTCAGCACTTCCTAGGAACCTTTCAGACCCTGTCCAGGTCTACGGGAGCCTCGAGGGTGCAGGCCGAGCTCATTTGACGCTTCCGATGCAAGCTCATTTGACAACCACCGTCTTAGAGGATGAGTAAGTTAGCAAGTTGGTCCTTTCTGGATCAGAAACAGTTCAGTGCCCAAGATATATCTATAAAACCTCTATGTTCCCTGAGGTTTGCATCAGGGCCCACCACCCATCTGCTCCAGAATGCAAGACCTCTGGGAATAATGAAACCAAAGGAATGAGACCCATCTGAAAACTCCATTTTATTAGTTGGAAAAGATCACGGAGTGGGTCACACTACTGAATTTCAAAAGTTAACAGTTGCATAATGTGAATGAAGTAAAATGAGAATAACAGTCTTTTTAAAGGTATGGGGATGAGCAGAATAAAAGAAAATAAATATACAGCTAGAGATCAGATCCCTCCCTTGTGCAAAGTCCCCGCTCCCAGGCCACTCCTTCTCCAAAGCCCTTCCCAGCTCCCAGCTCCACCTCTCCCTCCTCTGGGCCGGCAAACCGCCAGGAGCAGGGTCCACACTGTACTCATCTCACTGTGGTTCAAACCGCCCCCTGCTCCTCCGCCACACTGTCGACAGCACCTCACAGGTGGGGACAACTTTCTATCTCGGTTCTGGGCAGAGCTCCCAACCCACAGCAGGTACTGAGCGATGGCCGGCTGAAAGTCTAAACAAACAATCTCCTCTAATGCCCCACTGCTGCTCTCAGTCTTCAGCTGGCCACTCAAGACCTAGCTAATTGAGTCCAATCCCCTTCCTCCATCTCAGATTTCAACCCTCCACTCCACGCCATGCCCCACATACAACTAGACGGCTGGCAGTTGCCACCTCAACCACCAACCCTCGTCTTTCTGGTCTCGGCGCCTCTCCTGCCTGGAAACTCTCCCCAACACCCTCTCCACCTGCTAAAAGGCTGCACAGCCACCAGAGGAGGCAGATAGCGCCTCGGCCTGAAGTCTTTCCCCATCACCCCTGAGCCAGAACCCCGTCTCCTCGCCTCTGGGATGGCAGAGCACAGGTGATCCCACCCAAGCCCACCGTGAGTCATTCTTTTCAGGAAATGCTTCCCTGGACTTCCACACGGGGCTCTGCAGTCCTTGATGACCCAGATGGGACGCTGGGGCTGAGGGAACAAATACGTTTGCTAATATACGCCGCTCGTTTAAATAAGGGTTTTTGGCAGGAGATAGTGACTATAAATGGCTGTATTTAGTGACTTCGTTATTTCAGTATATGGATCGCAAAAGGGCCGTCCTCCCTCCAAATCAGCCAAATGTCTCCCAGCCAGAGGCCAGCTTAGTCGGTCACTGTCGTTCTAGCCTCCATTTCGTCTACATCCCTTGCTGTATTTACATGGGTTTAACATCGCTATCCTCTTTTACGAGAGTTCTTTTACTATTAAACTGACAAATAGCTGCAAGACTTGAAGACACTGAGAAACAGCTAGAACACCTACGATCACAGAAGACGCGGGTGGAGAGCACACAGGGCAGATGCCTCGCAGGGGGAGTAACTCGGCCATGAGAACTCTGAGGACGAGCTCACAAGTGTCCACCGCGCCTCCGTAGATGAAAACAACTGAGTACATAGTTTAGCTCTAAATATAAGATCCTACGAGAGACAACGGAGTGACGTGACAGTGCTCGGACATCTGGAGGAGGTGGCCGAGTGGCACCCCCAGGATGCACGACAGAGCAGCTGGACTGTCTCCAGATTTGAAGAATCAGGATTAGGACTTTTTTTTTTTTTTAAACAAACACACAGACACATACATCTTTATGTTCTTCCCGAGTTTCCTGTCCTCCTATATGCTGAGAACTGCTGCTATCTGGACCCCAAGGAACTGGTTACGTCTTACACTTTCATCAATTTTCAAGTTCTGGGACCTGCGAGGAAGGAACCATTCTCCACACGGGCTCAGAAGCTGAACACCCAGCTGTGCCCCCCTCCCCTTCCGGTTTATGCCCAAGCTCTGGGCTCGCCAGCCTTCTGACTGGCTGGTCCCACTTACGACAGACCCTCCCCAGGGTCTTCCAAGACCCTGGACCCTTGGTCCAGGGATACCATCTCCCAGTTCTGCTCTCAACCTCCCAACAGAATGTGGCTCTGAGGGCAGTCAGTGAGATGTATTTTTTTAATCGTATTTTTAAATGGTGAAATACACGGAGGGTTTTCATCAACCAGCCCACACTGACCAACACATCCTTTCCCCATTTCCACATCCAAGAACCACTGTGAGGTGGGAAGGACCCACTGTAGAAGACCTGCTGGAGGCACAGTTTCATCCTGGACAGACTGATGGTTAACAAAACCTGCTGGAGAACCATGAGGGATCTTCCTCAGTGAAATCCAAGTTTCAGAAAACTGCATCTATAAAATTGAAAACTGGGGAAATTTCTTTGAGCAGCATGATGGGGTTTAAGGCGGGTCTAGAGGATGCTGGAGAAAGGCAGGACTAGGGAGAGGATGGCTGAGATCCTGCCAGCCTTGGGGCACCAGGATGCTCTGGCACGCACTGCGCATGTTAGTAGGGACTGTGTGATGGGGGCATGGTGACATCTGGATATAAACCGGCCTGCAGTTGCCTCCTGGGGCCACAGTATTAGGATACGGCCACTCATTCACACCTCAATTTGTTAGGTGGCATCTTTGTGGAATCTCAAATCCAGGAAGCTACTCTGTATTCATACAGACTATAGATACTCTTTTTAGCAGGTGCTTTAAAGGCTGAGAGTATTAAAATACAAATTTTTCAATGACCTTTCCAGATTACTCTATAATAACATGAGGCCAGAGGAACCAACAGCCAGTCCGGTTTGTGGTGAGACATATTTTTACAGCGGTCTTTCTTCCACCTTTGGACTCATTCATTTCCCGTTTGTCTATCCACGTTCCTGCTTCCTGTTTCCTTCACAACAATGAGAGAGATTACAAATCTTCTCTAAACATTGTTTCCATCGTTCTCTGTAGGTGAGAAAGGTCCTCCACCAGGGCATCTTCTCACCCTCTCCTCCGCTGCACCACACCCATCTCCAGCCAGCTCGGCTGCCTACTGACTCAGTCCCTCAGTGGCTTCTCGGGCGCGTGTGCGTGTCTGTGTGCGTGTGCGCACGCGCGTGTGCGATACTGGGTCACGCCACTCCCTCCCGGGCACACTTCCCTCCCAGCTCAGCCAGATCCTACTTCCCTTTCTGAGCATCACATCTCCGCCCCTATTTCTGTCCACGGTGATTCTTTCTCCTCTGAACTCAAAGCCTCCATCTCACGGCACGTCTGAAACCCTGAGCGACGGTCATCGGCTTTACGTACGTGGCATATTCCCCCCCCCGAGACTGTAAGGCCCCCGAAGGCAGGGACCGTGCGCCCCATACCGCATGCCCAGCAGTGAGGTCATCCCGCAGCGAGAACACAGGCTTGGGAGTTGGGAGCCATGCGAGGGAGAGGGGGCTCTGACACCGCGCCCCCTCCTCAAGTGTAACGTGGAATAAGGTTGCCACACGATGCGGGGCCGTTGAGGATCCAGAGAGTAAATCAATGTGAATGTACTTCATAAATGGTCAGGCAGAATTAAAAGAAAAAACGTTGGGTGATGAGCATCGGTTGGAGGGGGCACCTGAAGACTCAGCAAGCCTTCCCCACCATCTGATTTCACTGGGGTCCTAAGTCTAGACAACGACGAATTAATTACTGGATCACCCGTTCACTTACCTCGCTAATGAAATCATCGGTTCTGCCGGGGAGAAACCGGTTAGGAGGACTGGCTAGCCCCGGGTGTGAGTCCCACTGGTGTCAGCTGCATTCCCCAGCGCCAACATGACTCACGAGATGACACGAATTGCCAGTGGGCTTTGTTATTATGTGACCTTCAGCGAGTCACCCTTTCCCGCTTCAGTGATAAAATCTGGATGGCAACACGAAGAACCTACTTCACAGCATTTCGGTGAGGAATGACGAGGGCGCACAGCTTGTAATGCCTGGGAAGCACTCTGTCTTTGTGGAGAGCTATATTACTTAACATTTAGAATAATGCCCACTGTTTCAGGTTGAGAAAGCATTCAGATTTTAGCTAAACTGAAGGCTGAACATATCCGTTAACGAGCAGTGTCCTTCCCATAGAAACACTGAAAGCTACTCAGTCTACTGAATAAAATGACTAGCAGTACATTAGCAGGAAGCTGATGCAGGTTTAGTTACCATGAAACCAGGGTCATTGCATCCTGATAAGCAACTTCTTAAGATCACAGAAATACACCAGAGCCGACAGAGCTGACAACTGCATTTTTAAGGGTGGACTGGGGCGAGAATAATTTCTTAGTCCACAATTTCCCCAGAATTCATAAAAATACAACCTCTTAAAAGACATATTTCTATCATCTAGACCAGCTGTCAGCCAACTTTTTCTCTAAATATCTGGACAGTAAATATTTTAGGCTGAGGGCCATCTGGTCTGTCACCACTGCCTAACCCTGCCACCAGAGCACAAAAGCAATGATGGACTGTGTTCCAATAAAACTTTATTTATAAAAACAAATAACTGGCTGGATTTTTTCCATCTAGTAGCCATGTGCTAAGCCCTGATGTAAAACTTTGAGAAAAATTTACCCAATCATTCAGAATATCAGTGAAGAGGGGAGAACGAACACACACACACACACACACACACACACACACACACACACACACACACACTTTGTTAAGCAAAATAAGTTCCTTCCAACTTGTCAAAACTCAGTAAGAGCCAGACATGCAAACTTGTTATAAAAGTAAACTGTTTCAAACTGAAGGTCAGTAGGTCAGTAGTAATTCAAGTACCATTTAACTCAGAATTATGAAATCACTCCAGAACAGTTAAGCTTCATCCTTGTTTTCAGGCATTTGAACGTAAGAACTTGCGTGTAAATGTGCTCTGTAGTTGGCGGTACCCGTTCTCAAGTTCCACATCTCAGTCTACAACCACCGTGAACAATGCCGCATGAGTGAGAGTTAAGGTTATACATTTATTCAGAACTAAACAATACCTGTAACTGATTCAACTTTTAAGCAAACTAATGACGGAATTGCTAATGACAATAAAAATGCAGGTGTCCTCTGTGCCCTCTAGCAGATGAAAATAATCCATGTTTAAAGAGCCAGGGAGCAAAACGAAAAGGTGAAAAATCAGGTCATGATCGTTCCTGTGTATCATCCTGCACACCACGCTTCTCTTTCCTAAGCATCTCTTAAAAGGAGGATGCCGGCAATGATTCTGACATCCAACAATGAGTGATCAAGAAGTCTGGATTTAGAGAAATAAAATATTTAAACATGCTCTCAGTAACACCATCTATGTTTATGTAGCCTTATAGAGACTTCAAAGGGTTTGGTCCTTCATTATTTCAACTGATTCTCACAACTACCTTGTGAAATTAAGGGGATACAGATGCCTTTCTTCACTGTCTCGTGGACAGAGGAGAGAGTTACGCCGAAGATGACAAACTGGCAGCAACTGGGGAGACTGTGGGTATGAGCTGCAAAATTCTTGGAGTTTTAAAAAATTCTTGATTCATGACTAACACTTTAAAATCTGTGACTTTCCCATGCAACTGAGATTTTCAGACTCTGTTTTACAGTTATCTGGATAAGATGGGGCAGGTGCTGTCCAAGCAGCACTAGCACCCATGTACGATGCCTGCGCAGCCCCCGTGGGCACCTGGGTTGGTCTCCACTGGGCTGTGCCATGTGTAAAAGAGAATGGGGCTTGTGAGTGGGGGCCGTGCAAGTCGACCCCAGGTCGTCTCATCCTGGATTGGCGTTGGTGACGCCACACTGTGCTACACTGTGAATAACCCAGTGCAAAGATCCCCCTGAAAACCAGCGCCTCTGCTGGAGCGGCAGACCACAAAACCGAAGGCGAAAAGCTGAGCTACAGCGCGCTCGGGCGATAAGGGTGTTCAGGATGAATGTGGCTTCGTGAGGGAAGCCAACTTAGTTCTGCCACAGGAGTTAATATTTGTTAATTGGTAGGAAAAGGTAAAATTAATGAGGACATTAACATAGCTATTTGAAAACAGCTCCATGTTCCTCCCATTGTAACACATGGAACTATCAGGAAGTAATTGAGGGAAAAGGACACTGTCAATTCTCAATTAACTGCATGAATGAAGCGCTCAGTGACACGGATAATCCAAGTCATTTACATGTGGATTTAGAAAGTAACATCTTTTTCCCTCGGAAAACTTACCTTCCTAATCACAGCTTGCCGAATGTGATGGAGAAATCAGTTTACCTTCTCCGTCAGAGAAGAAAGCTGCTTGGGAGGCTACAGAAACTGCCAGGAATTTCAGATCTGCCACAGATAAGCCCAGGCAGATCAAAGAGTGGTGGTCCAATATGGTAGCCATTAGCCGCTTGTGATGACACCCATTTGAATTAATTTCAATAAAATTTAAAGTTCCGTTCCTCAGCCACGCAGGCCACGTTTCAAGTGCTCATAGCCACACGTGGCTAGTGGCTGCCACGTGAGAGAACATATAGAACACTTCCAACGTCTTGGAAGGTTCCAGGGACAGCACTGAATTCTAGGTGGAGAATAACCTCTTCCTTCCTGGATTAAAGAGAAAGTTGGGGGCAGGGAGATGCTATGCTGGCACCTTCACAGAAACAAAAGGGAACTGTAATACTTGACTCTCTCAGCTAGTTAATTTCAAGCCCAGTAATGTAGACTCTTGTCTAGGGAATAACACACACAAAAATAAGCATTCCATTCTAAGTAAAATGAGGCTTTGTTTAATTAACAAGGCAGAAAAACGGGTGGATAAAAGGTGAGGCAGGAAAGCCTGGTTTTGAGCAAACATTTGCCATCTGTACCTGCACCTAGTGTGGCCACGCAGCTAAAGGTAAACAAGAGGGAGATGGCCACCCCACGGGGCCCGCCCGGGTAGGTGCCACCGGGAGCGGTGTCGGACCCAGTGTCACTTCACATCCTCATTAATTATCTTGAAAGGAGAGGGTTAGTAAACAGCAAGTTAATTAAATTCTCCGATGATGCTAATTTGGGAGGCTTTCGTAAGACGGGCAAGGGCAGAGGCAATATAAAAGGGACCTGGGTGGGTTAGAAGTCTGAGTGGAAAATAAAATTAAGCGCTGGCTAAACAAACACTGCTTTAAATAAGTCTTATGGAAGAGCCAAAATGTGTCCAAAAAGGAATCTGGAAAATTGATGTACTAAAATGAAAACGTTTGGAAAACGTCTAAGGCATACAAGCAGAAGAGGAGTAAAAGAAGGCTTTTTACGATGTTTAATACAAACGTTTACGTGCCCTTAGAAGGAGGTCTGGGAGGAACACCAACTGTTCACAGTTGCTGCCCTTGAGAGGCGTGGCCACAGAGAACAGGAGGCGGGGAAGGGCCTTCCACTTTAACTTCACATTCTTTAAAACCGATGATTCATTTTTCAAACAAACACGTATGATGCGTTATTTAGTTGTTTTTGTTTGGTTTTTTAAAAAAACTTCTTAGTTTGAAATAATTTTAGATGGACAGAAGAGCAGGATAGTACAGAGTTCCCACGTGTCCGCACCCGGCTTCCCCTGCTGTTAACATCTGCCGTCTTAACATCCGGGACGTTTGTCAAAACCAAGAAATAGACGTTGGTACAATACTGTTACTGAAGAATAGACTTTATGTATTGACATCGTTTTTCCACTCACGTCTTTTTTCTGTGCCAGGTTCCAAAGCAGGATCCCACACAGAGTTTAGATGTTAATCTCCAATCCGTGCCAGTTCCTTCGTCTTTGGTGACCTGGTCACTTTTGAAGAGTGCTGGTCAGGTGTCTGTAGAGCATCCCTCAATTTTGATTTGTCAGATGTTTTCTCAAGATTTGATTGAGGTTACTGCATCGCATGGCGGGGGCAGGGGGGGGCAGGGGAGGGCATGACATCAACATGACTAATCACTGGTCAGGTTAACCTTCATCACTCAGAGGAGGTGATCCTGCCAGGCTCCTCCACTGGCAAGTTACTTTCTTTCCCTTTCCATACTTGATTCACCAGAAGTGAGTCACTAAGTCCAGCCCACAGTCAAGAGGAGGGGAATGAAGTGCCACACAGTTAGTAAATGGTGGGGCAGGATTCGAACTCTGGCCTCCTGGCTCTAGACATCATGCTGTCTAGAGAGCTCTCTGTGATCCTGCTTCTCAGTATACAACTCCAAAATTTCACGACAGTCAAATGCAGCAGCAAAGTGTAATTCATGGAGAAGAGTGACTTGGGGCAAGATGTCAAGACCCAAATGGGGACTTCCCTGGTGGTGTAGTGGTTAAGAATCCACCTCCCAAGGCAGGGGACATGGGTTCAAGCCCTGGTCCGGGAAGACCCCAGATGCTGCAGAGCAACTAAGCCCATGCACCACAACTACAGAGCCTGTGCGCCACAACTACTGAAGCCCGCACGCCTAGAGCCGGTGTTCCGCAATAAGAGAAGCCATCGCGATGAGAAGCACGCACACCGCAACAAATAGCCCCCGCTCGCCGCAACTAGAGGAAGCCTGCGCGCAGCAACGAAGACCCAATGCAGCCAAAAATGAATGAATGAATGAATGAATTAAAAAAAAAAAAAAAAGACCCAAATGGGACAGAGGCTTCTCTGGAGAGAGGCACACCCACAGTGGCATTCCTAGGATCAACACTGCCGGGCTAAGTAGGCCCAAGAAAACCAAGATGCTCTGGGGTGGGCGGTGGGGGCAGGGTTTCAACAGAAGACAGTCCTCCTTTACCTTTAGAGAGAGGCAGGGAATACAGGACACCTGAGCTCGTCAAAGGACCTCTCCGTCCACAGGCATAGAAGACGCTCAAAATCCATGGACCACAATGCTTACTGATATCCCAGCCCATGTGTCACAGAGACCAGCTTGGAAATCTCCTCCCCCAATAACAATGACTATTCCTATGCTTCTGAGGGTTCACTGTAACACCCTCAGAAGACACTTCTGGAGTCAGCAACAGAGCACAGAGGTCAAGGCTGGAGCAAGTCTGTCTGGCTGGGGAGAGAGAGGATATAAGACAGAAAGAGACCAACCACCCAGACGGGGGAAGACACTTGGCCCATGACCTGCCCGATCTGCAACGTGGGCTTGTTTAATCCCAACCATTAACTCTTTGATATACTGATATCAAAAAGAAACAAGGAAATGAGCTGTTTCTAGAAAAACAAAAAAGGAACCAGGAACATGTGGACAGCTGCCGCCTTCCCCAGTAGCCCACATTACTCAGTTCCCACACTGATCTTTACCATTATCTTTCGCCACAGAGAAAAACGACGAAGAAGCAAGCGGGGAGCAATAAATGTCCCTTTCCTGGATGTCCGCTCCACACCACTGTCTTCTCTAAATATCCCGTTCATTTCTCCTCCATTAACTCTTGCTTGTACTGTTCTCCAATTGTTTCACCTGCAAAAATTTGCCTTTAAAATGCCACTAATACAGAACTATGTCAATTCTAACACCACCCCGATCCCACCTCACAAGTGGGCAGACAGCAGGTCTTCTGTCAATACCAAGAATTACAGAACAGGGAACAGAAGGTACAGCCTTTGGTGCTTGTCTCCATGTAAGTTTCCCAGATCAGCGCGGTCGGCCTCTGTTTAAACACATCCATCGAGCTAGGTCTTAAGAGGAAAACAGAAACACCTTCTCTCAAGACGGAGTCTCAGTGTGCATTTGAAAAGCGCATAGACATATTTTATTAAATGCAGAGGAGTGCTGGGACTTCCCTGGTGGCGCAGTGGATACGACTCCACGCTTCCAATGCAGGGGGCCTGGGTTCCGCCCCTGGTCAGGGAACTAGATCCCACGTGCCACAACTAAGGAGCCCGTGTGCCGCAACTAAGGAGCTGGCGAGCTGCAACTAAGGAGCCCGCCTGCTGCAACTGAGACCTGGTGCAAGCAAATAAATAAATTAATAACACAAATGCAGAGGAGTGCTGTTAACAGCGGATATCTGAATGCTTACTATGTGCCAGGCATGGTTCTCAGGGCTGTTCAAAAAAGAAAAAAAAACATTCATCACCAACCATCCTAGAGGTAACTGCATAACATTTCAATGTATTCCTTCTCATGCATTTCAAGGTTTTACCTCAGTCAGAAACAATAAAATAATATTCAAGAGGGGCACATTTCCCAATTTTTCATGGCACCAAAGCCTGAAACTTATAGACTGGAGCATGATGTGTGGCAAAAACCTAAAATCACTTAAGCAGATATTTGTAAGCGCCTAGAAAAGTAATGAATCGCTAGAAGTAAACATACGTTCAACTGTATTTACAAAACAGAAATGGACTCACGGACTTAGAGAATGATCTTTTGGTTACTGGTGCGGGAAGGGTGGAGGGAAGGGATAGTTAGGGAGTTTGGGACTGACATGTACACACTGCTATATTTAAAAAGGATAACCAACAAGGACCTACTGTACAGCACAGGGAACTCTGCTCAATGTTATGTGGCAGCCTGGATGGGAGGGGAGTCTGGGGGGAGAACGGACACATGTATATGTACAGCTGAGTCGCTGTGCTGTGCACCTGAAACTATCACAACATTGTTAATCGGCTATACTCCAATATAAGATAAAAAGTTAAAAAATAAATTTAAAAAAATTAAAAAATTAGAAAAATAAACATACGTTCACCAAGTGCAGAACAAGAGGCTAATATCTTTCTTTCCTTAACTCTCCCCTTTATTTCCCCCCCAAATAATACCACTACTGCTCTTATTACTAATACTGAACTGGTTGGTCAGCAGATTATTAGAGATTAATGGCATCTGATTTTGTCTCTCATGATATCCTTGTGAATAATCGGGAAACAGGAGGATCTGATTCTAGTATGGTAGGGTGCCTCTTACCATACTGAAAGGACATGAATGTGGCTGAAAGGACACTGATCCTGAATGAAAGTCCACCTGGAGGAAAATGTCTACAGGAGATCACAACGATCTCACTGGACCTCTCTTGTCTAACAGTTCCAGTAAGGTGCGAATAGAGACAGAAGTCCTGCCTATCAAAAAGAACCCCACAACCATGAGTCTAAAAGTCATAAGAGAACAATGAACAGGTGAAATTTAAAACACTTTAAAAAGATGACTGATGAGAATCATAATACTTTAATACTAGGCAGTACGAAACTAAAGTAATTAAAACAGTCCTGTATGGGCCCAAGTGAAGGCAAATTAATGAAACAAGAGAAAAGTGTAGGAACGGATCCAAATAAGAATTTAGTGTGTGATATGGTGGCATGTGTAAGCGCTGCAGGAAAGGATGAGTGGGTTGCTTAGTAAGTGGGGCTGGGCAGGATAACTAATTGAGAAAAAAATAAACATGGAGGGATCCTTGCCTCACAACATATACCAAAATAAACTCCAGATGGATTATGGAGTTTAGTGTCAAAACATGAAACCATAGAAGAACTAACAGCGAACATGAGTGAACATGATCTTGGCAGGGGAAAGGGATTTCTAAGCTTAACAAAGGGGAAGGAAGCAGAAATGAAAAGACTTCACTACATAAAAATTTGTAACTTGGGAATCTCAAAACACATAAACAGTAAAAGATAATGATAAATGGACGGACGAAACTGTAACAGTGAACAAACACACGTTTAGCGGTTTTTATACAGAAAGAGCTCTTCTAATTTGTTTATTTACATGATATATTTACCAAAATATTATTTATAATAGTAAAATATTGGAAACAACATGAATGCTAAGTGGAGGGACAGCTAAATAAACCACGGCATCTTCATACAGTGGTGCACTGTGCAGTTATTATCATGCGGTATAAACATATTTAGTGACATCAAAAAAAAAATCAAACATCGTAAAGTTAAAAGCCAGTTACAAGATATAGCACCGTTCAAATTCTAAAAAATAATAATATCCCATCTGTACAGAAAAGGCTAAAATTATATATGCCAAAATGTTTAAAATTAAAACCATCTTTGGGTGGTGAGATTAGGGATGATTTTCCCTTCTGTGCTTCTCTGCATTTCTAGAAGTTTTTTTTTAAAAAAAAAAACAATAGACAAGAAATACTTTTGAACTCAAAAATAAAAAATAAAAATAAATAAACGAAAATATATATATACACAGAAAGAGAGGACAACTTTACAGTCACATTTCCAGATATTACACACGTGGGACGGCGGCCAGCACTGAGACAACACAATCAACAGGATGAAGGAAAACAGCAATAAATGTCAAGTCCTGTCCTCAGGTTCAGGGGGCAGAGAGGCCTGGTTTAATTGTCAACTCCATGAAAACAAAAACCCTGCTCATTTCAGGGGACCACACGTTCCACAGAAGCCAAGGGTTTGATTTGGTTTCTTAATAAAAGAACAGAAAGTTAATGATTCGGTGTCTATATCAAGGAAGGAGAAAAGACTCTGTAACCAACCAGTGAGGTTCAACCAAGAAGACCACATCCCACAATAAGCATCGTCACCCAGGAGACGCATCCACAGGCAAACACGTCAGAGGCAGGTGACAGGGATGATAAGGACCTTGGAAACCGTTTCATAGGAAAAATTAGAAACACCAGAGATGTGCACTCAGTTGAATGGAAAAGGGACACACACAGGGACAAGTGACAAAAAGAGGTGGGAGCACAAAGCTAAATAGAAACTACAGCACCTTCCTGCCAGGTTGCCCTGCGCAGCTACAAAAAATCAAGTGACAGAGAAATATTTAGGGGTATCAAAAAAGCACACATGGCAAAGTTTAAAGCAGCCTGTTACGAAATGCACACAGTATCACTTACGTTCTACAATGAATAACATCAGCAGGAAGATGCTCTTTTGGGAGTGGAACAAGAAACAACTGTCTCTACCCTTGCAGGCAACAAAGTAGACAGTATCTCAACAGAAAGAATTCTAACAATTAGGGGTGCCCCTAGACTCCTGTAGGTAAAGAAAGTGGAAACACTCAAGAGAACTCGATGACTACTGGTTAGAGGTATTTCTAGAGGATATTCCTTCATCAGGGTCAGTACTTCCTAAATGCCCTTCAAGGACCAGGAGCTTGTCAGAAACATAGATCCCTTGTATTTCCCCAGCCCAGACTCACATCAAACTCATAGGCAAAACTCCAGAAACTGTACTTTAAAGGATTCACCAGCCTATTCTGATGCACAATCAGGTTCAGAAACCCTTGGAAAGGTGAAATCGTTAATAGGTTTTTGAGAAATATCTTTTTTTTTTTTAAGGCAATATTGAAAGAAACAAAAGAAGTAAAAATCACCAAATGCTGTCACTAAGATGAACACTTCTGGCCAATATCCATCTTGACCATCTCTAATCTATATGCAGAATACATCACAATTTCACATAAATGGAATAATCTATATATGTAACATTTTTATACTATGTTGAGACCATTTTTCCAACTAAAAGATACATATGCACCACCTTTGTTAACAGCTGCATAGTAATGCACAGCAAGAACTTGCAGTAATGATTTTAATGCAGTCCAAATGACCAGTTTACCAACTTAAAAAAAAAAGAAAAGAAAAGAAACCTTGAATTAAACAACGCTGTAATGAGGAGCATTTCAAACATATCAACAACCATAAGTCAGAGTGCCTCATAAGAGACTAAGGCCACTTTACATTTGGATACACATCGGCAGAAAATCACACTAAACTACAGGCTCACCAACAGGACACACTGGCCCCTGGATTCCCTCACAATTAGGAAGATGATAAACATTTAGGGGGAAAACTGCCAGTCTGTGTGGAACCTGCAGAGCAGTTTCTCCAAATGGAAGAAGACAACTTTCTTAAGTTTTAAAGCAATCCAACAAAGATGAGAAGAAAACCTCCTTGCAGAACGCATGGGCATTCTTTGCCTCTTAACTCCAGAGCCCAGTTCTGAAGTCCATTCCTGGCCCTCTCCTCCTCCCCCCACACCCAGCACCGGGCTCCGACACAGGCAGGTAACAGGGCAACAACCAGCAGAGCCTCCAGGAGATGCGGCTTCTAGGGACTTGGACGAGCCCGTAACAGAAATGAGACCGGTTACTTCCCTCCGGGACTCCATGGCCCAAATGCATCCAGCTTCTCTTTCCTTCAGAAGGCACGAGGCATTGCTGGAGAAGCAGGAGATACAGGGGGCTCTTCCAAGAGACCGTGGGGCAGTAGACAGAGGGGGGACAGAGAGCTGAGGGGGTTTGGGCTGCTCAGGTGTGACCTGAGAAAGGCCTTAGAAAAATCATCAGAGGGAACCTCACTGTCGTTTGGATTTAGGATTACCCCCACCCCCTGATCAAGGCATCTGAGTACCAAGGTGACAGGCAAGACAGAGACAGCTGACGTGGCTTGGCTTCCCCTGAACGCTACCATGCTGCAAAGGGCCACCGTGTGCCAGAAGGAGGCAAGGCGTCTTGAAGAAAAGGGCCAAGGCAGAGAGAGGCCAGTGTATCTGGATTGGCTCTTGTGTGCTTGTGATTCATGCCGGTTCCAGGCCCCGGGAAGCTGGTAGGGCCTTGCCCTAAGGAAGAAGATAGGCCTCTGCCGGTTTCCTAGCAACCCTTGCAGGCAGCAGACAGCATCCAGGGAAAAATTTAAATGGCCACAGGCACAGATGCAAAACTGAAGCAGGCCCAGCTCCCAGTTAGGCGTGGCAGGACCCAGGGCCCCTGGCAACTAGCCCCCAAACCAAGCTCCACCGAAAGGCATTTGGGGTACCAGCTACGGAGGAGATCTCGCTTCCTTCTCCTTGGCCCTGCAGCATCTGCAGAACACATTCACACCGGCGACCTCACACCCTGCCACGGTGGGACAGAAACAGCAGACTTCCTTTCCACGTTTCAGGGATGTGATAACCAGAAGGGCACACCCCATTGTCCTCAGAACTTTAATCCCAGGCAGTGATATCCAAGGCACCCACGTCTTGACTCTTCTCTTTGCACCCCAATTCTTCCCTCTGCAGTTAATTTGACAAGCCCGCTCCATTTGGCATCACCCTCTGCTAAACAGGCTTAGGTCCCCCTCATCTCCCAACCATGGCACCAGCTCGGGCCCACCTGTTCCAGACAAAGGACCTTCCCTTTGTGCACTGTCAACCGTTCCTTCTCTATCAGCCTAAGTTCACCACATTCTACTTAACCCATTATGCCAACGAAAGCCAAGTGGGAGGAGTGATGACTGACACGAGGACTTACCCTAACTCTACAGCACGTATAGGAAAGGGCCAACATCTAGGCCAGCCTTGGATGTCACAGCAAGGAGGTCCATTGGGTCGTCACCTTCAACAAAGGGACTGGAGTAAAAGTTAGTGCCAGATAAGCATGGGTGCAGCCGAGCACATTTTATGGCACATACGGCCGTAGCACACTGTTACTCCAGGTGCTTTTCCATTATCTGGTTTTCATCTATGAAATTATCTTGTGTGATCAGATATTAATCATAAGAAATTTGCTTTCAATTGTTATGTGCTGTACTGTTTTTGGAACTCCTTCACATCTACCAGAATATCCAATCCTAGTAACTCTGGGAGGCAAACAGGTCCATTTTACAGATGCTATTAAGGTACCCGGGCAGGGTCCGAGGCTGGTACATGCCAGAGCTAGGAACAAACCAGAATCCCACTCCCCAATCTAGCTTCCTGCTCTGTCCATACCAAGTCCCTTAGGTATGAGTATTAAGCCCATCTATGGTAAAGACACTGTAAGGACGGATGAAATTAGGAGTATCTAAGGCACTATATCATACATAAAAATTACAGCAAATATATACACATATGTGCGTGTATTTATATGTATATCTATTTATATGTTACATACATATATGTAACTGGCATCCATTATCTATCCATCCATCTGTCCATCCATCTGGGTATCAGGGATAGAAGGGATATACTGTATCCTTGATACAGGCAAACTCCTCACTTCACTTATAAAATCAAGTATTATGTCAGTGATTTTTCTAGGGTCCCCATTTCTATGGCCCTGATTTAGGCCGGGCAGTCAGTCTCGGGCTGTTTTAGACACGCAATGAAAAGAAGCACCAGTACACCCAGGAATTAACACTACCCCACAGCCAGCAACACTGCTGCCCAGATCTCTGTCCTGACCTCATCAATCTCAAGTCCCTTCTCCCTGGCAGTAGATGAAGTGGGAGCTAATGAAAAACCTAAGGAAATCAGCACCACTAAGAAAATGCCAATACTCATTCGAAATCAACATGAACAGTTGACCGTTTTTATCCTAGTTTGAATTGCCTCGTCCTTTCCGGAATGCCTCCCAGGCAGGATCATGTCTTTAGGTTCCATGTAACGCCTGCTTCGTGATGCTATTACTCATTAAGTGTCAAAATAATAATTATCCGAGATGGCGAATTCACAAGTGGGTTAGTCATCAGCGCTAACAGGGCTAGATCCCACTTGCCCCAGGCACTCAAGCTCAGCCATCAGAATGTTCTGAGACAGACTGTTCCTTCTTCTGGTTGGTTATTTATTTTGTAACATCAAGAGGCTCCCATTTTCTCTTTTAGAGTTGGTTTCAATAGGTTAAACCTCTTGGAAGCCACACAAGACGATCTTCACTTTGCAGCTCATAACAAAAAACTGTTGATAGAATGACGTTAGATTTGACCGGGCTCTAAACTCAACTCTCCAACCCAAGGTGTCTCGTATGAAGGCATCTCCAAAGCAACACGACAGTAGCTTCCTAGGAGTGTTTCCAGAAAATTACCTCTGCTTTCCTACAAGGGTAGTCACTGCTGGGAAAACTACGGTGGAGGTAAGAACCAAAGAGCTCCTAACCAACACTTGTTTTATTCCTGACTCTTCTCGCTCCATGAGAAGCAAACAGTCGCAATGGCTGATGGGTTTTGCCATAAGTTGTTTCAAGTCAGCGGAAGGGATGTCGCTTCGGTTCCACCAAAGTTGCACTGGGTATTCTCAGGTAGACTGGGGGGTGGGGTGGGCACCGATGCAGCAGCCTGTGGGCTGCAGCCAGAGGGTGTAACTACAATGCCAGCCTTAAAAAGCCAACAGGCTGTTGAATGCCAAGCCTGCACTATTAATTTGCATATGACATCAATTTTGCTGTCAGTGTGTTAATGTGTGATTAATTCTGTCATGGGTTAGAGCAAGGAGAATTAGTTAATTGTCAGAAACCCTTCTCATTCACTCTCTCATTCATCCCCCGCCTCCCTCGAACGTCCCTCTTTTTTTTCTCTTCTTATTAAACTAACCTCCTGGGCTTTCTTCCTTGGGGTACTCCTTTCCTGCAGGATTTTAATCCCACCTCCTCCTACCCTTTCTATAAATGCATTTTCAGAAGTGAGATCGCAGATGGGTCGGGTACCGCCCTCCCCCCACCCCCCAGCAGGTCTGAACTCTGTCCAGGAAGTAGCGGGGGTGGTTTGGGAAGGTCTTACAACAGGGACACACAGATCCCATTCATGTTTGTGGTCCATTGCCAATGCCGGCGATACCTGTATGCATTGTACAATCCGCTGTTTGTGTGCTATGCAAATAACCTGTGGGGCCGGGACAAGCTGGAATGTGGAGTGAACACAAAGCCATGGCTGTGCTATAGAAATGGGTCAGTCGCTGCCCATTTTCCCCGGCTGCCCAGCGGCTGGCCGGCTTCTTCCTTCTGAGCAAGCCTCGGCCACCATCAATGCAGCTCCGAGTTCAGCTTGGTCACTGCGAGTCCCGTGCATTTTTACTCATCAATTATTCCTTCAGCTAGCTAGCTAGACTTTAAAAAAGGGGACTTCCCTGGCGGTCCAGTGTTAAAGAATCCACCTTCCAATGCAGGGGACACGGGTTCAAGCCCTGGTCAGGGAACTAAGATCTCACATGCTGCGAGGCAACTAAGCCCGCGAGCCACAACTGCTGAGCTCGCACGCCTCAACGAGAGAGCCTGCGTGCCGCAAACTACAGAGCCCACGCGCTCTGGAACCCGCGCACCACAACTAGAGACGAGCCCCCGCGCTGCAACAAAGAACCCGTGCACCACAACGAAAGATCCCGCATGCCTCAACGAAGATCCCGCATGCTGCAACTAAGACCCGACGCAGCCAAAAGGAAATAAATAAATAAAAGAAAATAAATAAATAAAATAAATATTTAAAAAAAGGAATCTCGGGGCCCCTAACTCTGTATAGGGCAAGAGAGTTCTAGAGCCCAGGGGTGTCAGAAAATTTCACGGGGTACGAGCATGTCACAGGTCAGACTGAACAGCTCCAACCACAGTGCAATGTCGAGGACACACAGCGCTGGTGAAGGATGGAGGTTCTCAGGATGCCAGTCCCCACCTGTGCCAAAATACAGCCCACAACTCTTACCCGCTTCCTGGGTCCTTCTATTACCTTCCGCAACACCTTGAGTTGCCTTGATTTTTGAAGAACTAAGACTGAGGAAGAAGGAAGAAAGGAGCAAAAGCAAATTCACTGATACCCTCATCTGCAATTCTACCATCACCCAGGATTCGTCTCATTTACAGGCTGAGAAACCAACTGTCACCTTGTGGCCCAATCCATCCCAGACCAATTTTCTAGGGGGCTGGAATGGGCACCAGCCAAGGGCGGGCAGGGATCACAAGTTTTACACCTTCTGGAAGACAAGAATGAAATGAAAAGACGCACAGGCTCCCACTCCCAAGCAAGCTACAGAATACATGTCAGGTTATTGAAAAGGGCCCTAAATTCGTGTCTGAAAGTATGTTTCCAACTGTTACCATATAAACAGTTGACTAATATAGAGGAGGCAGGTAACCAAGACCTATGTACCTGTTGCAAGCAACATTTTATGATCTTTTCACAAAGCACAGGGCTCATTTTAAAGGCTGGAAGCCGCTGTTCTGTTGTTTTTTTTTTTTAATTTGGAAAAAAACATCAATTGGAACTTTTTGATTAGCAAGGAGTAATGTTCTTATGGGCCATGCTGCTTATAATGTCTTGTCATTTTATTTCACATATACTCTTACAGCTAAACTCTAACTAGATGTTGGACAGGGACCAAGTATAATTTCTCATGATAACCAACTAAACAGTGCTTCTAAGCAGTCTCTTTCTCTCTCTCTCTCTCTCTCTCTCTGTCTCATACACACACACACACACATGCGCGCACTCCCTCTTCCTGTCTCTCTCACTCCATCCCACTCTCTTACTCACTTCCTTCCCCAAGTAATAAAAGCCAGATAAATCCATGGAGGCGGCAAAAGAAGGGATCTCGGCAGCAACCCTACTTTCCAAACACTTGTTTGTGTTACAACTTTTGAAAAATGAATTAAGATCTAGAATCCATCCAAAAAAAAAACTTTTCCCAGACCTCACGGAAGTTACTGGAGAAATCAATGAGCTGCAAGTGTCTGTGATCAACAGGAATTTGGGTCCTTTCTTCCTTTTCAGATTATGTGTAGCTCAAACTGCTTTAATATGGGCATTATTCACACATGAAACTGGAATTACTCAGCACGTGGGAAATAGGTCCCGACCACCCATGGCCGTTAAAGATCCCATGACATATTTGTAAGTCAGCCAAAATGCAACACAGACAGCAGGCCCAGCAGTTGCTGGATTCGGAGGAGGAATGATTTCATGCCCCTTGTGGACAAAGCAGAAACCAGCGTTCCTACTTCTGGTCCATCCTTAGGGTCTATCGATGATGTCATCCCGGCCAACCACCTCCAGGCACAACATATCCAATCTCAAAATGGCTAATTCTAACTTTTCTGAGCACTGACATTCTACAGACAAGGCATCGCCAAGAAGTCAGCGCCTCCGGGCTTCTTAATTTTAAAGGAAATAAGGAGAGATCAGAAGCTGGAAAATAGGGTGTTAAGAACAGTGAGCTGGAGCAGAGTCCTAGCACAGGGTTTCTGGACTGTTCTCACTGGAAAACTGCCTCTTAAAATCTACTTCAATATTTCTTCCCTTAGTTTCACTTCTGGGAGCTGAACATTCAGAATCTTCCATTCCTTTCCCGCACAAATGGCGAGTCTTCCTCTTTCCTCTCTACATCTTAATCATCCTTACTCTACACCTTTCTTCTTCCTCAACTTCTCAACCTCCATCAATCATTTCCTTAAAAAGCCTTCTGGAATCATTTCTCCAGGGAAACACCTGCTGCGGGTAACGCTCCCTTGCCCTCCTGGCTTGCTCTCTTATCTAGAATGAGTCAGTTCTTCTCCAGGTGCTGGGGGCGGGGTGAGGTGACACGCTTCACAAAAGGCGGAGCGGAGCTGCACGGGAACCTTGGGGAGACGCTCAGCCATCAATGCGTGTGATAAAAATACCCTGTGATTTGGTACCACAGGCAGTGGTGGCCTTCCTGGTGCCCCGGAAGGCCAGCAGCATGGCGCTGGGGCTCCCAGCAGGGCCCGTGCACAGCCCGCCTGCCCTCCAAGCCGCCCGGGGTAGCTGTGAAAGGCTTCCCACGCCAGGCACACTCCCAGCACTGCGCGCTCCGCCGCGCTCTCTCCCCCACCAAAAACCCCGAGGCCTCCGGAGTGTACACTAACCACAAGCCTTTCAGTGGCTCATGTATTTACAAACTGAGGCATGTCGAAATCAAAGGGGATACCACATGACATAATTCGCATTAAAATGTCAACAGGCTGACAATTTATAGAGTCAATCCACGGAAGGTGGGGAGGACTAAGACTTAGTAATTGTTTAATTCCTGCTGAAACCCACGGCTGCTGTGCCTTCGGGAAGCCGGGATGTGCTGGGGGCCTCGAGCCGGCCCGGCGCAGCGCCCCATGGGGCTGGCACCACGCCAAGGCCAGGGGACAGGTTTAACCATTTAGGGCGCTCCACGTTGAGAGAGAGACAGAGAGAGGGAAAGGAAAGGACTTCAGTGAAACATGGCAGGAGAGGGCGTCGGAGGCACGAGAGTGTGTCCTTCCACAAAGGGGCTCAGGGTGGTCCCAAAGAGGGAAAGGTCCCCTCTGCTGTGCCCCCGCCCCCTTCACACCCCCTTTATTTCCCACGTGTCCAGAAGCTGGAGATCTGAATGCGTGCAAAAGGCCCACCAGCCTCGGTTTCCTGGCTGCCCTGAGACAGGAACCTGCTCACCAAGCAGCTTGAAGAAAGGGGTGAGGGAGGGAGGGAAGGAGGGCGGCAGCATCTGTACCTCGATTATACCAGCCTCCAACCTCCGGCGCGCCCCACCTCCCGAAGAAGCAACAGCCAAGTCATGACCCAGACCAGACCCCCGCTCATAGAAAATCACCCTGGAAGTTTCTTCCATCTCTTCCACCATCCCTACCAATAACACTGTTCTGACCCATAGCTCATAAAATACAAATTCTTAGTGCCTATTTCAGACTCTCAGCGTTCCCCACTCACAGGTATGGTTGCTCTTGGACTTCTGAAAACGGTCTCACTTGAGTTACTTCAAATGAACTGACCGTTAGTGGGGAAGGGTCCACCTAGGGGCCTGGGGCTGGGGGATGGAACTTGGAGTTTAACGAAGCTTTTTGGCGGGGGCGTGGGTTTTGATCAATGCCCTCGACTGCACCCTGAGCTCTGAGACAACTTTTAACTTCTCATCATGACACACGAGAGACACACCGAGAAGAGAGAAGTAGTAAGAAGACTATCTGGCGAGGCTTATGGCTAATGATCATTATCTTTAGCCACAAAAAAAACATGTTCCCAAAAGGTGGCTTTGCTCTGTGGGACCCGCCCCTGAGGACACCCAGGGCCACGTGGGCTGCAGCAGGGCTCTCCACACAAGCTCACTGTCTGTGTATAAACAGTGACACCTTGTTCTCTCTTCTACCTCATTAGCTGAAACACATCAAAACAAGTGTGCACTGGGAGCAGAAAATGAGACTGTTAAACCGAGCTGATATAATCCTCATCAGCTGTGGGAAATGAGACCGCATCAATTATGCTGAATCAACTGCAGTCACAGGGATGTGCTGGGCTCCAAGACCCCCAGCATGAAGAGGGGGAGAAGAGGAAAAGGAAGCGTCACTTAAAATACACATCTATACACATATATATTCTATAACATACTTCACACCTACTCCCCTTACAGACACAGCTTCCTGTCCACTCTTCATATTATTCCATGAGAGAGGAGTGGTCTCTGTAAGGTTCTTCTTAAAAATCTTTGCCAAACTATTTAGAATTGGAGGAAAACAAAGGAAAACAAAAGTAAATTTATTTTTTAAATTGCGGGGGGGGGGGGGGGGGAGGGTAATGAACTCTGTCTGATCTACTCTTACAGACAGGCTTTCTCAGTCCAAAGTATATCTGGAAGCCAACATAAGTCCTAACACCCAAAAGGACCAGGACACAAGGAGCAAAAGTCCTAACGCCCAAAATGACCAGGACACACTTCAAAACTGAAATAGCTAGGAAGACAACAGTAATTCAAGCTGTCCAGCAACAAAACCAAACTAGCGTTTGCCTTCACCTGCCACTGTCAACTGGGAAAAACTGCTCAGAGTCGATAACATTTAGAAATACCCATAAAACCTACTAGGGAGGAAAACAAAGATAATGCCTGTACGTTTCCAAAATAAGGAAGGTTATGATTATACTGAAGATAAATGACAGAATCATTACCTACATCCGAGCGTGTAAGAAATGCAAAAGACTCTCATACGATAGTTACAAAATGTAAAATTTCACCCAAGGAGTAATAATTGTGTGGCATAATGATGCCCCACATCCTGCGTATTAGAATATCATAGTTAGTAGTAATCATCACATGTGAAGTGAGTGTTGCTATGCAAAACTTCCTTTTGCATTTCCTCATTTGTGTCCAAATTTGCAACCTTAGCATGTTACTGCCGTTGATTTGCATTTCATTTTGTAGGTGTTCCCAAACGTCAGCCGTGGATACATTCCTTACAGGCCTCTGGACACCAGCGTGAAACGTACATTGCCCAAACGCAGTCCTCAAGAGTAGCCATAAAATTCACCATTCAAATGACAAAAAGCTGCTCTGTTTCCCAAGTATACTTGCCAGATCCGCTCATGCTGATCTAATCATCAGGCAGGCAATGAACTTGGTGAGATTTTTCTGTTGCACATACTTTGCACATCGTTTCAGATGTTAAAGATTGTTTCACATTAAGTCTTGTTTCTTTCAAATCAAGGAGGGAGGCCTCTCTTCCCACTTACTGACTCAGAGCTGTAATCAGAGATCCCAAGTTTAGCCATTTAGTTCATAAAACCAAAAAAAAAAAAAAAAATCAGCTTTCAAAAGAGGTGGGGTAGGGAGAAAACATCCATAACTTGGAGATTAACTTCCAATGTACAAATAAAGGAAGAGGAGGAATGCACAGTTTAAAGAAAAAAAAAGTTTCAGCTGAAGAAAAATTTTGGAATATTGTAAATTAATGGATAACAAACAGTTGCCATGGAAACGTTTTATGTACTTGACTGCAGGTGTTCGCTACAGTGAATGGAGGCTGGGGTGGTACAGCCACAAGCAGGGACACAAATGTAAACACTGAAAGAAGAGTCCTAAGGCAATGTTAAGCCATCCGTGCCACCAACACTGTGGTTTTCAACATAAATGAACTCACTTAGGCAAGGTGGGTAAGGCAGCTTTGCAGCTCTGGCTTCATTTGTGTTCAGAGGCTGTTCCCCCTTTACGATAGTCTGTGGTATTGCCAAGGTTACAAAACGTAAACAGGCACAAATACAAGACATTAAAGAGACGCCAAAGCCAAATACATTCCCGTTTAACTAGAATGTAACCTTCACTTTTCAATCTCTGCCCTCCATGCTGTGCATTTCTGGATTATAATTTCTTTAGAGTGAATCTGCATTAGCTTTAATCAGAAAATAATGTATATAAGGGAAGGGGAAAAACAGAGACTACAGTCCTGAGTGTGCCGTGTACTCTGAACCAGTTTCCAAGCCTCAATTCTTACTTGCACCTAGTTTTGGTCACGCAAGGGAAATATGGGTGTATTGGGGCTGGCGGGGTAGGCCTGCTTAAAAAAATCAAATTCTGAAGTCCCCAAGGTCCCCCAGGTTAGGCAGGACAACATTATAAAATGATGTCGGTAAAAGTAACTTCACTGCTCTTTCCTCTCCCAGCTGAAGACCTGTTGGGCACGTCTCAGAGAAGGTGTCGAAGAAGGAGTAGCCAAAATAAAGCTGGACTTGGATCACTTTCTAACTTTCCTAAGTACTTCACTAGATCACTTCTCGCTGCAGTACATAGAAGAGACTGATGTATTCCATTAAAAAAAAAAAAAAAATCCTGCAGACACACACTCTTAGTGTTGAAAGGGAACTCAGTGGTCCCTCCCAGCCCCTCATTCTTCCGATGGGACCACAGCTGACTGACCGAGGTTAAATTACTTGCCCAAAGTCTTCACTACACATTCATTGGTCACATCTCTCCAGGGAAATTCTTTCTCCCTCCTGCAAACCAAAAAAACCCACCAGCCTTTCTGTCCCCCAAACAAAAAGCATGCCAAGTTCAAAACTAATGAAAACCAAATTATAAAATAACTTCAATTATGTGGTCTACATAAGACAACGGAAAATCTAACGCAGGAAAGTGGCACTGTTAGAGAAGAGCAAATTGTTTTGTGCCGTGTGCCGACTACACTGCAGGCACGTCCCGCGTAGGATCACATTTAACTCGCTCAATAGTCCGACCAGGCAGGTCGTTTCAGGAGCCCGTTTCACAGTGGAAGAACACAGAGGGATTAAGTTTCACGTCCGAAGCCACACATCTGTGAAGGGCGGGAGCTAAGATTCAAACCCAGGCAGCCTGACACCAGGGAGCCCCTCTCTCTTTAAAACCCCAAGAGCTACCTGGCTTTCCCCTCAGACACGTGGGCAGCCTATCTGGAAGTTTTCTAGCGCCCGGCATCTAGTGAGCATCTGAAACTTCTGGAATGACCAAGAGCCTGTTCAATTCCCACTGCCTCTCCTGCAGTGGTTTGAGACCTCTCAGTTGGGAGGGTTTCTGCCTCCAGCGAAATATATGTGCTTGCCTGAAAAAGAGAGAAATACCTGAGCCCTACCTTCAGAGACACAACAGAACATCTGCGTGGGAAGGCAGAGGGGAGGACAGTGCGGGTGGAGAAGAGACCTCACAGTGAACCTGCAGCCTCCACGTGTGGACTTCAGAGTAGAAATACCACTTAACCATCAGGTTTTAGTATTCTACACTCATGTTGTATTATGAAAATTTTCAGTAATAGAGAAGAGTTGAAAAAAAATCATATACTAGACACTTATCACCCAGATGCTAAAACTAATACTTTGCTGTGTATATATATATATATATATATATATATATACACACACACACACATTAGTCTGTATATGTGTATATATATTAGTTTGTATATGTACATATATATGTGTATATATATATTAGTTTGCTCTATATATTTATAAATATAATATCCTTTTATCCATTTATCAATGAAGCTTCCATTTTTGATGCATTTCAAAGTCAACTGCAGACAAATACACTTTACACCTGCCCCCCCAGTCCCCGCAAATACTTTAGCACACATGGTGTTAACTATAGTTCAATATTTGTTTATGCGGTACTTTTTAAAAATATTTTTTATTATTTTAACAGATTATTTGAGCAGACTTCCTTACTAATACAATACTGAAGAGGCCCCAATTCCAGTGTGTTACTAGTAGGAAATGTTTGGCTCACACTGATTTTTTTTGGGGAAGTTATAGTGACCACCACACTGCATGAAAGGAAGGACTAGTTACAAAAATCAGTTTAGAATTACGGCCTCGGGTTTAGTATGTAGAAGAGATGAATCTGCCTTTGTCCTCTGTCCAGCTTGCCCGTCTATGTGATCATTCCCTCTTCAAAGCTTGCCCAAACAAACTCCAGCTTCCCTCCTTCCAGGAGGTCTGTTCTGATCTAACCAATTGGCTGTGATTTCTCTCTCCCTCTAACTCCTTCCAGACTTGGATAACTTTGGTGTACACATCTGCCAGCACCGATCAACTCTTCTTTGTGTCCTGCATGACAATGTTTTTCAAACTGCAGTTCCTGATCCTTCAGTGCAGTGGTTCTGAACCTGGAGCTATTAGAAACCCCCAGTCTACGAAATCAGAATCTCTGAGGGTTGGGCCAGGCAGGCCTCTCCTCCCTGGGTAGAGAGTCATTGCATTAGTGAATCATAAAATCCATGCCATGAATACAACCAGCATTTGTGTGTAAAAAAAAAAAAAAAAAAAAAAAAAGGAATAGGATAGAAAAGAAAGTATCAGAATGCAGCACATGTAGTAAGGATAAAATTATTTTGTAAAACTTTTGTTTCAGCTACATATATAAAATATCTCTCTATATGTATGTGCTGGGTCACCAATTAAAATGTATCTCTTTTTGTATTCTAGTCAACAAAGTTTACAAAGTTTAAGACCACAGCCCTAAAGAAGCCAGTACGTTATCCTGCTCCTTAAAGGTGTTCAAAGATGTGCAGCTTGAACGTGGGGCAGGAGGAGAGAAGGAGACTGGAGTTCCTCTCTTACTGGGAATACATTCTGCCACGTGGTTCTCCTGGAGAAAACCAGATATGGGGCTAACCAGCATCATTTAGACACAAAGAGTTGGAGAGTGAACAGAGCAGATTCTAAGGAAACAGAAGGAGCAGCCTTTTCAGGACTGAGCCTAATCTTTAAGTTTCTATATTTTAGATTTTTGTCTTTGGTATCAAATCTTCAATTGACACTGACTGACTGACTATCTAATACCTGCAGGACTGGGAAGGATACAAAGTTGGATAAGAATAAACAAATCCTGCTGTAAAGGGTCTTGTAATTGAGTAGAGGAAAAAGACCACTATAAAAATAGACTATAATATGAAGTAGGAGGAAAGTGCCACCACTTTTTCTACCTCAACATCAATCTCTATGACTGCTGAGTGAAAAGAGGTGTGATTCTGGCTGGTAGAATTTGGGGACACGGAGCCAAGGCCAGCTGCATGTGGGAATTTTCAAAATACTTGGACACAAGCTGCACAATAGTCCCAGGACTGTTTCCCAGTGGGTCAATACAGAAAAAAGCTGCACAAAATTGACGGTAAGTAACATGCTTATAAACAGCTCTGGAAAGCTCTGGTCCACACATGACATCCAGTTTACTCTGACATGTGCTTTTGGACTCTCAATTATGTAAAGCCAAGTGTTCAGACTACACTGCTATACTAGATCCTAGAGCAGAGGAGAAACCATGGGCACGTTCTGCTAGTACTTCTGTCATTCAATGAGTATATACTGAGCTGGTGTCAGACACTGTTCTAAATGCCAGGGATATAGCCATTAGTAAGACAACCGAGGTAGCCGATCTTTTGGTAGACAAATAAATAAATGAATGAATAAGAAAAATAGAGAGTAACTGTCAACGCAGAGAAGTAAACTCAGATGGAGCTACTCCCAGTCACTAGTTGAGAGTGGGTGGTCAGGGGAGGCCTCTCTGAGGACTAGAGCTGGATGTCGAGGTCAAGGAAGCACATTCCAGGCAGTGGAACCCCAAGTGCAAAGGCCCAGCAGGAGGCACCAGCTTGGCCCGCTGAAGGAACAGTGAGAAGGCCAGTGTGGCTGAAGTGCCATGGGAAGGGGAGGGGGTGTTATAAGATGAGGCTGGTATGGCGGGTGGAGCCCAGGTCACAAGGAGGTTTGTTAGCCAGGGTAGAAAGGTTGGCTTCTATTTTAGGTGGGATGGAAAGCCATTGTTGGGTCTTTGCAGGGGAGTGACATGACCTGATTTTCCTCTTCATGAAATCACTGCATGGGGAGTGGATTTTAAGGGGCATGAGTAGCGGCCAGGACAGAGCTGACACAGTGAGAGACAACGGGGAAGGTGGTGGAAACATATTTTGAAGGTGGGGTCAGCAGGACGTAGTGATGATTTGGCTACAGGGGAGTGAAAGAAGGAGGTGGGAGGTGGCCACGATAACCCCCCGGCTGCCAGGCTTGAACAAATGGTAGACTGGCATGGCCCTGACCAAGGGAGCCCAGGGGAGAAAGGGGCTTGGGAGTTACATGGTCAGCAAGACTTCTCTTCAGGCCATGCTAAGTCTGAGGAGTCAACTATCAGACATTCACCGGAAGGGCTCAGTACAGAGGCAGATAGAAGGAGAGCCCAGGCTTCGAGACCGTGATTCCAGTGTCACCAGAAGGGAGATGTTGTTTAAAAGCTGAGCATGACACTTAGGGAGAATTACAAACAGAAAAAAGAAGAGGGCCTGAGCCAAGCCCTGGGGACTCTAGCATTTACTGTAAATAACAGAAGAGAAGCCAGCAAGGGGACCAAGGAGACGGCCCAGAGAGGGACAAGACAAACCAGAAGACTGGTGTCACGGAAGCCAGGAGGGGACACTGTGACTTCACTCACAGGCGGGCATGACCAAGGGAGGTCAAGGGGACGTTAGCAAACAGAACTCAGTCATCACGGCCTTGGGCGGGTGGCAATACTCCACTAGGAACTAGTCAGCTTCTGCAGGCACAGGCTGCCAGCCTGCGGCCCAGGACCACCAGCGATGGCGCACAGCGCCCCCAGGCCGCCTGCAGAAAGCAGAGCCTTGCATCCTGTCTGTTCCACTCATATCACTGAGCAGGGAGGGAACAAAATCACCACCTCCCTCCTGCTTCCTGACACCCCTCCCCCAACCTCCAAGAACCCTTTGGTTGTTCCATCTGTGAGTTTTTCGATTTCACTAACCAAATCACAGGTGTTCTATGCTTCTTCACCATCTGATATCAAAATGGTCCCTTTCAAACACTCTTCAGCTGCATTCATCACAAACAAACTTGCTTGCAGGAAAGACAAGGAAGCAAAGGGAAAGAAACTGGTGACCATCTCTGGGTGTCTGCTTGTCTTGTGTCGTGGTGCATTCTCGAGAGATAAACACTGGTTAAGGCAGCTGACATTCTGAAGAGGTTTACAAACCAGTTGGAGAAACAAACTAACAACATGAGACAAGAGACAAGCCTGGTGGCAAACGGTGTGACATGCACTCAGGGCAGAGATACCATCTGTGGCTGCAGTAGTGGGGGAGAGCCTTCTGGAAAACCAGGGATGTGTCACAAGAGCATAAAGGCGAGGCCGGAAATATGCTATTCCTTAAAGTCTGATAAAAAAGGACATTTTCAGCGGGGCCCAAAGCCTATCTCAGTGATGTAGATCCAAATTACAAAGAAACGAGCATTTACAGTGACATCTGTTGGATTAATTAGCTGTGTAATTAGTCTCCCCTCAGTGGAGCTGGGCTTTGTCGCTGCTGTCTGAGACCTCCCCAGGTGAGATTTTATTCCAAATGCCATGTACCAAGAGGAATAAAGAGTAGACTAGGCAAGGCAGAAAAGCATGTGACAGTGTTTGTGGGAGGCACTGAGAATGCAGAAGGAGTGTCTCGGTGACTTTTGGGGTCCTCTGGGTGCTAGAACATCGGAGAGGAAAAAGTCAGAGAGGAAGAATGACTCAAGAACTCGCCACCTCAGAACAAACCCACAGATGCCCCGAGCCTGAACTCTGGATAAACTCAAAGTGGCGAAGGCCCAGAAATGCAAACGATCGCAGCAAGATGATGGAGATGGAGAGGTGGGATACGGATTCAAAGTTGGACACGACGAGACTGGACTTGACTTTACAGAACTCCTGTCCCTGGAGAAATGGTTTGGTCTTCCCACACTGGCAGCTGTGGCCATCACTAACAGAAACCCAGACTGGACAAAAAAATAATAATAATGAAAAATGCTTGGATCCTAATCTGAAAACCAGAAGTGAAAGAAACACACACAAGCAGATGCCTCCAGCCAAATCGCTCCCCACAGCGCTTCCTAAAGCACAGCCGGCTGCAGGGTCGCACTCAATGACTCACGTCTAGGACACTGAGGACATCACGGTCCCGGGACGCGCGCCTCCTGGCCCAGCTGCCTGGAAGAACCTAGGAATGTTCCCCAGGCTCCATCTACCTTTAATGATTTCAGAAAGCGAGAGAGCTGGTGGGAGAAGGGAGATCCAGAAACAGGAAGGCCCAGCAGAGGGGGGCAGATCACCCTGAAAACCACCCTGGCACGGGGGTGACCATTTGGGGTGACCCTTTATCCCCCCCACACATACGCGGAGTGCAGGAGAAGCACGTGATGCTGCTCAGAGAACCTTCGTGGCCCACGACAGTCAAAGGTTCACAAGGAGTCAGGAACTCAAATGAGTCCTATTTTAAATCAGCAAAACATGTTCCAAAGAGAGACGGGGTCATGCCACCAGGCCAGCCTCTGCCGTAAATAAAATCAAAGCCTCTCCTAGATCTCCAGGAGCTCCGACATCCACATCTCATCGGCAGGTTCTCCGCAGTGACCCAGCCCTCCCTCCTAAGGGCCAAAGGGAACCCGGGAGCAAACACCAAATCCCGACATGACTGTTCCCACTGTCCCAAAGGCCCTAAGATACATCAACATAAAAGCCAAAAAAAGGAACTAAGTACAATCCACATATGTGCGCAAGACCACAAGACCAACCCCCGGCCTGGGGACACCGGTGCTCCTCCAACAGTTAAGGGGGACAGAATCCTGCTGGAAAAGCCTTGGGGTCACTCAGGATTCTGTCCTCCCTACTTGTCACAGGAGGGCAGGTATCAGCAAGGCTGTGCTTGGTTGTGGGATCCTTCCAGCTTTTTGGCTGGAAGAAGAGAGAAAGGAAGTAAGGGTAGACCAGAAAAAAGTTCCAGCCCCACACAGGTACGACTTGTGTGCCCCAGGTTTTTGGAAAGTGATTTTCTCCTAACTCAGAACTACACCTGGGCATATCTCCCTGGGCACTCTTCCAAAAGGATGAAGATTCAGAAGCAAGAGCAATGTGAAAGGCAAACAGACAGATGCAGGGGCTGGGGTCCCCATCCCAGAGCACGGACGCTGGAGGTAAAACACACACCCAGCGTGTGCCACTCACTATGAGCTCCCTACACAAAAGAGGTTTTTAAATAACATGTTACAAGATTTATTAGCCTGAGTCAAAAATCCTACTTCAGGGCTCAGCACAAAATCAGACTCAATAAATGTTTTTGACCCAGAGGGAGAAATCCCCTTCCCATTTATTGGTATCCCATAGACAAAACCAGGGAATGGTGTCCTAAGTGCTGGGGTCCAAACCAGCAGCAGGAGAGCAAATCAGGGTGACAGGTGCAGGGACACTCCCATCCCAGAACCAGGGGCCACAGGGCCCTGTCTTCTGTAGGAAAAGAAGGACAACCTGGTGTGATACGTCACCCAGGGAAGTCCAGAGGTTGGCTCAGAAGCGGCTACAAGGGCCCAACAATCCTCAAGAAGGAGCCTGTGGTCAGAGAGAGAAAGAGAAAGACTCAACAGAGACAGCAAGGACACGAGAAATTCTCCCCGCCATTCCAACACACAGGCTGACCCAGCAAACGAAATGGTGGTTAAAACTGTTGACCTAAGAGACCAGATATGCTTTGGAGGCCCTCGTCCTGGGACTGGGAACCTGCCCTGCTAATTAACATGTTACAAATCAAATACTATAGGTAGATAAACATTTCTAACCTTCTAACTAGTTTGCCTCTTACAAAATGAGGATACAGACCCTAGAGAAGGTTCCTTAATCATTCTTGATGATTAGTCCCGATTCAAACCCACTTTCAGCGTCTCCTCAGAGAGTCCTGCCTGTGGGAGGGCACAAGTACAACAGCCGATGCTCAAGGGCTGTGAATTTCTACCACTTACATACAAATAACAATGCAGAAAGAGGCCCAAGGAGTCAAGCGTGAGCAAGGACAGTGGAAGCCTCTGGCAAGACTGCAACGAACTGACCTGGGCATCCTGCCGTCCGTCTCGCTGTGCAACATGAAAGCACTTCAAATAAAAGGAAATAATGAAAAAATTACTGAAAAGCAGATCTTAACAAGTAGCTCTGGAGAAAATTTCAGATTTCATTATAGGAAAAGCACTTTATTTAATGTACAAAATGTGAAAATCTGATATGAGTTTTCTATAAATAACAAAAATTGGAAATCATCACTAAAGGCCTTTGTAATTTTCCTCTTTTGTTGGGACCCATTTAAAAAAAAACAGAGGCTTTACCAACAAGGAAGCCACTTATCTCTCTTTATGCTCCCACCGGGCCAGTTGGTAGGACACTAGGAAAGAATTTCTTCATCATCCAGAGGAAGAGTTACCGGAGAAAACACAGGATGCCCAGGTAAATGTGAATTTCAGATAAGTAAATATAATTATATTTTATGGTGCATACTTATAACAAAAAATTATTTGTTGTCTGTCTGAAATTTACATTTGACTGGGTATTTCACATTTTTATTTGCTACATTTGGCAACTTGACCCCGAGGTCCCTGCCGTGGTCTTTTCAACGCTCCTCAGGGTCACCAGCCTGATGTTGCTGGTTTCAATAACCTCCAACATCTCTGTGAGCAACAGACTTTTTTTGTCTTTAACATTTTTAACGTTCACCCTACAACCTGGCTGCTTTAAAAAAAAAAAAAAGTGCTGGAAACCTAATTTTATTAAATATTAAAGTATTAAATGACTCAGTGCTACCGAAAGGGTTTTCATAGCAACAGCCTTTCCCACCCTACACTTAAATAGCATTTAGAGTTTCAAGTTATGTTGAAAAAGGAATAAAGACTATGGTTCAGGTGTATTATGTAATTCTTTAAAAACTCTTGCCTTCTGACAACGTTCCTGACAATGCTTAATTGTTCCCTTACAATTTCCCTTTCAAAACAAAAAACCAGAAACACCTGTTGGGACTAAATGTATGCAAATTTGTCCTTTTAGTCCAAGTCCTGAGCAAGTTGAAAGGACTCAAAATTGGGTTTAGGTCTTTGCCCCCTGCTAGCTGGCACCACTTTCCTCCAGACGGGGTTTACCTGGGGAAACTGTAACACACAGGATTATTCTGGAATGTGGAGGCAATGGAATATTTGCAGCAAAATTCTTAGGGTTACAGACCACCCTAAGACAGCAGGTGGCATTCGTGCAAAGAACTCCACAAGTAGTATGGCTTATTCCTCTCCACGGGGCTGGGCTGGAGGGGATGGATAGTTTAGATTTTTCTTTCCCAAGAAGGCCTAGGGCTTTGAGCTCAAGGATTTGTGGGGCGGGGGAGAGTGGACGTGGGAGGGTTTCAAGTATTTCGACAAAGCGGTAGTTACTGGATTTTCTGAAATTAGACGACCCCGCTCCTCAGCCTGAGTCAGGGCCACGGCACACCTTCCCTGGAATCCAAAAGGAGACTTGTCACCAGTAGCTGAAAACAGCTGCTCCTGGAAATAAGCAGACACAGCCACACTATCCCCATGCTATCCGAGTAAGAACTTCAGAAAAGGGAAATTCTCAGACTTTCAGTATTTGTTCTCTCTCTTATTTATAAAATAAAATAAAAAAAAAAAAAAAAGGAAAAAGAAGGTGAGACACACAGTCTCCATTAAGAAACAATAAAAAATTTGGTCCCTCTCTCAAGCCCCCTTTTCTCCTGGAGACTCTCTCATCCCGGTGTATTTGAGATGAAGGTAATTAATCCAAGAAATTTCACCCTGGGGAATGCACCAGAGAGGAAGAGGAAAAGGAGAGAGGAAGAAATCTCATCCACAGGGCTCTACATGCCTGGAAAAGAGAACTGCCTGTGTGTTCCCTCTTCTTGTGTCTCAGTGCTTTCGACAAGCAATACTCCGGAAATATGCGTGGACTGACCCAAATCTGTGAAGTATTCGGGAGGTGCTCTGTAAGATCTACAGACGGGGGATGATACACAGGGCTTTTCACATCAGCAAGGAAAGAATGTCTATTTAAGAATCTGTTGGGGCTTCCCTGGTGGCGCAGTGGTTGAGAATCTGCCTGCCAGTGCAGGGGACACGGGTTCGAGCCCTGGTCTGGGAGGATCCCACATGCCGCGGAGCGACTGGGCCCGTGAGCCACAATTGCTGGGCCTGCGCATCTGGAGTCTGTGCTCCGCAACAGGAGGGGCCGCGATGGTGGGAGGCCCGCGCACCGCGATGAGGAGTGGCCCCCACTTGCCGCAGCTGGGGAAAGCCCTCGCACAGAAACGGAGATCCAACACAGCCATAAATAAATAAATAAATAAATAAATAAATAAATAAAATTTAAAAAAAAAAAAAAGAAAAGAATCTGTTGGACAACCAACCATCCAATTTGAAAGAAAACATGGTCCTAAATCACACAACACACAAAAACAGAGTCCTACAATGTACCATATACAAAATACATTCCTCATAAATTAAAGTCTTAAACAGGGGGAGAAAGTATTGAAGAAACTATCAATCAAGCGGTGCCCACCTGCCTGGGTTTGAAGACCCACTCCAACAACACTCACTAGCTGGTGACTTGTAACGCCCTCTGCCTCGGGTTCCCCCATTTGAAAACAGTTGGGTTAATAGAAGAGTAAATCAATTAATCCTGTAAAGCAGGTATGACAGTACCTGCTTGCGATAAGTGTCGTATAGGAGCTAGCTATTACTGTTATTATTTCATAACATTAGCAGTGAGAGAGAGCCTCCCTGGAAAAAGAGAAGAGTTAGAAGGATAAAGAAACAGAGATGCAGATTGGACAACATACAAACAAAAAGGTTTCTGTAGGCTGAAGCACATCATTAAGCTAAGTGAAAGATGAATAAAAGACTCGGAGAAATTTCTGCAGCATCCACAGCACAGTAGGGACCGTTGGCCCTGATAAACCAAGAGCTCTTGCAAACCAATCAGAAAAAAGACCAAACCCCCAAAATGAATGAATGAACTGAATGAATGAATGAATGAATGAATACAGGGCAAAGGCTATAAAAAGGAAAGCCACTAAAGAAATTCAAACAGCCAAGGGACTTTGCTGGTGGTCCAGCAGTTAAAACTCCACGCTCCCAATGCAAGGGGCCCAGATTAGATCCCTGGTCAGGGAACTAGATCCCACATGCCGCAACTAAAGATCCTGCATGCCACAACGAAGATCCCACATGCCACAACTAAGACCCGGCGCAGCCAAATAAATAAATATTCTTTAAAAATTCAGGACGGGCTTCCCTGGTGGCGCAGTGGTTAAGAATCCGCCTGCCAATGCAGGGGACACGGGTTCGAGCCCTGGTCCAGGAAGATCCCACATGCCACAGAGCAACTAAGCCCGTGCACCACAACTACTGAGCCTGCACTCTACAGCCCACGAGCCACAACTACTGAGCCCACGCACCTAGAGCCCGTGCTCCACAACAAGAGAAGCCACCGCAATGAGAAGCCCGTGCACCGCAACGAAGAGTAGCCCTCGCTCGCCTCAACTAGAGAAAGCCCACGGGCAGCAACGAAGACCCAACGCAGCCAGAAATAAATAAATAAATAAATAAAATATTAAAAGGAAAAAATTCAAACAGCCAATAAATGCATGAAAAAACGTTCACCCTATCTAACAATTAAAGAGACCCACATTGGAACAAATTTGCCAATCTGATGAAAACAAAAAAATAACGTGTCGGTCACCATGCGGGGGTTTGAGCATCACCTAATATAGGGAGGGGATAAAATGTTCTTAATAAAACTTGAAATGTTTAAAATAGTTAAAATACTTAAAACTTAATAGTATTTAAAATGTTCTTAACAATGTGAATAATATTCTGACAGGGTCTTCTTTCTGAAGGGCCATTAGAAAGTACTCTATCTACAGGCATGACACACTGGAACCCAGCAGGCCCACTTCTTGGAACAGCTCAAGTGTAGAGAGATGTATGAACACAGGTGTTCCCTACGCCTCACTGTCTGTAAGATCAAAACTGCAGGTAACATAAATGTACATCAGTGAGGACCTGGTCAGTAAATGGAAATCTATGTAGCCACTAAAAAGAGTGAGCTAGATCAGTATGTAATAACCTGAAATGATTTTCAGGATAAACAGTTATATGAGAAAAGCAAGCCAAAAGCACAGCATGTGTCTATGAAGATTTCTTAAGTGAACAGTATGTATGTGTACACACAGGCACACATATTTCTATCAGTATAAGCATAGGAAAAAAAAACCAAAAGGAGATCATCTAAACAACAGTGATTTGTTTCTGGAGAGCAGAGCTGGAGAGTAGAAAAAGGACTTCCATTCTAAAAAGTACTGAAAAATACTTAAAGATGTAAGGGCTGAGGTATAATACTGTATACATGCAGCATAATTCCAATTTTGTAAGATGACTTATGCATCTTGTTATATGCAAAAAGAAAGAAATAAAAATATGTTGTCATATGATGGGGTTTAGGCTGATGATTATTTTCTCTTATACTTCCCTGGATTTTTCAAATTTTCTACAGTGAACACACATTACTCACACTAATAATTTCTACCATAAAAATAAGGAATCCACATTTTATTATTAGCTTACACTTGAGGTAAACATGGGATGCCAGTCTTGAAGAAATAATTAAGAATACAATAATAATATAAAGGGGTCTGATCAGTTCTTTACCATCCACAAAAAGGATGCAGGGGAAAAAAGAGAAAATAAAAATACTAAAAGCATCTGGAAAAAAGGGGAAAGTGTTATGGTTAATGGTTATGAAACTGGTTTTTCAACAGGTAGCATATTTACTGCTGGACTTTTAAAAAAACGGGCACACCTAATAAGATTTCAATTCCATTATTTGGTTATCTAAAGCGTGGAGCCAAAAGGTAACAATGACCCAACCTCCTTGACATGAAGGTGTGTATAACGCAGTAACCAGAGGGATCTAGGCAAAGCTTGTGCTTAAAGCCAATCAGCTGAATGAATGTGTTGAATGAAATGGCACCCACTAGAGGGATTCAGATGAAGGTGGGTGGGATGGTTTTGGAGGGAGGGCAGGACTGCACTGAGGTGCCGATCTTTCACACTGCACCCACTGGCCGTGCGATGGCCACACGTTCCTATATCATATGTTGGCCATAATTCCTACAGCAGTGAAGGATTAAAATCTGTCCCAACACGAGCCCTGCCTCCAAAAAAGATTTGATTTTTCAACCTTCCTAGAGTCCCCTTGAAGTTATCGTGTGGCCAGAAACACTGCCAGAGCCCCCCCCCCGGGCTCTCCAGTGGTGACCATGGGGCCCATGTGCACGCAGTCTCCCAGCCCAGCCCCAGAAGCCCCCCATCCCGCGAGCCCAGCCATCAAGTGAGGGAAATGAACTTCAGACCCCCAGCTGCTCCGGGAGATGGAGGGCATGAAGGCGAAACGTGTTCAAATTTACCAAAACATCTGGCCCTTCACACCTTCTAAATCAACCACAGGAAAACATTCCCTGCCTTTCATTTTTGGTTGAAAGCACCAAGGTATGGAGAGGAGAAGGCATAAGTATGCACTTAAAAAAAATAGTCGACCTAATGAGAAAGCAAGGTTTGAGGAAACTGGTTCCAGAGTGACAATGGAAACCAGATGGCACCTGTACCAGGGCTTCAAACATGAAGCCACACCAGGGTGGAGAGGATGAGGAGGGAGGAGGGAGGAGGGAGGAGGGACAGCTTTTTGCTTTCCAAGCAAGACAAAGGCTGCCGGTCACCATCTGTGGGCATGAAGCGTGCCGATGTGTGCCTAAGACCCCCACCCCGTGCACCCATAAAGGAGCATGAAGAATGCAAATTGCAAACCAAACCTCTGTCTGACTTGTTGGTACATCTTCCAATCTGTCCATCCATCCTATGGTGAATTTATTGCCCTGCTGGGAGAGTGAACCCCGTCAGGGAAAGAACTGAGAAGATGGATTCTGAAGTAATGCAGAGTCTGACAGAGGGTTTCTTCCTTCATTCTACCTCGAATAATCCCAAAAGGATGGCAAGCATCAAAGCCCACTATGTGGAGAATTTGGGTAAGTATTGTTCAATCAGTTGGTGCCATACTCTACCTCCTACTTGAAACCGAATAGATCTGGCGTCTCCCCCTCGGTTTGCCTAGCTGGCCCGATGCAGCTCACATGGGGCCCAGACTCAACCCTGTGGTAGACAACCTTCTTTGTGTATAATTTAAGATTAATATGAAACTTTTGGGCTGGGCCCAATCAAAGAAAACTCAGCTGGGAACTGTTTGAGTAATAGATTCTGGTGGGGTCTTAATCTCTCTGCTCAAGTTGATGGATTTCCATCCCAATGACTCTCAGGTGAAGAAAAACATCAAAGTGAAAAACAGATTCTAATAGTTGGCAGGTGTGCACTGATCTCCAACTGCCCTTTCTGCACCCTCCTCCCCCAAGCGGAAAACACTACAAATTTCAGAGAGCTCACCAGGGAAGCCACACAGCAGGCAAGTCCAGATAAACACAGAAGAGCTCCCACTAGCTCTGAACCCACAAACTGGACTCAGGATCTGTGCTAGCATGGAGGAGAGTGGAGGGCAGTCGTTATCAGTACCTGCTGCCCCCCTATTTAAGACAAGCAAGAACACCCCGCATCTCTGTGGGGGGAAGGAGTGGGAGACAGGGGCCTGGGAGCAGGTCCTCTAGGAGAAGAGTGAAACATCTATGTGGGAAAGCAGTAAGGTGAGGAATTCCCGTTCTGGAGCTCAAGCCCTAATGAGAGACAAGTACCTTTCCCACAACACACTTCCATTCCGGCTCAGATGAATCACTATAGGCAAAAAACCAAGAGCTCAGCCTCTAAGCCTGACTGGGGCCCCTGGCCTTCCCGCTGCGTCTCTGTGTCAATCTATCACAGTGCCCATAACGGCAACTCTAAGGGTCTGGACATACGACCACTGGGGGCTGGACCAGAGCCACCGCTATTTAAGACCCAAAAAAAAGACTCAAGGAATTTAATCACGAGCACTTCAGAAAAGTAACCTGGGGGCAAAGAAAAAAGGAAACAGCTTCCATCTGATGCCTGGGGCTCCCCAGCTGACCCCCACTTCCCTTCACTTCCAGGAGGCAGGGAGGAAGAATTCGATGAACAACGTTAATCTCGATTTAAAAATTGCTCTCACACAATAATCCAAACTAGACAATTCCAGCCAGGCAAGAGAGAGAGTATCGCCAGTTTCTCCTTTTTGCAGATTAGCCCAACCCTCTCGGGTCCAGATTAGGAATTATCTCATGCTTTCAGACAGCTCAGTCCTAATCCAGCAACGTACATGCCAGGATTTATGACACCAAGAGAAATGACTCTGGACCAGTGTGTCCAAGGACAGACCGGAAAGCTACACTTCTGCCTGCATCTCCCGAGACCGCTGCTCTGTCGCCTTCAGCATGCCAGAGGAAGAGGAGGGGAAAGAGGTTGGGAGACCGACGAGGAAGTCGGATGCATCACGACCACTTGAGCAGATGCAACAGAAAGCAAGTGCGGGTATCTCGCCGACCGATCATGAGTAATTTGCCAGGGGACCAAGATGGGGTGGGTGGCATGGGAGCGGGGCGGGGGTCAGGGTAGGCCTTGGGGAAGGGGTTAGTGAGGAGGGCCGCGTGTGAGAAGCCGGGTGCCCTCCCCGGGTCAGCAGCATCTGGAGCTGTTTCTCTAGCAGACAGTAAAGAACTCGATTATATCCAGTTAACTGTGCTCTAAACTGATTATGCATGTGCTGGGCTAATGGATTACATTAGCAAGAGGAAAAATAACATGCAATCAATCTCCATTTACCACAGGCCACACCAGGGCCTAGAGAAAAACTGACTCTCAAACACCTCCAAGCCCCACCCCAAATCCGAGGACTCACAAGACCCTGTGAGAGGGACCCCCCTCAGGGACAAGAGGAGTTTATCTCAGTCACGCTGTACGACAGAAAGGCCCGGGGCAGGCACTGAGATGCGAAGTTTCTGGGTCACATCCAGGAGTGGGTGGGAGAACTCCCCACCCCCACAGCGGAGTCACGGGGACACTCGTTACCCAATGAGACCAGACTGACGACCTTCGGCTCCTGACACAGGGGATTCTGCCCCGAATGTGGGTGGAAGTCACCCCTAAGATGTGCCAGCCAAACGCACTGCCTGGGCACCTCCCCTCTAAGCGTTGGTTCCCACCTTCTACCCTGCATCCCAATACTTACGCTTCTGCTATGCTGCCTTTTTGGAGCAGGAGTTTCCTCCATCTTCAAAAACACACACAAATATATATACATACATAAAATGAGAAAACTAAGGCAGGGGATGAGCATCCAGAGCTAGTTCAGCAAAGCACAAACGGAAACACTCAAACTGCTTCCCTCACATCCGCCCTGGAAACCACCACAGCCCGACCCTCTAGGTGTGACCAGTGCACGAGGTCCGGGGACCAAAAAGGTATGTACTTAGCGAATCCTCCAGGTTCCAGGCCCTTCAGAAGCAAATCCAAGGGCTGGTCCACTCTTACTGGAGGCCATAGCATGAAGAGTTAATCACCACCCCACGCATTTTATAATCTAAAAGGCAATGTTTTTCCTCAGATGGAAGAGGCCAGCTTCGTGCCACCTCTAAACAACCTCCATCAAAGCTGCATACAACCTTCCAGGGCCACACCGGGTCCTCTGTACTAATTTCACTCAGTCGGGTCCTTTAGAAACTCTTTTTTCCACCGGTTTCTCCATCAGGTTTTCGTGACCACACCGGCACCACCCTGTGGCCAATGAAAACCTCCGATTTAAACTGATGGCAAGGAGCCTTTCCTTCCAAGGGTGGCACACGGTGAAGCCATCCAGGGAGGGCCCTGCTCACAGAGGACAAGGGGTGAGAGTGACTGTTTGGTGCCCAGACCCTCCCCTCTGCAATGCTTGAGCCCATCCGTGCCAGAGTCAGCAGTCAATTCCAGAACATTCTATTCCCACTACCTCATGCCTGCTTTCTCCTCCTTTCCCTAAAATGGTTTCTCATCCATGTTACACAGGTCTCTTGACAAGCTGAGAATGAGCAATGGTAAAATGAATCACACGTATCAATCTCAGCAGAGGCCGATATGGGGAGAGGATGAGAGTCTTCCTTATTTGGAGTCTCCGTTTAAAATCACCATAAGCAGAAAGGGGATGAAGGAGCTCAGGGTGAGGGGAAACCTGGCGCTCGCTGGCCCAGAGATGTGGGAAACGGTGTGAAAGGAAAGAAGAGAGACTGACAATAACAGGGAGGGAAATGGAAAGAGAGAGAGAGGGTGTGGAAGGGACGTAGAGGGAGGCTGGGCAGATTTATGGCAATTGGTACCTGATTGTTCATACTAAAGCCATTATGAGATGATTAGAGAAAAAGGTGAGGCTTTAAGTCCAGTGAAAATCAATAGAAGCGTCTGGAGCAATTCTGCCATGCCAGTGAAAGGACTATTTACAGTATCCGAGCACCTCCTCCTTGTTACCGTCTGCGGACTGAGAGAAAGGATGAAGGGAGGGGTGAGGAAGGAGGGATGGGGTGAGGAAGGAAGGATGGGGTGAGGAAGGAAGGAGAAGCAGGGAGGACAGAGTAAGAGGAGGAGGATGGGAGAAGCCCGGCAAGAAGAAGGAAAATTTAAACATGAGGAAGAGAAAGGAGGCATAGAACACGGGAAGCAGAGCGAAAAAGAACAAAGGGGCCCCTCACCTGACCCTATTTTTCCCCACAGCATTTACTACCATCTAATTTAGCCATTGTGTTTCTCATCCATCCCTCCACCCCCCAAAAGAATGGAAGCTCTAGGAGGAAAGGGACTTTTTGTCAACCTTGTGTATGGATGTAGGCCCAGAACAGGGCCTGGTATATGGCTGGGGCTTAATGTGTGCCTGCTGAATAAATGAATGAATGAACAAACATAAACAAAGAACCCCAGGGGGCATCCGGGGAGAAGAGACCGAAAAACGGGGAATAACCAGATGGAAAAGGAGAACAGAAAGCCTGCAGGAGAGAGGGGAAACACAGGAGACCAAAGGCAAAGCCAGAACTAGGGAAATGGCAAATGTGAGGTAGGAGGAAAGCCAGTTCTAAAGACAGTGGGAGGGTAAAGGAAACAATGTACAGTATCGGGCTGCTGGAAACACAACCTGCCCCCCAAATGAGGCACCCCACACACAGACCCTGCAGTGCCCGGCTGAAGCCCACCGCCAGGTTGCCAGCTCCCCTCCCAACGCCAGGGTGCCAGCCAGCCACCAGCCCCTCTGTGTCTGTCCACCCCCAGCCCTCCCCGTCACCCAGGGGATCCAATGAACTCCCTTCCAGAGACAGCCTGGGTCTTACCTTGTACAGCTTCAAGCTGGCCTCGTGCCTGGAGTTGACCGTGTGCAGCCGCAGCTTCTCCAAGCTATTGGTGTAATAGTCGCAGGCGTTGCACTTGAGGTGGACAGGGTTGCCGATGGCCACGCACTTGAGCCGCCACTCGTTGGCTTTGCCGCCCTCCTTGATGTGGGCCACCAGCTGGTACTTCTGCACGTGCTTGTCTGTCTTGCAGTGCAGCTGGAAGTTGGCCTTGAGCTGCGTGTTGTAGCGGCAGAGCTTGCACTGGTACGCGTCCCCCAGCACGGCCTTCCACTCGTCCTCAGGGAGGCTGCGCTCCACGTTCATGTGCAGCCCCAGCAGGTCCAGGGTGTCCGTGGTGAACTTGTTGCAGACGGCACACTGGAAGAGCTTCAGCGACGGGTCGTTGGTCTGGATGAAGCTCTCGCCCAGGTTCATCAGCTCCTCTGACACCAGCTGCCCGCCCCCGAGCCGCATGTCTAGGGGGATCTCACCGCCCACTGCAGGGAAGGAGAAGGGCAGAGAATCAGAGGCCAGGCTCACAGCGGCAGCCCTAACTGAGGCACCACCGGCCCTCCCCCACCCTCAACCCAGGTTCCAGCAGAGAAGAGATCCCATTTCAAGCACTGCAAGGTGCTACTAACTGGGAAAAACTGCAACAAAAATCAACTTGATGTGTTCACATCTTTCCTACGGACATTCTGAAACGTGTGGAAGGCTGTATGTTTGTTTGTTTGCTTGTTTCTTCTTTTGGAAAAGAACGCCTAGAAGAACGTAGGAACCACTTAATCTCTTGAATATTTCAATTCAGCTCCTCGCTCAGACCCAAGAAAAGACAGAAATAAAAGCATCATTCACTGGACATAATAGAATCTGAAACTCCAGTCCCTGAAATGTTGAAGACACCACGCCTTCATGGTGAATCAGAAGTGGGCCCAGAATTTACCTCAGGCAGCGCTATCTAACAGGAACTTCCTGCGAAGATGGAAACATTTTGTATCTGCACTGTCCAGTGTGGAAATCACTAGTCACGTGTGGCTACTGGACAACTGAAATATGGCTAAGGTATAACTGAAGAACTGAATTTTTAGTTTTATTTATTTTTAATTCATTTACATTTAGGTTAGTGGCTACTGTATTGGACAGCACAGCTCTAAATCTGAGATTTCGGGAATGATCTCCCTATTCCTCGTCACACCCCACTGGTCAACAGCCTACCTGCCTGTCAGTGGCACTGGCTCCTCCCACACCTCCCCAAGAGTACGATCATTTCCCTTCCATGAGCCCCCTACACGGCGCGGAATGTAGGTCTACTATGGGACATGTCACATTCTCCTTTGGCGTATTTCAGCCACATACAGAGCCTCATGCTGGCCGGTGTCCCCATCAGGGTGTAGCCTCTTTAGGACGAGGGTCTAGTCTTCTCCTTGTTGAACCTCTAGAGGGTACATAGGCCCCTGCTCAGAGGCTCAAACGTCTGATGTGCCAGACAAGGTAAAAAGCAGCCAAAATGTTACAGGTTTGGGAAGTTGGATTTAGATGGACAGTGAAAGGCAAAGGTCAGCTCACAGCCCTGAAAAAAAAGGGTCTGAGAAAGCTCAGCTCCTCCCTCTCCACCCCTGCCCTTTTTCAGTCCATCACTGCGCTGCGTAAACCAGGGACCGGCTCTCATTCACCGGCGGTAAATTGATACTTTGAGCTCTTATTTATAGCACGGGAAAGGCCTGGAAAGAGCAGCCTTCCCTCCATTACCTAGAAGCGAACAGTCAAGCAGAACGCTGAGCCCCGGCTTCTGTTTTCCGCCTCTCCCCTAAACATACGCACGCTTCAGCTATTACGTCTGCCCCTGTCACTCCCCAACTGATATTTAAACTTGACCTTTTACATGTGGTTGGGCTGAGGTTATTTTTTTTTTTTTTTAATGACTGATTAGAATCCAAGTTAGTGGCTAATCAAGGAAAAGACGTTATTATTATTTTTTTTTTAAAAAAAGGTTTTCTTATTTATGCTACACAAGGCACTTGGAGCGAGCAGCTCAGTACAGGCTTGACTGAGCAGAGTGGCTGCATCTGAAGCCTGTGGACAGTCTAGCAAGACACAGGAATCTTTTGCGCACGCGTGTCAGAAGACTGGGGAAGCTTTCTGCTTGTCTTCTCTCTTGCCATCTCCCCTGGTGAGAGGAGCCATAACTGTGACATTCTTTTTAGGACAAGAGAGAAAAAGAGACAGGGGAAAAAAGCCTAAAAGCTCCATCCCTTGATGGGGACGAAGGCCGGGCAGCATCCGAGAAACACATGCGGTGTTCAGTGAAAGCAGAAACTGCCCGGAGGGGAAGACAAGGAGCAAACACATATTTGTTTCTGATGCCGACCACCTGAAACATCAGATCTTTTTCACTTTTTAAATTTAACCTCAGCACATCAATATTGCTCTAAAGAGAAATTCAGCTGTCACTTGCTGGATGCCTGAGTGAAAATGAGAAGTCCTCGGAACACGCAGAGGAAATAGGTCCCTATTGCCATCCCAAGCTCTTAAAATGAAATGCAAATCAAAGACAGAAGCAGAGAAGCAGTGAAATGTGGGCGACAGGCAAGCCAAAACTCCCTTGAGAACTATACCCTGGAGAAACACCCCTAGGGCTTGGAATCCTACAAATCCATAGGGCTGCAAGGAACTAATTCAGCCCCCAAGAAATAGAGGAACCTCACCCAATTCACAAGCAGGTGGGAGGAGAGCGTCCACATTGAGAACTTAGCGGGTGCCCACTCTTGAATCATGCCGGACAGATGGTCTTGGAGAGGAGTGGGCCCCATCTCCCCACACACCTGACTTGAAGGCTGGAAGCTGACACCCTGGTACCTGAGTCCCGCCCATGAGCACACCCTCAGAGAGGCAGAGGGATTAAAAGACACCTTTTACAATCAAAAGCAGAATCAGAGGAGCTCTTAAAGCTCATGTAGGTGTCCTGTGGCTGGCTGGCTGCTCGGGAAACATGTAGACGCCTTGGCAAGCTACCCATTTTTCGGTGCTGTGCTCAACTGTAGTCCAAAGGAATGTCTGGAAGGATGTTCATCTGGCCTCAAGCCTAATATCTGGTCTACAAATGGAGGCAAATTCAACCAGACCAGACCAAGGGTGCCGAACTTTTCCCTGAAGGCCTCTGGGAAGAAAGCATCCCCAGGATCAGCATCTGTTTGATAACAGGAAGGAGAAGTTTCTGTCAAAGGCAGTATGCGAACATTAACTGTGTAAGCAAGGGTGTAGTTCACACACACTACCTTCCCCCTGTAGAGCCCAGTAATACCTAATAACGCCCACAGCCTTCTCATAAACGGCCTGAGGAAGAATCAGTTGAGCTGCAGACAGAACTGAAAGTTACGCTCTTTTCATTTGTATACGTTGGCTTCTACAGAGGTCGTGCGACTTAAATTGTGGGTCCAAGTGGACACGTCCTATCATACCCACGCCGGCTTCCGGCATAAAGTATTTGTCGCCCTCACTCCACCTCGACGGCTCCTGTGGCTTAAGGCAGGCACAGGAGGTCTCCAGAGACTCACATCGGCTGACAAGCAGCGACACTGGGAATTCAGGGCCCTCCTTGGCTACCTGGGTAAGGTCTTCAGAAGGAAGCACTCTATCACTGTATTCTCTTTAAGAAATGAAGTCTGGACCCTCTGTGTATGTGCATCTGCCATCTGCCCGGAATGCATGATGCCCCGCAGACTCACAGACAGCAGGTGTTAAAAGCAAACTATTTCTCTACCACTCAATACAAGCCTTAGTCAGAATTACTGGTTTTCAAGGTAATTAAAAAGTCTTCATTGTGACCCAGTATGAACCCATCCATTTTCTGTGTCTTCATTCCACTTAACATTATCTTTGATTTACTCCAAGATCTGCCTCTCCAAGATTTTAAACCTCCAGACGAGAAAACCCCAATTCCCATAGGCTTTAAAAAGTGAAAAGTCTTCGAGTACTGATGCCACTCCCAGGTGTGCATCCCCTGTGGTTCACTCTGGGGACGAATAAGATGACTGATCTCTATGCATCCATGATTATCCAGTGGGTAAAACATCTTCAAATTGTTTGGTAAGAAAAGATCAACAGGTCAATGTTCCAAAACAGAATACAAGATTAAAGTAGCAAGGATTCAAATTTAAATGCATGGTAGGAACAACAAATTAAATGCTGTGAAATACAACTCATCAGCAGCAATTAGCACTGCAACACCACACGAATAAAGACGTGCCTACTGGGGAGGTTTAGCCCTCTGGCATGAACCTAAGCCATCCTAGGATAAAGGCACTTGCTCACGCTTTGTTGCCGAGAACAACTCACTCCCATGTCAGGAAGGGTATCCTGTTTCATTCAGGACATCACTGCTGGTCTCAGGGGGTTAGCGGGATCAGGGAATGAAGACCAGGCAGTGTGTGTCCGAGGCACGCGTAGTTGGGGCAGGAGGGGCCCAACCATCACACTGGTCCTCGCGAAACTGGTTTGTACATTTTCTTGCTACAGAAGCTCTCCCCCAGAAATGGTCATGATTCTTTGTACATAAAGAGTCATGGCTTCTGCAGCAACATGGATGGACCTAGAGACTGTCATACTGAGTGAAGTAAGTCAGACACAGGAAGACAAATATCATATGGTATCGCCTATATGTGGAATCTAAGAAAAAGGTACATATGAACTTATTTACAAAACAGAAGTAGAGTCACGGATGTAGACAACAAACTTACGGTTACCGGGGGTGTGGGGGGTGGGAAGGGATAAATTGGGAGATTGGGATTGACATATACACACTACTATATATAAAATAGATAACTAATAAAGACCTAGTATATAGCACAGGGAACTCTACTCAATACTCTGTCAATGGGAGAAGAATCTTCAAAAAAAAAAAAAAAGAGTGAACGTATGTATATGTATAACTGATTCACTTTGTTGTACACCTGAAACTAACACAACACTGTAAATCAACTATACTCCAATAAAATACTTTTTTAAAAATTAAACAAAGAAAGAGTCATGGCTTTTGGCATTCAAATCCTATCCTCTTGGTCCCGTTCTAGCTCTATTAAGCCAACGGTAAAACGGCCAACCCGCGTCTTCTAACATAGAGCCGTGTTCTCCATGGCAACAAAGGCTCCGTTAACCGGGATCTGATGTTAAAACTGGGCTTTCTTTAATTTACAACTTTAGCATTTAGTCATCTCTCATCTATCACACCACTCCTCACGGCGCCCCAGGGTCATCTAATTCCCAACTATACTGATCACTGGCAACTCATGCAAAGTAAGAAAGAGAAAGAACCCGTCTCTTTCATCAAGGTCCTGGTGAAAACACTGGAGAGCTTTGAGAAACGTATCTGGGTGGCTCCCAGTCAGCTCAGAACCAGCCTTGGCTTATTTAAATAAGACACACTACGGTTTCCCGTTCCTCTTCCGGAGATGACTGTCCCTATTTAAAACTCCAGCTACCGTTTCCTGTACATTTCAATAAATATTTAATGGAACCCCAAAGTTTAGAGGAATTGTGGCAATTTTTCAAATCGAGAAAGGGACAGAGAAAGGGGGAATGGGAACAGAAGGGAAAGTTGACCCGAAGCCAAAAACTAGAGGAAACACTTATATTTTAATCCTGGCCCGCGGAGCCGGAGTGCAACCACGTCTCTGCTGAACGCAAATCACCTTCCACAGGCTCACACAGAGTTCAAGGGATTCTTGAGAAAAAGACGTGAGGGCTGGACGCTCAAGTCGAGCACAAAACAACTCTCGAGAAAATAAAGATCCCCCAAATCCACAGGACTCGACAGAATCCACCAAGTCAACACGATCTCGGCCCGCTCTCAGCTTCCCCCGGTTTAACTCCCATCCTCAGAACAGACACACACGGAGTCAGCCTCACCTAGAGCGGGCGTCATGGCGGCCATGGGCCCGGCGGGGTCCAGCTGGAATCCGCCCATCACGAACTGGGCGTCTGGGGCCGCGCTGTCCACCTTCAGGTTGGGCAGGTTCATGTTCTGGGCCAGGTAGTACTGGTAGAGCTCGGCCTCCGCGGGCGAGGGCAGGCTGCCGAGGCCCAGGTGGCGGTTATGTTGGATCTGGGTCATGTTCTGCTGCAGCAGCATCATGTTGTGCATGTGCTTCTCGCTCGTCATGTGGATGCGGAGGTTCCTGGCCACGTTGGTCTCGTAATCGCACACCTCGCACCGCCAGGTGGGTTTGGTTTTTGGTTTGGTGGGCGAGGGGGCCCCACAGGAGCTGCCGATACTGGCCGCGGCCGCCGCCGCCACGGCCGCCGCCGCCGCCGCCGCCCCAGCCGTGTGGCTGAAGACCTGCTCGCCCCCTCCGTTCTGCAGGTTCTGCATGTTGTTGAGATGCTTGTCGGACTGCATATGAATGCTGAGGTTGCCTTTGGTAGTTGTGGAGTAGTTACACACCTCACAGCGGAAAGGCTTGTAACCACACGTGTAGCTCTCGCCTCGGGCCAGCCGAGGGTGGGGCTGCCCGCTCTTGCAGTAGACGCAGGAGCCCCCCGGCTCCGGGTGCTTCTCCTTCATGTGCGCCTCCAGCGTCTGCTGGTACTTGTAGTGCCAGTTGCACTTGGGGCACTTGAGTGTCTTGCACGAGTTGCGAGAATGCATCATAGTCATGTGGCCGCCCAGCGAGCGGGAGGAGCCCAGGACCGTGTCGCATTTGGGGCACTCCACGCCACTCCCCGAGGGGCACTCCCCCACCCCAAGCTCGCAGAGGGAGCCAGCATGCTGGTGATGGGGGACGAAGCCCCCATCGTCCCCCTCTGTGCTTTCATTTGGTTCTGGTGCTGTGGCATTGTCTTTATTGGCACTTTCATCAGCAAAGTCCAGCCTCCTGCCGCCCTCTGCCACGTTGGCCCTGACGCCCTCACTGTTAAAGCTTAAACGATTCCTCCTGTTCGCACCATCAAAGACAACAAAGGAAGAAGCGGAATTAGAACTAGTAGAAGCTGCGCCCCTCGACAGGGTCTGGAGCACATTAGGCATTAAGGGGGAGTTAGAAATGCTTTGGTTTGAGAGAGCAAGGTCCTTTTTGCTGCTACTACCTGCTGCGGCCCCAGACTCCTCGGGGGGCCTGTCCTCCAGCTCGTCGTCCAACTCGCTTGGAAACAGTCCTTTGCAGCCCTCGTCCTCCTCCTCCTCCTCCTCTTCCTCTTCCTCGTCCTCCTCCTCCTCCACCTCCTCCTCCTCCTCCTCGTCCTCCTCCTCCTCGGCCTCCTCCTCGGCCGGCTCTGCTTTCTCAGAGAAGCAATCCACATCGCCCACTTCTTGCTTCTCTCCTTCTGCTGCCCCAGAGTCCTTGCCCTCTGAGGATTTGGTAGGACTGGAGGCCAGAGGCCCCAGGGGGACTGAGGTAATGGGGGTCTTCAGGACTGAGCTGGTGAGCCCGCCAAGGTTCAAGAGGGTGCTGGGGGTCAAGATACCAGCCTGGGGCTGCTCGGGGCCGGCGGCAGGGCCGGCTGGGAGAGCCTCCTCCCCTTCCATTCGAATGCCACTAAATTTACCATAAAAACTGTGTCCAGGGCCTATGAGGTTAGCGGTGGAAACTAAAGGGAGTTGAAAGTTTTTGTTTTTTGGTTCCAGAAAACTTACAAGGGGTTCCTTGTCTTTGCCGATCCCTTGGATGATAGCGGAGATGTTCTTATTGCTAAGAAGTTTCCGCTCGTCTTCACTCAGGGTCATTCGATGGTCGTGCACCGCATGGGTCACAAACGAACGGACGTACCCAAAGGAGAGTTTGCACAAGAAACACATCAGGATGGGCTTCCTCTTGCCATAGAGCACGAAGCCATCAAATCTGGACAGGTCCACATTGTTGGGAACATCTTTGGATACGCAGGAGCTTTTGGCAGAGCCGTCACTGTTCAGGTAATCCTTGTTGCTTTTGTGTCGCACGTCAAATACGCGGAAGCTGTGCAGGACGGGGCTGAGCCCCGTCAGGGCTGAGGTATTCGGGAAAGCCTGGTCTGGGCCCTCAAACCATTTCCCGAAGGATGAGGCTATGTGGAAAGTGTTGATGATCTGTGGGTAGACGGGCGCAGCGCAGGAAGGGTCCCCCTGCTTGCCCGCCGAGGCGGGGAGAGAGTTCAGGAAGAGCGACGGGAGGGGCCCGCTGCCGCCCCCGCCCCCGCCCCCGCCCGGGGTCAGCTGGCTCAGGCTCTCGACGATGTAGGCCGAGCCGTCCGGCTGGTACACGATCTCCCCGGCCAGGTTCTCCACGTCACTCTCCTCGTCGCCCTCCTCGCTGCTGTCGCCCCCGCTCTCCTCCCGCAGGGGCGGCGGGGGGCGCGCGCCGGGGCAGCGGTGCTCCATGTAGGTCTGGAGGCTGGCGAAGGAGGCCGAGCACTCGTTGCAGCTGACCTCCTTGCCGGCGGGCTCGGCCGCGGGGCCGGCCGGGACGGTGCCCTCCGCGAGGCGCTCATTGAAGGGGGCCCTCAGGCCGTCCAGGGGCCCGTGGCTCTCGCTTGCGGACTGCTCCATGCTACTGGGTTTGTCGGGGAGGTGGGCGCTGTTGGGTTCAGTCCATTGCTGGTGCTGAGGGATACCGCACCCATTGTCCTTCCCCGAGACGACAGGCGAGTCACAGCCTTCCATGGTAAGGCCTGCGTGGAGCTTTCATTGCACCCAGTACGGATCGGACCTGAAGGGCGGAGGCAAGGGGGAGAGGAGGGAGAGAGGGGGAAGAGAGAGAGAAAGGAAAGAGGTTAGGAGGGCCGAGGCTAAGGTCCCACACAGAGCGCTCTAACAGGCTTCTGTCCACACCCACAACAGAGACCACAGGGCAGTGGGGACCCCGGCCGTCGCCCCACCCCGTCGAGGCACAGAGGGTGAGCGGCGCCCCTGGGTGTCACGGCCGGGGTGCGTGGCAGGAGCGGGGGTGGAGGTGCGGGGAAAGGGGCATCAGGAGAATCCCTCTTTGTCTTCAGACTGTCGGCAGCTCTACCCCTGGAGACGGGTTCGAATCTGTGTTCTTTGCAAGCACAGCGTCAGAGTCGGGGCCGGGCGACGAGCCACAGGGGCCAGGCCCCGCCGAGGACACAGAACAGCGGCCCCGCTGCACACAGATCGCAGCACAAAGCCACCCCGGCTGCCCGCACTGCCTGGGGGACCGGGGGACGCCGGGGAAGGACAGACAGGAGGAGGAAGACTTCGCAGCCCTCGAGGAAGGATCATGAACCTGGGAGGGGATACGCCATTTGATTTAGAGGCGAAGCTGTGCCGTTGCTCTTACTGACCAGATTTCTAGTTTGAGAAGCTCACGGAAAAGCGTTGAGGACTACGGGGCTCAAGGGCAAGCGTGCAGGCCTGGACGAGCTCTGCGAAGCCCCCAAAAGGGCCCACGGCTGCATTCATCCTCTCCGAGTCTGGGAGACATCGTCCCATTTTACAAGCAGTAAAACTGAGGGCCTAAATCTAAAAACGAGGCCAATGCCATCCGGGCGCTGAGGAAGGCGGATCTCCCAATTCCCATCCCGTCCCTACAACCCACAGAACACCCTTGCTTGTGACTCAGCTGGTTTCAGACTCAAAATATGTAGGTGCAAAACGTGAGCTTGATGTTTCTAAGAAGAACCGCCCAGACTCTCAACAGGCCGACTCCCCGCCAGCAGAGAGGATCTCGCCCTGTCTGGGTGAGCCTGTCTGTTCACCACTGGCTGGGTGGTTTCTGCTGTCAAGGATCTTCGCGGCGAGCCGAGATGGCAGCTGGGCTCCGCCAGCCCCCGCTCCACACCTGCCTCTTAGTTATTAGTCGCTACCCAAAGCAGCTGTCCTTCAGCCCTGGGGCTTTTCCGTTTCCGACTCCAAAGTGCCACTAAGCTGAATTTGCCCTCTGAGACCTTGCGTCCCTGGGGAGGGAGACATCAGATCACCCGCCACCGCTCTGCTCCTGTGGCAAAAACATCACAGGAGTATTTCTTCCGTCCGGCCCCACTCCAGCAGGCAACTCAGCGCCTCCTCGCACGGCCCTGACCATTCGCTGCAAATCCCAGGCCACCCTCCCGCCACACCTCCTTCCAGGAGAACACTTGGCTGCTTCTCCACTCACCATCTCATTCACACACAGTGGATGAAGGTTTTGGCTGGGTTTGGTCTCCCTCCCCACCAACCCCCATCTTCCCACTCTTTTTTCATTGCTTGATTCTCGCCTGCACAGTGAGCCAATAGCTCCCCCTCGGGAAAAGACGGGGGAGGCAGGTTTACCAGAAGTCTCAGGAGAAACAACTTTTCGGAAGAACGGGTCACGTTTTGTTTAACACACACACACACACACACACACACACACACACACACACACACACACACACACACACACCACCTCTCAGCATATAACCTCAAACTCCATTACAACAAGGTTCCGTGTGCCTTAGAAAAGACATATTGACTTTAAACAAAGATAACCTCACCAAACCAAACAGCAAATGCAATGAGACTTCCTCGCAAGGCTCAGCTGGGATACAGGTGAGAATCCAGGGTGGCTCTTCCTAAGGATGCACATAATTGGCTGGATGACATCTGATTGACAGCTCAGGCCAAAAAGGTTGGCAGGCCTGAAGGGGCGGGAGGGTTAACAGCCCGATTGTAAAAATCAATGTCATAAATGCTTGGTAAGTTACAGGAACATGCGGGAAGGGGAGGCCACGATTGATAAAGGAGAACAGCTTTGATGCTTCACCAGGGACTTGTGTATCGACAGCAAAGCCAATCTCCTCTCCAGCCTGGACTGGGCTAAGAAACCTGCAAGCATTTACCAATTAATTGGTGGGCTTTTCTTGCTCTGCTCTCTTCTTCTTCCTCCTCCACAAATCATCCAGCTAAGGGACTGGGACTTCTAAAAACTCACCTAACTTTGTTTTCTATTCCTCAGCAAAAGGTGTCAAGAAAAGATGACCTTATAGGCAAAGACAGATGCGCCTGTCACGGTGACGCTAGCCCCACGCGAGGGGACACACAGGGGGCCACTCATTCGCAGGGGCGACAGCCCACTGAGATGCTGGTGGGAAAGAAGGATCCCACTCTGGACCTCAGGCACCAGTTCTGGGCTTCCTTTCAACGCTTGCTGGCCAGGGCAATCAGAAGCTCTTACAACTCTGCTAAGTCACGTGTGGTCCAGGGCCAGTGAGCTCACCAGTGAGCCTGTGAGAAACGCAGACTCTCAGATCAGAATCTGCATTTTTAATACAAATGCCCAGGGGATGTGCATTATTAAAGCTTGAGTGAGACACGTTCTGTTTTACAACATCTTCACCAGACCACCAGCTCCTCCATGCCTGGGACCTGCACTGGTAGGTAACCACGCAGGGTCAGTCTTGGGCCCGCCCACCAGTCCCTGGGAAGCGCAGGGATGCGGGTGGCCAAGAGGGGACCAGAGCACAGAGATGAAGAAATCTCTTAGCCCTGCCCCATCCTTCAGCTCCAGGACCTCAGGCCCTCTACCACTCTCCTACCCGGCCGGCAGTTCCTTTCACTCTGTTTATCAGCCAGTCAATAAGAAAAAGATAGTTCTTACTTAAGGAGGCAGAAGTCAACTCAGCAGGTCGATCGGCACTCTGTCTGTAAACACGGTTTCCCGTAAAATCAATGATCTTCAGTTACGGAGGGCAGCCTGGGAATCCAGCGGGTCCCCGTGCTCTCACAGCCCCCATACCCGCGGCTCTGCACCCCTCCTCATCCTCCAGTACCGCCAGGGCCAGCTCACACACCACAAACCCGCAACCCCTCCTGCAGCCTGCTTCCCTCCAGCCATTTACACCCCAAAATCCCCAACACAGACGTGCTCTACTCATGACCACCAGTGTTGTACGCAGCAAGGGTTTTTGTGTGTGTGTGTGTGGTTTTAAGAATTCAGTTAGATTTCAATTGAGCACATCTCTCCAGTAAGAGAGTTAAAGGGAAGAGACAGGAGGGATCTAGCCTCGCACTCTCTGCTGGGCACCTCCCTCTGCCGTGTGAGAAGTCATCTTGCACAGAAAAGTTCTAACGTCTTCTCCTCTCACAAGTTACAGCTTCCTTGGAACCTACCTGTAAAGCCCCTGCATCTTTGCCAATATCGGTCTTTATTTTTCAAAGATGGTTTAAAATTATAAAACTCCACCCTGTCATCCTGGGCGCCACCCCCCCCCATCTCCCTCTTTCAACTGAGAAGATGTGATGTGACAGCTTTATCCCCCATTCCCTTAAGGAGACAGAACTGGGCTCCACGCAACAGTTACAGGGAAGCCGGGGTGGGAGGTGCAGTCACTCGGACGGGGAGGGGCTCCACTGGTGCGCCAGCTCCTGGAGAATTAAACATGAACAGTCGCACTGTGTAATTTTAAATCGTTAATTAGCACAGGGTTAATTAGGCGGTCCTTTCGCAAGAGGCAGTTTGGCAGAAAACCAAGAAAGGAAACAAAGGGTAAGAAAAGAAAAACAAAGAAGAGCAGAGACAGCGAGAAGCTGTTGCCCCCCCGCCTCGTGACTAACCCATGCAGCATCGCCAGAGAGAAGTAAACCGGAGGGCTCCCGGGGACTCCCTGGTCTGCTGGAGGGGGATTCGATGAGCACCGGCTTCCTGAAGGCGATTTGGCAGTGGGTATCAAAAGCCTCAAAAATGCACATGCCCTTTGACTCAGCAATTCCCCCATTCCAGGAAACAATCCAAGATAATGCATAGAGATATAAGATTATTCATCACAATGTTCATAACCAAAAGAAGAGATGGAAATAATCTGGGGAAACAAGGTACTCTCTAAATAAATTACAGTGCATAGCGTTCCATAGGATGTTAAAAAATAGCATTTTTAAAAGAAACTAGTTACGGGCATGGGAAAATGATCACACAGGATGCTGAGTGAACAAAGCCTATATAGGTCTGCCTATGGAAATACATGAGATTTATATCAAAAAATTTTACAACGGTAATTGCTAAGGGATGAGGTTATGGGCTACTTCATTTCCTCCTTTGTGCCTTTATTTCCCAAGGCTTTTTAAAATGAAAATCATCTTAAGGGAAGTCATCGCTTCCTGTGTGTGGCATCATGGTAAGGCCTGTGGGTTCAATGCCACCTCGATGCTCATAACATTCCATGAGATGGGTGCTATTTTTTTTTAACTTTTTTTTTTGTTTTTGATGTAGACCATTGTTAGTCTTTATGGAATTTGTTACAATATTGCTTCTGTTTTATGTTTTGGCTTTTTGGCTGTGAGGCACGTGGGATCTTAGCTCCCCGACCAGGGATTGAACCTGCACCCCCTGCATTGGAAAGCGAAGTCTTAACCACTGGACCACCAGAGAAGTCCTGAGTGAGATGGGTGCTATTTTTATCCCCATTTTGAAGAAGGGAAAACTGAGGTTGCTCCAGTTATGCAGCCTAAATGACAAAACCATAGTCTGGCTGTGGAGTCTGTGTTCTTTGCCACTCTACTATGTTTTTCTTTAGTGTCTGTTTCTCAAGGAGAACTTCAGAACATCTGACATTCACATTCAATCTTTAGGTACCAGGGACTGTTCTAAGATCATGGGCTATCAGGATTGCTATGTAATGGAACACTGCCAGTTCATACACACGCCCTTCTTTTTTTTTTGCTTGGGAGTGGAGGGGGAGGAGAGTTCAAAATGGACTCTCTTACTTGGATATCTTCATAGAGGAGAGAAGGGAATAAAAGTTCTTTGCTGTTGCAAAGAACTGTATGGTAGGCCCATTATCCTGACTTCTTTCAAGAAAAAAAAAGGCAGATTCCAGAAACTATAAATCTAGAAATGTACTCATTCATTCATTCATTAACTCAACATTTACTGCACACCTATTATGTGCCAGATGCTAGGGAATCAACAATAGACAGGTCTCAGCTTACATTCTTGTGGGGAAAAGACTGCAAACAAATAAATACAATGTTAAATATGAAAAAGCACTCAGAAGTAATATAAAACAAGAGAAGGGGAAGGAGTGATGTGTGTCATCATTTTGGATAAAGTAAATATAAATATATATATTTGATTTAAAAGGATACGTTATAGATTATATACTGCAAGTTCCTCACAGTTTTAGAACAGAGTCGACAGTTGCTGAATAGCATCTGGGGAGAAAAAAGTCCTGAGGAATTAGCAATTAGCTGCAGGTTCAGTAAGAAAATCCACATAAAATAAACTGAAAAGCAGCTTCACTTAGATTCAATGATCTGAGAAATGCAGTAGGGGGTACTTTTTGATTTTAATAACGTATCCCAAAGTTTATCATTTCTTTGTATCTAGGGTAGCAAAATGTCTTTCAAATAATAAAGTCTGCCTGATTTTAAAGCTGGAGGATGCCGTTACCTAAAGTACCCACTCAGGGAATTCCCTGGTAGTCCAGTGGTTAAGACTCTGCACTCCCACTACAGGGGGCACAAGGTTCGATCCCTGGTTGGGGTAAGATGTTGCATGCCACGCAGCATGGGGTGGCGGGGGCGGGGCGGGGGGGGAGAGGAGGATATACAGTACCCACTCAAAGGTCAGTGTGCCTGGGGACATGCCTTAATTCCTGCCTTATCCCTGGTTCCCTTCACTTAAATCAACAACCTGAGGGGCAGACAAGACCAAGCACATACACCAATTTGCAAAGTACATAAAGTCGAGAGGACTAACTAATATGCTAATTAGTGGAATCAGGACTTAAAAAATAAAAAAACCTCGATAAGTTGGAACAACAGGCTGAAACAAACAAGATGAAATTTTGAAAGGATAAATAGGAAGCCTTGTATTTCAGTTCAGGCAAGCAGTAAAACCAACAGAGAACGGAAGAGACTTGGATTAACAGTAGTTCATGCAAAGAAACCCTGGAGGTGTTACTTCACTACAAATTCAGTGGCAGCCCAAAGCTGACATGGTGACCAAAGACGTAAATGTGGCCTCTGGGCTACAGGGGGTACCTCTACCTGTTCAAACTCAGCAGGATCACAGCCCCATCATTTTCTCTGCCTGCATGAAGAATGTTAGGAGCCACATGGGGAAATCTCGTAAGAGGGGTACTGACAAATGAATGGCTTGACCACGATCAGCTCAAGAGCAAAGAAAAGAGGGGTCCCCATTGCAGGGCAAGACAACTATCCTCAGCCACGCGAAGGCCCGCCTGCCACGTACACTGAGGATTAGTTCCGCGTCTTCTACTTAGCTTCAGGGTTTAACTAGGAGTAATGAGGAGAAATTTATAAAAAATTAGAGTTCAACTCAATATAAATGAAAATCTTTCTCTAGATTATCAAAGCTCCCAAATGGAATGCTGACTCTGGTTTCATGAATGGAGAAAAAAGACATCTTGCCATGGCCGGAGGTTCCATCAGGCAGCCTCTGGGGTCCTTTGAAATGCGAAGATTCTATTCATTCCTAGTGATCCATCGGGTTGCTCAGTCAGCTTTATCAGCTTTAACCTCCTCCTCTGTGATCCCATAGTGTTTTGCATATGGCGACACATTGCAATTCTGGGGTTATCGCACTGCTGTAATTATATGTTGACTGGTCTATTTCTGCCACTAGGCTGAAAGCAGCTTGAGAGTAGGTTCCATGTCTCATTCACCTCTGTACTGTCCACATCCAAGATGTAATAGATGCTTAAAAAAACCATGGGGAAAATTAAGACAGTAGGAGAAATGATAACACTTTGAGAGGGAAGAAAAAAAGATGATCCCTGTACACATTCTTTCTTTTCCTCTTAGTTGAAGAAATGTGTGGTGTAACCATTCTCCTCTAAATGAAACCAGGTCTCCTTGTAGAACTGGCCGGTTCTTGGGCTGGGGCAGGGAGAGTGCAGGATGAGCGTGGGGCATCTTTCTGAGCCAGAACATAAGGAAGTGCTCTAAGAATGAAGAGAGTGTGACCAAAGAACCCAGGAGCAGGCTGCAGGGGCTCTCACTGCCTGAACCTGGGACGATGTGAGCAAGAAAGTTACATGGGAGTAAAGAACTGTCACCCAATACATAACATAAGAATCCATGATTCCATACTTTTATAAATTAAAAAAAAAAAAGTGGGAGAAGGGAGAGTTCTTGCTTAGGGTGGAAATCCAACTAACAAATGCAGAGGGAATTATGGATTTAGAAAAACACCATTTGGTAACCATCATCATAATAACCCATTCAGGAAAGAATCAATGGATACTAAAACTGGTGGATGAAAGTTTGAGTAGTTACAGAATATTTACACAGTCTCAAAGTATCTCCCCACAAGACACTTATTAACTACAGAAGAAGAAACAGTAACTTTACAGTGGAGAAACCTGGCAGACATCACCTTCGTTCACCATGTGATCAAAGTTAGGATCACCAGGAATGAGACAAATAGCCATCCTGTGCCTCCTGAGAGGATACACTGAGAAGAACACAACATCCCTTCCCTGACATGCCTGCCAAAAATGCAAAACCTGAGTCTAATCATGGAGGGAGCATCAGGCAAATCCAAACTGGGGACAGTCTACAAAATGTCCTAGGTGCCTACTGAGCCCGCGTGCCACAACTACTGAAGCCCGCGCGCCTAGAGCCCGTGCTCTGCAACAAGGGAAGTCAACACAATGAGAAGCACGAGGAGTAGCCCCCGCTCGCCACAAGTAGAGAAAGCCCACACGCAGCACCAAAGACCCAACGCAGCCATAAATAAATAAATAAAAATAAATAGATCTATTAAAAAAACATGTCCTAGGCTCTTCAGAAATGTCAGTCAGGAGGCAGAAAGACAGATTAAAGGGGACTAAAGAGACGTGACCAATGAACATAACAAAGAATCTGGATTCTCTTTCCTTATAAAGGGTACAATTGGGACAACTTGCAAAATCTGATAAAGATCTGTAGATTGGGTAATAGTAGTAGATGAATGTTCATTTCCTAATTTTGATAACTGCAGTATGGTTATATAAGAGAATATCTTTGTTTTTAAGACATAGACACTGATACATTTAGAGGTGAAGGGGCATGATGTCTTGATTTTCAAACTGCTTAGAAAAAAACGTGTGAGAGTGTGTGTCTGTACAGACCTGCATAAATACAAACATACAAACAGAACTTAGAAAATGCTAACTTGGGTGGGGGGGTCTGGAGGAAAGGTATGTTAGAATTCTTTGTCCTATTATTATAACTTTCTTGTACATCTGAAATTATATCAAAATAAAAAGAAAAAAGAAATTGTCCAGTGCAGGAATTCTACATGTTGAACCTCCCAAAATACCTACAAACAGCCAACCCAGCCTGATCCCCTAGCCTTATCTTCATTTGAAATCCATTCCTGGCACAGCTTCATGAAAGGAGGGAGGCTGCGAGGCTGGACGGGGAGGTGCAGACAGACAGAGAAAACTGGTCTTCCCTTCCTTCAGCCGAGAGGTCCTAGATAGAGCCCCCTGGTTGGAGGAGACAAACGGCCATTCTAAGTCAGGCGGAATTGCAAGTAACACACACTCTATTTACTAAGACACCCATGATCCTGATTCAGGACAGATTTCCCTAACTTGGTGAAAAGCAATTCTAAATATAATGGCAGGAGCAGCCACCGCAGAAAAGAACCCCAGCGACCTACAGAGGGTGGGTGTTGCTTAACCTAGACTAAAACACATTAGCGAAAATACACAACAATGAATAAACTATCCTCTTGGCCTCAAAAAAAAAAAAAGCCAAGGGCAACCTAGATTCTGAGATAAGTAGAAACCTCATTCAAGGGGCAAAGAAATAATACCCTCATCTGTTTAGCTTGGAAGCCACTGAAGAACCAACCATATCCAATTCCACTCTGTGCTTTATACAATAACTGTATTTGTATATTGCTGCTGCGTATAAGTCAGTAAGTGTTAAACCATAAATCAGTGAGATTCCATCCTCTTGGTAGCAATTTCCCAGTAGCCTTAAGAATTATTCTGTAACTATGGCGAGGTCAGAAAACACACACATGCTGGAACAGGTCTCTTGTGTTGCAGGAGGACCATTGCCCGGAAGGCCCAGAGAATTGTCCAGGCCCTGGGCTTCGTGTTTGCTAATAAGTACATCTGTGCTCTTTCCAGCGTGAACATAAATCAGCCTGGAAGTGAAAACTGCTAGCTCAGTCCATTCTGCAGGGAATCCACAACTACCGTGATTATTCTGGCTCCAGTGGAGCCGTGAGATCATAAGCAGAGCCAGGTCTAGGAGCCCAGGCTGCGGGTGTTGGGAGAGATGAGCTGGTATTTAGGGGAAGAGAATTTGTTACTATACACCCGGACACACTCAGTTCAAAAACACCAAACCCAGGAATACAGTAACAAAAAGTGAAATGACTCAGCTATGACTTAATTCTCTGTGTTTTTCTTAAAAAAAAAAAAGGATTTGGGGCAATTTAACCAGCTATCCCAACACTTAGGTACTTACCTCAGTGTCTACCCTGAGACCTCTCTACCATATCCTGAGGACCACAGGCCAGCATCCTTTGTCCACCTCTGGCCTGAATGGTTCTCTCCTGACCTGGATTTATGCACCATAACACATGGATCCCCACTCCTCCCAGATGTGAAGCAGCCCCTCCTTCCACCAAATGCAGCCCCTTTAACTTCCCTCTTGCATCAACTGCCCCTCCTACCTGACAGGTGCGTATCTCAGCCTCTCCGTCCTCGCCCATCCCTCAGTGCTTTCCCCACTGAACTGGATACCTTCCCCCACTGAGTGTACTACTTCAGTGCCTTCTTTTGCCAGCACCCAAAACTTTTCATCTCTGATTTCCTAAAAATCCCTCTTAAAAGATCCCATTTCTGATCTCTCTGTTTTTCCTACTGGGCTGTGGAGCAAAAGCTAGGAAATGATGTAAAATGTACCATCTGGCCCGTTAACAGTTTCATTCTGGCATCTCATCATGTTAGACTTATTTTAAATAATTTCTTCTTACTAAAGGAGTATGAACTTGGTATTTTAAAAATTTGGGGGTATGTGCAGAAAAGCTCAATAGCTGAAATAAAAATCACCTATACAATCCCACCAGCCAGAGAGCCACTGGGAGGTAGAAAATTTTTAGGTTTTTTTCTTCTATGTATCGATAGTTAACACATCTTTACCAACCTCAGATCACACTGCTCCTTAAGTGGACTGCCCCTTTAACTTAATTTAGGCATTAAACTGTTCCCATGACATGAAACATTCTTCGTAACTTAGAATTAATGGGTGCATACATACTGCATCCTATGGACATAGCATAATTTCACTAAGCTCTATTACTGGACATTTAGGCAATCCCTAATATTTTGCTGTTAACGCTGCAATAAACTCTCATAAATCTTTGTGCATATATAATAACAAAATAATAAAAATAAGTAGCAGCTCTATTACTACCCTCTTAGTAGGGCCAGGCATGGTTCTAAGCACTTTTTAAATAGACATCATTTCATTCGATCCTTTCAACAGCCCATTTTACAGATGAGGAAATTGAGGGTTAGAGGGTTAAATACCTTATACAAGTCACATACTAGCTAAGTCAGCCTTCGAAAGCAGGTAAGCCTTCCTTCCTACTTTAAAACCTAGGCTTTCACCCATAACATTCCATCTCTATTTTCTTAGGACGTATTTCTGGAAGTGTAACTGCTGGCTCAAAAGCTAGGAATATTTCAGGCTCCCCGGCATAGGCCAAATGGCCCTCTAGGAAAGCCTTTCCAACTCATGCTCATTGGCACACGAGCCTCAATTTTCCTGCACCCTCATCAATAGTGGGTATTATTTTGTTAAAAAAGAAATGTAAATTTGGCAGGCAAGAAACGGCATCTCATTTTAACATACATTTTTTGCTAGTAAGAGAGAACCCATCTGCAGATACTTATTGGCAATTTCTATTGTTAATTGCCTGTTACTTCTACGGCAGGGGTGTGTTGCCCTTTCCATGATGATTAATAAGAGGGCTTCATAGGGTTTTACTGGCCACCCGTCCCACTTGACTGGCCACCATATTCCACTCCCACGTGAGCTCCTGAATGGAAGCCTGACCACTCACACCGCCAAGCACACAATGCTGCTTCGTCCTTCCCTTGGATCTCAGCTCCTTTAAGCAAGTGGACTGTGCCCATGGCTTCACTTCCCTGACTCTAATCTTCTAAAGCCAGCTGGCTCCTCCGGCTCTGTGTGCGTAGCGGGAGCTGGACCGCCTCACGGCAACAGTTCTCAAGCTTTGCTGTTGCAGCACACCCAACCACAGAGCTGAGCGGAGATACACAGAGACACTGGGCCCCACCCCCAGGATACAGGCTCAGGCTCTCCGGAGGGGGCGCTGGACACTGCTTCAGGGGGGTCAGAAGGCCCCATGTCTCCAAGATTCGGCCCTCTCTCCAAGGTCACCAATGCCCTTCTTGGGGTAACCAATAGTTGTTCCTCTTTTCCTCTCTTCAATACTCTTCAATCTCCCCTGCATTCAAAACTGCTGACTGTCCCCTTGAAATCTTCTCCCCTCTTCACTTCTCTGACATGGTTTTCTGGCTCTCCTCCTACCTCTCCAACCTCTACCCTGCCTGCCCCTCTTCCCATCCCTTCAGCCCTCCATGGATGCACTTTTCCAGTTATTTGATAAAATTCCCTCTTACATTAACCCACAGAAGTCTCTCCTCTCTGTTCTATAGTATTTAACCACCATCATTCTTTCTTCCCCCTTGGCTCTCTGCTCTTATCTCTGTACCTCAACTACCTTAACTACTTCTGTGGTTTCAATTACTGAAATTATGAGTTGACTCCCAAAACAAAAATTTCCATTCCTGACTTATCGCTTGAATATGCATCTCATACTTCCAGCAGACCGCAAGATGTCTGCAAGCGGCTAGCCTTCCATCACTCCACACTCAGCGTGGCTCAACATGTCCAAGTGGAACTGCCCCTCACTGAACGCCCTGGGCTCCCCAGATGGAACTCTCGGTACCATCTTTGATTCCAGAAAACAGAAAGGGAAGATCACTCTAGCCTTCCCGCCGTCATATTCGCCCAGTGCCTGTCCCAGGCAAGAGGCAGCTGATACTCATATTCAAACTGATGCTCTCCAGACTGGTTTTAAAACACTCTGAAATCGACCACCACACTATTAATCAATCAGCTCTCTCACTTCCCCAACAGCAGGGTCTCCTCCCCACCGTCACATTCTTGCCTCTGTTTCTGCAGCCCCAGGCCCTGTGGACGTTCTCTCTCTTCCTCAACATTTATCCAAACCTTGGACGTCCTTTAAGAAGCACAAGTTCCAGTTCCACAGAGGCAATAAACTCCCCTCCTGTCACTCAAACCCACAAAACTCTCTCCTCTCTGAACTCCGACAGTAATCACCACCACACTGACACTAAAACGTTCCCTCCTTGCTGCAGCTTGGGTACTTTTATCTCTACAAATGGACGATAAGCTGCTTGAAGGCAAACATCAGCTTATAATTCTGTTCATCTCCTAGCACAGTGTTAAAAGCGTGCAGGATGGATAAAAAACTTGATTGAGTTTTAACTTAATTAAAACATGATTAGCTTGATTAGAAAGAGCACTCCCTCTCTCTAGGATACATCTTAAATAACGTTAGTGGGAGCGTGTTGATCTGAACGTTACATATAATTGATCACCAAAGACCCATTCATCCTAATTCTGAGGCTCAGGTACGACACCTGAGTACCTCAGTATTTTGTGATTTATTATTTCCTATTCCAAATATCCGAAAGCTCTGAAGTCTACAGAGGCGGCCCTCATTCCAGCCACCTTAAATAGACGGTCAATGAAACAGAAATCCAGGAAGCCAAGCAAGTCCCTAAATATAATTCTGGGTTTCAAGGGGAGAGTGAGGGGAATCAGGTATGGACAAGGTTTCTGCCTCATGGAAAGAGCTATCAGCGCTAGGCTCACTAGGGTAAGAGGTTCCTATGAAGTAGTTCTTGGTCAGCAGAACATTTAATTTGAATAGCAGGAGAAACTGCGGGGGTTCAAGCTGCACAGACCCACTAGAAACTGAGTTGAGCACATTCTTTGTTTGCACTTGCTATTTCCAGGATGCAGGTAGAAGCAGCCACGGGCCTTAAGCTTTCTTTTGTATAGATCAGATCTATGCAAGAACAAATGAATAACCTGTTAGCTGCCTTTCTCTGGTCCCGTGGCAGCACCTGGGAAACCCCATCCAACCTTCCCAGATAGAGGAACTCCTGCTCTCCGCTAACTCTGCCACCTGTCGTTCAGGGATGATCCGGAAGCCTGGGAAGGGTGAGGGGAGAGGTGGCCTTGGGGAAGGAAAGTCTCCCTCAGCGCGCATCTCCAAAGTGACTCTGAAAAAGGAGTGTGTTTTCCTCCCGGCAGGAAGAATGCCACATGGCGGGCTCGCCATCAGCAGCGCACTCTGGCACAAGGCTCCGGAGTTGGCACCATGACAAGACAAACAAGGGTTGCCCTTCGAAGGCTCATTAATGGGGCAACACACACACACAGGGCCTCTCACCAGTGCAGGCACAGCGAGGTCTTCAGATCTTCCCTGGCTCGTTAGCATAAACAGCTTTTCAAGCAGCAGGGAGCAAGAGGCACCACTAAATAAAGCAGGAATGGAGGTTGTACAGCCCAGCCATTGGCAAGTGCACCAAGGGGGGTGGAAAGCCAGTGCACGGGGTCTTCCCCAGGCCTCAGGAAGGGGGCGCCTTGGCTGATACCCTCTAGGTGGTGTGCGGCCGGCATCTCCCTAGCTCCCTATTTGGAAAGTACACTGTAGATGGCAATTCCATCACAGAATTTCCTCCTCAACAGCTTCATTGTACTCAACTGAAGGTTTGAGAAGCACACTTCCTGTTGGGTAGTCCTTAAATCCTAGAGGCCTAAGGAGTTATTTTACATTTCAGTTCCCTTCCTTATGGCAAAGTGGAACAGCAGTCATGGTGACCTTGGGGGATTTCAAGACGGACTAAAGAGGGTACAGATTCTGTTCGCCCTGCGTGTGTTTGAAGGACTTCCAAATTCCAAAGCTTAAAAAGCCAACTAGGTGTTGGGTGGGTGGGTGTGCGGGGAGTGAAACTTAATTACGTGTCCTACTCTTCACAGCCCCTTCTCCATGCCACGTGGCAACTAGGAAGCCAATTCTTTGCACCGTTACTTTTAATCAAGAAAAACACATTGAGACCTATTTACCACTGGCCACTTCAAAGAGTGGCCCTGGGAATTAGGCAAAACAACAAAGGAAAATTTCTTCTTCAAGTGTAAGGATCCCAGCGTTTGCACTTCCTCAACCTTCCAGAAGCCACCCGAAGAGCCAAGTGACTGAGGGTAACAATGCCACCCTCACAAACTCAGCACAAATGGCCCAGGCGGTCTTTCTCCTCTTGCTGCTCCAAATGCTGCTTTTGGGTCAATAGCTGCTGTGAAGAACCACCAAGGCCACGTTAAATAGGACTTGAATTAATTATGCTTGAAAGTCTGTTATCCAAGCACTGCTAAGACCAAACAATTGAGTTTGGGAATGAGTGTGGTTACATATTTTTCCTTAATGGCTTCCTGAACACCCTGGTTAGGTCTGATCCCTGGTGGGGTGGGGGGGGGTGGGGGGAATTGCCAGTTCAAGTCATAAAAAGTTATCAATGTAGATCAAGACCCTGTGCTAAGTGTCTAAGATCAGAGAACAGAAACGTATCGGTGCAAACACACAAACATCATTTTCACACAAAATGAAAACTGCACGTTAACATTGAGAACTTCAGCTTCCTTCTGAAGTGGCACCCTCTCTCCTCTCACCCCTACAGTTCGGCTCTTCCCACCAAAACTTCCAGCCCGCAGCCCTAATCCTGGACAGCGCCAGAACAAGAGCAAGCTGGCGGAAACTGTTTCTGCAGCTCCGAAAGATCGCAGCGTTAAGCCACGCTGAGATTGGGGGAATCCAACCTGGCTGGTTAACAGAGCCAATTTCTTAGGCCACAATAATAAAGAGGCTACTGGGGTTCTGGCCCCGTTGGTCTTAGCTCTAAATTCCTGTGAATCATGCTTAGCCAGAAACTCACTGGCTGCTCTAATGATTTTTATCCATTCACACAACAGATGTTCACTGAGTGCCTACAATATACACAGCATCCCTCCTATCAATACAGACTCCTACTAGCTTGCTCTCACTAGAGTTCAGACATGCAAAGAACGAACCTGGACGGCGGCGACCATCCAGGGCAGGGTGCTAGCAGGGAGAGACACAGAGCGTCACGTGCTGCTGGATTCACGGTATCAACAGTTATCCAGGTTACCACTCCCCCCATTCCAGAGCCCTCCTGCTCTAAGGCCAGAATCTGTCCTTCTATTAACCAGATGTGGCCAGTAAGGACCTCTGATGTCCACTGCATTTAGAAACATGGCTCAACTACTGCAACTCATGGTTTGGCGAGTTGTGCCATTACCCTGAGCCCCTATGGTGCTGGGGACACCACAGTGCTCACACCTGGGTCCACCCCTACCGCAACCCCCAGCCGCGCTCATCCCTCTCAAGGGTCTCACCTTCAACCTGCATGAGAGTCAGTGGTCCATGTCTGAGATGGACCATTTCCTGATGGCCCAGGATGAAGGCATGCTGTCCCCCAAATAACTTATGAAAAAATGCCAGAACCACTGAACCGGCCTTCACGTAAGCATTTCTTCTCCTTGGACGTTGACAAGACATGGTGCGATTTCACTTCCACTGGCTCCTCTCAGGTGATCCAACAGGTTCCCTCATCGTCACCTGCCCTGAGCATCCCCCCACCCTGGTGTCTCTGGCCTCAGTTCCCCTTCAGGCTGGAGCCAGTGACCTGAGAAGCTACACACACACACACACACACACACACACACACACACACACACACGAATATTTCAGAGGCAGCGTTCACCCTCCCTCAGCCCTTTCCGGAGGTGCTGGAGCGGGCCTGTCCCCACGCTCCAGCTTCCACACAACCAAACATCGCCCTCCAACAGAGCCTCCCCGTGTTCACGACACGGTCCTGAAAGTTCCAGGGAATAACGCAGCGGTTATCTGGTTCTTAATGGGCTGATAATTGAAGCCTAAAGTCTAGGAATTAAAATGAACCAGCTCTGAGAAGCCTGTTTCCCAACTTTAACTCGGCTTCGAGTTGTCCCCCCTCAACCGTCTGGTTTCCTATCAGTGGAAGAAGCTGAAATTTCTGTATTTCCTTTGGTGCCTGTCTGGGGTGGGGCGGGTGGGGAGAGAGAAAAGCAAAAGCCACCCTCATGTGTGCCCATCACGGAGCAATTCTACTGACCTCACACGAAGGGCAGGGGAAACCTGCGCACAGTTTTAAACCGTCCCCACCCAAAGGGTCGGGAGAGAGTTCAGGGCAAGGAGGGAAAAAGAAGGGAGAAGAAAAAGACCGGGAATTTTTCTTTTCTTTTTTTTTTAAAGGGAATCTTTCCTAAGCATTCACTCCCCAGCCCTTCTGCCTCTGGGATGGAAAGTGTTACTCAGCTCCAAGGCCTCTTGCTAATTGCGGGTTTTTATTTTTATTTCCTATTACCCTCTCGCACGCCTGATGAGATTATTTTACCGGAACTGACACAGCTGGAAGCAGCAGGCATAACGTGGAGCCTCTGAGGAGGTGATGCAATTTCATTTTCATTGATCAGAAATCAGCAGGGCAGTAAGTGATGGGAAATTCCATTAGAAGAAAACTTGCAAGCCATGGGCCTCAACTTCCTCGCCACACCCAGGACCCCCCAGGGGTCCTGCCTTCCTCTGGACTAGGTCTGCACAGAGCAGAGGCTCGGAAGCGCCCTCCTCCTCGTGGGAATGAAAGCATCAGGGCCGCGCTACCGGCCTGAGAGGGTGTCTGGCTGGGAGAGGAACATTGGCAGGACTCCTTCCACCAACAAGGGCACCGCAGTTCTCTGCGGATGAGAGAGAAGTCATCCAGGGACCCAGAAGAGGAGCCCTCAAAACCACGCCCCACAGCCCCTCAAAACCAATACTTAACGGCTCCCTTTCCAAGTGTCACAAACAAGAAAAGAGGAGGCCACTAGCAATGGTTGTAAATATGTCTCCCAACCACTCACAGAGATGCTCCTGAAGGCACTGACCATGTATTTATTGAGCACCTACTGTGTGCCAGGGGCTCAACAAGCACAGACACAGATCCTCCCCTAATGCTGCTGGAGGAACATCCTCCTCTCTCCTGGACAGTCACGGAAGCAGAGGTCCTGGGAGGTAAGGGAGAGAGCCAGTTGGGACCAATGACTTACTAAGTATTAGCACAGCCTCCCTGACAGCAAAGGCAGGCTGCGTGAGAGCCAACGAGAGAACTCGCCCACTAGAGAACTTGCCCACTCACGCGTGAGTCTTAGGATGAAGCACATCTGATTGCCTGGTCTGCTTTTTGCCAGGTAGAGCAGACGACTGACTGATACACCCACCTCTGTCACCCTACACATCTCAACAACAGCGATCCTTGCGTCCAAGGCTGGAACCAGAGGTGAACTCTTCAGAATGCGTAGAATGGCTACTGTTTTAGCAGTTAACACCCCCTCCCCAACTGTTTGCCCAGCAAATACTGCTTCACTCACCAAGGGGAAAAAATAGCAAGGGGCTACTCAAAAAGACAAGTTCTACCAACAAAACAAAACAAAACAAAACAATCATCAGCCCGGTGGCTCACCAGACCTCCTCCTTTGGCCATTCTGCCACATAAAATGTGAATCAGAGAAGGACCAGGCCACACACACAAAATTAATACTGTTCCAAACAACTGTTCACCACTAAAATGGAAAAAAAAAAAATGGAAATGCGTAAGTGAGGACAATATGTCAAATGAAAATCTATCAGTAAGTTTTTACTGAGCACCTAAGCTGTGGCTCTACAAAGCAGAGACTACATAAGACAGGGACCCTGGGTGAATGAGCTTGCAGAGAGGTCAGAGTCACGTGAGAATACCCAGCACACAGTCATTTATTCACACGGCTTACAAGAATACACAATACAACATGATAGCATAAATTGAGGCTAGGGCAAGAGAAGAAACAAAAAACAACAGTGGAGGAAACTTGAGCCAAAAATGAAGCTTAAAATGCATACAATAATAACCAACACATTGAGCCATAAATGTGGCTCTAAGCTTTCTTAAAGTCCAGAAGGAAAACATAATAGCCTTGTTTAAGGTACACTATTCACAATGTCCAAGAGAAAAAGAACAAGTCCATCGCTCAGGATTATTTAGCACCAACAATTTCTCAATTACAAAAATTGGGATAAGGACTAGGTAGCAAGCAGTACCTTCGAGGAGGTCATAATAAGAAGGCTTCGGTTTGAGGCCATTCAGTCTCACTGCCTCCTTTGATGGACGAGAATAATGACCCCAGAGAGTGCTGGTGGTTTATCCAAGGTCAGACAGCTGGTCAGTGGCAGAGCTAGAAATAGGACCTGGGTTTCTTCACACCACACTGACAGTGCCCTTGCTACCACACGTAGCTACTCCCCATCATCCTTCAAAATCCATGGGCTGGTTTTGGGGGCACATATGGAGGAGGCTACAGTTGGGGGCGAGGGGGCTGAATTAGATTAAGAGATCTAAGAACCAAACACCTAAATGTACTAGGTAGACCTCATTTGGATACCCATTCTAACCAACCAACTGTAAAAAGCCATTCTGGGGACAATCAGGTTAAGTTTGAACAACAATTTGGGATTTGATGATGTTAAGAATGTGTTAATTTTGTTATGTTGACACAATATTATTATCACCTAAGAAAATATGAAGCATCATGATATCTTTCATTAGCTCTAAAATCAAAGCCAATGAACAAAAAGGTTAAACAAATCCAACAAAAAGTGAATTGTTGTCAAGTCTAAGTGATGGGGTTCATCATATTATTTTCTTGTTTATACAATACACTTTTTTTTTTTTCCTTTTAAAAAAGAAAGTTCTGTCTTTACCCAGTTCAGGAGCACCTTCTGAAAAAAGAACTGCACTGGCCAGAGCCAAGCGTCTCAGCCTTGAGTTGACATATTCATGGCAAGCTAAGCCTTTTTTCAAGGAAATAGGAATTCTTCTTTCTTTAGAAGAGCTAAAGGACTTCCAAAGAAGTACTTTAGGCCCCAGCTTCCTCTAAATCTTGTTCAAAACTCACCATTTGCTGACCCCACCCTTACTCCTACCCTTAGAAGGTACGAGGCACCACCCTGCCACTAATACACGGAAGAGATGATATGCATCATGCTCTGGGCACAGTCCCTGACACTTTATACATGGCAACTATCACTATCATTACTGGGCAAAAATGAGCCCAATGTAACAGCCTAAGATTACATAAGAGCTTGATTTAGAGCATGGAGTCAAACTCTGATTAAGAAAAACACATCCACTGATAAGTTAAAAGCCTCCACTGGTTGATTTAGTGGGTTAAAAAGTAATTTTAAACACTTCCAGTGAATTTACAAAATGAGGTGATGTTTACAACCATAGTTTTTGAGCTCACTGTCTTTCATCTCAGTATGAATGTTTTATATAAGTCACCTTAATTGCTTTGTAAAGTCTGAACTGAGCTGGTTCCCACTGGGCTGGTTCTCTTGTGCTCATCTTCAAGTAGGATGACCCAATGATAAGTGGGCTTCTTGCCATATGTTGGCCCACACACATCTATCACCATGCTACAGCTTCCTGGGAAATACTCTTTGCAAAAAAACTTTCACAGTAGCATTAGCATTTGACCAAGAAAATAGTCACACCCAGCACCAACTTCCCCAGGAACAAATAACAATGCTTCTTTGATTTATATGGTGGTTTATACATTTTCAAACACTCTTATATTCATTTCTCATTTGACCACCAACAATCTTGTCTTGTTAAGTAGACAGACTAGGAACCATAATTCAGATTTTACAGGCTTAAAAAGATTCTAAAACATTAGAGCAACTACTATGAGTCATTCTTTCCCAAGGTCACCAACTGGTTAGTTGCAAATCAGGAACCAGGATCCATTCTCCAGTTTCTACTCCAGTGTTCTTTTCTCTATGAAGACATCATTTCTCGAAAAAGAATCGTCTTTCCAAACCCTTCAAAGATCACATTTCATCTTCTAAATGAGAAAAAAATCTGAGTACACCAAAGACCCAGAAAAAGATATGTCACTGCTCTGCTCACACCTAAAAAGCAGAGTTATAAATAACACCAAATACTGGGTTGCTCCACACAGCCAAGAACCTTGATGCAAGACATTAAGTCTTAAAATTTTACACAGAATGTGACTCCCTCTAAAACATTCTCTACCACATAGACAATATTACTGCCGTAAAGTCTGACCACATGGCTCAAAGAGCTATTTGTGAAAAGAGCAAAGTAAAAAGCTGTCAACATCTAGGAGCTCCTCATGAATGAAGTCAAACTTAGAAGAGCTAGTATCAATGCAGAGTTCGAGTTAAGACCAGTGGGGTAATGCAAAGGGTGGTTTGGGCCACAGTATTACTGCATTATAACCCAATCAAAGTGCACAAATCTACATAAAACTAAAAATGGGGGTTTCATCCCCATCATGAATGTTGCTTACTCTATAGGTAAGGGCCATCTGGTCTACCCTCTGCCTCTGTCACAGTGGAGCCCTTTGAGCTACAGTCCCTATCATAATGGAAAGCAGTGGAACTTTGGTCAACTTAACCACTGCCCACCCTCTAAGCCTAACTGATCTGACATTTTAGGAAGAACATTATGCTTAAAATAAAACCTTCCAACTTGTGCAACCAAGGTAGTCTGCGCAAAGAGAGATTGAGGACAGAAGTGGGTGGGTCCAGAATACAAGACAGTGATGGGGATCCCTTGACATCCCAATTGGAGAGAGGGTGACCTGGTAGGGTGGGGTCAGGAGGGAAAGCTTGCTTAAGCTATGGCCCTGGGTAGACTCTTCAACTTTGTCAGGAGGACCACTCCCACCAACTTCCCACCATTACTCTCTGGGGCCATTCTCTCACCTGCACAGGCCTATCTACTCACTGCCATCTGTGGGCTCAGCCCTGCTCATCAAGCCTGTGGCTGGATACCACAGTCATGTCTTGCTATTACTACCCTGGGCCTCACCAGACAGAGTCTACAGCCTTACATCTTGCTGCCCAGACTCTATAGTCTGGCTTCCTGACCCTCTCTTATGTGGACTCTTTTCTGCTTGGGACTTGAATCTCATGACCTGGAATCCCATACACCTACAACCCTCTTGTCTATACCTACCTACACTTCTCCAAGCTCAGTCCGCAGCCCTTGCCTTCATCACATACCTACTGGCCTCCTCTCCATCTGATAAACTTCCATTCCTGGATCCTCTTGGGTAACCATGAGGGATAAGGAAGCCAGAGGCTGCAGCCTGGCGAGAAGGGCAGGAAGGTGACAGCTGCCAAAGCAATTCGCCCTCCCCCTGGTCCAACTATTACCACCTCATCCTCCTCCACTCCCCAGAGACTCCATGAAACTCACCAACTTTTAAAACTGACTCCTAGGTGTAGTACCTGGCTTCTCACTAGAGGTCAATGTCACTCAGGTTGAACAGCACCTGTGTTGTTTGGTCTATAAAGACCCCCATGACAGCTTGCATTAAAATTGGGCCAAAGGGGTTAAGTTGCTGGATATGGTGTGCAAGCTCACCTCCCTCCCAGCTTCATTTATACTCATTTTATATATGAATACATATATACATACATGCATATATATATACAGACACATACATATGCATACACAAATATACGTATTTCTCATTTAAAGCAAAACAAAATATAGCAGTTACAAGACAAAAACGACATAGAAAGTCAACACACACACAAACCACCATCACCCCGACTGCTGCTACCAAGATCTTGTCCTGAAAGTGTCTGGATGACTGTCACTTACCACTACCTAACCCTTAACAACAGGCTGGGTCTGGGGACTCCATCCCAGTTGCTCCCTAGAGCTAAGTATCCTTGTTGCGTTTGTTTCGTCAGGAGAAAAGGGAGATGTAAACATGAACCAGACCAGAGACAGGAGACAGCCAGTGAGAGTGACATAATCTAAAGTGGCACCAAAATCCATCTCCAGCATTCTGTCATCTTATGATCAACCATTTCACTTCAGACACTCATTGGTCCGGAGGAACCTGAATCCTAGAACTAGATGTCGCCAAGTAAGCGGTTTCTCTCTAAAAGTAAAATGTGGTACACAAACCAAAGTGCTCAAAGCATCCCAGGAATGCCTGTTACATAAGGGCGTCAGCACTGCAGTCCTCAGTTCCATCCTGGGAAGAAGGGTGGGGTGGAGTAGAGAGGACCACTAGACATAGCCAAGGCACGGAAGAATCAGGATTTTAGCTCTTAACACTGAAAAATTCCCGAGTCACAGTTGAAACCCCACTGCTATAATTGTTTTATACACTGTCTACACACACACACACACACACACACACACACACACACACACACACACTCACACACACACACACACACAAAATGCCTTTTAAAAGTTGCATTAGCTTCCCTGTTTAAAACCCTTCCTTCTGTTGGGCACCTTGAGATAAAAGCTGTGTATGACTCCCTGGCAGGCCTTCAAATTCTGGCACTTGCTTGGGCTGGAACCAGAACAGTCTTCCATCCAACCAGGGAAGGCACAGGCCCTGTCGGCAGAGCAGGGGTTAATGGAAGCTGACCGCAGCACAGTTGTTAAGGTAATCAATACCACTGAGATACTAAAGCAGCATAAGCCACAGTATTGATTGCCAAGCAGATGATAAAACTGTTTATTATGATAATTGCAGGGTCCCTGCAAGATGCTCCCAGTGCTTCCTAAAGCTGTTTACAAAACTAATAAAGATTTGCCTTTTCAAGATCTTCCATTTTAAGCACCCCTCCTCCTCCAAACTTCCACCCCTGGCCCATCACCAAAAAGCAGACCTCACCCCCAGGCTATGAATATGTTCCTCCCTGGGACAGCACCAGAGCCTGTCCTGGGTGTGTCATGACTCTCAGGGGCCTCTGAGGAAAGGGCTCACCTTCCACACCCTCACCCTGCCCCCAACTTCAGGAAAGGGAGGCCGGAAGCACAGCCGACTAGACACTCAGGGCGTTAAGATTTCCTCCTCAAAGCCCGCCATGCGATAATTATGGGGTTTCATTGATGGAGGGGGCTGCTCAGGGCTTCTTGAGCTAACATCCATTTGTTACAGCACGTTTAAGAAACCACATCACCTTGGTTTGTAATTAAAACTTCTCTGGAGAACCTGGTGGCCACGGAACCAACTGAACACAGTCAAATGCTGATTCTAGAATGCCTTTCTGCCAACACAACTCAGGGGTGACTTTGGCTACTACACTGGGCTCATGTCTCGAGTTCTATTCATGCCCAGTGCAACAGCTCCGTTTTATTAACAGTGGAATTAACACCTTGGTTATAAACACAGCTATCTGCCTTGAGACCCAAGTCTTTGGATTAATAGCACTGTTGATGATGACTGTGATAGTATTTTCACATGCTGTGATACTATTTTCAAGATGAACTAGATGAATGTGGAAATGTTTCTCAACAGAAGTAAGCATCTCACAGACAGCATTAATGCTCTTCAAATTGTTCTAGGGAAAACTCACTGGGTCCTGAGAGTAAGTATGGCAGCTTCAGGATGCAAAGCTTGCAAATATACTAAAAGTGTGTTTTCAGAGTGTGCAAGAAGAAAAAAAGGAACCCAAGTTTTGAGAAGAAGCCAGTAGTTATGCCATTAGCAATAGAAGCCCCCATTTCTCACTCAGCCCTGAATAACGCTGGCTCAGGCCATAGTGACCATCAGGATTTTACCCTTAACAGAATTTGACTGGACTTGGCCTTCAAAACCACATTTGCAACTTAGGGGCACTGCTCTGAGAGTTGATGAGCCAAAGAAAGATGATTTGGAGGCAGCTTCTTTCTTTTCAATCAAAGCATGGAGAAATCGTTAACCAATGCTCCTGTCTTGACCTTGCACCACGACCTCAGCTTAGGCACTTTAGCCCTGACCCTCCTGATTCTCTCCCGAGTCAGCTGCCCCCAGCAGCTCTGGGAGATCACTGCCCACGGAGCCTGCCTGTGTGCGCACACATGCACGGTTTAATTCTGTGGACCAGTAGAGACATGCAGCTCCTTTGTAGACACCTGTCTGCTCTGCCTACTCACAATCACACAGAAATCAGGAGACTGGAGCCAATTTTATGTAGAGTATAATCCCCTTGCCAAAGACCTTGCCATGAACTCACAGATACCACAGCATGGCTGGAAGGGATGCACCGAGATTCGTTTAACCTGGTTACCCGCTCTTACAGGAACTGCTTGGCAACCAGAAATGGCAGGAGGAAATCTGAGGCTTCCCTCTCACTGAGTTTCATGAATGATACACTCCTAGGCAAAGTGGCAGAGGACAAACGGTCATCAACTACTAACTCCCAGCTAGATGCCCTGCTCACGCACCAAATGCCCACGGGGCCCGTGTTCACAAACACATCCCTGGTTCTGATACCAAGAGAAAGTTGAATATTAAGTGTGACTAATTCTGCTGTTACCTTTTAACCTCACTCACACACATAAGTTGTACTCTCAACAAAAACTTCAACAAAAAATACACCCTTGGAACGATACGGTCCACACTTGGAAACCCGCCCACAACGGCCAGCCAAGCCCTCCTAAGTGCTAAGAACCATTTAGGAGCATTGTAAACCATCAGGGCCATTAGTTCTAATTTGACCTCAACAAAATAAATCAACCCACTAGGAACAAATTTAGAAGCTTTCCAGAGTCAAGTTCTCAAACCCTGAGAGGCTCACAAGCACCATGCATGGAAGGGAACAAACGGCTAGCCTCCGGGCTACTCTCCCCACTCCCACCTCCGCTGTAGCTCACTCACCTGGGACCGGGACTCTGGACCCTCCTCAACCCGCTGGATCACAAAGCTGTGACTACTGATGTTTAAGGGATTCACTCTTTTCCTTCCTTTGAGTTCACATCAGATACGATTTTCCATCTGTGCTGCACTAAATGTCCTCTTTCAAGGCATGTGAACATTCAGATTTATTTTCAAGATATCCTGATTGGCTTTCAACTATGCTGATTCTCAGCTCTGGGTCAGAGTTCACCCAGCCTTTTTATCTTTCAGTAGGCAGGTATCACGTATATTAAGAACTGTGATTCCCCCCCCCCACATTAATACGTGTCAACACAATAAGTAATTTCTCAAAAAAAACTTATAACCATCAGCATACACTCTAAATTTAAATTGCAAAATCGTCCTAATTTTTCATCTTTATTCTTCCCTGATAATTACTTACTGCATTTTTTTTTTTAATACTGATGGCACTGCCTTCACGAAGAAACGGGAAGTAAAAACTATGGTACCACTGAACTCCACCAGCCGATGGGAGAAGAAAGTTAAGAACATGTTTGCTCGAGAGGCAGGCAGTCCACAACCCTTGAGTTGTTAAAATATTAAGAGTGAGCGAGGACGCCACGGACGGCCTTTGCCTGCCCGGGAGCTCGGAGGCTCCGGCATCCTGCGCTCCGGGGGTCCTGGGTCCCGGAGGGCCTGATAAGGGTTGCGACGCGCGCGCCGGGAGGCGGGAGGCGGCGCAGGGCCCCTGACCTCCGCCCTCCGAACAAGGCGCACACTTTTGTCACCGCTGGTAGTCAGGCCTCGGCGAGGAGCGCGCTCGGGGAGCGGCTGCCGGCCCCCTGCCCTGTGGCTCAGGTGCCGCCCTAGGCCAGGCCTGCGCGCCCGGCCCCGATCCCCTCGCTCGCACCTCAAGCGAAGGGGGAAAGGCCCCCTGACCCCGGCCGGAGGGAATGAAGTGTCACCCACGCGGGTCTGGCTCGCTGACCACGGCTCCCCACTGCCAAAGGTCTGTTGGCGGCACTTTGGGGCCAAATTTTCATGCTGCCAGTGTTTTATCAGTAGTTCACTGTAGTATTGTAAGAAAAAGCAATGACGAAAAATTGTTAAGCGAGATCTCCAGAATGTTGGTTTCTCTTGCTGTGATCTCAGTGGTGCCTTCATGGAATAATTGGGGCTGCTGTAGACAGGCCTGAGAGAAGACATAATTAAGATCTTCATGGAAGCTTGCAGCCCAGAAAACCCTTTTCTACCTGCCCCCAACATGTCTTAGGCAACAGTGACATTTTCTTGTTCTGACCGTGTCTCAGATGCAAATAAAAGTCACTAGTCTTCCTTTCAAAAACAAAACAAAAACAAAAAAAACACTGTATCATCATTTCCACTCATCTTCACAGGACAGAAGGAAGGATTAATATAGCAAGGATATTGGCAAAACAAGTCAGCAGTAACAGCAGAACCAGGACGCAGCACATGCGCTGTATAAACCAAGAGTCTGGATTGCTAAAAGCTGAGTAATCCTTTCCAGCTCCACCCAGCATGAGTTTCCAGGTATCAAATTATATGTTAATTACACAAATGTGAAGTTATATGAGGGGAAGTGGTGTTAGTCAGCACCCAGCGGGTGGAAGTTCAGTAAAATAGTTTTGTAAGGCATGTTTCACACGCAGGCCGGGGGCTCCCCGGGCCCAGGAAGAGAAGAGGAATCATGTGGCAGAGGCCTAGGTTCCGCCTCCAAACCTTCAGCTGACAGAGCTTCCAGAGCCCATTCAATAACCCCGACAGGAGAACTTTCCTAACTTAAAAAATACCCGGGGTTCTTTTCCTCTCTGCACATTTGTTATACAAATCAAAACATGCTGGGGCTCCTGCTCCGGGAAGATCCCACATGCCGCAGAGCAACTAAGCCCGTGCGCCACAACTACTGAGCCTGAGCTCTAGAGCCCGCGAGCCACAACTACTGAGCCCACGTGCCACAACTACTGAAGCCTGCACGCCTAGAGCCCGTGTTCCGCAACAAGAGAAGCCACCGCAATGAGAAGCCTGCGCAACGCAACGAAGAGTAGTCCGCGTGCAGCAACGAAGACCCAACGCAGCCAAAACTAAATAAATAAATAAATAATTTTTTTTAAAAAAAGACTTCGGAAATAAAAGAAGGAATAATAAAATTATTTAAAAAAACAAAACAAAACATGCTAGGGCTCATTTCACACTCAGCCAATCCAAAGAGGGGCACACAGCCCTGACCACAATAGTGTAGGGGGCAGCAGTGCCACTCAAGGTGATGGAGGGGCCCACGTGACACCTCCCAGCACCCACCGTCCTTCGACTATTTCGGAGGGTCAGGATGGCACAGTGTCCTCCAGGGTCCTGGCAGTGCCACAGCCTCTGGTGCTGGGGAGACACCGCGTACCTGCAGTGAGACTGAACACAGAGTTCTGAAACTGCTCCGAAGCCCAGGGCTCGGGCTGCAAGCCCTTTATCAACATAACGCATCGTACCCCTGCCTGCCGGGTGCCCACCAACTGCGTACTGATCTGGCCCTGATGTGAAGCGGGGGAGCTACGGTGAAGTCCAGGCCTGTCCCAACCAGTGAAGGGCTGAACAGACGACCGGAATGGAGCACTAAGGACCGTGCCACAGCTGCTGAGGAAATTTAGAGATCCACCCATGAGGAGCTGAACACTCTATTCTTTCCACTTCTCACGTCAAATGATTTTTATCTAATGCTACACCCCAGAAGCAGCTGTCAGAGGGGCTCTAAACTAACACCTTGAAGTGGGTCAATGACAAATAAATAAATAAATAAAAATCCCTATACATAGTATAGTACAGTATAGTATACAACAGGCTACAAGCATATGCCCTGAGCTGGCATTCCAGCACAGAGGCCATTGAGAAGCTGCAAATTCTTAACCTACTTTGGGTTCATCATACCTATAATGGGTGTAGAGATCATATTTGCCCCATATGGTTGTAAGGATTAATAAGACACTTAAGTATTTAGCACAGTAAATGCTTAATATGTTTTAGTTATTAACCTTTATACACACACACACACACAGACTGTGCATAAAATTGTTTCATTCGCATAAAATCTAAGAGAGACTGCATCCTCATTTTTAAGGTTCAGAGAAGCAGGGAGACTCACCCATAGTTTCACATCTCATGAGAAAGCAATGCTGGCCTGGAAAACAAACACTCACACTTCTGGACTGGTGTCTTTCACACCATTATTTTCCAGCATGTCCTACAAGCACCACTGGCCATAGGCTAGGTGATGCGTGAGTGAACATTTTAAATTTGAATCGTCACCTATTTAATGTTTATTTGAGCCAATACAACTAGCCCAAACCTGTGATTCTTCTGATATCACTGCTTGGGATGATGCTAGAGCAGGTATTTATGGTTTTAATAGGGGAATCCACGAGAAGAAAAATTTCTAAGCAAATGATGTAATACAGGTAGTAAAAAGACATAACAAAAAGGACACTCCACATTTGGGGAGCTCTCTCTTAGGCCCTACTTCCCCTCTTAGAGGCTGTGTGTGGCTGAACCAATCTCTCTAACAGAGTCAAGCATTGAAAGTCAGCGGCGGGCACATCCTGGTTTCCCCTGTGTATCTACCGTGCCCTCTCTAAAGCACAGCCTCTCAATGAAAGGGCCGCACCTTCCTCCAGGCTCTCTGAGGAAGGCTGTGAGAAGGGTTACCAGCCTCCGTGACCCCTTTAGTCAGCCATGGCTCTTCTCCCTCTCCCATTCCCCCCCACCCCAGCAAGGACCCTGCAGCCTGGAGCTGGTCCCCAGTCTTCCCCCTTAATGCCTTTTTCCTTGTACAGCTATCACAAGAGGGCTGTTTAGCGAGAGGACCTCAGGCTGACCTTTGCTGACAGGCTCCAAGCTCCCTCTGTAAACTGATCTAATGTGAAGCCGGGTAATTAGCTACCAAGTAGTAATTGCAGCTTCTAACTATGCTGGACCAAGACTGCAAAAATTCCCCCAGGGCGATGGGGTGGGGGGCTGCTGGGGACCCCAATCCACACAGAGGCATCTGCTCACAGCCAAAAGGAGGGACTCAGCAACATTTCTGAGGGAGGCCAGCACTTTTCCAGGTTTTAATTAAAAGTGGGGCCCGGGGAAAGAGACAGCTACAAAAGGAAATCAGCAAATAAAGAAGAGGGGTGAAGAAAGGAATCCATGGCCTGCCTGGAAGAGCCCATTCAGGAAAGCACCAGCTCTGGAGGCAGATGGCCCTGCACAAGAAACTTTCATTTCAGCCACAGAAGGATCACAGCAAGTAGCCTTAACGAGGTAGCAAAAAGAAATGCAAAAAGGCAGGATGCACAAGGGCAGCTCCACAGCTGGCTTGCACGCACTCACTCCCAAAAGCGCACCCCTCAAACTTAGGATCTTTAGGTGCCCCCCTCAAACTTAAGAATATTCAAGGTGCCAGGCTGGTAGCCTGCCCTAAGGGTTCTGCATGATCATGTGCTCAGATCTGGTAATTCAACCAGACCTGTCCAACGGGCCGACCCCACTAGCAGCCTGCAAGTGTATGTAACGTGTTTCACAGTAGCGTGCAGAGTCCCCACCGAGAACTCAAGAGGCAGCATGTCCATGGACAGCGGACGGCCCTTACTGTGACTCTAAAAATAAACCTAACTGCACAAAAGATACCATGGTCAGAAAGACTGAAAAAGTGTCCCTCCTTCCTATACAGCAGGACAGTAAGACACCCGACAGCACAAAAATAAAGGAAACCCTTTATTTTCCAACTCCACCCCATCCCCATTTCCTCTATCTGCTCTGTACCAAAAAAGCCACATCACTGAACTGCTGTTGCCCGTGATAACTCCTGGACCTCTTTCCTCAGCAGAGGCAGCGACTTCACGGGGCGCCGCAGCTCTTCCGTGTGGACTAGACTTTCTGCCGGATCTGAGTTACGTCACAGGCTTCCGCAAACTTCATTTCCTCTGACCCTGCACCGCCTCACCCCCCAGTAGATTCAAGGCGGTATAGACTCTCCGAGTTGAAACCAGTGACAAAAACCAAGGTAGCAGCAGCCAACTGCACCAATTCACCCTCCATTTCCTTCTCCAAACAATTAATACGCTTAATAACTCCGACCCCAGCGACAGACTCAGACACCCCTCTATTAACCCCTCCCCGCGCCAAGCAGTGGGTCTCCACCACAATTCTGCTATTCCCTATGACTTAACCATTCTTCAATCCACAACAAGGACTTCTCGCCACACTGTGGTTTTGTTCTCTTAATCTTTTATGAGGAACCTTATCAAAAGCTTTTAGAAAATACCAGTGAATTTTGCCTACCAGGTCATCTTTATTATTTTAAAATTCCTTATGAAGAAATTACAAACCTTAACGTCGTAAATGAATATTTAAGACAGCATGCACTTAGGCACGCAAGTCGGACTCAGGTTACATTTAAGTCGCTGTATTATCTCCCTTTTTAGAAAGATTCTTGTCTGGCTGTTAGTAAGGAAAGATGCCCCTCCCCAACTGCCAGGTGTGGGATTCCCCCATAGACCTTCTGGACCTGCTGAAACGGAGTATATACTGAGTACCAAAAGGATATATAGGGGCTTCCCTGGTGGCGCAGCGGTTGAGAGTCTGCCTGCCAGTGCAGGGGACACGGGTTCGAGCCCTGGTCTGGGAAGATCCCACATGCCGCGGAGCAGGTAGGCCCGTGAGCCACGACTACTGAGCCTGCGCGTCTGGAGCCTGTGCTCCGCAACAAGAGAGGCCGCGACAGTGAGAGGCCCGCGCACCGCGATGAAGAGTGGACCCCGCTCGCTGGAACTGGAGAAAGCCCTTGCACAGAAACGAAGATCCAACACACCCAAAAATAAATAAATAAATTTAAAAAAAAAAAAAAAAAAAAAAGGATATATAGCGCAGAACACAACTTCAAACCAAGAAGTAAAATGCACTGAGTGGAGGAAGGCCTGGATGTGGCGGCCCATCCACCTCCACCGTCCCCACCTGTCCCCAGGTGCACGTAGGCAAGCAGCACGGTTCTCTGCATCACAGCCGGTCCACAAAGGGAGCTAGCGGCAGCTTCTAGATGTTGACACCATTTATGCTCCCTCCTAACACCTGTTTGTTGTTGCTATTATTCCCGATTAGCACTCTGCCCACAAACTCAGCCCTGAATGTAGGGGCAGCTTTCCCCATGATGGAGCAGTTATAGATGCACAAGGGCCGAGGGGTGTTTCCTGGTCACCACAAATTCTCTTCTTGGCAAGTTTAAAGGTAAATCATCTAGTCAAATACACATCTCTTCAAGAGTTGCCTTTGAGCAGGGTTCAAAAGCTGTAGTGCGATTCTGGAATCCCTGTCGGAAACCCTTTTCCGTCGAGTAACAGAGAGAGCGCTAAGGTAATCCACACTTACGCCGCCTCGTGTTCCTGATCACCAGGGAAATCCTCAGCCTTACTGCACACACATCAGCTTCTAACATCACATCTAATCACCAAAAATGTAGGCAAGGTCCTATGGCCAGATGAGACGGGCCTCCCTCTTCTCCATAACATAATGGTGAAATGGACAAGTCCAGAAAGTAGCCTATAGAGTCCAGAGTGCCGGGTAATTCTTTATCCTTGAGGAAGACCACCAATGTCAGTCAAGTCATAACTGGATGTCTAGTGAAAGGGTTGGGCTGCCCCGACTCTCCTCCAACCTCAGCCCGTCCTCGCCAACGTGGGGCCCCCAGAGGACGGAATGGGAACTGCGGGTCCAGGCACTCCATTACAGCAAGGCGCAGTTCAGCCTGGACTTAATGAGCTCTTGCAAGGAAACAGGAAGTCTATAAAGTAATTTAAATAACTTCCAGTCCTGAAATAAAGGAAATTAAACCACTGGCACAAACCTCTCTGATGGACACCTTTTCTGACCCTCTGATCGCACTCACAAATACAGCTGTCATATTCTTCTCCCCGAGGCCAGCCCCCATATTCCTCTCATGTGAAACACACAGAGGCGACCAGTCAGCCTTCAGAGCTCTCCAAAATTCTGTGGAAACTGTAGGCGAGGGATGTGGCGTGGTGTGCAGCAAAAACCCAAGAATCAGCCCCAGCCCCACGCGGAGTCCTGATGCTCCCGAACTGCATGACCTTGGGTGAATCACATAACTTCACAGGGGCCTTGGCAGCTCACCAGCAAATACCAGGAATGTCTTGGTCAGAGTAAGCGACCTCCGAGATTGTTAAGAGGGCCAATGGGCTCATCTGAGAACAGTGCAAACTGAAAATGCAAATAAACACTAGGCTCCGGAATTTCTCAATTTTCTGTTCAAGAGGCGCTGTGCTATCCTTGCCTTCCTCTTCACTATGCATATTTATTCACAGGTTCTTCTGCTTCTCCTGTGCCCTTCACTGTACGTAATACTTTGTGTGGATAATTATTAGTCCAACTAGACATGGTTTCCTGGCAGGCAGGGACTGTGGCTTTTTACCTTCTGCAAACTGTGTGCAGACCACCAGCCAGCACCACACAGGTTCTCAATAAAGGTAGGAATCGACAGCCCACACGGTTACCCATTCATTCTCAAGCACCAATATGCTAACAACTATCCGTAGACTCTCTATGAAAAGAGACCAACCCAGTGAAAGACTCGGAACTGGCTGTGCGTCTACAAGAGGGGTGCGGGTTTTGGTCCCCCCCTCTGTGCAGAAATGGCCCCGACTTCTCACTTTTACAGGCACTGCCCTCCGTGAAATGCAAACCTCAGTCACTATGGCAGCTTCACCGGGTAAATCTAAGCTGCTGGATGCTAGAAACTGTTTCTGGCCACAGAGTTAAGTTTACTTTATTGATAATAATCAGCCAGATACGGACTGGTTTGACCAGTACTCTGGATGCAGGATCACAAGAAAGACAAACTTAAAAGCAGCTTAAGGTCAATCTCGCTTTGCGAGCCCTCTAGATATTACTACTGACAACTGGGATGGTGAACCCTTGACCCCTCAGCTGGTAAAAGCCAATAGCGAGGCTGGACATTCCTTGTCAGCGAGAAAGCCTCCCGGGCTCCCTCCATGCAGGAGGTCAAGACCTGGTGCTCCAGAAAGAGAACTGTTGGGCCCTGCTCCAGAAGGGACCCTCCCCAACCCTGCTGAGAAAGGAAATCGCCAACAGGAATCTAGCTTTGCTTTATATAAAGGCACAACTTCACAAACAGGCTGTATGTGGAACTGCTCTGGGACTCCCGTCCATGACTGTGGGGTAAGATCTTAATACCACCGAAGAATTAATCGGTGCTGTCTTGCCCGTGGGCCTGTGTAAACTGGAACGATTGGATTCAGAGGGTCCAGAGGTTCGTTTGAGCAATGGTGTCTTCCCTTAAAGGTCTCACCGTTGAGCAAGAGCTCTGCACCCTGGAGGGCTGCTCCAGCTCTTGAGTAATCACCCTCCCCCACCTCCCCGAGGGCTTGCCATGGCTAAGGCCCACAGCCTCTGCGCATCTCATGGCACTCAGGCCTCCCCAGGTACTTGGGGCGACTCGTTCTCCCGGCCACAGCATCTGTCTCATCCCTTCACAGTCCGACCACAGCCAGGAGGACACAGTCTAAACCAATTTCTGACTAGGACGGGTTCACCCCAAAAGCAAACACAGATCGTCTCCCGTGGCGTTAGTCACAGTACTCCCAACTGAAGCCAGACTTGACTTTCCTCAAAGTTCACTGACCGAGAACCAAAACCAGCATATCTCTGGGTCTCCCTTGTTTAGCCATCCTTCATCTAAATCCCTCATCTAGAACAAAGACACAGACCTACTAGAGAATGGACTTGAGGACACGGGAAGGGGGAAGGGTAAGCTGGGACAAAGTGAGAGAGTGGCATGGACATATATACACTACCAAACGTAAAATGGATAGCTAGTGGGAAGCAACCGCATAGCACAGGGAGATCAGCTCAGTGCTTTGTGACCACCTAGAGGGGTGGGATAGAGAGGGTGGGAGGGAGTTGCAAGAGGGAAGAGATATGGGGATATATATATATGTATAACTGATTCACTTTGTTATAAAGCAGAAACTAACACACCATTGTAAAGCAATTATACTCCAATAAAGATGTTAAAAAAAATCCCTCATCTAAAATGGGAGCCGCATATGTAATTTTAAATTTCCTAGTAGCCATGTTAAAAAAAGGGGAAAAAACAAACAAGTAAAATTAATTGAAATATGTCTTATTTAATACCAGTATGTGTAAAATATCATTTCCAGGGACCTCCCTGGCGGTCTAGTGGTCAGGACTCCGTGATTCCACTGCAGGGGGCACGGGTTCAATCCCTGGTTGGGGAACTAAGCTCCCGCATGCCGTGTGGCGCAGCCAAAAATAAACAAATAAAATAAAATAAAATATTTCCAGTGCAATCCATCTACATGTTACTAAGGTATCTCCTCCCTTGTTCTCATACTAAGTCTTGCGAACCTGTGCGTGTTCACTTACAGCACAGCTCAACGCAGACCAGCCACATCTCAAGTGCCCAGTGGTCACACGTGGCTGGCGGCTACCGTACTGCAGGAGTCTCAAAAGCGTCGCCATCCTCTGCTGATGAGAACCTAAAACACAACTCTAATCTGGCCTCACTGTAATAATTCATACTTGTTTTTCCCAGTCACAGACTTCACAGAACTCACCCCTACTCAAGATTCTTTCCCACGGCATTTACAATTACGTTTGGGTGACATGTCAAGAAGCTGAAGCTGGCTGGGACTGGAGTGAACTGATTTTCAAGGAATCGTGTACTACTTATCTGGTCAATCAGATCTTCTCTCCAGGGCTTGTCCACCATTCAAGTAAACCCCCTGGGGTTCCCTAATTTAAAATCCTTGTAACCCTGTAACTTGCAAATTCACCATCTTCCCGGTGACGTGTATTTAACTCTTTGGCGCCCACATCGATGGCTCCTTGTTGATGTGTTCTCCGCTAGGACAGACCCCACTTCTAACTCAAGATCACACTGAATTATTTCTGCCCTGGTTGCACAAGATGTGTATACACCATAGATACAAAATTATGCAGAATAATCGACTGAGGGCACGTCTGTGGAATCCTAAGGCATAAATAGGCACAGGACAAATCCACGGGTTTGGGAATTGCCTGTAAACAGAAGGAAAATTTTCCACAGAAGATAAAAATGTTGAGGCCGTGCTCTCAGCAACTGTTAACCAGAAAACTTGGTAACAGATCTGTGCAGTCCAGATCTGTGCAGGAGTGGCACAGAGCTACTTTAAGTACCATAGCTCAGAGGTGGCGCGTCTGTCCTGAGCGCTGCACCCCAACAGGGCGCCCAGCCTGCGTGGATTCTCATCACGATGCAAGTCAGGTCTGGGCCAGCACACCTCCCAATGCCAGGGCTGGAACGGAGGGTGGGGAGGGGGTCCCACTGAGCCACCAGACGCACTGCCCCCGCAGCGACTCCCAAATCAGCCCCTTAAGGCACTGGCAGTGCAACGGTAGAATTCTCGTCTCCCAGATCAGCCCCATTCCCTGCACTTACATCCGCCCTATCCAGAGGAGTAGAGGGTTTGATCTAGAAAGCACTACTAGAAAGCTAAAGACGTTCTGCAGGCTCATCCATCCAGATTCAGCTCCCAGACCAGGAGCACCAAAAGAAAACTGAAACGTACAGAAAACTGTTCACTTCTGGCTCGCTGCTCTGGCTTCGGGCAAGAGAAGGTGCACGTGAAGCTTGGGAGGAAGGACTGGAACGGCAGAGGCCAGGACTTGTTCCAGGAGCCCCCAGGGGATGAGCCTGGCTCCTGAACCTGGAAACGCAGAGGGCTGCTCTCCAACAGGTGGAGGGTTCCCCCTCTAAGCCCGGCAGGAGGAAAGAGGGGAAGGCTCTCTGTCAACCCTGCTCTTGGCATCCTCCCACCCCCGAGGGTCTCTCAACCTGTCCCCAGGGCCCTGGGAAAGAGGAGCAGGGGACGAGCACGCGGGGAGAGGAAGGAAGGAGGCGGCTCTTCTTGGCGAGCTGATGGGTGTGAGTGGTGAGCATGAATTAAAAAGCCATCCGGGAACAATGGTCTTTTCATATTTGGAGCCTGTTCCGCACAAAGCTCAGCTTGTTCTAGGGGGAGGTCTCTGCTTTGGATTTTTTTTTCTTACTCATTTCCTAGGGCTGTGGCAATGTCTGGCACCCAAGCTCAACCCACTGGAGTGTCCCTTACCCAGAGGGGGTGCCAGGCAGACCTCCTCGGCTCCAGAGGTGGTGGCATTCAGACACAAAAAGGGGCAGCCTCGGAGGGCGGTTCTGCTTTGACCCATGGGCTCCCGGAGAGCTCCCGGGCGTTCCCCCAAATAGCTGCCTAACCCACGGAAACACACACTGGACTTTTCATCGGCCAAACACTCATTTCCCTCTCAAATTACGCTAGACGTGCCACAACCAGCAGACGTGGGAGGAGGAGTCATGGGTCTAACAGACTGGCCAACAGACACTTCAAGGCTTCAGTGTAAGAAGACGGTGAACAGACATTAGATCGTGTAATGAGACTACCCGCCCCATTTTAACCTACTCCACTCAACCTCACAGACTATCCTTAAGAAAAGCAGTTCTTAAACAAGGGTTAGGGATGGGGGTAGGAGCTAATTCTGAGCGCCTAAGACGTCCTGACACTTTAAAAGACCACCTCCACTCTCAGTCCTTACAACTCCTCGTGGGCAGGCCCCTCTGATCTCACCTCCTGGTATTCACAGCCTTGTGTAGCCCCCTCCCCTTCGGTGTGGGCTGTGCACAGTGATGCACCTCTAACCAACAGGCTACCAAGAGGTCACTTGCAGGATGAGGTTACGAAGACACTGTAGCTTCTGTCTTCCGTACACTCCGTGCTCTCCCTAACAGAAGCCAAGTGCGATGTTGTGTGCTGCTCTAAGGAGAGGCCCATGTGGCCAGAAACTGAGGGCATCCCCTAGCCAACAAGAATAGAGGCCCCCAATCCAACAGCCCACGAGAAACTGAATCCTGTCAAAAAACACATGAATGAGCTCAGACACAGGTCCTTCCCCAGCCAAGCCTTCAGATGAGAGTGTAGCCCTGGTGGACATTTTCACAGCAGCCTCACAAGAGATCTGGAGGCACAGGGTCCAGCTAAGCCACATCCAGATTTCTGAGCCACAGAAACTGTGAGATAATAACTGTTTGTTGTTTTAAGCCACTAAGTTCAGGGGTAATTTGTTATGCAGCAGTAGATGACGAATACATCCTCCATGCTACAAATGAAAAGGAGAAAGTTTTGGCCAGTATGTGGCAGAGCTGGGATTCTCACTTAGGCTAGACTGATCCTTTATAGGCACTTTCCCCTCACCACGCAGCTTCAGCTATCAAGCTCATTTTTGGGCCCACGGAGCTAGGAAATGACAATACTCACTGGGCCTCTCCATCACCACAGATGACACATACATACCTAAAATACATGCTTTAATATAAAAAGACACGGGATTCCTTCAGAATGCAGATCTGAAAGCACAGTGAAGAGAGGAGCTAATGTAACCTTCTCCTTTTACAGATAAAGAAACTGAGACGCACAGTCATAAAGCAGCAGAGATGGAACTCGAATGCTGGCCAAGATGGCATGTGACTCTTAGGGATCTGGGAAACTTCAGCCCAAACATACTGAACATACTTCTGATTTGCTGGCTAGGAAAAGTCATCAGGAGCCCTGGTCTTCTCTTTTTGGCACCACTGTTAACATTCTGTGGCAGCTGGTCCCCACTTGACATGTCCCCTCTAACCTGGCAGCTTCTCCTATGCATATCCCCCAAAGTCCTTCCACACAGTGGTGGGTCACAGCAGGTAGACCGTTTGCCCCTTGGTTAACGTGGGAGTTGAAAATCCTCATCCTCAGCTCACACTGACGTGCAATCTAAGTGTACTTTGAAATTCTGTGACACATCAGGAAGACAACGCAACATTTCCGTCAAGAAAGCTGAATAGGCAGAGGTGTTCGTGCATCTCCAGGAGGACTCCACAAGCTTGCACATCACTGACTAAGACTTCCACTATTTTTACAAACACATACTCTAGACACTTACAGTTAAGATCATAAATAATTAAGACAAAGTAGCCTAAGGACATTTTGTGAAGCATTATTGCTGACTTTTTAAAAATTAGGCTCTTGCTAATTCGCAAGATTGAATAATCTCCAAAATATTTCTAGACATAGCCATAGACCAGTAGAATTCAAGTGATCCTACATTCTCACTAACTTTTAGACATATGTATTTTTTATTATGAAGGTAACAGATATTCACTACTCAGGGTTCAGAAAACCAAGTATTAAAAGTAGCCTGTACTTCTACCACCTAGCTGTAACCACTCAAGTTAATATTCTGTTATAGGTATCCTTCAATCTCTCCCTTATGCATATTTTTTAAATTAAATTGAAGTCCTATAGTACACACAGCCTCCTTTCATGTAATTTAACATCACTGTTTTCCCACATTCCTAACCATGAGACAGGAGCTTTAAAAAACCACATAAGAATCTACCATACGGATGCACCACAGTTTAAATCAATCCCCTGTGAGAGATATAGATGGTTGCTATTTTTCAGTATTATAAATGTGTGTAATGAAAATCTTTATTTATAAATTCCTCTTGCACAATTGGTGATTTCTTTATTACACATGAAGGTACTGGATCACCGGTCCTATTCTAGACATTAGGGATAAATCTGTGAAAAAACAAAGATCTCTGCTTCTTGTGAAGCTTATATTCTAGCAGGGGAGACAATCAAGGGTAATAAACTTAAAAATTATTTTAAGTTTTAAAAATTATTTAAGTTTAATTTAGAAAATTATTTTAATAATACTAAACAGTACTATTTAGTATTTTATTAGGCAAAATAGGCTATGGTAGAAAAGATAGGACAGAGTAAGAAGAATCAGTAATTCATGGTGAGACAAGCTACAAATTTAAATAAATCTTATTTTAAAGCTTTTTGACATACACTACCAAACTACCCTCCAGAAAGGGTGCACCGATTTTTCCACTCCCTCACCATAACGGGGTATTTGCTCTATAAAAAAATCTTGGTTGAAAAAAACAAGAAAGCTCAATCTTGCTAGTAAACAAATAAGTTAAACCAATGAGCTATCATTTGGTTCTTCAAATGGGCAATCTAAATACATTCTTTATATAAGTTGTCCATTTGTATTCTTTGCTCATTTTGTATTCTTTGCTCATTTTTCTCTTATCTTTTTCTATCATTGATTTTAAGAGCTCTTCATATATTAAGGATATTTAGGACAAACTTTGTCAATTACATGTCATCAATATCTTTTCCCAGTTTGTCATATGCCTTTAAATATTACTATTAGTGACCAGCATAAAGAATTTTTTTTAATGTAGTAAATCAGTTTTTTCTGTTATGATTTCTTTACCAGAAGAGTCAGGCCTAATATCCCTCCCTGCCCCCCATTCAGATTAATATTCACCTATACTTTATCTTCCAGCTCTTTTGTGATTTTAGTTTTACTTATACCTCTCTAATTCATGCAGAATGTATGGTAACATACACTATGAAGAATGGCTCCAACTTAAGTTTTCCCTATTTGTTTATCTAACTGTCCTATAATTATTTACTGCATAATTGCATAATACTAGAGACAGTAAAGCACAGTGATGAAGGTCACTGGTTTTGTTGCCAATCAGATCAGTGTTCAAGTCTGCGTGACTGGGTAAGCTACTTCAACTCTCTGAACTTCAGCTTCCTCCTCTATGAAAAGGAACTATATGTAGTGTCCACCTCATACTATTCTTGTGAAGATTAAATGAGATGAGTTCATGTAAAAGTGTTTAACATAAAAAAAAAAGTGTTTTAACATAACACCTGGCACTTAGAAGTACTGGAAAATGTGAGCTGTTATTATTTTAATTCCCCTCACTTATTTGAAATGCTACCTTTCCCAGACACATTTCTATTTGATTCCATTCCACTGAGTGGTCTCTAATATTTTCCAAGTGAGTTTTCCTGGTATACGAGAAAGCTAATGATTTTTGAAATGTTACTTTGTAACTGAACTCTGTACTTAATTCCATGTGAATGTGTCCTGGGTTATTTTAGGAAGACAGTAACACCTGCAAATAATTTACATTGTTTCTTTTTAAACATTATTTGACTTTGGTTTGTATATCCTGGCCAATGCAACAAGGCAAGAAAAAGAAATGAGTACAATGGGCAATCTTTGTTTTATCCCCAATTTCATTATGCTGCCTCTTTTGGTTCACCATTAAGTCTCCAACTGTTGGAGCTGCTGGTTTCTTCATTGAATTAATGCAATCTCTTTGTTGTGAAGTTTTTAAAAAAATTTCTCAGCAAACTAGAAATAAGAATAGAGAACTACCAAATGCCTTTTTGGATATATGTTTTTCTTCTTTGTTCTACTTACACCATGTATTTGGAGAATAGACATCCTAATCTTAAGCCCCTCTTACATTTCTGGGATAAACCCTATGTGGTCATGATTCTTTTAAAATACTGTGGAATTCAAGCTGTGACTGTTTTAGTTGGCATTTTTGCATCTATACTCGTGCCTGAGCTCAATCTTCAGCCTTATTTTTGTGTAATCTTTGCAGTGATGTTGGTTCCCGGAGTTGTGCTAGCTTTGTAAAATCAACTGGGATGCTTTACTTCTTTTTCTATGGTCTGAAACAGTTTATTGAGCAATTACCTATTTTGTCCCCCAAAGTTTAAAAGAATTCATCCATTAAACTGCACGCATCCAGAGCCCTCTTTGGAAGTATCATTTTTTTTTAATGCTTAGTTTCTTCCCTAGTTCCTAGTTTAAAGACTCAGACTTCTGATTCATCTAGAACAGACATGTCAACTGAGATTTTCAAAGTTGCTGTATTTTAAGCTACTATATTTTATTTTTATATTATAAAATAATTATTTCAAATATAACTTTTAATTTGTTACTCTTTTTTTCTATCGCGTCAACGCATTTTTAGTGTTGTTTATTTTGTTTATTTTCTCTCTTCTTAGACATGATAGTGGTTTAGTCTATTTCCTTGACTTTTCCCCAAATAAATAGCTCTTAGACTGATCACTTCAATGTTTTCTTCGTTTTCTAACTCACTGACATCACTTCCATCTTATTAGGCTCGTTTTATTCTTTCCAACTTTAAGTTGAATACTTAATTCATTTATTTTCATTTTCTCTTATTTAATAATGAAAGGATTTAAAGCTATGAATGCATCCCTGAATAAAACTTTGGTAACAACCCATATATTTAGATACATAGAGTTCTCAGTATTTCCTGACGATTCTGTAACAGTACTTCCTCTTTGACTCAGGTGATACAGGAGAATATTTCTTAATTTTCAAGTAACTGGATTTCATTAATATTTTTAATATTAACTATTCTATAGAGGATAAAAACATCTCTGAAAGAATATGAAGAAACTCTGGCAAGGGGGAAAAAAACTCTTAAGCAGAAAACACTACTTAATGCTTAGTTTAAAAAAAAAAACTACTTATATAAAGCTGTGATGGCTGTATCCAAGTATATGTGTTACAGAAGGGATATAACAGCAGGTGATTCTGGGGAACTGAGTGACTGAGGGGCAGGCAGCACGGGAAGAGAGGGAAAAGGAACTCTCTTCTGTACCTTCTGAAAATATTATGAGCATGTACTGCCTCTTTAAAAATTAATTTAAAAAGTAAAGCCATCTCTCAATAAATGGAATGAAACCATCCCAGATATACTAAGTATATAACCAAGTAAATTTCCATACTTTGATGAAATTTAGAGATTGGTTTTATTAAGCAAGACTTGGCTCCAAGATGATAAACATCTGGGGCTAGAAAAGGGAAGAGAAAAAAATGATCTCTAATTCTGAAATCTCCAAGTTCAGAAGAATTAAGAGCTTCAAGGCAAAGAAAGTACAAAAAAAAAAAAAAGAAAGAAAAAACGTTTAGTCAGGTTTCAATCAGGCTACTATTTTGAAACCTGAAATTCCTGAATGTACAGCTAAGAAGATAGCAGACTTCCCAGTTTCCTCTACCTCCTCACCACGGCTTTCCCATTTTAGGAATGCCCCATATTGTGCATCTTGGTTGTTGCAGTCTTATCTTATTACTTAAAATGAATTTAAATCCCAAATTAATTCAATTAAGTGATGATTTTAAGCATTATGCCACTGTCAACTCGTTTCCCACAAACTTTGCAATACCAAGTTAAAAAAAAAAAAGAAAAAAGAAAAGAAAATAACCCAACTCTGTAAATCAGTTTTCCAATTTATGTTGAAGAAATCTGTTTTCCACTTTCTAATTTCTGCAACTGGGAAATTCTGTATATTATGTTACCATATAATGAAGGATGCCAGTAAATAGAAAGCCCACACGCCTGCGCACACAACAGATTACACTGTGTGTAACTGCAAACACTACCGCGTTATGTACTCCTGGGAGTATTATTACTGAGATGTTGTTATTTAATGCCTCATCTATTTAAAAAAAATTCATTCCATATGGATGAAAAATGAGTATACTAGCCTGAATATGGGAAAAAAAATAAAATGTAATCATAGATCACTTAAAATCTATACCATTTTATACAAGCATAAGATGGTACAAGCAAGACTTAGGAATTCAGAGTGTCTCAAATTACAAGGTATGAGCTCATTGCTGGCTACTAAGATCTCCACCCTGGCAGTGGGACTAGAGGAGGCCAGCAGCAGAGGTCACAGCCATCCTCTGTACTCTCCTGGGCCCTTTAAGAAATTCATAAAAGGACGCAGCACCTTGGGACTTCCACTGACAGCACCCATGGAGGCGCAGCCCCGTGGGAAGCACTGGGCAAGGCCCTCTGACAGCTAAGAGGCTCTCCCTCCTGGGGACAAGCCAACCAGACAGACACCCGCGGAGCCTGGTGAAGAACACCCAACTCCAGGGAAGGAAAGAGCCCCACCTCCACCGACCGCCCCGGTACCAAAATGGAGTTCAGGACTTTGCACGGCGCCCCATTCACTCCCTTTTGACTTGGTGAGCGCAGGAGCTTCAGCAGCCATTGCTGCTAAAACAAAAGACAGATGACAGGAAAACCTACTGCCCTTTGGCCGCTCCGAGCACAGGGCAAGTGTACAAGTGCACAGGGGGACAGCAGGCCAGCTGCACTAATCCCTTTTTGTCCAGCAGTAATTAATAGTATAATCCACATTTAAGATGCATTAAAGCGAAAATGCTGCGTTATCAGACTGCCCGCGCGTCGCCCCGAAGCAGGACCTCCCCTGCTGACCTGCGGAGCCCGGTTACCTCATCTCGGCCTCCTCCTCTCGGGGGAACCGACTCTAGGCACCTCATAAAAGGACGGAGCTGGCAGCCAGAAGTCTCAACTTGGCCGAACACTCCGTGTCCGTCTTTGGAAACCACGCCCTCCACGGGCAGGCTGTCTGGCACACGGGCTCCACGCAAAATAAGGAGTCATTAAAATCAAGTCATAGACCCTCCGGCTAACACACAGCATTTCAATGTCACAAGTCCCCCGGATGGAGTTTTAAGATTTAAGCTAACCCACCCCCAAAATAATGCTGGGATGATGCGAGGAGAATTAAGACGCCCTTCAACTCGATTTGGTGGGATGCCCTTTCTGGGTGTTCCTTGGGTGTTTCGCACGAATTCCAGCGGCACCAGGTGAGATTCTATCAAGGAGCAGAAGCCAGCGGCTGCTGTCCAGGCCTGAGGAGCGTGCCTCTTCCACCACGACTGAAATACCATCTTCAGAGAGAGGCATGCTACTAGCTCATCAAGCACATTCAAGCTACAATCAGACGTCACCGCCACTTAAAACTAGAGGCGCCTGAAGGAGCAGTCTTCTCAACTACGCTTTGAAGCCACCGCCGACTGACAACTCGACCTCAGTTCTCCAGCACCACCCATCTGGTGGAACAGGTACAACCAACAGTAGGCGGAGAGCCCTGAACTCCCGTTTAACCCCACGATGCACTGGTGTCACCATCTCAGCTCCACCCACCTCCGTACCGGGTCACGGCCCAAGCCCACGGCAGGTGTCTGACGGTGGCCACGTGCTAGGGCAGCAACTGGCCTCCATCCCGTAAGTCCTCCTTGGAGCTCGGTTGAAGCCACTTATTTCTTAATCTTGGCAATTGGATATTAAAAAGAGGAATGTCATAGAAATCATTCTGACCTCAAGTTTTTGAGATCCTGGCATGTATGACATGATCTGGGCATTAACTGCCTACACCTGTTTCAAAATTGCTCCTTTAAGATCTTTACCTAGAACCTAACACCTTCCTCCATAGTGATATTTAATCACTCTAATGTAATACAAAAAAGAGCAATTCCACATAGTTCAAACTAATACCACCAGGGGCTGGCCAAGGAATGAAGTGCCTTTTGCACTATCACTTCTAGCAGAAAATGTATCCATGGTGGTTCTAGAAACATGTCCCCATTCTATGAACATGCTTCCTTCTGAGGCTGCCAAAAAAGCCATGGTCCGGTGACTAGGCCCACCACCCGAGCACACAGGAACAACATGCCACAGACCTGGCGCTCACGTAGGGGAGGCACCCAGCCTGAGGAGCTGCGCAAGAAACACAGTGGGGTGGGAGTCCTCCAGCCCACCCATCCCCGCTGCCTACTGCACCCTACGACTGACCTCGCAGTGTTGTTGGGCCCCCCTGAACCTCTGCTCTTAATCGTACATCTCTAGGATTCTTCCTCAAGAACCCTCTGTAAACTCTCTCTCAAATACTACTCTTGGCGCCTCACCACAATCTAACAAAACAATATCACATTATTTGGCGAGGAGAGAAGCTAACAGATTTCACCACAAAGCCTCCCACTCATTCCCCAGGGAACCTCCTTTGCCAGAACAGGCATCCTTTGCTTCAGTTTCCACAGGGATACTTGGTTGAGCTTTGCCATCTAACTCCATCCGGGTCCGTGTGGGCCTCTCCTTCTTTGCTGACTGCACCGATTCCTCCAAGAACCCCTGTGGTGGGCTGCCTAACAGCACCACCAAGATGTCTCTGTCCTCATACCTGGAACCTGTGAACGTGTTACCCTAAATGGCAAATAAGACTTTGTAGACGGGATCAAGATCATCCTGGATGATGGGGGGTGGCGCATGTAATAACAGGGGTCCCTATAACAAGGATGCAGGAGAAGTTCAGAGTCAGACTGAAGTAGATGTGATGATGGAAGCAACAGGTGGTGTGATGTGAGGAAAGGGTCATGAGCCAAGGACAGGGGCAGCTTCCAGAATCTAGAAAATGCAAGGAAACAGGTTCTCTACTCAGAGCCTCCAGATGAAACCAGCCTTGCCAACACCTTGACTTTAGCTCACTGAAACTGATTTTGGACTCTGGACTCCAGGACAGTAAGACGATCAACTGATGTTGTTTTAAGCCATGAAGTTTGGGGTACCAATAATTTGCAGTGACATCAATAGGAAACTGATACGACCCTTCTGGAGAAAGGGGGCTGTGATAATAAACACACAGAACCAAGAACGCCCTTGAACTTCAAAGATGAGTCATCCTCACTGGGATCCACGAAACCTTCCTCTCTGGACTTGAAGAGCCAGCTGAATCCTCTCCTTCTCCATCACCAAAAATGAGACCCAAAGGCCCCCGATGCCATAAGCCAGGGTTAGGACTTGAGGGTAGTGCTCAGTGGAACATCTTAGCATTAGACGGAAAAGACTCCCATCCTAGCCTACTGTGTTTGAGATTCATAAATATCCACAATAAACCATGAGAACAATAGAAGACCAGTAGTTAAAACAAGACTATATGTGTACGATATTTTGATTTTATCTAATAGAAGATACTGGACTAAAAAAAAAAAAAAAATCTACAGGCAAGAATCCCCAGATCCAAAGTTCCTTTTATCAAACGGACAGAAGCCGGGCCAAGCCAACCTCGCCCAACGGATCCCACAAGTGGGCCGGCCTGAAGTCCCACCTCGATGCCAGGCAGCCAGCTTGAAGCCTTGGAAAGCCCAGGCCCATGCCCATTGGGCTCACGCAGACAAAGAGAGGAGGAAGGCTCGGGAAGGTGGTGGCGTCCTGCCCACCTCAGTGGTAGCCTGGGGCCACTGGATCTCGCCATCTCGCCAGCACCTGAGAGGCGTGAGCCAGGCAGCCAAACACGGCAGAAGCTGGCTGCTGGCCGGCCCCAGTTGCCCAACACCTCTGCAGGAGCCAGCTTTCCAGGACTGGGTTTCACACGCTACACAGGTACAGGCCACTGTTGACCAAATCGAGGCCTGGCGCCTTGAACGTGCCACACAAAGACCGGCCACACGTGGAGAGTGGAGGCTATCCTGCCGCAGAGCAATGAAATGCATCTGCGCTCCACCTTGGCCTCCGCGCAAAGTGCATTCTTCTCACTGACTGTGCAAAGCAGGATCCCACCAGGGTCTTCCTACTCCAGTCTACCTGGGCTTGCTTTCGATCACAAGTTAGACCTTCCTTCCGCTTAACCCTCCACACCCATATACTACTTAATTCTCCCAATCCTCCAAGTTGTTTACTCTCTCCCAGTCTGGCCCATTTCCTTTTTGTTTAACAGGTAACATGAAGTACTGTGTTACAATGTTTAGGGTCAGGGTAACTAGGCTTCCTCAGTAGGATTTAAACATGCGATTTCAGTGCACATGTACAAGGAGCTACTTGAAACAAGGTGAAGTAGTCAAAAAAAAAAAAAAATTCACCCATCTTCCACAAAGGATTCTCATTCAGCCTCTGCTTAACAAAGATGTAGCTTCAAATATTCAAAGTCCAAGAGAAGGTGAATTCTGGGAAAACTGGCGTCTAATTTGCCCAAGATTCAAAATCTTTATGCTCCTTGACCAGTTTCTCTTTCTTTATCTACTGCTTCTTCTTATGCCCCCCTCAAAATAAACCAGCCCTAGAAATAGAATCCCATCTTCCTTAGCTCTTACGACTAATTTATGGCCTTCTTTTAAAGCCCTTGCACCAGAGCTCTGATTCCAGTAATTTCCTCTTCTTCTATACGAATGTCCATTTACAGCCACTCTGTAACCTCTACGTGAACCGAGCATGTTCTCTGTGCCGCCCACGGATGTGGGATCACGCCCTGGTGAGGGCAGGGTGGCTCTGGGGCGGAATCTCTCCACTACAATATGAGCTCACTTGGGACCCTACCCAATTTCAACTCCCCAGAGAGTTAGATGAATACTTCTTTTGCTCTAAAGCGCCTTTAAAAATGACAAAGGAATACCAAAGGCTGGATGGGCAACTAGCTGTGATCTCAAGACATGGTTTGGGTTCTTTTACGCTCGGATTAATGGGAGTGGGGGTGGGCATCTTGATTTTGTTTTTATTCAGGGAGGCGGGTATGAGAAGATGTCCCAGAAGACATCCTCCACTGGCCACAGGAATACTTAGAAGGAGTATCTGAAAGTGCTCCAAATGGTTTCCAGTCCCCATCCCAAAGGTTCCCCTCGCCAAGCCCCCAAGGTTTTGCTGATACTTTTCTCCACTGCGCTTCCCTGGGCTCCCCACCTATGGCTCGGCTGCCCTTATGTCTCAAGACTGCCTTCTCTTCTGTTCAACACACTAGCCTGAGGCTCTCTGATCTGCAGCTGACTTCTTTGACTCCAGGGTGCTAGAAATCATGGTCCCGCACAAAGAGCCTTTCCAGCTTAGCACCCCCCAGTCGGAGCCTGTCTAGGGAGCGGCCCACCCATGCACTCAAATATCCGAGTGGCTCCGGTGTGCCAGGGACTGTCCTATGGGCTGCGGATGAGGTGGGCCATGAGCCCACCAGGCCAAGACGCCTGCTGCCAGCACAGAGCTCCCATCCAGGTCTTCGGACCCTCCTTTTGCCCCTACTTTTACTTCCTTCTTTTCTGGGAAGGATTTCCCCAATTTAGCCAGAAAATTCTGGGTTTTTTAAAGGGGGTTGGGGAGGGAAGACCTATGTTTTCATGAGTTTTAATCTTATTCTAAAAACTGACTTTAGGCAATAAATGATGAGAATTTTCTTTAATTGAAGTTTTTACGGGCTCCTGAGCTAAATCAACCCATGCTTGGTGTGTGCTGCCACATTCTCAATCTGAAGCCGCTCTTTCCCTTGAAGACAGAAGCCAGTCTCCGTAAATTCTAAGCGCTGAACTCCCCAATCCTCCTCTGCCACGATTTTATCCCCAAAGCTACAATTCTTCTCATTCAAAGGTTATCCTCCTCAAGCCAAGCCCAAACTAACTCGGCATCCAGCTTTCCTTGTGCCCTACTGCTGGTGCCCAAGTTTCTGGCTCCACGAAGACTCTGACCAAGCTTTCCAGGAACACGCGCCCAGGAGACCTAGCGCTCCACGAGATCAGACGCATCACCCAAGAGTCCTGAACACCGTCACTGGACGTGAGAGCAACACAGTAATACATCTGGCACTTTCTCAGCCTGTCTCCAGTCAGAGCTGGGATTCAATCGGCTTGTGACTTTACAAAGCGATCCCTATGAGGCAAGGATCTTGTGGCCAGTTGATCTTGGGAAGTGGCCCAATGCAGCCGGTAAATGTCTGCCTCACTCCCACTTGATCTTTAAAGACCCAGGAAAGTGGCCCTCAGGCACAACACTAAGCCCCAGAAGGGCCTTGGAATCTTCAATCAGCACCAGCGTGTGTGTGTGTGTGTGTGTGTGTGTGTGTGTGTGTGTGTGTGTGTGTGTGTGTGTGTGTGTGTGTGTGTGTGTCCATGAGCTGTGTGGTTGATCGGCCACTGCCACCCTCCCACCACATCTAAACACACACCCATCCTTCCCCGCCAGTGTGCCCACCTGAAGCCTCTGCCCAGACCCCCACCCCCACCCCGGGCCCCTCCCAGCCTCACTGCAGCATGGAGGGAGCAGCACTTTCCTGTCCAAACCTGAACTGACCCCGGGCGACTGCGCCACACCGCCTGCATCTGCACCCTCAGGTTAACATTTTCCTTGTGTAGACCTTCCTGCTCTAAAGGGCATGAACCTGGAGAGTGTGAGTCATCACTACGAGCAGGAAGCAACTGCTCCATCCAAGGCTTGACCCAGTTCCTAGAGAGATTTCTCTGCCCCCGCCCCCGCGCCCCGGTTCTCATAACACGCTCAGGCTCACCCACCCCATCCCCTCTCTCTACAGCCTTTTCAAGATCTCTCCCTCCATCTACCCACAACTGGGACTGCTTATTTGCTTAGTCCGCTGGTAAGAAAAATGAGAGGGCTGTCTGCCATTCCTGGCAGGGCATAAACACTTTAAAAAAAATGTACGTTCCAACTCTGCTTGGGTCGGAAACCGACCTCTTTAACCTTTTGAAAGAGCTGCGGACATTCCATGGGAATTGACTATCACCACTCCTTATCATCACTGAAAGACAAAATCCACTTTACCCTGCAACATCTCACACGGACCCTTCACATTCTTGGTCTGGGAGCTGAGCATGTAAGAGAAAGAAAGAGGACACCCCAGAAACGTGGGAAAGGCCACTGTCACCAGTACGAGAGGCACCAACACCCCGATTACTCTACAGAGATGTCAGGATACTTTATTTTAAAATTTGTTTAAATAAATATAATGACCCACATACAAAAACTTTACATTGGAAGAACATTTCCCTGGTGATCGAGACCAAATTTCAGATCAGATCAAAGGGAGATTGCCCAGGGAAACCATAAAGAGGCCCAACATTGCTATCGTTCTATGAAAAAATAAAGATATAGTTCTGATTTCTTACAAGGAGTTTCAAAACAAAAGGTCTCCATCTTAAATTTGGAAAGAAAAACATTCCCCACACAGCCCGAAGGGCCAGGAATGGCCTCACGGTATGGGACAGCTTCTGAAACACACAGAAAGTGGGAAACGTACAACACATGGAATAAACCACTGAGAAACCAGCCGCCCAGGCCAGACCCACCATGCTGACTTCAGCAGCGCTTGTCAACCAGGACTTGGCAATAACGTTATCGAAACTGAAATCAAGTGGCACTGATCAGTTCAGACCTCCAATGCTGGGTTCGACTCAGTGATTGTCCTACGTGGGCTAGACATTTTTCCATTCAAATGTTGACTAGTTTAAGGGTAAGGTTAGGGAGTCACAGGCATGGTCAATGGTCCTTTTCTTTCTTATTTTATCTAGCTAAAAGTGGGGACAACATTACAAAGCATGAAGTGTAACTGCACAATTAACACCTATAGCTTTATGCACCAGGAAGTACAGTAAACATTCTAGCTGCACACTTGGTTTCATTCTCCTGACAACCTGTGAGATGGGTACTAGCACCGATTCTATTTTGCCCACAAGGAAATCGAGGCCCAGGGAGTCCAAGTAACTTTCCCAAGGTCACACAGTTAGGTAAAAGCAGAGCACGAATCCAGTCCCTGGTTTCTCAAACACCAGAGCCTTTGAGAGCACAAGACATTCTCCTGGTAGGGTTGCCTGTATACCAGCCAACAAACCAATCGTGAGAATTGCCTGCAGCATGTCTGGTTCCTACATGAAATAGTTTCCGGCCAGAAGCTCATCTTGATCTGTCCTTCTTCTCTACACACTCTGCCAACTATGGAAAAGCCCGCTCATCTGAAGAGGAGGAGTACAGCTCGTGCTTCCCTTCCTCATACAGGCCCTCAGAGGCTGAGTCCCCATCATGCACTCAGGTGGTTCTGAGGCCTCCCTCTGTCTGGATTCTGAGCCATCCTGGGGTGAGGCGGGGGGCAGGGAGCAGAGACCGTCTCCCTACGATCCACCCCCACTCCATCCCCCCAACACTCTTCCACTTGATGCCCTGCCTGCCCACTGGAGTTCAAAGTCAGATCTGAACCAACTGCTAGGTGATCCTCTTAAGACACTTAGCCTCTCGGTTTTTCCAGAAAAGATGACGTGTCCCCACCCTGCATACCTTACAGAACAACTGTGCGGATTAGCGGAATGGACACAGGCTCCAGGGCTTTGAAAAATGAAGCCTCTTAAATTCCTTTCCCGTTTTCCTCAGACAGATGTGACACCTCTCTCTTCTATTTAGAATTTATTTAGAATTAAACAGTTTAATACTTGAGTGGCTAACTCAGGGGCCTAAACAGTAACGCCGAGTGCACATGTAGTAGCTCAATAAAACATCGATGGGGCTTAGAGCCACGAGGAAAGATGCAACCCCACGGGTGGAGCTTGCGGCTCCGGGGCGAGGGGCCCGGCCAAGCTCACAGCCATCCTTCGGTCACTCAAGGCATCCCTGACTCCTCCACCTTCTCTCCTGCCCCACACCCCACCTTCGACATACATTCAAAGGGTGACCGCTTATAGTGTCTCTCAAAATTTCATGTCCACCCAGAACCTCAGAATGTGTTCTTATTTAGAAATCGGCTCTTTGCAGGTATGATTAAGTAGAGGTCATACTGGATGAGGGTGGGTCCCAAATCCAATGACTGGTGCCCTCAGAATGGAAGAGGACACACAGGGAAGAAGGCCATGTGAAGACCGAGGCAGAAATTAGAGGGATTCAGCTACAAGCCAAGGAATGCCAAGGACTGCTGGCATCCAATGGAAGCTAGGACGGACCCTTGGCTAAGCCTTCAGAGGGACCACGGCCCTGCTGACACCTTGATCTCAGACTTGGAGCCTCCAGAACCGTGAAAAAACAAACTTCTGCTGTTGTAAGCCACTCGGCTTGTGAGTCTTCACTCTGGCAGCCACAGGACACTAACTCACCACTTCTCACCCCTGCGCCGCGAGGGCCCTGGCCAGAGCCGCCTCTTGCCCAGCTGGCTGCAATTATCTCCCTCTGGTCTCCGTGCTCCCACCCTCCGCCCAGCACAGCTGCCAGAGGGAGCTTGTCCAGTGCCAGCCTGGTCACGTCACTCCTGCGGACGAATCCCCCCGCAACGGCCACCTGGCTCAGAGCAGAGGGGAAAGCCTCACAGTGGCCTTCAAGGCCCTACAGGATATACCCCGTCCCCTTCCCACACCCGCTCCAGCCACGCGGGCCTCCCTGCTGCTCCTCAGACATGCCAGGCGCGCTCCACGCAGGATCCCTGAAGGAGCTTCTCCCCGTCCAGAACTCTCTCCCCATCACTTACTCCCTCCAGCCTCTGCTCTCGCGTCGTCCCCTCCCGAGGCCCTCCTCACCCGCAAACCACTGTCCTCCACGGCACTCCCTCTTCCCCTGCTCGGTTTTTTCTCCATAGCGTTCAACCTCTTTTAAAACACTGCATTTTTCTTACTAATTACGTATACTGAGGGAGCATAAGCTCCATGAAGACAAGGATGGTTCCCTCCCCCCACTGCAGGAGTGCCAGCGCCTAGAACAGTGGAGACGTCCTCAAACATCTGATGAAAAAGTGGACAAAAGGTCAAGGGCAGGCAGGAGCCTGAGGCCAGAGGCGGCAGCAACGTGGAGCGCAGCCCCGACCCTGGAAGCTTCAGTGGGGCAAGCAGGCCGAGCGGGGAGGGGCTGGCCCCACGGCCACAGGGCTCCCAAATCCTTGCAGGCAGGTGGAAAATGCTAGGCATCGATCGAGGAGCCACTGTGGGCTCCTGATCAGGAGAACGGGAGGAAGAAAAGAGGGCAGGGTCTCTTGACCTTGGCACTACCGACGCCTTGGGCTGAACGGTTCTTATGGGGGTGGGAGGCTGTCCTGCCCACTGCAGGAGGCTTAGCCGCACCCCTGGCCTCCACCCACCAGATCCCGGTAGCATCTCCCCCCAAGTTATGATAATCACAAGTGTCTCCAGACATTGTCACATGTCCCCCTGGGACGAGGGGAAGGGAAAATCGGCCCCTTTGAGAACCACTGCAACAGAGTTTCTGTGGTAATGTGTACACAGAGTGACCCCAGAAAGCACATACCTACAAGGACCAGCAGGGAACATACGTGAGCGAGCTAGCCAGGTGTAAGGTGTAAGGTACACCTGTGACAGGGACCCACCCTGGCGACCTAAAAAGCACACGTCCTTTCTAAGAGGGGCAGTCACTGCTCTAGCTGGCTTTTGCCCTCAAGGTCCGAGAAGTACCAAATCCCCCCATTTTTTTTTCCAGGAGAAGGTTCCAATCCAGATTTTTATGTTGAAATATGTCTATTTTTAAAATACCATAGGTGCTGCACAAAACTCGTCTCTAGGCCAGGTTTTGCCTGCAGGCCACGACTTTGAAATCTCCAGATAGAGGCTGCCTGGAGGCAGAGGATGGGTAGACTGGAGATTCCTCAGAACCTGCAGGAGTTCAGCCACAAAGGGATGGGGCCTGTGAGAATGAGACTGAAGAAAAGGGCCAAGTCCCAGAAACTTAAGTTGAAATGACATAAGCACACCAGGCCAACTCCCCAGATGTTACTAAAACACAGGTCTTCACTGCAGGTGTCAGAGTAATAGCTGCAGACTTTGGAGAGTCTCTTGAAGATGAAAATGAATGCACAAAGTCCCACCCTTAATTCCAGAAGGCGTGTGAGCCTGCACCTACCTGATCCTAAGCCTTTAACCCGTCCTGGACAAAGCCAAGGCCTTCCCATCTTCACACTGGTCAGGAACCAGCATGGCCACCTGCGTGGACCTTCCCCTGCCGTTCAATCCACCCAGACCACCAGCCGAGGAACAGCCAGAGCGAGCTCAACCTCCCCCAGGAATTGGGGCAACGTCGCCGTGCTGACGAGAACGCTTCCTGCCGCCCCTGCCAGGTCCAGGCACCTTCCAGACTCCCTCCCATGGTAATCTGGACCGAGAAGGACCCCTAAGGCATCCTTCAAGACGGTCCCGTTGTGTTAAAGAAAGCAGGGCTTCGGCAAGGGTTAAAGAGAGCATCTGAAGTTTGGTGGAATCACAGATCAGGTCCACAACCTCAAAACCACCAGGCGCACTTCGTGTTGCTTTGCCCCCACCTACGCTGATCCCGGAGCCTGGAGCAACCAGAAGGTCACTCTGACAGCAGACACCATCGTGTCGGTCCAAGGCAATGTGACTTCATCTATGCTAGGCGGTGACAGAAAGCAGAAGAGCTCTGAGTGACACATCCATTTCTGGACAGGCCCAAGGTTGGGGGGTGCGGGGAACGACACCAGCTTTCTGTAAACGGGGTAGAATGACCTCCTTTAAGTGCTGTCATCTTCTGAGAGAAAGTTATCCTATAACAAAGCATTATCATAATTAAATAGCATCGTCCCCAGCATGGTGCATCACCAAGAGCAGAGGCACAGGCTGCCTTGATCGGCATCAGACGCTGGGTCTGATCCAGGTCACTGGAGAAAAGGTAAAACCGTCAGAGGCCCCTCATCTCACTTCCACGCTGCTCTGCTTTGCTTGAGGTGAATGAAATAACTGAGTCTTTGGCAGAGGAAGGAGGAGGCCGGGTGAGCAGGGAAAGGTAGGAGAAGGGAGGGACAAGGAAGGAGTGAGGCAGGGCAATCTCCCACGGGCGGTACCTTCCATGTGAAGGCAGCAGACTCCAGGGAGTTACTGGCCGGTCTCCACGGAGCCTCACGATATCCCACAGGCCTGGGCCTCCTCCCCCTGCTTTCCCTCCCCCACCCACAGGCAACAGCACCATCCACGGTGACGGTGATAGGGTTTGAGATTCTCCAACCATCACAACGCAAGCCTCATTCTCCCTTCACCCAACCAGCAGGACGTGGCTGCAGAAAAATCCATGTAAAACACACTAGGAAAGAGATCTCTGGACTGGGCCCCGAGGCGCGGGGACACAGAGACAAAACTCAGTGGTATCGGCGTTCTGTGAGGCCAGAACAGCCAATGCGAGCCGTGGGCTGGTCACCCCCAAATGCCTCCCAGAATCCAGTTGCCCTGATTTGAAAGCTGACTATTGGGAGAAGAATCTGGGGTCTGAAGGCATCTAAATGACGTGGCCGTGTAAAAACACTACATCAAGCAGCGGTACGCTTTGCAGACACACCCCACACGACTAGTTACAGAAGGAACGGAGTGTCCAGCTGTGCCCGATCCCAGCAGCTCTGGAGTCACACGCCCCCCTCCCCAGCCCCCCCCACCAAGCCCCTGGGCACAGGGAGGCCCAGCCCCCTGCCCCGGGTACCACGGGGTCTCTCTACTCCCCAACGCAGCACCCTCCTGGCCTTCCCCCAGATGCCCGCCCATCTCCTAAAGACACTGCTCGGCCCTGTCCCTCATATGATTTCCTCACGTATCCATTTTAAGGAACCAACTTTTTTGTGAAGAAGAGGAGGAGACAGTTCCCACGTGTAGAAAACTCACACCCCAAGGAGGAATGAAGAGGGGGCCACTGAGCACTTGTTGAAAGAAGACGCGGACAAGAGCGATTAGGAGGAGAAGAAAACGTCTTGTCAGCTCTGAAAGTTAAACAGGAGCATTCCCCCATCGCTCCCCCGCCGGGCCCCCAAGGTGGGAGGGCCCCGGGAATAAGCCGGAGCTCCATTGTCGTTTGCGGGAGCTCCACCTCTGGGAATGGATTTGATGTCAAGTGTCAGCAAGTAAATTGCTATTGGCTTCTCAATAAGCAGCAGTAGTGAGCTAAGTGTTTCCCCGTATTGTGCGGGCTCTCACAGACTCAATACGGCAGTATTGACAGCACAATCACACAGTAATCCAGGCTCCACTAATACCTACACTTCCTCAATGAAAATACACTTTCCACTTGGACATCAGCCCATTCGCCTTGGGCTGGAATCTCCGGCCTGCCCCGTCCCCCAACCACCCCTGGGCCCTGGAACTGGCATCTCGCCCCCAAATGCCCCGGCCAATGCGAACAACCCAGCCAGCATATTGTCAGGGCCCAACCTAAAAGATAAACAGCCAGAGACCTACAGGAAAAGGCCTGCTCTCTCCATCTATAAATCACCGGTGGGAAGGAAAGAAAAGTGATCCAACTCTTTAAGGATAAAAATCTCAGCAGTCGCTGAGGAAAATTGATGTTCCCTTGCAAAGCAAAAGATGTTCACTCTGGGAAGCTGCATGTCTTCAAGTTTTCAGAGAGACAAAGAAACTCAAACTTCACCCAACACAACGCAGGGATGAGACAAGCTCTAACTATCACGCCAGGTACTAGGTTTCAACAAGGCAAGTCCCCACATCCTAGCAGTCTTAGATAGATTTACATGCTGAAGGGTCCTGCTAATTTAATAATAAATACCGTGCAAACACAAGCTATTTTTCAAACGCATCTCTCACCAATTTTCATTTGACTTTCAGAACACCCTGGAGTAGGCAAGAGACAAGATTTTATTACAGAGACCAATGAAACAGAGAAGTTAAGTGACTTACCTAAGGTCACACAGCTAGTTAGCAGTGGATTTGATATTGGCTAGACTAGAGATTGGCAAACTTTTTTCCGTAAAGAGCTAGGTAAGTATTTTCGGCTTTGTGGGCCATTCAGTCTCTGCTGCAACCGCTCAGCTCTGTCACTGTAGCATGAAAGCCACCACAGACAACACGTAAACGAACAAGCTTGGCTGTTTTCCAAATGTTATTTACGGACACAAGTACGATTTTTGCGTAATTTCATGTGTCATGAAATAACATTCTTTTTTGGACTCCCCCCACCATTTAAAAAGGTAAAAACCATTCTTAGCTCGAAGACCATACAAAAACAGGCGTTGGGTCACATCTGGCCTGCAGGCTTATAGTTTGCCGATCCCAGCCCACTGGGAGACTTGTAAATATCTAGAACACCACAGGCAAAAAGGGCAAATCATTCTCAGGCTCATTACAATTGTAATAGTCTCGTCCAGTGAAACTGCTTGACCATCCGACACCAAACACAAACTCCAGCCCCCAAGTGTCCAACATCAATACAGCTGTGCACCCATAACACGCTGGCCGAGTCTTAAGACTTCTGTAGAAGCACTGCCTTTTAATGGGAATTTCTGCACAAATTTCAAAGTTAAGAAACTTTCCATAAACGCACAGGGCACGCCCAAGCCAGTGTGGGAGTAATATGCTAACTGCAGAAGGCATTTATGTCCAAAACCAGCACACGTGTATTTAACAGTGTCGTTAAATACAGTGTTGGGGTGAGTGGACCCCCCAGCTCCCAGAAGGAGTTTCTGTCTCTCTGTGTTCAGTAAGAAGAAATGTGGCCACAAAGGGGTTAAGGCCCTTCCAGGCTGTGATCTGATAAATGGCTGTGCAGAAAGCAGGTTCTCTCACTTTGAGATATGATGTCACTAACCTTTATTGATCCACTATCAGAGAACTTTGCTTATCTCTCTCCTGTGATATACTGCCCCTCCTGTGCTCAACTAGTGTTTAATACACTGCCGGCTGCCCCGCACTCCTCATCGCTCAACAGCGTGGCGAGAGGCTGCCACGGGGGCCAATATTTTACAGCCAGGCCTCACCAGCACAAAAGACTCCCTGCCCCGGTGGGGAAGCCACACCCGCCTCCCACCTCCTTCCCGGCTGCCAGGTCCCAGGTGCACCCTGACAGTGGGCCAGGGGAGGACAGGATAGAGTAGGAACCCTCTGAGCGTCTCCCTTTTGCCTTTTTTAGAAGCACAACTCCAATCCCTTCAAGCTCCAGCTTCTTCTCCTCCACTGTGAAAAGACAACTGTCAGCCCACCATGTTCATGGGGCAGAAACCTCTAAGAAAACCTCCCATAAGAGAAATGCGCTTCCTGTTTTTCCTTTTCCACAGTCAAGACCTCAGTCTACCAGGAGCTGGAAAACACTGCCCATCGAGGTATGGGACAGTCATTCAAGAGGAATCACGCCAGGACCAAAGCCAGAGAACATCCCCAGATGTGGCCAGGCAGGCTCAGATTCTGAAAGATAACAGGGTTCCACAGCCTGGGACAGCAGGATGCCGGAGCCGCCACACGTGAGGTTTGGGGTCCTCCCTCCCTCCTCCCGACCCACAGGAGGACTGGGCATGATGCACAGCTGGTGCCACACCCGCGGGTGGGAGTGGGAGAGCCAGCAAGTGCCGACAGACAGGAGAAGACTGTTACACGGAAGGGCTGGCATCAACCTGCTCGCTCCCCCGCCACCAACCTCAGACGCCCCGGAAGGACTGCGCAGCCTCAGCCAAGGCCCCACCTGTCGCCCCCGGAGGAGCCCGCGGCCAAGACTTTGCGTCTCCCGCCCCATCCCTGCCGACAGGGGCCGTGGGCAGCCAGGGAGAGCCAGCATGCCCTTCCACTGCCCTGGGGCACCCAGAATTTGCCTAATTGAACATTAACAAGTTGCTACAATAAAGTTCCTCTATCGTGAGCTAGAAACCTTTTGGGCAACAACAACAGAAGTCTTGTTACAAACCGCTCTCAAAGCCAGGCCTCAGCCTCGACAGGTGTGAACAAGATTTAAACACCTCCTACAATACAATGCAATCCAAACAAAGGGGAAAGTCAATCCCAACCTCCTGGGGTTTCTCCTTGTCTAACATCTTCTTCACTCACTCAGCCCAAGGGAGCCAAGGGAACGCATGGGGAGGCTGTCTCCAGGCGACCTAACCAGCCCTGAAGCAGGATCCTTTGCCGCCCCCCGCGGGCCACCAATCCAGTCACCCTCTGGCAGAAGGGGAGGCCATTAACGCCTCACACCCAGTTCCTGGGTCCCCAGGACCCCCGGGCGCACCTTCCATCCATCCCTAACTCAGCCAGCGGATGGACCAAGCTTCCCACACTACCTGACCCTAGCTCAGCACTCAAATCTCCCATGTGAGAGGTAAGCAGAGGAAGAAGGCAGAGGGAAGACCCCCAGGCCCCAGGGTCTGAGCTGTTCTTTCTCCTAAAGGGGATCCAGGCACCTCCTCATGCGTCCTCCTGAAGAATGCTGGGGAAGAGATGGGACTCCAGGACTGGCTTTATCATTGAAATTTTTTTGAGCGCCGCTCGGGAAAGAAACACATGAGAAGTGTGTGCTGGACAAGGAGAAATTATCCCGCCCATTGATTTTTTTGCTCTGGAGTATTAGAGAGAACACAGCATTTACCTGGAGATTTCCTCCCCAAGTCAACCACATAAACAGGACTTGAAAGAGCTTATCAGACAAATGATCTGCTCCCACCGCCATCGTGGAAAGTGGGCACCCCAGGAGGGAACTGGACGAGCCCCACTGTTCCAGGGTGACTTCTTGAAGCAGTTGTTATTGTTACTTGACTTCAAACGAGTGAGTGAGAAGGCAGAGAGGGGAGTGGCAGAGGGGACACCATGGGTAAGAGTGACAATGGACAAAGAAGGGAATTCTCTCTCCCCTGGGCCTCTGCTCCAATGAGAACGCAAAACGGCTACAGAACAAAACCCAAAAAAGCAGCAAGCACATACGTGGGCCTCCAGCCATTCCTATTTTGGGCACCCCTCCTCTGTTCTTTTCCAAACTCTTGGGCATTTTTTAGAAGTGACAAACACTAATAATCCAGCTTTTGATCCTAACTCTCCTTCTCTCTCAGTACAAGAGGAAAGCTGTCGGCACTTTTTTCAAGTGAGAGCGAGCCAGGAAACATGCCAGGGAGACCCCCAATACCAGCTACTCTCAAGTTTCTCTACCTCCAAACTTGGGGCAAAGTCAAGGGTAAGAGTGACCTGCAGACTTGCGATAAAATGTTCGTGACCACCATGATGGAATTTGTTTTCCAGAAATTTTTACTAATGAACCTTGTAGCATGAAAACCGATCCCAGGCAAGGAGTTAAGTTGGCTCATTTTCCTCCATGCTCCCCCTTCTCCTACCTGATAAGCAGGCAAGCGCCCCCAGGCCCGTGGAAGGACAGCGGCCCGCTCGCAACAACAACAAATAAAGGTTCAAAGGCTCAAGTCCCCTTTTCCAGGTAGCTGGGAGGATGTAATTGGTGAGGCAGGAGATTAGAAATATCGGCAGCCTCTAAGTAAGACTTTAATTTACTGGCAGATCAATAGAGCCAGGGTTATATTGGCAAAGTGTCTACAGCTCTATTGACTCACGCAATGCCTCTTATCAATTTATCAGAAATCTGGAAGTCAGAAGATATTGTTTGAAGGGGAAAGAAGAAAAAAAGAGAGAGAGAGAGAGAGACAGGGAGTGACAAGAGCCTGAGCAGTTAGAAACTGGGGTCCCCAATGACGAACTTGGTACCAAGAGTTTTTACATCAACCTGTCTCCTGGAATGGAAGCCAGGATGATGTGATTTAGAGTTAACTTGACCCCCTAGATGGCCCCTCACCCTTCTCACATGATTCCATTTTCCATGAACCTTGGATTCTGGGGGGCGGGAATCCTACCAAAGCAGAGGCCATTTGTCTATTTGTTTGTCTCAGCAAGGAGCTACTCCTCCCTTTGGGGTCAATGATTCTTGCCCAAGTTGCAGGCAATTCACACGCACCTGTTTTCTTTTCATTCTAGTGCCTCTCCGGCTCCGCCTCAGCCAGAATTCTTCATTTTAGCTTCTTTTTCACCAATCTATAAAAAAGATTTTCTTACGTAAAAGGGATATCTATCCCAGCATCCCAACCCTCTCAAGGGGTTGCGAAGTAGCTATCAGACTAACAATGGCACTTGGTCTCAAGAAGCATAAAGAAAACAGACTCAAGTTCCATCAACCAGCACACAAGGATATGCAAGTTTTCACGAATAATAATCTTCATTGGAAAGGGTTTTGAAATATCCCAGGTAGTGGACAAAAAGCCCAGGGAGGAAAAAGGTAAACATTAACACTCCACCAAACCTAACTATCCACACCAACGAAGGCAGGACACAGGAAGACATGACGTTCTGGAGTATTTCTATCAGATAACTCCAGGGGGCAGGTCTTGAAGAAAGAGAGGACTTGGAGCATTCCAGTTATCAGGATGCCAAAGGGAAGAGCGATTTTACTTGGTCTGGAGGAACCACGACCTGCTTTTGACAATCCATTTTGGCTCCTGCCTCATACAACAAATTTCTGCTTAATTGCTGTTTTGCATTTCGTTGAGACATCAAGTAAACAGTACTTAAGCGTTTCCAGACAAAAACAATAACTCACTAATGACTAAGGCACTACTAATTAAAATGCCCCTGTGATGGCGTGACTGGACTCAGAGCCACCACAGGAACAGAACTGCCCGGGCCTTGAACACATGAACCAGAACGCAAACATACGAGGCGGGGGTGGGGGGGGACGTTCTGCTCCTTCCTCTGCGGGTCATGACGGCCCTCTGGTTGCAAATAAGGGAGCCCCTTATTGGAACTGGGTGGGGCAGGGGGAGTAGAGTGGGAGAAGTCAGGAGTGGGGGAGTGAGGGTGCTGGGATTTCAGAAGGAATGCCAGCTCCCTAACAGAATGTATATTCTAGAACCTTGTGAGTAAAGTGACCTGGCATGACCCTCAAGACTTTGAGTTCCCATGATCTCCTGAAGAAAACAAAAATGTATGTGTCCCACCCCAGTAGAGGAGAAAATAAGATGTGTTAAACCCACCCGAAAGATCCTTCCCTAGAGACCACCCTTCTTACAGGGAGGAGTGTCCAAAAGCCTAAGTTCCCAACTAGGCTTTAAATAAGAAAAAAGATTCAGAAAGAATGAAACAAAGATATACGATACCACCTGATCGGTGCAAAAGTATTACTTTAACCAAAGAGTCAACATTCACAAGCGCTTTTGACAAAGTAAGGGGAACACAGAAAACTTCTCTTCCTCCCCAAATAAGAGATCAAAATAACTACAGACTTCCCCTTAACAGAAGCCCTTCTCTCTGCTCTCTTCAACATTTAGTCCTACAGATGGAGGCCTCCCAAAACCACTTTTTAAATCTCAGCATTCAAAACCAAAAAGAAAAGAAAAAGGAGGCGCCCGGAGCCCTGGGCTTTGCCGAGGACCTTATCTTCCTCTGGGCAGGTTAAAGACCTGCTAGTTAGCAAGGGAGCGGGTGGGGACAGTCATTGAAACCGCAGGGGCCTAATACCCATTTGTATTCACACTCAGACCCTTTAGGGATATAAAATCGGAGAGGTTGAACTGTTTACATTCACCTAATGCTCGAGTAAACAGATCAGGGCCCGAGTGCAGGGGTTTCCGGGCGGCTGTGACCAGACCCCCTTCTGTGCGGGGTAGCAGGATGGGGGGAGGGGGAGGGGAAGAAGGCTGCCGCGGCACTTCTGTCACTTCTCCTGGACTGAAGACCGGTGGAGGCCAGCCTCCCCTTCCCACCCCACCAGCCCTGCTCCTCCCCACCCCCAAGCCCGCGCCTTCCTTGACCCCGTGCGGCCCCATTTTGATTCCACCCACTGAGGCCATAGAAGCTTCCAGAAAAGTACAGAGCACCCCTTGCTCAGGACTGCCAATGGGCACAGAGGAGGAGGAGGCTGGCCGACTAGCCCCAGTCGGGCCCAGCAGAGCATTCTAAACCACAAGGCCAAGACAGGGAGCAGCCCCTCCCTGGAGAGGGGACCATGGCCACCAGACGTCACCTTGCCTCCCCCCTCCCCCAGGCCTGCCAGCGCCTCCACACCACCCACAGTGGCCTTGGAGGGAGGAGGTCAGAAAAGGAAAGGCCTTGCCAAGAGCACATGGGGAAAGGGGTTAAACACCCAGCGTCAGACCAAGGAACAAGCTTCCAACTTCCCCAGGCGCCCAGTCGGGGGTGGTGTCCCTCAAGAATTGTTGTTACCCAAGAATGACATCTTACAAAAGACCCTCCCCCACACACACACAGCTTCCCGCATCGGCAGGTTGTGGCACAAGGGAACCAGGAGCTGTCTGATGTCCGGGCGCGAGGCCTGACCATATCCTCTAAAACACAAACAGTTTCAACTTGACTGGGGGTAAAAGTGGGGGGAGGTCCTGGCACTCCTTTTAAATGCAGATTTGAACTTTTCACCCAGGGTCAGACCGCTGCACTCCTCCAGCCCCAGCACAGGCCGGCGCCGGGGCCACGCAACCTCACACTTTCACAGGCTTTTTCCTGTCTGCACAGGAGGCTGGCCCGTTGAGGGAATTAGATACCTCCTTCCCTAAAACCCCAAACCCACACCCGCCTCTCAGCTTACCAGGGGCACACCTCCCACTGTCCTCCTGGAGGAGGGCCTCGGATTGGCCGAGGCTGGCTGTGTGCCCTGGGCACAGCGATGGTGAAGGAAGATTGTTCTTATCACACGCATCGACTAAGGAACGCTGAGATCAATAGTGAGAAAACCCCAGCACTTAACCGCCACTGAGCAAGAAGGCGCATCCTCTGTGGGACAGGTTTACAGCTGCTCTCTCCGCCAGCAGAAGCCAGGCGAAAGCCATCCTTGCTGCTTTACTCATCGGGGCTGTAATGTCAGTACGACTTAAATCCTCTAACTTTGAGAAGAAGTCCCTTCAGGAGCGAACAAGAGAAACGTATGAACAGCCTTAAAAAAATTAAAAAAAAAAAAAGTCTAGGGTGGGACTTCTTGCCTCTGTCATATCCCTTCCCTTATCCTCATGTGCAAGGCGGTTTCTGATTTTTCCTTATCACCCTTTGCCTCCCTCTTTCTCCACCTCCAACTAGGGAAGACCACTGGCCCTGGACGGTGAAAGAGGGCTCCGCTGTGTGGCATCAAGATAACGTGAAAAATCAGAAATTCGAATCAACACTAAGGGAAGAAGAGAAGAGGTCTTTTGCTGGGACTGGAGACGAGCAACAGCAGCGCCTAGGCAGCGTGGGAGCTTCCAAAAGACAGGCCCCTCCAAGCAACACACCGCCTCGGCCCAGGTCAACCAACCAGGAAGCCTGTGTGGTGTCAGAGAGGACAGTGCACTAGTGCACTGATCACCCACACGTCCCAGGTCCCCGTCCCACCACAGGCTAGTAAGCCACCGCGGACAGGGTGAAGCGGATGGCTTCCAGAAGCTCCCCGCAGCCATGCCACTCTGAGGGCACAAAAAAGCAAGGGGTGACGCGTAAAGCAATAAGACGGTTGTAATAAACCCACCAGAACTCACACATGTGAAGGCTGTCCTGCCCTCTCCCACGGGGCTGGGACCACCTTGCTGCCACTGCTGCTGTTCTTTGTTTGGAATGGCCTTCAAAAGCCAGGTGGGTACTTCCTCCACCCACCTGCGTGTCAGGAAACAGTTTAAAAAACACTTGCGCAGCAACGTCACATTTTTTGCCTCCTAACAATCCCGTAAGGATGTCAGCAGACTTGGGCGATTTTTACAGAAGAAACTGTGTAGATAGATGCAGCCTGTACCCCTGAACCCCAGTAAGTGGAAGCAGCTGGTCACGAGAGATGGCGGCTGACTCGGCTCCACCAATCGAATGCCTCAGACGAGCCCAGCGCAGCATCCTGAAATGCCAGCCCTGCCCTGTGGACAGGCAGCCACTAGCCCCTCAGGGGTACTGAGCCGGGGAAAGGGGGCTAGTCCGAAATGAGATACGCTCTAAGTATAAAATACACGTGGGATTTTTTTTTAAGGATGCAAAACGTCTCATTCATAGTTTTCTTTATATTGATTACATGTTAAAATGATAACATTTCAGATAGAGTGGGCTACAGAAAATATAAATAAAATTAATGTCACCGGTTTCCTTCTAGTATTTTTAATGTGTGTACTAGAAATTTTTAAATTATATATGTAACTCCTGTACTGTACTTCTATTGGATGGTGCTATTCTAGAAACTCAGTCTGTCTTTCAACTTCAGACTCAGCCAGGAGTTAAGTGTTCTTGAATAGGACTGAGACAGAATTTTCTTGTCGATTTTGAACATCCCCGCCTGAAGCTACAACGTACGGACTCCCAAGTGATACCTCTAATTGTGCTGAAAAAATCTTAGTATCCAAATCACTTACACTTGCCATTTGGCAACGGGTTGGGGGAGGGGGAGGTAGAAGGTCAGATGTGCATCAGAAGCTAGACAAGGCCAGTGGAGTGACACACCCTCTTTCAAAATGTTATCAATCACGTCCGAGACCAATCATCTTCTTTGAAAAATAGTAAAAAGTTGTTTATTGTGGTGTAATACAAGGACTGCCCATTACAAGGCTTGCCTCCTCCTCCAGCTGCCTTTCTCACTATGGAGAGCAGAGTTCTCTCTTTTAACTGCCCTTCCCATAAAATATGCCCAGCAGGAGGCTGGTACCCAGCCGCACCCCACCCTCACATACACACGCTATAAAATGGGAAGGGAAGGGGAGCAAGGGGCAGAGCACACAGACATGGCCCCTCTCCTATGAGACAGTGCCCATCCTACCACGAGGGATCACAGGCCAGTCTCATTTCTCCATGTAAATGAACTTTTTAGCCACCTCCTCAAAGAAGAAAAGCTGCACAGATGCGGAAGGCCCATCCTGGGGCACACAATTACAGCCATTTGCATTCCTCCAGCAGCAGGATTAGCACAGGAATGTGCTTTGCAGCTTTGTGGGGGGAAAAGGAGTTTAGGAAGAAAGGAATGGGGGGGGAGCTATTTCTCCCCAGTCTGTCCATCCAAAGCTCTGTGACACACTTCCACTTCTCTGAGAGTCAGAAAGTGGAAATAACTGCTGCTCAGGCTTTCTAAAGAGGGGGAAGGTTGAAACGCCCAGGGAGGGGGAGTGAGAAGAGGGGGGACAGCGTGTATTAGAACTGCCCCTCCTGGTGCTTTGATCCCCTCGGTCGCTAGGAGAAACCAACTTTTCTCCTTGGGTTAATCAAAACCAAATTACTCAGGAATGTGGCAGGACAGGTCTGAGCTTCCAGGTCCCTTTGTCTTTGAGGATTTAAAATGAAAAAATAAAAATTTTAAAGCAGATGGCAGTGGCTTACGGGACTGGTAACATGAAAAGTCTGAAGGAACCTTAGACCGCATCAACCACCCTCAGAAAAAAAAAAAAGTTATCCACAAACCTACTCCAATCTACCAATCAAGAGGTTATTTTTGTAGATAGGTCCAAAACTCAGAAGAACTTCCTATTTTATCCTTACCGCCCCTCAGGAAAGAACCCCCCCCCAAAGAAACCTGTACCTAGTCAAAGTGCAAATAAGAAATACGCAAGATTTTGTTGCAAATGCTGCAACCCGATGATAAAATGCATCATGGGGAGCAGAGTCCCCACGAGCTCAAGATCATACATTTTCCAAGAACAAAGCTTGGGAGCAGTTTGCAAGGTCCTTCCTTGGGATACTGGGGTAGGAAGGAGAGAATCCAGTCGTGGGGACTTCGTAAACTTTGGGATCTCTTTAAGTTCTAAGAAAGGGAGCGTTGAGGAAATGGCTCAGTGCAGGGATCCCATCGGGTGTCGGAAGATACCCCTGGAGCACCTGCTGTCCAGAAACAGCCAGGAACTCGCCACCCAAAGCTGCCCTGTTCACTAGCAAAGCGTGCCGGGTGTGCCGGCCGGCCCAGTGACGCCGGCCCAGTGCCTCTAGAGGCAACAGGAAAAGGCTGACTGACCTCAGAGATGAAAGAAACCTGGGGCTCGGGGCTATATTAAGGACTCCACACCTCCTGCCCTGGTCACATCTTTGGCAAGCTTGTGTCACCGTGCAAGGGGTGGGCCTGCACTCCGGGCTACTGGAAACTCTACAGTGCAACGCCCAGGGGACATTATTATTAGGGACAGCAAGGAGTGACACGTCCCAAAGCACCCAGGGGCAGAAATATGAACGGCTCTCTGTGCATTATAAAATGCCACTAAGCTTCACTGCAAAACCTGACCAGCCCCCACTGCCCTCCCCCCTCCAAAAAAAGATAAAATAAACAAACAGAGCACCACCAGTTAAGCTACAGAGCCTGGACTCAAAAGATAAAATGAGGCCAAGACACAGGCCTGACTACCAGCTCGCCATAAATTGTAACTGGCCTCCCGCCTATGGTTATCTGGGAGGTTGCACTAAAGTAACTTTTAAAATACTCTTCACCTTATCTTTAGGCCCAGTCAAACACACACATACATCACCCGTCTTAGATCTCTGCCATTAGTGTTCCATTTAGACTTTCCGAAACAAGGTCATCCCAGTAGGCCCTTCCCCTGTTTCCGGTCACAGCTGCGGACTTTCACCCCCTTCTCCAACAAAAGGGACCTTGTACACAAAATTAACCCGAACCATTAGTTTGTGCGGTGTGAGAGAGGACACTGAGCCCTCGGAATTATTTATCCTCCTCCCAGGCCCGGCCCAGGGTGCTCCCCCACAGAGGCCGGGGGAGCTTCCCGAGAGATTAGAGGCCCCGCTGCCTCGGCCTCCGCACCACACAGCTGCATCTGTGCAGCCAAGGCCCTACGCTGCACAGAATAAACACAAAGCCTTTTTTTTTTTTTTTAAGGAAAGAAAAAAACTTTCTCCCAGACTCAGGAACTGTAGAAAATGGTTTGATCCCACAGCTGGAAAGGGCATGAATCATCCTAGATATCGTTGAGCTGTCCAATATGGCGGCAACCACCAGAATGATCCCAGATAGGGCTGACCTGTCCAGTATGGTGGCCACTGCCCATACACTGCTCCTGAGCTCTGGAAACGGGGCGAGTCCCAACTGCTGAGCTGAGAATGTTGTGGGGATATTGTGGGTTGTGCAAAAAAAGACATTTTAAACTTCATTCCGTCTTTTTACTTTTTATTAACGTGATGCCTGGAAAGTGTACAATTACATATGGGTTCTATTTCTATGGGCTGGCCCTCCAGGGGACGAAAATGTTACAACCTCAAACACCAGCCCATGACCATGCCCTAAAAGGAAAGAGTCTTAATTTTTAGATGCTAAAAAGACCATAAAATTAAGCAAATGGCAACATCTGATATCAGCTATGTCAAATCACTCTCTCAGAGGATGCCTGACAAGTATGTCTAACTTGGAGGTGGGAGGAAGCTGCCCTCTTTTTATCCAAGAAAAGCAAATGCAATGTCTATCCCAGTGGTTCTCAACTGGGGGGGGAGGGGCAATTCTTCCTCCCCAGGAGACCGTGGCAATTCCGGGAGACATTTTTGATTGGGAGTTGGGGGGCAGGGGGGCACTGCTGGCATCTGACCTGAAGAAGTGAGGGACACCCCCCCCCCAACAAAAAATTATCAAACCCAAATGTCAACCATGCCCACACACAACCGGGCAAGGACTAGATGAGGTCCACGAAACCACACCTTTAACACTCAGATTTCCAGGGGCGGGGGGCTGGAGGGGGGGGCATCCCTTTGCAAAATGGCTTCTCTGCAGGGCTCAGGATTGGGTACAGGTCTCAGTGGTATTCACGATGTGGGAAAATGAAAGTAATGATAATAACGTTAGAACTATATTCATTTTCTCACCAGACTGAGAACTGAGTTTCAAGGGCTGAAAGGTCTGGGCAGCTGTGTTTCAGGCTACTCGGTAGAAAATGGGGTTTAAAAGCTCCGTGCAACATGAGCCTGACCCCGCACCGCATGCAGAGTGACGCCTCTCGCGGAGGCTCCGAACTGGGCAAGCCACTGGCATGCCCAGTTCCCCAGCCCAGACCACAGAGGTTCCTGCGCCGGGCGGCAGAGCAGCGAGGCAGCTGTGAGCGGGCCTGCAGGGACAGGAAGGGGACAGGGCAGCGGACGGAGGAGGCCAAGACAGGAAGAGCTCCAGGATGAATGTGAACAGCCCCTTTCGCGGAGCCCGGCTGGGAAGCTGTGCAGGAAGGCAGCGGGGGGGGGGGGGGGGGGGGGCGGGCAAATGATAATTAACTCAGCAAGTTGATAGTATTTGCATATAAATGCCTCCACAAATCACGACAAACAAGCCAGGACAAGTCAGGCCTATTAGCATATACAAGCCAGCCCGGGAAGGCCTCTCTAGGTGGGTCATTGAGTGGGCTGCTCACTTCGAAGGCCGCCTGCCAGCTTGGGGGGTGGGGGGAGGGCGGCGAGGGGGGGCACATGAGGGGAGGGCTGGGGAGGATGGGGACACTGTGTCAATTTCAGACCCTTTCACTCCTGATCGCAGTTGCAGGATGTCAAAAAGAGTTGGCTGTATTCCCAGCCCCTAAGGGAAGAACAGAAGAAACACTGGACCTTTTAGTTTCTTTCTTCCAGGGTGCTGGGAAACAAGGGAGCCAGGCCCGTCGGCGGGGACAAAAGAAACATAAAGGAAAGGACATGCGGATGGGAACTAACATTTGTAGAGAGGCTACCGAATATGCACCGGGAAGACTTGTTTTCTATTTCATTTCATTCCCACTCTTAGGTGTGAGGTGTGCATTATGCCCATTTTGCAGAGAAAGGAAGTAATAAGGCTCAGAGAGGTTGCACGGTGGGTCCACAGTCACACCGTCAGGCTGGAACAGAGCCAGGCCCTACGCCTACGACCCCAGCAGAGGGGTCCCAGACTAGAGCAGAGTGGAGAACAGAATTCCCAAAAAGCAGGCTCATTTGATTCATCTCTGCTTCTCCCAGGACAACAGAGTGTGGACACCAGCACCCCCATTTCAAGGGCTGACTCATAAGCAGCACTCTGATCCTGACCTGAACCCTACCCTGTTGTATTTTGTAATTATCTCATTTCTTTCACCAATGAGCAAGATCGCACCTCCTCCAATTAGACACTTAGGAGTTTGCACCAGGATTTCCTTTATCAGACAATATCTCCAACGTCTGGACAAACACTAGATTCCCCAGCAAGCGAAAAATAAACTGAGAGTCCTTTCCCAAAAGGTGTAAAAGTTCTCTGCTTTCCCCAAAGATACCTCTACCTCTGGTTTCATACCTGCTGCAGGAAAAACCAGCTTCACCTCCTCTTTGAAAAAGTGGGGGAACCCCCAGAATTTTCACCCCTGCCATTCTTTACCTGCAACTACATTTTAAGAGCAGTTTGAAAGCAGCTGCTTTTGCAGTGACATCAGCCTTCTAACACACACTGAATCCACGGGCCTCTTCTTTAAGCATCCACAAGTTGACTTGACGCTTTAGCAACGACACAGATGTTCCACGGGGAAACGCGGCAATGTTACAAGGAAAGCAAAAACCACTCCCCCTACCAGCCAAATGCACATTAAGAACCAAGGCCCCGAGCCACAGAGCATTTTAGGAAGAGGGCCTGAAATGGTGGAAGAGGCTTACATTGTTTGAGCAGTTAAGAAAAACTGTTTAAAAGAAAAAAAAAAAAAAAGACAGGAAAGTTGCTGAGGAGGAGAAAAAAGGCACACACGTGTTCTTTAGCATATTTTCACTGGACAAACATGTCAGGAAGAGAAAAGCTGTCCAAAATAGGCCGCTCCGAAACCATAAGTGTGGAAAGCAAGTAAGCTGACGGCTACACATATGTACTTCTTACAGGCTTACAGGAGTTTAAACTCTTGAAAAGAGCTTTTTATATACTGGATCGAGACTTCATATCTGAACAGGGATATATATAACTTTGGGGGGGGGGCAGATGAGGCCTGAACTCAAGTATCGAATTAAGCCCCCCTGTCTTCATTCAGCTCATCTGACTCTGACTCTGGCCTCTCCACTAAGGAGACTCAAAGAAGACAGAGAGTCGGCTGTGAACTGGAATTTTCATATGGAAATGCAGAGCCTACAACAGAGATGTGCACGGGCAACAGTTCTCATTCAAAATCTAGCTCAACCAATAGACTCCCAGAAGAATTTTTCTCCAGTCACATTCCTGGATAAAATCAGGCACAACCAAGAACCCAGCAAAATTGCTTTTTCGCCCACCACCAAAGACCCACAAGTAGTTCAGCCCTTCTCTTTAACTAACTCACCCCCACCACACACACACACACACACACACACACACACACACAAACACACACTCACTCACACACACACACTCACACACACAAAGAGTAGGAGGTCTGAGCAGCCACCAACTCCTGCCTCCAGAAGCACACGAGGGGGGGCAAGTTTCACTCTCAGATCAAAGGTTTGTGGCCGAAATCACTTTCAGGACAGTGCGTGAAATCGGCAGCAGATGAAAATTCCACCGTCTTTTCACAGCGTCCGATGGGGCCAGTTTTCCCAGTTCAGAGTCTGCCTACAGATGACAGAAGATACTCCACAAACTCCCAACTGTTGCCCCAAAAGACCCACTTAAAATTAAAGACAAGATAATCATGTAAGAAAGCCTTCAAGGCCATTATGTGATTAGCAGAATAGGAGGAGAGAGGGCTCAGGGGTTTCCCCATCTTCATGAGGAGCAGCCTGCAAGGGGGGTTTGATGGCTTCAGTCCCAAACCTGCAGCAGCCAGAAGGGGCAGCGGGTGGGAAGGGAGCACATGTTTTGCATACCCCACTCCTCCCTTCCTTGGAAGCCTCAGACTGACTTCAGGGAGGGAAGGGGATGGAAAAATCTTGGAGGCGGCACATGTGTTAATACCAAAATTCAAAGAATAAGCAGCTGAATCACCTAAGACACCCCCCCACCCCCAGGAGGCCAGCTAAGGCCTCTCTGGAGGGGTACACATCAAAACCTCCCGTGCATTAATCCCCATGTTGACAAGACTGCATGGTGACCCTCCTGTGGGAAGGGAGAAGGGCTCACCCAAAAGGCAGATTAAGCCCAGGCATTTTGCTAAGAGGCCCTGTCTGGGATTAAAACCAACAGCACAGAAGTCTTATTCTGAAATGAAGTCAAATTTGCCACTTAGCAAACTTTCTATGTCTCTTTCCCTATTTTTATTCACACCCTTATCCTTGCAAAAAGCAAGAAATTCCAGGAATTAAGGGTGAAAGAAGGGCGGAAACATCTAACGAAAAATCACCTTTAAAAGTGACAAGTAAGCCAAGCCACCTTCCTTAGGCAAAGAATTCTCTAGAAACACACCCGTCACTGCTAGACCACTCACTGCCTTGTCCTCACCATCTTGTCCCCTGCCCCGAAGAATGAAAACCAGAAAAAAGCATTCAAGTTGCCTCACTGCTTCTGAAGCTTTAGCACAATACTGCTGTCAATTCCCCAGTTCCTGTTCATATGAGTCATTTACTTTATTAGCTAAAAACAAAACAAAACAAAACAAAACAACCCTCTAACATCTGACTGTCAGTTCGCACATGTTCAAAGAGAACAATCTGGCAGCCAACTTTAAATCATATAGAAAAGAAATCTGACAGTTGTTGATTTTGTAGTTTTCCTCCTTAATCTGGATTTTGAGAGTGGCTTGCCAGTGAGCCAAGATTTTTGCCTGGGTCTCTCCCTGGGGGCAGTCTGACTCAATCTTAGCTTCTGTGTGTTTGTTCCTCAATTTGAGCAGTCTAAGGACTCAGGACACTGCTTTGGACAGAACAGGCACCTTTTAATATTTGATTGAGATTAGCTCCTGCAAAGGAATTCCCTTATCTGGATTCTATTAAAACTAGGTCTCCATTTCCCTGACCACAGTTTCAAACCCAGGCAGAGGACGGTAGTTCTGCGCTCTGCTGTGATTTCTAACAGCCACCATTACAACCAAAATCTCATACCAGAACATTTCGATAGCCCTCTGAAGTTCACTGTAATGGAATCTGCCTTCACGTTGTATTTTTACAGTAACGCCCCTATCCTGGTGAATTACACCAGCCTTGGGAACCAGAGAAGGCCAACAGGCCCAAGCACTACAGAAATGGGCCAGGCTAAGAGCAAGCAACCATTTTAATAACAAATGCAAGTATAAACCACAACACATACTGTATTTCTTGAGGTTACTAACGTTCAGCATCAGGTGCATTATCTTTGTAATACAGGGAAGTGTGAGATGGAGCTTGCAAGTTTCTTCAGGCCAGAATCACCACTGCCTCCCCTGTAAGAGGAGGAGACAAACCCTAAGCTACTCTAAAAAGTGGGTGTGAAGACAGTTCACTTTCTTTCCCTTAGAGCAAGTCCCTACCCTTTTATTAAATGTGGCTTAGTCACTTAAATATTTACTTTTTAACATGAGACTGTTGCAACCCTGCAATAAAAATTATTTCTTAGATAAAGATATGCTTTAGGCCCTGGAATATTTCTAGCCTCTCACTCTGAACACTTCAGAAGCAAAACAAAAAACAAAAAAAAAAGCCCAACGTGCAAAAGGAACAACAGCACACAGTGAAAATAAGGACATGCTCTCTGGACACCACTTGTGACTAGAACTGAAGGAACCAAGCTAAATCATCACCAGTCCCAGATAAGACTTTACTAGTAGCCTGCAATCACAGATTTATTCTAATGAACTAACAACCTTTGGGTCACCCAAGGTGAGCCAGTACTGTCCTGGGAGTGTCTACTAATCATCAGTTAAAGTCATAATGATGAAAACTGAAATCTTGCTTAGTTTAGCGCCTTGCCACTGGGCAGTCCAGTTGGCACAGAGCTGATACAGCAGTTAAATCCAACCCCAAAACAGCAAGAAGGCAGGCACGGCATTGTCCTGTTGGGAAGAGCCAAACAGAGGCCTGCTGAGAATACTGTTTTATTTGGGTCCTTTCCACTCTCCCTGAGTATTCATTTGTGCAAATAAAAGATGGAAGGGAAAAACCAAAATTAAAGTTTCAGGTGGCTGGGGAAGCAGCTCAGATTTTTTTCTATTTTGGAAGAGTTAGCAAGTGTTTCTCAATAGTCCCCTGTCAATCAAAACTGTTCTCCAGAGAACTGGAAAATAGCAGCTCTATCCAATAGAAAATGCAGCCATTTCAAAAGAGAGCTGGCAAAGGGAGGTGACCCATGTCATCAAGACAGAAGGTCTCCAAGTCACTTAATTCCTTGTGATTCCAAAAGGACTGATTTTAAAGTGTAAAAGTGCTTGCTTCTGCATCTGCCCCATGTTGTTAAATAATACTTGTGTAATTAAATAAAAGAACAAAGTGTGACCCTAGCCCATTCTGAGAGGCACTTACACGCTCTCTGAAAACATGCTGGAAACTAAACGCAGACAATCTCCTTAGTCCCGTAATTTAAGGAAAGGGGAGAGGAAAAGTTTCTCTTGGCCTTCATAGCCACATGCCTCTGAAAGGGGGCCTTCGGGGTCTCCACAAAAGAGAATGAACACAAATACAGGTGTGCAAACATCCAGGTATGTACCTCTCTCCAATGACCCTATTCTTGAAACCCTTAAATTATTCAGAACCCCAGTCTCCTGACTTCCCTCACATTCCACCACCTCTGTCCCCTAATTGCTTTTTGCGTTGGGTAACAAGAAGGAATCAGAATCTCATGCCGCTAGTGGCTGTTCTGATAACAAGGAACAGGCCCGTGTTCCTGGCCTCGGCCTTTCTTGATCAGGTTACCCTGGAAGGTGTATGTTTTCCTCTCCGATGTAGTCTCTGCCCTCTCACTCAGGCTTCCCTCTCCAGCCCAGCCTACTGGAGCTCGTGATTTTTAGGGTTTCCCCTTGAAACCTATCCAGAAACCACAGCCATTAAAAGAACATGAAGGTTTGACACCTCCTGAATTTAGGAATGAGGGGACTCCAGGGGCCAACTCTACAAACACACCTGCTGCTCGATGGCAAAGCAACGAAGTTCCTCAGCTAGCATGAGCTCTAAATTATACTCTATTTACTTAGTGACCTTTCCCCAAGGATCTCAAAGCATGGGAATGAAATAAGATGACGTGTAACTTTCTCACTATCTACCTTCAAGGCTTAAGGTTGTTTTCCTTGCTTTGCCTTGATGCATTCCACCATGCAGGCCCCAGCCTGAGGGAGAGGCCTTCTCCCTGTGTCCAAGTGGGGCCATCTGTCCTCTCTGAGGTTATCTGTCAGTGGCTTTTAGAGTCCTCAAGGCCAGTTAAAGGACACAAATGTAGGGCGGGGAGAGGGGGGAGGACCCTCTTGGATTCACCTGCTAGCCAGTTTCATTTAAACCAGTTTATATACTGTGCACCACTGTGCCAGGCAATGCACTCTTGGACTACACCAGGCATGGGCTGTGATCTTTGCCCTCTAGGCATTTTCCCATCATTATAACACAGGTATATCCAAAGCAAAAAGGACCATTTTCCAGAAAGTTCTTTTCCCTCTAGACTGCCACGATTACTTTTTTTTCTGCTACTGACCTAACTTGGGCCTTCCTCTTCTTTTAACAGGACAAACGTCTCAGCTCTCCCTCTTGCCCACCCCCCTCCCCACGGAAATGAACGCTGCTCTGTTTTTCCAGAGTGCCAACAGACTCAAAGTTGAGGGTGGACAAATCGATCTCCAAAGGTGTTTTCCAGCTCCCAAACTCTGATTCTCCCTTTAATTACTCCCCAATAAGCCCGTTCTTTACATTGTTTCCAACTGGCCAGTGACTTCTCTCGCGATGAAAAGGGTGCATTTTTAGGCGGAGGAACTCAAACTTCTAAATGACACCAGCACCGCAAATATTCAGAAGGCAGGAACTAATCCAAAAGCAAAATAAGGAAGGCCGGAGGAGGGGGAGGGGGGGAGGAAAGATGGAAGGGAGGGAGGGAAGGAGGAAGGTCTGTACTCCGTGCCCAGCAGAATTCAGAGGCTCTCGCCCCAGGTCGGTTCCAATTGGAGTCCTAGTAGTTCAGGTGCATCCAGCCTGCCCTTCCCCCACACGCCCCAAGAGAATGGGAAGTTCAGCCAAGACTCGCTACACCTGCCCGCAGCTCCAGGCCGGCTGCGCGGACCCGGAGGGCGGGCGGGGGAGGGAGGCTGCACTCACCTGGCACACAAAGGCTCCGCACACCTCCGGAGGGAGGAGGCACTCGCGGGTCCGGGGGCTGAGGCAGGCGCGACAATGGGAAACTCCAGCGGCACCCGAGCCCCGAACTTACCCACCCCAGGCGGCCTTTTCCCCACCTCCCGCTGCCCCCGGGGCTCCGAGGTGGCTCTGGCTGGGTGCGGGGGGGCCCGGGGCAGGGGAGCGGGGCTCATGGTGGCGGCCGGGGCTGGCAGCCGCCCCTCCCCGGGAGGGAGGGTCCCCGAGCGCGCGGCGGAGATTCACCCACGGGGCGCGGCGCTCGCGTCCCGGTCGCCGGCCTGCCCGCTGCCGGCTCGGCCGCCCGCCCGCCCGGAATCGCTTTATGTAAATGAAGCTCAACTCGCAGTTTGCAGCGCGCACCGCCCGGGGAAGGGGGGCGGGCGGGGCGGGGGGCCTTCGGGGATCCACATTACACAGCAACAAAGCGGAAGGTTAATTTGAAACTCACAGCCCCGCCGCCGCTCGGCTCCCCGGGCAAAGCCTGACATCTACAGTCGTGCCGGGCGCAGGCCGGGTGCTCGGCGGCGGCCGCGCCCGCGGGAACACACACGGGCGCGCGAGGCCCGAGCACTCGGCCGCGCTCCGAGCACGGGCCTCCGGGCAGGCCGAACCTCGCGCCCGGGGACCGGAGCCCCGGGCGGCTCGGCCTGCGCGGCGCGGAGAACCGGCCCGGCGGGAACAAAGCACGGTCCTCCCCAGGCGCTGACCCCTCACTCATCAAAAGTCAGGGGCCGGCCTAGAAAACGGCGAGAAGAAAGGGACATGCCCTCGGCCACAAGAAGGAGCCTGGGGCCTCCGAACAGAAGCCATCGGTCTCTGGGCCCCAGCCACGTCACTGCCAGGCCACTCTAGCATGGGGACATTAGCCAATGTGGACAGGAATTTATTTGAAACACACACCCATCCTATTAACTGCTTTACAAAGCACTTCTGTTTTTCAGCTGCAGAAACTTATAAAAACATCCCCTGCTCTCCACTGAGAGTTTAAGGATAGAGTTTTTCATGGGAGAAAAAGGAAAAAAGAGACATAAAGAGAGGAAGAAAAGTCGCAGTCTGCAGTTAACCTTAGGGTCTTAAACAAGATGCCTTAAGAAGCCACAGATAAGGGCACAGATCATGCCCTGCGTAGGAAGATTCTACCCCCCGGGTCAAATTTAATGCGGCTACCCCAGGTAGTCAAAGTAATCGCTGGACACTTTTGTATCTCCCCAGGTTCACCTTCTCCATTCCGATATGAAAAGGCAGCGCCACAGAAATCTCACCGGAAGTCCCCTGTCCTCCCTGCCAGAATCCCACGCTCGGTCTGAATTTACTCCCGATTCTCAGCACAGAAAGGCACCTGCTTTTACCCTTTCTGAAAGCCACCCACCCAGGCTGGCCCCAGAGCCTTGAGAGTCCTTTCTGACTGCACAATAATGAACCGTGCAAGTGTTAGAAATATAATAAGCTCACGAGGCGAAGAGCTGTATGTATGGAATCGTATTAGCATTAAGCACACACTGATGCAGGAGAAAAGGATGGTGAAAACTAGAAGGCATTTTGCACAATATAATTCGGGTTCAGATTAACGTAACTATCTTACCTGTTGGGGAAGGACAACCCCTCTCTACATTTTAGTCCAAAAAAGAGACTCCAAAAAAAAATTTTTTTCCAGCTAGGGCCCAGGGAGAAAAGACTGCCTCTAGGGAATCATGTCCGATTAGGGACAAAGGAGAGCACAAGCCAAATTCTGTCACACATGAGAGAGTGACGGGGTGGGGGGGTGGGGGGGAGTGAAGATAGGAAAAGGAAAGTGGAGGATGATTTTGTAAACCAGAGTATGGCCACTGCAGAGCTGTTTCCAGACCGCCTGACTTCAGGCCCAAGAACAGGTGGTGTTTTCAAAACACACTATTATTTATGTTAGCCACATGAGTTGAGAACACCTTAAAGAAAACTAATGAATAATTTAATTGAAAAAGTGACTATGAATAATACACGTAGATGATGATGCTAGCGATAACGCAAGTAACGCGGCGCACACAACTCAGAGATGTCTCTGGAAACGTCTTCAGGAGAATGAAGACTCTAGGCCCCCATTCTTGCCTGGAAGCAACCCACGGCCCAGCAGATAAATTAACGACAATACGAAAATGTTTATACTCCCAGAAAATCGAATTTTGCTGCTCTGTCTTAACTTTTGTTAACAGGGGAAAACCTAATCTGGTGACATCATGAACCTGGTGGGCCAACAGATAAATATTTTCAATACAGTGAAAGCTAGAAAGCCCAAAGAACCAGCTACAAAGCAACCTGGAAGTATGTGGAGGTTCTGGGCAGAAGGCCCTGAGGGGGTCTGTCCTGAAACCGCCTGTCCCAAGTGGCAGACACTTGCATCTGCCTGCTGCACCTCAGAGTCCTGACACGTAGAGCTGAGAGTGACCCTGAGTCCCTTTCCTTTATCTTAATCCGACACCAGCTACAGACACAGTGAGGCCTGGTCAGGCTTGCCTTTGTTACAGACACAAATTTAACAGGTAATCCACAGGCCAGTAATCTATGGCCTCTAGATCATCAGGAATATAAAGGATCACACAAAAGCGGGTGTGTTACCTCGACCAAAACTTATTTCCATCGCTAATCAAAACAATACCTTTTCAGAGGGAATTTGTAACTTTTGCACTTCCATATGGAATCAACAGTTTCTCTGACATACATGTTACAAATTCTGTCCCCCAGCTCTGAAAGGCCCCAGCTCTTCCCAGGGCAGCTGCCTGACGTGACACCTACGGCCTACCCAGCAGTGACAGCCCGGCGCTCTCCATCTTGAAAACTGTTGACAAATAAACCCACTCTCAGAAAAGGCAATTCTTTCCTTCCAGCTCTCCATAACTAGTCTCGTCTCATCTGGAAAGCGTAACTGGCAACAGCCAAAAGGATAAATATTTAAAAATAAATCAGGCAATGCTAGCCCTTCCCTCACTCCTCCCCTTAGCCACTCTCCAAGCCAGAGGCCAGCCCCCTAATGCTTACTTAGCTGGCTGGTAAATTACAAAGATCCCATCGGAGCCAAACTGGTTGTCTCTCTCTCTCTCTCTCTCTCTCTCTCTCACTCACTCACTCCACATATACACTCACTCGCCAATGCTGTTCCTTTCACTTCAGCAAAGGTAAATATGATCTCTGAGCTAAGAGACAGCGAATGTCAGCCTGCTGACTTCTAGCTAAACCTGGGCTCTATCTTCACAGCACAACTGGGTTGAGGCGGATTTGTGTATTCTTTCAGATCCTTCTATTTTTATTAAATTATACATACACGTTGATTTTAAAACTAGTGCTTAAATAACCTTGAGCCTTTAACAAAGAAAAAGCCAGAAGAGGGCACAAAACAAAACAAAACAAAAACAAAAGTCCCTGAAATAAGCAAGGATCCATTTGGAGCTGAACTGCTCTGCATGTCCTGAATTCACCCCATCCTTTCTAGGCAGTTATACTTAGGAGCCTGGTACCCACTGCGTGGCCAGGCCCTCCTGGGTATGGTACAGAATGCAGGCCTTCCTCAGAACAGCCCACGCTCACCTTCAGAACCGCTGGAGGCTGGTGTGCCAAGGCCTAACATGTTTTGATTCACATTTCTCTGTCACAAACCTCAAGGTCTCCATCTCTCGCTACAACGCTAATTCCCTAGATTAATTTTTACCCCCCAAATCGTAGGTGGAAACGTATCTGGTTCACTTCCCCACCCTCCTCAGCTCAGACCCTAAAGCTGTCAATGACACATCTAGAAAAGACACAAATGAGGAACCATTTTTTTAAACCTGTGATAGAGAAGAGCTTTCCTCAATTTTAAGTTACAAAGGCCAAGTTTTCAGAAAGCAAAAACAAAGACTTTGCCCTAAAACAGCTTCAAGACATCAGGTAAAGAGCTTGCGCTCTTTTTTTTTTTTTTTTAAACAAAAATATTATTTCTGAAAGGGCAAAGAGAATTTGCCATGCAAGACTTTTATACCCAGGGGGATTCTTATATTTGTGTTTCTAAACCTTGAAATTGAGAATTTTAATAAAAAAGGCAGACAGATGCTTAAGGACAACACTGCAATCAGGGCCCATACATTACAGGAGAGAGGTGCTTTGTTCAGGGCCAGGGAAGAGAGGTGGACTCCTATTCTGTTCACAGGCCATCCCCACGGTCTGACACATCCCTCTGCCCTCAGCCTGATGCAAACCACTGCATTCTTGGAGGGGAAGCGGGTTGGAGGGAGAAGAAAGGAAAAAGGAAACGGGAGAGGAAAGAAAAGGGGGGAGGGGATATGGCCTCTCTATATCAATCGCAGTTTCAAAAAAAAATTCTCAACACAGCATCAATCCCACAGTGCGTACCAGCAGTCCCCACACTGGTTCAGTGCTTTAAAACCAACACTGAAACGACACACCAATAGCACAACGACCAGAATCAGATCTTTTTTTAAATGAAGAATTGCATTTGGATTTGCAATTCCTTCCCATCAAGCGACCACTTCTTGGGGCAGGATCCTAAGAGATAAACAAAAGGTGACCCTTTTCACACTTCCCCTAAATGATTCCAGCATCCCATTGTCTTATCTGTTCCTTTTAGTGCATTTTTGTTCAAAATCTGTGCTAATCTCACTTAAGAGCCCCAAGCTGAAATTTCACATCTCCTCCAAGTCAGCCAGTGTTTTAAGAATCTGGATTTCTATTGAGGCCATTCCAATTGCCAGTGAGGCCTATGGTAAAATGCGCTTGCTTCATGCTGTTCCGTTTGTCTCTCTGCAGACAAATAGAAACTGTGAAATTTAAAGAATGGATTAAAAAAAAATCTAAAACAAAGAGGTTAAAAAAATAGGACAAATGTTTTTGCTTTTGTGTCTCCCTGGAGCAATTGTTTGGGGGAGTCTGCATTGACAATTACCATGAGAAGGCCATCTAAAGGCGATGCGCACACAAGGGGACTCCTTGCCTGCTGCCTTTGGTCTGGGAGAAAAAGCACCTTAGCTCCGTTCTCCAGGAACAAAAGGCCAGGGCAACGGAAGGGGGGAGAGGTTACTGGGGCTTTCACATGGAGCCAAGTGTCAATGCAGGTTCATTTTTCACCCGTCTTAGTTGGAAAGCAGCTCAGTGAACTTCCTAATGACTGCTTTTCCCTCTCCCCCTATTATTTCTAAACCTAAAAGAACAAAACAATAATATTTTTTTTAACCTAAAACCCATCATCCTATTAGAGGAAAGCCTTGGGGGTCTACACACTCAGTTTTTCCTCCTTCCTCTCCCCACCCTCTTTTTTTTTTTTTTGAGGAGGGGGTATTCCGATTGTGGATCACATAGAAATAAGAGACACTGGTCATTACGGTCATTTTTAGTAACACCAGAATAGCCTTTACGTCTATGAAAAGGCAGGGAACAGAAAAATGCAAAAGGAGAAAAGAAAAACTGAACAGGGATAGAAGGTGCGGGGTTGCAGCGAGACTGTGGGGCAACGCCTGGAAACGTTTTCTTTTTTTCACAGCATGAAGTCCCTAAAGCCAGCTTCAGATTTGCAACTGAATCAAAGTCATCATTACGAGATTAGGTGGTGTTTTTTTTTGGGGGGGGGGCGTTGCATGGAGATGTGGGCAATAAGGATGTCCTAAAGACATAGACAAGGTGTGTGTGTGGGTGTGTGTGTGTGTGTGTGCACGCGCGCGCGGGGCGGGGGGGTGCTTCAAAGAAAGGAAGCTGAGGTGAATCACTGCATGCCATGAAAATACCAGGGCAAGTGGATGTCGGAGTGCTTAACCAGATTCGAAGCTAGAAACATCTTCCCCAGCGGGCGAACCCTAGGACGACACAAGTGACACGCAACCCTCAGCCTTTGAACCCAGACCTGGCAGCTTAGGAACGCATTCCCCCTTCCCCAGGCGGCCACAGACTCTGGCTGAAAAGCAAGGTGGGGGTAGGGATGAGAGGGCCCTGCGAAGAAGCACAATAAACAACTCAAATATGAACGGAAATGACATCAGCAAAGTGAAGGGCCTGTTTATTGCAGATCAAAACAAAACAAACTTCCAAACCTTTTGTGTATACAAGATAACTCTATAAAAAGCCCTCCTAAAATGTCACCAAGGTCGACACATCAGCATCCCAAGAAAACAGATGACAGTTACCAAGGCCCAGGGTCGGAGGGGCGGGCGGAGGGGGGATGACGAAGGGAAGATGGGAAGGGATATAAAACCAGAAGGGGCCAAAAACCCAGCTGACTATTTCCCCCCTCTGCTGACCCTTAATATTTATTGGTGTTTATAATCTAAAAGCCATGCTCTGTGTTTCACTTAATACAAGGCCAGGCAGTGCTGTCTAATGAGGCAGCATTACAATCAGCTTGTAATACTGAATTTTTAATGCTGCCAAGGATTCTGTTACATAATAATACGAAAAACAGAAGCTGAAAGTGGGCTCACAGTGACAGGACACTGGAGATTCCAGGCAGGCAAGCGCCACAAGCCTGCCTTCCCTCCACTCTGGCCACCCCACCTCACGATCTGCAATCCGCCCTCCATCCCTCTACAGGAGATGGGTATGAAAACCAAGAGGATTTCTTAGGAAATCCACTTTTTAAATTATTATTACTATACTCCCTGATCCAAAGTCATATTTCAAGAGTTTCAATTCCACCTTACCTTGGGTCAGAGTCTGAAATAAAAATATTTTGTGGGGGAGGATGAAGAGAAAAGGAATATAGGAGGGGGGATGGTTCTTTTAAGCAAACTGAACAATTTAAAAAAAAATCACAGAGGGAAAAAGAACGAAGATGCTTGGGGGTGGAGGAGGGATGAAGTCTGCCGACCATATTCACAGCTGCTGTACTCAGTTTACATTGGTGTAATTTAAAAGCATACATATAGCCGCCTTGCTCTTCTCTGTAATACCCCAAGACTGTAAATCTATAACCACTGCAATGATTTAGTGATTAAAAACATGATAACATATTGTGTAACTGCAAACCACAGAACCCCTGCCAACTCTCCTCTAAGATAAAGGAAAAAAAAATACAGAAAATGTGTTGCTTGCAGCGATCTTCCTAAACCCAAAGATTTTAATAAAAGAACCTATACAGTAGACAAATCGGAAAAGGGTGAGTGAATTCTATGTGAAGCCAGCAAAGGGAGGGGGGAAAACGGCAGCTTTATGTGGGATTCTTTTCCTTGTACTAACAAATTACGACCTAAACATGCCTCTTCTTTTCTCTCTCTCTTTTTTTAATAGTTTGTTGTAACTGGAATAACAGGTCCTGTGTGCTGTCTTGCATATTCAGAGCTGCTTTGTAATCGGATCTGGAGACCCAACCTTATTTGCCTGAACTCAATAGGGGTGTTTTTCCTCCCCCTCCTTCCTCTGTTTTGTTTTGGATTTGGTATCGTGGGTTTTCTGTTCTTGCTGGAAGCAGACATCTAAGCAGGCAGAGGCTCTGGTGCCTTTAAGCTACAGAGCAAACACCTGAGAGGGGGAGGCCCAATTTGTAACATGGCAGGAGGAGCCTAAAATATACACAAAAAAATAAAATCAAAGCAGCTGTAGGGGTTTTGGCCTCTGAGCAGCTGACCTGACCCCATTCTATATATTCTTTTATTTCCCCATTGCAGGATTCCTGCACCTTAGGTCAGATTCGAACTCAACGTGACCCTGAGGAGAAGGCAGTCACCGAGCCCTGGAAAACTGCTCCATATTTAATGGGGGGCGGGGGGGAGGTGCTGTAAGTGCATATGCATTCAGACTCCCCCAGGGTAGACCCCCCCCCCGCACAGTACGTACCTGTACACACGTACACGTACACACACACACACACACACACAGGCATCTGTCAGAACTGCCAGGCCTTGGGGCCAGCTCCAGCCCAGAGGAGCCTGAACTCTCCTTGCAGCCCCCCAAAATCTTCACGTCTACAACTCTACCCATAAACGCACACGTGCACAGACCAACCCTCCTCCAGAGACTTTGTATGTTTAAAAAGTCCACAGATCTGAATTGCCTCCTCTCTGGACCTGAGCAGGGCAGTTTATCCAGAGAAATCAATAGGAAAGAGCATTTGCAAATATTTATATAAGCCCTGTGCGTTTCAGCATTAAGTAATTAAAAACTAGAACTCAGGGAGGGGGAAGGGAAGAGACACACAGACAGAGGAAGGCTGCTGGCCTAGAGTGGGTTTTCCTGCCCACACCTCATCTCCCCGAACGGCAATCCTTTCAAAACTGACTCCCTACACACTTTTTACGAAATCCTGTTCATGCACCATTTGCTAGACTATTTCAAAATCATCTCCAAATATGGATTCACCTACCACCAAGCTTTCAAGCCTGACTATAAGATAAGTGTCTGTATTATCTCTTTCTCTCTCTCTCTCTCTCTCTCTCCCTCACTCTCTCTCTCCCTCTCTCTCCCCTCTCTCTCTCTCATGCACACACACAGCAATCCTTACTTTTCACACTGCTTCAGTCTCTGGTGTATTACTCTCTCATATTCCTCACTCTAAATTCCTTGCACTTGTTAAAGATATTTCACATTATAAGATAAGCAGAGGACCCCCGAAGTGGTGATTCAATAAGTGAATTCCCATCTCCTAACCCCCCTTCCAATACTTTCCACTCCCAACCTATAGGATACCTACACTTTGGGGGTTCAGTACCCGAAACCCTCACATGTAAACAGATTCACCAAAAAAAAATGTACAGTACTATGAAGGAGGTTTAAAATGAGCCACAATCCAGTAGCCTTCCCCTATATTATTCCGGAGGGCTGGCAGTAAATTCTGCTTGTACTGCCTCTAAATCTGCTCCAAGAAGCCGAGCAAGGCACTGGAGCACCCACGCTGCAGATACTGTAGAAATTTACAGTAAATGTAGGTACAAGATTGCAGCAGGCTGCCCTATCGATTATGCAGATTGTGATCAATCTTCTCCCCTCTCCCATTTCCCAAGCCTCTTTCCATAGACCTCCAAATAAGTTGGTCTGGAACTAGCCATTCTCCCAACTAGAGAGAAAAAAGTAATTTTTTAAAAAACATAATAAATCCTCAAGTGTCCCCACTGAAAGGGCTCGAGTCTTTTTTTTTAATTCCAAAGTGAATTTATGTTCTGTAATTTGCATTACAGCCAAGCGATCACCGTATGTCATATTCTTCAAAGGTACTTAACAAACACCCTTTTAAAAGTCACTAGAACTGGAGGCCAGAAAAAGGCAATCAGCCTCCTTCTTCCATATAGTCCATAGATCAAGTTTCAATAATTGAGACCAATGAAAATTGTCATATTTACCCTACTTCAAAGCAACAAGGGGGAAAAGTTAAGAGTGGGTGATTTTTGCAAGCACTTGTAATCAAAGAATTTGCCACAGTCGAAGGAACTGCACAACATTTTGCAAAAGTCAGAGTCTGAGCAACAGATTAATTTGCAAAGTAAAATGTATTTTTTCAACAGCTCCACAAGGAGCCTACTGAGTCCATACACAATTTAAATACCCGGCATAAAATACACTTAGCTCTACTCTGCAATAGATATGCAAAAAGATGTACATGAAAATGCATAATGCAAAATTCAGGAACGTGATTTTTGCATCTAATGGGGAAAATACATGGAGAAGAAGAGTGGAACAGGACGAGAGTGAAAGTGGGGAACGGAACGTAAACAATCCCAGATTCGCGTCAGCAAAAAAAAAAAAAAAGAAAGAAAGAAAGAAAAGGGAAAAAAGAAGAAAAAGAAAGAAAGAAAAAGAAAAGGAAAGAAACAAAAAACAAGGGAGGGGAAAAAAAATAGAAGAAGGAATCCTCTGATGTCTCTCAACTCAGCTGGCCAAGGAGAGGCCGGCCAGGCGAGGTCTGGTACCGGCCGGCGGCGCAGCCCCGAGCCCCCGGGAGCCCCTAGTGTCCAGGGCAGAGGCCCCTCAGGGCGCTCGCGGCGCTGCCAGTGGGGCAGGGCGGAGAGCGCGCAGGTAGAGAAGGTCGGGCTGCCGCCTCGCCCCCTCGCCCGCTCTCGGACCCCGGGGCTCCGGCCCGGCGGCCGCGTTCCCGGCAAGTGGAGCCCTGGCGCGGAAGGCGCCCGGCCGGCCGGCCAGCTGCGGCAGCCGCAGCGACGGCTCCGGGCCGGGTGCGCGCCCCGCGCCGCGGCTCAGCCCGGGGCCCCGGCGCCTCCCGGGGTGGGGCAAAGTTGGGGGCCGAGGGCGGGGGAGCTCGGCACCGCGGACCCCCCCCCGCCGACCGCCGCCTTTGTCTCGGCGCCCGGACCCCGGCCGCCCTCCCGCCCTCGGCCCGCGCCCCGGCCGGCCCTGCCCGGCGGCGCCTCCAAACTCGCCGCGCGGGCCTCGCCCCGGGCGCCTCCACCCTCCCGGGGGTCGCCGGCGGCGGCGGCGCGGGGGCCGGGAGGAGGGGGCGGCCCGGGCTCGGCGGCGGCGGCGGCGGCGGCGGCGGCGGGAGGAGGAGGAAGAAGAAGAGAAAGAGAAAGTTTGGCGCAGGGGGAAGGCGAGCGGGACGCAGCGAGCGAGCAGGGCGCGGGCGCGGGGAGCGCGGGCGGCGGCGGCCGGGCGCGGGAGCCGGGAGGGGGCAGGACGAGCCCCATGCAAAGCAGCCCGGGCGCCCCGAGGAGCCCCGCGTCCGGGCGGTGGCGGCGGGAGGAGGAGGAGCAGGCGGCGGCGGCGGCGGCGGGAAAAAAAAAAAAGAGGGAAAAGTTGCCACTTACGCGGTTGCTTCTCCGGCGGCGGCGGCTGCAGAGGCGCTGCTGGCGGCGGCGTTGGCGGCGGGAGCTGGCGGCGCTTTTAATCCCGAAAAGAGGCGCTCGGGCCGCGAAGCCCATCAAGGCAGCAGCGGCGGCTGGCGGGGGTCGGCGGCGGCGGAGGACGCGCTGCTGGCGGCGGCGGCGGCGGCGGCGGCGGAGCTGGAGCGCGCTCGGCGGAGCCCGGGGCGGGAGGCGGCCGCAGCCGGGGAGCCGGAGCCGCCGCCGCCGCTGCCGCCGAGCAGCATGGTTGGCGGGGAGTTTACAGCCCCCGGAGCGGGCAGGGGCCACGGAGGAGAAGCGGCGGCGGCGGCGGCAGCGGCTCTAGGCTGTAATTGGGATGCAAAGCAGGCGGTGGCGGCGGCGGCTGCGGCCGGGAGGAGGAGGAGGAGGAGGCGGCGGCGGCGGCTGCAGCGGTCGGAGGGGACGCGCTGGAAGTGGGAGCTGATGAGTGAAAAGAAAAAAAAGTCTTTGGATCTTTATTCTGCTAATTAGTTTCCTGCAAAAAATGGCTGTGATTAATTCAGTGCGCATGTGCTTCATTACCCAGGCACGACGGGAAGGGCTAATTAGCCACCTTCTGGATCAATAAGATTCAGCAAAAAAGAAAAGGAGGAGGTGGAGGGAGGCAGAGGGGAGGAAGGGAGGGAAAAAAAAAAAAAAAAAAACCAGGGGAAAGTGATGAGCAGGGCGAGGAGAGCAGGAAGAGAGGATGGGAGAAGAGCCCAGGAAGAGGGAGAGAGGCACCAAAAGTTTATGCATGTATTAAAAACACACACACACGCGCGCGCGCACACACCACACACACACACACACACACACACACACACACACACACACACACACCGAGAAGAGAAATGCAGAGAAGCAACAATAGGAACCTGGCTAAGATTTTTTAAAAGATTTTTTTCTTTCTCTTTTTTCTCTCTTTTCTTTCTTTCTTGTTTTTTCTTTCCCCCTTTCTTTTTTTCTTTCTTTTTTAGGCAAACGCAGCAATGTTTAAATTAAATAGGAAGAGAGCATCTTCAAAGAAGAGTAAGGGGGGGCAATAATGGAGTGGGACAGCTTAAAGCAAAGATTTAAGTGAAAGAGCGGGGAAGCAGCAGAGACTTAGAATAGAGGCCACTTTAAATTGCAAATCGGAGATTTTTTTTAAAAGGAGGAAAATTACCCCCCCCCAAATCAGAGGACAAATGGAGAAAACTTTAACCGTACCATAGACCAGACGAAAAAAGATATAATATGTTAATTTTGTCCTCTGAAATAAGACGCAATCAATCTTCTCTGGTTCTTTAGGAGAGGGGAAGGGGGGAGTGATGATTAGAAGTAAAAGGGGGAAAGTGAATCAGAACTGAAAGGGGGTAACTCAAGGAAAGACAAGAAAAGGAAAAGTTGCACTTGGAAACAAGTCCAACTTTCTACCTTTCTGGACTTAAGAGAAAAGTAAAATCAATTTTCTCGTGTAAAACCTGGAAAGCAGATGTTTTCAAAACACAGGAAGCTATTTTGCCATCAAAAGCAGGGATGTAATAAAGGCAGTGAAAAATAATTTCAGACTAAATTCGTAAGAAAGAAAGCCAATATATTTAAATAGCGAGGAAAGGTCTAGAATGGGGGGGGGGATTACATACCCCTTCCCTAAATGCCAAAAAAAAAAAAAAAAAAAGAAAAAGAAAAAAAAAGTCTCATAGCTACCTCCAAGAGTTTGGAGCAGAGTCTCGAAGCCAAAGGGCTTGAAATGAGAGGATGGATTTCAGATAAAGACTAGGAGCGGTACATCCCACCAGAGCCCAAAGGAGATCCCTAGAATCAAAGACAGCAACCAGGGACCCTGCTACTGTACCGATTCCCAGTACATCAAAGCCATCACTTAGGCGGGTGTATGATACCTCCAAAAAGCAAGCAAACAAACGCAGGAAGAACAGGACTCTCTCTCTCTCTCTCTCTCTCTCCCTTTTTTCTCCCCCCCTTTCAAATCCTAGCCTTACCATCACTGCTACTGCAATAGATTTTTTTTAAATGACAAGTATGTATTTATGTAAGTTCTAAATATGAACTAGTACCATTGAAATTACAATGTCTGGAATAAAATAAAATGCAATTTGCACTTTAAGTGATCTGCACACAAATGTAAAAACAACATTTATGTTTTTGAAGGCATTATTCGTGAACTCTGTAAACATCAGGTAGAGAGAGAATACGCACTAAAACATATTTTTTAGAGAAAAAAATTTTTTTGTCCCAGCCTAGCTGGATTATTTATTTTAGAAGGAATTGGGGAATTAATCGGGAAATCTGTTTGACTACAAGGGAATTCTTCATTTTGAGAGATTTTCCAGTGCTCTTAAGTGCATGCAGCTTCTTAGTCAAGACTAAGAGGAGAAAACCGGTTTAGGATTTTGCAGGGTTACCTCATCTAATCCTTCTGAATTCACTCTGGGAATAATGCTGTTTTATTTAGGAAAAAAATACATTTAGAAAAATCGGGGGTTTCCTCTCTATGAGCCAAATCTGGATTGCCATTCAAACTTTTCCTGGCTGCTTTCCACGCGGGACAGTAGATCAATAAAGCCAAGTCCAGCCTGGCTTGCTACAGGTTTCACCAGTCAGTGCTTGCAAAACCTTTGTCATTTTCTAAAAATAAAAAAGCTAAAAGTTATTGTAGAAGAAGGGGCTTTTTTTTGTCCCCTGCACAATGTGTCTTTTGTGAGGTTAATGCCATTCTGGGCTCTCGATAGCCCTGGACAATGGGAACTCTCCAGGAGTCTGCAAAGACTCTGGCTTTTTTCTTTCTTGATTTTTTTTTTTTTTAAGGGAAGGATGAAACATTCCTACAGCCCAAACACAACTTCTACTTTGATTAAATAAATATTTATCTTTATCATAGCCATTGTATATTTTTACCTTCAGTTTGTCCAGTTTCTGATTATTATTTTAAAATTTTCATTGGCAACAGTTAATCTTTTTTTTTTTTTTTTCCCTTTCAGTCCAAAGTGCAGGTCAGTGTAAAGTGTAGCTGACTGAAAGAAGACTGGTAAATTCTGAATTTTTCCATTATACGTCAGGTAAGGAAAATTGTTCAGACCCTCAGGAGTATATTTGCTTCCTATTTATCTGTCTTCATGAATCTTCATAAATCTGTTAGTTTATTTTTTGAAGATGTACCAGAATTCAATTTCTCCTTGTAGATGTTGAAATCTCACTTAAATGCTATGTATTTATATTCTTTTAAAAATGTAACTAGTACTAGAAGCGAACTTGTAGCTTGTATCATATACAAAACGGCATGGAGGAAATCAGTCTCTCCAGTGGTATAGGCGATTTGAGGGAAATTCTGGATATAAATGTATTTCGTGTTGCAATATAGGAAAATGTCAGCTTAATCTGGTAAATACTTATGCTAATTTTACTGAGTGAATTCGTTATAAGGAGGAGAGGTACCAAGCTCATATGATTGAATAATGCTCAGGCGATAATCCAGCATCTATATGGATTATTTATGTACAAAATGAAAAAAGGAACCAAGAAATTCAGAATCTAAATCCTTCATTAAGCTGGCAAGAGGACAGAAAATTTTAGACCAATCTGTTTTTAAGACATTTACAGTAGGGAGGGAAAGTGGAATGTAGGCTAAATATTGCATTGATATGTATATTTCCCTGGCTCTTGCTCAAATGAATGGATGTATACATAACCACAAAGATATATGCATAAATGAGTACATAAATATACATTTGAATGACTTTAGATGTCTTTGCCTCTGTGTGCACATGAATATATGTGCACACAAATATACAAGGTGTACATAAATGCAGGTACTGTACAGAGCTGTGCTCTCCGGCTGAGGGTTTCTGTTTCCAGATCTGTTTGAAGCTACTTTTTTGCAACTATAACATAGAAATGTTGGTTTAATGATGAAGATATGGATGGCAAATTTGATTAAGAATCTGCTCCCCTGCAATTTTCAGAGTCAGTTTTCAATGTGAGCAGCTATTATTTGCTCCAAGGGCTAAAACATGCGATGGGCCAGTCTTTTTTTAAGGGAGAAGGGAGATGGACTTGATCTTAGCAGATCTCACTCCCAAAGAGCCTAGCTTCTGGGCCCTGGGTTCTCTTCTGCTGGGGGACTGGGGACACAAAAACAAAAAAGGGAGGAGGAAGGAAAAAGAAAAGCCCGTGTGGAGGCAGGGGAGGTTGAAACGCTGCCTCTCCGTACAACTCCAGAGCTAGATCTAAGAGAAGGGTTGCAGGGTGAAGAATGTGCGGTCCCTTTCTGAATGTATATTGTTATTCTAAGTCTATTGTATGTACGTGTTGCTGTCCTCTCATTTGCCACGACAACATATGGATTCCATAAATGCAGACATGCCGAAGTGCATCTGTCTGGGTAGTTAACACGATCCAAACATCCCTCTTCGTTCCGCTAACTCCGGCTTTTCCTCCGGCTCCCCGGCAGCGCTCTGGGCCGCCCGGCCCGTGCCCCAGGCTTGCAGCGCCCCGCAGTCTCGCCCTTTTGTGGTCTCCTAGTGGGATCCAAGGTGCCGCGCGGAGGAGGCGGGCTGTACCGCAGTGCCGAGGTCAGAGGCGCCGCTGCCGTCGGCCCCTGAGCGCGCGGGGACGAAAGGGTTAAGCTGCTCGAGCCCGGGGAAGGGGCTGCGCTCATCCCGGAGCGAGGTGCAGCCACCAGCAGCTGTGATTTAGGGGTCAAGTCCGAGATCACCTTTCTCCTGCCTCTGGAAATGGCAGAAGATGAGGTAGGGCGGGAGAAACAGGAGACAGAGGCAGCCCGGCACTTGGCGCTCCATACATCCGTTCCCTCCCCGCGCCCCCCAGCCCACCTCCTGACCCCCAGACAAATCGAACAGTTCCCCCCTTTCTCCTAGGGGTGCAGGGCGAGGTGCTTCTGAGCGTCCAGAATTGCTCCACCCGCAACTCTGTCCTACGGTGAAACCACGGTGCCCTGAGCCTCAACCACCAAATCAGAAAGTTTGCTCTTAAGGCACCAGATGGTGAGCAGCTAGGTCTGGGTAGAAAATGCTCTCTGTTTGTAGAAATCAGGGGTGCTCTTGGCAGAATGGGGGACTTTGGATGCTGGCACCAGTCCCTCAGACTCGGGTTGCACTCCTCACAGTCAAGAGCGGATGTACACAGTGGTGTCCATTACTTGCAGCTTCTTGCTTTGTGCCCGTATTCTTGGTCAAAAGCTTTCCCCCCCACCCCGCATCTAAGGCAGCCTGAAGAATACTTTTGTGAAAATATATTTCATGCCTGCAAGATAACCAAAAACCAAATTCAGATTTGTTTCTGAGGCGTTTCACTGGAAAAGAGAAAAGCGACTGAAGTCCCCTTTCGTTTTGGCGCTGGGCCGGGTGAGCCAAGTTGTGGGTCTCAGTGCCCAGGTGATGTCCTAGGGACTGTAGGGGCATGTACACGGTGCCCAGAGAAGGAGCTTTAATTGAGAAAGGGCTTCCCAAATCCACCCCCACAAGGTTGGACTTCAGGACAACGACAGCTCTTTTGGAAAGTTACTCCAAGAAAAAGGAGTTTCTGGTGGGAAAAGAACTGGCTCGAAATGACAGAAAGGGGAACTAGATCCCTAGGGGACAGCAGGCAGGTGGGGGGTGCCGAGAGTAGATAGGGAGAGGAGGGAGCTAGGAGGTCCACATACAAGGGCACGGCCCGGGAGGCTCAGCGTCGCGCTCCCCAGACGCTCTCTCCAGCTGCCAGGGCGAGGGTGAATCACCCCGATTTCAGCTTCTGCTTCCAGGGCCAAGAGCGGACCAGCTGGTCCAGAAGGCAGCTGAGGTCTGTCTTCCGAGCCCCGCCGCCCTTTACCCCACCAGAGCCTCCAAACCGCGGAAATCAAACCAAATTGGCCGCTAGAATCTAGAGAGGTTTCATCCCTGGGGCAAGGGGGAGGGAACAGACTTTTTTTTTTTCCTTTTGAACTCCCGATTCAAAAGAGACCACAACCTACTCTTGAGTGCCATCCCCAGTACATGGATTGTGGGTATATTTCATTCTTTCATTCTTTTCTCCTTATTTCTCAGAAGTAAAACCTTTAAAGAATTAGCCCCAAACTTGGAGCGCCCGGGTCCTTGAAAGAGTTCCAAATGATAAAGCTTGCCCTTCATTTCGCATACATGGCGCATTGTGAAAATGCAGGGCAATTAGTCAGTTCCAGGGTTTGAGTCAGATTCCCAGTTTCCTCGGCTCCTTTACAATAGAAATCTGAATTCCAGCCTTGGGGCAGGAGGCGCCTCGGAGCTGGTGGCTCTCCTAGGTTCCGCACCGCCCACACCACTGACAAGCGCTGGCTCCCCTTTTGGTGACCTGGTACCAGAAGTTTGCACTACATCTAAAGCCTGGGGCGGGTGAAGCAGAGAGAGAACTAACCTCATCTTAACGTAACAAAGTGAACAACTCGAGGACAAGAGACCCTCGGTCAGGCTACATGCGCTTTAGGGAATTCCAAGGGCTACTTGGCGGGGAATGATCGAGGCTTCCGACTCGCCAGACGGAGGCAGAAAAAGGGATCCTTGAGAGGCACGGGCGGCGGGCTGGGGAGCAAGGCGGCGACCGCGTAACTGGGACCTAGCACCCATTTGCCCAGAGCCTGTTGGGGCCGGCGTGGGGAGTCGGTGCCCATGGTAGCACGTGCGTTGTTGACACGCAGACACGCAAGCGTGCGCTAATGGAGGGATGCGAGGCTGAACATTCCCCCGATGCCTGCGTTTCTTGCAGGCATGGCTTGTTTAATAGCCAAGGAATTGAGTGCCTGATATCCACCCCCCCTTTTTTTTTTTGCTGAGAAATGTAAAAAGGGACCTATACCGTGTACATATTCTGAAGAAACATGTGCATTTTTTTTCTTGATAAATACCTAGCGCCATAATATTTCTGATTTAAGGAGTGAGGGAAATCTTTGAAGTGAGGGAAATCAGTGGGGGACGAACCATCTTTTCCTGATTTTTTTGTGCTTCTCCTCAAAGACAGTAATGGGATTTAAAATGAGAGAGTCCCAGTCCTCATCCCCCCTCCCATTGCATTTCACTCGCTTTGCCCCAGAAAACATCTGCAGCAACCGACTGCACGTCTAAGGGGACGGTTTAAAGAGAAACAAGGTTTGGGACGCACATCAACTTTCTTTTTTTTTCAAACGAAGCTGGAAAAAAAAAAATCCAAGGACAATTTAAGCACCAAACGACATCGAACAGATATTTTTCCAGAGCAAAAATTTTCCAATTCGTTTGTTTCCTATTCTTAGAAATAGAGAAAAAGGCAAACCCAATCTTCCTGCACACGGATGGCACGAAATTTGGAACCAGCGCTTGGTTAAGGCCGGCGGGCGGAGAACGACGCGCGGCCCCACGGGCTTCGAAGAGTCCAGTGCACGCCAGGCCCGCGGGGCTCTGGCTATAGCTGGACTCCCCGCGGATGTCCTGCGGGCCCAGCCTGTGCCGGGGCAACGGGCAAGACAGCGGTCCCCTGTGGGCGCAGCCACCTCCCTGTTTAATTCCAAGGCCCAGTGGGGCAGCAGGGACATTCGACGCCACCTTCCTCTGGCCCGGGCATAGGGCGCACGCTTTTCACCGCTGCTCTCCTTCCCCCGGGGCTCGGTAGAGACCTTGCGCTGTTCCCTCCTTCCCATGAACCACAACCTCAAGGATCCCGACAGTTTCCCGAGACACTGACCACACAGTTCACTGAGCCAGGGCTCGCGTCCCTAAAGTCTGGCACACCCAGCCCCATTTCGGGAAAGCTTTATTCTCCCGCCGGCTCCGAGCTCCCGACAGGAAGCCCGGGCGCTCAGGCCCCTGGAGAGGCCAGCTGGGGAACTTAAGACGGCGCAGAACCGCTGCCCTGGGACCTGGGCAACCCTCACAGGTGCGCGCAAAGCACGGCGGCTGGCTCTGGGGGGGAAAATGATCCCCCGCGGAGCAACTGGAGCTACCCTGCGAGGCGCCCCCCCCCCCCCCAGAAAACCACCACGCCCAGCGCCGGCAGCCACCTGGGAAGGAGAGGGCGTGGCGGCGGCGGGCGCACCTCTTGCGCTTGGCCTGAGACGCCCAGGCCCAGCGCCTGTCCCCGTTGCATCCCATTCCCCACCCCGGGCCGCTCGACGGCATCCTTTCTCCACCGCCCACGCCAGACTTCCCAGCTTCTTTCAGGACACAGGTGCCCCAACCCCAACCTGCGGGCCACCAAGCTGGGGGCAGTTGGGGGCCCTGGATCCAGCTGCAGAGAGCAAGGGGCGGGGTTCCCAGGCAACACTCCCAGCGGAGGCTTGGGGGGCCAGAGGGTGGTTCTGAACCCCACAGCCCCAGGGGAGCTGGGAGTGGGGGACCCCCTGGGAGACACTCAGGCCTGGAGAAACAAGACTGGCCAAGGGGATGGGACTGGATGTTTAGGGTTAGCGAGGGCCCGATTTGAGCAGTGCCTGTGTCTGCGTGTTTGGTTCTGCGTGTCTCCCTCCCTCTCGTTTTGTCTGGGAAGAAAAAGGAAAGCGGGTGGATTTCTGCCGACCCCTCTTCCCGCAGTCTGGGAACGCTGCAGCAGGAAGAATTGCTCATAACGACACTTAAGCTCCGACACTTGAATGCTAAAGGTTAAACTCACAGTCTTCAGGGAAGGGCTTTCTGCCAACTGGAACAGTGGTGCGGCTGCCATAGGCTCTCCTCCACCCTGCCCAGCCCGCACTCCAGGTACAGCCAAAGTCACTAGCTCTTGGCCTTTGTGCCCTTCAGGGAGAGGTGCCCCCGGGTGGTGGCTATTCCCATCCCACCCCCGCCTCCAGGGAACCTTCTTGCCTCCTCTCCCCATTATTTACACCTCAGTTTGCCCTCAGCATCCCTCACGTGCCGGTTCCACCTGGTTCACACAGGCGGATACTCTGGGAGACACCACACTCATCCCTTTTCCCTTTGCTCTGGGTACTTGGTGGCCCCTGCAACTTGGCGCAGACAAAACCAGAGCTAATATATTGAACATAATGCCTAGCATTGGAGGGGTCTGCAGGGAGACCTTGGTTATAAGGGGGGCCGGCGTGGGGGGAAGACAGATCCTTCAGGCTGGGAAGATTTCCCAAAAGGACCAGCCACAGGGGTCTCTATCCCAGGGACCCTGTGCTGGTGTGCTGAGAGGCTGAGACCACGAGCATTTCTTTGCTTCCCGCACCCACGCCCCCCAACAAAGGACAGTGAGACTCATTTCAGCAGCCTTAAGAAGGGCATTCCCGTGGGAGATCGATGGTGTAGGAAAGGAGATGGAAATTAGCTCTCAGGAACCTGGCAAACTGGCGCTTTCCTCTTCCTCCCTCCTCCCTCCCTGAAGGCCTGCCACTTATTGAGCACCTACTATGTGTGGGTCCCCTGGAAGGCACTTTATAGGTTACTGTATTCAATTCTGCCAGTGGCCTTGGGAAATGGGTATTATTAGTCCCATTTTATGGATGAGAAATATCAGACTCAGAGATGAAGATCGCACAGCTATTCAGGGCTTAGCTTGAATGTGAACCCAGCTCCATCTGGCTTTAAAGCTATTTCTATTATACCGTCTGCCTCTTGTTAAGATAGGAGAACCAGGGACTCAAGAGAAAATAAAAGAGATACGAGGTGAGGTGCCGTGGGCTGAGGGGAGGGAAAGAAAAATACTGTGGGATGGGTTCTTTGGTTTTGGTATGGATTCCGGACTGGATCCAAGGTGAGGAGACGGGCTACTGAAGGTCATGGAGGATGTTGTCTCAAGGCCAAAAGACAGAAATGACAATGAAACACAACAGCATGAACAAGCTCCCAGGAGGACGGCAGCATGCTGTCACCCCGAAACAGCTGCCCAGTATACCCCTGGATTTGTAGGCCTACGGTGGCCATACCAGGAGAAGTTCATACCCGACCTTTTGTTTTTCTTTGTAAATTTTCTTACTGTGTCTGAAGCTCAGACAAATTTCTAACTTCTGTGAGTCAGCAGCCTAACAGGAAGGGATGATCAGATGACCAATTACTCATGAACAAATATGAGGAAATCCAGAAGACCGGGAAGAAGAGACGGCAGCGACATCCAAATGGCAGGCCTTTGGAGTGTCTCCTAGTCCCTTCAGGGCTGGCCCCAGGAGCTCACTTTTGCGGGCCTTGGTGGGGCGGGTGGAAGCGTAGGCACAGGGGAGGGTCTGTGCTGCAGCCAGCCTGCAGCTCCCTCCGAACAAGAATGCCTGCTGTGTGGATATTGAGGTTTGCCATGGGAGAGTCTTCCCCCAACTCTGGCCACCAGGCACTGAAACACTCTTTCTAGGGGCTCTACAGCATGGGGATACGGTGAGCAGGTCAGCAGCGAGGGCTGACGTCTCCTCACTGGCTTTCACTGGGTTGACCTGGGCTGAAACTGCACAAGAGTGAGTGTGCGTAATTGGGCAGGACTGGCCAGGCCCCCACGGAGGGGTTGCTGAAAGCCTTGTTAAGGAAGTCCTCCTGACCAGGGAATCCAGTTACATAATGCTGCAAAAATAACTCTGGGCTGGGAGTCTTGTCAGAGTGACGTATTTTGTTAACGGAGAGGGGTATCAAATATCTATCTTTCAACCCAAGGGCTGAAAGTACACTTGTAGCACTGATGGACCCCTCCCCCCCCTCCAATGAATGGGGGAAGCGGAAGGCAGGGAGGAAGCAGAAGCAGCAAGGGTGAACGTTTTCTTCTCCCTTCCTTTTTCCAGGGGTAACTAAAGCCAACTGCTCACCTCAGCTGTATTCTGCCGGCTCCCAAGTCCAGGTACACAGTCACATACGCTCAAATTCGTCTTGCAGGGGTCCCTGCTCTGAAAGGATCAAGAAAAGTTGAGGGGAAGGAATGATGGGGGAGAGAGGAAGAAATGAGTAGAAAAAGAGTGAAAGAGTTCTGTTTTGTTTGTTGGTGGAGCAGGGTGGGGACGAATTATTATTTCTATGTCCACTAGACTAGGCCTCCCACTACCATGACCAACTGGTCCCAAGACTATCCTAGATTTAAAACTGCATCCCAGAAATGCCCTCAACCCTGGAAGACTGAGACAGTTGGCCACCCTCCCTCCCACAGGCTTTGGCCAAATTTCCACAAGGACGTAGAAAATTATGACCAAAATAAGGTAGCTCCTTTCAATTCAAAATTATTCAAAGAATGACCTAAATAAGCTATTGCAACATGATGCAAAGGCCCTATTTCCAGGAATTTGAAGAAAGAGCCATGTTCTTCTCCCCACCCCTACCATTTTGGATTCTACAGCCTTCCAAGTGGGAAAATTACCTGTTCCATCCACTTTGCTTTTCAGATAAAGTTTCCAGACATGCTTTTGCCATTCTAAAATGCTCTGCCCTGTTTGGGTTGGGAACCATCATTTTGGGGAAAAAAACAACGACAACAACTCTGAAAGTCACAGTAACTTGTCCTTTTCACCTCATCTCTTTCATGGGGTCTCCATTCCTCCTGTGGCACCATGGTCACTACTGAGCTGTATCACACTCCTTTAATATATTCACCTTGAGTCTGTTAGCATTTTCTTTTTCCTAATCTTGATAATCACAGCATCTGATCCTTTCATTCTAAACTGCAGCCTTCCTATCCATCCTTCATCGAGACCCATCTGACCCTCTTCCAAAGGAGACAAATGAGGATAAGCAATCCATCCCCCAAGACACAGCATCTGAGCTTAAATTTATATTCACCCCACCTCTGTTCTTTTTTAAAATCAAAATGTCTCTTAACTCCTTGAGCTAATTATAAAAGCAAATAGCTTTCCCTCCCTGAGTCATGTTCCTTGGCTCGTAAAAATGCAATTCCACTCCGAGACCACCTTGTCACAAACATGAAAAAAACCGGCTTGTTCAGGACGCCACAGAGAGGAAAGGGTGAAGTGGCAGGGCCTCCCACTCTCCCCCAGCAGGCTCGGCCTTTATGGAGTCTATTTCCAGTCTGTTTACCTGGCAAGGACCATGTGACCAATCCAGAAGGAAATGCTGACATCATTGTCTTTCTCTCACACATGTGCAGCCTCCCTCTCTCCCTCCCTCCCTCCCAGCTCGGCCGCATTCCGGCATCCATTCTGCCCGCCTCTCTCCGCCACCGGCCTCCTCCCCCCACCACTCACGCCTGCTCCCACTTATTTCTCTGTCTTTCTCGTGTCACACTTCCCTTTGTTTTCTTGTTCCTTGTAGGCTGTCTCCTAAGCTGTCTTGGACACACACACACAGACCCTCTTCTGTAGGCCCTTTTCCTTTCCCTTTTTCCACAAGCCTTTCTTCCCCTTTCATTCTCTTTCAGATCTGTGGCTACTGAGTCTTCACTCTGTTTTAAAAATACACTTCCTCTTTCTCTATAGGTTGGAGATTTCTTAAAAAAAAAAAAAAAGTCTGTAAGGCCTAGAAAACCTTCCAGACCAAGGATGGGGGAAGGGCAGAGCAAGGCTGCTCTGTCCAGCCACTCAATTTCCTGCTCCAGTGGGCTTAGAGATTTAGGTGTTGGGGGTTTGGTCAAACAGGCCTTATTTATTTCTTTCTTCTCTGCCTTTCCTCTCCCGCGTTTCCACCACTGCTGCAGGCAGGGGCGCCCTTCCCTCCCCACAGCCAGACCACAGGCCCCAGCAGCCTGTGCAGAGGCGGCACCTGTAACTGGGTCGTGGTCTCTTCTCGGCTGCTGTTCCTCATTTTGCCAGGGGCCCAGGAGGCTTCTCAGCACCCTTCCAGCCCAGGACCCAGGGAATTCTGAAGACTCAGGAGTCAGGGAGGAAGGGCGGCGATCAGCGCAGCTGCCTCCTGCCTGCTCAAAGGGCTATTTAGACGAGGAACCGTGTGGCCGGGCTCTGGGGTTCGGCTGCTCCCAGAAAGCTTTCTTGGTTCATGTGGGCACACAGCCAAAGCATGCCGTTTAGAGGAAATGTTTAATAAAGACACGAGAGCCTCAAACTGTTTATTTATCCTTACAGAAAGGTGGAGATGTGATGTCCCTGGAAACTGCCTCAAAAGTAGACCACGAGGTGGTGAGGCCGGAGGGTAAAACAACCGGGGCGATCGCAGGGAACGGCTGGCCTGGCCAAGGGGCAGAATGCAGATTCTCACCTGCCCTTTTGCTCCCACCTTCCACCCCAGGCTGTTCTCTCCTGAGTTCATACACGTTAGAGTTCGGGATGGGGCAGTGAGGTAGAAGGGGGAATGGGACGGTCACGCAAAAGTGAGGTTATTAAGCAATCATTACTTAAGGTGAGAACTCATAATCCCCAACACGCATAAAGGTGGGACTCTAAGGGAGGACGTGCTTTCATGGGCAAGTTTACCACCAGGTTATACGGAAAATCAGAAATACAACATCCTGTTGGAGGACCCTAGTAAAATCTAGAGAAGGGACTTTCAACGTTAAAAGAGTACTGGTCTTCAATGTTCAGATGCATTCCTGTTTCTTGAGAAACACTTCCAATACTGTTAAACTGGCCCTGGCAGCCAGCAAGGAGAGCATTCAAGTATTATGACGTTACCTTTTGGAGGCCTTGTCACAGATCAGTGTACAATACTGGCAGAAGGGTCTGGTTCAGTAGGTCCGGTTATAGATGTGTCTCTTCAGGCACGTCAGGATCTAAATCCTCTTCAGACATGCTGGAAATCCAGAACTTTCGATATGTTGTAGAAGTTCTAATTTTAACTTCCAAATGTTATAGGCCAAGGACTTGCTGTTTTGAGTTGTCAATTAGGCAGATAGCTCTGTGGGTCAAGTCAATGATTTTTGTGGTTTTAGAACCTGCATAAAGTGGTGTTGAGAGTCTCAATGCCATTCTTATCATCTCCATGAATATTTATGGAGCCCTCCCTGACTTAAAGTACAAAAGAATAAGATGGAGCACAGGTTCCCGGCCGTGGGCTGGAGAAGCCTGTGGCACGGACTTTACACTACCCAAGCGAAGCCCAAAGTGGTAGAGAGAGGTGACATAAGGCGATGGGAATTACGCAGAAAACATAAAAGTGTCCTCGATCTTTCAATATGGCAACTTTCAACTTGGAGGGATCTGGGAAAGGATGTGTGGGAAGTCCTTTCCCCATCCTTGAGTCTAGCTCAGGCTCACCTCCTCACGTGGACCCCGCCCCCTGGCCCAGTGTTGAAGTCAACCTCATCTAGTTTCTCATATGCAGCTCTCTGGGTAGACTTCCTGGATTAGTTTATACAGGCGGCAAAACAGCATCCGTAAGATCCATTTGTTTCAGTACCTGTGATGACGTGAAAATGCACATGCATTTATGAATAGATCTGTATTCTTGTTATGGGTCACCCCACCTGCTTCCCCCAAGGGTAGGCACCATATGGCGCTTACACTGTACACATCTCCATAAATGCCCACGGTGCTAATTGGTACTCAGTGATGTGCCCATGGTGAAGAGGAGATTAATGATAATGTTGATGATGACGACGATGAGGATGACAGAGATGACACTGAATTGCTAATGATTCCAGGATGAAAACAGTTCTGGGCATAGAGATATGCTTAACAAAGACAGAATGAATGAATAACGTTTAAGACTTCCACTGAGTGTTTTTCTGAGATCTGGTTCTTTATTTTTATTTAAAAAAATATTTACTCTAGTATTACTTATTAAAAGAAACAATCTCAACCGCTGAGCCTGTGGGCCGGGCCAAGATGGCATAACAATAACACAAAGTGGATTGACAATCGCTTTTTATCATCAGCCTATTTTTAAAAACATGAGTTAGTTACCTAATACTTCTCGCTCTTAAGGCAAATGACCACAGAACAGAAAGTACTTTGCTGGTACCTAAACCATAGATAGACTCTCTCTCCTAATCTGCTCAGGGCAGGTCATCAGGGAGATGATGCTGGCAGCTCTGGACAGATGTGCCTTATGGTCAAGGCATGAAGAAAGATGGTGAGCTAGAGATGGACGCACATTGCAGTGATGTACAACATAGAAATCAATAAACAGATTTAAAAGCATACAGAAAGGTAAACAAATATGAGAAAGAACTCCTTAACTACCTGGAAGAATCAAGATCTTTTCTTAAAATGTAGAGAGCGGAAAGATCACATAAGACTTGGGTCCTAGTCCCAGCTCTGCCACTAAGGGATGGATGGCCTCCAGTGAGTCACTTGATCCTCGTGTGTGTTTCCTCCCGGTAAAATGGAGATCACAGCACACACCCCACAGGGTTGTTGGAGGATTAAATGAGATGGTACATGTAACGTGTCTAGCACAATGCCTGACGCATGGCGTGTGTTCAATACACAGTAGAAATGCTGAACATTATCCCAATACTATTGGCCTGTCTGCACTGCTGGGTTGGAGTGTGAAGATCGAATGATGGTGAAAGTGCTGCATAAAACTAGAGGGCCCTCAACAAAGCTAAAATACTCTTTTTAGGTATTATTGGGCGCTGGGTTAAATCTGTTAGTATTGGGAAATGAGGCAGAGATTAAGATATATTATCAAGGACGAACTTTCTCCGTATACAGGTATCTGATATACCCAATTCCGGCCATAAAGTTACTGAAATATGAGGAGCTCAAGCACCCACCAGACTTCCTCAGGTGGGGTCTTGGGAAGATTAGTAGTTAAAAAATGACACAAGTTAGGAAGGTACTTGGGTTCCCTGCAGCAGAGGGCATATGTACATCCGAGAAATAATCATCAGCATAATATCCTCACCATTTCTAGCAACAGACTCTTTCCTAGGCTGGAATAGAATTTCCAGAAGTATCTTTCCCTTTTGGAATTACAGAGTCTGACAGATTTATTTCCACACATCTCACTTGCTTTCAGAGTTATTGTTTCCTCTTATTTTTTCCCCCTCCTCTTTGGTGACAGAGAAGCCTGAGAACCAGTTCTGTCAGGAAGTTCTTGGGGAATTTTCAGAAGGATGTACAAGCAGGATATATGAATGACTGTGAGCGGCCAGCATCCATTTTACTTGACAAAAACATATATATTCATAACTGATCTTCTGAGCATATCTACATAATCAAAACCATGAATGATGAACACATCAGATACATTTTTCAGGACTCAAAGGGTCCTTCTGGAGTAAGTTGCCATCATTTCTTCCTCTTAAAGCAGATCAGGTAACTTCTCCTCTGTTGCAGAGCCTCTCAAAAGGGACGTGCCATTAAATCCAGACCCCAGGATAGGTGCTCAGTTGCCCCCTGGACATCTAATGCAATCCCCAAATTTTCTGAATTTATCGACCAAGATGTTGGATGGAACAGGTTCAAGCATCTTGCTAAATAAAATATAGATTACATTTATCATTTCCCCTCAATCTACTAAAATCTTGTTACTCTTTCATGGAAGGAAATGAATCAGTTTGACAGGACTTATTCTGTCAAGTGATATAGGTTCCCAACACTGTATTCACTATAGATTATTCTAGAAATGATTTGGTGATTTTTTTTTCAGGTAAAGTTCCAGATTAGGACATTATGAACTTCCCTTTTGCTTTTTAAAAATAGAGGCATTAATCCTGCTTCTTTTCAGTCCTGCCAAGTTTTTAAAAACAAAGTTACTCTCCCATGATTTTAGCCAATAATGAGATTCCCTTATAAAAAACGTCTGCCCTGCAAAGAATTTACTTAAAAAAAAAAAAAGAAGGTATTTCTACCAGCGTTTAAGGACTATTTAAAAGTTGACCATGAAAAAACAACGAGGAAGCAAATGGTCAAGGCTTAAGACCTCTACTTTGACAGGCCTGTTTTCAGTTTTCCCCCACGGATTTAGGTATTATCTGAAAAGATTTCTGAATTGAATGGGTTCAAGGCCAAAGACAGCTATGGTGAATTTCCAATTGTGTCAATCTTGCAAGCTTCAGGCAAGTCAAAGCCATTATTTTCCATAAATATATTGCAAATCCACTAGGAAGTAAATGAGAAAAATAGAAGAAAACATATAAGAAGCCTCATAGCTTACACCTCTTAACATAAATTACAGTGGCCATAGGGTCTGCACACTTCCTAAAATCTCAGGGCTTAGTAAAAGTCCACTATTTCTAGAACACACGCTGCATGATACCATCTCAAAGTCAGAACAGCCCCAGTTCTGTAAAGACCAAGATGGGAGCACAGAGGTGACATTCTTGAAATAAAATTCAAATATCTTGAGTACTTCCGAGTAAGTATCTCTAGAGTGTAGAGTTTCTACGTTTCGTGGAGGGAGATGCTTATTTATTCAGAGGCTCTGAAGAAGAAAACCCCATTGCCCTTGACAGGTCAAAGCTTGGTATTTACCAATTTTTGTGAGCCTGAAGTTTAAGTTGTTGTTTTTTTTTTTTAATCATTTCTTGGGTCCACCAGGCCAGTTCCCAGCCCATGTTACCCCCAGCTGCCTGCTCTCTTCACTGAAGCCTTTGGATTGATCAACACTGCAGGAATGCAAAGAACTTGAGTTGAATGTACCCTGTTAAACGTTCTACAACGCAATAGCCAATCACGGATGGCTGCTGGCTCCTCAACGAATTCCACAAACCTGCTACTCCACTCTTCTTCCACATTCCTCAAGCCCTCACCAACCCTACTCTTTCTTAACTCTGGACAACACATTTCAACCCCTTGTTTCTTGAAACCATAATTGGAATGAACTTCAACTTGCCCGTTGCATTACCCTAAGGTACCTTGCACGGCACCCCCTTTTCCACTATAAAATGCCTTTGGATCCTTAACCATTACATCCTTTCTTCTATTCTGCTTGCTTCCACTGCAAATCTTCCCTGGGCTCTAGAGCCCAACCCTTCTAGGTCCATCCAATCCCCTGCTTCTTCGTGTATTTATCTCTCTCTACTCCCGTCCCCGCCATGTGCCTGCCCCCATCCCACTCCTAGTTTTCTTTAATCCATCCATTTTTATTTGGAAACCTAAACATGCTCTATTCTCTCCTGTTAAAAATGAAATAAAACAAAGAAAACTTCCCTCGATCCTACCACCTATTCAACGTCCCACTCTTCCTTTTACCACCAACTTCCTAAAAGAATCATTTAAACATGTTCTCCAGTCCATGATTGAACACCTCTAGCCCTGTGCGCATCTGCCTATTGGAGAAGGATGGTCACTATTTTGAGCCTAACTTGATTCCCCCGTAGCTCCTGCACACTGATTCTAGTGTCATTCTGTGAGGCCACACAGAGCAAATTTATGCAGATCACCTTTCTCCGGTTCTGTCCTCTTCTCTCTGGTCTTTCTAGGCACTGTCAGTTCCTTCAACAATTCTTTGCATCACCTGGTTCTGAGTCCCTCTGCCTCCCTGTTTCTAGTTTGATTCTCTTCTTCAAGGGTCATGGCCCAAGATTCAGTGTAAATTATTCACATCTGCTCTGCCTAGCCCAGTAGAGCAGGGTTCTTACCTCCTTTGTTCTCCTCATCACACTTTACTCAAAACCATTGTTGAATTCTCTTCCTATCAACTCAGACCTTCAAGACAGTGGTTTGCAAAGTGTGGCTTACAGAGCTTCTACCACAGAATGGCCTAGGAGCCTTAATAAATGCAGATTCTTGGGCTCTACCTCAAACTTGTTGAATCTGACCATCTGAGGGTGACACCTGGGAATCCACACTTTAAACAAGCATGCCAGATGATTCTTTTTTTTTTTTTAATAAATTTATTTATTTATTTATTTATTTCTGGCTGTTTTGGGTCTTCGTTTCTGTGCGAGGGCTTTCTCTAGTTACGGCGAGAGGGGGCCACTCTTCATCGCGGTGCGCGGGCCTCTCACTGTCGCGGCCTCTCTTGTTGCGGAGCACAGGCTCCAGACGCGCAGGCTCAGTAGTTGTGGCTCACGGGCCCAGTTGCTCCGCGGCATGTGGGATCCTCCCAGACCAGGGCTCGAACCCGTGTCCCCTGCATTGGCAGGCAGATTCTCAACCACTGCGCCACCAGGGAAGCCCTTTTTTTTTTTTTAATATAAATTTATTTATTTATTTTTGGCTGCATTGGGTCCTCATTGCTGCGAGCAAGCTTTCTCTAGTTGCGGCGAGCAGGGGCTACCCTTCGTTGCAGTACGCAGGCTTCTCTTGCTGCAGAGCACAGGCTCTAGGTGCGCGGGCTTCAGTAGTTGTGGCACACGGGCTTAGTTGCTCCACGGCATGTGGGATCTTCCCAGACCAGGGCTCGAACCCGTGTCCCCTGCATTAACCACTGCGCCAGCAGGGAAGTCCCCCAGATGATTCTTAATGCACACAAAATCTGGGGGAAACATCTGTTGCCAAGTCTGGCCCCCTGCCCCTCTCTTCGTGCAGATGGGTTTTCGGATTCAAGACAAGCCCTTCTATTTTCTTGTTTTATGTTTTATCTTGTTAGATCTGCTGCATTGCCCCAACTTATCAAAATCTGTTGAGTTCTTCATCCTCAACATATGACTTTATGACAACCACACATGGATCAAGATGAAAAACCTTAAGGTCATAGCACAGGGAATCTCTCTTCACATTGACACCAATGACGACAGTCAACCAATTACTAACAAACTCATACTTTGTCTTCTTTCCCATGAGATAAATGGACAACTTGTCATTTGCCAAGTGCCTCAGGAAAGCCCAGCTATTTTTTGTCTTCCATATTTCCTTGATCCACCGGTCTATACTAACCCTGTCCAAGAGGGAAATGAAACATTCTCACAGGCCATTTACACATGCATTTTAGAATCTGTGGCCAGGCAAAGGATGGCAGTGTTCAGAATCCACCTTCTTTTCCTATGACCTTGTTCTGAACACCTATGGCACTTAGGTTCTAGGACCCTTGACTTGTATTGTGAATGTTCTTGTCCACATTTGACTCTACTACTAGACAAAGAGCTCTTGAACTCTGAAGTTGTGCCTTATGTGTCTCTAAATATCTCACAGTAACTAGCACAGCGTCCTACTTGGTAACTTTTCTTTGAGTGAATGAATGGATTTTACATTTTATTCCCACTGATTTACTTTCACTTTTTGTGCAAGATGAAAGCAGACTCTGCAGTGAATATTGGGAGACTACGCTTCTTAGGCACGAAGGAAGTGGTGGGCCTGGACAGACCTCCACAGGCCCAGACGTTGCTCTTAGTCACTACTCACTCAAATGAGCTTGTTAGAATAAAGGCTCTCTTTGAAATGAAGTGTGATGTAAACACTGAGAAATGATGACATAGTTTCTGAAACATCACAACTTTACTAGAATCTGTGGCAATGGCCAAATGAGACACAGGAAACGGCGTTTCCAAAAACCCTTGGCTTAGTGGAACCACCAAAGTCAGTATAACAAGCAGATAAAGTTTCTTACGGGCTTTCTAACAAGACCTCTTGTGATGACAGAGACAAGTGTTTCCGTAGGACATGAGATGGCTAGACAAGGAAATCTAGCTTCTCCCTACATCACAACTGCTAATACATCTGAGTAATTCTCTGATACATAAGATAGTGAGGGTAAAAAACTATAAATGAATGGTGGAGAATCTTGCAGTTTCCTTGGGTCAAGTGACTTCCCTCGTGGTCAGGTCTTGTCTTTCCTGTTTCTTAGAGGCCAGAGAAGATTCCACAAGTACTCCGGAACATTATTCCACTGGAAGAGCCACATAGCCCCACACAGCATGAGGTCTAGAGCAGTGATTCCCAACTCGAGGGTGTGTCTGCCTCCCTACCCGAGGGACATTTGGCAATGTCTGGAGACATTTCTGCTTGTCACAACTGAGGGACAGGTGCCACTGGCATCTAGTGGGTAGAGGCAGGGACGTGGCTAAATATCCTACAGTGAACAGGACAGCCTCTCTCTACCAACAAAGAATTATCTGGTTCAAAATGCCAGGAGCAATTATCTCAATAAAAATTTTCAGGATTGATATGTATACATTACTATATTTAAAATAGATAACCAACAAGGACCTACTGTATAGCACAGGGAACTCTGTTCAATATTCTCTAATAACCTAAATGGGAAAAGAATTTGAAAAAGAAGAGGTACTTGTATAGGTATAACTGAATCACTTTGCTGTACACCTGAAACTAACACAATGTTGTTAATCAACTGTACTCCAATATAAAATAAAAATTTTTTAAAAAGCATCAAGAATACCACTACTGGGTTTCCCTGGTGGCGCAGTGGTTGGGAGTCTGCCTGCCAATGCAGGGGACATGGGTTCGAGCCCTGGTCTGGGAGGATCCCGCATGCCACGGAGCAACTGGGCCCGTGAGCCACAACTGCTGAGCCTGCGCGTCTGGAGCCTGTGCTCCGCAACAAGAGAGGCCGCGATAGTGAGAGGCCCGCGCACCGTGATGAAGAGTGGCCCCCGCTCGCCACAACTAGAGAAAGCCCTCGCACAGAAACGAAGACCCAACACAGCCAAAAATAAATAAATAAATAAATAAAAAATAAAGGAATTCCTTTAAAAAAAAAAATTTTTTTAAAAATGATTTTTAAAAAAAAAAAAGAATACCACTACTGAGAATCCCTGATCTATAGCTATGCCTCTAGGCCCAAGTCTGGAAAGACTGGTTCATTACAAAGGGTCATGTAATCACCTGTTGTGGGTCTGTGAAGTAACTCACAGGTGACAAACACTATAAGATACTTTGCAGTTCCATGGTGAGGTGAGGGTACCAAGGCTGGAAGCCCTACCTAGTGCACTGGTTTGGATGGCAGCCTGAATGGAAGTGGAGAGGTTCTAGAATGCTCCTGATAGCTATAGGTTTGACCTCAGAGTAGCTTACTGGAAAGAGCCTTGGTGAACCCCACTCAGAGGGCAACTTCCTTCTCTGCAGATGGAAGAATGAAGGCTCAGTAGAATCATGCAAGACGCATCAATGAGCCACGTTCATGGTCATAAAAGGGCTATGAGCAACAGCTAATAAAGATGTAACTGGACAACGGAAGGCTCCAGGAATGTAAGGTGGACGTGAAGCAAATGTACCAACTGCAAAGTGTGCTGGGTTCTTTTGCTGACTGCAGGAAAGTCTCGGTTCTATAGGAATGAAAGGGGAACTCATTTTACCTGAAGCCCTTAGATGACAGATACATTTACCCCAAATTCCTAGTATTTTTGATATGGCCAAGATTTTAAACCTCGCCAGTTTTATAATCATAGGGAAGCTGGTAGATTTAATGAAGCCTCCAGGTGCCTCTTGAGAGATGATTACAGTTCTAATTAAAAATGGAGGATGACAGACAAGAACCCCATAGGACTCTATAAGCAAATGGCATTCATACACCTTCTTTCATGGACAAGATTACTTTGTTCATGTCAAAGTAATCTTTGGGCTCTTTCCAGTGGTAAGTGTCACCAAATTCTAATAACCTATGAGATTTAATGTGGTTCAAAGATCAGAAAATGTTTTAAATTGTAAGGGACAAGAAAGTTTATCGGCCAAGCCAGACTTCCATTTCTTTTATTTCATATACCTGTACTTACCATCTGCATTGATTACATATAGCCTAGAACACAAGAGGAGTCACCTGGATGAAGTCTGTCTTAGTGTCAAGTCTAGGCATGGAGAAGCACAAGGGAGAAATGAGCAGGGCAAATGAGGATTAGGGCTCAGAGTAGGTTGTGGGACCACAAATCCAGGTAATCACACGAGATTTAAAACATTAACAAGGAGGTCTTGAAGTTCAAGGCCATCCAATGTATAGGCTCAGGAGATCAGGAATATTGAGACAACTGTTTCAGAAGATAGAACTGCTAATAGGAGCTTGTCTTATCACAAGAAGGGTGGTCTTCTAACCCCTAGTGTGCTGGCCACGTTGGCTAGTCATTGGAGAGTCTTGGCCCTGCATAGGTCCTGAAAGGGAGGTCATTCTACTTAATCTCTACGGGAGGGCTGTGGAGGAGGGGTGTAGGCAGAGAGAGCCGGAAGCAGAAGGGTGTGGCTCATGGGAAGGCTTAGGCTTGGGTGGGGCCTCTGCCTATGGATATAATACAGCCCCGGGCCTGGATCTCAGGAGGCTGCATAGCCATACACCTACTTCCAAAGGCAAAGGTGCTGTTTCATCTTTAGTATGCACTTGCATCTCTTCAATCAATGCATATCTTTTACCAAGGAGAAATCAAAAAGGAGAGAGTTAGGTCAACATGAAATCAACTATATCATTGAACAAAGGGTCTATCCAGAGAAAACCATAATCTGAAAAGACACATACACCCCAATGTTCATTGCAGCACTATTTACAATAGCCAAGACATGGAAGCTGCCTAAATGTCCATCGACAGAGGAATGGATAAAGAAGATGTAGTACGTATACGCAATGGAATAGTACTCAGCCACAAACAGGAATGAAATAATGCCACTTGCCGCAACGTGGATGGATCTAGAGATTATCATACTAAGTGAAGTAAGTCAGACAGAGAAAGACAAATATCATATGATATCACTCATATGTGGAATCTAATATAAAAAAAGATACAAATGAACTTATTTACAGACTTACAGATATTGAAAACAAACTTATGGTTACCAAAGGGGAGGGATAAATCAGGAGCTTGGGATGAACATACACATACTACTATATATAACATAGGTAATCAACAAGAACCTACTATATAGCAGAGGGAACTCCACTCAATATTCTGTGATAACCTATATGAGAAAAGAATCTAAAAAAGAATGAATATATGTATATGTATAACTGGATCACTTTGCTGTACATCTGAAACTAACACAACATTGTAAATCAATTACACTCCAATAAAACTAAAATTTAAAAAAATCAAAAGTGTAATGCAAGAAACATCAAGGACTCCACTGTGATTAAATCATGGATGTGGTGCCCACACTATCCATGGACCCTGCATTGACTGTACTGTTAGGAATCAGGGTACAGGTCTCAGAAGTCCTCTGACTCACGATTCATTCCTGGATAGGACGAGTGAACCAGGCAGAGCTCCCATCCTTACAGACACAGAGCCTGAGGCAGGATGTCACCCTGAGAGACTGAACTGCAGGCTTTAATAATGATCATCAGGTTTTTTTTTTTACCAATGACTGGAAAGGTTTGGAGATTCTCCCCCACCAATGTCCAGGCCTGGGCAATTGTCTGCAGGGTGTAAGGATGAAGAAATATTCCTGAACCCAGGCTGTGGTTGCTTTGAGGCTGCGGATCCCTGAACTCATCTCCAGCCTCGATTCTTGCCTAAATCCCAGATGTGACCCACAAAATATCTACCCGTGATTTCTCAATAGACTGTGTTTCCTTTGCTGGGAATGCCTTCTCCCTCTCTGTCAATACCTACCCAAAACATCTCCTCTGAGACACCCTCTAGGCTGAGCTACTTTCTTCCTGCTCTGTGCTCTCCAAGTTCAGTGTACGTAACTCTATTTAAAATATATTGGTGATTATTTGTCTACTTGATTCTCTCACTCGTGAAGCAGAGAGTACTTTGCGCTCAGGGACCATTTGTTTAAGTACATGAGTACTGTGTGCCTTACCCAGTGCCTACCGTGTATAGTATATGTTCAATCAATGCTGGTGGAGGGAAGGAAGGAAGGAAAGAAGTAGGTTAAAGAAGGAGTAAAGACCTCTAAGCAGGCAGACGGTAGTGTCAGGCTCTTCCAAAAGGGATTTTGGCCAGCCAGCCTGGGACAGACCATCTCGGGAGATCTACAGAGGAGTGGGCCATGGTTGTTAGTGGCTGCAGGGCTGTGATCCCCGGTGCAGCTACTGGCAGAACCCTGGGGAATCCCTCTTTCTTGGCCCAGCTAGTCACTTAGCTTCCTGAAAGGCCAGTGCATGGTTCTGTGCTGGCGACAGTTCTGCAGAGCCAGCCAGCACCGGCCCGCGGCTGGCTATGCCAGAGGGCGCCTAGCACCCCAGAGGCTGGGCCTTGCTAAGTTCCGGCACTGTCCTACCAGCTTCCTCTGAGGCCTCCGATATGTGATATTATCGTTATTTGATCATTATTAATAATGAAAAATAGTTAACCTTAGTTTTGGTGAATTGCTTTTATCTGTTGCCTATTCCTCATCCAGCGAAAGAGTTTGCAGAGCTGGGTCCTCATTCAGAAATTCCTCAATATGCAGCTTTTGAAAGTGCTTCTTAATTCTCCAAATATTATCCGTTGGTGACAAAGAGTATTGTAGCTGACAACCCTGAGTGCAACTATGAGGATTTTTCAAGATCTCCGAACTTGACAACACAGATCTCTTCTATTTTCCACTCCTTGCCATTCATTTCTGCAAACCACTAACTTCAGCGTTCAGGAGATTCAATAGAACATTCAGCAAACATCCTTCACTGCTCTTAGAAATCAGTTCTGTCGATGGATAAGCTATTCAGAGAAAGTGCTTTTAAGCTCGTCGTTGAACATGGTAATGTAATATCTTGCAATCGCAGAGTCAAAGTATGTTGGAACGAGAAGGGATCTTGTAGGTAGACTTGTCTGAACTGAGGATGCTAATGCCCGGCTGGAGAGGGTAAGTAAGTTGCCCAAGGACACACAGCGAGTGAGTGGCCGAACCTGGCTTGAACGTAAACATGATGATCTTAAACCACCTTTCTGCCACTAAGTATTGATGTATGTGTATATGTATGTTCATATATATGTACATATATATGGTAATATATATGCATATATATATACACACACACACACACACAAACTAGAAGAAGCAAGTCTTGCATCACATAGACCAAATTGTCTATAGAAAGCGATAGCCCTGCTAAAACAATAACCCATTTAAATATAGGGCATCCTGGTCAGGAATAGGCCCAGAGCTTCACCAGCCCTGGGCCCTGATGGAAAACAGGGCATTGTTTCCATCCAAACCTTGCACTGAAAGGCAGTCTGTCAGCTGGCAATGACCTCGTGAGACAACTTTGGGGAGAGCAAAGGGCCGAGAAGAGAAAGGCCTCATTCTCGCTGCAAACAGGAAAAGGAAAGAGAAAAAGAAAGCTCTGTCTCCACACAAGGTTTGCTGGGCTGGCTATGAACTGTTCCAGTACGTTCCATCAAATAGACGCCTTCATAGAGTCAAGCCAAGCGCGAACAGCGGGTCTAGGACTCCCATTCCCCGGACACGGGCAGGCCGGCTCCCGCACGCTCCCGCTCTCTCGCACCCTGGGAGAGCACTTATATGGGCTTCATGAGGCTAAGCAATACACACTTTGTCTACACCCTGCTATTTATGGGTTGCTTGGGGCACCCTGTGCTCTCCACTGCCCTTCCCCGGACAGTCGGCTCCCGCAGACCCCGCATTTAATAAGGGACGACAGTAAATGCAAAAGGCTCTGTGTGACCCCACGCTCCTGTCTTCCCGGCCACCCGTGCTAACTGCACAGGAAGGACAATCTGCATCCATCCGCCTATCCGCCAGGCTCCCCTCCTTGAGGTTAAATCCATTCTCCTCTTTCCTGCCTTGGAGACATTTCACTAAGCCATCTCTCTAAGATATCTGTTTCTATTTTACCACTGCCAGGGATTCTTTCGTTCTTCAGCGATGGAACAACCATCTTGGAAAACTAGAGCCACTCGGAAACCTGTAAACCACCACCATCGCCTCCCGCGGGGGGCCAGGGTCGGGGTCGGGGGGGCGGTCTCTGGACGGCCTCGCACGCGCGGAGTGAAGGAGCCAATTTGTCCTACCTGTGGCTGACCTCCAGGTGCACTTAGAAGCCTGGTGCTTCCCCTGCGCACGTGGTGTCGGGGCGGGTTGCAAAGGGGCGGGAGGCCCGCGTGAAAGCAAGAAGCGTGTCCGGGCCGACAGGCTGTGTGAAGGCTGCGGAGGAAGACGGCCGAAGTGTCCCCCGGATGCAGGACCAAGGCCCGTCACTTTGGGGGCCTCTTTCACTCCGCTCTTTTGGGGGTTTCAGGGCTCTCAAGGCTGATGGGTCCTGCATGAAGAGAGTCACGACTGCTTCCTGTCCGCCCGTGGGCCGTCACACAAGCCCCGAGCCCGGCCGCCTCTCGGCCTTGTCTTCATCTTGGGCTAACCCGTGGTATCCTGAAGACACACAAGACAGAGAAGGATGCGTTAACTCGCCTTCTCCCCACAGAACACAGTTCACCATTGCAGCACTGATTAAATACAGGACATTATCTCACCATAATGCCCTCCTGGCGGCGTTCCCAGGAAAATTCTAACTAATCATAAAAATAGAAAGAAAAACGCAACCTAAATTCCATTCCTCGTCTTAAATGAGTGATGTGTTCACTTTTATTTATTTTTCTGGAAGCGAGGCGGGAAAAGAAAATGAATTTTAGGGCTTAGGAAAACAAGCTACTAATAGTACTAAGTAGAGCAGGGCGGTGGTGCAGACAGTGGGGATGTAGCCGGCAGGGCATGGGCGAGTCCTGGCCCTACCCCTGGCTGTAAACTGCGAGTTTTAAACTGGAGCACCTGGCAGGGCAAAGCCAGGATGGGGCGAGGAAGTCGGGTGGTTGTGAGGCCATGTGTAGACACATACGCACACACAGACTCACACGCCCACACAAACTAGGTGCTCAATAGCATTTTTAAGGCCCTGGCAGGCAAACGCGCTGCCAATACTCCTTTTACGCAGGGCCTGCATGCTTCTCTAGCACCGTCCTTTCTGGAGACTCTGGCATGGTTTAGCTATTCCCTGCCTGGAAGAGTTTTTCCTGCAGGTTCTGCTAGCTAATTTCTACTCACCCTTTAGAGATCAGAGCAAATGGTATTTCCTTCAGGAAGCCTTCTCCCAAAACCTCTACCCTGACTCCAGCCCAGGTGCTGGAGCTCTAAGCCTGCCCTTCCTGGCTGTCACATGGCTGTAATTAAGGCACTAATTGCATAGCTGGTTGTTTAAGGGCTCTCCCCTCCCTTAGACCTAAGAACGTGTTGGTCTCATTAACCATTTTGCACGTGCCTGCCTGGTAGGCAGTAGTTGTTCAATAAATGCCCATGTTGGATGAGCACTGATGGGTTGGCCCAGCCTGTGAATGGTCCCCTGTGTCACTGGCAGGTCCCAAGTTAAGCAGCAACAAGCAGATGTGGAACCAGATCATGGCTTGCAACACTAAGTACCATGCCCCTCCCAAGTGATTTCTGCTCTTTCCTGCTGGGAAGACTTCACGGGAGAGTTCAAAAGCCTGAAAACCAGCTTCGGAGATGCTTCTCATAATGGTGCCCTGAGTGAAAAGAAAATAAAGGACCCCCCCCAACCCCTCCTGCCTCTACCTGCCCCCGCTCCTGGCATTAGAGTCCCAAAGCTGCCATTTCCCATCACGGCTAGTGCTGCAGTAATGGGCACTGCTACTTGATGGCAAAGTTCTAGCTGGGCTAATTAAGCATACTGAGCTAATAACCTTCCATTTTGGGACCGGTATTATTCATAATTTAATGTATTGCTGCTGAAACATTAACCTTTCGACAACTGGCATGCTGCCCACAGCAGCCCAAGTGCTGACCATCTTTCAGTAAAATGAGTATTATTGTTAAAACAGGTATAAATCATTCATGGCTGCTGCTTTTGTGTCAGACCCTACGTGAAAATAAGCAGTAAGCTGGGTAATTTATTTACCTTTTGGTGATTATTTTTTATGATTTTATGATCATATTCAATGATTCATAAACATTGGCCCGGTGCCATTTTGTAATCATTTCACATTTTAAATACTGTGTGGCTGTTCTGCTTTTCATCTTTAAAAATTTCAGGATTGATACCAGGCAACTTAATCCAGACACAAATGCAATTTCATTTGAAAGAAATAGGGTGGGGAGGGGGGAGAGGAAAGAGTCCCAGCCCCATTCATTTGAACAAAACCATTTTCAACAGAGCTGATTGGAGCTTGCCCTTGGTACAGCGTTGCACTTACTGTAGCAAACTTTCTTTGAAGTTTAACACACAGAGGGTGCCTTGAAATCTGGATAAAAGCACAGGAAAACAGTTAACAAGCTTCTGGTTGGAAAGATGATGGGAAGGAGCTCAAGGGTGGAGGGAAGCCTGGAAACTCTGGCCTCGGGCCAAGAAGGTTGGAAGCCACAAGCCTGCCTGCCAGCACCTGGTTGGAGAATGTGATTACATCCCCCGGGATCTGGAAACTTTACTGCCCGCCCGCCTGCTCCTGCTGCCCGTGCTGTGTTTGGGCTCCCGGAACGGTTCCAGAAATTAGCCCTTTCTCCTTCTGGCAACAAGTAGGAACTGGAGGCTGAGAGGCAGGCAGGTCTTTCATGGCCTGAGAGCTCAGGAGACCTCCCCACCTTCCACAGGCCGTCTCCGGGGGGCCCTTCATGGCTCTTCAACCAGTGAAAACACAGAATTCCCAGTAGGTAGGAGCTGAAGCCGATGTTCTGATGGTGGGAAGGAAGCGGGGCCAGGAGCAGGCAGAGAGTGTGACATCGTGTTACCACTGCTCCTCCAGAACGTCCAGGAGCAAGCTGGCTTCTGGAGCCTCATCTCACGCCAGGCATGCTGGCACAGAGGAGCGTTCAGCCAGGGGAGACAGGCGCCGTCGCCCCAAACGTGGGAGATGAGGTCTGGAAAGGCGGCCACGGGTATGTGCTGTAAACAAATACCCACGTCCACAGGGAAGCCCAGGCAAGAGCAAGATAAGAGAGGTATTTCTTTCTGGGACAGTCTGAATTGTGTAGCTCTGAGATGGCGGCTTACTGTGTTTTCTTCCTTCAGTTTGCTTAATTTCCCGTGTACCACTTTCATGGTTTTTTCAAAAAAAATCGACTGTCTGGTTTTAGATTTTACCTGTGGATATATATACATATATCTCCACAATAAAAAAATTAAATAATTATATATTAATTAAATAATGTTTAACAATGCTGCTAGCTAGCCTAATGTCAGGAGGTTGTAAGCGTTAGAACCGTAGGGGCCCCGTGACCATATGAAGCGGGACTTATTGTTTCCCTCCGTCTGTACGTAGAAGTTGAGAACACAACCCTCAACCTCCTGACGTTAGGAAAGCAGCTTTTTAAAAATATATATTAACTAAGTAATTATATATATAATTATTTAATTTCTCACTGTGGTAAAATATATATAGCATAAAATTTGCCATTGTATGGTTGTTTTTTTAGTGCACAATCCAGTGGTGTGAATCACTGGATTACATTCACAATGGTGCATATCTCTCACCAGTAACTATTTCCAAAATTTCTCATCACCCCCAAAAGAGACTCTGTACCCATTAAGCATCAACTCCCCACTCCCTCCTGCCCTCAGCCCTTGGAAACCTCGAATCTACTTTCTGTCTCTATGGAGTTGCCTATTCTGGATATTTCATACAGGTAGAATCACACGATATTTGTCCTTTTGTGTCTGGTTTATTTCACTGAGCATAACGCTTCCAAGGTTCATCTATGTTGTGGCATGTATGGGAACTTCATTCCTTTCTATGGCTGAATAATATTCCCCTGTATGGATATACCACATTTTGTTTATCCGTTCATCTGTTCATGGCCATTTGGGTTGTTTCTAGCTTTTGTCTATGAGCATTGTTTCTGGCTTTTGGCTGTGAATTGGTCTATAACAAACTGAGTCCCTAGTATACAGGGACTAATATATTTTTTCATTAAAGGTCATTGGCCATTATATACACTGATCTACCTTCATCTTGAATGCTCTGCCTGTTAGCTTGGCAGAGCTGGCCTGGGCACACGTGGCAAAGCCATTCATGCCTGGTAATTACTCTCCAGCCATCCTGTCAGCACTGCCACCTAAGAGCACTTCTTGTAGTCACCTTCTGGCATCACTGAGGCTGGTGCCAGTTGTGAATTCTGCACCAGTAGGTTCCATTCTCTATATTGGACTTGATAAAACACGCTGCTTCTCAAGTATGATAAAGAACAAATTAAGAAACATAATAACCTGGCATGAGTGAAATTCCCCTTCAATCATGTCAGCCAGAGCAGATGTTGTCATGAAATTTGATGTTATGGATTTACTTCCTAATATAAAGTCTAAGAGGGAAAACAGCATAAGAGCTGAAATGTGAATTGGACATGTCTACAGAGTGTGAATTGGATTCAAGACAAAATATTATGAATGGTTAATAGGGTCAGTCTAAGTATACTTGCTGAAATAATCTCTTGGATATGCAAATATTCTGAGAACTACACTGTCAAATATCTATTGTATCCTCTTATCTATGTGTTCACAGAACTGCTACATGTTATAACAAACAAAAAATGTGAATTTAAAAAATAATGTCACCCTAAAATAATACTTTACTTTGAATAGTAATTTTTGTTGTCAGGGTTTTTTTTAACTTTTGTCACACACCAGCCAACCAGGTTCTTAAAGCGGCATTATTTGGAAATATTAAGAGGTGAGCTTTGTGCATCCTGTTCCCAGCAGAAACAGAAGTGGGGCTGGGGGTAGGGAGGGAGTGGGAACAGGTCACATGCTCAGCTTGATCTGGGTCCCTCAGTCTGCCGTTAGCACCTGCCATGCCTTGGTGTTACTGCAATGGACCTTTTGCTTCTACTTGATCTGGGGTCCCTTCAGTGGAATACCTTTTCCTGGGAACATTGTCTTGAGGACTTGAGATGTTAGCTACATGTTCACCATCTCACTATAATAATCAGCCCATTACACCTGAGGATGGGGGCAAGGAGAATTCGGACAAAGGACACTTGGAGAGAAGCCTTCGGTTTCACTGTTGGTAATTTCCAGGATTTCACCATCAAACTGCTCACTAAAACCCTTAGCGAGTAACCAAACTGTGAGCTTCATTTAGTTTCTTTCCCTCTCCTTTTCCTAATTTCTGTGAGTTTGGCTGGTGAGCAGGAAAAAAAAAATTAAAAAATGGTCAGCAGATGGATGGCCCTCACCTCCCCCCACCCCGAGTCATGTCCTACAGAAGTTCCCTCCCCCCTCCCCTCTTCTCCCTCCCCCACCAGTTTGCAGACACTTACTCATCCATGTTTCCCCAGCACTTTGAACTTCCCTCTATGATAGCACATCTCATGTTGCATGACAGTTCATTTGTTTTTGTATATGAACTCCTCAGGGTGGGGATTATGTCTCATAACTCTTTCTGTCCCAATCACAGTACTTGGAAAATTCTAAGAGCTTGATGAACATTTTCTGGGTTTGATGAAATAACAACTTTTGTTTACAGAGTTTTTTTTTTTTTTTTTTTTACATAAGATCATCTTTCTGGATCTGCGAACCAAACTAGGGTTGTTCTGGTGAATACTGTGAGAAAGACATAGAAACCAAGACCAGGAGTTTAGTGATTTGGCTAAAGTCCCAAGGTAACTGGGGGGGGGTCTCCTGATGTCTCTTGTCAAACCCCTTGTCTCATGGCTTCTCATGGAATATTTGGTGATGTGACCTCAAAGGAAGAACTGGCCAAGTCTCTTTGGCACGAAGTCAATTGATAGGGGAGATTATGAAAGACATCTGTCTCCACCTGGAGCATTAGGTGGGTCTCCAGAGGACAGCCACTGAAACTCTTTCCAAAATAATGGGGCAAAATGATGTGTTTAGTTTCCACACCTTGGAATTAGGTACTACCTATGGACTCAAATATGACCATTTGGGCAAATCTCTCAGTGAAGTGCTGAGGACATTTTCTTTTTGAGGGACTCTGGAAAAATGATCACCAATTAAGGCAGGCTGACTTACAGTTCATAGACTTAGCTATATAGACGATGTAATATTACTCAGCCATAAAAAGGAACGAAATTGGGTCATTTGTAGAGATGTGGATGGACCTAGAGTCTGTCATACAGAGTAAAGTAAACCAGAAAGAGAAAAACAAATATCATATATTAATGCATATATGTGGAATCTAGAAAAATGGTACAGATGAACCTATTTGCAGGGCAGGAATAGAGATGTAGACGTAGAGAATGGACATGTGGACATAGGAGGGGGAAGGGGAGGGTGGGACAAATTGGAAGATTAGAATGGACGTATATACACTACCATGTGTAAAACAGATAGCTAGTGGGAACCTGCTATAAAGCACAGGAAGCTCAGCTCGGTGCTCTGTGACGACCTAGATGGGTGGGATCGGGGCGGGGGGAGGGAGGTCCAAGAGGGAGGGAATATAGGTGTACATATAGCTGATTCACTGCATGTACAGCAGAAACTAACACAACATTGTAAAGCAATTATACTCCAATTAAAAAAAAAAAATTAGTGGGAACAAACAGAGCATCCAGAGAACAACCGCTTCTGGGCTGCAGCTGACTTGAGGTGTTGACCTGCTCTGCACTCTCTCCACCTGGCTAAGTCCCAGTCAACTTTCAACACATAGCTCAAGTCTCACTGACTTTAGGAAGCCTTCCTTGGCCATCCCTTCAACCCTGCCCTCTGTCCCCCAATGTGCTCCCACAGTGTTTCATGTTCATTTCCATCATTACACTGTGGAGTTTGTCCCTCACTTGACTGTGTGCTCCCTGAAGGCAGGGGTCTGTCCAATATGTCTGTCACTGGGCCATTCTGAGAGCACATGAGATGATGTAAGTGTCCTGCAGAGGGACCGTGACCACCAGATATCAGCTTACAATACCCAGCCATTCACTGTGCTTGGTGACACAAATTCTTACATAAATATATCCTCGGCCACTGGTTTTTTTTTTTTGTTAACAATTTCTGTTTGCTAATTCTACAAAACAAAAACAAACAAACAAACAAAAACACTTCCCTGGTCTTGTAGGTCAAAATTTGTTCTCGTGGCCTTCAAGACCTTTAAGATTGAGATTTCTTTGGATTCAGTCTACCCTCTGACTCCTCATCTCTCTCACTTCACCATGTACATGCTGACCTACCGTCTCCAACCTCTGTGCTTGTGCACACACAGTCCCCTCTGCCTGGAACACCAGCCCCAGAACCAGGAGAATCCCCTCCATCATGCAAAACCCAGATCACATGGCCCTCTGAAGTCTTCCCAGACCCCTTTCCCCAAGTCATGTTAGGCTTGTCTCCTCTTAGTTCCCTGAGCTTCTGCTGCTGCCTGACCTTTCTCATCATGCTCTGATTATTTCTGTTTCCTTTAATTAGAGTGCAAGCTCTCTAAGGGCAAGGATCTTGTTCTTTTTTCCCACACCCAGTGCCAGGGGCTAGGTGGCTGGATGAATTTTTTTTTAATTAATTAATTTATTATTTTTAAAAATTTATTTATTTATTTATTATTTATTTTTGGCTGCATTGGGTCTTCGCTGCTGCCCACAGGCTTTCACTAGTTGCAGCGAGCGGGCGCTACTCTTCATTGCGGTGCGCGGGCTTCTCATTGCGGTGGCTTCTCTTGTTGCAGAGCATAGTCTCTAGGCACACAGGCTTCAGTAGTTGCGGCTAGCAGGCTCTAGAGTGCAGGCTCAGTAGTTGTGGCGCACGGGCTTAGTTGCTCTGCGGCACGTGGGATCTTCCCAGACCAGGGCTCGAACCCATGTCCCCTGTATTGGCAGGTGGGTTCTTAACCGCTGCAGAACCAGGGAAGCCCTGGATGAATGTTTGTGAAAGAAGAATCTGTATAATTTTCCATTTAATGAAGTTGAAGTTCTTTACCAGCTCTGCAAAGACTTTAAATGTACACTGGTTTTTGTATGGTGTCAGCTTTTGGTTTCCAGGACTTTTGTTCTAACAAAAGGAGAGTGGGAACCCAGGAGTAAGCAAGTTGCAAATGTACAAACTCTCCTTCTCTAAGGGCCATGAAAGGTTGAGCACTGAGACGGCTGCCATCCTGCTGTCCAATTTCACCCTGTTTATTGTATTCTTGGGCCTAATCAAGATGGCCAATGTGACATTTGCAGCTAGTTTTATGCAAGATGCAAAATCTTGTGCAACAATAACCAGAAAAACTGTTGCAATTCTACGCAAGTTGGAAAAAACTGGGGGCTGATTTGGCCTTTGCAGATGTGACTTCATTTCTTTGTCTCCATCATTCATCACAGAGGCCCTGCTTTGGAAACGTTAAGTAATTAAAACATCTATCAACTATCCATCGACAGCGATGGCGGTGTGCCTGTGCGTAGTCAGTCGGTTCCGTTCCAAGGGTGTTCTCATGTGATAATTATGTAACAACACACTTTGTCACTATGTGGGTAATGAGAAATGGTCATGACACTGTTATCTTATCAGGCATTATTAAGTTTTGCTAATGGATGAGACTTTCTATCTCACTTTAGTTCTAACTTTCTATCTCACTGGTTGGCCAGTAGAGTCACTTGCAACACCAAAAAGCAAGTGTTTAAGTATATACTTTTAAATTAATTACTACTTAGTTTTATTTATTTATATCCAGCCTTACAAAGAAAGTAAAAGGATTTAAGGAAGCTTCGAAGACACAGAGAGGTCCATGTTACAAGCGGGTGTCTAAATGGAGGCCCTTTAGGCAACCAACAGACGCTGTCACGACTACATACTATGAGATATCACTTTACTGACACATTTGCCTTTCCTGACTCACCCAACAAGGGTGATAATTCCCGCCTCTGTACCAGCCCTGTGCCCTGAATAAACCTATCCTGTAGTGTAGCTCCTATCATATTGCAAGTCTTTATTCTCATGTCTGTGAGCATCTTGGCGGCAGGACCCTGGCTTATTTACTTTTGTACCACATGTACCTAGCACAGCTCTTCGGTTAAGCAAGATGATTGATGATGATGATGATGATGATGATGATGATGATGATGATGATGATGATGGATATTATTGGGCAGACTCAATTTTAGATGTGCCCTCTCCTCCCAGATTCCCTTTTCAGCCCATCCCTGAGCACACCCACCAGTACCTCTCCGGCTGTCCCTCCTACTTCCCCATCCATCTCTTCCCCATCAGGCCCTGTTCGCAAGGGGCACAGTCCTGCAGTGAGTCTAGTCGTCTCTGCTGTGGTTATAACGGGGTTAAAGTTGAGGTTTCTAATCGCTCCCATGAGGTCTTATTACCTGTTGATTAGGTCCTTTTGGGATCAGCATCAAACTGACAACAATAATAAACACTCCCTTCTTGGAACTCAGTAATGACCCTGCCTGCCCCACAGGCCCGGTGGCTATGGGGAGGGGCACTGTGTGGGCCTGGAAGTGGCAGGCCATGCTAGGGGGCATTTCCTGGAGATTTGGTGGTGCAGGCGCAGAGGTGCAGCTAACAAGCCGAAGGGCACCAGCTTGAGATTTTTGCCTGGCTGGAGGCACCTCTGTTGTTACAGCACAAGGTGCTCAGAGGACCCTCCACAGCCAGCCCAAGGACTTGAGGGATGGAGCTGGGTGGTTTTTCCACAGGACTTGAGGAATTTCTGGAGAATGGTCCTGTAACTGTTTCATGTGTATTTCGCCAAACTTTTTTTCTATGTGCATATAAATGTGAATGAGTGAGTGAGTGTGTGTGTGTGTGTGTGTGTGTAGTTTTAGTGTTCTTATTATAAAAATGCAATCATACTAAACATCTTGTTTGGCAAATTGCTTTTTTGTTCACCCAACAATCTCTCTTGGACACTTTTCCCTATCAGTGCTTAAAGTTTTGCCTCAGATAATGTGACCTACAAGGGCTTAATTTCCAAAAGACACAAACAGCTCGTACAATGCAATAACAACAACAAAAAACTCAATCCAAAAATGAGCAGAAGACCTAAATAGACACTTCTCCAAAGAAGACATACAGATGGCCAAAAGGCACGTGAAAAAATGCTGAACATCGCTAATTATTAGAGAAATGCAAATCAAAACTACAGTGAGGTACCACCTCACACCAGTCAGAATGGCCATCATTAAAGGTCTACAAATAACAAATGCTGGAGAGGGTATGGAGAAAAGGAAACCCTCCTACACTGTTGGTGGGAATGTAAATTGGTGCCGCCACTATGGAAAACAGTTTGGAGGTTCCTCAAAAAACTAAAAATAGAGTTGTCATATGATCCTGCAATCCCACAACTGGGCATATATCTGGAGAAAACTGTAATTTGAAAAGATACAGCACCCCAATGCTCATTGCAGGACTATTTACAATAGCCAAGACATGGAAGCGACCTAAATGTCCATCAACAGATGAATGGATAAAGAAGATGTGGAATATATACACAGTGGAATACTACTCAGCCATAAAAAGGAATGAAATAATGCCATTTGCAGCAACATGGATGGACCTAGAGATTATCATACTAAATGAAGTAAGTCAGAAAGAGAAAGACAAATATCATATGATATCACTTTGTGTAGAATCTAAAATATGACACAAATGAACTTATCTACAAAACAGAAACAGACTCATAGACATAGAGAACAGACTTGTGGTTGTCAAGGGGGAGAGGGGGTGGGGGACGGATGGATTGGGAGTTTGGGATTAGTAGATGCAAACTATTATATATCAAATGGATAAACAACAAGGTTCTACTGTATAGCACAGGGAACTATATTCAATATCCTATGAAAAACCATAGTGAAAAAGAATATGAAAAAGAACATATATATATGTATAACTGAATCACTTTGCTGATTAGAAAAGTGATTAGTAGAAATTAACACAACATTGTAAATTCAACTATACTTCAATAAATTTTAAAGAAGTTTTGCCTTAATGTGATAAAGAGCATTACAGTAATCCAGAATAAGAACAAAGCAAAATACCTTTAACCATTCTCTTGTTGTTGAACATTTCAACCATCTCCAATTTCTTGGTATTACAAATAAAGCTACAATGACATCCTTATACATGTTCTCATGTACTTGTGCAAGTGTATATTATGAATGGTTGTGCCTATTTACACACCTAACAGTAATGTCTAAGTGTGTCCTTTCTGTGGCTCCTGGTTAGTATAATTTTATTTATTTGTGACAATTTAATTGTAATAAAATATACCTCAGTGATATTTTAATTTGATTTTCTCTGACATTGCATTTTTTATGGAATTAAAAATATGTAATTCAAACCTAAATAAAAATTATAAGAATAATCCAAAGAATTTCCATGTACCCTTTATGCAAGTTCACCAATTCTTTATATTTTGTCCCATTTGTTTTAGTATATTTTTTCTCTTTCTATATCTGTGCTATCCAATATGGTAGCCACTAGCCACACGTAGCTATTTATATTTAAATGGAATAAAATTAATAATTCAGCTCTTCAGTTGCATTAGCCATATTTCAAGTGCTTGGTGGTCATGTGAAGCTCTTGGCTTCCATATTGTCAGAGCAGGTATAGAACATTTCCATCATCATGGAAAGCTTCACTGGAAAGCTCTGAGTTATATGAATGCGTATTTTTGAGCCATTTAAGAGTCAGTTGGAGAAATCATGTATATTTACCCCTAAACACTTCAATGTGTACTTTCTAAGAACATAAACATTTTTTGACACAACCACAGTACAATGATCTAAATCAGAAAATTTAACATCAATATGACATTAATCCACTGACCCCATTGGAATTTCATCAAATGTCCCAATTTTTTTCTTTATGGCCATTGTTTCTCCTGGTCCAGGATCAAATCCAGGATCAGACTTTGCATTTAGTTGTCATGTCTCTTTATGTCATTGCATTTTAAGAATTAAGTATTTAAGTATTCAGTCCACACTATGAAATCCTCTGGGGTATGTAGCAGGTCTCATTTATCTTTCCGTGCCCAGCATTTAGAGCAGGGCCTAGAATGAAATCAGTGATTGGAAAAATGAACGAATGAGTGAATTTCTGTACCACCTCTTACTTCATTCTAATTCTAATCATTCTAATCATCATACCTCCTCATTCCCTGAAATCAAAACAGAGGAGGGTAACATATCATTATTTTGGAAACATATTTTCAAAAAGACACCTAAGAAAAGGTATTAATGTAGGGCTGTAGACTGGCACCACCATCTTTGGAAGACATTGTGGCAATCAATATTTAGAAGAAGATGTCTTCTTTGCCCTAGCAATTTCACTTCTCAGGACCTACACCAGAGAAATCCATGCATATGTGCACAACAAAACAAGCGTAAGGATGTTCACTGCAGTGTTGTTTGTAATAGGAAAAAAAGAAATAACCTAAAGTCAATCAGTAGGGCAATGGTTAAAAAATGCATGTAGTTATATCCATGTTAATTCATTTAAACATTTAAGAAATAGTTGTAACTGTTAACATAGTAGTAAAACACCTATTATGTGACAGGTTATGTTAGAGGTTTAAGGGACAAAGAAATGAAGACAACATCTCTTATTGAGCCTATATTTTAGTAGAAGGATTATGGAATGCACAGAAGCAGGTAGAAAAATGAGATGGGGCTCTGCATAATGACAACAAAAGATCTCCAGAGCATTTTAAATAGTAAAGAAACAAACAGGCAAGTTGCAAAATAATGTCAGGATATATTTTATGTTTAAAATCACAAAATAAATCTAGACATTCCTGTATGTACACGTATGCATGTGAATGAAAGTTTTTCCTTTTGGTCTGAACGGACACATGCCAAGCTGTTATTACCTCTGGGACTGAGTTTTGTTTTATCCTATCTTTCTTGATTTTGTTTTTTCTATGAGAATGCTTTCATGCATTGCTAGTGAAATTAAAAATAAATAAATAAGCACACTAATGGGAAGTCTAATCATCATGCCAGCTAAGGGAAAACAGACACTATCTAAGCATTAAAGAATCGAATGCAGTTACTACAGCATAACCAGAATAAAAATTGACCTGTAGACTCTTGCCATTCATAGGAAACAGCACCAACCAGTACATGAAATGCTGTGCTCTCACCAGCTTCAGCTACCAAGCTTTATTATTTATCCTAAGTCTTAGCAGTTTCAATATTCTCTGGGAGGAAAGAAGGAAATTAATATTCACTGTGTACTTAACACCTTCCAAACACTTGTCCTATTTACTATTTCATTCTGTGCCGGGAACTTCAAAAAGTATTACTATCCCTCCATTTTACAGATGGAAAAATCAAGGCTCAGAAGGTTTAACATGTTTGTGCAAAGTCTCAAATACACCAGCTAGCAGGTGATGGAGCCTAATTCAGATTCAGTCCTTCCCAACCCCCGAAGCTCACTGACTCTGCCTTTCAAGAATCCCTTAAGGATGGCTGGAGAGCGGGTTTGCAGCTTCAGGATCTCAGTGTCTGTCCTGGGTGTCTGTCTCCTTGTCCTTTTCCTCCATTTTTAGGGATGCTCTAGAACAAGCTTTGGGTAATGCCCTGGGCATGTTTGACACACTTCTCTCCAGAGTACCCCCATTTTTCTCTGTTCCCATCTGCCCATGGTATCCCATCTCAACAGAGAGAAATAAGGAACAGTGTCAACAAAGAAGAGAGGATGAGATAGTCAGAGAAAGAGAGGCAGGAGACCACAGAGGACTCGATAAATAGAAGACAGAGAAAATGAGCCAAGGGAGGGGAGAGGGGTTGGATCTGTGATACAGCGAACTATGGGAATCTTGGTCTCATGAATTACAAGGATGACAACAAAGCCACGCAGGAAGGATTAAAAAATAATAATAATAAACACTTTTCCTAATAGGATGGGAAGGGGTGGTTAGTGAAGGGTGGAGAGGAGAGAAGCGCCCCAGACACCACCCACTTTCCTTCTGTGTCGAGGGAAGCTGGTGGAGGGTCCCCAGACGCTGCCCTGGGGCCTGGCTGACCAGGAGGGAAGTCTGCAGCCCCTCTGGATTCGGGCGTGGCAGGTCCCCTCCACACCCTGGGAACATGTCCACACTTTAGGCCCAGACACCCGCAGAAGCCCTGCACCTTGTATGTTACTGTCTTAGGGGTTTTCAAAGTTTGCCCTTGGCCTGAATGTCTCTGGCCATCCATGCAAAATGATAAAACAAATTAAACAGTGCAGCAGCAAACCACGGGAGAAAGGGTGAGCGGAGAAGAGAGAGAGACAGAGACAGAGAGAGAGAGAAAGAAAAGCGGTTAGGACAAGAGACAAACTGGAAGGAGGGCAACAGGAGGGAAGAGGAAAGATGGCAGGAAAAAGAGACGATAAGAAACAAGGAGAGAGAGAGAGAAGCCGGCAGAAAGAAGGGAAGGGGAGGGGAGGGAGGAAGGAAGGTGTTTTATATTCCTAGGAAGGAATGTAGAATAATATATAAGAATAATATACAAGAATATAAGAATAATAGAAGACTGTTCCCCATATCCTGAAGGTCAGTAAATCTGGCTGGGAAATAAAGAACAAGTTCTAGTTGAGGGTTGGCAGAAGCCCCGAGGAAGTACGAGAACTTCTGCCAGCTTCCACAAAGCTGCCTCCTAGAAATTAACAACCCAGGGCCAGCCATTGTGCACACGACCCACGTCTATCCACGCTCACGTCCACATTACAGCCTGGAGGATGGGGCATCATCCAAGGTGTTGCTTTAATGTCAGTAATTACAATTAAGCAAGAACTCCCGTGGGATATTATCACATACATCTACTATGTGAACTACTGGGGTGAGGTAAGGTGGCGAGTGACACAAATACACAGGAAGGAATGTTCCAGAAGAGATAACAGGCAGTGGAATCAAACACGGATGGGAGGTCTTGATTTCTACAGATGGGTTCCATACACAGAAGCAGGGAGGCCAGAGGGTTCCCAGGAGATGAGATTGGAACATGGCAAAAATCCTGACCCACCCCATCCTAGGCTCTCCTAGCACATCCTGTTAAACAGTCTCTAAGAAAGGGGAGACTCACATGCTTTGTGAAATTGTATGTGGTAGCAGTCTAAGGGCTAGAAGAAATGATAAGAATCTCTCCATCCAAGGCTATTATTTTTATTTGCTTCAAAGCAGAGGCTAAAATGAAGGGGAAGGCCATTAGACTAGGCCTCAACTAAGGTAGTGCTTTCAAACTCTGGGTGTGACCCGTTAGCGGGTTGTAAAATCAACTTGGTGTTTTGTGACCAGCTTTTCTTCTCTTCCTTTCTGTATTCTTTCTTTCCTAATAGAATAGAAAATGTCAGCAAGTACCTCATGTAGTGAGGGTAAATACTGTTGCAGGAAACTTTTGATCTGGCTATATATGTATACATATTAATACACATACATGCATAATTATATACTGGGTTGTGAAGTAAAGTTCATTTCTTATCATGAGTTGTGGCCTAAAAGTTTTTTTTTTTTTTTTTTTTTTAATAAATTTATTTATTTATTTTTGGCTGTGTTGGGTCTTCGTTTCTGTGCGAGGGCTTTCTCTAGTTGCGGCGAGCGGGGGTTACTCTTCATCGCGGTGCGCGGGCCTCTCACTATCGCGACCTCTCTTGTTGTGGAGCACAGGCTCCAGACGCGCAGGCTCAGTAGTCGTGGCTCACGGGCCCAGTTGCTCTGCGGCATGTGGGATCTTCCCAGACCAGGGCTCGAACCTGTGTCCCCTGCATTGGCAGGCAGATTCTCAACCACTGCGCCACCAGGGAAGCCCAAAGTTTTTGTTTTGTTTTGACCATGCCACGCGGCTTGTAGGATCTTAGTTCCCCAACCAGGGACTGAACCCGTGCCCTTGGCAGTGAAAGCACAGAGTCCTAACCACGGGACCTGCCAGGGAATTCCCTATGGCCTAAAAGGTTGAAAGCCAGTCGTCTAGATGTATCAATGAAGCATAGAGGTTTATGGCTAGAGAATAGAAATTTCCAGGTTTGAAACGCATGATCAAACAAAACTTCTGGTTGTGGATGCTGTCCAATGGAGTTGACCAGAAGCAAAAGACGGAAAGCCCACTAGCTTTTCTTGAGGTGTGTCTGCCACAGAAACTCCATGAATGGAGGACAGTAGTTTGCAATTGCTCAAATCTTAGGAAAACTTTAGGATAATCCCTAGTGCCCAAACTTGCACCAAGTGGTTGTGAACTGCTAAAGCAGTATCATTCCCAGAGAGCACATCCTTCCAGCTCCTTTCTCAGATAGGCTCATAGAGGACAAACGGAAAAAGGTGATCCTCCTTGGTCTATGCTGGGTACCAAGAATTCTTTCTACTGCCAAGAGTCTTAATTATTTCTGTTCTATAGGATATGCTATGCTCTTTTCCCTGTTTTTCCAAACAGAGTTTTTCTTGTCTACATCCTGTTCTTTATCCACTGTATTGGGTGCACTGGGGGTAGATAACTTATCATTTAACCACAGGTCACTGAACCACAAGGAGCTACCTCTGGATTTCAAGGAAAGAGACTTCACAGGATGCGGTTATATGAACCTTTGGGTTCTTTCCATTTGAGTTGCATGAACTTTTGTGTGTTTTATGGGCATTTGGGACAGTGTCTCTGTGGCAGACGGGCATGAATGGATGCTGAGCGGGCACCCAAAGGGCTGGAGCTGACGTTTGTCAGTTGCCACCGGGCATTCATGCCCTCCTCTCCCATCTTAACAGCGTCTAGATTGTCCTCTGGATAACTGCACCGGCATGCAGCCTGTGGACTCTGGGGGCTGTTCCAGCTGTGAGCTCTAATGACTTGAGTCAGTCAGCACCTTTCATTTCCCTGATTACAGTTGTTCCTTCAGGGGTGGGCATAGTGTCCTGGGAGGGTCCCGTCAGGTATATTTCAGGAATCCTACTTGGAATGATGGTATGAAACACTCTCCACCACTGACATAAATGAGGAAACATGGGGCTCGAAACTTGGCTGGCAGGCATCCTAAGACTCCAAGGGGAACAGGCTTTAGGACAAGGTCAACATTGTGGTTGACAGAGTGGAGGGGAAGAAGAGCTCTGGCCCTTCTTTATACTCTTGAGCACTTGAACCAACCAGCCACAGGGCCTGCCTTACCTCTGGATTGTTCCCTTTGAGCCAGTAAAACCCCTCACTGAAGTACGTTTGAGTTGACTTCTGCTGGTTGTAGGAAATACATACTTCCTCCACTCCATACTTTGTTTTGCCAAGCTCCATCATCTCAGATGTGGACTTGCCGAGCCTCTGTCCTAGGCTGTCAGGAGGGTGGTTTCCTTCACATTAGGGTTTAGTGGCCTCAGCCAGGGCCTACACCTGAGACTTCTCTCTGTGCTCAACTTCCCTCATATATTAAGTACATTCTTACGAAACACATGATCCTTGATTCTTCTGGAGCACTCAAGGCTCATTTGACTGTCTCTTGCCTCTTCCTCCACATTTGGCTGATTTCCCACCACTAGCCTTGCCCATTATGCCACAGTAATACTAAACTGCTCCGTCCAAACCCCATACAATTTTATATGCCTTTGCTGACACTGCTTTTTTTTTCCTGCCAAGAATGCCCAATCCTCTCCACTTTCTTTGCTTCTCATCTATTTATCCTTTTAGACCTGTGTTCTCCAATATGGCAGCCGCAAGTCACACATAGCTACTGAGTTCTTGAAATGTGGCTAGTGGAAGTGAAAAACTGAATTTTTAATTTTATGCCATTTAAATTAATTTAAATTAAAAAATATATATGGAACAATATAAAATATGTTTCTATTAAACACACCTTTATTGCTTTGATAGGACTACATTTTACTTTAACTGTTGAGAAGTTGGTGTCCAAATTGAGATGTTCTGTAACTATAAAATACACACTGTATTTCAAAGACTTTGTACAATAAAAAGAATGTAAAATATCTTATTAATAATTTTTATATTGATTAGGTTGTGAAATAGCAATATCTTGGATATATTGGTTTGAATAATACACATTAAGATGATTTTCTCCTGTATATTTTCACTTTTTAAATGTGGTTACTGGAAAATTTTAAATTACATACATGGCTGGTAGTATACATCTACTGGGACAGCACTGGACTAGACCCTACCAGGTTTCATCTCCTTGAGAAACCCTTCCCTGGTCACCCAGCTAGGTGCAGTGGCTTCCTGGCTTCTCATGACACCCTCTTACATAGTACTTATGTCATTAACCGATATGGTCGCTTCATGTGTCTGTCTCCCTCCCACCTATCCCCAGACTATACGTTTCTCAAGGGCAGGGACCATGTTTTATTTTCCAGGGCCTGCACAGTGCCTGGCACATAGTAGGTACTCAGTAAGTACTTGTGAAATAAATTAATGAATGGCTAACCACATCAAGTTCATGATATCACAGGTATTTCAAAGTGAACTTTCATGTACAACTACTTTCTAGATTGATATGCTATCTTAGGGCTTCCTGGAGGTCCCGTCTTTTGGCTGAGTCTCTTGGTTACTGTGTGCAGTGCCCAACCTGGGGGGCTGTACAGAGCAGCCCTATAGGCTAACCTTTCAGCCTTTCCTAGAACCCTGATCCTGAGAGGGTACCAGATGGGTGCAGAGCAGGAATAAGCAGACAAGGATGAGCTCCAAGAGGAATGGAGGGGAAAAAAGAGGAAGTGAGGAATGCAGGAAACAAGCCTTCTCCCTCTGCCTTCTGTGGCAAAGTGAGCTGAGCATTGCTGCCAAGCAAACAGTGGTGTGGAAGGCCGGGGAGGAGAAGCAGGGCTGGCTGTGGTATGCCACTGGGTGGAGTTAAAATTTATAACAAGGGAGAGGCAACTGAAGAAAAGAAAGATTCTTTTAAAAATTCTGCTGAAGCCTAATTAGAAAAAAATTCCATTCCCTCATGCTAAGTTTTAAGAGACTTCCCTTTCAGAATTATTTTCAGTCTGGTGGTAACAGGCAGGAAGAGTGTCAGATGTTCACCAAGCTATAAAGCGGATACTCCCCACCCCCTAAACACAGAACCTGCCCATATTGCTTTTCTGACTTGGGTTATGAGGATACAGGATATGAAGTTGTCAAGGCATAGATCTTTCCAGATAGGAGTGTCCCTTGTGGTAGATTGAAAACAGAATGGCTGAAGTATTTTGCAGCTGTTCCCGCCCAAGAAGTGGAGTAGATTTTGCCAGGCCTTGAATCTGGGTTATACCCATGGGACATTAGACAGCCTGATGCAAGCAGAGGCTTGAAAAGTGCTTGAACACTGAGGCTGGCCCTCTTTTGCCCTTTTTGGAACCCAGCCACCATGTGAAGGAGTCTAGGTTAACCTGCTGGATACTGGGGACATGTAGCTGGTCACCCCTGTGGACACCCCCTACATGCTAGACCTGTATGTGACACCACCAGGGACCACCAGGCCTCAGAAAATCCTCCAGCTGACTGCACCATACAAGCAAAACTGGGCAAATCCAGCAGAAGAACTTCCCAGCTGAGCCCAGCCCAAATTGCCAACCCCCAGAAAGGTGGGCTAATAAATGATTGTCATTTGAAGCCTCTAAGTTTTGGGGTGTTCTTTCATGTGGCAAAAGCAAACTCATACATTCTGACAAAGAGGTGTGGAAATCCATAGAGAAATAGCCACCTTACTTACACCTTATTACAACAGCGTGATTCAGAATGATTCAGAGTATGGGCTTCGGAGCCAGGCAGATGTGGTTCCATCACTCGCATGATGTGCTCTGGGGCCTCTTTGGTAAAAATGACAGCACCTACTTCATAGGGTTGCAATGAGAACTGTGTCACCCAGCGTGGCACATTGGAATTAGGATAATTTGGGTATAGTTTATAGAGGAACAATTGTATTTACAAAGGTGTGGTCAGGGTTCAGGGACCCACAAGGGAGAGTGCAGTGCCCTGGGGCCATGTTATCACCGAAGGTGTGAGAAGACAAGGAGGTGACCAAGAGCTGGAGACACAGCAGGCAGGGTCCAGAGGGCCACCTGGCAGGAGCCATGACCTCGAGTTGAGAGATGGAGCTGTTCCGCAGTGACACGTCTGAGAAGGAGCTGGAGGAATAAAAACTCGGACCCACACTTTTTCCTCCTTATTTCCTGCCAGGGTTCCTGGTTGGCCAAATCCAACTAGGAGCCACTGGACATACAGATCAGCCTCCTGTGGCGAAAAGTAAGGTGATGAAGGAGGGAGAGTAGATCTGGGGCGAATAATGTGCATCAAAGAACTGGGCATGTACCTGACACCCAGTAATTATGATGAAATATCATTCATCTATAAACAAGGGCTATAAGAGGCAGAAAAGGAAATGAGTATTTTTTGCTAGGGTGACCTAGAGAATATTCATGGACAAGATATGCTTTGGAGGGGTTGGGAAAATAATAACAAAATGATAAGAGCAAATATTTATTTGGAATTTACTATGTGCAGGTACCATTCTTTATACCTTATGTACGTTAATTTATTTAATCTTCATAACTATCTTATGGGGTAAGTACTATTATTATCCCTATTTCACAGGTGAGAAATTGAGGCAGAGAGAAGTTAGGTAACCCAACTGAGGTCACACAGCTAATAAGTAAGGGAGCCAGGATTTGAACCCATTTCAAAGGCAGTGTGGGGCGTGACTTTCTTTTTTTTAGGCACAGAGCTAGAAAACTCTTATAGAGGAAGTAGGGAGTTATCCAGATGGAGTAGAGTGTGGGGTTTCTGCCGGAGGGTAGCAAGAGACAGTCTGGAGAGAGCGAGGTAAGGACCAGACTACTGAAGACCAGAATGATAGGCTGAGGAATGTGCCTTTATTCTGATGGGCGATGGGAAGCCACCGAGGATTTCTGAGAAGAGAAAGGCAGTCACGGCAGAGTGCAAGGAAGATAAATCCTTGTGCGGCATGAAATTAACGAAGCAGGGAACAACGGGAAGCCAGGCAACCAGCTAGAAGATACTGCAGTAGTCCAAGCACCAGGAGATGAGGGCTTGAATAAGATGACAACAACCGAGATGAAGGGCAGGATATTAGAACTGCACGCAAGGGAAGGCTCAACAGAACGAGGGGACTGATGAACTGGGTGTATCAAGTGTGGGGTGGTGCTGGAGAAAGAGAAACAGGACAAGAGGTTTGGGACCCAGGTGAAAGGGTCACGATGGTATCAGATGGACCATTCAGCCACACTTAATGTACAAGTTGGACAAAAGTGTACATCATCCAGTCTTGTGTGTTTTCTAGTTATAACACAAATGCCATGAAGTTGTACCAACCCCTAATCAATTGCAAAATAATAACTGGTTTTGCAATATCAGCTCCTGGCAGATTCACTGGTGAGCCTGGAATAAGGATGGGGAGGAATTCAAGGACCTCCCCCTGTGGTGGTAAGAGACCAGGGTTGCAGGATATTGTGAGATTAGTTCTGGGGAAGCTGGAAGGATGCTTGGTTGCCCGGCGACAATGCTGTCCCCACGGCAGCCCTGGGTTTCCTGCAGTCCCGGATGCATCTTCTTAAAAGTAAAGAGGGATGGCTGGCTGACACATTTCCCGAAGTGGCATTTTCAATGTCCCAAGTCTTGGTATCTTGTTTATAAGTGGCACTTACAACATACAAGGGAAGGGGGAAAGAGGGGGGAGGAAGAAAGTTCTCCTAGGGTCTCGAGCACACGAGGAGTTGATCTTGACTCTATGACTTCAGCTCGTCTAACAGAGACGGTGTGCAGAGCCTCCTTGAAATCCACCTGAAATGAATTAGCCTGAAGTAAAAGTAGGTGTTTATCTCAAGTCATCGCCTCGAATAGCTGACTACCTGTTGGAAGAAGGTTCTGATCGATGCAGACCAGAGCAGCCGTGCGTGAGCTGTTACACAGCGGTTAGTATTGATCAGAGCTAAAGGCTGCCGATAGGAATGTGGAGTGAACTGACAGGCAGAGAAGAGGGAAGGAGGAAGCAGCCTTCGCTGGTGGCAGCCGTACAGAGGAAAGCCGATAAAAAGCCAATTCCACTTAACTGAATGGCTGCTAACTAAATATTTTGGGGGCTACAGCCTTCCCAGGTAGCAGCTGGAGCATCTCGGTTCCAGAACTGAGATATCAAGCAAGAGCTGGGCATCGACAGGTGAGATCACAGGGCCCTGGTGATGGATGGGGGAAGAAGAGAGGCCCCCGAACAGAGGGATGGGTGGCCCTGGTCTTGACTGAGCTGACTGGGTGCATTGGAGGACAGCCATGGACCACGGAATGCGGCTGATGGGAAGGAAAGGGACAAGCGCCAGGCTGGGATTTGTGAAACAGTCTCTGATTAATTAGTTCATTTAAAACCTTGATGCTTTTCTCTGCACTTAAGGGGTATTGAAACTAACTGCTGCAGTAAGAGAAAGTTGACCAAAGGCTGGGCCATTCACAGAGAGAGGCAGAATGGTGCAATGTTGAGCTGCTAAGAGACTGGCTTTGGGAGATTTGGTGCTCACTGATAACTTGTTTTCTGAACTTGCAAGTGCTCAGGATTGCACTTCTCTTTCTTGAATTAGGTATGACTATGTAACTTGTTTGGGCCAATGAAATGTGTGTCCCTTCTGGGTGGACATTTAATTGCTAGTGAACAACTTTCCTGCTCTTCACTTGCCACTGTGATCACAGGTGCTTGTGTTCATATGGATAAGAGCAAAACCCCCTGGAATGTTAAGCTAACACATGGATAGTTGTCCAAAACTGCACTGGATTTTGTGTGAGTGAGGAATAAACTTCGATTATGTCACACCGCTGAACTTTTGGGCCTGTTTGTTACCCAGCATAACCAAACCCTTTCTGACTGGTACAGGGGGATTGGTTTTTAGAATCCTGTGTCTACCGGTTGCTAGTAGTTTTGTGATTTGGCCCATTGCTTAATCCATCCATATCTTGGACTATGTATACAAAGCATATAAAAATAGTAACAACAATAAAAATTATGATGTATTGAACGCTTACAAGGTATAAGCATGGCATAGGCTCTGCTTATGTTAATTCGTATAATTCTCAAAGCAGCCCTGCAGTAGGATCTATTATTATCCTCATTTTACAAATGTGGAACTCAAAGCTCAGAGAGGTTAAAAGACTTCCGCATGGTCACACAGCTTGTAAATGACAGGCTGGAATTCAAGCCTAGGCAGATCACTCCAGAGCACTTTTTCTTAACCATTTTCCTACCCTGGATCTCAGCTTAGTTGCTTAATAAATAACAGGTCTTCCAGTATAGGCTTGGGAATAAATTCACCAGTTGGCTCACACTCAAGCATTCTATATGGGAGGAGAAGAGAAAAATGTGGCTAGTATTTCTTTTGCTCTCTCACTAGTCTGTCTACACCACCCCTTCCCACAAGCCTCTGTAAGGTCTGAGCCTGTCTGGAATAACCTTCTCCATTTGTTCCCTCAATCTTGGGTTTTTCTAAGGCTCCAGATCAATTCCCTACTCATTCATGATACAAACAAAGAAACTCCTTATCAGTGGAAGAGACTGAATGGACTTCTGTCAAAGGATGCCATTCTGAGGAGTTTCTCATGTATAAAATGGGGGTAATAACCCCCATCTCACTGGGTTGTTATACCATTTTTCATCTGTTTTTTAACATCATATTCTAGGTTCTAGACACTGTGTTATGTGATTTTATATGTGTGTGTTTGTATACACACATATAAAAGATCTACCTGTCTGTCTGTCTGTCTGTCTGTCTGTCTATCTATCTATCTATCTATCTACTTACCTACCTACCTACTTAACGATCTATCTTTTAATCTTCACAGCAATCCTAGGAGGTAGATAATATGTCCATTTTACAGATGAGAAAACTGAGGCTCAGAGAATTTAAATACTTTCCCAGAAGTCACTGAGCTAGAATGAAGGATGGGGAGCCAGTTCAAATTATAATCCCCAAGCCTGGTCTTTTTTCTGTTAAACTCTAGTGCCTTTCTCCCACTTGTGGAGTTAAAATAGAATAAGACAGTTAAGATTCTCTTGGAGTACAGGGCCTGGCACATAATAGCAGCTCAATAATTGGTAGCATGAATTATGGTTCATTCATAAACATTTATTTATTTATTTACTTGTTATTTTAATTTCCTTTCTTTTTTTGCTGCGTGGCTTGTGCAATCTTAGTTCCCTGACCAGGGATTGAACCCAGGCCATGGCAGTGAAAGCAATCAGTCCTAACCACTGGATCACCAGGGAACTCCCCATTAACATTTATTGAGTAGCTTCTATGCACTAGGTAGTGTGCTCCAAGAAATTCCTAAAGGAATTTTTCAAGGAATTTGAAAACAAACATATAAGGAAATCATTTCTTGTCCCTACTGCCTTTCAAGACACTCTTGGGCTGCCCGCAGCGTCAACTCCTTAGAAAGCACCGAACAGAGGGGATCCCAGGCCAAACGAGTGATGGGAAACAGGGAGCGGCAGCAGCCCTCATCACGCTGGTGTGCTGTCTCAGTGGGTCTGGGTCCATAACCAGCCTGCAGGCCATCCGGGTAGCTGTGCAGGGGTGCATGGGGTCCCTGGAGAGCGGAGCAGCCCAGAGCAGCTAAGACCCTGCTGCCCGCTGGGCACCTGCCATTCAGCATCGCAGTCACGCCTCACAACAACCCTTGGGATGGCGATGAGAGCTGCCTCATGTCCAAAGCAGGACCGAGCTTTACCCACGACACCACACTGCCCTTTCTTTATGACCTTAGGTGAGGAGAAAAGGATGGTGACGGAATACTCCTTGAGCATAGTTGGAATTTACCTGGATTGACCTGTAGGTTCCAGCCAGCCCCAGGGGGAGGGAGAAAGAGTGCTCATATTTTATCAGCTGAACCACCATGAGATCCCCAGGAATAAGGGGCCTGACACTACGTACCTCCTGCCTTTGTGCCGGGGATCATGCCAGGTTATCTCCTTATACCTTCCCCACATCCTCCCATCAATCACCGACCCCACATGATTGATGAGAAACTGTCTTAAAGAGGTTAAGTGGTGCCTAGGATTGGTCCTTATTTTCTCCATGCCCTTATGACAACATTTAATAATTTTTCTGAGTAACTGGCCCTTCTAAGTACCTTAATTAGGGAGGTCATCTTTGCTCTCTGCTTGTCAAATGTTAGTTACTTGAGAAATGCCTTCCATTTATTGATATATCAATGTATTGATGTGTGTGTGTGTGCGTGTGTGTGTGCACGTGTATGTGTGCACGCGTGCCACCTCGACGCTTGGGTTCCTCTCGACCAATATTTTGGGTATATGCCGAGGGGAGTGTGCGCAAGCTATTTTGAGTTTCTGTACTTAACGCCTAGCAACTTCAATAAACTTCATTCCTTTAGGTAGTAGACTTAATATTTCAAGTATGGTTTTAATTACCATCCTTCTCATGTTGAAGGAAAAACCAGGAAAAGGGGGGCGAAAATCTAACCTATGAGCATTGCCAGTGATTCCATTCTTAGTGAGAACGAAGGCCAGAATTCCAGAACATAGAGGCTAGAGTCTCTCTAAATTGTTTCTTCAGGCATGGGCACATCATGCTTAAATCATTTTGAATTTCACTGGGTTCTATTCTTCCAGCACAGGCTGTAAACATTTATCTTTGGGCTTTCCCAGAAATGTGTCTTATGGAAGGGATTAGCTGTTTGCGCATTTAAAGTTCCGAAGGTGAACTCCTCTAACCTAACCCACATAATTAAAGTGGAAAATTTCTGGTGGAGAAAAAAAAAAACATCAGGGAAAATACCATGTTTGGGAAGAGAGCTGGACTCCTACGGTCTCAAGAGATGGCTCTGCATTCTCGGGCACTTAATTATAACCCATCTCGCTGGGCGCTCTAGTTCTTTCCTCTGCTCTGTCTTATCTCTGTGTTGAGATGATCAGCAGCTTGAGGGCGTGGCATTGGAGTGGGGAGAGTGGTTGGTTTTATGGTATAATATTTAAAAACGACTCAATTTTTAATGTGGAGTATACAAGGAAGAAAAGATCAAGTAACAAAACAGAGCAATAGTTTTATTTTTCTGATAAATCCTGTTGGTATAAAACAAAACCAATGTGTGGAGCTGGGTTTGAAAACTCAAATAATACAGACAAAAAACAAAATGAACATGAAAAACCCTGCTCTCCTCACCCGAGTTTGGTTCTGCTCTACAATAACTATCACTGTTAACATTTTCTTGTGATTCCTTCCTTCAATTTAAAAAATATATTCATCGTATAATTTTAGCAGCACCCAGAAAGCCCTTGTTTCTACCTGTTGTCTGTCCTCTTTGTTATAATGGCTGATATTTCACCATTATAGATTCACTCCTTTCCATGTGTATGCTTAAGGTACTTCTTTTATTCAAAGATATTGTTATTTAAAAATTCAAGTGATAAGAAGCAATGTTAAAGGTTTGTGGAGATTGTGTCTGAATGGAGAGTGCTGGTTCTAGAGTTACACCACTTAGATCAAATCCAGGGTCTAGCCCTTGCTGGCTCTATTTAACTTCTCTGTGTCTCAGTTTCTTCATCAGTAAGGCGGGGTAATAATAGTACTTGCTTCATAGGGTTGTCATGAGAAATGAATGAAAGAATACATCAAGAGTACTGAGAACAATGCAATACATGTCATTACATAGTAGGTCTTGAAAAACGCTAGCTATTATTCCTATTATATAAAATTAATAACTAAATATAAATGGTTTTAAAACAACTGCCCTTTTTGAGTGCCTAATACATGCTAGACACTGACCATAGTGCCTCAGGTACATGGCTCATACAATCCTCCATACAGCCATAAGAAGTAGGTACTAGTAATCACCCATTCTACAGAGAAGGAAACTCAAAAGCATAATGTAACTTGCCCAAGGTCACACAGCTAGGTCTCAAGGATGAGCTGGGCTTTGAGGGCACATCTGTATTTTCACTAAGCTAGCTAAAACCACAGGGAAATTTCAAAGGGGGGAGCACAGAGAGAGACTTCTGGAGATGCTAGTGAAAGCGTGGGTGATGCAGTGGGACAGCACAGAGTGGGAGGGACGCCTGGAAGAGAGGGGGAAGGCTGGTGAAGTGGATGGAGTTGACATCCAGGGAGCTGAGCTTGTCATGCGATTCTGCCTGGGGCCAGTGCAAGGTCTGATTTCCTTTGTGGTCTCCCATGGTGCCTGGAAGTTGCAGGAAGCCAAAGGATCCAAGTCTTAAATTCAGGTGTTCTATTTCCACCACGAGTTCCATGACCTTGGCAATTCACTTCACTTCCCCAGCAAGTTTCTTTTTCTGTAAAACGGGGATCACGAATCCTGGCTCACCTACCTACCTCATGGGGCTGTTGTGAGGCTCAAGTGAGTCTGGGGACTTATAAGTGTTTGGCTAACTGGAAGGCACTGCCCAGAGATGCTAGATATTGTTATTGACTTGATGATTACTGGTGAGTTAAAATGGGGGATGCATTTGGTCCTATAAAACTTAGATTTAGAGAGGACCACAAAAATGTACCTCCATGGGGAAGAGTTTATGGTACCAGGGATGCTGGTACTGTCTGCGTTCAATTCAAGAACAGGTAGGGAGCCTGGGAGCCTTGTGGATGAATATCATCATTATGTAGTTGCAGTGATAGCAGGTTCGAGGATCATACCATACTCAGCCTTCTCTTCTCTGTACTTCCACTCCCAGCAATCTGGGGCAAGGTGGAGTCTGGTGACATCCTCTGTGATGTGTTAGAACTTGTCCTGCTTTAAGGTCTGGTCAGCTGCACGGCCACATATCACATGGAGACACAAAGCAATCGACAGCATCCTAGCCATTTCTTATGGATCCAGTATCTTGGGTCTAGGTTGTATTTCAGGCCAACTTTTAGTGAAGTAGATCAACGCTTGAAGCACATAATATAACATGATTCTTCAAGAGTTGGATTAATTGTGTCACAGTCACAGTCTCAGTTCAGGTTCAACCTTTTAAAAGTTTTATTATTGTATAAAGTGATCAATCAGGAGGAAAGGAAAGACAAATGCTCGACTTTGGCCATATTTCTCCCTCTTCTTTGTCAGCAAATGTTCCTCTCCTAGTCAGTTCATCTGGACTGTGCTGGAGAAACTGGGGTTAAGGCAGATCCATGATGGAGCAAAATTTGAACCAAGGAAAAGGCAGTCAGGTGCTCTGAGTGGAAGGCAGACTGCTCCTGGGCTAATCAACCTTGGTTTTACATGAAAAGAACCTGGGGCGCTTTAAGATGTTCAGAGTACTGAATCCCACCCACAGAGATTCTGGATGTCCTGGTCTAGGGTATGGTCTGAGCACCCCCTTGATTCTAATATGTAGCCAAGGATGAGAATTACCGGTCTGGTCAGAGTAGCTCTCGGTAAAACCATCAGGTGTGGCAAATTTACTTTGGGGGTCCTTGTTCCCCAGCTTCTGTTTTCTCTGTCTCACTGTCTCCAGGACCCTCTCCTATATCTCATCCTGCTGGAACCTGCTTTCAAAGTGTTCCCCAGCAAGGTATTAGTCGATAAAAACTTAAGGGTTTAGACCTTCCAGAAGTACATGCATTTTCATATGGGATACTTAAAGTCAAAATGACCTGGAGTAATCTAGCTACAGAGGGGTGAGCAGGTGGCTGAGATGCATCTGAGCCAACAGCTTTCTCGTCGTCATCACTGTAGTAATAGTCAATACGTATTATGAGCAAAACACTGTTGTAAGTATTCTCTCTCCACATATAAATACATATCTTCACTCACTGAATCCTCCCAATAGCCTTATGAGACAGGTGGCTTACATTGGATAAACGAGACACAAGAGGGTTGAGCAATATATACAAGGTCCTACAGCCAAGAAATGGTAGAGCCAAGATTTGAACTCAGGAAGTCTGACTCCAGGTACCATCTTTTAACCACTCACTGCTCAAATGACCTCAATGGTCCCTACCAAGGGCAGAATGGAGTCTGAGGACTAGTTCTGTTTCTCCAACAGGAGATGTTGTGGAACTTCCCCTTATTTTTCCCTTTCAAAGTCCCTGAGGCAGTACCCTCTATGGGAGATTTTCATTGTTCCTAAATGTCACCCTTCCCTGTGAGAGGGTAATACTTCTCTTGCTTCGTCAACATCAGGCTTGGCCATGTGACTAGTTTTGGCCACCAATAAAATGTGAGAGGAAGTGATGTATGCTACTTCTGAGCAGAAGCCTTAAAAGCCATCATGTTGTTCCTTTTCTCCCTTCCAGCAGGATATTGTTTTGAAGCAAGGGAGGAGCTGCTCCTTCAGCCCAGGACTCAGAATAAAGACAAAGTGGAGCAAAGATACAACCACGTAATTTAGATGAAATGGAGCAAGGTGAGACAGAGGGATTACTTTCATGTAATTTTGTACATGAAAAATGTATCTGCATTTTAAGTCACTAAGGCTTGGGGGTTGTTTGTTAATGCAGCATTACCTAGTAAAAACTGACTGATACACCTGCTGAATATCAATATTTTTAAGCTCAAGTGCCAGAAATGCTATAAGGATAATATCCTTAAATAACCAATAAAATACATTATAATTTATCCAAGAAATATTGCAAATAGGCTCAAAACAGATTTCCACCTTCTACGAATACTTTTTATGCATTGACCCATCCCCATCTCAGAATGCTAAGAGATCTGAAGCATTTGCCTAGCTCAGTACATCCAGAATTCATTCACCAGCCCAATACTTACAAAGAGAATCAGAAAGAAAGGATGAAGTAGATTAAGAGTTATTTTAGGTTTGAGGGCATTGGATAGCATGGGAGAGAAAAAGTATCTATTTTCCTTTATAGATGGGAATTAGCGGCAAGACTTGATAAAACTCTCCCTTATATGAGACAGAAAATGAAAGAATCCTTAATATAAATTCTGTGTTCCATGCTTCAGAATCTGTTGCTCCTTTTAATTCCCAACTTCTTGCTTCCGTCTCATACAGTTTACAAACTTATGGCCCATGAGCTGAATGTGGCATGTTGAATCTTTTATTTGGTTCATATGTTGCGTGGGTATTTATATCAGATTGATTGCCAATACTCAAAATTTGAGATATTTCAAGTAAAAAAAATGGATATTTCCAGCTTCTCTTGAAAAATCAAAAGTTCTGGTTACATTGGGCCTGGGAACCATGGGCTAGAGTTAAGCAGCAGCTGCCCTTAAGGCTGAGCGTGTTCTCCACAGTCCCCACCTCTCTTTATTGCCTTATACCATTCCCACTTCACTTATTTGTATTCTTTGCTTAATCCATGCAGCCACGGGAGTTTGCTTCTCTGGGGGTCAACTTCCTTCTTTATCTTTTCTTCCCTTCTCTCCCCTTCCCTCCCCTCCTCTCCCCTCCCCTCCTCTCCTTTTCTTTTTCTTTTCTTTTCATTCTTACTTCTTCCACAGTAAGGAAGGAGATCTCTGGGAGCCCATTTTTTGCTGCCCTGAGGACACTACTCTCTGCCTTTTCTTAGAACCTGAAGTGACCCAAATTTGACAGTCCAGCTGTTTGGGTCCCAAAGAGAGTCACCTAAACTATCTAAGACCATTCTGGGGGTGGAGGGAATAGATGCTTCCCTCTGGATATCCTGACTATGCTTATTCAATGGATTCTATAATATTTACTGATTTGCATACCTGTGTAGCTTGAAGGTCTTGGAGCAGCATAAACCTCCTGCCCACTAGATAATTTTGTTGCTTAACAAACCATAACAGCTCTGATTACATGCAGAAAACTAGCAGTAAATGGTTTGAAAATGATTTTACTATTTTCTGTTATGGAAAACTCACATGTAGGAACATTACGGAACTGTTTTGAAATTTCTTTAGCCTTCCAAATGTAAAATCACTAGACTTTGATATTTTAGCAATTCCACGTTTAAAATATCAGAGTTAATGAGACCTGCATCTGCTTTATTGACACCTACACTGGAGAAAGTCATCCAACACCATATGGATGAAGTAGTCAGTGGGTGGGCATTTCCAATCCTCTGGCACACCCTTTTCTTTTTCTGCACCAAAGTCGTTGCTAGACCAACTTCTCATTGACTAAAACTTCACACCAAGGCTCAAGGATTATACACCTAGGACTTGGACTGTGCAGATTGTGATATGGGCTGTGGGCATCAAGAGGTACACTGGGGTTCCCAGTAATAAAGTCATTCTGAGAGCTCTCACACCAGCACTCAGCTAGCTGTAACCTTCTCCTGCATGCCTTCTAAGGACATTAAGACTGGACATTTTATTTTGTTTCCGTTTTAGTTTATTTGAAGGTTTTATGATGTCTTAGTTGATTGGCCTGTGGAACTTCCAAATAAACATGCTGCTTTTAAAAATGGCAAGTTGTTTTTATTTATTTCTCTTAGGTGCCCAGTGACTTCGGGGTATATTAGGCAGCTTTAAATTATAATTAAAATAATAACTGTGGACCTAAAACAATAATAGACATTGAATTATGTGAACACCAAATTAGGATGTTCAGAAAATCTGTCTGAAGGAAACCAGGGTAAGCATGGAATTAAAAATAGTTATCTTTGCAGCAATGTGACCAAAGGAAATTTCTCTCTAACAACAGCCTTGTTATTATTTTTTTGCTTTGTTTTGCCTTCCTACAAGGCTACTCACATTTTTATTTTTTGTGTTTGCTGGACTTGGGGTGTGTGTAGGGGGTATCTAGTTCTTTTGGTGACCTTGTTATGATTTTACAGACAAGAGAAAATAATAAAACCTGCCTGTCATCTGAGAAAATCATTGTATTTCAATGATTTCTTGAAAATTTCTCAAGTCCATGGGCACAAGCAGTAGAAGCTGGCATTGTGCTTCACTGAATGCCAAATCCTCGAGCGCTTCTGAGTCCCCCTAAGACACACACATCTGCATTCCTCCATCTGTCATCTTAGCTCATCTTCCTCTCCCAACTGTTCTTAAATTAAATGACTACGTCTAAAGGGAGATTTTCTCGGGAAAGCTTATGAGAATTTGTCCAAAGGCAAATTAAAACATTGCAATGTAATCACCCAACTCAACTCACTGCTTGGCTGGTCTCAGTGTCTTTTCTTACCCAAAGGAGTTAATCAACCTTTGGGCCCCATATGGAGGAAAGCAGGAAGAAAGGGAAGTCAAGGGAAAATGGAATCCACTGGCTGATGGTCAGAGTGTCAGGAAATGAAGAGTGTGGCAGAGAGGGCTGTATGATGTGCAGTGGATCCAAAGGCCAGGGCAAGAGGCATAGCAGGTAAGAAGTAAAAGAAAGCAAGCATCTAGTTCTATACCCTCCTGGCATGATGCTTAACCTCAGGGATATGAAAATTCACCTTCTCTCACCCCCATGTCCCCAGAGATGAATGGATAAGAGTTCCTGCAATCATCACAGGCCACTAGGAATGACAGGACTCTTCAGCTTGGCTGGTCATTGCCCTTTTATTCCCTCGATGCTCCACGTGAATTCTTTCTTAACACTGGGTTGAAGGGGACAGCTTTCCCAGAAACTACAACTTGTGGGAATTTATCCGAAGGAGACAACTGGAAAGATTCATCAAGCACAAGGATGTTCATTAGAGTATTGTTTAAGATAACATAACTATCCATCCGTAGGGGATTAGTTAAATAACTGACAGTACATCCAACACTGGAATGCAACACAGTCATTCAAAAGGAACATGCAAATCTGTAATTCACTGGTGTGGTACGTGTTTGGACAACATGTATAATATGATACCACTGACATAAAATAAGACAAATATATGTATATGTCTGAAGACCAGGCATCTGATAGGATGCCTTTCAGTTTAACAGTGTTTGCTTCTGGGTGGTAGAATTTTGGGTGATCTTAATTTTCTTTCTGCTTTGATCAACTGCTTGCAGTTTAAAAAGAGATTATATATATGTTTTTTATAATCAGAAAAAAGCTTAATGTTAGGTGTATATTTGAGAGAAAAAAAGAGAGCAGCCTTGTTTAATGGCATGTGAGTATCTGTGCTGCTCCGCTAGTGTCCCCAAACCCCTCAAAAAGTCCCAAGGAACTGAATCCGGAGAAAGAGGTTTGGCTGGGTCATGATGGGAACAGGGGGTTGGCTGCCGCAGTGACGCTCCAACTCTTGATTCCCAGGCTATGACAGTCTAATCTGATCATCATTTCCATTGGAACTATGCTCCCCACTAAACACTCAAAGTGCTTCTTCAGATCAATGCTTTCAGTTCATCCCCAGATGACCTTTGTAAGGCAGAAGTGGGCAAGGAACATGAAGTTTCCTAATCTGGGGACCTGAGACACTAGTGCCTATGGGACTTGAGGGAAACCATGGCGCTGCTGAGATCAGCGTCCTGGTCCTTGATCTCTCCACTGAGTGCTTCTTTGCCTAACCCATAGCGCCTCACTTTTAGCAATGAAAGGGAAAAGGTTTGAAAGAATCTTTTTAGTAACTCAGGAGATGGAACGGAAACCTTCTGCCCTTTTGTGCATTGAGATGTTCAAGAACTGGATTATATCTGATGAGAGTGCCAGTTAGGAGAAATGTTCTTGGACCTTGGAAGGCTATTGGTGGTCCCGATTCATTCTGATGCTGCAGAGGACGCTTCCTCCTGGACGTTTGGAGCCTGGGATAACAGTCTTATCCTACTATGAACTACTGCAAACAAGGCAAGGGTTAACTTGCCTGGGTCTCAACATTTTTGTACATAAAACGAAGGGGGAGAGTGGCATCAGTCTTACCTGCCCCAAGGCATTCTTTGAAGGACCAAGTGATGTAACAGATATGAAAGTCCTCATCTCTTTGACTTCCCTCTGACCTTCTCTAGAAGAGTTGGTTGCCCCCACCCCTCGCCATGTTCTTGTAATAGACTACCAGTTATGCTATGGGTCTTGATATCTCTGCCTCCCCAGCAAGGCTCTGAAGAACAAAGTCAAGAATGATTCTGATTCAATACAACCCCATCCCAAGACCTAGCACAGCGCTTAGCACGTGGTAGTTTTCAATTAACGTTTGTTGACCAGGTGAGTGGTACAAAAGTCTGAAACGCTCTTCCAGTGGGAAGCATTAGGAATTGCCACTGTGAAACAGGTGGAACTGTCCTCTTACTGAACAACACACAATTTACTATCCATTTTTTTTTTTAAAAGCCCCACACCTCCTCTCTAAGACTGTTAGAGCACGTGGAATAACAGTAACAACTGCTGACACGTGAGTGATGATTTGTGCCAGGCACCGCACGAAGCCCACTGGGTGAACTGCATCATCTCCTTCTACCGCCCTCACTTTGAGGTGGGTTCTGTTATCAGTTTTCCAGATAATGATGTTGAAGCTCAGAGGATAGTTTGCTTGGAACCCAGAGAGAATCGGTCTGGAATCCATTTTCAAGCCCGAGCTCTTGACCACTTTTCCTGACTGTGTCTGAAACCAATTTGAACCAAAGATCAGGCTGGTTTAGTACCTGCTCATTTTCATTTTAACTTGGGATTTCTACAGAGTCAGGCTCTTTCAAATGCTCTTGCAACCAGTCCGTGTTCAGCAGGTAAAACTGAACAAGGCCACAGGGGAGGCTTAGGTGGGCTGTGTCTCGTCCCCTTGCCTCTGACAACAGCTCACCTTCAGAGCCTCAGCCCAAATGTGGTCCTTTCCTTTGTTCCTTAAATGTTCCCATTTTCTTTTACTTCCCTCTCAGTTTCCTCTTAACCAGCTGAGTGACAGAAACTCAATGCTGACCACTTCATTAGTCAACGACCTCGTCCCCCTGGCCTCCTGCCCCGCTGGCTCTCCTGGGCAGGTTGCCTTATGTCATAAGTCCTTGCTAAGGGTCAGGACCTTGGAGCCATCAGCACTGGGCATGTTGTTTTAATATATATCTAGAGAAATCAGGCCTGTCGGATCACATTAGGCCCTATTTGTGCATCGTACGCCAATCTCCACGGTGGAGATGAACTGTTACCTTTGAAATACAATCATGGCTGGTTACCAGTGAGTACAGAGCACGGATTATATTCCATCAGGGAGGCCCTTCTAATCTGTCTCTCCCCTCATTGGCAGGGCTGCCCTTCTACCTGTACAGAGAATATCCTCACAAACACCAGTGTTGGAAAGGAGCAAGGCTAAGAGATACAGCATGTTTCTAAAACCAGATGTGTTAATGAGCACACGAGGGTCAGTGTGGTATGTGATAGCTCAGCGTCGCGGGAGCCCAAGGTAAACGGGCAAGTTGTTGGTATGGCGCTAAAACTGTAAAGTTGGCAGTCACCATCGGTTGAGGGATTACCTTGTGGCAGGCATTGGATTAAGCATTTTATATGCATTAGCCTGTTTGGTCCTCATAAAAACCTGGAGGTCAATACTACCATTAAACCCACTTTATGGATGAAGAAATTGAGGCTCAGAAAAGTCCAGTGCTTTGCCCCAAATTCACAAAGCAATTAAGTGATGGGGGGCAGGGGGTGGATTCCAAAGCTTCTTCCAACCACGAGGCCACCATGATTTTGCCCTGATAGTATGTGGTCTCTTCTTTGGGGTGGGATTTTAGGTGGTGTTTCCAGAGAACCATAATGAAATTCCCTTTTCTATTTAGGGAGGGGCCCCAAATATCTCACTTGACCCAACAGAAGATTTGTTTTAAAACGGAGTCTGGGACTAAGCCAACCTCCCTTTTTTTTCTTTCTTCTCTGGGATTGGTTTTAAACTCATTCCTACATCCCGTGGGAGTCTGGCTGGACATATCCCTTGACAGGGGCTAGAAATAGCTCTCAAAGCCTATTTTTAAGGAAAATGTGATGTCAAAAAATGAGGCAGGAATGGACACCAAGAAGAGAAAAGAATACACCAGAATGGAGTTAAGGAGTGCTTAACCAGGAAATACTCAGAGACAGGAAGAGTAGGAAGGCTGACAAAAAGATGAAAATTGGCAGAGATGCACTGGGGGGATGGAAGTGCTTTCCTACTTGGGCAGCATATTTCTGTCATATTCCTGTGTTCTGCCCTTAGGAAGCTCAGCCAGGGAAGGTAAGTGCCGTGGCTCTGCTACAAACCCACTTTTCTATCTAGACAAACAGGGCCTGACAAAACACATGCAGAATTGCCCGCTTGCCTCTTTCCTGGAACCTCAAGGCACAATGCAGAGGTGTCTAGTAACACTGCAATTTCCTTTGAACTGTTTGGTTTTGTTTGGTACCCTTGTCTGGTGGGTTAGTCTTTTTGACTGCGTTAACTCACCTGGTATAACATTTTCTTTCATTGAGAATCAAGAAGGCTGGAACTCACCTCTCTGACTCGGGCAAAGCTGGACATCATCCAATCAGGCGCGGCTAGACTTCTGGAGGCTGTAAACGATATCTTCCGAGCTAAGGAAGACAGGAAAGAACAAAAACACTGTTGGGGAGACAATTGGTGAACGTTTGTAGGCCAACTGGTGAATGAGAGACAGGATGAGCCCATCCTTCTTCACTTATTTTTCTTGGATAAAATTTGCATTTAAGGGGGGCGTTTATTAAAGTCGCCCCCACCTAGGCCACTATCACCAGTAAATGACCCAGCTACCTGTGTTCATTCCATGTTGACAAAGCTGGAGAAAAGCACATTCTTTAACTGGAAAAGGAGTCTTTACAAATGCAACTCAGGGCGGCCGACCTCAAGACAGCATCTGATATTAATTAGAAATTATACAACGCTCTAAGTTGAACTAAAGAAATTTTGGTAGAAGGATCAGACAAGAATGAGGAAAATCCAAAGTGAAATCCCGTGCTGATTGAAAGAGACTGCAGCTCCCGCTTCTCTCCCCAGCCACCACGTTACTATATGTCTATCCCAGGGAAAGTGTTCCAGTGGTGTTAGCTACTGAACACTTGCCTCTCTTTCCATTCCCCTTTCCCTGGGTAGCTGTGGTGAGTTGGCTGCCGAGATGTAGCCCTGAACCTATACATCAAGTCTAGGGAAGAGAGAGTTAGAAAGGCAAACATTATCTGGGATCAATATCTTTACAAATCCGAAGGAAACCCCAGCTCCCAAAGGGTTAAGCCAGGGAAGGAAAAGCCATCAGGCTGTTTAGTGAGTTAATGTTTTTATTGATGGGGGGAGGCCTTTAATTCCGTAACAGGAAAAGTGGGGAAAGTGGCAGATTGTTTGGCTGGGGAGAAAGGAGAAGGGAAGAACATTATCTGTATATATGCACCATGCTCTCATTCCCCCTGCATTTAAACCCCTGAAATCCGTGTAATGCACAAGACTTTCTGTAACCTTGAATATTATTCAGTACAAGGTGTTTTTCTTGCTCTTATCCCCCTCCCAAAGTGGAATCCACATCTTTCCCTAACAATTTTGCTATAATGCACATCTCAGACTAATGCTTGCATGGAAGAGCACGTCTTAATTTAACAACCGTGTTATAAAGCACATCTCAAGCTAACTTTCCTAGGATAATCCATATTTCAACCTAACTACCCTGGCATATCACTTCAACCTAATTCCCCTACTGTAAAGTACATTGCAATCTAACACCCTCATATAATGTACATCTCAGTCCATTATTTTGTATTTTGTAAGCCATATTTTGATATGTCTTTTCCATTAAGGAGCAGAACCGTCTGGAGACAATGGCTATCCCTATGCTGAAAGCTTCCGTGGTTCTTACATCGTCCTTTGGTGACAGGCTGCTGATGGATATGCTTCTGAACTTTCACCTTTGCCATCTTGGGTTCAACTCTGGCTTGTTTCTGTACTTCAAGCCTTAAGCCTCCTGTTGGGAACAGGGGTGACCAGGGAGCCCTGCCTGGCCCTGATGGGCCTTCTCTCATGCTAACCAGCAGGGCGGGCCACCTCAAATGATCAGAGTCTACCTCAGGAGAGGGACGTCTGAGGCCAATGTCAGGGTCAGGGGTCAGGGTGTAGCTGCTGGCTAATAGAGTGTGAGCTAACACTGTTGTCAAATTGCTGGGCTGAACGACAATGCCTGCCTCCTGCTGATGACCTTACCCCAGGGGAGGGGGCTATTGGCTTTATTGGAAATCTGCCAGTCTCAGAGGTGATGGAAGTGGCTGATCACGGCTAAAGACTGTTTGATTGTAGATGGAGAGCCAGTTCTGTGGTTGGTCCCCAACTGAAAGGCTTGCAGAGCTGCTTATTGATGGCTGAGTTTTCCACATGTGATGGATTTCTCTTCTGTTTCACAAGCAGCTGTGTTACTGTTCAGTTGTGGAGGTGGGCTACAGTGGCTCGCGGACATGGGATTTTCCGGAATCGAGAGCCACGAGAGGCGATGCTGTCACCGACTTCTGGGATGGCACCAACCTCCTATTGCTGGTTGAATGGGTCTGATTGGTTCTTGAGAGGAAACCAATCCAGAATGAATTGACAATAGATGTAAGAGGTCCTTCTGTTCCACGGCATTTTGGTGAACATGAAAGAAGACGACGAACATGTGTTCTAGAAGACACTTAGTATTCCAACCATCAACAACTCAGCCTCAAATTTTCAACCTATCCCATGCAAGAGGAAGACATTAGATTTACCTACTGGTGGTATATAACCAAGCTAGTAGTGCAATTAAATATTTGAGGAAAAGGAGTTACTGAGGACTCGTGAAGTATAGTATGAAATCAAGAGAGACAAGTACAGGAGGCAGAGAACAAAGTTTAGAGATAAAAAATGATCTTTATAAAACACATATGGATCATGGAGGATCACCAGCTAATACAAACCCCCATTGCAGCCTGCTAAGATAGACAATAAAAGACTAGAAAGCATAAATGGGAGAACAGCTTATTGAAATTGCAAGGTTATTCTCCTCGTGTGTGATACCTTGGGAAAACTCATATAGATATGGTAGCACTAGTCTTTAAGTCTCTAACAGAGATGGTAAAGCATTTGGGGGGAGCAAAGTGAGGTTATGAAGTGAACTTGAAGGGTTTTTCCTAGAGAAGAATCAACTGAGGGTGATTTATCAATAACCTTCCAGTCTATTACATGACAGGACAAGCAATGTGACTTTAATCCAGGTCAACATGGTATAATCGCATAGAGTGAGACTTTGGCTTGACTCTCGTTACCATTTTCACATCTTCAAGTCTCAGTTTTCTTCTTTGTTGAGGGGAATCCTTCTCTTCACCCTCCACAGTTACAAGGAGGATTAATTCAGGTGTAGAACTATTAGCAGAGTACCTGACACAAAGTTCACATTCAGTACATGTTAGTTTTCTTTCCCTTAAACTGTGGCATGGGCTTTCTGATACTGGGCCTTAATAAATATGGGGAACTTGGACAATAAACCTTCCCCTTATGAGTTAGCAAGACAACTGGTATTTAGAAAGTTTAGGTTCACTTGACCACAGGAGGATGACCTAGATCAGAGGTTAGCAAATAATGGCCTACTGCCTACTTTTATAAATAAAGTTTTATTGGAACGCAGCCATGCTCATTCATTTACATATTGTCCATGGCTGTTTTTGTACTACAGTAGTAGAACTGAGTTGTTGTAACAGAGATGGTGTAGCCTGCAAAGCCTAAAATATTTACCATCTGGCCCTTTACGGAAAACGTTTGCTGGCCCCAAACCTCTGACAGTGGAACACTCTTTCTCCCTTTTGTTTGAAAACAAAATGCCATGTTGAAATCCAATATGCCAAGCAGGTTCAAGCAGCAGATATTTCCCGAGGGAGCTAAACTCATCCCTGCTTGACACAAATACTTTATTGTTGGTGGAGCTTCTGAAGGTTCCAAGGTTCCATGGACCAGTTTGAAAACTACAGACTGGAAAAATCCCAGGATATTTTTTAAGGTCCTGGAAACTCAGTGATCTCTTCAGAGATTAGAGAATGGCACAGTAAAAAAAAAAAAATAATAATTTTTTTTAACCTAAATATGTGATGTTGGGCAGGTTGCTTAACTTCTCTATGCCTCAACTTCCTCATTTAAAAAATGAGGAGGGCTTCCCTGGTGGCGCAGTGGTTAAGAATCTGCCTGCCAATGCAGGGGACACGGGTTCGAGCCCTGGTCTGGGAAGATCCCACATGCCGCGGAGCAGCTAAGTCCTGTGTGCCACAACTACTGAGCCTGAGCTCTAGAGCCCGTAAGCCACAACTACTGAGCCCGCGCGCCGCAACTACTGAAGTCCGCGTGCCTAGAGCCCGTGCTCTGCAACAAGAGAAGCCACCGCAATGAGAAGCCTGCGCACCCAACGATGAGTAGCCTCCGCTCGACGCAACTAAAGAAAGCCCGCACGCAGCAACAAAGACCCAACGCAACCAAATAAATTAATTAATTAATTTTTAAAAAATGAGGATATTTGCCTCACAATTTGTTGTCAGGATTAAATGAGATAATATATTTAAAGCACTTGAAATAGGGCCTGGCTCATAGCTAGTGGTCAGCAAATGTTAATTACTATTGCAATTGTTATTAATATTGGGTGCCTTCATTTGCCCCGTGGAGTCTATCTGCATATTGCTCTAAATAACCCTAGCGACATATTCTGCCTATTAGTTAATTCAGTTGCTTACTCGCTCAACACGTATTTTGTGTGCTGAAGTCACCATCGGTAATCAAACTCCAGTCCGTCCAATGCCAGCTGCACTCCCAGTCTCCTCTTGCTCGGTCTCTTTTGGCAGCTCACGTTGGTGTTTATTGCTCCACATCTTCAACGGAGTTTCATAGTGACACCACCGCTCAAAACAACTTCCTAATCCTCCATCTCCGACGGCTCCACAATTAATTTTTCAACTAGCAGTTTGGTTTCAATGCCTACGAAGTAATTAGACCTTAGAGGCTCTTTACTGGAATTTTATCTTGTCAGCGAATGTGAAAGAAACAATAATTATTATTTAATATTTATCGAGTGTCTTCAGTGTGATATGTAGATTCACGGAGGTAACCTGCCTTATTGTTGAAGATGACAGCACAGTACAGTCAAGTGTGTCTTAGCAAGGTAGTCGGACAGTTCTAGAGACCCAAAATAGGAGGTCTGAATTCTCAAATCCTGCCATTTGTCATGCTACTCTATCAAATGGCACATCTTGGGGGTTGAGAGCTTCCTAATTTGTTATCCCTAGGTGCATCCTCTAAAGTTTGATTCCAAAATGGTGAATCCCAGAGAAGACATCCAATGATTTCTGTACCAAGCAGAGGGAGCTCTTTGGGGCGGTAGGTTTTCCATCACTATCAAGAGAATAATGGAATGGACTCAACTACGGATGCCATAGGATGAAGATTTGAGACTCTTTAACTTTATCCTTTATCCCCAGAGATTATGTCAGGTTGCCCAGACCGAAGTGCAGAGCTGCCTGCTGGGGTGGCAGGTGGACAATATCATCTACTGGCTGCTAAGAGTGCCCTCCATGCAGCTGGGGGCCAGTGTGGTCCAGAGACCACCCTTACCAGAAGAGTGACCTTCAGCAAGTTGCTTGATCACCCTGAGCCTCAGTTTCTCCATCAGCAAATGGAAATAACAGTAGTTACCTCACAGGATTGTTTTGCAGATCAAATAAAATAAATATACAGTAAATGGTAGTTGCTGTAGTTATCATTCATATTATTATAATAGAAAAGAAATAGAACCCATAGATCCTGTTTTGGGGTAGCTTACAGAATAGCATGGGTATAAACATAAAAACACAACTTGGAAAATATTAATATATTTACATCTAATTAATGTAAATTAAAATATTAGTTGAAAGCTAAAGGTATCAGGGTGACTCATGGATATGGTTTGCTCTCATGATTTGATGTACATAGATTGTAAACTCCTGAATGACAAGGGTTGCATCCAGTTATCTCTCTATCCCCAGCATTTCATACCTGTTGAACTGAACTGAACTGGATTTCTTTGTAAGTTCAGTAGAATCCTACCAAAAATAATCACTGGAATGATTAAAGGGTGCACAGATGGGAGATGTGAGGGCCACTCAATTCAGTAAAGTACTAAAATCAACATCACTAAAACAAAAACAGAACCCAAACTCTTATAACGAACGGGCAAAGAAAATGGAATATTATTTGGCAATAAAAAGGAACGAAGGGAGGACTTCCCTGGTCACGCAGTGGTTAAGAATCCGCCTGCCAATGCAGGGGACACGGGTTCAAGGCCTGGTCCGGGAAGGTCCCACATGTCACAGAGCAACTAAGCCCTTGCGCCACAACTACTGAGGCTGCACTCTAGAGCCCGTGAGCCACAACTACTGAAGCCCATGTGCCTAGAGCCTGTGCTCCGCAACAAGAGAAGCCACCACAATGAGAAGCCTGCGCACCCAACGATGAGTAGCCCCCGCTCGATGCAACTAGAGAAAGCCGCGTGCAGCAAGGAAGACCCAGTGCAGCCAAAAATAAATAAATACATAAATTAATTAAAAAAAAAAAAGGAATGAGGGAATGCTACAATGCATGGATAAATCTTGAAAACATGCTAAGTGAAAGAAGCCATTCACAAAAGACCACATATTGAATGATTCCATTTATATGAAATGTCCACAACATGAAAATTCAGAGAGACAGGAAGTAGATTAGTGGTTGACAAGGGCTGAGGGGGTTTGGAGAAAAATGGGAGTATGAGTGACTGCCAGAGGGTGTGGGGGGCTCTCCTTGGTGTAGGGGTGACGAGAATGTTTTAAAATTGAATGTGACGATGGTTGCACAACTTGTGAATATACCCCTAACCATTAAATTGTACACTTTGAGTGAATTGCTTGGTATGTAAATTGTATCTCAGTAAAGCTGTTAAGAAAGTTTAAAAAGAATGGGCAAACATATTGAGATATCTTTGGAATACTGGAAATGTAGGTATATCCCCCAAGGTTACTCAATTATACATTTTAGGGTCTAAAAGTTTACAGACAATGAAGTTTACAGACTTTTCAAGAGCGGACATAAAATACAAAACTCATATTTTTGTTTAAAATGCATATAAAGTTCAGACACACACTATATATACTCTTTTCTATGTATAATATATAGATATATGATCAGCTTATTAAGGTATAATTAATATATAAGAAATCATGAAATTCACCCACTTTAGGTATATGAATTTTTTTACAATAATAGAAGTATTTCATAAAAAGAGAAGCATATACATCAATATGTACATCCTAATGGGATTATTAAGTCAATTTAATTTTCTAATTTTTGGTATATTTTCTAAAATTTCTATAATGAGTTTATATTACTTTGGAAAGAGGTAAATGTTATTCAAATAAAGTATACAGCAAAAAGTGGTGAAGGGCATAGAGTCAGTTAACTGGGGCAGCCATCTTAGGGGGGAATGGAGGGTGTGTGGCCTGGAAAGTTTTCTGGATGGGAAAGAAATGTCACATGTGGAATATGGCAAGTGGCTGATATAACAGGGGGCCTTAAGAGGGATGAACCTGGTGAAATGGTCAGAGGCTCGTTGGAAGAAGGCCTTGAAGAACTAGGTGAAGGCTCTGAGTCTGGTATAATTGGTTCTGAGTGGTCAATTGAGTCCTAGAAGATTATCCCAGCCACCCTACCTCCTGGCCCAAGTGACTGAGGGATGCTGAAGGAAATCCACAAGAGACAGACTTTCTGGGGCTCAGGAACAGGAATGGGGTAGCTCCTTCTGAGCAAAGGTTTCCAATGTGTCTCGTTAGTACTGGTGATCTTGGAAGTTACAGTGATCAAAGGGACCATGCCCTCTTTCTGGAATTGTTCCCCACACCGTGTCCCCATATAATCAAGAACAGGAATAGGAGCCAGCAGCAATGTACAAGGTAGGCTAAAGGGGAAAGCTAAAAACCAGGAGATCAGCCAAGAGTCTCAGGGCCCAGCAGGAATGGCAAATGATTTTCAACATGTGTCCCAAATTGGATCCACAGCAGGTAGCTTTGTGATGAGAAGGATATAGCGCCTGCCTCCTGGCTCAGTGGGAGAGGATGTTGTGATTGATGAGTGATGTCTGCCTCGGGTATAGGAGTGGTAAGTGACAGTATCCATGCCATGTTATTTTCCATCCCTGGAAGAGGGGTGCTTCTTGGATTCAGCCTAGCCTCATTTTGTAAGTCCCCAAGAAATCAAAACAAGTCTTAAGTGTCGAGGTCTGACAAAATAGACTTGGAGGTCTAATCTGAATTCCTTTAAATTCCCATGAAAATATTCTAATCCCCATGTGCTCCTTGAATCAAATCCAGGAAGAATTCCCTTGATAACACTGGCCTTGCCTGGGGCCTACCCAGAGCAATGTAAACTTTCTATATCCAGCGCTATACCAGTTAATAGGCTGAAGAATGCAAAAATGGAAAGGATGGGTAAGAAGGGGCTGGAATCTGTTAGTGAGTAGCCTTTCTGTGAGTGATGGATGCAGGTTGCTACCTCTGAGAGACAGCCTTCTCTCACTCCAATGGGAGAGATTTTTAGTACATCCTGGGCATGAAATAACTGTTCATATGTTCCGAGTGATGATGAATTCATTCAAACAACAAGTCAAGACCCTGGATATCACTCAACTCCAGTCAGTCATAACAGCTGACAAATATAAAATATAACACACACCCTGTTGGCCTTGCTTCTCTTTGTCTTCAATATGCATATTCAAGAATCTCATTCCATTCCTGGCTGTCAGAGACGGTGACAGTTGTAGGGGTTTTCTAGCTTTATCAAGGGAGATTATTTTTTAACCTAAATTATTTTCCATTGTAAATGTTTAAATCCATATTAAGTCCAGATTAATGCAGGAAGCAGCTTCAAAGGATATTGACTGGGGGAAAAATAATAATAAATGAAACTGTGAAGGAGGGGACCCATCACAAGGAATATTTCCAGTTTAGAAAAGAAAGTTGTTTGGATTTAAAAGATATCTAAAGAAAATATGTTTCCCAAGGATTGCTGGTCTTTTTTATAAACACTGAAACTTTGTATACAAACTAGGGCCTAGAGTACTTTTTTTTTCATGACTGGAATTAATAATGCAGATAAACCCTAAATAAATCAGGATTAGTGTTAACCACATCTTGAGGTTTAGGATGTTATAGGAAAATGAAAAGAGAGGAAAAAACATTGGTTGCATTAAAAAAAAACTGTCTGGGCTACTGGGTGAGGTGAAGGGGGCTTAGGGAGGGGACCTGGGAAATATAGAGAAGGGAGGACCAGCTGAGCTGAGTAACCAAAGACCCTCTAATCACCACAGCTCTGGAGATGTGTTCAAAGGCTCTTTCCTGACCACAGGCTGTGCAAGATCACAAGTGAAATGCAGTTGCCTGGAAGGGGGAGGGGTGTCTGGGATTTTTGGAGGGCGCTGCTATCAGGCTTTGTTAAGAGGAGGTCAGCTGGACTCTCAGATTTTAGCATCTCCTCAGGAAGCAGGTTCAACTTTCTGGTTGTTAGGGAGCGATCGTTCCCCCTTCTCCCACACCCCACTTGCCAAACCAGCAAAGAAATGAACACATCAAGTCTGGATGTTTGTTCCAACCCAGGAAAACAAGCAGCAGCACCATGTCTCCCAGAGCTCTGAATCTGGGCATAGGGATCATTTTTAGACAAATAACTGAACCTTGGGATGAATTTTAATGAAACCATTTAGATTCTTTGACGTTTCTGCCTTGGGGGTCACTGAAAATGACCCCGACCCATTGATTCCAGACTCTGCTCTCTCCTTTCCCTTACATGAGCCCTAAAGGTTGTAGATGTAGAAGACTGAGTCCTTTTCCTCTGGCCATCATTACAGGCTTCATTCCTAGTAAATACCTGTCAGTTCTGAGTAAAGAAAGAAGTATTCTTAACCCCAAATCACATGGTTGCAGAGATTTCAGCCTTCAGTGAGGAGTTAGAATTGAGGCAGTCATTGCAAGAGCGGGAACCTGCTCCCCACCTTTTGGCCCAAATTAACTCAGAATGGTCCAGCTTTCTCACTTCCCTTTGGTGCTGCTGCGCTGGGGCCAGTTGGATTTCGTATCCACGTGACACGACTCCCTGCTGCGCCTGCTTCAGCCTGCCTCTCTTCAGTAAACGCACAGACCTCACTTTGGTCCTAATCTTCAAGCAACCAGGCTGGTCTGAGGTTTTTCAGAATTTGGGGAGTTTTGAGAGATCACGTCTCCCATCTGTTTCCTGTTCCGTTTTTCACCACTTCCTCTTCTCTCTCCTGCACCACTGACCGGGCACACACAGCCGCTGGACAGTCTCTCCCTGTCTGTGAAATAACAAGAAGAGTCTGTACAGACGATTTTATTCTCCTCCAAGGTTTGCCATTCAATCTCCCCCAAGACACACTAAAATGGAAAGAAATGAATGACATGGGGGTGGGCGGCTCCTTTCTCAGCCCTGGATGTAGTTGTTATGTAATCTCTATGGCCATTTGCGGTGACTTCGCCGTAGGTTGAGTACAGAAAAAGCAAATACATTTTTCGGACCTCTTGATAGTTACCATGGTAATTTGAGATTTTGGTAAATAGAAATATGTTCTGGGGAAAAGGTGTAGGTCAGATACAAAACGTTCAACCTTCAGAAAACCTTGTAATACTAAAGACAGGTGAAGAATGGAAGAGATATGGTTAGTGAAAGTCTTTAAAAGAAAAAAAACTAAAAGGTAAGCTTGTGGAAATGAAGAAGGATGAATAGAATTCCAGCATAAAAATAAAGAAGGACTTTTTTTTTCAGTTGGCACATATACCCTCAAAACAGTTCCACTTGCTCCAAAGCAAAAACAGCACACATTTAAGGGTAAATAATCCTTGGGGCTTTAGGTTTTAGTGGTCAATACAAAGGATGTTATTCCTACACGAAATTGGGAGCATCTCCTAGACACAAGGACTCTGGTTTCCAAAGAGGAAGTTGGGTGAAAATAAAGTTTTTACCCCAATCTCTCAACCTTCCATGTAAACAGAACTGCCAGTGGTGACAAGATGCAGCCCATTTCAAATGGATGCCGGTGATATAATGATACCCACACATATTTCAGATACACGTTGTTACGCCATCATACAGAGTATACATACATACACAAATGTTTATTTATTTATTTGTAACTTTCGTTCCTGGAATGCAAAAGTCAGGCTCATTTTATGAACTATTTGATAGGTAGGTGAGTAGATCCCACTTAAAGAAGTGATTTGGCTGTACCTATTTACATTACATAAATTGGTACAGTCACTATGGAGAATAGTATGGGGGTTCCTTAAAAAACTAAAAATAGAATTACCATATGACCCAGCAATCCCACTCCTGGGCACACATATATCAGGAAAAGATGAAAACTCTAATTCAAAAAGATACATGCACCCCAATGTTCATAGCAGCATTATTTACAATTGCCAAGACGTGGAAGCAACCTAAATGTCTACTGACAGATGAATGGATAAAGAAGATGTGGTATGGGCTTCCCAGGTGGTGCAGTGGTTAAGAACCCATCTGCCAATGCAGGGGACACGGGTTTGAGCCCTGGTCCGGGAAGATCCCACATGCCGCGGAGCAACTAAGCCCGTGCGTCATAACTACTGAGCCTGTGTGCCACAACTACTGAGCCTGTGCTCTAGAGCCCGCGAGCCACAACTACTGAGCCCACGTGCCACAACTACTGAAGCCCACACGCCTAGAGCCCGTGCTCCGCAACAAGAGAAGCCACTGCAATGAGAAGCCCACGCAGCACAACAAAGGGTAGTCCCCGCTTGCCACAACTAGAGAAAGCCTGTGCTTAGCAACAAAGACCCAACAGAGCCAAAAATTTATTAATTAATTAAAAAAAAAGATGTGGTACATATTAATATATACAATGGAATATTAGCCATAAAAAGAATGAAATAATGCCATTTACAGCAACATGAATGGGCCTAGAGATTATCATACTAAGTGAAGTAAGTCAGACAGAGAAAGACAAATATCATGATATCACTTACATGTGGAATCTAAAAAAATGATACAAATGAACTTATTTACAAAACAGAAATAGACTCACAGACATAGAAAACAAACATGGTTACCAAAGGGGAAAGAGTGGGGAGGGATAAATTAGGAGTTTGGGATTAGCAGATACAAACTACTGTAAATAAAATAGATAAACAACAAGGACCTACTGTTAGCACAGGGAACTATATTCAGTATCTTGTAATAAACTACAATGGAAAGGAATAGAATTGTATATATTACATACCTATATCTGAATATATATATATATACACATATCTATATCTGAATATATGTATATATCTGAATATATACATATGTATCAGAATTACTTTTCTGTACACCTGAAACTAACACAATATTGTAAATCAACTATATACTTCAGTAAAAAAATATGAAAAAAAAAGTGATTTGGGACACTAAAAGAAAATCATTTTTTCTTTTTCAGAGATGATCATTGGAGACAATGAACTAGATTGCAAAGCATACTGGAACGGATTTTCAGAGAACTGCTACCATGAGTCCATCATTCTTTCAAGCTGATATCTCCCTAGTAGGTAGGGCTCTCTTGAAGGAAGCCTTTGCTCGGGGCCCAGCCTTCCCAGCAGTTGTTTCTAAAGCATGGCCAGGAGTGCCTGACTCTAAAGTCTAGCCTTTCACAGGCAGGAGGACAAGTCACGAACAGGATCCTTTAGAAGCCCCTAAGGTGCTGCACCACCCATACCCTTTCCTCTCCCAACAGATGGTGCAGAAATAGCTCTAAGTTTGGGTTAATGGCAACTGCTAAGTCCTGGATTTCCCGTGCCAATTCTTACTTAAAATGCCCTCTGCCATTGTCAAAGCTTGCGTCAGCTGAGCTCTCAGACATGGACTTTTGTTCTGGAAAGGACAGTCTCTATGGCCAAATCAGACATCAGGGCTCATCACAGGTTAACTTCATTCTTGCTTGATGATAAATATGGAGAAACTGACCTGGGTGATTTAGGGAAGTTTAGTAAAGAAATGGCCAGTTAGCAATAGAAATTTTATCAGGAAGAGGTAACAATTATACCACTTTCCTGCTCTCTCTTAAAAAAGGAGTCAATTCACCAATTTTCAGCAGTAGTAGTTCATTATTTCCAATTTCACATAATTGAAAATTAGAAAGTTCTTAAAGTTTGAACAGTGGTAATTAAATTTGAATTGGATGTGATACTTGTAATTTTAAATGCTTGAATTCTGAGAGGAAAAACTGTGTAATGTTGTTGGCCAAATGACCCTAGTCATTAAGATTCCTATGGCATTATTTAGTTAGTTGGCTTTTTATAACACCATGAGGTTTGCTGTGGGATGAAGAAGAAGCCACTGGCCTCATAAGGAGGAGAAGCATTTTAGAGAAGAACCCCGAGTGAGAGAAGCAGCCCCGAAGTTTCTACTAATAGTTCGCTTTAGCATTTCTGGACTCCTTGAGATCAAGGAACTGAGAGATGAGTCGAGGAAAATGAACAGAAATAACTGTTTTTGTGAGGCCAATGGAAACCACGTTCAGATCCAGGAAAAGAAAAATGAGACAGGAAAGGGAGGGTCACATTTTTTAAGGAAATCATGCAGTATTTTAGTAATCTTTTGTTGATGAAAAAAATAGCGCATTAATTATGTCCTGAGAATGGGGCGTGGCTGGTCTTCAGTCTTTCCAAAGCTGAGCCTGCAGTCTAAGCATTTACCACTGGAATGGAAACTTGGGCTTCTGCTCTCTGACAGGGTCCTGGACATACACCGCTGAGCACCTCCGCAGAGGCAGAAATCTGTCCCACGCAGGAGTTCAGGAGAGAGGAGGCTATTTTACAAGACAAGTGCTGACAGCCAAATAGTTTAGGGTCTTTATAAGACTGGTAGTATTCGGCCAATGCAGAGTAATGAAATTGGATATGCCAACAAAGATATCTTTCTCTCTCCTTCCTCCTTTCTTTCTCACTTCCTCCCTTCCTCCCTCTCTTTCTTCCTTCCTTCTTTTCTTCCTTTCTTCCTTCCTTCATTCTTCTCTCTCTCCTCCGTTTGAAGACTTTTTTCATCAGTAGTATATATTTATGAATTTCTTTCACAGTAGTTCAAACATTCACGTTCAGACAAGTATAGCGTAAGCCCAACACCAACCCTTAGCTTTCCAGATCCTTTCAGCAGAATTAAGTAGAAAATTGCCACTTCCTTTAGAGGTGCAAGATATATTAGCCATACGTTGCTGTGGTAGTAAAAATGGTCACACACCCACCCCCGCCCCACCTCCTTTTACCTGTGCTCTTGAGCAGTGCCTCAGAGATGTGGTCTGGCTGTGTGGCTTTCTTTGGCCAAAGGAACAGTAGCAAATGTGACACAGCAGAGGCTTGAAAAATGCTTGTGCGTTAAGGCTGGTTCTCTTGCTGCCCTTTGAAACCCTGAGGCCACCATGTGAAGAAGCCCGGGCTAGCCTGGTGAAGGGTGAGAACAGCACTTCAGTTGACAGCGAGCCTACTGCCAGCCATGAGAGTGAGGCCATTCTCGTTTCTCCATTTCAGTCAAACCAGCTCCAACCAGCTGCACTGTCTGGCCAACCCACAGAATTGTGGGAAATGACTGACTGTTTTAAGCTACTAAATTTGGGGGTGGTCTGTTATATGGCAAAAGCCGTGTAACAAACGAAAACCAAGCTCGTTATTTTTCTCCTTTAAGCTCTGTTATTAGACATCTGTCCTTGAATGTAAGGCATTCTTTGGATATACGATTGTTAACTGCTACCCAATGACAACCCTCCCTTTCAGGTTAAGTATCTTATTAAGTTTTCCTGAGTCGTCATTGTGGTCATTTGTAAGGGTTGCTTCTAATGTGCTTGTGGGCTAATTTCATGGGAAGCACTGTTCCTTATCCTAGTGATCAGGGGCAAGGTCCTAAGGGTGAGAACTCCAGCAGGGCTCAGCGCACGTGCTTTGCCACCCCTCCTCTTCCTTAGCCCACAGGCATGTTTTCTAATCTCTGAGGCTGGTTAAATCCTTACTTCTATCTTCATGTCCCTTATTATTGTTATGGTCACCTCACTCCCTAATGGCCTCCTTCCAGTTGGCGTCTCTCTTACCATGAGTGTACAAAAGAAAGGATATTAGTGTTGCTTTTCCCTTCTAAGTAAAATAGGTATTAAGTAAAATAGGAATTCTGTCATGGCATGCTTATTCTTTTGGGGGGGCCATGCTTATTCTGGTGTGGGGGGGCCAATCCTAGCCCCTCCAAATGGTTCTCTCATCCCTAGTCTCCCTTCTGTTCCAATCCATTCTGGATTCTACCTCCATCGTGCTATTGCTCCATTATTTATGTGTCATTTCATTCCAAAAATGCTCCCAGTGACTTATTATCGGATTAATCCTTTCACAGCACTGACCTCAGAATGCCACTCTCTGTTCAAAAGTTCTAAGTGGGTACCCACACTCTGTGGGTAAAGTCCCAATCCCTTGGCCAAACCTTTAGGGCCTTCCAGAATTTGCCCTCATTCTACTTTACCAACTGGGCCTCTTTTTATTCCACATATAAACACACTACAGCCAACTGCTCTGAGACAAATCTCCCTCATTGTCTGTTCCAGATTCTTATGTTTTCCTCTTTACAGTCACCGTTACCTTTTAAGGTTAGGCCTGAGGGACCCCTCTCTCCTCCATGACATTCTCCACCACCTGGGCCTATCGAGCGGTTCAGCTCTTCTGAGTCCTTCCAGCCCTTTGAGTGTCCGTCACTCATCGGTTATTGATGACACCCAGTGTGTACAGTCAGTTATCATGCTTGTGTCTTCTAAGCCTTCCAGACTTCATTATGTGTTCCTTGCGGGAGACACTATATGTCTACGTATCCCCTGAAGTGCCTAGACAGTGCTATGTTTAAGGCTGCTGCTTAATATACAGCCAGAAATGCACTGGTTTCCAACCTTTGAGAGCAGTATTTCACAAGGTGCTGCTCCTGCATTCTTGCACAGAGTGACTTTGGGTGCTTGGTGAATACTCCGTCTCCTGGGCTCCTCAGACCTATTGAATTTGCCTATCTGGGCTAAGGCCCAGGAATCTGCATAGTCAACAAACTTCCCCAGGGGATTTTTATGTTCATAAAAATTTGAGACTCCTCTTTTTTCTTAATTTTATTAAAAAAAAAATTTTTTTTTTGGCCATGCTGTGCAGCATGCAGGATCTTAGTTCCCTGACCAGGGATCTGACCCTGCAGTGGAAGTGCGGAGTCTCAACCACTGGACCAGCAGGGAAGGCTCTGAGACTCCTTCTTTTACTGCAGGTCCTCAAGGGAGAAAATGCAATCCATATATGTATGGCCTGGTGGACCTCTGAACTTCTTTATGTAAAACTTAGGGATCCTGAACTTATTTAAACTTCTAGAATCCAGAACTGAGATTTTCTGGGGGTGGTGTGCCCTTGGAGAGAAGGGTTTGAAAAGGCACGATGATAAGATGATAATATGATTTATATTGGGCAAAATCGCATTGTTCTTATGACATAAACTACAGAAAACTGGAGCATGACCAAATCATCTTGGTTGGTGTGCTGTGCAAAAAACTGCTGAGCTATAAGCTTTATGACTCTAGGACCTTATTTCTCCTATGTCCCTATGTCCAAGGTAATATGTGGCACACAGCAGACCCTCAACACATAGTTCTTGACGTTGAGTAATTCTTATAACTAACTGGCATTTATAAATGAAGGTTATGTATATATGTCCTTGATAAGTTCACTTAAACACTGTGGATGATGGGAGTTCCCTGGTGGCTTAGTGTTTAGGATTCTGTGCTTTCACTGCTGTGGCCCGGGTTCAATCCCTGGTCAGAGAACTGAGTTCCCAAAAGCCACATGTGGTGTGGCCAAAGATAAAGAAAAGAAAAAAAAAAACCACACTATGGATGTACGAACTTCACTAATAACTAATCTATTTTTAAAGTGTATCCCTACAACTTGCCTGGCGGTCCAGTGGTTAAGACTCCGCGCTTCCAATGCAGGGGCCGTGGGTTCAATCCCTGGTCGGGGAACTAAGATCCCATGTGCTGCGTGGTGTGGCCAAAAGATATATATTTTGGTGTCGAATGCTTAAATTATAAACTTCTAGTTCATATCAAGGGAAAAGACGGTATATACTACAGATTATTTTTTGATAAGGATAAGTTAATTTACTTTTTTTAAGGAAATGCCTTTAAAAAATTAACAGCTTTATTGAGATATAATTTATATACCATAAAACTTACCCTTTTAAAGTGGCCTTAGTATTTCACAGAGTTGTGCAACAGTAACCATTGTCTATTTTTAGAACCTTTTCATCATCCCCCAAAGAAGCTCCATTCCTATTAGCAGTCACTCCTCACCCTTCTCTACTCCGCGCACCGCGCTCCCACCAGCTCCTGGCAACCACAAATCTACTTTCTGTCTCTATGTATTTGACTGTTCTAGACACTTCATATAAATGGAATCATAAAATATGCGGTCTTTGTGACTTGCTTCTTTCATTTAGCATAATGTTGTCAAGGTTCATCCATGTTGGAGCATGTGTCAGTACTTCACTGCTTTTTGTGGCTGAATAATATTCCATTGAGTGGACAGACCACGTTGTGTGTATCCATTCAACAGTGGATGGACGTTGGGGTCGTTTCCACTCTTTGGCTATTATAAATAATGCTGCTCTGAACATCTGTGTGCAAGTTTCTATGTGGACATAGGTTTTCATTTCTCTTGCATATATGCTTCAGAGTGGAATTCCTTGGTCATATGTTTAAAGAATTATCTTTTATTTCTGTGACTTTGACTGCTACTACTGCTGCTATTACTGGATGTTAATAATTACTGGACATTTACTGTGTCCTGAGCCCTATACTAAGTTCTTCATATACCTGGACTCATTTAACCCTCACAAAATTCCTGTTTCACAGAAGGAAACATTGAGGCTTAAAGAGGTTAAGCGACATACTCAAAGGCTCATAGATTTGAATTAGGTATCACTCTAAGCCCTGCTGCTCTAAACCACTATTGTACTTGCCCCTGGAGTGTCATATTTCCACAAATAAAAATATTTATTTTCAGATGAATCTAAGTGGGAAACAACAGTGAAGTTATTCTAAACTCAAGAATAATAATAAGAATTGCCTCTAAAGAATGTCTTTGAGTTCATTTATAACTGTGTCCTTAGGAAAGACTCAGGCTACCCATGTTCCTGGCCTTCTACGGCATTACTTATGCAGAGCTCAGATTCCAGGAACATGTGGCCTTCAGGTATTTTCCATAGGTTTTCCCTCAGGATTTGACAGTGATCAGTGGGCAACGTTTCTCCTACATTCATGTATTTGACATGCAGATGGCCATCTCTCATTCTGTTAGGACTACGTGTCTTTTCTCCTGATTTAACTCTTCAGGGCATTTGGTCTGGCTTGGTTACCTAAGTTCATCAATTCACAAGAAATATATAATTTTCCCATATGATAGTTTAATCTAACATGTATGCACTAAACCAGGTGCTGGGCTCGGAGAAGTGGGCAATAGGGCATTACAAACACCTAACAAAGACTCTTGCCCTTGAGTGATTCAATTATACATATACAGTATTTATTCTTTTTCAAATTCTTTTCCCATTTAGGTTGTTATATAATATTGAACAGGGTTCCCTGTGCTATACAGTAGGTCCTTGTTGGTTATCCTTTGATTAATTTTTACACCAACGTTTCCATTTCCTGAGTCTCCATGTCCTTAACTAATACCTGGCTGTGACAGGTTGAGTCATGGGTTGACTATCAGTTTTGATGTAAGGTTGTACTTAAATGCTGCCAAGTGAAGTACAAGCTGAAGACATAGATGTGCTCATCCCTCATCCCCTTGAGAGCTTGAACATCTTAGGTCTTTGAAGGCCCAGTTCATCTCAAACCAAAAACAGCTAAGGAGTAGTTGATACTCCTTAGAAAGTCTGGAGTAGAGCCAACACTTATTGAGCGCTTGCCATGCGCCAAGCACTCTCATTAACCCTTTATGTGTTTAATCCTCACAGTGACCCCAAGAAGGAGGTACTATTATTCCCTATTATACAGATAAGGCAAATGAGTCATGAGGGTTAAGTTAACATGCTTGAGGTCAGATAGCTAATAAATGTCAGAGCTGGGATTTGAACCCAGGTGGTCAGGCTTCAGAGCTTACATTCTTATTCACTGTACTATTACATACCACCACTCACCAACAAGCATGGGGGTGTGTAATTTTGAGTCATGCTCCAGAAGACAAACCAAAAACTGCTCTGCATAAACTTCAGGGGAAATGACCATTCTCTTCAACATGGCTATGGTCAGATTTAGAAAGCTGTAAGCACAGGCCTCAAAAGTTCCTAATAGGTTCTCAGGCCTACAGCTAAGTCAGAGGGAAGATAGGAAGCACAGGAGAAATGTATGGTCCATGATGGAATTACCTCAGCCTGGAGGCAAAGTGTGACAGCATCTCAGACGAAAAATGGGGATAAGTTCTTATTTGGGAACCAAGGTGAGAAAAGGCGCAAGTGCAGAAAGGTTTCAATAGGCCTCCAAGAACGACTGCACAACTACGCCAGAGCCCCTGCATTCTTCACTTACCACACTCAGCCCCATTGAAATCAGCTACGTGCAACTCAGCCTGGCGCCTAGTCTAAACTCACATGCGTCCTGGCCTGGCTTTTGCTTCTTTCTGGAGTTGTTACGGAAGAATCGGATATTGACAAAATAAAATGGCAGACTTGGGTTCGTGGAAAATGCAATCAGACGTGGTCAGAAAGCAGAACGCGCCCGCCTCTCTCAGAGCAGCCTGGGTCAGTCCCATTAATTTCAAGTCACTGGACTGGACTCAGTGAGTGGCAACCCACTAGAGTCTTTTCTCTCCACTCCTCGTGACCAAAGTAAGAGCTCAGCTCTGGGGCAGGGCTTTGCGTTTCATTACCTCTCTTGGGCAAATCTTATGAACTGAGCCTCCTAGAGAGTAAGGTTTGAGAATAGAAAGAACTGCCTAAGATATCAAGGAAAAAGTGAAAGCCATTTAAGAGAACAGGACAATTCCCAATAATGACATGGATAGTAGAGTCGAAGGTAATTATATTTTGTACCAGATCGGGGATAATAAAGAAGAGTATAGTACAATTCAGAATGCCTGGAAGACATTAAGGCTGTGGGCCTAGTAACAGGCTTATGTAATTTAATGAGCAGAAATATAAGTTATAAAACAAGGAAGATAAACTAAGAAACAGGAATATTCCTGAAGGGCTTGGGATGGGCTTTTGGACGATGAGGTAGATATTGCCCCAAATAGAGGGTTGTGTGGAGCCTAAGTAAATTATTCTCACTCCTGTGCAGCGAATATCAAGGCTTTATCTCAACACTGCACTCAGTTTGAGCTACTTATTATAAAATAAAAATGGACATACGAAAATGGTCAGAAGCCCACTCTAGAAGTCAGCGCAACACGCAGATTTACAGGGCTTCCAAAGTTATGAACAGCCTTGACTGTAGCCCTCCAAAAGGAAAAGATTCAGAGTCGGAGACAAATCAGAAGGTAGCTGGGAATGATTGTAATGACATTTTCCCCAGTGACAGTATAAAGTAGAAAGAACTTGACCCTGGCAATGATTTGGAGAACATTTTTTGATACTTTAAAGAAGTTATGTAAGGACAAAGCCACCAAGAAGGCAATCAACTCAGTGAAACCAATGAATAGAAAGATCTGGAACTGGGCAAGAGCTTTGGAGCAAATTCACCAGGAGGGAAGCTGGAAGGTGGCCTGTTGCCCGACTTTTAGGGTTAATCTCCCGCAAGCTCCCTCCGATTTGGGGGAAACTCAAGGAGGATGTTTTCTCTTTCAAACATTTGAAAAAGCTATTTTCAGCTGCTTTTAGGAAGGGAGGAACAAGAGCATTCCTCTCTGAAACCACAAGAAACCTTCATGAATACGGCCAGAAATTGAAAGTAAATTTGTTATTATGCTGCTTACGTGATTCAGGCCTTTTCAGAGTCACCTGACGACCCTTCAGACAGGGAAAATCTGGACACAATAAAAGTCTCCTTAGAGTGAAGTACCTCCGAATGTTGCCTACCTTTATGTAACTGATGAAGCAATGCAATGCACAGCACCTGCATCATGGTTTTAGCATTTAAAATATAACACTGAATTAGATCAGTCTGATAAATTAGCTCGAAACTATAGCCACAGTCGCTTGCCCATTGGAAGAATTTCTAGTAGCTGTTCTGTTCTCTGCCTTATAAAGACTCTACTATGAGGGTCCAGGACTGCTGTAAGGGGAATGTTTTGTTGTTGTTCTTATTGCTAAATTGGGGAAAAGAAAAACTGGTTTTGTAACTGTACTGGCCTTCTGAATTACCTGATAAACAACTCTGAGTAGTAAGATTGGAAATTCTCTTAAAAATTTTTGCACATTATTTGGTTACAGTCTCCATATGGCAAAAAAGGCGAGGAGAGAAAACCTTCCATTCCACGTCTCCACCCGCCCCCCCCCCCCACAACCACATATTTAATCCATGCGCTTATGTCAAACTTAATTACAGGACTTTTGGCATAAAATAACAGTCCACATCCTCAGAGAGAAGAACTTAAGCAGTTAATATGTGCGATTGAGTGAAATTGCTTTGCTGAATGTTTATGAGTAACCCAAGACCAGTGAAATGTGCTGATATTTTAACCATTTCAATGCTGAACTTGTGCCAAGAGGCTGTGGAATAGGAAAAAAAATAATAATTTCTCCTGATCTGCTGTATATCATATTTCCTGAAACTGAGAGCGTTAGGTAAGACCATTTTATGGCACTTTCACAAACAGGTTTGTGGAAGAAAAACAATAAAGCTAGAACAATGATGGAACTTGTCCTCATCTCAGGTAACTGCAGGAATTCAACAGAAGAGCACCAAGTTTAAACCCATGTCCATTTCTGCAGAAAATCCTCTAGAACATCACAGCTCCCTACAAGAGGCAATTATTTTTGCCTTCAGGTTTTTTCCGACCCCCTTGAACCTTTTCAGACATTTCTGTTTTGCATTCATCCCCTGTTTAATGTGAATGGTTTTAAAATGTAGAGATTTTCCGACCCTAAAACGACTTTCTGTTTCCCACTGCCATCATTGATGAAATACACTACCTCTGTTTAAACTTTCTTTTGTCTAAATCGTTCACGGTAAGACTTGCCTCTTTTAGACTAGAGAAACCTCTTAAAATAAAATCATCTGCTTAGTTTTCTTCTTTATCCAATGTCCTTTCTTAAGCCAGTGAGATTTGGAGCTACTTCTGACTTCATACTTCTTCCATTACCTTTGTTTCAGAACACGGCCCTATTACCTACCACCTGCACAGTAAATGCCAGCCTTTTAACATTCTCTTTTCTGAAGCTTCTCTGCACTTAAATGTTCCACGGAGCCTGAATTCTCTTATCTCCATTCTCTCCAAACCCAATTCCCCCACCCCTAAACTGTTTTTAAAAAATTAATTAATTTGTTTGTTTTTGTCTGTGTTGGGTCTTCGTTGCTGTGCGCAGGCTTTCTCTAGTTGCGGCGAGCGGGGGCCACTCTTCATTGCGGTGCGCGGGCTTCTCATTGTCGTGGCTTCCTTTGTTGTGGAGCACGGGCTCTAGGCACGTGGGCTCAGTAGTTGTGGCTCATGGGCTCTAGAGCGCAGGCTCAGTAGTTGTGGTGCACAGGCTTTGTTGCGCCGCAGCATGTGGGATCTTCCTGGGCTCAAACCTGTGTCCCCTGCATTGGCAGGCAGATTCTTAACCACTGAGCCACCAGGGAAGCCCCCCACCCCTAGACTTTTAGGGGCGTATCCAACACATGTCCCAAGGATGACAGGATGCAACTGCATCATCTTTGTCTACAAAACATTCTATGGGCTGTTAAAGGAGCTCCAGGTTTTAGCAATGCTGCTCGCCATTTTGCCTCACACCTCCTCTCCCTCTAAAGCCTCTTTCTCATCCCACTTTTATGACTCTTTGGAGCATTTGTACCTTTTCATTTCATTGGCTTGCATCTTTGCTTGCTATTTCAAAATGCCCCTGGAAGTGCATTTGCTCCTTTATCTGCTTCTCCAAACTTCATTAGGGTTGTATTTTACACTTATTTTCAGAGCTCTTGTTTGGTTTGGCACATTAGAATCCCAGCCTTGAGATGGGTACAACAATGTTACGGTGTTGAAATTCGAGGATATTTGTGAAAGTACCTCGCACAGTGCCTGATCCATAGAAGACATCCTATAAAAGTTAATTCATTGGTTCATTGATTCCTTTATTCGTTCATTGTATACTGAGCACTTAATGCATACAACACTACATGGTAATAATACTTTGAATCATGCTAGTTGCTGGGGATTCAGATATGAGAGACCCTACATTTGCTAAAATAGTTCCAGAGAGGTGAATGCCGTGCTCTGATTACTTTCTACATTTCAAGCCCTGCACTAGGAACTTCACACACAACTAACAACCTAGAAGTGAGGGATTATTACCCCTTGCATTATTTTTGATGCAGGTTATCAATATGTAGGTTTGAAGGTCATACCTCCAGAACTCTTCTAGTCTCGAAGTGAAATATTTGAGTAATGCATGAAGGTGATGCCCAACATGGTGGAGACTCGTGGACTCTATATAAATGGACTTCTTTGCCTACTTCCTATTCATCATTCAGGTCCTAGATTAACGTTGCTTTATTAGGGGGCTTTCCCTGACTCACCCAAATAGAAATTAGTCCTCCTTGTACTTTCTCCTACACTGTGTACTTTCCCTTTGCAGTACTCACTACAATCTGTAGTTATGGATTTATCGCGGGATTATCCCTTCCGTGTCTGTCTCCCTCGGGACACTGTAAGTAAGCTCCAAGAAGGCAGGGACCTTATCCATTTTGTTCAATACTCTATACACAATCTCTAGCACAGTGCCTGGCATGTAGTAAGTGTTCAGTAACATTTGTTGAATGATTATTAATGTCATAATAACATTGATTACAAAAGTGCAGACAGTCCACGCATTGTTAATTTTTCACTTTGGAATCAGCCGCCTAACTTTTTGAGGCATCTTTCCCTTACTCGTGACTTCTATATGGCATATTATTGAACCATTTGGGGGTTCCAATGGCTGGCTGTGGAGAAGGGGACAGAAGCAGTTGGTTGCTTTTACCCCCAGGACAAAAGCTGATGGCAATGGGAGAAGAAAGGCTGAGCTAGGAAAGGTCAAATATCAGACAAGTCCGGGAGGTGGGGAAAGCTGGACATGGGAAGAGAGTGACCTTGGTGTCTTCCTGTCCTTACTTCCCGTCTCCCCAGGAAGTGTCAGTCAGAGATTTTCAGGAAAGGGTGTTGTCATGGTAACCTGAATTGGCTCTTCCCCTCCTGGCTGTATGGAGACAAGTGCCCTCGTGTGCCCCGGCTGTCCCCATGCTGGGGGGAAGAGGGCAGTCACTTTGAGGTTTCAGATGCATCATGGAAAATCCAGAGCAGACAAGGTCTGCCACGACAGACCCAACTGCAGCATGTGGCAAGGATTCAAGCCCAGGATGCAGTGGAGGCGGTTCGTGAACTAATTAAAAGTTAATCCACTAAAGCCATTTTCTTGACAATTTGGGAACCCTCTCTTGACTTTTGCGAGTTCCAAAGAGCCTCTAAAATAGAGGATGCTATGTTTTTTTGCACCTTTCTCTCTGTGTATTAGATTTCAGACCCAAAAGAGCACTTCGGAAAGAGGGACTCTAGATAAAGTAATCGTAGAATTTATTATCCAAACTGGGACAACTTGGAGAGTGAAAAGCGCTATTAATAATCACACTGGGACAACAGCTACCAGCTGGGTTGTCCTGGGCAAGATGGGATGTGCGGTCAAGAAAACTCTAGGGTCAAGAACAGATTAAATGCATTCCCGGGGTCGAAAATCCTGGCAGTCAGGGCTATGTCTGTGTGACCCCCGGCCTCGGAGAGTGTTTGGTATACAGTAGGTGCTCAAACTTATTAACCGACTGAGTAGATCCAAAGTTGTCCTCGGTGTGCTTTCTGAACAGAAATTGCTATGGGGTCCACGAACCTAGGTCAAATAGACCCAGCAGTGACACTGCAAGGCGTGGTCTGTGCTCTCCCCAAAGTAGGCAGGTACGCCATGCATAAGTAGATGTGTATTCTGTGTTTACTCATCCCTAACTGTTAGCAGTTAATTGCCTTCTGTTGACACACCCTGAGGGGAAATGGGAAGCAGTTCTCGACATCTGCATGTGCATTGTCTGCCTACTTATTTTGCTAACACGCATGCATGGGTCCCCATTTCCTAAAATCCATGCGACTGTGCCCTGATTTTATAATATATATTTAACGGGCGCCATACTTTGGGGTCTGCTCCTCAAAAATGGGCTTCTCAGGATTCCCTTCTGGGTCAGCCGGAGATGCCGGTCGCTGCCTGGGGCCTGCCCAGACTTGCTTGGCCACTCTTGTTCCCACCCCTCCTCCACCAGCCTGCCCGGTTCTTCAGGAAGAGTGCACTGACCTCTGGGGAGCAAAAGGGCATGTTCAGCTTTTTTTAAAGGTTATGGACACTCTGAATGACACCAGAGCCCATGCTTCCAATGGCAAGGCCAGCAGCCCTGGAGGACAGGGGCGAGGCCAGGACGTGCCTCCTTGCCCACTTTTAGCCTTGCCCTGGGACTGACCAGAATCGATGTCCTCCTTCCTCAAGGCCTGCCGAGCGCTTGTCTTCTTCCCATGTCTTGGGAGAGATCCGTCTCCTCTGACAAACTCAAGATTCCAGGCCGAACTTTCCCATGCCACCGTCCCTCAAAATAGCCCAAGCTGAGCTGTATTTATAGCCGTGTGAGACTCTAATGGGCCAATTTGTTTGAATTTCCACTGCTTTTGTGTTGAACATACCCCACACCCGTGGACGGTCTCTTTAGGCTTTTATTGATGGGGTGTGTTAGGGTAGAGGGGGCCGTGTTCAAGATGGTAGCTGTATAGAGCACGGGGGCTGTTTTGCATATTTACTGTTCTTTCAAGCCGGTTTTTGGAGAGAGAGAAAGAGACAGAGAAAGAGGTTTCTGTAAGTAGCCCGGACAATGAGAACAAGCCCGGCTGTATGCCAAGCACGGGATCCCGGCCAAAACACATATCATTAGCTTGGACCAGCTATAAGCAAGGAAATGAGAAACATATGTTGGAGAGCAAGGTTAGGAGTGAGAGACTATGGGTCAGTGACAGTCACCCTAAAACTTTTCCCTTGTTCTTCAGCTGTGGCCTGGCGGTGTCAAATGTCATTTCGACTGCCTTGATTTCTCATGGTGGGGCTGCCTGAGTTTTGTTTGGTTTGGTTTTTTTTTTTTTTTCTTCCTCCCCCTGCCGTTTCCTGATGGGAGCTCTTTTGGGGAGGGAAAAAGGGAGCAGGCGGGGAAGGGTTGGTGTGATAGTTTTTCTCAGTTCTGGGAAAATCACAACCTTGTTTCCCGTGATGCTCTCGGAAATTCCTCACTTTCTCTGAAATTACGGTGTCTCTCGGTTTGGGATTTGGACTCGGTTCGTGAGGGAAGAAAGAGGGGAGGGCTTTGAAAGCATTTCTTGCTGTTTCTTTCTTAAATATAATTAGACGCGCCTCATTACCTCACACTGAAGGACTTTTGTACTTTTTCCGAGCTGCGTTTCCTGAGATCTTCGATGGGCCGCGGCTTGTCGTATCCTGGGTCATTTTATCATCTTAATAGTTATTCCCCCCGCCCCCCCCCCCCCCCCCACCCGGCCGACACGTCTGGTCTGTCCTCTCCTCTGGCTCTCCCTGAGCTATCTGGACTTGATTTGCTGGTCTGGAGGCCACGCCCGGGGAGTCTGATGGGGCCCCGTGCTGGGTGACAGGCCTGTATTCCTTCAGCCCTTCCTGGCTTCCCTGGCCTCCACCGCATTCGTTTTCCTTAAAGTTTTCCCCGGACAGTTTGCTAACAAGGCTGTGCTCTCTTCCATTCCAGGGTCAAGACCCCTGTTCTCTATAAAACCCAGATGAAGAACTGTATCACGTGAAACTCAGAGGCGGTCTCTGGAGAACCGACTGTGGCTACTGCTCCGAAGCCAAGGACGGTTCCAGACGGCCGCCCGGAAAACTCACCAGGCTCCGACGCCCAGTTTTGGCTACAGTCACAAGACAGCCAGGGGTACACCCCACCCATCCCGCTAAGGAACTGTCGTGCAAGAGGGTGCGTGGGGCTGCTGCAGTGAGCTGGGGGCAAGGCACCCCGTAGATCCTCCCGGCCATTCTTTCTAACACTTGGGGAATGGTGTTGCAGTGGAAGCCATTTCAAATAATTAAAACATTTGGTCCCTGTTTATCCTTTGCTTCCTTCTTCAGGCCTTGTTCTGAAAATAAACTTTGCTCTGAGTTTCCGGGCTCCTAAAATTCCCAAGTGTGTGAGTGTCCTGAAGGCCTTGGGCAGAGTTAATGATTGGCTTGAGGTTAGCTGGACCTGCTCTCCCCAGGTGAGCTGTCTTCACATCTCAGTCTTCTTCTTCTTTTTTTTCCTCTCTCTCTTTTCCTGGGTAGCGGGTCTCTCTCCTCTGCATGGAGACAAGCCTTACTTGTTGACTGTTCCTAAGTGCTCAGTGGATCAGGGGGGGTCCATGTAGGGGTGTGTGTGTCCATTTGACAAAAAAACAAGAGACGAATTAGGGCAGCCAAACCACAACATGCAGGCACTGGGTATTTAAGTCAGATTGACAGTGAGTCAGGATCCTGGTTAGGTGCCTGAAAATCTCCCAGTTTCCAAGTGTCTCTTTCTCAGCTCTCTCTCCCTTTCCTCTCCATCATGGTGGAGGGCAGCTGGTATGAGGTTTGAGTTCATGTGTTTCCTTTCTGTGTCCTTACTGTTTGGCTGCCTCTCAAATGTCAACACAGCAAGAACATGCCTCGAAGCTACGACTTCCCACCATCTCCTCTACCACCTGCCTGGCCCAACCACATCCATGCTTGCCTGGAACCCGAAGGCCTTCTAAATGGTCCCTCCATTTCCTCTTTTGCCCTGTTTCAGTCCACTCATCAATGAACAGCCAGAGGGATCATCAGAAAACCCAAATCAGATTAATCCCATCGCCCTGCTGAGAACCCTGCTGGGTGGGCCCTGCCTACTTCTCCAACTTGATACTGAGCCATCTCTCTTTGGTCCTTCATGTTCCAGACACGCTAGCCTCATTTTCCTCACCAATAAAGTAGGAACAACAACAATGTCTACTCAAAGGCTTGGGAGGAGTAAATGCTTTAACACATAAAGCACCTAAACAAGCGTCTGACTGTGATAGGGGCTCAATAAATGGAAGTGCCATTCCATTTACCTCTTTGAATTTGCCAAGAACTTCCCTGCTTCGAGGCCTTCACAAACACCCGCCATTCATCTTTTTATCTTTGTAAGGCTGTTTCTTTCTTAGCCTTCAAGTTTAAGTTTAAATGTCAACTCCCCGAGAGATCTTCTCTAACCAGTCTATTCAAATAGGTTCCCATCCTTTTAACCCCCCACCCTATTATTTTCTCCTGTAATAGCCTATTTGTTTCCCTCATACCACTTTTTCCCACTTGTCATTACATATTATTTGTTTACCTGTGGGCAGGGTTAGGTCTGTATATCCTGATCTAGCACAAGAAACATTTGCTGAATCAATGAGTAAAGGAATGAATCAGACTCCTAACCTTTCCTCTTCTAATACCAGAGCCACCCTCAAGCCACCTCGTCTCCTGGGCCACACTCTCCTCTCCAATTCCTATATTTATTTATTTATTCTCTCATCCTTTTGCCAGTTTTGACCCTGGGCTCTTGGCGACGGAAATTCTCTGAATCCTCCAGGGGCTGCCACATCCCTCCCCCACCACTCCATCCTTTTCTCTTGCCTGTGGGCCAGTTTCTCCTGTGAAAGGCTCACACTTTCATTTATATGTAAATAATAAATAATAGAATATGCAATGCCCAGAGTGAGTTCTATGACTAATAACTCCTCATCTGCCAAGTTAGAAGGGTTTGGGGATGAATTAACTCATCGTCTACCATTAAGAAATCAATGTCTATGCAATTACTCCACGAATACCCAAGATCAGGTATCTTACAGCCCCACCTGAAAGCCTAAAGTGATAGTAGGAAACGACAGTCCCCATTTTTGATGCTTCTCACCACTCATTATGGGTGTCCATTGTATTATATGGAAACTGTGTAACGTGAGCTAAGACGCAGTAACCTGACCTGTCCTCATGAATCTCGCTTTCTCTCTCATAGCCAAGAACACTAAGAAGGAAAATGTCCTCGCCTAAATTTTTTATTATTTATTGACTGATAGCCTGTCTTTTTTTTTTTGTTCTTAAGCCTCTGTGCACTTTACTGATTACTCCTCTGGAAATCTTTTTACTTTACCATTCACCAGATAGCTGCCACCTTTGGGAAAGAAGGTGGCAGTGTGATGGAATGGCTTGATACAAACTGAGCTTCCAGAAGAGTCTTCATATTGAAGTGCTGGTGCAGCCCCACCCTGCAACCTAATGCACTATGACGGCAATGATGTAATCATGAGAAAGAGCACAAGGCTTCCATCAGAGTCATTCTTTTCATCCAACAGAATAAGCCTGAGGACAACTGTCTTCATCATTTCATTCCTGGCCCCACCTGCATTTGCACCATTGGTGTGACTCAGTCGTGGAAACACGTCTACCGCCACATTTGAGAGACTCTGTTCCATTAATGTGATCTGAAGGTGAAATCTGTATATCCCCCAGACTAAACTATTCAGTGATTTGAGTTATTGAGAAAAGCCCAAATAGTTATTAATTCCCCTAAGAAGAAGAAAATAAAGATCTCTTCCCTTATATGCAAAAGAGATTTCACTGGTTTATATTGGGTTGGCCGAAAAGTTCATTCGGGTTTTTCTGTAACACCTTACAGAAAAACCCGAATGAACTTTTTGGGCAACCCAACATATGTTTGGATGGGTAGCAGATAAAATGATTTTATTGAAATGAATTTTCTAGAATTTCATAGCGGGAACTTTGGGAACAAAAAAGAATTCTGATGGTAAAGAGGAAGAAGAAAATGTTTCTTTAGTGTGATATATATCATTATAATGGCACCTTAAATTCAGAGATTACCACTATTTGAAAGAATATGAAACATTATATACACAGTATTGTAAACCTCAAGAATACAAGTATCCTCACTTTAAAGATGGGAAGAATGGATTCATAGATGAGTCTTCCCCCAAATACAGAACTTTGGAGAAAAGCCAACACGGCTATATTGCCATTCCAGAGCCCTCTGTGTTTCCACAGATCTCAGGCTAGACCAAACAATTTTTTTTTGGTATTAGACTTGAATCAAAGAGGCAGACAGGTTGTAGTTAACTCAACAAATAAATGTTGATTAAGTGTCGACTATGTATAAAGAATATGAAAGGCACAGTCCTTGTTCTCAAGGAATTTGTAACTTAGTGAAGGAGACAGACGTATAAACTAAATGTAATGTAAAGCACTATTAAATTAAAGCACTGAGAAAGGAGTATTGACAGCTAGTTGTGGAGACATCATAGGGATGGAGCTGCTCCGGTTGGGGGCTGCTTATAACAATCAGAAAGAGAAAGACCCATTGGTAGAATCAGGCCACTTCCCTAGTAGGCACCAGGGAACCCTTCTGACTGGTGGAGATTTCCTCTTTGTTCTGAGCTGAAACCTACCTGTCTGTAGGTAGATAACTGTAGGTATCCACCATGTGCTTCTAGCTGTATCCTCTAAAGCAATGTAAATTATTGTTATCCCTCTCATATGTACCTGCCCTCACAATTCTAAATCTGGATGACATTTCTCTCCCCTTTCCCAGTGTGCCTTCCTTCCCAAAGACTCCTTTGCCTTCTATTTCTGATTAAATGTACCAATTTCTTCAACTCTTTCACCTAGGGCATGATTCCCAAATCTTTCACTATCCGGGCATTCTTCTCTTGACACTTTCTACTTTATTCATGTCCATCCTTAAAATTGGCATTGAAAACTGAACATAATACTTTAGATATGTGTTGACCAGTGGGTCACTTTCTTCCCTTGTTATCCATCCATCCCTCTGGTCATCCATCCATCCATCCATCCATCCATCCATCCATCCATCCATCCATCTATCCAAATGACACTTAAATAAGCTTCTGTGATAGGAGACACTGTTCTAGTTACTATAGGGGATAAAAAGATGAAAAACTTCAATGAAAGTCAAGTCTGGTGAGATGATGATTGGAGGAAACCATATTCCTACCAACACAACCTAAGCTTTCATCAGTACTTTGGCAGCCATGGATCACACAGTTAGCATCTACTGAGCTTGTGGACCCCTAACCTTCTAACAGAGTCTCACAAAACTTACACTTAAACAGATTGCCCTTGTTCAGGGCATTGGCATTTGATTTTGGGGACCAAAGTTCAGAACGTTCCATTGATTTTGGCCTTTGAACTTTCAGCCCATTATTTCAGTTTATTGAGATCTTTTGGGAACCTAGACCCTGTCCTCCAACATCAAGCCTTTCCTTTTAGTTCTAGTCAACCTACGAACACCGGTAGCTTAGTCCAGAACTCTGGAGCATATCAAGCCAGCTGTGAATCCACCCAGCTCTATGACTAGCAAGGTCTCATTTCTTTATCTTGGCTATCAAGGAGATCATTTTTGGTCAAATGTGATATTGAAATCAAAATACAGTGGGCCCAAGGAATTTTTTTTTACCAATTTACTAGTATAAATACTAAATAAATAAATGCATTAATAAAAAGTAGAACTGAATACCAGGCCTTTTCCAACCCCGTGTTTACAGAGAGATCAATCCACTAATGTGGAAATTGGCAGCTCCAGAAGGTTTGGGATAGAGGATCTCCCTGTTCAACTCAGAGATACTAAATCAGCGGATTAAGTCTCCAAACTGTCTCTGGGCCTAGAGAGGGTAACAGTGCTCTTTATAAGCATCTTGGATTTCTACTTTAAAAATGAAATCCACTGGGTCCTATCAGTCTGTGGTTTGTCTGCTCTGCTTTTTGCAAACTTGAGATGGGGTTGCATCGTGATTGGTTACAATATTCTGCTCTTTGGAAGGGGGAACCCACTGACCCCTGACTGCAGCCGGTCATACAGAGAGTGTCAGAGGCGGACCAATTACCTAAGAGGATGGAGAAAAATCAAACAGAGGCCGGGCACAATGAAGGGAAAAAACACACAGCAGGCCCAGCTTTAGTTCCACTTCTTGAATTACCACTATGTCAATAGAAGGTGATAAATCAAGGGAGATATTTACTGATTAAAATTACATACTCCTACGGGAAACTGTATAAACAGATTGAAGAACAAAGCCTTCAGGGACTGAGCTCAGTTGAATCCATCCAGGCTTTGGCCAGTCGTTTCTGTCTCCAGCCAACTCTTGGACCCAGGGGTCATCGAGAGAGCAAGTTGCTCCATGAAATCAGACTTGCTATGCACAGATCCAAATATTTGTAGGGAAAATTTAAAGCCACGTTGGGAAGAGATTCAGGACTCAGATCCATTCACAAGGGATCCTCTTATTTCATTCTTTTTTTTTTTTGCTTTTACTCTCAAGTCTGGTCTAGACTCACTAGAAGGATCCAGATACCTGGTCTCTGTGTCCTGCCGGCCAGAGGTCATGAGGCCACAGATGCTGAAGGGAGGACATAGGAGACATGAGTGGGCATGAAGCCCACTCCTACAGGGAGATTGGGGGTGGCAACTGTTGCTAATAAGCTTTTTTTTTTTTTTTAACATTTATTTATTTATTTGGCTGTACCAGGTCTTAGTTGTGGCATGCGGGTTCTAGTTCCCTGACCAGGGATGGAACCCGGGGCCCCTGCATTGGGAGCGTGGAGTCTTAACCACTGGACCACCGGGGAGTCCCAGCCAATAACATTTTTCTGCCCACCCGCCTCGTCCACCCTTTCGGGCATATTCATATTGGTGTTGCCAGGGCAACAAGAGCTCTGGTCTGCCATCCTGGTCTCCCCAGGTGCATTGCATGGTCAATGACATCCTGCTCCTTTATATGGGGATCTTCTTTAGTGAGAGAAGTGCCTGTGGGAATGTCTGGAGCAATTTGTGTAAGGAGGGCCTAAAGCGAGGTTGCAGTTTCGTTTTCAGAGCCATCTCTTTATGCCAGCTCTTCCTGTGGGAGTGAGACCGTCACCCCAAACCCCTCTGTTCTGATGGGGGCAGCACAGGTTTCCACCTGATGGATGGGGAAGCCCTCACGGGGCTGCTGAACATCACCACTGGCTCCATTATCTACGAGCAGTGTCGGGGTGAAATTCTGCCCTTCTAACCCAAGTTCCATTTCTTTCCTTTTGTGCCCTTGGCTGTGAATATGCAATTATCACTCAAAGGGAATTGGGCAAAACTGTTCTGGGATAAACAGGCTTTGATGATTGGGAGGAGGGAGGTGATCATCTATACAAGGTCAAAATGTCACGGAAGTGTGTTGGAGGCATAATTCCTATTAGGGCCACCACGCATGGTTGGGTGTTTTGCGGGTTTTGTAAACGTGCCTGGCTGAGGGGACAACTGGGGGCTGAAACCAGCTGATGTTCTATCTGCCAAGCTGTCTCGCAGAGTGCCCGGACACAGGGCGGTGTCCAGACGGAAGGGCAGGTAACTTTATCTTCATACACAGGCAAAGTTGGTCGTCCAGGCATGCAGTGTACGGGCTTTTGTCTACCCAGTGTGGCCACCTTTTCCTAACTGTCCCTCCAGAGGGAGTGCCTTTTCCTAAATGGCAGGAAGGTACAGAACACACTGGACAAGGCCCTGGTCCTTCTGGCCTTTTCCTTGGAGCTGGGAGGAAGAGGAGGTGAAGAAGATCCCAACTGCAGCATTTAGGAGTTCATACTTTGCCTTTTAAAAGGCAGTGGTGGCTAATAAAATGCCTGTATAATTACCCTGGCTCACTCTCTTGTTCTTTCCCAACTGGGTTACTGTAAAGGGAGGTGAGCGCCCCTTCGTTTGCTTCCTCCCTGAAGGGATCTGTCAGGCATTCCCTGTCCGCGTGAACCCTATTCCCGGGGTGTCACTGAGCCCCTCTCTTTCTACCGGCCTCCAGAGATGGCTGGTGTTACAGCTCAGACATCACACACCGTCTTAACTTCTGGAAAACTCTGAGACGCCCTTTTATTTTTTTTGAAAAGGAAGTTATGTTTACAGCGGCTGCGCTGCACTGCTCTGCCCCTTGGAGCCTCCTCTGAATGGTTTCCAGTGTGTTCGCTTATCTCCAAATGGAAGCACGTTTTGGAGATGGGGAGAAATTAATTATGATTTCCCAAGCTGAGGAGGTGAAGTCGGCTGTCGCGAGCCATGGGGGCGCTCTGATCTCGTTCTTCTGCTCGGCTTGAAGAAAAATCTCGCTTTGCCCTGGAATATCATGGCCTGGAGGCCTTTAAATTAAAAACAGTTGTGAAACTGGCAGCAATTTAGAACTTATGCCAGCGCATGAATCCGTAAAGAGTAGGGCCTCAGGGATGCAGGTCATGTGTCTATAAAGAGGCCTGCTTTGTATCCTTGGCTTTTACTAAGGCGAGCCTTTGGCCTACCACTTCTTTTCTCTCACAGGGGGAATGTTGGCTCTTTGGGGTTGTTTCCCACCCTCCCTTCTGACTTAACCTCCCGCCTGGTCCCTGTCCTGGGGTTCTAGGGTTTGCCCCGTGCCTGGGGGTGCCATCAGGGCCTGGTGCTTTCTCAACGTCTCCCAGGTCAGGAATAGAAGCATCCAGACAGTGGTTGACGCCTCCCAAGAACACAGGGTGACCAGGAGACGGCATGGCAAGGGCTAGAGAAGACAACGCAGCTACAGAGGAAGCCCCCACGGACAACGTGAATCCAAGCCAGCAAAACCAAACACCGTTATATAGAAGATATTTCTGTCAACTCCCAGAGAAGGTAGCGGAAATGCCAGACAATAAAATAGCAAGTTGAGGATGGGCCAGTAAAATCCCTCCTTAGTGTTTACGGCCTGGCTGCTTTGAAGCCAGGAGGTAAGCTTGGTCAGAGGGAGGGGTGTGAGCCTGGAGGGTGGTGGACAGACAAAACCTGAACTCTTTTCCCCACAAAAATCTTCCCACTGACACTTTCTCTAGCATTCTGCCTCCTCCAGCGTGGTGTTCTTGTGCAGAGGATCCCAGAACACCCTAAGTTATACGGCATCTTTAATTAAAAAGTGAAATCCACCTATAAGGACAAAGAAGCCCAAGGACCCGATATCAGTTAATCCTATTTGGCAGAGAAAGAATTCACACTTAAATCTGAAAACATAATTGTTTCCTTAGTCACGTTCAGAGCTGTATTCAGCAGGTTATGCTGACAGTCACTGACTGACTGTCTCATATGTGCGGTAGCAGGGAACAGTTTGGTGGGGTCAGACATTACATACAAAGATAAGGGATCTGCATAGTTTCTTGTAGAGAATTGATTTTCTTTTTTTTTTTTTTTTAACATCTTTTGCTTTATAATGGTGTGTTAGTTTCTGCTTTATAACAAAGTGAATCAGCTATACATATACATATATCCCCATATCTCCTCCCTCTTGTGTCTCCCTCCCACCCTCCCTATCCCACCCCTCTAGGTGGTCACAAAGCACCGAGCTGATCTCCCTGTGCTATGTGGCTGCAAAAATATGGAACGCTTCACGAATTTGCGTGTCATCCTTGCTTCAAGTAGCAGGGGCCACGCTAATCTTCTCTGTATCGTTCCAATTTTAGTATACATGCTGCCGAAGCGAGCACAAGAATTGATGTTTTAAGGCAAAGGGATGCTTGAGCAGAGCTGCGCTTTAGAAGAGCCATAGTAGAATAATTTTGAAGATACAGGTAATAGCTAATATTTCTTGAACACTTACTGTGTGCCAGAAACCAGGTTATTTTATTACATGCATTCTCTTCTTAAATCTCCATACAACCCTATGAAGTAGGTACTACTCTTGTCCTCATTTTACAGCTAGGCAGCCTAAAGCTCAGGGAGGTCCAAGGTCACACAGCTTGCAAGTGGTGGAGCAAGGATGAGACCCAAGTCTCAGCAACTGCAGAGCGCACACTCCTAACTACTATAGATCAGGCCTAGTGTGTACATTGCTCATTGCATCAAGTGTCCAGAAAGACCTGTTTCATTTGTGTAGAAGAAGGGGCAAACCTCTAGATTTGGGATTTTGAGATGTAGATGTCAGGGGTGCCAGATTTAGCAAATAAAAATACAGAACACTTAGTTAAATTTGAAAAGTAGCTGTAGCAAGCTTTTGTAACTTATTAAAAGTAGCTGAATACAGGACATTTAAGGCACCCTGCATAAAGATGCAGGACAAAAGTCACTAAATGCTGGACACGGCCTATACACAGAGGATGCTTTGCAAACCCACCAGGTGGTGCACCTTGGGTCTGTCACGCCATTTCTCTGCCATCTTGGGCAAACCCACCCCTCTTCACCTCATTCTTCTCAGCTGAAAAATGTGGATAATAATATCTAAGTGAGATGATATAAAATGCCTGGTAGAGTGCCAGGCATAGAGTAGGTGCTCAATAAATGCTTTGTTGGTGAACTGGGCAACTGCCTAGTTTCCAGAAAAAGTTGTTGTTTTTTTCTTTCCATTCAGAAGAACACTTAACTCTTACTGAGTATTCTATTCATCAAAGACTTGGCCTTTTCTTCATGAAAAATATATCTTTTAATGGGGGTCATTTCTTGATGTTTTGTGTAGCCTGTATTTAAAAACACCAGCCATTTCCTCTAATAGGAAAGTTGCTACACAAGTGAAAAAAAAAAAATATAAGGCAACAGAAACAATGCCCATTATATTATCTTCAAGCCTTTATTATGTAGGTATTAAATTTGAACTCAGAGGTCGTCACACTCTGAAAGTGTTTCCATCTGGAGCGCTCCATTCTCCATTCTGTCGGTTCAATTAAGCCTGAGAATTTAAATTATCTCCCTAACTCTAAAAATATGTATAGATACTTCTGAAAGTGGAAACGATTCCAGGGCTTAGAAGAAATGCTGTGGAGTGAATGTGCTCACAGCTCTCAGGCCAGGAGGGTTGACCCTTCCAGATCTTTGAAAGGTTGTGGAAAGACCGTAAAAATCAAATCAAATCAAGTCAAAATAGACAGCCTTTCTCTCAAGAAGAGTGTTTGGAAAAGAGGTGGAGGGATGGAAGAGTCGTGTGTGAAAAAAACATACACACTCAGTGGGAAACATATTTGTCTAAATACATTAAATTAAAAACTCTGAGTGACAGCATTTCTTCCTTTCTTTCTCTCATTTCCAGTTCATTCTTATCAGAATTCTGTCAGCTCTCAAACTGACATTTTCCTGTTCTGATCTTTTCTCAGATAGTAAAGAGGGATTTTTATTTTTTTATTTTTTTATGGGGCTGATGCAAACAGCAGATCCGTCTACAGAGAAACGTCAAGGACGGTTTGGAGTCCTAAACCCTGACCCTCCTGCCCTCTCCTAACTAGCTATTGACATTGAACTTAAAAAAAGCGGCAATGCTGAGATGAGATAATGCTTTAAAGTGGAAGAGAACAGGGCTATGGGGAGGAAGTGGGGGGTTGGCAAGTGAATTTGCTGCTGGGCCGAGCGTCAAACTTCAGGCTTTGAAAAGTTCAGTTTTGCTTCAAGTATTTGGGAAAGAAAATGGGCCTCATCCTTGAGAACAGGTATGGGGTTAGAGAGTCTCTTTGGAGGAAACTCCTATTCCAGGAAATGTAATGTGGTCCCGTTTTCAAGATCTTTGGGGTCGATGAGCTGTCACACTATTGGTTTTTTTTTTTAATTTTTATTTATTTCATTTATTTATTTTTGGCTGCGTTGGGTCTTTGTTGCTGCACGTGGGCTTTCTCTAGTTGTGGCGAGCGGGGGCTCTTCATTGTGGTACGTGGGCTTCTCTTTGCGGTGGCTTCTCTTGTTGCGGAGCACAGGCTCTAGGCGTGTGGGCTTCAGTAGTTGTGGCGCACGGGCTCAGTAGTTGTGGCACGAGTGCTCAGTAGTTGTGGCGCACGGGCTTAGTTGCTCCGCGGCATGTGGGATCTTCCCAGACCAGGGCTCAAACCCGTGTCCCCTGCATTGGCAGGCGGATTCTTAACCACTGCGTCACCAGGGAAGTCCTTGTCACACCGTTTTTGCACTGGACCCGTGAATGACTCCCTTTGCTCGTGTCCTGTAACAGAGTTGGGCTTTACAATGCACGCATTTGGAATTTTTGATGTGAATATCTAAAGGGACTTTCTCCATCGTTTCAAAACGGAGAAGTAGAAAGAACACGGCTTGCATTCGATTCTGATCCCTTTGTTCTCTGGATTCTATTAGCTTTGGCTTCTGTTTACCCTCATTTAAAGAGTCTTCCACCTGAAATTGTGAATGTGACCTGCTTCCTCTCTAGCTGGGAACAGAGATAAAAAGAGAAATGATTTCTCAGAAAAACCTTGACTGTGCTATTGTGAGCCATCTGTTCTTATTTTCATATCACTGGGTCCTGAATGTTCTAGAATAAAGCCCTGGCATCTCTGAAAATGTTTCCTCCATTTCACCACTGGTTGGAAATGCGGTTCAGTGAACCCATGACCGACCCAGAATAAAATTTGTAAGAGAGAAGCTTGGATTCCTTGGAGGTAGGGTTTATTTCATTTTAAAATGAGTCCTGGTACACCTGGATTCTCTTCTTGCCTTATGGCGATTTATTTAGAGAGGCTGGTGCCTTGATACTTCTGAAAGGCAGGGTGTTACTCTGCTTACACAGAAAGAAGTGAGGAGTTCTCTAAATGTTTCCACTTTCTAGAAGCTGCTGGTGTCTTCTGGGCCAAGCCCTGGGGAATACAAACCCTCTCCAGGCATGCCAAAGGCCAGAGAGCAGCACGGAGAACTCTAATCACATGAGCATTGTTCACGGGCATGGGCAGACACCACTGTCTCTGTCTCCTTTATGTTCATTGCTTGAGACACTTGAAATTAGGCCTGACACAGTGCTAACAAATGTACTACAGGGAATGAGCCTGCACTGGGCCCTAGGGAATGATCTAGAAGGCTTAATAAGTCTTTTCCATCTTTAATTTCCACAGTTCTAAATATGCTGGCTGCTTATAAAGCAGTAGATTGATTTTCGGGCAGACTGGTTAGTTTTGAAAGCACTTAGTGGAGAGGATTTGGCTTTATGTAGCCATACCCCTTGACCCTGACTTTAGTTTGGACCTGGATTCTGAGAGCAGCCCTCAAGTAGCTCCTTTCACCTCCCTTTGGCAGAGAGCAAGTGGGCAAGGGGTGGTCCTAGGCTCCCCCCTGAGCTCATTAACCAGCCGCTATCATCTCTGTGCACTGGGGACTACGTCTTGTCTCTCTGGTTATGTGTAAGCAAATCAGAGCATGGAAGTGCTGTTAGCCTGGCTCATCACCGCCTCACACCCCTCTGAAATAAGCCAAGTGTTCAGGTTTGATGGTAAGCCTTCCTAGGGAGAAGGCTTCTTGTGTCTTCTGAAGATGTGGTGAGTGCCATGATCACTCCTTGTCTAAGGTCAAGGGAACAAGACTCACCTTAATGTATTGATATCTTTCAAAGCAGGAAGCTGCTGAAATGTTGTGCAGTTGTGTGACTTCATATTACGACGCAGCTGGTGAATTCATTTTGGAAATGGCTGGTTTGGAGGGAAACTTGCTATTTTTCTTTTGGTAATTGTTCCCATTGGTTTACCCTACCCCCATCGCCACCATGACGCAAGGAAGCAATTATAGGCAATAAAACAGACACAGCTAAGTCTAGGGAGAGGGGAGGGCCCTCGGAGTTTCCAAATTTTCTTTGAGCTCACACACAGATTGCCTTTTTCTGGACATGGGAAATAGGAACAATCTCAGTTTTTCCATCCATAAGACAGGGATCTTAATTTTTGCTTGCATCACAGGAAATGTTATAAGGACTAACTAGCTAACATTTTTACAGTGATATGGAGATAAATATACATGAAGTGCACAGGATCTTTCATGATGGCTAAAAGTGCTCTTAAGAAGGAAACTCAGGCATCCACTCCCTTTGCATTTTCCATTTCAGGGTGAAATATACAGCTGGAAAAGCTACTTGTGACTGACAAAATGCTGGGACTAATATCATGCTTTGAACTACTTTATCCAGAATTAAGGAGCCAGTTCCCAATTATTCCAACCTCAAGGTCACTCACTGAACCAGTACTTCAGGTAGAGGAGGATTATGTATGGGTGAGAGAAGAGAGGAGACGTGAGGACCACAGGGCAGAGGAAGGGAAGGGAGAAAGAGGAAGAACAGAAGAGTGAAGAGGGCTTGCACTATTTTTCTTGTAAACTGTCTGAATTTGAAATAATCATGGGTCAGCCTTGGTCATGCAGAAACGTGCCAACTCCTAGAGTCCTCCTCTTTGGTGTGCCACCCCCTAAAAGAAGGAAGCAAAGCCTGGAAAGGATCTGGCCTGCCTCGTGCCTGCCTGGTAGCTCTACCCAGCCTAGGGGTCACATTCAGAGGCATGGAAGAGGCAAGTACCTCTTCTTCCACCAAGCGTTTCATCAGGATTCTGTAAGCTTCAGATGTAACCCCTCTTAAAAATCTGAAAATGAAACGAGACACATTTCTGAGGTTGTCAGCAGGTAGATCCACTGGCTTGTGGTAAGTAATCTCTCTGGGAGGAAGTCTCGGCTCTGATGTCTGTGTTGAGTGTTCCGTGGCTCCCCCCGGCCGCCCCAGCGCAGGTTTATTCTCTGGGCGAGGAGGTGGTGATGATATTGCTTCTAACAACCAGACTGAAGCGTAGCCTCAGGCTGTCTTACAAAGCCCCCTCCAAACAGCCTCTAATTAATTTTTATCCTGCCATCCCAATGAGTCCCAGGAGTGCAGCAACCCAACAAAAAACCCTCATCAAGTCATTTGGAGAAAGCTTTGACGTAACACTTCCCGATTTCAGATCTCTGAAAGAAAAACTGTGGCAGAAGAAACCCTCAACCCTTCCCGACACTCCTCCACCTTACTTGTTTCTTTTCTTTTCTTTTTTTTTCAGTTTCTCATCTTTTCTTTTACAGTGGCCATAAGTCAGACCTTTCTCTGGCTCCCTCCAACCCATAGTTCTTTCAGCGAGAACCCTCGAGATACACATTTCTCTTGCTGACGGAGGAGAAACCCCAATTCTCTGGGGCCTGGGGCTGGTTCTCCCTCTGGGCTGCCCCAGGGATCCCAGCCACCTTTGGAGGGGAGGCTTACAGCCTCTCTGGCTTGCAGGGGGGCCAGGTCTCCTCTGGGCTGTGAAAACAGTCTTCAGTAGACATAATGCTGGAAACCGAGGGAAGGTTCCACAAAGAGGAGTTTTACCCACTGAGCACATTAAAGACATGGCCTTCTACCCTCCCCCTTTGGAAGTGCTGCTGGCGGCAGCTCGGTGGCGCTGGCCGGCTGTCCGTGCCGGGGGTCCCTGCAAAACTCCCGAAGGCCCCTGTTCAGGCGGCCTGTTTCAGGGCTCAGAGACAGAAGGGCCCCTTCCGCCCTGGCACCGGCACGTGAGCCTCACTTGTTGCCCTCTATCCAGCTCAGAGTCCTTCCCAGTCACCTTCTCCCACCAGCCTTTCAAAGCCCTCCCGGCCCCTCTGTTCATTCAGGATGCTTCTCCTGGGAACTCGGAATGAATGAAAATTTAGGAAGAGTGGCTGTTTGAAATGATGCATTCAGAGGTGCTGAAACCCAAACCACCCGCCGTCTGGGCTTCCTGGGTTTTCAGGACAAAAAGGTTGAGTGACGGTTCCCTTCCTGAGGTCTCAACAGAGGAGACTGATCTGTGCCAGCGGCTCTGGTGTTAATTTCATGATCCCTGGGTGCCAAAGAAATTTCCTCAGGACCCGCTTGACTCGACAGCCCCTGAGAAATGGGGCCATTGTTTCTAATGAGCTTCAGCAGTCTGACTCCTTTAAAAGAGTTAATCACAGAATCACAGGCCTAGAAAGGACTTCTCCGATGGCTCCTCTGTGCCAGGTCCAAGTGGGTGAGAGCTGATCCTATTTTTGAAGATGCCCACGGAGCCCCACTCCAGTGACTAATCACTCGTAATTGTCCTCTTTAATTTTAACCTCATGGGCTACTGTTCGAAACAGATTTCCGTTTGTGCAGTCCTCGGAAAAGGTAAAAAGCATTGCTCATCATGCAAGTGGGGGCTGTTCATTTCCCACTCCTCTGTTCTTTCCTGTCTCCCTGGATGGTGGCACGGCCCAGCGGTGAAGAGCAAACACTGGGGAATCGGACATGCCTGGGTATGAAGTCTGGGTTTTGTAATTGACAAGCTGTGCTACTATGTCTCAGTTTCCCTGTCTGTGAAACTGAGGAAATAATAGCCACCTCACTGGGTTGTTTTGAGGATTAAATGAGATAGTGAAAGTAACGTGGTTGCCTTGGGTCAGGGTAGGGCTTACTCTGCGGCCACAAATAAAAAGGCTCCCACTGGAGCGGAGTTGAGTGCATGTGGATTCTTGCCTGTTTGGTTGTTCTGTTGAAGATGCCAAGGGATACCTATGGGCCAGGCAACAAAGAGCAATGGAGGGCTTCCCTGGTGTCGCAGTGGTTGAGAGTCTGCCTGCCAATGCAGGGGACACGGGTTCGAGCCCTGGTCTGGGAAGATCCCACATGCTGCAGAGTGACTAGGCCCGTGAGCCACAATTGCTGAGCCTGCGCGTCTGGAGCCTGTGTTCCGCGACAAGAGAGGCCGCGACAGTGAGAGGCCCGCACACCGCGATGAACAGTGGCCCCACTTGCCTCGCACAGAAACGAAGACCCAACACAGCCATAAATTAAAAAAAAAAAAAAAAAAAAAAAAGAGCAATGGAAAGAGAACTGGACTGAGGGTCTGGAGACCTGGGCCCTAGACACAGCTCTGCTGTAGCTTAGGCCGTGACCACTCTGGGCCTCAGTTTTCTAGTCTGTGAAATGATCTCCACCTGTCTCCCTGGCAGGGGAGTGGGGAGGGGAGAGATGCGGCTATGGATTGTCAACTGGAAAGTGGTCTTCAAATGTGAGGCGCTAAGGGCCCTGAAGGCAGATGACTAATTGACTCCTTGGGCCCGTAGACCTGCCTGCTGCCCTCGGAGCCCTCTCTAGCACCAAGCATTGCCCTGGCATTTTGCTAGCCTTGCCCTGAATTGCTAGTATCCTGGGAACGTGGAGTAGGAAGAGGCAAGTTGAAGTTTATTTCCTCACTTCTTAGTGCTCACATTTCCTTAGACTCTCAGTTCTATTTTGTTGTGAAAGGGACAGCCCCCGTCTGGGAGGACCCCTCAGTCAAGAGGCAGCATGCAGAGTGGCTAAGCACTGGTTAAGCCCAGGGACTACAGGGCCAGACCCTGGCTCTGTCTTAACTCTGCCACTTTCCCAACTTGTGTCCACGGGCAATCTGCCTACCTGTCTGTGTTTCAGCATTCTCAGCTATAAAATGGGGATACGAGTAGTTTCCACCTGATAAGGTGAAATGTCTACACACAATGTGCTCACAACAGTGCTCTGGGACGTGGAAAACACTCAGTAAATATTAACGGTATTATCATTAACTGAAATTTTCTAGTCCATGCAGTAATGAAGCCTGACCAGGAGATTCCTGACTCAGTCACGGAAGACCTCACTCAGAGAAGACACTCAAGTCCAGTGGGTTCTTAAGCTGCTGGGGTAGGGGGGCACGTGACTTGTTTGAGGAAATGATAAATGTTGTGGGCTCCCTCCGCAGAAAAGTTAATATGAGTCCCAAATTTCACATATATTTTTCAGAGGAGTCCACCACAACCAAACCATGGAATTACTGGGGTCCAAAGACCCTTGGTTAGAAACTCCTGTTTTATTGCCTTCCTGTTTATGAGGTCATTAGGATTATCCAAGTACAGCTTTGTATGCAGTGAGGATGTTTATCTGATTCAAAAATTAAATTATGGGTAACATCAACTGGAGAACCAAAAAGAAAATAAAATGTATGATATAACTGAACTGGAGCTAGACTTTATACAATCTCTTTCTTGAGCAGTATGCTTGTGACGTATGCCATTGCAATTTTTGTCCAAGCCCGCACTGCTCTGAGAGAGCCTTGGAGAAATTCTCTCTCTCCTTCTTTCCCACCCTTTGGCAGCTGCAAAGAGCCAAGGGTCACTGTGTTAAGAATTTCCATTTCTGGAGAAACGGAACGTCAAAGTTGTGAACCTCTTAGTTAACAATGAAAGTTTCCTTATTTCAAGGGAGATAAAGAACTCTCTTATGTATGGTGTTTATAGGCTAGAGTTTGGAAGAACTTAAATTAAAAAACAAATAATAGCAAATACGTCCTTCGATATGATTATACCCTGGACGGCTCCATTGTAATTTGGTAGGAATTAAGGGTTGGACCCACAAGAGTTTAATTTTCAGATTCAACAGAAGCATATTTCATGTCTCCCCAAATACCTTCTTAAAAAACACCACCCTTGACATGGTTTTGATTTATTTCTCTACTTCTGTACCACTGGCTTTGCAAAATTAATTTGCTGCATAGAAATATCTTAAATCACTTTCCCACTAAACCACGGTTGTTCTAGGGGAAGAAAAGGGGGAATCCTCTGTTTTCACTATCAAGGCATGATAACCCACAGAAAAAAATTGACTGAAAGCTACACACAAAAATAAAAGTAATATCAATATTTTTCTTTCTTAGAGAAAGAAAGGCCTGATAAGGAAGAGAAATGCAAACTGCAAAATATATTTCAGTTTCTCCACAGATATGTGCTGTGAAATGGGCTAGAGGCAGAGAAAAAGGATGGCTGAAAGTAACAGTCCAGAATAATAGGAAATGCAGAAGAAAATACGAGACCATGACTGAACAGGGTGGGAGGGAAATGGTGGATGAAGAAGGGATATATTTGGGTAAGACAGTTGCACAAATGGTGGGGACAGGGAAGAGAAAGCCATAGTAACCACTAGTTACCTTCTTTGCACATGTATATCTTTCTATCTCCCCCATTGCCAGACGCATGCCTCTGCATATTAGATACTCAATAAATAAAGAGAAACAAAGAGAACACGTAAAAACCCAGAAACTTTGAAATTAATATTGACTTAGATGTGCACTTTATCCAGGCTATGAATTTACCATTATTATCAATTGCCATCTGTTTCCCTTGCAATACTGATTTTTTGTGTTTGTGTATATGTATGCATGTATGTGGTTTAAATGTTGTTCACAGATCATCAACTGCTTGCATCCTAGCCTTCAGAAGCTCTACTCCAAATGAGATAACTAGAGTTTCCTACTTATGATGGTGGGGCGGGTAGCATTATCCTTAGGACTAAAATAGGAGTAAGTAGAATCATATCACTATGAGGTTGGGGCCTCCTATGGATCTGGGTCAGCAGTTTCCCGTTCTGATTCTAAGGACTGTGGTACAGCCTGGTGATAATGTATCTGTAGATTATAGACAACTGCTTAAATTTCTTCTTTGGAGAATAGTTTCTGAATTGGGGATTGAAAACATAAAGAGATGAGAAACAAAGGAAGAGAGAGATTAATGTTTTAGTCAACACTCAACAGAATATCAATCCTGGCAAGTAAAAAAGTATTGACATGGTTTGAGAGACTCAGGATTAAGCAGAACATTTGAATTGGCATACTGTGTAGCTATTGAATGAAAATGTTCTATATTTGGTTAATTGGCCTACACACCCCTTATAATTATCTCTAGCCCCAAATAATGGATTGATACACTTAGGTGGCCCTTAAAAAATGTCATTCAGCAGAAAGAGGCTTAGAGAGGACTCTACCTCATTGTTTCAGTGGTGCTTGAAATAACTGCAAAGGGTGACACGTCATGAACGGTAGGCACTGAGCAACATTCCTTGAATAAACAGGGAGCCAAGAGCTCCTGGATGGTAGGCTCTCTGGAGAGCAATGGAGCCTGGACACTGGTATTAATATGGTGACCCCTAGTGTTTCATCGTGGTAGCACCACTTGGAATCCTACCAGCACCCTGGCCTATGTGGGGCTTCTCCATAACCTTCCGATTGAAGGAGTTATTGCCCATCATAATTGTTTACGTCTTTAAAACCACCATGTTAAACAAAACCCTCTTCAACTTTAATGCATTTTCCTGCACAGTATCCATTTCCAACCCCTGCTGAATAGAGTTGTCTTGACATTGTTTTTTCTTAGAATGTGTGGCCTCTTGTCTGAGCATTTCAAAGATCAAGACATATCAATCCTTTACTGTGGTTGCAGTGTCATAAACAATGGATAATGGCATCAACGGATGAATTGTTGGAGGAGGTGGGTATTGCTCTGTCCATGGTGTGGAGCACGACCAGCCGGGATTTACTAGGAGTACAGCACGCAGTGGACGGACAAGCAAGCTGGGAGTGGTGAGTGGCACAAGTACTTGTCTGTTGTCTGTTGGATTTTTCACCTTGGTACTCTCACCCAGACATGGCAGAATATTATGGGTACAAAGAAAGCAATCTGATTCTGTATGTTCATGTAAGGAGAAGAGGAAAGTCAAACAACCCAAGCTACCTACATTGCTTCCTTATTATTTATCAGAAAGTGTTTCTCTGGACCTGATTTGTACAGATTTCTATTAAATGTGATATATGTCTTCATTTCCCATGCTACATAATAATAGGTAGACACAGCCTGAGAATAAAAAATAATAATTAAAACTAGTTCAGGGGACGGGTGGGTAAAGGGTGAAGGGGATCGATCATGACGGATGGTAACCAGACTTACGGTGATCACCACTTTGGGGTATATACACATGTTGAATTATAATGCTGTGTAACTGACATTTATATTAAAAAATTAGCTCATTAGTTATCAGGAAACATACCCGACATATCATAAATGGGCTGGGAATAGGCTGGCGGTTGGTTCACATCTCAATCCTTTTCACTCGATGGTTACTGCCCTGTTTCATCAGATATGAAAGATTCTGCTTGTCAGTGTTCCAAGTGTACTTGGGTGTCGGTAAAGGGAAAGGAGATAAGTAGAATATTTTATTTGGTGTTTTAAGACTCGAGTCACAATTCACCAAGACTACAAGTCTTTTAATTGTACAAACACTCATGGCTATTTTTTTCTCTTCCAGGCGGGTATCTTTTTTTTTTTTAAAGTTTCAACTCCCATAGCTAGAGTGACACCAGCTGACCCAAAATAGAGCTTGAGGACCAGTTTTCATTGTTCTATTGATAAACAAAGGACAGAAGCTACATAAACATACACACACACACACACACACACACACACACACACACAAAGCAAATGTAATCCTGTCATTTCAACATTTCAATCAGTTCTTGGGTAACATCTTCATGGTTCCCTTTTTCTTGATCTAGACCTTGGGATTCAGTTGGTGCCTGGCTCATCTTTCTCTACAGATAGCTTCATTTATATACCAGATGGATATGTAAGGAGCAAGGGGCATTATCACCTTGGAAAGGGCAGAGATAAAAGGGGACCTTCATCTGTCAGCAGGAGGGAAACACGTTCTCCCAAGCAAAGTTGACTGCATCGGATCCCTCCCCCTACCTACTTCTTTGTGATACTCAAATATGCCACAATATCTTTTTTATAAAAATCAGTTCTACCATCTCAAAACAAATCATCAATATCAAAAATATCAACATGATTTCCTTTCAAATTTAAAAGGAAAGAAAAAGAAGCAGCAGATTTAATTATCAGCTCAGGAACTCTTAACCATATGAATGTTCCTTAGACTACAGAGCTCCAGCCTCCAGGCCGTATGTAACCAGAGTCATCTGTGAATGGGTGAGAATCCTTGGGAACTGATGTTCAGATTCAACCACACCATCACATTCTTGGGAAACATTGCTAACGTACAGTCAGAAAGGAAGAGGATGCTTTGTGGAGGCCATATGGATGGTCCCTTACAGAACGCAGGAAATTGGGTACACTTGGGTACCCAGGGGACAGAAAAATTGTGGTGGGGCAGACACACAAAATGGTGAAGAAAACGCCGTATTTACTGCTTAACTGCAATAATAAAATGCATGGTTGTCTAAAATAAAACCGTTGTACCAAGAAGTCCACAGTCCACTGTGTTTAGTGGCGTGTTGGAGTGACCCTCTTGCCATCTATGCCAATAGCCTCTTGTTTCCAAGGAAGCCTGTTTCATAGATACACATCAGAACATCTTCTTTTACCTTTTGACAAAATGAAACTGTGTCCTTGGGAGTTTCCCACCCATTGCTCTCTTGGCTACTTCACTCCAGTACTATTTCATTACTTATTGATTTTTCAATGCCTCTCTGCATGGCTGTAATTTACACAAGTCCTTATGGCCCTTAGCAATTCTTAACACCTCAAGGTAAGATCACCGACTCCACTAGAGAGAGACAGTCGGCTACTGTCTTTTCTGGAATGAGGAAAAATTGGTGAAACACATCGCTAAAACAAGTACCTTTGGGAGGCCTTGGTGGATGAAAATGTAGCTTCACAAGAGTTCAGATGCACAATGAGAGCATGAACAATGCTAACTCCAAAGTGAATGTTGTCACATTCTTGATGTGCTGCTGAAGTCTATGCAAATTTTATTTCAGAAATGAGGTAGAGAGTGTTTTGTAGATTGGCAGTACTTAGTTAAAAGAAAAAAAAAGGTCTACGAAATAACCCTAAAGCTGATAAATGTGTATCTATTATGATTTTTAAGAAAGAAGAATCATTGCTCTTGTCAATTTGTGAAATAGATGTTTGCCTTTTATTGTAATCAATGTTCCACATGGAGGAGATGGAAATGAAAGGACATGTGTGCATGATGGAAAAAATAGAATAGAATAATAAATAACTTTGTGAGAGGCTTTGTTTGAGTAAAACACACCAGTGTTAAAAAGAGAGAAATAAACAAAAAAAAATTGTATTTTTTTCCCAGACAGGTAGAACTTAGGCTCATAGTCATAAATCAAATCAAATTGGTAGAATTTCTAGTCTCACATTTGGACTTTATTATTTGGCTCTTAAAAGTTTATAATTAAAAATTAATCAGCTATTTTATTACATATTTCTAGGGAATACTTTTTATTTTACCTGTAAAATTCCTTCATGAATTTCTACTTCATATATTTAGAGTTATGGTGAGAATGTGATTATAAATTTCAAGGAAAAATTTAATATTATTAAATAATCATACAAAAAATGGTGTGATATATTTTCACCCAAATACAGAGTTGAATTCTCTCTTCGTTTCTTTTACAAAGTGATATTAAATAAAAACATCCCCTGAAGGAGTATATCTTAGACTGGTCTTGTAGGGAAGCCATCATCTGAAAAAGCCTGGTAAGTGTCAGACCATTTACACAGTATCATGTAGTTTACCTAGCTATGTGACCCGAAAGCCATTTCTAGATTGTTCCAAAACAATGAACTAATCAACCTAACCAATATATAGAATTATAGAATTTTTTTTTTAAGCTTAAAGTGAGCTTAGGAATCAACTGGGTCAATTATAGTTTAATTTCTTGAAGTCGGTAAAAATACTCCGATCAAAGGAGCTATTTGGCATTTAAAGATTTAAAAACCCCAAATACTTGATGACATATTTTACTTTTTAGTTGTCTTTTGCCACTTACATTATTATTGTTAATTTTTGGCTTTATGCCCTTCACCTGATTGTACCACCTGTTTTTCCAGTACACTAGAATTTACTGAGGCAATTGTAATGGACAATGGTTGCTGTTTGCTCTCTTCCCTTTCTGTTGGAACATGTACTCTAAATTTCTTTGCGGCGGGAGGTACCTCACTCTGCTCTCAGTCTATTTGGTTTGGGTAGGGTTGACCCAACCCCGGGTTCGAGGTTGACCCAAGCCTGGCAGTTGGATACCATACCAGTGTCCACAATGATGGACCCAAGCTGAGATAACGAGAGCCCAATCCAGGACTTTGCTGGGGCCTTTGGCAGTGAGAGGCTCTCTCCCCTTGGAGTGGTAACGTTGGTAGATGTGAGCCTGGAGCTGCCAGGGACTACCACATGCAAATAGTCCCCTTGGAAATAAGGCAAACAGAACCTAGGTGGGTGTGGGAGCAGGGAGAGAAGGGAAGCGAGATCGATATTACTGTTTGAGCTGGTGAATCCGGCTGATCCTGAAGCCACCTACCCCAGGCATTTTGGCATATGAAGTAATACATTCCCATTTTTACTTGAGCTAATGTGAGTTTGGTTCCAGTTAGTTTCAACCTAAAGAGCCTTATTAATTAGGGCAATTTTGTCTATGAACAATCTGCATACTTCAAATGGATTTCCTTTTGTTCTGAAATAGGAACGTGTAGGCAGGTTCACTGAATTCAAAGGGGTTTAATGATTTTGTTGTCCATTTGAGAAGAAAATGTTGCTAAAACATCTTAGACTTGACCCTGCAAACTGCCTTGGTCTGAGAAAGACTCTTCTAGAGTAAGAGAAGAGTGTAAAAAAATCCTTAAAAATCATAAGAAAGAGGAAGATTTGCTATTTTTGCTTTGTTTTGTTTTAGGGAGTACTGAATTATACAAAATCTCCTTAAATGTACTGTGTTTCATTGACATCTACGACAGCAAACAAAGAGCTAGGTGCAAACTAGGCATTTTTGGGGCTAAATTTATTAGAAAAAAGTTCTGACAGTTATTAATGCTTACTATATATATTAAAAAAAGTGAAAGACACTTATGGCATGCCAGTACTTCTGAGGAATTTAATGCAATCTAAAAATGATCAGGCTGTTCTCTGAAGATTGACAAAATTCCCAGAAAACACCAAGAACATAAATCAATAGGAAGAGCCTTCTTTTTCTGTGGTTCACATGATCATCTTTGAAAAAAAAAAATTTAAATGCAAAGATTTAAGCTCACTATTATTCATTCTATGGCTGCTGTAGCCCATCACTCACTCCTTACCTCAGGATGATGTGTAAGAACGCAAACCTTGTTAGAATTCATAGACGTGGCCCAAATCTGGGCGAGACCCAATATTCCTGAGCCCTTGAAATTCTCTAGAATGTGTACTTTTAAAAGAATGCCTTCAGGGACTTCCCTGGTGGCACAGTGCTTAAGACTCTGCACTCCCAATGCAGTGGGTCCAGGTTGGATCCCTGGTCAGGGAACTAGATCCCGCATGCATGCTGCAACTAAAAAAGATTCCGCATCTGCAATGAAGATCCCGCGTGCCACAACTAAGACCTGGTGAGGCCAAATAAATAAATAAATAATTTTTTTTTTTTTAAAAAGAATGCTTTCATTTTGAACCAACTATCTCTTAGGCATTTATTTCCTAACCATCTTTTTCTGATGCTGTTGGCTGAAATGGGAGGCCAGTCAAAAGCCACATGGAAGAGAGATCTGAAGAAAATATAAACATTACTCAGGGCAAATGGCTCAAAGAGTTTCTGTACTAAGGCAGCCCAGCCATATGGCCAAGTTGGCCCAGAATCAAAATCAAAGTCATAAGACCATTGGTATGGCAGGGGAGGATGTTAGAGCTGCTGGAATCAGAATGACTATACTCTACCACCGAGACCTGGGCCAGCCAGATGGTGCTGAGGGAGCCAGACAGGAATTCCACAGGAGGAAGGTGGGCTTTGCCCCATTTTACCTTTCCAGACTTACCTCTCTTCCAGCTATGCCACCTGTTGGCCTTCTTTCACGTAATTCCCTTTTTGCATCTCTGTGCTTGTGATTATGCTGGTCCTTCTGTCTGGAATTGTTGCCTCCTTTGCTCCCCTCCTGCCCCGTTTAAAGACCTAACCATCCTGCCTACCTTGCTCTGCTTTCGTTCCCAGCCCGCCTGCATGTTCTGAACTGCCTGGGGTGCCATAACGCTCCAGCCCTTTTCTTGCTTCCGTGTCCTGATCTAGCTTCTTTCTCTTTTTCTTTCTTCTTTTCTGTCCTCTTCTTGACCTCCTCAAACTATTGTTCAAAATTTGCCTCAAGCATCACCTCTTCCTGAAAGCTTTCCCTGATCTCTCATTCCAGTTCAGAAGACTCTCCCCTGGGCTCCTCTAGTGCCTCCTAGAGCCTACTTTATGAGCACTTACTCCACTCTCCAATAGCCATTGGCCTACACCTGTATCTCTTCCGTGGAATGACCCTGATAGCTGAGATCATGCGTTCACTGACTTCGCGGTCCTATCACTTAGTGCCTGGTGCTTGGTGGGAAGGGTGGAGAGATGGTTGGAAGGAAGGAAGGATAACTGAACCCTTAATCCCTCTCATCCTGTTGCACTTACACACATACATAATGTTAAAAAATTCCCCCGTTTGACTTCCCTAACGAAAAGGCCCCACCCTCTCCTTCAACAGAGTATAAGGTCTTTGAGGTGAGGATTCAAAGCTTCTTCATTTTTGTATCCCTCAAGATGCCTTGTCCACAGGGTGTGCACATTTGTTTCTGTTCCATAAACATTTATGGAAAGTTATGTAGTATCACTAGGCCATAAAAATATGAAAGCCATTCAAACAAATCTCATACTGGACCAGAGAATCTTTCTAGCTTTGGACATTAAGAAAGCTGATCCAGCAAACATAACTAGTCGGGTGGGATGGGAGCAGGGTAATACTTATATCAACAATACCAGCTAACACTTACTGAGCACTTACTATAGGACACGTGCTATTCTAAGAGCCTTATGTGTATAAAACCGCCACTCAGTAACGCTCCATGGTACGTGAGCGGGACCCCTGCCAGAAGCAGTGACAGCTGTGCATCTGTAATTCGGGAGAGAGTTGGATCTGGTGAGCTTCAGGCTTGTCTATGAAAGCTGAGATCATATGGATTGTCCTGAGAGTCAGCAGAGAGATTCATCAATTGCTCTCTGCCCACACTTGAGTATTTTAAGCCAAAATTATTTCAAATTCTGTTAAACTGTAATTTTGCAACTTGAATGGAAAAGATTCCTTTCTGAATTCCAAGATGTTTACAGTAAATAAACAGCAGGAAAGAAAGACAACCGTGGTGACGCTCTCTACTGTATAGTATCCTAATAATAATGAGTTACCACATAGCGTCATAATAATAATGAGTGTAGATCCTGTACTAGGAGGTCTATACAGAGACACCCTCCACCCCTGGCAAGGCTGTGGTACGGATTAATCACAGGAAGGAGTATAAATAGCTAGTCCCAGAAAACACTTAGACAGGGACCTGTTTCTACTTCAACACTAACAGCAACCCCTGAAGGACAGGCATCGTTTCCCTCACTTTCAGAAAGATGACAGTGTTTCAAGAGATGGTAGGCAACTCCAAAGTCACACCATTAATAAACGGATGAGGACTTCCCTAGTGGTGCAGTGGTTAAGAATCCACCTGCCAATGCAGGGGACACGGGTTCGAGCCCTGGTGCGGGAAGATCCCACATGCCGCGGAGCAACTAAGCCCGTGAGCCACAACTACTGAGCCTGCGCTCTAGAGCCCGCGAGCCACAACTACTGAAGCCCGCGTGCCTAGAGCCCGTGCTCCGCAACAAGAGAAGCCACCGCAATGAGAAGCCCGCGCCCTGCAACGAAGAGTAGCCCCCGCTCGCCGCAACTAGGGAAAGCCCGTGCACAGCAACCAAGACCCAACACAGCCAAAAATAAATAAATAAAATAAATTAAAAAAAAAACAACTTTGAACCAATTTCTATTTAAAAAAAATAAATAAATAAATGGCTGTCAGAATAAGAATCCAGGTTTGAGCCTGTGTTAATCATTAACTTACAAGGGAGCTTAATCCTACTACTACTAAATTGTTTTATGACCCCAGGAAAGTGATTTCCTCTCTGCATTTATTGTGGGGGAAGAAATTAATAAATGGAGTAATGAATTTGGGCCTGGTAGAGCTTCTCAGTCCTAGGACTCGAGGTGACCCTGATCAATGGTCTGGACCATTCTCCTGACTTGAGGGCTGAGTCCCAAAATGTAGGTGTCTAATGAAATTTCAGAGGCCTTTCGAGAAAGTGTATATCTGACCCACCTTGTGATCTTACAGGGTTGTTACCAGGAATAACTAATAAAAAAGCCTAAGATGTGTCCAAGTGCCATAGTGACAGATGTGACTATACATAAATTAGTCTTGCAGAAAGCTACTTGCCTGGGGTCATCATAAATTTCCGATGGTGCAACACAAGACTGATTGTATTTACTTTTGCTCTCTGTCAGGTAGAGAAGTGTGATAGGCCAGTAAAACAATTTAGTTGGCTGGTAAATTATCTGCAAGACTGATTAAAAATAGGAAGCAAGCAATTGGTAAATTGTCAATGCACAGAAAAGAATACTCAATAACTAGATCCAGAGATCAAATTAATTTAACACAGGGGCACCATTTCAGGAGGATGTTTCATTGAACATTGAACTCTTCTGATATTGTTTGGACTGAAATTACTGTGTGTGTGTGTGTGTGTGTGTGTGTGTGTGTGTGTGTGTGTGTGTGAATGAAGCGGATGTGTAACATGGTGCTCGTCTTGGCTCTCAATTCAAGATTAGGAAAGCAGCAAAGATAACACACAAGGGACAGCCATCCTTAGTGCTCATCATTCTAAAAGAGATCATTTGGTGGAAATTAGAAAGAAAACATCAGCCATGTAATAAATTACTCTGAGTATCCCAAGAATTGGAAGCTCCCTGCTATTGTTCCCTCTTCTCATAAATGATGTGCCTAGATTATACCATCACTCTAACATGATTACGTATGCAAATGATGCAGACAGTTATACAATTTACAATTTGGCTGGAATTGTTAGAGAACTGGCAAATGGACTTTGACAAATCACAATTTGAGGCTTTAAAAATGAACTTTTATCACAGAGCAAGAAAACAATGGATATTCAGCTGTGCTTATGTAAATTCCTTGAGCGACGTACAATAGAGACGCAACTGATGTACGCTCAACGACATTTAAAAACTAGCATCAACTCTTCCTTGTGGTTGGAAAATGGATGACTCAAAGATTGCTCTGGTCGAATAAAATATTGGATTAATAGGGAATTATCATCTATACCACACATGGATTACCAATTTTAAAAGAATTAGACCACAACAAAATACATTTAATTTAATATTTCTTTGATGAGTCAGAGGGCACTTCGAGATCTTGCTCTGCCCTCAGGTCATCATTATGAACCACTATTGATACTGGTGAGGCCTGGGAGATAGTTAATAAAGAGATCTGGTCAACAGAACACAGGAAAACAGGGAGTCTGCTGTTTTTAGACATTTATGTCAGGGTGTTTCCCTTTCAATTTTGATCTCTTTATATCCCTAGGGAAACTTACAGTTCACTATTGCCTTTCCTGTCTAGGCCATAGCTTGGTTACATCATAAATAGGGTTTCTCAAGGTTTTTCATTCAACGATTCTTATTAGCATCTGGAGTCCTCTCCTTTACTATCATATATTCAGTATTTTTTTCTATTAAATATATTTACAACAATTTTTCTCCCCATTCTCCTTCTTTCCTCCCTACATGTGGCCACAATCTCAAAATACAAACAAACAGAATGCTTAGAAAGGATCTATTTGTGCAGAATTATAAAAAGAGAACTAAACACGACCTTTGTCTATAGATATGTTGATACACATCCACAGAGAAAGGATGTTCAGGTCATTCAAGAGACTTCAAGCCAGAGGAAAGAGCCAGAAAGGTACTAGATGATATGCACTAGTTTCCCAGTTAAATAAGACCCATTTCAAGTTTACTCTTCTGTTACTGCCCTTTTCTGAAGTATAAGTTACTCACTTTCCTCTTAAATGATAGGGCCTCAAATTAGACTGAAGTGGGGTTATTGACCAGTGCAGGGTCTAATGAGAAGGTTACTTGTGGTTTCAACATTTTATGTTTCTGGCCAGAGATATTTCTAACAGTGGCATTTGATTGGCATTAGTTCATTTGGTTAGCAAATAGGTAATAATGAAGCCGAAAGAATGAATTCAGAACCCTGCGGACCAGTTGGCTTTGCCCATTTTCTAACTACAGACTAGGGATATGAAAGATTGATTCTAGCGCTAGTCAGCCATCTTGAAAATAAAAGTAACTCATTGGAGAGGCACAGTCGGTGGCCAGCAAAGAATATTTGGAAAAACAATTTCTACACCATTAAAGATCAAAATCATGCAAATTAAAATAAGATAACATTTTTCCTGTTAAGTTCATTTGAAAAACATAGGAGAGCAGAGGGGAGGGGAGAGGAGGGGAGGGTAGGAGGGGAGAGGGAAGGATGAGTAAGAGACAAAGAGAGAAAACCCAGTTGTGGCATGGATAAGTAAAACAGCCTCTCCAACATGGCAGATGGAAATGGAAATTAGCACAACTTTTTGGAAAACAGTTTGGCAATAAAGAGCCAAATGTATGTTCAAGTTTTTTGGCCCAGTAGTTCTACTTCTAGGAATCTAGCCTACAGAATTAGGGAAGCTGCCCTTTTCTTCTAGAACATTCTCTCTACTATCCCCTGTGCTTTAACACTATTAGCGGCATACTTGTGTGAAGAGCCTCTGAGTTGAAATGGGATGATTCCATTTTTGAGAAATGAGGTGAAAAGACCTCCAGTAGAGAAAAAGATGTTCACAGCAGCCTTATTTGTGCTTGTGAAAAAGTGCAAACAATAGAAAAAATAGTGGAATTGTTAATAACTAATGTTATATCCAGATGATAAAATATTCTGTAAACAAACTATTTATGACAAGTTTTCCACTGATACAAAAAATGTTCATCATATGAAAAAAAGAATATAAAACTGTATAAACGATATGATATCAAGTGTGTAAAACTTTATGTGTAAATACTGAAAAACACAAAAATCATAAGCCTGATTATTTTGGGTGATGACATGTAGAGTACTTTAATTCTTTACAATTTTCTACATTTTCAAAGATTAAAAAAGTTTGCATGTTAATTTTTCTAATCAGAAAACATATTTACTTTTTTAAATGAAGAGATTAAAATAAAATGGGAAATGTTTATATAATAGTGTTAAAAGTAGGATTCAAGATCGAAAAATACATTACGCTCTTATTTAGATAAAAATATGCCTAGAAAACTGAGTGAAAGTAATATGTTGGTAAGAAAGTTCCACAGGAAGCTACCTCTGGATGATGAATTATGAATGCCCATTCTAGTACTTTTCTGTACTTCTACTAGGTCATGTATTACTTTTATAATCAAAGTTAATGAATAAAATACTTAGAAAAGAAAAAGTTATTTTACAAAAGGAACCTGGATAAGAGTGTGCAGATAAGGCAGTGAACTCTTTTACCAGCATGGCCCAAACAACTCTGAAACGCCAAAGCAACTGTAACGCATCTGGTAGATTAATAATAATATCTTTTTACTAGGTTTACTACACGAAATAACCATTTTTGTAGGCAAATAACAGTAACATGCTGGCAATTTCATATGACTCAACCCTATATTAGGAACAGCACAACTGCTTACTTGTAAAGTTAATTATCAGAGTGTCTATTTTTATTTTTACTTCTGTCTGTTAGTATTGTTCAGAGAAAGCCCGAAATCTTATGAAGTAGCGATTCTCAAACTTTTTTGGTCTCAGGGCCTAATTACACTCTTAAAAATTATTAAGGATGCTAAAGAGCTTTTGTCTGTCTAGGTTATATCTATGGATATATTAGAGATTGAAAAAGAGAAATTCAAAAAATATGTTTTAATTCATGTAAAAAATAAAATAAGAAACCCATTATACATTAGCATAAGTAACATTTTTATAAAAATAATTATATTTCCCAAACCAAAATAATTTAATGAGAAGAGTGCCACTGTGTCACATTTTTGTAAATCTCTAATGTCTAGTTTAAGAGAAGACAGCTGGATTCTCAGCTCTGCCTCTACATTTAATCTGCTGCAATATAATATGTTGTGTAGCCTCTGGAAAACTCCACTGTATACTTGTGAGAGAGTGAGAGTGAAAAATAATGTCTTTGTATTCATATGTAAATCATCTGACCTCAGAGACCACAGGAAACCCAGGGGTTCCCAGACCATACTTTGAGAAATGCTGCTTTAGAGCTATGATTCATGTCCTTTTCAGGGTCATGGTTCTTCCAAGAACCATGCATGTTCTCCCTTCTCCCAGAAAGGAGCATGCACACACAATTATACACACACACACACACACACACACACACAGTAGTTTGTAAACAACTTTGGGGATTCCCTAATACCCTGAAGTCTATGGGCACCCCAGATTAAGAATACTTGGCCTGAAAGGAAGGTAAGAATTATTCCAGCTACTTTTGCTTTTTAAGTGCCCCAGTTCAAGACCACGCTCAATTAAGTATGTGATAAATACTGTTGCACAAGAAGAAATAAAATTTTCTCAGTGAAGTTAGAGAAATATCTAAAATCACCCAAAGACTGAATGAAATTAAATGGTAAACAGCTAGTGGATCTGGTTAGCTGTGCTCTAACAATGAATCAGCAAAATGCCTCCCCATACAAATGGGAAGAAATAAATGCAAACTCCATCTTTCACCGCCCCTCCCCCCAACTTATCTTTTTCAAGAACTTAACTGGTTGCAATTCAAAGACAGGTTGAAAAATATATATATTTGGGAAGGGGGGGGTAAAAAAATCCATTAAATTTTTTGATTGCATTGAGTTGCTTATCAAGGGTGTGTGAATAATGCCAGGAAAAGATACTTTTCTGAAAATCAATAAGTTGAAAGTGCTGTTTTAGGGTTGCTGTAGTTGTTGCTTGTGTTTCAGAGTTCTTCCTATTGACCTGAATTCAAAAACAAGGTATTGATTTATAAAGTACCTTTAGTAAATAAATGTACATTCTTTTGGCTAACCCTAATAACCTGTAGCATACAGAACGAGATTTCAACTCAGCTCAGTGGACTTGAGCTCACAGTGTCACAATCCTTTCTAAGAGTCACGAAGCTACTCCTATGTGGGGTGTGCAGGAACAGCAGAGATGGCAGACAAGAAAGCTACGAAAAGAAGAAAGAGGTAGGAATATCTGGGCTTCTTTTTCAGAAAGATTTTTTTTCAAATATTATTTTGGTTTCCTGAACAGTTAGGAAGCAAAGGTAACAAAACAATAGCCCTCCAGTGATTGAATGATGATTCACCCAATTCTTAGGGATCTACTCAGCTGTCCTCTTGCGAATGAATGATAAAGACAAGCAGAAAGATATCTCTTTCGTTGACTGTTGCGTTCATTCTAGAGAAACAGAGGATGAAGTTTAGATTTGAAGTCCACGTAAGGGCAGTCTTGAGGCTGGATTCTGGTCTGTCTCACACTGCCATTATTTATCAGCCACAAATGTTGGTTGTTGGGGACCATACTGCATTAAAAAAGCAACAACCCAGTTTTCTTACTTTTTTATTATGTAAGTTTCAGAGGTACAGCATTATAATTTGACACGTGTCTACTCTACACAGTGATTACACAAATCTAGTTACCATTCATCACCATACATTTGCCCTCCTTTGCCCATTTTGCCCAGCTCCCCATCCCCCTTCCCCTCTGGTAACCACTAATCTGATCTCTGTATCTGTAAGTTTAACTTTGTTTAACTTTCTTTGTTCATTTCTCTTGTTTAAGATTCCACATACGAGTGAAATCATACCGGCATTTGTCTTTCTCCATTTGACTTATTTCACTTAGCATAATACCTTCAAGGTCCACCCATGTTGTTGCAAAGATCAGGACTTCTTTGCGGCTGAGCAGTATTCTATTGTGTATATATACCTCATCTTCTTTATCCACTTATCCACTGATGGACACTTACGTTGTTTCCATATCTTGGCTATTGTAAATAATGCTGCAGCGAACACAGGGGTGCATATATCTTTTCAAATCAGTGTAGCCGTGTTCTTTGGATAAACAACCCAGTTTTCTTTAAAAATCTTTTTTCTACCAATTGCAGTTGACTTGCCCCTTTATGGGGCAGGTAAATATGAAAGCAAGCTTAAACAAGGTGTGGGAGAGTAGAGTTTCTGGGCATTCAGCTTCTTTCTGGACTCTTCTTGAGGTTCAATGACACTTAAGGACAATATAGAAATGAGCAGAAATCAAACAGTAGAAGTCAAACTACAAAGAAGGGGAAATTTACCTGTATCTGTGATAAAGGCATCATGTTGGATGCAAGGAGGCTGCCACACGAATAAACCACCTGGTGACCCCCTCTTTAGTGCCCATAGAGCAGGATCTGGCAAAAGTCTATGCATTTAAATTTAAATTACAAAGAATCATTTTTTTAAACAATCAAGTTTTCTATTATTTTTCTCAATTATTATTATTTTGATTATATATATATATATTTATTTATTCCTTCCAAGCATGTTTTTCAGGCTACCATGATTCTCCCGTAGTTGTCCAGGGCAGCATTTTGTGAACAAGGCCCACTTAAGAATTGGGGTGGTGGGGAAGGGGGCAGTAAGTGGGTGGTGGGCTCTGGGCCCGACATCTGGCTTCAATCAGAGAAGTTCTGTTTGATCTGCTTTTATATATTGAAGCTATGAGTTAGATTTTATTAGCAAAAGAAATCTGCTGCTAAAAACAATGACAGTGAAAGGTTGAAAGTCACTGGTCTGGGGAAACTATGTTTGGACTGAAATGGAACCTGAACATTAATAATTCTTCCGCAGGAATTCAACAGGTGACTTCTCTTTATAAAAAAAACTTTCAAGTCATCCATGTTCATTATAGAAAAAGGATAGAGAAAACATACAAAGGAACAAAAAGCCGCCTATAAGTCCATTATCCTGTGATCACAACTGTAAACATCTGGTGACTATTCTATAAGCCTGTCTCTCTCCCTCTCTCTCTCTCTCTGTAGATCAATCTATCTATCTACCTCCTTTTGGAAAAAATGAAAATGAGATCAAACTCTACATCCTGTTTTGCCACTTGATTTTTTTTTACGTAATATATCATGAACATTTCTCTTTGCCAGCAAATATACCTCTACATCAAACTTTGTAAAGGCTCCCCAGATGTTAGCATATGGACTTTATCCACTTCTGTTATGCATCTAGTCTATCCAAGGCATCTGTTCTGATATTGTAAACAACCCTGCTGTGAACATCCTGAGAGCTACAGAGAGCAGAACCTCCTGTCTGGGGCGCCACGGCACATGCGCATAGAGCGAATGGGCTCCAGTGTGGGCGATAGGGAGCTACTCCGTCCACTTGCTGCTCTGTCCCCAACCCTATGCCTGCGGCTACGAGCTACCTCCAGGGCTTACCTCAATATACTCTATAAATGGGCTTTTCTCTGTGACCCACGACTCTAAAACCCTTAGAAAGCATCAAATAGAGGGTAGGAGTTACAAATATGCCCTCTCCAGCCAGACTAGCTGGCCTTGAACCTCAGTGCCGCCACTGACCAGGTGGGGGGATCTTGGGGAAGTGACTTTCTGTATCCCCCAATTCCCTCATTTCTTAAGTGGATGTAATAATAATACCGAGCTCATAGTTACTATGTTATTGAAATGAGTTAATACATGTAAACACTTAGAACAATGTCAAACAGATGGAAAGCAATCAAAATGTCAATTATCCTTGTATATACATCTGCACACTTCTTGACTACTTCAAAGCTGGAATGGTTTCTGATCAGAAAGACAGAATGTTACATTTGGGGTCTGGAAGCTCTAGTTCTCTGTATGGCCTAGGACAAAGCTTCCCAAACAGTATGACGAGATGGTGATTTTTTTGCCCTCAAGACAGTATGGCAATGCCTGAGGGATCAGAGCCCCTGAGCTGATAGCACCCAAGCTTTGATTGTTCCAGGGTGCTGAACAAATAGGATCATTTTTGTTGTGTGCAAAGACTCAAGAGAGGATGGGAGGCATGGTCACAAGCTTCATGTTTGTTTCATAATTCACTGTAAGACACCCTGCCTCTGCTCTGCAAATTTTGCTTTCTCCCTCTTTTCTCTCAACTCTAAGCACCAATTATTTGACAAACAATCACACTTAACCAGACTCTCAGCCTGACCTGTGTGTGCAAGGAGAAAGAGATTGTTTTTCAATAGTAGTTTTCTGATGTAACTTCAATAGCATATTGCAATATAATATGATAATTACCCCTTTTTAGAGAAAGGAAAACAAGTTAATAATCCTTTACCTTCATATCATGTGACTCTTTTGTTTTCTAATACTTGGCTAGACCCTACACTTTGGAGACATTCAAGGGGTAAATATGTGATACTGAGAATTGTATCCTGCTAAAACCTGAAGGTATATTTAAAATCTTGCTGACATTTTTGTGAGCAACCTTTTTTCTGTCTTTAATTTTGGTCGCTATTTCTCCTAGTCTTTAGGTTTCGAAGTTTATAGTCCTCTCCTTTGTGGGCCTGGGTCCCATTTTTGCTCTCGTTGAGCACAGATACATGTATCAAATTCTGGCTGAAAATCAGCTGTCTTCTCAGTTTTCAGAAGATGGCTCTCCTATTCCTTCCATAAGCTCCTTTAGCCTTTGTTCTTTGGTCCAATCTGTAAGCCATCTGCATCCTTTATTATTAAGAACATATTTATTGAGATTTCACAACTGTTTAATAGATATGTATCTTATTACATGTTTGATACACCTCATTAAACATACTATTCAATTGGTATTTATTTAACATTCAGTAAACACTGAGACCCTTTAGCCTCGATGGGGGCGGGAGGGGGGAAGGGGGTGGACCCCAGCTCGGCATCAATGCTTTCCTTTGTCCTGTAGGAGCTGCTCCTGCCGCAGTCTAGTTCTTCATCTTTAACCCTTCAACACTCCAGCTCAAATGGACTTGGGCAAAGAATCAAAGTCAGCTTTGAAGCCGAAACTGCAGCTTACAGCTCAAGCTACCACAGGGGCTACCAGTCTGGAAGCTGTCCACATTCCCCTGGTGCCATCTCAGCAACAACGCTGAATGTGAGCTATGGGGTATCCTGTCTTTCCAGATCTACAAGTGTGACTGTGATTTTTTTCAAAGTGACTTATGGTGTGGCCATGAGTACCACTCAACAGGAGGAGGATGCCAAAAAACCTCGCAGCTGCTCTCCCAACCGGACCAGATGCGTCGGGAGCCCTACGGAATAAACTAGAAGCAGATCAGGATGCTTTCGGAGTCCATCGGGCTGCTTTGTCCTTCACTTGCTTCATCTCCAAGACCCTTGGTTCCCGGCACAGACCTCTCCTCACATATCCCAGCTCCTTGAGTTCACCTCTCATACACTCAACATTCCTTAGTTGTTTTAGAAAAAAAAAAAACAATACACCTGAGTACTGCATAGGGGGCGGCCGAAGACAGAAAATGTGACCCAACACAAGAGTCTTTCTTGAAATGGGACTTTTCTGGCATGACTTTCTCATCCCTGCTAGCTTCACTTTCTCCTAAAGCAGAGCTTTAGACACACATTACTCCATTTAAATATTTGAGGCTTTTTTTTTTTTTTTTCAGGGTTTCCAGGACTCACGTAGGAAGAAATCCGAAGGAGCTGCAGCCACTCCTCTGTGAGAAAAGTTTTCCTTTAAGAAGGCCACATGTCTTAGCCAAACAACTGATTACAAACTGTGGGATTGAAATGCTTTCTGGGAGGGGGGGCAGGAGGCAATTTAGTTCTTAGGTCTTTGCCATAAATAACGGATTAAAAAGCTTAGCTGATGCTATAAATTAAAAATGTGAAACTAATTATACCAGTGCCATAAAAGCATAACAATCAATTCATAACCCAAGTATGGGATGTGACAGCATCTACTGTGTACGACAGCTCAAGAGAAGCAGAGGGGACCCAGTAATCCTACAAGAATCTGTCCTCCAGTCCAGAACCACAGGCCCACTTCCATGTTGCAAAGTGAAACAGTAGTAGCTTTCTTGTTCTCTCTACCCGTTTTTCATGACAACAGTTTCATCCTTCTCTTCCCCGTCTCCACCCCTTCCATGCAGGCCCATTACTCAAAAGAAAGGCTCACCCATACCAACAAGCACAGCTGCAGTTTTGCCAATTCAAACCAGATGGGTCTGGAAGGCAGCTGCTGCCAAGACTATAATTCAACCAGGAATTCCTAAATGTTTCAACCAACCATTTAATAATGTTCTAGCTAGAGTTTTCTCCCTGTTCTGATTAGATGGGTGAGACCAACTTGGTTGGACTATGCAGTTTCAGAAAAGTTCTGTGTCGCTCAATGGATTGTTTCCTTCTGTTTTACATAGACCATACTCCACATAAGCTGCCTATGGTCTCTCCATAGGTGTAGTGGAGAGACCTGGTGTAGTGGAATGAGTCGCTGCTCACAGTTCTTCATGCCTTCTCTGTATTTGGATTATACATCTACACCCTTTGCCTTGTGACTGTGAGGTCCCTTCCACTAAAAGTGGAGTGTTTTCCTCATTGAATTAGTGTGTGACTCAACCATGTGAATTTATTTGACTGATGGAATGTGAGTGTGTGTATGTGTACGTGTGCACGTGCGCACATGTGTGCTAGCCCTCGATTGAGGCCCAAGAGGCACTGCATTTTTCTGTTCCCACTCTTATGCTCTGTTGATGTGCTACAAGAACAATACGCCCTAAATAGTGACTGGTATCAGAATGACAAAACACTTGGTGCATGCGTCTGACTTGAATGCATCTTACAACCTGGAGCCAAGCTCAGCTGATCCCAGACAAGCATAGTGGAGACAAAGCTGACCTATAGACATACAAGGGAAAAATAAATGTTTGCTGTTTTCAGACACTATGTTTTGGGAAAGGTTTGTAACACAGCAGTATAGTGGCAATAGCTGACTGATACACTTGCCACCTGAGTTACCTTTCTAAAACTGCCATGTTATTATGTTAGTCTCTTGCTTCATGGCTCCTTGCCATGTATAGGGTAAGTTCAAACTCTTTGCCGTGGCACTCAGAGCCTCTCCCAATCCAGCTTTAGTCTGAGTGTCAGTCTTTCTGCAAAGCCTTCCCAAACTGAATTGGTTCCCCTCCTGTGGGTTTCCAGAGTGGTCCCATGATCTGCTACAACCATAGTTGCCACACTGGATATCACTAGTATTACCTCTATCTCCCTGGAAAGACTGTGAAACTTCAGAGTCAAAAGTCATCCTGTTCATCTTTGTAGTCTCAGCACTAGCTTATGGTAAACAAACTGAATTTTTACTTTTACTCAGTAATGATTACAGCCTGCCTGACTTTAACAGGAAACATTGACAGACCATTTGCTTACAACAGACTCAAATGTCATCTGAACATTTTCTAAAAAGTAACTTCGACTCCACAGTTTCCTAGGTCAGGAGTCTAGGTTTACACAATGATCTGAGTTTCAGTAGGAGGTAGATAGTGGTGCAAATATCATTGAAGGTCATAAAGATATGTTCTGAAAGCAAGGCCATGGCCTACTTAAGTTCTCCCCTTGGGATTTCAGCCTGATCCTTGCTCTAATGTTGACCCATGGCCATTGCCCAAATAGAGGGAGCTGAAAGCGGGCTGGAGTTTGATTTTCCCAGTTGATTCGGTTGCAGTTTTGACCGTAATAATGTCGCTGTTTTCCCCGGGCTGATTGTTGCAGATGAGTCAGACGGAGCAGGGCTGTAGCCCTGGGATAGATCGATGTTATCGATCCTCAAGGATCCATGTCATTTCCAGGGGATTTGCTAAAGAAGCTACTTATGTTCCTTTTTCATTTTCCCCGACTCATTACCAGCTGCTGCTTCCTTCATACAACTCAGCAACACCTGGAGGAGTGGAACACGACCGTCCAGTTGGGGTTCAGCCACCTTCCTTCAAAATTAAACACAAGACAACATGCGACCCACCAAAACCTGAGCCACATGAGGAAGTCAGGTCACACTGGCCCACAGGGGTTTGATATTTTTTGTTTTGTTTTAAAAAGGGCAGCCTGGCCCTACACTAAGCAATTGATCCCCCAGCTTAACTTTTAAATTAAGACCATTGTAAATTTGGGAACTTGAGAGGACATAGAGAGGACACCCATAATACTTTGCAAATGTCAAGTGCCTCTTGACGTTGGTTACTTTTCAAAGGTAGCTAGGTTACAATGTACCGTGGTAATGAAAAAACCCCGTCAGGCCCACTCTACAGGGTTTTAGTCAATATACATAATATTATTGGGCTTTGCAAGGATTAAAGGTTGTTTCTCTCACAGCCTCACAATAGGACTATTTTTCCTACTGAAGGCACAAAAGAAGCCTCCCTGTTTACAGAGGAGCCCAGGACATTTTGGGGCCCCAAAGCATCCTGACATCTCTTTATATACTTCCCCCTGCTGGTAGCTTTGTAGTTAACCTAAAAAAAAAAAAAAAAAATCCAATTTCTTTTAACCTATAGATGCCGGGACTTAAAAAAAAAATTGATTGGTGATTTATATTGTCCATGAGTCATTTCTAGAGTACAGAAGTGACTGTTGCCTCCAGTTTTATTCAGGGAGTGAAAGCTTTTATGTCACTCCATCCTCTCCACCAATTCTCATGTCTTTTCAATTATCCTATATTTAGTATAGTTTTGGAATCACTCATCCTGCAAAATGGGGTACCCAGAATGGAGCATAATACAAGGTGTGGCCTTACTGAGATTTATACACATTAGGAGGCCAGAGACAGCTCACTAGAAAATTCTGTAATGTGTCATAACCATGCCTAAATAAGAAAAAGGAAACTGCTCAGTATGCTTTGGCCCACTCGGTTAAAAGGAATTCCAATCTTAAAACCTCACAACAGAGAGGCAGTGATTAACCTGTCCAAAGAAACTTTTTGGATGAGGATCACGGAGAATAATCCTGGGCTGGATCCAGGGCATTTCCCAACTAATACTTTTAAGCATCCCTACAATACCCAGAACCTTCTTAGAATTAGTTTGATTTTTAAAAAAATTGTGCTAAAAACACATAACATAAAATTTATCATTTTAACCTTCTACAGTGTATAATCAGTGGCATTAAGTTATTCACAATGTTGTGCAACCATCACTACTAAGTCCACCACTTTTTCACCATCACAAACAGAAACCCTGTACCTATTTGCAGTCACTCCCCATTCCCTCCTCACTCCAGCTCCTGGCAACCAAAAATCTGTTTTCTATCTACCTATGTGTTTGCCTATTCTGCATATTTCATATAAATGGAATCACCCAATATGTGGCCCTTCGTGTCTGGCTTCTTCTACTTAACATAACGTCATCAAGTTTCATTCATACTGTAGCTACAGCGGTCCCCAACCTTTTTGGCACTAGGGACCAGTTTCGTGGAAGGCAACTTTTCCGTGGACGGAGTGGTGGGAGGGGGATGGATCAGGCAGTAATGTGAGCGATGGGGAGAGATGGGGAGCGGCAGATGAAGCTTTGCTCGCTTGCCTGCCACTCACTTCCTGCCGTGCGGCCCGGTTCCTAACAGGTCCATGGCCCGGGGGTTGGCGGCCCCTGCTGTAGCATGTATCGGCACTTCACTATCTTTTACGGTTGAATAATATTCCATTGTACAGATGTACCACATTCTGTTTATGCGTTCATCTGGTGATGGACATTTGGCTTCTTAGATCTGATTTTTGCTTCTCTTCGTGGTAACAGAAATTCAGAGAAACAACATACGGATCTACTGTTGTTGCAGTTTTTTTTTTTTTTTTTCTTAAGGTCTTCAGGTTATTTATTTATTTATTTATTAAATTAATTAATTAATTAATTAATTTATGGCTGTGTTGGGTCTTCGTTTCTGTGCGAGGGCTTTCTCTAATTGCGGCAAGCGGGGGCCACTCTTCATTGCGGTGCGTGGGCCTCTCACTATCGCTGCCTCTCTTGTTGCGGAGCACAGGCTCCAGACGCGCAGGCTCAGTAGTTGTGGCTCACGGGCCTAGTCGCTCCGCGGCATGTGGGATCTTCCCAGACCAGGACTCGAACCCGTGTGCCCTGCATTGGCAGGCAGATTCTCAACCACTGCGCCACCAGGGAAGCCCGTTGCAGTTGTTTTTAACAAACCACGTTGTTAACATTTTACTCTCAGTCACCCGTCAACATGTACTGGCACTAGAGGCACTCAGTCAAGACTGCTTGATGAGTTCATGTCCTTGAAAGAATTATGCGAAATAATTAGTACAGGTGGTCTATGGATGTGTCAGACAGGAGGAGACCAGGTGAAATCTGCTGGCTAGGGCAGAACAGGTACCCTAGACGTGCCCTGTTGGACTGTGAGACCATTTGTCTGAAGGATATTGTAATTTCCTATCACTGTTTGGACAAATGGTTGGTGGTAAGAGATCCTGAACTAAAGGGAATGGCCCATAAGACAGAGAGTAGAGAGAGCTGTGATGGCTTCTTCTGGACTGGCCCTATCCAGAGTTCAGGTGGGTGAGAGCTTGAAGGCTGCCTTCCCTGGTCAGTAGGGTCTCAGGAAACTGGGTAAGAGCTCCTCTGCAAAATATATTTGGGGGAAAGCTATGTGAACTGCAAACCATTAAAAAAAAAAAGAAAAAAAAGGAATGGGTTTCACTGACAAATAAGTCTGAGAAATATGGTCAGAGGTTAGGCTAAAGGAAGTCAAATAGATCTCGGTGTACAGGTCTTGGCAGAGCGTTTTAATACACGCATGTGCATTCTGAAACCCCAAGAGGCCAGACACAGCACTCAGTATTCTCTAAAATTCACTGACTGTGGAATCCCTGCGCGCTGAAAAGGACGTGCGCTGTGCTCCGCCTGCCAAACTAAGGGTCTGTGGGGCTGTGTTCAGCCAGAGGACTTGCGTTCTTGTTTGTCTTCCAAGAAAGGTCTCCCTTTTCTAACTTTCCTAAGTGTGCTCTGTAGGTAGCAGAGTCCCTGAACCCTTTTTGGTGGAGCACTGGGGATGGACATGTGTGTGTGTGTGTGTGTGTGTGTGTGTGTGTGTGTGTGTGTGTGTGTGTGTGTGTGTGAGGGAGATGTATGCAGGGAACAAACAATTCTAGGGAATTGCTGGGCATATCCTAAATAGGGCAAGGCTGTAGCCTTGGGAAAGACCAGTTACTAAGAACAAGGCAATTTCTATAGACTGAATGCTTGTGTTCCCCACAAATTCACATGTTGAAACCTAACCCCAGTGTGATGATATTAGGAGATGGGGCCTTTGGGAGGTGTCAGGTCATGGGAGTAGAGTCCTTATGAATGGGATTAGAGCCTTCATGAAAGAGATCTTGGAGACCTCACTTCTCCCTTCCACCATGTGAGAACACAGTGAGAAGAGGGCCAGCTTTGAATAAGAAAGTTGGCCCTGACCAGACCCCAAACCTGCTGGCACCTTGATCTGAGACTTCCCAGCCTCCAGAACTGAGAAAAATAAATTCCTGTTGTTTATAAGCCACTTAGTGTATGGTATTTTTGTTATAGCAGCCTGAACAGGGAAAGACAGGAATCCAAGGGCTGATCCCTAGAGCCACTTCACCTTGGACTTCATTAGAGACAAGCAATCTCGGGAAGCATGGCAGAACCCTATTGTTGTAATTGAGCCACTATATCTGAGGTCCTAAACTTGATTTAATTCTGACCTCCCTGAAGACTGAACTTGAGGCTGTGTTTTCTTCTTTGGTCAGGATGAAGGTCTTAGGAAGTCCAGGATGAAGGTCTGGGAGACCAGAGGCAGGGAAGGAGCTGACAGAAAGCCCAAGGATGAGGTACATCCTCTAAAAGCCCCAGAAGTCAGAGAGGAAGCCATCAGTGGGATGCACAGGCCAGAAAGTCTTCAGGGAGAAGCTGAGCTGGGCACTGAACCGGACACAGCTATTAACTCTCACCTCTGTGCTTCCTCCCCTCAGAGGTCATTGATGTTCAAAATGAAAAGAATATTGGAGCACTAAGGGATTATGAGATTCCTTTTGAATCAACTCGGGATGATTAAATTATTTTTTATATTGCCTAGTTTCATGTATTTATATTCGAATTCTCTGAAAACTGGTACTCCATGTGGGATAGTTCTAAGAAGATTTGACTAATCACAACATCCCAACCCATGGCCATGATCATAATGGAAAACAGGGTTTACTAGATAAACATGCTTCTAGGATTACAAAATTGGTGGCATTAAAGCCAAATGGCTCATAAATAAAAGTAATTCTGTATGTCAGACTGCTGTCTATTTCTTGCCTTGTAATAAATATATATATACACATTGTATATCATATGTTATTTTTTTCTGCTTATAAAAGATATGTGACCATTGTAGAAAATTTGGAAAATACAAAAAACACAAAGAAAATTAAAAAAAAACACTGTAATACCTTTGTTCACAGTTACAATTTTGGTGTATACATTTTATACACCTTTACATATAAGCATGTATTTTATTTTTATAGATTGTTTACATATGACTATACATTTTATTTTAAGATTTTCATTTTAATAGATTTTAAAATAAAATTGGGATCTCCTATCTATGCTATTTTTAATCTTTTAAAAAATCACTTATTAATGTATTATATATATTTTCCCTGTCTTTAAATATCACTTCACAACATGGCTGCACAGTATACCATTACATGGACAAGCTATATTTTATTTAATATACCCCCACTGCTGAATATTTAGGTTGCTTTAAATTCTTCTCTTATACGTAACTCAGTGATGAACCCCTTTTTTCCCCACATCTCTGATTGTTTCCCAGAAGCCTCACATCTTTTTCTTATACTTCTATAACACTATAAACCCTACAGTCATCACTGCTGGTTATAATTATTTTCCAAAGATGAACAAGATACTTACGAGGTGTGAATAATCTCTCCTCATGTGAATGTCATATACGAAGATCAATAACACAAAATGGCATGTTGAAAGTACTCGGCTTTAAAGTATTACTTTCCCATGGGACTTCCCTGGTGGCGCAGTGGTTAAGAATCCACCTGCCAATGCAGGGCACATGGGTTCGAGTCCTGGTCCAGGAAGATCTCACATGCCATGGAGCAACTAAGCCCATGAGCCACAACTACTGAGCCCACGCTCTAGAGCCCACAAGCCACAACTACTGAACCTGCGTGCCTATAGCCTGTGTTCCACAACAAGAGAAGCCACGGCAATGAGAAGCCCACACACCAGCAAAGTGTAGCCCCTGCTCGCTGCAACTAGAGAAAGCCCGTGCACAGCAATGAAGACCCAATGCAGCCAAACATAAATAAATAAATAAATAAATAAATAAAATTTAAAATATTACTTTCCCTTATAACATAAGAAAATGCAAAATAAAAAGTGGATTTAGCAGCACAATATATATATAAAATACTCAGAAAATTTTCTTCAATTTTCAAATCAGTCACATACTGAGCTTCTAGATCACTTCTCTGTGGTTCTGTCAAGTTTCTTGACATGGAACTTTCCCAGTACAGAGTCATGAGGAGCAGGCTGACCTCACCTAAGCAAGACAAGCCAAGTCAAATAAGCAATATTCCTAAAGTGCTATTTCTAAGTACCTTGCACCATATCTCTAGGTGTGACCTGTGCAGAAGAGCTTGTGCAGAACTGTGGCCAACAGAGTCTTATTTACAGGAAAAAGAACTCCATGTTGGCAGACTGATGAAAAGGCTGCACCAACCACCTAGAATTGTTTGCTTAAAAGAGGTCTCTCAGGTGTCTTGCTTCATGTAAACCTGTGAGTGGAAGCTCAAATGTTTCAATCAAATAGACAAAAACAGCAAGGCACAGAAAACTGACACAAAATCAAGAAGGTGAGTTGCTTCACATGAGCATAACTACCTATGATTTCCAGAATCTTCTACTTGAAAAGTGAATAGTAGAGTGGCTGAACTGTAGAATTCTCAAACTTAGATATCCCTCAAAGCTTAAGCTGGCTTTCCTAAACTTCAGTCATTTGATTATCATCTTCATGATTCTGTCCTATTCCTACAACACCTCCACTGTGACTAAATATTTTTCTCTCAACGGACTTACAGTATTACTGAAAGAGATTTAGCCTCATCCTAAGAGACAATATCTATGAAATCATGAGATTACATGCTTATTATATTTTTATAGGTGCATAAATGTTAAAAAAAAATTGTTAGTATACCTCCAAACATGATTTTCCACATCACTGTGGCTATGCATCCCACACGTGAGGACATACTGGTTTAAGGAAAGCTCTTTCAGGACAAATGCAGAAAGTGCGACTGTCTATAATAGAGAGTAAACATTTGAGACTTGTTTTTCTGAAACCCTTATAGACTATAAATGAAGTCACTTTTTTTTTTTAAAATTTTTATTTATTATTTATTTATTATGTTTATTTTTGGCTGTGTTGGGTCTTCGCCTCTGTGCGAGGGCTCTCTCCAGTTGCGGCGAGTGGGGGCCACTCTTCATCACGGTGCGCAGGCGTGTCACCATCGCGGCCTCTCTTGTTGCGGAGCAGAGGCTCCAGACGCTCAGGCTCAGTAGTTGTGGCCCACGGGCCCAGCCGCTCCGCGGCACGTGGGATCCTCCCAGACCAGGGCTCGAACCCGTGTCCCCTGCATTGGCAGGCAGACTCCCAACCACTGCGCCACCAGGGAAGCCCCGAAGTCACTTTTAAGAAGATTTAAATGAATGTCTAGAGGTCAGAGCCACAGTGAGCTGTTCAATTAGAGGTATTAAAGACACTAACTTGACTCTCTGACGGCAGATGGACCCATTAACACTGTGTCCAACATCACATAATCCTAGAACAAACTAAATATTGGCCAACATGGATCTTTGTTCTGACCCAAAGTTACATTCTTTGTCTCTGGGCTCACCTTTCTGTTTATGAAACTCCTTAAGCATCACTCACTTCACTAACTAGCTGAAGTGACAGTCACTCTCCACGCCCTTTGGAAGTCCTGCTGACTGAGGCCCATGCACTCAGTGTGGTCCCAGGTAATGATCTACACCCTGGAGCACCTGAGCAGTCCTGGCCCCACCAGCTGAGCTATATCCTTCCTAAGAGTTAGTTGTGTTTGTCCCCAAGCCTCTTTATGGAAGTTGTTCTTGTTCATGAAATTCATAACTGAATTAAATAAAGTATAAACCAGAGATACATGCGTGCAAAAAGAGTTGTTTCTATGACAGCTAAATTAACTCTGTGAAAACATTCAGCTGAGTTGCTGAAAATTGCCGTGTGGGTAGGAGAAGTGTTAATTGAAGGATTCTGCACTCTAAGGGCCTCTTGGGTGCCTTAAATTCTCCCTTTACTTCAAAGAGTGGAAGCTGTAGACAAGCAATATGGTGGTGGTTCATGCAAAAAGATGTATGTTGCTTTAAGTTTAAGATGCTTAAAGTACATGTGATCATATATACATTTATGTTTCCCTGCTTTAGACAAATTTTAAAATTAACCAACCAACTCCTGTTCCATTAGAGCCTTCCTAAGGGCATACACTACAGCTGTTCTCACTGCTGGGCCTGAAATACTGTATGTCGTATGTGTCTCAGCCTTGGCCTGTCTCATGAGATGTGAACTCTCCAAGGACAGGGCCTCTATCTTAACCATCTTTGCTGAGTATATGTAGCTAAGGCCTTGCAGCTACTGATCAATATTCTTAGAACTGAATACAATGTCTTTGTTCTCGTTAATTTGAATTCCTTCAAGTTGACTGTACTTCCCACCTTGATCCTGAGTCATTTTTCCTTATGGCCAAGTAACTCAGTGTGCCTGGGATGAAAAAATGCCTGTCATTGAGCTGTCCATTCTTCCAGGATTGGCTAGTAGGGGGAAAGCAGAGGAGGAGACTTCTGGCAGCCTGAGAATGACTGAGGTATGGCTTGGCCAATTAAGTACTTCATACTAGAATATTCCATGAATGCTATAGGATGGCGAAGTAATTCATCACATATATTTAAAGTTGAATTTACTGATATTTTATGGTATTGGATATTATTTCTATTAACATTTTATGCTGAAATTACAGAATGATTCGTGAGTACTGAATTTTTGATTGCTTTTACACTTGCTGGGACACTATTAAACTTGATTTACGTTAATAGCACTGTAAGAAGATATTAACAATGAAATTTCCAAAAGCACTTAGCATCTCATAATTGGAGTTAAATGACAAAAAAAATGAGGGGATAATAAAGTAAAGAGAAAAGGAGAGAGAAAGTTTTGACAATATTCTTTTTAACCTGTGGTTCTTAATAAGATTTTTGCAGGATTGTTTTAGGTTAGGAAAGAATCAAATCTCCAACTGAGAGAGATGATGCTGATTTATTGGAGGAGTTTTATAATACAGAATAAAGACCTAGCTCCAGGTAGAGAGTACAGAATTTCAAACTTCTGGGAGAGAAAATTTCCTGATTTCCAGAATAAAGAGGACATTTCAATTAGCAACTTTTTCTTCTGCCTATGGTAACTAGAAGACAATCTAATTTTTTTAAATAAAAAAATTAATTTAGTCATGGCTGCTGAAATAAGGAGAGGTAGACATTTAAAACAAAGCCAAAACAATAATAATAATAACAATTATTATAACAAATTTCTTTGAGCCCTCGTTATGTGTAGGTTCTATGCTAAGCAATTTAAATATACAATATCATTTAATCTTGACAGCATTCCTATGCATTAAGCACTCTTATCTCTACTTTACAGTTAAGGAAAGTGAGATTGAGAGAAGTTAAATGACTTTAATAAGTGGTGGTGCCAGGATTTGAACCCAGGAAGTCTGACTCCTGAGCAGGTCCTTAACCACTGCACTCTTTTGAGCATAACTAAGTTATAAGCAGCTGGTTAGTGTCAAAGCCACATTCATTGGCTCTGGGTGCTTTTGCCTTCATGGGCTTCTTTCTCCCTGAAAAATTATTCAAACTTCTATTTTCTAATTGCATTGGCATTAGAATATATTAATACATATTAAAATTCTTTTGAGCAAAAAGTTCACCTTTTTGATGATTTTAAAAGAAATTAAAAGACTTTCGTGGCCCCCTTAAAGTGTGGTGGGCCCTAGGCACCGCGTCTATGGTTATCTCGCGAAGTCAGCCCTGGTTAGCATGACAAAAAAGCCAGGACTAGGACATGAGATCACGGAATCTCATCTCTGATTACAACCAAGTCCAGAAAGCTATGGTGAAGGGACAAATGGAAATAACATGAGAAGAGGAATGAGGAGCTTTTTATCTCCTTGTTTTCTTGGAGGACACATGGCTTGCGTCCTTGCCGGTTCTTTGAGGATGGCAACTTCGGAACTGATGAGGTCTTTATGGGCTTTACCTTTAATCAATATACTATGGCTTAGTTAAAAAAAAAAAAAAAAAAAAAAGACAAAAAGAAAAACAAACTTGGATCCTTAATGGACAGTACTGCCTACACATTAATAAATATTAGAGCTGGCCAGTGTTGTCAGAGACATGATCGACTGCTTGATTAGAATTCTGACCTGGGCCCCCGTCTGGGAAGCGATTCCCTAGAAACACAGAAAAAAGTCAGCCAAACTCCATAGTACTCATAGCAACAAACTGTAGTTTCTGTCCCCAGTGCGAATGAGACTCATCCACTGACATTTCCTCCCAACCCAGTAATGCTTCATGTTCCAAAGAGCTAATAAACTAGGGGTCACTCTGAGAAGGTGTTGACTCTCAAGTGTTGGCCCAAACTTGAGTATATTCTGAACAAAAGTAATGAGGAAACAAAAAAAATCTATTTTTAGTTCCCAAACTGTTACTCGACTCCCAGCCTGGATACAAGAAAGATGCAAACAGGTATGACCACATTACCATGTAAGAGTTTAGTATCTGTTTTGCTTTATGATAGTAGTAATCTCAAGTTAGCTCTAGCTGAATTGGATCACTTCCATGAGGTCTCTCAGTGGTAGATTTAACAACCTGAATGAGATTTATGTGTAGACTTTATGTGAAATTCCCCTCTTTTAAAGCCATGGTAAGTAAGAAAAATGTACCAAGAATCCAGGATAAAATATCTTCCTTGTAGTTTTTAACACATTTAAAACTGTATGATTTTACTGACTTACTTCTTTAGTTGACAAGGCTCTTTTAAACTAGAGAACAGATAACCAAGTACATGTACAGACTTCATTTGGAAACTGGGCATTATTTACCTTAAAAATGATTGAGAATGTGAATCTGGGATTCTGTTAAGATCATAGCTAACAAAAGGCACAAAGTAAAAAGGTAGCTGATAAGCAAATGATAGATGATTGAATGGCTAGATACATGAATAGATTAATGAATAGATAGAAAAACAGATAGATGGATAATACAGATGAATGAATTAATAGAGACACAAATGGATAGACAAGTAGATGACAGATAATAGAAAGATATTCATAGATCAATACATGGTTAGAAAATGGATAGCTAGATGCACATGGATGAAGAGATGACTGGGAAGTAGAATAAATAGTTGATATATAAATGAATATAGAGAGATGAATGGAGAGATAGATGCTAGAGATTGATGAATGGAAGGATAAATTTGGAATGAAACTGTAGATAGATGCAAGGGTACAACGATATCACAATTGTACCCAACTGGAATGGAATAACAATGAAGATACTGTCATTTCTCTCCATGGAGCTACTTTAAATAGCTTAACTCTTCTGGGGGAAGTATAGGCTGGAGGCAGGAAATTAGTCAGTGTCTAAGAGCTCTGAAGTTTCATAATAAATGTGTCAATGAGAGGGAGAAAATACACAGGTGTTCCATGATTTAGCCGCTTCTGAATCCTCTGTAATGCTCGCTTGGCCTCTTGGATACACACTAGAACAATGGGAGATGCGCAGAGTGGAGGACGAACAAGGCAGCCTTCGTGCATCCTTGGTGATACACAAAAGTCATCACTTTTTGCCTCTTCTTTAATTCTGATATTCACATATACCTTTACTGGTAGATCTACTCGGGAAGGCTTGGCGCTGTAATTAATCTACGTCACAGGAAGATGTACTATTGGCAGAATTTAAGAGTGGGTTTGAGCTGCTGTGATGAGTAGGGGCACCTCAGCCTGTGTGATATAAATTCCTCTGCTAATTGGATTGCTGGAGCTAATCAGAAGCCAGAAAGGGAATAAAAAAAAAATCCGTCTTCCCGCTGCTGCTGCTGGCTGATAAAGCGGACCGCTCCTTTCAGGACAGGGGGTGCCGGAATTGAGTCCTCATGTGGAGGTCTTACTCGAGATGGCTATCTCAAAGGAGGTGCATCCCTTCTGTTGCCAGGCCAGGAGGAGACAGCTAGAGCAGTGAGAGAAAAGAGTAGAATGATCCCAAAGAGATTTTACTACCGAATCACAGAAACAGAGTAAGTGGGGGAGAGGTGAAAGAATCGGAAATCAAAGACGGGGGGACCACCCAATGGCCTGAGAGAGCTAGAAGCTTTTTCTGACAAAAGGTGCTACTTCCTGGGACCCATGAGCACGCCTGCCATCCACATGGGGGCATAACTTCAGGAGGCCTCATCTCTGCAGCCAGGACTCCGAGCACTCAGGAGAAAGTCACTCAAAGCTTGCGTTTAGGTTGACACTCCTGTACCCACTTTTCTGAAGGTGAAAAAGCCAAGCGGAGGATGAATTCCATTCAATACTAGGGCAAGTGCAATTCGGGAGACTCGGTTGAGCTGCTCAGGCCGTAGGGAAGAGGGGAAAAAAGACCAAGGTCTGAAATGTCTCGCCTGCTGGAAACGCTGCATCTGCTCCCATACTTTCTAGGTTTAGGATGAGGCAGAAAAAGCAAGTTTGTGTTCAACGTCCTGTGTACCTTTTCCACCAAAGATAAATAGTGCATTCCAGCTGTAAGAGCGACATGTGTATACCATAGGGCACTGGTTAGACCTTGGTGGTCTTTATATCTTCTTTGCTTTACTAAGGCGCTACCACTTCTCCATAGAGGAAAACGTATCCCTAATATTTGGTTCCACCAAGCTGAATCCCCTGCAGTTATCTTTCAATTCCTTTCTTCGCCTCTCCTCTATTCTTTTCTCTCTGTGATTACCACTTCTTTGCCGGTATTTCTTCTCGAGCCCTCTACATACGCTAAATCCTTAGCCATGATGAGTGCAGCGAGCCCCTCTTGCACACAACAAAGACTTCTATTTCTTTTTTTTTTTTTTATCTTTTGGGCGACACGATAAAAAATAACCCTGTATTTATGCAAATTGCAAAGTAGCGTGTGATAATGAAAACAAAACAGTGCTGGCCCGCAGCCAAGGCATGGCACTGACGGGGGCTCCCGACCATTTGGCTCTTGATTCTTCGGGGAAAGCAGCTGTAGAGAAAGGGGAATACAGAACACCGGCGTCACCCGCGCACTCACACGCGCGCACCCTCGTTCGCACGCATTCCGGTACCGTCACCTCGGAGCCAGCCAGCCTTGGGATCCAAATCAAGTTCGGCTGCCTGCCGCCACCAGCACTTCAGCGTCGTCCCCCACAAGCCTCCCTGCCCCCTGCTCCTGATTCCCTTTCAGGAATTTACAAACATTTTCCACAGATCAATATCTGTATTGATTATTCATTGTGAGTGAGTCGCGCGTCTTTGGTGATCCAGCTCGCAGAGGTAGCAGCCAAAGCCTGCTGCAGGGGAAAACAACAACAGAAGGCGAGAGGGACCCAGCTCTTGCTGGGTCTGCGGCTGTCGGCAACACAGAAAGGAAGAGAAAAAGAGGAACGTGCTGGGAAACGAAGGAATGGATGAGGGTGGAGGAGAAAGAGGGAGCAACAGCAAGAAAAACCAAGCGTTGGCTGCACATCCGGTTGCAGGGCTCCTGGTGGCTTGGAGGAAACCCCCATCTTGGGTCTGCTGTTCCGTGCATTCTGCCCTGGACTCCCTCCCTGTCCTCGGGGAGCCAGAAGTGACTCACAGTCTTGGTATCTCCTACGTAAGAGCTTTGGGGGGATTCCTTGGCTTGCTGACAGGAAAGGAAGAAAGCAGCAGCAGGGAGGTAAAACACGATTACTTCCAACTGCCTGGCGGAGGACACGCAGCCTCTTGGCTTGCCTGGAACAGCTTGCAGCTCTCCGATGGCACGCGGAGGGAGAATAATTAAAAAGGCCAGCATCATTTACTAAGTGAGTAAATACAAAGCCGTTCCAAACGTGCTCTCCAGCTAATGAGAAGCTGTAATTTCTTAGACTTCAAGGCAAAACAAGACAGTGATGGGGCTCAGCGGACTGTGTGTTTGTGTGGAGATGGGGTGGGGGTGGGGTGGTGGTGGAGATAAATCGACTAATTGTTGGCCATGTTTAAAAAAGGGATTACTGGAAAAGACAGTGAAATGATGACAGGAAAACATCTTGGACCAGAGCCAAAAAAAAAAAAAAAAAAAATCCAGTCAAATCAAGTCTGCAGCTCAGAGAAAACACCCATCACTCCTGTTGGAGGCTCCCACAGGAACTGCCCAGTGTTCCTGAGCCGAAAATGGAATATTGTGTGGGCACCAGGGGACAGAGCCAGGGATCACCAGAACGTCCAGAGGAAAGAGCCATGGCATGCCAGATGACACAGTTGTGTCATTCTTTGAGAAAACAAAACAAAACAAAATAATAAAGACCAACCTGTCCTTTTCTTTTAGTTGGAGCCCCTGCTTGCTCAAAATAGCTTCTGTCTATTGAAAGCGACCTCTGAATGTGCCTACTGATAACAGGAGCTGCTGATTCTCTGTTTGTCTCCAGGAAGCTGCTGCAATGTTACAGAAAGATGCTGGGAAAAGGAGGTTGAGGAAATTCAGTTTGCCCTTGACTGGGCTTCTGGCAAAACATGCCAGGTGATTGTCTTTGCCATCTGGACCATCATGTGGGAGCTAGTTTGGAATTCGTCTTCTGTTGTCACACAGCTGTGACTTGGTGAGTCCAAAGCCAACCATGATGAATTAAGACTCTTAACACAGGGTTCCAAACACGCATGACAAAGTGGGGACCCCAAAGAATAAAATGAGCTGGATCTTCCTTCTTTCTGGGTGTTCAGTTAACTGAGCTATCTTGTTCCCCTACAGATGAGTGGAGTTGGGTTTTTTTTTGTTTGTTTGTTTGTTTTTAGGATTTCCAAGACTGGAAGGTCAATAGAAAGACATGCTCCTTCTCACAGGGGATTTACTCTTCATGTTGCTTCCTTATTTCAGACACCCCAGTACATTGCAAGTTTCCTGAGCACGAGAAATATATCCTGCAGAAGTGTGCCTTGGAGACTCAAAGGAGGAGGAATTAAGCCAGTTGTGGATGGCTTGGGCATCTTACACTGCATTTCTTCAGCATTCATAGAGACCTGTGTCTATAGGGTCTGTGTGTGTGTGTGTGTGTGTGTGTGTGTTTGCTTGCGTGTGTATGGCTCTGTGTCTGCGTGTCTCTCGGAGAGGGAGGAAGAGAGTGAAGTCGGAGCAGACAGGATGTTTGGGCATTTATGTAATTCATGCGGAGGATGCTCAATGCTGCAAGGCAGACAGCCATCCATCCCTGGGCTCTGCCACTCTGGAGGGCCTGTACAGACCTGATCTGAATGTTAAATGCAGAAGACGAAATTAGCATACTAACCAAGGATGTCAACCCCTCCTTGCAATCAGTAAATGGCCGTCTCCTCTCTTTAAAGCCGGCATCGCTATGCGCGAGCCACTTAACCATGTCCTCTGTCAGGTCCTTTTTTGTGTTTGTTTTTTTGTTTTTGTTTTTTGATGAAAGACTGGAAATTCATTAATGAGGAGGGAAGGAAGGGCTTCAAGGGGCTGTAATGAAAACAAACGATCCTCTTTAAATCTCATGTCGGCCAAAGCTGGGGGTGGGGGTGGGTTGCTTTCTGTTCTGGTGCTGGAGAATAGGAAATTCCACAGCCAACAGACCCCTTGATGAGAGCGCAAGAATGCATTGCTTGGGAATTTCTTCTATGTGGCAAAGACCAGCCATGGCCAGTACGTCTGTGTTAATAAAACTTAGAATGAGCTTTATCTTCCGAACTGTAAAGTGTGGTCTACCAGATGTCTTTCCATGCCGTCACAGGTTATCAAAGTTTCTTGACCTTGTGAGGCTAGGGAGAGCCTTCTGGAATCTTTTGGCCAGTTGCCTCAGCTTTTGAAGTAATACAGATTTTTCTTTTGGGCTATGCTTTGGCCTTTCCCAAAGGAAGTAGTTGCTTTTATTTTAATCTCTATCATACAAAGAAGTACACAAAAGAAAAGATTTAACTTCCACTCCTATAGAGCCCCATACAAAAGCAGACAGAATGCTGCCTAAGAGCTAAGAATCAGGCACTCCACCCCAGGTATTTGGGCTTCCTTTTTCTTTATTTTAGCCACTGTATCATTAGAAACAAACTTCTCCCCTTCCATTGTGTTGTACTGGTTTGACTTTAAGCCAGGGGTCACATACTCTGAACTCTCCAGGGATCTGTGGGTACCAGCCTGAGGAGGCAATAGGGAGGAGCAGGGCTTGGGATGAACTGGAGACACAGCCACTCACTTTTATTTACGGGAATAAAGGCCCTGCCTTGTGTTGCCTGATCTTCCAATGTTCCAAGAGGTAATAGAAATTGGTATGTTTAAATTTAAAAAATATCAATTTTGAAATATTGGCATAAAGTGTTATTTTAAAAAAATTCTACCCGTCAAATAAAGCATATTTGTGGGGACAGCCTTGGCCTATAGCATGCCAGTTTGCAGTCTTCATTTTAGTCTAAAATAACTACCACAGGTGTTTATGTTAATTTTGTAATGTTTTTAACGCTCAGTCTTTCTGTGAAATATTTTAATTAAAAAATATAGATATTAGCAACTGCACGGCAAATATCATGGGAGTGTGTGTTTTGTTGGACCAAGAGGGAAGTGCTAATTCAAAACAATCAAGAGGGGAAGGAAATGGATATCTGCATGGCCTGCTGGTCTGCTGGTCACTGGCATCTTAGCAGGCAGCGTCTAATGTTAGCTTTATCTAAGGTAGTGACTGAGCCACAAAGATTTTTCACAAACATTATAACTAGGAGGATTAACTATCTAGAAAGGAATATGTTTGAATATTTTTCATGTGTATCTCCATCAATTTTTAAGACAATTAGTGATTAGTAGTATTTTAACATTAAAAAAATTTAAAAACATTTTTCTTCTTATTTATCAACAGAACTCTTCATCTCATCTGAGTAGGAAAAAAAGATAGAAATCCCCAGGAAAGAGAGATCCTGCCTTTAGTTTGGAAGAAAGCTTTTCCACGGCACCTGAAATAACTTCAACAGGAAAAAGCACCTCAGCAGATGGTGAAGGGCAGCAAGAGGGCCCATCTTCTCACACAATTGTACAGGGCTTTCCAATTTCCAGGGTGCTCTTCACACATATTATCCTGTTTAATTTGCACTACAACCAGGCAAGATAGTTAGTATTTAGCTTATTTTATAGATGAGGATCCTAGGCTCAGAGAGGTGATGAAATTGCCTGAGGTTGAAAGCTACTAAGAGGCATTCACGGGTCCTCTGAGTCTTCATCTGATACATTTTATTATTTGTCATAGGTCTCATAAAAGAAAATCCTCTTCAGAACCCCTGACCCGATGCTTCCTGTATTCTTGATCCTCTATCATCCCCCCACCTCACTCCCTCACTATGAGGTTTGCATCTTGTAGTCTGTGTAATTTGTAGTCATGTGCAATTTGAAAATGCTCCCTGTACCCTGACAGCAATTAAGAACCACTACTAAGTTCCAACTGGCAGTGGCAGGAACCCTCCTTAACTTTCCACTCTCTGCTATTTGCTCCTATCTCTTTCCTGCCCCTGAAAATCTAGTTTAGCGAAAGGCTCGTCTACATGTGCCATGTCTTTACTTCTTCACCCCCTTTTGCATCTCTACACAGAGCTCTCTGTTTTCATGTCTACTTACCCATTTAACTGCTCAGGTCATTAATGCCCAATTAAACTGTGCTTTCCTTCCTGGCATGGTTGGATTCCACTGACCACTCCCTCCTCCATGGCACTCTTCTCCTCTGTCATTTCTGACACTATTCTATGCTAGATTTCCTCCTTCATTTATGGCGGTGTCACCTCAGACATCCTTCTTTTTAGTCCCTTAAATATTAGTGCTCCCAAAGAGGGTTTCTGTGGCTCTCTTCTATTCTCAACTGTATATACTTAGCTTTGTGCAAATGTAAGCCCCTGGCTTCAGTAGTCATCTATGAACTGGTCATCAAATTATAACCTCCAGCCCAAACCACTGCCCTGAACTCAGCCCCAGATATCTGGCTGTATGCTGACCTCTCCTTGGGTTGGTCCATGGTGCCCCCGACTCAGTACACCCTGAACTGAACTCATCACCATTCCCAAATCTGTTCCTCCTCTGCATCCCTTTTCCCTCTCCCCCTCCCCCCATTGTCAACTGCTCTTCAAGTTCTTTCAACTCTACTCTCCTAATTGCTTTCTAACCTCTCTCTTTCACTATATTCCTACTGCGCCTCTCTTGGCTTATTTCCCCAGTGGCTTTTCTAACACACAGTGCATTCTCTGTACTACTTCTAATTGATCTAGAGAAAGTGCAAATGGGATTATTTTGCTCACTTCTGTGAAATCCTTCAGTGGATTCCACTTTCCTAATTTGGTCTTCAAGGCTCCTCATGATCTGGGTCTTTCCTCTCCCAAGTCTTTTCTCTTGAACCTCTTCCATCTCCTGCTCTATGCTCTAGGTCATTCAATACCCATAGCTCTTTCATGCCTCTAGGGTTTCATACAATGTTCCCACCTCCTGGAATGTTCAACTCTACTTTTTTCATTTGGCCAATTCCTTCTTCACCTTCAAGACTCTGTTCCAGGAAGAAGCATTACCCACCCTCCCAAGTCTCCCACTTTGTGTCATGTGCTGCCACAAGCCCCCTACCCTGCTTCCCTCTCTCATGGCATTTACCCCAGTTTTACAACGGTGAGTTTCTCCTATTTGACTGTGAGACACTTAAAGGCTGTATTCCCAGCATCCGGCACAGGTCCTGGTATACACTGTGTGCTTAATAAATTAATATTACTATTTTTATTCTCAGTATCATAGATAATATTTTTTTAGCTGTAAGGTTATAGGTCCCCAAAATAATCAAACTGAGGGAAATACAGCAACCATTTCCCATAGTGAAAAAAGGATTTCCTATGGTGCAATTCTCACTTACATCAGTTTTTTGACTTTTGTCAGGTGAGAAATGAACACTGGGGTGGTCTTTAGGTGTTTGTGGATGTGGTAGAAACTTTGTAGTTAATTAGAAGCTCTGGCCAAAGCTGAACTTCCTTTGCAGAGTTCCTGGGAGGAAACACTAAATTAACAGTTCAAGGTTACTATTAGAAAAATAGCCTGTTTCCTTTAGGCTATACCTCCGAGAGCTTGTTCTCTTCCCTGCCATTTCTAAGATGTTTCCACTTTCCTTTTGACCTGGCTGCATCTGCCACCTTAATGCTGGTCTTTCCAACAAAGGTAATCTTACCTAACCCTAACCCAGATGTCAGAGACCGCTAAACGCGTCTTTTGCATATCTTCCAGCAGCATTACATTCTGGAGCACTCAATTAATACCGGTTGAATTGAACAGTGAGAAAAGATGTGCACCACAGAAGGAGGAATGAGGATGGTTTTGTAAGCCCCCATCTCCCATGAAGCAGAAAATGGCATGAAATCACTAGTACCATAGCCTCCTGGCAGTCCCCAGAAATATCTCAAGACATCGTCAGGAATTCCTAAATTTGCAAAGACGGTTGGTTCTTATTATTCTTGGTACTTACGTTCTATAAAGTCACCAAAGAATTTGAATTAGCAAAAACTAAACCATTGTTCCTAGGGGAAATATGGGGTTAGGTTCCTTTGAGCCTCTGGTCACAGTATTCTTGTCAACTGGTCAATACATAACCTTGTTTTATGTGTATTATTGTTTAAAGACACCCTATTTAATATGTATTGTTAAATCATTAGCATTGAACTCATGTTCAATAGCACTGAAACTCATGCCTGATTGAAGCTGATCTAGTACATGCGTTTGCTCTCTAAGGCACATCACAGCCTTTTTGAGCTTAAGAACACAAGACAGCACTTCAGCACTCTGCTTGGGAGCCATTTTAAACAGTGAACCAAAAGCACAATAAGTGAAAAACAGGACACTGAATAGACAGTGAAAAGAACACTAGTTTACAGTACAGTTGAAACAAGGCAGAGTGTTACCTCATTCAGCCTTAGCTGGGATGTGCGTATTAGATGACTCAAAAATTTTGCCTCTCTGTACATGTCCACCAATTACTATAAAAGCGCTGCAAGTACTGATTTAGGATTTACAAATAAATTTAAGTGAGTAGGTGAATTTGCAAATACAGAATCTGTGAATAATGCAATTGACTGTACTACTAGTATATATTGATGAAACAGAAGAGTTTTGCTTATCTGCAAATAGAGATTAGGATGACCTTGTTCACAGCACAGTTCTGACTTTGGAGTCCATTCTTTAATTTGTGCAAAACTTCTTTCTGGCAAAGGATCACCTCACCTTCACTTTCTTGGAACCCTTCATATAAGTAATTGCCACTTGCTAGAAGTTGTCTGATTGTTGCGGATGGGGTGGTGCATTTTTCTCAAAGAAACAAAACTGGTTTGCTGTGATGAGATGCAAAGGCTGGGAGAGAATTTAAACTCTGTCACCAGCTAGGAGAAGTCTCCCACTGCCACCTTCCGATGTTTATGATTCAAAGGTGGCCTCCCCAAAATTAAAATTGACTCATGTTAGGCATCTCTGTCCATATGAAGAGGATTTTACATGACTGTCTCTCTCTCTTTTTTTTTTTTTATAAATTTATTTATTTAATTTATTTATTTTTGGCTGCACTTTCTCTAGTTGTGGTGAGTAGGGGCTACTCTTCATTGTGGTGCGCGGGCTTCTCACTGTGGTGGCTTCTCTTGTTGCAGAGCACGGGCTCTAGGCATGCGGGCTTCCGTAGTTGTGGCTCCTGGGCTGTAGAGCACAGGCTCAGTAGTTGTAGCGCACAGGCTTAGTTGTACCACAGCATGTGGGATCTTCCCGGACCAGCGCTCAAACCCGTGTCCCCTGCATTGGCAGGCGGATTCTTTACCACTGCACCACCAGGGAAGCCCTGTCTCTCTTTTTTTAAACTTTTATTATTTTATTTTTATTTATTTATTTGTGGCTGCACTGGGTCTTTGTTGCTGCGCGTGGGCTTTCTCTAGTTGTGGCGAGCGGGGGCTACTCCTCATTGCGGTGCGCAGGCTTCTCATTGTGGTGGCTTCTCTTGTTGCAGAGCACGGGCTCTAGGCATGTGGGCTTCAGCAGCTGTGGCACACGGGCTCAGTAGTTGTGGCTCGCGGGCTCTGGAGCACAGGCTCAGTAGTTGTGGCGCATGGGCTTTGTTGCTCTGCGGCATGTGGGATCTTCCCGGACCAGGGCTCAAACCCGTGTCCCCTGCACTGGCAGGCAGATTCTTAACCACTGCACCACCAGAGACTACATGACTGTCTTATAAAGCTATTCTTTTGAGCTAAATCTTGGCCTCTCTGGGTCATATCTTCATTTACATTTCATACTGCAAGCAACTGCTTAGAAATTTTTTTTGCTGTTTTCTTATTGATCCCCATCTTGGTGCAAAGAATGGATGCAGAACTCTATGCTAAAACTATGCTACTCTTTCACACAAGCCAAAGACACAGACATGCATTTGAGCAGCCAGGAAAGGGGATAAATTAAGAATTCAGAGTATAAAGAGAAGAGAAGCGTGGCAAAATTTCAGATAATGGGAGTGATAAGAGAAGGGTCTGGAACCTCTTACTATGTTTTACTATGAGTAAGTGTGGAGTTGGTTCCAGCAGGATTGGAATCTCTGTTATTTATTATTATGATCCTAACAAAATTGGGTAACGGTGCTGAGAACTGTTCCCTCTTCTGTGAAATAAAGAGCATGATACCAACCTTCAGAAATGTCTGTGAGGATTAAATGAGGTCATGTATGTAAAGTGCTGAACTCAAAGTCCAGCAGAAAACACTGTGAAAATAGAAGTTGGTAATTGTTGCTTTTGTTACAGTTTTCTAGCTTCCTAACTAACCATCTGCTCTGACTTCTGGGTAATGCATATTCATGGTGTCATAGAAGATTGGAGTTGAAAAACCTCTCTAGGTCAACCACCTCATTGTGTAGAGGAGAAAATCGGCTGAGTACGATTCAACCAGTACAGCATCACATAGCTAGTTGGGACAGAATCAAAAGGAGAACCCAGCTCTCTGGATCTCAGTTCACAACTATGTAGTCAAGTCCTGCATGCCCAGATTTCCCTTCTAGAACTTCTTTCCACAACTATCAACTGTCTACCACACCCACCTTTCTCACCCCAATAGCCCAGAAACCATTGCTCTGTGGGTTACTATCTTTTTTGGCAGAAAGACTCAGTGCTTGCCGTGCATTAGCCAAGTAGAATATTTTAGAGCAGGAACTACTGAGCATGATTTCTTCATTTTTTTTTTTTTTTACTACAAATATAAATAGCTATCAAGGAATAACATTCACTGCATATCAGTGTAAGACAAAGCAAAAAGGATCATAGAAGCTACAGAGGAATGCTCTTTTGAAAAAGGATCAAGTATTTCTGCAGTTCTACGCAGTAATTTGCAAGATGCTCTCTCGGAAACGTCCACAGGGAAACGCTGCTGGATGTATAACCCCCAAAGCTTATAACTGATCATGCAATGATGGGACAAGAGAACTGTGCTGGACAAACTGTACGGGGCTGGTTAATTTCCACCAAGCCTGTCTTATTGAGTGGTGGCTCAAAGTGGGCTGTTCCAGGAGCCAGCAACCTTTCCATTGGTGTGGGGTGGGAGGTGAGACAGGGCAGTCCAGGGGAAGCCCTTGCAGGAACTGGGTGGCACCATGAAATGATGGGATTTTGTGGCATTCAAGAGAGAAGTTGTATGCAGCAGGACGGCAGCATTAGCAAGACAAGGCATGATGTGTGCATGAGTTTAAAGGTGAAGCTGAGGTCAGAGTGTGGACTGTGTGGTCAAATGAGAGAGGGTTCTACTACCGTTGAGTTCAGCTAAGGGAGCTGGGTGCCCCAAATAGCTACAGAAGCGCCAAGCTGAAGTCAGCATCATAGCACGGGCTGGGCCCACCTCTGCTCAGCTGAGTTGGGTTACACAAGCAGGTAGCAAGATTTGGAAGTGGTGAGGCAGGCCTGGTGAGAATTGGTGGAGCCTCACCTATTTCATCACCTAAGAGATAAATCTTTGCTACAAATTGCTGAGATTTATCCTTGAGCCAATAGTAACATTCCTTAGTGGGTAGGGAAGGTCTGTGGGGCAGATCCTCCTATTTTTCCATGGCTGTGTCCCACTCAGTCTTATTCCTCACCCATTTTTGTTCCCATTCTACTCATATCCAATTGAACTGATGAGCCACAAAAGCTGATATAAGATGTAACTTCATCAGAATATCCTCCTTGCAAAAGATCTGGAACTGTATTTAATCTGCCAAGGTAATAGGTTTAAGTGAAACACAGCTGACATATCCGGCCCACAAAGCTATTATATTTGCATTTTATATTGAACATGGCTGTAATATTCTCTTTGGTAGATGGAATTGGCATTTCCATATGATGGTAAATGCTAAATTGTGAATAGCTTTCATCAGGGTTCTGCTTCAGCAATTCCATCATTCTATAGGCATAGAAAAAGATCACAATGGATACACAGAAGCATCTAACACAATGTGCTTTTCGGGTACAGTCTGTTCAGTGGTTTAATCTGGATTTATGCAACATCTCACTCATCCAGAATCCAACTGTTAGCAACTACCTTACTTATCTGGAATTAGTTAAAAAGAAAAGCCCTCTAGGAGCCAGAAAAGTCGTTGCTGAAGTGGCATGCACGGAAGCTCAGGATGTTAGAGTCCCTTAAGCACTCAGTCTCAGCTGGATGTGAAGCCCCCTCCCTTCAAGTACCAGGTTTGAATGCTACGCTCATGGCCAGGAGCTCTTAGAAGTAACTGCACCATGCAAGGCTGCCCTCCCTTGAAAGAAAGGGTGAGAAAGGATATGGGCTCTTAGATCATTTTCAGTGTGGGTCACTCATGAACGCTACCTTGGATGTGTTGGTCCCTGTGGGGAATGGGAAGTGGTACCATTGGTCCAATAAAAGTTGGTGCTTCTGGATCTGCAATTCTTCTTGGTTTCTGGGGACTCCCCATTATTAAGTTGCCTCTTCTTTAGAGGATATGTGAGAATATCTGAATTGATAAGTGAAGGAGCCCAAAGAATACCGGGAAACATTGTCTGTCACGTGAACAGAGCTCTACAACTTAAGAGCAGTATCCCACAGGGATTCCCACACTTCTGGGATGGAGAGCTGTGGAAAGCTGTGCTGGGAATATTTTTGAGTGGCAGATGAAGGAATCTTCTAGAAAAGTATTCGCCCCAAGGAGAGGGTCAGGCACATAAAGCTTGACTCAAGAAGAATGATGTGGTCATCAAAGGGGTGGGTAGATGACCCTTTGATTTAGGACATGGGATACCTCCCACTGTGAAGATGAGCCTTCTTTCCTCCTTCTTCCAGGCCAAAGCCCAGGACACAGGGCTAAGTCCTGGTGACAAGTGAAAGGTTCAAGAATGACTTTCACACAACTCCTTTTTGAGTGATAGGACACGGTAGCTAGGAGCATTTGGGATCAAGGTGATTAAGTGTGGAACAAAAGTGAAGGAAAGGGATTCTCCGTTGGCAATGTGGTTGTTTCCAGGTGACGGCAATGGCAAAGGGTAGAAATGGGAAGGTAGAACTGGGAAATTTCAACCTGAAGTAGGCCCGAGTTCTCATGGCCATATCAGCTGCAGTTTCAGGAGGTTCCCCTAGTGACTGGCACAGTGATGTGGGACATCGCCAGCTCGGGCACAAGGGAGAAACTGGCAGACAGCAATGCCACCAGCTTTGGGAATGACAGGAGGCAGTACTTTTGCAGGGACAGCAGCCTGGACAGTGGCAGGACGAGGCACACTCATAAGGAGACATACGTGGCAGAGCACTCAGAGACCAGTGGAGGCTCAGAGGACTTATGTGAGCACATGTGGCATCCCCCTCCCTGGTTACTTCCCACCTGGGGGAAATTTTGAGTGAGTATGGAGGTCCTACAATTGTAGGTAGAGGTCAAAGCCACCCACATCAACATGACCCTTGGTCCACACTGGTGTGACCTGGAGTAACTGGTTAGCTCAGCGATCTATCCCTGGAAACCTTGTGAAGAAAGGATGGGTGTCAGGAGCACGACACTGTGGGTAATCAAACGCTACTTGCGTGGACATGATAACCGATATAGAAGCTTCTGTCTCCACTTCCCCCAGAGCCAACAGCACTTGCCACTTTGTTCTCTAATTGTTGATTTACTCATCTGTCTCCTCCTGCGAGCTGTAAGCTCCTTGAGGGAAGGGAGTATATTTAGTTCATCTTTAGATTCCTATTCTCAGCACTGTGTCAGGTAAGCAGCACGCACTTAACCTATGTTTCTTGGATGAATAGATAAATATGTGAATAAATCAAAAGATGTCACAAATGAAATGACCGTCTGAGATGAGGTTATGTCAATAAGCAAGGATGTGTTCAAGGACATTGCAGAGAAAGAGGTGGAAGACCCCATTCAGAACTCTTCCGGGGCAGAGGCAAGTTCGGGGGAATATGTACAGTCCAAAACTGGACCCTACATGGGCTCTTTCAGAACCTTCTGAATTATACCCTCCTGATTGTAGCCTTTAGTGATGATCTCAGTGTTCTAAAACAGGTCCCCAGAGCTCTGCAATGAGCAGGCAGGTGGCAGTCTCATACCCCAACTACTTTGAGGTCTTGAAAATTGAAAAAGTGAAAGGGTAAGAAGAGAGGGTAAAAGGTCCTGCAAAGTGAGAGCTTATGACAGATGAACTTGTCCTGCTTCTTTAGATCCGTGGACTTCAAGAGGGTTGGATCCTTGGGTTTGGAACATGACTGGAGATACTTCAGGCCGCTGAAGGCTGGCAGACACTGTGACTGTGGCACGGAGGTCACTGCCCTGTCTCCTCCAAGAGTATAGCGAGAAGGCCCACATCCCTGTGAGCTGTCCTATGCTTCCCAGCCAAGGTTCTTGGTGATGGTCCTGGTAAGCAGGGCACCTTGGCCAGGGGGCCTTCCCAGGCTGACAGGTTGTCATTTGTCTCTTGATTCCAAGCCCCAGAGTTGTGACATTCAAAGAGAGAGCTGGTCCACGGTGGTCCATGGAGGGCCCAGAAGTAAAGCGCCCTGAATGTGAGGCCCTGCTGGCAGCATCCAGTCCTCGCTGGGGTCTGGCTCCCTCCTCGTGGCCAGGGTCTTGGAGGAAGGGGCATGGCCAGTGGTGGGCTCCTAAGTCAGAGATGAATCTGTGTTCCTTAGCAGCATCTCCCCATCGAGGCTGGAGCTGTGAGCACAGGGCCGAGTACAAGAAGTCTGGAGGTAAATGCACTGGGAATAGAGTCAGGGCTGACTGGGTCCATATGGAACCAGTGGGGCCACTGCCACCCACTGAGCCCTGAGGTACATGGGGGTGGGCAGTGAGCAAGCTTTCGGAAGCAGTTTGATTATGACTTTTACGGAGGGGGGGGTGGTCTTTCCCATCTGAGCAGATCTCTTAATTAGTCCACACTTACTGTTTTTAAAAAAATTTATTTTATTGAAGTATAGTTGATTTACAATGTTGTATTAATTATACATACTGTTAATACTACCTTATTTATGTAAGAGAGTGAGGGCAAGACCAAGTGAGCAAGAAAGACAGAGAGAGAGAGAGACAGAGACAGAGACAGAGAGAATGAATGAGCACGCGGGCCATAACAACATCTTTCTTTTTAAATGCTTGTACTTAAAACAATTCTATGTATTATGCAGGCATGACATCCTTAAAATAAACAATTAGAGGTAAACTTTCCCTCTCTAGCAACTAACGTCAGTTCCTAGATAATTAAGTTGTACACAAACTAGTAATTCTAAAATGGCTCCTTTGTTCTTGACTGGTTGAGAAACTGAGTGTTATAAATGTCTTCAAGATACAATATTTAGCATTTTCAGAGTGGAAGATACGTCCCTTTATGCTAAATTGATGTACATGCATATTTGTTTCGAGTATTCTAGGCACAAACTGTGTGTGTGTGCATGTTATGTGTGTATATTTAATATATGTGTGTGTATGTGTGTTTTTGTGTGTGTGCACACTATGTACATAATGTGTCTCTGTGTACATTTGTATGCGTGGGTGTGTGTGTGTGTGTTTTTCGTGGGTTGAGGGAGGCTATAATATGTATCATTACTTCGTGCTGAGCATGCACTAGAATGAAGTATCTGCTTTTCTAGAAAAAGATGTTGCATTCCATTCTTATGTTGAAATGATGTTTTCTTTTTAAATTGAAAAAACACGTTTCTATTCCAAAAGACTGAGTAGGATGATACTTTAAAAATAATTCAGCCATTTAAATTTAAGATCCTGAAAAAAGTCACATCCGTGGTCCAAATCTATTCTCTGGCCCAGAGCCCGAAGCATTTTCATTAGATTGAGAGTTGGATACAATTTCATTCGCTTTAAGCTTTTGCTGCTCAGAATTTTGTTCTTCAGAGACAAGCTAACAAGTGTAGATGGCCATGTTGGCCTCAATAATAGGTCTCCTTTCTTTGAATGATCTATTTCAGTTGCATTATTACTGTTTAAAGATGGCCTTGTGCTTACAGACACATTTTCAGTGAACGTATGAAGAATGCTGATATTTCTTCTATGTGGTTTTGCCTCTACAGTCAGTAGCTTGTTTGGAGAAAAAGTCCTTAACTTATTTCTTTCAAGCCATTTGCAAAAGAGAGGCTATCTAAAGAACTCTCTTCTGTACCTGCTCTTCCTATTACTAGAGAAGATATTCAACTATACTAAGATTTCTTTATGTTTTAAAAATTAATGAAAAAATTTTTGTAGCCTTTTCAATTAATAGTCCTGACATATTGGTAAGAAAAAGACAGACATAATCCATAGAAAAATGGGCAAAAGACTTGAATAGGCACTTCACAAAAAAAGAAATTGAAATGACCAATCAATGTTCAATTCACTGGAATTAAGGTAATGCAAATCAAAACCACAAGGAGAGAAAAGGTCCATAGCCACGAGCTTCGCAAAAATTGAAGTCTGATAATAATAAGTGTTAGCGTGGGTGTAACAGAACAATGGAACACATACACTTCTGGTGGGAATGTATGACACTACCTTGGAAATTGGTTTTGCATTAATTAGTAAAGCTGAAAAGATGCACATCCCTTGATCCAGCAAATCCCTTTCCATAACTTAAAGTAGTGGTTCTCAAAGTGTTGTCCCAGCCCTGGCTGGCAGTATCAGCATCACTTGGGAACCTGTTAGAAGTGTAAACTCTCAGATCCCACCCCACTTCCACTGAATCAGACATTCTGAGGGTGGGGCCCTGCCACCTGTGAATTCTCTGGGTGGTGGTGATGAGCTCTCAAGTACAAGAAGCACCACCTGAGAGAAATCTGTGAGCATGTGTACAGGACACATAAGAATGTTCACAGCAGCAACCATGTATCCATCAACAAGGCTACTTTACATTCTATTTGGACAGTGAAATATTACAATGTAATGAAAATAAAATGAAGCCAGATGAAAATGAAAAAACACAAAACAAACAAAAAAACCCTGAAGAAAAGCAAGGAAATGATTGCCATAAAATCCAAGAAAATGTCTACCTCTATTGGAGAAGGAGGTTATGATCAAGAAGGAATTCACAGTGGGGACTGGGGTTTCTGAGAGGCGGGCAATGTTCCATGCTTTGACCTGGGAGGTGATTTACATACTTGTTTGCTTTACGATTATACTTTAAACTGTATATATGTACTCTTCCAAACACATATTACATTTTACAATAAAAACAAATTATTGTGTCTACCAAAGTTTTTCATTGTTGCTATATCAAATCAAGTTTAATCAAATTATAGCCTGCCCAGCTTCATAACTCTGCTTTATTCTTCTTCCCACTATAAGAGGCTGTCTGACTTCAGACTATACTACAAAGCTACAGTAATCAAGACAATATGGTACTGGCACAAAAACAGAAACATAGATCAATGGAACAAGATAGAAAGCCCAGAGGTAAACCCACGCACCTATGGTCAACTAATCTATGACAAAGGAGGCAAGGATATACAATGGAGAAAAGACAGCCTCTTCAATAAGTGGTGCTGGGAAAACTGGACAGCTACATGGAAAAGAATGAAATTAGAACACTCCCTAACACCATACACAAAAATAAACTCAAAATGGATTAGAGACCTAAATGTAAGACTGGACACTATAAAACTCTTAGAGGAAAACATAGGAAGAACACTCTTTGACATAAATCACAGCAAGATCTTTTTTGATCCACCTCCTAGAGTAATGGAAATAAAAACAAAAAGAAACAAATGGGACCTAATGAAACTTCAAAGCTTTTGCACAGCAAAGGAAACCATAACCAAGACAAAAAGACAACCCTCAGAATGGGAGAAAATATTTGCAAATGAATCAATGGACAAAGGATTAATCTCCAAAATATATAAACAGCTCATGCAGCTCGATATTAAAAAAACAAACAACCCAATCCAAAAATGGGCAGAAGACATAAATAGACATTTCTCCAAAGAAGACATACAGATGGCCAAGAAGCACATGAAAAGCTGCTCAACATCACTGATTATTAGAGAAATGCAAATCAAAACTACAATGAGGTATCACCTCACACCAGTTAGAATGGGCATCATCAGAAAATCTACAAATGCTGGAGAGGGTGTGGAGAAAAGGGAACCCTCTTGCACTGTTGGTGGGAATGTAAATTGATACAGCCACTATGGAGAACAGTATGGAGGTTCCTTAAAAAACTAAAAATAGAATTACCATATGATCCAGCAATCCCACTACTGGGCATATACCCAGAGAAAACCACAATTCAAAAAGACACATGCACCCTAATGTTCACTGCAACACTATTTACAATAGCCAGGTCATGGAAGCAACCTAAATGCCCATCGAAAGACAAATGGATAAAGAAGATGTGGTACATATATACAATGGAATATTACTCAGCCATAAAAAGGAACGATATTGGGTCATTTGTTGAGACGTGGATGGATCTAGAGACTGTCATACAGAGTGAAGTAAGTCAGAAAGAGAAAAACAAATATCGTATATTAACGCATATATGTGGAACCTGGAAAAATGGTACAGCTGAACCGGTTTGCAGGGCAGAAATAGAGACACAGATGTAGAGAACAAACGTATAGACACCAAGGGGGGAAAGCGGCGCAGGGTGGGGGTGGTGGTGTGATGAATTGGGAGATTGGGATTGACATGTATACACTGATGTGTATAAAATGGATGACTAATAAGAATCTGCTGTATAAAAAAATAAAATTAAATTAAAAAAATTAAAAAAAAAAGAAGCTGTCTGTTCTATCACTACTTTTGCTCTTTTTCTTTTTCTTTTTTTTTCCTGTCTTCCAACTGGGGAAAGACAGCTAGGAACAGACTCTAAGATGATCATTTACATCAGCCAGAGTCACTGACCCTTCCTCTCCCTAGATATGTGGAAGAGTTCAAAAGCAACCAGGAAGTTGTACCAGTTCTCAATGAGTGAGCTTGATGCCACCACATGATCCAAGGATCTGCTGTTACTTACAAGAGACTTTGTTGTTTATTTGCACACCTCTTTAGTGATTGTTGTTAGACTGAATTAATGCAGGGTTAGGTGGGAAAAAAAAACATATCGGTTCTTTTATGCATCATAATGATAATACAGGAGCTAGTTGGCTCATTCTTCAGTGTTTAAAGCAGAAGATACTTTTCAAACAATTTTGAAGCTAATTTTCTTTTCTTTTAACTAAGATAGATGTCCTTTGCCCACAAGTCTGTGGTGATTGCATTAATGGCCATTTACTCTTTCGTGTATGATATCATTCTTTCATTAATAGTAATAAAGACTTCAGTACTAATGCATAAAAAATAGCTACTTATCATAGTATGATGTGCCAAGCAGAGTGCTTGTAAACTGTAGGTACTTAATGAACACCAAGCTGACATAAGCAGCTCTGTCATATGGAAATACATTTCTCAAATAAAAATCTTATTATAAATTTTAGCTGTCTAGCTTTTTTGGTGTATGTATTGATTACTTTTTTATTATGTAAAATATATATAACATAAAATTTGCCATTTTAATCATTTTTAAGTGTATAATTCAGTGGCATTAATTACATTCACAATGTTATGCAACCACCTACCTGAACAGTTTTAACCCTCACTTTAATGTCTTTATTTTTTAGAATCAACTTCTATATTTCACATTGCTTTTTTAAAACTTCCTCTAAGATAGCCCTTCTTTCTTCCTACAGTTGGTCTTTTGCCACCTTTGCCAGGTCCTTGGTCTCATCTACAATCTGAGACATGTGTGTTACCTCACATGTGATGAACCAGAGACTTTCTGTGTCAGCAGGACTTTCCTTCCTTCTTCAGTTCAACTTCCAGCTCTCTAGCCGGGGAAGCTGCTATGTTAAACTACAGACAGATAAAACTCAAAAAAAAAAAAAAAAAGTTCATTCTTACTAGGGAAAATGTAGGCTCTTGATTTCAGGATCCTTTGGGACCCATCATGGGTTATCTAAAGTACCAAAAATTATTAGCCTGATGTCTTACTGGAAGTACTCAGGATATTAATTCACCAGTTGTGTATAATTCCCAAGTTAGTCTCTTGTGCCAAACAGTGAATAATTAAGCTGTAGATAACGTCATGCTGCAAGCATGATAAAACAGTAACGACGATGGTAATAACAACAGCTAACACAGAGCACTGCCAGGTGACAAGTGTGGCTCTAAACCTCTTTTGTGCATTACCTCACTTAGTCACCGTAATAATCCTATGGCATACATACAATTATTAGCCTATTGTATAGGTGAGGAAACCAAGCCTCAGGGAGATAAATTACATGTTCAGGATGACAGGATTTGAACCCAGGCAGAATGACTCCCAGAGCCTCACTCTTAGTCACACACCATGAGCCCTATTTAAGTGTAGAACCCAACAGAATGCTCTACTTCCATGTCCCTTCTGGGAGACTGGCTACTCCAGGTGAAAACACACAGGAATAAGTTAGAAACAAGAGTAAAACACACACACGTCTTTATTTCTTTGGGGGTCAGTGAGGGGCGGGGAAATGAGCTTAGAGAACTAGTTGGTTAGTAATAAGTACTAAAAAAAAAAGATATGTAAAGAAAAAAAAAACAAAACAAGGCAGTTTAGTTGGGAGGAGATTATTTTTAGCTCCTGGGCAGGAAGGAGTCGAATACCCAATGTAGAGCCATCAAAGGTTTTTCAGCACAAACGGGACATAATGAAAGCTATGCTTTTAGGAAAATAAAATTGCCATTGTGACTATTACGGCCTGGAAGGAGAAAAGACTCAAGGTGGAAAGGCTGACTTAGAGGTGCCGATAGGACCACAAGGACAGGCAGCAAAGGCTGGGGCTGAGCAGGGACCGTGGGCACAGAGAGGTTGGGAGAGACACTGTGGAGGAAGGACAGACAGAGCAATGGATGTGAAGGGCCAAGATGATGCAAGGTTCCAACCCGAATGACAGACAGAATGGAGTCTCATTAAGAGAAAGAGCAAAGGGCTTCCGTGGTGGCGCAGTGGTTGGGAGTCCGCCTGCCAATGCAGGGGACACGGGTTCGAGCCCTGGTCTGGGAAGATCCCACATGCCGCGGAGCGACTAGGCCCGTGAGCCACAATTGCTGAGCCTGCGCGTCTGGAGCCTGTGCTCCACAACAAGAGAGGCCGCGATAGTGAGAGGCCCGCGCACCGCGATGAAGAGTGGCCCCCGCTTGCTGCAACTAGAGAAAGCCCTAGCACAGAAACGAAGACCCAACACAGCCATAAATAAATAAATAAATAAATAAATAAATAAATAAATAAATAAATAAATAAATAAATAAATAAATAAATAAATAAATAAAATTTAAAAAAAAAAAAAGGAGAGAAAGAGCAAAGCCCAGAGGAGAAGAGAATACAGGGGGGAAGTGCAGGCACAGAATTTGAAGCTCTGGCAAGATGTACAGGGACCATGTCTGGGAATTTAAGCTTGAGAGGGAATTAGAGCTGGCGATGGAGAGACTCTGCAGAGCATGGAGTGTTAATCATGAAAATGGCAAAGAATGTGAAGGGAGAGAAGGTGGAGTCACAGCAAGAGTGATGAAGAGAGAACCTGGGGCAACATTAAGAGATAATAGGAAGAGAAGCCAGAAACGATGAGGTCAGAAAGACAGGAGGAGGGCTGAGGGCAGCATGGCCTAGAAGCCAAGGGAAGAGAAAAAGTGGAGAATGAGGGGTGACAGACAAGGTGGAAGGGGAGGCCCAAGGTGAGGCATTGGGTTCAACAATACAGACCTGTGAGGAAGCAGCTTCAACTGACTGGTGGGGAAGGAGAGGGGTCAGAGGATGTGTGTCTGGTCAGAAAGGGGAGGAAGCAGCAGGTACAGAAACATCTCTCAAGAGGTTCGATAATGAGGAAAGGAGAGCTGTATGAGGACAGCTCAAAGGGACAGAAGGATCAGGGGAAAGTTGAGTTTAGGACAAAGGAGCCAATGTTCATAGACCCAGGGGAAAAAGCCAGTGTAGTAATCAGTTTCTCATTATGTTTCTGTTCACCTCATAGATACATTGATCTCATCTTCACTGCCAAAAGCCACTTAAGAAGAAACAGTTCCCCTCCTTCCAGGTCAGCCAGTTCTATAACCACAAGGTTTGTGAAATGCATAAATAAAGCCATGGGTGGAGGGACAAACAGAAAATTATAGATGTCCACTGACTAGAGAGTTCTCCATCCATCCATCCAACCACCCATCCATCAACTCATCCATCCATCCATCCATGGATGTTTGCTAAGCATTTCCTAAGCGTCAGGAGCTGGACACCGAGTTATGAGGATGCTGACATCAACATGGCAGCAGCAGCTACCACACCTCTGTCTGGGCTCAGGTGCAATGAGGAACCAGAACATATAGTTGTGGGGACTTCCCTGGTGGCGCAGTGGTTAAGAATCCGCCTGCCAATGCAGGGGACACGGGTTCGAGCCCTAGTCCAGGAAGATCCCAGATGCTGAGGCCATGCACCACAATTACTGAGCCTGCGTGCTAGAGCCCGCGAGACAACTACTGAGCCCGCACACCTAGAGCCCGTGCTCCACAACAAGAGAAGCCACCACAATGAGAAGCCTGCGCACCGCAATGAAGAGCAGCCCCCACTTGCCGCAACTAGAGAAAGCCCGCGTGCAGCAATGAAGACCCAACACAGCCATAAATAAATAAATTAATAAATTTTTTAAAAAATGGAAAAGAATATCTAGTTGTTTAGGGGACAAAGGATATCCAGATTTGCCCTGTGATCATTTCCACACAGGCAGTAATTCAAACGGTAGCAACCTTATGCTCAATGGCCAGGATCATGCCTTTTTACGAGTCATTGTAAAGCACCAAGTGCATTGACATATACTTCATAAATGCTAAATAATAACAAGTCAGTGAACCTAGAAGTATTGGATTCAGTATTCGAGACATTAAACCCAAGTTATGCTGTTCTAGAAGCAAGGCAAACAAATAAATCAAACCCAAATCAAATAAAGCCCACCTCCATCCCCAGCCAGCAGTGGGTGTTGTCTGGAACACTCTTTATGGGCCAGTGGTTCTCTCAGGAAGGGGCACTTGTTAGTACTTTACCTAACACATCACACACAATGTCTTGCCTGTGATTTGGGAGGAGAGTTTTACATCTGACTCACAGCAGACGACAGCGACACTACGTTCTTAAAGCTCCAATTCCCTTTATTTGATGCCAGAAAATAGCATCTGCTAGAGAAGAGCAATAGTCACCCCACTGAGAAATTAGTCTGATCCTGGTGGGGAGTCTCTGTAGGCAGTATTGGGAGACCAGTTTGTATTTCAAAGCCAGGATTTTGTTTTCCTTTAAGACATAAGTCTCATTAGGGGTGCCTGTGATTCCTTGAGGATTTAGGCACACAACACAGAAAGCCTGAAATGGCACATACCCTGTACTGGCAACAGAATCAAACTATAGCACAGTCTGAATGCTTTTCTGATTCATGGTCCAGATCTCTGAGCACAGTCTGGTACTATCTCATGTGGGATCTCTGGACCGGTGCCTCCTCTCTAGGAGTCTGCCACCTTCGTTCCACATACAAACATGATTTAGCTCAACCCACATCCCCTTAGTCATTTCACAGTGATGACACCCTTGGGAACAAGACGAACGGCGAAGCCTATTGCAAGTGAGGAGGTGATGACCATGAAATCTCTGGGAGCGAGAAGACTGACAAGATCTTGTTTTAATAGAGTCTAGGAGCACATTCCATCCTTTTACCATCATTTCCTAAAGGATTTTACTCTCGTTCAGTTGCAGCCAAGGGGAGGAGAGCCAAGAAGCCTACACAAGACACCTAGATCTGGCCAATGAACCACTGAGTGGAGGACTGTGCCAAAGGGAAGGTACAGAGCCAAGAAACAAAGGGTAAAACGGCCATCAGGTGCTGACCTTGTTAACGCTACTGCAAATACAAGACGATTCCAGCCAGTTTCTGCCTGGCTCAGGACTAGCTCATCGCGTCTCACAGAACTGAATGTACCTGTGACCAGAACAATGCTTTCAATAGTTATAGGGCAACGACTGCCCAACATGACTGTGCATCCAATTCACCTCGAGAGTTTGTTAAAAAGGCAGATGTCTGCTCTTCAGCCTCAAGATTCTCACTTGGTAGATCTGGAAGGGGCTTGGGAAGGTACATTTTTAGTAAGCACTCCAGTGATAGAAGCAGAAGGATTGCCCATCTTGGAAGTAACTGCTTTAAATCAGTGCTTTTCAATCTCCACGTGAGTACAATAGTAAAGAGTTTAGGGAAATACCTTCAGAATAATCCGGCCCAAATTTCTCATTTTGAAGATGAAGAAATTGAGGGATTAAATAACCTTCTCAAGGTCACACAGCCAGTTATAAGTGGAAAGTTAGGACTAGAAGCAAAGTCTGGTCATAGTGCCTTTTGTATTCACTATACTGTGTGGTTCGGTCACTTTCTTCTCCTTCAAGTCCTGTTGGACACATATGCACATAAGGAGAAACTAGAACATGTCTGGATTATTTCAGAAATTTTTAAACCTTTTGAAGCAATTGGTGGAGAGCTTCAGGGATGCCAAAGCAAACATTAGAAAAAATGAGTTCAGAAAGAAGCAGTACTTACCCTCTCTAAAACTGACGATGAAGAAGATGATAGCAGGGGTTCAAAGTCGTCCTCTGAGCAACCACAATGTCTGGGTTCCCAAATCGGTGCCTAGGATAAAGCGAAAGTAAAGAGTTGCAAGAAATTGCGTGTAGTCCTGATGCTTCATCAAAAGAACAATAAGTGCTTTCCACAAGCTGTGCTAGAATCAAGTCAAATTTAAGTGTCATAATTACTCTCATCATCTTTAGGTCAATTCCTCACTTTACTTTGTGTGGCCATGATCAGTTGAAGCTGAAACGTTGTGTATCTTAGCAAATTCCAGAGGTGTCCTGACAAGGACCATTGGAAGAATAGCCCAGAGTTGTTAGAGGACCCCTCTGAGATGGGCTACAAGGCTCTGAGAACTTCTAACTCATTTTTTGGTTCTTCTCTTTATATGAAAATAAAAACTGAGCAGGTCCTCATTTTAAATGAATGGGAAACAGAGAAATCATGTCAAGAATAGTGACTAGATCTTCACGATTTAAGAAGTTGCACTCATTCATTAAAGGACTGATTGACTAATTCATTCAAAACATATTTATGAAGAACTTCTATATGCCCAGCCTTTGTTCTGCTCAGTGACATATTAAGTTTTACCCAATGTGAAGCTGATTGGCTAGAAGGAGAGTAAATATCCATCACCAGTTACTCTAGTAACTTAATAGAAAGATCACGGTCTAATAACCGTATATGTTTTAGAGGCAAAAACATTCAACTCCACTTGAGGCCTGGTTCAAGTTCTGGGTGACCTTGGGCTGGAGCAGGGTTTCTCAGCCTCCACACTATTGAGACTTGGGGCTGAATAATTCTTTGTTGTGGGAGTGGGGGGAACTATCCTGTGCACTGGAGGATGTTTAGCAGCATCCATGGCCTCTACCAACTAGATGGCATTAGCACCTCCCCAACCCCATATCTGTGGCAACGCCTCCAGACATTGCCGAATGTCTCCCAGGGGGCAGGGACTGTCCCCGGTTGAGAACCACACTGAATTACAGTAACAACTACTATTTTTGAGCACCTATTAGGGGCATTATGCTGGGGCTCTATATACATCATCACATTCAGTCTTGACACCAGCCTTTCAAAGTAAGCAATATCATTCCCATTTTACACATGGTGAAACTGAGGTCCAGAGATGTTAAGGAAACCACCTAACACAACACAACTGGTAAGTGTTGGAGAAGATTTGAACCCAGGATTATCTGACTTCAAGGCACATGTTTATTATTTCCTATTCTTTCTTTCCTATTGATATATTCTAACCAATCAGAAAAGTATAGAGAATAATCTAATAAATACCTATGTACTAAGCACCCCAATTTTACAATTTTTAATATTTTTTCATCTCTGCTTTATATCTATTTTTTGGCAATAAAATGTTACAAATACAGATGAATCGCCCTTTTGGACTTTTTAATTCCTGCTCCTCTCACTTTCTTCCCCCAAATAACCGTTCTACTGAAGCCAGTACCATATCCTCCCTTGGAAAGATTTTATACTTTCTTACATGTATGTATGTTCACCAACAATACATAACACTCTAAAAAACACACTTAAAGGGTACACATTCTTCTGCAGTTTGCTTTCTTTAGTCAACGTTTGTTTTTGAGCTTTTTCTATGTTGAAATTATAGGTCTAATTCTTTGTTTTTAATTATTGTATTGTAATAAATAGATCGTAATGGATCCAAGCATTCTTCTTTTGGTGGGCACTTAGTTTGTCTCCCATTTTTCACTATCACAAATCCCACTACTGGGAACACGGCTGTGTGTGTGTGCGTGTCTGTGCACACACATGTGTGAGCCCTTCTCTAGGACATACAGCTGTAAGTGGGATTGCTGGCTTGCAGAATGTGCACGTCTTCAACTTTGTTAAATATTACCAAATCGCTCTACAAAATGACTGTAGTAAATTATACTCCCTCCAAGAGATTATGAGAGCTTTCATTTCTTTACATCTCTGCCAATGCTCAGTATTTTCAAATGTTTGCCAGTCTGACTGGGGTGAAATAAAATATAATTATTGTCTCAAAATCCTGTGTTCTTAACCACTAGTCTTACTGTCTACATTTCAGTTATGTAAAAGGGAGAAAACACCTTTGCCCATTTCCTGGAGTAGTAATAAATTTTTCCAGTGCAATGTGTGAATGTATTTTGTAAATATCAAGTGCAACATTGCTAGTGGTAGGAGAGGATATTTGTACAGTTTCTAGAGCAGGCAATTTGATAAAATCTATCAAAATTTCAAATCCACATATAGTTTCTTTTAACTTAAAAAATGATTTCAAAATTACAGAAAAGTTGTTAAATTAGTAAAAAGAATTCCAGATTGTCAAAATGTTCCCACTTTATCACATTTGCATGACAATTCTCAGCCTCCCTCTTCCTCTCTGTCCCTCCCCTCTCTCTTTCCTTCTGTGTATATACATACTTGTATCTAGATCTATATGCATCTATAGATATTTGTACCCACACACTACCTTTCCAATGACTTCTGAAAATTTTCTAAAAACAAAGACATTCTGTTATTTAACCATAGAAAAGCTGTCAAAGTCAGGAAATTAACATTGACATAATATTATTATCTAATCTACATATCTTATTTAAATTTCATCCACTGTCCTATGAACGTCCTTCAGAGGAGTACTGGTCTGTTATTCTGTACGACAGCGCTCAGTTTTGGTTCATCTGATATTTCCTCATGATTAGATACAAGGTATGCATTTTTGGCAAAATTCCCACAGAAGTGATATTGTGTCCTTCTCAGTGCATCATATAAGTATACACTTGATGTCAGTTTGCTCTCTTACTGGTGATGCTATTTTTATCACTTGGTTATGGGGTTATCTGCCAGGTTACTGTTTTTTGCTTTGTAATTAAAGTATCTTTTGAGGACATTATTTTGTGACTATGGAAATATCCTATTTATATCAGAATGGACTCATGGATTTAATAGGACATATTGGTTACTATTATTATTTATTTTGATGACCAAATAGTTTCAGATACCCTTTTAAGCTGACTCCTGGGTCCTTTTGACATGTCCCCATTATTCTTTGAGCACTTCCTTACTTTCTGGAATAATAAAATGTTTCAGGTTCATCTCTTGCTTTCCAAGCTCCTGTCCTGGAACTGACAGTTTTCCAAGGAGTCCTGGTTCCTTTAAGTGGGGAATGGTATTTAGGAACCAAGATCTGGTTGCTAGGTGTATTCTTTGTTACTGCTGTCCCTTTGTTACTGCTACAACCTAGTGATTTCTCTTTCAGAAATTCCTGCAACAGATATACCCATACATTTGTTAAAAGATTTATATACAAAGTTATTAATTTTAGCATTATATAGATGAGAAAAAGATGAGAGAAAACCTAAAGGTCCATCAGTAGGGGACCACTAACATTATTTACATCCATATACTGGGATGGCATGTATCCATAAAAGACTGAGGAATTATTTCCAAAATACATTGTTGAGTTAAAAAAATCAAAATATAAAACTGTGTGTCTGGTCAGCAAAGGAAACCATCAACAAGACGAAAAGACAACCTACGGAACGGGAGAAAGTATTTGCAAACGATGCGATCAATAAGGGGTTAACATCCAAAACATACAAACAGCTCACACAACTCAATATCATAAAAATAAACAACCCAATCTAAAAATGGGCAAAAGACCTAAATAGACATTTCTCCAGTGAAGACATACAGATGGCCAACAGGAACATGAAAAGATATTCGACATCGCTAATTATTAGAGAAATGCAGATCAAAACCACATTGAGGTATCACCTCACACTGGTCAGAATGGCCATCATCAAAAAGTCTAAAGATAATACATGCTGGAGTGAGTGTGGAAAAAAGGGAACTCTCTTACACTGGTGGTGGGAATGTAAATTGGTGATTCACTATGTAAAACAGTATGAAGTTTCCTTACAAAACTAAAAGTAGACCTACCATATGATCCAGAAATTTCACTCCTGGGTATATATCCAGAAAAGATGAAAACTCTAATTTGAAAACATACATGTACCCCACTGTTCATTTACCATAGCCAGGACACAGAAACAGCCCAAGTGCTCATCTACAGACGATTGGTTTAAGAAGTCATGGTATATATGTATGTATATGTATGTGTGTGTGTGTGTGTGTGTATATATATACATACACATATACACACAATGGAATATTAGCCATAAAAAAGAATGAAATTTGCCATTTGTAGCAACACAGATGGACCTAGAGAATATCATACTAAGTGAAGTAAGTCAGACAAACACAAATATTATATATCACTTGTGTAATCTAAAAAAATAATACAAATGAATCTATATACAAAACAGAAACAGACTCATAGACATAGGAAACAAACTTATGGTTACCAAAAGGGAAGGAGGGGAGGGATAAATGACGAGTATGGGATTAAAAGATACACACCACTGTACATAAAATAGATAAGCAACAAGGATTTACTGTAAAACACAGGGAACTATTCAATACCTTGTAATGACCTATAATGGAAAATAATCTGAAAAAAAATCTGAATCACTTTTCTGTAACCTGAAAATAATGCAATATTGTAAATCAATATATTTCAACTGACAAAAAAAGGACCCACCCAAACTGTGTGTCTGGTATGTTCCCATTTATTACTGAAAGGGGAAAATATATATGACTATACATATCTGTATATGTATATGTGCTTGTTGATAAATGCATAAAACAGCTCTGAAAAACCATACAAGAAACAAAAACCATTTGATTGTTGATGGAGAGGGGAATTGGGCAACTTGGGGAAAAAGGCTTTTACCATAAACTTCCTTGTACCTTTTAAATTTGGGACTATATGAAGTATTAAAAAATAAAATACCATAAAAGATAAAATATAGTATCATTTTACATAAAGTATTCATTAATAACTCAAATATTGGAGAAGAAAATCCGTTTTCTGGAACAACAGGATAGTTAAAAGCATAACTGCAATTTGATCACCAGCCCCTGGTATAAGTATGTATAAACAATCTTATGATCCTTTTATACTTTAACTTCTCCATCTGTAATATGGGCATAATAATATATAGCCTATAAACCAGAGGAAATGAAATTGAAGCAGGAATAGAGAGTGAAACAGTCTGAAAACAAAAATTCCAGGCTACTGTGACTATTAATAATGACACCTTTTTACATTTATGTGAATTTAATAAATATTTGTGAAGAATGGATGGATGGATAGATGGATAAAATTATGAAAGAAGAAAGATGGGGGAAGAACTATGTTTAACCACTTTTAAAAGCACAGGAATACACTTAAGGAGCAGTCCTAATGTAGACAAATCATCTTTTTTTTTTTTTTTTTTTAATTTTATAGCTACTTTATTTATTTATTTATTTTTGGCTGTGTTGGGTCTTCAGTTCGTGCGAGGGCTTTCTCTAGTTGCGGCAAGCGGGGGCCACTCTTCATCGCGGTGCGGGGACCGCTCTTCATCGCGGTGCGCGGGCCTTTCACTATCGCGGCCCCTCCCGTTGCGGGGCACAGGCTCCAGATGCGCAGGCTCAGTAGTTGTGGCTCACGGGCCCAGCTGCTCCGTGGCATGTGGGATCTTCCCAGACCAGGGCTCGAACCCGTGTCCCCTGCATTAGCAGGCAGATTCTCAACCACTGCGCCACCAGGGAAGCCCGACAAATCATCTTTAATGCATTGTTGTCATTCAATTATTCGTGGAGGAACTGAGATACTCCAGGCAGGCAACACAGGCTAGCAGATATGACCATGGGTTTTGGAGTCAGGGAACTCATGTTCATATTCTGGCTCTGCCTGTGATTTGGGGCAAGTTATTTAACTTCTTTCTGTCCCAGTTTCCTCTCCTGTAAAATGGGACTTCTAGGATTGTTGCAAGGTAATTCTATGTAAAACACTTAGAAACATGCTGACACATGGTAATCACTCAATAAATACAAGCTATAATTTGTTTTTAGTTCATTTTCATTTTTATTTGTTTTATTATTAAATGGTAAGAACATTTGTGAGATGTACTCTCTTAACAGATTTTAAATGTACAATATTGCTGACTTACAGACACAATGTTGTACAGCAGGTCTCTACAACTTACTCGTCTTGTACAACTGAAACTTTATGCTCATTGATTTGTCCCTCTCACTAGCCCCTGACAACCACTATTCTGCTCTCTGCCTCTATGAGTTTAACTATTTCAGATACCTCAAATGAATGGAATCAGCCAGTATTGTCCTTCTGTGACTGGCTTATTTCACTTAGCATAATGTCCTCCAGGTTCACCCACGTTGTCACATATTGCAGGATTTCCTTATTTTTTACAGCTGAATAATAATTCCATTGGATGTATATACCACTTTTCTTCATCCATTCACCCAACAATGGACATATGAGTTATTTTCATTCCTTGACTATTGGTGAATAGTGCTGCAAACAAGATGGGAACCCTAACACCTTTTTGAGATCCTGATTTCAATTCCTTTGGATAAATACCCAGAAGTGGGATTGCTGGATCATATGGTAAGTTCTATTTTTAATTTTTTAGGGAGCTCTACACAGTTTTCCAAACAGGTCACACCATTTTGCATTCTCACCAATAGTGAACAAGAGTTCCAATTTATCTACATTCTCGCCAACACTTGTTATCAAACTATAATTCTTACTATCATCAAATTTTAGACCTTGAAGGGTGCTCAGAGATAATCTAATCCCTGTCTCTTATTTTCCAGATGATGAAAGAGATAAAAGTAGGGCTTGAGGAGAAAAAGTGGTTACTCAAGCGGGCACAGTCAACCAGAGCAGATTCAAACCTAGAACACTGGTGGCGGGATTGCTAGCTGTGGTAGACTGTAAGTGGCCACAAATTCCTTGTAGCTCCTCCCATCAAGAGGACAAGTTGATTTCCGCACTCCTTGAATGTAGTGGAAGGGAGGCTGTGTGAGATGTGAGTCTTGGCCTCAAGGAATCCCACAGCTTCTGCTCTCACTCTTTTGGATGCTGCTGCCATGGGAAAAGGCTTGAGCTAATCTGTGGGAGGATGAGAGATCGCGTGGAGTGGAGGTGAGAAGTCCCAGTAAAGGTCCTTCTCGACCAACCAATTGGCCAACTGCTAGACACATGAGTGAGACCTCCTTTCTCCCATCCTCCCTACCCCCAGATCATAGAGCTCCAACACAAGCTCCAGCCAAGCCACAAGCAGACCACAGAAATCAACAGACTTGGTCCAGACCAGAAGAGCTGCCCTAGCTGTCTAGCCATCCCAGCCATCCCATGGAACCATGAGCTAACTAATAAATGCTTGATGTGTTAAGCCACTAGGTAGTGGAGTGGTTGATTATACAGCAAAAAATAACTGATAATGAACCCAATAATGGCCTCTCTTCAATGAGACCACATTTGGAATTCATCTCTAGGATGTCTGGGGTGACAACTCTTCACCTAGACTGATTATCTCCCTCTACCTATTTGTTGCCTGGTCCATGTCCCCCTGCTCCCAGGGACACCCCCTGACTCTGCCTGCAACCCTAGCAAGGGAAGGAAACTCCGTGTCCTTCAGAGTCACGGACCACAGTTCTGTAGTAACAGCATGAGAGAGCAGCCCAGGACGCAGGGGGCTGCTAGCTGCAGAGCCCTTCCGCTCCACCTCTTCCTTTACAGACTCCAGACCCCGGTTATGGGACGCACAGATACACTGTTGTCAGATTATTCCTATAGGATTGAAAGGGAGGGGTCCTGGCTGGCACTGGCTGGGGGGTGCTGGGCAACAGCAGAAGAACATCTTATAAAAATGAGAGCTAGGGAGTAATTTTCTTGAGTCACATGATCCCAAGTTTTCACTCACCATCCTCCTTTTCCCCTTCATTTCCCTTTTACTTGGCTTTTATTAATAGTTCTACATGCCCCCCACCTCCGCTCCCTCAAGGTGCCGTTTCCAGAAATAAATTAAGCGTTTCTGGGTTTCTGCTAAATTTCATGGCTGCATCTTTCACCCATTCCCCTTCCTACCAAGTTTAGGTATCTTCCCATTTTTCTCTTTTACAATTTTCCTCCTAATTGCCCACATGAAGATGAGCCTAGAAATACCAGGCTCCTGATTAAAGTCTCATGGTTCTCCAGATCAGAATCTTACAAGGTTCTGGCATCTCTTCATTACTAGGAGGCCAAGTGCACATGGGCAAAGGGAGAACCTGTCTTTGGAGACAAGGGTAGAATCAGTCAGGCACCCGGAAATCAAGAGGGGAGTGAAACAGTCCTGGGACCTGGGATCCTTTGCTGCAGTGCTGCAATGCTTGCATCTGGACAAACCTCTCCTTGAGCAACAAAATACGAAGAAACTATATGGGATTAAAAATAACTACGTGAAAAAAATTAAAAAAAAAAACAGGGGCTTCCCTGGTGGCGCAGTGGTTGAGAGTCTGCCTGCCAATGCAGGGGATACGGGTTCGAGCCCTGGTCTGGGAGGATTCCCGTGTGCCTCGGAGCGGCTGGGCCCGTGAGCCACAATTACTGAGCCTGCGCGTCTGGAGCCTGTGCTCCGCCAACAGGAGGGGCCGCGATGGTGAGAGGCCCGCGCACTGCGATGAAGAGTGGCCCCCGCTTGCCGCAGCTGGGGAAAGCCCTTGCACAGAGATGAAGACCCAACACAGCCAAAAATAAATAAATAAATAAATGATTAAAAACTTAAAAAAAACAAAAAACAAAAAACTGCGTGCATGCACAGTTGGGGCAAATTATGGACAAAAAGATACAAAAGACCAAAAAACTTCAACTGCCACTTCTGAAGAGCCGGGAGCAAAGACAGGGTGTTGGGAGCAAAAGCAGGGTACTGAGCATGCCCCCTGCACTCAACACCACCAGACAGGTGGGCAAAACACCTAAGCCGCCCCTCTGGCGCGACCCCTGGACACACCCCTACTCTCACCCCATATAAGGAACAAGCTTACCCCCTCTCAGGGAGCTAGCGAGAAAGGCAACATGTTTCTTGTTCTCGTTTCCCCCTGCTGCAGCAGGGGCCCCAGTAAAGCCTTGTCTGAATTTCTTGTTTGGCCTCTAGTCAATTTCTATTGCTTGGGGAAGGCCAAGAACCCTGGTGGGTATCAGGAGGAGAGGCTGAGGGCAGAAAGTGAGCTGGGGTCGGTGGGGCTTCCGTTTCCTTCTCACCAGGGCTCTGCTTCCCTCACTCCTAGCTTGGTGCTTCACACAGCTTTCAGAATTCCATCATCTTTGAGACACACAATGGTTTTCTGTGAATGGCAAATTTCTTCATAGGACTCAGAATAAACTGAGGTGCTTTGATCATGTAGGTTGGAGGAGAGTGGTTTTGACCACTCCCATCAGCCTGTGGGGTATCTGGTACTTTTAAGAGGTGCTTTAGAAGAGAGATGAGGAAATCTCTGTGTCACCACCCTGGAAACTCTGGTCCATGACCTCATCAGCCCTTCTGGAATTTCCCTGGTCAGTTTTCTGTCCCAAATGGAGATCAGCCACTTTATTGGAAGTTTCTGGGCATTTGTATAAAAATGCTTGCAAGTGATTTGTAGCATTTTGACTGGCAACAGAAGAAGTTAGCTCAGGTTCTAGTTCTCGTGGAAGTTGGAAGTTGATGTTTGCTGGCCAAAGCACAAATTGCTGAAGGGAAAATCAAGAGTTCCCAAGGACAGTGAGGAAAATGTAAACAGCTTCTGGGTGTGGGTGTCATATGAGCTACTTCATTTTTTCAGCAGGAATTTCCCAAATCTGACCACTTTCTCAGTTGCTAATAGAGAAGAGAGAAAACATGGCAACCAAGTAGTCAATTTTGAAAGCAACCCGCTTACTCTTTACAGCAAAGGGAATGAAGTTTTTCAAGAGAAAGATCTAGCTGCTCTCCAATTTATCAAAATGTGACAGGGCAGTGATTACAAATGCAAATGTAACCTTTAGGTCCTATAAGCAAAGACAGCACTCAACAGCATTGAACTTTTTGACTGTTTCCAGGTTGCACCCAGTAGGCAGTTCAGACTGGGTTCTTTTCTGAATTCCAGGGTTTTTATAACCTTATCATCACGAATTCTGCAATCTTTTTTGTTTGTTTTGGTGGGAGGATGTATCCACTGTACATTTTAACAAATGACTACACATTTCCTTTTCTGAAGCAAACTTATATGCAAGATAATATCTACACCTTCTCCTTTGAAATTCAAGAAACATATGAACAGCTATGAGGTGCCCAGCATCACGAGAGCTGTTATTACCTAGAATTCTCACAAGGCTTTCAGGATGAAGAACTACGCATCAATGTGTCCCCACTGTACAGATGCAAAGACAGACTCCAGGAACTATTCATGCCCTTTGTGACACTATGCTCCTCTGCTTGTAGTCGGAGAATGTCATCTTGGGTCCAGGGGCACAGGGTCTTGGGGGGTTGTCTTCCTTATCAGGAAACACATGGCTTCCATACGACCACACCCACCCAAACAGCTATGCAGCAGCTAGGTTTCAGTGGGGAGGGTAATTCTGACTAGGTTTGGGAGAAGTGGAATTTGGTCATATAGTGTAGTTCTTAGTGATGACACCAGGCTCAGAGATCTATATTTAGCTAGCATCCCAGCCTTGAAAATGGGACATTCACTAAAACATGGGTCATTCTCATACAAAGCAGATAAGCCTAGATGACGTCAGATGGCGGCTTCATGGTTACAGGATGGCTTTTCCCTCCTGAGCCCTGACCACCTGCCCTGACACCTTTGCACTTGGCATCCCTTCTGCCTGCCAAAGATCTCTGTCAGCAGGCTTGGTCCAGCCTGGGGCCCCTTGAGGGAGTGCTGGGCTAGACTCTTAAGAGCAGACCTGGTCCACCCCAGTAGATGCTGAAAGAATTAGTAGAGCTGTTTCCATTCATCTTTAAGGTGATAAGCAAATGTTCATTAAGTGAACATTTTCCTCATTTTATTTTTTCCAGAGCTTTACTTTTAACTATAGGAAAAGTAATTAAGAACCACAGGAAGCGTATTTATTTTTTCAATTCATGAAGTCCCCTCATCACCACCTCTGGGTGTATCTGTTGATAAAATTGGACAGTGATATTAGCTCTATAATTGACCTCCGTTACTATACTTGGAAGATTTCAGAAGACTTGGTTTATTAGGTAAGTCCATTTCCATATGTCTATGGTGACTGCTGGGAAGACAAGAGGAAACATGAAGAAGTAGGATGTGCTCATATTATTTTCCCACAATAAATGACACTGAAATCTGTCATTTTTCCTGGACTTGCATTTTTGAAAAAGTCCAGCGTATGAGTTAAACTTGGCCCCCAATTGGCTTTGCTTGGAGCAATCATTCCTTTACTGAGGACATTTCATATACTGCAGAGTTTGAGGGGGGGGGAGATGCTTTAGAATTATTTCCCCATCTATCTCTATGTAAGTATAAAGAACAGCACTGAATGCAAGTGCTGACTGTATTGCAGGGGAGGAAGAAGGGTGTGCCCACTTACCCAACCAGAATCGTGTGGGATTCCAGGCTCACTTCCCCACACCCTACCCACAGGAGACTGACATTTAGACAAACGTGTTCTCAACTACCGGCGCAATGCCTGATGTGGGGTATGGCTCTGAATGGCTTTGGCATCTGTTTTGTCTCATGCCCACATACTGGGGTTGCTTGTTCTCATCCAATAGCAATTAGTACCATGGTAAAGGCCTTGTGCCCTGTGCTAATTCAGAAGAATAAGTATGTCACACTGCCAAGAATTACAGCTAATCACAGAGGGCTCAGGGCACACCTGCCCTTTCATTAGGCTTTTGTTCTAAAATGAGGGGTTGGTGCCAACTTGAAACACTGCATTCTCCCCCTGGTTAGGGCTAACCATGGGGACCCAGGGGGTAGGCCTGGAGTGTGACTTGGTTGCCAGCCCTGAGGGCACGCTTCCTACAGAGGAGGACGGAGAGCAGCGGGGAACCCAGGCAGCTACTTACGGGGTGGCAGCTGCAACAGGGTCCGGAAACACGCCACGGATGTGCTGAAGCCCAGCTTGGAGCAGTGTCCAGTGCTGGAAACTGTTCAGAAACCACCACGGATGTAATACAGGGGGACAAAGACCTGGACTGACTGCACTTTTGGGGTGAAAAACTCTTTAGTTATTGCTTTCTTTTAGTCTCATATAACCTGGCACCCGTCCTTATTCTAAGAATGCACCCTTTATCCTAATTTGGTTATTTTTTTTTTTTAAAAAGTATCTATCTATCTACCTACCTACCTACCTACCTATCTTACAAGTTAGTCTTCTTAATGTATAATTTACATTCAGGAGAATTCACCCTTTCAACCTATACAGTTCTATGAGTTTTGACAAATGTGAAGAGTCACATAAACCATGATCACGATCAGGATACAGAACAGTTCCACCACCCCTAAAAATTCCTTCTTGCTCTTCTCTTGTCACTTCCCCTTTCTGGGCTCCAGACCAGACAACCACTGATGTATTTTGGTCCCTATTATTCTGTTTATTTTTGTTGTTTTGTTTTTTTTCCAGAAGGTAATATAAATTGGATAATTCAGAAAGTAGTTGTTAGTGGCTTCTTTCACTTAGCATCGTGCTTTTGAGATTCATCTGTGTCATCCTGTGTGTCAGTAGTTGGTTCCCTTTGATCGGTAAGTGGTATTCGACAGATGTACCACAGTTGATTCTCCAGCATTAGCCTGTTTTGGTTGTTTCCACTTTTTGCCTACTGTGAACAATGCTGCTATGAACATTCACGTGCAAATCTTTGTGTGGGTATATATTTTTATTTCTCATGGGTAGGTATCTAGGGGTGGAATTGCTTGGTCTTTGTTCATATATTTAATTTTATAAGAAACTGCTCAAATATTTTCATGAACGGATTTTGCATACCATTTTGCATTGCCATCAGTGGTGGATGCAAGAGGTAGTTGCTCCACTTCTTCATTAGAAGAAGCACTAGGGATTTGTCATTCTTATAGGTATCTACAAGATCTCAATATGATTTTTAAATTACATCTTTGTAATGATGCTGAGATTCTTTTCATGTCATAATTCATTTAAAAAATCAATTTGAATCCACTCTGCCCAAACTCTTGTTGAAGCAAGTCCTCATGCACCTCATTTTATTAGAGATTTGTCAAATTCCTCCCAAATACCTAAAAAATGTGCAACCCAGGAAAGGCAAAACATAGCAATGCTCTTCGTTAAAGTTTCCAACATGCTGAGCTCATTTCGGGGCAGAAATTGAGCCTTTCCATTCCCCACAGCACCCAGCTCAGGGCCAAGCACACGCAGGTCCTTCAATAAATATTTGATGATTGACGGAGGCAGGATGGTGGCTCATGTTCCAAGCGGACATGACTAGGGTGTGCACATATGTGGTGCGAGATGTTAAAATCACACAGGGCTGATCGGCCACTTACTAAGAGTTTCTAATGTCCTGTGGAGTGTGTTAACGCTGGATAGAGATGAGTGTTCGTCTATCAGGCTGAGAATTAGAATCAGGTGGAGAGTTTAAAAAAAGATGCTGAGGACCAGGCACAGACTGTCCTTGAAGATGGTGAGGCTAAAGCTCCAGGGCTTTACAAGTGCCTGGTACCCTATGAGTGCTGGCAGGTGCTGGGAGTTATAGAGTGTTCTAGATGGGGAGGGAAGAAGACAGGTTGCAGTCAGGACACTGGAAGAGATCTCAGAAGCAAGGGACCTGTATCTCAGTAATTTGTATGATTTCTGTCCTCATTTTAAAGAAATACTCAGCATGGAATTTTGTTGTTGATGATGATGGTGATTTTATGTTCTTTTTTTCCCAAGAAGTTCTCATGAAATCTGATCTGTCCCACTGGGCTTCACCCAAGAGGCTACGATTTAATTTTTCTAGGGTGTGGCCCATGCATGGATGTTTTTAAGAGCTTGGCATTGAGTGGAATGTGTCCCAGAGGTGAGCTGTGTGGCTACAACAGAGTCCATTAATGACCAAGTCTAGGCTGTAAGCCACGAGGAAAGATCCTGAGCACACAAGTGCCCTCATCATTCTAAGCAGAACTGCTTCAACCAAATGGGCCCTTTTTGTGTCCCTCTAAACTGGTCTTCTTGCTTTTAGTCCTTCCCTATTTCATTGTATTCCATATGCGATCTTCCTGTGCCACCTCCTTGGGTAGGTAGGTCATGCCCCTGTTTACTTCTTGGGGGCTTTTCCTGTCCTACTGGCTAAAGCCCATACTGCTCTATAGCGCAGCAAGGCACAGTCGAGGGCAAAGGGCAGATGTCTGGACCCACATTGTGGCCTGGCTTTTGAGTGAAAGAGAACTGGATTAGAACCCCACCTCTGCCAGTGACCAGCTTGGTGACTGTAAAATAGGAATGACAACAGGAACAGACACAAAGCTTTTTTTTTTTTTTAATTTAAGTATAGTTGATTTACTATACTTAAGTTAGTATTATATAATTATCATAGTATTATATATTAGTTTATATTATAATATATATGATATTATAATATATTATAATTAGTATTATATTAGTTTTCAGGTATACAACATAGCAATTCAATATTTTTATAGATTATATGCCATATAAAGTTATAAAATATTGGCTATATTCCCTGTGGTGCATATTACATCCTTATACCTTATTTATTTTATACCTAGTAGTTTGTACCTCTTAATCTCCTTCCCCTATCTTGCCCCTCCCCAATCCTCTCCCCACTGGTAACCACTAGTTTGTTTTCTGTATCTGTGAGTCTGTTTCTGTTTTGTTATAGTCATTCATTTGTTCTATTTTTTAGATTCCACAGAGAAGTGAAAACATAATATTTGTGTCTGACTTATTTCACTTATTTCACTAAGCATAATACCCTCCAGGTCCATCCACGTTGTTGCAAATGTCAAAATTTCATTCTTTATTATGGTGAGTAATATTTCATTGTATACGTATATACCACATCTTCTTTATCCATTCATCTGTTGATGGCACTTAGGTTGCTTTCATAACTTGGCTATTATGAATAATCCTGCTATGAACATTGGGGTGCATATATCTTTCTGAATTAGTGTTTTTGCTTTCTTTGTATGTATACCCAAGGGTGGAATTGCTGGGTCATATGGCAGCTCTATTTTTAATTTTTTGAGGAACCGCCATACTGTTTTCCATAGTGGCTGTCCCGATTTACATTCCCACCAACTGTGTACTAGGATCCACTTCTCCACACCCTCGCCAACACTTGTTATTTCTTGTCTTTTTGATGATAGCCATTCTGACAGGTACAAGGTGGTATCTCACTGTGGTTTTGATTTGCGTTTCCCAGATGATTAGTGATGTTGAGCATCTTCTCAAGTGCATCTTGGCCATCAGTATATCTTCTTTCACAAAGCTTTTGAATGGGGATGACATGAGATGACTATAAAGCACTTGACATGGGCCTGGTACACAGTAAGCACCTGAAAAAGGGTAGCATTCCATCCTGGCTCACTCAGACTTGGTTATATTCTGGTCCACCCACCCCAGTCTCCCCTGACTCCACTGCACTGCCTCCGGCCTCTGACAACACCTTTATGCCTCTCATCATTCATATCACTCTTGGGGGCATTTTCTCATCACCTGCTTCTCTTCCCAGTTAGATGCTGAGTTCTTAAAGGGCAGAAAGGAAGTCTTATGCTTCCTCTCAGCCTCTATAGTGGCAATTCCAAGACAATAATATCATCATCCACAACTACACTAATAGTGAACATTTACTGAATGCTTTGTGCCCAGAACTGGTAGGTGATTTACATACATTACCTCATTTAATCCTCATAATGGCCCCAGATCCAGGCACTATTACTGCCCTGTTTTACAGACAAGCAACTTGAACCTCAGGAAGGCTGAGGTCACACAGCTCCTGGAATAATATTCACCCCTGATGGAGTTTTCACCAATTGAAGCCAAAAACAAGAAAAAAGGAGTGCTAACTGTATTTATTTAAAGAACTGTCTTTTATTCTGAGATTATAGCTTCCATTTATTTATTTATTGATTGATTGATTGATTATTAAATGCCTTTTTATTATTGGCACAGTAATGATAGTAGATTGTAGTAGATGTTTTTAAATGACTTTACATGGAAAAATAAAATATTGGGTAGCCTATATTTGTCTCTCCCAGTTATTTGGGTGAGATGTTACTAGCCTGTGAAGTGAAGAAGTCTGAGAGCCATTACTCTAAAGAATAACTATGTATTAAAAGATACACAATATACATTTGTTAAATCAATGAATATGACACTTTATCTTCCAGTGCAAATGTGTTGCCAGTGGAAGGAAGGAAGAGAAAGTCCTTCAGCTTCTGATTTCATTTCTTCCACCAACAGTTATTGAGCATCTAATTTGTCCTAAACACTGTGCTGGAGTCTCAGGAAGGACACAAAACAAGTAAAATATAACCTCTGCCCTCACTGAGCTTAATGCCATTTCCAATAGTTAGTTTAGGAAAAGTAAAAAGAAGCATGTCTGCTAGAAATATCAATATTATCAGTATATTACAAAAACATTCAATCAATATTTGTTACCTTTTTGAAACAGTCCCACTAGACAGCACACAATATTCCTGTTCTATGTAGTCCATCAGCCCCTGATGAGGCTACACTAATAAGGGTGTCCTGACACTCATGTGGTCATAGTTTGGAGGTTCACATACTACAAGGAGGCAGTACAGAGAGCAGTAGATATAACAGTTGTGGACCACTTGAAATACATTAATTAAAATATGAAGACTATAAATGGCTTATAAACATACTATCTAAAAACCCCCTGTTGGATATGAAAATTAAAAAGTCTACAAATAACAAATGCTGGAGAGGGGTGGAGAAAAGGGAATCCTCCTACACTGTTGGTGGGAATGTAAGTTGGTGCAGCCACTATGGAGAACAGTGTGGAGGTTCCTCAGAAAACTAAAAACAGAATTACCATATGATCTAGCAATCCCACTCCTGGGCATATACCCAGACAAAACTATAATTCAAAAAGATACATACACCCCTATGTTCATAGGAGCACTATTCACAATAGCCCAAACATGGAAGCAACCTAAATGTCCATTGACAGATGAATGGATAAAGAGTATGTGCTATATATAAACAATGGAATACTACTCAGCCATAAAAAAGAACAAAAGTGTGTCATTTGCAGCAACATGGTTGCAACTAGAGATTATCATACTAAGTGAAGTAAGTCAGAAAGAGAAAGATAAATACCATATAATAGCACTTATATGTGGAATCTGAAATATGGCACAAATGAACCTATCTACAAAACAGAAACAGACACGCACACATAGAGAACAGACTTGTGGTTGCCAAGGGGGAGGAGGGTGTGGGAGGGAAGGACTGGGAGTCTGGGATTAGCACAGGTAAACTGTTATATATAGGATGGATAAACAACAAGGTCCTACTGTAGAGCACAGGGAACTATATTATCCTGTGATAAACCCTAATGGAAAAGAATATTAAAAAAAGAATGTCTATATGTGTATAACTGAGTCACTTTGCTGTACAGCAGAGATTGGCACAGCATTGTAAATCAACTATACTTCAGTTAAAAAAAAGTATTTTATCACATGTTTAGAAAATCCAACACAAAAATAGGACGGCATAAAACAAAAATAGGTTTTTACTCCTCTCAGCTGGTCATTTCCATGTTCATGTTCATGTTCAGAAATATTTTTCCTGCATATATGATCAAAATGTATATATAAAATATACATAATACAACATATATAATCCATCCATCTTTTCCTTTCTTTACTCAAAGGGCTCATACTAAACTACTTCCTCTGCACTTTGTATTTTTCACTTGACAGTATACCTTAGGGATGTTCAGATCTACTTCGTTTTTAAAGGCTGTATAGTATTCCATCACGGGATATATCATACCTCTTTTATCTAGTCTCCCATTTGCCAGATACAGTGTTTTTTTCTACTTAAAAATAATGCTTCAATGAGTGTCTCTACATATGTATTTTGGTGTACTTTTGAGGCATATTTGCAAATTCTGTGAGTAGAATACTGGATAAAGGAATATATGTATTGGGGCTTCCCTGGTGACGCAGTGGTTAAGAATCTGCCTGCCAATGCAGGGGACACGGGTTTGAGCCCTGGTCCGGGAAGATCCCACATGCCGCAGAGCAACTAAGCCCGTGCGCCACAACTACTGAGCCCATGTGCCACAACTGCTGAAGCCCGCGCGCCTAGAGCCCGTGCTCCGCAACAGGAGAAGCCACCGCAATGAGAAGCCCGCGCACAACAACAAAGAGTAGCCCCCGCTCGCCGCAACTAGAGACAGACCACGGGCAGCAACGAAGACCCAATGCAGCTAAAGATAAAATAAGTAAAATAAATAAATTTATTAAAAAAAAGAATATATGTATTTAAATTTTTTATAGTTATTACCAAATTATCCTCTAAATAGTTGCACAAATTTATATTCCTACAAAGAATGAGGGTACAATCCCCTGCCAGGAATTTTTCCCAAATTTTGTATTTTTGCCAATATGATAGTTTACTTTCGTATCACAATGATGTTTTTACATTGCTTATTTTCATATTGGGGTGTTCCACTTTTCTTTATTGGTTTGTATGTACTCAAATGCATCAGTCTTTTCCTTGATGGCTTCTGGTTTTCATATTCTTGGAAAGTGTTCCCACTTCAGGATGCTAAATTCACCTATGCTCTCTTCTATACCTTTTGTTGCTTTAAAGACTTTGATCCATTTAGAATTTATTGGGTTTGTTGATGTCACTTTATTTTTTTCCCCAAATGATTAGCCAATATTCCACATTATTCATTAATAATCTGTCTATTCTTTACTGACTTGATATACTGTCTTCATTTCATGTTTAGGACTACTTCTGCATTCTGTCTGGATTCTATCCATCTATTTCTTTAGCAACACCAAATTGCCTTAATTATTGTTACTTCTTAATCTGTTTTGATAATTTGTTAGGGATAATTGACTCCATTACTCTTCCCTACCCTTCTCTTTGAAATCTCCTAGCCAGCATATGCTGTATATATAATGAAATATACTGTATATATATATGCATATGTACAAACTGTATGTGTATATATATGTGTATGTATATGTACATGTATACATATTTTCACAGTAATTACCAGCATCATTTTCTTAATTTTCTCTACATTCCTCAAAGAAAATGACTCAAATGAAAGTGCTATAAGTATGATGTTTGCTGTATATTTTGATAGATATCTTTTATTGGTTTAAGAAACATTTTTATGCCTAGGTTGCTAAGAATTTTTATGTTGAATATGAATTTATTTAATTAAATGATTTTGCTCTATCATATGGTACAGTTCCTTTCATTTGTTAATATGGTAGCTTATATGACTTGATTTTCTGCATTTGAACCATTTTGCATTCCTGAAATAACTCTTCTCCATTAATATGAATTTTTATATTTTATCTACTGCTGAATTTATTTTGCTAGCTTTCGTGTATTTGCTTGCTTATTTAGGACTCTTGCATCTAGATTCATAAATAAGTTTGGTTTCTAATTTTCTTTTCTTGTTTTGGTCCTGCAAGATTTGGTGATTATACTAGCCTCATAATACAAGTTGGGCAACATCCTTCTTTTTTCATTCTCTGAAATGGATTATTAGGGATTTACAGTTCCCTAAGTCTTCTTTCTTTTAGTGTCTTCTGTGGTGAGAGATTTGATTATATATTCAATTTTTTAACTGTTATCATTTTCATTCCCTCTGGAGACAATGCACTGTACATTTTCTCTTGATAACTATATGTTTCTTCTAAGTTTCAAATTTATTGGCACAAAATTATGACTATTACAATCTTTAATCTGTCTGTAGTTAAGTCCCTCTCCATTCCTAGTATTTGTTTTTTTAAAATTTTATTTATTTTCTTTGTCAATTTTGCCAGAGAAAGACTGTCTGTTTTCTCAGCTTTTCACAGAACCAATTTTTGGTCATGTTGCTCTGCACTGGTTTTGAACTATGGAATGCATGCCTCTTGTTTTAGAAATTATATTTATTTTTTAAACGTAAACTTGACTGTAGATTTTTATAACAAAATATATTTCTATCATGTTCCCGAGTATGGTAGAATACTTTACACACTTTATCCTTTAAAATCTTCCTTACTCCAGCTTGTCATTATTGTCTAGTATTTTAATTAAAATACAAATTTTTTAACAAATGTAAACAATTACATTTATTGGCATGTTTTACTTCTTTTTTTCTTACTGATGTTTTTTGACTCCCTTCTAGGTTCTATTAATAGTTCTATTAGTGAAGCTCTGAGAGTGTTTAACTCCTAATCTATATACAACTAAAAAGAACTTTATTTTGCAATTAGTCTCAAAAAATAGTTTAGCTGGGTATTAAAGCATATGTTGACAATTTTTTTAAGTATTCTGATTGTCTCTGGTATCTCTTGCTATTGCTGAGAAGTCTGTGCTCAATCTAATTTTCATTTCTTTTGAAAATAATTTGCCTTTCTCTCTAACAGCTTTAAATTTTTTTCTTACAATGTTTTATTACATTACAATTATTCTTAATTGTTTTATTACAATGTGCGGAATTATTTTTATTTAGCTTCCTTTAAATCTACAATGCATTAACATAAGAAATTACATTTTAAATTTTGGAATATCCAACATACTTCTATTCTCTTTTTCTGAAATTCATAGTTAGACATATGTGGGTGCCTAAGATAGACAAGCTATCTTAGGAATTATTAATTGTGTGTGTTTGTGTGTATCAAGTGTAGAGATCATTTTCATAACAACTTAAAATTTTTGATTGCCAGGATTTCTAATTGGTTCTTTTTCATATTCAACAATTTTTGTTTTCTTTCTACCTATTTCTAGGTCATAGTTTCTCATTTGTTTTAAAAAAATAGTCTTCCATGTTCATCTTCAGTGGATATAATTCTTGTTAATCTTTGAATATCTTAAACACACTAATTTAAATTCTTTGTCAGACTATGTCAGAATATTAATCTATAGAAAATTCATGCTCTAATTGTGTATTTTGTTTGCTATCTTTACTAACATTAGATTTCTTCATGTTGTTTGGAATTTTGGTCTGTAGGAAGAGGCTTTTTTTTTTTTTTTTTTGGTGGCGGTGGCTGTTTCTTTCTCTTTAAGCTCAATCATTCCTTGTTTAGTTTTTTTTTTTAACTTATTTATTTAATTTATTTATTTTTGGCTGCATTGGGTCTTCATTGCTGCACACAGGCTTTCTCCAGTTGTCGCGAGCAGGGGCTACTCTTTGTTGTTAGTTGTGGCGAGTGGCGGCTACTCTTCGTTGCGGTGTGTGCGCTTCTCATTACAGTGTCTTCTCTTGTTGTGGAGCATGGGCTCTAGGCATGCGGGCTTCAGGAGTTGTGGCTCATGGGCTCTAGAGCACAAGCTCAGTAGTTGTGACTCACGGGCTTAGTTGCTTCATGGCATGTGGGATCTTCCCGGACCAGGGCTCGAACCTGTGTCCCCTGCATTGGCAGGCAGATTCTTAACCACTGCACCACCAGGGAAGCCCCCTTGTTTAGTTTTATATATGTCTTTCTGCCCAGTCCTTGGATCATCAGGCCAGGACCAAGGCATTATTTTAATAGCACTTCGGGACTTTTGCCTCACTGCAATATTGGGAATAGCATAGGTCCAGTCACTGAAATTGCAGATAGCTTGGCTCCATTTCTCCAGAAGCTATGTCTTTGTCCTTTTACCTCCCCATGTCTATAGTTCCCTATAAAATTTTATCTCCAGGCAGTGGCAGTTAGCACTTTTATTTTTAAATTGTCCTCTTTTTGAATCCTACCATAGACTCTGGATTCAAGCACAGAGCCTGCTAATTCTCCATCTTTCAAGAAGAACATTTAGCCTCTACTACCCCACAGATTGCCACTGTCTATTTCCAGTTGGAGAGTCTGGTGGATCCATGGCTTTAGCCCTGCTCATCACTTTTTATTTCTGTTCCAGTTTTGGTCCATGGGGAGATCTACTGTGCTTTCATGTCCAGCTATATATTAAATTTTCTCTTTTTATATTTTATATGTTGGAGAATGGAAGTGAGTCAATGTATGAATTTACCATGCCATCTTGATAGGAAATCCTCCCACGTGTGTATGTATGTATGTATCTCCCCCCCCCCTTAGGTTTTTAAAGGGAGAGTCTCAGAATTTACAAGCATAATTATTATTCGATGAAGTCTCAGGTGGTTATGGTTGATGCGTACTCAGGGACAAGTTCACATATCATCTCTTACTGGGAAATCCTGTGGAGGTTTGTTTCTACATCTAGAAAGTCCAACTTGTTAAACATCCCATGCATAATCCAGGCTTTCACTATATGTTTTTGCTTAGTAATGTAGTGAGACCTTTGGAGGATTTGATCTACAGAAAATGTCTTTTGTTCTATACCTAAGCCTAAAGTCAGGTGCAATAAAGAGTGATGGGTGGGGACAGGGGAAAGATAGTATTAGAGATTTATTAGATGATAAAGCATCCATGCCCCATTTTTATGCTCTTTTTCCCCTAACACAGCAGACTGTGTAATATGTATTCTCTGATCTAGTTGGTTGTGCTGTTTGATTTAGGAAACCAGGCATTGGCATGGTAATTGTTTTTCAATAGCTGTATTTCTTACAGTATTATTACTTACATGGTACAGGTTTGCATAATATTGAAATCAATAAACTGTAAGGGAATTATACCCCTCCTTTATTCCTTTGGTTCTTTTCTTAATTGTGAAATCATCTTGCCACACATCTGTTGTGGTTATTTCCTTATTTTTTTAAAAGTAGATGGTACTTTTAGTTTCTCACAGGGGAACCACTAAAGACAAATGCCAAATTTTCCCAGAGTGTGGGAAACTTTTGTTTACATGAGAGGAAAGCAGGTTTTTGGGGATGGCACAAACATTCCATCATATGGGTGAAATCAAGGTTATTTTCGGAAACTGAGAAGTCAGTCTTTAGGACTATTCTCTATCATTCTCCTTTCCATCTTCCAAGGTTTAGGAGGAATGTCTGATGATTAGAACAGGTCAGATATGTACAAAATACCAAGCTTCTTAAAGGAAGTATTCTACAGAAACTGAGAAATTGGTGAAATTACACAGTGTATTTTTGGGTATCCTGAATTGTTTTCATTAAACATACTGGTATGATCCTTGAGTGATCATGCCTCATACTTTTTGGCATTTCTCAAAAGGACTTGCTAAGGGCTTGACAAATATTTGTTGACTTAAGAAACACTGTTGGTACAATCTCAGCATTTTAATCATGATAAATCTCAGGGCCGACAAACTGCATGTTGATGTCCTTGTTTTCTGTCTAATGAAAATATTTAATTTTCATAATAAACTGAAAGTCACCCCAGATTGCCTTAATACCAACCTTGCCTAAGATGACAAATCATTCCCAAGGGCAGCACTGTGGCTCCAGAGTCCCAGAGCAAGGCCACTCTCTGTGGCTTTCAGGTCTCGGTGGCATCCTATTTGTCTTTCTTTCTCTTTTTTTAAAAAGTTATTTATTTTTATTTGTTTTATTTTTGGCTGTGTTGGGTCTTCGTTGCTGCGCACGGGCTTTCTCTAGTTGTGGTGAGTGGGGGCTACTCTTCGTTGCAGTGCGCGGGCTTCTCATTGTGGTGGCATCTCTTGTTGTGGAGCACAGGCTCCAGGCACATGGGTTTCAATAGCTGTGGCACATGGGCTCAGTAGTTGTGGCTTGCGGGCTCAGTAGTTGTGGTGCACGGGCTTAGGTGCTCCGCGGCATGTGGGATCTTCCCGGACCAGGGCTCGAACCTGTGTCCTCTGCATTGGCCGGCAGATTCTTAACCACTGCACCATCAGGGAAGCCCCTATTTGTCTTTCTTACTGCGCACATGAAATCTTTATTAAAATCCAAAAGTATGATGGTGTTTTCCTTAGGGTCCACCATTTATAAAGGAGAATAACTCTCAAAATTGTAGGATGAATTAAATTTTCACAGCTTTATTCACTTTGTAGTTGCCACCCAATGAAAGCACTTCTGTCTGGAGGCCACCAACGTGCTTCATAAAAGCTGGGAAAGCAATCACTGAGGCTTTTCTGATTAACTCTACTTTAAATTCATCTTCCATGCTTACTTTGAAAAGAGAGACGTGTCTTTCAATTTTTGTGTCCAGAAGAAAACATTCTCGGTGCTGTTTCCTTTTCTATTAATTTGATAAATGATTATTTAAATCCAAGGAATACATTTCTCAAACTGAATCATGATAAAAATATATGTCTTGATATCCTGCTCAGTTAGAATAAGGTGTTGGTTGTTGTTGGTGGTGGAAATCTCGTGCTAAGCAACTTTATCATTACCATGTTGTAATCACGGTCTCAGACAGTCAAAAGAGTAAGTCGATCTCAGCATTCTTTTTTTGGGGGGAGGGTAAATCTTCATACTGATGGAGGAAGAAAGCTGTGATTGCTTGTTCAGAGGACAGCTTCCAAGATTTTTTACCTCTCTTCTATTTTTTCCTACCACTAAGTGGGGAGGGGGAGACAATCCCACACCTCTCAGTTGATTATAATACAATTTCTTTTGCAGTTTTAACACCCCTGTCTATACATTCCATTTATAATCTTTACAAATTTAAGACACTAGTCATCTTACCTTACAGATTTTTTTTTTGCTCACTTTATAGTTAATTCACGTTGCACAAATGTTAAAGTAGGACAGAAGTTGTAACCCCAATGAACCAGTCAAAGGTATTGAAAAACCTTCAAGGAGTTTTCAGAGAACTGAGTCCCAGTTAGTAATCATGTTCTTGTTACCAGACATCAAAAAGATGCATATATCTGCCATAAATAAGCCCAGTGGGTATATTTTATCCTACTTGGAGTCAGCACTATACAATGTATTTATAGTTTATCACACATTAGTGATCTGAAAGTGATATACTACGTTATAGTTACAAGGAAAAAAAGGAAGAGTTCATATTCAATAAAGCATGTGTCTTTTACACTGAGAAAATATTTTAAGACAAAGATGATGAGGAGCCCAATGGAAATTACTGCTGGACTCTAAGGTATCAGTAATGAATGATTCCTTTGTTGCTACATTTCTCATAGTCTTACATAACATAATAAAGGCAGCCAGACCTTTTCATTCATGTGGTTTTTGGATCTTCTCAACAATGGCATTATTCCTTGTAGTTAGAAACTTGGCAGGCCCTGGAAGCTATTTCTCATGCTCAAGGCATGAGGACATATAGCTACAGCTTAAAGGAGGTTGCATGAAATATTAACCCCACTCCTCTTAGAACAGAGTCCTGCAGCTGATCCAAAGAAGCAATCACCAGATCCACAAATAAGATACTACAACTAATTTAAAAGTATCTAAGATGCTCCTGTAATCTGCTCTTAACAACTATGCATGCTAGGAAGGCTTGTGGAACACATTCTTCAGACAATATCAATAGCAAGGCATTGGGGCGTTGGAGAGGCACCCTACCTGATTAACTGGTCTGATTTGCGGCCAGACTTGGAGACAACCAAATGAGAACCCACGGGACTCCCAACACAATGATGCCTCAAAGAAATTCAGCAGATGTGCCAAAATGAAGCATGAAAAAGCCTAACTGCAATTCTAAAGAAAAATTTTGAAGTCCATAGATTGTGTCTCTTCTATTTTTCTAGATACACACTTATAAACTAGGTAAACTTATCCTTTGTACTTTTTTCCCATTCTGGAGTCATAATTTCTTTTCCCCATAATGAGTAGACATCATCTCACGTCTCTGTCAATGAGCATTGCTTTGGCCAAGTCAAAGGCTGTTGGATTCCCACCCCATACCCTTGCTGGTGACTTGCATTTTAGGTTTTAGAAAAAGTCCATTTATCTTTGTTTTCAAGGTTCAAAATTTTAACCAGGATACAGCTCAGGGTTAGTAGTTCTCTACCAGTCTGTAATTAATTCACTTTTTATTCTCAGTGTTGTTATTTCTTCATTTTAGGGAATTCTTTTGGCTACTCTACCTTTGAAATAATTTTCATTTGTGGGTTCTCTACTTCATGAACATTAATTATCTTTATGTTGGATCACTTTTGGACTGCCCTCACATTAACTACGTTTTTCTCTGCACTCTCCATGATTAATTTAAGCATTTTCTTTAAATCAGAATTTTATTTTAGCTAGTCATATTTTAGTCTTGGCTATTTTAATTTACCTGTAAGTTCTATAATAGGGTTTTTGTCCTCAATCTCTTTAACTTTGCAGTCTCCCTTTCCTCCTTGTTTTATGATCTTTGATCTCCTTTAAAACAACTGTTTGTATTACATTCTTTAAAAACATGATACAATTACAAAGAATTGTCTTCCTTTCCTTGGCGTATGTTTTCCTCCAGATGAAGTCCTTCATTTGTCTTTTTAATGCTCAGTTTCATTCATTCAATATTGATTTATTGAGTATCTACTATGTGCCAGGCACTATTCTTGATGCTAGGGAGATAACCATTGGAGAAACCAAGTTCCCTGTCCTCATGTCATATTCATGAGTTCAGGGAAATTCTTTACCAATGTTATTCTCATCCTTTCTTTGGTATTGTTTTCCTGAGGACATTCTACCTATTTTATGACAATGAGGTATAAGGTCCTGGCATGGGATGAGTGAAGAGACAAAAGGCTGATGACCACCCAGCAAAGTGACTGAAAAGAGCTACGAGTGATTCTACTTGCACTGAGCCCCATCCCCTTCACTCACAAATATTTCAAGGCCAAGGGAAAAGGGTCACTTGGGTCACTTTCAGCCACAGCCCATTTCTAGTTGTCAATGTGAAAAGAGTTAAAGTTTGGAACGTGAGACTGGCTTCTCCCTGTAGCTCTCTAGGCCTAGTCCTGGGGTGACTACCAATGAATGGGGTGCCAGAGAATAAGAGAACATGGGCATCCACCAGAGAAAGTTCCCTAAAGGAACAAGAGGTCAGAGGTGCAGACTGTAATGACATCTGCTGACTTAGTATTTCTTCTGCTGCCTTATTTCTATTTTATGGAATAGACTTTAAGCATTTAACTGTTGGCTTTTTTTCCTAGGTCACTAAAATACTTTTAAAATACATATTTTATTTTTACTAAGAAGCAGTTTTTATTCATTGCAGAAACAAATGCAGATAGGCAAAGAGAAGAAAATAAAAATGGTATCAAATTCCCCCTCCAAATCACACTCCCTGACTTCAGACTATACCATAAAGTTACAGTCACCAAAACAGTACATTACTGGCACAAAAACAGACACATAGTCAATGGAACAGGATAGAAAGCCCAGAAATAAACCCATGCAATTATGGTCAACTAATCGAAGACAGAGGAGGCAAGAATATACAATGGAGAAAAGACAGCTTCCTCAATAAATGGTGCTCGGAAAACTGAACAGCTACATGTAAAAGAATGAAATTAGAACATTCTCTAATACCATATTCAAAAATAAACTCAAAATGGATTAAAGATCTAAATGTAAGACCAGATACTATAAAACTCCTAGAGGAAAACATAGGCAGAACACTCTTTGACATAAATCACAGCAATATTTTTTTGATTCCTCTCCTAGAGTAATGGAAATAAAAACAAAAATAAACAAATGGGACCTAATTAAGCTTAAAAGCTTTTACACAGCAAAGGAAACCATAAATAAAATGAAAAGACAACCTATGGAATGGGAGAAAATATCTGCAAATGGTGCATCTGACAAGGGATAAATTTCCAAAATATACAAACAGCTCATATAGTTCAATATCAAAAAGCAACCCCCCCCCAAAAAAATGGGCAGAAGATCTAAATAGACATTTCTCCAAAGAAGACATACAGATGAAAAGACAACATACTGAATGGGAGGAAATATTTACAAATTATATGACTAATAGGGGATTAATATCTAACATATATAAATAGCTCATACAACTCAACATCAAAAAACAACCTGATTTAAAAATGGGCAGAAGAACTGAATAGACATTTTTCCAAAGAGGAAATGCAAATGGCCAACAGGCACATGAGAAGATGCTCAGCCTCACCAACCATCAGGTAAATTCAAATCAAAACCACAATAAGATATCACCTCACACCTGTCAGAATGGCCATCATCAAAAAGTTTACAAATAACAAATCTTGGTGAGGATGTGGAGAAAGGGAACCCCTGTACACTGTTGATGGGAATGTAAATTGGTGCAGCTGCTATGGAAAACAGTATGGAGGTTTCTCAAAAAACTAAAAATAGAACTACCATATGAGCCAGCAATCCCACTCCTTGGTATATATCTGAAAAAAACAAAACCACTATTTTGAAAAGATACATGCACCCCAATGTCCACAGCAGTGTTATTTACAATTGCCAAGACATGGAACCAACCTAAAATGTCCATCAGCAGATGAATGGATAAAGAAGATGTGGCATATATATATATATATATATATATATATATATATATATATATATATGTATATATATATATATATATGTATATATACACACATACATACAATGCAGCACTACTCAGCCATAAAAAACAAAACTTTGCCATTTGCAGCAACATGGATGGACTTGGAGGGCATTATGCTAAGTGAAATAAGTCAGACAGAGAAAGATAAATACTGTATGATATCGCTTATATGTGGAATCAAAAAAATACAACAAACTAGTGAATATAACATAAAAGAAGCAGACTCACAGACATAGAAGACAAACTAGTGGTTACCAGTGGGGAGGAGTGGAGGGGCCATATAGGGGTCAGGGGGAGTAAGAGGTACAAACTATTGGGTATAAGATAGGCTCAGGGATGTATTGTATGACACGGGGAATATAGCCAATATTTTGTAATAACTGTAAATGGAAAGTAACCTTTAAAATTATATAAAAATTAAACCTCCCCCCCCCAAAACCCCCCAAAGCCCTTTGAGGTGTATTTTTCCAAATATTTTCTGTAAATTGAATATATATTGAATATTAATATATATTAAATGTATAATTATATATGATTATTTAATGAAAACATTAAATATACATATATAATCTTATATAATTATACATTTGGGCTCATGTTGAATATTTAGTACTCTGCAGCCTTCAATAAGTAACACACGATGGCAGTATCATATGTAATAGAATACAAAATCCTCTTAAACTTGTCTGTTTTGTAAGCTGCTTTTTTGCATTAGCTAACATATCATGAACTTTTCCAAGATTCCTAAATGTTTTTTCTGCAAATGGTTGCATAGTATTCCACTGCACAGATGTAGCACCATTTACTGAAAGAATCTCTCATTGTTGGACATTTATTTTGCTTCTTTATTTTCCAGGATTATCAACAACATTAGAATGAATAGCCTTTCATTTAAATATATGCATCTATTCTTTTTGTCCAGTATGCACTTTGCAGTAGAATTCTTCTTTATAAATATACTTTAACTTATCTGGGCGCTTGTCTCATTTCTGTGTTGGATATTTGGCTGCAACACTTGACAAATTCTTGTCCCTTTTGCTAGTTGGGTTGGTTGGGTGGGAGGAGAAGGAAGGTAGAGTGGAAAAGCATGTGAGGTTCACTGTTTACCCATCACCCCTGGATTAGGATTAGGATACTGATGCCCTGTGAGCAGTACCTCCAAGGAGATGAGACCCACGGAGCTACCCGAGGAGCTTAAGGTATCCAGTGGAGACAAATTGTGAGAGCCAGGGATCCCAGTGTGCCCATTTCTACCTAACACTAGGAGAGCTCCATTAAACCATTCAGTACTAAAACTGGCCCTGAAAAAAATCCAAAGGGCGTCTCCAGCTGACAAAGGGCACAAAATGCATGGTCTGGGTTGACATTTAGCCCTTAACACACCATGACAGCATAAGGCTCCATGGGGTATGTCAGAACAGGGGATCTGACAAAACTCTCCCCTCTCGTGCTGTCTGTGACTGCCTCATGTAATAATATTACAGAAACCTTTGCATGAAGACCATAAAATGCTTATTTTTTTGACATATGAAGCCTGAGTTGGTCAAGTCCATCAGGGAAATGTATATTCAGATGGGTGGAGCTTTCCCATCTTATTCATATTTATACTTTTTATTTAAGCCCCCTGCTATTTTCCTGAGAGTCTAGGATACAGCAGTCTCCTGGGAAATAAGTATTGTAAAGTTGGCAGGTAGAAGGGGTTTTTGGCTGTTGTTTTTCAAACATATTACACATATTTTTACATTATTAAAAACACACACACACGCATAACACCATTTGCCCAGAAGCCTCTTCGGCTGACTAGTGTCAAGCCTAGTGATTTATAAGATTGTTAGCATATATTATATTTTAAAACACATATTGCTTTTGTAAAATGTGTATTTATTATACATTTTGGAATTCATAATATGTGCTGGAAGAGCTGCCTCTGCCTGGCTGGATCTCAGACAGTCTGTCACGCACACGCCTTTCTGGAAGGGACTGCCGTACAAATGCTTCAGCTGAGCCAACCCGTTCTCCCCTTTGTAGCTCCCGTGGTCAGCCTGTCTGTCTGTCTCTGTCTCTCATGTACTCACACACACGTGCACACACACCGTACTTTCTCCTCCTCCTCCTGTATGTCACACCCGTACAAATAAATAATATAAACAGCAGTGGAACAACAGCCCCAGAGGAGTGCTCTGTTAAGAATAAACCTGATTTTCAAAGCTGCACGGAAGTCATCAGGCGAAGTAACGTCATGAAAAGCATCGATTCAGAGCTCTATAGACTGGGCCGCTGCAACTCAGGGAAGTGACTCTGGGAACCCCTGTGGAGGACATTCCTCAGATGTACCAAGCTGTGACACGGAGGACAAAAGCTGAAGCTGAAAAAGTCTGTGGCTGGTATATGGGTGGAGGGGTCCAAACCTGGATTACCTTGATAAGTCTGTGTGTGTGTGAGCATGTGAGCATATGTGTGCATGAGGGTGTGAATGTGTGTCAGTACATGAGTATGTGGGTGTAGGGGTGTGTGTGTGTGTATGAGTGTGTTGGTATAGGTGTGTGTGTGAGTGTGTGTTGGTATAGGGGTGTGTGTGAACGTGTGGGTGTAGGGGTGTGTATATGAAAGTGTGTGTATGTCTGTGTATCTGTATGTGTGTGTGTGAGTGTGTGGGTGTAGGAGTGTGTGAGTGTCTGAAATTGTGTCTCTGTGTGTGTGTACGAGTGTGTGTGAGAGCGTGTTGGTATAGGTGTGTGTGTGAGTGTGTGGGTGTAGGGGTGTGTGTGTGAAATTGTGTCTGTGTGTGTGAAAATGTGTGTATGTTTGTGTATCTGTATGTGTGTGTGTGAGTGTGTGGGTGTAGGAGTGTGTGAGTGTCTGAAATTGTGTCTGTGTGTGTGTGTGTGTGAAAATGTGTGTATGTCTGTGTATCTGTATGTGTGTGTGAGTGTGAGTGGGTGGCTGTAGGAGTGTGTGAGTGTGCGAAGTTGTGTGTGTCTGTGTGTGTCTCTGTGTGTGTGTGTCCATGCACCAGCACCACGCTTATCCAAACCCCAGAAAAACAAACGCCCACATTTATGGGGAGCCTCACTCTGGGGAGTCCTGCTGTTCCTCTCGGGTCCCGCCCTCTCATGCACAGGCCTGAGAATATTCCACCGAGCATCTGGGCCAGGCAGAGACGGACTGCCTGCGCCCCCATTAATGCTCTGACCCTGCACATTTGCTCTTGGCCATTCAGTCTCAGCGGGGAGCCACAGAGGAGGACGGGGTCTGGCTCTTTATCAGCCTGGCTGCCCGCATCTCCTGCCTGCCACTCCATGGAGGGAGCGGGGGGAGAAGGGCAACCACGGGGCTGGGGTGGGGGGGAGAGGCCGGAAGGAGACAGAAAAGGGGCCTGAGAGCATCCAGAATCATTTCCCAAATGCGAATCCAGCAGGGGAAATCAGGGCTCCCAGCCGCAGGCAGAAGCCAAACTCAGCATCCCTCCATGTGATTCTGTTTCTCCATCCTGGCCTATTAGCAGAGAAAGGAAAAATGAGCCCAGGTGCCGAGACCCCCTTGCTGATGCACACAGCCAGCTCTTTAATGACAAAACAGAGGGACGGAATCCCAGAGATCTGCTCCTTCATTGAGAGCTGAAGATGCCTTTCTTCACCTACAGAAAATGAGAACCAGCCTGAAAAAACACAAAGGCTCTGGGTCCTGGAGGCTCTGCCACTCGGCCCTATTGAAAGCTGCTGGCCAGATGTGCATAGTTAGCTGCTCCGCCTGCTGTCCGCAGCAGAGACGGATCCCTTCAGCCTTCGTGTTATCAAGCCCCCGTATTCGGTCACCCGCTGACTCGGTTTCCCCGCGGACATCTGGGCCCGCTTCATCCGAGGCTTGCGAGCAGCTGCCGGCGCCGCAGCCGCGCACAAAGGGAGGCTCCCGGAACGAGATTATGTCTTCAGTGCATTACTGGCACATGCGGTTCGTATATCTTCGGTAAATAACCGTCCGTTTTCACGTGGATTATTTAGATTTTCTGATGAAACTGCAGAAATGTCAACGCGGGGTGTCAGCCACCAATTGGAGCGTGGCTCCGTGACCCCTCTCTCCTCCGGTCCGGCTGCTATTATCTTCAAGGGGGAAAAAACCCCTCCTTGTCTCTTGTTATACCTTTTTATGATCCGGGATGCCGCTAATAACGACTTTGTGTTACACAAAACAGATCCACTAATGTCACCACGTCCCCAAAGTACTGAATCAACCCTGCTCCTGCAAAAAGGAAGGTGGACGGGGGCGAGGTGAAGGCGGGGCTTCGCAGGGGCTCCTGTGCCTGAGCGCGGGCCGTGCCTGTTTGCGGTGGGGTATTTAAAGGGCCATGTGGCCCAGGAGGAGGAAGGCGTTGCGTCTGGCCAGGCGCCCCTCCACAGGGAACAAACCATGCGTGGGGTTTCAGGTGGGGATTTAAAGCTCCTCTAACCCTACTACGCCTGCGCTCCTGCTACAGCTGCACACAGCGAAGGGCACGAGGCCCCCTCATCAGCCACGACGCCACACTTTTGGTGGGAATGAAAGTGGGTGATTCAAAACCACACCTTCAGGGGAAACGCGTGGGGAGGGATAAATCAGGAGCTTGGGATGAACACACGCACACTACTATATGTAAGATAGATAACCAACAAGGACCTACTGTATAGCACTGGGAACTCTACCCAATATTCTGTGACAACCTATATGAGAAAAGAATCTGAAAAAGAATGGATATATATAGATGTATAACTAAATCACTTTGCTGTACACCTGAAACTAACGCAACATTGCAAATCAACTATACTCCAATAAAATAAAAATATTAAAAAACAATCCCCCCCCAAAAAACAAAGATATTCCAGCAGAAACTAAGATTTTTTTTTTTGACTAACCAAGAGAAATAAAACAGAATTAAAAAGAGAAAGAAAACAAACAAACAAAACAAAACAACATCTTCGGGGAAGGCAGCTGTTTGTTTTCAAGGTGTAGGAAAGAGCCACCCAGCCTCACATTCGCCCGTGATGTGCGCGAGACGCCCATCTCCGATAGGAGGGGAGGTGGCAAATGACACCGTCTCGCAGCTCAGAGGCGGCGCTCTCTATTCCACAGCCAAGGTCCCAGCTGTGGGAAGAAAGCGCCGTTCCCAGGCTGCCAGCCACCCAGACTGGAGGAGCCACCTCTCTCCTTTCCCACGTGCTCTAGAGCGGCCCCGCCAAGCCAGGGTGGCCAGTGTCAGTCCTAGGGGCCGATGGGGGCAAAAGACGCAACGAGGCTCTCACTCTCCATTCTGGGGAAGGCTGGGGGAGGGGGGGGCGAGGAAAGGACTAAGCAGGTGAATCAAGTTATGGACATAAACCAGGAATAAGCGTTTATGTGACAGAGGGGGGCACTGCAGACGGCCTTGCCAGGCGGGACACCCACACCGGGCCTCCTGCACAAAGTTACTGAGGATGCCTTGGGGTGGCCCCTTCTTTGGTGCAGGACTGCCGCAGGATGCTCAGAAAGTTGTTTCTGAGCATCGGTTATAGTATGAAGATTACAAAGGAGACGCTACAGGTATTAATTAGAGTATAAATCACACACACTCATATGCACATAGATATATTTATGTATGAATAAAGAATATAAGCTCATTTCTGTAAATCACCAGGGTTCAGTGAGTATTTATTGAGTGTCTACTGTATGCCAGGCACTGTGCTAGGCCCAGGGGACTCAAGGATGAGCACAGAGAGACCCTGTGCCCATCCTCATGGAGAGGACAGTTTAGTGAAGGAGACAGCCCCTAACTAAACGATGACATGAATGTAAAGTTGCAGTGTTTAGCACATGATGGGGAGACGGAACCTCATCTGAGTGGCCAGGAAAGGCTTCTTTCTCTAAAGAAATGTGGCGAAGCTGAGATATGACAAACGAGTCAGCAGGAAGCAGCTGACAACACATTCCAGGCCGAGGGCGGGGGCCTGTGCAAAGGCCTCATGGTGGGCAGGAACCCGAGGAACACAATGGGGTGAGGATGTCCTGGGCTCCCCATCAGCTAGAAATGTCCACAACCTGGAATGGAAGCTGAGAGCTGGTGCCTGGAGGAAAGCCTTCTGCAGTGCTAAGTAAAACCCAACTGTTAAGGAAGGTTTCCAGAAGAAACAGAAGATGACAGGGAGGAAGGGCAGAAAGGAGCCCCAGCTGGGCCTGGGCTCAGAGAGCAGGACTAATGGTGAGGCTGGGTCTTTTCTATCATGATACACATCGCAATAATGGTGCTTCAGCTTTCATGGGGGACCTGCCCCATCGCTCTAGGGTGCCCCCTTCCTGTGCTCTGCAGGTTTCAGGGTGGGCAGAGGAGGAAGGAGCAACAAAAGGGCTTCACAGAGCCACCCACCTCTTGGCCTCTGTTTTCCCAAGTTCATGGTCTTGTGGCTTAGCTGTGTGCTTGCTTGGGAGGAGAGTTAAGAAGCCTTAGTGGAATAAAATCCTAGTCAAAGAAACCCCATGTATGAGCAAATGGGAACCCCAAACGTGAAAAGCAAGAAGAGGAAACATGGCATTTGGGAATGGCCACACGGGAGTCTCTGACCTGGGGTGAATGACTTCCCCAGCTGACTGAGAGAGTCTGGAAGATGTAAAACCATGAGAAAGATGCTCCAGGCGATCAGGACGTTCTCTGCTGCCACCACACCCCAAACCCAACCGAACCCCATAGCACAAATGTGCAGTTTATTGAACCAAAGCCCAGCTGCTCTCCAGGGCCCTGCAGGGCTACCCCACCCTCCTGATGGTGCTCAAGCTTTGTGCTCCCTGTGTCCAGGACCCACGCCTGCTCTGTGTATGTCTACCTGTACTGGGCTCTCCCCCTTGCGCTCCCCACTGATCTCACAAGCTGCCCAGCATACGTGTGGCTCAGGACCACCATGGAAGGGCAGCTAAGGGACTGCAGGCTGGAAAAAGCGAGACACGCACCTCAGAAGGGGGCGGGCTTCCTGACACAGGGCAGAGGGGTTTGGGCAGCTGCCAGCGAAAGCAAGCTTTCTGAGTTTTCTGGGAGTTGAATTTTCTCCTGAATGAAGGTTTATTGGCTCCTTGCTGGTTATGAGATTATACCTCAGTCCTCCAGGGATATGTGTGAGGGATCATGTAAATCCTGCATTCTGGCAGAAAGAGAAAAACACTAATTTTTACATTAGTGACATCTCAACATGGAGTTGTTCAGGAGAGCATCTGCTCGCCCCTGATTCGAAAGCCCGCACTGTGGGCGGCATCTGCTCTTCTTCCCTCACCCTTTCTCTCAAAGGGACAGCCGCCCTGAGAGGGCTGAGCGCCTGGTGAGCAGGTGTGTTGACCTTGAAGGACCAGGCAGGTGCCTTTAACTATTTGCGTTCTGGAACCAGAATCCATCAAGAGCCATGATGGCTATTTCAAGAAAGCCTGACATGCTTTTGTAAAGGGGTTCTCATCCTTCCACATGAGAGCTCTCTATGAGCCTGTCAAGGTTAACTGGATCGGAGCTGACTCTGAGAATCCCACACACTCTGGGAAGAACTTCTGGGTGCGAGTCATTTGTCAAGCTCCTTGCTTTTACCTTTGTTTGATGTATTATCTGCATTTGCAGACGAGGTCTTGAGAGTGTCCTATGAGCCTCCCCTCTGAGGGGCAGAGGGCATGCTCAGAACTGCAGTTACTAAGCACTGATGTAAGAGAGGTCCTGAGATGCTGTTTAAGACCCATGTTTAAGTTCAAACATGTTTTTTATCTTACAGATAGAAAATAAAACAAATGTAAACATTGCCCACTGCCATTTGTAAATCTAGAAGGAGAAAGAATTTTATTATCAACAGTGGAGACAAGTGGAATCAGGGCAGGGTACTAACCTTAGCTGTGATCAGTATACATTACTGAGTACAGCACAGGGTGTGACCTTTGGGTACAGACGTTTTTTGAGGGAGATGCTAAGATGTCTTGGATCTGCAGTAATGGGATTCAGAGCCTCCACAGAGGTTCCACCCTTTCCCTACTCCAGGGTGAGGGGGTATTGCAGCTTCTGAAGCTTTAATTTCCAGCCCAAATCTAGAATGCTTTGGCATTTGTGAGTTACATATATGCCAGGCTTCACTTTAACACGCTAAAATAAAAAGTCAAAATATTTAAATTCTGGAGGGACCAGGGCAATAATTTAAAAAGGGATCACCTTTTATGACCATCAGCTTCTTCCAAGTCTTTCTGAAGCATCTAAGAGGAATTGCCTGGTTCTTGATGCCTTCTACTGCGTGCCTGTGTGTGTTTGTGTGGCGTACAAATAAGAAGAGGCTGGGTCACCAGCCTGATGGGTCACCAGGGACAGCCTGAGGCTGTGGGTGGGGCTGGCCACCTGAGCCCAGATAGGTTTGATCCCAAGACGTATCAGTCATCTTTGTCCGTGCATGGATTGAAAACAGAAGGCATTCCTCAGGCTGGAAGCAGGGACATTTTGGTATGCTCAACAGGGGACCTGAATTTTTAACAAGGTAGACATAATAATCTGCTGAGAATTTTTGAAGAAGCTGGCACAACACAGCTGGGATGCAGGGATGGTGTGTCACTAAAGCATTTGGCCTCCAGAGAGAGAGGGTCATTCTAACTACCTTGGAACAAAAGGAGAGAGACTCCTATTTTTGCCTAAGGGTAGTATCAGCCCTAGAAACCAGCTGGTGTGTGTGTCATAGGCAAACCTACAGAGAGGAAGAATACATGTTTGGGGCAGAGACAGGAATCATAGGTAGGTGTGATAAACCATCATTCAAGGTTAGAATCTTGGAGGGAGAATTCTTGGGCAATACCAGAAGTCACGTTTGGCAAGAAGTTTGGGAAACAGGTTTGAAAGAGACTCTAAATCCCACTAGATCTGGAACCAGCCATAGCACCCTTAATTAAGCATCCAACACGAATAGGGCAAAGATGGATCTTTTCTAGGAGGAGACCACTAAAATTTCTAGAAAGGGGATTATAAATTTAAATGAAATCCAGGAATAACTATAAATAGTACCTTTAAGATTTTGCTGTCTGTAATGTCCCTATAGTTTAATTAATTATATTCTATTCTACCCTATTTTCTGCTATTGGTACATGAAGGAAATAGTGAGAAGCTCCCCTAGGATTTGGGAATGAGGGAAATGAGTTAAAGGAACGTGGATTTTGAAGGTTAACTCTTTGTGAGCAGTCATCTTAAAGAGACAGACTGACACGCAGGCCAGCATGACCATGCCTACTGGATGTACCAACATAGGTAATGGAAGAGAATGTTCATCTGAAGCGGGGCTGGTCGGCCACAGCAGCATAGAGCAAGGTGATTCATGGAGACAACACTGGCAATGCCTAGTAAAAACCATCCACTGGAGCGGGAGCAGCTTGGGAGTCGTATTGGCAAAGCCAGTGTGGATACAGATTCAGTGAGTGTTGGCCAACAGCCTTCGAGTATTTGGGCTCAATGTCATTGGCAAGACCATCCTTATACATTTGTTTAATCTGTCTTACTTTGATCAGATTCAACGCTCACTAGAAAACCTTTGGGTTATTCCTTGGCTTTCTGAGTAGATATGCCTCTAAGAACAAAGCTCAGCATTACAACTCTGCAAATTCTGGTCTCTGGGACAGTTACTTCTCACTGCAAATTAATACACTTCCATTTTGATTATGATTTGGGTTCCCATGTACTCTTATTTTTAGTGACAGAAAGAGCTGGTCATGTTGGGATACTTATTACAATGGGTTTTATTTTTGTAAATTTGTAAATTGTCCTTGTTTTATTTTACAAATTTGTTTAAGGGAGTTAGTCCCTGAGAGGAGGAAGGATCATTCCTGGAATGTGGGGGGCATCAGTTTCCTAGCCTATAAGGTTGAGAACCACATCCCAGAAGGTGAGAACATCACCCAGGTGATGGATGTCATAGCACAAGCCTCAAAGCCCCTCCCTAGATAAGCAGACCCTCCTCCACAATGTTGACACGCTGATGATCCTTGTGTCTTCTACAAACACCAGCAAGAATTCTTAAAACTAGGAAGTAGAGGTTGGGTCCTTTTTGGGTGCTTATTTTGGAGACGGTAAAACACAGGGAGAAGTCACTAAGTAGTACGCTGATTTGCAACAGGCCTGGGAGCAAGGAACCCAAACAGAAGAGCTCTGTTAGCCATGGAGGAGGCACAAGTGTGGATCGCTCTGGTTTTCTTTGTGGCTGGACATTAGCCTTAATATCCACAGCCATGCTCTTCCAGAATGGCTAACTCTGGATTGTCTAGGGATTGAGTCAGGTGGGGGACGACTTAAAATCTCTGCTTCCCTCCCTTCCTGTGACCACTTTCCTCACTGTATAGCATTTAAGCTAAAGAAGGATTGAGGAATTGACAGAAAACAAAACTCGCCTGTGTCTGGGTATTTGCTGTCAACCAGAGGGAGAAGTTTGGAGAAAGTATCTAAATAAAGGTATGAATTTTCCTTTAGAAAATTAAATTGTGCACTTATTAAACCTTTCTCAATGGCTCTTCAGAATTAAGCTCTGACTATACAACTGGGTTTCAGCACATTTTCTGAATTCCCACCATCTTTTTGTATGGTGTCTGCAATTCTCGCAGGGGAATGTGCAGCATTCTTAGGGCTGCCCATTTTCCATTTCCAGAACTGGGTAACAGTATTTAGGAGGTCAGCAAATCCATCTGCTTTTCGGTTAATGACATGGATGAGAGGCTGCTGGGAAGTGGCCGGGGTCGGCGGGGGGTTTACTGAGAGCCAGGGAGGAGGCTGGGCCTTGGTTGGGCAGGGGCTGGATAACAAGGCGGTGTCTGCCCTTTTACACCTGCCAAGGGACTGGGACAGCAAGGGGTTGTCGGGAGGGAGGAGATGCACAGGCAAGAAGGGTGGGGGACAGAGGAAGGCAGAAGCCCTGGCTGGACTTTGCCCACTAGGGACCCCCTGGGCAGGAGGCAGCTTTCTCCAAACATGCTCCCCTCAGGACCTTCCCCCGGTCCTAATGCACCTGCAACAGGAATGGCGTCCCGGCCACCCTTAGGACTGCCCGAATGGGGTCCTATGGTGCAGCCACAGTTCATGCATTCTCCTCAGAGAGGCTCACAGTTCTAGCCCTTTCATTTTACAGTCCCCTCTGTCTATGCGGGTTTCAAACCACAGTACCCTGACCTTTGTACAATCTGCTGGGAAATAACTCAGGCAATTGGTTCATATCACTAGCTAAATGCTTATGAAATTTCATTTTAAGAGACATAACTGAAAAAGCATAAAAATGTCCAAATTCTCTCATTTAAAAACATCACTACAAGACAAGACCTTGTATGATAATGTGTAAGTGCAATGTTACAACTAAATTATGAAGATCGCGGAAATAAAGTCCAGGAAGGAAGAATGAGGGAACTTTAATGTGCCTTCCATACCCTCGATGTGGGAAATTAACACAAAACAGCCACATTTCCAGGCTCGGCAAATATATCCGAGGATAGACAGTACCGTTCTAATGTGAAGATAATATATACCAGCACAATTAGAAAATTACTCTCTTTGAGCGTGTTCAGAATTGACTTGTGCATTAAAGGTTCTAACAAATTTACCAGACAACAATTCTGTTAATGGTTTTCTTCTCGCTTCCTCTATTCTCAGTCCCTTATTCAGAAAGATGGATAAATAAAATCCATGCCCTGGCTCGGTTATCCAAGATAAACTGTTATGTACTGGACCTTGGTTATGGGTAGTTTCTTTGCCCTGATTTGCCTGGGACTAAATACTACTACTAATACTACTGGCTATGATAATGATGATAGACATCTACTGAACACCTACCATGGGCCATGCACAATTCAAAATGTTTTATATGCATCAACTCATTTACTTTTAGAACAGCCATGTGAAACAGAAATTATTATTGTCCATTTTTTAGATATGGAAACTGAGGTTAAGAAAGGTTAAGTAATTGCCTAAGGTCACTAAGCTATCAAGGAGTGGAGTCAGGATGCAGACTTGAGTCTCAAAGCCCAAGTGTTTGGTGGTGTAGGTACAGATGCAAGAGCAAACCTGCTTGAGTGTCGAGAGGCACTGTCATTCCCCAGACGACTGGTAACCTTGTCCTCTTACAGGGACAAAGTAGTCCTACTGTACTACCAATATGTACACCTACAACAAATACACAATCCCTGTTTTTGCCCTTACTTATAATGTGGCTTAAGTAGGTAGAGCCAGGTAAATGAAAGATAAACTATTACAGGTGTAAGTAAGCCAAATCCTTCCACATGCAACCTGCTTTCTTTAGCATGCAGGAGCCAAATAGGACCGCTGTGGTTCTGGTAGCATGTGGACTTCTCATTTTAATAGAGAAACAAGAGGCAGTAGAGGGAGAATGCACATGGGCTTTGGAGCCGGTCGGACCAGATTCAAAACCCGTTCTTTTATTATGTGATTTTGGGCAAGTTACAGAACCTCTCGGAGCCTCTGTTCTTTCCTTAGAGAAGTGTCTGTGTGTGATAACAACCTTAACCTGGTAGGGTTGTCTGGCAGAATAAATAAGATGAGATAGCACTTAGCAAAATGCCTGGCACATAGTGAGAACTTAAAGAATATTAGACTTTATTTATGTTGTTTTCTACTCCTTCAGTCAACAATTTTAAGACAGACTGTTGCTGATTGTCATAGAGGGCAATTAGGTAGAAAGCTCACAGGGTATAGTTTAGACTTCTGGACCTTACAATGTGATTGAAATGGCCAGCTGTGATGCTGTTCACTGTCAAGGTCAATGGATACAAGCCAGGCTAGGCAAAATCAGTCGACAGGTTTCTACTGATGATCATCAGTCTGAGAGGATGGGGGTGGGCAAGGGAGACATAGTAAGTGGAGGAGAAACTAACATTCGGTGAGTACCTACCACGTGCCAGTTACATAGAGAAAATTTGTTTCATTACTTTACAAGGATGGCTGAAGTAAGACAAGGTCTCTACACTGCAGAGCCTTGAGTCTGGCTGGAACTACTTCAGTTCACAAACGCACAAAAATGAAAACCATGTGTATTTTTTATATCTCAAACTAACTTACGGAGTATTACAAGAAGATCAAGATCCAGAAAAGGGTGCTATTTCTTTTTGAGGTCAGAAAATCTCCAAAGTGACTAATTTCCTCTCTAAATATAAATTATGATTATTATTATTTTACATGCTGGGTCCCTTAGCGGGCCCCTAGGGTCATATATAGCATCTGGACCCAAATACTCCAGTCCTTTGACAAGCTGGTATGAGCTATACACATTTGAAATATATGTCCCCTAATTTATCTTTCCAACCAGAAAATGAAATAAGTTACGGCATCAGAAGGTTGCTGTTTAATCCCTTGAAGAGAAAAGGTGTTTTCCAGAGACATTTGGCTTGGAGTTCCTAACACGGAGAGGTAACGAAACAACAGAATCTCCATCTCCAGCCACCTCCTGACTAGGCAGTTCTACCTCAAACATCAAAGCTGCCGCATTACAATTTAATTTGAATTTAAAATCCCTGACAGGGCCCAACACTGGGGAAGCAGGGGTTAACCATGGAGATAATGAGGCCGCTGCTGCCTCCGCTGATTCTGTTGACAGTATTGTATCACCTAATGAACGTGGCGATATAAATCTTGATGAGAGGCAGGCTGGAGTCTCGGGCAAGGTAATGATAATGAGCAGGGGCAGGAGCCCATGCTGCAGATGAAGAAGAAAACCAATAAAATGCCTCGGCCCAGGAGGGGCAGCTGAGGCTGGGCCCGGCAAAGGTCGACCATTTGGCCCTGTTCACGCACGTTGCCCCAGATTCCACCGGGCACATTCTAGGGCCTAGCAGGTTCACAGAAGCTGATGGAAGACAAGGAAAGGTGATGGGGGGCATTCTGGGCTTCTAAGCCAGCTCTCCCCAGGCCCAGCCAAGAACAGAATTACGACAGTCACCAACAACAACTGGGTGGTCTCGTCATGTCTCTCCCTCTTTTCGGTGGCAGGAAGAAAACAGATTTTCCAAATCTTAATGATTCATGTCATCATCCGAAGTTCCCGCTTCATTTTGACTAGGTTTCATACTACCATGAGTCACTCTGCCTTTTTCAGAGTTTGGTGTGATTCCTTTGCTATCGTCCCTTCCCAAATATGTTCCGAGGGCCACTTGGTAAAACAAAGGACTCCTCAAAAAGCCCCCACGTAGAAAACAAGGACTCCGGAGGCCGTTATGGAGGTGAGATCTGATGTTCCAGGCGGCACATGAGCATTTGGGCGGGCCCCTGGGGACCCCACCTGGAGAGCTCCAGGGAACAGAGGTAACCCTGGTGTGGCCTCCACTCAGCTTCGGGCCCCAGGCTACAGGGGCTCTAACAGCTCTAAAAGCTACGGACCAATGGTCCAGGCTTTCCCAGGTCAGGAATATGAGAGGTTGGGAAGAGTCTAATACAACCATGCAGGAGCAGAATATGATTCTTACGTGGAGAAATGAACCACAAAGCTAGAGCATCTGGTAAGACGGAACTGCATTGCCCTGGGCAGTGCCGGACTGGTGGGCCTTCCTCCAATTCTAGAACCCAGGAAATCGATTTCTGATTGAAAAGAAATCTGGACACGTGCCTTAACACTTGACAGCATCATGAAGAGGCACCCTATCTGTATCCAGGAGTCTCAAATTTGGTGGTGCCTAAGAGTCATCAGGATAACTTTTCAAAATGTAGATTCTTGGCCCCATCTGCAGAAAGGTCGGTTTAGGAGGACTTGGGTGAGTGTGGCCTGGACAGAAAAGCATTTTTGTCTTTTTTTCCTCTTCCTTTAAAATTCCCTAGAGGTGACTATAATCTACTACTGACTGAGGATATGTCTTGTGTAAAAGTGAGAAGAAAATAAAAGAGAGAAAAAAATAGGAAATCATACTTTTTCATAGCTTAGACCAGAGTTTTTCAACCTTGGCGGTATAGACATTTCGGACTGGATCATCCTTTGTAGTGGGGGCCGTCCTGTGTATTGTGGGGTGTTTAGCAGCGTCCCTGGCCTCTACACGAAATGCCAGTAGCTTGCCTAGTCATGACAATCAAAAATGTCTCCAGCCCTCTGGACAGGGGTAGAAGGTACAAAATCGCCCCGCGTTGAGCACCACTGGCTTAGACGACCTAGTGGCCTTGAAGTCTGGGCATTTTAAAGGTCTAGGTACTGAGGGACCAAGAAAAGTCATCGCCAAATCCCTGACGGCTTAATTGCAATGAGCGAGTCTTTCCCTTTGTGATTATAATCCCCGGAAAGAAATCTTATTCCAGCCTTTTGTTGTTGTTACAAGAAGCGCTCTTTTACGATGAGTGGTGACTCTGAAGAGAATCCTACAATTTGCAACATTCCTTCTCAGAGCTTCAATTTGCAGGGCAGGAGCATTCTTAGCCACGCCTGCAATTTGCATAGAAGCAAAGATGAAACAAAACCTGTACCATAGGGATGGACACGGTCCACACCCTTCACGAACTCCCACAGGGACCACATGTGCACCAACCACACACGTGGGCACCCCCTTCTCATGACAGATGACGCTGACCAGAAAATAAAAAAATGTTCTTTTATTAACAAAGGGAGAGTTGAGATTAAAGGAGCAGAAAGATGAAAATCTTTCAATATTCCTATTTGCAGGAGAAAAGTTCCCTTTTCCTTTCTTCTTCCCCTTTCTTTCCTTTCTCTCCTCTCCCTCTTATTTCTCTCATGTCCCTCTTTCTCTTTCCTCTTTCGTTTTGTTCTCTCCTCTCTCCTGTCTCTCTCTCTCAGCCCCTCCACCCCTTCTCCTTCTCCTCTCTCTCTCATTTTATTCGATTGGCTTGCCGGGCAACCTTACAGAAACTTCTCTCAAGAGCAGGCCTATTGAGCCTCGCTCTCAAATTGCCCCCAGAGCCCACTGGATATTCCTTCAGATGTCTAACAAGCGTTGAACACAACTGAGGTTTAGAGAGACACAGAAATCAATACTGCGGCTTCCACCAGTCACGCTGAGGGATTAGTTGTCCCAAGGAAAAGCACAGACAGTTGAATAAGAGAATCATGACTCCGAATACCCTAACAGGTTTATGAACTAGAAAGCAGCCTCTGGCCTTGATAACCTCCAGCTGGCCTGGAGAAAAAGGAGACTGTGAAAACATTCACTTAGCTTTCTCCCCTTTTGTATTAATGAGGTCAAGCGTTGGACCTCAGGGGGTCAACAGTGGTACTCAGAGGAACGACTGTTTAGGCCAATGGGCAAGGATGACCATCTGAGCAGTGGCAACTCAGAGGCTCGGGCGTCCTCCCAGATTTGGCAAAGTCAGTGGTCACATCCCTCAGGACAGAGTTTGTAAGGAGGCTAGATGTAGAAGCCAAGTAGAAAAATAAGAGTGCCTTGTATTATCTGCTGTGAGCAGTCAGCATTAAACAGTGGCAGGAGCTTAGAGTTTAAAATCACGGACGGGATATGGGAGATCAACAGAGTATGCAAATGAATTATGGGGAGCTTCAAAATGGGCAGGATCCTGCAGGAGCAAACAGCAATGGATAAATTTTAATATTTAGTTTCTCTACTTTGATAAGAATGTAACTCGAGGAGGTTCATCTCAGTAAGTTTAAAAACCTCCATTCCCCCACCTCCTACAGCTCACATTCGAGAGGCCAAACTTATGAACCAAATGGATACCCTGAACGTCTTACATCTATGGGATGCCTGGTTGGGAGGAACGTTTAAAAACAGGTGGCGTCAAAGATCTAAATGGTTTCAGTTTTAACAAAGAGAGAAAGAGTCACTTTTCAATTGGACCTCCAGGCTTGAGTGAAGTGAAGAATTAAGGTTATTATCTGTATAATTCAAACCCAAACCTACCTTTCTGTGAATTTATAGGACAATTTAGGTCCTAGCTGAATAATTCAGAAAAAGATAATCACCTCAATTATTTAGACGGCCATCTCATCCCCTTATATAGTCCATCTCTCTAACTCAGATGTGGAAAGTTGACAGCAATTAAATCTCTCAACCAAGCCGCCCACAGGAGGCCACAGATTTGGACTACAGATGTGGTACCCCCGAAACACGGGTAGAAATGGACCCAGATAAACAAATTCATGCTGAAGACACTTGTCATAAATCAGTAAGTGGTGCTCACCCATCTGACTGAGGTTCCAAAACCCCAGACCCAGGAAAAGGCTTGGAGGTCATCTCCCCAAGGCCAGCATTCTCTAGGCCCTGGGAGGATGTCACTGATTTGAGACAAGCAGACTCAGCACCCTTCTCTGGCTGTGCCCTCCCTTGCCCCCCAACGGCTTGCCAGCAGTCTTGGCCCCATTGAGTGTGCAGAAGAGCCTCATTTCTGGTCTGAGTGGAAGGCACGGAGCAGGAATTTGTGCCCCCGAGGCTGGTTAGCCAGCAGCATGTGGAATGACACCATATACGCTGACATGGGGCTGATGGAGAGCCTGTGAGATACCTGATGAAGTCAGCAGGGGTCAAGGGGAAAGCGGTCCCTCCCAGGGATGACTCTGGGACAATGGGGAGCTCATACCGGCTGGCCTGGCTTTGGCTGTTTCTGTCTGGGTGGCACCTGCAGGTCCCCGCGAGTCTCGGAGTGCCCACGTGCACGTGGCTTTATGTGTACAGACACAGCGTGTCTGCGTGTCCAGGCTGGTGGGTCCAGCTCTCCTTTGTGTGAGCATTAATCCACCTGGTCCCATCCCTCCTCCTTTCCCTGCACATTAACCTAAAATATGAGCGTGTGCTCTGGTCTTGCCTGGGCCGGCTGCCCCTATGTCCACAGCCTCCCTGCCCCCTTCCTCCAGCCCTCTTATCTAAAGCAGCGTGTCACTGCAATTTTATGGTCAACATTACAGACTCAAGCCCTCCTTTGAACCAATCAAGCTGCACTGAATATGTTAAGGGAATCCAGGCTTTCTGGAAGGAGCCTGCGTCCTGAGCCACACTGCCTGACCTCTCTAAGAGCAGCCCCCATAAATCTGCCTCACGTGATGGGAGATGGGCTTTTCAGGATCTCTCAGGGTGCTTTGAGGTAGCACTTCTATGAACTCCTTGCCACAATAAATAATGCTACCTGCAATATGTCTTTGGGAGTGTGTCAGCGGCTGCTGTCCTGCCATGAATTTTTATTCTTGTGCCGTCTGGAAGATAGATTCCAGATTCAGCATTTCCCCGCACTTAGTGTCAGATCTCTTTACCCCCTTGCCCCAGCAGAATGACAGAGACCACAAATAAAATAAAAAAAAAATAATTAAAAAAAAACCAGCCTAGGAAAAATGGCCCAAGACCAGAGGGAAAGAGCCACGCTCACCACACTACAGCAGAGAGAGCCACCCATGTGATGGCAGCGACTCAGTGAGCGGAAGGAGGAAAAAACTGGTAATTCAGAGTCCTCAGAAAGGAAGCAATTCACCAGGGGTGGCTGGAGAAAGGGGGTTTCTACCAGGTAAAGCTGTTGGGTGAGCGGAAAGCCCATTTTGAGTCAATAAACCATTATAAGGGAAAGCAATAGAAATCTGTTTTCAAACCTCAGTTAGATAGTCATTGCACTGGTCAGATTCTAGGCAACTGGTCCATGAAGAGTGAGCAATGGATTCGAAATAGCATGGTGATGACAACAAAGATGAGTTGCTGCGGTTTGAAAGCTAAAGATGAGGAAGAAAGGTGCTACGTAGCTTCGGAATAACAATAAGTTAATTCCCAAATTTCACTGACTTGCATGTTTCTGCTGATCTAGACGCAAGCATCCCCATGGCTGGGTATGTTTCACTAGCTATCATCTCCGCAACTTGAGATCTCCTGGCCACACTGAAGTCAAAACTCAGCACCCTGATGCCCAAGCATTTCCCCTTCTTTGAAATGTTCCAAATCCCAGGAAGCTTCTGCATTACTAACGTGCCAGCCATATCTATTACGGTGGGGGAGAACCCAGGAAAGGAAGAAAGAAAACATGGCTTTGATATGCTAATACCTCACAATGGCAGATTATTTCGTTTTATAGGCTGCTTCCTTTTCAGAGAGGGTAAAATTCAGTTGGTGTCCTGGCGGGAATAACACCCAGACCTAGCTTCTGTATACACAGAGGTCCACACAAGCCCAGTCTGATAACTGAACCCACAACATCGGCCGACTTCTAGACCAGAGTCTGGCCAAATGTGAAGTGCGTCGGCATCACCTGGAGATCTTAAAATGCAGAGTTTAGTTCTGTACGTTTGGGTCGGGGCCTGAGAGTCTGTATTTCTCACGAGTTCGCAGGTGCTGCTGACGCTGCTGCGCCGTAGGCTGGAGAACAAGGATTTAGGTTGCAGCAACTTCCCCTGTGCCCAGTGCCGCTCGCCTTCCCCGGACTGTCCACGTGGGCTCCAAACCCAGGAGAGATTGCTCTGTTCCTCTGTTCCTGTCTAGTTTGCTCTTGGTTCTCCATATATATATATATATATATTTTTTTTTTTTTAAAATAAAAAATGTCAAAATAGAGTTTCAAAAACTGTGGAAGTATTAACACATTAATACTTCTGATTCCTCAAAATGGAATGTATCATTTCATCTGGAGATAGTGACGAGATGCCATATCTGAGACTCTTCTGTGAGTGAAAGACCTGGGCCAGTTGACTTTCTGGACCCAGCACTGATAAGCTGCTAGGCCTCACCCGAGGGGAATCTCATTGTTTACGCACAACCTCAGCCTTGAGTTGTGGCCTCCTAAGTACCCTGAGTCAACGCCACGTTCCCATCTCTAGCCTCCTGTGGCAGTATGGTCAGTTTCCTGGCTTGGTCGGTACTGACAGAAGGGTGTGGAGTTAGATGGGGACTACATGGAAACCTTTGCTGATCAAGTTACCAATGGCCAACTGGTAAACGGGGCCATGGGTTCATGTAACACACCCCAGTTCCCCTCAAATACAACAAGAGCAGCAAGATTACAAAACTGTCAACCTAAAATAGAGGTGGCCAACAAGGTCACTGCCAAATTCATTTTTTGATGAGAAATTAAAGTTTCTTGGGGTACATATAGTCTTTGAAGTAATAAATGTGGAAGCTTCTCTTCTATCCCAACATGTTCAAATAAAGTGGCTGAGAATAAAGCAGTCCCTGTCAGTCAAATCAATCTGAGGCCAAAGATGATCACTCATTTGTAAACTGGGCTTTCTGCCTGCTGAATACCTTTCAAAAACAGAAGCTCTCTCCTAATTGCCTGGGTTGACCTATATTTAGAAACCTGAAATGTGCTGATGGAGTGGAGAAGCCAGAAAAACACTGGAGTTAATCACTAAATCAATCTGGGCTGACCCTGAGAAGACACAGAGTACCAAAGGTTGTTGGTTCAGGAGATTTTGGAGGCTAGACTTAAAAGAATTCTCTTGTTTCTCCTAAACTGGAAAACCGGCTTCTTCCTGCAAAAACACATTCGCAGAGTAGGATTTGGTTTCTTCTAGGACAGCCCTTTGAATCCCTCATGCCACTAACCAAGTCAAGGCTAACTTCATTTTGTTTTGGGGTCCTCTCTGGACTCCCCTCTGATCGCCAATGGCAGTGGGTACCACAGATGGACAGACCAGAGCCATCTGTTCAATCTCAAGAGAAACCGAGCTACAAGATCCTTCTTTTCTTCCATTCTCATCTTGGCCGTCTCTCCTACTCTTATGGCATCTTTTTGGTTTCTGACTGTTCTGGGTTGTCAAAATTCATAGTTTAAATTTTTCCTTAAATGTTTCTACTCATAATGCAATGATGATAATTTCCTGAAGGTTCAGAATTGGAAAAATTGGGGGAAATGACAAGAAGTATTACACATTATTTTTAGTACAAGTGAACAGTGGGATGACATTTGGATATGGGTACCAGGTATCTAGAAAGTTAGTAATTACCTCCATAGGAATATTGAACAAAAGTTTAGGAAGCTCCTTGATTCTGGAGAGCCGGCACTCACCCTCACATTTGCCAGCTCTCATTTCTACAACCTAGGCTAGATGGTGGCTTGACTTTGAATGCTGAAAGATATAAACAGCTAAGGCAGGACGGAGTACCTAGAACCATTTACAGATAGTTACCAATCATTTGACTCCTGCAGAAAATACTAGTCAGGTAGATGAGTGATGGAAAAATGTGGTACCTTCTTTGAGATTTAGGTTTGGATGTCCAGCTAGTTAACTTTAAGGTTAAATTAAGATATCTGAATGACACACACGTATATTTTAAATTCTTGCATTGAATTTTGTAGAGCTAAGCTAGGAAATTAGGAGGTTAAGTAATGATGGAGCAGAACAAATTATACATTTATCATCAGCTATTTATTGAATATTTATAGACTCATTTCTGAGAAGATATGCAAGCATAAGACATCTGTACCTTCAGGAAATTTATATTCTAATTGTGGGATGGGACTAAGTTACTAAAACAATTAGAAGTACATAAATATGTAAGTTAAATGCCGAAGGATATGACATGATATTATATGATATGATCACATAATAAAGATAAGAGTTTAGAGAAGTAGGATATCAATGAGAGATTTAGAACCCAAGAAAGGCTTCCTGTGGTTAGTGTTTGTGTAGGAAACAGGATGGGTCTTCCAAGGAATTGGAACAACATCTGGAAGCCATGAAGTCCAGCGTGTGCTCAGGGGACAGCACGGAGACTGGTCCTGTGCAGCACAAGTGGCCCGTCAGGGGATTGTGGGAAATCAGGGTTGATGGTCTGGGAAAGGACACTTGATTATGGAAATGAAGACACTGAAAGTTATCTTTAAACAGAGGAGTATTATAATGGGAACATATTTTGGTAAACTAGGGAAGGTGCCCCAAACCCTCAAACATATGGTCACAGGAACCCGGGAACTAACACACCCTAAGAGAAGAGGGAGCTAGGCTCCTTGAACTTGATGCAGTAAGAAAACAGTACTTTATAAAGGGACAAGATGATTGTGAGTATAGCAACTGTCTCCTGGCCCTCTCCCCAGCAGGTCTGTGACCTACGAGGATCAGGAAAGTTGTAAGCAAAAAAATAGGTAAAACTCACCTAGAGAGCTGTTTTGCTAAAATTCTATAAAACTTCAGGGAGCCTAAACAGTGTTTTGTTTTTTTTTTTGAAGAGACAATGGTGAAACTATGGTGGGGGTGGTGGTAGAATGGGAGCATTCTACCCTGGCAGTAAGGAGAATTTTTTTATGGACATTATTAGCACATGATAGTAATAAAAAGCAGACCAATTTCTAGTTGGTTTTAGTATTGTTTTTAAACGCTCTACTGACAATGCATTCCCTTACTCTTGGCAATTAGGGTAGACTGTTCCCACTGTCCTCTTCCCCCTGTACGCAACTAAAGAGACAGACAAGTAGTTCTCTATGGGGGCAATTTTACCCCCCTACCCAAGAGAAATTTAACAATATCTGAAGACATTTTTGGTTGCTACAACTGGGGGTGGGGGTGGTGTGCTCCTGGCATCCAGTGGGTAGGGGCCAGGGATGCTGCTAAACATCCAACAATGCACAGGACAGCCCTCCCACAGCAGAGAATGATCCAGCCCCAAATGTCAGCAGTGCTGAGGTTGAGAACCCTTAATATCAACAAAGATGCCCACTGAAACATTAATTACAACAGCAACATCTTGGAAATAATCTTCATTTCCAACCCTAAAGGAATGGTTAAGTGAATTATGGAATATCCATATGTCCGTAGCATGTACTTTGCAGTCAAGTTTTCAAATATAATTTAATGATGTAGGAAATTGCCCAAAGTATACTGTTAAATAGAAAAACAGGAATCCAAACCTTATTCACAATGCTGTCCTGACATTGTAATAATAACAAATGTACCCTCGCACGCACCATACACACAAGCGACGTAAGAAACAGGACTGGGAAGAAGTCACCAAAATGCCAACAATAGTTATCTCCAGATGACAAGAAATAAATATTTCTTACCATCTAAAAAAAATATAACAGTTGTTCTATCAAAACATCGCAATAGTTTGAAACACAGACCAAGCTTAAAAGATGAAATGTAACTAGACTGTGAGATATTTACACGTACGTTCAGAGCTCCAACTGTCAAAGGCAGGAGGAGGATGACCAGTCCATGTATGAAGGGTGTGAGTCAATCCAAGCTCAAAATAAGACAAAATAGGCTGGATGGGGCTGCTAAAAGAGCTACCGCAAGCCTAGGGTACCTTAAGAAATGAAGATTGTAGCAGTCCACTGTGAAGTAGCTAGCAGTCCACTGTGGGGCAAGAGTGCCCATATGGAGTGCTGGATGCACTCCATGTGACATACTTAAGGGTGACCACCGGAAAGCTGGAGTAGGTCCAGATGAGAGCAACCAATAAATACAGTGAGGGGTTTGGGAATTGTGTTATGTGACAAAAGGGTGAAAGAGCTAGAGATGTTTAGTCTGATGACAAAAACGCTTAGGAGAGAAGTGAGTGCTGTCTTCAAATATTTGGCGGGCTGTCACATGGAAGAGGGACAAACATGCTCTGCCTGAGCCTGGACCACATAGATGGCACTAATTGCTGATATGAACTGATAACTTATCTTCTTTCACATAATTTCCAAACAAAAAGAGAAAACTCTTCTAAATCTAGGAGTTGTTCAAAAATGGGGCGGCTAACTCGGGACGTCATATGGTCCCCATCACTGTCTTCACGGCAGTGTGACAGGGTTGCTATAGAATGGATGGGGAGCTGAGAAAATGAGAGAGGAGGGCGGCTGCTAATGCGCTCCTGATGCCGAGCGCTTGATGCACGAACAGATGCATAGCAGCCAACTTTCACTGAGTGCTTTCGGTGAGCCAGGTGTCAGGAATGGCACTACGGGCTTCACATGCTCTAACTTGCTCCTTACAGCCACTTAGTAATGAAGATACTATTATATATCAACCCCATTTCCCAGATGAGAAAATGCAGATTGGGGGAAGTTGAGGACCTTGCCCAAGTCAACAGCTAATAAATGTGTCAGATTCTATACTAATGCTAATAATAGTAAAACTCATCACTATCCTAATAACTGTAGCGGCAAACACTTGTATAATACTTACTATGCATCAGACATAGTTCAAAATGATATACCTACACCCCCATTTTATAGTTGAACCTTGGGGAGGTTGGGGATCTTGTAACCAAGGCCAAAAATGTGTCAGATACTGTAGTAATGCTAACCATAGTAATATTCATCATTGTCATTATAATAACTGCAGCTGCAAACACCTGTGCAGTGCTTGCTACAGATCACAGTTCCAAGTACTGTACTTCTATAAAGTCATTTAATGGCACAACCCTACGAGCTATTTCCTCCTTTTATTCCTCATTTTATGATGAAGAAATGTAGGCTTGGGGACGCTGAAGACACTGCTTGAGGTCACACAGTTCATAAGTGGTAGAGCTGGGGTTTGAAACCTGGTATCTCAGACTCCATAATGGTATCAATAACAGTGGTACTAATTCTCCCTGTCATTGTTGCCCTCACTGTCACAGAGGTAATGGCACAGATACTCATGTAACACTTAACTATGTGTCAGGCAAAACACAACAGCCCTATGGGGTAGTGTGATGGTTAATTTTATATGTCAACTTGGAGGGTGATTTTGGATGAGATTAACATTTACATCGGTGGATTTTGAAGAAGAAGATTGCCCTCCATATTGCCCTCCTAATCAGGTGAAGCCCAAATAGAACAAAAACACTGGCCTCCCCCAGCAAGAGGGAAGTCTCCAGCAGACTGCCTTGGACTTTATCTACACCATTGGCTCTCCTGGGTATCCACCCACTGGCCTTTGGACTGGATCTGCACTCTCTGCTCTCCTGGCTCTCAAGCCTGCTGGCCCACACTGTAGACTTTGGACTCATTAACCTCCATAGTCACGTGAGAAAATTCCTTATAACAAACTCCCTTCCCCCACCCTGTCTCCATATATAGCATACCTTGTTTTATCACATTTCACTTTATTGTGCTTTGCAGATACTGTGGGTTTTGTTTGTTTGTTTTTTTACAAATTGGAGGTTTGTGGCAACCCTGTGTCAAGCAAGATTATTGGCACATTTTTTCCAACAGCATTTATTCCCTTCATGTCTCTGTCACAATTGGTAATTCTCACAATATTTCCAACTCTTTCATTACTGTTATATCTGTTATGGTGGTGTGTAATCAGTGATCTTTGATGTGACTATTGTAATTGCTCTGGGGCTCCAAGAACTTCATCCATATAAGGTGGTGAACTTAATTGACAACTGCTGTATGTGTTCTGAATGCGCCGCCGACTGGCCATTTCCCCATCCCTCTCCCTCACCTCAGGTCTCTCTATTCCCTGAGACACAACAATATTGAAATTAGGCCAACTAATAACCCTACAATAGCCTCTAAGTGGAAGGAAGAGTCAATCGATGCAGCAAACGACACTGCTGGCTTATTTTAAGAAATCACAACCACCACAGCCCTCAGCAGCCATCACCAGGATCAGTCAACAGCCATCAACAACGAGGCAAGACGCTCTACCGGCAACAAGATTATGACTCACAGACAGCTCAGATGATGGTTAGCACTCTTTAGCAATAAAGCATTTTTAAATTAAGGTATGCATTTTGTCTTTTTAGACATAATACTCTTGCACACTTATCTACAGTATAGTGTAAACATAACTTTTATATGCATTGTGAAACCAAAACATCTGTCTGACATGCTTTATTGAAATACTTGCTTTACTGCAGTGGTCTGGAACTGAACCCGCAATGTCTCCAAGGTCTGCCTCCATATATATATATATATATATATATACACATACATACAGACAGACACATCCTATTGGTTCTGTTTCTCTGGAGAACCCTGACTAATAAAGGTACGTATACTTGTTGTCGCCATTTTATACATCAGAAAACTGAGACTGGGAGACATCAAATGATTTTCTCAAAGTCACACAACTGATAAATGGCCAAACCAGCATGGAAACTCTGACGGCCTCATATATAGTCTGAGACCCTACATGAAGTTCTTTGGAGCTCTTTGCTCTCTCAACTGCTGTATGTTTTACTGACTAGATGATGTGAAATCAAGAGATGCACAGAGGTAACCTCTGAAAGCAGGAAAAGCAGCTGGCTGGAGAGAAAGGACACCACCTCTGGGCTCCTTCCTCTACCAAATGGCGGGTTTATTCCTACCAAGCAGCCCCTATCACTTTAGGACATTTCTCAATATTTGACAGATCCAAAGGGAGAAGACCCAATGCTTTTTCTTCCTCCTATTATCATTCAATTCAATGGAAAAAGAATTTACTGAACATTTTTCACTTTTCTCATGAAATTTCTTCTCGGTTTCTCTTAACTGGTGAAAAAGCAGAAGAGCATGTGTTGTTATTTTTCCAAAGGTTTTTAAGTCTTCCCTGATTTCAGCGATTCCTGTGATCGGGTTCCCACCTTTTGGTTTACTGCACCCTTCCCTGAGAGGAAAATCTTCCCGATAGTCTCAGTTTAAGTTTCACTTTTTGCCAGATTTCTGTTAATACCAGTATCTCTTTGGATCATCCAAAGTGCATTCTCTTTCGGTGGCTCATCTTTCACATAATTTCCAAACAAAAAGACAATACAGACAAAAGCAGCACAAAAACATGCCATGAGACCAGGTATTGAAAAAAAAAAAAGGCACTGAAACAGACCCAAATAGAAATACAATGGTTTTATTATATGAGCCTTCAGCAGTAAAAAAGAAAGAAAAAAGCAAGGTTAGCAAAAGAGGGAAGGGAAGCAAAATGAGTAACAAATGCAAAGTGCCTAAGGAAATGGTGTTTTCTTTGTCTGCATCAACATATGCTCAAAGAACATTTCCCTATGAGGATGTCATTGCCCGCTCACTTCCCATTTACAGTTACACGTCAGAGAATTTTTTAAAGCCATTTGCAGCCCCCCTGGGAGTTGCCAGAGGAAGGTGTTGGTGCTGAAGTAGGAGATGCTAAGCCTAAAAGTCAAAATACGGAAGATACAACTTTGTCCGCTGTCCACGGCCCCTGCCTAGACCGTCCCTGCCCAGCATGCCTCAGTGAGGGTCCTGCACAGCCCCTCACACTGGCCAGTCCACTGGGAGAGAGTCTTGGAGGACCGTCTCTTCTTTTCTTGGCTGTTTCATGATAAAGAAGGTGGATGCCGAAAGGAAAGCAAATTCAAGAGCTCCTAGTCTACCCAAAACCCAAGGTGTTCTATCCGAGAAAGCAGGTTTCCCAAAGATTTCCATTGTGAACCTATCTGCCATCACCTGCCATAACTGAGCATCAGTGAGCATCGTCGAGGGAGGCCAAACTGAATCCGGACAAAAGGCAGGGTCTTAAGCAATAAACCTAAAAGCGGTCGGACACTGGGCTTTTTATAGAGGCATATGCCGCCTCTCCTCCTTGCAATCCCAGCCCCTCGGTCCTGCTTCTCCGTATCTGCACCTCCACTCTGCATCCCACACCCTTACTGTCGACCCCCCTTGAGTGGCACCACCTGCTGTCCCCAACCCACCATGACTCACTCTTTCTCTGGCCTCACATGGCTTGTGTAATCTCTACCATTCAACCCAATACTCAGTAGAGGCTGTTTGGGGTTCTTTTTAAATGGTTTCGTGTACGTAAGTTCTCTTCTACCAAATAACGGTCCACATGCCTTGAAGGAGAGTACCTTATCATATATCTGTTGGAGAGACCCCACCCTCACTAGATCTAGTACTTTGATGACCTTGATAACTTCTTGCTGATAAACTGCTTAATTTATATAACCTCCAGGTCTGCACTTCCCAAACAGTGCTATGCGATGGTCTCCACATTCACGCTGCATTTCCAACCAGTACATACAAACATACAAGGTGTAATCTTGCATAACAATTATGATAAGGGTGCAGAAAAGGAGTGGTCATTGCTAAAGATTCTTCTTTTGTTTTTTGGGCTAAGAGGAGGGAAGAGCTTGCAGGGAATTCCATGGTTGATTTTGGCATCGGGCTCTCGGCCCCTTCATCAGAAGAGCATACACATTTTGCTCTATCAGTGAGAATCTTTGACACAGAAAAAGGAATCCTGAGACCAGCCAGGACTCTTTTTAACAAACAAAGGAGTGGTGAGGTGAGCAGGTTCAGGGTGATGGGAAGAGGTGATACTGAATTTCATTTCTCAGCTGTATGTTCGGGAAGGAAGAGTACTCTTGGGGGGACGGGGAGCGGCTGGAAGCAACAGCCAATCGTAACATTGATAGAGAATCTGATTGTTTAACTACTGCTGAGGTTCAGTAAGATCCCAAGGTGAGATGTCCAGGTTTCAGGGTTGCTTTTCCTTTAAACAGAAGCTGAGGAGGGAAGGGGCAGGTATTGTTCCGGCTTCAGTATTGCTTTCTTTCTACTTGCACCTGCCCATGCTACCTGGCAGAGTCATAGCTGTTGCAGAGTCCCCTCCCCCCGCCAAGTTTATTTATTGTGGCTATTTTACCAGCTATTGGCTCAAAACACTCCACTCAAATATTCATCATTTAGCTCTCTGGGTAAATCGTATTTAATCAGCACAGGAGAGAAAATAGCATAATTATAGATGCCGGATGCCATTACACTGAGAAGAAATTAAACCCTGTCTCAAGCCGATCAGCGGTTGCTGTGATTGCATCACCACTGGGGTTATGGAGAGGTTAGTGGCCGTTCGGGGCCAGCGGTACCTCGTAGGATGCCTGACCCAGATGAGCCATAGGGAGACACACCCGTGAGCACACACATTCGCGGCATCAAAAACTCATCAAACGGCAGCCAATAAATTAATCTTTTATTGTTCTGAGAATGTGATGAATGAGAGGGTAATAAAGCAAGGTTCATGCATGGAGATGTAGGGAAGGTAAATAAATAGGCCCAGAGAATTCCAGTCCTAAAAGCTGATAGAAGGAATTCCCCTTTCCAACCTTCTCCAGGGGACATTCTGCCAATATCCAGAGTGATATTAACAATGAAAGAAAAGGAGGAAAGAAACGTTTTCAGTGAAGCAGAAGCATCCATTTGGGGCATGTGAGTCCTTACAGGAAATCCTCCCATCCATGGAAGATGTAAAAGAAAAGGCCACACCAGAAATCACATTAGCCCTGATCCCAACCATAAGGAGATTTGACTATTCTCACATGTAAACGTTTCCATGTCCGTATTGCTAATGGGGTGTTTTCTGGGGGGAAATGGATAAAGGGGAAAGTTGTTAAAAAAACAAAAAACAGAAAAACCCAACAAAACCCAGGAATAATACAGCATCAGAGCCCTACCTGCTTCCTGCCTGCTGAAAAGGCCGGAACCTTGGGGTCAGCTTCCTTCCAGCCATGCACGCCCGGCCTCTTTCCACACAAATCCAGGGCCACCCACGCTTGTCCAAGTTACAGAACAAGAGTCACCTTTAATCTCACAACAGGGCTTTCTCTCCCCTGGACCTAAACCCTGGACCAGCAGGCCTATCCACTGTGGAGTGTTGTTCGTAAAAGTTCAAAAATGTCCAAAGACGCAATTAGGCTTTACTTATTACTATTGGGTGACTGTTTTTGCTTTTTCCTCCCCTTATTCTGTTTTCTTTTGGCTAATAATGCTTCTGAGGTTTGGATAAGCAACGAAGAGGAAGGAGATGTCCTTCCAGCCCATCCTGCTGCCGACAATTAAGAAACCTCAAAGTAATTTTTGAAAATGTCAGCGTCTCATTTAGCAAAAGGATAAATAATAAATGAAGCGTAATCACTGTCCTGTGCTGGTGGTACAGCTTCGCGGTGTCATTAGTAAACTAACGGTATAATATCTTTGTGTCACAGTTTAATTATGTCTTGTAATTAGTTTCAGCAATGGATTGCACAGAGTCAGGCCCCCTGAGCTAAACAAAAGGTAATAGAACTTTCAGCACCCCTGCATAAATCAATTATGAAAGTGTCCTGCATTATTTGAAGCTTGTTTGCTGTAATTTTATGCACAAAGCTGAACTGGTCCTTCTTGCCCATGGAGGGCAGTTCACCCCACCCCAGCCTTGCCTGCAGCTGAGCCTGCAGTCAGGCCCACACGCAGCCAACCTGCCATGCATTTGTCAGGACACACGCAGCAGTAAATGCCACAGAAGGGGTGAGGTGCGGAAGGGGAGGGAGTTGCAGAGGGCGGGGGGAGGCAGGGCATGCATAAGGACCGGAGCAGGTAATAGATGTACCATGAGCAAGAGAGCGGGGGCTAAAATGGGAAAAGATGCGAGACCCTGGAAGAATGATTCTTATGCTTCCCTGAACAAAGATGAGAAGGTTAGGAGCATCAAAGGCCAAGCAACGCTGATGAATATCGGCAGGCGGACACGACACACATCCCTTTATCGTTTGTCCTTTCAACATCCCTGCTCTCCCCACGCGGTTGGAATTGGAACTGGCACAGGTTACTTGGCAATAGGGAACGGGGAAGGAGAATCCACATCTTTAATGGTGTCTAATTCGGGTCCTACCAAGCTCAGAAACGGTAAAGGGCTTCCGCGCATAGTTGAGGGCTTAGCTGTGGTCACCAGGCCTGTTCGGGAGAGTCACGGAGTCCCTGCTGGGGGAAGCTAAGAAGAAACTCAGGGGCGGGGGGTTGGTTAAGTCCAAATGCCACCAATACGTGTGATCATCCCCTTTTTGATCAAACTGTAAGGCATGGCAGAGAGTGGGGGTGGGGTCCACATTCAAGGTCCTCATCAACTCGTCTTTGAAAGTGTCTAGTGCCACACTGGCCTTTCTGTTTATACAACAATTTACAGTTTTAAACGAAACCCTGCTTGAAAAAGCAGACTGAATCTTTCTATTGTGAGCACTTCAGCAAATTTAACAAAAGAAAGAGCCCAGGCGAGGAAGAGAGAGAGAGAGAGAGAGCGCGCGTGCAAAAGGAGGTGGGGGGGAAGGTCCAGTCCTTAGACTGGTGTGCTGCAATCTGGCTGGTTGCTATGGTGACGTGATGGCTTGTTCACATGGCAACATACCTTAGGTCCACTATTAAAATGATGAGAGTGAACTCAGTTGCATTAAGGAGAGCGCGCTGTATGCTAAAGCGGGTCTTTATCTCCAGAGAGAGCTGGACAGAGACTAGGAACCAGTACAAATGAGGGAGAAAAGGAGGAGGAGTCACAGGCTGGAGGTCTGGAAGAGCAAAAAACTGCAGGGACACAGTAACTATGAAAAGAACGATCCTCAGCTCGGCGTCTAAATTGAGGGCCTGAGATTCAGAACATGCACAATGAGTTTTGCTTGATATGGAATCTGTTGTCCAAATTGGCCCATCAGGCTAATCACCCCTTATTTAAAAAGCACATTCCAAATGAACCTGGCTGTACCTCGGCTCCAGAAAACATCAACAGCGTACTAAGCCAAACCCACGAACTGCCGCAATAACGCACAGCCCAGCTACTGCCGCTTAAATAAAATACTCTAATAATGACGAGAGTGGCGCATTACACGGCATTTATTTATTGAATATAAAATGTCCATTGACAGCCACAGATCCACATCACGTCACATCAGAGCTGGTAGGGAGCGTTCCCTTTGGAAATCTGGTTTCACGTTTCCTTTAACGTTGTGACAATATTCCCCCCCTGCTGACGTCGAGAGGGTGGCGATAATTCTGTGGATATTATCCCAACAACCCTTTCTACCCACCCGTGCTTGATTTGTCTGCCTTTCAGCAAGCACTGCTGTGGCATACATAAGACAGCCAGGAATTACGGGGCCATATAATCCCACTGTGGCCTCCTAGTGCTGTCATAAACCATCTGTGGGATGCCCGAGCCCCCGAAATTCCTGCTCCCCTCATTCATTCTGCCCCCTCTTCCCACCTCCCTGTGCCCTGGCTGGGCTTTATTTGAAAATCTCATTACCATAATGTGAAGTGAAGGTTGGAGATCCGACACAGCTGAAGACGAGCCTGGCGTTGTCATACTTTCTGATGACAACTGTCTTAGAGTCAGAGCGTTCAGTGCTACATGTCAGATACTGACTTGGTCCCTACTTTATGCCAATGCTCTAGATGCCTGGGTGCCAGCAGAGGGGACCTGGGCCCCAGGAGCTTTTGTCCTGGCAGAAAAGAGGGGGCATGGAGCTCTGACACTAGCCGGCAGGGCCGAGTACCAGGACAGAGAGCAGAGCCAAACACCACTCATAAATTTCCTTCTTTCCACTTGAAACACCAAATTGCTCCTGAGTCTTAGGCCGCAGAACATCACTCTCTAATATTTTCCAGGGTTCTATAACAGGAAGCTTTGGCTTCCTTGTAAGTCTATATGAGCCCAGTGTGGAGTCGGGACAGCTCAGGGGTTACTGGACTTTGCAGTAGAGACTTGCTTTGTCACTGGCAAGCTCAGTTTTCTGATCTGAAAAATGGAAGCACACCAGTACCTGATCTCTTGGATTGCTAGGAGGATTAAATGAGGTAATAGTTGTAGACGGGTATGCTCCATCCAGGGCACAGACATTGTATTAATTACTGTTATTCCCTGTTGACCTAGTGTTCTTTCCACTGTTACTTTAGCAACAGAGAAAAGCATAATTTTCAGATGATAAGCTCTTGAACAATAGGCCAATGGCTTTTCCACCATTTTTTTTTTTTTTTTTTTTGCAAGAGTCCAGTGCAGAACACAGGTTGGACATATTTGTTCCAGAGCCTTCTTCCCTAGATGCCCCCACAGAGGCAGGCCTGGCAGGCAGCTCAACTTGCCTTCCTTCCTCTAGACACCTTTCCTTTTGTTTTGTATTTTGACTACTGACAAAATAGCAGCTTTGTCCCTCTCCCCCACATGGTGGGCAAGCATCTCCCGAAGAGCATGGCAAACCGTACACAGAAAAACAAGAGAGAAAGACAGGGGGAAACCTTCTGGTGTCTATCAACTTTCCATGACAGCTGCACTCCTGTTCCCTCCTGAGGACCAAAATAACTACAAAGTGTACTAAATCGTTATGGACATAAAAATCCCGGAGGTAGAGGCTGAGAATAAAACTCGTGATTTCCCCACCAAAAGGCATCAAAGTCCAGCTCTCGCAGTTCATCTGCTTCCCTCCGCTCCGCGCAGGCAGACCCAACTTTGCTCAGGACGCAGGCAGCACTGGCCATGGGCACACAGCTTGGAGACGGGGGGACGCTGGTGACCTGCCGGTGGACCAACCTGGGATGCATAGTAAAGATGTGGAGGTGGAGGGGGAGGCCAGACAGATGAGGTCAGTCAGGAAGCACTGAAAAGAAAGAAGGCATCTGAATCCTCAGGACTGCTTTTTTGCAGCTTATGACATACTTTTCACACATTTAATGGTGAGGCAGCTAGGGTTAAAGAAACTTTCCCATCTAAATGTGCCAAAGCAGAATAATAAGGTTATGCAGCATGTCCTGATGTATGGTCCCATCAGGTGGCAAGGTGACAGGAGGATGCTGTGATACTGGAATTTGAACAGGAAATTTGGGAAGGGAGGTCCTGTGGCCACACAGAGCAAGCCCAGGGGCGTGGCATGGCTTCCTGTCGTGGAGACAGAGTCACTCTTACCTCCCAATCTTCTCCAACAGCTCTGGATTTGGGAAGTGTTTTTGAGGAAGAACTACAGCAGGAAATACTGAACTCCTCATGTGCTCTGGGAGCTGTGCTGGGGGCTCCAACTATGTAGCATCTGGTGATACAGATCATTAAAAGGCCTGTCTCCACACTCATTCATTCTCTACTGAGCACCTACAAATGCTTAGAGAATCTCATGAAGTGCATTTCAAAGAAAGTGCATACTAAGGAGTATGAAAAAGTTTCTACCTCTAAGGAGTTAATAATTTAGCTGGAAAATAAGATGTGAAAAGTAACAGGTTATTTAAAAGAATAAGGTTAGAAATGGCCTAGTTCATATATATATGTATAACTGAATCACTTTGCTGCATAGCAGAAATAGAAACACAACATTGTAAATCAACTATACTTCAATTAAAAAAAAAGGAATGGCGTAGTTCAGGGGGTTGGTAAACTACAACCTGTGGGGCCAAAATGGACTGTCACCTGTGTTTGTAAATAAAGTTTTATTGAAACACAGCCATGTCCTTTCATTTATATCCTGTGTACAGATGCTTTCTCCCTACAATGGCAGAGGTGAGTAGTTGCAAGAGAGACTCTATGACCTGCCTAAAATATTCACCATCTGGTCCTTTAATAAAAGATCTGCCAAACCCTGGTCTAGATGGTCGGGGTTCAGGAGAGTGATCATGGTGGCTGGGATGAACTATGAAAGGATGAATGGAACGGATGGCCCTTCATAGGGCCTGTTGGGACCCAGATAACTTGAAAAGAGTGGGAAAGGCACTCTTGGTGGCGGGAACAGTAAGGGCAAAGACACAGAGGAAAAAGGCAGCATTGTTGTTGGAGGGACAGAAGAAGAGCCATCTGGTCAGAGTGGCCAGTTTCGTTTCAGAGCAGTCAGCAGGAAGAGTGGTCAGAGAGGAAGGAGGTAAATCAGCAGACTGTGGTATTCCCAAAGCCAAGGAAGAGGTGTATTTGCAAGCAGTGAGGGAGTAGGAGAAGTAAAGAGGACCCAGGCTATCATTTAGAAGAATAAGAATATGGAAGGTAGAGGAATAAAAGGAAAGCAAAGAACAGGAAGTGGGGAGTATGGACCTCCTGCCTGGGAAGTTTGAGCAAGTAATGAAGGAGACAAAGGTTGTTAATTTGAGCAATGCAAAGTTGAGTGCAGGACTTTCCAGGTTAGGGGAGACTGTATGTGTCTTACAGAAAAAGAGAAAGCAACATATAGGAAGGGACTGAGGAGCTAGGGAGTTGGGAAATAAGGAGCGTGGAGAAGGAGGGATCTGAGAGGGGCCAGGAAGCTCACCAATGGTTCTGGATAGTCTCCCTCACCATGTGAAGAACCTGAGCAGAGAGCAATGATGGGCTGGTCTGGGGTTAAGTGGATGAGCAAGTGAATACAATATCTGTTCAGGAGCTACAAGGGCTCCCTGAAGTGTTGCAGCCTTCCTCTGTGGGAGGCTGTGTCCACTTTACTGATGACTTCCCTCGGTAGGGATCTGTGTCTTGGGTCCAAGTGTGTTGTAGAGGTGATTCAGGTTGATATTGAACCAGGAGAAAGTCTAACGGATGGGGACATCTGTAACATGAGTGAGAAGGGACAGGAGTGGCTGACAAAGGCATTTGGATTGGGCAGGGAGCCAAGGATAGCCAGACTGGACCTAATGAACCAGGTAGGCAGGAGGCCACTAATACTCAAGGCAGCAATTGAGTCAGAGGGATTTTGAAATTCACTGAGGGATCAGGACTTGACATTACTGGATTGTTTCTTTTCTTGAAGAATCAATGTCATTCTTGGAGGGCAAGAGTCTTAGCCCATTTTTAAATTATCCTGGATAAGTTGACAGTGGTCATTTTTTTTTGCTGTGGTCTTGTGGGATTGATCTTTGAGTGTGGTAGGCATTACTACCATTCACTAATATCCATTCTCCTACATGTCTGGACACGTGAAGGGTTGTGATTCCCACTTACCTTAAAGTAAGGCATGATCATGTGATACGATTTGGCCAATGAAATGAGAATAGATGCGACTCATATCACTTCTTGGCTGGATCATTTAATTTCCAGTGTGAGATACTCTAGAACTCTCTAACCCTGTTGTGGCAATCATGGAAGAGGCCTTGTGTTGACATGGTAGAAGCATGGATTTCTAAGAATGGGGAACAATAGCCCTGGATCCTCAGGAGAGTTTGAGTGAGGGAGATATTATGAGCCTAATTGTGTTGCTGAAATTCATTTGTTGAAGCCCTAAGCCTAGTCAGAATGTGACTGTATTTGGAGAAAGGGCCTTTAAAGAGGTGATTAAGTTAAAAGGAGGCCATTAAGGTGAGCGTTAATCCAATGTGACTGGTCCTTAAAAGAAAGGAAATGTGGACACAGAAAGAGATGCAAAGGATGCACACAGAGGAAAGACCATGGGAGGATACAGTGAGACCATGGGTGGTCACCCACAAGCCAAGGAGAGAGGCCTCAGGAGAAACCAGACCTGCAGATACTCTGATCTTTGACTTCCAGCCTCCAGAACTGTAAGAAAGTAAATTTCTGTTGTTTAAGACACCCAGTCTGTGGTAGTTTGTTATGGCAGCCCTAGTAAAATAATACAGGAGACAGACCTCTTTTTCCTGTTAGACCACTGAGAAGTTGGGGTTGCTTGTTACCATAGCACAGCCTTACTCAGCCTAATTAACACAGTGGGATACTTCAGGTTGGGTGGCAGAAACAGGTCCTCTGAGGAGATGATATTTAATTTTAGAACTGAATGGCAAGCAGGAGCTAACTGAGGGAGAGTCTAGAAGAACATTCCAGGCAGAAGGAAAAGAGATAGTAAAACCTTGGTTTCCTTGTGGCAGGGAAGAGAGGTAAAAGATGAGGTGGGGGCCAAAGGCAGATCACATAGAGGTCAAAGCCTAGGTTAGGGAGTCTGGACTCAATTATACATGCTACAGGGAAACTTTACGTGATTTTAAGCAAAGAAGTGATACGCTCTAATTTAGTTTTGTTTTAAGAAGATCATTCAGAATTCTGTGTGGAGAATAAGCTACAGGAGGCAGGAATTTTGTAGTAGTTCAGGCATGAGATATGATTGTGCCTTAACCTAGGATGAAGAGAAACAAATGGATTTGGGCATTTTGATTCCAGCAGCTTCTTCTTTGGGTAGCTATAGATGTTGGAACCACAGTGTATTGACAAGTTCATACTTCCATTCACAGTATTTATCATGAGAAGATGGACAAATTTGGGGCAGAAGAAAGAATAGGTCAGTTTTGTGAGAAGATCGTGGTTGGAAGAAGTTATGTGGTAGTTTCCATAAAGGAAACAGAATAAGTCAAGAGGGCCTAGGAGCTTTCTCATAGAATATTGGAGAGGGAAAGCAGAGAATGTAATGATAAATGTGGGTGGAAGGAAACTGTCCTGATTCTACGATGGGTGTGACATCACTACTACACGCAGTAGGAGAGGCCATTGGTAGGAGGTGTAGAAATGAGTGAAGCTTCAGTTGAACTCTGTGATTTCAGAGCCTCTGATGGTAATTAGAGAATTGGGAGCAGGTACCCACAAAGACTGGAAGGGTTTCCAGGCTCTGGGTGTGGAGCGCAGGCTTGAGAAAACAATCATGCATCCTGTAGTTCTCGGTCCCAGTTTTGCGATAGCCCAGAGTGCTTCCAATTATCTCAAGGGATGCAACATTTACCCTTCTCTTGATCACTTTTATTCTAAAAATCAAAATCGGACAGGCATAAAATTAAACAATTAAAAACGTTACATGTGCATAGTGCCTTTAGAATTTGCAAATCTCTTTCATGTATATTAGGTCTCATTTGACTCTTTCACAACCTCTCTGACTTCTTGGTGGAAAATGGATTCTAGGAAGGAAGAAGGAAAAGAGGGGACTCTGGAGGAGTCTAGGCAAGAGGCAATATGGTAGTTTAGTCTAGGATGGAGACATGAGGATGGAGAAAAGGGGACAGTTAATTTGAGGTCAGTTCCTTCAAACTAATTTGTAAGTTTAATAAACATTTAGGGGGATCTACTATGGCCCAGACGTGGCAGTAGGGTTTGGGTGCTTAGAGGTGCTAAGATTTGGTGTGGGAGGTGCTGAGGCAGATGTAGAAACAAACAATTATGGCACAATATGATAATGACCCTAGCTGAAGTATGAACTAAATGCCCTGAGATATGGGGGTAAATCTGATAATTCTGCCTGGGGAATTCAGAGAAGCCTTCCATAGGGGAGCGGGACATGTGAGTAAGGCCTGGGAGGATGAGAAGAGATTTTCCTGCAAGAGAAAGGCAGGAGAGCACACCACGGGGAGGGAGCGGCATACAAAGAGGTGCCTGTATGATGGAATTAGGGAGTTTGGTCTAATACTACAAAAGCACAGGAGCGATGCTGCTGAAGAGGGGAGCGGAGACCATATTGCAAAAGCTTCATGTGATTATGCTAAGAAGTTGGTATTTGATTCTCAAGCATTGGGGGTGCTAGTGGAGGTTCAAAGCCTGGGAGAGGCATGGTCATTTTACCAGTGGGGAGACAGAAGCTGAGAGGCTGAGTGACACGCCTGTGGTCTCCAGGTCAGCAATGGGGGGAGCAGCAGGACGGTAGAGATCACCTCATTCCTGGCTCAGAGCTCTTCTTGTTTTTCACATTCAGCTCATTAAAATCTCATTGCGTTTTTACAATGTGTGGCCATTTCTTCTCCAAGCAAATCTACGTGAAAAAAATTTCACAAAATCCAGGATATTGGGACTAGCCAATATTGACACTTTCTATTTCCTAACATGGGAAAATCGTAAAGAATAATATCTCATATCATACGCAAGAGCCATTCAAGAATTTGGGAATCTGGAAGGAATCTAAATGGCAGGACCAAAGGAAACTGATTTGTATACATAAAGCCTGAAGTTCAATAACAGGCTAATGTCCAATAGTCAGCAAGTTAACGGACCCATTCTGAGCTGACATTCCAGCTTTCAGTACAGTGGGTAGTGTGTGCATCTGAGTTTTGAAACCGAAGCAATAAAAGAATTCCCCCATTCTGATACATGTTAAATGTGGACGAACCTTGAGAACATTATGCTAAGTGAAAAAGAAGCCAGTCTTGAAGGACCACATATTGTATGATTCTATTTATATGAAATGTCCAGGAGAGGTAAGTCTATAGAGGCAGAAAGTAGATTCGTGGTTGCCAAGGGTTGGGGGGAGGGAAGGATGGGGAGTGACTACAAAGGGTTGTGAAGTTTCATTTTGGGTGATGAAAATATTCTCCACTTAGACTGTGGTAATGATCGCACAGCTCTGTAAATATACTAAACATTCCTGAATTATATATGTTAAATGGCTGAATTTTATGATATATGAATTCTATCTCAACAAAGTCATTAAAAAGAAACTGGTGGCGCAGTGGTTGAGAATCTGCCTGCCAATGCAGGGGACACGGGTTTGAGCCCTGGTCTGGGAAGATCCCACATGCCGCGGAGCAACTGGGCCCGTGAGCCACAACTACTGAGCCTGCGCGTCTGGAGCCTGTGCTCCACAACAAGAGAGGCCGCGATAGTGAGAGGCCCGCGCACCGCGATGAAGAGTGGCCCCCGCTTGCCACAACTAGAGAAAGCCCTCGCACAGAAACGAAGACCCAACACAGCCAAAAATAAATAAATAAATTAAAAAAAAAAAAAGAAACTGAAGAAGCTGTAGTTCTCATTTGGGTCTTTAGCACACTGGTTAACTTATTAAAACACCTAACACCAACATACCTTGGAGGGAAAGCATTTGATTCCTTTGTCAAACTCATCAAACTCTATATCTTGACATCTTAAGCTGTTCTCAATGTATATTTGTGGTTCTGAAGAACTACAGTGGGACTTAAACATTCATAGGGAAAGAAGAAGTCCCACTCCTGAGAAAACCACATCTCACAAAGCCTCTTTGAACAGTTTTGTGTAAATAACACAGAAGAGAACATTTGGCTAAAAAAGAAGCCTGGACCAACAGTCACGAGTCCAATACTCAAGTTATTTTTGGTTTTCATTTGTTGGCATAGCAGTTTTCTGATAAGCCTTTCGGCTTACTTGTTCTTGAATTCTGTGTATGCCCTACTTCCTCGTATCCACTTAGAACAAGGGGAAGCAATCCATGGACGTGAAGCTGATTTTAAGACTCAAGTGAACTGTTTTCTACTGCTCTGTTCCACCCGCCACTGCAATGACTGCTGCCCAATGTCTCAATTACTCCATGAGACCGGGTACGGTGACTGATTTCCTAACCCCGTTCCCGCCCCTCACAGAGTCAGTGCTCACCAAACAACCCTCTTCTGTCTCCTCCTCAACTTCCCCAGTAGACCTGGGCCCACAGTTTTGAAAACATTGATAACCCATGGTTGGATCAAACCACAGGTCCCTCTTCCAATGGCAGCCATTTTTACTAATATGCTTTCTTCCAACCGTGGCACCTGGCAGATGAGTTAATGATGCCCCAAGGAGAACCGACACTGGACTTCCCCATTCTGAAGACCCCAAAGAGAAAAACAAGATTCAGCAAGTGTCTTGCTTTATTACTCAAGAATTCTGCCTTTATGTCAAGCTTAGACCTGGCAGGCTGGTGTGTCAAATGTTGAATTGCCCTGAATCTTTGTGACTGATTACTATTGAAATCTCACATACTGTCTATGTGAGGTTTAACTGAATTTTGTGCACCATGGATAGTCTTCCTTCTGTCATTTGCCCCTGGGGGACTCTTAGGGCCCTGACGATCTTGCTGGCATGGAATGTCCAATCCTCCATGGATTTATAAAATCTCAGAGAACGTACCATACAAGGACAGAGTGAGTATAGACACCAGCATTTAACTTCCTCTCCTGGTCGTCAACCTCTCAGCTCAGAATGAGGGCGGAACACCAGCCAGAATGCTGAGCCTGCTTTACCATTTTCATATCCCTTTTTTTTTAAGGCAGAGTGAGTGCCTCAGGGTCTTTTTAACAATGGTGTCTTAATAAATTATTTAAAAAAGAAAATAGAGCCCCAGGTCCATCTGTAGTGCATGTTATTACCAATTGAAGGTACCAGATCTTTGATGGGGAGCAGAGGAGTAGAGACTGGAGAGGTGGTGGTTGCACAGTAATCTATTTTAAAGGTCTTCTTTAAGGCCTTACTGGTACATGCAGGTAAATCTAGTCAATTACAGGAAACAGGTCCTCTCTGTATTTGGCCAGTAAAACATCAACACGACATGACCCCATTCTGCAAAACATTAATAGCAGCCATCATTTTTGAGAGTCTAAAGTGTGTGTTATGGATCTGGTGTGGATTAACTCAATCTTCACAAAATATTGATGAGGTAGGTATTATTCTTAGCCCTGTTTCAGAGATGGGGACAAGGAGATTCAGAGAAATCCCGTGACTTGCCTAAGACCACATAACTAGACATGAACTAAGCTGGGATGAGAGCCCAGAAGCATCTGAATCCTGAGTCCTCATTCAGCCTAAATTATTCTATCCTGCCTCCCAATGAAGTATACAGGCAAACCAAATACAATGAAGGTGGAAGTATGAGGAAACTTGCAACAGAATTAAAGATAAGTGCTCAGAAGAGTAAAACCGGGGTTACCGCTGCAACAGCTCTTCCTTATGAAAATATTTCATTTGTTTCCATATTGAAATAGACTAATAAAGGGTAGGCTGAAAGCAAACATGAGCTGGCAGATACTTCATCTTTCTGATCTATGCAAAGCCCATCCCAAGTGGACAGTATGAATCCATGCTGTTTTTCCCTTCTCCTCCTCAGCAAATGAGCACACTGATGGACCACTCTGGCCTCCTGATATTTGCAAAGCTGCATTAGCTTGTTCCTTTCCTCCAGGACTGCTGGTAACAGGTACATTCAGACTTTCCTACCCACCTCTCACTGCATCCCTCCTTCTTGAAATCCACCCTATCAGGAGTCTGCAAGCAAGCGTATCGTTAAAACAAAACCTTTGCAAAGGGCAGAAGAGGAGGTTTAGCTCTGCTGTTTTGATTTCTAAATTTAAGGGTGATGAACTAGATTCACCTCAGGTGTTTCATTGCGGATTCCACGATTCCTCGTGCTTTTAGCAAGTGGTTGTGCTTCACGCGGGGGGATTTCAAGGATTTTAGGTAGAGTGGGTGGTGTGGATGAAGTACCTTCCTACCCTTTCCACCCTCTTGCTTGTGTCGACTACACTTTCGAGTCTCACTCAATGACGGAGTTGTTTCTTAGCGTCTTGTGCACTTAGCCATTTAATTAAAGCAGTCCATGTTGAATTCATGTCCAGATGCCTTGACCGGCGGAGCCAGGTCCTCACCGGCATGCCAGCTGCTCAAAAAGGAACACGGCCCTTGCATACACTACTCAGGAGAGGAGGCAGTGATTCATTAGCCTGTGATACCGCTCCAGCAGCTACACGCACGTATGGCATGTGGTCGGTGGCGCATAAGCGAGCCAGGCCACATTAAAAACCCTACAGATAGTCAGAGATAAAAATTAATGACTTTTGCTTTGTGTAATCCTGCATGCATTGGTGGGAAAGGGAGGGGGGTCGGGATTAATGGGCAAATCTAAGTAGGCACCAAGGAACAAAGGCTTTCCCGGCCTTGTTTACATATCGAACGATAAAAAACACAAGTGACAAGACATGGGAAAGGCGAGTGTGAATTTTCGGCACGAGTGAGTTGAAAGACTGCTTGCAGTTTATTATGGATTCCAAATTTCCATATTCATTATTCCAAAACAAACGTCCTCCGTGGGCTCTTGTGGGACTGGCTAGAGCAGTTGTTATTATTCATCTCTCAGTGGGGCTGAGGTCCTCATGATTAGGGCTGGGCTGTGCTCACTCTTCATGGCACGCCATGGCTACTCGGGGATATAGTGCAAACCTTTGACAAGCCTGGAGGAATGTAACAGGGATGGAGTCGGGTCCTCCTAAGCAGCCGCTCGAAGAGCGGGAGCTGCACACTTAGGGCAGGAAGGGGAAAGAGAGAGGAGAGAGGCTTGAGCCACCTACTGATGGGCAAGAGAAATAGCCCAGGGGGCCCAGGTAGCAGCCCATGACCGGAAAGGAAAGGAAGAAAGCAAAGTGGAAGCAGTGAATCAACTGGATTCCATAATTAGTCTGGGCAGGTTGAGTGATACAGTTATTGGGGTGTTGTCATCTGGGCTCTGGTGAATATAGATATTAAAGAGGGGATTGATTATGGGTGTGAAGGGTAGAGTATGTTCATTAGTAGATAATGGGAACTGGAGTCAAGCAATGCCTGTGTGTGTTAGGAGATAGTCTATTACACGGACTGTCACGTGGGGGAATGTGATGGAGACAAATGTCAGTGTTTGGTAGTCAGGAACTGCCTTGGTTGTTATTTAAGGGCTTTCTTTAAGACACAGACGGCCTGGCTGAATCTTGAAAAGAGGTTGGAGCGGGGAAGGGCTTGCAGGCTCATGGGTAAATGTGGATAAGTTTAGATAATAACGATCACTGAATAAAGGGGTGGCAAGGGTGCTTGGTATAGGAGAGGATGGGTCATTATTAAATATTTATGACCGTGATTTGGCAAAGAGGAAGGAGAGAACTAAAAGACAGATACCAGACAACAGGCTTAAGACACCATGGTTTATCTCGTTGTCTGGTTTTGTCCCTTCTGAAAGGAAGAGGAGCGTCAAACCATACTCATTTGTGCTTCCTCCTTTCTCTTCACTTTGGTCTTATTCTGATGAATCTTATACTTCTCTTTTTCTTGCTGATCACAGATGATCTGAGTTATCCTTGATGGGAAAGCCATGGGGAGCATTTGTAGAAAGGGCATCCCAAGAGCAGAACACATGCAAGAGAGATGGCTGCAAAGAACGAGCTCAGCATCCTCCAGTGTGACAAGAGGATGCTTTGAGCTGAGCCGTCCCCGGCCTTTTGCCTGGAGTCCTTTGTTCTCCTGTTGCCACAGAATAAAACCACACTATCTAGCCTGTACGGAGGGCGCATCCACCACTTTAGTCTCACGAGTGTCATGATCTACCCACGAGATGTGGTTATAGGAGTAATTCTCCAATTTGCATCAGTGGTGGGAATACCTAGAAGTCTTGGCACTTTGTGTGGAAGAACATAGACTGTTGATACAGTGTATTAGAATTAACAAATATGCCCTGTAAACGTCTGCTGCATTTATAGCGGTCTGACACTGAGGCTATGAAGAGAAGATGTCAAAATGTAAGAACAATATGGGAAGGGAGATTTAAAATCATGACATTTCTATTTAATAACTTGTATCTGGGAGTTGGGAAAAGACTGACGTAACTAAATCTCAGCAGCAGTACCCTTGATCTGGAAGAGAGAAACCAGGGCCATATGGGAGTGGAGTTGGTGAATCAGTGGTTAAAAGTACCACATCGTACACCAGAAGAAAAAAAAGGCAGGAGTAAGCAATGAAATCTGAAATTCCCTTACCCGTGTGCAACTCTTTGTCTTAGAGTAAGCAGCTTAGGACAAGATGCATTTTATGGAGCCTGAGAAGTCCAAAATGTATATTGATTTTCACAAATTCATTCCCAAAGAGGGGCTGCCGGGGAGATATTTCCAGTAGCTAATATCCTGAAGAAGTTGGCTATGTAATAAAGTCAGATGATACAAATGGAATTTGGGGAAAATTGGAGCTATTAAATAAGTAGAAAGTCATTTTCAGCCTATAGGGGTTATATACAGGAACTGTATATGGGCAGAAAGAAACTATACAACCAGCTCTTTATCTACTATCAAAGGAGAGGAAAGCGCCCAAACTTGTTCATGAGTGATTAAGTCACTTAGATAATATTGTAGAGCCCTAAGGCTGCCCTTTCTTCCCATGAGGACGAACCAGGACACTTGGCTTGTCCATTCTCACTGGCTGCAAATGATCTGGAGTATCTGAAGTCAAAAGGATTGTATACCTTCCCAGTCATGCTGGCCTCTAGTTAAACTAACACCCAGAGAAAAATTTACTAACTTTTTTTTTTTTTTTTTTTTTTGCCTCTTTCAACTTCACTTACCCAACACACCTTCTCTGAAGTTTTCTCAAAACCTTTATCTGTTTAGGAGGAGAAACTAAATCCCTTGCTGGTGTTTAAGAATATTAACTCTACAGGATATATAATAGACCATGTGACCAGCAAACACTTGTTTTGACCTGGGACTAATCAAAACCACACACAAAGGTGATGAGGCAGTGGTATTGAGTGTGTAGTGACCTCTTTCCACGAAGGGCTCTCAGAGCCCTCAAGATAGTCAATGAAGAATATATTCTATGCAGCAAGAGTGGTCGCAAAGGCTTTCACAATTTCCAAAAGGGAAACTGAGGCATAGTGAAGGTCGGTGATTCTCCGGAGGCCAAATTCACAACAAATCTAGAAATAAATCTATGGTTGCTATCTTGTATCTTCTTCCTCTCTTCCTCTCCTCCTTCCTCTCTCTCTCCTTTCCTCCCTTCCCTCTTTCCCTCCCTCCCTCTCTCCCTCCCTCTCTCATTTGTTTGCTACATATTTTTAGAGGATCAAGGGATTAGGTATACGTGCATGGTACCTACTGGTGTCCTAATCATGGTCTTATTTTTGGACTATACATTTGAAGGTAGGGTATAGGATGAGTTGAGAAGAGCAATAATGAAGGTGTACGTGTGGGGGAGTAGTCAAAGGTATTTGGATTTTCCAGGGGTAACAAGGGCCCTGAACTGGGGATGGAAAAGGAGAGGATGGATGAGAGAGCTGCTTAAAACAGAAACAGTAATACTTGGATGTGGGATGAGAGAGATCAGGAGGTCGAAGAAGGTATTGATGAAAAGTGATGGTACCTTTACAAGAAAGAAGGTAAACCAGAGGAGGGGCAGGTTAAGGACAGGTTGCTAACTTCCACCTTTTACCTCGTGAGTTTAAGGTCCTGACTCCCACGTAGGTAGAAATGTTTAGTCGGTGAAGCCTCCAATAAATTAAGTCTGGAGGTGCTGACGTGAGGATGGAGGGTGCACACAGAAGTGAACAGGGGGAAATGGCCAGCATGAAACCAGAGAGAGAAGAGGAAGGGGCCAAGGACACGTCTGTGGGGAAGAGCTCGTGTTCTGAAGGTAGAAGGGGGAAGCAGAGCCAGGCTAACACGAAAGGCAGCAGACGCAGGAGAGGGTTCTAAGAAAGCAGGGGGGCCAGGGAGAGGATCGGCTTCACGGCTCCCTCTGTGCTGGGGAGAAACCACCCAGGATAAGAAGGGAGAAGAGGCTGTTGCATTTGTTGACCGGTGGGAGGGACAGAGGACAGACCGCAGGGGGTTACGTAGTGAGGGGATGGTGAGGGCGGAAAGACAGAAAGGGCAACAAACTCATTAACAATCCCAAATGTGGAGGGCAAACAGAATAATACACTTAAAGGCAAGGATGAAATGCAGTCTTGCCTCTAGGAGACCACTTCAGTTCTTGGTACCGAAGGCAGTGGGACTCGGCATCCTCACTGCTGTCAACTTCCTGCCCCCTTCAGCCCCGAGGGTGGCAGAGAGCCCATTGTTTGGCCTCTCCTCGAAGGACCGCCAGCCGAGTGGCCACTCACAGTTGCTTTCCTTTGTGCTCGGAGAGATTAGAAACAAGTTGCTTCAAACTCAAGAGGCTGCGAGACAGAAGCAAGGGGCAAGTGGAAAGGTTTCAGAGTTGCCGCCAAGTTTGAATCTGGCCTCTCCTCCTCTCGGTCCTGTGATCTTCCATTAAATTGGATAAGGGGATCCCTTCTCCTGCTTTTCTTTCTCATTCCTTTCTGGAAGATGAATGCTTTCTGAATCTGCTTGACATAAGAACACTCTTTGTTCCACCCTAATGTTGATGGCTTGTTTTGTTCTTGAGTTTGGCTGCTTCTCACAAAGGAATGAAAGAAAACATTCCCCAAAACTAAACTGAACTCTCTATTCACAATAAAGTAAAACATTTAAAGGTAAATTCAATTAGCAAATGTGGAACCAATTATTATGTGACAAAACCATGGTTTTAAACATCCCAAATGTGATTATTTTTCAGGAAGACCAAGAAATATATCACGTGTTTCATTTTCCTAGGTTAACAAGGTAAATTTAAGTAAGAAAACTGTGCCAAACTATCGCAGGGGTAACAGTAATAATAATAATATTTACCGAGTGTTATGTACCGAGGAGCCAAGTTTCAGTTGCAGAATATTTTGTGACCATCTCTAACTTTATAGTTAAAGTGATCAAAACAAACTCAACTACAATTCTGACAGTTATTCCTACTGCTGGTTGCCAATGAAGCCTCATGATCAGGGTATTGATTGCATTTGTTCTGACTAAATTTCATGCCCTTATGATAATGTCCCCAAATAGACCAAAGGTTTGGCCATTTGAGTCTCCCAGCAGCTGAGCTCAATGTCATGTGCTTTTGCAAATGTCTTAAAATGTTTGCAGGGAGATCAGCTCGGTGCTTTGTGACCACCTAGAGGGGTGGGATAGGGAGGGTGGAAGGGAGACGCAAAAGGGAGGGTATATGGGGATATACGTATGCATATAGCTGATTCACTTTGTTATACAGCAGAAACTAACACACCATTGTAAAGCAATTATACTCCAATAAAGATGTTAAAAAAAAAATGTTTGGACCTCATTTCTACCGACGGTGCACTGCGGACCCCTTTTCTTCCAACTCAGTGGCCGGTGCTGCCTCCAGCCATGGGCAGCCGTGTATGCACTCCGAGTTGTTTTAACAGCTGGAGATGGCTCTACACTGGTCCACACCCTTACACCCAGTCGTCCCATGGGGCCCACCTATGCACATTTGCAGGGGACGTTGGAGGTCTTGGCAGGCGGTGGGAGAGAGTTGGGGAACTAACCCTATTTACCTACTAAGCACTCAGGACTGTAGTTACCTCATGGGCATTAGTTATCTCATTTAACCCTCCTAACAAGTCTAGGTCTAAAACCTCTCACCCACTACAGCCAAATCCACTTTTCACCATTTGCTGATGGCATCTCCTCCACTCTCAAGGGTCATCAGTCCTCAACAAATATATAATGGCCACAACTCCAAATTTCATTCTTCTCATGCCTCTCCTCTCCTGTACCACAGACCTCCACTGTCCCGTCTCTGTCACTCACAGAAAGATGAGGCAGGCCCATAGGGTTTCCTGTCTGACTACCCTCTTACCACCACCTAAGTGAGATCCCAAGAATGAGGCATAATTCAGAACTTTCCCTTAAAAGACCATAATGCTTAATACCTTCATGTTTTACACCCCTGTTTACTTCAGTTTACTTATAAGTCTGAGACTTCAAATCATCCATATATTCCCAGATGCTTGTCCCCCATGGCTGTGTGTTCCTAATCTGACTCAATCTTCTGTCCATCCCGAAACCCCTCAAATCCTTATACCACATTCTCTGGAACTCATGGTCTGTTGTTACCCAAATCCCCTATCACCTGAACCTCTCTCTCCTCTAAATGTTTCCTTTACCATTTGGCATCAGGATCCTCTAGAGGTCACTGCTTCCCCTGCAGTCCCCTTAAGTGGTGACTTTTTTCCTTCCACATCCCCTGTACCATAGAGCCAGGAGGCTGATGGATGTCTTCATCGCCCCTCACTGCTGTTCCCAGGCTACTTTTATTTTCTCCTCCAAAACCTCCTCCGAGGCACGTGCCAATGCGCTGTACCATCCAACAGCCCTACTCATCACACTCACAGATCACTTTGCACCTGCTGATTCACTGAGTCTTTTCATGCCTGGCTCCCTGTCTTTGTTCCCATCACTCCCTGGCGTTATTCTTAATGACTTTCATACCCACACAGACATTCCTTCCAATACTTTGGCCGATCAGTTGCTCGACAGGTTCACTTCTAATGCTCTTTTCCTCTATCCCACTTATGTCACCATTGTCATGTCATACCCTAGACCTTGTCATTACCAGCAACTTCATCACTTCTAAAAATCTCTCTTTGAAGCAGCCCACTCTTTTTCACCTTCTGTCTTCCCACCTCACTCTCTCTAGTATTCCAACTTAAACAAATCTTCAACCCCTTTTTGGGGGCTCCCAAGCCCTCTTCTATGCCCATCATCTGCCTCATGTTTCACTTCCCTTGTTACTCACTTTAGATTCCAAGGTTTATAACTAAAACTCTTCTCTTGTGCATACCCTCAGCCTTCTTGCAAACCTCGTATCTTCCACTGTCCTTGCTTGTCAAGACCCTAACTCTGTTAACCTAAAATTACAAAAAAAAAAAAACAAACAAAAAAATCCTTACCTGCAGAAGAACAGCAGAATGTGTTGAAGGAAACAACACAGCCAGGTTGACTGACCTGACTTAAAATTTATGAGTGTCACACAGACCTCAGCACTACCCAGCAATCCCACTATACTTTGCTAATCAGTTCCCACACCCAGCCTCCAAAATGATGGCTTCATACCCTCTCCTCTCTCTTTGAGCTTCTGGCAACCCCTCTTCCATCCTAACTCTCAGCTTGCCTCTAATTTCACTAAGAATATAGAAACCACAAGAACTTCCTCATTCTTCTATTGCCAAATCTATGAATTTTGCACTTCCATCTTTTGTTCTGTGTCCCCCATTAAATGGACAAAAGGTGCAAGCTCCCATTCAACCCTATGTCCCCACTTGTATGCTCCATCCCACCCCCCTCTCCCCTACTTACTAATCATTATGTTCTCCCTCATTTGGATCATTATTTTCAGCAGACAAACATTCTATAAGGTGTCCCTTCTTTAACAATAGCCCGTCTTAGACTCCACATCCACCCTCCCCCAAAAAATATCATTCTATTTTCCAGTTCCTCTCTATTGCAGATATCTAGAGAGTGGTCTCCGTTTTCTGTTTCCATGTCTTATCGTCCATTCTCTCCTCAAGTTTTTTCTTCCCCACCACAACACAGAAACCATCTGGCAAGGTCACCAACATTTCCGCCTTGCTAATTTTCTTGTCAATTCTCTGTCCTCATCTTACGTGACCTCTTAGCAGCATTGACATAGGTGGTCATCTCCTCTTCTGGGAAATGTTTCTTTCCCATGGCTTCCTGGTAACCACAGTCTTCTGTTTCTCCTCTTACTGGCCCCTCCCTCCAAGTTTCCTTTTCTGGTTCTTTCTTCTCTTTGTTACCTGTAAAAACTGACCATCACAGAACCCAGTCATCAAGCATCTCCTTTTCTCTGTACCCTACTCCCTAAGTGTCTCATTAGGGTCAGGGCTTTAAATGTGTCTGTACACTGGTGACTCCCAAATTTAGACCTCCAGCCTCAGCTTCTCCTTTGGGCTCCAGGGTCCTGTACCCCACTGCCTGCTCAGTCTCTCTACTCTGATGTCTTCTGGGCATACAAAACTTACCAAATATAAATCAGAAACCTTGATTCTCTGTGCAAATTCTGCTCCTTCCTTGGACTTAGAAATGGCAGTCAGCCTTTCTTCCCCCTTTCCCTGACACCCTGTGTCTAATTCTTTGGCATCTTCTGTTGGTTCTAATGTCAAAGTTTTTCTGGAATCTGACCACTTCTCACCACCCACCACCACATCAGTTCTCTTCCTTTCTTGTCCTCTTACAGTCAATTTTCCACATAGGAGCCAGATAAACTTTAGAAGGTCATCTCTCCAAACTCAAAACCCAGCACGCTCAAAATATCAAGCTCCTTGCCATGACACACTCTTCCCGTACCCCTCTATTACACATTCTACTGGTTTCTCCAATTCTCTATTCACTCCAGAGGTCCTGGCCTTAGAGCAGACCCTCAAATGCTCCAGGCTTGTACCTGCCTCAATACCTGTCTACTTGCTGTTCTTTCTCCCTGGGACTCCCTTCCCCCAGGTCTTCCCAGGGTCCCCCCCCATCCCATGACATCATTCCTATCTCTGCTCTAATGTTATCTTCTCTACCAGTCCTTCCCTAATTATCCTTTTGGAAAATACCTTTTCTTACCCTTCCCAGTTCTTTTACCTTAAATAATGTTTCCTTATAGTGCTTATCACTCTCTTCCATTACATCATAAATTAACTTATTTATCTATTCATTGATTGCCTGTCTCTTTGCATTAGACACATGTGCCTGTCTTGTCCTCTGCTATGTCTCCAGCTCTTGGAACATTGCTCAGCTCACAGTTGGTGCTCAATAAATACTTGTGGAATGAATGAATGAATGAATGAATGAATAGATGGAGGTCCCTGGTAACCTCCCAGTTCTCCTGAGTTGCACCAGAGAGACTTTTGGTCAGCCTTTCCTCCCTTGCCTTTACTTTGATTCAGTCACAGTCTCTGGTGCCATTTCCATTTCTGGAATGGCTTTCACGTCCATCCTTTCTATTTGCTATCACATCCATGCTCCAGGCCCTCATTTATTCTCTAGTTCCTAGAGCCCCTAAGTGGTCTTCTTACCCAAGTTTCCCCTATCTCCAGCCCGCCATGCACACTACTGCCAGAATTATCCTTCTGAAACATGACTGTGTTCTCAAAGCTTCCCCAACTAGGAGGTTGGGCATGTCATAGGAACTTAAAATATTTTATAACTAAATAATTAGATGAATCTCACTGAATAAAGATCAAATTCTTCATTTAACACTCAAAATCCCATAAAACTTGGCTTCCCATAGAGGATCTCTCAACTCCTCCAGATAAGTCTACTAATTCTCCTAGATCTGCAACCAGTCTACAGTACCCTAACATCTGATGTATTAGGAGTCAATCACATGCACTTGCCAATAAGTGACTGCTTTGACCTACAAAACAGTCATTTCATATGGCCCAATTCGTTATATGTTTCTTCCTCTGTGATTTTGCTTAAGCCATTCTAAATGCCAGATTATCTTCCTGGGCTATCCAATTTATTCTTCAGAGTCCAATTTAAGTCTCGTCTCTTCCAAAGAGACCCCCCAGAATGGATAGTTTCTCTTCTGCACTCCCACAGCACCTTGCAACTTTTCTTTTTTTTTGCACGTTCTCAGTTGCCCTGTAATGACACTGTTTTGCCTATATATCTCTCCTCCCATTGTCTCGTGAGCAAACTCTTGGAGGGCAGGATCTTGTCTTGTTTTTCTTCGAGTCCTTCACAGGTTCTACTGCAATGCTTTTCACAGAGCAGTTGTTCACCAGATATTTACTGAATGGACTCAAAATGTTTAATTGTCCCAACCTTGTATTCTACCTTAAAACAGTGGAGAAATAGGTTTACAGAGTCTACAACTATTTCTCTTTTTTTTTAAACAACCACTTCTTAAGCATAAATGTATTTTTCAATTAGACACTGTGCTATTACACCAAGGAGAGAAAATTCGTTCTGGGTCGGGGTGGGGGACCCTTGTGAGATATATTAACTCCTCAACGACAAAGAATAAGTGGTGTATGATGATCTTCCTCCTGGCCTGTCTAACACCTTTGAGACATGAGCTGACCTACAAGGGCTTATGACTTTGGATATTCCACAGATAAAGCTTCTGTTCTGAGCGTCAGCAGCTACCCATTTGCTCTAAACAATAGGTGAAAGAAGGGAAGCAGCTGATGCTTCCACTGATGATGATGATGACAAAAACGATAATGGCATTTACATGATTCTGCAGTGCTTGACAAACTCAGCAAATTACTTGTAAAGTCGGCAGGCAGGGCTGTCAATGAGAGAGAGTCACCTCTGGGCCGGAAAGCAGCGGCCACATTTGCATGAAAGGAGAGAGCTCATAGCACCTGACAACTCAGAGGGAGGTGTACAGAGAGAGCCCTGCGTTCACAGGAACTCACAGAGGAAATGGGCTTAAGTTACAGTAGGGAAGACTGAAGCGTAGATATAAGAGAGGACTTCTGGAGGGCAAGGGCCTTAGCAAAAGAACAGGTGCCCAGAGGAGGTTATCAAACTTCCTCATAATAAATTAAACAGCATGGTGTTGGCACCTGAATAAACAGACAGACCACTGGAATAAGGCAGAAAGTCTGGAAAGAGATCCAAGCATATGTGAAAATTTAGTATAACCTGAATATAAAGGTGGCATCAAAAATCACTTGGGCACAAATGATCTTTTTAATAAGTGGTGCTAGGACACGTGGGTAGCCAGTTAAACTTAGTAAAGTTAGACCTATACCTCCAACCATGCACAAGAATATATTCTGAAATGGATCAGAGAGCTGTAAGAAAAAAGGAATCCTACAAGTACTGAAAGAAAACATGGGTAAATTCCTGGGTACGGAGAAAGGATTTCTAAATCGAATCAATATCCAGAGATAATAAGAGAAGTGATTGATAAATTTGATTACATAAAAATATTTGTAAAAGTCTGCATGGAAAAATGCAATAAGCAAAGTCAAAAGACAATGAGAAATGGGAGAAAATGTTTGCAATATATATCACAGGTAAAAGGCTAATTTTTTTCCAATATACAAAGCCATCTTAAAAATTGAGAGGAAAAAGATATAAAACCCAATAGGAAAATGGGCAAAGGACATGAACAGACAGTTTGAAACAAATGAATACAAATAGCCTTTAAAAATAAGAAAAAATGTTCGACTTCACACATAAGTGAAATGCAAATTAAAACTACATTGAGGGCTTCCCTGGTGGCGCAGTGGTTGAGAATCTGCCTGCCAATTCAGGGGACACAGGTTCGAGCCCTGGTCTGGGAAGATTCCACATGCCGCGGAGCAACTAGGCCCGTGAGCCACAACTACTGAGCCTGCGCGTCTGGAGCCTGTGCTCCGCAACAAGAGAGGCCGCGATAGTGAGAGGCCCGCGCACCGCGATGAAGAGTGGCCCCCACTTGCCACAACTAGAGAAAGCCCTCGCACAGAAACGAAGACCCAACACAGCCAAAAATAAATAAATAAATAAATAAATAAACTACATTGAAAATGTCTGGCAGTTCCTCAAACAAGTAAACATAGAGATGCCATGTGACCTAAGCAATTCCATTCCTACATACATATACCCAAGAGAAATAAAAACGTACGCTCACACAAAAACACAATGCACGAATGTTTGTAGCAGGTTTATTCTTAATGGTCAACTGGTGGAAACAACCCAAGTTCCACCAGCGAATGAATGGATAAACAAAATGGAATATTATTTGACAATATAATGGAATATTATTTGGTCATGAAAAGAAATGAAATACTGATACATGCCATGACATAGATGGACCTTGAAAACATGCTAAGTGAAAGAAGCCAGTCACAAAGGCCACATATTGTATGACACCACTTATATGAAATGTCCAAAACAGGCAACTCTATGGACAGGAAATAGATTAATTGTTACTTAGGGCTGGGGGAAGAGCAAGCTAGGATGGTGACAGCTGAAGGGCACTGGGTTTCTCAAATTGTGGTGATGGTTGCAGGTATCTGTGAATATACTAAAATCCATTGAATTGTGCACTTTAAGTGGGTAAACTGTATGGTATGTGAATAATCTCTCAATAAAGTTCTTTATGAAAATGATGTTGAAAAATTTGCCACCTATCAGACTGGTAAATCTTAGAAAGCTTGATACATTTCGCTGGTGAGCTGTGGGACAACAGGCATCCTCACGACTTGTTAGAGGGAATACAAACTGGCACAGCAGCTGAGGAGGGGGATTTGCAATATCCAGCACAACTATATATCTGTATACCTAGTGACCCAGGAGTCTCACCTCTAGGAATTTACCCTGAAGATACCTGTCCAACTCTATGAAAACACACACATACAAACTTATATCTTGAAGTATTGTTTGTAATTGCAAGATACTGGAAACAGTCTAAATGCCCACAAACAGATGACTGGTTGGAGATACTGTGATACAGTCACACAGTGCAGTACTATTCAGTAAAAAACAAGTAAGGAAGAACTCCACAAGCTGATGGGGAGTGATTTCCAGAATGCATTGATAAGGGGGAAAAGCAAAGTGCAAAAGATCATTTACAGTAGGCTCGCTTTTTTATGAGAAAGAAGAGGAACTAAACTGTACATATATTTACTTATTTTAGCAAAAAGAGACATTGGGAAGAAAATCAGAAATGGAGATTGGGTCCCTGCATGGGGTGGGTGGGCACAGGGAGAAAGGGTTAGGAGGGGGAGTGACTCTGCTCTGAATATGCTTTCTTATTTAGTTTTGACTTTTATAATCATATTCATTTTTTCATATACTCAAAAACATCCATGTGGATGGGGAGAAAGCCCCGAACAGAATCAAACTGTGTTTCCAGTGAATAGCATAACCACAATGAATGAAGGCTGGAGGGACAATTATTCCAAGTAACTTTTGAAGACAGTGTTTTTCTACGTACCCTCAGTCTAAAGACAAAAAGAAGTGTTGAGAAATATTGAACTCTAGTTAGTAGTTTTGTTTTGCACAACGGTATGCACGAACAATTCGAAAACTACTTTCTATGTATACTAGGAATGAGCAAAGATTAAATACGTTGAGAAAAATGGGAGCTAGATGTCTCACTCTTGGAGAAGTAGGGTTTTTTTCCCCAAAAAATACAAAAGAGGAAGCCTAAAATGATATAGGACTCGAATTGAAAGTATCAGTATGTTTCAAAAATAGATATAGATCCTAGCTCTGTCCACTGAGACGACCTAGAAATAATGACATCCTAATAGCCCTGATGCCCAGATCTTGCTTTTATATTCTGTTCTCCACTAACAGGATTCAGGACCCCTTTGAGAGATGGCTGATTCTAGGGCAGGTAAGGTACAAAATGAGCCTGAGTATCTTGTTCCAGAAAGTGCTCAAAAATGAAGACATCTCAAAGGGCAGAGAGGGCTCTCTTACCGTCCACCTCTGGGACAACATGAATGTGAAAATAAATAGTGATGGTAACGAATCACAACCCCCTGAATAACGCATAACAACCCATGAATTCATACTGATATAAATGAGTAAATAAATAAGTAGATAAATGTGGGGTAGGGAAGGCTCTCCATCACAGTAGAATTAGACTAAGAAATGTAGAAAAATGATGGAATTAGAAAAGCACCATTTGGCAAATATCATAGTAATACATGATCCAGGCAGGAATCATCAATGGATGCTAAAACTAGTGGGTGAAAGTGTGATGAGGATTGGATATTTACAAAGTCTCAAAGTACCTTCCTGTAAATTTCTTATTAAGCACAAAGGGGAAAAGAGCAACCTTATACTGGAGAAACCTGACACACACCACCCTAGCCGAGTGATCGAAGATAACATCACCAATAATGGCACCAACCCGACACTGTATCCCTCTGGCTAGATGCAGAGAGGAAGACACAACATTACTTCTGGGGTGTTTCTGCCAAAAATTCATCACTGAGATCTAATCACGAGGAAACATCAGACAAACGCAAATCGAGTAAGCTTCTACAAAATAAATGGCCTGTACTCTTCAAAAATGTCAAGGTTAAAGAAAGAAAAAGAATACGTAAAGATAAAGAATGACTGAGGAACTGTTCTAGTTCAAAAGAAACTAAAGAGATGTGATGACTAAAGGCACTGTGTGTTCCTGGGTAAAGCACATTGTTGGAAGAACGGACAGAATTTGAATTTGGATTGTGGATTAGTTGATGATATTGTATAAATGTTCAATTTCTTCGTTTAGATAATTGTACTATGATTATGCAAAACGATGGCCTCATTTTTTTGGAAATAGACACTGAGGTATTTGGGGGTGAAGGGGTACAATGTCAGCTACTTATTCTCAAATGATTGAGAAAAGTTATATATATATATAAATATGCCACATCTCAATTTAAATATTTCCGTGGGAACCAGGGAGCTATGGAGATACCCTTGGTCCCTTGGATCTTTGTTTTCCAACCTGGTCCAACTTGCTGTGTATTCCCTGTCTTGTCCATGGAACTACCAGCCCCACTCTCAGCTTAGAGGGTATGAATGTGATCTGTTTGGGAAAAAAATCCTGTTCCCAGTTAACAGCATTTTTTTAATAGCTCTGGATTTAAATCCTTTTATTTTTTAAAAATATTATCCAATTAGACCCAGCTATTTTCAAATATGACGGTAATCTGTGAGTGAGGAGTCCCCAAAGCTGCTCTGAAGCTGCCACATCCTTCAGCGGCTCCAGCTGGGGCCCTGCCACCCTTCAGGACACAGACGTGCTGCAATCTCAGCTGTGAATGGGATTTGGAACATCTTGGCTCTAAGCTGTGAAACTGAGCCATAAAGAAACCAGGATTCCTGGGACTTCCCTGGTGGTGCAGTGTTGAAGAATCCGCCTGCCAATGCAGGGGACATGGGTTCGATCCCTGGTCCCAGAAGATCCCACATGCCACGGAGCAACTAAGCCCATGCGCCACAACTATTGAGCCTGCGCTCTAGAGCCCACGAGCCACAACTACTGAGGACCGTGCTCTGAAACAAGAGAAGCCGTCGCAATGAGAAGGCCACACACCACAACCAAGAGTAGCCCCCTCTCGCCACAACTAGAGAAAAGCCTGCGCACAGCAACGAAGACCCAACACAGCCAATAAATAAATAAATAAATAAATAAATAAATAAATAAAAACAACAACAAACACCAGGATTCTCTACTGAGCCATTTCTGTGCTCTGTTTTATTTCTTGGAGATGTCTGCCAGGCCAGGATGAAAGTGCAGCACCTCTGTCTTAAATCGTCTCCTCCTTATTTTCTTTCCCTGAAGGCTCAGGGACACTGCAGCACACAGTGGGTGTGCCGATCTGATTGATTCACCTTCCGGCTGCCTTTGGACCTTTCCCAGCCTTCAGGTGAACATTTGTCCCTCACAGGCCACTGACACCTTTGAAAACTTCACACACCTATGACCCTCTGGATTCTCCTGCCATGTCCTGCCCTGCCCTGCCCCCACTGTGTGCTCAGGCCCCCAGTGTCTGGGGGAGCACAGAAGAGGACAGGCAGCTTCCGCTTACTCAGCCAACCCTTGAGATCTGAGGCAGAGAGGAGCCACTGATTGGCTGAAACAGCTATGGCAAGTGACAAAGCCATGGAACGGGGCACCCTGGGTTATCATGACCTTCAGATGCTAGAAGCGGGGACCACAGCCCTAGCCAAAGAGATCCACAGCTTAAAGGGGCCAAGGTGGAGATAGGAGCCTCTTTTCCTCCCCATACCATGAAGTTAAACATTTGCTATTGCCGTAACAATAATAATAAATAAAATAATGATAATAATTTTGTTTATGATTGATGATGATGATTGCAATTAACTCTTGTGCACATAAACTGTAAGGAGGTATGATCCTTCCCATTTTACAGGGGAGAAAACCAGAAGCTCAAAGGGGTGACATAACCAGCACAAAGTCACAGAGATAACAGTTTCAAATCCGCGTCTCTATGACACCAGACTCATGTAGACAGACCCACTCAAATAAATGTTTGCTCTTTAAAATGACTGCAAAGTCCAAGTTTACCAGTTAAGCACCCAATTCACGTCATCACAAACAAGCTTCTTGCATCCGATTCTACTTCCTGACATGGCAAGTCTCACAACTGCAATCATTCCTTTCACGTGGAGCAAACTCATCTCCAAGCGAATCACCTCCTTTCCTTGACTTCACTCCCTTCCTTTCTCTGGGCCTCGATGCCCAGGGTTGGGTATCCCTGCGACCCACGATAGCATCCTCAGCCTCACTGCAGAGTAGCTCGGTGCACATCAGTACACCAGCATCTGCCCCATGTGGGAGCACTGATTCAGCCTGTTCCTCACACGTAACCTCCCTGCCCAGTGGATGTTTCTGTGCCACCCTCACTCTTCTCAGAGGTAGGTACCAGCATCCAGGTACACCGGGGCTCAACAGAGGGAAAGTTATCGGCAGGTGGCAGAGTCTCAGCTCAGAGCTATCGGCTGTGTTTAAGCGTGGCTGCTGTGGTAAGACGTCTGCTCTGAGCGCTACACTCTCTGTTTATCTGTTACAGTAGTTAATTGCATCTGTTTTGCAGAAATATTTACGAAGGGTGAAAGATGGAGACGGGCAGCTGTAGCTGCCTCCACTGCAACCATATGGTTTATTTACCACCAGGGCTCTGTGGTGCAGATAGCTCAAAGAGGATTAAATCATACTTTGTAGATTAAAGTCCCAAACACTATAAAACTCATAAGCCCTTGTATACTAAGCAAGAACTCTGACTTCCATTGGGTTTTAAGCTGATATTTTGCACACTCAGAAAAGAGTAAAAACTTTTGATATTTAAATATTTTCTTAAAAAGCTGGAAGAACACCCAGCCTGTTCCTTGGGCAGTGCACTGGTTACGAGGTGGAAAAAACAGCAGCTTCACAAATACCGTTCAAAGGATCAGTGTGGCCGGCTTCAATCTCACTATAAACAAGGCCTCTCCATCGCTGTTTACTAATCTCCTTGAACTTGGGCAGGCAGCCTGCTTAAAAGGAAACTGCCCTCAACCTGCCAAAGCCATGGCTGATTTTCTGCTGGTGGTCAAGGCAGACCCCACGTAATTACATCCCAAGCATGCGGCTACTCCAAATTTACTTGAAGTTGGTTCGAAAATTGGTCCTCAGGAGAAGCTCGGTTTTGTCCCATTCTTCCATGTGACCGGGAGCAGCTCGGGAAGTCTTCCTGTGAAGCGTTGTCAGTCACCTTTCTGGAAGGGTCCTTCACCCTCAGGGTGTGTCATCTCCCCCCCTCCCCCCCCGGCCCCAGCCCCCGACCCCAGCCTCTATCCTCTTCAGACCCTGAAAGAATTCGGTTCAATTTCGCCTTCTCATTGATCTTTAAAGTTTCACTATCAGTCACTTTCCACTGGAAGCCGCGTTTGATGTTTCCACGGGCATTTCTACCGACGGGCTTCACCCAGAGAGCTTTGTCGTTGACTTTGAGAGTCTGGTGTTCAGAGGATGGACTGATCTTCGCAGGTGTTATTTTCTGCACGGAGTGCAATTAGCCACACAAGCCAAATTGGCACAAGCAATGCACTCGTATCTCTTCTCACTGAATCCTAGGTGATCACGGGGAGGCTCTTGTGGGGCTCACGTTCCCCGTGAAGGACGGGAAAATTCCCCTGTGGATGGTGACCAGCCCTTACCAAGCCGGGCGCGGAGCACAGCCTTGCAGTCAGCCAGCAGCAGTCTGGGGAGCTCTCATCTGCGGGAGGTGAAGCTGATGTGCTTATGTAGGGAATCAGACATTTTCTTGTGGCAATAAAATTGGTTCAGTGGAGGAGCAACGGCTTCATAAAAAAGCAGTGGGAAAATATACTTTCCAAAGAATCTGGAGCAAGAATGGGGATGGTTCCATGATCCTGTCTGGTGGTCTAGAGGATTCTGCATTTCTTGGCCTTCCTTTTGGAGGCATCAGTAATACAGATCAAAGCAGAACGGCTTCCCAGGGAGTATTTAAAAAATTTTTCCACCCAGGGATCCCCTAAGGGAGTTCTCGGGGCTCCCTGGTGCCTCTACACCTTTGTTCTGCAGAGCAATGGTGCTGAAAATCTTAAAGTTTGCAAAGGAGGCTCAACTGTCATCACTGCCTGCAACGCTTCCTTGGAATTCCTCCAGGTGCTCTTTACACAGCCTTCCCCCTCCCTCTCCCTGGAGTCATACTGGAATCCCTATGCCTTGCTGGAGGACTGACTGGCCAGAAGAATTACCTCAAGCCAAGCGCACAATCACCATCATTAGACAGGATCTGTGAGATCTTGAGCAGAGGTTAGTGCTGTCCCATAGGAGGCGTGATTAGCAGCCGTGTTAATAAAAGGTGATTGCATCATATCTTTCACCCACAGGATCCCTTTTAATTTTCACAATTATTTCAAGAGATAAGGAGCACAGATGTTATCAATCAGGTTTTGTATGTGAGCAAGCTTGGGCAGAGAGCGAGTTTATCTATCTTCCTCCATCTCTCCTCGCCCCCTCCCTTTCTCTCCTCCTCTTCCTCCCTCCCTCCCTCCCTGCCTGCCTCTCTCTCCCTTTCTCCCACCTCCTCTCCCTTCCCTTCCCCTCTCCTCACATTTCAGTGGATCTTCGAGAGCTCAGACCTGATCTCTATCAGTGGCTTCTGCCTTCCCAGCTGCTCATCTCAAAAAACAAGTTGCCTTTTTCGACACAGAAAAGTCTTTCTTTTGAGCAAAACAGAAGGGGCTGCCGAGTCTCCAACAGCCCAGGTTCCAATTATAAGGGACCTATAGCAAGCTGCACTGATATCACATCTGATTTATTCAAACCCTTTCCCCTGATGATTACCTTCTCCATTCGGGACAAGGATATCTGCTCTCTCTGGGCGAGGGAGCAGCCCGATTATAGCTTCATTAGAAAATGGTGCCACTCGCTCTTGCAGTCTAATTGCTTGACAGGGTTTGGGGTACAGAAATGTAAATCACTGACAGAGTGCGTGGCCCTACTTTTATCACAGTGAAATCCTCACCTGTCAAAGCGAATGGATATGTGGAGCAGTTAATTCCATGTGTCATTAAAAGAACCATAATTGTGGCAATAAGTCTTTCTTGGATTCTTTCAAGAGGAGTACGTGGGATTCCCTGGGCTTCTCGATGTCTTCTTGACACTCTACACGACTTTAGGTGTGGTGGCAGCTATTGCAGTTCCAGGTAGCAAAGACTCAACCAGGAGAGTTGGCCCCAGCTGGGACTTCTCAAGCTTCCCGTGGGGACCCCCTTCAGTAATCATTTCTCCTGCATCCTCACCTCTCCATCAATGGCTGCAACGCTCCAGAGGGCTGGAAGCAGCTGCTGTCCTCAGTCCTGGTGGCCGGGTGACACTCCCACTCAAGGGACGTTGGCTGGCGAGCAAGCTTGAGAGTTTTCAAGCCAAGGAAAGTGTCTCAAGAAGAATTCCTTTGGAGAGAATTGGTGTGTTTGAAGGGAAGTTTGCGTTAACCCTGGGTTTGTGTTCTGCTTCCTGGAACGTGAATCACAGGCTTGCCAACTGTGAACTCCTAAGCACACAGCTCCCCTGGATCCCAACCCATTCGCAGGTCCAACCAGTGACCTGAAAAATACAGGTGTCAGCATCAGATGACCTTCCTCACATAGGAAAGGGAAGTGACACTGGTGGCATTAAGCGTTAACTGTCCGAGAATACATAAGGATGGCAAGTTAAACAATAATCACTAGGTAACCATCTCAGACAGATAGAAAGAGAGGGGAAAAACCCAAGAGTAGCTATCTTTAAAGAGAACAAGCAGGTCTGAGTAATCCAATTTAGGGGAGATAAGAGCCTGCTGCTAGTACTGTCCTTTAACTGGACAAACGCCTTCGTTCAAGTGTCAACCCCAATCCAGAAGAGGTCACCGCACTGGGCCTGTTGCCTAATATACTCCTGAATTGGCTGAGTGGCTTTCCGAACAAACACACTGGTCCAACAGAATTGATTTTCAACAGGCCGTATTGGTCCCTAACGTAATTATCCAGCAGTGAGTCAGTTCATGGCAGCCCCTGCATTTCAACACAGCCGGTCAGCCTGGACAGGGTCCCGGCCGACACTGAGATGCCTTCTCCAAACGCCGCTTGGGAAACGTTCTTTTTCCCGGCTACCTTCCTCCCATCTTCCTAAATAATTGCACGAGCAACGGGGATTTCGTGCAGCTCCCTCTTAAGTGGTCATCGTCTTGCTCCAGTTGACGGGGAGCTGCAGAGACACTGGTCTCATGTGCCATGAATATCAAGTCCTGGCTGTTTGATAGGTGAATTGAGTTTACTGTAAAGAATCAAACGGAATCCTTTTAAATCACTACCATGCTTAACCTCTTCCCTTCTCTGAAGGCTTCCTGGCAACAGAATGCCAGTTACCTCTGTGGTCCAGCCAGCGAGGGGTAGGTCCTTTGGGGTGATTTCCCAGCACAGCACACTCCCCCAAAAGACTCACTCAAGTCACACTAGGTCCAGGCCCCAGTTGGTCAAACAGAGCATGACCTTTGAACTTCCAGCTGAATGTTACAAAAACTTCTAAACCTCAGTGGGTTCCCAAAGCCGGGAGGCCTGCTACATGCGGTATGATAACATTTATACCTCTGTCGGGATATTGAAATAAAATACTTTCTCCCTGGCTGCAGGAATAGTGGCAAGGCCGAAAGACCACAATTCTTTCCACTCATCACTTCCTCATCTTTGAGAAATGTATATATTCTCCCAGTCTGGAGAATCTCCATACTGGTAATATCTTACACACATCTCTTTAGTTCACACCTCTGGCTCACAGAGAGGGCAGGAATGGGGTCTAAGGCATCCTTGGGCACCTGGCAGCTGGTGCACTGCACTGTCGAAAGTAGTAATCAGCAACTGTTTGTGGAGTCTCATTTAAGTCATTTGCAATGACAAATCAATCCATCGCTGTGTGAACTTGGGCAATAGCTTAACCTCTCTGTGCTTGTATTTCCTCAGTGATGGGGGTGATAACAGTACCTGCTACATCAGGTTGTCATAAGAATAAACTGAGTTAATGTTTGTCAAGTTTTGGAACCGAGCTTGGCACATATAAAAGCATTAAGAAAAGGACATGGTCGGCTACTTAGGGGGTAGTACAGGAGAATACAGTAGAATCACCCTGCCTGAATCTTTTCTTCATATGGGATCTCATCTACTGTGAAATCCACAGCCTGCTAATCAATTAGAAGTGCTATCCAGCCCAGTCTCCCTAAATTGCCTTGGTTCAGGGCAAGGGTCCCCAACCTGTGTTTGTGCCTGAGCTAGGCTGTCTTTCCAGAAGCTGTGTGGTCTGGGGCAGAGCAGGGCACAGAAAAGATGTCCCCACCTGCCCCAACCTTATTCTGGGGGGAATCCACACAGGCTGTGGTAAGGAGGTCGTGGTGGCAATGGCCGTCAGGGAAATGGATCATCTAAGTTCTCAAGAAACACTGTTGAATCACAGTTGACCTGCTGGGAGCCTCTGCCCTGGAAAATGGTAAGGCATGGAACGGTCAGCGAGAGACAAGAAAAATATTCATTTGCTTCAGACCTTGAAACCACCCACAAGCTCATCTCACCAAAGGCATTCATTCTGGTTTTCACTTACATCTGAGCTCCTCTGGCCAGAGGAGAACTGTGAAAACCAAAGCTGGGACCTGAAACCATCTACTGTCTCCCTCGGGACGAACCAGCATCCGGCTTGGCTCAGGTGACCTTACTGAAATTAACCCTGACTGCATTATTTCTGGGGGAGCCCAAACTAACTTCTAAGTGTTATTAGTAATAATGATAATATATCCAGACACTATTTATACGAGTTCATTTAATCTGACATGTCACATTGTTGTCATTTCTTAAGGGGAAACTGAGGCACAGAGAACTTAAAAATTATGGTCAGGACCACAGAATTATCACCTTGAGCCAGCTCATGGCCACTCACCCATCCTGCCCATCTGCAGTGGGGAAAGTGGGCAGTGAAGCTGCAGTTTACAAAATAATATTAATGCTGGTAGGTACAGACCAAATTTGCAGGGAAAAATGAAAGGTGGGGGGAGAAAATGAGGCAGCAGGAGAAAGGGAGGAAGAAAAGAGGTTGGGGATAAGGGGTGGGAGGAGACAGGAAAAAGGGAAATACATTATTAATATTTAAGATTATTATTTGTATTTACCAAATAAATAGTTTTTGCTATCATCATAGGTTACATTTAGAGAGAACATAAAATGTGCCAGGTACCACGTTGTCTGAAGTGCTTCCCATTCTGTTCTTTCATCTAATATTCATAACAAAACAATCAGTTACTACTTTGAGACTCATTCATAGAGAAGGAAACTAAGACTCAGAGAGGTTCTAACTCAGTAGATAGAGAGCAGAAATCTCACCAGAGCAAGGCTGTCGGATTTAGCAAATAAAGAAGATATACAGATTGCCAACAAACACATGAAAGGATGCTCAACATCACTAATCATTAGAGAAATGCAAATCAAAACTACAATGAGGTATCACCTCACACCAGTCAGAATGGCCATCATCAAAAAATCTACAAACAATAAATGCTGGAGAGGGTGTGGAGAAAAGGGAACACTCTTGCACTGTTGGTGGGAATGTAAATTGATACAGCCACTATGGAGAACAGTATGGAGGTTCCTTAAAAAACTAAAAATAGAACTACCATGTGACCCAGCAATCCCACTACTCAGCATATCCCCTGAGAAAACCATAATTCAAAAAGAGTCATGTACCACAATGTTCACTGCAGCTGTATTTACAATAGCCAGGACATGGAGCAACCTAAGTGTCCATCGACAGATGAATGGATAAAGAAGATGTGGTACATATATACAATGGAATATTACTCAGCCATAAAAAGAAACGAAATTGAGTTATTTGTAGTGAGGTGGATGGACCTAGAGTCTGTCATACAGAGTGAAGTAAGTCAGAAAGAGAAAAACAAATACCGTATGCTAACATATATATATGGAATAAAAAAAAAAAAGTCTGAAGAACCTAGGGGCAGGACAGGAATAAAGATGCAGACGTAGAGAATGGACTTGAGGACACGGGGAGGGGGAAGGGTAAGCTGTGACGAAGTGAGAGAGTGGCATGGACATATATACACTACCAAACGTAAAATAGATAGCTAGTGGGAAGCAGCCGCATAGCACAGGGAGATCAGCTCGGTGCTTCGTGACCACCTAGAGGGGTGGGATAGGGAGGGTGGGAGGGAGACGCAAGAAGGAGGGGATATAAGGATATTATGTATACGTATAGCTGATTCACTTTGTTATACAGCAGAAACTAACACATGATTGTAAAGCAATTCTACTCCAATAAAGATGTTAAAAAAAATAATAAAGTAAAATGAAAGCCCCCCCCCCCCAAAAAATACAGGCCAGCCCATTATATTTGAATTTCAAAGAAACACCAAATCACTGGGTACGTACTTATACTAGAGCAACAAATAATTTAGGACATACATATAGTAAAAAAATTATTCGTTTGTCTGAAATTCCCGTTGAAATGGGCATCCTGTGTTTTATCTGGCAACCCGAAGCAGAGGTATTATTAGGTTGTCTCATCTTTATAGTTTTAAGCTGGAATAAATTTTTCATTTAAGGTCCCAACTGTATTCATCTGGTCAGATTCTTAGGGCATCTATATAGGTGGCAACAGGATCCACATTCGTGACTGGCTTCAAGTGCAAATTTCAAGTGCCTGCGTAGAATCTTGGGGGTTCACAGGGATCAGCTCTGTGCTCTGGGGTGTGCCTACATGGGGCCTTCATGTCATGGGCGCTCCCTTCCACACCCTGGTCACCTGCAGACTTCTGCCCTGACTTGCTGACCACATGCAGCCCACCTCCTGCCCAGCCAGCATCTGCTTGCCTTTTCTGCCCCAAACAAGATGCCAAGGCTTTCTTCACTTCAAGTGTGCACAGCTGCCTGGCAGATAAAGACAGCAGCGGCGTCTACCCTTCCTCCTGCCTGTCCTTCCCTAAAGTACTCCCAAATAGGGTCAGGCTCTGGCTGTATTTTTCAGTCTTTAATTAGCAGATTCCAATTCATCACCCTGAGTATCTCCTGGCATCAGCCCCGAGATCCCCTCCTCTCGCCTGGTGAATCGGTCTTCATTTAAAACCCTCTCTCTTAGCCCTAAATGGAAATCAATTCTGCAAGTTTAGCAAATAGTTAATTACTCCACAAAGGGGATTGATTGGCCTTTGATCACCAGAAAGCTCTGCAGTGCTATTAGTCTCTTTCATCTGTGATTAAACCACAGAGAGAAAGAAACAAAAACTAAATTAGGCTTCTCCTGTTATCCCACAAATATTTAATGACGGGCTAATCTCCTAGAGGTGTGTTCAGGGGATACCCGTTCCATCAGGAGCCGGCTTCCATTCAACATTGAACCCAGATTCCATCTTTGTGGAGAGCAAGGCAAAGAACTTTAGAGAGGAACAGAGCTGGCCTCAAAGAAACCCTTTGTAGGACTCACTCTTGTCTGCCTTTTCTTCTCTCCTCTTCTTATGTATGTTTTAATGCAGATAAAGATTTTCCCGGTGGACTCCTGGCATGAATAATAATAATACAAAGGAAACCTGGCTTAGAAAATTCCATATGGGTTTTGCTAACTCTCTGACCAGAACCAGATAATGTCCCACTGATTTGCAGATGACGAAGAGCCCTTCTCCCAAGTAACAGACTCCTTCACTTGGTGCAGAAAAGGTGCATACAGCAGAGTGTTCTCAGGTTACCTCTTCCTAAACAGGGATGCAGAGTAACGAGGCAGGAGCCGGGGCGCTCCGCACTACCCAGTAGCCTACACCAATGTGTACAGAAAATGACTCTAAAATGGCACTTTCCATACAGTTGATAAATAGTTCTAAAAAGAACAGAAGGAAACTGAGGCACGGGAGGGAGGAAAGAGCAAGGACATTGGAGTCAGGCAGAACTGAGTTCAAATGCTCCTCTGCTTAACATCTGAGGGAGCTGGGGCAAGCTGTTTAACATCTCTGAATCTGTTCAAAGGGGATATACAGGGCCTTGGTGCTGATCAACTGCAGAGATCACAAAGGCACCAAGGACAGCGCCTGACACACACTAGGGGTATTAGATGATCTGTCCGCTCCCATCTCTCTCTTACGTCAGGGGTTCTGCAGCTGGTCACCCAGAGAGCCGAGCCTGGAGGCACTGTCCTCCCCAAGTCCAGTGACTTTTCTCCCCTGCCTTCACGTCGCCCCTCCAGCGATCATTCTGTTACACAGTCGCCATTCTGTTTAGAATCTACCCTAGAGACCCACATTCCTGAAATAACATCAAGGCGCCAGAACAAAAGAAGAGATTATGACCAAGAATAGATACAACCAAGGAATCAATCAGTTTTTACTTGAATGGGCCCTTTCTGAATGGTGGATTCCCCCCAACACCCCACGCCCCCCACACACAATCATATAAGTTAGTCTAGTCTCCAGAAGCAAATTACGAGATAGTGTCTGAATGATTGTTTTTCAATCTGGTATTTTTGGCTTGATAGAGACAGCCAGTATATACTTTTTATTACCCTCATTTGTTCTTCCTGCATTCTCATGTACATGCCCAGAGGTCGTTCTGGGGTTTTCTTCTTCATAATTTTATCAGACAAACCCTGCTAATTGGGCTGACCCAGGGCAAGATGCTGATGTTGGCTAAGTCAGTATCACCCTTTCCACCTTTCTCCTCAACTTGTCTCCACGCTGAGGTGAGACCCCTCACTGCAGTGACACATTCCTTGTTCTACAGTCAAAAGACCAATGGACTCAGCACGAATGACCTGGTGGGAACCCCAGCTCTGACATTTACAAGCTGAATGACCTTGGATAACTCAGTGGCAACACTAACCAATTTAATTAACATTTGTTGAGTACCTTCATGTGTCAAGGGCTGAGCTAGCCTAACTGTGAGGATGAACTAGACTAATTATATAAAGTATTTTAGCTGTGATTATTGCATTAGATCTTCTTAAGTCCCACTCATGTCCTCTCGAACACTCACCCTACACATGAAAGCTACCTGCTGCAAACACTAGTGACCCTCTCCTGGGGAGCTTTCTTTTCTGGCCATGGGTGTCCACCAGACCTGTGCTGGGACCTGCCAGAGAGCTGACAGGGCAGGTGGGAAGTGGTCAAGCAGTGATGGATGGGGTTCCTCACTCCTTGAGTAGGACAACTCTGAGTGTCTGTCCTGCAGGGTCTCTCGGAGTGGCCCTGTGGGGTGAAGCCCCCGTCGTTGTCCACAGTGGAAATGTCCTTGATAATACACTTCTATGGGCTCCTTTCCCTTCCCAACCCCCCTACTAGTGTTTCCTGGAATCACCTCCCAAGCAGACAATTTCTCAAAATTTTATCCCTGGTTCTCTTTCTGGGAAAATCCAAACTAAGACAAGAAATAGGAATGGAAAAGCAATGGTAACGTCTTCTGGAAGTGGCCTGGAGTATCTTAGATGGCAAATCAGAAGAGTAGAGGGAAGGCCAGAGCCTTCTAGAACACTACAGAGAGACAGGCAGCAGACAGACCCATCATGGAGGCCCACACATGGAGAGCACACACAGCCCAATCCCAGATGAGGCACCTTAACACCAGGTGGTTCTGCCAGGAAATGAGAGGATTACTCTACAAGACTCCCTTTCCCTCGCATTCTGAAAGAAGCCTGAGAATGATTGCTCCACCCAGGACCAGCAGACAGAAGGGTGGAAGGAATCAGGTCTCACCTGGCAGGAACTTTTTACTACCTTGGAATTTGAACGGTCATTGGCCTAGGCAGTGGACTGAGTCAATTCTTCATCCAAACAATACCTCAAACACATCACATCTATTCCTCTCCATCTGTCACAGCCTCCTGCCTGCTGTCTTCTTCCACTCTAGTCTTCCTTGACACATTCTCCATTCGCATATCCCACTCCTTGAAATCCTTCAGGGACTTCTCATTGCTCTCAGGAGAAGGAGGAAGATTCCGAACCTGCCCCCGAGGCCTGTCCTAGCTTCATCTCAGGGGTCTTTCCCCCTCCCCCTCCCCTCCAGTCTCATGGAGCTTCTTGCTCTTCCTTGAAAAAACTGAGCTCCTTCCAGGGCCTCCCATGATCTCTTCCCTCTGTCTGGCTACCCACCCCCATGCATCTTGGCCAACTCGTATTCATCCATCAGTGGCCAGCTTAAATGCCTTTCAGGGAGGCCTCCCCTAATTGCTTTTTGTGGATTTGTGGTAGGGGACTTCTCAAACGGCTCCTAGTGATCTCCACCTGGTATTCACACCCCTGTGTGGTCCCCTCCCCTTGAGTGTGGGCCTGGATCTAGTGACTTGCTCTAGTGAACAGGGCAAATGTGATGGGGCGTCACTGCCAGGATGAGGTTACAAAGACTGCACTTCTGCCTTGCTTGTGTTCTCCCTGGCTCTCTGGCTTGTCCCCCAGCATGCTCTGATGAAGCAAATCAGCATGTTGTGTGCTGCATTGTGGAGAGGCTACGTGGCAAGGCACTGAGGGCAGCCTCTGGCTGTGAGCCCACAAGGAAGTGAATCTTGCAACAGCCTGGTGCGTGAACTTAAAGATGACCCTTCCCCAGTCAAGCCTTGAGATAACTGACACTTTGACTGTGGGCTTGTGAGGGACCCAGAGCTAGAGACATCAGCTAGGCTGTGCCAGGAATCCTGACCCATAGAAGCTAAGATGATAAGTGTTTCAAGCCACTGGGTTTTGGGGGAATTTGCATGCAGCAATAGAGAAACGAACCCAGATGAGCTCTTATTCATTATATGCAGTCAATCCGTAGAGTCAATAACAGTATATGATTTTGGGAACAGTTTCACAACAGTATGGATTGTAAAACAACTCTGTGTTTAGCTATGGGAGGCCTAGTGGCTAAGAGCACCTGCCCTGATTGGGATACTGGGATTGAAATTCCAGCTCCATCGCTTGCCACCTCAATGACCTGGTGCCAGTTATGTGACCCCTGGGTGTCAGTTCTTCTGCAAAATGGAGATAACAATGAGTCATCTTATAACGTGGCTGTGAGGATTAAACAAGATAACACTTGTAAATTGCTCAGAACACTACCTGGTACTAGTAAGCACTTAATAAATGCTATCTCTTATTATTCTTACAAAGATTTTAGGAGAAGGTATGCTATAATTTTTGAGGATCTTGCTTTCTGCCTCAGGAGATGCCGCAGCTCATGAAGGAAAACAACACAAGGTAATAGACAATTAAGTGCTAAATCGTGTTCTTGAGACTTGAAAAACTGAAAGAGTTTAGAGGAGGTAAAGAAAAAAATGGGCTGGACTCTTCTGGACTGTTTCGCTGTGAAACCTTAATAAGGCATGAGTAGGGAATTGCAGGAGGGAGCTCTGGCATGAGCACAGAACTAGAATTCAGAGCAAAATGGGAGACTAGGAGAGTGTGGACCTCGGCTCTGGAGTGGAGGGTGAATGCTGGGAAGAAAATGACATGCAGAAGCATGTCCAATGGTGGCAAGCATTAGACCGGATCCCGCAGCGGGAGGGAAAGCTTTGTGGCTGAGGACTGGAGGGTTTAAAGGGGAAAACCTGGAGGCTGAGAGGCGTCATAATACTGTGGCTGAGTTAAGGAGAAGGCGGAGACCAGAGGCTGCCTGGCTGTGTGCTGTGTGCTGGGGACATCCGGAAGCACCCAGGTCATGGAAGAAGGGACGGAGGCTTGGGATGAGGGCCCATGACTGCCAGGCTGGCAAGGGCCTGTGGCAGCGTGGCTCATCCGGAGCTGCGTTCTTTCTGGATTGAAGCGGGCACGTCTGAGAGTGGCTCCCCTCACCCACAAGCCACCGAAGCCCCGAGGCATGACTGCTTGCACGTTGGTGCGTGTTTAAGGTCAAGAGAACATTGATTTCTGCCCTGAGTTGTGGTGGAAGCTGCTAATTTGATACGACAGAGCATTAAAGATTCAGTGTGGATGGGTATTGATCATGGGGCAGGTCTTGTTAGATGGGATTTTTTTAATCATCAAACAACTATTGGTAGAAAACTAAATAAGGATCACCCACCAGAACCTACCTTCTTTGAGGGGCTATAAACTTGAGTAAGATATCATGGAGTGATTGAGCGCACAGCTTTGAAGTCAGACAGATGGCGGTTGAAATCCTGGGTTTACCAGTTGTTAGCTGCATGGCTTTGGGTAAGTTACTCAATTTCTCCGTGCCTCAGGTTCCTGATAGCTACAGTGAGAGAGGTAGTATCTATAGCGTGAAGTTGTTCAGAGAATTAAGCAAGGCACAAATGATGATGATGAAGAAGAAGAAGAACAACAACAGATAATCTTACTTGGGCCAATGAACTAATTTCATCCTCACAACTATAATGAGGAAACAGAAGCACAGAAGCTTGTTGAAGCTTACACAGTGTGCAGCTGGCCTTTGAAGCCAGGTAGGCTATGTCCAGAGCTGGCACTGTTAACCCCTGAGAATACGGCTTTAATTTATGTCCAGCAGTGTCTGGTGTACAGGTGTTGAATAAATGCTGAATAACTACAGCCATATATGTTGATGGTGGACTTAGAATGCCAAGCTCTCCCCTTTTACTAAACCTTTGCAAGCTGCTGGAATTAGCTTTTCCATTTCCCTAATGGGATAGTTCATGTAATAATGCTAAAGAAAGTAACAGAGGATCATGAGGCTCTAACCACCTCTCACCAAAAAATCCTCTAAACTAACAAAAACCTGGATAAAGAAGGGAAGAAGAGAAAGGAAAAGACAACGGAAAAGCAAAAGCAAGTGTAAGAGCAAATGAGTAAAGATGGGTAATTTTGGAATTTTGAGTGTGAGAGCTGGGAAAGTTCATCAAAGCTGGGAAAGTGTCATCGGCTGCCACGTCACATGCCTGAGCCTCGTCCCCAGGAGAACCGTGTGGTCTAGAATAACTGAAGGACCATGGTGGACAGTTACATGGGTGGTCTCCAGTGAACCACACCTCCTGGGATTCCCGCCCTTGTTTGCTCCTCCCACAATGCTTCTGTTGATGTCATGTGACATGCTTTGGCCAATGGGACATTAGCAAGTAGAGGCTTGATGTGTGCTGTCACTTGGGCTTGTCCCCTTAGAAGCCAGCACTTAACTATCCTGTAAAGAAGCTTGGGCTTGAGTGAAGAGAGACTGCACATAGAGACCCTGGAGCTCCAGCCCAGCTCACAGCTATCACACGTGGAGCAGAATTGCCTGGCTGGAATCATGAGAAATAATACATTGTTGAGGCTTTAAGCCAGTAAGTCTTGAGGTGGCTGGTTCTGCAAAAGTTGGATAACAAAAGTGACTTTCCTTATTTTTCTCTTTCAAACTTAATTTTTAATTACATAAGATATGTAAGAATCCATTCTTTTAAAAAAATCAAATATTACAGGTAAATCTGAAGTTCTGGTTGATTACCACCCCCAATCCTGGTGTCCTTCCTCCTTTGTAAAGGTAAGCAAATTAGGGGCTTGGGGTCCATCCATGAAAAAAAAATTTTTTTAACTTTTACATACACAGATATATACTCATAGATAGTTTATTGGGTTTTGAGACTACTTTCCACTGCAACTTAGGGGCGGAACTGAAGTGACCACCTTTATTCATTTGAACATGAGGGTGACAATTCTCCTCCCTAGCACATGGCAACAGCTTGGCCAACAGGATGGATTCTCCCCTTAAACACTGACTCTGAAAAACAAATCAACTTGCCTCTAACCATGTTGCCTACTGCTCTGTATCTGCACTTATAACAACCTAAATCAAAGTGTGGAGTCCCTTTCTAAACATCCTGAGAGAAGGACGTGCTCCCAGAGGGATTTGGTAGGCAACTTTCATTTTCTATATCCTCATGGAGGGGAAATCCCTCCCAGACAATTTATTCCAATGTGACTGGGAGAATTATGGGAGCCAAAATGGTTTGGCTTCCCACCTTGCCTTCCTTGCTTCCCTAGGATCTCTGTTCCCACCATATTCCCTACCTAAGGAAGACTGCATGCTAGGAGAGGCATGAGCAGCTCAGAACTCTGAGAGCTCTGTGTTTTGCCAGGTTGCAAATAGGAGGCAGGAGCCACTGCAGTTCCCTACTGTTAACCACTTTGGAATCTCCCCATCCTTGGGGAGCTGAGGTCAGGTATGTTGCCTGGTTGGCTATGGGAAGGCCCAGGAACAGAGTCAGGAGACCAGAAGAACAGTCAAAAGCGTCTCTACCTAATTCACACCTTGGCACCAGCTCGAGGAGGCTGGTGCATCCAATTTACAGAAGGAGTGTCTATTGGGTGTTAGGCCTCACCAGACACACACGGCACACTGCACAGAGTGTTCTGAAAGATCGCTGAATACTCTACAAATGAGTCACAAAGAAGCATCCAGAACCATGGATGAATCACGTAATAGTTCAGTACCTGGAATATGTCCTAGGTATGCAGCTTGATACAAGATTGTGCAGGACAGATAGAGCCCTCGACCAGCAGCCAGTGGTACTATTCACATGAGTTTACAGTGATGAAGCTGTCTTTGGCCCCTGGAGGAACAACAGCATCACCCGAGTGTGGGCTCAGGGGGAAGGCAGACAGGCTCTCGGAATCAAGGAATCTAAAACAGTTAACGAAGAGCTGTCAGCTAAAATTCCTGGCAGCTCTGTATCTCTTTAAGTATCATGCTTAGTTTATATACAGGTGAGAACTACTAAAATAATATAAAAAGACTTAAAAATGTTTGGGTGGGGGCTTCCCTGGTGGCGCAGTGGTTGAGAATCTGCCTGCCAATGCAGGGGACACGGGTTCGAGCCCTGGTCTGGGAAGATCCCACATGCCGCGGAGCAACTAGGCCCGTGAGCCACAACTACTGAGCCTGCGCGTCTGGAGCCTGTGCTCCGCAACAAGAGAGGCCCGCGACAGTGAGAGGCCCGTGCACCGCGATGAAGAGTGGCCCCCACTTGGCGCAACTAGAGAAAGCCCTCGCACAGAAACGAAGACCCAACACAGCCATAAATTAAAAAAAAAAAAAAAAAATGTTTGGGTGAATATGTTGTGTTGGTCCAAAAGAATTGAAAGCAGGAACTCAAAGAGACATTAGTATACCCATGTTCTCAGCAGCATTATTCAAACAGCCCAAAGTGGGGAGCAACCCAAGTGTCCATCAGTGGATGAATGGATAAGTAAAATGTGGTATATACATACAATGGAATATTATTCAGTCTTTAAAATGAAGGAAATTCTGACAAATGCTACAACAGGGATGGATTGGACATTATGCTAAGTGAAATAAGCCAGTCATAAAAAGACAAACACAGTATGATTCTACTTATATGAGTAACTTACAAGGGACATAGAGACAGAAAGTAGAATGATGGTTGACAGGGACAGGGCAGGGAGGGGAGAATGGGGAGTTATTGTTTAACAGGTATAGTTTCCGTTTTACAAGATAAAAGGAGTTCTGGAAATGGTTGGTGGCCATGGTTACACAACATTATGAATGTATTTAACACCACTGAACTGTACACTTAAAAATGGTTAAGATGATGAATCGTATGTTATGTGTTTTTTACACATAAATAAATAATATGTTGTGGTAGATTTAAACAATGATCACGATACTTTATAACTCACTCCATCAAGAGGTTGAATCTATTTCTCCAGCACTGGGACCTGGGCTGGCCTTCTGCCTTTCTTGGACCAATAGAATGCAGGAGAAGTAACACTGTGTGAGTTCTAGTGGCTAGACCTTAGGAGACTCTCCTCTCAAGTTCTTGGAACCCTGAGACTTCCATGTGAATAAGTCTCAGCTAGCCTGCTGGAGGATGAGGCCATGCGGAATAGAACCGAGGCACTCTAGCTGACACTCAGCCAGCCCCTAGTCAATCTAGCAGCTCACTGTAAGTGCTCAGATAAGTCCCAGCCAAGATCAGTTGAGCCTGACCAGGTCAGTAGTATTGCCCAGAGGAGCCCAGATCAAATTGCTGACCCACAGAGTCATGAATTAAATAAATGGTGGTTGTTTTGGGGTGGTTTCTTATGCAGCAAAAGCCAACTATAACATACCTTAAACACTGCTCCAAATTCTACTGACTTGCTTAGCCAACATGTTTTCAATACTTTAAGATCTATGAAGATAGACACTGTGAACTGTCTTTCCTCCCATTACATCTTCATTGCCTACCCCTGTGCGTAGCACAGAGTAGACACTTAATAAATATTTGTTGAGAAAAGAATAGTGTGAAATAGACTTATTTTGCTGGCACCTCAAAATTTTTTTTCTAAATGAGGCAGGGAATAATGATAAATACAAGGTAAATAAATAAAATACAAATAAACTCAATTAGGCTATGTCTTAATTATCCAATATTCTTAATTAATGGGGCATGGGTTGATGAATTTTAAAGCATCTGCAGGCTCCTTCCATTCACCCTTCAACAAATATTTATTTAGTACACAATTTGTGCTACGTACTATGCTAGCCCCTAGGATACAACGGGTAAGCAAGACGGATAGCATCCCTGGCCTCACAGAGCCACGGAAATGTATACCATTAATTCTGTGTAACACAGAAAATAACTAATTTCATTTTATAGCTGTAGGTAGAAATCACACATAGGGCTATGGGTAGATATATGCATAACAAAATATACGCCATGTGATCCTGGTACAAGATGTTTTCTTTCTTGTAACTTGATTTTTTTGGCTTGTTTTTTCCAATTCATTTAAATAATATAATCTACTCATCCATTCAACAAGTATTCATTGAGTAGTAGTGGGCACATACAAGATGAACTAGACAAAAGTACTCTCTGACCTCATAGAGCTTTCAGTCTGGTCAAGGAGGCTCTAGGTATAATTATATGGATAATTATGCTAATAAACAAGTAATTACAAATTAGCCAAGCATCACAAAGGAAAAGCACAGGGAGCTATCCTAGGGGAGCACGATCTAGTCTGGGTAAGGCATAGCTGGGGAACTCCCGGGCATACCAAACAGCCTGGCATAACATCATCCCGACTTGGGCTGCTGTGTTGTAGGATATTCTTTTTCTGTGTGGTTTTAAAGATTTGGAACTGAGTTTCAAGGCATTTATGGACTTGAACTGTTAACCTGTGAGCACTCTGGGTCTGTGAGGATTTACCTGCCTCTTTCCTCCATCTCACAGTTGCCACTGGGTGAGCAATTTTTTCATTTTCGGAGTCTCACTGACAAAGCCTAGACCTTGGGACTGCATATGTATGCGTGAGTCCCAGCCGAGATGGGTTGAGCCTGACCCAGGCCCTCAGAACTGCCCAGATGTGCCCAGACCAAAAAGAGATCCTGGCTTGTTCCCTAAGCCCCACTGACGGTGAGTGAACCGCTGAAACCTGTCTCTGCTGTCTTTCCACCTGTAGAATGAGGACGTGTGCCCCCTCAACCTCTCCCATCCTTTCTCATTATCAGCCCTCCTTTGCTGGGTGCCCACAGGGCATGGCGCAAGCCGAGCGGGTGCTTTCAGCCCCTCACAAGTGTGTGGCAACGACCCCTGAGCTGATGTCTGTGAAGCGCCACACGCTCCAAGGAGAGAGGCACTCTCCAGAAGGAACGTGAGGGATCGTAATTACTGCGCCTCCGTGGAGAGGCCACGGGTACTTGGCTTGGTGCCACCGCCTTCTCTGGAGACAGCTGCCGCCTGGCTGTGCATGTAGCCCCAAACACAGACTTTTCTGCTTCACACAGAGATTGCCCTGGGCAGCAGCAGGCGCTGCCTGTTCATCAGCCCAGGCTGTGATGAGCAAGGACGCAGATGAGGGCTGGTGCCCACAGCTCGGAGCTATTAGCCAATGTTTATTTATTCAACAAATATTTATTGAGTGTTTACTCTGAGCCAAGCATGAGGCTAAACATTGCTGGGGTACGAAGGTTTATAAGAGAGGAGAGAAACCATTTATAAAACATTAGCTATGGGGCTCTATACCAGGCCAAATAATATCTCATTAATCCTTTTACAGATGAAGAAACTAGTATTTAGCAACATATGTGGGATCACAGAGTCAGTAAATGGCAGAGCTGAAACTTGATTCAAGGTCAGCCCAATTCTACATACTGTGGTCTTTCCAGTACACTGCTCTGCTTCAGGAACTTACCAAGACTCCCAACATCTCCACCTCTGCAGAGATCGAAATCCTTAAACAAGGCACAGAGCCACATCAGCCCTCTGGCCCCCAGCTTACAGGAATGTACAGTCCTCACAGAAATTTACATCCTCCCCCTTCCCACCCTGGACTCATCTTATGAAGCAATGTCTTTTCTCAGTCTAATGCTTGGTGGAAATTCCCAGGTGCAGATGGGAGGAAAGAGTATTCCAGGCGGAGAAACCAGCACACACAAATTCACGGTGGCAAGAGAGATTTATCTAGACGAGGCGGACCTGGGCATGCTCAGTGAAATGGAAGAACAAAAGGTACAAGAGATAGAAAGGAAGAACCGGTGGTGGCAGGATGGGATAGGAGCAAGCATCCAGTTAAGGAGATACATACAGAAGAAAGGCACTGCTTTCTGGTCAGGCAGGAAGAATAGATGCAAGTAGATTGAAACCAAGTAAAAGAAAATGATGACGACCGTGATACTCCAAAAGAATGGAAAAGCTTCGGCAACTGGAGTGGGGAATGGGAAACATTGGTGGCAAATTATTTGCGGAAACGTAAGTTAAAATAGCAAAAAACTGGAAACCAGTGTAGAATCCACCCATAAGAGAACGCTTTAGAAAATTCTGAGACAGCTACTGGACAAGATGTTTTGCAGCCATTAAAAATGAACATTATGAAGATTCTGCAGCAATGTGGAAAAGAACTGATAATAACACAGTGGGAAACAAGACTATAGAAAATAAAATCCTACCCTGTTTTGACCTCTAAGTAGAACAAGTGACAGAAAGAGATGGATGGAAAGAGAAAGACGTTGGATTTAGAGCTTGTGTTGAGACAAGAAAGAAATTCCACGGCAGTGCTTCTAAAGGAGAATCCACAGATTTCACAAATCACTTGATATTGCTTTCAAAATTTGTGTGTGTGTACTGCATGTGTGAATTCTTTTCTGGGATGAGGTGAGGGCTTCAAGATTTCATTATTTCTCAGAGGGCTCTATGACCATGTCAGGACCACAGAGTACAGTTCAAATCACTGTATCACAAACTATCTTCTGTTTTAGTTGGGATTCTAAAGTTCTCTGAGACAGCTAAAAAGGGTCCTTCTCTAATATCTTCTCCCAACATTCTGAGGACCTAGGCTGGGAGCTCACATCATGACTGATTTGCCTGTGGGAGCCAGGCCTTCCCTTGCTGGGTTCAACACTGAGAAAGTGTGTGTACACACATCTGCACTCTCTTTCTCTCTCACCCAGTGAACGATTTTCATCCAGCCTCCCAGGTTTTGAGAAGCCCATCAGGGAACTCTTCTAAAGAGCAAAGAGATTTTTTTCAAGTGACCTCACATGGCTTTACACAATATCAAATTCCCTCACAATGGAGAGTGGCATGGACATATATACACTACCAAATGTAAAATAGATAGCTAGTGGGAAGCAGCCGCATAGCACAGGGAGATCAGCTCAGTGCTTTGTGACCACCTAGAGGGGTGGGATAGGGAGGGTGGGAGGGAGACGCAAGAGGGAGGGGATATGGGGATACACGTATGCATATAGCTGATTCACTTTGTTATACAGCAGAAGCTAACATAACATTGTAAAGCAATTATATTCCAATAAAGATGTTAAAAAAAAATTCCCTCACAATGAATGGTTATTGGGAGAATGGAACTCCATGACTTTGGAGCTAAGTCTGAGATATATAAGACAGAAAGTGATCCCATTAGACTGCTGAAGCAAGACGGCGAACTTCCCGAAGACCACACGTTCCTTAAATCAAGCTGGCGCATTTCATGGCACAAAGGAGGAAGAACAGTGTGCAATAAAGAAAAATGGCTGCTTAGAAAAACAAATGTTTTACAGCTTTTGAATAATTCAAAACTATGGTACATTTGACGGGATCATGTCTCCAAGCCAATAAATAAGGTCATTAAAACATTCTGGCACTCCTCTGACACCGCTCACATTCCTTCATTCACTAAGTATTTACTGACCACCTTCCTTATGCCTGACCCTCCCGCCACGTTCTCAGTGAAGAGCATGAAGGACTGTGGGAGTGGAAAGGATGAAAGGAGCTTACGGCCAGCCCATCCTGGGTTTCAATCCTCCACCACCAAGCACATTAGTTCTGTCCACTGAGCCCCACTTCCCTCATCTGTAAAATGGGGGCACTATTTATCATCAGGTTGCATGAGAACTCTGTGGATGGATGTACGTGCAGCACCAAACACAGGATACAGGCACAGAGTAGGTATACTCTGGTGGGTATACGTGGAGGAGATAATTAAAGAAGGTCTTAATGCCACATCCCCTATCTACCGCACAGGTTGTTGGGTGTATCAAATGAGCCTATGAAATATGGAAGAAATGCTAAAAAAAAAAAACCCTGTAAAATGTTATAGAGCTACCATTATTCTGAGTAAGTCCCTAGCCTACGCTTTTTTCTCATGTGGGTATGAAGCTGCCTGGCTTCTCTCAAAGGTCAGAGCCTTCTCCATTTTACTGATGGTCTTTTCTTGTCTCCAAAGATCATGTGAGTCAGTTGCTCTGGTGAGTTTTTTTTGAGGCTCTAGCTGAGCTTGGGATGAGCTTTACCATGCTAAGGGTCAATGTGTCCCCAGACAGAATAGTATTTTAATTCAACAGCATTCAGCAGTTATTAAACTATGATAAATGCTAAAGTGGGAAAGATTACACTTAGACATTAAGAGTGTCACTTGAATCACTTAAAAATATTATAATGTATGGCTAATTGCACCTTGACTATATTATCCAGTGCTGTGAAAACACTTCAGATCCTTAAGTAAGGTACCATTTAAATACCTATTTCGGTATGTAAAGGATAATATTCTTGAGTGCAAAGGTTGTTAAAGGCCCCAATATTCATTGAGTACCTATTATGTGCTGGGTACTTTGTCAATATTAATTCATTTAATGGTCAAAGAAATTCTCTGAAGTAATTATTATCACCCCCATTTTACGTGTTGAAAAACTGAAATTCAGAGATGTCAAGTAGCTTGCCTGAGGTCACACAGCTGATAAAGGGCAGAGCTAAGATTTGAGTCCAGAATTCACCATCATCATTGACATATATAATCATACTCTACACGATTTCTGTTTTTATATTTAACCCCTTTGTGCCTCAGTTTCCTCACTTATACACTGGTGACAATAATTACACTAGGTTGTTGTGAGGATTAAGTGAAATGATTTATGAAAAACTCCTAACACTGTGCTCAGCAAATGGAAGTACTATAATACATTGCTATTATTCTCTCCTAGGTGGTCATCCTAGCACACTGAAGCTAAGGACTCTAGAGCTGGGGTTCACTTCGGAAATAATCCCTACTCCCCAGCATGGATTTAGCACAGTTGAAACAACACCATTGAAGCTATAATGTTCTACATGGCAAAACTGGCTGTATGATTTGCCTGGCCCAGTGCAGAATGAAAATGTGTTGCCTTTGTTAAAAAAAAATTATTAAGAATTTCAAGATGGCAGCAGCAGAGCTTTAAACCAAGCAGGGGGCTACTCAGTGTCAGATCCTGTGAACACACACTGGTCACGGCCCATGAAAACAGTCCTAGAGGCAGGAGTCCAGGCTGCCTTGACTACTTATCACGTCTGTGGCCCTGAGCAAAGCACTGGAAATTTTCAAGTTTCTCTCTGATTTCTCAGCAATAGAATGGAGACCATTCTTGCCTCACAGGTTGTAGGGAGAATCAAACGGGATGATGGGTGAAAAAGTCCTAGCTTAACGACAAAGCACCTTGCTGGTAGTTCTCAATCCTGACCATGCAGCAGAACCACCTGTGAACCTGTTAAAAATGTGGAGGCTAGCTGTTCTTGAAGATTCAGGCCCAGGAGCTCTGGTCTGTGCATCTGTATTATGAACAAGCTCCAGGCGATTCGGAAGCACAGCCAGGATCAAGCAGCAATGCACTACCAAGCAAAAGATATTACTGAGTACAGAAACATTTGGCTTAATTACTTAGATTTGGATGTTCCTTACTTGGTTTTAAGATTACAGTCAAGGCACATCTGAAGCTCTAAGTTGCTTGAAACTCACCCTGTGAAATCGTTTCAATATATCACTTGGTCAGTCTGTCAGTGATATGGCTCTAGGACACACAAAAGATTCCTTTTATGCCACTAGGCAAGGAATTATTCCTCACTTGAAACTGTAACTTCAAGGCCAAAGTTTTCACACTGGGCACCCCCTGAACTTTCTGGCTTCTGGTTGCCACGTAACCAGAAAAGACCAGCGCCAGTGAGAACAGATATGCAACAGCAGCCTTTCTTAGGAAATACTTCAAATCCGGGCAGAAGACTGACTGTATGGTGATAGCTTTCATGCCACCTGGCACATGCCACTGTAACTCAGCTGCATTCTCACCTGGGTGTCTGTTTCGGGGAACGACAGAATGGCTACATTTGACAAGTCACACGCATCCTCTCATCAAAGCCATCTGATTTTTCTTTAACAGACTGTGTTCTGCCTGAGCAGGAGTATTAATTAAGGTTCTATTATATGGGCAGGCAGGTTGGGGGTAGTTAAAAGCTGCAGGGTAGTGCTGACAAAACAAAGCTGGTGCATGTGTGCGGCCATTAACGGGGTGTTAATTGGGTGGTACACGAACATAAATAGGAAGCTCAGAGGTGCCCGGAGTGGTTACCTGGCATCCAGTAAAGGCCACGGGCTAACCCCATAATATGATGCAGGCTCAACTCAAATTTCCCGGCTGTAATCCCCGCACTACCCCAACATATTTACGCTGGGTCTATCGGCGTGATTACCAGGGAATTAGGGTCACCTGGGGGAGGCAGCCATGCACCGCACGCCGCCCTGGTCCAGTCGAGGGGCCATGTTGGGCTGTGATGGAGACCGCTGGCTTCTTTGCTCCTGGTATTGACTGCTCTGAAACTCAACCTCTCTGTGCCTCACCAGCCACAGGAAAGTCTAAGTTATTCTCTTTCTCTTCGTCCAGCCATCTCAGACTTAATGGGTCTTTCCCTGTTTTCTGGACAGTCAGTGGTGGGTGCGCGGGTGGCTGGCTACTCAGAGCTGCAAGATGCCTAGGAAGGAAGAGCGGAAGGAAGCCTTTGGGATAACGCTCTATGTACTGAAATCCTTCTGGGAAGCCGAGCTTTTTCCTCTTACACATCATCGTTGAATTGTAGACTGCTACATCTGCAAGGTTCTTCAAGTCAGCCATTCCGACTCCCAACTTTATGGGTGAAGAGAACAAAGCCCAGAGGAGATAAATGAGCTGCCTAAGGTCACATAATGAGAAGTGCCATCTGCCTGCAGAAACCAGTGCACTTTTCCACAAGCCTGCATTGCCCACCTGGGTTTGCTGTAGCAGGCACTAGTGGGGCCCATAGCTTCTCCTGAACAGTAGTTATCCTTTATCATGCTCCCTTTAAATATGGTTTCTCCATCCTCACGCTGAGCCCATTTTCCATACCTGTCTCCAGTGCCTGGATTATTACTGTCTGGTTTGGGGCTCTGAAGTCCATGTCACTGGCAAATAGTTCAAAGTTTCTCTCACTGATCTTCATGCCCTTTCCCTCCCATTCAAGGTCTCAGCCCAGCCCCTCTGGGCGAGCAGTTAAGATTTTCAGTGGCTACGAGCCCCCTTCCTGGATCTCTTCACTCTTTTTCAAGCCTAAACATCAGTGCCGCGTTCACATGCACATGTCACACAAATTTTTCTAGTCTTTACACTTCCAACATAGCTTCTATTTCCAAGAAGTCAAAGGGCTTTTCAGAGTCCATAAAAGTCTATGTACACAATGGCATTTTATACTCAGCAGTCTTCCCTGGGACTTTTTCATTTTCTGCAGGTGATCCTGAGTTGAGAAATGACTTCTAAATCCTGCCTACTCTCGGGGCTGATTAAAGTCGAGAAGTCCCTGTAGTCTACCCACCAGTACTTTTGTGAAGATTTTGCATAACTACTGAAAACAGTTTAAAAGATCATGTCTGTGATCTATTAAACAAGACTTTTTTAAAAGAGAGATAAAGGGTTTAAAAAGAACACATGGAACAGAAATGGCTGAGTTCTGCTTATTATATGTTAGAAATTATGAGAATAACACACTTATTGCTAATTAAGCAAGTCATTTATCATGAAGCACTTGCCAGAAAACATATTTGAATTCCTCCAAATTCAAATAAAGAACTAATGGGTAAATAATTTATGTTCAAGCAATTATTTGCAAGACTTTATTTAAACTGGAATTTAGTGAAAGTAATTCAGAGACTTTATTCCTTGCATCAGGTAATAAATTTGTTGTTTAATTAGAATGACAACTTGCTCGTTTAGGTAGAAGGAAAAGGGAATGTAAAATTCAGAGATGGCTGCTCAGAATGATCTGGTCAAAATGGCTGAGAGGAAGAATGGTGCTTTGGATGATTACAGTTACCCAGGAGGGTAGCACAGAATTTCCAGAGGAATCAAACTCAGGGGCTTAGAGGTGTATTTCTTTAGTAGGAACAACACAAAACAAAAATAGTAATGAACCCTCAAAAACCTCACACCCATGCCTAACACACACAAACCCATGACACCTACATCTGAAATACACACCCTCACATGCAGACACCTTCACACACACCTCTTCCCGGCTAAAACAGATAGCAGTGCCAATCCCACCCCTAATGACAAAACACGTCCCCAGTGCTGTCAAATTGCTTTCACAGAGTTTAATGACTTGAGCATCCAGAGACAGACTTGTAGATGCCGCCTGTCCTGAGGCTTCTAACTTTTCCGGTGTGAAGAATTAGAGACACTTGGGCCTGGGGACTTACATTTGTGGAGCTGGGAGGTTTTCAAAGTCTCCTGATCCATTTTCTTTAATTTGAGAGACAGAAATTGTCAGATTGCTTTTCAGCTTCCATTTCTCACCAGTTGGGGGGCTATTCATTCCATGGACCCTTGGCTTAGCCATGTTGTCTTTCATGAAGCATAGGTCTCCGGGCAGGAATTTTGGGTGAGATGGATTAGAGTCCAACACACTCTACCCCCTCCGCCCCCAGTGACCCAGGAGCCATAGAGGTCCCTGCTTGGCACTGGCCTGTTAATACTGTCTTGTCCAAGACAGATTCCTCCAGGGGTGACCCCCAAGAGTCTTAGGGGACCAGGATGTGGAAACAACACAGGATTCTGTCCTTTTTACCTCTCTGTGCAGTTCCTGTTAGCCAGAAAATCAAGCCACTGCCAGCCCAGAGCTGATGACAAAACTAAAGCAAAAAGTATAGGTTCTGATAAGGATGGTTACACAAGACTATCGGTGTTCAAAGAACAAAATGAAGCAGTACATGATGAAATTCTCCTTCTATGCCTCAGGCCAGGCCTCTGAGTACTTCTTTGGTCTAGAAATTTACAAAGAGAGCTTCACAAACTCCCATCTCTGTCATTACTACAATACACGATTTCCCTATACAATACACTACAGTGTAACTGAAAACTTTAAGCTAAACCCTTCAGTCTATTAATGATTGTGTAAACTTCTGACTACAATGACTTACAAAGCTATTGAAAGAAGTTATGCGGCTGAAATAAACTCTACACTATATTATTGCACATGAGATTGACGGGACCTGCAGAATCACAGCTGTGCAGTACATGTGCTCTTGGGATGAAACAGGAACGGAACGCAGCATGCACGGAGTAAGCTGGAACACAGCAGGCTACCAGATCCTGCAGACCTTCCGCTGGTCCGTCAGCAGAAGCAAGGAAATCAGCTCATGGAGAAGAGAAGGGAGCCCACAACGGGGCAAAATGGGAAGCATGAGAAGGTGGGGTAGGGTATTCTTAAAGAATGGGATGTTTTGAACTATATGTATATATATATCACATAATATATGAAATTATGTCTTTTAAAAAACTTTCTGTTATGAAAAAGAAAAACCTCCACGTATCTATCACTTAGCCTCAACAGTGATCAACTCACAGCTAATTTTGGTTATCTGTCACTCCCACTCTTCCCCACATTGTTATTTTGAAGCAGCTCTTAGACATAGCATTTCATCTGTAAGTATTTCAGTACACATCTCTAAATATTTTGAGATAATGAGATCTTTTAAAAACTAACCATAATACCATTATCACACCTAAAAATATTTCCTTAACATTTTCAAATATCCAGTCAGTGTTCAAATTTCCCTCAGTGTCCTGCACACTTTACCTCTTAAAAGTTTGAATTGGGATCCCATAAGGCCCATACCATGCGATTGGCTGATAGGTTCCTTAAGTCTCTTTAATTGGGGGGTTCCCTTTCAAACTCTTTGTCCTTGGAAGTTCTTTTTTTTTTTTTTAATTTATTTTATTTTTTGGCTGTGTTGGGTCTTCATTGCTGCACACAGGCTTTCTCTAGTTGCAGCGAACGGGGGCTACTCTTCGTTGCGGTGTGCCGGCTTCTCATTGTGGCGGCTTCTCTTGTTGTGAAGCACAGGCTCTAGGGCGCGTGGGCTCAGTAGTTGTGGCTTGTGGGCTCTAGAGCGTGGGCTCAGTAGTTGTGGCTCACGGGCTTAGTTGTTCCGCGGCATGTGGGATCTTCCCGGACCAGGGCTCGAACCCGTGTCCCCTGCATTGGCAGGTGGATTCTTAACCACTGCACCACCAGGGAAGGCTCTTTGGAAGTTTTTTATTGTTGTCGTTGAAGAAATTGGGTCATGTGGCGTCAAGAGTTTCAAACAGTCTGGTTTTTGCTGATTGCCTTCTCATGGTGGTGTTTACATTTTATTCACATAGTGGTGAAATTCAGTGTGGTTATTATTATAATTGATAATACACTGTGTTATCTTTGGCCAGTGGGCATTTCTTCAATCAGCTCTTCCATAGAATTTTTCAGCCGTGCCAATGAGGCTTTCATCACCTGTGTGTTAAACTTTCATTTCATTTCCATGGAATCATTTATTAGTTCTTCTGAAAAAACACAACCATTGAGGATTTCTCGATGTTTGCTGCCTGAGTAGCAATGTTGCACCTCTTTCCCTGTTGGCTTGAGTCGATGTGGAGGTCTTCATTCCCAGTGTTTGCAACGGCAGTGACTGTATGAAGTGATTTGCACTTTCTGGAAAATTCAGTTGAGAGGCTGATGGAACGTGGGAGTTGAGGGAGGAATAAGCACCTCCTCTGTACCTAGGTGCATAAGTGGAGGACACAGTGGGGACCGAGGGGACGCAGAAATTTCAATTCAGTGTTCTGCTCAGCAACTGATTTCTTTTCCTTGATGGTTATACAAGTAGTCTGAGAGGAGAGGAGTTGCTCCTTAATCTGAGACTTTTTATTAAGCTGCCAATATATGGGATAAGAAGTTCTTACTAGTGACCTTTAATACCCTGGGCTTTGTAGGTTGGTAAAGTAACTCCACTTTTTTCCAGAAACTTTTCCACTACCACCTTACTTTCAATTACTCCAACAGTCTCCCTGTTTTAACTCTGTCCCTCTACCCAGATCTATTCTTCACATAGCAGCCAGAGTCAGGAGAATTAGACCTACCATGGACCGAGACTTACTATAAAGATACAGTGATTAAGACAGAGTGGTATCAGCATAGAGATGGACAAATAGACCAGTGGAACAGAACACAGAGCCCAGAAACAGACTTAGATGCTTGCTTTAGGATAGAGTTGGTACTGGAGACCAACAGGAGACGATGAACACACTGTCTCATGACCATCTTTCCATCTCAACTGCTCTTCATAGACAACATTTTAAATAGCTGCAGGGTATTCCATAGACCCCATATCTTGTTATGAAAGACTTTTACTGAACTTTCAGATGTTTAATGATACAGTCTGCATTTCTAAGCCATGGAGGAGTAGAGGTGTTAAGCTCTAATAGAGGATATGGTGGCATTACTCAGTGCCAGTCAGGTAAAGTTGGTGAAATGGCCATTACTGGGTCATTCAGGAATGTTTTTGCTTTCTGCCTTTATCACCCCACAGCCCCAGTCTCAGCACAGGCTGGGGCTGTACTGTGGGCTGGTAGACTCTGGAGAAGGGAGAAGCAGTGTATGGAGCAAAACAAAATAAATGCCAAGTTCCATCTCTGCTCTTTACAGGTTGTGATTCTGCAAGTCAGCATGATACCTAAGTTTCTTCATCTGCATACCGGGAACAGTAACATATTCCCTAGGATGACTGTGAGGATTTAAGTAAGATAATGTGTGTAGAGTACGCAATGTGCCTGCCGCACAGACTCAATATATGGAAGTTACTGTTAATATAAGCAGAAAGGAAGAGTATCCAGCTGGTCATTTCTGTCTTCAGATGAAGCAAGAAGTTGGGTCAAAATGAGCAAAAATTAAACCAGGCACGTTCAGGGCAAAAAGGGACAAAAGGCTAGGATCTTGTTTGGGGACTATTGCTAAAGCACTTATCCTACTCAGTAGGGCACTAATTTCAGTGCCATTTTAGGGGGATGGGGAACTAGTATGGAAAGAGCAGAGTGCATGTGCAGTGCTTACTTCTGACTAAAGGTAGCATCCACTGTTGCTGAGACGCACTGGAAACCACTGGAGGTGTCAGAGTCTAAAAACACAACTATTGTGGAAAATTCTGAAGAAATGCAAAAGTGAGAGCTACCTTATTTGGTTCTACCATGAAGAGATAAGACAGGAGAGTTGAAATGGAAAGTATAGGTAAAGAGTAATCAGGCAAAAAAGAAAGCAAATATAGCAATATTGATATTAGAAAAGGTAGAATTTAAGGTTGAAGGTACAGAACAGAGGGAAGAGTGACAGGATAATGTTAAAAAGTCCAGTGAATAAAGGAGATACAATATCCATAAATCTGTATGCACCATACAATATAACAGCAAAATACATAAAGAAAAAAAGCTACTAAACATATAAGAAGATTTTAATTAAAATGAATGAGTTGGAGATATCTATACACATCTCTCAGAACTGGATATATCTAGGAGACAAAAATTAAGAACAAAGGGAATTTAATATTTTAAAAACTTGGTAGAATAAAGTGCTAAAGTTAACATTATCTGAGGAACTAGTGAATGCACGGAGGCAAGAAAAGGAAATCATTGGTATCAATATTGAGAAAAACAGATAAAGCTATATCTTTTGTGCTGATATGTTTGAATACCTAGAAAACCCAGGATACTCTAATGAAACACTAGTCAAATAAATAAGATAATTTAGTAAAGACAGTAAAGATAACAACACAAAAATCAATAGCTTCACTCTCTACTAGCAGTAAGCACCTGGAAATGAGAATGGGAAAAAAATGACAGTAAAGATTTTTTCAAAAACATAAAAATACATAGGGTCAAATTTAACATAAAAGGAACTTGGACGTAGGCGATCTTTTCCTGTGGCAGCTACTCCCTCTCCAGTGCTGTCTGAATTTCAGCCTTGGGTTCTGGGGTCCCACCTGCTCCCAAGTTCTTTGTTACATCTTTGTATTCTTTCCTTCAGTCCTAGAAATAGTAGCTATTTCCTGCGTTTGTTATTCCTGTATCCCTTAGAGTCTTTTTTTAACCCTTTTAGAAGTTAACCACCTTTTACTAGTTAATAAGACTTTATATAAAATTTCCATGTTCAAATTACTGGCCTGGTTTCTGTCTCTTACCAGACCTTGACTAATACAGATCTATATGAATAAAATTATAAAATCTTATTCGAAGAGCCCAAACAAGAACTGAAAGGATAGAAAGGTATTTTCTTAGATAAGAAGACTTAATATTTTAAAAGTATCCATTCTTCCCAAAATACATATCTAAATTTAATGTAATTCTAATTAGAATTCCAACAAAGTTTTAATTTTTTTGGAAATGGATAAAAATATCTTAAATTCTAATGGAAGGGTAATCACATGAGAACAGCCAAGAGAAGCATGAAAAATAAGAATTGTGAGGAGGGATATGCCTTGCCAGATAGAATGTTACAGTAATCACATCTAAGTGGTATTGGCAGAAAGACAGACGAAGAGACCAGTGGAACAGAATGGAAAAATCCAGGAGAAGAGCCTAGGACACATTAGAATTTCACATATGACAAAGACAGAATTTTATTTCAGAGGCAGAGGGTTGTTTATTTAACAAATCATGCTGCCACAAATGGCTAGCCATCTAGAGCAGACGTGGTCAAGATTTTCCTATAAAGAGCCAGTTAGTAGATATTTTAGGCTTTTGTGGGTCTTACGGTCTTTGCCACAAGGATGCAGTTCTGCATTATATTGCAAGAGCAGCCATAGACAGTATGTAAATGAGTGGCCATGATTATGTTCCAATAAAACTTTATTTACAAACACAGACAGCTGGCCTATGGGCCATAGTTTGTCAGTGGTCTAGAGGAAAATGAAAGTAGCCTCCCTGTGTCTGACCAAATACAAAAATAAATTCCAATGGAGTAAAGACTTAAATGTAAAATATAAACCATGAAAACCACTTAGAAGAAAAATCCAGGAGGACTACAGTCCTGTTAAGAAGGACATCCACCTTAATCAAGCCAAGAAACCCAGAAGACATAAAGAAAAGCTGAACGTATTTGACTATATAAAAATGCAAAATTTTTATAAGGCAAAAGATGCCATCAACAAAGTCTAAAGACAAAACAACAGATTTGAGAAAAATGTTTGCATCACAGATGACTGATATCTCTAATCTACAAAGAGCTCTTAACCAATCTGCAAAAAGAACCAAAAAACAAAAACCCAATAGAAAAACGGGCAAAGGGTATGAATTTTAGTTCAATGGCAGTTGGAAGCCCTTGAAGATTTGAGCAAGGGAGTGATATGATTTAGGCTTTAAAAAGATGACTCAGGCTGCTCTGTGAAAAATGGACTGTGGGGGGCAAGGGGTAACCATGGAACCAGGAAGGCCAGCTGGGATGTTTCTGCAGAGTCTCCAGAGAAGGCTTAATAGATGTTCAATAAACATGGGCTGGTTTTTGATGAAAACTTCTATGCCATCTAGGCCAAGGGTTCCTGAGCTGACCTCCTGATCCTTTCTTTGAGGGAAGGCGAGGTTCAGGATGTGGTATGACAATTCTAAGTTTTTTGATGTAAGCAAGTGTGCATCGCTGGTGGTTTGAACCCAAGAGCTTTCTCTGTCCAGGGTAAACCCTGAGAGAATCCTGCCACTGGCCCACGTGCTTTGGTCTAACTGTCCTTCTTGGCTCTGCTTATGGGGAGTGGGAAGCGGCAAGAAGGTTGCTGCAGTCTTGAGGAATTGTTGAATCCTTGCCCTGATGAGGCCGGGCACAGGAGGAAGGGGACAAGACTGGGGAGGAAGGGGACGAGTCTGAGAAGAAAGGGGGAATGCTGACAAACACGGGGAGGGACAGGGCATGTGGCTGCAGCCTCTGGACGGGGGAAGGCTGCACCAACCATTTCCTCTCTTCTTCTGAGGTTTGGGGATTCAACAACTTGGCTGCGAGTCGTTTTTTCCTTGTGTGAAGCCAAGAGTTTTCAACGGGTAAGTGGTCAGAGTAAAGTACCAACTTGCTTCTCCTCAGGTAGGAAGTGGGTTCCAGCCACCCAGCAAGCAGCAGGACCACAGCTGGAATGACAGCACAAAGGAGTGCTTGCTTCCCCGGCGAGGCTGAGGGAGCCCGAGGCAAAAATCTGAGGCCACACAGCAGAGGTGGGCCTGGAGCCGGAAACCCAGGTTCTGCGCAGAGCCTCTGCTTTTTCAAATGTAAAATAAAAAACGTCCTGGATGGAAGGGCTCTCTAGAGAAAAAAGAAAGAATGCACGCAGACATCAGCTGCCGGGGAGAGGCAGCGGAGCTGACATTTGGTGCCAAGGGAAGAGAATAGCATTTCCGCAGAAGGACCCTGCAGCCTGTGACACAGCTCTGTGCGGCTTATCTTTGCGAGGCCTCTCTGTTGCCTGCAATCTGTTGTGGAGCTGGCAAAGGAAAGTGGATCCAAAGGAACTGGGGGCTGGGGGTGGACCCTGTTAGCTCTCCAGCAAACCTGCACCTCACAGCTGCATCTGGACAAGTTGAGGACGTTCTATTCTCCAGGACTGAGCCGGTATCTATTGCCCCAAGGCGATGGGCACAAAGGGCCCCACTTGCCAAACATACCGGTCTTTGACAAAACAGCAATGCCCTGCACTGTGCACCAGCCTCAGTTCTGCACACTGGGAAGAGGGCGTGCCCTCCGGAGAGCACCCGCACGTCATAGGTATTCAGGAAATTCTGATCCTTTTGCGACCCTCTTGCATTGTTGAAACACCTCTCAAAGAAGGGAAGCTCAACACACACACTTTGAAGAAACGAATGAAGGAGCAGATTATTTTTGAGTCAGGTTCTAATGACCCATCTGCATATGTAAACCCAAAGCAGAGGGGAGAACCAGGAGACTTCAGTCTCTGCCATCATGTCTGATCTTTTAGACCAGGGATTGGCAAACTACAGCCCCTGGGCCAAGTCTGGCCTGCAGCCTGTTTTTGTAAATAAAGGCTTGTTGGAACTTATGGTTACCAAGGGGTAAGGGGGGGAGGGATAAATTGGGAGATTGGGTTTGACATATACACACTACTATATATAAAATAGATAACTATTAAGGACCTACTGTATAGCACAGGGAACCCTACTCAATACTCTGTAATGGCCTACATGGGAAAAGAATCTAAAAAAGAGTGGATATATGTATATGTAAAACTGATTCACTTTGCTGTACACCTGAAACTAACACAATATTGTAAATCAACTATATTCCAATATAAACTTTAAAAAAAAGAAAAAAAAAGGTTTGTTGCAACATAGCCACAATCAAAGAAAGTCTTGGGCATCCATGTTTCTTGCTTCATTGGCTTCACTTATTGATACAAGCCTAGCGGCATTCACCAAAGGAAAGGGCTGAAGCATTCCACTTAGTTGATCCACATGTTTGTGGACCGCCAAAAAGCTAGACAGACCCTGCAATGGGCATTCACTGCCTTTTGACCCTCAGCATCCATTCACCCCTTTCCCGACGGCAGCCATTTTCAGATCTATCTCTCTTCCCATCTCTGTTCACATGGTTCCAGTGGGGCTCACTCCGGGGATACAGCACCTGATCCAGGCTTAATAACATCAACATATTGCACTTCTCCTGGGCCACTGTGATTGGTTGAGGGATGGGCGTGTTACCCAGTGGGTTACCATGTGACTTTTGCAGGGATTTCTGTGAAAAAGATGTTCCCTCTTTTGCAGAGCATCTGTAGTGAGAGAACTAGGATCTGGGTTACTGCAGCCACTTTTTGACGCTGAGAGGAAACTCCTCCAAGGAAAGGAGCTTGTATGAAGGAGACTGCTCCAAGTGACAGGGGGAGAGAAGAAACTTGGTGACCTGGTTTAAGTCCCTAATGAAATTCTACCTCTGACCTGGCTACCTATCCAAGTAGACCTTCCCAAGAGCCTCTCGGTTACATGAATCCATACATCCCTTTGGCTCCTGCCATTTGGGGTTGGGGTATCTGTGCCTTGCAACTGAAAAAAAAAGTCCTGATGGGAAAAGTTACTAAAACTTTCCTTTCTGTTGTGCTTAGACGGCTAGGTTCATGTGCACTCTGGCCATACATGGAGTCTTTTCTTTGGAGTCCTGCATGTTGGAACACATTATGGCACCTCTTCAGAAGATCATGTAAAAAACAGCTGTCCAGTTGCTATTGCTTATTGACCCTGGAAGTTCCAGTCTCTCCAACTGCAACTAGCTAATGTCGCAACATCCCCTCGGTTTCCAGAAGAAAGATCCTAGGCAAAGCGCTCAGGAATCCTGCCTTAAATCAACTGAGCAAAGTACTACCAAAGGGCAGGTCATCCCAGGCAAAACTATACCAGGTAATGTTTTCTTTAGTACCATTCCATGGTCTTGTAGCATCTTCTCAACCTTAAATTAACCAATATTCTCTCTCTCTCTCTCTTTTTTTACTCTCTTATCAAAATGGCTTTCAGTTAGTAAACAAACTGGTAAGGGTCTTATTTGACAACATACAGTAATCAGGTATACAAGTTTTCAAATCTGAAAGATGAATTTGAGGGACTTCCCTGGTGGCGCAGTGGTTAAGAATCCGCCTGCCAATGCAGGGGGCATGAGTTCGAGCCCTGGTCCAGGAAGATTCCACATGCCACGGAGCAACTAAGCCCGTGCGCCACAACTACTGAGCCCGTGTGCCACAACTACTGAAGCCCGCACACCTAGAGCCCATGCTCTGCAACAAAGAGAAGCCACTGCAATGAGAGGCCCACACACCGCAATGAAGAGTAGCCTCCTCTCGCCGCAAGTAGAGAAAAGCCCGCGAGCAGCAACCAAGACCCAACGCAGCCAAAACTAAATAAATAAATAAATAAATTTATTAAAAAAAAAAAAAAGAAAAGAAAGATGAATTTGAATCCCAGGCCTGCCACTTACTAGATGTGTTAGTATGGATAAGAAGTTTAAATTCTCTGAATCCCACTTTCCTTATTTTTAATACATTGACCTTGCTGGGTTATCACAGGGAGATGAGCTAATGAATACAGTGGTTAGTTGTCAGACAATTACTACATAACAAAAATAATATTACAGTCATAATATTGATACTGTTTTAGCTCCTCAGAGGTATTTGCATTTTTGAAGGGAATAATTCTTTCTTTAACCCAACATTAAGAATTCTAATGTTAGAATTTCGGTCACAGCAACAGAGCTGTTCCAGGTTTATGTCTGAAGGCAGCCACTTAATGCATGTACACAGGAGGTCTGCATAGTCCTTAGGCAACGAAAGTCAGAAATATAGGCCATAAGTGAGTATGTCAAGTGAGGGACTCCAGAGATTGGAGTGACCCTTGGGTGACACTCAGGTCTAAAATATCTAGTTCTTGGATGTCATTATTGTCACTGAATTGTGATGGGCAACCCTGGGATTGGTTTAGGGTGGGACAGCCATGAGCCTCTTACCAGGCTTTCCTTCTGCTTAGTCAAAGATGGCATCACCCAGTGAGTAACTCTGTAAGTAAACATAAGCTAGGTATACCCTCAGAGTTTTCCAGTAGCTTAGAGAAAGGGCCCAGTGCAAAGAGAAGTAGTTTTTCACTGTGAGAGCAGTCATCCCAGGATTCTTTCTTAAATGATGAAAAGGGGGGCACTTCAGGCAGTCAGCACATACTGGTGTTTCCATTCCATCTAACAGTGTATCATACGAGGTTGTGTGAGCCCAGTTTCCTTGGTATACTAATAACCCCTGGTATGTGCTTTACTAGAGCAAACGACAAGGTCCTGAAGTTAAAACTCAATAACACTGAGTGTGGTACCCACTGGATCTGTGCAATGCAAGCAAATCCTCATCATTTCCCATTTTGGAAATTTCGCATTTCATTCTGCAACGTGAATTTCACAACTTCATGGTAATATAGATTAACATTTAGAAAAAAATAACAAATAATATTCTGCTTGGGAGAAAAATCAGACATTAGGCTTCCGATAAAAGAGGGGTAATGTTGAAGACTTCAGGATAACATATTATCTTGGAGAATAAAAAGTCATTTATTGTTTTCATTTCCCAAGTGTGTGGGAAGAATTATTTAAAGATTATTTTCATAACTTTGAGTGCAATTAATTTCTGTAAAACCCATGGAAATCTTTCCTATTTTCAATGATTTTTCCCTCCATCTTTTCCCCTAAGAGCCCTTGAATCAGACAAAATTTTTCTTTTCAATTAAAAAAAAAATTGAATGGATGTGCCTCATGAGGGCTAGCAGTATTTAAAAGAACTGGTGATAATTTATTCAGGTCCATATATATAGTAAGATATCTTCACACACGTTGCACAGAAACACCATGCACACACCCACTGCTCTTCGGTGCGGTACCGTTCCTTGTTGGAACACACAGGAAACTTCCATATATCAGAGATCACTTATGACAGCCCTGTCTTCTGTGTAAAAGGTCATCTCCCCACAGAAGAATAGCTCTCCTAGTTAAAGGGATACCAATTTTTAAGCACTCTGCCAAGCTGAAGACAGAGTGAATGAGTGAGAGAGGGAGATGTCAGATTTCAAATGCAGGGCACGCTCATTGCGCGCTCGGGTGCTGAGCTGGTAGGAGGGGGAGAGAAACCTCTATTTAGAGATGACTGAAAAAAAATCAGTGCTGCACAGTGCACTTCAGAGGGAACGGGGGAGGCTGTCCTTTCCCTCTTCAGATGTGACAAGATGGCCGCCGTGGAAACACAAGGCAACAGCAAATGGCGGCGAGATGCTTCCCGGATGCTGAGGAGATGTACCTGTGTGTCTAAGCCCGTGTGTATCTGTGTGTGTGTGTGTGTGTGTGTGTGTGTGTGTGTAAGGGGTGTCACCTCGGCTAGGAGGGTTTTAAAGTTATGTGGGGAAAAGGGGTGTATTTAGAGGGAAGGGGCGGTCCTGAGGAACAGCAAAGGGTAATGATCTGGGAAAAGCAAGCCTCCAGGAAAGTATGTTGACTCCAAGAAATAGAATTTGCAGTGTTTTAACCATCTTGAACTCTAACAAAGCCAGATGATCAAGGACCCCCAAATACCCTAGTCTCTGCAAATGCTCACCAGCTGCTTAAGAATATCTTGTTTAAAATGACCCTGAGACTACCCCAGATAAATGGGCAGGGGTGTGGAGGCACGGGCAGGGTCATCCCTAAGCTAACCTGCCAAGAAGGAAATGCCGATCTCTGCCTTCCTCCATCTTCTCCCTCTCTACCTCTCTCCCTCTCTCTCTGTCTCAGCACGTTCACTCCCTGCCAACCTTCCTTTCAGGAGTTGAGGACTTCTTTGCCATTCCTGGTTGCACCAGACACCAATCTAGCTCAACTTCCCTATTTCAAGGCCTATATGATAACCAGCTGGTCTGATAAACCAATCTGGGTAACTGTATTTTCATTCCTTCAGGACAGAGTAACGTTCAGTTAGGCCTTTTCCTTCACAAGGCAGATGCCCAAAGCAAAGAGAGTGAGGCAGAAGGAATTTCAGACACTGTGTACAACTCCCCCTGGGGTACCTCTGGGGCTGGAGCCTTTCCATTGCTGTGACAGAGCACTGGTCTGCACAGACCACGGCCAGCGCATCTTAGAGGCTTTATCGCTCTCTGTACAGACGTGTGTTCTGTCTCTTTCTCTCCTCACCACTCTCCGAACCACACTCACATAACTACGCACCCCCACACACAAAGACAGACATATGTGTGCTGTACATGAGTGTGACACTTACAAGCACACTTGTGGCAGTAGCATAGCCTTTTTGTTCCTTGGGCTTCTCAGCATTGTCTCAGCCATCGGCAAACTAAGGCTCATGGGCCAAATCCGGCCCACTGTTTTTTTTGTCAATAAAGTTTTATTGGAACACAGACACGCTCATTCGTTTGTGTATGGACTATTTTGTGCATTGTTTTTTGCACTATATCAGGGCTGAGTTGTCATGACAGATTATGTGGTCCACAAAGTCTAAAATATTTACTCTCTGCCCCTTTAAGAAAAAGCTTGCTGGCCTCTAAAGTAGCACCAACTTATATCTAAAAAATCTGTTTTAAAAAGAACTACCCAAAGGTCTTTCCCTCCACTCTTAGACTCACAGAACCCTATGATAATAAGGCATATTTTAGACTATTACTCCTACCTAAAGCCTAGTGTGTGATTCTCCTCTGGAATGTCTGTGGACATCCCAGCTCTCTCGACACTTTTAGTAAAAGGAAACACACAGTTGCTCACAGGGAAGCCTGTGATGCTTCCCAACAGCTCTGTGGGAAGACTCTTTTTTATCTAGAGTGAAAATCCGATTTCCTGTAATTTCCGCCCATTGGTTCTCATTCTGCCCTTTGCGGCCAGTCAGGAAACGGGGACCATCCCCCTTTATAAGACAACACATCAAGTATCTGGGACAATGAACATCCTTACCTCTGTAATTTGCTTCTCCAAATTAAATGTCTCCAGTCCCTGTATTGTTCCTTGTATGGTGTAAGCTCCCTGCCCCTTCTGTCTGCTCCTGGATGCCAGGGCCCTTTCACGCTTAGAAGGCTATGAGGACACCGGGTTCCTCGTCAAGTGGGGCATTCATTTCTGGTTACCATAGTTCTGACTGTTCACCAGAGGAGCTTCTAGAGGGCAGAAAGCAGTGGGTGGTCGCTCGCTTTCTGGAGTCCCAGGCACAGGGTGGCACCCTGGTCTGATCGGGCCCCATGGTGCCCTCTGAGAATGGGCACACGAAGCCTTTGTGCTTGTGCCGAAGGCCTAGCAGGGAGTCCACCAGAAAGCTGGTTCTCGAGAACGGCGTATTTTGAATTAACTACTCAACAAATGATAAAATGGGACTGTCAGATTCATTATGGGAAAGACTGTGCTGAATATAATGCTTTAAGTACGTGTTGTGGCTGCTGGGGATACAACTGGTATCAGTGGCTTAAGGGGCTCAGGAAATTTCCGTGAAACCGTAACAAAGGAACAGCCAGCGTTTGGTGAGAACAATGGAGGACGGACCCTTTCCCTTCCATCGATGAAAGGAGATCTTTCTTATTATTTGATAATTTGCCACTCCAAATACCCACTTCCCCCCTGGTGTACCATGTCAGATCTACTAAGAATGAGGTAAAAAAAAAAAAAGGGAAAAAAAACCCCATTAAACAACCCCCCAAAAAGAGGGCTCGATGAGGTCTCATTCCGTGGTAATGAGCTCCAATTTAACAGGATCATTATTTCTGACATTAAAGGCCTGAAAATAGTGTCACATGCCCAGAAGCTATTTTTTTGTACCCGCTAATCCCAGAAATAAGAAGCTGCCATTAGGGACAGTGAGTCAGGGGCTGTAAAAGGGCTTTAAGACAGGAACGTGGCAGCAGCCTGACTGGAACACAGGAAGCACAGCTCACACAACGCCCTTAGCCACCTGCGGGCGTTCCCCACCACCTAGCCGATCTCTCGGCCAGGACTGCCAAAGGTTGTGCCTTGACTGTTCAGTGAGGAATTAGGCCACAGGTTTGGTGTCAGATGGAGTCTGGATTTGAGACCTGGCTCTGCTATTTGTGTTAAAACCATATGACTTTGGAAAATTTTACTTAAGTTCTCCATGCTTCCGTTTCGCTAAATTGCAAAATGGAACTAATAATGACATTTACTACGGGATGGGAATTAAATGAACTAGGATGCAGAAAACAGAGGCTCCAACATACCACAGAGGAGAAAGGAGACCCCAGGATGATGGGAAGGGACATCCAGAGGCAACAGGTGGGCTCCAGACTTACAGATCAACTACTCTTGATGGGAGTAGGTCAGAGAGCTCTGGGAGAACTTCAATAAGAAGATGAAATTGATAGAACATCCAATATATTTGAATATATTGAGAGGAGAGGTATACAATTGGTAGAGAGTTTATAGACATGGCCATGATCACTACATAGAAAACAAAGCAAAAATAAGACCACTGAAAACAGAGTTATGCCAGAAAAGAGGAGCAATCATAGTATACTACACGGCCCAGCTAGGCTGAAAATTGATCTAATAAAAATTCAGTACTGGGAGGATGGGAATTCTATGTGGTTTTCTTGAAGAGGGGTTAAAAGAGAGCTGGTCCTCATTTTCCATACTAGGAAGTCAATGGATACTGTCTGGAAGTAAAAATCAAGAAATAGGAATAAAAAAATATAAATTTTGAGATGCAGAGTTAAATTCCTAAGAAATCAGTTAAAAGAATTGAGACAGTTTTTCTCTGGGCAGTAGGAAGTGGGTAAGATACTTTCAGGGAAGATTGTGTATTTTTTTTAAAGGCTGGCAGGACTATATGAATCTAAAAGTTATGTGTATGAGTAACTTTTGTAAAATTAAATCTAAAAAAATAAAATTCAGATGGAAATGTGTCCCACCAATTGATTTCATCACCAGTTCCTGTAGATTTATTAGAATTCAGTCCAGAATTAGCAGTTACTCTTGCCTTTTCCAACCGCCTAATAGCTGAAATGTGGAACAAAGGAAGTCAAGAATGTTTCACACGGTAAGTGTGTTTTTAACAGAAGGAGATACTTAGCAAATGTGGGGAGAGTTGACAAACCCTGAGAATGGTGCATTTTGCATATGTGAAGTTCACACCATGGATAACAAAGCGTGAGACAAGTGATCTGACTGGGTGGTCTGAAGTGTAGTCGCATAAGGACATCACTTCTACTTCTTTCTCTGTTTATCCAGATGTACACATTCTCTACCACATTTTAACCTACTGGCTCAAGAGTCGCCCACTTTACCGTTCAGTTTTCGAGATCTCATAGAGTCTCACCATACCTGCATTGAACTTTCAAGTTCACGTTGTTTCTTAGTCACATAAGGTACACTGGCATACAGATAACTGGGGGCATAAACGCTACCTGATTATGGTTTCCGTATTTTTTCTTTAAAATATCAGAAAACTTCTATTATCCTTTTAATGTCTTTTCATAATCTTCTACCATATGTAACTTTAAAAATATACTTTGCTGCATACTTTTTCCTACCATCCCTCCAACTTAAGCTTAACATCTCCTTGATGAAATCAGCATGTCACTTAATATATTCTTGTCAGTCCCAATAGTCTGATGATTGGTCCTAATGATCTCCCCCATGATCGTTGACAGCATCTCACCATCTTGATACCGCATTTCCTGGTCCTCCTCCTTTCTCCATACAAACTTTACATCCAGCACTACCAATGTGGCCAGCTGTTCACATGCCAATTCCTTGGTTACCAAAGTGATGATCTTGAATTTGAAGCAGAGATGAACACATACCTAAAGTAATTGGTGCTATTCACAAGTTTAAAGTCCCTAGAGAGGAAATCTGGTTTCTACTGGAAGTACGCATTCATTCTCACTCAAATCTTCCTTTTAATACTGGTGCTATTTCCCATCTCCAGCCACAATGAATAAACCAAGGGAAGTTGGGAACCGATTTCTGGAAAGAGGACAATGATACCTGCAGGAAAACATATTCTCTTGGGAGCCACCACAACATCCAGTGTATCAAAGAGCTGTTGCAAAGGAAAGTGCTAGAAAATAAGGGATTGTTAATTAAGAACAAGAACTCTTCAGTAATTTTCTATCTCTATGCCACCAACACCCGCAATGTCCTATTTAATATTTCAAACAATGTTCTACACAAACAGAGACAGATGGATACAAATATGCTTATAATGGTCCACAAAACCCTGTTGAAATCATCAAAAATGGCATGATAAATAATTGTCTGTATTTTATATTAACTGAGGCTTTTACATGATCCCAGAGCAAATCAAACTTTGAACCCTTTAGATAACACTTTAGATAACATTTCCAGAAGCACTTCTGTGTGTCAAATGCTGATCTGAGCATCTTATATTCGTTATCTAATGCCATCCTCTTATTAACCCATTTGACAGATCAGGAAACTAAGACCCAGAAAGGTAAAGAAATTTCCCTAGGATTTTAAAGCTAAAGCTTGGCAGAGCTAGAACTTGAACTCAGATCTGGTCTCAAAGACCATGGTCTTCCCCACTAGGGCAGTGGTTCTCAATGATGGTGATTTTACCCCCAGGTGACATTTAGCAATGTCTGGAGCACTTTTAGTTGTCACACCTGGGGGTAGAGGTGCTCATGTCATCTAGTGGGTAGAGGCCAGGGATGCCACTAAACATCTTAGAAGGCATGGGATAGCCCTCACAGCAAAGAATTGGGTGTCCAATGCCAACAGGGTCAAGGCTGAGAAACCCTGCACGATGTTATGCCTGTTTTCCTTTAAGAAATTCTGAGTTGTCCATTGCCTTATTCTCAGCACCTAGAACAGTGCCAGGCACATAGTCACTGTTAATGGTTTTGTAACTATTACCAAATGGATTATTTTTCTGAAATTATTAAAGCCTGCCGCTATATCACTACATAAAGGACAGCAACTGTTTTTCTTTCATAAGTAATTATGTGACTAATATTTTTAAAAGGCCGGTAGACTGGACTTCACCGCAGATGCTCAGAACAGGGGTCCTAATACACAAAACCCACTAGAGAAGAGTAGAGAAATCCTTCTAATAAACCCCAGTTTTCCACCTTAAGTGCAGACACACAAGACATCTACAGATTTGTTCCCACACATCGTGCAGGGTTTCCCAGCTGTCCCATAGGTCTTTGTTAAATATGCTGATATGTACATCTCAGGTGGAGTGAGACTTTTAACAAGGTTTAGAAGAAGACAATGGCTTACTATCAAATTCCCGTTTTTCTCCTTTGTTCTTTTGTAATCATCACCCTACCTGGAATAAATAGGACAGGGCCTTAGAGGAATGCAGTATTCTGTTGAAGTTGGGGGAAAGTGGCTGAGGGGGGTCTAAGAAAACAATAGGGAGTTAGAAAATGAAAAAGATGCAATATTCTCTATTAGCCTCCCAGTGGGCATCTTTCTCCATTCCTTTCTAGTCTGTATGATGGGTATAGGCTTAGGGGGAGGAGAGGATGGAGATTTTGGTCAATCCCACGGTTTATTGATGGATGCTTTCCATGATGCAAGAGTGCCATACAGGATCAAACTGGAGAAGGCTCTATTTTACCTTCCTAACCTCCTTTTGCAGCTTTGATAGTTTCCAGGGGCACTTGAAATGTTTACTTTCTACACTAGAAACACTAGAAGACTCTTTTTTGTTTTCATTTATTCATTCTTCGCATACCAGGTATCCTGGATCCGTGGATAGGCTACACTTCCCCACCTTGGAGGTAGTTAGGTGTGGCCATGTGGCTGGGTGTCACCAGCGGCAGGAGAACGGAGGAGATGTGAGCCACGTCTGTACCCAGACTTTAAGACAGTGGGTATGTTGCCTCCTCCCTGACCCCTTTCTCCCACTGCACGGACCTGTGGGGGCCCAGCTTTGCTCCCACAGATCGTGGTGGTCTCCTCGGAGACAGCAACATGAAGAAAGGACCCAAACAGCTCTCTTATGAGCAAGAAATGAACTTCGCCCTTTAGCTGCCATCTTTGAGCCTCTCTGTCATTGCCTTTGTTATGTATGCCTAACGCCGGTCTCTGCCCTCGTGGAAGTTACACTCTAGACAGACAGACATACTGAAGGTCATCAGGGAAGGTCTCTTTGAGGAGGTGGCATTTATGATGAGACCTGAATGATAAGGATAGTGAGCCGTGCAAAGATCTGGGGACTCAGGCAGATGGAAACCTGAATGCAAAGGCAGCAGCTAACTTGCTGTGTCTGAGGAATAGAAGAGAAGAGTAGTGTGGCTGAAGTGAGTGACTGACGGCGCTGGGTGAGGGTGCAGAGGAGGCAGAGTGCGGATGAGGAGTCTGGAGGAGAGTCTTCGCGTGATACAAAGCCATTGGAGTGTCTTAAGTTATTGGCTGTGGTGCAGAAAACAGACTGCAAGGGTCAAGAAGAGAATGGAGAGGAATAGTGAAGACATAATTGCAGTGGCTCAGTGAGCAATGGAGGTGGTTTGGATCAAGATGTTAGCGGTGGGGACGGGAGAAAGGGCTGGATTCAGGATGTGCTTGGGAGAGAAAGTCAATAGGCTTGGCTGATAGATGGGATGTGGAGGGTGAAGGAGAGCGGGCAGCCATGCCATTGATTGAATTGGGCAAGACTAGGGGAGAAAACTCTGGGAGGAGGACATCAAGACACCTGTTATAAAAGTGTTAAGTTTGCGATACTTATTGGAGGTTGAAGTGAAGAGTCTGGGGTTCCAGGGAGATGATTTAGGGAGAATTCAGCAGATAGATGGAATTTAAAGTCATGAGCCTAGACGTGTCCTCCTAGGGAAAGGGGGTGGAGAGAGAAGAGAAGGGGTCTAGGAAAAAGTAGAACTGTCCTAGCAGACGTTAAGCATTTCTCCACTAATCTCTGGGGTAAACAACCCATCTGCTTTCTAGGGGAAGGAAGAAGGCCATGCCACTGTCGGTAACTCCAGTTAGCGTCAGGGCAATCCTTTTCAGCGGGGTGCTGGGGCTCGCCCGTTGGCTCTTGAGAACTGGTGGTTAAAATTTGGGGAATGGTGTGAGCCAGTTGTACACCACACCCATTACTGTGGGAGTCACAGTGGGAGCATTTATACCACAGACATCAGCAAATACTCCAAAGTGAGGCTTTTTGGAAAATTTGAGAGTCAGCTTATCAGTACAGCACTGATCCCTTTCCACTGTGCGGAGGGTTAGTACTCAACCTTATCAGAGGAGTTGGGATCCCCAACACCGTCTGTTCACAGGTAGAGGACCTCATCCCTACAGGAGCTGAACCACATGGCACGTAACTTACAGCACACAGTGGCACAGCCGCATCAGCCGGGACCTCCTGTGACATCCCGACCTCGATCGAGTGTTCCTCCTCTGCCATCACAAGATGGATGGTGAATGCTAGTGGGTCTTTTTTTTCCTAATTAATTAATTTATTTATTTATTTTTGTCTGCGCTCGGTCTTCGTTGCTGTGCGCGGGCTTTCTCTAGCTGCGGCGAGCGGGGGCTACTCTTCGTTGCGGTGTGTGGGTTTCTCATTGCGGTGGACACATGGCTGATGGCAAGAAGGCAGAGGGAACTCCAGTCTCTTAGACTTCGGGAACATTTCACCAACCCTGACCCAAGTTTCTGGGCACACAGCACCCCTTTTCCTTAGGAAAGACAGCATGTTTGTTCCTCGTAACCTTTCTCTTTCTTTTTCCTCCACTCAATGTTGGTATTGTCTCTACCACTCCTATTTCATCAGCTCCAAGATGCGTTTTCACGAAGGTGCAAATGGGTTGATTAGTTTATTCAGGACTATTGACAGGCTGCGGGCACTGGAGCATGCAGCCAATCTCCCTGCACGCTCGAGAGGGCCACAGTTACCTCGACGGCCTCCAACAGCAATCTAGTGTTGGTTTGCACTGGTGCTCGGGGCTTGAGAGATGTGTCGAGAGACGTGTCATTCCAGCATCACTCTGATTATGACTTTCTGAAGACATAGCTGCCTGGATATAACGGGGCCATCGAAAGTGCACAGAAGGAGGAAGAAAGATAGCAGAGAGCATGCCCATGGAGGCTGTGCTAGGGGAGAACAAAACAGAGCCCTTGCATTATCTGCTGTGCACAACTGGGACACACACATGCACGCAAAACCCATGGGCCTTCCTAAGTGAGGCTTTCATTTAGAAATGAATTCACTGAATCAGAGAACGTTGAGTCTGTAAGGAATCACAAAAGTCATGAAATTCAAAGCTTTGTTGTTGTTGTTGTTTTCTGATTAGGAAACTAAGGCCCAGAGAGGTTAAGTGATTTCCCTGAGGCCACACAGCTAATCAGAGTAGAAGTGAGTCTCTGCCTTTCTTACCTTCAATTCCCAAGTCCTATTCCCCATAAGCAAGCTGCCAAGTCTGAGTAAAGATCTAAAACCTCGACTCCACTGTGTGTGTGTGTGTGTGTGTGTGTGTGTGTGTGTGTGTGGGTGTGGGTGTGTGTGTGTGTGCTTGTGTGTAGAGCTGCTGGTGAGTGACAGGAGTTTGCAGGGATATTCTCTCCTTGCTTCATGTTTTCACATTTCCCACTAGACAGGAATTAAAAGGAAGGAATAGCTGAACTGTTCCCTCAGGCAAGTAGATCTGCACAAAAACAAAGAGTCAGAAGCTCCGAGGGGTCAGTCTGGCTTCCTTCTCTCAGAAGCATCAAGGGCTACTTTTTCATCTCGACCATGTTCCAGTCTTGCATAATCTATAATAATGTGATTCCAAATGCATTTTAGCAAATGCAAGACGGAATGGGACTATCTCAGCTCCTACCAAACACACGATCTGCAAAACCCATAAGGAGCTGCACTGGGAAGTTCACTAAGAGAAGAAAAGACAGCCACCCCGTTCTCCGTCAGGGGAAAGGTGCTTCCGACTTGGTGGCTCGCGGTCGTTTTTGCTGCTGTTCTTGAAAAAGAGATGGCACCGTGGAGTTGGAGGTTCCCCTTTTGCTCTTCTGTTTAATTGCTGCAAAAGCCATTTATTACCTTGTGTTCTTCCCCAGAGGGAACATTATCCTCCACCGCAACAAGGCCTGGCTATGTCTGGCTCATCTAACCACCCAGAAATGAACCCGTCACCTCCACGTGATTCTGGGGCAGCTCTATCACCACGTCTGTCGGCCTCCAGTTCAGGGAGGCCCTCATGAAAGGAAGAAGGGCAGAAACTGAGATTTCTTTCCTTCTTTGAATTTTGCATAAAAATCCCTCCCAGCCCAGATAATGAGAAAACATCAATCATCTGTCTTTCTCCGGGAATGTTGGAGGCCATCCCGAGCTGGTTCGCTGTCCTGTTCCTCTGTACACAGGCAGGGCTGTTGAAATTGCGTTCCATTAGAAAAATATGTTTGCTTCCAAATTCCTCCGATGGCTGTGTCAAATGAAAGTGCTTTGTCATTTTTAACACCCGGTGTTCCCTCTCTCCCCATTGCCTCCAGCCACAGTCCAGCCAATAAAAACCACAGGTATTTTGGCTTAAAAAAACACCCAGAAAGCCCAGGGGATGGTCGGAACCCTCCAGGGTCCCCTTGCAGGCTCTCTGTGTGTTACACAAGGCAAAAGTGACGCAGGAGAAGTTCTTTCCGTTCCCCTGGCATCTCCTTGGACCGTGGGCAGCAGCTGGATAGACACACAGAGACAGTGGAGTGGATGAGCTCTAGGTCCTAGACCCTGTCCTAAAGTGGAGGGAGGAAGCTCTGGCCGATCTCTCTTGCTGGCTGGCTCTGAGCTCGAGGCAATTAACAGAGGTAGACGCTGTTTGTAAATGGGAACAGGGCACTAAAAATTCCAGTTGTTATTATTTCTAAAATGTCTCCAGCCTACAGGTTGTCAGACACCTATCATTCTACTTAGATAACTGGGTAATTGTTCCTCATGCTGGAGGGAACAAAAGTCTCTCTTTTGAAATGTTTGCATGTCTGTGTGGAGGCTTCCACACATGCACGTAGAACTCTGTGATAACAAGGCTTTGACTCCGTGACCAGGAGTGGGCTGCAGACTCACAGGGCCAGCAGCACTGATGTAGAGGTAGTAACTGTCTGCCTGTCTCACTTAGGACGGCTCAAACTCCAAACTACGAAACCTCTCACTCCTAGTAAGAGTTTGTAAATCTGACATTTTAATAGTTAGTTTTATTTAAGCAGGAGTAGGTCTTTATACAAAGCCTCTAAGCTAACTAACCAATCGGTAACTAAGATGGAGAACACAGAATACCAATAGGAGTTACACAAGGCACCATCCAAAAATAAATTAGGAAGCTACCCTGAGGTATGATGGAGGGAGGGGAAGGTTTGGGGCCGGCTGTAGTATAAAAAGGAGGTAAGGAAATTCAGGAAAAGCAATTCTCAGTCTGTATTCCTCACGACAGTAGATTAAGGAAACATAAGGACAGATGAAACCAGGCTGGACCAAAGAACAGCAAGTTTGCAAAGGCTGTGACACAGAGGATGCGTATGCATGCACACGTGTCTGTGTGTATATCCGAGTGTGTGTGTGTGTGTGTGTGTGTGTGTGCATATAGTCCACGTGGTGGGCAGGCTGACTGGAGCTGAGTAAGGAAGGGCAGAAAAAAGGTTGAGGGAGCATTTTCAGAAAAGAGGTCTCATTTATATCCTTTGCTGTAATTGGTTTGTTTGTGTAGAGCAGAAAGAAGGGGGCAGTGAGGGGAACGTGATGGAGTGAAACACTGAGGGCTGCGATTCCCTTGCCTCATGAGTTGGAGAGAAACTGTTAGTCACCGAGACTGGTCCCGCAGGGGTTCGTTAAGTGACTGGCCCTCCACAATGTCCTGTCATTTCCAACCTGGATGCATCAACATTAGCTGGCTTTATGGTATGCGATTTTGTGTCTGCGAGGGTGTGCACAGGCATGGGAGGGTCTGCTGCCTGCGTTTGTGTACGTGTCTGTGCCTTTTCTTAGGGACACATTTTAAGTTTCCGTGGGAATTAGAATCATGAAGGCCACATGCAATTTAAAAAAAAAGGCAAAAAGCAAAAGGTGCTTTCTTACTGGAAACACAAATTTGCTTTGACACTTTAAAAGTACCGTGGAGTTGAACAATAGGGAAACCAAGAAAGGATCTGAACTGGGCGGGCGGGGGCCGCTGCGGAACTGAAAGGAAGCCAGTGGCGAACACGTCCAAATGGTAACTTCTTAAACCGCCTCTGAAAGGGAGAGCTCGCAGCATTTATCTCCAGATTGTGAGGCTGTCAGCTCTGGGAGGGGGGCCCAGAACTAGAGTTACAGGAAGGGTGAAGAAGGGATGAAGGGTGAATAGCCAGAAGAACGGACTGGCTAAAATGTCTTGGCGCTGGTGGCATGCAGGGTTACTGCTGCTTCGACTTTGGTTCTTGGGATGTTCTTTTCCAGCCAAAGGTGGAAGAAAAACTTCTGTGAGGAGTATTAAGGAAGTAGCAGTCCCTTTGGGGACCCCACAATTCAGATCTTCGAAAAGCACTAAGAAAAGGAAAAAACAGAAAGGCTTCCTGTGCCGGGGGGACCTCTCAGGATTCAGTCTCAGAAGTGCTCTGCCAGGCAGTAGCAGCCAAGAAACCAGCGTCAAGGGCTGGGAAAAGCTAAGGCCACCTGGGGGTAGCCCCAATCCCTCCTACCCACCCCCACCAACTCTCTCAGCTTGACCTTGGACAAAGCCAGCTTTTAGTCTCTGGACAGAGTATCCTCCATCAGGTGCAAAAGAAGGCTTGATTTCAGCCTATATTCTGTGGTTTACAACTGTTTCCCAGAGCTAGCCATGAAAATGTTAAGACCTGCAAGTCGTGAAAGGAGCCATCCTTTAGTTCTTTCCCTGCTTCCTAAAACATGTGTTTGCCACGTCTGCAGAGCAGCAAAAATTCTTCAGACCTCCTAGGATGAATCTTGGCTCAAACTTAGCACTGTGGGTCCAAATCCTCCATCATTAGCAAATCATAAGTAGGAGGGGCTGCAAAGCAACTACTAGATCACATTACCTAAGTGTTTGCAAATTACAGGGCTAATTACAGGTACTGCTGTTGGTGTTGTTATTGTTAAGAGCTACCAACCATCGGGTACTTACAATTTATACATACTATTTCATTTTCATCATCATGGTAACTGTGTAAGAGAGTAAGTTAGGACTGTCATCCACCCCCCCCCCCATTTTTTCCCCAGCTTTATCGAGACATAATTGACATACAGTATAAGTTTAAGGTGTACATTGTGTCGACTTGACATGTAATATGTATCACAAAATGATTACTCCCTAGGGACATCTAACACCTCCATCACATCACGTAATGACCATTTCTTTTTTGCGATAAGAACATTTAAGATCTACTCTCTGAGCAACTATTACCTCCATTTTACACACAAGGAGACTAAGTCACTGAGTCCAGCGATGTCCCATCTAGCCCCGGAGCACGCGAGCCACAGCCACTGCTTTGCTCCACCACTCCGAGTCCTAACTGTTGCCATTTTGTGAGTGTCTCCCAGGTGCATGCCCACCCTAAACACTTTGCATACATTATCGAATTACCTCGCTTGGTCCTTGGAGCCACAAATCAAGGTAAGCAGACGCTGCCCAATGCCCAAGCCGTTATAAGCTGGCGGCTCCCACAGAGTTGCATCATCCTCAGGCCATCGGAAATGGTCCAGGGTGGCAGAGAAATCACTCATGGGCATGAATGTGGTCATTACAGATGGCCGTGATGGGACTTGCGGCTCCTGCACTGCCAGGGTGATAGGAGCCTCTAGATACCTCAGGAAGGAAACTTTCAACCCTCATCTTTCCTCCCATCCATGCTCTCCTCAGCATCAGTGGCCAAACAGATAGAAAATAAGGAAAGACTTTTAGAGCAATGTTCACGTTGCTGTTAACAGAAGGCAAATGGAGCTTTCCTGATTTTTTTTTTTTTTTAACTTTAGGGAGCCAGCATTGAAATGAAAGCCAATGTTTTGATTCAAATATTCTATTTTTCTCTGTCTACCAGGAAGGATGAGGCTTAACTGTACTCCTTTATGTAATCCTGGATGATTTTTTAAAAAATAAAGCAACATAAAATAAAAAAGAAGACTGGGGTGCTCTCCAAATAGAACCCAGCTCTAATGAGGGGATTTTGGAGTTGTTTATATAGCACATCTCTTTATCTGTATACAGCAAAGAACCTCTCTAGCTATTTTCAGTGGATTGATCTCATCAAGCAGCAGATTTATTAAAAAGAAATACAGATAGAGGGAAACAGGCCACTGTAATTATACATTAGTATTTTTTTAAGAAAATAAAAACTGACTCCAAGTTTTTTAGTCATTGAAATGGGCCCTGCACATCATGTATGTGATGTAATGACAGCTTCAGACTGGGGATGCTTTTGATGCATTATTAACCATAAAAAAGACATTAAATACCAGACTTGAATGCCATGGGGATGCATATTTCACTAGGAATTAGTTTTCAATGTATGCTTTAAGTTTATTTTGGTAAACAGATGACTGGAGGCTGTCAGAGCTGGGGTGAGATTTATGTTCATTGGGAATCTTCTTGAAAGGAGAGGAAATGACTGGGACCTGTTGCACACCGACAGCCAAATGTAAATCTTTTCTTGGCTCCAGGGGAGGTTGGAAAGTGCCACACAAACAATTCCTCCTAGGAATGTGCTTTCCAAGAGGCAGCCAGTGTAGATGCTCTCAGGGGCGTACGACCCTGGGGAGGGGCTGGAGGGGACACACATTCCTTGTTCTCTAGGAGGTGGCAGCGGAGCAAAAACATCTGGACGGGAAAGCTGGCCTCAGGATGCGCTGTCAGATGCCTTGCCGAGCGCCAGCCTCAAAAAGCACCCTGAATGAATTCCTCCCTCTCAGAATCAACCCCGTGGAGTTACCAAGAGCTGGTTCTTTCTGTACCGACACATTGCTAGTGATTCTGGTTTGGGATACAGAACTTCTTGGCCATATGGATTCCCTGATCCTTGGTAAATGATGGAGGTACCACTGTACACATCCTCAGAACCCGTCCTTGGGGTCTCTGCAGTCAGAGGAGCTGGCACAGAAGTACAGTCAAGGCAGGCCCAGCTGCAACCCTGCTGGACCGGAAGGTAACTGCAGATGAGCACAGAAAATAGTGTCCACACTTAGCGTCTCTTCCTGCCTTTTTGCTGCTTGATATTTAAGAAGTCTCCTAAAGACATATCCATTTTGGCAGATACCGATAGCTTAATATAGCTCCTCCAGGCTCATACGTTCATGTAGAATGCAATAAATTCTGTTGAACACTTGTTACAGAGACACTTAACTACAGATCCAGAGCCAAATGGGCACACCTAGCCCATATGCATCTGTTAAATACTTTCCTGTTCACATCCTGCCTGTGCCTGAAAAACTCTGAGTGTCCGGCAGATGTTACTACAAGTCTAGGGCTGTAGGGTGGTCTTTATCAGGTCAACGATCCATGATTTGCACTAATAGGACATTAGTGGCGTGAAGAATGCCTGAAAAATAACAGAGAATGGCTTGGGAATGTATTTTCTTTTCATAGCCTTATCTTCTTGAACTTTTTCTGGGACTGGTTTATGTTATCTGATGACATTCCAGTTCCTGAATAAGGCACTGAATTAGCCTGTGCATTTGTGTTTCAGTTTCTTATGGTAACAATTAATTGGATCGTGGTTTTCGGTGATGCTTTCTCCAAGGGTGGTTGATTCTAAGGCAGTGTCCTCAATGGAGGGCGATTCTGTCCTGTAGCAGGTGTCTGGCAATGTTTCAGGCACAACTTGGGGTGCTCCTGACGTCTAGTGGACAGGGGCCAGGGACGCTGCTAAACATCCAACAATGCACAGGACAGCCCTCCCACCACAAAGAATGACCCAGCCCCAAATGTCAGTTGTGCCGAGGTTAGAAACCCTCGTCTAAGGGACTGCAAAGGTAGCTCCCTTGTTTGGTGACTAGAAACAGTGGGGTTATAGCTCAGCTGTGAACCATTCAAAATCGGTTGCGTTTCAAAATGAAAGAAGGGCCCAAATGCTGATTTTTCCCCTGAAAGGTGATCTGCACCTTGCGTCCTGTGTTAAATGACCAATGCTATAATGATGTCATCATCACTCTGAGACCCACAGAGTGTGGCAGAGGACACATCAGGGGTCCAAGTAGGTGTCATTATACTCATCCTATGGTTGATGAAATGGAGGCCCAGACCAGTTCAACGACTTGCCAGGGGTCATTGCATGAAGGAGTGGCAGGGTCACAAAGAGGCCCCCAACCTTTCCATCTTCAGTCTCCCATCGCCTGGTCTGGTGTTAGAACCAGGAGACCATGCGGAACTCATGTACTCCCTCCCTCCTTTTCTCTCCTGTATATAGAGATATAGCAAAATGCAGGTTAAGTTGCCTTTAATCTTTAATTCATACACAAGGACGTGCTGTATGGAGTGAAATAAAGAGTAAACTCCAGAGGCAGCAAGTTCTGTAGGTTTGGCCAGATCTTCCTTTTCAAAGACAGACAGCCTGGGGAATCGCACGGATGGCCTTCCGTTGCCCTCTTAGATTCTTTTTATGGCAAAATGCTCGCTTTTATCAATTCCTACCCCAATCTCTGATTCCCACAGGCTAGGGGAAAGCAAAGAACAGTTGAGGAAAGCGCGCCTACCCTTTCCTCTGATGGAAATGGGAGGCTTGGGTCACTGGGGAGGCAGCCAAGGATGGGAGTGGGAAGGCTGTCGGGGGTGGGAGGGTGGGGGGAAGGACTGCTTGTGGAAACCTGTGGAGCAGGTGTTTCTGCTTGGGTGGAGGGATTTGGCCTGGGACCTAAGAGGCTGTTGTTCATTCCAAGTTCCCTGTAGGCATTTCTGCATTAAGTGATACCAGAGCAGACCCAGAGGAAAGCGAAGTCCAGTGTAGTATCCGCCATCAAAATGTCTACGCGGAGGCAATGGTCTTGGAGCGGAGGTGACTAGAGAGTGTGCACTCAGGCGGAAGGAACCACCCAGGACCGGCCTGAGTCCCTGTCAGTGTCTTGAGGACAGACAAGGGGGTTCGTATGCCAATAACGCTAAGCAGCAGCAGATGCAGCTGCCACTGGTTCCTCACTGACACCTCTGCCCTTCCTTCTCATGCCCAGTGAGTCCAGCCAAGAGCTAACGGCAAGTCAGAATCCCAGCAGGCAGCAGCGCTGCGGCTGGAACCTCAGGGCTGCGAACGCTCACTCCTTTGGGAATGAGAGGAGCACAAGCCGGGCAGAGCTTTGGGAATCCAGTTTCCAGCTAGCTGACCTTGGTGCCCTTTAGGCTTTAAGTCAGGGCAGCAGTGGCCTTGACTTTCCCATTGGGTGGCCCACAGGACCAGGCTTGTGGCCTAGACGCTGCCATGTGTCATTGTCTGAAGAACGGCTCAGTCCCTGCTCAGAAATGGAGACAGGTGTGACCTCACACGGGGCCCACGTGCTCTCCAGACCGTCCCTGGGCAAGGGCCACATGCTGCATCAAATTCCAGCCGAGACAACCAGAGCGGCCCTCATCCGCCAGACTGGAGCAAAATTTACAGACACAAGCCCTAGGGGTTCCCAAAAAAGGTTGGCTCTCTCCCCATTCATTTCAACCTGGCTTTGTGCAAGGGATTCCCGCTGTTCCTTTAAATAGCCCTTCCCCTGCATTCAGTACAGGGATTCATTCATTTGGTCAAAGCCAGCTACAGTAAGATGAAAATGTTAACTCATCGCCTAGATGAACATTTCACCCCGAATGAGTAGTTTCTTTGCTAAAAAAGCAACTCATTAAGTACCTTTTTGTTTATAGTGCCAAGCTCGGCAATGCAGACAGCAAGACAGGGAACATGCTTTGCCCTTTAAAAGCTTCTTGTTCCCTGGAGAGCCCAGCCATGTATCTGAGGATGGAGAAGACACGGCGGGGCTGAATCATTAATGCTGGATACACCCAAAGACAAGAAAAAATAGCTACATTCAGTCTGGGGACAACTACGACCTGGATAAGGTGGTAGGAAAGCTGGACTCATGGAAAGCACCTGTACCCCTCATTTTAAGGAGCAGTTTCTCCAGTTTGCACCTATGGTACAGGTGGGTGCTGACCCATCTTCTGCTCCTGGACTGGCGTGATCTTCAGGGACGAAAGCTGGTGGGAAGAGGAAGAACCAAACGGGAGAGGCCGCATCCTCTGACGATGCTAATGGTACTACCAAGAAAGAACGATCGCAATGATTACCAGCCACTGGGTGTGAAATTGTGTGCTATGCGCAAGTGTTATCTCATCTCACTCCTCTAACAACCCACGGGGTAGGTACAGTTTTGGTGATGTGGACGCTAAAGCATAGAGAGTGTAAGGGACGTGCTCAGTCTCTCAGTGGCAGCTCTAGAATTAGAATCTCACACCTAAAAGGCAAGGTGCCATGCTTTTGATTTCCAGTTGTCCACCACTCAGATAAGCACAGAGCTCTGTTGTGTGGGATGGACATGGCTGCTCTCTTTAATGGCGCTGCCCGAGGCATTGAGGTCTTCAGAATACACTGTTGATGGCCACCAGCAAACAGGTTTCATGCTGATAGGATGGTATCAAAGGGTGAACAGACTATAGCCAGAGAACTTTTAGGCCCCTGCACTCTGGGTGAGGGACCCGAGGGGCTACTGTAGAAAGACTAAGAATTTTAAAGACAGAGTCCTGTGATAGAGACTCTGCAGAGAATGGGAATGGCCAAGTGCTAGAGTTGACTTTGGAACTGCTGACATGAGTTTCCATCTAAAAGCATCCCAGTCCTTGGTCAAAAATTCCCTGTTTTCTGAGTTATTTTACCCTGGGTTTTAGAGGTATTAGCCAATAGAGATTGGTGCATTATTGTAAAAATTTTATCAGAAATTGGCACTCGCCCATCGAAAGATGTTCATAAACTATTCCCCGAAGTGTGATTTTTCAAGTGTGTTGTTGAACAGAAATCTTTTTTCTGTGGGAACACATCTCTGAAATTTTAATGTCCATCAAATGGGAATATATGATTCTACTTACAAAAATTCTATTTATAATTCTTTTTTTTTTTTTCAGGACCACATTAAGTGAAATACGACTGTGTACAGGAAAGATTTTATGGATGGGACCCATAAGTGTGTGTGTGTGTGTGTGTTTGTTAAAATTTTTTTAAATTAACTGTTAACATATAAAATTCAGGGAATAGTACGTAAAAAGTGAGATTGATGGGTTCTCTTGAAAAAGTTGTCTATTTTGAACCCAGGGCAAGCACTTGAGTGGAGCTACGTGGAAGCCGCTTCCTTTAGATGGAGCGTGTACACTGCAGGGTGCCACAGACCCCACCTTCTTACTCCTGATCGGCAGCAGACATTTCCACCGCCCGCCCGGCGCCCTGGGCTTTAAGTCTGTGGCGTCTAGTCAATATCATAGCGGTTGCCTCCATGTGTTGAAATAAGTCTTTCCTTGGTTTCTTTGTTAATATACTTAGTTTCTCCTGTGGTGAAAACTAAAGGAAGAACAATCAAAAACCCCTGAAACAGGCATAGGCAGGCAGCCTTCAAAAGACTTTCTAATAGAAGTAAACGTCAGAGAAAAGTCTCATGCATGTACTCGGCTCGCGTTGTACCCATTACACAAGAAGGACCATTGCTGACCAGAGGCCCTAGCTCAGTTATCCCAACTGCTTTCCTTCTGTTTTCCTCCCTCCCTCCCTCCCCTCCTCCCTCCCTCCCTCCCCTCCTCCCTCCTTCCCCTCCATCATCCACAGCTGCTGGAGACCATGCCCCTGATCCCATTCCACCCCTGCCTCATACTTTGCCTCAGGGCAAGGTCTGTAGTGTTAAGACTGGCAATGGCCTGAGAGAAACGGCCGCTGAACCCCTGGGGCTGCTATTAGTACCAGACTTTAGACACATTACAAGTTAAATAGGCTTTTGTGGGCTGGGAGACAACCACCGCGCACAATACTGTTTCTAAGGAAAAGTTTAACCCAGGTTCCAAACGACAGACTGACAAATGAACTTCTGCAATATAGCCCATTAGTAAATTTGATGCTTCTATATTCTAGAAAATAACTGGGGCTTCCCACTTGGAACTTCAGCTTTCTTAGGGCAAGACCCGCGTCTCTCTGTGTTGCTCTACTGAAAAGCAATCATACAGATGCACTTATGGCTCTTAAGAGGAGTCCTCATCTCACCAAATATTAGCTGAGGGCCCACTGTGTGCAAGGAGCAGTGCTAGGTATTGAAAACAAAAAAAGAATAAAATGCTACCTCACGGAAGTTTACAATTCAGTGTGTGAGGGGCGGTGAGGGTGGGGTGAGGTAGAAAAGAGGCCAACAAAACAACGTGAATACTAGGTAACTATGATGATGTAAGAGAATGCCAAGGAGCTCAGAGAATAGCAGGGCTCGAGATATTCTCATCAAGGAGGTGGTTTGAAATGAAAATGAAAAAATAGGTAGTATTTCAAGAGGTCTTTGCACAAATGATGTGGGATTCCCCAGGCATTCCAGACAGAGGAAGCAACGCGAAAAGCAGCACGGGAAGGAGAAATTTCTAAGTGTCCTCAGGAAACTGAGGGAGGCTGGTTGGTGTGGAGTGCAGCCAATACAGATGGGGGAGATTGGGCTGGTGGGAGGGTCGGGGCCATGTCTGAGGAGGCCTTGGGCACCGAGCTGAAAGCATGACTCAGCTGACTGACACATGGGCATTGCCAACTAAACACTGGCGCTTGCCATCTGCCTCTGCAAGGATCAGGTCACTAGCCACTGCAGCTGCTGACCTTCAACGCACCCTGAAAGGAGTTCAGGGTGAAGATCAGGAACAAGGCACTCTGTGCTCTGGGGAAAACTGGCAGAACAGGCCTTCAGACAGATATTTTCAGGAGAAGATTTTATGAGCCCAAATTCTTGCATCTCCTCATGTCTAGAAAAGTACTAAAATTATTAACGGTGACATGTGCTCCTCGTGACTAGCAGCAAGACCCTGTCAAAATGTGTGCTTGATTGCACGAATCCCCCTTCACTAAAATCTTATGGATACTGACCTCTCCCCTCCCCCGACCCCTACCTCTCTGGAGCAGTTCCTCAGAGCTATCTGAGAGGCTGTCTCCCGGGCTACAGTCCTCATTTTGCCCCAAATAAAACTTAACTCACAACTCTCGAGCTGTGCATTTTTTTTCAGTCGACAGTATGTAAGGCCCAGACATGATGGATTGGAAAGCAGCAAGACCAGATGTAGAAAGACTCTTTGAAAAGCTACTGCAATTAGCAAAATGTATCCAGTAGCTTTGCTGGGGAGAGGGGGAACATCAATGGGATTGGCAAATGAAAAGGTTACACGTGAGAATAGTCACGGTTTTGGGAAATCTCAACAACTCACTTAGATATTGATAATGATGATGTTAATTCCTGTATCATGTATATAACAGTATTATTCTGATGTAGATTCTAATATTCTGATATATGATTCTAATCTCATTCATTCACTCACTCACTGAACAAGTATTTGAGCGCCTAGGGCATGTTATACATTTGATTCACACACAAGTAACTAGTCCAAAGTCAAACATGGAAAAGATAGAAAACAAACATTCTAGGATGATTTATCCAAATTAAATGCTCTGTATATTATCAGTGTTTCTCAAACTATGTTCATTTGATAATTACATGGAAGATGCTACAAGAAAGAAAAAAAATATTCATAAGTCTAATGTTTCATGGCCTTCTTGGTAAGTCCCAACACCCATTCAAAGTATCAAAGGCTCTGTTAAGTCCTGTAGTTCAAAACAAAAAGCAAACTGCTTAACCTTTACAGTTCAAACTTTGACCACAGAATCTTTTTACTGAATAATATCTATTAACTTTCCAAAAATGCATTTTGATAAAAAATCGTTACAAAGTGTTATATGGATATAAGGTATAGACCCCTATGTGCAATTATGCCTGTGAGATCACCTCCCACCTACAGCCATCGCCTCAAAGGTAAATGAAAGGGACCATAGCTCAGGATGCAACTCACACAGAGGTATTTTCTATAATCAACCATTTATTCATATATCAGGGGTTCACTGAGCACCGACCATATGCCAGACACCATGCTTGGCATTCAAGATACAGCAGTGACTAACAGATATGTGTCCCTGTCTAGTAACAGAGTAAACTCGTAGTTTAATCAATAACACAGAAACTCCACAGTAATCTGTGACAAATCGGCTACTCATTCTCCCACCCTCACTTTCCCTGTGATCTTCCAAATTATGTTTACTGAAAGCAATTTTATAGTAAAATTTCAAAAGTTCCTTATTAAAAATGGGGAATTAAGAGATACGATCTCAAACCAATGCATTCCTCTATTCGCTAGCGGTTCTGACAAGAGACTAGTTGGGAAAAGGAATTTAACAAGCGCTGGCACAAATAAAAAGAGTAGGGGACTAAACTGGATTCTCCTTATCTCTGGAGTCTTCTCTCTCTGTAACAGAGACCACTGCCCATGATCAACTCCTGGGTTTCTTGTCCCATTCGGCATTCACAGTTAACTCTGGGACCCAACCCTCCCATTTATAGAAACAAATGTTTCTCCCTCAGTCTTTGTATTTTTAAATGATGTCTGATGTATCTAAAAGATAGGCAGAATAAACTGCTATCTCTAATTGCATACTTAAAATATCAGTACAAATTGGCTATGGGTTGGAAATCAGAGAAACAGACTTAGCTTATAGGATATTAAGAGAATTTTTTAGTCTTGATGTCTGGACGTTTTGTGAGCTTTACAGAGAGGATAAGAGTAAAACTTCAGCTCTTAAACTATCCAGCTAAAAACTATATTTTACATCCAGTGTAATTCTGCAACCATTCAGCCTTAAATGGATATTAAGCCTGAGGCAAAGTAATGAAACCGACAGTGGAAACACACACTATGAATTCTTCAATCTGAGGAGAAAGGGCTGATTCATCTGTTTCAAGGGCCAGGCAGAGATAAAAGACCTCATCCCAAACGGGGCTGCCTTCTTCCCAAACCTTAGCATCCCCTCCAATGTGCTTCTCGGTGTGGAAAGTATTATTAATGTCAGTATCACTAGTGCTTGTAAAAGATTCATGGACCATTTCCCCCCCTTCTCCTTGAATCCCCTGTCTGCGGCTGTGGCCACCCTGCGCTCCTCTTACTGTTGAGCCGTTTGGTGATACCAGCTGTACATTCTGTCACAACTGACCTCCTGTCACAGAACTGTAGCATTTGAGAGCTGGAAGGGGCTCAGAGATGGCATTTTGAGAACAGAAAACTGAAGCTCAAAGAAAGAACAGTGACTTGTTTCAAGTCACATGGTGAGCCTGGACCAGAACCTTTCTGGGCTCTTTTATCCCGTTTTGTCTTTTTTTTCCTCTTTTTTCTTTCCATTAAAAAAAAATATCTATAGGGCCCTATTTAAGGACCAGAGCATGAGGCTAGGCCAAACCCTACAAGGTGAGGACACAAATTCTGTGGAGAGTCACGCAAAAGGTCTTGGGAGTTCCAATCAATACACGTAGAAGGCATGAGAGAAGGAGGAAATTGCCATTAGGACACCATAGTGGCCATTGTTGCAGGCAAAGTCTACACTTCTATGGATGTTAAAACTAACAGACAAGGGCTTCCTTGGTGGCGCAGTGGTTGAGAATCTGCCTGCCAATGCAGGGGACACGGGTTCGAGCCCTGGTCTGGGAAGATCCCACATGCCGCGGAGCAACTAGGCCCGTGAGCCACAATTACTGAGCCTGTGCGTCTGGAGCCTGTGCTCCGCAACAAGAGAGGCCACGATAGTGAGAGGCCCGCGCACCGCAATGAAGAGTGGCCCCCGCTCGCCGCAACTAGAGAAAGCCCTTGCACAGAAACGAAGACCCAACACAGCCAAGATAAATAAATAAATAAATTAATATTAAAAAAACCCAAAAATCTAACAGACAAAAGTTTGAGGAGAAGCAGGACATTTGCATAGTCGCAAGGTATTTCCTCCAAGATATTTATTAATCATAAAGGGAAAAATAGTGACTCTATGGTAGGGAAACTCAGCAAACACCATCTTAACCAAGTGACTGATGTTAATAACAAGACAGAGGAGCATCGTGTGCCCCCTGATGTGACACACAGAGAAGAGCACATCACCCCTGGGGTACCTTAGGTAAAATGTATGTCCTCATTCTGATCATGAGAAAACCTCAGACACACAGCAGTAGAAGGATGGTCTAGGAAGTAACTGGCCAGTACTTTAGCAAAGTGTCAAAGTCATGAAAGACAAGGGAAGACTGAGGACCTGCATAGGTTGGAAGACACGAAAGAGAATGACAAGTAAAGGCAATGTAGGATCCTGAATTTGATCCTGGACCAGAAAAAGAACATTAGTGGAAAAACAGATGAAACCAAAAAAGACTGTAGTTTAGTTGATAACACTGTACTGATATTAACTTCTTAGTTTTGATAACTGTACTATGGTTACATATGATGTTAACATTAGGGGAAGCTGGGTGAAGAGTATATGGAAACTCAGAACTATTTCTAGAGCTTTTCCATTATGTCTAAAATGATTTCAAAATAAATTTTTAAAAAAGAGAGGAAAGAAAAGGCTAGGGGAGGCAGGGAGAGGAAAGGGAGTGGGTTATGGGCTAGAGATGTAGCACAGCAGCTGACTATTACTTCTAGAACCTTCTACAACCTGAGGCCACTGAGAATTTGCCATTTTCCTCTCGGGTTAATGTGAACTTGTATGCTGTTATAGCCATAACATATACAAGTTAAACGTCTGAGAATAGGCCCCTGGGTGTGGAAGGGATTAAAGAAGATTCTGACATCCTCATCAGCTGCAGTTGGTGGCCAGCAGAGCAGGGAGGGATGTCAAGTGCCTTTAGGGATGGCTGATGTCTGAGACCAGCCACCCTAAAGACTTCACTCCCAGAGGCTCACCTGGCTGAATCACCTGAAAAGGGGAATCGCATTATCACAGGACAGGATGGGAAGGGAGCACCCAGCCAGGGCTTGGGGTGGGGGAGAGGACATCTTTGTCCTGGGTGTTTACCACACTATGTATATATGTTAATGACAGTGAAATGTGTTCTTGGAAATGTTCTCTTCATTTGTAGATGTATCGCTGCAGAGTGTGTGTATGAGAAAGAGACATGCCAGATCCCAAAGAAAACAGCTTAGTCCTGCATCCCATTATATATACAAAGCAGAAGGGGTGGGAATGCGGTTTTGTTGGTATTTCCAAATGCAAAACAGGTCTCCCTTCTCCTCTGTTTGGTTGTTGCTATTTTCCAACAGAATGAAAATGCCGGCACTCAAGACATGTTGCCAGAAACTTGCTTAGCAAAACACTTCAATTCCTTTGTATAGAAAAGGAGCATTTCTTCCAATGGGTGCTTTTCTGTGTTCTCCCTGATTCCCGTGGTAATAACAGCTACGTTTGGCTCCAGATCTGTGGACGTGGTAGAGAAAGGCACCTCCAGATTCCAGATCCTAAAATCTCATGGAACATTAACATGAACGTCAAACTGACGTTACCAATTTAAGGGATTTAAACACTTAGCTTTAGAATAAACAAAACCCAGTGGCAAGGTTTGGACAACTTCAGCTGCATTCAACAATACAACCCAGATGTTGGGTAATGCAAACCTCATAAATGTATGCTTTCCATTGCATTCTTCATGAGAAAAATCTAAGTGGGATGGACTGGATAATGAAGGAAAGCAGAACTGATTAATTATTGGGTGGCTTTTATGGGGCAGATTCTATGGCAGGTGCTTTATAAAGTCAGCCTCATTTAAGATTTGCAATGAGGTAACTATTATTATTTCCATCTATAGAGAGGGTATGAGACTCAGAAATCTGCACTTTGCCTGGGTAACCCAATTGGTGAATGGCAAAGTCAGGATTTCACCTGTGTGGGTGTGACTTTAAAACCTTTGCTGTTCCTAAGAGCCAACGCTGACTACGCATAACACTCCTTGCTTAAAACCATCCAATGTCTCACACTGCCACCAGGTCAGCTAGCATTTCAGCCAACTTTCGAGGACGGTGGTGGCACCTGCTCTGACACTCTGTGCTCAGGGCTTAATACCTGCTTGCCAACTGAATGAATGAATGGATGGATGAGAGAGAACAGGATGTTTCAAATACATATTTTTAACATTTTGTACAACATCCTATGTAAGTGCTACAAATGTTACAATTCTTTGTGAATAATTCACTAAAGCAGTATTCCTAAAGATCCATATTAGATCATATTCAATTGTTTTATTTCAGTGGTTCTCAACCAGGGTGATTTTGGTCCCCTTACCCAGGGAATGTTTGACATTGTCTGGAAGCATTTCGGTTGTCACAGCTGGGGGCAGAGGGGTGCTACTGGCATCCAGTGGGTAGACCCCAGGGACGCTGCTAAACAACTTACAATGCACAGGAGTCTCCTCACCCCTAACAAAGATGTCAATAGTGCCCAAAGTTGAGAAACCCTGTTTTATTTTACTTAATCGCATGTACTTGAAAACAATCAAACAACGCTTGCTTGTTTTGTTCTGCTTTAATACAGATCTATGGCTAGCCAGATTGACTTTCGTTGCTCAATTTGTTTGAATTCCCAAGGAATGTTGAAATTTTCCTGGGGGTATGCTTCTGGAAAGGTCAGAAGCACTTTGGTTGTCTTCATACTTTCGCTCCGTAGCAATGTTTTTGCACATTGGTTGACTATCAGCTGGTTGCTGTCTACAATTCAAACTACATAATGAATCCAGTGCATAAATTATTTACCCAGATTTAATTCCAGAGACTGTTATCTTTGTATTTTCTCCTTTGCCAGCTAATCTGGCTCACTGCATTGGAATTTTGGTCATGCCCATTCTCCTTCCTCACTAAATTATCTCCGTAACGTAGTATAAACAGAACAAGCTTGTGTGTGATACGCTTAACTGTTAATTTACCTAATTAAGCTAATTCAATTAAATCATTTACATCTTTTTGGTATCATGCCAGTTGATACCACTGCAGAAGTAGGATGTTTTAGAAGATGACTGTTCAGCAAATGAATGGGGAAAAAAAATAATGGAACACAAAATTAAACAACAGTCCAAATCTCCTGGCTTGAACATACTGAAAAAATGCTGCTTTCACAGGGTCCTGTGATTAGTTATTTTTCTTAAATCAATTTTCTGTAGAAATTGGTATTTTAACATAGTGATCATAATTTATTGTGTAAGAGATATTTTAAACACTATTTATATGTTCACATATTTGGTGTGTTTAAGTAATGTGTGTTCGTTCCCACATTAGGGTGCGATTAGTAAAATGTTTTGCGGTGTTAGCAAGACATGAACCGAGCAGATTCTTTTGAACAAAGCTGCAAAATGATTTTGCTAAATTACATAAATATCTTTAGGATGCATACATATTTCATTTACAGTCATCATCCAAACATCCCTGTCGTAGTGATAAATGAGAAAAAGTAAATGTGAAACGTTTTATGCCAATAAAAATCAACAGAAAACAAAGACAAGAAATTCTAGGCAGGAGAGTCCAAACAAATTGTCATCTTTATAGATCTACCGTAAATCCCGCCCCACCCCCAACTTTGGATTTGACTGATATAGAATTCGCATTTGGGTGGGACTCTGGATACCCTAGGTTTGTTAATAGATGGGCCACCATAGTTTTATCTGTCCAAGGCCTCAGCTTGGCAGGGGAGGGACACTGGGCAGGATCTGGCCTCCTCTCTAGGAGCACACACACCCAGGGTGAGACTTGAGGCAATGTTCTGCCTTGACTTACTCTAGGTAAGTAAAGCTCTAGGTTTGGTAGAACTTCAGAAAAGCCACAAATGACACCAACCCAGATTCCTTCAACACGAATAATCTCCTGAGTTCACCAGGAAAACCAGTGAGATCCCAGGACTAATTACAGATGTGCAGTACGACCCACCAGCTGCCTGCTGTTTCCTTTTCAGAAAAGTACATTTCTTCCCCCATGCTGCAGGGGCAAACAGGGAATGTATTTTGTTTCCTGGAAGCCCTTGCTTTCCACCTACTTCTACTTCAAATCCAAAGATCTTTTTTTCTCTATTTAGGAAGCACAAAGAGATAATTTATGGAAATAAAACAGTGTTTTAAGAAGATGGCTTTTTTTCTATTTGGGAGAGGAGCTCTGCAGAGGTTTTTCCTCTGCTTGACCCTTGAATGGGGCCACTTGTCTTTACAAAGAGTAACAACTCCAGCGTACCACAAACTTTCTGACAGTAGAGTTTTGGAGGTTGGCAACCAGATTTCTGATGCTAACCTTCCCCCCACTGCTCATGCTAAACTCATTCTCCTTTAGTAAACACTAGTTCCCTGCAAGCAGGGGTCACACCATCTATCCCTCCTCATTGCCCTGGCGTAGTAACTGGCACAGAGAAAACACAGGAATTATTTATTCCATAGTTACCAAAGAGTAAAGAGACCATTCCCCAATTCACATTCATAGTTCCACCCAAAGCAACTTTCCCTTTGAACTTCACAGTAGGTCTGTGGTTCTGTGAACGTTCCAGGTACCAGGCTTAGGTCTGATCTTACTGCGTGATGCATCAAATTGCCAAAGCACATCCACATTGCCCACCTAATACTCTTTAGTCTGTCCTCTACATCTTCCCTCTGTTTCTTAGTAGTCAGGCTCCTAACTCCCTCTCCCTTCCCTGTCATTCCCAATCACCAATGAATACCACGGATGGAAGGAAAACCATAGAAACTGACATTCCTCCTGTATTAGTTGGCCAGGGCTGCCATAGCAAAGTGGCATAGACTGGATGGCATAAACAACAGAAATGTTCTCATAGTTCTGGAGCCTAGAAGTCCAAGATCGTATTAGCAGGGTTAGTTTCTACTAAGGCCTCTCTCCCTGGCTTGCAGATGACCATCTTCTTCCTGTGTCATCACGTGGTCCTCCTTCTGTGCGCATCCCTGTGTCCTAACATCCTCTGACCAGTCTGGGCTGTTTTGGGCCTCCCATTCACGTGTCAGTGATTGGGTTAGGTCTGGTCACGTGAACCAAATCTGACCTAAGTGAGAGGAAAGAACTTCTGCTGGGGGCTTCCGCGAAAAGGTTTGCTATTAAGAGACCTAGAAATCAATGCTTTTTTTTTTTTAATCTCTGGACCATACTGGGTCTCAGTGTGACAACTGGAATCTCTGTGCCCAGGTGGTGCTCAAGGGGACCTGAAGTAAGGGCAAGCTAACATAAGGACGGCATTATTCAGGAGAGATTGAAAAAGTTCACCGATGACACCTTTGAACCATGGACTCTACCCATCAGAGAGCACCCCCGCTGCTGCTGACCTTGTTGTGAGGTGAGACCACACATTTTATTATTGAAGCCAATTAGACATAGATTTTTACCACTTTCACCCAACAACATCCCAACTAGTAGAATGGATTCAGGCCACTTACTAGTCACTCACTAGTCACTCAGTGTCTCAGTTTCCTTATTTGTAAATAGAGATAATAGTGCTTACCCCCCACCCCCCTAGAATTACTGTATAACTTGAGCGTCAGTCACGTAAAGCACTCAACACATTGCTTCACACATAGAAGATGCTCAATAAACACTTTCCCTCTTTGGGGGCCTCTGGTACCTTAGAAATTGTTCTTCTTGTACTTCCCACACATGTGCTCTTAAGCAGAGTGGCCCAACAATCCGAGCTGTCGATATTTTCGTACACAGAATTACAATCAAATTCGCCAAGGCGGCTCGCTATTTCAAGGAACTCGCTAACCAGCTTGTCTGTCAAGTAGTGTGAACTATGGGCCAAGAGGCAGTCATCTTTTTTCTTTAGCCAATGTATACAATTCTATAAGAATCTCCCTTTCCTGAAATTGTGTCACTGGGCTGGACTTTCTTATCTGGAGCTTTCTTAACCAGGACACATCGATGGTGGACTCATAATTGGGGTTTCAAGACTGTGTTCTGCCTGTCCCCACCCTCTCCCATCCTTGGTTTCTCTCACTGCCCTGTCCCTCTTCCCACCTTGCCTGCCTGCCCCATAGCACCTAACACAGTGCTTCCCAGGAGTAATTATCAACAAGTGCTTAGTGAACAAATGCTTTGCTGTAGGGATCATTGTAACAAAGGGTAAGGAGGGCTGGTGATGGGAGGATGGACAGAGAGAAGCTGAGGAAGCCTATCTCTGGGAACTGCACTGTGGGGCATTCGTCCTCGTGCTCGGTGCTGGGCCGGACTGTGGCTCGGGATGCACACCCACGCTGGGGCCACTTGGAGGCGCCCGGAAGGACCAGCCTGGACAGAATGTTTATATGTAAATATATATGTACCTGACACACCTAGCAATCTACTAACTGCTTAATCTGTGCTAGGCACAATGCCCCAAGTTTTATGATGTCATACAGTCACCACCATTCTAAGGGTATGAAGCCCATTTTACAGATGGAGACACTGAGGATGCAAAAGGTAAAGTGACTTGCCCAAGGCCCTACAGCTGATGTGTAAAAAAGCCAAAACCCAAATCAGAGCCCATGTTTTTATGACGAGTAGTCAAAGGGTTTGAGAGGTGTCCCATGGTCAGGATATGCTGGAGGACCCAAGGGCGTGACAGAATCAGGTCATCCTGGTAGATACTCTCCAGTGTGTGATACAGCAAAAGAAGCATTAGAGGAAGAGGTATCATCACTGCTCCCAGCATGGCCCTGAGCAAATCAGAGGGACCCTGGCTCAGTTTACCCATCTGAAAAATTAGCATGTGACTAACGGCCATATCTTCTCTTGAGATCACTGTAAAAATCAGATGGGCAAAAAGCTATCAAAGTACTTCAAATAGCATCAACAGTCTCTAGTACCAGATTAAAAAAAAACCACACCTCGTTCATTCCTGGCGTTTGTTAGGTGCTCCATAAATGTTTGAGAAATCAAGCCAAGCAAAACAGAACCTACTTCTTTACCTTTTAAGAAAATATTTCTGCTTCTCATCTGTCAACTGTGATTCTCTTTTTTTCAATTTTTTCTTCCTTCTTTCTTTATTTTGTTTCCCATCCCCTCCTTGATTCCAGCCAACCCATAGCATTCACCCTTGGTCCCCGGCTGGCCACACCTCAATGGGTACTAACTGGCTAGTCCCAGCTGGTGTGCACTGGGCCGCCCACAAGCTGTGGGCAGCCTGGCTGTGATGGCCAGAGGTGAGCTGGTGACAAACGGGCTCTCTGTGCCTGTGACCTGGCGGGGCCAGTTAATCACCGGGAGGCGCTCTTTCTGCATATGTATGGCCCAGAGCCGCCCGACCTACCATTAGAGGCAAAAACCCAAAGCTTTGGGAGAGGATTTTTTTTTTTTTTGGGCAAACTAGAGAAACATGAAGCCCAAGTGAGGTAGACTTTGAGATAGACAGAGAAAGGAATCCAAGAGGGAAAAAGAAAAGTCAAAAACTAAAATGGAGTATGAAGGGTGATAAATGGCCTTGGCCGGACAGTGGCTGCCCTGTCCGGCCTTAGGAAATCACATTAAGGGGGACTAGTAAAGAATCTGGGTCAGAATTATGAAAAGCATTCTTATAAAAAGAGTCTGAATAGCGTCTGCAGCCAGAAGCTTCCATGAATGTCTTCAGATCATATCCATAGGATGTGTGTGTGTGTGCGTGTGTGTGTAAGAGTGAGAGCCATTCATGGGCACCTGTATTGATGAAGAAATATGTGTGTGGGGGGATGTTTGCAGGAAAAAATATATGACTCCGCTGCATGAGCTGCATATAAACCAACACACTCTTGGGAGACACTCATTATATCTGTTTTTATCACAAAATGTAAATGTGAGGAAAGAGGTCACAAAGTACTCAACAGATACCCCTTGAAGATTCTCTCTGTATCCTCAAAAAGCACCAGAATCTGCTGCAAGTGAAATCTCAGAGAAATCCAAGGCAGCGCCTTTCTCTTCCCCACGTCCTGCCCACATGCATAAAGATGTCGGCGTGTTGATTATTCTGATTAGACTTTTAGTGTAATTTACGGGGTCCAGCCATTGTGCGTGGGTGTCTGGCCTGTACTCGCTGCCCTGACGATGCCATTTTTAAGATGTCAGCTCGGCCATGATTCATGGCTGATGCTAGTGACATTGCCGCTGACCTGAAAGAGTTAGGCAGCAATATTTAATTAAAGAAAAAAAAAAAGAACCAGCCTAAGGAAAGTCGAGGGCAAAATCTAAAAGAACCAAATTCATCTCTGCGAAGATCAGCATCTCAAAACAGGGAAGAGGCACCGAGAGTCCAATGTATTTTCATTTATCCATGGCGCTGCTTGTCTACCTGTCATTCGGAGTGGTGAGGCCATCCTCAGTGAGGGAGACAACCGCTTAGACCCCATGCACCATCATGCCACCGGCTCCCGTTCCACATGTCTTCCGGGATTCCCTGGAAGGTGGGGTCATCACTCTTAGCCCTTGCTACACAGGGATCAGCCTGCCTGCTGTCCAGCCTGCTGGCCACGGAAGCATTGGGGCTCCAGCTCCCTGCTTTTCCCAGTGTGCAAAAGGCCATACTCGGTTCTAAGCTCCCAGGCCCAGGATGCTGTACAAACTTCAGGGTGAAATGGACACTGTGGAACCTGTGTTCTGCTTGTTGGGGGCATAAATCCAGCACACACACCCCCAAAACCAGAGCCACGTACTAGCATTGGGAACGAGGACCTCCCCAGGCTTTGTGTAGCAGTTTAAGTGGGAGAACAATTATCCCTTAAAACACATACTCACACATACGTAGACACACACATCCACACGCCTTAGCTGGGAAGCCTAATAAGCCAGTCCGTTTTCCAGAAGTGGAAAGACAGAATTTTGCATTAGTGGGAAGGCTGTAGAGAGCTGAGGTTTGAGAACTAGGCCCGGCCTTTGTCCAGGCCTGTGGGAGCCAGGCTATTGTCTGCCAGGCTCCCCTGCCCCAGTGACCCCAGGGTCGGGGGCACACATGCCGGCCTTGAACTCTCCGTCTGTCTCCCCCACCATATTAATTACTATTCCCTTTGGTCAGGCTAAGAAAACAGGCTCGGCTGCATTAGTGCTAATTAAGAAGAGTGAGCTCGCCATCCTGGCAGCCTTCCTCAGTCCGTTCAGGCCGGGAATGGGCCCTGACAATCTTATTACTGGACATCGAAACACCTCCCTCCTCCTTCCTGACCCGGTGAACACGCGACACCCTCCCTTCAACCCCCAACAGTGAATTCGCCTCTTCCATTACGAATGCATCTGCCCCCAGCAACCAGTGACAGCCCGGGTCACTCAGACACACAGGGCTCGGGAACAGCTATGTTTCCTTAAGCCAAGGGGAGTTAGCAGAGCAAATGGGGGTCACGTCCATCTCTGACTCCATCTGTTGCCTCTTCCTCATGCACCCACCATAAATAAATTAATAGACAGATTGAAGAGATGAGGACCACTCCACGTCACCATCCCCTATACCTCCCGTGCTCTCCATTTAAACCCACAAGGTGATCGCTGGCTCATGAGGAGAATCCAATGCTCTGGAAGCATGTGGGCCCTTCTGCAAGGCTCTGAAGACAGTTAATGGTTATTTAAGCTGTCCCCTACGCGTGTCCCCTCCGCATCCTCACGGCCCCTATCAACTGCATTGGCCCGCACATCCAGTCACCATCTGCTCCAATCCATCCTCCACAAGGCCGCCAGAGCCTAAAGGACATGTGAGTATGCCACTCATCTGGCTTACAGAACCCCCATTTGACCTCTCTGTCTGCAGAAGGAAACTCCTTAGCATGGATTACAGGCCCTTGACAACCTGGACACCGCCTTCTTTCCTTTCTCATCTCTCGTCAGTCACCCAACACTGGGGTGGCGATTCCCCCTCGTCACCCTCCACGGGGGTCGCAGTTATCCCAACCACTGCCCGACAGAGGTAGCAAACACAGAAGCTTGTAGGGTCCGGGAGGAGAGAATACATGTCCAAAGCAAGCGCTATAGGAGAGCGCAGCTAATGGGACAGCTCAGCCTCCGCCCACCCCCCCCCACCCCCCGCTACCACAGGGACAGAAGGGGCAGCTACTACTCACCTCCTATTGGTTGCTGTTTGGAAATAAAGACATGCAGATTCCTACCCACAAGCCCCCACTCGCAGAAAGACTATATATATAATTTAAATGTGAAATTGACCAGATTTCAAATGTCCATAACTAATTACAATTAGAATGCCAAAAAAAATACCACGCCAGCCCACACCCGCCATTGAGAACTCCGCTCCCCGGTGTAGCCCGCTACCCGCAGTTCCCTGAATAAACTGAGCCCCCTCACCCCCTGGGCTTCGCTCCTGACTCTGCCTTGTCGGTCTTGTGTAATCGGTGAGCATCTTCCGAGCCACTATCAACTTAACTCAGCACCAGGCTGCCATCGCTTGTCACGGCTCAGGGTTGCCAGGTGTCCCAAGATGCCTAGTACAATTTGAATTTCAGCTAACGAAGAATCATTTTAAAGTATAAGTATGTCCTAAACATCGTATGGGCCATACTCTTTACACTACAAAGTATTCACTGTTTGTCTAAAGTTTCAGTTTACCTGGGTGTCCTTTATTTTATCTGCTAAATCTGGCAACCCCACTCTGGCTACAGGGTACCCACCCTCCACTCTGGCCAGGCGATCACTGTTCTAGGTGCCGGGGATACAGCAGGAGACAAAATGGACCAAAAAACCAAAACCAAAACCAAAACGTCCCTTTCCACTTGTAGCTTATGTTCTTCAGGGAGAATCGAGGGTTTCGCCTTCTATTCCAACATCGATTTGGCTCAAGAGTTAAACCAGGGGGTTCAGGCTCTACCACCCCACCACTTACCAAGGTGTTATCATGTTCATCTCACAAATGGGGAGATTGGGTCTATGATGCAGTTTGATTTGAACATGTGAAGTGACATATATGGGTGTTGTCCTAGGACAATGTCTGCCAGAAGTAACAAGTGACACCTGGTATTAACCTTTAATTGTTCACATTTTTATGTCCCCCTTAGTCCAAAAAATGTCCCTCCAAGGAAGGGATGATGCAGTAATTATCTTTGTATTTCCAGTTCCCAGCACATTGCTGATACGTGATAGGGACTCAGTGGGCCAGTTTAGCAGGTCACAGTGATGGCTGCTTTAGAACATGATAAGGCATGGATTTTGACTGTCTACACACAAGCAAAGACAAATGGAAATTTGAAGCAAGTTTCCTGATAAAGAAGGTCAAACACCTCATTGCAGAGAAAGCGTGGGTTTCCTTTTAACATGAATGATGCAATTTGCATATTACCCCCAAGTGGATATTAATAGAAAATTGACTTTGCTTTCCCTTTACAAGTGTTCTCTAAGGCAGCCTCCTTCTAGGGACCTTGTTACAGAGGTACCCTTAAAAATAAAATACCTTAATATTTACGGCAGCCTAGGCTTTTTTTTTTTTTTTTGTAAACATTTCCTGATTATAAAAGTAATTTGTAAAATAGAGAAAAGTTACAAAAAGCCCCAAACTCACCCACACCACCACCACTCAAAAATAGCCTCCATCAACATTTGGTGTATTCTTCCATCCTTTTTATTACATATGTGTATATACTTCTCCCCTTCAGTTATATACCTATACATATATACAATGATTTGGGATCCTATTTTATGTAACTTTTATATCCTGTTTTCTTTCATTTCATAGTCTTCAGAAACATTCAGATTCTTAGAAAAGCGAGGACTTTACAAACCTCATAATATTCCATATACATAAAATCCATAAATGTTTTATTATTTATAAATCCAATTACTTATTGTTAGATTTTGTCAATCCCAGTTTTTTAAATTATTTAAAATAATGATGTGATAAGTATCTTTTATATACAATTCCATGATTTAGTTCCTTGGGAGAGAAAATCCTAGAAGTTTGGTCAAGGAGAGACCCTTTAAGATACTTGAAATGGATAAAGTACCTGACCTCTAAGAATCCTTATAACCCAGTGTGAGGAGACACCCAACAGCCTTGATAAGACAAGCTGGGACCTTCAATGGTGTCCTCAGAGACGGTTCTCCACATAGGGAGAAGTGACTAGACCTTGGGATCCTAATCTCACCTCCAAGATTTTGCCCCGTTTGGCAAGGGGAAGGTTGACGTTTGATTTTTATGAAGGTAGCTGCTTGGTTTCCTTACACCAAGAGTTGGTGAAGAATTGCTGAGCTGATAATGGGTTACACTGAGTGTTTGTGATGTTTGTCATTAAAATCAAAATGTATCTCTGCCGAGGTTTGGATGAAGATTCCTATCTAAATGCAAGAAAATAGAGTTTGATGGTCTTGAAACTTTTAAAAATCTCAGGATCCTTTCTTTAAAGCAGGTTGATGGTAGGGATAGCAAATGCATGGTTAACGTGCATTACTCTCCAGTCCTGATGATTACAGCCCTCTTTTTCGAAGATCACGGACTTGGCCTTTGCGTCCTCATCATAGCAATTTAGGCAGCCCCTATTAGTTGACTGAAGTTAGCACAAAACTCCATTTTATAGTCTGGATGCAGAAGTACACAGCATAATACAAATCAGTTGGAGCTAGACTGTTTATGAAGGGGTAAGGAATCCAGAGCCCTAACCACTTTTTTCCCTCAGAAAAGACTTTTTTGAGTTGTATTCAATGGTCACTGGTCCAGTCTGTCTGTCCCAATCCCTCTGAATTCTAGCATTTCAAGATTCTTGCACCCTGTTATTCACACAATGAGAGATCATTTTTCAAACAAAAGATCCCATTTGACACTTTGTTTGCCTTCTTTGCCATATGATTCCTGTTCACTGGATTGAGGTGTGAACAAAAGATGAGGGAGGACCACCACTGCCTTCACAACACTATCAGCAACAGGAGCTGAGCAGCAGAAATGGATTTTTGATACTAAGACTGTCCTGGATGGAATCATTCTTCTGAATTTTTCCAATTTGGGCTGTAAGAGGCTACAAGAGGCTTTGGCCAATCATAGCTCCCCCCATCCGACCTTACGAGAAACAGTCATGAATCATCTAATTAAAAATGCAGATCATGGTTGTACCAACAATATGATGTAGAGGACGATCACCCCAGTCGTGATGGCTGAGACAAGAGTCCTGCAGAGACTCACACCTGGGCAAGCTATCAGGAAGGAGAGGCTGGGGGCCCTGCCACTGTCCCACAAGCCCTGTCATGTTTCGGGGTCCCTCTCCTTGTGGCTGGAGAGAAGGATCAGGCAGGGCCGCTTCTTCAGCTCAAGGGCCTCCATGGAGTGCAGCATCTAGGCAGGTCGGGGCCACTGCCGTGGAGCTGCCACTGGATATTACTATCATTCCAGACAGCAGCAGGTTCCCTGGAGAGAGAGATTTCAAACCCCGCAAACTCAGCCCTCCATCCCCTTGTTCTCCCAGTCTTATAAAAATAGAAGGAACACATGTTCCCATTAGTCACTTGCTAGAGGGTTGCTGTGGGGTATATGCAAGCAGCCTGTACACTGGAACCAAATTTGAATATCATTTGCATCTTTCAGGTAGGCAATGAATACTGCATCAAACACACACGCACAGCCCCCCTCTTCTCCTCCGCAGCAAGGCACCGAGTGAGGCGGACCAGATGACATTTCCTGGGAACAAGACCTCTCATCTGTATGTTTTCACATCTGCTTGATCAGTCCCCTCCCTTGACCGAGGCCCACCCCAGCTGGAGAGGCATTCTGAGAGGCTTTTAATTAAACTTCTGCTTGCCAAGAGTGGCTTGCATATGCACAGGAGGGCCGGCTCTCCTGGGGGAGCCATAAAGGCAGCTACTTCTTTTGCCTCTGTGTGTCCTTAAGTCTCTGAGGTCATGGAGCAGAAATGCGCCCCGGGCTGGCATCCCCTATCAGAAGGGCATCCCCGGTGCAGAGCCGAGGGGCACGGTGCTGCCTTGCCTGACTGGTGGAGTCCTAGAGCTCCCTTGGTAACTGGGGGACTCCCAGGACAGCAGCGGTCAGGGTAAAAGCCAGAGAAGACAGGGCTGCGTGGGGGTTAAGTCACAGCACAGCCAGAAGCAGAAAAAGACTGAAAAAGCCTCCAGACCCCACAGGTGGCTTCGTTATTGACGTGCACTTCCCTTCTGGGAGGGCAGCGGGCTGCAAGAGGAGGCGGCGTTCTTTGTGGCTCTGACCTGCCTTGACCTGACCTTTGTAACTCTATCAGGACTAGTGGTCAGTACTTATCAACTGTCAATAAACCGCCAAAACACACACTTTAATTCAGAATACGGGGAGGCCCATCTATTTGCTGATCGATCTTGGCCTTGCAAGTTGACAAAATGCAGAGTCCCTTGTCTTCTTATCATAATATTGAAAATATGCACTGCGACAAATTGAATGATCTACACCTCTTGTGCCCCACTCCTGGGGCCCTCGGTAAATACAGGACGATTGATTGCGATAAAAGGTGAATGGGAGGGCTGTGCATTCCTCTACAGAAAACAATGCCACGGAACCGTGGGCAAGAGGACTAAGTAGTCCATCTCATTAAATGTATCTACTAAAACCCTATGGAAACAGGGCAAGGCTACCCTGCCCCAGTAAGCTGGGTAATTCAAAATCAGTCTGCATGTGTTTGACTAATTGAGGCAAAAACAGATTTAGGGGCTTCATGAGCTATTTTAATAGATACTTTGAGTCACTGGATTCTGGCCGGTTCCTTTCCACATGACCTTATGCTGTGTTGTCTGTACTTTCGTAATTTCTGCCTCTGCACCCCAGAAAATAATAATATGGTATTAGAGGTGGTTTGATCACATAATTGGGGCTGATATCAAGAAGCAGAGCAGGTGTCTGGGAGTACTGGGCTGGCCTTCTGTTTTCCAGTTACTGGGGCAGTGGTGGAGATGCAAGGTCAATGACTTCAGCATTCCCTCCCTAATGGACCATGTGCCTCAGGTGACCACTCAAATTGGCCAAACAAAGAGTATGGCTGACACTTTCTGGTAAATTGGCAGCTTGGCTATTTAAATCATCTGTAAGTTGCAGATAAGAATCATACTTATTTCTTAGAGTTGTGATGGGAATTAAATGAGTGGGTATCTGTGAAAGGCTTATAACAGTCCTGCAGAGGGAAGACTCAATACATGGTTGGCTAGTATTAGGGAGGTTATTTATGTTACTACGACCATACGATCATCCTCCTTGTTACATTCGTTGGCCACATGACACATAGTCAAGTTCCTGGCGCCCAGGGGTGGAATTTGTGGTTTTCTTTGTCACAGCTGCATGAAGTCCTGTGGGGTTTCTCAGCCTCAGTACTACTGATATTTCAGACCAGATCATTCTTTGGTGGAAGAGGGGAGCTGTCTTGTACACTGTAGCATTTGTGTCCTCTACCCCATAGATGCCGGCAGCACTCCCTTCCCCACAGGTGTGACAGCCAAAAATGGCTCCAGGCACTGTCAAATGTCCCTGAAAGGCAAAACTGCCCTAGATGAGAACCACCGAGGTAAAGTCACAGTCATGAGCTGTGTCCACCAGGCCTGCACACCCGCGGCTGTCATAGAACCTCAGCCTCTGCTCAAGTCTCCTGTCACTAGGTTGGTTCTCACAGGTGCCCACAAATAAGTGGCTGCAGCTACCGCAGGGATCTGTCCTCTGCCTCGTGGGCTGTTCCGGCCCATCGGTCTGGGCTGGCCCTGCAGACCTTGAGGGCACCTCCCAGCACCCACGTTCACACCGGGTGTATCTGCTGTTGCTCCCCAAATGGGTGGTGAGCCTCCCACGGCCCAGTGTGCTGGGCAATGACTACCCCCCGCCGCTGCTACTGTGGCTCTCAGGGTCCCGCGTGCTGGCTCACTGTGTCCTCTAAGGACATCAACGCCATGAAGCCCAGTGATATCCCGGCTGAGGTGGGGGAATGGCTCCCTCCTGCTTGTTTTCACGCTCCGGTAGATGGACATCTACATGATCTAACCATCTTTCATGAGATGGCACAGTGCTTCACTGAAAACAAGTCTTTAGATTCATACGAGAGTTTTGGGGAGGCTGGCCCAAAGCACACATCCAAGTGTTCCGGGCTCTCCTGAGTTCTAAAACGTGCCAATTCCGTACCCCCCCGCCACGACCCCAGCTCACACCTTCCCCACCCCAGATGCCTTATAATCATTCAAGCTGGTCCAGCTTCTCTTAGATTGCAGCTTCCTCAGTCTCTTGGCCAAACAGCCTCTGGGGAAGCCTGAAATCTACCAGTTGCCTGATATGATCAACTGTATAAGAATCACATGGCTTCTCACAAATTGTAGAAACTTAATTTTGAAGTAATACCTTATTTTGCAGGTGAAGAAACTTAGGGCCAGAGAGATTAAATGACAGGTTCAAGGTCACACAATTTACCAGTAACAAAAGCAAGAACAAGACACTCAGTTCCCTTCCTGGAGACCATCTTTAACTTGCAAACTACAAAAAGTGTTGTAGAAATTAATACATTAATTTTAGGCAAGGGATTTTGCACAATAGTGCCTTTATATCTGATATGGTATTGAGGGGTGTATGAACATGGTGAGAAATTGAAGCTTATACCTGCAAGCACCAAATCATTGTTTTCACTTTAAATGTTTTAATGAAATATTTCTAAAATGTATTAGGTAAGAATATATGAAAGATTTTTACCTAATCAGGAATCACATGTGTGTGTTGTGTCATACTTTTTTTTTCTGTAGAAGGCTCCCCACACCATTATTTTGAGTTTTTTATTTTGTTCTGAATAGTCAATATTACTGGATGTAATTTCTGAATAAATGAGACAGTCTGTTATTAGTATTTCACCAACAAGTCTGTGCTTACCAGTTTTTAGATAAAATTGCTTCCAAGTGGGAAGTAGTAATCAAAAGAAAGTCAGATCTAACTATTTCCTGGGTATGCTCTACTTGCAACTTTTACCCGCTAAGCATTAACGCCTGTTAATTTTTCAAATATTTGCAAACCAAAGTGGTCCTTGCAAATCCTTCTGTAGTCTTTCTCAATATTATGCTTCTTTCTTAAACCAATGGGCACCCAAGAAAGCTGAAACTAAGGGCAATATTCTCTTTCAACATAGATGTGCAACTTTTTATCTGGCTTCCTTTTCTTGAGTTAGATGATCTAACAGAACTTGATTTGAACGACAAGTGGTATGGGATTGCCCTAAACCTAAGAAATGACAAACACAGGTCCATCAACTTTATGTCTGAGGCAGGGGAATGTCAAAAGAGTATTTGCCTAATTTTCTGGTCCTAGTTTATCACTCCCATGCCTGCAACTCTCAGCTCCAGATAATTCCAGCTCATCAAGAAAAAGTATAGAATAAGGCTTGATGACATTATCACAAAGTCAGATTAACAACAAATAGGGGGAAACAAAAATTGGATCTTCCCTGGTAAAGGTGTTCTCCCTGCAGAAGGGTAGATGCTGATAAAGCGGTCCCTAGGATAAGTCCATCAATCATTATGAACTCATAATGGCTCAAAGGCAGTCTTGGCCATTTGAACAAAGCCACAAAAATCATGAGAGAAGAGGGTCTGAAGCAGATTATAAAATGAACATAAGTAGATGAAAGAAGTAATCATCCAAATGTATTTTAAGTTCTAGTAGATTAGTAATATTCCATGTTGATAGGAAAAATAATAATATCAAATGCAAATCATATTATTCATCTGTGCATTGCCTCTGGGTTGTACAAAACTCAGGAATTAAAAAAAATTCCTGGATTATAAAGTAGAAAAATAATAATGCATTAATGATCACCCTTAATTATGATTACTACATTTGTGTTAAATTAGCATTTTCAGAAACTCAAATTCTTTCCATATTTCCAGTTCCCTCTGGAAAATTTGAGAATAAAATGTACTGCAGCACATTTGTTGTACTGGAGCAACAACTGCAGCACAAATGTCCTCTTCATGGAAACTTCCTACCTGCCTCGGGCGTGATGGTGTTTTCCACTCCAGAGGAAATCAGTCACAAACAGCAAAGGAAGTGGCGGCCAGAATCAGAGACAAAGGTGACAGAGGCTCAGAGCACTGAAGCCCAGTGGCCGTGTTGGCTGAGGACAGTGCAAATCTGTGAGCAACAGAATGCCAAAAAGGAAGTGATGGGGATTTGGACAAGAAAAGCACATCTGCTTTATACCATCATAGGATATAACCTCTGAAGCTTTTGCCCTCCTCTCAAAACCGAAGGAAATGAACGGAATCCAGCTTTCACATCCTTGGCAAAGTCTCCGAGGGTCTAATATCAGCAGTAGAGGTGGGGTAAGAAATCTATCTGCCTCCTTACTTGCTAGAAAGTTTGAAAAGTCAGTCAGCAGAAGGGCACTGCTGACCAGGCTCCTTGGTTGAACAGACTGCCTGATGAGTACACGCGGTTTGGAATATTGAAAGGGTCAGCTGGGAGATGAATTAGTGGCTCTGTTTCTCATGCCAGCTTCGTTCCTCGCACTCGGCCACCTTTGAGCTCAGCGCGCTATTGCAACTGACCTTCAGCTTGAGACGGTGAGTATTAGGAATTTATGGGTGATAGAATCCTCAAACCTGGTGCTTTTGGACTTTTTGCTTCTGCCAGACTGCAACTAAATGCAAAATGCATAGGTATGAAGGAGGAAGACCACTGAGCTACTTCCTAGTACTACATTACTTCAATCCCTGTGTGATGTACAGAAAGCGAGCTTCAATTATACAATTAGACTGAATATCACTTTCCCCATTAGTGTTTATTTTTGTCACCAGTCATGTTGCTTACTGGAAAATGAAGGCCATTAGTCTATGTGGCTCATCTGTCCTCCCCCCTCTGAAGACATTTTGCTGATCTGCTTTGATTTCTTTTTAGCAGCTGCTGATTCTTCTCTTTAAGGATACTCCTTGGAGTTTGAGGGGCTCAGAGGTATGTGGATTGCTGAAATTGGACTTACGTGGCATATTTACCTTGAAAAGCTGAGGTTTGTATAAAGAGGCCCCTGGCAGCTGGCTGTCAGTGGGGCAGGAAGAGGAAAGAAAAATCCAAAGGGGAGAATGAGGCTTCAGAGAGAGGCTAACTCCTGGACACGGGGCTGAAGGAGAGGAGCAAGGACGGTAGTCAGCAGTCCAGCGCATCCCTCAGTGCGTGGGATCTAAGTGAGAGGACACTGATGGGAGTGCTGTGCGATTCAGAGGAATAATCACAGACTGTTTACTGAACTGCCAAACTGCCCGGCAGCAGCCCATCTGACCACCCAACGAGCTTCCCAGCAACACAAACCAGAAAGTCAGTAAGACACCACCAGTTTCCAAATTCTATGTCATTGCACATAAACCGGAAGTCTCAACGATCAATAACATGTTACTGAATTACAATCAGAAGTCGGTGTAGCAACACCTCGATGAGCAAGTGTGTCCAAGAGGCATTTGAGTCAAAAAAGTGAATTCCAAAATTTTCAAATGGGATAAAGAGATCAGATCGTAATCTGGTGAGCAATGTCTTCAAGACAGCATGTCTTGAAGTACAAGAGAGAAAAAGTGAAGACGACAGAGAAAGACTGCAGTCGAACTTTTAAAAAAATGGTCCAGAGTTCAGTACCAATTAACTATTCCTGTTTCTCTACACCCACGATGGAACATTTCCAGCATCTCTGAGTTTGTGTTAACTGGCCTCAACTTCATTTCCGACTGACTGAGAGTTGAATTTCTAAAGCTACTGTTGATTGACGGTTGGGCCCCTACCTACCTTAGCAATGGTTCCAAGGAGGTCCATGAGGCTAATTCACTAACCACTATTTTGGTAGTAGATGCACATCTCCAGGACCTAAGGGAACTATCAAGGTTGGCCTTCTAAATTGTTTTGCAAAAAATCATCAGTTTCTCAAAATCTGCTTAGCTGAACAAATGATCACTGATCCCATGTGTACAGACACCACCACTCTACTTCTCCTGTCATCCATCTCCTTCCCTTTATTGCTCTCATATTAGTAGATTAAAAGATCAGAAGTGCCAGCTTTTAGCAAATAGATTCATCTTTAGTCACAAACAGATTTCCATGAGAATGAACACAAAGTTATTAGAGGAGAGAGATAAGCACATTACATATTTTTTAAGCTTGCTGTCTGATTTCTGTTAGGCATGCCCTGATTTCTTTTAAGCACTGGGAACGCGTTCATTTTCCAGTTTGTATGGGGGATCTTACGTAACTAGAGTGCCATTTAGAGGATTACTAATTTACTAAATGGTACCCTGGTGCCCTGAAAGAGTTAATTCTCTTCCAAGAGATAAGCAATTTATTTTCTATTTAGCAGCAGGATAAGGCCCACTGCTTACAAATGACTATGAGCCCCTTAGACAGCGAGAGAGCTATATAAATACAGGGTATAATAATCATAATTACTATAACATAATGTCAATCCATGGTATTATTTTTATACATACCCCTTCCTAACCTTTGTCTAGAAAGACCAGATCAACATTGTGAGAGCCCTGTCACTTTTGCATACGTCTCTGGAAAGCCAGATGCCAAGAGATATGCCAAATTCTCTAGTAAATAGTTCATTTAACCAATCAATCAAGAAATGTTCCTCAAACACCGTTAACTAAACAGAAAGCATAGTCCAGAACCTGCCCCCCCAAAGCTTCCAATATAGTTGGGGTGATAATGATTCGTGAGAAAACACCTAGCCAGAGATGATCATGCATGAATAGAAAGATCACGAAAGTCCAGTGCAGACAAGAGAGAAAGCAGCCATACTGTAAACCAGCTTCCACTGACCACCTGGCAGTGGGAGTCAGTGACGATGCCTATCTTTACCTTGGTTCCAATTCCAGCTCTGCCATTTACTTGCTGTGTAATTTTGATCAAGTTACTTAACCTCTCTGAGTTCCAGGGTCTTGAAAAACCACTGACTTGAAATATGGGGAGGATTAAGCAAAGTTACGTCTGCAAAAATACTTTATCAACTTTGATAAGCCATACAAACACAAATACAAAAGTTTTCTAAAATATGTACTTTTAAAAAAATGGAAATGATGGGAGGCAGCATCTTCTGTACATGAAAACTTGCTCAACAGCTAGTCTTGGGATTCACAATGTTTTCTTTCCTAACAGGGCTCCGGGTCTCATGGATGGGGCCTGGGTAGGGCAGCAAAGAAATGACAGTTCTCAGTGAAGATACATCATTAGGAAGCTGAAGAGTTGGGGGAAGGCTATGTTCTAAAGATGACTAGAAGGAAAAGAAATGTTAGTGAGCCTAGACAGGTCGTCCCAGAGAAGGCAAAGGGAAAGGAGAGAGGATGGAAGGGAAAGGATGTCTGTATTAGTTTTCGAGGGCTGCTGTACAAAGACGTCTGAGATCAAGGTGTCGGCAGGATTGCTTTCTACTGAGGCCTCTCTCCTTGGCTTGTAGATGGTCGTCTCCTCCCTGTGTCTTTAGATAGTCTTCCCTCTGTACGTGTCTGTGTCCAAAATTTCTTCTTCTTATAAGGACACCAGTCATCTGGGATTAGGGCCCATCCCAGTGATCTCATTTTAACTTAATTACTAGTTTAAACACCCTATCTCCAAATACAGTCACATTCTGTGGTGCTGGGCCTTAGGACTTCACCATATGAATTTTGGGAGGGACACAATTTAACCCATAACACATGTAAGTTTATAGATGAATTTGCAACTTAACTTGATGTGACAATGAAACATAAAGAGTGGAAGAGACAAATTTACAAGTGTATGGAGCAGCCCAAATGATTAGGGACATAACTGTAGAGATTTGGGGAAGGAGGAGTTGGGTGAAGCATATGGTTTTGTGGATGTAAGTTACTGAGATGTGCTTCTGCGTGTACATTTTCTTAAAACAATAGCCATTCCCCCTTCAGAGAGTAATCAGAACTTCTGGACATTATAATAATTTCTACTCTGGCCTGGACATTTCACATAAATCTTTCACAAAAGGTGATAGTTTCTTCTCTAAAAGACTTCAGAAGTCGGCACTCCACAAGATCACTTAGAGATCTGCTCCGATGATTTATCTACTCTGCCTAACAAGAAGTTATTTCTTATGCCTGACCAAAAATCTCCTGCTAATGGAGGCCACAGTTCAGCATTTCAAGGCCCAATGACATTGGTGAGTTCATTCTCACATTCCCTGCTAATCTATTTTTCAGTCTATCTTAGTCTGTCTCTCCCCCCTTCTCTCTTTCTCCCACTATGAATATGGAGAATGATTACTCAGAAATACCCACAGAAATTCCACCATATATTGAGCAGCTGAGTTACTCCTTGGCTTTCTCTTATTTTAGCCAAAGAAATATCAAACATTCCCACCTCCCCCACCTGATATTCTAGATTGTTTTTTTATCAGTAAACATGAGATAGAACACTCAAAATTTTTTAAATAATGATTTCTAGTATGGGTAATTTTGTCAAGTACCGTGAAGCAAGTAAGCTGTTGTTCCTTATAACATGAACATATATACAATTTCCAGTCCCTTAGGTTGGACTTCTGAAGTACACTTGCTTTTCAAAAATATATACGCTTTATACACAAAATAGCTGATTGGAATTCCCTAACTTCACTGTATGTTAAATGATTATTTTCTCTCTACCTTAATGAATGAGCTTGGAGATCTTTTAGTGTTTTGCTCTTAGACTGACTTTAAATGATGACTTTTTAAACCACTCAGTTAGATAGTTCACACAGAGGGAAAGGGTTGGATCTATGGGACTCCATTCCAATATATGACATGTACAGCTGTCAAAAGTCAAAAGTCACAAAAGCCCCTTCTAAAACTAAAATCAGTAAGACATCTTTATAAAAGGGATTATTTGAAAGTAGGGTTGTGGGAGAGTGAGGTTTATGCAGTGGCCTCCATAAGAACTATGTGATCCCTTCCCCATGTGTCAGATGGGAACTGATGGGGATGCAACCCAGCAATACTCTAAATGCTCCCAATTAAAGAGTCCATATAGCGCCCACGCAACACACGACTTTGTACACACTTACTTTGTGTGTATTACCTCACCTATACTCACCTCTTATAAGATATATATATATATGAAAAGACGTGTATATAATGAATATAATTTATGTGTCTACATATATATCATTCTCTTTGTGTATATATATACACATACACACATATATGAAATATATATATATATGTGTATATATATATATAATTTTTTAAGTGCCCGTGGTTTTTCTAGCTTTATTGACTAAAATAGCTCCCCGTCACCTTTTCTTAGGCCTCCCAAGATATTTCCCCTGATTTTATCTATAAGTGCATCCATTAAATTTGAAGAGATATTATAACTATATAAACTAGAAGGACCACTGCCCAAGATCTATACTCGGTATCAAGTAGGAGACCACTCAAGTGGTATTACCATTTAAGCAGCCCTGAGACAATCCTCCTTCCCCATCTTGTTTTACCCAAATACCAAGATTCCTGAAATTCACAATCACACAGTATGCCCTGGCCATCTTCCCTTGGATTTTACCATTTCAGGGTATGATATCTCAACTTCCAACTTCTAGAGCCTGAATCTTATTGAGATCTTTCTTTGACCACCTGGGCCTGTTGCACTACCTGGGTGTGGGGTATGCAGGAAGTGAATGGGAATTAGGACCCCAGGGAACAGTCTCAACCAATGAATGACAGGAATTAGTGTGTGAATACACCAGCTCCCTTTTCCCTTGGGTGGATAACTGTGAAGTGTGTTCTAAACTCTTCCCTGAGTTTTGTCAGTGAAATTAAGCTCCAGTTGCCCACAATGGCAACTTGCATGCTCTTTATTAGCATCTTTTCCTTCCTTGCTTTTTTCCCCTACACTTCTCCCAGTTCCTGAGATCACCTTACAAACAAATTACTTTTACTTAAGACTTGGCTCAGGGTCTATTTCTGAGAGAACCCAAATGAAGATACACAGTCATTCCTTTGGTATAGCACCGATATCTCTAAGATGGCTTCTGTTAAAATGCAGAATCTTAGATTTAGGGGGAAGATAGTAGGATGAATTCAGATAATAGAATCTGCTTGCTCTGATACCTAACAAAAGGAATGAAAAGTAGTGAAAAATCAAGATGTTCACCAGCAATAGACAAAGAAAATGGTAAAAGCTCAAGCCATAAACTTCAAAAAATATCAGGTGGGGAAGAGGAGGAAAACTATTTTGACATGTCTCAAAGCTGCTTCCGACTTTACCCAGAACCCCAGAATGCGCTGGAAGAAATAGAGAAAATATTTAGAATTTTCCCTGAACACTTCACAGTGTGAAGAGAAACAAACTGAAGGTGTACAAAGGCATCGTGTTTTGAGTCAGGAAAGTAAATTTTTTCTTCTAGTTTTATTGAGATATAATTGACAGACAGCACTGTATAAGTTTAAGGTGTACAGCATGATGATCTGACTTACATACGTCATGAAATGATTATGACAATATAGAGTTGATTTTTTTTTTGGTCAGAATTAGTAAACTTTATTTAAACTTCAGAATAGAAGAAATAGAAAAAAAATTTTTTTCCTTGTGATGAGAATCTCAGGACTTACTCTCTTAACTTTTATATATAACATATAGCAGTGTTAATTATATTTATCATGTTGTACATTACATCCCTTAGTACTTATTTATCTTATGGAAAGATAAATTTGTACTTTTTGACTGCCTTTATCCAATTCCCCCTTCCCTTGCCCCCTGGCCTCTAGTAACCACAAATCTAACCTCTTTTTCTACGAGTTTGTTTGTTTGTTTTTGAAATATAATTGACCTACAATATTATTTTAGTGCCGGTGCACAACACAGTGATTCAATATTTCTACACATTTCAGAATGATCACCACGATAAGTCTAGTTACCATCTGTCACCATAGAAAGATATTACATAATTATTGACTATGTTCCCCACACTGTACATTTGATACCCATGACTCATTTATTTTGTAACTGAAAGTTTGTACCTCTGAATCTCCCTCACCTATTGCTCTCACCTATTTCACTCCTCCCCTCTGACAACTACCTGTTTGTTCTCTGTATCTATGACTCCATTAGGAAAGTAATTTCAAGAATAGAAGCCCTCAATCTCAATACAGAAGCCTACTACTAAAAGACTTCACAGTGTTATTAGGGGCAGAAAAACTCAAAATTTTGGAGGGAGGCTCTAGGGCAATAAGATACATTCCCAACTAGGTGAAGTGAACCCTGATGAAGGACATTTAACAAAACCTCAGGAGAAGGAGCAGAGCCCCTGCTTCTCTGAGACAAAGCCTAGCAGAATACTACCTCCTTCAAGGCACTCATGACATAGACAACAGGAAAGAACAAGTTACACTGTTGCTGAGAGGAAAGACAGGTCTCAGATCAAGTAGAAAGGGCAATCAAAAATAATTTACCCAATAACTATCAGCACAAGGAGAAGATCTCCATAGGGCTTCACATACTAAGTAAGAATAAGACAAATAAGAGGATGAATGAATGAGTGAATAACATGAAGGGACTTCCACTTTCAATAATGGCAAACGAGTCCTTTTAGACTAGACCTTCTACTGAAAACAACTTCCTATGCTTGATAAAAGACTGAAAAACACCTTAAAGGCACTAAGAGTTGAGAGATCAAGGAGGTGGCCAAACAAAAAGGACTTCCCGGAGCAGGAGAGGCCCTCTTTACCCAACGGGCATTTGTCAATGAGAATATCTGCCAAATCTGCAAATCTGAATTTTGGTTTTGACAGCCTTGCTGTATATGAGGTGGGACAAATATCAATATGCCCAGACCTCATATAGGGTTATGACTCTAATGAGACCTCCCCACATTAAGTCAGGATCTTAAAAGATTTCACATTAATGATGAGGAAAAGAATGCTAAAAAGGAAATAAGACATGCAAATGAGAGATGGAACATCCATCTGGAAGAGAATACAACCAAAGGAAAAATAAAATTTCTTTTTGAGTACTTCATGTGCTATAGAATAGCTTAATATGGCACAAACTTACTAAGATAGTTGCTAAATGGTAAGCTATTAAAATAACATAATGGTATTAAAAAAAGAGACTGTGGAGATTAGGAGGCAAATTGAGGATCAAAACATCATTATATAATTAATAAATAAATGAGTTCATGTAGAATAGAATAGACATGACTGAAAATAGAATTAGTGGCACAGGGGAAAGCCTTGAGAAAATCTCAGTGAATGAAAAGGAAAAGAGAAAGAATAAGGAAAATAATAGAAAAAGAATAACCAATGTCCTTGAAGCAGAGAATACAACAGATGGGAAAAAATCAGATACATAAGGGAAAAAAAAAGTCTTAAAAGAGGAAGAAATAGATTTATCAAGCTAAGGGTATAGCACATTCTAGGAAAAACTAATACAAATTAGTTGATGCTGAAAATATCCTGGTTTAGTTGTTGAGTTCAAAGGATAAAACAAAAAGTTTTTAGTAATTCAGGTAGAAAAATCAAGTTCTCTATAAACAGAAAATTTAGATGAGCCTCAGGGTTCCCCACAGCATTTAATCCCAGAAGACAAGGAAGCAAAATTTACAAGGTTCTAAAGAAAAAGGTATATCTGTACTTTATAGAAGTATATCTATACGCTCTATAGAATATCATACCCAGTCAAGCTGATGTTCAGATGTACCCACAACTTTGAGACATTCTCAAATGTGAAGGAACTCAGAGTATGGAATCCATAAGCTCACCTACCAATGAAACAAAATACGAATGACAACTTTATGATTAAAGAACAGTACTCAGTGCCAAGAGACAATGAAGAAGTCTACGAAGTTCTGAGGGAAAGAAAGGATGATCTGAAAATTTTATAGCCAGCTAAAGTGTCCTTTCGATTACTCATTTATTCTTGTTTATTTACTTTTATTTTATTTTCTATGCCTTTGTATTGCACCTTAAGTATAAAGACAACATACATTCTCAAGCATGCAAGAACTTAGAATATGGTATCTAAATATCCTCTAAAAGTCTACTTAAAGATAAAATCTATCCAATTAAAAGAGAAATCAAAACTGAAAAAAAAAGAATGGAGAACACAGATCTAAAAACTTGAGTTGAGCACTGAACCAGTATTTGAATACAGAAGTATAAAAATATGACAAAATTAATGTGGTGGTTATGGTTCAGAACAAATTGACAAATGTTAAAAACTATGACAAAGTAAAGCAATAACCAATAAATACAGGAAGCAGAGGAAGGAAATTGGGTGGCTGTACGCTAATTTTCTCATCTTTAAAGCAGGGAGTCAACCAATACTTTACAACACTGAAGCATAAACTTAAACAATAATGGATCTAGACAATAATTTTTCCTAATCTTTTTTTCTTAACTATAGATTGATCATTTAAGAACAATACTCTAGTGAAAAATATTCTTTTCCAGAGGATCAGAAATTCCTTCAGTTTCTCTTTTATAATTTTTTCTGTTAAATTCTAATATAACAAAGTCTAGTACCATTACATTTAATACTTGTTATTATATCACACTTGATCCCTTTTTTTAAAATCTGTTTTTCTCAGTCTCTTTGAACCGTTCATTCTCTGTCTCTGTCTCTCTCACTCTTCTCTCTTTTCTTTTATATATACATGGTTAACAAATGCTTGGGAAAATGTTCACCAAATCTGAAAGATGACTATTTTTGAGCAGTGAAATTTTTAGTGAAATTGTGCTTTCTTCTTTGTACTTTACCATTTTTAATTTTATGAAGTAATATGTATAATTTTTATAAAAACGCTAGTCATTATTTATTCTATAAAAGAAAAATATGGGTATTTAACACCTTGTTGTAAATGTATTTATGATTTTCTACATTGCAGAAAAGGAAAGTAGAAGCTGGGAGATGCTAAGAGCCCAGATTGGAAACTTAGGGCATAAAGACAGGGGAAGAAAATTATTAGAAGCATCACATCATCTTTAATTTTTTCATATTTTTGCATATGGTTTCAAATTCAAGAAACTGTCATTTTAACTTTACTACACTGTTAATTCTGCTATTTTCTTTAGAAGGTTTAGCTTCTTAGGAAGCAGATGCCCCTCTTCTTTTAATGGTACCAGATCCCTAATTCTGACTCTCTCAGAAATTTTAATCCTCAAGGTTTTCTGAGTGTGTCAAAGGAGGACTGACCAGTGCCTGCACACATTTGCAGATTAACAGCTTCTGCCATTCGCAGATTGGAAACTCTTTCCCTCATCCCTCTTATAGCGGGAGTCTCTCTCTCTTAATGGTACTATGATTCCCATTTCTGCATCTTCCTTATTAATGCAGTCTATAAAGCATTTCTCTTTTTCTTGGCTGTTTCAGCCTTCTGTTGAGTTTCAAGAGTATTAAATGAAATTTAATACTTATCTGAGGCAACAAAGCAAAGACTCTACCTTCAACTAATGGGAACGCTGATCCTTAATACAGAAGACACACCTTGGTAGGAAACAATAGGTGTTATGTACGTTTCATGTAACATTAAGTCATGGAGCTCTCATAAGATCACAGAGAAGACACTTAACCAATAATGTTGCCACAGTGAGTGAGATGAGACCAGGAAAGAGTTGGCAGCTTCTGACTTAGGGATCTGAATGGGATCCTTCAGAACATGATCCACACTTTCAGCATTAAAATTCTAGATCCAATAGGGATACATTATACCTTGATAAGTGGAAGGAGGCAGACCAGATCCATCACAAAATACCTTAGACCAAAAGATAACTAGGAGTTGAGAACCTCTATTATGCTATTCTTTACACTGCTTGTTACTTGAATTCAGTTGGCTGTTAGTTGCACCAAGTAATTAAAACTCCCCCCACCCTCAAGTATTTTGCAAAATCCGTGGGTTCGCTAAAGTCTAGTACCTGATGGCATCTAGTCACTGCATTAAATATCCTGTTAATAATGAGCAGCATCCCTATTTCTAATTACAAAATAAATATATAGAAGCATTCTTATTCAAGGAAGCATCCGTATTTTTGTTATTAATGAACAATTAACTTAGTTGACAGAATGAGCCACGTACAGTCTGGATGTTTTAAGAATATTCTAAATTATTATTACTCTTTGGCTAAGATTTTGATTCCTTCCGTATGTCTCTGTTAACTAAGAAATGATCTCAGATAGAAGATCCATTGTTTTTGGTCATAAAAGCAATTTTTAAGAAGATTATAACTTTAAAACAGACCTAAATCCAGGAGAAAATGACACACATATATATAACATTTATATAGATAGTGACATATATAAATATATAAATTATAACATATATTCTATATTATAAAATGATAATTAAAACACTAATATATGTTATAATTATATATATATCATATGGGAGGACATTTTGATCATATTTTAGGAGAGAACTCTTTCATATGACAAATCCAACATCTTCCTGTTAAAAGCCCAACTCTCTGCTAGAAAAATATCAAAACTTTCACTTAAGTTGCCATGGGGCAAATAGAGTTACGTACAATTCAGAATCATTTGGAGAGATGGGGGTGTGTGTCCACTGTATTTAACTTTCAAAACACAGTGGGTAGAATGAGCTCAACTCTACACAAAGAGCTCAGAGTTTCTGGAATAAACACGTGGGAATCAGGGTTGGTGCAAGAGGTAGAAAAAGGAAACTGAAGATTACAAAATTCAGTCACATTTCAAAATTTTCTGCTACAATAATTCACTTTATGTGGAATTAATGTGGTTGATTGAACGTTTGTGCTGTAATTTACTTATAATTAACATTTCATGGTGAACAGATTTCACCATCTCCTTCATGCTGTGAACTCTAAGCCATAGGTCAAAAATAGAGATGAAACAGATAAGCACAAAATATTCTCACTGAAATATTAATGAGATTTTAATTTACTGCTTTAAAAGCACATCTTTCATCAACGTCTGTATATAAAAATCACTACTTTATTTTAATTTTTTAATCACATTAAAAATATAATGAACTCTTCTAGCTGGCAGAAAGACAGCATGCATGCAGGCAATCCTAGGTAGGTAAAACATTTTTCCAGCTTCTTCAGGTGCCAGAAATATTGTCACATGAAGAGAGGAGTTGAAGCCAACAGAGCCAAGAATTCCTTTTCAGTTAACCAGTCCTGAGCCCTAAACCCTATGGAGCAGAAATGGGGTGTCCCCACTGCACCTTATCCATATTCTTGACCCAGAGAATTTGTGAGCATAATGAAATCATTGTTTCACACTGTTGATAAACGGAACCTCCTAAGATGCTTTAATATGCTGGCCTGCCTTTGCCACTATCTCAGATACCTGTCATTTTTATTCTAGAGAGAAAAATCCAGACAGAACCTTATTCAACCAGAAACTATTTTACAGATGATAGAAAGATGGTGGGATCTTTGAAGTAAACTCAACAGACTTAATAAAACTAGTAGTAAAACTAGATGACAATCCAAAGGAAATAAATATCTCATGAGGATTTTATACGTGTTCTTTGAATCCCTAAACACAGTAATGAGACCATTAGACCTAACAAATTCTACCAAATTAGACCTACCAGTCTCTCCAGGAATTTTGCTCATGTTAGTTGGCAAATACTGAGGTTCTTTCTTCTCACTTTCGCACCAAATCCCTCAAAAGAGCTGCTTCCACATGTCTCGATTTCTCACTTTCTATTCATTCCTCAACCTATCAAAACCTTCACAATGACTGTTTCCTTTTCCAAGTTGGAAGGTCACCCCCCTAAAAGAGGGTGTGTGGCTAAGGAAAAGGAGTGAGAAGCAACTACAAACACTTAGAAGAAAGATATACCTGGTTGCATAAGGAACATCCTATCTTTTCAGCTATAAATCTTCTATAAGGTTATGCAAATATTCAAGACTTTTCCATCATTTATGAAAACAGTGTTGGAAGAGCTAGGATATTAGAGCATAAAGCAGTAAAAAACAAAAGAAAAACCAAAAAACAAACAACAACAACAACAAAAACTGCGATAGAAAACTAACCTGGGCCTTGATTTATCTTTGCCAAGGTCAGACCAAATGAGAATGAGACCTTTCATGCCAAGAACATACTACTTATTTTTCTTCAATGATTTACAAATGGAAGCTTATCATTACAAATTCCGACTTGACTGTCTTTTTTTTTAAACCATTATAGCATTGTTTGGTGTCCATCGCAGATGGAGTAGCTCATAAAATTAAAGCATGACCTCTTGATAGGAACCAAGATTTGCACAGGCCTGGCTTTCCTATCAGCCAATACTTGCTTTTGGAAGAAAGCCAAATGCATTTAGTCCATAAAAAATAGCACCTCTGACCTGAGAGGTCCAAATACTTCCAAGGAACCTTACATTTGTATTCTTAGAAGAGAATTTCTTGAGAGAATGGAAAAGATAACTCTTCCATTTCATTCACATATCACAGGGACATGCAAACTATGGTGTGGAAAATACAGACGCAGGTGGCTACATAAATGGACTGTACAGGAGGGTTCTACCTGGTCCTCCTTCCCACTCCATGTTGCTTCTGTTGCCCATAACAACTCGACAAAAACCCCACGGAAAGAAAAGTGACACTGAGAAGAAACCCAGGACATCTATGAGGAAGCCAGTAAAACCTCACAGTTCAATAAAGACATTTCATTCCCCTTACTTTCTAAAAAGCTCCAAACCATTCAAAGCACTATTAGAATTTCAGATGAAAACCTGAATACTATGAGCATTGTAAATCAGCTACAAACAGCTTTTAAAACTGTGTCAGGAGAAAATACACATGTAATTTTCTTCTTCTTTTTTTAATATTGCTTTTTTTTTTTTTTTTTTGCCCTCAAAGGTTTGTTTGTTAAGAAGCAGGTACCAATTTATTTTTACAGAGGGAATCTGATGTGGGGAGGAGTGAGGGGGCTGGAGAAATCCTTTAACCTGCGTTGGGAGGGCTCCCAGCATTACTTTCACTTGCGGTACGTGCCCTACCACCCAAGGTGGTGGGTGCGCCTTCACAGACCACATTGCATCGCTGACCTTTTTCTTCACCAGAATTCTTAGAATCTGAAGCAGAAGTATCACTTACCTGGGAAAAATTGCTCGTCAGACTTCTCCAGTCCAGGAGGCCATAGTTGCTGTCTTTGAACAGTCCAGGAAAGATCAGGGCACTAGAAGGGAGCTCTCCCTCTGAAAGAGGGAGGCAGGTCCTTCTCAAGAGTCAGGAGCCTTTCACCTCCTTTGCTGGGACGTGCTGCAGCCTTCCATAAGTTCATTTCCCTGAGAATCTGACAGGGTCATGAGACAGGGATACTTTATAATTGTTCCTTGTTTCCCTTTTCAAGTTCCTGGAAAGAAAAGAAACGAAAAAGAGCTTTCTCAATTTGTCAGGTTCTTAAAGTAGCTGGAGACTGGGATTCATTTCCAAATTGAAGAATTTCATTCCCTCCTTCCCTCCCCTATCCTTCCTTCCTTATCTTCGGCAGCATAGGAAAGGCTGTGTGGTTATGTGGATCGCTTTCCGTACTTCATAAAACAAAAAGATAAGGACAAACCAAAGCATCATAGGGACTACGTCCTCTAGAAAACATCCACAACAATTCAATCTCCTTGTTACTCTCTTGACACAGAACACTTACTGCTAAAGACTGTGAAAATGTAGGACAATATGTTCTCATAGAAAAAGACCACAGCCAGTTCTGGTGGAAAGCAGGTGCCACTCAAAAGTCAGAAAATTTCATCTCTTCTGTTTTGGTTCTAAAAGTAGCTACCTTGACATGAGAATGAAAATTACAACCTTGAAATGAACGAAGAGCTGCTCCAAGGCCTAGAGAATGGGATCCAGATGTCATTTTACCTTCTATCTGGATAGAAAGATTAAATCAAGCTGCATTGGATAATTTATTTAACAAAGAATTACTAAGCATCAACTACTGAAAACCATCTGCATACACTTTCAGTACTGATAATTCCCTGCCTACCTCCCCTTCAAATTTTGTCATTATCTTCTAGGCAAAAGCACGTGAATGGTCAAAGGGTTACCTCATAAGTTTTCTTCAGCGTGGGTAATGAGGGATCCTGGGCTCTAGGATCAGACAGACTAGAGAGAACACTCAGGAAGAAGGGAATCCACTGATCCCTTTGAGTTAGAAATGGAGGGGGACCACCGCATACAGAGCGTGGCTGAACCTTGTGTTTCTGAGTAGAGTGGAAGGCTCACTCCTCCCCCTTTCCTCCACCCTCCCCTCACAGCCAATATCGTCCTCTGCCAATTTTGCAAGATTTTAATTGAGGAAATGACTGTTCTCTTCCATGGGGTAGCATTTGCCTTCAAACCAGCCTGGTAAGTCAAGAGGTAACAATAGAGACCCCAGTGGGAGTGGAAATCCTGGGCATCAAAAATGGAGAAAATGAGGTCTGGCCTTTCCTTTCAGGCAATGTTTCTCCCACCAGTGGCAGCCCTGAAGCACCTGGCTTTGATTGCACTGCGGGAGCTGGAACGTTTCCTTCCATGTGGATCTGCTACTTATTAGCAGAATGACCTTGGGCAAGCTACTTAACCTTTCTGAACCTCACTCAGTCACCTATAAAATGAGAAAGTAATACCTGCTTCATGGTGATGCCTAAATGAGATAACATACAGAAAGTTCTAAGGACACAGCTTAGCTTAGGAATCTGGTTATAGTATCCTTCTATAGTATCCTTGTGAATCTGGTTATAGTATCCTTCTATCCTGGCTCCTCCTGGGGAGACTCTGACACAGGTTAGAGAAGGGGGCCCTTAAATTCAGTTGTTTAGAAGTGTCTTCTGTGACTTTCTATGGGCTGGTTTCACAACCCCAACCCACAATCGTTACATATTCTGGTAATGGCTGTTGGTTTTCATTTTTCTGTCCCCTCTTTAGTCAACTAAAAAAGAAAAAAAATCTATCCTTAAAGAAATCTTACTTCCTCTTTCCAGCCTCCTTTTTTTTCTCATGATTCCCCTTCTTTCTTTTTGTCTCTTCCTTTTAGACAGACATGCTCAGCCCCTCAGTGGTTACATGCTGCCTAAGACACGCAGGTAGAATTCTTACACCTGAACTTGGAGCTTCTCCTCTGACGCTCTTGTCACCTCCCTCTCTCTACTCCATCTTACCTCCTCCGGCTCCTTACCCTCAATCTTTATCTCATTTTCTTACGCTTTTGTATGATAATTTTCCTTCTTGGTAAAAACACAACATGATTTCCAATTGCCTGCTCTGTAAAAATCTCTCTTTTTTCCTGCTTTAAATAATTAAGGAGCCAACGTAACTGAAACATGGCAATAAGGCTTCATATTTGTAGCAACTGAAACCTGCCTTCAATGACAGGGAGAATAAATATCCTAGTCTGTAGTATTCCAAATGACTTGCCGAAGAAGCTCATTTGCCTAGTTAACCAGAAGTAATCAGACAAACTCATCCGTCTGCTTTTGTAGCACTTCTGCTCTTTCTGTCACACTTACCTATCATTGATGGATATCAGTAAGATAGAAGATAAGAGGCACCTATTTGAGATATACTGAGTAATTCCTCCAAACAACATTACGGAAAACAAACACAAAAAGTTCATTTTATTTCTAATGTGGAAAAGTTTGTGGAGTCACTGGATGCACTGAGCTCCTGGCTGTTTTATTTATTTTTTTTAATTAAACTTTTTTTGGAGATAATTGTTAATTCATGTGCATTTGAGGAAATAATAGAGATCCCATGTACCCTTTACCTAGTTTCCTCCAATGATACCATCTTCCAGAACTACAGTACACCATTACAACTAGGCTATGACACCGATAGAGTCAACATACAGAACAACTGCATCCCCACAGGGATCTCTCCAATTGCCCTTTTATAGCCACACCCACTTCCTTCCAGTCCCCACCCTCTCCTTAATCCTTGGCAACCGTTAACCTGTTATCCATTTCTACATTTTTTTTTTTTCAGTTTGAGAATGTTATATAATGAAATTACACGGTATGTAACATTTCGGGCTTGGCTTTTTCTACTCAGCATAATTCTCTGCTGATCTACCCAGGTTGTTGTGTATATCAATGGTTTGCTCCTTTTTTATTGCTGAATGATATTCCATAGTATGGATGTACCACCTTTGTTTAACCATTCACCCATTGAAGGACATCTGGGTTGTTTCCAGTTTTTTACTGTTACAAATAAAGTTGTTATATACATTCATGTACACGTTTTTGTGTGACATATGTTTTCATTTCTCTGGTATAAATGTCTAGGAGTACCATTGTTGGGTTGTATAATTGCATGTTTAGTTTTTAAGTTTTTAAGAAACTCCCAAACTGTTTCCTAGAGCAGTTGTATCATTTTACATTCCCACCAGCAATGTATGAAGGATTTGATTTCTCTGTACCGCTGCCAGCATTTGGTGTTGTCACTACTTTTTACTTTATCCAATTTAATATATGTGTAATGTTATCTCATTGTTGTTTTAATTTATATTTCCCACGTAGCTCATGATGTTGAATATCTTTCCATTGTGCTTATTTTCCATTTACATACCGTCTTTGGTGAAATGTCTCTTCATGTCTTTTGCCCATTTTCTAATTGGATTGTTGGTTTTTTTACTGTTGAGTTTTAATTCTTAACATAGTTTAGAAACTTGTCCTTTGTTGGATACAAGGTTTGTAAATATTTTCCCCCAGTCTGCAGCTTATCTTTTTCATCGTCCTAGAAAGACCTTTCACAGATTAAAAGTTTTCAACTTTGTTGAACCAATTTATTAAGTTTTCTTTAAATGGATCGGGCTTTTGGTGTCAAGTCTAGGAAATCTTTGCCTAGACCTAGATCCTGAAGATTCTCTGATTTTTTTCCTAAAAATTGTATCATTCTATGATTTACATTAACTCTGTGATCCACTTTGAGTTAATTTTTGTATACAGTGTGAACTTAGGTTGAAGTTCATATTTGTTTGCCGATGGGTATCCAACGGCACCAGCAACATTTGCTAGAAGGCTATCTTTCCTTCATTGAATTGCTTTTATATCTTTGTCAAAAATCATTTACACATATTTGTGTGGGTCTATTTCTGGGTTCTCTATTTTCTCCATTGATCTGTGTGACAACACCATATTGATTACTGCGGCCGTATAAGAAGTCTTTAGATTGGGTAGATTGATTTCCTCCCATTTCATTCTTCTTTTTCAAAATGGTTTTAGCTATTCTAGTTCCTATGAATTTCCATATAAATTTTTAAATAATCTTGCCTAAATTTACAAAAAACAACTTGCTGGGATTTTGACAGGAATTACGTTGAACCTATGTATCAATTCAAGGAAAACTGATATCTTTACTATGTTGAGTGTTCCAAACCACAAACATAGTATTTTCTCTCCATTTATTTAGAGCGTCTTTGATTTTTCTCATCAGCATTTTGTAATTTTCAACATACAAATCCTACATGTTCTGTTAGATTTATAGCTAAGTATTCATTTTTTAAAAGCTATTATAAACGGCATTGTATTTTTAATTTCGATTTTCATGTGTTCAATGCTAGTATATAATGACGCAGTTGATTTTTGTATGTTTATCTTGTGTTATGTGACTTTGCTGAACTCGCTTATTTATTCTAGGGGATTTTTTTAAAATTTATTTATTGTAGAGTCCTTGGGATTTTCTATGTTGACAATCATGTCTTCTGCAAATTAAGAAAATTCTATTTATTCCTTTCCAACCTGTGAGCCTTTTGCTTCCTTTTTTGATGTTATTGCACTAACTAGAACTTCCATCCACACGTGGAATAAGAGTGGTGAGAGGGGGCATCCTTGTCTTTTTCCTAATCTTCGGGGAAAAGCATTCAGTCTTTCATCCTTAAGTATAATATTAGCTGTAGGTTTTTTGTAGACACCTTTTACAAAGTTGAATAAGTTCCTCTTTATTCCTATTTTTCTGAGAGTTTTTATCATGAATGGGTATTAAATTTTGTCAGTTATTTCTGCATCAATTGATATGATCATGTGATTTTCCTTCTTTAGCCTGTTGATATGATGGAATATATTATATGATTTCTGAATATTTAACCAGCTTTGCATGCCTGAGATAAACCCTGCTGGGTCATAGTATATAATTCTTTCTATATATTATGAAATTCTATTGGCTAATATTTTATTAAAGATTTTACAACTATGTTCATGAGGGATATTTGTCTGTAGTTCTCCTTTTTTGTACTGTCTAAATCTGGTCTTGGTATTGGGGTAATATTAACTTCATAAAATGAATTGGGAAGTATTTTCTCCTTTTTGGATGAAATTATGTAGAATTGGTGTCAATACTCTAAACATTTGGTAGAATTCACCAGTGAAACAATGGGGTCAGTGATTTTTCTCTTTTTCTCCAACTCTCCTTCCAGATCTTACTTCCCCAGCTCCTTGCACAACTGTGCAAGGTTCTGATGTCTACAGTAAATTCCTTATTCCATAATACTCATTGTATCTGCTTCTGTGATTAAATTCTGACTGATATCAAATAGCAAATAGCCATTTGCTACTAAACTGAAATAATAATAATAGTTAATATTTACTGAGTGCTTAAAACATGCCAAGCAACTGCCATGCACTTTACATTTGTTATTTAATGTAAACAACCCTATAAGGAAGGTTATACTATCATCCCAATTTTGCAGAAAAGGAAATGGAAGAACAGAGAAGTTAGGTAAGCTGTGAACAACACACAGTAAGGATCAGAGGCAGGATAGAAGTCAAACTCTCAGCCATGATGCTCTGTTGAAGTTTTTGCTCTTGGCAACTTATTTCTCTTCCAGAAGGACCAGGGCGTATGGTGCTGATAGAAAGCATATATTTAAGTCTCAGCTATATCCATCACTTCCAGTATAACCTGTGCATTTAATTTTGTTGGTTTTCTCCTTACACCCACATCTTTTCCTTTTTTCTTCTTTCCTCTGCCCATTGAGGATTTTTCCCCTGAACTTTTTCTCCATCTAAATGCCCCCTCACCTCCCTAACACCTTTCACATAGTTGGAAAGTAAGCAATACGAACTGATGTGCCTCCTTGCAGGTTCACTGGCCCCCACATAAGTAAAGCACAGGCAGGAGAACAAGGGCAAGGACTGGCTGGGGAAGCGGCAGGATGGCCGGTGCAGCCGGCTCCACAGAAGGCATGTGCATTAGAGCAAGAAGCAGGAGGAACGTGTGGGGCTGGCAGACGTAACCTGCTCAAAAAGCAGAAGAAAATGGTGCACAGGGACTCTGAGAAACCACCTCTCTTGTTCTGGCTTTTTTTTTTTTTTTTTTTGCTCACTTTGTGGTCATTCCATTTATTTATTAAAATGTCTACCATGCCTTTAAAAACAGTATTAATGCATCAAAATAAACATACTTTGGATGCAGAAATGAACACTTAAGCAGATGCAGCCCAGATCCATTCCATTCAGAGTGTGTGTGTGTGTGTGTGTGTGCGTGTGCGTGTGCGTGTGTGTGTACGTTGTTTTCTTTTTTTCTTTTCCCTGAGTGCCTTTGCTTGGTAAAAGCCATCAAATATCCTTGGGAATTATTACTAATTTTTTGAACAGCCCTGAAGAATTAAAGGGAGAGAGTAAGAGAGAAGGAATAAGAGGAAGAGAGAGAAAAAGAGAGAGAGAGGTTAAGCTCAAAGGCAGAGAGAGCGAAATGGACCAGATTATACAAAATTAAAAAGCAAATACGAGCAGACAATTTGTGCCGAGTGATTGCAAGCAATTACAGTCCGGCTTTTCTGGAGGGAAGATGGGGGAGGGGGTTACTTCAGCCTAAAAGGAGACTTTATTCATTCCTGATCAGCTTCTCCTACCATTCTCTCTTTTATTCTTGGATATCAATTTAAAAAAAATCAGCTTTCAGATGTTCCATCTCCACCCCTGCAAATCCACCCCTGGGCAGACAGTGAGAGTTTAAGCTTCCAATCGGTTCTTTCTATAGCCCTGAAAACCAATTTGTTCATAAAGAATAAAATAAGGAGGGGGAGAGGGCAAAACACAACAAGAGCATGTGTTTCTTTTAGAGGAGAGCTTCAATTTTACTATAATTGTCTAAAGACGGAGCTGCTTTGATCTGAAGAATTATTATTGTGCCTCAAATGCCGGCTGCTAATGTCACAGCTGTGCTGGGGCTCGGTCACGCCAAGGGGCTTGGGGACCAACTTAGTCCCTGACCTGCCGCTGGGTCCCTCTCTCCTTATCTGTCCTTTGTCCACATGGGAAAGTTTGCTTTCCCGGTTTCATCCCTCCACTGCTCTGTTGGCTTTCTTCAGGATCCTGGGGAGGCAGGGAGGTGATGGCGGTGACATAACGAGGGGCCGCTGAGGTTGGGCAGGAGTGGGAGCTCTTGCCTTCCGGGGGCGGCCGGTGGAGCTGGACGTGAACATGCCCAGGAGGGCGGGCATGGTCACTAGACCAGAGAACCGGCTGCTCTTGGTCTCCCCGTGCGGGCGAGAGCAGCTCGGAAGAGGCCCCCGGGCTTGTGAGAAACACATTCACTGAGTTTCCCTGACTTCACTTCTCTGGGTTAATAGTTATTTTCCCTCTCTCCAGCTTAGGTTGCACTGAAGCAAAGGGCAGCTCAAGAAGTAGAATTAAACAATTTTCTTTCTTTCAGAAGAACGGCTAAAAACTATATTTAGGGTCTGAGAGCTGAGCCATCTTCAGCACTCGTGTTTTCCTTCCCGGGGCTAAAGGAAAGGCCCAGAGGGCCTGTTCTCCCCCTCACTCTCCAGGCGGGCTGGGCAGGATGGGCTCAGGACCCCTCAGGTCCACTCCTCGCCTCACTTGCTCCCATCTCGGAAGCTGCAGTGCCTGCCTCCACCAAAGGCCTCTGAGGTGTCCCTGGAGACTGGAACCCTAGTGGGTCCTCCTCATCTGTTCCTTTTCTGGCTCCCACTGCCTACAGCGCCATCCAAACTCCCTGGCTTGGCACTCAAGGCTCTGCAGAGAAGCTGCCCGCAGACCTTCCTGCTGTTACTTCCCTGTTCAGTCCTGCCACCTCAAGTGACGAGCCTCACCTTTGTTCCAGATGCTCCAGCAAATTCTCACCTCTGGGCCTTTGCTTATGCCTTTCGCCCTGCCTGGAATACAGTCCCTCCCTTCTCTCCCCTTCCCTGAGTCCTCGCCCCTTTCTTGGCTCCACTTCCAGCCCAAAGCACAGATGAGATGGGTAAGAAAATTACTGTCAGTGGACTGAGAAACCAAACTTCAGGGACAGAGCTACCTAAATGGCCTGTATTATAGTCTAGGGGGTCCATGACAATAAGGAGAGGACAGACTGGGAGGGACAGACCCACCCCCTGGCCTCCAAGCCAGTGTTTCTCGCACTGGAAGAATGCATAGAGCCCTTTCAAAGAACATGTAGTAAAACACGAGAATGTTTGTGAGCACTTAGGGTCTGAAAATTCAGTTGGAAAAACACTGTCTTGAGAAACAAAAACATAGCAACATGAAAGTATAAACATAACTGTAGCTCTATGAAGTATTAGGTCCAAATTCTCCACAAAAATCATTCTTTCCAACCTGAGCTTCCTTGATACAAAAAATACTTCTAGAAGACTTTTATTAGCTGTGTAAGCATGGGTCAGTTACTTAACTTCTCTGAGCCTTGGTTTCCTCACCCATAATAGGAAGAGAAGTAAAAGTACCTACCTCGAAGTGTGGCTAGAGGGATAAAATGAGGTGATAACACATGGCGAAGTGCTTACATGATCCTTGACACATTGTCAGTTCTCAATCAGCAGCAGCTGTTATCAAACAGATCCCTCTAGGTATTTTACATGTTTCGTTAGTAAAAAATCCAGGCATCTAACCCTGAATTCCTCACTCCCTCTTCAGCTCCAGGAGGTCTGATGTCCTGGGGTTTCCGGAGAGTGGGAGAGAGGATACTCAGGAGACTGAGGCTTTGAGGAAGGCTGAGTTGCGGCCCCAGAAAGCACAAGAAAGGAGGCACGGAGCAAAAGGTGAGGTGTGAGCGAAGGGGAGTGAACTGGTTTTCTAGAATGCCGTGGGTAGGACCTGACAGGTACAGAACACCTGGACAGCTGCCTTAGGTATGGGACAAAGGGAGGCAGGCTTCACTGCAGAGCTTATGGAGGAAGATCTAGTTGAAGAGAAGAATGGAGAAGATTCCGGCTAAAGAGGAATGATCTTTGTAACTTAGTAAGCCATGAGGTAAACGTCAGGAGTCAGGCAAGGATGGAGAGAGCTACAGGGCTCAAGGAAATCTAGAGGACCATCTTAGCGCAACTTTAGGAACAGTGAGTGAGGAGGCAAGATCTCGCTAGAAGGACAGCACAGCTCTGTCTGACTTTGGCATCTACTTCCATTATCTGCCCAGTAACTTCAGGTGCTGGAAGAGGAAAGACGAACCCTATGCAGATCTGTAAGTCATAATTTTTGGCCCTGAACTCCCTGCTCTCCTTCCTTGCAGGGAAATGGGCTTGAACAAAAACAGAGAAGAAGTTGTAAAAATGAACAAAATGTAGGTAGCAGAGACATATTCAACAGGAAGGGTGCAGATGGCTGCAACTTACTTTGAAATCAGTTACCAAAAAAGGATAGACTGATGGATGGGCAGAGGGAAGAATAGATGGACAGACTGTGATAAAGCAAATATGTTCCAACGTTCACAGCTGAATGTAGATGGTGAGTGTATGGGTGTTTACAGTAAAAGTTTTTTTCAGTTTTTTTATGTCTTAGCAAATTTTTGTAATAAAAACAAATTGGGAAAAATCAGGCAACAGCATCCAAAATAATCAACCCATATCCTTATGGCCCCAAGACGAGTTGTCCCAAAACAGCAGTTGGCAGAATGGTGAGAAGGGCAAAAGGGTAGATTTTCTTCGACTCTCCTCCCTTGCCTGTCAGTTCCCTGGTGCTGTCCACACACCTTTCCCAAGGCTGGACAACCTGCTAAGAATGTTGCTTGTAAAGATGTAAGCTATGAGCCCAACCTGTGGAATCTGTATTTTATCCAATCTTTCCTGACGAGTGATACAAGTCTTCAACGTTCAAAGAAATAAATCTTCAGAAGTGGAATTTGGCCAGTGGAGAAGAAGCTTCAGGTGATACATCAGTTGGGATTAGGTCTGGTTGCAAGTGTCAGGTCAAAACAATTGTCACTTAAACAGGATGGAAGTTCATTTCATATTCATGTAAATAAAGTCCAAATGGAATTTGCTCAAGACTCTGTACCTCAAACATCTGAAGAACTCTGGTCCTTTCCAACTCAACTGCTCCACCATCCCTAAGCAATGGTTCCCCTCTTCATGGTCCAAGATGGCTGCACCTTTATTCCAAGCAGAGGATGAAGGAAGGAATAAAGAAGAAGGAACACAACAGCAGGCACAAGCTGTCTCTCAAGGGAGGTTCGTGGAAATTGACATGTAAACTCAGTCACATTTTTATCTTTAGCTTCAAGGGAGACTGGGAAATGTAGTCCTTATTCTCAGCAACAGTGTGCCCAGCAGAGAAATTATCTTACTATGAAAGAAAGGAGAAAGGATTTGGGGGGACAATTAATAGTCTCTCAAAGGTGGGGAGAACGTCCCATCACAAATCCATAGTTTCTGACTTACTCTGCCTTCCCATAGGGTAGCTCTGACCTTATCCACTGACTTCCATGATAATGGTCTCCTTTCTGGCCTGCTCACATCATGAAGAGGAGAAGGAAATACGAAAGTATGTGATAAGTGCTTTAGAATTTAATAAACAGTGTAAGGTAGGTATTAGCATCATCAGGTTAGAGATAAGAAATGGACCCTCCCTAAGTGCCAAAGACTAGCAGGGTCCTTGTCTTTAGAGGCTGCTGTTAAAGTGAATGAGGATTTAGAGCACGGCTCCTCAGCCTCTCCCACCACCTAGCCCCTCTACCTCCGTCAGATAACTGAAAGCTTGAGAAGCACAGGGGCTGCCTGAGAGCAGAGACGCCTTAAACAGGTGGTCTCACCCGAAGGGGAAAAGAATCAGCAAGGAGTGCAGTGCAGGGAGGCAGCAGGAAAATGTTGGGCCAAGCAAGGCTGGCCAAGGATCCTTGAGTGCTCGGGTGCTCCAGGAGGAGGACAGGGGCGCGCATGCAGGGGAGGGAAAGAGGGCTGACAAAGGGAGGCTTCCAGGTCGATGCGGATCACCCGTATGCAGTGTGCGTGTGGCAGTCCTGCATCTACTCCAAGGACTAGAATGTGAGTTCTCAAAGTTCTCAAAAGGTTTTAAGTTGATCTAGTGCCACGCTCTCCCTGATCAGAAGTTTTCGAAGTTGACTGCCTGTTAAAATCACCGGGGGCTTCTGAAAACATGCTGATGCCTGGTTCCAACCTTCAAGATTCTGATTTTATTAGTCTGGGGTAAAGCATGGGCGTTGGGATTTTGCAGACCTCCCAACAAGATTCTAATGTGCAGCAGATTTGGAGAATTACCAGAGGCTACGGCAGTGGTCCTGAAACTTAAATGTGCATATCCATCACCTTGGGATTATGTAAAAATGCCAACTCTTATTCACGAGGTTCAGGATGGGGGCTAAGACTCTGCATTTTAATAATTTTCCAGGTGACGCCGATGCTGCCCGTCTTTGGGGCACACTTGACTTTGAATAGCAGGTTTGACACTTGCATTTCCCCTACAGATAATGTGCCCTTTTGCTCTCTTCAAGGGGCCATTGGTCTACTTATGCAAGGCTGTCTGGAGGCCAGAGGAGGCCTGGCCCCTGTAACAAGAGGCTCCCGATAGGACTCCAGGCCTGCTCCTGGCTTCTGGGTCAATATCTGCCTTTGCGTTTAGCGTGTCACCCACTAAGCTGATGATCCAGAATGGCCCATCCTGGACACAGCAGAGAGCAGGCTCCTGGTTCTCAAAACAGCTCTTATTAATATTAATAATTAATGCTTAGTGCTAATGAGTAACCAATTACTAATAGCAATAATGACATGGAGAAAAGTGATAGTCCTACATGGTACAATCCCCTCTGCTCCCCCTACCCCAAATTATAGTTCTAAATGAGCTTCCAGACTCTTGTTTTGACAGGTACAACCTCACACACATTCACTTAGTAAGACAGCTCTATGGAGTGAAATTCCACTTTCAATGGATGCATTTTCAGCGTGGCACACAGGAAATTAAATGTGAAAGTGTCATTAATATGGAAGTTGTGAGTTTAATTCCCTACACAGGGTGCTGCCAAACTGAGACTGTTTATCTATTTCTCATCATGGCTATGTGTTTCTTATGGGATCCAGTGAATTCCTTAGAATTCAAAGTCTTTTGTCTCCTTTTTTGGGTGTACATATAATTGTAGCTTCAAATTCCATCCTCAAAGACACACATTCTCAGAAGCCAAAGAAGCTAACATGAGCACACCACCAGGGAGAACATGACTCCACAGTGTGGTTTGTGATCACTGAAGAGGGCATTCAGGACTGATTCAGGACATAGAATTTTTGTGTATCGTTTCCTTAACTATTTCTTCTTAGAGGAAGTAATGTAGCACTTAATGTCTAATGATATCTGTTAAGGAATTCATTAAAGAAAAACTGATAACAAGATATGTTACCATAGTCAACAATTAACTGTGCCATGTAGGAATCTTGATTGCTCTTAGGATGGGTAACTGGCACTGCTTTTGGAGCTGTTCTTACAAAGTGGCAAGTGTAGCACAGGTGCATCTTGCTGGGGCTGATTTTGACCAGTGGGAAAGCTACAAGTCCCAGTCACAGGTAAAGAGATGGGCCAAGGCAGGCTATTCATACCCTACATTTGTTACTCGTGGGCAAGAGAGACCTCCACTTCATGACTGTCTGTCTTTCTAAACCTCATGTGTCCTCAGGTCTACCCTTTACCGCAGGTCCAGCTGACTTGGGTGATGGTGGCAAAAGGAGATCCTGGGGAACCCTACAGGTTCTGATACCCTTGGGGACTAGGTTAGAGGGAACTACAGGAAAAGCATCTTACTAGCAATCTCCCTTGATAGGAGCGCACTTAAGGGAGACTCAAATGTCTCTGTTCCTCTGGGTGGAGAAGAGCAGAGTTAGGAACTTGCCTGAATCTTTACGGTTGGTCTTAGCCTGGGAAAGACCCTGAAGCAAGCTGAGACAGCTGAGAGCATCCGGCATGTTAAGCATGTGAGCCAGCCCTCTTCATGGGGATAAATCACCTACCCACCTTCTGATTCTGACAACATGATGCCCAACTGGTCCAGTGGCCTAAGCATTTCAGAACCGCCTCTTGCCTCTCCACACACGCACGTCTGAGGATGGTTCAGACATTCACTGGCACAACCTGTCATTCCTCATAGTAGTCTTTTGGTTTCGATTTAAAGACCTACTGAACGTTAGAGCCAAAAGAGATTTAAACCAGCTTTTAACCCAATTTCCTCATTTCACAGATGAGGAAACACCTAGAGAGGATTACCCACAGCCAGCTGGAACAGGAGCCCAGGTTTTCTGACTCCTAGTTCAGGATTCTATTTTTTAAATCCCCAAAAATGGTAAATGTAAAGACTCAAAGAAATACTTCTTGGATCATCTTGCCTGTGGTGGTACAATGTGAAGTCACACTTAGCTGGTTCATAGGCTATTGTCTACAGCATGGGTTCTGATGGAGCCACAGTACTTCTAGTTTGCTGCTAGATGCTCTGCCACATTGAAAAGGGCACATTTTCTACTTCTGCCACCAATGGGAGAAACAGCATACTGAGTTTTGGACAGATCGTAATTGCCTGAGTCAGGAGGGTATTCCAGAAGTAAGGGGGGTGCTAATTATTCTATTTTTCTTTTCCGCAGACCCCCTCACCATCCTCCATCTTCTCCACCCGGCTCTGTGTCCCAGGAGACTAACTTCTACAGACTGTATCTCCTGGATTCACTTTTCCTATAGCTCACAATTGGGTTTGAGCAATGGGAAGGCGCAGAAGGAGGTCAGAGGTCAAGGTATTGGCTATTCTGGCTCCCTCCCTGCCTCACCATGGTTTTGGCAGTGTCCACATCCCTCTGCCTGTGGGCACAGCTCTCTCACAGCCATAGCTCTCACAAGGGGTGAGTTTTCTGTTCCTCCTTTTGCCATGTCATTCTTCTGAGGTGTTTCATCATCCTTTGTAAGTTCCCTTTACCTTTTCGCATCCATAAACAGTCTCACTATTAAGCTCTCTTCATTACATTAGCATGTCGGATGTGCTGTCTTTTCCCTGCCAGGACCCTGACCCCGACAGTGGTCATCGCTGTGGGTTGGGGCAGTCCTTAACTGTCTTGGGTACCCCTGGGTGGAACTGTATCAGATAATAGTAGCCTATATTAGCTTACTTGTGTATGGGGGCACTTCCATTTGAATAGAGAGGAAGGGCAAAAATAAGGTAGGAGGTATACAGGAAACTAATAGCAGTTGGCAAAATCTGCCTGACACTTGAGATTCTCTTGGTCTACTTTAGGGCAACCCACTCAAGTTAAATGAATCCACAGTAGAATCACAGGGTTCCACTTCCAGTGCCACCACTGATTTATTCTGTGGAATTGGGCAGGCCCCTGCTTCCATCTCTCCAAATTGGTCACGTGCCCACTAAATATAAAGTGTCACTGTCTGCAATGTCCAAACTCTACCAACTCATGGTAAGCTGTCTTAAATGCTAAAACAAACACAAATTGAACTGGTTTTCCCATCTGTTTCTTTAACAAAAGGGAGCTTAAGCCCATAGGGAAACTGCGTGGGTCAGGGAAACATCAAATGAACACTTCTGAGTAAAAACAAATGTTTCTGAAGATCTCTAGATATTTTAAACATAGCACTCCATTGGCCAGGCCAACTCCCCTCCGACGCCTGCACAAGATCCCGATGACAGCATTATTTGCTTGAATTGGATTTGTTTCTGTGCCCAGAAACAACACACAAGGAACCTGGAACAGGAAACGGCTACTGGGTCCTAAAAGTTTTTCCAGGACACTGTCTGAGACCAGACAGGAATGAAACAACAGTTGGAAAGCACACCAAGGGAGCAAAGAGAATCATTCTTCGGGATCTGCATTATTGCTCTTATTTTACTATTAAAAATATCAAGAGCAAAGAGCAGTGGCTTGCATTCCGACCTAAAACCCTGCCAGGGGAGACAGCATTTCCAGGGGAGGGAGAAGAGAAAACAGAGGAGAGGCAGCAGGAGGAATTTTTATTCAAGAACCTCGATCATCACCCCGATGTCTCCTCTCAGCAGATGCTCCTTCTGGGTCCCCTACGGGCCTCCTACGTGCCTCCACTCCAGCAGGCAGCTTCTGTGCCCATCTCTGGAACTGGGAATGATTCACACCTTTGAGCTTTACCTTATTCCATTCCTCATCTGTGCCTAATGTGCTTGGCACATAGTAAGAATTCAGCAAATGCTTCTTGGTTGATTGAGTTAAAGAATTAATGAATGATTGAGTGAATGAGTAAGAGATGAATCAGTGAATGGAAGAATCAACAATTGACAGCACTACCTCTCTAGCTGATAAATTATTTTTTTCAAAAAGGGCGATGTGTACTTACCACTAGAGGGACCCTACATCATGATGTCATGGGGTCATTTTCAGAGATTCACTACTGTTCCTTCCCCAATACCCACCCTCACCCCCAGCAGTACACCAGCATCCCTAGGAGGGACTTCGTCTTGAGCAGTATGCCTCACCATGGCTCCCTTGGGGCTCCCCATCTCCCTTCCTGCCCCCGTCCTTCCTTCTCCCTGGGCTTCCATGGTTTTCCTTCCTGTTCCTGCCTCTGCTCTCTGATTCTTTGATCCATTTGACCTCTTCTTGCTTTCTTCAGTTTTTATTCCCATTATGGAGGAGGCCACACATTTATCAACCAAACAAGGATGTTTTTCAAAGTAAAAGGAAGTGCTAGGAATAATTTAAATTTTGTAATTTATCAATAAAATATTAGCTTATTTACCAATACATTGATTTTATTCATATTGGTGGAATGATAAAATAGCTTTATTTAAAACCTATTTTCAAAAATGAAATTATTTCTATAAAAAATATAACACATATCTGTGTTCATTAAAGCAAAATAAAAATAATTTCTTTTGTTCAATCTATTATCTGAATATGAAACAATATCATTAGCAGAATAATGGTGCTTGGCATATCTTCATATATTTTAATGTACTTTTAGTCATATTTATTTTTAATATTATGGTGTCATGGTATTTTCATAAAGAATGTTTTTTAAAACATGGATTTATTTTTTAATCTTTGTTTCATAAAAGCGCATATAATCTTCTTTGAAGTGGCATTTTTAAAGCTTTTTGAAGTATTACACGCTGAAAAGTACTGAAGTTGCATTTCACTGTTAATAATTTCGAAACTGTAGACACCCTCAACTGAATCTTCTCTGTAGATTATAATATTATTTTTAATTGAGAAAAACATTCTTGTAAGTTCAGAGCAAATTCTACTAGCATATATTCCAATTCTCTATTTTTCATATAAAAATGTGTAAATACTTTAGCCCAGATATTTTCTGAGATATTGTGTTTTTACCTCCCAAGTATTTATCTCCCACAGATACTTTTTCAGGGAAAAACTATTCAAATTAATTTTCTCTATGATTCCAAATCATAAGCCTTTCAGTTTCTTTCCATCCACCAAGAATATAACTTTACACAATTAAAAATGGAAGTGTCATCAAAGAGTCTTCCAATAGATCAAGATATTCCAAAGAGCAATTATAATTTTGAAAATGAAATCTGTAATTTTCGAGTTCTCAACATTTAATCTGTTCATGGTTTTTTTCTTTCTGTTCTAGGGATAAATTTCATTGTCTTCCTGTTTACAAGCATCATTTTCAACAACTGAAATTGGTTGAAAGCTTTAAAATGAAGTTTTTTGAATAGTCCATTCTTACTTAAAGTTATCCAATTGATGTTGAATAAAATGCAACCAAAATTTACAAATTTGTTTATAAAAGAAGGTCAATACCGTTACAAAACATGTAGGTTGATTTACAGAATAGTTCTTCAAAGGTGCAAAATCTTTAAAAAACCCTATTGATGATGGGCAGCGAAGAAAAAGTACATACTGCCACAGTAAAGTATTTCTTAATTATTTTAATTGATCTAACATTGCAGCTTACTAGGAGGAAATTATGAATTATATGAGCACCAAAACAAATTCAAAGCCGATTCCTATCTCATAAGTATCTTAATTTTGTGACAACACTGCTTTTACCATGAAGATGTGCATCACCAAAATTCGAATATGTATTATCACTACAAAAACTAATCATTTTATCTTCAAAGTTAAACTAAAAAGGTCATTTCTAAGAGTGAATTTTACACTAGTATTAACAAGAGCAGAGCAGATATTTCACCTTCTGCAGAATGAAATTCCAGAAACTTTATTTTGACTTCCTGAATTGAAAGTGAATATTTGAACTAATCATTAGAATTAACTGATTTTCTTTGTGAAGTATCTAATGGCACTAATAAAATTGATACCACTGAACTATTTGCAGTAGAGTCAACATATTAACTCTGAACACTTCATGTTTTGCACATGTATGAGGAGAGTTGGAATAAAAAAATGACTGAAATTTAGGGAAAAAACAGTCAATTGATATAAAATCATGCTTTACAGAGGAAACTGTAAACCCACCTTTGGAAGATTCATATGTGAATTCATCGTCTACAAGAGAGTCTTCTTAAAATAACCGATTTTAAACATTAGATGCTGATGTTTTTGTTAGCAAATTTTGTCCTCTATTTTTTTTTTAATGTGGTTATTTACCACAATGGATGGTAAATGTCATTAAACATTTTGTGTAAGTTACATGTTCATCAACTTTCCCAAGAAACAGAAACCCGGTAATTAATTTTTCATTAAACATGTACTTTTTTTTTTTTAGCTCATTGCAGCCATAAGAGTTTATTTCAAAATAAAAAAGTTACCAAGTAATGAAATAAATAAGCTGTGGATTTAAATTACAATAAATGACAAAACTGCTATTGCAAGAGCATTCTATGTTCTATGGCAGAGCTACTGAGACTGTTTCCTGCCTGGAACCAATATTTTCCTATGCACCTACCCTATGGTTTTCCACAGTTCACACACACCCTGCCAACAGACATCCTAGAGGCTTGGTGCACCCTGGGGGCCCCAGCACTGGCCACAACACAGGTAGCAAGTAGGGGTGGCGGCGTCAGCCAGTTCTCACCACCACCACGGACCCCGAGGAGGTACTGAACCCCAGTGCTCACAGATGAGCGCACTTTGCACCATCAGCAAGTACCCTGCATACTGCACTTGAGAAAGTGGCATCAATTATCTTGTGTCTAGAACAAACTGGGAGAGAGACGGGTCATCCCTGGTAATCTTTCAGCCTTAACCACAAGTTAAAAATGAGAACTCAGTTCACTGAACTTGCATCTCACACATAGCTGGAGGAGACCTTGGCAGGAGCCAGCAGAATGAAGCGGAGGTCCATCAGCCCTCCTGGATTATTTTAATGCAACAATTAATTATGACACTTTGTTTAAAAAATAGTAATAAAAGTAAAATCCGGAACAAATAGTAAACTGCACAAATGCCGAGACAACAGTCAGACACCAGGAATCCCTTGGGCAAAGGGGGATTTTTTTAGGACTCTTGGGTTTTATTTTCCACTGCAGCAAATCTCTACATTTCTTACTCTTTTCTCTGCTAAGTGTTTTTCTGTGCACCTGTCCATCCCTTAGGACTCCTAGCTCTTTCATAAAACAAAAAAGCCAGGTGCAAATATCTGACAAGGTATGGATGCAAGATGACTGCAAATCTCATGGAGGTAATGGTCATGGCCTCACATCCAGGAGGAACCCACACCCCCTCATCTGTTGGAAAAGGCTGTGCTAGAGCCCGCTCAGTGCCTATGCCATGTCCCTGCTACCCTTCTTCTTTACGAGTGAGATGAACTTGAAGAGGGGAGCCACCTACTAAGAATGGTGATCAGAAAAATAAAAGGATCGTGGGTTGCTGATGACTACGGAGCCTCCACAGCTATGAACTGCCAACCTCCAGAGCCACAAGGAATGCAATTCCTGACTTACATAAACACCCATGGGTGCAGTTCCTACTTCCCGCTCCAGGCTTCCCGTCTCCCCCAGTCTGCCCTTTGTGCCCCAATTCCTCTGCCAGAAGAGTCTTTTCAACAGTTTCCAAACTCATAGCTCTCATCCTTCATACAAGCCGTTCCCTTGACTGAGATGCCCTTCCCAGCCTCGACACGCAGCCACTTCGGCCGGAAATATGCGTAGTCATCACCTCCTCCAGGAAGCCTCTCCAGGCTGAGCTCCCAGGACATCCCATGCTTGCGCCTGCACACTGCTCTATCATCACCAGTTACCTTGCCTGTCTCCTGCAACCTATGATCAACCTAGGGAGGGGGTGGGTGCTTTCCACATTTGTCATCACGTGCCACCATACTTGGTATAGAGCGGCACATCCCATGTGAAATGAATGAATGCTGAAACTCACCAAGAAAAGGGAGGGTTCCCCAAACACCACTGGGCCTCTAAAGGCAGAGGTCACAAAATGGCAGTTACTCATTCTCCATCAGCAGGATCAGACTCATTATCCTATTACACTTCCTCGGGGACCTGGGGGGATGAGAGGACACGCCTATTAGTAACCCCAGTTTATAGCTGGGCAAATGGAGGCATGGAGAGGTTAAAAGCCCCAGGTCAACCCAGGAGCTGGTGAGACCTGTGACTGGCAGTCAAGGCAAGGCTGTCCATGTGCACCTCCTGATGCTGGTCTGTCCTCCAAGCCCCGCCACCTCCAAGGCCTCATCGGTTTTTTTTTTTTTTTAAGTAGAATCCAAAAAGTCCTCTCTCCAGATTAAGTCATCCTGGCTTCAAATATCTAAAGCAGCTATTTTTTTTCCTTCAGCATTTGAAATGTTTTTAAGGGTTTATTTCAAACACTGTTTTCTTTGAACTGATTGTTCAGAACTTTCATTCCACCTTGTCAGTGTTTTCTGTAGTCAACTCCGATTTCTAAAAGGTTTTTATTTCTTCTCTATCAGCAGCCACCACCTGCTTACTGTTTGGATGGAGTTTGCTGTATTTTCTTTGCTTTCATCTATTGAAATGGCTGAGCGGGACCTTAGGTAATGGACACTTGTTTCCCCTTTTCCCCCTAACCTCCCCTATTTTTAACTCCTCCTGCCACTGCTAAGGCTGAGGAAAAGGGTGGAAAATTCCTGGGGTGTTGATAAGTCTATGGGAGTCCGTCCGCCTTTCTCCCCAGGCACGGAGAGGTAGTGGCAGGCAGAAGAGGGCAGAATCGTGCCTGGAATGCTGCACATGCCCTGGCTGTATGTGAGACTGCCCGGCCATCCTGCTTGGTCTTCGGGGAATGCGTGGGTGTCTTTCTTTATTCTAATGGTGACCCGTTGGCTGTAACAGCAATGTGTGTCACTGGCCACTGCTGAGGCCCCACCTTGATGGCCACTAGCTTGTCCCATTTGGGAATAATCTGCACACACTGACCCTTACGGGAGCAGCCTCGCATATAAATATATAAATATTTTACTGGTCCATCCTGCCCTCGGGGTGTCAAGTTTAATGAACTAAATATCCTCCATTAATCACCCAGCAGAATGTTATTTACTTCTAGCGAGAGGGTAAGTGGCCAGCTGCAAAGACGGGGCAAGGGCTCTGTCTGCACAACACTTTCCTAAGCCATGTCATCCCAAATCTTTAAGAAAAAAGTCTTAAATCCAGTAGGTATGCAAGCTGAGCTGACACCTCGCTCCCCTGCCCTCTTCTCTCCCCCTGCCACATTTCAGATACCAACTTTCTCCCCTACCTTCTGTCACCTTTAAAATAACTCATTCTCCCCCCATATCTGCCCAAGCCTGGAAATGCGTGGCTGTGAGGTATTTCAGGCCAGTGAGGGAGAACGAGGTGCTTCTTGAGTGCTTCTCCCACCACCAAGGTCAAGTATGTTGTAAGTGACACTGAGAAAATGTAGCTGAGGTGGGTACAGTACCAGAGGCCCTTTGACATCTCTGAATATGCTTTGTAGGTAATATCCGGCACCCAGCTTAGAGCTCTGACAGCCACTCAATTTAAGTGTGTGGAGTTGGGAATGAAGGAAGGGGTGGGCGGAGGGCAGGAAGTGGGGCCTGGTGTTGGTAGGCAGGAGGCGGGCTTGGGGAGGTAACACAGAGGCGCCCAGGTTGAGCAGGTCTTTTCCATTCTCAGGTACCCCATCCACTACTCCTACAGACACAGACAAAGGCAAGGTTTGGAAGCTGATGTCTCCCTTGATTCTTACGGGCAACAGTGATGTCCTATCCATGTGACCCTACTGACATCTAAGGGGTTGGGGGAGCTGCCATCCCAGCACAGAAAACGGTACAAGCTACTGAGGCTCTGAAACGCATCCTGCCCTTTGTCTCTGTTCTTTCGCGCGGCTGACCCTGCCTCAGCCACTCCCCACTCGACAGGCAGGCTCCTCCCCGCACACAGCCAGGCTTCCGGAGCGTCCTGCCGTAGGCCAGAGGTCTAGCAAAGCCTCTCCCAGGCTGTGCTCTACTTCAGCCCAACGCTAATTAGTAATGCAATCCCGCAAAGAGTGAAGCTGTCTGCCACCTCCCTTCACTCATAGTGATTTATGTTCAATTTGTACAAATGGAGAAAATGAGATTTCAAATTTCAATGCCATTTCTGCTATGAGGTGATTAAAAGAGAGAGAGGTATCGCCTTCCACTGTATAGAATATTGATCCCAGCGCTAGTTTCCTTTGCAATAACCATTAGCTCAGTATTATTTGCAAACCTCTAATGTGAACCTGGAGATGTAATTTACATTTGTGCCTCACTTATTTGCTTTAACAAAACAACACAAAAGCTTTGGGTCTTTCAATCTATCCATATTGTCAATAAAATTAGCAGCTTGAAGGGGGAAAAATTATATTCAAAACCATAACTTCCCATTAACTACCGCAAGACACAACACATTGTTCCAAAGGAAAGAGCATGTCATGGTTAAGCCCCCTTCTTCTTCTTGTCTCCTCCCTCTCCCCGACCCCCTTTGTGGGGCTAAGATACAATAAGAAAACTTAAAAGTGAAGCATCCCCTCCTCTTAATGCGGATCAGCCTGGGTTCTCGGGGCTGGCCGTGCACGTCAGCGCCCTCGGAGCGCGTCCCCGGAAGAGCGCGTTCCCAGTACCAAGTGCCTGCACGCGCCTTGCCCAGAGGTTCAGGCCCGGCTGCCAGGACAAATGCGCACACATAGACACGTACGGGGCCGCCGCTGACCCTCCGAGAGGCTTCCACAAAGAGAGAGGGGAGCCGGGGCGGGGGCTGGAGGGGATGGAAGAAAAGAAGAGGAGGAGGGAATCATGAATAAAAGCGCAGGGCTGTGTGAGCGCAATTCAAGTGGCAGTCCCGTCAGCCTCCGACTCTTAACAAATAGGCCACGCAGCTCTGCTCTCTCATTTCTTGTCTCTGCAAATCCGTCAGCTGCCTACCACTGCCTACCAGACCCTGGAAGACAGAACAAGAAAAAGGGAGGGGGGAGCTAATGACCCATAATTGCCATTAGAGCGGGAGAGGGGCCAGGCAGCTGTTTTACATTCCTGGTATGTATAGTATGCAAATATCGACAAAGGCTCGACACAGTTTCGCTATTGTGCATCCGGAGGGTAACCAAATTAGCCTTTGGCAGCCATGGTAATTGGGAGGTGCTGTTCCCATTAGGAGTCCTGCAAATTATGATGAAAAATGGACCGAGGGCTTTGTCACAAATAATAATGCCAAGAAGAAAAGAGCAGGCGGCTGTCTTTTCTTTTCTCCACACCCCCCCCCCACCACTCCTCACCCTCTGCCTTTATTTTACTTTTTTTTAAAAAAAATTTCTGCATTGTGTTAATACCTCTCCATTTAGTACTAAGAAAACAGTCTGAAATACCCCACTAGACAGTGCCCAGACTCGGCTGCAAGAATGTCAAGTTTGCGAGGGGGAAGAATATGGGTCGCGTGAGGAGCTCCTTTTCTGTGCTGGAGCCCAGGGTCTGCAGGTAAGAGAGGCACAGATGTCCCGGGCCGTTGCTGTGGTCCAGAGCCCTGGGTGATGAGAGAGGCTTTGGAACTGATGCGTTGGAGAAAAATGCTCTCTCCGAGGAGTATCCTCTCCTTAGTCCAGTGGTCCAGAGAACCTGGCCTTCTGGATCATATCTGGGCTTTTTCCTCCATCTCACTCCCAAAGAGTCTAAAGTTTTGGCTGCCTTAAGGTCCTAACAATTTAGGTACTAGCCTGCAAATCTCCAGTCAGGAGGCATTAAGTCCCAAACTCAGGCAGAAAGGGTTTTGCCCTGGGCATTCCCTTGAGACAGCCTAATTCCATGTCTCCAGGAACTGGGTGCCTTGACCAGATCGGCCACCGGAACATCTGATGACGCTAGGATGAGCTCACCCACCTGTGTGGCATGGGTGAATGAAGGGGAATGGCCAGCCGGGGGCACCAGAGAGGACAGCCAACACTGTGTTCCAAAAGTGCCAATGTGAAGGCCCACACTTCCAAAAGCTCTCTCTCCTTTAAAGCATCAACTTCCAATTTCCCTTGTTTTAGCCTCTGTTTTTTCTGCGGGAGGAGTGCCTTCCATGAAAAGGCCTCTCGGGACATACAGTGTCTTTCATTTATATTCCTCCAGGGGCATAGGAACATTACATGCATTGCTTTGGCATTTTATTTTTATTTTACATTTCATAAAAATGTTCAATGTTGAAACATGGAAAGGAGTAGGAACCTTCCACTTGGATAACTGGAAAGATAGAGCCACATACACACCTTTAAAACCAGACAGCATTTCCCATAAGGAAAAAAAAAATGGAATTTTTATGAGGTTTGAAGTATCCTCAGAGACACAGCTACAAAAGGATCCTGCCAATTTTGTCCTCCAAAGGGTAAAGAAAGAACTAATGGCTAGCTTTGCGCATTTGGAAAATTAACAAAAACATGAGAAAGACTAAAAATAGATGAGGTCATAGCAAAGTCAAACAGAGGGTTGAAAAATGAGTTAGAGGAAATGACAAATTGCTTGTACAATGTCACTGCAGATGGGACCAACGGGTGATCTAGGGAATGGCTGAGTGAAGAAGTAGGGCCCCCCCCCCCCGAGATGCCGGCTCCTGCCGTCCTGTACTGTTCAAACCCATTCCGTAGACAGGAGACAAGTAGACCCGTGTTTCTCTATGCAGCCTCCCTCCCAACCCCATTCCTGGCTAGTTGTAAATGAAGAACTCTCCGCTGTTGGGTACGATCTAGGTTTCAAATCTCTTTGGAGGGAAACTTGAGAGTGTATGTGTGTGGGGGAACCGCTTTACATTTACAAATTTTTTTCAGAAAAAAGTGTTTTTGGTGAAAATGCCCTTCCTTTTTGTGACTGTGTTTAGGCCTTTGTTCTGGTTCTGCCCCTTGACGTGGCTGACAAGTCCTGCAGCCTCCAGGCTCCCGGTTGCCCTCCAATATGATTTCTTTCTCCTCCCTCCTCAGAAATCCAACCACGCTAAACATGTGTCAGTGTCTTACACCCAACGTGCTTTCTCTCACCTCTTACTTCCACACAAATACTGCCTCTGCCCATTGGGATGTCTCTGTCCACTGCTCCACTCTGTCACACAAGCACCTGCAGGTTGTACACAGCGACGTGTGTGTGTGTGTGTGTGTGTGTGCGTGCGCGCACACACACACACACACACACACACCCGCCTCAGGCTGACTCATCTGAATCCTCTTCCTCAGCTCTCTGCTTAGATGCTGCTTCCTCTGGCAGCCTTCACTGACCTCCCAAGTCTGGGGCAAGCCCCCTCTCACAGTGCCCAGGGCTAGAACATATTACAAAGTTCTCTAATGGATCGCTTTTCCACGGCTGTGGGCTCCATGTGAGCAGCGTTGTTCACCATGTGCCTATGGTACCTAGCATGGCGCCTGGCACATAGTAGTGGAGCCATAAACATGTGTTGAATAAATGCCATCTGATTATCCAAAAGCTTAATTGATTATCCAAAAGCTTAACTGAGGGCTTAAAGTGTCACTTGCTAACATTTCTCCACCATCCTGTTTTTGCATCCGGGAAAACAGATTTTGCATTGCCAGGAAAGCCTATCCATTCCAGAACTCCAGTGAGCCCCCAACATAAAGGTAGACCCGTGTGTCTTCCAAATACCAAATTAACTTGAAGGTGCTTGTTGACCTCATGGGTTTTGTCATGCGGTTTTCACTCTAGCCCAGAATCTTCCTCGCTTCCTGCTGAAACTAGGGCCTCTCTTCTCTATTTTTTTCTCTTCAGAAATGGAATTCATTTTTATCTGCGAATGTTGCAAAGAGTCAGTCCTTCAATGTGCCGTGCTGTGCTCTGCCCTGCACACTTCAGGATCTCAGGCTTTCCCCATACCCCAGAACAAGACCACTTCAACCCTTACAGGGAATTCACAAACCCTGAGGCAAATTCCTTTCACCATAAGCCCAATTCAAGGCAGGCCACTGAGTATTTATATCTTAGGTATATATGTGTTAGGGCCTAAGATCTACTTGGAAAAATAAGGCTTATGAGATGACAGCAATAGCAAAAATGAAATAATGGGAAATGGGACTAGAGATTGGAGTTTGGTAGAAGAATAGTGTTCCTTAAGCAGAAATAGCTTATTATTTAGAAAGAGCGAAGTTTTGACCTTGAGGAAATGGGAAGAGACAGTGAATAGGAATGGTGGCTAGAGTAGAGGATTCCTGAAGAGGTTTATAAAAAGATAATTTTAGAAAAGAGCCACATTGGTGAGAACCTTGAAAATCAAATTAAGGATTTTAGTTGCTGGTGGGCAGTTTGGGTTTGGTGTTATAGGGCAGAGTCACTCAAATGTCTTCTGAACCAATTCCAGGATGACTTTTATTATGGTCTGTTACAGCAATGGCCCAATGAATCACATCCCTGTGTATCCACATGATTATGTAGACCCTCTCACACTCTGGGCTTGATCATGTGACTTGCTTTGGCCAATGGGACTTTAGCAAATGTGATGCAAGCAGAAGTTTTGAAAAGTGTTCACACATTGCAGTTTGTCTTCTCTTACTGCTTGCTGGGAGTCCTTCTAGCACCAAGTGAAAAAAAGCCTCGGCTAGTCTCCTTGAGGGTGAGAGACCAAATGGCGTGAAAAAAGCGTAGGCTAGCCTCCTTGAGGGTTAGAGACCAAATGGAGAGAGAGGTCCAGCTGTTCTAGTTGATCCAGCTGAGGTCCCAGACATGTAAGTGAGCTTAGCCAACACTATGTGGGGCAGAAATGAGCTGCCTCATCTGAGCCCAGCCCAAATGGTCCACCTACAGAAGAGTCGGCTACTATATCATTTTTGTCTTAAGCTTCTAATTTTGGGGGTGTTTTGTTACTCAACAGTAGATAACTGATACAAGGCCCTCAAGAGAGAGTCTAGAAGAGCTTGAGAGAACAGAGCCACTCTTTTGGGAACTGATATAAGAGCTGCAAACACTTTAAGAAAGCTGAAAGAATGGGGCCATCCTTTAGGGCTGCCTGCTCAGGGTTGTAACAATACCATGGCAGATTGAGGACAGCAGCCATGAGGGTGGCAAAGGAAGGAGAGACAACCCGCTATGGTGGTGATCAGAAAAGCAACTTGGCCCAGCAATGGTTGGAGTGGGGTTAAGGAAAGGCCAAAAGGATGGAAAGAATAAAAGAGCCCACATCAGCAGGGATCTCATGGCCAAATGGCAGGTCACAGCAAGGTCAGCCCACACTGGAAGAGCCACAGGGATAACAGAGTAGAAGTTAATATTGACATGGATGGATATAGCAGGCGAATCTCAGTGGTTGCCTCCTAGGATCCTGCTGGGGCAAGAAAACAAGGAGGAGAGGGGTGATATTTTGACTCTACTGGGAAAAAAGTTTCACTGATCAAGTTTTCCCCATTCTAGGCAGTTGGCTGTGATTTAGGAAAGCATGGGATGCCCAGAGAATAAAGCTGCACAACTGGGTATACAAAACCCAGGAAAAGTTGTCTGTCAGCCTAGACATTATTTTTATTTTTATTTCCATCACCCCATCCACTACTGAAGTTGATGTCCAATTGTATACCCAGCTGTTAGCGGCCAAGACAGAATGGTGACCAAGAGTATCTGTTCTAGAACCAAATGCCAGCTTAAACACCTACTGGCTGATGGCCTTGGGCAACTTATTTAACATCAGTTTCCTGATTGTAAAATGGAAATAATAGTAGTTTCTATCTCACATGGTTTTTGTGATGATTAAATAAAATTATATATTCAAAGTATTTAGCACAGTATCCAGTAGATTATATTGTCATTATTTTCAACAGTTATTTGGTCCTCCATATTTTCTCAAGGTTCTAATTCATTTGGATCATCCAGAAATACTTCACCATTTGAATACCATCAAAACCTTCTCTGATACCTAAAATATATTAATTAGGGAAGATGCCCTCTTGATCACAGCATTTGAAACTGGCAAGAAGAGAAGGAAGTTCTGTACTTTCCTAATGTTTGGGATTATAGTGTATTCCTGATGAAAATCTGTATGTACATTCTACTATATTTGATCTTTATTTCTATCCCATCTGGCAAGTTCTCATTAAGATATGATTTAAGAACTGAAAGTTCATTAAAAAGGTCATTCTGTGACAAAGTGAGATGAGCTATGTGGAAGTGATTCCATATCTTCTCCAGATCATCTCATTTAGGGCTTTTTCCCAACTGAATCCAGCATAATTCATAAAAGCACTGAGATTTGCCTTTTAAAGCCCTGGAATAATTCAACAATTAACATTACACACTCTTGTTACCTGATGGATGCACTGGATCCAAATTGCAACAAATACCACTATTAGTCACTTTCTTCTACAACTTTCTTACTTTAAGCAGCATTATCTTAGGAATCTTCTTCTAAATTCAGTTCTAAGGGAAAATATTCACAAATAATCTCTGACTTCAATATAATTTCCCCTTACTTTCTTAAAAATACAACTATGGGGAAAAACACTTCATGAAAAGGACCAAAGTTTTAATTCAGAATGCTTAAAACATCTTTTCTCAGATTTTTTTTTTCAACTGAATAAAACAAAAGCTCATAGTAATTGCAATATTATTAGCATTCTTTTAAGAGCAGGGATCAGTCATGGAAATCTTGTGTTCGACAATGTCAAAATTTGTCTAAACTGCACTCTAATAAAATCACAAAATGATAACAGCATCTCTATCCATGCTATATAAATATGAAAAAAATCATATCAAGTGTAAAAACATGAGATGCACCATTTATGTAATTGTTATAATTTCTGTTGTACAACCAATTCCCACAAAATTCCACTGCAGTTATTCAAATACTTGTGGAAGAGTATCTTAAAACCTTTACATTTTGCACCTTAAAGTTAACTTAACAAAAATACCATCAGCCAAGATGCTAACAATTTTATCAAGAATTCCACTGCAGCTCAGAAGGGAGGAATAACATCAGTTGCTTCATCTAGTAAGATATAAAGTTCAAGAATCATCACATTAACTCTAGTACTTCCACAAACACTTTTTCCAAAAATAGTTTTTCATATTTTTATAACATAGAGTTGTGAAGTTTTGCCCAATTCCTGTTGTAAAACTTTTTAAGTGGGTAGGGAAAAAACCACAGGTGATTCCCTTATTATTCACACTAGAGAAAATTTTATTGTGATTCAAGTAATGTGGAAATTAGTTTCATAGTACACATGATACATATGAAACCAAGACTGAATTGGTACATTGCATAATTCCACCTTTCACTGACACAAGCTCCATTTAACACAACCATGTTGTGTTAAAAAAAAAAACAAAAAACCAACTCCATTGAAACTGGGAAACTTCAGAGTGACAGCTAACTGATGTCTCTCTTACTGAATATATAATATGTCAGATTTCTTAATGTGACTAACATTTATCTTACTATTCTATTAGGTACAGTTTTTATATGTGGTTGCCATGTTCCTATAAAGTGGATATACATTTCATAAAACCTCATTAAAATTTTCTTGCACCTCCTACCTTCTATGCTAGTAGGATTTCTGTAAGCCAGGGTAAAGCTAAGCTCTGCTGTGGTAACAAATAAACCTCCAAGCCTTAGTGTCTCGACATATCATACCCACACAAAGTTAGATATGGTTCAGGCAGCCCTCTTCCATCTTGAAGCTAAGTCATCTGGAATATGGCTTCTGATGCTATTGTGTCAGGGCAAGAGGGATGGAAAAAGACACCTGGCTTTTATCTATTTCAGCCTAGAAGTGATACATGTCAATTTCTCTCTCCCAACTCATTGAATGAACTAGTTGCCTGATTCTAACTTAACTGTCTGAGAAATATGTAAACACATGGGTAGTTGGTGAGCACCAACTGTCTTTGACACAGGTACTAAAATAAAACTGTATAACTAAGTGATTTTGAATATGCCTCAAAAGGTTTCAAACTATAGGCAAGTGACTGGTGCTAAAGCATTTAGAAATATTCAGTATTCTGACTGGTTCATATCAGAGTAATTTTTCATTCTGTGTGCAATGAAAAATTGCTACTCAGTGAGTAGCACTGAGTCCCATTGACTGGAAAAGTAGCACAGGTATACACAATATGTATAAAGAAGTTATACACATATATGCATATAGACGTGTGTGGGGGTGTGTGTGTGTGTACGTATCATGATATGCATGCTTAGAGAGAGTCATATGGACTAGAAAGAAAACTGTATAGTCTACCTCAGTGGTTTGCACATTTAGAAGTGTCCAGAGACATTTTTGGTTGCCACAGCTGGAGGGTGAGGAGTTGCTACTGGCATCTAGTGGGTAAAGTCCAGGGATGCTGCTAAAATCCTACAACGCACAAGACAGCCACTCACAGCCATGAATTACCTGACCCAAACTGCCAATGGCGCCGAGCTGAGAAACTCTTGTCTACCAGTCGGTCCATGAAACGCCAAATGCCCGATGTGCCCATTGAGTGCTTGTGAGCAAAGCACCCAGAGACAATTACTTTTTTTGGCCTTGTACTCCTGCTTCCTTGGCCCCTTTGTTGCTGGTTCCCAGGTCTGTATATCTAACTTTAATCTCTCCCAAAGGCCATATATCCAACTACTATTAGTTATGTTTATCTGGATGTTCAACCATCTCCTTACATGAAGCCCGTTCAAAATGAAATTCATTGCCATCTCCTGCTTCAGACACCAACTCTCTTTCCACCTTCTCTAATGTCACTGAGCATCTACCCTTCCAGTCACCCAAGCTGGGTACCTTAAAGGCTATTCCCAACTCCTCCACCTTCACAATTCCACATGCCTCCCAATCCCGAGGAGAGCTCTGAGGAGACTGCTGAACCTGACTCTCTCCTCCCGCTCCCTTGTCGCCTGTACACAGTACATCTTCTTGTACGCTCACTGCTATTCTCATATAATAATAATATTACTATTCCCCTTGCTGGTCCCTAACACCAGTCTCTCTCCACCCTGGCCCACCTTCCACATTGCCACCAGGGAAGCTGCATGGTAGAGGAGAGCGAGTGAAGGATCTGGGATCACATACGTCTAAATTTGAAACCATATCTTCCTCCATAATATGTGGGATGTACCTTAACCTCTCTAAGCCACACATGTAAAATGGCACTAAAATCCTCTCCCTTATAAAATGGTTGTGAGGATTAAATGATCCAAATACAGAGATTCCCGCAGCACAATTCCTGGGCACATATATAGGTGTTCAATACATTTCACCATTATTTGCTCTTGTTATTATTATACCACTTTTAAAATCACTTTTAAAATTAAATTATTTCAATTTGTAAGGATTAAGCTTTCACTGCCAAATGCCTTAAGCCTTCAGTAATCTGCTTCTAGACAACTGTTGTGAAGCTGTAAACTCTACTTGGTCACCAGCCATGTCTGTATTGTGTCCCACTGTATCGACAATGCTTTCAATGCACAGTAGGTGGTAACTACACACTGAACAAATGAATAAAAAATAAATGAAATATTAAATATGCATATAATAATCGAAATATATAATAGTAAGTGAAATAACAAATATTTCTTCTCTATCTAAACCAGGATTATTCTTTCAAATTTTAAGGGCTTCTTGCTCGAATACAATCCTTCTTCTTGAAATTTACCCGTAGCTACTTCTCTCCCTGCAATAACCCCTTCTCTCTGTTCTGTTCTAACTTTGAGCCTTTCTTTGGAGTCACCTATTTTTTTGCAGCTGTTAGCCTCATCTGCTTCTAATAGACTCTACATTCCTGTCTTGCCAGGATCTTATCCGGGTCACCATTATCAATACTGCCCCCTCCCCAATACACACATATGTGCACACAGATTTACGCACCTCAGTTGAAGTGACAGATTCATCTCACTTATTCTTTTTTCCAGAAACTTCCATGGCTACAAGTCCAACCCATCCCTCCACTTGCACATCCCACCTTGTAAATTCTATCGCATAATATTCCAAGGGAAAACTTCGTGTCACAGAAAAGCAGCATTCCCACTCACCAGGTGACTGGAGAAAACAAAAACTTACACCCCAAAGGAGTGAGAACCAGTTAGGCAATAACAGACTGGGGCAGAAACGAGTGAGGGCTTCTGGCACAGCCGGCGACTTAATCAGGGCTGGGCTGGCCCGCTGCGCTTGGGAAGAACAGGCTCCCGTGGTCCTCACCCCCGGCCACACCACAGACCAGCCCTGACCTCCAGGGTCAGCGCTGTTCATTCCTCCCAAGGCCTTCGCCCATTTCTACCCAGGTAATTTCCTGGCTACTGAAAAGACAGTTAACTCCAAAGCCATTGCTCCTGGATGCCTGGCAGCCTGACGGGCAGACGCACACGCAGCTGACCCTTGACCAGCTGAGATTTCTCTGATCTGAATTCAGTCATCTCCCATGTCACCTGACACTCATCTCCCAGACCTCAGAGCCACCGGAAGGGAGGATAAAAAGCCAAATTAATGAAGGTTGTATCAAGTGCACCCTGGACTGAAGTGTCCATGTGGCTTTTGAAATTGCCTTGCTTCCTGCCCAGAATGCCTTATTTCTTTCCACCTTGGGCTGTTCTTCTGGAAACCTCCAGACTTGCTGCCTCACCCATAGGTCTGCATGCCTTCCTCCTGGGTTTCCCTTAGGGCTTCTTTAAACTGGCAGCCAAAGAGTCACTTCCCGGTAGGTGCAGTTGGCATGCCTGCAAGTGTACTTAAACTTTGTGTCTGATCAAGTTATGTGTATTGGATCTGAAACCAGTTAGTCAATTCGTTCAGGTCCCTAAGTGGCGATTTGTGGTAATGTCTACATCAATACGAACGGAGAGGTTTGCTAGCTGGTTTATGTAAAGCAAATGGCTACAGGAAAGAGGAGGTGCCTCCAGTCTTCTCTCTGCTAACGAAGATATGGCTGGAAAGGAAAGGAAAGCGAATGGAAACAAAAGTGGCCATCTATATGTGCATAAACATATCGGTGAGGTCCGTTTTCTGGGTTGAATCAATTTACCTCTTCAACCCATCCCACGTTTCTTTCTCCCCAGTGGCTGTTTTTGTTGATGCTTACATGTCATCATGAGTATTATAATCATTCTGTACACAGTAAACCCCCAGATCCAGGGCCAATCTGTGTTTTTAAGAGGGAAACTGGGGTGCCAATATAAGCTCTACTTGGAGACATAGGAACAACTGAAAACAGAAAAAAAAAATGTGTGACGTTGTGTTCCACCTCTCTCCACGTTTCTCTTTTGTACAAACAGTTTCTGCATTGGCCTGGGCAGGGGAGGAAACAGCCAATCTAAGAGGGAATTTATTTAGTGTGTGTCTGCATATTGGCTGTATCTCTTTACTACTGCAGAGTACATTGTTTCTAATAATTGTGATGGATTGATACTTATGACTGGCTGGCAGAATTCCTTTAGCATGTTAAAATACTACCTTTTATTCCTTGGTCTAATGCATAAGCTGATATTTCGGTTGGTTTTCAAATGTAATAAACAAACTTGAAAAGCAAATACCCCTAAAGGAAAGGAAGATGCTGTGTCTATGGGTGGGTTCCCTTTGAAATTCACTGCCCTCTACCAGCCAAGGGAACCAACCACCCACTTGGCAGCCTTGCTCTTTAGCTCTGGTACCTTCACACCTTCTAGGAGTCTGATATGAAGGGAAGAAATCTGTGCCCATAAAACACACTGAAATCTGTATGGCAAAAATGCTTCCGCTAAAATGGAGCAGCGGAAATCCACCTTGTTCTGGTCTGCTAAGCTAGGCAGGAAACAGTGGATTCCATGACTCAAGCCTGAGCAGTGCCTCCCTGAGTTCCATCTCTGTCTTCACCTGCCGATGGGAAATTTGGTCCCAGTTTTGCCCTTACAATTCCTCCTCAATACACTGGCCCCTAAGATCCCTCTGGAAGGTTTGCCCCCGAAGAGATATTAAGGCTCAGAAGCTTACACCACCACCTAGGATCCAGCAACAATCCGCAGGGCCTTGACATGGCAAGAGAACAGGTTGAATGGCTTAGCAGCCAAGTGGCTAAATGCAGACTGAATATTTGATTTCCTTCCCCCTAATCAATGCACATTTCTGGAATAAGTGGCCTTAACTCGCGGGTCACATGAATTTTTACTTCATTTTGTTTTCTTGCATTTTAATTCCCATCCTTTCTTATTGTTAGTTATATCACTTTTCATTGTGGTCGTGCTGCAGAAACGGAGAGCACGATTTATGTGGCCTTAACATAAATATGATGCTAGATAGAAAGAGAACGACGTACTAGTTTAGAATTTGCAGACTCTCACACGGGGAGCGCACATCGCTGATTTATGAAACTGCGATCGTCTGTAAATCCTAAAGCAAGGCGCTGCATCCGTAAGCTCCCAAAGAGCAAGAAACAGAGCCCCTTAGTACAGCCTCCAGCCCTGAAAACAAAGGCACTAAATGTTTAGCCTTTCTCTTTCCTTAGAAACACATCCTAAAAAATTAGTTCTACACTGAAGTGGTAGGAAGGGTTTCTCTTCATCAGTTAATGAGGGATGGGAAAGGGGGTCCGCTGGTCATTGGCCTCTTTGCTCTCAAATCCAAACCCTCCCTTCCTGTTCCATATTCCAGAGCGCAGCCCTGTGTAAACCCCATTTCCCAAGAGCTCCCTTGCCAAATGGCTTCTGGTTGGGGTCAGCCAAAGGGAGGCTTTGGCAGGAGCCTGGAGGTTGGGAGTAAGGGAGAAGCCAGGTGTCTCTCCCACTTCCCCTCTCCTGATGCCTCTGCCTTGGGTGGCCCCAATGGAAGCTGCTGCTTCTCCTGCCAGACAGCTTCTGCCACACAGCCCTCTTGTGATTCTCGCTCCTTCAGATGCCCCAGGTCCCTGGGCTCTGTACCACCACCTCCTCTCTTTGTTCCTCTAGGCTAGGGTTAGTAACAGCTTCCTGCTATTGCTAATCTCTGGGTTGCCTCTCCATGCCCTTCCAGCACCTTTCAAACTAGATCCCATATTGAATTCCCTGTATCAAGAACACTGGCTCTCTTTTCCTGGCTGGGACCTGACTGATTCAGGGGGGAAAGCTTGGAGACTGGACCACCAACTCCCGGTGGTCAGCATGCACACCAGGAGCAAGATACAAATCTGCTTCACCCCATCTTCAGCCACTTGAAGACTGTCTGACAAATTCACTGCAACCACATTTATCACACAATCCTTTTATTTCCTCTTCCCCCTGGAGAAAGAAAGCCTCAACTGTGGACCTCAATAAATGCAACTTGAAACTCTCTGGGAATCCTGGCAACAGCACTGCAAACAGTGGGACTGAAGGTTGAAACACCCCAAAGGATACAGTGAGAAACAGGGAGGGGACTTCAACAGCACTGGGGAGAAAAAGATGATCAGAATTATAAGGTGATACTTATAAAATGTATGACTCCTTTGGAAAACAAAAAATGGCAATGTAGCCTGACCTTAAATTGTTAAATCCAGTTTAACTTCAAAATCCCAGCCTAATGACTCCACCAACTCCAACCTAACCATCCTGGTGGCTAAGCTAAAATAATATGACAACTTGGCTGTATAGTGTTTTGCAACCATTTGTCTGCAAACTATAAATGCCTGGTTGGTTATACTTGTGCACAATATTAACAACATGATTGCTTATACTTTTAAGTGCTTCATATAAATACTGAGTTGTGAGTTTTTCCCTTCTGCATGCTGCTTTCTAAATGTTTTTATTGCCTTTTAAATGTGTAACAGAAATGGTGACTCCGCCACCAGCACTGACCAAATTTTGAAGACCAGCAATGAAAGAGAGAAACTCAAAATGCACAAAGTAATCATTTTAAAATTAATTTACGTGGTTAGAGTTTGGAACAGTATTGCCTTTCGTGGAGGAACTGGCTGGGGGCATGAGGGAGCTTTCTGGACGCTGGACATGTTTGACATATTGATGTGGGTTTGGTTACATGAGTATGTATATATGTAAAAATAAACCTGTGAGCTGTACACTCAAGACCTGCACTCTTTATTGTAAGTATGTACACATCAAAAAAAAAAGTGAAAATAGTCACTTTCTGAAAGATTTGCAACTTCAACCCCTGAACAGTTGAAGAAGGAATTCCTTTACAGAAAAAATGATGGCTACACCATCTTTTTTAAAGGATGGGCACTTTCATGAAATGTGGTAGTCATGGTAGACCCGCAAATTAGCTCAAGGAATAACTACTGGGTGAGTGGGTACCGAGCACATCAGACCATGTCTCTCAGGTTTCAGGGCTGTCTGGCAATGCCTGGAGTTGCCTCCAGGGCGCCACACTGAAGGTTTTACTGGGAATAGGTCTTAGGTATGGAGACTCTGTGAGGGATATTTCCATGCACGAAGTTTATTGAGGAGCATGTGTGGGACGACACCACCCTTGTTGGGGTGAAGGAAGGACTGGGTCAAGGAAGAAGTCAAACTGTGATGCAGATAAAACCAAAGCCTTAGAGGAGTGGGAGCTCCAGAATGGGATGCAGTCTGCCTCTGAGGAAGGGGGTTTATTAACCTGGCGCAACTACCAGAGAGAAGACTCTGTTGAGAGCTGTCCAATATTTCCAGCAGCCAGGGGAACTGATGCTTCTGTTTCAAACTGGGGGATGGATCTGGATGGTGCAGAAAGATTCCACTACAGGGTGGAGTCAAGAAGGAAGGAGCAGGTACCACTTTTCGCCCCTAAGAGTAACCCACCCACCCCCAAAATATGTGCTGTGTGCTTTTGAGAGCTGGGGACCGGCAAAACCACAGAACTAGTTCATTTCAATAAGGACTTCATTTGGCATCCTAGGTAGGAGGATATCAAGCCTGCAAATAGCAGGTAGCTAAAGAGAATCGGATGGCCTGTGGGAGAAACTCAGAGGTGCCTTCCCAGTCCTCGTGCCCGTGACCTCCTCTGTTGGGTCACAGCCAACAGCTGCAGGATCATGCATGCATGGGCGTTCCTGAGCTCTGCCACGCTAGAGAGAGGGGCTCCAGTTTGGGAAGATGGTAACAAGCTGCCGCTGTGCATTCGGCAGTTCCCTTTCTGAACAGGTGGCAGCTGACTGACAGGCATTCTCCGAAGTGGAGGAGGACATCTGTGTTTTTCACACTGTGGAATACTGGATCTTTCCCAGTCACACATTTGGGAAAACAGCTGAACTGCCTTCTAAGTCCCTCATGTTATGGTACAAATATCCACCTGATGAGAAAACACGAGAGAGGCGCAGCTTTATGCTAGAACCAACTAAACCACGTCTGCAAAAATCCAGATAGGAACCTGACGAGTGGAGACTATAGATATTTTAAGAGGCGATCTCAGCAATTAAGAGAAAATATGGAAACAGGAAAAATATACAACGGTCACAAAAATCTACACTAAAATTGTTCCATGTTTTGTCTCTCCTAAACACACACCCCCACACACCTCTCACAATTTAAGACTCTGGAATAGACCTGCCTTCAGCATGAAATAAGCCAACCGTTTTGGTTCTTTTCTTAAGCTATCCCAGCAACTCACAAGAAGAAATTGTATCATTTACGAGCTCCTTCATTCTGGAACCTTTAACCAGCAGTCTCCCTCCTCCCTCTCTGAACTGTGTTGTGAGTGCTGATGACTTATATGTCACTGTCGATAATCAAAGCCATTGCTGGATTGAAAATGACAATCAGATCAGGCATCTAAATGAAACAGGAGTGTGAATCTCTTTCGAAGGATCCATTACACCGAAAGAATTTTGCTGAAGACACCAAGACATTTACTGAGAACACCTCAGAGCAGGGCTCAAACTGTGAACAAAATGGAAAATGTCTCAAAGAGCTCTCAAAATTAATTAGAAAAATTAAAAGAAACCTAAAAGAAAAGCAGCTGTGAGGGGAAGATGGCAGTTCAGAGAGGGAGCCTGTGCCCATGTTTGGAAGCCACGCCTGGCGTGACAGACCACGTCTAACTTCTCTCCCTTAGGAAGATGAGGAGCCACTCATCTTATGCCTCAGGGAAGAGGTTCTACGAAGAAAAGGTCCGGTTGCTGTTCTGTAGGATTTTTTTAAACAAAGAGCCATTTGTTTACTCCGATAAACTGTGCTTCCCACAACCAGTGGGTTATCTCTCTTTTCTGTTTCTTTCCACTAGGAGGTAAACCCACTGAAAAGTGGTTGAAGATACAGCATTAAAAGTCACTGATCGGGCAAAAAAAGGCCATAGATCAAGAAACCTATGGTTATTCCACTTTGAATATAAATGGGAACTTCTAAAGGGCCTTTAAGGAAAGCAGGCTGGAAAATGCACTTTTCTTGGTTTTCTTTTTTTTAAAATTTATTTATTTCTTTATTTTATTTTTGGCTGTGCTGGGTCTTCGTTGCCTTGCGCAGGCTTTCTCTAGTTGTGGCGAGCAGGGCCTACTCTTCGTTGCGGTGCGCGGGCTTCTCGTTGCAGTGGCTTCTTGTTGCGGTGGCTTCTCTTTGTTGCAGAGCACAGGCTCTAGGCGCACGTGCTTCAGTAGTTGTGGCTCACTGGCTCTAGAGTGCAGGCTCAGGAGTTGTGGCGTACAGGCTTAGTTGCTCCGCAGCATGTGGGATCTTCCCAGACCAGGGCTCGCACCCGCGTCCCCTGCATTAGCAGGCGGATTCCCAACCACTGCGCCACTAGGGAAGTCCTTCTTGGTTTTCTTTGATAAAGCCTTGTGTCCAGTGCCAACAAGATCTGCAAGGTAGTGCAGACTCGAGGAGCCTGACACATTTAATGGTTAAAGGCTGAGAAACCTAGGGGCCCCACCATGCCCATGTTCCCTTTTTGAAGGGGTCATCCTGCCTCATTTGTAACTGACCACAGTTAAAAGGGTCGAAGATGGGCCACTGATCCCAAGACAATAATAGATATTGGGGCAGTGGCCTATGAAATGGCCTGGCCTATGAAGTGGCCTGGCCTAAGAAGCTGCAGGGATTCAAAGCACTCAGACCCTTACTCATGGGGAGTGTAGAAATCAGACCTATCAAGAGGTAGGTGGTGCAGAAGATGAGAACCCCACAAAAAGAAGGCAGAAACCTTGGGGAAAGAGAGTAGAGACAGGAGAAACTGAAGCAGAGAAAGAGATGAGCGGATCTCTTGAACCCCCAAGTCTGAGATGGATTTGCTAGAGTAGAAGCAATGGGCAACATCTGCTGAGAGACAGGATGCCCTAGTAACCCCATGAGATGAAGAATATTAGATCTGCTGAGCCACCAGAGGGTTTAAACACCAGAGTTACTGAATGTCCCTACGTGACGTTCCAGTTCTTTGTGATCTTTAGGTGCATGCTCAGGAAATGGTTTCCTTTTCTTCTCATTTCTCTGAGTATTATTTAAATGGACTCTCTTAGTTTAGGTAAGCTCAGATCATCTTTGCTTCTTATAACCCCAGAGCACATCCCTGATACACTAGCGTAATAGTGTTCAACACGATGGCAAACAGTGTTCATAATGCATCACTACGTGGCTCCACGGACTGGGATGATCAAGCCCGTTGTGCCCTGTTTACTCAGACCTGTTGGCCCCCTTTCCTGCTTTCTCAGGAGAGGCTCTAATCAGAGCTAGATGATGCGCACCTAGATAGGAGTCAGCATTCACACCACAGGAACATGGCCTGTGGATATTCACAGTTTCATCTGGGAGGTAGCCATAGTGATGAACTAGAGGTGTTATTCTCTATATCCGTACTTAGCTGTCTGCATGCCTCACGTTCCAGGGTCTGTAGGTCACGGTCACTTAGGTAAATAGCATTAGCAGCCCGGGGTAAATCTACAGGTAGCTTTGTCTCTGGGAATGTCTGAGATCGTGGACACATTGACAACCACAGGCTTCCTTTCACTTCAAGTCGTAACTGTTCACATGTACAGTACCTCCTTGAGATACGTCATGTGGCTTAACATGACACCTGTTTGCAAAAGGCACTGACTGCACATGTCCACTCCTGGTGGTGGCTCCACAGTGTCACCTACTTCAAGAGATTGACAGCCGCACATCCATTCTCCTCCAGGCTCCAACCCGACTCGCGTGACTTCCCATTACCAATGTGTCAATTACAGGCCATGTTACGATTTAACTGGATGAACCCTTTCCTGAATGGGGGAGTGGGAAAAAAGGAATGGGGAGTTGCCCTTGAAGAGCAGAGTTACTGAATGCATATTTACATGAAACACGTTATCAGAGAAAGCTGGGGGATGCTTCCTCCATTTAGGGAAATGCAATCAACAGAATTGGCCCAATTTCAGACTAAAGTCAATGGATGCACAATCGGCATTTTTTAAATGATATTTTTGACCTGTTTCTTCCAAAAAGGAAAATAAGAATTCCTGAAGGAATGAACTGGGGTTCATGCACCTTAGAGGAAGAAATAAGGGTGATAGTTGTTCATTTCTTCATTTTTAAAAATTACTGTTCTGCTCGGGAAATTGCTCTTTATTCTAAAAACAACAACAAAAGGTAGAGGGGGTGCAAAAAATGGGAAAATATACTTGTTGTCTGAGTCAATGACAGGATTGATAAAAGTCTGATTAATAAACAGAAATGGAAAAATGTTACAGCTTTCTTATAAACCATATTCCAACCAATTCTCTCCTTTTTTTTCCCTCTCTCTCACTCTTTTTTAAATATCTCCCCTCACCCACTCCCAGCTTTGGGAAGAAAGTATTATTTTAATCTTAATGTTTTCTTTTAATAGGTGTGGAATAAACAGTGGCAGAATGATAAACCAAAGGAGGACAGAAACAAGTGAACTCAAATCAGAGAATTCACATCAGCCTTTTGGAAAGCGGGAAAAACAAAAATATCCATCTCAAACCGCAACCCCTTTATTCTCCCCAAACTGCCTTTTCTTTATTTGCTCCTGCGCAAAAGTCTACCTAGGTTTCAAAACCAATTTCTCCTTTTTCCTAGAACCAACCAAATACTGAATGTGTACAAAAACATGGTAGCTTAAAAAAAAAAAAAAAAAAGATAATTATCAGAGGGAAGGAGGAGGAAGGACAGAGAAAGAAAATAAAGAGATATGACACAAGGGAAATGGGCCAAATGAAGACAAAGCAACGCACTTAACCCACCTGGAGAGCGAATCGGACCAGCAAGGCCCTCTCAGCCAATCACCTGGTCCTGCTGCGGGGAGGAGAGTCCGCATGGGTTCATTTGGCCGAGGAGTGGGTTTCATAAACCTTACGGTGCCGCTATGAAAGCTATCAGGATCTTCCCACGTTTCCTGTCATTCCGTGGAGATTGGCTGCTGGAGTGTTGGCGGGGGGAGTGGGGGGGTGGAGGTGGAGGGGGAAGAGGGAGGTTGGGGAGTTGAAGGGGAAACTGGCTCGGGTGGGAGGCAGAATCACATAGGAATTTATTATTTTAAGTGCATATACAAAACGAAATGAGAAAAAAAAAACCTGTATTCCTGTTGGGTCATGTGAGGGAGCCACTGGCAAAGATAATAATATACGAGGGGGGGAGAGAGAGAGGAAGAGAGAGAGAGAGAGGCAAAAGGCTTTCTATTATTCGGGACACTGGTGAAGCACACTGAGGCAGCTGGAAGATTAAATTAAGTATTATATCTGCTGACCCTATTGCCATGGTTACCGGACAGCGGAAAATATTAATCAACCCAAGCCTTTTCAGATGAATGTGCTTGAAAAAATACAATAAATATAAATATATATGTATATCCTCCGTGCTCTGCTGTCTAAATGCAGGATGCCAGCCAGTACACCACCTGATAGTGGAGATACATTTTTTTAAAAGTCTCACTTCTAGAAGAAGGCTTACATCAGTTATGGTAGGCAGGGTATGGACCACTCAGTCACTTTCTCTTTGACTGGTTTCTTCCCTCACCCCCCCTTCAGTGACGGACTCTAACATCTGGCTTGATTGCAAAGTGAAGGGGCTACCTATCTCCTTATTCCTAGGGACCCCATTCACTACCTAGGCACCCTTGTGCATTAACTAAAGCTGAAGCACACTGAAGGGGGAAAAAAGGCAAAAAAATACATGTAAATAAAATCAGAAGCCCTAGAAGTCAAGATAAGAATGGAGACAGTCCAGTCTGTTTGGCTGTGAGTCTAAAGGATCCTTGAAGCTTCACTTCTTGTTCAGTCTGTAAGGCTTAGTAGCTGCACCTGGTCATCTCTAAATCCTAGATTTTGTTTCCACTTTACCCCCAGCAGCTGACACTGTGAGACTCTCCTGCCTGCCTTTAAATGTACTGCCACTGTTCCCACGATGGAAAACTTGAGGAACGGCAGAGCAGAACCAAGGAGCACAGCTGCATTAACACTAATGCACTCATTGGAGAAGAATCTTCCCCTTTGGATGCACAAGGATTGACTGGAACTCTGCTGCTAGAGGTTTCCTCTTCCATTCAATGTTTTCTGAGTTCCTACTATGTGTCAGGCACCCTGCTGGATAGTGGGACAGTGTATGCGGGATATGGAAACTGAGGGGCTTGCATTATGACAGGATGGGGGTCAGGGAGGCAGGGGTCTTGAATTTCATCTCATTCAAACTTCATCATTTTGCAGATGAAAACACTAGAAACCCCAGTGGATCAAGGATTTGCTTCAGGTCAACAGCTGTGTTGTTATAGACTAGATCTTGCGGAGAACCTTCTAAGCAAGGGGGTCTGATTTGATCTGAGATGCCAAGACTTTTAATAGTAAGTTTATCTATCTTTCTGTGAAAAACTACTCGTTGCAAAACCCCCAAGGTGCCACTTTGCCTGGACCTGTCCCATATATTTAGGGATGCCTGAGAAATCTACTGGACAAGTTCTCTCCTATTTTGTCTCACCTCTCTCTACACACCCCACACCCTCCTAACTCTGTTCCCCATAAAATAAATAACATATTATGGACGTGTAGAGTTGGTCTCCAGATTCCCTTCTCCTGTTGAATACTCACATTCTTAGGTTCACATAGAGCCTCAAGGAAATGCTCTGAAGTTTAACACAGACCCGCTAACAGAATGTCCATGCATCTTTGCCAGAATTATCTTACGCTATGACACCAAGGCAGGTCTCTGTGTCAGGCCTGGCTCCGACACCCCCCTCACTGGAAGCCACGGGGGTTCAGATGACTTTTCTCCTAGTTAAGCCTTCACCACATGCAGCCCTGACCAAGACCAATCAGCCTTCTCCTTCTGCTGAGGTGCAATTTTACACAGTAGGTGACATTAACTCGGTAGCTGAGTCCCCACGTGCAGCCCCGGCAACCACAGGGTCCCAGCAGATGACAGGAGGCAGCGGGTTGTATGGTCCTGTAAATCATTTCCCCATAGTAACGGCAAGATTACACACTTTAATATGCACGCGGCCTCAGAGAGCCCTCTTCTTGGCTGAACCAAGGCGATAATATGCATCTTGTGTCCAGAAATCCATTCTAAACTGTGCCACGTGGACTACTCAGCATTTCCTAAAGGGTTCTGACCTGGCCTCTACTACGGACCTACACGTGGAGCACTTCTCCCTTCGCATCTAGGTTCTCCAGTTTTATATCCACACTCTTGAGACAGACTCAACACCCTTCTCACTTTCAGCAAACCTTCTGTTCTAATATCGGCCTACAGCTTTTTTTCCCTTTAGATGGGCAACCCGATTTGGGTGTTTCCTTTTTAGGGGAAAAGAGTGAAATTGTATCGGTAAAGAGGGTAGGGGAATAAAATAGAAAAAGAAAGTGGCTAGAGGGTCCAGAATGGTAGTGCCTACTGTACACACAATAGATCCCAGGTTTATGGGCCGAAGGTCATATTCCTTTCAGTTCAATACAAAATACCTCTCACCCTGCAGCGACTCCTAGAACTTTTCAAACCAGTCAGTCCATTGCATACCCTAGCATCAGACACACTAGAAAGAGGAATAGATTCAGTGGCAGAGGATAAGCATGAAATTTAGCTCTGCTACTTTCTACTTGTGAGACTACAGGCAAGTTTCTAACCTGTCTAATCCTCAGCCCCAACATTAAAATGGAATAATTACAATGAGCTTAAAAAGCTTGTGATTAGATTAGTACTTGGACATAATAGATGCTCAACAAATGTTAGGACCAAGGCAGGGAGGCAAGGGTAACATATGCAGTCCTTCTGCAAATGCTTAAAGATGATAATTTGGTTTTTGATATAGAGTGACTTTCCCCGAATGCCCATGGATACTATTAGCTAACCAGACCCATCACAATCCACATGGCACTCTAAGGATATCTTATCAAGGCTCGCAGAGGGGTTAGTAAACTCATTCTGCCTCTAATATGCTGAATTATTTTGCCTAGGCCTCAAGTCTTCCATCTGTGAAATGGGTAAGAATAGGCCATGTGGAAACATTAAGGTTTAGTTTAATTCTAAGTGCTTTGGAGTAAATGTCTACATTTTATGGAGAGAAATTAGATCAGTTAGTGAGGGCTATTTTTTGTTCTTCTTCAAACATCTTTAAAAGGGGGGGAGGGGAAGCACATTCCAGGGAAAAAGACCTGAGTAAAGTACTGCAGACTACTCCACGCAGGTGAAAGGGTGTTACACGTCAAGCATAGACACGCAGCTCCTCAGGACTGTCATTACACATATGTGAGTTAGGCAGAGCAGAGCGTAAAAACAAAGCTTTCATTTTATCACATGGGACCAGTTAAGGGAAACAGTGTGAGCTGAACTTTGGACAACCTTGAATCATACTCAATTTATTCTCCATCGTCCAAAAAGTCATCATCGAAAACAGGCAAAACAGAGTCCGGAAAGAATATAGTACACACTGGAAAGATACAGATGCAATGGTACCTTATTGTCTGGACATGAATGAAAACTGTGGCTTAGTGAGACTTAGGCCTTAAATGGCAAAAATAGAAGCAGTGTGTCTCTCTCCTCCTTTGTCAAAGGAGGCTGTGTGTCTTGGACGCTTCTCCCAAAATAAGAAGCGGGCTGAAAGTCTGTGATGTCTTTTGAATAAATCTGGGGAAAAGATACCCCAGTGCCAAATGTGCAAAGGCTCAAATACGAACACTCAAGGCACCTTTTCAACTCTTTGACGGACAGTGCCAATGTGTCAAATCAATTCCAAGTGCAGTCTCATGGAGAAATACATGCTCACATACAGCTGACAAGAATTAATTAGACATTTTCAAGGCCTCTTCTCTGGCATAGCTACTTTGCCCTTGACCTTGATTCTCATGGGTACAAGTTGGTCGCAATGGTAGCTACTAGAATGGAGTGTTTTCATATTTAGGCTTTGTCAATTCTGTCCCTTCTTTTTAAAATGCCCTTCCTCCTCCCCTAGCTGAAGAACACCTATGCATCCATTAAAAACTAGATTCCTCTGGTTTTGTAAACGGCATGATAGCTCCCCGACCAGGGATTGAACCCGTGCCCCCTGCAGTGGAAGCGCAGAGTCTTAACTAACCACTGGACCGCTAGGGAAGACCCCAGCAGCCAGTCTTTTCAACACCCATTTAAAGTAGGAGTCGCCCTGCATAGTCCTGCATGCTCTGGGCTCTGACTACCTCTCCCACTTCATTTCTTTCCACTCCCACCTCGGTCTAGACAGTCTTGCTTTCTTTCCCTTTCTCAAGTGTGCCCAATGCATTTCTTAGACATCTTTGTGCTAGTTGACCCCACTCCCTGGAGCGCTGTTATCTATGAGCTTCATATAGCTGGTTCCTTCTTGCCATTCTGATATTGGCTCTAATATCACCTTTTCTAAGAAGACATTCTTGATCAACAATTCTAAAGTCACTAGCCACTTGCTGTCAGTTAGTCCTATTTTAATTCTTCTCATAGCATTTTGCACTGTCTGACATGTTCCTTGTTTGTTTGTTCATTATCTGTTTTCCTCCACTAGAGCATAAGCTCCATGAGAATAAGGATTGAGTTTGTTGTGTTTGCCACTATATCCCCAGCAGCTAGACAAGTAAATGGTTAATAAATTTGTGGTGAATGAATGCCCCAACCTGAATGCCACGTAATTCATCACTTGTATTCTGTCTTCCCATAGTGTTTCACATAGACCACAATTATAACATCAATCATATGGGCTTCTGTTTATCTGGGGCCCAACTAAATCTGAAGGTTGGAGACTCCGTTTTGCTCCCTTTGGATGATTTACTCTGAAATTAGGAAAATCACCCAGAGTCACCAGGTACTGCTGTGCAGGTGATGTACTGGGCAACTCCCAGGGGAGCAATTTGCATTATGATGATGTGAATGGCAGCCCATGGAGTTGGGCAGTAGCCACGCTGAGCAAATGTAGATGGCAACTCAGATTTCTCTTTATCAGGGAGAGAAATCAGGATGACTTCACCTCTTCCTCTAGGAGCAAATTCAGGACCCAGTGCACTTACCCTGGCCAACTTCTCCCTCAGTCAATACCTGAGAGTTTGGGAAGGCCCTTACAGGTAGACCTCAGTGGGATTTTGTACAGGGCAACTCACATGCACCACTTCACATCTTCTCTGCCACCATCTATTCCATCAATTAGTGTAATGCCCAGTTATACACAAACATCTTTGACCAGCACTTTGCCTTGGGAGGTGTGTCATAACTTTGGTTTTTGCCTTATGTTTCCCTGATATTGTAAAATGAGATACCTGTAGGAGCTTACTCAACATTCAGGTATGGCCACCTCAAAATTGGCCAACTGAGGATGGAAGTTAATGGAAAGTTTCTTCTACCTTTTATAACTCAGGTAGACAACTCTGAGACTCATCTCAAAAAATTCCTCAGAAGCTCCAGGTGGGATTAAGCACCCATTGCTTCTAGCAGTGGCCAACTTGACAATCGCCTTATACTGGCTTTCCCATATTCCATGTATCTTTCCTACAGTCTACTTATTTCGACTCCTTCAGGTCACTTTCAAATAACCCTCCTGGTCTTCTTTCTGGGGAACCCAGGCCGATGCAGTTGTTATGAGGAGTGGTGATAACACTGACATGTAGTAGCATCACAACTGCTGATATTCTCACCTGTGGTATATTGGCGGGAGGGCAAGCAAAAGGCAAGCCATGAGGTTGGGTGGTACCAGTGACATTTGCATGGCCTTGGGAAATGGTTGTTACAAATATTATGGAGTTTGACTTTCATTAACTGTTTTGGAAACCTTCAAAAAAAAAAAAAAGATAAACTCAGGTTAAACAACTATCAATCCAGGGCAGCTGTGAATCCCAGGGGTCTCTATGGCAGCACTTCAACACCCTCATCTTACATGGCGGTTACATGGCAGTCACATGGCAGACCAAGCTGAAAATCAGGTCAAAGATAACATTCTGAGGATAGAAGAACTACAAAGGAGATTAAATACATAGACTCGACAGCTCTCCCATGCCAAAATCAGGACTCTGATAGAAAAAGAGTTGAACCTTGAAACCTGAAGTGCAGTAATTCTGGTGGATGACCCTAAGAACCTTGAATTGCTGGACTCTCCTGAAGCTCTCAGGTTGGCAGAGGCAGCCCCATCCCCTCTGCTAGAAGAGAGAAGTCTCCCCTCACCGAGACTCACCTGCAAAGATCTCACCTGAGGCAGCTTCTTTTTAAGATCATGCTTCTGGTCCTCAAGATTCACCCTCACCACCCCTCACTGCCTACAGCCTGACGACCAGGTATAGATCTCAGGAGGACTCAAGTGGGGAAATAACGTACCTGTTCCAGGATGAAACAGCTTACACACTGAAGGAACAGTAGGACATGGCAAATATAGTGGAATATGGAACATTCATGACAATGGATCTGAAGGATGCTGGAACAGGAGGGTTGGAAAATAAAGCAGAGAAGAGAAGAATTTAATGAAATAAGAAGACTCTATCATGATCTGGTGAAGATACCTGGAGCCAGTCACTACTTGCTGGGGTTAGTTCCTAAAAGCTTGGGAATGGTCATGGCCTATAGAAAATGGGGTAGAGAAGTACGGCTGCCTTGGCAGTGTATTTGGGAAAGGGTCAGTAGGGTCAAGAGGTAGTAATGTTAGAATAGATTTATTATCTAAGACTTCAGAACCCACTACTTGACTATGTTGCCTGGGAAGGCCCAGAGAACACTCGCTTCACTGAATCAGGAAGGAATACACTAGTGAGATAGGCACTGACATCTCTCATTGGTGGCTGTCCTCTATAGGTCAGGATGGACAAGAGGAAATGCCATCATAGAACAGAGTTCTCCAAGTCAATGAGTATGAAGGATTCAGAGGTCAGAAAGTGGTACTTACCATTCAAGGCAGGCTGGTGATAATTATTGTAACGGGCAGCAAAGTTGAGCTGACCATCAGAGATCAGTGAAGATGCCTAAAAATCATGTTGTCCTGCTGGGTAAGGTAGATGGACAGCTCTTTAAAAAGCACTCCCTGGTGTGCAACTGAGCCCTAGTAGTGTCTGAGAGTCTGATGACGGGACTCTAAGTCACTATGTGACTGGAGCTGCCCTTCATGAGCTGGCTATTAATAGGTTCACTGAGTCATGAGGTTGGACAGGCATTGTATGTTCCATCATACAATGGAATTGGTAGGTATATTCAGGATCAGGACTGGGAAGGCCCAGAGTTACATGAACAGGTGGCCGAGGTCCCCATGTCAACGAAGTCTGTTGCCCTGACACCACCTTCAACCCACACCATTTGCCTCACGGTAGGGGGATTCCCCTATGACCAGCTGATGGAGGAGGAAAGACCTTGGGATTGGTTCATAGAGACACTGGCACAATATGTTGGTGTGCATTGTAGATGATCTGAGAGCCTCACTATCAGAGGGTGGCCCACAAGACAGTCGTGATGGGTCATTCTCTCATAAGGCAGAGCCCTGAGTAGCACACCTGGTCATCGATTTGGGGTGAACTTGAAATGTCTGAGAGAAGATATACAAAGACTCGTGAGCAGTGGCAAAACCCTGGTTAGTCAGGAGCTTGGAAGGAGCAAGATTGGAATACTGAAAACACGGAGATTTAAGAAAGGAGCATACAGATCTACCCATGAGGGGGAGCACACAGCATGTGCATCTTACGCTCATGCCCACCAAAGGGGAGGCAATGAATAAGCAGGAGGATCCACCCTGCGGATTATCAGCCATTTTCTACCCTCAGACATGCCAGCTTCTGCAGAATCAGGACAGGCTGACTTGGAAGGGAAGGTTTCACAGAGGAAGTGATATTTTACCCATAACAAAGGATGAATCTGTATTTGGTAAGTGACTACTATTACTACTAGAACTGACTACCATCTGTTGATGGTATGTGATGGGCCAAATACCATGCTAAGCCTTTTATGCTTATTTTCAAATTTATTCTTCACAATGAATGATGTCCTACTATTACCAATTACCATTTTATACATGATTTGAATATCCTGAAATATTATTTTTATTATTATTATTCTATACTTTCACTAAGGATACTAGCAACATTGGTTAAGAGTAAACTTTGCACCTGTCATCTCATTTAATCATCAATAACCCTGTGAGACAGGTGTGATTGTCGCTGTTTTGCAAGTGATGAAATGAAGCTCAAAGAAGCTGGACATCTATCTGCCTTAGTTACCAAGGTCTCCCGGATCTAAGACTACCTTCTGCCTAAGTACTGGATGCCACTCTTATCCCTGCCTGGAGGTCAGAGATGAAAGGTTGGTGAGGGTGGGCCACTGGGCTTGATCAAATTGTTATGAGCGAATGAATGAGCTGAGTTGAACTGCCAATGTTCCTGATCTGTCTTAGGAAGGTTGCTGTCTCTGCCTTCCTCCCCCTCCCTTTCCTCTCTCTCTCTCCCCCACACATGTGATGATGGACAAAATATGATGACAATTGAGCTGGTCTTAGTCATCTTTACCATCTTGATATTGTATTCCAGTTTCCTTTTTTTTCTCATAAACCAAAAGGACTCGTGTTTTGAAAAAATAAAGAAAGAAAAATAAAGAGAACTCTAGCACATTCATTGCAAGGTATGTATCCCAAGTGTTTCCAGAGACTTTTCCATGCTGCTTCCCAGAAGGCTTCGAATCTGATACGGGCCAGGAAATCTGCTTTCTGAAGGCCCCCTTTCCACACCTTTATCTACATAAATTTCATTGACCTAAATCGGATTTGTGTATGTAGAAGGGCAGCACAATTGAGGCTTGGCAAGTCCTGTCGTCTTTTTGTTAAGCTTCCCAGGCTGCCAATTACCAATTCTGTGCGCTCTGGGATGTACAGGACAAAGCACATTAAATTGGAACAGAATGTACTGGCTAATGATAACCCAGTCAAATATGTAAAGAGATTCCTGGGTAACAAAGATGAAGTGGACGTCTGAAGCCAATAAGATAGGGCTAAACTAGGATGGAGAGGCCAAAGGAAGGGAGAGGAGAAGAGAGGGGAGGAGAAGGCAGGGGAGGGGAGGGTGGAGGAGAGAGTGAGTACAGTGAGAACAAATATGAGAATCTGAGGATATAGTTTCTTTAGAAGTATGTAACGGAGAAGACACTGGAAAATAATCCCTTGAAATGATTTATGGCTAGGGGAATCTGGGACCATTTAAAATCTGTCATGGAGGAATCTGGGACTCTACATGGGAGACATTTCTTTGAGCTGTATCTATGTCTAACTATTTTGATCATCTGACCAGCTGTTTAAACGGAATGATTGTGTGGCTGGACTGATGGGCTAAATCAGTCAAACAAGCCCATCTGGAAGATGATGTAGAGTCAGTCAAAATACTGCATTCTCTGTGCAAATGCAAACACACTGTTTCCAGTGGTCATTTGCCATTCATGGGATATAACCTGGAGCTAAGTAATCCTGATGATATAAATTTACATTCAAAGACAGAAAGCAGGAGAAAACATGTCAGCACCTCTATTGCGAACTCTTCACAATCATCGTTAAACACTGACCCATGGGGTCTTTCAAGAATACAATGCCACGACCTATATGAACACATTTTGAAACGTTAAACAAGTCACACAAAACCCTAATACTAGGTACAATCACTGCTAGAGAAGATAACAGCATTAAATCACCTTGTGTAGCTGAGGCTGTACAGAGGAAGCTATGCAGCGTGGCCTCCTTTGTAATCAGGGCTGAGGTCCACAGAACTGCATGTTTAGAAAGGAAAATGTGTGTGTGTGTATCTGCGTGTGTACACAAATGCACACATAACCGACAATACACAAGAGATACACACACTCACACACAGGCAAAAAAATATTCAAGTACCCAAAGTGTATTCTCTTTATACTGCATGCAAATTTCAGTGTTTGGATGTTCTAACACATGACACATAGCTGCCATAGGGTAGTGATTAGAAATTTCAAATGCCACCTCTTTGCAGGTAATGTTCAGCATACCTCCAGCTCAGCAGTTTCTCTGTTCAAAGCACCTGTAGACCACTAGGCGTTTTCATTTGAAAATTGTACCTTGGAGCCAATATATCCAAAAATAAAACCATCACCTTCTCCCCAAAACAATTTCTCCTTCCTCCACTACCCCCGATTTTCATCATGTGAACTCTAATGCGGCAAGGGGCTTTGTCTGATTTGCTCACAACTCTATTCCCAAGGCCCAGAGCAGAGTCTGGCACACAGGAGGTGCTCAGTAAACTCGTGTTGAATGATTTGAGTGGATGGACAGATGGACAGAGCACTGATATCACTATCTTCCCCACCTTGGCATTCATCTCTGATACATTCCTTTCCAGTAACCCACGGAGCCCTGTCACAGCTTTCGTCACACTGCTTTTCTGCATTTGTTTACTTCACTGGGTTGATAGTGGATAAAATGAGATACAGCACAGGAAAATGCTTGATAAACTCTACAACACCACACTCATTTAAAGTAATTATTCCTTTCAATTCCTGTGTGCTAGCATTCCAGTTGAGATCTTCATCATCTCACAACAAACTTAACAAGCTGACTTGGGCTGCTTTCTTTCAGTTTCCCTTCATATCATCCCCATATTTTCATGTAAGTAACACCCCCTAAAGCTCTGTGGTGACTATGTCATTCCAACGTCTAACACCTTCAATAAGAAGCTCCCTGTGGCCTGTAAGATTCCAAAGCAATTGAGACCATCAGTATTTGCCTACCTCTGTCCCTCACTCATCTCCTCTGCTCTAAAAATACTTATCATCTCATGCTCCTCTAACAGGCATGGCCATCTCTGCCTTCACAATGTCTGTCTTTACATTCATCAGTAAAATTCATGGGTGAACAAATGTACAGATGAATGTTCCTTCTCATCTATTTTTAGCAAATCTCATCCACCTTTCAAATGCCACGTCTAACTCTATAGCCTTCTCCCGACTGCATGAGTTTAGGTTAGTTATCTTAGTACGTGAGACAAGAAATCTAAGGGTATATGGTTTATTTGAGAAGAAAAAGGAAAATCAGCAAGGGAGTCGACAACTGTGGGAAAAATACTGCAAATGGTACAAAACATACACCTTAGACCTATCTTACCAGGGAGGTAAAGGAGCTGGGGTATTTATACAACTCCTAAAAGTTACTGGTTGAGGACCACTACAGAGGAGGAAGAATGATAATTCCTAATTACTTCCATCTATCACAACTGCAGAAGAAGCCCTCAGTACAGAGATGTAGATCCTGAAATGCTTTAGGTTTAAGCAGTACTGTCCAATAGAAATGTAATGTGAATCCCAAATGCAGACTGCATATGTAAATTTTAAGTTCTCTAGTATCCACATTTTAAAAGGTCAAAAGAAACAGGTAAAATTAACTTCATAATATATTTTTATTCAACCTATTACCCCAAATATTATCATTTCAACATGCAATTAACATAAACAATTTACTGAGATATTTTACATGTTTTTGTAATAACTATTTGAAAGCTGGCATGCATTTTATACGTAGAGCATATCTCAGTGAGAACCAGCCACATTTCATGTGCTTAACAGCCACATGTGGCCAGTGGTTGCTGTTATCGGATAGCATGGCTTAAGGTATATGGGCAGGCCACTTAGACTGTCTGCTACACTGATCATTTCTAGTCACTGAGATCATCTTTCGACTGACTATATAAAGTACTGATCTAAGACTCAGCATACATTGTTTATAAATGCTATTTACTTTTTCATGTGGTTGGTTCTTATTTCTCTGAAGAAAGAAGTATACTTCTAGGATTTACTTGTGATACTTCCCCATTCGTTCCTTTTTTATTACCTTGTTCAGTTACCTTTTGCCAAATGATTGATTCTTAGAAGTCACCTTATCCACAGGTCCCTAATCTTCTGTGAGGAGAAATCACTGTAAACTTCCCATTCAGGGGAGCGAGGGGAGATGTGCTGACCCCAGCCTCAGCAGAGAGGGACAGTTAGTTCTGGGGTTAGATATAGTCAATCACTTCACAGAGACAAGAATTTTAAAGACCTCCACAGAGGGAGATATAGCAAACTCTTCCAATAACAAACTTGAATGTCTAACAGATTTTGCCACGTGAAAAAAATTTCCATCTGTCTAACCTAAATTAATCTTAAGCTGTTTTTTTAGGGAAAAACTCTATTGCCTGCCTTCACTTCTGAGTCCAAAGAGGTCTTTGAAAAAGCATAGGATGCACACTTGGTGACCACTTTGCCATTAAAAGGTTAACATGTCTTCCCAGCTAAAGAGAACAGTGGCCATGATGTCACAGAGCAAAAAGCAACAAGATTTGTGGCATGAAAGAGGCAAAGCAACAAAGGCAGGGGGATTGTGCAAAGTCCAGTAAAGTCTCAAAGGCACTAAGTGGTGTTCATTGTCTGCTAATGGAAAATGTGAATTTCCCAAGTCTCTTTTAAGTAAGCAGATAGGTATAAACATTTCCAGACCCATCAACCTCTTAGGAAAAAAGAGGCAATCTGCTGAATTCCAGAGGGTTCAGAGTGACCCATCCTTCTTGATCTTAATCCTAAAAAATTTTCCAGTATCTCTAACAATTATTTGTGACAAACAGGCAAACCACCAGTAAATTAGAAGATTAAAAGTTTCCATTGGAAAAAAAGATACTTCTTCATTATTGGTTATTATAATTGGGTTTATAGACCCACTTCTTTCCCTCTTCATTTATCTAAGATTAAATGTACATTTAATCAGTCTCTTTTTAAGATTTTCTATAAATTTTCTCTTTCTTGAATCCATTTTTCTGTATTTCTCTAAAATCTTACTTATTTTGAAATTATTACTGCCTTTCTTTTAATAATTGTTTCTTCCTTCTTAACTCCTTTCCATTCCTCTCTTCTTTGGGCCTATTATTCATTCTCATTCATAAAGTGTCCTACTTTCAATATCATGTACCATTGAGCTCATATCTCGGTCAACTGAAATTTGTTTCCTTACCTTTTTCTACCTTCCAAGTGAGATCACCTTTCTCTGTCCCCACTTCTTCCTGGTCACCTGTCACCTGTCTACTCTTGCTGTTCTCATTTCACCAGGGTCTCTCTTCCCAGGGACTTTAGTGGTTGAGGGGTTCAGAAAGCAGCCCCAACAATTCCCTGTCCTCCTTCTAGAGGAGGGTGAGGTGGTATCCCTACACCTAGGTCTACTTTTTGTACCAGGAGTTACTTGCCACTAACAAATGATTTGAGTAATAAACCATACTCAGATATTTAAGTAGTACTGCTCACAGACTACTAGGAATTAAGGCTATTTCATTTTCAAAGCAAAAACTTCTAGGAAAAGAAGCAGGTTTATTAGGAGTGGCCTTGGAGTGAAACAAAAAATCCTGATGCCTTTCTTTAGAAAGTAAAATGACGGTATTTTAGGTACCACACAAATTACATATTTAAAGATAAAAGAAAGGATGGAAACTGCCACCATTTGGGGTTGGTTTACATAGACTCATTGTATACTTGATTTAATTTCATGCCAGACACTTTTTCACAAACTCAAGTCTGGGAGGGAAGAGTGAGATTTTCTCTTAGATAAGGAACCTATTATAAAAGTGCTGCTTTATAGAAGACAAGCCACAGACCAGGAGAAAATATCTGGAAAAGACACATCTGATAAAGGACTACTAACCAAAATATACAAAGAACTCTTAAAACTCAACAGTAAGACAACAAACAATTTGATTAAAAAATGGGCCAAAGACCTTAACAGACACCTCGTGAAAGAATATATACAGATGGCAAATAAGAATATGAAAAGATGCTCCACATTTATGTCAACAGGGAAATTTAAATAAAAACAATGCAAGGCCGTTACACACGTATTAGAATGGCCAAAATCCAGAACACTGATAACACCAAATGCTGTCAAGGAAGTGGAGCAACAGGAAATCTAATTCATGGCTGGTGAGACTACAGATGGTATGGCCACCTTGGAAGACAATTTGGTGTTTGCTTACAAAACAAAACATATTCTTACCATATGACCCAGCAATCCCACTCCTTTGTGTTTATCCAGATGAGCTGGAAACTTATGTTCACACAAAAACCTATACATGGATGTTTACAGCAGCCTGATTCATAATTGCAAAAACTTGGAAACTACCAAAATGTCCTTCAGTAGATGAATGGCTAAATAAACTGGTACATCCAGACAATGAAATATTATTTAGCACTAAAAAGAAACAAGTTATCAAGCCATGAAAAGACACTGAGGAACCTTAGATGCATATTATTAAGTGAAAAAAATCAATCTGAAAATCTACATTCTGTGTGATTCCAACTACATGACATTCTGGAAAAGGCAAACCTATGGAGACAGTAAAAAGATCAGCTGTGGCCAGGGGAGGGGGCCAGAGATAAATAAGCAGAGCACAGAAGATTTATAGAGCAGTAAAAGTACTCTGTATAATATTATAATGATGGATAAATGTCATTATACATGTGTCCAAACCCACTGAATGTATCACACCAAGAGTGAACCCTTAGGTAAACTATGAACTTTGTGTGATTGTTATGTGTCCATGTAGGTTCATCCTTGATTAAAAAATGTCCTACCTGGTGAGTGATGTTGATAACTGGGGAGGCTGTGCCTATGTGGGGACAAGGAGCATATGGAAAATTTTTGTAACTTCCTTTCAATTTTACTGTAAAAATTGCTCTAAAAAATAAAGTCTTTTTTAAAAGTGTTGCTTCAAATCCCACTTTTAAAAAGATTAATGGAATATTATTGTGTCTTTCAACAATTATTACATTTTATGATTATGTCTAATCCCCAAAGTTCCATTTTTCTGAAACTTTCCATAAATTGCCCCACATTCTATGAATTGGAGTTGGAATTATATAATCTTTTGTCTTCATCTAGGATGAAAACTAAAATTATAAAGACATAACTGAACAAACCTGTCTGAAATTTTTCTAAATTCATTTGTTAAAGCAAAGACTGACCATGGGCTTTCACTTCAGGAGACAGATTTTTGGAAAATACCTTGTAAAATAGTGGTTTTGGTACATTTCAGCTCATAAATATTGGTTTTCTTCTTTCTTTGGGTTTAGAAGAGCAGGTGAGTGGCCTTTCAAGGTGCCCACCCAGCTCCCTCACCTTCCAGCCCCTTCTGCTCTGGAAGTTTATTGTCTCCATTCATTCCTTCCACAAACATCTGATGTCTAGCAAGTGTATGAAGTAGAAGTGAAACTGGTGTTTACTGGAGGAATAAACTGGGTCATCTATGGAGTGAAGTGCAAATTTAGACAAAATCAGTTCAGTTTAACAAATATTTATTTAGCATATACTATTTACCCTGAAAAAGTTAACAGTGCCTATGGAGACATAGATTCTGCCATAGAAGAGTCCATAAAATAGTACAGGGAAGAGAAAGACAGAGTGTATACTGGAGTGGTACTGATAATACGTGGGAGGTAACAGACTCCGTATTAAGGTTAAAGGGACCAGAAAAACTATCACAAAATACAGTACACAAAATAATTTTTAAACCCTTAAAAATTTCAGCTTACTACCAGATATAGCACTTCATAAGATGATAATGTAATAAAACAAACACATCCCAAATAGCTCCCTGCTTTTCAAAGCAGTTAGGGAATCTCAGCCTTCAATGATCAAACCTAAATTAGGTCTCCTTGTTGGTTGGTTGGTTGTGTACCGTATAGATTAGAGAGCAGATGCTAGAGTGGCTCTGTCACTTTCTACTTGAGGAATCTCATCAATCAAATACAAAAATTAGTATCTACCTTAAAGGGTTGTTGTAAAGAGTTTAGAATGGAGTTTGGTGCATAACCAAGCTGGATGAAGGTGAACTGCCATTAATGAAAGTAATAATCATTTGTTCCACTAAGTTAGTGGGTCCCTAACTCTGAATCTATCAGAACAGCACTGGTCAACTTTTACTTAAATAAACAGATGGATCCTATAGACAGGTTGGGGGAGGAGTGATATCTCTGGCTCACACTGAACCCCATATTTGTTCTATTCCAAGCCCCCACATCACTCCTCTCTCCTCTGGTGACTCTCATGGAAGCCACTGTGAGAAAATGTAGTAAAAGTAGACAAAGGGAGAAATCTGGGAAAACTCTAAACAAAGGTTTTCCTATTAGTTGGGATCCTGCTCAAAAAGGCGAACTCACACTTAGAATCTTGGGTCTGCCATGGTAGTATTTTTCCCATAATAAAGATTTCACAAGGCTTGATGAAAATGCCAAGTTCCTTTCCCTTTGGCTAAAATTATAGCAAGTTTGCATGGAAGCCTTGGTTATCCAATGATTCACAGAAGTTCTGACTGTCAGTTATATAGGTCTGCACTTACTGAATACAGGAAGAAGAATTCATGATCATTCAATCAACAAAGTTCAGTATCAGAGTATGAATGTTCATTGTTTTTGAGCATAACAAATATACATGACTTCCTGTGAAATGATTTGGGAATATTGACAAGTTGGGAAACAAAAATTTAAGCCTAGGGCTTCCCTGGTGGCGCAGTGGTTGAGGGTCTGCCTGCCAGTGCAGGGGATGCGGGTTCGGGCCCTGGTCTGGGAGGATCCCACATGCCGCGGAGCGGCTCGGCCCGTGGGCCACAATTGCTGAGCCTGCGTGTCTGGAGCCTGTGCTTGGCAGTGAGAGGCCCGCGCACCGCAATGAAGAGTGGCCCCCGCACCGCTATGAGGAGTGGCCCCCGCTTGCCACAACTAGAGAAAGCCCTCGCACAGAAACGAAGACCCAACACAGCCATACATACATACATACATTAAAAAAAAAAAAGAATGTAAGCAGACAAGAATAGCATTAAAAAAAAAAAAAAGAAAGAAAGCAAGCCCTAGAATTAAAAAAAAAAAAAAAAAAAAATTTAAGCCTAAACAAACAAAGACACCTGAAAGCTATTTAGCAAAGAACATAGTACCTGCCCGGTACAATGAGATCTCTTACCACTCAGATTTAAGCACTAACGCTAGTGGTTTCTGAACTTGTGACCACATGCGCCCTCTCTGGATGTGCACACTCTGCTAACAGCATCTGAGGTACCACCTCAGGGGCAGGGTTGGTGCTGTCTTCCCAGTGAGATGTGGCCCCGTCCCATAGGCAGAGTTCAGGGACACACTTCATGCTCCACACCCACGGCATCTTCTCACACTCCCAGATGGCATCATCAGCCTTGCATGTGGCCACTCGCCCTGGACGCTTGGCATGTTTCACTGCAATTTATGTGGTGCTGGGGGGCGGGGGGAAGAAAACTCAGTTTTTTTCATGTGTACATTCTGAAGGAAGGGATGACAAAGAAAATGAGACAGGAGATGGATGAAGTTCTCTCTTTCACCCCTTCCAAAGTTTCTTCTCCTTGACTTTGCCTTGCCTCTTACATGTTCCTCACAAAGAAAACATTCCTGTCCTGAAGAAACTCTACCCTTTATCAAAACAAGCACACAAACCTATAATACTTGGATGGAGCAATTAAGACCTCTGTTATTGAAAATACAGAAGCATAGATGGTTAAATAAATGTCTAGCCAACTCATGGATACTACAAAAGGGGAAGATGGATTGAGTTTGAGAACTTAGGTAAAAGAGCAAAGGAAACGTTCACAATCTCCATCATTTCAGGTTGTAGACTCTTCAGGTAAACAGTATCACTAGAATCACATGTTAGAAAACCGACATCCTGGCCGTTCTGCTTGTGCCAGGAGCCACGGTGAGCAGTTGACATGAATGTCTGAGCAAGGCCAGGACAGAAGGCTGAGGGTGAACTTGGATTTGAATTATGTGGGTTTTTATCTGTTATCTAATTCCTTCCACAAACCAATTCCAGCCACATTATGGGCACCTACCATGTCCAAGGCACACAGGCAACCCTGATCATGTTTTTCTTTTTTTACATAAACACATTCTGTTCCTATGACTTAGCTTTCTCTCACACAAAGTGATAGCGGTCCTCTAGAATTACAGAAATGTCATGCTGTGAAGAACCACAGAGATGAGCAAGTCCAACCCCTTCATTTAAGATTTATACTCTGATGCCCCCAGAGAAGGGATGCCTCTTGCAAAGTTGATGCTTGAGTGAGTGGTGGCATCAGGATGGGAGTGAAGCATCTGACTTTCAGTTTTGAGCCCTTTCCATTAGCATATATGCGTGTAATGAAAACAGGGAGACAGAGGGGTAAGAATCACTTCCATGGCAGTTAGTTTTGTCCCGTTTCCCTAAGAGCTGAAGAACCAGCTTGACTCACATGTTTTGATCATGGGCTGGATGGATTAATCCCGTCACTCAATAAATCTTTTTCTTTTTTCTTTGGTGCTTAGATTTGTAAGCCACTACTTGTTGTGGTAAAGAATTCCAAGATAAAAATGATGCAGCCTTCGTGATACTGAGAGGCCCGCGCACCGCGATGAAGAGCGGCCCCCGCTTGCCACAACTAGAGAAAGCCCTCGCACAGAAACGAAGACCCAACACAGCCATAAATAAATAAATTTAAAAAAAAAATCAGCATTAAAAAAAAAAAAATGATGCAGCCTTTGCCTTCCATGAGCTCCCCTCTTAAAGGGCAAACATCTTAATATGACTCTTGTTAGGATCAGCATGTGTGTGGTCAGCTTGCATTCTATTAACCTGCCTTTATTCGCACGTGTGTTGTCAGAAGTCTTCCTTTTCCGCATTTGTACACAGTCTTTCTTCAGATGGGTGAGGACAGAATGAATATGTGTCCTATTTCACAGAGGACCAGTGTGCTTGAGCAATTAGACAGGAGCTCTCCTCTTCGCCCCCCCTTCTGCCAACCACTCTATATAATAAGGTCACATAAGGACCCTCCCCAAGTTTGAGAGTGAGCTGTGACCTGTAGAAGCTCTCAGACCACATAGACCCCAGGAAAAAGAATTTTTCCCGTGTATGGAAGGCATTGTCCAATAACGATAAACAGACCCAGGCGCCAAGCCAGGAGCTAGTGAAAGGAAGGAATCACAATTTAGCTTTTACAAACACTTAACTCTCTCCCCACCTCTGGAGGTCCCTGCTGCTGATTTCTCTTCTTTGAAGTTTTAGCACATACATTTAGCGATAACAAGTAAACATCTTTATACAAGAAAAAACTCAGGACAAATCAAAGCTATGCCATTGTATTCATAAAGTTTCTCACACAAAATCTAGTCATTGTAGCTTGAGCTATGCAAAGGTATACTATTTATTTGCTGAATTTTATTAACTAATGGGAAAAATCTTCCTCTCAGTCCTTTTGGATACCCAACTGGTGGTGTAGTAAAACAATGAAAAAGACCTTCTCATGGGAAAAGAGCTCTTAAGAGTCACTTATTTAGTTTCTTGAAGAAGAAACAGAAAAAGAGAAGGGGGTGCCCAGATTCTGAGGGGATGTATAAGGCTTAATTTCAGGTACAGATAACATTTATCTTGGTACAAGGGTATGATTTTGAGCTGCACGCCAACACACCCCAAGACACCACTACTTCTAAATACACCACCATAAAAGGTAAAAGGATGCAAGTCCCTATCCTTGCCTCTCCCCCTCAGGACCAGCAGCCAATATCTCCCTGACCTCCTCAAAATACCTAGAAAGGGTTCAGGCTTAATCACTTGTATACAATACACCCTTTACAGCTTTTTAATATTTCCAGTAATTTTTCTCTTATGAGTTTGGTGCTAACATAATTCTCAAGACACTTCCCTTTGCAGCCTTACATCAGCAGTGTGCTCAGGGACAAAGCAGCGTACAGCCAGACGCACAACTTCCCCCATGCTTTTGGCTCCTGGTGGCCTTAATGACAAAGCTTTTAACTTTGTGCAATCCCTGCCTCTCAAACAAAGACGTGATTAAAAGAAGGCGGGGGTGGGGGGGAAATAACATAAAGATGGAGATGTACAGGAGGCCAGCTTGGTCCCTGTCCGGCACACAATCCATTCCCGGCCAGGAAAATGATTGCTGCACAATGGCCGGTATGGCCAGCCCAGGGCAGCTGTGAGATATAAATTGTCAGCAATGACCATAAGCACTCAGAGAAACAATTTAATTCCTCACTTCCGCCATCATGGGCTGATATATTCTTTCAAGGTCATTACCCAAGGCTAGAAGGTCGCTTGATTAACGAGTGACAGGCCCAATGAGGGGCAGTGTGCTCAAGCAAGGCCTTATATTAATTAGACAGAAGCTCGGGAAAATAAATGTTATGGAGAAAGGAGGGGCCACGTCTTTGGCATAAGCTGTGACCTCGCCACCCGTACCCCTTTCACCCCACAAAAGATAACACCCTGACCTTGATCCTTAAGGCTATACTTTAGCTTTGTTTTAAAACCTATAAAATACAAAACATAAACCATGCTTCGTTTCATATTCAAAATGACCCAGGCCCTGGCCTCCAGTTCTGACACTGCCTTTGTCTAACCCTTTCTCACTTAGTTATTCTAATTTATTGGTTAATTCTGAGCAGGGATGGAGAGAACTGCTTGCTTTGAACTTCACATCTCAGAAGCAGCTGAAACCATGTTGATCTGAGCCCAGGGAAGCAGGAGAATGATGACACTTCAGTGTTTTAAGCCCGGTGGCTAATAATCTAGCAATTGCTCTTTAATAAAATGTCATTATCTTGCTTCAGGAGTTAAGGAGATTTGGCAGTAACAGTGGGCTTTCAGGGCAAATGACCATTTGAAGCAAAAGGGGCTTAAAAACACCCTCTGCTCGTCGTCCACTATACTGTATCTCTCTGATTATGTCTATCCTGAAAGCCTCGCTTTAAGAGACACAAAGGAATAAACTCCTAAGGGACTTTAGTCAATTCAAAGCATTCATTTCCAACACAAGGGACAACTGGTTTCAGAACGAAGTTTCAGCTTCACCAAAACCATCAGGAAGGGTTTTTTCCTTCCTCCACCCCACACTCAACATTTTGATCACTGATCCCACTGGGAAAGCAGTCTTGCCCTCTCAGAGGGTCCCAGCCTGAGGTGTTCACTGTGAGCGCAGAGCACGTTTGTTTGATTTCCCAGAAATCCATTGCCATCTACTGAAGTGAGCTTGGGCCGTGAAGGTAAGAGGCTGAGGTGCCACTCAGGATGTGAGGTGTCATTGGCAGAACTTTCCAGCAAGAAACCACATCCACCTCTGTATTCTGTCAAAATGGAGAAAACAGGGTTCACTTTTGAGGCAGGCTGCTTCTGTGATCTCTTATTTGGCACCACCTTGTGACCCAACCAACACTGCATGTTCAGACAGGTAAGAGGCAGCTGGCAGATGGTCCTCCGTGAGTTTCGGGGACCCACCGCGGTCAACAGTATCTGAGAGGGTCCCCAAGGATCCCCGCCTCCTGGTATTCAGGCCTTACGCCATCCTCTCCCCATAGGTGTGGTAGGACCTACTGACTCACTTTTATCAAGGAGACCAAAGCAAATGTGATGGGCTGTTTCTTCTGAGGTTAGGTGACAAAAAGACTGTCACTTCCATCTTGCTTGCTCGCTCTCACTCTCTCTTGGAGCCTTCAGTCTGAAGGAAGCAAGCTGCCATATGTAAGCTGCCATGTGGAAACCAAGGCCAGGAGTTGACTGCTCCGGCCAACAGCCAGTGAGAACCTGAGATCTGTCAACAGCCGCGTGAGTGAGCTTGGAATGAACCCTCCCCAGCTGAGCTTAGAGGTGCCGGCAGCCGTAGCTGACCCCTTGATCACAGCCCTACTACAGACTTTGAGATGGAGGCAGCCAGCTGAACTGCACACAAACTCCTGACCCAGGGAAGCGGAGATAATAAATGTTTGTTGTGTGAAGCTGCTAAATGTAGGGTAATTTGTTGTAGCAACAGATAACTAATATACCTGCTAATTCCACAGATCCTACTGTGTACTGCCCAAGGTTGTGCAGAACAACCCAACTGCTGTTTTAGATTCCTTTTCTCTAAAATGGGAGTAGTCTCCCAGAGAGGCTTTAGACATGCATTAAATACTTACAAGGATTTTGTTCTGTTGTTGGGATGGGAAATTCTATGCATTATCAGCATATTATGAGTAATCGATGTACACTACATTATCAGATTTATCAGTTTTGTGGAAGATGTAGCGTTATCAGACATGCTTCTTGCATTCTATTTTACATCTCTGAGCTATCTGTCCTTGATGGATATCAGTAGAGGTACTAGCCAATAGATTTGCAAAGACAACCTATGCACTTATTTATTTATCCATTTCTCCAACCATCCATCCTCTATCCATTCTTTCAACAAATATTTATTGAGTGTGCATGAGCACTGTAAGAGATATAAAAACGTATTCAATATGCTTTATATCTTCAAGGAGTTTACAACCCAGCGAGGAAGACAATGTGTGGACGCTAATTACTGGGGTCTCAAGTAGAATGTGGTAAGTTTCATGAGAACAGAAAAGTATGGAAGAGATTCAGAGTGGGGAGACTTCAGGTCTGGCTGGGGGCGGCTCGAAGAAGGACCTGGTATACACACTAGCTCTAAGGAATGTGTTGTGAGTTCTTGTTCTTGAAGTATGGATGATGTGTTGGTCATAGCCTCTCATTCAGTCTCGCTCTGACCAATTCATCCATTTGAAGTGCAGTATCAGAATAGAGTTATGGTCTGCAGCCAGAGAGCCAAGGTAACTGGCACCCTGGGAATCACACCCAGGACCTCAGCTTCATTACACCAGCTACATTATAATGATACATGACTGAACATCAACCTCCTGGATATAGGACAGGCATCTGGCTGTCCAACCTTCTGAATTGAGAACAGCATGTAATGAATCCCCAGTTCCTTAGCATGTTTAACAATTAATAAGCTAGGGTTTCCTTGAGGACAGCAGAGAATAAAATACGAGCATAGCAAGGAAGAGGTCACACAGCATAAATGCATTGTATGAAAACAGTATGTATGGTGAGGCTTGAAGTGGTGGGGGTGAGTACTTTGAAAATAGAGTAAAATATATTGGGGGTCTAAATTATCCAGACATTGTTCAGTTCTGTATTTCATTCTGCTGTTTAGATCCCCTCTATGTAGATAGTAATTTTGCCCATTGGACAGAGAAGCTGCTAAAAGAAAAGCTGCCCTAGTCAAAAGATTTGCTATTAATTTCAGGTACGCTCATAAAAAAGCCTATTTGGTGTCAAGGAACAGGATTAATAAAAAATATTCCGGCCCTGCTAGAGAAGTCAAATCAGCAGGTTTCACTCCTGTGATGTGTTCAACCAGCCTCCTACAGAGAGAAACGGCGTGGCACCCACCCACATGGGGAGGGGTGCTGGCAGCTCCCCAGCGGCGTCCCTCCCCGTGGTGCTGTCTGGCCCCTGCCTTCTCCCAGCCTGCAGAGGTCAGCTGGCAGCCTTGGCAAAGCTGCTCTCCGGCTCCTGCCCAGTACCCAGGTGACAGATGAGAAAGTCCCCATCAGAATCTACAGAAAAATTCCAGAACAAAGCAGTCTTCTGAGGAAGCCAATGGCACTGTAACTTTATGCCTTCGCCTAGATAATAATTCAGGGGAAAATGATTTTCACACTCAAAAATTCCGATTTCAAGTGCTGGAAATAATTGTGTCATTTGGAATTGTTGCTGTTACATCCCAAGTGACGCACCTGCTTCTTAGTGCGTTAATTAGGCGATCTTAGGCTATGTGATGACACACAGCAACTGCAGCAACTGGGCAACAGAAACTTCTTAGAGAATAACTCCCTTCATGTCCAAGATTCAGCTCTATGAGGACTTCTTTTGGGGGGGGAGATGGAATGACTGCCTCGTATTTGGCAACTGAAATGTACTGCTTGCATTCCAGATTAATTCCCTTCCTTAACACTTCAGATGTGACCAGAACTTCCAGAGATGCATTTCCATGGCTGCAAATCTGCTTCCCTTATCCCAGAAGTTAGGACATAGCTTCTCTTATGTGCATACCAAACTGCCAAAATGATGCCAGTGCTGCTGGAGCGTGGAACACTTTTTGAAGAGTGAGGTTCTAAATTATGATTTCAACTCTATCAACATTCCTATATTTTTCTGGAAGTTTTTCATTGATTATGATAAGCTCATTATGGCTTCTGAAATGCCATTGTTTACATAGTTTGCTGTCTATGCACTTCAATGAGTGTTCACTTATTTATATTATTTTTACATTATGATCTTTAGGAGGTCGGATCTGTATATTGTTCATCTCCATAGCCCCAGTGTCTGGCACAAAAAATGTTTGACAGCAGGTGTGGATTTGAGCTGAATTTTGTCCCTTGGTGAAGGCTAAACATCCATCCAGTCACCAACTGGGATGGTTCTGTATGGGATAAACATGCCAACGTAGTGAGAATCTAAAAGCTGTCTTAAAGCTGTTGATTAACAAGAGAGATGAGTTATAATTATTTTTGGTCGAAGATGCCCAATAGCTTTTTCTTCCAAACCACCATTATTTGTTGGGAAACTTACAAATAGCATGGATTTTAAAAGACTCAAGACACCTTGCCTTTCCTAATGGGAATCTGTGTTTCAGGTAGAATAGGTTTGGGGCTCAGGCCTCGCATGGCCCTGGCTATCCTTCTCTGCCCTGCAGCTCTGCTTAGCAGATACCCACTGCCCAATATGTCTAGACTGGTTTCTTGCTACCTTCTAGGTCAGCATCTCCTACTATTTAAATGCTTTTGGAAACCTTTTAGTAACAATTTTCCTTTCAAAAAACATTAATCCAGAACTTACTTCACTACCTTTCTTATCTGAGAATTTTTATATAGGATTTGTTTTGTCTTTTTAATCAGAGCTGTTATTTTTGATGGCTCTGAGCTGTGGATTTGCTATATTCCATTACTAGAAAGCTCTTATTTTAGTAGCCATTATAAGAAGTAGAATCACAGTCATTTTTAAGTTAACTCTGAAGTTTATCTTGTGGCATTTAAGAGGATGGATTCAGGAGCCCGACTGTCGGATTCAAATCCTGACTCTGCCACTTACTAGCTGTGTAACCTTATATAAGTAACTTAACCTCTCTGAGCCTAGGTTCCCTCATGTAATGGAAAAATAATCACTGTAACCATATTTTGACCATCCATCTCAAGTGGACCTTTTATGCTGGCTGTTGATCACTTTGTATTTTTATAGTTCTTTTACCATTTTATTCTCCAAAGGATGACTGGGACATTTTCTCCTTTCATCTCAAACCATCAATACCTTCTTCCCCATCCTCATTCTCAGCTGAGGACCTTGCTTCCTACTTTACTAAGAAAAGTGAAGCAACCAGAAGTGAATTTCCAGAAACTCCTAAGTACCACATCCACCCACTAACCAGCATCTGCATTTTCATATTCTGCCATCCTGTTAAGGTGGATAAATTACTCACTCTCTTATCTAAAGTCAATCCCTTCACTTCATACTAGAACCTAGCCCTCCTACCTACTGAAGGATATCTCTCCAGTTAGTCTCCCTTCCTCTCTTGTATCATCAATTTTTCTCTCTCTTTGGGTCATCATCCTCATTGTCTTGGTGACCATGTCCAGTTTCATGGTTTAAGAACCACCTATGTCCCAAGGACTCCTGCATTTGCATCTCTAGCCCAGACTTCTCTTGCAAACTCCAAACTTTAATATCCAATGGGTTACTCAACATCTTCACTTAGATTTTTAATATCCATTTGAAAATCAACTCAGCTAAACTATTTTTCTCCTCTAAATCTGCCCATTGCCTGGTGGTAACTGTTACCTTAGTTGATGGCAACTTCATCCTCCCGATTGCTCAAGACAAAAGCGCTACAGTCATCCTTGAATTCTCTCTCTCATATTATATATCTAAACCATCTGGACATCTTCTCATCCTTACCTCCAAAATGCACACCGAATCTGACCCCCAGTCACTTCTTTTCACCCCCATGGCTGCTGGTCAGAAATGATGACATCACTCACCCAGATTACAGCAGTAAGCTGTCTACTTCTGCCCTCTGTTCTCAACACAGAAGCCAGAGTGGTCCTTTTGAAACCTGGGTGAGGTCATGTTCCTCCTGTGCTCAAGATCCCATAATGGCTCCCCTTTCATTCAAGGTCAAAGCCAAAGTCCTTCCAAACGGCTACAAGGTGATCTACATCCCACCTCCCTTCCCTCGCTAACTACCTACTTCTCTTCCTCTTGCTCATTAGGGTCCAGCCACACCGATCTCCTTGATGTTTCTTTGACACACCAAGCACATGTCCACCTTAGGGCCTTGCCACTTGCAGCTCCTCTGCTTGGAACACTCTTCCCCAAAATATCCACAAAGGCAACTCTCTCACCTCCTTCAAGTCTTTGCAGAAATATCTTTTCATGGAGCTCTATTCTAATCACCCCATTCCTGCCCCCATCCCCAGACCTTTCAGTTCCCCTCTCCCTGCTCTATCTTTGGTTTATTTCATGGCACACACCCCCTCTACTGTACTCTGTAATGTGTAACTTTAATATGTGTAATATTTGTTTGTCTGCCCCAGACAGAATGTAAACAATGAGGATCTCTGTTTCCTCACCAATGTCTCTTATGTGCATAGAACAGAACCTGGCATACTGCAGGTGCTCAATAAATATTTGTTGAATTAAAATGACTTGAGTTTGAATGATAGGTGTTATGAAGATCATACAAGCTCATATGTGTAAAGAGCCTTAAAACCGTGCTCAGAATGTTAGCTATCATCACCATCATTATCATCATCATCACAGTTGACAACCAATAATGATGTCTGAATGTTCCTCGTGTCATTCTGTAGCAGAAAGTATGAAAATAAATGAGTAAGAACTAGGATATTCACTTTGTACAAAAGGAAAGCCTTTAGATTTTGGTGGGTAAAGTCCAGTTTACAGGAATTCTCGTAATGGTCCCATTCCCCTGACTCATCCATGAGGTAGAATGCTGTCACCATTCTTTTTACAGAGAAAGGAACCCAGGCCCAATAGCCACCTGGAGTGGATTATATTCAGTGGTGTACTGATAAATATTTAACAATCAGCTCTCCAGGAAACAACAATAACAATAACAACAACACCCTGATTTGTAGTGTTTGCCAATTTCCATGGTGTAAATACTCCCACCACAGCTGATTTCAAGCTTCCAACACTTCACTGAATGGAAAGTTCAGAAAAGATGTACAGTCGCATACCATTATAGAGGAATTCTACCATATAATACAACAGCCATAAATAACCTCGGGAGCATAAAGAGTAAAATGTAATAAAGTGATAATTTTTGAGGAATTATTGCATTTAAAATAATTTATTTAATTGTAAGTTTAAATAATTTGCTCTTCAATAATGGTTGTATTGAACAGCAGCAGCACACCACTGGTGAGACCAGAATGGACATCTGGCCCCAAGAAGGGCCAATCAGAGTCTCTTCCCCAGAGACTCAGGGAATCAGAGCTGAGAGAGCAGGTCCTTTACATTGCTGGAATATAACTTGGGAATTGTGAACAGCCATTTTTCATCTCCTGTGAGGAGAGGGTAGTAAGAAAAGGTAGTCTGCTGAAAGAATAGATCTGCAAAGAGAACGAGGGATAAGAGACCAAGAGAACATTCTCCCTGGGGTGCTGGTCACCTCCCAATTCCTGGATCCAGCTGTTCCTGATATTGGCCCTTGGGTTCTAAGAGATGTCCCTCTCTATTTAAAATAAATTCCCCATCATTGGGCAAGCTGCAGGTGGCTTCCAATACTTGCTAACAAGTGTCCTAAGGACATATTATGCTTCTGTTTGGGATTAGTAATTTGGGGTTGGCTGGAGTTACACCAGTTCAGTCAGTAACACTAACTACTTTATGCTTATCAGCAAGTATAGATATCTTTAAACAGAAAAATGAATGATTACATAATGTGTGCATTTCTGTATGCTGAAAAAATTTTTTTTTAAATATGAAGTTTACAGCAGGAAAAAATAACACAGGTTCTTGGAGGGGGAAATTGTAAGAGCTAGAGCCTCAGTTTATACTGGCCAGCATTACCCAAAAGCTTGCCATTTCCCAACTTCAGACATTCTTGTACCACTTTTATGATTCCCGCCATTACTGTGTTTCATCAAAGTCAATGTACCGCAGAAAAGAAATGCGATTCATTCCATCTACATAAAGTGCAACCTCATTTAATTGCAGCCTCAGCCAAAGTACTTATAAAATTGGGGATTTAATGTGTTAATTATACTTTAATATATTTTAGAATAAAAACACTACTAAGAAATGCTGCTGTGCCACCTAAAGTGGTACCCAGGACACACATGGGAAGCATCACAGGTGAAGCCAGAGTCTCTAAAGCTGTCTCTGTTCTCATGTGGTTTTCTTTTTTTGAATTTTATTTTTTTTATACAGCAGGTTCTTATTAGTTATCTATTTTATGCATATTAGTGTATATATGTCGATCCCAATCTCCCAATTCATCCCACCACCACCACCACCCCACTCCCCCTGCTTTCTCCCCTTAGTGTCCATACATCTGTGTCTCTATTTCTGCCTTGCAAACCAGTTCATCTGTACCATTATTCTAGATTCCACATATATGTGTTGATATACGATATTTGTTTTCCTCTTTCTGACTTACTTCACTCTGTATGACAGTCACTAGGCCCATCCACGTCTCTACAAATGACCCAATTTTGTTCCTTTTTATGGCTGAGTAATATTCTATTGTATATATGTACCACATCTTCTTTACCCATTCATCTGTCAATGGACACGTAGGTTGCTTCCATGTCCTGGCTATTGTAAATAGAGCTGCAATGAACATTGTGGTACATGACTCTTTTTGAATTATGGTTTTCTCAGTGTATATGCCCAGTAGTGGGATTGCTGGGTCGTATGATAGTTCTATTTCTAGTTTTTTAAGGAACCTCCATACTGTTCTCCATAGTGGCTGTATCAATTTACATTCCCACCAACAGTGCAAGAGGGTTCCCTTTTCTCCACAGCCTCTCCAGCATTTATTGTTTGTAGATTTTTTGATGATGGACATTCTGATCAGTGTGAGGTGATACCTCATTGTAGTTTTGATTTGCACTTCTCTAATGATTAGTGATGTTGAGCATCCTTTCATGTGTCTGTTGGCAATCTGTATATCTTCTTTGGAGAAATGTCTATTTAGGTCTTCTGCCCATTTTTGGAATGGGTTGTTTGTTTTTTTTGATATTGAGCTTTATAAGCTCCTTGTATATATTGGAGATTAATCCTTTGTCAGTTGCTTGTTTGCAAATATTTTCTCTCATTCTGAGGGTTGTCTTTTCGTCTTGTTCATGGTTTCCTTTGCTGTGCAAAAGATTTTAAGTTTCATTAGGTCCCATTTGTTTATTTTTGTTTTTATTTCTCTAGGAGGTGGGTCATAAAAGATCTTGCTGTGATTTATGTCAAAGAGTGTTCTGCCTAGGTTTTCCTCTAAGAGTTTTATAGTGTCTGGCCTTACATTTAGGTCTTTAATCCATTCTGAGTTTATTTTTGTGTATGGTGTTAGGGAGTGTTCTAATCTCATTCTTTTATATGTAGCTATCCAGTTTTCCCAGCAGCACTTATTGAAGAGGCTGTCTTTTCTCCATTGTATATTCTTGCCTCCATTAGCAAAGATAGGGTGACCATATGTGTGTGGATTTATCTCTGGGCTTCCTATCCTGTTCCATTGATCTATATTTCTGTTTTTGTGACAGTACCATACTGTCTTGATTACTGTAGCTTTGTAGTATAGTCTGAAGTCAGGGAGCCTGATTCCTCCAGCTCTGTTTTTCTTTCTCAAGATTGCTTTGGCTATTCAGGGTCTTTTGTGTTTCCATACAAATTGTGAAATTTTTTGTTCTAGTTCTGTGAAAAATGCCATTGGTAGTTTGATAGGGATTGCACTGAATCTGTAGATTGCTTTGGGTAGTATAGTCATTTTCACAATGTTGATTCTTCCAATGCAAGAACATGGTATATGTCTCCATCTGTTTGTATCATTTTTAATTTCTTTGATCAGTGTCTTATAGTGTTGTGCATACAGGTCTTTTGTCTCCTTAGATAGATTTATTCCTAGGTATTTTGTTCTTTTTATTGCAGTGGTAAATGGGAGTGTGTCCTTAATTTCTCCTTCAGATTTTTCATCATTAGTGTATAGGAATGCAAGAGATTTCTGTGCATTAATTTTTTATCCTGCTACTTTACCAAATTCATTGATTAGCTCTAGTAGTTTTCTGGTAGCATCTTTGGGATTCTCTATGGACAGTATCATGTCATCCGCAAACAGTGACAGTTTTACTTCTTCTTTTCCAATTTGCATTCCTTTTATTTCTTTTTCTTCTCTGATTGCTATGGTTAAGACTTCCAAAACTATGTTGAATAATAGTGGTGAGAGTGGGCAATCTTGTCTTGTTATTCTTTACAGATTTTTTCCTGTAATTGGTATCTAGTCTCACAGTGTTGTGGTCTGAAAAGATCCTTGATACAATTTCAATTTTCTTAAATTTACCAAGACTTGATTTGTGACCCAAGATATGATCTATCCTGGAGAATGTTCCATGAGCACTTGAGAAGAATGTGTATTCTGTTGTTTTTGGATGGAATGTCCTATAAATATCAATTAAGTCCATCTTGTTTAATGTATCATTTAAAGCTTGTGTTTCCTTATTTATTTTCATTTTGAATGATCTGTCCATTGGTGAAAGTGGACTACTATGATTGTGTTACTGTCAATTTCCCCTTTTATGGCTGTTAGCATTTGCCTTAAGTATGGAGGTGCTCCTATATTGGGTGCATAAATATTTACAATTGTTATATCTTCTTCTTGGATTGATCCCTTGATCATTATGTAGTGTCCCTCTTTGTCTCTTGTAATAGTCTTTATTTCAAAGTCTATTTTCTCTGATATCAGAATTGCTACTCCAGCTTTCTTTTGATTTCCATTTGCATGAAATATCTTTTTCCATCCCCTCACATTCAGTCTGTACGTGTTCCTAGGTCTAAAGTGGGTCTCTTGTAGACACCATATCTATGGGTTTTGTTTTTGTATCCATTCAGCCAGCCTATGTCCTTTGGTTGGAGCATTTAATCCATTTACATTTTAGGTAATTATCAATATGTATGTTCCTATTACCTTTTTTGCATTGTTTTGGGTTTGTTATTGTAGGGCTTTTCCTTCTCTTGTGTTTCCTGCCTAGAGAAGTTCCTTTAGCATTTGTTGTAAAGCTGTTTTGGTGGTGCTGAATTCTCTTAGCTTTTGCTTGTCTGTAAAGGTTTTAATTTCTCCATCAAATCTGAATGAGATCCTTGCTGGGTTGAAAATCTTGGTTATAGGTTTTTCCCTTTCATCACTTTAAGTATGCCCTGCCACTCCCTTCTGGCTTACAGAGTTTCTGCTGAGAAATCAGCTGTTAACCTTATGGGGATTCCCCTGTATGTTATTTGTTGCTTTTCCCTTGCTGCTTTTAATATTTTTTCTTTGTATTTAATTTTTGATAGTTTGATTAATATGTGTCTTGGCATGTTTCTCCTCAGATTTATCCTGTATGGGACTCTCTGCGCTTCCTGGACTTGATTGACTCTATTTCCTTTCCCATATTAGGGACGTTTTCAACTATGATCTCTTCAAATATTTTCTCAGTCCGTTTCTTTTTCTCTTCTTCCTCTGGGACCCCTAAATTCGAATGTTGGTGCATTTAATGTTGCCCCAGAGGTCTCTGAGACTGTCCTCAATTTTCTTCATTCTTTTTTCTTTATTCTGCTCTGCAGTAGTTATTTCCACTATTTTATCTTCCAGGTCACTTATCCATTCTTCTGCCTCAGTTAATCTGCTATTGATTCCTTCCAGAGAATTTTAAATTTCATTTATTGTGTTCTTCATCATTGTTTGTTTGCTTTTTAGTTCTTCTAGGTCCTTGTTAAACATTTCTTGTACTTTCTCCATTCTATTTCCAAGATTTTGGATCATCTTTACTATCATTACTCTGAATTCTTTTTCAGGTAGACTGCCTCTTTGCTCTTCATTTCTTTGGTCTGGTGGGTTTTTACCTTGCTCCTTCATCTGCTATGTGTTTCTCTGTCTTCTCACTTTGCTTAACTTACTGTGTTTGGGGTCTCTCTTTTGCAGGCTGCAGGTTCGTAGTTCCCATTGTTTTTGGTGTCTGCCCTCAGTGGGTAAGGTTGGTTCAGTGAGTTGTGTAGGCTTCCTGGTGGAGGGGACTGGTGCCTGTGTTCTGGTGGATGAGGCTGGATCTTGTCTTTCTGGTGGGCAGGACAGTGTCTGGTGGTGTGTTTTGGGGTGTCTGTGAACTTATTATGATTTTAGGCAGCCTCTCTGCTAATGGGTGGGGTTGTGTTCCTGTCTTGCTAGTTGTTTGGTATGGGGTATCCAGCACTGTAGCTTGCTGGTCTTTGAGTGGAGCTTGGTCTTAGCATTGAGATGGAGATCTCTGGGAGAGCTTTTGCCATTTGATATTATGTGGGGCCAGGAGGTCGTTGGTTGTCCAATGTCCTGAACTCGGCTCTCCCACCTAAGAGGCTCAGGCCTGACACCCGGCCAGGACACTAAGACCCTGTCAGCCACATGGCTCAGAAGAAAAGGGAGAAAAAGTAAAGAAAGAAAAATAAAATAAAATAAAATAAAATAAAGTTATTAAAATAAATTTTTAAAAATAAAAAAGTAATAAAGAAAAGAAAAAAGAAAGAAAGAAGAGAGCAACAAAACCAATAAACAAATCTACCAATGACAACAAGCGCTAAAAACTATACTAAAAAAAACAAAAAACAAATGGACAGACAGAACCCTTGGACAGATGGTAAAAGCAAAGCTATACAGACAAAATCACACAAAGAAGCATACACATACATACTCACAAAAGGAGAAAAAGGAAAAGAAATATATATATATATATAAAAAGGAAGAGAGCAACCATATCAATAAACAAATCTACCAATGATAATAAGCTCTAAATACTAAACTAAGATAAACATAAAACCAGAAACAAATTAGATGCAGAAAGCAAACCCTACAGTTGCAAAAGTCTACAGTTGCTCCCAAAGTCTACCACCTCAATTTTGGGATGATTCGTTGTCTATTCAGGTATTCCACAGGTGCAGAGTACATCAAATTGATTGTGGAGATTTAATCCGTTGCTCCTGGGAGAAATTTCCCTTTGTCTTCTTTGTTCACACAGATACTGGGGTTCAGCTTTGGATTTGGCCCTGCCTCTGCATGTAGGTTGCCTGAGGGCATCTGTTCCCCACCCAGACAGGACGGGGTTAAAGTAGCAGCTGATTAGGGGGCTCCAGCTCACTCAGGTTGGGGGGAGGGAGGGGTACGGAATGCAGGGCGACCCTGTGGCGGCAGAAGTCGGTGTGACGTTGCAACAGCCTGAGGCGCGCCGTGTAGTCTCCCGGGGAAGTTGTCCCTGGATCACGGGACCCTGGCAGTGGAGGGCTGCACAGGCTCTCAGGAGGGGAGGTGTGGATAGTGACCTGTGCTCGCACACAGGCTTCTTGCTGGCTGCAGCAGCAGCCTTAGCGTTTCATGCCTGTCTCTGGTGTCCGTGCTGATAGCCGTGGCTCGTGCCCATCTCTGGAGCTTGTTTAGGTGGTTCTCTGAATCCCCTCTCCTTGCGCACCCCGAAAGAATGGTCTCTTGCCTCTTAGGCAGTTCCAGACTTTTTCCCGGACTCCCTCCCAGCTAGCTGTGGCGCACTAGCCCCTTCAGGCTGTGTTCACGCAGCCAACCCCAGTCCTCTCCCTGGGATCTGACCTCCGAAGCCCTGCACATGTCTTTTCAAATTATGGTTTTCTCTGGGTATATGCCCAGTCATGTGATTTTTTTCTAGGCACTTCTGCATCACCCACAAGACTCTGGATTTGTCCGAGGACTACATTTCAAGGCTCAAGGACTTGAGGAACTGATCTGCTGTTACTAAAATGAAAGCAATGCATGGTAGGCACACATTTAACTAAGGGAATCTGTGTTTTATTATTTGGGAAGATGTATTTGCATAGGTTAATTCAACGATATTATTTTAAAAAAAGAAAGAAACTCACACGGTGAGCATCCATCCACCAATTCCACCTTTCAAGTTCATGTTAATTTGCCTTAGTTTTTATGTGACCTGAGCATCCAAAAGATACCAGCAGTAAGTTATCTATCTCATCACATGCTGGGTGAATAAGAGACCTGACTCAGTTATGACCAATTGAATTTATTCACTCAGCACGGAGTTCCCAAGGCCTGAGTAGACATGATGTTGCAGGCTGTTATTTGTCTTCAAAACTTCAGCTGCTCATGGCTCAAAGTTCAGCATCACTGATATTACTTTCATCCCTAAGATAAGACAGCTAGGGAGTGTTTCCTTGTGTTTTGATTCCAGCTCTAAAATCACTCCTTAATGATTAACAGGGGTTCCTCTGAGACCTGCAAACACAGAGGCTACAGTCATGCTGAATGGGAAAGCAATGTCTGAGACCAACCAGTCCAAGCCCCTCTCCACACTGGAGCAGCTCAAGACCCTTCAGGAAACCCATGCAATAATGGTGGCATATAAATCAGCCTTCTCTTACACATTACCAGAAAAAAACTGACATGTGGTGAAGGGACCAAAGCTAGTTTTAGTGAAATCTTACGTACTTTCAAGCCACAAGTAGTACAGTTGATCCTTGGACTACAGGCGTTTGAACTGTGACCATCCACTTCTATGTGGATTTTTTGCAGTTAGTTGAATCTGCGAACACAGAACCGTGGATATGGAGGCCCTGCAGATATGGGGGTCCTACTGTAGAGTTATGCAATGTTTTGCTGTTTGGGCATTGAAGCCATAACCCCCATGTTGTTCAAGAGTCAACCGTACATTGAATCTGTACAAAGAAAGAATTTGGGACTTGCTGATGCAGTCCTGAAAGGCCACACTTTAACTTTTCTCCCCGCCTTCATCCTTCATATATGAGGCTCACTGCTTTACAAGTTGTCTGGAATGATGACTAGTCATTTCTACATTCTTTTTTTTTGACCAAGTAAACTGTGAGAATAAAAGAGGTGGAGTAGCCAAGTGATCACATGAGAGCATTCTGAGGGTTGAACATGAGCAGTGCATTATCACCCGGCATGTGTACGTGTCATGTCAATCACTGTTGTATCACTGTTCTATTTTTTCACTACCCAGACCAAAATTAAAAATGGGAAAGCTTTCATGCCACTGCTTTCAGCATTTCATCTTATCCCCTCTTCTGTTTCCTTTGTTGTAAAAGGTTTGGAAAAAAATTTTACTAAGGAGTATTGGAATAAAATTTAACAAAAGGTCCACAAAAAAGTAGAAAGTCACCCTGCACTTGAGCATGAAATCCAAACCCCAGCTCTGAAGGTATACCAACAAGAAATGCAAATGGGCTGCATTCCAGAAACCAAACCGCAGTATTTACTTCTAAAATCACATCTCTCTGAAAAAGTCATATAAATATTCTCTCCTTCCTAAGGAAACAATCCCACTTCCCATCAAATCAGGGATCAGAGGAGAAGTCCAGACAGAAGACGAAACACACAGTGTCACCATCTCCTATATAAGTGGTCCTGTTCCTCACACAGCCCGTAATTCCTCACTCCTGGCACATGCCCATCTGCTAACACAGCAGAGACATGACAATTTAGAAATTTAGAATCACCATGTTGGCTAGCCTGACATCCCACATGGGAGCAGTTGGGAAAAATGAACAGGTAGGTCTGCCCTTCCTAGTCAGTGAACAAACTCCCAACAACAGCAGCACCTGCCTCCGCCATGTTCTCAATAACTGGGCTGACTTGGATAGACATGCATTGTGAGCCTCACGCAGTGCACAGTGGTTACTTCAATAAACCAATGTAATGACATCCTTTGAGTCCAAAGTCACCGAGACACCTTACTCGAAGAAACACCACTGGTAACAGGTGAGGCAGGGGCATAGGCAATGAGGTCTGCCCAAGAAGGTACGATCTAACAAGGAAGACTGTGTGTGTATGTGTATGTGTGTGTGTGTGTGTGTGTGTGTGGAGGGGGAGGGGGTGTGACCGCATCTAATTTCAATTTCTCACTGAAAAAAGATGCCAATAACCTATGTTATCAGACAAGGTTTTTTTTTTTGTCTTTGAAAACTGAGAGAGTTGAATAAGTGTACCCGTGGGTTTCCAAGTGTTTCTTCCATGACCGGGTGGCCCTGTAGACAGGTATGTCATGCACCTCTCTCTGCATTCAAGCTAGGGTGCAAATGGGTCTGTGAATGCCTGGAATTCTATTCCATGCTGTTATTGGATGAAACTGATTTTGCGTCCTCCCTTACATGCCCTCACCTCTTCCTGCAAGCCCCCCACGTCCCTGATCATTTCCAAACTCTCTTGTTGCTACAGCTGCTTCTCTTCTTCTTTTTTCTTTTCCTTCTTCTTTTTTTCTTTTAATAAGGGCTCTGGCCTTGCACTGCTGTTTATCACCTAAGGCAAACTCTCTCTCTCACTCTTTTTCCCTCTCTGTTTCTTTAAATCTCTAAACCACAAAGCAGCATGCGAGCGGCACCACAGGTCAAGATATCAAAAGAGGGAACTTTTATAGGTTTCCTCGATAACACGGACAGTAAACGAAGAAGCACAAGCAGCATTACTGACCTTATTTGATGCTGTGCAGTAAAGAGAGACAGTTCTTCTGCCGTCTGCCCACGTGGGTCCAGGCATCTGTGTGTGAAGAGGAGAGATTGGCATCAACACTTGGTCTGGGTGTTCCTATGCTCTTAGGCCAAAGCTTTCCATGTGTTTTCAGCAAATAATACCCAAATAAACAGAAGGTTACTGAATATATTAAACTCACTGCAGAAGCAAATTGCTTTTTGATGCCCGGCATATACAGACACTGATTTTCTCTGCACACTCACATGTATGAATAGAAGTAGTAACTCACAGACTACACAAGGGATGTCCATGCTATGAGAGCAGAAGTCTGTATTCTGAATATTACAGATGTTAATCAGCTCTGCCTAGGCAGCTACAAGCTACAGACTTACATTAGGGTGAGGTATTTGGAGCTCACTGCCATAGTCTGTAAGGCAGACACATTATATTTAAAGAAAATGCATTTTTCTTTGGTGTGACACGACTACTGGCTTTCGCGCGTTATGGGCCCAAGAGGACAACGGCTTCAATGGCCCTCGGGGATAACTGCTTTCACAGCCATTTGGGCTAGCTGGACTCCTAGAGGAGTACAAATGAAATAGAAAAAAAATACTTTGCAGGTGGAACTCTTTTTTTGTTGTTGTTTTTTAAATAGTTGAGGTCTCTTTTTTAATCTACTTTCAGGGAAACCATGTTTTCTCTCATAAGAAGAAATCCCATAAAGGAGATAACCCCTTTTTGCTTCAGGAGTCCAAAGATCGCAACCCTACCTTTTTGTTTCCCCCACATTTTCTAAGAGGGCAGTCTTAGCCTCTTAACTTCCTACCTTAACTTCCTAACTTATCATTTCACCATTGGTTAAAGGGGTAAAAGAAGAATAGCTATTTTCTCCTCTGGAGAAAATTCCATTCCCTGACTCCCAAAAGAAGTCACATACATATCCCTTCCCTTTTCTTTTCTAAATATCTGTGGACCACTTGCTCTCTCTTCCCACTTCAGAAATAATAGCAATCCGAAGATCATCCTATCAACCATCACTTTCACTGTTTTCTAGATCAAACACTGTGACTGTTGATAAACATCTGCCTTGATTGCAACCCAGACCAGGAGCACCATATTTGAGGGTTTCCAGAATCAGCTGCGTGAAGACGCCAGCACCATGCTCACTGTCTGAGGTCGCTGCAGACGCTGGTGTGAGCCGGCCTGAGCCTATGCACACACGAAGCCATGGGCGTGCCCTGCTTTGCTTATGCTTCATAAATGTAGGGAATTTTGGATCCAGGCAAATGAGAGAGATGCTCTTTCGGAATAGGCACTGGCAGTCATCTCAAAGACCACATTTCCTCTGCTCCTCCCAAAAATGACAGCACTGGCCCCTGCCCACAAGGCAGGAGTTATCCAGAAGTATCAGGTCAGTCTGACCTTCACTTTATCCACCCGTCTGCATCCTGAAACATGTTCTCATCTTTTGAATATTTATACTGGGCCCAGCAAACTTATGTGAGATTTGACATGTCCCCCACTTGGCACAAAGTATTGAAAACGTGCAGACAGAAATACATAAATACAAATTAAATTCTTCTGTTTACTTGGCAGACTAAATAAAGGCTAGGAAAATACGCTCTGACCTCCCAGCTGAGAGCAAGTGTGAGGACCCTGCATGCTGAAGCGGAGGCCTGGATCGTCCTCCCTTCTCCTCACGTGGGACGCTCTCCCCGAGCACAGACGCTGCTGCTCACAGTCTGGCTGGCAGTGCAGATACAGGAGTGCATTTCCCCTGACTCGCTCTGCCGCCCTCCCAGCCCTGGGCCCCTGTTGGCCTGTTGGGTGGTTATTTTAGCTTAATGTGGTGACATCACAGGCTCCCGAGTGAGATCAAGCACTGAGCATGGATGCAGGATACATTCCCCACCTCCTCCCTGCACACTTTCCAGTGACCAGATCGAGTGCATGTGAAGGCTCAGTGTTCACTGCTGGACCAGAAGATTCAGGCCTGTGTGGGGTGTGTCCACACACCTCCGATGCAGCCTGGGCAGGACTGGGCTGAGACACAAGGCCTGCCAGGCGCTGATGACTGCGTGGCCCCAGCCTGTGTACAAGGGGGTTGGCAATTTGTATCCAGAGTCCTCATTTTTATACAACTGAGCTGAATGGGCATACACAGGCCTATTGCCACCTCTTCAATCGGTGAAGTTTGTATGTCGAGACTGCATGAGATGGCTTTTGACAGAGTGGGGCACCTGCACACAGCATAACACTTCACATTTCTGTGTCATAAGCTAGACTCCAAAATATTCAAATACATCCTTTTATAATTACGTATTTTCTAAGCGACTTGAAATCATTGCTATCCTCATTTGTTTGCAGAAAATACCTGGGTTTAAGAGGAATCTTGACTGCCAGACTTAGCAAGTTAAAAAAAAAACAAAAAACAAAGATGCCCTGTTAAATTTGAATTTCAGGTAAACAGTGAGTAAATTTTTGGTATAATATTTGAGACATACTTATATAAAAAACTATTCATTATCTGAAATTCAAATTAACTGTCGTCCCATATTTTCTCTGGGACCCCAACCCTGCAGAGTTTGTGTGTGTGTGCCTGTGGAGATGGAGGGACAGTGGGAAGGGGGTAGTGCAATGTAATTTCACCCTTTTTGTGTAAATTTGGGGGGAAATGCATCCTTGATCCCTGACTCGTTGCTTGGATAGAAATACAGCCACTGGAAAGAAGATCAGATGAGCTTCGTAGTTTTCGGCCATGTATTTCCAGGTGCCTAGGAACCTCTGAGGGGAGAAGGTTCCAAATGCGATACTGACATCACATTAGGAGGAAGCTCAGCTTGGGCAGGTATGTTTTTCAACGCGGCGCTAACAGAGCACGCACAGGTGATTAACATTCCTCTGCTGAGGTTTATGACTTCATTAGAATATTTCCCATCATAATTGAATAGGTAAAAATACCTGGCTATTAAATACAAGCCTATCCCTCAGGATGACCAGATTATCACTTGAATTTAAAATCTTTCTGAATTTTTAATAGTGCATAACAAATACGATTATCTATGCACTTTCTTCCAGTGCTCGACTTGCAGGACTACAATTATTTGGAACGCCTTCAGTTTCGATGGGAGGGATTAAATCGAGCTGCGCTGTTCCTTGTATTTCCTGTATTTCCCAATTTCTGTAAAATATTTAGCCAACAGGTTCCCTCTTTTCTTTGTGACCTGGATGAAGCCCGTCCAAAATCCTTTGGGGTCCTTGGCAGGGCCCAGCTCTGCATTCTTGAGAAACCCCTGGTAATTAGCAGCGGGGAGATGCACGGAGCTGTGGTGTAAAGGGAGCAGCTGAGAATCCATAAAGCTGGCTGATGAGAAAGTCAAGTGGAGGCCTGCCTGGCTGAAACCTCTTCAATAGATCTGTAGTCTGGACTTGAACCCTGCCCTCTCACCTTGGAGTCTGATACTTCTTTCTTTTCCTTTCTTTTCCCCCTGCCCCCACCTTTCTCTTCTCCTCCCAGCTTCTCTATCAAGGAGTGATTGACTGTGAATAAAAATGTGAGTGACCCCCATCTAGCCACCCCACTTCCCCGAAAAGGGGGGGAGAAGGAGTGGGGGAGGGGGAGGAGGAGAGAGAGAAAGAGAGAGAAAGAACCAGAGAGAAGAGGGATGGGGGAGAGAGGGACATACAGGGGCAAGGAGGGTCCCCGACTTCCTCACAGGTAATTAAAGGGACTGTTTTCAAGGTTGCATGGGCAAAAGACAATTCGGCCCTAATGAAGCATCGATCGACTGGCACTAAGATAGAAAGGAGCTGACATTCATTCAAAGGTACCTTTAACTGATGTAAGACACTGCACCGGCAATTATTCGTTCTCTGCTGTCATTGCCTAGGACCCAGGAAAGAAAAAAAAAAGGGGGGGGGAGTTTGTTTTAAATTTATTTCTGCATTGCCACAAATGTGTGTTGAGCTTTGTTTTCTTTTTCTTTTTTTTCTTGTAAAAGCTATAATGCATCAGGGCACATTCTATTTGGTTGTAGGGAGGGGGACCTCCCCGCCTCCCAGAGTAAATTTTCTTCATTAGTCACGTTTAAAAGCCCACCAATCAGGCCCTCCGGTCCGGGATTCATGAGGTCAGTGATGGCAAAGCAAGGACTCCTGGGGTAGGTAGCGACATCGCTGTCTGTTTGCAAACCCAAACCCACTTCCCTCCGAGGATTTGGCCGCTGTCTACTTTGTGCTGGTGTTTGCTATTTTATGGCAAAAACAGAAACCTCGGGGGCGGGGGGAAAAGGGGGCCGGGGAGGGGGTCGATGAGGCTGTGTGGTGAGGACTGAGTGAGGAAAGGACTGAGGACGCTGCCTGGATGAGTCTTCGGCAATACAGGCACCGAGATGCGCTTTGCACGTTAGGAACAAAAGCCAGGCAGAGCCCCAGGTAGAGGTGTGGGAGAGCAGTGAGCCCAGCCTCACCTCCCAGCCCACCTGGGGTTCGGCTGTCTGGGCGCTTTCTCCGGGCTGGACATGTCCTGGATGTGGCTGCCAGTTTTCCTCACTAATCTCTAAAAAATGTTTGCATTTGGAGAACATCTCGATGATGATAAACGGAGGGGAAAATGCTAGTTGTACCAAGTAAATTGGGGTGGATGACAGAGGAGGAGAGGTAGTATCGATTCCCAAACAAGTTGAGTGTTACCTGAAGAAGCTTTGCCCACAGCCCACAGCCCACAGCTCTGCTGGGTCTTACAAGAGGCCCCGCGATCAACAATAGCAGGTCCCTTCAGAGCAAGAAACACAAAGAGAATTTGCTCTGGTTCAGTCCCCACAGTGAGGCCCTTCGGAAGCTGAAGAGAATCACTTTTTTTTTCCCCTGCTAAAAATAAGGGGGAGAAAAGAATTCTCTTGTACACACTCCCGTATAGACATGCAGAGTACAATGAAGAGAAGAAAAGGGGTCCTCTGACGGGACATTTCAAATCACCAGCTCTTTCTCACATTTTCTTTCTTTCTTTTCTTTCTTTCTCTTTTTTTCTTCTTTTCTTTCTTTCTCTTCCTTCCTTCCTTCCTTTCTCTCCCTTTTTTCTTCAAAGAACTTATTGTTAGTGATTTTGCTCTTCATTTTGGTTTGGTTTTGGAGGGAGGGGTGGCAGGATCTATTATTTAACTTGATAAACAGCATTAGCACACCGCCTCACTGCCTCCCTCCCTCAGCGTCTCTCTTCTATTTATTCATTTGTGTTTACATTTCTAAGACATCCCTTTAGCTGAAGGAGGACACTTCCCACATATTGCAGTATCGGCCATTAATGCAAAAGGATAATTTATTGGTTGCACAGCCTCTGAAGTTGAAATTTTAAGAGAAAAAGCAGAGCCCAGTTTCCTTGGGTTTGCTGCATTCATATGTATTTGGTTGGTACCTTTCTCTCCTTTATCTTTGAAACAGTTTGTAACATTCTATTTATCAATTTGATGCTCTTTCATCATGGCTTTTATTTTATTTATATTTTTATTTTTTTAAGCCAAAGAACAGGTCAGGAAACAGAGGCAGAAATTGCCTGGAACACCTGCTGAAATAATAAAAAAAAAAAGTTCCCCCCCCCCCCAAATGGCTACACTGTAGCCCAGCAGATCCTATCTGCATTAATTTGGCTGAACAACAAGATATTGCAGGGGACAAACTCTGAATAAAGCAGTTCCGAGTTCCCAGAATTGGCACAGCTCAGCCTAAACAATGGCTGCTTCCTATTCACCTTAACCCAGCTTTTCAAAAGAACATCCCCAGAAACACAAAGCATCAGCGGGAAATGGCAATTTTATGAATCCTAATCAATCAAAGGGCTTATTAACTCAATGTGAAGCCAGATTAAAATCTTTAATTATAAATCGTGCTAAAAGGAAAAACAAAATGTACTTATGGTACATTGAAAATTCCGGATATTAACATAGTTGCTATTATCTCTCGCAATATTAAATTCCCCCTCCCTCTCCCCCCAACAACCTCACCTTTTTCTATTACTAAAGAACAGGGCTACAGGACCCAAATCATTTCTCCCCTCGATTTATTAAAATGTATTCTTTTTCTCCCCCTGTGCACTCAATAGGTTGCTGGGAAGCTGCGTTGGTGGTTGTAGGAAGGGGTACGAGAAATCCCATTACCGAGCCCCAGGCGCCTAGGGTTTCAGTGTGATGCTGGGGGTAGTTTGGGAAGCTGTTTATTAAGAGGGCAGAGTTGGTGTTACAGGGTTGGTAGGTTTTGGGTTTTTGGTTTTGTTTTTTTTCTTTTTTCTATTTAGGGGTCTGGGGGAGGACATCAATCAGATGTGGAGCGTTTCCGCTAATGAAAGCGGCATGCATGTCTGTGCTAGCAGCGTTGACCGGCAGGAGTAGAGATTGCCAGCTCCAGGAAGGGCCCTCACTTGGAGTCACATCACAGTGTGAGAAGAGGGTCTGGGTGCCGCTGCTGCTTCTGCTGCTTCTTCTTCTCCTTCCTTCTTCTTCTTTTTTTTTTTTTTATCAGGCAGACATTTGGGAAATGACCACAGCAAATTTAATCACAGTTGCGGGGCGGGGGGGGGGAGGGAGGTAGAGCAGAGACTGTGATTCACATGTTTTATTTATTTGTTCAGAGTCACGGCCATCCTATTGTGTGTCCCTCATTCTGTCATTTCAGGCCCCTCGGACCCACCCCCTACCCCTGCCCCCATTGTTAATGTAAGAGGCAGAGAATATAACCACGTTTTATATAATAACATATCCAACACTGCAAAAGCAGAAATCTCATCTTGAGAGGGGTCCTTTTCTTATATTGAAATGATAAAAAAAAAAAAAAAAAAGAAAAAAAAATCTTTCTGTCCTAATGACAATGTTGGATAGAGAGATTTGTTCTTTGTGTAAAAAATTCAGTGATCTTCATAGCGAGGGTACATGCCCCCATTTCCTCCCCTCCTGTACGTGGGCTATTGTACTATTCTATTTTTATATTTACAGAACAAGTCCGATGTTACCAAATTGGCTTTAAATTAAAAATAGAAAGAATGAAAGGCAAAAAGAAAAAAAAAACTATGCAATGTCTTATGTACAATCAAAGCTAATAAAAAGGAAGTAATGCCCTGGTTTAAATTAAATCCTACTTCATTCCTTTTATTCAAAGTTCAGACTTTCTTCCCCTCAGCCCCTCTCCCGAAATATTCCTTTCTTTGGCTTTATTCCTTTAGTTCCAGGGACAAGAAGCCCTCATTCCAAAATGAGGTCTCTTAAGATTCCTGTCACTTTCCTTCCTAACCCTAGAACCCGGTTTTAGCCAGGGACAGAAGGTGGGAGCAGAGAGTGGGTGAGAAAGGGAAGAAATAGCTCTTGCTGACGATCTTGATAGAGAATAGGGTTTGATTTTCATAATACAAGGTTGACTTTGTGCTCTTTTAATCTGAAAGCTAGCTCTAAACTGCCCTATTTAAACCTGAATCAAGAAAGGGACTTGTCACAGATGGATACTAACCAAGTCTGCCCTGGTGGCACGTCCTGGCCCCTGGCTCTGCGCTTCCCTCAGGCATTTATGATCATGCCGCACCACATTCTTGCAGCTACTACTATTTCTAAAGTGCAATCAAAATCTGATTTTCCTGATTACTTTGGAATTTCTAAACACAGATAATGTTACTTTAAAATCATTTACAAACAGCTTCATATGTTTTGAACAAATACATACCCAAATGCTACTTTAGCCTCTGAAAACTTGCAGCCTCTTATTTTGGTGGCCAACTCTGTGACCACACCTGCCTGCTCCTTGCGGTAAACAGAGGAGTCTGATTTTTCTTTGGCTAAGATGTATAATTTTTGTTTAGGTCCATCCCTCCTTGATTTTTCTGCCTTTGCCGACTGATACTTTTGTAGTTATCTAACTGTACAAACATAGCTGGAGGACAAAGAGTGAGTAAAAGGTCCTAAATCAGTTTTCATGGCTAAAGTGCACCCGGAATCCATTTTGGCAAAAAACACTCAAATTCTCAGAATTCCTCTAAATCCTTAAATGCCACACGGCTGTGATATTCCTTTGAAGACGAGCATTGGACCTAATAAACGAATACTAGAGGCACAGATCTCGTCTTTAGTTCTTGCAACAGCTTTTCACTAAATTCAGAAAAGATCTTTTGTGCTTAACTGGGTTTTCATTTCATTGCTTTTAAATTTGTTAAGCTTGACTTTTGACACTTTGGGTGTTTAGCCTTTTTCTTTTTTTAAGTGCAATTATATAATAAATATTTGTGCTTCCCCAAAGGAAGACAATCTGTCGTTAAAACTAGTATACAATTTTTTGTTATGAATAACCCACATAAATATGTACATTACCTAAACATCATCTTTAAGCAACTAATAGTATAAACTATTTTGAAATAACACACTGAAACATTATATACACAATATATTTACTCTACTCCACTAGAAGGTGTAAACAGAATAGAGAAAAGAAAGATTAATAAAGCCAAGAAGGGAAGATAACTTACGTAAATAGTTATGTAAATAAAATGTTCTCCTGAATTGCTATTTAAACAAATTAGACTTCAAATGATAAAAAGCACTAGTAAATTATAAGTCTGTATCAAAGATAAAACTATCTGACTCTTTTCCCACTAATTTACATTCTCAGTTTGCTTAAGCAAATGAAAAAAATATGAGTGGAGACAGATCTCGTCAGCCAAAAAATTAAAATAGGTATTTGTTTTAAAAAATTGTATATGGAATTTTAGTTACTTCTCAGAAATTACAAAAGGGACATTTAGAACCTGTTCAAATGGTGATACTCTGAAATGCAATTTTCTTCTGATATACTTTTTTCCTTTTAAATATTCAGAAGTAATCATATTCTTACATGAGTGCTTAAGTCTAGATCTAATAGAATTTTTTTCCCTTTTCTGCCTAAAGTAAAATGATTTTAAAAATATTTCACAAAGAAATATTACATTAAAGTCCATATGAAAAAATGGAAATAATTCCTTAACATTTTAGTTCACTTGTTTCAAGTATTCCAAAATATTTTTTTAAAACATTTAAAGTATTTATATATATATATATATATATATATATATATATATATATATATATATATATATATATATATTTTAATGTACATCACAATTCTTACTTGGGCACTATTACAGATTTGTAATTTTTTTTTTATGTCATGAAGAAAACAACAGTCATAATAGCAAGAAAATATGTACATTTTTCTGTCTTCTTTGGTTTTGTTTCAAATCCAAGTAAAAATTGGTTTAAATGGTTATTTTAGAACACTGCGGGGAATCTTCTTTTTAAAAGTATTTCAAGCCTTTTCTAAAGATTTCTCACATCAGTATTATGTTTTTGGTTTCCTTTTGAAAAATACTCTGCTTTTAAAAGAACCTTATAATTTAAATTTATTTCTTATGCATATGGTTTTGTCAAAATCCCAGTCTAAACACAGAAAATGCCCTGTCTCCTTAACACCTACAAAGCTAATGTTTATAGGCCAGCTTAAATCTGAGAAGAAAATATCCTCCACAACTCCAGGCTTTTTTTTTTTTCTTCTTCTTCTTCTTCTGGATCAGTCGAGCTCTACATTTGATATACAGACTGATTTTTTTTTTCCCCCATCAAAATTACATGAGAAGCAAAAAGCTGGAATCTAAGACTCTCGACAAACTGGGCGGTTCTCCTCACTCCTCCTGTCTTTTCTCAGTGTCAGACTCTATGTTTAGATAAAACAATTTATCTTTATCATTTTCAAGCTGGTCAGAGGGGCTGGGGGTGGGAGGCGCCAAGAGGTGGAGGGGTGAGGGAAAGGTGATTGTTTCACTTGTTGTCAGAGGGCATTGATCAGCCCTGCTGTCTGCTGGTCTCGGAGGTGAGGCCATGTCCCCCAGGAGCACTTCGGGGCTGGGCCGTGTCAGTGAAAAGCTGTATTGAGTCATGACCCAAATGACGGCTTATTGAGGGAAACGGGTATTGGCGTCCAAATCATTCTGAGACACCCTCAGTAACACTTAAACCAGTCCACTCCGTTAATGTCAGGTCACGGGGGACACATTTAGCCCCCTCTGCTGACCATTAGGCCCTTTGATGGAGTGGACGATAAACTTGACGGGACAAGCTGGACCCCACTCTTGAGCCTGCCTCTGCTGACAGCAGGCCCAGGACAGAGCTGCCTTTTAGAGTAGCAACGGGTCCCTGTGGTCAGGTCCCCTAGGGATTCTGTCCCTTTTACACCAAACAGGATAAAATATACCTAAAACTAGTTTTAATGTTACGGCGTCAAAGGGAGAAAAACTAGCACCTTGATCTGTCACCAAATTTTTCAACAATGAGGTCAGACACAAATTGTGGATAAAGTGGTCAGGCTTTACCATTTTGTAATTTTTATTTCCTGCTTTGATTTTTCTTTTTCTTCTAAGCACCGCTGATAGAGTGCAGGTATTCCGAAATCCATTTGTTATACCTTCTGCGGCAAAGAACAAAAAGAATTCCTTATTGTTTCCCAGGGAAGTAGAGAAGAATTCAACAAAAATTCACTCCAGTGTGATCACAACGTTTGCAAGGCAGTGCTCTGGAAGGGAATTATTTTATTTTGTATTGCCGAACATCAAATGCATTTTGTGGGGCAGGACAGTGGGAAGTTAAAGATAATTGCATTTCCCATCGATGGCAGCATTCGCCTAAAACAAACTTCAGCTTGAAAATGAATCGAAAGCACAAACTAACAAAAACCAGGTCTTTGTTAACATTCAAAGGGTGAATTAATAATCATTATTGCTACTATTTAAACAAATTATACCTAAATCTTCTGTTACACAAGAGATTGCTACTGTTTACTTTTTCTGCTTTCCCACCACGAAAGCGGCCTCTGGTTTGACAGAGCAGATTTTCTGGTATTACAATGCTTTTTTCCTAGTTTTAACACCTTGCCTGGATTCCTCTTGAGAATTAACTGATATTACATTAGAAGGGAAAATGAGAGGGAATTTTTCAGCTGGCCCCCCCATTAAAAACTGAATCCAACAGAAACAATTCTTCCAACAGCACTAGTCAGTGCTACACAATTAGCAAAAAAAAAAAAAGTTAGTACAAATGGGCTAATAATTTGACCAAATTATGCATCTGTTTTGTCTTAAAAGTAGAAATCTAATTAACAAGATAATCTATTTACTGAACTATTAACTACCCTTCTGATAAATAAGGAAGCAGCTGTGGGACACGTTTAACAGTGTGGGAGGTGGAGTTCTCATCTGGCTACCATTGTCCGCTTTGAATTATCTAAACCTGAGAGACTTTTCCAGAGTTCATAGGCTTTGTCTCTTCATACAGTTTGGAATCCTTAGAGCTTGCTAAAATTCAGAATTATTTCTTCTAAAAGAAGTCAGTTTTTCAAACCATGTAGATTATACCTCATTTTCATATCCATTTCAGTATGGTTTCATTCCAGAGAAATTGGATAAATTAAAACACACCCACACCCTGCTTTATCATATCCTGTTCCTGAAGCTTAAAAGTAAGATTTTTGTGGATTTGGAAACTTCAAATGATTTAAGCAGTTTTATATCTTGGTATGCTGTTTAGACTAGGATTTACAGTAACTCATTTTCTCTCAATGTACAATTTATATTGTGTGTACAATGTATGTAATAGCTGCACAGCTATCATCAACATTTGCTAACTCCATCTTGAAGTTTTATGTTGAAAGGATATAAATAATCCCATTACAGATAAGTCTGTGAGTATGTCTGTGACTGAGTGTGTGTGTGTGTGTGTGTGTGTGTGTGGAGGGGAGGCTGGGGAGAGAGAGAGAGAGATAGTACGTGGTCATACATCTCTTACTCATCTCATCCAAATAGACTTCTAACTAGAGCCCTAACTCAAGAAATAAGTTGCATTGATCTGGTATTTATAATGGGGCAATGTTGAGTTTTTAGTGGGACAAGATACCAAAGGGAAATTATTACATCATTGCCAGTAACCTTCTCTCTCCACCCTGTTTTCGATAATTTTTCCCACCTCTTCCTTTCAATTTGCAAAGCCAAGAAAGTGCGCAATTAAGAGAAATATATCTATCTATTATGCCCTATACATGTTTTTAGCACCTAATAAGTATACCACTAGTAATTGAAAAATTAGTCATGAAATCCGTATTGACTAGCATTCTGCCATTTCATTCAGAAATCACTCTGTCCTGATCCAAATGTAAATTTCCGAGGCAGAAGCTTAAAAAACCTAAGACATGGACACCACTAAATTAATTAAATCAGCTTGATTTTTAAAACAATTAGCATCTGCAACACCACATTTACACTTTTATTTTATCACAGCAATTAAAATTCCAACTGAAAAATCAGTAGAGTTGGGGTGGGTTCTGCACAACTCCAAAATCTTAGATATTTTTCTGAGAACTAGAAGACAGAATTTTCTCTGAACTCTGTTCTCTGAAGACCTGAGTATAAATGAGAGCAGAAAGGCATTTTGTCCAGTAGCAAAAGAACATTAGATACCTGTTTGTCATGCTGTGTTTATATTCCTTTTTATGTATTTAAAAAAAAAATTGTCCTGCTCTAGACTGATCTTTCAACCTACAAGTTTCCTTAAAAATAACACACCAGTCAACATGCACATCTGCAGGCGGCTAATTCTGAATTTGACTCTCTTTTCTTGTGACCTAAGTCATCTTCTCATGATACCACTTGTGTTCACAAGCCTGAGTATTCCCGGGAAACTTAATTCTTCAAGCACCCTTTGTCACATATCGCCGTGCTCTGCTAACTGCCCTAATCACATCACCTGTGAATCTGACCCCCAAGGGTGACAGGCGCAGCATGTTCCACTCTCTCATCATCCCTATGAAAAATCAAACATGGAAATTTTACCCCCATAACATAATACTGCCAAACATTTTAAATTGATACCTGAAAAAGAAGTTTTGTACCTTCTTTTTTCTCAAAGATGGCTAAAGTATTCCTTATTTGTATATTTTATTTAAGTTTTGGATTTCATTTAAATCTCAGCACATTTTGAAATAGCTCACTGAACTCCATTCTCTGTGCTGTATGTCACTAGAGGCCACTAGAGGTCACAGCAAGGTCACTAGGCTATTCTCTGAAAACATCACACAGTATACAAATATACATATTTCAGCATTTTAACATTGTCATCAGGAACTCTAGCCCCCGTGACCTAATACATTACAGCAAACAAGCCCCCTTCCCCATCTAAAGGTGACCAACAAGTTCACACCAGGACTCTGGCCTGTCCTTTGAAACAGCTCTTGGTCCCTATGATGAAAGTGATGGAACTCTGATATATCAGAGCCATTTCCAAACCAACTAGTCACCCCCATGTCACTTGCAATCACTTCTTTCTATTTATTTGGCAGTTATTAGACTAATCTATCCTACATAGACTAGTCATGTTAATCAGTTTATGATGACCTGAAGGCCACCCAATGTCCAAAGCAACTTGAGGGCAAGATGGTGACAGGTTGTGCAGCAGAACAGAGGATCCCTCCTGACTAGATGGCAGAGGACCCCAGGTTCATCACCGACTACAGGCTGGGGAGGGAGGGACTCTTGCTGCTTCTAGGGGCAGGCCTGGGGCTCCTCCCACATAGAAGGTCTAGGGGGGGAACCAGATTTTCTCTTTCCATACACCTTCATCATCTGGTCACTGAAATGCTTAATGTGGGCTTTCAGAAGAACTAGGGCAGGTGATCAGAAAAAGTGATAAATGGAGGCCTGCATTTCACACAGTTATTTATAACAAACTAATTCTGAACTACTGCACTGGGAGTTGGAGTACAAGGGGGGAAAATGTATGCAGGCAACAGGGAGTTAAGTAAATAATTTTTTTCTTTTCTTTGTCGATGTGTTTAGTTCTCTTCCTGCCAAGATTCATCTCACTCTGCTATCTTGTGAGAGACACATATGGTGCAGTGAAATTGCCATCCAAGAAAGCATGTCCCAGCCTGTTGAGACATCATCAAATAAGATTAAAGCAAAGTAAAAATAAAAAGATAGAACGATTTTTTTTCTTTTCCTTGTACAGAGAACATCTGATGAAAGCGACTGAGGTACTTGAATTGCTTCTAAAGGTTTTGCAGCCATTTCTTTACTTTGGATGGTTAAGAAAAAGCCAGGGATAACACGACAATATCTTCTTTAAGTTAGCGGGGAAAAAATGTGCTTCATAATAAACCTGACGTATATGAATAAAATACAATATTGCCTTCGGCACTTCTGTTGCAAAAAGCACTGAAACATGCTGTAGACAGACTTCAGTCTCCGCTTTTGCTCCTTCTCTCTGAATTCTAGGGATTAAAACTTTGTGTTTATATTCCAATAAAGATCTATTAAAAAAAAAAAAACAACTTTGTGTGGTGGCATCAAATAAAACTTCTATTTTTTAATTTAGTTATTATATCCAGATTCTTTTTATGGCACAGGATTGCTAACTTCTTGCTTTTCAGACCTCAATATAGAAGGGACTGAGTTTCATCTTCACCCAACTGGTGGTCAGATTTCCCTCCTATTGCTGACACTTGGGAGACATGGGATGTGCAGGTAACTAACTACTCAACCTAACTGGCACACCCTGGACCAGACTGTGAGGGACAGTGCCTGCCTATGACAGTGTGGGCACCCCTATTCTCATAAGCTGTGCACATGACGCTTAATGTACAATATGCCAGTAAATTATAACATGCCTGCCCTTCACCAGTGTCCCTGGTTCCTGGTAATACCCGGATGGTGCACTTATGAATTGGCTAGATTAATATCATAGCCACCTCCAAAAGGCAGCATCTTTTCTACCCATATTCCTCCTAAGTGACAATAATATCAACTTCCTTCCCTGTTCACTTTTACTTTAAGAACCTGCTGGCTCTGGGCAAATTTATGATGGGGATAGGAAGAGGGGAAATCCACAGGCTACTACTCCCTTAAGTCTCTCTTCCAGAACATGCAAAGAATTTCTTATTTTTCAGGGGCTTACTTCCCCTTCCCTCCCAGAGTGGGATTTCAGGAAGTACTGTAAATTCTTTAAAGGATGCAGTTCAGAGGTAAACAATACCATGATTCACATCAGAGGTGGGGTCCAAAGCCAGGCTTTGAAATTAAAAAAATTTTTTTAAGTGTCTGGAGAGGAAGGGTAGCAGGCAGTGAAAGACAAGAATGTCCCTTTTTTCGTGCAGATACACTGTTCTCTGAGATATGAAATCAGTTTGCGTTCTGGAAGCAGAAATGAGGAAGCAGTCTATGCATTTGTTTGCAAACTGTCCTAGGTAAGGAGCCATAGGTTTACAAGATCTTATTTCCCATGCGAGGCCTTAATTGGACCTCTGGAAAGCAACAATGCATCAGTAGAAGAGATTATCACTGGCCTTAATAAGCTGTTGTTGGCTTTCATGACAGCCACAGCCTAAAACGAGGCACATGGAGCCCAGAGACAATCTCACCAATTGCCTGGAGCAAGGATTAAAGAAACAAGGATCCGAAGCAGAGAAAGAAAGAAGTGGGGAGGGGGCAGCGCAAGAAACAGAGGCTAATGTAAAATCGTTTCCATATTAACCTTCTTCCCTTCTGACAATGGTCAAGTTCTGATTCAAAATACAAATTATCTCCAATTACTTCAAAAGAGGCAGTCAGAGAGCTGTCATTTAACCTTCACCATCTGTTTGCCTCAAAAGAAAGCTGTACAGCCTGCCACGCTGACCTCAACTTTTCCTCTGAGCCCTGGATGGGCACCAAAGACGGGGCCTTATTGTTCTCCAGAGAGAAACCTATTGGGGTTTTACTGGGAGGAAGCGGGAAGTGGTTAGGAAGGAGGATAGAGAGAAAGGAAAGATGATATTGATGGACCAGAGGAAGGAGTTCTGAGAGGTGACTCAATTCAAGCTGGGTTGATGTCTCATGTTGAGTGGGTGGCCTTACCCACCCTCTGGACGCTGCTTGCTGAATATCTTCTGCTGGAGGCTTTGTTTTAAAACAAGACTGGCTCTAAGAAGGTCTCAGTGAACTGAGACAGATGATGATTCAAGGATGGGCAGGATGAGTTAGGGCCCACAGCGTGGTCGACCCTGATGCCTGGTCAGCTGTGGCGGGAGGCAGACCATTAGGAACACATATGTGATGGGGTTGCCCAAAGGTGGACAGCACCCAGGGAACAAAGGTTTCCTGACACAGTCAAAGAAGCAAGACTTGAAGGCAGAGAGAAATGGAGCTTTGGGAAAATAAAAATCTGTTAGTACTGTACTATCTGATAGACAATTGGTAGGCTGGAAAAAATTTTTTAAGCGAAAAAATAAAAAACTTACCCACTATACAAAAACCCCCAAATCACAGCATTCAGGATGGCCAGGTGGAGACCAAAGCCATTCTGGAGTCTCTCAGTGGAGACATAACATGTCAGTCTGTATCAAAGCAATTGTAACTAAGAAAATCAAATTTAACTACTCAAAGTGGTTCTCATCGGGCACTCTGTCCTTTAGTAAGCTGAGAGGTAAAGGCATGGAGAACACCCGTTTAAGATGTCCCAGAACAAGGTCAAAAGAACCAGGAGGAAGAAAAGCTTCCCAACAGGCCATAGTGAAATAATAGAGTGAAAATTTCTAAATGCCTTATGTTTTATGGGAGAGTTCTAATGTTTCTACCTAGGTACATTATATTATTTCCACTACCTCTGATCTTTACTTTCCATTTTACAGCCCACTGAATAACAGGTTTCTTCAACAGGGAAAGAAAGAAAACAGACCCCCTATAAACGAGGACAACTTTGCCTCATAAATGGTTTGTGTGTTCAGAGAGCAAAGGCACCTGGAATTTTCTAAAGGAAAGCACTTCCAAATACTAGCGCCATGTGCGGGTAGGGCAATTCCTTCTCTTGTCAAACAGTATTGAAGCTCGAGATTTTTACACGATGCCTGGAGTAACTGCCGGGGCCACTTACCTCTCGTTGCCAGAGCAGATGGGGACAAGTTGATCAAATAGAGAAAGCTGCGGTGTTCTCAGTGACAGTGTCAGCATGGCAGTGGTGGGTGTGAGGACGTGCCGGTGGCCGTCCAGAGGACACAGTGGTGTGCAAGACCACTGTGAAGGGGCGAAACTAAAACCACTGAGGATGGGCTCTCCATTCACAGCCCCCTCCCAATACACAAAGAGAACTCCTTTATTTCTATTTTCCTCTTCTACCTTCTCTGCCCCCTGCCATCCCCCCAACCCATTTCTGAATATAAGTCAAGGCCTTCATTGGCAGGTCACTGTTAGATGCTGAATCTAACTGCAGGAAATAGCCCTGTGACACTGGGACATGATGGAATTACCCTCATTCAGATCGCTCTCAGGTCTGTGCATCCTTCCAAGTTCAACTTATGAGACAGCGGGCCACCTGAGTTGTCAGAAGAGTGAAGGATGGAAGTGAAGACACACATGCTTTTCTAAGGTCTAGATGCTGCATCTAAGTAGCTGTGTCTGACGGGCATCTTCCCTCCCCTTCATGCTTCCTTGCTGGCCAGTGCAAATGCTCCATGATTGAAACAAATACAGAATTATAAAGAAAACATGGCAGAACTTCTTGGAATAAAAAGGCCTTTGGCAGACTCTGGCTCTCCCCAGTCCTCCCGTCCTCCACCAACCCCTCCATGGGAAGGGATGCAGGGACAGTGAGAAAACTGTTCAGAAGAAGCATCTGTATGTGATTAATTGACAAGCTGGAGTGTTTGCAAACTCGTCAGGGCTGAGCCCACGATAAAGTCCTGTGGGTAGGTTTGTGTTCGAGAAGGGAGCTGGCCGTTACATTTCATAAGACAAATATTATCTGTTCCTCTTCCAGGATGCTTGTTATTAAAAGCTGGATTTAATAGAAGAATTAAAGGGCTTGCTGCATTTGACATTTCATCCACTGAAGACCTGGAGGTGGGGGTGGAAAACCCAGTGCTATGCTGATCCAAAGCTTATCTGTCAAATTTTCCCCTGTTTGGCTTTCCCTTCTTTTCTATTGACTGGTTTTTGCACCAAATGTTAAGTAAGTCAGAAGATGCTGATGATTTCCCAATTACAGAAATCTTTTCATAGCCTATTTCAGGGACCACAGATATGCAAAAGATTTTCAGTTTATTATCGCTAGGTAAATATCACACTAAAAATCAAGCTCCTCTTCCTCCCCGCCACCCACACGCACAGGTAGCAGAGGAAACAAAAACAGAACCCGTTATTACACGTGTCAGTGCTTAGTGCTTGGAAATGGTTGCAAAGTCCTTTAAAAAAAATCAACGCTATTTTATCATAAAGACACTGACAGGGATGATTTTTTAAATGCTTTTTGGATGCCAAGATTCCCACTGATTTCGTGCTTGTTCTCTACATTTATGGCTCTGTAGTTCTATTCTTATGTTACCCCATCAAGTCAGTACTTCATAGAGCCTGAATCATCATCGCTACCATCTCAATTGCCAGGAGAGTGTTGGGAGCGGGTCCAGGTCAGAATGATAAAATCCCCGTGGAATTCCGAGGTGCTAAGGAGTGGCCCTGGATGGGGATTCTGAAGGAGTCTCCAAACTCTACTTGGATCAACAGCACATGGTACATATGGACACTACCTGTAATTTAAAAATAAGGTCCCATAACCAGGAGATGGGGAAGTGATATGTCTGTGATATGCCCTCTGAAATTTCACTTGTGTCACTGTTTCTACTTCATGGTTCATTGGGTCAGAGACAGGCCAAGTTCAGATACTCCATGAGACTTGGAGGTGTTACTCTGTTCCTTGTTTAAACTACAGATATCTTGGAAGGTTTGATTAAACAGGCAAAATAGTATGAAATCATCAGAGAAGATGAATAAACACAATCTAAATCTTTCCCTAATTTTCCCTGGTAATTTCCCTAAAGTTACCAGATAAAATACAGGATGCATTATATATAGGTAATGTAATAAAATATTTAGTATATTTGGTATACAATATTTAGTATAAGTATGTCCAAATATGGGACATACTTATACTAAAAAAAGTAATTGTTATTTACCTGAAATTCAAATTAATTTCGATGTTCTGTGTTTCTATTTGCTAAATCTGACAACCCCCTACTAAATTTGAAACAATTTGATTTTCAGAGGCAGGAGACTGGAGTTCTAAAAGTTTCTACTGATAGTAGACTGAAGGCAACATCTTTCAGTTTCCATAAATGTACAGATGTGAACTGTGTAATAAAGTCATTCTTCATGAAACATCTGAATTTTAGATTTTTTTAATTTAAAAAAGTAGTTTTACCACTTTTATTGTATACACAATTACCTAAATCACCAAAACTAAAAGAACTCTTTCTAAGTGAAAGACCTGAGAAAAGTTATGTAGCTGGGAGACCTTCAAGATGGCAGAGGAGTAAGACGTGGAGATCACCTTCCTCCCCACAAATACATCAGAAATACATCTACATGTGGAACAACTCCTACAGAACACCTACTGAACGCTGGCAGAAGACCTCAGACCTCCCAAAAGGCAAGAAACTCCCCACGTACCTGGGTAGGGCAAAAGAAAAAAGAAAAAACAGAGACAAAAGAATAGGGACGGGACCTGGACCAGTGAGAGGGAGCTGTGAAGGAGGAAAAGTTTCCACACACTAGGAAGCCCCTTCACTGGCGGAGATGGGGAGTGGGCGGGGAGGAGGCTTCGGAGCCACGAAGGAGAGCGCAGGAACAGGGGTACAGAGGGCAAAGCAGAGAGATTCCCGCACAGAGGATCGGTGCTGACCAGCACTCACCAGCCCAAGAGGCTTGTCTGCTCGCCTGCTGTGGCGGATGGGGGCTGGGAGCTGAGGCTCAGGCTTCGGAGGTCAGATCCCAGGGAGAGGACTGGGGTTGGCCGCATGAACACAGCCTGAAGGGGCTAGTGCGCCACAGCTACCCGGGAGGGAGTCCAGGAAAAGGTCTGGAACTGCCTAAGAGGCAAGAGACCACTGTTTTGGGGTGCACGAGGAGAGGGGATTCCTTCCCTGTCTGCCCACAGAAGGCAGAGCACCGCCTAAATGAGCTCCAGAGATGGGCATGAGCCACAGCTATCAGCTCAGACCCCAGAGACGGGCATGAGATGCTAAGGCTGCTGCTGCAGCCACCAAGAAGCCTGTGTACAAGCCCAGGTCACTATCCACACCGCACCTCCCGGGAGCCTGTGCAGCCCACCACTGCAACGGCCCCGCGATCCAGGGACAACTTCCCCAGGAGAACACACGGCGCACCTAAGGCTGTTGCAACATCATGCCGGCCTCTGCTGCTGCAGGCTCACCCCTCATTCCGTACCCCTCCCTCCCCCTGGCCTGAGTGAGCCAGAGCCCCCTAATCCACTGCTCCTTTAACCCCGTCCTGTCTGAGCAAAGAACAGATGCCAGAGGGCGACCTACAGGCAGAGGTGGGGCCAAATCCAAAGCTGAACCCCAGGAGCTGTGCGAACAAGGAAGAGAAAGGGAAATCTTTCCCAGCAGCCTCAGGAGCTGCGGATTAAATCTCCACAATCAACTTGATGTACCCTGCATCTCTGGAATACCTGAATACACAACGAATCATCCCAAAATTGAGGCAGTGGACTTTGGCAGCAACTGTAGACTTGGGGTTTGCTTTCTGCATCTAATTTGTTTCTGGTTTTATGTTTATCTTAGTTTAGTATTTAGAGGTTATTATCACTGGTAGATTTGATTATTGATTTGGTCACTCTCTTCCTTTTATTTTTTTATCTATACATATATATGTTTCTTTTATTCCTTTTTCTCTTTTTGTGAGTGTGTATCTGTATGCTTCTTTGTGTGATTTTGTCTGTATTGCTTTGCTTTTACCATTTGTCCTGGGTTCTATCTGTCCTTTTTTTTTTTTTTTTTAAGTATAGTTTTTAGTGCTTGTTATCATTTGTGGATTTGTCTGTGGGTTTGGTTGCTCTCTTCTTTCTTTCCTTTTTTATGACTTAATAATTTTTTTATTTTTAATAATTTTTTTTAACTTTAATAACTTTATTTAACTTTATTATTTCTTTCTTTCTTTCTTTCTTTTTCCTCCCTTTTCTTCTGAGCTGTGTGGCTGACAGGGTCTTGGTGCTCTGGCCAGGTGTCAGGCCTGTGCCTCTGAGGTGGGAGAGCTGAGTTCAGGACATTGGTCTACCAGAGACCTCCCAGCTCCACGTAATATCAAATGGCAAAAGCTCTCCCAGAGATCTCCATCTCAACGCTAAGACCCAGCTCCACTCAATGACCAGAAAGCTACAGTGCTGGACACCCTATGCCAAACAAACACCAAGACAGGAACACAACCCCCATGCATTAGCAGAGTGGCTGCCTAAAATCATAATAAGGTCACAGACAACCCAAAACACACTACCAGATGCAGTCCTGCCCACCAGAAAGACAAGAACCAGCCTCATCCACCAGAACACAGGCACCAGTCCCCTCCACCAGGAACGCTACACAACACACTAAACCAACCTTACCCACTGGATGCAGACACCAAAAACAATGGGAACTACGAACCTGCAGCCTGCAAAAAGGAGGCCCCAAATGCAGTAAGTTAAGCAAAATGAGAAGACAGAGAAACACATAGCAGATGAAGGAGCAAGGTAAAAACCCACCAGACCAAACAAATGAAGAGGAAATAGGCAGTCTACCTGAAAAGAATTCAGAGTAATGATATTAAAGATGATCCAAAATCTTGGAAATAGAATGGAAAAATACAAGAAACATTTAACAAGGACCTTGAAGAACTAAAGAGCAAACAAACAATGATGAACAACACAATAAATGAAATTAAAAATTCTCTAGAAGGAATCAAAACAGAATAACTGAGGCAGAAGAATGGATAAGTGACCTGGAAGATAAAAGAGTGGAAATAACTACCACAGAGCAGAATAAAGAAAAAAGAATGAAAAGAATTGAGGACAGTCTCAGAGACCACTGGGACAACATTAAATGCACCAATATTCGAATTATAGGGGTCCCAGAAGAAGAAGAGAAAAAGAAAGGGACTGAGAAAATATTTGAAGGGATCATAGTTGAAAACTTCCCTAATATGGGAATGGAAATAGTCAATCAAGTCCAGGAAGCACAGAAAGTCTCATACAGGATAAATCCAAAGAGAAAAACACCAAGACACATATTAATCAAACTATCAAAAATTAAATACAAAGGAAAAATATTAAAAGCAGTAAGGGTAAAGCAACAAATAACATACAAGGGAATCCCCATAAGGTTAACAGCTGATCTTTCAGCAGAATCTCTGCAAGCCAGAAGGGAGTGGCAGGACATATTTAAAGTGATGAAAGGGAAGAACCTACAACCAAGATTACTCTACCCAGCAAGGATCTCATTCAGATTTGACGGAGAAATTAAAGCACTTACAGACAAGCAAAAGCTAAGAGAATTCAGCACCACCAAACCAGCTTTACAACAAATGCTAAAGGAACTTCTCTAGGCAGGAAACACAAGAGAAGGAAAAGACCTACAATGACAAACCAAAATCAATTAAGAAAATGGTAATAGGAACATACATATTGATAATTACCTTAAATGTTTATGGATCAAATGCTCCAACCAAAAGGCACAGACTGGCTGAATGGATACAAAAACAAGACCTGTATATATGCTGCCTACAAGAGACCCTCTTGAGACCTAGGGACACATACAGACTGAAAGTGAGGGAAGAGAAAAACATATTCCATGCAAATGGAAATCAAAAGAAAGCTGGAGTAGCAATTCTCATATCAGACAAAATAGACTTTAAAATAAAGACTATTACAAGAGACAAAGAGGGACACTACATAATGATCAAGGGATCAATCCAAGAAGAAGATATAACAATTGTAAATATTTATGCACCGAACATAGGAGCACCTCAATGCATAAGGCAAATGCTAACAGCCATAAAAGGGGAAATCAACAATAACACAATCACAGTAGGGGACTTTAACACCCCACTTTCACCAATGGACAGTTCATCCAAAATGAAAATAAATAAGGAAACAAACCTTTAAATGATACATTAAACAAGATGGACTTAATTGATATTTATAGGACCTTCCATCCAAAAAGAACAGAATACACTTTGTTCTCAAGCGCTCATGAACATTCTCCAGGATAGATCATATCTTGGGTCACAAATCAAGCCTTGGTAAATTTCAGAAAATTGAAATTGTATCAAGGATCTTTCCGACCACAATGCTATGAAACTAGATATCAATTATAGGGAAAAAAATCTGTAAAAAATACAAACACATGGAGGCTAAACAAAACACTACTATATAATCAAGAGATCACTGAAGAAATCAAAGAGGAAATTAAAAAATACCTAGAAACAAATGACAATGAAAACACGACAACCCAAAACCTATGGGATGCAGCAAAAGCAGTTCTAAGAGGGAAGTTTATAGCAATACAATCCTACCTCAAGAAACAAGAAACATCTCAAATAAACAACCTAATCTTACACCTAAGGCAATTAGAGAAAGAAGAACAAAAAAATCCCAAAGGTAGCAGAAGGAAAGAAATCATAAAGATCAGATCAGAAACAAATGAAAAAGAAATGAAGGAAACAACAGCAAAGATCAATAAAACTAAAAGCTGGGTCTTTGAGAAGATAAACAAAATTGATAAACCATTAGCCAGACTCATCAAGAAAAAAAGGGAGAAGACTCAAATCAATAGAATTAGAAATGAAAAAGAAGTAACAACTGACACTGCAGAAATACAAAGGATCATGAGAGATTACTACAAGCAATTATATGTCAATAAAATGGACTACCTGGAAGAAATGGACAAATTCTTAGAAAAGCACAACCTTCCGAGACTCAACCAGGAAGAAATAGAAAATATAAACAGACCAATCACAAGCACTGAAATTGAAACTGTGATTAAAACAAAAGCCCAGGACCAGATGGCTTCACAGGCGAATTCTATCAAACATTTAGAGACGAGCAAACACCTATCCTTCTCAAACTCTTCCAAAATATAGCAGAGGGAGGAACACTTCCAAACTCATTCTATGAGGCCACCATCATCCTGATACCAAAACCAAAGATGTCACAAAGAAGAAAACTATAGACCAATATCACTGATGAATATAGATGCAAAAATCCTCAACAAAATACTAGCAAACAGAATCCAACAGCACATTAAAAGGATCATACACGATGATCAAGTGGGGTTTATCCCAGGAATGCAAGGATTCTTCAATATATGCAAATCAATCAATGTGATACACCATATTAACAAATTGAAGGATAAAAACCATATGATCATCTCAATAGATGCAGAAAAAGCTTTCAACAAAATTCAACACCCATTTATGATAAAAACCCTCCAGAAAGTAGGCAGAGAGGGAACTTACCTCAACATAATAAAGGCCATATATGAAAAACCTACAGCCAACATTGCTCTCAGTGGTGAAAAACTGAAACCATTTCCTCTAAGATCAGGAACAAGACAAGGTTGTCCACTCTCACCACTGTTATTCAACATAGTTTTGGAAGTTTTAGCCAGAGCAATCAGAGAAGAAAAAGAAATAAAAGGAATCCAAATTGGAAAAGAAGAAGTAAAGCTGTCACTGTTTGCAGATGACATGATACTATACATAGAGAATCCTAAAGATGCTACCAGAAAACTACTAGAGCTAATCAATGAATTTGGTAAAGTAGTAGGATACAAAATTAATGCACAGGAATCTCTTGCATTGCTATACACTAATGATGAAAAATCTGAAAGTGAAATTAAGAAAACACTCCCATTTACCACTGCACCAAAAAGAATAAAATATCTAGGAATAAACCTACCTAAGGATACAAAAGACCTGTATGCAGAAAATTATAAGACACTGATGAAAGAAATTATAGATGATACGAACAGATGGAGAGATATACCATGTTCTTGGATTGGATGAATCAACATTGTGAAAATGACTATACTACCTAAAGCAATCTACAGATTCAATGCAATCCCTATCAAACTACCAATGGCATTTTTCACAGAAGTGGAACAAAAAATTTCACAATTTGTATGGAAACACAAACACCCTGAATAGCCAAAGCAATCCTGAGAAAGGAAAACAGAGCTGGAGGAATCAGGCTCCCTGACTTCAGACTATACTACAAAGCTACAGTAATCAAGACAGTATGGTACTGGCACAAAAACAGAAATATAGATCAATGGAACAGGATAGAAAGCCCAGAGATAAACCCACTCACATATAGTCACCTTATTTTTGATAAAGGAGACAAGAATATACAATGGAGAAATGACAGCCTCTTCAATAAGTGCTGCTGGGAAAACAGGACAGCTACAGGTAAAAGAATGAAATTAGAACACTCCCTAATACCATACACAAAAATAAACTCAAAATGGATTAAAGACCTAAATGTAAGGCCAGACACTATAAAACTCTTAGAGGAAAACATAGGCAGAACACTCTATGACATAAATCACAGCAAGATCCTTTTTGACCCACCTCCTAGAGAAGTGGAAATAAAAACAAAAAGAAACAAATGGGACCTAATGAAACTTAAAATCTTTTGCACAGCAAAGGAACCCATAAACAAGATGAAAAGAAAACCCTCAGAATGGGAGAAAATATTTGCAAATGAAGCAACTGACAAAGGATTAATCTCCAAAATTTACAAGCAGCTCATGCAGCTCAGTATCAAAAAAACAAACAACCCAATCCAAAAATGTGCAGAAGAGCCAATCAGACATTTCTCCAAAGAAGATATACAGATTGCCAACAAACACATGAAAGGATGTTCAATATCACTAATCATTAAAGAAATGCAAACCAAAACTATAATGAGGTATCACCTCATACCAGTGAGAATGGCCATCATCAAAAAATCTACAAACAATAAATGCTGGAGAGGGTGTGGAGAAAAGGGAACCCTCTTGCACTGTTGGTGGGAATATAAATTGATACAGCCACTATGGAGAACAGTATGGAGGTTCCTTAAAAAACTAAAAATAGAACTATCATACGACCCAGCAATCCCACTACTGGGCATATACCCTAAGAAAACCATAATTCAAAGCATCATGTACCACAATGTTCATTGCAGCTCTGTTTACAATAGCCAGGACATGGAAGCAACCTAAGTGTCCATCGACAGATGAATGGCTAAAGAAGATGTGGAACATATATACAATGGAATATTACTCAGCCATAAAAAAAAAATCGAAATTGAGTTATTTGTAGTGAGGTGGGTGGACCTAGAGACTATCATACAGAGTGAAGTAAGTCAGAAAGAGAAAAACAAATACCGTATGCTAACACATATGTATGGAATCTAAAAAAAAAAAAAAAAAAATGGTTCTGAAGAACCTAGGGGCAGGACAGGAATAAAAACAGAGACGTAGAGAATGGACTTGAGGACATGGGGAGTGGGAAGGGTAAGCTGGGACGAAGTGAGGGAGTAGCATGGACATATATACACTACCAAATGTAAAATAGATAACTAGTGGGAAGCAGCCACATAGCACAGGGAGATCAGCTCAGTGCTTTGTTACCAACTAGAGGGGTGGGACTGGAGGGTGGGAGGGAGACACAAGAGGGAGGAGATATGGGGATATATGTATGTGTATAGGTGATTCACTTTGTTATGAAGTAGAATGTAACACACCATTGTAAAGAAATTATACTCCATAGATGTTAAAAAAAAAAAAATCTCTATCCTGTTTTCCTGTTTTTTATCTTTGTTTTCACTTTCGATGAGAAGTAAACATTTCTCATGTTTCTGCTTAAAAAAAAAAAGATACATAGAAAACAAATGTTAAATCCTTGCACATCACAATTAATTAGCTCAAACCCCTAAAAATATTTGGTTCCTTTAGTTTAGAAATGCTCCATCACAGTTTGTCACAGTCCATATTTACAAACTTAGTGCAAAGGTAACAGAAACCTAAAATTTCTCCTAACCAGGTCAAATTATCACAAACTTGGCATTTATCAAATTCAAAATTATTAGGGTTTATTGTTCTTATATTTCACTCACGACAACTAATTTTCCCTCAGTGATTGCTTTCTCCTTTCCCTTCAGATTAGAACAAAATCTCATTACCTAAGTAGGCTTATTCTTGAAAAGGAAACAAAACTACTGAGTTCCAGGATACTAATTCTAATCAAAAGTTGATTTTAATTGTTCCAGGCTCTCCCAGTGTATTTGATCCATATCCCTGTGGGCTTTGGGAAGACTGAGCTGGTCTGTGTGGGTCTCCTCTGTACCCTGGAGCATGTCTGCACTTCAACTCTGAGAAACAAAAATAAGGCTCCTGATGTCCCCGGGGTCCCCACCTGTTGCCTTATTAACTCTGCTTGGGAAGAAAGTGCCCATATGAATGAATGAATGAATGAATATTGAACAAGTAAAAGAGCAAAATAAAAATCTATACAGCCACTCTTCTGATAAGAGTGGGCCTATGTGTAAACATCCAGACGGGATACAATCATGAATGTCCTCTTTCAAAGACAGTCCAGCAAATTTATCTACTAAAGCAGAATGTTCCAGAAATGGGGAACCTATTTTGGATCTGAATATTTCCTAGTATCTACCAGGTTAGCATCTGTCTTAGGAATATCTCTGTCAAAGTAGTTGCTAAAATATTCTAGGGTGAAGGCCATTCCCTGCAGTTCCAAATTGCAAAGTGCCAGGACAGGATGCATCTCAGAAGAGGCCGTGAGAAGCATCTTTGCTCACTTGTTTCAGGAGAAAGGACAGGGAAGATGTCTCCCTTTTCAAAGATGGCTTTAAAATGACAATGAAAGGGTCAAAAACCAAAATTTTATATATATATATATATATATATATTTTTTTTTTTTTTTTCTTTTAAGTACAGGCAAATCCAATGCTTCTGTGTTTTTAAAAGCCTTTCTCCAAAACTGGTCCTATTTATTAGTGGTGAAATACAAACCATGTTATCAGGAATCTTAAGGAAATAGATTGCTGTTAAGTGATACTTCAGAATCCACCCCCTAGCAAAACTACTGTGCCATTACAGGAAGATAAGGAGAAAATGCTTGCCTCCATTAAAGAAGGCCTTCGCTTGAAACACCGTAAACCGTTCAGTCACAGTTCTAGGCCAGTGATTCAAAATATCGCTGGAAATTTTCAGTTAACCAGCAGTACCCACAGTCTTTACAAATGAAGGCAAAGACCAAGACTTGGTTGTTGGAGGGGATATTAAAGAGGATGATTGGCCTCTAAATGTGCAGTCTTAAAGGTCCAATTTTCACATGCATTAATGTCACATGTGATAATCTCCAGTATTAGGGGCTGTGATTGGTTGCTACCTGGCTCCATGCTGAGTAAAACAGCAATAATCTAAGTATACTATCACCCCCTAGCCTCCTCTCACCCCCCACTCCTGGCCACAGAAAGCAATTGGGTGTCACCAAGAATAGGTCATGTATGCAGGCTTCAGTTCTTAGTCTGTCTTGTTTTCGAGTCCTGGGATTGTTCTTTTCAAGAGTGAAAAAACAATTTTTAAAAAATTTTTTCTATCCTCAAAGAGCTTATAGTCCAGGTGGGAACACAAAATACCCATGAAGGAAACGGCATAACACAGTGTCAGACGCAGACCCCTAAATTAAATCCTCAAGTGACTCAAAGCATTTCTCTTTATAGTAAAAAAGCAGGAGGATGAGATTCTTCACAGATGGATTCCATTACAGTCTAAAACAGGACACATACTAGAGATAGGTCAATCAAGGGCAAAGTCTAACAGATTACATTCATAAGCTAGGGCATGGTTTCATCACTCAGTCATGGACGGAACTAGGGTGAGTCAAGCATTTACTTCTTACCTGGTCACAAGTCTAGAAGTCTAAAAGTCCAGAAGACTTTTGACCTCTGGGTTCAACCTGCCCCCATCCTGAGTCCATGGAACATTAACCTGGCAACGTGTCATGATCCCTGTCCTCATTCTCCACAACAGCCCAGCTTCCCTGGACCAAGGGCTTGGTGCCTACAGGGCTGAGCCCAGCCTCCTCCCTGGACAGCAATGCACTTCCCTCCCGCAGTGGCAGCAATGAGCTCACCCTGTACCTTGGTTTACACGGAGTTCCTTTCCAAGATGAAAGCGCTACCTCATCTCCACTATTGCCCATCCTTGGCTTCATCCCTTAAAGATAGGACTCACTCCCTCTACCCTCAAGTTACACTGAGTGTTCCACCACCTGAAGATGTGAGTGTCAACATCATTACATTGGATTACAGTGATTGCCACTATCCCAAGACCCTGGCTCCTATACGCCCTCCTTCTTACCCATCTGGCGTCATCATCACTCCAACTAGTTCAAACTCAACACAAACAAGGGCATGGATCAGACCCAACATACCAGTCGACCCTATGATCAGGGCCTCTAGCCAGCCCCTGGCATTAGACCTTCAATTGGGTCCGTTTTCTACCTAACCCATTCTTAATCCCCATATTTCAGAATCATACTGCTAAGGTGGCTCTTGGTGGTCAAGCCTGCTCAGGATATAAGAATTAGACAGCAGTTTCTCCACCATCCTCTCATGGTATTAAATACCGGTAGCTAAGCAATGTATTTAACTTTGGAGTTCTTTGTTCTCTTAGAAGAAAAAAAAAAAAAACACTGAAATTGATGGGTTTGGGGTTTGGGGTTACCTCTCAGTTGCCATGCCTTCAGAATAGTAGGAAAACATCTACTGTCTAACATTTGTATCTGGTAATAATTGTATGGAGTAGTGAGGGTCACAGAGAGTTTATTCAACTTTACTTTTTGTTTTCACATTGATGGCATTAGGAAGAAAACTTCAATGAATCCTTCAGTGACTTCTGGCCCATTTTGTAATGTAGGACTCTAAAATTCAAGAGCTGAAGCTTGGATGCAAGGTGGTGCTAAGGGGTAGAAAATGAACTATGGGTCCTTTTCCCTAATGGATACCTCAAATACTTAAGGTTTGCAGGGCACCTAATAATTTCCAAATTATTTTCATACATATTATCTCATCTAGACCTCAGAACTCAGAGAAGGATGAGCTAGCCCCACTTTTTACAGATGAGGAAAATAAAGTTTGTCTGGGTTAAATGACTTGTCCAAGGTCAGCCAGACCAGTCTAGGTTGTAGACTTCCAAGCGTAGGTTTAGTGATCTTCTTTGCTACACAGGTTAGTTCCTCTTCTTGTAAACACATTCTCCAAGTTGGCTGCCATCAACATCTGCCAAGCTGGGGCATTCTGAAAGCACGATGCAACCTATGGTATGTGTCTAACGTGCACTGCTGCATCGGGGAAAGGTGGGTACTTAAATCTGTGTTCTCAGGGCTCTTTGGCCAAATTCTAGGGCATAAGAGTGACAAAAGTTTTTTTTAGGTCCCTTGGAGAAAAGACCATTCATGCGAATATCTGGATTTGTATCCCTTTGGGTAGAGGACCTTTTTTGGAAGCTTCCTGCTCAATCCAGAACCTGACAACTGTGAACCAGGGCTAGCCTGAGATTCCCAGGGCACCTTCGTTGAAACAGTCTTTTTACTCCCTCCTAATACCAGCTGAAGATGTGTTTCGACATGTCAGAGAGCCCTGGGTACTCTTACGCCGTAAAACTGTGTGCCATACAAGTGAGACCAAGAGGCCTTTGTAGATGGCAAATGAAAATCAGATTTATCTCCTGTTAGGATTAAAATACCCCAAATGGGTGCTGTATTTCTGGGTGTATTAGTCTCTAGGGGCTGCCCTGACATTAACACAAACTTGGTGGCTTAAGGCAATAGCAATTTATTGTCTCTCAGTTCTGGTAGCCACAAGTCTGAGATCAAGGTGTTGGCAAGGCTAGTTCTTCTGGAGGTTTTGAGGGAGAATCTGTTCCGTGCCTATCTTCTAGTTTCTGGTGGCTCCAGAACTCCTTAACATTCCTTGGCTTGAAGACCCAACACCCCCTTTCCTACCTCTGTCTTCACATGGCTTCCCCCTGTATCTCTCTGTGTGTCATATCTCTCTTTTTTCTTATAAGAACACTAATGACTGGGTTTAGCATCCACCCTCAACTCAGGATAATTTCACCTCAAGATCCTTAACTAATTACATCTGCAAAGACCTTATTTCCATATAAGGTCACGTTCTGAGGTTCTGGGTCGACATGAATTTTGGAGGGACGCTATTCAACCCACTATACTGGGTAATCCATTCCAAGCACCAACAGGTTTTCTTCCTTTGAACTAATTCTCCATGTCAAGCTGAAGCCCAAGTTCTCTTGCCCTGAACTTAAAGAAGCTGGATAACCATTAGCCACTATCATCCCTACAAGATTTCCTCATTTACTTTCCTTAGAACACTCTGTAGTGCTTCCTCTACTGGGATAAAACGAGCCAACTTCAGGTGCATTTTCTGTAAACAGAGCATCCTGTTGGCCAAGGTCAAAGTCCAGTGTCTTCTCTTTCTTCAGATTCCACAGTACATATTTAACCAGCACGGGGAAATGGAGAATATTTTTAAAGTTGGAGGGACATTTACAGGCTTCATCCATTTGTTTCATTTCCATTCCAAGGCAGGATTTGCTTGTGTATCTTCTGGCCTAAACAGCCCCTTAATTAAGACATGACTCACAACTCATTTTCACGGCAATAGGCCGCAATGTTATATACCTTAGAATATTTCAGTAATGAGCCTTACTGAACAGAGCAAACTCTTTGTTTCAGTGAGAAATGCTAATTGAAGGAATTTTTTTTTTTCCCAAAAGGACACTGAATAGAAACCAATGTACTAAGCAAAATGTAGATGATGCCTCCCTTTTATCTGCCATTTCTTCTAACAGAAAACAAAACACAATCCCAACCAAACCAACAGTTCTGGCAGGGAAAAAAAAAAGCCTCAATATTTATATTCTCCAACAAAGTGGGTAAGGAAGGAAAAAAAGTGAATGCTACAAATACCATTCAAAACACCACAGAAAACAGCCAGTTCAGTTTCTTTCAGCAGCTGGAAGAAAATGTCTCAGCAGCCCCCTCCCTTTAAATTTTTTTAGTTACCAAATTCCTTTATGTTTCTTTTCTTACAAAAGTGACTTTATAGGTCATTAAACAACTATTTGAAGCACAAGTGAGCAAAACCCAAAGCATGGACCTTTTTCCTTTGATTTTTTTTTCCAGTTTTTGAGAGTTCGGGTATGTTTGTTAATGTCTTTGTGGGCATTTAAATAGTCTATCCATTTGTAACATCCCCTAAATAAGCCAGCTCAAGGAAACCTGCCTTGCATTAGCACACCTGCTGGGCCAAAACATGAACACCTATTACCCCAAATGGGACACCTCATTTGCCAAACAGACTCAAACTTAAAATTACCTGCTTCTTTGGATTGCTACACCTGGTTTTCATCAACCTGCATGGAACTCGATTTTCTACTTTCTCTCTTCCTCCCTGGGTTGGACAGGAAAGGAAAAGGCAAAGAAACAGAGAAGAGAGGGAAGGCGCAGGTAAGGACAGGTGAGTCCTATTACCAAGGTCATCACCGGGCCCAGGCATGGTGTAGCCCTATCTAGTCACCAGAACAGGCTGGTGTCAGGGTGTAAGGTCCCCTTCTCCTGCAAATGTCTTTGGTAGTGAAATCTATCAAAGGAATCTCAAAACAAATTACATGGTAAATTAGTGTCTCAGTTCTGGCCTAGTCTCCCCGCCCCACTGTTCGCTCCATGGGTGAGCTGCTGGCGAAAGCCTGCCAGATAAGCAGATTACAGAATGTCATGTGCTTCAGGCCGCTCAGCTCCATGGCCAAACTTTTCCAGCCCAGGCAGTTCATCCGATTCATATGGGTCACAGGCTGCTTCAATTAATGCCCCCCTAATGATTCAAGTTTGTTCCCTAATGTGGAAGGGTAAGGAGATAGGAGTCAGGCCAGGGACTTGAAGCATACTGGTCCCCTCCCACCCTCTACCTTGAATGCTCTGCCCCAAGCTGACTTACATAAGAAAAGAGGAAATGGGCTTGGAAAGAATACAGAATTCCTTTCAGATAGAAACCTTTTATGTCACTTTCCTATTGGTACCAACGCAATTCTGAGTCTTCAGTGGTCTGTGGGTCCTAGGGTAGCGAATAACAAGCCCCCGATATGAAAACAGAATACAGAAAACAAATTAGCATTTTGAAAATAAAAAGCCTGGCTTTTAATCCTATTAAGATTGTGGCATTTTTTTTTCTCCCCCTCCCCTAAAAACTCTGAAAGAGATACCAATGTTCCATTACCATAAATGCTGAAATCAGCATTTCCTTTGAAAGAAGTTGTTAATATTTGGAAATGGTCGGATTCCCAATCCAAGCTTTGATTGTTATTCTATACTAGCCAGCAAGTGCCAAGGTCACGGGGAGATTCACCTGCAGACTGAGCTAAATGAATCCACTTGGCCACAATGCATGTATAATTTAACATTCTCCTCTTGAGTACCTCCATGCATTCCTAAAAAATATTACAATAACAAATTGGTTTCAAAATCATGCATTATGTATCCTGAAATTAGGCCTGCCAGTGAAACCTGTATATACAAACACATACACTCCCAGGCAAGGCCGGAAGAACACACAAATGCTGTTGATGCCAGGAAGAAGCTGGAGAAGAACGGTTAATTCCAGAAGGAATCCACTGTCACTTCTTTTATTATCTTAATCTGTGTATTTGGAAAGAAAAATAACAAACTGATCATTTGCAGTTAGAAATCTAATTACCCATTTTCCTTGTAGTGTCTCCTCTCTGAGAAGGTGGGGTGTGCTATTGGAGGGAGGCATCTGGTGTCCTAAAAATAGGCTTGCCAGGCAGTTTTTATAAGCTTTACTTAAAAAACAAATATTCCTTGAATATTTAAAAGTCTTCTTTTCCTGTGATCTGGCACTTTGCAAGTAGACATTTTACGGGAACTGGACTTTAACAAAGCTTCTTTGAAACATTAGAGATGAAGATATCAAAAACGTCCTTACAAATTTGTGTTAAGAAATACACTTGCTCGCTGGCTGTAAGCTTTCATCACTGAGTTATCCAAAAAAAGTTAACATATTCAGAAAGCTCCTTAGGATTCCCATCACAAATGCAACCCCATACAATGTTTCCCTAATAGATGCTTGCTTCTGCCCTGCGACTTTCATCTGAAGTTAAATACACATTGATTTAGCATCTTTTACAACATAGGTATGGTTTACTCATGCACAATATGCATGTTTCTTAAGATGCCTATATATGAATCATTCAAATTAAAGTGCTTTTCTGACTCCTTCGTTTTTTTTCTATTTTAAACATTTATATCATACTGAAAAAAGTTCAATCTCACAAACGACATTAGTGAATTCTAAGAAGGCAAGATTTCTCCCCCAAAAAAGTGAGTTCCATGATATAGAAAGCATTTGATCTTAAAAACATGAGAAAGAAATTTAGTAGAGTTTTCTCCTTGAAAAGTTTCTTAGGCATGAACTTGATCTCTCCATATTAAAAGAAAAAATCTAGTTTATTTCAGTAGGGGATTTGTTTTTCATTAACTTGCAAGCTAAACGTCATTGGTATGTTTCTATTGGTCTACTAACTTGGTGAATAAAACAACAAAATTCCTAAGAGAACCACTTATAAATCTCCTTAAATTAAAATCAGTCTAATTTTTATTATAAGACAGTCATCATGATAGGCTTTGTATTTTTAAGGCAATGCCCAGATCTAAAAAGTTTAATTCCCTGACAAGAGCTTCTAATAAAATAAATCATGGGTAAAATTAGATGCTGCACCTTCCCTTCTCAAAAAAAACAAAAAAAAAAAAGAAACCAAAATATATATATACGTGTGTGTGTGTATATATATATACGTGTGTGTGTATATACATATATATATATATGTATATACACACACACGTATATATATATACACACACACACGTATATATATATACACAAACACTATGTTAAGTAACATTTCTCCCTAATTTCGTTTCGAGGTAGTGGTATGACTAGACATATAGCTTTTCTACAGTGAAATTATAAGGAATAATTTTTTCTCTAATCTAATCAGTAAGATCTGAAAATGGGAAATATTAACAACATAATTTCTGATTTCTTTTGTATTGTAATTTACGCTGACACATTAAAGCTTTGCTTTTCAGAAGAACAATCAAGAAATTATCGATAGAAATTAAATATTACTGACAATTGAAAATGCATTTTTTTTCTCATTTGCTACATCTAGAAATACCACTCCCACCTCCCATTAAAAATAATCTAAGCTGAGATAGTATAAAAGTAAAAATGAACCAAAAAAGCTTGGTTCTTTTCTGCTAAACTAAAAGGTGATTTATATAAGTAATAAGCAAATTCCAGAGTATCTATATATGTGTACGTGTATGTGTGTGTGTATGTATATATATGAAAATCCTCTAAAAATGCCTTAAATTGTAATCTGCAGGCTAAATGATTAAACTCTCTCTGGGTTCGTTGGCTGCAGAGCTATAGCCTTCATTTTAGCTGTGGGCTATTTTAAGCTGAATACAAACTGCTTTTTTATTTGTTATTAAAGGCAGTTCACATCTTACACCACCTTGTGTACAGGCCGATGTACACAATTAAGAGAAGTATTAAAATAAAAATAAAAATGGAAAAATAAAAAGCCTTCAGTAATAATTAAATTTCATTCCCATAACACTACAAGAAACAGTTATTTAGCCAACTTTTCTAATACTGATATGAAAATCCTAAGTGATAATTTCATGGCACAAATAAAAATGTATTAGAAACTCCTCTTTGGTTTTTGTGACAAGAGTGTTTCAAATTGGGCTTTAAAAGGTGTTCTGATAACCACGATATATTTTTATGGTGAATTGTAAATACATAAATTCATAGATGATAAAATACATAAACTCATATGTTCAAAATTACATCAGTGAAAAGGACTAAACTTTGTCCTTTTTGTAATTTGTAAATAAAAATTTGTCCTTCTTGAAATTTGTAAATAAAATTACAAATAAGAGGCCCAAAAATTCTAAGGAAGAGCATCAGAAGTCAATGTTTTCTGATTCATCTTAAGCAGAACAGTTTGAAAACAGGCCTCTCTAAACAGCTACCTAAGCAGGATTTGAGGAGAATAATTCCCTAATGCCACTTAAAAAGAGAAAAGTCGATGGGAAGCATCAAATGAGTTTTGAATGTAAATATTCTTAAAGCAACTTTTTCCTGAATTGGCAGCCCAGAGAGTAAAACAGATAGCATGACGATAAGGTAGACACAGTCAAAATTCTTGGGTTGGTCTGGGGCTGTTTTATGTAAGAGTGTGCCAAGAATTCCAGTTCTTCAAGAGTCACGGCCTGAATTCAGCAGCCTCCAGTTCTGTCCCCGACCTGGCCAACTGCCAGAAAATGACACACTTCCAAGGACAAAGTAAGAACGGTTTTCCCTGCTCCCCAGACCCAAGCTGCTGGCTTCAGAGTGAAAACTCCTAGGAGCCTTAAACTTGGCCACTTTTAGCAGGTCAAAGACGGGGAGGGGGAAGGAGAAGACGACATAAAGCTGTCTTGAGCCTCCCCTCTCTGTCGGCCTAATGTTGCTTGGTCCACAGAACAATTGCAACAATAAAATGCAGTGTATCCTGGGGTCCTCTCTGAAAGAATAAAACTGGTAGCCTGTCTGTCACGCTGAATACTGAACCAGAAGCTTACACCGTGGGGTTCGGTGCCTTGAGCCTGGCTGCATTCACAGGCGAGGCAGACAGATGCACAGCCTTTGACAAAGCCAAGAGATGGGCATTTCAAAAATAAAATCCTCTCCCAGTTGCAGGGAACCCTTCCTCCCTGAGACCCCACAGCCCTCTATCAGCCTAAACCGGAGTCCTGTCTACCGAGCTGCCTTCAAGGCAGCCACTCCAGTACAAATTGGATCAAATGCTCTCAGATTAATTCCGGGAAACCTATATTCATCTTTGTATATCTTTATTACAAAACTAGCCACAAGACTGGTCTACAATTTTCATTACCAGAACGGCTTTCAGAGCTGGATTACACCATGGTTTATCCCTCTGTGACCCCAAACCATCTTGTTAGCCCCATTATTGTATATTCATGCAACACACCTGAGCCCAAGATAATAAGAGGGTTATAGTGAATGAGGGGAGGGGTGCGTTTTATTGCATTTGATGCATGGCTCTTCTGCAAGAACACCGAACCTGCAGCAGGCACCCCCTCAATTTCATGTCTCACTCCCGCGCTCCCTTTTGTGCCCAAACACCTAAGACCCCACAGCTCTCCCCAGTTTGAAGGGAAGCAAAGGCGTGCCTAGATTTCTAGGTGAAGGCCAAACTTCATTTCTAAAATGGGTGTGAGGGGTAGTTGTATCCTTCCTGGTCTGGGTTATGGAAGGCAGGCCCCACACCCTCTGAAGCCATGGTACAGAGGACCCCTGGACCTTCATGGAAAAAGAGCAGGATTTTGGCCCCCAAAAGGAGGGTGAGACTTTTGTGTCCATGAACTAGAAGGTGGGAAAGAGGGTGGTCAACACTCTTGGCTGTAGCTCTGTTTGACGAAAAACGTTTGTCTCACTGAAGTGTTGTTTGCAGAATGCAGCCTCCCACTGGCAGGTATCAACTAAGGTTAACTTTACAATGATGATTATAATCTAACTATTAGATTATTTTAATATCTACTGATATTATAGATAACCATAATATTTCTAACAATTATGTTAGAATTAAATGGTTTATTTTCCGTCAGATTGGTTGTTTTTCTCTCTCTCACTCTCTCTGTATGTGTGTGTGTGTGTGTGTGTGTGTGTATACACACACACGCATAGGTATATATATACACACACATAATTATATATAGACAAGACACACACACGTATGTTTACACACATAGGTATATAGATACCCACATATTATATTTATGATCATATATATACTCACAAACACACATGTATACATTATAATACATAACTACATAGCATACCATTTTATATTTACATATACACATATGGGCGTGCACACACACACAATTAGCTGTAGCTCTCTAGCCTCTTTCTCACACAGCCCACAGTCTTCCTCTGTTGAGCAGTACCTACAGTGACTCTCCAACCTGCTCTCTCCCTCTTTCCCTACTCCCCTTCCCCTTCCTCCCTTCTTTTCTCTCTTTCTTCCTCCCCTTCTTCTGAAATAACGCCAGTTTGGTTCTTAAGACAGGAAGAAGAACCCAGAAGAATAATCCATTATTTATATACTCCAGGGAAACTAGAAGATCTCTATTTTCTTATTCCGTTCACTCACTGTGAGGCTAAAGTACAATGAGACTGATTTCATATGTGGATGCAAAAAAGAAATAGTCTTACTGTTTTATGGTCATGTTTTGGTTCCTCTTTAAAAAGATCACCTCTTTATTTCTCTTTGCTTAGAGAAATAATGTAACAGCTTTATCCAGATAGGTGACTACGTATCTTGTTCTTTGGACCTTAGATCCTCTCAGGAAGTGGACCTTAAACTTACCTGGTTATCAGATCATCCTGGTCTTGGTACTCAAATTGGGGCAGGCACACCACGCATCCAGAAGCTTGCTAGACTCACAGCATCTCAGGCCCCACCCAACACCTACTGAATCAGAGTCTGATTTTCAACAGATCCCCAAGTTGTTTGTATGTGCTTTAAACTTTGGAAGCTCTGGTCTTAGGGACTTTTAATTACTGATTTCTGGACCCTACTTCAGATCCACTAAATCAAGAAACCAGGAACTTACATATTATAAAATTCTGCAGATGAGTCTGATAACCAGCCAGACTGAAGATCCACTAAATTAAGATTTGACTGTATATCTTCTAACAGCTACACTGACAGAGGGAAATGGATGTCCTCAGACAAGGGGCTTTATTTCTGTCATCGCTCTGCTCAGTTTCTTCAGTGGGTCTCCATCACTTCTGCTTTTGGCGTCTCGGTGTGAGATTCAGAGTCCTTCATCAGAAGACCATTTCCCTAAGTGGTCTTTCATCTCCTTTACCCACTTCATTCTTCTGCCCCAACCAAGCTAAATAATCACCAACTACCCTGATTTCTCATGACTTCTCCTTTGTCCCTTAGGAGAGTTCTCTCTGCTCTTAGTGCATTCATATCTGCCATCTCCTTCGAAGTGCCTCTGAAGACCCACAGCCTCCTGGTTGTCTTGCCCACTGCCCATACCCTAGTTAGCACTCTCCTTTGTTCTACTTGTCTTCCATCTTCATGTGCTTAATTTTAAAGTCACCACTTTGTACTTGTTATAGACTGATGTTTGTGTCCTCCCCAGTCTCTCAATGTTATGGTATTAGGAGATGGGGTCTTCAGGAGATAATTATAATTGGATGAAGTCATGAGGATGGAGCCCTCATGAATGGGATTATCACAAGAGAGCTTGCTTTCCCTCTGCGCTCTGCTTTGTGAGGATACAAGGACACATTGGAAGTGGACTCCCACCAGAATCCGACCATGCCGGTACCATAATCTTGGACCTCCCAGCCTCCAGAACTGTAAGAAATACATTTCTGTTGTTTATAAGCTACCCAGTCTCTGGTACTTTGTTATAGCAGCCTGAGCAGACTTAGTGTTCATTAACACTTTCCTTTAAAAATGTTCCTCATGAACATGAACATTGTATGAATTTTTAAAACTAAGCCATAAGTTCATGTAGTTTTACTTCTTTACAGATTCCCCTTTTCCATGCTCCAGGTCACTGTTACCTGTTATTGTGTTCTGCCCACCACATAACAAATTATGGGTTAACCAATTTTCAGGACCCTCCCTCCTTCATGGTACAAGTGAAAGAAGAATAAAACTTCAAAAGCATCCAGGATTCCAGCTAATTTGTCCCAAAAGGAACCTAGGGGAAGCAGAACATTCCCAGAAGTATTTAAAAACCAGTGGTTCATTCTCAGAAGCTGCATAAGGGGTTGCCAGCTGAGACCTTCGGTAATCTCCCTGCTCTGGGCACATGATGATTTGGGCTCCGTTTTATTGTTTCTTCCATATGCTGATTGGTTTTGATTCATTATACAACACAGAGTCCATGAAAAAAGTCATTTTTCAAGTTAATAGGTGCATGATGAAATTAAAGTTTTGTAAATTTGCAGGTGGGAAAAACATCAACCTGGAACCAATATAAGAGATCTTGAGTAAGAGAAATATAAGAGGGCAACATACTGAGACTTGCCTTGTTTGAGGATGTGGATATTTGCTATTACAATGGAAGGGTTGGCAAGGGGAAATCCGTGCTCCTCCTTCCATCTCTATGCGTACGAGTTTCCCCTGGAGCTTTTCTTGTCTTGCCCTTTATCTGGATGAGGGCCTGACTCACGTTCTTGTCATATCTCACTCTTGCCGTGGGGCCCTCGGGTTCAGTAGACAGAGAGCTGCATGACCCAGGGCCATGTGAGTGTATCTCACTGGACATGCTGCATGCCATTCAATTCCTCTAAGCCCTGACCAGCTCAGACCCTGATGATTGTGTTCCTTTCCTGTACCCAGGGTAAAATATGGCAGGCTTTACCATGGGAGATATGCACACAAAACATATTCTCAGGATGAATGGGAGCCAAACTCCTTCTTCCTCCTTTATCCACTTCTTTTTGTCTTTTTCTTTTCTGCCTCTTTATTTTTACCTAATACATTTCTTGACCATTTCCCTCAATTTTTAAAATTCTGAAATGTCCACTGAAATGATCATAACACCCATTGGGAGGAAAACACACCACAGCACTATTTTTTTTGAAGCTTTGCTAAAAAACAATCCCCTTTTAAGCAGTGGCAGCCAGAACTCCATAATCTGTACATACAATTTAATCCTTTAAAGAATCAGCAGGGCCCACATCAATCAAGAGCCTTCATCAACTTGTAAAAACAATATTTTGATTCAATCAGATTCAAAGCCCTGAAATTCTCAGCTAATTAATGCAGGGTCACTCAGGGGCTGTGCAATGGTGGCTGGAACAACGGTCAAATATTTACCCTTGGCACACACACGTTTGCATCACCCAAGGATTTGAACGATGGGCAAGAATAGATAATGCACCTATGGCTGCAGAAGGTTTCATCTGGCACAAGTATCTGGATAAATAATTATTACGAAGGGAGGAAAGAAGAGAAATGATTCTTCCATCGTCATAGATGCACATAGGGAAGTAAAAGTCTGTTAAAGGTAAATGGACAGGGACCCTCCAATATCCTGCTGACCGTTCTGTTTTAATATTCCATAGGTCCCAAGCAGAGAGGTGTTTTGTACAGTCCTACCTATAACATGCAAAATAAATGACAGGTTTAAAATTTCCTAAGAAAGCAGATTCAATACATGGGATCTTCTGTTAGGTCTAGATTCCAATAAATATGCTTTGGTTTGCACCTGCAGACATTTTGAGACTTTGTGTATTTTAGGGGAAGAGGGCTATGGGAGCATATGCAAAATCATATTGTTTATGTTTATTTCTAAGTGTCGCTGCCAAGCATGTTAACACCTTATGCATACATAAAAACACATGATTTACTTATACAAATGCAGAAGGAGAAAGCAGGATGCCTCGTTACTGATAAAAAGTAATAATTTGGATTTCTTCTCTTAAATCATGGATGATAGGTAATCAATCGGAAATTAAGTTCATGCAGACATTGTATCTTTGGCCCCTACCTTTCTTCTTTCTTTACTTTTGGCATCTCCTCTAAACTCTTTAAAAATTGTTCACGATGATTCTTGTTGTGATATTTTACTATATAGTTTTGCAAGATGTTATTACTGGGAGATACTGACTATGGAGTATATGAGATATCTCTGTATTATTTCTTATAACTGCATGTCAATCCAAAATTACCTCAAAATTAAAAGTTTATTTTAAAAACTCATATTGAATAGTTGTACGATAGATACAGAATTGAGTAGGCTTTTTCTTATGTTGTTATTTGAACATTTCCACTCATGTGCCTGCCCCCTTACCCTCACTTCCCAACCTTCAAAAAAAAATTCTACAAAAAGCAGACAGGAAGAAACTGTTCACAGCAGCCTTCTCTTTCCTTAAGATTGAGGCACTATGGATTGTACTTCTGCTTTAAAAGTCCTAAATTTATCTTTAAGGGGGCTAAAAGAGACAATATGTGTCTTTTAGAAAAAATTAATTGTTAAATGATGGTCAGCCATGGATCTCCTTACATCCTCCACATTTTTATAGTTATCACCCTATGAATTTTAATAATTAGAGTGAAGTTTAGAAAAATTATTTGCCTGGAGAAAATATGGTAGTTTCAAACACGTTCCAGATCAAATATCAAACCTATTCCAAATTAGGCCACGGTGGTCATTTCAGGGACTCCTGGTAATATACCTATAGAGAACTTGCCCATTGCTGAGCTTCTGACTGACATGAATCACTGCATCCAATCTGATTGTTAAGCAATCAGCCTTGATCACTGTGATAGACCAGATGAATGCTGTGGCTTTGCTCAAGCTCAGCATTTCACAAACACAACAAAGCTTGGATTCATAGGATGCTGCCAAGGTTATTTTTTAAAACACTCAAGCTGGTCTACCTGGGGCTACTTGATAGAACATTTGGACTAAATTAAATAGGCACTTCTGTCAGACAACTGATTTGATTTTTTTCCCACTGTATTAACTGGTTATTTTGATTTTCTATAGACATTTAAAAGACTTACAGAATTATAGACTCATAGAACTTTAGCGCCAAAAGGGTCCTTAGAGATGACACAGTCTATAGTTTCCCCCAAAGTTTCATAGGTGTTAAATGAAAAAAAAAAATCAAGGATAAGACTATTTTCACAAGCAGCTCAATATCAAAAAAAACAAACAACCCAATCCAAAAATGGGCAGAAGACCTAAACAGACATTTCTCCAAAGAAGATATACAGATTGCCAACAAACACATGAAAGGATGCTCAACATCACTAATCATTAGAGAAATGCAAATCAAAACTACAATGAGGTATCACCTCACACCAGTCAGAATGGCCATCATCAAAAAATCTACAAACAATAAATGCTGGAGAGGGTGTGGAGAAAAGGGAACCCTCTTGCACTGTTGGTAGGAATGTAAATTGATACAGTCACTATGGAGAACAGTATGGAGGTTCCTTAAAAAACTAAAAATATAACTACCATACAACCCAGCAATCCCACTACTCGGCACATACCCTGAGACCATAATTCAAAAAGAGTCATGTACCACAATGTTCACTGAAGCACTATTTACAATAGCCAGGACATGGAAGCAACCTAAGTGTCCATCGACAGATGAATGGCTAAAGAAGATGTGGCACATATATACAATGGAATATTACTCAGCCATAAGAATAAACAAAATTGAGTTATTTGTAGTGAGGTGGATGGACCTAGAGTCTGTCATACAGAGTGAAGTAAGTCAGAAAGAGAAAAACAAATACCATATGCTAACACATATATATGGAATCTAAAAAAAAAAAAAAAAAAAAAAGGTTATGAAGAACCTAGGGGCAGGACAGGAATAGAGATGCAGATGTAGAGAATGGACTTGAGGACACAGGGAGGGGTAAGGGTAAGCTGGGACAAAGTGAGAGAGTGGCATGGACTTATATATACTACCAAATGTAAAATAGATAGCTAGTAGGAAGCAGCTGCATAGCACAGGAAGATCAGCTCAGTGCTTTGTGACCACCTAGAGGGGTGGGATAGGGAGGGTGGGAAGGAGACGCAAGAGGTAGGGGATATGGGGATATATGTATACATATAGCTGATTCACTTTGTTATACAGCAGAAACTAACAAAACATTGTAAAGCTGTTATACTCCAATAAAGATGTTTTTAAAAAAGGTAAGGGTATTTTCATTAAATATATTTGGGGAACGTTGAGCTAAATAGGTTCAGCTGTTTGATTGGCTCCTTATGTGTTATGACTCTAAAAGACAAGAATGTAATATGCAGGTTCTTTCAAGCTTACGGTCAACATGGAATCCTCTTTTTTCTTTATTGCCCCAGACCAGAATTACAATTAACAAGTTTTGAAAAAATATGATGTACTACAAACTATTTTATAGATAGGGAAATGGACACTTGAAGTAATTTGCCTTATTTAAAATGCCTCTTTTATATGGAGTTAAAATCAGGCTCGAGGCCTTTAAATTCCCCTTCTAGTTATTTTGGCTTAACCAAAATGCATTTATTTTCATTTGTATTATGAAAAATGTCAGACATATTCAAAAGTAGAGAAAACAGACAATATCCTCCATTTCCCATTATCCAGATTCAATAATTTTCTAGGTTTTTCTTTACCTCTTCTTCATATGTATATTATATACATATATAAAATGTATAATTTATATATAAGCATATATGAAAATATATACAACATTCTTGGACAATGTTACAAGGGATTAAATGAAAGCGTGCTGTCCTTATCATTATGAAGTACCAATTATTTCATTAGGGTCTGTAAATTGTGATTATCTAATTTTATAATATTTTCCCTATGTGTTAGTTGAAATTCTTCTATAAAAAACAAGTTTCCCTCACTAACTGGGACTATTTATTACCCAGAAGTACAACCCATATGGGAAAGACAGGATAAATGCTTACTTATTTCTTTCCTTTTAGTTGCCAATTTTCAGAGTAAAGACACATGTACCCCAATGCTCATTGCAGTACTATTTACAACAGACAGGACATGGAAGCAACCTAAATGTCCATCAACAGATGAATCAATAAAGAAGATGTGGTACATACATACAACGGACTATTACTCAGCCATAAAAAGGAATGAAATTGGGTCATTTGTAGAGATGTGGATGGACCCAGAGTCTGTCATACAGAGTGAAGTAAGCCAGAAAGAGAAAAACAAATATCGTATATTAACACATATATGTGGAATCTAGAAAAATGGTACAGATGAACCAATTTGCAGGGCAGGAATAGAGACGGAGACATAGAAAATGGATGTGTGGACACAGCAGGGGAAGGGAGGGGTGGGATGAATTGGGAGATTAGGATTGACATAGACACACTACCATGTATAAAATAGATAGCTAGTGGGAACCTGCTGTATAGCACGAGGAGCTCAGCTTGGTGCTCTGTGACGACCTAGTTGGGTGGGATGGGGGAGGGTGGGAGGGGGATCCAAGAGGGAGGGGATACGTGTATACGTATAGTTGATTCACTTCATTGTACAGCAGAAACTGACACAGCACGGTAAAGCAACTATACACCAATTTAAAAAAAAAAGACACAATATCAAGAGAACTTCAGAGAAGAGTGGGTGTAGGGGCATTAGGAAAGATTTTTCTGGAGGAATTTACATCACAGCGTAGTCTTAAAGGATAAGGGATGGGGAGCTTTGCATAGATGTAAGAGAGATCATGGTGTTTTCAGATACTGCAATTTGTTCTTTATTACTGCATCAGAAAAAAAAAGTGGAAATGAGAAAAAGAGTTAATACTAACGGTATCCACTAACCATACTAACGGTGGTGGTGGTTGCTTTTATTTTTTCTTTCCTCCGTCTCTTCTCTCTCCCTCTCTCCCTTTCTCTTCATTTGAGTGTCACTAGACTCAATGTGTTTCAACTAATTTCATTCCTTATTCTTTTGATTCTCACAGTGTCCCATTTCTTGCCAACAGGAGCCCATTCATGTTTATTCTTGTGTCCTTGGACATGATCCTTCAATTTTTTGTATCTTCTTTACTTTCCAGCACAATAAGATATCTTGTTATGAACTTATATATCTCCTGCCACAGATTGGAACCAGCCAACTCTTTAAGAAGCCCTAGTTTCTTTAAGTGGGGAATGGTACTTAGAAACCATAATTTGGACACTATGAATGTTCATTACTTTTGGGTTACCATTATTTTCAGGTCTGTTAAGTGGACAGGTCTAAAAAATACCCATCCTGCCTTTTGAAGAAAATGTTCTTAGCAGGAAGCTATTAAAAAATAGCCAGACTATTGGCCTTCTCCAAGTATTTTCAAGAGAAGGGAATTTTATATTATAATTCAGGTACAAGCCTACCAATATCAAGAATAAAGTAATGGCATTAATGAGTGGTTCACCTTTGTTTATGTGAGTGATTTGATATGGAATATAGTAATTCCTTCTCAAGTCCTATCTACATTAACATTTCAACTACAGCAGTTGGGAACTAAGCTTAATAAACAGTATAGTTCTACATCCTCTGTTCACATCCGAAATCAGACTTGTCATTTGCAGGAACAAAAAAGATGTCCATAAATGGACCCTTATTACATTAAAATAAGTCCCAGGGATTAAGCTTGAAGTGTTTAAATATAAGCAGTAACATTTTAAAGTATTATAGTTAAATAATTATTTATTTTATTACAGTAGTGTAAAGGGTTAATGTTTGCATTACCGTACATGTCACTAGTTGATCATAAAACTTGGAACAAATTTTCCATTTAAAATAGTGAACTGGGTACATACATATACTTCCCCTTCCTTTCAAGTTCCCTCTGAAATAACTGAAACACTGTTTTTCAAGTGAATAATGGCATGATTATACTATGAGACAAAATATGGATCGAGACAAGGACTAGAAAATGGAATGAAGAAAGCAAATGGAGTCCCAGCCTGTTGGAGAATTCAGAGTAAGAAAAACCATAGTACAAAACCTTAGAGGCAAAAATATCTTTCCTAAAGGAGTTCTGGAGAAGTTTCAAGACACAAACAATACAAAGATTGAGTCATATTGAAATGGGAATACGTGAATATGTGCTTTATGTTAGCTTTCACTCACCTTCCATGAGGTTGTGTCTAATCTACATAAATCCAAAGTTATGATGTACTTATTCCTACAGAACCCCAAATTGACACACATCTCAGTCCTGCAAACTTCCAACATTCTTCATAGTTAAGACACAGGAAGATAGGAAATTAAGTCTAAATCTAATGATAACTAATAGTTATCCAGATTTCCCATCTGGACCTAACTCTTGCCTTAGAGTGATATCAGATGACACATAGCAGGGGAGCTTAAGCAGCCATATAAAATCCACATGCTGAGATTTGGGGATTAGTTCCAGGTACTAACAGTGTTGTGAAGCTTCAGTCACTATTGTACTGCCTTGTCTTATATAAATTGCAGCATTTGCTTAATCCAAATATTAAAGGCTATGTGATTCATTTCTTGTGCTAGTCTTAGGACATGGGGGAATTACAACTTCAGGGTTGTGGGGAGTGCCTACAAACCACAGGTTTCCCCAGGGAACTCTGATATGGTCTTGAAAAATGCTTCTGAAAATCTTAACATGTACTGACATATCTGGGCTAATGAAGCCCCTTTCCTTCTCATCTACTGCCATACCTGCATACTCCTTTCCCTACAAAGAGTGAGCCTGTAATACCTGTTCCAACAAAAAGCCCTCCCATTTGAATCAAACCTACAAAATCTGAATAAAATATAGCAGGTCTTAAAATTGACAACTAATCTTACAAGAAGAAGGAAATTTTCAGGTACCAGGAAGAAAGAGTGGGTTACAAACATGAGAAGTAAACATTTGAGCTATCATTGTGAATAGTGGGGTGGGGACAAAGGCATTGTTTCAGATTTAGGAATCCAGTGATTTGGGACTTAATGGCCAAGTAGAGACAGAAAATAAGATTGTATGCACTGTGTGCTGGGAAGTTATTTCAGCTAATTTGGAATCCTCACAGGGCTCACCCTCTGTAAAAGTTAGGCTAGTAAGAAATTTTGCCATCCTAACCGAGGAGATAACAATGAAATTTAAATACCTGAGATGTGGGTAGGAAAAACAGTTGCACTTTTATAGGAAGGCCAAATCCCAGAAATTAATGCAGTACAAAAACCTTTTGGACAGACGAGACCCAATCCAGGTGACAAATGCCTCCACTGAAGATAAACTCACAATCCAGATTTACAAATTATACCACGAAAAAAACCTGCCTATCATGAGAATCAACAAAACCCATAAAACAGAATATTAAGACTCTCTAGAACTTCTACTAGAATCTTAAATCTTAATCGGATTCAGATAGAGACTGTGATATGAGTGTATATAAAATTATTAAAACCACAAAAAAGAATAAAAAGGCATAGGAAAAGAATTACTCATTATGAAAAATGAACAGAGAGATTGAAAGTAAATTAAATAGAACTTTTTTAAATTAAAAAAAAAAATGTACTTAGTTACCAAAATCTAAAAACTCAAAGAGCAAGCTAAAAAGCAGATTGGAAATAAATAAATGAAGATAGAGTTAGTGAACCGGCAGATATATCTGAAGAATTTATCCAGAGTGTAGTACAGAGAAATTAAAATATGGAAAATGTAAAAAAGTGGTTAAGAGAAATGACATTTAGAGAGAGACGTTCTAACATACATCTAACTGGAGTCCCAAGAAAAGAAGAGAGAATGGGTAGAAGATACACTGGAAATAATGGCAGAGAATTTACCATAAGTAATGGAAGTCAGATTTCCTAGAGCTTACTAAAACCCAAGCAGGACAAATGACAATAAATCTCTATCTAGACACATCACTGTAAAATTGTGGAATAGCAAAATAAAAAAACCAATATATATAGAGAGAGAGCACACGAGCAAAGCATGTAGTTTACCTTTAGAGGAGGAACAGATTGACAACGGACTGTTGAAACAATGTTTCAGAAACAATGAAAATGAGAAGCCCCCAGAATGAAATCTTCAATGTATTAAGAGAAAATAACTGTAAATACAGATTTCTACAAATAGTGGGACAATCACTGATGAAGATTTTAATTCATTTCTCTCTGTTATTGATAGGTGAAGCAGACAGAAGGTCAGCAAGGATATGGAAGATCTGAAAAAACACAAAACTAAAATTGATCTAATGGAAATATTATGCTTTATCACATGAAACAGCTAGCATTAGATGAGTTAAAAATTATATGAGATTGGTAAAAATTGATATATAGTATATTTCCTACTGTCTCTTTAGAATTTATAAGAAATATCTTTAATTTTCTCTTTTTTTTAAACATCTTTATTGGAGTATAATTGCTTTACAATGGTGTGTTAGCTTCTGCTGTATAACAAAGTGAATCAGCTATACATATACATATATCCCCGTATCCCCTCCCTCTTGTGCCTCCCTCCCACCCCTCTAGGTGGTCACAAAGCACGAAGCTGATCTCCCTGTGCTATGCGGCTGCTTCCCACTAACTGTATATTTTACATTTGGTAGTGTATATATGTCCATGCCACTCTCTTACTTCGTCCCAGCTTACCCTTCCCCCTCCCCATGTCCTCAAGTCCATTCTACTGGGCTGTTTTTGCTATTGGTTATTTTTCCTCCTATGTAAACATTATGATATTGTCAAAATAATTCTAAATACTTTTTTTACATATATAAATTTAAACAGGCACAGTATCATTGAAGTAGGTTGCAACAACAATTTTGCCTTTGGAGATGGCTCTGTTAGTTAAAGAGCTATTTGCTGGTGGTTTAGAAAGTTTATTCTAGGGACCTGAGTCTCAAAGGCCTTGGGGAGACCCAACTCTGGTTTGAAAGGTCAATTCCAAGCCAGGGCAGAAGCTAATTCACAAATCATAATTTGAGGTCTATGACAGGTTCTCAACACTTGACTGCAACAGGAAAGGTTAAAAAAAAAAAAAAAAGGAAAGTGAGTACACCAGCTGACAAATAATAAACCACGACATTTGGAGGTATACCGACCACTCACCATCACAGAGCCATGTTTAGAGTGAGTCATAAGCTGTATGATGATTGCAAATGACCTGAACAATGGTTGGATGTTGATGAAGCTTCCAAACAAGCACCAAAACCAAAACTATACTACCAAATGCTTCTTATGACTGCAAGTCATAATTTATTATTCTTTTTAAAACTTGAGTTAGGCAATAGCAGCAGCATTATATAATCAAAAAACTGAAATTATGAACAAAACTATGACCTTAAAGCAACCCACATTGGTTACCAGACATATTCCCAAACTTTGCATGCCAGCGTTCCACTGTACTCATCACTAACTGCCATAGCACAAGTAACTGAATTGGGCTATGACATCTAGCTGTATCCAACATTCTCACTAGACTATTGTCCAATGTTCTACCACCTTTATCAGGATTTGGAGTGCTTCCCAATAAACAAAACATTCCCAATGGAGAAGCAGTAATTGGAGGGTTTGAATAATTTATACAGTCTAAAAGTGCCAAATTTTATAAAAATGAAATTTTCATTTAATATTTCACTCAGAGAAAAACTATCAATGCTGATTGTATATATTTTAAATAAAGCATACTTTTCAAAAATGCAGAATTCTCATTTTGACCTTCAAAAATAGCAATTTCATGTAGTATAATTTAAATATATAGAACATTGCACCAACCAGCTACAGAATAGAATACATATTCTTTTCAAGTACATGTGGAACACTTTTAAAGATGGTGCATATATTGGGTGATGAATGATAAAGCAAATCTCAGCAAATTTCAAAGGATTGAAATGATGGACTACAGTATACCACTACAGCAAACACTGGTATGTTCTCTGGCCATATGCATTTAACCTAGAAATCAGCAGCATAAAGATAACTAGTGAAACCCCTATAAGTTCAGAATTTAGAAAAAATTTGTAAAAAAGAAAACTCATAGGTAAAGGAAAAAAATCATAAGAGAAATTAGCAAATATTTACAAGTGAATAACAAAGAAAACACTACAAAAACTAACTTTCAAGCTTACAGAATGCAGGTAAAACTGTATATAGAAGAAAAGAGATCACTTTAAATGTTTACCTTAGAAAGGAAGAAAGACTAAATATTAGTGCAACAGGAATCCATCTTCAGAAAATAGAAATGCAAGAGCAAAATATATCAAAAATGCTTAGAAGATTTTTTGATTTAACTACCACTGTACAGGAATACAGGAGTTAGAGGAACATGTTAACCAGTGTCATGGACACGCAATCAGCAAAATACAGACTGTAGAAAACTCTACATAATAAATGACCTGTTTTCTCTTCAATGAACTGCTAGAGGAGGGGAAAGAGGAAGTGAGGATATGGGGGAAACATATACAGTACAAGAGACTTAGGGTCTGGCCCATAAAAAAATTGATTTTTGAAAAAAGAATAAAAATGATTTTTATGATGCAATTTGGGAACTCTGAACCCTGACTGGATATTTAATTAAGAAAATATTAAATTTTTAGATATGATAGTGGTATTATTGTGTTATGTCAATTTTTCTCTTATTTTTTAAGTGAAAAAAATGAAGGTAGAATAAAGCATATATATTTTGCTACCATTTACCTAAGAAGGGAGATATAATATATAAATGAACATATAAATGTGTGTGTGTGTGTGTGTGTGTGTGTGTGTATAAAACAACAGAAGAATAAGTTAAAAAAAAAAAAAAGGTAATGGCTACCTGTAGGGAAGGGGGAATAGAGTAGACAGTAATGTTAGCTATGAATATATTTTGTATTGTGGATTTGACTTTGGAATCTGGTAAAAGTATAAAACAACATTAAATTTAAAATGCAACCCTTAAATATTGAAATTAAAATGAAACAGTGTTACCTAACAATGTAACTTCTTCTCAAAGAAGAAATATCCTGAGTGTTTCTAAAACACAATAAGTTGACAGTAAAATCATACTGCCCTAGAATCTTAATATTCTAAAAAATGTTAAACTGTTTTCAATAATCTCATCATTGGTGGTAGTCTTGGTACTTTTATGCTGAGACTTTTCTATGCATATTGTGAGATAATGAAAATAAGTAACCGTATTGGCACAGGGATTTTCGGCATGGGAGAAAGTACATGCATATATAAGTTTGATGAAGGTAAGCAAAAACATGTAGCCCTGAATTTGAGTTGGAAGTATCAGTATGAACTCATGATAATAATTTTTAATCATGTTCTAACACTGTCTATTGAAAACTCTTAAAAACCATGACCAACATTTTATCAACGAGCAGATCTAACATTGAGATTGCGGTCTCTAATTATTTCCAGCTAAGAGGAACCAGTGTTCCTTGAAAAAATAATTGATTCCCAGTCTAAGACAGATGGTACAAGATGAGCATGGAACATCGTGTCATGCCAGAAGGCAGGGTGTCAATGATGGCAAGGGCTATATCATAAGGACACAGGAACCAATTTAAAGAGCTTCCCACTGGCACGAATGGGACATCATGAGTGGCAACAGTAATAGTAACTTCAACACGTCAAAATACACCAACATATTTAAATCTATGAGTTCATAATAATACTTTTGATGGCATTGGTCATCATTAGAGTATTCTGGAAAGCCAACTCATTATTTTGAAGACTGGTAAATAAAGAGAAAGAACCAAGTTATGTCCCTTAATTCCTGTATAAACTTTACTTCTAACCAAATATTTGCTGGGAAGAAGTTATCTTGCTCTAAGAAATGTTCTGGCTAATAAATTGAAGGCAAACAATAGAATATTGCCATTGTGTAACCACTAATGAATTAATGGATCCAAGCAATAATCATCAATAGCTGTGATATCACAACAAAGAAAAATCAGACATTGTATGTCTTCTGATATAAGTATACCTAACCCCTTAGAGCATTTTTGGAAAAAAAAAAAAAATCAAGTCAGTATCTTTAGTAAGCCTAACTTATAGTAGATCTAGCTATTATTTTACATGAAATACAGGAACAGAACAAATTAAATGACAACAGGGGGATGCAAAGAGCAAAATTCAAATTGTGGATAAATCTACAAGACAAATGATTTGGTTTCTTTAATCAGCCAACTTATGTATAAAATAACACAAAGTAAAAATTAAGAAGTAAAAGAGAAAGTTAAGGTATCTGTAGATTAAAAAGACACTTAAGATACACATCAATGAATGAAATGTATGAATTTGAACCTTGATTCAAGGAAATGGTAAAATAAAAAGAGACAATTAGGAAAATAAACATTGACTAGATATTTGATGTTATTAAGGAATCACTGTTAATAATTGTTAGATATGAAAATGTTTTTCTATCTGCATTTGGCAATGAAGTCCTTAGCTTTTACAGATATATTCATATAGTTGCAAATGAAAAGATATGAATAGATGTTTCTTTAAATAAATATTTTCTTTAAACAGCATCAGGGAGGTAGTGGGAGGGATACAGAGGAAATAAGGTATCAAGAATTGACAGTTGCTCAAGCTCGATGATGGCTAACTTAAGGTTCATTGTACTCTTTCTTATACTTTAACATATATATTTGAAATTTTCCAAAATAAGATCCAAAAAGTTAGAGAAAAAACACCTTTCCATATCATTTAGAGATATATAATAAACTATTTATGGGGAAAATGGCATGCTCCTGGAATTATGATGTAAAAATAATCTAAGGGCAGGGGAAATGTGGGTAGGGGTATAGATGAAACAAGGCTGATCATATACCAATAAACACTGAAGTTAAATGATGAGTACCTGACAGTTCATTTTACTAGTCTATCGAGTTTGTGTATGCTTGAAATTTTCCACAGTAAACGTTTTGCTTTTTTAAAAAAAGAGAAAAGTAGAAAGCAGAAAACTAAAAATAAAAGCAGAAGTAAATGGAACTTGAAAATAAATATGCAGTGGAATGAATCAACAAAATCCCAATTTTAAATTTCTGAAATAATTAGTAAAACTGATAGATCAAGAAAAAAATAGAAAATATAAAAAACAATATTAGTAATAAAAATGAAGATTACTTACAGATGTTAGAGATATGAAAAAGAATAACAAGATGATATAATGCATAACTTTATATCAATAAATTCAAAAATTTAGATAAAATTGAAAAATTCCTGGAAAAATACTACTACCAAAAGTGGCCCAAAAAGAAAAGGAAAACCTAAATATCCAGATAAACATTAAAAAAAAAACTGAATCAGTAATCAAAAATCCTCCCACAAAGAAAACTAAGTGCTTCCATAGCTTCACTGATGAGTTTTACCAAGTAATCAGGGAACAAATAATTTTAATATACAAACAATTCTAAAATACAGAAAAAAAGGGAACAGTCCCCAATTAATTTGATGAGGCTAGCAAAACTGGATGCTAAACCCTGACAAGGACATAATGAGAAAGGAAAATTACATCACTCAAAAAAATAGATGTGAAATTCTAACTAAAGTATTATCAAACCAAATCCAGCAATATATAAAAATGATAATATATCATGCCCAAGTAGGATTTATCCCAGAAATGAAAAGTTTATTTAACATTAGAAAATTAATGACTGTAAGTCACTACATTAACAGATTAAAGAGAAAAATGATATGATTTACTCAATAAATGCAAAAAAGAATTTGATGAAATTCAACATCTATTCAATATAAAAACTTTTAGCAAAATAGGAACAGAATTAAATACCCTTTGCCTGATAAAGGGTATTTACCTCTGGCAAGCATCTTATTAATGGTGAAATATTGAAAGCCTTCTATTTGAAACTGGGAATAAGAAAGGATGCCCACTCCCACTACTCCTATTCAACATTGTACTGAAGGTCACAGCTAGTGCAAAGGAGAAATAAAAGGTATGATTGGAGTTGCTAAAATAAAATTACTCAAACAGATATGATTGTAAAGGTAAAAAATTAAAACAAAATCTAAAGATAAATTATTAAAAGAGTTTAGCAATGTTATTCTGAATCAACATACAATAAACAATTGCATTTTTATATAATTCAACTAAAAATTATTCAATTAAATTTTTAAAAGATACTATTTACAATAGCATACAAACAAAATGTGCCTAATAATACATCTAAGCATTTACTGGAATAATTTTAAAAGATTTAAATAAATAGAGAACCATGCCACATTCATAGATGGAAGGGCTCAACAGTGAAAAAATAATCAATTCCCTCCCAGTGGATCTATAGATTCCAGGTGATATCAATGAAAGTCCCAATAAAACAATTGAATCAGTAATCAAAAGTCCTCCCAGGAAGAAAGATAAGTGCTTCCCACAAAAGACAACCAACAGGGGTTTTATTAGTGGAAACTTATGACTGAAAGTGATTCCCCAGAGGGAGAAAAATCAGGCAGATCCCTTTGTCACACCACATTCAAAAGGGATTTCCAGGGGGGATTAAGAAGTGCAGAGTGAAAGGTAAAAGTATAAGCTAAAAGAAGAAAAAAAATGAGAAAATCGTCATCACGATGGAAGCAGGTGGGGAAAGAAATTATAAAGCACAAGTATTATTGGGTATGAAAATGTCAAAATTATGGATTTCTAATAAATAAAAGCTATTTGCAATGTCTAAAACCAATACAGGTTTAACATAAAAAATAAGCAATGAACAAATCAGCAATGAGAAAATGATAGGAAACCAGTGAGGAAAAAAAAATAGATGAAGGCTATGACTAGGTAATACAAGGAGGAAAAAAGTCTGAATGTTTATAAATGTATGAAGATAATATCTCACTAGTAATAGGTGAAATGTATTTGAAAATAACAGTGAGACACCACATTAAACCAAACAGATTGGCATACATTAGAAAATGGAATAATACGAAGCTTTAGCAAAGATAGGAATTTTCTCACACTGCTGCTGGGTACATAAAATGACAGAATCCTTCTGAACAGCTACCCAGGAGTTCTTATTGGCACTTAGTATCCTTATAGCTTAAGTATGACTCAGTGATTCCATTTCTTTTCAATACCCCAGAGAAGCTCTTGCACAGGTCTCCAAGGGAACATGTGTGAGCATGTGTGTCTTAGAGGTGCTTGTACTAGCAAACTTCCTCAGGATGCTTTCATTGCAAGCATCAATGGAGCTCATTATCTCCCCTTTCCCACACATAAATAACTTCTCCATCAGTGTTCCTTTCTGTCAATAACATCACCATCATCCCTGTTACCCAAGCTCTACACTGCTTGCCTGACATTAGTCATCTATCATTTATCCCACCACCCTCCTCTTCCAGGTCACCACATCCCAAGGGCCAGATGATGGCCTCCAACGTCTGCCAGCAACAGGCACCAAGAACTACTTGGCTGCTCAATCCAATGGACACTGTTCAGTTGTTATCTTACTTGACCTTTCAGCTGCATTCAGAAGAACCAACAATTCCCTTCTTAAAATATAATCCTTCCTTGGGTTCCATGACCCATTCTTTTCTGGCTTTCATCCTGCTTTGTTGGCAGCATCCCTTGGCTCCCTTTGCCTGCCCATTTCTTCACTGCTCATGCTCCCATGGTTTGGGCTAGGCCCTCTTGTATTTTGATTCTATTCACACTTAATTACCAGTAATATGCTGATGGCTTTGACACTGTTATCTGAGCCCAGATATTCTGTTACACAAATTTATACCTCTTTACTGGCTATCTCTACCTAAATATCTCCTAAGAGCCTCAAATTCACTAACTGAACTCACCATCTCTCTTCCCCACACCTACCCTTCAGCTGGCCTCTAACTCATTGAATCATTCACTCAGTTGTCTATGCCTGAGGTCATCTGTGGCTCCTTTCTCTTCCTTAACTCTATCCTCAACTCCTATCACTCTGGAGTCCAGTAGATTCTACCTCCCAAATAGCTCTCAGATCAGTCTTCTCTCTGTTTCCACTGCCACTGCCCTGGGCCAGACCACCATTTTCTCTCCCCCTGACCACCACTTTTTAATCTCTTCTCCACAAAACAACCCTTGCAAGCCTTTCTAAAATGCAGCTCTGGCTATGTCATCGCCTTCAGGATGGCATTTCAACTTGCTTCTGTCTCTCTCTCTAGCTTCATTTCCGACCTCCTCCCCCACCTCTGCCCACACTGTGTTGACCATCCCCACACCAGCCTTCCTCCTCTGGGGGACTTCTTTCAGCTTCCCCTGATGGCCTTAGCCTCTGGGCCTTCAAACATGTTGCCCACACTCTGAGTGCCCGCTTTGCCACCTGTGCTCCCATCTCAGCTGTAACATCAATCTCTTTTAAAAGCTTTCCATGGCTTGAATAAGTGTTTATCCTATATGTGTTCATGGCACCCATCATAGCATGTTTCATCCTAATACTCAATTTCCACTATCTAAGTTCTCTGTCTTCTTTACTGGACAGAAAGCTTCTAGTGGGTAGGAAAGACAAATATAACTCACCATCTAATTCTCAGATTTGTTATACTCCTCAGAGTTCAGTATTCAATAAATATGTGTTGCACGAAAGAAGAAATGAATAAATGCATCCGCTGTACTTCTGCCACATTTATTTTACTTAAAACACAAAGCACAATCTATCACCTCCCTTTAAAAAAAATCAGTGACTCTGTATTGCATGATGAGCAAAGTTCACACGCATTAGGCAGGCATTCATGATACATCATCTTCTCCAGCTTACTTTTCTGGATATCGCTGATTTTCACGTGCTCTATTTTCCAGCCGACCTGAATAACTCATATGTGTACATATTCCTCTGATTCTCACCTCCCTGCCTTAGCTCATGCTGTTTCCCAAACTCTCTCCGTACATTATCTCCACATGTCTCAGTCCTATTTACCATTCAAAACCCAACAACCACGCCACCTCTTCCATGGAGCTTTCCCTGATCTTGCCCTCTGGAAATTGTCTCCCCTTCCTCTGGCTTTACACAGCATTTGATCTGTATATTTCTTATGAGCCTTATCACTTAGTACCTATAGAATATATATTTGTATTCCTCTTTTCCTATTCTGGATGGCAAACAACTTGAGAGCAATAAATGTATCTTTTTGAAAATCTGTGTTCTGGGTTGAATAGTGTCCTCCCCAAATTCATGTCCACCCAGAACTTCAGAATTTGAACTCACCTGGAAATAGGGTCTTTGAAGATGTAATTATCTAAGTTAAGATGAGGACATATTGGCTAAGGGTGGGCTCTAGATCCAATGGCTGGTGTCCTTACAGAAAGGCCAAGTGAAGACGGAGGCAGAGATTAGAGTGATGCGTCCATGAGTCAAGGTTTGCCAGCAACCACCAGGAACCAGAAACTAGACATGGAACAGATTTTCCCCTAGGGCTTCCAGGTGGAGCATGGCCCTGATTGACACCTTGATTTCAGACTTCTAGCCTCAAGAAATGTGAGAAAATAAAGTTCTATTGTTTTAAGTCACCCAGTTTATGGTAATTTGTTACAACAATTCTAGGAAACGAATACACTGTGTATTTGTTAGAGTTTAGTAGAGCCCTTGAGTGCTAAGTTCAGTAACTGTTACATGAATAAGTGAATGGCTGTTGAGGCCTGCATCGCCTGACTCTGGGACATATTATCACTGTTACTGTAGGCATTTGGCATGGCTCCCAAACATGTCTTCATGAGGACGTGCAGAAAGGATGAACTACTTCAAACGTTGATTCAATATGAGCGAGGGAATCAAGGGCTCCTGATAGGCTGCTAGGGTACCCCCAGCTCAGAAATGGAGGTCAGGATAGATGGGGAAAGGCAGGTCCCTAAGAGAGATGCAAGGCTTCTCTGTAGGAGCAAGTCCCAGGGCACTTCAGGAAGCTCAAAGACTTGTATCTACTTTTGCTTTCTCTGCAGTTTTCTCTCCATCAAATGCCTTCCTCAGGACAAATTCTTCTGACCCAGATAGGTCAAGTGACACCACCTTTCATCCATAAATTGCAGTTCATGTCTGTGCTCTTTCATTGGCCAAGAATAGGACTTAAAATCACAATGGGACACTAGAACACCTTTCTTGGTGATACAGTTCTTAAAATACTGCCTTAAAGAGTGGGTTTCTCCATACCTTCTTAGTTCTTACAGAGGAGGACACGTTTGTTCTCTGTGACCTTTAAAGTCTGATGTCATATGTAATATCCTACCTTCTTGCTTTGGGCACTTGGCAGACTCTCACCACATGTCAGCTATCTCTCCATTAGCCATGTGGGTATCAGACAAAGAAAAGTCACAGGTTGAATGTCAGCCACCCAACCTGCCTTTGAGAAGTCTCTTCCTTTTGTTCATACAGATGTCTTCTGGGACGCAGAATCATGTTACAATCTATCCAAGAAAAGCCAATTTGAAGCCAAGACCAGCTACATAATTGGCAGGGTCCAGTGTAAAATGAAAATGTGGGGCCCTTTGTTCGAAAACAATTAAAATCTCAAGGCAGTGACAGCAGAGCATTAAACCAGGATCAGGGCCCTTCTGAGCAAAGGACCTATGTGACTGCATAGGTCACACACCCATGAGTCTGAACCTGTCTGCAGTGGAAAACCAGATACTACATTTCATGAGCAAAAGCTAACAGCATTTGGATTGTCAACTGCTTTGGATTTTCTCCATGGCTGCTTCCTCCATTAGGACAGGTCATCAAATATGATGGCGGCTGATTGAGAACTACTATATAAATGGTTTACACAATGAATAATGAATTCAAGATTAAAATGTCATTAAAAAAAAAACAAAACAATCCACTGGTAAATACACTTCCCCGGGTATAATGAGGCTTTCTTTTGGGACATAGAAAGATGAATTTTTATCTTGTGAGTTTTGAGCCTGTTGAAGTCAGTTGGCTGCTCCTGTTTGGGAAGTTTTATGCTCAGATTTTGCTGCAAATGTTGGCTCTTCCCTCCTAGTTTTTCCCACCCACCCCATCCCCAACATTATTGGGGTAACTTTGGCAGGGCTGGAGTTGCTGGATAATGGAGTCAATATGTACATACTGATCATCTTACTTGTGCATAGAAAGATCCCAATACTATGTAAGGGAATTCTCAGACCTTCTTTGTATAAGTGTAGGATACCTTGCCCATGCAACTGGACCATGCTCCAAAGCTGGATAAGACTGTATTAACCATATTAGACCAAAGGCCAGAGAGAGAGATCTGAAGTGGGCTAGTTCTGAAGAAGCAACATCATCTCTGGGAAGAAACTGTGCGAGGCCTCACAAGAGATGGAACCTGGAATGTGACCCAGAAATATGAAGGCAGCTGACTTTTTCTTCCCTGACCCATTGTCCCTTTCTCATATTACCATGGCTGCCATGTCTTCTGGCTTAGTGTATACACCATAGTCTCTCTTCTAATAGCATCGTGGATCTTTGAAATCTATACCGCTTAGCTTGTCCTTGTCAGCACACGCTTAGCCTCCCAGCCCCACTTTGCCCCTTCAAGGTGAGTAGGCACATAACCAGACTCTGGCTCATCATGGAGTACCACCGCTCTGGACCACTGGGTTGGAACCCAGTCTAACTCCAGAATAGCAAGCTATATTTAACACATAAAAAAAACTGCCCTGCCCAGAGTTGGTGGTCAGTAACTATTTGAGGAAAACCTCAACACAATGAGTAAGAGCCTTTTCTCCAGAAAATGTTTAGTGCTTTACTAAAAATATGTATTTCCATTCTGTTTTTAAGTCTTAGAAAAGTCAGTTCATTTCTTGACACTTAAGCATACGCTGGCTTGTGACATTTAAAAAGTTTTCTTGACAATTAAAAAGTTTTCTTGCAATTATTTAACAATTGTTTGACACCCTGTTTTAACTTATCACGTGTTTATTTTTACTTTTTTCCCTCCATTAAAATAAAACTCGTTGAGGGCAGAGAACAGGTTTATGATTTTGTATATCTCCCAAAGTAACCCAACAGAACAGGCATTTAATAGATACTTGCTTTAATTTCTGGTTCTGCAGCATCTTGCCGCTCTTTCTTTAATATTGTCATTTTTGCCACATTTACCCTACCAGATATGCCTTGACATATACAGCATTTGAAAATGTATACTTAATATTTTAAAGAGTGATACTATCTTGAAAATAATGTTAAGTGAATGGAAAGCAAGTTAATGAAATAGATGCTTAATATCACATGTTATAACACAGAATTAAGAATATTGGAACAAAAACACCTATGGGTAGTAAAAGCATAACCTGGTCAGGAACAAAATAATCAACTTCAGGAGAGAGGGAGGGGAATGGGATTAGGGGGCTGTGACTTCTTATTTCATAATAAAGAAAAGAAAACCAAGAAAAAATCATTTGAAGCAACTGTGGCAAAATGCTAACATTTTAAAATCTGAGTGTTGGGTTTGATTATGTAAAATATTTTATTCTAAAACAGTGTTTTAATTGTTTCAATTTGGGAGGCCTCAAAAAGTCTGGTCACAGAGAGAAATCTACCTCTTGCAATGCCCAGGCTGTATTTTGGTTATACATTTAAATACGACAAAACCAGGAGCTTCCAATTTTAAATGAGATGTGATGAGTTAGACACAAAGAAGCAAACACCTTCCAAGGGGAGGGAAGAGAACCAAAGCCTTCTGGGGACTGCCCTAATCTTCTATCCCATACCCCAGGAAGCCTTTAAGAAGAACTATTTACATTTATTTAAATCTTTCATGCAAGAACACAACCTCCATGAATTTCTAATTATAAACGCTTCCACTTGGTGCCCTTTACTCTCCTTGGTAAAATGATTTTAAAATATTATGATCTGATGGCCTTAAGACATCATGCAAGTCAATAAAAAAAAGAGATGAACACCCCCGCCAATGGGCAAAAGCATGAACCAACAGATAACCCTCAAAGGCAATACAACTGGTTAATAAGCCCATGAAAACATATAATCAAAACATCAAGGTGGGGCTTCCCTGGTGGCGCAGTGGTTGAGAATCTGCCTGCCAATGCAGGGGACACGGATTCGAGCCCTGGTCTGGGAAGATCCCACATGCCGTGGAGCAACTGGGCCCATGAGCCACAACTACTGAGCCTGCGCGTCTGGAGCCTGTGCTCCGCAACAAGAGAGGCCGCGACAGTGAAAGGCCCGCGCACCGCGATGAAGAGTGGCCCCCGCTCGCCGCAACTAGAGAAAGCCCTCGCACAGAAACGAAGACCCAACACAGCCAAAAATAATTAATTAATTAATTAATTAATTTAAAAAAAAATCAAGGTGTTCTTTAAACAATTAAGTTGGCAAAGACTGAAAATAAATGAATTCTCACCATCCGAAAGTTGGTGAGAATGTGCTCTCACAGAGAGCTGAAAAGAATATAAGTTGATACAAACTTTCTAAGATCTTGAAAAGGGTTTTACCCCTTGAACTAGTAGCCCCATCTCCAGAGATTCCTCCTAAAAATTCATCACAACATGAATCATTATAACAAATGAATAAACTAAAACAAGTTATGTGGCTAATACTAGAAGAATGAATACAGAAATTATTATATAATTATGGTATGAACTATTACATCATCAACATACTCATTAAAAATGCTCAGGGGAAAAATAATCATACTGCACCATTAATTAAAATAGCAGAACAGAAATCAAACACAGTATAATCTCAACATTGTTTAAAATTATATGATTACCTATAAATAGAAAATAAAAACTAACACTAAGTGCACTGAAATAGTACCTGTGGGTGGCTCTGGGTAGAAGGACTGTGGATTTTTCAGATTTTTTTTCATATTTTCCAAGTTTTCTATATTGGGTTATATCTTATAACTCGGGAAAGGAACACCAAATAAACACTATCTTTAAAGGAAAAAGAGAAGTAACTATTGCCCAAAAAAATATCTACCTAGGCCTAGAGTTCAAATCTAATTCACTGGGAACACAGGTGACCTAGTCAAATATGCTTTAGTTTTGCAAGTTGCCTTTTTAAACTTTCCCATGATCACAAGTCTCTGGGTTCTCTCCACTTCTTGCTAAGCAGGGCAGGAAGCGTTTGACCCATGCCTATTACCACGCCAGTGTTGGCTACCACGTGGAAACAATTTCTAAAATCTATCCTAGGATAGACGGAGGCAGAAGAACATCCTTTTCTCACCAATGCATCTCATATTCCTTTTTACATCCAATTCACTTCATGTGTTTATTTGGACGCACCCCTCTTGTAGACTGCTGAGCCTGGAGTAACAGCTTTACCCTCCTGTGACAGCCTAACAAGGTCGTACTCGGCTTTAGCGGCTGTTCTGGCTCTGCTCTGACTAAAATGATGACTCAGGCCTGAGAGTTTCATCTTCAGAATGGCGGAGGTGGTCATTCAAACAGCCTAACCTTCAAGATGCTCTTAAAATGGAACCCGTTTCTTCAGCCAACAATGTCCCTTCTACTGTCTTTATTTAAAAAGAGTCATAGCTGCAAAAGAGCTAAAAAGGAACTCACTGAATTACCTCATCATGGAGGGAGGGGTAGGGAATTAAACATGATATACATTTTCCCTTTATTTTAGGATGTAACAATGGCGAAAGAAAACTGTCACTGGGGTCCCTAGGTTTGACTGAAACAAATTTTACACTGGAAATCAGACACTAAAGTTAAAGCAGCTGGATCTCTTCCATTTCCACTGCATCCCTGTTTCTAACTTTAACCCCAAATCAAGACAGATTCCAGGCATAACTGGCATACTTGGGTTTGTCTGGGTGAATTAAATGGTCACATAGTATTAGCCAAATTTCTACATGCATTGAGCCCCATACCTGGTGTGCCAAATACATAACGAAAAAAATGAGTTGGTATTTGCTTACAGAGTCAGTAATCTAATTGGGGAGGGGGTGGTTTGGGTAGGATACGGAGAAGGCTGGAGAGGATGGTGTAGGACTCAGCAAACATTTTCTTAAAGGGCCAGAGTAAATATTTTAAGGTCAAGAGGTAAAATGTAGGCTATTATGTAAGTACTTATAAAAACCATTTAAAATGTAGTCATTTTAAAATGTAAAAATTATTCTCTCTCAGGGCCATTAAAAAAAAACCTAAAAAAAACAGGCTGGTCTTGGCCCTTGGGTCTCAGTTTGCGGACAACTGGCTAGGACAGTAGGTAGAATCCCTGGCTAAGAGCAAGGGAGCCGCAGTTTCAATTCTTTCCATGTGATTTTAACATAAATCATTTTTTCTTCAACAAAATGGGAAAAGTACTAGGTATCCTTGATTATCTAACACGGTTGTTTTCAAAGATCCAATGAGGAAATGTGAAAGAACTATGATAAACTAAAAATTTCTAAACCAACACAAAGTACTATCATTGTGAACACTGCTTGTAGAGGAACTTACAACCAAGTTCCATCAAGAAAAATCTAACATTAGTCATCTCAACTAGGAATGGCCACAAAGGATTAAAGTGTATGCTGAATACTCTGACCTAAAGAATGAGAGAAGGGTGCGTTTCATAAAGATGATACTGGGGAAACAGCACTGCAATCCCCACCTGCAATGAGGAATAGAGACAGGCAAAATGTATGCAAGTTGGCTTTAAGCCTCAGAAAACTTTTTTGCCCATGAACCCTGCATTTTCCCCCTATTTTTGTGTGCCCTTTTTCTTGAAGCTGGCTCCATGTTCTAACTGGAGCTAAAGCAGAAGGCTTCACAAAGCTTCCCAACACGGCAACACAGTGTGTACAGGAATTTCTAAATTGTGCTTGGTCTAATAATACTTGCACATAGTAGGCACTAAATCCATGTGTGTGGAATTTAATTCAGCTGACTCTCTCTGCTTTGAAGGAACATTACAAAGATGAGCCAGGTGAGATCACTTATTTGTTCAGTTTGATATTGAAAGGTGGAAAACAACAACAATAATACTGCCTTTCATTCTGATGAAATTGAAAAAATTTCTCCAGAGCGAAACATTTGTTAATGCCAATATTCCAAAACAGGTGGCAACAAAATTTTTCAAATGAAACATTTTCTTGTGGCTTTTTCTGTAGTTGAAATGACACGATAATAACTAATAATTAATTACATGGCAATGACCCTCCAGTAGATTCATGCCAGATATTGAAAAGGATGAGATACTCATATGTTTGTCAACTTCATTCCATAAGCAGAGTTCTTACTTTACAGTTTCTGGTTCCAGATTTAATAAACATTAAAAGGTATTTTGCCAAAACAAAAACAACAACAAAAACCCTTTTACATCAAAATTTTTTACTGGAGAATCATGCCATTTTTCTTGCTTCTAGTTACTGGTCCGGTAGAAGTTGCCTTTTTGTTATGTAATTATATTCAATGTTTAATTATTTCCCAAAAAGTGTAAAATAATCTTTAAAAAAAGAAGATATTCTTATCAAATTCTCAATACTCATATTAAAGCAATTGCTTTAAATGTCAAAAAAAAAAAAACCAACTTTAAATGAACAAAATGGAGAGCTCAGCCATGAAAACTACCGACTGAACATACACATAACTGGATTTATCGTTAGTATTTCTTAATTACTCTTTCTTATCCCTTAGGTTGCATCTCCCATTTATTTTCTCCTTAGCATTTGCAGACGCCCAAATTTCATAAATTGCAGGGATAGCCACCTTACTTTCAATTATCCATAAACTTCATAGCAACCTGATGTTTTCCTCCTCTCTAAATTGGCAAAAATCCCTCTGTTGCCAGTCTGGATATGTGCAAGCTGCAAGTTTCATTCTGGAAGAAACGCAGACATTTGGAATCACTCTGGTAAAATCTCTGACTTAACGCCGTCTCAGAAGTGAGAAGACATGCAAAGACATCTGATTTGCTCATCGTCATCATCCCTCCGCCATTTGATTTCTGCATCACACAACCAATTTATTCATCATAACCACCTACAGAATGTGCATGTATCGCTTGCAGTGTTTACTCCCTGCCTGTGGAAAATAAATGATCAAGACCAATTCAGATATTTGACACTTCCTCCATTTCAAAAAATAAAAGGATCAATTTTAAGCCCTTCATTATTGTCCCTATGAGGAGCAGAAGGGAAATTGAATGTGCTGCCAACAATGGAAAGGAGTTTTCCTTCAGAAAGCCCTGATTTAAATAGAGAATATGAGCAGATGCAATTGGAAGCACCCACATTAATATTTTTAAATGAAAACTTAAAAAAGATTCAGATTGTGGATTTGACCCTCAACCATTGGCAGGTGGGAAAATCATAGGTAACCTGATAGGAGAGGGAAGGAAGGAAGGAAGGAAGGGAGGGAGGAAGGGAGGGCAGGAGGGAGGGAGGAAGGAGAGAGGGAAAAGGGAGGAAAAAGGATGGGAAAGACAGGAAAAGAGGGAGGAAGGAAAGGAGGGAGGGAGGAGAGAGGAGAGTTCGAGAAACATTTAACGGCATTGTTACCTACTTCAGGAATATAAAAAAGATAGGGGTATGTATACTCATTGAAGAAAACTTTCTAGAGATGCCAGATAAGAATGACTACGTCCAAAAATTCAAATCCAATCAAGCCAAATCCTACTTTCATTCTAGCCACTGTATAAAAAGAAGAGACACTATTCTTAAATTATTTAGACTGTGAAAACCCCAGAGTCATTACTTCAGCTGATTAATCTGAAATGTGTACATATGTATTTAAAGTTTGTAGCAAGAGGGAAGAGATATGGGAACATATGTATATGTATAACTGATTCACTTTGTTATAAAGCAGAAACTAACACACCACTGTAAAGCAATTATACTCCAATAAAGATGTTAAAAAAAAATAACGTTTGTAAATATGTAAAATTTGTAAATATATAAGTGTGGTGGAGGGTGGAGGGTGGTATGGTCAGGCTCCTGGCTTTTGACACTCTGGAGCAGAGCAGAGGTGGCCAGGGGGGCGTGTCCCTCATCCCTCACCATCATCGCAGCCAGGCCTGAAAAGATCCCACCCCACTGCATGAGGGACACATGAGGGAAACAAAAGCAGGATTTCAATTTTTCTTAGGGAGCCCTGCACTCTGGATTTTTCCAGTACCCACAGTTAATAGCATTAACTATAGAGGGAAGAAAATATTCAGGGATTAATAGGAAATGGTGGGGGGCTGGACATGATGGATTCATTTTCACTATAGAATGAAAATCTGATGCATTCACTCACAAAAGGAGATGGTTCCACACCTCCATCAATTGTATTCTCTTTCTGGGCGCTGTGTGCCCCTTTTTCTTCACACACGTGTGAATGTAGGGTACAGAAAGGCATGTATGTTTGGGAGCTATCACTATATAGAAACACTGCGCATTTGCTCCCCTCTGCTTCATCCCTTTCTTGCTCTGAAAATGCTTCCCTTTGCCCGGGATAAAAGCACTCAAAGCACCTTTCTGTTGTTGTTTACCCACAGGAAAAACAAACAGTCTGTTAACTAAAATACCACACTGAAGGATTAAACCTGTTAGCACTGGATTTACAAAATTATTTTTCTTCTAATGTTCCTGAATTTATAACACAACCAAATTAATACAATTAAGTTAAACAATACTTTGGTCAAGAAACAGGATGATAAATGCAATCTCCCAGTTTAAAAAAAAATCAGACTGGGAGAGACAAAGGGAATTATTAAATATATTAGCAGGAAACAAATACATTTATTTTCTCAACACCAGTTTACAATTGTATTTATTTGGTTAGAAAAAATTTGGCTTAGATAAACATATTCTGAATTCAGAGGGCTGTGAAAAGCCGGGAGGCTGGGGAGCCCAGCGACTGTATTTCAGGGCTCAGGACGGCTACCACCGCAGCCTCCGACGACAGAAAGATTCTGAGACGACCTTTCTCTGGCAACTGATGTAGCCTTTGTCAGCCGCTGCTGGAACCTCAACTCAAGCTGAAACAGCTGAAATATCAACTCAAGCTGTCACCCTTGCGCTAGGTCTCATAAATCCAGATTAAACCTTTCTGTTTGTTTGCCGGTTTGGCTTTGTTTTGGGAAGTCAGGAGGTGGGAGGAAGGCTAGAAAAACAGTTTTGGTTTTCGAGTGTTCGATTCCTGTCCAGAAGCTCCTGGAAGAGCAGGACAGTCGTTTCTTCATTCAACAAACCTTTTGGAGGCATGGGCTGTGCCAGGAGGGATAATTCATAGAGCGGGGGTGGCGGGCAAGGAGTCCCTGACTTGCGGGGGTTTGTAGTCTACCCTGAAATGGACCTGACTGCAAAATGCTTTTGTCTTGAGCACTGTGGATGTTTGGGGGAAGAACAAGCAATTTCCCATCAAATTGTACATGGCAGAACACAATATTTATTAATACTATCTTGCCTTTGATTTATCTATCTTTTCCATACAAAATATAAATTTCCATGAAAAATATTAAATAAAATAATATTTTTAAAAAATTAAATAAAATTGAACAAGATGAAACCTGACGTCTGAAGCATAAGGTGAGATAAAGGCAACCACATATATACTGGTCTGTGATTGAAAGGTAAAACACCTCCTAAAATTACCAAGTAAAGGTCTGATTAGAAGTTTCTGGCAGTTGTGTGCAAAGTCAGGATTCTCAGTTAGACTTCATTTAAATTGTCATTCTAATATCGTATTTTGTTTAATGAGCCTGTATATTTTGTTCTTTAATGTTTAAAATCAATTTAATAATTTATGGTGGTTTCTGCATCCTCTACCACACACTTTTATTGTTTTGAAAGGCAAAATATTATCCTGAAAATGTAAATGGTTTTCTTTCTAAATATTTTAAACTCTCCTAGAGAACATGCACTCTCAAATGCATACATATATATGTATAACTTCTCACGAGGTTATGACAGGTTTTCTATCTTTTCATGCCATCTTTGGGCTTTATAATGCACTGTAAAATAATTCTGTTAACAATGCTGAAAGACAGTAATTGTATGTAACATGCTTTTTTTTTTTTTTCATTTATAAACCGACTTGGATTTAGGTTTGTAAATATTTGAAGCAAGTAACATTAATCAGAAACTGAGCACAGTGGAGAATTTTTAGAAGCGAAAGGCAATTAAAAACTGCATATACATAAAAAAGTTATTTGGGGAGAAATTCCTACTTAGGCTTTTTTGACACTTGCAATGATTTTTTTAAAGGGCAACATGGTGTTTTAAAATTTTAATTTAGTTAAAGAAAACTCAACCCCAAAAAGCCGCTCTGTTGCATGGAAACCTCACGAGGCAAGCTTCAGGCCTGAGCAAACAAAAGCAGCTGCATTTATAAACCCTTGAAAAAAGGGTTTATAATGCAAACGCTGCTGTGACCTTAACTCCAGAGGTGCAAACAGGCGGCTGTAATAGGAAAATTATGCATTAAAACAGAATAGGCTCAAAGAATGTTTTAAGATTTCTATTTGATCATGTTTGGTAGCTTTTCCAGTTTCAAATATAAATGAACTTATACAACTGAATGAGAAGGAAGCTTCTGTTTCCTTAAACACTTAAAATGGGTGAATTGTATGGCATGTAAATTATATCTCAATAAAGCTGTTTTAAAACAAAACAAAACCATGGATTTCTATCAGGGGCCAAAAGGAGTTTGAGAGGGTGTGAGGGGCATCTTGTCACTGAACAGTAAGTAAGGACTGCTTGGAGACTAGAGATTTCCAACCGACAGGCTAACTCACAAAATAGTTCTAGCATTTGGAAATGTGAAGTGAAATGGGCTGCATTCTGAAAGCACAGAAATGCACACTTTACACACGGTATAACAATTTGCTTTTAATATAACTAAAAAACAACATTCATTTTGGAGTTATTTTCTAAAGCTCTTAAAAGAAATGTAAGAACAGTGTACCTAAATCTTAAAAAAGGAAATACAAAAGAAAGGAAGGAAGAGAGGGAGGAATAAAGAAGTATTGAAAAAAAGAGAAAATGCAAAGAATGGCAGTGAACAAAAAAAGGAAGGAAAATTCAATAAAATGCAAAAAAGGGAAATAAAGATTTAAGACAGTTAAAGACCAGAGAAGATGAGGGTATATTTCCAATGAAATTTCTAATATTTTAATACTCTAAGAGAAAAAAAAATTGCCAGAGTAGAGAATTCTCTAAGATAAAAGAGTAGTAAAATATCAAAGTAGGTTGTTTATCTTTCTTAGAATTTGGAAAACACATGAAGGAGAAAATGAATCTTTATTTATATTACTGGAAATTAAAATCTCGTTCAGAAGATTAATGTTGGTATACTGTTATATGGAAAACCAGATCTAAATTTCATACATGTCTGTAGGTCAAAACAATCTCAGGAGAATCTGCTATAGCTGCATCTTCATTTGAGGAAGATGAGGCTGATACCTAAGGAATTCCTTTCCCTGAGCTCTGATTCACCCAGGGCTTCCACTCAGAACTTTTCCTAATGTTCAAAGGAGAGATAATATCTGCATTAAAGAATAATAAAGAGGACCACCTAGAGGGGTGGGATAGGGAGGGTGGGAGGGAGACACTAGAGAGAAGAGATATGGGGATATATGTATATGTATAGCTGATTCACTTTGTTATAAAGCAGAAACCAACACACCATTGTAAAGCAATTATACTCCAATAAAGATGTTAAAAAAAAAACTACACATATTCAAAAAAGTATAGACATTTACCTTTAGAATATTTTAGCTATCTTTAATAAACAAAATCTAGTAATGAAGATATGGAAAAAAAAGGAATAATAAAGAGGACTTCCCTGGTGGCGCAGTGGTTAAGAATCCTCCTGCCAATACAGTGGACAAGGGTTCTAGCTCTGGTCCGGGAAGATCCCACATGCCACGGAGCAACTAAGCCCGTGCGCCACAACTACTGAGCCTGCGCTCTAGAGCCCACGAGCCACAACCACTGAGCCCACATGCCTAGAGCCCATGCTCTGCAACAAGAGAAGCCACCGCAATGAGAAGCCCGCGCACCGCAACAAAGAGTAGCCCCCACTTGCCGCAACTAGAGAAAGCCCGCACTTAGCAATGAAGACCCAACGCAGCCAAAAATAAATAAATTAATTAAAAAAATAAAGGTCCCTAATCCAGCTGTGCTTATTGTTTAAAAAAAAGAAAAGAATAATAAAGAGATGCCAGTGCCTTATCATTTTCATTGACATAAGGAAAATCTGTGTTTTTTATTTTTGCTTTTGTTCTTTGGAAGTGAGGCAGGATTCTGAAATTCACAATGATCCTGGTGCAGGAGCAAAACAAAGCAGTGCAACTGGTAGGAAAACAGGTGGAAGGTTCTACAAGCGGGATGGTTGTGATGTGCTCTTTGGGGGTCAAAGGAAACTCTTCCTGTATGTGAGAGTAAAGTTGGCAGAAATTGCGCAGGTACAGGCATGGTGAGACCTGGGTCCTCTCTAAAAATAACCTTTCAGGGCCACATGATGCTCCCTGGGGCTCCTGAATGGGCAGTGGTAGCTCCTTTGAAATGTTTCTGTAGAGCCCATTTTTGGAGATTTTGTGCTCTGTGGAACAGGGCGTGGTATTCAGGATTGGTGTCTGCATTTGTCCATCTTGTGAGCAGTTTTGTGTAAATAACCCTAGGCCCATTAATCTCCCAGAAACAGTGTAGGACCAAGTTGTCCATCGCTGAGGCAGGAGGTAAGGTGTGGCCACAGCACTGGTAACGTCCTAATAAAATCAGCCTCTGAGATCTGGACCCTAACCCCTTTGACACCCTCAGCACACTGCTCTTTTCTATTAGAACTTTTCTTCAGGTTCAAAGATCAGGCTATACAATGGGCTTTCTTCTACCTCTATCTCACACTGCCTGAATGAATAAGTAAATTTTTAAGGTTTATGTAATATCCTTAGTAATATCTATGTCTGGAAAGAAAAGATTAAACATACTCTCTGACAAAAGAAAGGAAGAGCATGGGTGTGAGAAGAGGGAAGATACACAGCAACACGTACCCTCTGCACATCTGTGCTGTGCACGGAGCAGCAAAAGTCAGGTTGGTAATGAGTCATCTGTCTAGTCAGGACCACATCTGACTGGCCATCCAGCCATTTAAAAAAATAAAAGGTGGGGTCTACATGCACTATGGAAAGTCAACTCAGATTCTGTATGTCAGGAGTAGACAGACTTCTGGCTCTGAAACAGACCCTCTTATTTTGAACATACCATTTCTTTTATCATGTTGGCTTTTTGAAAGATGCAAACACCATCTGGTCCTCCTTTTCTGCCTTTTTTTCTTGAGTAAAAGCTTAAAATAAAAAGTAGAAAGATTCTACAGGTAACTTACATCTAAGAGAAAAGCTAACACTGAAAAGGAATGCACATTTTCACTTCTATTGCTTTCTCAGGGAAGATCTTAAAGGATCTTATTTCCCAGCTCTTTTTGCTTGAGTCTGGAACCTTGACTCTACAGCCCTGCCTCAACTGTGTGAATGGGAAGTGAGCCTGCTGTGTTTTAACAATGAAAATTGCTTTGAGTAGGATAGCTTATTTTCTTTCAATGTGATCCTCACTTGGAATAAACCTAACTAAATAACTTATTCAAGGGGGCAAAGTTATTAAAACCAAACAAAAAAACCTCTGACACAACTAAGGGCACAGTGTGGGAGCTGAATCTAGAGGAAGGGTGGAGGAAGGGAAGGAATGGTGAATGGAATGTGTGTCTCAAGACCACTGCTGAAGAGGCACCAGGACAAAGTGGCCCGGGATGATGCCTGTGATAGGACTTGGTCAGGGACCATGAGAAGGAATTCCGGCTCTCATGAGGACAGGAAAAACACAGGTCTGTGGAAGGATTCTGTCAAAAAAGAAGCATTTCTGAACCCAAAATATAAACTAGTCCCTCACAACGTCGGTACCTGTATCAACAGGGCTGGTAACAGGGGATGGGAGTTGCCTTCAAATCTATAAACCAGCAAAGTCCTTCTACAAAAGACTTGGGATCCAGCAGTCTGTTTTGGGATCCAAGACAATGGATATCACGGCTAGCTACTTACAATCACACACCATTTACAGGGTTCCTCCAAATCACAAAATGAATTGAGTTTGGAAGAGACAACTAAAACATGCTGTTAAAAATCTAAATATTCAACAGATGATTCACATCATCTCAGAGCCAAATCCAGGATCTCTGCTGCTTTTGCAGAGACAAGATTTTATGCTGCTTGGATTGAGCACAAGAAGTATAGCAACAGAACTGGGACTGACACTTGCAGAAACACCTGCAAGCATGTAGATACGAATAAAAGACACAGCAGAACAAATTGTAGCCATTCACTCCAGCTACAGTTTTATAATCTCCAGCCTGCATGGTACCTCTATAATGCATTTTAAACTACAAATATTGAAAATTTGAAGCTTAAAGTGGGCCGCAGGAAGAGATTTGTGTGGTTTCATACCAGGATGGTTCAGGGAAGACATAAAAGCTACATGAAATTTTAAATGCAATTATTTTAGATTAGAATATTTGGATTGAAAGATCTGGAGGGTATTGTTTTTGATAAGACAGTCCCACCTGACAAGAGCTGTCACCACTCTGGGGCTCTCTGTTGTCAACTAAAGATGAAAGGCCATCAGGAAGAATTAACTTCAGCTTTTAAACAGTTTGAAAATGTCAGGTCAGAGAAGATATGTTTCTTTATATGGCATATTTACACGATGAGCTTTTGGGTTACAATGTGTTTTTACTTTCCATTCAAATTAGTCTAAAATCATGGTAATTGATCACAGGCTAATGACAGCTGACAAGGGAACACTATGATTGGCTGAGGTCTGTGTCAATCACAGATGTTTCAGGTGTAGGCAGAGCATACTAGATCTTCTAATAGCAGTAATTGGCAACTATGGAAATAACCCTGCTAGGTCTCCTTTCGTATTTTCCATAGCCATTTATTTGGTTTCCAGTTACATGGAAGCCAATTTAAAAGCTTTTATACCTCGTACCTCACTAGTGGACCTATTGTTCCTATGTTCTCCTGGGGAAGCTCAATAGCCATTGCAAAATTCAATACACACACACACACACACACACACACACACACACAAGGCATCTCAACACTATATGTAAATATTGGTTTGTTTAAAAAAAACGAGAGAGAGAGAGAAAGAGAAGAAAACTTACGTATGTTATTTATTATGATCACCTTAGTAAATTCTTTTGACACATCTGATTTAATATTATGAGGAAGTTTAGTTTCATTTTAAACAACATGAGGCTTGAAGGTGATTTTGCATTTCTAACGTGCATTCCTCCTTCTAAAGAGGAAAGTGATAAGTTAAAGCAAGTTCAAGTACTACTGTAGCAAGCTAATTCCCTTTTTCCACATGCAATTCAGAGAGAAAGGTCAAGTCAGCTGTCACTTCTCTCTAACTGATGCTCAGAGTCTGTGTGCACCGAGCATGATGTATTTAAAAGAAGCCAAGCACTCAGCCATTTTCTGCATCAACTGTATTCATCATAAACCCTCCATCTTGAGCCAAAATGAAAGATTAGGTACAGATGAGTTTGTAAACAGCAAATGTGCAGAGAAGTTCTTTCTGCTCAAAACCAAACACCTCTTTCCCCACCATTTTGAAATGTAAGTAACCCTTGCAACTGGGAGAAAGGGGTTCTAACTATCAGCTGTAATTTATATGATGGGCTGCTCTAATGTGGGAATCTCGCTGCTGACCACTCGGGCAGCTGACTCCTTATCAAGCACTAACAGTGAGGCGAGGAAAACAGCAAAGGGCGAATAAAAGGCACCGAATATTGTAGACAAACACAGATTTGAATTCTTCTAGGAGAAGCTGCTGAAATACACACTGGGGACTGTGCAGGTAAATGTGGTATATACATGCATGCAATATAATTATTTGTATTCTAAATCAATCATCCTTGATCATTTTATAGAGGATACAACATATTTAAAACATGTGAGAAACAATGCCAAGAGAACTGACCATCTACTTCAATGCTTTTAACTAAGAAGATAAATTTGTACAATTTACTTAACAGAGATTTATATGTGAGGTGGAGATGCCTGAAAAATTGTTTCTTTATTAAAATTTCTAGAAAAATAGATACAATCATCTGAGCTATTATTAGTCAAATGTATTGTCTTTGTTAGAACTGTTTTTGCAGTAGAAAATCACTGAAGAAACCTCATTTATAGGAAATCAACTTATAAAACAATGTACCATAGGGAGGACTCTCAAAATGTTACACTGCTTTAAAAAAAAAAAAAAAAAAGTCTCATTCAAATCATTAGGACTGACATATTTTCTGAGTAGGAGAATGACAGTGCCTTCCTTCAGCTACCCATATGCTACCCCTTCCATTCATACAGGCTCACTTGGGTGTCTTAAATAATGTCCTTGTCATTCCTCCTTGACTCCCAAGGCGGTGCTGCCCGTGAACTTCTCCTGGCTGTGCACATTGGCCTACAAGGCAATTGAACCACTTCTTTCTAAGTCATTAACTAATGTTCAGGTACTGTCAAATCACTCATAACAGAAAATCCATGCAACCCACAGGGTCTCCTTTTGCCTGGCAAATGAATTTGTTACAACTGGACACTAGCAGTGCTGGGTCTGGTGTCTAGACTTCAGTCAATAATGATCATCATGATAGTATTCCACATTTAGGGCAGTTCCTCAGAGTTGAGTTATCTGAGAACCTCAGACTGTTAGAGGCACGATCACCATCACGGTCCACTGGTGCTCTTAAATGCCTACTGGTGATTCTGCACCAAATTAAATCCTACAACATCCTGGGATTCGAAAATTCTATCAAGTCACAAACACAAAGATAGAGAAGATACAGGGGATCCTCTACTATGACTCAAGCACTTTGCCAGGTTCTTTACATTTTTTTTTTGTTTTCTTTTTTAATCATAAGCCTATAGGGTAGAGAATTACCAGCATTCTCCATTTACAGATGGTGATACTGAAGCTCAGAGAACTTCAGTAACTCACCCCAAGTTCCACAGCTCATAATGAGAAAGTCCATAATCAAAATTGGGTCTCTTCCTTTTCACATGAGGATTAAAGAACTGAGAAGCACTTTTTAAAGACATATGTAGATTTCAAAGCATGAAGAGATGACTGCAATTCAAACTCTCCTATTTTATACCTGAAACAGAGTCCTCTTGATGGAAACAGTTTTGAATTTTTAAAATGGCAAAATGAGCTCTGCTAAATCTCTGAAGGTGAAGCAGGACCCCCAAAACTAAGTTTGGTCCCAAAGATGCCAGGTGGACCCATTATATCTTTGATGCCAATTGATTCAATCCTGGACCCCACTCGTTTTCTGTTGCTTTCCCTCAGTAGTTCAGAAGATGACATTTTCTGAACCACAATAATGGCTTAGGATGTGACTCAAGGCATGAGACTGATGGGACTAAGACCTGTCACAGCTGACTACCATGGATAAGTTAGAGGATGCTTTTGGGGGGCGGGGGGAAGAAGAGCATATTTTAAATCACCAGTGTCCTAGGCTATGAAGACACTGACCAGCTTCATATCAATGGATGTTTATATGAGAAGCTAAGAAAAATTAAATACAAAACCTCTCTTATAAGAAGGTTCAAGACAAGGACACCTTCAAAATTCTACCCAAAGCTATACAAAAATTAATAAAAATGAGCAGCATGGGGAAAATAAAACTATAGGTCTGTAAAGCTCTTGGCATTTCTATCAATAGTTTTGCCTTTTTTGAACTTAAATAGTCAGTATTCTTTTAATGGCTCATGATGAATACCCTACAAAATTTATAGAGTTCTCTGTTACCCTTTCCAAATCTATTTCCACTTCTTTCTTATTCCAGCCTCAGCTGCAGACTGCAGGATATTCCCACCTCCTGCCTCACCTGTCCCTTGCCAGGAATGCTCTACACCATTTTCTGCTGACCAAACCCAACTCCCACCCACAAAACTGTCACTGTTTCCCACACACTGTCTCTCTGAGCATCCACAACAGTCTCTATCCCACACCTCAAATTTTTTTTTTTAACATCTTTATTGGAGTATAATTGCTTTACAATGGTGTGTTAGTTTCTGCTTTATAACAAAGTGAATCAGTTATACATATACATATATCGCCATTATCTCTTCCCTCTTGCGTCGCCCTCACTCCCACCCTCCCTATCCCACCCCTCTAGGTGGTCACAAAGCACCGAGCTGATCTCCCTGTGCTATGCGGCTACATCCCACTAGCTATCTATTTAACATTTGGTAATGTGCCACTCTCTCACTTTGTCCCAGCTTACCCTTCCCCCTCCCCATGTCCTCAAGTCCATTCTCTAGTAGGTCTACATCTTTATTCCCGTCTTACCCCTAGGTTCTTCATGACCTTTTTTTTTTTTTTTTTTAGATTCCATATATGTGTGTTAGCATACGGTATTTGTTTTTCTCTTTCTGACTTACTTCACTCAGTATGACACACTCTAGGTCCATCCACTTCACTTCAAATAACTCAATTTCGTTTCTTTTTATGGCTGAGTAATATTCCATTGTATATATGTGCCACATCTTCTTTAGCCATTCATCTGTCGATGGACACTTAGGTTGCTTCCATGTCCTGGCTATTGTAAACAGAGCTGCAATGAACATTGTGGTACATGACTCTTTCTGAATTATGGTTTTCTCAGGGTATATGCCCAGTAGTGGGATTGCTGGGTGGTATGGTAGTTCTATTTTTACTTTTTTAAGGAACCTCCATACTGTTCTCCATAGTGGCTGTATCAATTTACATTCCCACCAACAGTGCAAGAGGGTTCCCTTTTCTCCACACCCTCTCCAGCATTTATTGTTTGTAGATTTTTTGATGATGGCCATTCTGACCGGCCACACCTCAATTTTTAAATCATGTAATGCTCTATCAACCTTACTGTTGGTTGTTTCTCTGACTACATGTAAGAGCATGGCTATATTTCTTCTGTACCTCCAAAATACCTAGCACACTGGTAGGCTTCAATAAGTACTTAATACTTATCCAACTGATTAATTTAACCCACAGACTGTCCTTGAAATCCTAAAGCTACTATTGCATTCAATGGATGGGGGACACCCAGGATACTGGCAGGGGCAGAAGAATGTTCTATTTTGGTTGCATCCTAAGAACAAAAGCATAAGTGTAATAGCATACATATGTTTCTCGGGTTGAGATTTATAAATGGAAGCACTGATTTCAAATGTCAAAGAGACATAAATATTGCTCTTAGGGCAATAAATGCAAAACAAAACTGAAAGGCTTTGACGACATTTCCACTGGGTGGCTGTCACTCACCAACCCCAACCTTTTTCACAAAACTTTTGTTTCATTTAAAGTAATCATGAAGCTCCATGAGCCATCAGAGGTGGAGTTGTGGGAGATGTTAGCAACAACATCTCAGTAGTTAGGACAGACTAACAATTTCTAAACATTTTCTTTGAATGAAGAGTCTCAGGTTTGAAAGAATATGAACACATAGCACTTTACTACTAGAGTTGATGCAGTTTAAGATGGAGTATATAGGTTTGCCCAACTTTCTGCAGGGTTGCCTTCCCTTCCCAGGTTCATCACTGATCCCTTTCCCCTCAGTGAAGGCGATGCCTTAGGAACCAAAGTTAGATGAGTTGCATCTTTATTTATTAACTGCTCTTTATTCAAATTTGGACAATATATTCAAAGACTACTATTCAAGAGATCCTAAAATTGGCCAAAGAATTAAGAGTAAACATTTTAAAAGAGCTCATCATTCAGAATTAGTAGATGGCTAGAAGGTGGTTGAACGGAGAAGAACTGGACTGGATCTCTGAGTGAGAAACAAGTCAGTAGGAATCCTGGCTAGACTATTAGATGACCTTAAGAAAATTGTTACATTGCCCTGCACTTTGGTCTTCTTGGGAAAAATGAGGATCACAGTATCTGTCCTGTAGGGTGGCTGTGATTACTAAATGTATTAATGAATTTCAGTTGTTTGGCACCAAGGACAATGATTAAATGAGGAAGGTAAATTGAAAAGAAGTTAGAAAGGAAATCCTACTCTCGTATGGTCCATAGGTCTCCGCCATTTTGTCCTGAGTCATTACCCCTTATATTTCCTTCAGGAGTACTGACCTCTTATTATCTCCTTTTTGCGGCATTGGCTACTATTCTTCCCCATTTAGAGTTGCCAAACTGCCATATTTTCAGGTCTTGACAAAGCACTGCTGGATAAAACAAATATTTCGTTAACAATCTGTTCCCAGGTGCTACAAATGTTCCACCTGAAATGAAAGTAGAAATTCATATGGTCTTCCCCTCCAGCAGTCTCATTCTCCAGCAAAACAGAGGTTTAATTAAGGTCAAACCTCCCAAGCCATAGCAGAGGATGAATTTAGGTCAGTTGAAACACTTATTCTAGTTAATTTGATCTAAATGGTTGTGTTTTGGGGGGAGAGAAGGAAAAGCCTTTTAGAAAAAGGAAGCTCTTGAATGGTAGAGAATGGGGAAGAATAGCAATAGTCAAAGTTTAAGTCATATAAAGCTGCATACTTCATAGGAAAATAATTTCTGAGATACATATTTATATATATCTGCACAGATATATATATATATCTGTGCAATTCTCAACTCCAAGTTATCTACAGTAACAAATTGTTTGCATATTTTTGGTAAAGCCAAGACACAGAGGGTCTTGACCAGCTTGAAGACCCCAGAATCTTCAACTACAAATGAACTATTCCACTAAACAGCTTAAGCGTCTCAAAGGAAAAATAATATACAAACCACAGAGCCAGACATAACACAAGATAGGAGAATTTTAAATGTCATCAGAGCCAAGCATTGCTCTGGTAAATTCTAATGAAGAAGAATTCTACATCAAAGGGAAAATGAAGAGATGAATATACACCCTCCCCCTGGGACTTACATTCTTGCTTATTATTCTTCATTTTCCCTTTGTTTCTGCTTCAAGCTCTCCTATTCGTACTGCATGCTCACTTGTCTTACACATTCCCTCAACAGGACTCTACAGTTGGAGATGTAACTATTGTTCTATTCCTCGCACATGCTGCTTCTGCTTACCAGAACTCTGTTCATAAAACTGGGATGCCAAGAAAAGTAACATTCTATTTTAGAACATATCCAGGTTTTGTGGGGTCTGAAGCTTATAGAATTTGGAGAATTCTCTGTAAGGAAGGAATATGGAGTAAGTTTCTGACACTAATATTTACTTAAAATGAGAAAATAAATCACAACAAAGAGCTGGCTCTCACCATTCAGATCCCTCTTTTCTGAGATTTTTTTCCCTCATGACACCTGGCTTCCCCTCTCGCATCCCAGAACCCTCTGCACGTCCCAGCAGCTCCCAAGACACTAAATGTACCTCTCAAGTGAGGGACCCCGGAGCTTCAGGCTCATGTGCATCAGTGTAAATCCTCTGCACTAATTTCCCTAAAATAAACACAAGAAACGTGACCATCTATCCCCATTTTGCTGTCAGTCCCTGGCAGACATATTTTACACCTAAAGTTAACGTCCGTTGTTCATGCTCAGGTACCTGATGATGATCTGGGTTGTTTTCTCCCTATCCAAAAAGTGAGACAATAGATTATGAAACAAGTTGCCTAATTGTAAAATTCAGAAGAGCACATTACATTTTTAAAGTACAACATATTTTTCCATCTAATTTGAAACTGTGAATGTTAAACTTAAAGACTTTTTCCAGCTTCTGTTAGTGACAGACAGGGCTCCCCAAGGGATGGCTGCCTTCAAAGACAGGTAAATGAGGGCCCATATAAAACAGCTAAGTATTGATGTTGTAGTAAAATTCCAGAAAAATACATTGGCAGACAAGTAAATTTGTCACTAATAATTTAATGTAATTTCCCTAAAATGGAGGTAATAGGTACTCAGGGAATACACCTCCAGGGTTTACATCAAATGTGCATGTGGAAAATCGTGAAATAATATTTTTTTAAAATGTAGATGCTTTGTCTGACATGTTGGTTTATGAGGAAAATTATTCTTCCAAAATGAAAATGGGGAGGGGAAAATATAACCTCCCCAATGCACGTATCCTTTCGCTCCCAAACCCTTCCTGGTGGTGGCAGTTTAGAAGCAGTGACTGACTGGAAGCTGCAAACATTTGTTTGCATTTTATTTCCCCCTTAAAATGATGTACTACAATTACCAAATATTAATGAACCAATCATGTTGCAAATAGTATTTCCTGTGTCACTCTGAGTTATAGAATCTAATATTGGGCTCATCTGAAACATTCCAAAGTTGCATATTTTTTCCCCTTTGCAAAGTGACAGCTCAAATTGTGTTTAGTTGCATCCGTCCAACCATGAGCAAATCAAGTATAAAAATTTCATTTTGTCTAAGTGTTAATGCAATTTTTTTAAGCTCATATCCTGGGATGGCTCACTTTGCACTATGCTGGATGATATTAGATGCTGCTTAAACACTATTATCAATTATATTACATGGTGCCAGAAAATTTTAAAATAGCACTTGTTTGGGACTCAAGTCATGAAGTTCCAAGAAAGGAAAAATACAAAGCAGAAAAAAAAATTCTTTAGCTTTTTCAAATGCTCCAATGTTTATGTTTTATATTACAAATAGGCTGATTTCTAGCTATAAATCTGAATTTCATTGCTGTTATTGCGAGTTTAATATGAAAAAAGACCTTCAGTTCACTAAGGCAATAAGGAGAGACGCAGCTGTCATAAGCCTAGCTGTCGGATGGAGCAACCAGAGACCCAAGTCAGGGGCAGGAGGGAGGAAAAGGAAAGGCTGCAAGAGAAAAGCAGCCCTAAGGTAGAGCCGTCAAAATTATGAATTAATATAAAAGTCAAAATTATAGAATGTCCATCATTTTTCTATAGAATATTGACAGAGTGAAATGAATTTAGCAGATAATAAAGAATCTATCCCCCAGAAAAAAAAAGGGGAGGGGGGAAGAAAGAAAGCAGTCAAATATGCCGGCTTCAGAATCACATTTCATCAAATGTCTGCGCTTAATACAACTGCCAGGGAAAAGCCTGATCCAATTTTGTAGGAGGTCACTGTCAGAAGTCCCCGGCTGTTAATGTGCCTCGGAGTTCCCTGATTTCTTACTCCAGGTAGTGAGGCCAAATATTGCCTCTTGCTCAAAGACATTTCTTCTTTCCCTAGATCCAATCTCACACACACTTACACATGCAGGACAGGTGTGACTGCCATAATGAATGCTAATGGAGAAAGTTGCCAAATAATGTCGATTATGGCCCCATTTTCATGAGCCCAGAGCATGGAAGAATTTCATCTTTCCTATTACCACATTTCCAGGGGCTGTTCTGCACTCTGGCATACACAAAAAAGTGATTTTTATTTTAGGTGTCTGAGAAAAATATCTTTGGATTCTGAAGCTATTTAAATATACTATATATGTGGAGCTATGAAAAACATGTGCAATGCTTTTATTTACTTAACTCAGCAATGACTAGATCTGTACCATTTGGGTTTGTAAATCAGGCTTGCAAAGTCTGCTAAATATTTAAAGTGCTGCAGTTTGTACAAAGCTGGTTGTATTTTCTGCTAATTCGGAATAAAAACAAAGATTCACCAATGGGAAGCCCCCCACCTCACAGTAAGGTTACAGCTCACACCTGCATAGTGCAATGTGTCCACATTTCATGAAGTTTAAATATAACAGAATCAACCTGAATTCTCTTTCAAGTTCAGGATTAAGGATGCCTTTCCTGATTGAGGATCCATGAGAAAAATAATGAAGACCTAATCCTCCAAGGCATCCACTGTATGTAATAAATTAACCTCTTACTTCTGCATCTAGAATATACTACTCATGTACCGATTTTGGGAGATTGAGAAAATAGCCTCTCAAATCATCTTCTGTGTTTTTGTGGTTCAGATGACGAACCCTGGTTGAAAAAAGCTGTAGGCTTTGCTACTCAAAGTACAATCTGCACGTCAGTGACATTCACATCACTTAGGGAGCCTGTTCAAATGTAGATTCTGATTTAGTAGGCACAGGCTGGGACCCAGGACTCTGCATTTCTTTTTCTTTTCTTTTTTTTTTAAACATCTTTATTGGAGTATAATTGCTTTACAATGGTGTGTTAGTTTCTGCTTTATAACAAAGTGAATCAGCTATACATATACATATATCCCCATATCTCCTCCCTCTTGCTTCTCCCTCCCACCCTCTCTATCCCACCCTCTAGGTGGTCACAAAGCACAGAGCTGATCTCCCTGTGCTATGCAACTGCTTCCCACTAGCTCTCTATTTTACATTTGGTAGTGTATATATGTCATGCTACTCTCTCACTTCGTCCCAGCTTACCCTTCCCCCAGCCCGTGTCCTCAAGTCCATTCTCTACGTCTGCATCTTTATTCCTGTCCTGCCTCTAGGTGCTTCATAACCTTTTTTTTTTTTTTTTTTAGATTCCATATATATGTGTTAGCATATGGTATTTGTTTTTCTCTTTCTGACTTACTTCACTCTGTATGACATACTCTAGGTCCATCCACCTCACTACAAATAACTCAATTTCGTTTCTTTTTATGGCTGTGTAATATTCCATTGTATATATGTGCCACATCTTCTTTAGCCATTCATCTGTCGATGGACACTTAGGTTGCTTCCATGTCCTGGCTATTGTAAACAGAGCTGCAATGAACATTGTGGTACATGACTCTTTTTGAATTACGGTTTTCTCAGGGTATATGCCCAATAGTGGGATTGCTGGGTCGTATGGTAGTTCTATTTTTAGTTTTTAAAGGAACCTCCATACTGTTCTCCATAGTGGCTGTATCAATTTACATTCCCAACAACAGTTCAAGAGGGTTCCCTTTTCTCCACACCCTCTCCAGCATTTACTGTTTGTAGATTTTTTGATGATGGTCATTCTTACTGCTGTGAGGTGATACCTCATTGTAGTTTTGATTTGCATTTCTCTAATGATTAGTGATATTGAGCATTCTTTCATGTGTTTGTTGGCAATCTGTACATCTTCTTTGGAGAAACGTCTGTTTAGGTCTTCTGCCCATTTTTGGATTGGGTTGTTTGATTTTTTGATATTGAGCTGCATGAGTTGCTTGTCAATTAGGACTCTGCATTTCTAACAAGCCCCCAAGTGATGCTAGTGGTCCTGAAACCACTGACTAGTAAGGCTCTAAAAACTCCCTTTCTCGAGTCAGCTCTACCCACCACCAGTCCCTCCCATCAGGAAACTAGCACAAGTCTCTTAGATAGCCTCATCCACCAGAGGGCAGACAGCAGAAGCAAGAAGAACTACAATCCTGCAGCCTGTGGAACAAAAACCACATTCACAGAAAGACAGACAAGATGAAAAGGCAGAGGGCTATGTACCAGATGAAGGAACAAGATAAAACCCCAGAAAAACAACTAAATGAAGTGGAGATAGGCAACCTTCCAGAAAAAGAATTCAGAATAATGATAGTGAAGATGATCCAGGACCTCGGAAAAAGAATGGAGGCAAAGATTGAGAAGATATAAGAAATGTTTAACAAAGACCTAGAAGAATTAAAGAACAAACAAACAGAGATGAACAATACAATAACTAAAATGAAAACTACACTAGAAGGAGTCAATAGCAGAATAGCTGAGGCAGAAGAACAGATAAGTGACCTGGAAGACAGAATGGTGGAATTCACTGCTGCAGAACAGAATATAGAAAAAACAATGAAAAGAAATGAAGACAGCCTAAGAGACCTCTGGGACAGCATTAAATGCAACAACATTCGCATTATAGGGGTCCCAGAAGGAGAAGAAAGAGAGAAAGGACCAGAGAAAATACTTGCAGAGATAATAGTCGAAAACTTCCCTAAAATGGGAAAGGAAATAGCCACCCAAGTCCAGGAAGCACAAAGAGTCCCATACAGGATAAACCCAAGGAGAAACACACCGAGACACATAGTAATCAAACTGGAAAAAATTAAAGACAAAGAAAAATTACTGAAAGCAGCAAGGGAAAAATGACAAATAACATACAAGGGAACTCCCATAAGGTTAACAGCTGATTTCTCAGCAGAAACTCTATAAGACAGACAGGAGTGGCATGACATACTTAAAGTGATGAAAGGGAAGAACCTACAACCAAGATTACTCTATCCAGCAACGATCTCATTCAGATTCGATGGAGAAATTAAAACCTTTACAGACAAGCAAAAGCTGAGAGAATTCAGCACCACCAAACCAGCTCTACAACAAATGCTAAAGGAACTTCTCTAAGTGGGAAACACAAGAGAAGAAAAGGACCTACAAAAACAAACCCAAAACAATTAAGAAAATGGTCATAAGAACATACATATTGATAATTACCTTAAACGTGAATGGATTAAATGCTCCAACCAAAAGACACAGGCTTGTTGAATGGATGCAAAAACAAGACCCATACATATGTTGTCTACAAGAGACCCACTTCAGACCTAGAGACACATACAGACTGAAAGTGAGGCAATGGAAAAAGATATTCCATGCAAATGGAAATCAAAAGAAAGCTGGAGTAGCAATTCTCACATCAGATAAAATAGACTTTAAAATAAAGAATGTTACAAGAGATAAGGAAGGACACTACATAATGATCAAGGGATCAATCCAAGAAGAAGATATAACAATTATAAATATATATGCACCCAACATAGGAGCACCTCAATACATAAGGCAACTGCTAACAGCTATAAAAGAGGAAATTGACAGTAACACAATAATAGTGGGGGACTTTAACACCTCACTTACACCAATGGACAGATCATCCAAAATGAAAATAAATAAAGAAACGGAAGCTTAAGATGACACAATAGACCAGATAGATTTAATTGATATTTATAGGACATTCCATCCAAAAACAGCAGATTACACTTTCTTCTCAAGTGCACACGGAACATTTTCCAGGATAGATCACACCTTGGGTCACAAATCAAGCCTCAGTAAATTTAAGAATATTCAAATCATATCAAGCATCTTTTCTGACCACAACGCTATGAGATTAGAAATGAATTACAGGGAAAGAAACGTAAAAACCACAAACACATGGAGGCTAAACAATACGTTACTAAATAACCAAGAGATCACTGAAAAAATCAAAGAGGAAATCAAAAAATACCTAGAGACAAATGACAATGAAAACACGACGATCCAAAACCTATGGGATGCAGCAAAAGCAGTTCTAAGAGGGAAGTTTATAGCTATACAAGCCTACCTCAAGAAACAAGAAAAACCTCAAAAAACCAATCTAACCTTACACCTAAAGGAACTAGAGAAAGAAGAACAAACAAAACCCAAAGTTAGCAGAAGGAAAGAAATCATAAAGATCAGATCAGAAATAAATGAAATAGAAACAAAGAAAATAATAGCAAAGATCAATAAAACTAAAAGCTGGTTCTTTGAGAAGATAAACAAAATTGATAAGCCATTAGCCAGACTCATCAAGAAAAGAGGGAGAGGACTCAAATCAATAAAATTAGAAATGAAAATGGAGAAGTTACAACAGACACCGCAGAAATACGAAGCATCCTAAGAGACTACTACAAGCAACTCTATGCCAATAAAATGGACAACCTGGAAGAAATGGACAAATTCTTAGAAAGGTATAGCCTTCCAAGAATGAACCAGGAAGAAACAGAAAATATGAACAGACCAATCACAAGTAATGAAATTGAAACTGTGATTAAAAATCTTCCAACAAACAAAAGTCCAGGACCAGATGGCTTCACAGGTGAATTCTATCAAACATTTAGAGAAGAGCTAACACCCATCCTCCTCAAAGTCTTCCAAAAAATTGCAGAGGAACACTCCCAAACTCATTCTATGAGGCCACCATCACCCTGATACCAAAACCAGACGAAGATACTACAAAAAAAGAAAATTACACACCAATATCACTGATGAATATAGATGCAAAAATCCTCAACAAAATACTAGCAAACAGAATCCAACAACACATTAAAAGGATCATACACCACGATCAAGTGGGATTTATCCCAGGGATGCAAGGATTCTTCAATATACGCAAATCAATCAATGTGATACGCCATATTAACAAATTGAAGAATAAAAACCATATGATCATCTCAATAGATGCAGAAAAAGCTTTTGACAAAATTCAACACCGATTTCCGATAAAAACTCTCCAGAAAGTGGGCATAGAGGGAACCTACCTCAACATAATAAAGGCCATATACAACAAACCCACAGCTAACATCATTCTCAATGGAGAAAAACTGAAAGCATTTCCTCTAAGATCAGGAACAAGACAAGGATGTCCACTCTCACCACTTTTATTCAACATAGTTTTGGAAGTCCTAGCCACGGCAATCAGAGAAGAAAAAGAAATAAAAGGACTACAAATTGGAAAAGAAGAAGTAAAACTGTCACTGTTTGCAGATGACATGATACTATACATAGAGAATCCTAAAGATGCCACCAGAAAACTACTGGAGCTAATCAATGAATTTGGTAAAGTTGCAGGATACAAAATTAATGCACAGAAATCTCTTGCACTCCTATACACTAATGATGAAAAATCTGAAAGAGAAATTAAGGACACACTCCCATTTACCACTGCAACAAAAAGAATAAAATACCTATGAATAAACCTACCTAGTGAGACAAAAGACCTGTATGCAGAAACTATAAGACACTGATGAAAGAAATTAAAGATGATACCAACAGATGGAGAGATATACCAATGTTCTTGGACTGGAAGAATCAATACTGTGAAAATGACTCTACTACCCAAAGCAATCTACAGATTCAGTGCAATCCCTATCAAATTACCAATGGCATTTTTTATGGAACTAGAACAAAAAATCTTATAATTTGTATGGAGACACAAAAGACCCCGAATAGCCAAAGCAGTCTTGAGGGAAAAAAACGGAGCTGGAGGAATCAGACTCCCTGACTTCAGACTGTACTACAAAGCTACAGTAATCAAGACAATATGGTACTGGCACAAAAACAGAAACATAGATCAATGGAACAAGATAGAAAGCCCAGAGATAAACCCACGCACCTATGATCAACTAATCTATGACAAAGGAGGCAAGGATATACAATGGAGAAAAGACAGTCTCTTCCATAAGTGGTGCTGGGAAAACTGGACAGCTACATGTAAAAGAATGAAGTTGGAACACTCCCTAACACCATACACAAAAATAAACTCAAAATGGATTAGAGACCTAAATATAAGATCAGACAGTATAAAACTCTTAGAGGAAAACATAGGAAGAACACTCTTTGACATAAATCACAGCAAGATCTTTTTTGATCCACCTCCTAGAGTAATGGAAATAAAAACAAAAATAAACAAATGGGACCTAATGAAACTTCAAAGCTTTTGCACAGCAAAGGAAACCATAAACAAGACAAAAAGACAACCCTCAGAATGGGAGAAAATATTTGCAAATGAAGCAACGGACAAAGGATTAATCTCCAAAATACATAAACAGCTCATGTAGCTCAATATTAAAAAAAAAAAGCAAACCCAATCCAAAAATGGGCAGAAGACCTAAATAGACATTTCTCCAAAGAAGACATACAGATGGCCAAGAAGCACATGAAAAGCTGCTCAACATCACTAATTATTAGAGAAATGCAAATCATAACTACAATGAGGTATCACCTCACACCAGTTAGAATGGGCATCATCAGAAAATCTACAAACAACAAATGCTGGAGAGGGTGTGGAGAAAAGGGAACCCTCTGGCACTGTTGGTGGGAATGTAAACTGATACAGCCACTATGGAGAACAGTATGGAGGTTCCTTAAAAAACTAAAAATAGAACTGCCATATGATCCAACAATCCCACTACTGGGCATATACCCAGAGAAAACCATAATTCAAAAAGACACATGCGGGGCTTCCCTGGTGGCACAGTGGTTGAGAGTCTGCCTGCCGATGCAGGGGACACGGGTTCGAGCCCTGGTCTGGGAAGATCCCACATGCTGCGAAGCAACTGGGCCCGTGAGCCACAACTACTGAGCCTGCACGTCTGGAGCCTGTGCTCCGCAACAAGAGAGGCCGCGAGAGTGAGAGGCCCGTGCACCGCGATGAAGAGTGGCCCCCGCTTGCCACAACTAGAGAAAGCCCTCGCACAGAAACGAAGACCCAACACAGCCAAAAAAATAAATTAATTAATTAATTAATTTAAAAAGTATATATATTTAAAAAAAAAAAAAAAAAAGACACATGCACCCCAACGTTCATTGCAGCACTATTTACAAGAGCCAGGTCATGGAAGCAACCTAAATGCCCATCGACAGACAAATGGATAAAGAAGTTGTGGTACATATATACAATGGAATATTACTCAGCCATAAAAAGGAACGAAATTGGGTCATTTGTTGAGACATGGATGGATCTAGAGACTGTCATACAGAGTAAAGTAAGTCAGAAAGAGAAAAACAAATATCATATATTAATGCATATATGTGGAACCTAGAAAAATGGTACAGATGAACTGGTTTGCAGGGCAGAAATTGAGACACAGACGTAGAGAACAAACGTATGCACACCAAGGGGGGAAAGCGGCAGGGGGTGGGGGTGGTGGTGTGATGAATTGGGAGATTGGGATTGACATGTATACACTGATGTGTATAAAATTGATGACTAATAAGAACCTGCTGTATTAAAAAAACAAAAAAAACAAACTCCCTTTCTCCATAAAATAAATAAATAAATCTTAAATGATATTAGTGTGAGACTAAATACTGTATTTGACATGTCATATAACAAATTTGTTGCTTTTCACTTTGTGTTGGGCAGGGATACCTATATACCTCCTACATCTAGGATAGAAGCTGGGGAATGGGAATCATCAACCAAAACAAAGCCATAAAAGAAAATCCCATGGCTTTGGTTTCCTTGAACCCATTTGTACCCCCAAACAGAAGACTTCTATCTTTAAATGCACATTTACACAGAGAATTTGTACCCATATATTCCAATCTAAAACCAGGATATATATTCTGATTTACAAATCTATTTATATGAAAAAGTTTGCAAAGATGTGAAAATTAAATTACATTCAGACATTAATTTGATGAATGGCCTTCATTGAAAAGAATTAAGTGACATGAAATGAGAACCACCTACAAAATCTAGACTGTGTGATCACCAGCAAATGGTCTACTGCCCTTTGCTGGCAGTATTCTTTTTCTCTGTAATGTCATCCCTTTCCCCCCCTGCAAACATCTTCTTGCCTTTAGTGTCCATCTCAAGACTTCCACCTGCTTGGAAGACTCTGCAGCCTTCCTGTCTTTCACTTACTTTACAATCCTCTAAACCATGGTGACACTCATATTTGGGACACTACACCTTTACATGAAACTGTTACTTGTTTTTGTTTTGTTTTTTTCCAGTTGTTTCATCTAACTTGTACAATCTCCCTCAACGTATAGCCCAGTGAATATTTAGTTAGAACCTATTTTGTGCCAGGCTCTGTGTTTGGTGTAGGGGATAAAGGTATAAAGAGGGACTTTATCATCTACTTCTGATGCAGCCATAAATATCTTTGTTCCCTATGTCAAAAAATTTATCATCATATTCTAGAGAAGACAGACATTAAGACAAAAATAATAAACTGTTATGATTATAAAACTGAAGCATATACACAGTTTTGAAGGAGATAGAGGATTTTGTCAAGGGGAAGAACATTAAGCAGAAGAGATTTCCCGAAAGGGTAGGAGGCAAGACATATACAAAGACACAGATGTAGGCAACAGCAAGGTGAATGCAGAAGCTCCTAACAGTTTATATTTGCTCGAATTTGAAGACAGACAGAAGGAAGAGGAAACAAACATAAAGGCCCATATCATGAAGGGGCCTTTATGCTAAGGAAAGGTATAATTAGATGTGTAGTGAAGGAGAATATCATAAACTCCTTAGCATCCTTTTCACGCTGGAAAGTTTGAGGTACAGAGATAGGTGCAGAGATAGGTTTTGAGTTCAAAACCTTACTGATCAGCTTGCCAAGAGAAACCTGACTTTTGATTCATATGACTTAAAGCTCCTTTGTTTTGGTTTTGGGGGCACCGCAGGATCTTTGTTCCCCGACCAGGGATTAAACCCCAGCCTCGGAGGGAAAGTGCCAAGTCCTAACCACTGGACTACCAGGGAATTCCCAAAGCTCCTTTGAATGAAGAATATTGCATACATCTGCAGTGGTGTCGTTCTCAACCATTTGTTCATATTAATGATCACGTCAGGGAAAGACTTGACATACTTTAAGAAAACAGCGGTTAGTGAGAAGGATATTGAGAGGTGATGGAAAGCAGCAGAATAAGATAAGGGCCTAGTGCAAGTTGTCTCCTGAATTATGGGTTTCTTGAGGTCAAGGAATTTTATCTTGCTGATCTTGGTATCCAGTGCCTAGCATAGTGCTTAGAAATGCAGAATATGTATTTAAATCATTCTACTTAATCACTATCCAGGATGTCTACCTCCAACCCATTACTCCTTTCATCACATGTCTGGGAATAAGGAAAGCAATTTATAAACTTTCTTCATTAACAAACATATCACACTGTGTTATAATCTTTTAAAAATCAATGTTACTCCAATTTTCCCCCCAAATATAGTTTTAAAATTCTTCTCTCAAACAGCTATTAAAAAATTAGATGATTTCTAGGGTTCAAATTTATTATGGATCTACTCATTTAGAGAAAAAGCATCCATTTGTAAAGTATCTTTATTTTTCAGGCTTGGAAAAATAGTCTGCTGAAAAGGGCTCTGGCCCAAATGAGCTTCTATTTGATCCTAAACAAGATTCTTCCACCAGAAAACAAGGAGTCCAGGGGGATACAGGAGGCGAGTTGTATCATGTGAATCCTGAGACGCTGAATTTTCTCAATTCTAGAAACCCTCTTGTGCTCCTTACAGTAACATTTTCTAAGCCTGCCTTGCTTGTAGTAGATACTCAATACATTAACACTTGATTTCACTAAATTTATAGCTTCAGAGAGCTTTTGCATCTATTTCAACTGTTCTGAATCACACTGACAAACCTATGAATTTCTTCTTGACTGGCCAGTCTTCCTATTTCGGGTGCATTTCTGTCTCTTAAATAATCTTAATTTTAAAATGAAAAGCAGTAAGCATTTAGAACCAAATCTCTTTGAATGTACTCCCAGCCCTGGCTGAGACATGTAGGGTCCTGTCCCTGCCACCAGAGGCCTTGTGCAGGACCCAGCCCCGTAGATATATGAATGTCCGTGCACCAAGTAAGCTCTTCGAAAGAAGGGGTGTGTGACTGTATAAATCCTGATCCAGGAGGACAATGAATCTACAATGTACATACAGCCCCATACCTGCTGTCATACACTGTAATAAACCCCTGCCGGTGTTCCTGTGATAAAGTTGATCCCAAAGGATAGAGAGCAGTGATGGCAAATATAAATCTGGACCAACAGCCAGCCATTCCCCCAAGCCAGTGTACCATATGTGTGTGTATGCAAGCAGGGCCACCGATACGTAAATACTGCAAGTGGTGCCATCCATCTCCTGCTGCATATTGTTTCCACACATGCTCTGTATGTGGCCTGGAATTTCATACAGTATTCAGAAGGACTGAGAGTGCCCAGCCTTTGTTCAGAGTAAGTAAGCAGGGGGGAGGTGGTCTGACTAGCAGATTCAGAGATTTTATTTTCCTTCTTTCTTGGGGGAAAAAAATCAGCTTCTTAAAATTGCATTGCTGGTGTTTATGATTCATACTACAAGCAGAGCAAGCTCTACACCCAAATCGAAATTTCATTTATGATATTGTGGACTTAATATGAATAAAGGCCTAGTGTTTTCCAAAGTGCCAAAGAAAGATGCACCTGCCACAGGACTAACCACGGGAGGGAACCAGAAGATGGAGGCTGGGTGAGGATAATAAAAGACAAAAGCAAACTCAAATGCCATAAATTGATATGAAGAGAAAAAGAAATGACAAGGAAAAAAAAACCCATTGTGTGTCCATCTCCCAAGCACAAGTGATGGACATAAAGAGATGAATTTAAGGCATACTTAAATTCCTGCCACTTTCCTCTTCCAGTTTGGAAATCCTACTAGTTAGAAATAGGAACAGGATAACTAAAAAGGCACAGACAACAGGACAGTTTGCATACTAAATTCTAGGCATGCCGGGTGGTTTGAACAGATAGTTTCTTTCAACCACACAAGAAAGAGGTAATGGAGAGAATGGTACAGGTTTAAGCAGGCTCTTGATGTAAATGAAAATAAAAACCACAAAAACTTTTATATCTTTGTAGCATTTGGCTAATGAGTCACTAAACCATCCCCAGCACATCCATCATTTCTATTGCAGAGACTCAACCACTCTCTCTCTAATTGGTCTAGACAGGTGTCATGGTATTTCAGCACAGTGAAAAAAATTCCAGAGGTTTTCTTCAGTGAGACTGAAAGGTAGACACTTTGGAAAATGTTAGTCTAATTTCAATCTTCTTTGAAACAGTTTACGTTTAGCAAGAAAATCAAGACAAATGAAAGCCTCCAGATTTAATTCCACCTCCAAAAAAGCCCTTTGTGTGGCCAAAAGGGAAGCTGAAATTAATTTGATTGTGTAGAGGGGGTGATCTGTCTCTCGCTAGGAAAAGGCTTTATCTGGGGACCTCACTTCTGTATTGGTTTTCTATAGCAAGCGAAATTAAATACATAATGTTTCAAACATCAACTTCACCTTGCCATAAAGTGACTAAAGACAGTTTTTTGTTATCAAATGATTTTAAGTACCGCTCAGTATCTCTCAGGGTACTGGGTTCCACCAAACCCCATACTTTTGAATGGAAAGGGAGAGAGAGAGCAAACTGGGAAAAGACCAAATCTAATGAATGGACCTGCCACCAGATTTTAACCAGGAGCAACCGCTCATTAACGATGCTTTAAAGTCATATTTCAACAAAGTCGTGACATAAGTGAACACCAGCCAGGAAATAGACAGTTCAGCTAGTGCCTCACTGTTAACTTGTAAACTCACAGAGGAATAAGCCAGAACAATCTAAGTTAAGGAAAGAATGACAGGCTCAGCTTAATTTCCTGGTTGTTATCAGGAGGAATCACAATCTTGGTGCTATTTAAATATATTCTTAAAAATCTAATTTCTTTGGGAGAAGAGGGTGGCTATTCAATAAAAAAATTCCCTAGAGAGAGGTGACCTGAGTTTCTCCTTCTGTCTTCCTTTATTTGTTTTAACCCTGTACTCAGATCCTAGTGTCAGTCCACTAGGCTTTTCTAACTTAAAACTGAGGTGGCACATCCTGGTGTCAGAGCTTTCTCTGAGAATAAGTTTCAACACGGAGCAGGGGTAAGGAACCAGGAAAGGTGATTTCTGAGGTGGATGAAACAAGGCATCACCATTCGCGTTGTGGAGGATGCCAAAGAGAAACTTGGAGTTGGGTCTTGAGTCAGGTATGAATTTTTGGTGTGAATTTCACCTACCAACCTGAATATTTGAAATGCAAAAGCTTTCTGAAACCAACATGGCCCACAGATACTACTAAACGTTATCTGGGAATATTAATTCATCCTCTGGATATGTTAAAAATTCGTAATTTCTTAACAGCTCAGGATGTAGCATTCAGAGCTTCAGAGTTCAAGAAAAAAAATGCTATAAAGCCAAGGAAATTCCAGCTTCAAACCAATTGGTTGTATAACTTAAAACATGTAATCTCCATGTATCTGTCATCTATTTCATTTGTCATCTAGTTAGAGATCATTTCTATCTACATATAAATCACAAATCTATGCACAGAATTTGGTTAGGTAATTCAATAAGTTGTTGTCTCTGGGTTGGAAGAAGCATGCTGTTAATTTTTTTCTTGTGTTTACATTTTGTGTTTTTCTGTGATAGAAATGTTTTACATCTCTAAATAGAAACACGGTTTATTTCAAATAAAGCAAGTAAGCAATTTTCCTTAAAGTTATTTGAGACAAAGAAATACAAAGGAGATAAGAGAAGGTGGGGAGAAAGAAAATGACCCAGGATAGGTTCCAAAAGGGTCATAAAATGTTTTCACTAAGGTAGCTGCATGCAAAATATGAATATGATGGTCATTTCTTTATTTAACAACCATATTTCACCAATTCTGTATTCGTGAAGGGTCAGAACTGGATGTGGAGTTACAAAAAAGATTAAGAAATGGTTCTTGCCTTTAAAGTGTTCACATTTGATTAAAAGAGAAGAATATACACAGGCATGTAAAAGCTTACTCTTGCCCTATTAACACCTAAAAACTAGGCACACAGGTAGGTGCCTCTCTTTATAAAGCTATACAAAAGAGATTAGTAGAAAATCATGTTATGTGGACTCTGGACATAGAAAGATGTTATGAGTATAAAAGTAATGGTTGAAGTTAACAAAAAGATTGATAGCTTTGTTGTACTTTAATTCTTATGTTTCAAAAAACATTTTAAACAAAAGTAAAGACAGTAAACAAAATGTTTTCCATAAATATGTCTGAAAGGCTGATTCCTTAATATATACAGGATATAGAAATTGACAAGGAAAAACCAAAGGCCAATTTTAAAAGGGACAGACAATTCACATTAGAGGAACTATAAGTGGCCAAATAACATGAAATGTGTTCAAATTCACAACTAACCATGAAAATACTAATTAAATCAACAATGCAATCTTGTTTTGTCATATGTCACATTAGTAAATATTTAAGAAATGCTAGTGCAGTAAAGGTACGGAGATGCATGCACGAATGATAAAACCGCACTTAGGAAAGGACACACCTTTGAAGGAAAGTGAGGCAAATGTGATGGGGGCTTCACAGCTATTTGTAACTCTGATTTCTTTAATTGGTGGTGGGTACATAGGTTTGATTACATTAGTCCCTGTAATTTTTTCCTATACCTGAAGCAGTTCATTTAACAAAGGGAAAAAGATACATAATATTGCTCAATGCTGGTGGCTGTCACAGTAGCATGTATTGACCTGGCCTTTATTCAAAGCATTGGCAACATACATCAAGGGCCTTAAAAAATGCCTTTTGACTCTGTAACTCCATTACTAAGAATCTACCCTTGGAAAAAAGCCAGGACAAAAACAATGGACTAAGGGCAGTGATGCTTATCAAAGAATTATTTCTAATAGTAAAATATTTAAAATAAACTTAAATGTACAATAAAAGAGGAATAATAAAATAAGTATAACACATCTAGAAGAGGATATTATGCAGTGATCAAAATATTCTTGACATTTTTATAATATATAGAAATGATAAAAATATGATGTTATGCGATTAAAGCAGGATACAAAGATCTATCTATGTATATGTACACGTACATGTATATGTATATGCATACACACACTGTATGATGTCAATAGTATAAAAAGGAAATGTACATGTTACACAAAACTGGGAAATTATCATGCTGCACCAGTGAACTAAAATCAAACACTATTATTTTCTTCTATCCTAAAAAGAGACTAATTCTATTCCTTTCCTTCAGAGATGTTTTTACTTCAAAGTGGCTCATGTGAAGAGTTGGCTGAAATTTAAGAAGTCAGTCTAGGGTAATTTTGTACTAGGGAAAAATACAGTCATGGAGAAGGTAACTCAGCTGGTTATTATATTTATATATGTTTAATTATAAAAGTCATAATTTCATTAACACTAATATTTAAAATATTAATAGTTTAATATTTAAAATAAACATGGGTATCCTTTTCTGGATCTTTTTTACAGATATGATTTTTACAAATAGAGATAGAGCATTCATAGCATTTTGCATCAAAGAGCTATTTAGCCCCTCTTGCATGTATGCATCGTACAAGAGAGTAGGGCACACAGAATTTTCTTGAGGACAATGAACACAAACAGTGCAGGTGCAATCTGCTCTTTGAATATCAATGGACAAGCTTCCTAGAAGAAGCAAGCCCTTCTGAGTCACTGAGGGCAGCATTGAATGACAAAGAAGGTAGAGAAGAAGAAACCGGAGAAGGGCTGCTTTCTCCTTTCTAAAATCTTGGAACACTTATTCTAGGCTTTAAGGTATGTTTAATCATCTCATTAAAGATCAGTTTAACCATAAAAGTAATAATTTCAGGTGATGGGTGGAGGTGGAAGAGGTGGAGGAGAAAACTCCAATTTGCAAACTATACTGTTTTATTCCTGTGTAATCTCGTCAAATTTTCCTCACTAAAAAGAAATTTTGGCCAAGGTCTTGATGTAGTACGATTATAAAGAGAAGGTAGGGAACACCCAAGAAATTTTACTAGTGGAAATAGGCATATATTGTTCTCCAGCAAAGTGCTACCTAATTCACTGATAAGCCTTCTTTCCAGAGCCAGTAGAAGACACTGGATGAGTGAATTGTCTAACTGTTTAGCAGCTACTCAACTTTCTGCCAGAGGTGCAGGGAGGTGCATGCTACTCAGGTTCTCAGCCCAGAAAGTGGTCTTTTCTCACACAGTGCCCCACACACTCTCTCTGTCCCTCTCTCTCTCTCTCACACACACATGCACATCAATACAAGTATGACCCAGTGTTCTATTAAATTGTGTACAGGGAGCTGATGTCCTAGGCTTGTGATGAGCTTGCAATGGTAGGTTGGAAGTGAAATGACCTTTACTTTTCTGTTATCTCAAGAGAATAGTCACTCCTTTCCCCTCCTTCCTCCTTTCCAAAGCTACCCTCTCATTCTGTGACCTGGATAGTTCCCTACTGACCACTGACCATCTTACCACTCCCACGACTATCCATATCCACCAACTATCCCCCTTTTCCTTTGTCTTCAACTTTTTTTCCCCTCTGTCAACAATCTTTATCTCTTCCTTTGACTCTTTTTCCTGCTGAAGCTATTAGCCTATTTCCTTTACCATGAAACTACTTTAAATAGTTGTTTATATTGGCATTTCCATTTTGCGGATATTTATTCTCCAGATCCTCTTGTAATTTGGCTTCTGCCAAATGTATGGCACTCAATCTCTTCTCAATAGGGTTAGTAATTTCCTCTTATAGTCATCAGTGACCTAAGACTAATGAAACTGAGTAGTTTATTTTCACTCCTCATCCATTTGATCTTTATCATTTTTATACACTTTCCATGAATGAGCTTATCTGTTTCCATAATTTCATATCTACTCTCATAATTTCATTTCTCAGATATAATAACAAAAGTCCTGACTAGATCTCTTTAATTAGCTTAATAGCTCTTATTAGATATTCTCAGACCCCTCAAACTATCTTCAAAACTAAATTTATTATAATAAACTCTAAGAGAATATATCCTCAACATAATAAAGGATATCTATTGGAAACTAACACATAACATCAAACTTGGTAGTGAAACTGTGAAAACAAAAATAAGACAAGGTTGCTGGGTTTTATTATTATTAATAGTAACATTCAACCTTGTTTTGGAAGTTCCAGACAAAGCAATAAGATAAGAAAAGTAATTAGTTAAGTATGTATATTGGAAAGGAAGAGGCAAAAGTATCACTGTTTTCTAATGATACAATTGTCACCTGACAAATTTAAGAGGATCAACTGAAAAACTTTGAAAACTAAACCCCTTCAACAAGGTGGTAAATTGTAAAATTCAGTTAGTTAAAAGAAACAATAGTTTCCTTATATGTCAGCAATAATCAATTAGAAAAAACAATGGTAACATGCCAATCACTATGGGAATTAGGAGATAAATTATTAGAAATATATTTAATAAGAATTGCATGTTACCTATATAGTGGAAACTGCAACATTTTTATGTAAATGGGACATAAAGCAAGGTTTAATAGATACAGAGACAAAATCATGTTTGTAGCTAGATGGAAAGCCACACAACCATAAAACTATTAACTTCAGCTATATTAGTCTATAAATGGGACACAATTGCACTAAAAATCCCTAAGGTTCTTTGGGGTGGGGTAGAATTTAATAAACTGATTCTAAAGCTCATCTGAAAAAAATAAAAACAGGAGATTAGCTTTAAATATCAGGAAAAAATATTAACAAGGAGGGGTTTCTCTTGCAGATATTAAAATGCATACAGCTACAGTAATTAAAACAATAAGGCTCTGGTTTGAAATAGGTAGATCAATGGAACAAAATAACATGGGAAAAAATATACTCGAATATATTTTTAAACTTTGTATACTTTAATGTGGCATTTCAAATCAATAGGAAAAGTAGCCAGTACAAATTAAATACATGGAGATCAGAAGCTATTTGAGGGGGAAATGAAGTTAAAGCCCTATCTTTTGTCTTTACAAATATATGTTGAAGCAAGAAAGGTTGAAGCAAGTGTGCGTGTGTGTGTGTGTGCGTGTGTGTGTGTGTGTATGTGTGTGTTAAAGCTGAGTGGTGGGTGCATGGATATCTATTTTATAATTTTTTGAATGTTTAAACTATATCTTGATTTAGAATGAAAAAACAGAGGATTCCATCAAGCCAGAGATTCATAGATTAGCCTAACAAAGATGTAAAACTTACACATTAAAAGATACTATATAAACAAATTGAAAAATAACTTATGCATACTACATGAAAGACAAAAATCTGCAATATATAAAGAGTGCTTAAACACAGTAAAAATGGTGACCAGCTTAATAGAATATACGATGAGAAGTGGCTTGGGCAATATGGTAAAAGATTGTTAATGAAAGACTCAGAAAACATGTGAAATGATTTTCAGCTTCTTTGGTAAACAGAGGCTTGAAAATAAAACAATAATATGTCACTTTCATCAGTCAAATTGATGAATATTTTTTAAGCACTTAGAATTCCCACTGTCAGGTAGAATACAGGTAAAACAACCTTCTCATACACTATTAGTATGAGTGTAAGCTTATACATTGCAGCCTGAGGGCAGTGTAGCAGTAGCCTTCAAGAGTTATAAAATGATCACACCCATAGAGAATTTTATTCTATGGAAATAATCATGAATGTGAAGTAAAAATATATGTACAAGGATGCTCAATGACAGTTTAATATTTCCCAAACTGGAAATTAATAAGGGGAGTAATTTGATTCTAGGCAAGTAACTGGTTTAACCTGATATTTATTTATTAGAAGTTCTGATTGTTTTGCATAGAGCAGATTGTCAAGAAGCAAGAGTGGTAAGTAGAAAATGTGAATAAAGGTTATTTAAGTTAAAAAAAGAGGCAAGAATGGAATCAGACCAATTAGGCATTAAAAATTACAAATATCTTATTTAATAGGTTGGTTTTTACTTGTGATTTTTCAGTATCTAGACATATAGTATGAGGGCTTTCATTTGTACTCTTCCCCTAGGTCCTTCCAATGACTTCACATGGATGCAAGTCCTTTCAAGGTTTCTATTTTGCATATTAGCATCTAGTACACCTTAAACATAATATGCCTTTAATAAACATCTGTTAAATAAATTACTATATCTCTATAATAGCACCTGCTGTAGTATATTTTATCTGGCTAAATGTCTGTGTTTCTCAGTAAACTGTCCGTCTCTGAAAGTAGGGGTCATTCATCTCTACATCCATATCACAAAGCACAGTGCCAGATACATAAGAAGTAATCAACAAATGTTTGTTGAATGAGTGAAAGAAGTAGGAATCTGATTTATTTCTCTTAATATGGACTCTTTTTATCTATACTCCAAAACATGTGTCTAAAAATGAAGGCAGCTAAAAGTAGGTCTTGGGGTATGGGCTTTAACTTTGATGAGAGCTACAGAGACTTCATTGGGTCCTGTTGAAAAGAGAAGACAAAAGCAAAAGGAAAAAAGAAGGAAAAGAGGTATATTAGCGATCTGTTAGATTTCTAGGCACTCAAGTAGGTGTTCGTGTGGTCTGTCCAATAGAGGCCATGCAGAAAAAATACAAGTAAAGGTACTTTGGCAAGTAAATGTAGGGGAAACATTCTTCCACTTCTCTTTTTGTTTGTTTGTCTTTTTAGCATCTTTACTGGAGTATAACTGCTTTACAATGGTGTGTTAGTTTCTGCTGTATAACGAAGTGAATCAGCTATACATAAACATATATCCCCACATCGCCTGCCTCTTGCATCTCCCTCCCATCCTATCTATCCCACCCCTCGAGGTGGACACAAGGCACCGAGCTGATCTCCCTGTGCTATGTGGCTGCTTCCCACTAGCTATCTATTTCACATTTGGTAGTGTATATATGTCCATGCCACTCTCTCACTTTGTCCCAGCTTACACTTCCCCCTCCCTGTGTCAGAACTTTTTTTTTTTTTTTTTGAGATTCCATATACATGTGTTAGCATACGGTATTTGTTTTTCTCTTTCTGACTTACTTCACTCAGTATGACACACTCTAGGTCCATCCACTTCACTTCAAATAACTCAATTTCGTTTCCTTTTATGGCTGAGTAATAGTCCATTGTATATATGTGCCACATCTTCTTTATCCATTCATCTGTCGATGGACACTTAGGTTCCGTCCATGTCCTGGATGTTGTAAACAGAGCTGCAATGAACATTGCGGTACATGATTCTTTTTGAATTATGGTTTTCTCAGGGTATATGCCCAGAAGTGGGGTTGCTGGGTCGTATGGTAGTTCTATTTGTAGTTTTTTAAGGAAACTCCATACTGTTTTCCATAGCGGCTGTATCAATTTACATTCCCACCAACAGTGCAAGAGGGTTCCATTCTCTCCACACCCTCTCCAGCATTGACTGTTTGTAGATTTTTTTGATGATGGCCATTCTGACTGGTGTGAGGTGATACCTCACTGTAGTTTTGATTTGCATTTCTCTAATGATTAGTGATGTTGAGCATTCTTTCATGTTTATTGGCAATCTGTATACCTTCTTTGGAGAAATATCTACTTAGATCTTCTGCCCATTTTTGCATTGGGTTGTTTTTTTGATATTGAGCTGCATGAGCTGCCTGTATATTTTAGAGATTAATCCTCTGTCAGCTGCTTCATTTGTAAATATTTTCTCCCATTCTGAGGGTTGTCTTTTCGTCTTGTTTATGGTTTCCTTTCTTGTGCAAAAGGTTTAAGTTTCATTAGGTCCCATTTGTTTAGTTTTGTTTTTATTTCCATTACTCTAGGAGGTGGGTCAAAAACAATCTTGCTGTTATATATGTCGCAGAGTGTTCTACCTATGATTTCCTCTAAGAGTTTTATAGTGTCTGGCCTTACATTTAGATCTTTAATCCATTTTGAGTTTATTTTTGTGTATGGTGTTGGGAGTGTTCCAATTTCATTCTTTTACATGTAGCTGTCCAGTTTTCCCAGCAGCACTTATTGAAGAGGCTGTCTTTTCTCCACTGCATATTCTTGCCTCCTATATCAAAGTGACCATATGTGTGTAGGTTTATCTCTGGGCTTTCTATCCTGTTCCACTAATCTATATTTCTGTTTTTGTGCTAGTACCATACTGCCTTGATTACTGTAGCTTTGTAGTATAATCTGAAGTCAGGGAGCCTGATTCCTCCAGCTCTGTTTTTCTTTCTCAAGATTGCTTTGGCTATTTGGGGTTTTTAGTGTTTCCATACAAATTGTGAAATTTTTTGTTCTAGTTCTGTGAAAAATGCCATTGGTAGTTTGATAGGGATTGCACTGAATCTGTAGATTGCTTTGGGTAGTATAGTCATTTTCACCATGTTGATTCTTCCAATCCAAGAACATGGTATATCTCTCCATTTGTTTGTATCATCTTTAATTTCTTTCATCAGTGTCTTATAGTTTTCTGCATACAGGTCTTTTGTCTCCCGAGGTAGGTTTATTCCTAGGTATTTTATTCTTTTTGTTGCAATGGTAAATAGGAGTGTCCCCTTAATTTCTCTTTCAGATTTTTCATCATTAGTATAGGAATGGAATGATTTTCCATTATATAGTATAGTATAGGAATACAAGAGATTTCTGTGCATTAATTTTATATCCTGCTACTTTACCAAATTCATTGATTAGCTCTAGTAGTTTTCTGGTAGCATCTTTGGGATTCTCTATGTATAGTATCATGTCATCTGCAAACAGTGACAGTTTTACTTCTTCTTTTCCGATTTGTATTCCTTTTTTTTTTTTTCTTTTTCTTTTTCTTCTCTGATTGCTGTGGCTAAAATTTCCAAAACTATGTTGAATAATAGTGCTGAGAGTGCGAAACCTTGTCTTGTTATTTTTTACAGATTTTTTTTCCTGTAATCGATATCTAGTCTCATAACGTTGTGGTCAGAAAAGATACTTGATACAATTTCAATTTTCTTAAATTTACCAAGCCTTGATTTGTGACCCAAGATATGATCTGTCCTGGGGAATGTTCCATGAACACTTGAAAAGAAAGTGTATTCTGTTGTTTTTGGATGGAATGTCCTATAAATATCAGTTAAGTCCATCTTGTTTAATGTATCATTTAAAGCTAGTGTTTCCTTATTTATGTTCATTTTGAATGATCTGTCCATTGGTGAAAGTGGACTACTATGATGGTGTTACTGTCAATTTCCCCTTTTATGGCTGCTAGCATTTGCCTTATGCATTGAGGTGCTCCTATGTTGGGTGCATAAATATTTACAATTGTTATATCTTCTTCTTGGATTGATCCCTTGATCATTATGTAGTGTCCTTCTTTGTCTCTTGTAATAGTCTTTATTTTAAAGTATATTTTGTCTGATATGAGAATTGCTACTCCAGCTTTCTTTTGATTTCCATTTGCATGGAATATCTTTTTCCATCCCTTCACTTTCAGTCTGTGCGTGTTCCTAGGTCTGAAATGGGTCTCTTGTAGACAGCATATATATGGGTCTTGCTTTTGTATCCATTCAGCCAGTCTGTGTCTTTTGGTGGGAGCATTTAATCCATTTACACTTAAGGTAATTATCGATATGTGTGTTCCTATTACCATTTTCTTAATTGATTTGTGTTTGTTATTGTAGGTCTTTTCCTTCTCTTGTGTTTCCTGCCTAGAGAAGTTCCTTTAGGATTTGTTGTAAAGCTGGTTTGGTGGTGCTGAATTCTGTTAGCTTTTGCTTGTCTGTAAAGGTTTTAATTTCTCTGTTGAATCTGAATGAGATCCTTGCTGGGTAGAGTAATCTTGGTTGTAGGTTTTTTCCTTTCATCACTTTAAATATGTTCTGCCACTCCCTTCTGGCTTGCAGAGTTTCTGCTGAAAGATCAGCTGTTAACCTTATGGAGTTTCCCTTGTATGTTATTTCTTGCTTTTCCCTTGCTGCTTTTAATATTTTTTCTTTGTATTTAATTTTTGATAGTTTGATTAATATGTGTCTTGGCGTGTTTCTTCCCGGATTTATCCTGTGTGGGACTGTCTGTGCTTCCTGGACTTGACTATTTCCTTTCCCATATTAGGGAAGTTTTCAACTATGATCTCTTCAAATATTTTCTCAGTCCGTTTCTTTTTCTCTTCTTCTTCTGGGACCCCTATAATTCGAATGTTGGTGCATTTAATGTTGTCCCAGAGGTCTCTGAGAGTGTCCTCAATTCTTTTCATTCTTTTTTCTTTATTCTGCTCTGCAGTAGTTATTTCCACTCTTTTATCTTCCAGGTCACTTATCCATTCTTCTGCCTCAGTTATTCTGCTTTTGATTCCTTCTAGAGAATTTTTAATTTCATTTATTGTGTTGTTCATCATTGTTTGTTTGCTCTTTAGTTCTTCTAGGTCATTGTTAAATGTTTCTTGTATTTTCTCCATTCTATTTCCAAGATTTTGGATCTTTACTACCATTACTCTGAATTCTTTTTCAGGTAGACTGCCTATTTCCTCTTCATTTGTTTGGTCTAGTGGGTTTTTTACCTTGCTCCTTCATCTGCTGTGTGTTTCTCTGTCTTCTCATTTTGCTTAACTTACTGCATTTGGGGCCTCCTTTCTGCAGGCTGCAGGTTCATAGTTCCCGTTGTTTTTGGTGTCTGCCCTCAGTGGCTAAGGTTGGTTTAGTGGGTTGTGTAGGCTTCTTGGTGGAGGGGACTGGTGCCTGTGTTCTGGTGGATGAGGCTGGATCTTGTCTTTCTGGTGGGCAGGACAGTGTCTGGTGGTGTGTTTTGGGGTGTCTGTGAACTTATTATGATTTTAGGCAGCCTCTCTGCTAATGGGTGGGGTTGTGTTCCTGTCTTGCTAGTTGTTTAGCATAGGGTGTCCAGCACTGTAGCTTGCTGGTCATAGAAGGGAGCTGGGTCTTAGCGTTGCGATGGATGTCTCTGAGAGAGCGTTCACCATTTAATATTACATGGGGCTGGGAGCTATCTGGTGGACCAATGTCCTGAACTCTGCTCTCCCACCTCAGACTCTGTCAGCCACCCAGATGGTCTTCCTGAAGCTGGGCCGCCTGCAGCAGCCTGACCAATGGAATATTCAAATTGGAAATGTTGCCTTAGCACTGGGTGCTAGAGGAGATCTCCATCGCTCCATACCAGAAATAAAAAAGGATGTACAGCTCACTCAGTCTGGCCTCCTCATATCATATTCAATCCTTCTTCCAGATGACAGGCTTTAAAATACTTGATAGCAGCCATCATGCCCCCTCTGTCTCCTTTCCTCTCGGCTAAGTTTCCCTTGACCCTCTAAATTGGGGTTTTTATGAATCTGGAGTGGCTTCTCTACTGTCTCTTTCCCTTTCTGCCAACTGAAGCAGAAGACTCTGTGGCTTTAGATCATGGCAGTACTCCTCAACATTTTCGAGGTCATCAAAAATGGGGAAAGTATGAGAAATCGTCACAGCCAAGAGGAGCCTATGGAGACATGAAGACTAAATGTAATGCTGTATCCTTGGCTTCCCGCAGCTGCCTGGGCCTGTGTCCCCAGCAAGAAGCTTCTACTTCTTTTAATCCTCTTACTCCTCCTTTTTCATATCCAAGATCCTACTACAGAACATCTTAGAACCTCTATCTGTAGCCTAATTAAGTTCACAGTAACATTTCTTCTACAGTCCTGGATGAATCTGCAAATACTAGATCCCCTGCTCAGCTATATTGCACTAATGTATTTTCTTCTTGATTTTTTCATTGTTGTTTATGCAGGAAAAGTCACTAATATGTTTTGGAGAAGATAAACCCATTTGCCCACAAATAGAAAAGTCCAAAGCAAGAATCTCTAAACCATGGCTTTACAGTAGCCCCATGAGACTCAAGAGTCATTGAAGAGTTCTTTATTGGCATGTTCTTGAGAGCAGAGTGGTTTAATCATATATTTTCATAAAGGTTAATATTAAAAGAGAAACATCCTATGTTCCTGGGTTGTGTTTAGAGTCAGTGGCAAGGTCAGAATGAGAAATGAGGATTTTTCTCTTCTCTTAAAGCAGAAGTTTCCCTGTACAAATCCAATGGCATTAAAAGCGGTTCTAAAGGCAAAGCCTCATAGACTTTCAGTTAAACATGATAGATTGAACATGTGTTTATCTCTGCTTCCTCACCCAATCCTACCAAAATAATGAGAATAAAAAACTGAATAGTAATAATCAAAGAATAAGAAGTCATAAATTTACAAGGAAAAGGAAAAAGGGAAAGAAGATGATAGTGGATGAGAAATGTCAACAAATCTTTGGAAGAAAGCAAGTCATGGGAAGAATAATAATTGCCTTAGCAGAGCAGATGAAGCTGAAATAAGTTTCTCTAGAGGAATGAGAAGAAAGCTGACTCCCCTTGCAGAATCCTAAAAAGGCTAAAAATAGGAGGATTGGTTGAAAGTTTGTAGAAGGAGCATTTTGAGCTCTCTGTTCCCTCCTCCATTCTGCAGAGCCAGGAGACAACTCCTGCTTCATTTCTGCAAAAGATGGAAGCTTTATTTTAAGGTACGTTTAAGCTGAAGTGGCTCTAGACTTGGAAACGGAACAGGAGCACTGAGTAAAAGTTTGCAAGATGAACAGTGTTGCCCGAGCCTATATCCCCTGCCAGGCTTCCAGATATCTTCCAGCCAGGATTATATCCTTCAGGCAAGAAATGAGAGTTTCTAGAGAAACTGAACAGTACTCAAAAAGAAATCTACCACTTGGGGGTCTCCTAATAAAAATGTTCATTCCCTGCTCCCACCCTACAGTAGGCAAACCCAGCCAATCAATTTTTAGTCCTTCACTCTTGAACTGAAGAAGTCAAAGAACACAATACACTTGGGGAAACGGAATGACAGGGACTGAAGTGAACTGCTAAAAAAGAACTTTGAGGAAACAGAAACAATGTAGGGAGCCAAAGAAAACCTTCAAAAAGAAATAATATCTTCAGAAAGAGAAAAGAAGGTAGTGTATCTATGAAACAAAAGCCAGATACAGATACAGATACAGATATGAACAATTAAAAACCATGAATTTTTAAAAAATCCAATTGAATGGCAGAAAGCTAAAACTGAGGAAATTTCCCTGAAAGTATAATGAAAAGACAACAGAAGAAGAAAGGTAAGAATGTTAAAGAATACATCCAGGAGTGTCTAACTTCTCATTAACAGAAGTCTCTAAAAGAGAAAAAAGGTAAAAAATTATCAGAGAAATATTTCAGAAAAATTTCTCAGAACTAACAGCACAAAACCTTCAGATTACGAGGTTCCAACCAGGTGCCCTGTTCAGTGAATGCAAATAGATCCATGTGAAGGCATATCTTTGTGAAATTACAAAATGTTGCAAACATAGAGAAGATTTTAGATGCTTCCAGAAGGGGAAATGCGGGTCATAAAAAGGAACAGGAACCAGAATGACATCCATCTTCTCAGCACCAATACTGGAAGCTAGAAGACAACGGGGCAGTACCTTAAACAATCTGAGATAAAATTATTTTAAAACTAGAATTTTATACCCAAAGTATCAATCAGGTTTTAGGGTAGAATAAAGATGTTTTCAGATATGTAAGTTTTCAAAATATCTACCTCTCAATACATGTTTTCTGAGAAAGCTACCAGAGAAGTACCCAAACAAAATGAAGGAATAAACTGAGAAAGAAGGTATAAAATCCAGGAAAAGTGACCAAAAACAGGAAAGAGGGAAATGGTTATTCTCAAGGTGACGACAAGAGATTGAGAACAAAAGAAAATGGCCTCCAAGCAGGCCTAGAAAGAAACTGCCCACGCTTGACTGGAAGTACATAGGACTCCTGAAAAATGCAACAAACATATGAACTGATTGGTCTGAAAGGATGGAAGATTTAATTGGAAAGGTGTTGGAGCATATGGAGAGAATCACTGAGAAAATTAAGAAAATTAAGCAAGTGAAAAAAAAATACTGTCTAAGAAAGTAATATAAGTATAGAACATATTGTACTCAGCATAAAGATAAAAAACTGAATACTGATTTAGGGAGAATGGCAGAGGGGAACGGGATGATGCATATGAAAGCTGAATCCTCATCTGCTAAAACAGAAGCCCATAGATTAGGACTAAAATGGATAAATTAAGGAATAGTAGCATTATTTAGAAGCATATAAACACTAGAGGAGATAAGTAAATGAATGGAAAGTAGTTCCCTTTGGGTACTGAGATTAGGGGTGGGAGGTGGATTAGGGAACTGCTATTTGGATGTTAAACTTTTGGTATTATTTGACTTTTTAAAACTATATGCATGTATTACTCTACAAAAATAAAAATTAATAAACAGACAGAAGTCAGTCTCTGATAACTGGTCTCTCTGCAAAGTCCCCAGATGTAAATGAAGCAGATAAAACTAGCTCTGGGCTGGGATGGAGAGGGCTAGCCCACACCCTCCTCCAAGTCTTCTCCAGAGGACACTGATTTCGGGCAGTTACTGAGAACCTATCCATCTAATTTGTTCTTCCTTATCAAGGCAGCTGTGTAAGGAGGGAAGGTGGTCCTTGGGCCTGGATGGCCACAAGTCACAGTGATTCATGAACTCAGGATAATTTCAAGTCACTCATGCAAGCAGCTGTGATGCCCAAAGAAATTCTAATCTCTTTTACTTTATCAGATGGTTCATCAGACTATTCCCACCCCATGATTTGTCCTTAGCCTTCAGCTCTGCTCTAAGACTTTGCAAGAATATAGACAGAGCCCCTCTTTGTACCTTTTCTGGTTTCCCACTTCCTCCCAGTTCACACCCCTAACTCTGTAGTGTTGCTCTCCTTACCATCTAGAATCCACACATGCCCCCTTTTAATCTATGACACATCGATACGTTCACTGATCTCAATGGAAAGAAGACATGTCTGTAGAAAGGTGCATGAGTACATGATCAGTGGATACACTCCTCTATATAGAGAGCAATTTTGTAGTGTATGTGTCCAAAGATACACACCTCCGTTTACACCCACACAAAATATTTATATACACCAAAATATTAAATGGGATATAAAAACATAATACACACACCATTCCTATGTTCCTTTATGTGTCAATATGTTATATAAATACCACATACATTCTGTCCCCATCACCTAAATTAAGTGCAGCACACATTTGCGTACTTCCACATAGGCAACCCAGAATAGAACAGCCTGAACAGACGCTGTTTTTCCTTCCTGATAAACGGGCATGAAATAACAGGCTGACATCTGCCTCTGCAGGTCATTCAAGTCGGCCTGCTGCACGTCAGAATTCAAACTGCTCCATCCATCAACGGCAGACCCAAAATTAACGTAGCTTGGAAATTCTGCGGCAAGACAGTAACAGCCCAATTCAAAGTCTGACCTTCGAGGAATGGTGGGGTACGATGGAAAATTATTTCATGCCCTGCACCAAAGCCAACAATACAATTTGAAGACATTTTCAGTTATATTAATTTTAAAGAAAAATCCCCCAGTGTAGGAGTTTAACTCTCAGGGTCATGTAAAAGGAGTGCTAAGCATAGAGATTTTGATATCTAAAGGCTCTGCCAGCACCCTTTCTGAAAGAACTAAAAACATTATTTTAAACAAAACAGTTCAGAGACATTTGCACAGTAGCATGTACTAAAAGTCTTTATCAATAAGTGAGGAAATCACCAAGAGATTTAGTTCTTCATAGAATTTTTTTGGAAATGGCTATTAGTTAAAATAAAACTGTAAATGAGATCAGTCCTTCAAGATTACAAATACAAATTAATCCTTTTCTGGAGATATTAAATGAATCCTTTTCTGGAGATATTAAATGAATCCTTTTCTGGAGATATTCTTAAGATATTCTGTGACAATTCTCAATTGTCACAAAATTTATGTGGAGAGATTTTATAACCAGTAACCAAAGATGACCACCAATTTAACAAATGAACCAGACTCTGATGCATAAAATGATTTTACCTACTGCTTTGGTTGTGATGCTAAACACAATTTTTTTTTCTCTTTTTATATATATATTTTTTAAAATTATTTATTTCTTTATTTTTGGCTGCATCGCTGTGCGCGGGCTTTCTCTAGTTGTGGCGAGTGGGGGCTACTCTTCATTGCAGTGCAAGGATTTCTCATTGTGGTAGCTTCTCTTGTTGCGGAGCGCGGGCTCTAGGCACACGGGCTTCAGTAGTTGTGGCTCGCAGGCTCAGTAGTTGTGGCTCACAGGCTCTAGAGTGCAGGCTCAGTCGTTGTGGTGCACAGGCTCAGTTGCTCCGTGGCATGTGGGGTCTTCCTGGATCTGGGATCGAACCCGTGTCCCCTGCATTGGCAGGTGGATTCTTAACCACTGTGTCACCAGGGAAGTCCCTAAACAATTTTTTTAATGCCATTCATTTGTAGCCAACGACATATAGGACTGTGCTTTAAATCCACATGCCATTAAGGTGAAGTTACCCTTTTCTCCCTGCTGAAGACTGTTTCAAAACTCAATCTGAAACGTTGTCCTAGTGCTCCTTCCCAGAAATCCCAGTGTTTCTATTAACATGGGTCCAGGCTAAAGTTGAGGGACTGTTTCATAACTTTGTTAAAAGAACGCTTGGAGTCCCAAAGTCCCATCTCCCTGCTGCATCTCTTCTTCACCTCTTTTCTCTCTAGCTCTTTGCCCACAGCAAGCTTAAATTTCCCCTAAAACAAAACCCCTCCTTGATTCTACCCCTCTCTTGAACTGTGCTCCACCTCCCTTTCTCTCTTTGCCTTCACACTTCTCGAAAGGATCATCAAATTTGTCTCCCTCCGAATCTTCAACTCAATATTGTTTTGCTATCTGGCTTCCATCCACATCATCACACTGAAAATAACAATCTCCTAATGGCCAGATCCAATGGGTTGTCTTTAGGCCTAAGGCTAATTGACCTTTCTATAGGTTGGACCACGGGCCTAATCCACCCATCACGTTCTTTCCTAAAACCCACCCACAAATAACATTCCTATTCTGCTTGATCCTTGATATGGGTGACTCAGGGTACTTGAAAGCAGATGTTTGTGCAATTGTATATTGATAATTTTCAAAACCTAAGTGAAGTAGATGCTTTTCTAGGAAAATATATAAATTTCCAAATTGGCTCAAAAATAAATGAAAAAATATATGAATATATTATCGAATATATGATAACCATATGAGACATGGAAAATGTTGTGAAAGAGCTGCACCCCCAAATGCCTCAGACTCAGCCTGTTTTATCATTGAGCTCATTCCAGGGGGACCATATAATTTATAGCCCAAACTGGGACACTGTTGAGAGCGAAAGACAATGTTATTAATAATTAAGCTGGGACAGTATGAGAAACAGAACTGTTCCAGGCAAATTAGGACAAATGACTACACTGTTTAACCAACTTTCAAAGGATAAATAATTTTAAAGTTATAGAAACTGAATCATAGTTTACAAAAAGATTAAACGTTTTCTAGTCCACAGTCAAGAAAAGCAGAAAAGAAAGAAAGAAAAAAGAAGGAAGAAAGAAATTCTCGGCCTACTGACACATGTTCCTAAATCAACAAAACATGTATATTATACATACTGCTAAAGGGCACTTACAAATTAAAAAGGAGCAAAAAAGACAATAGAAAAATGGTCAAAAGAAACAAACAGAAAATGAATATAAATCAACCATAAACATGAAAAATATGCTCAAACCCATTAGTAATGACTGAAACAAATTAAAAATAATGTGATACTTTATACTTTATCCCATCTGATTAAAAACTGTTAATCATAATGTGTCAATTATGTCTCAATAAAGCTGGAAAATATAATATTAATATTAAATATCAAAAAGTGTGATCTGTCATACATTCTTAGTGAGAATGTAAATTGGTACTACATTTTGGAGGACAATCTGGCAGTTCTTAATCAAAATTCTATAAGTGCATATCTCTGATATAAAATTTTCCCTAGTAGGAATGTGTACTACAAGAACATTTGGTCAAATGCACCAAGACATATGTATGAGGGTGTCCTCCGCCACACTGTTTCAATCATAACAAATAACTTGAAACCACCTAAAATGTTAATTTTTCAGGGAATGAAAAAGTCTCAGAGAAGTTTAATGACTTGTTATAAATTGGGTATATAGGACTAGAAAAAAATTGTACATAAACAAGGATTTAAAACACCACAGAGCAGTTCACTAATATAAAATGAGAATATTATAGTTTGACTTGTCTCACTGTTGGATAATTTCCATTCTAAGGTTTCCACAGTCGTTTATAATCCCTTGATTAGAAACATACTAACCTCTTTGCACCAATCAGCGCTTGCCCTCCAAAATCACTTCCACCCTTGGGATGGCTAACTTTGCCCTTTTCTGATTTTCAAATGTTTAATAGAAATAAAGACTAATTTTCCAGGGCTTTTAAGTGATATATTAAAAAGTCCCCTAGATGCAAATATCTTTATATTTGGACATTACGGTTATCATTTTCAATGTTGTATGCTTTGAAATAACTACTATACTAAGAAGAAAAATATCAACAGGAACAAAATGTCACAATAGCCTTTAAACACGTGGGACAATAATTTCTATGTTAACCATCTCTCTGCTTCGGAGAGAACAAATGTTCTCTCTTTACAATGATGTTTCATAGGTGAATAATGATTTGCTGCATAATATTAGAAAATAGGAAAATATTATACTCTTTTTTTTTCAATGTGAAGCTTGCAGTATCTTAGAAAAGCCTTCTGGCCTGATTTCCTGTTGCTTTCCAGCTTTGATCTCAATCTATACTGTTCCCTACTCAACATGTAATCATCATTAAGGCACATGATACCATGCAGCCAAAATCTAGCTACAAAACAATGTGCATGGCATGGTTCCCTTCTAGAATATAAATGTAAATACAGAGTGTGTGTATATATGCATAGAGAGTTTGGAAGGTTTCCCAAGAAATTGTCTTTGACAGGATATGACTACAGCTATCCTCCATTTTCTTGGTTTTGCTGATTTATATTCTACAATATTCTCTAATAAATATGTGCAAGTTTTTACTAAGAAAGAACCTTAATAAAACTTGTTTTTATTCTATCTATGGACTTTAACAGTTACAGAGAGTTTGGGTAAGTAAATACGGTACAATTCAGAGCTAGTTAGACTCTTTACAACATCTCTGGAACATAAATAACCTTTCCTAATGGTTACTACTCAAATTTCTGGGGCCAGAGGCAGAGATCTGGGCAAACCCCAGGAACACCAGCCCATGCCTACGTGGGCTATGTATAGAAATAGTTCATAAGAAACCAAAGGCCAAAGCAGAGGGCAGTAGGAATAATTTTGAATCTGGCCAGAAGAAGAATATGCTTGAATAAAAGCACAGGTTGTGGTTCAAACAGATCTGGGTTTGAGTCATAGCTCTATCACTTAAAAAAAAAAAAAGTAGTGTGAGCAACTTACTTATCTTTGCCTCAGTTAACTCATCTTTAAAGTGAGGAAAATAATGGTAACCACACCTTGTGAGCACTGATGAGTCCCATCAAGTTGGAGTTGGGATCTTAAAATGACAGGCTCTGATCATGTATCTTCTGTCTTTGGCTCCAGACCTTCTCCCAAAGTTAAAGAACAGGGTTTGTTATTCACAACCTGAATTGTGGTTTAAAGTAAGAGTCTCTTTTAAAAAATCAAGCTTGAAACTTTACTTTCTGAAAATATGGCAGGTTAGACTATTTGGATCAGTCCTCCCATCAAAAATAATCACAAATGATGTTGGACATTTTTTTGAAGTAACTTCTTAAGACTATCAAAGATCTGATAAGGTAGTAAAAAATTTAGTTCAAAATATCAAAGAAAGCAGAACCCAAAGAGGGAAGCAGAATGCTACAATTTCTTTTGCCTTAAGGGCATTTTCCAAACAAGCAAACTTCTCCAAATTAAACTGGATTCCCAAAGGCTCACACCCTCAGAAAAGAGTAAGCCAGAAGTAAACCCACCCAGCCAACCTTCACTCTCAGGTGACCGAATTAAAGTTGCCTGGGCAACATCATAGTAAAACTATAAACCACCAAAGGTAATTGGTAAAGATCTGAAAAGGAGCCATTAAGAATAAATTAAAAGACAAATTATAATCAATGGAACAATAATTAGATAAACATCTGACACCTCAATAGCAACACTGGAAGCCGAAAGACAGTAGAATTCTTCATTATAGTAAAAGAAAATATTTGTAAAACTAGAACTCCATACTCAGAGAAAATATCCTTTTAGGGTTTTGGGGCATACTGCTGGGAGACAGGAGGGAGCTTCACTGAAAACTTGGTTTGGGTGTTGAGACTAATCACATACATACACACACACACACACACACACACACACACACATATACATTCACTCACATCAAGAGGGTATGAAAAGATGATTACTTATAATAATTAAAGCTTTCTGGGGAGAACGGGGCAGATCTCTCAAGATGCTCTAAAATTGCTTAGGGCAAGAAAGGGAGACTGGCTTGGGGCTCTCATTGTGGTTAGGGGATAGACCCAGGGTGAGGCCTCCGGGACATTGGAAGAGGTCTGTGTAGTTTGAATCTATCTCTGGTGACAAAGGAGAGAGCACCTTGACTTTCTTATCAGCTTACCCAGGTGTTGGACAGAGAGGAAGAAGGAGAGGGTGAGGCTTAATAGCCATCAACAGTCAAACATCAATAAAATGGAGTCACACTCCTTATTATAAAGAGTAAACGGGGGGCTTCCCTAGTGGCACAGTGGTTGAGAATCTGCCTGCCAATGCAGGTGACACGGGTTCGAGCCCTGGTCTGGGAAGATCCCACATGCCGCGGAGCAACTAGGACCGTGAGCCACAACTACTGAGCCTGCGCATCTGGAGCCTGTGCTCCGCAACAAGAGAGGTTGCGACAGTGAGAGGCCCGCGCACCACGATGAAGAGTGGCCCCCGCTCGCCGCAACTAGAGAAAGCCCTCGCACAGAAACGAAGACCCAACACAGCCAAAAATAAATTAATTAATTAATAAATTTAAAAAAAAAGAGTAAGAGGGAAATAAAAACATTTTCTAAACACAAAAAACCTGAGGTTTGTAACCAGAATATCTTCACTGAAGGAAAATGGTAATTCAGGAGGAGGTAGAATTAATCCCAAGAGAAAGATCTGAGATATGAGAGAAAAATATAAGGAAGAGCTAAATGTATGGATTCATTTAAAAATGGATAACATTTATAAAAAATTTTGATAACACATGCACAACAAAATTATGTAATTCAGAAAGAAAGTAGATGAAGTTAAGGTGTTCAAAGACCTTTCTTTTCTCTGGGGAAGGAGCAAAGATATTGATTAATTTCAGATTTTGATAAGTATACATGCTGTAATTTCTAGGAAACATTAATAAAAGAATAAAAACAGAGTGTACAACTTCCCAACTAGTACAAGAAATAATTATAACAAAAAATAATCTAAAAGATGTCAGAAAAGGGGAAAAATAAGCATATAACTTGAAACACAAAATACATAAAACAGGATGGCAAATTTAAACACAAATTTAACAATGACTACATTAAGTGTAAATGTAAATATGCTAACAACTCCAATTAAAAACTGAAGATTGTCAGACTGAATAAAAACAAAATCAACTTATGTGATGATTATAAAAGACATATCTAAAAAATAAGGATACAAAAAGTTGATGCTAGGATGACAGAAAAAGATAGAACATGGGCCTATCAAAAACCCAAAGAGATATAGCTATATTAAAAAAACTATAAATTTTAAGACAAAAAGCATTGATACAGAATGTCACTAATTAGACTTAGTCATGCTTCTCTTGCTAAAAATTAGATGGACAGAAAAACCAATAAGGGTACAGAATATTTAAACATGATTAACAAAATAAAACCAAAGGTGACCTTTACTATAGGTCACAATACCCACTATACCCAAAAAACATAGAAGGTATTTTTTCTAAACACACATGGAACATTTACAAAAATTCATCATAAATCAAGTCACAGAAAACTTCTATGAACTGAAATCATAATGATCATTTTCTCTGACCACACCTTAATTAAAACAGAAATCGTTGAACAAAATAAAACCAGAAGATCTCCCATAAGTTTGGAGATTTAAAAAAAATTTTCAAAATAATTCATGGCTCAAAAAAGAAATATAATGGAAATTAGTAAACATTTTGAAATGCATGATAATGAAAAATACTACCTATCAAAACTTGTAGGATATAGCTAAAGCAGTCTAACTTTATATGTGAATATAAATTCACTTATAAAAATTATTAAAAAATTATGAAATTCAGAAAAACTATAAAATGTAATGATTAATTATTCATTTCTGAACATATAAAAACAGCAATAAAACAAAAAAGCAAAAAAAGAAGTTAAAATGGAAAGAATAATAAATATATAAATTGGATTTATTAAAATAGAATAAATATGGATCAAAAAAACAAAAGTTACTTCTTTGAGAAGAATAATAAAATTGCAAAACGTTCAGTAATACATGTAAAGGAAATGAATAAGGCACTAAGGAAAGCAATATTAGGAATGATATAGAGCATGACTGCAGATGCTGTGATCATTAAAATAAAAAGAAAGTGTCATGAAAAACTTTATCTCAGTACATTTAAATGTTTAAACTAAATACAAAAAATTACAATAGCAAATTTAACAAATTTGGCTAGATAGTTTACAACTATTGAGAAAACTGAACCGGTATTCAGAAATTTTCCCAGAAATAAAAATTAGTCCCAGATAGCTTCACCAGTGAATTCCATCACACACTGAAGAATAAATCAAAAACAAAACAATCTTACACAAACTATAATTGCAAAAATAGAAACAATGGAAATCTTTCTGAATTATTTTTATGAGTCCAATTTTACCTTGATACCAATCCCTAAAAATGATAATATTATAGGTCAGTCTCACTCATTGAACATAGATATATAAAAGTCTTAAAAAATTATTACCTAACCAATTCTAGCAATATGCAAAAAAATAATGTCATGATTAACTTTGCTTTATACAAGGAATATAAGGTTAATTTAAAATTAGTAAATCAACTAACATATTTAACCATATTGACAGATTAAAGGAGAACATTTATATAATCATTTCGAAGATGCAAAAAGAAAAGATAAAACGTAACAATCCATTTATGTTAAAAAAAATTAGCAATCTAGGAACTAAAAAGATTTTTTAAAAATAAAGTATAGGTTATCTATTCTATATGTGGCAATTTTCATATTTAATATTGAAATGCTGAACATTTTCCCCCTTGAAATCAGAAGAAATATGAGGGTATTCATTATCACTTCTACTCAGCATTATACTAGAGGTCACAGCCAACACAATAAGGCAAGAAAAAGAAATAAAACATATAAGGATTAGAAAGAAGGAAACTAAACAGTCATCACTGTACTCATTGCACATGGAGAAAATCCAAAATAATCTAATGATAGTCTATTAGAATTAATACTGACGCTAGCAAGTTTCCTGATACAAAATTGATATGAAAAATCAATTTTATTTCTAAATGTCAGCAATAGTATGTAAGAAAATAAAATAATAAGATAATTATAATTATATCAAAAATGTTGATGGGACTTCCCTGGTGGTCCAGTGGTTAAGGCTCCATGCTTCCACTGCAGGGGGCATGGGTTTGATCCCTGGTCAGGGAACTAAGATTCCACATGCCATGCAGTGTGGCCAAAAAACATAAATAATGTTGAATAACTAGGAATAAATCTGACAAAATTTTATTTCAAAATCTAATATATGAAGAGATGCACAATCTAATTAATAATCATGGCTTTGCAAATAAAAACTGCAAAGTGATACCATTACCACTAAATTGTCTACAATTTAAAAGTCTGTCATTACCAAGTATTGAGAACTCTGTTGAGTAATAGGACTCTAAAACACTTCTGGTGAGACTGTAAATTGAAAAAATCACTTTGAAAAACCATTTGACATTTAACAGTCAAGGTGAAGACATCATATCCAGTGGCCCATTATTTCTCCTCCTAGGAATATATGTTCTAGAGAAGTTATTGCACATTTGCACCAAAATACGTATATAAGAATGTTTATAGCAGTATTTTTTCTAATATCTCAAACTGGCAGCAAACCAAATGTCCATCAAGTATAGAACAGATAGTATAGCATACAAACACTACTATATTTAAAATGGATAAACAATAAGGACCTACTGTATAGCACAGGGAGCTTTACTCAATATTCTGTAATAACCTATATGGGTGAAGAATCTGAAAAAGAATGAATATATGTATATGCATAACTGAATCACTTTGCTGTACACCTGAAACTAACACAACATGGTAAATCAACTATACTCCAATAAAATTAAATAAATAAAATAAAATAAAGAATAGAACAGATAAATAAATTTTGCTATAATTAGGGAATAATATGCAATGAGGGAAATGAATAAACTATACCTATGCAATTGTTCAAATCGGGTTTGGTAATTTGTGGCTTCAAAAGAGGCCTGTTTTTGTAAATAAAATTATTCTGGAATACAACCATCCTCATTCATTTGCATATAGTCCATGACTGCTTTCATAGCTTTACAAAGCAAAGCTAAGTAGCTGCAACAGAAATCATATGGCCCTTAAAACCAGAAGTTTTTAATATCTGGCCTTTTACAGAATAAAAAGCCTACCCTCGTCTTAAGTGAATCTTGCAAGCACAATGCTGACCAAAAGAAACAAGTAACAAAGAATATATACCAAGTTATTCCATTTATATAAAGTTAAAAACCTGGCAAAAGTAAATTATATTGCTTAGGGATACATACATATATGATAAAATTTTAAAGCAACTTACTAAGGAAATGATTATCTCAAAAACCATATGTGAGGAGGTTGGAGAGGACACTAAAAGGGGCTTTCAGAGAGCTGACAGTGACCTGTTCCTTAATCTGGGTGGTAGATACATAGGTATTCAGTAAACCAAATACATATATGTTTAAAATGGTTTTCTCCAAGTATGCTAAAATTTACACTAAAAAAAAAAAGTGAAAAACAAAAAAGTACTGTTGTCATCTAGTTTTCAAAACAAAATGTAAAGTAAAATATTCTAAATATATTCAAATTTAAATGTGAAAGGCTTAGTACCGTACACATTTTTTAAAATAACAATTGACTCAAGCTCTGATTACACCTTTCTCATTCTTCCTAAATTTCAACACGATTTATATCAAAATGTTAAAAACAGCCAATATAAAGGAAATATTTGCACATGTTCACTCAAAAAATAAATTACTATTTCTATTGTAATAGAAATGCAAGTCCTGGATAGAATGTCAATATGTATAGCATATTAGCTAGAGTGTTAATCTAGAAATTTCACTCCAGCCAAAATATATTTAAGCAAATAATAGTTCTCTTTTTCAAAAGTAATCAGATTTTTTTTCTTTGCTTATTACATTTAAGATATAAACATACAGATACAAGTCCTAATATTTTTTGTTACAGCTTTACTGAGCTAAAATTCATATATCATACAATTCACTTATTTAAAATGTACAATTCAGGGGATTAAATATACTCACAGAGTTATGCAACAACCAATTTTTATCATCCCCCAAAGAAACTTAGTTACCCTTTAACTATCACCCCCAAACACCCTATTTCTCCCCTCCTCCAGCTATAGGCAACTTCTAATCTACTTTCTGTCTATATGTACTTGCCTATTCTGAACATTTTATATAAATGGAATCATATAATATGTGATCTTTTGTGCCTGGCTTTTTTCACTTAGAATAATGTTTACAAGGTTCATCCATGTTGTAGCATGTATCAGTACTTCATTCCTTTTCATGACCAAATAATACTCCATTGTATGGATATACCACATCTTGTTTATTCACTCATCAGTCAATGGCCGCTGAGTTGTTTCCACCTTTTGGCTATTATGCATAATGTTGCTATGATGATTTGTGTACACGTTTTTGTGTGGACATGTTTTTATTTCTCTTGGATATATACTAATGAATGAAATTAGTCCTAATATTTTAATATTTGATTTATGCCTGACTACAACAAACTATATAATTCAGAAGTCAAATTACAGCCTTTATCGTTTTTAGGGAATAGGTTTTGTGAAATTTTTATTTAGTTTTCTAAAGTTGATCACCACATTAATGAGAAGTACATATAACTTTTAATATAATACTACAATTAACATCACTTTATGCTTCAACCACTACAATTAAATACGTTCAACTACAACATACGAATATCAAAAAACACTAGTCTTTTAAACTCATAGAAAGTTTCTTAAAATATTTCTCACACATTGAGAATTTTCCAGGCTAAAATGAAAATTATTCTAATTTTCTTTATTTAAAAATCTTTTATATGACCTATCATCACACATATATATTCAGAATCCAACTGAAAGAGTCCAAATACATTTACCATTTTTAAAGACACCAAATCTTCTGCAATTTAGAACGATTTTTCTTAAAGTAGGCTAAAACAAATTGACAATTTGAAAATTTAGTACAAAACAATTAACAAACACTAAAAAAAAAGTGTTCCATGAAACTACATCTTTGTTCAAGATTTATCTATTTGCATAACTGTAATAACCAAAACTTTGAATTCTGGCATTATAATTACGATTTTAAAAGTAAAAATAAATGGAGAATTCAGTATTTACCACTAATTCTTTTGCTCAATCAGGTAGCACTAACTCTCCTGAAAACACACAAAGCTCCTCAGATAGCTAATCAAAAGGAAATGAAGGAATTTTGAGCCTCTTTACTGCCTCCAAAAATACGAAGTGATAAAAATTCCAAGGAAAAGGAAAGCAACAATAACTAGAAAGAAAGGGAATCGGGAGAGGTTAAGAAGAGTAAAGGTGATTAAGAATTAAGGAGAGTTAAGGAGAAAAAGACAGAGAGAGAAAGAAAAACAGAAGAAAAGAGGCAAAAACAACAAAAGGATGGTTTGGTTGGATTTCAATGATGATCAGAAAGTCTGCCCAGATATGCATGGTTCCCACAGATGCACCTTGGCTGGATCTGCAGCTAAGAGGCAAAAATCCAGAATAGTGATATGGCAAAACAAAAATCTGAAAATCATATTCAGCCAATCAGCCCCAATGACAGGACTGAATTCACACACACTCCCGAGCAACGTTTCTGCAGCCAAATATGGATGGATGTGTGAAACAACCCAGTGTGCTGCTGGAGGACTCAGGGAGGAGAGGGGCTCTGAAGCGGCTTCAAAGAACATCAGCATCCTTCAGTCTAATTAAAACCTACTTTTATTTCATTTGTATAAGGGTGTCAGGTTCGATTAGAGGCCACATACAATTTGGCTCTGAGAAGAATGGTGGCTTTCTTTCATGAAGAAAAACAGGGGGAGAGGAGTAATGCTTAAATGTTATCATCGGAGGTTCTGAAGGCAGCATGCCTACCCACAAGGTCATTAATGTCCCCGGGGAGGGGGCTAAAGGGTCTGCTGTCAGCTATGGAAGGATTTCAGGCTCCTCTGATAAAGAAATACAGTATCCTTAGTTAACTGGATACACAAATTCATTAGGCAAGCAAAGAATGGCAAATTTTACCCTTGGTTTGCAGTTCCATGGCCCAGCGGGAGAAGAATGTAACCGTATTCCTCTGCGGTTCCTGTTTATCTGTGTACACTCATCTGGGTGTGTATCACATAACACGCCTCCTTATTGTAGGCAGTTCCAAAATACTTAATGCGAGCTTCCTTATTAGCAGCAAGTGGGTCTGTTGAAGCTTAAGAAAGCCATTTAATAAAAATAAAGCCACCCAAATGAACATGGATTGAAAAAAAATTTAGATTGATGGAGCTAGGTTGGTCACTGTAATTACGGAAGGTGTATCATTTCCTAAGCTCTCTTTGCATTAAGTGTATGCCACACATTTATCAGACATAATTAGCACTTTAGGTGACAATGATTTGATTTCTTCCCTTGTAATAAAAGCTCCCTGTGTTGGCATATACATTCAGAATGGGAAATTGAACACTGTTGCTGTTTATTCCCCTGAGGCAAAATTTAGGACAAACTGGGGAAAATATGAAGAGGGCTTACAGAACAGCCCTTTGTGAATTTTGCAAACAGAAAAAGAAAATAGTTCAATAAAAGCTTTTAAGGATCACAGTCAAATGCATGCTTTTTGAAAGCAAAGGATATCTATGGAACATTTCTCCACTTTCAAAGTCAGCATTTAACTTTCCTTTAGATCTGAACAAACCCACACTAAATTGATTCATAGGCACAACTGAAAAACTGGACACATTTAAATTACTGTGTCCAAATCAGAAAAGTGTTTGTGCTGCTATCTCTGAGGGGACAGAAGAAAACTGTTTTAAAAATTATTTCAAATAAACATCTCTTATTTCCATTTCTATTGCCACAACTAAGAATCATGTTAATTCACTCTTCTATAGATTAAAATGTTTACATAAAGGTTGTGAATTTTTTTATAAGGGAAAAAAGAGATATGCAAGCTGCTGAGGTATTGTATACGGCACATAAATGATGCTACATCCTCTTGAAATCTGCAGCCCCACAAAAAATACTAAGAAAACTTATGCTTTTGCATTTAAATCTTCTTGGAAAACCATTTGCTTCTCTTTTTCATCAAAAACAAAATGTGACAGTTGGGTTAGTTGATTCCTTTGATTGCATAAATTAATCAGAAATGTAGTCACTGCTAATGCTTGATAAAATAAATATTTCCAAAGTAAATAAATCTAATGTTATTAAGCAGCTTAGTGCAAACATTCCCACTTAGACTGAACGTGCTGAGTTTTTGCTTAATCCTAAGGTTTGTTCTACTAGGATGCTGATATACAGATAGATGCCTATCTGTTAGAGCATGACTTGCCTATCAGCCTCTCTTCCAATGATTCTGAGATCTCACAGTATTGTGGAAGTAGAGTGTGTGAGAGACACTCTAACTGCACACATCACGCCTTTCCCTAGGGATCTTTATTTTACATTTTCTTAAACTCACACGGACCTCTTACTGACCTAAATAAAAATAGTTTTAAAGGAATGTTTCTGGGATTTATGCAAGTTCTTATTCAAGAAGTGTGTAACTAATAAACCAGAAACACAATGAAATCCTTTGAAAATTTAGTATGGAAAAATTAGTAGGTTGTGGCATAAACACATTTTGCTTATACTGTAAAAAATAATAGAAGAAAAGGTAACAGTTTAGAGCTTTTCAGAGTTAACGTATTATAATTTAGAAATACGTAAGCATGATGGGAGTTCAACATTTTTGTAGGCATCATAGTTTTCTAAGTATAGGTGTGAATAAAGGATGTGTGAGGCATTAGTAATGGTTTCAGAAAATAATTTCTCTTAGCTAATTTTTAACTTGAGCCCAGTGGAGGTTAAGGCCACACAAAGAAGTACTATTTATGTATTCTCCCTGATAGTGATATATTATTGTGTTTTCTCAACATAAGAGAGATTTAGTTTAGAAACTCAAATCTGATTTCTGCAGGTTTGCACCTGTAGCTTACGGTTTTTTGAGTATAGGCACGAGGGACTGGAAATAAAAAGAAAGGAATGAATCATATTATAAGAGAACTCAGGGTTACCAGGCAAGGCCAGGCTTAATAAAATACGGCTGTAGGTGATGGCCAATATTCACTCTCTGATCCCAAATTCTTACATGAAAAAGTCATATTAAACTCTCCAAATTACAAGGTGATATAATCACCTGTTACAGAATTAATACTTGTTAAAACCAACTAGTTACTAAACAGGTTTACAACCAGTTATTGTTAGCACTTTTGTTCCAATGCAAAGCCTTTTCCTGGATTTTTTTTTTTTGCATTTTACATATAATATTATTTTATAATCAGTGCCATGAAATTTTCCCCCCTCTCATGTGAAAATATTAAACAGCCATGACCTATGATCATGAAGTCCTCTATTATTTCTCTTTAGGTAGGTATCTTTTACCATTATAATAATGCATGCACATGTATACATAATACATATATGCAATATCAGAAAGCACTTTTGATTTTTCTCCTATACTCCCCTAGGATGATGTAGGGAACCCATGTCAAAAACCCTCACTTTAGAACAATAAAAAAATAAACCAGCCACAGCCTTCCTGAGGCTGGCCAACTCTAGCATAAGTAATTCAAGAGGCTGAGAGATGCCAGATAAATTTGATTACTATAAAAGATGGGAATATGTTTCTTTCCTTTGAGAATTCACAAAAAGGGGTCAAAAACAAAGCAATGCTGAAAGCGAACAATTTCATTTCGCCTGCAATTCAAGGTGAAAATTCAAAGGCAATTTTGCAGGAACATTTTATCACAATTTTATAGACCCTCATTTCCTGCACACATCACAATCTTTAATTTCTGAAAGAGGAAAGCAAGAAAAGGGAGAGTGGGGGGCTGGGGAGGGAGAGGGTGAGGAGGCTGAGACCAATCGCGAGGGGCTTTTTCTTCCTCTTCTTTAAGATATAAATGCAGATATTTATAAAGCAGTGAGGGATTTGTAAATCTTTCTTCAAAGCTGAACCTACTGCTGGGATTGTGATTTGCTAAAAGCTGCTATAGGCACACTCCAAAACTCAGCAGGGTCATCCCTCCCCTTCCAAAAAAATAAAAATAAAAAATAAAAGAAGCAAGGGTTGGGGGGGGGAGCAATTCTGATTAGTAGCATCTCAACAGACATAAGAGTTTGAGAAAACTGTTTTCATTTTACATCTTCTCCTTGAATCATATATATAGATATTTTTTTTTCCTTTTCAAATACACAAAAAGAAAATTTAAAACTCAATACTTTGCTTCTCATGCTGTGGTCTCCTTGACTCTCCTTGATGCTGTTTGAAAATGGCAGGTCATTTCTCAAAGACAAGTTGCTCAGTGGTCCTTTGGAAGGTCACAATCCAAGGACAAATGCAACAGGCACCAAACCAAAGGGTACTTTGACCACTGGTACTCCCTGCCCACAGGCCTCATCTGGTGTAATGAAAGGTATGGTTAGTTAGCTAGGAGCACGAAGATCTGATTTCCAGTTTCAATCTTGCCAATAAACTCATGTGTGATCTCAGAGGAAAGCCACAAATTCTCTCTTATTTCCTACTGGTGATAATAAATAAAAAGCCTACTGGCTTCCCAGGGTGGGAAGGATAGCAGAAAACAACAAGGGGAAATTATTTTGCTCATTTTGAATACTGATGCATCCCCAAGACCCAGAAAGTGTCTGGGACAGAAAAGGGGCTGAGGAAATATTTGTTAACAAAAGAATGAATGGAGTTTGAAAAGCATAGCCATGAAAATCAGAGTAAAACTATAATAGTGGATTCTAAAGTGAAATCAATGATGAACAGTGCTATGAACCTGTTGTCTCTAAGAGGGCACTGGACTGGCTTCAGGATGTGGCAGGCATTTTTTTCTCATTGGGGAAATTAACCTCTGCTGGCTGTAACCACCTCCCATCCCAACCTCACACCCTTACATACTTATCATTTGGACTCAAAGGACTCAAAAGGCTGCAGAGCTTAGTGGGACTGCAGAGAACATGGCCTGTTAGGAAATGTGACACAGTGATTTTTCGTTTTTCTCTAAATAGATATGGTGTTTTCAGAGAGAACTGGATAGAAAACAATCTTTACGTTGGGAACGGAAAACAGTTAAAAAAGAAAAAAAAATAGGAGAAAAAGAAAATTCTTCTGTAAGTCACTGCTTTCCAAACAGAACCAGGCACTGCTGCCAGGAAGGAGGGAACATAACTTTGCCAAATGGTATTGGTGACCTTCTCCTGCCTATCTGACACCCTGTTTTCTGGGGAAAAGTCTTGGGATGCCCTGGCACTGTTCAATGCTGACCTAAATTCCCATTAAGAGCAAAGAGCTACAGTAAATGGAGGAACTAAGCTTCTGACAATTGCATCAATATCTAATACAAAAATCCAACATGGTTTAATTTTACAGTTAAAGCTCTATATACAGCACAGTCCTCTATACAGTACATAAGTTCCATGTAATAGCTACATATTTATATCCTTTCAGAAACCTAATTATTAAAATGCTAGTCCCTGATTCAGTGATTGCAATTGGTTAAAAAAAAAAAATCAATCAATCAATCAATCAGTATCCACAAATAGCCAGAGATCTATACTGAAATTTGCACTCCCATAGGATTTGCCATCTTGGACTTCCCATCCTCAGGAGCAATCATATTCATTTACATAGGAAGAGACCACCCAACTACATACTAGGTGCTACTCATATATCAACCACAGTGAGACATGGCACATGCTGTACGGAACACTCATTTGAAGGAGCTGCCACCTGGTTACATCCAGCCGAAAACAAAAGAAACAAACAAAAATATGCAAATATACAAACCATATATCAAAGAGGAAATTTTAACAAAGCATTCAGATAAGCCCCAAACAAAAATAATAGTAAGGAAAAGCAAAATTTTTGCCATTACAAATAATATTTTTCAGACAGATGATACTTAAACTATTTCCAAAGGTACTTAATTTAAAATATAGACTGGTATAAGCATGTGGTCAGTAGCACAATTATGGCCCATTAGGGATGGCAGGTGCCCTTCATTTATTCAACAACTATTTTGCTATTGCCTCCTGTCAGCTGAGGATACAACAGTAAGTGAGAGAAGCACGGTCCCACAGAGCTTATATTCTAACATAGGAGATGAATAAGTTAGTAATTAATTAAATATAGGGTGACACATGTTATGAAAGGGAACATAACTGGTGCTTGGGGACCACTGAGGAGATGATCTCTCAGATCATGATTGTACTCCCTCACTTTTGGAAAGAGAAGCTGAGATCCAGAAAGAGGGCAGTAAGTTGTCCAAGGTGATACAGAGAGATTGTTCTAGTAAAGTGAAGGATTTGGAAGTTGGAATGTGACCCAGCAAAAAGGATAAATTTCAGAAAATCTATTTACTAAGAGGAGCCACCCTAAATCCATTCTATTTATTTATTTTCTTTCATACATCTTTTTTGCAGTATAATTGCTTCACAATGCTGTGTTAGTTTCTGTTGTACAACAAAGTGAATCAGCCATATGCATACATATATCCCCATATCCCCTCCCTCTTAAGCCTCCCTCCCACCCTCCCTATCCCACCCCTCTAGGTCGTCGCAAAGCACTGAGCTGATCTCCCTGTGCTATGCTGCTGCTATCCCCTAGCTATCTATTTTACATTTGGTAGTGTATATATGTCAATACTACTCTCCCACTTCGCCCCAGCTTCCCCCTCCTGCCCCCGTGTCCTCAAGTCCATTCTCTGTGTCTACGTCTTTATTCCTGCCCTGCCACTAGGTTCATCAGTACCATTTTTTTTTTTTTGATTCCATATATATGCATCAGCATACAGTATTTGTTTTTCTCTTTCTGACTTACTTCACTCTGTATGACAGAATCTAGGTCCATCCACCTCACTACAAATAATTCAATTTTGTTTCTTTTTATGGCTGAGTAATATTCCATTGTATATATGTGTTACATCTTCTTTATCCATTCATCTGTCGATGGACACTTAGGTTGCTTCCATGTTCTGGCTATTGTAAATAGAGCTGCCATGAACATTGTGGTACATGTCTCTTTTTGAATTATGGTTTTCTCAGGGTATATGCCCAGTAGTGGGATTGCTGGGTCATATGGTAGTTCTATTTTTAGTTTTTTAAGGAACTTCCACACTATACAAATAACATGTTAAACCATAGACAAATAGAGGGATGGTTTGGCATCACTGAAGAACAAATGATTTTTTTACTGTACCACATAGCAAGTTTTGTGATTTTTCTTCAATAACCTTTAAGCAGCCTGAGTGGAAGTTTGGAGACAGTGGACTAGGGAGTTTATTCATATCTGGAAAAGTGTATGTGCAGATTGGTTTAAAGGGTTCAAATCTCCACATCTTATAAGGTCTGTAGATCTGTTACTCACACAGCAAAGAAGTTACATGGGATTCCATCATGTCATAAACATGTCTCAAAAGAGTCCCCTATTCATATATGAAATAGCCAGTCCTTCTAAAGTAGTTCCTCTTTATTTACATATAAAATACTTGTGTTTCAAAGGGAGCTACAATCATCAATTTTAGGTCTTTGAGCACCTCCACCAAAATCCTAAGGGAGTTTTAAACATTTCTTCAAAGGATGATGGAAGTGTATAAACAAAACCTTTTAAGATGGAGAAGATGCTACCGTGTGAAACATTGAGAATTGTACCACAGGGTACCAATGTAAGGTCATAATGCCAGATCTGTGAACATCAGATGGCTGGCCACTTCTTTTTTTAAGTAAGTCTTATTGAAGTATAATTAACATGAATAAAATCCACCCATTTTAGTATACAGTTTTATGAGTTTTGCCAAATGCATTGTCAGGTAACCACCACTAATCCCAGGATACTGAAAAGTTCCATCACTCCCCCAGAACACCCTTATACATTTAGTCAATGCTTCCCCCAAGCCCCAGTCCTTGGCAATCACCAATCTGTTATCTTTCCCTAAAGTTTCACTTTTTCAGAATGCAATGCAAATGGAATCAGTAGCATGGAGATTTTTGAATCTGACTTCTTTCACTTAGCATAATGTTTTTGAGATTTATCCATGCTGTTCATTCCTTTTTATTGCTGAGTAGTATTCCTTTGTATGGATATACCACTGCTTAGCCATTTACCAGCTGAAGGACATCTGTACTGTTTCCAACTTTGGGTGATTATGAATGAAGCAACTGTAAACTTTCACAGACAAGTTTTGATGTGACTGTAAGTTTTTATTTCTCTTGGGCAAATCCCTAGGAGTAGGGTTTCTGGGTCATATGGTACATGTATATTTAACTTTATAAAAAGCTGCTAGAGTGCCTTCCAAAGTGGCTAGACTAGTTTGCACTCATCCAGCCTGTATGACAGTTTGGTCCCTTATTTAACATAAGGAGCTAAAGAACTGCTAAGCAAGATGAGTTAAAGGTATTTAAGAAAATACTGGGCCCTGATATTTGGACCTATGAGAATATTCTTTAATTATATCAATAGGAAGGATACTAATTGGTAAAAGAAAGATTAGGACTAGATTTAGTTCCACATAACATGGACTGAACCAACACTTAATCTCATCAGTGATTCTTTAGATGAGAATCTATTTTAGAAGTCACGAAACCTATTACACTCAAGTTGTGTTGTTACCGAATGGTAGCATTGCCTTAGCCAGCACTACTCATTACCTCCTCTCCCACTCACTTTCACTTCCCTTGCCCAAATCTCAGGTTGCCAGAAGAGTCGTTCAAATTACCACCATCTCTTAAAGCATTCTGGGCAATAATTACCAATCCCTTCTCTGAATTTCTACAGCCCTTATAAGTTCTCATAATGTATAACTTCATTATATATCCCATGGTTTGTGTTCTATTAGTAGCATGTATGTTATTTTTCTTCCTTGAGAATCATAAGCTTCCTATATTAGGGCTGCCAACAGAGATTAATTCATCTAGGTTAGATATACCCTCTAAGCCAGTATAGGTCTATGTATGCCAGACTATCCTGTGGTGCAAGTATCCATCATGTTCAAGGTCAAATGTACTAGCTACTATAAATAGCCAGGAAGACAAAGAAATGTACAACTCCAGAGTTAATTCACATCCACCTGGATAGTCCATGCACATAAGATGCTTATGTTTAAATTTTCCAATATGGATGTGACTACTAAATTCAACTGGAGAAACCTCCACTTGATCTCCAGATAACCATCTAAAGGGAATTAGAAGATGCCACAACACATTGCCTGCTGGTCCTCCAACCAACAAAGAAGCTCTGGGAAAGGTCACCCGTTTTAACAAGAGGTATCCATCCAAAGAAGCCAACTACTTAAAGAGGGTTACACGAGACTAGTAGGGAGAAATAATTCCATGGATTGACAGTCATGCAAAAATGTTAATGTGAAGACCTGAATGCTAAGAAATTAAAGAACATTGCCCATACATTTTGTCTGCTTTTCATCTTTACTAGGTCCAGAAAAAGACATATATTAACTACTTTCACTTTAGTTTCAACTGAGCTTGCTTCCTCAGATGCCAACTCAGTGCTACTGAGACCCTGGAAGCATTATTGGGAAATGCCATAGCCGAACCCCAAACAGCTTTGCTGGAGTCTTTTTTTAAATCTCAGAAAATCACCTTTTATACCTTTATTTAAAACTGTGATCTTGAGCTAAGCTGTTGTACTTGACTGTCCCTTTAACCTAGGGAACTTGCTGCCAAAAAATGTTATTGAGGCCAACAGCTTAATAAGTTTTATAGAAGATTAAATATTTATATGAATAAAAATAGCACCTCCAGCAACACCAGGAAGGATAAAATTACAAGGGCTATGAAATCTTCATGCTTCAGGGCATAAATCGCTTACCAGCTGGACGAGGCGGTTTTCCTCACGAACAACTCTGCACTGCTAAATATCTCTTTCTGAGAAGCATCGCAACACTGACCACTTTTTGGACCAAAGACTAAACCAGAAGGACCATTAAACTGTTGGTATGCACCCAGCTCAAGGTTACAGGATTTAGGAAGTGGACATGATGCCATACCAATATAAAATACGAAAACAATGATGCGAGAGGCCAACAGTCCCTTCAAACTGAATGGGTATAAGATGGAATAAAATTATGAAAGGTGAAAGGACTCAAGAGGGGAAAGATTTCCTTATTTTGATGGCCATTACAGAATCACTAAAGTAAAGAATTTAGGACCCCGGGTCTTAAAACAAGTTAAGAAAAAGGTGGAAAGCAGGTAATCAGTAACTGCTTAGGCTAAATCTTTTCTTTCTTTAATATTCTCCCCAATGTAGAAAGAGAACATGAAGATTATCAATAAGACTTTATCCTTCTAAAATTGATAGAGCCAAGGCCAACATTTGACTAGAAAGGAAAACAACGGGGGAAATGAAATAAGGAGAAAAGTCAGGAGAGTAACAAAATATGTGCACCAAATTTTAGATGCCAGATTTTACTTCCCCCAGGACCAACTATACAATGGCATCTGCAAATGACGCCTTTTTCTTTTTGTGTTATGGGAGTAATACCAAATATCAATCAATCTATTTTATAAAGTATTCAACAAAGTAAAGAGTAACATCCAGCAAGGCAAAGTATGCTAATAAAGGTAATATCTTGTTAGCTTTACTGAAAATTCACTTGACTTTACAAGTTTAGATAACCCAACATGCACAAACATTCTCCAGTTACTAACACTACTTGATGTATAGGTGCATAGTTAGTTGCTTTCTACAGAAGGATTATTTAAGAAACAGCTATGGGTTCTGGGAAGATGCTCTTGTGCAAAATAGTGTATAGAAGTACTTGATGGGTGGCCCTCAGAATGACTAAATGAACAAAGGACTCCTATGGATTTTAATAACACTGATCCACGTATGAATCGTAAATCAAATGGGAACCCTCTTGCAGTTCGTAGACTTCCAAGATTTCTAGGGAGAATGCTCCAGCAAAGCAGCATGTTTTCGGCCAGGATTAGCCATATTTGCTTACATTCTTTTAAATACAGTGTTTTGCACTATCAGATAGGTGCTGGCAGGGACTAGCAAAGGTGCAACAGTGGGAAAGGTGAGGAGAAGGGGGCAAAGTGAACATTAGGGCCTGGACTGGGGTCTTTCAGAATCCAGAGTTTTGCACAAACATGGCCAGAGCTGAGAGGAGCGGAGAAATGCAGGCTGATAAAGATGAGCCATCACAGCCTAAGTCAGAGAGACAAATAAATGGCTGGTATCAACAGGAGCCGTTTCTTATTATTTTAGGAAAGCCTTTAATTTAATGCATATTTTCTTTGCTGAAAGGGAATAGTGATATTAACAAATTGTTTTATATCTAACCTGGCAGGCTACCTGCAGTGAAATGTAAATACATGTACATGGGAGCCGGGACTAGCATTTACTGAAGAAAAAGAGTAGTCAATATTTTAATGAGGAAGTCTTAGAAAGCAATTGCATGAAACACACTCTGATGTCACAGGGGAGCTTTTTAAGTTGAGCCAACTAGTTCCAAATTACTACTTTTCTCAGCTTTCCTTTAAGGGAAGTTTAGACTTACTTAAAAAAATACAACTGTGGCATTCAGTCTTAAATATCATAAAATAGCTGTAATATTCATCTCTATAAATACTTGCATTAACCTATATACATCTCTCTCATTATATATATAGAAAAAGAATGTGTGACATGCCATTCTTCAGTTAAATGGCCCATTTAACAATGTCTTCCTTCTGCTTTTTTCAAAGACAGAAATACTAGGTGAATAAAATTGATACTATCCAAGAATGGGGGACAGATCTGGGTGGGTGGGGGAATGCATGACAGGGAATATGGGTAATCAAAGCAAATGAAAATTGATGGTAGTTTAAGGACAGAATCATGTACATAAGACAGGTTTGGGTGGCAAACAAAATCTATTAGGAAAACACTATCATATAATTTCTATTGTGGCACTCCTAGGAGGAGATCCACCTAAGAATCTAATTTTATCAAGAGCTAGGAAAAGAGAAAGGAACAAGGACATCCTGGGAATAGGGTGAATGTGGTAAACCTAAGAGATAAATAAGAGACCTAAAATATCACCAATATCTCAGAAATTAATATTCATGCTTAAATGAAATCAAATGATTCTAAGTGTATAAGACTTCTATTTCAACATTTCTGAACTTCAGGGTATCCAATAGGACTATTTACTTCAACAACACATATTAAAACAGTATTTCCAATATTCTCATGAGTGCAATCATGAACATTTTATGTCTGACAAATATTTAAGTATTTTATGCTCTTAAATTGGCCAAATTTTACCTACTTTTCAAAACTCAGTACCAATATCAAATAATAAAGAGCAGAAATTAGTAAAATAGAAAAGAAACATTATTGAAAATGATCAACAAAGCCAAAAGTTATTATTTTTGAAAAGACTTATAAAATTGATAAACACATGATAAGATAGAATAATTAAAAAAGAGAGAAAGTACAAATGATCAATACTAAGATTCTATGGACATTAAAATGAACCTAAGAAAGACCTTACAATTATTTACACTTCATATTTTTATACATTTATATTTATATACTTTCATGAAGTATGTGTATATCCAAAAGAAATTGTTACACTTAAAAATGAGAAGAAATATACCCAAATATTCAAAGCAACATTGTTTATTAGACAAAAACATTGTTTTTAATTTAATTAAGAGATATTTTTAAAACATGATGCATTTCCACAAAAGGCCTACTGTACAGCATGGAAATGAATAAAATACATTTACATGGAGCAACGTAAATGAATCTTGGAAACACAATATTGGGTGAAAATTTGTCACTGGCATCAGTCTATATTCTGTGTGATAACAATTTTTTTTAACGTTCCCAAATTTTAAAAATCTAAGCAATATATTGTTCAATTCAACATACATATTAAATAAAACTGGTTTTTGAAAGGCAAGGGAGTAGAGACCCCAATATTCAGAATAGTGGTTCTTTCTTGGTCGGAGGATGTAGGATAAGACTAGGGAAAGTCCAAGAGGTAGATGCCATGGCCCTGCTTATGTTTCTCTTCTTAACCTGAATCCTAAGTTTATTGGCATTCATTTCATTACTATGCTTTATAATATACATATATTACGTATTTCATTTTGTATGTATAAAATATTATTAATGAAAGTGGTTGCAAAAAATCACAAAACCTGCACATAAACAGAGCAGACAGGAAAAGAGTTCATATTCCTCCTACTGTCAAAAATGACCCCTCCCACCCCCATCACCAGCAAGTAAGAAACTCCTCAGCACCTGCAGACCTAGGAGATCAGAAGACTAGCAGCTGTCTCTACACCAGGCAAGAGCTGCTTGATGAGGAGCCAGAATATTTTCCCACAAAAATCTATCCACAAACCCACCTGTCATCTATCCACAGACACTACAGAAAGGAAGAAAAAAAGAGAATGGGGAGAGGGAGCAGTGTAACATCTCCCTGGGAAATACCATCCCCAAAACTGAAGCACTGGGACTCCCCTGGTGGTGCAGTGGTTAAAAATCCGTCTGCCAGTACAGCGGACACGAGTTCGAGCCCTGGTCCAGGAAGATCCCACATGCCATGGAGCAACTAAGCCTGTTCACCACAACTACTGAGCCTGTGCTCTAGAGCTCCCAAGCCACAATTACTGAGCCTGCGTACCACAACTACTGAAGCCCGCATGCCTAGAGCCCGTGCTCTGCAACAAGAGAAGCTACCGCAATGAGAAGCCCACGCATCACAACAATGAGTAGCCCCCGCTCACTGCAACTAGAGAAAGCCAGCATGCAGCAACAAAGACCCAGCATAGCCAAAAATGAATAAATAAATAAATTCAAAAAAATAAATAAACTGAAGTACTGAAGTTGGGGCAGAAGAGGGAGAAGAGGAGTGCATTCCGGGAATTTGAGTTTATGTATTCCATTTGAACAGAGATCTAGGTTTTCAGGGATTAGCTCTCTAAATGATACTCCCTAAAAACTGGGAATTGGACTAGGAGGTATGCACATTACTACATCTTCCATATATAGATCCAAGAAGGAAATCTGACCACCACAAAAGAAGACAGACGTAAGAGTAAATCCCCAAGTCTGTTGACAAATACCAAACAAAGCATCTACGATAAGACAAATGCAGAAAGGGAATTAAAAACATCCCACAAACTCAGAGAAAGACCATTGCCTCTGAAAAATACGATACTTGAGGAAATAGACCTCATTGTGGAAGGTACAGAAAACTATAAGGAAAAATATGAAACAGTAACAGAATAAAAAAAGATGAATGCAGTAAGAAGAGACTATATGTAACCAAAACTGCATTGACAGAATGCGAATCTACATTAAAGGCAGTAAATACCAGAATGATAATGCAGAAAGAGCACACTGTAACATTTCAGAGGAACAACAAATCAAACACACAGTCTAAGGTTAGATTAAGTTCCAATTTAATTGGCCAAAAGAGCAATAGAGTCAGGAATAGATAGATATGTTTCAGCATGAATACCTTTTGTTTCCAGAGTCCCTAATAGGAGTACAGTGAATCGTAAAGATGGCCTCAAATTTTCCCACTCCCTGCATCCAGGCCATTGCAATATGACATGAAAGTTCTTCCAATTAAGAACTAGAGTTCATTTCTCTACCCCTTGAATTTGAACTAGTCGTGACTTTCTTTGGTCAATGGAATCTTAGCAAAGTATGCCATCAGAGGCTTGAAAAGTGCTTGTGCATTGGGGTTTTCCCATGCTTGCTGCTTTAGGAACTCTCAGACTTGTGGCTCTAACACCAGACACATGTGTGAGGCCATCAGGATCACCTGCAATTGACCCACCAGCTGACTACAGTGACATGAGTGTGCATGTGTGAGACTTACAGAACTGCCCAGCTGAGCCTAGCCCAAAGAGAAGCACAAGCTAATAAACGATTGCTGTTTTAAGCCACTAAATTTGGAGGTGGTTTGTTATGCAGCAAAAGCTGACACAGAAGCAGTCAGTTGTTAGTGATACGCACTGGCCAAGAAGAAGCCTTTGGATCTGAGTTCAGTCCTAGCTTACCTCCTCTTCCTTACTCTTGGATTTAATTATCAATTGGGAAGAACTTGAACTAGTTATGTGTTAAGAGGGAATGTTTCAGACTTATGAGACTTTGCTGATCCTCAAGCTAAAGACAGTTCCATTAAAGCCATATCTTCATAAGAAGGCAGGGGAAGGGAACAAGGGAAGCAAAGTTAATGCTCAAGTAACCTTGAGCAAGTTAACCTTGAAGTAGAACCTTCAGCTTTATGGTTTCTTGGAAAGTCTATTTCACAAAACATCCCTAAAAGCAGAGGAAAAAATAAGATTAAAATTATCAGAGAGGAAAATGTACACATGAACGTCAGAGATGGGGCTTATCGTTCATTCATTTACCTATCCATTAAAAAAAAAAAATATATATATATATATATATATACACACACATATATTTATTTATTTATATATTACACATATACATACACAGAATGTCTAGAATGTGCCTGGCTCTGGACCTATACACCTAGGTACAGAACAGTGAACAAAACTGCTATGGCTCCTGCCTTCATAGAACTTACTGTTTCAACATCTAGATCACTGGGGTTCTTGAGAAGATCATCATACATGTGACAAACCTAATAATTTAAGCTACAATAGATGAAAATGCTCATTCACTGAAAAAATTCCAGTGGATAAAGATGAAAAGGTCGATTATTATGAAGGCAAACCCATACTTGGATGCATCCTGTCAAAATTTTTGAGTTACAAGAATAAAGTCTCACAAACATCCAGGCATAGAAGAACAACAAGAGACACACACACCAATGATTCATACGTATACAAAAAAAAAAAAAAAAATCAGCCTTGCTTCAGACTTTTCCTTTGATGCGGAAATCAATATAACAAAATTACAGAAATTTGAAGGGAAATGGTGCAACTCAAGAAATGCACACCTAAACAAAGAATTAAAACATATCCTCACAAATCTATGATTTCAGAAAACATACCAACCATTCACCCTTCTTGAAAAATTATCTAAAGCCATACTGAAACTCAGTGAAGGATTAATAAAAATTAGGAGCTCAAAAAGAAGAAAGAAGGTATAATGATCTACCACTATTTAGGAATAGTGAAACCAGTTAAATATAGAAATAACAAAAGAATTATAGCACATCTATTTTAAAAGCTAAATATAAATTTTAAAATATTGCTCTTGAAGAATAAGGCATATGCTGTAAGAATAATGATTTTTTAAAATAACACTTCTTCTAAAACCTGAGATTGTAGAAACAAAGTCCAAAATATAGGGCCGTGAAAGAGCAGTGGTATGCCTGTTGGAATGGGAAGGGTGCTAAATTCTTCCATTTAACTAGAAGATGTAAAAATGTTGTTTGCCCTTAAATTTCACAGAGATATATAAATTAAAGGAAGCTTTGGAGAAACTTAAATGAAAATAGAATTTAATAGCAAACATATACTCTATTCCACATAAAGAATGGTATAGTCTATGTGCTCAAAGAAAGAGAAGAATGGGGAAAAAAATCACTCAAAGAATTGAAAAGAAAACATAATGAAAGAAGTGAAGTTAATACATTGTTTATAACAATATTTGTAAATGCCTTAACCTTCTCTGTGAGAAGACAAAAAGTAGAAAACTGAGCCACAAAGTAAAATCCAATTACATATTTATTACAAGAGATAAACCTAAGACAAATGAGTACAAAAAGGATGAGTAAAAAAATGGGCAAAGAGATGTTAAAGAGATACACATAAAAAGAAAACAGAGGTTTTAATATTAATATTAGATAAAGAAAATTCAAGGCAAAACACATTAGATGTTCAGAGAGATTTTATATTAAGGCAGTAAAATTCAACACAAATATACAATGTTTATGTGTCAAATAATACTGCTCTGTCAGAATGCAAACATCTCTATAAATAAGAGTTAAAGAATAACAAGTTAATAAAGGACTTCAACATCCCTCACAATTGCTCAAAGAAGATCAAAGAAGACAAAAAATGAACTCTGATGTAGAACAGCTTGATAATATAATTAGTAAGATTAAATTCTCTACTCTAGATAAAATAACTTTCATCTCCAGTGCCCGTGGACTCCTTCCCAAAGATAATCATACATACTATTCTATAAGGACAATGTCAATAAAATTCAAGTAAAAGTCATAGCAGGTGTATTTCAGAGACAATTAAATAAAACTAGAAATTAATAATAACAGATAAAATCTTAAAATTCAACCACTTTAAAATTAAAAATTACTCTTTTGAAAGAATTTTGGATCATAAAAGATATAAAAATACTTCAGGTTATCAAACAGCGAATGAAATTGGTTTTTACTAAATTATTTATTAAATTTAAATACATTAAATTATTTTTAAAATGAATGAATACAACATATCAAAAGTCATATGATAGAGCTAAAATGAAAACCACGGGAAAATTAATAGTTTTAAATATTTTGAATAGTAAACATGAATTGAACATGCAACTTAAGAAGCTAGTAATCGGGACTTCCCTGGTGGCGCAGTGGTTAAGAATCCACCTGCCAATGCAGGGGACACGGGTTCGAGCCCTGGTCTGGAAAGATCCCACGTACTGCAGAGCAACTAAGCCCATGCGCCTCAACTACTGAGCCTGCGCTCTAGAGCCTGCGAGCCACAACTACTGAAGCCTGTGCGCCTAGAGCCCGTGCTCCACAACCACAACAAGGGAAGCCACCACAATGAGAAGCCTGAGCACTGCAAGGAAGAGTAGCCCCTGCTCGCTGCAACTAGAGAAAGCCTGCACACAGCAACAGAGACCCAAGGCAGCCCAAAATATTAATAATAAATAAATAAATAAAGTTATATATTAAAAAAAAAAAGAAGCTAGTAATAAAATAGAAGAACTATGGAAATAGTAAGTAAACTCAATAGCTGGTTCTTCAAACCACCTCTGGCAAAGCTAATAAGAAAATGATATCTCATATAAAGAATGAGAAAAGTGATTTAATAATAGATTGATAGGATTATTTTTAAAAATTATAATCTTTTGTATGCATCTATAATAACAAATTTAACCTCCAGATGAATTGATATTTCAATAGGAAAATATAAATTACCAAAGTTGATTCAATAAGAGATAGAAAACAACCTAAACTTAAAATAACCTTGAGAGGAAATTAGAGGTTTCAAAGAACTTATCCCCCCAAATAAGACAGATGAAGACATTAATTCTATTACATCTAAAGAAGGGGGGGTGGTTACCTCCATGCTATTTAAACTCTTGCAGAGCATGGCGTGGGTGGGGAGGAGGGCTAGGGAGAAGGAATCTTTTTTATTAATATTATGAAACCCTCATTCAAAAAATTAACAAAAATGGCACAAAAAGAGAACTTTACAGATATAACTTAAGCATTACATGCAGAAACCCTAAATAAAATTTCATGGTGACCTAATTAGGGATGCTTATTTCTGGTATCCTAGAGTGAATCCATGCTAGAAAATCTACCAGTAACTGTAGACACACAGTATCTTCTCCAGTGGAATGTCTCAGTATTACAGAGATGCCAATTCTACTCCAATCACTTATAAATATAACCTGATGGTCATCAAACTCCAACATGAACAACAAATACAATAGCCAAGAACATTCTGAGAGGGAAGAGCAGAGGCAAGCTTGGCACTACCGAATATATACCAAAATTGATGAAATCATATAAACGTTGTAGTACCTATATAGACAATTGTTTGTATTAGCAAAATTAGAAACAACCTAAATATCCACTGTTCAATAAGAATGGGTAAAACTTCCTTGTGCTACACTCATGTAACTGAATAGTATGCAGTGATAAAGTTATACTGCAGAAGAGCATAGAAAGATATTCAAGCCTTATTGGTAATGGGGGAAAAAAATTCACAAATAAGACAACATAATTTTTAGAATGCAATCTAATCACAGGGTATAAAAGCCTTAAAAGATAATACTAAATGTAAACAAAGGATATTTTTCCATAATGAGATTAAATGATTCCTAATTTTACTATTTGGACCCTTTGATATTTCCCAAATTTTTCAAAACAAGTATACTGCTATGATTTTCATAAAATATTATTTTTTAAAGGTCAAATCCTCTCAAATCTAGTATTTTATTAAGTATACTTATACATGACTGAAATTCATCTGAAATATATATAAAGGAAATTGGTGCTCTGTGCCAATGGTAAGCATCTGGATATGACTCACCAAAAAAATGACTATATGTCTGAAGGAAATATTAAAACAAACAGCCCAGCACTGCAGTGATTGCATAGAACTGTATATATTTGCTCTGTGTACCGGACAGGAATTTTTCATTTCATACATCATTTACAACCTGCTGCAGTGATTCTGCAAAATCAGTCCATACCATCAGCACACACAAAGAGAAACACCCAATGTTCTCATTGTTGGAAAATTCAAGTGTTTTGGGCTCCAATGTGCACAAATGTCTGTATTCCATCTAAGCAGATGTTGCTCTGATAACCAGGATGAGGACACCAGATGACCAGGTAGGGATCAAATATCCACAGTCAAACACATTGACTTTTTAAAATCTATAGTCTAAGCTTGGCTTATGCTCATAGGTATACTTAATTTTTAAAACTACTTGAAATAAATGAAAACAAAAGGTGAAAGTCATAAGCAAATTCCTCCAGAGGGGTGTATTTTTTTTTAATGGGAACTAGTTCTGATTTCTAAAATATTTTACCAAGGCATTTGATACCAGCCATCTGGTTTACTCAACACTTCATCAAATGAATATCTGATGTACTCACCTAAGTCCCTGCTCTTCCTTAACAGTGTCTCTATTTTCCTATCACAGGATGGAGGAGTATATTTCCAAAGCAATACAAAATCTTGCCTTGTATACTTCAGGTCAGAGAGAGAGAGGTTTTGCTAGAAAATGAAATGCTCCCAGGGTCAGAAGCATTGTGGCATAGGAACAGCAAATGTCAACTTGCTTCTGCTTCCAACATGCCTTGACACTGAAACTCTCTTTCTTTCCCCTTCTTTTTCCCTATTTGAGAAAATCCAAACCACAGTTTTTCCGGTGAGTGCATTTGCCATATCCTCAAGTCTAGCTACAGCCATGGAAATGAATTCCAAACAACATCCTATTTCACTACTCTATGGATTTTCCTCATTGTGCTTCATTCATTTCTAAAACAATGCGGGATCCACAGTTACACTCACTCTCAAAAAGGAATGCATCTATGAGCCATACACATGACATTCACCAAGACCAGCCATAACTAACCATGGAAATTGCCAAAGCTCATGACTTATAATGACAAGACCTTCCTTAGAAATTGCCGATTGTCCCTACCTACATACCAATAGAATCTTCAGCAACTGGATTCATTTTCTCAGGACCAAAAGTTACGTAGTTGGTGAGTACATTGTAGTGTGCAGAGGGCATAAAGACACTCATAGCAAAAGTCAAATTCATGCAGGAAAATCAGAAATAAAATGTATAAGAGTTTGGGACGTAAAGCCATTAAAATTTAAGTTACTCAGTTTTATGTCACACATATTCCAAATCATCATGTCTAAGAAATCAAACAGGAGAACACCCTCCCGGCTGAAATCAACCTTCAACTACTTTGAATAAAACAAAGCACTCTGAAAAAAGATTCCATGGGCATCCCAATTGGGATGTGTGTACATACCAAGGGAAGAGTTCTTCTTTGATGTATTCTTTTGTTCACAGAAGAATTCAAGAAATCCAGAAGTCTGTAAATATAAAAAAAAGAAAGTTTGCTTTAAGGAAAAGATCTAGAAAGTAGCAATTTAAATGATCAAGGAGAATTGAGAGTTTTAATATGTATGTTTGGATGAAAATGAGGTATTCTGAGTAGGAAGTTGATAAAAATCTGCAAACTATGGAGGTCATGGCCAAAATGAACATTGACTGCTTCATCACATCACAGAATGGAAGTACCGTTTCCAAAGGAAAAGAAAGCCTGCGAAGTATTATTCATCACCCTTCCCTCCCAAAAAAGAGGTAGAAGGTAATAATAGAAATTCATTTCACATTAAATAATAAATTATTAATGATGGATACATTTTAATTTATTAGTAGTTTAAGCACTTATTTAGGAAAAGATTTTCTCACAGGTCTCCATCTGGTAAAAGCGCAAAGTAAATGACAGCAAATTTCTTCTCCAAAAGTAATTAGAGATGATTTCTAAGTTGAGGATGGAACTCAGTGGCAGAAGTATATTATGTAAATTGGACTAATCATAACAGAAATATTTAATGTACAAACAGCCAATCTAAAACTGTATCCTGGAACTTCCCTGGAGGCTAGTGGTTAAGAATCCCCCTGCCAATGCAGGGGACAAGGGTTCTATCCCTGGTCCGGAAGATCCCACATGCTGTGGAGCAACTAAGCCCATGCACCACAACTACTGAGCCTGTGCTCTAGAGCCTGTGAGCCACAACTACTGAGCCCGCGTGGCTGAAGCCCGAACACCTAGAGCCCGTGCTCTGCAACAAGAGAAGCCACTGCAATGAGAAGCCCGCACACCGCAATGAAAAGTAGCCCCCACTCACCGCAACTAGAGAAACCCCACGCACAGCAATGAAGACCCAACACAGCCAAAAATAAAAATTAATTAATTAATTAATCTTTTAAAAATAAAAAATAAAAATAAAACTGTATCCTTTTTTGCAAAAGACCTGAATTTAAGTGAACTTTAACCTCATTTGTGTTTCTGTGTGGGGAAAAATATCTTAGATACTGTGTGGAAACTAGCATGGTTCATATATTGTCACCAGCATCATGTAAATAGGATGACATAAGTAAAATATATGTATGCAAAGACTGAGTGACAAGGAAGAATAAAAAGTCCAGAAATCCAGCAAGAATAGCAGAAGCAGAAAGTTACTACAAAGGTTCTGGTTATTCTACACGTTAGACCAGAAGTACACTATCGTTTGGTGGATTTCTGGTTTTATGGGAGAGAGTAACCTATTGTTTATTATTTACTCTTAAGTAGAGAAATGAAAGTTGAGATGGTCAAACCTGGTAGAAAATGGTTCTATAAATATATTGCCATTATTCCCAGACTAAAATGGATATGTAAATTAGGAGGGCATGGGAGGGGGAAGCATTTTAATTGGACACAGTTGTTTCAGAAGAGTAATAATAATTGATCCAATTACTGGTTACTCTCAAAACAGATTTAAGAATCATTGTCCAGGGAGTAGGGGCAAGATGGCGGAAGAGTAAGACGTGGAGATCACCTTCCTTCCCACAGATACAGTAGAAATACATCTACACGTGGAACTGCTCCTACAGAACACCCACTGAACGCTGGCAGAAGACGTCAGACCTCCCAAAAGGCAAGAAAATCCCCACGTACTTGGGTAGGGTAAAAGAAAAAAGAAATAACAGAGACAAAAGAATAGGGACGGGACCTGCGCCAGTGGGAGGGAGCCGTGAAGGAGGAAAGGTTTCCAGGCACTAGGAAGCCCCTTCGCGGCCGGAGACTGCGGGTGGCAGAGGGGGGAAGCTTCGGAGCCGCGGAGGAGAGCGCAGCCACAGGGGTGCGGAGGGCAAAGCGGAGAGACTCCCGCACAGAGGCTCGGCGCCAACCAGCACTCACCAGCCCAAGAGGCTTGTCTGCTCACCCGCCGGGGAGGGCGGGGGCTGGGAGCTGAGGCTCGGGCTTTGGTGCTAGCCGGGAGGGAGTCCGGGAAAAAGTCTGCAGCTGCCGAAGAGGCAAGAGACTTTTTCTTGCCTCTTTGTTTCATGGCGCGCAAGGAGAGGGGATTCACAGCGCCGCCTAGACGAGCTCCAGAGGCGGGCGCGAGCCGCGGCTAACAGCGCAGACCCCAGAGACTGGTAGGAAACGCTAAGGCTGCTGCTGCCGCCACCAAGAAGCCTGTGTGCGAGCACAGGTCACTCTCCACACTGCCCCTCCCGGGAGCCGGTGCAGCTCGCCACTGCCAGGCTCCCTTGATCCGGGGACAACTTCCCCGGGAGAACACACAGCGCGCCTCAGGCTGCTGCAACGTCAGGACGCCTCTGACGCCGCAGGCTCGCCCCGCCTCCTCCGTACCGCCCCCTCCCCCGGCCTGAGTGAGCCAGAGCCCCCGAAGCAGCTGCTCCTTTAACCCCGTTCTGTCTGGGCGGGGAACGGACGCCCTCAGGCGATGTACATGCAGAGGTGGGTCCAAATCCAAAGCTGAACGCGCGGGGAGCTGTACGAACAAAGAAGAGAAAGGGAAATCTCTCCCAGCAGCCTCAGAAGCAGCGGATTAAAGCTCCACAAACAACTTGATGTGCCTGCATCTGTTGAATACCTGAATAGACAACAAATCATCCCAAATTCAAAAGGTGGACTTTAGGAGCAGGATATATTAATTTCCCCTTTTCCTTTTTTTGTGAGTGTATATGTGTATGCTTCTGGGTGAGATTTTGTCTGTATAGCTTTGCTTTCACCATCAGTCCTAGGGTTAGGTCCGTCCATTTTTTTTTTTTTTACTTAAAAAAATTTTTTTTTCCTAATACATGTTTTCTTAATAATTTTTTCCATATTTTCTATTTTTAGAAATTAAAAGATTTTTTAATAAGTTTTTTCATATTTTTTATTTTAAAAAATTAAAATTTTTTTTCTTAATAAATTTTTTTCTTAAAAATTTTTTTCTTATTTTTTACTATAAAAAATTAATAAATCTATTTTTAAAAAATTAAAAAAAATTTTTTCTGAATACATTTACTCTTAATAACTTTTTTTCTTATTTTTTATTATAATAGCTTTATTTTATTTTATTTTATCCTCTTTTTTTCTTTCTATTTTTTTCTCCCTTATATTCTGAGCTGTGTGGATGAAAGGCTCTTGGTGCTCCAGCCAGGCATCAGGGCTGTGCCTCTGAGGTGGGAGAGCCAACTTCAGGACACTGGTCCACAAGAGACCTACCAGCTCCACGTAATACCAAACGGCAAAAATCTCTCAGAGATCTCCATCTCAACATCAAGACCCAGCTTCACTCAACGACCAGCAAGCTACAGTGCTGGACACCCTATGCCAAACAACTAGCAAGACAGGAACACAGCCCCATCCATTAGCAGGGAGGCTGCCTAAAATCATAAGGCCACAGACACCCCAAAACACACCACCAGACGTGGACGTGCCCACCAGAAAGACAAGATTCAACCTCATCCACCAGAACACAGGCAATAGTCCCCTCCACCAGGAAGCCTACACAACCCACTGAACCAACCTTACCCACTGGGGACAGATACCAAAAACAACGGGAACTACGAACCTGCAGCCTGTGAAAAGGAAACCCCAAACACAGTAAGATAAGCAAAATGAGACGACAGAAAAACACACAGCAGATGAAGAAGCAGGGTCAAAACACACCAGACCTAACAAATGAAGAGGAAATAGGTAGTCTACCTGAAAAAGAATTCAGAATAATGATAGTAAGGATGATCCAAAATCTTGGAAATAGAATAGACAAAATGCAAGAAACATTTAACAAGGACGTAGAAGAACTAAAGAGGAACCAAGCAACGATGAAAAACACAATAAATGAAATTAAAAATACTCTAGATGGGATCAATAGCACAATAACTGAGGCAGAAGAAAGGATAAGTGACCTGGAAGATAAAATGGTGGAAATAACTACTGCAGAGCAGAATAAAGAAAAAAGAATGAAAAGAATTGAGGACACTCTCAGAGACCTCTGGGACAACATTAAACGCACCAACATTCGAATTATAGGGGTCCCAGAAGAAGAAGAGAAAAAGAAAGGGACTGAGAAAATATTTGAAGAGATTATAGTTGAAAACTTCCCTAATATGGGAAAGGAAATAGTTAATCAAGTCCAGGAAGCACAGAGAATCCCATACAGGATAAACCCAAGGAGAAACACGCCAAGACACATATTAATCAAACTGTCAAAAATTAAATATAAAGAAAACATATTAAAAGCAGCAAGGGAAAAACAACAAATAACACACAAGGGAATCCCCATAAGGTTAACATCTGATCTTTCAGCAGAAACTCTGCAAGCCAGAAGGGAGTGGCAGGATATACTTAAAGTGATGAAGGAGAAAAACCTACAACCAAGATTACTCTACCCAGCAAGGATCTCATTCAGATGTGATGGAGAAATTAAAACCTTTACAGACAAGCAAAAGCTAAGAGAGTTCAGCACCACCAAACCAGCTTTACAACAAATGCTAAAGGAACTTCTCTAGGCAAGAAACACAAGAGAAGGAAAACACCTACAATAACAAACCCAAAACATTTAAGAAAATGGGAATAGGAACATACATATTGATAATTACCTTAAATGTAAATGGATTAAATGCTCCCACCAAAAGACACAGACTGGCTGAATGGATACAAAAACAAGACCCATATATATGCTGCCTACAAGAGACCCACTTCAGACCTAGAGACACATACAGACTGAAAGTGAAGGGATGGAAAAAGATATTCCATGCAAATGGAAATCAAAAGAAAGCTGGAGTAGCAATTCTCATATCAGACAAAATAGACTTTAAAATAAAGAATATTACAAGAGACAAAGAAGGACACTATATAATGATCAAGGGATCGATCCAAGAGGAAGGTATAACAATTGTAAATATTTATGCACCCAACATAGGAGCACTTCAATACATAAGGCAAATACTAACAGCCATAAAAGGGGAAATCGACAGCAACACAATCATAGTAGGGGACTTTAACACCCCACTTTCACCAATGGACAGATCATCCAAAATGAAAATAAATAAGGAAACACAAGCTTTAAATGATACATTAAACAAGATGGACTTAATTGATATTTATAGGACATTCCACCCAAAAACAACAGAATACACATTTTTCTCAAGTGCGCATGGAACATTCTCCAGGATAGATCATATCTTGGGTCACAAATCAAGCCTTGGTAAATTTAAGAAAATTGAAATCGTATCAAGTATCTTTTCCGACCACAATGCTCTGAGACTAGATATCAATTACAGGAAAAGATGTGTAAAAAATACAAACACATGGAGGCTACACAATACACTACTTAATAACGAAGTGATCACTGAAGAAATCAAAGGGGAAATCAAAAAATACCTAGAAACAAATGACAATGGAGATACGACGACCCAAAACCTATGGGACGCAGCAAAAGCAGTGCTAAGAGGGAAGTTTATAGCAATACAAGCCTACCTCAAGAAACAGGAAACATCTCGAATAAACAACCTAACCTTGCACCTAAAGCAATTAGAGAAAGAAGAACAAAAAAACCCCAAAGTTAGCAGAAGGAAAGAAATCATAAAGATCAGGTCAGAAATAAATGAAAAAGAAATGAAGGAAACAATAGCAAAGATCAATAAAACTAAAAGCTGGTTCTTTGAGAAGATAAACAAAATTGATAAACCATTAGCCAGACTCATCAAGAGAAAAAGGGAGAAGACTCAAATCAATAGAATTAGAAATGAAAAAGGAGAAGTAACCACTGACACTGCAGAAATACAAAAGATCATGAGAGATTACTACAAGCAACTCTACGCCAATAAAATGGACAACCTGGAAGAAATGGACAGATTCTTAGAAAGGTATAACCTTCCAAGACTGAACCAGGAAGAAATAGAAAATATGAACAGACCAATCACAAGCACTGAAATTGAAACTGTGATTAAAAACCTTCCAACAAACAAAAGCCCAGGACCAGACGGCTTCACAGGTGAATTCTATCAAACATTTAGAGAAGGGCTAACACCTATCCTTCTCAAACTCTTCCAAAATATTGCAGAGGGAGGAACACTCCCAAACTCATTCTACGAGGCCACCATCACCCTGATACCAAAACCAGACAAAGATGTCACAAAGAAAGAAAACTACAGGCCAATATCACTGATGAACATAGATGCAAAAATCCTCAACAAAATACTCGCAAACAGACTCCAACAGCACATTAAAAGGATCATACACCATGATCAAGTGGGGTTTATCCCAGGAATGCAAGGATTCTTCAATATACGTAAATCAATCAATGTGATACACCATATTAACAAATTGAAGGAGAAAAACCATATGATCATCTCAATAGATGCAGAGAAAGCTTTCGACAAAATTCAACACCCATTTATGATAAAAGCCCTGCAGAAAGTAGGCATAGAGGGAACTTTCCTCAACATAATAAAGGCCATATATGACAAACCCACAGCCAACATTGTCCTCAATGGTGAAAAACTGAAACCATTTCCACTAAGATCAGGAACAAGACAAGGTTGCCCACTCTCACCACTATTATTCAACATAGTTTTGGAAGTGTTAGCCACAGCAATCAGAGAAGACAAAGAAATAAAAGGAATCCAAATCGGAAAAGAAGAAGTAAAGCTGTCACTGTTTGCAGATGACATGATACTATACATAGAGAATCCTAAAGATGCTACCAGAAAACTCCTAGAGCTAATCAATGAATTTGGTAAAGTAGCAGGATACAAAATTAATGCACAGAAATCTCTTGCATTTCTATACACTAATGACAAAAAATCTGAAAGTGAAATTAAGAAAACACTCCCGTTTACCATTGCAACAAAAAGAATAAAATATCTAGGAATAAACCTACCTAAGGAGACAAAAGACCTGTATGCAGAAAATTATAAGACACTGATGAAAGAAATTAAAGATGATACAAATAGATGGAGAGATATACCATGTTCCTGGATTGGAAGAATCAACATTGTGAAAATGACTCTACTACCCAAAGCAATCTACAGATTCAATGCAATCCCTATCAAACTACCACTGGCATTTTTCACAGAACTAGAACAAAAAATTTCACAATTTGTATGGAAACACAAAAGACCCCGAATAGCCAAAGCAATCTTGAGAAGGAAAAATGGAGCTGGGGGAATCAGGCTCCCTGACTTCAGACTATATTACAAAGCTACAGTAATCAAGACAGTTTGGTACTGGCACAAAAACAGAAATATAGATCAATGGAACAGGATAGAAAGCCCAGAGATAAACCCACGCACATATGGTCACCTTATCTTTGATAAAGGAGGCAAGCATATACAGTGGAGAAAAGACAGCCTCTTCAATAAGTGGTGCTGGGAAAATTGGACAGGTACATGTAAAAGTATGAAATTAGAACACTCCCTGACACCATGCACAAAAATAAACTCAAAATGGATTAAAGACCTAAGTGTAAGGGCAGACACTATCAAACTCTTAGAGGAAAACATAGGCAGAACACTCTATGACATACATCACAGCAAGATTCTTTTTGACCCAGCTCCTAGAGAAATGGAAATAAGAACACAAATAAACAAATGGGACCTAATGAAACTTAAAAGCTTTTGCACAGCAAAGGAAACCATAAACAAGACCAAAAGACAACCATCAGAATGGGAGAAAATATTTGCAAATGAAGCAATTGACAAAGGATTAATCTCCAAGATTTACAAGCAGCTCATGCAGCTCAATAACAAAAAAACGAACAACCCAATCCAAAAATGGGCAGAAGACCTAAATAGACATTTCTCCAAAGAAGATATACAGATGGCCTACAGACACATGAAAGAATGCTCAACATCATTAATCATTAGAGAAATGCAAATCAAAACTACAATGAGATATCATCTCACACCAGTCAGAATGGCCATCATCAAAAAATCTAGAAACAATAAATGCTGGAGAGGGTGTGGAGGAAAGGGAACTCTCTTGCACTGTTGGTGGGAATGTAAATTGATACAGCCACTATGGAGAACAGTATGGAGGTTCCTTAAAAAACTACAAATAGAACTACCATACAATCCAGCAATCCCACTACTGGGCATATACCCTGAGAAAACCATAGTTCAAAAAGAGTCATGTACCAAAATGTTCATTGCAGCTCTATTTACAATAGCCAGGACATGGAAGCAACCTAAATGTCCATCGACAGATGAATGGATAAAGAAGATGTGGCACATATATACAATGGAATATTACTCAGCCATAAAAAGAAATGATATGGAGGTATTTGTAATGAGGTGGATGGAGTTAGAGTCTGTCATACAGAGTGAAGTAAGTCAGAAAGAGAAAAACAAATACAGTATGCTAACACATATATACGGAATCTAAGGGAAAAAAAAGGCCATGAAGAACCTAGTGGCAAGACGGGAATAAAGACACAGACCTACTAGAGAATGGACTTGAGGATATGGGGAGGGGGTGGGGTGAGATGTGACAGGGTGAGAGAGTGGCATGGACATATATACACCACCAAATGTAAAATAGATAGCTAGTGGGAAGCAGCCGCATAGCACAGGGAGATCAGCTCGGTGCTTTGTGACCACCTAGAGGGGTGGGATGGGGAGGGTGGGAGGGAGGGAGATGCAAGAGGGAAGAGATATGGGAACATATTGTATATGTATAACTGATTAACTTTGTTATAAAGCAGAAGCTAACACACCATTGTAAGGCAATTATACTTCAATAAAGATGTTTTAAAAAAAAAAGAAAAAAAAGAATCATTGTCCAAATCAAGATTAAAATCTCTCCCCAAATGAGTGAAGCAGGACTAAAGTACATTTTATTTTATTGATTGATTAATTGATTGATTGGCCTCACTGAGCGGCTTGTGGGATCTTAGCTCCCCAACCAGGGATTGAACCCGGGCCCAGGGAATGAAAGCGCCAAGTCCTAACCACTGGACCACCAGGGAATTCCCAGGACTAAAGTACATTTTACAAGTAAAACACAAAACTTAAAAGGATTGTTTCATTAAAATTATAGTTACTAAAAACATGGGGAGATTAAGGTTAGGAAGGATGGGGCTGACCAAAAATGGGCAAAGAGAGAGGCCAGAGTTAGAGGATGAAATTGAATTCAGAACAGGCAGGAGTCTGGAGCAAGCCAAGCCCAGGGCTCTGGTTATTGTTTCCAAGACATTATAAACATAAACATGCTTTGTGGAATATTATTCAACTTTAAAAAAAGAAGTAAATCCTGCCATTTGTGACAAAATACATGAACTTGGAGGACATTATGCTAAGTTGAAGAAGCCAGCTACGCAAGGACAAATACTACATGATTCCTTTTCTATGGGGTATGTAACATAGTCAAACTCATAGAACAGAGAACAGAATGGTGGTTGCCAGGGGCTGAGGAGAGGGGGGAAAATGGGAAATTGTTTTTCAATGGGCATAAAGTTTCCATTATGCAAAATGAATAAATTCTAGAGATCTGCTCTATAACATAGTACCTATAGTTACTAATACAGTATTGGTATCAAGAGGATAGATTTCATGTTAAATGTTCTTACCAAAAAAACAAACAAAAAAACCAATAAAACTACCAAAAAGGAAATAATTGAGGGTAATTGATATGTTTAGTACCTTGGTTGTGGTGATATCATCAAAGGAGTATGCATATGCCCAAACTCATCAAGATATACACATTAAGTGTATGCAATTTTTTGTATATCAAAAATACCTCAATAAAGCTTTAAAAAAGAAGAGAAAATACCTTGCTAAGTGCTAAGCCTATTTAGTATTATCTAATGTGGGAGTTCTCAGACAGGAGGTATCCTATGATAGGTACCTCATCCAGAGTATTAAGTTCTCCAGACTTAATATTCCATTCTTCCTCCTGTGTATAAATTGTATTCAAAATTAAGATCTTTACTCATAAGGTATCCAGGAATGTTGCTTTGAAGAAAAATTGCTCAAAATGCAGATATCCTTTAGAAGAAAATCCAAAGCTACTTCATTTGAAAAGGTCATAAAGAAATTCATCATCTACACAGTACATAATTCATATATTATACACTGATCTAAAAGATAAATAACAAGTACATGATTTTTGGAAACAGCCTACACTCTAGATATTTTCAACATTTTTATTCTCACAGGTATCTTTTATTATAATTTTGCAAGTACATAAATGGTGTTTATTAAAATGTTGTTTCACCTTGAAACCATCAATGATGTACATTATGGGTGAATGCACGATTACCACTAGACTTGAGAAATACTAAGAATAGCTCAAAGCATATAGTCACTCCCCTCTCATTCTTCTAGAGGTTGAGCAGAGGGAACAGCAGTGTGTATAAATGTGTGTCTATGTGTGCGACAAGGTGGTAACCACCGGTAAACAAAATCTAATCAGAGACGTTAACACTGTAATAATCTTTTGAAAATACATAGATACAATCTGATTTAATAAAGTAAACATGTGATTTTATTTTCTTAAGTGACTTAGATTATATTCATATTGTCCCAAATTCCCGGGGTCATTTTACAAACCTCTACTAAAGCCAAAACCTAAAAATGACTACAGAGCTAGCTATGCCACATGTTTCAGGGATTTTAAGGGACACATCTCCCTTTGCAGCAGAAAGAGAGCAGCAAGGCATTAAGCCTTAGAGTGCCTAGAGTAGGAGCTGGCAAACTTTTTCTGGAAAGGGCCAGATAGTAAATATTTTCTTCTTTGTGGGCCATGTGATCTGTGCCAGAGGTACTCAACCCTGCCCTTATATCAGGACAACAGCTGTGTTCCAACAGAATTTATTTACAAAAACAGGAGGCAGACTGGATTTGGCCCACAGGCTGTACTTTGCCAACCACCATTCTTGAGGTTCACTATTAGTAGTGATTATTTCTACTTTGACAAGGCTTATATACATGCAGGCATGTGTGATGACATGAATTTTAAGAAAGAACGAGGATATAAGAACAAAAGGAAAATAAGGACAGGAAAATAAGATGAAGGCCCAAATAGTTACTAAATAGCTCTCGTCATCCTAGAAGCCAAAGCAAAGGAGTGATATGCATGCTGTGCGGTGTAAGCAGAAAAATGGCTCTTCAAAGATGTCCATATCCTTCTCCCCAGACACTATGAATGCATTAGATTACATGGCAAGGGGGATTTAAGGCTGCAGATGGAATTAAGGTGGAATGGAATTGCTAATCAGCTGACCTTAAAATAAGGAAATTATCCTGGATCATCTGGATAGGACCTCTGTAATCACAAGGATCCTTTAAGTGTGGAAGAGGAAGACAGAAGATCAAGAACCAGACAGAGAGTTGGAATCATGACAAAAGACTAGACTGGCAGTTGCTGGCTTTGAAGATGGATGGGGGCCATGAGCCAAGGAATGTGGGCAGTCTCTAGGAGCTGGAAAAGGCAAGAAAATGAACTCTCCCTTAGAGCCTCCAGAAGGAGCAGAGCTCTGCCAACACCCTGACTTTAGTTAGCCCAGTGAGACCCATCTCCAGAGACTTCTAACCTTCAGAACTGTAACGTAATAAATAGATATTGTTTTAATCTACAAGTTTCATGGTTGTGTTATTTGATAATGTAGATTACACACGTAACAAGGTACCCACAATGAATGCAATGGCAAGTTCCCTGTATCTTTTTTCTGAAACAACCCTTAAGTAAGCTGATGGCATAATAGCAAATCACAGCACAGCTAACGCTCTTCTACAAAGAACCAACACTCCATGACATGTGTCATTCTCTAAAAGTCTGGCTTAATGTGAGGATCAAACTTAGATTATCTAGAGCAACATTCTTTGAAGTGTGGGATGTTATTACGTTTCAGGAGAAAGAAATCTGTATTCACAGATGTGTAGGAAAAGATAGCTTAAACAAGATTAAACAGTTGTCTTTATGTCAAATTTCTCTGAACCTTTAATATGCTTATGTGAATCTCCAAGAGGATAATGATATATTCAAACCATTCTAGCTATGAATGCTTTTCCTTTTCCAGGATTATCACGGGTAGAGTGTCATTCAGAATTCATTTTGGAAAACTGTGACCTACAGCAATGGACAAACCCAACCAACTCTTGGGGAATTTTAGCATGCTCTCTAGGTATTAAGGAAACTAATGCCTCATGCACTTAACCGGTCTCTAGAGCTGCCCAGTGTGATCGATTCAGAAAGGTCTTGACCTGTCATCCAGGCTGCAGACATCTGGATGGAGCCTTCCCTCTGTTTAGGATGAGGGCTTCCCCTCAGCAGGGTATGTCTCATGTCCTGACTCACTGTACCAAGCATAAAAGTGAACATTCCTGTACTTGTAGGACACCCACTAGAGTAACTATTAAATTTATAGCACTTATTTCTGAATTCAAAACCATTTCTTTAGGAGAGTCCCAAAGTCTACAGCCTTAGCACAAAGGAAAGGAACATAGTACAGCCAATTTGTTTGGGGTATCTTAGTCTAGGTCCACACTACTCTCTGTTCATCACCCTTACCAGAATAGAGCTTCTGTATACACCTCCAGGGAGGGGGAGCTTAATTTTTAGCATCCCTATTTAGAGGGGGGGAAAAGAGATGTTACAAGAGACATACTATACCTTTTCCTTTAAGTTATATTTTTTTTATTTTAATGAGCTTCCAAACTTCTGGATCTTCTACTACTAGATAAATTGTGTTGTTAAATGCTGAGAATTGGAAGCTAAGACAAGCTACAAAGTGGCCCCATGGTGTATTTTCTGTTCATGTACAATAGAAAGGGAAGTACCATCATTAGCATCCTCTAAAGATTCATCCTCTAAAGATGGAAGTACCATCATTAGCATCCTCTAATATTAATATATTAATATTAAAGACCACTACTCTGTTAGACCCCAACATCTCCACAATAACTGTAGTTTTGTCTTTAAGCAATGCATTTTTTTTTCAATTTAAAACCCCAAAACCAGTTTAACACAAATCAACCCATTTAAAATGATCCAAGAAATGTGTGCCAAATGATAAATGCTGGTTGTTCCAAGACATAATCAATTAAATCTAGATGTGCAAATTTAGGAGAAGTTCTCTTAATAATATTGCATTTCTTCCAATTCAAAATATCAAAATAAGATCTATTTACATGAAAACGTTAAGATTTTCCATGTCAGTATTATGTACATTGCTGTGATTTCATATGCTGTGGGGACAGGACAATTTTAGGAAGCCCTCGAATTTCTAAATTCACTCAAGACATCCCAGGGGAGCAGCCACAGGGTCCCAGAGGTTGACTTCCTGGGGTCACTGATTTTGCAGCATGTCTGAGCTGCAAGGTCAAGGTAAGGGGCCATGAGGGGGCACGCAGCAGGCATATTTTCTGACCTAACAAGTGAGGGAACAGGCCAGACACCATGCAGATGCTTTGTTGGCTGTGGTAGAAATTAGGATTGTGTTCCCATCTTCTTCGCACGGCTCCCCGACTTGCTCAGCATCTAACCAGCTTTCTTGGACATGGGGCTAAGAAGGTGGGGATTCAGAGAGAAATGGCCTAGGCACAGCATGGCAACTTCCTGAGAAGACTGTATCGGGAATTATGTGCCATAAGTCAGATAGAATACATGAAATTTCTGAGAGTTCCCTGGGATTTTTAAATTTCTGTAAGAAACTGTGGAAAACATGACTATGAAGTTTTGTTAGCAAAGCTTACCCAGCCCTGGAGACATGCGGTATTTAAGAAGCATAAACAAGGCTTTTATATCCACGCCACAGTCCCAAGCTAGATTTGCAGACTCAGATCTGTTTGCATTTTAGCATTCATGTGCAGGGCATGTGCATTAAGGTTTCAGCGATCACCAACTAACACTGTGTGGTCACCTAGTAACCTGCTTGAAGCACCTCCGTAAGAAGACATCAATTCTGTGCCAGATATAACTCTGAGCTGCAAACCCCTCAAAAGATTTTTAAGGACTTGTTTCACACCTTGGAAACATGAAATTGCTACTGTCTTCCACACTGTGGTAACTGTTTGCAAAGACAGCCAAAATGATTCTACCCATCCCATTATAATGTATACCCCTTTTCAATAAGACACTGTAGCATTGTTTATTCCTCTCATCAAGAAGCAGTTTTTTGGGGGCTTCCCTGGTGGCGCAGTGGTTGAGAATCTGCCTGCCAATGCAGGTGACACGGGTTCGAGCCCTGGTCTGGGAAGATCCCACATGCCGCGGAGCAACTAGGCCCGTGAGCCACAATTACTGAGCCTGCGCGTCTGGAGCCTGTGCTCCGCAACAAGAGAGGCCACGATAATGAGAGGCCCGCGCACCGCGATGAAGAGTGGCCCCCGCTTGTCGCAACTAGAGAAAGCCCTCGCACAGAAACGAAGACCCAACACAGCCATAAATAAATAAATAAAATAAATAAACCCCCCAAAAGTTAAAACAAACAAACAAAAAAACTCTACCCTTTAAAAAAAAAAAGAAGCAGTTTTTATTTCTCCACCCCTTGAATCTGGGCTTGGTCATGTGACTTTCTTGGCCAATGGGATATTTACAAATGTGATACAAGCTGAGTCTTGAAAAGCACTTGTTCATTGAGACATTTCCTATTTTGGCTGCCATGATGTGAATAAGCCCCAGCTAGATTCTAGAGACATGTCGTCCAGCTGAAAGCTAGTACCAGCACCAGACATGTGAGTGAGGCTATCTTAGACCACCTGCTCCCACTCTGGCCATCCAGCCCCAGGTGGGACCAGCAGTACTGCCCAGCAGACCCAGGCCAAATCACTGACTTAAAGATCGGTGAGAAAATTAAATGATTGTTGTTTTAAGCCTCTACGGTATGGGGTGGTTTATTACTCATCAATAGATTACTAACACATAGACCCATTTTTCCCCACGTATCAGACTGAACATTGTAGAAAGAAAAGCATAGAAGAAACTGTTGTCCATAAGCAATTAAAGGTTTCTCACATGTTCATCAGCATAGGTTATGTGGGGTCTCTCACTTATGCGGGGTCTCTCAGTTATCAAACACAAATTGGAGTGGGTTCTTGCTGCTGCTACTGTTCTTGCTATGTAGCTTAGTCAACAAAACAGGTGTCCTCTAAAAATGGTCCCGGTGGTATTACCTGCTATTTTCTAGGAACTAGCCTAGAAAAATCTGTTAAATCATTAAGCCTCAAGAAGCTCCATCATCTTCTTCCACAACCGAATAAAAAAGCCCAAGACTTTGTTAAAAGTCAAGTACTATAGAACTTCTATCAAAATATTGACTGAAGAGGCCAAATGAGTTTAAATATTACTACCCATGAAAGAGTAATATTTTTATTGAAGTATAGTTAATTACAATACTGTGTTAGTTTCAAGTGTGCAGCAAAGTGATTCAGTTTTTAATATGTGGATTTGCTTATATGTGGAATCTAAAAAAAAATGATACAAATGAACTTATATATAAAACATAAATAGACCCACAGACACAGAAAAAAATATATGGTTACCACAGGGGAAAGGGGGAGAGGGATAAATTAGGAGTTTGGGATTAACATATACACATTACTATATATAAAATAGATAAACAACAGGACCTACTGCATAGCACAGGGAACTATACTCAATATTTTGTAATAACATGAAAGAGTAATGATACCTCCAATCTTGAAGGTACAAAAGATAGGACTACAAGCTTTCAAATAAGACAGATATGAATTCAAATCCTGGCTCTACCATTTAATAGCTAGAAAACTTGAGTATTAACAATAGTTATAATAGCTAACATTTATTAAGTGTTCATTATGTACCAAATACTATACCTAATAGTCATTATCACGTAATCCTCATAATAACTCTATAGGATAGCTTCTATTAATATTCCCATTTTTACAATGAGGCTTGGAAAGATTAAACGACTTCCCAAGAAATGTACCTGGTATGTGGTGGGGCCTGGATTTGAACCCAGGAATTATGATTCCAGAGAGTGTCTTCTTTACCATTTTGACATACTTTCTCGCAAGTTATGTAATCAAGTCACTCATTCTTCATTAACTTTTCATTTACTGAGTTAGTGATTCATTGATTCAGTCATTCTAAAAATATTTAAGGAGCATCTCTTACATGTAAGGATCTGAAGTGCTGGGGAATCAATGGTAATGTGGTCCCTGCCTTAATAGGTTTTCTGGTTTCGTGGGTAAAGGAGATTCTGATCAAATAACCCAGCCTCTTCTTATATCAGCATACTCTGCACTCTATTTTTAGACCAACCTTTTTCTACTGAAGATCCATGTCACTCCTTTGTCTGAAATCCTTCTCCAGGATTCTGGTGGTTTCAAAATATGTCCACAACTTATTTAACATTCCTCCCTTCACGAAGTAAAACTTAATTCTCCTCTTTTAAGTGTGGGCTGGACTTATTGACTCGCGTCTAATGAAGAGAGTGTGGTGGAAGTGACAGTGTGTATGGTAGACATGGGTGGGGGACAGGAGGGAGCAACTATCCTAAAACTTGAAGGGTTTCATTTTTTAAGACATTACTAGAGATCAGTGCAATCTTCAAGTGGGAAACTACAGAGGCGACCTGGTGGATCAGGCTGGGAGTTGCATTACATCCCGTTTATATGAAAGAATCCAGCCAGATATATAGCCAGATCCCAAGTAAACTGGGCTTCTATATCATCTCTTAATTATGACAATTCTAGGGTGTTCAGAGGAGAAGGAAAGGAATTAAAGGAAGATTTAAAGGAGGTAAATAGTTTTAAAGGATCAGGAGATTTTAACACAGTTATGAAGGTCCCTTCTCTCCCTCTCTCTCTCCCCCTATAATATATATATATATACATATATACATACATACATATATATATATATATACATATATACATACATATATATATATATATATATACACACACACACACACACATATATATATATATACACACACACACAGTGTGAGACATCATGCAGCTTTATTTACTCTTGAAATCATTACACCAGAATTATAGACTGACATGGGTAATGGCTGAACCATAAGCAAATTGGGAAGTACAGAAATGTCTCACCCAATCTCTGTATATTTTTAATTGCAAGAATTACTCTTCCCAGGGAAAAAGTAATTACTGCCATTCCTCAGTTGAATTACAGTACCATATCTTTATCCAAGTGCAAATACTTTGGGATCTATACGTTAGAGTTTGCAATGGAACACTTTACACATCTGATTTTAAGGGGGAATGAGAATAAGACTAGGTATTTTTGTAGTGAGAATTTCAATGAAAATATGCCATTTCATTTGCAGAGCATCAGCACTTAATTGTCTAATTATTCCTGGCATGAAAGAAATGAAGTTAACGTACGACAGAGGCAGAAAGGCAAGTAGAATGAGCTCCGCGTGAAAAAATGTTTTGAATTGTATAAATAGTTTTGAACTATACCGTTTTATTTTGGCTGGCAAACAATAAGATTCTTAACATGTGAAATTAGACCCATTGAAAAAACTAAAAGAGTATTGCAGATGAATGCCAAGTTGTTCAGCAAGAAATCACAAAAAAATTGGCAAGAGTTACAATTCACTTGAGGACTCCACAGGTCTCAGAAAGTAAAGTTAGCAGTAACTACTCAGCAGTCAGCAAAGATGAGAAGGACTTCGACGAAGACAGAGAGGCCTTGAGTTCTATCAGCTTATAATAAACAGCATTTCAAAAGTAGCACTTTTCAGAGCTAATACATAAATATTTTAAGTGGTGAAGCATAGGTGTGGGCTATTTTTTCCTGTACCACGTCCAGAAAATCTGCACATACACATCAAATTCTGCATCTAGGGAATCTGTTTTATTGTGATGTTTGCATTTTTAAACAGTGTGCCTGACCTATTTGGAGGTTAATATAACTAAATGGAGCCTATTTGCTGTTTATTATTTATAGAAGATTCACTTCAGATTAGGGCTTCTCAAGACATTTGTGTTTTAGCTGTATCACGAAGAGTTCCTGGAGAGCTCCCAACACCATAGCAGGCAAGAAAATGACAAGTGAGAATATAGACCAACCTATACCCTGCACTATAAAGGCTAAGATGCAAGTCAAGCTCTTTCCTCCTTGTAAAGGCCACACTGGCCTCTGCACAAACTTGGGCTCTTAGAGTCACATAGAGGACAGCCCTGCAAGTCAGTACAAAAGGCTCTTCACTTCAGAGGATCCCAACTACAATATACAAAATAAAATGCCTGTCTTCCATTTATGAGAAGATTTTCTTAGAACTCCTTTGCTTATCTTACACCTACTAAAGGAAGCAACCAGTGAGTTTGCATGGCTCATGACTGATTACAAAACACCTAGGTATGGCTCCCAAGATGAGAAGAAATAAAAGAAAATTATAAGTAAATTAGTATTAAAGTGAGTTCTGCCATCAACCCTGTCTATCTTGTGGGCTAATTCTGGACAAGGTGACGGCTCTAATTCTGCAGACTCAAATAACCATGAACATTTTTTTTAATACATAGGTTTGCAGGTTCTTTTGGTTTTGAAGGGATAAATTCTGAGAGCAAGAACGGCCCCTCTGAGCAGCTTTCCAAGTTGTTGTGCTGGGAATATGAACATCTCTCAATGGAAATCAGCCCAAGCGTCTACTGCATTTCTCCTTTTATCATTATGATAATGAATGCTGGAAGCTTTCCAAAATACAAAGCCAACTTGACAGTGACAAATATGAAGCAAAAGGCCACAGATGATTAGGCCATTTACTGACCAGTGGAAAAAACAGCCATGATTGACCCAAGAGTTAGAAAAGCCAAGTATTTCAGTCAGCTGAGGAAGTTCAGGTCCATGGCATAGCCAGCAACTACAAGAGGGGAGGGTGACTTGTTCAGACAAACAACTCTGCCTTATTACTGCTATTTACACACGTGATTACAAAAGAGTCATAGATGTCTGCCCTTTCAGGGCTGGCAAGAGAATGAGATGAAATAACCTTTGTAAAGCACGTAATACAGTACAGTGCCTGGGTCACAGCAGGTGCTCAATAAATGCCTGATTCCTCTTCCCTGCCCTGATTCTATGATACCCATTTGTCTCAGCATCCCCACTGCCTTCTATTCTGCTCACCTGCTCATTCCCAAGCTCTCCAGGAAGAAATCCATCAGACAAGGGGTCAGAGGAACAAAGTAAACATACAGGAGCAGTAAAGGAGAGGAAGTAAGGGATTTGGAAATTCTATTATGCTAAGAGATAACTCAAACTTGGTCTGGCTGTAGTTTATGTTCTCCCAAAGGCAGACCTTGAGACAAGGATAATAATTCAAGTAGTGTATTTGGGAAGTTATCTGGGGAAAAACCAGTACGCATGAGACATAGAAGGGTAGGAGGTCAACAAGGGTGCATTATTGAGTTAGTGGGCAATTGGAGCTTAAACCCACTAGGGGTCTGGGAGATAATGTATTACATGCCCCAGAGTTATTCTAACCAAGGGAAGACGTAGGGTGTATCCACCAAACCGTCATTTGTCATTGGTTGATAGTTGCCTTTGGCGGCATCAACTCTCTGGCAATTCTGGCTTGCCCTAGATGCTGGCCAAGGTGGCCATGCAATCAGAAAAACGATCCTCTAGCAGAGTCACAGCTGCTCTCAATAAGCAGCCTTCCGTGTCAAGAGGTAAGTGCCCATAGGGTATAGGTGGGGCCAACCAAGCTCTGCCATAGCAACTAATTTGACTTTCAACTTGTAAAAGAGGTTGAAATAAGGAGTAGCATTTTGAGATTCTTTCTGAAGTTAACACTGTGACACTTGCCACTTCCATGGTGGCTGTTGGGATTGACGTTAGATGAGGCAACAGTAAAATGAGTCCAAAATTCTGATTAAAGAGTCATTGATAAAAGATATGCTAAGCTATCTATAACTCTTATCAACTATCCAGCCTGGAAAATTCCTCATACAATTTGGTTAAGACAAACCAACAGGAACTGGATGTAGTATATTGCTCAGCTCTAAATTCATTGCTTCCCTTTGTGTGGGTTTGTGTGTAATGTCAGCCTTATCAAAACCATCAGGTTGGTGAACATAGTAAATAGAGGTCTGATTTATTCTCTAGCCACTTACCTTCTCCCACAGCAATCCCACAGAAAAGTCCTTCCTTAATTTCCATATGTCCATTTGACTTGTAGCTTTCATATCTTCAATATTTCCAGACACTTCTGGAAATAATGAAGACTATTTAAACATAAGTTGTAAGGTAGGAATAAAGTGTTGATAAACTCCAAGCTTAAATTGTACAATAATCAATAGTGACCATTATATCTAGCATGTAGCAATTAATTCTAATAGCAGCAATTTTCCTATGGACCACCAAAAAGGGACACAACAGTTAATGAAGAAAAGAGAGAGAAGAAAAACAGGTAGAAGAAAAGGAGGGTTTAATTATTTATAAAAATTTTGTTGGAGAAATAAGGAATGGAAAAAATCTATCTTAATTGAATTAACTCTTAGAAAAACCAATTCTGAGATCACTTATTTCTGGTATTGCAAGACGGAATTATTCTGTGGGGTTAGAAAAATGTCTATTTCTGAATTTAACTTTTTCATTTAAACACTAAGAAATGATCAGGAAAGTAGAGATTATGTAAACGTCATGAGGTACGGGGGTGTTAGAAGCTTTGGAAATTGTTGATTTTCTTCACAATTTCAGGTATATTTGAACAGAAAAGAACCATTGTTTCAAAACACAAATGCAAAATGTTTTGTTTAGCACATACAGTCAGCCCTCCATATCCTCGGTTCTGCATTTACAGGTTCCCCATCCACAGATTCAACCAACTGCAGATCAAATACATCCAGGGGAAAAAGAATTCCACAAAGTTCCAAAAAGCGAAACTTGAATTTGCCACACACCAGCAACTATTTACATAGTATTTACAATGTACTAGGTATTATAAGTAATCTAGAGATGATTTAAAGTATCTGAGAACATATTTTAAAATGCATAGGCTATAAGCAAATACTATGTCATTTTATATAAGCAACTTGAGCATTCATGGATTTTGGTATCCGAGGAAGGGCCCTGGAACCAATCCCCTGAAGAAACTGATGGATGACTATATAAACATTAAACTGTCACCCAACTATTAAAATATCCTCCCAATTACTTATATTTTATATAAATAATTTGACATTGTTCCCAAGAGGCCAAATACCTGAGAATGGAATTCAAGGTAGTAATCACTGTGTCCCCAAGTCATGGATGTGGAAGGATTGTGAGAAAGTTCCTGTTATGTTTCACATGCCAAAGAATGAAGACTTTGTCTAAAACTCTATGATGGAGTCACATTCCTAACCTGGATATGTGCTAAATCCCAGCTTTTAAATTTTCCAACTTTATTTTTCTACCTTGCAAACATACTAATTGTCTTCCTGAAAAGCTTTCATCACTTTTCTTCTGTGTTATTAAAAAACAAAAACAATAATTTCAAGTCACTTAAGAATCCATAAACAAATGTAGATGTGGTTATATGCATGCCTTAGTATACACACATATATTTCCATGCTGCACTTCCTGAGATGACCTAGAAGCAATGACACTATAGCAGTAGTGAGCACACTTGGGATCTAGATCTTGATATCTAAATACCACTATCCAATAAAAGGGACCAGGGCTTCTTAAATCCAAGAGGAGTATGGAATATCTTGTGGTGCCAGAGAGTAAGGCAGTCCTAAAATAAGATTGGGGTATGTTAAGAGAACATGGAAGCCAACCTGAAAGAGCTCCCAATGGCCAAAACTGGAATAATTTGAGAAAAAAAAAAAAATTTTTAACAGTAGTATTGGGTTATAATCTATAGAATAAAATAAATATCCATGACTTCATTTTGATATAAATAAATAAATGAATAAATAAAAAATAGTGGAGAAAGGATAGCTCTTATTTTCAGAAGAATTCCAATTATTCAATGTGGAAAAAATAAGGAAAACAGAAAATCTCCATTAGAACACCACAGTAATAGTGTTGCAGGTAAGATCCATTGACGGATGCTAAAATTAGTAGGTGAAAAGTTGAGAAAAAAAAAAGGATATTTGGATAATCTCAAGGCAGCTCCCTCAAGATATTTATCTTACTATCACCAAGGGAAAAATAGTAGCTTTGCAGTGAAGAAAGCCAGCAGTTACCATCTTAACCAAGTAACCAAAGTTAACATCATCAGTAATGACATATCAATGTCAAATATCCCATGATATGGTGGACTAAGAAGGGTGCATCACCTCTGTGGTATTCTTGCCAAAACTGTACAACCTAAATCTAATGACGACAAAACATCAGAAAACCTCAGATTGAGGGACATTCTATGAAATACCTAACCAGTACTCTTCAAAACTGCCAAAGTCATGAAAGTCAAAGAAAGACTGAGGAACTGTCACAGATTGGAGGAGTCTAGAGAGACATGACAACTAAATGCAGTGTGTGGTCCTCAACTGGGTCCTGGAGCAGAAAGAGGACACGAGTTGAAAAACCAGTGAAATCCAAATAAAGTGTTAAGTTTAGTTAAATGTATTCTATTGACAATTATTTCTCCGTTTCAACAGCGGTACCAAGGTTATGCAAGATGTTAACATTAGGGGAGGCTGAGTGATGGGTATATGGAAAATTTCTCTCCTGTTTCGCAACTTTTCTTTAAGTCTAAAATTACTTGAAAATAAAAAGTAAAAAAAAAAGAAAGACATGAGAATTGAATATAAAATGACAGATTAACATATTTCACATGAATAAAAGGGCTATGTTTTGTGGATTGTCTGCTGTATCAGTCACTTCCCCTAGTGGTTTATGTTTCTTTACTGGCTTCACTTTCAAAAGCTTTTCATATGTAGGTCAAAATTTAGATTGCCAAGTTTTTATTACAGGCCTTTAATAGAGTATTTTTGTCAACATCTGTCTAGTGAAAACGGTCATGCTCTATAATTACAAGTAAACAGACATACCAGCTAGAATGTATTACATATTTACTATATGCCAAACACTGTAAGTGCTTTGTTGTATTAACTCATTTAACATGCTCAACAACCCCATGAGGCAGATCCTATTATTATTCCTATTCAGTCACTTGCCCAAGGTCACGCCACTTTCCTGTACTTTTAATCACCACTGGGTTTTGCCTGTAGAGCAATGTCAGGGCCACCATATCACGTCAATCCTGCCTCAAGTTTGAAAAACAGAGAAAGACCATAGGATTAGAAACTTCAGGTTAAAATCCTGAAAGACTGTTCAGAAGGACATCATTACAAAGCATGTATTGAAAATTAAAAAGCATTCCTCTCTTCCGAAAAGTTAGTGTTTTTTGAGGGTTCTGCTCTCCCTAAAAGTTTCATCTCAAAGCCTGCCATATATGTTTAAGAAGTAAAAAAGACAATACTTATGTGATCAGAGACAAGATAAACCTTAATAGGTTCTTGCAAGACATTATGATCTTTCATATAACCATGTCTTTAGGTAATTCCTCAAGTGCACACTCTTTACTCAATGAATGGCAACGATTTCTGCTGTTAAATAAGATATCTAAACAATATGTAGAATATACCTTGTTTTCTTAATACACCTGAAGTCTATTATGTAAATACACAGTGCATTTTTTGAAACACAGATTATTTACCAAGTAGATTAGGCGTTCAGTGAAGAAGCTATTACAGACTATTGGATAAACAGATATTTAGACCATTTTCAACCAATTACTTAAAACACATGCCATTAAAAGTTTATTAGCATGATTATTTTTACAGAACCATCACCAAAATCATTAAAGCAATCAAGGTTCTATGGAGACAATTAAAATATAGCAATAAGTGAACAATTTGAATTGTAATAAATTCAAGTATCACACAACAAATGCAAGATGTACTTTTATTTTTTTTCATACTTCAACTGTTTAATCTCTCAGCTCAAAACACTAATTGAATTGGCCTTCTCGTGAGCCAAACCTTCCATCACAACTACTTTTGTAAAATCACCGACTTCATATTGCTTGTGAAAGTCTTTTTTAGCAAAGAACTCTACTCTTTTACTTTTAAACCTTCCCTCACTTTTTCATTTTACAATAGAAGAATGATTCATATTCTGCAGCCTCCCTTTTGGTTTGTGTGTATCTGTCCCATAGATCAGATCTCCTATCTCACCCACAGGAGATGCAGAATTGTAGATAGAAAGAAAAATAACACACAAATACTGGAGTACCACCTTTGTGGACATAAGCCTCCACGATAAAGGAACAAAAGAAAATCACCTATTAGTCCAAAATAAATAAATCAGGGTTTTTAAAAACGTTGTTACTTCATCAATTTGAATAACTTTTAAGCAAACTGGCAAATGTTTCCAAATGTAATTGTGAACTTGAAAATCAGAAACAAAGATTTTTAATTATATTTTCAAAGTCTTCAAAAATTGTCTGGATATAAAATTCAAAATTCCCAGGCCATGTTTTATCCTGAAAAGAAAATGATAGTTAAATTAGAAATCCTTGAAAAATAGGATTGATAATGAAAATACCCACAGAAGGCAGGCTGCAATTTTTCCGCCACTGTAATACAATCTATTCCAGAATAATTTTTCTTTTTATTATTTCATTAAGTTGTATCTCACTAAAGTTTCTCTTAGAATCTCTCGGCAGCACCAAATTTTTCATTGAGAAAACGATAAATCACTGGCCTAAATTACAATTTCATTATAAATGCCTTTGCCTTCTAATGCTGCCTAGGACCTTTTACCCTGCTACATAATTCTAAAAAATGACCCCTGTCATAATTTCCTTCACTAGAATAATATGGGGAGATCTAATCCTGAATCCTGCTGTCTTATAATTTAATATAAGAGGTAATTATTATTCAAAAGATAATGTTGCAGATATTGAAAATACTCTGAAGTTTGAGTCTAAAAAAAAAAAAAAGGAAGTCTTAGGTATGTGGGAGCTTTCTATCACTGCACCTATCAAGAGAAGCAAGAAGAAAGAAGCAAAGGGTTTTTAATAAAAAAAAAAATTACAATCTATATACGGCTGGTGTTTTGTATTGTGTGAAACACATTTATATAGTCTTCAAACCATTTTTAGAAATGAAATGCCTCACTTCCAAAGTCAAGGAAGCAGAGAGAGCAATGTGGCCGTGAGCAACAATGTCTTTAAGTTCCGAGTCTGCTTTAGTGTTGGGGTAATGAAAATCGCACCCTCTCACCACAGTCGCAGTAGGAGGCTTTGGGTGGGGAAGGGCTGCAAAAAACGAGAAAGGAGGATGAACCAAAGTGGCCAAGTGAAAATGTCCTGAAGCAGGATGTTAGGACGTAGCACAGAGAAAGGGCTTCTCGGGGACACTTTGTTGGCAGCATCACAGAGCCTGGATGGGATACGTACGAAAAACAACTTGGCCTCCCCAGCAATATTTCAAAACTGTGCTGAATGGTGGGGTTTTCCCTCTCCTAGAATTCACAAAGAGGTAAACCAAGAGAAAAGAAAAGGTAACAGTAGGTGTACTGAACCCTTCTCAAAACTGACCTGCTCTCTAACCTCTAATAGTAGGAACATAAACTGCATTCAGTTGATGCCCAAGAAATCACAACCTTCCCACCTGTGCAGGTACCGGCCCCTGCACAATGCACTTCAACAGCGCAGGTGAAAAGTCAGTTGTATTGGTGGGAGATTCTTTCTATGATGTGACCTGAAAAGATGGGACAGCACAGAATTCACGGGGCAGATCTCATGGATGAAATTAAGTGGCATTTTAGTGGAAAACTGAATCACATATTCTACTACCTTTTCACAAAAAAAAGAGGCAAGATGAAGGGTTTTATTAAATTACAAATGTCCTCGAGGTCATATATCTAAGTGCTTAGTCCTCTGTGTCTACCTGTATGAAATAAAGAGGTCCCTCTTTCACTTTGTTTCTCTCCCTAAAAAAATTCAAGATATGATGAAATGAACCATCATAACTATCTAATGACATGGATAGAATTATGTGAGGCAACGTTCGGATTACTTGGTAGAGGAGGTGGAGGTAGTGATGCTGGCGATGGTGCAGAAGGATAAAGAGCTAAGGGTAAACAGAATACAAAAGAACGACTCAGATGAAATGCTAAGTCTTGCCTACCAATTCCAGACTAGTCAGCAAACCTCTATACAGCTCAGTAAACATCAGACTAAACAGTACACAGGGCTTTACTGCCCTTTTGTTTTGTTTTGTTCTGTTCTTGCTTTGGGAGTTCATTTAAGATGTAATAAATTGAAAAGGTGCTTCCTCCCACCCCCGTCCCTCCATAAATCTCAGCACATTGCAATGACTTATGCCTCATTATGGACAGAAAGAAAGGGCCTCCCTAGGCAGGGACATCCTCGACTACCATTAAAGCAATCATTAAAAATAACAACCCACCTAAGGAAGAAAAATAGTCTTTTTTTTTTTTAAAGATATATATTAATTAGCCAATAAGATTAAAACTAGGTTCTGTGGGTTCAAATAGGAATTGAAATCCAGAATGCAGGAGAAAGCAGAAAAACTGATGTGGGAGGGGAAGGGGGAAGTTTATAGAAAAAAGGTCTATAATTTCCAATAGCAGTAGCAGAGAGAGCCATGAAACGGTATCCATAACGAACTAGTAATAAAGAAGTGTGCGGAGATTGGTGGACTGTGGTTACCTGCATCATTTCATGAGGACAAAAGATTTAAGAGTCCTAAGAGGTTCAGGGCAGACATTGGAGTGGACTGACATTCCAATAACTAAACAAAAGTACATTAAGGTGGACACACAGGTAGATGGAGAGGAAAGCACCGAAAGGCAATCTTCAGGTTTAAGATGCACTAAAAATTTTCTGCTTCACTGTGGTAAGTTTTCAAAGGACCCCAGTTGAAAGAAGGCAGAGTGAGTGAGTCAAGAGTAGGAAAATAAAAAGCAAGATGAAAACTGAACATTAGGTGGCCCTACCAAACAAGCCAATTCTATCTTCACTGGCTAATTCTGATCACTTCCTCCTATGTTTAAAAGTACTCAGTGGGATTAAGATCATGCCACAAAGTGATAAATACCTATAAAATGTGAAGTGAGCACAAGCAAATGTGTCTCCTACTAGCAGTCACAGAGAAAAACAAACCCTATTGGTGCTAATCCCCAGTGGGTCATCCACAGAGCATGTCCTCCACATGCCAGGGTGCTGCCTCCCACTAGGTCACAGGCAACTGTTGACCTACCTTGTCATTTACCCTCATCAGAAAGAGGAACCATTCTTGTCATTTGCCTTGGTTTTGGTTGTCCCAGAAGCATACCTTGAAACAAGGATTTCATTTTAAATAGTTTATTTTAAAAGTGATCCAAGAATTATTGGGAAGGAAGTGGAATGGGGAGACAGAGAGGGCAAAGCAGCCAAAAATGATATGTCATCAAGCAAGTTACCAATGAGAAACTGGACTTGAATCCTGCTGGGGAACTCAGCCTGTGTAGATCTGCACCTCAGAGCTGTCCCATCTGAAGGGTAAAGGAGCTTGAGTATTTTTTTACCATCTCAGTAATGTGTTGGAAAATCTTTAACAACAAGTTCTCCAGCAGGAGCGAGAGTGGGGTTGAGTGATCCCTGATTTGCAACATTTGCCAGTTTCCATGGTGTAAATTCTCCCATCATGGCTGATTTCTAGCTACCAACAAAATATCATTGAACATGGAGCTGGGAAAAGAACCATAGCAGCCACTGCTATATATACATAGCACTGCTGACTTCTAGATACAAAAGACAATAGCAGGGGGAATTGTAAAATGCAGTAAAATAATTAGGAAGTAATGGTTGATTACCTATACTTTTAATATAATTTACTTAATTGTAAGTGTATGTAATTTAATTTTTAATAACAGCTATGTTTAACAACTGACTCACAAAATTCCAGAAAATTTAGCCATCAGGTCTTGCAAGCCAGTATGATCCAAATCCAACCCACCATCGCACAAATTCCCCTCAGTCATTGGTTGAAGGATGCACTTAGTGGGGATTCATATCCCTCATACTTCCAGTCTGGGGTGTGGGTGGGCAGCGAAGTGGACCCCAGAGGCCAGACAAAGCAGATGCCAGCAGACGGACACTGGGCCACACTCTTCACTGAGCTGTCCTGCCTTGTGATCTAAAATTGAGTGTGTCCTAAACAATTCCGTTCACTTTCCTCTCCCCATTCCACAAATCATGAACCATCCTGCTGTCCCCGTTTTTGTTGAGGAACTGTTCTTCCCCTAGAAATCCTGCCTCGGACCCTCAAGTTCCAACTCTCTCTTGAACCCATATCCAATCAGCTGTCCTATACATTCAGCCCCCAAAAAAGGTTCCTCTCAACTGCTTGTCATGTTTCCTTTGACAGTATAATGGTCCAGACCCAAGTCATATCTCACGGAGACTCTTCCCAATGCATTCTAAGTGGACTCACAGCTTCCAGTCTCTTCTGGTTTCAAGGCACCTAGAAATCACTTTTGTAGTAATCTTTCCTACATGCCTTAAAGAGCACTACCATAGCTACAAAGGAAAGACCTTTAAAGAGTAGAAAAGTCCCCCTGTAGTTTAGTCTAGTCTCCCATTGTAGCCCTACTCCGCCCATTCTCCTTCACACCCTAGAAGATCTGAAAAACTAAACTGCTTGCTGGCCCCAGAACACAAGCCTTGTCGTACCACCTTTACGGTGCTCATTCTGACTGTTTTAGTTACTTGTCTTCTGCTATTCTCACTTTACTAATTTCTTTTGCCCCTGGGCACCTAGCACAGTACATTGCACATAGTAGGAGTTTAATATTTGTTGAATTAATATGTTGTGTCCATTCCAATCCAAATAAGCTGGATAAGACTGAACCGGGGGTTAAAAACCTAACTCAGCAACCAATATACTTTATTATACAATTCACCTTGTAATGAATTAATTAGATTTTTTAAAAAACTTTAATTCAACTTACTTGAAGTTGTCAAGCTGATTTTTTAAAAACCCTTTTCTGCCCAGCTGTCTTGGTATTTGTCTTTTCCTCATGATTTGAGCTATAACTACTCTATCCAGAGTGACCCCTTTGCTCAGAGCCGATGGAAACATGTCTGCCCACACTCTGGAGAGATGACGGTGAATTGACTTAGAAAGAAGCCTTTGTAATATTCTACAGTAGTTAAAGTGCTAAACATATCAACGTAAAGACATCTTAAAAATTTAATGAGGAGTGAAAAAAAAGCGAGTTGCAAACAGACATATACAGTTTGATAACATTGATGTAAAGTTTAAAATCAAGCAAACAAAACTGTACGCCATTTTTGGTGGCACCCATGTGAGCAAACCAAAGAAAATACCAAATTCAGGAGAGTGGTTAATTCTTGGGGGCAGGGAAGGGCAAAAGAGAGAAATGAGATCAAGGAGAGGCACACACAAAAGGCTTCAAATGGACTCTAAACGTTTTGTAGGTTGGAAAAAGTGGTCTGAAACAAATACGGCAAAATGTTCAGATTTGACAAAGCTGGGTGGTTGAAATAGCTATTAGTCTCTATACTTTTATCTGTACACGTGAAATATTTCATAATTTTTTTTAAAGTATTTATTTGTACTGGAAGAGTTCCCAAATGGTTTTACATGAGATTTGTAACTTAACAAAGGACTCTTGAGTGGTGTTGAGTCAGACACAGAAAAAGTAGAATGACTGTACGAGTAACTGCAGTTTCCATTTTATCAATACTTTTTGACCTTTCTATCTAACTAAATTGATTACAATCATCTACTTTTGGTTGATTACTCAATTTTAGCTTTAACTAAATCACTCACCTCTCAACTAAGTACATGCAGCTGATTGAAAGCAACAAAACCCCATGGCATTGGAAGGTTAACAACACAAACCCCAGATGATGCCGCATATCACAGGTTCATTAAAGGAAGTCTGTTACTCCAGGAACAATTACTGGGTCATTTGTTCATCTGGCTCATGGTCTCGTCCCAAGAATGTTCTAATTCATCTCTCCTAAGTAGTAGAATTCCTATCAAAACCGCTGTCGTATACTATTCCCTTGGTAAAACTGTAGCACCTCCCTCCTTGGGGTTGTTTTTAGGATTGAATGAGTTCATACATTAAGCACTGAAATCAGAGGACCATTGTGCACACTGCTATTATTATTAATTATCTGTAGAACAGTAATGACAATGTGATCACCTTAAATGAGACTTAAGCTCAAAGTCCGTAACAGAAGCTGATTTTCATTCCCAGATCTATCTTTTTAGATTTCTGGTCTTTTACCCATAAAACTGCAATAATTACCAAAACCAAAACCCTGTCCACCACTAGTGTCCAGCACAGAAGTAGGGGAAAGATTGCCAACAGTTCAGATTTTACTTCCTGCCCTAAAATGAAAGAAACCTGGGGAAAGATAGCAGTGAGTTGCAGGCCTCTGGACCCATAAGGAATGCAAAGAGAGCCCTTGTGTCTCCCTTCCTACCCAGCCTCTCTGTGGCTTTCCAGAGAGATCCAGGCTGGGTCTGCCTCTCATCCTCTGGCAGCCACAGGCCCCAGCCCGCTCTGTCCTGCTCAGTAACCAGGCATCAAACAAGAGTAATTGACAGCTTCTCTCCTCCAGCCTCCCTCTCAGAGCAGCAGTTTCCCCAGGAGCCGCCTCGTACAACCTCAAACACTTTATTACTGGTCAATTTGGGTTTCCTGCCCACTTTAAGTGGCAGTGCTGAGGGTCTGCAACTCTCTCTAGCCCTCATTGATCAATATTAACAGTCACTTTCACAGCATTTCCCTGCTACTCAGCAAGGCCAGGGACTGGCTGTAAATTACCACACAGCCTGGTCATTATACTGAAAGAAATGCTGTAATCCAAAAGTTAAGGCTAATTGTGAAAATAATTTCTGTCAGGCTCCTCAGTACTCGAATCAAAAAAGGCAAGAGAGCCCAGAGCTTGTCCATTTGGGGTTTGTTTGTTTAACCAGAGTGTTCAACTGCATTCAACCCCACAGATCCACCCTCTATCTGGTATTTTTTATGAAGATGGGTCCAGTGACTTCAAACACCCCACCCAGGCAAACCTCCAGTTCTCCAGAGAGGTGGGGGAAGGAAAGCCATCCTATAAAGTTTAAATCTTAGGTTTACAGTCGATGCATTATAGGTATGAAAAAAAAAGTCAGGATTTAACAATTATTGGCTGAGGTTCACATAGTAATATTTGTTTATGAGGTAAAATTTAACAAGAAACAAACAGCAAGTGTTGTTTATAAGCAAACGTGAGCCCTTTAAAGGCATAGAGAGGCTTTGTAAACGCAAATCTCCGAACCTGGCAAAGCACTGAATGGAAATTCCCTGATGCTAGCAGCTGATTCACATGTTGAAGGTGACAGAGCAAAAAGGCCACCAGGAACCGGCCTGCTGAATTGGGGGGTGCAGAAATACACTGTTGAGGGGTTTTCGGGGCACACTGCTGGGCTGGGAAAAGACTGGGCCCTGGATTTGGAAGCAAGACTAACACGTGAGCACAGCAGAGAGAGCGAGAGAAAGAGAGAGGGAGAAAATAAAAGGCTGACGGAAAGAAGTAGTAATTATTTTCAGACCCAAGAGGGCCTTTCTCCTCCAAAGATGGATTCGGTGTGTCACCTAGAGCCACCTCAGCCAGGTTGTTTTTCCACTGCCTTAGAAGTGCTGCCACAGAAGGCTCGGGAGAGACCCCTCACTTGGGCTGGAAGGAAGAAATAACAACAAATCTATAGAAGGGGCGCTCAGGCAGCTGCCACGTGGCAGGGACATCCCCTGCAGACCTGGCCTTGGCCACACCCTCGGGGAGACCTGTGCTCAAACAGCCGGAAAGGGAGTGGAGGGGAGCAGAGGGAAGGCAGGAACCTGCCGAACACTTAAAATACTAGAGTTAGTGAAAAAAACATTCTGCTTACTCTCTTTATACACAAGCGCCATGGCAGGACGAAGAGCAGTCAGAATGGGTCCTAGAAAACCCATGGTTCATCCTGCGAGGTGCCACTCATGGTGGCTCCTCAGCCACCACACCATGCCTCGTGGCTTAAAGTCCGAGCTGCCCTACTCCCTCAGGGGTCAAAGGCTACCCTCCTTTTGGCCTTCTCCTCTGTGGGTCATCAGGAAGAGTCTCACCTCAAACCCAGAGCCCTGATATCTCCTGCCCTCCACCACCCCCTGCCCAAGTTGCAGTCTGAAATTAACTTTCTTGGGCCCAATCTTCTACCTGCCTGCGTAGGTAGCACATGCCCTGCCCAGCTGCCCGATTTGAGCGTGAGGATCTGGTGGCCAGTTGGGAACAGCTGGATGCTGGTGGCCAGCTGGCCTCCCCAAAGGCCCTGCCCTCCCGATCACATCCTTCTCATGGAAGAGAAGGAAACCAGGTCAGGGCTGAGAATCAGAGTCGGTGTTCCCCGAACTTTACTTCATCTCCCCAGGAGTTTTTTTCCCTTTGTTTTCACCCTAAGAGGGAAGAAGTGATCTTGGCTGCTAAGAAAAAATACAACATAAAGGACACCCCCCATTCACAGCCCATCAATAGGCAGGAGCTTTCCCCCACGAAAGGGAGATTAGGGGCCGCGGATGCCAGCTCGCGGGACTCCTGCACAGCGGACGTGGACGGCTGGCTGGCCGCTCCCCGGGCTCCGCGGTGGTTCAGAGCCCTCGACCCGCTCCTGGGCAGGGACTGGCCCACCAGCCTGGTGACCAGCCTGGCTCATCTCCCGGCTCCAGGGCCCGGAGGGGGATTAGACACCAGACGCCCCATGCTCTCTTTTGTTTAGGAAAAAGGAGAGAAAGAGAGAGAGTGAAAAATAAAATCCTCAATCGTTGAGTACAAGTCATTTTACATGCTGGGATAATGAAGTATAAAAATGCCTTCAAAGAACTGATTTCCTACTTTTAACTCACTGCCAGCCAAGCTCTTTGTGAGGCCTCTCTGGAACATGCATTCCCCTCCCACTCAAACAAAAGAGCTGAGAATTCATTAAACTATTTAATTATGCCTTTTTATTTTTCTCCATTAGCAAGTCCTACCAGCACAAAGTAAATAAAGCTACCGTGGTCTTTCCCCAGCAGACACACTGACTGTTTTTATTCTTTATTCAGTTTACAATATAAAGGGCTATTTTTCCCCCTCCTCTTATTCTTGGCGAGTTTCCTGGTACAAACCCCGTAAATAGAAGCACCCAACTGTACATGCAATGCATGAAGCTAGCGCAGGAGCATTCAGCATTGCAAGCACATAGCCTAGACAGCTTTCAAAGTACCCGCAGCCAAAGGCAGCCAAACAGCACTTTACAGCCAGGCGCGGAAAAAATATTAGTTAGTTGTTTTTTTTTTTTTTATACTCTAGTAAATTTGCTTTTTACATCTATTTCTTTTCAGAAGGGCTTGTTATTGAGCTCACTGTCCACAAATTCCATTGATCTCAGGCTGTGACTCAATCCATATGCTCACGCTTTGACACCAGCACAGCAAGCAAGCGATACAAATCCTGTTCAGGCTACAAACTTATTGATTTTATAGATTTCCCCCAAAGTTGTGATAATGATATATCATTGTTAAATTTGGTAGAACAAACTGCTTTCCCAATCTGTCAATGCGAGCATGAAAACCAATTCACAGCCTTGTTTAGAAGGCTTTCCCATCAGAAGAATAAGTTCAACCAAAGGAAGCAGACCACCGATACCTGACCTCTGGCACCAGCTTGATGTATGATTCCTTCCTCGCTGCCCTTTTCCGACCCACAGCCCACTGGGCTGCCAGACTCATGCTTACCAGTTACAATTATCCACGGCGATTCCTCCCCAGGATGCTCAGTATTAATTATTAACAGCTGGGAGCATGCTGCTTGGGTGACCCACATCAGTAGGTTTTAAAAGACAATTTGGGTAATTTTAATATGCTATTCAGATGCACTTGGATCCATTAGGATCCTGGGATTATTGACTTTAATAGGGCAGAAATTCTTTTTCTGCTCTCTCCCCCTCACCTTTGGGAGTCAAGGCAGCTGCTTCCAGCAGGGGGCAGACATCAGACAACATTTCCTTTGAAAGGATGCACCTTCCTGTCTAAGCTGTGATGGGTCAGGCGGCACCTAACTCTCAGCTCATGTCCTAGGTATGGGCTAGATCTTGAGTCTTACCAACCTGGTAGGATTTCATTAGTTTTACTTCTCCCCAGGGTGTTTGTGACTCTTTTTCTCAAATCATGTCCCCAGGTGTCCATCCATTCAAGTACCCTCTGGATGACCCCACCTACTGACTCACCTTCTGCCTGTGAATTCAAACGTTTTATCATGTGGAGATGTCTGCCTAACTCATGTCAACACACGTGTTAACCTTCTATTCCCAACTGCTCCATCAACAGGAATACGTTTTCAACCATTATAGGGTTATTTCCTTGGGTCATGATGATTGTGATTATTTTGGATGTTTCCAATGTGTCTACTTCCCATATTTCTAAAACTTTAGTACTTCTGTAGTCTCCTTTTTTCCCCTTGTCTCACTGTCTGCCCTTCCCTGCTTTTTACCTTCTTACTTGCGGACTCCCATGGGCTCCTCTCACACCCCAACCCGTTAGTCCTCTTACCACTAACGTAAACAACACAACAAAACCATCGAAAACTCTGCTAGTCTCATCCCCTCAGATAAAATCCAGGTCTCCTTCTCTCTCTCAGAATCTTTCATTGCCTTCAAATAGTGCCTTCTGTTTCTCTGCTGCCTCTCTCCCCAACAAAATTGCAACTACCTCTTATTTAAGGATAGAGTGTCAACCCCCAATCTATAATACCTGCTTGACTTAAACTGGATGACATGGGAAATGTTGTCTTGTCAGATCATTTGTCAGATAAAATTCCAACTACTTGTATCTCCAACTTTTATTTTCCCCTCATATACGTTGTCAGTTCCAACATGGGCTGAAACCTAGGTTTCCTAGAGTCTCATGTTCTATAGGAAACTGACTTTAATAAATCAGATCCAAGACGAAATGAGATCAAGCATGCTGGTACCATATAACCATGGACAGACCCACTTGGCCTTTTCATTCAAGTACACCCATGCCTAAGCTTGCTTATCTTCTTTAAGCTAATAATAATGTACATCTTCATGACTTTAATTTTGGCAATGGATTTTCATACAACTTTCTCACAACCTGTGACAGAGCATAAGGAGGCATCACCTTCCCCATTTCATAGATGAAGACACCAGGACTGAAATGCATTATGGGTCAAGTTAGTAAGTAGCAAAGCTGTTCTTTAAACTTAAGACTTCTGGGCTCTGAATTCAGTGGTCTTTCCAACAGAGCACATTTCCTCTCGATGCTAGTTATTTTAACAACAATCTTTGCATTCTAGGTACACCACTTCCCCAACCTGACACATCAACTGAAAAATTATTTTACTGGCATCTTTTGTTATTTTTAATAGCAACTGTCTCATGACATGTCTAATTAATTTTAGGGTCCTCCTGCTAGGAAATAAAGTTAATATAGCAGTGGCCTGCAAGAATCATCATTATGGAAATGGCTCCCATTTCCTTCTGCAGTTCAGGAGTAGAGTGGGGTGGGATGGGCAGGAGTCATAATATTATAGAAAAATAACAGTCCCTAAAGGAACTTGTAATATATTATCTTTTCAAAGATCACTAAGGTGAGAGATTTGTAAAGCGAAGAAAATTTCAAAACAGCCCACACATACAAGATTGTTTATAGTCATAGATCCAGTATGGAATTCCCAAAGTCCTTACAAGAGAGTTTCCAGAAAAGCATCAGAACAATAAGTCCTCAGCCAAGAAATCAACAATTAAATAGGCTGGCTATTCTCTTTAATCCATCCATTGCAACTTCCAAAGGGTTTACTGGGGTAACTCGACTACGGGGTTTCCCACATTGGAAGGGCAGATAGAAGGATGCACCTTCCCGAGAGAAGAAGCAGACAGTTAAATTTTTATGATGAATAAGTTCCCCCCTCCCCCAGAATTCTTACTCTGAACACACACACACACACACACACACACACACACACACACACGCAGACCAAACCGCCCTCCTGTTCATAATTGCACTGGTCCAAGTGTGCAGAGCCTTCACACAGAATGATGGCTTCCCCTGTCTGCTGCATTTGTTCGGCTCCTTTGGGAGGAGCAATTTACAGAAAGCATTATCGATTTTTGCCATAATAGGTACAGAGATGCCTCACTGTCCCTCCTCAGCTGGCTCGCTCTCCGCATCACAACTGTCAGGCCAGTTTGTGAAGCTCCATCATTATTTTTTTTTCAAGTAAATCCATCACAAGCTCAGGGTGGGGGGAGGGGAGGGAAGTGATGAAAATAAAATTATTTTCACCTTGCCATACGAAAGAATGTTCATGTCCTTCACTGGAAATGAGTGCAAGCACCATAGACTGGCAGAAAAATAAAAGGAGGGAAAGGAAATTTGCAATACCAGAAAGAAAACCAGATGAAAGACAAGGAAATCAAGTTGGGACCTATTTGAAATATTTTTAATGCAGTTACACCTGGGTTCCAGCTCCCTGTCATCCTCCTCAGGGGGCCTAAAACACATGCAGGCATTGTCTTTAGTGTGGAATAAAGGGAAAGCAGACATGGATTCATTTATTTGGTTATCTACTTGTGTGCATCACGGAATGGAATCCGCCTTAAAATTCCCTTCTCAATAGACCACCGGCCTTTACCAGTGACCACCAGTTCCCACTCTACTTTGTTCCTTTGTGCCAGAAGTTTCCTGATCCCCCCCACCTCCACCCCACCCCCCAGCCCTCCCTCACTGTTCACTGGAGGCCTCCACCATTTGGTTACTGATCAGCATGTGAATGGAAATACTTCTTACTTGAAATATTTTTTAAAATGAGAGTCTCTCTTTCTTAAAATGAGAAAGAAATCACATGGAAAATAAACAGAGGGGGCAACTACACTCAATATGTTACTGACGCTCAAACAAGCCTTTTGATATTCATGAACCGCCTTGATTGGTCATTGGTACCCTCTTCAAGCAGGTCTCCAGGCTTGGTGAGGAAGGTCAGAGCTTATCTTCCTTCATCTGAGGGTACGGGCTCTACTGTCCCCCAAATTCCTAAACACAGCCTTGTTGAAGGCTCGGAAGATTTAACCCAAGAACTGGCTCTGGATCTCATTCCCAGATCCTCAGTTCATTAGCCATGAAAAGTGATAGCCACTTAAGATTTTTATGAGACGTTGTTCCAAAGACGGACCACAGAAAACTGCACAATTACACAGCACTTTGCATACAGCCCGCCAGCCTCTGGCTCAGACCTAAGTAGCTCAACAGCCATCAAACTGCAGGACGCAAAGTGGCCAGTTTGCTCTTGGTAAAGGTGAGGACGTTTTGTTCCAAGTGGTGCTTTCTTGAAAGGACACACTTATTCTGATACAAATCCAACACCTAACCGAGTATCCTTTCTCCACTCCCCCCAGGCACAACCTCTCCACCCTACAACTACAAGAACAGACCCTTAAAAGCCCACAGGTCCCTCCCTTTTTCAGAGCTCCTATTTGGCAGGAACATTTGCAAACAGAGAAGTTGAGAGGGACTGAGGTCCAGCTGAAAGAGGCAGACCTGGGATCCATTTGGACACTAGCCTTCTGAGGTTGGACCATGAACTGAATCATTTTGAAAACAAAACCCAGTCCTCCTCTATCAGATCATATGGAAAACACATTGAAATCAGGGCAAGAAATGGGATTAGTCCCATAAAACCTGTAATTCTGACTGCAGCTGCCTGATTGTTTGTCACCCATGACACCATATACTCAACTATGATGCAACATGGCAGTGCTCACCGGATTCAAAAATTCTGTGTAGCAAGAAGGAGAAACAAGAATCTTGGTGATTTTGAACTTTCACTTCTAAATTGTATTTCGAGACTCCCACCGGAACACGGGGTCTAAGTGATGCTATTCAAGCCCTTGGTATCTATCCCACCCAGAGGAATATTAACTATGAGACCCTGGGAGAGACCATGGCAAAGATGCGTACGGTTTGCAAAACTTGCAAACTCTTATAAGATATGCTAGGTAGTCAATTAAGGCTACTGTCTCTTTTCATGTTGATGTCTTTACACTTCCTCTCACATCAGGTGGCACTCAAGTGGCCACCGGCATTTTGTGGATCTGGTTACATTTAGTTTGGCTTTAGAGAAATATATTTATTTGAGGTTCACAGTCATGTCCACGAACACCTAAGTCATTGCTAGCCAACTCAACGTAGAAAAATTCCAGAAACACCTTGCTCCCAAAAGAGTAGCTAATGTTCCTGGCACAGAGACTCATACAACTACACCAAGAATGACCAGATGATGACCTACTATAGTCTTGTATGAGGCAGAACCTACTGTATTAAGGGTGTTACAGACATGATTGCATTTAATTTTTACAACAATAGACATTTGCTGTTTCTTTCACTGTTGTTTCCCCAATGACTAGAACAGCGCCTTGCACATAGTAGCTGTGTAATAAATATCTGGGAAATGGATGAATAACCCATAGAATAATGGGCAAGAACATTAAAATAAGATTCACAAAGAAAAAATATAATGGACCAAGAAATGCTAACAATCAATGAAGTAGAAAGTAAGATAATATTTTCTATTAACACATAGACAAAGTTTCGTTTCATTTTTTAAAATTTTATTTATTTTTATTTTTTTAAAAGTCTTTATTGAATTTGTTACAATACTGCTTCTGTTTTATGTTTTGGTCTTTGGCCACAAGGCATGTGGGATCTTAGCTCCCCAACCAGGGATCGAACCTGCACCCTCTGCATTGGAAGGCGAAGTCTTAACCACTGGACAGCCAGGGAAGTCCCTGTTTGTTTCATTTTTAATGACAAATGCTAGTGTGAAAAAGAATGGCAGATATGGGTTACATGGGCGTAACCTGGTACAACCTCTCTGGGTAACCATCTGGCCATATTTTTTACACTTTTAAAAATATTCCTGGGGCTTCCCTGGTGGCGCAGTGGTTGAGAATCTGCCTGCTAATGCAGGGGACACGGGTTCACGCCCTGGTCTGGGAAGATCCCACATGCCGCGGAGCAACTAGACCCGTGAGCCACAACTACTGAGCCTGCGCGTCTGGAGCCTGTGCTCCGCAACAAGAGAGGCCACGATAGTGAGAGGCCCGCGCACCGTGATGAAGAGTGGCCCCCGCTTGCCGCAACAAGAGAAAGCCCTAGCACAGAAATGAAGACCCAACATAGCAATCAAGCAATCAATCAATCAATAAATTAAAAAACTTAAAAAAAAAAATATTCCTACTCTTTAACCACAAATTTCAGTGTTTGGGAATTAATCCTAAACATCGGAATATTATGTATAGAAGTTAGGTATGAAGATTTTAATCACAATATTATTTAAAAGAGAGAGAAAAATAATATATAATCTAAATAATATATAATCTAAATGTCCATTTCGGTGGTTAGACATAATGGTGACATAAAATTTGGTCCATTCACATGATAAAATGTCATATAGCTATTTAAAATCATGCTTTTAAAGTAGCATCTAATGACATAGGAAAATACACTAGTTATATTTGTACAATTTTGTGATGTCTATAAGACTATACCTATGCATTGAAAAAAACTGTAGGAGACTACACATACAGAAATATAAAGAGGGGTTACCTCTGTGTGTTAGTAGGGCTGTATTTTTTCAGTGGTCCTGAAGATGCATGCAAGGAGACGCTCTTTGGTTCTCCTGCCATAGACCCAATCTCTAAGAGAACAATATTTGATTCTGGAAAATGTGCATGGGCCAAGAGAAATTACTACTAGCTAGCCTTGAATAATGCCACTAGTGAATTACCCAATTTTGATGGTTCATCCATTTATTTACTCATTCAATAGCTAGTAAACACTTCCCATATGCTTAGGGCTCAAATAGATACTGAGCCTATAGCTGTTAATAAATGAATGAGATCCCTGCCCTCATGGAACTTACATGCTAATTTAACAACAGACAATAAACAAGTAGCATTCACATTCTGCTCAGAGATAATGATTCAAAGAAACCAAGGACGATGATGTCATATTCAGTTGGTTGACCGTGCCTTGGAGCACTGTTCATTGGACTTATGAAAAATGTAGAGTGAATAAAACAAGTTCCAACTGTCATAATTCAGTTTCAAGCTATCTGGGACACCAACACCATTTTCCTAAAATTAAGCTTGACTTTATGAACCAAGAAGTCCTCTCACACTTGGCTCCGATTCGTAGGCAGCAAAATTAAACTTCTTTCAAATGCACAGGTTCTTTTCTCTCATCTCCCATTCAGAGAAGTTAGTTCAAAGTGCAGTAGGCAGAGTATGCCATGAAATACAATAACATGAGAATCAGATATGCCCAAATCTCCAGAAAAGTACATTTTTTTCTAAGGAGAAACTAAATTGTAAAGGTGAGCCAAGTGGTAAGCAGATTCTGAATGGTGATATAAACCATGACACATTTAATGAAATTGCCTCCAATAACCTGGATAAGAATGACTCACAAAGAAGATTTGCAACATTTCTGTGCAAACTGGATCTAAAGCAAGGACAGTCTATCTCTCTCTGGAAAGGGTATATTTTAAAATGTTTTTAAATCTGTTCAAATAATACGAGAAGATGCAACCAGATATTAAGAGAGCTTGGCATTTCTCATCTCTTTCTAAGCAGAACAGTTGAATCATATGGTTCTTGAATTTCCAACTGTCTCAGTATCGAACTCATGGATACTCACGTGGCTGCCTGACACCTATGTGGTTGTAAAGCTAAACGCTGAAGCCAGATGACATGGTTAAATGGTTCTCCCTTCCACTGATGAGACCAGAACTTGTCACTCGTTTTACCAAAGTGGCTCAATGTTGCTTCACACTGATTATCTAATAGCACCCATTATGAGGAACATAGCCCCAACTAGCCACAAAATCATCTTCCACTGTTGATTCCCTGGACAGTTCACAAATGGTTTAGACTGGGAATACAGATGAAATGAACTTGTGTTTACGTATAAGAAGTTTACTAGAGATCCAGGGAAGTACAAAAAGAAAAACAAGCAAAATAAGATATTCAGAAGGTAGGTTCTACAGCTATAAAGATATTCATTCCGAGTGCTCTATGGAAAGTTCAAAATGAGAGATAATATGAATGTATAACCATCAACATTAAATTGTGCCACAAAACATAATGCTACTAAGCCATTAAAAAATGTTGCTGATTAGTGAGTAAAGAAAAATGTTCACAACGTATTACTGAAGTGAAAACACAGACTATGACACAACACAGACAGTAGGATTCCAAACAAATATACAATTAGAAAAAATATAAGAGAGGTATACACCAAAATTTTTACAGTGGTCATCTCACAGAAGTAGAAGTGGGGCAATCGTAATTTTCTTCTTTTTGTATTATTTTGTAATAAAAAAGACATATTTCTCCTTTATGTGACTTAAATAATTATAGACCTAATTGGTCATTGGATAAAACCCAAGAATACTCCAGTGGTGTAAGTAGTTGAATAGGTGGGACAGTAGTATTAACAGGTGGGATAGTTTGGGCAATGGTCTGTAGATCACCACTGGTCTGTGACGAAGTGTTCACTAGAAAATTAGAAAAGAATGGATAATTTCATGATTTTTTTCATAGAAATAAAATTATTCATCTGAAAGGCTATTATTAAGTCTGAGATGGTTTCCTTCCTACTCTTTTGGGGGGTGGGGGTGGGGATTAATGTCCTTTCTTTTATGAAACATGCTGGTGATAGTAAATAGTAACTGTGTCTGCTTAATATACTTTCAGAGCAAAATAAAAGGCTGACAACTCCTGTGTCAGCTTCCAAAGCTTAAGAACACTTTTACTAGTTCTAACAATTCAAATGTGGGGACTAATTATTTCTAAATGGTGCATTTCTATTTATACACATTTTATCAGAACAAGATTTACAAACCTATTGTCCTTAGGCAGAGTATACCCTGTAGGTGAATTTTGTTTACTTAAAATTGGGAAATTTCTCATAAACATCCCTTTACTGGGCTCACAGTTCCACAGAGCACAAGATGCTGTAGTTGAGCACTCACTGTTTCTTTGGTGGGCTTGGAGTGCCCCAGTTTGCTGCAGAGAGCCGCCTGGCTCACTTTGGCCACTTTTGATATCTGCCTGGTCCTTGTATCTTGCATTTGAATCTGCTACCCTTTTAGGAAACACACTAATGGCCTGTTTTCAAGAGAGGACATTAGGGGATTATGGAAGCCACATTCTGTTTAGTTGGACTGGAGAAAACCTAGCCCCAGTTCTTCTACATAGCAACATCTTGGATTGTGGTCCAAGAGCTTGGCATCACCGATCAAAATTCTAGCAGTGGCCTTTCAGCTGTAGCCAGTAGCCATGGCCGGAAAGCAAATCAAATACAAAAAATAACTCTCAAACATTCCTTGTATTCCTCCCTCCACCCCTGCCCCCACCATCCCCTGGGGGGGATGCCTTATTTAAATATTTTCTTGCCTTGGCTTTCTCCTTCACAATCACTCATACCATAAAAATAAAGCAAGAAACACCAAGAATTTTAAACACCTCAGTCTGTAATGGGATTAGAGCATCTGTAAGGTGTAAAAAATTATTTCATTGTTTCCTATAAACCGGCTCCTTCCTCACCAGAAAGAGCCTCAGTCAAGATGTAGAAAACAACTTTTTAAACAGCGTGTATTAAATCTGACAAACATCTGGTCAATCAAATTTACAGCAATACACAGGGTCTAATAAAGGTTTATTTCTTCTTGAAGAACAAATTTAAAGATTTTTTTAAAAAGCTTTTATATATAAAAAGAAAACTAGACCTGCATTTTTGGCCCAGACTGATTTCAAATGCTCTGTGCTTTGCCAAGCCCAGCCACTAGGGCTCTGTTTCCTAGAGGCAGCAGCAAAGGAGACATGTGCTCAGGCTTGCAGGCCAACAGCTCTCCTGCATCACAAAGGAAAGTACCCAGTGTGGCCCAGGAAGTGCTAAGTTTGAAGCTGACTGCGGTCCTCAGTGGGACAGGGGCCAAGGTGGCAATAGGGAGCCCCAAGGAAGCCAGGATCATTCACCTATCAGCACCATTTCTCAGCGTTGCTACCGCCTTGTACACGTGCGTGTTGAGGCCGGGGGATCAGGGAATGGGTTTGGAGCACAGAGTAAGAGAAGGGAATGGAGAAGCACGGAGGAGCTACCTAAGCCCCTCCCTTTATTCCCTTCTCTAATTCTCTCAAACCAGCAGCTCTTAGGAACAAGGTCAGGACATGATTTAAGCTACTTAGAAGAAGGCATGGGCAGTGGTGCTGAGAATAAAACCGAGCTCCCCCTTCAAACCATGAGTGATTGGGGTTATAGAATAGGACACCCACTCAGACACCATACCTCTCAGTGCCTGCCACACCCTTGTACCATATGCTCACCAATACTCTGCAGTAGCTCCATTAGCCATAGCATAATGGGGATGATATTTTGAAAATATTAAACTATTTAATTTTTTCCCCTTAGGTGGATTCCTCTCACCATCCATTAAATAAATGTGTTTCATTGTTTCAGGGGAAGGGTGGATAGGTAAAAGCACCCCTTGATGGAGCTAAGCCTGGGGCACCCAAATCAATTAGCCACAGAGGAGAGTAAGTGCCGCAGATGACAAAGAGAAAGCGAGTAACAGATCAGATGTAAGTACCTTGAATTCCCCTTTGGGGTCAAAACTCCTGAGAAAAATTGGGAGTGAAGAGTGATAGAAAACTTCACATAGTGTTACTGCCAAAGCATTGTTTAGAAATGGTGGAAGGAGGTATTTAAAAAGATGGACTAATACTCTGTAATGACCTATATGGGAAAAGAATCTTTATTAAAAACAGTGGATATATGCGTATGTATAACTGATTCACTTTACTGTACACCTGAAACTAACACAACATTGTAAATCAACTCTACTCCAATAAAAAATTGTTTTAAATTTTAATTTATTAATTAATTAAAAAGATGGACTAGAAGGAACTTTTCAACCTCAGCAATTTAGGCCAAATACTTCTTTGTTGTGAAAGTTGTCCTATGCATTATAGGATGTTTAACAGAATTCTTGGCCACTACCTACGATGCCAGGCAATCCATGCCCACCTCCCCAGTGGGACAACCAAAAATATCTACAGACATTGCCAGTGTCCTCTATCGAAGGGGCAAAATCACTCCCTGCTGAGAACAATGGGACTTGAGGTAGCACCCTAGTTCTCAGAGCCTGTGCGAGTATCAGGCAATATAGGAGCACCAGATGCCTTGAAAGGAGTGGACAAGTAATTAGTGAGAGAACTGGTAGACCGGAAGACACCACACATGGAGGGGACCAGAGGCAATGGTGAGGCCAAAGCAGACCAACTAGACCCAACTGAACTTCGGTAGGCACAAGCACTGAATGTGAGGAGCCCACCCAGGCCACCCTTGCCGTAGAGGAGACCTAAGTATAGCACACGTACCGAGGACCCTCTCCTGTTGGCTGCCATTGAGAAGACATAATTCTTCCCAGTACACAGAGGCTACCGGGACAAAAGAGGTGTATCAGATTAGATGATTCACGAAGAGAGAAACAATCCTCTTGAAAGGATGACTGAATCGTACATTAACCCAGTATGTACCCTAAACAGAATGCATATGACCTAGAGACTGTTGTCAAGGACCGTGGCAAGTCAAGAATAAGATGAGACCACTTATAATCAGAATCATAGCAAGTGTCCAGGACCCTCTACACTTTATTCCAGATTTTCTTATGCTCCCATCCAGTTTCTAGGTTTCAGCCCCTGACTGTGGCTAGTAAGCTCTACTTTTGACCTTCAACCTTAGGACCTGCTTTTCTCTCTCTTCCAGCCTTGGATTTCACTGTTTATCAAAGAATCATGGAAATCTCTAATGTGGAAAACCCCTAGGACATAATACAGTGTCTGGTGTTCCAGTTGAACCATCCCCTTGATGGTCAAGGAAGAATCCCATTGCTACAGACTTTTCTGGATTCACAGTAGAAGAGCTAATAAGTAAACCTTCTAGAGCTGTACTGCCCTATATTAGCCACTAGCAGCATGTAGCTATTCAAATTTAAATTATTTAAAATTAGATAAAGTTAGAAATTATAGCTCTCCAGTCACTATTACGGACAGAATTATGTCCCCCCAGTTCATATGTTTAAGTTCTAACCCTCAAAATCTGAGAATGTGACTATATTTGGAGATGAGATCTTTAAAGAGGTAATTAAGTTAAAATGAGGTCTTTAGGGTGGGTCTTAATTCCATCTAACTGGTGTCCTTATAAGAAGAGGAAATTAACACACACAGAGATATACCAGGGATGCGTGTGCACAAAGAAAAGACCATATGAGGACACACAGCAAAAAGGCAGCTATTTGCAAGCCAAGGAGAGAGGACTTGGAATGAAATCAACCCTACCAACACCTTGATCTCAGATTTATAGCCTTCAGAACTGAGAGAAAATAAATTCCTGTTGTGTAAGCCACCCAGTCTGAGGTATTTTGTTATAGCAGCCGTAGCAAACTAGTATAGTCACACTAGCCATATCTCAATAGCTGCATGGAACTAGCAAGAAGTTCTAAGGAGAGCACCATTCTAGAGCTAATGACAGCTGAAATAAAAAGAAAATAAAACTTGATGTGGCCCACCATTCAACCTCATACATGATAACTCTTGTGATTTATTGGCAGTCGTGTTGTCTAATTAATGTGTCTCTTCTTTTTGCCTCTTATATTCAGTTAGAGCTCAAATAGCCAAGCAGAGAACTTGGGAATCTGTAGCTCCTTCCTCCTGCTCGTGACAGTCTTCACTCTATATGTAACAAGAACCCTGTATCCCTGCTTGAGTATCACAGTGGTAATACCCACCATCACACACACATACATACTTTACCTTAAGGCTAAGAAGAACTAATAATCCTCCCTACCCCCAACACACATACACTCAAACACCCACAGATTCCAACTGTACTTAATTCTCTAAACCACGTAAACCATGTGTACCAGAAGCTACTGGTGCTTTCTCTGGATCCCCTCAGGCCATCCCAGAGGTAATCAGCAGAAAGTTCCCATACACATAGCTTCCTGCTCTCTCTAGCCAAGGTGGTGGGTTCAGGACAGAAGAGAGGCCTGAAGTGCTAAGAAACTGATGCCCAGTAATGACCTTCAAATAACAAGAGATGGAAGTTACAGATAAAGAGCTTTCTTGTCCCTCAACAGTCTCATTATCAAGGATGGTCTGTGTAGCCTCTGATGACCCCCAATAGCATGAAGCTCCAGTTGCCCACAGTACTGACCTACTTTACCACATCCCTCATGGGCTGCCTTCCCTTCCCCCACTCCCTTCCAGCACACCTGGGACCATTTTCTGTTTGGGGTAGGGTAACCCCAACTAAGACATCATGAAAGACTTGGCACAATCTTGACAAACACAAAGGATAGGAACTGAAATTTACACACAAATTTTAAGTGTTTTTGACACCTTTAGACTGAAGATCTGAGGGTAGTTTTTTTTTTTTAACCATAGGTACTGTTGGGTCCCTCTACTCAAGAAAGAAAAACATCTAGAATTGCTTCTACAGTATAATCTACAGGCTGCCTTGACCAAGTGTCTCACCTGGCCCCTTTCAGGATAACCGGAGAAATAGAAATAGGGTAATTTCTCAAGACTAAACTGGACAGATCAGTACCAATGCACAGAAGACTGATTCTTCTGCATGGCTAACAGAGAAGGCTGCCATGGAACAAATTGCTATTTTTCTGACTCTCCACAACAAAATGTTGAAAACCTTGATGACCACTGAAAGTACCCTTCTCTGGTGATAAATGCAGAGGAGAGAATGCTCAGCAAGGAAATGAGAATAAGAGGTAAATTTGCTGGCACTATCACACAGTTCCATTCATGATTTTGCTACAGCTCAAATTATATTACAACAAAAATGACTCTATCATTAATTGTGTAATACCCTCCCTCTTACCAAAAAAAAAAAAGTGTGAGTCTCAGTGGACAGTTTACTTATGTCACATAAATATCCAGTGCATGACGCATAAGAAAGCCAACAGTTGCTTTTAAGAGATTTGGCTCCTGGAAGCTAAGGACAGTGGGCAAGTACCCAAAGACATCCAAATTCCATATGGTTTCTGCCTCTCTCTGAAAGTTGGCATCCGGTTCCCAATTGTGCTCTTCCCAAGAGGCCCACTCGATGCACAACTCAAAGGAACTTAAGCCTCATTCATGCTAATGAGTCTCTTTATTGGTCCAACAAAATGGAAAGAACTTTGAAAGCTTGATATTTCCAGCTGTATTTTTTTTGAAACAGAGAAACCAAGCATCAGGTAGTAGGAAGCTCAGGGACAAACCTCCATGGCCACCATTTTTGTCCCATGAGAGTAAAATAGGCAGAGGAATTCCAAGAAATAAGACACAAAGCTGCAAGCTCTACACAAGACTCAATGGAGGCCCTGGACTCTCTCCATAGGTGTCGCTGTGGTCCTGTCCAGGGCTTAGCGGAACATTGCCTATCTTTGAGAGGAAAGGCAGCTAGGAAAGAAGAGTGAATATTTGAAAATTAATGATGTCAGTCTGTCTTCATATATCAAGCTAATTTGAAAGGGCTTTAATTTTCTTAAAGGATAAAAAAAGGTTTCTTTGCTAGATTAAACTTGCAATTGTCATTCATATATTGTTTATAAGGTAGTCATCTCTTCGCTCTGTATTTTTTTGTTTTTGATTTTGTATACTAGTTAGCAGTGAAGACTTGTCTGCGTGTATCAGAAGGAATAAAGAGAGAAACGTCCTTAACTGTCAGTTTTAATAAGAGGAGTCAACATGCCTCTATTCAGGTTAAATATTGTCCTGTCACATTTCAATAGAGTCAACAGATTTTTTTAAAAGAAAAGTCAAAAGCACTGTGTATGCAAAAAACCCTCCCTGTCATAGAATGTCAAAGCCCTTCTTTATCTGGGGGAGGGGCGTGGAGGTAGGACAGAAAAATCTTTTGTAAAATGTGAAAAATTACCTCTCATAATTGGTGCTGACATAAAAAAGGGTTTTTTTTTTTGTTAGAAAAACAAAGAAAATCTCTAATTTAATAATCACCTGCAAAGTGTTATTGTGATGGGAACAAAAAACACACAATCAAAGTCATCTTTTTTAAGTAACTATAGTGTTTTTAGGCAATCACTGCGCTTTACAGCAGCTCATACACATAAACCAATGATGTTCAGAGTGGAGAAAAGCTACTCCAAACTCCTCAAGGAAAGTTTCTGAAATAACCAGGCTACAATAGGAAAATGTAAATGGGGCATTATGTTCAAAATAAAGCCAAACAAGAGTTTTTAACCCAAACTATGTTCCTCTAAGAAGGAATCATTTAGGCGTAAGTTGCAAGAGAAAAGCCATTCTTCATAGGAGGCCTAAAGGGTTAAAGATACACATTTTGGATTGATGCACTAGAGAGAACTGGGCCTATGTTGAGTAGATAACAATTCGTAAAATAAAGTAGCAGAATAAAGTCATTTTTCTGTTTCAAATGCTTATTGATTTGTTTAAAATGTGAACCCTAGCTGAGGTTTTCAGGATTTGATATGTTTTTTATTTGCTGCAAACACTGTAATTTTAGAAATTATTCTAACTCTGAATGAAACTATTTCCATTTAATAACCATCTCTACCAATTAGGTCAGTGTAAGTAATATGTACAGCTTTCTAGACTAAGAATATTCAGAATAATCTCAAGTTTGATAATATCAGACCAAACGGGATCCACTCTCCTAAAAACGGCAAAGAAGGCTGACTCACAATTTCAACATTTACTTATGGTTTCACTGCGGCCTAGTGTTTCCTTGGAATGGTCTCCTTACCAACCAAGGAAGATCAGAGTTGAGAAAATCTACATCAAGTCCTTTAAATTAGAAATAAAATAAACACACAAGCAAACATTTTGCCTTTGAGTAGGGTGACCATATATTCTGATTTGCCCAGGACAATCCCAGGTTACTACTGTTATCCTGGTGTCCCATTTGTTTTAGCACTTGTTTTAGATTTTTCTCTTATTAATGAAGTATCATTAGTCACAACTGCATTAAAAAATAATCCAAGATGGATCTAGTAGATCTGCACTTTGTTCTTCCAACTTCTGCCATGGTATTGTTTACTTGTGGATGAAATGTATGTGTAGTAATAGAATTCTCACATTAGCACATGGCTAAGTCTGAGAGATGACCACTGTTAGCCCATATCTCTTTCCTAGACACTTTCCGGGGGGCAATTCATTCCTCTCTTTCAAGGACAACTTGCAGAGTAATTGCTGATAAAATAAGCACTTAGGAAGATCTAACTCCTCTGGTTTATGATGGTGGTGAGAGAAATATTTGTCACTACTCCCTTTGCTGGATTCTTAAATGCCATAGCCCATGCCTGTAAGATGTACAAAGGTGGTGAGGTCAGCAAGAAAAGTAGAAAATTATAGCAGTCCTGTCATGGATCCTGTAAGAGTAGTCTGCGTGCTTTTACTATTGGGTTATCTCCTTCAGTGTATGGTGAGAACCTACAACAACACATTTATTTATTTATTTATGTAAATATTTGACAATACTTTTTTATTTTGCAATAAACTCTAGCCATCAGTGAGCTCAAAGCCACAAAAAATACATATTTAAAGAAAACTTAAATTCTGAATTTCTACTGTTTAAAAAGCTGATGTGAGCTTATAACTTGCATGACATATGTGTTAACATTTACCATCCACCATGGAGAGATCATAGTGATACCACTGACTACAAGAAAAGCAAAAAACATAAATCTGCTAAAGAAGTATTGTCTTCTACTTAAAAAGTTAGTAGTTATTCAAAGAACACTATACCAAAAAAATTATGATTTAATATGTAAAGCTATAGAAGGTTCAATTGCACACCACTCTATCAACCATGACTTTTCATTTAGATCAAATGACTCTTTTTTTAATTTCACTCATATGAGATTTTAGTTGAAATAGATGCTAAAATTTACATTTTATATAGTCAAAATACATTAAATAAAGTACAAAGATTTTTTGACTAAGCTGAAGTAAAATTAACTTTTCAAAAAGACGTTACCATGACTGTATGATTTTTTTTTCTTTGCTGCTCATCATTATTATTATTATTTTTTTATCAATTGGGTTTTAGATTTGAAATTTTGAAGAACTACATTAAAAATCAACCTATTTGGCTTCTTTTCTGGCTGGAACCATGGAGGGTGCAGAAGAGAAGAAAAAGAAGGTTCCTGCTATGCCAGACACCCTTAAGGAAAAGCGAAAGAATTTTGCAGAGCTTAAGATCAAGCACCTAAGAAAGAAGTTTGCCCAAAAGATGCTTCGAAAGGCAAGGAGGAAGCTTATCTATGAAAAAGCTAAGCATTGTCACAAGGGATACGGCAGATGTACAGAATTCAGATTCGAATGGCTAGGATGGCAAGAAAAGCTGGAAACTTCAATGTACCCGTGGAACCCAAACTGGCATTTGTCACCAGGATCAGAGGTATCAATGGTGTGAGCCCAAAGGTCTGTAAGGTGTTGCAGCTTCTTTGCCTCTGTCAGACCTTCAGTGGCACCTTTGTGAAGCTCAGCAAGGCTTCAATTAACATGCTGAGAATTGTGGAGCCATACATTACAGGGGGTACCCAAACCTGAAGTCAGTAAATGAGTCGATCTACAAGCATGGTTATGGCAAAAGCAACTAGAAGCGAATTGCCCTGACAGATGCGTTGATTGTTCGATCTCTTGGTAACTATGGCATCATCTGCATGGAGGATCTGATTCATCAGATCTATGCTGTTGAAAAGTGTTTCAAAGAAGCAAACAACTTCTTCTGGCCCTTCAAATTGTCTTCTCCACGAGGTGGAATGAAGAAAAGACCACCCATTTTGTAGAAGGTGGAGATGCTGGCAACAGGGAAGACTAGATCAACAGGCTTATTAGAAGGATGAACTAAGGTATCTGCCATGATTATTTTTGTAATCTGGTCAGTTAATAAACAGTGACTGCTTTTAAACTGAAAAAAAACTGACCTATTTGTTCTACAATGGTATTAATTTTTTAAATAAATGAGTCCTCTAAATTTTGGTTGCATTTTGTTCAAAATCACTTAGAAAACCTTAATCAAGTAGTCAACAAATGAATACCAAAAAAATACAGCATGAAGAATTCAGTGAATGACAATTACTGGAAACAAAATTTGTACATAAGAACACATTAAATTTATTCCCAAAAAAGCATGAAGGAAATTTAAACATATTAAATGATGAGAGCACAAATAATGGGCAAGATTTTATTTTAAAATTCTATAAACATGCTTTAGAATATCTCAAACTGTGCAAAGCATATTTTGGTAGAGAGCTTCTTTAAAAATCATATAAGTTTATGTTTTTAGTGATGTAAAATGAAATTGAGAAAGCCTATAATTTGGCAAAACATTCAGAAGAATTACAAAAAGACAGATAATTTGATGAGTTTTACCTTACCAATTTTTTATCACAAAAAGTTTCCCTGAATTAAAGCAATAAGATAATACCTGTATAAATATTTTGGTTGAAATATATACACACTTCAGTGTGAGAAAAAAACCTGAAGATATATTCCAGTTAGTAAAATGTTTCTCTGAGATTATCAGAAACTTCAGCATTTGTAGAGAGAGTAATTTTCCATGTATAAGTATCATGGCTTACAAGGATTAGTAAATTAAATGTAACAAGTTTCAAACAAAAAAATGCAACTTTGAAAGTTGAAAAGTGCTGTCACTAAACAGTGACACTTTGCTATTTACCAATAAATACGGTTCCTGGAAAGGTGCCTTCTCCAGAGTGTGAGGTCTCCATTACATTTCTGTGTGCCCAGAGACGTTCCCTTTTGAGTTATGTCATTGAGTGACTTTGTGCTGTGTCACCTTAACTAAGCAAGAACTATGGTTGCCTTCCAGCATCCCCTTCCCTGTAGAGTTGTGAGTTAGCATCACCCACAAATGACATTTTGTGCAATATTTGGAAGGCAGAAACAAAGTCCAGCATTTTCTTTTTTTTTAATGCTCTGAACGTTGGTGCATCTGGTTGGGTACCAGGCAAAATGACAGCTCATATACATTGTCAGGGATCCACTAGCTCACCCAGGTGATGTGCAGCAGCGCTTGGACCCACAGTTCCTCCAGCTCCTGCTGGATCTGCTCCTTCAACTTCTCAGTCCTTGGCCAAGTGCCTGCACAGTTCCTTGGTGAAGGGTACCATCTTCTCTTTCCAGTCATCCAAGTCTCTTTGAGATTGGAAGTGGAATCCCTATCTGTCTCTGACCAGTTTCTGCTCATGGATTCAGTTATTCTCATGAGTTTCTAGTTCACTCTCATTTCTGTCCATTTCAAGCTTTTTTTTTTTTTCCAACTGCTGGTCAGACTGACCAATGGCAACTTCAGTTCCAACACTGGATGCTGAGGCAAGAGCCTACAAGGACCAATCTATCAGCCCCCACAATTGTGTAAGGTCTAAACCCCATAATAAATCCCTCATTCTAATCACTCAAGATGGTTTGCTACTCTGATTGAACCTTGACACATCATCCCAATTCTTCAAAACCAGGAAGTTCCTTAAATTTTATAAGCCACCTGCCAGATACAAACACTGAACTTCATAGCCACTTCAATGTTTATGAAATTGCTTTCAAATGATATCTGGCAAATTGAAATAAAAATGACTGAAGGAAACACAGAAAGGAAAACCAGAAAATGCACTGCTTTTTTCCTTCGGAAAGAGGAAAGTTCATTCCTCCACGGAGAATAAAGCCCAGAGGGAGGGGTCGCTGGCTCCCTTGCAGGGATCTAATCAGATGCCAATTCATTCCTCCTTATGAGAACATGTCACTGCATTTCACCTTTGCACATTTTATCAGGCACTCCATTCATTTAGTGGTGTTATCCTGGCAAAATTGGAAGACATGTGGTCATCTTGAGTAGGTACTAGACCCAAACAGTGGTGTTACTGCAGATCTTAAAGAATAATGTAAGTTAGGAGTTTTAAGAGATCTGGTATTTGTGGCAATGTATGCTTTATTCATTGTCAATTCTGCCAGATCCCTACACCATGGGGGATAAAAAGAAGGGTGGGCAGGAGCCTGAAGATGGCGATGCAGCCAGCTGTGTTCTGGTTTTTTTTCTGTGGTATCCATGAGTCCATTTTGGATAATGGATAAATTTGTTTGACAAATACAAAACAAAACAAGAAAAACAATTTAACCTGGTCCTCAAGTTCTTTCTTCTTTATAGTCATCCTGAAGGGGATTAAGACAAACACCCCAATTCTCAGTTGCCTTAAAGGTGTTTAAGAAAATGTCTGGGCATTTTACCAGCATGAGGAGTAACATCAATGCAATTTATAAAAAGATTAATAATTAAAAATCTTTCCCCAGAAAACGAATACCACACAAAAGCTATTCAAAACTTCAAAGGGTCCATGCAGGCCACATATATTTAGTCCATTTGAGTTATTTCAATTTACTTTAGGAAAAGAGAAAAACAATCCCACAAAGCTGACATTATAGAGTAAAGTTTCACGGATATGGGAGCTATTTAATCATTTTGTGTGTTACCCTGGCTTTTCTATGGTCTCTTTTTCCTGTGGTTTTGTTCTTGGGCTGCTCATTAGCACCTCCCCCAAAGAGTGGGCAGGAGCAGAGAAAAAGAGATATAACTCAAATCAGACAATTTTATCAGTCAGCCTGTCAACAAGTTGAATATACTGAGAACCCGGGAGGTGCAGAGGCACTTTTTAGTAGCTCTGATAAAAGGCTTGGTGGGGGAGGAGGTCAAAACTAATGACAACATTGAGTTTTGTGGATTATCAAGGGATTTTTATTGATTTGTGCCCTCCACATCTCCATTAGTGCAGATAATCAAAAGTGGGGCAAAAATAATTAAGCATCTAGAGAACTCTCTTAAAGGAGACACTTAAAAATTTATCACTTTTATCCCCATGAGTTTGGGGACCTGTTGGGCAGTTCAAATAGGAAACAAATTAATTTCCTTTACTCTGGCTAGTTTTTTAAAATCACACTGTAAGGAAAAATAAAATTCATCACAGCAGGTTCTCTAGCTCCCCAACAACCTTCTCCTTTCAGCCTGATTCCAGAGAGGCAGGACCCATGGAGACGATACATCTGAGTGAAACAAGAAGCAAGATCACTGCCACCAAAATGAGCTGAAGCCTGACAATGAAGGATTGAATTTGCCACAGATCCAGTAAAATTAACAGTGTGTGCTCTGCACACTGACGTGGATTTCCAATGAACTTTGCTGTCTGCACAGAGACACAAAACTCTCCATCATGTCATGAGGACATTCAACACCTGAAGTTTGCTGAATGAAAAAGAAACAAGTGGGTGTTATCTCTCTCTCTCTCTCAAGGGCATCTTAAAATTATTTTAAGCCTCAAGTTCCAAGGCAGAAGGAAAGATGATGTTTTGTGAACAGCACCAGCTGTAATGCAAAACCCTTGGGATGTTTGCTCAAAGATGCCATGGTTGGTTCTGGCGTTCTGGAAAGTTCACCAGGCTCTTTACTGTTGTATGGACCCATTTGGACCTGTTTGCACTCAAAGTCATTCACCCCTCTTTCTTGCATCTGTGTTTCCCAGGCTCCCAGGACAGCTGGCTTCCTGCTAGGGCTCAGCTGATGGGAGGCACTAGTGGGAGATTCCATGATGGAAGGAAAGAAAAATCAGAGTATTTCTCCCTCTCTTCCTCAGGTTGTACCTCCAGAAGCTTCCTCATCTCTCTGGCTCTAGCTCCCACCAGACAGGCCTGTCGTGGTTCTAACTACCATAATCCCCAAACAGCACATCTCCCTGTCCCTTGGCCAAGAAATGGTAGCGACTTCCTGGTGTTGCTAATCTTTACCTTGACTCAGCCTCTCTAGCACCTGCGCAACTGAATCTCTGAATCAAATTTGCTTCCTTTTGGAACCCTCCTACACTGTTGGTGGGAATGTAAGTTGGTGCAACCACTATCGAAAACAGCATGGAGGTTCCTCAAAAAACTAAAAATAGAGTTTCCATATAATCCAGCAATCCCACTCCTGGGCATATATCCAGACAAAACTATAATTCAAAAAGACACATGCACCCCAATGTTCATAGCAGCACTATTCACTATAGCCAAGACATGGAAAAAACCTAAATGTCCATTGACAGATGAATGGATAAAGAAGATGTGGTATATAATGGAATATTACTCAGCCATAAAAAAGAATGAAATAATGCCATTTGCAGCAACATGGATGAAACTAGAGATTATCATACAAAGTGAAGTAAGTCAGAAAGAGAAAGACAAATACCATATATCACTTATATGTGGAATCTAAAATGACACAAACAAACATATCTACAAAACAGAAACAGATACACAGACATAAAGAACAGACTCGTGGTTGCCAAGGGGGAAGGCCGGTGGGGGAGGGAAGGATTGGGGGTTTGGGATTAGCAGATGCAAACTATTATATATAGAAGGGATAAACAACAAGGTCCTACTGTATAGCACAGGGATCTATATTCGATATCCTGTGATAAATCATAATGGAAATAATATTAAAAAAGAATGTGTGTGTATATATATGTAGAAGTGAATCACCTTGCTGCACAGCAAAAATGAACACAGCATTGTAAATCAACTACCCTTCATAAAAAAATTGCTTCTTTTAAATACCAAAGTGGTACTCACTTTCCTAGTTGGACCCTGAATGACACACTGGGTCAGGGCATTTTATAGATTATTTTCTATCTTGACAGACGACTCAGTAGCTAGAATCCACTCTTTCATAATCTCATCTTCTGTTAGAATAGGGTTTCTCAACTTCAGCACAGTTGACTCTTCCAGCTAAATGATTCTCTGTTGTAAGGGGCTGTCCCACGCATTGCAGGTTATTTAGCAGCATATTTAGCAGCCAGGGCCTCTACCCAGTAGATGCCAGTAGCACCTCCCCAGTCATAATAACCACAAATGCTCCTAGGCATTGCAAATTGTCCCCCGGGAGGGAAAAGTATCTCCCCCGGTTGAGAACTGATGCTGTAGGAGATAAGATGGCTAGAGTTCTGTGCACACACCTTGGTTGCTCCCCCTCACACACACCCAGTCAGCGAATGGGGGCTTAAGGGCATAGAAGGAAGGACCTCTGAGCGGTGGGGCCCTTGGTGGACTTTCCTCATCATTACCATGGCTTCTTAAGAGGGTGGGAGCAAGGGTACCACAGTCCCCCAGTTATCTTGAGCTACATTGACTCTGAAGACAAAAGAACCAGTTTTCTTTCTCACTGGGGAAGATGCTGACCTAGGCTGGGCTGTGGCTATGATAAGGCCAGGGATTCTCATTCTATCTCTTCCTTTAGGAAATTTAGAAAATGTGGAGACTGGAGCCTGCCCTTCTCCACATTCCATGAACTCTCCCATGTGCACTTTCCACTCTGCATTTTTAAGTCCAAACCAGCCAACTGCGCGTGCTCAGCTGTGTTACACTTCTTGGGGAGCATCAGCGTTTCCTCCTCCCAGTCCGTTCCCTTTCAGGAAAAGCTCAAAAGGTACAGCCGACACCTTCCACACAGCGTGGTACCAGCCTGGTTCCTTGCAGCCTATAATTTAATTAAATGTCACCCCTCCCCCAGGTATTATATTTCAAATGCAAATAACTTGGTAATGTAATATTGTGGCTGAGACTTTAAACTCAAGGAAATCAAGAAAATCAAGTTATGGTCGCTCTTAGAATTAACATTCCTCTACACATTCTTTGGGCCCTGGGCTTGCTTTGTGTTGCTAACTACCATCAAACACACACTGAAGTGACTGAATATTCATTCACTCGGCAGGCTGGGGAACTCTGGTCTCTAAAGGTTGATATTCTCCCCATTAAAATAAATGGCCCTTAAACTGGACTTCTGACGCTAGAGTAGGGGCTGTTGCTCAGAGCTATGAGTGACAGATAGGGGAGTTTTATTCTAGCCCACATCCATTGCTGGTTAATTGTTCTGTGTCTCTCTTTGGCCCTTAACTTCACAAATCACACGAAAAAAGTGCCATTCACCTCCTTCAGCAAGATGCTATTCATAACAACATGGTAATCATTTTACTGTGCTTTCAATGCCTTCAAAAAAAGCAAAATACATACGAATGCAAAATATTTTAAAGTTTACTTTAGACATTACATAACGTATTTCTGTTGGTGTTCTCCAGGCTGAGGTGCAGTGAGATGGTACCTGCTGGTCAAAGAATCACCACGCCTCAGAATCTCAGCCTACAGTCACTCACTAAAAAAGCAGCCTCGGCCTTCAACTGTGTCCCTCATTAAGGAATACAAAGGGGCCAAGAAGTCAAACCACTGGGGAAAAAGAAGCCTTCCCTGGAAGGACACCCTGAAATTACCTCCTCGTGTACCTGACTGATTATGAGGTGGCCATAGTATCTATGTGGTTAGGACTTGGAACAAATTTTTTTTAAGAACTTAAAAGGTGTTTCCATTGTACTGGTTTGTAAAATGTTCTTATAGGTAGGGTGTGAAAAGGCAAATATGGGCCACCGCCTTATCAGGTTAAGAAGTCATCACATGAAGAAATACCAGCTTTATAAAAATATCCACTTCACAAGTCAAATGGGGTTGTTATTCATACCAAAGTGGCTGTTAGGGAAACACTGAGACTTGAGTTCTCTTGAGTTTCTGAATCCTGGAAGTCCATGTGCCTTCGGAAGCCCCTCCTCCTCCATGCCTCAGAAGTAAGTCAAAAACTTCTCTCATAGACAGATAGAGTCTCCATAGCCTCCTCCTTCCACGCTATGTGTGTGTTTACATGCTATGTCCAGATGCACCCAACTGCATCAGAGCCAACTCCAAGCAGCTTTGGGCAGTGGGCTGTTTTGTTTCTTACCATAGCCCTAGATGCACCGGTGAGCACCAGGGAAACTTGACCCCTGAGTCTCATTAAACAGGAGACAAACTGCCATTGTTTCCAGGACTATTGCATTTATTTACTTATCTCTGTATTTATTTACATCCTTGTTTATTCTTAAGAAAGACTCATACCTGCTTTACAACTACAGAAAATAACACAAGGCAACCTAAGTGAGAAATTGGGAAGGAGGGGGAAGAAAGAAAAATACAAGGGGTATAATAGACCCAGAAATGGATGAATGCAAAATGGCACTGAGTCTTATATACTTGTTCTGAACAGACCACTAATTTGCTTCTAAGACTTTCTTGCAACAATGCCAAAAAGGGAAAACTGAATCATGTATGAAGTCCCCAATGTCCACAAAATGAAAACAGAGCAGGAGAAGACAAGCAGTTCTCGATGCTGAGATTAAGTGGGTCCCCATTCAGCAAGTATGCATTGCCAATACCATGATCGCCAACCCATAACCCACTCAACTTTCCAAAGCATCAACCTAGAGCACCAATTCATTATTTAAACCTTTGAAGAAGAAAGCAGCCTTCCTAGGGCCTTCTTCCTACTGAGGTTTCAGCCACTTTTAAATATGCATATGGAACACAAACATATTCCTTGCCAACATACTTTCTCCAGTTCACTAATTTTAAACACCAATAAAAATAGTGTCTTAATGGAATGTCTCTAAAAGAGCAGAATAGCTCCTGAATTATGTACAAAACAATGTTTCAAGAGGGTATACTCAGAATATGATTATTGTTTCCATGGCTTCCATTAGATTCTCATGTGTCTACCACCCAAAAAGGCTAAGAACATTTCCACCACCAGCACTCGACAACTGGTTGAGCACAGGACTTCCATGAGACCAAGGAAAAAATATTCCATATTGTGTCATTTTGATCCTTCAGTGACACAGAAAAATGACAAGGACTTTTTGGAGGGGTGGGAGTGAATATGGTCAGTCTGGTTTGTGACTGTCTGAAATGTCAGTCCTAGGGAATATATACAGCAGCTCCTTGTCAACATTTAGAACAAGGCTTACCATGCCAAGCAAGTAACCACTGTGGTCACCATTAATGGGGCAGAGTCAAGATTCTTCCTACAGAGCCGGGAATGAGCTCTGAGCGGACCTCGGTACCCCATCTCTCCTTGTCTAGTGGATGCTTATTATCATGAGAATCACGATCATAAAAGTGCCCAAGCAAAACCCCTAAGTGCACTCCCAATCAGGAAGCTGGCAGGCTCATTTTTAAAATTACAAATAAGAATTTTTTTCTTATTTTTTGTCATCAATTTTTTAATAAAGAAACATATGTCATAGCAAATGAGAATCCTGGAGTCTCTGCAGAGTCTCATCTTCCAGAGGAAATCACAGGTAACAATTCAGTGTCTATATACACAGAATGGTTTTCATATGTGTGTGTGTGTGTGTGTGTGTGTGTCATTTTTACTTACTTAATTCTTATATAAATGAGATCATGCTCTAAATACTGTACTACCACTTTCTTTTTTCCACTAAATGATATATCTTTGGTCTCTTTTAGGTCAGTTCTTATAAACAGACCTGGCTGCCACATATGCTTGCAAATGGTGTGTACTATACATGCAGTCAGTCAGTTTGCTTCACTCTTTGATCACTTCATAGCAGTCCATGGCAAAGACACAGTCTGCCATTGATATAATCAAATTCCTACTTTGGAATATGTCTGTCTGAATGTCCATCTTTGTTATTACAACCTACAATAGACTATACTTATATATATATATACTGTACCCTTGTGAAAGCATTTCTGTTAGATACATGCATTTTTTATGTAACAGTATTTCCAAATTTCCCTAAAAATCAAAAAGCTCTACTGATTTATGCTACCAAATAAGAATTTAAGAGAATACTTATTTCCCTGTTCCCTAGCCAATACTGGCAATTATCTATACTTTTAATATATGGAAATCTGATAGCTAAAAAATTTTATTGAATTTTTATTAGAAAACACACATACACATGTAACTCCCATATCTGATAAACACAGGAGCCACTGTATTCTTAATCAGAATGACTATAAATCTTTGAGTATAACCAAAGTCTTGTTAATACAATGGAGTATTACACTCACCATTACTATTATACACTGTTATCCGGAATGAAATGATCGGCAGTCATGAGAAGCTATCAGCTCCACTGCAAACAGCTGCACTAACTGTGTGCACACAACTCTAGGGGGCACCATTCATGCAGACTACGCTGTACGTGAATGAGGGTATAGCCTGCACAGCCATACATGGTAACCCTATGAGAAGCTGCTTCACTGAGAATCCAGAATGACATCCCTCTTAAAGCTCAAAGTGAAAACTCATTTTTTTCTTAGTTCTACACAGCCAGCTCCACCACAGACCCAACAAATCAATCCATGTTGCATGTGATGTCAGCTCAGCAAAAAGTTAGGCAAATTAATCCTTGTAAGACACTATTCATTAGTATCTAAAAGATCTTTGTCCCATGTGTTCACCCAAAGGGCATAACATTAAAATGGCATGATCTCTTGTGACGTACAAAACGAGTTATTAATTTGCACTCATTATCTAAAGATGTTTGCCAGTAGCCTTTGGATATGTCTCTGGTATGCACATATGGTGCTTGACAGAGAAGATCTGGGGAGTTGTCAATGACTACAGGTGACACCATTTAATCTGAACAACTCATATAGATGGAGATTACTCAGGGCTTCAGACACAATTATTCAGCTGGCAAAACAGACAGGCTAGAAGTGGCGCTTTCAATTATCTATTTCAGTAAACATTCTCGCCTACCTCACCGTGGCATTTCTGAAGTGCGCTCTTTTAGGCTAGATCATGTGCATGGTCTAGACAGGTATAATAGTGTGGTGTCTCCTATGAGAGTGACTAACCAAAGAATGAATGTACGTTCATTTTCCTCATTTTGTTTTACTACACATAGTTGGTTGGCATCTATACTGGCCCCGTTTTTTGGAGGTTTTGGTGTTCTGCATCAATCTGGATGGCTCCCTTGTCTCATTACCACCTTGATTCACAAAGCAAAACCCATCTGCTTGAAGATCAGTCTATATTTCTGACAGCTCTTGCATTCTGAATATTACTATTTCTTTTCTTAAATTTCCTTCTGTTATTTGTGACGGAAGATTTGGTATTGACTCATAAAATAGTGTTGCAGAAACCCAGTTTTTCGAGGACTGCCCTAAACAGCCTGGATTAAATCTTGCAATTAGCCCACAATTTGCATCTCGCAGCAGGAAATTCACTGTTGCAACTGCAACTTCAGTGGACTCAGTAGAATAAGCTATTGTTGAAGTAATTCCTGTAAAAAGTCATATATTTAAACCCTTCAATTTTTTTGACAACCTCTCAGAAATGAGTGATATAGTTGCTCCAGTGTCCAAAAAAGCAATAATGTCCATACCACTTTTCTTTATAGGCAGGGTGGAATATTATTACCCCATTCCTCACAGACTATTCTGGTTATAAAGTATGTTTCTTGATATTTGAGAGGCCTTTTTCTTTCACTGTCTTGAAAAAGCCGAAGGTCTCCTGGGCTGGGTGTCAGTCCTGGTGGTTTTCTTGTAATATGTTAACTTCTTCAATGTCTCCTCAACAATAGTGGCATTTATCAATTTCCAACAAATTCCATCCTCTTACGAGCAGAGAATGAGGAGGCTAGTTTAAGATTCCCACTTCTTTTCAATCAGGAGTCACTCCATGGTCCAACTAGAAGCAGTGGATGGATTTATGTTTCAAATACAAAGGCCATCCCAGGCTAGGAGTTAAGGTACATACGTGTGGAAGAGGCAGAAGATAATAGGAAGAAGGGAAGCCCTGTGATGGACTGGACTATGAAAATCTCCCCTGAAGGCATTACAACTCAACTTCACAAAATAGTGTGGTCCAAACCAAGCAAATGTACACCCTCCGGCTGCCATTTTGAAGTGACTTCTTAAAAGCTTCTACAATGAACATACCCCATGGAGTCCAGAGTTTTCAAAGCACAGTAGAGTTTCTTCCCAATGCCTAAATTTCTGTCTTCTTGCCAACTCTGACCCATCAACATTGGTTTAACTCAAGTTACTGATGTACTTTGATGATGTCTCTGGTGTCCCAACAATTTAGTGTTGGCCTAAGAGTGAGGCAGTCGGAAAAGGCTTCTCTTGCCTCTTAGGTTACTCAGATCCAAACCAAAAATTTAGTCGGGACGTGTTTATGACCATGTTCCTTATTTTCATTTAACCTTTTGGCACAGACTTCTCATACTTTCTGAGTGAATGCTGCTTGTGGAAATTGGGAGTCTACCCCTGCCAACCTATTCAATTTCAAATTCCCTCTATTTAGTTTTCCTTAGGTAGGGCAGGAGGAAGGGAGGCGGGGGAAGGGAAACGAGGGCTGAGGTGAGAAGAGAGAGACTGGGAGAACCCAAATCAAACACGTCATTTGATTACTGCGTCAATCCCGCTGCTGTTGCTCTACAGTCTAATAAACGTCAGTGGCCCAGAGTTACTCAGCTGAACACTCTGTTACTCTTACCATCATCTAGAGGAGGATTTGTCAGATTCATAAATTGTTCTATCACTGAACAGGGAAAGGCAGGCAGAAAAAAAAGAAACTTCAGAGTTCCTTTGTCTCTTATTTATGATTTTTGTTATAAATCTCTTTCTTATATACAGAACAAAAGCAGGCTTGATAGCACTTAGTTTTAAACCATTCTCAGATATGATATATAAGTATGGCACCTGGGTAGTCTCCTGACAGAATACTAAATACAGAGTTATCTTTTAGGGCCAATGGATTAGAAAAGTCTTTCCAGAAAGCACATGGCTTATTTCTAGCCCCCTGAGACTTACATCCTATGTTAAGTGGGGTTTCACTGATGAGACTACTTCCTGTACTGGGGGTCAATTTTCTTAAAATATCAAGGCAATGAAGAGGCAGCCATCTAGATAATGGCACACCATATTAAAATTCAGCAAATTATCCAGCACTCTGAATCATTCCACAGGCAAGATAACAAATGCCCTGAAATGATCATTTTTGTAAAAACAAAACAGACCAAAATCTCTCATATATCTAATTAACCAGAGCCTAAACTTATCTACTATTAAAAGATGAGGTTTTTTTAACTGCCGAAGTACATACTTTTCAAAACAAGGGCTGTGTTTCAGATTACTAACTTTCAGTGCATTCTAAAATTGAATTTAAAATATTTTAATCAATCTTTTCAAAAGTCACAAAAATAGAGGGACAAACAGAAAGCAAATGAGTATATGTGGGTATATCCTGGCACTGCTGCTGGCAGTCCCACAGTGTAAGAAGCTCAAATTCCTGAGATCCTTGATTACAGGAGAGCCACCTGCCCAAGACATTTGTATCTGACTCTGAGTAAGCAAAAAAGAAACAAAACAAAACAAAAAAAGTCCTTACTGTGTTGAGTCACTAAGATTTCCAAGGCTTGTTTGTTTTTGCATCAGAGCTTAGCATACCTTGACTAATACATGAGGCGATCTAACCAGTCCTATGGATTTTACAATAATAGCAAAAAAACTATGTTGATTACTCCCAACTTTATCTACCAGGTCAGCACCCCCAGATAAATAAAGGTACAGATAAAGATATATGTAGGCATGTACACACACACATACACACACACACAAACACACACACACAAACACACATCCTACAGTATTTCTCCAAAAGTTTTCTCATCTAATTAAATGACATCAATACCATTCAGTTGCTCAAGCTGCAAAACTGATAGTCGTTGATTTTTCAGAGAAGCTTCTGGAATTCAAGCTCTACACCCTAGCAAATAAAGTGTCTACTTTGTTATACAGCTAAATGGAATTTGTCAAATCTCTCCTGGGGAAATTCCTATCTTTTGTTTACAAATACACACAACAAGAGGAAATGAAGTTGGGTATAATGTTCTACCAACTAGATTGTAGGAACCACTTTGAATCATTGTTTCAGAATTTTCTTGGCAAAATTCAGAATTTAATATTTTGAAATTTCACAGAGAATTTTCATGACATGAAATGGAAAGAAATGAAGACGTGTAATACTGGGCGAAAGAATAATAACATTTGTAAGAGAGAGATAGTGACAATTTTGTTATATAAGTCAAAAATCCAAAATACAGAAACTAACCACATGCCATACCAGCACAAAACAGGTCTCCCTGCTTCAATCTACCAAAAGCTTAAATTAAATTTTCCTAAAGCTACACTTTATGCATGTCATGCCTTCTAAAAAACCTGAAATAGTTCCTCAGTATCATATAAATAAAGTTTAGATTTCCTGGTCTGGCATTCAAGATTCATTTCCAGCCTCTTTCATTCATTGCCATTCAACAAGTATTTTTGAATATTTTAAACTGTTATTGCTATAGTTCCCTATTTTAAATGTTTTAATGATGGGTGATAACATCCTGTGGCTTTAAACCAATGGCAAATATGACAAAGTAAAGAAGTTTCACAAATAAATAACATGTTATCAATTCTTTTACTATAATGGAAAATGTGTAAGTTTCATTGTAGAGTTGCTGTGAATTTATAGGCTGTATCAGTAGGTTTCAATTCGATTGTACATAAGAACTTTGTGAAAAATGCTTATACTCTACTTCTTTCCTATAAATTCATGTTATTCTCCTATATACTGATGCTCATGCTGTTCCCTCTGCTTTGCATGCTGTTCCTCTTCCCAACATCTCTACCTACACTTCTTCAGGAGCAGTTACTCCTGCCTCCAGGCTTACCCCATGTTCAATTTGCTGCCTAGTTAGTCTTTCTAAAATGCAAATCTGATCATATCACTTCCCTATTTAAAAGCCCTTGGACCTACACAATAAATCCATATGTCTTTTCCTGGCATGAATAACATACATAATCTCTCCCAAACTAACTGTAAGCCTAAATCTCCCAGCCTCCCAAACACATCCATTCTGTCCATATTGGATCACTTACTGCTTCCCAAATGTATTTTATGTTTTAACCTGTCCATGCCCTTTGCCTTAAATAGCATTACTGCTTTGTCTGCCTGGTGAACTCTACTGACCCTTCAAGACTTGTCCTAAGGATAATTTCTGAGCTTTTTCTGTTTATATCACTCCCTTCCTACCACCCCTGATAATACCACTACCACCCTCAACTAGGTCGAAGTTGTTCACCTATCACTGGAGCCACAGTACTGCAGACACATCCCATCTGTAGTGCTTTCTCATAATTTGTTATAGCTCTTTACTGGACAAGTCTTCCCTAATAAGTAGGAAGTCTTCTGAAGGCAAGGTCCATGTCTCTTATTTTTATTTTTTTTAAGTTTTTATGAAATATCTAAAACACTCCGAAATATACAGAGTAACACAACAAAGACCAACCAGTGAGAAATAAAAATATTACTAATGCAGTTGAAATGCATGAGGCAACCCTCCCTAATGCTGTATTATGTGTGATTGTGTGGGAGAGTTCCAGGGAAGAGATGAGGATCATAAGGCAGGGCACCAATGCCACGTGCACTGGAATGCGATACAAGATGTTATATTTGCCTTTTCATGCAGTGAGTAAATGCAAGGGCTGAGTTAAAAGCAGAAATGCAAGGTTTGGTGTTGAAGTTGGCAGAAGCTCCCACTTGGGAAGGGCAGTCTGACACAGAAATAGACTGAGATTGCCCAAAAAACACTGCGACTTACATCAAACCAATGAGAAGTAACAATCTCCTTGGCTTCCCAAGCTGCGTCTACTAACCTCAGGGCAGCAAGCAGCCTAGTGTCTGAGAGCCTCATTCATTCATTCGTTCATCCACCTATTCATTCATCCATCCATTCATTCATCCATTCAACAATTAACAATCTACTATCTCCTTCAGGGATCAAGGGATGTGTCTTACCTCTGAGATGGAACCCAGAGGGGAGAAAGAAACCAAGGCTGACAGCTTCCCTTGAGTTTCGTAAGCTGCATTTGAACAGCCAGCCCTTTTATAAAGAGAAGTCTGGGTGGGTCCTTCAGCACTGTCACGGGAAGTAAAAATTGCCCCGAACCAACCCCAGCAAGGAGTGGACACTGACAGAGCTGTGAAGAGAAAGTCCTGAGTGTATGATCTGCAAAGATACACAGCTTTACCCTACCAACTTTATTAAGAATCAAGAAAGAGAGGGGAAGATTGTGTTACTATTATCATGATAATCACATTTGCAGATGACACTAAATTGGGAGGTGTTCCTAACAGCAGTTGAAGACTGGCACACAATACCAAGCTATACATGGTTCTTGGTAATATATGTCAAAAGTAATACAATGAAGCACCGGTTGAAAAAATGCAGATGATCTATCTGGGGATGAATAAACTTAAAGATAGAATTTAACTTGAAGGGGATTCCTGGATGGCAATAATAGAGAAAACAACCAAATGGTGAGCTAGTGGTAAAGAGACATCAGGAGGTTAGGCAAGCACCGCAGTTCAGCGATTCTCTGAGCTAGTAAGATTTTCAGCCATACACACAGGGGCATCCCAAACCATGGCTGAGAGTCTGTGTCTGTGTGTCAGCAGTGAGACCAGACTTGGAACACTGCAGGCAATTAGGGGTAACATAATACCTCAAAGGGAATTTAGAAAAGAAAATAAAAACAAATCAAAGGGAGTGAAATATGAGGAAAGGCATAGGCGATAAAATGAACATAATTTGACTAAATAACAACCTACGGGACTATGATAACCATCTACAGAGCGTAAAAATCCAAAATGGGGCCTAGAGGTCTACTGGTCTGGGCGTTGTTCTGAAAAAATATCCATAGTCACGTTCGTTAGAAAACTCCCTAAAAAGGCAGCATTTTGCATCCATTTAATTGAAGCATGTGGGTTCTGTTGTGGATAATAAACAGACTTGGGTTCCCAGAACCTATGTGTACCTCAAGACCATTTTTCAAAATCTGTGGACAGAAGACCTCTGGGAGGAACTCAAGAGCTACTGCAAGAAGGTCCTTAAATCCATAGGTACAAAGTCACTCATTCATGCACTCAACAAATGTTTATTGAACAAGTATTGTGTGCCCATACTGTACTTGGCACTGAGTAGGGTGTTCTGAATAAATAATATGTCAATATATAATACGCACTATATTAGAGAGCCATGATTTTAAAAAGCAGGGTATAATGGAAAAGCACTGAAGGGTTTTAAGTAACAACGCCATAATCCATACTAGTTTTTAAAAATGCACATGTATGCTCTCAATCAATGGATAACACTGTGTATCAGCTTTCAAAATGTCTATCCTTGTATCTGCAAAAATTACTAACTAATGCCTAACTATGTATACGGTTATAAATATATTTGTATACACATATACATGTATATAGATGATGACTCAGTAGGAATTTAGAAAAGAAAAACAAATAAAATGGAGTGAAATATTAGGAAAGGCACAGGTATACATATGTATGCATGTATACGTACATATACATGTATATTTTTTTAATAAATATTTTTAAGTAAAATAATTTTCTTAATATAAACATATATTTTTGTAGCCCTATCTTCTCATGTTCAAAAGTAGGAAGTTGGGGGTCCTGAGAAAAAAGGTAAAGATCAAGCTATCTTCTGTGATATCTGACTTTGTACTGCCGCAACCTCAAGTCCAAACACCCTCATCTGACTTTGCAAACTTTCTCGAATCTAGCCTCACCCATAGGCTGATGTAACAGAGATGTCTGTTAGTGTATCCATACAATCGTTATCTCTCCTGTTTGACAGCAATTGGACCTGAGGAAGGTCCTAATCTGAGGAAAAAATCAGTAGGCTTGTCGTATGAGAAAAGATAAGCCAGACCAATAAGGTTCCTTTCTCAGGGTTTTGGAACTGGGACTCTGAGAAACTGAGCTGGTTTAGACACTGGGAACAATATTAAAAGTCGAGGTCACCATGCCCAGCCATGAGCAAGATCTGTAAGCAGAGAAAGAGGGAAAGGAGAACAGAGACAGAGTTTAGAGAGAAACAGAAATAACCAAATCCATGCTGTCCCTGACGTACAGGGGAATAACCCTGATGCCTGAGTTTTCAGCTCCCAATGCCAGTTTTCTTGAGGCCCAGGTAAATTTCTTGAGCTTGGATACCATGTGAGTTTCTGTGACTTTTAACAACCACCTTTTTAACGGAAACTGGTTCGAGAGTATGTCTGTTCCTCACTCAAAACTCCTTCACTAGGACACCCACTTACTGTACTGATCTTTTGGCTGTAACCCAACTCCAACTATCTGAGGAAATTAAAATGCATTAAAACGGATTGGCTCATGAAATCTAAAAGTCCAAAGTTTCCTTCAGACACCACTGGATCCAGATACTTTTTTAAAATGTCCAGTCTCATTCTCTGTTTTCTCCCTTTCCCTCTCTCCTGCTTTTCACTATATGTTGTTTCATTCTCAGATTCTCTCTTCCTGGTGGTCCCCCAAAGCTTCAAGCTTCCTCTTTTTGCAACTATCAATCTGAGCAGGAAAACTCTTCCAGAGCTGAGTCTCAATGGCTACCTCTGTGCCACGTGCCAACTCCTGAACCAATCATGTGGTCAAGTGGACAAAACTCCCTAATTGGCCCAGCCTGTGGCACAGTCCACTCCTGAAGCTAGGGGAAGTATTAGCCCATCCAAACCATACAGATTGAGTGGGAGGGACTGTTTACTAAAGGAAGATTGAGGTGATACCAGGACCAGAGGAAATGGATGCCAGAGGGCAAAAATAACAGAGGTCTGCTACTCCAGGCCAAGCTCATCTCCCACAACTCCTCCATATGGACATCTTTGAGTTGTAGGTCAGTCTTCTCACACCCCCATCAAAACAAAATTATTCTTATCTCTGCAAACTTTCACGGGACCCCCTCCTTTCTGATTTTTTTATACTTCACTCATCTTTAAAAGTCCAGCTCCAGTCCTAATTTCTCCATAAAATTTCCCCCTATTCCAGCAAACTGGTCGCTTCCTTCTCTCATTTCCTATAGCACATACAAGCCGCACGGAACCTCCGATAATACCAAATAACATTTGAAGGTCCAGTGGACCCTCAGTATTTGGGAATTTGCTTGCTCACTAATCTTCACTCTGAACTCATTACTGGTGGGGTTTTCATGGTCATCTGTGGATGTGTGCAGAGCAGCAAGGCCTCTGAGCCACCCTCATGCACACCCCAGCTGTGGTCAATCAAGGCGATGCTCTGTCTCCTTCCAACTCCTATGCTGTAAACAACTGTCCTTTGTACAGCTACTTAGAACCATTTTCATTTCTAGTTTTTGCCTTTTTGTGGGTTTTGGTGGTGATGGTGGTGGTGATTTCTCTGTTTAAGATGGCCCCAAGCACAGTGCCAAAGTGCTGTCTAGTGTTCCAAGCACAAGAAGGCTGTGATGTATGTTAGATGAGCTTTGTCCAGGCACGAGTCGCAGTGCTCTTGGCTGTGAGTTCCATGTTAATGAATCAGCAACATATATTAAATACGGTGCTTTTAAACAGAAACACACATAAAACAAGGTTACGCATGGATGAGTAAACAAAATGTTGTAATCAGAGGCTTGCAGGAACCTAACCCTGTATTTCTCCAGAAGCAATGGTTCAGGATTCACTAATTCAGTGAACTGCAGTGACTTGATAGAACATAAGTAGCACAAATAATAAGAATCAACTCTGTATGTATAAATTTCATAAAACGTTATTGTATAAATAAAATTCATTCAATTTTATACTCTTGGACTGTTCCACAAATGTTTTGTGTGCTTTGTCTTTTCCAGCCACATTGCAAACTCCTTTAGAACTCACAGCACGTGGGTTCTGCATGCAGCAAGACACATGGCAGGTACTTCAAAACTGACTGATTCATGGATATATTATTGATCAGTTACAGAACCCACATCAATTCAACTCATCCTATTGTTTCCATTCAAAAAACTTCAAAAGTGTAGTTTACTATCTTACTGTTTATAGTCTCTCCCATCTGAGCGTGTTGTAGATCTATTCAAATATGATATTAATCCCAAACCATTTTTCATTTTAATAGCAAAGTGGAGTGAAAGAGGCAAGAGAATTCAGGACTGAAACCAAGTTCTTCACCCTTGGAAAACAGAGGTTTGCACGTTTTATGTCCCAGCGGTGACAGACCACTGCTGCTGAAAGGACATCCCTCTCTCTGGTACCCCTGAGAATCACGGCACATACCTGTCTCTCTAGCTTATCACTGTCTTTGGCAGACCTTGCCAAACAAGGTGCCACACGCTGCCCTATGCACCAGAACCTTGTTGGCAATAAGGCAGAGGTATCTTATTAAACAAACAAATGTTTCCTTGATCTGACTTTTGTGCTCTCACAAGAAGCTGCTTTGTTTTTTGGGCTTTTACTTTTGACCAACCTTGGCTTTATTAATCGGCACTGGAAGTGGACTTTTATATGTGTGTTCTGTTTCAGTTGAAGGAAGAAGTAAAATTGACGTCAGAGAAAAAAAAAAAGGTAAGGGGAGATTATTAGTGAGAAAGCTTCTGAAAATGATACAATATATGTAATTCACCTAAGAAAATGTTCACCTGGGATCCTTTCCGCTGGTAGCTCTGAGCTACAGGGAAAATTTGGTAGGCTCCTCAGAACCCTAGTTTCCCTTCCAAAAAACCCCAGGAGTTTAGACTAGATGATGATGATGATGATGTTGATAACTTTTATTGGACATTTACTATAAGGACACTTTACATACGTAACTTCATTTAATCTTCAAAATACTCATACAAAGTAGATGCTATTATCATCCCCATTTTACCAAGGAAGTTGCATTTCAGAGAGGTGCAGTGTGGCTGGGTGATGAATTTGTTCACACTAACGTGAAGTCATGATTTGAATCCAGGCAACTTAACTCCCTTAACCACTTGTCTATACTGCCTGATTAATGTCTAAGGTCTCTTTATTCTCAAACATTCTATGCTAATTCCTCAAATTTCTCCCTTTCGTCAATCAAGGTCCTGGGTCTAAGACCCTGGCCTGTTTAAGTTGGACATAATGACATATATAAATTTGAACTGGAGAAAAGGGAATATAGAGAGGAGGAAAAAAGGGTAGGAAAATTCTGGAGCTCAAACTCCCTAATGGTCTTAGAAACTCTATAATCCATCCTACTAATCCAGTTTTAATTATATCAATAAGTAGATAGGGCCTGGACTATTTTTCAAGACAGAGCATAATGTGTGGGTAATTCTTCACACTACTTCTTCCTTTTAAAAAATCCTACAAGAACTTCTGGAACTTATTAGTATGAACAAATCAAACAAATCTTTTTTTTTTTTTTTTTTTAATAATGCAGTACCCTATGGGGAGGGGGTGGGGTGAGATGTGACAGGGTAAGAGAGTGTCATGGACATATATACACTACCAAATGTAAAATAGATAGCTAGTGGGAAGCAGCCACATAGCACAGGGAGATCAGCTCGGTGCTTTGTGACCACCTAGAGGGGTGGGATGGGGAGGGTGGGAGGGAGGGAGATGCAAGAGGGAAGAGAAATGGGAACATATTGTATATGTATAACTGATTCACTTTGTTATAAAGCAGAAGCTAACACGCCATTGTAAGGCAATTATACTTCAATAAAGATGTTTAAAAAAAAAAATAATGCAGTATCCTTATAATAAGATTTAAAGGGATGGTCTGTGAAGGCTGGGGATCCTGCAGATATGTCCTGGGAATTCTCCTGGCAGTTCACAGTCGGCTAAGCCCCTGACTTCAGCCAAAGGCAGAGTCAAACCTCCCATGAAGAAAAAGAGGAGCTTGGGCCCAGCTGCCTGTTAGAACGAGGCACAGCACCCCCACCCACGGTACCGACAAGAGATTAATCCATAAATCAGAAGCAAGTTTAATTTTTAGAAAGTATGAATGAAAGACCTACTTGTAGCGGAAGAGCTGCCTCATCAGGAAATGATGGTGTAACTGTCATCAGCGAAGGCTCCCCCAGCCCCCCAGGGAGGCGGGCGACAGCGGTCAGCGGCTGTTGGCACCTGACAGCAACGCCACAATGAACCTCTGACCACTGTCCACTGCTCAGAGAGGTTCGCCAGCAACTAAAATTAGACTGGCTTCTATTCCAAGCCTAGGGCTCCTTCATGGCTGACTTTCTTTTGTAAGAGTCTGTGATGGTGGCTTGTTTGATTTAAAGAAAATCAATGAAGAGTTACATGAGAAGGAAAGAAACAGAAGATCAGGTATTCCCAGGTTAAGATAAAAGTCCAAATAAAGGGCACTGCACACACACTCTCTCACTCTCTCTTTCTCTCTTCCTCAAAGCAAAGAGAACGAGAGGCCTTTGAGGTAAAGTGGAAACTGTTTTGTTGGAGAGGTAGCATTTTCTTCATCTTTAGAGTATAATCTGATAAGCTTAATCCAGTAAAAATGGCAGTTACACTCAACAGGATGACTGACTCAGGATACAATAGATGGAGAGATATGTGATCACAAAACTCAGCTTTGGGTCCTTGCAGGGACCAAGATCATTACACGACATGGACTTGCTTCTAACTTCTTCCCTCTCCTGGCAATCATGGGGGTACGCAGGACAAGAAAAGGACCCCAGCAGATTGATCCTCTTCCTGTCCTTCCCAGAAAGGGAAACCATGCTGACCTTGGGCTCTGACCAGGTGAGACCCCCCTTTGACTGCATAGTTAGGTTAGCACAATCCAAAAGGTTTTCATAGACAAGAAGATATTTCTCTTCACGCCCGGGCCCCAAAATCCCAAGCATTCCTAGAAGCCACCCACCCACCCCGCCCCGTCCTCCATCAGGAACCAAAGCACTTCCATGAGTCTCCTCAAGCCCCTATTGTGTATGTGTTATTTACGAACTTGGTGTCTTGTCTTTTCAGGGTTTTGGTCCATAACAGTGCCGTCTATGTTATTTATGATGCAAGGAATAACTTAGACCATGTTAGGAATCTCCCCATTATAGGGACTTTAGAGAGCTACATTTTTCTAGTTATGGTTAAACTACTGCAGTGATAAATCCAATCCTAAGAACACAAGAGGGAATCCACAGGACAGGTGTTACCCATTAGTCACCGTAAGGAAATGCAGGAACAAACACTGGCTCACAGATGCTTCAGTATCTCTTCTCAAGAGTGGCTGTGGGAATCTGAAATGGTGAAGGGCGGAGGCAGGAGGGGGGTGGTCTGAAAGCCAGCAAGGAGAAAAGATGGGTAAGGCTATGGTTGGAAGGAGGGGAAGTGATAGGAACAATGTCCGTGTGCCACTACAGTGCAGGGGATAGAAAGGGGGCTCAGAAGTACGTCTATTTCACACCCTCAGCTCATGTGAGCTCTGTGGGGTACCCCCTCGAGTCTGTGGACAAGTTTCTCCTGTGGACTGGAAATCCACAGTGAAATACCCAGAGAAGTGACATACCCAGAATACCAGCTGTGGAAGTCAGTTCTATGGCAATTTCCTCTTTTCCTACAATTCAGTTTCTTCATCCATGAAAATCAGAGAACGATTTCCCTTTTCCTCTCTCCATGAACACAGTAGAGAATTTTTTAACTCAAGAAATATTTATTGAGCACCTATCAAACCTGGGCATGGTGTTAGGCATTGAGATGAAACATGACCACCCACAGGGTAGTCATAATTTAGTGGTGGAAACAGACCCAAAAAAGAGATTATTATAATATAATGTGGGGACTTTCAGGATGGAACTGTGTAAAGGGTATTGTTACTGGAATGCAGAATTGGAAGGTCCCTAGGGGACACACAGGCATGAAATGACAGAACCTGGACCAGGACCCTTGCTTCCAGTCTCCAGGTGGCTTCAACAACTTCCATGTGCCTCCCTGTGTCCAAGAAGGACAGGAGAACTTGATGCCACTCAGAATTCGTGACTCACTGGGACAGAAGTCAGACTTTGTTTAAGCAACTTCAGAGCACAGAGATTATTTCAATAAAAATGATTAAAACTCCTTAAGAATAGTCTCAAATACCTCGGGTACAAAGTACACACATGTTCAGGGAACACGCACTGTCAGGGTTGGCTCACATTGGGAAGACATGGCCCTCCATTCAGAGTGTGCCGTCCTCCTCCAAATCCTTGAACACCTCCGACAAAAGAGAGCTCAATCCTTCCCAAACGGACTCATTCCCCTTGTCCACAGCCCTTGTTGTTAGGATGTTCATCAGGTTGAGATTTCTAACCAACCATGAGAACGGAAATGTTGTTAGAAACTCATTTATTCATTCTACAAATATTTATTAAACACCCACTCTATGCCATGCACTGTGCTAAGTGCTAAGAATTCAGTATAAATGTTAATTATATAAAGTGACTTCACCATAGAGTTCTCGGAGATAACACCTTGTTAGTCGAGCTCCAACTCAGCTGTCTTTGAAGACAGAAAGACTAAATCTCCTTTAGAAGATATGCTTTGGTGAGTCATTCTTAACTTGGTTCATAACAGGGAGCCTCATATTTATAGCAAAGAGCAAGCGAACATGCACACATTCTTCATGGGGCATATAGTCTAGTCTAGCTGGGGGACAGCCCAACCAAAAATTCAAGCATTGTAATTGAAACTTTGTTAAGAGCCAGGGGAAGGGTAAGTTACCTCCTACAGGTCTGAACATGCGGGCATACCTGATAGGGCATAAAGATGCGCTCTGCACAGCTGCTTCCTTCTCACTGACTCCTTTAAGGAATCCCCTGCTCACTGTTCTCCTTTGCTCCTCCACAGTACTGCTTACAATTTGCCATTATCTATGCATCTCACCCTCTGCACCTTGAGAACACAGGCCATATCTAGTTTGTCCACCACCAAATCTTCATCCCCTGGTGTTACACAATGTGCTGTGAAGCACTTACTACTATCTCCATTTTACAGAAGATGAAACTAGGATTCAGCCACAGATGTGGGTGGTGGAGTACCAATGAAAGTTGATCCAGGTCTGCCTGATACCAAAGCCTTGCTCTCAACCACTATGCTGTCCTTGACTCAACTGATGATCCTCTCTAAGCTGGTGCATCTGGTTTTTTGTTTGTTTGTTTGTTTGTTTGTTTTGGCTGCACCACACAGCACATGGGATCTTAGGTCCCTGACCAGGGATCGAACCCTTGTCCCCTGCATTGGAAGTGGGGAGGGAGCCTTAACCACTGGACCGCCAGGGAAATCCCTGGTGTATCTGTTATGAGATTAGTTAGGCTGATTTAACCAAAATACTAAAACTAACTGTGGCTTAGTTTTAACCAACCAGAAGTTTGTTTCTCTCTCATGTGAAAATCTAGGGTAGGTATAGTGGCTTCACGTTCACACTCTTTCTCTTTTGATGCTTTGCCATCCTTGGCAAAGTTCATACTGGCTTCCATCACATGAGCCAATATGGCCAATCCTGCTTTCATCTTCACCTTCACATCCAGGCAGTAGGAAGGGAAGAAAGGAAAGTAGAGGGCATGTCCCCTTCCTTTAAGGACAGGAGCTAGAAGTCATGCACATCACTTCTGCCCACATCTCACTAGCCAGATCTTAGTCACATGGCCATGCTTGACTGCAAGGAAAGCTGGGAAATGAATACCAGGAAGTTAGGAACCCAGCTAAAAATTCTGGTTAAATGGGAAAGGCAGAATGGCTATCTCCAAAACCTGGCTTCAGGAGTCATGAGTTTCCATTAATAAGGCAGTGAGAGAAGTCACAGTGAAGTAGAAGGGGAAAAAAGAAAGAAGTTAAAAAGGAGGCAGAAACATCAGCTACTAAGCTCAACTCCTTCTCTTCAGGAGTCTCTACCTACTTTAGTCTTCTAAGCTCCTTCCCCTGATGCTTTATTTCTGGAACAGGATCCCTGATTCCCTGATTCTCATGAACCCTTAAACTGAAGGATATTATGGTTTCCTGTTCTATGGGCTCAATTTTCTAGATTATACCCTTTGAGTTTAGTGAATAAAGGAAGAGCACTGAAGGGAAATAGAGTCCACTTTTTGGATGCAGAATAATCTTGAGAATTGTGATTCCCAAGAGTAATTGATGTTTGGGTTTATGTCTTACAGGGGAAAAAAGTGGAAATTGGGCTTCCCTCCCTTAAATATCTCCTCCTAAATGTACTAGAAGAGAAATACCCCTTAATCTCTTTACCTTGTTTTAAATTCTCATATATTTTCATTAAAAATTAAGATTTTTTACAAAAGCAAACTTCAATGTGTAGGGCACGATGTTTTAAAATACAATTTTGCGTAATTTCTTAATTACACAAAAAATTACCCCTCTTTGAAACTGATTTATCATGTGCTAAAGGCCTTAAAGAAAGCTGATATCAAACCTTATCAAATCTTTAAAAGTCCGAGGCATTCACAAAATAAAAGCAATTTAAAAATATATAGCAAGTGTAACTAATGGGCTTGAGTGAGGTGTGTAATTATAAATAAACTCTAATTAATTCTCTCCCATTCCTTGGTTATTATCCACAGAAACACATTTAAGTGAACTCACAAATGATTTTTCTAAGCAAGAAGGAAATACAGCCCATTATGAAAGACATGTAGTCCTGCTCCTTTGACCACATTTGGTTGTTAAGATGATAGAATGATTTTGATGAGGTATTTTGGGATCCTAGGCATCTGGAAGGATTGATGAGATACGGAGGACACACCCTTAGATGACACCCAATGAGACATACTCTCATATACCCTCCTTTTAAGAGGGCCTGGAACCTATGACCCCTCTAACTAACTCGTATGGCAATGGTGGAGGGATTTTGCAGATGTAATTAAAAATCTCTCAGCAGTTAAATAAGTTAATCAAAAGGAAGATTATCCTGGGTAGACCTGACCTAATCAGATGAGCCCTTTAAAAGAGGGTCTAGAGGATAGAAACTTCAGCAAAGTGTCTCTCTCTCTGGCTTTAAAGAAACAAATTGACATGAATTCTACAGCTGCAAGGAAACAAATTCTGCAAACAATCTGGGGGAGCTCAGATGCAGATTCATCCCTTGTTGAGCCTCCACATGAGAACACAGCCCAGCCAACACTTTGATCTCAGTCTTGTGAAACACTGAGCAGTAACCCAGCTAAGCAGAGCCCAGACTCCTGACCTACAGAAACTGCGAGATAACAAATGGATATTGTTCTAAGCCACTACATTTGCAGTAATTTGTTATTCAGCAAAAGAAAACTAATACACAAGGTGTGCACTCTAGATGTGCCAATGTGCTGAAGGAAAAGAGAGAAGTACAGATTGGAAACAAATTTTTAATCCCTGTGCACTTACCACCCCCAAAGCTTTTGCTCTTTGACATTGCTTGCCGCTATCCTGCCTTCAACCTCAAATTAGGTTTCTGCCTATGATTCAATCTTTGGCTCCCTATGAGAAATCTTTTTTATATAAAATTAATATATAAATAAATTTTCTCTTGGAGCAATGCAGTGTGGAACAGAACCTGCCAGGCTCCCTAACGTCCATCACAAAGAAAGATTGCAGAGGGGAGGGGGAAAGCAGAGCTTTATCCTCCTCGGGGAAGCAGAGAATTCATAGTGATCTTATTGCAGATGTAAAATTAGGTCAGGGGCTCTATAAACTGATTAAAGCTAATGCTTCACGCTTCCAAGGAAAACAGCCGATACAAAAGGGAATGATCTCTGGCTGAGGATAAGAAGGAAGGAGAGCCCTCTATGTTCATAGGCAGTTCAGCCATGTAGGATGCCTGGCCAAAATGAACATATAGGAAAGGAGCATCCAAAGAACAGCTGGGAAAACTTCTAAAAGCAAAGAGACAGCCTACATTCACATAAACCTAAAATCAGGATGAAAGTGAGTGCACCAGTAGCTTGAGGATCCTGAAGTTCAGGAACTGTGAATCACCCTGCTTCTCCCCCAAAATAATCCCTATCTGTAGCCTAGCCCTCTGTAACCTTGTGTCTCGACACATATTTTACAGGCAGCTGGGTTTGAAATATTCTGTACTGTGTCCCCCAGAAGTCAACATCTTGCCCGTTCAGGATAACTTCAATGCTTGGATCAGGAAGCACAAACGACAGTTATATCCCCAAGACCCTTCTTCAATCCCCATTTTTCTCCACAGTGTTACCCCCAACTTTTTTTTTATTTCATCCTCTTTCCTCTTCACTGATATTTCTTCCTCTTATTCCCATCTCAAAGTTACAGAAAAGCCATCTTTATTTCCCTTATATCCTAGCTTGTCCCTCCCACTTCAAGGAAAACATTTTTTTTTTTTTTTAACTCTTGTCCACATTCTTTGATTTCTCTATGGGTTCCCCAAACAACCCAAGTCACGACCAAAGGGTTAAAAAGACAGATCCTCTATAGCCAGAGTAGTAGCAGCTTTTGCCATGCAAATGTGTCATTTGAATGGGTTTTTTTTTTTTTTAACATCTTTATTGGAGTATAATTGCTTTACAATGTTGTGTTAGTTTCTGCTGTATAACAAAGTGAATCAGCTATATATATATATATATACCTATATCCCCATAGCCCCTCTCTCTTCTGTCTCCCTCCCACCCTCCCTATCCCACCCTTCTAGGTGGTCACAAAGCACCAAGCTGATCTCCCTGTGCTATGCAGCTGCTTCCCACTAGCTATCTATTTTACATTTGGTAGTGTATATATGTCAATGCTACTCTCTCACTTCATCCCAGCTTACCCTTCCCCCTCCCCATGTCCTCAAGTCCATTCTCTACGTCTGCGTCTGCGTCTTTATCGCTGTCCTGCCCCTAGGTTCATCAGCATCTTTTTTTTTTTTTTTTTAAGATTCCATATATATGTGTTAGCATACGGTATTTGTTTTTCTCTTTCTGACTTACTTTACTCTGTATGACAGACTCTAGGTCCATCCACCTCACTACAAATAACTCAATTTTGTTTCTTTTTATGGCTAATATTCCATTATATATATGTGCCTCATCTTCTTTATCCATTCATCTGTCAAGGTAACATCTTATTGAGTTACGGAAACGTCTTGACCTTTCTGTTAAAAGTGTATATATGGAGAAATAACAGCTTGGTAAAGAGTATAGAAATACTGATCCTAAATACTGATATAACAACGCATGGAGAAAATTGCCTGATTTACATACTTGATTTACACAGCATAGGAGGAAAAGAAGAGTTGTGGGACTGGGTAAGGCTGAGGGTCACCTGTTGATGGCTTTTGGGCGGAATGCCTCAGTTTAGACTGTGAATCAAACATCAGGGAAGGACACCTGGGACTTGAATCAGTTACGCTTTCATTTCAGTCACGACCAGAGTCATTCAGTCCATTTTTGGTTCAAGGCCAGTTACCAGTCAAAACTAACTTCGGAAAACACTGTCTAAATTATTTGTTCCACGTAGAGTGGAAAATAACAGGTCTAGCATGAATTTCATAAAAACCAGTACATTTAGTTTTGGTACAACTCTCTATGAAAGAAGTTCAATGCCAACTAAGGGTACTTAGTTTTCCTGCATGAGGATGAATGTTCAGAATGGTTTATGGTCACCACCCCAACCTCTTAGCCACACCACTGGCTCTGGCCAGAAGGGTCCCATAAAATTGGCTGTTGTGGCTGAACCCTATGGATGGTGCTTACAAGAAGGCCCTAGGGTTACTCTCTGCCCATTTCAATACAGCTTAAGTTTTCAGGAATTGGAGAGAAAAATAAAAATCAAAGTTCCTGACCCATCTATTCCCTAAAACAGAACATCTTCACCAACAGCATCATATGAAGTTGGGTAAAAAAGTTCCTCCAATCTCACACCCCTGAAGAAAATCCTTTCTGGAAAAAGCATTAATTTTCAATGTCTCGGTAGTCCCCTATGGCAACAGCAGGAATAAAATCTAGTTTTACAAAATTAACTAAAATAAAGTCATGCAGCAGAAACTTTCTCAGTTAAGGAAACCCATATCTCTCCTAAGAACATGTTGGCTCTTCGTACACTATTTTAAGGTATTTTTATCTTAAAATTTATTTCTCCTCCTAAAATACATGGCTCAGCTAATGCACCAGGGTAACTGCCTATGTATCATCTATCATAGGCCTTAGGCTATGCCTGATCTTTATGGGTGCCACCAAATCCTCCTCCATCCAGGAATGAGGGATAGCATCTTCCTGACATGGTGCCATTTTCCTGCCTTGCCAATTTCACTCATGCTTCTTTAGCCAACAGCGGATCTCAACCTAGCAAGTACCAATGGGAATAAAGCAGAAACTGAGAAACTGACATGATTCAAAAAGAGCTTGAGTGTGAGGTAAACTGAAGCTTTGGGAAAGATGTATTTGGTGGGAAAAGAGGGAAAGTTGAGAGAGATCAGGATGCATAAAAGGGTAAACAGAAACGGAATATGCAGGCAGGATGTCCAAAGCACATATCACTCAAGAGAGGACAACGGGTCAGAGGGACATGGCTTCCCAGGACTTGCCCCCTCCTTTTTGTGTCATGCCCAGGTTAGCTGGCAGCAGGAAAAGCTCATGGGAAATGGTCTGATCCAAGAAAGATGATTTAATTCCAAGCCATTCATAATTATCTCAGACAGAGGAGGCATATGATATTAAGTATATCATGCTATTTGTCAACAACAACAACAACAACAATAATAATAATGCTTTGCTAAGAATATCTTCATCCTTGGCAGACGAATGTTCTTTTTACAAGGTAAACTTATTTGGACTTCAGGAAAAGTAATGAAGATGGACAGAAGGTACTAGAAGCAGCATGTTCTAGAGTATAGAGTGTTAGGCTGAGAATGATAAAATTTGGAGATTATCCCTACTTTTTGTTTATTTGATTCTCAGGGTTTTTTTTTAAAGACTAAGAAAGAATAAGCACCTAAGAAGTATTCTTATCCTTACTTTTCCAAAATGGAAAAAGAGAGACATAATGGATGGTGATATAGGTTCGTTTCCTTAGAATGCTTTCCAAAGCAATTGAGAAAAATATATTACATATTTCCAAGACCATCACCAGATTCCCCATGAATCTCCCAAAATACTTTCTCTTTTCTCTTATTTCTTTCAGATTGATTTGAAAATACTTGGTCTGAGTCCTAGATCTGCCACTTAAGAGTTATGTGATCTTGGACAAGTGACTTAACCTCTATAAGCCCCATACTCTCAGAGTCAGCTAATAATAGTAACCAGTCAGAGCCCCGGCAGGAAGCAGATGGCACACTCAAAACAAGTAATTGAGGAGAGTTTAATAAAGAGACTAATTGTAAAGGTGAGAGCAGGGATTTGGAAAAATAGAAATAGCACAGCACCTTAATACTAGCAACATCAGGGAGCCACTACTACCCCTAGATCTGAAGAGGCACAGAGAGGGAATAATTCCTATATCCTAGGAAGAGTAGCTTTATGAAGAATATGCCAGAGAGAATCTGGGGTCTTGGGTAAAAGGGTGCAACCAACTACTGGCCACTTCCTGTGAAATAAATACTCCAACCTTGCCTCAGTCCCTCTCTCCAATCTCTTGATTTGGGGTTGCCAAATCCATCTGGGAACAACAAAGCAAGGGATCCCACTGATATGATCAATACCAGTAGGTCTCCTGGGGCACAAAGCACAGTAAGGAAGGGAGGGGAGCAGATGTGGAAGGGCAAAGAAAAAATATCCAGCAGAACACCTCACAAAGGTCATGAGCCCAACCCCTCTGATGGTCCTCCAGTGTATCATCCTTCAAATCCAAGCTATACCTGAAATCCATTTCAAGCTTTCAGTAGGAAAGGAGATGGTCACCTTAATCCTTCCTGGGATCCACATTCAAAACAATCTCTCTACAGTTTGCACATAACCTTGTGCTTGTCTATTTTAACACACACCTGTTGTTTGTTTTATTCCTACCTATGCTATGTATTGATACATGTTATAGAATCACAGAACTTTAGACACAGAATGAAGGTAACAGAATAAATTAGGGATACCAGCTACTCTTCCACTCCAGAAATATTTATTGGGCTTGGATTTTATCATCCGTGCCAACTCTAAGTGACTGGTAGTGACTACCTGGGGCACTGTGCTGGGCGAAGCAGAAAGCTGGACCCACACACAATAGGAAACATGTCTCCTGCAGCTGACCAACAGGGAAAGTGAAAGCATACATACGTAAGACTACTTTATCTTGTCAAACACAAAAACAGGATGCCTGGTTAAATTTGAATTGCAGATAAACAATGTATAATTTTTAGTACAAATATGTGCCCTGCCATATTTGGGACATATACTTAAAAATTATTTGTTTATATTAAATTCAAATTAAACTGGGCACCCTGTATTTTTATTTGCTAAATCTAGCAAGCCTGGCCCTGACCCTGGATGAGATTCTTGGCCAAACTTGCCACTTGATAGATGGGGCATCTGAGGTGTGCAGATACCAGGAAACTTGCCAGTGTTACACAGCTGGTTATAACAGAATCAGGACTAGAAGCAAAGTTTCTACTGCCTCATGAGGTGACCCATTGTCTTAGTTCATAAACTTTCTGAAGATTTCAGTAAATCTGTAAGCTACCTAGCAAACCATCCCAAGCCACCCGGCCTCTAACGAGCTCTTTTAGATCGATTGAAAATATAAGCTGGAAAATGTCATAATGACATTTCATAATACTGTTATGTTAGTTTGTAATGTACAGTGTATTACACAAATTCATCAATTGCTTACAGAATTAATAGCGCCATGCTACCATTCTTATTCAAATTTTAATGGGCATGAGCATCTATATTTATACTCAGGAGTTCCAGATCAGGCAGCTATTTGGTTTTCTATAAAGACAGAAAATCAGTGACAATCTAAAAATCTATCACAGCTAATAAGTGACTTAAAATGTGAAATGAGAATTTCTACCTTTTCAATCACTGAAACTGCTTCTAAAGCTAAAATATATTTAAAGGAACAAATATTTTTGTTGGAGACTTTCTGATATATGAACAAACCAGTTATCCTACAAATATGCCCAGTGTTCAGGACACGGAAGAACACCAAGGTTGTTGTCTGTGACCCCTATACCTCACAGTCACTCCTTCTCAATCCACGTATTTGGCTCCTGTAGTCAACAGAATTCTCTTGGTGCACACCTACAGCTCCAAAGGCAAAAGATGGCTTAGACAGGTGAATTTAGGAAGTAGTTCCATCATATTGTTCATAAGAATCATGTAAGCAGATGTTATGATTTAGCACCACCTCTGGTAGACAGAATAACAATTCCCAGAATTATGTCCAGACCCTAATCCCTGGAAACTGAATGTTTTAAGTTACCTAGCACAAGAGAATTAAGGTTGTAGAAGGGATTAAGGTGGCTAATCACCTGACCTTATGATAGAGAGATTATTCTGGATTATTGGGGTGGGCCCAACGTAATCACAAGGGCCCTCAAAAGTGGAAGAGGGAGGCTGCAGTATCAGTGTCAAAGTGATGCAATGGTCGAAAGCCTCCACCAACCGTTGCTGGCTTTGAAAATGGTTGGAGGCCATGAGCATATGAATGTGGGCAACCCCCAGAAACTGCAAAAAGCAAGAAAATGGATTCTCCCCTACAGTTTCCGGAAAGGAATGATTTTAGCCCCTGAGACCCATTTTCCACTTCTGATCTCCAGAACTATAAGATGATAAATGTGTGTTGCTTTAAGCCACTATGTTTGTGGTAATTTGCTACAGCAGCCATAGAAAAGTAATACAACACCTTTGTAGAATTATCAACAATTATGTAGTAATAAACTGATATTTATCAGTTTATTACTACATAATTTATCAGTTTATTACTACAAAGCATTTAGATAATGATGTCACTCTCAAACATAAGAGTTATAAAAACTAAGATATTGAGATGAACAATGAAAATAAACAAGAACACAACACTGCTATCTGGAACCAATCCAATTGGAAAAGGAGATGAGAACACGTGGTTAAGAAACACAGGCTATTGATCAGCCCAAATCTTGTATTGATAAGAACTGGGTAAAAGCACAAAACTTTGCAAAACAGAATGGGGCCGAAGAGACTCCTGCTAACTAGAGCTGAAATGGAAGCCATCAAAGCTAAGGCTGCATGAGAATATAACCAACAACAAATGGAGAGACCCCTTCTGATGATGAATCAGAGGGTGGAGATAGGCCCTGGAAAGATGAAAGACACTGGACAAAGGAAGAGCCAGCAGTGTCTGCGAATAGGGACTGGGAGGATTTGCAAATGCTTCTTGTGCTGCAGAGGCATCTGATTACAGCAATGATGGCATCCAGCTATACTGACCTTGTACAAGAACTCAACTTCCCAAAGAGGCATGGCTCTGCAAAGGCAAGTCACCTAAATAATAGGGCCTTGATAGCTAGAGGAAACCTCAGTACAGTTTATACAGCAGATACATCACAGTGTAGTGGCAGCAACAGTGAGAACAATGGGGTCAAAAACTATTCCCACAGCATACCCATGAAAAAATGAATAGGGTGGGGATGCACATCTCCCAGGGAAAGCCAAAAGAATGAGAAAACCTCAAAGCTCAGCAAAGATCAGGTTCCCCCAATACAAGAATACCCAGAGCAACAGTTGATCAAAACTAATTCCACAAATTAGTTTATTTAATTAATCCACTTGTTCTAATCAACCAGGTGAAGAGAAATCACCTGAACGAATTGATAGAGATAGGTAGATATACATACATACATACACAAACATACATACACATGAACATGAAGTAGATATTGAGAACCATCAAAAAGCAAGATTTAGAAAAATCAAAATTGTTTTAGAAAGATCAACATGCAATTAACAAATATTTGCTGAATAAATGAATCTCCAACAGTCAGAACTAACAATGCCTTCAACATGAAGAGGAGTAGTAGTTAGGGGTCATAATTTTGAGGGAAAAATGCTCACCAGGAACATAAGTTCCTGTAGGTAGAACTGCAGAAAGTTAGCAACTGCAATAACAAACAGAGGGCTTCTCTATGTACGTCATGCTCACAGTCTCACACAGAGCAATGGAAGAATGTGAAGCTGTTCAGGAGACCGTTAAAGTTTCCTTCGCAAGAGAAAAGTTTGAAACTCAGCCCTGTCACTACCTAGCCATGTGATTCTTGGCAAGACATGAGTCCATGTTCTCTCTTTTGTAAAATGCAGATAGTACAATAATAATGTATATGAAAGCTCTTTGCAAGTGAGGCATGATATAAATCGTATTATTACTTCACCACAAGACACAATCATGCTACCAAGATTTTAAAGCCACATAATGAAGATCACTTTGGGTTTCAAGTGGAATAATTCTCAACCATAAATATATATCTAATAACATGTTTGAAAATGAGCACAAGAAGAACACTTGGTTTGAGTCGTAATAGCAAGCCAGAAAACATTGGCCAAATAAATTGGGTGTTTCAAAACTTCACAAGATTACTAATGCAAGAGAACTCATTAAACATAACTCCAATATTTAAAATAACACTGAAATGACAGCAAAATCATTCAATATATTGCTCATCTTATAAAAACTGAAGCTTGTCAAAGCAAATTAACTTCCTGTCTTAGAAACTATGTGACCCCCCCCCAACATATTAGTTTGAAATTTCTTGAAGCAAAGAATCTATCCTATTTGACATCTGTTCAGAAGGCTGTGCTTTTTTAAATACTTGGAATATTATTTAGAGCATTTAATACTATATAATGTACTAATATAACTAACAGTATATTTAGATATTATATATGTATTAATATATTATATAAAATATTTAATATATTTAATAATATATTAATAATATGCCCTATGGTTATCATTTAACGGCACATTTACTTGGATTATTTTTTTTTTAAACTGTCAGTACAAACAACAACAGCAATCTTTACCACACAGTGTCTTCCACTCCTCTCCAGCATCCAACTCACAGCTTCTTCAAATTCCTGAAGGTGGAGAGTATGCTTGAAAATGTCCGAGTAAATATACAGTAAAAATCTGAGTAGGACAGACACAGATACTAGGGGTCATTTTGTTTGTGTAAAAGTTAACTTAAATGACAACTTCAAGTAAAAAGGCTCTTCACAGAGGCAGCTAGTGAGATTTCTGCACTTTGGTCTGACAACTAAGACATAGACAGGCACAAGGGGTAGGAGGTGTAATCTGGCAAAATTAAACAACGAGCTCATCTGGAATATGCTTCCATACATACTAGAGGTTCCCTCACCATCAATAGGGCACAAAGGTGGGCAGGGTCAGCGTTGAACAGTTCTACTTCCTGGTGAGGAAACTAGTGTCCACATAGTATGACATGGGTGAACATTAGAAATGGTGGGTTGAGTAATGAACAAGCAAAGCAGTCCACTGGAAGAAGTTCTCCCTTCTAGTGCAGCTCTCCAGTTGGCTTACTCTATGACCCTTGTGAGTCAACAAACATTACCATCACTAACAGCAAATGAATGTATAATTCATTTATTTAACAAATATTTATTGAGCATCTACTATGTGCCAGGCCTTGTTCTAAGTGCTGCAGTTACAGCAGGCGACAAAAGAGATCAAACCAACAACAGCAGAATCAACAAAAAACAAAAACCTTGCCCTCGTGGAGCTTACTTTCAGATGGAGGTGAGACAGACATTAATAACTGCTTAATGTGACAAGGACACTGAACTATGCCTTACTAATTAGCATAGGAAGAAAGGGAAGTGTGCAAAGAAATAAAAGAGAAATGACTCCTGACTTCCCCAGTCCCTAGGTACAAATAAAATCACATTAAACATGCTATCAAGATAGGCTGTGTTATGAGCCATGCATTTCTGCAGATCTCCATGAGCTGCTGTGTGTCACATGAGCGGCAGCTGTCTTGCATGGTTTTACAAACAAATGAATTTCTGCTTTTTCACTTTATCCTCTCATCAGGGTCTACTTCCACCCTTACTTTAGTGGGCCTAACCATCACCAAATGTTGCAATCTCCTCCTTAAGAATACTTCTCCCAGGTGCTCTGCAGAGGAATGCAAGACACAGGGGCTACAAGTCTCCAGTGATGGCCACCCTGAATCCTTAGGTATCTTGAGGCAAGGTTGAGTGTCTTTTTCATGAGTTAGTAATATGAGTAATCCCAATCAAGATGAGGAGGGAGATTGAATTATTGGTCCCAATTTTCACTCCTCTGTTAGCAATATGCGTCCACACCCTTGCCATGGCCTCACAGAGGCAGAGTGTATTTCTTCCACCCCACTGACATCAGGCTAGGCTATTTGCTTAAGGAATGGGATGTTAGTATGTGTGACGCCAGCGAGGGCTTACAATGTGCTGAAATGAACACAGAGAACCATACTGCTGAACTGAAGACCTGCAGCACGAAGCGACCTCCAGGCACAAGAGCCACCCCAGCTGGCCCACACAGATACAATAAATGGTTCTTCTAAGCCACTGAGTTTTGGGGTAGTTTGCTACAGAGCATATTATGGCAGTAGTTAACTGATTCACCAGGTGTGGCAAACTTTGTCACGTTGTCACCACATGTGCCCCAAGTGCCCTACTGAGATCAGCTATATCAGTGTCTGTCCCCACTCTTTCTTCTTGGGGCTTAGTAGGGGGTGGGGTGGGAAAAGACCATATTATTTGTAAAACTCCTTCCCACTCCCCATCCCTATGCCTTTGCTCACCTGTTACCTTGTACACAACTCTTCTTTCTCCTCTTAGCCAAGAAACAAAATTTCCCCCACAAATAAGTTCATGCAAATTCTCTTGGGAATTGTTGATCCCATCCACCCACTTCCATTTTGGTTTAACTAGGACAATCTTAGTAAACAATTAAAACAGACCTTAACTTTTTTGGCCTGCCACAATCTAGCACAACTCTATCTTTCCAGTCATATTTACTACTCTTTCATTTCATCATCCTGAAGGTCCACCCATCATGTTTCCAGTATTGTCCCTTAAGAATCTGCATCTTTCACAGACCTACTAGAGAATGGACTTGAGGATATGGGGAGGGGGTGGGGTGAGATGTGACAGGGTAAGAGAGTGTCATGGACATATATACACTACCAAATGTAAAATAGATAGCTAGTGGGAAGCAGCCGCATAGCACAGGGAGATCAGCTTGGTGCTTTGTGACCACCTAGAGGGGTGGGATGGGGAGGGTGGGAGGGAGGGAGATGCAAGAGGGAAGAGAAATGGGAACATATTGTATATGTATAACTGATTCACTTTGTTATAAAGCAGAAGCTAACAAAAAAAAAAAAAAAAAAAAAGAATCTGCATCTTTATGCTGTCAGGATTCTTTTCCCTGCACTGGAAACTCTCCACCTTCTTCTGCCTCTCCTACCTCACCAAATGCTATCCATCCTTCAAAGTGCAATTCCAGTGCCACCTCCTCCTCCATGTTCTACTTAATCCCACCACATCCTTCCTCTGGGTCCCTGGTTATCCAGTAGTATCACTCTTCCAACTGCCATTATAGTTACATGAGTGTATCTTTCTGCTCCCACTCTAAATCAGTTTATAAAATGTTAGCCTGTTCATTCCCAGTAAGTGTGTATTTCTTTTCCTTATAAATTATATGTAGAGATACACATTACCTAGTATACCATTATTTACATAATTGAACCCACACAAAATAATAGACATTTTTCAAGGATGAAATAAAATAAATATAAATAGAAGCCCTAACATTTTCTTCTGATACCCTCAGTGGATTGCCTTGGGCACCCCTTGAGGTAGGCACATTCTGCCATGGAGGTGATCATCCATGAAGCTAGAATCCGTGCGTGATCCGTATTTCAACTCCTCCCCCAACATAGCCGCTGAATCTAACACGGTGCCCTATATGCAACCATAGGGGACCATAATTACTTATTGGATGGGTGAATGTATAATTTTCTCCCCTTGCAAGCCAGGACACTATAATATAGAAGATAAAGGACTGGGAATCAGGAGTTTGGTCCCTGAATAGCCATGTGACCTTGAGCAAGTCACTTGATATTTCTGGGCTTTGGCTTTCTCATTGTGAAAAATATAAGATGATACGATCTCTAAAGCTTGGAACTCAAATGTTTAGAGCACAAAGAGATTGGGGTGATAACGCCTCCTGATGGAAAGAGTGAAAAGAAGATCAATTCGTGAAGTCCTCAGAAGAAAGGTGAGGAGTGAATTCAAGCATTTTGAGCATTATTACTAATGAAGCCATAGCCCTACTTTGTCTACATGGATCCGGCTGGGCCAGGATTTATCCTGGAAAGTTACATGGCTCCGACCCTCTAAGTAAGACACCTTGGGGACTGTGCCTGGCACCATGGCCCCCCTCAGCCCAACCCCCCAGGAGAGCTGGTCAGATAAACCAAGAATCCAGATGAGCAGGGTGTGAGCAAACGAGGCTGCACTGCACAAAACTTCAAACTTGGGCCTATTTAAAGTCGGGAATTTTCCTCTTTTGCCTTGCTTCAGCATGTCTGGAGAAATACTGTGAGGAGCTTTTACCTTTCTCTGAGGCCTCATGCATGGGCCACAGCCAAAGGCAGATTTCCGGACCTATCAGACCAATTATTTCACAGGACGTAAGTCCTTAGCCTGATGTTCCTTTTATTTCCATTACTATCTCATTCAATCAGCTCCTGAGTATAGTGACAGGACTTGGCTTTCTTCCCTTGGGAGGTCTGCCCACTGTCCAGTCCTCAGAGCCTGGAAGAATTTTTTTTTTTTTTTTTAACTAATGGCTTCAATACTTCTTCTTTCTTAGCTTTAGCCATGGTTTCTGGTCCTGCCACCCCAGAAGATGGTAACTAATACTTTTCTCTCATTTATATGGTTATCTTGAAGGTATTTACAGACTGTGGTCACTTCCCCCATAGAAGCCTTTCTTTACGGAGACTATAAATTACTTCTTCAGTCAGACCACTCACGTTTGCTCTTCCAACATTCGTATCATTTTTGTGGCCTTTCTTTTATTTCCTCTACATTTTATTTCCTTTTTAAACCGAGGATATGTGAACCAGAGCTAACTTTCCAGATGTGGTTAGAATCTTTCCGAATGAGGTAGAACAATGCAATTCCCCACCTCGACCCCCTGGCCATATACCCTTTATTTGAAAGTGGAATTGGCACTGCCATGGTGTTGCCATGACCCCTATTTAGTTGGTCATCAACTCTTCCCCTCAGGTGTTTTTCAGACCCACCAGCTCTGCAGTTAACGAGTCTCATTTGCATCTTGGCTGTTTGCATCCCTTTCTGAGCAGGTAACTTTGTATTTATTACAGCTGCATTGCATCTTTTGCCAGCAGCTCCTGCTTCTAATTGGTGTAACTCACCTGACCTTTAGGTTCTAGGCTTATGTGATGTGTATGTGTAAATATGTTTCTAAACTATCTAGGCTAACCTTTAAAAAATCTAGTTATTGCTAAATATCAGACACTGTTCTCAGGAAGTTCCTACTTTTGGAGGATCTCAATGCATCTTGAAAATGTGTTTCATTTTACACCTTGCCACTATCTGTGTAGATCTCAGAGCATCTTTTTCTTAAAACCAGAAGCACTTGCTGTTGGTCTCAGCTCTGGCATCTGGCTGTATCATGATATTCCAGATAAAGGATTCCGGGTCCCTAGACCTATACTGTTCCATGTAGTTACCATAAGCCACATGTGGCTATTTAAAGTTAATTACATTAACCAAATAATTTAGTTGAAATGAAATTAACTAAAATCAAGTAACATTCAAAATTCAGTTCCTGAGTTTCACTAGCTAAATATCAAGTGCTCAGTCCACAGTGGCTAGTGGCTACCATATTGCACAGCACAAATATGGAATATTTGCATCATCACAGAAAGTTCTAGAGGACACTGCTTCCCCTTCTTTACATTCCATAGACCTCACCAGCAGGCAGTAATTTTTTCTCTCCCTTGTGCTACATTTTCAGTTCTCATCAAACTCTTTCTGTGTCAGTGAAGATGGAGAACAGCTGGTCCCCATCTTCACTCATCTAACACTCACTCACTGAGAACCAACTATGGGCCAGGTCCTGCTCCGGGATCTGGAAATAAACAGTGAAGGAGGCAAAGTCCGGTACTGGCCCGCAGCCCGGGGGTTGGGGACCCCTTCTTTAGAGGCAGAGTGAGTGCAAAGGCCAGGAGGTAAGAAGGATCTTGCCATGTTTGATAAAAGTATAGAAGGCTAATGTGGCTAGAGAGAAATAAGAAAAAGGAAGAGTGCTAGGTGAGAGAATTCTATATTTGCAGCTAAAGGAACTGACGGGGGTGGGGGGCCGGCGGGGGCGGTGAAATTTACCAGGAGAGTTAAGCATCAAGTTTGGGGGAGAAAATCAGTTCAACTTGCCCACATTTAAACTGCTTCTCAGGCATTTAAGGAGAACTGTTTAATAGGCACTTGGCTATACACATTTAGAACTCAGAAGAAAGAAGAGGCTTTAACATACAAATTTGAGCATTATCCGTAAACAAATTGTATTTAAAGGTGGATGAAAACACCTAGGGAGAGAATGTAGAAAGAGAACAGGGTTTCGAGTCAAGTTCCAGGGGACTCCAACGTTCCAGGGTATGACCCTTTTAAAAAGCTGAAAAGATACTAAGTTTTAATTACTCTCTTTGATTCTTTAACTCGTGACTTCATGGGCCGAAAACTTTCCAAATTCAATTTTGGACACTGTCTATTTTATTCACTGTGGAATCCCCATGGCCTGGCATGGTGCCAGCATAAACTCATTAAGTATTTAGTGAAACTTGAGTTCATCCCTTTCGTGCCTCCATGCTGCCCTCATGGTCCACGATGGCTTTACAACACGGACTCCCATAATCCACCATGATTCTTGAGCCTGGTGGCCCAGAGATATTCTAACAAAGTCCTGTATGCTCTTGTTCTTCCTAAGTATAAACACGTGGCTTACCCCTATACCAAATCTAACTTAAATCACTTATCCATTGTGGATGCTGATTCTAGGTAATAAAGATGCTGGTCTCTATACACCCTCTAAAGAAACTGCCAGCTGTGAAGGGAAAGGGCATGCACTGTTGAGTTCCACAGCTCGAGGCATTAATTACATGATGAGCACCTGGGCACCATCACTAAGCCACCAAAGGTAACTGAGTACAACCTTAGTTTATCAGAGCTGGACAATGGTTTATCATAGCTTTTCTGAACAGGAATAGTTTTTCAATTTGGTAGCATGTGTAACTCTAAGTAAGCAGTATATGTGAATGGATACATTTTTGCTCCAGGATGTGGTTTTCTTGACTTCCCTCAAGACCTGAGCCCATATTAATTGATCCTGATAATATGCAACCCAGAAGTATGTCTTGTAGGATCTGCCTCCAAAATTTATCTCATAGCCATGCACTTCTCCCCATCTCCACTGCTGGTACCCTGGTCTACGACCAGATAGCATCTCAACTGGAACTCTCCAATAGCCTTCTAAATGGGCCCCTGCCCCATGCTTGCCCCCTTCCTCACTTCTATCCTTTGAGTATAGACACAGCCTGGGGACAAACAAGATTTAAAACACAAGATTTCCAAAAGTTAACTTTAAAGACACTTCTGTGGGCAAGGGCAGTTGAATATATCCTTCTCAAGTTTAGCACCGTCCCTTAAGCTAAGCATCTTCAACCCCTCTTTGCTTACAAAGAATTCTTTAAGGATGCTCAACTGAGGTGTCTGCTTTTCCTTCTTCCTATTAAAAATGGCTCTTGGATGCTTTTATTCTTAGTGATGCCATTCTATTGTAGCACCAATATAGTTACATAAGTGCATCGTTTCATGCTCTATTCACCTTCTGAATCTTTTAACCCGACCTCTCTCAGCTGAGAAAAGAAATATTATGGGTTTAAATCTATCTGCTATCAGCTGCAGCAGGGTAATTCTTACCCTAGGGCCCCAAACCCTCATTTCAGACGTACTAATCTGAACCTCTTTTGGAGGCAATGCTATTTCCTTCACTACCTGGTTTGGCTGTGTGCTGAGCCCCAGTTATATTTAGGCAGTGGAGGGGAAAAATAGGGATATTAACCTCTAACACTGATGAAAATAATAGCCACAATAAAATCGGGATGAAAAACGCAGGGGTAGTAATTATTCTGCTCTACCTTACCCCAGAGGAAATAGCTTTCAGATAGAGCCTTAGGAATTTGTAAAAGGTCCCTTCGTCTGGGGTTTTATAAGGCAGGTGGAAGGGCTATCTGGAGGCAGGGGGAGTTGCCAGAGCCTCAGACAACGTGGCATTAAGTGATGGGGCCCCCAGCAGAATCCCTCTCCTCTCCCTCAATTCTTCAGTGGTTGAAAAATCTGAGGATGCAGGCTCTTGGAACCACTTTCCTCCTCTGTTCTATCTGGCAGCAGCCTAGTGTGGAAAATATACTAGGCTATATTTCAAATAACCTAAACCAACTGGCAAAAAGTACTAAATTCTTGCTTTTGTGTCTGGCTCTTAAATTCCTGCAGACCTGACTTAACAGACAAGAGAGGGTCATAAAACTGAACCTGTGAAACAAAAATAGACCTTTTGGGACTTCTCATACACACACAGCAGGGGTGCCAAAATCGCTTTCATTTTTTCATGTTTCCAATCATGTTGTGCTTCCTCCGTACGCTTGTGTGTCTGAGGAGGCATGGGGGAGCAAGCGTCTTTCCAGGCACGGTGTGTGCCACTGAAGTGTACGGAACTGCAAGGGCTTAAACTCTCAGGGTCCCATCTTTATGTAAAACAGCAACTCCACCTTGCTACACCCTCTCTATTGCTGTAATTAATTTCAGGCACCTAAGACAGCACATCTCAGTTCTGTGTGCTACTCTAACTGCTGTGGTTTAAAAAGGCTTTATGCTTTGAGGTTTCCTCATTCAGACATCAAACAATTTAAATCTAAAAAAAAAAAATACACAAGTGCCTTCTGGCTACCAATGACAGGGAGTAGCAATAATAAAAAATAATAATAGTAAAAAATATGCAACCCCGTTAATGCCAGGGACCTCGGGATGCAATAGACAGAAATGAAATTAGAGGGAAGTCATGATATTGCTGAAGTGCTGGAGTGCTGCTCTCACACTAAGACCAGGGGGATTGGGATAAGGTAAAGTTAATTGCATTTCCAGATGACAAACCTCTCACCTCTGAACTGAATGGCTCTTTATAAAAGCTATCAGTAATAAACTGTAAATCTCAGCCATGATTGCAAATAAAGGTCATCCCTTTCATGCTGCCACTTTCCTGGGCCTTATTACATTCCCGCCTGAACCATTCCCACTTCTTAAGGTGTGCCAGCTGTCCGTATAAGCAATCAGCACGGCTTGCTTTATTTTTTTAAGGCATGACATTATCGGATTTACATCCCTGCACATTGTGCAAACTGAATTGGGCCAGTTCCCTGCTCCTGGAAGAGAAGACAGCATCCGGAGGTAGGATTACTCTTCACCTTCTCCCATGAATGTAAAGGAGGTCCTGCATTCCCCTGTTTCGCAACCTAGCATTGCCAGGCTTTGTAAGAAGACACACATCCCATGTAACATATCGGGCTTAATTGCTGGAGCCTCGTCTCACTTTCCCTTTCTCTATGTGCATGGCAAGGACCCCTATTCCTAACCACTCCCTGGATCAACTAGCCTCCTTTGGAAAGCTGAGTTAAATTTAATTTAACATAAATAAGGAAATATTCATTAATTTCTACTCTGTTGATGACATTGTCCCCAAATCCTTTTTTCTCAGTGCATCTCTCCAATTCTATCAACAACAACGACGGTGAATACTTGGTGACTGCTTGCTCTGTACTGAGCATGCTTACCGTAGCTGAGTACAGAGCTGAACATGTGACATTACCTCATCTAATTCTCACATCTGTACGGCTGGATTCCGTTTCACCTCCATTTTGCAGATAAGGAAACTGAGGCTCAGAGAGGTTACTGCCTCAGGTTTCCCACCACTGCAAGTGGCAGAGGTGCGATTTTTTTCTTTAGCTGAAGGGACCCCAAAGCATCCTGAAAGGGACTGAGAAAGACGAAATAACACAAAACAGCAAAGCCAACGCTAAATGCAAAGCTGACTTCAGAAGCTCACTCCCAGGAAATAGAGCAGACGCTGGAAGTTACCCATGCTGGGGAAGAGAAATAGGTGCACTAAACACTCCAACAGCAAAACTGTAAGAGACCCTGCACTAACCACTACCCTTACTGTTGAAGGGAGTGTACAAAAAAAAAAAAAAGAAAAAAGCATTAGCCTTCAACTCAAAATGAAAATAGTTCCAATTCTGATTATATTTGCCCACCATTTATCCATTTGCCCTTTATTCATTCAATCACCACGTGACAGGCAAGATAATCACTCTGTGAGATTTCAGTTTCTCTATTACCTTCCCATGTCTACAAGAGCTGTTGTGTTAAATGAATGTTGAAAATACTTTGCAAAATATAAAGTATTCTTCAAAAGCAGGTTTAAAATTCACAATAATCCCCTAAAGGGTAGCAGCAATGTACATTCTTTTGTTTTAAGCTCGCTTTTAACTATTTTTAAAAATCAGACAGGGAAAATCTTAATATCTGAGAACAGCCACTGATGATGTATTCACTTATTATCTACTCAGAGCTGCAATCATTTCCCATGTGTGTGGCTTTGCACCATACTAAAACACTAAAGAATTTAAAAGACCTAAAACACCTTGTTCTTGCCTTCCAAGAGCTTACAGTCTAGTCTAATTAATAAAAATAAAATGATAAAATGGCAATGCAGGATTTAATCAACAGTTCAAACTAACGCAATGAAACCATGTCAATACAAAAATGATGACCAACAATTTGTACCTGAGCTCAGGTAAAGAAAGTCAAGATCACTTCATAGTAAGGAGTCCACTGGAAGGAGATTCTCTAGACCTTGAGTAAGGTAGAGAATCTTGATTAAAGAAAGGAGGACATCTCATACTTAAAATGCAACACAGATGGTAAAGAAATCTCTGAAAGGAGGGATTATTCTTCTTCTGTGGAATATTAATCATAAGGTTTCTAAATGGAAAATTCACAGGTGAGTGGAAAATGAACAAAGCTACCAGGAAGCTCTGGGGAGATAAGCTAGAACTAAGTGTTTTCTCTGGCATCGTGGGACTCTTCTGCTCTGGGATAAGCCCCAAGTGTCCTGGGCCCTGCCCCAGGGCGAGAGTCCAGCTAGAATCCCCAGGAGATGGATACACAGACCGGAAGGCAGTAATCCACATCTGATATTTTGAAGACAAAAACTGGCATATGACTGTAGCATTCCTGAATTTCCCAACATTCGTAAAAGTATGTCTTGGGAATTTGGGGCCTCACTTTTCTCTTTATTGACTGTGCTCAAATTCACATGTCCAAAGACCACCAGAGTACGATCAGTGAGTGCAGTATTGGAATGACACACAATCCAATTATAATGACTGTCAAGAAGTTAAATTTTTTAGTGATGTGGACAATTCATCTGAAAAGACAACAACAATAATGAAGGAGGAGGAGGAGGGGGATGCAGGGTAAGGCAGAGGGGGTGGTGCTTCATTCTGGGATGTGATCGAGAAGAAAACCCCAAGAATGAGGTTGCCTTTACTGGGAGCTAAAATCCCGCACAATGTTCATTCATTCATTCTCTCATTTACTGTGTCATATCTGCCATGTGCAGGGTGAAACATTTAGGTCCTACAATGGTAGACAAGGCCCTAGTCTATGAGGATCTTAAACCAAAGAATTCCACAAATGAAAACCTAAGGCACAGAAGCACAATTCAGGGAAAGCAGAATTGGAGCTACACTCTTATTGGTTAGCAACAAAGATCACCTCTGATTAAACTATTGTTCCAAGACTTCCTAAGATGTTCTTCTCTCCATCTAATATAGACCTCCAAGTCAAGACTGGGGTGGTTTTATCCACCATGAACTCCTATGATCCAGCAAGGCTTATTCCAGTTGAATTTTAATGTTGACTCATCTTTCCCTGTTAATTTCTTTCAGTTGTGGATAACTTCATGTTTTTTTAAAGTGGATATATGTACAGACTGCCTCCATGAAAGTGTAACATAACTGTTAAGTGTCATTACTATTCAAAGGCTGCTTTTTTAGACACCTATTTGCTATTTACAAGGAAGTCCCTGGGTACACATGAAAGGTAATATCAGTTATGCAGTAACAATAATAAAGAAGACGTGTATAAAAGCAACAGCTTTCACTTCTTCCATATTAAAAGCCTTGGCAGTGATTATGATGAACAAAACAGAAAGGGATAATTTTCTTGTGAAGATGAGGAAATTAATTTAATTTGGGGGCTTTGGAGGAGTCAGGGGTGTTTAAGCTAGTTATTTTATTTAACATTTCCTGCCTCATTACCTGAGCAAGAGATCACCGTATCTGAATAATACTGGAATCATTAAGCTTTTTTTTTTAGAGAGAGATCCGTGTTTCCCAAACTTTATTATTTGTCAGAATTTTCCCGGTAGGTCTTCTGAGGGCTGCATCGCCAAAGTTTCTGATTGAGCAGGTACGGGGTGGTGCCCCAATTTTGCATTTTTAACAAGTTCCCGGGTAATGTTGCTGCTGGTGGCTTGTGATCACACTTTACGAGCCACTAACATAGATCAGGGTTTGGCAAACCCTGGGCTGCTGCTCCTTTTGTAAATAAAGTTCTATTCAAACACAGCCACACCCATCATCTACATATTGTCTATGGCTGTCTCACACTACAACGGCAGAGTTGAGTAGCTATAATAGAGATCGTTGGGCCCACAGCATTGAACATGTTTACTATTAGGCCCTTTACAGAAAAAGTTTGCTGACTTTGGGTATAGATTATAACCAGAGTCATAGACACTTAGGGCTAAGAGGAACCATCTCTAACTGGATTCTCTATTTAATAAATTTTAAAAACCTGCCCATGAAATTGGGAAAAGCTCAGACTGGAGCCCAGGCAGGGCCCTCATTAGCCAGTGCAGGATCCTGGTCAGACTGAAAGACTCCCTTTGGTCAGGAATCATGCTTGAGGTTCTCAGCCGGCAGCTGATTCAGTGCAAAGGCAACCACACATGCTACTCCTACCTCCAGATGATAAATCTGAATCTCAAGACTCATGGAGAGGCAAAGCCTGATCCTCTGTTTTGTTGGGTGGATGAACCCAGGTGCTGATATTATTTGTTTGGGGTCACAGACACCTTTGAGAATCTGCTAAAAGTTATGGACTTCCTAACCCAGGAACAAGTCTGACACATGTAAAACCCTGCATGCAATATTAAGGAGCTCAATTTTTCCCTGAAGCCCACTCATGAGCAGCAATTTTAGGACCCTAATTTAGCCTACAATAGAGGAAAACATTCAAATCTAGCTTTCTTCTTCTGGTGGCAGATACTCATCTGCCATCCTTCCCCTTTGAAAACATGAATATCCTTGAGTAAAGTGTAGTGGAATCATCAGCTGCTTACTGAGTATCTATGGCTCTTCCACATTTCCCAGCTCTCTTGCAGTTAGATAGGGCCAAGTGGTTAGGTCTGGGATCAGTCTCTGAGCAGGAATGACATGTATAACTGCTGGGTAGAAGCATTAAAAGCTGGCATATGACTCTCTGGTTCCCTCCTTTTCAACAAAAAAGGAGGCCCTGTGTTCCAGGTGGTCTGCTACAAGATGGTGGACCTGAAAGCCTGGGTCCCTTAAATGCTGTGTGGAGCAGACGCCCATCCACCACTGAGCTGAGTTAAATACGCTAAATACGCACTGTAAATTAGGGGTAAACCTTTGTCATGTTAAGCCCTTGTAAACTGGGAGTTAATTTGTTGCCACAGCATAAACTAACCTATTCTGAAATACAGGGGGTAAAATCTTAAACTACGTGAATCTATGGGACTTCCTTCTTTCCCAAATTTAAGTGTTGGGGCAGCATGAAAATGTTAGTTGCCAAAGAGAGGAACAGTGAAATGGAGGCCAGGATGAGTAGCCCAACTCCCTCCATCTAAGGTACCACTCCTGCAGCTGCCAGGAGAGTTGACTGTTGGTGATTCACAGCTGCATCCCTAGCTCAAGTGTGCTACGACATCCATGACACAACTCACATCCATGACTAGTTAATGTGGGGGTATAAAGGTACAACCCCCTTCCTCCCATTTGAGAGAACTCTCAGTGGCTGACCCAGCCTCAGAACTCCCCATAGGATCAACTACAGCCTCTGAGGCAACCACATCAACTGCTTTCTCTGCCCAATCCCACTTCCTTCCCAAGACCATTAGCAGTGTTGTTCCTAAGTGTACTTCCTAAAAACCCCCATGCACACACATCTCCACCTCAGACTGTTTCTGGATAACTCATCGTAAGACTGGCACTTAGGAAAGGAAAGAATGGAGCAAAAGATGGGCAACAATCAAAATTCTTTGCTGTTTTATTAACCTGGAGGAAACCCAGTGGGAAAGAAGTTTGTGGCCTATGACAACTAGGACAGTTTCTTATTTTAGTCTAGGAGACTGATGAATTATTCACTCACATCCATAAACTTCTGTCAATTGTTAGTCAACTGTAAACCAGTCAATAGTGTTTACTACAAAGAATAATAATAATAGCTAACACTTACTATGTGCCAGCTGTATGTAAAAAGACTTTACAAAAAAAATACAAATACAAATAAAAATAAAAAGACTTCACATGCATTAACTTCATTTAATCTTTGTAACAATTCAATAAAGCAGTTACTATTATTATCCCATTTTCCAGATGAGGAAACTAAATAAAGTTAGATGATCTGCTCAAGGCCATGCAGCCAGTAAGCTATAAGGCTGTAAGTAGATCTGTCCTAGGTACTACATTCCACCTTATCCTGGACTCCACCTATTCAGCTGGCAGCATCCCCACCAGGCCAATGCTGTTCCTAAGAAGAGTAACCCAACAAAGTCAGGCTGTGTTTAGGAAGCAAGGAAAGGAGGAAGGTGGGAAAAGCAGGAAAGTGTGTACTCTAGGTGGATAGACTAGCATGACAAAACCTCACTTGAAATATGGTCAGAGGAGCCAATCACAGGAAGAAGATGCCTGGCTGCCTTAGAGAGATGGCAGGTAGAAGAAAGCAGACAGGCAAGCATCTGGGCTCTGGAAGCACAGACAAGTATGTAACTTAAGCAAATTACTTAAACTCTCTGAACTTTAATTCCCCATCTGTAAAAGGGGATAAAAGAAACATCTCAGGATTAACAAGAGGATTAAATGAGAAAAAGCATGTCAAGTGCTTAACCAAGTGCCTGGCACCTAGAGAGCAATACCAATTCATATAGTCATGAGTCTTTTCCTTAACCATGACCAAAAAAGAAAAGAAAAAACAGATTCTCACACTAAGAATTTTTTTTTATTTATTTTTAACAATATAATACATGTACATAGTTTGAAAAAACCAAATAGTTCTATAAGGCCTCCAAAGAAGAACAGCATTTCCCTGCTTCACCTTCTTTCCAATATTGATTCCTGCTCTCCAGAAGAAACCCTTTCATCTTTTAGTTGTTTCTTTTGGTATTTGCTTCTATGTTTCTAACTAGTCTGCTTTTCTTTGTGTTTCTTGATTTTCTTTTTTTAAAGTATTATTATCTGTTGATTTCATCCTATAGAAAATGAGGATTCGGATCTCTTACAATGCTAAGCATGTGCATGTGTGTGCACACATGTCATTCTTTTGATATAGTTATACCGCAATTTTTTCTTAAAATGATACTTGCTGTCTACAATGTAACTATATTATTATTATATTAACATTTCAACATATAAGCCTTGTGGTTTATTATAATTATAGTTCTTTTCTTGCACAACTTTTGGTCTTTCCAGGAGTTGGTAATGTCCTTGTTTTTTGTCTTCTTGGTTTTTCTACATATCTAACATTAATTTATTCCCAAACTCTCTGCCACATTTATCAATTTCTTATGAATACATTTAAATGCATCAAACTATATATCCTATATATATGTTTTTTGTCTCAGAGACATCTGGATCCCTATGTCTTATTGCTCCAAACTAGACTGGGTTTCTATTTTAAGCCTTCTGCCCAGCAGTCATCCTGAGGTGTCTCTTCCCCATTATCCTGAAAATTCAATTTGCCTCCTTCTAGTGTTAAATCTTCTATATCCTAGATTTTTATGTCTTTTTTAGATTATTCCGTCTTTATTAGTAGAATACACCCTTCAATAACTTTCTGAGAAAAGGGACAGGGGAGGTAAATCCTACCCTCATGCTTAAGCAACAATTTGACTGGTTACTAAGTTCTACATTGGAAATAATTTTTGCTCAACATTTATTGTTTTCTAGTTTCCAGAACTGTTGAGAAAGCTGAGGCTGACTGGGACTGTTTTCCTCTCTGAAATTTTTAATCCCTATTTAAATGAAATTTCTGCCATATTCACTTCTTGCCTGGGTATGTGGGGGACCTTCTTCATCTTGAATAATCTTTTTAAATAGCACTCTACTCTTATTTCATGAATGTGGCATATTCCCGTGTCTCTCTGTGTATTTTAATTTTGTTTTTGTATTTTCTTCTTTCTTCACTGTTTCTATCTCCTCTGGGTTCTTTTTTCCTCTTTGTTCCTATCATCAAGGCAAAAGTTTCATTAAATGTCTGAGGGGACACTGTTCATTTATATTTTAAAATGAAACCTTTTTAAAAATCCATTGGAAGTTCTGTGTGAGGTGATCTCTGTATTCAGAAGGGGACCTGGTTGTTTCTTTGGGATCTCAGCTGACAACATCCATAGATCTTTCCTCTTGGAATGATCAACTTCCTCAGAAAGGACTCTTCCAGTCTCTAGCCTGGAGATGATAAGCCTGGTCAACAATGTTCCCCATCCAAATGGCAGACAAGGGCAAGGAGGTCTCACCATTTAGTACTGACTTCATTTAATGCCCACATGCATGGAACAGTATCCTTCATTCAGCTGTTCCTGATTCCCCACGTCAGCACCTGTTCAGCCTCTCCAGAGCTCCAAGCTTCTGAAGCAGTTGGGCAAAGAGGTCTTCATGTGAAGGACAGAGTGAGAGAATCTAGAGGATCAACTGACTTTTATGCAACTTCCAACTAGTTCTGTTCCCAGCCCTACCCATCCCCACACCCTCAGAGACAGTCAGTGGCAGAATCTTTCTTGTTCTAACACCTCACACTGGCTCAGTTCTTGACTTTGCCTTTTGTAGACATGTAGCTCATTTTTCTGTCTTCCACTAAATCTGTTACCATCAGTCCAGTTGTTTCCCAGCCCCCAAAATTTTGTTGACATTTCTTATCTGCCATCACCTCCTCTACTGTTTGTTGTCCTTATGACTTTATGCTCTCTTATACTTAAACCATCATTTTAGTAAGGCTTTGAGAGAGAGCAGAAATAAACCTATGTGTTTAGCCACCGTGTTTCTGAATTACGTCTTGGTGTTAGACGCCTTTGGTGAACCACTTCCATTCAATCATTGGGGTATTTGCTCTCTAAAATGCTAAGGAATGATTACAACTGACTTACCCAGTGAAGTATCAGAGGGGAAGGCAAACAAACAGTGTAAACCCTTCAACAAACCACAAGACATGCTGTGATTAGAATGCACACAGTAATCTGTACAGTGGGTGCAAGCACAGATCAACCTCAGTAAGCAGCCTCATGCGTCCCATTTTGGATGACTGAAGAAAACTGATGGCAACGATATACATACTGCTCCAGCTACTGAGGCTGTTCCATGGAGTGGCTGTTCCGTGTCTCCTGGTTTCATTCTCTCTATCATCTTCATGCCAGCATTACCAATTTGGGTGAGACCTGGGTTCATTAGATATTCAAGCAGCATTTGTTTATCCTGGGAGTGAAATGGAGTAAGTTTCATGTAGCTTCATCTTAACGAAAGTTTATTATGTTGTAAATCTGATGTACCTTCAGGGGCTTGCCGCCTTGCATGACAGATGCATTATCTGGCCTAGGAATTGTAAGGAGTGACTTCATAATGTACTCACCACAAATCCCGATATTGGATAGACTTACTCTATAAATCTTCTGCCTAAATACTCTGTTTTCCGAACAACCCAATCCAAAAATGGGCAGAAGACCTAAATAGACATTTCTCCAAAGAAGATATACAGATTGCCAACAAACACATGAAAGAATGCTCAACATCATTAATCATTAGAGAAATGCAAATCAAAACTACAATGAGATATCATCTCACACCAGTCAGAATGGCCATCACCAAAAAATCTACAAACAATAAATGCTGGAGAGGGTGTGGAGAAAAGGGAACTCTCTTGCACTGTTGGTGGGAATGTAAATTGATATAGCCACTATGGAGAACAGTATGGAGGTTCCTTAAAAAACTAAAAATAGAACTACCATACGACCCAGCAATCCCACTACTGGGCATATACCCTGAGAAAACCATAATTCAAAAAGAGTCATGTACCAAAATGTTCATTGCAGCTCTATTTACAATAGCCAGGACATGGAAGCAACCTAAGTGTCCATCAACAGATGAATGGATAAAGAAGATGTGGCACATATATACAGTGGAATATTACTCAGCCATAAACAGAAACGAAATTGAGTTATTTGTAGTGAGGTGGGTGGACCTAGAGTCTGTCATACAGAGTGAAGTAAGTCAGAAAGAGAAAAACAAATACCGTATGCTAACACATATATATGGAATCTAAGAAAAAAAAAAAAAAGGTCATGAAGAACCTAGGGGTAAGACAGGAATAAAGACACAGACCTACTAGAGAATGAACTTGAGGATATGGGGAGAGGGAAGGGTAAGCTGTGACAAAGTGAGAGAGTGTCATGGACATATATACACTACCAAACGTAAAATAGATAGCTAGTGGGAAGCAGCCGCATAGCACAGGGAGATCAGCTCGGTGGTTTGTGACCACCTAGAGGGGTGGGATAGAGAGGGTGGGAGGGAGGGAGACTCAAGAGGGAAGAGATATGGGAACATATGTGTATGTATAACTGATTCACTTTGTTATAAAGCACAAACTAACACACCATTGTAAAGCAATTTTACTCCAATAAAGATGTTAAAAAAAAATGTAACAGTGATCAAAATATTAATAAATAAATAAATAAATAAATAAATACTCTGTTTTCTTAAAGTGTGTATATGTGTGTATATGTATGTTCACACATGTGCTCTGTGTGTGTGTGTATAATTTTTTTTTCCTTTTTTTAAATCAGCCAGGGGCCCAGCAGAAAGCAATTTGCACACACTCAAATGGGGTAACTAAGAAAAGTTTAAAGAAGGAACTATTTGCAGAGGTGTGAGCTTGGTTTAGGGAAGAGCCCAGAAGAGACAGGGAAGCACCCTAGAGGTAGCAAGAGCACAAGCCAATACCACTCCCAGGCCAGAAGGTGCCAAGAGAGGGTGGGGTTGCCAAAGCCTGGCAAGACCGATGGCTGTAGGAGAGGGCTGCAGAACGGAGCTATGGTCTTCAGTAGAGAAATGGAACCAATTCTGAGCCAGAAATGGAGGGAGCCAGAGGAATAAATATCAGAACCTCACTCTCCTCCTGCCACCCATTCTTCTACTGAGCTCTCCTATTTCTCACACCAAAGTAGAAGCTGCAGGACAACGAGGGAGGTATTGCAGTCATAAAGGTCATGTGTCCCCCAAGGCACAATGAGAGGGATAGAGAGTATTTTATATATATATATACTATATATATATATATATATATAGTATATATATAACATATATTATATATATATATATATATATATATATATATACATATATATGGAATTTTGTATCCTTGGGCCCCTCTGAAGATATAGGAATAATGGAGTCAGGGCTAGAGGTAAGTGAATGCCCATGTCATAAAGTGACTTTACAATAGGCTAATACTGTTATGTTTTACACCATTATTTTCTGTTTGTTATATGTTTGCTTTGCCCATTAGGTTGTAAGTTCCTAAAGAGCAGGGGGCATGCTCTTTTGTGTCCCAGACCAGTGCTTAGCACACAGAGACCCGGTAAGGAAGGAATTTATAGAAATCACACCAGCAAGTGACTTCAGTTTCTCCATCTACAAAATGGGAAAGCAGGGAATGGGGATAGATACTTAACTACATTACTCCAAAGGCTGTAATCTGTGTGGTCCAAATACAGTGACATCTGGAATAAAAAGTACTAGAAGGCATTTCAAATATTATAATAATTTTACTGCTACTCTTATAGACATATCCAAATAGGATCATATGTTCAGGGCACTTCTGGACCATAACAGTCAATCTGTTCTGTAATAAATGCATTGCCAGGCAGCAACTGTGCAGTCAAAACATAATCAGTCAACAGAATATGCTTCTTAGGCCTCAAAAATCTCTCTCTCTCTCTCTTTCTTTCTCCCTTTCGAAAATGGACGCTCAAGCCCTAGGCAACATAACCACTGAGGTTTTATTATAAAATACATTTCAAAATAATGGTTGCAAGTCTTGGAAGCAAAGAAGAAGATGAAAAAGAAGTAAACAAGGCCTTTTTCTCCTACTAAATGATAAATTAAAAGCAACACTTTGCTGTTCTGCCTCATTTATTATTGCATTGCACTCTCGCCGCTAGAGTTAAGGTTGTGTCAGCGTTTCCATTATAAACCCCTATTTTCAGGGTTTATAATTCAGCCATAAAAATCTGCTCCAGGCTGAAACTTGCCATGCAAAAGGTCTCATTGTAGGACCAAACTTAGGACAAATTTAAAAGAGGAAGAATTGAGTTGACTAGTCTGAGGTTAAAAATGGAAACAAAATTGTCCTAATTTGTTGGCCCTTCTCTCAACTTCAGAACACATCTTGAATCTTAGAGAAACCTGAAACACCAAAAGGAGGTGAGAATGTGCGTATAGTTTTTTACTCCTTTGTGAAAACAGTCACTATCAGCACAAAGTAGCATTAGATAGAGATATATTAAAAGCCAACTTACACCATATATTCCTGTGTTTATAATTTACATATTGCTACTGATTTACAAAACTAGATCACTTGTCTGGGTATCTGTTCTTTGGTTAGCTTTTCTTCTATAACAACTCCTGTAAAGTGTAAAGGATGGACATGCGTGACTCAGCCACAGAGAGCTCAGTATTTCTGAACGTGAACGTTATTTTCTGACATTACACCTCTCTTTCCACCTCAAAGGGTATAATCTGCAAAGTAACTATTTCTATGTCCGTGTCCCAACTCCAAAGAAGTTCTAGACGTCTTCTTCTATGGCATCATTCTGCCTCTGTGTACACTTGAGTCCCAAATCCAAGCCTTATTCCAGCGGTGGTTGTTAATCTTCAGTATAGGTTTATTTTTCTGGCAGGTTAAACTGTATCCAAGATGTCATTAGACAGACACCAGCTTACAAAGTGGACTATGGAGTTCAGGGTGCCAATAATGCTCAGCAGAAATTATAAAACTCATTTCAAAAACCAGAAAAACAATTTTGCATTGGCATCGTCCACAAGTCAGAACTGGAGAGGCCCACATGCCTTATAAGTTAAGAGTGTCTTTCAGATGCCACGTTTCAAGATTTGTTGAGCTGAGCTTCCACTCCAACATCTGTTTAGGCTGATAGAGCTTTGTGGACTTAACTCCTGGACTTGAAGCCAAATCTACCGATCTGTGGTTCTTAATCTTCAGCGTGCATCATAATTAGCCTACCACCAGAGTCTCTGATTCAATCGGTCCACAGGCCAAGAATTTACAGTTCTAACAAATTTGCAGGTGATGCTGCTGCTGCTGGTGTGGGGACCACAGCTGCAAACCACTGGTGTGTATCTTTCAAATGTGTGTTAATGAAAACAAATGGATGTTATAGTATTCTACATGGCATAGTATTCTTAAGTACTGTCTTCTCAGGGCTTTTCAAAGTATCTTAAAATGAAGTCATTCAAGCTCCTAGAACCCTGTAATGGTATAATGATCTGTAGTTTACAGATGGGAGAATTAAGGGCAAGAGCTTTGTCTAATACCAGACAATAAATCAAGAGCAGAGCCAGGATGAAGAATCAAAATTCCAGACTCGTAATTCCACAGTCCAGGTGTGTTCTGACCTATGCTGGCCAAGTGGCCATTCTTCATAACATGAAATAACAGCATGTGCTGGCCACAGATGATTTTAAATGGAATCAATATGCAGCATGAAAACTGACCATTTTTATAGCCATGCAGTATAAAGATCTACCTTATACCTTCACTCACTTTGTTTCAGTAATTGAAAAGTATACCTTAAGAAATGCAACATGAATATGGGGAAATGGGCTCTTATTTCTACGGGTAGCGACCATGTGAGTCCAATGTAACCACAAGGAAGCACCAAGGAAAGTCCCCCCCCAACCAAAGAAAATAGCGAGGTAGCAATAAGCATCATCTTATCTCACTACAGCAACCAAGAAAGGAGCTGGCGATACTAAATCACAGAAATAATGTGAGGGGAAAAAGAAAAAGACAACTGTGGACAAAATAAGAAGGGAAAGTTTTATTAATTCTAAATACGCTTTCCCCATTGGGTTTACGCTAGCATTTGTCCTAATAGGTTCCAGATGTTCAGCCGTCTTGTAAGTAGCTACCTAGGATAAAACAGTAGCTTGCCTCCTTTAAGTTAAGAAGGTGAAATTGTGGACCTCAGGGCTGATTTACAGTTTAGTTAAATCAGAGCCCACAGCATGAACGAACAGATCGGCAAGCAGTGGGTGAAGGTGAAAATAGTTGTTAGAAAAGGCTGGAGGCTCAAGGGTTAATACCAACCTTTCCTTTGAATGCAGCCTTCTGTAGTAGCTAATGAAGGTAATGAAATATGACATGTAGTTTGGCCCTTGACCATGGAGTGCACCCCCCTCCCCTCTGTGCTGCGAACAAAGCCAAAACAGATGTAGCGACTTCTGTATGGTTTGGGGTTGACGTTTGTTACACAGAGCAGGTCACCATGTACATTCCCAGAACGTTCGCTTCTGACACATGCGGCATTATCTGAGAAAGATGCTGCCTTTGTTTGTGAGGTGGGGAGAGAAGAGAGGGGCAGAGAGAGCAGACAGGGGGACTTGAGCCTCTATGAAAATTCCGCCAAATTCCCCTCCTGTTCTTTGCTCTGGTTCTCAGCCATCATGCGCCTGCCCATCCCCTCCCCTTGACCCTCTCTAAAATGGAAAAACAAAAAAAACATTCTGTCCTTTAGGGGGAATAAAGAGGCAGCTTTCCTTCAGCAAAGGAGCTTTCAACAAGACTGGATTTTATAGAAAAATCTCCCTGTACATTGACCGCTGGCCAATCTTTTAACATTAAAAGAAAGGGAACAATAACGGGTATACTACACCCAAGGATGGTTTGGATTCTTATTTCTGAAAGTCACCTATGTTGATCACCGTTGATAATGAACAGGCAGAATCTCCTTGGCAAACAGCATCAGTATTTTAGGTTCTCTGACTTTTGTCAGATTCTGTGCCTGGTGTCCCCAGGCAAGCGGACAGGGCTCAGATGAATGTATGCTTCTTGCAATAAAAAGCACTTGGCTTGGCTATGCTGCTAATCCTAATTGCAGCTGTACTGGATCCAGCTTTTCTGCTCTTGAGGGCCACTGGACTACTTGACTGATTTTTTCCCCCCTAGGGATCTCACTCAAGTGGTTTTCTTTAAAGAAAATTTCATCAAGTCTTGGCCTAATACAGCATCTATTCTTTCCAAAGGATCAGATCTTCAGCAAAGTTAGGGCAGAAAAGAGGAGGAGGAGGAGGAGCAAGGGGAGTCCTCTTGACAACTGATAGCCTGTTTCAAATGTTATTTATCATTCTCGGCAGAAACACTGACATGTGCCTTTTGAAAGGGGATACTGTACCTTTAACCTTGAATATGAACGCATTCTTAATTTGGGATGCAAGCTGAGGTTCAAAAACGGATAGCCTTTGGGTGGTGGTTGGGGGGAGGGGTGTGGCTGGATTTATTTATGAGACATGTGGAAAATTTTGACATCACAGGCTAGAGCCATTATTCACTTGTTACATGACACAAGATTGGCTCTTTTAATGCAGCAACATCACATAAAAAAATTTGATTTTGTCCTCTGACAGCAGGCTGGTCCTCTGCTGCTGACTACCCACTCACCCCCCAAAATGTAATCTTTTTAGGTTAAAGGCCACATGAAAGTGATTTAAGTAGGCTACGGCTTTCATCAGATCCCGGAATACTGGGTTTGGACGGAGCTCCCTCATTAACAACAAGCTGCAGGAGGGTGGGGACCGAGGGCTAGTTGGGAAGGAGGCTCTTCTGTAATGGGGTCCCCCAGCCCACCCTGAGCCCCTTTCAGCCCTTCACCAGAAGAGCCATTTCCTATGGCGGGGTAAGACATTGACAGCGACTCAAATCCGCTCATCAATTTTAAGAACAATTCACTTTTGAAGCATATTAGCCCAGACCTTTCTCCAATCATGCAAAGACGTCTGAGGGCTAATGAGAATCTGACCTGGACAGTACAAGACACCCAACACCTTCAGGATGTGTCATCCTTTATTCAAAGCTTTCTTGCCCCCACGACTGCATTTTATGACCAGGAGACAATGCTGGGAAGCTCAGGGACCCCATTTGCAAATGAGGGAACTGAAACTCTGAAAGAGTGGCCTGAGGTCATACACATACAAGTGGCTGATATATGACCGGAACCTAGACCTTCTGACCTAAAGACCTCTCATCTTTCCTCTTCAGCCAATTTTTCTATACCTTTTCTGCACCCAGTGGAAGCCTGTGGAGGGCCGGGAACTATATTGGGTGCTTTTATCTCATTTACAGAGTTTAATATTGCACAGAAATTTCTGTCATCAGACATCCCACATCCAAACCTTGTGCTTTTAGTGCTGGAATAATGTCACAGGGTCCAAAGTTCTGAGTTCAGTTCCTAGGCAAAGGGAAAGAGGCTGCCTCGTGTCTTCATCACACAAAAATATTCAGTCTCTGAAGCTCCTGCCTTCCCAAGCTATTATAAGCACACCCAGGACTGAGTGTTTACATTTTTATTGGCAACAAAAGAGTGAGTCCATTGAAAAGCAAGCTCAATATGTGGAATAAGCACTGGCTCGAGTGAACACATACCCTGAGCTGAATCCTCTGGGCATCAGGAGCTGCTGGCCAAGGGACAGTGGGAGTGGGGAGAGGCTGCAGGCTCTGACTGCAGGGAGGAGGCTAGGAGGAAGGGCAGATACCCTGAGCATCTGGCTTGGATACACACGTCAGGAAAACTCTACCCAGAGTCCAGAGATTATCCCCATGACCCTGCTTTGTCTGGAAATCTCATCGCTTGAGTAAAGTAGGTTCCTTGTCTTCATTTAGAAGACCATCTGCTAAGGTAGCCAAGGCAGGGTGTTCAACAGCTTATATTGTCACATTCAAGGCTAAGATCTGAGACACAGTCTCAAGCAAGTTGCAAGCCAGAGCCAATCTTAACCGGTTTTTGATGAGCATGGAATCAAAGCCTTGTTTGGTGAGACGTGGAAGCAACAGAGAATCTTTCTATGTTATGAAAACCCCAACTACGCCCACCAAGAGTGACACAATATGTGAGCTGTCCCATAAGATCTTAAAGAGGAGGGATCACTGCCACTTCTGCTGAGCTTCCAAAATGACCCGTTCCCCGCTTTGATATTGATGATTAATCCCTTAACTAGCCCAGAACTGCATCAGGAACTTCATTCTTTGACAACAAATGTTAAGAAGTGTGAGTTACAAGATTCTTCTGAGTATGATTGAAATGTAATCCTGAGTATGACTGAAATGTAATCCTGCCTGGAGACAGGGGGGTGCAGTAGATGACCTCTCCTGCTTCCATTAGGCTTTGCCTTGTGCTGCTGATACAACTTGGACCCTATGAAACTGCCAATATATGAATGCTTTTGATCTACAAAATAGGCAAATTCACAGATTTCAACCTAATATATTTCTGAGTTTGATATATAGACAAGTTTAACATACAACCCTTGCATGAATCACAGGAAATGGGAAACAGCACAGCTAAGAGCATTATTTCCAGTAGAAACACTTGTTATATAATCCCATGAGCATATTATGTAACAGTTGTCTAATTTTCTTTTGCTTCTAAAATGCAAAGCATAGTGACATTTTTTTTATTATCCATGCTCAGAAAAAAAAGATTAACAAAAAAAAATACAAAATATTACCAAAACCATTAAAGCTTTTGCACAGTCATTGCCAATCTAGCGATGAAGATGAAGTCTAAAAGACAAGCAGACAGACTTGGAAGAATTGAGTCAATACAACTCTAGGTGCCCTGACAATATGAAAAAAAAGAAATGTTGCTGGTAGCAAAGAAATTAACCAATCTTCTCATATTCTCACTGTTCCTTCTTATAGCCCATCATCCAAGGAAAACAGCCCAGGCAGTGGAAAATTGCTGTTTTCCAATAAGAAAGACCAACCACAGCTGTGTAGTTTTTATTTCAGAATGAGCACACATCACACGAGAAGGGAAATGCTACCAGGCTCTAGAAGTCACCCAAGGCCACTGAAAAGAGGTAAGGGCCCGACACAGTTATAAGCTTTAGAGTGTCTTGCAAGGCTGTGGCCACCTCTACAGATCCTAGTGATTGGAGTGCATGACAGGGCATCAGCAGCTCAAGGTCAGCCAGAGGTTATGGCACCTCTGCTGATGGACTCCATAATAGTCCAGATAATGCATGCTTGGGAAAGTGGGGATACCTACATAAAGAGATGGGGGAAGGGACCAAAAACTGGCTCACAGCCTGTTCATGAAATCCTCTGGGTAAAACCATTTTAACCCCTGCCTTGCTGGGGCTTTAACAAGTCTTCGATCCTGTGTGATAAAGACTTTCCAGATGAAGAAATGTTACACAGAGAAAAACAACTAAACACTCTCAATGCAGGCTGGTTGTAGCAGCCAATGGAGAGGGAGAAATAGTCCAAATTTTAAAGAACCTGGTCACACATTTGAAGTGGCCTCATGACCTGCTCCTACAAGGCCACAACCTTCACTGAACAATGTTTCTCGATCTCCAGAAATGACAAAAGGCATGGGACCCAGGAGCCCACCTGGGGCTGCTGGTTGAAAGTGTAGAGTTGTCATAAAAACAGAAAGTTAGTTTTTCAGAGTTTAAGTCCCAGGGAGGCCAGTGGCAAACACAAATCAGAGATGGCTGAAATTTTCTAGTCTGATTCACTGTGTGACAATGAAATGCAGAAACCAACCAGTGCGGAAATATGGACAGGAACAGAACTGGGCCTACACTGATAGGGTAGCGAAAGAGCTCTGGAGAAGTCAGGGAGCCTGCACTCTATTTCTGGCTCTCTATTTCTGACCCTCAGTTTCTTCATCTGAAAACTGGGATTATAGGAATTACTGTGTGGATTAAATATGCTAACATATAAGCAAAGCATACTGAAAACGTGAAAACTTTTAATAGCTATAAGGTACTAACGTCACTGCTATCACTATAATGTTGAGACCAATCATACATTCAAGACTGGGTTCTCTTGCTTGTCACTATTTACATGATGGGCTAGAAAAAAATCTGATTCAGCTGGCATAAGAATTCCTTGTACAGAGGGAATCATCTTTTTAAGGAAAATATCCTTGATAAGGTGCTTGAGGGGAAAGTGAGACCTTGAGGGCATGAGTCAGAAGGAAACAAAGGAGGTAGCTATACTGAAATGCATACAAAACTGATAGGAATTTGGATGACAGGAGAGGTGGGGGGGGGCAGGTGAGGAAAGAAGAAAGGAGGAGGAGGAGGAAAGAATCTTGCAAAAAAGTAGGAAATGGGAACTCAAGTTGAAAAACGGGCCAAATGGCGATATGTAAATGCTCCTGTCCTGCCAAAATGTCAGTAGTCTTCACACCACGCACTCACACACACACACACACACCCCTTGTATGAGTGGTTTGTCTGAGGGAAATTAAGGAAGATGCCTGAGTTCTCAGCTATATCAAACATCACAGACAGCAGAAGGGCATCAAGACAATTTCCAAGATGAACTGATTCAGCGCAAGCAGAACGTGGAAGCAAGAGGTAACCACAAGGATGCTTCAGCCCTTTGGAAATCTGCAGAAGTATTGTAAAGGGCATTATATTAACATGGAGTATATTTGGAGGGGGTGGGAGTTAGAGATTTTTGGACACTAAAACCCTACCTGATGTCTGAGTTACAAATGGTCTGCTAATATTAAATAATCAGAAACATAACTTCCAGAATGCAACAAACTCTATGTTCAATGCCCCGCAAAGGAAGCTGCTCCAAGCACCAACTGTCTTCAAAGCTTCCCCTGAATCTGATGTGTCTATTTAAAATCAGGGTAGAGTGTAGAAGCAAGCCAATGTCTAGACCTGTGATGAATGCTGTACTACTCCAGAGGTACCAACCAGGTAAGGCAGAAATACTCCTCTTTTCTTATAAGAATCTTGAATCTGCGCCCACCACTCAGGCAGCTTTGAGAGACATACTTCCTCTCTGACCCTCAGTCTCTTTATCTAAAAATGGCACTGACCAATAGCCACTTCAAAGGGTTGATATAATGATTAAATGAGAAACATCTACAAAAGATTTTGAAAATGGTAAGGTACTATATAAGTGTAAATGTTGTAGGTCCTTTTTAAAAGCTGATAGATGAATTCCTAAGTAGGCCCGTATTGTGAGAGCAAACATCAAGCATTTAGGATGTGGCTATAAAGCATCCAGATACAGAGCTCATATTGTGGTAGGTTTCTTTGACCTTCCCTTTGGGGCAGCATTCTCATTCGTAAAGGTGCTAAGAGGGGAGAAATGCTCATTCTGCTTGGGATGTTGGTACCCAGGCTTCTTTCACACCTGTTGCTTCTGTGGATCCTGTTAGGATAGCTAAGAATCCACACACAACTTCCCAGGGGAAGAAAAGAGCCTCCTCCCTTCCTTTCAGGAAGAAAAGGGACACAGAAAAACAACTCAATTTTGGCTACAGTTCTGTCTTGAAATCTCCCAGCAGATTAGGAAACAGAAAAGGATAAACCCCAAAGATGATCTGCTGTCTCCAGGTTTTGAAACTGCTTCCAACTAAGGTGTGAAGGCTGTGGGAAAGGAAAAAAATTTCATTCTCTGAATTAAAAGAATCAAAAGACCCAATATTGATTTTTGTCCATCATTACCAAACATGCACAATAACAACAACAACTTAGTACAGAAATCATCACTGAGAAGATTATTACAGTCTCATAAGTCACATGAATGTACTTATTAGGGGCTACGATTGTGGTGCAAGCGAATTCCTTGTTGGATCATAAATTATTATTGCAATTTATGAACTGCTTTTTTTCCTTCTTCTTCTTCCTCTTTCCCCCTGTTCTGAAGCCCATTTATGAATTCTATTCATGCCAGATAAAATCAAAACAATGAAACATCAGGGCTCCTCCAGGACAGCAGCCCCTGGTGCTTGCTCAGCTGGCTTCACATCTCACGTGACCGCAACAATGTCGGCCTCTGAGCTGCCCGCCTCCAGCTGCCCCCGGGGAATCAGGCAGCTTCTGAGCTGAAGTCCATACTACATCTACAGCCAAAGGAAAACGTGCCCATTCTCCCTTGGGAGAGCAGGCCACAGGGAAGGGACACTTCTCTTTCTGAAGATGACTTCTGACACACTGACTCTATAAAAGGCCAATCAGCTGGTGGGTCTAGTTCTTCGGCCACTTGCGAGCCCTGGCAGTTATAAACCCAGGGCTTCTCCCTTCAGAGTGAAATAACTACAATCTCCTAATAATGAACAAAACCAACATCAGTGACACTGCCTGGAAATGAATGTTACCACTTGGATTCTAATAAAAGAGAAGTTGAACAAGCTGTACTAGGTGCTTTTTATTTGTACATATATTCAATTATATGGCATATGTTTTTAGTGAAACTGTTAAAAAGGGATTTATTTTCAGTGGGTTGCATCTTTTATCCCCACCAGTAAAACGAAATCTTAGTCATTTCTCAGGTCCCTACCTCTGGTACCTTAACAATCCAAATCAGATCAGTACAATTCTACAAATATTTATTAAGCCCCAGCATAGGGAAGGACAAATACATATTTTCTGAATGAATAAACAAGACAACATAATCCTCCTTGGCTGGGAGGCAGGTTAAAGGTGTATGTATATGTGAGTGTGGAAACAGATCCTGTTCCCCAATAGATACTGGTTCCCCAAAAGAGCTGGTCTTCAACCTTTACTATTCACTGAAAAAATCACTCCTGCAACTAACTGCATCAACCAGAAGGGGCACATGACAGTAGAGGGAGGTCTAGACCAGAAAATCAGGGCGTACGGGTTCAAGTTTTGGCACGTCACTTCATTTCCCTGTGTTTCCATTTCCACAGCTGTGAAATAGGTGGAGAGGTCCAAGTTCTTGCTCTAAACTCGGGCTGTGAATTACCTTAGGAGTTCCAGGCATGGTCAGTGTCCCAGTAATATGATGATACACATGCTGATGGGTCCATTTGACCCTGTTTTTATTTAGCAGAATCTACATACAAATCCTATTATTGTTGTGTCTGTAGTTGTCATAAATCCACAAAGACTATTAGTGTACATCAATGTGCTGTGAGACTTGAATGTGCCCATTTTACTTCTCTCTTCCTCAGTTTTCTTGCCTGAACTTTCTTGCAGCTCTAACGTGCCAGCTTTCTCTGATAGCTTAGTGACAAGGACAGGGAAAATGTGTATGAAAATCCACATATTCGGATCTATCCTTATCATTAGAGAAACAGTTTACCTAAGAGCCTGCCTCCTTCTAAAGTCATCCCTGTTTATGAAAGACAGAACATTAGTCCTGTCAAGAGGAACAAATTACTCAGTTACCGTGGAGACATGCTGAAGTTCTCAAAGCCCAGGACTGTGCCCTAAAAATATGAGAGACGCAAAATAAATGGCATATTTTAATTAAATTGATTATGTATAAAATCCAGTTCCCAGGATGCAGGACCAAGGTGTCAGACTTCTCATGACCCCTTCAGAGAAGGGGGCCAAACAGAGACAAAGCAATGGCAATGAGAGATAAGATTCCACAGGGAAGGGGTGAGCTAGTGTGCCCCATGACAAACTCTGGATATTTGGCTATGGATGAGTACTGGAGTGAGAAATGGCCTTGGGATATTAGGAAACACCAAATCATTTTTTAATGACTACTACTTTCAGTAATCTCATGTTGAGTTTCAGAGCGTCCCAAACATTTTCTAGCAGAAGTATGCTGGGCATTGATGATAGGACACAAGGTCTGTGTCTGGCAGGTAAAAACCTACACTAAAATCAGGGAGAAGAGTGAGAAGGGAAAGGGTAATGCAAATGGCATCTTGGTCTCAAGTGCATGGCAGCAACAGACCCTGAAATGTTACATTGTGGCCACAAAGCACCAAAAATGGACCAAGTTCTCTGCCCCAAATACCCTGGCTGATCAGACTCACGTTTTTGATGAGCACCACATCCAAAAGGTTGACGAGAAATGTTTTCTAAGCAAGACAAAAAAAAGAAAGAAATCATAAAAATAAGCAGATATATTTATCTGCAAGATGATACATGTTGTATTCTTATACATAACCAAAGCATTATTATTTCTAATACACAAAAAGCTTTTACAAGTCAAGAAGAAAAAGAAAACATAGTAGAAAAACAGGCAAGGGATCTGAATAAGAACTTATAGTATGGGAAATGCAAATGTCTAATAAATGCATGAAATATGCCCAACCCCAGGGATGGTCAGGTAAATGCAATTAAAGCAACAATGAACTGTCACTGTTGAAGTACTATTATTGTCTTTGTTGACAAAACTTGAAAATATTAGTGACATCCAGTGCTGGGGATGATATTAGGGTCAAAAGTACTCCCATGTATTTCTGAATACAAATTGTTACATTTTTGAAGGTAATCAAGCCATGCCTATTAAAGATTAAAAATTCATTTACCCTTTGACATAATAAATATCAGAATCCACTGAACATTTATCAGAATCCACTGAACAGAAATAAAAGCACCAATATATAAAAATATGTATGAGGATGTTTATTTAAACAATGACTATTATAGAAAAAAATCTTGATTCACCTAAAGGTCTATGATTAAGGAAAATGGGTGGCTACATTCTGTTATACCAATTCTATAAAAAAATTATGAACTTACTACAAATAATAAGACCTAGAAAAATGTTTATTATACATTAGTAAGTTTTAAGAAGTACACTGCAGGGTAATGTGTGTGATATAATGTCATCTTTGTAAAATAAAAGTAAAGTCTTCCTGTGTGTACAAAGATAATGATACAGAAAGATATCCATCAAACTACTAGAAGATTAATTACAAGTGGTGGTAGGAATAAAGAGGAAGAGTGGAGCATTAAATATTTTTCCTTTACACATATTTATATATTGAATACCTCTGTTTTATTTGACTTGCTACAATAAGGATATCATAAAACCACAGCAATAAAATAGAAATGCTAAAACAAACAACAGCAAAAAGCTACACCAAGTTCTAGCAGCTTTTCCAGTAAGGATCTATGGATTTTAAACCAACCAAGGACAGCCGCATGGCCCCACATGGCACCTCTCACATAGTTGATACTCAGTAAATATTGAATGAATGAACATTCGACATTCAAAAAGATTTACTAAATGTGGTTGGAAGAAGGTGTAATTTCAGGATCCAAGGAAAGCTTCATCCTCACCCCTCCCATCTCCATCCTTCAAAAAACAACAGCTTAGTATCTGGAAAATTATTTGATATAATTTACAACCCTCAGAGGCCCATTAGAAGCTTCCAGCATCACAGCAAATGTGAGTCTCACTGAAAAATATGTGGGTCTTGTACAATGCCTGGGCCCACCTGGGAGAAATGCAGCTGCTTCTATTTCATTTGAGGGGAAAGAAAGTGAATTCTTCACCTTTCTATCATACTGTAACATCACTGAAAAGCCATTTTGAGCCTTTCTCCAAACTCCATGAAATCTTATAAGGCCAAAACACTAAAGACACATAGACACACACACACACACACACACAAATATATGTTTATTTGTGGCTTTAATTCTTAAACAACTGAGTATACTTAATGTCAGCATTTTGTCTGCCACTTCTCTGACAGTGTCTGAGGAAATACCCTGTCTGTAACTCTACCATGGCACCTGCAAATCTTTTTCATAAATACCTGTTTCTATATCTGTATCTATGTATGTATCTATCTCCCCATCAAGACTGCTACATCCTAGAAGGAAAGACTATGATGTCTTCCATCTTTGCACACTGTAGACACTCAACCTCTGTGCTTTGAATGGATGGATGGGTGAAAATCACTTACTGTTCATCCATTTATGCTGCAAATGAACTGAGCAACTATGATGTGCTGGGCACTGCTCCAGCAGTGGGATTTAGCAAGGGACTGAAGACTAAAGTCCCTGCCTTCATCAAGCTTACAGTCTAGTGGGGGGCAGACAACAAGCTGATACATTTGTAATACAATGCCCTGTGGAAAAAAAGTATAGCAGAGTAAGGAGACAGAGGGTGACAGGGGAACTTCTTTAGCTCAGGTGGTCAGAGGCCTCTCTGAGAAGGTGACATTTGATGAGATGGTGATATTTGAAAGCAATGAGGGAGAGCATCAGCCATGTATACATATGGAATAGAACACTCCAGGCAGAGGGAACAGCAAGTGCAAAGGCCCTGAGACAGGAACATGATTGGCACATGTTAGGAGCAGTAAGGAAGCCCATGTGACCACAGCACAGTAAGAGAAAAAGAGACCAGACAGAGTCAGAGGTAGGGCCGTACCCTGAAGGGTCCTGAGGTCACGGCTTTAGTTCAGCTGGGTGCGTGGGGGCTTTGGGGGCAATGAGGGGGAAAGTGGGCTGGCCCTCATGCAGGTACACAGCCAGGTTTTCACAAGAAGGGCAAACTCAGGGGTGGGGTGGGGGTAGTTCTCAACCTGCAACACTGGTGGGTAGATGGGAGGGTAAACAGGAAAGGGGCCACACGGTGACATCCCGCTGTAAGGTCCCCAGGGCTGACCCTGACACTCTGAGCACACTGACCTTTGCTTCCTCATACTCCTCTCCTTACCATCATCATCTTGACAATCTTCATGCAAAACCTTACACCTTTTAAACATTGGTGAAAGGTGCCACACTTCAAACATGAGACCAAGGCAGGAGAGATTACTCCCAACCCGCCTCCCCAAACCCGCTCCAGCTTCTGCACTTCCCTGATCTTGTGTTAGGGTTTTATTGGTTCTAGACTAGAGGGAATCTATCATCCTGTCAGCAGGTTTGAGCCTCGCCCTAGTGAATGGTAGTGTTCTGTCCAATTCCATCCACCATGTGCTAGGGCAAGGAGGATGGAGGAAAAGGTACTCAGGGAATTCGACATGAGCAAAATAACTGTAATGGAAAGCAGAATGTGAAAAAAAAATTTAATGGGTACAAAGAAAAACTGTGAATTGAGAAAAGAAAGTAGTGTCATCCATTGGGCACCTCCAGGTAAGGCAGCAGGGACTGCTGGCATTTGAGATGTGGGTACCGATATTATCATAAAAGTCACCTCAAAAGCTGAGTTATGTGCATACATAATCTTCATTATTATACAAACCTGTCTTCCCCAAATGTGATGCAGTCCATCTGACGCTAACACCCTTTGACTGGTTTCTCCCTCCTTCCCTCCTTTCCATCTTCCTTTCCTTTTTTCCTTTTCTCAGTGCAAGAGCATTCAGAACCACTGATATCCAAATTTAGGAAAAATCCAGATATATATTTGGGGAATATCTATAACCATCAAGCTAACTTAACTAATATAATATTTTAAATACTGCTAAAAATCATCTGTTTTCTTTCTTTCTTTTTTATTTATTCGGCTACATCGGGTCTTACTTGCTGCACATGGGATCTTTTGTTGCGGCATGGGGGCTTCTCTCTAGTTGTAGCGTGGGGGCTCTAGAGCACACACAGGCTTAGTTGCTCTGTGGCATGTGAGATCTTAGTTCCCCAACCAGGGATTGAACCCACATCTCCCGCATTGGAAGGTGGATTCTTAACCTCTGGACTACCAGGGAAGTCCTAAATTATCCGTTTTCTTAAGTAAGATACTTCATCCACCCACTCAAGATTCTAGAATCTCATTTCCTTTCCAACACACCTTTCAAGTAGGCATTTTGCAAGGCACCCTGCTAGATTACATGTACTATCTCATTTAATTTAATTGTTCCAACAATCCCTATGAACTTGGGACTATTGTTACCACCACTTTACATTCAAGGACTATAACTTGCTCCCAATCCCTCGCAATGCAAGACCCAGGGTCCAAAGCCAGGGTCTAAGGCCCGCACTTGGGAACTCACACTCATTCACCCTACCTCTCAATATCAACCTTTCTATTAGGAGCAGGGAAGGGACAGGAAGGGATGTGCACATTGAAAACAGTCCAGTTTACTTCTGGAGAACACTCCATGATGGAAACTTTGGAAGAAAAAGGGGAGAAATGGTTAAAACCATATCCTTGGATTGTGACTGCATTGTCATTACCAGAATGAAACAACTTCTCCTTTGGGAGAATAATCATGAAATGAATGCTGTAAGGAAACCTGTTGAATTTCATTCGTCCCATTTTGGTAGAGAATATAATGGTGGATGGCTGAGATTCTTGTTTTATTGTTGTCATTGTTATTATTGTTGTTGAATAGCTTTAAATATTGGAAAGAAGAAAAGTTGGACATGCTAAGAAACCAGTCCATAAGCTTCTGTAAGAGAGGACTTCTTATATCTTATGCTCCAGATAGATAGAAGATGGATGAATGAATAGAAAGTGAGAAAGAGACAGACAGATACACAACCCTTAGCATCCAGGGATTTACAACTTGTGAGCATTCAATAAATGTCAGTTGAATGAGACTGAACTGAATAAACTTGAAGGTACTATACCTGGATGGGAACAGCCTGGGTAAGAGATTTAAGAAGAGCTTGAAGCAGATGCCCTTGGTATGTGACATGCAACAACTTAAACTACTAGTTTAGAGGGGAACAAAAGGATATACTGGCTTGAGTCTCCAGAAAGTCAGAGAAACATTTTAGAAGAGAAGGAAGAATTTAGAGCTAGAAAAGAACATATAGTGTTCAGAGTATACAAACTACAAGGGCAACAACCCAGCGTTGTAAGCAGGCTTAGAGAAGACCCTGCTGGAAAAGCGTTTCCAAAGAAGACATACAAGGGGCCAATAGACACATGAAAAGGTATTCACCATTACTAATCATCTGGGAAATGCAAATCAAAACCATAATGAGCTATCACCTCACACCTGTTAGAATGGCCATTAGCAAAAGGACAAGAGATAACAAGTGTTGGCAAGGATGTGGAGAAAAGGGAACCCTTGTGCACTGTTGGTGACAATGTAAATTGATGGAACTACTATGGAAAACAACATGGAGGTTCCTCAAAAAATTAAAAACAGAACTACCATATGATCAGCATCCCACTTCTGGGTATATATCCAAAGAAAATGAACTCAGGATCTCAAAGAGATATCTGCCCTCCCATATTCATTGGGAGCCCTCCCACACTAGCCAAGCTATGGAAACAACCTAATTGTCTATCAATGGATGAGCGGATAAAGAAGATGTAGTATATATACAATAGAATACTTTTCAGCCATTAAAAAAGAATGAAATCTTGTCATTTGTCACAACATGGACGGAGGCTGAGGGCATTATGCTAAGTGAAATAAGTCAGACAAAGGAAGACAAATACTGTGTGATCTCGCTTACATGTAGAAGCTAAAGAAACAAAAACAAATGCACAGATACAGAGAACAGCCTGGTTGTTGCCGGAGTCAGGGGGTCGGGGGGAAGTGGACAAAATAGGTGAAGGTTTAAAATCATTAAAAAAAAAAAAAAAAAAAACACCTGCTGGAAAAGGGAGCCAGGCCTGAGGACCTATATCTATAAGTTAAAAACTCATAGCAAACTACTATTTTGAGACGCACAATTTATAGCACTTGATTAAGGACAAAGTGCTATACTCTGTTCTATCACATAACTTTTTTTACTTGGGTTTGTTTTATTTTTTGTTGTTTGTCATTGTTTTTGTCATGCATTTGCAATAAGTGCGATATTTCCTAAAGAGCAAGGGGTTGAAGAAAAGATGGGAGGAGGAACCAAATGGCAGATTCTTGTTTTCCTCAGTCGTCAGAACTGAGATGACCCCGCCACCATCCTAAGGTGCAGAGAGAGTTCCCAGGAGGAATTAAAAGGCCTCTTTAAGGCTATTCCTGAGGCTGAAACCTCTTTTCACTGACAAGCATCATCAGAGCTGTAATGCAGGTCAGCTGCACAGGGCAGATGCAGCATGCAGGGCTGCAGCAATCTGCCTGACATGCAATGAAAATGCACCTGACCCAGGGAGGTGCCACTGCATGGAAGCCTGCCCCTTCCTCGGCGGGGAAGAGGCGGCCTGGCCTGCAGCCTCATTCAAGGTCCCCCGACCTCAGCCTGAGCAAGCCTGTCATCCAAGCAGTTCTTCCACAACCCAGCTTTGAGTTGTCACAAATGCATGATCTCTGCTCTACACAGCTCTGTGTTTCACAGTGCTTCTTCTCACCGAGGCTACGTCATCATTTAAATTATTAACAGTGGAAGTGCATTTACCAGGGGAGTTGGTGGAATATAGGATCTTAAAGGGAAGGGGGGGCAAAGTGGGAATGCAGTTTCACCTCCCTCATGTGAATCGCCCTTCACAGCCCCTGATCTGTGGGCTGAACATGCATAGGAGCAATGGGAGGATTTTTTTGGGGGGCTGTGTTAGGTCTTTGTTGCTGCGTGCAGGCTTTCTCCAGTTGCGGTGAGCCAGGGCTTCTCTTCGTTGCTGTGCGCAGGCTTCTCACTGTGGTGGCTTCTCTTGTTGCAGAGCATGGGCTCTAGGCGCATGGGCTTCAGTAGTTGTGGTGCATGAGCTTAGCTGCTTCACAGCATGAGGGATCTTCCCGGACCAGGGCTCGAACCCATGTCCCCTGCATTGGCAGACAAATTCTTAACCAATGTGCCACCAGGGAAGCCTTTCTTAAAAAAATATTTATTTATTTATTTGGTTGCCCCAGGTCTAGTTGCGGCAGGTGGGCTCCTTATTTGCAGCTCGACAGCTCCTTAGTTGCAGCTCGACGGCTCCTTAGTTGCAGCTCACCAGTCCTTAGTTGCAGAAAAGTGGGCTCCTTAGTTGTGGCATGCGAACTCTTAAGTTGTGGCATGCATGCGGGATCCAGTTCCCTGATCAGGGATCAAACCCGGGCCCCCTGCACTGGGAGCGTGGAGTCTTAACCACTGCACCACCAGGGAAGTCAGTGGGGGGATTTTAAAGCAAGTTTCTCTTCCAGCTCTGGTTATTAAAAAAAAAAAAAAAAATTATCTCAATTACCTAACCTGAGCTTGCCAATAGTTTTCAGAAATCATGAGACCATCAAAGCCCTATTTAGTCTGGAAAAAATGGCAGCCCTGCCCAGATTTCTCTGCTGTCACCTGCTCTCCCTCCTACCTATCTTGACTCTGTGTTACTTTGCTTTGTAGCAGTACAAGGGAATACAAGAATTTTTTTGCAACCCACCTATTGCAATGTCTGCCTCCTCATCTCTGCCAGCAAAGTGAGAAGCAAATCTAGAAAGAATTGGTTACATGCACTTTGGCCTTAGAATGTCCTGGCTGTTGGATGCTAGATCTGAGGCCTTGTTCATAGTATTTATTTTCGAGGCTGCCCTAAGCCCTGCCGCAGCCTCTCCTCCACTTAACCTGCTACCCTAAAAAGAAAGTGAAATTGTATGACTCACACCCAGCTCTGCAAGAAGGAAGCTCAACAGACTAACCAAACCATCTCTTGCCATTTTTAATAAATTGGATTGTGGATCAGTCTTAGAAGTATCTGGCCCTCTGATGGCAAGTCCTTTTTCAGAGATGATCAAAATTTTTCTATTGCATAGAAAGTCCGTTTACAAATGCACACTTTAGAAGATTATTTGATTTAATAATAAAGACAGGGACTTCCCTGGTGGTGCAGTGGTTAAGAATTCACCTGTCAATGCAGGGGACACAGGTTCGAGCCCTTGTCCGGGAAGATCCCACGTGACGCGGAGTAACTAAGTCCGTGCACCACAACTACTGAGCCTACACTCTAGAGTCCACGAGCCACAACCACTGAAGCCTGCGTGCCACAACTACTGAAGCCTGTGTGCCATAACTACTGAAGCCCGTGCGCCTAGAGCCCATGCTCCGCAACAAGAGAAGCTACCGCGATGAGAAGCCCGCGCACCGCGACGAAGAGTAGCCCCCACTCACTGCAACTAGAGAAAGCCCGCGTGCAGCAACGAAGACCCAACGCAGCCAAAAATAAATAAAATAAATTAAAAAAAAAAATAAAGACATGTAACAAAGCCTTCAATTACTTGGTTATTAACCCAGATAAACTCCAAGGGCCCTTTCCAACTCTAAAATCCTTTTATTTGAGTTGTATTTGTCAACTTCCAATTCAGTATTTTGCTGAATTACTTCAAACAGTAATAATAATAATACCTAAAGTTTTTATAGCATTTTATAAAGTGTTTCAAAATGCTTTCACATTCATTACCCTATTCGACCCTTCCTGCAGCCCTATGAATTATGGTATTTATCATTACCCCAGCTCACAAAAGAAGAAACAGAAGCTCAAAAAGGTGAAAAGACTTAGCCAAGGAAATTCAACTAAATGGAAGAGCTTGAATATTAACTATCCAGTTTTAGGACTGGATTCAAGTGTAGACTATTATTAACTGGCAGCATGGTCTTAAGTAAATCACTTGCTATTCTGAGCTTTACTGTCAATGTGTAAAACAAGTTGGTTAACCATATGATCAGCATGGTCTTTCAAATCCCTAAAACTCTACAACCTATAATTCTAAATGGTTCCTTTTTCTGGGCCTTGTACCTCCATCCAAAAATAAGGGAATTATACGAACAACCCAGGAAGGCTGAGATTAAGAATAATCAGTGTAGCACACTTAAGAACTTTGCAAATACAAATATACCAAATGAAAAAAAAATTGTAGCAGAAAGCTTAGAACATAGGCACCTAATATCCCCTTTATAGCGTGAAAATGCTAAAACTCCCACCCTCCAATGACAGACATTTAATCAATACCTTTGTCCCTTCAACATGATGAAAACCAAACCAGAATGTGCTTTTGGCTTAGTTCTGTTAGAGACTACATCTAGCTCTTGCTTTTCTCCTGAATTGGAGCCCTCAGTTTGAGACATCTGAGTCTACCTTGTGCAAAGCTCACACTCTTCCCTTCTGTGTCATCTGACAGTGACATGTACAACCTAAATTTCCCAGAGCACATCAAAGCCACATAGTGGCTAATTCCCATTAAAGCATCAAAGGTGATCTTTGGTCCCTACCCTTTATAATAGGCAGGAGACTACCTATATGATAATGACTCTGTTCGTTCAATGCCTCTTTGGGGAGTTCGGTGGTTTATTACCATATGGGGAGCCCAATTCCAGAGCCTCCCTTGTCTCTGGCTGTCTTGGAACAATTCTAGCTAAGTGTTCCTATTGTCAAGGTTATGCTGAGGGGATTTCCCTGGTGGTCCAGTGGGTAAGACTCCATGCTCCCAATGCTGGGGGCCTGGGGTCAATCCCTGGTCGGGGAACTAGATCCTGCATGCATGCCTCAACTAAGAAGCCCACATGCTGCAACTAAGAAGCCTGCATGCCACAACTAAGAAGCCCGCAAGCCACAACTAAGAAGTCTGCATGCCACAACTAAAGATCCCGCATACTGCAACTAAGACCTGGCACAGCCAAAATAATTAATTAATTAATTAATTAATTAATTTTTTAAAAAAAGACTATGCTGAGGTTTTTATTTGCATTCCATCCTTGTAACAATTCTATTACTGTCACCACTTAACAGATGAGAAAACTGAGGCACAGAGAGGTTAAATAAATCCCCCAAGGTCATATGGCTAATAAGTGGTGGAGTCTGGGATGCAAACCCAGACAGGTTGATTCCCAGCCTATGATACTCTTCACCACCAAGCTGCTGCCCACTCATCCACTAACCAGGCAATGGAGAAACCTCCAAAGGGATGAGTTCTCAAGGTACTAAATTTCCTGTCAGTGGAGTCATCCAAGCATAGGCTGGGCCTCCACTTGCCTTCAAACTCTAAGATCTTACAGTTGTAAATCTCTTTAAAGCCCTCTCAGATTCCCCTTGGGTGCTCGTATATCTATTCCTGACACCCTTCCTGTGTCCTCCTGACATAATGAACAGCTGTCCTCTCTATCGTCCCATGACACTGTTTATACTTCTATTACAGTGTTTGCCATACTGCAGTATAGCAAATTATGTTCTTCCTTCTCCAGAAGGTCTTGCAAGCTGGCTTCCCTTGCTGAGTCCTACTGATAGACATGTTTGTTTGGGGCAGTTACTATGTTATAATAAATAGATGGGGTAGGCACCTCCACTTTGCCACAGTCCTCCTCACTCCCTACTGTCTTACCTGCCTGCCTTCTGACAGGATTTAAGATATAACTCCTATAAGAATTATTCCTTTTTGAATAATATAGACTATGCCTTGTTCATTTTATCCTCCATGCAGCCTAGTGCAGTATCAGAAAAACAGCTCAATAGATGTTTGATGAATGAATCAGTGAATAAACAGATGAATGTATGCTGACTGCCAGGCAGCCTGAAGACCCACTGAGTGCAAAGGTGGCAGTTAAGGCAGAAACTCACTGGGCAAACTCCCCAAATGGGCGCAACCTCTATCTCTTTGCACCTGTTAACTCAATTTATAAAGCAGATATGACAGTACTTACCTACTTGTCAGTAGGGTGCCACATGAAATAATTAGTTCATGTCTGTAAGGTACTATCTGCACTAAGTGGTAGATATTAGTTCTACTGTGAATGCTCAGGTTTGGGCCTCCAGTGAATCCAGTTTAAATGGAGCTGGCAAACTAAACACCAAGAGTTATCCAGTCTGTCCTTCTGGCTCTGCAAACATCCAGCTTCCAAGCCAGGAATTTGTCACACCTTTCTCAGAGCTAACCGACCTCTCTCTCTCTCTCACTCACACACACACACACACACACACACACACACCTCTATCCCTGTCCTATCTCTATCTTTGTCATTTTAGGCAAATGTTTGGGTGGAAGGGTAAGATGCACTGGTAAATGAGCCAAGATTCTCAAATGGATGGATTGCAATGGCAGAGCAGCAAGGTAGTTAGTGACCTGGGGTAGGAGGGATTCCCTTGATTTGGGTAATGTTCTCTTTCTTGATCTGGAAGTTGGTTGCACAGGTAAAAATCTTTTGAGCTGCACACTTATTATTTGCATACTTTCCATACATATGTTATATTCCATTATTTTTTTTTAATTTAAAGAAAAAAGGCAAATCATGCAGTCCAAAAAATAGTGAGCATTACACCTGCTTTCCCTTGCTAGAAGTTCGAGTCTTTCCCTCTCACTCATTTCAGGACTTTTACCAACCTCAAGCTCTCTGAGACAGACTCTCCTCGGAAGCCCATCATGTAATGGTTATTTAGGTATCCATGCCTCTTGCACTGAACCAGAAGTCTGCCTCGTTAGCTGTGCCTGTGGTTCTTAGCACAAGTTCCTTCTTTTTCCTGTACCCCATACTCATTCAGTCCTCCCAGAGTCAAGGACTCCTTCCCAGAGCAAAGACACATCATGGCTATCAGCTGGGTCCCTCGTCAGCTCAGCTCCAGGCAAGATTTGTTCCCTTGTTTGTCTGGAGCTTTGGTTTTAATTTGTAATGTTTGCTTAATCTACTATTAGTTGTGCTGAATTTAATTTAACTCATTGTAGCAATTCATTTCTTTCAATCTTCTATTATTGGGTATCATGCTTAAGTTGTAAGTGATTTGCCTTCTCTAATCACCATGTTGGAGTCTTTTGGCCCAGTTATTCTCCCTTGCAAGTAACATATATAAACATATATATATATTTAATTGCAGAGGGGCAGGGTGATGGCAAAGCTAATGAGATCTGTATCCTCAATTTTATCGATTGGTTTCTATATTCTTAATGAAATCAGGCAAAGGGATGACAAGGAGTTACTTCTTCCCCCTACCATTGTCAACTGGCAAACACAGAGAAAGCAACAGCCAGACAGACCTTCTGTCTTACTATAAATCTACAAAACCAACACCACATAGTAATTATTTTTAAAAATTAAAACAAAAAATAAACTACACCTCTAGCTTGGCTAATGCCTTTCTACCCAAATTTTTAAATATATAATAGGTGTATATTTCAAATGAAACTTAACACTTCTTTTTATGGAAGGTCTTTTGACCTTACATAGTTCACAACTTCTTGAAAGTACCAATCACATCCCATGTATACTGAAACAGTATTTATCGTGTTGTAATCAGTTCAGCTTATTCCAAAATCTCTGAAGAAATAAAAAATCACCATACTTAAAGGTAGGGTGATAGACATCAATTTTATTTCTCTAATACAATGGGAGAATGCTAGAGAGTACATAATATGGGAATGAATGCAAACACATGCAATGCACTTAGCCCATCGCCTGGCCTGTAATAAGCACTCAACAGATACTAGAATAATGAGGACAAGAGTAACTATAATATAACCTATTATGATTATCTATAAAATCTCATCCAGTTTGACTTCCTTATCTCTGTGATAAAACATGCCACCAGAATGTATGTATCCAAAGCTCACACTTCCAAGTAGAGTAGGTGATCCTTCTGATCTAAGTATACCAAAATGCTTTTCACCAGGATTGCTGACTTCTGTAGGCAAGCCCAACCTTAGGGTAAACCTAAATTTAGTAACAGAAACCCCATGCAGGAAGTGGCTTCTAGGAAATCTTTAAAAGTAGTCCTCAAACATCCAAGGTACATAGGAAATGTTTCACCTACATCTCTCTCCAACCAGAACATCCCACTTTGTGTCAATTGTGCAGAATTTATCTGGAAGAACCTATAAGGACCCAACTCTAATCTACTGTTTATCCATCTTCTAATCCCTAAAGAAAACAACTGTGATCAGGTTGACACGTGTCAGGAGAAAGCTACTACTTTTCAAGTACCTAACGTGTGTGACCCTAGCCTTTCATGGGCTCAATATCTATATCTTCATATATAGAAATAAAATGGTAGGGTTTCACAGGAGAGACCCAGAATCTGGATCTACAAAACCAGTTAGCCCAAAAAGACAAAACAGAGAGAAAGAGAAAAAATAGTTATAGATGATATAGGTATAGATATAGAAGTAGATACAGATACACATATAGCTATAGATATGGAGATAGATATGCAATGGTAGGACTAGATCTCTTTCAGCTCTGTTATTCTACATTAAACTTTCAGGGTGATACTTGTAACAGAGATATTTAAAATCTAACTAGGGAGATGATAGAGTCATGAAATATTAAATAACCTAACATATTCATATCAAAAGGAAGTATATGAGAAAGGGTTAAATTTGTCACGTGAGCTCATTGGAAAGTGATTCACCATGTATCGGAGGCAGGGGCCAGTGGCTGTGCTCTAGACCCACAAGCAAAATCTAGCCCATCCCCTATTTTTGTAAATAAAGTTTCCTGGCACACAGCCACTCATTTAGGTACTGTCCTTGGCTGCTTTCATCATACAATGGCAGAGGTGAGAAGTTTCAACACAGAGTGTATGGCCCACAAAGCTGAAAATACTTGCTACCTGGCCTTGTACTGAAAAAAAAAAAAAAAAAAAGTTTGATGAAGTCTGATCCAAAAAAGTCTTCACAATGGAGTTTTTTTTAAAAAGAGCTGAGTCTTGAGGGATGGGTAGGGACTGAATAGACAGAGCACTCTCACAACAGGGAGAAGGAACTCTCACCTGAGTGGAGGTGAGACTGGGCACTGCAAGACCCGAAAGGTGGGTCACTGAAGGAGAGCATGGATGATGAAATGGGCTGAGATGGCACATGCCAGAGAACCATGGACATCCAGACCAAAAAGACTGGACACAGGCAGCTATTACTGAGGCTTTCTGAGCAGAGAGTTGACCAAATGAAAGTGAAGATTTAAGAAAAACCCAATCAGGTATGGATTGAGATTCCCGGCGCAAGACATTTAAGGCCTGAGCAACCCAGAAGCTGTGGGACTGGGTTTAACGGTATGAGTAAGGGAGACAGCAGGAAAGACTGAACAACATGACTTAGTGACTGTTTGGTTTGGGGGATGAGGAAGGAGGCAGGTGTAATCAAGGCCGCTCCAGGGCTTCCGACCAGGGCGACCACACAGCTGACCACTTTGCACACAGCCACACGCATTGGTGCACGCAATTTCTTGAGCTGACAGTGAAAGGCACGCCTGAGAGTTTCATGCTATGAATCAAGTCCAAAGCAATTCTCAGGTACAGGGTCAATGATTTTAGTGATTTTTTTTCTTTTTTTTTTCCCCCCTCTTCTAATCAATGTAATACATTGACTCATTCATCGTACTGCAGGGAAGGAGAAAAGCAGTAGTTTGCTGCTTCTCAGAGTTGCTCTGACAGGTCAATACCCTGTCATCTACTAATCCTACAAACCACAACAGACTCTCTTTTAAAGATTTCAAGCAAATAGGTGACTATTATCATCTTTTGGGGAGTTTCTCTACCTATTCTCCTTTTCATGTTACAGACCCCCTAATGGTAAGCCTTGAAATCACTGTTTTGACAGGCAGATTGTGAAGTTCAAGTCAATTTCTCATTTTCCTGCTCTGACTGCCAAGGAGGAGTTCCAGAGGCTTGGGAACATCCATCTGGTTCCCTTGACAGGCTGGCTCCCTGCGACTCCTATGTTACAAGGCCCTCCGCTCCCTTGTGACAAGCGGCGTCTTCCATTGCAGAGGGCTGGACATCGTTCTGGGAACCCTTTGCCCAGATACTCATTAGTACTGCATTAGTCTGTAAACTCAGAGTGAAACGCCTAGTTCAACTCGCTCTTACTTGATGTACTTGAAAGGTCTGGAGAATTTATGGCAGGATAATGTGGAGCCCAGCACCTATTTATGAGTTGATCATTTGTACCGAACCCCCCTCAAAGTGCCGAAGGTTACCATTCAACCAGGGCCTGCACTAATGCCACTCGAAGGCCAACAAAGCCAAGTGTATGAAAGTTAAAAGCATTAATAAAAGTGTAACTTATAAATTACTTCATCTTTGTCACCCTTTTTGAAATGGGGTGAGAGAGGCCAGGGTAAATTTATTTTTTAAGTGCTTTCTGAGACCTGAACGGGTCAGGCTTGAAATGCTGTAGTCCATAAATCATTCTTTGTGGATCTGGGGGATGCTGCTGCATCATAACATTAACAAATATTGATTTATTTTATCATTTGCAACTGTTTATGGAAAAACAGAGATCCTACTGCATGTGGGGAAAAAAAGCAAATACTTATTTAGGGGCAATATAGACAACACCTCTGGATGCAAGAGAGAAAAAGGAAAATGGCTTATAACAAAGTTCATGGCAAGGTGATAGTCATCAGGTTAGCTGACATTAACTCAGCCCACACCCCAATACCACAGAGATGGATGGATTTCGTGCTAAGCAATTTTATGGACAAATGGCACGTATAAGAGGTCTTCTCACCAACACAGCATCATTATATGATACCAGCCAGAGCTCTTAAGAGACTCAGAAAAGGTTCAGTAGGGGTTTCAGACATATGGAAACTCTCTTTCAGAAAAGGTTCAGTAGGGGTTTCAAACATATGGAAACTCTGCTAAACTTTATATCAAAGCATTAAAGAATCAGACACCCACGTACAATTCAAGTTCTAGAGAGATTGTTTCTGGGTCCCTGCTGGTACAATGAATACGATTAACACCAAATGAATTCAAGGAAAGGGAGATGAAAATGCACACTGTAGTGGAGAGGGCATGTGCCTCCGCAGAGCTTTCCAAAATTGCGCTCCAAATCTGTTTTCAAACTTTACTTGCTCACATTTTGGGCAGTAATGAGCTGGATATTGATTATGCGGAGGAGTTCAGGAAGCTTCAGAGTTTCATTGTGACAAACAATGACAAAAACGCACACAATGACTAAGAAAACCGGACTTGAACTCCTGACAGTGACTAATGCATATGAACTATGCAGGGAGAGACTCTGAAATAACCATAAACTGGTAGATTTGTTCTGGGAATCTATGCAATGAAGTCGATCTCCGTGCCCAAACAGCTCAAGTAACTCATGCATCTAGGTGCTCCTTGTATCTGGCGACAAGACCAGTTCTGCAGTACACCGTGCAACCAGTCATTGCTATACGGTGAACTACTAATGGCACAGCAAAATTGGGATTCCCTCTTACTTGTGTGGCCTAGGAAAATGTTCTCCCAATGGCAACAATAGCAGAGGTGAGATGGGAACAGAAAGTTTCTATCAAATGTTACTCAAGGAATCCCATCAGAGAACTCTGTCCTGTGATCACATATTCCCAGAGTAATACAGTCAGTCATTGTTCTTCCCCATGGCCTGGCATCAATGTCTCATTTGCTTTGAGATGTGGCCAGCAGCACACTCAGCAGGTGCATGGATCAGGTACCCTCTTTGGTAGAGATTCTAACGGGGCACCGAGGACCAGAAAATCCCACACAATCTTTCAAGAAATTAATCCTTATCCTTTCCAATGTCTTTGTAACTTAGCTGTGCCTATTACCTGTTAGGTAGCCATAGGTAAATCACAAATCCCCTGAGCCCCAGAGTCCTCAGCTGTAAAATGGGAACTACCCCTCCTTATCAGAATTATGACAACTTGAGATAATGTATTAAAGTGCCCGGCACAGGGCTGGCATGTACGGGGCACTTGAAAGTGACAGACTGCCCAGGACATATGTCTGGCACATGCAGTCTAAGGGATGAAGAGGCAAGATTGCAATGTTTACCCTTAAGCCTCTGCCTAAACTAATGCCTGGAAATTTAGAGCCACATTGGGCACATACGTCCCTTCTACCATCCATAGCCAGTATATAACTGAGAGAAGTTATTTGCTGGAGTGCTGGGCTCAGTGGCAAGTCAAAAATACTCTAGTCTGAAATGCATGTACATGGACTGACCTTTGCAAATGCACCATTCACACACTTATGAGATGCCCATATATCCTAGGTCATGCATATTAGAGTGGATGCAGCCCAAAGACCCCACGCCAGGGGATTCCTGATGCTTGGAGGCCCATTCCAAAGGGATCTTCCCTCTACACCTGCCTTAGAGCACAGCTGAGGCACTGCCTTCTAAGGGAGCTCCACACCTTGCCCTTCGTGAAATCTTTAGCCAGGTAAAAAGACACCTCTTCTGGCATCATCACTGACCAGCATGACAATGTGTAACCAAAACTTTCTAACAGGATCCAACGCCAGCCTGGGTGAGGTTTCTCTTTCCTGTATGTGCCCTTCAAGCATCTGTTTTCTCTTTCTCTTTGAAGCTCTCTCACATCAAGGGAGGGGCTGGGAATGAGAACCCAGAAATGGGGCTCTGATCTCCATTCACTGCACCACCCCAGGCTGGAGGCTTTCTTCTCTAGAGGCCCAGGAAATGCACTATAGTTCAGTCACATTAGGTTTCTGCCAGCTAAGAAGCCTGACTTTCAAAGGAAAAGCAACTATTCATCCCAAATTCACCATGTTATGACTTTTGTAAAAGACCCTATAACACAAGTAATAACACAATTGCATCTTAACTCGAAATTTTCCACTTGGTGGCTTTTCTCAGGTCGGCTGTCATTGAAAAGGCACCTTTCACTATCTTTTCTTTTAATTAAAAAAAAATACTAAAGGATGCTATCATGCTTTATTCTTGGGTGCTAATATCCAGTTGAGTTCTGCTCAGCACAGATACTGAAGGTTCCCCAAGTAGAAAGGAATTGTTCTCTGTCATTTATTGTAAAGTTTGTGCCTGGCAGTTGATGCTGAGTTCAATTTTAAAAGAAATCAAATATTTGGATGAAAGTGCCACAACGTGGCATGTGGCATAACCTATAAATTTCTAACTAATGCCAGAGGGAGTCACAGTTGGAAGTCCATGTCACTTTCAGATATTGAGAGTAACAGTAGTCATTAATTTTTATTCCTTAAAATATTTATTAAGCATATATTTGCAAGTTCTTAGACAAAACACTGAAACAGCCATAAATGAATGACTGAATGAGTCCAATCATTCCAAGCATTGATTTGTTCAAGCACTCACTTTTTTTTTTCAGTAAATTTTTCTTGAGTACTTACTATATGTCAGGTACTGGGCTACGTGCTAGGGATGTACACAGTGAGCAAAACCAAGCCCAATTTCTACAATCATGACAATTAGAGGCTAGTGAGAAAGACAGACATTAAACATCTAATCATAAAATTTAATAGGAAATGGCATTTGAGCAAAAATCTATGAGGTGCATGAAGGTTTCAGTTCTTATAATGGGGAGTTTCACCAAGTCCATGAGGTCAGGAAAAGCTTGAGTAGGCTAAGACCTTATGCCAAAGTAAGAGCTGATCAGGAAGGGAGAAACAGGGGGAAGAGTGAGAACAGCATGCTCAAAGAAAGGGAGTGCAGTGTGTTTGAGGAACCAAAGGATGGGGAGAGGGGCGATAATGGAGGGGGGAAGGGAAAGCCTGATAAGAGTAGCGAGATGGGGACACAACGCCATCCCGGGTCCCTGCACCCCTCAGGATAACATAAATGATTAGACAACAGATACCACAGCCAGACAAAAGTTCAGACTAATGCAGGAACATTGGCTGGACCTCAAGAAAGGCTCCAGAAGGGGTTCACCCCTGAACAGAGTCTAGAATAAGGGTTGGCCAAATTCTGCCACTGCCTGTTTCGATAAATAAAGTGGTACTGGGACACAACCAGACCCCTTCATTTACACAGTGTCCAAGACTGCTTTTGTGCTATAGTGGCAGAATTTGGTAGCTGCTACAAAGACCACTGGGCCCACAAAACTGAAAATATTCACTATCTGGCTCTTTACACATAAAATTTGTTGAGCTCTGGTCTAAAAAGATGAGCAGGATTTGAAATCATGGGATGAGAGGAAAAGTCTGTTAGTACCTACTGCCTCTGGCACCTGGAAGAAGGAAACTTGGCATGTCTTTTAGTGGATGCTCTGAGTGACTGAAAGAACCACAAGAAGTAAAGGGCACATCATACACATGCACATCATACACATGCACATCATACACATGCACATCATACACATGTTTAATGAAATAACACAAGACAACATTCATGTATTTAGGCTTATTTTGCCTCACAAAATAGTTATATTCCAAGAAAATTGATTGTACACTGACATCTCTCAAAGTCTGTTCCCTGGAAAGAATCACACACAGACATGATCTAGAAAATAAACAGATAAAAACACTGTGCTCAAATAAGTCTGAAAAACACTAAAGTTGAACCAGCTTGCTCTTATCAGAGCCTTAGTATACTCTGCACTGTGTGAGTCTCCAGGATAGAGAAAAATTTATGCTATGCATCTCAAATTTATTTGATCGCAGACTCCTTCTTTTCCAGCAACATCTTGTCAGCCCAGAGCTGCTCGAAGCATCCTCTAAGAAACACGGCTCAGATCTGAACTTTAAAAGCAAATCCTCTTTTCTTAATTTTCTCTAAAACAGTTTCAGAAAGGTATTTCCTTTCAAATTAACTGCAAAACTGTCAGAAGAGGAAGGGGTTAGCTGTGGCAACCTAAAAACCTGTGAGTACCCAGGAAGTAAAACACCACCCCTCTCAACCTCTCCAATTCCTTCCACACAAACCCTTATATTCCTTTCCAATTTCCTTTAATAAAATATCTCTGGGGTTCCCTGACTCAGTTTTTAAAGCTACAAGAATTTGCTTCTCTTCTAACTTCCATAAATTGTCAACATTGAAACACTGTCAACATTTTCAAGCTCTTGGCTTGAAAATTCTAAATTCAAAGCATCGGTTTATGAGAAATAAATGAATATTTCTAACTTCTTGAATTGACTGTCTCACTGCATTCCAAATCCTGTATTCCAAATTTCTTTTAAATATTGCAAAAGATACTCTCTCCCCCTGCCAACCCCCAATCATTCAATATGCAAGTGAACTATAGCCTACAAGGCTCAAAATCTGTAAGAAATGAGTCATGGACAAGACAGCCAACTGCACTCACTGCTCTCAGGTCCACCAACTCTATGCTCTGGAGAAACGGATCTGCACATAAGGTAAACCAGTTATTAAGCTCAAAGACTGACATTATCCTCAAGAATGAAAATGTTATATATTTCTTTTTTCTTTTAGTTACCTCCAGAAGATCCAACAGAAGGCCAATAAACATTTTCAAAGGTAACCATAAATATCTACAAACATTCTAGACCCTCTATCAGCAAGTAACCACAGGGTATTCACAGCCCTGGAGAAATGGGCCAAATTTTCCATTCTCAAGGCTAAAGGGATTTGAAAAGGGCAATGGAAAAATCACACCATTGATAGTGAGCAACCCTGAAGGCAAAGTCCTATTTCAGAGTCTGGTACTGAAGTCCAGAAGCAGCAGTCCATGTGTCCACTCTGAGGTCATCAGATATTGGCAGAGAATCCCTGCAGGGTTGGAGCAGCCCTGGGGGCTCTGATGAGAGGTGCTAAATAAATTAGTGCTATCGTTTATTAGAGCATAAGAAACAGATGGGAATGGGCAAAATGACAGCTGGAAGAGTGAGGGTTTGGCAGATGAGTGTGTGCAGCGCTCGGAGATTCATCTACATGACGCCTATTCACGGTAATGGGAACTGCTTTCCTAGCACTGTATCTAGACACTCCAGTTTCTTGCAAATTCATTCCTTGACTTTCTCTCCTTCATACAGACAGTTAATCTAATACCTAATTATAAAATAATTGGCAATCCCACAACTTTCTCTTGTAAAACTCTCCCACCAAGAATGATTATTTTCAACTCATTGCTCCTTGCATCCACAGGGGAGGGGAAAGGAAGAAAGAGGAGGAGGCCAAGGGGAAATGGATTGTGAAGTGGGAAGGAGGGAGGAAGTTTGTTTATTGCACACCTTCCTTCAGGGACAGGGACAAGTAGCTGGACATCCATTTTCTCCATCCGCCCAGCACTGACCCTCCCTGATGGCAGTTTCATGCTATGTAGCATTCCTGAAGCCATTAGTTTTTGTTCCAGATGGCACCAACCTGCTGGGTCTCTGCTATATGTCTGTTACCCCCAGTTCTTAAAGAGTCCAGTTCACTTGGGGCTGTTTGGACATAAGCCCTTACAGTTACTTTATAAGGAATGCTAAATTAAGAGCCTAAGAAATGGCATAAAGAGCCCACAGTTGCCCATTCCTTAAGACTAGGGTAAAAGACTGAAATAAGCATAAGACATACAGTATATTCAAGAAGCATATTTTGATATCTAATGTCTAATAAATGGAATTAATTTAAGCAAGGTCCTTTTTATATACCTGTCATTTCTTTGAGGAATATTGCTAAATATTTTTTTCTCACAAATTCTCTTTGTTTTAGTGTCTGATGATAAGTGTTAGAGATTTGGGGAGAGTTTCAAAATAAGAAGGCACGCTGTTTGGCACCCAAATTTAATATTTTACCATCTGAGTGAATGTCTAATGCAGACTTACACATAGAAAATATAACGGAACAGAAGTAATTCCTGCCCAAACTAGACTTTCAGCAGTTCTCAAAGATAGATTTAGATCACTTTTATGTAGGCTTCAAGAAACTCTTTCAATAATTTATTCAGAATTCGCTACCAAATCCTTGCAAGATGGGAAAAGATATATAAGACATAGTCCTCAAGGAGCGCAGGATCTTAATTATATGAGACATAAAATTATGCAAAAACACAAAGACAATAAAAATAATCACTATGTATTGAGCACCTATCATACATCAGGTAGCTTACTGTACGTGTATGATGACGTTTATTTGTGTACACGTGTGTGTATGTGTGTATGTGTATACACACATGCACACACATACACAAACACACATCATCATACACATACAGTGTGTATATATATATGTAATCTCAATCACCCTCCCCCAAAAATAAACCATGAGGAAGCTACAATGCTCTAAAATGAAGAAACTGAGCCTCAGAGAATTTTTTTAAATTATGCCATAATGTTCCATATAGTCTACTGATGCTCTAGAAAGTAGGAGGAAGGAGAGACCAGTGGTGAGTCTGAGTCATGAAAAAACTTTTCTGGGAGAGGAGCTCCAAGATGGCAGAAGAGTAAGACGTGGAGATCACCTTCCTCCCCACAAATACATCAGAAATACATCTACATGTGGAACAACTCCTACAGAACACCTACTGAACGCTGGCAGAAGACCTCAGACCTCCCAAAAGGCAAGAAACTCCCCATGTACCTGGGTAGGGCAAAAGAAAAAAGAAATGACAGAGACAAAAGAATAGGGACGGGACCTGCACCTCTGGGAGGGAGCTGTGAAGGAGGAAAGGTTTCCACGCACTAGGAAGCCCCTTCGCGGGCGGAGACTGCGGGGGACGGAGTGGGGAGCTTCGGAGCCACGGAGGAGAGCGCAGCCACAGGGGTGCGGAGGGCAAAGCGGAGAGATCCCCGCACAGAGGATCGGTGCCGAGCAGCACTCACCAGCCCGAGAGGCTCGTCAGCTCACCCGCCGGGGCGGGCGGGGGCTGGGAGCTGAGGCTCGGGTTTCGGTCGGATCGCAGGGAGAGGACTGGGGTTGGCGGTGTGAACACAGCCTGAAGGGGGCTAGTGCGCCACAGCTAGCCGGGAGGGAGTCCGGGAAAAGGTCTGGAGCTGCCGAACAGGCAAGAGACTTTTTCTTGCCTCTTTGTTTCCTGATGCGCGAGGAGAGGGGATAAAGAGCGCCACTTAAAGGAGCTGCAGAGACGGCACGAGCCACGGTTATCAGCATGGACCCCAGAGACGGGCATGAGACACTAAGGCTGCTGCTGCCGCCACCAAGAAGCCTGTGTGCAAGCACAGGTCACTCTCCACACCTCTCCTACCAGGAGCCTGTGCAGCCCGCCACTGCCAGGATCCCGTGATCCAGGGACAACTTCCCCGGGAGAATGCACGGTGCACCTCAGGCTGGTGCAACGTCACACCGGCCTCTGCCGCCGCAGGCTCGCCCCGCATCCATACCCCTCCCTCCCCGCGGCCTGGGTGAGCCAGAGCCCCCGAATCAGCTGCTCCTTTAACCCCGTCCTGTCTGAGCAAAGAACAGATGCCCTCAGGCGACCTACATGCAGAGGCGGGTCCAAATCCAAAGCTGAGCGCCCTGAGCTGTGCGAACAAAGAAGAGAAAGGGAAATCTCTCACGGTAGCCTCAGGAGCAGATGATTAAATCTCCACAATCAACTTAATGTACCTTGCATCTGGGGAATACCTGAATACACAACGAATCATCCCGAATTGAGAAGGTGAACTTTGGGAGCAACAATATATTTTTTTTTTCCTTTTTTCTCTTTTTGTGACTGTGTATGTGTATGCTTCTGTGGGTGATTTTGTCTGTATAGCTTTGCTTTTACCATTTGTCCTAGGGTTCTGTCTGTCCGTTTTTTTGTTTGTTTGTTTGTTTTTAGTATAGTTTTTAGCATTTGTTATCATTGGTGGATTTGTTTTCTAGTTTGGTTGCTCTTTCTTTCTTTCTTTTTTTTATTATTACTTAAAAAAATTTTTTTAATCATTATTTTTTATTTTTTTATTTAATAACTTTATTTTAATTTATTTTACCTTCTTCTTTCTTTCTTTTACCTTCTTCCTTCTTTCTTTCTTTTTTTTCTCCCTTTTATTCTGAGCCATGTGGATGACAGGTGGTTGGTGCTCCAGTCAGGCGTCAGGGCTGTGCCTCTGAGGTGGCAGAGCCAAGTTCAGGACACTGGTCCACAAGACACCTCCCAGCTCCACGTAATATCAAACAGCAAAACTCTCCGAGAGATCTCCATCTCAACGCCAAGACCCACCTCCACTCAACTACCAGCAAGCTACAGTGCTGGACACCCTATGCCAAACAACTAGCAAGACAGGAACACAACCCCATCCATTAGCAGAGAGGCTGCCTAAAATCATAACAAGGCCACAGACACCCCAAAACACACCACCAGATGTGGACCTGCCCACCAGAAAGACAAGATCCAGCCTCATCCACCACAACACAGGCACTAGTCCCCTCCACCAGGAAGCCTACACAACCCACAAAACCAACTGTAGCCACTGGGGGCAGACTCCAAAAACAACGGGAACTACGAACCTGCAGCCTGCGAAAAGGAGACCCCAAACACAGTAAGTTAAGCAAAATGAGAAGGCATAGAAACAGCAGATGAAGGAGCAAGGCAAAAACCCACCACACCTAACAAATGAAGAGGAAATAGGCAGCCTACCTGAAAAAGAATTCAGAATAATGATAGCAAAGATGATCCAAAATCTTGGAAATAGAATGGAGAAAATATAAGAAATGGTTAACAAGGACAAAGAAGAACTAAAGAGCAAACAAACAGTGATGAACAACACAATAAATGAAATTAAAAATTCTCTAGGAGGGATCAATAGCAGAATAACTGAGGCAGAAGAACGGATAAGTGACCTGGAAGATAAAATAGTGGAAATAACTACTGCAGACCAGAATAAAGAAAAAGAATGAAAAGAATTGAGGACAGTCTCAGAGACCTCTGGGACAACATTAAACACACCAACATTCGAATTATAGGGGTCCCAGAAGAAGGAGGGAAAAAGAAAGGGACTGAGAAAATATTTGAAGAGATTATAGTTGATAACTTCCCTAATATGGGAAAGGAAATAGTTAATCAAGTCCAGGAAGCACAGAGAATCCCATACAGGATAAATCCAAGGAGAAACATGCCAAGACACATATTAATCAAACTATCAAAAATTAAATACAAAGAACAAATATTAAAAGCAGCAAGGGAAAAATAACAACACATAAGGGAATCCCCATAAAGTTAACAGCTGATCTTTCAGCAGAAACTCTGCAAGCCAGAAGGGAGTAGCAGGACATATTTAAATTGATGAAGGAGAAAAACCTACAACCAAGATTACTCTACCCAGTACGGATCTCATTCAGATTTGACGGAGAAATTAAAACCTTTACAGACAAGCAAAAGCTAAGAGAATTCAGCACTGCCAAACCAGCTTTACAACAAATGCTAAAGGAACTTCTCTAGGCAGGAAACATAAGAGAAGGAAAAGACCTACAATAATAAACCCAAAACAATTAAGAAAATGGTAACAGGAACACACATATTGATAATTACCTGAAAAGTAAATGGATTAAATGCTCCAACTAAAAGACATAGATTGGCTGAATGGATACAAAAACAAGACCCGTATATATGCTGTCTACAAGAGACCCACTTCAGACCTAGGGACACATATAGACTGAAAGTGAGGGGATGGAAAAAGATATTCCATGCAAATGGAAATCAAAAGAAAGCTGGAGTAGCAATTCTCACATCAGACAAAATAGACTTTAAAACAAAGACTATTACAAGAGACAAAGAAGGAAACTACATAATAATCAAGGGATCAATCCAAGAAGAAGATATAACAATTGTAAATATTTGTGCACCCAACATAGGAGCACCTCAATACATAAGGCAAAGGCTAACAGCCATAAAAGGGGAAATCGACAGTAATACAATCATAGTAGGGGACTTTAACACCCCACTTTCACCAATGGACAGATCATCCAAAATGAAAATAAATAAGGAAACACAAGCTTTAAATGATACATTAAACAAAATGGACTTAAATGATATTTATAGGACATTCCATCCAAAAACAACAGAATACACATTCTTTGCCAGTGCTCATGGAACATTCTCCAGGATAGATCATATCTTAGGTCACAAATCAAGCCTTGGTAAATTTAAGAAAATTGAAATCGTATCAAGTATCTTTTCCAAACACAACGCTATGAGACTAGATATCAATTACAGGAAAAACTCTGTAAGAAATACAAACACATGGAGGCTAAACAACACACTACTTAATAACCAAGAGATCACTGAAGAAATCAAAGAGGAAGTCAAAAAATACCTAGAAACAAATAACAATGAAAACACGACGACCCAAAACCTATGGGATGTAGCAAAAGCAGTTCTAAGAGGGAAGTTTACAGCAATACAATCCTACCTTAAGAAACAAGAAACATCTCAAATAAACAACCTAACCTTACACTTAAAGCATTTAGAGAAAAAAGAACAAAAAAGCCCCAAAGTTATCAGAAGGAAAGAAATCATAAAGATCAGATCAGAAATAAATGAAAAAGAAATGAAGGAAATGATAGCAAAGATCAATAAAACTAAAAGCTGGTTCTTTGAAAAGATAAACAAAATTGACAAGCCATTAGCCAGACTTATGAAGAAAAAAAGGGAGAAGACTCAAATCAATCGACTTAAAAATGAAAAAGGAGAAGTAACAACTGACACTGCAGAAATACAACGGATCATGAGAGATTACTACAAGCAACTATATGCCAATACAATGGACAATCTGGAAGAAATGGACAAACTCTTAGAAATGCACAACCTTCCAAGACTGAACCAGGAAGAAATTGAAAATATGAAGAGACCAATGACAAGCACTGAAATTGAAACTGTGATTAAAAATCTTCCAACAAACAAAAGCCCAGTACCAGATGGCTTCACAGGTGAATTCTATCAAACATTTAGAGAATAGCTAACACCTATCCTTCTCAAACTCTTCCAAAATATAGCAGAGGAATGAACACTCCCAAACTCATTCTACGAGGCCACCATCACTCTGATACGAAAACAAGACAAAGATGTCACAAAGAAAGAAAACTACAGGCCAATATCACTGATGAACATAGATACAAAAAACCTCAACAAAGTACCAGCAAACAGAATCCAACAGTACATTAAAAGGATAATACACCATGATCAAGTGGAGTTTATCCCAGGAATGTAAGGATTCTTCAATATATGCAAATCAATCAATGTGATACACCATATTAACAAATTGAAGAATAAAAACCATATGATCATCTCAATAGATGCAGAAAAAGCTTTCGACAAAATTCAACACCCATTTGTGATAAAAACCCTCCAGAAAGTAGGCATATAGAGAAATTTCCCCAACATAATAAAGGTCATATATGACAAACCCACAGTCAACATCATCCTCAATGGTGAAAAACTGAAACCATTTCCACTAAGATCAGGAACAAGAAAAGGTTGACCACTCTCACCACTGTTATTCAACATTGTTTTGGAAGTTTAACCACAGCAATCAGAGAAGAAAAAGAAATAAAAGGAATCCAAATCAGAAAAGAAGAAGTAAAGCTGTCACTGTTTGCAGATGACATGATACTATACATAGAGAATCCTAAAGATGCTACCAGAAAACTACTAGAGCTAATCAATGAATATGGTAAAGTAGCAGGATACAAAATTAATGCACAGAAATCTCTTGCATTCCTATACACTAATGATGAAAAATCTGAAAGAGAAATTAAGGAAACACTCCCATTTACCATTGCAACAAAAAGAATAAAATACCTGGGAATAAACCTACCTGAGGAGACAAAAGACCTGTATGCAGAAAACTATAAGACACTGATGAAGGAAATTATAGATGATACAAATAGATGAAGAGATATACCATGTTCTTGGATTGGAAGAATCAACATTGTGAAAATGACTCTACTACCCAAAGCAATCTACAGATTCAGGGCAATCCCTATCAAACTACCACGGCATTTTTCACAGAACTAGAACAAAAAATTTCACAATTTGTATGGAAACACAAAGGACCCTGAATAGCCAAAGCAATCTTGAGAAAGAAAAACGGATCTGGAGGAATCAGGCTCCCTGATGTCAGACTATACTACAAAGCTACAGTAATCAAGACAGTATGGTACTGTCACAAAAACAGAAATATAGATCAATGCAACAGGATAGAAAGCCCAGAGATAAACCCACACACATATGGCCACCTTATCTTTGATAAAGGAGGCAAGAATATACAGTGGAGAAAAGACAGTCTCTTCAATAAGTGATGCTGGGAAAACTGGACAGCTACATATAAAAGAATGAAATTAGAATACTTCCTAACACCATACACAAAAATAAACTCAAAATGGATTAAAGACCTAAATGTAAGGCCAGACACTATCAAACTATTAGAGGAAAACATAGGCAGAACACTCTGACATAAATCACATCAAGATCCTTTTTGACCCACCTTCTAGAGAAATGGAAATAAAAACAAAAATAAACAAATGGGACCTAATGAAACTTCAAAGCTTTCGCACAGCAAAGGAAACCATAAACAAGACCAAAAGACAACCCTCAGAATGGGAGAAAATATTTGCAAATGAAGCAACTGACAAAGGATTAATCTCTAAATTTTACAAACAGCTCATGCAGCTCAATATCAAAAAACAAACAACCCAATCCAAAAATGGGCAGAAGACCTAAATAGACATTTCTCCAAAGAAGATATACAGATTGCCAACAGACACATGAAAGAATGCTTAACCTCATTTCTCTAATGAGAGAAATGCAAACCAAAGCTACAATGAGATATCATCTCACACCGATCAGAATGACCATCATCAAAAAATCTACAAACAATAAATGCTAGAGAGGGTGTGGAGAAAAGGGAACCCTCTTGCACTGTTGGTGGGAACGTAAATTGATACAGCCACTATGGAGAACAGTATGGAGGTTCCTTAAAAAACTAAAATTAGAACTACCATACGATCCAGCAATCCCACTACTGGGCATATACCCTGAGAAAACCATAATTCAAAAAGAGTCATGTACCAAAATGTTCATTGCAGCTCTATTTACAATAGCCAGAACATGGAAGCGACCTAACTGTCCATCAAGAGATGAATGGATAAAGAATATGTGGCACATATATACAATGGAATATTACTCAGCCATAAAAAGGAACGAAACTGAGTTATTTGTATTGAGGTGGATGGACCTAGAGACTGCCATACAGAGTGAAGTAAGTCAGAAAGAGAAAAACAAATTCTGTATGCTAACACATATATATGGAATCTAAAAAAAATAAAATAAAATAATGGTCATGAAGAACCTAGGGGCAAGATGGGAATAAAGACACAGGCCTACTAGAGAATGGACTTGAGGATACAGGGAGGGGGAAGGGTAAGCTGGGACAAAGTGAGAGAGTGGCATGGACATATATACACTACCAAACGTAAAATAGATAGCTAGTGGGATGCAGCCGCATAGCACAGGGAGATCAGCTCGGTGCTTTGTGACCACCTAGAGGGGTGGGATAGGGCGGGTGGGAGGAAGGGAGACACAAGAGAGCAGAGATATGGGGACATATGTATAACTGATTCACTTTGTTATAAAGCAGAAACTAATACACCATTGTAAAGCAATTATACTCCAATAAAGATGTTAAAAAAAAAAAAGTTTTCTGGAAGAACTGGCCTCTAGAGGATAAAGGAAACAGGGTTGATTCTGGAATGTCTGGACTTGTCCACTCACTGTCGAAGGCACTATCTATCTGGCCTTTTGTCATGAAATGCTTTTTTTAATCCCCTAGTGTGTTAGGGTTCAATACATAACACCCCTCCTTCTCACTCAGCTCCTGAACAAATATATAAATAGTAGAATAACAGATGAATGTCTAGACACCACTTTTACTAATGAAAAAGGCTAAGTTGGAGGATACAGAGCCAGGAGTCTGATAAGTAAACCCCACAATTAGGTGAACCTTCCCCTCCAGAATCGCAGCACATCAAGTGCTCTTGGGGGGAAGGCAGGTCCCAAGAGGAAGAAGCATAGAGCCGAGTAGATGCCTTGCTCTTTCTTCCTAAATGTATCAATTAAATCCATGTCTACTGGGTCACAGTGAGGCCAGGAGTTACACTAGCAGACATCTCTTCTCATGGAAAGAAATATGAGGAGTGGGGAAGAAATATTTCCCTGAATAGGCTCTGCTACAGATACTACATTTAACAATGAGTAAACATGACCTATGTTAGATCTTACAGACAATTTTCAGAATGGGCAAAGATATAAAAACATACAGCAGTGAAAGAGGGTTGCCCTGAGAAATTACTGTAAGAGGTGTTCTGGTAGCAAATGGTGCAACTCTATGTTATAACTCCCCTGCTACTAAGAAAAAAGAAAGAAAGAAAGAAAACAGTATCCTAAGCACCTTGCAAAGTATTGGAGAAGCCATAAGACAAAGTATCAGAGAGAATGCTTGTGAGATGGGAAAGTGAGGTGAGCTAAAGTTTCCTTGGTCTGGTTTGCCTGAGCAATCTAGAATGGAAACTGAAAGAATCAAAGAGAAGACCCTATCTAGCTTCGGGGTAACCTCAGTTCTAAGCTGCATGAGAGCTGATTCCCTCCAAGTAGTCAAGGAGACTATGCCTAATTTCCCATTTTTCCCTTGAAGTAGTCAAAGGTGTTTTCCAGTCAGCCTGATCTTTGACCAAATGTGCCTTATTTCTGTTGTTCTCATCACTTTTCCCAAATCTGGGTTGGGAGCATGGTAGAATTCAAAAAGGCCACAGGGAAAAGAAAATTGATCCATGGAAATGAAAAGAATTGCACACACTTTGCATACAGAAGAAGATGGAGGAAAGTGGACTACCATTTATTTCAAGGACATGAAAGCTTTCATTCAAAGATGATAATTTTCAGGCCAGAATGAGAGGGAAGAGATATAAAGTATAGCTTAAGGAACCTTCAGTATAAGTAGACTGTCTTGAGTGTTCCAAGCTGACTGAGGAGTACCTTCTCCATTAATCTCATTCCACATTGAACCCATCTGCAGAGGAAGAGTCATCTTATTATACTGCAAGGGTCATCTGTAGCATCTGTCACCCCATGAGACAGTAAGCAATTGGAGGATAGCATTTAATACCTACGTCAGAAAAAAATGAACAAATGTATGTAGGCTGAATCAATTTAAAGTGAGGTTCTTAAATACAGAAATAGGTTATTAACATATTCACTTTTTGTGAGGGGAAAGGATACTTTAAATGGGATAGATTCTGATTTGATAAGAGAAGAATAATCTCTTAACACAAAGGAAAATAACAAATGATCCTCAAGTATAACTGTGGTATCATTGGAACTACTGACAAACATTCAGTACACATTTTAGGCAATGTGGCAGGATCACATTTCTCCATCTACTTGACCTCTGGTGTGGCCGTGTGACTTGCTTCATCCAATGAAATGTAACCAGCATTGACTGGTCATATAGAAGAGGACACTTTAAGCATTCCTGACTCAACACAGTCACTCTCTTCCCTGCCTCTGGGATTGTTGAAGCTCATGTCAAGATGGAGCTTCTCAGCACTGTTTACAATAGCCAAGACAAGGGAGCAACCTAAATGTCCATCAACAGATGAACGGATAAAGAAGATGTGGTATATATATACAATGGAATATTACTCACCCATAAAAAAGAATGAAATAATGCCATTTGCAGCAACATGGATGGACCTAGAGATTATCATACTAAGTGAAGTAAGTCAGACAGAGAAAGACAAATATCATATCACTTATATGTAGAATCAAAAATATTATACAAATGAACTTATTAACAAAACAGAAACAGACTCACAGACATAGAAAACAAATGCATGGTTACCAAAGGGAAAAGGTGGGGGGGGAAGGGTAAATTAAGAGTTTGGGATTAGCAGATACAAACTACTATATATAAAATAAACAACAAGGTCTTACTGTATAGCACAGAGAACTATATTCAATATCCTATAATAAACCATAATGAAAAAGAATATGTATGTGTGTGTGTGTGTGTGTGTGTATGTATATATATATATATATATATATATATATATATATATAAGCTGAATCAATTTGCTGTACACCAGAAAATAACACAACATTGTAAATCAACTACGCTTCAAGAAAAAAGAAAAAAGATGGAGCTTCTGACAGATCAGGTCTAGCAGTGACAACAATAAACAGAAGTTTATTGCCCATGTGTGATGGACTGCATGAGTCCTATGGAATGCATGTTTTTGCCCCTCACTCGAAGTCCTTATCCCCAACGTGATGGTATTTAGAGGTGGGGCCTTGGGGAAGTAACTGGGTCATGAGGTTGGAGCCCCCACGAATGGAATTAATGCCCTCATAAGGAGAGACACAAGAGAAATAATCTCACTCTGCCGTGTGAGGAGGATACAGCAAGAAGAGAGCTGCGTACAAACCAGGAGGAGGACCCTCACCAGAATGTGACCATGGTTTTCCAACCTCTAGAACTGTGAGAAAATAAATTCCTATGTTTTAAGCCAAGCAAGCTATGTTTTTGTTGCTGCTGTAGCAGCCTGAACTAAGACATTGAGTAAGCATGAGTTAGAACTAAATTTGTGTTATCTTTGTATGGGTTGTTTGATCTAACCCCACCTGTCTGATATAATCTCCCCATAAACCTGAACTACTTCTACTCAATTTCAACTCATTGAGCTCATCAAAACGACATGATGAGGACACGGGGAGGGGGAAGGGTAAGCTGGGACAAAGTGAGAGAGTGGCATGGACATATATACACTACCAAATGTAAAATCGATAGCTAGTGGGAAGCAGCCACATAGCACAGGGAGATCAGCTCGGTGGTTTGTGACCACCTAGAGGGGTGGGATAGGGAGGGAGGGAGACGCAAGAGGGAAGAGATATGGGAACATATGTATATGTATAACTGATTCACTTTTTATAAAGCAGAAACTAACACACCATTGTAAAGCAATTATACTCCAATAAAGATGTTAAAAACAAAAAGAAAGAAAACAAAAAACATGATGACTGCCTTTTGGCTAACAGGTTGTGATCTTCCATGACTGAGACCCATTCATCTATTTAGGTAAAACCCTGGAATTACTGGAACATCAGTGTTGGGGTAAAGACACAAACCACTTGAAATACTTCAATGGCATTCTGCTTTTCAATGTATTCAACTTTCCTCAAACAGCTCCCAATACCCATGCTCTAGAGTCACTGTGAGCACAAGAATTCTCGGAAATACACACACATCAGCTGAATTATAATTCTGCTTCCACTCCTGCTATTTCCAAAAGAAATTTGTTTCTCTTCCAGCAATAGTCCAGGGATAGAAGACTGTCCATAAAGCCTCAGTGTCACTGCTGCAAGCACTTGAACATGACCTGCTCAGCTATTTAGCATTTCCAGTTCTCATTTCAACTTAACCACTTGACATTCAGTGTTTGTTCCACTAGAAATGTTTTGAGTGTTGTCAGGCTGTGACTAAATTTGACAAATTACTAATGTACATGGAGTACTCCAAATTGGCCCAGAAAGCCTTTTTTCCATTAGGACTTATATTCTGCTTTCCCTATTTTGGGGTGATCTGGCCAGAGCTACAGTCAATATATGGATCCACTTCATTGTGCAGTTTTGTCTATTCTCTTAAAAAAAATGGCAGATCAAGTATCTTTAATATGAGCATATCTTCTGTCATTTTTATTAGATTCTAATAAAATTAGATACAGAGCAAATCAAAGAGAAAATGTCTCCCCTTGCCAGCTCAAAGCAAAATGCATGTTGCCAGTTTAATTTAGAGCAGGTGAAAATCAGGTATATGAGGCTTAATAAAGTCCACAGATGAGAGAACACCCATGAATCCTAATATAGCTTCCAGATAACTAAAAGACCCAGTGACTTTGAGAGAGTTTTGTAAAGCATAAATTGCTACTTAAAAGGAGGTTTTTTCCTATTTTCACGTCAGGTGTCAACAACAGGTGTTTTTTATTGTCTGATTAAAACAGATGTTTCCAAACACCAAATTTTACAGAAGGGCAGTAAGAGCAGAGCGTGTGCTTTAATAAGGTCCTTCAGGCCAACTTCTACTACTGTTGTGTGTGCACATGTGTGTGTGTGTGGTGTGCACTGGCAGTCCAGAAATAGACTGGAGTTCTCTGAAGCCAGCAAGAAGCTTCCTACAATGTTTTATTGACCTGAAAAGGCAGCTCAGGTAGAAGTTCATAGGGAAAATCTAAAGCTCAAAGACCAAAGCTTAAAGACCAAAGAAGGATTGGGTCCTCAGAGAAAGGTAATGAAGACACCAGAACAAAATCCTGTTAGAAAAAGGTATGGGGGAGACCTTCAAGATGGTGGAAGAGTAATGCGTAGAGATCACCTTCCTCCCCACAAATACATCAGAAATACATCTACATGTGGAACAACTCCTACAGAACACCTACTGAACGCTGGCAGAAGACTTCAGGCCTTCCAAAAGGCAAGAAACTCCCCATGTACCTGGGTAGGGCAAAAGAAAAAAGAAAAAACAGAGACAAAAGAATAGGGACGGGACCTGCACCTCTGGGAGGGAGCTGTGAAGGAGGAAAGGTTTCCACACACTAGGAAGCCCCTTCGCGGGCGCAGACTGCGGGTGGCGGAGGGGGGAAGCTTCGGAGCCACGGAGGAGAGCGCAGCAACAGGGATGCAGAGGGCAAAGCGGAGAGATGCCCGCACAGAGGATCAGTGCCAACCTGCACTCACCAGCCCGAGAGGCTTGTCTGCTCACCTGCCAGGGCGGGCAGGGGCTGGGAGCTGAGGCTCTGGCTTCGGTCAGATCCCAGGGAGAGGACTGGGGTTGGCCGCGTGAACACAGCCTTAAGGGGTTAGCGCACCATAGCTAGCTGGGAGGGAGTCCGGGAAAAAATCTTGAGCTGTCAAAGAGGCAAGAGACTTTTTCTTGCCTCTTTGTTTCCTGGTGCGCGAGGAGAGGGGATTAAGAGCACCGCTTAAAGGAGCTGCAGAGACGGGTGTGAGCCGCGGCTATCAGCGCGGACCCCAGAGACGGGCATGAGACGCTAAGTCTGCTGCTGCCGCCACCAAGAAGCCTGTGTACGAGCACAGGTCACTCTCCACACCGCACCTCCCGGGAGCCTGTGCAGCCCTCCACTGCCAGGGTCCCGTGATCCAGGGACTTCCCCGGGAGAACACGTGGCGCGCCTCAGGCTGATGGAACGTCACGCCGGCCTCTGCAGCCGCACACTCGCCCCGCATCCGTACCCCTCCCTCCCCCCGGCCTGAGTGAGCCAGAGCCCCCGAAGCAGCTGCTCCTTTAACGCCGTCCTGTATGAGCAAAGAACAGACACCCTCAGGCGACCTACACGCAGAGGCGGGGCCAAATCCAAAGCTGAACCCCAGGAGCTGTGTGAACAAAGAAGAGAAAGGGAAATCTCTCCCAGCAGCCTCAGGAGCAGAGGATTAAATCTCCACAATCAAATTAATGTACCCTGCATCTCTGGAATACCTGAATAGACAACAAATCATCCCAAATTGAGGAGGTGGACATTGGGAGCAACGATATATATATTTTTTTCCTTTTTCTCTTTTTGTGAATGTGTATGTGTATGCTTCTATGTGTAATTCTGTCTGTATAGCTTTGCTTTTACCATTTGTCCTAAGGTTCTCTCTGCCTGTTTTTTTTGTTTCTGTTTTTGTTTTTTAGTATAGTTTTTAGCACTTCTTACCATTGGTGGATTTGTTTTTTGGTTTGGTTGCTCTCTTCTTTCTTTCTTCTTTTTTTTATTACCTTTTATTTTTTTTATTTTTAATAAATATTTTTTATTTTAATAACTTTATTATTATTCTTTCTTTCATTTTTTCTTTTTTTCTCCCTTTTATTCTGAGCCATGTGGATGACAGGATCTTGGTGCTCTGCCTGGGTGTCAGGGCTGTGCCTCTGAGGGGGAGAGCCAAGTTCAGGACATTGGTCCACCAGAGACCTCCCAGCTCCATGTAATATCAAACGGCAAACATCTCCCAGACACCTCCATCTCAACGCCAAGACCCAGCTCCACGCAACGACCAGCAAGCTAGAGTGCTGGACACCCCATGCCAAAAAACTAGCAAGACAAGGACACAACCTCACCCACTAGCAGAAAGCCTACCTAAAATCATAATAAGGTCACAGACACCCCAAAACACACCACTGGATGGAGACCTGCCCATCAGAAAGACAAGATCCAGCCTCATCCACCACAACACAGGCACCAGTCCCCTCCACCAAGAAGCCTACACAACCCACTGAAAAAATCTTAGCCACTGGGGGCAGACACCAAAAACAACGGGAACTACGAACCTGCAGCCTGCGAAAAGGAGACCCCAAACACAGTAAGATAAGCAAAATGAGAAGACAGAGAAACAGCAGATGAAGGAGCAAGGCAAAAACCCATCAGACCAAACAAATGAAGAGGAAATAGGCAGCCTACCTGAAAAAGAATTCAGAATAATGATAGTAAAGATGATCCAAAATCTTGAAAATAGAATGGAGAAAATACAAGAAACGTTTAACAAGGAGAAGAACTAAAGAGCAAACAAACAATGATGAACAACACAATAAATGAAATTAAAAATTCTCTAGAAGGAATCAATAGGAGGATAACTGAGGCAGAAGAATGGATAATGACCTAGAAGATAAAATAGTGGAAATAACTACTGCAGAACACAATAAAGAAAAAAGAATGAAAAGAATTGAGGACAGTCTCAGAGACCTCTGGGACAACATTAAATGCACGAACATTCAAATTACAGGGGTCCCAAAAGAAGAAGAGAAAAAGAAAGGGACTGAGAAAATATTTGAAGAGATTATAGTTGAAAACTTCCCTAATATGGGAAAGGAAATAGTTAATCAAGTCCAGGAAGCACAGAGAGTCCCGAATGAGATAAATCCCAGGAGAAACACGCCAAGACACATATTAATCAAACTATCAAATATAAAATACAAAGAAAAAATATTAAAAGCAGCAAGGGAAAAGCAACAAATAACATACAAGGGAATCCCCATAAGGTTAACAGCTGATCTTTCAGCAGAAACTCTGCAAGCCAGAAGGGAGTGGCAAGACATATTTAAAGTGATGAAAGGGGAAAACCTACAACCAAGATTACTCTACCAAGCAAGGATCTCACTCAGATTCAACGGAGAAATTAAAAGCTTTACAGACAAGCAAAAGCTAAGAGAATTCAGCACCACCAAACCAGCTTTACAACAAATGCTAAAGGAACTTCTCTAGGCAGGAAACACAAGAGAAGGAAAAGACCTACAAGAACAAACCCCAAACAATTAAGAAAATGGTAATATGAACATACATATCGATAATTACCTGAAATGTAAATGGATTAAATGCTCCAACCAAAAGACATAGACTGGCTGAATGGATACAAAAACAAGACCCGTACATATGCTGTCTACAAGAGACCCACTTCAGACCTAGGGACACATATAGACTGAAAGTGAGGGGATGGAAAAAGATATTCCATGCAAATGGAAATCAAAAGAAAGCTGGAGTAGCAATTCTCATATCAGACAAAATAGACTTTAACATAAAAAATATTACAAGAGACAAAGAAGGACAGTATATAATGATCAAGGGATCGATCCAAGAGGAAGGTATAACAATTGTAAATATTTATGCACCCAACATAGGAGCACCTCAATACATAAGGCAAAGGCTAACAGCCATAAAAGGGGAAATCGACAGTAATACAATCATAGTAGGGGACTTTAACACCCCACTTTCACCAATGGACAGATCATCCAAAATGAAAATAAATAAGGAAACACAAGCTTTAAATGATACATTAAACAAGATGGACTTAATTGATATTTATAAGACATTCCATCCAAAAACAACAGAATACACATTCTTTGCCAGTGCTCATGGAACATTCTCCAGGATAGATCATATCTTGGGTCACAAATCAAGCCTTGGTAAATATAAGAAAATTGAAATCATATCAAGTATGTTTTTGAACCACAACACTATGCGACTAGATATCAATTACAGGAAAAAATCTGTAAAAAATGCAATCACATGGAGGCTGAACAATACACTACTAAATAACCAAGAGATCACTGAAGAAATCAAAGAGGAAATCAAAAAATACCTAGAAACAAATGACAACGAAAACACGATGACCCAAAACCTATGGGATGCAGCAAAAGCAGTTCTAAGAGGGAAGTTTATAGCAATACAATCCTACCTTAAGAAACAAGAAACATCTCAAATAAACAACCTAACCTTACATCTAAAGAAATTAGAGAAAGAAGAACAAAGAACCCCCAAAGTTAGCGGAAGGAAAGAAATCATAAAGATCAGGTCAGAAATTAATGAAAAAGAAATGAAGGAAACAAGAGCAAACATCAATAAACCTAAAAGCTGGTTCTTTGAGAAGATAAACAAAATTGATAAACCATTAGCCAGATTCATCAAGAAAAAAAAGGAGAAGACTCAAATCAACAGAATTAGAAATGAAAAAGGAGAAGTAACAACTGACACTGCAGAAATACAAACGATCATGAGAGATTACTACAAGCAACTATATGCCAATAAAATGGACAACCTGGAAGAAATGGACAAATACTTAGAAAAGCAAAACCTCCCGAGACTGAACGAGGAAGAAAGAGAAAATATAAACAGACCAATCACAAACAATGAAATTGAAACTGTGATTAAAAATCTTCCAACAAACAAAAGCCCAGGACAAGATGGCTTCACAGGTGAATTCTAACAAATATTTAGAGAAGGTCTAACACCTGTCCTTCTCAAACTCTTCCAAAATATAGCAGAGGGAGGAACACTCCCTAACTCACTCTACGAGGCCACCATCACCCTGATAACAAAACCAGAAAAAGATGTCACAAAGAAAGAAAACTACAGCCCAATATCACTGATGAACATAGATGCAAAAATCCTCAACAAAATACTAGCAAACAGGATCCAACAGCACATTAAAAGGATCATACACCATGATCAAGTGGGGTTTATCCCAGGAATGCAAGGATTCTTCAATATATGCAAATCAATCAATGTGATACACCATATTAACAAATTGAAGAATAAAAACCATATGATCATCTCAATAGATGCAGAAAAAGCTTTCGACAAAATTCAACACCCATTTGTGATAAAAACCCTCCAGAAAGTAGGCATAGAGGGAACTTTCCTCAACATAATAAAGGTCGTATATGACAAACCCACAGCCAACATCATCCTCAACGATGAAAAACTTAAACCATTTCCACTAAGATCAGGAACAAGACAAGGTTGCCCACTCTCACCACTATTATTCAACATTGTTTTGGAAGTTTTAGCCACAGCAAACAGAGAAGAAAAAGAAATAAAAGGAATCCAAATCAGAAAAGAAGAAGTAAAGCTGTCACTGTTTGCAGATGACATGATACTATACATAGAGAATCCTAAAGATGCTACCAGAAAACTACTAGAGCTAATCAGTGAATTTGGTTAAGTAGCAGGATATAAAATTATTGCACAGAAATCTCTTGCATACCTATACACTAATGATGAAAAATCTGAAAGAGAAATTAAGGAAACACTCCCATTTACCATTGCAACAAAAAGAATAAAATATCTGGGGATAAACCTACCTAAGGAGACAAAAGACCTGTATGCACAACACTATAAGACACTGATCAAAGAAATTATAGATGATACAAACAGATGGAGAGATATACCATGTTCTTGGATTGGAAGAATCAACATTGTGAAAATGACTCTACTACCCAAAGCAATCTACAGATTCAGGGCAATCCCTATCAAACTACCACGGCATTTTTCACAGAACTAGAACAAAAAATTTCACAATTTGTATGGAAACACAAAAGACCCCGAATAACCAAAGCAATCTTGAGACAGAAAAATGGAGCTGGAGGAATCAGGCTCCCTGATGTCAGACTATACTACAAAGCTACAGTAATCAAGACAGTATGGTACTGTCACAAAAACAGAAATACAGATCAATGGAACAGGACAGAAAGCCCAAAGACAAACCCACGCACATATGGTCACCTTATCTTTGATAAAAGAGGCAAGAATACACAATGGAGAAAAAACAGCCTCTTCAATAAGTGGTGCTGGGAAAACTGGACAGCTACATATAAAAGAATGAAATTAGAACACTCCCTAACACCATACACAAAAATAAACTCAAAATGGATTAAAGACCTAAATGTAAGGCCAGACACTATAGGACTCTTAGAGGAAAACATAGGCAGAACACTCTATGACATAAATCACAGCAAGATCCTTTTTGACCCACCTCCTAGAGAAATGGAAATAAAAACAAAAATAAACAAATGGGACCTAATGAAACTTAAAAGCTTTTAAACAGCAAAGGAAACCATAAACAAGACGAAAAGACAACCCTCAGAATGGGAGAAAATATTTGCAAACGAAGCAACAGACAAAGGATTAATCTCCAAAATGTACAAGCAGCTCATGCAGCTCAATATCAAAAAAACAAACAACCCAATCCAAAAATTGGCAGAAGACCTAAATAGACATTTCTCCACAGAAGATATTCAGATTGCCAACAAACACATGAACGGATGCTCAACATCACTAATCATTAGAGAAATGCAAGTCAAAACTACAGTGAGGTATCACCTCACACCAGTCAGAATGGCCATCATCAAAAAATCTACAACAATAAATGCTGGAAAGGGTGTGGAGAAATGGAACCCTCTTGCACTGTTGGGCGGAATGTAAATTGATACAGCCACTATGGAGAACAGTATGGAGGTTCTTTAAAAAACTAAAAATAGAACTACCATATGGCCCAGCAATCTCATTACTGGGCATATATCCTGAGAAAACCATAACTCAAAAAGAGTCATGTACCACAATGTTCACTGCAGCTCTATTTACAATAGCCAGGACATGGAAGTAACGTAAGTGTCCATAGACAAATGAATGGCTAAAGAAGATGTGGCACATATATACAATGGAATATTACTCAGCCATAAAAAGAAATGAAATTGAGTTATTTGTAGTGAGGTGGATGGACCTAGAGTCTGTCATACAGAGTGAAGTCAGTCAGAAAGAGAAAAACAAATACTGTATTCTAACACATATATATGGAATCTAAAAAAAAAAAAAAATGGTTCTGAAGAACCTAGGGGCAGGACAGGAATAAAGATGCAGACATAGAGTATGGACTTGAGGACATGGAGGGGGGAAGGGTAAGCTGGGACGAAGTGAGAGAGTGGCATAGACTTATACGTACTACCAAATGTAAAATCGATAGCTAATGGGAAGCAGCCGCATAGCACAGGGAGATTAGCTCAGTGCTTTGTTACCACTCAGAGGGGTGGGATAGGGAGGGTGGCAGCGTGGGAGGGAGATGCAAGAGGGAAGAGATATGGGAATATATGTATATGTATAGCTAATTCACTTTCTTATAAAGCAGAAACTAACACACCATTATAAAGCAATTATACTCCAATAAATATGTTAAAAAAAGAAAAGAAAAAGGCATGGGGGACACCTCTTACTAAGAGACAATCACAACTAACACTGGCAGACAACTGTAGTTTTCTGTGCTAAGCTGGCTGGTGTAAGGTATATTGGCATCACTTTACAAAAACAGGAAAAAAGTCAGGTCTACATGGACAATGAACTAAAAGTTTGCTTTGGAGTATTTCAGGTACATTTTCAGAACCTTTCAGGGGACACAAGTATATTCTTGCATGTCGTTACCAAAGAAATCACTGTAAATGAAAAAATTAAATAGTCTTGGTGAAATTTCAGTTGAATGGAATACATATGTACAGTTGAATGGAATAAAATGTTCAAGGACATTTTTAATGTCTGTCCTCGTGACGCTGTCTTGAGTCCATCATAACACATTTGCAGGATTAAATCTCTCTTCACTTCTCTGAGTCAAGGAAAAGAGGAAGCACGCATCCGCAGGGCTCAAATGGCCCGTAAGCACCCATGCACTTTACTAACCTCTCACAGTGGGGTAGTCCCAAGGAGACATGCTGCCTCCACTCTCATACGGTAAGTGGTTTCATAATTCCAGACATTCCCATCACCCTAACCCTAACCTTGGGAAGCATGGTCTAAATCAACCTTTGAGAGAGATGTTTGGCACTTCTTGCTTATTTTGCTAACAAAAATTTCCCTATCCCTTCTCTTCCCCATTTCCCATATCCATAGACCTTCCAGCACCACCTCCACCAAAGACATCTTCCTCCCACATTCAACAACTCCCTCAAATCCCATCTTCCCATCTCGTATAAGTCAGTTCTCTTGTCCAAGCACTTAGGTTGAACAGGGGTTTAATCTTTGTTTCTCCACCACCCAGCCCCGTATCTGGCACACAGCAGACACTCAATGCATGCTGAAGAATGAGAAAGAGAGAATGTATAACCTTAGTGCTACAACAAGGCTACTAGTAGGACACTGAAGGGTAGGGATGGAAATGGCAGGAAGTGGGAAGGGAGGAAGAAGGGACCCAGCAAGGAGGAGAAAATCAAAGAGGAGACAAAAGTCCCCTCATGTCCTCTTGCTTCTAAAAGGCACCCTTCCCCCCATCCCTAAAGCCCCCACTACCACCACAGAAAGAAATGCAGTGGAGCTGCCCCTCCAGTAGCCCACATATATTCTTTGGCTGCAAGTTACGACTATTTTACCTTTAAGTGTAACCTGAGTATTCATTCCAATCCAATTTCACTTAGATACAAAATGTGACTCTTCCTGGCCTAAACCCCAGGAATCGGCTGGCTTTTTCTCAACAACAGCAACAATTTCCTTTGGTATAGGAACCTTCTAGTATCATCATCTGACAATGAAGAATTTAATGTTCCCTGTATTCCAGAGTGTATTAGGCTCTACAGCACATTCAAAAACAGAAGTATTTTGCATCCTCAGCACCTAATGAATCTACAGGGTACAGAATGAGGTGGTTCTCAACCATTCTGTGTCAATTTCCATATACCCTGAACTGTCCCACATTATACAACGTACCTCTAAACTGCCTTTCACACCATAAATTGCGGTAAAACCTAGACAATATATTGAAAATAGTAAACCGATGTGATTTCCATGCTTCTTCCCCATAAATTAGGTCTCTTGGCAGCCATTTCACTCCTCCAGCTCCAAGAGGTGGGGGGTAGGGGGTGTGGGAAGGGGGAAGGGAGTACCAGCTTGGGAAGGAAGAGGCGGGATGAAGGGAAATATTCCAATCAAACAGGAAGAACAAAGAGAAAGCTTATCCCTTCCACCCTAGGGGAATTGGTTGGATACTAGGTCAAGCAACATGAAAGCAGGTGGGAAAAAATGTATATGACTCCATTCTCCAGGCTGGAGTCCTGGATGGGTGGAGGCACGTGAAATACATTAAAGGGAAAAAACAAAGCAGAGAAAGGGCTTCCTTCCCACTAGGCACTCAGAAGCCAAGACCTTATCAGAGGGGGTTGACTCTTTCCACCCCATACCAACCTAGAGTGTCCAGAGCAGAGTTAAATGAGTGGTACAGGAAGATAGGAAGAGGGCAAGCCTGAGTTTAGCTTTCTAACATCCCCTTCAGATTCTACGTCAAAGGCAAGTACGTGTTCGTTGCTGGGTGCCCTGTGGAAGGTCCCAGGAGATAGCTGATGGGCCTGTAAGGGAGGGTATGCTCACAGCAGAGACTGGGTGATCCTGAGAGCCACGGGCTGCAGGGGAGACAGGCGGGGTTAGGGCTTAGGACGAGCTGAGTCAGCGGGAAGGATTCCTGGTATGACCAGGCTGAGAGAGAAGGTACCATGATTTCAGAGCTGTCAACTTTAGCACCAGTGCCAGAAGTTCAAAACCAGGCAGATTCAGAACGTGGACACAGCCACAGGAGGGTCCAGCAGGCAGTACAGGGACCCACATGCGTTAAGTCCCAGATTTCCCCTCACCATGAGTTGAGATCCCTCCCACCATCCACCTAAGGGTTCTCTTGTAGAACAACAGAAGCAGAGGAAGAAATCTGAGAGATTAAACCTATACCCAAAAGAGACCTTTACCTAAGAAGCTGTTTAAATTATCAAATCAGACCAAATTTTATTTTTACTTGATACTCAGCAGTATGGGGGCGACTAGGGAAGAGTAGATCTCTTACGAAACATTAAAAAACTACATTTTCTTTGCAGATCAGTATATAGTGTGTAATTTTGCAATCCAGCTTCATGAACTTTTTGTAATTTATACAAAAAAAAAAAAATTATTGCAAGCCATCCCATAATGGCACTGCCTGCTGCCACCAAGACAAAAGATAGATGAGGGACGGTAGGTCCTTGGAGAGCTACCAGTGCCTGCACAGGACCTTAGGGGGAAGGAAGCATCCCTCTAACCTTAGGCTCCAAAAACTGCTGCTGCAACAAGATGATACATGGCCAGAAGCCAGACACTTAAGAGTGGCTTTTTCGCTGGCGGGTGCAGTCTCCAGCCTGTGTCCCTTACCTGTCTCAAATCTGCCCCCTCCTACCTCACCATGATTCTCCCTTTGGGAAGCCATCAGGTGACAGCTATATGAGTGCACGCACCGGAGGGGGATAGACAAGGCTCCGAATCACTATTAATATGGTAGGAGAATTAAGAGGGGAAAAAAAACCCCAACACCTTTGCCCCTACTTTTACTCATGGGGTCTAACACATCCATATGTAGAGGTTGCAGGTTAGGGGCCACCTAATCATCAGCCACAGCAGGGGAGATGCCTGGCTCGATCTCCCTAAAATCCAGCATGAACTATCACCTCCCTACCCAGTGCCGCCTCTCATGCCCCAGCTCTCATGACCCAAGGAAGGCACAATCTGCCCAAATCAGCACTGTCCCTTTTGTGACGTTTTAAAAAAAATTCTCCACAAATGGAACCCCCACTTTACAACACAGGAATCCACTGCATAACTCTTGGACAAGTTTTCAGGAACACAGTATGTAAAAAATAAAAAACTGCCTGATTTCTTTCTTCCCCATTTTGTTATTTAGATTTCTTTCTTTGTTTTTGGAGAATTTTTCCAGAATAGGTGTCAATCTGCATGGTAAACATTGTGCTTAATTGTTTGCCAGACTATAGAATAACTAGCAGAAACTGAAGTTATTTTAGACAAGAACAAACAATTTGAATATGGCAGTTAGTGGGGATCTGAGAACAAAGGCTGTGGTTTTATTTAAAGAACAAGTCAATCACCCCAATAGAAAGACAATGCAGGCGCTCCTGCGTGCATGGCTGAAAAGCCTGAAGTTTCGCTGTTCTGAAACATGTGAAGATATTCGTGACAAAAGGCCGGGTTTTGAACATCGATAAAAGAAATTCAAGAAAAGCTACCATAGTTCACAAAGAAACAAAGCTTTCGCCATTGAGGAAAGGGATTGTGTCCTGTGAAAACCAGTACTCAAAGATGACAGTGTCTGGTTTTACCGCCAGGCAGAGAATCAGGAAATTGACTTGACACGGAAGTTTTATGCAAACTGACTTAACACACACACCCCATCAAATATGTTAAATGCACCAGACAAGGAATAGGAAATACTGAAAAGGCAGGACGACAGCCACTCAATGACAATTCCCCCTGAAATAACCTGCTTTCAATCCCCTACTTCTCACATCAGGATACTCTCTTTTCTCATCAGTGGTTTACTTAGAACAAGACTTCAAGTCAGTCAGTAGTCAGCAAACATTTTCTGTAAAGAGCCAGACAGTAAATATTTTAGGCTTTTCAGGCCATTCTGTCTCTGTCACAACTACTCAACTTCACCACTGTAGCGTGACAGCAGCCACAAGCAATTTGTAAATGAATGGGCGTGGCCATGTCCAATAAAACTTTATGGACACTGAAATTTGAATCTTACATAATTTTCACCTGTTGTGAAATATTTTTCTTTTGATTTTTTTTCAACCATTTAAAAAAGTATAAACCATCCTCAGTTAACAGGCCATACAACATTAGGTGGCAGCGGCAAATTGCCCACCCTGGTTCCATAACCCCCAAGCCCTTCAATGACTGTGACCTAATATTACCTGGGCACTCAGAACCATACTTCTGAACACGTGTTCAAGAAGAACGGACACCTGTGAGAATGCAGAAACTGAACTGGTGGCCACTTGAAACCTCAGTAGTAAAAAAAAAAAAAAAGGGGGGGGAGCAAACAAACCCTAAATAAAAAAAAAGAGCTGTAAAATGTGGTGAAACGTATTCGCATCAGTCCTGATGATGAAGTGAGTGTGAGGAAGAGGGTTGAACAGAACAGCTGTTTTATTATCAATACTTAGACTTGAATGAAGGTAGGGTTTGAGGAAAGTCACAAATGAGAAAGCATGGCCCCGCTTCTGTGAATGGAATATGGGAGAAGAAAGGAGAAAAGGAGGTCATGAAAATAATGAAGACATTGAAGGCTAATATTATACTATCGAAATAATACTATGTAATACTATGGCTAATACTATGTAACAGGAACGATTCTAAATGCTATATATACATTGCATCATTTAATCCTTATAACAGCCCTCTGAAGCATTTTTATTAACCCCATTTACAGATGAGGAAACTGAGACTCTGAAAGGATAGATAACATACTCAAAGGTACGGATGAATGGATAAAGAACTAGATAGATGATTGATATAGGATTGATAGGTAAACAGATAGATAAATGATAATAGAGATGATACATGGATGGATGAAAGGATAGACAGATAGCAGTCCAACTCGAAAAATGGAGCACTTAACCCCACACTATGCTGCCTCTGCACGGACAATGGGAAAGTAAGAAAAAGGCTGCTGGAACAGAAAACAGGAACTGAAGAGTGGGAGGTGGTAGGAACTCCTCATTTTTATAAGCAGCTCTACACTGATAACTACTCTTCCAAGAGGTTAGTTTGGGTGGAGGTTTCCTGAAGGAGGTGAGTTTGAAGTCGTTTTGAATTGACTGAAGGAACTCAATATCGAAACATGCACGCGACCACAGGAAGCGTGTTCGTGGAGGACCTGCAACTGGGAAAAACAAAGATTCAGAGGGGACTTGAAAGTGCAAAGATGATTTGAAGAGCTAGACATTTTTCTCTCAGGTCTAATGTAGGGACAGATTTTCAAAAACACAGGTTCTACAAACTGCCTCCCGTTGATATCCAGAAGGGGCTTGTCGGGAAGGCAAAGCAGCTTGTGCGAGGAGCATCTTCCTCCGTGGCGGGTCCAGCCTCCAGTGCTTAGGGAGCTTGTTTTAACTACACAGAGGCCCACACCCAGCTATTCAGGGGGTCGCAGGAATGATATTCACTCACATCAGATCACATTAGCAGGAAATATTATCCTCATATTATAGATTTTTTAAAAACACTTCGAAAAGCTAGATAACTTGCCCTAAATCAATTCTGAGTCCTCAGAACTATGTCTACCCTTCTGAAGATGCAGAGTTCCATTGAATCAAAACCTTCCTGCAACAGACCTTTCTCTCTAAAAACAGCATATTTTCCCACTCCATGAAGTCCGTACGGCATGTCTACTTCAGATCTATTCAACTGATTTTGAAAAAAAGATAAGATGCAAAAAGTCTTTACTTTTAAAACACATGGAAATTGTTCTGTACCATGCTGTATTTATCAGCATTCATGGACCCATATACCAAAAAGTAAATTTGAGTATATGCAAATTATTTCTCAATTTGAATAAGAGTTTCCTTTTTTAAAAAAGGCAATACTGAAATTTCTCTCTGGATGTGGAAGGCTTTAAAAACAGAAACTTCTAGCACTCCTGAGTGTCTGCCTGACTTTTAGAGGAAAAACATGAATGAGTCAATTCAATACCTCATTTTGCGGGTGATTGACAAGTCACATTTGAGTTACTAAAGTAGTTCTGGTTTCAGGACTAGTGTGTTCCACTAAATCCAGCTGTGATTCTGTTTAACCCAAGTGTTCCCCAGAGGCCCACCACGGCTGTCTCTCTTTTCCAAGCGGCAATTGAGAGGCTTTGCGAGTGGCCCTATAAACACGCTAATGAATGAATGGACAACTAATTACCTTGTAAATATGCATGAATAAGCACAGATTCCTCAACAGTAAGCCAAATGTCTGGGCGCCCTCTTGCTACCTACTTGCGCATGAGAAAACGTGACATTCCTACAGCGGAAGCTGGGCTTCTTATCTCCAGTTTCTCAACATGGAGAGAAAACTAACTTCCCAGTGGAGGATACTTTAAAAGGTATACTTTTAATAAAAATAAAATAAAAATTGAGCCATGAAGGATGGGCCATCACAAGTTTTTGGACCACAACAAAGAGTAAACTGACCTCTTGGTTCAAACTTTCCAGCCAGGTGCTTTTTTACTTTTAAAATGTTTTTAAACAGCTCCCTCTCTTTCTATTTTTCCATTATAAGTCACACCCAGTTCTTTGGTTCTCAAAGATTCTACGGCTTTAAATGTCCTCATGATGATACTGCTCCCTGATCTAGGAACGCTGGCATCACACGAAATCTGTGTCAAAAGGACATTCCTCTCAGAGCCTTGGTGGAAAAAGGCTCCCTTGGAAGGCATCTGAGGGCGTGTCTTGGGCCTGATGGAGTCATCAGGGCGGTGAGTTGAGGACATGATTCTGTTCAGAGTGTGACTGGAGTCAGAGTGAAATTCTGGATCCACCCTTCAGTAACTGAGTGACCTTCAGCTAGTTAGTTAGCCTCCTAAGTCCTCAGTTGACCCATCTGTCTCATGGGATTAATGAAAGCTACCTTGCAGGATTGTTGTGAATATTAAATTAGATAATGTATATCAAGTGCCTATTTCTGCATCTAGCATATAGTATTTGATAAATAATATTTTTCATTAGCTGCATTAGTAAGACCCAGAGGAACAGTCAACCAACTTTGTTTTTATAGACTTATATCCAATCTAGTCTGGACATAGGTTTATTTCAACGGGGGCATCATTTCCCTAAATGCCAGCTGGAATAGGTCCTCATCTCAGAACTGAAACAACATGGATAGGATCATGTCTGATGCAGGACCAAAGATGGTCAGCAGAAGGGAGACTCTGCCAGGCTCGTGCAGTAGCTTTGAATTTCCTGTCTTATTTTTCACACCTGGTCTACATTCAAGCCTGAGCCCAAGGACAAAGCTGTTGTAAAACTATGGCAATCATATTTGATCTCTAATGGATAAAAAGAGGAACTGGTAAATACTTTAGAACGGTGCTTCCCATAGCACGTCCCATAGAACAGTGGCTCTGATAGCCAACGCATTAGTTCTTTCTCAGCTTGCATATCAGAAAAGTATAGTTTCTATGTTGTCATCTAAGTTATTGATTTAAAATTTTTAGAAAGATAACAGGGCCTCCAGCTTGGAAGCGGTTGTAAAATAAGGGTAATTCTCTCTGGTTAATACAACATGCTGAGAGTGGTTATTCAACTAACTATACTCCACCAGTCAGTCCACATTTTTCTACTTTTCTTCAAAGAGATTTTATCAACATGCTTGCTAAAATCCAAGATGTCCCCTTAATCCACTGATATCACACTCATTAAAGATAGTAAAGAGGATTAATTTGGCAACACTTATTTTTAGAAAACCATGCTGACTCTTGGAAATCATGGCTTACTTTGCTGAGGGCTCACCATTTCAGTGACTAGTAACTAGGGAGGCAGAATAACATGGCTGAGACCACAGGTTTGAAGTCAAATCCCATCTCCATCAATTACTAACCTGCCTGCTATTGAGCAAGTTAGTTAACAATTCTAAGCCCAGTTTCTCCAACTATAAAAGATAGAGTGAGCAAAAGAGACAGTACATATAAAGTGCTTTGTAGAGTGCTATGGACAGAGAAATGTTCAATAAAATGGCCATTGTTTTTTAAAACTAGCCTTGCCAGAATTTGGTTGGCAATCAACATGGCTTCCTTTTAAAAACTGGGTCTCAGGTCTGGTTTCACAGAAACAACCTTGAGACGGGCACATGAGTTATCAAACAAGACCTCTCAGGAGAAGGAGAGTAAGGGTAGCAGGTGGGGGCAGGGGAAGAAAGGAGCAATAATATGGTTTTGGATGAAGTCTAACTTCAGTCCAATTCCAAGAGGGTCTCTCAGACATAAACTGCCTGGCAGAGTCTGTCCTGCCCTGAAGAAAGGGAACAAGGCTTTTGTCACCCTCAATCCAAGCCAGTTACTGACTATAGGATACCTAGGGCTGTGGGTTGAGAGAGAAAGCTCCCAGAATGTCCTGGCAAAGCAGTTCCTGGTCAAGGCCAATCTTCCAGGGAAGGCTGCAGAGTAAGCAGCAGCTGAAGGGTGGGCATCCAAACAGTAAAAGGGATCCCAGGAAATCTTGGTGGCATGTCATCACCAACATCTACCATGGAGACATGCCAATCACTCCATCAAAACTTGGGACCCACAAACCAGGGTGACTTCTGGGGCAAAACACACATAGCTCTATGCCACCTCCATTATCTTATCCTTTCTTCATTTTTTTTCCTCCTTCTAAACTTTCCTTTTGTTCAAATATATTGTGATTAAGCACAATTACAAAAGGCCACAATATCTCCACTTCTGAGCTACAGTCTGTCTTACTGCTGTCAAAACATGGCTACAAACTATTTTTTTCTACAAAGAACTCAAACATAGATTAAAATATAGAACTGAACTCAGAGAAAGGAAAATACACCACTAGAGCATGATGCACAATAAAGCCTTCAACAGGGCACAGCATGTAAGAGAATCAAGAGCCCAAATGTTCTACAAGGGTAGGGCCACATTTCAGACACTCCTAAAGCATATTTTAGGGCAATTTATAGAAAGAGGGAAAATCTAGTAACTGCACCCTTCTGTAGTTACCTGTGTTGAGGTGGTTGTTATGTTACTTCCTTGGACAAACTTGAGCTCAAATCTTATTCTGACATTTACTAGCCATGTAAGTTTTGTTTCGGTTCTAACCTCCCAATGCATCTGTTTTCTCTTAACATCTTCAAAAATTACAGGTGGGGGTTTAAATAAAACCATGTATACATCCTGCTTAACACAGTGCTAGGCATATGTTAAGCTTTCAAATGTAGCATATATTTTTTAATTCCTTCAAAAAGTCCCTTCAGAGGGGTCTAAGAAGCTAAAAATGGAAGAACTCCTCCTGAAATCTTGGGATGATGAATCTTTACCATTGTATTCAAAATGTATTAATATACAGACTAAAACAATATATTTTGTGCTTGAATTTGATATCCCAGGGCTTTTTTGTTCATATTGAGGAATTCACACCTACAGATTTGTCTCTCTGATTCCTTCTCACACCCCATCTTCCTCAGTGGTTCCACAATATGGTACGTTGTGGGGGCAGTTTTGATGGTCACAATGATGATGGGGCAGCAGAGACTCTATTGACATGCAGTGGGCAGATCCAAAGATGCTAAACATCCAGCATGACCCAAAACCATCCCTCACAATGAAGAATTATCCCATCTACCTCCTGCATGACTTCCCAACACCCACTGGACATTCACCACGGTAAAAACTTGTTAATCATTATCTGGGCCTAGAACCTAAGTTCTTTCACATATAAACAAACCATCATTCAGTGTGAATATAAATGAATTTTCCAGGGAAGCAACTGATGGATAAATCAAGGGGCAGCTATATGCTATCTCAGTCCAAACTCTACCAAGAGTTGTTCCCCACATCAGAAAGTCATGACAAAGCAACTCAATGAAACCAAGTCGCCAGTACAATGCATTCTCTCAGTCTGCATCTGTCACTGACCTATGGTGCATCCACACATAGGTATAGGTATTGACTTCTTCATTATGTTTCCTAGTATGTTTGTCCTGAATATTCTCATATACAATGCCTATTTTATTATGAACTGGTTTCCTTTCAATTTTGTTTTTTATTACTATTGGAGTATTTTATCAATTTTTAAAAATTATGTGAGTGGTAGGCCATAATGTCTATGTATTTCTTGTCAGGCTAAGTCAAGAGGATGTTACAAAATATTTGTTATTGAAAGGGTAGCACTGGGTCTAATAGGACTATGAATGATGGTATGTTCTCTTTGCTCCAGGTGATGAAATTATTCATCATTACCATTGTTATAATATCATTGATTTTTCAGCCCTGACTCCCCTGTCAGACTTTTCTCATAGAAAATCCAGGCCTTCTCAACCAGGCCTTAAATGTTGGCAAGATGCTCAAAAGTCAAGGTCAAAGTTTCATCACCATGTGATTGTGTTGGCTGAGACTAGGTCTTTGCACATCACGAAGTTTGCTGATAAGACTGGAAAAGTTTCCCCAAGTCTCTGAGGATCTCCTGTTGTCGCATATGTTAGACGGCGGGTCATTTGTCTCCATTCTGCACCTCAGTCAAGACCACAGTGAAAGAGCCCATCTTTGATTCTGAACATTACACACTGTAGGACCTTTCAGCGGAACAAAAAGAAAGCATACAACGCAATTTCTTTTGCTTGTGTATATGTTTTGTGAATATGTTTTTGAGTAGAAGCAAAGTAGATATTTGAGGAGATAAAACAGATATCTTCCTCTATCCAGACTGACAGACTCCCAAAACTAGATAGTATTAGGTTAAACCTACCCATAAACTTGCTAGAATTTTGAGTATCTCAGACTCTCTCTGGTATGGAAAGTTAAAGAGCACTATAAAAGTATACATTTGTTCCTATGTTAGATGAGTAATAAGAATGAATATACAGAATTGAACTAGGAGTTGACTTTTGTTTCTCTGAAGTTGGGTATTTTCTCTGATCCAATAGAAAAGGAAAAATACCAAATTTGTTGGAGTTGATGAGACAAAGAAATGTATCACTCTTCCAAAAAAAAAAAAAAAAGAACCAATTATTATATTTCTAGAAGGCAGCCTAAGACCTCTGGTTGTTTGTCCAGGACACAAAATACCTACCACGCTGCTCTGGTATCTGGGTTTTTCAGCGAGAGTTTTTCTAAGAGGTTGACCACAGAGATGAAACCACAAGGATCTGCAGTTAAAGGAGGATGCCCAGAGGCAGAATCAAGAGGACGTGTAGGTTGTTACACAAATCACAACACAAGGGGCCCCTAGGATGAATAAAGGACCCCAAATCTCCTAGTTTCTACAAGCCTCCAAAAGCCAGTATTTTTCCAAAGAAGGCATTGGTGTTTCCAATCCAGTGTGGAGCAAATTGGAAAACAAAACATAATAATTTTTTCTGAGAAATTAATATGAAGGGAAGGAAAACCAGCAATTGTCCCCATTGAAATGGCAACAACTCCTTGCCTCCAGCCATTTGAATCAGAGATTGTTTGCATTAATAAGGCATTAGTCTTGTTTTTTCCTTTTTTTTTTTTTTTTATTTATTATCAATGCCAAGTTGTTCAATGTCCCACATTTGCGCGTGAAATTCAGGGCAATGAAGCTGACAAAATGTAATTTACTTGCACTGAAATGTGCCAGGTCCACAATTTACTTTCCCAGCCTTTCAGGTGGGATTTCACATTCAGTGGCCTTTCCGAACTATCGGAGGGCTGCCCAACTTGCATGGGCCACAAACAGCCAGGGCATGGCAGGTGGGCGGCCACAGGAACAGCTGGCAAGGTCACTGATAACACAGATTTTTCCAGAAGAGAAGGAAAAACACTGCTATAAACTCCAAACAAATTCCAAAGCTCTCCTGAGTTAAGTAGTAGTTCATCTTTCCCATACACACCTTAAAATTAATGCAAATTAATAGACAGGAATAAAATACACAGTCATTTCCGGAAAACTTAACAAGTTCAGAAAATATTTACCAGAGCGTAGAACTTAAAGAGCTAAACTAAACTTCACAAATAACCTAAATGTATAAAACACTGCATCATCATGATGGAGACTTTTTGAAATGGAAAGAGGAAAAACAAGTCAGAGGACACACAGCAAAAGCATTGCAAAGTGTGGGTATTTGGAGCAAGATTTTCCATACATATAAAAAAGTACTGTGTTAAAAACTGTTTCACAAGATTTATGTTCAAGGTTACCTATCATGACATTATTTATAATACTAAGAAATTTGGAAGAAAAAAATGCGCAGTAACAGGGAATCACTTAAATAAATTATGGGGCCTCCATGCTGTGGAACCATTAAAAAATCATGTTGCAAAAGTATATCTAATAACATGTAGAAATGTTCCCAATATAACATTAAATTCAAAAAGCAGTTTACAAAGAAGTATGTACATTTTGATCCTGATTCCATAACCTGTACAAAAGCACACATATGCATGGGGGAAGAAAGAGAAGACTATATTTTCTTTAACATTAGCAGTGATTATGTGTAAGTAGTGAGATTACATTTTATTTTTACTTTGTGTGCTATTCCATAGTTTTTTAAAATATGTTTTACACTAAACATCTATTATCTTGATAATAAGAAAATAGAAACAGTAAATATCTTAAATTGCCTTATTTCTGAAAACTGAGGTAAGATAGTAGCAGTTCTACAGTATTCACATTTAATTCCTTTAAACAAAATCCCCCCAGATTGCCAAGGACAAAAAAAGTTCTTTCTTAGCGGATTTGGATCAAGGATGGGATGAATAGGTACCCTCTGCTCCAAAAGAAAAATACACATTTGCCTGTGTTTTAGATTCACACTTAAAATGTATTTCCTATACCAAAGTAAGCCAGCATCTGATTTTTAAGGGATTTGGAGAAATCCATTTCCAAATGCCTGTAACATCTGTGAATACAACATTTAACAATTAGCAGGATTTTCATTTTCGGAAGGTATTAAAACTATTTAAAGGTGTCACGGCATACTCAGAAATGTCCCCACCCTTTGGAAATCTCCTGATGTTATCTTGACCAGTCTGCCTTCTGCCCCCACCTAACGAAAACAGCCATGTCTGCAGTAAAGACTAAATTTACAGTCTTAAAGGAAAACTGAAATAAACCCAGAAACTCTGTAAGGCATACAGAATAAAGGTCTCTGTGACCACTGCTGTTTCAATAGAGCTGAATGTAGCTGTGGTCAACTGGTCAGGAACAAATGTCCAACTTCGAATGAACTCAAGCCCAGAGCTCTTCAGTTGTGACCAATCAGAGCGGCACAGACAACCAACGTGCAGAGGCAATTCCGTCAGCAGTAGAAAACTCAGCAAGAGCCTTTCCTACCAATTAAAGGTAGTCAATATTGATTATCTGAGGGATTTCCATGCTCAGGAAGCAAATTAGAAACTCAATACCTGAACTATTCCTAAATGCAGTTATCAACTTCAGAGTTTTATCTCATAAAACCAATTCAGCTTAGAGTTTAATTCTATTAAATTAGGGCTTAGAAATAAGATTTGCTCTAGAATGAATGCATCATTAGTTTTAAAATGCACTATACTAAAACCCAAAATGTGCTGTATTACAGTTTGAAGAATAAATGAGTAAAGATGGCATCTAAATGCACTTCTCCCTAAATATATTTACCAGTTGAAAAAGTGATCGTTCATGAAGATACTGAGACCTATGCTAGAAAGCACATGCCCCTCTCTTTAGTATAAAATAACCCCACTGGATCCACTTCTTTACTCAAGTTTTCCCTTTTTTCTTAGACTTCCTTATTCCAACCATCAACAAAGTTTTTTGAAAGGAGGGTGGGAAGGCAGAGTATTTTCCCTGATATGTTCTACAATGAAACTCCATGAAACTTGGGACACGCATTTCAAAATAAAAGATGCTAATACAGGAACCCTAAACAGAACTGCCCAGTGCTGTGTAAGTTTTAATATACTGCACCAGAGGTTTTCTTCTGCACTTTTTTAATAAGATAGAGAGTACATGAAGATTCTCCTTCCATGCGTAGTCAGAACAGGGTCCCCTGTCCTGTGGTAGATGCTTAACACTCACTGTTGATATCTTGCAAAAATTGAAAATATGTCCCTGAGTAAGCCCGGCGAAGGGGCCTGTCCTGCAATGCCTGCTTCCCCGAAACACAATGAGGGTTTCGGTGCCCTGCACAAGAAAAGTTCAATGGATACAAATCCAGTAACAGTGATGTTAGAAGACTGAGAATGAGAAATAAAACAGAAAGAGGCTCAGACCACGTCAAAGAGCCCCTGAGAAAGCCTGAGTATTGAAAGATGCACCATTCTGGGGAGAACAGCTGCTATTCTTGATAGAGTCATCGATGCTCTGATGTCAACAGGCCATTTCCATTGGCAACAATAGCCAAAGTTGGGTTCTTTAGCAATGAAACCACATTTGCCATTTTGAAAGGAAATGATTATGTTCTTGTGAATTGCACTGTGTCACACTGTATTTTAGGACCATGCTATGCATCATTATGCCCTCATGAAATACTGCCATGCATTGTCTCAGTCACTATAAAAGACCAGCATCACAGGGTTTTGTAAATAGATGACATATGGGTTAATCTCATATTTGGATTTGGAAGGAATAGTTCAACATTCAAATTTCAATATACAAAAATACACAGGTATCACAAAAGATGTCCAGGGAACTTCAGCAAGTAGGAGGTGATCACAGCTTGATCTGGATTTAATACAGCATTTTCAGATGGACTGGATCAGGATGATGGGACTCTTAGCTTCATAATAATCCACAACTGTCAGTAAATTACAGTGTAGGTAAGATGGAATAAAGGAGGATGAAACCTGATTCTGACCCAGCTTTTCCCGACTGAACTAACCATTGACAATCATCTACTTCTCCCTTTCAGCTCTTCTGCTCTATTTGTGTAAACTGCATTTATTTATTCAGCTACTGAAACACAAAAAACAATTCCCACAGGAAGACAAGGAGAGTATAAATCCCTGTCTTTTCCCCCAGAGAAGAACAGTTATACAGCTAAACATGAGGAATATTTCCAAATTTCAGCCCAAGTTGAGGAGTTATGTTCAAAGGTTCCCAAGGGACCATTTGCAGGTCCCAGTTGAGGACTGAAGTCCCCCGTTGTCTAAAATAATTTCTGGAATGTCCTGAAGCTCCTAATTTATAAAATGATAAATAGTGCCCAGCGAAATGGTAAAAGAGTATCACTAGATTTAAATCTTGTTATTATCACATTTGGGGAGTCAAAATTAATTTAATTTTGTAAATTAAAGCCTGTATGACCATTTCAAACTTCTGATGTGCTCACTTAGAGAAAGAAGCAGCCCTCTTCTGCATCAAGATTTTCTCTCTCTGCCTATCAACCATCTGGCACAGGGGAAAGAGATTCAAACGGAGAGTCTGCAGACCGTTAACTAGATGTGTGACCTCAAGCAAGTCATTTCACTTCTCTAGCACCCTGTTCCCTTCACTTTCGGAAGGCTCACAGTAGTGCGTCTCCCGTCCCAGCCTTATTCTTGTAGCTGGAAATTACAATTCCAATGGCTGACAAAATAATACCTAAAAATTCAAAAGAAAGGCAAAAACAAAAAAGCAAAAATAACACAACAGAAGTCAAAAGCCAAAAAAGAGAATCATACTCTCTTCTAGCAAAGAGGAGAAGAAACACAGGGAGAAATTGCCCGGGAGCACTCAGACTCAAAGACAAAAGTGCTTCACATCTTAATCAAGCCTCAGAGAAAACACACATAAAGTCAGCAAGTTGCACTCTGGTTCAGAGCATGTTCAAAGGTAGCCCTGCGCTGTTTATGTGGGAACGTGAAGGAAAGTAAAAGCATCCCACCACATGTCTTTTTCATGCAGCAGGAGTGGCCTGTAGACAAACACCAAGAGACAGAAATGGCTAATTTAAAAAATAAAATGCAAAGTCCTGTGGCCTGGTTCAAACTGAGTCTGACAGTGAAGGTCACAACAACTTTTCACTTTTGTTTAAAGATGCCGCCTTGATGACTGCCGGACAAAAACACAACAGCAAAGAGGGACCTGGTATTAGACCATCCTGAAAGCGAGATCACCCTAAAGGGTTTTTTTTTTTTTTTTTTTCTGATAGCTTTCTTTCTTTTCTAGATTAAAAAAAAAAAAAATTGGTGAATTATCAAATTACTAACATTTCAAAACATGATAAAAACTATTTTCCCCAAAGTATATTACAAGTGACTATAACCAAAATTTCTCAAGCAACAGAATCCCTGCCTTTTGAAGGCACTCTACACTCAATTTCTTATAACTTGTAACTTTTCAAACAGTTCCATTCCATTTTTGCTCTTCTTGTCTCTTGCTCTCCTTCACATTTTTTGTTGGTGGCGGTGGGTTTTGGGGGTTTTTGTTTTGTTTTTGGGTTTTATTTTTGCAGTTTTTCTACTCCTACCAATCACAAGGAGTGGTAAAACACTCCAATTTTTAAAAAACTGTTCAAACCAGTTGTAAGATTCATTGTCTGTAAAGAAAATTACTTTGGCCTCCAACATGTGTTTTCAATACAAATGCATCGCATAAAAAGTAAAAAGACCTCTTGTCTAATATGGCAATTCTCGTGGAGCCATTTTGGTCTTTATAGAAAGATCTCACTTATATCTTGGTAGAAAAAAAAAAATGTGAAACAAAGCAGACTCTGCACCTTCCTCAGGCCTGTTTTATATTTCTCCCATGCTGTCTCCTAAAGATATCAGCACTTGATAAAAGTTCAGGCCTTTTTGGTGCAGAACTCTGCTTGTCATTTCTTTGGAAGCGATTAAAGACATTAGCACAGCTTCACCATAAAAGCCTGAACAGCAAGTGTCAGGACGACTCCACAACCCCCACCTCATGCTTTCTCTGCTTTGCACATTCCCAAAGGTTTTATACGGAAGAGGAGAAGCAGTATTTTTTTTAGTTTCCCTTTTCTAGCCTTTCTGATGGAAATAATGCTGATAAATTTTCACAAATATTTCCAAAGAACTTCTACTCTTAGAATCAAAATCATCTGCTTAACAACAAAGTTTCTATATGATCATTGTTTTCTGAGATAATCCCAGAGGCCAGTGAAGAAAAATACTCTTCAATACAACCAAAAATGGTGCCAAGGAAATCAGAGGGTTTGGAAGTCAGAACACTCTAGGTTTTCATCCCAATTCTATTCCCAACTCTGTACAAATCATTCGGTTCTCTGTGCCTTTTTCCCTAACCTTAAAAGAAGAGGTGTTAGTCCCTGCCTGACAGAGTTCAGATTAAATCATTCATATCAAAGTAAAATATTCAAAACGTGTGATTTGTATTTGTTGAGAGAACATTTGCAGTGGTCATTTCGCAAAATCTTTGGGAGCTCCTTTCCACATTTCAACAGTTCCCTATGGTGTACTATCTCACTTTCCCAAAGAAAAATCTAAAAGCTTCATTTCCTGCTGTCTGTCTTTTAGATTCTTTAAATGAGAAGCACCCACATGAGTTATGTGGAGGAAGAAGCCAAGTGCTGTCACACATTTCGTGGGTGCAGATCACCACGTGGTTCTGAACCCGTAGCTGTGGCCCCAGCTTCTGATCACAGTAAAGGCTGCAGCTCCTGCAATTGGTCTGTTCTGTGGGGTGTCTCTAAGAGTCATTCCTGGAAGCTCAGCTTGGGGTCTGTATCTTAGCCCTTCTCACTGAGCCTACGAGTGATCTATATCACTTAAAATCTCCTGTGACTTTAACTACCTAGAGTGGGTTCTGTTGTGTATAACTAAGAACCTCATCAGATACATATGTAGAAGTGCTTGGTTTTGTGCCCAACATATAGTAAAAAACTGTACATGTTAATTGCTTTTCTGCCACACCCTGAGGTTTTGGAATCCCATCCTCACTAGCAAGATGAGCAAGAAACAGATAGATATAAAGAAAACTACCCATACCAAAACCTCTACTCATCAGCTTGACATAATGCCTAAAAGTCACATGACTTCACAGTAAGTACTTATCTCCAAAGGACCCCCGATTGGCAGAACTGGAACAGATTAATTAGTAGAGGCACTCCCTAGAGAAATGGGATATAGAAAGTTAAGTTTTAGTATGTAGGCAGTGGGCAAAAAGTGGGGATCATGAACAATGATCCCAGAGGGTACCCAGGTGGAAGGTGACCCAGAAGGGATTGGGGCTGAACAGTGTGAATGGTAGGATGCCAAAAAAATGCACGTTCTTTGCCTAAGATCATGAGATGACTTATAGAAACCTAAGTCATCCTGTGTCTAAAGGGAGATATTCCTCACAGGGAGCAGAGTACATGCAAAGGAAATTAGTTTTCGAACTCAGAAAAAAAAAAAGAAAAATAGAAAGGTGGAAAAAGACATATAGTGACCAGAGGTGACCCCTGAGTTTCCTCTGAATTCTCAAGGTAAATTTCACAGGCCTTCTTTCCAACCTAGATCACTTTCCATTATCATAAGACAGGCATTTGTACACATACCTCAGATCTCCACATTACCCTATAATGCGTGGACCTTTCTTATATCTCTTACATCTTGCAAAACATCTAGCCAAGTGTATTACTCTTAGGAGGAGCTCAATAGATATTTTGTGAAAGAGTGAATGAGTGTATAAATGAAGCATATTCCAGCCAGCCTTTTTTGTTTCATAATTTCTTATTAGTTTTTGAACTCTGATTAATATGCATGTAGCCCAATTCCTCTGACAGAAAAATGATCATGCAGTATGTACTAATTCCAGCTTCAAATTACAAAGGCACGTTTTTTTAGTTACTCTTGCTTTGTGCTCTTGCCTTATCTACGCTTTCCAAAAGAATTCCCTTTATTTTGGTATGCATTATATGCACTCCAATAGATCACTGGCATGTTTTACAATCCACTGCCAGAAATGCTGCTTCTGTTTTCACGATTTGACTCATAACTGATATCAGCATACACCGTCAGGGTCTTCTTTCAACTTCCAAGCCCAATTTCTGTCACTTCCTCCTGAACAGTTTCTCTACCACCATACCACCTTACTTTTATATTTGCCCCCCAAAACCATCCTTCATTCAGTCAAGGAACAGTTATTAACTATTTTCTGCGAAGCACTGTGCTAAATGCTAAGGATATGATAATAAACACAAAGGTTAGAGTAGGGGGTGACATTAATGGAATAATTCAACCATGATTAGCACATTTGGACAAGTACTAAAAAGTTGTACAGAGTGATGTGAGAAAATAAAATAGGGGGACCTGGCATAGCCTGGCAGGGGAGCTGTTAGGCATCCCTAAAGAAATGGTATTTGATTGGTATTACAGACTGGAAATAACCACATACTCACTGCAGTTTCCCCCATGAAGAAGTAGTGACTATTTCCTTACTCCTTGCAACCAGACTGGCCTTGATCAACAGAATCTGGCAGAAATGACACTATGTGAGTTCTGAGCCTAGCCCTCAAGGGACCCTGCAGCTTCTTCTCTCATGCTGTTGGAACATCTCCATGAGACAGGCCCAAGCATCCCAGCTGTCACAGCTGAGGGCCCAGACAAACGAGTCATCTCAGTCAACACGAGAGGTAAGCCATCCCAGGTGAACCCAGCTAAAACTGTTGACCCACAGAATTGTGAGCAACTATATGATTATTGTTTGGGGACGGGTTGTTATGCAACGAACACTAACGGATACAACTGGGATCTGAAAATAAGGAGTTACACAAATGAAAGATCTGCAGAGAGTGTGTATGAATAATCCAGGTTGAGAAAGTCTCATGAGGAAGCCTCCTGAGGCAATAACAACATCTGAGAAACTGAAAGACAGGTGTGGCTAGAGCTCAGTGAGGGGGAATGAGGCAACTCTGTGAAGCCAGCCTGCCTGCCACGTGTTCATTTAAGAAGCCCTTCATATCCTGTTCCCCGGGACTGAGACCCTCCAACCTCCCAACTGTCTGATGTTCTAGACAGTTTCTCTGCTTTGTTCATTAATTGCCCACTATCATACTGTCAATTTCCTTCCTCCCACTCACCCCCCATTCCAGACCAGTGGCACAGTGTCCTGAGTCCTGATTTGGGGAAAATCTCAACTATGACTCAGAGAAGCATCCAGTTGTGTCTAAGAAGATGCTACTAACCTAGGGATGGCTTTGAGCATCCTTCTCTTAGTCTAAAAACTCAGTTCGCTTCAAGTGATAACAAGCACTTATCACTCCCTCCTCTCCTTGAAACCTGAAAAAGTCCATCAATTTTCAGAGTTCTAGCCTCCATGTCCTGGCTATTGTAAAATCGATAGCTAGTGGGAAGCAGCCGCATAGCACAGGGAGATCAGCTCGGTGTTTTGTGACCACCTAGAGGGGTGGGATAGGGAGGGTGGGAGGGAGGGAGACGCAAGAGGGAAGAGATATGGGGATATATGTATATGTATAGCTGATTCACTTTGTTATAAAGCAGAAACTAACACACCATTGTAAAGCAATTATACTCCAATAAAGATGTTAAAAAAAAAAAAAAAGAGTTCTAGCCTTAAATGATTTTTGTCTCCCTTTACTCTCTCCTTATTTACTCCAGGTATCAAAGTAATAATAATAATAATAATAATAATGAGGAGGAGAAGAAAGCATTTACAGTTAGTCCCCTACATATGAACGAGTTCCATTGCCAAGAGCGCATTCGTAAGTCCAATTTGTTCATGAGTCCAACAAAGTTAGCCTAGGTACCCAACTAACACAATCGGCTATACAGTACTGTACTGTAATAGGTTTATAATACTTTTCACACAAATAATACATAAAAAACAAACACAAAAAATAAAGAAAACATTTTTAATCTTACAGTACAATACCTTGAAAAGTACAGTAGTACAGTACAACGGCTGGCGCTTCTTAGCAGTACCAGCTCCATCGCTGCTGCTTTTACACTTCCTTCCAGACATCCTGGGCTTGAAATAAAGATACTGTACTACTGTACTCTATACAGTACTGTAAAGTACACAAAAGCACAAGCACTTGTAGAGGATGCACGTAATGTACACCAGACATGTGAACTAACTTACGTGATTGGACATGCGAACGCACATTTGCAATTTTGAAAGTTCACAACTTGAAGGTTCGCATGTAGGGGACTTACTGTATTTGTCAAAAATGGATTTATCCTTGGGGTTGACCCTTCCTCTGACAATTTCCCAGTTGCCTATGATAGCTGTTTGAGTTGGATTTCCCTCAAAAGAAGGCTTCAGTTCAAGGACTTGGGTGCAGAGAGTTTATTTAGGACAGGAACTCAGGAAGGATAAGTAAGGGAGCGGGCAAAGGAGAAAAAACAATAATGGTGCATTAGCCGGCCAATGACTGCTATGGGCACCTAGTATTCAATCCTGCTGGGGTAGCTCTAATGAAGTCATGTAACACAAGCCTCAGTATTGTACCACCAAGGGCTGGAGATGTAGGGTGCTTATTCCCCTATTCCATTTGTGTCCCTTCTTGGTTTGGAGTTGCCCCTTGAGACATTAATTCTGGGCACCTCATGCTGCCCAGTGGTTGGACTGGGCTAGTGCCCATCGTCCAGAGATAACCCATAGACTAGGAGACAGAAACCTGGAAGAGGAGAAGCTGTTTGGCAGCTTGGAACTGTCCACTTCAACTACAGGTGAACACAGAGGTGGGCCACAGGGACATGGGGTGAGGCATTGACAGCATCCAGTATACAAACATTTACTGAGGATGCTCTACGAGCCAACTCTGGTGTCAGATGCTTCACATGAGTTATCTCAAGCAACGCTCAAACCAGTGCTATGATGTTATTGTGAGCTCCATTTTACAGATGGGAGAACTAGAGCCCCTGGCCTGAGTAAGTGGGGCACAGCCAGATCCTAAGCATGGTTCTGCTTCACTCATTCATGCATTTGAATAGCAGGCAGCTGGGTAAGACAGATTGCAAACTACAAGGAAAGCAATTGCTCCCTAGCATTGTGGAAACCATGAGACAAACAGTAGACATGACTTCACATGGAGCCATTCACAACCTCATACAAGGCCAAGAAAGAGTTTCTTCCCCATATGTTAGTTTTGTACTTCTTGGTTAGTCTAGTTATCTAAAATTTTATGTGTCTAAAGACTGGTGCCTTTCTTTTTTTAAATTCACATGGTACTTAACACCTTGCAATTGTGCTATCTATTAAGTACTATTTAATTAGAAGGTGTAGCGGACACATTATTTTCTGGGCATCCAGTATCCATTCCCCTTCCCCTTCCCAAGTGCACCTGGATTTCCATAGATAACTACCTCTCCTCCAGCAGTAGAGGCTTGCTGAGAAGGGAACTCCAGGTGCTTGCTTCTCATTTGAGAACCTGCAGTGGACAGACCCTTCCCAGGAGTATACCTGTGGTCCAAGCTTGAGCAAGCAGATGCCCTCTCATAGGACTCTGCATCTCGAGCAAGTGATGCAAGAACAGAGAAAGGATGTGAGGCCTGCAATGGAGCAGCAACAATAGCCAGCCATCCAGCACATTCTCACTAGAATGGGGTGCCACGCTTCTTTTTTCATGTCTCCAGCCCTCTGAGCCCCCTTGATCCTGCCCCTCCCTAAACCTGGTCCCCTGGTCTCTGGAGGTTGCTCATTGCTCCCCTTCTTCTTTTCCTCCCAATAAATCCTCTTTTGCTTAATTGCCCAGAATAAGTTTCAATGTTTGTAACCAAGAATTGTAAATGTTACAGACAGTAGAGTAACTGATAGTGGAATCTGTAATGTCTATGTCATCCATTGAAGGTGGTAAGATTTTTACACATGCAAAGGTTGACAAGTAGCATCTGCAGAAGCTTTCCTCTGCCCCCTCTGAAAGTGTATGCGGTTCTTCATTCCAACACATAAATGCGAAATTTACCTGGCAGTACAGGGAACTCCTCAGACACGCTAATAAACCTAAGCATATTAACTAAAGCCTATGTTTTCATTGGAATGCAGAGGATGTCCCACTGAAAACGTTACTCAATGCACTCTGAAGGGTTTCATTACAGCTTTTTTTTTTTAATGAGTTGGCTTTCCTCTCTTGTTCCATCACATGCCCAGGCTCCATATTTTTATTTCAATACTCTGCATTATCAGTTTATAATCTAAGGGCTGTAAGCCAGCTATTGATCTACTTTTTAAAGAACACGTTTATTCTTTCTCACGATTTCATAATCTTCTTTATTCCATTTTCCTTCCTTGGAAGTTCTACCCTCCGAAAATGGTGAACGTTGTCATATTAAATTTAAATTAGGATGAAATGCTCAGTGGTCTCTAAAAGCCCTGGACAGATTCATCCAGGTCAGTATTCTTCAAGAATATATCATATTAACCCCCCCACCAGTAGCTAGTAATGTTTATAACACTTTCTTAAAAACCTTATCATGGCCAAGGCACACATAAATTGTACAAATTTGGAAACACAGTTGGTAGAGGAGCAGCAAATTCATAGTGTAGCAAGCTACAGGGTGTTTTAGAAAAGACAGCATTTTAAATACGACTCATGAATAAGCAAACAGCCCCGATCACCCAAATCAACTCGAAGAGTAAACACGGAGGGAATGTTTAGTTAAATTTTAGATGCCATTTGACTAGGGAAAAGGGCTAAAACTTATCAGTTGAGAATGAATTATGTCAATACCAAAAAAAGCTAAGCATCTGCAGAGAACTGTCTTCAAGTAAAAGTTACACAGACAAAAAGCTGTTTATGCACCACAGGTAAAATACACTCTACTACAAAGGGCTTGCCCGTGCAAAAGATAACGGGAGAAATGCTTTAGAATGTGTGGGATATACATACATAGCTTATTTGTGTATTTGCATGACTGTATTTAAGGATTATCATGGGAAAGAAATAGGCACATACACATACATTGGGACAAGGAAACAAAGACAAAACAGGCAGCTGTTAATGTGTTTCCATCTACAAATGCTGGCACGTGACCTATTGAAGCCCACTGCCCTGATATGAGGCAGGGGTCTGCAGAGGTAACCTATTCATTACGTGTGGGGCTTGAAGAGAAGCTAAGGCATCTCATCGTTTCTAACTCTGCTTCCTGTTTGTTTAGAGGGAAGAAGTGATCTTGTGCATTAACAAGTTTCTTGCAGCCAGAGATTGTGTCTTTTACATATGGGATCTTAGGGGCCTAGGACAGAACCTGAAACACAGCACATGTTCAATAAACATTGGTTTAATTAAATCAAATATTCCTGTATCTTCTGTGTCCAGCCTCTAAGTGGGCATAAAGTAGCTCCATAAAGTTCCTTCCTTTGCTGGAAAATAAACCATTTGACTCCTTGTTGAGTTATTTCCAAATATTGAATATGGAAGGTCAAAATCTCAGCTCTTCCAACTCCCTATGTATCTCTTTATATATCATATTGAGGGATAATAATAATCAACTTTATATACAATTGAGATTTGCTGCTTGAATTCAAAATCATGCCAGGGCCTTGAGAGAATCTCCCTATACCACTGGGCATCACAAACACCACACAGGTTAGGCATTCTCTCTCCACTAGCAGGCTGAAGGCAGAGCATTAACAAGGCAATGCCTCCAGCCAATTCCTAAAGCCACGAAGCATCACTACCAGTGCAGCTGGTCATTTGTCTGTTCAGTGGCATGGAGTGGAGATAAACTGTGAGGAAAAAGATACCAAGAAAAGGATGGAAAGAGGAAAAAGCTGAAGGGACCTTCAAGCTAGTTCACCCCAACCCTCAACACAACTCTTTTTCTAAGGACCAGACAAGTGTCTATTATGCTCTGTATTTCTTGAATCTTGCTCTGACTTGAAAAATGGCATTTATGAAGTATTTGAGTGTAAACTCTTTTTCTTTTTCTTTGCTCATAAAGTCACTAAGAGGAAAATGCATTCTGAGATATAGTCTCCAATCCAAATTAAGTTCAAAGTTAATTCAAAACCGTGGAAGTGCTGGAGTTTGTTATGAGGGCTGATGGGCAGAACCTGCCCTCCCAATATTAGCTGGACCTGAACATGAACAGCAGCAGATGCTGGGCAGCAACCGGGTGTAGAAGGAGGAGAGACACATAAATACCTCACTGCTTTCTTCTTTTAACTTTTACTTAAGTTTAGCTAAGACCAAGTATAATACAGGCAAGGTTTAAAAAAAAAATAGCTTTGAATAATGTCTCCCATAGCCTCAACAATTCCTGGGCCAATCAAACAGATTACTGGTCTGTACGTACCAGTGAGTTATAGATTCCAAGGAGGCCATCCAACAGAGACTTTTGTGGGTCAAATGTTTGAGAATAAGTGGTCTAAATCAATAATGTTTACAAGTTCTAATTGTTTACTTATTGACACAAATTTACATAAAGCCACTTAATGAGGAAGGGTTTGCACAACCCATGGTACTGTGTTATGTCAGATTTTAGCCATCATGTCATAGCCTGGCTCGAAAGGAAGAATTGCTGGTAACTCGTGGGCCAGGAATGAGCAGCCTATTAAGATCTGAAAAGCTGTCATCCACCCTGAAAGGACTTGCATCAGCCACTGAGGATATATTTTAAACCGCCTGTCCGCAAGAAAACTTTAATAACGCAGCCTTGCTCTAATGTCTTGTGAGAGGAGAGGCAATTTTACTTCTTCTATTAACCCAACGTGATTACAGTGGCTTATTTCATGGAATATTAAGTTCAAATTCTGCTCCCTGGGAGGACAATAAAAAAAATTTAAAAAAAAAGAGTGTGCTTATGACTTTGCCCGAAATAGCCACAGGACCACAGCTCCTTGGTGCTTTTAATGCATCCAAGCAATAATCTACCATAATTCGCTAATGGTGAGATAAATTAGTGACCAAATAATAACCTGAAAAGATGACATCAAGATGGAAAGCAAATGTTTATCTTTTGCAAAAGACAGCATAACAAAGCTTATGGTAGTCTTCCACTAGTCCCTCTTTTTTTAAAAAATCAAGTCCTTATTGGCTGCCTCTGACAGTAGTTGTTTAATAGACCATAGCTAGCTAACTAACAAAATAAATAAGCACTTTGAAAAGCAACAAGCAGCTTCAGAGCCCCCTGAACTATACAAATGTTTAGGGAAATGAAGCTGGGCTTCCTCTAAGATTTTCCCAATAAGATCTACTCTTTGGAAATTATTTCAAAGAGTAATTGTACTGATGAAAAATGGTAGGTCTACCATAATCAGGGTCATCTAGGATTTTCCATAGGTCCAAATGCAAAATTTTATAGCCAACTTTGAGACCCATATTCTCATTTTTAATTGTAGGTGAATGACTGGTTGGAATTAGAACCGTAAGTAGTCACCCGATAATCCTAAAAGCCAATAGGCATCTCTCACCTGGTTCCCGAAAGCCATGACCAACACTTACTTGTAATGGCTTTCATTTTCCAATATGGCTCCTGTCTAATCACTCTCCATGTAAATGGGAGGAGATCCTTTCTTAATAGCAGGAGAGTGAAAGTTCATTTTCCTTGGCTCTGCATGACCTTTGAATACTGCATGAAGTGATGAAGATTGGACAGCTACCTTGAATAAATTTAATTCACACAATTTATGACATGAAATTCTCTCTCCATCTGGGGCTTCCATAAACAATGTTAATTTCATGGAATGGGAGCCACAGCTTGCTTAGGTACTCTGGTGGTGACCACATTATTCAGGCCAGCATCAGCGTAGCTCATTTGAAAACAGACGAGTTCATCAACTACAAAACAAGATTCTTAGAGCTATAGAAAACACACATAAAGAAAAACCTCTTCCTCAATTTATATGTGTTTCTTTATCATAAGTGGCATATTCAGGTAAAACCAAGCATAGTGAACTCACACCTATGGCTCAGAAATGACACCTTATGGATATGATTTATCACTGTTTTTTTTCTTTTACAGGGGGAAAAAAGCATTTACCTTTAACATTTTTATTTGAGAAATGCAAATGATGAATGAAATTATAATCATAACCCGATGAACCTAAGGAACGCTGAAAGTTAACTATACATAAAAATGGTGTTGAGACTCCTTAAAAAGGAAAAAGTGCATACAAATACAATAATGCTTATTTTTACTCTCTCTTTAGAGGAGTTCCCTGTTTGTGGCCCATGCGACAAAGTGATCTGATAAGAGGAGCAAGGCTAAATAGCGAACGGCAAACATCCCAACCTGATGTATTTCCTCAGCCCTGACCTTCAGATAAAAATCGTACAGAAATCTGCAAAACCTCCAAATATGCAGCACCACATGCTTCCAACATTTTCAGACACAACAGTCAGGAGGGGAAAAAAATGCAAAAAAGGAAAAAGAAGCAAACGTATCGCTACTGAAAACAGTTAGCGTTTTCTCTTTAATATTTCAAGATTGGGGTCCGATGAACGCAGTGGCTGCCTACGCCATTCCTCTCCCCATCTGTGAATGTGCGTGCACAGGCAATGTGTGCAATATACATATGTGTATGTCTATCATTTTTATGTGTAAGTGTACCCAATATCAAGTGTGTGGGTAGTTCACATGAGATATATTATATACATACTGCGTGCATATTTAAGAAGAAGAAAAAGACTTCAAAAGGTAAAAATTTATTGCACTGTGAAATTAGCTAAAATTATGACAACTGTAAGGAAAAAAATTATACGGGCAAAATTTGGGTCTGGTGGAAGAATTCTTTGATGTCTGGATTCCAATTTAACCCCCGACTGAGTTCTAAGAATCAAATGAACAAAGTATATCATACACCCCAAGTCTGCCTGTCAGCGCTAGCCATCATTTTTTATTTTATTCTTTCCAGCTGCATGTATTTACAAGACTCTGTTCTGACATTTCCTCCCCTCAAAATGTACACACTCACTGCTACGGGCAGCTGCCAAATACATTTGTAAAACAGTTCAACCTTCTGTTTGTTTATTCATTAGGCATCTCTGTTAGTCTCAATAAATATGTATCACTCTAATTTTTTACATTTGCTATTACGTCAGACCTTTGTATATTTGACTTGTGTGTTTATGTTTGAATATATACAACCCACATTTTTAAAAATAGCTCCTCAAATACACATTGAAAATAAAAGAGTATTCGCATACAAAAATTCACCTATATGCTGCTTTACTGTCTAGGATAGATTTTTTAAAAATTTTAAGGATAAGAATTATAATTACATAGATTTCAAAACATCCCTGCACATACAGAAAATATGGTATTCCTACCTGGATCTATATCAGTGATCCCAGGTAACTCTCAAGATATGCATAAACAAGTGCTTTATGTACATAAGTTTGGCACCAGTGAACAGTTATGCAGGCACCACACTGGAGAACAGTGAAGTCTGAACTGCTTGTGTATACTGCATACAAAAATAACTTTACCCGGGTATATGGCTGTTCACTGAGCTAAGTCTCCAAATATTTTAACGCAGTTATAAATGTTTAAAATGTTAATAATAAATTTAGGTTGTTTAAAGAATATTTCCAAATAACATAAAATATTTGGTTTCCCCCACCCAATCCATAAAAAGATAAGATTTATTACAAAATGTTTGAGGAATAATCAACCATTTTTGGCTAATATATTTTAATATTTATACACATGACACATGCTGAATATACATGATACACTGATTTCCCATAGTGTATGGAATTTATACAATTAACTGCAAGGTTCAATGGCTTGAAGGCACATAAGGTGCAAACACAGTTACAAGGTTTTGCTGATTATTGTTATAAATCTTATAAAGCGTAAAAGCATTAAAGTATATTCTGTTTACACTATTCATTTTAAAACACAGCTTATAAAAATATTATTATTTCTTATTAAAAGATTTATATTTTTCTAGTTTTTTTCTTTTATGAGGTAAATTTATTGGCCAGTATTCAAAAACTACTTTGTTTTTCCACTTCCAAATATGTGTTTGAAATATACTCTGAGATTCAATATCAATTTTCTAGTTATTTCTCAAGGGTTATATTTGTTCATAATAATAGCAGCAAACATTCAGGCATTATTCGTTGGGTTTCTCCAAAGTGTTTAAATTTAAAAAGAATCAAATAACAAAAGCATGATGAACCAAATTGCTTATTTTACACACACATTATAGCCGTATACATATGTATGCACTTATGCGTGTGTATTTCGAGCACACCATTAATCATGAATGCCAAAATCATGTTATCAATCCACCTACACTGAACATTAAATGTTTTAATATTCATATAAATTACACCAAAAATGTGATTTTGCTTTTTAAATTAAGAAACTTTGGTTCTTAATGGAGATATTTTTCATAGGCCTTTCCATTCCTTCCTAGCCATATGTAATGTTTAAATATACCTGTGAATAAAAATCTGCAGTAAATTCTACAGCACACCCCCAAACCGTCCAGTGTGTGAATTTTTTAAAAGGAACTAAAGCCACAGCATATGAAATGTGAAATGGAAACATCCCGACATGTACATGCATGATCCTGGGTTGTCCACCCGTTAGTAAAAAGGCACTAGATTCTGCAGCTGCTTATCAAATCAGCTTTATGTTTCTGGAATGAGTTCCTGCTGCTGAGCCTGACTTTGTAGACAGTCATGAAAAAAATATCCTATAAGATTGATCTCGCTCAAAAGAAAACCTCTGGAAAGACACCTAAGTTGTATCAAACCCATGTACACCTAGATAGCTTAGGATAAATTAACAATACGAACATCTGTGTGTATACATACATACGCTAATCTATTTAATATGTTTACTTATATTCAAACCACATATTATATGTCTTGCCTAGGTGTCAGTGATAAGATTCATGTACAGAGTAAATGTTTGTGTCATATCAGTAACATTTATTCAATAATTTGCATGTTTACATCAGCTAAAGTACATTATCACTTCCCTTTCTTTTTTGCTTTTTGCTGTAAGAAGTCTGGCAATCAAAAAGAAGAAAATAAGTAGAAAAATAGCTCCTTTCATCAATTACCCACCCCGGTACTTGGGGTAGAAATTCATTAGCATGTTTTCCCCCATTCATTTGTTAAACCAGAATGCTGGGAAGAATTAGAAAATAACAGCATTTCTCCTACTTTTTTTTGCTATGAAAAACAAACCCCTAGAAAAGGTCCAGAATCAGCTTTGTTTCTTTTCTCAAATGGGCCTAATAATCTTTCTCAACCACCCGCGCACACCACACACACACAAAACCCACTGGGTGCCTCCGTGGTCCATAAGTGGCTCCAAAACAGAGCTGTACATTTGCAAGCACAACACCTTAAATATTGGAAGCCAATTTGGACTTACTAAAAATCTATGATCCGAGTGAGAAATCATGCTAAATACAAGCCCTGGTAACTATATTTTTAATGATGACTTTTTACAAAAAAAAACAAGGTAGGGGAGAGAGATCAGCAGGGTGAATGTAAAAATTGTTCATCTTAAATTTCTACAACCCCAAGTGTCAGGGTAAGCATGTACGGTGCATCAAGCATAACAAAATGAAAACGAGGTGTAGGGGGGAGGGGGTCCCAGGCACTTGCTTCCTTGAATCCCTCTGAATACATTTCACAATTCATCAGTTTTTGTCTTTCCTGCCACGAATGAGGACAATCAGACCAGACACCCATTAGATTTTTCATGCATTTTTTTTTTTCTTGTTCATGACATGTTGGCAGGGAGGATGGCAATTCTGAAATCTTACCAAATGAGAAAAATGTCAGAAGCTGAAATGACAGCTAGTGGTTACTATGGTGATAGGTGATATTGAAAAAAAAATAAAATAAGACTCAGTTAATTCAAAAGGAATCAAGTTGGGTATTTTTAAGCCAGTTGATACAGATGAAAACTTAATCCTGATATTGGGACATTATCTTTTTGAGCGAACAGCCAAAGACACCATTTAGCTTAAATAATAACTAAATACACAGCTCATAATCTTGTGATTAAAAATAATGGAAAGAAACAGTATTGATAAATGGAAGTCAAATATTATTACCAAATGACTATCAGAGAAATATAGATTATATTCAGTGGAAAGAGGATTTTGTCTGGGGGAAAAACGTTTACAGTTTTAGCAAAATATTTTTAAAAAGAGAACATAGTAGCTTCACAGAAAAAAAAAAAAAGGACTCAAGGGACAACCCAGATTCTGTTAAAACACACACAGAAATGTACAAACATGGTATTTTCATCTTCAAAGTTCATCTAAAAAAATAGAAAAGAAAATCCATTTTGATTGTAATTGTCAATACACTCAACCTTTATTTTTAGAAGTTATTTACATAGGTAAATCCTCATTATGAATTTTTTTAAAACAATATATCTATTCTCCATATCATTATTTCTTTTGTTGAAATTCAGTTTAATGTTCCGACCATTCTTCAGGGATCTTCACAATAAGCAAAATAATAATAATAATGCCACACATATAGGCACCATTTCGTAACACCAAGGAATGACAACTTTCCCTAGCTCAATCAATTACTGCCGCTATTTTTTGGTTTCATGGTTTAAAAGAAGGAAACAGAATACCATGAAAGTAATATTTATAATTAAACAAAAAAATGCAATTGTCCCACATGTAATGCACATGAAACCCAGACAAGATGGTTTTTAAAAAAGAGTTTTAAAACAATGAGTTTATAAAAGTGATTCGAAATTGGTAGGGGTTCAATCAAGAAGAATACACTGTGTCTGAAAATCTTTGACACCGAATAACTTTCTCAAGGCTTCTCTTCACACTGACTCTAAAATGCTGTAAGTACAACGGATTAATGTGGAAAAGTATACTTAGGAAGACCAGAGGCAGCTCTGATTTTGAAACAGTGTATTCTGAAAATATTCCATGCGTGCATATTTTTTCCATATGCCACACTCCCAGATCTAGTCTTTTTTTTTTTTTCATTTGATATAAGGATATTAAATTATCTACTGTATCTTTTTTTAAATCAAATCTTTTGAGAGTTACAGGTAACTAGTAAAAACAAGATTCTTATTTATAACCTCAAGCTAGTATTTAATGCAAGAGGGAGGGGATACATTATCAGGGAAGAAGCTCAGAGGAAGAAAATTAAAGTCCTACTGGTTAGGGGAAGCTCTTTTCCACTGAACAGACTACAATGCCATCTACTGGGAAAGTGAAGTTCAACTTCACTTTATACAGCAAGACTAGTTTAAAAGACGGATAGATGTAACTGGAGAGACATCGAGTCCTATAGCCTTCAGCAATAAAAACAGACAAGAGGAAAAAAAAATACATATATATATATAGTCGTTGAAACTTCAGTTCTTATTATAGATCATTATGTCGTTACTCTGAGATCTCCTCCCAGTATTTTGTTTCTTAATTTTCAGCTAAAGCCTCTCTTTTTTTAATCTCCTTCCAACTACTAATGAATAACAAGTTAACAACACCCAGCAAAATGATCACTGGCAGTGAGCAACATTGGGGTTCTTTCCTGTAATCTCTAGCTTGTGATTTTTACAAGCAGTATGTGTTAAAAAAAAAAAAAAAATCTCATGCAGAGAAGATTCTACTACCCAAAATCACAATGTGAAAGGCAAGGGTCCTGGTCAGTAGGGGTGAACAAGAGTGAAGATACAGAGAAAATCCTTGACATCATCCACATAAAGTCTCTTTTTCTATCTTCTTGTGCTGCATGGGATGCAGAAGCTAAGTTATCCTTTAAAAACTAAAAATCCATCAAGTTTTTGTAAGCTGGTCTTACATTTCCACCAATACATCCTTTGCTCATTTGTACACTTCTCTTTAATTCTGGCTGGCTTGCTCTATGATCTTTACAAGTGAGAAATGGAAAGGATGAAGAGCCATTTCCCCCTCTCTATATGAAACTATTCAAATTGAGGAAATCAATATTTAGAAGCAAGAAGGGACAATCACCCAAATTAACTAAGACTTTGTTTTACAAGCACTATCAAAAGGAAAATAATTTCCTACCTAAAAGCTACTGCGTGTATATTCCAAGTATAGGTATAGGCATAAGTAAACACGCTATTTACTCCACACTATTCACGTTTGGGGGATAGATAATTCTTTGTTATGGGGGTTTCCCTGTGCATTATTGGGTGGTAAACAGCATCCACAGCCACTACCCAATAGATGTCACTGGCACCACCCCCCTCACACACACAGCTGTGATAATCAACAAGGTCACCAGACATTGCCAGATGTCCCCTCAGAGCAAAATCATCCACCCCACACTTTGATAACAACTGTTTTAGGATACTAATTTCAATTTTATATAAACTAGTTCTCATATGATTCTCTATGTGGCTATGATTCATGTTGATGCATAAAATAATATTTTTTAAAGATATAAGAATATGGTACAATAGGTGTGAATGGGAGAGTAGCAATCTCCATTCAATAATTTCTTTAACCTCAAGGCTAATCTGGGCTCCTGACCTTTCCAAAGGGCTCCCTCACAAGTTCTAGGGAAGGAGCTTAAGGGGAGAGTTGGCTCATGGATGGTAGCTGTCTAAATGATATGCCCCAAAAGCAAAAGGAAAAAATTGCCATGCTGATGAGAACTTTGGACAAGCAGGGGATTGAGATGGAGAATGGGGAGAAGAATGGGCAGTTGTTTTATTCAAAGTGTTTAAATTATAGGGCTTCTCCATGCAAAGTTAAAAAGTAAACTAAAAAATAGGTAATCCTTCAATAGGAAGTATTTTTCCCTTTGCAAAAATAGACAATTTTAACAGGGAAGGTATAAAATTTTAATTTCCTAACTAGGAACATAATTTGAAGCCTTGTTGTGGATTTTTAAAAATTATCCCTCCAGAAGAAAAGACTAGCTTGAGATAAAGAGAGGAGAAGGTGGAATGGGGAGAGACACATGTTTACATTCAAGAACGCTAATGAAGTTAGAATTACAGCCAAGTTCAGGCTTAGGACAGTGTAGATCTGTATTAACCTGAAATGCTTATAACTAGGAGTAAAGCCTTTTAAGTACTATCCCAGGACATGTGTGCAAAGTCTCCATTTAAATTTCTCCAATAGAACACCAAATAATTCTGCAGTAACTAATAGACTGTATTAGATGTGTATTGTCTATTTCCACTGCCTTTCACCATCTACAGGGATATCAAAGTTTTGCTGGTGGGAAGTTTTCAATAGCTAGTCATCTTTCTGTAGCATTCACACTGAAAAAATGTAAACACCACCTGTCTCTGCTCCCCTGATTTACCAACGCTTTGGTGATAACAGGCAAGAGCATAGGGAAATTTTTAACATTTAACATTTCTTAATACACTGAAATCTTGCTTTTCCTCATTGCAGGAAAGGGGTATGTGGGAATGAGAAGAAATTGAATGCAAAACAAAGTATATTCACTCTTCAAAACTGCAGTCACTGGTACCACGTTCCCTAAGACCGGTAGCTTTTGTGGAGTGTTTTTATCTCTAAATGAGCTGGACCACACATATTCACTCATTCAGAATAAGCCTATAGATGAACTGTCTCCGTATTTTTAAAGAAACTCAGCTTGTGAGGTCTGCTGATATCTCAGAGAAACAAGGAACTATTTTCACATCTCATTCACATAATGGATGGGGCTACAGCACAGAGCAGACAAGCGCCCTGGAAAGCATTCTGTTTGTCACGACATGCAAGAAAATTCTCTTATGATTCTACACTGAGTTTCCCAAACTAAACTAGGTTTCCAGGGTAGTATTCATGGATTACATTGCACTGGATCCAGGAAGGTAAAGATCATAAACGCACACACTTCCCATTCTACCCATGGATTGTCACACTTGTAAGTTTCAGCATACCTATACACTCTGGATATTTGTTAGGGCTCCTGCTACAAAGGTGCCTTTTTTTAAAATTGGTTTTTAAAAACCAAGAAAAAAAAAACTGATCATTACTTGTTAAGATAGTCCAGGAGTGTGTATCTAAAAGATTTTGTTTCAGTTCTCTATAGATATTACCTGAGCAGTGTCCCCTATAGTCACCCACACCTGGTGGCCTGCCCCATGGTTCCCTTCAAGACAAAGACTCTCCCTTTGACTCCAGAGAGAGGTCACTGTGCACAAAACGCTGGTGGAATCCAGCCTCTTTTAGTCCCTTAACTTTTATCGTCAGTTGCTAAATTAGCTAATGATTAATTAGTTAATGTTTTCAAAGCACTTTGAAGATGAAAAGCACCGCCTAAGTGCTAAGTGTAAAACAACATTAGTTATTCGACTCTGCAAAGACTAATTAGCTTTTAAAAAAATGTTCCCCCCAAACTGATCAATAATGCTTCTGGTATTATAGTAGGAATGTTTGTCCCACAGATCACTAAGACCCACCTCACGTTTTAAGGCTTTTATGCCCTGAGACACGCAGAAATCCTGACCGAGGTTTATTGCCTAGTAACCCCTTGGCTTTCAACGTGGCTGGAGTTGGGCTAGTGATGTCATCTATACAAAACACAGCATTTTTGCTGTCAAAAGAGCTTTAAAGGATTATTTAACAAAGCTAAAAGTAAAGAACTAAACTCTAGGAAAGTGGTACAGAAACATGATCAGTGAACTTATATTTAAGAAGAATTAAGCTTTTAAAGTTTTTTTTTCTTCTCTAAAAAGCTCTTTAACAGTGGTTCTCCAGGTGGCCTCTGAATTTATTGTGAGATTTCACTTTGATGGCTATGAGTCCTCATGGGGACTATTATGTCAATAATTTCTACAGCAATATTTTATTCCAGGTACAGAAATGACTTAGAAGATAGAGCCGGGGTCTGGAAATTCCAGGATCCTGCTTTAAATTGCCCATACCAACCACTATAGAATGAAAAGAGCTAGCTTTTGCCATTTCTCCCCTCTCCAGCCTGAGTCTTAATGCACAGACCCTTCTGTCAGCTTCTTAGACGCTAAGTGTCCCAAAAAAACCACTAGAAAAAGTTCAGTATTTTGTTTCTCCCATCCACTTTTGAAGATGTCAGCAATGTAAAGTTAACAGAAATGTTGAAGCTGAGACAAGCAACTCTGTAAACAGAGTTTTAAGGATCCTTTGTCCCCTTGGTAGAAACACATACTTCTACCCGCTGTCTACCAGCAGGCCTTGGTCATAAACACTGGGGATTTGAGAATTCTTTTGAAAATGCCTGTGATTTTTATTTTTAGTCAAGATTAGAAAATAATCATCTTTGAGATTAAAAATACTAAGTAATTTCTGTTAAAGGTTGGTTTTGTTTTGTGTAATATTTTTGTTTTGGAGGAGGGCAATTTCAAAATAATATGAAGATGCTGACTTTTGAGGACATCAAGCAAACACTATTAATATGTCATTCTCAAAATATGCAGTATTAACAAATTAAACCTTTACACACATAACAAACCGTAGAGACAACTCAGCTTAGAAAATAAAAAGTTAAGCTAAACAAAAGAAATTTTACATGTGGGAACATATGTTCCTTATGTATTTAGTTACTACAGGAAAGAGTTTAGATGAAGCACAAACACTATAGCACATTAGACTACGTATATGTGTGTACATATATACACACATATATGTAAAACACATATATGATATAAACATACAATTACACACATTGCACACACATCAATCAAGCATTTGCTAAACAAAAGGAAAAGAGTGGCATGTGCACAAATTCCCAGAACTACAGGTTTGGTATCAATATCAGTGTCAGCCTTTCTTATATGCACTAAAATGTATATGCTGTAAAAGCACAATAAAATCACTTGAAAACGAAAAAAGAAATGGATGTAATGAAAAGTGTGGCCAGCTACTAGATGATTTCTTTGCAATTTCCTAAGTGAATATAAAAGAGCAGACACCTGAAATAATTTGCAAATCACTGTAACCCAGACACTCAAAAACATAAAATATGAGCAGAATTTGGAAGGAAAAGGTGGTCCAGTCAAGGGCAGCTGTTACTTCCCAGGTCTCTAGAACTGAGTTGGACACTAAATATAGGGCAAGATAAGAGGACAAAGTAGGGAAAAGGTGCAATTTTGACTGGAAGAAGAAGTTACTTGGGAAATTTCAAGGATTTATTTAAAATTCTTATCTAAATCAAGTTCCCTTCTGAATTTCTTTTTCTTATAATTGAACAAGTGTTAAACTGTATCAGGCTGTCACAGCTGTTCCAATACATGAACCGCACTTATAGTAACAGCTTTCGTTACACATTTTTGTGGAGTAGTTTCCAGCACACTGCAATCAGAGCTTGCATATTTCTATACTACTTGCATATTGAAAATAAACCCAACATTTTAGATTATTTTTCTCATAGTGCATCTGGTATGTATGGTTTCTGAAAGACAAAGAGGCAATTGTGATTTAATACCTACTGATCTGAATACAACACCTTGTTTTATTTTTGAATATTATCCTCAGTGCTTTAGTTAAAAAAAAAAAAATAGAATACTTATGTTGGGTCAGTAAAGAAGTCCTGAAAAACTGCAGCTTAACCAAATCATTATCCATGAGCCAAACACTAATGCAATTTTTTCCACTTCAGAATATCTTTATGACGACATATCAAATATCTAAATATTGTATGGGTACGGAGGCCATGCAATGTTACTCAGTCAGAGCCGTTAACAAAAGAAACATGGAAAAATCAACACAGTCAAGACTCTTAATTCAATTGTTTGTTTTGTGTTCAAAAGCACTTGTTCAGTCTGCCCTGAGTAACAGTGATGTTTCCAACCACAGGTGATGTTCCCAAAATGACCATGGTTCATGACTTCAACCGTTGCTTCCAGAAATATTCCAATATTTTCAAAACACAGAAATTCTGAAATGCCTTTATTTAAACTGGAATACACAGACTCCACTTCAGAAACACTATACAAAGAATAATCCTCTTTCTGCCTAAGTAAAAATAATTGTGTGTGAATAGTTTTGAATTAAATATCCACATGCTATTGTTTCAGAGGCTGTAAAAGAAATGACAGCCATCTGTTGCTTATTGTCCTTTTTCCAGAATTAGGTCTTAATTAGCTGCAAACGCCTTATCTTCCCAATCACCGCAGCACATACCTTGCGTAAATTTTGCCTCTTGTTGTTCAAGCCCTCTAAATTAGTAGATTCAAAATTAGCCAGATATAGTAGTGCTTTTCACTTTAAATTTTAATAATAAACAGAGACATCTCCTTTCTTTTTTTCCCCTAGACCCTCCCTCTTTTCTGAAGACTGAAGGCTGCTGCTGAAAGGATTGAAAATCTGGAAAGAGTTTGGGGTGGACTGGCCAACCCCCTTTCATTTCCTTCAGATGTTTACAATCTAGCACCTTTCTGAAGACAAAGATGGGAAAAAAGCTATTTTTCCCTTTGACTGAAGGGTGAGACAGGGGGGTATTAAAAACTGATCAATGTAATTTTTTTCTCAGAAGTATTTGCACATCTGTGAAATAATGTAATTTATTAAAAATTTTCTTTTTATATGACATTCATGATTATAGCCTGATCTGGAGAATTATTCAAATATAAAATTAAATGTTCAAAAATTTGCTGTGCTGTGGATGGCTTAGCTTATCCCAGCTGTGCATCAAACTTATATAATTCTATCAAAAGTACAAAAGTGAGCCTTTCTAGATCTCACTGAATCTCTGAAAAGGGGAAGTAATGTTTTAAAAGGAAGTGTGATGATTTACTTCTTTTTGTTTCATTTACTTTTGATAAGCCTTCCAGGGGTCTAAGCATGCTCTACTACACTGTTAAAAAAAACAGTAATGACAACAATAACAAAAAAAGGTGCTGGTGGTAGGGGTACTGGGTAATAATGCAAATGTTCCATAAAACAGACTGTATTTTATTATCACAGAAAAATCTGTGACTTAAAGGAAAGTTACAAACCTTTAATGTAAATTCTTCTGTTTGGGTGAAATTGCTTGAGATATAATATGAGCTGTCTGTAATTTACCTGGTCTCCCTATTGAGCAGGGCAAGCTACTTTCACGTTGAAAGTAGCCCCCATTCACCCACCCCCTTCCAAAAACAGCAAGTGCTCCAAATTGACTAGGGGAAATTTGCCCTCCAAATGCACAGCTTATAAAAACAAACTTTCCCTGGCCAAGTGTTAGAGCTAGGTTTTCATTCCCATTTACATGTCTTTGCATTGTCAGCTCTGAATACCTCTGCCTGTAAGGGAAGAATTCTATGAAATATTTGTCAGATTCAAATTTATCCTGTTTCTTGCACAATCAATTCAAGGTAACAAATAGTCAGTGCTATTTAAAATAATTGGAGCCCAGAAAATAAAAGACTATTAAATCTTTTTGAAGTTACAGTCTGAAACCCACACCCCAGATTCTGGTACTTCCCGTATCTCCTATTTTTTTTTTTTTAATAAAATGCAATTCTAAAGCATTTATTGTGAATTAAAGGTTTAGAAATAAACAGAATTTGTTTACGGATTAATATTATCAAATTTTAAGTAGAAAGAAAAATACAATTCTTAATAATTTTATGGCACAAATTAGTAGTCAGCTGATTTCCAGAAAAGCTCACATTAGGAAGAAAGGGATCTGCAGTTACCCATCTTTAAAAATGCAAGCAAAATAAGGGCAAAGATATTGTTTCTGCTGCCTAAGACAGACGGACTTTAATAACACTTAACAGAATGATGCACATAATGATCTCAGAAAGCACTTCTTATGCCTCATCCATCATGCCGAGGAGAAAATGAAGCCTTCGACAGCATTAGGAATTATTCTAGATCTTGTCAGTAATTCGCAGCTCCTCCATAGTATCACAACACAAATGTGCGTGTGTGAGACACTGACCATTAATCTAGGAGTTTTTTCCTACTCACACAGCGCGCTGAGAATGTATCAATTGTTTCATGGAGAAATGCCATATAGGAAGCCACACTAAATAAAACAAGAAAAACCAGGGAGATATATGGATAGATAAACAGTGTGTTATGGCATGAAAATGTTTTCTATCACTACAAGAGAAGTCAAAGTAACGTCCCTGGTGCCCGGGCTAGGTGAATTGGAAACTATAAATGTCCTGGCTAAAGAATCAGACTCTCACTGATTAAAAGTTTCTATAAAGTTGCAGCATACTATCAACATCCCTAAGTAATAAGCCCTTAATGTGATGAGAAAATGATGGGTTTCCTTTCTCTACTAAAGAGAAATGCAAAAAGGTCCACTTTCTGTCCTTCAGGCAGAAAATCAAAGTGAGCACCTGGGTTGTTTGTTTCACTCGTTTGAAAGTTCTCATCGGGTTCAAAAAAATGGAGAGGGGTGGATCCTGAGGCTGAATAAAATAACCAGCTTATGCACAGATATCTCTGGCTTTGACAGTATGTCAGTGGCAAAACAAATTTGAACTCCCAACCCTCACGATAAAACAAACAACAGATTTTGGCAGCATCTTCCTCAAAATAAGCTCTGTTCTTAATAGTATGGTGACCATACTAAAATAGACTCTGCTCCAGAGAAAATGGTTTATAAATATTTGCAAAACAAACTCTTAAAACATTCCTCTGAGTCCACTCCAAATTGATTTCTACACATGCACTGTAAAGATGAAAGCTGACTGGCTGTCTGGTTTATGATAAATTAAGATGGTTTAACTCCCAAAAATCATATCAACCCCACACAGATGTATTTCTGTGAAGTTCTGTGAGCTACTCCACAACCAAAAAAAGCAGGCTCTTGTCAAATGGATCGAAATGAGTGCTTCTTAGAGTGGATGCATTGGAACAGGATTGGGAAGGAACAAAAAATAAATAGATAAATATGCAGGTGAGAAAATGTAAATATAAGCTAATAAACAGTAATAATCACTAAGTTTAAAGTCTTCTAAAGTAAAATGCAGGTTTTTCTTTTTAAATAGTTACCTAAAGTATGTTAGCTAAGTAAAAGCAGGCCAAAACCACTTGCAAATTGGTATCTAGTGTAAACAGAGTTCCATCTATTTTCAACACTCAAAATATGAAAGCTTATATTTAAAAAAAAAAAAAAAAACAACTTTTGGAATGATGAACAAATTTTCAAGGACAGAAGTGCTAAGTACACAACTCAGGTTGGGCTACTGCACCCACCTCCCCCAGCCCCAGCTCTGAGTAACAGTTTATTATTCACACGTAACAAACTGAAGGGCAGGATAAAAACAGAACTCCCAGGAAGTGGATGCTGCCCCGGTCCCCTCCCTCCCCATCTGAATCAGCCCACCTTCCCTCGCCTCTCTTCCTCCCCCCACTGAAAGCTATAAAGCAGAAATGTCACTGAGAGCATCACCATGGTCTGGCAATGGACAGATATTTATACTGAATAATGCTCACGTCAGGAATGAGTAAAACCAGGTTTAAAATTGAGGTTTTCACAAAATAATGAAGAGGAAATGTCATCCTTGCAGCAGTAAAACGGCATAAATTGTGCTTATTCATTCATTATCCTGTTCCCCTCCCCTTCCCCAACGGAAACATAATTTTTATTTTTCAAATCTACATGCATACAAGACAACTTGGCTTTTACCAGAGTTGTTGCTCTTTCAAAGCCCAATACTAGAGACAAAGATGGCTTTTAAAGATTTCTTTTTTTTTTTTTTTTTAATTACAAAGATCGCAATGAGAACACATTTCCTTCTAGATTTCAATTCAAAGAGAAAAGGTAAATAGAATTCCCCAAACAAAATTACCTGGACCTTTAACTTTTACTTTCTCTAATTGAACTACAGAGAAAACAGCAGCTCAAAGTGTCACTTGCTCAACAGTAAATACACTGCTTCTTGTAGCAAAGGAGCTGGAAGAAGGAAAAGAAAAAGTGTCTACATTCCAATGACGCCGGTCCCGAGAAGGATTACAAAAGAATACTCAAGAAGATATTCCTGTGGGCAGCTATCCGAGGAGATGTCGGGGCTGAAGGAGGCAAAGTGGGGGCTAATTGTAACTAGAGACGATTCAGTGAGGGTGGGGAGGGGTCTACCTCGGAGGTCTAGTTAGGGTGCAGACAGATTTCAGGCTGAAAGACAATACCCATAAGGAGCCCTGTCCCCCCTACCAAAAACTCCTGTAAACCTGTGCTGTCTGGCAGCAAGCCTGCATACTCTCTAGTACTGAGATAAAGACCCAATCTGCTCATCAAACACCTCCAGGCTCCACCATCTAATAGGAACAAATTGGCAATGACTGCCCAAGCTAGTAACACAGGCCCACTGATTTGTACATTGATATGGATGCCTAATGATCCCCTTGGGCAGATCAATAGGAACAATCCTCATCCCTGCCTTTCTTCTTTATTGGCCTAGAAGACTAAGGCAAGGAGAAAGCAGGATGTAGAAGAGGCCACAGTACTACCTGGGGACAGATGGAGAATGAGGATACAGGTGTTGATGTGTGTAGAGGAAAGCCACTCCAGACCAGCGCTCAAGAACTTTTCTGTCTGGATTCCCTTCCCAGTATTTGGCAGTCAAAGGGTGTAAGAATAGAACACAAGATGCTTTTCTATGAACAGTAGCCATGCACAGCATTTGGTGAGATCCAGCTTACGGTAAGCAGAGCTGCCTTCATCTGGGAAAGGGAAGAGACATCATGCAAGCCCGCGTGCCACTCCAAGAAGATGAACTTGGTAGACAGAAAATGCCAAAGATGCAGATGAGAGCGAGTAAAAGAGGGCAAAGATGTGATGCTCCGTCTTAGGAAAACTTGGGATAGAATGAATTTGGAATGCCCGTGACCAAAGAGGGGCAACAATGATGGACACTGTTTTAAATAACAAAAAGGAGGCAAAGGGATTTATCCACCGTGTTGCTTGAACATGCTTAAAGCACCCTTTGCCCCCACCGTAGTTTGTCTGCTAGTTCTCACACGTGGGTGCTTTTCTCTGAATCCTGCACCTTCCTCTTCAGGGCACTACCCGAGCAGGTCTCCTACAAGTTGCTCTTACAATGACTCTTCCTCCTTCTGCAGACCAACCCCCTCCACCCCAAGAGGGAGGGCTCGTTTTCCATTTGTGTATTATTCTTGTGAATAAAATTATCCAATTAGGAAATCCATTTAAAGTCCTTAACAATAACAGGGAAAAACTAATGGAGTTGCTTTGGATTTTCTTTTTCAATAAATTAATGTTAGTGATGTTCTCTGGATTCTTAAGTGCTCATTTATATCATCAGGGTTATTGCACATATAACAATTAGTTCTAAATTTCTATACTGATTTGTCTATACTGCAGGAAGTTCATCCTCCCAAAGAAGCGATAGACGAGACTAATCAGAGAAAAACTTACTGGCAGACAGAATGAATTTGACTTCTACTACAAAAAAATCGACGAAGTCTAAAACCCTTTCTAGTTTGTGTTTATATTATTTTTCTTCTTTTAATTATCAGAGACTTTAAATTAAAACCTCCCCTCTCCTCCCCCAAGAATCCTTTTACAACTACCTCGTGCATATTTACAGGTGTTGCATACAAAATAGCCAAAAGCAGGGGGGGAAATGTTCAGTTTTTACTCCTGCATTCAGACCTGCAACTAGCCGCCTGAGAATTTGCTTTGTTCCGTAATCAGTCTGGTTTGGTTTTGTTATTAAAGGGAGATAACGCTGAATGCCAGAGATGAAATTGCATTTTCTTGATTGTCAACGGTTGAAACCCTTGCCACCCTGCCGATCTGTAAAAAAAAATTTTTTTTTGGTAATAATAAAAATGTTTTTAATTTCGCCCTTTTTTTTTTGCATACACAAAATAGTACTAAAGAAACATGAAAACCCTTGGTATCCCAGCCCAGTGTGTAACATCACAAATTAGTCATCTATTTCCTGTATGTTGCATTCTCCTTTTTAAATAAAAGCAAACGTGGAGCAGAGTTAAATTTTGACAGTAAAGGCTTTGCAGTGATGGACCAAACAATCACATGCACTGGAGCTCCAGCACTGACCACTTAAAATTCAAATTTCACACTAACGATAAGTGTAATCATGGCAATCAGCATCACCACCACCACATCACCACCATCACAATAAAAAGATGCATTCTGTTCACTGGTGACATCAATCAACTGTGTGGTGAAGATCAGAAGCAGCACTCCCCTCTTGTTCTCTCACTCCTTCTGTCTTGCTGACTACCCCACTCCCCACCTCACTGCTCCCCCCCCCACCTCACCCCCGCTCTGAGAAGTGATCACATTTAATTCATTGCATCATTATGTCATCTCCATACTAATCTCTGCCCTCACACCTCCGCCACTTTGACATGCAAATGAGCTAGAAAAAAAGCCACACATTAATATAAAAAAGTCACAGCAATCATGTCTGATTTCCTGCCTTCCAGTCCCACAACACTCCCTCCAATCCTCACCTCTCCCCCCATCTCTCTTTCCAGCACGCTGTGCTGGTGATCACAAGAAACAACAGCAATCTGTTGAAGATCAGACGCTAAGACAGGGAGGTGGGGAGAAGGATACAACACATACACGTGTCAGCAACGCGGCCCAGGCAGTCCTATTTGCATATTCACATGAGTTCCATTCTCAGATTGCTTAAGCTGGGAAGAAGTTAGGTAGCTTCCCCACCCACCTACCCTCCCAGATCCATAAAGAAACAGCTCTTGAGAAGGAGAGGGGGAGAGAGAGGGAGAAAGAGGAAGAGAGAGGGAGGAAGAGGGAGGGAGAGAGAGAGAGAGAGAAATATGAATGTAAAGGGAAAGAGACAGAATATGAGGAGAGAGAGGAAATGGAGAGAGACATACACAGAAAGAGACAGAGAGAGGGAAAGAAAGAAAAGAGAAGAAAAGAAAGGCTGTCCACATCTGCCTTACCTCAGCTAGCTTGCTTTCTGTTGCTCTTAAAAGGAATTCCCTGTGGTTCCTTTAGAATTTTTGAGAACCATCCTTCAGGGTTTTTACTTCTCTCTCCCTCTCTCTCCCTCTCTCTCTCTCTCTCTCTCTCTCTCTCTCTCTCTCTCCCTCTCTCTCTCTCCCCCTCCTTCTCCTCTTTCTGTGTTGTGACTGGGTTTATAAAAAAAATAAATAAAAAGACAACTCCATGTTCAGCTAGCAGTCAAGAAGGCATCATGAAGTCCAGGGCTACAGGGGGAGGGAAGAGAGGAGGGGAGGGTCACAGCTTAATGCTTTACAAAGGAGAACCTGGAGTCTCTGTTTTTAAAACATCCCTCTCACATACAATGACTAACCAAGACAAAAATCTACATACTCTATGTATACACAGAGACATATGTACGTTTTCACCAGTAACCCAGATGTCAGAAATGTTAAGATTGTGATGCAAACAAATGTAGGAAAATTATGAGTCATCGTGAAAACCCCATTGCGGATCCACTTTGCTGCTCTCTGAATGCAGAGGGGACCAGGCAGCTAGGGGTTTTATTTGCTGAATCACATTTGTACCAATACCTAGGTAATAAGGGACTGGCTTGAGAAGGGGTTTCAGCAACTGCAATGAATTTCCAAGCTTTGATCAGTTTTCATCAGTACTTTTGTGGCAATGAAAATGTGTGAACATGTCCACAAATTTTCTTGCTTTTGTTTTCTTGCAACAACTAAGGGAAAAAAAAGGAAAAGGAAAATAGCATTTAAATATATATACGTGTGTGTGTGTATATATACATATATATATGCAAGCTGATGTAACTAATAATAATAGCTGCTTTTAAATATTCCTTATGAAGTGTAAAATTGGTATGAATTAAAAACATAGAATGATTCGTGCCAAATGCACCTGATTTTCTAGTGGCCTACTGTATAATATTATCCTAATTGACTTTATTAGCTCCAGTGAAATGTTACTGTCCCTCCAAGGAACCTGCCTTCCACGACAAGGGAACCACTGCAGTACTGATGAACAGCAGCTGATTCAGAGACATTAAGTGCTAGTGTGTTAAGTGAAAGGAATAAAAACATTTTCTAAATACAACAAACGGCATATAGTTTAATTCCATTTCTCAACCTGTTCATTTCAACTAGCAAAGACAAAGGGGCATCCAATATTGTGAGAAACTTAAAATAGAAATATAATTCTAAAAACTGGCCAGAGGGAGGCTTTTGCAAATTGGTTTTGTACATTAATCCTAAATTTAAATAGCATGAACGTTTCACTGTAAAAAGAAAAAAAATGATGCATGGTCAAGTTATGTCTCTTAAAATTTAGGCAACTGAGCATTCAGTAACTAATAAGGGGCACTATAAAAAGCAGGATAATTATAAAAGCAATGTAAAATATGTATTACAGCATATATACACACACACACACATCATGGGACAAGGACCCAAATGTGGGTCATTATCTACATCATGACATGTACACATGAGAGAATACCATTGTATATGTACAACTGACTTTGCAGGGGAAGGAAGGAAGGAAGGAAGGGAGAGAGGCAGGGAGGGAGGAAGGAAAGGAGGGAGTTTAAAAGGTGTTAGCATTCACACTAACAAATAATTTGGGGATCTTGTTGAGGATAGTTAAGGAAATGCCAAAATAAAAATTTTCTTTATTTGAAACAGAACTCTTGGCAGACACATCAGAAAAAATTAATTTTTCTGTATCTCTCAGAGAAGCTATGAAAAGAGAGATGTTTTATATTTGTGGCCTGAATCCTAAAAGGAGGGGGAAAAGGTAATTTTAAGAATCTGACCCTAATTCACAACTTACAGTTTCTACCCAAAATTGATGAAAAACATCTATGACAAGACTCATCAATGAGTTCCTGAAATAAATAGAAAAATAACCAAAACATGAGACCCAGGAACGTTATATTTCAATATTATCATATGAATTAAATGTAATCCTTGAAGCGACTAGTCCCTGGGGTCACATATTAGGCCTTCCCCCCCAGCCCCACCTCCTTTTTTTTATTTAATAGAGGTCATCCAGGCTGAAAAGCAAAACCCAAATGAAAAGCATCTTCAGTGTGCTTATAACATGAGCTGCAAGGGGTCAGGCAGCATCTTGTATGGCCTCATAAAAAATACATAACCAGACAGCCTAATAGTATTTCTTTGCATTCATTTTTGGATGGAGGATGGGGGCTGGAGGATGGGGGCTAGGGAGGAGAAAGGGTTGATGTTGGTAGCTATCATAGAAAAGAAAAATCAAAGACGGCACAAAAATACATTTTTAAAAAGAGGATAATCTTTTTCTTTTGTGAAAATGTATTAAGTGCAACTCTAAAATGTGATTGATTTACAAAATATACTGACCTCCATTTTTTAAGACAGTAAAAGGTATATAAATGCATATCTATATTCCCTCACTTTTTTTTTTTTTGGTTGATCATGTTAATTGGAAGCTTTACTACGCTGGGCTTTTCTTCTGGTTAATGTTTTCAACACAGTAAATATTCATTTAAATACAGATTTATAAACTACATTTATTTCAGGTGATTTCTAACAATGATGAGAAAAAAACCATTAACTGTATTTTTGCCTTAACACAGAGAATGTATACAGACATATGACAAGAGGAGAAGAATGGGCAGCGAGGGAAAGAGAGATTGGGAAGGGAGGAGAATCACACAGTTGGACAACAAATAAAAATAAACAGCTCTCAACGCTGGGGAGATGAGAGAGGCTCTAACGATATTTCTTCCCCTCCCCCTCACTTCTTTCCTCCCAAATATAGTCCAGAGATGGGTGACCCTGCTGGGGAAGATGGAGGCAGGGAGGTGACCCGGCGCTAACCAGCCTGTTACAACTAATAAGGTGTTCTCCTAAGGCACTCCACTGACATCAGGGCAGCGTGGAGATCACTCTCCTTGTTACTGCCCATCCTCAGCTTGAAATTTACTACTCCTTTGCATTATTAAAGAGACAGCTCTCATCCTCTGTGGGACAGAGAAGATTTGGTGAAGATAAATACTCTGCATTATTTTTATTTAAATGTTATGTCTGTACTCAGTAGTCCAGATATTAAAAACCTATGATTTTACAACTTAGCCATGTGAGTAATCTGCCATTGGTGTCTCTCACTGAGATAGTCAAAAGGCAAGAAAAGAAGCATAATCTTACAATTTATATTCCCCTCCCTCCCAAGCACCCCACCCCCACCACACACACACACACACACACACACACACACACGCACACACACACACTTGCATCCTTCCCTACCTACTCCATCTGGGAATCAAAGAATAGGAAATATTATTCTAAGGTGCCTAATTTTTATAGTAAGTTCAGCATGGCATTGTGAATCACGGTGGGGAGTCACCCATAAAGTTCGACGTAAATAAGACTTTACTCCTAAGCCCAATTTCCCACTTGGAACTTCATGACTCTTACTCGTGGCAAACAGGTAAAGTTACAGGACTTTACATAATATTTTTAAAAGATGTGCTTTAATGTTCCCATAAGAACATAGCTTGCTTGAAGAGCTTAGTGTTATCAAGTCTTAAAGGGATGTGGAAGTCAGGTGATACCACCTGCCATCTAGTCCAGCTACCCCCACATGGAGTGCAGACATACTTGGCTCACAACATAACCCAACAGCATAACTCTTTAATTAGGATTTTACAAAAAAAGTCTTATAACAAATGGTTTTCTTCCAAGATATCACTATGCTGAGGTCAGAAAATTTAGTTTTCCAAAATATAATCATTATAACAATTGATTGTAGAGGATTAAACAATTGGCAAAACGGCACAGAGACTATTTTATTAACTGCAATCTTGAATGTCTTGAATGTTGGTACTGATAAATACAGTTTTTATTGGATAAGGTTTAAAAATGGTCAGAATATTTCTCAAAAATCTGCCAGAGAGGTACCTTGTTAGAAATGTGCACAGGTACAAGTGACTCCATCAAGAATGAATGCTGGCAGCAGTGATGAGTAGAAGAAATACTAAACAGTAGAGTAATTGCTGATTAATTAGTTAGTTAAGACCTCGTTTTCCTTCTAATCCTAAAATGTTGCTTGAAAAATATGAACCTCTAAATACAGAGACCCAGAGTATACTCCCATTTCATAAAGATACATACTTCAACCAGACTAAATTTCTAAATGCTTTCTTTTTATATATATATTTATTTTTATTTGTTTATTTTGGCTGCGTTGGGTCTTAATTTCTGTGCACAAGCTTTCTCTAGTTGTGGTGAGCGGGGGCTACTCTTCGTCGCGGTGCACAGGCTTCTCATTGCGGTGGCTTCTCTTGTTGCAGAGCACGGGCTCTACGTATGCGGGCTCAGTAGTTGTAGCACACGGGCTTAGCTGCTCCGTGGCATGTGGGATCTTCACGGACCAGGGCTCGAACCTGTGTCCCCTGCATTGGCAGGCAGGTTCTTAACCACTGTGCCACTAGGGAAGTCCCTCTAAATGCTTTCTGATCTTCTGCATCCTCTCATATGTTAGCCCTTCATCTTCACCATAGGCTAGACACTAAACATATTACCTTAAAAACAGAAAACCTTCCACTCCTAATGGTAAAAATAGATTGGTTTAAAATAACCTCCAACAAAATGACAGTATAGTCTTAAACTGGGTGATAATATAATATGATAAATTTAACAGTAGAGAGGAGGAACTACAAATCAAGAAATATATGCTGAATGATTGAGCAATCAACAATCAATCAGTTGAAGACAACCAAGAATCCTTTCACTATAATCTGTAGGAAAAACAATCATGATCAAATCAATTTTACAAATGGACACATACCTTGAATGGGATTCTACTGGACAGACCAATAGAGATTCTATGCTACAACAGACTCCACTTAATCTTCAGTCTGAATTTGTAGCAATGATATAAACAAATTATTCCATATTGTTTTGGGGAAATTTTGTTTATGCTGAAAATCTACTTCACTAAAGTACCCTCCAAATTTTTTGTCTTTATAAATTCATTCAGCCAGTGACTTGCTTCCAGTAAATGATTCATCAGTTCAGGTTCAGTACCCTTTTTTACAAAGTGATTTCTATGGAATAGGTATTTGCTGTGACTGGACTTACAAATAATTACCATTAGAATACTGGTATATCATAAAGGAAGATACATTAAGAAGCAACATCCTCAAAAGAGACACCCAAGAAATAACTGGATGGGCTACCTCTGCTGAATAACAGCTTTAGAACAAAAAGAACATAATACATGTTTTGGGGTAAATTAACTGGTGAGCCACCAGTTAAAAACCAGAATGAGGCCAACTTCACTTGCTTTGTGAAGGGTACAGTACCATTATTTAATCACACACATTCAGGTGGCAAGATGCTAGATGGTTCTGTGAAAACATATGAATGGTGCACTGAGAGTTAGGAGTCCTGTGTTCTAGCCCTGGCTCTGCCATTAGGCTACTGTGTGGACCTAGAAATAGCATTTCACTTCACTTGGTTCCAGTTTCCTTGTATGGAAAATGAGCAGCAGTGACCACAAGGCCCTTTTCAGTAACAACTGTTTTCATTCCTTCATGAAATAATCATTGAAATACCCTTTCCTTTTAAATTGGACAGATCGAGAGCCTCCAAGTATATGTGGAGTGAGCATGAGGTCAGTAGTGATGAGTGTGCTCTGAACCCAGACCCTGAGACAACTACCACGGTCCTTGACCATGGCTCAGGCTTAAGTTACCTTCTTCTTGGTCATATGGAGCTTAAAGCATAATCATCATGGACCTTTGGTTAATATCAAAAGTCAAAAAAAAAAGGGGGGGGGGAGAGGCATTTGAAATGAAAATTTATGAGATTAAAATATTAATAATTGTGCCTAATTGCCTCAAGAGGTTCATAGGATATATTTCTGATCAAAATTCTTATATAGCATATTAGTATATGTCTGGTACTTGAAAAGTGTTAAAATGAAATACACATACATACACACACAATTATAACTAATTTGATTTTTCACTGGACTTTTCAGTCAACATGATTTCTTTGGGGGAGGGAAACTCTGAACCTCCCTGATCTCATCATTTACAAGCACAAATACAAAAATTGTAATACAGAAATAAATTTTTATAACATAAAATCTAAGAATTTCAAATATCAGATCATGAAAACAATTTTTGCCTCTTTTACATCAATCTACATTTCAATTCCAAAACTACATATGAAAACAATGTCATTTTCAATTTTTTATGACAATTCATTTTTTCCTTTCATAATTTCTTCTTTGTGAACTGAGAAAGTACTTACCACTCACTAAACGAAAAAAGGCAAAATTTGCTTACATATGCCATCATTAATAATCGTGTCAAAATAAAACGTATAATATAATCCTTAACACTGTACTAATCTAAGATAAAATAGTTCTCACTTAAAATTGCCTCTTCATAATATATCACACAAAAACGATGTACTGATTTTAAAAATTCCTAAAAGGGTTGAAAAGACTATAAATTACTATGAAAATGGTCCATGGGTCAAAAGAGGTTGGGGGGGTCTATCTGATCTCGGAGGTCTATTTCAGCTCTAAAATTCTTTATGTTAAATGAGACACCACTGACTTTTCTAAAGCAGTAGAAAGTAAACTTGTATAGACTGCCAAATCCCCCATCTCTCCCGCTAGGTATTTCCAAATTCACATGAATATAGCGTAACAAGTCTAAAAACTTAAACATATGAAAATCTAGAAATGGTAAAAATAAGTGCATTTAAAATGTGAACTTATCTACTCTATCTTTCCCCATTATCTATTTGCTGGGTTGGTAATTTACGTTATTCATTGTGCCATTTGAACTTAAAAATCTGTGAGACATCAGCCTGCATACACTGTTATGCCCTGGTAATAAACTGGATTTTAAACGTGCCTAGATTTCTAACCGAAATTTTCAGCAACATCATTCAACCGAGACTATCCTTTCAAAGAATCAAGCCATTGAAAGGGGCAAGAAAAGAAACAAGATCTCAAGACATCCACAACTTTGAACTCATGGATCAGAAAGGGGGGGTGAGGCTGCTGCCTACTAAGAGGATATACTCAGGCCCACTTACTTCCTTACAGGAGAGTATGGATCTTAAGCAAAATTACATCATCTATCAAAGACTTAGGTTCCAGAAAGGACTGGATTATAACTGGCCCTGGATTTTAGTGATATGTATAAGGGGGTACCAACATTTTTATGTAGAAAGCCACATTGTAAATATATTAGGTTTTGCAGGCCATACAGTCTCTGCCACAACTATTCAACTGCCATTGCAGTGAAAAAACAGTCATATACGTAAAACCACATGCCACATACGTAAAACAGTGAACATGGGTGTGTTCTAATAAAGCTTTATTTACAAACACAGGTGGTGGACAGGACTCAGCCTGCAGTCTGAGATCTGATCTATAATAACTTTTTAAATGATGCAATTGAAGGATGGAATAATGGGTGGAAATGTCTAAAAGAAGTGAAAGAATTGGAGAATCTTAACAACTGCAAATACATAAGATTTTAAACCCATTTGATTTGCACTTGGGGGGATCTCTATTTAATGTAGTAACAACAAGTATAAGCATAAGATTTACCCTTTCAAAGTGCAATAAACTTACACTACTTCCTCACAACTAACCTCCTGATGAGGCAGATCAAGTAGTATTAGATAAGGAAATTGAGGCTGAGACATCCTGACTTTTCAAAGATTGCTGAGTTAGTAAGTGGCGGAGCTAGCACTGGCCTTCAGGTTTTCTGACACTTCTGATGGCTCCTTCAAATTAAATTACGTTTAACACACACACACACACACACACACACACACACACAGAGTTTGTTGTCAAGACAAATTAATGCCACAGAGTAAAAATTTACTACCACATTAAGGTGATTATGAAAAGCTTAGGAAACCACTAAAATTAGCAATAAAATAAGTATAAGGTATCAATTGACAAATTTAGTAGGGTTCAGCCATTAAAGTTTCTTGCACTGAACTAAATAATTTGAAATTTTACCTCAATTTATAAAATACCTTTTGTAACAAATACTTTCATGCTTTTCTTTGAAAAAATCAGCTCTACATATGGTCAGGGTAGCAGATACATCCATTTAACAGGGAGACTTCCTTCTGTTTCAATTATCTTTATCCCTGTCCTTCAATGCATTCATTCAAACAACATATTCATGGGCTACAGTGAAGTTTTACAAAATTGAAAAATCCAAACATGAAATCATTGTGCGATGTCTAACATGATATTCATGTGGAATTCTTTACACTATCAAGACAAAATTTCTCTCTTGCAGTGATAATTATCAACTGAGAGCCATATTCAAAGAATAAGATGCAGATTCTTAAGTTATTTAATAAATTGAGCTTTTGGTGTGTCATCATGAAAATGACAGTGTGGGAGATTAATGTGCTCCTTTAATAGTTAGCATCTAATGAGAAAAAAGCAAAGGCCAAGTTAATATATAATGATACCTTCTTGCCAAATGACTTCATGGGACATTGCCGGAACAAAAGTTTCATGGAAAGTGGAATGGAGGAGAGTGGTGAGAAAACTGAATCATCACATGGCACACACTAATAGAAGCAAGCCAAATTCCAAAGAATCTTTGGAACACCACACACAGTCCCACTATAATATTCCCATTTTAAATTAATAGTGAGGGGGCTTCCCTGGTGGCGCAGTGGTTAAGAATCCGCCTGCCAATGCAGGGGACACGGGTTCGAGCCCTGGTCCGGGAAGATCCCACATGCCGCAGAGCAACTAAGCCCATGCGCCACAACTACTGAGCCTGCGCTCTAGAGCCCGTGCTTGGCAACAAGAGAAGCCACCCCAATGAGAAGCCCGCGCACCACAACGAAGAGTAGCCCCCACACACAGCAACTAAAGAAAGCTCGTGTGCAGCAACAAAGACCCAATGCAGCCAAAAATAAATAAGTTAACAAATAAATGAATTTATTAAAAAATTAAAAATAAAAAATTAATTAATTAATTAATAGTGAGGCTCCTATATTTATACACAGGAACTTAACAAGTCATCTTCAAGAAATGCAGAATAGTGAAGAATTTTTCATTAAAGCACATTTAAAATTTTTTCAATATTGTATTTTGAGCAGCACTAACAAATGGACTGGCCCATCAAAATGATGGATAAGTGACTTTAAATGAATTCAGTATGTAAAAGAAAAAAATAACCATGATAATGACAATTATTAAAATGATAATCCCATCAGGCTCAAAATCCAAAGAATCAACTTAATAAGTAAAATAAAAGAAAAATATATTTTTCTATGATTAAATCCACCATCAGTCCTTTAGTTTTGCAAAAACATCCCAAAGAACATTAAGTTAATGTTGTTAATTTAAACTTTAATGGTTTTTATAGTAAATTTATATAGTAATCTGTAAATTGAGTTTAGTTTTATAGCTGTATAAAAGCTATACACACAGGAAACTAATGTCTAATTTAATGTTTATCCAAATTTAAACAAAATGCCATATAAGATGGCGAAAAATAATTTCTGTCAATACTAGGAGTCCAAGAGAATACACTACTTTAACAAAAACCAGATGTGGTTCTTTAAAAGTTGGGGATGCACAGCCCCTTTCTATGAGGCAGCCTTTTCTTCTCTGACAAGAGTCGGAATGGAAGCAGCAGCTGTTCCAGACTAACTACAGGTCATCCTCAGCATGATTCTTGAACTGTCCTGGTACAGGTTTGATCAGCAGCCAAATACTCCCCTTCTGTCCCTTTGCCCCCAAGGAACCCATCTGCCTATTTTATGTGTTTCAGCACTTCTAATGATAACATAGTTACTATCTTACGAGATATTCTTACCATGACCACTTCCTGCAAGTATCTTGAAATACACTCCTATGCCTAATTTATTTATATCTTTTGTAATGAGGTCTCAAAAAAAATGAGGTGGAATTAGAAATTGCTCTGTAACTTAAAAGAAACTCAGTTCAATGCAATTCAATTCAATGTATACCAGCACTTACTAGGTAAAAGACATTTTCAAAGCGTTAAGGATAGACAGCTAAATTAGGTAATGGTCTCTACACCAAAGTAGAGACAGTCTTACTGAGACCACATTTCATTCACTATTCAGTAGATGATATATTTCAAGCCAACAAAGGGAAAACATATCTTAATTTGGTAATTAGTTTTAATTTAATTTAAATACACTGGCTTTTTTTTTTTAACATCTTAACAATAGTGACAATAGCAAGAGATCATGAGCACTTACTCTACTAGGCACTGCACTAAGCAACTTGCATGTATTATCTCATCTAATCTTCAGAATAAGTTTATGAGGCAAGAATAATTGTTATCTCCATTTTAAAATGGACAACCTACAGCATTTATAGCTTGCAAAACACATCTAACAGAATTAGGTGGAAAGACAAAATTGCCACTTTTTAGGCCAAAAATAACTGAGTATTGGCAATTATCAATAAATGTGGTAGTTAATACGCAATGAAAAAATATTTTAAGAAGGTTTGGTCTAACATCCTCTATAGCATAAAATAACCAGGTCTCAATTTTCCCATTTCCATGTCACTAGTTCATCTACCAATTTAGTGTATTACTGGTGGATGCGTAATAAAGAGTCATCTTTTTGTTTTCAATTGAAGTATAGTTGATTTACAATGTTATGTTAGTTTCCATTACAGCAGTAATTCAGTTTATTTATATATTATATATTAATATATAATATATATTTATATATATTTATTTTTCAGATTCTTTTCCATAATAGGTTATTACAAGATATTGACTATAGTCCCCTGTGCTATACAGTAGGTCCCTGTTGTTTATCTATTTTATATATAATATAGAAGGCCATCTTCTACACAGAATTCTGAGTAGAGGGTAAAAAAGATGACTTTGTATCTTAATTAGGAAATTTGCAAAAATCTAAATATCTGTACTTTTCTCAACACAATCAGGGAAGTTTTCCTAATTCTTATGTCACAGCTCCTCATTTGGTCTGATTAAGTCCAGTTTTGTACTCTGTACCAAGTCTGTACATGTGAGATTTTTAATTGTAGAAAAATACAATAAAATGTCCATCAATACTACAAAAACAATAAAAGGCATGAATGACACTGCACTTTCAGGTAGGGCTTGGGCCCCCTCCTCTTATAGTACCTTTTGTAAACATAAAATTGCTTGCAAAGAACTCATATAAGCACAAGATAAACAATATAAAATGTGCTTTTTAAACTGTACACAAGCAACCTAGAAATCAACATCTGTAACTCAGAACACTTTAATGGTTTGATCAATTTTCAACTCTCTAAAATAGATTATTCTCAGAACAGTTTACTAAAGGATTCTACGGAATTTTGGCAGGGCCACACTTAAACAATCCCAGACAAGTGAAAAACCATGGTTATGATTTCAAGACTTCCAGAAAGAGAAGTATATGATAACCATTGATATGCTGATGCAATTTTAACAATTATCAAATTACCCTATGTAGCCTAAATCCATCATGTTATACATCATCTTTATTTCCTGTCATTTCTTTTCTTAGTGGACTAGAATTAGTATTAAATAGGAGTGGGGTGGACCCTTAGTCTTCTGTTCAATGCATATAGAGTTTCATTAACCTAAAATGTGAACAATTGTTTAGAGAGTAGATACTATAAATCCTATCAAAACAATGTACAAAATTCAATGCACTGAGTCATAATCACCTATTACAGTCATTGACCAAAATCTCAACAGAGAAACTCTACCAAGCATTTCTCAGGAAAGCAAGCGAGAGCTAGAATCTTTACATTTAAGGAAGTTTCATACATTCCTGGGTCTCAGGCCTGAGACTACATTCAAAAAAGCAAGTTCTGCTCCTACTCTAGCACTATAGCAGATGGTATCACACAACAGTTTTACAAAAACAATGGCCTCAAATTGTTAAAAATCAAGAAATCGCGTGTAGATGAACTTACCCAAGTGAGCCTGCAGCCCAGGACTACAGTGGAAATATACTGATTCTGGTATGAAAAGTTAATTCACTACTTCACTGCTCTCCTGTCAGGTAGTTTTCTTGGTTCTCCTAACATTCTATTGATTTCCACTGATTTAACTTGCTTAATTCTAAAGGTGTATGTTGAAATGGACACTTCATTGGTTTTCATTTTCATTGGTTTCTACAGAGTCTACTTAAAATGTGGCACAGAATTAAATAACTTAAAGACCAACTATAGGTAATCACACCTCCACTTCTAAAATTAAAAGCTCCTGTTAAACACCCTTGAAAACAAAGTGCTTCATTTTCCTGGCCCATAATTCAGGTGACATCAAATATTAAACATTTTTGATAAAACATCAATATTTTGTTTTATATCAAAACTTGTAAGCCCATAAAATATCACCATCACATCTTCCCTCTGTTCTTTCTTTGCATTTTGATATTGACAAAATGAAACTGGGATCACTACATTTTTGGCACACTGCACAGTGACTGCTACCAAAATTATGTAACCATCCTAAAGCCCATTTCCTCTAAGCACCACCATCTAATTTGTCAAGTCTCCTACAGGAACCAAGGCATGTGGAAAACAGATAGAGAAAAGCATAGTTGATTAGGAATTGAAAAGAGATTTATCAGAGAAGAAACAGAAGTAGGATTGGAAGAGGGTAAAGTACAAGAGACACAAGGTCTATTTTGGCCACTGAATTCTGTATTTTCAAAAAATGGATTTTTGTATCAGGATGCAGAATGTTCTGTGCATAGGTTCCCAAGATGAGGGGGTCTTAACCTGTATGCATAAGCCTTAATAGGATCATTTCCTCTGAAATACTTTGCAAAACTTGAGTGTGTGTGTATGTGTGTGTGTGGATGCACACACACATGCATAACTTTCATGAGAATCTCAAAGGAATCCTTGACCCCAACTAAGTTATGAACCACTGCTCTAGAAGCTAAAGCTACTGAATATCCATCTCTCTCTAGCACAGCAGGAAAAAAAACCCAGTTATGAGTGCTTTCTCCTGCAACTTTCCTTATGGGTCAGAGGACTTATGTGAATTACAGGTTACCAGCTACAAGGTGGGCACTCATGGTCACATTCACTAGGATGAAAACTTCCCCTCAACTACCCACACTGAACACAACATGTAAACAGATACATTCAGGGGCATTTTGATAAATAGTGTACTCCATAGGTATGGGGCAGGGCATCTTACAGTCAAGAGAAAGCTACCTCAAACTTTCAATACAAAAGGAAGAATGTTAGGAGAAAAGAAGGAATGAATGCCATATTTAATGAACAGGATAATACTGAAAAGACTGGACATGAGTAGTGTCTTTTATAATGCTCCAAAGTAATCCCAATACTTCTGTCACTATCAGTTAATCAAAGACACTGGGGATGAGTAATGAGTATAAACTACTTATACTAAGGTTGGGAATTTCTTGTGACTGACTGACACTCCATCATCCCTCTCTGGAAATACTGATATTGGACCAGGCACAACAGATAAGGTATAAATTAACTTGTGTTTTAGCCTCTGTTTTTTCTGTATCTTCTCTGACCATAAAGAGAACTTTGCTCACTGGATCTGTTAGCTAAACAAACATCCATCATCAACAATTAACACGTATACACACACACACGCACACGCACATGTACACATACACATCTACATACATAAAGATAAAACATATTCAAAGGTTTTGAAAACCAGATGTAGATATAGGAACTGGTACATTTCTACCAAACCAATTTTGTTATAGTTTTCAGTTCAATGGTGAGCCCTCAAGCAATCCCATTCTCTTGTCTTGTTCTTTTAAAAGCACTCAAGCTCTCTTAAGGAACTCACTTTCTATTATTTTACAGCATACCTTCCAAAGGAACCCCAGGAAACAGTAGGAAATGTGTATATCAAAGGTACAGACCTATCAGCTATTTTGCATGCCAAACTAAACTAGTTTTCAATACCGTTGGAACCCTCTCAAAAGTATGTTCACATATTAAATGCCAGACCTTTCAAGATATTTGAACAAGAGATTAAGCCTTGTATTTCACACTCTCACCAATTTGAAATATTCATGTGGAGATAGGGTGGGTATGAGATGTCCAGGAGTTATCATCAGGAAATACCTGATGACATCATGAAAACTCGACTAACCTTAAAGTAATTCCTACCAAGATTTACAAACCAAGAGGACTGAAGATTCACCAGTGTAGAAATACAGATGAAAACCAACATGCTTCTGGCCAGCAAAATGAATCTGAATTACACATGAAAATATTGTTGTTCAAACTCGAAAAATCATTTGATTCTGATTTTTCACATTTGATTTTTACCTGATTAGAAACCCCCCTAAGCTAAATTTTGGATACAGGTTGACTAGAATCAAAACACAAAAGGCAGAGCTGAGTCTAACCATCTATTTTCATCAAAGAAAAAAATTTTGCCTAGTATCTGCTTCCCTTTAATTCTGATAATAAATTGTAATTCTAACCTTTATACTTTATTATTTCTATGTAATATCATAGCTTAGTGGAGAGAATCTAGTAACAGCTAAGAGACAGTATCTTTTTTAAAGGTTTGTGAATTTTCAAATACTAATCGTTTCTCTACTTTACATAGTCAACTATTGGTAGGATTCCTCTGAAATTTCATTTTTTGTAAGAAATTTGGTTTCAAATTATATTTCAAATTGGTTTGGATTTTTCTATCATTATTATAATCCATAAGATTTATTTACTTATTCACTTATAAAGCTTCATAAGCATCCAGAGAAACCCTTAATGACTTCAGCAGACACCATTTTTATTTATTAGCAGAAACCAAAGCCACTTTTTTGTACTTGCTTCTGGAAACTTCTAACAGTTCTTTCCTTTTTTATTATCAGTAGCTTCAGTTGCTTCCTACATTTAGAGGAAAAAATCTTACTGTTCTACTTTAAAAATTCAAATATAAATATTTCAGTGGTTTAAAATCAACTCACTGATGCAATATAAAAACTATAAATGTCATATCTAGTGTCACAAGTGGAGCTATCCAAGGAAATGTGACAGGATTCCTCCAAAGCTGTTACTGGAATTAAAAAGTGGCTCGAGGGACTTCCCTGGTGGCACAGTGGTGAAGAATCCGCCTGCCAGTGCAGGAGACATGGGTTTGAGCCCTGGTCCAGGAAGATCCCACATGCCGTGGAGCAACTAAGCCCGTGCGCCACAACTACTGTGCCTGCACTCTAGAGCCCGCGAGCTACAACTACTGAGCCCTCGTGCCACAACTATTGAAGCCCACACGCCTAGAGCCCGTGCTCCGCAACAAGAGAAGCCACCGCAATGAGAAGCCCGTGCACCACAGTGAAGAGTAGCCCCCACTCGCCACAACTAGAGAAAGCCCACGCTCAGCAACGAAGACCCAACACCCCCAAAAATAAATAAGTAAAATAAATAAATTTATTTTTTTAAAAAAGCAGCTTGATTTTGTTCTGCCTTCATCATCATCAGTCTTTAGGAAGTTATGTTGCAGAGTGACCTTTTTTTAAAAACAGCAAGCAGTAGCATTCATGCTAAGGAATAAACCATCTTGGAATAGGAAACCCTTCATATGCCACTTTGCAAGTAGAAGACAAGCCCAACTGGAAGATAAAAACAACAAGTAAAAAAAGCACTAAACTGCTGTTCATGCACAAACACAGAAATTAGGAGGTGGGGAGGTAAGGAGAAGGAGAGAAGAAATAGAATAGAGAAAGAAAAAGAAGTGATTGCTTAACATGGCAAAAGGCTGAAGCCTTCAGAGAAAAGTAGTCAGAAATTTCTGGTGATGAGAGGCCAAAAACCTTCCCTGAATAAATCCACGTAATATTTTTAAGTTGCTTATATCACTGCAAAGCAAAATTCTTCCTTTGCTTCCAAACCTTTAACAAAGTCAGTTGCTCAAATACGTCTTATGTGAGTGGTTTGGGGGAAACTGGAGGCAACGGCTAACTTCCAGTATCTAGATTGCTGTGGAATGCAGAGATTTCCAGGGGAAAAAAAGCTGGATAGTGTGTGGTTAATGCGGGGACTAGGAAGTCACTGGAAGCAAGCACTTAGAGTCAGGAGGGGCCATAAAAAAAAAAAAAATTAACTGCATTTTTGGTAAGAGATTGGGTTTCCTGCAGGACATGTTGTCTAACCACCAACTTAAATCTCAAAGGACAAACTAATGTCAGCTGACATCTGGGTAACCCTTACAGTCTTTGTGTGGTTAAACTTCTCCTCTCATAGGCTTCTGTGAATCAGCGACTTCTTCACCAAGTCAAAGGAAACTTGTGTGACCTAATTTCAGGAGGTCAATTTTGAACGGTCTCCTGTCACACATGTACATTTCTTCCTTTTTCCAGATTTTTACAGTTTTTAATTTCCTATCTGACACAGTGGAAAAGGGGAAAAAATCCTGATTTGTATTCCCTTTGGTAACAGAAATGACTCATGAGTATGTCCTTGAGCTGAGAAATCCCAGTTGCCACGACTTTGGCTTCTACTCAACTGAGGAAAGCTCAGGTTGACCCCAAGCCCAGTCTGCTGCCCCAGCAGCTCCCAGGTTACAAAATCAAGGCAGTCAGGGGAGTGACAGCGATGTCTGAAGGCTGCCTTTGTAGCCCAGGTGTATACGGGGCTGGTGTACCACAAAACTCAGCATTTCTTTTAAATCAATCTCAAGATAGAATTGGACCCTGGCTTATAGCTGAAAATGAGAAATAAATTTATCGCACTTTCTGTCCCATGTATCCCCGGTACTTCTTACTTATAATGATATGGAAATAAAGATTCATTGTGTGTGTAAAGTTGGCTTTCCAACAAATTCTGTTGCTCTTAAAACAAAAATAAGATTCCCAGCGTAAAAAAAAAAAAAAAAAAAAAATGTGCGAAAGAAAACAACCAAAGCAGGGAGGAAGTAATAGCGAAAAGAAAACAAACAGTAAAGGTCCATTGAAAAACAACATGCATTACCTGGCTAGGTATCTTTCCCCATGAACTATGAGTTTGATGGGTTTGAACTGTACTGTGACTCTCCCCTGGAATAAAACACAGAAGACAGACATAGTCGTCTGCTTGGGCTTCTCTCCAGGCAGCTTTCTTGGAAGCTCAGAATGTCAGACAGTCTGAAGTAGAAAATGGGAAGGTGTGTGGTGTGAGAAACAATCTTCAGAATGGCCAAATGGGCTGGCCATAATTGCACAAGTCCCGCATGGCAAAGAAGGTCTGCAAAAGATGCCAGACTATGGTGTGGCTGCTGGAAGATTCTTGTCTAGAAATGGAATATTGAGAGTTTCAAAGGAAGCCTTGGATACATACCAAGCTTGGTCAAAGTGCTACTTATATAGCCAGCCTACGGGAAGCTAGCAGGGAAAAAAAATGTGTGTAAATAGGCAGAGATTAAAGGTGACCAGTGGCCATTCGGCAACAAGGCAAACCACTGGTTCCTAAAAAGCATTTTTAGGGGCTTCCCTGGTGGCGCAGTGGTTGGGAGTCTGCCTGCCGATGCAGGGGACACGGGTTAGAGCCCTGGTCTGGGAGGATCCCACATGCCGCGGAGCGGCTGGGCCTGTGAGCCACAGCTACTGAGCCTGCACGTCTGGAGCCTGTGCTCCGCAACAAGAGGGGCCGCGATGGTGAGGGGCCTGCGCACCGCGATGAAGAGTGGCCTCCGCTCGCCGCAACTGGAGAGAGCCCTCGCACAGAAACGAAGACCAAACACAGCAAAAAATAAAAATAAATAAATTTTTTAAAAAAAAGCATTTTTAGAGCTCTGCCTATGGCTTTTACTTACTTATTTATTCACCTACCTACCTACCTGCCTACCTACCCATCCACCCTACAGACTTGAAAAGAATCTTAAGGGACTGCCAAAACTTTAACCAGTCTTCTCCACCTGTACCTGAAAAATAGCAATACCTGGGGAGCTCATCAGACTCTGAAACAAGGGAGAAAATGCCAAGGAGAATAAGTATAAGGGCTCCCTTATTTGTCAACGCAAACCTCAGAAGAAAGGAGACTTACATGGGTCTTCAATAAGTTTGGTTTAAATTTATTCTTTTCTGTAGCAACTGAACCAAATATTGCACTAATTGCATTCTCCATGGGTCAAGTGCCTACAAGTTAGTGGAGACATTTGAAAATGAACATGGTAACAAAGGAAATTCTGCAAGCCCTGTGTGTCAGTGAGTGGTTAACTGGACAAATGGCACCAGCTCCTGATTCTTTTGCTTCTGGCTATCAAAACTTTCATCAGTTAAAGTCATTGAGTTTTCAATGTCCTAAGACAGAAAGGAGATTATAAGGTTTGCATAGAGATGTTTCAAACAAATACATGTATTTAGCAACAGTTCTACCGTTCCTTAGGCAGAAATAGTATATTATAATGTAGAATATCATTTTTATTAAGGCTGAGGAATTTGTTACAAGTTGTGCAAAATCCCCCATACCATATGTTTTCCCATGTGGACAAAATTTATTTGGAGTTTGTCCTATGAAATAAATTTAAATATCCGTAAATTGATGGTGATCTAAAAAAAATAAACACTTATAAACACTTCTCTTTAAGCATTACTGATGGAAACATTAAAATCAAGGGATATAATTCTCTAGATATAGTCACGAGAAGAGGAATTTTAGTACAAACACAATGAAACTCCTAGTTCAAGATTCACTTTCTAGCCCAGAGAAACGATATTGGAGAGGAAGAAAGAGGAGAACATAACTTTTAAAAGCTAGGAATCTGACATCAAGTTGAATTTTACCACCTTTTTTTAAGGAGGCTCAGCCAGACAATAGGCAGTTTTCTCACTGCTGTTTTCATTTTTGAATCTTTTGCAGCATAGCCCAACCAGAATGATTAACATTTACCCATCTGTCTGAATACAAAAGCCCTCAACTTTCTACAGATAGTTTTAATGTGCTATCAGTTAAACAAATTTTTCCTTCCACTGTGGTTTTTGGACTTTGAAATAAAACTGATTTACCTACACTGGGATTGGAGAAGATGGGAAGGTAGACTGGGCAGAGAGAATGTGAATTATTACTTTATCAGACCAGAGCTAAATGTCATCAGGTTACAACGCTATAGAACTGACACCCTCAGTAGCCATGCAACCAAAGGAAGCCAAGATTGACAATGTACAGGTTCAAACGCATTTTCCATGTATCAGCCACACAAAAAGAAGGGATAAAATAAGGATACATGTGAACTACATATATAGAGACATCTTGCTGGTTGAGTAAGGATATGTGCTAAATAATTTATCCTGAAATATTTCCTTTTAAAAGCAAAAAAAAAAAAGCAACCAGGTTTTACTGTCCCAGCGAGGGTATGACAGCAACAATTTACAATTTCCTTCCATCTCATTCTCTCATCCTCCCTCCCTCTGCCTCTCCACTCACCATCCAACCTCCATTTCCTGATAACTTCTCATCACGTTAGTTCATGCCTAATATAAAATGGTGGTGTGTGGAGGAATTTTTTAAAAAGATAGAAAAAGGAAAAGTGAGACAATATGATTGGGAAGAGGACAGGAGAAAGAGAAAAATTGAGAGAGACAGAGAGAATGTCAACGCCCCAGTCTGGCATTTGCCTATTTAAATTCAATCCTGCAGCCCTGGCTGAGCTGAGCGATAGATGGGCTGCGTTTTGAATTTCTGATCAGACAACTGATAGGTTATGAGAGAGGACATAATCCCATTGAGAAAGCCTTTTCTTCCAAGCAGGGGCAAGTAATAGCTTACCCTTGAGAGACAGCTCCTTGCTCTATCCTTTAAATGTGTATGTGTATGTATACATGTATGCACTCACACTCGTGTCTGTGTGTGTGTACACATATATAAATTTTCTGTTTCTTTAAAAAAAAGAGTCAAAATAAGCATTTTATGATGATAAATGTGTACTAATAATTGATGGTCACCTGCATCAGAAACAGGGACATGCCTGGGCAATCAGACACACTCGCCAAATAAACTGTATTTTTATCTTTTTTTAAATCTAATTAGAATTCTCTACTTTGCCCGTCTCATCTTAGTACCCAAATTGGTGGCCTGAAAAGAAAATGAAAATATTGAGGACAAACAACATGGGTGTTTTGAGTACACTCTCTGATTTGCTTCCCTTTCAGTATTTTGTGTTAACCTGAAAAAAGAAATATCATGCATATACAATGGACAATGTAATTCATGTACAATATTCAAAGAAAGAAACCAAGTCTTAAATGTACTTTTAACACACATGTAAAACAATAGTTTAAATTGCTTTGTGTAGTAATTACAGACAGTTAATTACTCTAGCTCTAGTTAAGCAGTACACTAACCAAGAGGTTTGCTGGTTAATTGAAACTTGTGTAACAGAGACAAGCTATTGAGTATCCAGGTCAAGACTTTGCAACAGCATATGGGTACTGCACGGTAAAAAGTTAGAAACTGTAAATCTGATATCAGGGGTTGCTGGAGTCAAGTCTATTAGCCTCTGTGCACCACATACACCTACTAGAAAAAGACCTCCAAGTCCAATTTACAAGCATAGGAAAAAGTCACTCAGAATTATACAAATGTAATAGAGAGCATAGCAGGCAAGGGAGATGTTTATAAACAAAAGCAGGGAAAGCTTAAAATGTAAGCTTTTAAAGGAAGAAAGGCCATTGGATCTCATCCTTATCCCATTTTGAGTGACATCAAATGAGATGAATAGCATCTTGTGCTCTTGGTTTTCCTTCTTTCACCAAAAAGGCATCCCAGTACCTAATGGAAATTTACTGCTAAGGAGGAGGAAGAAAAAGGGTTACAGGTCTATATTTTACATAATGTTCACCTTATGGTTGGGACCCACTGCAGGTAAAATGTAGCATCCCATTTAACCTAGAGTCCTGTAAGCCAGTTTTGGGATATATATATATATATATATATATGTGTGTGTGTGTGTGTGTGTGTGTGTGTGTGTGTGTTTAAAACAGCATTCCTTTCATGATTTAGGGAGATTTATTTTCTACTTGTAAATGTCCCAATTATTAATTACGACCTGCAAGATCAAAATTGTGAATGTCTATCAGTACCACTCTGCCTGTGAAATGCAGTGTTTTCACTTATGTCACACGTACATGTCAGGGTAACTTCAGTTCTCTTCACCCTCTGAGCTGTAATAGATCCATTAAGTAAGTGTGGATTGGGGCAGGGCGAGGGGTGTGGGGGGGTGCATAATCTAAGAGTGCAAATTATTTACCTGATTTAGATTCATTATAGTCAGGCATACTGTCTGCATTTCACCATCTTTTTAAAATGGGGAACTTGCCCGGAAAGAATATTATGTAAATCTTTCTGTCACAGATTATTGCCTCTATACATGACTTCCACACCGTGCATCTGCTTTCTGTGCAGGCTTATTACATACACATACACAATTCCCTATTTTTAATCTCGAGTCCTTCCCATTCTCCTCCATCCCCCGATACTCATTATGGGGAAAATTACCTCCAACAGGACACTATTGGTTTTTTTCCATTCAATTTACATAATTGCTGTTTTGTTACTTTATGTGGAAATTTTGTTCCCCAAAGGAAAGCATCGATGTTTAAATGGCAAAACGGAGTTCTACTCAGGGTTATAAATGTAGGTTTGCTCCTAGCAATGCATTTTGGGACATTCTGAGCCCACCAATGTACAAGCCATCTTGTGGGGTTAGAGTCAGTGTTTTCCATGATGGCGACAACCCACAGTGAAATATATGCCGGCCAGGGATGCTAAGCTTCTGAGAATCATGAAAATAGCTGTTTTAGGACTGATGCCTCATGATTTTTCAGTATAACACTATGCCAAATCTGTAGTGAACCGACTTAGCTTTGATTAACAATGATAATTAACATCAACATTCCATACATGTAGAGGACTTAAAAAATTACTATTTTTTAAATAAGCAACTTTTAAGAGAAAGCAACTTTTGAAAGAAGTGAGCTTTGTAGCTTCCAGATGCACATTCCCTTTTCTGCAATTTCTATATTAGGTACTACAAGAGAAATATATTACATATGCACAATAAATACACATGGACAGTTGAAAGAAAACCCATAAAGGAAACACCCACGTAACCAACCAGATTAAGAAGCGGAACTTTGGCTACACCTTAGAAACCAGACTTCCTCCCACCCTATCTCCCCCCTATCTTGGACTTCACCATCATCCTTTCATTCTCACAACCCTATAAGAGGGTCCCACTCTCTTGAATTTTAATATAGTCATTTCCTATGTTTTTATGGTACAGTTTTTCTGTGTTTAAATCCCCACAAGATTTTAGTTTTGCCTGTTTTATTATTCTATTATGATTCACAGCTTATTTCATTTGCTCAACATTGTAAGATTCACTGATTTTGTCATGTGCTGCCATGGTCCATTCATTTTCATTGCTATCTACTATTCCATTGTGTGAATATATCAGTCTTTATTGATCCATTTCCACTGACGAGCATGTCGTTTATTGATCCATTTCCATTGATGGACATGTCATTTATTTCTAGTTTGGGGTTAAACAATGTTACTGTGACCATTCTTGTTCACGTCTCCTGGTACTCATGAGCAAGACTTTCTCTAGAGTATGTATAACCAGGAATGGGATGTTGTGTCTTAGTATACAAGTGAGCTCAACTTTACTAAGTAAACCCAACTCTTTTCCAATATGGTTGTCTCAATTAACACACCCATCAGTAAAGTTCCCAACAATCTTTGTCTTTGCCAACTTTTTTAAATGTTGCTAAGGTGTTGGGTATGCAATGATAACTCTTTCTGGTTTTAATCTGCAGTGACCTGATTACCAGCAGGGTTAAGCATTTTTTCATATGCTTCCTGGCCAATTGGGTTTGCTCTTTTGTGTAAAAGGTCGAGATTTCTCATCCATTTTTTCATTGGATTAGTCTCTTTCTTATTCATTTGCCAGAATTCTTTATGTTTTGATTAATACTCTTTTGTCAGTTATATGTGTTGCAAGTATCTTTCCAATGAGATGATTTCTCATTTTCTTTATGGTGTCTTATGATAAATATAAGTTTTTAATTTTAATGTAGTTCTATTTATTATATTTATTCTTTATGGTTAGTGCTTTTGTGCCTTGTCTAAGAAATTTTCCCCTATCCTGGGGTCATGAAGATATTCTCCTAAATTATATTCTAAAAGCTTTATTGTTTTGCCTGTTACATCGTTAGGTCTTTATTCCACCTGGAATTGATTATTTTGTATACTATGAAGTAGAGGTTCAATTTCATTTCTTTTTTCATATAAATAACCAATTGTCCCAACACCATTTACTGAAAAGTCTCTCCTTTCCTCACTGATCTATAAAACCACTTCTGTTATGTATCTAATGTATACACATGGGCTGTTTTATTTCTTGGTTTTCTATTCTTCCATTGGCCTTTTTATTTATACCTATACCATTACTACACTGTATCAATGTGGCCTAATAATATATCTTGCCATCTGGTAATAAGTCCTGACTATTATTTCCTTTAAAAGGCAACTTGGCAATACTTCATCCTTTGTATTTCTATATACATCTCTTTTTTTTAAAGTTGGAATTTTGATTGAGATTGCATTAAATCTTTAGATCAATTTTTGGAGAATTGCTATCCTTAACGAACATGCTACGTTTCTCCATTTATTTAGGTCCTTTTTAATATTGTTCAATTAATTTTCTAATTTTAAGGTTAGCAACATTAAGTGACTTTAGATTTACTCCTAGGTTCTTCATATTTTTTAATACTCTTAGAAATGACGCATATTTTAAAATTTATTTTCTATTTGTTGTTAGTATATAGAAATATAGTTCATTTTTCCATACTGATTTTGTTTCCAGCCACTTTGTTAAATTCTTATTAAGTTTAATATTTTGTCATTTGAGTCTTCTGGATTTTCTGTATTCACAATTATATCATCTGTGAAGAAAGACTGTTTTATTTCCTTCTCTACAATCCTGTATCTTTTCTTTCTTTTTCCTGCCTTATCACACTGGCTAGGATGTCTGGTGCCATGTTGAATGGAAGTGATAAGTATGCTTATCTTTCTTCTGATCTCAAAAGGAAAGATTTTTATTGTTTATCTGTTAAGAATAATGTTTGTTGCAGGTTTTTTAGACATTAGCTATCAGATCAATAATGTTTCTTTCTATTCCTAGTTTGCTAAAAATTCTCACATTGAATATAATGAATTTTATGAAATTCTCTTTCTGTATCTAGTAAGATGATGTCGTTTTTCTCCTTTAAGTAATAATGTATAGTATTATCTACATTATTATGTAATATATAATGATTATACATTCATTGATTTTCTAATATGAAACTAACACTGCATTTCAGAAATAAGCCCAGGTCATAAAATAGTATCTTTTATACAAAGCACTAGATTTGGTTTGCTAATATTAACTTTGCATCTCTGTTTCTTAGAGAGATAGGCTATAATTTTCCTTTTCTCATACTATCCTTGAGTCTCACTATCAAGGTAGGTTATGCAAGCCTCATGAAATAAGTTAGACAATGTCTTAAACATTTTGTAATTGTAATTAAGCAATTAATTCAAGCTACCTTCCTCGTCATCTTCCTGCCTGATCAGTCAAGGTTCAGGCACAAGACAGAAACTACACCAGTTAATGCAACTGAGAAATTTTAATAAAGAGAATTGTTCACTGGGTATAAAGAATTCTGACCAGTGAACTGAAAAGACAAAAAGAACCCTAAGGTATCAAATAAGTACCAACCTCTTCAAAGAAAGGATGAATAAAGGGAAGAGGTTGGAATTATTAAAACTAAGGGGTTTGGAAAAAGGGCCAAATCCAGGTCTCTTAAGATGGAGTGCTGGGTGGCTAGTGCTGGTGTATTTGAGCAGGGCCTGATGAAACTGGTTCTTAAGATGCTAGGAAAACTGCTAATGAGATTCAACTGCTACTAGAGGAAATAACTTCTATGGACAGAGTGACAAAATGATGCTGGAATCATGCCTATAGGAAAAAAGCTGATAGAAAGTTCATAAGAAGCAGACCAAAAGAGTCTATCATATCTTCCTCTCCAGCCTTTCACTATCCTCCTAGTGGTCTCTATTGGTAGAGCTCAAAGGGAACCTGCAGGCAAGGCCAAAATAGAATTTGCAGGGCTCCAGTCCCCTGAATCACAAAGTAGCATATAGGAGTTCGGGTTTGTAGCTGAAAAATAATAGTCTAATAAATAATATTAAAATGACAAATCACAGCAGGTGATGCTTGCCAGAGAAGACAAAAGTTTTCTTACCAGTGATGCAGGTCACCTCCATCACCTAGAAACTTACAGCCACATTGAACATCTGGATGATGAATCCTATGTGTTATATGAGGTCATAGGATGTATCATATGAGAGTTAAGATTCTCACCATCGCTCCATGGAGATTGTAAAATGGTCACAAATTACTCCCTTCCCATATCCATGCCCCTTTAAACATGACTTTGCAGCTTCTCCTGTCCAAGATAAAGACTATTTCTCCTCCCCTTAAATCTGGCCTTGAACATCATCTAAGCCAATGGATGTTTTAGCCAGTGGAATATTAACAAACACGATGCATTCAGACACTCAAAAATTACTTTCCTTCTCTTGCTGCTGGGCATCAACACCACCATGTGCAACAGCATGGATTAGTCTCCTGGCAAATGAGATACCACAGGGAAATAGGTCCCATTAGTCTCAGTATTTCCAGCCATTCCATCTGAGCCCACAGACATGCAAAGCCATCCTAGACTGTCTAGCCCCAATCAAGCCAGCACAGACTACACGAATTGTCCAGTTAATTCACAAAATTTTAAGAAATTAATGTTTGTTGTTATAAGATACAAAGTTGTAGGGTGGTTTCTCACGTACCAAAAGGTAACTGAAACATACCATGGACAATCACATGCAATCACAATTCTCCGCTCAGTGGTTACAAAGGAAGTCACATCAACAATCAAATCAAGTTCCTATTCTTACTCCACAGGCCAACAGAGTATGTTATGTTTCCCTTTCAAAATCCCTCACTCCCAAGAACATCTAAGAGTATTAAAAAGGAGAGCTTCATGTGTGCTTGCAGACTATCTTTTCTAGTCACCATATAGCAGCTGACATGCTTTGCTCTGGCTGGCGTGCTTGCAAAGCCTCTTGGGTAAGTATCACTATTCTCACTATCCTTGGGGTTCATTGTGAAAAAGCTGATACCTGGCTCAAGGAGACTGTCTCCAGATGTTCCCAGAGTTGTTAGTTTGAGAATTCAAACTACAGCGATGGGTTCCAGGCAAATGCAGGGAGACTTCCCCTCTCTCCAACTCTGTGCTCTAATTTTTCACCTAAGCACTAATAAGTGCAGATTCCTGAAGACACAAGATCTCAATCTCTCGTGAAAACATAACCTTCAACTTCGGTTAGCAACTCTAAAACAAGAGAACACACAACTTCAAACAAACATACAACAGTTTTCGAGGACAGTGCTATCTCAGTGCACTTACAAAAGAAGTATCTCGCTAACAGAAATACTGTCTCTAAGATGTACTCTGCCTACACCCTGGAATCAACATTAAGTTATCCAGTAGAACTTCCTAAACACCAGACCAGTGGGAATTTTTAATGGGCCATGGGTATATTTTTAAAATAAACAAATAAGGACAAATGGTGAAATTTTGTGAAACACTTTCTTAAATTTAAAACCCTATCCATTTTTCTGATGTCATGCCTATTTTTTAAATAAGTTGCTATTTCTGTAGTGAAATAATTGTGATAAACTATTACCACTATCCCATTTTAACATGCTTTCTTGGTAAAACTAAAAAGTTGGGCTCTATGTTCATCCCCCCAAACTTTTTTTCCAGGAACAGAAAATCAAAAAGTCTAGGGAATACACAGTGATTTAATTTGTGGAGCCTCTGGACAAATATATTTCTGTTTTCATTTGGCTTATTCAGGCAAATTTCCTAGGAAAAAAGAACAGCATCCAAGTGTCCTTCTCTTGAAAGTCAAAAAACTGTGTTCCAAATTGAAATGACTAGGGTTTGTTTGTTTTTTTTTCAGTCCGCACCATCCCCACAAAGGTATCAGGGATCTTGGGGACAAGTTTCAACCACAGTTCAGGTTCAAGATACCCCATGCTTTTCCTCATCTCCAGAAGGCTCGGCCAAAAGAAGATTTCAAGGAATGGTGGCTCAGCTCTGAGATAAAGGGATGGAAAGAATATTGCCTAATTCCTGTAACACGAAGCCCTAGCTCTGTTTCACCCATATTGGGTGCATTAGTCAAGGTCAAATCAGAAAATAGAACCACTCTAGGAATTTCAAGCAGAGAAATGTAATACAGGACTTGGTTAGAAAGGTATTAAAAGGACTTAAGAGTATACAAAGGGGGTGAAATAACCCAAAGGCTAGTAACTAATTAGATAAAGCAGCTATCACTGGTAGGGCTGGTAGGTAGAGGTGGTTATATTATCAGAGCCCAGAAGTGCAGATGAGGATTAAATGGCAATGCCAGGGCTACGAGGGAGTATCTCATGACTAAAGCTGGAACTACTGAGGGGGTGCCGAGTACTAATGATGCGACCAAGGAAAAGGCTCCAGTGGGCATGTGATGGGACTGCCAAAAAATGCTGCATTCCATTGCTGCCTGTTGTTGCTAGAAGGTAGCTAGAATGTCAATGGAAGCTAGAAGTGAAAATAAAGTAGCTTCTCCCCATATCCTGTTTCCTAGTTCCTTCCCAGGGCCACTAATTGGTAGGACCTAATAAGAAGCCAATTGACAAGGAATTTGGGAGAGATCACTTGCAAGGCCCCAGGTTCCCATCATATGTAACAATAAAACACAGAAGGGTGAGAATAATGGCTGAGAGCTAACCAGCAAATGACTGACCCAGCTGCAATGTGTTTGTTTCTTCTTTAAACTTTTAATAAGTGAAACTTCCTGAGAAAGCAAAACAAATATGTTCTAACCAAAAAAAAAAGGAAGAAATATATGAGGTGATAGATGTGTTAATTATCTAGATGGGGGGAAATAGATGTGAATACTTTCATGATGTATAAGTATCAAATCACTATGATGTACACTTTAAATATCTTACAATTTTATGTCAATTATACCTCAATAAAGCTAAAAAATAATTTTTTAAAAAATGGAGTATTATAGATTCACAGAAAGTTGCAAAGGTACTAGAGAGGTCCCAAGAAACCTTCACCCAGTTTCCCCCATTGTTAATCTTATATAATTATAGTTCAATATCAAATGGAGGAATTTTACACTGGTATGATGTTTGAGTATAGTTCTATGTCACTTTTATCACATGTCTCTTGAAACTGAATAGACTGATGCTTTCCACTCTGTTCCTTTTTTAAAAAAGTGTTTTACCTATTCTACTTCCTTTGCCTTTTCATATACATTTTAGAATATTCATCTTTATCAACAAAAATCTTGTTGGGGTTTTGATAGGAATTGCATTAAACTTACATCAAACTGGAAGAACTGACATCTTTGTTAAGTCTTCAAATCCATGAACACAGTATGTATCTCCATTTATTTAGACTTCTGATTTCTTTCATCAGCATTGTGCAGGAGGGAGGACCTTTATTGATACTGTAGTCATTTGGACTTTTATCTCAGTGAAAATAAAAAGGAATATGTGTACACCATGTCACAAGATGTAAATAACTGAGTTTAGGTGAATTCATTAATTGTATATACTGTATTTTCTCTCTTTATTCCCTTAACTCTATTACTAAAATGGCCTCATATTTATATAGCACTATTTTTTCAAATTATGAAACCATTTCACATCTCAGTCTCATTTCAGCTGACAGATCTGTGAAGTAGATGGGGGTGATAAATCCCAATTTGTAGCTGAGACTTGGTGAGGTTGCAGAGTTGCCTAAAGTCACTGGCCATAAGAAAAGGAATGAGAACTCAAACCCTTGTCTTCTGACATCAAGCTCAAAACATTTTCCATCCTACCTCATCAAAACCACTCTTGCTTATAATAGTGGCCAAGAGTTCCCACACCATCAATTGTAACAAGTGTGACAACAATCCCCTAAAGCTTTCTAAAACCTTCATAATCACTCTGGGAAGGGTTATGGCATCTTGCTTCTTTGGTTCCATATTTTTTTTTAATTCAGTAAAAACCCATGATAGCTATGGGTTACATAGGCTATCCTAGATAGCCCAAAGTAATGGTTTTCAAAATATTTTCCAGAGAGCCCTAAGGTGCCTTGGTGTCTACCATTTGGATGGGATGTAGGGCTCAGGGTCTCTCTCTCCTACTCAACCATAAAGGCTCTGCTTAAATCTGTTTCATATATTGGAGTTCCTCATAGGATTTGATTTTTAAAACTATGACTAAAACAACATAGAGTCTTCAGGGGCCTAACCAAGGTGGAGAGCTGTTCACTTAAGGGCAATTCTTTCTGGAATAGAATACATCAGAGTTTGTGTTTGCCTAGCTTTGTAAAGGGGGCAATCATAAATAATAGGTAAAGTGGTCTACTCTTAGCTCTTCTGGTTTTCCCTGACAAGAAATCCCAAAAGTATATACCCCATCCAATAATTATTTATTGAGCACAAACTCTGGGATGGTTTCTGATAGGGTAGACAGAAGCACATGTTAGAAATCATCCTGTCAGGAAGTTTGAAATCTAATGGGAAGACACGGCAAGCATCCAAGAAGCAATAACACAGATAGTATAGGATGTGTGCTAATAAATATGCAAACAATGCACTATCAGATATCATATTGGACTGGGGAAAAATTTTTTAAGGAGTAACTATTAGTTATTAAAAATCTACTCTGAGCCAGTTGTTCTACTACATACATTAACTCAAATGCTCCTAAGAACTTTGCAAAGTAGAAGTCACTATCCCCATTTTACAGATGCAGAAACTGAGATTCATACAGTTAAATAACTTGCTCAGAGTTGCTAGAACTCAAATTTAAACCCAGGTGCAAAAAAAAAAATCCAGGTGCATTAGATTCCTAAGACTGTGGCCCCATATGGCCTTCACAAAAAGAAAAAAAAGTCATTGTAAGGATATGAGAGTGTCTCATGAATCTAAAGGTTGGAAGGCAGCTAGGTTTGGAAAAGAAATAGAATGAGGAAAAGGTATGCTGTCAGAAACCCTGGCAGTCCTTTCTTCTCATCGCTCACCTCAACTTCTCTCAGAATTCTTCTCTCCTTCTCTGCAGAATCATCTTCTCTTAGCCACAGTTCCCAAAATGGGTACAGATGGCCACGCCACAGCTACTGAATTTGTGTTTCAAGTTCACCTACTTAAAGATGGAATGTCTGGCTTTCTTTGGGTTCCAATTCTCAGAAGACGAAAATACGTTTGGGCCAGCGGCCACCCTCATCTAATCAACAATTAGTGAGGAGAAGGGTGTTGGTAGCATGAGGAACTACATGGTAGCACATGGAGAGAGCCACATGGAGACAGCGAAATACATCCTAGAATGTAGGTAACTGAAAGCTAAGCAAATAACACAAATTTCAGATAAAACCTCTCCCAGACTCACTGAATTCAAGAGTTGATGAGGTTCTTATAGCTAAAGGCAGGGATGTACCTGTTCCTGATCAGGACAGCAGAGAAAAACAAGAAACTCTGTTAAAAAGAAAAGAAAATTTCATCAAATCTACCCCATCATTGTTCCTCTCTGAAAGACCCTAACTTCATGAATGTTTGAGTTCTACTATACTACTAATTTTGCCTGACATTAGAATTATACACACAGAAAGGCCATGCATGTGTCAATTACAAAGGAAGCTAAAAAACAAAAATTATGGGTTTAGCTTTGCTATACTTGGATTTATAGATGAAGAATACACAAACATAAGATCAAAAATTTTATTAACCCTTCCAACTTTGTCTTTCATTAATCAATGTAATCTAGTTAGTATATACCATATAGCTATAACATATCTCAATCTACTCATTTTCAGGATCAAATTTAAATCTTACAAAGCTCTCTCCAATTTCTCTGTTAAGAATTAATTGTTCTACACACACACACACACACACACACACACACACACACACACAAACTGAAGCAAAGATTAGACTTCGTGGGGGCTAGGAGAAGATGGCGGAAGAGTAAGACACAGAGATCACCTTCCTCCCCACAGATACATCAGAAATACATCTACACATGGAACTGCTCCTACAGCACACCCACTGAACGCTGGCAGAAGACGTCAGACCTCCCAAAAGGCAAGAAACTCCGCACGTACCTCCTACCTCGGTAGGGCAAAAGAAAAAAGAAACAACAGAGACAAAAGAATAGGGACAGGACCTGCACCAGTGGGAGGGAGCTGTGAAGGAGGAAAGGTTTCCACGCACTAGGAAGCCCCTTCGCGGGCGGAGACTGCGGGTGGCGGAGGGGGGAAGCTTCGGAGCCACGGAGGAGAGCGCAGTCACAGGGATGCGGGGGGCAAAGCGGAGAGATTCCCACATAGAGGATCGCTGCCCACCAGCACTCACCAGCCCGAGAGGCTTGTCAGCTCACCTGCCGGGGCGGGCGGGGGCTGGGAGCTGAGGCTCAGCCTTCGGTCAGATCGCAGGGAGAGGACTGGGGTTGGCGGCGTGAACACAGCCTGAAGGGGGCTAGTGCGCCACAGCTAGCTGGGAGGGAGTCCGGGAAAAGGTCTGGAGCTGCCGAACAGGCAAGAGACTTTTTCTTGCCTCTTTGTTTCCTGGTGCGCAAGGAGAGGGGATTCAGAGCGCCGCTTAAAGGAGCTGCAGAGACGGGCGCGAGCCGTGGCTATCAGCACGGACCCCAGAGACGGGCACGAGACACTAAGGCTGCTGCTGCCACCACCAAGAAGCCTGTGTGCAAGCACAGGTCACTCTCCACACCGCCCCTCCCAGGAGCCTGTGCAGCCCGCCACTGCCAGGGTCCCGTGATCCAGGGACAACTTCCCCGGGAGAACACACAGCGCGCCTCAGGCTGCTGCAACGTCATGCCGGCCGCTGCCGCCGCAGGCTTGCCCCGCATCTGTACCCCTCCCTCCCCACGTCCTGAGTGAGCCAGAGCCCCCGAAGCAGCTGCTCCTTTAACCGTCCTGTGTGAGCGAAGAACAGACGCCCTCAGGCGACCTACACGCAGAGGTGGGTCCAAATCCAAAGCTGAACCCCGGGAGCTGTGCGAACAGAGAAGAGAAAGGGAAATCTCTCCCAGCAGCCTCAGAAGCAGCGGATTAAAGCTCCACAAACAACTTGATATGCCTGCATCTGTGGAATACCTGAAGAGACAACGAATCATCCCAAATTGAGGAGGTGGACTTTGGGAGTAACATATATTATTTTTTCCCCTTTTCCTCTTTTTGTGAGTGTGTATGTGTATGCTTCTGTGTGAGATTTTGTCTGTATAGCTTTGCTTTCACCATTTGTCCTAGGGTTCTGTCCGTCCGTTTTTTTTTGTTTTGTTCTGTTTTTTTACTTTAAATTTTTTTCTTCTTTTTTTCTTAATAATTTTTTTTATTTAAATAACGTTATTTTATCTTGCTTTATTTTATTTTATCCTCTTTCTTTTTTTTCTTTCTATTTTTTCTCCCTTTTATTCTGAGTCATGTGGATGAAAGGCTCTTGGTGCTCCAGCCAGGCATCAAGGCTGTGCCTCTGAGGTGGGAGGGCCAACTTCAGGACACTGGTCCACAAGAGACCTCCCAGCTCCACGTAATACCAAATGACAAAAATCACCCAGAGATCTCCGTCTCAACACCAAGACCCAGCTTCACTCAACGACCAGCAAGCTATAGTGCTGGACACCCTATGCCAAACAACTAGCAAGACAGGAACACAGCCCCATCCATTAGCAGAGAGGCTGCCTAAAATCATACTCAGGCCACAGACACGCCAAAACACACCACCAGACATGGACCTGCCCACCAGAAAGACAAGATCCAGCCTCATCCACCACAACACAGGCACTAGTCCCCTCCACCAGGAAGCCTACACAACCCACTGAACCAACCTTAGCCACTGGGGAGAGATACCAAAAACAACAGGAACTACGAACCTGCAGCCTGCCAAAAGGAGACCCCAAACACAGTAAGATAAGCAAAATGAGAAGACAAAAAAACACACAGCAGATGAAGGAGCAAGGTAAAAACACACCAGACCTAACAAATGAAGAGGAAATAGGCAGTCTGCCTGAAAAAGAATTCAGAATAATGATAGTAAAGATGATCCAAAATCTTGGAAATAGAATAGACAAAATGCAAGAAACATTTAACAAGGACCTAGAAAAACTAAAGAGGAACCAAGCAATGATGAAAAACACAATAAATGAAATTAAAAATACTCTAGAGGGATCAATAGCAGAATAACTGAGGCAGAAGAACGGACAAGTGACCTGGAAGATAAAATAGTGGAAATAACTACTGCAGAGCAGAATAAGGAAAAAAGAATGAAAAGAACTGAGGACAGTCTCAGAGACCTCTGGGACAACATTAAACGCACCAACATTCGAATTATAGGGGTCCCAGAAGAAGAAGAGAAAAAGAAAGGGACTGAGAAAATATTTGAAGAGATTATAGTTGAAAACTTCCCTCATATGGGAAAGGAAATAGTTAATCAAGTCCTGGAAGCACAGAGAGTCCCATACAGGATAAATCCAAGGAGAAACAGGGCAAGACACATATTAATCAAACTATCAAAAATTAAATATAAAGAAAGTATATTAACAGCAGCAAGGGAAAAACAACATATAACACACAAGGGAATCCCCATAAGGTTAACAGCTGATCTTTCAGCAGAAACTCTGCAAGCTAGAAGGGAGTGGCAGAACATATTTAAAGTGATGAAGGAGAAAAACCTACAACCAAGATTACTCTACCCAGCAAGGATCTCTTTCAGATTTGATGGAGAAATTAAAACCTTTACAGACAAGCAAAAGCTGAGAGAGTTCATCACCACCAAACCAGCTTTACAGCAAATGCTAAAGGAACTTCTCTAGGCAAGAAACACAAGAGAAGGAAAACACCTACAATAACAAACCCAAAACATTTAAGAAAATGGGAAGAGGAACATACATATCGATAATTACCTTAAATGTAAATGGATTAAATGCTCCCACCAAAAGACACAGACTGGCTGAATGGATACAAAAACAAGACCCATATATATGCTGTCTACAAGAGATCCACTTCAGACCTAGGGACACATACACACTGAAAGTGAAGGGATGGAAAAAGATATTCCATGCAAATGGAAATCAAAAGAAAGCTGGAGTAGCAATTCTCACCTGAGACAAAATAGATTTTAAAATAAAGACTATTACAAGAGACAAAGAAGGACACTATATAATGATCAAGGGATCAATTCAAGAAGAAGATATAACAGTTGTAAATATTTATGCACCCAACATAGGAGCACCTCAATGCATAAGGCAAATACTAACAGCCATAAAAGGGGAAATCGATAGTAACACAATCATAGTAGGGGACTTTAACACCCCACTTTCACCAATGGACAGATCATCCAAAATGAAAATACATAAGGAAACACAAGCTTTAAATGATACATTAAACAAGATGGACTTAATTGATATTTATGGGACATTCCACCCAAAAACAACAGAATACACATTTTTCTCAAGTGCTCATGGAACATTCTCCAGGATAGATCATATCTTGGGTCACAAATCAAGCCTTGGTAAATTTAAGAAAATTGAAATCATATCAAGTATCTTTTCTGACCACAATGCTATGAGACTAGATATCAATTACAGGAAAAGATCTGTAAAAAATACAAACACATGGAGGCTACACAATACACTACTTAATAACGAAGTGATCACTGAAGAAATCAAAGGGGAAATCAAAAATTACCTAGAAACAAATGACAATGGAGACAAGACGACCCAAAACCTATGCGATGCAGCAAAAGCAGTTCTAAGAGGGAAGTTTATAGCAATACAATCCTACCTCAAGAAACAAGAAACATCTCAAATAAACAACCTAACCTTGCACCTAAAGCAATTAGAGAAAGAAGAACAAAAAACCCCCGAGGTTAGCAGAAGGAAAGAAATCATAAAGATCAGATCAGAAATAAAAGAAAAAGAAATGAAGGAAACAATAGCAAAGATCAATAAAACTAAAAGCTGGTTCTTTGAGAAGATAAACAAAATTGATAAACCATTAGCCAGACTCATCAAGAGAAAAAGGGAGAAGACTCAAATCAATAGAATTAGAAATGAAAAAGAAGAAGTAACAACTGGCACTGCAGAAATACAAACGATCATGAGAGATTACTACAAGCAACTCTATGCCAATAAAATGGACAACCTGGAAGAAATGGACAGATTCTTAGAAATGCACAACCTGCCGAGACTGAACCAGGAAGAAATAGAAAATATGAACAGACCAATCACAAGCACTGAAATTGAAACTGTGATTAAAAATCTTCCAACAAACAAAAGCCCAGGACCAGATGGCTTCACAGGCGAATTCTAGCAAACATTTAGAGAAGAGCTAACACCTATCTCTCTCAAACTCTTCCAAAATATTGTAGAGGGAGGAACACTCCCTAACTCATTCTACGAGGCCACCATCACCCTGATAACAAAACCAGACAAAGACGTCACAAAGAAAGAAAACTACAGGCCAATATCACTGATGAACATAGATGCAAAAATCCTCAACAAAATACTAGCAAACAGAATCCAACAGCACATTAAAAAGATCACACACCATGATCAAGTGGGGTTTATTCCAGGAATGCAAGGATTCTTCAATATATGCAAATCAATCAACGTGATACACCATATTAACAAATTGAAGGAGAAAAACCATATGATCATCTCAATAGAGGCAGAGAAAGCTTTCGACAAAATTCAACACCCATTTATGATAAAAGCCCTGCAGAAAGTAGGCACAGAAGGAACTTTCCTCAACATAATAAAGGCCATATATGACAAACCCACAGCCAACATCGTCCTCAATGGTGAAAAACTGAAACCATTTCCACTAAGATCAGGAACAAGACAAGGCTGCCCACTCTCACCACTATTATTCAACATAGTTTTGGAAGTGTTAGCCACAGCAATCAGAGAAGAAAAAGAAATAAAAGGAATCCAACTTGGAAAGGAAAAAGTAAAGCTGTCACTGTTTGCAGATGACATGATACTATACACAGAGAATCCTAAAGATGCTACCAGAAAACTACTAGAGCTAATCAATGATTTTGGTAAAGTAGCAGGATACAAAATTAATGCACAGAAATCTCTTGCATTCCTGTACACTAATGATGAAAAATCTGAAGGTGAAATTAAGAAAACACTCCCGTTTACCATTGCAACAAAAAGAATAAAATATCTAGGAGTAAACCTACCTAAGGAAACAAGAGACTTGTATGCAGAAAATTATAAGACACTGATGAAAGAAATTAAAGATGATACAAATAGATGGAGAGGTATACCATGTTCTTGGATTGGAAGAATCAACATTGTGAAAATGACTCTACTACTCAAAGCAATCTACAGATTCAATGCAATCCCTATCAAACTACCACTGGCATTTTTCACAGAACTAGAACAAAAAATTTCACAATTTGTATGGAAACACAAAAGACCCCGAATAGCCAAAGCAATCTTGAGAACGAAAAATGGAGCTGGGGGAATCAGGCTCCCTGACTTCAGACTATACTACAAAGCTACAGTAATCAAGACCGTATGGTACTGGCACAAAAACAGAAACATAGATCAACGGAACAGGATAGAAAGCCCAGAGATAAACCCACGCACATATGGTCACCTTATCTTTGATAAAGGAGGCAAGAATACACAATGGAGAAAAGACAGCCTCTTCAACAAGTGGTGTTGGGAAAACTGGACAGGTACATGTAAAAGTATGAAATTAGAACACTCCCTAACACCATACACAAAAATAAACTCAAAATGGATTAAAGACCTAAATGTAAGGCCAGACACTATCAAACTCTTAGAGGAAGACATAGGCAGAACACTCTATGACATAAATCACAGCAAGATCCTTTTTGGCCCAGCTCCTAGAGAAATGGAAATAAAAACAAAAATAAACATATGGGACCTAATGAAACTTAAAAGCTTTTGTACAGCAAAGGAAACCATAAACAAGACCAGAAGACAACCCTCAAAATGGGAGAAAATATTTGCAAATGAAGCAACTGACAAAGGATTAATCTCCAAGATTTACAAGCAGCTCATGCAGCTCAATAACAAAAAAACAAACAACCCAATCCAAAAATGGGCAGAAGACCTAAGTAGATATTTCTCCATAGAAGATATACAGATTGCCAACAAACACATGAAAGAATGCTCAACATCATTAATCATTAGAGAAATGCAAATGAAAACTACAATGAGATATCATCTCACACCAGTCAGAATGGCCATCATCAAAAAATCTAGAAACAATAAATGCTGGAGAGGGTGTGGAGAAAAGGGAACACTCTTGCACTGTTGGTGGGAATGTAAATTGATACAGCCACTATAGAGAACAGTATGGAGGTTCCTTAAAAAACTAAAAATAGAACTACCATACAACCCAGCAATCCCACTACTGGGCATTTACCCTGAGAAAACCTTAACTCAAAAAGAGTCATGTACCAAAATGTTCACTGCAGCTCTATTTACGATAGCCAGGACATGGAAGCAACCTAAATGCCCATAATCCGATGAATGGCTAAAGAAGATGTGGCACATATATACAATGGAATATTACTCAGCCATAAAAAGAAATGAAATGGAGTTATTTGTAGTGAGGTGGATGGAGTTAGAGTCTGTCATACAGAGTGAAGTAAGTCAGAAAGAGAAACACAAATACAGTATGCTAACACATATATACGGAATCTAAGGGAAAAAAAAAAAAGGTCATAAAGAACCTAGTGGCAAGACGGGAATAAAGACACAGACCTGCTAGAGAATGGACTGGAGGATATGGGGAGGGGGAAGGGTAAGATGTGACAAACTGAGAGAGTGGGATGGACATATATACACTACCAAATGTAAAATAGATAGCTAGTGCGAAGCAACCGCATAGCACAGGGAGAACAGCTCTGTGCTTTGTGACCACCTAGAGGGGTGGGATAGGGAGGGTGGGAGGGAGGGAGTTGCAAGAGGGAAGAGATATGGGAACATATGTATAACTGATTCAGTTTGTTATAAAGCAGAAACTAACACACCATTGTAAAGCAATTATACTCCAATAAAGATGTTAAAAAACAAAAAAAAAAGATTATACTTCGTGTTGAAACACTGATGCCTTAAAGATCAGGACCAAGACAAGTATGTCCACTATCAACTCTTCTATTTATCATTATACTTTAGGTTCTAATCAGTACAGTAAGAAAATTAAAATCTATTAGGATTGGAAAGGAAGAAACAATAACACCATTATTTGCAAGACATATGATTGTGTATGGGGAAATTCCAAAATAATTCAGAGATAAAATAGTTAAACTAAAGATAAACTTTATGCATTTCTTTACACTAGCAATAATTAGTATTTAAAAGTAATAATTAAAAAGCAACCATATGACTTCTATATCTAGCGTTATGGCTGTCTAAAAGCCCTCACGAGAGTATCACACTTCAGAACAACTATACTCTGAATGGGGCACATTCTTAAGGTGTCATTGGTCTCACAACTTTTAGGGACTCAAAGAATGGGATTTCACACTCTCTACCAAAAACCTTTAGCTGAGGTCAGAGCAACAGAGAGTGAGGAGATACAATGCTACCCCAAATGCCAGTTGAAGCACTCTTATCAAGATACTGAAACTTGGGCCAGCAAGGAAAGAGGAAGTTGAGCCTGGGACTTCCATGCTAAACCAAGACCTCCAAGAATGGTGGCAGTCTGGGGGCACCTCTTAGCTACAGAAAGAAGAACATATCTTCTGAAGAAGTGTATCCACAAATTAGGTCTGAACGAGTTCTAATGATTAAGATCAAGAAGTGGGGCTCACAAGAAAAGATCAGTAAGCACATTTAAAGGCAAGACACTATGAATAAGGGCCAAAAAATAACAAATTTGAGGGTTAGACTCTCAAGGAATCCAAATATTGGGACTTTCAGATACAGAATAGAGTGCATTTATGGAAAAGAATGTTTAAAGAAATGAGAGCACAGTTACAATGATCAGAAAGCAACAAGAAGGTATCGAGAATTATCAGATAAATTTGAAAGGAAAATAAATGAAACTCTTGACATTAAAATACCATCACTGAAATAAAATACTTAATGAATGGGTCAAATAACAGAATCACTATGGCTGAAGAGAGAATCTGTGCAATGGAAAATGCATATTAAGAAATCACCAAGAACTTAAAGACAAGGTGATGGAGAATACAAAAGAGGTTTTAAGAGGTATAGAGGAGAGAATAATTGGGTCTAAAATATATCTAGGTAGAATACCAGTGAAGAAAAATAAAGAAAATGGAGAAAAGAAAACTTTAAAGACATAAAGGTTGTGACTTTTCCAGAACTAATGAAAAGCATGATTCCAATGATCCAAGCACTGCAATATATCCCAAGCAAAATAAATGAAAAGATATCCATGCCTAGATACACTGTAGTGAAATTATAGAACAGCAAAAACAAAGAGAATACATTAAGAAAAATAAATGAGAAAGGATTAGGACTAGAAAAATTACAAAGGAACAATAATTAGAATTATCACAGATATCTCAATACTCATAGTCAGTATAAGAAGACAGTAGAATAATGCTTCAAAGTAATGAGAAAATTTCAATCCAGAAATGTATGTTCAACAAAACTATCTTTCAAGAGTAATGGTTAAGTAAATATATTTATGAATCCACGAAAACTGAGAATCTTAATAATCATGAGGTCTACATCTAAGGAACTTCTAAATGTATGTTCTTCAAGGAAAAGGAAAATAATCCCCAAAAGGAGGTTTAAGATAGAGAAATAAATGTTAAGCAAATAAAAGTTAAACATGGATGTAAATCCAAACATACATTGTCTATATAAAACAATACCCATGATGATGATGATGATGATGTCTAATTTATGGTATTTAGAAGAAAAGGGTAGAACTAAACTGTTGAACAATGACAGTACATAATTCTTGAGGGTTAAGATAAAAGTTCTGAGAACGTTGACTTGTTGGAGGGTAGATCAAGATATTATTTAACTAGAGAAATGAACAGCAACCACAAAACTGCAATCAACCAGAAAAAGAAATAAGCAAGAAGAAGGGAGGAAAGCAGCAAGGAAATAGCAAGACAAATAGAAAACAGAAAGAAGATGATGGACATATGCCCAAAGACACCAATAATTACAAAAAAAAAAAAAAAAAACTGAATCCAGGATGTCAATAATTAATAATTAACAGATACGAAAAAAGATATTTGAAAAATCTCAACCTCCAGCGGCTTCTTGTCATGATGGAATGACTTGCCCCTTTCCCACTATAAGCAACTAAAAAACTGGACAGAATATATAAAAAAGCAAAAGAATGGCAGGAAAAATCTCATGATCATCTCGATGCAGAAAGCATTTGGCAAAATGCAATATTCTTTTATGATAAAAACACTTAAGAAACTATGAATAAAAGGAAACTGCCTTTCAGACAAGAAAAATTGAGGTATACAATATTTCCATTATGTACGTATTTTTATATATATAGGAAACATGCTATACCCATGTTTATATATAATAGTATGTAATATTATAGAAATTATTATATTTGATATTATGTAATATCAGCAATATAATTACTATTATTTATATTAATATATATTATGTTTATATATTTTATACGTATATATATTGTTAGAAATATGCTAAACCCTAATTTTGGCCCCCAGATTCAAACCCCTCCTCTCCACCCCACTCCCACCCCCTCTGTGTGGTCTGGCTGACCATGGACTGAACTCCCTAATGTTTGAAAAGAACATATTCTCTAAATCTGCAGATTACATCAAGAAGTTGTTGTCTGAGAACTTATCCAAAGAGACTCATACATCTCTTCTCCATAGATCCATCCCTATATCCATCCATCTATTCATCCATTAATTAATTTATTTATTAAGTGCAACCTGTCACAGACCCTATTCTAAGGCTCTAGGGTTGCCACAGTGAACAAGATAGACAGTGTTCCTGTTCTCATGGAAACAACATTTGGATGGTGAGGAAATGCAAAAGAAAATACTGCCATCATATTAATGTTTTATTCAGTATGAAAGAAGTATTTCTAAACTTCTGAGTTTTTAAAAACAGAAATGAAATAGGTTCACAGATTTCTGTCTGACATTAACTCATAAGACCACAGAATCCTGGAGCCAAAAGGTTCCTTGGAGACTACCAAATCTAACAGCATATTCTCACCTGAGTTTCAGATATGTTCAAAAGCTGCACTAGGCGTCCAAACTTGGTAAAATTACTATGAAGTCCATTTATTTATATTATTAAATGTATATATTAAAAGTCATATACCGTGGGATTTAAAATCATAGTAACATTCCAAGAGAACATGTTTTCTTTCTTGTTCCAGCCTCTCAAGGAAACCAATTATACTAACTTCGGGTTACTTCTATTCACAGCTAGCACCAAACAAATTTAATGAATAAAATATAAATTTGGAAAAAAAAAATCAGAAGTCAAAATTTCAAGGAAAAAGTTAACACAGAAGGGCTCCTTTGAACTCTCAAATCATAGAGAGAAAAGATTGTTTTGTAAATTTTAAATATGGCTTTTAAGTAAACTGAACTGTTTTGCCCTCATTTGAGCTACTATTCTAATAGGAGATTACTGGCCATTATACGTACTTGTCTTCTTCCTTTAGAGGATCAACCTTTAATGGGGAGAAAAACAGACTTGGAAGAAAAACTATAAATAAGATTTCCTGTGTTACAAATGCAAGTTCAGGTTCTGGAGATAAGATTCATTCAAAATACTGGATGGTATTTTGAAACCATAAAAAAAATCTGTATTTTTCATTCTCTAACCCAAGTTATTCCCAGTACCCGTCTATTCATTAGTTAATACATATTCCTTCTTTCCACCTAAGGTAAGATTACTTAACTGGAACAACAGAAGAAAACTAAAGCTCCCACTACAAGTTTTGCTCCACCATTACTTTTATTTATTAATCACAAAAATGTACAGATCACAGTATTATTTTTTTAAGTACTCTATTAACCAGAATCTTTTCACATCATAGGAAACATAGAAAATATTTAAATAACAATAATAATCCTCCAATCTTCAAAATGGCAGATTTTTAAATCAGTTTGGAGAAAATGGCAACGATTATGTTCTCAAGGAATAGTGAGATATCCTACTTTTCTGTGATTTCTGAAAATATTTATTCCCCTGGTTGGGTAGTACTCAACCTTTTCCATTTTTCTTGGGAAGAATCCATTATATAATAAGCTATTTATCTTTCCCCTGGAGGCGTCCTCCCAAGAAATAAAGAAAACATCTAGAAATGCTCTGAAATGATGGTAGAGCACATGTCAAACAGAAAAAAAAAAAAAAAAAAAAAAAGATTCTAAGAATATTAGTCTCACCCCAAAAGAGAGAAACACTTCTAATCAATTTTCTTTTCATTAATACAGTAAATGCTGTCTGCACTTTGTGTGCCTAAAGAGAACCATTCTAAGATAAAGGATGTCTCCCCAACCTTTTATACTGAACTAGTGGTTTCCCAAATTTAATATGCATGAAGAGTGCACATGAGCCCTCTTAAAGCCAAGAACCAAACCCTGTCTGTGTAATAAATCTCACCACTATTCCACTACTAGACTGGGGATTAAAACTAATCTAACAATCCCCAAACCAAGCACCAAGTGGATTAAAATGCAAAATGCATGGGAGCAGGAAGATGCTTAATGCTAAATAACAAACATTTCAATCATAGAAATCATTTTTATCTTCCTGTTTATGCTAAGTAGATAGTATTAGACTTAATACCTTTATTAACACAAGTAGAGGAAAGAAACAGTTTTATAAAGACCTAAGTACTTGAATGCCTTGGTATAGCTGGCCAAAAACCACCAAAAGCAAACAAAAATGAGCTTAATAAAAGGACTACACTGTGATCTTTAGATTGTTTATTCCTTTAAGGTCAACTTAGTGATGCTTGATTTTTGCAATTTTCCTTTAAGCCAAAACAGTCCAAGCTATACGGGTTGAATCAAGAAGGGCAAAAGAGTTTCCAGGGATTCTAAAACTGGAGCAGCCTCTTCCTTTGCCAAAATTATCATCACAGCACACAATGGGAGAGCCCTTGTTAAAATGAACTTAGAAGATGCCCTCATGAGGCCTGAGCCCTTTAAAGCTATAGCTGATAGCAAATATAGGTAAGTGACCATGTGCAGGCCCTTGTTAGCACTGTCTATCCAAGGAACGTAACAGACACACACACATCTGGCATCTCCTAACGGCTGTGGAACACATTATATGCAAAACCATTCACTTAGCTCCAACTGCAATCCACATATTGCTGGAAGGAATCCATAAAGTTTTATCTGATATACTGTTGTAGTTTTCATCTCTGTTATCCTCCTCAATTTTCCACTTCTGGGTCCTGTTATACCCTTTCTCAGACACCTGCATTTCAACTTGAATCCCTCCCTGGACCGTTCCTTACCCTCGCTCATCTATAAAATAAAGTATCCTTCAAGTCTCTCCCGCTGTACCATTCTATGTGATTACTACCAAGTCAGGTCCAGACATTCTCAAGCAAAATAACTGCTACAATTTTAACACTGAGACTGAGCTTGTTCTGGGACACTTACCTCATCCGTAGCATTTATTTCAAAACTCAAAATCTGGGTGAAAAAAAATGGACTATTATACCTAACTGAGGTACAAAATGTGAGGTAAGAACATATGCTTGGACTAGCCTAGGCATTCACAACTGGTTTTCAATCCTCAAGGATAGGTGTTCATTTCATTTCCTCTCAACCAAGTCTTCTTGGTTCAGAAATCCCTACATATAACACAACATTAAGAGGAGTTAAGAGTTATAACTGGGTTTCCCTGGTGGCGCAGTGGTTGAGAATCTGCCTGCCAATGCAGGGGACACGGGTTCGAGCCCTGGTCTCGGAAGATCCCACATACCGTGGAGCAACTAGGCCCGTGAGCCACAACTACTGAGCCTGTGCGTCTGGAGCCTGTCTCCGCAACAAGAGAGGCCGTGATAATGAGAGGCCCGCGCACCACGATGAAGAGTGGCCCCCACTCGCCGCAACTATAGAAAACCCTCGCACAGAAACAAAGACCCAACACAGCCAAAAATAAATAAATTAATTAAAAAAAGAAAAAGAGTTATAACTGAAGGTTGTAAAATAGTAACAGGATGATTTCTAATTTCAAACACCATGATGCATGTTCCTGCGGTGAAATCACTAAGTCATCTCATGTTTGTAACAATGGTAAACAGAGTAGAATTTAATTAGCTATACCATGTGTGATTTCCCCAAAAAAAGGGGTTTCTTATCTTTCTACATGTAAAAGGACACAGAATTGCTAAATCTTAGACAATCAAAAGATAAATTGGGTATGAGGAAATTCTTCAAGCCTGGCTGAATCAAAATGATGTGTTTTCATTTACGAAGACATTTTGGTAAAAACATCCCAATGTTTCTCATTTTTTTATGGCACATCTATCTCATCAGTGAAGATCACCAAGAGCCAAAGTCTAACGGGCCTCCAGGAATCACCCCATCCCCCCTATCAGATCATCTTCTAAACAAGCAGCTGGTTTTTGCAGAAATGGTTCCTAAATCCAAATCAGCTGGCCAGTGTTTGTACATGATGAGATATTCATTGGTCTTCACTAAGTTGTCATAAAGCTAAATTTATTTAACATACAGGCAATCCTTTATTCGGAGAATATTTCCTTCCCACACTTTCAGTGTTCAAATGTCCTTTTTTTAAATGAAATGACAGTTATAATAAATGATACTTGGTTCTTCTGTTTTCTATTTGTTTGTTGGGTTTTATTTTTAATTTAGAAACATGGTTCTCGAAAAACATTTTAATTGACAAAATTTTGAACGTTAATAATCCATGGCTGAATGGATACAAAAACAAGACCTGTATATATGTTGTCCACAAGAGACCCACTTCAAATCTAGGGACACATACAGACTAAAAGTGAGGGGATGAAAAAAGATATTCCATGAAAATGGAAATCAAAACAAAGCTGGAGTAGCAATTCTCATATCACACAAAATGGACTTTAAAATAAAGACTATTATAAGAGACAAAGAAGGACACTACATAATCATCAAGGGATCAATCCAAGAAGAAGATATAACAACTGTAAATATCTATGCACTCAACAGAGGAGCACCTCAATACATAAGGCAAATGCTGACAGCCGTAAAAGGGGAAATTGACAGTAACACAATCATAGTAGGGGATTTTAACACCCCACTGTCACCAATGGACAAATCATCCAAAATGAAAATAAATAAGGAAACACAAGCTTTAAATGATACATTAAACAAGATGGACTTAATTGATATTTATAGGACATTCCATCCAAAAACAACAGAATACACTTTCTTCTCACGCACCCATGGAACACTCTCCAGGATAGATCATATCTTGGGTCACAAACCAAGCCTTGGTAAATTTAAGAAAATTGAAATCGTATCAAGTATCTTTTCCGACCACAATGCTATGAGACTAGATATCAATTACAGGAAAAGATCTGTAAAAAATACAAACACATGGAAGCTAAACAATACGCTACTTAATAACCAAGAGATCACTGAAGAAATCAAAGAGGAAATTAAAAAATACCTAGAAAAAAGTAACAATGAAAACACGAGGACCCGAAACCTATGCAATGCAGCAAAAGCAGTTCTAAGAGGGAAGTTTATAGCAATACAATCCTACCTCAAGAAACAAGAAACATCTCAAATAAACAACCTAACCTTAAACCTAAAGCAATTAGAGAAAGAAGAACAAAAAAAACCCAAAGTTAGCAGAAGGAAAGAAATCATAAAGATAAGATCAGAAATAAATGAAAAAGATATGAAGGAAACAATAGCAAAGATCAATAAAACTAAAAGCTGGTTCTTTGAGAAGATAAACAAAATTGATAAACCACTAGCCAGACTAATCAAGAAAAAAAGGGAGAAGACTCATATCAATAGAATTAGAAATGAAAAAGGAGAAGTAACAACTGGCACTGCAGAAATACAAAGGATCATGAGAGATTACTACAAATAACTATATGCCAATAAAATAAACAACCTGGAAGAAATGGACAAATTCTTAGAAAAGCACAACCTCCCAAGACTGAACCAGGAAGAAATAGAAAATATAAACAGACCAATCACAAGCACTGAAATTGAGACTGTGATTAAAAATCTTCCAACAAACAAAAGCCCAGGACCAGATGGCTTCACAGGCAAATTCTAGCAAACATTTAGGTAACAGTTAATACCTATCCGTCTCAAATTCTTCCAAAACATAGCAGGGGGAAGAACACTCCCAAACTCATTCTACGAGGCCACCATGACCCTGATAACAAAACCAGATAATGATGTCACAAAGAAAGAAAACTGCCGGCCAATATCACTGATGAACATAGATGCAAAAATCCTCAGCAAAAAACTAGCAAAAAGAATCCAAAAGCACATTAAAAGGATAACACACCATGATCAACTGGGGTTTATCTCAGGAATGCAAGGATTCTTCAATATATGCAAATCAATCAATGTGATAAACCATATTAACAAATTGAAGGAGAAAAACCATATGATCATCTCAATAGAGACAGAGAAAGCTTTTGACAAAATTCAACACCCATTTATGATAAAAACTCTGCAGTAAGTAGGCACAGAAGGAACTTTCCTCAACATAATAAAGGCCATATATGACAAACCCACAGCCAACATTGTTCTCAATGGTGAAAAACTGAAACCATTTCCACTAAGATCAGGAACAAGACAAGGTTGCCCACTCTCACCACTATTATTCAACATAGTTTTGGAAGTGTTAGCCACAGCAATCAGAGAAGAAAAAGAAATAAAAGGAATCCAAATCGGAAAAGAAGAAATAAAGTTGTCACTGTTTGCACATTACATGACACTATACATACAGAATCCTAAAGATGCTACCAGAAAACTACTAGAGCTAATCAATGATTTTGGTAAAGTAGCAGGATACAAAAGTAATGCACAGAAATCTCTTACATTCCTATACACTAATGATGAAAAATCTGAAAGAGAAATTAAGGAAACACTCCCATTTACCACTGCAACAAAAAGAATAAAATACCTAGAAATAAACCTACCTAAAGAGACAAAAGACCTGTATGCAGGCAACTATAAGACACTGATGAAAGAAATTAAAGATGATACAAACAGATGGAGAGATATACCATGTTCTTGGATTGGAAGAATCAACATTGTGAAAATGACTATACTACCCAAAGCAATCTACAGATTCAATGCAATCCCTAACAAAATAGCAATGGCATTTTTCACAGAACTGGAACAAAAAATTTCACAATTTGTATGGAAACACAAAAGACCCCGAATAGCCAAAGCAATCTTGAGACAGAAAAATGGAGCTGGAGGAATCAGGCTCCCTGACTTCAGACTATATTACAAAGCTACAGTAATCAGGACAGTATGGTACTGGCACAAAAACAGAAATATAGGTCAATGCAACAGTATAGAAAGCCCAGAGATAAACCCACGCACATATGGTCACCTTATCTTTGATAAAGGAAGCAAGAATATACAGTGGAGAAAAGACAGCCTCTTCAATAAGTGATGCTGGGAAAACTGGACAGCTACATGAAAAAGAATGAAATTAGAATACTCCCTAACACCACACACAAAAATAAACTCAAAATGGATTAAAGACCTAAATGTAAGGCCAGACACTATAAAACTCTTAGAGGAAAACATAGGCAGAACACTCTATGACATACATCACAGCAAGATCCTTTGTGACCCACCTCCTAGAGAAATGGAAATAAAAACAAAAATAAACAAATGGGACCTAATGAAACTTAAAAGCCTTTGTACAGCAAAGGAAACCATAAACAAGACGAAAAGACAACCCTCAGAATGGGAGAAAATATTTGCAAATGAAGCAACTGACAAAGGATTAATCTCCAAAATATACAAGCAGCTCATGCAGCTCAATATCAAAAAAACAAACAACCCAATCCAAAAATGGGCAGAAGACCTAAGTAGACATTTCTCCAAAGAAGATATACAGATTGCCAACAAACACATGAAAGGATGCTCAACATCACTAATCAGTAGAGAAATGCAAATCAAAACTACAAAGATGTATCACCTCACACCAGTCAGAATGGCCATCATCAAAAAATCTACAAACAATAAATGCTGGAGAGGGTGTGGAGAAAAGGGAACCCTCTTGCACTGTTGGTGGGAATGTAAATTGATACAGCCACTATGGAGAACAGTATGGAGGTTCCTTAAAAAATGAAAAATAGAACAACCATACGACCCATCAATCCCACTACTGGGCATATACCCTGAGAAAACCATAGTTCAAAAAGGGTCATGTACCACAGAGTTCACTGCAGCTCTATATTCAATAGCCAGGACATGGAAGCAACCTAAGTGTCCATCCACAGATGAATGGATAAAGAAGATGTGGCACATATATACAATGGAATATTACTCAGCCATAAAAAGAAATGAAATTGAGTTATTTGTAGTTAGGTGGATGGACTTGGAGTCTGTCATACAGAGTGAAGTGAGTCAGAAAGAGAAAAACAAATATCATATGCTAACACATATATATGGAATCTAAAAGAAACCAAAAAAAAATGGTTCTGAAGAACCTAGGAGAAGGATAGGAATAAAGACGCACACATAGAGAATGGACTTGAGGACACAGGGAGGGGGAAGGGTACGCTGGGACAAAGTGAGAGAGTGGCATGGACATATATACACTACCAAATGTAAAATGGATAGCTAGTGGGAAACAGCTGCATTGCACAGGGAGATCAGCTCGGGGCTTTGTGACCACCTAGAGGGGTGAGATAGGGAGGATGGGAGGGAGATGCAAGAGGGAGGAGATATGGTGATATATATATATATATATATATATATATATATATATATATATATATATATATATATATATATTTGATTCACTTTGTTATAAAGCAGAAACTAACACATCATTATAAAGCAATTATACTCCAATAAAGATGTTAAAAAACTAAATAATCCATGATGTCCAAATTTCTGGGATTCCCTGGAATAATAAAACGTTCTAGAAACAAAGTTTCCATCTCTCTTTCCTTTCAAAGTACTAATTAACCTCACTGGTCTAGTAATCTGACAAACTGATGAGAATGAATTGTTGTGTTAATTTAGATTTAGCTAACTTGGATTCAATAACCAAAACCACCTCCAAAGTATTCAGTTTTTTGTCCAGACCATGCCTGATTGATGGGTCAGCTCACTGAGGAGTAGGTTTTGTGATTAAGATAAAGACAACAGTAGGAAAAAAGTATGGAATCCAGGTGCCATAAATTCCCCCACATAGCAATCTTTAAAATATAGGCCTGTGGGCTTCCCTGGTGGCGCAGTGGTTAAGAATCCGCCTGCCAATGCAGGGCACACGGGTTCAAGCCCTGGTTCAGGAAGATCCCACATGCCACAGAGCAACTAAGCCCGTGTGCCACAACTACTGAGCCTGCACTCTAGAGCCCGCGAGCCACAACTACTGAAGCCTGTGTGCCACAACTACTGAAGCCTGCGTGCCTAGAATCCTCGCTGCGCAACAAGAGAAACCACTGCAATGAGAAAAGCCTGCGCACCGCAATGAAGAGTAGCCCCCATTCACCACAACTAGAGAAAGCCCGCACGCAGCAACGAAAGACCCAACACAGCCATAAACAAATAAATAAAAATAAAGTTCCGTTTAAAAAAAATAAATTAAAAATAAAGTATAGGCCTGTCAGTCCTATCAGCTTTCCCATCCTCTTTTTCCACCTTCCTAATTCTTGCTTTCAAAAGCTGCAAGTTTGCTCACCCCCCCCCCTTTTTTTTTTAACACCTTTATTGGAGTATAATTGCTTTACAATGTTCTGTTAGTTTCTGCTGTATAACAAAGTGAATCAGCTATATGTATACATATATCCCCATATCCCCTCCCTCTTGCGTCTCCCTACCACCCTCCCTATCCCACCCCTCTAGATGGTCACAAAGCATCAAGCTGATCTCCCTGTGCAACCCAACTGCTTCCCACTAGCTATCTATTTTACATTTGGTAGTGTATATATGTCCATGCCACTCTCTCACTTTGTCCCAGTGTACCCTTCCCCCTCCCTGTGTCCTCAAGTCCATTCTCTAGATCTGCTTCTTTATTCCTGTCCTGCCCCTAGGTTCTTCAGAAACATTTTTTTTTTATATTCCATATATATGTGTTAGCATACGGTATTTGTTTTTCTTTCTGACTTACTTCACTCTGAATGACAGACTGTAGGCCCATCCACCTCACTACAAATAACTCAATTTCATTTCTTTTTATGGCTGAGTAATATTCCATTGTATATATGTGCCACATCTTCTTTAGCCATTCATCTGTGGATGGACACTTAGTTTGCTTCCATGTCCAGGCTAAATAGTGCTGCAATGAACACTGTGGTACATGACCCTTTTTGAATTATGGTTTTCTCAGGGTATATGCCCAGTAGTGGGATTGATGGGTCATATGGTAGTTCTAGTTTTCGTTTTTTAAGGAACCTCCATACTGTTCTCCATAGTGGCTGTATCAATTTACATTCCCACCAACAGTGCAAGAGGGTTCCCTTCTCTCCACACCCTCTCCAGCATTTATTGTTTGTAGATTTTTTGATGATGGCCATTCTGACTGGTGTGGGGTGACACCTCATTGTAGTTTTGATTTGCATTTCTCTGCTGATTAGTGATGTTGAGCATCCTTTCATGTGTGTGTTGGCAATCTGTATATCGTCTTTGGAGAAATGTCTATTTAGATCTTCTGCCCATTTTTGGATTGGGTTGTTTGGTTTTTTTTGATATTGAGCTGCATGAGCTGCTTGTACATTTTGGAGATTAATCCTTTGTCTGTTGCTTCGTTTGCAAATATTTTCTCCCATTCTGAGAGTTGTCTTTTCGTCTTATTTATGGTTTCCTTTGCTGTGCAAAAGCTTTTAAGTTTCATTAGGTCCCATTTGTTTATTTTTGTTTTTATTTCCATTTCTCTAGGAGGTGGGTCACAAAGGATCTTGCTGTGATGTATGTCATAGAGTGTTCTGCCCTTGTTTTCCTCTAAGAGTCTTATAGTGTCTGGCCTTACATTTAGGTCTTTAATCCATTTTGAGTTTATTTTTGTGTATGGTGTTAAGGAGTATTCTAATTTCATTCTTTTACATGTAGCTGTCCAGTTTTCCCAGCACCACTTATTGAAGAGGCTGTCTTTTCTCCATTGTATATTCTTACCTCCTTTATCAAAGATAAGGTGACCATATGTGCGTGGGTTTATCTCTGGGCTTTCTATCCTGTTCCATCGGTCTATATTTCTGTTTTTATGCCAGTACCATACTGTCCTGATTACTGTAGCTTTGTAGTATAGTCTGAAGTCAGGGAGCCTGATTCCTCCAGCTCCATTTTTCTGTCTCAAGATTGCTTTGACTATTCAGGGTCTTTTGTGTTTCCGTATAAATTGTGAAGTTTTTTGTTCTAGTTCTGTGAAAAATGCCATTGGTAGTTTGATAGGGATTGCCCTGAATCTGTAGATTGCTTTGGGTAGTATAGTCATTTTCACAATGTTGATTCTTCCAATCCAAGAACATGGTATATCTCTCCATCTGTTTGTATCATCTTTAATTTCTTTCATCAGTGTCTTATAGTTTCCTGCATACAGGTTTTTTGTCTCCTTAGGTAGGTTTATTCCTAGGTATTTTATTCTTTTTGTTGCAATGGTAAATGGCAGTGTTTCCTTAATTGCTCTTTCAGATTTTTCATCATTAGTGTATATAGGAATGCAAGAGATTTCTGTGCATTAATTTTGTATCCTGCTACTTTACCAAATTCACTGATTAGCTCTAGTAGTTTTCTGGTAGCATCTTTAGGATTCTGCTCCCCTCCTTAATGTTTGAGTTATCCAGCTCCAAAAGGTCTGTAGAATTTCTCAGGTCCCTATTTGCCTGCTGTGAATTTTATTGAACATACACTGCTACTGACCCCATATATAATGGACCTAGAAAATATTCACTAGAAACTCAAATGTCCATTTCTCATCTTTATGTGATGGTGTGTGTGTGTGTGTGTGTGTGTGCGTGCATGCGTGTGTGTGTTGAGAGAGAAAGAGAGAGAGAGAGATCTTATGATGCTGTTTATAAGAAAGTGCCATTAGTCACTTAGGGGACACATAGTATTTTATTTTCAGTATCCTCCGAAAAGCTGGGAAAGTTTAATCTCCATTATTTTTAGGCACTGTCATTCTCTCTCGAGACACGGGTTTTAATATAGTACAATACCAAACGTTATAACCGTGTGGCAATTTTGCACCGTGTGGATATCCTTTATCATTGCCTAGTGCATCAAAGCATTCCAAGTGAGGAAAGTCAATGCCTGTAGGCATCCCTAGTTGAAATTCCAATTAGAAAGGAAAATGAAGGACTATTGTATAGTCTATTAAAATTTGGAAGACTCCAAATAATGCTGGTAGAAAGAGTATCTGATGACCTTTGGATCCCTTGAGTATTCCAGATGATACTCTACAATATCTCATAAGCCCTTGGGGAAGACAATTTTTATTATCATTGCAGGTGTAGGTGAAAATCATTGGAAGAAAAAGACATTACATGAAACTGGTCTTAGCAAATACTTTTTGGATTCCCATCCCCATGCCAAAAAATGACATCCCAGTATCAATTAGAATGATCAGAAAGGATCTCTGGAATATGTGGCTCTTTGACATGGTTTTTAATCAGATACATCCAGAATTCATCTCTCATGAATCAAAGAAATAAAAATGATCTCCAGCAATTACAGAATTCATTCTCCTCCCTCTGAGGGGAGCTGAATAGAGAGCATTGAAATAAAACCACCTGCCCTTTCTTTCAAATGCCCAAGAATGTGCCACAACTCTGCTTTGATCCTATGTTCCAATGTTTCACTGTTCTAACTTGCAGACGAGACTTTTCCCTGCATGTGGATGTCTAACCTAAATCCTTCGTGCTGCAATTTGCATCCATTCCTTTTGTTCAAAGTTACTGTTTCTTCTTACACCTGCTCTCCATTAAATGACTATTACATACTTCTGGGTAATCATATTCTGTAAGGGAGAAAAGCATAAACTACTGCAGCTGAAGGCAGTAGCATATATTTCCACACAGATGTGTGAGTCATCAACAAATTGTGAAATCTTTGTGAGTAGCAGCACATGGGAAAGATTGTCTTTTACAGCGGCAACTCTGCTCTGATAACATGTTATAAGGAAATAGACTACAGGAGTGTAGAAACAGAGTAACAGTGGACCTATACATGCACACTGGTGCGCACACCCACACACACCCCACACACACAATTTATTGGCTTTAGTTGGAATGAAACATGAATTATAAGCTAGCAGTTGCCTTCTCTTCTAAGCACTACTGAGTTTTTGATGCTTGGATATAATTTCTTATGCTTCTGTTATCTCAGGCAGGCTATAGCTATGACTGCATGAAACCAGTTTAGCTACCTAATTCTACTAAAAACCACACCTGTCAATCTGGTTTTTTATGTGCTATGGCCACAACATCCATAAGTGCTATGCTTCCTACTTTAACTATTTTGAAACAATTTAGATACAGTCTTGATTAAAAGACTGTATTGTTTCACTTCCTGGGGACACGGGCAAGTAGCCTTATCTAGTAAGCTGTTTCCTAACTCACCATGTGCCTAAATTAAACTCAAGTATGAATCTCAGACCATCATCATCTGTATCACCAGAGAACAGGTTAGAAATACAGGTTCTCAGGTTTCCTCCCCAGATTACTGAATCAAAATCTCCATTTATTACAGGACCCCTAGGCACTTCATGAATACATCCAAGTATAAGAAGCAGTGATCTATTTAATCTCTCAGTGCCTCTATTTCTTCACCTAGAAAATGGATATTAACTGACACTTGCTATTTACTTGCTCCAGAGCAAAGGAGGATTAATGTCTTAGGGCTTTTTTTTCTCCCCCGAAATAGCCTCTACACAAACAGAACACTGGAGAGCAGTTTCATTTGTTGGCAAAGGCAATGACTGAACATTCTTTGAAAGAAGAACCAGTATTCTTTCCTAGATAATACATCTGTCCTTCATCCAAACTTCACTTCATGGCATAATGGTTCCAGAAACAGCACAGCAGTTCAACCAACTGCTTTTAGAGAAACAACTGAGGCTGATCCCAGTGAAAACAGTTTTCCTGCTCCCTGTCTTGGCTGTCAAACACAAACACTCCGTGGGTTAAATCAGCCCAGCTGGGTGTCTGCTGCTGAGCCATCTGCAGAACAACTTGCAGACCCTGAGCTTGACTCGGGCTAAGACAGCAGCAAGAGGGAAACAGGGAGAAGGGCCACAGCCTGCCCCCAGGGACCTCCCCATTCATGCCTTCCTTATCCAATTCCTTCCCTCAGAAGGGACAAGAATGGAAGAAACAGATGAGGTTTTCATGCAACAAGAATGCTCTCATGCTGTCAGGCAAAACCCTCATAGATGACCAAAGGGCTCAAAAGAGTATTCACATCACACCCCTGAGAGGCCAGGACAGAGCCAGGAAGGGGCAGTCCCAATAGCCCCAAAGTTCAGAAATCAAGAGGACACTGAATTACTACCCCCACGCATTATCCTGACCACCTCGAGGTTTGTCCACACACTGGACCAAAACCTTTTAGACTTAGGAAGGAAAGAAAAACAGACTCAGTCCTTGACCTGGTCTCCCAGTTGCCAGTTTACTCTTAACTAAAGCCCTGGGTTAGAGAGAGAGCACATTCTCTCTCTGCCAGAGAAACTGGAGAGGACTGGGTTTTTAGGGTGAAATTATCTGGGTAAAAAATGTCAAGAATATAAGACGAGTCCTGCTGACTTCGGAACCAGATAAACAATATACCATGATTGCATCATTCTACTCTGCTAGTGGGTAATAAAGGCATCCCTAAAAACAGGTGAGGTAGGAAGAGACTCATATTGAATTCTGAGCATACACACACACAAAACATAACACACATGCACACCAGGCTTCAATAGCCCACAGACATCTCCCTCCAAATGTCCTGGTTCAGCCCACAGAGCAGTCCTTAGCACACTGATCTGCGGAGCAAGGGCTGTCCTAGTGTTGGCCTCCCAGCCTGAACCCATGTCATTTATCCTCCGGACGGCGTTATCCGTTACTCTTTCTTTTCCCTCCTCTTTTTTTTTTTTTTTTTTATAACTTTTTGGCCACCCTGCACAGCAGGCAGCATCTTAGTTCCCTGACCAGGGATCGAACCCACCCCCCACTGCAGTGAAAGCACGGAGTCTTAACCACTGGACCGCCAGGGAAGGTCCTCCCTCCTTCATTCTATCCTACCAGATCTCAAGATTTTAAAAGGGGCAACTTTGGGAAAATGGATTGCAACCATCAACAACAAAAACAACCACAAAAAGCTGAAGATCAAAGGAAAACACCCTCAGACACACAGAATGACCTGAAGAATTTGAGGGAAAGGAACTATTTCTAGCACAATGTTTCTTTGTGTTCTCTTCATCTCTCTCACTCTTTCCCCAAAAACAGGACAGAAATCAAAATACAAAGGAAGAGAGAAGCGAATGTGAAAAATGCTAGTCAGTGCCTCTCCCACTAAACCATGGCTGCTTCCATAAATGGAATAAACCAAGACTGGTACTGAACGCTCAGTACTGTTCCAGACACTCATTGGAAATTACACAGTTAAAATAAAGATCATAGTTGACACTACCATTTTTGCCTAAAGCGTATCCTAAAAATAGCTCTAGGGGAAGAACTGTCTTTTTAGGGTTCAAAGGTTATTGAAGTTTGAGTCCTATTTGTCTCCTGCAAGTTGGAATTTCCCATTTTTAAGTGCCATAAGATTCTTCCAATATAACATATGGGAATCTCCCTCTGCCTTCTTCTTGGTGCCAAATACTATCCCCAACCTCCAGCCTCCCGCCTCCTAGCCAAGGCAGTTCATCACATCTTTCAGACCTTCATGCTAGAATCTGCCATCCAACATTCATCAGGCCATCTTTCCTATACTCCCAACAACCTATGAGGTATGTTATGGAGATGGAAACAGAAGCTCCAAGAGATTAGTGGTGTACTTCGAGTGACAACAACAAAGGGAAGAGTAAGGATACATACCTCCAGGTCTGGCTGGCTCCAAAGCCTGTGCTCCTTCCAGCTCACTGTGCTATCTCCTGAAAAGCACAAAAGGTTCTCCCCTCAACATCAGTGATAGACTTTTTCATTCACTCATTTTTTTTCTGAGTGCCTCCCTGTGCCAGCCTGATGCTGGGCAGCCTGCAGTATCCCACTCTGGTCTCCTGGAATTAATGCTTCCACCTTTGCTATCTCGAGGAAGCAGGAGAGCATGGTGCTTACAAGCAAGTGCTTTGCGGGAGGGGAAAAAAAAAACAACAACTGGGGTTTGAATCTCAAATCATACACTACTAGCTGTAGGATCTTGTACTTTACCTCTTTGTACCTATTTCCATGCCCATAAACTTGGCATAATAATATTCTGTTTCATGAGGATAAGATACAAAAACATATATAATCTAAATATGTTTAGATTCTAAACTTGGAATTTAAAACAGTGCCTGGCATAAAGAATAAACTTAATAAGTAAAAACCATTCTCCTTCTCTTTGCCCTCCTCCTCCTCAAATTCAAAGACTGTGGCGGTAGAGATTTACTCAGGGAGCGAGAGAAAGCCCTCATCACAGTTCAAGATACCACTCAAAGCATTACATGCAGGCCACCATCTATTTGGTTCATACGTTGATCTGTCCCACTCCACCTTTAGCTCTCACTGGCCTTAAGACAAAAGGGATCTAATGCATTCCTGGCAGTTTTTCAAAGCATGGCAGAAGTGAGTCTGGTTTATAAGATTAATTCTTTTCTCTCCAGGCAGTGGGTCAAATCAGAACCTTCACTCAACCAACCCAGTGGATAATCTCCTTTTATTACTTTCAATCAAACTAAGTGTCTGCAATCTGTACAATGGCCACTCATTTAGTGGGAAAAAAACAAATTGTAGAGCATGATTATAAAAAGATGAGAAAGAATAGACGGTCCAGACTGGATAAGCATCCTGTAAGTTGCTCCCATCTCATTGCATAGAAAGCTTCTGTGACCCAAACTATGTGCATTTAGGACATACAGCAGTTCTGCTAAGCTAAAAATCAAAGAAAGAAATGAACACTGTTCACAGATCAGTTCCTTATTTAAATAAGGGAAACAGCCTATCAGTTAAATTCAGATCCTTTGTCACACTCACATGGAGCGATCCACTGCTCATACAACTTTAACATGAAAAGGTTTCATTGTGTGAACATCAGAACCTTTTTTTAAAGATAATAAAATTCTAGTTACACAACTGGACAACATCACAAAGCTGTCTGGATTGTGGAAACCACTCTCTTCCTGTCATGGATAATAAGGCATGGGGTTTTGCTTGCTTTGATTAATTTCAGAATATTGCAGAGAACCTGAATAATCCCTAAGATAGCAAAGGAGAGAAGGAGAGGCGATAGGCAATGATAAAAGCGTAGTAATGGAACAGAGGCTGTGTTTCATCTGCTGTAGAAAACCCCGCAAACTAATTTCATTTTGGCAAGTACTAGCCACAATAAGGGTCAGCATACAAAAATGTCCTTTGGCTCTGGGGCTTAAGTTACATGCACCAACGCTGAGCAATGCAAAACAAAAACTGTAAGATGTCTCCATGACTGTGATCAAATATATAACATAGCCAGAAAGTGCACATTCCCCTTTTTTCAAATCACAGTAGCCATTATTTATACAAGTACTGAATATGGAAAAGGCTCTGACAAATTTACAGTGGTGTTTGGATGGATGAGGATGGCGGATGATGGATGAGGGAGACAGAGGATTCCCTTATTAAAGCATCAAATTCTTCCCTAAATATCAAATAGACAGTCTTAGCCACAACTGCACTGCTTCATACTCAAAATTACATAACCAAACATGTTAAATGTTTGCCTTTAATAGAATAAGGCGGGATTTTCTCCTAATAAATATTGTTAATTTGCACTATGGCATTACATACCTTTCCTTTTCTGCATAATGTTGACTTCAACATATATGCCTATCAAACGAGAATAAATGTGACAATTCACAAATATAAATGAATGCCAGCAAAAACTGAGTAGCAATCTCAAGCACATTATTCTGTTCTAAAATTTTAGTAAATAATTTCAGCAGATATAATCTTCCAAATGTATTTTTGGTGTCTTTCTTGACAGGACAGTAGCTCTTAAGGGAAACTCACCATTCACTGCCTGTATGATTTTTTTTTATATTGTGCCCAGATAAAAATATACAGAGTTGGAAGCACTGCAGTGCCCACTAGTGGAAATATTAGAAACAGAGATGCATCCTTGCTCCATGGAGTTAAAAAAAGAGAGTATAAAATAAAAAGCATCTGCTTTAAAAACCATTTGTGTGACCATTCACTTATTGTAACTGCAATGATAACAGAGGCATGCACAAAGAGAAAAACTTTATTCTGCAAGTCTCAACTTCTCCTTCATTAATCCTATTGTAAAGTTAACTGTACACAGAGAAATGAATTTGGAGGCATTGAAGATACTTTTTAAATTAACAAAATGGTCTGCATCTAATGAAAATTGTCCCAGACAGAGTGAAAGTTTTTCTCAGTAAAAAGAAATGCCTCTTTACCATTCTAGCCAATACTACCCAAGTCAAACAACTACTTGGTCTGTTGCAAATTGTTAGCACAGTGTTTTTTTGTTGTTGTTGTTTTGTTTTACCATCTTTATTGGAGTATAATTGCTTTACAATTGTGTGTTAGTTTCTGCTTTATAACAAAGTGAATCAGCTATACATATACATAGATCCCCATATCTCTTCCTTCTTGTGTCTCCCCCTCTCCCACCCTTCCTATCCCACCCCTCTAGGTGGTCACAAAGCACCAAGCTGATCTCCCTGTGCTATGCGGCTGCTTCCCACTAGCTATCTATTTTACATTTGGTAGTGTATATATGTCCATGCCACTCTCTCACTTTGTCCCAGCTTACCCTTCCCCCTCCCCATATCCTCAAGTCCATTCTCTAGTAGGTCTGCGTCTTTATTCCCATCTTGCCCCTAGGTTCTTCATGACCTTTTTTTTGTTTTGTTTTTTAGATTCCATATATATGTGTTAGCATACAGTATTTGTTTTTCTCTTTCTGACTTGTGTGTATTTAACAGCAACAGATCTGGTCAACTCAGAGCCTGTAATGACATCATTGCCAATTGGTCTTTTAGCATTAGCACAATGTAATGTGTAATCCAATAGCAATCTGATTATAATTACCAGGCAACAATGTTTACGTATTGCAAGTGTTACCAGTTCTTTTCTTTTTTAATGAAAAAACAAGCTTTGTTTTGTATTGTAATGTTTCTGTTTAAGTACAATGGTGATTAAGTCCCATAAAGATATATCCTTGACAGATAAGCCCAAAGTTACTACTTTAACTATTTTCTGAGTAATTCATACACTTTTAAGTACTTACATGAGGTTTGTTTGAAAAGAAATATGAGACAAAAAATATGAGACTAAAACTTCATTCATAAAACTGTAAAATAAAAAAACATTCCTAACTCAAGTTAACACAAGATTTGTTACTTAGCATGAATATGTTGAAAAAACTAAACACAAGCCATGGAAATCAAGGCCATAAAGCAATTGTTTTTAAGATTTAGAAGCACACAGAACTAAAATTAGACATGTTATTCTAATATATATGAACTGGAGGTATTACGGTTTATCAGCAAATCATCTGGGTTTTATTGCTCACTTTATCTCATAATGGAAGGAATCTGTGATGGAGAATTAATGATGAATAACTGAGAAAACCAATGACCCTGCTCTAGAGTTTTCTCCTCAGTTCTAGTTCTCTGCTTGGTTAGACCTTTCCTACCAGGTCCTGGCCCCAGCAGATTTCAAACTAAAATCTGGCCCACAAATAGGTACCATCTTAATGCAATAGAAAGTGCCATGGGGAGAAAACACAGAGAGTGGTTGAGGTAAACTATTCTAAGAAAAGATCTTCCAGGAAATGAAAAGAAAGGAAATATTATTTACAATTGGTTTTGCTTCACTTTTCTTGATAAAGAAGTTATTATTTGGATCCAACACTAGCATAATCCACTTCTCCCTTCACTCGGTTAGGAGCAATGACAGGACAACGACAGGAGAGGTGGCAGCATGAAGCTGCTTCCTCTTTGCTTTGCCTTTGCATTTTGTTCTTGATTTGGAACAATTAAGTAGCCACAGGTTTGACTAAGTAACAAAATACACAGAAAGGGAGGGAAGGGAACAGGAAAAAACATTATCAGCGACATTCCCAACATTCCCAAAATGCCATTCCCAATTGCAACTTGTGTTCTTCGAAGAAACAAAAACAAGCAGTAAATGAACTGTGATAAATACCAATAAACTGGCCTTCCTGCCTTCAGGAGAAAGTCCAATGGGGCTTCTACGAAATGAATAAAATTTTACCTCTGCACCAGGCTGTAATATAGGCACCAAATATATGACACGTCTACTTTATAAAAAACAAAAACAAAAAAGTTATACCCTCTTTTTTTCAATAGCCTAAGGTATATGAATGTGTTTGCAATTATTGGGAGATTTTTTTCAAATACTTAAAGGATATTTAACAGATCAGAGACTGCCTACCAATGTTAATCTCTATTCTTTAGCTAACCTCTGTTTTCAAACACTTCACTGAGAATATATGTTCTTGGGATGTCTTCCTGTAATATATGCCAAAATAAAGATAATTTTTACAAGTAATGCCCCAAGGACTATTCCTGAAAATGTCTTCTACCAAATGCTAATTATACTGAATTTAACAGGTACTCTTTGGAAAAAGGAAGACTTCAATGGATAGGTGGGTTTGGAAAATATTGGCTTGAATAATGTTAAATGGTTTTTTACCTACAAATACTCTAAGAATCTTGAATATGCTCACGGACACCATCAACCTCCAATAAGTTAGACGGACTATTTCCCAGGAAGCTCATCACAAGAGAAAGCACACATAGGAAAATATCAACTTGAATCTAAAATGGTTCAATATAGTAATGAGAACAGTAACTAATGGTGATGTTGGAGCAGTAAGTAACCCCTAAATAAGCACAGCACCATTCTCAACTTTACTGATATTGCTTCTTTTACTCCTCAAAACAACTCCATGTAATTCCCTACTTAAATGAAGAAACTAGGGTATGAATAAGTTAAGCAACTTTCCCGGGCTAGTAAGCAGTGGGAATGGGATTTGAACCCAAGCGGTTCCATTTGGAGACTATGTTCTAAGGCGAGATACATTGCTACTCGAACATATGGGACAACTGGGTCGAGGAAACAACCCACACTCACAATGATTGGAGCTCCCAGGCCTCTTCCTTAGACCTGTTGCCTGGGTCTCAGCCTTCAGTTCCTCTACCCTGCTCCCATCATAGCAGCTGGACTCCAGCAGCTAATGGGCTGTCCAGAAGGGTAGGCAGGGATCTCCATATCCACAGTGCCCTTGTTTGTGGTTAACAGAATGGCTCTATCATCACCACTGACATGGGAGGTTCTTCCCTGGGCTCAGGAGATGGGTGGGCATGGGAGGAGCAATTCTAGAAAAGCTTATTTGACTGATCCCCACACACAGATGCCAGAAGAGAGAGGCTTGGAGACTCAACAAAAGACCTGAATACATGGAGAACTATACTTTGCTTATAGACAGCAAAACTTTATTTCAAAGTGGAAATTCACCTTAAAACAATTTCTAAACTAAATATAATACCAATCAAACCCCTCAGTAGAGTATTTCTTAGCAGGTGACAAGCTGATCCTAAAATTCACATGGAAACAAAAAATCAAAATAGCCAAGGCAATTTTTACAAAGAAGACTTAATAAGTTGGGGGTGGGGTTGTCTCCCCTCACCAGATAGCAAAGCTCATTATGAAGCTACAGTAACTATCTAATATTAACATGGAGGTAGATACAGAAAACTTGGAAGCTCAAGTCTTATAGATGTATGGGAACCTCATATATGACAGAGCATCACTGCAAATCAATGGGAGAAATGATGGACTTTTCAACTAATGCTGCTAGGATAATCAACCATCCATTTAGAAAAGTAGAAAGTTAGATCACTTTCCCCCAAAATGGAAAAAAATAATTGCACATAAATTAAATATTTAAACATGAGAAGGCAAAATCATCCAACTTGAAGAATCAAAAATGGGAGAAATCTTTCTGACATCCCAGTAGGGAAGAATTTCTTAAACAAGACACAAAAGGTACAAACCATAAAGGAAAAGGATGATAATTTTGATTGCACTAAAATTTAAAACTTCTGTATAACAAAACACATAGGGGAAAAAGTGAAAAGACAAACCACAGAGCAGATGGAGTTATTTTCCACATATAAAATTAGCACAGTATTCTGATCAGAACATATAAAGAATTCCTACATATTTATATGAAAAAGAAATGATAGAAAAAAAATGGGCAGAGTAAATGAACAGGCAATTAACATGAAAACTCCAAATGAGCAGTAAGTTTATGAAAAGATGTTCAAACCCACCAGAAATCACAGAAACGTAAATTAAAACAATACTAAAATGTCATCTTATGACCATCAGATTGGTTAAAAAAGATAAGTATGCCTGATAATACCAAGTGTCAGTAGAAAAGGGGGAAATTACAACTTTTACATATAATTGGGGGAATAAACTTGAGGGACATTTGGCAATTCCTATAAAGATGAAGATGTGCATACTCTATTTCTAACAGTTCTAGAGAAATAGTTGCACATGCTCCAAAAGGCATAAGGAAAAGGATATTTACTCCAGCATGCTCATCAGAGCAGAAAAAGAGTCAGAAACTAACAAGAATGGATAAACTAATTTATTCATTCAGTGGGATACTATACAGTAGATAAAGGAATAAATTATTTCTAAAAGTTTAAACATAGATAAATCTCAAAACTATAATGTTGAACAAAACATAGCAATTTACATATATTTTTAAAAATATATTATTTCTAGATACATTTATATTTGAAGCAAGAATGAAAACATCCTTGGAAATAACTAGAATATCATTAGAATGATATAATTAGAATACAAAATTAGAATAGTGGTTACCTTTAGGGTGGGTGAGATGGGATTTGATACATGTAATGCCCTTTTTTTTTTAAGTGAAACAATTTTTGTTTTGTTATATATATTTGTTTTTTAAATTCCACATATAAGAGTATTTGTCTTTCTCTGACTTATTTCACTAAGCATAGTACTCTACTCAATACTCAAAAATACCCATGAAATTTTTCACAGAACTATAACAAATAATCCTAAAAGTTATATGGAACCACACACGACACTGAACTGACAAAGCAATCTTAAGAAAAAAGAACGAAGCTGAAGGTACCATGCACCCTGACTTCAGACTATACTACAAAGCTACAGTGATCAAAACAGCATGGTACTGGCACAAAACAAACATATAAATCAGTGGAACAGAACAGAAAGCCCAGAAATAAACCCATGTACTATGGTCAATTAATCTATGAAAAAGGAGGCAAGAACATGCAACAGAGAAAAGACAGTCTCTTCGATAAGTGGTCCTGGGAAAAGTGGGCAGCTACATGTAAAAAAACGAGATTAGAACATTTCCTCATACCATATACAAAAATAAAATCAAAATGGATTAAAGATCCAAATGTAATACCAGATACTATAAAACTCCTAGAGGCAAACATAGGCAGAATACACTTTGACATGAAGCATAGCAATATTTTTTGGATCTGTCTCCTAAGAGAAATAAAAGCTAAAACAAACAAATGGGGCTTAATTAAACTTCAAAGCTTTTGCACATCAAAGGAAACCATCAACAAAACAAAAAGACAACCTACTGAATGGGAAAAATATTTGCAAATGACATGAATCATAAGGGGTCAATATCCAAGATATATAAACAGCTTATACAAGTCAATATCAAAAAAAAAAAAACAAACAACCTGATTAAAAAATGGGCAGAAGACCTGAATAGACATTCCAAAGATGACATACAGATGGCCAATAGGTATATGAAGATGTTCAGCATCACTAATCACCATAGAAATGCAAATCAAAACCACAATGAGATATCACCTCACACCTGTCAGAACAGCTATCATCCAAAAGACCACAAATAACAGATGTTAGTGAGGATGCAGAAAAACAGGAACCCTTGTACACCACTGGTAGAAATGTAAATTGGTGTAACCACTATGGAAACAGTATGGAGGTTTTCCAAAAAACTAAAAATAGAACTACCATATGGTCCACCAATTCTGCTGCATATATATCCAAAGAAAACAAAAACACTAATTCAAAAATATACATGCACCCCAATTTTCATAGCAGCATTATTTACAATTGCCAAGATAAGGAAGCAACCTAAGGGTGCATGAACAGATGAATGGATAAAGAAGATGTGGTATATATATAATGCAATATGACTCAGTCATAAAAAACATAATGAAATTTTGCCATTTGCAGCAACATGAATATTGCTCTCATTGGGAGCTTGGCTGTGAGACACAGATGCGTCTCGGGCCCAAAGCAGCGTCTGAGCAGGGAAAGGGCAGCCATTGCTGCTGCTTACACAGGCAGCTCATCAGAAGAAGTTGGGATCTCTGACCCCAGCCTGTCCTTGGTTAATTTGCAACTCATAAATGTTTGTAAATTTTTTAAAGTATATTTTCTGTCCACAAACAATAAAGATAACTACTTCACAATAGAAAAAAAAAAACTGATGAAACTCAGAGAGGTTTTTTTTTAATGAAACAAATATGGCAAAGATCTGTTAAAGCTAGGTGGTAGGTAAGGAGTACTATTTTTATATTTTATTTGAAATACTTCCCAATTAAAAACTTTAAAACATTTTAAACTCTCAAGAAAATGTGATCAACAAAATTATCTCTGCCTAAGGCTGACCAGAAAAATAATTTTGACCTTCTAGTCTTAATGCCTAAAAGAAATTAAGCTCCTTGACTGAACAAAAAAACAGTAACTAGCCTCTCATGAAAGTGTCTCAGGATTTGATGACATTTGAAGGAGGCTATACCCGGGATCTTTGTTTCTAAGAGTTATCTGGACCTCTTCTAGAACTGCACAATGAATGTTCCCAGGGGGAGGGAAGGCAATGATCCTAATAAGAGGACAGGAGAGAATGTGAGTAGAATCCCTGCGAACTTGGCAACCTGGTGAAGAACGTCTTTTCTGGACACCGAAACTGTTTTAACTTTGTTTCAGCCACAAACTATGTGTTAATTGGCAAGTCACTCAAGCTCTCTGAGCCTCAGTTTTGTTATTAGGACAACAGCAAACGTAGGGAGGGTGATAAAATGTTCACACAAATTGTTGCAAGAATTTAAATATACTAATATATGTGATGATACTTATCACAGACTATTTTTTCCAAAGATGGTGACAGCAGTATATCCCATCCCACACGTTATTCTAACAATAGGACATTGACACTCCTCCAGTGAGAGGTGGGGTTTAGTCTCCACCCCTCTCTGACTGTGGTGTTAGTGATGCTATTATGACAGCTGAGGCTAAGCAATAAAAGGCAAACCAGCTTCTGCCTGGTCTTCTGTCTTGGATACTCACCTCTGGGGTCTAGCTGCCATGTTCTGAGGAAGCCATACACCACATGAAGAGGCCACATGTAAATGTTCTGGCCAAAGCCCCTGATGAGATCCTAACTGACAGCCAGCATCAACCACCACAGATGTGAGTGAGTGTTCAGAGGATTCGAGCCCCCAGCTGTCCAGCCATCCCAACTGATGCCGACAGGAGCAGAGATGAGCATCCTCATGAATCCCAGCTCAAACTGTAGATTCACGAGCAAAATGATGGTTGCCGTTGTTTTAAACCCCTAAGCATTGGGGTGTTTCATTTCACAGTAATAGATAAGTGGGACAGTGCTTTCTCAATTATTATTACCCTCATGTGTAAAACAAGGGGGGTGGATTACATTAGAGTTCCCCAGATCTCAGAAATTTTAATGTCATCTTTGTGGCTTTGCTATATCCTATACCAATGAAGTGTTACCTAATATTTCTTTGTAAAACAATTCACTTTTTAAAACAAATATATTTACTAAAATTAATCTTTAGAACAAAGTTTTAATGTCAATTTTTCTAATTAGTTTTATTGTATCAAATACTATTAACTATCAACATTTTCTTTTTAATTTCAATAGCTGCCATTTTTAATATAATATTTAATTAGAATACATATTAATGTGTTAAAATAAATATGCAGTGGTTAAATGAAACATAATGTTTGGCATAAACCACTTGAAATCATCATGAATCCCTGTGGTATGCGGGACTCGATGACCAGGAAGGTAAGGACTCATTCACCTCCAGAAAAAAAATCTATGGACCATATCCTGATTCACTCGTTCCTTCTCTGTTATAACCTACCCCCAGGTGAATACATTTTACTTTATAAACTGCTTTTCATCAGGAAGCATACTTTCTGGGATATCAGTGCAGTCAATTACAGAAAGGCTGCAAAGGAGGAAGATTTTGGGGTGGGGGGGTGGGCTCAAGGCAATAAATGGGCTATAATTACTAATCAACTGGTACCTGTGGCAGGAGGTGGTTTGGGAAGTGGAGGACCTGGATTTCTCTCCCCAGAGACCAGGGTTTCTCAACAGCAACACTACTGACATTTTGGACCAGGTAACTCTCTGATAGGAGCAGGGTAGTGCTGTCCACTGCACTGTAGGGCCTTTAGCAGCATCCCTGGCCTCTATTCACTAGATGCCAGTAGCACTGCCCCCCAAGTTGTGACAACCAAAACAGCCCCCAGTGAGGAGGCAAAATCATCCCCACTGAGAATAACTGACTTAGTGTAAAAGTGAAGGGGTGTGCCCAGAGACCCAGACATGGCCCTGCACTCAGCACACACAGGAGAAATTTGTGGTGATGATGATAATAAAATTTTATTTGTTCCTTCCCCACTGAAGAACAAATTCAACCTAAACAGAACAAAGGTAGGGTTTTAACATGAATCTTGTGTTTTCAGTTGTTTTTTTTTTTTAACCACTTAGCCCATAGTTAATAAGCAGAGCAGAAAGGAAATAGCCACTGGATTATAGGCAGATCTTTTCACAACTGCATATAAAATGTGCATTTGTATCATATCCACCATCAGTGATTCACTGTAGATTGAAGAAAGTATAACAAAGCACACAGGTTCTTCACAGTCCTTATCTTAATTTACCATTTATTGGCTGTTGTTTGATAGAACTTTTGATGGGGAATGGGGTTTCATGGCTACAATTAAGCAGCATTTTTAAAGGAGATTGGAATAACCACTTTCAAAGGTACAGGCACCTCCTTGAAATTGTGTATTCGAGAGTGAAAGTGGAAATGACATTTAATAAGAGAAGATCATGCCTCCAAATATGCCTGGTTCGGAATCAACAGACTAAGGGTCTTAGCTGAACTTTGGCCCACATTGTCAGCCCAGGGAGCTGAAACAGGTACAGTAGCAAAATCTGTTGATCTCAATACCCTGCAGCTAAGTAATGACATGCAACACCAATGAGGATGTTGATGATTCTAAGAGACAGCATTCTCTGAGTACTTGTTATGTGCCACACACAATACCATGCACTTCACTCACATTTATCTTTTCTAATCCTCACAAGCCCATGAGTAAGTACTACTATCAACCTCTTTTCACAGATTAGGAAACTGAGGCTTAGAGACAAAGTAACTTGTCCAAGGTCTCGAGTCCAATATATAACAGCCGGATTTTGGAGCATTGTCTCTGTACCAACAGAGTTGACACTACTAACTCCTATATTATAGTCCTCCTGTTAAATTACTGAGACAGCACCACACAACCTCTAGCCCTCGAACCAACTCATCCACCCTTTTATGTACCTTATATATGGGTAAACTAATACTAAGCATTTAAAATATTATATATACACATATATGTCTATATATGTGTATGTGCACACATGTGTATATGTACATAGATACATACACACACATATATATACATATATTATACGCAAACACACACATATATATGTTGTCCTACATCAACAAGTTGAAAATTTTCTCTTCTAGACCAGAGGTCAGCAAATTTTTCCAGTAAAAGGCCAAACAGTAATTATTATGAGCCTCATGGACCACACACGGTCCCTGTGACAACTACCCAACTCTACCATTGCAGTGCAAAGTATCCACAGACAATACAAAAATGAATGAGGGTGACTGGGTTCCAATAAAACTTTATTTTCACACACAGGCAATGGACTAGATTTGGCCACCAGGCTGTAGTTTGCCCATCCTTCTCCTAGACCTCTGCCTCTCTAAGTGTGGCCACAGATCAGAAACACTTGGGCTACTTGTATAAATTACCGATTCCTGGGCTGAATTCCAGGCCTGCTGAAGCACAATCTGCTTTTTTTTTCCCCCCAACAAGTCTCCCAAGTGATTTATGGACATACAAAAATTTGAGGACCACTGTTCCTAGACCCAGTTTTTTCCCAGTCCCCATAAAAGTTGTCATTCCACCTATCAAAGATAGAACATCTATCAATGGAAAAGCAAGACAAGTGATACAGACCAAGAAAGGAAAATTGGCTTCTTGTCACAGCACACCATCTTTATCAAGATGTCAAATTCTGACCCGTGACCACAATTCTCTGGGCTGGAAGATGTCCTTCAGTTTTACCAATGAAAAAAAAAAAATGTCATAAGCCAGAAAAAACTTTTGTTCCCAGTGGAATCACACTGATCTTCTAATCAACTTGTTGCACGTGCACACAGACACACACACGGCCATTTTTGAACTGTGAATACCCTGCTTTAAATCTGAAAATTCAGTTGTGCTAAAACTGCTTTTATGTTATTAAGGGAAAATGAGCACAGGGTCTTCAGAAATAAGAGAGACGGAACAATAAGTGAATTTGTACAGAATTCACCAATACCCACACTGCTGCTTCATGAATACATGAATGCAACCTGTTTTATCTTTTCTTGTTTCAGAACTAAAGGTATTCACATAAATCTAGATCTCCTTTTCTTTGGGGAATTAAGGCTGGCACCATCAGTCTCTGTCTTTACCTGTATCAGCATGGGGGAGAAAAGGCCAACCCTTCACTGTCTCTTGACAAAGGATTGAAAAAAAGTGAACAGGAGTAGATAGAAATGAATACTAAGGCACACACTGTAACAGACCTGACCAGGTCGCCATCCACCTGGGATGACGCCCCTCTCCAGCTGACAGCCACCAGTGATCTGGCTTCAGTCGCCAGCACCCCAAACTTATTAACTGACTCTGATCTTCTCTCGGTCTAATGCCAGGAGCCTCCCCCACCCTACCTTGCATCATAAGACTCTAGTTTATAGACCCCTTTGCTTCATCTCACTTTTTATACCTTTTCTCTGATCCTACTCTACCAATGACCCAAATGCCTCCAAAGGTACAACCCTGCCAGTGGCAATGGCAGTCCCCCTCTGATAGCTGGGATGTCCAGGCCTGGTTGTAAAGCCTGCCTCAGTACCACCACCAGGGGCCCAGTGGACTGAAATGTGTCTACATATCAAACAGAAGTTGGCTTCTACTGCTTCCTTTTCTTCTCCCAATACTTTGTATCCCATGGCCACCACGGTTATTTTGAAAGCATATTTTAGAGCTGGGTGATGACATTTAAATAAAGTAATCTCAATGAGGAGTTAGGGATTAATAAAAATGCAGCAGAAGGCCCACGAAGCAGCACAACTTTAACAATTGGGGTTAAACTAGCACTGAGCTCATGATGGATTTTTATTTAAGTGAATTCATGTCTTGCGTCTACACTGGCAAGTAAAGTGGGCCCCTCAGAGTTGAATTGAACCTGATCATGGCTCTGAGTAATCGTGAGTCAGTTAATTAACCTCTGTAGTACCAGATCATTTGAGCTCTGAGGTCCCTTTCAACACTAAAATTCTACGTTCAGGCCCAAGTCTATTTGCGTAAGCATGTTTCTCTTTCAATTGGCTTTTCTGGTGAATTTCCCCAAAAATGTTTAAGTTTGGTATTTTTTTATGCAAAGAAATGCTAAAATGGATATGGATCAAGATATTTAGTGGAGTATTTTAGTAGAAGGAACTAAATTATTCTCAGATCTTTTACAAAACTGTATCTTTAAAGTTATCCCAAATTGCAGTGTCTCTTGCATACTTAATTTTAATTGATAATGATTTTTTTAAATAGACACTAATTTTTACCAAATGTTTCAGGATAAAATTGAATATTTTTCTTAAGATTAAAAAGATGAGCTTGTTTCTCTACTGGTAAAATAAGTGATGATCTTTAAAGAGCAGTTGCAGGTGATGCTGATGCCCCCAAGTGACCTGATTCTTCTAACAGGACTCCATAACTGTCGGAGCCTTTGGGATGCCACAGCCAAACCACCAGAGGTTTTGTTGAGTGTAAATACATGCAGAATCACTATTCATTGCCATAGAGGGCCTTATGTGTATTCACTATGTCACAACTGCATAATAAAATTTGGTGTTATCCAAAAAACAAAAAAAGAGAGAGAAAAATCAGTAAGTAAGTCAACCCATATTTATAGAACACCTACCTACCAACATTCCGCTAGATGTACCGTACATATAAAACCATGGGCTTTGCCTTCAGGAAGCTTATGATTTAGTTGGAATGGCAGGACAAACTCCTGCAAAACAACAGAAGAGAGCACACAATCAAATGCTCAGTGGAATTTGTAGACGCTGGTCCAAACTAATGCTGAAAGTAAGGAGATCAAAAGCAGGTCTGCTTGCTTTGCAGATTTGGCTAAAACCCTTTATTTCAGCACCATAAAGACTCTCTTCCACTGTACAGCTTCAAGCAGCTGCATTTAAAAGGAGAGAATTCTATTTTTCCCCCAAACCTGTGGCTACATGCAAAACTTATCAAGAATACTGCCAGATTAAATTATTCATACTAGAAAATAACACAGCTGGGACTTCCCTGGTGGCGCAGTGGTTAAGAATCTGCCTGCCAATGCAGGGGGCACGGGTTTGATCCCTGGTCCAGGAAGATCCCACATGCCACAGAGCAACTAAGCCCATGAGCCACAACTACTGAGCCTGCACTCTAGAGCCCGCGAGCCACAACTACTGAAGTCCACGCACCTAGAGCCCGTGCTCCGCAATGAGAAGCCCGCACACCAAAATGAAGAGTAGCCCCCACTCGCTGCAACCAGAGAAAGCCCGCACACAGCAATGAAGACCCAACACAGCCCAAAATAAATAAATAAATAAATAAATTTCTACAAAAAAAAAAAAGAAAACACAGCTGATCCAATGGCCTTTTAAAAAATATTAAACTTGGTCTATATATTAATGGTAACATATGAAATTAAAGGGGACATGGAGAAATAATGATTCTCTCACTAGTCTTCTGAACTAATATTTTGTAACTTTCTCAGAATTCAAACTTACTCAAGCATGTAAACAGAAGATAAATTTATTACTTGGTCCTTTATAATTTCATAATGCCTTATGATCCTTATTCATAACTTTTCTATTTCCATGAGCCTCATATCTGTAAATAAATTTAATTCAAGGTGAAAAATGTTAAATAAGTAATATTTATTTACTGCTTTAATGAACATTTTCTCATTTAAATCTCAAAACAAACCTGTGATTATCATTATCCACCTTTACCAAATTGAAAGAAGAACAGAAACAAAAGCTAATAATGTTTACTGAGCAAGGTCTCTGTTCTAGCCCTACACTGACCAATACAGTAGCCACTATCCCCATGTGGATATTTTAAGTTTTATTTAATTAAACAAAATTAAAACTTCAGTTTCTCAATCACATTAGCCACATCTTAAGTGCTCAATAGCCCCATGTGGCTAGTGGCTACCCTAACAGACAACGCAGATAAAGAACATTTTTACCATTGCAGAAAGTCCTACTGGAGAGCACATGTATTACCTCTTTTAATTATCCCACCAATCATCACCTCAAGAAGTTGATACTATTATTATTCCCCTTTTACAGATGAATAAACTTAGGTACAGTGACTTAGCCAAGGTGAGAGTGGACCTGACATTCCAGGTCTTACTAGCCCAGTGCTGTCCAATAAAATTTTCCATAGTGATAGAAATGTTCCAGATCTTCACTGTCCAAGATGGTAGCCACTAGCCTTATGTGGCTTGTGACCACTAGCAATGTAGTAGTGTGACTGAGGAATTGAATTTTAATATAGTTTTAATTTAAATATCAATAGCTACATCAGGCTAGTGGCTACTACCTTGGAAGGCTCAGATCTAGCCCCATAATCCAACCCTTAATCTCCACTGTATCTAATGCCCCAGTCATCTCATCGTTACTACTAGCAAAGATCCATGGAGAAGGAATGAAAAAAAAAAAAAAAAGGATGAGCCCTATTCAAACAGTAGCTTGACAAAAGGTTACTTGAAGCTGAGCCTTCTCTTTGGTCTCAGTTCCTAAAGAAAGTTATACTAGGAGGTGATGGGAGTGCAGGGTTAAATCTAGCATGGAATCTATTTTCCACATTTCCTTGATATTCTGGAATTACCTCTTTGCATGAGAGCCAATAAAAGTGTATACAGCATATGTTTTCCACAGGATGCAATTTTTATAGAGCAACCAGATGAATTACAACATGGGTCAGACCACAATTCTTCAGTGTGCCCAAAGAATCAGGCTGGGGGGTGGGGGGCAGTGCTGAAGACTAGACACATAACTCAGTGGAGGACCAGCAAGGAGGGAGAGATGAACTAACCTCCATTCTGCAGACACTTTTTCCCCCAACTTGATACCTTTGCTTTATTATGTTTTAAGGTATCTGGAGCAGCCTGTTTGGCTTCCCTTGGGTTGTTTGTTTTGATATCAGCTTTTTATCTGCTTGGCTTTTCAAATGCGGTTCTACTGGAAAATCTTGCCATGGAACATTTAACAAGAAGAGGAAGCAAGCTCAAAAATTTCCATTTTCACACAGAATTATTATTACACGTTTCCAGAGGCCTGGGAGTCTGTCTTCCTCCAAGTTTTATGATGGGATTGTGATTTCAACTAACCCTCCAAACAGATATTCTGTCTCTATTCAGAAGGTGCAATTCTAGAAACCTATAGCTGACTCTAATGATAGCTTACACCCTTTCCACTCTGAAATAACAGAGTGGTAGCTAGTAGGACTGAGAGGAGCGGGCAGCTCTGTAATGTTAAAGGGAAATCTCCTCTGTCTTTCCAGCTTGTTCTCCGTTCCCCTCAGCAGAATTCACCCCAAACAAAAATGTTAGAGGAGAAAGTCACAGCCGTTGCTTTTAATTTCAAGCACAGTGAGGTTTAAATCATCCAAGAGCTCATTCCAGACATGTGGGATATTACCATGTTGCTGTGCTAGGCCCAATCTTTGGTGGAACAGGTAGGTTTTCCCTCAGAGCTCTGGCATAAACTCCACACCAGTTTGGCCCATGTAAAAGAATAAACATAGCAACATATTAGCAAAACCACCTCATTTCTAAATCAAGAATACCCTTTGAAAGCCAAGATTAAAATAGTTAGATACAGTGACCTATCTTGCACAGCATATGTCTAAGCTGAACAAATTAGGAGAAAAATATATATATAAAGGCTTCTTCTCCAATCGTACCAGCCTATTACTTTTCAATAGATGCACACACACCCAAAGGGTTTTCTGAATGTAGGAAAACAAGTTTATAATTACATAATTATGCAGACACACCACAATTTTTCTTTTATGTTACCTTTATCTTTAAAAGGCAACAGACAGGGCTGTACTAAAAAGCAATAAAGCATGGGTAATTTAATACCAAATTACATCCATATTGAAAAGTTTACATGCAGTTGAGAGCAGACAGAGGTCAGCTTTTCAACAGGACTGTCTTTAATTGTGGCCATCAGTTTTAGCAATCCCGATCTCCGGATCAAAGACAGATATAATGGGCTTCCTCAACGCTGAATAGTGAAAGCAGACAGCAGGAATGGCGCTATCTGGCACCCAAAGGTCATAAAAAAAAAAAATTGCCAGAAAGGGAATGTGTCTCACTGTAAAATTATGTATCTCAGATTATATATATATAGTTTTAAAATCATTCTCCCTTGCCCAGTTTCCAATGAGCTACTTTAAGTGAAGGGGTTTTTTTTGTCACTTCGTCACAGGTGCAAGGTTTTACCTGCTTTTCCTCTAATAAGTGTGCAACCTTTGTGTAAATCTTTATTAATTTTTTCAGTTGCTTTCAATCATGATTTTCTCCAACTTGCACAGCAATCCCTCTTTCCTTGAGGAAGGGCTATATGAACTGAAACTGTTTTTTCTTTTTTTCCCCTCTCTTTCCCCCACTAAATCAATTGAGGAGTAAATTATCAGCAAATCAGACAGAAACAAGTTTCCTGGATCTGCAGATCCATTCTACAAATGGAGCAATTTCATCTCTGCTAGCTCCGGGGTGGGGGGGGAGTGGCATGGGAGGGGGGATTTTAAGTAGCCATGGGGGACCAGAGCGGAGATGCTAGCTGGCGAAGCATCCCCACGTTTGCATGCACAGACCTCTCAAATCTGCACCAAGAGACTACTTGCGAGAATCCATCTTTTTTCACTTAACAAGATACAAAATATAAAACACATTTGCCTCTTATTAAACCTCTCCTGTAAGTGGTTCCAGGTCCACCATTTTTAAAGGGAGGAGAGGAGAGTCAAGACCCTCTTGGGAATTTCAGTGGAGTGACTGGAGATGAGGTACAGGCTGTGAGCCTTTATTACTTTAATTTTATTTTTTTTTCTAAAAGCACAGAAGGAATAACATTTTAAATCATTAGCATTTGCTTTAAGTAGTTATTTCTTCCAACTGTAAGAATCCCTGCTCCCTGCCCCCTTCCCCATTAGCACCACTCCCAGATCCTGCACAGAAGAACTGCCCAGATGGAATTTCCCTCCACTGCTCAAATCCGGAAGGTGCTTTTAAAGAATTTCAAGCTCTAAATTGAGGCAGCCATGGAAGAAACTGTACTCACAGTTTTTCCTTAAAGCAGTTGGAGAAGAAAGCTCTTGTATTTATGGCACCTGAGACTGAAAGCTGACTGTGGCATCTCGGAATTATTTCAGGGGCAGCAGTTAACTGTTATGATAGAACTCTGTCTTCTCTGTTTAACAACAAGAGTTCATAGCAGTTCCCATTCAACTCAAAACTTTGTGAGAGTGACATGTGGGGCGCTTTTAAGTGGTAAAGCGCAAAGCCTAAACTTCTTTACAAATGGAATAAAATCAGCCACCTTACTTAATTTAAGATGATTTACGGTTTCTATCGAAGGAGCAACAAAATGTGAGGAAATTTGCAAAACCAGGTAAATAAACTCCCTTCTGTGCTCTGCAAGTTCAAAATGGCAGGAGGCCATAATCAGGCACAGAAATATTGATTGGAAGATTTAGCATTTCCTTTTGTGGGTTGGTTTTTGCTTTGCTGTCCATAGACTAAAAGAGATAAAATAAATTGCTGAATAATTCTGCATTTCAACTTTGCTCTGCCAAAAGAGAGATCCTTCTTGAGGCAAGGTCTGTTTCATAATCTATAAAGTGCATGTACCCAAAAAGGCATGTCACCAGGAAGGCCTTTAGCTGTGTTTCAGGGTGGAGGCGTCCCTGCCACCCACCTTTTTTGTGCTATATAAAGGACCAACAAACCAAGCCAGAATTCTATAACAGGTCAGTGGGATAAATGAGCTGTGTTCTTTTGGCCAGCAATAATCAGATGCAATAATCAAAGGTGGGGTGTAGTGGTATTTTACTCCCAGCAAGATTTAACTAATGCAGTCTGTCCCTGATGCACTGCCCAGACCTCCACACAGACCTCCACGCAGATTGCACTGGTTTGCCTTCTGCACCACAGTCACTCTGCTTCAATACTATATGACAGAGAGTTGATGGATAGCTCTCCCCTTGCCTGCTCATTCTCATCAGCATTAGAGCTTATTTGTTGGGCACCAACAGGGCACCCAGCACCGTCCAGTATACTGTTGCAGCCACAGGGCCTGAAGCAAGGCACACCTTCCATCTACCTCAAAGAGAATTAAGGGCAATCCTGTTGGAAGCAGCTAGGAGCTAATAAAAGTGCCAAGTGTTGGTACAAATTCAAGACCTCATGCTTGTGCAATGTGCTAAAATAAAGAACTGTAATTATTGAGAGAGCCCAAAAGGAAAAAGGGAAATAGTTTCCTCCAACTAAAAGAAGAGTAACTTTCTGATACAATTTAACAGAATTGAAGGGAAATGGAGTTCAATAACTAAGAGCCAAGAAGCCTGCTCCAGGACAAAGCAGCAGGTACCACAAATGTACAGGACAGGGATCAACAGCCTGCCTTTATTCCAGAGACCCCCAGTTTCCAATTGGAGAGGGCTAGCAAGATGGGCAAAACCTGTCCACAGGGACACAATCAAATCCTGCCTACTGAAAGTAAAGGGATATTTTTTTTAAATACATTTCATGTTTTAAATGATTTCTCCTGAAAATTTCCCATGTATTTGAAAGCTTAAACAATAATGAAGAACAAGGATTCATCAATATTTCAATTTCAACATCATCTCTAACTCTGCAGACCCCTCAGTACCTCCATTTCTTTATATTCAGAACAGAATCAGAACATGAAGAACCAGTGCACAGTGATACCATGTGACATGACCTAATGAACATGGTGAGGACATGGTTTAAATATAAAATACAAACAAGGTAATGAATCAAAAACAAATGAGTTCAGCAAGCCCAAGATAGGTTGGAGATTCATTTCAGTTAACTCAACACTGAGCCTTTGGTTCCCACTTGAGTGGGAGTCCCTGGTCTTCAATGAAAGAATCCCCATGCTGGGATCTCCACTACGCCTGCCTAATAATAATCATCACAATATACAATAATACCTAATACTTTGTATGCATGTCAAATGCTTTATATATATCATCTCAGTTAATTCTCAAACAATCCTATCATCAGTACTACTGTTATGGTCATCTTACAAAGAGAGAGCAAAAGCTCCCTACCACCTGTGATATCATCTGGAGATTTGAGAGAGACTTCAGGTAAACCTGAACTGACACAAATGAGGTCAACTCATCTAGGATCTTTAGAGCAAAGAAAATGCCAATCATTAAAGGCATTCCAAAACCTGTGAATCATTTGTGATACTTCTGTTTTCTTCAGTCCCAACATCCAATTCACCACCAAATCTTTTCAATTCTACCTTGGAACCAAGTTTTCTCAACCTATTTAAAAGACTGAAAATTAACAAGATAAGCATCTAATTCAAGAAGGCAGAAAAAGAAGAAGGCAAAGAGAGTAGAGGGAAGAAACAATTCTGATAAAAGGAGAAATTAGGTAATATAGAACAAATAATAGAAATCAACCAAACCAAAAAGTGGTTCTTTGGATATTCTATGGGTTAGCCAGGTGGTACAGCTACCCTGAGCCTGTTTGGCTGATCTTTGAAGTCAAGTGGTGAACTGACTGAAGCCAAATGGCCTGGCTCACACGTCTGCTAGTTGCCAACTTGGTTGGTCTAACCTCAGCTAGGACTGCTGGTCTCCACTCTACATGGTCTCTCATCCTCTAGACCAGGTTTCTTCTCACAGTTCCAAAGACAGGGAAAGCCTAATTGCACAAACACTTTTCAAGCTTCTGCTATGTCACACTTGCTATTGTCCCACTGGTCAAAGCAAGTCACATAACTAAGTCCAGAGTCACGTGGGTGTGGCTACAAGGAGTCAGGAATATTACTGTAACAGTCGATCGTACCAAACAACCATACCACTGGCTCTGGTCCCACCAATTTGATCTCTGCCACCACATCATAACTATTGCTTGAATCTAGTCACATTATAATTCATTATGGTAGATACTCCACAATGGACAGTAAAAGAAAAAAAAAAAAGAACTATAAAGAACTAATTTTTTTTTTAACTTGCTGCATAGTTTTAAAGAGAAAGATGCTGACCTAAATTGTTCACAGACAATTTACAGAAATTGGGACCCAAATGAAATATTCAAAGGTTCATGTCTTCAAGTCACAGTTGCCACTGATGATGATGTCCAATGAAGTCAATTTGGAATGTGAATTTGAGGGATTACCAAGAGGCCTTTTATTCAACCTAATTCACCAATCTTTGTTAATTACATGATCAACTACTTTAATAGTAAAGAATTTAACTATTTTACTGTCAAATACCCTATTAATGGCCTTTATATGAAACAACTGTGACATCAAGTGTCTAACCAATAACATCACATGACTGTGTCTCTGGACAGCCCCATCAAAATGAATCCAGCCTCAATTTTTTGTATGTAGAAGACTAGTCGGATCCTTGAGTCACCATCAATGGTTTTCTCAACCAAGAAAGATGGATAGCATGATGTTAGGAATTTTTCCCCCAAATTATTTTAATGGTCAAAAAAATCTGCTGTGCTCTAAGAAGAACCTAATTTGGAACATACATTTTCCTGGCAGATTTTACATCAGAAAGCTTTGAATTTAAATATGAAAAGCCAGGATTTGCTTTCTGGACAGAATGCAATTCTAAAATGTCATGCAAATTTCTTTTTGGAAGAACAAATGCAAACATTTTGAGAAGAGCTCTAAATATGCACAGGGCTTTTGGGAAACCATGTGTAAAATACTATTTTGCCTGAGGCAATCTATCTTCCACATTTGTTGAGGAAGAAAATAATAGCCAATATTCTGTATGACTGTGTTGACGGTATGAATGGTTTTTATCTGTATGGTTCTTGTGCAGTGCACGAGGCAATTCTTTGTCAGCTTTTCTGGGAGTTCTGAAAAATCATAGGATCCACAAACTGTGCACTAGACCATGTCTATTTTTAATACGTACCCTCAAGCACCTAGTATAGAACTAAGCATCCTACAGACACTCAAATACTTATTCACTAACTACCACATTTACCAAGACATCCTCCTCTCCACCTCTGCCACTTTCCTTATACTGAGATGAAGCGATTTTTTTCTCTTTTATTCTTGCCTGCTGTATACACACTCAGTAATAATTTGCTTCACCCCACACCCCACATAAATAAAACAAGTAATGGATTCACTGGTACTGCTATCTGTTCTGCTCTCTCATTTTCTTGACTCCACCTTTTTTTCATTCTTTGGCATATGTGCATCTAACAAAGGTATTAGACATTTGGTACAGCCTCTCTAGCAGCCCTATTCAACAGAACTTCTGCAATGATGGAAATGTTCCATAGCTGCACTGCACATGGTACCTACTAGCCACATGTGGCTAGTGAGTATCTGAAATGTGGCTAGAATGACTGAGGAAATAATTTTTAATGTTATTTAATTTTAATTAATTTAAATTTACAGAGCCACATGTGGCTGATGGGATACCATAATGAACAGCACAGATTTATAGTTTCAGATTAAGCTTCTTAGAAGTTAACACTGATGGTAGAAAGAGAATTCCATTTGAGCCCTGATTTTTTCTGTAAACCCTGGGCTGGTCACTTAGCAGCTGTGACACCAATCTTCTAATCTGTAAAAGAGCAATAATGTCTATTTACATGATGGTTGTGATGACTAAATGAGATAAATTTTTGTAAACTGGCCAGGGCAAAGCAAGTGATCAATGAAAATTAGTGCCCTATTTTTCAAATCTACAAAATGGGACTCAGAAAAGGCATTTTTCAGGGCAACTGTAATAATCAAATGAGATAATGAATACAAAATATGTATAAACTACAAAGCCTCAAATAAATATAAAGTATTGTTAATTTCCTTAGCTGAAAAAAAGTCCAATGTATACTTTTATTTCTTTAATCACCATTATCATCTTAGGTCTTTCTATTCTTTCTGGAACCTTGGAGTAATCTTTAAATCCAAGCATTGTATTTCCTTCAAACATTTTAGTCTATACCTTTGCCAAAGATCCATGAACCCTGTTGTCTGCAGTCTTCCTCTACATTTGTTTTTGCGCCTCCTCATTCTCTGCTAGTCTGATTTTCTCGTGGTTTCAAGTACTTACAAAACACTGCAAGTTTCTCAGTCATGTAAAGAGATACAATCTCACAGGATTCCTTTAAGCTTTAAACGCTAAAGATAAGGGTCACAAGATTTCCTGGAATTCAAGTGTTAGTGTAAGAAAAGTGAGCATAACTTCTCAAAAAAAAAAAAAAAAAAAAGACTGTCCTATTCTCATGCCTCCCTTTTCACCGGCTGACTTACCTGTTTCCTCTATCCTTCTCCAAATCTCAGTTTCCTCACATGAAAAATGGAGCTCCTGAGGTTACCTATGAGGAGACTGTAATAATGATATTTTAGAGAGCAACTTAGGGGCTTCCCTGGTGGCACAGTGGTTGAGAATCTGCCTGCTAATGCAGGGGACACGGGTTCGAGCCCTGGTCTGGGAAGATCCCACATGCCGTGGAGCAACTAGGCCCGTGAGCCACAGCTACTGAGCCTGTGCATCTGGAGCCTGTGCTCCCCAACAAGAAAGGCCGCGATAGTGAGAGGCCCGCGCATCGCGTTGAAGAGTGGCCCCCGCTCGCTGCAACCAGAGAAAGCCCTCGCACAGAAACTAAGACCCAATGCAGCCAAAAATAAATAAATAAATTAATTAATTAAAAAAAAAAAAGATTGGGATGAGGATACTTATAAAAAAAAAAGAGAGAGAGCAACTTAGGAAATGTGAAAAGACTCATTCACAAATGGGACTGCCTAAGTGTAAAGAAAATTTCATTCTGAACATGCAAAATACCTTTGGACACAAAGCTGACAGAACAGAAATTTAAGAGAATTTAAAAAAAAAAATTTGAAGACAATAAGCACTTGCTCTGGACCTGGTGGAGAATAAATATTCTAATCATCTTATTTAGCTTATAGACAGGTAACCACTGATGAGGGAAAAAGCGCAACTGAGGGTAAAGAAAACTATAAAAGATAAAATATGGGGAAACGATAATATCTGATAATCTGATTCTTAAACAGAGGAGTTTATGATCCCTTAAACAATGCTGTATATTAGAAATATTTCACAATTAAAAAGTAGACAAATTTATGATAGCTTCTTCCTGTTCTCTCAGCTTCTTCCTGTTCTCTCAGCTTCTTCCTGTTTATCTGCTCTACATAATAAAAGGAATCTTCCTTCACCCACTGGCAGCAGTAAAGGAAGCAGTAATTAAAAGTGGACAGGACACTTCACACCTATTAGGATGGCTATTATCAAATGAATGGGAAAAAACAAGTAAATGAATTAGAATGCTGTGTATTACTGATGGGATTATAAAATGGTGCAGCTGCTGTGGAAAACAGTTTGGAAGTTCCTCAAAAAGCTAAACAGAGAATTACCATATGACCCAGCAATTCCACTCCTAGATATATATCCAAATGAACTGAAAACAAGGACTCAAACAGTTACATGTATGCCAATGTTCACAGAAGCATTGTTCACAATAGCCAAAAGGTGAAAACAACACAAGTGTCCATCAAGAGATGAACAGATAAACAAAATGTGATATATACATACAATGGAAATATTATTCAGCCCTAAAAAGAAAGGAAATTCTGATACATGCTATAATATAGATGAACCTTGAAGACATTATGCTATGGAAGTGGAATAAGCCAGAAACAAAGGAACAATATTGTATGATTCCACTTATATGAGATAGGTAAATTTATAAAAACAGAAAGCATAATAGAGGCTACCAGGACTGGGAGGGGAATGGAAATTTTTTTTTTTTTTTTTTTTTTTATGAGTACAGAGTTTCTGTTTTGGATCATGAAAGGTTCTAGAAATGGATTATGTAATTATTGTATAACACTGAGACTATACTTATTGCCATTGAGTTATACTCTTCAAATGGTTAAAAATGATAAATCTTATATTATGTATGTTTACCACAATTTTTTTTTAAAAGATCAACACTCAAAAACTGGGGTTGGGGAAGTGGGCAGGAGAAGAGATAGGTGGGAACCCTAGATTGGAGAGAAGAAGAAAATATGGACAACAGAATCAAGAAGGACGAGAGCAGCATCAAGCCAGCCATATGGTCAGGGTTTAAGAAGAAAAACAGCCAATGAGAAGTCCTCAGGAGACCAAGGAATATTTTAAAAGAGTGAGTGTTATTATATAATTTCACTTACTTCCCACTGTGCAATGTAATAACCCTCTTTGACCTTCAAACCTTCACCAAAATTCTGCCACACATGGCACTCATGCTACTCTAGTGATATGGAAGGAGGGAAGAGGGGCAGTGAGCAACAATAAGCAAAGTGAGGCAGAAAAAGGAAAGAAATTGGACTGAGGTGCCAAGAAAATTTTGAGAGTTCACTTTGACAGTGAGACCTTAAAAATCCTCAGAAAATTTGAAATGACATAGGATTTGAAACAGACACAAATAAAGAAGTACAATGCCAGGCCCCAGAAAGACTGTAGGACATAGCAAGACAGATGTCTGGGAATTCAAGGCAATGAGCAGGAACCAAAACATGCATAAAAGATAAAGGAGTGGAATCAAGTAAACAGGGTAGCAGATTCAAGGCACTGAAATTGAAGGAATTTGCTGGGTTTTATGTGAAATGGATTGTATACGATTCATCTCAAGGCAAGAATTTTGCCCAAGGTGGAAGAAATGCAAACAAAAGATTCTGGCTGAGATATAGAAAATCTACCAAGATAAAGTTACCGCTTCTGGCAGAAGACCTCAGACACTGGGTACTTGGCCAGGCTAAGGACCTTGTTGAAAATAATTGAGATTTTGATGAAGAACCATAAGAAGTCAGTAACTCCATGATTCAAGCAAACTGTCAGAGCAGCTAAAAGTTTAATACACAGAACTAAGGAAAGAAACATCCAAGAAGATAGCTTCAAGATGGTGGACGAGTAAGACATAAAGATCACCTTCCTCCCCACAAATACATCAAAATTACATCTACATGTGGAACAGCTCCTACAGAACACCTACTGAACGCTGGCAGAAGACCTCAGACCTCCCAAAAGGCAAGAAACTCCCCAGGTACCTGGGTAGGGCAAAAGAAAAAAGAAAAAACAGACAAAAGAATAGGGACGGGACCTGCACCTCTGGGAGGGAGCTGTGAAGGAGGAAAAGCTTCCACACACTGGGAAGCCCCTTCACTGGCAGAGACGGGGGTTGAGCGGGGGGGGGGGGGGGGGGGGGGGAGCTTCTGAGCCACAGAGGAGAGCACAGCAACAGGGGTGCAGAGGGTAGAGAAGAGAGGTTCCCGCACAGAGGATCAGGGCCGACCAGCAGTCACCAGCCTGAGACGCTTGTCTGCTCACTTGCTGAGGCGAGTGGGGGTGGGGAGCTGAGGCTCGGGCCTCAGAGTTCAGATCCCAGGGAGAGGACTGGGGTTGGCTGCGTGAACACAGCCTGAAGGGGGCTAGTGCACCACAGCTAGCCAGGAGGGAGTTTGTGAAAAAGTCTGGACCTGCCTAAGAGGCAAGAGACCATTGTTTCGGGGTGCACGAAGAAAGGGGATTCAGAGCATCGCCTAAACGAGCTCCAGAGATGGGTGCGAAACATGGCTATCAGCACGGACACCAGAAACAAGCATGAGATGCTAAGGCTGCTGCTGCAGCCACCAAGAAGCCTGTGTGCGAGCACAGGTCACTATCCACACCTCCCCTCCCGGGAGCCTGTGCAGCCTGCAACTGCCAAGGTCCAGTGATCCAGGAACAACTTCAATGGGAGAACACACGTCGTGCCTCAGGGTGTTGCAACCTCACGCAGGCCTCTGCTGCAGCAGGCTTGCCCTGCATTCCATACCCCTCCCTCCCCCTGGCCTGAGTGAGCCAGAGCCCCCAAATCAGCTGCTACTTTACCCCATCCTGTCTGGGTGGGGAACAGACGCCCTCAGGCGACCTACAAGCAGAGGCTGGGCCAATTCCAAAGGTGAACCCCAGGAGCTATGCAAACAAAGAAGAAAAAGGGAAATCTCTCCAGGCAGCCTCAGGGGCAGCGGATTAAATCTCCAAAATCAAACTGATGTACCCTGCATCTATGGAATACCTGAATAGACAACAAATCATCCCAAAATTGAGGCGGTGGACTTTGGGAGCAACTGTAGACTTGGAGTTTGCTTTCTGCATCTAATCTGTTCCTGGTTTTATGTTTATCTAAGTTTAGTATTTACACCTTATTACCACTGGTACATTTATTGATTTGGTTGCTCTTTTTTTTAATATATATATATATAAAATTTTTTTCCTTTTTCTCCTTTTGTGAGTGTGTAAGTGTATGCTTCTCCGTGTGATTTTGTATGTATAGCTTTGCTTTTACCATTTGTCCTAGGCTTCTGTCTGTCCGTTTTTGGTTTTTTTTTACTATAGTTTTTAGCGCTCATTATCATTGGTGGATTTGGTTTTTGATTTGGTTGCTCGCTTCTTTCTTTCTTTTTTTTATTGCTTTTTTTTAAATAATTTTTTTTAATTTAATAACTTTATTTTATTTTATTTTATTTTATTTTTCTCCCTTTGGTTTGGAGCTGTGTGGCTGACAGGGTCTTGGTGCTCCGGCTGGTGTCAGGCCTGAGCCTCTGAGGTGGGAGAGCCAAGTTCAGGACATTGGTCCACCAAAGACTTCCTGGCCCAACGTAATATCAAACAGAGAAACTCTCTCAGAGATCTCCATCTCAACACTAAGACCCAGCTCCACTCCACGACCAGCAAGCTACAGTGCTGCACACCCTATGCCAAACAACTAGCAAGACAGGAACACAACCCCACCCATTAGCAGAGAGGCTGTCTAAACTCATACTAAGTTCACAAACACCCCAAAACAGACCACCAGACATCGTCCTGCCCACCAGAAAGACAAGATCCAGCCTCATCCACCAGAACACAGGCACCAGTCCCCTCCACCAGGAAGCCTACACAAGGCACTGAAGCTACCTCACCACTGGAGGCAGACAGCACAAACAATGGGAACTATGAACCTGCAGCCTGTGAAAAGGAGACCCCAAACACAGTAAGTTAAGCAAAATGAGAAGACAGAGAAACACACAGCAGATGAAGGATGAAGGTAAAAACCCACCAGACAAAACAAATGACAAGGAAATAGGCAGTCTACCTGGAAAAAAAATCAGAGTAATGATAGTAAAGATGATCCAAAACCTTGGAAACAGAATGGAGAAAATACAAGAAACGTTTAACAAGGAGAAGAACTACAGCAAACAAACAATGATGAACCACAGAATAAATGAAATTAAAAATTCTCTAGAAGTAATCAATAGCAGAATAACTGAGGTAGAAGAACAGACGAGTGACCTGGAGGATAAAATAGTGGAAATAACTACCAGAGAGCAGAATAAAGATAAAAGAATGAAAAGAATTGAGGACAGTCTCAGAGACCTCTGGGACAACATTAAACGCACGAACATTCGAATTACAGGGGTCCCAGAAGAAGAAGAGAAAAAAGAAACGGACTGAGAAAATATTTGAAGACATTATAGTTGAAAACTTCCCTAATATGGGAAAGGAAATAGTCAATCAAGTCCAGGAAGCACAAAGAGTCCCATACAGGATAAATCCAAGGAGAAACACGCCAAGACACATATTAATCAAACTACCAAAAATTAAACACAAAGAAAAAATATTAAAAGCAGCAAGGGAAAAGCAACAATTAACATACAAGGGAATCCCCATAAGGTTAACAGCTGATCTTTCAGCAGAATCTCTGCAAGCCAGAAGGGTGTGGCAGGACATATGTAAAGTGATGAAAGGGAAGAACCTACAACCAAGATGACTCTACCCAGCAAGGATCTTATTCAGATTCGACAGAGAAATTAAAACCTTTACAGACAAGCAAAAGCTAAGAGGACTCAGCACCACCAAACCAGCTTTACAACAAATCCTTAAGGAACTTCTCTAGGCACGAAACACAAGAGAAGGAAAAGACCTACAATAACAAACCCAAAACAATTAACAAAATGTTAATAGGAACACATATATCGATAACTACCTAAAATGTAAATCATTTAAATGCTCCAACCAAAAGACATAGACTGGCTGAAAGGATACAAAAACAAGACCTGTGTATATGCTGTCTACAAGAGACCCACTTCAGACCTAGGGACACATACAGACTGAAAGTGAGGGGATGGAAAAAGATATTCCATGCAAATGGAAATCAAAAGAAAGCTGGAGTAGCAATTCTCATATCAGACAAAATAGACTTTAAAATAAAGACTATTACAAGAGACAAAGAAGAACACTACATAATGATCAAGGGATCAATCCAAGAAGAAGATATAACAATTGTAAATATTTATGTACACAACACAGGAGCACCTCAATACATAAGGCAAATGCTAACAGCCATAAAACGGGAAATCAACCATAACACAATCATAGTAGGGGACTTTAACACCCCATTTTCACCAACGGACAGATCATCTAAAATGAAAATAAGGACACACAAGCTTTAAATGATACATTAAACAAGACAGATTTGATATTTATAGAATCTTCCATCCAAAAAAAAACAGAATACATTTTCTTCTCAACTGCTCAGGGAACATTCTCCAGGATAGATCATATCTTGGGTCACAAACCAAACCTTGGTAAATTTAAGGACACTGAGATCTTACCAAGTATCTTTTCCAACCACAATGCTATGAGACTAGATATCAATTACAGGAAAAAATCTGTAAAAAACACAAACACATGGAGGCTAAACAATACACTACTAAATAGCCAAGAGATCACTGAAGAAATCAAAGAGGAAATCGAAAAATACCTAGAAACAAATGACAACGAAAACACGACAACCCGAAACCTATGCAATGCAGCAAAAGCAGTTCTAAGAGGGAAGTTTATAGCAATACAGTCCTACCTCAAGAAACAAGAAGCAACTCAAATAAACAACCTAATCTTACACCTAAAGCAATTAGACAAAGAAGAACAAAAAAAAACCCCAACGTTAGCAGAAGGAAAGAAATCATAAAGATCAGATCAGAAACAAATGAAAAAGAAATGAAGGAAACAATAGCTAAGATCAATAAAACTAAAAGCTGGTTCATTGACAAGATAAACAAAATTGATAAACCACTAGCCAGATTCATCAAGAAAAAAAGGGAGAAGACTCAAATCAATAGAATTAGAAACGAAAAAGGACAAGTAACCACTGACACTGCAGAAATACAAAGGATCATGAGAGATTACTACAAGCAACAATATGCCAATAAAATGGACAACCTGGAAGAAATGGACAAATTCTTAGAAAAGCACAACCTACTGAGACTGAACCAGGAAGAAATAGAAAATATAAACAGACCAATCACAAGCACTGACATTGAGACTGTGATTAAAAATCTTCCAACAAACAAAAGCCCAGGAGAAGATGGTTTCACAGGCGAATTCTAGCAAACATTTAGAGAAGAGCTAACACCTATCCTTCTCAAACTCTTCCAAAATATAGCAGAGGGAGGAACACTCCCAAACTCATTCTACAAGGCCACCATCACCCTGACACAAAAACCAGACAAAGATATCACAAAGAAAGAAAACTACAGGCCAATATCACTGATGAACATAGATGCAAAAAATACTAGCAAACAGAATCCAACAGCACATCAAAAGGATTATACACCATGATCAAGTGGGGTTTATCCCAGGAATGCAAGGATTCTTCAATATATGCAAATCAATTAATGTGATAAACCATATTATCAAATTGAAGGAGAAAAACCATATGATCATCTCAATAGATGCAGAAAAAGCTTTTGACAAACTTCAACACCAATTTATGATTAAAAGCCCTCCAGAAAGTAGACATAGAGGGAACTTACCTCAACATAATAAAGGCCATATATGACAAACCCACAGCCAACATCATTCTCAATGGTGAAAAACTGAAACCATTTCCACTAAGATCAGGAACAAGACAAGGTTGTCCATTCTCACCACTATTATTCAACATAGTTTTGGAAGTGTTAGCCACAGCAATCAGAGAAGAAAAAGAAATAAAAGGAATCCAAATCGGAAAAGAAGAAGTAAAGCTGTCACTGTTTGCAGATGACATGATACTATACATAGAGAATCCTAAAGATGCTACCAGAAAACTACTAGAGCTAATCAATGAATTTGGTAAAGTAGCAGGATACAAAATTAATGCACAGAAATCTCTTGCATTCCTATACACTAATGATGAAAAATATGAAAGAGAAATTAAGGAAATGTTCCCATTTACCATTGCAACAAAAAGAATAAAATACCTAGGAATAAACCTACCTAAGGACACAAAAAACTTGTATGCAGAAAACTATAAGACACTAATGAAAGAAATTAAAGATGATACAGACAGATGGAGAGACATACCATGTTCTTGGATTGGAAGAATCAACATTGTGAAAATAACTATACTACCCAAAGCAATCTACAGATTCAATTCAATCCCTATCAAACTACCAATGGCATTTTTCACAGAACTAGAACAAAAAACTTCACAATTTGTATGGAAACACAAAAGACCCCGAATAGCCAAAGCAATCTTGAGAAAGAAAAACAGAGGTGGAGAAATCAGGCTCCCTGACTTCAGACTATACTATAAAGCTACAGTAATCAAGGCAGTATGGTACTGGCACAAAAACAGAACAGGATAGAAAGCCTAGAGGTAAACCCACACACATATGGTCACATTGATCAAGGAGGCAAGAATTTGTAATGGAGAAAAGACAGCTTCGTCAATAAGTGCTGCTAGGAAAACTGGACAGCTACATGTAAAAGAATGAAATTAGAACACTCCCTAACACCATACACAAAAATAAACTCAAAATGGATTAAAGACCTAAATGTAAGGCCAGACACCATCAAACTCTTAGAGGAAAATATAGGCAGAACACTCTATGACATAAATCACAGCAAGATCCTTTTTGACCCACCTCCTAGAGAAATGGAAATAAAAACAAAAATAAACAAATGGGACCTAATGAAACTTAAAAGCTTTTAAACAGCAAAGGAAACCATAAACAAGATGAATATACAATGCTCAGAATGGGAGAAAATATTTGCAAATGAAGCAACTGACAAAGGATTAATCTCTAAAACATACAAACAGCTCATGCAGCTCAGTATCAAAAAAACAAATAACCCAATCCCAAAATGGGCAGAAGACCTAAATAGACATTTCTCCAAAGAAGATATACAGATTGCCAACAAACACATGAAAGGATGCTCAACATCACTAATCACTAGAGAAATGCAAATCAAAACTACCATGAGGTACCACCTCACACCAGTCAGAATGGCCATCATAAAAAAATCTACAAACAATAAATGCTGGAGAGGGTGTGGAGAAAAGGGAACCCTCTTGCACTGTTGGTGGGAATATAAATTGATACAGCCACTATGGAGAACAGTATGGAGGTTCCTTAAAAAATGAAAAATAGAACTACCATAAGACCCAGCAATCCCACTACTGGGCATATACCCTAAGAAAACCATAATTCAAAATGAGTCATGTACCACAATGTTCATTGCAGGTCTCTTTAGAATAGCCAGTACATGGAAGCAATCTAAGTGGCCATCGACAGATGAATGGATAAAGAAGATGTGGCACATATATACAGTGGAATATTACTCATCCATAAAAAGAAATGAAATTGAGTTATTTGTAGTGAGGTGGCTGGTCCTAGAGTGTGTCATACAGTGTGAAGTAAGTCAGAAAGAGAAAAACAAATACCTTATGCTAACACATGTATATGGAATCTAAAAAAAAAAAAAAATGGTTCTGAAGAACCTAGTGGCAGGACAGGAGTAAAGACACCGACATAGGGAATGGACTTGAGGACATGGGGAGGGGGAAGGGTAAGCTGGGATGAAGTGAGAGAGTGGCATGGACATGTATACACTACCAAATGTAAAATAGATAGCTAGTGGGAAGCAGCCAGAGAGCACAGGGAGATCAGCTCGGTGCTTTGTGACCACCTAGAGTGGTGGGACAGCGAGGGTGGGAAGGAGATGCAAGAGGGAGGAGATATGGGGATATATGTATATGTATAGCTGATTCACTTTGTTATACAGCAGAAACTAACACACCATTGTAAAGCAACTATACTCCAATAAAGATGTTAAAAAAAAAAAAGAAAAGAAAAGAAACATCCAAGAAGAGGCCTGTTAGGATCACTATCAACTCTGGGGAGAGTTGAATGCATCCACTGTGCTGCTCCAACTCAGGAATAATCAGAGCCAAATGCAAGCACACTTGAAAGCATTCCTCAAAGTCCACACAAACCCATCAACTAGAGTGGCAGCCTCACAAGCACTAGGGGCTTCTGATCAAACATTGAATGAATAATAATCTACTCTAACCCAGAGGCAACCCTAAGTAGCCAGGCTGAAAGAAAAAAGGGGGAGGAGAGGAATCTTAGCAAGGTCATTACAGGATACACACTTCAAGAGAAAGAGACTTTCAAGAATTATTTCAGCCAAGCCAGTAAACAAATACAAAACAAAATGAGCAAACAACAACAAAATAACCCTGGGAGAGGGGATCAGCATCCAAAGTTGCTAAATTATTTAATCCCTTCCTGAAAACTACAAGACACGCAAAGAAACAGAAAGGTGTGACCCACGCACAGGGAAAATATCAAGCAATAAAAGCTGCTTTAAATAGACCCAGATGAAAAAAAAAAAAAAAAAAGACCCAGATGATATAGACTATGCAGACAAAGACCTCAAAGCAGCCATTATGAATACCTTCAAAAACTAAAAGTTAAGAAACTGTGAATATGTTACTAAGAATTAGGAGAAGCTAAGATGACAATGACTCATAAAATGTAGGTTATCAATAAAGAGATACTATTACAAAGAACCAAACAGAAATTCTGGAGTTGAAAGTACAGTAACCAAAATGAAATATTCACTAGAGGGGCTCAACAGTAGAAGGAAGATGAGAGAATCCATAAACTTGAAGAGAGACTAATAGATATTAGGCAATTTGAAGAGCAGAGGGAAAAATAATAAATAAAAATGAAAAGAAGAGAAATGTGGGACACCGTTATGGGTGCTGACATACACGTAATGGGACTACCAGGAGAGGTGAGAGGGAAAACGACAGAAGAAAAAAATATTAAAAGAATAGCTGAAAACTTCCGAAATTTGATGAAACACATTAATCTACATACAAAGACGCTCAGCCAACTTCAAGTAGGATAAACTTAGAAGGTCTACACCCAGACACATGAATAATCACAAAGATAAAATCCAAAGAAAAAGAAAAAAGCCTTGAAAGCAATAAGAGAAAAACAATCCAACATGTACAAGGGAACCCCAATATGATTAAGAGCAGACTTCTCATTACAAACAGTGGAGGCCAGAAGGCAATAGGATGACATATTCAAAGTGCTGACAGTAAAAAACTGTCAATCAAGAATCTTATATCCAGCAAAACTATACTATTTCAAAAATGAAAGTGAAAAAGATATTCCCAGGTGAACAAAACTCGAGATCATTTGCCATAGTAGACATACCTTACAAGAAATACTAAAGGAAGTTCTGCAGGCTGAGAGTGACACCAGACAGTAATTCAAATCCACACAAAAAACAAGTGTCAATACAGGTAATTATGTAGGTGATTACAAATGACAGTATAATTGTATCTTTCTGCTCTTAACTGATTTTAAGATCAATTGCATAAAACAAATATATGTAATTATATTGTTGAGCCTATAACATAAAAATGTAATATATATAGCACCAAGGAGGCAAGCGGGAATAAAGTTCTATCTGAGTAAGGAAATGACATCAGATGGAATTCAAACCCACGGTAAGCAATGAAGAGAACCAGAAAGAGTAAATAAGAACATTAATATAACACACTCCATACATATTGATATACACTTGTTCTACTTTCTTCTCTCAGCTTCTTTAAAAGTATAAGATTAAATAAAGTAATAATTATAATAATGTATGATACATGATATGTATAATAATAATAGCACAAAAAGAAGTGGCAAAGCACTAATTAAGTTTTTTAGGTTTCTCTGAAACAAAGTCAGTATAAATCTGAAGTAGATTCTGATAACTTAAAATTTAGACTTATAAACCTTAGAGCAACCACTAACAAAATTAACCAAATAGAAATTAAAAGTCTCTAATGGAATTAAACTGTTACACTAGAAAGTATCTAATACAAAAGAACACAATTAAGGAGGAATAGAGAAACCAAAAGCACATGATGAACATAGAAAACAAAAGGCAAAGTGGCAGATGTAATTTCAACCATATCAAAAATAATATCACTAAATATGAATGGATTAAACAACCTGATCAAGAGACAAAGGCTGTCAGACTGGATTTAAAAAAAAACAATAACTATACACTGTCTGCAGGAGATACACTCTACATTCAAGGATCAAACTGGTTGAAAGTAAAATGATAGAAAAAGATATATCATACAAGCAACAGTAACAAAAAACTGGAATGGCTATATTAATATCAGACAACATTGACTTTAAAACAAAAACTATGTTACTGGTGATAAAGAGGGATATTTCATAATGATTGAAAAGATCACTCTATCAGGAATATGTAATGATTACAAAAAGATGTGCACCTAACAACAGAGCCACAACATACATGAAGAAAAACTTTAATTTTACAGAATTGAGGGAAAAACAGACAACTGAACAACAATTGTGGGAATCTTCAATACCCCACTTTTAATTACTGATAGAAGATCAAAAAAGAAATAGAAATTTAAACAATACTATAAATCAACTACATGTAACAATCATCTATAGAACATTCCACCCAACAGCAGCAGAATACACATTCTTCTCAAATACTCAGGGAACATTCTTTAAAACAGACCATATGCTAGGCCATAAAACAAACCACAATAAATTTTAAAGGACTACAATCATACAAAGCATCTTATCTGATCACTATAGAATTAAATTAGAAATCAATAACACAAAGAAATTTAAGAAATTCACAAGTACGTGAAAATTAAACAGCATATGCCTAAGTAACCAATGGGTCAAAGAAGAAATCATGAGTCGAGTTAGAAACTACTTTGAGACGAATGAAAACAGAAACACAACACACCAAACTTTATGGGATACATCTAAAGCAATACTCAGGAGGAAATTTATAGCTGTAAAAACCTATATTATAAAAGAAGAAAGATCTCTAATCAGTAACCTAAATTTCCACTTTAAAAAACTAGAAAAAGTAGAGTGAACTAAACTCAAACCTAGAAAAAAGAAGAAAATAATGAACAATAGACCAAAAAGAAATAAAATAGAGAATAAAAACTAAAGAAAATCACCAAACTAAAGTTTTTTTATATGAAAAAATCAACAAAATTAACAAACACTTAGCTAGACTGGCCAAGGGAAAAAAAAGAGAGAGAGAGAGAGAAGACACAAATTACCAAAATCAGGAATGACATAAGACTGCTACCAACCTTACAAAAAAAATTTTTTTAATAATTTAAGGTAATATTATGAACAGCTATATGTTAACAAATTAGATGACTCAGATCAAACAGACAGATTCCTAGAGAGATATAAATTATGAAAACATACCCAAAAAGAAGTAGAAACTCTGCAAAAACCTAAAAAGTAAAGAGGGCAATTAGTAATTTTAAAACTTCTCCCAAAGTAAAGTCCAGGCCCAGAAGATTTCACTAGTGAACTGCATCAAATATTCAAGAAAGAATTAATACCAATCTTTCACAAATTCTTCCCAAAAAATAGAAAAGGAGGGAATACATACCAACTAATTCTATGAGGTCAGTATTACCCAGATGCCAAAACCAGAGAAAGATCTAAAAAGAGGGAAAAACAACCCAAAAAACTACAGACCAATATTCATTACCAATATAGATACAAAAATTCTCAACAAAATACTAGCAAACCAAATCCAGTAATATATAAAAAGGGAATACACACCATGACCAAGCGGAATTTACCCCAAAAACACAAGAATGATTTCAAATCCAAAATTCAATTAATGTAATACACCATATTATCAGAATAAGGGATCAAAAAAATACACACTATAAGCAGAAAAGTACACTGGACCAAATCCAACACCCTTTCATGATAAGAACACTCAACAAAGTAGAATTAGAGGGAGTTTATTCAATGTGATAAAGAACATCTACTATAAAACCACAGTTAACATTGTACTCAATGGTGAAAGACTAAACGCTTTACCTCCCAAGATCAGGAACAAGACAAGGACATCTGCTCTCACCATTTCTATTCAACATTATAATAGAGGGTCTAGCCAGGGGTATTTGGCAAGAAAAAAAAGAAATAAAAGGTATGAAGATTGAAAAGGAAGATGACAAGATCTTTTACATATAAAATCCAAAGGCAACAACTAAAAAAAATAAATTAGTACTAATAAAAGGTTCAGCAAGATTGCAGGATACAAGATCAATATTAGAAAATTAATTGTATTTCCATACACTTGAAATAAATATTGCAAAATGAAATTAAGAAAATAATTCTATTTATAATAGCATCAAAAAGAACAAAATACTTAGGAATAAATTTAACAGAAGAAATGAAAAGCTGTAGATGGAAAACTACAAAACACTGCTGAAAGAAATTAAAGAAAATATAAATAAATGGAAAGATATTCCATGTTCATGGATCAGAAAGATCAATACGGCAATACTTACCATAGTGATCTACAGATTAAACACAATCCCTATCAAAATCCCAGTTAGTTTTTTGTAGAAATTGACAAATGGATCCTAAAATTTCTATGGAAAAGGAAGGGATCCAGAATAGACAAAAACAGTCTAGAAAAAGAAAAAAGTTAGGGACTCCCACTTCCTGATTTCAAAACTTACTACAATGCTATAGTAATAAAGACAGTGTAGTACTGACATAAAGACAGACATGTAGATCAATGGAATAGAATTGAGAGTCCAAAAATAAAACCTGACATTTATGGCCACTGATTTCTGACAAGAGTGCCAAGACAATTTTATAGGGAAATAAGGTTCTTTACAAAAAACAGTGCTGGGACAATTGGATAGCCACATAAAAAAGAATGAAGTTGGCTCTCTACCTCACACCACACATAAAACAATTAATTCAAAATGGATCATAGACCTAAATGTAAGAGCTACAACTATAAAACTCTTAGAAGAAAACATAGGAGTCAATCTTCATGATGCTGGATTAGGCTAAATTTTCTTAGATACAACACCAAAAGCACAAGTGACCAAAGAACACATAAGCAAACTAGATAACAGCAAAATAAATTTAAAACTTTTGAGCTGCAAAAGATACCATCAAGAAGTTAAGACAACTTACATAATGGAAGAAAATATTTTCAAATTAAATATCTGATAAAGACTTGTATCTAGTATATATAAAGAACTCTTACAACTCAAAAATAAAAAGACAAATAACCTAATTTAAAAATGTGCAAAAGATCTGAATAGACATCTCTCTAATGAAGATATACAAATGACCAATAAGCACAGAAAATAATGTTCACTATCATTAGTTATAAGGGAAATGCAAATCAAAACCATAATTAGAGACCATTTCACATCCACTAGAACAGATATAATCAAAAAGACAGTATGTGTTGGAGAACATGTGGAAAAATTGGGACCCTCATACATTGCTAGTATAGATGTAAAATGGTACAGCCACTGTGGAAAACAGTTTTGCAGTTCCTCATAAGGTTATAACAGTTACGAAATGACTCAGCAATTCCACTCATAGGTATATAGCCAAGAGAAATGAAAACATTTCTACGATTCCCTTAACCTTTGCCTCATGGCTTTTTCATGGTCACAAGATGACTGACTCATTCCTTGACATCACTTCCAAATTTCAGGACAAAAGAAGGTAAAAATAAATGGAAAAAGGTTTCAAACTTGCTTACCAGTTAGGTCTGCCATAGGAGGTTTCTAGGAGATTAGCTCTCCTAGAAACTTTGCTTGTTCATTAGGCCAAACGTTTGTCATTTGGCCATCCCTGGCTGAAGGTGACTATATACGAAAGAGGTCTGAGGATATGGACTAGGCCAACCATCCAGCATTGTCTGCCACCATAACTTAATAATTTATTAAGTGCTTTACTTAGCACTATCTAGCACGCATTACTTTCCCATCTAACCTTACAAATTTGCATGTAGTTAGGCTTTGGTGAAGACCATCAGTGGGGTAGGGTTTCAGAGATCATCTAGTCCAACACTCCCCATATGATTGTGGGCAAGAAGTCATTCAGATCCTGCTTGAACCATTTCATGAACCACTATCTCATGAAGTAATTCACTCTAGACAAAGAAAACTACTTCATCCAAGCCATATCTACCTCACTGTGGGTTCATTTGTTTAAAGTATTAGAAAGTCATATTAATTAAGAAAGCACCATCTCATTTAAATCTTAGAACAGCTATATAAATTGATAAAACAGGCATTATAAATCCCATCTAACCAATTGGAAATCTGAAACTCAGCTAATTTAGGAGACTTGAATCCAGACTGTCTAATGAAAAATGATAATACTAGGCCAATTCCTTTTCCACAAGCAGTCCTTCACATATTTTAAGCTGGGGCCCATGAACAATTGATGGGTCAGCTTTGGGTGATCCATGGAGCTGTTAAAATTGTATTCAATATTAGATATATGATCCATTTTTTGTAGAAAGGGTCCTTAGCTGTCATCAGATTTTACTGTGACTCCCCACTTAGTGACTCCCCAAATGGTGAAAAAACACTGATTTTAAAATGATTGTGAAATGCTTCTTCTTTCCCAGAGTTTTTACTTCCTCAGATGAAACATCTCCAGTTTCTCCAGTCATGCCTCTTGATTTCCCCTACTCTACCCCTCAGACCTATTCTTCCCTATCTTATCAAATGGCAGTCACCTGAGAGTCATGTTTGATTCCTTACCATCCCACACTCTCACCTCCAGTCCAACACAAGAGCTGCTTATTTTCCTTTTCAATTTCCTTTTCAATACACATTTCTTCATCTCAGCTGCCATGATCATTTCCAGCTAGAGCTAATGCAGTCTCCTAATTGCCCCCTTCCTCCTTCTATCCGCACCCCTCTTTCAACCAAGAATAGTCTTTCTAAAATGTCAAGTAAATCATGTTATTCCCTTGCTTGAAACATCTGTGGTTTCCTCTGACACTCAGTAAAACTTCCAGCCGCCTACCCATGGCCCTGAAGACCATGGGTGATCTGACCCAAGCCTTCCTCTCTGATGCTACCTCACTCTTCTTGCTCCCCTCATTCACTGCATTGGATTGACAGCAGCCTGCTTTCAGTTCCTAGCACATGTCACATTTCTTCCCATCTCAGGACCATTCATCTCTTCCAGAATGTTCTTTACCCCATTCCTCCCCATCCTTCTGTCCTCAGTTTAAATATTATTTCCTCAGAGATACTCAATCTTTCTAAATTAGGACTAATTCAACTCTCCCTATTTATCTCAGCTCCTTAATGAGTTGTTAATTAGTTAGCAAGCTATTGTGTGTGTGTGCATGTTTGTTTATTCTATTTTCCCCTTTAGACTATAAGCTTCATGAGGGTAGGTTCCATATTTGTCTTTTACCGTTGTACTTCCAGTGGCTTGTTCAGTGCTGGCTAGATGATAAGCACAAAAACGTCAATGAATGAATGAAAGAATACCCAGTTTCAAGTCCTCTCACCATCCGGGACATATTCTAATGTGTAATATACCTCTTAAAATGTGGTCCCAGGGCTTCCCTGGTGGCGCAGTGGTTGAGAGTCTGCCTGCCAATGCAGGGGACACGGGTTCGAGCCCTGGTCTGGGAAGATCCCACATGCCACGGAGCAACTAGGCCCGTGAGCCACAACTACTGAGTCTGCGCGTCTGGAACCTGTGCTCCGCAACAAGAGAGGCCACGATAGTGAGAAGCCCGCGCACTGCGATGAAGAGTGGCCCCCGCTTGCCACAACTAGAGAAAGCCCTCGCACAGAAACGAAGACCCAACACAGCCAAAAATTTTTTAAAAATTAATTAATTAAAAAAAAAAAAATGTGGTCCCAAAATTAAACTCAAATTTCCAGGTGAGGCCTAACCCTTTCAGAGAGGTCTGGGCATGCCATGTTTACCTAATTCTTCCCTCCTTTTCTATATCAAAATAGGCTACTTCACAAACCTCCACAAGGAAATGTTCTAATAAGCTCTGTGTCTCTGCCATTGGTAAATGTGACCATATATATATACTCAGTATATCACAAATTAAAGAGAGATTTTGAGTATGGACTCATAAAGCATCAGTAAAGAATGCAGCAAGTCTCTGGCTCCCAATTCAGAGCTTTTTGTATTGCCTTCCTAAAATCAGTCGACGATGCCCCAGTTTAAACTTCAGTCCCCAAGTAAAAAATATTTCAACATGTTGGCCATCAGAATATGCACAATGAAGATTTGTATTTCTAGTGCCCTGCCTCCAATATGCATGATAGCCTATCAGTTTGTTTCCCCTTCAACCTTCATGCTACAAAGCACAAAGGCACCAGGAGTCCCAAGTATCTAGGGGTTTTTCTGGACACAACGGATTCAGCTTGTTTTCTGAGTGCAGGGGTAAGTTCAAAAGATGTTCTACAACTCAGGTATATAAACAAGCTAGAGCTGGAAGAGGCTGCTGAGAAGTCAGCGTGTCATCTCTGCTTTGTTAGATAAGCAACACACAAAATCAAACCAACCTGTTAAAATTATTACCATCTCCCTACTTACCAACAATGATGCAGTGGATGGCAGAGAGCATTAATCACTCGAAAATATCTAATCAGAGTAGAGACCTTTTATATTACCATTTAAATTCTTAACTGCCCTCAGCCTGATTTCTTTTAAGCAAAGGCCCACAGCCCTTACACATTTCATGGTTATTTTCTCTAGTTATGTAGCCTTTATTTTCTTCCTAGTGTCTCATTTTTTGTCCTCCTCCCCCATTCCATTCTTTCCCTTCAAATGGACAGAACCTGGTTCCTATCACCTAGAGATGAATTAACCTTTCCAAATATCCTGACATCGCCTTCCTAGAAAAGTTCCCCAGAGCTCTGTGACCGATGGAGAAGAGAGGCAGCTTGGCTTTGACTTTAATATACATTTTGAAATACCTTTTGCAGGAAGGCTGGAAATAAGGAACTAATAACAAAGTGCTTCTAAAATTACTGGTAAATCTGAAGCATTCTGCCTGGTGCACAGCCTTTTGAGAGTTTTTAATTCATCAATTAAGTGATCAAAGATCTTGCTCAAGATACGATTACATTTCTTTTGTTCTCTTTGCACAATCATATTAAAATTGATAGCATTCCTAAAATCAAACGGGTTCCAAAGCTAAAAATAAAAACAGACAAAACGACACCCTAACATTCATCACTTTCTACAGGCTATGATTGGTCCTTAACTAATTGGGATACAAATGCTAGGACAAACCATTCCACAGTGATGATGTCAAAGGAGAAACTTGAAGTTTCCACATTCCTAAAGCAGCTACTATGCATTTAGGCTGTAGCCAGGCCCTTCTGGGAAAGGGTGCAGACAGAGAAGTTCTGGCTACTTGCCAATGCCAAACCCAAGAGTAAATAATTTCAATAATAGAGAATGGAGGTCTTTAAGTGGCTGCTGATGACCTTTGTCACATACACAGGATTACTCTTCCTTATACCACTGAAAACCAAACAAATCCATAGCCTAAGAATCAGAAGGAAATATTTCTTAAATTACCACAATCCTTCTTAATCCTTGTTCCCCAGGAGTCAGTTATGTTTACTGTATTTTGTCTGAATATTCTTGCTTGTCTAAAAGTGGGGCTAATAAGCTATTTCTCTAAAAGGTCAGACAATAAATATTTTAGGCTTTGTGGGCCCCTCAGTCTCTTATACAACCATTCAACTCCACCACTGTACTGTGAAAGCAGCCACAGAGGATATGTCAGTGAATGGGTGTGGCTGTGATCCAATAAATCTTTATTTACAAAAACAGGCACTGAGCCAGATTTGCCTGTGGACCACAGTTTGCCCACCCCGTCTCTAAAACATGGTCATGACCATAACCCACTCTTGGGGACCTTAATCTACATCACATGAATGCTGGACAATTTGTAGGAGAGTTCTTATTACGGCCTCAGGATAGAAAAATAGAATTGGTCTGATAGTGGAAAGAAGGTTATTGAGCCACAAGCATAACTTTCATATGGTTTTCTCTTCAAAAAGTTCATTTTACTCTCCAAATTAAATTTTTTGGAAACATTCATTGTTTCTTTTAAAGAACATTAGATTTCACATTGCATCCCAGTTATTTATTACCTGAGTTTTGGTCTTAACAAATATGATTTTGTTATTCTCTGTCATCAGTGGAGCAAGCACATGTGGTTCTGATTGACAAAATTGTGATAAAATTCACTGCATCCTTTAAAGAAAAGTGATTGAAAAGTTTTCAGACTGCTGCAGAGAACACAGGGGGGAAAACGAGAGGATTGAATTTCAACAAAAGACATGCCAGATTTTTTTCCTGTTCTTATTCTTCAACATTCTCCCACTACTCAGTATCTAATTAGATACTGGAACAATCTGGGAATCATGTGTTTCTCTTTAAACTTTTGGCCAAGTCCATCTCACTATGGTTAATGTTGGGTACACTTAGGTTCCCTGCCAGGGACTAGTATTGGGTGACATCACATGCTGTGTCACAAACAATGGAACAGAAATAAGTGTGCACGCTCTGAGACAAGCAAAACACTCACAGTCATTTTGGTTTTTCCTCTTTTCTTTTACTTCAAATCCATGTTCATTTGTTTGCTTGAAAACCCTCCTTTGTCTCTCAACTTTTTCCAGAAACAGATATCCCTTGCTATTATTGCCCCCAGAAAAAAATTACAATTCAATTTTTTAAAAATCTCATGGGCCCACATAATATCTGCATTGTTGAGCTCTGTTGGAACGGCTTTCTTGATTAACTTAAGAGTGAACAAAACACAGGACATTCGTTGAGAACACCACAGTAAGTCACCACATAACCTATTTGCCCTTATAAATAGGTCGCCTACTGGACAAGAAAAAAGAGAGAATGGACATAACGAAAACAACATGACCTTCAAAGCTGTCTGGCATGTGGTTGTTTCCCTCATGAACTGATATTCATATCTGAGAACGACCATCCCATCTCCATGCTACAGCCTTCTTGATACAGAACTGGAACAAAAGGAAGTTATGTAACTCATCAGCTACTAGGGGAATGTTGAGGATGCCAAAAAAGACACAGACATAGTCAGACCTTTTTAACTTGAAAAAAAAAAGTGTCATTTGTGAGTGGAGAATAAATATCCTGAAACTCTCTTCCATATGTCTGCTTTCCTTCTACTGGGCTACATTCCAAAGAGGTCGTAGTAGTTCCATGTTTTTCTCTAAAGTATGAAAAACTATTCTGAACAGATTTTAAAAATGGTTTTCTTCACAGTCACTAATGTACAAATGTTCCCCCGTAATTGCTTTCGAGTGAATTTAACAATATTCGGAATTCCTTGGCTAGGTGATTCCTGATTTAAGAAGTAATTTGAAGAGTCACTCTCATCAGATGATCCTCAACTATTGGTGATGGGAAACAAGCACTTTTTAAATATATTGCTTGACAATACAAACTATCTACTTAGTAACACTGCCCCACGGCTACCAATATTGTACTTCTGACTAAATGCTTGCCATAAGCATAATGCTTTCTAAATGTCCTTTTTAACAAACTCTTATAAAATATTCCTTTGAGGGTTGAAGATGCCAATAAATTGTAGAACCTAGGCTTTTCACTGGGTCATCATCTATATGCAAAATATCTTAGTAAATTATGGGCCTGCAATGTACATACATTCTGATATTAGACATTTTTGCTTACCCAAACCAGCAGGTCAGCCATCTTGCTTATCTAGCTTATTGAAAATTCCCAGAAAAATGACTATCACCTATAGGATTCCCACAATAAACCATGCTAAACTGACCAACTGTCTTACTGCTAGCTAATCAGTTCTCCATTTCTCTTGCTTTTTCAGTGGGTTCCTTTAAATTTTTTCCTCTCTTTTGTTCTCTGTCTTTATTTTGTGTTATTCCATACCACCCCTAAGGCAGAAATGTGGGCTTTGACCAGCTAAGAAAAATATAAATAATCTCAAAACTGTATGAAGTGAATTCAGCTCAAGGAAGGGTGAAAGATTTGGTAAAGATTTCAAACATTTTGATCAATTCTAACTCAAAAGACTATCTTCAAGTTGAGTATTTAACCAGGGCCTGATTCAAAGCAAAAACATAATAAAAAAAATCTCAACGCATCTTCATATCTTTAGTCAAAGGAATAATAATCTCCATATTTCATTTTTATAGAGGTTAAAAAGATATACATGTCCTGATTTTTTTGATAAATTAACAACATTTGGAAAAGAAATTCATTATGCTAAAAACAACTGCAAATTTACATTGAGGAAACCTCCTTTGGTTCAGAGTTCTGTCCTGTCAGTGGATCTATAAATTTATTATTTTAAAATTTGTCTTTATATGGAAGCATCTCAACTGCTTCTAATTGTCTTTATTTTTCTTCCCTGAATCTTTTCTAGCTCCACTACATTTTTATTCAATTACAGCAAACAAAGAAACCTGGGACGGCTATTCTAGGAGCAGACACATTATGGTCTTAAAAAAGATATATTCTCATACACTAAATGGTTTAACAAGTCCTATATACAAGTTAGCACAGAAACCCAAGTTGTTTCCTGCTAGTATTCTCAGCTGCAACAGTGGGTGTTGTTCTCCCCACTAGCTCCTGTAGTAATTGGCAAAAGTCAAGCTGGGGAAAGTTTCTTTTCTCCTGCACCCTAACACATTAGCAATAGCAACCAGAGAATGCTGCCAATTAGTGTTTTGTTGAAGCTATTATTTTGATCAGCTTTGAAAATTAGAAGAAAACTTATTTATTAATAATTGCTTTTGAAAGAGTATGGTCACCACTTATAGAATTAAAATCAGGATATACAACTTCCAAAACACTGACAAAAATAGAAGCAAAGAATACACAGTTTATGGTTCAAAAGAGAGGAAATAGCAAAAATACATGATTAAAAAGGAAGCTCTAAAAGCAGTAAGAGTGATATAGGTTAACATAATAATTATAGTAAATATAAATGAGTTAACTACTCCTATCAGGGACAAAAATTCTTAAATTGGATTTAAAAAATTGCCTAAGCACTTAAAAGTGACATAGAAAATTAAAAATTAAAAGGATGGACAAAGATGTAACAGACTAACATAAACCAAAATAAAGTCATAGTTCCTATATTAGTACCAGTGAAAGCAAAAATCAAGGCAAGGCATTAAATGAATAAAGAGGGTATTACTCTATTGATAAAAGGTACAATATATATAATGAAACTGTAACAATCATTAATTTTTATGCATGGAATAACATTGCCCTAAATTAGAAAAATAAAATTTTTTAAGTAAAGGAAAAGCAACAAAAATGCAAGAAACACCAGAGTATAAATTTGACAGATTAAATTAACAAAATAGAAATAATACATATGATTACCCCCACACAAAGCAAAGCAAAAGCAAAGCAAACATTTTAATATCCATAGACTATTAATATTATTTTCCCATAGATTACCTAGAAAGAAATATTGACTGAACACCAAATGGTAAAAATTATACAGGCAGCATACTCTATTATATGCCCACAGTGTAATAAAACTTTAAGCATGAACTAAAGAAAACAAAACCTTCAACAATTTGAATACTTTTTAGGGACTCTTAATTGAAAGCACTCACAGATTATTTCGGAAATAACAATGATAACACTACTATAGTAACACTTCTAAGATGTAACTAAAGCTATGCCCAGAGGCAAATTAATAACCTTAATTGTTAGCTTATTAAACAGTAAGGAATCAAAATAAATTAAAATATTTAAATACAAATATTTTTAGATATGTATGTATATGTTTTTAATGTAAATAGTATACAATTAAAGAAGCCCATCACACTCAACCTCTATATTCACAGAGGAAATGCTTGATGGTTGGCTCCTGGCTACTATTTGTGGTTGGGGAAAGGAAGACCTACCAGTAATGTATCAACTGCTATGCTCGGAGAGAACCCTAACAAGAAAAACAAAACGAAAAAAATATACAACTGCCAGAAACATGAGCTTGTACTAGCTATAAATACTGAGCAACCCAGATGAGATGTTCCCAAATGCTGAACTATACAGACCAGTGGTGTCAAAGTATTGCATACCTATTTTTAAAAGTAGGACTCCTGAGAAGTAGGATTCCTTAAACTTCCAAATCAGAATCTCCAGGGGTAGGGCATGGGGGGGGGGGTCTGTGTTTTTAACAAAGCCTTCTGGTGAGTTTAAGTCACTGGATATTGATCATCATTGTTAAGTATCAGGCAATAAGGAAAAGTAACTAAATACATGAAGACTATCAGCAACTGAAAGAGGGAAAACAACTGAAAAGATAGAGAAATAGACCTAATATTTAAACAGGAAACAGTAGAGAGTATTTAACTCTCAGTCTCAGTGGAATTAAAGAGGGTATTTCATCACTGAAGCAAGAATAGAATTTTTAAAAAGAAAGAAGGGGGAGGGGGAAGGAGAAACTACTTCAGAACAAGAATGAATTCTTCAAAATTCAGGGGGAAAAAAAAAGAATGGGTGATGCCTTTAGAAAAGGCAGTGAAGAGCAGAATAGAAACTACTGAAAACTGAATGAATACATCAGAAGACCAGAAAGAATTCTCCACATCGTAAGAGTTTTTAAAAGTGCAAATGGAGAGAAGAGAGGAGTGTGATGGCTTTGTAGTGTGTCAGTTTGGCTAGAATGAATTACATTTCCTAGAATTTTATTTTATATGTATATATTTTTATATATACACATACTATTTATGTACCACTATCCAAAGGAATTATCCATTTAATCCTCCTTTAATCTTATGAGAATGATGCTATAACTATCCACATTGTATAGATGAGGAAACTTAGGCAAAGTGATTTACGTGGCTTGCTCAAGGCCATACAGCTAATAATTGTTGGAACTGGATTTGAAACTATACCCACTGGTTTCAGGATCCACCCTTTCAATCACTACAAATCACAGACAGCAATTAAACCAGAAAAACCAATCATTGTCTAAATAATTGTTGCTAATGTGCTTCTGAAATTTCATGTGTTTATTTACCAAGTCTACTGTACTTACATTTTCCAATTCATTCATTAATTTCCTTGCTCCAATGCATTTGAAATTGTTGCATCAGTTGTTCTTTTTCTTTTTTAATGTATTTTTTTCCTAAATGAAAAATGCATGCTCCTAAAACATTCAAACTACAAAGAACTGAAGTAAAAACACCCCATGATTTCTACTTCTGCCAACAGTTTGTTATACATAATTCCAGGCATTTTTTATGTATACTGCTAGAAAGAAGACAGAGAAAGGGGTATGGGGAGAATTACACAACAGGCTGCAGTTGAGAGATGGGTATATAAGTGTTTGTTTAATTATTATTTATACTTTCTATATATAATATTCCTTTGTAAGAATGAAATAATTTAACTGACAAATAAGCAAACTGCCTTTCACCACAAATGGTATACTTATTAGTATATTCACCAATTTTATTAAACTTTCTAGCAGCAAATCAGATATAAAAGCACATCTTGCTACTCTATTTCCCAAGATAACCCTCAGAAATTTGAACTATGTGCTATGGAAGTGCTTGAATGGAAAGTAAGGAACACTCACATTCAACTAAAACTCCATTACTTCATGTACTCTCAGGAGCTAGCAAGAAAACATATTCTTTTCTAGGACATTTTAATGAAAGTAATATTAAACATAGTCAGATATTATAATAAGAACACATTTACTCTATGTTCAAACACTGCATTTTCCCACTGTACTGCTACTTTTAAAACAAAAACAGCAATAAAAATAAGATGTGATAGGCACAGGTCTAAGAACCTTTGAAAGTTTTAGCTCATGTGATCTTTGTGCCAAATGGTCAAAGTGGGAATTTTTATTCCCATTTTACAGAAAAGGAAACTGTGGCTCTGGTAAATAAAATAATATGCCCAGGTCACATGGCCACTAGGTGGCAGCCCCTGTTTCCAACCCAGTCTCTTGCCTACAAGTCCAGGGCTCCTTCTATTCTATCATCGAATAGGTTGGTTTTTCCTAGTGGCAAGCAACAGAAACCATGGCTGATGAAAAAAGAAAAAAAGGGCAGTGGGTAATGCAAAGAACCCCCAGAAAGACTGGAGAGCTAGATCTGGGGCAACATAGACAAAAATACTTCCAAAAATCATACCACAGACTGAGTGGAGAGAGGACATTACTACTGTCACTGCTGAGCACTCAAGAACACAAGTAGGAACATGTGATGGTCTCAATGATGCAGCATCACTGCTGTCTCAGGACACACTCTTTCTGCAGCCATTGCCCCTAGGAGGGAATGACCTCGAGGGTGTGCTTTCCCTATCGCTCTAGAACAGTTGTCCCTAGAGTCTAGACTATGCACTTGAACTCCAGCTGCAAGAGAGCCAAAAAGGGTGTGAGGGAAGAAAAGCAAATAACTGGCATTTCAGCTTTTCCAGCAAGAGGTAGGTAGTGCCCACAACAAGGCTTGTAAGATGAGAGAGAACCCAAAACATGAGAAGGAGGTTCTGATATTGTGAGCATAATGGATGACAAATGCTCCCTGAAAGACCACCTTTTGACTGCTCCACCAGCAACATACATCTTTCTTACTCATACTTTTTCTTCTCCCACAAAGAGCTCTTACCTAACATAATACATCAACCCCTATCTAACCTAAAAGCACATCTTCTTTCCTCCAATGGTGGACAACCCAAAGACCTTTCAGTTAATGCATCCAGCTACAAGTCCAAGATCTTCTTGAGTACTGTCACTTTTCAATAGTCTGTAATCTATAGATTAAACTATAAAGTTAATAATCATTAACATAAACAATATAAGACAGACAGAAATGATAGGGTAAAGGGAGAGAAAAAGATTTCTTAAGATATGTAAATGTACATGAGACACCACAGCAGGTAAGAAAATATGGGCAGATATAACAGTCACCTGCAAATAGACATGATGTTATCGTTGGTACTTCTGACTTCCCTCCTCCACACCTCCTTCCACAGTTCAATTTCATTCTGCTCCTCAGCTGACCCGGTTTCTTTACCCAATGTGATGATCTAAACCTTCATTCCCAAGGGATTTGAGATATTTATGTAGTCCTTCATTTACTTTTATCACTGGAGCAGTACAAGAAGGTACCCCAAAGCCTGGGTTCCAAATCCCCTGGGTTCCAAACTCCTTGCTGCCATCATATAGCAGTAACTTTATTGACAGGAACAATCTACCATGCCAAACCTAAACATCCCTTTTCACCTATTTGTCAAATGGCACAAGAAGTCTGAAATGACTGGGCGTGGTGGCTCGGCCTGAATTCATTGGAATAACTGCTGTTCCCTTGATGGAAGCCATCTTTCTTTGGATACTAAGCCTCTCAATCAGCAGATCTCAGAGATCCTGAGATGAGAAATGTTCCAGATGTGGCTGATAGGCATTCACCATTCCAACCATTTCTTCATTTCAACTACCTGATTCTAGAATTGTGGCTACAGGGGATTTTCTTGAACTCAATTATTCCTGAAATGACTTCTGATTCTCACCCTTCCAGCCTTCCAGTGATTTCATAAGCACCTAATTACCTATATTAAAGCCCTTTCTGCCTAAAATACCTGGAGTGATCTTTGTTTTTGCACTGAATCTTGAGTGATACAGGAATTAAAACTTTGTGAGTGGGTCATTAGCTGTAGCTGTGAGAGGCATAATTCCCTTTTCCTCCTCCTCGATTCTCAAACTTATATATTCTTGTATGACAAACACAGAATCACATTTTGATCACTAGTTCAAAGCATACTTACTAGTTCCAAGTATCCCATAGGACAGCACCTCAACTTCACAGAGTAGTCTCTGATATAAAGCTACAACAGAGTCTTCAACAGGCCTTCCACCATTCTGGAGGACTGCATAAATTGCAGAAGATGGTTGATGACAGCATCCATTCATACCTCCTTTTATATGCTTTCCTGAACTCCAGAGGCTGGAAAGCTAAATTTCACAAACTACACTGCAGCTTCTGAGAGATTACATGAACCTCATGTGCTATACCCATTGCCTTAGCCTTCTGATGTAAATTGAGTTCATGTTCAGGAACTATGTGGTGTGTGATATCACAGTGGAAAATATAGCTTTTAGTGACTCTAAGGACAATGGGGCTGGCTAATGCATGGCAGACAACAAAAGCAAGTTCAAATTCAAAATTACTCTTGCTCTATGATGGTACAGTCTTAATATAGTTTGGTGTCTGGCTAATCTCCCTTGAATACGGTACCATACTGGAGGCCACAGCTAGCAGACTGGGCATTCAGCAATGACAGTAGTCAAGTCAACCTTGATCAGATGAAGTTCACGAGTTGAGGCCAGACTACCCAAGCATGTTTGTAAAACTGAAACAATTCTCGTCAGGTTAGTACTAACTTATCATGCAGAACCACTGGTAATTAAACCTCCATCTTTCTTTCCTACTCAATCAGTTGGTCATAGGGACCTCCCTTTGAGGCCATAAGTATGAGCTTAGAAAAACCTACTTGAGTTAGGTTCCATATATAGCACCTCCACTTGAAAATGTATTGCAGTTTAGCACACCCAAATATATGGCTAGGTGAATCATAACACACATCATGGGCAGTTCAGGGTGAATAGTTACCTGGTATGCCATAGTTAAATATTAAGTCTCTATAAGGACCTTAAAACAAGCTGAGAGCTGTTTCTCAATAGAAACAGCTAGTTACTTGACTAAGAGAGCATGGCTTTAATCTCAAACCCCAGAGGCATTTGCTATGCTTCTCCTGATGAGACTTAATACAGTCTTCATGCAGCATCCCAGTTTGTTAAAACATTTTGAGTAATGGGCAAGAAAGTATACTCTGGTAGATAGAGAAATCCCTCAGGAAAAAGAATGGAATGTAGGTGCTGGCAATTTTAAGTTTCCTTGAAGTGGTGAGGGGGTAAAGGTGATGAGATATGGGTGAGGACCTGACAGCATTGCTACACCTAGTAAGTGGCTTCAAGCAGCACAGCCAAATCTGTTATATATTGCCTTCAAAATGAAAAGAGATCCACTAAATTCTGCATCTCTTTTTTAATGGTAGAAGACTCAAACTTCAGCAAATATCCTGAAATTTTCCAAAGCACTGGACCCTCTACACACTTCACTGAGCAACTCAGGTCTTATATTTTCCTGGATATTGCTCCCATTTTCCAGTATACATGTATCTAGAATGTCTACAACTTCATGTCCTCCAGATTATATCAGTATAAAGTCATTAATTTCATGACCTAGCCTTATGTCCTTTGGGATGAAACATTCAAGCTCCCCAGAGATTGAATTATGGCTCAAGGTCAGAGTATACATAACTCTGAAGCAAAATGGCAAAAGTATATTGTTACCCATGCCAAGTGTAAGAAAAACACTATTGGTATCTAGATACAGTTGACCCTTGAACAACACAGGTTTCAACTGTGCAGGTCCAGGTATATATGGATTTTTTTCAAAAAAAATGTACCACAGTACTGCATGATCTGCAGTTAGTTGAATCCACAGATGCAGAACCATGGATATGGAGGGCAACTGTAAAGTTATATGCAGATTTTTGACTGTGAGCAGGGTCACCACCCCTAACCTGTGCATTGTTCAAGAGTCAACTGTATATTGATAGGAAAAAAAAAAAAAAAGATTTGGAAGAGCAGTAGTTAAGGCTATATTCGTTGCTTCAGTGAAGACACCACATCTGGAACACTTGATTTAACTGAAGTTACCACCTATTAAATTTATGATCATGATAATCCACCAGCATTCTCTAAGACCAATTCATACAAGAGAATTATGTTAGGAAGTGATAAGACTCAACATCCCCACCACTCTTGAGTGGTTTATGATGACACTTAAATCTGCAGTTCCCCAGGGATGTGGTACTGCTTTTCATTTTGTCTCTTGGTAGTAAGACAAATTCCAGTGGTTTCCACTTGGTCCTTTCTGATATATCAGAAGCCATTATGGAGTTCTTCTATTGCTGATGATATATATTCCAATAATAAATTCATGAATTAAAGAAATAAAAGAGGGATGCATTTAGGGTCCCACTGGGCTTACTATAAGACAGATTTGGATCAAATCTCTATCATCTGAATTCCATAAATCCCATATTCTCACAGAAGAACCAGGTTGCGTTCTGGGTCCCCAGGCCTTAGTGTTACCTCAGAGCTAACATCTAATACTTTGTGAAAGGTCTAGGTATTTCCCTTTTCCCCAGCTGCTCAGTTTACCCTGGTGAATGGCTCAGGTCCCTTTGAAAAGGATAAAAGATTTAAATATACTAATTAAGATGTTATTGTAGATTTCTTCCTCTCAAGAGTATCTGGTCTCCCCTTCACTTAAAAAATTCTGAACCTGTAAACTTACACAGATTTGGGACTTTAAAAGAGATCATGACTATTATGAGGCCTTAGTTCATCAAGTATGCAGTTTTTCTTATTCGTATTAAGTAGAATCTAATTGGGCTACCCATCTATTTTAATCCTAGTTACTACCAAACACTATAGCTGGTCGAACTATTATCATACTAGCTCTGATGCATGTTATGATAACCGTACTCACCCTGTCTTTAACGTTTTGAGCTGGTACTTAGGCTCTGCCATCATGGGACCCATGTATCCTCACTGAATTCATGAAACCCTACTGTGTCTCCCACCAGCATCCTTGGCTTACAGAGAATGGCCACTGTAGCACTCTTCCAAGACCTGGAATACTCTCATTTATGTATTTCTAAATGCCTGAAGGAGGGAATATCTTCTGAATCTTCTTGGAGAACATGACTAGAGTTAGGCAAACATGATAAACCCACTCCAACTCTTCTAATTTCCTGAGCATCTGAATGCCTAGTGTGACATTAAGCACTCTTACTTAAGCTACTATATTGAATCCAGAATCTGTAGTAAATATATCCATATCAATTAATTCAGATGAACTTAAAATTACACTCCTTCTTCCTTGTTCTTATACCTTCAGAATCCATTTACACATATATTATCCAATTTTAAAAATTACCAAAATCTTGCAGTTCAACTCTATAATTATTATTACCAGACATGCTGGGATCTGTCTCTAGATACAGGTCTGGGGATGGTGCATGATGTTGAGAATGGGCCATAAGGAGGATTGGATTCTGTTTGCAAGGAGGTCATTCCAGGGTTTTCAAGCAAGATAGGGCAAGAAGGCTGCTTCAGCTCACAAAGGAGACTCATGGGTTTGGGAGCCCATTACAGTCTGAATCATTCAAATTCTTCCCTACATCCCCACCCCCAATTCTGTGATTTCAACCCTTTTTCATCAATACACTTTGACACCAGTCAGTGACTTCAGTTGACTTAGTAATTCAACAACCTTTACTGTGAATTTCTTCTGCTCTGTGACTAGAAAAGATATTCTTTTGGTTTGCAAAAAAAAAAAAAAAAAAAAGTCCCTTTTCTAGAGCCAAGAATTTAGGGATTTGAGTTTATCATTCTTTAAATTGTCTAGCAACATTAGAAACAACCAGTCCTAGCATCCATTTATTTATCAGTTAATATCCTGAGGTGCAGGTAATAAAAACCTGTGTTGGTTTATTTAAGCCAAAAAGGATGCTTATTAAAAAAAATATATTGGGCTTCCCTGGTGGCGCAGTGGTTGAGACTCTGCCTGCCAATACAGGGGACATGGGTTTGAGCCCTGGTCCAGGAAGATCCCACATGCCACGGAGCAACTAAGCCCGCGTGCCACAACTACTGAGCCCATATGCCACAATTACTGAAGCCCGTGCTCCGCAACAAGAGAAGCCGCCGCAATGAGAAGCCCACGCACCACAACGAACAGTAGCACCCGCTCAAAGCAACTAAAGAAAGCCCGCGCACAGCAACAAAGACCCAACACAGCCAAAAATTAATTAATTAATTAATTGATTGATTTTAAAAAATATTATCTAGCTCACAAAATTGTTATGAAAGCTGAAGACACAGGTTCAGAGCTACAAAGCTAGGAGTGATGCCTAGAATCCCAGCAGACAGCTGGTCTAGTGAGGATGTCACTGAGGCCCCTGCTGAGCACTGGACAATGCAGCCCTACCACAGACAGTAGACACTGGATGCCAGCATGGATGCCCCTGTGCCCCAGGAACTCATTCAACAACTATCACAAAGAAGCATTCCTCATGGTTATCTCAACTCTGAATCGGAGGCATACTATGGGTAGAACCTGTTATACATGCCTGTGTTCTCATAATAAGGAAGATATGGAACTTTCAGTTTTTATAGCAGGAGGAGGCTGTCACTAAGACACAACATTGCAGACTTTTCCCATGATAGAGAAAGGATTCAGATAATATTTATCAAAACACCAACCATGGGGCTTCCCTGGTGGCACAGTGGTTGAGAATCTGCCTGCCAATGCAGGCGACACGGGTTCGAGCCCTGCTCTGGGAAGATCCCACATGCCACGGAGCAACTAGGCCCGTGAGCCACAACTACTGAGCCTGCGCGTCTGGAGCCTGTGCTCCGCAACAAGAGAGGCCCGCGCACCGCGATGAAGAGTGGCCCCCGCTTGCTGCAACTAGAGAAAGCCCTCGCACAGAAACGAAGACCCAACACAGCCAAAAATAAATAAATAAATTTAAAAAAAAACAAAAACAAAAAATCAACCATATCCAATAGAAGCAAATGGAAACAGAAATAAGAAAAGTAGTTTTCTAAAATTGAAGACAATGCATACAAGTAATACTTAGTGCATAAAATTAAAAGATTTTTTTAAAATTAAGATAATCAATACTGGTAAATGTGGGGAAATGGCATTCTTCTACCCTATACTAGTGGGAATGGAAGCTTTCTAGAGAGCAATAAGGCAGGACACATCTCAAAGCCTTTCCATTTTTTCTTTTGAAACTATCTATAGTTTCTAAAAAAAAATTATAGTAAATATTATTTCATAATCAGAGAAAATAAAGTATTATTTAAAATATTAAGTAACATTACCAAGCTCTCAGGGAAAATGGCTCATATTTTTCTTTTTTTTTTTGGAGAAATCTACCAAATACTCCTTTTTCATTTTCCCCTCTGTCCACGTATTTGTTTGGCAAGTATTCATTAAGCATCTGTGTGTCTACATCAGCAGCTGGCAGTTGTAAAAATTATATCTATATTATTTTGTTGACTGCATTTTTTAACGAATGAAGAAACCAGAATATGAGTTGACATCTTCAAGTTCTCAAGTTGAACTTGAGTTGGCATCTCAAGTCCTAAATGCTCTTAAATATACGCCAATTGTTCTGCTACAAATTAAGGTGATAATGGACACTGAAGTTTATATGACACAGATTTCCCCCAAGTATTAGGAGCTGAAGACTCAAGGATCTACATATTTCTAAAGCCCCAAATTCACTGCAAATTCACAACAAATCTTACCCAAGGCATATCTAATAACAGATCTAGAGTTCCTGAACTACTGTTCACAGACAATACATAAGGTCAGTTGCAAGTAAATACTGTATAGCTCTCCAGGTATTTGGTTTACTGGTGTCCAGCACTGATAGAATGACTAAATATTGAAGAGTTATGTAAACAATGTCAAAGGGCTCCTGCTCAGTCTGGGGCTTCAACTTTTTCTGTGAAATTGTTGAGTTCTTGATACTGTTTTTGATACTTGAAATTGTTTTTGGACAATCCCAAATTTAGCAGTAATTTCAAGGAGGCTTCCTGGCATGTGTTCTAGGTTGGTCTCCACATTAAACTGATAAATCAAGAGACTTATCTCCTCAATAGGTCAAAATGATTATTACCATCCTCTTGCCTTTTGGAGGAAAAGAACTTGGTCCTTCTATGTGATTTATTCTTTTCATGGGCATCCATTCAACACTGAGCTATTGTTTCAGAACAAGGAAAATGTATTCCTTTTACAGGTTTATTCCTTAAACTGGCATTTGTTTAAGTAGTTTCCACTGCACAAACACAAAAAGCCCTAATACATGCAGACTGGGTCGGCCTCATGCCATCAGATGTCACCGCTGACGGGTGATGGCACTTATATAGATTTACACAACAAAAACTACATTAAAAATGTTAAGGTGGTGAGACAAAGACACAAAGCCCTAGAAATTCACAGCTCGGGATTTAAACATACTATATCTAAGAGGAATGGAGTGCATTAGGGTAATGGGAAGGTGACAGCGCCCCTATTATACCTACAGTGCTAGACACTTAATCCTTAACTGAATTTCCTGGTGGTGCTTGCTTTGTCTCATTCTTGGGGGCTTATGTTTTTTAATGACATTATTGTTGTGTAAATGTTCTTGTTTTATAAAGTAATTTCAGGTTGATTATCATCTGTTTATGCAATTAGTGTAATTATACCTAATTACATAGTAGAAACAACATATATAATTCATTTATTAGAGGTATAACTGTAGTATGTAATGATTTTCAGTCCTTATGAAACTTTGTTAACAAATATTCCATGAATGTGAAAGCAAAATATTTAGATGCCAGCTCTCTTACACTATATATATATATTTTTTCATATGCTCAGTAATAATTAGATTTACTGCCTGTCAAATTTAGTGTTAAAAATCATATTGCCATATTAGAGGGAATACAAATATAAAAACTGTGCTTAGGAAAATTAGAAACACTCCCTGGTGTTTTCTTTAGGGTTTGGTTTTGTAAATCTCTCAATTAAGGTTTCTTACCTATAGAGCGTCACCCTCAGGTGAATTTTGACAGTAAAGTTATAAATCCAGTAAAGAGATTTATATATAACACTATGACATATAATACCCACATGTGTATGTGACATTCCTAACTAATAATATTGCCCTCTTTATTCTCGTGTTTTTCTTTATTTGATTCTGAACCAAAAGGGAACTTAAAAATGATGAACTAAAAATGCATTGATATAAAAAGAAGTAGATCATAAAATAAGAAAGATGATGCATGCCTCCAAAATCAGCCAAGATTCTTATGAAGAGTTGAAAATAGTTGCTGAAAGAACATAAACTGAACTCACATACAAGAAATGCATATTAATGTAGGTTATCACCATTTATTTCTTTATCAAATTTCTATCTCTGTTATTGGTCACTTAAAGAAAATATTATTTAACTATTCCTTCCCTTCTCAAAATATGGAAACTAAAAAATGCAATATGAATAAACTGAATGCAGAGATTTGCTGCTTTTGAATTATGTGGTACATTCTCCCATGTGGATAAAAACCATCAAATATCCTCAATTATCGCTTACTGCTGAGACAAGTATTAGAGGGTCTAATTTACATCATTGGAAATTTTAGGCAATAATATCAGAAAAGCAACACTTTAAACATTAGCAGCACATTACTGTAAAAATACTACTCTTCTCCTTTTGGATATATACTAACTTTATGAACTGCAAATTCCATCTTTATCAGAAGGCAATATTCTCAGCATCTGATCTACAAACAAACTTATATTCAAATGAATCCTGGATTTCAATTATTATTGAAGCAAACTATCAACTTAAGTTTTTAGTCTTTCAGCTAAGATACCTACTCTTTCAGAATCACTCTAGGCACACTCAACACATAAATTTTTTTTTAATTAATGAAACAAAACTTTTATTAAAAAGTCAAGGTAAAAAGGTTTGTTTTTTAGTTAAGATGAGCAGGAATTATTACTCTGAAAAAAGGAGGCAAACGTTTTGTTTCTTGAATCCTGAGTCAAAAAAATCTTGACTCAGAATATTCAGTTGTTGACATATGTGAAAATTACAATACACCCCCATAAATGATGCATATTAAGGTATACATTTTCTGAGGATAAGGACTATAACTTGTATTTCTTTCATTCTCTCATGGTACCATGAACAATGCCTGCATAAAGGAGTTGAAAAAAATGAATGAATGAATAGAAAAATCAAAACAGGCAACTAATTTTTACACAGAACAAACTGACAATAAGCTTTTCTCCTTTTACTTGCTCCCTACTCTTCTTTTTAGAAGGACTTAACAAGTTGGTATTTTAAAAAGTCAAATATTCAGACTTTCTTCCCCTTGAATATATTCAATTGTATAATATAGTGTCTGGCACAAAATAATCATCGGAAATGTTAGTCCATGAAGGTTCAGTACGTGATATAGATTTCCTGAAAAAGTCTGAAAGCCAACAAGGAAAACCCCTTCACACAATCGCAGTAACTCAAGAAAACCTGAGTGCCATCTGGTCCTGGCAACATTTGGCAAATAACAGGCACTTCTTGTTAATTATTTGTTTCCTCCCATCCCCTTCTGGCTTCACAGCAGGAGGCAGAGCCCATGTTTTGGGAAGAGGCTACCTAGGTAAAGAAGATTAATACATTCTACAAGGGAACCCTCTGCTGGCTCCTAGGAGCCCTCCTCCGCTCACTGCTTCCCTCTGTCCTAGGGAGTGCTAAAGAAGTGGACAGGCCGGGAGACACAAAGAATCTGTGTCTGCCGTTAGAAGGAAGCAGTGATGGGAGATAAACCTGGGAAGGAAGGAAGAATGTGACTACTAGGCAGCTGGCCCCAGACATACTTGTTTTTACTTTCCTGCTACACCCATAAATGTTCTTAGAATGTATTAAACAGTCAACTTGTCATTGGTATTAATCTGTAAAAGTTGATACAGACCAAACAAAAAGAAAGCTTTCTTCCGCATCTGCACTTTAGATTCTAAGGACAAAGTGAGCACAACCAGGAATGGGTTGTTGAAGAACAACTCTCTTCTTCACCAAGGAAGTGTCTAGCCCAAAGTTGTGCCTGGGCCCGGCAAATAACGAGGTGCCCCTTCCATCCCCGTGGCCTAGACATGAACCCTATTGTGCAAAAAAGGGAGGCTGTGAACACACACTTTTCAGACAAAAGTAATACAGCCATAAGTTTGCTGGCTTGTTTCAGCAGTGACCAGCTTCTGGGGATATTGAGTACCCTACCTTAAAATGTACAAAAGGCCTAAGCCAGATGGGATGGAATTCACAGACGGTACTGGCAGGCAGCCAAATGATTAAACAGAAGCATCCACAGCTTCCAACTCAAGAACTGCACCAGGGCATGTCTGACCAGTGCAGTGATAAAAAATCTTGTGTAATGTCCTGAAAGGGGATGAGCTAAAAAGGGCTAATGATCATTGGATCTTTAACGTACATCAGATGAGTTATGTACATCTTTGAATTAGATCCCTAAGTGTGAAAACTGTGACAACTTCTGGAAAGTTTGTTAGTCTCTAACTGGCTCTGAAAGCACATTATCTTTCTGTCTCACTCTGTTGCTACTTTTTGAAAGAAGTCCATCACCCCAAACATGACAGCAAGACACTAAACTTTGAAAAATGCCTTTCCATATTTTTTTCCCATAAACCATTAGTTTAAAAGTTAGAGATTAAAAAATGGAAACATTTCCCTAGCTTTATACTAATGTGGCATTTACACATTCTTCCATACCATTTGAATGCACTCACCAGGCTGGCATCCATTCTAAGCACAGTGTAAAGTCTAGAAAGGCATTTTATTCTTTCCAGGTGTGCTTGACTAGCTTATTTATGGTCTGACTTCCTTTCATAGTGTGAGAAACCTTAGCCTTCTGCCAGCTGCAAAGGATTGTTAAGAAGAAGCATTTTTAAGTTAAAAAATATATAGCAACAATTTTCCTCTCCTCCCTCTCTCTCTCAGCCACACTTCATGCACCTTCTTGCATTGGTTAGTCCGTGACATGTCTAAATAGGCATTTAACTGTACTCACCATCAAAGAAGCTGCCCCATGCAGGCAACAGTATATTAACTTAATGAATACCAGAAAGGATAAGAAGGAGGGTACAGAGCTGTTAACTCGGCCCAAGTTATCCTTCCTGAGAACACTCATCACATTCGCTGGTAACACACACATACACACAGCATCATGCACTTTTCTCCCCTTCTTTAGTTCCAGAAAAGCTGGGGGTCATTACAATGACATACAGCTGAAAAGTACACCTGATTTACAAAGAAGCCATACAGTATGCTTGTTTTATGCACACAGTCACATAAACTAAGCTTAAATGTTTTCTCATTCATGATTAACATCTGAAGGTCCCTGGCAGTATTTCCTTGTGTGACTACTTAAGTAGTCCCAATTAAAGACCACTATTTACCTCTTTAGTGGCCATATTACAACCCAAATATGTAGATATAAAAAGATAAAATAATTTTGAAAGATAAATTTTCAACACCATAAAAGAAAATGAAATGTATTCTAATTTAAACAACTTTTCATACAGGTACAGAACTAGATAAATAATTTGGGCTTAAATAACTGGTTCTACCCACTTAAAAAATGTACTCAATTAGGACAACTTTGTAAATGTTTCTGAAATGACAGGGGTTTTAAAAAATTATTTGAGAGTGTCATTTATAACAATTATGACGTTGAGAAGAAGAAAGAGTGTGAATGGTGGCAAAGATGAGACATAATTGACCATTAGCAATAAGAAGGTTGACAGGACTTGAACATTTTTAAATAAAAAATTACTAAATCCAAACAACTTGGATCCCAGGAAAATTTGAGTGCTTAACTAGTAAGATCACAGAATACCTATGTTTCTTGGAAAAGAAAATTCATTTTTATCGAGAAGGTGTGGTTCAAAAAATTACCACATAATTTAGAGATCCACGGGAATCTTTGGCATTTCAAAACTTGAGTGGAGCCTTTGGAAAAAGCTCATCACAGCTCCTTTCAATCTCTGAGGAAGCTGGCACTCTGCGATGGAGTTGTTAAACAGCCTGGCCATGCCAAAATTCATCATAGCACTGCCCCAGGGAGGCTGCTAGCTGCCTGACCCTAGCAACTCGGAGCGGGACTGGAACAAAAGGCTAGCATCCATTTCAAAAAGAACCCCAGGAAGCATCTGCGGGAGGATGAAGAGTGTCGAGGTGGAAGCTGGAAGACAGTGGGAGTGAGGAAAGCACTCGCTAAGGCAGGCAGAGAGAGCTGGAAGGAAGGCAGGCTGAGCCAGCAGGTTTACTGGCAGAAGGCGCACACACGATTGCTAGGCAATGGTCAATTTCCAGACAATAACAGCACAATAACTGCAAAGCAGTAAAGATGAGAGATCATGAAGAATGCATCTTCACACACAGAGAAATGACAAAGAGAGGAAAAGGAAGAGGGAAGGAGGGAGGAAAGTAAGGGAAAGGACAGGAGGAAGGAAGAGAAGGATGAAAAAGAATAGGGAAGTCGGGGGGAGGGGAACCACTTTAAGAAAGTAAGGTTTATCAACATGAATTACCAGGTATCTTTGTGTTTACAGACTGTGGAGTCTATGTAGGCTGGCTAATGGCATGCTATTCCTTTTCTTGTGCTGTCTAGAAATATTACTGATTGTTAATAGCATTAAAATCTTTATCACTTTATTTATTTTATTAATCTCATGCAGATTTAACATTACTAGCACACGACTGTAAAGAGCAGTAATAATGCCATCGAGGTTGGTATCAATGATGCTGAAGGGTATTATGTAAAACGCAGCCAATGAGCAACGAGATGACAGGTTCTTACAAACCTTTACATTAGATTAAGGAAAAGCCTTGCACAGATTCACCAAACTGTGATCTTAATATGATATAGCATCCTCTGTCCTTTGATGTCCCTCTAGAATTACTTGTCATCCTCCAACATTTAAAAACCAAATCTCAACATCCAAGAATTGTAAAAAGAGTTAATGTATATTTAAATAATGCATAAACTTTAACTCTTTCCTTCTGCTTCTGTGTTTCTCTCAAAGCCATTCTTTCAAATAAAACTTTGATATGTCAAATACTTTTTTAAAAATAATAATGCTATATAGGCCAATGAAAAAATGGGGTTATAGTTTTAGATAATATTTTTAATTATTCACTCAAATAACTTATAGTTACTTAAGTTCACACAATTAAGGACTTGAACTGTCTTGCATGGGCTAGAATCCTTCCAGGGTACCTTCAATCCCTAGCAAGACAAATTGAGGTGAGCCGTTTCAGTGCAACAATTACCCAGAAAAGGTCTTCTGCTTCATCCTGTCAGACTTGTGGAATTTTATACATTTTTATTCATATATGAGATTTGTGAGTAAAAGCCATTCTGATCAACCCCATGGGCTCTATCTAATAGGATGCATCATACAACATGCACAACTGCCCCCCTCCCGTCAACGTGGGGAGTCAAGGTAATTATAATATGATAAATGAATTAGATCATGGGAATTAGAAGTTCCGTAAGGTTGAAAACAATTATCTTGACATTAAAAACCTCAACTGTAGTGAACTTTTGTTAAAACACAAAGTTTATAGAAATTAAATTTGGAGACAAAAGGGGATGTCACCTAATGAAGGATCTTCTGTAACAGTAATAGATAAATCTTGCAAAGACAACACTCAAGAAGGATTTAAAGGAGTCCAATTAAGTTGGACTAAATATCAGAAAAACCACTAGTAAAGAATATAGGAGTTTTTTTCTTATATGATGAATCTGTATATAAACTTACCAACTACAATACAGACTCATTAATTGGATTATTTTACGGCTTGTCTCAGCACTGACTTTTGGAACTTATGTTAAATTTAGATATGACTTCTAAAGAGAAAGAGAAAAAACTCATCTGGCAATTTAAAGCTGTTTCAGGTGACATTTTTTTTTTTTATTAAGTTGAACACTGTCATCTTCCAACATATTTCTGAAGTACCTTTATTTTTAGGGGTTTGTCTTAAACAATACAATTTTCTTGAGAAAATAGCTGCTTAGTCTAGGCTTATCTTTATGTAACTGCTGTCTCAATCAACAAATATTTATGAGTATGTACTGGAGTAACTGTAACTTAACATTTCTAGGCAGCGGGTAAGTAACCAAGTGATATGATAAGCTTTTATTTTATTAAACTTCACCAGACTGCTGATGAATTTTTGTCCCATAGGAAGTCGAGTCTCAACCTAAGTAAGAGTCATTGATCTCCGTGACATCACACCAGGCAAGAGGCAAAACTGGAATCTGAACCCCCAGGCTTCAACTGCAAACCTTCACATCTTACGGGATAATGCAACAAAGCCTAATCCAGGGCTCCAGCTCTTGCTAACTCACAACCAAGTTGTAAAAATAAATACTACGTAAGATGTAAATTGTAAAAATGAAATTTTTCATTTTTAAATTTCAATGTAAAAATAAATACTACGTAAGATGTAAATTGTAAAAATGAAAACTACGTAAGATGTAAATCACACTTTAAGGCATAAAAAGATGTCAAAGCACTTTGCATCCACTTTGAAACCAAACACCACCACCTCACTAGAAACAATGGCATTACCAGTAAATCTATTTTACTTAAAGGAAAAGGTTAAATAAGCTGGTGAATGCCAACAAGTGTTCTTTGGCTAATGTAGGGAGGTGCTCTTGGCAATCTCCTGGCCTCTGAGATTTTGCTAATTGTTTTTCCAAGAAGAAACTTAAGTCTCTTTCAAGCACTATCTTGAGTAAATGTTGCCATGGAAAAGCCTTGGTATTCCACTTTCTATAGTGGTTGCACAGCTACTGTAAAGAGTGCAGAGAGGAATTTTTGTAAGCAGCTGCCAACCACACCCTAACCCCAGGCAGCTGTCTTGCGTTATGAATTACTGGTCACGATAAGAAGTGTGGATGATGAGTTATAAAACATCCCCATTCCAGACAATGCAAAGTAAGTCTTCCTGATTATGGGAGGAGGTAGATGGAAGACACAAGAAATCAGATACAGAGCCATTCTTGCCATGTTGGAATATAAATGACAGGGATTCAGACACACATTCTCACTTAAATGTCACTCTTCAATAGACTGGCTAACAAAATGCTCCTGTTCAGCATATAATGGCATACACACATTCCAACTGCAAAGGCCTCAGAGGGAGCAGTCATTTAGGGCTCATCCTTCCATACATGTTCTAAGTGATTTGGCCAAGTGGCCAGGAAGCACAGGAGTGAAGAAAGGACAGACTTTCCAGTCACTCTGAAAGAACCTGTCAAATCACCAATGCTACCAGCATCTTTCATTCACTGGTGCCTAATTGAAGGGAAAGATAGATAGGAGGCAGCCTCTTACAGGACTGCAATGATGATGTAAGAAATAAAGCAGAATTCTTCACTGGAATTCAGGAAGGTTTCTGGGTAAAACAGTTTCAGAGCCCAGAATTCCTATTCATATCTTAGGGCAGAATTTACCCAAGGCTGAAGTGCTACGTTAGCTTGGTGCATTTGGGCCAGATGAGTTACGGTCCTGACCACTTGATTTTCAGAGAATCAGGAAAAGAGTTCAAGCTATAAAATACCTTTCTGCTCATTTTTCACTGCTGTGGCTTCAGAGATTACCAAAGTCTGTAAGGGCACAGAATATAAAATGTTTCCCACTGCAGACCTGGAAGACTGGGCCCTTGAGTAGTGAGTGGTCCATCATCAGAAACCCTTCTCCCTTTGTTACATCTGCTGGGCCTTCCACTAAAGAAATGAATTAGATAGACTGGGGGAAGGGGAGGAGGCGAGTGGGGAGTGGGGGATGGAAGGAAGGCTGGTGCAAGAATATATTTTCTATGTCTGGATAAGGGAACAGGATTCTAGGTAATTGCCTGGTTTTCTCATTGTTCTCGGCTGCCATTCCGAGATTCATAGAGGGGCTGAAGGGATCTCTCTTTTCTCCTTTCCCTTCTAATTCTTCACTCACTACCTCCCCACCAACCCTCCAAGTCACCCCTCCCCCCTCTTAATCCTTTTCCCTCCCCTCTCATGGTGCTTATTCCATCCTAGAGGGAAAAAAAAAAAGTAATTTGTCTGTTTTATTTATGATGCAATGAAGGTATGCTGCACGCGTCAGGATAGCCTGACACTGGTCAAACTATCTGACAGCCGAGAAGAACTGCCTTCATACTCCAATGAGTGTATATTTTAACCATTTGTCCACCACAGCACACCACCGAGGTTCTGTCACACCACCAAGGTTTTGTCAGGATTCACAGCACTGGGTTTGTTTGTTTGTTTGTTTTTGACATCTATTTTGTTACATCCCAGTTAACCTTGGAACATGAAGTGTTTTCACAGAATCTTTTGTCTTACATATATACCCTAAAATATGCGGAGATGCTGTTCGTCATATGGCAAAATTCAAAACTGTCTGAATATTCCCATGAAAGACCTCTGATGATGGTCTTAGAACTTCATTAAATTTAGTGATCTAGAACAGTTATGCCACAAGTCCCAAATCATGATACGCTATTTAGTGATCAGATACAGAAAGTGGAATTAGCACAAATGAAATCAAAATTTCAAGCTACTTCTCCTCAGAATTAAAAATAAAAGCACAGGTCAAAAAGCTAGAGTAGTCCTGTCAAGAATAACATCTGGGTAAAAATCCCTCAAGAATATAAAGATTTTTTTTTTTTTTTCCTAGAAAGAACCACAGTTAGTAGGTATTTAGTTCATCGTCCAAGTTCGAATCAGTGTTTTCTCTAATATTTGCAAATTAGGGTTTTTAAGAATTTGACAGGAGCAAACTGAATGGCCAAAGGGACCATTTTATTGCATTTACTCCTTTTCAATTTCTGCTGCATTGTACTCTCTGGGTTCCGTGATCTACCTGCCAAATGCACACTCACTTGTGTACATACTGAAGTGGACTCTCCCCTTACTTTCAACAACAAATCCCTCATTCCAGAGGGCCTGCCTCACATCCACTCTCTCTCTATCCCCTGTTGCTTTGCCACCAGCAATTTAATTCTCCTTTTCAGACATAAAAGGACACACTGGGTTTTCACAATTATACTTTTGATTTCCTCATAAAAAACAATGCTCAGAATTAGGCCCTGGACAATCTGTTCTTGTCCTGCAAAGGCCTGTGGGGCAAGATTTCCAGAAGAACCAATGAGATTTCTGCTGACTGAAAATATTTTTATTTTAATAAACTACAAAAGAAAAATGCTAAAAAACAAAACAAAACAAAACACTCACAACAGGTTCAGAAATGTAATGTAATGCACACAGCATGAAACAGAAACAAAGATCCAGCAGACAGGGAGTGTGATGAATGGTCCTAACCACATCGTATTTATTTATTTTTTTTAAATCTGCATTTGCCTTTCATCTGCAAATGAAAGGAATGAGGAGAAAGTGACTATGCATTCCAAGGAATTTCTTTTGGTATAATAAGAGCAAACGCAAATATTATAAACAGAAGCAGAATTAAGAGTCTACAGCAACAAAGATACAGAATGGCTGAAAAATCAGGGTTCCCACTGTGGGTTTTTTTTGCACTCGGCTGTGGAAGGTGGCAAGAAAATGCTGTACAATGCCGACTCAAGACAAGGGTAACCACAGCGCTGAATGCTTCTGTTTTTCAAATCAAATGTGAAAGTGAGTTAAATTGAGTTTTCTTGAGGTGACAGGAAAAAATATATATTTTGGTATACTTTTAAGTATACATTGAAATTATGAAAATTTCTAAGACAATACTTTAAAAAAATCAAGGCATTAAGATCACTTAATAGTAAATACATACACAAGTCGAAATGTTATTTAAAATTTTCAAGCCATGTGAAAACCACCCACTCTTTTCTCTGTTAGCATTGTTCCCAAGGTTTTAGGAAGAAGAAGACAAATTCAACTGTGTGGATTACGTGGTGTGCACAATGCACTTGACAGACTGTAAAAGTTAACATATTTTGGCAAGGGTACTAATTTACAAATAGCTGATTAGATGTACCTCACTAGCCATGGAAGAAAGTAGGCATATTTTTGTACATAAGACTATTATGCATTTTATATATACATCTACATATGTCTGTGTGTGTGTGTGTTTATGTGAGTGAAGAGAAAAAGAGAAAGCATCACTCTCTTAAGCTGTATCAATATTGGTGACACAAAATGCACACAAATTTCACAGGTTCAACGTTTTCCATTTTTTTTAGTGAAAAATAACCAATCTAACATTGTAACTCTACAAATATCTGGAAGTCTTAATAGTACTTTGTACATTTCATAATCATTTAATTTTTAATATTAAAGAGTTTTATGTAGTGTTCATTTAAAACAAATGGGCATAACATAACTTTTGAAGATGTGGTTAGAAGTTATAAGCAATGCCCAACTGTTTCTGCACTGGTTGAAATACCCCTCAAAGATGAGCTAGTTTGATGTATGCAAACGTTTTATACTTGTTGTATAGTTCTGGAAAAGAAAAATTATATGTGGTTGGCCTTGGCAACTGTGATAGGATAGAACAATGTCAATATAATAAACTATTTGATCACAATAAACTTGCTAAAATAAAATTCTTTCTAAATGGTTGAAGCTAACAACCACAATTTTATGTGCAATATCAATATGATGTAGAATGGGCCACTTGATTAAAATAAACTTGCAAAAATAAAATTCATGGTGTCAAAATAAACACCCGGATGACAACCTAGGCAGTTCTGAATCTCCCTGTGTTTTAAATTTGAAAGGTTTATAATTTATATTTTCAAAATAGTTCAGAATGGGCTAACAAGAGAAATCACATCATTCTATGGAACCTGATTAAATTTCACACTGGAAACTGAGAAGACTCCTCATGACCTTCCCTTACAGTAGTTGTCCTGCCATTTTGCTGCTTTTGCTCCACCTGGCTCGACCGCAGCTGTCATAAATCGCAGACTACAAAGCTGTGTGCTTTGAGAGCCAGCTTCAAAAATTTAAGTTTCAAAAATTAAACCACTTACAGTCCCTCCTCTTCATTTAGAGACAATATATTTTGTGCTGGCGTTATCTTGCTATGTAATAATTGCACATTAATAAAAACATATGTGGTGAGAAGCGAATAAATAAACTGCACTTCACAAAAGCATCTCGACACGAAATCACATTTTCAAACTGCTTTAGAAAAGGAACTGAGAAAATCCTGGCAAGTAAATAGGCAGGCAAGCAGCAAAAGAGATATTCTCAAAGGTATTTCCAAACTTGCATTCGTGACGTGAAAATCGGTGTTAGCTGCAGATTCCTGTAATATTCCCAAGATATAAGTTGCTGAGCATTTTTCCTATACTAGTTATTGTGTTTTTAAGGAGCCTTTTATACAATTCTTTCTTTATGATTTCAATAAACAAAAACCATATAATGTTTTTTTCAGTGTTTATGAATTTCTACACAAGGAAGGTGGCTTATTTTGCCCACTGAAGATGATCTATGGAAATGATCATGTGCAGCTTGATCATTTTTCACACACCCTTAAACTAAGGCTCCACAATATCTCTAGGCACTTTTCTCCTGGTCAGCAGAAAGTGTTCCCTTCTACCTTGAAAGTCCAGAAAATCTACAATTAAACTGTTTTGGAATTCTGTTGTCTTGTATTTATCTGTGCATCAGTTACACGCTTATCAGCGCCTCTTCTCGAAAGGTTCCAATTCTCCTCTGGAAGAGCTGCCTCTATTTAATCCATTCCTCTCTCAGACAGAGACATACATCAAACAGGAGAGAAATATTACAGAAAGAAATACCTATTTTCTCACACTTTTCAGATTAAATATCTCCAGCTGCAGATAGAAACCTCTTTAAATTGAAATTAATTTCTGTATTTAAAAAAAATATCAGGTGGTATGTTTTACTTTCTCTGCCTTTGCAATACAATTTGTAGGCCCTCGAATTCTTAACACAAATATATTTTTAATCTACAATCCAGCCTGAGGTTTCTCTTATTCTCCTGATTACTGTTTCCCCCTCCATGTGGGACCTTATTTGTTATCTCTCTTGCTCAATGCTTATTCAAAAATGCCTTCAAACTGAAAAAAGAAAAAAAAATGGTCAGCCAAACAATACATAAAAGGGCAAGAGGAAAACACTCTCATAGAGCTACACACAATCTACACTTTCCTAATATAGAAGACTTTTTTCCCATAGTCTTATCCAAAAACAAAAAGAATTATTTACATTCACAGCTTAAGAAAATAATTTTACATATTTATTCTCTATGCTCAAATGCTGCTGGGGTTGTGTGTATTTTGTAGAGGCAGACTGCCCTCTGCAGGGGAAAGCAGCTTTTTAACAGCCCCCTTTCAAACAATCTCAAAAAAAAAAAAAAAGAAAAGAAAGAAAGAAAGAAAAGGAAAAAAACAGGACAGCTGTATTGCAGAAAATATAAACAAATAGTTTCTTAAATGGATTTGCTTGTATGCAATTAAACTGAATTTATTCACCCTGAAATGTACTTGTTCACACGCTACTTTTTTTTTTTTTTTTTTTTTTAAGTTGCCTATCCCCTATTTCCAGTCAGGAAAAATAGGAAAAGGGCAACATTTTTGTCACAAGCTGCACAGTGATATTAAACTGAACACAGAATTGTTCCAGCCTCATTTCTTCCCCAAATTAGAGTAGGCTTTAAAAAACATTTTTTTAATAGTTATTCAAATGCCATGTAACCATTGTACAGCAGGGCTCTGAATTTGTCAAGAAATCTCTCTAGATTTCTGCTCTGGGCTTGGGGCAGTGGAGTGAAAGCATTCTTTGATGCTTAGAAAATTGCATTGTGGTTCTATTATTTTCACTTTAATATTTTGGAAAATGAGATGAGGTGATATCGATTTCACCCCATTGTATGTATTTCAGAGAATAAATGAATAAAAACGCTAATCAAGAGAAATTTTGATGATTGAGTCATCATTACCTAAAACTTAAATGTTGTGGTAGAAATTAGTGACAGTTAAGAGCTAGTGAGTCCTTCATTTCATTAAGGCTTTCATTCTTTCTTGGGTCTATCTGTCTTGCACCAAATACCCTAAAACCTGTTTCAGCAATTAAAGGAGAAGGGAGGTCTGTATTTTTAAGGAATGGTCTTTTAGGGTTTTGGGTTGGTTTTTTTTTTTTTTTTTTTTTTTTTTTTTAAGGTTGTCACAGAGTGGATTCTGTAAACAGAAAGTGTGTGAAAAGGTGTCACAATTTAGTGGCATTTTCCAATTAAATCTTCAGGGTTAATTCCTTACACTTAAAAAGACACTTCTGACTTCTGCTTTCATTGTTTTGCCCCCTTTACACCACAGAGCTTCTTCCAAGCCCACAAGAGCTGACTTCCTTCCTCCAGTCTCTAAACGCGACCAGCAGGGGGGCTGATGAAGTGCTCATTTTTCACATCAGTCTTATAAAATTGCTTTCCCCATTAATTGTATCCATGGAAACAATACATTTGGCTGGTAAGGGACTCCTGAATCAAATTTAATGGGATTCTCAAAAAATTTGCAGGCTAGGGGGAGATGCAATGATCAGCCTTTCTAGCAATCCAAGTTTTAGCCCAGTTCAGGATTAATTTCTCGTTTTCAAAAACTGAATTGAACTGAATCCAAATTAAGTTTAAGTCACAAAAATGTAATTTCACTATCTGAAAAAGAATTTTACAGGGGAGGGCAAATAGAATTTTTTTTTCAGAAGTACTGTATAATTTCTAATATACCTCCTAGCAAAAAACAATCATCAGTACTTGCCTGAATGGCAGTTCTTAATACCCAGGTTCTAATAATGTAAGCATGACTTGATCTGGATAACTGATCAGATCTTCTAAGCAATGCCCAGGCACTTGCATTATCCTTCAACCATCCCTACAATCTCCTCCCCTCTCTGTCCTAAGTAGGCATTCTACAAAGTCACATCATTCCCTCTCTCTGGCTTTTTTATTCTTACCTCTCCCTCAGTGCTTATAACCCTTGGGGCAATCTTGGTTTTAATTTTTTTTCCTTAGCAGGTAAAGTGTCTGTATTACAGAATCTTAAGCCAGGCCTGTATATACCCATATTTAATTTGGAAAATGTGTGGGTATATACCGCTCATTATGGAATTAGTTAACAGCTGCAAGTCTGCCACTGTGGGAAGCCAATTTGTTGTTGTTGTTTTTTTAATGTGTCATTTCTTTACATTAAAAAAAAATTCCATTCAAACCGCTTGGATGCTTCTCTTAGAATTAGACTGATATGATCTAGATGAAGAAAGATATGACTTTAAATCGAATAACAACATATGAATTTCAAATTATCTGTGACTTTTTTCTAAGCCCCAAATCATTTCTGCTTCTGGGTAAATAGGTTAAAATTTTTAAATACGTAAGAATCCAGACTTAACATTTCCCCTTATACATATTATCCTTTCCCTGAAACAAAATGATGTTCCCACTCTATCAAGTCTTTCCACACGTGTGAGCTTTAAAAAGCTTCGTTAATGCAAAATCAAGAGGAGAAATCAGGTCTGTATTCCTCTGGCCAGAACCCAAGGTCAGCCTGTGAGAAAATAAATTGGTGCTGGTTCTTAACTGGAGTGCATTCCCGACAAGGTTCTCCATCCCTTGCTCTTTAGGGAAAGGTCAGACACAAATGAAACTCAGGAAATGTAAATCCAGCAAGAATCAGGGCTACAAAAAGCCCTGGAAGGTAGAATCCCCAAGGAAATGAGACTCAAGATATAGTGTCTGAAAGCCAATTCTCTTAAAAAGCATGATGCCCTGGTTCTGTTATCCACTTCATTTGATAAATCTAACTTAGCTTTTGCTTCTACTGTCATCTAAATTCTAAAATTCTTAATTCTCAGAATTTTCTGAGGCATCAACAATCATCCAACTGCAACCAAACAGATACAACTTCTCTAGTATAAACAGGAACAATGACAAATTTATCTAAAGCAAAAATAAAACAAGAGCCTTGAAAATGTTTGTGCCTTTGGCCCAGTACTTTCTTTTTTTCAGGAATTTATGCTAAACAAATAAATCTTTGCACAGTTGATACATTATATGAAAAATATCATAGCATTTTGTAATGCATAATTTATAAAAGCAGATTAGAAACTTTATGTCTAAGAATAGACAATGCATAAAATAAACCATGGTACTTTCATAAGATTGAATAGTTCACATAGCAATTAAAATTAGGCTTATGAAAACTTTTTAATAGAGTGAAGAAATGCCCACTTATGTTAGGGAAAATAAGCAGGACGTAGACATCATTTACATAACTAATATATACAGAGAAGAAAGACTGAAAGGAAATGCAAAAGCTTCACAGTGATTATTTTCTTCGTAATTTTCTATACTTCCTAAATTTCTACAAGTATCTTTTTATCTCATACATAAAGAAAACAACAAAAGTTACCATAAATGGATCTACATACATATACTTTAAGAGAAGCTTCAATGAAATCAACCCCTAATTTGGTCTTCTTTAAACTGAACAGATAGAATAGGCGAGAAATGTTTGCTGGGATGTAATAGAATTCATTCCACAGATATTCCATGCAGTGGGCACTGTGCTATATGGATGAGGAATATTGCCTTGGAAAGCTCTCAGTTGGTGTAAGGAAGGGTAACCATGTAAAAATAAAACTGTGCACCTAAATTCACCATAAATGAGACACAAGCCCTGCCTTCGAGCAGCTCAAGGGAGACGAAGTTCATCAAATTATTGCTACATGGTGTGAGAAGAATTGTAAAAAATAATTTTTGAAAAGCAGTGGTCTTCAAATTCAAGCTATGCCGGGGCACTTCAAGGGTTACAAAAACTGTGCTATTTTAATTTCTTCATTTAAACAGCACTTATTTCTAAAATGGTATTTAAATACAGGCACACACAAGAATATTATATACCAATATTATAATATTCATATCTGAAATTTTCACTACATTACGTTATGCAACCAGGTTAACTTGCTCCTCTGTGAACTGTGAATAAAGTATTTCTAACCATCCTTACTCAAGAGATTACAAAAACAAGCTTCTTAAGCAAACAAACAAAATGCTAAAACTTGCAACTACTTATAGATGTGAATCAGAATTCTCTCAACATGGGAATCTAAAACAAACAAGTCACTTGCTCAAGGTGACCTCAAGCTGTAATTGTCCCCCATACTCTCCAATTATAAATTCGAATTTATAAAATCAACTTAAGCTAATTTATTACAACTGCTTTTTCAGCAGGGGAGGTGCTGTTGATCATTTAGAAATCATTTGGAAACAAAAAGAGTTTCGATGCTTGAAAAAAGTTTCAAAGTGAGTGATAAGCTATGGTCACGGCACAGTGAAGAAACAAAGGAAGCAATAAATGCAAGCTATCTTAACACATTTGAAAAGTGGAAATTTTTACTTTTCATAATATTTAGCCAAAACTAATTTTCATTGTGTATTTTTCCCTAATTTTCATGACAAAGGAATTGAATAGGAAATACATGGATCACTACTGTGCAATATCAATAGTTCTCTTGGTTTTAGGTCATTCAAAAATCAACTGGAAGAACCTACTTTTAAGTTAGAAAAGAAAGGTTAGAAAGAGACATTGTGATATGGAAATGCAAATATCCAGTTATTCTGGTAACTGTCCAAAGGCAACAAATAGGAAAACAGCCCAAGTCACCCAGAACATCGCCTGCATCCCTGCATGAGACACTTGAGTAGATTACAGGGATTGTCCTGAGGTGACAAGAGTCCCAAGGGGCACCTTGCCTCCTGCATCAGTTAGGAAGATTTTGGCTTCAGGTAATAGAAAAACATAACTCAAACCATCTGGGCATTTATTATCACAACATTAAGTAGCAGAGCAGCCTCCAGGTTTCCTCTCTCCTTCTTAGCTTCACCTTCCTATGTACTGACTTCATCCTAAGACAGATGGCAAGATGACTGCAACAGTTCCAAGTACAATATCCAGAACCAACAATAGCCAGTGAAAGGACCATCTTTTCCTCATTATATGGGTGAATAAACCTTTTCAAGAAAGCCCCAAGCAAAATTTTCCTCCTGCCAAAATTGTATTACATGCCTATGCCTAAACCAGTCATTGGCAAGGGAACACTCTATGACTGACTTAGATTAGCTGGAACCCTATAGCAGGAGATGGGCCTAGCTTCTTCTGAAGCACATAGCCATGTATAAGAATGGTGGAAAACCAGACCAATGAAGTTTCTATCGGGAAGAAGGAAGTTGCGATGACTGTTAGGGTGTGGCTGCTGTAAAGAAGCTAAAGAACAGGCTTGACACTGTTGTTCTGGCTGGTGACATGGTAACAAACCATTTGGACTAGGAGCGAGCCATGTTGAGAGGCAACTCACTCATTCAAGAAAATGCTTATTGAGGTAATTATACACACAAAATTATTAACTGGGTCAACTATTCCTCCTATAACCATGTGTTCATTGTTGCTTAAACCTTTTTCTTATCATTTTAAGAGTTGTAAATTATTAGGTAGATATGGCCCCTCCTCAAGCTGGATTAGGTAGATCCTTCTGAGATCTCACAGCAGCCTCCTGTTACCTGAAGTATATTACTTACTTATGGCTGCCTTTTTATTAGAGTTCCATATAGTTCTATTTATCTTCATTAAGAGTTCACCTATATTCTTCTGAAGAACAGAAACCATGTCTTATTCATTTCTTATCCCTTCCTATTAGTTACAATACTCAACGTAATGTCTTAAATGTCTGTTGTATGAACTCAGTGAACAGAGATTTGACATTTACAATGGTATAAAGTTCTAATCCATTGTATTTCTATCTTCCTCTCACAATTTTACCCTGTTCCTTTTTTCCTTAATGTTCAGAATTTTTGCGATACATCCGAGTACTTCCCATCACTAATATTTTATCAGTCTTTCAAATTATTAAGATTCTATCCTGTTATACAACAATTCTTTCACCTCTAAGAAGGTAGTCCTGGCAGAGATGCTCACAAAGATACATACATAAAGGTATTCACAGAAAAATCAATTATAATTGCAAAAAAAATCAGAAACTTAAGATGCAACAACAGGGATTGCCTAGATAAGTAATACGTCCATTCTGTGGAAAATAACTACTAAAGAATCATGGTTTAGAAGATTAATAATGGCATAAGTTTCATGATAAACTCTTAGAGGTACAAAAGCAATTAACAAAGCATATATATACATACATATGTATATGTATACATATATACACACACATATATAATATGCCCAAGTTTATTTAAAAAAATAAAAAGTAAAAATTGGAGGCCTTTCCAGCAAAGATAGCAAATGGATCTGAGGTGTGAAGTCTCTCCTCCCACTTCAAAGACATCTAGAAATTCTAAATAAAATTTGAAGAAATTTTTCAAAGTACACAGCTGGAGCTTAAGATAAGAAAAATACATTTCTAGGTCCCAGAAAAATAAGCCATGTGTCCCTCTGGAAGAAATGGATGTAGATTGTGGCAATGACACAAAAAGTCAAGATTTTGAGTCCTGAACTTCCTCCAAGAAGCAAGACCAGGGGGTGAACTAGAAGTAGATAAAACTCCCAACAGTCTAAAGACAAGGTTTGCCTCAAGGTACAGCAGGAAGCAGAGTCAGTCATGACAATTTTGAATTCCCTGGCCTGCAAGGCATGCCAGCAGAGTGTAAAATTCTTTGAGCTATTAGCAAAGTCCAAACTAAAAAATTAGTATAAAAAGTGGTCCAAACCTGGGAAACCCATACGTCCACAGTAAAGCACAAAATTGTCCCATAAGGGTGCTTCCACAATCCAGCATGTACCTATAAATGTATAATTAGTACTGATGAACTCAGAAAGATTGCAAAGAATACAAAGCAATCCAATGCTACGAAAGTTTGCGAATGCAACAAAAGCTCATAATCAAATAACTTTGAATACTAAAGCAATTCAAAAAGAATTTTAAAATAAATGTTTATAGCCATTAAGCAGATGAAAAAGATAATAGATTCCACATGGCAGGATCAAGGTACAGGCATACCTGAGAGATACTGCAGGTTCAGTTCTAGATCACCACCATAAAGCAAGTATCACAATAAAGCGAATCACATGAATTTTCTGATTTCCAAGTGCATGTAACAGTTATATTTGAACTCCACTGTAGTCTATTAAGTGTGCAATAGCATTGTATCTAAAAAATCAATGTACATACCTTAATTTTAAAATACTTTATTGCTAAAAAAATGCTAACCATCATCTGAGCCTTCAGCGAGTTGCAGTAGTAATATCAAAGATAACTGTCACAGATCACCATAACAAATATAATATTAATGAAAGAGTTTGAAATATTGTAAGAATTACCAAAATGTGACAGAGACATGAAGTGAGCAAACACTGTTGGAAAAGTGGTGCCAGTACACTTGCTCAACAGAGCATTGCCACAAACTTTCAATTTGCAAAAAACAGGATCTGTGAGGTGCAAGAAAGTGAAGCACAATAAAACAAGGTATGCGTGTATTATTAAAAATGGAAAATCTGAAAAAAATTCTATCACTGGCAAACAAAACAATGCTACGTTAAAGAGCACACAACACAAAGAGGAAGAGAAATTTACTAAATTGGAAGATAGGTCTAAAGAAGTCACCTATAATGTACCACAGGAAGTTAAATAATGGAAAATATGAAAGAGAAATTTAGACAGAAGATCCAGCATATGATAGTTATCTGTGAAAAAGACACTACAGTGAAGAAAGAGATAATATTTTTAAAGTTTTCAGAAGTGAAGATATAAATATTCAGATTGAAAGAGCTCCTTAACTCTCCAGACTAAACAAAGATACAACACTGTAGTGAAACTACAGAACACCAAGAAAAAAGAGAAAAAAGTGTGAAAGCTGCAAGAGAGAAAAGATAAACTACCTTCAAAGGAACAATAATCAAACCAACAGGAATCCTATCAAAGGCAACAAGAGATGCACAAAGACAGCAGTAACTTCAAAATACTAAGGGAAAATAACATAACCTACAATTCCATACCTAGCTAAACAATCACATAAGAGTTCAAATAAAAGCAGACTGTCAAAGATATAAAAACTAAGAACTTGGGTGCTCCCGGTGGAGGCAGAGGAGCCAAGCGGGAACCATGGCCAGTACAGTCGTAGCAGTTGGACTGACCATTGCTGCTGCAGGATTTGCAGGCCATTATGCTTTGCAAGCCACGAAGCATATGGAGCCTCAAGTAAAACAAGTTTTTCAAAGTCTACCAAAATCTGCCTTCAGTGGTGGCTATTACACCTTCAGAGGTGGGTTTGAACCCAAAATGACAAAACAGGAAGCAGCATTAATACTAGGTGTAAGCCCTACTGCCAATAAGGGAAAGATAAGAGATGCTCATCGACCAATTATGCTTTTAATCACCCAGACAAGGGAGGACCTCCTTATATAGCAGCCAAAATCAATGAAGCTAAAGATTTACTAGAAGGTCAAGCTAAAAAATGAAGTAAATGTATGATGAATTTTAAGTTCTTACTCATTTATATATATGAGTACCAGCTTTTTATAATAAAATGCCTCAAAGCTACACATTTTAAAAATTAGTATTAGCTAAATCAAAGCCTTGGTACAAATTTGAGGATTTAAAATCAGATTATAGAATATTTGTAGGTTAATACTCAATAATTATGGATAAATGCATGCCATCTGAAGTGTTGTTCATTACTCATTTGTCAAATAAATTGGTACCTATTTCAAGACAAAGTGAACAAGAGAGTCTCTCCCTGAAGGAATCCCCAATCTGATGGGAGACTGATAAACTGATAATTAAAATACAATGTGATAAATATGATGGAATTAGCACAGGTTGTTATAGTAGGGGCTCATCTCATTGGGACAGAAGGCTGTTCAAGGAACAGAGGACTCCCCCAGCCACTTAGAACCTTGAACTTAAAAATGAATTTAGGGGCTTCCCTGGTGGCGCAGGGGTTGAGAGTCTGCCTGCCAATGCAGGGGACACGGGTTTGAGCCCTGGTCCGGGAGGATCCCGCATGCCGCGGAGCAACTGAGCCCGTGAGCCACAACTGCTGAGCCTGAGCGTCTGGAGCCTCTGCTCCGCAACGGGAGAGGCCGCGGTGGTGAGAGGCCCGCGCACCGCGATGAAGAGTGGCCCCCGCTCGCCGCAGCTGGGGAAGGCCCTCACACAGAAACGAAGCCCCAACGCAGCCAAAAATTAAAATAATAAATAAATAATAAATAAATAATTTTTTTAAAAAAATGAATTTAGCCACAACTTAACCTAAGAAATTGATCTAGGTATGTATTTATCATACATACCTTCCTCTGCAATTTTTTGGAAGAGTTTGAGAAGGATGGGTGTTAGCTCTTCTCCAAATGTTTGATAGAATTCACCTGTGAAGCCATCTGGTCCTGGACTTTTGTTTGTTGGAAGATTTTTAATCACACTTTCAATTTCATTACTTGTGATTGGTCTGTTCATATTTTCTATTTCTTCCTGGTTCAGTCTTGGAAGTTTATACCTTTCTAAGAATTTGTCCATTTCTTCCAGGTTGTCCATTTTATTGGCATAGAGTTGCTTGTAGTAGTCTTTTATGATGCTTTGTATTTCTGCAGTGTCCGTTGTAACTTCTCCTTTCTCATTTCTAATTTTATTAATTTGCGTCCTCTCCCTCTTTTTCTTGATGAGTTTGGCTAAAGGTTTATCAATTTTGTTTATCTTCTCAAAGAACCAGCTTTTAATTTTATTGATCTTTGCTATTGTTTTCTTTGCTTTTATTTCATTTATTATTGATTTTTATGATTCCTTTCCTTCTACTAATTTTGGGTTTTGTTTGTTCTTCTTTCTCTAGTTCCTTTAGGTGTAAGGTTAGATTGTTTGAGATTTTTCTTGTTTCTTGAGGTAGGCTTGTATAGCTATAAACTTCCCCCTTGGAACTGCTTTTGCTGCATCCCATAGGTTTTGGATCATCGTGTTTTCATTGTCATTTGTCTCTAGGTATTTTTTGATTTCCTCTTTGATTTCTTCAGTGATCTCTTGGTTATTTAGTAACGTATTGTTTAGCCTCCACGTGTTTGTGTTTTTTTACATTGTTTTCCCTGTAACTGATTTCTAATCTCATAGCATCATGGTCAGAAAAGATGCTTGATATGATTTCAATTTTCTTAAATTTACCTAGGCTTGATTTGTGACCCAAGAGGTGATCTATCCTGGAGAATGTTCCATGTGCACTTGAGAAGAAAGTATAGTCTGCTATTTTCAGATGGAATGTCCTATAAATATCAACCAAATCTATCTGGTCTATTGTGTCATTTAAAGCTTGTGTTTCCTTATTAATTTTCTGTCTGGATGATCTGTCCATTGGTGTGAGGTATTAAAGTCCCCCAGTATTACTGTGTTACTGTCCATTTCTACTTTTACAGCTGTTAGCATTTGCCTTATGTATTGAGATGCTCCTATGTTGGGTGCATATATATTTATAATTGTTATATCTTCTTCTTGGATTGATCCCTTGATCATTATGTAGTGTCCTTCTTTGTCTCTTGTAATAGTCTTTATTTTAAAGTCCATTTTATCTGATATGAGTATTGCTACTACAGCTTTTTTTTGATTTCCATTTGCATGGAATATCTTTTTCCATCCCCTCACTTTCAGTCTGTATGTGTCCCTAGGTCTGAAGTGGGTCTCTTGTAGACAGCATATAAATGGGTCTTATTTTTGTATCCATTCAGTGAGCCTGTGTCCTTTGGTTGGAGCATTTAATCCATTCACATTTAAGGTAATTATCGATATGTATGTTCCTATTACCATTTTCTTAATTGTCTTTTGTTTGTTTTTGTAGGCCCTTTTCTTCTCTTGTGTTTCCCACTTAGAGAAGTTCCCTGAGCATTTGTTGTAGAGCTGGTTTGGTGGCAGTGAATTCTCTTGGCTTCTGCTTGTCTGTAAAGCTATTGATTTCTCTGTCAAATCTGAATGAGATCCTTGCCAGGCAGAGTAATCTTGGTTGTAGGTTCTTCCCTTGCATCACTTTAAATATATTGTGCCACTCCCTTCTGGCTTGTAGAGTTTCTGCTGAGAAATCAGCTGTTAACCTTATGAGAGTTCCCTTGTATGCTATTTGTCATTTTTCCCTTGCTTGCTTTTAATAATTTTTCTTTGTCTTTAATTTTTGTCAGTTTGATTACTATGTGTCTCGGTGTGTTTCTCCTTGGGTTTATCCTGTCTAGGACTCTCTGCGTTTCCTGGACTTGGCTGGCTATTTCCTTTCCCATGTTAGGGAAGTTTTCGACTATAATCTCTTCAAATATTTTCTCTGGTCCTTTCTCTCTCTCTTCTCCTTCTGGGACCCCTATAATGCGAATGTTGTTGCGTTTAATATTGTCCCAGAGGTCTCTTAGGCTGTCTTCATTTGTTTTCGTTCTTTTTTCTTTATTCTGTTCCACAGCAGTGAATTCCACCATTCTGTCTTCTAGGTCAGTTACCCGTTCTTCTGCCTCAGTTATTCTGCTACTGATTCCTTCTAGTGTATTTTTCATTCCAGTTATTGTATTGTTCATCTCTGTTTGTTTGTTCTTTAATTCTTCTAGGTGTTTGTTCTGTAATTCTTCTAGCTCTTTGTTAAACATTTCTTGCATCTTCTCGATCTTTGCCTCCATTCTTTTTCCAAGGTCCTGGATCATCTTCACTATCATTATTCTGAATTCTTTCTCTGGAAGGTTGCCTATCTCCACTTCATTTAGTTGTTTTTCTGGGGTTTTATCTTGTTCCTTCGTCTGGTACATAGCCCTCTGCCTTTTCATTTTGTCTATCTTTCTGTGAATGTGGTTTTCGTTCCACAGACTGCAGGACTGTAGTTCTTCTTGCTTCTGCTGTCTGCCCTCTGGTGGATAAGGCTATCTAAGAGGCTTGTGCAAGCTTCCTGATGGGAGGGACTGGTGGTGGGTAGAGCTGGGTGTTGCTCTGGTGGGCAGAGCTCAGTAAAACTTTAATCTGCTTGTCTGCTGATGGGTGGGGCTGAGTTCCCTCCCTGTTGGTTGTTTGGCCTGAGGCGACCCAGCACTGGAGGCTACAGGCTCCTTGGTGCGGCTAATGGCAGACTCCGGGAGGGCTCATGCCAAGGAGTACTTCCCAGAACTTCTGCTACCAGTGTCCTTGTCCTCATGGTGAGGCACAGCCACCCCTCGCCTCTTCAGGAGGCCCTCCAACACTAGCAGGTAGGTCTGGTTCAGTCTCCTATGGGGTCACTGCTCCTTCCCCCTGGGTCCTGATGTGCACACTACTTTGTGTGTGCCCTCCAAAAGTGGAGTCTCTGTTTCCCCCAGTCCTGTCAAAGTCCTGCAATCAAATCCCACTAGCCTTCAAAGTCTGATTCTCTGGGAATTCCTCCTCCTGTTGCTGGACCCCCAGGTTGGGAAGCCTGATGTGGAGCTCAGAACCTTCACTCCAGTGGGTGGACTTCTGTGGTATAATGGTTCTCCAGTTTGTGAGTCACCCACCCAGCAGTTATGGGATTTAATTTTATTGTGATTGCACCCCTCCTACCATCTCATTGCGGCTTCTCCTTTGTCTCTGGATGTGGGGTATCTTTTTTGGTGAGTTCCAGTGTCTTCCTGTCAATGATTGTTCAGCAGTTACTGTGATCCCGGTGCTCTCGCAACAGGGAGTGAGCGCACATCTTTGTACTCCGCCATCTTCCCTGTCTATTGACTACACAGTTTTTTGTTTAAAAAAATTGGAATTTGTTTTCCCTTCTTGGAAGGGAACATTGATATTTAACTGCTTTTAGAGACTGTCATCTCATATATATAAAATGGACACATGGCTATAAGACACCATATAGGAAATGAGTAGTTATGTATTTTATTTTATATACCAATCTACTTTACTGTGAAAAGATAGAGGTTTGAATCAGGACTTGTGAAAATCTGTAGTAAAATACCTTAAGCTGTTAACTGTAAGGCATGGAATAGGAGTTGCTCAGTGGATTGGTTCTATGTTGTGGACTACTTAAGTCTCCATTTGTTACTGTGCTAATAAACAATATTAAAACAAAACAAAACAAAAACCAAAAAAAGGCATAGTAGGCAAATACTAACCAAAAGAAAGTGAAATTGCTAAGAATGGAATGATTTATAACTAAATGATTATAACAGTGATTATCTCTGTGGGGAGTGATAAGTGATTTTTATTATGTTCTTTATGTCTTTCTGCATTTTCTAAATTTTTTAAATGAAAATATACAATATTTATAAATTGAAAAAACATTTTTAATTAGTAAGGACTTTATTAATAGAGCATAACTAAGAATAACTAACACTGCACGTTATGCCAATCCCTATCAAGATGCATGTATTAAATCATTTAATCTTTATAACAACTTAAAGAAGGAAATACTATTATAATATTTTTGCTTCATTTTGCAGATGAAGAAACTGAGGCACAAAGGGATTTAAATAACTTGCCTAAGGTCAAACAGCTAGTAGAGACAGGACTAGGTTAGGAACTAAGTATATGTGGGTACTAGAGATAGACATCTATGTCCAGGTCTAACATGGAAGATACAACTCAGAATTTTCAAAGATTGCTTTTTCATTTTTCAATTTTATTTTTTCCAGTAAAAAATATTCCAATGAGAAGATATATTTAACATTTACAGTACTACTAACAGTAGAATTCACAGACAAAATAAGAGAAAATCCCTTCCTATAATTTTGTTCATGTGTTTATACTCTAGAATTATAAAACAGAAGTACCACTGTATCTACCAATGTTTATTTCATGGCTTTTTCCAGTTAAAATGTATCATTCCTGTAACAGATACAATTCTATTTTTGCACTTTAATTGCTTCTGGTTGGTGTCAGCAAAGTGACATTTGTAAAAGTTTAACCAGGTTTTAATAATAAAAACTTGGACAATATTTCCATCCATGTTTTGAAATTCTGGATGTAAAACGCATGGCTAAAACTATCCTCTATTTGGATATGACTGTCTTTCTCAGATTTTATTTCCCTTTTCTTTTTAAACAAATATATAGTTTAGAATGAAATTTAAGATAACATATAGTATATTTAAAAATAATTTATATTGTACAACCACAAAAATGGAAAAAAGCCACAGTAGAAACTACTTTCACCTGTATTTACAGTAGGCCCCCCCCCAAAAAAAGAAAGAAAAGCAAAAGAGAGTCATCATTTATAAGTAATGGATGCATTCCTAACCAAATGGATACCTAAAGAAAAAGGAGCATTTTTCTAGCTCTATCAGAAAGGGCCTTGCAAACAGCACGTAGACAATTACAGTTCTGCGAACATTCAATTGGCCACCTATCTTGGCTAAATTACAATAATGTGCATTTGGCAAATCATATCATTTCACAAAGTCATTTTAAATGTACAATGTGCATTTCTTCTCTTACCTCTCAAAATAATTCTCTAGAATGTGTCAAACTTAAAGAAATGTGCAGATACACCGTTGGATATCCTGTCATAACCAGGCTTCACAGGAAGCCAGAGCACCTTTCTCTAACTAGACTTCATATTCCTAGAAGGAACCACCACCAAGATGCACTTCTATCTACACTGACACTGCCATGGTAGCATGTTAAGCATGTTGGAGTCGATGACATATTTGTCAGAGGCCCTATTTACTGAAACAAAGACAATGGCAAATGGTTGATCAACACTTCTCCTTCTATTGTCATAAACTCTCAGCAGATTATCCTTTCCAAATAATGAGTTAGGTTTATAACTTTCAAAAGCTAAGATCTTTTTGATACAATTTCACACTATATAATATTCTTCATATTCATTTATGATATCACATTATAAGGTATCAAAAAGTGATTTTGAGAAATGTGGGTGGAGGCATCCAAATGCATAGTTATAATAGATGTACATGGGGCTCTGGAATATAAAACTAATGATTTCATTTGTCTACTCCTGATGTTATTGAAGAGTATTATCTTATGCATAATTAACAGGGTTTTGAAAGGCTGAATATAAAACATTATAGCATTTCTTGTCAGCCTACATTGGGAACTCTACTGTAACTGACACAAATAACCTATAAAGGTGCTTTCTACCTAATCTGGAAAAATTGTAAATATTATACTGTGTTGGTACATCTTTGTTTTCACAGGTATTCATGGAGGGAAAGAGTAACTATAAAGAGCAAAATAAAATCCATCTGAAGGCTATTATAAATACTGACTCACTTACATTTCACAAGTGACAATGTCTATTGACCTTAAAATTGTAGAAATTAAACTACTGGCTTGACCATATAGATCTCATGTGTAACTACAGAAAACCATAAGTGTCTAATTCATTGGCAAGTTTCTCACCATAACTTATGCCTATGGATCAATGGAACAGGAACTGGTAGAAACACCATAAGCCACACAAATACAATTAACAGTAAACACGGTGGCTTATGAAACCTGGTCGGTAGCTTCTCTTTCATCCACACAAGGGGTCACCCAAATAATACTACCTTCCATTCCTGACTTTTTAAATTCAAAATCATCAATGCTTACAAGTCTTATGTATAATATTGCAATTAATAGTCTGAAAACTGCTCATTATGGGCTAGGTAGTTAACAAGCAGATTGCATGGTCTGGGTCAAGTTGGAGCTGAGGCACTGAGACTGAAATAAAGGCAAGAAAGCACTGCTGAGAAGACAGGTGACTACACAGAGCAGGAACTGAATTACTGGATTCTTGAGACTGGAATTACACCACACTCAGCATCAACAAATATGTGTGCCAGGCACTGTGCTAGGTGTTGTTTTCAAACATTTGAACAGGGTCACTTAGGGAAATTACACATTCCCTGCAGTTGCACATAAGAAAATATTTTCAAACAAAACATTTCCTGGAGGGAGGGATAACTTGAAAACTAAATATGCGATACAGTAGGATCTTGTTGTCCATCCAATCTATATGTAATAGTTTGCATCTTGTATAGAAATGCAAGATTTCTGTGTATTGATTTTGTATCCTGCAACCTTACTGAATTTGTTTATTAGGTCTAAGTTTTTTATATACATTCTTTTTTATATTTTTTAATATACATTCTTTTTTATTTATATACATTTATATATTCTTTTTCTTAATATACATTCTTTTTTATATTCTTTTCCATTATGGTTTATCCCAGGACATTGAATATAGTTCCCTGTGCTATACAGTAGGACCTCGTCCATCCATTCTATATGTAATAGTTTGCATCTACTAACCACAAACTCCCAGTGCATCCCTCCCCAACCCCACCCCGCTTGGCAACCACAAGTCTGTTCTCTATGTCTGTGAGTCTGTTTCTGCTTCGTAGGTAGGTTCATTTGTGTCATATTTTAGATTCCACATATAAGTGATATCATATGGTATTTGTTTTTCTCTTTCTGACTTACTTCACTTAGTATGATAATCTCTAGTTGCATCCATGTTGCTATAAATGGCATTATTTCATTCTTTTCTATGGCTGAGTAGTATTCTTTATCCATTCATCTGTCAATGTACATTTAGGTTGTTTCCATGTCTTGGCTATTGTGAACAGTGCTGCTATGAACATAGGGGTGCATGTATCTTTTTGAATTATCGTTTTGTCTGAATATGTGCCCATGAGTGGGATTGCTGGATCATATGGTAATTCTATTTTTAGTTTTCTGAGGAACCTCCATACTGTTTTCCATAGTGGCTTACATTCCCACCAACAGGGAACTGTGTTCAATGTCCTGGGATAAGCCATAATGGAAAAGAATATAAAAAAAGAATGCATATATATTTATAACTGAGTCACTTTGCTGTACAATAGAAATTAACACAACATTGTAAATCAACTATACTTCAATAAAGTAAATAAATAAAAACAAAAAACTCAGTGTACATACTCAAAATAATTAAGCCTATTCTTTTAATTGGAAGGGACAGATATTTTTAAAGGGGAAACATTTTGGTATAAGGTCCAAAGGCTTTAAATATCTTGTCCCATTTTAGAAAATAAGAAATAGAGCACTTTTCTTTAATAACCATTTTAGTATGACACAAACTGGCTTTAAATCCACTTTTTTCTAGAACAGCACATACCAGGCAGTCAGCAAAGAGTTGAGAGAATGAGTGAATATTTTAGCCACTTTTTATTTATCAAAATAAAAAATATAACCTAAAATTCATTCCAAGGGACTTCTGAATAGATAACTATCGGATATACAAAATAAATTAGGACATAGTTTTGCTACCAACCATTAGAGCAAGATCAAGACTGAAATAGCATAACCTCTTCTGACTACAAAATAGCACCATTGCAACAAGATTGTTCACTCACTCATGATAATATAAGGAGTTCAGGACAAACTTATCTTGTCCAAATAAAAAGCCATAAAAACTGAAGGATGCTTCCTTTTTTGGTGAGAAAACATCCATTTTGTAACAATCTATAACCCTTTTGTAATCATCAGTGTGCAGAGGATAAAGATCATTCCCTCTCCTTGTGGGTATGGCCCTTGAAAAACATTTTTTAAAACAACAGGTACACTGTGAGAAGTACATAACAGGAAATGACACGGTAAGAATCCATTGATGCCACATATAAATCAGAGAGACGACTAACTCACGCTTTCTCTAAACCATTCACAACAAACTTTTTTTTTCTCATTTCATCAATAGGAAACCATGCAAAAGAAATTCCAGCTACTAACCACATTAAAATGTGAGTTATTTGCTGGAGACTTGATAACACTGAGGGGGAAAAAAGTCAACACTCTTGCCAAGTGAAAGCATAAAAAAAAAGTCTGACTCTTACAGTTACCTTCAAGGTAAAATTAATTATTAATTGGCAAAGCCTGGACATGGAATGATTGCTATCAATATTTTAATACTTTCAGTGCTAATTTCATTCTCACCATCGTAGTTTGTCTATGAAGAAGCAAGAGAGGTCTATTTACTTTCAGTGAGGCTTGCTATAATGATCACCTTAAGAAGGCCACCAATATTTTGAAATGCTTTGAATCTTCCTCTTCTTGAATTTCTAATATTAAACAAACTGAAAAAATATTCGCATTTCATTCACACAAATGAACAGTTCTACCATTCTTAGGTGGCTCATGAAAGATTAGATGCTAATTTCTGAACAAGATTAATTTTTTAATTCCCACCCACCAGTACTGCAATTCACATTGTGTTAAGACTTGTATTTTATCATAAAATTTTGTGATCATTTGTAAAACTTGAACTTTGAAGTTAGAAAGTTAATTTACCAGTTACCTGAATTCAACCTAACTCATCTCTAGAGCCAAGGCTGCAGAAATGCCTAGATAAAATTCAGCATGTTTCAGGTTTCAGCAGAACGGTGTAAAAGAAACCTTAAGGATCGAGGAATGAATATGTCACAAACAGGACATGGATGAAGAAGAATTAGGAGCACTCTGCTTTAGCTCCTCAGGGTCCATTGTCCCAGAGGGAAAAGAGCATCTTCTGAACCTGGAAGTATGAGCCCAAGAAAATCTCAGGTTCAAGGTGACCTCCAATTTGCCTCAGGGATAGAGACACAACCCTTAACTGCTAGTACCAAGGCTCCAGGGCAGATAAGGGGAGAGTCAACAGAGGTTTGGAATTGCCCATGACATTTAAAGCCTAGAGGGGCTGTTCTGGGGGGACAGTGTTCACTAGAAAAGAGTCATATTAGACTATATATATAAAGGCTGCCTACTGCCATGTGGAACCCTGAGAGTGTAGGGGTGATGTCTCAGGCTAACCTGGACATTGGCCCCAGACTTGCCCTCATTTTCCATTTCTAACATCATACACCTCTATGCTTCTACACATCTTCCTGACCTCCAGCCTGTGACTAAATACTTCAGTTTTACCTGTGATGCTGTCTCACCTCAGACAGCAGCTGCAACTGACCACATTACTCCTGTAAGCCCCATGGCCCACTACAAACCCGGGCATCTGGCCAGGTAGGTGGGCAATGTCTTGGTCAGCCACTGCCTGAAAACTGGCCATCCTTCTCAGCTCTTACCTCTTTTTCACTCACCACATTGAAACAATCACTAGATGCTACTGATTCTATCTTTCCAATAGATTTCAAATCTGTCCATTTCTCTATCCCCATTGGCACACCTGCCTGGTTCATCTAGGCCACCACTGCTCTTGCCTCTTAACAGCCTCTTAACTCGCTTCCTGCGCCAGTCGAACCCCTCCAATCCTCCAGTCCATTCTCTGTACTGCAGGCACAGTGGTGTTACTCACAACTCATCCCAGCATGTCACTCTACAACTTAAAATATTTCAGGGCTCCCCACTGCCCTCAAGATAACTGCCAAGTTCTGTATCATCCATTCAGGATTCAGTCCTCACTTATCCAACCTCATCTCTCACAAGCTCAACAACTTCTGCAGCACTTCCAAATGCAGAGACCCATGTTCTTTCTCACCTATAAGTCTTCTGTACTTAGTCTAACCTCCCTTTGTGTGACTAAACTAAATCTCCTCCAAGACATGACATGCCAAACAGATACAGCTCATTATATTTTGTTCATGAACTAACCTTGTTCATAATACTCTTTTATTACTATTTCCCTTGAGCTAATATTTCTAAAGACAAGAATACTCATAATCTATTCATAGGAATCCTAATAGTTATCAAGCACCTACTATATTCTTGTCACTGTTATACACATTTATTTTTATTAACTTATGTAATCTCCAGAGCAACCCTATCCCCATTTTATAGATGAGGAAACTGAGACACAGAATGATTAAGAAAAGATGATATGCCTAATAAGTGGAGGATCAAGATTAAAACCATGGTCATAACATTCCAGAGTTAGCCACTAAACTTGACTGTTACTCCAGAGACAGTCAAGAAGAGCAAACTACGTTTGAATTCTAATAAATGATGGCAAATGTATGTCATCTGACATTAACAAATCTTTCAACTTCAGGGTTGAGGGCAGTTATGATGACTAGTCTGCAAATTTCTGTAAGACTTACCTTTGTAATGCAAACATCACATCCCACTAGCTCAGTGCACACTTTACCAGGGGAAATTTTCCCAAATTATGTTAACATTTTTAGGCCTACTTTTTTTTTTTTGGCTGCACTGCAGGGCATGCAGGATCTTAGTTGCCCAACCAGGGATCGAACCCGTGCCCCCTGCAGTGGAAGCGTGGAGTCTTAACCACTGGACAGTCAGGGAAGTCCACAGGCCTACTCTGAGAAACAATAAAGTAGAAATATCACACTATAGAATTATGCTGCTGCCAAAACTAAAACTACATTATTAATGGTACAGAAAAATGTGGGTTCCCAATGCTTTGATATCTAAACTGTATGTCATTTTACCATTTACAGTTTATTAACAAAATTAGATGCAGCCTTTTTTATATTAACTACTGTACATTTTTCTGATGTTAAATCAATACAGTTTCCATTTTTCATGCAACAGAAATTTAGAAAATTAAATACATCAGACAAATGGTCATCATAAAGCAACCATAAAGTGAAATCTGAAAGATTAAAATTATGGCTATTATTTATCATGCATATTTGTATCCTCAGATAGTAAAAGTCCTAATTGTTTGCTTTGGGTTCTTTTAAGTATAAAAGTAAAATATGGATTAACAAATCTGTCTTTTCCCTCTTCCAGAAGAAAAATAGTAATTCCTGGGTACAGAATATGTGGTCAAATACTTGACTGATTGACTCCTGTAATAAGCTTGTTTAGTTGCTAAAATATCTAATACTTAGTATTGTAAGATGAATCTTATGTAAGAAACTACTTATATCTGATATAGCTAACCTTACTAAAAGTCATTTGAGGGTTGGGCTTAAAAATACAAGCATTTTAGAAATTAACTGAAAAAATAGTTTTAGTAGTGTAAAGCAAAACATTTTAAAAGTAGCCTTTGTGTACCAGACTATTCATTGATTCACATATATTTATGGAGCACATACTATGTGTTGGCTTGGCAGTAGTTGTTTGACAAACACCACGGAATGAATAGGCCTTGTCTCTGCAGAGCTATGCTCCAGTGAGAGGTTATACTATCACACAATGAGAATCTCAACATGGTGGCATGGTGGGTCACCAACGTGAAGTTAACTAGGAAACTATAAATTCACTAAAATGTGTCTTCCTACCTTCCCTTGCCACCCTCCCAGATGCTGCCCTAAGTACAGCCTCCTATCATTCTCACTTAGGCCTGATCTCTAAAGGAGCTTCTACTCCAAATTATCCTTCTCCTTTATCCCAGATTTAAATTCCATTCCCTCCAAGCTCAGTTATTGGCTGGGAAGAGCCAAAGAGATGATTTGCATTAGGGCGTGTTTGACTGATAGCTGCTTGCATTTTTTTCTAATGGTATTTGCTAACCCAGAGGAATGACTCACCGATCGAAAACTTCAGGCAATAACAGATGCTAAGGGAAAGTAGGGTTATTCGGGGAAGAGGAGTTTTCTGAGTCCTGCAAAGACTCTGCTTAGGAATTTTTGCCTCTGGCTATGCATAAATTAGCCTTGGATGGCATCACCTTTGCGAAGAAGCTGTAGCCCACAATGTTCAGCAAAACAAATGTTCCAAAGGGTGGGGATAAAGAGTGAAATCCCTAATGAGTAACAGGATAGAAAATCCAGACCATAATAACCAGAAACAAAACAAGCCCTGAATGATATTTCCATTTCCACTTATTTGAAAATTATCCAAATATGCATCTGATACTTCTTAGTCCTAACATCCTGTCTTTAGAACATCCCATAAATCCATTTCAATGTAACATCAGGGTCTTTTAATCCCAAGATTTTAAAGCCAGTAAGAGAATTTATTTAATGCCATAAACTGAAAGCTTGCTCTATTCAGAGCATGGGCCCTCTTCCTTCTGGTGAAAAATGAACAAGTGACTCTTTGAAATCTTGCCGTGTTGACAATGGTATTAAATCTTCAGGTTGCTTAGGCTTCATGAAATCATAGGATAGGTAATAAGTGTTAGCCATATAACAAGTGTGAGATGTGTCAGCTCCAAAAAAGAAAGGTCCTTCGACCGTCTTCACTGATTTCCATGTCTGTTCACCACCTTGCCAACTAATGTAACAGTATCACTAATATGTCCAGAATTTTATTTTTCCTGCAATTAAACCAAGTTAGGGCAAAGTTGTACACTGAGCAAGGGATAACCACTGGATGAGCTAACAACACTAGGTTTTTTGAGATTCAGCCCTTTTCTCTTAAAAATAAGTTCCAGAAAAATGCTCTGTTTCACGAAGACAGTTTGCCTCCTACTTACAAATGTATGCTGATCTGAACAAACTCATGCTTTGTTAATAAATTAAATAAAAGTGCTTTTAAAATTCAACCACAATGAAACATATCATCCAGACCTCATTATTTGCCATTTCCATGCCTCTTCAGAATTTCTGAGTACTCCCTCATGTGTGTCAAAGTGACAGGAGAAAAATCTGTTCCCAAGCTACTTTTAGCCAAGTAAATACTTGGAAATTCACTGTGTAGCTAAGAAAGCATATCATTATGGCCTTTTCAAAGACATCCTGTAAACATCCAGCATTGAACGAAGTAGACAAGCTATTTTCGAAAAGAGCAGAGGCCTACTTTCTGTTGTTTTTTTTTTTTTTAATTTTTATTGGAGTATAGTTTATTTACAATGTGGTTAGTTTCTGCTGTACAGTAAAATGTATCAGTTATACATATACATATATCCACTCTTTTCTAGATTCTTTTCCCATATAGGTCATTATAGAGCATTGGGTAGAATTCCCTGTGCTACACAGTAGGTCCTTGTTAGTTATCTATTTTATATATAGTAGTAGTGTGTATATGTCAATCCCAATCTCCAAATTTATCCCTCCCCCCCTTTCCCCCCTGGTAACCACAAATTTGTTTTCTACATCTGTGACTCTATTTCAATCCCAATCCTGGGCATGTATCTGGAAAAAAACATAATCCAAAAGGATACATGACCCCCAATGTTCACTGCAGCACTGCTTACAATAGCCAAGACATGGAAGCAACCTAAATGTCCATCAACAGAGGAATGGATAAGAAGATGTGGTACATATATACAATGGAATATTACTCATCCATAAAGAAGAATGAAATAATGCCATTTGCAGCAACATGTATGGACATAGGGATTATCATACTAAGTGAAGTAAGTCAGACAGAGAAAGACAAATATCGTGATATCACTTAGATGTGGAACCTAAAAAAAGGTACAAATGAACTTATTTACAAGGCCTACTTTCAATTTCAGTGACTGCACGGCCATTAAAAAGAGACGCCTATATGTTCACTATGAACTATCCCAGTGGTAATAACCAACAGTCTGTATTTTAATTGTCCCCTCAATTGCCTGTATCCCCTTCTAGAGTGGAAGACATAGACTTGAGAGCATGGATTGTGTCTTGGTCACTTTTGGGAACAATGTACCAGCATATAGTAGGCACACAACATGAACATTTGTTCTATGGATGAACACCACCCAGAGGGGTGATGGAGTAAATTAAAACCAGCTACATTATAAAGGAATTACAGAACCCAAGCTCTCTGGACCTTGGGGTTCTTTTCTTTTCTTTTCTCAAGAGGCCAAATCCTTTTCATGCATCTGTGAGCAGGTGCAATGGACATTTGGGGTGAGGGAGTGGGAATCTGGTGGTAAGTCTTGGCAAGCTTACCCCTATTGGCAGTCATGGTCCTCTTAAGAGGTCAAAGAAGTTAGTCTATAGCTAAAACAAGGCCTAGATATAGAGATAAGTAAGCAAGGAAGAGATCAATTACTCAAAATCTGAATTCTTAAATAATTTAGAAACCAAATGTGTTGCCTGATTAAATTTTATATTTCTATAAACCCACATAGCCTGTTGAGCTGCCACTGAATGAGGCATGCTTTCATCTAACAATTGGGTTTAACATCACAGTGTCTTCTTCCTTAAGAATTCGTAATTAAGAAATGACCCTAGGGCTTCCCTGGTGGCGCAGTGGTTGAGAATCTGCCTGCCAATGCAGGGGACACAGGTTCGAGCCCTGGTCTGGGAAGATCCCACATGCCGCTGAGCAGCTGCGCCCGTGAGCCACAATTACTGAGCCTGCGCGCCTGGAGCCTGTGCTCTGCAACAAGAGAGGCCGCGAAAGTGAGAGGCCCATGCACCGCGATGAAGAGTGGCCCCCACTTGCCACAACCAGAGAAAGCCCTCGCAAACGAAGACCCAACACAGCCATAAATAAATAAATACATAAATAAAAGAAATGACTCTATACCTTATGCTTAGCTAGGGAAAGACTTAGAACCATTTTAGATAGGAGGAGGAGAAGGAAGAAAGAGAAAGGGTAAGAAGAAATAGTAGAAGGGAGGCAGGAGGAGAGAGAGGTGGAAGAGGAAGGGAGAACAGGAAGGATAAGAAAGAGGAGGGGGTAAAGATCCACAGCTGGTCTGGGTAACCTTGGCCATAGTTAGGTTTTTGCAGTGTTCTCTAATCTATTGCTGAAGGTGAAGTTGGCCTTACTTTGCTGAAATGGTAAAATTTCAATGAGAGGCCAAACCATGAGCTCTGATACAGAGTTACAAAAGGGTAGAAGGCTTCAAAGTAAAAAATATGAACTGTGGTGATTAGAAGATCAACAAATATCCAATCCTGAAGAACAGAGGATTGACTGGGAAAAAGGAGATGATGACAATGATGGAGATGTCTATAGTGGTGATTATGATAGTGATGACAGAGCTTACCATGGCCAGGTAAGCTCATTTGGTCCTCGCAACTATGCTATCAAGTAGATCCCATTTTTGTTATTCCCATTTTACAGATGAGGAACAGAGAAGTAAATCATATACACACGTTCACATAGACAGCAAGTGGCAAGTGGCATTGCCAACCTATTCATCCAGGAAGTCTGGTTGCAAAGTTCTCATCCACTATATTAGTTTCCTGTAGTCACTGCAACAAATTACTACAAACTTCATGAAATAAAGCGACAGAAATTTATCTCTCAGAGTTCTAGAAGCCAGAAGTCTGAAATCAGTATCACTGGGCTAAAATCAAGGTGTCAGCAGTGCTCTCTTCGGAGTCTCTAGGGGAGAATCCATTCCTTGCCTCTTCCAGCTGCTGTTGGCTGCCAGCACTCCTTGGCTTGTAGCCACATCACTCCAATCTTCAAGGTCAACATCTTCAAATTTCTCTCCACTCCATCTTCACATGCCTTCTCCTGTGTGTGTGTGTGTGTGTGTGTGTGTGTGTGTGTGTGTGTGTGTGTGAGAGAGAGAGAGAGAGAGAGAAAAATCTCCCTGTCTCCCTCTTTTATAAGGATACTTATGGTTGCACTTAGGGTCCACCCAGGTAATCCAGGATAATCTCCTCACCTCAAAATCTTTACCATAATCATACTGCAAAAACTCTCCAAATCAGGTAACATTTACAAATCAGATAATATTTACAAGTTCCAGGTGTTAGGACCTCATAAATTTGGGGTCGGGGGAGAGGATTTTTCAGTCTACCACACCCACTCTACTCTGCTGTAGTCGTTTTCAATGGTTTGGATGAGCTTTTTAAAACACTTGCATATGGTTATTGCACATATATTAATTGAAAGTTTCCAATGTAGCAGATTGGAAGATCTGCTATATTGGAGATCATTTAGTTTTTAAAATTACACAAACATGCTAAAGACTACTTACTATAATTTAACACTCTTCTTTAGGTCACTGATTTGTCATTCAAAACCTCAAACTTGTATGAGGGTGACAGTTGTAAAGAACAGTCTCTTGGGTCTATCCCTGGCCACTGAGATTCAATCAACAACTGCTGGAATAACACACCTCCATAGTTTCTACTATTATCATGTAATCTCAGGGTTCAAAACTCTTCAAGAGCTTCCCATAGTGCAGCACACGTGATCAGCAGTGTCCTCCATCACCCAGCACCACTGACTCCCCACCCTTCCTATCTCATTATCACCTGTCCTTCAAAACAGTCTCATGTTTTTCCCAACTAATATAAACTTAATCTTCTATTTTTCTCATGGCTCTCTGTTCACTTGGAAAACTTACTCCCCCTTTCAACAACCCAAGTCCATGATTTTCTATGAGCTTAGATTAAAACTTATTTCATGCAACAAGCATATGAAAAGATGGTCAACATCACTCATTAGGGAAATGCAAATCAAAAGTACAATGAGGTATCACTTCACCCCCATCAGGATGACTACTGCCAAGACAAAAAACAAAAAACAGAAAATAACAAGTGTTGGTGAGGCTGTAAAGAAATTAGAACACTTGTACACTGTTGGTGAGAAAGTAAACTGGTGCAGCTGCTGTGGAAAACAGTGTGGAGGTTCCTCAAAAAATTAAAAATAAAACTACCATATGATTCAGCAATTCCACTTCTAGGTATATATCCAAAAGAATCGAAAGCAGGGCCTTGAAGATGTATTTGCACACCCATGTTCACAGCAGCATCATTCACATTAGCCAAAAGGTGGAAGCAACCAAAGAGTCCATCAACAGATGAATGGATAAGCAAAATGTAGTATATACATAAAAGGGAATATTTTCAGCTTTAAAAAGGAAGAAAATTCAGACACATGGTATAACACGGAGGAATCTTGAGGACATTATGCTAAGTGAAATAAGACAGTCACAGAAAGACAAATACTGTATGATTCTACTTATATGAGGTACCCAGACAAGTAAAATTCATATAGACAGAAAGTAGAACAGTGGTTGCCAGGGGCTGGGGGAAGAGGAGGATGGAGAGTTGTTACTTATTGGGTACATAGTTTGTTTTACAAGATGAAAAAGTTCTGGAAACTGTACAACAATGTGAATGTACATAACCCTACTGAACTATACACGTAAAAATGGTTAAGATGGTATATTTTATGTTTATTTTACCATTTAAAAAAATTTTAATGCAAAAAACTAACTTATTTCATGTAAAAAGCTTGTCTACCCCAATTCAGATAGCTCTTCGCTGCCTATGCTGTTCTATTATAATTGTAGAGAAGTTTCAAGTCAAGGAATTAGTGCCTCTTGACTTGAAACTAACAAGCTTTCCATCTTCTTCCCTAAGGAAAAAGATTGTGTTTTCTCCTTTGTTATTTCCAAAGTACTCAATAGGGCACTCTTCAGATAGAAAATTGAATTGATCAAGTGACCAAACTGATATAAAACTTTATAATACCTAAAAGAAATAGGAGACTGAACAACAACAAAATTAGCCAAAAAAGAAAGAGTACTGCAAGAATAATGTAAAAAAAAAAAAAGATATTAAAATGAGGACCATTTTTTTCTTCCATTATTTACCAATAATAAAATAACAAGAAGTACTTGATAAACTTTCATGTATATGGAGGTGCTTAATTTGTGTTTCCAAGGGAAAATTTGGTTAAATACTTAATGATATAGTTTAGATCAGTGGGTCTCAAATTTGGTGTGCATCAGAATCACCAAGAAGGTTGTTAAAGCAGTTTGTTAAGCCTAGCACTCAAGAGATTTTGATTCAGCAGGTCTGAGGTGAGGCCTGAGAATGTGAATTTCTATTAAGTTCCCAAGGGATACTAGTACTGCTGGTTCAGGGACCACACCTTGAGAACATTGCTTTGGATTTGCATTTTCTTGATTACACTAAGGACGTCAGAACATGAAACAGGAAATGTTGGTCCCAGACTGGACTCCCACTCCTTGACCTTTATTCAAAGCCAAAGGAAGACCCTTTGCCTACCACTAGGGTCTTCACTTCACCTACATTCTTTCTTTCAGAAAAGTTGGGAATTGAGAAAGAAACATAATATGTTTGACAGTTTATGGTTTTAGTAGAGTCTGGCACTGCCATTCACTTTTTTTTTTTTTTTTTTTTTTTTTTGGCCACGCCACACAGCTTGTGGGATCTTAGTTCTCTGACCAGGGATTGAACCCAGGCCCTTGGCAGTGAAAGTGCAGAGTCCTAACCACTGGGTCGCCAGGGAATTCCCTGTCCTTCACTTTTAAAAGGAACTCAAGAGTGTTTCCGCTATATTTCCTTATTGCAATGGATGAATTTAAGAGAGAAAGGATTTTAGATCAGAACAGCAGTACCTCTAGCAAGGATATAAATCCAGATTCCTTGATTCCCAGCGATTGGTTATTTTTCTACTTTTACGGCTTCTAAGTCAGACATCATACATTTAATAATGCCTTTCTTAAAATGACCATCATACCTAAAATCAGAATGGTGATGATATCAATTCAACAGAAAAACAAATGTTGTATTTAAAAATCAGGAACAAAACTATCCTTGAAAGAAAAACTACTCTCTTGAGCAAGCAAAAATAATTAAATTCAATTCATAAGGTCGAGTGGTACATGAAGTCACAAAACTTGGTACATAAATTATTATTGAATATATAGAGTGCATGGAGACCATAATCTGTTGAAATCTGTATGGTTGCATCTGTGCACACACAGCTATGATTTAAGGCAAAAGTGCTATTATACATCAATGAATTTTCAGTTCATATTATCCTAGAGAGTCAAGATTGAGTAGTTTATGATTACATTAGACCTTTGAGATGTGTGGATCCCTTAGTCACCATTTTCCTATGATTTATTAAAATGAAAACAAGTACATACATACAAGTTACTAGAGAACTGAAATAAAAATGTATGCCTTTCATTAAAATTCAAGTGAGAAACACTTCTCAAAGAAGCCACGTGAATCTTTTAATGGAAGATTCCCTTTTTAGGAAATCCTTTCCCCCCAAAATTAAATCTGGTTTATTTCCTAAAATGTTACATATATGGTAAAAACAAAAACAATCATAATGCACCTTGCTGTTGCAAGGATTCAAATGAATCAAATCAAGTGCCACCAAGTTTCCCATATACACAGAGCTTCTCACACTATGACCCAGTAAGTCTACAACGGAACAGGTGTTACACTCATTTTCCAATATCTGTATCATAATAAGATTCTACTGAATTTTAATTAGTGGAAGCAACATTATTTCTATGTGTTTTTCTGCATAGGGATATAAAAGAGCAAAATCCAACAGTTCCATAAGTCTCACTTAGGAAACTCAATCACAATAACAAAAACTCAAGACTGAGTCTGAAATATTAAGAGACTGGATAGTTGATATAAGGATTTGGTAAACAAAAAAACTTATATTGGCACTAGACACACAAAAATATGCATAAAAATAGTTGCCACAAAAATACAGTAATACAAAGTTTTCAACTGCTTCTTTCCATATTAAGCATTAAGGCAGTTTTACAAAAGGTGATGCAAACAATGGCTTTATTTTTTAAGGCCAATTATTTTTTAGTCTTAGAAAACAGAAGAGAAAGGGAATCCATAAAGGCAGAGGATGGATGAATAGACCAGTGGAACCAAATAGAGTGCCTAGAACAGACCCCATATTTATGAAAACTTGATGGGTAACAGAGCTGGCTCTGCAGATCAGTGGAGAGAGAATGGAGCATTTAATAAATGGTGATGAAGTAACTGATTGTCCATATAGGGAAAAAAATGAATTCGGATCCCTACTTTACATCACACACAAAAACCAATCTCAGGTTGATTAAGGATTTTAGCGTGAAAAGCACAACTCTAAAACTTTCAGAATTCTTAAAATCCCATAAATATAGGAGAATATTTTTATGGCTTCGGTACAGGGAAGGATATTTTTAACAAGACACTAAAAACCCAAACCAGAAAACAAAAGATTGATACATAGGAATATATTAAAATAAAGAACTACTCTTCATTAAGAGATACCATAAAGGAAAAAAATAAAAATAAAACCATAAAGGGAATAAAAAGACAAGCCACAGAACAGAAAAAGACATTTATTTGCACATTCGTAACTAACAAAGGGTTAGCATTCAGAATATCTAAGAAAATTCTATAAATTTGTGAGAAAAAGACAAAGAACTTATTAGGAAAAAAGTGGGCAAATGACATGAACAGGCATTTTTCAAAAGAGGAAACACAAATGGCCGCTATTCATAGAAGATTCTCAACCTCACTAATAATCAAGGAAACACAAATAAAACCACAGGGAGATAACAATTTTAGATCACTAGATGGGCAAAAATTGGGGACTCTGATGGTGCCAGGAGCTGGCAAGAATATGGAAGAATAAGAACTATTATATCCTACTAATGGTGATATAAATTAGTGCTACCATCTAGGTACATAATATGGCATTATCAAGTTGAAAACATGCATACCCTACAATCCAGAAATTCTCATGTTAGGTACTTACCTTAAAGAAACGCTTGCACGTGTGCAAAAATGTTCCTTGCAGCAATGTTAGAAATAGCAAAAAGTGGAAGGAACCCAACTGTCCATCAGTAGAGGTTTCGATAAATAAACTGCACTATAGTCATTCAATGAGATATTTTGTAAGAGTGAAAAAGAATGAATTATAGCTCTGTGCAATCACATGGATGAACCTTAGAAATATAAATTTTACTGAAAAAAGCAAGTTGCAGGAAAGTACCTAAAAAATGACACCATTCTTATAAAGTTTCAAAATAAACAAAATTAAAGAATATTTTCAGGTGCACATACATAAGATCCCTCCATATCACATAGTGGTAAACTTATTTTTTTTAAGGGGCAACATAATGAGAAAAAAATTTTTCAGCATGCTAGTTACTTCTAGCTGGGGAGAAAGGAGAATGAGTCCTGAAGGAATTTTCTTAAATAAGCTCTTCTTTATTTAGATAGCAAAAGGTTAAAAATCGAATTTTTTATAAACTTAATTTGCACATACTTGAAACCAAAGGTAATAGAGAACACCCCAGGTGTCTTATAGGGTGAACCTTTCTTGGCTGAGCATACACCAGCACGAGGGGTCTGGCCTCTCTTCACACTACCTCAATAAATACTTATACCCCAGGAACTCACCCTTTCCAGGCCAGGGATCAATGAGAAGCAAAAGGTCTAGAGTATGGTTACAATTTCTAATGGTATCTAGGTAAGTGAGAGAGCCAAGATCCCTCAGTCCTACCCTAGAGTCTCATAATTCTTATGGCTATTAAAATCAAGCCATCAGTCATAGTGCTGGTCAATCAAAATGCCAGACCCAGTGGGCTCAACTGTTGAGAGGAAGGGAAGAAGAAATATCAGAACATGTACATAGAGATGCTGTAATGATTACATGTGGGGAAGGAGGCTAGAGATTAGGGCAACCAATCACAATTAATTTCATGTTTTCATTCCACTATCCTATCCTTGCCTTTGGCACCACATTCATTTTATACCTCATTGCAATCCTTTGTTTTTAGTTGGATTACCCCTAAAACTAGATACCACATCTAATAATCGTTTTAGTTCCATTTTTAATATTTTATTCATATTTTAAATGTTTGTTTTCTTTGAGACTATATAAATCCCATTTCAATGTCAACTATTCAATAGCAAATGGACATTCCTGGCATAGACGCTGGGGATGAAGAAATGAATTAGACATAGTTTCTGCCCTCGAGTCACTCACAGGTTTATCAGAGAATGCAGACAAGTTCTAATAACCAAAGTATTGAATGGGGTATCCTAGAAATATATGTGGGGCCAGGAAGAAGTACCCAGGAGAGAAGGTAAAGTCTATATATAAAATGTGAGCTGGGAAAGAAGGAAACAGCAATAAAGAGAAAGCAAATTCTGAAAGCCAATAATATAAGCCACTAATGTAGAATCCGTCCTGACAGTAGGGATTACTTAAAGTTTCTTATACCTTTGCTGGGAGTTATTTCTGTCAAAATGTTAGCTACATTATTTACTCTTCTTGATCCTAAGTCCAAAAAAAATTATTTTGATGAATTAATCCTGACTGATCTTATTCTTTCTTTGTTGAATGAATCCATTGAAATTAACAAATAGTGTCTTTTATGTGACAGGCACTGGACCAAAGATGCGAAAACAAACAAGATATGGTCCCTGCCCTTAAGGAAAACCTTAAGGAAAAAATTGTACAATTGGGTAAGAACCTACTTATGGGAACTACATTGCCTGCAACAGACAAAGGAAAAAGCATACCACGATTCATAATTATCTAAAACGATACCTCCTAATTCATAACTAACTTAGTGGGAGGGGGCAACGTGTGAACTGGCTACAAATATACGTGCGTGTGTGCACGCTCTCTCAAGTTCAAAATCTCCATGTGACATGTCAAAGCATCTACCGATTATTACTTATGTTTGAACCTGTTTTCAAATGATGAGGTTCCAGTATATTTCACTGTGTACTTTTATAATGGTATGTCCCCAAACATATTTTATTTTGAGCTTTATTTTTAATGTTCCAGAAGCAGCAGGGGGCAATCTAACGTAGGAAACCTGCTGTGGAAGTGGTGAAAGCTAAAGCAAGGCTGCATTCTCGAGCCGTTTGAAAAAAATCTCCACTTTGCTGAATACAAAATATGGTGTATAGGGAAAGAGGAAATATACATTGGAGAGAACAAATCCAGGGCAGTAAAATAACAGAAGGTGAAGGGGGTCCACTCTGTGATAAAATAAGATGAAACGAAATGAAATAAATATAAAATTTTAAAAACTCTCATACAGGCTAAGAGAAATCTATGAAGGTATATAGACATCCTAGGATTTTTGTTCTAACTTTGCCTGCAGGCGCTTCTGAGCCCAAATAACTACAGATCTGGGAATAACAGGTGTTTATTGATTTCTTTGTGATTTTTCTTTTTTATTTCTTTCCTTTTTTTTTTTTTTCCTGTGGTACTAGAACAGAAAGACATATGTATTCCATATGTAACACTTTAGAAAATGAAAGGCAACAGAAACACTGAACAGATGTGGAGAGTAGGGACCCACTTTCCCCAATACAGCTTAATGTCAACATGCCAACTGCTTTCTCTATATTATTCTTAAAAAGAAAAGGCACCAAAAGTTCCCCATTAAAATATTAACTGACAAGAAGCTTGAATGTTAGCATGGACATCTGTACTAATCAGAAAGTAACGACTTTAGATTTCTTTCTCAGTTTAATTCTTATTTTTAAAGGACTTAGAGATACATTGTAATCATTAGCGGACAATCAACAGTTTGGTTTTACTTGCTTTTGAATTGAAAGGAGAAAGGAGAACTAACTAGTCTCTGAAAACACCCATTTTTTTAAACTTTGTTAAACTGAATTTGTTAAATTAAACTTTGTTTTATATATATATGATTTCACCTGATATATATTAAAAAAGTCCAAGAAACAAAAATGTCTCTCTCTATATGATGAATTATCAACCATAATCTAGTCGTCTTTTTATCTGCAGGCTGCAGACTTCCACTTATCAAATCAAGGTGGGTCCCCCTTATATTTCAAGTATCTAGTAATGTTTAGAGGACAAAAAAAAGGAAACAAACCAAAATAAAATACATATATTTTTATTTTTCCCCAATTTTAGAAAAAACCTTCATAATCTCTCTAGGCATTGGGTTTAAGAGCAAGGGAAATTACAACTCATGAAAGGACAAAATATACTGAAACAGTAAAAATGGAAGGAGAAATTGGAAGTTCAACTCTGCTGATATTTTGCAAAAGATGAAGAGGTTTGGAATACAACAGCAAGGGGGGGAAATGGTCAAGGGGTGGTATTTTCTGAATCCAGTTTGGGAGGCAAATGAAAAACAGTGTGAGAGACCTTGTCATAAAGAAAAGGGATGTATGGGGGTGGGCACAGATAAGCAGCACACAGAAAAAAAGGATGGAAGAGTATGAGGGGTCCTGTGAAGTCAGCAGGAAGCCCCATGGTTCCAAAGATGAAACAAACTTCTCCGGGGAAAAAAAATTTGTTTAAATATTCCTACATATGTCAAATGGTGAACTTGGGCGGCAAATAAACTGCAGAGAAGACTAATAGCAGACTGTGCTAAACAGCAGTGAAAAAGTACAGTGTCCTGTGAGGAAGAATTCATTGTTCAAGAATTACAGTTTCATAAGGACCCAGATTTTTTTTTCAAAGGCTGTGGCAGCTGCAGTCTGCAGATGTAGTTGAAAAAAACACCCTGAGCAGGAGGTACATTCCCCTATGGCACGACCATATTTTCTATAGCAATAATCCTATGTCCATAAAAGGAACAAGAGAAAGAAAGAGGATAGGAGATGAATACAATCTCATTCAAGGGGAGAAGCCAGGGTCACACAAGCATTACACAAAGAAATATGCAGGGGTCCTTGTTTATCGTTATTTTAAATGTTGATAGAGGCTCTTTTTATACCCACCAGCTTGCATTTGGGGATTGGTGGAAAATGCTAGCCTATTAGGGGAGCAAAAGAAAAGACTGCTGTGTCCGCTGATTTAAATGTGTGCACACACATACACAGACACACACACATACACACACACTCCTAATCTAGCTACAGCTTCTTAAAAAATACAAAAAGCCTTCTTCAAATTGTTCACTACCACTCCAATTTCCTGTGTAGACCTGAACGTTTGTATGTTTTTCTGCGTCTCCTAAGTTACCCAAGTTACCTAATGCATGCCCAGTATGAAACATTTCTAAATGATTTAGTCTTTATTGAATTATGATTTCCAGCAGACACTAATAACAAAATTCAAATTGCTCTAGCAGATGAGAATTTTTAGAGTGCTGGGACATAACCGAGTTTTTAAGAGAATCTCAAAGAGCCACCCACCAAGTGTGTGTAGTAACTGGGTGCCACTTGATGAAATTCTTCAAATAGTTAATTAGATTTGCCAAGAAAAAAAAAATCAATCATTAAGAGTCAACACTCTAGGAGATACACATGATAAAGAACTGTTATTGGCACACCCAGGGTGTAGTCAAAAGTAAAGCTTAACAAAATAAAGTTTTCAGATTTCCGAGGCACCATCTCTGCAGTCGACACAATGCAATTAGCAATACATCAAAAGGAGAGGAAAGCAAGTTTTGCCCCATGATTTCTTTTTCCTCCAGAATTTCTCTGGCCTGCTTAAAAGGTATTTTGCAAGCAAGGAGGAATAGAGACGCTCATTCAGTCAGGGGCTGCATCGCCTATGAACACCTGCAAACTGAATTTGCTCTGTTTTGTTAACCATTTATTTTGTCTTTACTGGATTTTCAAAGGGAAATGTGATAATCCCACTGTTCTTCAGATGCTCAGCAGGGTGTTTCATCTAATAAAGCCATTGCAATGGAATGGATTAAAGCAACATGGAGCATTCCTAATTTGGGATCTGTGAAAGAATTTTAACATCCAGGCACTATGAGCTCAATCTTAAAAATGTTATCAGTAGGATAAAAGTAGAGCGTCTAACTAACATCTGCCTTTTTTTTTTTTTTTTTTTTTTTTGCTTTTCTTTTTTAAGTGTCTTCATATTGCTATCACTTATGTGAGGCCAGGACAAGATGGGCTACTGGGGCGTCAATGACTTCATCTTTGGGGATTGTAGTCCATCATAAAAAAAAAAACCACCACATTTAAGTCATATAGTTATCATCTGGCTGAAATATCAAAGAGTAGGAATAAATCAGAAATAAAATTAGAAAAGGAACTTTTCAGTGTAAATATTATAAGGGTTTTTCCCCCAAAACTTAAAAGCTGTTTTCCAATAAAGGAGGCATAATTTACTTCTGAATTTACAAGTTTAACCTGTGTTTCCCAAACGTTTTGCACTGGGTCATGTCTCCTCGGCTACAAAATGTATGCGACTCCTCCTATGTCTGGCCCCCATTTTTTAAACTGTGTTGGGAATTCTATATCGCTGAGAATGAAGTAAAGTGCCAGCCATCACTCTTCTTTGCACCACCCATTTCAGAAATGACCAGCTAATATCAAACTAATCTATCTCGTATAGGATATAGACCAATGATATGCAATAGGAATATGTGAGCCAAGTTCTTATTTTTAAATTTTCTAGTAACCACATTAAAAAAGTAAAAATAAACAGTAACACTAACTTTAATATATTTATTTACTCCAATTTATCTAAAATATCTTTTTAACACAATCAACATAAAAGTATTCACTAAATAGTGGGGAAAATAAAAAGTAAGCCAAGTCTTTGAGGTCTGGTGAGTGTTTCATGCTTACAGCATATCTCAACTGGGACTAATCATATTTCAAATGTTCAGTAGCCAACACCTGACTAGTGGCTACCATACTGAAGAGCTCAGCTCCAGATAGATAAAGAAACTGCAAGGAGAAGCAACTGAGGTAGGCACAGGATAATGTGCTAACTGGGCAGGAAAGACAGAAGAGTCAAACTCCCCTTCTTGGCCCCCCTTCTTTCTGCCCCCATCCCCAACTATGGGAGTTTCCCAAAGCTCCATCCTTTACCCACCATCCTCTCTTTAGACTCTTTCTCTTGGTGAGTTTGTGCATTTGTGCACAGGAGTTCACACATATGGGAGGGGAGAAAGGTAGCTTACAGCTCAAAGGCTGTCTCCTCGGAAAGACCTTTAGTGACCAATCAATATAAAGTAGAAATCCTCACCCACTCCCCTGTCACCTTCTATTACATCATCTTGTTTTATTTTATTTGGAACATGTATTACTATCTGAAATTCTTATTCATTTATTTTATTTTGCTTGTTGGTTCATTTATCATTTATTTGTCTTCCTTTCTAGAAGGTAAGTTCCATGACAGCAGGGACCTTGTAGGCCTTATTCACCCTGTGCTTTTGACAGAGTAGGTAATAAGTCAATAGTATTCTATCTATCCCTCTCTGAATTTCTTTCTAACCATATTGCCACCAGCCAGGCATCTCACTCCAGGACTTACTATAATCCCTCTTATCCAATGAACAACTCCACACTCCCTCTTCTCTAATTCATCCTAAACAACACCAGGATAAAGCATCTGAAACACTGATTTCGTTATATCAATCCCCCATTCAAAATGCATCATCCTTTTTAGGAAAGAGTCCAGATATCCTTATTAAGGAAATCAAAGTTTTCTGTATTCTGGTCATCAAGGTTTTTCTCTAATCTGGCCCCCTCACAACTTCCCTCATTTACTCTGTAAAAAGAGTCTCCCATTCTGGAGATATGGAGAAATTAACAGATGTCTTAACTTTTCTTCTCCTACTCTCAGATCATCAGCAAAAAATTAAAAGGCATTTTTCACTTCTCATGCCCTTATTCCAGGAGGATAACCAGCCCAAATGTCTTTGATGTCCAGGCTTATTTCCCCCCAAGTGAGAACAGGTTCCCAAACAACTAGCAGTTCCATGGGTGGTAGCACCTTAGAGGTAAACTTCAAATGGCAGTGGCTGTGTGGAAATCTATGACCCACATTCTGTGCCACAGTCTTGGGAGCCAATAGGAAACCAATAAGCTTGGTGTGGACACCACCAGGACGGCTCATCTATGAATGGCCCCAGGGCATGGTCTCAGCAGTGCATAAGGTGGACCTGGCCAGAGATCTCTACCCTCTTTGTTCTGAATGGCAGAAGCCCTGGACTCAGTCCAAGGGAAAAATGATACTGAACCTCTCACCAACCTTGGACAGCAGAGAGATTTCAATATGGACATGGAACAAGTCATCGTATTATACTGCCTGGTAAACAAGTCAAACACTCCCAAATTCCAGTGTTTTTTCCCTAATTCCTCTCCTTCTTTGCCCCTGAAATGCTGGGGCTTTTCAGAACACTCAGGCTTACCATCCTGTTGGAATGAGAACACAGGAGAGAAAGGATACTTTTTTTTTTTTTTGGTGATGAGTCAATAGTAGGAAAAGAAAAGTCAAGACGCTAATAGCCAGTTCTGACACTTCCCTGACTCATTAGAAGATCCTACATCAGCTACAATAATAAGCAGTATAGACTTATAGAGAGAAGGTTAGGCTACTAATCCTAGAAACATCCCACCCTTTGAATGAGGTTTATGCTCTAAGTACAGCACTAAATATTGCTAACCAGATTTAATCACAGAAGTATGTTTAACTGAGAGAAGGGACTCTGCAAAGAATGTTCCTAGTTTCAGCATCTATAAAACCAAGAGAAGGGACTAGATCATTTTAAGCCAGTTTTATAATTTTCTTCTACTCACTCCAGCCTCCAGACCTTAGAGGAATTACTCTAAGCATTTATAACCTATTCTGTTAATTATTGTCCTTAATTAAATAACACCTTTAAGAAGTGCTTAACCACTGAGGGCATGTCTTGCCTCCTTAATTAGAATGTAAGATCCTCAAGCATAATTCAACAAAAATATATTAAGTACCCACTGGCTTCAAGGAATAATGTAAGGACAGAGATTTCTCCCTAGGTGGTGGGCACATTACTTGACACTTAATAGCAGTCACTTTGAATATGAAAGATTTCTTAACTTTGCTCCACTGCAGTATTTTTTCGCTTATTTTTTCATTTGGGCAGGGGTATCTGGTGTAATATATGCACAGGCTTGGAGGAGATCCAGAAAATAAATGAACATGTCTGCCACCCTGGGATTGCTCTGGAGATTTTTGAAATCTCCAGATTTGTAGAAATCACTGGCCCATGATACTGCCAGCTGTTCTCCTTATTTTTCTGTTGTGAACAAAACCTATCTTTTGCACGCTTTAATATGGAAAAATAAGTACTCTTACTTCTGACTTAAATGCTCCTTGGGAAAAAGCAAGGCAGACAGTCCTGGTGTGGGAAACAGGTCCTGAGCAGGCAAGCAGTTGAGCATATGTAGTTTATTTTGGAGGTAATCTCAGGGAGCACAACTGAGGAAAAGGGGGAAATGAGACAGAGAAGGAAAAGCCAAAAATAGGTGTGTTTATGAGGGGCTATTGCAATAGGCAACTGAAACTCAGTCCCACTAGGGACTCTCTGAGCTGTCACGTAGATCAGAAATGTCCCTCCCAATGATGGGAAAGCAGGAGTATGTATTCACTGCCTCCCATCCCTCAGGAGCTGAGAGTTGCTCCTAGGAAAATCCCCAGCTTTGGGACAGCCTGGCACAGTGCAAGAGAAAGCTCCTGGGCAGAGAAGCAGAGACACAGGACTGGAGATGGAAGCTGTCACAATACACAGGAACCACCCACAGTAACCGAAAATGGGTTCAATTGTAAGCCATGGGGACACAGGACAGGGTGTCTGCTACATCTGCTACTTGCATTGGTTCATCTATCTTCACCACCATAGTCAGGCCAACAGCTCCAGAAACCTAGTTTCTCTTCACGGTCCTGTCAGGTCCTCCTGATTGATAGCAGACTCACGTCACCTTATAGCCCTCTACCTTAGATACCTTTCTCTAAATGGGATATGATGATGGCTTTTACCATAAGGTACAAGGAAGTTTACAGATATGACTGAGTGTTCATGTTTGATGGGGTTTGGGTCAGGGGTCACAAACTCAAATGCCTTCTACAGCTTTGGGTTTATGACCATCATAAACAGGGATAAAGGCTTGATGAGCGTGATCCTGAGGGTCCCAAGGTAGAGGCCCCAGCTGCCAAGGTGGTGAGTGTTGAGAGGGGAGGGGTATTGCCAAACGCACGTGGAGTCATTCAACTGCCACTTATTATCTACTCCACGGCATGACAGAAAGCATGCTAGATGCTAATAATACAGCTATTGCTGGTCCCTGCCATGAGGAAACCAGAACTTACAGAAAGAGATGTACAAAGAAAAAATGTGATGAATGCTAACAAAGTTGGAGTCCTTCACCAACCCCGATGTTTATTCATGAAAATCCATTTCACAACAGAATTGACATTTAAGAAACCTTTTAGAAGTTTATGAGGAATTAGGGTCAGAGTACTGAGTTACCCACGAGCACCTTTAGCAATACTGCATACTACTTCTAATTATCCATGTTTAATGAGCACTTACTATATGTCAGGAACAATACAAAGTGCCTTTCATGCATTCTCAGTTAATCCTCCCAACAATACTGATAAGGAAACTGAGCCCAAAGAGTTCTGATGACTTGTGCAAAAGTCATGCAGCTAACAGATGGATCAAAATTTAAATTCAGGTAGTTCAGCTACAGAGCCCACATTCTTAATGACCAATCTATACAACTTGATTAAAACACGACAAAGGTAGCACATGAAATTAAGAGAATATGAGCAATATTTCATATAGCAAAGATATGCAATAGGGGTTACTATACTATTAATTTCTGGTGTAGAACAAACACCTCAAAACTTAATGACATAAAATAAACATTAATTATTTCTCATGACTCTGATGTGGGGTGGCTCAGCCAGGGCTAAGTGATGTAGGATGGCTTCATTCATGTCTGTGGCCTCCACTGGATGGCTTGGATGGTTGGGTGTCAGTACACATCGTCTTTCATCCTCCAAGAGGCTAGTGGGGCTTATTCACACAATGGCAGAAGGGCTCTCAGCAACTAGACTTACTTGTAAGTCCTAATCACAAGTACTTTTCCAGCCTCTACATCATATTTGCTATTATCCCACTGTCAAGTCCCATGGCCAAAACTAAGGCCCATAAAGCAGTAGACCCAGTGAGGCAAGAATAAATGCCACAATTCCTATGGAAGTTCTATACATGTAAATTCATTCTGCTTTGCTGCAGATGCATAAACTAAGAGAAACTATATTCTGTGTAAGTCTGTTATCCAAATGTTCAATCCCTTCCTTATTTTATAACTCAAAATAAATTCTTTCTTCCCAGGCCCCACAAAATAACTGAGTAACTGGGCTAAGAATATGATGAGGAGTAGCAATAGGAATGAAGAGAGGAGGAAGAGGAGGGAAAAGAAGAGGAAGAGAGGAAGAAGTACAGCAGCAGCAGCAGCAGCAACCACCACTTTGTGAAAAGCCTATGTAACCTACTCAGCATGGCTCAGTATTTCTGAACCTCCCTCCCCTAGTCCTCAGGAACTGTGTGCCCATGCTAACCCCCTGTCCCTCCTCCCACGGCATCAAGGATGCAGTCCCAAGACCCAGATTACCCTCTCATCAGCTTTTCTCATGTCTTCTAAATTTTATTGCACCAACTTCTATTCCCAACTCCCAGTTTCCACTCTTTCAAATACCAGTAACAGGAATGATTCACAGTTCACATACACTCGAAGTGAAATTATCACAGTTGCTAACAGTGATACAGAAATATAACTCATATAGTAGAATTTTCCATAGGGAAATAGAGAGGGATGTAAGCCCAGGTTGCTTTAAGAGCAAGGCAGAAAAGCAGCTTGGTGTGCTGGGAGAAGAAGGATAAAACTCTCGGGAAGGTCTCATAACACAGGTGACATGAATCACATCAATGTGTGACTTTGGCCAGTGATGCCTCTCCGTGTGTTTTCTCATCTAAGTAGAGATCATCAGTAATAGGAGATAATCATTAAAAGCACTTACCATAGTCCCTGGAAATAGTAAGGTAGCCAACAAATTCTAATAACCACTGTATTTGACTCTAAATTGCATATTTTTTCGCATTGAATGTTCTTCTAATTAAATCCATCTTTCACTCAGTATCAAAAGAAACTTGATGGTCATCAGACCAAAGGGTAAGCCTCCATCCAATACCTTCCCAGGCTATAAGAACCTCTCTCCCCTCTCCTCCTCCCTTCTCTTCCCCTCACATACTCTTCTAGTATATCCATTTCAGGAAAACAAGAGTCAGAAAGAAAATTGTGTGTTTGTGCGTATCTTCTACTTTCTGGCCACAGCTCCAACTTCCCCTGAGGCAAAGGAAAACAGAGGTCCGCCTACCATCCCCACAGGGTGCAGGGGCAAGTTCTGAGCCAACCAAAGCCAAACTGATTTCTCAAATTATATTACCACCCAGGACATGCCAAGGAATTTGGACATCATCCCATGTGTGACCAGGGATCACTGAAATACTTATGCAGGGCATGAAACAAGCAGATTTGTTTTAGAAAACTAATATTTGCAGCAAGTACTAGGTTGGGACACAGTCTAGAGCAGCGGTTCTCCAGGTAGGATCCCCAAATGACAGCCTCAGCATCACCTGGGAACTTGTTAGAAATGCAGTTCTGAGCCTTCCCCCCAGACTTGCTGAGTTGGGAAACTCTGAGGGTGAAACCAATACTGCTGTTTAAAAAGCCCTCTAGGTGATTCTGATGTGCTCAAGGTGGAGAACCAAATGTGCAGAGACAGGCCAGATGGGAGTCTGTATGGAGGGTCTCTGATTAAGATGCCTTATCATTTCTGTTCCTAAAAGTCCATTAAAGTGACACTAACAGAGTATTTTAAGATATGTATATAGTGATCAGGGCAAGGAAAATGGGTGAAGAAAACACAAGTCAAAGATGTCCTAAGAGTTTGGAAGATGAAAGGTAGATGGAGAAGCTGAAACACGTGCCTGCAGAAGCAGGTAGGGAGAGAATTGAGAGGATTCACTCCTCAACATCCTAGAGGGATGCAGGCATTGGAGGCAAGATGACAAAGAGACTCATAGAAAGAAGACATCTTTTAACATCTGCTCAGAGTATGGGACTGTGGGAAAGGAGATAGATAGCAAAAGATAAGTTTTAGAAAGTTTTGCTCAGGGGACTTCTAACGCAAAGTCCTCTGTTCTTACCTTCCCAGGAAACCTACTTACCATAAATAAAGCTACTGCAAATGTGGAACCTGATAAGGAAAGTTGTGCAAAGAGAAAGTCTTTCTAGGAACGTTGGTTTCAAAAGATAGCTGTAAATATTTTAACTTATTTTTACATGATTATTTATTTGATTACAAGGCTGTATAATGTTCATCTGAATTCAGTTTTGCTTAGATGATGGATTGTGTGGGTTTCCAATTACCTTCACCCCAATTATATTTGGGTACCTACGATCAGCAGTGGAGGGGACTTGGAACCTAGCTTGGGAAGTCTTCCATTCTCCTTAGACTCAGAGGTACACATGTGATCATAGGACAGATGAAGGATTTATATGGTATCTTTCCCAAGTGTAGGTCCAGGTTTTCTGTAACTTGAACCTTACAGAATTTATAAGGCTCTCTTTTAGAAAAAGAATACAAAATTATGAATTAAAAAGGCCCCAGGCCACTCCATACCACTTGAATAAAACATTTTAAGATATGCAAGACCTAAAATAATTCACCTCCTGTTCACTGTTGCTCAGAAAGCTACTGGAGGTTATGCTCCAACAAAACAAGAAAGTAAACCAAGATGAAGGGAGATTCAGGATCTGAAGAACAGGGTGACCCAATGAGGTACCACTTCATATTCAATAGGATGCTAAGATCAAAAAGCAGATAGTAACAAGTGTTGATGAAGATGTGGAGAAATCAGAATTTTCTTACACTGCTGGTGGGAATATAAAATGATGCATCCACTGTAGAAAAGAGTCTGGCAATTCCTCAAAAGTTTAAAAAAAGAGAACTGAAATACACCCAAGAGAATTGAAAACATATGTCCACACAAAAACATGTACAAAAATATTCACAGCAACATTATTCATAATAGCCAAAATGTAGAAACAATCCAAATGTCCATCAACTGATTAATGGATAAATGAAATATGAGATATTTCTACAATGGAATATTACTCAGCCATAAAAAAAGAATGAAATATAGATACAAGCTACAACATGGATAAGCCTTGAAAACATGGTAAGTGAAAGAAGACAGTCATAAAAGCCCACATATTGTATGACTCCATATGCAATGTCCAGAATAGGCAAATTAAAGAGACAGAACATTGCAGACACTTATGACTGGGGGTGGCAGGAAACAGGGAGTGGGAAGATGGGGGTTGATAGCTAAAGAGTACAGTGTTTCTTTTTGAGGTGATAAAAATGTTCTCAAATTGACTATGGTCACATATCTGTAAATACATCAATATTAAAAATCATTGAATTATACGCTTTAAATGGGTGAGGTATATGGTGTGTGAACTATATCTCAATAAAGCTATTTTTTAAAACAAAGAAAGAAAACAGGGTGATCAAAATGTGACCCCAGAAAGGAAATCAAATTGTATAATACTACATGTCTCAGCTAGGAATATTATTTACACAGTCAAAATAATAGAAACATTAAAATTTAACCAAAAATGATGGCATAACTCTATTTGGTAGTGTATGGGTATGGGATGGGGAGGTGAGCAGTGTAAAAAGGCTAAAAATTCCTTATCTTCCTACGGGAAGTCAAGGATAATGTCTAAAGGGGAGAAGGGAAAATAGTAGCAATGTATATAGTTTAGAAGAAAATTCCCCAACAAAATAGCTAAGGGAGTTGGAAGCAGCTGCTTTTCAGAGGTGGAACTGGGGAATGGACAGCAACATACTTACAAATTTATAATCCTAAATCTATCCAGACCCTTAAAAATTGCATTCACTATATGTTGGGAAACCTACTGGAAGCCTTAACTGATGACTATATTAGCAGTTTATCGCAAAAATAAAAACCTAATAGCAATATATCCAGTGATAATCACACATGAAGTATCAGGAAAAAAATTACCTACACATTTTCCCTTTGTATCTCCCAGAGATTTGCTTTTTCCACCTCGTTGCTTTTTAGTGGCTACTTTGAAATGTTTCAGCTAGAAGGCAGAGGACTACCAAAATTAAGCCATTTTTCAGAAGCTACCTGCACATACCAGCTACCTCTGAGTACAAGAAAGAATCGTAGATATGTCTGAAATTCAAGCTAAGATTTAGCCACCACTAACTTTCAGTGCTTATCAGAGCACGAATCTCATGAGGCCATCCGAATAAGAATAAATTACAGAAATTGACAACTGCCTAAATCTCAGATTAAATTTCATAGTATTAATAACCCAATACTCACTGCAAGTTTCAAAGAGAGTAAATATCCTTCATTGCAACTTACAGGAGAAATTTCTCATCACAAGCAATGTTTTAATGCACACATCCATGTATTTTCATAATATTATCAGCCCTTTAAGATTATATGGCAAAAAAAAAAAAAAAAGATTATATGGCATTTAATTTAAGAAACTTCTGTCCTAAAAGGTGGAAAAATTCTCAAACTCACCTTTCAAAGCTCTTTCTTTTCCTCTGGCAGACAATGTTCTGTCTCAAACTCACCTTTCCAAGCTCTTTCTTTTTTCCTGGCAGAGGGTAACAGTTTTTTTTCCCCCTCCTGGCTTAAAAATAGCCCATCAACTTGGGTTCTCCTAGAGGTAAGAGCTCACCCCCAGTCTTCTAGGTTGAAACAATTATTCAAAGATGGTGAAGCAAATCTAAATGCGTTTCATGAAAGTAAATGCACTCTGGAAATGGTACAGATGAAAGCAGTAACTATCAGCAGTTAGTCCTTTTCCCCTCTTTGTGGGTGGAGAAAGACAAATGAAAAAGAACATCTCCACATTCAGATTAGTTCTGGTGAGTTTATCCATCAAGAATTGATCCAATTAGATGAAACTCTCCTGGTTAGCTTGAGTTAGTTACAGTTTGGAAATCATAAGACAAATTAGTTACTTTCATCTTAGGCAATGAAATGATCATTTGGGCATTAAATTGAAAAAATGTTTTGAGGAGGCTGCACTTATTCACTCTAAACTCCTAATTAGCCTCAACTAACAGTTCAAAACCAGATTTATGACAGGAGTTTCAGAGATGCGAAAGAACATTGGGGGAAATTCTTGTGAAAAGCAGCTTTTCTGGCGCCAGTGTTTGCAGTAGAGAAGTGTTCTTTCAGATCACAGGTGCTCCAACTTTAGCAAGTATCAGAATCACCTTGGGCTTGTTAAGATCCATGTGATTAGGCCCCATCCCCAGAGTTTCTGATTTGGTAGGTCTAAGGTGGGGCTGGAGAATTTGCATTTCTAACAGGTATCCCAGGTGACACTGATATAGCTGATCCGAAGAACAACACTGAGAAACATTTTAGATATACACCTATCTTGGGTAAACAATTTTAATCTAGTAAAATGAGCTTTCAAAGTCAGTCATAGGAGTGATTTACTTTAATATCTTTTATAAGACAATTCAGATAATCAAACTTTCATTAGCATAGAGAACACCTACAAAATAGTCAATATTTGTCTTAAGTTGGATATAGTTTAAAATTCCTATTTTCAAGTGCCATTTTTGTGAATTATTTTAAGAAACTGCGTCATCATTTAGTTAGCATATAACTCTACAAATTCATGTAGTCAAACAGAGATCAAAACTGGAAAACCATATTATTTAGTAATTAACATAATTATAAAATGCCTATTTATTATAATCAAAACAATGAATTCAGATTATATTTGAGACTAGGAGTATAGCTGGTGGTACTTATGGCTGGCTCAATGATCATCTGTTCCAAAATGAAAAAAAAATGTTATGATTATTCAAATATTGTTCTTGCGGAATAATCGCTGTAACTCTTGAAGCTGGCAAACTGTGACATTTACATCCTGAATTAGTATTCAAATCAAGTCTTTAAAGAAGTAAATTAACTCTCTCCAACCACTATGTCTGTATTTAAGAAACTGCCTCCAGGCAAATTTTAGTGACTATTTACCACAATATTAAGTTCAGTGGTTGGTTGTACTTCAGATGTGAATAACTAAATAGCAGAAACACATGAAACACCCCATCAATTCACCAGGCAGTTTTCACTAAAAAACAAACCATTTTACTAACTTAATAGTATGTTTTGAAACATGTCTGTTTTTACTTATAAGTAATGTAATTCCTGATTAAAACAAAGATGAAGAGGAAAACCCACTTGTAAGTAGAATTACCTGTATATTCTTCCTATTTAAGAGTTCAGCCCATCTAAACTTAAAATGTGTTTGTACCCTCTTCTTTTTCTCACTTTTTACTTGTCTCAGGTGTTTCCCAAAGCCCTAATCTGACTTTTCCAGCCCATTTCATGACCTCCACTTAGATTCACAGATTGTCTTACTAATAGTTTGACGTGTGGTCTCTTTATACAAACTTGGAAAATTTTGCTATTTGAGATTGATCAAAAAAATGACACGACAACCAAAAGTAAAGAGAATTATGAAAGGTTTGTGGTTCTCATTCTGCTTTGACTTCGGTTTTAGGAACATGACACAACTGTATGTCCAAATATAACCTAAAGAAAGCATCAGTAAATGAGAAGCTAAAGAGGGAAACATGAGGGGAGATGTGTCTCCACAGAAGATTCTGCTACAATGAATATACAATCCAGAGTACTAGCACTTGTAACACTTAACCAAAGCAGTGCATTTTACATATGTGTACACACACACACACACACGTTTGACTGCTCAATAATTTATAGTGTTTTAACTGTCTTATATCCCCTAAGCTTGAACAAGCATTTTTGGATATTTTTTAAATGGAGACAACATCTTTTTAAAATTATGAACTGTTTTAACTGTTATGACCATATATAAAATCATTAAGAGTTTAACCAAGATAGAGTAACAGGGACAGGATTTACCCTCCCACCTGAAATAATTATAAATGAGATGCAACGTGTGAAACAACGGTGTTCAACACACTGGACATGAGAGGACAAAAGTCAATGAGAAATGGGAAACAAACACGGTGAGCCCTACGGGGCCTGGAGAGAGATTCCAGGTCACACAGCATGAAGCACAGAACCCAGGAACAGCCCAGTGATCCGTTAAGTTAAAGAGATGCAACTGAGAATCTGGAGAGGCCTGGCAGCTCGAGTACTCAGAACAGGGTGCTAGAGAGGAGAAAGCTGCCTAGTGAGAGAATTCCAGAGATCTCCAGGCTCCTCATCAAGGTTTTCAGGAGAGAACTGACTGGCACACAGTGAACAGAAGCTACCCAAAAAACCATGGCTGGGGAGAAAAACACCTGAAGGATTAGAGGGAACAAAACTTGGAGCTCACACAGGGTCAAGAATAATGCCTGTTCCCATCAGCCAAACTGGGAGACCTCATAATTCAAAGGGCTTTGGACAGAGAACTCAGAGGGTCTTGCCTTGGTAGTGGAGGATGGTTAGGCCTAGATTATATACAACACTGGTCCTTCCTAACAAATCTTAAAAGAGCCAAAAGGACTGAACAATTTCCAAGAAACTGTGTCCCAAAACACAATTAACAAACTGCCCAAAACCTCAATAATATATAAATAGAAAAATATCCAGTACTCAACAAAGTAAAATTCCCAATGTCTGCATGTAAAAAATTATCAGGCATGCAAAGAAGCAGGGAAACAGGATCCATAATGAAGAGAAAACCAATCCATTGAAACCCAGAACTAAAATCCGTAGCAACAGAAACAACTGAGGGACTAAACTCTCATGAGAGTTCTTGTAACCAACTCATTTGCATAGCATAAAATTTTCTCCTTTTTGAAAAAAAAAAAACCCCAAATCACTAATAGATCAAACCTACTAAGCTTATATAATGCACAACATCTCTACACCATAGAAAATAAATAAATCGTGGGCAGGGGATAAATTGGGAGACTGGGATCGACAAATACACACTACTATATATAAAATAGATAACTAATAAGGACCTGCTGTATAGCACAGGGAACTCTTCTCAATACTCTGTAATGACCTACATGGGAAAAGAATCTAAAAAAGAGTGGATATATGTATATATATAATTGATACACTTTGCTGTACTGCAGAAACTAACACAGCATTGTAAATCAGCTATACGCTAATAAAAGTTTTTTATAAAAGAAAATAAATAAAAGAACAAACAAACCACCAAAAAAAATGTGATAGTTACAATGAAAATGGTAAAAAAAACTTAAAAGAGCTACTTCAAAATACTGATGACCAGCACACGCTGGGATCACACACAATGGCGAGTGTTTCCTGAGACACCTGCCACTGTTCTCACCTCAGTGAAGCACCTGTGATGTGCTATGAACTCAAGCAAACAAGTGCAGATTATTCCTCCTCCTAGAGTAAGTGTATGTCCTGGGCCACCAATTAAGCATAGAGGGGGCCTAGGGTCATCACTGCCTAGAAATAAGCAGTCTTATGATCTTTCTCATATTCATATTTCCTTCTCTATTAAAAACAATCACCCATGACAACCTGTTTCCCTTTGTGTTTCTCATTTTCCCAGATCACTGGTTCTCAAACTTTGTCTAGCATGCATCAGAATCCCCAGGAGGATCTGTGAAAACACAGACGACTGGGTTCCAGCCCCAGAGTTCCTGATTCGGTAGGTCTGCGGGGAGGGGACAGTGAGGTCCTATGAACTTGCTTATCTAACAAGTTCCCAAGTGATGGTGATGTTGCCAGTCTGGGGACCACATGTTGAGAACCATTGCCCTAGATAATGTGTACAGTCTCTGATCTATTGAACCTGGACTTGCAGGAAGGACCCAAGCACCAAAATTTTTAGTAAAGCTAGACTCTTTAGGGGTTATGTTTAGTAAGTCACAAGAAGCCAGGAGTTCACTGGGAAAATGTACAAACCTTCGCAATTTCAAAATGAAGGTTGCATGGCAAAGTAATTGTTCTTGTCTCTTCTGATAATGTTCTTTCCCCACCCTCACTTCCATGTCCCCCTCATGTTATGGAGGATAAATAGGATGCTGTGTTGGAGGAACGGAAATCAGAAAACTGAGATGTTGTGCTTAGTTAAGGACTTTGTTATATATGTATCACTCTCGGTCCTAGAATGATATGTATAACACATATATCATTCTTTGAGAAGCCTGAGGTACTACACAGGGGATAGGATCTCTCAAGGATTTCACAAACAAAATAAAACCTGCCAACTTACTGTCTTCTTTTAAATTAACCCAGGATCTACTGGACCACCAACTACCGTATTTTATTAGATTTGACATTCCTCAAGTCATTATTTTATGTAACACCAGGAAAGAAAAAAAGAAAGCTACAAACTATGGTACACACCATCAATTTTAAGATTGATCTTGATTTCTGAAAGGTTAAAATATGATCTTAGAATCAATAAAACAGTATAAAAAAGTGCCCTGGCCTTGGTAATATATGGGACCATTTCTTTATGTGTTACCATGCTTTCTTAGAGCAGCTAATATACTAATTGTTTAAAACAATATGCTTATATATGAGCCTATATGAAATCAAAGTGGGAAACTCCAGCAAATCTGTAGATTTTTCTTATGGAGAACACCTTAAAACGTTTTATTCTGAAAATTTTTTTAGTTTAAAATTTAAAATTTTTAATTAAAATTTTAATTAAAATTTAATTAATTTTAATTTAATTAATTAATTGATTAAATTTAATTAATTTTAATTTTTAAAAATTTTGTTTGCAAGAATAGTATAAAGAACGTCCATAAAATTTTTTTTCTTAACCATTTAAGAATAAGTTGTAAAAAAAAAAAAAAAAAAAGAATAAGTTGTAGACATCATGCCCCTTCAGCACTTAAATACTTTAGAGTGATAACATCTTTGTTCTGAGGAAATACAAAGTCAGAAATTTAACATTAATATCATTATCTACTAAGTAGTCCATATTCATATTTCTCAGATTGTCTCACTACTATCCTGTGTAGCATTCAATATGAGATGCAATCTGGCCTCACACATTATATTTGGTTGCCATGCCTCTCTAGTCTCCTTTAATCTGGAGATTCGTCTTTCTTGATACAGACATTTTTTAAGACAACAGAGAAATTAGTTTGCAACATGTCCCTCAGCTTGAGTTTGATGATGCTTCCTCCTCAAGATTAGATTTAGTTTATATGGGATACATTTTTGGCAGGAATACCATTGAACTGATATGGTGTCCTAAGTGTATCACATATCAGGAAGCACACACTATCACTTTGTCCCATTGTTGGTAATATTAACTTTGATGACTTGGTTAAGGTGGTGTCTGTCAGGTTTCTTCACTCTAAAGTTATTCTTTCTCCCTTTATAATTTGTAGGAAGAGAGTTTGAGACCATGTAAATATCCTGTTCCTCATCAAACTTTGTCCCAATAGTTTTAGCATACATTGACAATTCCTGACTGAATTATTACTCAGATGAGCGTAAAACATTTTCAAAAAAGATTTAAGCAAATCCTACTTTATGTTAAAGATGACTTATTTTCCATATCATATCCATGAAGCTTTCTTTATACTATGGTGCTGTCTTACAGTGTTTGAAAAGTTGCTTTGAGAAATAAAGAGACATAGGGAGGAACACAATTCTTCCCCCCCACCCCACCCCCCGCCCCCCGCCCAGCTTTATTGAGAGAACATGGTTCTTATTCAGTGAAATTCAGAGAAGATTTTGGTGGTGGAATCCTATCCCACTACCTCATTTTATCTTCACTAGAGTATATAGATCAATAGAGTGTAAACAAAACTGAAGCAAATTGGGGCAAAAAACAATCCTATTTTGGAAATAGAGATGATTTTTAAAAGGTATAATTTTGAAGTAATGTGTTCAATTGCTTTTTTTATCTAATACTCACCAAGAGTAAAAAAAAACAAAAACAAAAAAACAGAGGAAATGTGAAATAGAATAGTGTACCAGAGTTTAAAACTCTTCTCCTGAACCGTTTTTATAATATTCCTATGTAACAATAAACCATATGATGCTGCCATTGTATTTGTCAAAAATGCTTGCATATCAGCAGTTTCATACACCTGCTAGCTTCCTGAATTTCCAAGTGCTTAAGTCAGATGACCCCTGGCCAAGGAGGATGTTACAGAGTAAAGCAATCTATGCATCATTATGAGGAAGGTGGACAAAAATCAACCCTAATGCCTCTTCTAACCACGTTTTTGTGAATGGTTCATGCAATCCTCTTTCAGGCTGAGTCCAAAGAGGGACTTCTCTCTGCTTCCTTAACATGATAGAGTTACCTTTTTCACACTGTTTTGCAATTGTTTACTCATTTATACCTCTAACTATAGAATATTTGAGGGCAGGTTATTTGGGTATAAAGGGGAACAGTAACCCCTGAAGGCTGGAGATTTGTTATAAAAATTTGTTATAAAAATTATATAAGGTTATAAAATAGAAAACTTTATAACTGGTTGTAGGAAGAAAATCACTGTTTTGTCTACATATTGACTCAGACCAAATACCTAAGTTTCACTCAGTGTCTTTAATGATAAAATTTGAACAAATGACTGCATCTGTAATTTTTATATCTATAAAGTTATTATTATAACCCCAAACCTTGCCTTCCTAACAAATATGTTATGGTGTGAACCAGTTGATCATTGTGAAGAATTTGAGTTTCTTGCAGAAAACTATTACATAAAAATAAAGAATGATACACTGCATAGATGTGTTATGTCATGTTGAGACTACTAATTTCCCATTTATAAAAGTAGATCTCGGGCTTACCTGGTGGCGCAGTGGTTGAGAATCTGCCTGCCAATGCAGCGGACACGGGTTCGAGCCCTGGTCGGGGAGGATCCCACATGCCGCGGAGCAACTAGGCCCGTGAGCCACAAATACTGAGCCTGCGCGTCTAGAGCTTGTGCTCCGCAACAAGAGAGGCTGCGATGGTGAGAGGCCCGCGCACCGCGATGAAGCGTGGACCCCGCTCGCCGCAATTAGAGAAAACCCGCGCACAGAAACGAAGACCCAACACAGCCAAAAATAAATAAATAAATTTTAAAAATTTAAAAAAGTAGATCTCTAAATACACATAACAAGCTGTAGTTAGTAAATTGAAACTCCATAAAATAAAATGATTGATTTTTTAAAATTTAAATCGTGCTAAATAACCACGATTTAGCACGGTAATATTTATTCCTAAATAACCAAATCCTCATTTATACTGCTAACTAACTCTTTAGTACATTTGCAAATAGAACATATTACATTCCTATCATCTAACAACTCTCCCATTAGCTACGGTAAATACTCTGCACTTTCGTTACCCATCAGTTCCCCCATAGAGTTACGGGTATAAGTTTAATCGTTTCATTTGCATATCCAGCTGAGGTAAATTAGAAAAAGTCGCCACACTCATTACACTTCATTGCATTACAAACACTGATGTCTGTTTTTCTAGACCTGCTTAACCTTGACCTAAAGAAAGAGATTAGAGTAACACAGTGAGAAAATAGACTGTTCACTTGGCTTCTCATGTCTGAACTACAATGAATTTCCTAGAAAATAAGAGAATTTGTTTTTTAATTAAGAAGGTAACCACAAAAAGAAATTTGTAATAATCAGATATTGCTTTCCTTAGTTATGGATTATCTGGGTTTTTTAAAATATTTATTTATTTATTTGGCTGCACCAGGTCTTAGTTGAGCATGCGAGATCTTCAGTTGCAGCATGCGGAATCTTTTAGTTGCAGCCATGTGGGATCTAGCTCCCTGAACAAGGATCGAACCCAGGCCCCCTGCATTGGGAGCGTGGAGCCCTAGCCACTGGACCACCAGGGAAGTCCCATGGATTATCTGTTTAAAACTCTTTGGCTATTATTTCCCTGGACAAGTAGACATGAAAAACTTCTCTATAAAGAGAAACTTCACTACATTGAGAAAAATATCATTTTCTTTAGTGAAGAAAGTAACACCCAGCCACCATCTAGCTTAGTGTGAAAACTTGTGGAGTCATATCACAAAAGTATAGACCAAAAGGCCAAGGAATAGGCAGCCAAGGGCTCTCTGAACTTTGTGGCTTTCACTCGCTAGTAGTGTCATAAATCTCCATCACTGGTACTTTTATAACCTCTCCTGATACCCTCATATCACCCCTAGAAGATTCTTTACAACACGCCTTTATAGTCACAATCACATAGTTCACAGAGGCAGACCATTTGTTTATAATTATGTGGCGAATCTTTGATGAAGGACCATCAACCCAGTTGTCATATCCTCATACACAATGGGGGCTAGCCATTTGTACATCTAACTTGTTAACAGATGTAATCAAAAATTCAACACAGAATTAAACTTGAAGAAGTATCTTTAAACTTCACATGAAAATCAGCAAAAAACAATGTCTATGATGCTTAAGGTAGCTTCAAGGGAGCCTCTGAAACTCAACTAAATGAACCATTTTCAAGTTTAACTATGAAGGACATGGAAAATACTTGGCTTCACACTCAAGTTAAAATCACGTTAAGTACATGAGGCTCAGAGAGATGTCTCTTTCAAGATAAACATATGGATAAAGGGAACCGAAAAAGGAAAAAAAAACCCAAAAAACAGAAAGAGATACGTATTCTAGAAAATATTTAAATGCAAAAATTAACATAGGTAACATATGAAAAATGTATGACCCAGAAAGACATATCAATGACCAAGAGAATACCTCAGTAGAACGTATAAAATTGTGTTTTATCTTTACAGCTAAGGCATCTTTACTGTGAAGCTAATAAAGTTTCAGCTTTAGGGCCTCTCACTTGTACAGGCCCCTTTCAAAGCTCCGGACAGGCCTTAGCAATATGTTTTTATAAAATTTTCAAAGCCAAGATATTTTTTAACCATAATTAGTTAAGACACTGTCTCTTTCCACTCCGACTTCCCTGTCACACTCCCCTTGCGTCAGATGGCATTAGAGTGACTGTAGGCATTTTTGATGTTTAGTAAAGGAGTTAGGAACACACTGATTTGGGGTTTATGGGCTATAGTGATGTGTTTTGCTGTCCCTTCCATGTATATTTGCTCATCTTCCTGGAGGAATGGCTTCCAGGAATACTCCTTACTTCCCACTGTGCCCACTCACCCAGCTACATGAAGGAGCAGGGTCAGGAGTTGTATCATGACATGACAAGGTTTGAAAGGTATGAAGCCAGAAGCTAGTCTGTAAAAAATTCTTCCAATCATTAGATGTAAAAAATTGCAAACAGAGGATTCAATTCTCATCAATGCACAGTCAAAATAGAAGCTCTCTCCTGTCAGAAATGATACAGTGTGTACAATTTGAAACACATCATACGTATCTTTCTTCTCTTTAATAGAAAAGCTTGAAAATACCATTTTAACCATAATTTAGAAAGATGTCTTATAAGATTTTAATAAATAGGAAGAAATTACAGACCCCTGATTTAGATGTATGTTAAGGATATCTTCTTTGGGCTTCTTTAAATTTATTTATTAAAGAGCTGAAAATACAGATAAATAAAATGGAATATTTAACAAAAGAGGTAAAGATGAGAGTTGAAATCAATAGAAATTACTCTGACATCAAGAAAAGAACTGTATCAAAAATGTTTAAATCATACCAAAAGCAGTAATTCATTACAGGAAGAAATAAATGTTGCCTAGTCATAATGAATACATTCTTGGAATGTTTGATCACTAAATTAATGAAGAGGATGAACTCAAATGAACACTTTGGGGAAAGATTAAATGTCTTCCTGAGTCCATAGGAAGCTCTGATATTGATGAAATAACAAACCTTACAATGCACAAGGACATCCACAACGAGTGTTGTCAATTCAAAGACCAAGACTGTTTGCTGTCCAAGAAATGCCTTCAAATCTCATAACCCATACAGAAAAGAAAACTGGGGACAATTTTCCTAAATTTGAATTATAAACATTCTTAAAATATTACATGGCATTACCAATAAAGAGTAAGAACACTAAAATAAACTTTTCTAAGATCAACAATTTTTTTAAAAAATTGTCAATCAACCATGCTAAAAAAAAAAAAAGACTGAGTTATCTTTCTGTCCTCTCAATAGAAAGCAAAATTTAAAAATCACTATCAAATACATGTATTAAATCATGTTGAACACCCTAAACTTTACAATATTATGTATCAATTATATCTTAGTAAAGTTGGGGGAAAAATAAAAATAAAAATAATCACTGTCAAGACTATGCAGTCAAAAACTATAAGGAAAAAAGTATCACAGAGCTGTGTTGGGCAGTTAATTAATAAAAATGATATATTATTTTCCTGGATCATGTGAGTTTTGTTCTATTTGTCCACTTTTTAAGCTTTGTAATTTTGTCTTCTTTTTTCAATCTAAATATTTATTTTCATACTTAGTTTTGTGTCCACCATGTTATGTTTTCTTAAAAGAGGGCTCTAAAATCATATAAGTCTCACAAATCCTGATTCTGCCCCCTCCTCAAAGCCACACTGTCTATTTCACGTATGCTCAAGAGGTTGCAGCAGAACATTCACAAAGAAGCAAGGTTTGCCCTGGCACTCTGTTCAGAATCCTGATGGGGCAAAAAGTAAATATCGAAGTGAAACTTCCTCATGAAAATGGGACTGACCCTATATCTCAGTGGATACATCCCTCCCAAAAAGAAACAACAGCAATCCTTGTCTTTGCCTAGAAATCAAGAGTTACAGCTGCTCTCTCAACTGTTACAATGTTGATCCTCAGCTAAATATCCCAGATCATCATGTCTGAAGAACTGTGCACAAACCATCTTGTTCAGGTTATGTTTCCCCCTCTGAAGCACATTTTTCTTTATTAAAAAGTTACTAATGCAAAAAAAAAAAAGAGTATAGGAGAGTCAAACTATCTCTGATTTTTGTTTAGGTTACTGAAAAAGTGGAATTTTCACTAGCCTCCAGTGTTTCCAAACACATTATTAGGTCCACAATTGTTTTCAGTCCTGTAAAATTTCTTCGATTCTCATTCACATTTCCTATGTTATACCTCCTTCCTTTTGTCTTCCTAAACTTCCTCTCCTGGGTTTCCTATGTGATAAGACTTAAGAGGATACCAACATGCCCTAATGGCAAATTCATTCTGAATACTTTTGTAAACATAAAATCTTTGGGGGGCATAAAACAAAGCCTTAGAATATAAACTCTACTTTAAGCCAGCTGGTTATCATTTGGCCTGCCTTGAAACCCTTTAATCCCCAGCAATGAGCCAGTCTTTATCCTCAGAGCAGCAAAAGACTCTCAAACGTAAAACAACGAACACTTATGAGTCCCTTGTTGATCTATTTCTGCAAGAGATTTGGTAAGTTTTTCCAGCAACAAATCTTAAAATCACACTACTGAAAAGGGCTCAAAGAGGTCATCTCCTGTACCAGACTGCCAAAAATGACAGCACTTAAAATAATCAAAACAGATAGTCATTGCTCCAGTTCTTAAAATTTTTATGGAACAGGCGTTTCTGTAAAAGACCACTCTGCATTTGTTTCGGACGCACTGTTGCTGAATGAAAATCTATAATGCTGGCAAACTGATCAATAATCCCTCAACTGAGAGAACACTGTAAAGATGTCACATCAGGAGAAACAACTAGCTCAAAGAATTAAGTTAACATGTATAACTCCCAATGGGCAGGTTTCACCTCCATGAAACATTTAATCAAATTAGGCACGGGAAACCACAGTAGCTTATATGGAAAAGGACCTTTTCATCAACCCTTTAATTAATATCCTTATTAATTATCCATCCAATGGAACACTAATCTATACAGATCAAGCTTTGCTGGACTAAAAGGAAATCCCCTGAACAAAGATTCCTCTGGATTTGCCCAATATATTGTAAAGTTTTTTAAATTTTAAAAATAAAGTTACATAACATTCCATGTAGAGTATACACAATGACTGGCCCTAAATCTTCACCCTTACTTGTATCTACATCCTTGCCTTACAGTGGGTTTGGGCGAGTGGCACATGGGCAGAAATACCCGTGAAGTATCTCTCCTGAATGTTGTTCTACAATTCCCACAAGGCTGCTTTCTGTGTTTCTGTCCTCTAGTTGGCACAGTTCTGTTATTGTGCCATCTACATTCCCTTATTCTACAATCATGGATGCCTGTAAAATGGACACAAGATTCATTTCACTTTCTCTATTTGTCTAATTAATAATCCCACATAGACAGCTAGAACACAAAGTAACAAATGCTAAAAGAATTACTGTTGCCATGATAGTTTTCACAAATAAAATTAAGTGTTAAGCTGCATTCCACAAAGACCTAGTAATTCCTCTTTAAAGATACTTGAATAAATTAGTGGCATTGTCAACTTTTAAAGCTTTAACACATTTTAGAGATCATCTTTTAACAGGACTGAGGCTAAATGATTTCCCCAAAGTATCCAATCCTACTCAGTGAAAAACCCAGGGAAAGAATGTACCCAATGCTGAAAGAAATTCCTATGTCCTTAGACTCAAATCAAATTCTCATAGGAGGGTGAACACCAACACCTTTAAAAAGACAAGTCAGTGTAAACCCAAAGGGTCTCTGGAGAGGAAAAGGAAGAAGGAGAAAAGAGTATGAGAAGACTTTGATAAAGAAATGGAAAAAAAATTCACCACAAGGCAAATTCATTTCAAAAACGTCAGTGGTAGTAACCAAGTTGATGTTCATCTCAACACAAGATTTTGGGAGCATACATTTTTTACCTTCACAACTCTAATATGATTGCACATATCTTAATGTATTTATCTAATGGCTTTCATCCAGTATTACTCAGGGTTCTCCAGAGAGAAGGAACCAACAGGACATGTGTATGTTTGTGTGTGTGTGTGTTTGTAGATAGATAGATAGATAGATTTTAAGGAATTGGCTCATTTGATTATACAGGCTGACAAATCCCAAATCTGCAAGGCAGGGTAACAGATAAGAGACCCAAGAAGTTCCTATTTCATGTCAAGTCTAGAGGCAGAATTTCTTCTTCTCAAGGGAACTCAGTCTTTTTCTATTAAAGCTTTCAACTGATTGGATGAGGCCCACCCATATTATGGAGGGTAATCTGCTTTACTCAAAGTCTACTGATTTAAATGTTAATCTCATCTAAAAAATACCTTCACAGAAACATCTAGAATAATGTTTGACCAAATATCTGTGTACCACAGCCTAGCGAAGTTGACACATAAAATTAACTCTCACATATCCATCCATTCATTCAAAAAGCTTTTATTTGATGCTACAATGTGCAAAGCACTGTGCTAAGTGCTGCTGACACAGAAATGTCAGCTTTTACACTAAAATTTTTATTTATAACACATAATGAGGGGAGCTACATTGGTTTGGCATACTTTTTGACCTACAACTTTTGCACATTTCTTAAAACTCTGTTATTGTCTTTATATAACTTTCTACAAGATAAATTGGCTTATGTGCTTCAGACGCACATTAACTAACACTGCTCTTAAGATACGAATAAGAAAAATACCTAAGTGTATATTGCAAATCACAAACAACAATGCACTAATTTTAATACAGATACATGAAATATAAATATCTTCTTACCATTATGGTGTAAACCAAGGTTTTAAAGTAATTTATTTATAATTCTTTTGAAAATAATGCCTTGAAGTAATTAATTTTTTTAATGGCCAACAGAGCTTTGGAAAGCGCAAAATGGTATGGGCAGAAAGGGCAAGAAATAGAATAGGTTATTTTTGAAAAAGAGACAGTGACTTAAATGGTAACCTAAACCATGGGGTGTTCTTTTTATCATTCTTTTTTTCTTAGGTTAGGAGGTTATTAACCTGTATCCTGGGGTGAGTGAGCACCAATTACATCAATGGGATAGATAAATGAAATGCAAATTAAAAATTAAACATATTCTGACAACATTAGAGTCCTAACAGTATTTTTAATAAAAAATGAAAGATAAAAATGTTTTCTCCATTTTGATTTTTGATACAGTGATGGGGGAAGTGGTTTGATATATAAACCAATGCCAGCAAAAACAAAAGATTTTTGTTTTTGTGTTTCCTTCATTCCTTATTTTACACACAGCAGTTTAACAAATGCATTTCAGTATCATTCAAATGGACTCTCTAATCAGTATTTTTTTAAACAGCTTTCTTTGGGAAATTATTGCCTACTCTGTTTCAAATTAGAATGGCATATCTAAGGGTCAGGCCTGGGTTTTCACAAATATTTAACTACTTAGGGACAAAAGCAATACTTTGCACCAATTTTCACCACTGATGTCATTTCAGAAGCCCTAGCTTTTTACCCACTTCACTATAAAGAATATTTTTCCCTGGATAATCAGTCCTGTAGTCTATTAAAGTCCTGCAAATTCCAGGATCTGCCACTTATCAGCTATGTGGCCCTGATCACAGACTTCATCTCTCCCTGCCTCAGCTTCCTCATCCGCAAAATGGAGAAATTAGGAAGTTGTTATGAAGAATAAATGAGTTAAGATTTGTAAAGGATTTAGAACAGTGCCTAGTACATAATAAGCACTACATAAGTGTTAGTAACTACAATTTTTATTATGCAAACTAAGACCAAAACTAATTACCCACAATGGTAACTTGCATCACAAAGAAATGTTTATTGGCTACCTTCCCTTCCTTTTTTCACTTCCCTAATGCCCTACTGTGCCTCAGATTCAGCTTCTGGGAGAAGCCAAATTAAAGCAAGCCCATTGAAATGACATGTTAGAAAACTCTGCAGTTAAAGAGTTTTAGATCAAGTTAGAGATGTTAGTATAATTAGAACTAATTGGGAAAAGCATCAGACAGCCTGATGATATCAGTTTTGATCTTAACCTTTATCATCTGTATGTATCCTGACCTTTAAAATCAGTGAGGAAAGGATGAACTAGTCAATAAATTGAAACCACTAGCTAACCATGGGCGGGGAATTAAATTAGACCTCTTACCTCAGATTGTACACCCCTACAAATGCCAAAAATGTAATCTTGATGTGGAAAAGGCCTTCTAAAGACAGAAAGCTCATTTCTGTACCCCCAAGGTCTGCTTCCCAGCTTCCCACTGACAATGGAAATGAGGGGATGGAAGGAATAGAAATTGTGAAAGTGGCAGCTATAAGATTTGGAAACATTGTACATGAAGGACCTGAGGTAAGTTTCAGAGGACTGTGTAACCTTAATCTTGGATGACAATCAAACAACCTGTACAGCATCATCTCTGTCTTACTCTTATGCACCAAAACCTTCCAAGGCTCTCTACTATCTATCAAGTGAAGTAAAAAGTCCTTTAGCTGAATATTGTGATATTCAAGACCCTAATCTACTTCTCAGTCTCATTTTTAACACTCCCCTATGTTTCTCCTACCCCTCAGTCATGCTGATCTTTACATTGCTGTACACACACACGCACGCGCACGCGCACACACACACACAATGTGTCCTTTCTTACCTCCCTGCCTAGACTTGAGCTAGGTTCACTACCTAGAGAGTTTTCCCTTTCACATCACAGGTCCCTCTCAGAGCCACGGTTTCTCCACATACAGTGGAGTGCTAATGAGTGTTTAATAATCACCTCTGGGTGGAGGGAGCCCTGAGTTGTAGAGTTTGCCAATTTCTGTGGTGTAACTACTCTCACAGTGGGTGATTTCAACCTAATAAAGTGACATTAACCCACAGGCAAAATTCCTGAAAACATAACGATAGACTGCAGAGACGCAATATAAGCTGATTACAGCCTGTCATCCTTCTTAATCCTCCCCTTCATGTCCCAGCACCCCTGCACCCAGTAGACATGATTTGAGCCTCCCTGGAACTTCCCCTCCCCTTCATGTCCCAGCACCCCTGCACCCAGTAGACATGATTTGAGCCTCCCTGGAACTTCCTCTCCCCTTAGAGCACTTCGTATTTAACTTGCATTATTCTCTTCACCATATGTTTCTTCAAGAATTTGCTTTATCTCCCTACAGATTAAAAACTATGTGAGAGCTGTTTCATTGTGTGTGTGTGTGTGGTTTTTTGTTTTTTGGGTTTTTTTCCCTTGTTAAAGCCCCTACAGAATTTGAGCAAGGGGGCCTGGACAATGGAGTTCTGAAGCATCGACTTCCCAGGGCCCAGAGCAAGATGGAGCAAAAAACCAAAGATTCACAGAGAATGGTCAGGGAAATTTTTTACCTGCTCAAAAGGAGTAGTATGAAATTTGTCTTCTACTACAAAAGAACTGACAGCCTGTTCCCTTGAGTGTTTGATCCTGCTTATCTACCCAATGTATTGATAGAAGTGAGTCATGGAAAAGAGATAAGATAATCCAGGATATTTGCCTCCTGCTTTCAATTTTGTCCTCTAGGCATGCCACCTGGGCCTCAACACCCAAGGAAACGTGTTGTCCTACAGAAAATGAATTCCATTCTCCTCCTCTCCTTATCCCCTAAGGAAGTTTGCTCACGAAGAACATGATATTATTGAGGGTAAGGATCATGTCTTCTTTGTTTTTATAATCCCCAGGGCCAGCCTAGTGTTTGGTATCCAGCAGGAATTCAATGAAAGTATAGTAAGTAAGCAAAATAATGTTTTCATCCAAAAAAGGCAATGGATTTGGACTAATAGTAGAGTGGGTGTTATTCATATGATATCCTTCTCAATTGAGCCAAATTTCAGAGTCTTACCCAGGGGATAGATTGTAGCAGTCAGGACACCTGTTTGCTCCAAAACCTAAACACTGCAAGACTTTTGAGTTCTCCATGTGCTTGTTATTAGGGTGATGTCAAGACTCAAATGCCTTATATTCATTCTTCCATCCTGCCAATACTTATCTAGTACCTTTCATGTGCCAGACCCAGTGCTAGACAATGAGCACATTTCTTCAATGTTAGTACTCATTTTTGCTCAATACAAAAGAATAAAAGAAAGTTTCATGAAATTCTTGAATGCCCTGAGACACAAGGCATGACACAATAGCATAACAATCTTAAAGAAAGTACCTACTTCCAAATGCACACTCGGTATATAAAACCCACGTGGTTGCCAATTTTTTCTAAACTGCACATCTTTGAATTACACACAAAGAGAATTAATACTGGAAGGTTTTGAACACTATTAGTATGGTATTAAACATGTTTTAAGGTATAGTCCTAAGGAGACAGTGAGCTCAAAGGGCTTGAAAAATTCTAGAAGGGTTTTCTAGATTTCTCAGAAAGTCTTTCCATCATGCAACCTAAAATGTTGTTATTTAATGGTGGGATTTATCTGCTAGTCATAGACACTTGTCTGTGACAAACAATATGATAGTTCATTCATCAATAAGTATTGTCATTTTTACTGACAAAATGTGTGCCTTATCTAACTTCTCACCACCTCCACTGCTGTCATCCAGGTCAAGCCTCCATCATCTCTTATCTAGACTATTGCAGTAGCCTCCTAACACAGCAGTCAAAGTCATCTTCCTAAAGTAGAAATCCAACCCACTCCAATGGCTTCTGTGGACTTAGGGAGTCTCCACATCACTCTCATTTCTGACACTAACTACAAAGTTTAGGGGTCTCCAAGATCACCCACATTATGACACCAATTGCAAGTTTGGGAGTCACCATGACTACCTTCAGGTTTGATAATTCTCTAGAAGGACTCATAGAACTCACTGAAAGCAGTTATACTCATGGTGATGGTTTATTACAGTGAAAGGATATAAATTGAAATCAGGCAGGTGAAGTGGAGTGTGGGAACTCCAGGAAGGTTCCATGCACAAAGCATCCAGTTGTCCTTTCCAGGGGAGTCATGTAAAGTACTAACTTCTCCCAGCAATGATGTGTGACAGTACTCATGGCGTATTGCCAGCCAGAGAAGCTCACCCAACACTTGATATCCAGAGATTTCATTGGGGATCAGTCACCTAGACACAACTGATGGCCTACATGGCTGATCTTTAGTCTCCAGTTTATCTGGAGGTTGAGCTGCTCTTGCATGGCCCAAAATCACCACCATAAATCACACTGTTAGACTATGTGGTGTGGCTCAAGATTCTCGGGTAAACAAAGACACTCTAAGTAAGCAGAAAATCACAAGGAGCTGCCAGGAGCCAAGGGCAAGGGCCAGCCCTCTCTTTAGGTAAGTTTAATTGTTCCCAATACATTTAAAACAAAAACTTATCACAGTCTGCAAAGCCAGATAAGATCTGGCCCCTACCTGCCTTTCCTACATCTCCATTTCCCCATCGGGTGCTGTGTTCCAGTCACATCAGCCTTCTTGTAGTTCCTGGGACACATCCAGCTCCAGCGCAGGGCTATTGTTCTTGCTGTTCCTTTTGCCTAAATGCCCTTCCCCAGATCTTCACATGGATGCCTGCTGTTTATCAAATTAAATGCCACCTCCTCAGAGGTGTTCCCTAAACACCCTAGCAAAAGCAGCTGCAGCCTGCCTCCTAACACACACATGCACGTGTGCACAGTGTACATACACACATGCACACACTACACATGTGCACCACACGCAAAGATGTGTACATGCACACACTGCACGAATGCATCACACACATACAGAGACACACACAGACACACATGCTCTCACTCTACCACATTACCCTGTTTTTCATCATAGCACTTTTTAGGACCTAAATTATGTTGACTATTTGTTTACTGCCTCTCTGTTGTTTACAGTAGAATGTTGTAAGCTCCATCTTGTTCACCAGTCTTTTCCTGGTATACAGACTGGTACCTAATACCCAGTATGTGGTTTGAATATGTGCCCAATATTAGACAGCTATAGACACACAGAATTATAATTTACCCGAGCTGGTTTCAGATCAAGTATATACCTGCAGCATTAAGAACAAGTCTCGTTTTCTTAGCAAGAGACTAGACATTGTATGTATAATAAACCAAGGGAAAATGCTAACAGGAATATATGAAATATGATCAAATGAATGAGTCTGTTTTCCTACGTGTATTGTTTAATCCGTCTCATTATTTTGTGGCCATATATTACAATGATGACTTAACTATAAGGTTATCAGTGGTAGAAAGAAAATACAAGATGCCAGGATGGACTCAGGAGAGCAAGAGGTGAGTCTCCTTATCTTTTCTTCCATATGAGAAAATCTGAATTCCTACTCAATGTTACCCAATAAAAAGTACAAGCTGATTATTCAGCGATTAAAAAGAAATGAGCTGGGCTTCCCTGGTGGCGCAGTGGTTGAGAATCTGCCTGCCAAGGCAGGGGACACGGGTTTGAGCCCTGGTCTGGGAAGATCCCACATACCGCAGAGCAACTAAGCCCGTGAGCCACAACTACTGAGCCTGCATTCTACAGCCCCCAAGCTACAACTGCTGAAGCCCGTGCGCCGCAACAGAGGCCACCACAATGAGAGGCCCACACACTGCAACGAAGAGTAGGCCCCACTCACCGCAACTAGAGAAAGCCCACGTACAGCAACGAAGACCCAACGCAGCCAAAAATAAATAAAATAAAATAAATTTATTTTTTAAAAATGAGCTATCAAGCCATGAAAAGACATGGATGACTCTTAAATGCATATTGCTAAGTGAAAGAAGCCGATCTGAAAAGGCTACTTACTGTATGATTCCAACTATATGACATTCTGGAAAAGGCAAAACTATGGAGACAGTGAAAAGAACAGAGATTGCCACCAGCGGTTGAAGGGAGCAGGTAAAGATGGGTAGGATAGTGACAGATGGAACACAGGACAGTGAAACTGTTCAATACGGTACTGTAATGGTGGATAATATATTATACGTTTGTCAAAATCCATAAAATATACAACACCAAGAGTGAACCCTAAAGTAAACAATGGACTTCAGTTAATAATGATATATCAACATTGGCTCATCAACTGTAATAAAAGTACCACACTGTTAAAAACAAGGCAACAGACCCAAAATGAAATCACTTATGCTAAGCCCCACCACACCAAACCAAGACATAATTACAGTTTTGGCCTCTCCCAAAAATGGAATCTTAAACCAGTCAGTCAGGAATCACCTGGTCAGCACTAGTTAGGTAATCTGCCTAGTAGACGCCTGCCACCCCCTAAAGGAAAGTGACCTTGCCATAACCAATCCACTTTTTGCTAGTACTGGTATCCCGCACTTTTTGAAAGTTTGATTTATGCCACTTTGCTTTTACGAAAGATCTACGTTAGTACCTGTTCTAGCTAACCAAAAGAAATCTGAACAGGATTTTCGCTTTTACAAAAAAAAGGCAAAAAATGAAAACAGCGTTCAGCATTTGTTTTGCAAGCCTTTATAGAGGCAGCAGGCAAACAGAGCAGCAAAAGTGGCACCACCAAGCTCTTTCCCCAGGAACTACACTCAGCATCTCAGCCTCAAGAAGCCATAACTTTGAAATGTGTCTGCGAGCGTCTGTGCTTTATCTAGATTTATTTTGTGCATCTGTTAGCAAGATACGTCTTAAGGTAATTGCTTCTTCACTTTACACCATTTCGGCTTATGAAAGGTTTCATAAGAATGCTCTACTTTCGGACTGCGAGAAAAACTTGTACAAATTCCTGTCCCACTCCCTTCTGCCTATAAAAGTCTTTAATTTTGTACAGCTCCTCAGAGCTCCTTTCTATGTGCTAGATGGGATGCTGCCTGATTCATTAATCGTTTAATAAAGCCAGGAAGACTATAATTTACTTAGTCAAATTTTGTTTTTTAACAACACTAATGCAAGATGTTAACAGGGGAAAGGAGACAGGAGCATACGGGAACTCTGTACTTTTCCCTCAATTTTTTATAAACCCAAACTGCTCCAAAAAATAAACCCTATTAATTTTTTTGAAGTACGAGCTTCACTTCTTTTCATGGAAATTTAAAGGGCTATTTCATCAATTCTAAATGCATTAAGACACACAGAGTCTTACCCATTTTTTAGCTAATTACAACCTGTTTTCTCATCACATTTCTAGATTCTATGTAACAGATGGTGAAAATGTCTATTCTAAAGGCCTAAAAAGTATTCCTGTTCAAGAACAGTGGCTATTATCCAGCATCCTCCATGCAAGGGTTACAATACCCAGGGTAGGATGCGGGGAGAGGGGGCCACACATCGGAGACAGGGGGATAAACAGAAAGCAAATCCTCTGGGTGCTAACAAGAATAGAGGGAACTCCTAAAGGAATTAAAAGTAACCCCCACCAGGAACCTAGGGAAATCATCTATACAGAGAAAGAAATGACTTGTTTGAAATTCATTCACACTGGCAGGGTCAACAGAAAAATTTCAATGGAAATAACTGGCGACCTTAAATACATGTTTGCTGAATGCTGAAGCATCAGAGGCATAAATAAGCAGAGGTTTCTGCAATGGCCAAATGTTGCCTCTTATCACAGTGGAATGGGCATTAAAAGAGAGGCCCTGAGAATGTAGCAAATGTAGATGGAGGCCAATCAGATACCCCTGAGAGAGATTTTTAAAGATTTTTTTTCCTATTCTCTTTGTAGTCCATTAGGATTGGATAAGATCTGGGGGAGTGATAGTGCGCCATTATTTTAACCTCAGAGTTGAAGCAAAATACAAAGGGATTAATGTGGCTTTTTCCCCCTCCCAGGAACATCTTCACCTTTGCACCACCATCTCCTCATTCGTCATCAGCAAGCTGGGGACAGTTATGCAGGGAACAATGGCAGCAGCGCCACAGCACTGTGGGTTTAATGCTATTTCTGTCTCTATAAAATCTTAAATAATTTGTTTACGACTTCCAAAATTCAACAATAGGGTGCAAATGCGATTCCACTTATGTTAATGTGTGCTTCCTTCTCGCATATCAGATTCTGAATAAAAATTAGGCAAGTACTCTGTTTTGAAAATATATAAGATGTGAACTTGCTGAGAGGGAAAAAAAAAAGGCCTCCAAATGCACTATCCTATCAAACACATTTTTTTTAACTTAATAACTTAAGTGAACTGTTAGTGAAATTACAACCTGCTTGTGACACAATAAATTTACAACAAAATTCATTCCATAAATTATTCAATTCTGCGACTGCAGTCAAGGAGAGAAATATCACCAGGAGTAGGTGATTAGCATGTGAAAGGAAAAACCCATCTCCCCACCGAAACAATCACTGTCAAATTCTCCTATTGGAGTTTTGTAAAAATTACCATTAAGAACACACATTTAAGTCTTTGTAGTTCCTATAAAAGGACTAAGTATTTGATTTACATTAGATTCATTTGTTCTTTCTTCAACTGTCTCTTTCTCCTACAAACCATAACTGCCTCAATAAATGCTTGCTCAATCAAGTGTGCATTAAAACAAAAGAATTTAACTTCAATAAAAGTGATGAATCAGGGCCAGAAGTTAACTTTCCTTTCCTCTGTATATTTGGCTTCCAGGTAAGCAAAGCAGAAATTTACATTCGTTGTTCCACCGGGGAGTAATATAGGTTTCTATTGTGTGGTTGGTCACATTTGTAGATTCTTTCCTAAATCATTTGAAGCCAGAGTTGCAGGGCAAAGGGGTTTCAACCAAACTACATCAATGAACATTTTCTGCGGGCAACATATCTATGTAAATGGAACCATACACTTTCTACCAACTCAACGCATAAAAGATGGTGCCAGTGGATTAAGAGTTCCAGGATCCAGATGGTTTTCTGAAATCTGGGTTACAAACCCCTAGGTAGTTGGTATTTTTAGCCTACTATTGGGGACATTGCTGGCCCTACGTCGTAACTGTTCTTCAATAAACCAAAAGGTAGATGTTGTCACCTTTTTTCTTAAACAATTGAAAAAAGAATGGAGCTATCTTCACATATTAATACATACATTGCTTTCATTTTAGCAGATGCCTTGGAACTTGTTTTTCTTGGGGATTGTTCTTTTTCTCTTAAGTAGTATGTGGTAGGCAGAATAATGCCCCCCCCCAAAGATGTCCATGTCCTATTTCTCAGAACTTGTGAATATATTACCTGGCAAAGGGGAATTAAGACTGCAGATGGAATTAAGGCTGTTAATCAACAGATCTTAAAACAGAGAAATTATCCTGGATTATAATCCAGCGTTTTTAATCACAAGGGTTTGTAAAGGTAGAAGATGGAGGCAGAAGAGTGAGTCCCATTGTGATATGATATGAAAAAGACTTAACTGGCCATTGCTAGCTTTGAAGATGGAGGAAGGGGCCATGAACCAAGGAATGTGGGCTGCATTTAGAAGATGGAAAAGGTTAAGAAAACAAATTCTCCACCAGAGTTTGCAGAAGAAATGCAGCCCATTGACACCTTGATCTCAGACCAATGAGACCCATTTCAGACTTCTGACTTCCAGAACTGTAAGATACTAAATTTGTGTTATTTTAAACTCCCAAATTTGGGGTAATTTAGTAAAGCATCAATAGGAAACTAATACAGAGTATTGAAATACCACTCTATTCTGAAAGGCAAATAGTGTGGGGAAAGGAAAAGAATTCTGCCAATTGTTAGCATTTGTTCATAAAGGAAATCACAGAAGAAAAGGCCTAAACATTAATTTTCTATAACTTTTCCTAAAATTACATAGAAAGGAATCATTTGGATGGGTATTTATGTTTTGATTGTTATAAGCTTTTTTCCAATTATCAGAAAGATTCTTTAGAATTTATGAGTCTATCTTCCACCAGTAGTGCAATACTTCACCCCATATAAAACTATCCTTTTTTTCTTAGGTAATGCCTATTTTTCACCTATCGTCTGATTCTCCAGAACCATCAGCTACTGCCTGGTATTTAGTTTGTGCTTTGATACACAAACACCATCTAAAAGAGCACCTTTACCTACCTATAAGGTAAATTCTTATGAGATTGTATAGGGAAAGAAAAACTCTTCCTCGACTCTCTTAAGATCCCTGGCTGGACCTGAAAACTAAACTAATGAAAAAAATTAGGATAAAGACATAAAAATTTATTTAATATAAGTTTTGAGTTACACTGGAGCCTTCATAAGGAAATGAAGACCTGAAGAAGAGCTTAAGGCTGAGTGTTTTGATACTAGGTGTGATGAAAAGTGGAAAGTCAGGGGGGAATGTGACAGGTCAAAAGGGTACAGGCTAAAGGTAATAACTGGGGAAAACTTAACAGGGCCTGTTCATTTGTACTCCTCTCAGCATTCCTCCATCTTCAGAGATAAGGATGCTCATTCCCTCTGGTACAGGACGGGTACCTCTCACATGAGGGTCTTATGACTTGCTTCAGCAAAGAAGGGGAAGGTCAGAAAGATTTCCTGTACCTGCTGCTTCTCAAATTTCTTCAGCTTAAAATATTCAAAATGCCAAGGTACCATATTTGGGGGTATCATGTCCTGAACCCTATCAATTGTCCAGCATGGAAGAAAACAGACATAGAATCACAGTTTGGAAGAGAATAAAGAAACCTTATGTGATCTAGTTAAACTTATTTTATCAGAAAAGCAATCAAGATCCAAAAGGTGGAATTCTGTCCCAAGATCACATAGTCCGGAGTAAAAGTAGCTTAGAATACTGGCCTGGACCTCTTTCCACAAGGCACAGCGCTTCCTATACGGGTTGTTCAAATTCACTTCCTCCTTCATCCAACAAATATTTATGGAGGGACTGCCTGTGTACTGGGCACTGCTTTTTTTTTTTTTTTTTTAAGAATATTTTGATGACTCCAATTTTTTTTTTTTTAATAGTTTATTTATTTATTTATTTATTTTATTTTTTTGACTGTGTTGGGTCTTTGGTTCGTGCGAGGGCTTTCTCTAGTTGCGGCAAGTGGGGGCCACTCTTCATCGCGGTGCGGGGACCGCTCTTCATCGCGGTGCGCGGGCCTTTCACTGTCGCGGCCCCTCCCGTTGCGGGGCACAGGCTCCAGACGCGCAGGCTCAGCAGTTGTGGCTCACGGGCCTAGTTGCTCCGCGGCATGTGGGATCTTCCCAGACCAGGGCTCGAACCCGTGTCCCCTGCATTAGCAGGCAGATTCTCAACCACTGCGCCACCAGGGAAGCCCTGGGCACTGCTTTAGACATTATGTAATGGGGAATGAGAAATAGCTACATAGTAACTATGTGATAACTGCAAAGTAAATATGTAGTTATCTTCATAACAGAGTTAACTATGTTAACTAGTCCAATGGGAGAAAACAGACAATACACAATAAATGAACAAACAAATAAATAACAAGTGCTATAATGAAAATGTAACCAGTTGATGTGATAGAGGACAGGGGCATTTCAGATTGGCTGATCAGCAAAGGACTCAAAAAATCTGAATGACAAGAAGGAGCCAAACACAATAGGGAAAGAACATTCCAGGTGGAGCTAAGAGCCATTGCCAAGGCTATAGAGCAGGAAGCAATCTGACCTTTTGGAGGAATGTCCTGAAGGCCAGCTTAACAAGAACCTGGTAATAAGGGCGACAGAAGTAGTAGACGGGTGGTAGAAAGGTAGGCAAGGGCCTGATCAAGGTCTAGAATCTCCTTATGTTACATGTGGCAATATTCATCCATACTTTTATTTGTATTGACTTCCATGTTGTAATGTGAAATGTTCATGGAGACAGGTTTGTTTAATACCCAAAGCACCTAATTTTACCAAGTAAATATGAACTCAGACCTGCCCTTTTTCTTCATGGAGAAGGATTAGTTTCAAAGAAATCAAATCAACAGTAACACCAACAACAACAAAAAATGAGTGGATTATTGGCACTCATAGATGACATTGTGCTAGGTTTAATAAAGTGAAGGCTCACAAGGGCACTGTAAGATAGGGATGAAATAGGGACTTTTCTGGTAGTCCAGCGGTTAAGACTCCGCACTCCCAGTGCTGGGGGCCTGGGTTCGATCCCTGGTCAGGAAACTAGATCCCATGTGCTGCAACTAAGAGCCTGCACGCCACAACTAAAAAGCCTGCACACCACAGCCAAATAAATAAATAAATATTAAAAAAAAAAAAAAAAGATAGGGATAAGCTAAAGGAAGGCATATGTTCCCTGCATGAGCAAGCCTATTAGCGGTTACTGAGCACACATTAAGTGCCAAGCACTCTAGTAAGTTCTTTACCTACATTATCACTAAACAATTTAATATCAGAAGCACTTAAAGTAACTGGCTCAAACCTGCACACTTAGTGAAGGAATAGAAACTATACATTGGTCTGTCTGCCTCCAAACATCATAATTTCCCCATTTTACCATCTACCACTGATACTGACCAAAAACTCCCCTGCACAAGTCACATCACCTCTAAACAACATTTTCTTCATTCTTTTCTTATATGACCAGATGATCTCAAAATCCCTCTCACCTGTAACATTCTGTGATTCCATGATTCTATTACATTGGCATGAATTGCAAACAATGCAACCAACAAGGAATTAATTTCCAAACTATACAAACAGCTCATACAGCTCAATATCAAAAAAACAAACAACCCAATTAAAAAATGGGCAGAAGACCTAAATAGACATTTCACCAAAGAAGACATACAGATGGCCAAGAGGCACATGAAAAAATGCTCAACATCTCTAATTATTAGAGAAATGCAAATCAAAAGTACAATGAGGTATCACCTCACAAGGGTCAGAATGGCCATCATCAAAAGTCTACAAATAACAAATGCTGGAGAGGGTGTGGAGAAAAGGGAACCTTCCTACACTGTTGGTGGGAATGTAAATTGGTGCAGCCACTATGGAGAACAGTATGGAGGTTCCTTAAAAAACTAAAAATAGAAACTAATACAATAATATAAATCAACTATAGTTTTTTTTTTTTAATTAAAAAAAAAAAGAAAGAAATGCTTCCTTCCATCAAGAAGTCAGATTCTTGCCTACACCCTCTGAACACCAAGGAAAGCAAACCAATCTGCCCCTGCTGGTGGGGAGAGGACAATAACAGGGGTCAGTACTAACTGATGGTGTTCTCTTTTATTTCCTTATCACCAAATCATTATCTACCTTCATATCCACAAGAGAGTCAACCTCAACAATGTTTGTGTGTTGAGACACCATTATGAGGAAACTGCATTCACAGACGAACTTTAAGTACAGCTCTCAGCAACTCAATTTGTAAATGTCTGTACTTACTCTCTCCATACTGGGCTAACCGTCTTCTACTCAAAATCAAGTAGCAACAAACACAAAATTTATTTCTAAGAAGCACAAACTATTTCAGGGAAGTAAAGTTCTCTGCCTTAGAGACTTCTAACAAAAAAGAAAAGATTCAATGGGAAAGACAGGTCAGCCTGGAGCCTTTGGGCACCATCCTGCCAACACAGGTGCTAAGAATAGAGCAACACAGGAAAGCAGAGTAAAGAGGCAGAGAGAGTTTTTGAAGTCTTGATGACCCAATTTGAACTCCTGGATCCAACTGTGTCTGAAGCCTATTGTACTTTTCAGGTAGTTGAACCAATATACTCCTTTTTTTTTGCTTAAGGGAGTTTAAGTTGTGTTTTCTGTTGCTTGCAAGCAAAAAAAGTCTAATATCCCATTTTATACTACAGTGTTAATATAACATTCTTCAATCACAAAAATTCCATGAAAATCTACTGAGTGTGTCTGTAGAACAGACACACAACTCTTAGAGAGCCAGTGTGAATCTTTTTCAACTAAAAGGAAATGTGTTTATAGAATTACTCTAGAAGCAACTACATAGGAGTATCTATACTCCTATCTCTGCAGCAGAGGAAAACTTCAGCAATATGTTTTTTAAAAAACAGGTTCTTCTACCCCTGTCCCCATCCTTCATTTTCATCTTTAGTAAGTCACCAGCATGTCATCTTTGTGATACATCATATATGGGACTCCACTGGAAAATAGATATAATGTAGAAAAATGCCTAAGAGATTAAATACAATTTTCTAATAAGTATCCAAATTATGTATACATATAAATACACTGTCCCATGTATGAACAAAAAAAGCCTTCCCCCATTAGACCATGTATGCTTTGTCTTTAAATAATTGCATGATTTGGCAAAATTTGTTTTTCCATTCTCCTAGGGAACAAGAATGTTACACTTTAGTAATTAGTAGTAAATCTAACTGTAAAAGCAACCTGTATCTGGAGATCTTAACAAGCGGTGAGATCACAATCCATCTGGAGAAAGATGGACTGATAGAGAAATGAAAGTCAGTACACAGTGCCATGAAGGCAAATCCCGTGTAGCCCATTCAGAGGAATGTTCAAGGAGATAATGTAAAGAACAGATGGGGAAAGCAGTGGACATAATCTGCACTGATGTTCACAGTAACATTAAATAGATCAAGAGATGACAATAATGACACCACACATTTATTATGAAAAGCCTGTTCTCAAAAAATTCTAAAGCACTTTGCCAACTCTTAGGTCAAATGCTGATGGTCATAAGCAATATTGAAAGATGTGATTCCTATTTTTCCTATATTTGAGACCTGAGGCACTCAGATTCTGAGAGTTGAGCCATATGCAAGCATGTGTTGTAGAATATTTCTAATGAGACATTAAAAGACAACCACCAGGATAAAACGTTAAGGGGGAGAAAAATTATCCCCAAAAAAGAGGAATCCATTTGTTCAACAACTGTTAAGGTGTATAAATGATATACAAGTGGGAAAAAAAAAGTACTGCTATCACATATTCCTGCAGTGACCACACAGAAATACCAAAGGTGAAGAAATACGATTTTTGTAGCTTTATATTAGAAGTCTCGTGACATTAACTTGCCCTAAGATTGGGGTTTCCTGACCTAAAAGGAAGTGCTTACTCTAGGGGGAAAAAAATAACATATGGAAATATGCAGAAAACCTCATAGAGTGAAATGTAGTTAGCATAAAGATATACGATCAAGCTTCCATGAAACGAATGTGAGCTATTGTGTCTATCCTGTGGTTCAGAGTAGAATAGAAATTTAGGTCTCCAGAGCAGGAAATTGTTTACTTGCACACCAATTTTCCAGGACCCATCTTGGAACCACCTTACAGAATGTGAAATGGAAAAGCTGTGTGACAAGATTGAAATGATGAAATCCTGAGATTTCTGCTATATGGGAAGATTGGAAGTAATGCTTACTAGAAAAAGATGGTTCAAAATGGATATAAATTAGGTTATTAAGATGCACAGTAAGATTTTGAAGGGAGGGCTATTACCAAGGAGGGGCATTAAAGGTGATTTGTAGGAACAGCTCAAGTTTGAAATAGTGTGTCGAATTCAATGGGCCCAGATGGTTCACCAAAGCCTAGTTTTTAACAGTTTGCCAATCATCTTAGTTTTATGAAATATTTTACAATACACCCTTATGCATCACTTAGTAAAAATTTAATTAGTACTTCGACATTTATTAAAACCAATGGGACCCATGTAATTTAGAAACCACATTACTCTTTGACTACCACCTATTATAATTATTTAGTGACTATTTGATTAAACTTTGAAACACCTAGGAAACATTTATTACATTCTCACAGTCTAGGCACATAATCTATTATTTAAAGTACAGTGAAAGCTATTATATATAAATTAGCTAAAGAACACATTTCTAAGGGCAATGAAAACTTGAAGTACCACTGATCCTGGAAAGTGAATTCTCAAATTATTGGAGGATTTCAATATCATTACTAAAAAGCAGTCTGTGAATACTGTTGGAGGAATAACAAAGTTACCATACCTTTCTATTTTCTGGTAGCTTTGATTGGGCATTGTCATCCCGGCAGGCCCAGTAGGGTATCACTTCCTTCTTATGCTATAGAAGACAAATCCAGTGAGTCAGCTATAGCCCATTCAGGATTCATCTCTTAGGTCCAGCTCTACAGTACCTCATGTTTGTAATTCACTTTGTTTTCCTAATCTTGAGCCCCCTGGGCTGGTGTGTCATTCTCAGTCCCAGGTATATCCACAGTCTACAATCTTCAGCCATGTTTGTCTAGGTGATTCAATTGGCCTTCTGCCTTTGCACAGCCATGTTCCACACTGAGCACTGCCTTGTCTCCAGAATGCCTGTTTGAGTCCCAGACTCCATGAATGGTTCTCCATAGCCCCTTTCGTTGAAGCCTAGACCTGTCCCCTGAACTCTTAGCACTGACTCTTGTTCTATATCAAAGGAGGGCCCCTAGAATCAAGACATGAAAAGTGGCCAGGACTATTGTAGGCAAAGAGATCAGCATGAAGGATGCTCAGACATGGGAGGGACTCAAAATGCTCAAGGAACAGCTGGGAGATCACACAGCCCATTCAGCAAGGCAACTTAAAAAAAAAAAAATCACAAAAGCCTGCACCACCTATACACATAGATCTAAAAGTAATATTTGATGTTCGAAATCCCCAAGAAGCCAGTATTATATTACATTATGCACTTTCTAAAGCAAGAACATAAGTTCATGTATTTTTGTAAAAGTTTTTTTAAAGAATTTTAACCACAAGAATTTAAGCAAAGTGGGTTTGGTGGTGGCTTGGGGGTTGGTGGTGGTGGTGGTTATTTCGGGGGTTTTGGGGGGTTTTGGTTTTGTAGTGGTTGTTTTTGTTTTGTTGATTAGGAAGATCCATTTCCATTTTCTGAGCATTCTGGTTAATTGTGATTTAAGAGCATGTAAATGCTGTGGTTATCTGTTGCTGAATAATAAACCACTCAAAACTTAGTTGTATAAAACAACCACCAGGGAATCTCCAATTGTGAGAAGCTGTGAGGAGGGTAAAATGAGGAAGCACTGACAATGGGTACAGGGTTACCTTTTAAGTAATGAAAAGGTCCTGCAATTAGATAGTGAACATGGTTGCACAGCTTGGTAAATATACTGAAAATTACTAAATTGTACATTTTAAAAGGGTGGATTTTTTGGTATGTGAATTGTATCTCAATAAAGCTATTATAAATATATATGTAGTTATAAATAAATGTCAACAATAAATATATATAACATATATAAATGATAAAACATTGCATCCATAAAAAAAGAGTAGGCATCTATGAGAAAAAACAAATTAGAGATATAGTAAACAAAAACAATTGTCACTGAGACAAACAGATCAAGAGAATAGAATATAGAGCTGCCCAAAATCCACACAAATATAGTCAACTGATCTTTGACCAAAGAGCAAAGGCAATACAATGGAGGAGCAAAGATAATCTCTTCAATGAATGGTGCTGGAACAAGTGGACATCCACATGCAAAAGAATGAATTAGACACAGACCTTATACCCTCCACAGAAACTAACTCAAAATGGATCATAGACCTAAAAGTAAAATGCAAAATTATAAAACTACTAGAAGATAAAGTAGGAGAAAACCTAGATGACTTTAAGTATGGCAATGACTTTTCAGATAAAACAAAGATAAGATCCATGAAAAAACTAATTAATAAGCTGGACTTCATTAAAATTAAAAACTTCTGCTCTGCCAAAGACAATATCAATAAAATGAGAAAACAAGCCACCGACTGGGAGAAAATACTTGGAAAAGAGACACTGATAAAGAACTGTTATTCAAAATATAAAAACTCTTAAAAGTTAACAAGAAGAAAACAACCCAATTTAAAAATAGACCAAAGACCTTAACAGACACCTCACCAAAGAAAAAATACAGATGGAAAATAAGCATATGAAAAGATATTCCACATTGTACATCATCAGGGAAATGCAAATTAAAACAAGATACCACTACATGCCTCTTAGTATGGCCAAAATCCAGAACACTGACAACACCAAATGTTAACAAGGATGTGGAGTAACAAGAATTCCCATTCATTGCTGATGGGAATGCAAAATGGTACAGCCACTTTGTAAGATAATTTGGCAGTTTCTTACAAAACTAAGCATATTGTCACCATATAATCCAGCAATTGCACTCCTTGTTATTTACCCAAAGGAGCTGAAAACAAGTCCACAGAAAAACCTGCTCACAGATGTTTAGAGCAGCTTTATTCATAACTGCCAAAACTAGGAAGCAAGCAAGATGACCTTCAGTAGGTTAACAGATAAACTGTGGTATATCAGACAAAGAAATATTCAGTGCTAAAAAGAAATGAGCTATCAAGCCACAAAAAGACGGGGGGATATCTTAAATTCATGGTACTAAATGAAAGAAGCCAATCTGAAAAGGAAATATATGATTCCAATTATATGACTGACATTCTAGAAAAGACAAAACTATGGTGATAACAAAAAGATTAGTGGTTGCCAGAGGTAAAAAGTGAGGGGATGGGTAGGTGGAACACAGAGGATTTTTAGGGCAGTGAAAATATAGTATGATACTATAATGATGGACACATGTCATTTTACATTTGCCCAGTCCCACAGAATGTACAACACCAAGAATGAACCCTAAGGTAAACTATGAACTTTGAGTGATTATGATATGTCAGTGTAGGTTCATCAGTTGTAACAAAGGTACCATTCTGGTGAGTGATGTTGATAATGGAGAGGTTATGCATGGGGCCGGGGGCAGAGGGCTGGGGCAGTGGCAGGGCGGGGGTGGGAGGGCAGTAGGGAATATATGAGGAATCTCTATACCCGTCTCTCAATTTTGCTGTGAACCTAAAACTGCTCTTTTAAAAAATAAAGTCTTTTTAAAAATCATTGAAATTAAAAGCTCAATACATGATCTAAAAAGAAAAGTGGACAAAGCTGTAAATTAAAATAGTCAACTGGAAAATATAACCGAAGAGTTGTCTCAAAACAGCACAAAAGTTATATAAGTTCAGGAAGGAAAAAAGAGATTTGAAGGATAGATTCAGAAATTCTAAATCACTGTGCTGTACACCTGAAACTAACATGATATTATAAATCAACTATACTGCAATAACATTTAAAAAAAAAATTAAATTTTAAATTTTAAAAATTTTAAATTTGCTAATTGGAGTAAAAGAAGAACAGAGAGGAATGGGTGGGGGTGATAATCAATACACACACACATAATTGTGAGAAATTTTTGGAATGTCAAAGGTAAGAAAGAAATCCTAAAAGACTCCAGAAAAGTTCTCCTTCCATTATGAGCACTGCCTATATGTGTGCCACAAAAGATCCCTTGACTTGAGAGCAACTCTAGGGGTTCCACTCCATCTGTCCTTAGACAGACTGTTCCAGAGAAGACTAATCAAGAATCAATATAGCTGGGTACCCAGGACCATTTGGGTTAAGAACCCCATCTTCCTCTAATCTAGTTCTATGCAGGCTCTCCACATAAAAAATACACAGAGTGCCTACTATATGCCAGATGCTGGCCACGATTTGAACCTAAAAGTCTACAGAAGGTATAATTATTTTTCAAAATAAGGATACTTTCAAACATGCAAGGATTCTATTTACCATACACAAACTCACCCTAACAAGAATTTCTCAAACATGTACTCCAGAAAAAAAAATATCAGAGAGAGACTGGATATAAAAAGCAAGGGTGAGCAAAAGAACCAGCAAAACTAATTAAATTTAAATAAATGTTGATTTCAAACAAACAAAAAATGTTAACAGTTTGGAACTCAAGACTTGAGAAGTGTTGGAGAAAGTGGAAAGTGACAAAAGCAAAAATACATCAAGGTTTTCATGTTATTTAGAGACAGGGTAGGGACAGCCCATACAATGGCAGAAAGATATACAATCAATATCTATGTTAAAATTTTAAGTGTAATGACTAGAAAAAAAGAACATATAACTTACAAACCACAAGTGGAGGGAAAAAATGGAATAAAATAATCTGATCAACCAAAGATAGGCAGAAAGAAGGAGAAACAAATAAGGCACTGTATCGTAGAAAAACAAATAGAAAACATAAATAAGTCCAAAACATTGGTAATTATAATCTGGGTGAAGGATCGCTGTCTATTAAGAAAAGAAACTTAAATATTCCAGTAGAAAACCCACAGGCTATATTTAAAAGCTATATCTAAAATAAGACAATACAGAAAGAGTGAAGATAAAAGTATAAGATACACTAAGCAATTCTCAGTATTAGAAAAAAGGAAACCATTTTAGACAAATGCACTAAAAGGACAAAAAGAGGTATTTGCCAAGAAAATGTAGCACATGAACTTTTGGGCACATCTAACAACACAGCTTTCAGGAACCAGCATATAAAATAGATGAACAAAAAGTAAGAACACTGAGTATTTGAATAATATAATTAATAAGTTTGCTCTAATAGGTATAAAGTAGAAGATTGAACACAACAAAGCACATTCTCCTCAGTCAGGGACACTCGCAAAAGAAAATTGACCACATGTTAGGTCATGAAGAAAAATCTCATTGACTCCTGTAAAGCAGAAATCATACAAAGCTATATTGATTGATCACAATGAAATAAACTTAGATTCATCATCAAGAAGATAGCCCAAAAAATCTATATAGACATAGAAACTTTCCCCTAGACAATAACTCATGTTTAAGAGAAAAATCAATATAGAACTCAAAAACTACTTAGAAATGAATGACAATGAGACAATTGTTAAACGCATAGGATTTAGGTAAACAGCACTCAGAGGAAAATTTAGAGGCGTTCAATGACCCTGCTCTCCTACTTCTTGGCATCTTCCCCCCGAAAACATTTCCACTGTGCACAGAGGTATGCACAAAGGCTTTTATTGCATCGTTGTTTGTCGCAGTTAACACTCCCTTAAAGATGGATACTTAGGTTCTTTCCAGATCTTCCTAGCTCCACGTTATAGAATACTATTCAATACTTCAACAGAATATAGTTATACGTATTGAAATGGAAAATTTTCCAAGATATAATGTTAAGTAAAATTTTTTTAATGCAGAAAAATTAAAATATTGTAACACAATTCATGTTAGAATAATTTAACAAAAATTAAAACTAATGTATTTCTACAGGTACAGGTCTATTTTACAGAGAAAAATGTCAGGAAGAATAGCTGAGGACTGTGTTAGTTTTACGTAAGAGAGAAGGATAGGAAGAATAAACAAACAGTAATGTTTGAATTTTTTTGAACAGGAAAGTATTTACATAAAATCTGTGTAATAGAAAAAGAAAAGTTAGCTATGTGAATTATCATAAAATAATCATAAAATTCTTCTGTTACAGACAAATTTTGCTGGAACCATTCATTCAGCTTACATACTAATTTTTGCTCAGGCAAGTTTTGCCCAGACAAGTTCTTATTAATAAAGCTAGCTTCTTTTCATTTACAACTTTGGGGGAAAGGAAAACATCAGAAAGTTTTCATTAATGGGTTTAGTTAATTACATCATTTCACATTCTAAATTATCAGACTAGAAAAGCAGCTAAGATAGAAGGGGCAGAAGACATAAATGAAGCCCAATTTTACAAACCCTATTTATTGCTTAAGAATTGTGATGATACTGTCTGCAAAATAAATCTTCAAAGCACTCAGTTTCATCAGTGTCAACGTATTTTAAACACCTGTGCCTTAAATTCAGCCTTAAACACAGGGTATCTTTTTTTTTTTTTTTTAGACACAGGGTATCTTTTAAGAGAAAAATTCATCAATATCATTAACTGCACAAGACAGGAAACAAAATGTAAACTACAAACATAAGAACAAAATAAAATGTTACATGAAGAAAGTGCAAGAAAAAAACTGCAACCCATTTCTCTAGTTCTACAATAAAATATTAAAATAATTCAGATATACTGGTTGTTAAATGGGTAGGGAGGAGGATGAATAAAAAAGTTACTCTAATTTAAACAAAATTAATAAAGAAATGTTCTGCATAGTTTCTTTTCCTGTTTCTACTTCTAATCATTTATCATGCAAATGAAAGCAGTAATGGAAAATGTAAAGAAAACAAATTCTGCAATATAGTGAAACCCGTACCCAGCAAGAGATAAGACTGAATATCAGAAGGAAAGGGTCTGAAAATTAGCTGTCTGTACAATAACTGGGAGGGAAAACTGTTTTATTTAGCCTGGAGGGATTTTTTTGTAGCAAACTGACTAAATTAAAATCCAGTCTATTAAATCCAGTATCATACTAGAAAATGCCTTTTCCTTGCACTTTTAGATAAATTTTCATTGATCTCATTTTATGCATGATTACATTTTTAATGAGTTGTGCAATATTTCCAGGCTAATTTTAAATCCCCTCTCTCCTCCTCCCCCGCCCCACTTACAGCTTGCTGGATTAACATTTCTGATAAATTGTTGGACCAGAAAGAAGGAGCATTACCAAGATGAAATAAACTACCTCCATTTTTTTGCAGCTCTAAAGCGATAATAGAATACAAATGCCCACTGTCTAATTATGTCACATCTTCCAATTCATTTCACAAAAACAATTATTTTATATTTATGTAATAGGCATGTTACCTTGTATTCATTATAAATGACCCTGAACAGTATATAGTCTATTAGAATAAAAAAATTTCACCCCAACACTGATCAAGTAAACTTAGTGTATGACCAACTAAAAAGGAATGACCAAAAGAAGCAACTTCATAAACTAAAGAAAATGGAGACAATTAGAAAATCTATACACTAAGAAATAGTTTTTTTACAAACTGACATTGTTTAAAATTAACTTTCAAAATCCAAAATAATACTGTTCATAAACGCTTTAAAAGATCCATTCTCATATGAGACAGGAGGCTGGGAAAGCGTGAAAACCTTAGGAAAGTAAGATAATTTTTCTCCACTAGCATCTTCAGGTCTATATGCCAAGAAGAAAGATAATTTGATGGGAGTCGCTTGAATTCCAGCCTCTATTCAAGAAAGAAAGTCAGAAACCATTAAAATTGGGACCTATGACCAAGACTATTGTAAGAGTTCTTAACATCTATGCTTCTCCCACTTTAGCTATTTTTATAACTCTGTCTGATTCCTTGTGATGACTGAGAGTAAAACTCTATAAACAGATGAATACTCCTAATTCAAAGACTGATTACAAGAATAAACAAAATTAATTTCATTTCTATAGTGCTTACAAGAGATATACCTAAAAAACAGACCTTGAAAGATTGAAAATAAGAATACAGGAAAAGATTGGCCAAGCTAATACTAACCAGAAGAAAACACTAATTTTAGTGATTTTTAGTAATTTTAGTATCAAAGTACAAATTAAAGCAAAAAGCTTTAAAAGGAATAAAAGGAAAATTCCACAAGATTTTATTTATATATATATATATATACATATGTGTGTATATAGATATACATGCATGTGTATGTATACACACAAACATACATACTTGGACATACACATGTGCATATGCATGCACAAAGTATTAACTTGTATGCTCCTAACACAAAATAGCTTCAAACTATAAAAGTCAAAAACTGACAATAATCAGGGGAAAGACTGAACCTGTTAAATGGAGACCTGGGAGGTGTTAAAAGAGACACATATTGAACTTCTAGAGATGAAAACTACAATGCATGAGATGCAAATATGGTGTATGGTATTAACAGGAGATTAGACAAAGTAGAAGCAAAGATTAATAAACTACAAGACATAGCAATAGAAACCATCCAAAATGAAACAGATAGGACCAAGAAAAAAAAAAAAAAACCCACAAGGAAAACATGAACAAAGCAGCAGTGAACCATGAGACAACCTCAAATGATCAAATATAACTGTCATCCCTTAAAGGATGGGGAGCAAAAAATATTTGAAAAAATAATGGCTAAAATTTTTCCAAATTTGAAAAAACTATAATCCCTTTTGTGCATGGTGGCCAGCCTGGAGAGTGTCACGAAGACCTCATGCACACTACAAGAGCATAAGGTGGGGCTGGTGGGGGGGGGGGGGCCCTCCCTCCCATCCCCAAATGCCACTCACCACCCCACTACCACATAAAAATCTTTGTACCCAATCATGTTGTGCTGATACTTTGTGTCTCAGCTGAAAAAGATGAAGTCTTCAGGGGAAATTATCTACTGTGGGCAGGTGTTCAAGAAATCCTCCTGCAGGTGAAGAACTTCAGCATCTGGTTGCATCACAACTCTGACAGCGGCGCCCACATGTACCAGGTGTACCGGGACCTGACCATCACAGGCACTGTCACTCAGTGCTATCATGACACAGGTGCCCAGCACAGCACCTGGGCCCACTCAATCCAGATCATGATGGTGGAGGAGATCACAGCCAGCAGGTGCCACCTGCCAATAGTCAAGCAGTTCCACAACTCCAAGATCAAGTTTCTGCTGCTCCACTGGGTCCTACATTACCAGCTTCAGTCATGCTTCACCATCAAGAGGTCCAACACCTTCTTTTAGATACAGGGCCCTCCCCATCCCTAGGTCTGCCAAAATAAACTCCTTGGGGGGGAAATCCCAAGAAGCTGAGTGAACCCCAACCATAATTATGAAAAATGAAGAAAACTAAAACACATCATAAGCAAATTGCTTAAAATCGGTGATAAAGAGGAAAATGTGAAAAGTAGTCGGGGGGGGGGCAGAAAAAGAGACACATTATGTACAAAGGATGAGAAACAGCAGGTTTCTCATCAGAAGCAATGTAAGCTAGAAAACAGTGCAACATCTTTAAAGTACTGACTAGGGTAGTGGGGGGCGGGGAGGGGGAGGCAAGGGGGAGACAGTGAAAATACATAGAAAAATGAAGTGAAACAAAGACCTTATCCAAACATAAAAAACTGAAAGAAATAATCACCAGTAGACCTGCACTACAAGAAATAGTAAAGTAAGTGCCTCAAACAGAATGAAAATGATACCAGATGAAAACCTGGAGGTATACAAAAGAAGGAAGAACACTAGAAATAGAATCTAGAAATGTAAATATAAAGACTTTTTAAAAAAAATTTTAATTTATCTCTTTAAAAGATAAGCAACTGTTTAAAGCAAAAATAATAACAAGGTATTGTAGGGATTTCAACATACATAAAAATGAAATGTATGACAATAGTTTAAAGTCAAGTAAAAAGTAAAAAGAATGAAAAAGATATTCTGTACTAACATAAATTTAAAGAAATTAGGAGTGGCTATATTAATATCAGACAAAGTAGATTTCATCATCCAATATTTTAGGTCTAAGATACAGTACCAATTTCAACCTTGAATTAAAATCTTCAACCAGGCAGTGAAACAAGAACATGCTGTCGTCATTACTGCCCAACTCTTTTACTCATGCTATAAAAGTTGGAAGTCAAACTTCTAATGGCCTTTTTATGGTCTTTTCTAGTTCTACATCATGGTACTCTCTGAAAAATAACCAAAATATTGTAAGAGAATTACAATATTTAAACATCCAAATCTGACCAGTTTCTAGATATATTTGTCATTTTTATCACAGAAACAGGTTTCATGGAATTAAAGAATTATAATAAAAATCCAAAGCCTGCGACGGAGCAATTTAACTATTTTTAATGATGGTGAACAGTAAATACATGATCAGAAACATAAAATATTAACATCAAAGTGAAATACAGAAAGGCTCAGAAAGTACTAATGGCCTAAAGGAATGTAGTAGAGAATTTAAAAGACTATAAAGTTCACAAGAGAACATGACAAGAATCTAACACTCAAAACAGTAAAAGCCAATCTTATATTTGTTTAACCTACTGAAAAATTCTCTGTATTCTGGACAGCCACAGTCTAAGACTTCAGCAATGAAAATATAATTAAGATATGCTAATGTTGGACAAGAAAATAGTTAAGACCTGGGGATGTGGAAATCTCTTCCATACTGCTCAGGTGGGTAGTACGTGAACATGGGAAGGATTCTAGGGGTGGTGTGAAGAACTGCAGAAGTCCCAGAAAATGTTTTTGCTTTTAAAGAAGGCATAAATCAGAAAGGTGGGAAGTTTCCATTAACGGAAACATTTCATGGACCTTTGCCCTGCTCTGCATGCAGAGAACAGAAATATCTATTTCAGGGAAATTCTGTGAGCAGAATTCAGGGAAATCAACAAGTTTGGTGCAGCTGGCTTTGACAGCAGTTTCAAATAGAAGTTTCAAAATGGACCTAAAAAAACTATCATGTTTCACTGCAAAAGCACCAACTTTGAAGTTGGAACCCTTTAGTTTTCAAACCTGGCTCTACAAGTTTATAAATTGTGAGAACTTGGTCAAGCCTCTTGCTTGCTCAACATCTCAGTTTTTTTAATCAATAAAATTGAATAATATCTTCCTCACAGGGTTGTTAATAAGGACTTGCTCATATACATAAAGAATTGAAGTCACAGCTGAGCACTTAGTAAGGCCTAACTAAACAATACCAATTATTAAGAAAAATCAGGACCAATCTCACCACTTTTATTCAACATAGTTTTGGAAGTCCTAGCCATGGCAATCAGAGAAGAAAAAGAAATAAAAGGAATCCAAATTGGAAAAGAAGTAAAACTGTCACTGTTTGCAGATGACATGATACTATACATAGAAAATCCTAAAGATGCTACCAGGAAACTACTAGAGCTAATCAATGAATTTGGTAAAGTTGCAGGATACAAAATACACAGAAATCTCTTGCATTCCTATACACTAATGACGAAAGATTAGAGAAATTAAGGAAAACAATCCCATTTACCATCACATCAAAATGAATAAAACACCTAGGAATAAATCTACCTGAGGAGGCAAAAGACCTGTCCTCAGAAAACTATCAGATAGTGATGAAAGAAATCAAAGATGACACAAACAGATAGAGAGATACACTATGTTCTTAGATTGGAAGAATCATTATTATCAAAATGACTATACTACCCAAAGCAATCTACAGATTCAATGCAATCCCTATCAAATTACCAATGACATTTTTCACATAATTAGAACAAAAAATTTTACAATTTGTATGGAAACACAAAAGACCCTGAATAGCCAAAGCAATCTTAAGAAAAATGGAGCTGCAGCAATCAGGGTCCCCAACTTCAGACTATACTACAAAGCTACAGTAATCAAAACAGTATGGTACTGGCACAAAAACAGAGATATAGATTAATGGAACAGAATAGAAAGTCCAGAGATAAACCCATGCACCTATAGTCAACTAATCTATGACAAAGGAGGCAAGGATATACAATGGAGAAAAGACAGCGTCTTCAATAAGTGGTGCTGGGAAAACTGGACAGCTACATGTAAAATAATGAAATTAGAACACTCCCTAACACCATACACAAAAATAAACTCAAAATGGATTAAAGACCTAAATGTAAGACCAGATACTATAAAACTCTTAGAGGAAACCATAGGCAGAACACTCTCTGACATGAATCGCAGCAACCTTTTTTGATCCACCTCCTAAAGTAATGAAAATAAGAACAAAAACAAACAAATGGGACCTAATTAAACTTAAAAGCTTTTGCATAGCAAAGGAAACCATAAACAAAATGAAAAGACAACCCACAGAATGGGAGAAAATATTTGCAAACAATGCGACCAACAAGTGACTAATCTCCAAAATATACGAACAGCTCATGTGGCTCAATATCAAAAAAAACCCAATAAAAAAATTTGAAGATCATTTTTGTACCATTTTGTAAATTGGTACAGCCACTATGGAGAACAGTATGGAGGTTCCTTAAAAAACTAAAAATAGAGCTACCATATGATCCAGCAACCCCACTCCTGGGCATATACCTGGAGAAAATCATACTTCAAAAAGATACATGCACCCCAATGTTCATAGCAGCACTATTTACAATAGCCAAGACATGGAAGCAACCTAAATGTCCATCGACAGAGGAATGGAGAAAGAAGATGTGGTACATACATACAATGGAATATTACTCAGCCATAAAAAAAGAACAAAATAATTCCATTTACAGCAACATGGATGGACCTAGAGACTGTCATACTGAGTGAAGTAAGTCAGACAGAGAAAGACAAATACCATATGATATCACTTATGTGTGGAATCTAAAAAAAAATGGTGCAAATGAACTTATCTACAAAACAGAAATAGAGTCACTGATGTAGAAAACAATCTATGGTTACCATGGGGGAAGGGGAGAGGGATAAATTGGAAGATTGGAATTGACATATACACACTACTATACATAAAACAGATAACTAATACGGACCTACTGTATAGCACAGGGAACTCTACACAGCACTTCATAATGACCTATATGGGAAAAGAATCTTAAAAAGAGTTTATATATATGTACATGTATAACTGATTCACTTTGCTGTGCACCTGAAACTAAGAGAACTATCAACTATACTCCAATTAAAAAAAATTTTTTAATAATAAAAAAATAATAATTAGAACCATCTTTCCTAAAGGGCCAGAAAATGCTGACTGATTGGCAAATGAATGTAAGATTGCTGACATAAAGGGAGCTGAATCTGTATGAGAAAAACTAAATTACAAAATTAAATAGTGCTCATTTAAGCAAGTAATGAGGCTGTGTTAGTCTTCAAAAATGGCTGCTATCACTTCTTTCCCTTCCTATAAAAGCAAGTCACTCTTCCCATTGAGAAGTGGAGTCTACTTCCCTTCTGAATTTGGGTTGGTCTTGTAACTTGGGTAGAAGTGACACTGTGCTAGATCCAGTCCTAGACTCTAAGCTCTGGGTGACTGCTGATAAGAAGTCTGACTAACCTGAGACTACCGTGCTGTAAGAAGACCCTAGCTAGCCACATGAAAAGGACATGTGGAGAAGCAGCAAAGCATAAGGCATTCGAGCAAAGTTTCCTTGGAACTTCTAGCCCAGCCAAGGTGCCAACTGAATGCAAAGAACTGACTAACCCTAGTTGACATCATCTGAGGAAGAAAAACCACCCAGCTAAGCCCACTCACTCAACCCACAGAATCATATAAAAAAAATTTTTTTTAAAGTTTTGGGCAATGGATAAATAAAAGAGTCTAAACCCACCAACCATCAACTGTATTTCTCTGGGGCCTCAGACTGTCAAAAGCAGCTCGTCAAATTGTCGTTCCTCCCTTAACAGATTTTTATTGGGGTGTGTGCACTAGGAGTTCTGGACAACACTGGAAATGAGCATCATCCTCAAAAGTGAAACGGAGAACTGCAATTCCTGAAACATTCTCTTTGCAGGACAAGCCTAGACTCACTGGGTAGGCACTGCAAATAAGAACCGAGCCAGTGAAAACAGCCAGAATACCTCTGGCAGAGCGGTGGATCCTTTCTGATCTACAGCTAAAAGAACGCTTCGTAAAAAAAAAAACTTTTTCTGACAGAGCCCATAGAAAGCCATCTTGCAACTATATCTCACTTTTAGGAAACCTAAATTTACTACCAAAGCCACTTTGGTAATTTTTTCTTTCCCTGCATAGAACTGATACTTAAGAACACAACCACAATCAGTCTTTTCAAATGCATCACCTCACTGGGATTTGATTTATGGTTTAAGAACCTGTTGGAGTCAGGGTTTTCCCTCCCTTTTGTGAATAATAAATTGATTACCATAACTAGTGGCCAATGCTGTGATGCCAGAAGATAGTTCTAAAAACACAAGATAATAAAATAGACGGAGTCCTTGAAATGCTTGGTCTTCCCCTTTGTAATTCTATTCCTTTCCTTAGAGTAAAACCCTTTCTCAGTCTTTAAATGACAGCTGGCTTATTATCACCCTCAACTGATTATGGATTAAAAAAAAGTTTTCTACCTCTTCCCACAAATTTTCCACGTAACCCATTTCCCACATCTTGTGGAAGGAAACGGCATGAAGAATGATTCTGGGCATAAAAGCTTTTCAGGTCTTTAATACGGTGAACTCACCTCAATATTTCTCTGATTTGCTGTCAGTGACCTTACTCTAAAGAGCCTTCAATGAAGTCATCTCCAGAATTTCAAGACAGTTTTTTATTGGTTTATTCCTTTTACTCCACCATTTAACTTCATAAAATAAAATTAAGTTCTAAATTAAACGAATTTTAAGTAGCAGTTACTAACAGCAAGGCCAGGAAGACTTAACTTTTGATCTCAAAATTGCCTGTTTTTATATCCAAAGTAGCATTCATTTTTATACACATCTTCCAAAAAGAATGAAATAAATAGGCTTGGGTTTTAAGAGATAGAAACAAACAACATAAAAAAAAAAAGAGAAACTCTCATTAATTGAATATTTAATGTTAGTCAAGTAAGTGCCCATCACATCCCAAGTAGCAGAAATATAAAGATAAAACAGCCCCAGCTCCCAAGAAGTATATGAGTTAACAGAGATGCAGACACAGAACAAACTATGTACAACATCTTGGGAAGAGCAAATACAACAACGGGATACAAAGGGTGGACTGTGCACAGACGAAGTGGAAGGGCAAGGACGAAAGGATCCTGAGGCAGTACATTTGAGCAGGGCCTACAAACAGATGGTGCGAGAGAAGCAGGAAAAGGATAGGATAAGGCACATTCCAGACAGAGGAAAAGTCCCAGAACAGAAGCCTGAGAATCACCATGCATCTTCAGGAAATATGAAGAATGAGTATAATAAGCAGATGTGGGAAGGGAGGATGTATTAGCTTCATATAAGTTGCTCTAACAAGTTACCACAAACTAGGTGCCTCAAAATAACAGAACTCTATTCTCACAATTCTAGAGGACAGAAGTCAAAAATCAAGTTGTCAACAGGGTTGATTCCTTCAGAAGGCTCTGAGGGAAAATCTGTTTTATGCCTCTCTCCTAGCTTCTGGTGGTTGCTGCAATACTTGGGGTTCCTTGGCTTGTAGCTGCCTCACTCTAATTTCTGCCTCTATTGTCATGGACCCTTCCTCCCGTGTGTCTACAAATGGCCTTCTTATAAGGATACCAGTCATTGGATTTAGGGTCTCCCTAATTCAATATGATCACGCCCTAACTAATCACATGTGCAAAGATAATTTCCAAATAAGGTGACATTCTGATGTTCCAGATGGACATGAAAGTTAGTTTGGGAAACACTGTTGAACCCAGTACTGAGGCCATGCTGAGGAGCGTGGATGCTGTAAGGCTTATGTTTTTGTACTATCTGTAAGCCACCCACTCTTCTATTTTACTTCATTGTATTTAAAAATGTCATTAGGTCAGTTCTCTTTTTTTCCTTGTATAATTTATTTTAAAAGGAAGCATCCTATCATTATTATAAATGAAAATCTTTCTTGCCATAAACTATAAGGTATCTATAAAATATTTACTAAATTTTAATGAAAGTATCTCAACAAATATACAAATAATAAATCTGATTGATGTGAAAAATGTCTACCTGTAAATAGGTTCCTCAGTGATGAGAATGGAACTGTTGGTGACTACTTATAATAAAAGAAATTTGGCTCATCTTCATTGGGTTTAAAAAGATGAGGTTCCACATCAGTAGGACAATTCTCCCCTCACAGGCCGAAAATCCTGATTTACTGTACACATAACTGAAGAGAGCCAAAGAAATTTAACCCCCTTGACTGATATAATTGAGAACTGAGAATCCGTTCCTAACCAAAATGATAATCATCACTTCTGCTCAACAATCTCTTGTCACCAGAAGCCATCTGACCAAAGCACTAGAACCTGTTCTACTTCAAAATGTTTTACATTATTCGATAATAACGGAATAATGGAAAAAAGATTCTCCATAACATTCACCCCTGCCTCACAATTTGAGAAAATTCTTTCAAGGATCTTCTAGCAAATCTTTCGAGTAATTTCTCATAATGTCCCAAATATTGTTGACAAGTTCTTCACGTGAGTTCTTTAGGAGGTTTCATTGCCAGGTCTTTCAGACAAGACTTTCAGTACTGTTGAGCAGATGAATGGGCCTAAAGGGCCCTGGATGTAATCATAACTGCTACCATTTACTCACCACTGCTATGTACAGCCACTGCATGAAGCTATCAATATGCTTTTCCTCATTTAACTATCACAACTTCTTCAAAATAGCTATTATTATTATAGTATATTACACTATATTATAGCACTCTATAGCTGAGGAGACTGAAGTTCAGAGAAGCAATGAGATTTGCTGAAACTTACACTGCCCGTAGGGGAAGAAGAGTCATGGCTCCAACCCAGGTAGGTCAGCTTCCAGCACCGGTACCCTGTGACCTCATGGGGACATGAACTGGAATTGGGGCTACAGCCCTTTCTCACCTTTCCTAGGACACCTGGTCCTTAAGATTCCAGCACCAGCCTGAGGCACAAGGCCACGGTGTTTCTGCCTGGGAAATCCATGCAACTGGGCTGCAGGGAAACCCATCGCAGGATGAGTGGCCAGTGGAAGTTGGTAGGGGGAGCAGAGGAGAAGTGTGGGGGCCTGAGCATGGAAGAAGTAAATGTGTCTAAGTTGGGACCACCACCAATGAACCTGATAAAAGGCTCTCCTCCTCCCTTCCCAATCTCTTCTTATCCTCCATGCCTCCACCCCTAACTCAGCTCTGGGCAACTCTGCCTCCCAGCCAGGTCCATTCCAGTAATGCTTAATTCTCTTCAACTACCATGCAAGGCACAAAGAGGGAAACACTGCTGTATTCAATGAAGATCTATCAAAGGTTTTTAAGTAGGGAAGTGGCCTGATACAATCCACCTTTAAGAAATGTGAAGGGGAATGGGAGTCTTCAGGTCTAGAGATGACCTAAATTGCTATCATAACAATTCATCTGGGAGGCCACAAAGTCTTAAACTAGAGAAGTGGTAGGGGGAGCAAAGAGGAAGGAGTGGATCTGAAAGCCAAAAAGTAAAATGGTGAAATGGACCCTGGTGTGAGTGGCTGAAGAGTCCAAGTGAGGTAGGTTTCCAGTTTGAGCAGGTGGGTGGATGCTGATACCATTCAGCACAAGAAGGAAGAAAGGAAGAGGTGTGTGTCAGAAGGTAATTGGTTCAGTTTGGGAGGCAGTACCCAGCCTGTTAGAAATGACTAGTAAGTAGATGGAGCTCAGAACAAGCCCTTACCCTGAGACAATGACAACCAAAGCCTTGGACATGGATGCACTAAGACAGCAATCTCAGGAAGAGCAAGAAGAGTCCCAGGGACAGAAAACTTGCAAACATCAGCCTTTAAGAAATAGGGGAGGACCCGGACAAATGAAGGGGAGTGGTCAGAAAGGAAGGGGACCTGGAGAGCAAGGCCACAGAGGCCGTATGCACAGACATTTTCAAGGAGGGTGTGAGCACAGTGTGAAATATGGCTAAGAAGTGAAGGAGGATAAAGAATTCAAAGAAGCCTCAGGATGTAGCCAGCAGGGGCTTATTCGTGACCTTGAGAAGAGTCACATTTGGGAGAAAATGTCAAAGCCAGGGCACAGGGGGTGCAGAGTAACTAGGAAGCAAGGTGAATGTGGCAGGTACAGACAACTGTTCCAAGAAATTTAGCAGAAAAAAAGGGAAAAAATAGAACAGTAACTTAAGTTGGAGCAGACTTGGTGGGAACGGGGTTGTTTGTTAGTTTTATTTTGAATTTAGGGTCAGAGCATAAAGGAAAGAACCAGAAAAACAGGGTGGGGGAAGGGGGAGGACTAAAAGCAAGAGAGAAAGAGAAATAAATTTCTGGAAAAAGATCCCAAGGATGTAAAAGAGGATGGGTGGAAGGTTGAAGCAGCAGATAATGGGGGGTCACTCAAGAAGAAAATAGGCACATGAGTGGGGCCTAGGTGTAATCATAACTGCTACCAATTACTCAGTACTACTACGTGAAGCCACTGCGTGAAGCTATCAATATGTATTTTCTCATTTAACTCTTACAACTCTGAAGTAGCTACTATTATTATCTGTACTCTACAACCGGGGAATCTTAGATTCCAACAGGTGATAAGGTTTGCTGAAGCTTACATTGCCCTTAAGAAAACAAGGGGGATTATGGAGACAGGAGTTGAAGGCATGAAACAGAAAGTGGAGGACGCTACATGCAAAGTATAAATTGCTGTGGCTTCCCAAATAAGGAGACAAACCATGCCAGATATGATTAAATGCCATTTCCTGCTCCAGACTGCAGGGATCAAGGCATGGATAGTGAAGTTTCTGTAATCAACTTATGTAACAGTGATCACTATGACCCGTTTGGATGACCAGAGGAAACTGCAAACTCTTTAAAAAGGTTTAGATGTGGCACAGCCCTGCCCTAGGCTAGATTCAAGAATAGGAAAGAAGCTTCCCAAATGCCAGTGGCTTTAACCCATTTACATGTAATTTCTCAATAATTTTAAAAACTCTCCACTTTCCTATCACTTTGCTTTCAACCTAATGAAAACACAGCTTTAATCTGAGGGAGGAGAATTGATTACATCTAAATTTATTCAGCTGGTTAAGAGATCCAGAGGCAATTACTAATTTACATTTTTATCACTGCCTTTTTAAACTTGATTTAAACAGGTTCTGTCTATTGGTCCATTGTTTTAAGAAACTCCTCAAAGCTTCCTGATTTTTAATCAATCTTTTTTTAATACTGTCATTTCTCATGGACTTCTGAAGTCACGAAGTCCATGACTCACCGACTTCTGCTTTGTGTCTATGAAAACCTTGGCTGGAAGATTTTATTTTCCCTTATGGATTTTATTCTCTACAGCTAAAAGCATCAAGGAAATTTTAACTTTGTATTTCTATGAGGCTTCTTTCAAGGTGTGTTGACAGTGTAACTGACGGTCTGGTTGCAAATCGAGAATTTGTGGTTCTTTCTAAAAACATACTTTCAAGATCAACCAATACCTGAAAGAAGAGTTCCAATGTATAAACATAAGATGACAGTTCCAATATATAATTCAGGAAGTTTCCTTCCCTGGGCAGTTGCCTTCACACATGCATAATATCAACTAATTCTTATTATTCACAAGTAAAATTTAAAGATACAAATGCAAGGTCTCTACCCTAGAGGAGTTTACAGATCCCCCAACCCCTGCCAACATTCATGAGCATATGTCTAAACACACTACACCAGCTCTTCCTGCAAGCATCTGGGACCCTACCTTCAGGCTTTCTCTGGCCACAGGACTACGCCTGAAGTGCTCAGGGAATTAATTCCCTGGGGAGCAGCCGTCAAGCAATGACAAATAAAATACAGTGGAGAGATACCTCAGTATCCATACCCCTCAGGTGAGACAATTCTGAGACACGCATTGTATAGTTTCTCCAAGGTCCTCAAGCAGGACGGAGCCCCAGCTGCCCTCAACAGTCACCTGCTCATCAAGGCATCTTTTATGGGCTTCTTCCCTCCCCTCTCACTTCCCTACTCTCCTTCTTGGAGGGTCCTGGAATCTCTCTCCAAATGAACTACTTATACCCAAAGTTGGTGACAGTTGGGGAAACAAGATAGGTTCAAAAGAACAGTCACCAGGTTAGAGATGGCAGCAAATTACCACATAAAGTTGCAAAATCTAACTAACCAGACACCCTGTTCCCTGACAATGCTAACAACTTTGTGGTTTCTTCTTATTGGCATAACTGTGGTTTCTCGGTTATGCAAAAGAGAAGAAACTTGGGAGAGGAAATAGCCTTGACTTTCATGAAACCATCTCAGTCAGGGTTCAGTCCAGGAAACAGAGTTTATGCCACAGTTCTCTATTTTAATAGAGAATATTTTATATAGGAAACTAGTCATAAAGGGGCTGGAAAAGCCAAATGGCCAAAGAGGACAATAATGCAGAGATGTGCAAGAAAGAAGCTACTATCTAGTTCCTCAAGATGTTCAATGTATAGTTTACCTTATGATCCAGTCATTCTACTCCTAGGTCTATCTCTTTTTGCTTAAGAGAACTGAGAATTTCAATCTGAGAATTGAAAACATAAGTTCACACAAAAACTTACAAATGAAACTTCATAGCAGCATTATTCATAATAGCCCAAAAAATGCAAACCAAATGTTCATCAGCTGATGAATGGATAGATAAGTGAAATGTGGTATATCCATACAATGGGAATATCATTCAGCCACAAAATTGATGTACTGATATATACTGCAACGTGGATGAACCTTGAAGACATTATGCTAATTGAAAGAAGCCAGTCACAAAAGGCCACGTGTTGTATGATTCCATGTACATGAAATATGCAGAAGAGGCAAACCACAGAGACAAAAAGTAAATTCGTGTTTGCCAGGGGCTGTGAGGAGAAGAGAACTGAAGTGACTGCTAATGGGTACAAGTGTTCTTTCCGGGATGATGAAAATGTTTTAGAAATGTTCTACAATTAGATATTGGTGATATTTGCATAAGTCTGTGAATAATAAAATAAATAATAGCAAATAAGTAAATAATAATAAAAACCAAAGAATTGTACACTTTGAAAAGGTGAATTCTATGGTATGTGAATTATATTTCAATCAGAAGAATGAAAAAAAAAAAAGGAAAGAAGGAAGAAAGGAAACAAGGGAAGTAAAGAGAGAAAGGAGCCACTATCAACCTCTGAGCAAGAGGGACAAAGGGCTGAGGTGCTTTACCAGAGCCCCCAGAAGAAACTGAGGCCACTGCAGAAGGGACTATGAGGTGGGAACTGGAACCAGAGAAGAGGCACAGCCACTGGCAGACACTCAACCTGAAACAGAAGGAGACAGCAAGAAGTGCCCAGGAAGACATGCCCTGGCTTCTCCCTTCCTCCTGCCCACCATTCTCCTGCTGTTGGCCAAACCTAACTGGAAACCAGTTAGCAAGGGAACCTAAGAAACAGACTGCAGGTGCTGGCCCAATAATAAAGAGAAGAGCAAGGGAAGGGCAGGGAATGGGTTTAAGAAGAAACAGGCAAATGTCTTGCATAGAATCCCACCTCTTCAAATGTGAAACTCTTCCCAGTTGAGATTATTAATACAATGTGGCCAACAGGATGGGTATTATTTGTGAAAATCTAACACAATCACTCAATGAATGCTTTTTTGGAAATAATGGAGGAAGAAGGGGATAGTTATTTCGGTAGCAGTTACATTAAAATGGAAAAGCAAGCGTTACCTTAAGCCAAATGGGCACTCTCATTTGGTCTTCCATTCTGCAAATATTACTGAGCACCCTAAGGACACACAGTAAGACTGACACTATCCTTGACCTCAAGGAGATCATTAAGGAACTCTCAGTCTATGGATGGGAAAAAATAATAACCAGGCCTGATTAATATAAATCAAAAATTCAGGAATCATTACAGAATGGGAATTGTTTATTTAATATGTAAATTTTAATAGTGCTTTCCTTTCAAATACCTCAGAGAGTTTAAAACTAGAAGGGGAGCCTTTGGAAGGGTGCCAAAGAACCCTCCATTCTCACTCTATTTCAGTCTATCTAAACATCTTTACCTCGGGGCAGGCTGCAGTCTTCTTCAACTATATTCCCACATACCTACTTCCGATTCGCTATACTGCAAGGAATACCCACTTAAACACAGAATAGAACTTGTAGCTCAAATTTCCCAATGAAAACAACCTGGGGATGGGGGAACAAAGTCAAATTTAGACTGACCCAAGTTTCTACAAACCCTTCGGGACATTTAAAATCCCCAAGCAGATATGGTTCCAACCAACTCTTGACATTCAGATAGTGAGTTATTATTCTGACATCTGTGAGCTGCTGCACCTTGCTGTTAATTTCATCCCTAGAAACAGTGTTGGCACAGAATCGACTCTTACAGGCATTAATATGAACTGAGGTTAGATTCCTGCTGACTATACGAATGCCTTTAATCTAGGGTATATGTCATACCTTGAAGAAATCCTAAAACAGAATTATTAAAGATGTCTTTCTTTAAAAAAAAAAAAAGGCAGGTGGTTCTTTTTCCTTTATATAAGCAAGTGAATCACAAAAGCAAATGTCCTCTTTTTGCTTAAGGCCAAAACAATGTCAAATAAAATAAAGCAAAAGATAAACACATACCTCTGAGGCCATACTTTGCTCATTTCCACCTTTCCTCCTGCATAATTCTCAATATTAACACAGCTTGGGAGGATGAGTGACCAGATTTAGGAAAGGGTAAAGGATAGAATTTAGCAAAGAAAAGCAAATGGGACTACTAAACCCCTGAAAGTATATGCAAATGTTTCCAAGGATAAAATACTTTAAGGCAAATCCATATATAAAAAAGAACTGAATCACCATTATAGTAAAGTCAGACTTTTCAACAGTTTACTTGAAATATAAAATTTATTTTAGACTCCAACCATACATGAAGGCACAGCACAAAGACAACTGTTTTGTTTCTCAACATGTATTTATGTCAAGCACTCAACGTAAGATCCAAGAACAAAACTGGTTATCAGCTGTGGACACCTAAAGTGAGAGTCCATTTGGCTACAAAACTTCAAAATAATTTTCCTTTGGAGCTCTGGAAAGAAAAACTATCAACACTTGATGATATGTGTGTGTGAATGAACAGATATATTAACTTCATAATATATAACATAGTAATTCATAATAAAGATATTAAGCTATGTTAATATATTTCATAAATATCTTCAAACATAGCAAACATAAAAACACTACTAAACATAAAATCTTCCCCAGAAGTGACTTTAAATACTTCTTTTAATTTGCTCAATTAAGGTAATTCCCAATTACCAGTTTATTTTGTTTTCAAGATCTTATTGAAATAACCAGAAGAAATTTAAAATTCCTGAAGTTATAGTATTCATTATCTCTTGATTACTTATACTGTATACAGCCCAGCAGGGGGTGTTTTAAGCTAAAATATTTAATAATCTCATTCACACTAAAGAATACATGAAACACAAACGCAGCAAGAATGGTCCATTTTCCTAGGACTATTTGCACCTATCTAATAAGTAAAGAGGAAGATGGGAATATTCTAGGCAGATGAAGAATCATGAAAAGAAAACTGAGCATGTTGGCTGAAGTGTGTGTAAAATTATTAAACATCAAAGATAACTGGTATTCATCTAGACACACAATAGCAAATTATTTTGCATAATCTTTTCTGTTAATGTGATAATAAAAACTGACAATAAAATTCTGTACTCAGGTTTTTCATTCTAAAATAAAGACATGGACTGTATATGTGCTCTATGTTTGGGATTCTCAGATGATACTGTCAGCACTTTTTATCTGGCACCACACAATTTAGCAAGTAATAATACAATGTCTTGGGTAATTAATTGTTACGTTGATCTCATCTTGCTAACTAGATTAAATATTCCTTTGTACTCCCAAATTTCCTTGCACATGTAGCAGCTCAAAAAATACTCCTGACTGAAGAGCATGTTTATCTAAACTGGAGGTGTCTAGCCTATAAACATATTGGCTGACATCCAACTCTCCATTTTATTGTGTTATTTGAATAGCCAAAAGTTGATATCTACATGTCAGGGACAACTCACACCCAAATAATGCATTGACATTCTTTTTATTTCCCAGAAAGTATTCAAGCACAACTTAAATTGTTGTCTTAATCTAGAAAAACACCGACCCATTGTATCATTGAAGGGTAAAACAGTTTAGCCAATAACTAAGAGAAAGGTTCTTTTTCTGTTTTCTCTTTTTATTGTTACTTGTGTGTATGAAATACATGTCTAAAACATATGCTTAGAAGTTAAAGTGTTAGTAAAGTGACTACCACTAAAAATCCCACACAGATAAAGAAAGAGAACATGGTCACTTAGAGCCCCTCTCCCACCACATCATCAGCTCTCTCCCACAGGTAACCTGTACCCTAACTCTTGTTTTGCTCTTCACTTTATTTATAGTTTTACTACCTGAGCATGTATACCCAAACAGGACATAGCTCAGTGTGGCTACTTTGAGTCTTTAATAAATAAAGACACTCCATATGCATTCTTTCAATGATGAGCTTCTTTTGCTCAATATGGTCTATTCTCCAAGTCTATTTCCAGTGTGGCGGCCAAAGCAATCCTATTAAAATATAAGTCAAGGTGGGGCACTGACTCTGCTCAGAACCCTACAGTAGTTGCTCAACTCAGTAAAAGCAATAATGCCAATGAGGCTCTCCACAATCTGAGTACACAGTTACCCTCTGATCTAATTTCACTCCCCTCCACCTCCTCTCCAGGAATGCCCCTACCTGTGCCTATGCATTGGCTGTTTCCTCAGCCGGAGGGGTTCCTCCAACCCCACCCCCTGTGGCCCATACCTTACCACCTTCAAGTCTTCTCTAATATCACATTCTGAGGGAAGTCCATCTGACCTCCCTATTTAAACTGCAAACATACACACACTCTACCTCACCCCCAGAAATTCCTCATTCCTTTTCCATGCTTTCCTTTTACTTTCCACAACACTCATCACTTTGACATTGCATTTATTTAATATGTTTTTTGCTTGTTCTGTGTGCTCTCCCCACTAGAATGTAAGCTCCATCAGGTCTCCCCAGCATGTAGAACAGTGCCTGGCACATAGTAGGGACTCAATAAATTTTGTTAAATGAATGAATGAACATTATACTTCTGAGACCATTCATATTGATGGTACAGAGCTAGAGTTCTTTTCACATTTCCATCGTACATATAAAACTCAATTCTCCAATCTGTTGGTGGTGGACATTTGGGTTATTTCCAATTTTGTTCTTTTGCTTGGCTCTTATAAGCAATGCTACGATGCACCTTTATATAGGTGAATCCCGGTGCATATAATGCAGGAGCTTCTCAAGGGTGGACACCTGAGAAGGGACTTAGAAGACTATTGAGTATGCAAATCTCAACTCCCCTAGGAGTGCCTGTCTGCCAAAATGGTTGTGCCAGTCTGGACCCACCAATATGTAGAGCTCACTTTACCCCAGACCCCTCCTCAAGACTTGTCAGGTTGTTCATATTTGCCAACCCAGTGAGGGTGTATGTAATCTCATTGTGCTCTTGCTTTGTACTTCTCTGATTATTAATGAGATTAAGCATTTCTCCCTACATTTATTGGTCTTTGCTTCATTATGAAGTGCCTATTTCAGACTTTTGCCCAGATTTCTATTAGCTTGTCTTTTTGTTGTTGATTGCTAAGTTGTATAAGTCAAGGTCCAGTCAGGAAAACCAAAACCACACAAAATATTTTAAATGGAGGGGATTTAATTCAGGGGATGGCCACACAGGTGTTGGAAGGCTGAAGGAACAACAAAGGTCGGAGGGGGAAATCCTGAGGTAACCAAGATATTAATAACATCAGGAAGCAGCTTATGCCCCTAAGGAAGAGGAGACAAGAGAGATGAGACTCTGGACCTCTGGGGTGATCCGTCCGTACCTGGACCCAGTTAGTACACAAACACCCGAAAGGTAAGTGAGGATTTGGCATTCCATCTGTCACGGAGAGGCGTGCTGCATACCCACTAGTACCTCTATGGGGTGAAGGAAGGTCAATGCTGGAAGCAGGCTCACCCCTCCTACTTACAGGATTGGGGTTGAGAGTACAGATGCATGCCCACATACATGTCTACATTTAAACAGTTAAATTATGTGCTATCATCACATTTTAACAGATGTAGCTTTGTAATGTCCTAGAAGGCCAGGAGTAAATTTAGGTGAATGGCACTCCAAGTATGGCCTGCAATGCAAGTTTGCAAATTATTTGTTATTGGTCCATGCCAAGTAAGTATAGAAACTGAGAGTGTTTAGAAATTTTTATAGCAATTTGACAGTAATGTTATGTTGGTTTTATACTTTTTTAAATTTGATTTTTCTTACAATTTATATTTATTGTAGTTAACAAAAGTATTGGTTTGTGATAAATTTGAAGTTTAAAATTAAGAAAGAAAAACTGGATTTTCACCAGTTTGAGAAGCACCATTTTAAAGTTCTCGACATCTCAAAACTTCTGGCTAGAATGTGGCAGCACCTGGCCATACTCTAGACTCAGAGCCCTGGCCCATGAGCCAGCCCCTCTCATCCAGCACCATCCTGTTCTATAAGGGGCCTCAAGGACATACTTGTGATCTCGCAAGCCCACACATCCAAGTTCCAGTCACCTGCATATGCACACAATTATATACAAATAGCCACCCCTAAGCCAAAATGTACCCGCTGGAGGCATGGCCCACCTTTGGAAGAAGGGACTCTGTTTTGCACAGGGAATGTCAGGAGCAGGTAGGCAACAGACTCCATGTAGTGACACCCCTTTGGCCCTGCAGACTCCTTGCTCCATAGGCAAGAATGCAGTCAGAAGCAGCTCAGGGTGGGGCTCTCTAAAGAAGAGGGCTCAGTACAGGGACACCCTCACATAGTTGAAGGGCAGAAATGGCTGGATGTGCTAAAAGCTGGAAGTTGGACTCAACTGTATGCTGTGGCTGAAGCCACAGTGACAGGAACAAAAAAATGGGAAGGAAATACTTCATCTCATCCTCCTGAGCCTCCCACCAGGCCTTCATTTGCAGAAACTAGCCAGAAGCCCCCTGGTGAGAAGTCTGGGAAACAGAGCTCATGAAGTCTCAGCTCCAGCCACAGAGGGCTCTCTGTATTCCCTGCATACTAGTCCTATGTTAGATTCTGTGTTACAAATATCTTCTACATCTTTACAGAACTTTTTGTTTACTGTTATTTTGCTCCCTTCATGCTAGCTTTTGAAGAATTCTCAATTTTAATGTTGTCAATTTTTGATAAATTCTCATTTTTAATATACAAACTCATCCATCTTTTCCTTTATGCTTAAAGTTTTTCTGTCACGTATACAAAATCCCTCCCAACATCAGGTCATGAAAAAATCTCCTATGTTAGTTTCTAGAAGCTTTCTTGTTTAAAAAACTATATCTTAAAGACTCATTGGGGCTTCCCTGGTGGCGCAGTGGTTGAGAATCTGCCTGCCAATGCAGGGGACACAGGTTCGAGCCATGGTCTGGGAAGATCCCACATGCTGCGGAGCGACTAGGCCCGTGAGCCACAATTGCTGAGCCTGCGCGTCTGGAGCCTGTGCTCCGCAACAAGAGAGGCCGCGATAGTGAGAGGCCCGCGCATCGCGATGAAGAGTGGCCCCCACTTGCCGCAACTAGAGAAAGCCCTCACACAGAAACGAAGACCCAACACAGCCATAAATAAATAAATAAATAATTAAAAAAAAAAAAAGACTCATTAGGTGCTAAATCTGATAGTGATTTCTGTGTATAATGTGAGATGGGGTACATTATTTTTTCCATGTACAAAGCCAGATGTCCCATCACCACTGACCATCGACTCCATCCTTCCCTCCTTTAATCTAAGTTTATCTTATCTGTCATGTATCAAACATCATTATATGTGTGGATCTCTATCTGAGCTCCTTTATGCTCTCCTATAGCTCTGTTCCTATAACACTGCCAAAGTGTCTCAAACACTATAGCTTTATACATCTTGATCTTGCAAGCCAATTTCCTGAACTTTGTTCTTTGTCTTTAAGAATACTGTGGTTATTCTTGGTCCCTTGCATTACCTTATCAAATTTCACAAAAGAAAAATAAATCTTGTGTGGATCCGAAACAGAATTGCATTGAATCTAAATCAATTAGAGGAGAATCGACCTGTTTACAATATTGAATCCTCTGATCCATAAGCCTGGCTTCTTTCTCCATTTGATTAGGTCCTCTTTAATATCCGTCAATAAAATTTTATGATTTTTCCATAAAGCTCTTGCATCTTTTTTGTTATATTTATTCCTCAGTGCTTCACATCTTTGTACTATTATAAGCATCATGTTTATTCATTTTCTGAATGTTTGTTACTTCCATGTAGAAATGCAATTAATTTTTGTAATTTTTAATATTCAACTACTTTTCTAAACTCACTTAGTAATTCTAATAAATTATCTGCAGATTTCTTTGTATTTTCTATGCAATCATATCATCTGTAAATAGTGACAGTTTTCTTTCCTTCCATCCAGTTCTAATACTTTTTACTTCTTATTCTTCTTCATGGTGCTCATCAAAACTTTCTATAAACTACTGAATAAAAGTAGCTACAGGGACATCCTTGTCTTTTGCTAATCTCATGTACAAGGCTTCAAAGTTTCACCAGTAAGTATGCTAGTTACTTTATTTTTTATTTATTTTTTTTTTTTTTAGAAACCCTTGACCAATTTAAGGAATTTCCCTACTGGTCTCACTTTGCGAAGAGTATTTCCTAACTGTACAGTGAATTTCAAATGGTTTGTATACATCTATTGAGGTGATCGTTTGATTTTTCTCTTCTAATCTACTAATGTAGTAGATAACATTAATAGTCTAAAGTTAAACCAACCTACTATTCCTCTGACAAACACCACTTGGTCATGATTCTTTGCCCTTTATATATATCACAGGTTTTGATTTGCTAATATTTTGTACAGGATTTTTGCATGTATTTTCATTATAATACTGGTCTATGATTATTTCTTGGATTATCTATGTCAAGTTTTGGTCTCAAAGATATGTTAATGTTTTTTTCTATGCTCTGGAATAGAATATGTTGGACTTACTATTCCTTGAATGTTTGTAGATTTTGCTGGAATTAGAGTTTTCTTTGTGGGAATATTTTTTTCTATGAATTAAATTTCTTTAATGGTTTTCTTATTGTTCCGGTTTTCTATTTCTTCTTTTCTTTTTTTAACATCTTCATTGGAGTATAATTTCTTTACAATGTTGTGTTAGTTTCTGCTGTACAACAAACTGAATCAGCTACATGTATACATATATCCCCATATCCCCTCCCTCTTGTGTCTCCCTCCCACCCACCCTATCCCATCCCTCTAGTGGTCACAAAGCACCAAGCTGATCTCCCTGTGCTATGCAGCTGCTTCCCACTAGCTATTTTACATTTGGTAGAGTATATATGTAAATGCTACTCTCTCACTTCATCCCAGCTTACCCTTCCCCCTCCCCGCATCCTCAAATCCATTCTCTACGTGTGCATCTTTATTCCTGTCCTGTCCCTAGGTTCATCAGAACATTTTTTTTTTTTAAGATTCCATATATATGTGTTAGCATACGGTATTTGTTTTTCTCTTTCTGACTTACTTCACTCTGTACGACAGACTCTAGGTCCATCCACCTCACTACAAATAACTCAATTTCCTTTCTTTTTATGGCTGCGTAATATTCCATTGTATATATCTGCCACATCTTCTTTATCCATTCATCTGTCGATGGACACTTAGGTTGATTCCATGTCCTGGCTATTGTAAATAGTGTTGCAATGAACACTGTGCTACATGTCTCTCTTTGAATTAAGGTTTTCTCAGGGTATATGCTCAGTAGTGGGATTGCTGGGTCATACGGTAGTTCAATTTTTAGTTTTTAAAGAACCTCCATACTGTTCTCCATAGTGGCTGTATTAATTTACATTCCCACCAACAGTGCAAGAGGGTTCCCTTTTCTCCACACCCTCTCCAGCATTTATTGTTTGTAGATTTTTTGATTATGGCCATTCTGACCATAATCAGAAAAGTGTGAGGTGATACCATGTTGTAGTTTTTTTTTTTAAAGATTTATTTATTGATTGATTGATTACTATGTTTATGTTGGGTCTTCGTTTCTGTGCTAGGGCTTCTTGTAGTTGCGGCAAGCGGGGGCCACTCTTCATCACGGTGCGCGGGCCTCTCACCAGCGCGGCCTCTCTCGCTGCGAGCACAGGCTCCAGACGCGCAGGCTCAGTAGTTGTGGCTCACGGGCCTAGTTGCTCCGTGGCATGTGGGATCTTCCCAGACCAGGGCGCGAACCCGTGTCCCCTGCATTAGCAGGCAGACTCTCAACCACTGCACCACCAGGGAAGCCCCCCATGTTGTAGTTTTGATTTGCATTTCTCTAATGATTAGTGATGTTGAGCATCCTTTCATAGGTTTGTTGGCAATCTGTATATCTTCTTTGGAGAAATGTCAATTTAGGTGTTCTGCCCATTTTTTAATTGGGTTGTTTGTATTTCTGATATTGAGCTGCATGAGCTGTTTGTATACTTTGGAGATAAATCTTTTGTCAGTAGCTTCGTTTGCAAATATTTTCGCTCATTCTTAGGGTTTACTTTTCCCCTTGTTTATGGTTTCCTATGTTTGGCAAAAGTTTTTAAGTTTCGTTAGGTCCCATTTGTTTATTTTGTTTTTATTTCCATTACTCTAGGAGGTGGGTCAAAAAGGATCTTGCTGTGATTTATGTCACAGAGAGTTCTGCCTATGTTTTCCTCTAAGAGTTTTACAGTGTCTGGCCTTATGTCTTTAATCTATTTTGAGGTTTTTTTTTGAGTATGGTGTTAGGAAGTGTTCTAATTTCATACTTTTACATGTAGCTGTCCAGCTTTCCCAGCACCACTTATTGAAGAGGCTGTCTTTTCTCCATTGTATGTTCTTGCCTACTTTATCAAAGATAAGGTGACCATATGCGCATGGCTTTATCTCTGGACTTTCTATCCCTTTCCATTGATCTATATTTCTGTTTTTGTGCCAGTACCATACTGTCCTGATTACTGTAGCTTTGTAGTATAGTCTTAAGTGAGGGAGCCTGATTCCTCCAGCTCTATTTTTCTTTCTCAAGATTGCTTTGGGGGAGATTGGTTCAAGATGGCGGAGTAGAAGGACATACTCTCACTCCCTCTTGAGAGAGCACTGGAATCACAACTAACTGCTGAACAGTCATCGACAGGAAGACACTGGAACTCACCAAAAAAGATACCCCACATCCAAAGACAAAGGAGAAGCCCCATTGAGACAGCAGGAGGAGCGCAATCACAATAAAATCAAATCCCATAACTGCTGCGTGGGTGACTCACAAACTGGAGAACACTTACACCACAGAGGTCAACCCACAGGAGTGAAGGTTCTGAGCCCCACATCAGGCTTCCCAACCTGGGAGTCTGGCAATGGGAGGAGGAACTGCTAGAGAATCAGATTTTGAAGGCTAGTGGGATTTTATTACAGGACTTCAACAGGACTGGGGGAAACAGAGACTCCACTCTTGGAGGGCACACACAAAGTAGTGTGCACATCAGGACCTGGGGTAAGGAGCAGTGACCCCACAGGAGACTGAACCAGACCTACCTGCTAGTGTTGGAGGGTCTCCTACAGAGGCGTGGGTGACTGTTTCTCACTGTGAGGACAAGGACACTGGCAGCAGAAGTTCTGAGAAGCACTCTTTGGCGTGAGCCCTTCCAGAGTCCACCATTAGCCCCACCAAAGACCCCAGTACGCTCCACGGTTGGGTCGCCTCAGGCCAAACAACCAACAGGGAGGGAACCCAGCCCCATCCATCAGCAGACAAGCAGATTAAAGTTTTACTGAGCTCTGCCCACCAGAGCAACACCCAGCTCTACCCACCACCAGTCCCTCCCCATCAGGAAACTTGCAAAGGTCTCTTAGATAGCCTAATCCACCAGAGGGCAGACAGCAGAAGCAAGAAGAACTACAATCCTGCAGTCTGTGGAACAAAAACCACATTCACAGAAAGACAGACAAGATGAAAGGCAGAGGGCTATGTACCAGATGAAGGAACAAGATAAAACCCCAGAAAAACAACTAAATGAAGTGGAGATAGGCAACCTTCCAGAAAAAGAATTCAGAATAATGATAGTGAAGATGATTCAGGACCTCGGAAAAACAATGGAGGCAAAGATCGAGAAGATGCAAGAAATGATTAACAAAGACCTAGAAGAATTAAAGAAAAAACAAACAGAGGTGAAAAACACAATAACTGAAATGAAAACTATACTAGAAGGAATCAATAGCAGAATAACTGAGGCAGAACAATGGATAAATGACCAGGAAGAAAGAACGGTGGAATTCACTGCTGTGGAACAGAATAAAGAAAAAAAGAATGAAAAGAAATGAAGACAGCCTAAGAGACCTCTGGGACAACATTAAATGCAACAACATTTGATTTACAGGGGTCACAGAAGGAGAAGAGAGAGAGAAAGGACCAGAGAAAATATGTGAAGAGATTATAGTCGAAAACTTCCCTAACATGGGAAAGGAAATAGCCACCCAAGTCCAGGAAGCGCAGAGAGGCGCATAAAGGATAAACCCAAGGAGAAACATGCTGAGACACATAGTAATCAAATTGGCAAAAATTAAAGACCATGAAAAATTATGGAAAGCAGCAAGGGAAAAACGACAAACAATATACAAGGGAACTCCGATAAGGTTAACAGCTGATTTCTCAGCAGAAACTCTACAAGCCAGAAGGGAGTGGCATGAGATATTTAAACCGATGAAAGGGAAGGACCTATAACCAAGATTACTCTACCTGGCAAGGATATCATTCAGATTCTATGGAGAAATCAAAAGCTTTACAGACAAGCAAAAGCTAAGAGAATTCAGCACCACCAAACCAGCTCTACAACAAATGCTAAAGGAACTTCTCTAAGTGGGAAACATAAGAGAAGAAAAGGACCTATAAAAACAAACCCAAAACAATTCAGAAAATGGTCATAGGAACATACATATCAATAATTACCTTGAATGTGAATGGATTAAATGCTACAAACAAAAGACGTAGACTGGCTGATTGGATACAAGAACAACACCCATATATATGTTGTCTACAAGAGACCCACTTCAGACCTAGGGAGACACACAGACTGAAAGTGAAGGGATGGAAAAAGATATTCCATGCAAATAGAAATGAAAAGAAAGCTGGAATAGCAATACTCATATCAGATAAAATAGACTTTACAATAAAGACTGTTATAAGAGACAAAGAAGGACACTACATAATGATCAAGGGATCAATCCAAGAAGAAGATATAACAATTAAAAATATATATGCACCCAACATAGGAGCACCTCAATATATAAGGCAACTAAGCTGTTTTTAAGCTAACAGCTATTAAAGAGGAAATCGACAGTAACACAATAATACTGGGGGACTTTAACACCTCACTTACACCAATGGACAGATCATCCAAACAGAAAATTAATAAGGAAACACAAGCTTTAAATGACACAATAGGCCAGATAGATTTAATTGATATTTATAGGATATTCCATGCAAAAACAGCAGATTACACTTTCTTCTCAAGTGCACATGGAACATTCTCCAGGATACATCACATCTTGGGTCAGAAATCAAGCCTCAGTAAATTTTCGAAAATTGAAATCATATCAAGCATCTTTTCTGACCACAATGCTATGAGATTAGAAATAAATTACAGGGAAAAAAACATAAAAAACACAAACACATGGAGGCTAAACAATATGTTAATAAATAACCAAGAGATCACTGAAGAAATCAAAAAGGAAATCAAAAAATACCTAGAGACAATGAAAACATGATGATGCAACAAAAGCAGTTCTAAGAGGGAAGTTTATAGCAATACAAGCCTACCTCAAGAAACAAGAAAAATCTCAAATAAACAATCTAACCTTACACCTAAAGGAACTAGAGAAAGAAGAACAAACAAAACCCAAAGTTAGCAGAAGGAAAGAAATCATAAAGATAAGAGCAGAAATAAATGAAATAGAAACAAAGAAAACAATAGCAAAGATCAATAAAACTAAAGGCTGGTTCTTTGAGAAGATAAACAAAATTGATAAACCATTAGCCAAACTCATCAAGAAAAAGAGGGAGAGAACTCAAATCAATAAAATTAGAAATGAAAAAGGAGAAGTTACAACAGACACCACAGAAATACAAAACATCCTAAGAGACTACTACAAGCAACTCTATGCCAATAAAATGGACAACCTGTTAGAAATGGACAAATTCTTAGAAAGGTATAACCTTCCAAGACTGAACCAGGGAGAAATAGAAAATATGAACAGACCAATCACAAGTAATGAAATTGAAAGTGTGATTAAAAATCTTCCAACAAACAAAAGTCTAGGACCAGATGGCTTCACAGGTGAATTCTATCAAACATTTAGAGAAGAGCTAACACCCATCCTTCTCAAACTCTTCCAAAACACTGCAGAGGAAGGAACACTCCCAAACTCATTCTATGAGGCCACCATCACCCTGGTATGAAAACCAGACAAAGATACTACAAAAAAAGAAAATTACAGACCAGTATCACTGATGAATATAGATGCAAAAATCTTCAACAAAATACTAGCAAACAGAATCTGACAACACATTAAAAGGACCATACACCACGATCAAGTGGGGTTTATCCCAGGAATGCGAGGATTCTTCAGTATATGCAAATCAATCAATGTGATACACCATATTAACAAATTGAAGGAAAAAACCCATATGATCATCTCAATAGATGCAGAAAAAGCTTTTGACAAAATTCAACACCCATTTATGATAAAAACTCTCCAGAAAGTGGGCATAGAGGGAACCTACCTCAACATAATAAAGGCCATAGACGACAAACCCACAGCAAACATCATTCTCAATGGTGAAAAACTGAAAGCATTTCCTCTAAGATCAGGAACAAGACAAGGATGCCCACTCTCACCACTATTATTCAACATAGTTTTGGAAGTTTTAGCCACAGCAATCAGAGAAGAAAAAGAAATAAAAGGAATCCAAATCGGAAAAGAAGAAGTAAAACTGTCACTGTTTGCAGATGACATGATACTATACATAGAGAATCCCAAAGATGCTACCAGAAAACTACTAGAGCTAATCAATGAATTTGGTAAAGTAGCAGGATACAAAATTAATGCACAGAAATCTCTTGCATTCCTATACACTAATGATGAAAAATCTGAAAGAGAAATTAAGGAAACACTCCCATTTACCACTGCAACAAAAAGAATAAAATACCTAGGAATAAACCTACCTAGGGAGACAAAAGACCTGTATGCAGAAAACTATAAGACACTGATGAAAGAAATTAAAGACGATACAAACAGATGGAGAAATATACCTTGTTCTTACATTGGAAGAATCAATGTTGTGTAAATGACTATACTACCCAAAGCAATCTACAGATTCAATGCAATCCCTATCAAACTATCAATGGCATTTTCCACAAAACTAGAACAAAAAATTTCACAATTTGTATGGAGACACAAAAGACCCCGAATAGCCAAAGCAGTCTTGAGGGAAAAAAAAACAGAGCTGGAGGAATCAGACTCCCTGACTTCAGACTATACTACAAAGCTACAGTAATCAAGACAATATGGTACTGGCACAAAAACAGAAACATAGATCAATGGAACAGGATAGAAAGCCCAGAGATAAACCCATGCACCTATGGTCAACTAATCTATGACAAAGGAGGCAAGGATATACAATGGAGAAAAGACAGCCTCTTCAATAACTGGTGCTCGGAAAACTGGACAGCTACATGTAAAAGAATGAAATTAGAACACTCCCTAACACCACACACAAAAATAAACTCAAAATGGATTAGAGACCTAAATGTGAGACGGGACACTATAAAACTCTTAGAGGAAAACATAGGAAGAACACTCTTTGACATTAATCGCAGCAAGATCTTTTTTGATCCACCTCCTAGAGTAATGGACATAAAAACAAAAATAAACAAATGGGACTTAATGAAACTTCAAAGCTTTTGCACAGCAAAGGAAACCATAAACAAGACGAAAAGACAACCCTCAGAATGGGAGAAAATATTTGCAAATGAAGCAACAGACAAAGGATTAATCTCCAAAATATATAAACAGCTCATGCAGCTCAATATTAAAAAAACAAACAACCCAATCCAAAAATGGGCAGAAGACCTAAACAGACATTTCTCCAAAGAAGACATACAGATGGCCAAGAAGCACATGAAAAGCTGCTCAACATCACTAATTATTAGAGAAATGCAAATCAAAACTACAATGAGGTATCACCTCACACCAGTTAGAATGGGCATCATCAGAAAATCTACAAACAACAAATGCTGGAGAGGGTGTGGAGAAAAGGGAACCCTCTTGCACTGTTGGTGGGAATGTAAACTGATACAGCCAGTATGGAGAACAGTATGGAGATTCCTTAAAAAACTAAAAATAGAATTACCATATGACCCAGCAATCTCACTACTGGGCATATACCCAGAGAAAACCATAATTCAAAAAGACACATGCACCCCAATGTTCACTGCAGCACTATTTACAATAGCCAGGTCACGGAATCAACCTAAATGCCCACTGACGGACGAATGGATAAAGAAGATGTGGTACAAATATACAATGGAATATTACTCAGCCATAAAAAGGAATGAAATTAGGTCATTTGTAGAGACGTGGACGGATCTAGAGACTGTCATACAGAGTGAAGTAAGTCAAAAAGAGTAAAACAAATACCGTATATTAACGCATATATGCGGAACCTAGAAAAATGGTACAGATGAACCACTCTGAAGGGCAGAAATTGAGACACAGATGTAGAGAACAAACGTATGGACACCAAGGGGGAAAGTGGTGGGGGGGGTAGTGTGATGAACTGGGAGATTGGGATTGACATATGTACACTAATATGTATAAAATGGATAACTAATACGAACCTGCTGTATAAGAAAATAAATAAAATTCAAAAATTCAAAAAATAAATAAATAAATAAATAAATAAATAAATAAAAGATTGCTTTGGCTATTCAGGGTGTCTTGTGTTTCCATACAAATTGTGAAATTTTTTGTTCTAGTTTTGTGGAAAATGCCATTGATAGTTTGATAGGGATTGCATTGAATCTGTAGATTGCTTTGGGTAGTATAGTCATTTACACAACATTGATTCTTCCAATGTAAGAACAAGGTATATTTCTCCATCTGTTTGTATCGTCTTTAATTTCTTTCATCAGTGTCTTATAGTTTTCTGCATACAGGTCTTTTGTCTCCCTAGGTAGGTTTATTCCTAGGTATTTTATTCTTTTTGTTGCAGTGGTAAATGGGAGTGTTTCCTTAATTTCTCTTTCAGATTTTTCATCATTAGTGTATAGGAATGCAAGAGATTTCTGTGCATTAATTTTGTATCCTGCTACTTTACCAAATTCATTGATTAGCTCTAGTAGTTTTCTGGTAGCATCTTTGGGATTCTCTATGTATAGTATCATGTCATCTGCAAACAGTGACAGTTTTACTTCTTCTTTTCCGATTTGGATTCCTTTTATTTCTTTTTCTTCTCTGATTGCTGTGGCTAAAACTTCCAAAACTATGTTGAATAATAGTGGTGAGAGTGGGCATCCTTGTCTTGTTCCTGATCTTAGAGGAAATGCTTTCAGTTTTTCACCATTGAGAATGATGTTTGCTGTGGGTTTGTCGTCTATGGCCTTTATTATGTTGAGGTAGGTTCCCTCTATGCCCACTTTCTGGAGAGTTTTTATCATAAATGGGTGTTGAATTTTGTCAAAAGCTTTTTCTGCATCTATTGAGATGATCATATGGGTTTTTTCCTTCAATTTGTTAATATGGTGTATCACATTGATTGATTTGCATATACTGAAGAATCCTCGCATTCCTGGGATAAACCCCACTTGATCGTGGTGTATGATCCTTTTAATGTGTTGTCAGATTCTGTTTGCTAGTATTTTGTTGAGGATTTTTGCATCTATGTTCATCAGTGATATTGGCCTGTAGTTTTCTTTCTTTGTGACATCTTTGTCTGGTTTTCATACCAGGGTGATGGTGGCCTCGTAGAATGAGTTTGAGAGTGTTCTTCCCTCTGTTATATTTTGGAAGAGTTTGTGAAGGATAGGTGTTAGCTCTTCTCTAAATGTTTGATAGAATTCGCCTCTGAAGCCATCTTCTCCTGGGCTTTTGTTTGTTGGAAGATTTTTAATCACAGTTTCAATTTCAGTGCTTGTGATTGGTCTGTTTATATTTTCTATTTCTTCCTGGTTCAGTCTTGGAAGGTTGTGCTTTTCTAAGAATTTGTCCATTTCTTCCAGGTTGTCCATTTTATTGGCATATAGTTTCTTCTAGTAATGTCTCATGATTCTTTGTATTTCTTCAGTGCCTGTTGTTATTTCTACTTTTTCATTTCTAATTCTGTTGATTTGAGTTTTCTCCCTTTTTTTCTTGATGAGTCTGGCTAATGGTTTATCAATTCTGTTTATCTTCTCAAAGAACCAGCTTTTAGTTTCACTGATCTTTGCTATTGTTTCCTTCATTTCATTTTCATTTATTTCTGATCTGATCTTTATGATTTCTTTCCTTCTGCTAACTTTGGGTTTTTTTCATTCTACTTCCTCTAATTGCTTTAGGTGTAAGATTAGGTTGTTTGATATTTTTCTTGTTTCTTGAAGTAGGATTGTATTGCTGTAAACTTCCCTCTCAAAACTGCTTTTGCTGTATCCCATAGGTTTTGGGTCGTCGTGTTTTCATTGTCATTTGTTTCTAGGTATTTTTTGGTTTCCTCTTTGGTTTCTTCAGTGATCTCTTGGTTATTTAGTAGTGTACTGTTTAGTTTCCATGTGCTTATATTTTTTACAGTTTTTTTCCTGTAATTGATATCTAGTCTCATAGCGTTGTGGTCAGAAAAGATACTTGATATGATTTCAATCTTCTTAAACTTACCAAGGCTTGATTTGTGACCCAAGATATGATCTATCCTGGAGAATGTTCCATGAGCACTGGAGAAGAAAGTGTATTCTGTTGTTTTTGGATGGAATGTCCTATAAATATCAGTTAAGTCCATCTTGTCTAATGTGTCACTTAAAGCTTGTGTTTCCTTATTTATTTTCATTTTGGATGATCTGTCCACTGGTGAAAGTGGTGTGTTAAAGTCCCCTACTATGACTGTGTTACTACCGATTTTCCCTTTTATGGCTGTTAGCATTTGCCTTATGTATTGAGGTGCTCCTATGTTGGGTGCATAAATATTTACAATTGTTATATCTTCTTCTTGGATTGATCCCTTGATCATTATGTAGTGTCCTTCTTTCTCTCTTGTAACAGTCTTTATTTTAAAGTCTATTTTATCTGATATGAGAATTGCTACTCCAGCTTTGTTTTGATTTCCATTTGCATGGAATATCTTTTTCCATCCCCTCACTTTCAGTCTGTAGGTCTCCCTAGGTCTGAAGTGGGTCTCTTGTAGACAGCATATATATAGGTCTTGTTTTTGTATCCATTCAGTCAGTCTATGTCTTTTGGTTGGAGCATTTAATCCATTTACATTTAAGGTAGTTATCAATATGTATGTTCCTATTACCATTTTCTTAATTGTTTTGGGTTTGTTTTTGTAGGTCTTTTCCTTCTCTTGTGTTTCCTGCCTAGAGAAGTTCCTTTAGCATTTGTTGTAAAGGTGGTTTGGTGGTGCTGAATTCTCTTAACTTTTGCTTGTCTGTAAAGGTTTTAATTTCTCCATCAAATCTGAATGAGATCCTTGCTGGGTAGAGTAATCTTGGTTGTAGGTTCTTCCCTTTCATCACTTTAAATATGTCCTACCACTCCCTTCTGCTTGAAGAGTTTCTGCTGAAACATCAGCTGTTAACCTTATCAGGATTCCCTTGTGTGTTTTTGGTTGCTTTTCCCTTGCTGCTTTTAATATTTTTTCTTTATAATTAATTTTTGATAGTTTGATTAATATGTGTCTTGGCACGTTTCTCCTTCAATTTATCTTGTATGGGGCTCTCTGCACTTCCTGGACTTGATTATTTCCTTTCCCATGTTAGGGAAATTTTCAACTATAATCTCTTCAAATATTTCCTCAGACCCTTTCTTTTTCTATTCTTCTTCTGGGACCCCTATAAATCAAATGTTGGTGCGTTTAGTGTTGTACCAGAGGTCTCTGAGACTGTCCTCAATTCTTTTCATTCTTTTTTCTTTATTCTGCTCCCTGGCAGTTATTTCCACCATTTTATCTTCCAGGTCACTTATCTGTTCTTCTGCCTCCGTTATTCCTCTACTGATTGCTTCTAGAGAATTTTTAATTTCATTTATTGTGTTGTTCATCATTTGTTTGCTTTTTAGTTCTTCAAGGTCCTTGTTACCTGTTTCTTGTATTTTCTCCATTCTATTCCCAAGATATTCTATCATCTTTACTATCATTACTCTGAATTCTTTTTCAGGTCGACTGCCTACTTCCTCTATCATTTGTTTGGTCTGGTGGGTTTTTACCTTGCTCCTTCATCTGCTGCATAATGTCTGTCTTCTCATTTTGTTTAACTTACTGTGTTTGGGGTCTCCTTTTCACAGACTGCAGGTTCGTAGTTCCCAGTGTTTTTGGTGTCTGCCTCCAGCAGGTGAGGTAGGTTCAGTGGCTTGTGTAGGCTTCCTGGTGGAGGGGACTGGTGCCTGTGTTCTGGTGGGTGGGGCTGGATCTTGTCTTTCTGGTGGGCAGGGCCGCATCCGGTGGTGTGTTTTGGGGTGTCTGTGAACTTAGTATGAGTTTAGGCAGCCTCTCTGCTAATGTGTGGGGCTGTGTTCCTGTCTTGCTAGTTGTTTGGCATGGGGCACCCAGCACTGGAGCTTGCTGGCCATTGGGTGCAACTGGGTCTTAACATTGAGACAGAGATCTCTGGGAGAGCTCTTGTTGATTGATATTATGTGGGGCCAGGAGGTCTCTGGTGGTCCAATGTCCTGAACTCGGCTCTTCCACCTCGGAGGCTCAGGCCTGACACCAGGCCAGACCACCAAAACCCTGTCAGCCACAGGGCCACATGTACAAGAAGCTTATTGATCTCTGCGCTTCTGGAGAGCTGGGTCAGCTCCACGGACATGTCCCCAACGTCAGTCCTCCTCTGGGGGTGACCAGGGGCCCACAGCATGGGAGGAGCTGGGTGCTGACCTGAGCCGATCTTGTGCTGGGCTGGCTGCACTGGACCAGTCCCCAGGCTGTGGTGGTCACACTGCCCCTCAAACGGATGGGCTGGGCTCCCTGAACAGAGCGAAACCACTCCGAGGCCTGCGGAAGGGGCTTCCCAGGGCCAGCGGCCCCGTGGAGGGCTGGTCCTAGAGACCCTGGGGACCACTGACCCCCCAGGTGCCCGACTCTCTATTTATTCTTGCACACATTTTGGTAAATTTTCCAAGATTTTGTCCACTTCTTATGAACTTTCAAAGTTATGGCCTCAATATTTATCATTAGAGCCTGCTGTTATCATTTTAACATCCAGAACTTCTATACTTAAATTTTCTTTTTCAACCCCAATGACTACTTTTTATTAACTGCAATAGAGGTTTGTCAATTATATTAATCTTTTCAAATAACTTATTTAATTTTGCATATCCTCTTCATTAATAGCTTAATTTCTATTGTATTGAATTCTGCTTTTATGCATATTACCTTCTTCTACTTTCTTTGCATTTAATTAAGATGGAAGCTTATTGAGTTTTTACTTTTCTCTCTTTTCTATAACAGCATTTAATGCCATGAAATTCCGTCTAAGTTCTGCTTAAGCTGCATTCCACCAATTTTGACATTTAATAATTTTATTATAAATCAGTTCTAAGTATCTTCTAATTCTCATGATGGTTCCTTCATTGACTCTTTAATTGTTTAGAAGCTATTTCTTATTTCCTAACATATGCTTTTTCCAGTTTTATTTTCATTATTAATTTCTATATTAATTACATTATAGCAGCCAAGCATATTTTTCCCTGCTTATTACATGCATATTTGTGTATTTTAATTCTTTCTCTTTCCTGTCATTGTATTTTATGTTGGTAGTGGCTAAAATTATGGTCTTTAGTTTACAGGATAACCAAGTGGGATTGTTACTGGATTAGAAGGGTAATTAACATCATCCAGTGATGAATTCAGTGACAGAATTCTGTATACCACACACTGGTTAAATATAGCCAGACCAACATCACCTTGTATCTGAAAGGGAAAGAAAGCCCTTTCTGTCAGTTTAAAGAGTATCTTCCTTGCTGTGCTGATCAAGACATTATAATCTGAATCTGCCTATGTCCACTTTAGAGCAGAAGCATGTTTTCTCTGCAGATGCTTAAGAGTACTTTCTATTCAAAAAGGTATTTAATATATGCTTCCTGAATAAGAAGTTGACTTTCTATACTCCCATAATATAAAAAGGAAAATCATAGAGTTCTTAAAGCCAAAAGAATTCTCAGTGAGTTATTCATTCAAATCCCCACCTATGAGTAGGACCTCACATAGAGTCAGTTGTCTGGTAGGCATCAAGGGACAACATATCTGATATTCCACTGCTAGTCCAATATTTCAACAGTTCCTACTATTAAAGAAGTTGTGATTAATCCACAGCTTTGTCTCTGGCCCCTTATACCTCAGGTACTACCTGAGACTAGACAGCCAATAAAAGACAATTTAGGCCAGATGAACTTGAGTCTGTGCTAGGACCACCCAGATGACCCAGGACCAGCTGCCTAGACTAGGCTTTTTATTACCTGTATCCATATCCTGGTTTCATGCTTTGAAATTTGATGCCTGACTGACTTCATTGATTCAGTGACCTATTTGGCCAATGGTCCTTGGATTTCTCTTACTATGCACGTCCCTGATTTCAGCATTACCCACTGCTTCAGGGGTAACAGAGAATCCATCCACCAGCCTTGCTCCTATGGATCTCCTACCAGCCAGCTTAGTTTTCTCAAAAACCTTTATTCTCTCCTTTGCCAGCTCACCTCCACACAACTAATTTTATCCCACCAACCAGAGAGAGGGACTCCAACAATTTGTCAGCTAAATCTTACTACTCCAGATGAATTCCACATTCTCTGATTCTATATTCTATTAAGATACAGACTATGTGGTCATCATCCTTCATATACTCACATTCCTTTAAAAAAAAAAGCTTAACAACGATGTTTTCTTTAAAATGAGATAGATTATGTTGGGTATACCACTGACATTAATAATATTTCTGTGGATTATAGCTATTCAAGTCGATTCAACTCAATGACAGCATTTGGAGCAGCAGATCAAGGACATAATAAAAACAGAAAAATAAACTACAATCTTTCTACTGATATAAAAGGAAAGCTAAACAATTGCTTTTCTTCCAGTTTAGGACAAGTCTACATACCACAAAATAAGGTAAAAGGGTTATACAACCACCTACATAAAGCATACACAAACAAAGAAAAGAAAAAGAAAAAAAAACTACCACCAAGACCTCATTCCCCTGCCCTCATTCACAAAACTCAACAAATTAGATACCTGGATAATTAACTTTAAAATGCAAACTACTAAGAAAGTAATTATATAGGGCAATGGGGGAAATTGTCGTTTCAGACCATTTCTAGACCATTAGAAGGCAGAAAAAATAACTTAAGTCACAAAAATCACACAGAAGGTATAAATACTTGAACTCAGTAGGAAACAATTCTAAAAAAAATAAACAGGACTGAAGGCCAAGAACAAAAAAAAAAGGATAATATAAATGCCCTATGTCCTTTTCAAAAAATCTCTTTGTCCTTTTATTCTTTTAATAGCTTCTTTTTTCTATTCACTTGAAATTATTCTTTCAAAATCTTCTTCATATGGGGCTGTTACTAATGTCATCCACCTACAAGCAAAAAACTCTGTATACTAATATATACATTTTGGCTTTTCTTCCTGATCTTTGTTGGACAGATTATACATAGATGTCATAATGCTGTACACTGCTGGGATCTAACACCAAGGTATATCTTTGTTCCTGGATATTTTTCTTTTACTTACTCTTTGAGAAAGACAGCAAAACATGCTGGAGCATGTTTAGTTTAAGTTTGTTTGAAAAGATATGTGTAAGACAGAAATGCAAAGTCTGAAATAGTGTTAATTAGGAAACATATCAATGTAAAGAATTGGTCTAACATCCTACAGAAATACAAAGATAATGCCATTTACCACTCTGTTTTCCTCTTTGTTTTTAATGTGTTGCATTAAAAATACTGATCAGGGACTTCCCTGGTGGCACGGTGGTTGAGAGTCCGCCTGCCAATGCAGGGGACATGGGTTCGATCCCTGGTCTGGGAAGATCCCATATGCCGCGGAGCAACTAAGCCCATGTACCACAGCTACTGAGTCTGCACTGTAGAGCCCGCGAGTCACAACTACTGAGCCCGGGTGCATAGAGCCTGTGCCCCACAACAAGAGAAGCCATCGCAGTGAGAAGCCCGTACACTGCAACGAAGAGTAGCCCCCGCTCTCCTCAAGTAGAGAAAGCCCGTGCACAGCAAGGAAGACCAAGTGCAGCCAAAAATAAATAAATAAATAAATTTATTTTTTTAAAAAATACGAATCAAAGGATACTACCCATCCTTTGGTATTTATTGCCTCAAGCTTCTCCATAGAAGAGCACTGTTGAACACATGGCTTATTCTACCTTTTTAGGATTCTGGAACTGAAATTTACTGAGCTGGACACATGTCAACCATAGGAAATTTAGCACTTGTTGAAACTAAGCATAGCTTTCTTCCTGTTTCTAGGTTCTGTTCCATTAGTCAGTTTTTATGAGTAATTTAGTATCAACTCTGAATGTATATAGGCCACACTGTCTTTATTATAGCAGTAACACATTTTTTAGATTATATTCTGGATATTTCTATATTATAAGACCTACAGGTTTGTCATTCTTTAAGATTGCTTTGGCTATTTCTAGCCCATTGTATATTTACATGTATTTTAGAACCAGCTTATCATTTTCTGCAAATAAAATCTAGAAAATTTATTAGAATTATGTTGAATATGTTTATTAGAATTATGTTGAATATTGAATTATGTTGAATTATGTTGAATATGTAGAATTATGTTGAAAGACTGACATCAGTTTCTTTGGAGTTCTACAATCAATGAACATAACTTTTTCTGATTTGGGTTTTTTTTTTTTTAATGGAGATACAATTCACATACCATAAAGTTCACCCTTTTAAAACATGCAATTCACTGTATAGCACAGGGAACTCTTCTCAATACTCTGTAATGACCTATATGGGAAAAGAATCTAAAAAAGAGTGAATATATGTGTATGTATAACTGATTCACTTTGCTGTACAGCAGAAACTAACACATTGTAAATCAACTATACTCCAATAAAAATTTAAAATAAAATATGTAATTCAGTGGTTTTCAGTATATTCACAAGGTTGTACAACTATCATCACTATCTAATTCCAGAATATTTTCATCACCCCCCCCAGAAAAACCCCACATCCATTAGCAGACATCCCCATTCCTGCTGAGCCCCTGGCAACCACTAATCTACTTTCTGTCTCTATAAATTTGCCTATTCTGGACAATTCCTATAAAAGCAATCATACAAAACCTGGCCTTTTGTGACTGATTTCTTTCACTTAGTAAAATATTTTCAAGGTTCATCCATGTTATACCATGTATTAGTACTTTGTTCCTTTTTGTAGCTGAATAATATTCCATTTTATAGTCACACCACATTTTGTTCATCGATTCATTGGTTAATAGACAACTGAGTCGTTTCCACTATTTTAGCTATTATGAATAATGTTCCTATGAACATTCATGTTCAAGTTTTTGTGTAAACATGTTTTCAGTTCCCTTAAGTATATACCTAGGAGTAAAATTGCTTGGTTATATAGTAACTCTACATTAAACTTTTTCTGGAACTGCAAACTGTTTTCCAAAGCAGTTGCACCATTTTACATCCCCACCAGCATTGCATGAGGGATAGTTGATGTTTCTAGCACTTATTATATACCACACACTGTTCTATAGGCATTTCATGTGTTAAGTCACTTAATTCTCACAAAAATTCTGAGTAAAATTAAAAGTAAATAATAAACATAAAGAAAGATGTAAGGAATATAATCAAGTTAATCAGATGTAACCTTAATAGACACTGTCAGAATGCATTAAAAAACAAACTTAGTCATGTGATATTTAATATAAAGTTATTAATAGAAAGCTGAAAATAAATGGATGGGAATTCTTATTAAAGAAAGTAAATTAAGTATTTATGTCTTCTCCCTCCTGAAATCCACAAAAGCAATTGAAAGAAATAAAAAATATAGACATACTGGGACTTCCCTGGTGGCACAGTAGTTAAGACTCCACACTCCCAATGCAGGGGGCCCAGGTTCCACCCCTGGTCCGGGAACTAGATCCCACATGCATGCCGCAATTAAGAGTTCCTGTGCCACAACTAAGGAGCCGGCGAGCCGCAACTAAGGAGCCGACGCAACCAAATAAATAATAAATAATAAAAATACACAAGGATATTTTAAAAACATATATATATATAGACATACTGACAAAGAGAATTAAAGGTAGTGATTAAATTATGACATAGTATGAGTGTGTTTCGCGTTTGGTAATTGCAATCGTTGTTGCTTTTGTTGTGGTCATCCATTTACAATGCTTGGTGTCAGTTTATTCATCTCTTGTAAAAATAAAGTACAGTGTGTGTGTGTGGAAAAAAAACAAAAACCAAAAAACAAAACAGGTAGCGATTAATTCTTTTTACTGTGATGGTAAATAGGAATTGTTTCCTTAATTTCTCTTTCTGATTTTTCACTGTTAGTGTATAGACATGCAAGAGATTTGAAGCAACAGACAAAGGATTAATCTCCAAAATATACAAACAGCTCATGGTGCTCAATATCCAAAAAACAAACAACCCAATTAAAAAATGGGCAGAAGACCTAAACAGACATTTCACTGGAGAAGACATACAGATGGCCAAGAGGCACACGAAAAGATGCTCAACATCTCTAATTATTAGAGAAATGCAAATCCAAACTACAATGAGGTATCACCTCACACTGGTCAGAACGGCCATCATCAAAAAATCTACAAACGATAAATGCTGAGGAGAAGAGGGAACCCTTTTGCACTGTTGGTGGGAATGTAAATTGGTACAGCCACTGTGGAGAACGGTATGGAGGTTCCTTAAAAAACTAAAAATAGAACTACCATATGACCCAGCAATCCCACTACTGGGCATACCCTGAGAAAGTACACATGAAAGGACATAATTCAAAAGGACACATGTACCCCAATGTTCACTGCAGCATTATTTACAATAGCCAGGATATGGAAACAACCTATATGTCCAACAATAGATGAATGGATAAAAAAGATGTGGTACATATATACAATGGAATATTACTCAGCCATAAAAAGGAACGAAATTGGGTCATTTGTAGAGATGTGGATGGACCTAGAGTCTGTCATACAGAGTGAAGCCAGCCAGAAAGAGAAAAACAAATATCGTATATTAACACATATATGTGGAATCCAGAAAAATGGTACAGATGAACCTATTTGTAGGGCAGGAATAGAGACGTAGACATAGAGAAAGGACATGTGGACACGGCAGGGGAAGGGGAGGGTGGGATGAATTGGGAGATTAGGCTTGACCTAAATACACTACCATGTGTAAAATAGATAGCTAGTGGGAACCTGTTGTATAGCACAGGGAGCTCAGCTCGGCACTCTGTGACAACCTAGATGGGTGGGATGCGGGGGGTGGGGGGGGAGGAGGTCCAAGAGGGAGGGGATATAGTATACATATAGCTGATTCACTTCATTGTACAGCAGAAACTAACACAACATTGTAAAGCAATTATAATCCAATTTTTAAAAAAAGGAAAATATGGAAACTATAAAAAAAAAAAAGTAGTAGTGATTAAGAAAAAAGATAATACCAAGTATTTGAACCTGGAAATGTCAGACTAGCAGACTCAGCTGATGAGAGAAAGCTAAAACTAGGCCAGCAGCCAAGTAAGCTTATTTTAGCTGTACAACTTAAGGTGAGGCACCCAGTGACTCTAAAGATTGGGGTTCAGGACATTTCAAAGTATGCATAAGGAAGAATTAAAGTCCATACCCCTACTCAGCACAATCAAGGTTTGAAGACCAGCTCTATTTATCACCTGTGTAATCCTAGACAAATTCCTGAACCTCTCTGAGCTCAGTTTCTTCATCTGGAAAATGAATATGCTAGTGAAACCTACTTCAATTTAGTACATGTGAAGCCATTAGAACAGTGCCTGTCACACAGTAAATTCTGAATGAAGACTGGGTATTAATAAGAGCTCCAGAAGGAAAATGGAGAGAAGGAAATTACCAAACTAACATATTTTAAAAGTCCATAACTAAAGGACACAAGTTTCTAGATTAAAGAAGCTCAGCTGGTGCCCAGTACAATGAATCTAAGGAGACTCCCTCCAGGGCACAATATCTGTCTAGAAAAAAAAAAAAAAATCTAAAAACTTTTAAAGTGAAAAATCAGGTCACATTCAAAGGATAAGAAGTGAGAATTGCATTTGATTTCTCAACAGCAACTCTAAAAGCTAGTGTTTTCCTGAAAACTTCTAAGGGAAAGATGAACTTCCAATTTAGAAATTTAAACCCAACCAAATATTAATCAAATTGGAGAGTAAAGATGTCTTCAGACATAAAGATCTCAAAAAATTTATCTCCCATGCATCATTTCTTAGGAAGCTACCTGAGGAGGTGACAAACAAAACTTTGGGCTTAAAACAAGAAAGAGGAAGACTTAGAATACAGAAAATAGGGGATCCAACAAAGAAGGTTGGTAATAGGAATTCACAGGATGATGAGAGAAGTCCCAGGCTGATGACTGCTCAATAGGCTTGCAAAGTAAGCAGTCCACAGTGGAGCACAATGATGGGAGGTTCCAGAAGGAACAACTAAAGAAAGAGAAATGGCACTCAAATGATCAGTTTTTAGTCTATTTTTCAACTTGGCAAATAATGTTGTGCTGAATTAGTGACAAATACATAATAAAATGAAAAGAAATATAAGACAATTACCAAATTCAGGAAAAACAAAAGGTTAAACAAGCAAGATAATGTGCAACATAGCACAAAAATATGATTGATATAAACATTTTCATATAGTGAATTTTCATATAAAGAAAATTCTGATATTGATTTAAGAAAAACATGACATTTATAATGGGAAGACTGAAAGAATAAAACTGTGTATGACTGGTAGTGGGAGAAGGTATAAGAAAACTGAATCTCACAAAATTAGTAGGAAGTCCATTGGTGATGTCTGAAAATGGGAAAAAATCAATCATTATAGTATTCTTTTATTTTTAAATATGCAAGGAAATAATAAGAAAAAAGAGCTAAAATTTTTTAAAGTAATTGCCAACAGGGAACAGGCCTCAGGACTAAGGAGACCTGTAATATTATGTATTTCAGGCCCTGCAATTTTTTTGTAATATTAGGTACCTCAACTAAAAATGTAAATTTCAAGTAATAAAACCAAATGAAGAGGGCTTCCCTGGTGGCGCAGTGGTTGAGAATCTGCCTGCCAATGCAGGCGACACGGGTTCGAGCCCTGGTCTGGGAAGATCCCACATGCTGCGGAGCAGCTGGGCCCATGAGCCACAACTACTGAGCCTGCGTGTCTGGAACCTGCGCTCCGCGACAAGAGAGGCCGCGATAGTGAGAGACCCGCGCAGCGCGATGAAGAGTGGCCCCCGTTCGCCGCAACTGGAGAAAGCCCTCGCACAGAAACAAAGACCCAATACAGCCAAAAATAAAAAATAAAATAAATAAATAATTTAAAAAAAAAAAAAAAAAAACCAAATGAAGAGATGGTCAAAGAGATTCAAGGCAGATATAAAATGAAGTAAAGTATACATGTATATAATGGAATATTAGTCATAAAAAAGAATGAAATAATGCCATTTGCAGCAACATGGACGGACTTAGAGATTGTCATACTGAGTGAAGTAAGTCAGAGAAAGACAAATATTGAATATCATATGATATTGCTTATATGTGGAATCTGAAAAAACGGTACAAATGAATTTATTTACAAAATATAGAGTCACATATGTAGAAAACAAATTTATGGTTACCGGGGGGAAGTGGGGGGCGGGATAAATTGGGAGACTGGGATTGAAATAGTTACACAACTACATATAAAACAGATAACTAATAAGGACCTACTGTATAGCACAGGGAACTCTACTCAATACTCTGTAATGACTTATATGGGAAAAGAATCTAAAAAAGAGTGGATAAATGTGTAACTGATTCACTTTGCTGTACAGCAGAAACTAACACAAGATTGTAAATCCACTATAAAGTAAAGCAGGAGTAGCAATATTAATAGCAAAAAAAGATGAAATATAAATTAAATATAAATTTAAGTACTAAATTAAGTAAAAAGTAAAATTATGTGATTATAAAAGGTAGAATTTTCAAAGATGATTAAACATTCATAGACTTGCTTTCCCTAAATATACAGAGCTAAATACATGAGGATTTTTTTAATGCAAATTTAATTATAATCCAATTAAAGGGACTTCCCCTCCCAACCAAGATGGAATAACAGGAACCAGATTTACCCTGCTGCCAGAAACAATTAAGTAACCAACAGAATATATGAATTACGGTTTTCAGGACACTGGACATCAGGCAGTGGAAACAGTGATCCCTAAGAGTGAAAAACAAGATGAGCCCTTAAACCTCCCCAGTTTACTGCCCAGAGAGTGTTTCTAACCATAGTGCAGGGAGGTGAAACTGAGGCAGAACCCAGTGAACTTCCTGAATTGAGGAGATCTAGAATTCTATACACAGTGAAAATATCTTTGAACAACAAAAGCAAATAAAGACTTTTTCAGATATACAGAAGCTGGAAAAATTTATTACCAGCAGACCCACATTCTAAGAAATGTTAGAAGAAGCTCTGTAGACAAAGGTAAATAATACCAGATGGAAATATGGCTCTATATAAAAGAATTAAGATAACCAGAAATAATAACATTAGTCAATATGTAGACTTTTTCTCAGTATTTAAATCTTTGAAAAAGATACTTGACTATTTAAACAAAAATAATAACAATGTAGTATGGGATTTGTAACATATATAAATGTTAAATATATGACAATAGTAGTGCAAAAGTCAGGAAGGAAGAAAGAGAAGTATGTTATTGTAAGATTTTTATAGTAAACATGACATGGTATAATGTCACTTGAATGTAAACTGTGGTAAGTTAAAGATATATACTGTATACCCTAACACAAGCGCTAAAATAGCAAAGCAAAGAGTTATAGCTAATGAATCAAAAAAGGAAATAAAATGGAATTATAAAACAGCTTCAATTAATTAAAAAAATAAGAAAAAGAAATAAAAAAGGGATAAATAAACAAATAGCAAGGTGATAGATTTAAGCCTAACCATATCAATGATCACATTAAATATAAATGGTCTAAGTATCATAACTAAAAGGCAAAGATTGTCAGATTGGATATAAAAGCAAAACATTCTGCCTACAAAAAACACATTTTAAATACAAAGTCACATTTAGGTTAAAAATAAAAGGATGTAAAAAGACACACCATGGTAACATTAATCAAAAGAAAGTGATGGTATTATTCAGACTATTACTAGATTGCAGAGTAAAGAATATCATAGCTATACAGGGATCAATTTACCAAGACAACATAATAATCTTAAACTTTTTGCACTTAATAACATAGTTTCAAAGTACATAAAGCAACAACTGGTAGAAATGCAATGAGTAATAGATAAATTTACAGTTATAGTTAGGGATTTCAATACCCATCTCTCAATAATAGATAGAACAAATAAACAGAATCTGTAAGAATATAGACTCGAACAACATAATCAACCAACATGTCCTAATTAACTATCCAACAAGAGCAGAATACACATCCTTTTCAAGTGCACATGGAACATTCACCAAGATAGACCATATTTGGCAGCATAAAACAAATCTTGATAAACTTAAAACAATTCAAGTCATACAAAATGTATGGTCGCTAACTACAGTGAAAAAGAATTAAAAGGAACACACCAAAAAAAAAGAAAAAGTGGTAGAGGTTAGCTGTAACATCAAGTTCTACATAACTGAACCTGACACATGTCCCAAGTTAGGAGTAAGTGCTGTGCAATGTTCTACCTGGTACATATGTCAGACCAATATTTGTCTTCTTGCCCCATTCATAAAGACTACTCTTGCCCTTAGTACCCAGACATGTCAAGCTTACAACTGGGTTTGCCTCAGTGTCTATTCCTCTTAGAAAAAAAGGAAGACATTTCTTTCACATACTGGTTGGCTCTCCTCACAGTTCAATCTTGTCTACAGAATATTTTGCAAATATCTCTCCAAGTTCCTAAGTGTTGGTAGCATTTTACCCTAATTTCCAGCATTGGCCTGCCTTTTTCTCTAATTTTATATTCCTTTGATCATTTCAATGAGAATTTAGAAGAAATAGTTAAATGCACATGCTCAAACAACTTTAAGTCATAATCCATGTATCTTTGCTAATAAATTGCATTTTTTATTTCAGAGCACCAAGAAACATAGAATTTCATAAACTTTCCTTGTTTCATAAAACTGCATATTTAGTTTTTTGTCTAGATAATTACCTTCAAACATCTAGCTAAAGTAAAAAGCCTTCCCAAATATGTGTATCAGAAAAATATATATCCATAGAGTCAATAGGCATATTCTTCATGCATTGCCTTCATAAAAATGTAACAGTGATTTTCAGAATTTTCAGAAGCCAAAAGCTAAAGAGAGAGACTTGGGGGAAAGAAGGAAAAAGAGATAAAATTAGCAACAGGCCAAAGAGCTAAAGTCCTTGTTCAATCATTGCCATAAAATGCGTGCAAGTGCGCACGCACTCACTCACTCACACACACACACACACATACACACACACACACACCCTACCCTCTTTATTAAAATGCATAAAGCAGCCAGAAGCAGAAGCACCAATAAATTCTTCTGTATAAGCAGAATTTTTTAATGGCTCCCTGAACACTAATAACCACTGCTCTCTTATGTGTACTTGACTCTGTTTAACCTTTTTCTGGTGCTTTTTAACTTCTCCAAGTCAGGTACTAATATGGAACTAATGTGGGGTTTATTTTCCCTATAGGAATAGCAAAAAGAGCAGTGCACATTATCGTAATCACACAAGTCCTTCTAGCAGTGGTAGGACTTTAGATCAAAGCCTATGTACTATAGCTCAGGAAAAGAATTTAATAACAATTGCAAGTGTAAGCATCTTGTTTTTAAACTTCAGATATTTCACTGAATATTAGTCATGGAAAAAACACTCTTGGCAAGCAAGTGACCCAGTAGGAGGGAAAATGGACATCCTGTCAGTCCTAAGTTGCTGTTGGCCTCGGCAAAAAGGATACCCATGCAACAGCCAACCATCACAGCCTGACATTGATGAAGGATAGCTAGAAACACAAACCCTTTTTATCTTTGGAAGATAAATTTTTGAGGTGGTTCTCACTCCTGGAAATAATACAATTTAAGTGAATGGGGTAGGAACAATGTCGTATTTCTGCTCATATCAATCATGAACCTCAATATTCCAGGTTCCTTATGAGTTGCAACTTGAAAGCATTAAACCATATCCCAGACTCAGCATTTCTGCCTGTTTCATCTTCATTTAAAGTTGTTCTTTTTTATGATTTTTCTCTCACAGGATACCTTGGAGATGTGGCAAACACCTCCTTGGTGGAAATGAGTAAGATACACCAAGATTTTTTCCTCCTGACTTTTAGCTGCTGGATACTTTTCAATTCTTTTATTTTTCAAAAACAGAGGTCACCCCAGCATCCTGACACTACAGTAGTTGTGTTCCAGCTGCATTAATACAGTTCCTGTTGACCTTCTGCAGAAAGAGGAATTCATTTGACACCAGCAAGGAGAAGACAAGGGAATAATTAAGAGAGGATGAATAAAGAATTTAAATGAAAGAGAATAGCAAGAACAAAGTAAATGACTATATGTGGGTGTGCATGTATGTATAAATGGGGGAACACAAGTAAAACTGTATAGGAAGAGGGTTACCCAGGAACCAATATATGTTATTTTTAAAAAAGAAAGAAATGAGAATTTGTTGCTCTTCAGTGAAACACAGCCACCTTAAAGTTTTTATCTGGGTCCAATTTAAATACCATCTTGAAATAAAAACTGAGGTAATCACTTTTCTCAGCTGAATAAAGACAGGTCTACTGAGCAGCCCACAGCAATAAAATTAGTTGCTTCCGATATTAGCCCAGTGTTTTCATCAAAGCTGTAGTCAGATATGTAGCTGGCCCAACACAGTTTTAAATCATTGCTCCGACACCCTAAATATGTTCATCATACTTGGAAATGCAGAGTGTTTGCACTCAAAAATTCTTTTCAGACACAGGATCCTCTATGCAAATGAACTTGGGTAATATTTACCTCTTATCTAAAGTTAGCTGGTTAACACTAAAATATCCTCTTCTGAGACACATATCTACAGAAAGAAAAAGTTGAAACACATTTTCTCTGTTCTGTTCATTGTAAAATAACTAAAATGACTAGAATAAGCAAATATACCTGGTAAATATGTTCTGAAATACTGCTAAAGCAATTTTTAAAATATAGCCCTAAAAAGATCATTTACAACATGATATCCAAGAAAACTTTTAACTATAGCACTGATAGTGATGAAATAAAGATGTAAGCATCTGGCTAATTAGCCAACAAGATTTTAACTTATTTCCTTAAATTTTATTTGTGTAGTAAAAATTTACATCAAGCCAATGTACTTAAGAATAATTTCCCTCTCACCTCCAAATGTAATAACTAATAACTATCAAAATTGGAGAATTTCTATAACCTTTCTTTTCTCCTTCTCATTCTCTAAAGTGAGCAGCTGAAAGTAAAAGTAATTTAAGAGATCTTAATTATGCAGAAACTATATAAATATCTTGGTAATAACTCAGTTAAGAGCTACCTGTATAGTTCTAGGTCAACTTTAATTAGGATGATCGTAACACTTAGTTGGTATGTTGGCCTCCACTTCATAGATGAGAACTCATCTATGTGCAAGGCACTGATTTTGTTTTGATTTTATCATCCCCAATTTATAGGTGAAGAAACTAAGGCTTGGAGAGGTTCATGATTTTTTTTTTTTAAGGTCACATGACTACCAAGCCAAGATTTAAATGCAGGCCAGTCTAACTTCAGAGATGACCCTCTTCTCCACTACACTTACTGCCTCCCTAATACTGACACATTCTAACTTTTCCTATTCACAACTGTTCAGTTATCAGTGTAAAATTATATATCTTTCTGTGCATCCTGGATTCTGTTTCATCTACATCTCAAGGGTCAGTGCTTTACAAATTCTATTTTAAAGAATCATATTTCCAGTTTGACCACTAGCACCTCCAAGAATTAGATTTTTCACCTTCATGTTATATATGGAAAATTATCATTGATAGCATCATGTTCTGAAGTGGAGAGTAGTAAGAAGAAATCTAAGTAAGCCATTTTCTTTTTAAATTTAAAAAAAATATTTTCTACTACCTGTTTAAATTTTTCAAAATTTGAAATGCCTTCAACTCTAGCTATGCCAATTCTGCAATTCTTCTTAAATGGCCAGCTTTTATAAGGAGCAGGCAGGATTTCCAGCTCCACACAGTAATAATAGTGATAATAATACCTGTGTTTTTATAGCACCTTTTCTCCCAGGAGCTCCAGTTATTGGATTAACTCTACTGGTTTCCCTTGCCAACCTACTTCCAAATACTATAATACCTTTTATTACTGTGCATTATAAGGAGAGAAAAAGTATTTGAAGTGTAAATAATATGCTAAAGAATCAGTAAATATAGATTTTACCTAATGCAAACACATTTCAAGAAAAATGTATATATTTTAACAAATATCTGGCCCATTATTAGGAGAATTTTTTATTTCTTTTCACCTCTAACTGAATTAAATTTCCATGGTTAACAGTTACCAGCAAAGTTTTAACTATTTGAGTGTTTGGTTAATGCATAAGGAGATAATCAAGTTGGCATTTCCGTACTTAGTTTATTATGAAATTAAGTATCCAAAAAAACATCTGAATGTGGACAAGATCTTTTAATTAAATGGCATCTTAAGAAAATATCTCTTAAAAAGGGAAAAAACAAGGTATCTATACATTCTGAGGCAGCTAACCACCTATTTTCTTGCACTAAGCCAAGACTGTAACCTGTGAACTTCGTATAATTTTGCTTCTACCACAAGTACTCCCATGTCATACTGAAATATCCAAACGCTTTGATTTGCCTATACAGTGCTGACTGAAACACAGTGACTGCTTACTTACCATGAGTGAAAGTTACTCAAAGAATCAACCCACCCCAAATTTTTACTTCTTAGAAAATATTGTAATTATGTAGACAATATGATGCTGACTGGTCCACGTGGCTTCTTTCTTTCCAGAAATATCCATGCAAGCAAGGATCCAGACAGCCAGATGTGGTATATTTACTTTTGTGATCTCATTGTTTATGACAGTCAAGTCAAACAGAAACTTTTCTGTGAATCAACCCCAGTTTCCCAGTCGCTGAGTATGAATGCTCCTGTGGACATTTGTTGTAAATAGTTTGACCACATTTGTCACGTGTCTGGAACTTACTTCAGAGGCAAAATGGCAATATGCAGCATATGGGCTTAGAATTCACAAAAAGTCCTCTCGTGAGGGGAAAGATTAGAATTACATGATCATAGCAGAGGAAGTTGTTAACTCAGCAATTCCAGACAGAGTGTCCTGCCAAGCAGCAGAGGGTGAATTGGGGGAGACAGAATAGGGTAAGAAATTAAAATGAGACCAGAATGTCACAAATTGAAAATGATAGTGATAAAGTGAGAGTTAAAACAATGACGAGGTATACTATATATATATAGTTTACATATGTCTGTAAAAGTAGCACCTGGTAAGAATCTACAGTTAGAGTTAATCAGAGTACTTTCTTTCTTCCTCATGAGAAATGTCTAAGACAAAACAAACTGATTTCATAGTTGTCGTAATATCCAACATTTGTAAATATTTATTCAGTACCTCCCCACATAACTAGTACTATGGTAGAAGTATACCTAAATGTTAAAGAGAAATAATTAATTTAGAACCACCTGTACACTTGCTTTTTTTAATCTGAAAGACTACAGATTAAAATATTACCTCAAATTTTATTCTGCTAATAGAAGTGAATGGCAATGATTGGTCTACGTTGTCTTGTCCAAGCTTCCTTGTGACAAATAGATGTCAGTTTCATTAACTCCTGTTGCAAAGTACAAACACTAGCTACACATGTGAAAGATATGTGAATCTCAGTGAGATTTCACAGTAGAGGTTTTGTTCTTTCTTTTGAAGGTGTTATCAATGCCGTCACAACCAAGGGGAACAATAAATCTCTTGGATCTAATGGCACACCCAATGAGCAGGGTACTATTCAGAGGCGAAGCTTTTCTTCGATAACTAATACACCAAAGAAAACCCACAAGTTTTTTCAAAAGGGTGATTATCCTCATTGTCTTTAAAAGCTCTCTATTCTCTACTGGTGATAATATAATGAGTTTTTCAGGATGACTTTTGCGAGTAGGTTGTGTTTCCAAACATGGCCGAAACACATCTTTTGCAATGATAACCTTTCCACTTCCCTGTAAGGAGGTAGAGTTTATTCTCTTCTCCTGAAATGTGGACTGGCCCTGTGACCAACTTTGATCACAGGATCAATCCAGATGTGGTAGAAGTGACATTGTAAAACATCACAGGCCAGGCCTTAAGAGATCTGCAGCTTCTGTCTGACCTCCAGCATGCCCCATGTGGAACCAGCTGCCATGCTGCAAGCAAGTTCAACCTATCCTTAGAATATATTCTTCCTACCTTATTTCTTGCTGAAGATGGTTTCAAATAATTAGGGCCACTTCAAATCCCAACGGCAAAAAGTTTTAATGCCTAAGGTAATTCTTCTTAAAAAGTGTATCAACTTTCTTAAAATTCTGAAAAGGCTATCCTTATAAAAAGGGCCTGAACATATTTTTATTTGTTTGGGCAGGAAAAGTCCTCTGAGCTTAAAAAACCTGGGTTTCAGTCCCAACTCTGCCATATTATTTGAGTCTACATCTTGTCACCACTAAAATTTGAAAAATAATGAGAATTCAATGAGATAACATGTGGGAAAGGCTTGTAAATGGTAAGTCATTCTGGAAAAAAAAAAGGGAGACATTATTCAATAGGCCATTTGTACATAGTAAGACTGTAGTCCCATACAGAAGTGGCTCTGCGTTGCTATATCCAGCTTTCTGAAAATATGAATTCAGGCTATGACTTTCCCAGCAGGAGGGCACCCAGTCCAACTGCAGGAGACTCAGCAGGCACTGGCCTTTGTATATTCATTCAACAAGTATTAATTTGGCATTAATGTAGCTGGCACTGTTCCAGGCACAGGTACACAGCATGAACAAAAACAAAATCTAGGCTCTCTTGGAACTTTTATGTGCATGACTAGAGACATGTTATCATGCTAGTAAGAGCTAAGAAAAGAATAAGTAAATCTAGGTATGGAAAAAGACAGTAATCAGGAGGGTAAGAGATTTTTTTAGGGAAGGACTCTCTGATACGGTAAACTTATGTAGAGACCTGAATGAAGGGAACAAACCCTACAAATATGTGAGAAAGGATATTCCAGGCAGTGAGAACAACCACTGCAAAAGCCCTGAGATGGTATCATGCTCACTGTGTCCATGACCAGCAGGGAGGCTGGTGCAGGTGAGATGGAGGCAGCAATGAGAAGAGTGATAGGAGGAGAGCAGAGAGGTCTCTATCAGGTAAGGTGTGGTGGACCACAGAAACAACTTTAGATTTACTCCAAGTGAGAAGAGACACAAAAAGAGGTCTTGAACAGAGCAGAAGCATAACACAATCTATCTTTTTAAGAGATCAGGTAGCTGGGTGCAGAATACATCATGGAAGGGAAGCAGCAGCCTATATAGAATGCTTTTGCAGAAGTCCTGGCAAGAGGTGATGCAGCTCGGACTCAGGCTGTGGTGGTCAGAGGGTTAGAAGTGGCTGGATCCTGGATCTTCTTCAAAATCAGTGCCAGCAGATTTGCCAATAGATTGGGGTAGTGGGTGGGAAGTAAAAAGGAGTCAAGAAAGAGATGGATTATACTGTTTCCAAGCAAACAAAACAACAATTTTACGGTTAGTTTTGCTGAAAGATAACCAAAAAATAGGTCATCTTTAGCACCAGGTTTTCAATGTCCTGGCCAAAGGAAAAAAAAAGTATTTTTTAATGCCAGTAATCTCTTTAGAAATTATTTAACTGTCATATAAATGTACTGATTTGGGGGAAATATTATGAGATGCACAAAAGCAACTCAAATTCTATTTTCTTTAGTTAAAGCTTTATAACTAAGCACAGTTGCAGACTACCCAGGCATAATTATAGCTTCCCCTGGCAGGCAGGCCCCTTGGTTTGAAGCATAGCATTTCATTAATAAAATGAAAGAATGTATGAAATTGTATTTTTAAACAGTTGAAATGGAAGGAGACTCGTAGGTGGCAGGCTCTCTTGACTAGGCCGCAACCTAGTGTGTTCAAGTGTCACATGAACATCGCCTGTCACACATCTCATCCTAGCACGAGTGAGGCTGGCCTTCCCATGCGGTGTTCAGGTAATACACTGGGGCTTCTTAATGCAGACACTCTTGTAATTTCACAGCATTACAGGGAAGGAAAAGGCACAACCCGTGGGCATCCTTACTGCACTCACGTTCTACATGTATCTTTGTTTTCTCAGACTAACAGGTTACCAAGAAGCAGTATTAAAAGAAAATGCATGCAACTGACAAAAATTATGTTGTCCACTGTCCAGTGATTTCTCATGTATCTATCTGCTCAACTATTTGCATTTCACTGTATTATTAAATTACTGCATATACTAATTAGCACCACAACTCCCAAAACATGACATTTTCAATGCCTCCTGGAGCTATCAACAAAATCCAAGTACTTTTTTACAAAAGTAAAAATCTATGTTTGTTCTCTGTGGGATTTAATCCTTGATAAAGAGAAGAAAATTTAATTTTATGTTGTTTCAAATTACCCATTTTACAGATGAGAATTAGATTTTCTCCCTAGACCCTAACGTTACATACTAAATCACAGCCCTTCGAAGTAAGTAAACTGAAATGTTTTAAGAAATGAAATAATTGACAAAGTCCTGTTGTTTTTAACACAGGACTGTGTAATAGCTGTTGTTTTTAACACAGCTCCCTTAAAACCTAGAGATAAGTGATGTTTGTGAATAACAATGTAAGAATGGATTTAGTAACTCCATAGAGTTCTTTTCAAATGCTCATAAAACATTTTTTAATTAATCCAGTGGTAAGTAGTAAAGAAAATCATACAGCAATATTCTCTGGCTACGGGAAATAAAGAAATTAACAACAAAAGCAAAACCAAAAACTAACCACCTAGAAATTTTAAAACACTCTTCTGAATAACTCAATACCTAAGAATAAAATTATAGACTATTTAGAAATTAATGATGGTTCCCACTAATAAAAACCAGAACTTCTTAGAGAAGTGACAGATCCCAGATCTGGGGCAAGAGTTGTACAATGTAAGTCTGGGCAAGTTATCAAAGACTACAGGGGTCACATGAAAAGGACGTAGGATCAATGCAGAGGGCTTCCAATGGCCAAAGATGGGACAATGTGAACGCTGAAAAAGTAATGACAATGGATTGAAACACAAACATATTAAAATCTATGCATTTTTAATAACACTTTCTAGAGATTTCTACAGTACCAACTCACTTTGAAAAATTGTAAATAAGAGATTCCAGAATTTATCCTGCCCTCCTCTATGAAATCTATCTCAGGGTAAACATTTAGTTGATATAAAGAATTAATAGAAGGCTTCCCTGGTGGTGCAGTGGTTGAGAGTCTGCCTGCCAATGCAGGGGACACGGGTTCGAGTCCTGGTCTGGGAAGATCCCACATGCTGCGGAGCAACTGGGCCCGTGAGCCACAACTACTGAGCCTGCACGTCTGGAGCCTGTGCTCCGCAACAAGAGAGGCCACGACAGTGAGAGGCCCACGCACCGCGATGAAGAGTGGCCCCCGCTCGCCGCAACTAGAGAAAGCCCTCACACAGAGACGAAGACCCAACACAGCCAAAACTAAATTAATTAATTAATTTAAAAAAAAAAAAAGAATAGAATCAAAACTCCCCACTTTGCAACCTCTAATGAAATAATGCATCTGGGCAATGATCATGGATGGTTGCTAACACCATTAGGTAAGACTACTGTAATGGGGAACCTTATAATGGATGGATCAGGCTGAAAGCACCTGAGCACATTGATCAATCTTAATAGCACAAGAAGAGAAATAATCAGACATTACAGGCCTCTTGATATTATAAGAAGTGCACAGCACCAGCTATGAGAGATTCTTGCCAAAAATATTAAAACTCAAGCCTGAATCTGATCAAGCTTTTAGTTATAACGCCCGTATACAGGAAATCCAGGGATAAATGAACATGTTAAACAACACCATGGAGATAAAATCAGCCAAATTTTACACAACAAATGGTCGTTCCATTTCTTTACCAAAAAACAAAAACAGAATGAGAAAAAGGAGGAAGGAATGATATAGGTTGAGAGAGCCATAACAATCATATACTATGTATGGACCTTATTTGGCTGCTGACTCAAGAAACCAAGTGTAAAAAGATATGAGATAAGTGGGGGAAATTTAAACACTGGCTGGTTATTAAATGATACAGAGAATTTTTGTTACTTTCCCCATTTGGAGATGATGATGTTTGTTTAAGAGTTCAAGTCTGTTAGAGATGCAAATGGAAGTACTTACAGATAAAATAATATGTCTGACTTTGCTTTAAAGTAGTCCAGAAGCTTGAGAGAGTAAGGTATGGATACACAAGAATGGACACATTTGTTGAAATTAGTGACATGAAACTAAGGCTTCATTATTCTAATCTCTCTACATTTTTGCATGATTAAAATGTTTCATAATAAATTTTTTTAAAGGATATGAATGACAATGAGAATACCATACATCAAAATGTATAAGATGGGGGCTTCCCTGGTGGCGCAGTGGTTGAGAATCTGCCTGCTAATGCAGGGGACACGGGTTCGAGCCCTGGTCTGGGAAGATCCCACATGCCACGGAGCAGCTGGGCCCGTGAGCCACAACTACTGAGCCTGCGCGTCTGGAGCCTGTGCCCCGCAACGGGAGGGGCCGCGATAGTGAAAGGCCCGCGCACCGCGATGAAGAGCGGTCCCCGCACCGCGATGAAGAGTGGCCCCCACTTGCCGCAACTAGAGAAAGCCCTCGCACGAACCGAAGACCCAGCACAGCCAAAAATAAATAAATAAAAATAAAAGTAGCTATAAAATTTAAAAAAAAATGTATAAGATGAAAAGTGACATCAGCATCACGGCAAAGTAAGACGTCTACTGTTTTGTCCTCCCTGTCACCACCAGCACCACCACCTCCCGCCAACAATAATAATGCAGCATCCATCCACCAACAGAAGTGCCTTGTGGGAAATACAGAATCCAGCACTATATGTCAAGAGACCCAGGAGGAGTCTCACCCATCCAGCATTAGGTAATAGACATATAGACCTCAGTCCTGGCTGTGGACCCTGCAGTAGCCCATGAACTGGCTCCAGCCACTCTTGGCTATGGTCTGGGAGCCCCTGGAAAACACTGTCTTAGACAAATACCCAAGAACAAGAGAGTCTTTGTGGAAGGCCAGGTCACCAAAGAGGTTCCAGTATACCCTTGGAGGGGGAAAAAAAAAAGAATTTGATGCTTTGGAAAGGGTAAGAAGAACAGCTTGACTTTACCTGCAGCACCTCTCCCCCAAGACAACACAGCTTATGGCCAAGAGAGTTTCTCCACCTGTGATTTCTCTCGCCAGGGAAAGTAGAAGCACGTAAGTGAGGACCCAGCTTCCCCAGCTGTGTGGGATACTGCCGAAGAGGCTCATTTCTCTCTTCCCCCACTCGGAGTAGTAAATCGTGAGCTGCATGAAGAGGCTGGAAGGAAGAGGCTGGGAATGTGCGGCAGATAGGACTCTCAGAGGATATTAAAAAGGACACAGGTCCTACACATTGTGTCACAGACTCCATCAAGAAGCTCACCCATGACCCCCTGGGAATGCCTCACCTGTGGATCCCCCCCCCCCAACTAGCCCATGGGCACTACCAGCATGCCTCACCTCCACACACCCTGACCCTGTGGCTAGCTCCCTGTGCATGTTCCCAGTTGCAGTGGTGAAAGTGAGCTTTGGCAGATGGCTGGTGAGAACACACAGAAAGCTGGCCCAAATCTGTGAGGCAGGGAGAGACCACAAACTTGAGCTTTAGTGCCATCTTTTGGAAAACAAAAGGGAGAATGTCAGCACCTGTCCTAGTGTGTTGCAGGATCAAGGGAAAACATACAAGCTTAAGAATTCTGACAAAAGGAAGCAAAAACTGTGAGCATGTATATCCAGAGAAGGTCTGAGAAAGCCTCAGAATCACTAGCAGAACTGACAGAAGGTATTTCTCTCCTGAAGCCAGTTAGTGAAATGAAGGAGGTAATTACTATTTCAAATGTGAAGACTCAATGCAACACTTAGAGCATCAACAGCAGAATGTACCAACCAGAACAAAAATCTGTGAGATAGAACACAGGAACTTTGAAATTACCCATTCAAAGGAGAAGAAAATCATGAAAAAAAGAAAGCCTACATGATCTATGGCATATCATGTAAACAACAAGTGACTGAGTTATTGGAGTTCAAGGAGAAGAGAGGGAAAAGGGGGCAGAAAGCTTCCTGAAAGAAAAAATGGCTGAGAACTTCCTAAATCTGGTGAGAAATTTGGATAACCAAGTTCATGAAGCTCACTGGTCACCAAACAAAACCAACTAAAGAGATCCTCTCGAAGATACATTAAATAAAGCTTTCAAAAATCAAAGTCTAAGAATCTTAAAAGCAGCAAGAAGAAAGAAGCTTTTAACTTCCAAGGTAACCTCCACAAGGGTATCAGTGGATTTCTCAGCAAAGAGCTTACAGGCCATGAGAGAGTGGAATGATACATTCAAAGTGTTGAAAGAAGAAAACTACCAACCAGGAACATTCTATCCAGCAAAGTTATCCTTCAGAAATGCACGAGAGTTAAAGACTTTCCCAGACAAACAAAAGCTGTGGGGATTCAAAACCAGTACCATGAAAACATACAACACACTGGTAAAGGTAAGTATACAGTCAAATTCAGAATATTCTAATACTTTAAATACTCTAATACTCCAAAACCCCCATCGAAATGGGTAGGAGATGCTAAGACACAAACTCACCATAAACCCCACCCCCCACATGGTGACACACAACATGGAAGGAATTCACAACTCCCACTCCCTGAGGAGTGAAGGATTTGGACCCCACATCTGGTGCCCAACTTCCATCTGAGAGATGGATTCCCAAAACATCTAGCTTTGAAAGCCAATAGGCTTGTGTCCACAAGAATCCACAAAGCAAACTGAGAGAGTTCTTAAAGGGCTCAGGTGGACTCACCATGGCTAATCCCTCAGGGCCCAGCAAAGAGGCAGCAGACAGAAAAAAGCCCAGTCTTTCCATGAATGAGGTCTATTTGCTCATCTTAAAAGCTTTGGCCAGAAGGACAGACTTCTAATTTAAAATACATCAGAAGTCACTCTAATATTCTCCAGAGAACACAGAGACAATCTCTAGTAAGTATATCCAACAAAATAAGACAGAAAACCCGAATAAACACTTTAAGAATGAGCAAGAGGCCATACTCACAAATATGGGAAAAATTTTTTAACGTAAAATAATAATATTGAGTTACAATAAAGCAAAAATCTAGATGAAATGGATGATTTCTAATAAAAATGACCCAAATTAACTCAAGAAAATAGATAAAATACAAAAATACTAATAATCACAAAATGAATAGAAATGATAGTTTAAGATCTAACCCCAAAAAGGCATCAGTCCAGATTGTTTTATTATTCTTACTTTTAATCATTCAAAAATATCAGTAGAACAGAAAATATACCAGGCACTATTCTTAATGATTGAGATTCAGCAATAAGCCAACAGAAAAAAATCCATACTCTCACAGAGTTTACATTCTAGAGGTGATGAGGGTGACAAGTGGTGGAGGAGGAATACAAACAATAATAGAATAAATAAGTAAAATATATCATATGTTACATGGTATGTAGGTTGAATAATAAAAGCCTTCTACCCACCCCAAAGGCGCCCATGTCCTAATCCCCCAGACAAATGATTATGTTACTTCATGTGACAAAAGGGACTTTGCAGATGTGATTAAGAATCTTGAACTGGGGGACTTCCCTGGTGGCGCAGTGGTTAAGAATCTGCTTGCCAATGCAGGGGACATGGGTTCAAGCCCTGGTCCAGGAAGATCCCACATGCTGCAGAGCAACTAAGCCCGTGTGCCACAACTACTGAGCCTGCACTCTAGAGCCCGCGACCCACAACTACTGAGGCCCGCACGCCCAGAACCCGTGCTCCGCAACAAAAGAAGCCACCGCAATGAGAAGCCCGTGCACCACAACGAAGAGTTAGCCCCCTCTCGCCACAACTAGAGAAAGCCCACATGCAGCAACAAAGACCCAACGCAGCCAAAAATGAATTAATTAATTTTAAAACAAACAAACAAAAAAAGAATCTTGAACTGGGATAATTCTCCTGGATTATATAGGTGGACTCAGGGTAATCACAGGGTTTCTTATAAGAGGAAGGCAGGAGGGTTAGAGTCAGACAGACAGATTTGAATATGCTACACTGTGACTTTGAAGATGGAAGAAAGGGCCAAGAGCCAAGGAATGGAGGCAGTCCCTTCAAAGCTGCAAAAAGCAAGGAAACAGATTCTTCCTGAGAACCTCTAGAAGGAACCAGTCCTAACACCTTGATTTTAGGACTTCTGATCTCCACAACTATAAGAAATTTGTATTGTTTCAGCCACTAAATGTGTGCTAATTTATTACAGCAGCAATAGGAAACTAATACAGATGAAAAAAATAAGTAAAGCTGAGTAAGGGCATGGGCTGGCCAGGGAGTACAACAGCCTTAAATTAGTTAGAGTGAGTCTCAATTCTAATAAGCCTTGTTAGGTAAAGTGTTCCAGGGCATAGAAGAAAAAGTATGATAAACTACATCATGAACAAAATTCAAAGACAACAGATAGAAAATTAGGAAAAAATGATATACAAATGGCAAATAAGCATATGAAAATTTATGCAATTTCAATAGTACTGAAAAAAATGGAAATTAAAACAATAAAATAAAATTTCTGTTTAAGAGAATGACAAAAATTTTAATTATTATCATCCAGCACAGTTGAGTGTGTGGATAAAGGGCAATCTCTTAAATGACTGAAAGAATTTTAAACTTGTATAGTCTTTATGGAGGGAAATTTGGTGACCGCTATAAAATTTTCAAATATTCATACCGTTAATTACATTCCTAAGAATCATCTTATAAAAATGTTTATACTCAGAATCAAAGAAGAAGTAAAATGGAAAGATATCCCATGTTCATAGATAGGAAGGCTGAATATTGTTACAATGTCAGTTCTTTCCAACTTGACCTATAGAGTCAATGTAATCTCAAACAAAACCCTAAGTTTTTTTTTTTTTTTTCCTAAGTTATTTTTTTGAATGTTGACAAACTGATTCTAAAGTTTGTATGGAGAAGCAAAAAGACCCAGAATATACAACACAATATTGAAAAAGAACAACAAAGTTGGAGGATTGATATTACCTGACTTCAAAACTTATAAAGCTACATTAATCAAGACATTTTATATTGGCAAAAGAATAGAAGGATAGATCCATAGACAAAATAGAGAGCCCTGAAATAGACCCACATAAATATAGTCAACTGATCTTTGACAAAGTTGCAAAAGTAATTCAGTAGAGCAAAGATAGTCTCTTCAACAAATAGTGCTGGAACAACTGGACATCCACATGCAAAGAAAGACGAATCAAGACACAAACCTCACATCCTTCAGGAAAATTAACTCAAAATGGATCAGAGACCTAAATGTAAAACACAAAACTATAAAACTCATAGAAAATGGCATAGAAGAAAGACACGAATACAATACCAAAGACATGAACCATGCAAGAAATAATGGATATGCCGGGCTTCATTAAAATTAAAAACTTCTGCTCTGTGAAATATCAAAAGATTTCGAAGACAAGCCACAGACTAGGAGAAAATAATAGCAAAAAAAACACATTTCATAAAGGATTGTTATCCAGATATTTTGGGGGTACTCTTAAAAACTCAACCATAAGAAAACAAATGACCTGATTTTAAAATATGCCAAAGATCTTAACAGATGCCTCACCAAAGAAGATGAAGACATAAAGATGGCAAATTAGCATATGAAAATATAGTCCACATCCTATGTCATCAGATAAATACAAATGAAAAATAAGATACCACTACATGCCTCTTAGAATGGCCACAATCCTGAATAATGACAACACCAAATGCTGACAAGGATGTGGAGCAACAGAAACTCTCATACGTTGTTGGTAGGAATGTAAGATGGTACAGCCCCTTTGGAAGACAGTTTGGTGGTTTCTTACAAAACGAAATATACTCTCAGCATACAATCCAGAAACTGTACTCCTTGGTATTTACCCAGAGGAGTTGAAAACTTATGTACACACCAAAAAAACCTGCACATGAATGTTTATAGCAGCTTAATTCATAATTGCCAAAACTTGGAAGCAACAAAGATGTCTGTCTGTAGGGAAGTGGATTAAAAAACTGTGGTAAATCCAGACAAATATTATTCACCACTTTAAAAAAAAAAGCACTATCAAGCCATGAATAGACATGGAGGAACCTTAAATGCATATTGTGAAGTGAAAGAAGTTAATCTGAAAAGACTACATACTGTAAGATTTCAATTATATGACATTCTGGAGAAGACAAAATTATGGAGATAATAAAAAACATCAGTAGTTGCCAGGACTTAGCGGTTTGAGGAAAGGAGAGATGATTAGGGAGAGCACGGAGAATTTTTAGGGCAGTGAAAATACTCTGTATGGTATTATAATGATGGATATATGTCATACTTGTGTCCAAACTCACGGAATGTACAACACCAAGAGTGAATCCTAAGGTAAACTATGGACTTTCGGTGATTATGATCTGTCAATTTAGGTTCATTCTTAGTAACATTCTTAGTAAACAAAGCAAAACAAAACAAAAACCATTCTGGTGAGTGATGTTCATAACAGGGGAAGCTGTGCATGTGTGGAGGCAGGAGCTAAACAGGATATCTCTACACCTTCCTCTCATTTTTATTATAAACATAAAACTAAAAAAAATTAAGTCTTTAAAAAACTCTTACATGAATGTCCAAGAAATACATGCAGTGTTCACTGCAAAAATAATAAAAACAACTTAAGTTTTAACTAATGGGGAATTGTTAAATAAATTATGACATATCCATAAAAAGGAATACTGTACAACAATTAAAAACAATTTAAGGTAGATCTATTTATACTAACATGGAAAGATATTCACAGCACATTATTAAGTGAAAAACTTAAGTTACATAATTATGTATACACTATGGTATGCAGCCTCTCAGATGGCCCCCAATAATCACCATATTCACACCTTTGTGTAATCCCCTCCTCTTGAATGTGGGATGGACCTACCAATTTACTTCTAATAAATAGAATATGGTCAAAGTTATGGGATATCAATTCTGAGATTAGGTTACAAAGAGACAGTAGCTTCCTCTTGCTTAATATAATGGAAGCCAGCTGCCATACTGTGAGTTGCCCCATAGAGAGACCCCTGTGTCAAAGAACTGAGGGAGGTCTCCAACCAACAGGTAACTGAGGCTCTAGTCCAACAGCCTCATCAATAACTGAATCCTGCCAACAACCACATGAGTGAAGTTGGAAGCATATCCTTCCCAGGTGAGGCTTCATCTGACACCACAGCCTCAGCCAGCATCCTAACTGCAGCCTCACGAGAAACCTGGAAGCAGAGGATCCAGCTAAGCCACACCCAGATTCCTGGCCCACAGAAATTTTGAAATTATGTTTGTTGTTTCAAGTTACTACATTTGGGGTGGGGGGGAATTTGTTACACAGCAAGAGATAACTTGTACAATCCCATTTTTATATTTAAAAAAAAGTTAAACTATGTTATGTATATGTATGGAGAGGATTGGGAACTTGCATGCAGGGATAGATGTGTGGAAGGAGAACATCCAACTGCTAATGGACTTTCTGGACTACAGAATTAGGAGAGAAGGAAAATTGCACTTTTTATTTCCATACTGTTTGAATTTATAACAATAAGTCCGTATAATTTTCATAGTCTAAATACATATTTACTTGGAATTTTTCCTGTATAATTACCCTTGTATCATGTTCTTGACTGGTAATAGTGAGGTACTACTCTGATTGTTTAGCCAAATGTGGTGATGGATTTTTCACCAACCCACTCACAAGCTCCCTCTCTTGTAAGTGGTATATTCTTTCAAGGACAGAGACACCACCAATGAAATGAAGCAAAACTAATTGACCTTTACAGGAACTTAACCTCTGGTTTTAATAAACTTTTGTTAAAAGTAGGTTTTAAGTTCCATCACCATCAGCTCCAGTAACCCAAAACCTCAAATGATCAGGATAATTTTTTCTATATTCTGAACAACTTTAGTCTTCCAATCTCAGAAAAGAACATCACCACAGCCAAGAAACCCGAGGTCATATACTGTTCCTTTCTTTCCTTCAGCAACCACATCCAATCAACCGTGTTTGTCTTGAATCACCGCTTTTCTCTACTTTCATGCTACTGCCTCAATCCAACCACTATCATTGCTCCCCTAGACCACTGCAATAGCTCTCTGACTGGTCTCCCTGTTCCCACATCTGCTCACCTATAAATCTTTCCTCATACAGGCCAGTATGGTTTCTTTCCTTTACTTTTTATTTTGAAATTATTTAAGACTTACAGAAAAGTCGTGACACCAGTACAAGAATAAACAAAGAACCTCTCTATACATTTCCCCCAAATCCCCAAGTTAACATTTACCACATTTGCTTATCATTCTCTCTCTCCACACATTTTTTCTGAAGCATTTTATACATCCTGTTACCAAGGCTCTTGCCCCAGAATCACACCCCTGCCCCTCCCTCAAATGGAAACCAATTGCTCTTATCTAAGTTTCAGGAGGAAGCTGCAAAGAGAAAAACAAGAACTGGTTAGAACCAAGTAGGCCCAAGATGGTCAACATTTGACTTGCAATAGACCTTGAGCTTCATTATACACTTATTGTAATACATTAGCTAAATGACACACCCACCAGCACCATGATGGCTGACAATTGCCATGACAACAACTGGAAAAACCCATACAAGGACTGAAAAGGAGTGTTGCCTCGGTTCTAGGTTCAAACCACACCCCTGTTCTCAGATAAGTCATGAATATTCTTCCCAATCTTTCCAGCTCCCTCCCTTTTACGTCGGCCCTCTTATGTATATGGCATCATATATACAGTGTCAGTTTGAGAAGCTGATTTGCAAACTAAGTTCTCGCTTCTCCATTCCTTGACCATTGAATAAAGCTTGTGCTGTTTTCAGTCTCAGCATTGGTTTTGTTATTGGCTTAGTGAATCCAAGCGGAAGGAGAACCTCCTTGGCAGAGACAAGGGGTCTCCACCTGGGCTAGGACCCCAGGGTGGGTCCAGGTGACCATCAGTAACAATCTCACTTTTTTACCCCTCAATACTTTCAGGCATATTTCCTAAAAGCAATAATTTTCTCTTGCATAAAGAGTACACTTATCACAATTAACATTTCATCATAAAAAATGTAAAAAGTCAGTTGTACCTCCCTCACCATAATGATAAGCAAAGCCTTTTAGGTTGTGATGTCTTAACAGTTACTGCATGAGTGCTAAATGTTGCTTTTAATTAAACAATAAAGAATGTAATGTCATTTCTAGTATCTTTTTTTATTAAAAAAAGAGTACACATCAAAAATCAGGAACTTAGCACTGATAATTCTATTATCTACAGACCTTATTCAAATTTCACCAGTTGTCCCTTATTCAAATTTCACCAGTTGTCCCAGTTGTCTTTTAAAGAGTAAATAAAACTATGCCACTCTCCTGCTATAAATACTCCAATGACTATCTATTATATTGTAATACTACCCAAAATTCTTTACTTTGGTGGAAAAGGCCCTGCATGTTCAGATTCCTGCCTATTTCTCCATCATCATCATCGCCTCCTAACACTCTCCCCATTCCTCACTTTAATCAAGCCCCACAGATCTTCTTTCTGTTCTTGCAGTACATCATCTTTTTTCTACCCCAGAGCCTTTGCACTACCATCGACTGTCTGGAATGGTCTTTCCCACAGATCTTCAATGGTAACTCCTCATCACTCAGGGCAAATGTCCCTTTCTCCTTGCCTCTATGTTATGTTGCTTTCTCCTTGTATGATTTTTAGGAAGGGAGGTAGGGATATGTAATTCTAGGCTGTTATCATGTTCCTACAAGAACTCTAAAAGATTGATTTCTTTGTACTTTTGTGTCTATTTTGTTGTATTCAATTTATTTATAAATTGTTAATCAGCGTATGGTACATACAGGATATTCAAATTTAAAAAAACCCCTCTTCTTAAATCTCTAAATAAAGAGCAACGTATAGCAACGTATACTACATTATTATTCTTGAATATTTATCACAAAGTTGGTGTCATTAAGGCAGCAGTGATTTCTTTCTCTCTTCGACATATTAACAGTGTAAAAGAATAGGCATTATTTCCCAAATGCAAGCTTACCTATAAGTATTCAACGTGAAGTTCTGATTACAAGATGTGATTCTAAGGACATAAATTAACTACTTTGTTTCAATAACCATGTATCATCAGTGTTAGTGTGTAAGGCATTTATATAAGGGGTGCCCTAAACATTGCTCAGAACTACAGCAGAATCATGAAAACAGTACCAGAGAACAACATGTTAATTCTAAAAATGACAAGATAGGAAGTAGAAAATGATTATTGCTATTATTTGGGGCTTTATGACATTTTTCTGTAGTGCCATCCTGTGTTGCCCCTACTTCAGGTAGCAATCTCTCTCCTTCCTACGCTCAATGACAAGGATTACATGTTTGAATAAAATGTCAACAACCCACATTATGCAGGGTAATGGGAATCCATCATCTAAATATCGTTGCAACTAAGGACTGTCATGTTCAAATTCTCCCTCACTATTCATAGCTGAGAGAAACAACATCTTTAAGACCTTGCCTGAGTTTTCAGCTAAAAACCACTTGATTTCAAGGTGACAGAGTATGTTCTTCAGAGCTGTTACCACCTTGGATAATTATAAAGCTAGAGAAAGGCTGTGAGAGGGAACAAAAGAAGATTAACACCTCTGCATGTTGATGCAGCATAACCAAGGCGGGGTTGCCAGTGACCCAGAACTAAGAAAGCTGCCAATTGGGAAGAAAATTGAAATAAGATGCAAGTGAGGAAACCTTTATCAACAATTAAAAACAAAGAGCTTACTTCATCCTTTTGAAAGCTATAGACATTTGTGGCTAAAAACAGAGGATTTTGAATACCATCAAGGTCACAACTGCAAATAGTGAGTTGATTGGCAGTATAAAAAAACACAAAGAACAAAAGGATAAAAGTAAACAAAAATATTGTTGAAATGCAAAACAGGGAACTGGGAACAAGATTTCACATTCGGCCTTGGCACAAGCGGGGGGCGGGGGGGGGGGCATGGAGAAACTTTACCAAAGTTTATGTTGTTTGCTGTTGTTGCCTGAAGATTTTGGCTAGTTGAAGTCAGTACTACTCTTTTTCAAGTTAGTTCAATTCAACTAATATATTCTAAACCAGTGACCTCTAAATCCTAGTTCACCAGGATACGGGGAAAAAAGATACTCAAACTTTTTATTTTTTATCTCTCTTTTAAAATATCTACCTTGTAGATGTTAAAATGTATGTTCTATATTAGAACAACAGTACACATAAATTACTAACTATACCAACAAGCCTATAGTGAAGATAAATAATCAAAAATTGTTTATTGAGAAGGGGTGTGTGATCAAAAATATAGATTCTGATTCAGTAGGTCTAGGGTGGGGTCCAAATGACTCTGGTGGACATTTTTAACATATATTTATTCATTTTAATCCTTACAACAATTGTACCATTAGGTTGTACAATATTCCAAGGCAGGTATTATAACTATTCCCATTGTCCAGATGAGAAAACTGAGACATAGAAAGGTTAGGTCATTCCCCAAGTTCACACAACTAGTGAGTAAGGGAAGCAGAATTCAAATACAGGCAGTCACACCAAAGCCAGGGTTCTTAAGCACTGCACAACAGTCTCTCAAGAAGTTAGGGAACTCTGACTGACAGAAAATAGTTAAGCAATAAAGATTGGAGAACTAAAATCCCAGGTAGGAGAGATGGGTGGGCGTCCAGTGGGGAGTTTCACCAGTCTGAGTAACACCCTAACACAAGGTTTTCTCACTCATGAGTACCAAAGTATACTCCCCAGCAATCCCTCACATGTTAGTCACATTTGATTGGTTTTGTGAGATGGGACAATTCTAGAAAGACAAAGATAGGAAATAAGATGCAAACACTGCTTCAATAAAATATCACCCAACCAGAGCAGCTCACTGTCATTTTTTTTTTAATAGAAAGCTTTCACCGTATGGAACTAATTATCGCCATCTGCCGTTCCATACTTCTATTTCCTCTCTAACAGCTCATTCTTCAAAAACTCAGTAGCTTCCTCCCTTTACATTTGTAAATGCTGTTGACTATGGATAAAATCCATGTTTACTTTCTACTCAAAACCTCATAGGAAAGCTTGTTTTAATCATCCACAGATGTTTCATTCAGTTCTGCTTAGCTTGGCACAGAACTTCAGAGGGAAATAAAAGAAAAATCTTTATTTTATATTTCAATTGTAGATTGTTACAGACTAAATAAAACGCCAAATTGTTACTGGAAACAACACAGCCACTGTAATAACGATAGTCGACATCTCATTTTTACAATTATAATTTTTTCTGGCATTTGTTGAACTCAAGATGGTTTCCATATTTTACAAAGGGCTTTTTTCCCCTTCTCTGAATGAACCTGCATTGAAGCCATAGAACTTTGTACTTTATTCTTAATACAATCTTATACATTTGAGAAATATTGATATTGTTGCATGATACATAGTGATTAGGCTTTTAAATAATACTTTCGACCTTCTGGTATCATGCTTTGTGATACATGTTATCCTTTTGAATTCCTTTTAAAACACCCATTAACCCCAAATACACTCTATACATATCTAATACGTCTATGGGTCTGTTCTTCCTGGCTTTCCTTTTTTTTATTTAACTAAAGAACAATTGATTATATATAAACATTCACTGTGAATTGCATTTACACTTCAGTTATTAAATATAAGGGGTGAAAGCAGCTTTTCTGGTGCAAAGTGTATTTCCATGAATTTATGGTAGATTCTCTACTGATCTCTAATAACTTTGACATGAGTGCTTAATATGTACACCATTTCTTTATAATCCTACCCCTCCAACCAACCCAAAGGTCACCTGATTCATTGATATCCTTAAATTTTCTAATGAGGTCCTTTCTCATTTCTTTTCATCCACTAATGTCAAGAATCAAACTATACTCCCCAAGACCTAGTCCAAAATTTATCAAACATTTATCTCCTGCTAAGTCCAGCCAATCACACTGCTCCTTCAGAAGCATTTCATTTAAATTATATTCACACAGCAGAGTTCATTTTGACCTTTTTTTCTCATTCCAGTGTGTTAAAATATTATAAATATTAACTTGAGCTGTTTTTACCTTTGATTCAGTACACATGGTTCTAGACATATTCTCTCAAAGCACTAGAAAGAGCCTCTGTACATATTTTCTTAGTATCTCCTCAATGATGACCCCAGAATGAGACCAACTGACTTGATTAGAGAGCCAATTACGGCTCCTTGTAATTGTTCCAATACACATGCCAAAACCCTGGTTTCATTGTGCTTATTTTGCTTTATCAGAATTCTATCCTACTGTTCTCCTAAAAGTGTCTATTCAGAATACATGAGTTAAAGAAGTTGTGTGTTACCGGAGTGAAGAATGAATATATTAGGAGGGATGATCGAGATTTGGGTCTAAATGATCGAGATTTGGGCCTAAGAGAAGCCACCAAATCAAATAAAATGTTTTAAGTCAAAGTAGGAAAAGAAACAGTTTTCTTTACATCACCATATTTTCCTACGTAAAAGTGACAACCCTTCAAAGAAGAGTTCTAAATTCTATGTTGATAGTGAGAAAGAATATTTTCTCAAATTATCTCACCTACAAGCTATATACAAATATGACCCAACAAAGACAATGAACAAATCTAGTAAAGACCTGACTGTACTTTTTGATGTCAAGGTGTAACTAAGATTCTCTGCCCTTAATAAAAGCTAATAGTGGTTATGAATAACTCAAGGGTTTTTTAAATTATTGCACAAGTCATTCATTTCAGAAAAGGGAGTAAGATTTAGTCATCCTTTGATATCCAGACACTGTAATCAAGACAACTGGATTCCTATGAGGCAAAGACAACAAATTATGATCTACCCCACAAGAATAAACAAAACTTGAATCCTAAACTAAAGAGTTTTTCCTGCTATAGACTTCTGCCACCATTAACATGGTAATGACACTAAAATCTTGTCCTCTGGACATGTGTCCCCTTTAAAGAAAGAAGAGAACTTAAGTACTTTAGCCCAGGGATCCCCAACCCCTCCGGGCTGTAAACCGGTACCAGTCCGCAGCCTGTTAGGAACCAGGCCACACAGCAGGAGGTGAGCGGCAGACAAGTGAGCGAAGCTTCATCTGCTGCTCGCCATGGCTCGCATTACCGCCTGAACCATCCCCCCTACCCCCAGCCCATCCATGGAAAATTTGTCTTCCACGAAACGGGTCGCTGGTGCCAAAAATAGTGGGGACCACTGCTTTAGCCTAATTTCTCTATGCGTATATAATACTGGAGGATCCTTTTATGAACATAAAATACAGGCCATTTGCTCTGAAAGTAGGAGTGAAAATAGAGTGGTCAAATTTCTAAGGAGATTGTGATTAAAATGAAAAGCTGAGGAGACAATAAAAATACTGTAAGCCTATAAGAAGAGAGGCATTTTATTTTATACCATAGTTAAAAGTTAATATAATTTATTTTTTTTAATTCAGATATAAGGTTTTAAACATCTCAAATGTAAACAAGTAATACCTTGTAGGTGGATCAATTTAGAAAATGTCAAGAAAGTTCCACCCACTTCTACCCAAAAAAGTCAGATGGTTTTTAGTTTCTTCATCTGTGAGATTGTCTATTTAATATCATATTTCCTCAAGTCTAAGATGTCATTAATTGTAAAACATTTTATTTGCTAAGAAAAAAATCATGCCACTTAAGTTATGATAGTCCATCAATGGTAAAACACATCCCCATTTTGGAGACATTAAAATGTGAAAAAAAAAATGTGCATCTTACATTTGGAGAAATACAGTAAAGTCCTTTCCATATATTCACATAGAAACAAAACCCTAGTTCTGGAATACAGTAAAATACTTGCTTTGGGGGGATACAGAATGTATAATAAATGCTTTAAAGAAAGAAAGAAAAAGACATCTCACAGATAACATGGAAAGTCACCTTGCCTATACGGGTTCAGAAATCTGTTTGAACTTTCCAATATATATTTTTCCCACTATGGCCTTATATACCTATTTATTTTACCTTTAGTGCTGATTATAAAAGTAAAAAGTATTTATAATTTAAATTATAAAACTTTAGAAAAAGGTTCCTGATAAAGATCTGGCCTGATTTTGATCTGCAACAACACAGGCACTGTAAAAATAAATAACATTACAAAAAATTTTTTAAACCTTCTCTTTTTCTCTTGTTTTGTTCTTCACTTCTATATGGTCCCTTCCCACACACACAGGTGCTATTATAGTTGCTGCTACAGCCTCCCTCCACCCCTACATTGCTCACCCAGCTTCTAGAGCCTTTGCCCAACTTTCAACAGGAGACAGTCAACCTCAATCCTCCCATTTGATTCCTCTGAAGGAGGGAGGAGGGAAGAGGGAGGAGAGATGGGGCCTGATTAGAATTCAAAAGTAATAGGAAAAAAAAAAAAAAGTAATAGGACTTGGGATTCAGAAACAGCTTCAGGGAGGCTCAAGGTTAACACAATTAATATCGTTCTAACTACTTCAACTATCTTACTGTTGCAAAGAAGCAAAGGATGGTTATGTTTCTCCTCTGAGCATTTAGTGCTTTCTAGTGGATCCCCAAATTTTGTTTTAATTAGCATAATACATATGCACACAGATTAAAGGAGGGACAACCTGTTGCCCCCACGGTCCAGGCAGAGTTCCATTGCTTATGAGGAAGGGACAGAAGCAGAAACCCTTCATCTCTGGAGTGAGGCAGGAAATCTTCCTGGGCCCAGGATTCTGCACTGATGCCAAGCAGAGGTCAGCTTCTGCTAGGTGAGAGACAAGAAATTCTGTCCTACCTAAGACCAACCAGAGACACAAGGCAGACTTTGGCTGCCATGGGGAGGAGAGGAAGTAATGCTGAGAAAACCTTAACCCCAAAGCCCAGGCACACAGGAGTTGCCTAAGACTGACACTGGACCAACGCAATAGAGAACACCCCGTGCCCACCAAGAGCCCAATACCAATTCATGCAACATGAAGTGATATTCCTCTGTGGCTCAGGCAGACAGGGTAGAATGGGAACATTGAGAAAAACCTTCTAGCACCCCCAGGTCCCACTCTAAGCACAAGGTAACAGCAGCCACCACTGGGGTAATCCGAGGCCTGTGATGAACTGAAGATAACCATAGCAACAACAAAGCCCAAATCTAGCTCAACTCCTGAATAGATTGATTCAACCTCCACACTACTGGCATGAAAGAAGAGAAGGCATGCCCATTACCAGGCAAAAATACTATTTAACTCAGTCTCTTCAATTCTTCTACACATTATATCCAGAATTCAACAAAAAGTAAAAAGATATACAAAAAAAGCAAGATAAGGCAAGTCACTGTGAAATAATCAACCAACTAACAAGAGCAAACACAGAGGTGATTTAGACGTTGGAACTATCAAACAGGGACTTTAAAATAAGTATGATCAGAATATTAAAGGATCTAGAGGAAAAGATGAACAACATATATGAACAGACAGGAAATGTCGGCAGAGATGCAAACTACAAAAAAGACTCAAATGGAAATGCTGTAAGTAAAAAAACATAGCATTAAAAATGAAGAGTTCCTTCGATGGACTCATTAGCAGACGGGACATAATGAATCTAAAGATGGATTAGTAGAAAGTATCCAAACTGAAACACAAACACAAAAGAATGAAAATAAGTTTAAAAATAGAAAAAAACAGAGCTGTAGGATAATATCAAATGGCCTAATATATATGCAACTGAAGTCTGAGAATGAAAAGAGAGAAAGAAATGTTTGAAGAGAGGATTTTTCAAAATTAATGAAAACCAACAAACCACAGATCCAAGAATCCCACAGAACCTCAAGCAGGATCTTTTTTTGAAAAAGGAAAAACAAACTACCAAAAAAAACACCTAGACACAACCTAGTCACACTGCTGAAAAAACACTGAAGACAGATGGAGAAAAAAGAAACATTACATTTAGAGGAAGAAAGCTGAGTGAAAATCTAAAGTACCATCGCTTATATAATTTAATATCATAAAAACAAATTGTGATACTCATCTTGGTATCTTATTGTGTTTGATGTTTCCTCAGAATTTTCTCTGATCTGACTATAGAAGTTAAGGAAAGAGGCCTACTCTTACCCTTTAATTAATATTACCTTTATCCCTTTGCATAGTACTGGACAAAGCATGGGTATTCATTAAGTACTTGATATTCAGTAAGACTTCAGAGCAAACTTGCTTTTGCATTTCTTTTTGCACATTATCAGTGAGCTTTTCTCACAAGACCGTCTTAAAACATAAAAGTATTTTTAAATTACTTTTATGAAACTTCTTATCTTACATTCTCTACCTTTTACTTTTCTGAAATAAGAGACAAGATACACATTTGTGGGGTGGCCCCACATTTACCAAAATGAGGTCATGGATACTCTTCACTCTTGATATTTCCTCTCCCCAACACCTACATGTTGAATTTTAGATAATATTATATTCACCAATGTATTGCCTTATTACCCACAATTTCCTATGTGTACTTTGTTTTTCCTCCACAGATCATTGATTCTTCAAAATAATATCTGTAATGTCTGTTTTATATTCTGTACACAACAGATACATAGTAAATTGCTTGGTTACTAATGTTAAATATGATTAAAATACCTAGGAAGGTCCAGCTCTGCCCTTTTAATTTTAGGTCGCAGGCCCAAGAAGAGTGACCCTCAAGTACGCAGATGTGGAGTCCTCTGTCGAACTTTACCCTGACCTTCATCCATCCTCTCAGCTGCTTGTAACCCTGCTGGCCTCAGTGTCACCTTTCTGGCCCCACATCTGTCCCAGCCCATGGTCAGATTTGAGGTGCCCTGATCTACTTCTTTATCTCTGATTCCTCCACCATCACTTTATTCCCCAGTCCATGGCCTATTTTCTTCCAAGCACTGTATTTGTTCACACAGGCTTTCTAGAACGTTCCTCATAAGCTACATACCAGGTTCTAATTCCAGCCCCAGGAGTCAGACTCTGGACAAAGAGTTATCTTAAAAGTTCTGAAAACAAACAAATCTTACATAAAGCCCAAGTAAAAAGGTGATAATACCACATATGTAAGTCGTTCTTTTACTAGAATTATATTTAAGGGAAATGCAGCAAATTTTCACAAATTATCTATTAAATCAAAGAATATAATTCCAAAATTAATAGTTTAGCAGCATGTTTAAATAAATGGAATATTCAGCCTGCAAACTTCCCATAAAAGTAGAATTATTATTTCACAAAAACTTGTACCACTCTGAAGACTAGGATTTGCCAGTATGCTCTTAAAAACAAGTGTTCCTAAGAAAACTCCAAGAATCTGAGCTTAAAAGATGAGAAACACTAAAGTGTCCAATCTATTTCTCTGACCCACCCAAGGTACCACAGTTGATTCTTATTATTCGTGATAATTATATTCTATAAAGTTGCTGCAAACACTGAATTAGCAAATGCTGAACCACTAGCCCTAGAGGAAATAGAGAGTTGGGTTCTTGTGAGCTTCTAGTCACGACATTTTCATCAACCAATCAATACATAACCTTGTTTTACGTTTAAAGACACCTTATTTTATATATATTATCAAGTCACTAACACTGAACTCATGTCCAACAGCACTATAACTCATCCCTGATGAAGCTTATCTAACATGTGTTCTCTCTGTAGGGCATATCACAGCCTTCTCATGCTTAGGAACACTGGACAGCACATCAACATTACACTTGGGGGACATTTTATAAAAGCAAAGTCAACAAAAAGCAAAAAATGTGGGAAATGTGGCACTCAATAGGCCACCAAAAAAAATTAACAACTTGTTTATAGTATCAGCACTGGAAGACAGAAGATGGTCAGCTTCTTTGACCTCAGCTAGGAACATGCATGTAGGGTGACTCACATTTTTCATCAATCTGTGCATGTCCACAAATGACTGCAAATGCACTGTGAGTATTGATCTTGGGGTTACAAATAAATTTTAACAAGTAGGCAAGTTCTCAAATACATAATCCATGAATAATAAGGAGCAACTGTATCTCCACCTCAAATATCTTTCTCAATGGCCCAATCTGATATATACCTTGAACCTCATCTCGCCTCTCAGTTTACTTGTTACTTATGCATCAACCTCACCCCTTGGTTTCAATGTGTATCTTCATCCTTCTACTCATTGCTTGGTTCCAGGGTCCTTGACCCAGCAATGCCGTCACATGGATGAGCCTGGGGAAGGCACATCCTGCCTCATACATAGGCACTGCCCTGGATGCCATCTCCACACAGCTCTTGATTTCCACTATTTCAACAACATCCATGCAAAACCTAAATTCATAGCCCATTATCACTTTCTTCTTCAATCTACTAGTATTTTCAGAATCTAAAACCTCATTGGAAAAGCTTAAAGGATGAGTCTCTGAAAAAAAGGATGATTATCTGGACCATTTAGTTCTAAACTACTTAGATCATTTATAATTTTTTTAAGTCTGGGAAACCCTCAATAATTATCCCAACTCTACTTTCTCTTGCTAAGAGAAACGTGGTCAAATACTGCCTATTTTTCTTCTCCATAGAGAAGTAGTAAGTCTGTGGGCCTCTGCTTTCCTTTGGGCATGTTGAAGCTGTCGATAAAAATAGACACATATATAGACATGATTATTCATTGGTGAGCTAATTTACTTTATTGACTCTTTGTTTTAGTTCCCTCTGTAACTGAGACAGGGAAGAGGAGATTGGAAAAACTAAAGCACTGACGTTTAGACACCTTGAGCTGCATGAACAGAAGTGCACCAAAAGCTTCATAGGATATAATATCACACGTCTAAGGTTTGGAAGGAACTTAAAGGTCTTCACCTTTAAATTGTGGGCACCATCAGAGTCAGGATCAAGGCTGGCTTTGTTCACCACTGTGAGCCCAAAACATCAATACTTTGCCTAGCACACTGTAGACAGTAAAAAATATTTAGTTATTTCTCAGCAATAAAATAAATGATATATAAAACATGTGGACATATCTCAAAAAATGTTAAGTGAAAGAATCCTCACACAAAAGACACATTCTGGATGATTCCATTTAAAGGAGGATCCAGAATAGGCAAAACTAATCTATAGTGGAAAATAATCACAATAGTGGTGCCCTGGTTGGGGGCAGGAGATGAATGTAGATCGGAGATTGCCTGGGATGGGGTACCTTTAACAAGCCTTTCCCCCAGGTTTTCTGATGTGTGACCAGATTTGGGAATGACATATCTGCTCCAATCATTAGAAAGTCTTCTTTGGGGTTGGCTCATTTCATTTTTGGAAAGCTCTATTCAATTATTTTTTTCCTTCCATTGAACTAGAATCTACCTCACTGGGATCTACCACTCATCTTATTTTTGGAGCCATAAACTGAAACCCTCTCCATTATAATAATTATAGCTTTCATTATTAATGCTTATTACATTATGTTAGGTAGCATGTTCTGTGCTACACTCAATATGCATTATCTCACGGCAGCCTTTTAAATTTCATCCCCACCCACTCCCATCTTCCTTCCTTTCCTTATACCAAGCACTCAGAGGACCTTCGACTTTCAGGAAATTATGACATGGCTTCTAGTCACTTCTCCATCTTTTTCAGAAAGTGGTCACAAAGTGAACCTCAGACATTTTACTCTGCTGTGAATGAGTTTCAGATCTTTTTCTGAAAGTAGGTATTGACAGAAGTGGACACTAAACAACATAAAAAGGAGAGCCTAGAACCAAATAGAGAACATTTGGCTACTGTTCTAACTGACACCAGTCCTACTTAAAAGGAGATAGCGTGTTCCTCTATTCAGCCAAATAAAAGGGTTCAAGTGATCTGGAAACCACAGTTTCTACTGTTTACAATTTAGACATGTTTGACTGAAATTTAAAATGAATCCTTTCAGCTGCCATGTTCCATGACCTAAAAAACATATTTGTATAATATCTCAGTGTAAAATAACTTCACCTCGAGGTCTTTAATTTTTCTTTTTTGAGTAATATGTTCAAACATTTCTACTAAATGCAGAACTTTAAACAAGCTGGATTGAAAGATTTTTTTAATAAGATTTGGGGGATGAAATCACCAAGTTACCTGTTTTTTCTATAGTCTACTTAAGATTTCTCAATTTTATAATTTTTACATGAATTATCATTGTACTCTTTCATGAATCAGATGGATGGTTTAACTTTTTGGTGCCATCAGCTAACCTTCAAAGTGTTGGTATTCTTGGATGGGACACATTTTTTTTTTTTATGAATTGACGTTCTTCATGTATTCATAATGTGTTTCGTTAACATACTCCTATGTTTCTTCAACTGCTGATTTCAAAATTGGAACTCTCCATTTCCAGCATATTTAGCCACAGTTCCCAGCATATTTAGCCACTGTTAGGTTTAACTTTGAAACTGCCATTTTTGGTGGCCAAAATGGTTCAATCTTATACTAAATTTGGAATTAAGGTAAAAGGTAAAGCAGAAGTACTATCAATTAACAATTTTACTTCTGCCTCTCACTGGAATGATTCTCACTTTCCTTTCTACTGTGAACTAAAGTATAATTTTTTATCATGGATATTTTTTATAATTTTGAAAACATATACCTGAATCTGCCTCTAAGACAATCTTTTCACCATTTTGACTCAGCTGTTATTGAATAGCCACCCATCCCAACTTTGAGGGAACCACAAGTTTAAATGCAATGTCAACGTAGACTTTCAAGGGTAGGATGGAAATAAAGATATTTTATGTTCTTCTAAATAGTCTTTAAATTCCACTTCAAGTGGCTTTAAGATTATATAGAAGGTGCTTATAATTCTCTTGCAATGTGGCATTGTGCCCTAAAGAACCCAGAAATACTCAGAACCGGCAAAGATGAGGAATTGATAGTATAAAAAGAATTTTTAATAGCAAATAAATCTTTCATAGAGATATTTACATTTTGAACACCTGGATATCAAAAAGATTGTACAGCAATTATAGGAAAGAGTTATTTTTCTTTTGACAATATAAAAATGATTATTATCTGTGATAACTTACTATGAAATATTTTTTGTAACCAATGCTCTTAACTTATATTTTCCAACTTGGATTAAATATGTGTATTTTGCATCTGAGAAGGCTAATTCCTTCCCAGATCTCACCAATGTAAAATACTTTGTCTTCTGTGTTCCCTGCTATTACCATCATCTTACCCTCATGCTATCTTGTTCTATTAGTTTCGATACATACGTACATACATCTCATCTACTATTTGAACACTTCTTGAGGAGCGAGAATATGTCTTAAATATCTGTTTCTCTCTCAAATTCTTGTATACTGGAAACATCCTTGCACACCAGAGCTCCTATCTCATTTAAATCAACTGTTTTTTCCCCTTAGACCAATTTAGTTACCCTTATTTGTATCTTTCCTATTCCATCTTTGCTCCTATTTCTAGAGAGGCAACAACTGAACAATATATAATAGTCTAAGTACAAACACACCCTAGTTTTATTTAAAACCTACAACTAAGGTGATAAACAGATTTGTGTGCTTAAAGCATCTGTGTTCTATGTAATCCCAGAATGTATATAGGTACTACGTGAAAAATTAAATCAGGTATTAGCTCAAAAGATCTAATGGCCATCTCAGATGTTTCAGGTCTCAAGTTTAACAATATTAAATATTTCTGTACTACTAATCTTTCAGAACTATGTTAATAAGATCCATGTGTGGATTGAGTCACTTCACTAGAGAAACCCACTCTCAGTAACCCCAGGAAATTCAAAATTTTTATATAAGATCCCAAGGAATGTCCATGAGAGATACCTTTCAAAGGAGCACACGAATATCTTCTGCCTTAATTTCTGATTATTACTTTCAAGTAGAACATAGAGATTTCCAAGGCTAAAATCTAAGGCAAATGTCCAGATAATTAAAGTCAAAAATCACAATAAACATCTAAGTAATTGAAAGAATTTAGTTATTATTAACATGTGGAATCAAGGGCCTAGGGTTAAATTCCTGGTTCTGTCACTATCTTAAGCTGAGAGGACTTGGAACGGTCATTTAATCTCTCCAAGTGTGTTTTCTCATATCTTGAGTGAAGAAACTGTCCATCTACTTGAGAGAGATACTTTGAAAATTATGTTAGAGCAGGGTTTCTCAACCTTGGCACTACTGACATTTTGGGCTTTATGTTTCTTGTTGCAGTTCTGTGCACTCTAGGATGTTCAGCCACATGTCTGGTCTCTACCCACCAGATACCAGTAGTATACACACACCCCCTGGTAGGAACAACCAAAAGTGTCTCCAGTCATTGCCAAAAGTCCACTTTTGGGTGGGGGGCAAAATCACCCCCCACCCCCAGCTAAGAATGACTGAAATAATTGGTTTATATAAAAGCCTTCACTGACACATCAAATATTGATACATACAGATCACCTATTATGTGCCAGACACTGCGCCCAAGTCAAATAAGATGTGATTCATGCCCTCAAATAGTTTACAGCCTAGTACAAGAGACAGATAAACAAATCAACGTTTGTGATGTGATGGCAGTTTGGGAGCCTGTGGGGGGGACAGGGAACAAAACATTTAGATGTTAAAGAGTAGAAGCCACAGGAATTGGTGGCTAAATGGATGTGGGGGATGAGTAAAGGGGAGAGAGAAAAACAACATGTTAAAAATGGCTAATTATTATTTAGTACATAGGTCAAAGAGTTCTTCCACAAAAACAGGAACATTTCCCGGAAGAAAACTCACACCATGTAAATAGTCGCAAAATAAATATTGACTCCTCTGTGACTGCTTCAATTTTAACCAGTGGGGGAACCCACATAGACCAACTACTCCCTTTCTTCCCTCCAATTTGCACTCCTATCACCAGAATTATCAAGACCAACAGGGGTTGTCTAATTCCCATACTGTAATTGGACTATCAAATCCACAAAAATGGGAGTAATGCGATGAGGAACAACGTGCATAGTTTATGGTTTATTTCATTCACTGAAGAACACATCATTTTAACATTTTCTATGAGTTTTATTCTATAATCAGCTTTAAGCCCAAGTCAAATGCATCTGTACCAATGCCACCAGAAAATAAACCTAAATCAGAGTGAGAAACCACCTTTTCCCCATAACAGTGGAGATGTGTATTTTTTCAGAATACTATCTGCATGTGAGGTCCACACAGAGGTGACTATTAGCTCCCCCTTGCTGTGGAACAGCAGCGCAAACAACTATCCATTATCTCATGGCACTTTCTAGCTTGTGTGATACCAGCAAAATGTAGCTTCAAGACACAGAACACAGTATTCATTAGAGGAAAGCTAGTTAGACGCTGCCAATGGGACCCTTTGGCTTCTGGTCCTGCCCAGGTATTTGGATGAGGTCCAGGTGCCTAACCACATCAATTTCAAATGAACTTCTCTTTGCAACTGCATGTTACCCAATACCCCAAAATATATGAAAGCCTTCCTGGTTTTTAGAGTTTATAAGCCCCTTGACAATGGAATTCTGTGTGGAAATATCAAAATTCAAGTAACAAAGAATTTTTCAGAGGATCAAAAATAGAAACCATTATTGGAGTATAAAAACATTTTAGTTACCTAAGAATCCACATTTCTAAGAAAAGCAGCCTTATTAAACAACATTTGCTCAATAGGCAATTTTCCTCCATTTAATTTTCATAAATAGATCACTTTGAAATTTATTTCCCCTAACAAAGACTGCACATTAACAACAAATGATACAACATCTTCAAATTTTAATTAATGTCAAGAGCTTTATTTTGCTTCCAAGCAACTTACAGAAACATGTTATTAATATAATTTAATTTAAGGGGGCAGGCATTTGTTTTCTATTTTTAAAGAGGTGGTTCTGAAATTCTGGCCCTGTCAACATCATTTAAACATTCCTGTTCCATGCCTCAATATAATAAATTAAATCAGCATTTTAATTGTGCCCATGCTTTGTGGTTCCTGGCAGCACAAAAAGATTCTCTGTGAGTGCACGACTTCGCCCAAAAAAACCCCACTGAGTGATTAATTACTAGTCTGGAAGATATAAATATGTCTCTCAATAAAGACAGTATGGACTGCTGGAAGCTCTGACCTTATACATCTCTGTTGGACGCCTTAACTTAGCAGACATCCTCCTAATTCAAACAAGACTCTGGCTCCAGCATTCACAGACAGCTCTACGGTGATACACTGTTTCTCTGTTGAACAGCGTACTTTAATTAGCATCATTTGGTACATATACAAGAATCAGAGGGAAATCGGGTTTTTTATGTACAAATATGTAGAAATCTTAAGGTGTCTCTGCTCCTTACATAAGGAAGAACTGAGAACAAAAAATAACCTTGAGTTTTTATAAAGCACCATCTTTACATATAGTATTTCATGTTACACCCTGACATTACTCATGTTTCATTCTGAGTTAAAGGTTTGACCAAGAAACCATAACTTTATAAACAAAGACATGAACCAGTAGGTCTATCTGGCTATGTCTGAACCTCACATATACTCTCTGGACTAAGAAGCTATCTTGATCACTTGAGGGGAGAGAAGCTTACAAAAAGGACTTATTGGCCAACTTCCCTTACCTCCAAATAGTAAAAACAAGAATTGACAGAATTTCTAGAACTGTTTCTACAAGACCAAAATAAGATAAAAGGAACTATACCAATCACTGAAATCATAAATTGCAAACCAAAGTCAACTAAGTTGAAAATAAAGATGAAGAAATAAGGGGCTTCTCTGGTGGCACAGCGGTTAAGAATCTGCCTGCCAATACAGGGAACACAAGTTCAAGCCCTGGTCCGGGAAGACCCCACATGCCACGGAGCAAGTAAGCCCATGCGCCACAACTACTGAGCCTGCACTCTAAGGCCCACAAGCCACAACTACTGAGCCCGCGTGCTGCAACTACTGAAGCCCGCACGCCTAGAGCCCATGCTCCGCAATAAGAGAAGCCCCGGCAATGAGAAGCCCGTACACCGCAGCCCCCGCTTGCCGCAACTAGAGAAAGCCCACACACAGCAACAAAGACCCAACGCAGCCAAAAATAAATTAATTAATTAATTTAAAAAAAAAAAAGATGAAGAAATCGAGACTTGAAGCTGGCTCCTTTAAGTTGGAGAACTGTCATGTGTAGCTTTTCTAATGCTTTGCATTCATGATCGTGGCATTTATTACCAGAACTAAACACCACATCTCCTTTACCCTTTCAGTTTTCTTGTTTGTTTGTTTTGTTTTGTTTTTTTTCAAGGAGTGGGAAGGCAAGATTATCATACGTCATTCTGGCCAGTCTAGGAATCCAGACATCATGTTCCTAATTGTCCTGTTTAAAACAAGATGAAAGAAAGGTTCCCTAAAAAGTCAATACACATTTAGCCAAGGAAAAAAAGTCATTTGTATTCAGACTTCCACTCTACTGCTATTTATATTTCTACTGGGCCTTGCCAAAGATAGTTTTTAAGCATGGTCATCACACTTAACTGTAAGGATTAAATCGCTCAGCCAACATGAGTCTGAATTGGAGTTCCGGAGTAGACCACAAAAACAGCCACACAATTTCAGCACCTCCCATCAAGAGGTAGAGAATATTTTCCCACCCCTTGAATCTTGGTTGGTCTTGTAGCTTTGACCAATAGAATACACAAAAATGGCACTACACCAACCCTGAGCCTAGGCCTCAAGAGACCTTGCAGCTTCCATCCTCAAACTCTTGGAACTCTGTGCCCACCATGGGAACAAACCCAGGTTAGCCCGTCAGAGGTTGGGAGCCAATGTGGGAAATGACCCCAGTCATCCCAGCTGTCCCAGATGTGATCATGTGGGTCATAAACCCATCTGCCCAGGCAATCTGCCAGCTGACTGCAGATGCATAAGCGAGCCAGCCAAGATCAGTTAAGCTTAGCCCACATCAGAAGAACTGCCCAGCTGAGCCCAACCAACAATGTCAACCTGCAATATTATGAGCTAAATTAAATTGGTACTTTCACAGCCACTAAGATTTGGGGTGGTATGTTATGCAGAAATAGATAACAGATACAGGTCCTACAACCTCATAACTGTATCTTTTCTAGGCTTCCAGCCCCAATTCAACTTTTCCACTATGCCCGTAGCTTTTAACAGGTACAAGTATACATACTCTGTTGACCTAGTTCCTTTTGAATTCTGATACCACTTTTTTTCTGTAAAAAGAATTTAGCACTTAGATAAATAATGCCCTATATAATTTTCTCAAGGTATAGCTAAGTATTTGTGATTCACATAGAAATGGTTTCTAAAGGTAGAGACCATGTTTTATATATTTTTTTATTATCCAACACACTAAACACATAGGTGTTCAATAAATACTTGTTTTGAAAGTAGCTAGAGTTTACAACAAGATCTTTAAACTGTATCTGCTATGCTTTTCTAATTTATAACATGTAATTAATATTAGCCTGTTTCACCACAAAGGAGATTGAGTGATTTCATGCCTTCACAACCCTTTAACAAGTACGACATATAATAAATTTCATAATAAGAAAACCAGAACTAGATAAAATGTAAAATTTCTATATATAGCAAAAGATACAAAGAACACAATTTTAAAAAGGAAACTAGGAGAAAATAGTTATAGTATATTCAACAAAGACCTAAAAATCAATAGCATACAAAGAGCTCCTATAAAGCAATAAAAAAGACAACCCAAAATAAAACTGAGAAAAATATTTAAATTGACAGTATTCATAAGTACAAATGAAAAAATGAAAACCACCTGTGCAAAGATGCTTAGCTTCACAGATAATCAGGAAAAAGTATGTTTAAATGAGAATTTTACCCAGATTATTAAAAATTTTAAAGATTAAATAAGATCCAGTATTGGTGACTGTGTATGGAAATGGGCCTTCTTTCACACTGTTCGTAGGAGTATAAAGTGGCATAGCTTTTAGGAGAACAATTGTGTAGTACAATTCCAGTTTACTTGTATTTAATAGTAAACTGGAAAGGTAAATATTCATCAATACTCTCATGGTAAATATTGATTCACCTGTCTGTGGAAAACTATGCAAAAATTTAGAAGAATGTGATGGATTTGTATATGCTGACATGAAAAGATCAAGAAATGTTAAGTTAAAAAGGCAGGTCGCCAAACAGTAGTATCATACCATTTTTTAATAAGTATATAATTGCATAGAAAAAAGGCTAGAATGATATATACTAAAATAATAGCCATGTTCAGTTAACAGGGGAAGTATAGTTGGGAGAGTGAAGGAAAACAGTAAGTTTTTACATATTTATGTATCATTTGAATGTCCCACAAGCATAGATTTATGTGATATGCATATAATTTGTTTATATTACACATACCTGGTCAGCAGAAAGGGGCAGAGCATAAACGCATTCAACCAGGGAGCCAAAGGAAGAGCTGCACCTTCATGGAGGAAATCTCCACTTTTATCCTAGTTCAAAGCAGTGGAGTGGTCGGCACTGCACACAAAGAACAGGAACTAGCACTGGGTGCCCTTGTAGCATGATTTCCCCCATGGCAGAGAAGGGGAGATACTGAGCAGTTAAGTGTGCTGGTGGTCCCGTGTTTGGCCTCTCAGGACTACAGTGGGGCATCCTCCTGGAATCTGGAATTAAAAAAAACAAGATGAGCCTCTGAACGTTAAACTTGAAAATCAGCACAGAAGGGATTAGAGGAGAGAGATGAGAGGCCACCTAAAATAATAACAAAGCTAGCAGTTACCAATCCCCAAGCAATCTCCTGTGCCAAGCACCAGGGACTTTCACACATCCTATCTCAATTTCGACAAAAATCCTCGGTTGTTTTTATTTTATTAAAGGGAAAATGAGCTTAGAGAGGTTAAGGAAATCAGCAAGGATCACATAGCTTATACACGACACCGCCAGGGAATTGAACCCAGTCCTGTTTAATTCAACACCTAAGTTCTTAACTATCATGGATGGTATGCTCTCTTCCATCACAGAAGCATAAAGTCTGAGTCGGCAATGCTGGATGATATCCTTGCTGTATGTGTTAATATAGCTAAGGAAATAATGGGTCAAATAAAACAAGTATACCTTAGCCACGGAAGCACAGAAAGGGTTTCAGACAAGCACATGGTAGTAGTGCCTGTTCAAAGAGTCAACAAGGACCTTGGTCCAAGGATCCATTTGTTTCAAGGAACAGGCCAACAGGGCCACACAGTATGTGGACAAAATGAAATTTCTCAACCTTCCAAGATAAAGGCCAGTACCTGGACTGTGGATTCACCAAGGCAGTGTCACTCCATGATACCTCTTAAAAAATACATAGCTCTTCCATGGGCCCTAAGTGAGCTTTTTTCCTATTTGGAACTCTATGGTCCTTTAGGTATATTTCCACTATTTTTGGCTATTTTAAGCCTGTTTTGAATTCAAACAATCTAATTGATTGACACAGTGCATGGCTGAAGAATATATATATCACAAATCTGTCATAAACCTAGGCCAACTGGCTTCTCCCCACAGACCCAGAGTTACCACATATAGAACTGGGGTAAATGGGGTGCAAGAGAAGAGTTTCAGGGAAGGGTGCAGTGTCCTTAAGCTTAAGAAAGGGATTTATGTAAAAAAATCTGGAAGGACACACTGATAGAAAATTCTTGTCCACTTTTATCTGTTTTATATATTGGAGGTCTACATGAGACTTTTTCAAGAATGGGTTCCACTGCTTTAAACAAAAAAGCTTGGACACCAATGAGGTAGAAGGAAGGGATGGCTGATGCTCAGTTCAGTCATGACTACTGTTTCTTTGGATATTAATTAGCAGGCATTCATGGCTATGGCTGATTGAGACGTGGTTGGGAATTAATTCCAAGGCATTCTCCAGAATGGCTCTACCCAGTACTCTCTTAAAAATCTGATTTACAGCCATAAAAGAGCCCTCATAATTAAAACCTTCACCCCAAACTTCAATCCTAAATAGATGTAGGTTTTTCAAGCACTATGGTGGGCATAAAAGGAATGCACAGTTTTCTGGAAAATGCTAAGCAATCCCTTCAGGATGGAAGCCCATATCAGGAGGTAGCTGCAGTGATCAATATAAGATGTTGATCTTATGATCAACATCTAGACCTAACATGTTGAGTTTAAACCCCAGAGCTACTCCTTACTAGCTATATGGTCTAGGGGAGGTTCTGTAACCTCTACAAGCCTCAGGATTTTTATATGTAAAATGTAAACTACATAGGAGTACTGTAAGGATTAAATACCTGTAAAGTGCTTTGTACTGAGGCTCGCACAGATCAAGCCTCCTCAAGTGCTAGTTTACGTATTATCACATTGGGAACAAAGACTTGAAGATAAAATGTAAAGTGGTTTGGAGAATAGAAAGCAGTACAACACAGGGAGGGCATGAAGTCAATAGAGAATAGGGAACATGAAGAGGGGAGATGTGAAACTAAAGATTTCATGATCTGCTAAGGTTTGGGCTTCACTCTATAGGGTATGGGGATCCAATGAAAGTTGTTTAGTAATTCACTTGTTCAGAAAAATACATTCTAAGTGCTTTCTTTGTGCCAAGCACCATTTTAGTGGAGGAAACAAGAAGGTAAATAAGGCAGGATTCCTGCCCTCAAGCAAGTCCATTATTTAGGAGACACAGACTTATTAATCCTAAGAGATGGGAGTTATAATAAAAGTATACACCAAGTGCTGTGTGAACAGAGAGGGTGAAGTTTAGATGAATAAGACTGGCAGAGAAGGGAGCGATCTTCCTAAAAGTATAAGCAGCGGGTCAGAATGGGGATTGACTGAAAAATGAAGAGAGGTTTATAACAAATATGAGAGGAAGAAGAGAAGTATAGCCTCCCACTGAGGAAGCTTAGAATAGTTGGGATTCCAACATTTGTACCTCCAGGCATCATGCTAAACCTAAAGCAGTGGACCCTGAAAATCAGCTTCCTCAGGTTCCACAAGCCTCTTGTTCTTTTGTTTTTTTAACTTTTCATTTTATGTTGGAGTATAGCCAATTAAGAATGTTGTGATAGTTTCAGGTGCACAGCAAAGGGCAGAGTCCACAAGCCTCTTGAAGATACAGAGAAAACAGCTTCCAATACTTAGGGAGTCATCCCAGAAGGACGTTTACTCCTCTGAAGCTCATCACTGCTTGACTCTCAGGAGCTACTTTGGAGAGAATATCAACAAAACTTCTCTCTTGTGCATTTAAGAAGTTCACAATCATCACCAGTTGATAATGGGATGAAGTGTGCACCCACGAATCGAAAGAAACAGGATAAGGATTACAAAAATTTTAAGTAGTTCAATGAAGGGGTGGTAGGCTGGATAACACCTCCCCCTGACAAAGATGTCCATGCCTTAATTCCTAGTGAATTTGTCACCTTACGTGCTAATGGGAACTTCACATATGTGATTAAGTTAAGGGTCTAGAGAAGGAAATAGGTTGATAGAAGCTGAGGTTGGAGTGATGCACTTTGAAGATGGAAGAAGGGGCCATGAGCCAAGGAATGTAGTCTTTTTCCATAAGCTGGAAAAGACAAGGAAACAGATTCTCTCCCTGGAGCCTCCAGAGGGAACACAGCTCCATGAACACCTTTAGCTCCATGAGACTCATTTCAGACTTTTGACTTCCAGAATCAAAAAAGAATAAATGTATTTTAAGCCACTAAGTTTGTAGTCAGTTTGTTAAAAAAAAAAAAAAAAAAAATATATATATATATATATACATACATACATATATATATATATATGTATGTATGTAATATGGGGAGAGAGGGCCTCCTCCAAAGACCTCAAAGCTCAAGTATTTTATTAATCCCCTCAACATCCTCGAGAAGATAAAGAAAATGGAAACAGAGAAGTTACAGCAAGTCATTCAAGACTAAATAGCAGAATGGGGAAGGAAAATACTACCAAGTTTAATACCCAGAATGAAACATGATTCTTCCAACTCCAAAAATGCAGAAAGCTCTCTGGAGGACTAACAAGCTTCATTTGAGTGAGAAGTTCAGATCCTGCACATAGGCAAGCCCAGGCATTTCACTGTGATGCCATCTCAGGGTCACAGTAAAAGAAAATGGTGGCCCATATTTGGTTATCCTCACTGCCAGTAAAATAATGTCCATGCTGCAAGAACTAGTACTAATTCACTCCACAGCCAGGGGTGCCCAGCCCCAACCCAAATAAAAGTATGTCAATATTAGCCACAGAGATGGAGAAAATTCTCTTACCCTCCCAAGGCAGTCAAAGTCTGTGCTAATGTTTATGGGTGAAAAAGAGAAAAAACAAAGTCAGGAAGAAAACATATCTTCATCACTCACATCCCCAAGCAGATAAACAGACTAAGAACCCTAGGGAATGCCAAATTTAGTTCTTTGCATCATTCCCAACTTGCATATCTCCTGAAAATATATTTAAATACTATTATCAATAACACCACCTCCTAAAATAAACATTTTTCATTTATGAATTTATGCCCATTTTGACCATGTGAAACCTGCAAATTAAACATATACCAGGAGATGAAGGCAATAAGGCAGACAATCTCCAGCTAAGAAATCTGAAGAAAAAAAAATTATATATATATATGGAATAAAAAAGTCAATCTTTGATGAAATAATTGCTTCTGCTGTTATTTTTTGCTATTGCTTCAGAAATGTTCTCTCTCTCTCTCTCCCTTTCTTGTCCCTATAGTGAGGTGCCCTGCTGCTGTGCAGATGAAAGGTCCAGTCTCTTTAAAATTTCATGCAGAGCTCTTCACAACATCGAAGCTTTAAAGGCCCACGGCAAATTCAACATATTGTTACACTTGATGGAAGGAGATAAAAATTACATGCAAAATATACTGTATATTCATTGTCTGGAAATACTACAAAGTTACATGTTCCCGGTAACCAATATGGACTTACATATTCTGATTTCAATATTTAGAAACACAAAAGATGCACAAGGAGTGAGTACTGTAGCAAAAATAAGAATGAAAAGTCAAATCACCCAAGGTTAGATTAGGGTCCTAGGAAGTGTGAATAATTTTATTCATAGTTTTCTTAAATTATTTTAGATATATGAAGCATAAGACACCAAAAGATACGAAGGGGAAAAAAAAAAAGATTTTCTCAGACTTGTATATATCATGGGGGTTCTTTACCCTAAGTTATTTTTATATCTCTAATATGGGGATGACTGCTTTTTTATTTTCACATATAAAATTATCTCAAAAAAACATTAAGAGCTAGAACTGAAGATATTGGAATGTAGAGCTTGGTATTCTCAAAAGCAAGTTTATCAATCATTACTCATTAATAAGGCTTAATTATAATAGGTGAACTTGATTTTAAAATTTTAAGTTCACAAGTTAAACATCATTATCTTTACATCTAAATTTTAGGTGTTTTACTGTAGCTGTTTTTAAATGGCCCCACTTGGCCAGCCTCATTCATTTGCATTTACTCATTTTCTTTCAAACATTTAGTGGATACCTACTATATGCCAGGCACTGTGCCAGGTGTTAGGAGTGAAAAACCAGAAAGATGTGGTCCCTGTCTCCAGAGGGATTACAATATAGTAAAAGGGGATGAACACAGTAAAAGGTAAGCATGACAAACCCTCTGAGGTCCTATGGCAGAAGTAGGGATATCATGGTAGCACAAAGAGTAGTTGATAGGTTTCTCCTGTAGGAAGAGAAAAAGTTGTATGCAGGAGTCAGTCCTTGACCAGAGGCTTAGAAACCACCTAGGCACTGATGAAATAAACCAAGGCAGTAGTAGTAGAGTTGGGGAAAAGGGGACAGATTTTGGAAAAATCATGAGTACAAAATCTGCAGGACTTGGCTATTGATTAGAAGTAGAAAGCCAGAGCATGAAAGAAGCGTAGGATGAATGCCAGATTTCTAATACTGGTATCATTCACCAATTCATTCATCATTTCAACAGTTATTTACTACCTAATAGGTGCCAGACATTGTTCTAAATACTGGAGACATAACAGTGACCATTTAAGAATCCAAACCCCTAAACTTAGAGATGACAAATGGAGAACTACAACAAATAAGTACTATAAGAATACATAAGCACTGTGAAGAAAATAGAGCAGTTTCAAGGAACATAGAGAAGGTCAAGACAGCTTTGTCATGGTGAGCAAGATGAAATTGCAGATGCAGGCAAGCAGGGTCAGATTACATAAAACTTACTGGCTGGGTAAGAATTTTGTTTTAGTGTAACAGCAGAAATTTTGCAGGTTTTAAGCAGAAGTGACAACAGATCATTGGGGAAATAGATCAGGGAGTAAAAAAGGAATTAGAGAGGTTAGCTCGAAGGCTCTTGCAGTGATCTAGACTGGAAATAATGGTGACTTGGAGCAGGTGAGGAAAGTTGAGCATTCCCAGGGTCCCTTTTAGGGGTGGAGTTGGAAGGTTTTGTGAATGGGTTAGCTGTGCAGGATAAGGAAAATAGATCAAGTTTATTCCTGGGCTTTGCTTGAGGGACTGAGTAAATAAAGCAACTGGGATGGGCAAGACTTGGGGCAGAAGCAAGGCAGGGGAGGGGAATCAAAAATAGTTTGGAGCATGTTAGGTTTGAGACACCTCTTAGACATCAAAGTAGAGTTGTCAAGTAGGCAGCTGGTTATATGAGATCAACTGAGAAAAGAGGTCAGGGCTGGATATGAATTTGGGAATCTCTCAGTATATAGATGCAAAGTCCTGGGGCTGAGTGAGATGACAGGGCTTGGGGCATGGGTGGTAGTGGGAGGGACTGTCACTGATCGAGATCCCTGAGGATCTCCCACACTAGAGGTCAGGCAGAAAAGGTTACCAAGGTCAGCAAAAGAGACCATGAAGCTGCAGCCACCAAGATAGGAAGGAAACCAGGACAGTGTGATGTCACAAAAGCCAAAGGGACAGTGTTTCAAGGAGGGAGTGGTTCACTATGGGAAAAAAAATATTTGAAAGGTCAAGAAATATGAGGACATAGAAGTAACCATTGGATTGAAAATCATTAAGATTTTTGGTGACCTTAAAAAGAGAGTTTCTGTGCAGTTGAGAGGACAGAACACCTATGACTGTTTTGAGAAGATAATGAGATGTAAGGAAGCACAATCAGCTAGTATCAGCAACTTTTATGATTTAAATTTTGTTGTAAAAGGCAACACAGAGATCAGGCCTTAGCCAAGTTGGGGAGTGAGGAGATAAGAAGTTATGGGAAAGGAGATGGCAGAGCATGTGTTCATTTGCTGATAGTAACAATTCTGTAGAGAGGCAGAAACTGATGACGCAAAGAAGTGAAGCTTTAAGAAGGCAAAAGGAGATTTGATCCAGAATATAAGAAGTGGCGTTTCTTTGATTTTGATTTCTTTTTCATCTATAAAGGATATTTCCAAATTTAAGAAATTTGAATATAGACTATATTAAATGATTTTATTGAATCAATGTTAATTTTCTTAGATGTGAGAATGATAATGCAGTCATGCAATAAAGTGTTCTTTTCCTAGGCAATAAATGCTGAAGTATTTAGGGATGAAATAAATGACATTTGCAACTACTTTCAAACGATTTTAGAAAAAAAGATATATGAAAAGGACAGACTGATAGATAAAACAAATGTGGTAAAATATTAATAATTGGTAGATCTAGGAGTAGTTGGGTGCTTTCTGCGCTATTTTTTCAACTTCTCTATTGATTTGAAATTTTTCCAAATTAAAGTTGCATGGAGGAATTACAGAGGTTTGGGATAACCCTCTCCCCACTGGACCTTCTAAATCAGAATCTCTGGAGATGGGATCTAGGAATCTGCTTTTTATAAAGACTCCCATGATGATTTAGATTCGCAGCTCAATTGTAATTAATCATTATTGCTGCATACTAACCACTCCAAAGTTTACTGGCTTAAAAGAACAACCAATTTATTTGCTCACAAATTTGTGGGTCAAGAATTTGGGTAGGACTCGGCAGAGCAGTGACTTGGCTGGGACTAAATCTAAAAAAAAAAAATGGTACTGATGAACCTAATTGCAGGGCAGGAATAAAGAGGTAGACATACAGAATGGACTTGAGGACATGGGGTGGGAGGGGGAAGCTGGGGCGAAGTGAGAGTAGCATCGACAAATATACGCTACCAAATGTAAAATAGTTGGCTGGTGGGAAGCAGCAGCATAGCACAAGGAGATTGGCTCAGTGCCTTGCGATAACCTAGAAGGGCGGGATAGGGAGGATGGGAGGGAGGCTTAAGAGGGAGGGGATATGGGGACACGTGTATGCATATGGCTAATCGGCTTTGTTGTACAACAAAAAATAACACAGTATTGTGAAGCCATTGTAGTCCAATAAAAATCTGTGAAAAAAAAAAAAGGGCTTCCCTGGTGGCGCAGTGGTTGAGAATCTGCCTGCCAATGCAGGGGACACGGGTTCGAGCCGTGGTCTGGGAAGAGCCCACATGCCGCGGAGCGACTAGACCCGTGAGCCACAATTGCTGAGCCTGCGCGTCTGGAGCCTGTGCTCCGCAACAAGAGAGGCCGCGATAGTGAGAGGCCCACACACCGCGATGAAGAGTGGCCCCCACTTGCCGCAACTAGAGAAAGCCCTCGCACAGAAACGAAGACCCAACACAGCAATAAATAAATAAATAAATAAATAAAAAAAAAAAAAAAAAAAGACTGTCTGACTCACTGACTGTGGCCTTGGTGCTCAGCTGGAGCTGCTCCATGGGGACTCTATCTCCAGCAGGATAGTCTGGAATTCTTTACCTAACAGCTATGTTCCCCCTCTATGGAAACAAAAGTCATGAGACTTGGGCTTAGAAGTCTAAAATATCAGTTCCATCACATCCTATCTGTCAAATCAGGTCACAAAGCCAGCCCAGATTCAAGGGAGTAGAGAAAGAGACTCCATTTCTTGATGGCAAGAACAACAACATGAAGCTAACAAAGCAGGTGTGGAGCAGAAAGGTGTGATTCACTGGGGGACTGTTACAACAATCAACTACAGACACCCACTAAATTAGACTACTAACTTAATACAAGTCCTCACTTAAATAATACAAGATTGTGTCACACCCTGAGCACCTTGTCCATATGTAAATGATTCTTCTAAAACTGTCTGAAAACAATTCATTTTCTTAATTTGGAAGAGACTTGCAATTTTATCGTGCTAATAATTTGCTCAGTGGGCCATAAACATTCCAAAAGTAAAATCCAAATCCAATCTATCCCACTTATCCCCAGTCTCCAGGACCCAGATTCAGATTACAGCAGTTCTGTAAACTGAGGGACAATAAAAGAGGTTCTAGAAGAGTCTCAGCAAGTTCTCACCAACCTCCCAAATGGGGAGCAGAACTGGAATGGGATGCTCTTCTTGTGTAGAGGAGTAGCCTTTCCTCATTCTTGCTCTACGGGTGATGACACAGGCCATACCTATAACCTCTTCTCCTTCAGTAACCTTTTTAAGCTTCATTAGCTGATCACCATGTTAACAGAGGTAGCCAGGCCTCCAACCAGGATCTTGAATAGGAGGAGAAGTGTTAAAGGCCGGGACCTCCCAAAGCAGAGTGACAGAGAGAGAAGATGGGAGACACCACTCTAGCTCTCATCACCATTACCAGAAACTCCACAATAGTGGAGTCTGAATTAACATGATTTTTGTTATGTGTACTTATGAGACTTAAAGCATACGTGGGACAGGCACATACGTGTCCCTGAACAGAATAGCTCTTCACACATGGTCCTCACTATGGAAAAATTGTATTCAATCAGCTGTCAAAATCAAAAACTGCATCTGATACTACTCCTGAAGAATTAAGGTGTGTGCAAGACTGACCCTTTCTGTGCCCCGTGTTTATTTAGGCCCTGTGCATATAAACTACCTTGTAATGGTATCCACTGGAGTTGCAGAGTGTGGCAGCAGTATATTTTGAACCCAAGGCTACCTGACTTAAAGCCTGAGCTACTCGCACTACACCAAGCATTGAAAAAACCAAAGTATGAATCTCTGATTACAGAAATTAGAGAATCAATGAGCCAGATTAGGAGGTATCTGACTTTCTCAAGGGCTCCTGAAATCACCCACAGAGGAGAACTCAGTAGTGGAAATACGTTAGAGTTCCATGGGCTCTAGTCCTGACTCTTCTATCATGAATGAGCTGTGTGACCTTGGAGAAGCCACTTTTCTCTGGGCTCCCTATCTTCATCTGGGAAGAGTCTTAATTACAGCTGATTACTCTTAAGATCAAAACGCCTATATGTGCCCACGATGTTTATATCAAGAGCACTTCAATTGAATGCATGCACTCTTTAAGAACAGATAAATATTTGCAATGCATGAAAACCATCATGGAGATGATGGTTGACTATCAGTCACAATGTACTTTAAGAGCGTACACTTCATTGAGTTTTTACTTTGTCCTACTGTCCTCTAAACAATTTCCACTTGACAACATATTTAGTTTAGTTTAAAATATATTTTCATTTCAAATTTGTATCTTTAAATTCTTGGCATCCCAGAAATTTTTTCTTCATTTTCCAATGACACTTTAAAACTTCCCTCATGTTACCTACATTACGAGATGTTTCTGTCATTTTTGTTTACTACATTTTCACCCCTATTTTAGTTACAGGAAGTATTCCCAATGCCACTCAATGGTTTTATTACACAACAGTATAAATTATTACATCTCCATCAACATTTATAAGTACTACTATCTAAGCAGTGTGTGTGTTTTACTGAAATAATCTATAGATAAGGTGTGTGGGTACACATGAGTAGCATTTTCTTGAACTTTCAAAATTTGGTCTATGACTGATATCCAGAGATAATCAGTTAGGCAAAATCAAATATTAAAATTGGTCATAATTAGTACTGATCATATACTAAAATAATATGATGTGAGAAATGTTTTGCAAAATGTAAAATATTATATATATATGTCCAAGTACTATTAGGAAATTCAGGTAGCCACCATATGGCTCCAAATTTCGGCTGCTAGATAAATCTTTATAATGCTAAAATTCCAGGTGAAAGACAATTGACTAAAAGACAAAATAACCTCTAAAAATAATATATATAATCTGAAAATCTAATGAATGTTCAACTGCAATAAGTAACAATACATGCTGGCTTTTATTGAACAACCATGAGGTCCCAGACAGAGCTAAAGGCTTTACTTTCATCATACACTTTTAATTCTCACAACTGGCTTTGCCACCTTAACTTTCCCACTACTCAGCATGTATAGAAACCCATGAAGCTTGTCCCCCTGCTGGAGGCCTGAGGTGACAGGGCCAAGAAGATCAACACTCAGACCTTCTGTGGGAGAGGCACACAAATGAGGAGCTTCTGCCTAGCAGACTGGTGATTTCCCCATTTTATAGATGAAGACACTGAGGCCTGAGGCATTAACCAACTTGTCCAAGATCTCACAGCTAGTTAGTGGCAAAACTGAAACCTGAAACCAAGTAGTTCCCCAACCTCGATTTTAATGGCTATATTCCAGTGGCTGGCAAGGGGACGTTTATTAAAAATCTTCCCATTGATGAATTAAAAATTCAAGGAACAACAACTCTTAAAATTTGTGGACTTGCTTAAAATCATGCCCTTTAAGAAATCAAGACCATTTATGTTGTTTTCCATCACTGAACTTATTAAACAGTGCTACTGCCACTTCTCCAGCTCAGGAATCAGGCAAAGTTTGAAGCATTAGGATTTATGCTGAAATATTCCATGGGGTCCTTCTCTGCCTAATTCTCTCAAATCTTTGTTTCTATTAGTAAAATATTAAGATTAAATAACAGCTTTGCCCCAGACGAAACTAACAACAGAAAGATATTATGTAACTGATATATTCTGCAAAAATATGCACATGCAAATAGCTTACACAAAACTGTAATTAAATTAAGGGGCAACTGAATAGGTGTTACTTATAAAAAAGTCTCCTTTAAGTTAATCAGATAAAGAACACACACCGAAAGAATCAAAGGAATAGAATATACCCTCAAGTTATATCACAAGGAAAAAAAACCTCTCTGGATAAGAAATTCAGGTTTATTTTATCTTAAATCAGACCAAGGGGATTTAGGTTGCTTTTTTAATCTACTTGTTCATAATGATCTCTCAGATTAATCATACTTTTTATAGAATATTATTATTAATTAGACATGTCATTGCTTCAGGCAGAAAATTATTGGAATGTAAAAAGGTCTATATTCCAAAGGCTCATAAGAGAAAGATTTCCATTTCTATCATTGCACATCTCTTTCAGTTCCAATTCTCAGTGGAAATAACTCAACAATTTCAGTCCTTGTAACACTAACATTTAGAAGTGTCTCCCATTTACAAGATAGCTGAACTAGGGTTTCTCTTATAAGACTTTTTCTTACGTTACTGTATTTATAAGCCAATTATATTTTCTTAGGGTATGCAGGTTCAGAAGACAACCTTTCCGTGTTGCTCAGATTTTTATCATCTTCCATTAGGGGTCTTAGACAGAACTGAGGCATGGGGAAGAACAATTGGGTCATCGATTTTATCCATCAGGCTGGTGTCCTCTAAAATGCTCTTGATGCCATCTGGTTGTCTCTCACAAGTCACTTCGGCTTCCTCCTCATTCCCATAAGCCCCTTATATTTTTATCTGTGCCACTCTAACCACATAGGAAAACTCTATTGTTCCCCCATAGGTCAGGACTCTGTGAGGCTCTCTCAGGTACCTACATTTCTTTTGCTCCCACACTATGCTACATCCAAAAGGCATCTAAAATCATATGTTTTCCAGAGCTCCAGCATAAGAACAAGGGCACAGGTAACTCTGTCCCCAGGTTCCTCAGTTTATGAGTTGGTCTGACTGTCTACTCTCACCCTCCATCCTCCCTTTCTCCTCTAGCCTCCTCACTGAGCATCCAAGCAAATGACTTGGCCTCCCATTTCACAGTGAAAAATAGGAGACTAACAAAGCCAAACTCCTTCAACTTCTGGCCCACTTACCATTGAATTTTCCTAGCTGTACAAAGTTCATCTCTTCACTTGCATCCCATTTCTCATTCCACCCTCCTCTTCAGGAATCTCCCTCCATTAATTGCCTTCCTCTGTATCTTCATCCTCTCTCCTATGACTCTTTCCCTTCAGCTTCTAAGATAAATATGTGACTGTCATTAAAATATACACAGCATCAGAAACAAGAACCACACACAAAACTCTCCCTAGACCCTTTTATCTCTCACCTTCCCGTCACAGCTAAGCTTCTTCAAAAAAAAATACTGAGAAAAATGTTCCAGGCAAAAAGAAGAGTATTTGTATACACCCTGGGATGGAAAAGATCATGACCGTCATGAGAAACTTGAAGGTCTGTGTGGGTGGAGAATCAATAGAGTGATGGGAAGTGAGACAAGGGCTAGAGAACACTGGCCTTATGATTCATGAAGGATTTTAACCTACATCATGGACTTGAAGATCAAATAGGAGTGTGAATATTAAGTGCCTAGTGCACATAATAAAATATAGCTATGGCTATTTTAAAACATATGACCCTGACTTTCTTCTTACTTCATTAGAACACCCTCCAAGGCTACAGAAGTGAGAGCAATCCCTTTGTCACTGGGCTGAAAGCCTACTTGATGCAGACTTTATGCAGGATAAAGTTGAAATCTCTCAGCTCCACACAGAGGTCTCATTTGGAAGCATTTGGAAACAGTAATAGGTACACAGGCGATATATGCAGCACAATAAACATGCGTTACAGATAAATATGCTAAACTAAAAAATATAAAACTTGCCCTGTAGCTCCTATTCTGGTAGATGGAGGTTGGGTGTGTAGAGTGAGAAACTGGACTAGAAATTGTCAGTTAAAGATAATTCCAGGGCTTCCCTGGTGGCGCAGTGGTTGAGAATCTGCCTGCTAATGCAGGGGACATGGGTTCGAGCCCTGGTCTGGGAAGATCCCACATGCCGCGGAGCAACTAGGCCCATGAGCCACAACTACTGAGCCTGCGCATCTGGAGCCTGTGCTCCACAAGAGAGGCCACGATAGTGAGAGGCCCGCGCGCCGGGATGAAGAGTGGCCCCCGCTTGCCGCAACTAGAGAAAGCCCTAGCACAGAAACGAAGACCCAACATAGCAATCAATCAATCAATAAATAAATCTTTTTTTTAAAAAAAAGATAAATTCAAAAGGTAACCCTGGACTGAATGCTGGAGTAGAAAAACTGCTTTAAAAGGACATCATTAGGAGAAAGGATGAAATGGGAGTATGTACTGTAGACTACATAGAAGTGCTCTATCAATGTTAAACTTTCTGAATTTGATATGATTATGTAACAGAATATCCTTGTTCTTAGAAAATACACACAGAAAGACTGAGGGGTAAAAAGGCATGATTTATGCAAGCTACTCTCAAATGGTTCAAGAAATAATTTTTTAATATATTATAAATATTTTTTGATATTATAATAAATTCTCATATATAATTATATAAGAGAGAAACTGCTAAAGCTTAAGTTGTAAATTGGTGGTTCTGAGTAAAGTATATACAGGAGCTCCTTGTACTATTTTTACAACATTTGGGGTTCAAGGGCTGGACCCTGAGCTGTCCTCTAGGTCCTCACTGCCCTGTAGCCTCCAGAGAGATGCCTCTTTCCCTCTTGGTCACCCTGCAGTGTCCCCTGCTGAAGTCCTCACCTGATAGAACTTGTGATCTGTTCTGGCACTGTTGGGGCTCAGTAGGTTTCCCCATCTTTGCAGACTTGGTCTTATTTCAGCCCTTGCTTATTGTCTCTGGATAATGCAAAAGGAGCTTTGGAAAACAGAAGTCCCTCTTTCTCTCTTGACAAGCCTGACTCTCAAGACTACTGTCTTAACTGCAACTTTCCCCAAAAACTTAAATTTGATGCTCAAAGTTGAGCACTGTGTTGGTAGTTCTAACCTTTTGCCTTTTCCCCCAACACTGTGAAACCTGTGCTTCAATGAAGGGTACAACCCATGGCATCTTTGTTTACAGGAAAAAAAAAAAAACACATCTGCATAACATTTTCATAAAGATAGCTCTTACATATAGTTTCCATTTCAACAATTTAACTAGTCTCAATCTTTATTTTCTACTTCCCCAGGTGGCAGAACCACAGTTAACACTGAGTATAAAAATCCTCAAGGTCTTGATAGTCATCAACTACAATCAAAAATGGCTATACAGATATAAAATGCAAGGTTTAGTAAAAAGAAATGGGTACAAACATTTTATACAAACAGATTTCCACAACTCTTTGACATACTAAATGATCAAGTGATTCTTTACATAGTTAAAATTTTAATTAAAAAAATCTACCTTGCATGTCCTACTTATTTTCACTATAATTAAAATTTATAAGCCACAGCTACTACATCAAAGCAAGGCATAAAACTACAGGTTTTATAATGGGTCCTCCCTGCCTCATCCCCCACATCTCCCATCCCTAGTAATGGATTAGGATAAAAATATTCATTTTCTACTTAAACTAAGTAATCACAACAGTTGTAGGCATGTATGGAAATTCAATATAGGGTTCAACAATTACCAATAGGTAGAAAGAATTTAAAGTGGTAAAATTATAATGAAGTACCTAACAAAGCTTAGCTGCACTGGGAACGGCTCCAACTCTCCCATGGTGAAAGGAGATCTGTGAGGCTTTAATTTTGGGGGGCCCTGGTTGGCTACAAAGCCACAAAAGGGGACTGGACATTGAGGGAAGGGGAAGCAGGACGATGGCATCTCTTCAACATGCTTAGGTTGATCTCATTACTTCCCTAGCCCGTTTTGATCAGCATATAAAGACCAGGGTTTTGTGTGTGTTTTTTTGTGTTTGTCATTTAATGCTTACAAATCTCAGATGCAAAGAGGAAACTAAGAAAGATTTAAAACCTTGTTATTTCAGAGTAATAAATTTGGGGGTCTTTGATTTCCTTGAAAAGAAAAAAAAAGAGGACCTTGCTTTATTTGTGATAGGTGTGCCATTAACGTTGCGAGAAGGGCATTTATCCTTTTAAAGGCATATTTAATATGCCCTTAAAACATATTAAATATGTATCTTATAATAAGATGTTTTCCTCATGTTTCCTTTGGGTAAAGTCTGTTTAGTACATTCCTCTTTATATTGTGCTACGAAATTCTTAGTCAACTTTGTCCTTTTAAGGATAAATAGATGCTTTTAGAAAAATGGAGTTAAGATATAAACTTTTACTTTTAGGTTCACTTGAAATATTCCATGGCCTCTCTTTGTATCCTACTTGTATATGCAATTTTATGTAAATCTATTTAACATTTTTCTTATGAACTAACATAAGGCCTGAATAATCTAACAGAGCAAATAAAAATTCTCTTCCTCTAAAATTAACACCCAAAAATGCAGTAGAGTATTCCTCCGAATTATTTTTTTTTAAATGAAGAGCAAACTGGGGAAGTTTTTTATTGAAAAAAATTTTTCTTTATATTTTTGAATGAGTAGAAATAGAGTGTTATAAGGAAATTTTTCTGGAGCTTTAACATTATAATTTATCATATGATTCTACAAATGTACATATATATTAAACCTATATTACACAAGATTATTGTATATATTTTATATCATATACAAAATAGACACATTCATATACCTTAAGATTATTAAACTTTACAAATCTACTCATACATATTTTCTTTGTCTTTTTCCCTCATAAAAATTCCTGTTTCTGTATTCATACTACCTGATCACAAGGTAACCTAAAACACACTTGCTTTAATAACTTACACATTCATAAATATTTTTAAACCCCATAAATGTTTAACATTAGTATAACATATCAAAGTACTGTTCTTTTCTCTGTAAATAAATCATTTCTAATCGAAAGACTTGGGGGTGGGGGAGAGGTACATAGAGTAACAAAAATCCTTCTGGCCAGGGAATCAAAAGACATTCCCAGACATTAACTTCTCTTTCCAAATATGAAAAACATATTAAATATGTATCTTATAATAAGATGTTTTCCTCATGTTTCCTTTGGGTAAAGTCTGTTTAGTACATTCCTCTTCACATTGTGCTATGGAATTCTTAGTCAACTTTGTCATTTTTCCCTCTGCAAAGGGCTGCCTGCTGGAAGGAAGCCAGAATTACTGTGATATCACTCACTCATCCAAGACTAACTACATTAAAGTCAGGCAAGAATGAGTTATAATGTAAAAGAAAAAGGATTAAATTTATATATATATATATATATATATATATATATATATATATAAAATACATAGATACACACACACCCCGCCCATTATACTACTTCTAAAGAAAAATAGTTAACTCCCACTGTCTGTGTTTTGAAAAGAAGACAAGCAATGAAAAAAGACATAAGGCATTCACAGGATTGAAATGAACTTTTAGGACTGCTACATGTTCTACAGTTTAATTTTTTTTTTTCCCAAACCCATGTGGCCATCTGTATCTATAATGAGGAGTGAAACAATAAGGGATTTTTCAAGTAAACCTTTCGTAGGGCTGCAAACTGCCATGGTACTTAAAGGAAGGGGTGCCAAATGACTTGGAATTTCTGGGCAGCCATACTGCAAAAAAAAAACAGCATGTGGGTGGCCACGTTGCTTATACTTGTGGTATGCAAGTGAGTGATATTAGTTACACTTGCATCTCACAAGCAAAAAAAGTCCCCACGTTACTTCTGATATCTTTCTCACATCTTCTTGCCATGCCTATCACCAAGCTATGCCAACTGATTATGTCTGTAGCTGTCAATAATTTTTCTGTATAAACATCCTCTTTGAATCAATCTTTTGTCACCTGCATTGTTTCACTTCACTTCCTTTTAGCAGCACTAACTGCTTCGAGAGGACAACTGCCGCTAAAAACATGGTACTGCAGCAATCATTTGGTTCTGTGCACACATTTTAATTTCATGCCCTACATGGGGGTTATCACTATTGGCCTTAAACAAAAATTGAGTCTTTAATGCCTTATTGGTTTACACAATTTATCTTTCAAATAGTCTATGAGCTCTTTAAAAAAAAAAAAAAAGAAAAACAGAAAGAAGGAAAAAATGTTCAACTGGCAGTGGATATTCAAGGAGCATTCAACCCCCAAATGTGAATCCTACAAATATTTCCCGAAGTATATGTTTATGAAAATAAACTGAATTTGTCAAATGTCTCCTCCCTCACAGCATATCCTGTTGTTATCCCAGTGCAGTGGGACCTAACATGTTAGGCCAACCCTGTTGTGATCGCCAGAAGAGAGAAGCATTTAGTTGTTGATATCAGATTTAGATGGTTTTTGTAGCACGGCCTGTAATTTAAATCTTTCAGAACAAGAAGGACGAAAGTGGTTGTGGGGTGGCAGCCAGTGGGAATCAGTGAAGAATAAAACTTAACATGAGCAGGAGAATGCGTGAATGCGTATGGATGTTCAGGACTGGCCTCAAACCTCTTATGTGGTTTTTGTTTTCCTTTGACATGGGTGTTATTTTCTCGTTGGCAGAAACAGCTAGTGAAACGTTGGTCTTTTCCTTTCCAACGTGCGTTATTAAGGGTCTAAAATCACAGGTCAATGAAAAGGAGCTGCTTTGGTTACTGATAACAGTAGCCTGACAACACTTAGTCCAGCAATTAGAACCTAAGATGAGAATCTAGAGGAGGGAAAGCTCAAGAGTAACTGCCCAGAAGATAAGGGAAACATTAAAAAATGGTCCATGAGTAGATGATTTTTAAAGTGAAAACATTTTTATATTTTAACAAGTATGTATGGACGATAAAGTAAAACACTTCTTCCCATAAAGACTTTTTTTTGAAAAATCATATTTACAGCCCAGACTTTCCTGCCCTCTTGTGGAGAAAATACAGAGCTCTTTATATGACAGTGGCTTTTCAAAACTTTCAGATGGCTTCTTCCATGGTATGTGTCATTTACTGTCATGGTCAGATCCCCTAATGTTCACAGAGCTTTACTAGCTGTTAACTGTTGTACTGAAACAAAATGTAAAACCTGAATAACAAAGCAGAGCTAGATCAGATGTTAGACAGCAAGGAACCATTTTAATTTGAAACGAGAAAACTGCAATATTAGTTTTTAATAATACTTAGACAAATAAATGTTTTAAACAAGAAGGACAGAGAGCAGAGTTTTCAAAGTAGCCATCAGAAAGCTCTAGTCCTTTCATCTTTCTACTCAGAGAATGGGCTATCATCGCTCTCTGTGGGAGCACAGGTACTGCCACTGCACATTGTCATCTGGGCAGGACCAGCCTGGGACAGAGAACGCACAAAACCCATTGGCAACTCCTGTAAAATCAGACAGTTTCCAAGTTGCTTAGGTTGCTTTTAAGGAAATTTTGTAGAAGTTGACTTAAATTTATACAAGGAGACAGGGGCTGGTGGTCCTGACCACCACATTCAATGCCTAACTCCAGCCAACGACCAACTTACGCTGTGATTTAGGCATAAATCTGCTCTGGTCATGCACAAGAAGATGTCAAATTTCATTGTATTTATCACGTGTTCTAAAATCACATGAGAAGTGTTTCAGTAAAATCCAAAGTTCTTTTTAAGGGTTTTATAAGTTGGGGGGAAAGAAAAAATTATAGTAGATAAAATTATCATGAAAATATCGTAAGATTTCTGAAAGGCAGCATACCCTATTGTAGATAGAACTTTTTCCCAAGTTATAGACTCTCAGATGTTCACTGAACGTTCCCTAGCACAGTACTAAGCACCACAGCAACACAAAAGAAACACAAATCATGATTTCCACTTTATATCACTAGATATTTACCCCAGCACCAACTGTGTGCCAGTGCTCAGGATAGTAGGAGAAACCAGGTTTATGCAGCAGCTGGGCAACAAGGCCCAACTGGGCAAACCAGACAATCAATGGGCCAGAGAGGGGAGGCTGTAGCATCAGGGAATTCCTGTGGAGGAAAGAAGACATGGCCAGAGAGACAGAGTCTGAAGAAAAAGGAGGAAGAGAGAAACTTGCTCCATGTAGCACCAACCAGTCATGGCTTATAAAAAGATTAAGCATGGTGGATTTGAAAGACCTCCAAGTTATGATCCCCTAAGTTAAAAAAAAATGCCATTTGCAAAAGGCAAGATAGCTTGCACAGGTAGAATGGAACCAGATTAGCCAGAGCATGGACTGCAAAGCTCCAGTTTGAATTTCATCAACAGGAAGCCACGAGTGATGTTGGAGTAGGGGTTTATTGATGACATTTCCGCAGATGATTCTAAGGAGACGGTGTTTCCAGTGCCCTGAGTGTGGAGATGTGTGAGAAAGAAAGGTGGTCAGGCAGTTGTTAAAGTGATACAGGCTAAGCTAGAGGAGAGGCAATGAATCTATAAGCTGTTCTCTAAGAAGATTAATTAAACAGAGTGACTGGTTGACTATAAGAAAGAGAACCCAAAAAATGCCTTAGGTTTAAATCCTTTCAGGATGATAGGACGAGGCACTGACAGAATCAAGAAATTGAGTGAATAGAAAATTCACACATTTTACATTCACTCCCATCTCTCAGGTCAGCCTTAATTACTGTTTTCTAAGAGTGGTAATTTTGCCTCCATATTGTTTTTTTTTCTAATTAAACTTCAAGTTACATCATAGTTTTAAAAAAAATTAAAAATTTCAATCTGCTCTCAAAAAGATTCAGTACAGTTACAGTCTGTTTCTATGCACAAAAATTGGAAGTTTTGGATGCCACCAAAATTTACTATCATAATTAAATACCCTTGAAATCACATGAATAATAATGCCAACAATTTCTCAATGTATCTTTATTTAGACATTTATTGATAAGTATATCAATAATGTATGCCCAGCACTGTACTAGGTACTACAAGGCGTTCAAAAATAAGGAAATAAAATGCAGTCCTTGATCCCAAGCAATTTTTAATCTATTAGAGGAATAAGACAAGTACAGAAACAACTATAAAATAAGGCTGAATGTGATCAATGCTGTCTTAAAGGGAGTATGAATAAAGTACATAGAAAATCAGAGGAAATCAATCATTTCAACTAGAAATCAGGGCCAGGAATACATGTTCTGAGTCTTGAAAATTGGAGTATGAATGTTGCAGGTCTCTCTCAAACCTTATATTCCAAGATTCTCTGTGCAAATGAAAAAGCACATTCCAGGTTGAGAGAGATACTTTTTTAAGAGGCAAGAAGGTAAGAGAGCAAGAGTTTTCTATTCAGGGTACAAACACTGTAGATGAATCATTAAACATGAAACTGGTAGGCAATGACCTTTACTACAATGGGCTTTGATTGACAGATAAATGATTCCTACTAATTTCTACAGGGAAGGACAGCCACTCAAGATTTCAAATAGGATTTTGGCATGATGGGATATGACCTGTCTATAATTCAGCAAATTCATGTCCTTTAGTACATTTAATCTGGCAATAATGTGCTTGGGATGGGGGAACCACAAAAGAGCATTGCAACAGGTGAGTAAGGGGTAAGAGAAACGATGATCATCTTAAGCAGTCTTAGAACAACAATGATAAATAAACTGGATAATCTAATATCATGTTTTTGCCAAATACCTCCCATAATCTAGTAAATATGAGTGATAAAACGCAGACTACCAGTAGCATTTAAATAAACAGACACAAGTAGGATGCCTCCAGGCTACAGTTTTTCATTGGAATTCTCAATACTCAAGCTAATCTTCCAAAAAATGTGCCAAAATAAATGGATATACCCTTTGAGTTCAAAACTGAGCTAGTGAGGTCAATCCATGTACATGTTAGTGAACTTTTATTAGTGAGTATCTCAGCCCAAACATTTTTATTATTATAATAACAATTCTTCTAGAAGAATATAAATACTGTCTATTGGTTGGAATACTATCCTTTCATGCTATCTGGCATTCTTCTCCCCACCTAGGACTAAACCCAAAATATGAAAGTAATCTACTTAATCCTGGTTAGCCTATGTCCAAGGCCACCTATGTGCTCCTTAATTATAACCCCGAAGCAGATTCTTGCAGTCATTAGATTCATGGGATTGTATCAATCTACAAACCCACAGTTTTTTAAATGTAAATTTGTTGAATTATATACAGGTAAAATCTCATCACAATGAACTTAATTGCAATGAAAGAGTATGGAAAAAGATGTGTCTCAAGAGAGATGCCCTACCATGGCAATGATTTCCACAACTATGGAATTATTACTAATCCTTGAAATGAAAATCATTTCTTTTGAAGATATTCTATCTCCTTCCAGTACAAAAGAAAGGAAAATTTTCTTTTGCTCTTTTATTCTTCAACTTATCCTTTAAAAATATACTTCATGTGATAAAGGTGGAATTTTAACTCAGTTAAAATTAGAAACAGCTACTAAATTTTCGCTATAAAATTAGCAAATATGTATATTTTAATGAAAATGCCTGGCTTTAGGGAAGGTGCAGGAGCATGAACTGATATATTCTTTCTGGAGGGCCATTTGACAATATATACCTAAGGCACTAAAAGTGTATACTATTTCTAAGGTAAGGTCTCAGGATGTTCACTGAAATGCCATTTATAATAACATAAAATTGCAGACTACCTAAATATAAAAAATATTGATTTAAATGAATACATCCATATAATAGAATACTATGCAGCTATTTAAAATGATGTCAAGAGAACTGTCATAATTATTGAAATACAGATTATGAAACAGTATGGTATGACTCTGCTTTTGTAAAATATACTTATTTGAATTTTTAATATAGAATAAAAGACTGAATAAACTAAAAGAAACTGAAATTACAGTGGTGGGTTTTCCTATTGGTAGGGTCAGAAGTATTTTTAGTTTTATTTTTATTTATCCATTATTTCTAAATTTTCCTCAATGAATACTTTTTCCAAGAAAAAATGGAAAAAATACAACAAACTACCCCTCAGCTGCCTTCTTCCCTCCACTCCTCATCCATCCCATCCCTTCAGAAAAACCCACCTGAAACTATCCAACTAACCACCAAAAACAAAATACAAATACAAACATGTACCACAACAGAAATATAATCCAATACTATTTCTTAATTTTTCCTACTCAATTTAGAGTACTTATTTTCATTACTTATTCATCATAGTGAGTCTCTTTATAGTTTCTATTGATAAGTGCTGTAATCTCTAGGCATGTGCACTCTTCATGACAAATCCTAATACAATAAAATAACTTGTATTGCTCACACTTACTACAATAGAAATTGATCTTTAGTATTATTTGCTTGTCAAATCTGGAGAGATCGGTCACTGTTGAACAAAAACAAGGCTAATAGTTTTATAAATTTTGCCTGTCGCATGACGGGAATCAGCAAAATATTATTTGAGACTGAGTTCTTTTAGAGCTTTAACCTAAAGAGCCCGTCCTAATGATGCCCCTGGTGGCAGGTAACATTTAATTTTCTTCTGTGTCACTGAAAAATTAGATGTAAAACTCAGTTAAGACATTACTATTTCACACCCTGAGGCTAAATAGTTCAAAATGAAGATTCATAAAGTCCTAGTCTAAGTGAAATCTCATGTGAGTATATATTTTAAATGCTTGAATATTTTACATAGTTCAGTTCAGAGACTGAGCATCTCATAGAGGAAAGCAAGAATTCTGTCAACTATCAGGCTATTAATTGCAGGCCTGAACACGCAACTATGGCAAAGTGCATTTCACACACACACACACACACACACACACACACACACACACACACCCCATAGTGCTACAGCCTCCTTCCAAAAGTCTAAACCTGGCTCTCTTTCTCCTTGTTCACCTCTTATTGGTGATGAAAGTAAGTGTTAATGATCACTAGGAACAACAACAACAAAAACAACAACAACAAAATATATATATATATATATATATATATATATATATATATCAGTTCCTCCCTGAGGCTGAAGATGCCTGACTATGTCCGTGTCCTCTGCTAGGCTCCAGAGGGACTTGGGAAGAGGGTGGGAAGGAAAGGTGGAAAGGAAATGTAGGCAGGACCATTCTGGTGTGGTTGGATTCACTTTACTGTACCCCTCACCCCCCACGACTGTACAGGGCTCCCGGTCACTGCCCTAACTTATCCTCCCCTGCGATAGCATTGCTCTTGGTCTCTGGTGGTACGTTTTCTTAAGGAAAAGGTAAACAAAAGGTATTGCTCAAAGAACTCTGAGTTCTTTTAAAAGAGCTTGTGGAACAAAGACTGAAATTATGTAGACATAAGGCAGTTGTGGATATGAAGGGGGGATGTAGAAGTAACAAGGGCAGAACTAAAGAGATAAAGAGTATAAAAGTAAAAATTAATAATGAACAGTCTGGCTAAACAACCACTGAGCTAGCTAGGGACCCATGATAATAGCCAATAAATGCCTTAATGGTGTAAACACAAGAGGAAAATTTTTAGTCTGACATCGAGCCATTAAGTAATAGAATGAAACTTAATCAATGTAAAATGTAGGCCTAGGGTAAACTTCCCAACACTTCTAGGATTTTGTAGAATAGTCTTTATGGAATGATCCTGGCTTGAGTCTCATATTCAGGCTGTATGACTAGGTAAATAGATATACATGCGGAGATTCCTCCAACATCTAATACCTGAGATGTGTGTTTCCTCCGTTCTCACATCTGGGAAATAAATAGTCTGTGCATAGCTGCTCCTCCATTAAAGTTCCTACCCCTCAGTTAATTCAACCATATAAAATACGCTGTGTCACCATACATACAAATTTCTAGGGAAATAAATTTCAGCAATTGACTGAGCGTCAAAGCAGAGCAAAAACAGGTCAAAGCAGAGGGGCAGAGCAAACATGCCTCCTCTCAGGAGATCTCCTTGAGTCCTGACTTCTGTCTGTTCCTGACAAGTCTGATATACCTGTGGTACACCACACAAGGAGCCGACAGCCTTGTTCTGTTACCATATAAAGACCTAGACCAAGAAGAATGAGGTAACCTAAAAACAGAGGAAAGAAAGCAGATCAAAGCACAGGGCTAAGATATAAGAGCAGACCTTACAATCATTCGATGAACATTTCCTATGTATCTACTATAGGCCAAACTCCAGAGATGCAAAAGTGAGTCTTTACCCATATCAAGTGAACATATAATGTGATTACACTAAAGATCCAGAACACAAAAGACTAGAAGGAGGGTATGGCAGACAAAAAAGTGCTAAGCAAATAAATAAAACTGGTATTTCAGTTTAAATAATTGATTTTAAAATAACAATTTAGAACTAAAATCCAAGATAATCTTAACATAGAAAGCGATGGGTTGGGAAAAAGTGAGCAATCTGTTGATTCTCATTTTATTCATGAGTAATAAATATGCGATAATTTGAGGCAAAGAAAAATATAAATTTAAATGTGATCATTTAAAAACCACTGTAGTACAGCAGAAACTAACAACATTGTAAACCAACTGTGCTCTAATAAAAATTTAATAAAATAAAATTAAAACCACTATGTAAAGTATACATAATTCCCAAAACATAAAAAATGGAATAGGAAGAGTAGAGGGAAAAAGTAATAAATTCCACAAAGGAAAAGGGAAAAATGAAATAAGCATAGTAAACTGGAAAAAAATATAAGATCGCAGGCATAGGACTAAAAGTGTCTATAATTTGATACATATAAGTAAGTTAAATGCCAGTTTTAAAGGACAGAAACTCTCAAACCAGGTTAAAAAATCCAGCTACATACTATGTAAATGAGACATACCTAAAATAAATTTTCATGGGTAGGACAGGACAAAAGAATGAAAAAAAGATATTCCAAGTAACAGTGGCTTAGACATAGAAATGTATTTCTTCCTCACATTATTCTGCCTGCCACAGGGCCTTTTCACCAGTCTTTAGCTCTGCATGGTTTTCCCCCAGATCTTGGTCCAACAGCCCCTTCTTGTCATTCACGGCTTAGATAAAATGTGACACTATGTGCACTCAGATAGGTCTTTTTGACCACTAATCCGAAAGTATACTATCATCTCCGTTTTATTTTCTTCATAATTTTTTTAAATTTCTTGATTATATTAAATCTTATTCCACTGTAACATAAGCTCCATGTGAGCAGGGATCTTTACTGTCTTCCATCCTCTTTGTGGGGAGGAAGGGAGGTTCTCAATAAGCCAGTTCTTGGTTTCATTGTTTTTCTGTTATTCTCTTTTCTATTCAATGACTTCTGCTAGTTCCTTTCCTGTGCTTGCTTTTGGTTTTTCTCTTTTCCTAGCTTCTAAGGTGGAAAGTAGAAGTTTCTTAAGGTAAGGTCATTGGATTGTGTCTTTTCCTCTTTCCTAATATAGGCACTTAGTGCCATAAATTTCCTCTAGCACTGCTTCAGCTGTAGTCACAAATTGTGTGATTTTGTGCTTTTATTTTCATTCAGTTAAAAATACTTTCTAAATTCCCTTTGGTTTTTTCTTTGACGCATGGCTTACTTAGAACTATCTTGTTTTATGTCCAAACATTTGGGGGTTTTCCGTATTTTTTTCGGTTATTGATTTCTAAATTCATTCAATTGAAGTCAAAGAGCACAGTTCGTATAATTTAAATCCTTTTAATTTTTTTTCCAAGTCTTTGAGTTTGTTACAATATTGCTTCTGTTTTATGTTTTGGTTATTTGGCCCCGAGGCATGTGGGATCTTAGCTCCCTACCAGGGATCGAACCCATACCTCCTGCATTGGAAGGCAAAGTCTTAACCACTGGACCACCAGGGAAGTCCCCAATCCTTTAAAATTTATTGCGACTTGTTTTATAGATCATAATATGGTCTATCTTGGCAAATACTTCATATATACCTGACAATAAAGTTTATTTTGCTGTTGTTGGGTGGAATGTTCTACAAATGTAACTTAGGTAAATTTGGTTGATAATGTTACTCAAGTCTTCTATGTCCTTCCTGACTTTTGTCTCCGTGTTCTATCAATGATTAAGAGACAAGTGATGAAATCTCCAACTGTGACTGTCAATTTGTCTATTTCTTCTGCATTTCTATCAGTTTTTGCTTAATGTACCCTGAAGATCTGTTATTAGGTCCATAAACATCTAGGATTGTTATATCCTCTTGATAAATTGACCCCTTTATCACTATTTATAAAATAACTTTGTATCCCTCTTAATCTTTTCTCAAAAGTCTACTTACCATGCTGACCAGGAGAAAGATAACACACATTATCAATATCAGGAATGAGAGGTGACATCACTACAGATCCCAAGATAGGAAAAGGATAATAAAAAATATCAACAGCTTCACACAAAAAAAATACAAAAATAAAAAATAAAACAACTTTATGCCAATAAATTCAACAACCTAAATGAATGGAAAGATTCCTTGAAAGACACAAACTACCAAAGCTCACTTAGGAAGATGTCTATTAAAGATGTTGAAAATTTTTTGATTTTGTAGTTAAACTCTTTCCCACAAAGAACACTCCAGGCCCAGATAGTTTCACTGGTGAATTGTACCAAACACTTATGAAAGAATTACTATGAAGGCTACACAAATTCTAGAAATTTGAAGAGGGTTCCTTCCCAACACATTTTATGAAGCCAGCATTACCCTGATACCAAAAAGATCAAGGACATTATAAGAAAACTGCAAACAAACATCCTTCATGAACATAGTTGCAAAAATTCTAAGGTTTTAACGTATAATATCCAACAATACATAAAATGTGTAACACAGCATGACCAAGTGAGTTTTACCTCAAGAATGCAAGGTTGGGTTAATATTCAAATATCAAGCAATGTATTCACCATGTTAACAAACTAAAAAAAACAGACCTGTGATCATCTCAGTATTTGGAGAGAAAGCATCTGACAAAATTTAACCTCCATTCCTGACAAAATCTCTCAACGAACTAGGAATAGAAGAGAATTTTCCCAACCTGACAAAGGATATCTATGTAAACTTATATGGGCAGCACAGTTAACGGTAAAAGACTAATCAATACTTTCTCCTTACGATCAGGAACAAGGCAAAGATATCCACCCTCACCACTTCTATTCAACAGTACACTGTTGGGTTTTAGTCAGTGAATAAGGAAAAGAAACAAAAGGCATCCAGATTGTAAAATATAAATGAAACTGTATTTAGAGATATTGTCATCTAAGTAGGAAATCCTACAGATTCTATTTTTCTAAAAAGCAACTAGAATAAATGTGTTAACATGGTTACAGAATACAAGATTAATATATAAAATCAGTAGTATTTCTACATACTAGGAAGGGGGGAAAGTGGAAAATAAATTTAAAGAACCATTATCAATTACATCAAAGAGTAAGAAACACACAGGTATAAATTTTAACAAAAATGTCTATACAGCAGTCTGTATACAACAGAACATTGTGAGAAAAATTTAAGAAGGCATAATAAGTGAAATGATATAACAAATGAAATACTCAATATTGTTAAGGTGTCAGTTCTCCCCAAATTGATCTATAGATTCAGCACAATCCCAATCAAAGTTCCAGCAGATATTTTGTAGAAATAATACAATGAAATATAGTAATGAACCTCCCTAGTGCCCAGATCATGGTGATGGAATACCATTTCCTACCAAAAGAAAATAGGGCTTCTTGGTGAAATAACTGACTCTAGGTCTTTGGCAGGAAATGAATAAAATGAACCTGAATGTTTTGTTATCCCACATAGCAGGAAAGCTAACAAAGTCTACCAGGGTCATGCCAAAAAGATTCAGTTGCCAATTTAAAGAGCCTCCCACTGATGAAACCTGGGGTAACTTAAGCTTCAATAAGGTTGGAGCTTATCAAGTATGTTTCAATCCACGAGTCCAAGACAAAATAATTTTTTAAAGAAATTAATTGGGCACCTTTAGAGAATAGTTAGAAACTAATTCATAATCTTAAAAATAGGTAAGTAACAAAAATGAGTCAAGCATTTATCCTACCTTTCTTATTTGAACCAAACAAATGAAGGGTAGTGTCTCTTTAAACAGAGGAGGGGCCACTTCCCTGGTGGTGTAGTGGTTAAGAATCCACCTGTCAATGCAGGAGACACAGATTCAAGCCCTGGTCTGGGAGGATCCCACATGCTGCAGAGCAACTAAGCCCGTGTGCCACAACTACTGAGCCTGCACTCTAGAGCTTGTGAACCACAATTACTGTGCCCATGTGCCACAACTACTGAAGTCCGCACACCTAGAGCCTGTGCTCTGCAACAAGAGAAGCCACTGCAATGAGAAGCCCGCACGGCGCAACGAAGAGAAGCCCCCACTCACTGCAACTAGAGAAAAGCCCGCAGGCAGCAACAAAGACCCAACGCAGCCAAAAATAAATTTTTAAAAAATAAAATAAAAAATAGAGGAGGGGCAGTATCTCTTTCAAATGTATACCCAATTAATTAATTAACAATCTACTTTGAGAAAACAGAATTGGAAGAGAAATATTAAATGCAAAACCAAGGGCAAAATAAGTTAAAATATGACTAAAACAATGGAAGATTTCAAGGAAGCAGTGCATTTCACTAACAGTGGGGTGGGTTTCCAAAATATAAGAATCAGCTTTAGAGAAAAGCATCTGAGACTGCTAGAAAAATATGAAAGTCATAAGGGCTATGAAATAACATGTCAAATATAGGATATGTAGTCCTATTGGGTAGTCTAATCTCTCTTAGAGGTCAAGTGACCCTCTCATAGAAACCTTAAATTATTTGCAGTGAGTATAGAAAAAAAGCAGAGGGAAGAGGCCAGGGCTTGTTGTATACTACTGTTGACTGCATGCTATGGAATTAGGAAACAAAGTGTTGGTGTCTGTGTGTTTGCAGAAGGGGGTGGAGAATAGACAGAAGAAAGGCTGAAAAACTGCAAATGGTCAAGTACCTGTAATAGACCAAAGGTACTGGAAAGGGCACTCTTGCAATGGATAATCATAGAATTCTACCAAATAGCCTGGATGAAACCAAGACACTAGGATGGTTGGAGATGCCAGTAAGGGGCAGAGAAGAGCAAGATTGGTAGGTAAGATTGGCTGTGAGAGAAATGGTAAGAAAACGGATACCATGTTTTCTTTCAACATTTACCAAGAGCCCACAAACTGCTTAATCTGGTAGAGAAGTTCCTTAGAACACGGAGGGCCAGGTGTCATTGTGATGGTCTGGGACTACAGTGGGGTTAAACTGAAGACCTTGAAAAGGGACCAGGAAGTGACATGACATTAGCAAGGGATTTTGATGTTAAAGGGATGCACAGGGATATAGGAAAATAATAATTGATATTGGCTTGTTTTTGTATTCTTCATTCCTCAAAGCTCAAAGACAGATGTGGCCATATTGTCAACTGTATTAAATTCGTATCTGTATTACCAACGATGCAGTAGCTTGCTATTTTGATCCAAAGTTGGGGAAGATGAGGGTTATTAGGGTATAGTTTTACTACTGTTATATTTCAATATTACATTAAAAAAACATACTTAAATAGACATTCCATCTTATGATTCAGATCTTTCATAAAAGAAAAGCCCACTACACCCACAAATGTGCCTACTAGAATACATCATATCATGAGAAAAACACATTAGACAGTATGTGAGCGTTTTATTAATCATCTGATAAGGGGATTTTTTTGAAAATGCAATGGCAGAGGTTGTAGTCACTTTCCTTTGAACATGTGCTGACTTCTGCTGTCTGTTGTTCTCATTTGTCAAGTTTCTTAATGTTCCTCTTAATACAGTGTCTTTATTTAGTTCTCCCAAAGGAATATCAGCAATTTCTGGGAGCAAGAGGAAAACTTTCTGTCAATTCTACATAATGACCGAAACAGGGTGACTGAATCACTTAATTGAAGCTCTAAGGCTCGTAATTTGATGCATATTAGGCCCTGTTCACTGTGAAAGGAAAACAGTGGATGGGCATTCACGTAGGCAGTAAGAACAGAGAACCAAGTCTTCTTTGTCTTTGTTTGCTTTATTTCTCTGAAGGTCACACAATCCACAAGGAATCCCCCCCCTCAACTCTTTAATAGCCAAAGGGTAATAGGGGAAAAAAAAGGGGAAAAAAAAAAGACAAGATGTAAATGAATCAGAAGCACATAAAAGTCTTGCATATAGATTTTTATAATCCCATAATTTTCATTAGCTCACAAAGTTTCCACTAATCCTGTCCTCACCTGTTGGCATCAGAGCAAAGCTGCAGCTGTGGAATGTGCAACTGCAGTTATGGGATGTAACTGCAGTTATGCTGATGCATTAGTCAGATTTTCAAATGTAGCTAACTTTAAGTCTATCCTGAAAGCTTTCAGTTCCCAAATCTACTGGTATGTACTTATTTGATTAACTGGTATAAAAAACATCCCAATGACATCTAACGGTAGTGGGTGATCACAGCTTCAAGTCACCTATACACCTAAATAGTCACTTTGCTCTTGGTCTTATGAAGGCATTACTGTGTCACTTGGAAGATGCTGAAGCTAAGTTTGCTGACTCTGGATGCCTCAACTCTCAACTGATAAAGCTTCAACTCATTTTTTAAAATTAATTAATTAATTTATTTATATTTTGGCTGCGTTGGGTCTTCGCTGCTGTGCACAGGCTTTCTCTAGTTGCAGTGAGCGGGGGCTACTCTTCGTTGCGGTGCGTGGGCTTCTCATTGCAGTGGCTTCTCTTGTTGCAGAGCATGGGCTCCAGTAGTTGTGGTGCATGGGCTCAGTTGCTCTGCGGCACGTGGGATCTTCCTGGACCAGGGCTCGAACCCATGTCCCCTGCATTGGCAGGGGGATCCTTAACTACTGTGCCACCAGGGAAGTCCCCTCAACTCATTATTCAATCCAATCTGAGAAGAATCAAGCTAAGAGCGGCAACAGAAACTCAGAGGGCATATTTAAGAATACAGTAGAAATCCTATTATCTGATTCAGAGTTGACTTTTGACATGCTAACTTTTAAAATTTTAATGGTTAAAGGAAGAAAAATAGTTTTTAAATGAATTCATATATTAAACATTTTACCTCAAAATGTAAATACATATTCATTCAATAAATCTAGTATTAATTTGTTAGAGGATGGCATACTATTTTCATATCTAGTTCCTCCATGTTTATGTACCATATTGCTGACTGTTGTCAATTCAAGCTGTGGTCCAGTATACTGTAAAGGGGCATTTTTTTGGTTACAACATGAGTAATGTTTGCCTCTTGATTTGTTTTTATCTTTTTCTTCATATTCAGCTCCATCTTTTCTTCTTTTGGCATGTGTAATTTCTACATCATTCAGTTTCATTTTCCTATAAATTGTCACCCTCAACCCTGTTATACACCATCCTAAAAGTCACTAGAATCCTTGATTTGAGATCAGCAAACTAATAAACCATATCCTTTACTTTCTTCTTGTACATTTAGATTTTCTGCAGTGGTTGTCAAGTTCAGGCCAGTTTTCTCCAAGATGCAGTATATGCTGAACTGGAAACCATTCTACTCCAATAATATAAATAGTATCTATCATGTTGATGACTCTCAATAATTCTGCACTACCTACATTTTTATCTTCAATTGTTTCCAAAATAAAAGTCAAAAACTTTCACTTATTCTATAAACATTTCAGAATTCCTTAACCCATCACTGACTAGATCAAAGAGGTTATATCTGCTGGGGAAAACATGCATTTACATCCCCTACACAGTCCTTAAAATTGGGATGTAAAGGAGTGATAGCTAAAAGAATATAGCTCTTTTAGTATTTTTTTCAGTTTTCTTTAGAAAATGTACTATTTCATAAAAAAACAAGTTCTTTGTAGAGTTCATCCATGCCATGTTTTGTGAGCTACAGTAAACCAGTAAAGGCAAACAATTCATACATTTAAGTGCTCTAGGATTTTTGGCTTGGTCAATAACCTCAAGCGGCAATTTTTAGGCTCCAGATGGAAGGCTGCAGGCCAGTGCTGTGATGTTTCTTGGAATCTTCATGATATGCACTCTACTTTTTGTGTAATTGTTTTTATAAGCAGTATCTTACACTTTGAGTCTGTTTATATTATAAAAATATTCACCAATAAAATATTTTGATAAATGATTCACTAATCTGTAGACTATAATCAACAGGTTGTTCAATGGATAATTTCTCCCTTCTATTGCCCAATGTGCAGCATCTTTATTTTCTTCCACCATCCAAGCCACCTATTTGCTATAAAATATTTGCTACCAAACTTTTGATATAAAACCAAGACTTTTCTTTCAGTATAAATCCACCAACTGGACTATCACACTATTTTTCTTGCATGAGCTGCAGCTAAGATACTGTCTATGATTTCCAGTTCATTTAAAGTACAGCAAGGATGTAAAGCAATCTAAGAACAGAACACTTCTGGATTTGTGATATTTTCCAACACTAAACATCTAATTTGACAGCATTTTTAACAGCATGCCTTTGAGTTTTTCTAAAGTATTTAATGTTATTTTCACAGAAACAATTCTTTACTTAACACTCATAATTCATCAGTTTACATAACATTTAACCATAGTGCATAGGTATAATATCAAGTAAAACTGGCATAAACAGGCTTGAGAACAGACTTGACTCATTCTAAGTATATAACTCAAATTAATAGCACAAAAGTGCCTAAGAAAGAAGCTTATTGGCTGCAAACACTCACTATGTAGTGAGCACTACTCAACATACCTTATGGAGGGAATAATTACATTGGGACCAATTTTTAGTACTTTACTCACTCTTGGTAAAACTGCGTTTCCAAAAATACGATGCTATCCTAGACCAGTCATGTGTTGGCACCCTGATATGACTTTTTGGGGCCTAAGTTCCAATTTGGGAGTCACTAAGAATTTGGGGCCTGAGGTACAGTATCCAGGAGAACCCTGAAATTAAAAAAACTCCTGGAGCTTAGCCAAGAGTAAATTTTCAAGAGGAATGGGGTAGGTCAAACATGTGATGTTACAGTACTTGGAATACAAGCCCACAAACCAAACCATTTTGGAAATGATGCCAGAGTTGAAATTACAACTTGAGGGAGATCCATGCTTTAGGATGAGATGTTTCAAGAGGAGAAATAAACTATGCAACACTGATAGCTAAATGAGGCAATCTAAAAAGCTCCCATGTAAAGTTATAAACCACATTTCTTCAGAAATTAGGTACCAGTGAGTACCTAATGGGAAAAAGAAATGGGAGACAGTCATCCTGCTCAGATTACTTCAAGGTTTCTGCATTACAAGAAGTTCGCATTACACAGCTGCAGTATATGCTAGGCACTCTTTAGTACTTCACATGGACTACCCTGTTTAACCCTTATAACTACCTTACTAAGTGGGATTTCCAGATGAGAAACTAGCACTTGCCCAGGTGCACAAAGTTAGCAACAGGCTAGGATGGGTACTTGAGTGCAAAGGTCATGATCTTCCACTCTGCTATGCTGCCCCTCAATGACACTCCAACTTGCTCAAAACTTCCTTCCAGCATCACCAAGGAAATCTCAAATCACCACTGACTATCTAACAAAAAAAAAAAAAAAAAAAATCAAACCTATTTGCACACGTAATCATTTTCAATTATTTCCAGCTTTGGAGACTTCTGAAACCTCCTTAATGAGAGGTAACTTTGGGTGGGCAATGGTGAGCACCAAAAGAAAAAGCCACAAAAACATGCGAATTAAAACGATTTTGTGTTCCCAAAAACTTATATACGAAATTAAACAAAAGAAACACATAACAGATGGAATCCTTACCAACATTAATTATAGCCTCTCTACTATTTTACAGAGGTTTGAATTCATACTTATTCTTACTAATTTTCTCACCTTTTTAGGCAGCAGTAATCACTGTTAGCACCTTATGCTACCACTTCTGCATCTGTGAAATTTCTAGAAAGATTTATCACTTCTCTTTCTGGGTCAATTAACAGAATAGTTTGTAATACTTATAAAACATTTTAAAAGACAAAAATTGAATTTAAATATCAGAGAAAAGACAAAGGAAAGGGTAGCTTTACCAACACTTTTCCTACAGCATTTTTTTAAATGAGAATAAGCCACGAAAACACTGCACTTCACATATCAAACCAAAATTGTTACCAAGCAGTTAACCTTTTTTTCTTTAAGGCTAAATTCAGAGAAGTCATTTCCATGTTATCAAGAAAAATTGACATGGAGAATTCTTAAGCTTAAAAATCCACGGAGGCTAATTCCATTATATACAGAGTCAAAAAAAAAAAAGTTTATAGCTATGTGATGGCGTCTTAGGGCTCCCCCAAAATCAGATCCTAAGATAAAGTTATAGGTAGTCGATTTGAGAAGTGGTCCCAGAAAGCACCAGTAAGGAAGTGGGGAAAAGAAAAAAAAAAAGCCATATAAGGGTGCATCGCTTAGCAGCTTACCTGACAAACACCAGGAGCGCAGTGCTGCTGGGACGCTCTGAGACCCTCTGGAACACACACCTCAGAACCTACACACCTGAGGTCTGGGAGGTGGGATATTTATCTACCAACTCCCAGCCCTCATTGGCTGACGGTTGAGCACAGAACCACCTCCACCCTTATAGGCTGCACCTGTGCCCAGCCCAGACACTGCAGAGCCAGAGAAAGCCCTCAGGCAGGAGATATTAAGATGAAAAGCTTGGCATACCGAGGACTGACCTCAGCTGCAGGTAAACATAGGTAGGCTGATAGAACATGTGTGGGAGCATCAACAACGCCTGACACAGCTGGTAATGAGTAGTTTTTCTTGAGCTTCCTCATCTTGAGGATGGAATTTGTTTTTACACTGTTCATCACAGACCCAACTGTTCACAAATACTGGCTTACCTAAATCAGAATCTTTGCCGACAGAACAGACTAGAGACTCTGAGTAACTCTCCCACTGCAAATGACTAAAAATGCTGGGTATAATAATTTCAAATAAGACTCAAATGCAGAGCTGGGCTAATAATAAAGATACCCCTGACGACAAAAGAAAAGTGGAAGCCGAAATCCAGAAATATAAGCAAATGCCAAAGTCAGCTTTGGTCCTACCAAATCCTGGTGACACTGACCACCTGCTCTAACTGCAATACAGTGGTGTGTGAGGGACAGAAGACTAGGACTTGGGCCTTCCCAAGAAGACGAGACTAAGAGAAGACACCCACCTCCGTCCCATAAAATTAGAACACCAAAGAGCCACTCTCCAAGAAAAGGTACCTAGCACCATGTAGAAGAAAAATGGAACTGTCTTGATCTTGGTGCTGGGAGTATCTATTCAATATTTTTAAATAAACAGAACCAATTACTTAACTAATTAATTAAACCCTAGGAGGCCACATAATATTTGTTGAGAATATTTAAATAATATGTTCTACTTTAATTTTAGAAATCCTAATGAGGTCCATTTAGAGTTGTTCACTGTCTAAAATTTATAGGGACAATCAAGAAGTTAAAATATTTTAGAGTGCAATTTTCGGAATGTATGCTTCAGGATATGAAAGTCTCCATTTTCCATCTTAGAAAATGATCACTCAGTCTACCACTAAATGACATAGACCCATGCATAGCCACTCCCTCAGACTCGATCTTGAGTTCCTCACTGTTGCACCTACATGTCCCTCACCATGTAGACCTCTCTATAGGACTGCTTGAGCATCCTTGCACACGGTAGCTGATTTTATCCGAAACGAGTGTTCTAAGAGAGCCCCGATAACTTTTACAGTCTAGTCTGAGAAGTTACAAACTATCACTCTGCTTTATTCTATTCATTAAATGAGAGTCACTAAGTCCAGCCCATACTAGAGGAACAGGGACACTAGCTCACCTCCTGAAGAGAGGAATATTAAAGAATTGGTGGGCAATTCTTCAGAGACCAACAATTTGGATTCTTTTAGTTCTTTCTTCTAATATCTACATCTGTATTTTAATTAATATGCTTATCATCCATTTACTTTCTATTATGGAAAATGAGGATTTTTACCACTATCCACCCAGCCACTTACCCCACCACACACACACACACACACACACACACACACACACACACACACAAAATTCCTCCTACCTCTTCTTCCCAACACAGCTGTATCATAGTTTTTGGTCAAATCAATAATCAGTGTTTAAATTAACATGATCATGTAAATATTGTTTACAACTGAGCCGCATGGTATAATTGATTTCATTTATTTTCTAATACAACTTACTGTTTTACCTACAGGTAATTATTTTTTTTAGTTGCTTAATATTCCATGGACCCATCACAAACTTACACCCAGCTTTTTGAAAACACTCTTAATCTCCTCTCAATGTGTTGAAACAAATCAGGTAATATATCAATTGAATTGGAGCTGGATTTTAGTCCTTTCTCTACCATTAGTTGTACAATCTTTCACAAAAGATGAAGAAAGCTTTCGTCCCTCTGTTTCTTCATCCATCAAATAAAGGCAGAGGTCAAAAAAGCAACCCTTCTTGATGCAAAGACTTCATGTAAGAATCAACTGAGAGGCCAATATCATTTAGAAAAGAAAATATATTTGAATTCTAAAATTCTGAACTTTCTTATCCTGAGATATGTCTAAAACAATTGGCTTTTTTTCCCCAGTAGAATTCAATAAAGACAAGTAGAGCTGACAGAAGCATGAACGATATAATGCCAATCAGATGGTTTTGCCCAAGGTAATTCAGGATGAGCTCAAGGGACTTTCTTGACTAGTGAAGCTCATTAACATTAATAGCAGCTGCAAGTTCACATCCAAATGGGAATGTGCCTCACAGGGCAAAAATACACTAATCTACTGTATGGGCTACTCTGTCATACTCTCAATATTCTAGAGGTGAGACAAACTGAAAAAGCATTAAATGTATAAACATCACTTGCTTGTTAATTGAACTTCATTTCCGTGTTGCCAACCTCTTTTATATGGGAGGGGCGATTTTTAATGTAAAATCTCCATTAAGTCTTACTCTTTACAGGAGTTTACATGGTACAAGAGGTATTTTAGGTATTTTTATAATAAAATATTTCCTCTGGAAAATAAATCCTAAAAAGTAATTTTGTTTTACCCCAAGAAAAAAACAGTCATTCTACATTTCTGTAAAATATAATTCATCATTATTAAATTACCAGATTACATGCACAATTAAACTTATTTATTAAACAGGACGTATGCCAACAACTTTACAATAATCCTCTAAACCATAATAGCAGATTTTCAACTTTAATAACAACATCATGCAGCTAATACCCAAAGGACTAATTTTAAAAGTAAGGGCATTTAGTAATTGAAACTGAAATTATACAATTAAGCACTTGAGTAATTTAAACATGAACATAAGTGTCCTGGCTGTGCTGCTCTTGGCTTTAAGTCAAATTTACTAGTGGGGTTAGACTTTATCACTCTAATTATTTCTGCTCGTATCAGATCTTGCTAAATAGAAATTGAGAATTATTTGAAGTATTTTTTCATTCCTGTCTTTTCTGCTTCAAAAATACATTACTATACTCTTCTTCTAATTAAAGCTTCACACAGATAATCAAGAATAAGCCCCACGATACTTATCAAGACTCCACAGAAATTCAAAAAGAGATCTTTTATTTGTATACCTATTCCCAGAAAGAGGCTTGAAAGAAGTTTTAATATGAAAAGAAAGTTATCTAGTGAATATATTTGCCTTGCAAGTGTTTTTAAATCATCACCTCTCCATTTCTACCCATTCTTTGCATTTTCTCCACCAAACATGAAACCCCATGTTAGTCTCATTGTCTTACCCTTAGAAAACTCTAAAATAAAATAGGCTTTCCCTTGACAATGAACATGACAGAACAGCTTCTAACCTGGTAGAAATCATCTCTTTAATTTTTACTGTATAATTAATACTTCTGACATTATATGATTACAGTAGGATTAAGAAACATTACTTCTTAAGTGAACCATAAAAATCATCAAATTTTAAAAAATAGAACAGAAAACAAGAAACAATGTGAATATCCCAAAACAAGGCATACGCTTTAAAACAGGAAGAGGCAGGCAGACTGCCTCTGATCAATAGAGGGCACAGAGATAATGTAAGTCAGGCACCAAGGAAAGATGGCTCCACCATCAAGACATCACTAACCATCACCAAGTACAGAGGCATGGAATGGGGGGAAAGGACATTTCAAGTTCAAGGAATTGCACAAGTAAAGGTACAGGGATAAAACAGCTGATAACTTCTAGGATACATGGCTGAGGTCTACGGTGCGATAGGAGTAGCTATAATAGGTGAATCTAAACAAGCAGGCATAGTTTAGATTACAAAGAACCTTGGATTCCAGGCTAAGGCATTGGGATTTTATCCTGAAAGCAATGGGGAGTCACTGTGGGGTTTTTTTAAACAGAAAATACACATGATCAGACTTGCATTTTAGAAAGATCCCTCTGGCAGCAGGGTGAACATTCAATTGAGGCAGACTAGAATAAAAGAAAGGACACTTGTTAGGATAGTGCAGACAGCACCTGACCATATTACAACAGTCCAGAACAGCATTTTTGCTGTATTACAGAAGTCCAGTACAGCACTCTGTTACAGTAGTCTAGGCTGCAAAAAGTGAGAACCTGAACCAATACAGCAGCAGTTGAAAAAGAAAAGGGACTAGACCTCAAGATACTTAGGAACTAGATACTTTGTTCATGGTGTTCAATTGGATGTGGCAGATGAGGGCAGGAAAGAATCTAGTTTCTGATTTATGAGATTCCAGAAAAACTGTCCCTCCTCTGGCCTTGTGATGCTGACCCCATCACCATATGCCTGCCCAGGGCCTTGCCCATCAATTACCCCATTTCATTCCTATGGCTCTTTTGCCACAACCTGTAAGATACTCAAGCCTCTCCCATCCCAAGAAGCAAAGATGTATTAGATATCTACTCTATGTCAGTCGATCCCCAAGTTAGCTGGAGGAGTTAAGGAAAGATGGTTTTTTTCCTTAACTTTCCCTAATCTTCAAGGAAATAGGTTATCCCAACCCCCTCAATCCATCTTCAGTGCTGATCAAATAAATCAGTCTCTTTCAGAAAAAAAAAAAAAAAAAAAAAGCCTTTTTGTTTAGAAGTAGCAATACCAGACACCTGTATAAATATCCTATCTGGCAAAAGATACGGCTAATGGAAGATGACGTGTTAGTGATCTTCTGGGGTCATGACATGATGCTGCAGGTCATTGTCAAAGGTGCTTATTCCAGGAAAGCCAAGGAGTCAAGTCATCCGAACAGGCTGGATATATCATGCAATAGTCCCATTGTGTGCTCAGGGCTCAGTTCTTCATTTCATTCATTCAGCATATATTCCTTATGGGCTTATCACATGACAGATGCTATCCTAGGCTCTGGGTAAATAATAGTGAACAAAATATACACAATTCCTGCCACCATGTTTAGTTTCCACACCAACACTTACAATTCTGGCATCATAAGCAAAGCCTGCTTCCCACAGGGGCCTCTATTTTCCACTGCATCTTCCATCAGAAGCAGGAATTTCTCAATATCTCATTTTCTCCTACGATCCACTCATTTAAAAAGGGACTTTAATAGTAACATGCATGTTTTTTAAATGGGTTGATGCTGTACATGCTGTTGTATAATCTATTTACTAGCCATAAAGATAAATTTATATTAAGCTTAACATATCAAAGCTCATAAAGAAGAAGAGACTGATTCTCAGTGGTTCAAAGCTTAGTAACACTGGGAACTGAGTCTTCCAGTACAGTCAACTTTGACCATCACCAGGCAGAACAGATGGGAAGATGGACAAGTAGAGCTCAGATTCTGAAATAACACATATTGGCATTAGGAAATCAGGCACAGCGAGCAGAGAACAGAGGAAAATGATATGAGACAGTATGAACTACAAAAGACTGAATTTACACAAAGGATCTGAGAAACAAGCGTGAGGACTAAACAGCCAAGAAGAGAATGTGATACCAATGAAAACATGAAACAGCTGCCACTGCTCAAGATCAGAATCATTCTAAGGGTGGAGACAAGTCAGGGCCTTCAGGTAAATAGGAGTCCTTATTGGCAATAAGAAGGGAAAAAAAGAAAGAAAAAATCCTTTACCAAATTATGTCCTTGGACAGTCATGAGCAATCTTTTTTAGGCTAGGATAACTTAAGAGACATCAAAAGGGTGGAGGTTTGCTTTTTTTTTAATACAAAATTTAAATATTTATTGTATTTAGTCCTGTGGAGGAGTAAATCACAAATTCTTAAAATACAGATTGCTTACTTTATTGAATAGAAGAACGTCGAGAAAAATGACTGTGCTTTTTAGCCACTAAATTCTAGCATTTGTGCATATTTGAGAGGTAGAGACACAGAGGCAGTTTTCTAATCTTGCATTTTGCAGTGAGATCAAGGGCCATATGGTAGAGCCGAGGAGGCCTCCAGCAGCCCTGAGGCTGTGGGTTGCCTCATCATTGCCCCAACTACTATACTAGGCAGTTTACACATGGTATCTCATTTAATCCTAGGATGATGCTAAATATTGGACCAACGTGCCACTGGGTAAGTATGTGACAAAAGATAGAATATCTAGCAGTTCTATTTGCAGTCTGTAAACATGTAATTCCTCTTCCACATAGATGAATCATGAGCTCATTCTAAATATCCCTGGTCTACCCTGACCAACAAATGAGCAACACCTGGTAAAATTAATGCAAAAACACAGAGTAACAGGATGTTACATCAAAAAAAGAAAAAAAATTTCCTTTGCCCATATAAGCACCTTCAAAGATTTCAGTCTAAATAAAAGAGAATTGTCCAACCAAGAGGGACTACAAGCCACTCAAATTTATTACCAAGGAAAATTGGAGAATCACTTTCAGAGGCACATTAAGAAACTAAAGTCTTCTATGATTAAATATCCTTTCAAAAAAATCCCTTCTAGGATTAACATACTGCAACATTTTCTATGTTGCAACACTAAAGAAATTAATATCTAAAGGCTTGATCCTAGCTGTATTTAGAGGGGAGCCCAGAGAGTTTATTTTAAGAACCCAGAACAAGATCCACGCAATTCAACATTCACTTCTTCATTCAAAGGTCACTAAAATGCATACGTCAGATATCTGCTGATTTCTTTTAACAATGCTGAATCTTAAACCCAATAATTCTAAATGTAGCTCTAATATAATCTATAAATGACCTTACTAAGTCTTTCTACATTCCATAAAGGTATATTAATTGTATCATTTTATTTAAGTTTCCAACTTGCTGTGATGTATTAGCATATTAAAATTAACTCAGCGAGCTGTAATCATTTCACTTTCTGAACCAACTTACCAGGACAAATTTGATAAAATTATAGTACCCCCTTGTGGTGTTAGCTTCATACCCTACTAGAATGTTTTGGAATATTATATTTTTTAAAATCTTCAACTAAGATCACTGGATAACTAATTAACCTTTTCTAAATTCTAATAAAATCTTGGGAAAATGAAAGGGGCTATCACTAGACTGTGATAACAGATGAGACAGTGTGGCATTTCATCATAAAAGTAAGACTATTTGGAGCCATGCATATTATTTTTAACAGAAGGAAAACACTTATAAGAAATATTTTCGGGCTTCCCTGATGGTGCAGTGGTCAAGAATCCGCCTGCCAATGCAGGGGACACAGGTTCGTGCCCTGGTCCAGGACGATCCCACATGCCATGGAGCAACTAAGCCCGTGCGCCACAACTACTGAGCCTGTGCTCTAGAGGCTGCGAGCCACAACTACTGAGCCCACGTGCTACAACTACTGAAGTCCGTGTGCCTAGAGCCCGTGCTCCGCAACAACAGACGCCACTGCAATGAGAAGCCCGCGCACCGCAACGAAGAGTAGCCCCTGCTCGCCACAACTAGAGAAAGCCCGTGCGCAGCAACAAAGACCCAATGCAGCCAAAAACAGTAAAATAAATAAAATAAATAAATTTTAAAAGATATATATTTTCTATGGACTGATTCATACAGCCAAATTAAAGCACACAATTCTGAAATTACTCACAGGATTTTAGTTTGCCTTGCAAATGAATTTAAATAACTGAAGGAGGGGAAACGATGTTTTTGAATGGTAAGCCAATATAAATTCTTCACAAACCAGGAAGGAAAAAGAAAGTTGGTAAAATTTAAATACAAAGATTTTTTTTTTCTCTCACAATTCACCTAACTCTCCTCTATCAGATCCAAATTAACTGTATATTATTGTCATTACTTTTACTGACGTTTATAATATTATTTAGCAAAATGAGTAAGACTTTTTTGGCACATACTTTGATACAAAGATTTTCCTAGTGTTATTTTATTTTTCCTATCTTTATTTGCTTTCCTACCCCCCACTTCAAAAAATCCTCTACTCCCATCTCCTGATTTCCTCACTAATTGATTTTCATCTTACTCTAAAACGGGCTTTTGGCAATAAGGCAAGGAATCATGGACTGAATGAATGAATGAGAGAGACAGAGAGAAGACTATCCACAATATTTTGGCAAGCCCTAGAACAATTCCACTTAGGTTAAAGGATCTTATAAGAGATTCTGTGATCTCATTGGAAGAAACAGAAAAAGATCTTACCGACAAGTTAATATATTTAGATCCACTGTCAATGAAATGGCAATTTCATATTCATAGAATGTCCAGGTACCTTACCAAGGAACTAGAGAATAAACCAGTAAGTTTTTCAAAGTAGTCCCCCTTTTGCATTCAGAAGTGAAGCAGTTTATCTCTGGTTCAAGTCAGTAAGCAATTCTAACTGATTTACAATGAAAATATCAAGAAGCTTTGTTTCAATTTAGTTCAAGTTCAATAAAATAACAGTTCTAGTTCAATTCTGGGAATATGGAAATATATTTACTAGTTTCTAATTCACATTCCATTGGCTTTCTGATTATGATTTAAAATAAAGAATATTGAATTGTACTCATTTAGGTTTTCAGGCAACATTTTTTAAGCCCTTACTATGTTTCAGGGACTGTCGTGGATGCTGGAATACAAAAATGAATAGAGCAAAATTCCTGCCTGAAAGAATATCATGGTCTAGCTAGGAAACAGTTAAGTGAACATGTGTAGTGATATGGAGAAAACTGTACTATCACAAGAGCTACAATAAGAATTTCTTATAAGGGGACATCACCTTGGTTTAGAAAACGTCTTGATGAGCCGCTAAGGGTATGCGTCCACTAAAGGGCATCCTAAAATAATAAAAAATGGTCACTAAACTTCCTTCTATGGTCAGTGGGTCCTGTTTTCCCTCTTCCGGGTTGAGCACCACTGCACTTGGTGGACTAAATGGAGCAAGCTAAATTGTTCTGCATAACACAGAACAGCAACTGAGAGTCCCAAGGGTATAGACAGATGTGCAAGGGAGAAGACACAACTGGCCCAGGGCCATGACACACAACTCCAGGGAGCACCACATACATCATTTTCTATCCGAATGGCATTGTACTAGCCAGCAGCCCTGCAAAAGCCAGAGGGACTGGGCAGTGCTGGGCAGTTAAAGAATCCCTAATGACCAAGAAGAAATTTGAGGCAAGAGTAGAAATGTCTAGAAGGGATTTTTGTAGTTATTTGCCTTGGAGTAAGACATAAACCCTTCTTCTACCTCCCCTCCAAAAGCATCTTTTCCCTTAAGACTTTTATACAAGTGAATTTGAATTTTTACTATTGGTTTTTGTTTCTCTGTAGTAGCTCACGTTTTGTTGTGACGATGGCCACTTTAGTTTGTGAGCCCAAAGCAGCACTGAACTTCTCATCCTCATGGACCCAGGGCATACACTGATCATGATGATGCTGGACCCAGAGGACAGGAGAAAAGTTGATATCTGAGCTACATAGTTATAATTTAAAAAGTAATAAAAGCTAAAACAAAGGTGCTGTAAGAGAATAGAAAAAGAAGTACCTGCTTTGCCTCAGGGCAACAGAAGCATCACAGAGAAAGTGACTTTTGAACTGAGTCTTGAAGGATGAACAGCAGTTATCCAGGAAAAGAAAAATGGGGAAAGGCATTCAGCAGACAACAATGTGAACAGAGAGGGGGCATTTAGAGATAGCCAAGAAACCAAGGCTGGAGGAGAAGGCATTCCTGTTCCATTCCATGCCATTGGTAGGCTTGTTCTGAAAGAGTGTCAGTGAAACCTGTTAGTTACACACCATTTACATGTTTGTGAGAACAGATGTCCCCATCTACCTACTACCTCTTCTTTGTACTTCCTTTAACAAAACTTCTTGAAAAAAACTTGCTATTGCTCTATAGTGGATTATATATTTTTGTCCTCAGTGTTTCCTTCCCTCCCCATTCATCCCACAGTTCCCTTGAGATTGGAGTATAGTCCCCCATCCCATTGACTTTGGGCTTGGTCATGAAACCTGTTTTAAACAATGGAATGTGGACAGAAGAGTCGGTGTGCCAGTTCCAAGCTAAGGCCTTAAGAGGTATCTTGTGCTTTTGCCCCACTTAGCCACAGGTCCCAGAATAAGGAGACACACTGATGTGGGCTGAATTGGGTCCCCCACCCACCAAATTCATATATTGAAGTCCTAACCCCCAGTATCTCAAAATGTGACTATATTTGGAGATAGGGTTTTTAAAGAGGTGATTAAATTAAAATGAGATGGTTAGAGTGGGCCCTAATCCAATCTGACTGATGTCCTCATAAGAAGAGGAAATTTGACACACAAAAAGATACACAGAGGAAAGAAAGGACACAGTGAGGACATAGTGAGACGCTGAAAACTGCAAGCCAAGGAAAAAGGCCTCAAAAGAAACCAAATTTGCTGACACCTTCATCTTGGATTCCTAGCTTCCAGAACTCTAAGAAAATTAATTTCGGTTGTTTAGGCCACCCTGTATGTGGTATTTTGTTATGGTAGCCGTAACAAATTAATACACACATGGAACTGACCTAACCCGTTCCCGTAGCCTGAAGCAGAGCCAAACCACAAATCCATGAGCAAGAAATAGCGCTTATGGTTGTAAACCACTGACATCTCTGGATTGCTTGTTACGCATTACTATTGCGGCAAAAGCTGACCAACACACTTTCATTTCTCAATTCACAGCTGTTTACCTTCTAAATATACCATGAAGTTGCTATTGCTAAAGAACATCATGTGTGTTGGTTTGAAACAATTAATAATAAAAGAAATAAACCAAAGTAGAAGACATCAACAAACTAAATGCTAACAGAGACAACTTCTTAGTCTTTATTTATTCTGATTTTTCTTCTACTTGTCCTTGGAGGCCATTTGGTATAGTCAATAAGACTGTAAGATCTAATCACTTATATGTGGAATCTAAATAATGATACAAATGAACTTATTTACAAACAGAAACAGACTCACAGACATAGAAAACAAATTTATTGTTACCAAAGGGGAAAGGGGTGGGGAGGGATAAATTAGGAGTTTGGGATTAGCAGATACCAACTACTATATGTAAAATAGATAAACAACAAGGTCCTACTGTATAGCACAGGGAATGATATTCAATATCTTAAACTAAAATGGAAAAGAATCTGAAAAAAGAATATATAACTGAATCACTTTGCTACACAGCAGAACTAACACAACATTGTAAATCAACTATACTTCCATTTTAAAAAATCCAAACAAAAGGGGAAAATATTAAAAGGAAAAATAAAAGTGTAAGATCTAGAATCAGATTACCTAGATTCAAATTCCTCTGGCTTTATCAATTACTAGCTTTGCAGCCTTGGGCAAATGACTTAATTTCTCTGTATCTCTGTAAAGTGAGAATACAATAATATCTACTTAAGAGTTGTTGAGAGATTAGATGAATGAATAAAAGAACTTGGAGCAATGTCTAACACATAGTATGTTTTCAATCATGTTCACTATTAGTATCACTTGACTGACCACACTGAGTATTATCTCCTGGCTCATGTTTCTCTGTCACCTTCTACCCCACTCCAAAATCTCCATCGTCCCCAAAACCTCTTTCAGAGATCTGTCCCAAGCCTCTTCTCTTTTCAGTCTGAACATTCTCCCAAGATGATCTTGTCCATTCCCATGGCTTCTGCTATACTTACTCAAATCTATACCTTTATTCTAGACCTCTTTCTGAACTCCAAATCCACACTTTCTACTGCCTACTAGACATCTCCAGGCTCTACCTCAGAGACTGCTGGTGAAGCCCTACATCAGTTGGAGATGGCCATCAGAGAGACTATGATCCCCCTAGAGAAAAATGAGACAGAATGGCATCCAAGTAAATATACTTAGGTTTCCTATAGCCTCATAAAAATAATGTCTTAATGTAAACCCAAAGGCATGCTAAAGTCACAAGACGTAATAATAATATTCATTGAGACCCTTTCTACACACGTTCTTTTCTAAATGTTTTATACATATTAATTCATGTACTCTTCATAGTAACTCTAGGTGGTAGGTAGGATTATTAGCCCTATTAGATAAATAAGGAAACCAAGGCACAAGAAGCTTATAAAACTTGTGTCATATAGCTGGAAATGGTGTTATTTTAAACCAAGCAAGCAGTCAAACTCTAGATTCTACCATCTTAACCACTATATTTTACTCTCAGAAATAAGGTCTGAACAATTTTTCAGACACTAAAACAAGCACAACTATTATTATTTTTAATAACAATAATGGCTAACATTTTGGAGGCCAGGCACCCTTTCAAGTAAAATGCTTTACACACGTTAATTTGTCTGATTCCTCAACAATGGTATGATGTAGGCTGTAGTACTGTGTCCATCCTACATATGAAGAAACTAAGGCCCAGAGAAAGAGTAAGTAACTAACCCAAAGTCACACACTAGTAAGTAGCAGAGATAGGACCCAAACCCCGGCAGTCTCATACGAGCATCCATGATCTTAACCACTGTTGCCTCAAGAGATGAGCACTAAACTGCCTCTTGAGTAACTGCTGGCATTCCCTCTCCTGTGCCACACACCAGTATTATAGATGCCACTGGATAAAGGCCTCCCAGTTCCAGTTCCCATGAGGGCCCACCTTTGGGGACGGACACACCCTCTCTCTCCATCTCTCTCTGGAATTGCATGAGTCTTGTCAATAATTCTCTTCGGGCAGCTCTGCTCCACCCTCTCTACACTCAGCTTCCTCTAACTTGTGGTTTCGGCTCTAGCACAACTTTAGTTTTCATCTGACTTTGGTTTGCCACGGTGCTGACTCAGGCCTCTGCCCCATATGCCCCTTTAGCTCAGCTCCCTACAGCTAACTACAGTTCCTGTCTCCGAGTCAGATTCCAGAGACAGAAAATTGGATTAGGCACTGGCCAGCCAGTGCAACAGGTGACTTTGATGAGGTGTCCATTTCAATTAGCTATGCTGGATGGAAAGCTGGATTCATGTGGTGGGGAGAAATAGAAATACTCAGCCTAGAAAAGGGAAAACTTAAGAGGAAAAGTGACTTAAACTATGAACAAGCTATCACAGGAAGATACTTTTTACCCTCTCCCAGCTTCCCTTTAATGGACAGAGTGGCAATTTCCACATCACTGATGTGTTGAAGCAGACACAATGAGGAAGGTCTAGGAAGAGATTTCTGCCTAGGCAAGGTGGTGGCTTTAGGTAACCTCTAAGATTCCTATGAATTTGTGGAAAATTAAGCATTAGTTGAAAAATGTACCAAAAGCACTTTAGATAAGCATTTTAAATATCCTCCAAAATACCAGCGTTCAGATTGTCTGCTGAAGTTTCTCCACCCAGTCAGGAAGTTACACTGAGATGGCGTGTGCAAACAAGAAGCAAAGGGAGGCACTGCACTGCAGAAGAACTTCACCAACCCCACCCTTCAGTGGTACCCATCACCCTAACGGCCATGAGTCCGCCCTAATAAAATAAAATTCAACTCCATCCACTAGAATTACAATTAAATGACGAATTAATAGTTTCCAGACCCCTTGAATGTCTCGTTATAAGGGATCTGCAATCACCTATGACTGAATTCCAATTGCTAAAGATTTATCTACTGCCTACCCTGTACAACCATGTGAGTGCTATACCTGACCACATGCAAGATACAAAGATAAGAGTCACACTGCCCCTAACTTCCAGGGCCCACCATCCATGGAAGAAGAAGAGATGCACTCACAAATAATAAAGAATACACTGTAACAAATGAGTGCAGTAGGAGAAGAGGAAGAGGAGAAGTTTATTCCATGGAAGTATATGCAGGGATTTGGGAACCATGCTCTGAAGTGATATACTATGACCTGGACCTTCTAGAACACATAGGGATTGGTGTATGAGTATTCCACCTGCACAGCGTGAGCAAAGGCATACAGATATTAGGCACTAAAGAGGCAAGATATTCGAGGGCATATTTGGAGAACAGCAGGTAGTCTGGCATGGCTAGAAGATGGGAGTGTGGGGAGAAGAGAGACAGAGGAGGAAAGACTATGAGGAATAGCAGAATACATGTTTGGAAATGTAGGCTGGAGAACCTTGACTTAAAGATAATTCCAAATGGAAAAGGCATCTGTAATCATAATAATGAACTTCAAATCAAGTCTACTAAACATCCAAGTTAAAAAGTACTAATGAGCAGTGATGTGTCCAATATTTGATTTTAATAATAGACTCCTAAAGGCAACGAGGGAGACCCTTAAAAGATCATACCCTTGGGACTTCCCTGGTGGCGCAGTGGTTAAGAATCCGCCTGCCAATGCAGGCGACACTGGTTTGATCCCTACCCTGGGAAGATCCCACATGCTGCGGAGCAACTAAGCCCGTGCACCACAACTACTGAGACTGCGCTCTACAGCCCACGAGCCACAACTACTGAAGCCCACGTGCCACAACTACTGAAGCCTGCACGCCTAGAGCCCGTGCTCCGCAACAAGAGAAGCCACCACAATGAGAAGCCCACACACCACAATAAAGAGTAGCCCCCACTCGCCACAACTAGAGAAAGCCCGCACGCAGCAACAAAGACCCAACGCAGCCAAAAATAAATAAAATAAATTTTTAAAAAATTAAAAATTAAAAAAAAAAGATCATATCCTTGCCTTCAAGAAACACCACACATAACCCTCAAGGGAAGGCTGTAAATGGGACATCCAAGGTAAAGGCAATAGGCTGAACAAATATTTTCCTGAACAGGAGCAATGCCCTTGCTTGCCAAAATTGCCTCTCAGGCAACTTCACCGGTCCCACATGTGACCTGACCCCGAATAAAGATCTCTTTCTACACTCCCTTGCACAAGTAACGATAAAAATGTTGTGCCCGTCAACCAGCACATTTAATTCAGCAGCAGCATTTAAATCTGCCTCTCATTTTCCTACCACTTTCCTAAAATTCCAGAGGACAGGGTTATTGTTAAACAGCAGCAAGCATTATTCTCACAGCAGTGCACATTAATAACAATTCAGTGCGGTGTCATGGAAGCCTGTGGGCTCTTAGCTGAATTTATTTGAAAAATAAAGTTTGTTTTTTTTTTCCCCAATGATCTTTACTTAAGTCAGCATGGAACTCTTGTAAAGATAACTACCAGTAAGTCACAACTACCCAAGGAGCAGTCTTGTTATTTTTTTAATTCACTGCTCACCATGACAACATAATAAACACACCTTTAGAGGCCCATACATGCCCAACTACTGAAAATGTCACAGTTCCTCCTTCATGGTCCTCCCAGGCATAAACTTCAACTGATTTTTTGATTCTCTGAAATTCTAGTAAAACACCAATTTCCAACTGCAAGCTACTACAAATAATTCTGTGATAAATTAGCAACACAAGCCTTATTTCACAATCCACTAATAATTACTAAGCTCTTTTTCTATTTAAAAAAAATAGCAAACCATCAAGTCAATATGGTTTTGACATCTGTTTTTTCAATTTTTGTTTAGAGTTCTCTTAGATGTTCCTGTATCCTTTCATAAATGACTAATAGGAAAGATACAAGACTAATAGGAAACACAACTTTATGTAACTTCGTTGACGGTTGGTTTCAGTTAACAGCTGGTCTTTAAACCACCCAACATAAAAGCATTCATTTTAGGGAAAAAAAATTGACCCCAAAACTGCTTCATAAAATAAAGTATTTCATTTTTCAAAGCTTTAGGATTATTTGAGAGGCTATAGTACTAAAAAGTCCCTTGAGTTGGGGTTTTTTTTTTAAGAAAGTTAAAAGTTTCCACCTTTAAATATCAGAGACTAGAGATTTTACAATACAGTTAAGTGTCAGACGTAAAATACAATTCCCTTCAAAGCCATATATAAAAAAAGTAAGGCTCTGTAAAAAGTTTTTCCTTCCAACATTGAAGTGTGGACCTAAAATCACAGCAAACAATTATGACAGTCTTTCTGCAATGGTGCCCAGACATCCAAATTAGCCAAAGCTTCAAGCTTCCATATGATCAGGTTGGTAACAATGCTGTCTCTGCTACCCAACAGCTGCTCCTTTTTGGTTAAGGAAATACTATAAGAAGCACACCGTGAAGCACAGTGTTCAATTTCCCACCATCCTCTGGACAGATGCGGTCCCTTCCCAAGTACATAGAGTATAACATAAAGCACATAAAAGATATGACTTCTTTATTCAAATGATTGCTTTTTTCTCCTTCTCTCTCCCATCTTCTATAGCAGTCAATTTGTTTTGGGGGTGGGGAGTAAGGGGCAGATAACTTTGCTCCGAGAAATATTAGGTGGTTTCAAGAGGAATGTCAAATGATCAGTATCTCCCAGAAAATAAAAAACCAACTCTCACTGGAAGCTTCTCATTGGGCTCATCTCTATGAAGCCTGCCAGACCCCCATATACCAGGGGTGGTTTGCTTTCTCTCCAACAGGGATAATGGGCTTTTCAGCACTTCTGCCAAATTACTGACAGAAGGACCTATTTCTCCTTCCTATGAAAAGAAACTGACAGCGACAGAAGCAAGAGAATAACTTTAACCACTAAATTATACATTGCAAAGAACGGATGGATGAATGAAATTCCCACATAATTCTGTTCCAAATTCCTTCCCAGCTAAAAGTTTTCAAGAATGACCAATAAGTCACAAAAGCACCTGGCCTGAAATATTTTTCCTGAATTTTTCATGTCTTCTGCCTTATTACTGTCTTTTGAACACACTATTTTTCATTAATACACCAATAAGAGCATAGTTAGTGATTGTATAATTGGGAAATGCCAGGAGATTTTACTTGAGTGTTCTTGTCTTTTTCTGAGACTACATTAACTACATAACTTGCTCCATTAGGAATAGCATTCACGATTTAACATTTGTGTTCATTTTCCCAAAGGTATAAACACTACCCCTGTCTCTGGTTCCAAATCACTGAACTTTTTCTCAGTAATCTTTGTGCCCAGTACATCGTCATGCACAGGCGAGCGCTTAATAAATACTATTGGATGATGGATGTACTCAATTATAGAATATTCCAAAATGCTCCATTTTGTAAGCTTCCCAAAGAGCAAAACTGTTGTAGCCTTTATGTGCACCTTAGCTCAAAGTCTGAAGAATTCATTTCAAGACCCACAAATGTATAATCAATGCTCAGAGACAGCTTAAAAGTATCTCTATATCACACCTACCTGCCTAAAACACAAAACACAAAATCTAAATCAAATACAAAGGGAACTGAAAAAATGTGTACTGGAACTGATTTCGCTCTTCAGTATCAAAATTCACATGAGGCATTCTTTAATACAACGAGAAATTTGCAATTCAAAATCCAAATTTTTATGCTCTTTACTAAACAAACAAACAAAACCCACATTATTTAACATTCCCATCAACTCCCTTCTGAAACCAAAGAAAGCGCACGCGCGCACACACACACACAAAGCATTGTTCAAAGAAAACTGGGAATTAATACTACAAATATGTTGGAAGCTAACTATTGTGTGTTGAAGGCAAACACGTAGCACTTTTCACAGCCAGGTGTTCCAGGTGCATCGTCAATGTTTTCATGTTAACAGTTTATCATAAAGTGTGGCTGAGGTGGTGCCAAGTTGCCACCAGAGAAGCCTGGCGTGCCCAAGTTTAGAGAAAAGGGAACAGAGAATGTGTCTTGGTTATAGAACAAAAGAATTCGTTTTATCACTTGCCTTTACCGCTGGAGAAAATGGCTCCTGGTGTGCTGAATTCCATGATAAATGTGCCCCCTCTAGTTCTTTATTGCCTCTGTAAATCACAGGACTGACAGCAGTTAATAAGAAAAGCTTTTGAGTGGTTTTGAAGTTTTGCTTTGTACAAATAAAGTCTCATATTAAAGACTTTGCTAGTCCTCAAGGTGCAGAAAAAGCAGCATGCGTGGAACTTCCATACTTTTAACTATTTGTCTTTTACTTTAATTTTCAAAACAAAAAAAAATGAAAACGTTTCAGACATGCACGTTGGAAAAATAAAAGCAGATCATAGTTTAAATGGCTTTGTATACTCACTGAGTTGCCGTTGCTATTGAAATTACAACCTCTTCTAGTTTTCATAAGCTGGATATTCAGATAAATACCAGAAAAGATATGTGGTGGAAAGAAGATTGTTACAGTAGATTTATTATTACATTTTTTTTACCATAATTGCATGTTTTACCTCTTTTAGCCAAAGCAAATTTTGGTTCAGTGTAGAGAAACAGAATGCTAAATTCCACTGAACCGATCACCTGCCAGTTCAATCATAGGTCCTGGGATCCTGAAATTCTGAAATCATGTTTCAGAATATAACTGACGTTAAAAGGAATAACAAAGCTACTTCACTGAGTAGGCTTTTTCTCAAGGAGTTTAAAATACTTTGCCACAACAGCCTTACAAAGTCCTAAAGGGCAGACTTTATTATTTGTACTTTCTTGCTGAGGAAGCTGAGACACAAAAAACGAGAAATGCCTTTTCCTGATTATTGTTAAGTTCTCCATAGAGCCAAAAAAAAGGACTAACTAGAGTTGGTACTCTTCTCATAAGACCTCACTTATTTTACGGCACACAAAATAAGAATTTTGAATGCATTTTCCTCTGACAATATCTCCACAGCAGAGTAAAGAAGGGTTAGTAATCCATTTAAATTAGCTGAATATCTATCTGAACCAGAAACTGGCCAGTTTACAATGTGGGGTTCAACTTCTCTTTGCCGCAAGCCACAAGGGCAAATAAAAATGTCTTTCAAATTATCTACTTGTGGCAGCTTGCAGTTTGGTGGGCATAAAGTTAAAGCGGCTAAACAATAGCTAATGTCAATGTAGGTTTTTAGAACATTCTGATTAACTATACATTTCACAGCAAGTGTATATCCAGGACCTGGCTTTACCATTAGGATTTCATTAAGTGACATTTTACTGAAACAAATTAGAACAAATGTTCCGGAAATTTTGTTTCTTTTCTATGGTTTGCTCTACCTAGTCTAACTCTGGCCAATTCTTTCCAAAGTAAATTTTCTTAATCCATTGTCCCAAGTGAATAAGAATGAACAAGATTCCAAACTCCTCCAGGGCTCTCTGTTGAGATTTCCAAACTGCACAGGTCACCCTGGGAGTCATCTGGGGCAGTCAGCACAGCAGAACTTAGATAGCTCATACTTGATCATCAGAATACTGGAGGCAAAAGAAAGATGTGTGGTTACCTTACAGAGATTATTCCATGAGACTCAGAACTCCACGTGTGCTATGAACTCCTGTGAAACACTGAAGCACTTCTCTGGAAGGAAAACCCAGGTTCTGTCTGGATTATCAGGATAAATTTCCTTAAATCTCCAATTAAGTTGACCAGAAACCTGGCCCAGATCTCTGGAAATAAAAGAGTCATGTCAAGGAACTCAGGTTGCCCAAATATCATATAGGTGTAGTCGAGTTAAAGTATCCTAGAGAGCATTCCTGTAGATTTATAGCACGCCTGACATTTAAGAAACTGGTAAGATAGAATGGGTACTAGGATCCATGGGTATTAACCAGATTTCCCAGGGTTTAGAACAATAAGGGCCACGCCAGGCTGTTTCAGAAGGCAATAGACCATAGTCCAAAGGACCAGAGACGCCGGTGTTGGGCAGAACTGGGTACAAATTTAAGCTTATCCACTTTCTAGTTTTGTGACTTTGCAAATAACCTAACGTGTCTGAGTCCCTTTAAATCTATGTCATAGCTATGACTGGTGTATGGTTAGGTTTATAAAGCACTTGCAGAGTGCCCCACAGAGAAGGTACCCAGTAAAACACTAATTAATTTATCCAACAAATATATGCCAGGAAGAGCTCTTTACATGTGTTATTTCACTTAATCCCCACAACAATTGTATTATTAGCCCTTAAGTAAAAGAGGCAGTCAGGGAGTCATTTAAAAAGAGATCCCAATCCAGAAGGGTCAACCTCAGTAGAAAGAGGCTGGAGATGGACCCTGGAATGCAGACAAGAGGCATGTGAGCTGCCCTCTGCCGTTCCCATAGGGGGCACCCAAGAGAGTGTATCCAGGGTCAGAGCATCTGCCAAGCCCAGAGAACACCACCAGCAGATCAGGACAGGATTGCCAAGGAAGCTCTTCCTGTACTTACCCCACCTCTTCACCCTTCTCAGCCCTTCCCTGGGGTTGGGATAGGTGGGGAGGAGAAGCTCCAAAAGAGAAACAGAGAAGTCAACCCATCCACACCTCCTACTGTGGGCTTCTCAACCTAATCCATCACCAAGCTGGGCAAGAAGAGTGGCTTGAACTGTAATAAAGTTCAGAATGTTACATTGGACTGGCAATTTTTATTACTAAAAGTAGACTGTTATTATTACTAGAGAAAATCAATATATTTTCTTAAATCTAAGAGTGGCTGGAAAAGCTAAGGGATGAGTCTGAGATTTCATCCAGGTGTAGGCGAAGAACTGGCCCACAGAGTGGGTCAGAGAGGGAGGGGAAGAAGACTGTATCCTAGAGTTCTACTTTCCAACATACCATTGCTTTAATATAAAATATATTCACCTAAAAGTCCTGTAAAACTAGAAAATGAAAACGGAGGAATAAGAGCATGGCCATCAGCCAAATTAAAAACTAATTCTGAAAATACTTGATGCTAAATTTAAAGATGAGTATTCCATGCTGACATGGAAGTTTATATGCATGAAAATTCTGAGTGAGTCTCCATAGCCAAGTATGTGGCTCTACCGTATTGCACTGAGATTAGTTTAGTCATTCAATCTGAATATACTGAACAAGAAAAGAACGGTTTATAAAGCTCAAACTGAAGCAGACACTATAATTTGAATAAATCAGACTATGCCCTATTTCAAATTATACTGACAGTCATTTAGATTATCCAGGACTCTCTCTTCCTTTCCACACACACACAAAAAAAAATTGCTTTCCAAAGAATCTGAATTCAGTAGACAAACATAAACCCATTCCTTCATTTTATCTTGCATGGACCTAACCAAAGATAAAAATAAGGGGGTTGTGGGTCTTAAGGTTTTTCGTGTACTTTGCAACTATGTATAAGAATATTAAATAATTTGAAGTATTGGTAGAGCAGAAGGGAGCAGTTGGGGAGGAATATACCAGGCCTTCAGAAATATTGGTAATATTCTAACACCTCAGTTGAAAAGTGAACACATTTTATTGATTTCATTGTTCTTCATACATCACACACATATGATGGTATATCAAGCATTTCAAATTTTTCAAAAGCTTTTGTATTATGGAGACAGTAAAATGATCAGTGGTTGCCAGGGGTTAGAAGGGAGAGAGGGATGTTTAGGCGGAGCACAGAGGATTTTTAGGACAATGAAAGTATTCTGTATGATACTATAATGGTGGATACATGTAATTATACATTTGTCAAAACCCACAAAATGTACAACACCAAGAGTGAACACTAACGTAAACTACAGACTCTGAGTGATAACGACACGTCAATGCAGGTTCATCAACTGTAACAAATGTACCACTCTGACGCAGGACGTTGGCTGTGGGGGACGCTGTGTACCTGTAGGGTCAGGGGGCATATGGGAACTCTCTATACTTCCTGCTTAATTTTGCTGTGAAACTAAAACTGATCTAAAAAATAAAACTTATTTTTTTAAAAACATTTGTATTGCTAGTCCCTCTACTTCTGAATGCTCATCTCTAACTGTTCAAAATCTATTTTAAGTGACACTTCCATAATGCCCTCCCTGATACTTCCTCTTGCCACAGAGGAACCTATTACTCTTCTCTATGCTGCCACAGCTCCTGAACCTTTATTCCATCCCTTCCATGGGACATGCATTGCACGTGTTCATCTACCACCCTTCCTTCACTGAGGAAAAGGAAGGCATCATCTTGGTGTTCTTTATATTTAACACACCTACAAGAGTGTTTTGCATATAATACATACTCAATATACCTTAAAGTATTTCATATTATAATGTATTTATATGAGACATAAATTAATATAGAATAATCAATAATGTTACAACTGAATCTGATTTTTAGCCTCAAAGAGATTAATTCTACAAAGATGCTCCCAACATCCCTGATATATTTGAAATGACACCTATCAGCATTTTAACTAGTTTTCTTTCCTTGCTGGTGAATAACTGCCACAACTATAGATATGAGCTCATTTGAAGGAATGCAAAGAGCTCTCCCTAAGATCATTTAATAGACCTATGCATAATTATCAATTTCCTCTTGAAGCTAACATTTGCTAAAAGAAAAGGGAAGATGCTATTAATGATCAAAACACTTGACTTTCTGGACCTATTCCATTTAATGGGGAAAACTCAGTTCTCTGTTCTTGGGTTACTGCCAGGTGGTCTTTTACAGGGAATCATTCTAAACTTCTAATCACAGTTCAACAACCATCTGCCAAATCATATACAGGTATTGATATTTGCCACTCTACAGTTAAACTACATCACATGTCAATGCAATCAACTCATTAGCAGACTTGTATCAAGCTTCAGTGCTCACTACCCACTTCTGCACCTCTTTGATTAAGCAGTGTATGGACCATAGTCCCTGCCTGTCTGCCAGCAGATCAGCTCAGTAATACTGCTAATATAAAATTAAATCAGCAGAAGAAGAAAGTGGTAAAAACCCCTGTGAGCACTCTGGTTCCCTCTTATGCAGAATATCAATATACTATAATCTAGCAAGCAAAGCAAGTGAAATTTAAAAATTGCTTAGAGAATCATTTTCACCAAAAGTCACAAGAGGTCATTAAAAAGCACTGTAATTGCCCCTGTATTATACTTTGCTATCATTCTTCCATCTTCCTTGTTACCTGAGATTTTAAATCTCTCTTGCTGATGTAAAAACCATAAGCAAACCTGAAGTGTGACTGTCACATGCAGAATCTGAGTGTTAGAGGTCAACGTGACTTACTGGTATGCTGGCCCACTGCTCCAAATTTTATATCTCTTCTGTTTCTCAGTTATTGCCTGACATGATTTAACAACTGTAATTCCTTATTTAACGATGTCAAAGGTTTTTAGGAAATTGACTGTATTTCACCAACGATATATTTCTTCTTGATTACAGAGTGGTTAAAATGATTTTAAACCAAGACAGCAAAATAAAGCAGTAATAAAATCAATAAAAGGTGCTTAAAACATTCCTTCTATTAGGTAATGGCATTTAAAATATCCGTAGCTTGTAATGGCACTTAGGATATGCCCAAAAATCAATGAGCTAAATTACTTATTGAACTAGTTAATTTGAACATTGAGTTTTTTATGTATATTGATAAAATGGGCTACAGAATACTCCTGGCAAGTAGCAGTACCACGTTCATGGTCAGATGTCTCCCTCTGCTGGAAAAACAAATTAAGCAATTTCCTCCAGTTACAGAACAAAAAGATAAAAAATTAAAAGATGTAACCTCAAAAAGTCCACAACAGACCTCTGAATCTTAAAAGGCTCCAGAAACTCATGAGAACAATACAAAATCATTAAGGGTTAAAAAGCACATGCACCTTTTTAAAACTTTGTCATTAACCTGGAACATGGTACTTTATAGTCAATATCAAACAGCAGATGAGAATCAAAATTTAATTATTTCAAAACTCCCTTCCTAATTTTCTAACCATTATCCTAGGGTTTTTTGGTATCTTAGAATAAGATTCTAAAAGCCTTGAATCCTTTCTCTTTGATGTCAGAAGGAAAAGGGTTTGAATTTTAAAAGAGAAAGTATAAATCTGTGCTCAAGGAAAAGTCCACATTCTTAGCAGTTTAATTTGATCAAAATCAAGTTTGAACTATCTTTGCAAATGAAGGGTTTTGAGAACTCAAAGTATAAATCCACTGAACAGCTTCACATTCCTCTCGCTGCGTGGGGTGGTAGGAGAGTTTCCAAAACTATTATTACCATTATTTTTTTTTTCAAACATCTACTATTTAAAATGCTAAGTACTTTACTGAAAAGACTCTTCACTGCTTTTCAATTTCTCCCCCTGCCAGTTCAGCCCTAAGCAGGTGTTAGACTTCTGAAGAGCCTGCCTCAGGACTTTTAACTCGAACTACAAAGAGGAGCTTCAGAAATTACGATAAAAGGTGTTAAGAGAGAAATGAAGGTGAAGAGGTTATCTGACACTAACCTAAAATTGTACATAGTACCTTTTGAAAAATTAGAGCTACCCAGAATATACCATTTGGTTTTGAATGGTTTTGTCAATGACAGTCCATATTTTTTTTCACTCACATTTCAACACATTTCATTTATATTCGAAACAATGGGTATATTTAAAATTACATGCATTATCGGAAATTTTTAATCAGAGAGTTTTGCTCAGTCTATATGAGTTTGGTTTGGTTTTGTGTTGTTTTGGTTTTGTATATAGGGAGACTAAAATAGAAAACTACAGAGAATACTGTGATTTTTTGCATGCTGAAAGATCACTAACTAAACAGGAAACTACAGAGAATATTGTTATTTTTTTGCATGCTGAAAGATCACTGACCAACATATTATAGATATACTGTGTAACATATTACCCAAGTTACACAATACAGTTAACAAGTGTATGAGTCTTGCTAGGTGCAGATGCTAATAAGGTGACTAAGCCATGGTCCTGGCCTCCACATATACCCTAGTACTAAAGAGACACATGTCAAACGAATCATTACTATTCAGCACGATGAGCAGTACAATAGAAATAAGCACTAGGTGCTGTGGGGACCCAGAGGTCAGAGGAACTAACACTGCCTGGGGAAGGTAAGGAAAACTCCAACAGAAGAGATGACCTACTGAGTGTGATCCTTGAGAAAGACCCAGCAATTCTGGTGTTTAAGCGGTCAAGGGCAATTCAGAAAGCAGAAATGGGATGGGCACAGAGAAAGGCAAATTCCTTTGGAAACAGATTAAATGGTTTCAGGCTGGTCTGACAGAGGATGAGAGCAATAGGGGATGAGGCTCTGAGTGGTTGGCTGAGGCCACGCTAGAAAGAGTCTTGGATACCTTCCTGAAGTTCAGATTTTATCTTGTAGGCACTGGAAAGGTTCTGAAGGATTTTAAGGAAGTTACATCAGCACTTCGCATTGGGGGAAAAAAACACCAACGCCAGCATTTTGAAAGATGGCTTGAAGGTTCTGGCTGGAGGAGGGAAGAGGCACCTGCAGGAACAAACTGCAGAAATTTGGAAAACTTGAGAGAATGCCAGTGATAATGAAGCATTACCACAAACCCAGGTTAACACCTACTTCTTTTCTGACTTCCAGGTCTAAAAAAAGAAACTTCCATGTTATATGAACAACGTACTGATTTTTTTTAAAGACTTTTGCCCTTTCCTGTTCTTGCAGAAAGCAAAAAATTGACAAACATTGCTCTATTCTTAAAACACAAAGTATAGCAACTTCAAATTGATTCAACTTGCCTTAAATTTCTCAATAGTCTTTCTAGTTGCATTAAAACTTCAACTGAAGTATGTGTGCAGGTGCCCAAAACTGAAAGGTAAATACAAAACTAAAACTAGTTGCTCCATTTGAGATTAGGATAATGGTTGATTTTTTTTCTTCCAACAGTAGATATTTAACAATAACGTTATTGTCCCAATTTTTCAAATTTAAAAAAATGCTTCTTTGATTTACCATCTTGAAGAAAATAAGGAAAGGAAAAATATCTCTGTCCTTAAACAGATGAAAAGCTTCATCTGTCTTCAAACCTTATACTTGTTTTGATACTACATTCATAAATCTGCATCTAAAAGTCCAGTTAAAAAAAAAATGTTTAATTTTACACCAGTATCAGGGATGGCTCTGTATAGCACAGGGAACGCTGCTCAATATTCTGTAATAACCTAAATGGGTAAAGAATTTGAAAAAGAATAGATACATGTATATGTATAACTGAATCACTTTGTTGTACACCTGAAACTAATACAACATTGTTAATCAACTGTGCTCCGAGATAAAATAAAAATGTTTAAAAAGAGCATAAAAAAAGAATCAGAATAGAAACAAAAGACAAAAATGGCCTTCAAGCGCTTCCCTGGTGGCGCGGTGCTTAAGAACCCACCTACCAATGCAGGAGACACGGGTTTGAGCCCTGATCCGGGAAGATCCCACATGCCACAGAGCAACTAAGCCCGTGCGCCACAACTACTGAGCCTGCGCTCTAGAGCCCGCAAGCCACAACTACTGAGCCCATATGCCACAACTACTGAAGCCCACACACCTAGAGCCCATGCTCCGCAACAAGAGAAGCCACCGCAATGAGAAGCCCGCGCACCGCAATGAAGAGTAGCCCCCGCTCGCCACAACTAGAGAAAAGCCCGCACGCAGCAACAAAGACCCAATGCAGCCAAAAATAAATAAATCGATAAATTTTTTTTAAATGGCCTTCAAGACATTTTAAAATGTTAAATAGATGAAACTAGTTGTTTGCTTATTTATATTTAATGAGTTCTTTTTAATAAAGCTGAAAGTGTAATTGAAAAAAGAGATAAATTCAAAATAAAGGTCTTTTTAAAATAAATAAATAAATAAAGGTCTTTGAGGCTCAAACCAAAGTAGCTCCCAAGGCTGAATCTGGCCTCCTGGGTTTTCTTTTATAGTCAACTGTTATAAGTGTTCCTATACCAACCTTAAAGTGTCCTGTTTTAATCGCAGCAGCCGCTAACACTGTTCCTGAAAGAAAATTAACTCTTCAGATGGGAGATTTCCTACGGTCTGCACACCGCAGTCTCTCTGGGCTTCATCCAAGACAGGTGAACCGTGCTCCATTGTGGCCTCCTTGCAGGCTTTCAAAGCACAATGGAGAATGGTTTTCTAACATATTTGTACCACATAAGGGTTCCTGTGGAGAGTTCTATTTCCTGGATATAAACTAGAAATTGCTGTAATTTTTTTAGTTCTTTTTAATTTGCAGTTAAATGAAATATGACAATAACAAGAGGAATAGCAATCATGCAGGTATCCAGGGCCAACACATAAGGCCCATCACTTGTGTAAAGCATAAAACAAGGAAAATCTCTTTAAATGAATCCAATCTTTCTGCAAAAATTAGCCTTTTGAAAAATCAAACTGATCACCAATACATTTTAAAAGAGGAAATTTAAAAAATATATTTCCATAAACTAAATATACCTGAGGCAAAAGAAGGATAAAGAAACACTCGGCAAATGCAAAAGATGAATTTCAACTCTTGTTCTGCTGGATTACTTAAAATATAAACACCAGTTAATAAAAAGAAAAAAATTTTTTTTTTTTTTTTTTTTTTTGGCCACGCCATGCAGCTTATGAGATCCTAGTTCCCCGACCAGGGATTGAACCCAGGCCCCTGGCAGTGAAAGCGCAGAGTCCTAACCACTGGACCACCAGGAAATTCCCAAGAAAAAATTCTTATAGTCTGTTATAATATATAATAATGATAATGGGGCTTCCCTGGTGGCACAGTGGTTGAGAATCTGCCTGCCAATGCAGGGGACACGGGTTCAAGCCCTGGTCTGGGAAGATCCCACATGCCGCGGAGCAACTAGGCCCGTGAGCCACAATTACTAAGCCTGCGCGTCTGGAGCCTGTGCCCCGCAACAAGAGAGGCCATGATAATGAGAGGCCCGCGCACCGCGATGAAGAGTGGCCCCCACTTGCCACAACTAGAGAAAGCCCTCGCACAGAAACGAAGACCCAACACAGCCATAAATAAATAAATAATTAAATAATTAAAAGAAGCCTCTAAACAAAAAATAATAATAATAATGATAATGACCCTACACTCTAATGATAACCATGTCTAACATATGCTGAGTTCTTACTATGTTCCAAGAACTATGCTAAGCTCTCTATATCACAAGATAGACTTATTTTTGCCTGCTAAGCATTCATTCCCCCCTTCCAATTACAACATCCCCTTTTTCCTTCCCCACTCATGTGGTCATGGTGAGCTGATCCATCACAGTTGCACCATCTCCAAACTGATCCTAAACTGGACATTTAGAAAACTCTATTCCCTTGGGCACAGCAGTCAGTTCAGAGAGGCTCCCAGTCTCAGCAAGGCCAATCAAATTTCGTAAATAAAGGTTTGGAGTTCAAAACCTCCCTTCCTTTAAATATTTAAAGCTGTGACTATCTGTAGCCATCAAAATATTTCCCCGCCACTAGTAGGAAATCTGTCTGGAAATGGAACCAAAACACTGAAGGATGCTGAAAGGTGGAGAGAGAAACATCAGTGAGCCCTCTGGAACAAGCAGGGCCCTTGAACTTGCTGTTACATGAGATAATGAACTTCCCTTCACTTCAGCTGGTTAGAGTAGGGTTCCACTACCAGCAATTAAGAATCGTCTGGCTAGTGCACACACCTACAGCTAGCCTATGCAGTCACATGGGTCTACACCAACAGCCAGGGTCCCCTCAGCTGCTCACATGTCTGCAGTTAGCCCCAGCTCCTGCTGCTGGCCCTGTCCCTCACCACTGCATGTGTGTCTGCGGCAGGCCCCGCCCCCACACAGGCACCTGCAGCTGGTCCCTACAGCCAAGCATGAATACACTGCCAGATCTGGCCACAACTGCTACCTCCACTGGTAGCAGCTGAACCTGGAGGCCCCACTGAAGACCTCAACAGCCCTTGCAGCTACTGCAGACCCCTCACAGCTCTCACCAAGGATCATGCAATTGTTGGTGTGGTGGACCCCAGCCGCCTGAGCCAACAAGTCACACACCCTTGGACCCAAAGGCTCTACTCACCCTCATTCTTAGCACCCCACACCACTAGACCCAGGGCCTAGCACACTCCAGACTGCCTTCAGTCACAGATGAAGGTTTTTCCTTTCTGAAGTCAGTCCAGAAAGTCTGGAAGAGGTGACTGCTTCTTCAAAGGTAGAGACATCTATGCAAGGCTATAGGGAACACGAGGAATCAGGGCAACGTGACACCACCAAAGAAAATGGTAAACTTCCAGCACCCGCAAGGATGTCTGAACCCCAGCAATGAATACAGCTTAGACTAAAGGTGGTATTATTTTCCTTTTTTTTTTCCCCAAATCTAGTAAGATGATCAACAGAGGCTGCAGAGTTCAAAGTATTGCTGCCGTGCATGCAGAACCATGATTCCACGTTCTGGACCTAAGAAAAATAAGAACTCTTTCAAGATACTAGGGTCTGTGGAGGGCTATCTCCCTAAATTGAAAGACAAAGGTGGATTAGAGAGATACGAACAAGATGGTGGCATAGGAATTTCTAGCATACATCCTCTCCCAGAAACATCAGTTGGAACAACTATCCACATGCAAAGATACCTTCACAAGAGGTAAGAATTTCAGGTAAGGGATTACAGTACTTAATCCAATTTTAAAATGAGCAGAGGACCTGAATAGAGATTTTTTTTAAGACATACAAATGACTAACAGGTACATGAAAAGATGCTCAACACCACTAATCATCAGGGAAATGCAAGTCAAAACCATAATGAAATATCACCTTATACCTGTTAGAATGGCTATTATCAAAAAGACAGGAGATAAGAAGTGTTGGTGAGAATGTGGAGAAAAGGGAACACTTGGTGCACTCTTGGTGGGAATGTAAATTGATATAGCCACTATGGAAAAGAGTACGAAAGTTCCTAAAAAAACTAAAAATAGAACGACCATATGATCCAGCAACCCCACTTCTGGGTATGTATCCAAAGGAAATGAAATCACTAACTCAAAGAGATGTCTGAATCCCCGTGTTCACTGTAGCATTATTCACAATGGCCAAGACATGGACACAACCTATGTGTCTGTTGATGCATGAATCAATAAAGAAAATGTGGCATATATCTATATTACTCAGCCATAAAAAGGAAGGAAATCCTGCCATTTTGTGACAAAATGGATGGATCTTGAGGGTATTATGGTAAGTGAAATGACAGATAGAAAGACAAATACTATAAGATCTCACTTATATGTGGAAATGAAAAAAGCAGAATCCACAGAAATAGAGAGTAGAATAGTTGTTGCCAGAGGCTGGGAGTTGGGGAAATGGGAGTTGTTGGTCAAAGAGTACAAACTTCCAATAATAAGATGGAAATCTAAGGTACAGTATGGTGACTATAGTTAACAATACTGTATTATATATTTGAAAGTTGCTCTTAAATATTCTCACCACAAAAAGAAAATGGTGATTACGTGAGGTGATGGAAGCGTTAACTAACCTTATTGTGGTAATCATTTTGCAATACATACGTGTATCAAATCATCACATTGTACACCTTAAACTTACACGTTATATGTCAATTACATCTCAATAAATTTGGGAAAAGGAGAATTTAACATTAAAAAAGAAAGACAGGGGCTTCCCTGGTGGTGCAGTGGTTAAGAATCTACCTGCCAATGTAGGCGACATGGGTTCGAGCCCTGGTCCGGGAAGATCCCACATGCCGCGGAGCAACTAAGCCCGTGTGCCACAACTACTGAACCTGCACTCTAAAGCCCGCGAGCCACTACTACTGAGCCCACGCACCACAACTGCTGAAGCCCGCACACCTAGAGCCCATGCTCCGCCACAAGAGAAGCCACCGCAATGAGAAGCCCGCACACTGCAACAAAGAGTAGCCCCCGCTCGCCACAACTAAAGAAAGCCCGCGCACAGCAACAAAGACCCAACACAGCCAAAAATTAATTAATTAATTTTAAAAAAAAAAGACATGGCATAAGGGATTAAGAGGCACAAACTATTATTATAAAATAAGCTACAAGGATATATTGTACAACACGGGGAATATAGCCAATATTTTATATTAACTATAAATGGAGTATAACCTTTAAAAACTGTGAATCACTATATTGTACACCTGTAACTTATATAATATTGTACATCAACTATACCTCAATAAAAAATAAATAAAAATTTAAAAATTACATTTCTTCCTTTAAAAAAAGACAAAAACAGTCAAAGGAAAATAAAATGTATTATCCTTATGCTCTCATCAGATCCTCTTAAAGTCCAGAATTAAATGAACAAAAGAAAGTAGATTTCTTATACCTCCTTCTGCATTCCTCTGAATGAATATAGCCCCTAATAGTGGCTACAAAATCAGTTATGATTTCAAGTCAGTTCCATTAAAAAAGAAGAAGAAAAAATAGGACAACATGAAAAATACCTTCCTTATGATTTCAAGTTGTCTTCTTTATACTCTAAATATTTTAGTCCAAAAACATGTTTCCTTTAGACTCCAATTCTTATGCCTTACCTGACACATAAGAAAAATCAAAATCAATCTTTGATCTTAAAAATTAGGGGGGGAAACCCTTCCAAGGTCTTTTCATAACAGTTACATGTCTACACTGTGTTGAATAGCATCACGTAAGAAATGAAACAAGAACATCTACTTTGATCCAGGCACTAAACACCAGCAAGCATGCTTTAACACATCACACAACGGGGCTGACTTAACATTTCCTTAATTTTAAAGTGCTATCGTCTTAAGTAGCAGCAATCATCTCATAGTCAAATCAAAAATATTAAAAGAAATGAGGAAGATGCAAAACAGTGTTCCCCAAAGTAGGAAGAGTTTATGAAATGAACGTGAAGGGTAGCGCCCAGAAAGAGTATCAAAAGCTCCCTAATTATACTGGAAGGAGGCTAAGGTTCAGAGCAGAAGTCTCCTTGTCATTCTTCAGAGAGGTCAGATCCTCTGTTGATACAGGGAAGGTAGAAGGTGTTTAAAAACAGGATAAACAATAAATAATTCACGTTGCTGAAGTATTGTTTTTGTTTACAGAAATGGCAACTTAAAGCCAGACAGAAAACTAAACTTGCATGGATTTTAAGTCATTTGCTTTCTTCTGCAAATAAGCTCAAGTCCTCTTTTCCTACATTTCCCCTTTTAGTCTTGTTTTTTCTCTTTCCCAGCTAACTATGAAAACATATTTCCTTATTGCTTTCCATCTTTTCGTCAATCTTTTTGTAAGTTTTTACTTTAAAATCAATCTGAATGATCTAACTCTAGGCACAAACTGCATTCTTCTAACCCTTGTTAAATGGTAAGTAATATAAAGACAGGTGGGAAAATATAGACAGGTTGATTATTTGCTAAGTGTCCATGGTAAAGATTAAGGAGAAATTCCCCGACAATAAAATGAGATAAATTACCAAACCTACTTTAAGGGAATGCCCTAATGCTAGAGATTTAAAGTTAGTTCCTCTAAGAAATTCTGGAAGATTTTGACTAGAAGCGAAAGTGAACATTTTCTGAATGGTGGAAATATTACTTATTACTATTTACATTTTTCTTAGCATCTTCTCCAGTCTTCAGATGGGGGGGAGGGGGAGGTGAGCTAGTAAGGCACTGAGGCGAAAAGCCGCAGCGGGTGACAGTACAGGCCAAACACCAGGAGGTCAACCTTTATCAGTCTCCAGTGTCCTGTTAGCTTTCATGACCTGGGAAACTCGCAGTCAGTCACCCGAGGCGGGTCCCGCCTTCCCCGGCACTTCCCCTCCTCAAGGTGGCGGCGGGAGCGACAATCCGAGCCCGACGCGCGCGGCACTCCGGGAGCGGAAGAAGGAGCCGCGCGGCGGCGGCCCAACCGGAAGGGGAGGAGCCGGGCCTGGAGGATCCCGGAGAATCGTTGCTGTTCCGGCCGTCGGTGTCTGCGGGTCGCGGGGACCAGGGCCTGGCGGGCGGGGTGTGTCGCGATGCCGGAGCTGGCGGTGCAGAAGGTGGTGGTCCACCCCCTGGTGCTGCTCAGTGTGGTGGATCATTTCAATCGGTGAGCGGGCGGCACGGGGCGTCCTACCGGGGCCGGTGGCGCCGCTGCTGCTGAGTCACGGCGCGCTGGGGATGGCGCGGCGGCCGCGGGGGCGCAGATGCACCGGGGGCGGCCCTGTGTCACCGAGGGGCCCAGACCAACTCTGTTCACGAAGCCCCAAGTCACCCGGCATCGTCTCCCCCGCCGTCCAGCCGGCACTCCGGGAACTGGGCTTCTCGTTCCTTTTACCCAGTCCGTACAATGCCAGAGTATGGGGGGCAGGCTTCACTTGCCCCTGATCCCCAGGCCTCGTGCCCATCTGTCACCTCGTCCGCCCCTTTTCGCCTGAAAGACTCGGTGTCTGGTAGAAAAGCCCTTCAGACTCGCACTTTTTGCCTCTGAAGGCCGTCACCGAAATTCTGTTCTCAGCGCTCCGAAGGACTCCCTGGAAGAACTGTGGTTTTAATTTAACTTGTGAAAGTTTCCAAGTGGGACTCTGGTTTGACGATAGCTTAAAACGTAGATGTTTTAAGTTTTAAAGTCAAGTTTTTCTTTTAAAAATGAGACCAGTTAGAGATGTTGGCATTAATGAATAAGAAAACATCCCACAGATGTTTCTTCCGCCTTCGCTTGCTTGTTTTTGAGCTGTTCGTCCCGCTGGACCTGTTACACGTGTTCATAAATTTTACAAGATAATTAATTGACTTGGAAAGTTGTAAGACCCAGTTGGGAGCATCTGCTGTAAAGTCATAGTTGCTAAGTGCCCATCCTCTTGCAACTTGCTTTGTACAACTCCCAATTCAACCAGAGCCAAAACCAAACTCAAGACTCCTGTGAGGTTCAGGGTCCCCAGTCCAGTTCCATTGCTTTGTAGCACCCTTAGCCTAACAGGATATGCGAGCTTTCCCACTGTACAATGATTAGTATTTTTCTCCTGTAGGATACTAGAGGTGCTAAGAGGGCAAGCATCTTTTCAGTTCTGTTCAGTAAATTCAGCAAACACTTGTTAAGGGCATAGTGAAGGCAGACACTGCAAGCTGCTCTGTCAGACAATTGCAGGGTTTTTTAAAACGCGAATGGATTTTTGTAGATCAAAAGAAAAGCCCATGAGTGTGGAAGTTTCCTTTGAACTTAGATTTCCCAAAAAATTAGAACCACCAGAATACAGAATCCTTAACTTTGGTCCAAACCCTAAATATAGTAAGCATTTATAAATTCGCCAGACCATATGTTTAGATAAATACAGTTAAATCAGTATGAAACCAGCAACTGTTAAGGAATTGTAGTTCATTTCACCGTGACTTTTGTCTTTGCTTTGAACATAGAATTGTATTGTTTCTGTATGTTACAATTGTTAGTGGTTAAAGGAGAATTCTACATGATGACCAATGAAATGAGATATAAGTGAAACACTTGCAGTTCCTTAGGACAGAAATCATTGAGGAGGTTTGATATGGAAATAAATATTCTGAAGTAGTCTTTCTGGTTCATTGAGCCCTCCTCCCAGTATGATTAGTCACCAGCTCACTTCCAACTTCTGCCTAATTAAGCCATTCAGAGACCACAAATGGCACACACATGCTTCTGGGTCAGAATCATTTTCTGAGCCCCTAAATGGTACAAAGAATTATAACATCTATTGGGGCTTGTTGACATAGATGTTCCAGAGAAGAGTTGGCAAGCTGGACCATAAAACTGGTTCAACTTTAGCATCTTTATCCCTGAAAAGATTTTTGAGGACAGAGAAGATGGGGAAAATTTAAAAGAGAAAGGTAAGCTGCAGAGGAAAAAATAAAAGTAAATGTGATTTCAAACACCAAATAACATTTAAAACCTTAAGATCTGGGGAGTTTTCATTTTCTCCATTTTAAATTTCTATAAAGTTTGAGATTTTTTTCCAAGCATGTCTTTCTTTGCAGTCAGCAGTGAAACTGCCAGTGTCCAAAGTTCACGAATTACCCATTATATTTATTAGAATTATTAAGGACTAACCCATTATATTTGTTTAGTGGGATTAATTCCCAGATAAGCTAAATTGTATCTGTACCATTGATATTTCCTGTTGGATATCTTATTGTTGGTCCACTTCTGTCTGTGCCCCTCCAGACTGACCTTCTGTTTTCTCATTCAGAATAGGCAAGGTTGGAAACCAGAAGCGTGTTGTTGGTGTGCTTTTGGGGTCATGGCAAAAGAAAGTTCTCGATGTATCCAACAGTTTTGCAGGTAAAAGAAAAATTTGTCAATTATACCTCAGTTTTTTAAAAAATAAATAGGCAAATTTTACATTTTCTGAGTATGGTTAAAATGTCAGTTAACTTTTAAAAAGAAAGAAACTTTCGTGGTCTCCATTTTTTATTATAACCAAGCAATTCTATTTCAGAATTGCTTAAGTATAGAAAAGGGAGGCTAAAGGCTACACACTGAACTGGATAGTAAATACTTAAAACTTGCAGGCCATACGGTCTCCATTGCAACTGCTCAGCTCTGCTAATGTAGCAGGAAAGCAACTATAGACAGTATGTAGACAAACTAATAGGTATATTGCAGTAAAACTATTAAAATAGGCAGCGGGTGTAGTTTGTCAACCACTGTACTAAACTATTAACCATGGTTATGGGTAGGCAAGGGGGAGATAAAGACCTTATCTTTTGCACTGTTTCATAAATCTTTATAAGAATGTATCCATATATTTTATGATTGAAGCAACAATAATAAAGAACAACAAAATAATTCCTGGCATGGCTGCTAGACTAGAGGTCACTAACTCCAGTGTCTAAAAGGATCAGGCAGTGATGTAATTTGCCAGACGGGAATATTAGGAAGTGATGGAGCTTTTAGCAAACTGAAGAATGTGTCCTTTATAAAGGGTGTGGCTTCTGTCTGGCTCTAGCCAGTTGCTGGGTCTTCCCGTTTTTCAAGAGAACCTGGAGGTCTCGATTTGTATGTGAAATCTTCCAGTTTTTACTAAAAGCAACTCAAAAATAATTTTAATACTGTGTTGGACAAACCAAAGACATGGATCAGATCTGGCCTAGGGGTCTACAGTTGTGATATGTGCCCTTAAGAGTTCTATCTAGCACCCTAAACTGTTTTTTGTTTTTTTTATCTCTAGTCCCTTTTGATGAAGATGACAAAGATGATTCTGTCTGGTTTTTAGACCACGATTATTTGGAAAACATGTATGGAATGTTTAAGAAGGTCAATGGTAGGTGGCATTGTGGCACGTGTGTGTGTGTGTAGGTATATGTGTGCCCATAATGCCTTTTCTAAATATTCACTTTTCTTTGTTTAATGTCGAAGGCCCTTTCACTTAGCTAGACTGAAGTAAGACTAGTGGTAGTAGAGGAATGAGGTAGAATAAATGAGAAACTAGAGTAGCAATTTAAGGCCAGCTAGACCACCTAGGCTTCAGGGGAGAGAGCTAGCCCTCTACAGCAGAAAAGCAAAGAATGGTCAAATAAAATCCACCTGCCCCTAGAGCTTTAGTACCACCAGGGTAAATATCTCTGTTACATGTGTCGCTTTCATTTTATTTCATTTCAGCAACCACATTGCTTTGGAAATGTTTATTCCCACAGCACTCACAGTTGTAATCTATGTGACATGAACTTGAATTCATTTATATATTGCCTTGGAATTGTTTTCTAGTTGTTTCATGTGTGACTGGTCTCCTAAACTAGTCTGAGATATGTATATCTCTAGATTTCCCCTGCTGTTTGTTTTCTGAGAATCCTGTTTTTGAGTTTTAGATTTCATAGGTATGTCAAGGTTTAGATGTCTGGAATTTCTGTAAAAGGTAGAGAACATAACTACTGGAGTTCTTACCCTTTTTGAGGGAAATATATAGATCTTTATGTAACAATTCAAAGCCACTAATTTTTCCTTCCCAGCCAGAGAAAGAATAGTTGGGTGGTACCACACAGGCCCTAAACTACACAAGAATGACATCGCCATCAATGAACTCATGAAAAGATACTGCCCTAACTCAGTAAGTGTACTCCGTCTTTAAAACTCTTGACTCATATTCGTTGCCAGCTAACTCAAGAAAAAGCATCCTAGGAAGGATTTGGATAATGAATCATTTCACCACTTTTTCTCTATAAGCTTGTGTTAATTTGCAGTGTTTTGTGTAGTATACGGTAACCCAGTGTATTTAGTAAGTTAAACATCTGTTCAGTGCTAGGTATATGTTATCTTCCTTAATCCTCTCAGTAACTGTATGAGATTGTTATCCTCTTTACAATGAGAAAACAGGTTCAGAATGGTTAGTAAGGTCTTCAAAGTGTGGGGCTGGGATTAAAATGCTGGCTTTCTTGACTCTAATCTCCTTCTGCTTGATAACCTCACTATACTACCTCTCAGCTTGTTAATGGATGGGGTTGAAGAGCAGAGCAAATAAGATAATTTGAAATGTAAAGTTATTTTTTTTTCTGAAAATTCTGGCTTATATCTGGTTGAATGAATAAAAAAGCTTCAGCAATCATCAGAATGGCTGCAGTTATTCCTTACGTGCTCAGTATGAGGTGATTTGCTAAGATTTGTTTTTCTGCCAGGTATTGGTCATCATTGACGTGAAACCAAAGGACTTGGGACTGCCCACAGAAGCATATATTTCGGTGGAAGAAGTTCATGATGTAAGTCATCTTGCTGTGAGCCTAGGAGATTAGATTTGCTACTTTTAGGGCCATTGGGGTTTTTTTTTTTCCATTTTCAAGTCAACAGATACTTTATAACAAAGAAAAGGTTATTGGTTTCTGTCAGTAGTTTGATATTATGTTTTTTTCCCCCAAATTTGAGTCACCAAATTTTAGAAATAGGACCATAGAAATCTAAAGTCCCCTTTTACAAATGAAATTGAGACAAAAGTAGTCAAATGATTGCCCAGAGATGTTCTCAGCAAAGTAAATGCAGAGCCTGGTGAGCTTGGTCTTAATCTAATGCAGTTTCCACTGTTGGCCCACCTATATAGTGACTATATTAACTATCTAGTCTATAGCCAATCCCTATAGACTAGATCCTAGGTTTTCAAATAGAGTAAGAGCTGCCAGGAGCTAGATGGCAAAACCCATCTGTATGATTTGACACCTGTATAGTCAGCTCCATGACATTCAGTACCAGCTGTGTGGTCTGTTAGCTTGTTTCTTGGGTATGGACATGAAGAGCTGCCAGAATAGTTTTTCTCTATTTCCAAGAAAATTGAACTCAAATTCTAGGATAGGATTTGATGTGAAATTGTATATGAGTTGTGTTTTGAGCGTAAAATATTTGCACTTAGGGTGTGCAAAGAGCTCAGTCTTGAATTTCCAAAGTTGAACGGACAGACTAAAGGCTGTCTTTCTTCCTTATGGTTATCCATATATTCAGTTTTAAAATCTGGAAAAGGCTTTGTTAAGTTAGTTCCCTGCAGGTGTTCCTTGCACTGAGCTCTGTGCTCCTATTGCTCTTTGCCTTGCTTCCAGAGAGCTTACATCCAAATTTATTGCCTAGTTGCAGTAAGACTTTCATCCCTGGTCTTGGTATAGTTGTTATAAGTTAAATTTTACCCTGCCTCTTTCAAAAAGGAATTAGAGGCTGCTTATACATACACATACACATGCACATGCATGCACGCACTCGCACACACACACACCAATGAAACAAGATCTTTTAATAGAGGATGGAGGGGATGTAAGGGTCATATAATAAGTTGAAGCCAGGGAAAATCAGTACATGAAAAGACATGCCACGAAGTCCTGCACGAGTGTTGAAGGCTCTGACCATCCTAGCATACAAAGCCAAGAGGAAGATGCCATTTGCAGGATTCACACTGTCCTGGGTAAAATAACAACAGCTAATGTTTATACCACTTAGTGTAAGTGAAGTGACTTTCCCAAGATCTCACTGCTCCCTTATCACACATGGCAGAGCCAGGCTTTGAATCTAAGCAGCCTGGCTAGAGTCTGTGCACTCACTGCTGTGCTGTCGTGCCTCACACACGTTTTACAGCCTTTACAGGAGATGTACAGCCTCTTCTGGCACTAGATCTGAGAAAAGTTTCTCCTAAGTCCCATCAAGAAGTCACTAAGTGATACAGCAAACCACATCCACTAATGGGTTCCTTGACTAATTCAGGTCACCAGAAAATCAGTTATTCTAACCACATTGCTTTGGTGCTCTGACCATTTGACCCAAGGGACAACAGATGGTTAAAAGCTGTATCTTCTGACATGAGCTTGCCTCAAGTAAAGGTGTTCTGAATATTGCCTATTTTAGAATGAACGCTTATAAGTCCTTAAAATTTAGCCGAATCAAGGCTTCCCTGATGTTCAACTCTACTGCAGGCTTGAGAGAATATCAAGATTTTCCTTAGAAATAAACTAACGATGATTCCCCACTACACCTCCTCCCTGAGCAGGACCACTGTGACTTCAGCTTATAAGTCACAGTGCTTTGAAAGCTTTCAAAGCAAACTTTACCCACCCTTGCCATGAAAAAGCCAGTAATGACACCCATGAAGTGATTTGGCTTAAAGCAGAAGAATCAAGGCATGAAAAGGAACATGTGCCAGTTTGTTCATTTGTTTGTAAGTAAATAACTGTAGTTAAGTCTCCTCTCCCAGGATGGAACTCCAACCTCAAAAACATTTGAGCACGTGACCAGTGAAATTGGAGCAGAGGAAGCTGAGGAAGTCGGAGTTGAACACTTGTTACGGTGAGACTTTAGGACAGCATCAGAATCAGCAGCAGCCCAAGACGCTGCTCAGTGTAAAGAAGAGATCTGTATCAGGAATAGGGAGACCTGGGTTCTAGTCCTGGGCCATCTCTAAAGTGTCCTGAGTTATGATTTATGAGTCTGTGGACAGCACACCTTGTCTGGAAGCTGTAATGCTGGCTGTGACGGGAACAGATGTGTGAATTATTTAAAAGCAAACGTGTGCTCTTTCAGTGTACCTCCTTTTCAATGACTGTAGCTAGCCAGTTTTCTGCAGAGAATCTGCATCTTGGACTGGGATGGATGGATGGATGGATTGATTGATTTAAATTTATATTTTATTTATTTATTTTTGGCTGCATTGGGTCTTCATTGTTGCACGTGGGCTTTCTCTCGTTGCGGCGAGCAGGGACTACTCTTCGTTGCCGTGTGTGGGCTTCTCACTGCCGTGGCTTCTCTTGTTGCGGAGCACAGGCTCTAGGCACGTGGGATTCAGTAGTTGTGGCACACGGACTCAGTAGTTGTGGCTCGCAGGCTCAGTAGTGGCACACGGGCTTAGTTGCTCCGTGGCATGTGGGATCTTCCTGGGCCAGGGCTCGAACCCACATCCCCTGCATTGGCAGGCGGATTCTTAACCACTGTGCCACCAGGGAGGCCCTGGGGTTTTACTTTTAAATCCTCAGCTTACATAACCCTGACTGACTTACTTGAAATGGTCATAGATTTTCTCAAACAATAAGATGCCTTCCACTTCAAAAAGTTACTGCTGACTGATTTAAAAGCTTCTCCCAACATCATATAGATGCAGGTGGAGAAAATGCCACCCTTTTTAGGAACAGGGAACTTGAAGTAGAGAGGGGTTTTTTTTTTGTTTTTTTAGTGAAAATGATTTCAGTTTAGCTCTCTCTTTTCTTTTGAAAAATGCCCTGTGATAAGAAAAATAAAACATATTCCTCCAAATGAAAACAAGATTAAGGCAATTTTACTCAAATCTTTATCAAATGGGGAAGTAACATTTTCCTTTGGAAAACTTGCCCCTCCTCACAAACTTAGTATTTCCTTAGAATGTGAAAATCTGCGTGATAGTACAGGACACTGATGTATTTTCCTGCCCTTTCTTGTGGGTTCCTACAGAGACATCAAAGACACTACAGTGGGCACTCTTTCCCAGCGGATCACAAACCAGGTCCATGGTTTGAAGGGACTGAATTCCAAGCTTCTGGATATCAGGAGCTACCTGGAGAAAGTGGCCACAGGCAAGCTGCCCATCAACCATCAGATCATCTACCAGCTGCAGGACGTCTTCAACCTGCTGCCAGATGTCAGCCTGCAGGAGTTTGTCAAGGCCTTTTACCTGAAGACCAATGACCAGATGGTGGTGGTGTATTTGGCCTCGCTGATCCGTTCCGTGGTCGCCTTGCACAACCTCATCAACAACAAGATCGCCAACCGGGACGCAGAGAAGAAAGAAGGGCAGGAAAAAGAAGACAGCAAAAAGGATAGAAAAGATGACAAAGAGAAAGATAAGGAAAAGAGTGATGTAAAGAAAGAAGAGAAAAAGGAGAAAAAATAAAACATGTAGCTTTTTAATTTGTAAATTAAAATCTTATAAACTAACTCATTGTGCCGCCAGAGGGTTCTTTTCACTTTAAGTGCAAAAGCTGTATTGATGAGAGCTCTCTGGATAGAGGGACTAATCTTGTACCTGAACTGCAGCTTAGGCTGCTCTGAGTTGGGAATGTGATAGCTCAGGCTTCAGACTGTGTGAGAAAAGTGAAGAGACATAAATGTAACATTTTTAGTACTCTTCCTGCTTTTATCTATAAGACCAGGAGTTGAATTTTCCCCATCTCAAGAGACTCTTGGGATCTGTTTCTGGCAGTCTGCAAAATTGCAAAATGGAATGCACGAATTCCATAAGTACTCTGCCTCAGAACACCTTGAGGTCTGACCCTCTGGACTCTGTTGAGAGTACCACCCCACAGGACTTCTTGGACCCATAGCTCTGGCATTCTCGGGGCTTGGGATCCATCTCAAGATATTGTTTACCTTCCAAGACACAATTAAATGGCTTGGTTTTTAAGTCTGTGTTCTGGTCGTTTTTGACTCTGGGTGTGGTGATCTGTTGTTTTCAGAAGCAACCAAGACAGTCTTTAATTGAAGCTGCCTTAAAGAATTATTTTAGACTGAATCTTTTATGAAAGCACCTCATTCCTTTAAAAACAGACAGCTGTAGGGAGGAGCGCTCTCAACTGAGCCCAGAAGACCTGTGTCCTAGTTAATGCTTCAGATTCCTCATCTGTGAAGTCCCTAGAACAGTTTTTTGTAAGAGACACATTCACTTACTATTGCAGTAGGTCTAAGTACGTCAGGCCACAAGGTTAGTGGGGATGGAACAAAGTCTCCCCAAAGTAAGTTTGAAGATACTTAATCATTTGACTTACAGCTGTCACTTGGATATTAATTTCCTTTCTTGAGCAATTAGAACCTCCCTAAGAGTTCTCTAGTGCACCATATGGACTGTCAATGTTCAGATATTTAAGAATATAATGGCACTAAAACTAAGTCAGTGGAATCTCATAAACCACTTCATAATGTTATAATGCCTCAAAGTTACTGGAAGCATCCATTTTTAATCCACAGACCTGCCTGCCAAAGAACTAGTTGAAATTTGGGGGCTGATGTAGAGCTGAGCTTTTATCCTACACAAATAGGAGCACCCACATCAGTGGTCTCTTCAAGGTTCATTAAGATTCTGAGAAAAAATAGAAATAGTAAAGGGAAAAAAACTAGAGAACCAAGTTTTGTCTATAGCAGTCAAAAGTCAGATGGTTGTTACATCTAACCGAATAAAAGAAATACAAAATGCATAGTTCAAAGCTTGAGATGCATGAGATGCATTTAAAATGACAGGAGTGTGTTGACGTTTTTGAGATTTGGTTGCCATGTTTAGAACAGACTGAGAAAGGGAAACTTTCTCCACGGTGGGCAGGAAAGAGCCAGGATGCAATGATTCTGAGGCTAGGCAGCGGGAAGGAGGAAAATGTCATCCCAAAGAGTGGGTCCTTTATGTAGGATCGGGGGCAACTTGAGACCACACAGGATCATATCCACCTTTAGTAGTATGATCTGCACTTAAAAAGCTTTCCCAGGGTCTAACAGGACAATGCCACAGGCTTTTAAGTTTGTCACCATTTGATAAATTGGAATGTTTATTGAGCATATAAGAACGTGGGAATACCCAGGCCTTGTTATATTTAATAATTTGAGCCACATGTGGCAACAGTGACTTCTACCTTCCTAACAGGCTCTTCAGTTCCTACTTCTAACAAAATTCATTTGTAGCCTCTAGAGTCACGTAGGCTCATTTTCTAAGGCAAAATTGCTGCCATCCTGTATAAGGGGGGTGAGCCTTGTAAGAATATTGATGAAGTCTTGCTTATACAAATAGCAGCTCACTTGACTGCAAAACCCATGGCCCTCACCTAAAATAAAGCCATGTGTTTGGATAGCTCAGCAGTCTTGAGATTTCTAAACTACTTCTGTTGTTTTTGAACACATTGAAAAAGTATCCTAGAAAAAGTCTGATCCCAATTCTGGACCTCATATCCAGAGTTATGACATTCCCTTCCTTCCATTTTCAAAACATTCCACAATGACTTAGGGAGTTCAGGCTGCTCCTGCTACACACGTTACAGAGAGGAGGGCATTTATTCCTTACTAGTTTTCTGTCTGATAACTAACATCTGAAATATCCCTAAACTTAAAGGTCAGTTATCCTTAGTGAAAAGATGGATACTATCAGGGTGGAACAACAGCTTTGGGCCCACTAATTAGTTAAATGTTCTTTCATTTTACTCAGATCATCAATCACTAAAGGGACAAAGGGAAGTAATCGTCATTGAAGGACTACCATATTACTTCTCCAATGTGCCAGATGCAAAGTAAACCTTTCCAGCGGGAATTAGCAACCCCAGAATCTCACTCTCGTTTCTGGAGGACCCTCCAGCTATGAGAACTTAGCCGTGCACAATTACCTTCACTTCAAATAAAAGAACTTATTAACACAGGTCCTCATAAAAGAATGAAAGATCCTATTCACTTGGAAGTTATGAACAGGCCTTTTCTTCTACCATTTTCCCACGAAAAGATCTATGAAGCAGAAATAAGGCCTGAGAATGAATCTGCGGTTGCTAACCAAACTACTCCATCTGCCCCTGACACAGGAAACAGGAAGGATATGGGATGTGTTGGGAAAGTAGAGAAGCATCTGATTTATGTGACCCACAAGAGAATGTCTCTACAGCCTCCCTAAACAAATTCATTCCAAATTATTATACATAATATAGGCAAGTGCTGATTTCCGTATCTATGCCTTTCAACTCTCAGCATTTATCTATTTTGCCTGGAAGAAGCACTGAGTTCATATCTTTCAAAAAAAACAAACAAAAAAAAACTAATGGCTATTCCCATCGGGGGAGTAGGTAGAAAAATGACTCCGGAAACAGGGAAATGGAAGTAGGGAAAGAAAATAGAGGAAAAGAAAGGAAAAGGAAACTACGTTAGTTAGTGTGTTTCCAAGTCCTAAGTCAAGAGAAATCTTTCTCTGAGCATTCCTCTTTGGAGCCAATCTGTTCTTCAACACTAGATGGCACCATTGACTAATCTCATCTTGGCAAGAGAATCATTTGATTGCCAGTTCAACATGGAATTGGGAACCATCCCCAGAGTTGCTTCCCACCATTTCTGCTTTTGGCTGCAACCATCCCGGCTAGACTTTGAAGGAATCTGGAGAGCATATGGGTGCAAAAAAATTGGGTCAAGTTGCCACACCTTCACCCCTGCTGTACTCTACTATATACTACTGCTTGGGCAATAAATATACAAGGTTTTCTCTGCCCTTCGGATAGTTCATGCTTTGATTTTCCTCACTACTGATACCACTCCTGATTTCTTTAATGACCATATCCAGTGGAGTGCTGGTAAATGTGTAACAACCAGGTCTCTAAAAGAGAGGAGGAAGGATGTTGATTTCTGGCCTTTTCCAATTTCCCTGGTGTAAATACTCCCACCATGGCTGATTTCAAAACCAACATGAATGGGGAAAAGATGCATATTAGCACAACATTACATACTATTACCTAAATATGGATACAAGAGCTAAAAATAACCTCAAGAACACAGATGATAGTAAACCATAGTAAAATGATTAAGCTATGATGCATAGTGAGTATTTATTACCCTTTTCAGATATCATTTATTTCATTGTAAATTTATACAATTTGCCTACTGCATGAGAATCTCTGGTAATCTGTGTTTTTAAGAAATAGGTGGTCTCTGCACATATGGAAGTTAGAGAACCTTTATTTTGATGTAGATAAACCTACCAACTTTTTGCCTTATCGTTAGCACTTTGTGGATCATATTTAAGAAGTCTTTTCCCAGCTCAAGATCTCTTCTCGTACATATATGTCTATTACAGTCCACAAAGTGTCTTCCTTCTCTGCAACTTAGCACCAGTGTCTATCTCTCTATATGCTACAGCTAGTATCTGATCAATGATAACATCATTTGGCTAAACTTTTAACCAAAATAACCAACTAACATCCTCAGTTCATCTATTATCCCCTCCTTCCTCATTTTCAACCCTGGCTTTATCCCTACCTCTTACCCCACAGCAGATAAAGACTCCAGTACTGTATCACACACTTGAAAGTTGCTAAGAGAGTAGCTCTTAAATGTTCTCACCACATCCCAGACTTAAATGGTCTCAAC